>NC_136390.1:70217148-75017148 GCF_965140285.1 Lepidochelys kempii | reverse complement strand
GACATAGACAAGGTGTGGGGAGAAGATTTTATAGATCCCCATTTTACAGATAGGGAAACTAAGGCCCAGAGTGATGGAGTGACAAATAGTTTTTTTCCAGTGGTTATTTGGGATCCTCACTAGGTCTACATGAGTGTGATGTTCAGCGTATGTTTGTCAGGGCTTTCGCCGTGTCAGACTGCATGGAGGAAAGGAGATGGCTCGATGGGAGAATTTCTGAATGGCAGATTTCCATTCTTTATTCCATGTATTCCATTTCTTTAATACATGTTTGTCTTAACTTTTCCATTGTGATTACCAGTGAGTTGGGTGTTTGCTCCTCCCCCTAGATCTTCTCTTCCTATAGAACCCTGCTGCTGCAATGAAGTTATCGGGGAATTTTATTACAACACAGTAACTTGTGTGACTAAAGACTGAAGCCTAAATTTGCCAGAGTGCCTTAGTGATTTTGGCTGCCTCAGGTCAGGGTGCCTAGCTTGAGACATATTGAAGGGCCTGACTTTCAGAAAGGAGAGAGCCCCCTTCCTCTACAAATCTGTCTCCAGCTGGACCCCAAAACACTAGTGTGGAACACTTCAGTCTGAGATCATAAGCAGAGGCACAAGCTTCCCTGCCAGACCCAGCTACCAGAGAGGTTGGGATGGGAGAGTGTGTCTCCTAAAGCTCAGAGATGATTAATAGTGGCACAAGTAAGGTAGGGGGCAAATATTGTCCTGCTAAATCTTTTTCCTATTTCCTTCATTGTGAAAGCTGCCCCCTGAGACAGTCCACACAATAATTCCACTGACCTGGGTGAGTTCTGGAGGATTTCAGGCACTCTGCTGGGTTTGTGGGAGATGGGCAGGGAAGGCAGGTTGTGTCTCTTCCCTCCAGGAAGAGCCCATCTTTACAGATGCAGTGCCATAGCCATGCCACTTGGAGAACTGGTCTCATCTGATCCTGTAGGCTCCTCTGGGCCAAGCCAACTTCGTCAGGTTGTGACCTGGAGGGGAGAACTCCAAGGTAAACCAGAGCTGCTGCCAGCAGCAATGATGGTGAGCCAATGGGCAGCACTCTTTCTCCTGAGTCAGAACGGGACCAACACCCAGGGGGCACTGTGCTGATGACGGGGTGTAAAACAAGCTCCCTGAGGGTATCTCTTGAGGTGCGAGGTTTGTGTGTGTTGGCCTCCGTGTGCTGGTAAACTTGCCATTTAATTCTGCACCCTCCAGTTCCCCCTGATTTTCCGTTTGCCAAGTTATTGGCCCCTTCCTGTCCTCAGGTAGAGCTGTAGCTTTACGGGCTTTAAACGGGGCTGTGCGTCTGTACCTGAGGGGAAGCTGTGGCTCTGGCCCATTTATCGTTCGCTACCTACAGTACGTATCGGGCGCCCGTCACTGCAGTACCTGAGCGCCCCCCCCAATTTTTAATGTATTTGTTCCCATAATGTCCCTGGTAGACAGGACAGGGCCATTATCGCCTTGTACACGGGCAGCTAAGGCCCAGATCCTCAGTCTGTAAGCTCCTAACTTTCATTGAAATCAAGGATTGAGGGGATCTGGGCCTCAGTGACTTGCCTAAGGTCGCACTAGAAGTGTGTGGCATAGCAGGGGTTTGAACCCGGACCTCCTAAGTTCCAGGGTAGGGTCCTCGGCATTGGACCATCCTTCTTCTTGTGAAGGCCAAACGCAGGATGAGTGTGTAGGGCTGGCAGCCAGAAACCCCCAGATTTTCCCTGGGTTTAAACTGAGCAGCTCTGGTGAGGAATCAGTGTCGGGATGAGGAGTTAAAGACTTGATGTTAGAGCTGCCTCGCTTGAGGGGAGCGGCAGTTTGTAAAACTCTTAATGGAGACAAAGCAACAGAACTTTAGCGTGCGCTAAACTAATTGGTTGAAATTACAATGCTACACCAGCGCAGCTGCAGGGGGTCCGTGTTGACCCTCACCGCAGCGGCAGGAGGGGTTCGCCCATCGCCGCAGTTACTCTCTTTCCCCGAGAGGAAGAATTCTTCTATCTCCCTGGAGTTGTCCGCACCGGGGATCAGCTTGGCATAGATCTGTACCTGAGGGGTGGGGATTTTTCTCTCCGGGGCGTAGCTACGCCAGTGTATGTTTTCAGTACAGACAAGCCCTTCAAGTGGAATCTAGTTGGTGCCTCTGTTTCCCCTCTCACCTTTCGTCTGGCTCACCTGCTAGGCCTGTCTTTTACAATGGGTGAAATCTTGGCCCCATTAATGTCAGTGGGAAAACTCCCACTGGCTGGTCTACACTAGGCACTTGCATTGGCATAGCTACGTCTCTCACAAGGCGGAAAAACCCACACCCCTCAGAGACGTCACTACGCCCACCTAACCGCCAGTGCAGCTGGCCCCAGGTCGACAGAGGAATTCTTCCATTGACCTACCTACCACCTCTCAGGGAGGTGATTATCTACGGCAGCCGGAGAACCCCTCCCATCAGCATAGGCAGTGTCTACACTGAAGCTCTACAGTGGCACAATGGCGCTGTATCAGGTCAGGTGTAGACATGCCCCCAGTGTCTGTACAGCACCAGTGCAGTGGGGCCAGGATTTCACTTGGGCATCCAGGGACTATTGTTATAAAGGTCATAACACGCTGACCACTTTCCTGATGCTTAGGGCAAGTCTGCACCACAAAATTATGTTGACCTAAGTGACGGTGACGTACAGCCACCGCCGTAATTAAATCGCTTTGCGTGTCCACACCACACTCCTTTGTCAGTGGTGCGCGTCCTCACCAGGAGCGCTTGCGCCGATTGAAGGGTCAGTGTGGGGCATTGTGGGACGGCTTCGGAAAGTCAGTAACAGGGGGTGTCGAGCAGAACAGCGTCTACCCCGACACTGGATCAACCTACCTACACCGACCTAAGCACTCCGCCTCTCCCAGAGGTGGAGTTAAGTCGGAGTAGTGGGCTAGTTACTTCAGCAGGAGTGACATTCTAGTGTAGATGCTTACACAGTTAGGAGCATGTAAGCTGCCTTACCTCTGTAGTGCAGACTAGGCCTTAGTTAATTACGGATTGCCATGGCTGGGTGACCAGTGCAAGTGCCTATCTGTTGACACAGCTGCACATCAAGAGAAATTAACCCTTTCAAGAATGCTCATGCAGGAAATCACAGGGCACCTTCAGAGACCCAGCTGGGCTCATGGCCATTGTGGAGGGTGTCCAGTTACCACCCGCTCGGTTCCAGGGAATCTTTCTTGCTCCACCGGCCTGTATTCAGTGTCTGCACTAGGGCCCATGACCACTCTGGTGGGAGGGTCAGTGTTCTCAAGTCATCATGGTTGTGCTGTTGGATGATTGCATCTCCCTTGTTTGACAAGAGGCAGGAGCAGGCAGGAGCTGGCTCCTCCAGCATTTGCGCAAGGCTCTGTATCAGCCTACTCCATGTCTGCTCCCCCACATGGCAGGCTCTCAGAGCGTTTGCAATAAATTATTAGGGAGATCAGAGTTTAGTGTCTCCGAAAGTCCTGGGTATTTGCTGAATCTTCCCACAGACAGAAACCAAACCTCTTCCCATTCTCATTGCTGTAATTCTGCCAGCATAGCACGTGACAGGATATGCTCCTGGACTTGGCAGCAGTTGGAACCTATTAATTAACATTTTCTAACACACCTTTTAATCCCGGTCTAGCCAAAGCCTAAGGATTTATCTACAAAATTAACTATTCTGGAGTCACTACATTTATTATTTTATTTTATGTATGATTATTCTGGAATAGCTATTTCAGTAAATTTCCAAGTGTAGACAACCCCTTACAGATCTTGACTTTTTCACACCTCTGAGTGACCTAAGCGATCATGTGGACCAGTCCTAAGAGACTAAGACCTCTTAAGATCCTCACATCCCTGCTCAAAGCTATTGTGAAGACGCTCCCAAAACCCATTCACACCATCTACATCAAAGCAACTCATCCAGAAACCTTTGCCCAGACCAGTTCCTGCTAAACCACAGAATTAGTTTTCATTTCTCATTAACGACAACATTGAAGAGGAAACTTGTGAAAGTGCTCCTTGCAACCCTGACTCTTTTTATTTTGGGAGAGGGATAGCTCAGTGGTTTGAGCATTAGCCTGCTAAACCCAGAGTTGTGAATTCAATCCTTGAAGGGGCCATTTAGGGATTGGGAACAAAAAATTGGGGATTGGTCCTGCTTTGAGCAGGGGGTTGGACTAGACCTCCTGAGATCCCTTCCGACCCTGATATTCTATGATGCTATGATTATTAAAGACCAGCAGGTGCCATATACAAACAATACCAGGCTGAAGCTAATGGAAAGGCTTCCACTGATTTGAGTGGGCTTTGGATCAGAACCTAGCTGAGTTTCCATAGTACAAGACTAGTCTGGCTGCAGTAGTGTGGGTGGGTAGGTGAGAGAGAATTCAGTAGCCCCCAAGTCGCACACAATTGAGAAACAAAAGGTATTAGCTAGGTGGTTAAACTTGTGTTCACCACAACACAGTGGGCAGCCTCTAAACTAAGTTGTTACTGTGCGGGACACCCAGGGGCATAGGGAATTAGGTCCTGTTCATCCCAGCAGAGACAAAGCCCCAGGGCACAGCATATACACCTCTTCCAAAGCAGCATCCAGCTCCCTGCCGTGCACTTCCCCTACCTCCAGTCTCCCCTCCCCAAACTGGTGGTAGGACTAGGAGGTTCCCTCCTCCCAGACAAACACACAGGCTGGGTCTTTAAAGGAAGAGAGAGAAGAGGTAAGTGACTCTTATCTCCCCTGCCCCAACCCCAAATCAGCAGCTGTAGCATTGCCAATCCTCCTTGAGTCAGACCCTAAAATATCCTGAGACTGGCTTAAAAATCATAGGCTTTTACCAAATAACGGACGTGGCTCGTTTTCTTTGTCTTCTGGTGTCTCAGCCTTGCAGGGTCACCTTTTTCAGCTTTTCTCCCAACCATGTGGGCTAAAAAATTATTAAAAAAAAAAAAAAGGCAAGCTAAATTTCTCCTGCAATAGCATGACTCCAGTAGCTGGGAATTCAGCAAAAGCATCAAATATTTTATTAAAGCTAAAGTTAAAAATATATATATATAATACTTAGGTTGGGGAAAGAGTGTCTGTACATCTGGGTATAGTGCTTAGATTATCCACAAATATAAAGTTAGTTTTTAAAAGTCATAAGATACATAAAGTGCATAATCAGCAATAGCCCAAATTTAGGTGAATAGATTTAACAATACAGTTCAGATATTAGAATCCGAATACTCGGGTACATCACTCATGAAAAGTTGTGCAGAGATTTGGTTGTGGAAAGCAAAATATATCCGTGAGTGGAGATTGTCCCTCAGTAGTTGAGAATTAGGCTGGTTGTCCATTTAGAAAATACAATCCACTGCGCTTCTCATCGGCACTCTGGCTCATCCCTCCTGGTATTGCCAATGTCCGGTGATGTGTTCTACGTAGATGTCCCTCAAGCACCTGATGGAGTCCGACACCATGAGTTGCTACATCAGCCAAGAGTAGCGTTGATTGATTCCGCGTTCTCTCAGCGCTCGCTCCTCGCTGGAGTCCCATGCACCTAAGGCTCTGTGTCTGGACCTGGTAACCCTTAACTCTCAAGGTGTCGGCCAGAGGGGCGTATTTCTCTACCCAGGGCCGGTGCAAGGATATTTTGCGCCCTAGGCAAAACTTCCACCTTGCCCCCCCACTCTCCCGACAACCTCCGAAAACTAGTAAACTTAGCATTTTGAACAGCTTGTCAGAACGGTAACGGCGGTTGTAATGTTTCTTTTTTTACCTTGAAGGCATTTCAATTGTTTGCCATTGCCTCTGATGGTGTCCTATTCAAAGTCTTACTATTGTGCAAAGCTAAACAATTGAGCCTTGCCTTGCATCACCAGCCAGGTTAGGCAGGGTGACAAATCCCCCTTGCCCCAAGGGGACATTATCCCCTGGTGACTAATTTCGACTCCAAGTCTGTAAAGCAGACTTTTAAGGTAAATACATTATTCCTTCAATATTACCCATGCACACATCTCACAAAGATTCTCACTCTTGACAAGTTACCAGCCTTGTGTAGATCCCTTCCACTTTCCTCTTGGTGGGTAAGTGCCCTGTAAGACACGTGTGGGGCGCAGTAAGTTTGTCAGGCCTGTGGTGACAGCTGTTTGTGAAGATCAGGGGGCCCTTTGCCAAGCGGGCTGGTGTCATAGTGAGCTTGGGGTAGCTGACAGTGTGGGGCAGGGCACACTCACTGGGCTGGGGGGCAAGGGGCAGGGGCAGGTACCTGTCGGTCTCGGCTGGGGCCCTGCACCTGCTGGCCGAGAGCAGCAGGAACCGGGCACCGCTCGGGGGGAGCCAGGCGGCCCGAGCCCAGGGCGGTGGCAGCCGCCTCCGCAGCAGCAGGGGCAGGTGGGGAGCATAGGCGCCCTGGGCTTGGGCTGTCCAGCTCCCCCCCGAGCGGCGCCCGGTTCCTCCGGCTCTTGGCCAGCAGGTGCAGGGCCCCAGCCGAGCCCGGCCCCTTGCGTCTCCTCCGCAGCGGCGGCACCCCCCCGTCCACGTCCTCCTGGGCGGCCGCAGCAGCAGTGGCTGGGGAGTCTGAGAGGAGGGGTGGCCCTCAGGCGAGCGGTGGAGACTCCGAGGTGAAGAGGCTGCTGGCCATGGCACGGTCCGCGTGCTGGAGACTGACAGGTACCTGTCCCTAAGCAATCGTGTGGAAAAAAAAATTGGGGGCACTGCTTTTTGGTGCCCCCAAATCTTGGTGTCCTAGGCGGCCACCTAGTTCGCCTAGTGGTTACACCAGCCCTGTCTGTACCTTTCAAGCTCGGGCATCGTGAAAGTCCGGGGATCTGTTCTCGCAGGGCACTGTGACGTCCACCATGATGATCATCTTCTGGTCCTTGTTGGTGATGACGATGTCCAGTCGCATTTGGCTGTTGGTTCCAGGGATGGCTGAGTTTACAGCAACCCTCCGCATGGGTGGCGGGATGGCTCTAGCCAGGCGATCTTGGATGGTGTTGTCGCAGCTGCCAAGCTCTCAAATGAGATTGCAACACTGTGACCATGACTATCCCCATACATTCTTCTGCTTGTAATTCAGGGCTGATGTCTTCCTAGCCTGCAGCTGTAATGAGTGTGCAGAGAACTCCCCGAAGAACTTAGTCAGCTCTGTGGGTGACCCCAGAACCTGGGCTGAGCAGGGCTCATAGCTGCCAGAACAGCCCATAGGAGTTTTGGGCAGCCAGGTGAAGTTAGAGACTTTACTCTTCTCTATTTGGGGTGCTGAATCGGTCTGCATCAGCCCCAGTACAGAGGAGACAGTCACCTGTGGGCTTCCCCCTCTGCCCCAGTGCAGAGCTCACCAGAGCACAGCAATGAATCTCAGATATCAACGATGAAGTCTCATTTTGAAGCAGTGTGCCTCAGAGGACAGAGCACTGGAGTGGGAACCAGGAGACCGGGGTTCTAGTCCCAGCACTGCCTGTCACTTGGGTCAAGTCATTTCACCTCTCTGTGCTTGTTTCCCCTCCCATGCTTGGCCTGTCTTGTCTATGTGTCTGTGAAACATCTAGCACAATGGAACCCCTCTCTCAGCCGGTTCCTGGGTGCGACTATAATACTTTAAAGCTATAGTGTATTAGACCTG
Organism: Lepidochelys kempii; assembly: GCF_965140285.1. NCBI lineage: Eukaryota > Metazoa > Chordata > Testudines > Cheloniidae > Lepidochelys > Lepidochelys kempii. Next base: position 75,009,547 of record NC_136390.1, on the reverse strand, counting down.
CATTTCCTCAGGAGGAGCTGGACAAAGATCAGTGCTTAGATACTACAGCAAAGGGTGCTCCAGGGGAAACCTCAGCTACGCAGATAGCAACAGTAATAAGCATCACTTGCATTACAAACCATGGATGTTACGTTTCAATTGCACGGCTGGATTATGATGCTCATGGAGCTTCATCATCTTCAGTCTGTCCAGGTAACACTTGATTTCCACCACTCCAGGTTTTATTTTGTGGGGAAGGTCTCACTTCCTCATTGCACATACGGCTTTCCTTACTGGGTGAAATTTATTTGCAATGACATTCTGCTCTCTACTGGACATAAACGAAACACTGTACATTCTTAATAGGCCAGTGGAGTGTCATTCACTCAATCTCTCATGCTCTGAATGGGATTCACCTCCTACATTATAGATTGATTTTTTTTTTTTTAAATTTCCACACTTCTTTGCTTCACTTCTGAGTGTGAGACGTGGGCTGTATTATTTCTGTGTATTCATAATGTCTGCCTGATGAACTCAACCCCTATTGGCTTAAGGGGAACGCAAGCTATGTGAGTTAATTATAGAGGGCCTGCATCTCCAGATGGATTTGCTTCAGTGGCTGTGTGGAGCCCCCTTAACTTCATGTCCATGTGCACCAGTTTCAGGGTCAGAATTTTGGTAGCTCCAATGAACTCATCTGTGTTTATATCTATAGTACACACACTCGGACACGAAGGCTGGGCTGACACAGGGAAGTGGTGAGTCTGGCCTGTCATGTTAAGGTGGGTTTTTGAAGGCAACTTATATTTTTGTCCTTAACTTCCTCATTTAAGCATTGGCAAAGTCATGGCCCAGTGCCTTGAGACTGTAGTTACTTGTTCACTGACATGTGTTCCTACAATGGCTATTGTTTGAGGGGTTTCGTTATTTTAAAGTGACCGTGTTGGATTTTAAAAACTGCTATTTAGAGCCCAGCTGCATTATGCAAACTCTCAAGTGAGTAAGTCTGTTGAACGTTCCCCCGCATACAGTAAAAGTATCAGAGGGGCAGTTCAAATCCACGGCATGGGAGTATTAAGCAGGTTGAAGTTATGCTATCAAGGTCAAATCTAAGCTACACTGAAGATGCTGAATCGGGTGATGAGCATTGTAACGCAGCCTTGCCATTGAATTAAACGAAACCTCTGGATGTTGTGATGGGACTGTCATTGCAAATCAAGCCTCTTGCTTTCCAAATGGCATCTGAATCGGAGGGCAAAGAAGAATTCGAGGCTGCATGTCACGCAGTCAGGTCATGAAGCTTGTAATATCAAACCATGTATGCTCATTCTACTCCCCTTCCTCTCTGTGGGTAGTCCCCCAATCTGCAAGTAGTCCCATTGATTTCAATGAGGCCTTGTGTGGTGGCGTGTATACCCCCCACAGGCAAGGGAGAGCTTAAAGTGGGCCTGAGAGACCATTTAACATACCAGACTGTATTGGGGAGGTGGGAGGGGACTATAAACCGCAGAAGCTTAGAACAGAAGGGGATGCAGGGAGAGGAGAGGAGCTCTGTAGTCACTCTGGGGCTAGAGAGTAGCGAGACCCAGAGGGTCAAGCAGGAAGCCTGGGGAGAGAGTTGGCCCTGTGACCCTGTCCTGAGTAAAGAAGGAGCCAGACGGGCCTCGGAGCAGCCATTGGACATGGACCAGGCTCCAGTGGTGCACCCTGATAATGGGGCTGGGCCTGGCCTGCCAGGCAGAGAGCCCTGGGAGTGGTTCAGCTGAGGAACCAGAAAGGGATGAAAAGCCAAGCCCAAGGAGGGCAGAAGGAGGTTTACTTTTAGTGTGGGCTTTGTTGGGGGATAGCAGGGAAGAGCCTGGTGTGAATCTTGGCCCCTAGAGAAGGGTGAACCTAGAGAGGTTGTGGGCAGAAGACCTGGTAAAAGGCTGTGGTAGGAATAGGGTTGCCAACCTTCCAGGATTGTCCTGGAGTCTCCAAGAATTAAAGATTAATATTCAATTAAATATTATGTCATGTGATTAAACCTCCAGGAGTACGTCCAGCCAGAATTGGCAACCCTAGGTAGGAAGAAGCCCAGGGAGGCAGCAGGGGAAGGCTGGAATAGGCAGACTTTCCCTGTAGCAAGCAGGCACCTGGTCTGGGACCTGGCGGAGTGGGAGAGCCGAGGTTCCCTACCAGCCACCAGAGAAAGTAGCTTGAAGCCTCCCAAATAAGGTAAGGACATTGGAAAGCCCTGAGCCAAGAGGGTGCAAGGACCATGGTGCTCGTGAGGACCTTTTCGTAAGGACATTTGGACTTTGTTACTCCGAAAGGGGTGGGACTGAATCATGGCCTGGCTGGAAGGCCTAGTTATAGGGAGAGAGACCCGTGGTGAGCTGGAGCAGCCATCCGTCAGCAGGGGGCGCTGGAGAGGAGAGAACTGCTACACTGTGCCCGAAGGCGCGGTAGTGGGGTGGTGACTTGCCTGCATTAGGAAGAGTTTGCCAGTATAGCTTTTCTGGGATAGCTAGACCGGCAAAGTCCCCTCGAGCAGTGGTTCTCAACCTTTTTGGGCTCAGGATCCGTTTGAAAATGTTTCTGGCCTGTCACCACCGGTATGTTGTCGGACAGTGGAAGCCCTGGGGCAGAGCCGTAACTAGGCATTTTTGGGCCCCGGGGTGAGCAAGCGGATTTGCCCCCGCTGCCACAGGAGATGCTGGAGGGAGCACACAGGGTCACGTTTTCCCCCTCCCCCCCTAGATTTTTTTGGTTGTGTCCCCCCAGCCCAGAGAGGTTGGGTGGCCTGCTGAGATGAGTCAAGGTGGAGGTGGCGCTCCCTCCCTGAGCCCTGCACCACCTGTTGTCGCCGGTCCAAGCTGCCCCCACGGCTTTGCACCCTGGGCAGCTGCCCTGCTCACCCCACCCTGGTTATGGCTCTGCCTGAGGTGGCTTCAGTTGGATCCTGCCCCCCGGGGGGGGTTGGGTCCTGCCTGGCACTCACCCCACAATGGCAGCTCCTGTGCGTGACATCCAGGGCTGGCTGGGCTTGGCTCTCCGCTCCAGGCGTGACATCCGGGGCCACAGTGACACTCCGGTTTGGCCAGGCCCCCCCCAACTGGATCCAGTGTGTGAGAGTGGAGCTGTGACCTGGCTCATGGGGTTGCAGTGCCATTCACTCACACGTGGCCTGCCCCCAGCTCCTGTCGTCATGGCGTCTGGGCCACACCTGAGTGGCGCTGGGAGCCCAGAGGTCACAGTGCCTGGAGTAGGGAGGCCAGCCCAGCCAGCCCCGGGGGACAGGAGCTGCCACGCCACCCTTTGAAATATTCTGGTGCCCCAGTTTTGGGTCCCGACCGACAGGTTGAGAAACCCTGGCCTAGAGGAGTCTCCTTTTATACAGGCCAAAGAGGTCTTATAGCAGCTCTGTGAATGAGATAAGTGATACTGGCCAAAGGGCTATTTTGATGGTGTAACTGCATCTCCACTAGGGCTTATGCTGGCATAGCTGTGTTGGCCAGGGAGTGACTTTCCCCCACTCTCCTCACTGACACAGCTATGCTGGCAAACCCTTGAAGTGCAACCCAGGCCTGAGACAGCTGTAGAGTAGGGGATTACTCAGCCGTGAGCGAGGGCCCCAGTGATTAGCTGAGGTGCAAGTAGAGAGGGGATCTGTCTAATCCTCTTGAGCTTTCACAGGAGCTGGTGGGCTGGAAAATGCCAGTGTTCAGAGGCTTCTTACCTTTGATCATCAGCCTCCAAGTGTCCCCCCACCCGGACAAATGTAGGTAAATCTCTTCACTGTGGTGAGTGGGAGAGCCCTGCTGGTGCACAGGGCTAGCCTCCTTTGCCTAGGCTTTGCTGCACCTTTGTGCAGGCTCCACGGACTCCTGCTGCTCTAAAATGGCAGCTCTGATACACGACCCGCTGGGCCCCACCAACCAGCTCCGATCAGAGGCTGAGGGAACCCACGGGGGTTCAGTGCAGCAGCGCTCAGAAATCCCAGCTGGTGCCCCTGGAAATTGGTAAAAACAGGGCGTTTCACCTCCCAGCATGTGATTAGCAAAGGACTAAGTGAGAGAGAGTGAAGCCACCCAGTACAGACACAGAGGGGAACGTTTTAAGGCATCGTCATGTGAGAATTGACTCTGCAGAAAGAAGCTGCTCGTGATGTCCTGGCGGAATGTGCTTCCTGAGCAGGATATACTTCCTCGGAAACTAATCTGCACCGAAGCACTCAGCGTTGCGTGGCTAATGGTGATGAGCGTGACCGTTCAGTGCGAGTCATTCATCTTTAGCCAGAACTCACTCTGGCCTGGGAGCCTAGGGCAGAAGTCCACTTAGCCATCTATTAAAGCTCCTTTCTCGGGGCGATACCACGTGTTAGCTGTCACGCACTCCTGATCCAAGAAAGAAAAAAAGAGAGGTTGTCTTTGGGTAAATGCTTCAATCCCACCTTTAGGGCTAGAGTGGGGTGAATTTTTTTGGCTGACTATTTACCCAAAAATGCAGTTTGTCAAGCCAAAACTATTCCCGAATTGGACAGACACTTGCTGATAGTTTGGCCAAATATTTTGTTTCAGGATTTAGGTGCTCTGCAAATAACGGCCGGGGGCCGGGGAAGCACTGGCTCCCTCCTCCCCTTTAGCCCAGTGGTTAGGGCACTCCCCTCGGATGTGGGGGAGTGCGGTTCAATTCCCTCTCCTGCCCGATGGGCAGGAGAGATTTGCACTTGGATTTCCCACATCTGGGAGCGAGCCCTAGCCACTGGGTTGGCATATTCTAGGGCAGAGCTTTCCTAAGCTCTCCTGTTGCAGCTGTTCCACTTTGTATAAAATATATGACTAGTCATTGGGCCAGATCAAACCAGGCTGAGAGTGACTCTATAGCCAGATGGTCAGGGCGTTCATGTGGGGAGCAGGGAGATCTTGTGTTCCTGTCCCTGCTCCAATGACTAGAGGAACTTAGTAAACCATTTCCATTGCACGAGAAGGAACAGAATACAGCCCTGCACGTGCTTTGCCTTGTTAGCTCCTGAAGGGCGCTGTAACGTGTATTTCCATCACTAACCTGAGCGCACACAGAGCACTGACTATGCACAGGGAACAGGGGTGATGTGTAAGAAGTGCTGTTTATACGTCATCACCTTTCAGAGTGCCCTTTGAGGTGATGTGAAGGCTGGAAAGACATCGCACTAAGCTAAGGGGGAAACCTTTTTACCATCCCAACAAACCGTGGAAAGGCAGGAAAATCTGAGTGAAGGTTAAACTTCATTTCCTTAAATGTATGAAATCATTGAGTTGAAAGATCAAACACAACCTCAACTCTGACCCCCGTTATCACTGGCCAGTGCTGCTTTCCTGTGTAACGGTAGCTGACACTCAGAACACGTACATTGATGGTTCCATGTCTCTTCGAGTCCAGGTTCATCTTTAAGATAAGAAAATGGGAGTTTTGCTATTGAGTTTTGCTATGGGACTTAAGTATCTGCTTTAATAAATGGGAATGGACTTAGGCACACACCTAAGTGCTTTGCTGGACACTTGGGCCCATACTTTGCCATTTGTTTCCCTGAGGACTTTAAGAAGTCGTTATGTCTGCTGTGGTGTAACAGCAGGGTTTGTGATACCCTCAGATCTGGCAATAACCTCCTAGCAAGTGGTGATTAGAAAGGGTTAAATCTGCTAGGTGTGAAGGAGCAATAAGGAAAGACAAAGTGAGTCTGATGGCCTGGAAAGTGGATGAAGTCTAGAAGGTGACGTGTTGGTGTAGCTCTGCCCTCGCAGGAGGGTGAAATGGAGTCAGCGTCCATAATGGAGGTACATATTCACCTGGAGCATGATGTTAAAGGTGTACACTGACAACAGCACAACTCGGTGGGCATCCCTGGTAGACGTTTCCATGAGCAGCATGTAACCCTTGCTTGTTGTAGGTTATCTCATGAATGGGAGTTGAGATGGTTGGAATAGAAGGGGCAGTGTTCAGCTTTTGTTATGCATCCTAGCTCACGAATATATACATTTGTGGTGTATTGAAAAGTGTTAAAATTGTGATCTATAACTTTAAATTCTCAGAGGTTTCCTGGTCCTGCTTGCAGGCCAGGGGCTCTATAGGGAAGCGTGCAATCAGAAGGAGCCAGCCTGGGGCAAGGTGGGGAAAGCTATACCTCTCTGCCATAGGGAGCAGTCTGCTTTTTCTCTCTTTGTTTTTGGATTCTTGTGTGTGGTTGTTCTAGATTCTAAGAAATAGTCTTATTACATTGCAGCCTTCCAGCAAGATGATTTATGGCTTTATCTAATTTTTCTGTTCATGCTTTGAAACGTAACACGCACAGAACTACGTTGTCTTGGTCTTTCCTGTGGTGAGGACTTCAGGAGCTCTAAGAGCTAGTCTTTATATGTTAACATGGTTTTAATTGAAGATATAGGTCTGTCATGCTCAACCACATCAAGTTTTTCTGTCCTGCTAGTCCTCAGTGCAAAGATTACTGCATGTGAGGTGGTGATCAGGCCCATACATTTCCAATGAAAAAAAGAGAACTGTTATTAGTTTTCTTGTTTTTATTATTTGGGATTTATTTATACAGATTTTTGTTTGGTTTATTTTTAACAGAATATCCATAACAAAGATCAAATCGGTTGACTACAATGCTCCAAATTCAGTGCTCCAGCTGGGGTGAAACTTGATTGGGTGGTGGTGGCTCAATGATACTTTCAAATGGAAAATGTGTTCACGTTCAGTGTATTTGAAACACAGTTTAGACACTGACAGATTGACTTAGGCAGAACAAATACCATTCTCTATTTCCAATCAACAGGCTGCTAGGATGACATTCTATCCCTCACTTAGAACACCACTTGGTACTTCTGTGACAACTTTCATCCAAAGATCTCAAAGTGCTATCTAAATATGATGCACCAGACACTCTCACACTACAGTGATGGGCACCATAGTAGTACCAAGGTAGAAATCTTATCCCCATTGCACAGATGAGAAAACTGAGGTACAGAGAAGAACCTTGCCCCAAGTCAGATAGTGAGTGAGCAACACAGCAGGAAATAGAAAAGGAGGACTTGTGGCACCTTAGAGACTAACCAATTTATTTGAGCATGTAGCTCACGAAAGCTTATGCTCAAATAAATTGGTTAGTCTCTAAGGTGCCACAAGTACTCCTTTTCTTTTTGCGAATACAGACTAACACAGCTGTTACTCTGAAACACAGCAGGAAATGGAACCCAGAGGTCCCATTAATATTCTGAGCACTACACCATAGCATTATGGCATGAATCATCTGTAACAATCAAACAAGCTTTAAACAAAGCTTTCACAAATATTCTGAATTAATTGGAGACCAAATCAAAACATGGAACAAAAAAACACTTTTCTGCTATTTAAAGGCAATATGCTCTGAATAATTTTTGAGCTCACCGCCATAAGTTACTTACTGGGACTGTGCTCAGGAGAGCCCTACATTCCCTAAGGCCTGGAGCTGCACCCGGTCTCCAACCCCGTAGTTACTCTGCCTTGGATTTCCTCGATTTGCTCACTCTTCCTTTTTTGCAGAAACACTTCCGGCAGCAGGACAGGCAGCACTTCAGAGAGATGAACGCGGTGACGAGCACGACAGCCAGGAGAAAAGCAATGACGTCCAGAGAGTGGTACTGGATCCAGTTGAGATCGTGGGCCGCAGGCCGCAAATGCGGGGCCCCCTTGTGTCTCATCACAAACTCCACCCAGTACACCGCGAGATCAAGGGGATGGATAGGTCTGTCGAGGTGAAGGGCTGAGAGATGCATGATATTTTCTTTATAGCTACAAAGAAAAGAAATGAAATGTTTTAAATACTTTTTTATTTAGAAAGTTAGAAGATTATTTATATCTACAGAAATAAATTCCACAGAGATTCCATCAGTTAACTTTCTTCTCATGCCATATGCCCTGAGGGCTTTATTCCCCTTCTGTGTCTTAAACCCTGTTAAGAAAAGGGAGACGCTTTACATAGCGTCCAGGCTGTGAACTGAGGCTGGCAGTGTTAACATCAACAAAGAAAGCAGCCAGTAGAGAAGGTTTAAGAGGAAAAATCAGGATCTTCGTTTTGGCTATGTTAAGCTTAAACTTCAGGGGGGCCTCCGGGAAGAGGTATCTCGAGGGCAGGCTGAAATGTGGGACTTGATGGGAGGAGACCAGTCAGGGCGGTTTTAAAATCATCGGCCGAGAGATAGTAGCTGAAGCTATGCAAGCAGATAAGGGCACCCAGGGACATGGTGTAGAAGAGAAGGCCAAGGACCAAGCTGTGTGCATTCTGCGGGAGAGAGGCAGAGGAGACTCCTCAAAACTCCCCTTTGTTGGGTTGCCTACACAAAACTGAGAATAGCTAGGTAGTTGGGGCACTCTTTCTTGCGCTGCCTGGTAAGGTCACATTTGTTTCCTTGTCCGTCCCACGTTGCTATCTACCTGCTGTCTCTTGCCTTATATTTGTATTGCAAGCTCATTGGGACAAGACACCATCTTTCTGTTCTGGGTTTGTACAGCACCTAGCACCGGAGGGTCCTGGCCCATATCTGGGTCTCAGCGCTATGATAATACAAATAATAAAGAGCAATAATGTACTAAGATATCCAAGAGAGACCAGTCCCAAGAAAGCCCAAGGGGAGCAGTGTCCAGTAGAAGGGAATAGCCAATGGCACTGAAACAGCAGAAGAATCAAGGAGGATAAGGATGGAGTATTGGCCCCAGATCTGGCCAGCAGGGGGTCATCAGTTGGGGAGGGCAGTCTTGAGTGGAGTGGAGAGGGTGGAAGCCAGACTGGCGAGGGATTGGAGGAAAGGAAGTCAAGACAGTAGCTATAAATCTCTGTTAGATAAATTTAGAGGAGAAAGGTGAAGAAAGAGTCAGCACTTGCAGAAATAGACAGGGTCTCTTGGAAGCCTTGAGAGTCCAGGGTGGGCTGCTTAATTATAGACAAACTATTAAAAAATGTCAAGTTCTCCTCACGCTGAAACCAATTGGCTCGTCCGCATTTACCCTGCTGTACCAGACAGCCACTCCAAATGTAACCTAATCTTGTGTGAGACAGCCAGCGTGGCAGGGTGAATCACCTCCATATGGCCCCTGGCAGTGAGTGGATCAAAATCTTTTCCTGGCTCCTTTCTGTACACGTTCCATCTGAGCTACCGTGCAAGCAAAGAGACCTCAATGGCCTGCCTTTCCTGCGTAATGCCCGGCTAAGCAGCGTTTGACTGGGCCTGGTGCTGCTGCTTGCGAACAGATAGAAAGATGAGTTGACTGAGAAAATTCTGGTCTATGTAGTAAATTAATGCTAGAGTTAGCTTCTATAAAACATGGCAGCTTGGCGATTTTAAGGTAATCCTTTAAGGACGTTCTGCAACAGAACCATAGCTTTGCTCGATAAACGCCAATGTATGGGGGTGACTATACAAATGAGATGACGTAATGGTGATATGCGCAGGACAGTTATTAATGCTTAGCCATCTTCGACGTTCCACAGCGTTTTGCTCACGTTCACTGTACATTACATCAAGTCAAGAAATCAGGCCAACCTCCCTCGAAAAACGTTCCAATAAAGCATTTTTGTTTGAAAACGTTCAGTGGAACCCTTGGGTTTTTTGATGAAAACTTGTGAAATGGAACAAACATTTCTTTTTTTGATTTTTTTTCTCTTTTCTCTGCTTTTATCTCCCTTTCTTGCCTAGAAAAGGAGGGGGAAAAAGAGGACACCACTACATTTTGATTGCTGTCTTTACATTCTCCAAGAAACTGGACGCTTTTGGCTTTAATCATGTGATGTACCTTGGAAAATTGCTTTCTTCCACTGTATATATGCCGCACCCACTTGCATCATCTCATTTGCGTACTCAAGCCCCTTCTAATACCTATAATTAGAGTCTGATGAGGAAAGTCCTTTAGTAATGGGGAAAATACTAGCCCCCTAATGCTAATACACTGGTGTATAAATCCTGATTGCTGAGTGATACATAACATCCTTAATATGACAAAGGTAGTTCTTAGTGTCAATTTAACTGGAAGCCAATGTGCCAGCATTATATTCGATAGCCCTAAAATGAAGATGCCACATTTATATCTCCTGTTACTGACCTTTTATCATTAATCACTGCATTCAATGCATCCGATAGGTCCTTAGAAGTCATTTCAAGTACATTCAGCGTCACTCCCGCACCCCGAGACTCTATCCGCTTAGCATTGTCCATCTGGTCTCCAAATAATGGCATCAGAACCATTGGCACTCCATTGCATATCCCCTCATAGATTCCATGTGAGCCTCCATGGGTGATAAAGGCACGGGCTTTGGGATGAGCTGTGAGGGAAAGGTACTATTACTGTAGTAGACTGCTTGCTCAGACATCTCTGGTTAATTCTTTAAGCTGCAGGAGACACAGTATTAGATGTGCTTTCGGTACAATGGCATCGGTGGTTATAAATATAGAATACAACAACACTGGAGTGCAGGTCACATAGGAATCGCTCCAAGACAATCTTCAGGATTACAATTATCAGTGATGGAGTGGACCTTAAGCTTAAACTTCAGGGGGGCCTCCGGGAAGAGGTATCTCGAGGGCAGGCTGAAATGTGGGACTTGATGGGAGGAGACCAGTCAGGGCGGTTTTAAAATCATCGGCTGAGAGAAGGTAGCTGAAGCTATGCAAGCAGATAAGGGCACCCAGGGACATGGTGTAGAAGAGAAGGCCAAGGATCAAGTTGTGTGCATTCTGCGGGAGAGAGGCGGAGGAGACTCCTTAAAACTCCCCTTTGTTGGGTTGCCTCAAGGTCTCAGAGGTTCCACTAGGTTTTGATAATCTTTGCAAAGCTTGGAATCGTCTGAAAAGCTTTTGAGATCTTGGAGTGAAATCCTGGCCCCACTAGAAATAATGAGAGTTTTGCCATTGACTTCTGTGAGGTCAGGATTTCACCCTTAGCCTTCAAACTTAGTTAATCTTTCTGTTCTCAGTCAGATCTTTCCTTTCCCTAGACTCATCTCTCTTCCCCCAAGTCCTGTCACCCTTACTCCTCCCCTCAATCTCTAACAAACTTTGGTCATTTTCCCGTTCTTCTCCCTCGCAATTCTCAGACCTCTCACTGGACTCCCCATAAGCTCTGACGTCAAGCAGACCCCTCCCCATTCTGGCTCCTGTTGAGAGGTCTGCAGTCTCTCTCTGGGACCCAGTGCATTCTCCGGTTTGAATTTGGCAGGTCTTGGTGCTTCACCTGTCAGCCACCTCTAGCAGGGACTGTGGACTTCTGGGAAGTGCAAGCGAACACGGGAGCTGCATCGAATAGGACATTGGTTCCAGTGAGACTGTGGGATTTAATGAGATCACCAGAGAGAAGAATGTATTTGAGGTGAGGAAGAGGGTGATTTCCCTAACTAAGGTCTGGGAATGGCTCCGACATAAGGGTGAGTTTATTTTTACAGAATCAATATGTCCACTTCTAGTAAAGATCTAATACAGGGGTTCTCAATGTTTTTCTTTCTGAGGCCCCCCTGAACAGGCTATATAAACTTCCGGACTCAGTGGGGAATTGGGAGGACTCGGGGCTCCAGGTCAGGGGTGGGCCCTCATGTATAGGCGTAATTTGACTTCTGTTGGGGGGGGCAGGGGCTGGTGAGGCTTGGACCAGCTCTGCACAGCAGGGTCCAGGGAGGCAGCACCGTCTCCACCCCCTTACTCACCTCAGCAGGCCACCCAGCCTGTCTGGGTTGTGTGTGGTGGAGGTTCAGCTCAAAAAGTTAAAAACTGGTGAGGGTGCAGGCAGGGGGCAGCTAGGGGCTCTGGGCAGCTCAGGGTGTATGTAGGGGGGAACTAGGGGCTCTGTGTGGGCAGGAGGGTAGCTCAGGGTGCAGGCAGGGGGGTAGCTAGGAGCTGTGTGCGGGTTGGGGGGTAGCTCAGGGTGTAGGCAGGAGGTAGCTAGGGGCTGTGTGGTAGGAAGGCTCCCCTGTGGTCGCTGCTCCCCAAGGGATCTGCCAGCCCCAGTGCGGGGTCACCCTACCTGGGCAGCTCTTACCGGCCGCGTGATCTGAGGAGCAGCCGCAACCCTGGGCACCAGCAGCAGACGGGGAAATGCCAGGGCTGCCTGCTCCATGGCACCAGCCAGAGCAGCAGCTGCCGTGCACTGCCCGACTCCAGCTTCCCATGTCTGACCTGGCCAGGGGGTGGGGCCTTGGGGGCGAGAAGAGGAAGTGGGGGGCATGGAGCTGCCCCCCGGAGTGCCGCATTCTGGGGGGCAGTCAGTGGAGGTGGCAGCCAGTGCTCGGGGTTTCAGCCCCGCAGTGGGGGGTGCCGGGGCTTGGGGTTTCTGTTGCGGAGTCCCACAGCCCCCCTGAAAGGGCTCGTGGACCCCCAGGGGGCCACGGACCCCCGGTTGAGAACCGCTGATCTAATAAACCCTATGTACAGTAGTTACCATGTGAATAAAACAAAGCTCAGTCTATAAGTATCTACCTGGGGGGGAAATGTCATCATCTAGCAGACAAAGGTATAACACGAGGTAATGGCTGGAGGATGAAGCTAATCAAAATTAGAATAGAAATAAGGCAGAGATTTGTAGCAGTGAGGCTAATTAACCAGTGGAACCCAAGGCTGTGTGCAGACAGCCCATAGCTGCTTCGGGGGGGGGGGGGGGTGCAGAGTGAAGGCAGCTGGCTTCAGCAGTGTTACTGAGCATGCTCAGTACAAGCCAAGCTGCAAAGGGGCGAGGGGTGGGCATATGACCCTGCATGCCCCCGCCCCCCACGCATTGCCTCTGTTGTAGGGGATTCTACGTCACTGGCCATTTTAAAATCAAGACTGGAGGTTTTTCTAAAAGATCTGCTGTGGTTTCAAACAGGGATTAATCTAAGGAAGTCCAGTGTTATACAGGAGTTCAGACTAGATGATCACAATGGTCCCTTATTCATAGACTTTAAGGCCAGAAAGGACCATCATGATCATCTAGTCTGACCTCCTTCACATCACAGGTCACGGAATCTCACCCGGCCACTCCTGTAACACACCCATAACCTCTGGCTGAGTTACTGAAGTCCTCAAATCATAGAATCATAGAATATCAGGGTTGGAAGGGACCCCAGAAGGTCATCTAGTCCAACCCCCTGCTCGAAGCAGGACCAATTCCCAGTTAAATCATCCCAGCCAGGGCTTTGTCAAGCCTGACCTTAAAAACCTCTAAGGAAGGAGATTCTACCACCTCCCTAGGTAACGCATTCCAGTGTTTCACCACCCTCTTAGTGAAAAAGTTTTTCCTAATATCCAATCTAAACCTCCCCCACTGCAACTTGAGACCATTACTCCTCGTTCTGTCATCTGCTACCATTGAGAACAGTCTAGAGCCATCCTCTTTGGAACCCCCTTTCAGGTAGTTGAAAGCAGCTATCAAATCCCCCCTCATTCTTCTCTTCTGCAGGCTAAACAATCCCAGCTCCCTCAGCCTCTCCTCATAACTCATGTGTTCCAGACCCCTAATCATTTTTGTTGCCCTTCGCTGGACTCTCTCCAATTTATCCACATCCTTCTTGAAGTGTGGGGCCCAAAACTGCACACAGTACTCCAGATGAGGCCTCACCAATGTCGAATAGAGGGGAACGATCACGTCCCTCGATCTGCTCGCTATGCCCCTACTTATACATCCCAAAATGCCATTGGCCTTCTTGGCAACAAGGGCACACTGCTGACTCATATCCAGCTTCTCGTCCACTGTCACCCCTAGGTCCTTTTCTGCAGAACTGCTGCCTAGCCATTCGGTCCCTAGTCTGTAGCTGTGCATTGGGTTCTTCCGTCCTAAGTGCAGGACCCTGCATCATGTAAAGGATTCAAATTACAGCGAATCCACCATTTACTCTAGTTTAAAGCATCGAGTGACGTGACCCGTGCTACAGAGGAAGGCAAAAAACTCCTAGGTTCTCTGCCAATTGGACCTGGGGGGAAATTCCTTCCGGACCTCAAATATGGCCATCAGTTAGACCCTGAGCATGTGGGCGAGACCCACCAGCCAGACACCTGGGAAACAATTTTCTGCAGTAACACAGAGCCCTCCCCCTCTAGTATTCCATAACCAGCCCTTGGGGATATTTGCTAATAGCAGTCGTAGATGGGCCAAATGGCTTTTTAGGCAATCTTATCACACCATCCTCTCCATAAACTTCTCAAGCTCAGTCTTGAAACCAGTTAGGTTTTTGTCTCTGCTGCTCCCCATGGAAGGCTGTTCCAGATTTTCACTTCTCGGATGGTTAGAAAACTTTGTCTAACGTCAAGCCTTAACTTTGCTGATGACCAGTTTATATCCATCTGTTCTTGGGCCAGCACTAGTGCTTAACTTGAATCCCTCCGTGGTATTTATCCCTCTGCTGTATTATAGAGAGGCCCTTCTGGCCTTGCAATCTACAAACCTATGGTATTTATGACTATTCCCTTAGAGCTTTATCAAATTCAAAGAAACCTACTTAATTGTTGCCAGTAGCGCCCTCTCCTGCCCAGACTTACCAAGTAGATCATTCTGTGGTAGCCATTTGATTAGCTTTGTGTTGTTTGCAAGGTTGGGGGGTGTTTCTCCAGTGTACCTCCAAAGAACCTTTGGGAAATGATAAATGCAGCATCAATATTAAGAACTTGCCTCTTACAGTTCTTCTGCTGTTGCTTCTTCCTGTAAACTGTGCTGTACAGCAGAGCAGATAAGCCCATGATGGACAAAATCTGTTTTGTGAAGGTTTGTGCTGAGCAGCGGAGATGGGGTTTTGTTTTGACATAAGAGGGGAGGGGGCAGGTTTTTGCTTATTGAAGCTATTTGTTGTGTTAAGTGTTATACCATACATAAGTAAAAAAAAAAAATAATAATACAGAATCGTAACCAGTGACTCTATTCCAATATTGTATTCAACAGCTATGCTAGAGAGATTCTTTTCCTCTTACGGTCTGAGGTATTGTTCCAAAGGCTTCAGCAATCTGCTTGGCTTTCTTCATGGGAATCTCAGAGACCATTGAGCCCAAGGAGAAGACCACAAAGCCGTGTTCCCCAGAGGCATTCACAATGCTTTCAAATTCCTGCAAATACAAAGAAACCTCCAGTCAATGCTTTCCATTCGAATCCATGTCACAGGGCCATAATTCTGGTGCTTTGCAATCAAAGGGATCTCACCTTGACTAGCCTGGAAAGGAAATAATGTTAACAGGCAAAATAATTCACTGTGGTCTGATCCTATAAACATGTATGCATGCGATCGTCCTATGGGACAGCTCCTAAGAGTAAAGATTTTGTGTGCAAGTGTTTGCAGGATTGGGGCATAAAATATGGAAATAATTAAAGGTGTAGTGTACTAAATAAATAAAATATATGAAAGAATTCAGGTTCTGTTCAGTAAAGGAAGGTGCAATGCAAACCAAGTCATATATTTCCTGGCACCCAAAAGCAGCTAAATGCATTGTTTTCTGTTGACACACCAAAGGTGTCAGGAAATTCAGGCTTAGGTCTGAGGTTTTTCTTTTCAAATCATACAGTTGTGGAAACACGGTTGGTGTTTTTAAAGCTTAATGACATAAACAATGGCTTGAAAAAAGAGGCATTTTTACATTCCTGATTTATCGGTTCTGTCTGGATCTTAAGAATATTGAAAATCCTGTAATTTAATTTTCTTTTAAATAAAAAAAAAGCTTTCACAGTTGCCTAGACATAGACAGGTGGAAGATTTTGAGACTCGTACCGCCCAGAAAGGGCTAAATAGGAATCTGCAACTACCTGTGATGACCTAAACAAAGGATTCTGACCAAGTGAAACGCTAACTGCAAGGGCAAGTGAACCAATAAATGTCCTATTTCTTACCAATGTTTTTTCCTTAAAGCCTGGGGAAGAGGGAATGCCAGAATATTCATTTCAATTCAGACCCCTTTCAAAAGTTTTCCAGGAGGCACTGATGAGTCTTGAAACAACATGGAGCGTGAAAGGCAAACTTGTTAAATAAATATTGTGTATAGTTATGAGTTGCCCTGTCAATCTACTGAGTCTAGCGCATTTTTAACCATCTCATTCTCTGTCCCCCATCAGTATTCTGAGTTCCATGCCTCTCTATTACAACTACTTTATGTGAGGATGGTTCTTCATCTCTGAATGTCAGGTGGTTAGTCTGTCAAAATGAGGCTAGTACCCACCTACCTTGTATGAAAGCTGTCAATTAATGTCTGTCCTACTCTTAGCAAATAACTTCATGAAAGGTGCCACTCTAATAGTGCAAAGTTTCAATATTATTTGGTATGCTGGGTGACCCCACAAGTCTCGTGAAGAAACATATGAAATGAGAATATTCTAGACAGTAAAACACTAGCCTTCCATGTCTCATTTGTGGACAACTGAGGATCTCTCATTATATAAGTGACTACTTATGACTCTAAGAGAGGATGCTTTTCTAAGCCCTTCCATGCTGTCGCTTCCTTACTTTTATTTTGTTTTAACCAATAGAAGCATTATCTAATAGTGGGTGCTAGTAGGATAGTCCAGTTTTAATTGTAAAAAAGAACTAACCTGAGATAATGGTTTCTCCTGGCCACAGTTTATGCCTCCAATTAAAACCATGTTGGGCATCACAGGCCTCGGATACTCAAACACAAAGTCATATCTCAACAGCCAAATAGATGCATGACTTAAAAGCTCTGGCACTGTCAGATCTTGTTGAAGGAACTCCCTGATCAGATCTTCATGGGATGAATAAAGAAGGGAACAACTCAAGAACTCTGCTGAGCTGACTAAGACGTTCCACACACGCTGGGGAAATGCCATGTGGTCTGTATAGCTGGTGAAGAATTTGGGGACATAAGAAGCAGGGTTTGGACACTGGGTGGCCTGAAATTCGAACCCACAGGGAATTCCCCGTGAGAAGTAAACAGAAGGTAGGGACAAATATTCGGCTACTATTTGTCCACATAGAAACATAGGATCTATCAAGACAGCATCAAATGCACTGTCTTTGAGGTAGGTGATCAGCTCTTTGTTGGACAGAAGCTGTTTGCAGGAACTGAGTAAGTGTGCTGTAATATTTCCTATTCTTGCAAATGTTTTCGTGATCTTTTCCAGGAAAGGTTGAGGTGCAAATATATGATGCCCCAGTCTTTTAAATTCGGCTTCCAAGTATTCCTTGGTGTACGGCACAGAGTATGTCTTCACTGTATAATGCTCCGATGGCTGAATCTGAATGCTTGCTTCTGGCACAACCGCTACTATTTCATGTCCTCTCTGCCAAAGCCGCCATACTACTGAGTGCATGCTGAACCAGTGACTGCCATCTAGGGGAATCATCAATAGCTTTCCCCCTTCCGAAAGGCTCCAGAGGGGCAGAACTAGTAGAAGCCAGGCAGGTAGGTGACGAACCCCTTGAAGCAGAGAAGCCATCTCCCTAGATGAAGACTTGTGCTGCAGTCAGTCAAGACAGGTTTTAGATGCATACTCAACTATTCCAGGCAACACAGAAATTGTTTTACGACCGGGCTTCCAACCCTTATTCCTTCATATCTTAAGCTAATGTTTGGTTTCCAATGAACTGTATGTTTACAGGAGCCTGAGTGAGGCATTTTTTAACTTTTAGCTGGTGAAAGGTTGGTTGTGCAATCTGGCTGGACAGCAAAGGAGCAGAAAAAATGGGAGCAATGCAGGGAAATGTTGGTTTCCTGGGTTTGGGCGTAATTTCAACATTAAGATGCTGGTGTGGGATGTTTCATTCCAAGATCTACTAGAATTGAGAATGTGAGAGAACACTTTGCCAGCATTGCATGTGGTTATTAACTTATGGTTAATTATGCATAGAACTGAGCGCATAATTGATTTTTCAGTTTTTTGTTTCCAGGTGTGTTTTTTTTACCCTTGTTTGTTTTTAAATAAATCTAGCTAAATTTCAAAATGAAACATCATTTTGAAATGAAAAATTGAAACAAAACATTTCAACTTTTGGGGGGAATTCCCCCCCCCCCTTTTTGTTAGTTTGAAACTATTTGCATATTTCAATCCAAATTCACCAAATTGCATTTGTTGGTGAATAAACTATTCATCCTAAAACTCCCAGCTCTAATTATCCACTCCCTGAGGTGACTCTGTGCAGGTCAATTGGACAACAGACGCACAAAGAAGCTGTACAGCTGCTCAAGGTGTTGGTTTTGTACTTTCTGCTCCTGCTTTAAACAAAAAGATATTGAAAATCATTAAGATTCACTTGTTTGCTGTCTACCCCATAGTCTGTCAGACTCAGCTCATGGTGGAGTATCTTGGCAATGATCCAACGGATAAGGGTGTTTTGTTGGACCACAAATGATGCTAACTTTATTATTAGTATCATCCTGACTGTTTGTATTATACTCCCTCTTACTGATTCTGTCATTAGGACACAGCTACGCCACCCCTGGGGAGGAACTCCAGTATTTCAGTTTGAGAGTGGCACATATTCTCATTATGGAGTGACCCTCGTCTCACCTGAGTTAAAGGTGAAACGAGATTTCCATTATATTCCAGTGCTGATCATGACATGCATCCCCAGTCATTGCCCAAATGAAATACACTTTAAAATGTCACAAATGTGAGCCTGTGCCCAGCTGGTTGCTTTTTCAAAAGTCTGAAACAAAATGAGTGTGCTTCAAAAATGAGGTATTTGTGTTCCCTAGAAATGATCTTCATTGCCTCTGGCTCCTATCTCAGAAATGACTTATTAGGCTATGTCTACATTAGCACTAATTATGGCTGGAACAATCCCCTGGGGGCTATTTTTGCAGCCAAGGATCAACAGAATGCAGCATGTTCCTCTTACATCCCCGACACGTCCCTATCTCCAAGCAGGCATCATAGAAACAGATATTCTGGTTTTGCAGCACTGGGGGAGTCTCTAAATGCCCCTCAGGCAGCTTGAAGTCCCTACAGCCTGTCCCGTTGTGGTAATTCCACATAACCTTTGCACAGATACCTAAAGCACCACATACCATTTTTTAAAACCCCATAATCCAAATGTCACAAGCTAAGCAAATCCCAGAGGGGTGGGGGGAACCCAAAAAACCTAAACTGTTATGACAGAGCTGATATTAGGCACCCGAAGCAGAGGGACGGGCGCAGAAGACTAGAATGCCGTTATTATAAACAAAGAGTGGAAAGCTCAGATATTCTGGGTTAAAGTTACTCTTTTAACTCGTCCCATATAACCCTTTTGCCTCTTTTGATACGAAGGTATGGTGCAGGCACAATGGACGCTGTGGGAATCAGCACCATGGGGACTCAGCTGCTTCCTTGTAAGAGTCTTTGATCAAAATGGCCCCACTTTTACTATGCCACCTGCAGCGCACAACTGGAAAAGAATGTATACAGCTCCAGCCCAGAGGCTCCAGAAGATGGAGCCAATGCGCTGGGAATAATAGGTTACAGCAAGCATGTCGGAGAATCATTTTCAATCAAGGCCTCAAAGGACCTTTACTTCCATGCTGTAGAAATTGTCCTGAAGCAATAACAATTGATTTAAGGACACTGACTATCCCTCCTCACTCGCGCCTCCACTTTCTCATCACTTGAGTCAACGCTTGTGAGGTCATCAAGACCTTGGCTCATGTGTAATAAGCCATAAAAATGATGTTTTCACTTGGATCCCGTCGGATCTCACACACGCACACAAGATAATAATTGAGCCTACAGAAAAACCCATTAAATAATTTTGTAATATTTTCAGCTTTTTAAAAATAACTTACAAACCTTGGATAATGGTTTCTTCTGTTCACAGTTGGTGCCTCCTATGAAGACCATGTTGGGCATCACTGGCCTGGGATACTCAAACACAAAGTCGTATCTCAGCAGCCAAATGGATGCTTTGCTGAACAGTTCCAGTATTGTTACCTCTCTCTGAAGAAACTCAGAAGCCAGGCTCTCATATTGTGAATAGAACAGGTAACAAAGTAAATTCTCTGCAGCATTGACTAATAGGTTCTTCACGCGCTGGGTAAATGTCATGTGGTCGGAATTGGATGTGAAAATCCTCGGGACGTAAGAAATAGGATTGGGACACTGAGTGGCTTTGAAGTCCAAGCCACATGGAAGTCCACGCATGAAGTACACGGAGGGAACTGAGAGATATTCAGCAATTATTGGTCCACATGGTAACACAGGATCCATAAGGACAGCATCAAACTTGCTGTCCTCAAGGTATTTGATCAACTCTTTGTTATATAAGAAATGCCTGCAGGCAGATGACAACATGGTTGTAAATAGTGATACGATTTTAAAGACGCTGGTAAATTTCTCTGGAAACGGCAGGCCGACAAAACTGTGATGTCCAATTGAATGGTAAAATTCATCCAACGATTCCTGTGTGTAAGGCACTGGATGTGTTTTTATTGTGTAATAGTCTGATGTTCCCATGAGCAAGGTGGCTTCTGGTATTACAACAACAACATGGTGCCCTCTTTTCCCAAGCACTTCCTCCGCCACTCGCATGCTGAGCCAGTGACTCCCATCTTGAGGCACAACCAGCAGTTTCCCACCTTTGGCAAAACTCCACAAAGCGAGAAAAAGAGCCAGCCGAGCAGTTCCCTGCTCTCCTGACATGGCCGCTGCTGTGCTGCTAGGAGTAAAAAACCCAGCTTTCACCCCCCAAAAACCTTCCAAGCAGCGTTTAAAGGCAGAAGTCGCTGAGATTGCAGCTATGTCTGTGACCTTTAAGCCCAATTAATTCTCAACTCTAGAAACCCTTCTCAGCGAATATTTTACTTGACGCACAATGCTTTAAACTGTGATAAAAGGGGGGATGTTAAACAAGACTGAACAGATGCCAGCAGTGCCACTGGAGTTTGTTACGTGCAAACACAACTCCTCTATCAGCATTTCGTGTTCTTAAATGAGTCAGCATAAATCGAGAGGTCACAGGATCTCTTAGCAGGGTTGGTGTGGGCCAGGATTGGTTCAAGAACCTCAGGGTAGGTCTACACAGCAGTTAAACACCTACCGCTGGCCCATCTCAGCTGACTCAGGCTCATGAGGCTCAGGCTATGGGCTGTAAAACTGCAGTGTAGATGTTTGTGTTCTGGGTGAAGTCGTTAAATGCCGACAGGTGGCACGTGTCAGCGATGGGTGTCTAACTGCAGTGTAGACATACCCTTTGAGCGCAGTTGTGTGCTCTGTACCTGGCTCAAGCCCAGACTACTAGCCTCGCTCACCAGAAATAACCTTGAGGAAATTGCTCTCTTCCTCATCTGCGGCAAGACAGTGGTGACAGATACAACTAAGGCGGGATACAGGCGAGGAGAGCACAGTTCTTGCACCAATCCTGAAGGCTGCTGTCCACACAGTCCCTAGGTCTGAAAGGGGCAATGTGGGAGGGCATTTCCATGCTGGAATTTCGGAACCCCTTGAAGTCCTGAGCCTGGAGGGTGTACACAGAGGGTTACAGCTTTTAAGGGAGTTAGAGCTAGATCCACAAAGGGACTGAGTATTACAATGCCTCAATGCTAGGCGCTCAGTGGAATTCACAGCCCTGAGCTCGGTGCCCAGGCATTGTATGGGGAGCATTAGGGACCAAAGAAAGGGATTCTCAGAAGCCAGCAAGCCAAGCGGAGAGCAACCTAGGCTATGTCTACACTATGGACCTTACAGTGGCACGGTGCTGCTGTAAGATCTCCCATGTAGCCACCCTCCTGCCTGCGTCCGTAAACCACCCCCAAAGAGCAGTGTTAGCTATGTCATCAGAATCCAAGAAGATCAGGGTTGGAAGAGACCTCAGGAGGTCATTGAGTCCAACCCCCTGCTCAAAGCAGGACCAATCCCCAACTAAATCATCCCAGCCAGGGCTTTGTCAAGCCAGGCCTTAGAGGTTTTTAAGGATGGAGATTCCATCCCCTCCCCAGGTAAGAGAAGGGTCTCCCCCGCCCACATAGCGCTAGCCACACCAACACTTTTGTCAGTGACATTTCTTCTAGTCAGGGGGATGCTTTTTCACACCCCGACCAACAAAATGTTACCAACAAAAGTGCTGGTGTGGACAAAGCCCTAAGCTAGCCGGAAATGCTGAGGAGAGGCATAAGCCCCAGTAATCAAACTCTGGGCCAGGGTGAGGTGCCTCTCCGCCTGTGAGGATTCACAGCCCTGAACCCTGTCCCAGAGCTAGCTCCTAACCCAGTCCATTCTCACAGAAAGCCACTGTGAGAGACTGACTCTGTGGCCCCTGGGGAGGGCCCTCATGCCAAACTGGGAGGGTCAAGTTCCTGAACTAAGAAATCTGTAATTGTTTATACAAAGTCTAACAGGAGAGAGAGACAGACACCTGAGAATACCCAATAGCCTGGTCGTAGGAGCACCCACCTAGAATGTGGTTAGACCTAGACCTGATTCACATTTCTGTGCCAAAGCAGGTGGGGGTAGGGGATTCAAACGCAGGTCTCCCACATCTCAAGTAAGTGCCCTAACCATTGGTATAATGGGACTGGGGGACACACCCTCCCACTCTTGCTTTGACCATCTTTTATACAGGTTAAGCATATTCTGAGTTCATCTACTGGATGGGCCACACAGCAAGTGTGTGTGTGTAGGGGGGAGATGCCTCATCTGAGAATCCTACTGGGGTTTAAGTATGAGCCACTGGGCCGAATAGTTCAGCAGGATCAGGACTTAGCACACGCCCACCAGTGAAGACTATTATTTTATCTACTTCAATGAGTGCACCTAATCAAACTGATTTGTGGACATGCTGATGTACCTCACTCACCCTGATATGATGATAAACTTCACAGTGAGCACGGATTTCAAAGACATGACTAGGGAGAGATGCAGGAAATAAGTAATAAGTAGCCAAAGCAAATCGTGGCGTGATTAGCTTATCAAAACCATAATACGAGATATGATATGTAAACAATTTCTTTTGCTGTGATTTGCTCTCTGCTTTTAAAATATCTTGTGCTAATAAGATCAAGAGTCTTAGACTGTAGCTTGGATATCTTCTCACAGGTCACCCTACAGACAACAAAAGCCCTCCAGTGTCAAAGGAGCAGTAGTGAAGAAGGAAAGGGTCATCAGACTTCACCTCCCTTAGGTTCTCAGTCAGCAAGGCCTGGGCTAAAGAAGCCTTCTCCCAGAAGGAGCCAAGCAGGACTGCATCTCTTGTGGTTCCAGGAGAGAGATGCTGAAGGACCAGAAAGGCCCTGTAACTTTATGGAGGAGCAGAAAGCAGTTGTGTTTTCAATCAGAAATCACTAAGGCCCAGACCCCCAAAGGGAAATAAGCACCTAAAGACCTTTGAGGATCTGGGTCTAGGACTCTGGTTGTCTCTCTTTGAACTCTAAGCCCTATTGACATTCAAGTTAAGTTTTTATTTAGAGAGACAATGTGGGTGAGGTAACATCTACTATTAAACCAATGTCTGCGGGTGAGAGAGACAAGCTTTCAAGCTACGCAGAGCGCTCCAATATCCTGGTACCAAACACGGCTCCAACACTGCAAACATACTTAGAAAGATTCATATAGTTAATATATAACGTTATAAACTAGGGAAAATCAAGAACGGTAAGCAATGGTTAACTGATAACAGGAGTGTCCGTGGAGTGTAAGTGATATATTAACAAACCACCTCCCGTCATGTCAGTGAGGTACAATGATTCAGCACAACTAGCCCAATCTTTACACCCCCGAGGCTGCTGAAGTTCGTAGCAGGGGTACAGTGGGTCAGGGTTGTTTGAAGAAGCTCACACAGCAATTGACTGCATTACACCTTGCTCAAGCCCAAACTACTTCAGTGTATGGAGGAAGCCATTTCCCTCGTTTCTACATAGAAATTTCATTTACTCTCTGTAATACGATTCCAGGAATGTCTCCCTGAAGCCTCAGCTGTCTGCTGACTCAGTGGTTGAGAGCTCTTTTTCGGTTGAGAATATCACCAGGTGGAATCATCACGGGGTTCTGTGGTGTTACCATCAAATTTTTAGTTCTCAGCCATTTTGGGCTATTTTTACACACAGGACTTTGGAAGTGACACAAGTGCGCCGGCAGGGGCTTTCAGCTACTTGTAGTTGCAATCTGACATCCCCTGTATGGCACTTCCAGATACCCTTCTAAGCGCAACATTGACATGCATTCTCCACTGTCCTCTACCCAGGGAACAGGTGGGATGGGGGCCCCCCATAGCAGCATGGCTCATGAGAAAACCATGCTGCCAGGATGAAGCGCTACAGAGCAGCATGAAGGGGACTCATCTATTTAACATCTCAACACAGGAAATATTTGTAATTAGTCTCAGTCTAATAGATAGAGCCTGGTGGTTTTTGCCAAAGCGAATAATACTAAATACAACAACAAACAACTTATACTACGAAATAAAACTAAAAACTCCCCCTGCAATGGGGACTCCTGCAGCTCTTTTGCCACAGGGGGTGGGCCTACTCCCTGCTCCAGGAGCTGAGACCTGTCACGCAGGGTTGCCAAGCCATGTACTCATCATGACAGAAGGGTGACCGGGCCGAGTGGCACTGTGACCCCAGGCATCAGGCTGGCGTGCCCAGGGCAGGGAATGAGTCCCCATGGGACAGATGCCACCACTGTGGGGTGAAGGTAGGACGGGCTCACTCTCATACCTCCACCCAGAGGCTTTCCACTCCCACCCGCCCTGTACGTCCCGCCTGGGCCCAACCACCCCCAACAGGGCCTGCCACGATAACACAAAATAAAATGAAATGCCCAAAAAGCACAATGACAAATGATAAATAAAAATAATTTCCTGGCTCTCTGATACTAGCTGCATGGATTTCATTTTGAAAAATGGCTTGTGATTTGGGTGCCTTAATTTTGAAGCAGCTACCTTGAGCTCTCTTACAAAGGCCTGGTTGTCAGAGGGTGGCTGATCAGCACTTTCTGAAAATCAGGCCTCTTTGAGGTGTCACAAATTGGGCATCCAAAAATGGAGGTCCCCAAAGTAAGTTGCTTTTCAAAAATGCAGGCCATGTGTTTTTCTCTAAACCACATAAAACGTACATTAATAGATGTAATGCAGAAAACATACCTGAGTAATTTGTAATGATTCCAGCAACATTATGATCTAAAAAGAAATTACCTGAGATAATTTTTTCTTCTGACCACAATTGATGCCTCCAGTGAAGACCATGTTGGGCATCACTGGCCTGGAATACTCAAACACAAAATCCTATCTCATCAGCCAAACAGAGGACTGACTTAAAAGCTCTAGGACAGTCAAATTTCTTTGAAGAAACTCAGATGCTAGACTGTCAAACTGAGAATATGTAAACTTGCAAATCAAGAACTCCAGTGACGCAAATAATAAGTTTATCACACGCTGGGTAAGTGACATGGTCTGTGTAGGAAGTAAAAAAAATTGGGGATATAGGAAGGAGGGTCTGGACACTGAGTAGCCTTATCCCAACTACAGGGCATTCCACGCAAAAAGTTGACAGAAGGGATGGAAAGATATTCAGCAACTATTGATCCACAAGGTAACACAGGATCTGTAAAGACGGCATCAAACTGAACCTCTTCAACGTAGTTCACCAATTCTTTGCTCAGCAAAAAGTGCTTAGAGATGGCAAACATCATAGTACTAAAGTTGGTGAGCGTTTCGTGTGCTGTGAAAACTCTCTTCAGAATAGGTCCATCAAAAATATGATAACCGAAGGACTGGAAGTAGACATCCAAATCTTCCTGTGTGGGGGGCACTGGGTGTGTTTTCACTGTGTAATATGCTGACGTTCTCATGAGTAACTTCTGGCCCAAGAGCTACTATTTCATGTCCCTTCAGGCTGAGTTTCTCTAGCACCTGACTCATGCTGAGCCTGTGACTTCTGTCCACAGGCATCACCAATAGCTTTCTACCTTCAGCGAGACTGCAGAAAGCCAGACAAAGAAGTAACCTAGAAACAACTGAACACCATGACTGGGAGGAAGGAGCCATGTTCTTAGTAGTAGGGAGGGAAAAAGCTTCCACCACAAGGTGCTGAACACTGACTTATACAAGAGAACAATGGTCACCAAAGCTTACTCCTTACAAAGTAAATGTTTACCTAGGTTCAGACAAAGATCAGATTAACTAGGAGTTTGTCATCATACAAATTAAGCAATGCCAACGCTATGCAAAGGTAGGACTACTATGTTATTTTGATGGAATGCTAGCGCAGGACTTGCTCTTTGGTTCCTAAGAATTAAATTTAAAATAAGTGTTCGCACGAAGTAGAAAAAGAGGATTGGAACATTACTGGTGGCAGGGTGGGGAGGGAAGAGGGGAAGATTTATAGAACAGAGAACATAGAAGTTGCAGAGGATTCTTCTTGTAGTTTCTTTCCTTGACACTCAGACACCTGTGAGTAGGATCCTCTTCATTCCAGCAGCAAGTAAGGGCTTTATGCTTATGAAACTTATACTAGCAAACAGCAGATGTGAAAGAGGGAGCTGCCAGAGTCCATGGACAACATGCTAACGGAAATCCCAGCACCTTTCCCCAGCATGAGGGTGCCGCCCCAGGCAGGGGCGGCGAGTTATATTCCCTTGTGGTGCTCGGGCTCCAGCAATATTCAGGGCTGGGGGCCCTGCTCCACCAATGTTTGGAGCTGGGTCTCTCCCCCAGCCCTGCCTGGAGCGGCCTCCGCCCCGGAGCGTCCGCCCCCCCCCAGCCCCCGCCTGCCCCCCCGACCCTCGGAGCACCCCTGCCTGAGGGAAAGCGGCGCACAAGAGCAACCCGCCAGCAGGCTGAGGCAGGTGCTGCGGCTACTGCCCCCCCGGAGGGGGAGGGGGAGAGCGAGGGGGCACACACGTGGGCACACGCTGCCCTCCCCTCCCCTCTACCGGCACCAGGCGCCGAGGGGGCTTCCGGCAGGAGACCTCTGGAGCGGACCCCCTTGACTCACCTGAGCAGCTGCTGGGGCTTCGGTGAGCGTTTGGCCCTGTGATCCACCCCCCCACAGCCACCACTCCTGCAATCACTGGGCAAGGGGCAGCCCCAGCCCCAGTGAAGCTATGGCAGGGGAGCAGGGGAGGAAGGAAGCCACATGTGATGGCAGTCCCCTCCCCTCCAGCACCCACCACCCCCTCCCAGAGCCCACACCCCCTCTCCAGCCCCCAAACTCCCTCCCAGAGCCTGCACCCCCACCCCCTCCTACACCCCCAGCCCCTGCCCAGAGCCTGCACCCAGCTCTCTGCACTCCCTCCCGGAGCCTGCACCCCTCCACCCATCCTGCACCCCAGCCCGGAGCCTGCACCCAGCACCCAAACTCCGTCCCACAGCCTGCACCCCCACCCCCTTCCCACACACACCTGCCTGCACCCAAACTCTGTCCCAGAGCCTGCATCCTTCACCCCCTCCTGCACCCCCAAACTCTGTCCCACAGCCTGCACCCCAACCCCTTCCTGCACACCCCTTCTGCACCCAAACTCCCTCCTACACCCCCACCCCTTACCCCAGCCCAGAGCCTATAACCGAACTCTGTTCCAGAGCCTACATCCCCTCCCTCCGCAGCCCCTCCCATCCCCAAAAGCCCTCCCAGAACCTGCACCCAGCACCCAAACTCCATCCCAGAGCCTGCACCCCAGACTCCATCCCAGAGCCCAACCTCTCAACCGTCCTACACCGCAATTCTCTGCCCCAACCCAGGGCCTGCACCCCAGACCTCCTCCCCCAACCCAAACTCCCTCACAGAGCCTTAGGCAGGTGGTGGGCGGAGTTCGGGGGGAGGGGGGCCCTTTGAGCGTTCTGGGAACCACCAAAATTTCTACAACCCTGCCGCCCCTGAAGGGGACCAGTCTCTGTCATCTTTTGTGTCTACCTCTAGCTAGTAGATTTAGTCTTTTTTTGCCAGTAACTGGTGTCCTCCTGGACGTTTTCAAAGTGAAGTTATTGGACCAGATCCTCTCCAGGTGTAAACTGACTTCAGCAGAGCTAGACTGATTTATGGCAGCTCAGGATCTCGCCCTTGTCTGTGATGCCAGTTAATATTAAGGAGTCTTAGCTGAAATGAGAACCAGCAGCACTTAGTGCTTAAAAGGAAAGGTGGTTTGAATTGCTCTATAATCGCTTAATTAAAAGTACATTTAAGAAGAAAGAAAAACAGCTGCTGAAAAGCTACAGAAGTGTATAATGAAGTGAAAGCAAAATCATTTTCTTCTCAACAAGATGCTTAATCCTTGCCAAACTGAAATCATTGGTATAATAATCCTATCTAGGATACAAAATTTCTAGTGAATTCAGGATCCTATTATGAGTATAACAAAAATAAAAGCTTTACTAACCTGAGATAATTCCTTCTGAACACAGTTGATGCCTCCGATTATAACAATGTTAGGCATCAGTGGTCTGGGATAGTCCATCACAAAGTCAAATCTCATCAGCCAAACAGATCCATGACTTAAAAGCTCAGTCACTGTTATCTCTCTCTGAAGAAATTCAGAGGCCAGTTTTGCATATGGCCCATAAACAAAATCACAAAGGACAATCTCCAATAAGCTAAATAGCATATTCTTCACACGCTGTGGAAATGTCATGTGGTCTGTATTGGTTGTCAATAGCCTTGGGACATAAGAAGGTGGGTTTGGACACTGAATAGCCTTATAGTCTAAACCACATGGAATTCCACGCAAGAAAAACACAGAGGGGATAGAAAGATACTCAGCTACGATCTGCCCACAGGGCATTATGGCATCTGTAAAGACAACATCAAATTTGCTCTCTTCTAGATATTGGATCAACTCTTTGTTGTACACTAAGTGTGTACAAGTGGATAAAATCAGATCGGAGGCGTTCTTCAGCCTTTCACGTAGTCGAACAAATCTTTCCAGAAGAGGTCGTTCCTCAAAAACCTCTTGAGTAAAAGCCAGAAAATGTCCCTCCAGCTCTGCCTTTGTGAAAGGTACCGGATACGTTTTCATGATATAATTCTCGGATGTTTTTATGTATAGATTTATTTCAGGGGCAACAATGACTATCTCATGCCCTTTGTGTCTCAGCTCATCCAGCATGGCACGCATGCTGAGCCAGTGACTTCCATCCATCGGCACCACAAGCAGCCTCCCGCCATCAGCAAAGCTCAACAAGGCCAGGAAAACAAGCAGCGCTTCACTGATCTGGGGGCTAGAGTGAAACCCAGGAGCCATCTCTGCCCCCATGCAGTGGGTACTATAGAGACTAGCAAATTGCCAGTCAGATCCCGACAACTCTATCTTCTGACCTTTATCCCTACGTGCTACTCAAGTCAATGTTTAATTGCATAATGTATGTACATAAGATGAAAAACAAAGGTCTGAAACCTGAGCTGCACTTTGGCAGTAACGGCATCATGATAAACCTGATTAGCTGAGGCCTTTTTCAAGGTAAGTTACTCTCTGACTCTAATCACTGAGTCAAATCACTCTATCATTAACCACGGAGTCAAATCACGACCTTGGAATGCATAACCTCTACACAGTTGCACAAACCATCTCTGCACTGGCCAGATAAATGGGTGCATAGTTAGGTAGATAAGGGGGGTGGCGCAGAAGAGAGGGATGAAGGAACCAGCTGTTCCTTTGGATAGGATTTTCAAAAGCAGTCAGCATGGGCTGACAATGGTAAAACTCCCCCCAGGCTTCACTGGAGATGGATTTAGGCCAGTGCTGAGTGGCTGGGAAAATCTCCCCCTTTATAGTCAAGAGCTGTGGCACTCATTCACAGGAGTTCCTCAGGCCTGCAAGCAGCTCCCCCTAGAACTTAGCCTTCTCTCTCCCCAAGGAGGGGCCTCCCGAAGGCCTCAGTAACAACCTGCCCCGCTGCTCCTGAGAGGTGGAGAGAAAAGGTGGGAAAGGAGTGAGTTCCCCTCTGTCCATGGGAGCAGTTGCAGGGTATGGGTGTCTGATACTTTGCACTTGGCCTCTGATCCCCAGAGGGAGGGGTTCTTAATGGACCTGGTTGCTGCACCGCGGCTTAGGGCTCTGTTTCAGAGCTCTCAATTAGGGACACTGCTTTGGACTGTGTGGGCTGTTCCATCCCCCTGGCTAGAGGCTCAAACTCAGCCTAGACTTTGTACAAATGTGTACAAACATGGGGCTGGGAATGAAAATGATCTCTTCCTTATGGCAAGGAAGCGAACTAAACACTGAACACGGCCTGGTCACCTCTTCTGACACACAAGATGAATGCAGCTGTTTAAAACAAGAATTTGCACTTACTCTTATGCAACCAAGCAGGGAGACCTCTGTGGTTATTCGCCACTGCCAGCACTACAATGCAGATCTCTAGCGTTCCTTCCCAAAGCTGCAGAATCAGACGCAAAGCTGTTGTAGTGACGAGTAATAAGACTCTCAGAATCTGAGTGTAAGGCATTTTTCATTTCCATTTTTCTTGACTGAGGTTAGTTCCTTAGATAGTCAGGTCAAATACTGGAGATTATTGAAATCTATTGTTTTAAAAATAACAGATGCAGTAAGTGTGTTTTTGCGATACAAGGAGACTTAGAGCTGCGTGAAACCAGCATGTCGATGACACCATAATGCACGCCACCCCACTATTTCCCCAAGCAGCCTCACATATTGAACTGCAAGGCTGATGGAAAGGACCACTGCAGTGTCACCTAGGAGAGGGCCTCTGGGACAGATGAACCCAACGCTACACTCTGGTCCTCTCATAGGAAGAAGAATGATGCCACTCAACTGGAATTCCATACACCACAACCTTGTCAACGGTATCTCATGGTCAAAAGTATCAAAGGCAGATGGCAGATCCGAAAGAATTGGCATAAATACTGGGGCTTTGTCCATCTCCGAGAGGAAATGATTGGTCAATGAAGCCTGTGCAATACATGCGCCTATTCCAGTCTAAAACCAGAATGAAAGGAGCTCCGAAAAGCTGAGCACTCCAGACAATACTTGAGCTGCTGCAAAATGACTTTCTCAGTACTATCCCCTCCGCTCCACCCCCACCTAAAAAAAAGTGTGTATAAGTGGGTAAAACCAGAGTGGAGAAAAGAAAAACTCAGACTGGATGGCAAGATAGTCAGCTATTACCTGTCCACAGCATACACAGGGGAACCATCAAGAGAGCATAAAATTTACTCCTGCAAAGGTATTTGATCCTGTCTGTTGTGCACTAATATGTACAAGTGGATGAAAGCAGAGCAGACGAGTTCTCCAGTCTTTCATATGTTCTCACAAAGCTTTCTAAAAAAGGTTGTTTGTCAAAAACCCGAGTCAGGGAGTGATATTGTCCAACCAGCTCTTCCTTTATGAAAGGTGCTAGAAACATTGTCATGGCAACGTTCTCTGCTGCTTTTATGTGCGTATCTATGCCAGGTGCAACAATGACTACGGCATGCTCTTTCTGCCCGCGTGCATGTTGAGTCAGCACAACCCTGCAAGGCGGCCAGGAAATGAAGCAGCACGTCAGTAGCTGTGCAACAAGATTGAAATGTTTCAGAGTAACAGCTGTGTTAGTCTGTATCTGCAAAAAGAAAAGGAGGACTTGTGGCACCTTAGAGACTAACCAATTTATTTGAGCATAAGCTTTCGTGAGCTCATGCTCAAATAAATTGGTTAGTCTCTAAGATTGAAATGTTTCTCCATAAATATCCCCCATGTACAACAAAGTCAAGTGTTATGCCTAACCCCATGGCCTTCGGTACAACTCCTGCCTGCTCACTGTATATCTTGTTACAATTTCCAGTCAATGTGTAAGTTTATAACATGCCCACATTTAACAATAAACCAAAGTTAGAGGGACATGTGATCAGGTAGCTGGCCCCTGTGGCCAGGCACCTAGCCTACCTGTGACAGGCTCTGCTAAGGAGAATGAGCCAACCAAGATCCACCTGTGAGTTATTTACCTATGTGACTGGATGGCCATTCATAAGTTAAGGAACACCTGGGTCAATAAAGGCTATGAGGGCTCCATCAGAAAGCCCCAGAACAGAGGAAGCTCCTGGTGGGGAGAGACATCTCAGGGGAGCTCGTGAGGAAGCTACTCGCAGTGGTGTCTCCCTGAAAAGCACAGGCCCACAGAGAGAAGGAAGAGGCCCAGAGAAAGTGTGTGCCCAGGCAAGGGACCAGCACAGCCCAGGAAACAAACCAGGAGTGGGACTTTGTGAGGAGCTACTAGAGGCTCAGCAAAGAGACACACACCCTCAGGGAAAGAGTGGCATCTGGCCAAAGGCCCAGCAGAGGCCTAAGTTCCAGGCCATCACCTTCAGCCCCCAACTAAAACCTCTCCAATGCATCATCAAGGATCTACAACCTATCCTGAAGGACGACTCATCACTCTCACAGATCTTGGGAGACAGGCCAGTCCTTGCCTACAGACAGCCCCCCAACCTGAAACAAATACTCACCAGCAAACACACAACAGAACCACTAACCCAGGAACCTCTCCTTGCAACAAAGCCCGTTGCCAACTGTGTCCACATATCTATTCAGGGGACACCATCATAGGACCTAATAACATCAGCCACACTATCAGAGGCTCGTTCACCTGCACATCTACCAATGTGATATGAGCCAGCAATGCCCCTCTGCTATGTACATTGGTCAAACTGGACAGTCTCTACGTAAAAGAATAAATGGACACAAATCGGACGTCAAGAATTAGAACATTCAAAAACCAGTTGGAGAACACTTCAATCTCTTTGGTCACTCAATTACAGACCTAAAAGTTGCAATTCTTCAACAAAAAAACTTCAAAAACAGACTCCAACGAGAGACTGCTGAATTGGAATTAATTTGCAAACTGGATACAATTAACTTAGGCTTGAATAGAGACTGGACGTGGATGGATCATTACACAAAGTAAAACTATTTCCTCATGTTTATTCCCCCCCTCTAACCCCCACTGTTCCTCAGACGTTCTTGTCAACTGCTGGAAATGGCCCACCTTGATTATCACTACAAAAGTTCCCCCGTCCTCCCCGCCCACTCTCCTGCTGGTAATAGACAGGTTTCAGAGGAACAGCCGTGTTAGTCTGTATTCGCAAAAAGAAAAGGAGTACTTGTGGCACCTTAGAGACTAACCAATTTATTTGAGCATGAGCTTTCGTGAGCTACAGCTCACTTCATCAGATGTTTACCGTGGAAACTGCAGCAGACTTTATATACACACAGAAATCATGAAACAATACCTCCTCCCACCCCACTGTCCTGCTGGTAATAGCTTATCTAAAGTGATCAACAGGTGGGCCATTTCCAGCACAAATCCAGGTTTTCTCACCCTCCACCCCCCCACACAAATTCACTCTCCTGCTGGTGCTAGCCCATCCAAAGTGACAACTCTTTACATAATCAAGTCGGGCTATTTCCTGCATAGATCAAGGTTTTCTCACATCCCCCCCACCCCCATACACACACAAACTCACTCTCCTGCTGGTAATAGCTCATCTAAACTGACCATTCTCCAGGTTTAAATCCAAGTTAAACCAGAACATCTGGGGGGGGGGGGTAGGAAAAAACAAGAGGAAACAGGCTACCTTGCATAATGACTTAGCCACTCCCAGTCTCTATTTAAGCCTAAATTAATAGTATCCAATTTGCAAATGAATTCCAATTCAGCAGTTTCTCGCTGGAGTCTGGATTTGAAGTTTTTTTGTTTTAAGATAGCGACCTTCATGTCTGTGATTGCGTGACCAGAGAGATTGAAGTGTTCTCCGACTGGTTTATGAATGTTATAATTCTTGACATCTGATTTGTGTCCATTTATTCTTTTACGTAGAGACTGTCCAGTTTGACCAATGTACATGGCAGAGGGGCATTGCTGGCACATGATGGCATAGATCACATTGGTGGATGTGCAGGTGAACGAGCCTCTGATAGTGTGGCTGATGTTATTAGGCCCTGTGATGGTGTCCCCTGAATAGATATGTGGGCACAATTGGCAACGGGCTTTGTTGCAAGGATAAGTTCCTGGGTTAGTGGTTCTGTTGTGTGGTATGTGGTTGTTGGTGAGTATTTGCTTCAGGTTGCGGGGCTGTCTGTAGGCAAGGACTGGCCTGTCTCCCAAGACTTGTGAGAGTGTTGGGTCATCCTTTAGGATAGGTTGTAGATCCTTAATAATGCGTTGGAGGGGTTTTAGTTGGTGGCTGAAGGTGACGGCTAGTGGCGTTCTGTTATTTTCTTTGTTAGGCCTGTCCTGTAGTAGGTAACTTCTGGGAACTCTTCTGGCTCTATCAATCTGTTTCTTTACTTCTGCAGGTGGGTATTGTAGTTGTAAGAAAGCTTGACAGAGATCTTGTAGGTGTTTGTCTCTGTCTGAGGGGTTGGAGCAAATGCGGTTGTATCGCAGAGCTTGGCTGTAGACGATGGATCGTGTGGTGTGGTCAGGGTGAAAGCTGGAGGCATGCAGGTAGGAATAGCGGTCAGTAGGTTTACGGTATAGGGTGGTGTTTATGTGGCCATTGTTTATTAGCACTGTAGTGTCCAGGAAGTGGATCTCTTGTGTGGACTGGACCAGGCTGAGGTTGGTGGTGGGATGGAAATTGTTGAAATCATGGTGGAATTCCTCAAGGGCTTCTTTTCCATGGGTCCAGATGATGAAGATGTCATCAATATAGCGCAAGTAGAGTAGGGGCTTTAGGGGACGAGAGTTGAGGAAGCGTTGTTCTAAATCAGCCATAAAAATGTTGGCATACTGTGGGGCCATGCGGGTACCCATAGCAGTGCCGCTGATCTGAAGGTATACATTGTCCCCAAATGTGAAATAGTTATGGGTAAGGACAAAGTCACAAAGTTCAGCCACCAGGTTAGCCGTGACATTATCGGGGATAGTGTTCTTGACGGCTTGTAGTCCATCTTTGTGTGGAATGTTGGTGTAGAGGGCTTCTACATCCATAGTAGCCAGGATGGTGTTATCAGGAAGATCACCGATGGATTGAAGTTTCCTCAGGAAGTCAGTGGTGTCTCGAAGGTAGCTGGGAGTGCTGGTAGCGTAGGGCCTGAGGAGGGAGTCTACATAGCCAGACAATCCTGCTGTCAGGGTGCCAATGCCTGAGATGATGGGGCGCCCAGGATTTCCAGGTTTATGGATCTTGGGTAGTAGATAGAATATCCCAGGTCGGGGTTCCAGGGGTGTGTCTGTGCGGATTTGATCTTGTGCTTTTTCAGGAAGTTTCTTGAGCAAATGCTGTAGTTGCTTTTGGTAACTCTCAGTGGGATCATAGGGTAATGGCTTGTAGAAACTCGTGTTGGAGAGCTGCCGAGCAGCCTCTTGTTCATATTCCGACCTATTCATGATGACAACAGCACCTCCTTTGTCAGCCTTTTTGATTATGATGTCAGAGTTGTTTCTGAGGTGGGAGGAGGTATTGTTTCATGATTTCTGTGTGTATATAAAGTCTGCTGCAGTTTCCACGGTAAACATCTGATGAAGTGAGCTGTAGCTCACGAAAGCTCATGCTCAAATAAATTGGTTAGTCTCTAAGGTGCCACAAGTACTCCTTTTCTTTCTGCTGGTAATAGCTCACCTTACCTGATCATTCTCATTACAGTGTGTATGGTAACACCCATTATTTCATGTTCTCTGTGTATATAAACCTCCCCACTGTATTTTCTACTGAATGCATCCAATGAAGTGAGCTGTAGCTCACGAAAGCTTATGCTCAAATAAATGTGTTAGTCTCTAAGGTGCCACAAGTCCTCCTGTTCTTTTTGCAGATACAGACTAACACGGCTGCTACTCTGAAACCTGATTTATACCAGTGGCCGAATCTCTCATTCCCACTTAGTGACGTAGGTTTTCAAGTGGCCCATTCACGGGATCATCAAAAACTTGCTCCTTAACCAAGGTGGTAATTTTAAAAGGGTGAAGCGGAATTGTACTCAGTACATTTGGGACAGGTGACAGTCTAATAGGATGTTCTCCTGTACAGGTTTCACTATGCTCATTGGATTCAAAATAAAACTAGGGTTTGCAAAAGCCTTGAAGCTTGTGAACTGTGCTGGATCTTGAAATTCCATTAGCTTGCTGAAATAAGATACTTAAACATATAGCATGTCTGGTGCAATTTATGAACCCATGCTCCCATACAAACAGTAATTCAAACATTGGGCAAAATCTTGTTTCCATTCAATCGAAAAGCTCCGATTGAGTTCAAGGTAGACCAGGATTTGACCATTATTTTCAAAGGTAGCTTTTATAATGTGTGCTATTTTGGTGATAACAGGACACAATTGTTCCCACTCAACATGTCAGTTGCAGTGAAGTTGGAGTCATCAGCAGGGCCAGATTAACCCATCACTGGGCCAAAGGCAAACATACACTCTTGGGCCCCTACTTTCTAATATGAATAACAACAAACAGCTAATAAATGAAAAGAAGAGGAAAAGTACATCTTGATGATGATCCCTCCCATTCAGGTCACTGCAGTAATTCCTGTCTCAGCCTGGTCACTTTCTGCTGTTAGAGAAGAAAGTGGTTTCTTTTACTCACAGCCCTTCTCTCTCTTTGGCTCTGCTGGGAATGGCAGTGAGTCGCACTTGTGTGTGAGAACTATCTTTGCTCCCCCATTCACTGGTGTGCATTTGCATGCAGATTGAAAGTACTTCACTCACTTGACTGATTTCAGAGTAACAGCCGTGTTAGTCTGTATCCGCAAAAAGAAAAGGAGGACTTGTGGCACCTTAGAGACTAACAAATTTATTTGAGCAAAAGCTTTCGTGAGCTACAGCTCACTTCGTTGGATGCATTCAGTGGAAAATACCTATATAAATCTCCCCACTGTATTTTCCATTGGATGCATCCGATGAAGTGAGCTGTAGCTCACGAAAGCTTATGCTCAAGTAAATTGGTTAGTCACTAAGGTGCCTCTAGAACTCCTTTTCTTTTCATTTGACTGAGTGGCTTTGCAACCTAGTGCATGGTGGGGGTTGCAACATCACTGACATTTGGCCCAGCTGCCCTTCTGTCATGTAAAAAAACAAAAATCAAAAACATTTCCCCCACACACACAGCCATGAAACTGAGCCCCAGGCATATGCCTAGTTTGCCTTTGCATTAATCCAGCCCTGGTCACCACATGGCCCAGTATTCACTCTTCAAAGAATTTGTGTATTATTTCTAGTTTTGTTATGTAGATTCATTTTGGAGAAGCTGTTGCAAACAGCAAGAAACTTTGCACTCTGCCTTTATGTCTCTAAGTAGAGCCTGTTCTTGAGGTAAGAGTTGTTCCCTGGGAACCAGGCATTAGTGTTTTGGTGGAGATTACTAAAAGAGGGATTTGTTTGCTGGATGTTTATGAAAACATCGGTTCCAGGACTGGTGAATATACTATGAATGAACCAATTATACTAAGAAAATGCCCAGACTCAACATCACTGATTTCTCATCCGATGAGAAATCAACATGCAAGACCTCAACATCTGATACCACTTAGCAGAGGGTGACAATATAAAATATAGTGTGCTTGCCTTGGTAAAGTCGTAGAAGAGGTTTCCTCTCTATTTTTTTTTGGTATGAAGTCATCTAGAGTAATAATGCTGTCGACAATGCTGCTGCTCTACTGCCTACTGGTTTCACAGTTTTGAAATAATCTTTGTTGTATGTTGAAACTAGTTATAAAATGTGCCATTCGCAGGGAGAGGAGGGGACAGTTGTATAAAATGTATTTTTCTTTACACTGTGAAGTTTCTGGATTTGACAAAAACTGATAAACAATGGGCAGATAGCTCTATATATGAGGGACTCCTATGTAGCTATAATTGTTGGACAAACGCTTAAGACCGGACTCTGTGATTTCCGCACAGCATTGGGGTCTGGTGAAGTTCTGGGAGGGATTGAATTTCAAGCAGCATAACCCCAACTGGAGCTCCCAGGCACTAGGGAAAGTATAGACTGCTCCTGAATTCTAAAAAACTACATACTAGAGGTGATGAAGCAAATCCATTTGTTGTTTGAAATCTGCTCACAGCAAGGAGATTAGTTACATGCTCAACAACGCCAGGAGAGGGGTATCAAAAAGCCACACTGATCTGGGGTCCTGCTTCCAACTGCTTTTTATTTGGCAGAAAAATTGCTGGAATAATGTTAGCTGTAGCTGGATTTGTAACAAAAGCTATTAAGTGACCTCTCTTAGGGCTACCTCATCTGGGGTATTGGGTTGAGCGTCTGGGTGTCTGTGAGTACTCTGCTGATTCTGTGATACTCTTAGTGCACAGCCATTAAATTTACTTCAAAACTAAGTCCCCTGAGCAGAGATTTTTAGCCACAATGCTCATCTCACCATGACTCTAAGTAATGCCTTAAGACTAAATAAATAACATTTTTCCCTTTTATCTTTGGTACTTTCAAAGAGCCTATCCACATGGTGTATGAGGCTGTATTTGCAGTTGTGGGATAAGCCAACCTTGCTAGTCTAGTACTTCAAAACCCCCAAAGGTAGCAGGAGGAAAGTGGGGAGAGCTGTCAAAAGGAGCAAAAGGTAATGGTGGGACGCTGGGCCAGTTGGCACATGGGGATGCTAGGCGTAAGGAGGGCGGGTCACGGATTGTGCTGGCAACCCCAACCCAAGGGATACTTGGCAGTTTCTGTTGCATTTGCTTTGAAAGTGGGGTGCATGAGCCCGGACCCACTGAAATTGAAGATGTGTGTATGAACTCTTACGACCCAAAACTTGTAGGTTTTGCAAAGCTTTATGGGCAGTCCCAGGAGAAAACAGATGGAAGAGGGAGCAGACCTAATTTGTTAATTATGTCCCTTATCTTTTAAAATTACATGAACCATCATGACTCTTTCAGCCAAGTCTACTTTAGATATACAGTTCTATATCGCAGAGAGTCCTGTGGCACCTTATAGACTAACAGACGTGTTGGAGCATGAGCTTTCATGGGTGAATACCCACTTCGTCGGATGCATGTTGTATGTGGTACAGAGCACATAATAAAGTGATTGCCAACAGCATTTCCCTTGCACCTTCAGTATGTCCTACCAACAAATCACTAACCTGAGACCATGGCTTCTTCTGTCCACAATTGATCCCTCCAATAAAGACCATATTGGGCATCACAGGCATGGGATACTCAAACACAAAATCAACTCTCTTCAGCCAAATGGATCCATGAATGCCAGCACTGGCCCCAGGTGGCTCAGCCCCGGGAGGTGGCGGGCTGAGCAAGACGAGCTGGAGCTGGAGCTGCGCTGGGGAGCGGGGCAGGCAGACCCCTGTGGGACGTGACCCCCGAGAGCCCCCCAGCCCGCAGAGGAGCAAGTGGGCAGAGGAGACTGGAGGGGCAGGGACACCTGGGGTGGCCAGACAGCCGACAGGAGCACGGGGGAGGGGCTGGAGAGGAGAGGAGCCAGCCTGCGGTGGCCCCTGGGCTGGCAGTGCAAGTGAAGGGCAGCGCCCGGCTGGCTGACAGGCCCCTGTTGAGTGTGGGCCCGGCGCCAGGGTGGCTCTGGCGCCATTGTAAACCCGGTACTGGCTGTAGTGTGTCCAGTGAAGACGCTCCACGCTGACGGGGGAAGAGTTCTCCTGTCTGTGTAATAAACCCACCTCCGTGAGAGGCAGTAGCTATGTCGGGGGGAGAAGCTCTTAGGTTGGTGTAACTTACGTCGCGTGGGGGGGGGGGGCTTTTTCACACCCCAGAGCAACATAAGTTCTGCCGAGATAACCTGGAGTGTAGACAAGCCCTATACGATGACGCCATACAGAGTAATACCGCTGATGTCGTTGCTGCTCAAGTGCCTACAGATACAGTAACTCCTCGCTTAACGTTGTACTTCTGTGCCTGAAAAACGCGACTTTAAGCGAAACGATGTTAAGCGAATCCAATTTCCCCAAAAGAGTGAATGTAAATGGGGGGGTTAGGTTCTAGGGATTTTTTTTTTTTTGCCAGACAAAAGGCATTATATACATTTTAAACAATTTTTAAAAATCAATTTAACACAGGTATTAAACAGGCTGGCAGCCCCCCATCAGCTCCCCTACACTCCCCCCTCCCCACTGCCTGCCGCCGGACTCCATGGATCAGCACCTTCCCCCTGCTCCCTGCCCCCAGCAATCCGCTGCCTTGCGGTGTTCAGGAGGGAGGGGGGAGGCTGCACGCCACGTCCTCGCTCCTCCCCCCCCCGCCTCCTGAGCACCGCAAGACAGCGGATTGCCACAGGCGGGGAGCAGGGGGAAGGTGCTGATCCGCAGGGTCCACCGGCGGGCGGGAGGCACTGGGGGGAGGGATGTCGGGGGGCTGCCAGCTGAGGGCAAAGCAGGCGGCCAAACGACATTATAGTGGAGCATTGCACAACTTTAAATGAGCATGTTCTGTAATGGAGCAGGGACGTAAGATCAAAACAACATTAAGCAAGAGGACGTTAAGTGGGGAGTTACTGTATTTTTTTTCCAGCTGCATTGGAATAATCAATGAGGCCCCAGGGCCTTCACAGCCTGCTCCATAGTTCTCATAACAATGTTAAATCACCTACATTTCACTCGCTGTCTATGCATCGCTTCACAGAAGCATCTATTTTAAGAACAGAAGGAACGATTAGATCTTAGTCTGACCTGCTGTATAACCCAGGCCATAGAATTTCACCCCTTTACTCAGCCCAGTAACTTGTAGTTGACTACAGCATATCATAAAATATGTCTACTATATATACACACTATGGCGTGTATCTAAGATGGTACATACTGTACACTATGTGGAAAAGTTAATGTTGGTGCCTTATCTTGTCTATGCTTTCTTCCTGAGCATATATGTGTTCTTATATAATATGTGAATCTCAGCCACGTACCTGAGGTAGGTTGTTCCCCTCCTCACAGTTTATGCCTCCGATGAAGACCATGTTGGGCATCACTGGTCTGGGATACTCAAACACAAAGTCGTATCTCAGGAGCCAAATGGAGCCATTTTGGTAAAGTGTTGGTATGTGCACATCTCTCTGGAGAAACTTTGAAGCAATGTCTTGGTATTTGGTGTACAAATCCTTAAACAGTGATGTCTCTAAAGAGCTAACAAAGAGGTTCAGCACTCGCTGGGTAAATGTCATGTGGTCTGTGTAGCTGGTATAGCATCTTGGGACGTAGGAAACAGGGTTTGGAGATTTACAGATTGCATGCTCTAAACTGCATGGAAATCCACGAAAGAAGTACACGGAAGGGATGGACAGATACTCTGCCAGGATCACCCCACATGGCAAAGCTGGGTCTGTGAAGAGCACATCAAATTTACTCTCTTCCAAGTACCGTATGATTTCTCTGTTCTGCAGGAGGCTGTCACAGTTATAGAATAACAAGTCCAGTACAAACATGGCACTGCTGTATGCTTCTGTGATCATAGTAGGGAAGGAGACTTCATCAAAGGGCTGGTTAGCAAAGAAACGAAGACGACGGCCTAGCTCTTCCTGGGCGTAAGGCACAGCGTACGTTTTCCTTGCGTAATGCTCTGATTCTTTCAAGCACAAATTAACTTCTGGAGCAAGCACTACTATTTCATGCCCTTTCTCACTGAGCTTCTTCACCACTGCACGCATGCTGAGCCAGTGACTTCCATCCTGAGGGATCACCAGCAGCCGCTCACCTTCCACAAACCCCGAAGATGCTAAGAAAAGAAAAAACCCTGCAGCAAACTGGTAAAGTCTGGCAATGACTGGAGCCATCTGCAAGCTGGAAGCAGATGCTTTGACTCTGCAGGTGTTAGTTCAGCTATAACAAATGGTTTCTAACACCACCCAGACTTTAGCGCTGCTTGCAACCTTTTTGAACTTACTGTCTCATTTATTTTTAAACTCTGTGGAGCTGGCAAAAGAAAACACGTCTAACGGACAAATTCTACTGTTGGATTTGCCGGCATCATTTTCAGTCAAGAAGAATGTCTTTGATTTACTCATTAACTTAAAGTCCATTTCTCTACACTTAATTGCATAGGCCCCTTCTGACCCCTGGTGCCAGCCCGTGAGAGTCAGCACATTTCATCACCCAGAGGTGTCTTTGTGGTTGTCAATCATTCATAGACTAGATCAGCAAAAGTAGTGATCTGGGTTTGTGCCAGTGCGATGCAAAAAAACCCCCTAATGACCCCACGTTTGCAGCAGTTGCTGTCTTCAAACAGTAGAGATTTTGGATTGCTAGGTTCTTCTGTCCTTCATAAAGAATTGCCCGTTTTGTAACAGGAATTGAATAGGCCATCAGCATACTATATTGTGTCACTAAACTCT
This sequence comes from Lepidochelys kempii, assembly GCF_965140285.1. NCBI lineage: Eukaryota > Metazoa > Chordata > Testudines > Cheloniidae > Lepidochelys > Lepidochelys kempii. The sequence continues at coordinate 74,967,480 of NC_136390.1, read as the reverse complement.
TTTTCTGATTGTCTGTTAGTGGGTGGCCAGGGCAAATACTAATATAGCCACAAGGCTGCACACACAACACAATTGCATTCAGCTTGGACTTTGCCTCCAGGCTAGTCCAGTCTTCATGCCCTTTCATTCCTTGGCATCTCTGCTGAGAGTGACAGAGTACCAGTTCTATTCATAGGGTGACCAGATAGGAAGGGTGAAAAATCGGGAAGGGGGTCGGGGGTAACTGGCACATCTGGTCACCCTATCTATTCAGGATGTGGACACGGTAAGAATTGTGTGAGCCACACAGGACATTTAATAGCCACAGGAAAGTGAAAACTTCCTGCTCAGGCTGTGATCTCATCTGCTCACACAAGCTGATCAGATTGTCCCATGTCAACATTAGGAAAGGGAAGCTCCAAAGGACGTCCAGGTTACTGAAGGTGTTGGTAATTCAGTATGTGCCCCTGTGACGGAGTACACAGACCCCACGCTGATGGAGAGGGGATTAACGAGATTCTGTGGCCTTTGGACTACAACCGAGAGCAGAGGGCAGGCCTGTCTTCCCCTACTGGCGGGGATGTGAAGACCCCAGAGCCGAGGGCTGGTAGGCCCACAAAGCCTGAAGTTGGGCTGAAGCTGTGATGTGATTCTGCCACTCTAGTGCCATGCTGGACTCAAATTCCCGTGGATGGGGAAGGACTAAAAGTGGCCTGGCCGAAGGGCAAAGTCACAGGAAAAGGCAGAGCAGGGCAGGGCCAGGGCTGCTGTCGGGAAGGGGTGCCAGAGGAGGAGGAGAGCAGCGACAGCATGCCCTGCCACAGGGGGGTGCACCTGTGCTGAGGAGACTCTTCCACAGCCACTTATCCTCGTAAGCCTGCACCAGTGTCCTACCATAGGACCACTGTGCTTCTGTTAGTGCCATGGTTTTGCTGTGATGGATAGCCACGGTCCTGGCCAGCCCCAGCCACTAAAGTCTGTGTTTTTGCAAACCTATTCAAATCCCAGGGGAGCTTATTATGTTCTGCTCACTTTGTGGTAGCAATTAGTCTAACAATAGTCCTGTTTCATTTTCTGCCCCAAACTGTTTTGTTATGTTCTTGTATGCTGTTAAATCGCTTCCATGCTCCATCACAGAGGTGGCTGCCCTGAACTGGTGGCAAAGTGAATCTTGCCCATATATTGCTATGGAGTTTGCAAAGCACTTAAAGATCCTTTTGTATGAAAGGCCTTATTATGTAAACTACTGTATTATTCATGTCTGGAATTTCCATCACTGTCACACATGAACTGGTGACATGAGGCGGTAAAATGAGGTAATTTACAGGAACTCCTCACTTAAAGTCATCCCGTTTAACCTTGTTTCATTGTTACGTTGCTGATCAATTAGGGAACATGCTCATTTAAAGTTTTGCAATGCTCCCTTCTAGCCGTTTGGCAGCCACCTGCTTTGTCCACTGCTTGCAGGAAGAGCAGCCCGTTGGAGCTGGCTGGTGGGGGCTTGGAACCAGGGTGGGCTGGCAGCCCCCTATCAGCTCCCCGCTCCCCTAAGTTCCCTGTGCAGCAGCGGCTCAGCAGGCTACCAATTGCCGGCAGTTCAGCTGTCCCTCCCCCGACTGCCATGTGCTGCTCCTGCTCTCTGCCTTGGAGCTGCTCCCCAAGAATCCTGCTTGCTGTGGGGGGGGAGGGGAAGAAGAGGGGGCTAATGTCAGGGTGTCCCCCTCCCCCCTGCACCCCGCTTACCCCATCTTCCATAGAGCAGGGGGGAGCCGCTGCCAGCGGCAGCTGAGGTCAGGTCTCAACTTGCTGATCTAATTAATAAGGCAGTGTACTTCTGACCCCACTCTTCATACTTAAAGGGGAAATCATAGAATATCAGGGTTGGAAGGGACCTCAGGAGGTCATCTAGTCCAACCCCCTGATCAAAGCAGGACCAGTCCCCAACTAAATCATCCCAGCCAGGGCTTTGTCAAGCCTGACCTTAAAAACTTCTAAGGAAGGAGATTCCACCACCTCCCTAGGTAACGCATTCCAGTGTTTCACCACCCTCCTAGTGAAAAAGTTGTTCCTAATATCCAACCTAAACCTCCCGCACTGCAACTTGAGACCATGACTCCTTGTTTTGTCATCTGTTACCACTGAGAACAGTCTAGATCCATCCTCTTTGGAACCCCCTTTCAGGTAGTTGAAAGCAGCTATCAAATCCCCCCTCATTCTTCTCTTCTGCAGACTAAACAATCCCAGTTCCCTCAGCCTCTCCTCATAAGTCCTGTGTTCCAGTCCCCTAATCATTTTTGTTGCCCTCCGCTGGACTCTCTCCAATTTTTCCACATCCTTCTTGTAGTGTGGGGCCCAAAACTGGACACAGTACTCCAGATGAGGCCTCACCAATCTCGAATAGAGGGGAACGATCACGTCCCCTAATCTGCTGGCAGTGCCCCTCCCTATACATACCAAAATGCCATTGGTCTTCTTGGCAACAAGGGCACACTGTTGACTCATATCCAGCTTCTCATCCACTGAAACATCTAGGTCCTTTTCTGCAGAACTGCTGCCGAGCCATTCGGTCCCTAGTCTGCAGCGGTGCATGGGATTCTTCCGTCCGAAGTGCAGGACTCTGCACTTGTCCTTGTTGAACCTCATCAGATTTCTTTTGGCCCAATCCTCTCATTTGTCTAGGCCCTCTGTATCCTATCCCTACCCTGAATGGGCCTCTTACTGAATGAGGGAGGCAACCCAGTGACACGGGATGTGGAAAAAGCTAATGTGCTCAATGCTTTTTTTGCCTCTGTCTTCACGAACAAGGTCAGCTCCCAGACTACTGCACTGGGCAGCACAGCATGGAGAGGAGGTGACCAGCCCTCTGTGGAGCAAGAAGTGGTTCGGGACTATTTAGAAAAGCTGGAGGAGCCAAGTCATAGAATCATAGAATATCAGGGTTGGAAGGGACCCCTGAAGGTCATCTAGTCCAACCCCCTGCTCGAAGCAGGACCAATTCCCAGTTAAATCATCCCAGCCAGGGCTTTGTCAAGCCTGACCTTAAAAACCTCTAAGGAAGGAGATTCTACCACCTCCCTAGGTAGAATCTCCATGGGGATAGAAAGTCCATGGGGCCGGATGCGCTGCATCCGAGAGTGCTAAAGGAGTTGGCGGATGTGATTGCAGAGCCATTGGCCATTATCTTTGAAAACTCATGGTGATCAGGGGAAGTCCCTGACGACTGGAAAAAAGCTAATGTAGTGCCCATCTTTAAAAAAGGGAAGGAGGAGGATCCTGGGAACTCCAGACCAGTCAGCCTCACCTCAGTCCCTGGAAAAATCATGGAGCAGGTCCTCAAGGAATCAATTCTGAAGCACTTAGAGGAGAGGAAAGTGATCAGGAACAGTCAGCATGGATTCACCAAGGGAAAGTCATGCCTGACTAATCTAATTGCCTTCTATGACGATATAACTGGCTCTGTGGATGAAGGGAAAGTAGTGGACATGTTGTTCCTTGACTTTAGCAAAGCTTTTGACTCGGTCTCCCACAGTATTCTTGCGAGCAAGTTGAAGTATGGGCTGGATGAATGGACTATAAGGTGGAAAGAAAGTTGGCTAGATTGTCAGGCTCAACAGGAGTGATCAATGGCTCCATGTCTAGTTGGCAGCCGATATCAAATGGAGTGCCCCAAAGGTCGGTCCTGGGGCTGGTTTTGTTCAATATCTTCATAAATGTTCTGGAGGCTGGTGTGGATTGCACCCTCAGCAAGTTCGCAGATGACACTAAACTGGGAGGAGAGATAGATACGCTGGAGGGTAGGGATAGGATACAGAGGGCCCTAGACAAATTAGAGGATTGGGCGAAAAGAAATCTGATGAGGTTCAACAAGGACAAGTGCAGAGTCCTGCACTTAGGATGGAAGAATCCCATGCACCGCTACAGACTAGGGACCGAATGGCTAGGCAGCAGTTCTGCAGAAAAGGACCGAGGGGTTTCAGTGGATGAGAAGCTGGATATGAGTCAACAATGTGCCCTTGTTGCCAAGAAGGCCAATGGCATTTTGGGATGTATAAGTAGGAGCATTGCTTGCAGATCGAGGGACATGATCGTTCCCCTCTATTCGAGATTGGTGAGGCCTCATCTGGAGTACTGTGTCCAGTTTTGGGCCCCACGCTACAAGAAGGATGTGGAAAAATTGGAGAGAGTCCAGCGGAGGGCAAAAAAAATGATTAGGGGACTGGAACACAGGACTTATGAGGAGAGGCTGAGGGAACTGGGATTGTTTAGTCTGCGGAAGAGAAGAATGAAGGGGGATTTGATAGCTGCTTTCAACTACCTGAAAGGGGGTTCCAAAGAGGATGGATCTAGACTGTTCTCAGTGGTAGCTGATGACAGAACAAGGAGTAATGGTCTCAGGTTAAAGTGCGGGAGGTTTAGGTTGGGTATTAGGAAAAACTTTTTCACTAGGAGGGTGGTGAAACACTGGAATGCGTTACCTAGGGAGGTGGTGGAATCTCCTTCCTTAGAAGTTTTTAAGGTCAGGCTTGACAAAGCCCTGGCTGGGATGATTTAGTTGGGGATTGGTCCTGCTTTGATCAGGGGGTTGGACTAGATGACCTCCTGAGGTCCCTTCCAATCCTGATATTCTATGATTCTATGACACTCAGGTTTCTCTGTAGTTTCATACCGGAGCTCTGAGCAGTCATACTGCTCTCCTACATACAATGCAACTCCCCCACATTTTCTGCCCTGCCTGTCCTTCCTGAACAGTTTATATTCATCCATGACTGTACTCCAATCATGTGAGTTATCCCACCAAGTCTCTGTTATTCCAATCACATCATAATTCCTTGACTGTGCCAGGACTTCCAGTTCCCCCTGCTTGTTGTTTCCCAGGCTTCTTGCATTTGCAAGGTGTATAGGCACTTGAGATAACTTGCTGTTTGTGCTGCTTTCTTAGTATGAGGCAGGAGCCTTCCCCTTTCATGCTCTCCTGCTCGTTCTTCCTCCTGGTATCCCACGTCCCCACTTACCTCAGGGCTTTGGTCTCCTTTCCCCGGTGAACCTAGTTTAAAGCCCTCCTCACTAGGTTAGCCAGCCTGCTTGTGAAGATGCTCTTCCCTCTCTTCTTTAGGTGGAGCCCTTCTCTGCCTAGCACTCCTCCTTCTTGGAACACCATCCCATGCTCAAAGAATCCAAAGCCTTCTCTCCGACACCACCTGTGTAGCCATTCGTTGACTTCCACGATTCGATGGTCTCTACCCGGGCCTTTTCCTTCCACAGGGAGGATGGATGAGAATACCACTTGCGCCTCAAACTCCTTTATCCTTCTTTCCAGAGCCACGTAGTCTACAGTGATCCGCTCAAGGTCATTCTCTATCTCTCAAACACACACAGGGTGTGTGTATCTGTCTCTGTCTGCCCTCCCTCCTTTCCTGCTGCCTTGTAGAGTCTGAGAGTTAACCTTTGAGGGCTCAGCCAGTTGCTAGTTCATCATTTAGCAGTAAGGCATTCCCTGGGAAATATCCCACTCTCTGATTCCTCCACCTTAACCAAGCTTCACAATCATCATTACTGTGTACCAGTATTAAATTGTTTGTTTAAAACGTATACTGTGTGTGTCTTTTGTCTGGTGAAAAAATTTCCCTAGAACCTGACCCCCACATTTACATTAAGTCTCATGGCGAAATTGGATTCCCTTAACATTGTTTCGCTTAAAGTCGCATTTTTCAGGAACAGAACTACAATGTTAAGTGACAGGTTTCAGAGTAACAGCCGTGTTAGTCTGTATTCGCAAAAAGAAAAGGAGTACTTGTGGCACCTTAGAGACTAACCAATTTATTAGAGCATAAGCTTTCGTGAGCTACAGCTCACTTCATCGGATGCATATCGTGGAAACTGCAGTAGACTTTATATATATACAAGTCTGCTGCAGTTTCCACGGTATGCATCCGATGAAGTGAGCTGTAGCTCACGAAAGCTTATGCTCTAATAAATTGGTTAGTCTCTAAGGTGCCACTAGTCCTCCTTTTCTTTTTGCGAATACAGACGAACATGGCTGCTACTCTGAAACCTGTAATTTATTTCAGAGTATCTCAAAGATGATTTTGCCTTACCTGTTTATAAGACTCAAGGTTTTTGTTTTTAAAGACATTTATATTTTAGTATGGATTTAAAGATCCTCAACTGAATATTTATATCAAGTTGTAGATGCCATCATTGACTTTAGAGAAAATGCATAATAAAGAAGATTTTGAACGATAACAGGGACCAGAGTGAGCAATTACCATACATAGTTCATACTTACAGTACCATTAACAGGGAGACCAATGTCACTGTGTAACAGACTAACTACCAATGAGTATGTGCTTAGCTGAAGTCTGTGGCGAGATACTGCAGATCAAGGCTATGATAGAATAATTCTGGTCTCTTGAGCCCCAGAACTGCAATGGAATCTGCTAGTGTAGACCATTGTACCCTTGAAACAGGCCACTGATTTAATGGGACTTTCCACAGGTTGACGGGCCTCTGTTCGCATAGGCGCCGACTTCCTCTCTACACAGGGGAGGTGGGGGATGCTCGACACTCCCCCCCGTCCCTGGCCCACCCGCACTCCACCCCTTCCTCCAAGCCCCCACCTCTGCTCTGCCTCTTCTCGTTTCGCCCCCACCCTCACTCCATCCCTTCCCCAACCCTCCACTTCCACGCCTCTGCCTCCCAGCGCCTCCTGCATGCCATGGAACAAGGAGGGGGAGGAGTTGATTAGCAGGGCCAGCAGCAGGTGAGAGGTGGGGGGAGGGAGCTAAGCTGCCGGTGGGTGCTAAGCACCAGCTAATTTTTTTCCCTGGGTGCTTCAGCCCTGGAGTTGGCACCTATGTCTGACTGCTCATAATTCCAATTACTGTGCCTTGCTCAGTACAGTTTACTAGACATCGATCCAACTCTTACAAACTTGTAAGGAATTTGTAAAGCCATTTAATGTGCGTGATCCATGGTGCTTGCACATTAAATACGTTTTAAACTGAAGGGACACACTTGTTTGAGTCCATGTTTTCATGCAAGACCCAGATTCATTCCTCTCCCTGTGATGTCAATCATATTCCATGCTCTGTATTAGAAAGAGTGCCTGGGCTATAACCCTTTTGCACTGGCAGAGCAGTACGTTAGGGCTGTGAAGGTGTCCTCGCTGTGCAGCAGAGGATTTCCCTTACACAGGTATAAAATACAATAGGAAAGTGAGGGGAGGAAGGTAGTTTTGATAGCCTGTTTATTATGGGAGCAAAATCCTGTGTGATATAATACCCGTGTAGCAGGCTCATGTCACACCGTTGCTGGGGCATGGCCTTTGCCCCGACCCCTCTCCAAAAGTGCACTGACAAGAGCTCTAGCAAAGCTGAGACCCTGGCCCACTGCTGTGTTTTGAGGAGCACTCAATGGAGAAGAGGGGATGCTCTTTGTCCCATAAAAAAAAAAAACCCAGCATTTTAAATTTACCAGCACAAACCTGAAACAGATCAGACCAGAGGGAAAGCCTAATGAACACTTCTGAATCTCTTCAGACAGTAGACAAGCGTTAGAACCTTTCAAGGCTGGATGATGACACGTTTCATCGGCCAGTAGAGAAATGCAGTGCTCAACACACACAAAGTGACCCTACACAATTGACCTTTCCATCAGTAAATAGAGTGCATCAGTTGTTTCCTGGATATGGAATACAAGGAAGAGTGACTTTGCAATTCAAAGTAAGCCAGGCATATGCTTCATATGTATTTCCCCCTTAACACTTAGGCTTGGTTGGTTTTCTAGTGCAAAGCTTATAAGGCCATCTCCTGACATTTGCTTTTAGATACTGCAGTTTTAAATTAGGAGTTTGGTACATGAAATGGTGACAAGATATGATGCAAAGGTAAATATCTTTTTATATACTGTTCAGAGGTCTGTCTTTTAAAAGAGATTTCCCAGCACATACAGATTTTCAGTGCAAAAATTTCCAGGACAGACAAGAGAACACAACAGGAGTTAACTCAGCCCTGGTCTACACTAGGACTTTAGGTCGAATTTAGCAGCGTTAAATTGATGTAAACCTGCACCCGTCCACACAATGAAGCCCTTTTTTCGACTTAAAGGGCTCTTAAAATCGATTTCCTTACTCCACCCCTGACAAGTGGATTAGCGCTTAAATCGGCCTTGCCTGGTCGAATTTGGGGTACTGTGGACACAATTCAACGGTATTGGCCTCCGGGATCTATCCCAGAGTACTCCATTGTGACCGCTCTGAACAGCACTCTCAACTCAGATGCACTGGCCAGGTAGACAGGAAAAGAATCGCGAACTTTTGAATCTCATTTCCTGTTTGGCCAGCGTGGCAAGCTGCAGGTGACCATGCAGAGCTCATCAGCCGAGGTGACCATAATGGAGTCCCAGAATTGCAAAAGAGCTCCAGCATGGACTGAAAAGGAGGTATGGGATCTGATCACTGTATGGGGAGAGGAATCCGTGCTATCAGAACTCCGTTCCAGTTTTCGAAATGCCAAAACTTTTGTCAAAATCTCCCAGGGCATGAAGGACAGAGGCCATAACAGGGACCCGAAGCAGTGCCGCGTGAAACTTAAGGAGATGAGGCAAGCCTGCCAGAAAACCAGAGAGGCGAACGGCCACTCCAGGTCAGAGTCCCAGACATGCTGCTTCTATGATGAGCTGCATGCCATTTTAGGGGGTTCAGCCACAACTATCCCAGCCGTGTTGTTTGACTCCTTCAATGGAGTTGGAGGCAACATGGAAGCAGGTTTTGGGGACGAAGATGATGATGATGATGATGAGGTTGTAGATAGCTCACAGCAAGCAGGCAGAGAAACCGGTTTTCCCAACAGCCAGGAACTGTTTCTCACCCTAGACCTGGAGCCAGTACCCCCCGAACCCACCCAAGGCTGCCTCCTGGACCCAGCAGGTGGAGAAGGCACCTCCGATGAGTGTACCTTTTAAAATACTATACATGGTTTAAAAGCAAGCATGTGAAAGGATTAATTTGCCCTGGCATTTGCGGCTCTCTTGGATGTACTCCCAAAGCCTTTGCAAAAGGTTTCTGGGGAGGGCAGCCTTATTGCATCCACCATGGTAGGACACTTTACCACTCCAAGCCAGTAGCACGTACTCAGGAATCATTGTACAACAAAGCATTGCAGTGTATGTTTGCTGGCGTTCAAACAACATCCATTCTTTATCTCTCTGTTATCCTCAGGAGTGAGATATAATTCATGGTCACCTGGTTGAAATAGGGTGCTTTTCTTCAGGGGACACTCAGAGGTGCCCGTTCCTGCTGGGCTGTTTGCCTGTGGCTAAACAGAAATGTTCCCCGCTGTTAGCCACGGGGAGGGTTGAGGGGGTAGCCACGCGGTGGGTGGAGGCAAAATGCGACCTTGTAACAAAAGCACATGTGCTATGTATGTAATGTTAACAGCAAGGTTTACCCTAAAAGAGTGTAGCCACTGTTTTATAAAATGTGTCTTTTTAAATACCGCTGTCCCTTTTTTTTTCCTCCACCAGCTGCATGTGTTTCAATGATCACAGGATCTTCTCCTTCCCAGAGGCTAGTGAAGCTTAGAAAGAAAAAAAAATGCAATCTTGATGAAATGTTCTCTGAGCTCATGCTGTCCTCCCACACTGACAGAGCACAGACGAATGCGTGGAGGCAAATAATGTCAGAGTGCAGGAAAGCACAAAATGACCGGGAGGAGAGGTGGCAGGCTGAAGAGAGTAAGTGGCAGGCTGAAGAGAGTAAGTGGCGGGCTGAAGACAGGGCTGAAGCTCAAATGTGGCGGCAGTGTGATGAGAGGAGGCAGGATTCAATGCTGAGGCTGCTGGAGGATCAAACCAATATGCTCCAGCTGTGAGGGCTGCTCTCATCTTGGTATTCATGCGCTTCAGGGCAGGGGAAAGCAAGTCACAAAGTTCCATGAAAGTGCCCTTACGCATGCGAAAGTTTTGCAGCCACTGGGAATCATCCCATACCTGCAACACTATGTGGCCCCACCAGTCTGTGCTTGTTTCCCGAGCCCAGAATCGGCGTTCCACCACATGAACCTGCCCCATTAGCACCATGATGCATGCATTGCCAGGGCCCATTGCCAGGGCCCTTTCGGAGAAATCTGTGTCCATGTCCTGATCACTCACGTGACCACACTGACATCGCCTCCTCGCCCGGTATCGCTCTGTCAGGTTCTGGTGCTGCATATGCTGCTGGATAATGCGTGTGGTGTTTAATGTGCTCCTAATTGCCAAAGTGAGCTGAGCGGCCTCCATGCTTGCCTTGGTATGGCGTCCGCACAGAAAAAAGGCGCGAAACGATTGTCTGCCATTGCTCTGATGGAGGGAAGGGCGACTGATGACACGGCTTACAGGGTTGGCTTACAGGGAAATAAATTAACAAAGGGGGTGGCTTTACATCAAGGAGTATTTCAGGCAGGACTTCACGGAGGGTTCCAATAAGAAATGGTGCACCTAAGTTATTGTTCTTATTGGAACAAGGAGGTTAGTCTGGCCTCTGATTGATACATGGCTAGATTTACCTCGCTGCACCTTCTCTGTGAGTGACTGCAGTGTGACCTCGAGGAATGAGTCCCCTAGATGGGGGGAGGTGGGGAAGCAAATGAGTACAAAACAAATCTGGTCTATTTCTTGTTTTAATCCACTCCATCTATCTTTTACATCTTTGGCTGGCAGCAGATGGTGCAGAAGGACTGCAAGCCATCCACATCTCATGGCTGCTCAGCAGAAGATGGTACAATAGGACTGCTAGCCATCCTCATCTCTTGCCTGCTCAGCAGAAGATGGTACAATAGGACTGCTAGCCATCCTCATCTCTTGCCTGCCCGGCAGAAGATGGTACAATAGGACTGTTAACAATCCGTATCGCCTGCCTGCTCACCATAAGATGGTTCAATAGGACGGACTGCAGGACTAAAGAGAATGACCAGATCAAGTCACTCCAAATTTAGTTCCTGCGCCCATGTCTGCCCAGGCGCTCCTGGCCGACGTGGCCAGGAGCACCTCGGACATGACAATGATGGCTACCAGTCCTATTGTACCGTCTGCTGCCACAAGGCAAGGGGTTGCTGCTGCTGTATAGCAATGCAGTACCACGTCTGCCAGCACCCAGGAGACATACAATGACGGTTACCTGAGCAGGCTCCATGCTTGCCGTGGTATGGCATCTGCACAGGTAACTCAAGAAAAAAGGCACAAAATGATTGTCTGCTGCTGCTTTCATAGAGGGAGGGAGGGAGGGAACAGGGGCCTGACGATATGTACCCAGAACTACCCACGACAATGTTTTAGCCCCATCAGGCATTGGGATCTCAACCCAGAATTCCAATGGGCAGCGGAGACTGCAGGAACTGTGGGATAGCTACCCACAGTGCAACACTCCGGAAGTCGACGCTTGTCTCGGTACTGTGGAAGCACTCCACCGAGTTAATGCACTTAATGCACTTAGAGCATTTTCTGTGGGGACACACACACTGGAATATATAAAATCGATTTCTAAAAAACCGACTTCTATAAATTCGACCTAATTTCGTAGTATAGACATACCCTTAGATTAAAAAGGTGCAGTAAAGAGATTACCAAAATCAGAGAAATGAAGTTGGGTGGGAAGAGGACTCCAGAAAGAACAGAGCAATGAAGAGATGGCCCCAAATTTGAACGCTGCTCTCCCAGAACCCTGAGAAAGTTGTGATTCAATGCAAGTCCACCCTGTAAACTCGTAGCCACCTCTGGAAAAAATATCACCTATTTATGCAGAAAATGTTCAAGAGGGACAGAAAAGGAGCTATTTGGAATTATGGGCAATTATTCAGCAGTCCTAATAAAGAGGAGACAGAACTCAGTGAACTGGGAAGAGGCTGCTTTTCCCCTCTTTTGATGGAAATGGATCTATATTTTTAGATTGGATAAGAAATAGGGGATCTTTGCTCTGTCCCTTGAGTCAAAAGGCTAAAGGATGAAATACTCATTGTGGCGCTGCACCCCCTATTCTTCACGTGATATTATGATATGATATAGCATAATTACGATGCATTTTATGCAAGATAAATCATGTGAGGTGTCATTGAAAAAGTTATGATTTGCTGAATATGATTATCCTATTTGTATGCATGTATCATTTTTGTATCTGAAGTTATGAATATTGCCTACGAATCTGTATTTCAAATGTAGTTACACCTGGGTAATGCCCACTAGACAAGATGCTTTTAGTCTAGATAGCTGGGTGGAAAGGGCCTATTCAGAGCAATGGGCCATTAGGAAAAAGCAGTAGGCCTTAGAAGAAGCTTGTCTCCCACCTGGGGAGCCTTCCTGAGAACACTACAGACAGCCTCCGAGTAATGGCTGCTTTGACTCTACAAGGACATGTGATCAGACCACATGGTGCTGGACTCCATCTTGGGACGTCAATATATTTCCACAGATTGGTCTGGGAACCAAGCTTTGAAACAAAGAGTTCCTACCATATGCAAAAGCTATATAAGGTGGGAAGTGGCATCAGGTGGTGTACTTTGCTCCCCACACAAGAAGTCTTCTGGAAACTCCTGCGGAACAAAGACAGAACTGGGGGAAGTGCTGGACCCAGGCTAAAGGGATTTCTAGCCTGTAAATGAAAAACCTGGGGATTCCAAGCTGTAAGGCAAATGCAGCTTGCCCCTTAAGAATCTGCAGCTTGCTTGTATCTTTTCTTAGGGTGAGAATCTGCTAATTCATAACCAATCTCTTTAGTACATTAAGCTTAGTTTGTGGTTTTGTTTATTTGCTAGGTAATCTGCTTTGATCTGTTTCCCATCGCTGATAATCACTTAAAATCTATCATTTGTAGTTAATAAACTTGTTCTTGCTTTATCTAAACCAGTGAGTTGGAGTGAAGCGTGTGGGAATCATAACTCAGGGGCAAAGGCTGTTGCATATTCCTCTCCACATTGAGGGAGGGGGCGAATTTTATGAGTTTACGCTGTACAGTTCCCTGTGCAGCACAAGACAGTACACTTTTTTTGGTTTATATTTGAGAGAGGGTGCGTGTCTGGAAAGCTGGGAAATTGGCTGCTGTCTGCTGCATGTATTTGAGTAGTTTGGGTGAAGCTGCTCTCTCAGGTAGCTCAGTTTAGGTATGTGGGCCACCTGCTGTCGTGTGGAGTGATAACAGGGGCTGGGTTAGGCTGGCTGTGTCCCCAAGCAGCATGAGCAGGGCCAACCCAACTGAGTGGTTAGAGGGGCCCAGCGGTTCCCACAGCTCCCAGACTGCATCACGGGGTGACAACCCGTCCCACTCATGTCAACACTTTATAGAATGAAAAGAATAAACAGGCTACCAAACGCAGATTATCCTTTCAACTTTCCTATCGAATTTGAAATGCCACAGTTGGCCTGAGACTCTCAAACGCAAAGTGATATCTCCACAACCACTCAAAGCAGAGTCATGCAGCTCCACCTTGTTTAAATCACTTCAGAAAGAGCCATTTGTTCAAACTTTATCTAAGTCCTTAAAAAGGAACTGTTCTTTGGCGCGGACTAATACGTTCAGCACATAGTTCAATAGGTAGATACCATGTTGGATGTAGGGCTAGTTGATACCTCAGCACATTAGAGGCAAACAGGGTTTCTGTTTAGTGCAAGAGAGAGAGGAGGGCTGTCAGGGACACTGGTTAAGACCCTAGTGTAGGCTAAATGAGTCTAGATGCTGAAAGGCAAAAGAGGCCCAGGAGGACTGTATATGCACTGCCTATGCTGTAGATTGAGGGGAAATCTAGAAATGGAGTGCGCTGAAGAAGGGAGACACTGCAAAAATCACCCTACAGAGCAATGCTACAGCTATGTGAAGCCCTTCAAAGTTACTCTCTGCAAAGTGAGGAGCAATTTCTGTGTTCTGCAATTTCTGTTACAGTTGTCGAAAATAACAATGGGCAAGATCCTCTCCTGCAGACAAGCTGTGCTGGGTGCCAGCTGAGGAGCTACTGTGAGGGTATGACTGGGTGACTGCTGCTCGAGCTGTCAGACCTGAGCTAGCTTAAATCTAGCCAGCTTGGGATCCGGAGAAGTGCAGCTCCAGACACAGTAATGCCAGGGTACAAACTATAGGGGAATAACAGAGTAGGTCATGCTGGTGGGGAAGAGGCACTGCATATTTTAAAAAAACCCAAAACATTGTCAGATAAGGTGAAAAATCTTAAATGAATCAAACTGTACCACAGAATCTCTCTGTCTAGAAATTCCAGGCATGAAACAAGAATATAGCATCAGTAGGAATATACAACCAACCACTTGACCAGGATAGTGACCGTGTTTGTGAAGTACAAAGGGAAGTTAGAAGAGCTACAAAATCAGCAAATGCAATAGTAATGGATCATTTCAACTACACTCATGTTGACTGGATAAATGTCACCTCAGGGTGTGAGGCAGGGATAAAATTTCTACCATTAATAACTACTTCTGGGAGCATCTAGTCCAGGAACCCACAAGGTGATATAACTAAACCAACTAAACTCCCAGTATAGATGCAGTTTGCCAACACAGGAGTTCTTTTATCAGCATGAGCCTGGTCTATGCTATAAAGTTAGGTCGGTTTACGTTGACTTGAGTCAACCTAGTTGCGCATGGGTCTATCCTAAACTTTGTCTCCCTCCGATGTAAATACCCCGTTACAGAGACACAGTAACACAACCTCCCTGAATGATGCAGAGCCACAGCTGACCTACTTCAGTCAACGCAGTGTGAGTGCAGTCACTGCATTAGTTGTGTCAACCCTAACAGTCTGCCTGCAGCTGACTCACAGAGCCGCAGTGACTGCTCTGGTCACAGCGTTGAACTCCACTGTGCAGGGGTCATAGAGACTGGTGGCCCCTCCTGTGCCCTTTAAAACACCTACGTGTTTTTGAAATTCCTTTCTCCTCACGCCTAGCAGCTCACCTTTGTTGTGTGCAATTGGCCATGCCAGCCTCACACACAGAGCGCTAATAGAGTTGCTTCTGCCTGTAACGGGCAAGAAATACGGGAGTTCCTCGGCTTGTGGGAAAAAGAGGTGCAAGCACAGCTGTGGAACAGCTAAAGAAATATTGACGTCTATGAGCAGATTGGACGGGGAATATTGGCAAAAAATCGCCGCAGGGATGAGCAGCAGCTCCGTGGTAAAGCAAAGGAACTTCACAAGGCATACCATGAGGTGAGGAGGGGCAACAAGAAATCTGGCACTGGTATGCAGACCTGCCACTTTTACAATGAACCGCGTGCCACACTTGTCGATGACAGCAGCAGCAGCGGGAGAGACAACTGAATTCCTTGGAGGTGCCCAAGACAGAGGAATGGGGTTTTTTTCTCAATATCTTCATTAACGATCTAGAGGATGGTTTTCACCCTCAGCAAGTTTGCAGATGACACTAAACTGAGAGGAGTGGTAGATACGCTAGAGGGCAGGGTTAGGATACAGAGGGACCTAGACAAGTTAGAGGATTGGGCCAAAAGAAATGTGACAAGGTTCAACAAGGACAAATGCAGAGTCCTGTACTTAGGACAGAGGAATCCCATGCACTGCTATGGACTAGGGACCAAATGGCTCGGCAGCAGTTCTGCAGAAAAGGACCGAGGGGTTTCAGTGGACGAGAGGCCGGATATGAGTCAGCAGTGTGCCCTTGTTGCCAAGAAGGCTAATGGCATTTTGGGATGTATAGATAGGGGCATTGCCAGCAGATCAAGGAACGTGATCATTCCCCCCCATTCGACATTGGTGAGGCCTCATCTGGAGTACTGTGTCCAGTTTTCGGCCCCACACTACAAGAAGGATGTGGAAAAATTCAGAAACATCCAGCGGAGGGCAACAAAAATTATTAGGGGACTGGAACACAGGACTTATGAGGAGAGGCTGAGGGAACTGGGATTGTTTAGTCTGCGGAAGAGAAGAATGAGGGGGGATTTGATAGCTGCTTTCAACTACCTGAAAGGGGGGTTCCAGAGAGGATGGATCTAGACTGTTCTCAGTGGTAGCAGATGACAGAACAAGGAGTAATGGCCTCAAGTTGCAGTGGGGGAGGTTTAGGTTGGATATTAGGAACAACTTTTTCACTAGGAGGGTGGTGAAGCACTGGAATGGGTTACCTAGGGAGGTGGTGGAATCTTCTTCCTTAGAGGTTTTTAAGGTCAGGCTTGACAAAGCCCTGGCTGGGATGATTTAGTTGGGGACTGGTCCTGCTTTGAGCAGGGGGTTGGACTAGATGACCTCCTGAGGTCCCTTCCAACCCTGATATTCTATGATTCTAAGGGGAGAAGCCATTCGTGAGTTAGTCATAGGCGGCGTGCAGGATCTGCTCTAAGAGGCAACTATAGCTGCATTGCTTGAAAATAGTGACCCTAATGCAACTAAATTTAATATCTTTGTAGTGGGGAAAATATCAAAAAGCCCCACCAGAGTACCACTTAATTTTAAAAAGGGGAACCACATGCGAATGAGGATGCTAGTTAGGTGGACATTAAAAAGTGCAGTCCCCAGGGTAAAATACCTGCAAGCAATAGGGAGACAATTTAAAAAACACCAAAATAGAGGCTCTGACTAAATGTAGACCCCAAATCAAAAAGGAGAGTCGGAGGACCAAGAGAGTGCCACCGTGGCTAAACAGGAGAATAATGGAGGCCATTAAAGGAAAAAAGGCATCCTTTAAATTTTGGAAGTTGAATCCTAATAAGGAAAATAGGAAAGGGGCATCCATTCTGGCAAGTCCAATGTAAAAGTATATGCAGGCAGGCCTTCTGAACTTCTTTCTTGGAACTTGCAAAAGATCCAAAAACTAACAGTAAAAATATCTTTGAAGACTGTCAGAGTTAGGAAACCCTGCCAAACAGGTAGGGGGGCCACTGGAGGGCAAAGGTATTAAAGGCGCACTCAAGAAAAACGAGGCCATTGTGGAATAGCTAAATTAATTCTTTGCATCAATCTTTACTGCAGATGATGTGGAGGAGATACTCATGTCAGAGCTATTCTTTCTGGATGACAGATCTGCCGTACTGCCCTCAACTGATGTGTCAGTAGAGGAGGTTTTAGAATAAACATGTCAACTAACATATGGATAAGGGTGATCCAGTTGATACTGTGTTGATACAGAGAGCCTTTGACAATGTCCCTCACCAAGGGCCCTGAAGGAAACTAAGTAGACATAGGATCAAGAGAAGGTCCTCTCAGGGATCAGTGACTGGTTGAAAGATAGAAAACAAAGCATAGGAATAAATGGTCAGTTTTAACAATGGAGAGATGTGAAGAGGGGGATCCCTTAAGGACCTGTACTGGGTCCTGTGCTGTTCAACATATTCATTAATGATGTGGAACAAGGGGTGAACAGTGATGTGCCAAAATTTGCAGGAGACACAAAATTATTCAAGATAGTTAAGTCCAAAGCAGACTGGGGAAGCAGAGTGAGTGATGCTGGCAGACCACATGCCAGCTCATACAAAGGCCCCTAGGCCTCACTGAACACTTTCAAATGCGTAGCTGGAAACCAGTCTTACTCATCTGTGTGTTAGTACTATTAAAATAGATGTTAGAATTATAAGAATGTGTTTAGTGTTTGAACTTTATGAACTGCTAGTGAATTGCTGCCTGCATTAATCTCACTTATAATATCTGTATTCCATGTTATACGTTTCAGAGTAGCAGCCGTGTTAGTCTGTAGTCGCAAAAAGAAAAGGAGGACTTGTGGCACCTTAGAAACTAACCAATTTATTTGAGCCTAAGCTTTCATGAACTACAGCTCACTTCATTGGATGCATTCAGTGGAAAATACAGTGAGGAGATTTATATACATACAGAACATGAAACAATGGGTGTTGTCATGCACACTGTAAGGAGAGTGATCACTTAAGATGAGTCGCAATATTACTACAAAAAGACTTCAAAAACAGACTCCAATGAAAGACAGCTGAATTGGAATTAATTTGCAAACTGGATACGATTAACTTAGGCTTGAATAGAGACTGGGAGTGGATGGGTCATTACACAAAGTAAAACTATTTCCCCATGTTTATTCCCCCCCTTCACCCCCCACTGTTCCTCAGACGTTCCTGTCAACTGCTGGAAATGGCCCACCTTGATTATCACTACAAAAGGTTTTCTTCCCCCCGCCCCACTCTCCTGCTGGTATTAGCTCATCTTAAGTGATCACTCTCCTTACCGTGTGTATGATAACACCCATTTGTCATGTTCTGTGTGTATATAAATCTCCTCACTGTATTTTCCACTGAATGCATCCGATGAAGTGAGCTGTAGCTCACGAAAGCTTATGCTCAAATAAATTGGTTAGTCTCTAAGGTGACACTAGTACTCCATGTTATAAGGTAATAGTTAAGTATTTTGCTCTGTAACTATTGTAACCCTTCTGCCCATCAGAGTTGGCAGCAACAAGGGCCGGGTTCAGGATCTAGGGGTTCCGTTCCAGTAACACAATGTAAAACCGGCTCATGCCCCCACCCAGTGACCTGGGACAAACATATACCACCCCCTAAGAGGCAATACTTCCCCTCTTGCAAGCACAGAGTCTGAATGTAGCAAAAGCCTTTTAATAACAAAGAGAAAAAATGTGGCATTATGTTAGGGAAACATTACCAACAGGATTCATCACACAACCCACGAGCAAAAACCCATCCCAAGCAAATTGGGTTGTGTCCTTTCCCTTTGGTTCTCGAGTCCAGTAACCCAAAAGTCTCTGTCTCTGTCCTTGGTGAGTCCAGAGTTCAAAAGTTCATTTAAAGAGTTTTAACCCCCCCCCCACACACACACACAGTCTATGTGGAAATGGTCGGGGAGCATGGGGAGTAAAGGGTCACCGTACATGCGCCAATGGCTGACTGCCCTGCCTCTCCATGGGTTTCTGCTGCAGCCTTCACTGCCAGCCACGCATCTCCATCAGCTCCTCCTCCTCCCCAGTAGCCATCCTGCAAGCCGCTCCACCAGTTGCTCCTCCCAGGTAGCTGTCCTGTGAGCCACTCACCAGTATATCATCAGGCTCCCTAGTACTTAACACAGTGCTCAGTGATTTTAGGTCACAGGAGGGGAACCCCAGTGTGGGTGCACCATTGGCCCAAAGTGAAATCAGCGCTGCAATCTGTAACCAGACACCTAATAGAATTAAAATTAGCTCTGCTATTACACAGTGGAGAGAGGCAGTGGAGCAGTTGGCATTTAAGACCCTCAAAAAGACCCCAAAGTACAAATGCCTATCCACAGCCCCTCTTTCTATTCATTGAGTTTTGGAACCCATGTCCCTTGCCTAGTGAGTGCTACTTAGTTGATGGTGAGTCCCTCCATCATAACAAAAAGCCGAGTACAGGTCCACTGTCCTTGATTCACATAATCAGGATAATAACACTTTATTCTTCCTGCCCCAATAACAGAGAAACTGGGGATCCCACAGCAGCCAAAGTGACCATCTAGGCAGGGTGTGTGTGCCTATGCAAATGGGATCAGCCCCTGAAGTTCTTTTCCACAACCTGCCACAACTCACCACCAGATGTCAGGGTAAAGCTCATCCTGACTCTGCTTACACTATGAAAGTGTTTGCTGTGAAACTGCAAACCCACCCTGACAGGAGAGCAGCATTACTGAGTGTGGCATACTAGTTTACCACAAGAGGTGTCATCTCCTGCCCAACAAAAGAAGGCTTATAGACACCAGACAAACCATTGTGGAACATCAATGAACAAAATACTTTGTTGATTGCTTCCCCCACACCCATAAAGAGGGGACATGCACAAATTCTCATCCCATCACAGCTTAAACTCTGGGGGAAGGGGGACTGAATATTGTGACTTTTGGTGTACGGGCCCATCTATGACAAAGGCAGGTTTGGCTGGGTGGCAAGATAGACTGGAGTGCCCAAGGGGACTGTGACTCCATGGTTAGACTGTCCTAGCACTTGAGTAGTTCACACTTGATACTTGGTTGGTGAAACCTAAGTACAGAACTCACAATCAGTTTGGGGTTTATGTCCTGGTGTGTAACAAACTGTGGTTGGTACTCGTGGTTGTGAGCCACAGTCTAGACAGCCTGAGAGAGACCTCACAAAACTGGGTGACTGGGCAAAAAAAAAAAGGCAAATGAAAGTCAACACAGATAATTGCAAAGAAGTGCACATTGGGGGGAAAAAATCTAAATTATACATATTCAATTATGGTTTGTAAACTAGCTGTTAACACCCAAGAAAGAGATCTTGGGGTCTCTATAGACAGCTCTCTGAAAATTTCCACTCAATGCACAGCAGCGGTCAAAAAGGCTAATAGGGTGCTAGAAACTATTAGGAAAGGGTTAGAAAATAAGACAGAAAATATCTTAATGCCTCTATATAAATCCATGGTGCGTCCAAGCCTTGCATACTGCGTGCAGTTCTGGTCGCCCCATCGCAAAAAGAATTTAGTGGAACTGGAAAAGTTTCAGAGAGGGGCAACAAAGATGATCAAGGGTATGGAACGGCTTCCGTTAAAGAAGATGTTAAAAAGATTAGGGTTGTTCAGCGGAGGAAAGGGATGACTAAGGGGGGATCATGACTGGTGTAGAAAACGTGAATAGAGAAATGTTATTTAACCATTTTCCACAATACAAAAACCAGGGGGTCGTACAATCAAAATAGGTATCAGGTTTAATGCAAAGAGGAGGAGACACTTTTCGACACAACACATAAGTAAGCTGTGGCGCACATTGCCATGGAACGTTGTGAAGGCCAAAAGTATAATTGGGTTCACAAAGGAACTGGATAAGTTCATGGAGAACAGGTCCATCAATGGCTTTTAGCCAAGATGCACAGATGCAACCCCATGCTAAGGGCAACCCTAGTCCTCTGACTACCAGAAGCCGAGGGTGGAAGACTCGACAATTGCTTTATTCTGTTCACTCCCCCTGAAGCTCACGTTTGGCCCAATGTCAGAGACAGGATACTGGGCAAGGTGGACCATTGGGCTGATGCTGTATGGTAGCTCTTATGCACTTATATGTGTTCTTTAGGTAGAAAATGCATAAGGATGCAGAAGAACCTCTTCCTGTGTTCAAGGCATTGTATACATTTCCCTACTATGCTGCTTAGATTTCTCCAAGAGAAAACCAGTACCTAGTAATAACAAGAAGTGTTTCCAGTTGAGTTCATTGTGTTCGTGCTGAGCTGCGACATCCATTCTGAAGTGTCAACAGTACACAGAATGGAGAAAGGAGAAATCCTGTCCCACACAGGTAAATAGGCTAAAACCCCGAGACTATCCATTTATCTTTCTAAATATTTATCCTGTGTCGCTTACCTTTCTGCCAAAGAGATGTTTTAAACCAACATTTGATTGCCAAAACCTGAAACACAACTGGCTTTTCATGTGTGAGATTTAAAGCTTTTTCAGTCCTCTGACTTGTGCCCAAAATAAAGCTGGCAAATGTTTCTCCACTCTGCAGTGTTATCTGTATTTTCCCTCTGCTTGTTTTTTTGTCCCTATCCACAATGTTTTGACTGAATTGCATGACCCCACTGACCTTTCCCCTGCTCTGACTTTATCTGGCTCATTCCAAATCAACATATGTACCATCACCTGTCTGGGTGATTCCTCCACCAGGTCGCTGCCTCTACTATTTGTATTTGCTTCATCACTTTTGCCCTTGCTGCCCCTCACGGCTGCAACATCAAAGCAGGAACGTGCTTGTGAAAGAAGCACACAAATGCATGATGGCGACTGGCACTGTTGGTGGAAAGAAGACACAG
Source organism: Lepidochelys kempii (assembly GCF_965140285.1). Taxonomy (NCBI): domain Eukaryota; kingdom Metazoa; phylum Chordata; order Testudines; family Cheloniidae; genus Lepidochelys; species Lepidochelys kempii. The sequence goes on along the minus strand of NC_136390.1, from coordinate 74,945,770 downwards.
TAAATACAAATGCTGAGACCTAGGAAGAGGCTAAGTTGTGAAGGCCCTTAAAGGTGAAGGCAAGGTGCTTGTATCTGATATGGTGAAGAGGGAACCAATGAAAGGACTCCTTGAGTGGGGTGACCTGGTCAAAAATGATGGGCAGCAGCTTTTCTTGTGGACCTGCATTGGGTGACTTAGGTTTCAGGAAAAGCAGAAGAGGAGAATCCAGTAGCTAGATGGGAGGTAACGAGGCCCCGGATGTGATTTTTAGTGGTGTGGGTAGTGAGAAAGGGCTGAATCGCAGAGATGCTGTGGAAGAAGCAGCGGCAAGATTTAGCATGACCTGGATGTGTGGTTCTAGAGAGGGGACTAATTTGAGATGGCACCAGGTTATAGGCCTGAGTAACGGAGAGGATGCTGATGTTGCTACCAGTGAGAGAGGAAGAGGGGAATGCTTCAAGGGGTGGAACAGAGCAGTTTGGTTTTAACCATGCTAAGGTTAAGCTGGGAACTACAGAGAGACAGGCCGAGCTGTGGAGTTGGATGGAGGGGAACAGGTCAGGAGTAGACAAACAGATTTTTAATCAGCAATGTATAATTGGTAATTAAAGCCAAATGAGTTGATACGGTCACGTAAAGAAAGGGTGTAGAGCAGGGGTGGGTAAACTATAGCCTGTGGGCTGGATCCGGCCCACCAGCCATTTTAATCCAGCCCTTGAGCTCCCGCTGGGGAGTGGGAACTGGGGCTTGCCCTGCTCCGGCGCTTCAGCCGGGGAGCAAGGTCGCGGCTCCCAGAAGCAGCAGCATGGCCCTCTCTGGCTCCTATGCATAGGGGCAGCCAGGGCACTCTGCTCTGCACGCTCCCAGCACCGCCCCCAAAGCTCCCATTGGCCGGGAAGCACACCCAGTGGGAGCTTCAGGGGCAATGCCTGCATTTGGGGCAGTGTGCAGAGGCACCTGGCTGCTCCTCTGCATAGGAGCCAGAGAAGGGACATGCCGTTGCTTCTGGGAGCTGCTTGAGGTAAGCACTGCCCAGAACCTGCACCCCTGAGCCTCCCCCGGTGCCCCAACGCCCTGCCCCAGCCCTGATCCCCCTCCTGCCCTCCAAATCCCTCAGCCCCACTCCAGAGCCCACACCCCCAGCCAGAACCTGCACCTCTTCCTGCACCCCAACCCCCTGCCCCAGCCCAGAGCCCCCTCCCTCACCCTGAACTCCTAATTTCTGGCACCACCCTGGATCCCGCACCCCCAACCATAGCCCTCACCCCTTCCCATACCCCAAATCCAATTTTGTGAGCATTCATGGCCCGCCATACAATTTCTATTCCCAGTTGTGGCACTGGGGCCAAAAAGTTTGCCTACCCCTGGTGTAGAGGAGAAGAGGCGGTGGCCAGTGATTGAGCTCATTGGGACTCACAGGTGACTGATATGCAGTATCCCTTCAGGAGGGTGGAACTAGGGTGACCAGATGTCCTGATTTTATAGGGACAGTCCCGATATTTAGGGCTTTGTCTTATATAGGTGGCTATTATACCCCTCCGCCCCGTCCCGATTTTTCACCCTTGCTATCTGGTCACCCTAGGTGGAACTGAGGCATTTCAACTGCATCAGTTGAACAGGGCAAAAATTGGGGATTGGTCCTGCTTTGAGCAGGGGGTTAGACTAGATGGCCTCCTGAGGCCACTTCCAACCCTGATATTCTGTGATTCTATGAACAGTGATTGTAGTACTGCTCTCCTGAGCTTGGCGTCTGACCTAGCAGCTAAGTCTGAGGCACAGTGCTTGACAAAGGCCCATGGGTTACTCCATGTTGCTGCCTTGCAGGTCTCTGACCTTAGCACACTTCTGAAGCAGGCAGAGGATGGCGCTTGTGCTCTGGTGGAAGGAGCCTCAGCAGAAGAGGTATGCCAGGCAGCTGATACTGCAGCGAGACACACTGTGTTCTCCGGGAGGAGATGGCCTGACCATGGATGGCCTGGCTGTAGCTATATACAGACAGGGTCACACTGTGAATATCTTTGTCTTGTTAATATAATAAAGCAAAGTCCTGGAAACTTTCAGTGGGTGCAACTCCTTTTCTCCCAGTGTTGAGTGTGACTCTGAGAAGAAGACAGTCAGGTGGCTTGATTGTGTTAGATGAAATTCTGAGACCACCGTGTCCCTGTGAATGACTTATGTGGGGTACAGCCCTAAGTGCCAAGTGCTCACTCGCTCTTCAGGATGACATCACAGCCAGTAGGCGGACCAGGGAGGTGATGTAAGCAGCATTCTGAAAGAGGTTCTAAGAGGTTCTGTTCTCTGGCTCTCTGTCTTGGCACTCAGATGGTGTCCTCCTCCTTTGGTGAGACAGTAGTGTACCATTGTCTGTTGGGGCCTGGTGTGTAAATTGCCAGGGACTGTAGTGTGGAAGGTCCTGAGGAAGGCAGTCTGAAGAAGGCCACAGGGCTAGAATTAATCCCAGTGGTAAGCCCTGGAGAGGGGTGAAGCACAGGGAGGCAGTCCTCAGTGGTCACCGTTCCCGCTGAGAAAGGAGGAGCTGGGACGACCTTGGGAGAAGCCAGAGGCCTGGGAACCAGAGGAGAGGCTGTGTTAAGCACAGGCTAGAGGGAAGCAGCACAAGGGGCTCGGCAGTAGGAAGTGGCTGAGGGAAACAGTAGCGTGTCTGAAGGAGCAGACCTAGCTGTTAAACATATGGTCTCTGGGTTGGAGCCCAGAGCAGATGGTGGGCCTGGTTTCCCCTATCAGGAAGGGGTGTACAAGCCTGGTGTAAGCACTACTCAGTCCAGGGTGAGCCTGGACACTGAGCCCAACAGACAGGCCGAGGAATAACAAGAGAGGAGGCTGAAGGATCTTTTGTTTTGGGACATTTTTAGACATTTAGTTGTACTACTGCCACTCCAGATGGGGCATGGTTTAGATGGGACTTAGCTAGAAGGCTGAGTCATGGAGATTCAGGACATTGTAGGGCTAAAGAGGTGACCAAGAGGGACTCTAGAGGTGAAGATCCCTGCAATACCCTGAACTGATGCCAGGATACTGGGCAAAGGTGCTCGCTTTATTGTGTGGGGCACTGGTGTCAGGAAAACTGGTACAGGCCTGAGGCAGGGGCGCTGGAACCGGGGCAGGGTAGGGGGGCCATGTCCCCCTTCACTTTTCCAAGTGGGAGGGCCAAGCCCACTGACTTTTTAACATGGGTGTAGTAGCCTTGGGCAGCTGCGAAGTGGTGGCAGAAGGGGCTGCACTTTGTGGTGGGGGAGCTGGTGAAGTGCGGCACCAGCCTCTTCCTGGTCGGGGGCTGAGGTGGGCCTCAGCCCCCCCCACGAGGGGCCCCCACCCCGTACTCCTCTTTTTCCCCCAAGGCCTTGTCCCCTGGCCTGGTGAACGGTCCGAGGCTCCCTACAGCGGCCCAGACTCCCTCAGCAGTTCTTACTCCAGCTTCCAGCCTGGCCAGAGGGTGGAGGGAAGAGGAGGAGCAGGGGATGGGGCCACTGTTCCAGCACCAGTGGCCCCCCCTCACTTTTACACAGGTTCCAGAGCTTCTGCCCGGGGATTTAGATGCTGAGATCTTGTGCACCACAGACTTCATGACTGTTGAGGTGGTCAGAGTCAAAGTCCCCAGTCACAATTCTGACGTGTCCTTTGCCTCTTTCTTTGCCTGATCCTTTGGTGGGATGTGTTGGCCGATGCTGATCTCTCCAACTTTGCTCTGGTCATAATGGTCACCTCTGGGTCTGAAGTGAACTGCATGGATTACTGTAGAGGATGCAGCTTGAGCCAGGCATCCCTGGACTTGCAGATGCTGGAAGAAAAGGCTTAGGCACAGAGCACTTAGCCAGGATGTGGCTCTCCACTAGGCAGAGAAAAAAGTGTCTTTGTATGTTCCTGATGGGGATCGGTCTGTCACAAGACAGGCAGTGTTTGAATCCTGAGGGTTTGGATTCTGCCATGAGGCTTGGTTGTTGGCGTGATGCACCTCACCCCTAGAAGAGGAAGCTGATCAGATTTCGGAAGAAAGCAGCGGGTCAGACACTGCCTGGATTCCATCTCGCTGCCCTGGCAGTAAGGGGGAACTCAGGGAGGGACAGGACTGTCCCTTATGTCTCTGCTTGGGAGCATGAGCAGACACAGGGAGCCTGGTCAGCTCCAACAGACCCTGATGTTCAAAAACCCTCCAATCTCACACTGAGATACACATGGACACAGTCTCACACAAGAACAGGAGACAGAGTTGCGGAGAAAAAAGCTTCAAGAAAGAAAGTGTGATCAACAGAGACAGAAAGCAGATGAGAGCTCAAGGAGGATAAGGATCAAGTGAAAGCCCAGGGATCTGGCTAGGAAGAGGCCACTAGAAACTTGGAGAGAGCAGTTTCAGTGGAGTGGTTGGAGAGTGTTTAAGTTAAACTGGAAGAAAGGAACTGGACCCTGTGAAAGGAAGAGGCGGTGGAGTGACAGCTGAGGAGGGAGATGGATTCAAGGGGAGTTTCTTATGATGGGGTGGACCAAAGCAGACCCGCTCTGTGAGGGAAAGGAAGAGAGGTTGAGGAGGAGGAGAAGGGATGACAAAGGAACGAGTTTGATCAGGAGGTGGAGGAAATGGTCTCACTGGGGGAGGCGGAAGGGCTGACCCACCACTCCTGCTGACACAACAGTCCAGGCAGCTGTGGACTTTCGCTTTCTTTGAGCACATTCCTTTTTGAAAGTTACAAACATCAGTTACAAAGTCTGGTTTAATTTATAACAGAGAAAGTCTCTGGCCAGTTAATGTCAATGGCCTGTCTCCAGATTTACACTGCTGCCCAACAGCGGACTTTGGCTCACCTACTTTTTAATAAAGCCTGAATTATGGTTCTTTGTTTGGCAATACTGCTTAGACTTTTAATTTATGTTAGGGCAATAGAGTTTGTCACTAGCAAGAGAAAACCATTTGAAGTCTGATTCACATTGGGTGCAGGCCGCACCCTATTTTGTAGTTTGTGTGGAGAGCCACACAAGGGAGGAGGGTGTGTACATTAGGCACATTACAATGAGCTACAATGCTCATTGCTCATCTACAGGCTTTTTCCACAGAAAAAATATCAAAATAATAGTGAAACACAAAACAGAATCACTGGACATACCTGAGGTAGGTTCTTCCCCTCCTCACAGTTTATGCCTCCGACGAAGACCACGTTGGTCTGGGATACTCAAACACAAAGTCGTATCTCAGGAGCCATATGGAGCCATTTTGGTAAAGTGTTGGTAAGTGCACATCTCTCTGGAGAAACTTTGAAGCAATGTCTTGGTATTTTGTGTACAAATCCTTAAATCAGTGGTTCCCAAACTTGTTCCGTCGCTTGTGCAGGGAAAGCCCCTGGTGGCCCGGGCCGGTTTCTTTACCTGCCACGTCTGCAGGTTCATAGAATCATAGAATATCAGGGTTGGAAGGGACCTCAGGAGGTCATCTAGTCCAACCCCCTGCTCAAAGCAGGACCGATCCCTGACTAAATCGCTGTTGGAAGCGGCGCGGGCCGAGGGATGTACTGGCCGCCGCTTCCAACCGCTCCCATTGGCCTGGAGCAGGGAACCGTGGCCACTGGGAGCCGCGATCGGCCAAACGTGAGGATGCGGCAGGTTAGTGACTGGCTGCACCAAACATCCTACCATGTTTTGTTCATTTTGGCTTCATATTGAGACAATTGTTACCCCTTCAGTTATGAAATCTTCACGGTCTTTACATCTCGTTGATAATTGTTGGATAGCTTGCCATGAGCTGGCAGCCTAAGCTCTTAGTAAAGCGGAAAGAATGTACCTGAGTTTAGCGCTAAAAGCTATACTATCCAACTTCCCCTCCTCAAGGGAATATTAATTGCTGTAATTGTGAGAGTCAATAAACACTGAAAATTGAGAAATCTTTAGTTTTCTAAAGATAAAATGACCCTGGAATGAAACGAGAAACAGCTTTAAGAGGAAGAAGAAAAAATAATTTGGAAGCTGTGAGGAGACTATGAAAGCAATAGAGGTGGATGCCCTAACTTTTCTCCCAACAGTGGGAACATCCACAGTTACATTTGACTAGAACAATAGGGATACAAAACTTTATTCAGTTACTGCTTGCACAAGACAAGCATTAACTGAGGGTTAGGAAGAAATTTCCACTGGGAGTATGTTATTCCACAGAGCTGGTAGTAAAATCTTTGATGGAACCATTTACCATCAGAGCCTGCAGTTCTGCTGAGATTAAAACCTTTCATGAATTTCACAGAAATTTTGTTTTGGAGAAAAAAAGGGAAAATAAAGCTTCCATCATGTCAAAACATCCTGTTTTGACATTTTTGGAATTAAATGTTTTGATTATTTTCTTTTGGAACAGATTTTGGTTTCACATTTGTTTAAATTTTGTATTACATTGGATGTTATAAACTAAAAAGTCAAAATGGAAATAAAACATTTCAATCCATCTGAATTTCTTTTTTCAGAATTGTCTTCCATGGAGAATTAACACGTTTGGTTTTGTTCCTGACTGGAATAAAAACAAATTTCAAAATATCAAATTCTTCCACAAAACAGAATTTCCATTCCCAGCACAGCTCTGTTAGTCCATCATTGTCCACTACTAGGTTTCTTGCAGTATCCTCTGAAGTAGGGTGACCAGATAGCAAGTGTGAAAAATCGGGACAGAGGGTGGGGGCTAATAGGCACCTATGTAAGAAAAAGTCCCAAATATTGAGACTGTCCCTATAAAATTGGGACATCTGTTCATCCTATTCTGAAGCATCTTGCACCAAGAGATGTGATACTGGTGTAAGCAGAGTCAGGATGAGCTCCACCCTGACATCTGGTGGTGAGGTGTGGCAAGTTGTGGAAAAGAACTTCAGGGGCTGATCTCATTTGCATAGGCACACCCACCCCGCCTAGAATGAGACCATAGCTGCCCAAATGGTCACTTTGGCTGCTGTGGGATCCCCAGTGTCTCTGTTATTGGGGCAGGAAGAATAAATTGTTATTACCCTGATTATGGGAACTGTGCTTGGAACTGTACGTGGCCTTTTGTTATGATGGAGGGATTCACCATCAACTAAGTAGCACTCGCTAGGCAAGGGTCATGGGTTCCAAAACTGTGTGAATGGAGAGAGGCTGGGGACAAGTAGTAGTACTTGGTGGCATGGGCCCCTTGGTGAGGGCCTTACATGCTAATTGCACTTCCTCCTCTCTCCACTGTAGAATATCAGAGCTAATTTTGATTTCATTAGAAGTCTAGTTATAGGCTGCTGAGCTCACTTTGGGCTGACAGTGCCCCAGCACTGGGGCTCCCCTACTATAAGCTGAATTCACCTAAGAGCTGAAATCACTGAGTGTTGTGTTAAGTAGTGGGGGAGCCTGAAGATATATTGTGGAGCAGTTTGCGGGACGGCTGGTGAAGCAGTTTGACGCGGAGCAGTGTGTGGATGGCAGGAGCTGCTTGTGGGCTGTGGAGCTGAGTGAAGGAGTTCGTGGGGCGGCTGGTGGAGCGGAGCGGAGCGGAGCGGAGCGCAGCTGAGCGAAGGAGTTCGTGGGGTGGCTGGCGGAGCGGAGCGCAGCTGAGCGAAGGAGTTTGTGGGGCGGCTGGCGGAGTGGAGCACCGCTATGGAGCTGTGGGGCGGTCAGCTTCAGATCACGTAAGGTGCCTCTTACCCCCGTCCCATTTCCACCCAGGTTGGGAGGTAAAGCTCCGCAGATAAACTTTCGAACTCTGGGGCTGCCCTGACCAGGGACAGAGACTTTTGGGGCATTGGACTTTGGGTGATTTGGGGTTGCTGGACTCAAGAACCAAAGGGAAAAGGGCATGCCCCAATTTGCCTGGGGTGGGGTTGTTTTTGCTCATGGGTTGTGTTATGAATCCTGTTGGTGGTGTTTCCCCAACATAATGCCACATTGTTTCTCTCTGTTATTAAAAGACTTTTGCTACACTCAGACTATGTGCTTGCGAGAGGGGAAGTATTGCCTCTTGGAGGCGCCCAGCGGGGGTGGTATATATTTGTCCCAGGTCACTGGGTGGGGGCTCGAGCCGGTTTGCATTGTGTTATTGGAATGGATCCCCTAGATACTGAACCCGGCCCTTGTTGCTGCCAACTCTGACGGGCAGAAGGGTTACACTGGATTAGAAGGAGTGGTGATCTGATTCAGTGTGGCAATTCCCAGGGCTTATGTGCAAGAAATGGGAGGATGTTAAATTGCATTCCTTTTGACTATACAGCTTACCCTGGATTTAGCCCAGGGTCTATGCTGTTAGCTCCTCTTGGAGATTCTGCTGGCAGAAAGTCTGCCACTACAGGCAGACAGCCAGCAGCAGCAGCAGCTGCAGCTTCCCCTTTATTGACCCTCTCACAAAATGGGTGGGGCTAGCTACAGAAAGCTATGGCCAGGGAGACTGGGGCCCGTGCAGATTCAGTCCATCCTCTGAGCAGTGCCACGTGGCAGGACTACTTCTTAAGCCCTAACTACCACTTAGAAGTGTTCCACTTCAGCAGAAGCTTTTTAGTATGTGGCTGGTGGCACCACTGTCTGTCCTCCCTCAAGGCAAATCTCCCCTGGAGCCCAGGAAGGTGTAATTTATACCTTGATTCAGCTTGTGCTAACGAAGCTGTCCCATGTCTGCTTTAATTCCTGCAGGCATGAAAAAGACTTTGAAAACCATGGTAACTTCCCCCACAAATAACACATAAGTCTGTAGTTCCCCTTGCCTCCATCCACTTTTCAATGTAAAAAATTCTTTGCATTCTTATAGTGGCTTTCATCAGAATATTTCAGACAATGAGAGAATCTCACACAACTGTTTTACAGACACACGTTCCAGTCTAATGCCAGTCCTGTGAGGTGGGTACTGATACCTATTTTACAGATGGCAAAACCAAGGGACGGTGACAGATCATTGATACATTCAATAATACAATTCTTTCTTTGAGGATGCTTTGTGTGTAGCCTACTGTGCCTCTCCCTCTCATCCTACAACTGCTTCCAGTGCTGAAAAGGCCATTCAAATAATCATTTGTCCTAACTGTCCCAATTTGGACAGAACGGTCCTGGCTCTCGAACCTGTGACCAGGAGAAACACTTTTCTTTTAACTTGCAGTTCTCCACTGTGGACCATAGAGACTATTGCTATCAAACAATTACCTTTTAATACAATTAACATCTAATATAGTAAAGGTTGGCTGGCCTTAGTGCAAAACATGTTCCTCTACCATCTTTGGCTTTGCACTGGTTCTCCGTGTGTTTATGATCACACCTACCACACTAAATGCACAATATATTGCAAAAAGAATGGAACACTTTCATATTTGGGCCTGTCATGTGAGAGGCAGGGACAAGGAACACACAAAGCCATGAGTGTGTTTCTAATGGCATCCTGCAGGAATCTGTTCTTGGCCCTATGCTATTTTTATTAATGACCTGGAAGAAAACATAAAAATCATCACTCATAAAGTTTGCAGATGACACACAATTCAAGGAGGATGTTGAAAAATTGGCGGGGGATCAGAGAAGAGCCTCAAGAATGATTAAAAGATTAGAAAACATGCCTTATAGTGATAGACTCATGGAGCTCAATCTATTTAATTTAACAAAGAGAAAGGTAAGGAGTGACTTGATTACAATCTATAGGTGTCTACCTATGGAACAAAAATTTAATAATGGACTCTTCAATCTATAACACAATCCAATAGCTGGAAATTGAAGCTAGACAAATTCAGACTGTAAATAAGGCTGGACTTCACACTTCTGAGTGCCCATGTCATGATTTGGCCCAGTCTTGATAAAGGGCAAACAGAGTGTACATACCTGAGATAGGTGCTTTTTCTCAGCACAGTTTAATCCACCAACAAAGACCATATTGGGCATCACTGGCCTGGGATACTCGAATACAAAGTCTAGTCTCATTAGCCAAACAGAGCCTTGATCTAAGAGATTATGCACAGTCACTTCTCTCTGAAGAAACTCAGAAGCCAGCTGTTCAAACGGCGAATAGAGAGTAATGCAAGCTCTCAGTGCCAGTGTGCCGTGTAGCAGGTTCTGCACACGCTGGGTAAAGGTCATGTGGTCTGTGCTGCTAGTAAACATTCCTGGGACATAAGAATGTGGACTTGGACACTGAGTTGCCTTGGATCCTAAGTCACATGGGAATCCACGTAAGAAAAACACAGAAGGGAGAGACAGATACTCAGCAACTATTGTCCCGCATATGCCAACTGGATCTGTGAGGATGGCATCGAATTGACTTTCTTCGAGGTACCGAATCAGTTCTTTGTTGCTCAACAAACTTTCACAGCTTTGGAAAAGCATCTGGAATGCTCGTGCTAGACTTTTATATAGTGAAATAACAACATTTAGAAAAGGTTGTTTAACAAAGCGATCTTTACCAAAAGTCTCCATTAGTGCATCCATGTGTTCGTCTTTGTAAGGCACTGGATAGGTCTTAATGGTGAAATTCTTGGCTGATGTCAAAAACAGATTAGTTTCTGGTGCCACAAGGACTATCTCGTGCCCATTTTGATGGAGCTTCTCCACGATAAGACGCGTACTCAGCCACGCACTTCCGTCCATAGGCATCACCAACAGCTTCTCCCCTTCAGCAAAGCCCACAAATATTAACAGAGGAAGAAACTTTATCATGGGTGGATAAAGAGGTCTAATCCCAGGAATCATCTCGGTGTAAGAAAAGCAAAACATTCTCCTGAGAAAGATTTGAAAGCAGAACCCAAAACGAAGAGCTGCAAGGTCCCTGACTGCTACGTTGATTTGCTTGCATTGCTGTGAAATGGCGTTAGCTTCTCTGGTCAATGTTTACTGTTTCACAATTAACAGTTTCCAGAAGCAGTTTATAAGCAATAGCCATTTCAAATGGGAGATTATTGGCCTCAAGGTGGCAGCTTCACCTTATATGGATCTGCGTAAATGTAGTGAATAACTCTCTTCTCTCTTTTCCACATGAGCTGTTAGCTATGCCACAGTTAGGTAGTTTCAAGATCCCTGCAGTTAACGTTCTTTTCCCCATAGTCCTTCTAGACATTCTCTTTTTACAAAGCTAGACAAGGGGAAACACACTGTGAACCTATAGTATGATAACCCAATTTCAATTTGATTTTTTCTGCATCTTGAACATTATGGGCCAGAGTTTCAGCAGCTATAAATTGCCATCATTTCACTGAAGTCAGTTTACACCAGCTGAGTATTGGCTTTTTTTAAAATTTGGGTAGCTGAGACAGAAGAGCTATCAAATTAACTGCAGAGCAATAACTGTCCAAGTGGAGGACAGAAGGTTTAATCCCCCAAATAAGCAGTTAAAGCAACTGATTTCATACCAGAGACGACTCGTACCAGCTGATACTGGGGGGGGCACACTGAGAGGAACTGAGGAGGAATCTTCCAGCCCCACCTCCCTTGGCCAGGGCAGCCAATCCCACTAGCTCCTGGGGGGATGAGGCCACAGGAGCGGGGAGCACGTGCCTTTGGGTCTGGCCAGGCTGGCCCCGGCCTGGGGAGACTCACACCTCCACAATGTCTCCTGGAGCTCCGGCACCCTCACGGACACTTCAGCAGGGGAGGCTCGGGCAATACCCCTAACTCAGGCTCAGCGTGGAGGAAGCAGGACAGAGCTGCTTCTCATGCCAGCTCAGGGTGGCCGCTCAGGGTTGTTGCCTCTGTACAGTGCAGAGGCTGCCTGTGGCCCACTCCCTCCACTCCGTGCCTGGGCCCGGCTGCCAGGGACAGGGGCCAAGTGAGCCGGAGCTCCCTCATCCTCAGCACACCCCGGTCTCTGTTTTTCATTTGTTACCTCCCACCCCCATAACCATTTGATGCCTGAGTCTGGTGGCTCTCCAGCTGCCCATCCCTAGTTCTACAATAGGTACACCTCACAGCAGTCAAGTGAGGAGGGGCATCTCCCAAGCCAGGTGTTTACATGAAAACAGCTTCAAGTAACTATCACTTGTCCAGCCCAGGAAAAGACAATGATGGACCATTAGAGTTAATGGAAAGATACTGAGACAACTGGAAATTGAAAAGAACATTCCAATTCCCAAGCCAAGAGGGAATTTCCTCACTCTGAATAACCATGAGTAACCATGGACTGAGAGGAAAAAAGAGAAACTTTTAAAAGCAAGCTTGGAATTGAAGTTTTTTTTATCCAGAGCCTGTGGGGGAGGCTGTCCATGAATGCTGGATCCCCCAATAGCTCGGAGTTATGCCAGGAAACTGTTTGAAGGCAATAGGTAACTTTTATTAGAAAAGGGATTTTATCTAATATATAAGTGTGCAAACCGTTTGGAGTGCGTGTGCCAAAGCAAGCTGATATCTGGGCAGCTGGTTTCACGCCTTCAGGGGTAATGAACTAGAGTGGAGCAGTGCAAATAGCTGGTCATTCAGAACTGAGGCAAGATGGATTTGGAGAGACTCCCGGATGGAAGGATTGTTGGTATCACCCTGTGAAGAGTAACTGGACTGGTGAGAGGCAGGCAAGATCTTATGCTTGTGGACTGGCTCCTGGCATCAGGAATCTGAACCATAGTTGCATGGCACAGAGGCCCCCAAGGTTTCAGGGCAGGCAGTGACAGAACCCCTTACTGGTCTGTGGTCCCCAGAACATCACAGTCCGCCAAGTAGGGAAAGTCTGGTGGGGGCAAAAGAATGACTCATTCCTCCACTGGACTCAGAATTCTGCCTCAGTTGTGGTTCTTGCCGTCCTGTGCATACGGTTACCATATGTCTGGGTTTCCCCAGACACAGCTTCTTTTTAGAGCATCCCTCTTCCGTCCGGGGAGATTTTTCAAACAGGCAATGTCCAGGGTTTTTGCAGAGCAGAGGCTGCATCTCAGAAAGAGCCCCGATTGGTCCGCTTCCTGATTGGTCCCTCCCCAGCATCTGTGGCTGACTGGGCCATTCTTCTGCAGCTGCATTTGCTGGATCTCATCCCGGCCACCCAGGCCCCAGCTCGCAGCCCTGGGGAGGGGGTCCCACAGGGAGGCGCTGACCGATAGCTGTCTCCGCATCTTGGGCTTGCGCCAGCCAACCTACCACTGTGACAGGGAATGACACTGCCCCCCACCTCCAGTGAGTAACCCTGCTGCAGGTACCCCATCCAGCTCCTGCAACTCTACCCTGCCCTCCAGCACCCCTCCCCCCCACTCCCCCAGGTCCTCTTTTTGGGAACCTGAAATACGTTAACCCTACCTATGTGTTGCCGGCACCCAGTGCCGAGAGGCAAAACAACAGCAGGGGTTCGTTACCTGGTGTGCGTCACCCAATAATCACAACGGGGTGGAGAAGCAGAAAAGTTTATTTGCAGCTGCAAACAAGGTACAGGGAGAATAGAATCTCAAATCCTGTACACAGAGCAGGAAGTTACACAGGCTTTTATACATCCTTTTTCCCAGCATACTTATCCAATAGCAAGCTGCCCTGAGTATCCATATAGCCAGCCAATCCAGTTACCAGCTAGTTCCCTTGTTTTTTGTATTGTTTGTTAAACTATACGTAAAGCTGCTGTTATTCAGCATTGTTCTTCCATATCTGCCCTGCTTGGCCTTGTTTAGTTTCAGGCAGTCTGACTCTGCAGCATATTGTTGCAGATCCTCAGCATAACTGCTGCGAGTGCCTCCAGGCGGGGGGCCAAGGACACTTGGGCCTAGTGCAAGGGGGCTTCATTGACACTCATGGTCTTCCATCCCCTCAAGTTACCTAGTGGCCATGCCCCAGTGTCCCCAACATATGCAACAATTTCTGCATACTGATGCCCCATTTGTTTGAACTTGGGACTATAGCTAGACTGAGAAGTGGTGGCTTTATTGTGTTCACAGGTATCAAGTTGGTGTATCACCTGAGTCAACCTCACATTAATGTCCTATGACACAAGGTCAATGTAATGGGGGTTTTCAAACAGATCATGTTCCTCATGCCTGTGGTAAGAAGGAGGTTCAGAGGAGCTGGCCTTCTGAGAAATGCTGGAAAAGTTGCCAAATGAATTACAAAGGAAGATGTCTTAAATATTACTCATTTAAACAAAGAGGTTGTGACCTTTAATAATAAAAATGTACAGCAGTATCTTCAGTTGGTTCCATCTTAGAAAAAAATACAGAACGAATCAAACAGACAGCAAAAATATTACTTTGTGAAGGAATTACCTTTCCCATGTTACAAAGTGCATCAATTCAAACTTTCCTGCTCCATGAAGTAAGAAAAGGGATCATTTTACTAAGATGTGCCAATGAGTTAGTTTAATGGTTTATTTGAAACATTTTTGTATACAAAAAAAATCCATGAAATAGCGAAGCCCCCATCCAGAATCTTTTTGATAACTGTGGGAGATGGAAGCGAAAGCCTTATGAAGCAATGAGTCTGTTCTCAACAGCACTGCAAGCAATGTTAAGAGGTGGCAAGGAAAGCAGCAGACGTTTCCCTCATTCTTATTTGCTTTTAAGGTTTTGGGTGGTGGCATGGGGTGTGTCCTAGTCCAGCCTGCACTGTCACTAATTGAAGTTTTTGTTTGTGTTAATTTATCTTCAGGGTAAGTCGACTGAGGTCAATGGAATTGCACCAGAGAGAAACTTTACTCATTCGGTTTTGAGTAAACTTCTTAGGAAAGCTTTCCTATTGGCTTATTTTCTGTATCTATTAAATATCTAAACATATTACATGGATATAAGCAGAAAAGAAGATGATACAAAGGCCAAAAAACAACTGGAAAAGCAGCAGTGAAAAGAATTTATACTATTTGTTATACAGGGAAGAGATGAAACCACTGCAGGATTCCAGGTTTATAATATTCTCCATCCTATTGGTAGTGTAGGATATCGAGACTGAACTTGAATTCCAATCAATCTATTCCAAGATAGAAGTAAAAGGCATATAGATACACACATCAGGAGCTTCTGGTATTTATCTGTTACTTATTTCTTATAATTTAACCAGATAAAAGTGGCTGTGCACTTTGCTGGCCTAGTTAATGCATGATGTTATTGCTGGGTCTCTCATCCTCTCTCCCTACATTCCTTCCGACTGTTTGGTGTTGTGTCTTCTCTTATTATTTAGCAGTTCAATTGCAATGGGACTCAGCCCTAACATGCTAGGAACTCTACAAACATAATAAATTCCCAGATAAAAACTACATTAAACTGAAGTTAAAGTTGAATATATCTAAGTAACTCTGGGAATACAATACAAGCATTGCAAACTTTCCTCCACTAAAGGCAGCTTCGCTTTACTCCGATTGGAAAGAATGGGAGGCGGTGGCCATTTTGGAAGAGGCCAGTGGAATTCTTTGTATTAGAACATTATTCTTTGACCTCAGGAGGGCCAAATCGCACCTGGAGCTGCAGCTAGCCAGAGATGTCAAGAGTAACAAGAAGGGTTTCTTCAGGTATGTTGGCAACAAGAAGAAAGCCAAGGAATGTGTGGGCCCCTTACTGAATGAGGGAGGCAACCTAGTGACAGAGGATGTGGAAAAAGCTAATGTACTCAATGCTTTTTTTGCCTCTGTTTTCACTAACAAGGTCAGCTCCCAGACTGCTGCGCTGGGCATCACAAAATGGGGAAGAGATGGCCAGCCCTCTGTGGAGATAGAGGTGGTTAAGGACTATTTAGAAAAGCTGGACGTGCACAAGTCCATGGGGCCGGACGAGTTGCATCCGAGAGTGCTGAAGGAATTGGCAGCTGTGATTGCAGAGCCATTGGCCATTATCTTTGAAAACTCGTGGCGAACCGGGGAAGTCCCGGATGACTGGAAAAAGGCTAATGTAGTGCCAATCTTTCAAAAAGGGAAGAAGGAGGATCCTGGGAACTACAGGCCAGTCAGCCTCACTTCAGTCCCTGGAAAAATCATGAAGCAGGTCCTCAAAGAATCAATCCTGAAGCACTTGCATGAGAGGAAAGTGATCAGGAACAGCCAGCATGGATTCACCAAGGGAAGGTCATGCCTGACTAATCTAATTGCCTTTTATGATGAGATTACTGGTTCTGTGGATGAAGGGAAAGCAGTGGATGTATTGTTTCTTGACTTTAGCAAAGCTTTTGACACGGTCTCCCACAGTATTCTTGTCAGCAAGTTAAGGAAGTATGGGCTGGATGAATGCACTACAAGGTGGGTAGAAAGCTGGCTAGATTGTCGGGCTCAACGGGTAGTGATCAATGGCTCCATATCTAGTTGGCAGCCGGTATCAAGTGGAGTACCCCAAGGGTCGGTCCTGGGGCCGGTTTTGTTCAATATCTTCATAAATGATCTGGAGGATGGTGTGGATTGCACTCTCAGCAAATTTGCGGATGATACTAAACTGGGAGGAGTGGTAGATACGCTGGAGGGGAGGGATAGGATACAGAAAGACCTAGACAAATTGGAGGATTGGGCCAAAAGAAATCTGATGAGGTTCAATAAGGATAAGTGCAGGGTCCTGCACTTAGGACGGAAGAACCCAATGCACAGCTACAGACTAGGGACCGAATGGCTAGGCAGCAGTTCTGCGGAAAAGGACCTAGGGGTGACAGTGGACGAGAAGCTGGATATGAGTCAGCAGTGTGCCCTTGTTGCCAAGAAGGCCAATGGCATTTTGGGATGTATAAGTAGGGGCATAGCGAGCAGATCGAGGGACGTGATCGTTCCCCTCTATTCGACATTGGTGAGGCCTCATCTAGAGTACTGTGTCCAGTTTTGGGCCCCACACTTCAAGAAGGATGTGGATAAATTGGAGAGAGTCCAGCGAAGGGCAACAAAAATGATTAGGGGACTGGAACACATGAGTTATGAGGAGAGGCTGAGGGAGCTGGGATTGTTTAGCCTGCAGAAGAGAAGAATGAGGGGGGATTTGATAGCTGCTTTCAACTACCTGAAAGGGGGTTCCAAAGAGGATGGCTCTAGACTGTTCTCAATGGTAGAAGATGACAGAACGAGGAGTAATGGTCTCAAGTTGCAGTGGGGAAGGTTTAGATTGGATATTAGGAAAAACTTTTTCACTAAGAGGGTGGTGAAACACTGGAATGCGTTACCTAGGGAGGTGGTAGAATCTCCTTCCTTAGAGGTTTTTAAGGTCAGGCTTGACAAAGCCCTGGCTGGGATGATTTAACTGGGAATTGGTCCTGCTTTGAGCAGAGGGTTGGACTAGATGACCTTCTGGAGTCCCTTCCAACCCTGATATTCTATGATTCTATGACCTTTCTTGAAGTGGAAACTGGGGTCAGACCATCCTTCCATTCTGTGTTTATACAGCAATTAAAACAGTAGGGCCCTGATTATGATTGTACCCCCTTAGGCGGTACTGTATTACAAATAAATGATAATATCAAAAACCTTCCGACAAGCCTAAGCCAAAGCCTGTTGAAGTCTTTGTATGGTAAGCAAAATTAAAGCCAACACAGAATGAGGCAAACCAAGGAAGAGGCCGACATGTGCATGCAGAAACTTTGACTGTGTGAGTATGTTGGCTCCCATTAGAAACAGTGGCAAAACTCCCATTGTCTTCAGTGGTCAGGATTATGCCCTTAAGGTCTTGCACAGCTGGGTCCTGATTCTGCAAACACCCTGGCTGCCCAACACTTTGCAGCAACAGGCTTCCATGCGGCAGAAGTGCCCTTAATGTAACAGAGTTTGAAGATATAGGGCCCAATTCTGCAAGGAGCTGAGGACTTTTTAAGAAGTGCTGAGCACCCTTCTCCCCTTATTTAATTCTGTGAGGTTTGTCAGTGTATCTGAGACTTTCTGAGTGGATCCATTCAAACATATCATGAGGTTTTTCAAAATAAAATCAACATCTCTTAGTTTGGAGAGGCAGACACATCACAGCGTGCCTGAACACAAGGCCCATAGGCTGGGCAGAGGCTATGATTCTGGTGAAATGCCTGGGACTTTGAGATAAGGAGTAAATTACAAGAGCAGTGAGAGGAATTGACAAAATCCATTTGATCTTCCTACTCTGATGTATTTTTCCTGCTGTTAGTTATGATTTTCAATGGATAGAACTGGCATTTGTACCAGTGAAAGAAAGATGGCTATAGACAGCAAACAGATATCAGGCGCTTCTGATATTTATCTGTTACTTAGCTCTTATAATTTAACCATCTGATTACAAACTGGTTCTTTGCAGTCTTCTGCCAGAAAGAGGTATATTTATTTATGGAGTTGGTGGAGATGGGTAGCTATCTGTACCAGAACAAAGGGGCAAAAGTGCTAAACTTTGGAAAAGCATGAGTGGTGATTGAAAGAACATCATGAAAAATCGAGATTAGAGCACTGCAGTCTTTTAATGGGAACGCTTATCATGCAAAGTTTTACAAATATGGAAAACAGCTCATTAAATAACATGTATTTGCAAATAATGTGCATATGACTGCAAACTTCAACTGCAGGTCAATACACCCTGCCCCAAGCAGTGGCAGGGGTAGAAAGTAGAGCTGCACAAAAGTTGTGGGGTGGGTGATGAAGCATGTTTGTGGAGGCGGTAGGTGCAGCTGGGTTTATGGATGTCTGAGTGCAAGATGAGGTAGCTGAGGACTATGGGGGGGTGAAACAGGTTTGTGGCTCTGTCTTTAGGAGGAAGCTAGAGGAATGAAATCTAGGGGAAGAAGCTGGGGACAGCTGATTTTGCGGCAGTGTTCCAGAGGAAGATGGGGGCAGCTGAACCTGTGGATGAGTGCTGGGTTAGGAAGCACAAAGCCAGTACGGGGCCTGCTTCGCCTTCTGTCCCCATCACCTCCATTTGCTGCCCCTGCTTCTTCCCCACGCAGGTTCAACAAGGGGAGCAGTGAGACAGAGGCTACTCGACTGCCTGCTCAACCATTGTGATATTGAAGGTCTTGAACCGATGTCTGAGAGTCCCCAGAGAGCTGCCACATCCTGGCCTCCACCCAATGGCTACTGAAACTGGGTGTGCAGAGAAGCGACTAGGGCTATAGTCCCAGCCAAGCACCATCCACACGGGAGCTCTGATTGGAGGATCGCCCGGCTCTATCGATTGGTTCAACGACGCTATTTGATCCAGGAGGAGGAACAGGAAGTTTGTCTGAGCAACAATGCAGCTGTTGTGGCTGCATTGGATCCTGCTTGTGCCTGCCTCCTGCACCCTGCCCTGTTCCTGCCTTTGCTCCTCTCCCACCATGCTTGATCCTTGCATCTCCTCCTGCCTGTACACCTCGCCTCCCATCCCCAGGGACTTCCAAGCAGGAGGCTCCTGGGAGAAGCTCCAAGGCAGAGAGCAGGAGCAGTGCACGGCAGTGGCAGGGGAGGGAAACCTGAACTGCCTGGCACTTGACAGCCTGCTGGGTGGCTGCTGCACAGGGAACTTAGGGGAGCTGATGGGTGGGCTGCTGGCCCAGCCTGGTTCCAAGCCCCCCCAGCTTGCTCCAACGGGCTGCTCTTCCTGCAAGCAGTGGCCAAAGCAGGCGGCTGCCAAACAACGTCATAAGGGAGCATTGCACAACTTTAAACAAGCATGTTCTCTACTAGATCAGTGACGTCTAACAACTCACTGCAGGGAGGGATAGCTCAGTGGCTTGAGCATTGGCCTGCTAAACCCAGGGTTGTGAGTTTAATCCTTGAGGGGGCCATTTAAGGATCAAGGCAATTGGGGATTGGTCCTGCTTTGAGCAGGAGTTTGGACTAGATGACCTCCTGAGGTCCCTTCCAACCCTGATATTCTATGATAATAACATTAACAGGGGTGATGTTAAGTGAAGAGTTACTGTACTCCTCAGTCACATGCACCCAATTATTAGCTGCCAGGAATTGTCTTTCCTAGTTTTATGCCAATTGTACTTGACGTTAGTGATCTCTCTTTCTAAAAACAAGCCTACTGAATCACTGCCATTTACACATCTTATTAAAAGACACCACTGTTCTAGGCATTTTATAAACCGGCAGTAAGAAATGGCCACTGTCCTGACTTTACAGTCTATAAATCCTGCTGTGACTATGCTACTGGGACTGTTTCTTGCAGGGCCAGCCTTAGTGAAAATGGTGCCCTGGGCAAACTTGTATTTTGGCGCTCCCCCCCTCCCCTTCATCCCTGGCTCCTACAGGCTCCCTGGGCTCTACCTGCCCCCATCACCTCTGGGCCATTACCTATACTTCATATGGAATGTCCACAGGGAAGTCCATTCAGTGTAGATGGGCGTCTCCCATGGGCCACTGTGAGTTACAAGTCCTTTGATGAGCCACGTACTTTAACTCATCCCTTCAAGATGTGCTGGCTAACTATCTTGTGGGCATTACCCCAGGAGCAAACATTTGAAATCCAGGTATAGAGCCAATACTCATAACTTCAAATACAAAAATGATACATGCTTACAAATAGCTTGAACATATTCAGCAAATCATAACCTTTTCATAGACATCTTACATGCTACATTTTGTACAAGATTAGTAGCAAATATATAACAGTGGTTGCAACAATGATCTACAGGGTCATGTTTTAATCAGATAATGTCACAATGAGTAACGACGACAACTAGCAAATTCCTAGGCCACTGTCAGCAGAAGCGCAGAAGCAAGAGTGGCATGGTATATGGTGTATTGCCACACATACTTCTGTGCTGCTGCAGTGGCTTGTGGTGCCTGGCACTTGGCCTGCAGCTCAAGGCAGGCTTTGCGCTGTCATATGGGAGCTGCATCTTGCCAGAGCCCACGGCCCTCCTGCAGCCCCTAGCCACTCCTGGCTCACCACAAGCATTTTGACAGGAAGTACCAAGCACTGCAGTAATAACAACAACAACAATAATATGTGTGTGTGTGAAAGCGAGAGAGCCTGTGTGTGTGTGTATGTGTGTGTGTTGGGGGATGGTGTAACAGAGTGTGTGTTGGAGAGTGTGAGACTCTATGTGTGTGTGAGACAATCTGTGTTGGGGGACTGTGAGAGCCAGTCTGTGTGTGAGAGAAACAGCGTGTGTGTGTGAGACTGTGTGTTGGGGGACTGTGTGAGAGATGGTGTGTGTGTTGGGGAGTGTGAGACTGTGTGTGTGAGAGAGACAATCTGTGGGGGACTGTGAGAGACAGAGTGTGTGGGTGGGTGTTAGGGAAGTTTGAGCCTGTGTGTGTGTGTTAGGGAAGTTTGAGAGACAGTGAGCACACTGTCACTTTAAGTCCTGCCCCCGCTCCACTCATGTGAAAGTTTTGCTCCTCCTGGCCCCAGCCTGGTGGTGTCGTGCCCGTCCCCCCACTCCCCGAGACTGCACCGTGCAGGGCTGTGGGCAGGGAGGGACTCGGCTCCGCTCCGGGCAGCGAGTAGTGGGCTGCACCACCCGTGACTGGCCACGGCCACGCCACTCTGGGCTCCCCAGGGCTGGGGCAGAGCTGGAGCCCTTGACTGGCCGGCTGTGGAGCGAGCGGAGGAGGGGCCAGGGGCTTGGGGTTGGGGAGAAGCCTGCCGGCCCAGCGCAGGGGAGGGACCGGAGAACAGAGTCTGGCCACAGCCAGCCAGGGGAAGCCCGAGCCCCTTGTGGTGCCCTCTGGCTACTGCGCCCTGGCCATGGGCCCCGTTTGCTCAGCCCTAAGGCCAGCCCTGGGTGTGCACATGGGGGTCAGGGGCCACAGGGTGCTTTTGAAACTGTCACAAGAGAACCTAACACCCTAAATTGGCCCTGCCCTGCCCTCAGGGCCTGTGCAGCACCCACAGCACTTGGGAATGGAGACTTAAACACTGGGCCAGAATCCTCAGCTGGTGTAAGATAGCATGGCTCCCAAGGAACTATGACAATTTACCACAGATGAGGATCTGGCCACCTGTTAGAAACTCCTCTGCATACCCAAAGGGGATACAAATCTTTTGTCGTCATCCCAAATGCCACTTTTGGCTACGCAGGCCGTGGGAAAGTTTTGCCATGGTGTGTACTCCTGACCTAAACAATCTACCTGGAAGCTGAACTATCCAGTGTTATATGAATTCAATTTTAATTGTATTCAAATAAAGTCAGAAATTCTTATCATTTTTTCCAAATGTCCCAGATTATTCTTTGCTACTGATAAGTGTTTAATATTATAAAAAGGATGTATTAGCCAAATCCTTTTATTAGAGAGCCAAACCCTGAGGCCTTTGTTCCATTTTTACTAGGGCAAACTCCACCAGAAGTTTCATCTGGTGAAGGACCCTGGGATTTCTATGATGTTCACTACAGAAATTCTACAGATGTTTAAAAACCAAGTTCAGTTAGCTAGCTTGAAGAGTTGAAGGGTCTTCTTAGTTCAACTTCATGATCTTTGCCTTGAGAAAATCATGTTAACTTTGTTCAGGGACTTCCTAGAAAAATCAATATTGTTTTAATGTTCAGCTAATGATAAACATTCATCAAAGTTGAACTGACCTTGCCTTATGGGGAATTATGTGCCATAGCCCTGGTGAAGTCTGTAGGTGTTTGGTTAGCAGAAGACAAGATCTGGCATAAAGGACCTGATCGAAAGCCTACTGAGATCACTAAAACAACACCCATTGGCTTCAGTGGGCTTTGGCTCAGAACCTAAATCTCCAAACACACTGAATGGAGTCTACTCATAGAATGTGCTCCCCTGGGCATAGTCCTGCACCGGGGTGCTGGAACTAAGGTTGCTGGGGGTGTACCAGCACTCCCTGGCTTGATGTGGTTTCCACCATATCCAGGGTTTACAGTTTGGTTCAATGACTCTCAGCATTCCCCACTATACAAATTGTTCCAGCGTCCCTGCCTGCAGCTGTTTGCACACTGGGTACAGGATGTCTTATGTAGGTCCCCATTCCCACCTGGATAAGTGCCCTCCGGAATGCTCTTGACAGTGCTAGTGGCTCAGAGGGAGACATTCGAAACAGGGCTAAAGTAGAGTGTAGGCCAGGAGACAACTGTTCAGTTCCCCACTCTTTCTTGGATTCTGTATGTGACTTTGGTCAAGTCACTTACTCTCTCTGTGCCTTACTTCCCTCCTTTGCAATGGGGACTGGAAGGATATATTCATATAAGAAAATAAGATTCTCAGATAGATAGCTGCTCCCTCACTGTACTATGTACCTAGACAGATAACTTTTTTCCAGGCAATATTCTTCACATATTTGCACCATTTTGTACTGCTCTTACAACATGGCCTTAATTGCTAAGGATTTTTTTTTTTTTTAAACTAAGACCTGTGCTTAATGGTAGCACTTAAGGTTAGCTGTTAGGTTTTCACAGTTCATGATGGATGGCACATTGTTATGAGTAAGCCCAGAGATGTCCCCAGTAGAAGGCCATAAAATTGCAAAAGGATAATGAGAGAAAACAATATGCTGACATAATTAAAATTGGGAGGGCCAAGTTTTCATGTGCGATAGAAGGCACCAAGTCATAGATGCATGCCTACAATTAGAACTGCTTAGTTTTTTCCTGTAAAAAAATTCAAACAAATTTTCATTTGAAATTTTCCTTTTCTTTGAAAATTTTATTTTGAATTGGGATTTTCATTTGGATTCAGTTTTCAAAAACCAAAACTGTTTTGACAATTTTTTCCTTCCCCCTGCCTTTTCCCAAACAATGAAATAGAATGACTGATGTCTAATTTAGTTTTGCTTTTTGAGGGGATTGGAGATGGGAGTTTCTCACTTACTTTTTTTCATACTAAACCCTTCAAAATGTTTCCAGCTTTGGAAAAGTTATTGAGTAATACAATTTCATTTTTATCAATAACTTTTCCTAAGTTAAAAGAAAAGGAGTACTTGAGGCACCTTAGAGACTAACAAATTTATTAGAGCATAAGCTTTTGTGAGCTACAGCTCACTTCATCGGATGCATGCAGTGGAAAATACAGTAGGGGGATTTTATATACACAGAGAACATGAAAAAATGGGCGTTACCATACACACTGTAACAAAGTGATCAGGTAAGGTCAGCTATTACCAGCAGGAGGGGCAGGGGCGGGGGAAACCCCAAAAAACCTTTTGTAGTGATAATCAAGGTGGGCCATTTCCAGCAGATGACAAGAATGTGTGAGGAACAGTGGGGCGGGTAGAGGGGGGGAAAATAAACATGGGGAAATAGTTTTACTTTGTGTAATGACCCATCCGCTTCCAGTCTTTATTCAAGCCTAATATAATGGTGTCCAGTTTGCAAATTAATTCCAATTCAGCAGTCTCTCGTTGGAGTCTGTTTTTGAAGTTTTTTGTTGTAATATTGCCACTTTTAGGTCTGAAATTGAGTGACCAGAGAGATTGAAGTGTTCTCCGACTGGTTTTTGAATGTTATAATTCTTGACATCTGATTTGTGTATATTTATTTTTTACATAGAGACTGTCCAGTTTGCCCAATGTACATGGCAGAGGGGCATTGCTGGCACATGATGGCATATATCACATTGGTAGATGTGCAGGTGAACGAGCCTCTGATAGTGTGGCTGATGTGATTAGGCCTTATGATGGTGTCCCCTGAATAGATATGTGGACACAGTTGGCAACGGGCTTTGTTGCAAGGATAGGTTCCTGGGTTAGTGTTTTTGGTGTGTGGTTACTGGTGAGTATTTGCTTCAGGTTGGGGGGCTGTCTGTAGGCAAGGACTGGCCTGTCTCCCAAGATCTGTGAGAGTGATGGGTCATCCTTCAGGATAGATTGTAGATCCTTGATGATGCATTGGAGAGGTTTTAGTTGGGGGCTGAAGGTGATCGCTAGTGGCGTTCTGTTATTTTCTTTGTTGGGCCTGTCCTGTAGTAGGTAACTTCTGGGTACTCTTCTGGTTCTGTCATTCTGTTTCTTCACTTCAGCAGGTGGGTATTGTAGTTGTAAGAATGCTTGACAGAGATCTTGTAGGTGTTTGTCTCTGTCTGAGAGGTTGGAGCAAATGTGGTTGTATCGTAGAGCTTGGCTGTAGACAATGGATGGTGTGGTGTGGTCTGGATGAAAGCTGGAGGCATGTAGGTAAGTATAGCGGTCAGTAGGTTTCCAGTATAGGGTGGTGTTTATGTGACCATCGCTTATTAGCACTGTAGTGCCCAGGAAGTGGATCTCTTGTTTGGACTGGTCCAGGCTGAGGTTGATGGTGGGATGGAAATTGTTGAAATCATGGTGGAATTCCTCAAGGGCTTCTTTTCCATGGGTCCAGATGATGAAGATGTCATCAATGTAGGGCAAGTAGAGTAGTGACATTAGGGGACGAGAGCTGAGGAAGCGTTGTTCTAAGTCAGCCATAAAAATGTTGGCAAACTGTGGGGCCATGCAGGTACCCATAGCAGTGCCGCTGATTTGAAGGTATACATTGTCCCCAAATGTGAAATAGTTATGGGTGAGGACAAAGTCACAAAGTGCAGCCACCAGGTTAGCCGTGACATTATCGGGGATACTGTTCCTGATGGCTTGTAGTCCATCTTTGTGTGGAATGTTGGTGTAGAAGGGCCAGGATGGTGTTTTCAGGAAGATCACCGGTGGACTGCAGTTTCCTCAGGAAGTCAGTGGTGTCTTGAAGATAGCTAAGAGTGCTGGTAGCATAGGGCCTGAGGAGGGAGTCTACATAGCCAGACAATCCTGCTGTCAAGGTGCCAATGCCTGAGATGATGGGGCATCCAGGATTTCCAGGTTTACGGATCTTGAGTAGCAGATAGAATACCCCTGCTCAGGGTTCTAGGGGTGTGTCTGTGCAGATTTGCGCTTGTGCTTTTTCAGGGAGTTTCTTGAGCAGATGGTGTAGTTTCTTTTGGTAAGTTTTGGAAAGTTCCAAGAGTGGAAATCGGAAATAAAGTAAGAGGGATAAAAACTGAAAAAGAGGGGAAAAAATCCTGGACATTTATTTTATTGCACTCGGTGGGGAAGTGGCAGGAGGAGGAAACAAACATTTCAAATATTTTTTGGTTTCCAAAATTAAAACAAAAATTTCAAATTCAAAATTTCCCATTGAAAAATTGAATAGTTTAGTCAAATAACATTTTCCTATAGGAAAAAACTGGGTTTGATAAAACCCCATTTTTGTGTGGGAAAAAAACCTCACCAGCTTTACCTACAAGTAAAGACACAATGCAAAGGTGAAGGTCGTGCTCTCTTTTCAGCAATGGAGTTTTAGGGGCCAAATGGAGCCAAATTTTGCCATATCTGGATGAATCTGTTTCACAGCTTTCATAACTCCATGTTGAGTGAGGTTCATCTGTTTCTGAACTTTTAGTAGTTCAATAGGAACATTAAAAGGTGGATAAGGAATTGGTTAAAGGGGAGACTACAACGGGTCCTACTGAAAGGTGAACTGTCAGGATGGAGGGAAGTTTCCAGTGGAGTTCCTCAAGGATCGGTTTTGGGACCAATCTTATTTAATCTTTTTATTACTGACCTCGGCAGAAAAAGTGGGAGTGTGCTAATAAAGTTTGCAGATGATAGAAAGCTGGGAGGTATTGCCAATTTAGAGAAGGACAGGGATATCCTACAGGAGGATCTGGATGACCTTGTAAACTGGAGTAATAGTAATAGGATGAAATTTAATAGTGAGAAGTGTAAGGTCATGCATTTAGGGATTAATAACAAGAATTTTAGTTATAAGCTGGGGACGCATCAATTAGAAGTAACGGAGGAGGAGAAGGACCTTGGAGTATTGGTTGATCATAGAATGACTATGAGCCGCCAGTGTGATGTGGCCATGAAAAAAGCTAATGCAGTCTTGGGATGCATCAGGAGAGGTATTTCCAGTAGGGATAAGGAGGTTTTAGTACCGTTATACAAGGCACTGGTGACACTTCACCTGGAATACTGTGTGCAGTTCTGGTCTCCCATGTTTAAGAAGGATGAATTCAAACAGGAACAGGTACAGAGAAGGGCTACTAGGATGATCCGAGGAATGGAAAACTTGTCTTATGAAAGGAGACTCAAGGAGGCTTGGCTTGTTTAGCCTAACTAAAAGAAGGTTGAGGGGAAATATGATTGCTCTCTATAAATATATCAGAGGGATAAATACCGGAGAAGGAGAGGAATTATTTAAGCTAAGTACCAGTGTGGACACAAGAACAAATGGATATAAATTGGCCACCAGGAAATTTAGACTAGAAATTAGACGAAAGTTTCTAACCATCAGAGAAGTGAAGTTTTGGAACAGCTTTCCAAGGGAAGCAGTGGGGGCAAACGATCTATCTGGCTTTAAGATTAAACTCGATAAGTTTATGGAGGAGATGGTATGATGGGATAACATGGTATCATGGTAACATGAGTAATTAAATATTCATGGTAAATAGGCCCAATGGCCTGTGATAGGATATTAGATGGGGTGGGATCTGAGTTACCCAGGAAAGAATTTTCTGTAGTATCTGGCTGGTGAATCTTGCCCATATGCTCAGGGTTTAGCTGATCGCCATATTTGGGGTTGGAAAGGAATTTTCCTCCAGGGCAGATTGGAAGAGGCCCTGGAGGTTTTTCGCCTTCCTCTGTAGCATGGGGCATGGGTCACTTGCTGGAGGATTCTCTGCTCCTTGAAGTCTTTAAACCACGATTTGAGGACTTCAATAGCACAGACATAGGTGAGAGGTTTTTTGCAGGAGTGGTGGGTGAAATTCTGTGGCCTGCATTGTGCAGGAGGTCAGACTAGATGATCATAATGGTCCCTTCTGACCTAAATATCTATGAATCTATGAACTTCCACCAGAGTTTATCTTTAATCACCAGGTAAGTTAATGAATGTGAGACGACCTGTGCAAAAGTCCATGTAGATGCAGAATATTGGTCATCCCGTCCCCTAAACTCAAATGTCCTAGACAAAAATGCACTTAGAACTTTGAACTATGGTAAACTAGCTGAAAGCAGAACCTGTGAAACCTTTCCTTTTGGTTTTATAATATTACTTTTGGAAACCAGGCAATAAAGAAAGAACATGCTGTATGGTTTCAGAGTAACAGCCATGTTAGTCTGTATTTTCAAAAAGAAAAGGAGTACTTGTCTCTAAGGTGCCACAAGTACTCCTTTTCTTTTTGTGAACATACTGTATGTAAATTAATGAATAATAATCCTCAGCTGGAAGGAGGAATTGGACCAGTGTGGACCTGTTATTAATTTCCCAAGTTCACTCAACAGCTCAATAATTGCATTTTGAGTTTCCTCTTTCTCAAGTTGCCAAAACACAAGCTTTCCTGTTTTATTGCCTAGTCCTTTGTTCTTGCTGTAAGACATTTTAATGTTTTTTCTGCCTTTTCAAGAGACATCGACTATATTTGTGTCTACTATGATTTAAAGTAATGATCACTCTTCTCTCCAGCATATATATATATAAATTGGTGAAGAGAATACAATAAACTAATGAAGTTTACAATCTGTTTCTCCTCCTTTTTATATATGATTTTTATGTGACTATCTTATAATGTGACCGCTTAGGATTGATTTAAGTGGCTCCCAGTAAACTTGTAGTGACCCTACCATATTACCTTTTGTCTTGTCACATTTTAATTTTCCCTTTTATTATATGTGCACTTTGACTGTATTAATCTCTGTGGGTCTTATTCATAAAAATAAATAAATACAAATAAAATTTTGAAAGGCATTTAAAAAAAAGCTGAAGGCTTTCTAAGGTCAGGACAGGGGTCATTCAATAAAAAATAATTATATCCATTCTAAATATGCAAACCCCAAGTTCAAAAATCCCCATACTCTGCCCTAAGAAGGTGAAATCCCAGAAGTCTAGTAATATGCATCTCTTATGGGTCTGATACAAAGGCCATTAAAGTCAATGGAAAGAGTCTCAATGACTTCAGTGGGCTTTTGCATCAAATCCTAAATGACTAAATATTGCATGTGAAACAAGAAAAGGGTTAGAAAAGTTTAAAGAAACACATTGGCCGCAAAGAGATTCTAATGCAAGGTAACAAATCAGATCACTATTATAAAGTATTTCATGTATGCAGTGTTCTTGTAGCTGTGTTGGTCGCAGAATATTAGAGACACAAGGTAGGTGAAGTGATATATTTTATTGGCCCAACTTCTGTTGGTGAGAGAGACAAGCTTCTGAGAGCTCTTCTTCAGGTCCCAGACCTCAAGAAGAGCTCTGTGTAAGCTTGATAGCTTGTCTCTCTCACCAACAGAAGTTGGGCCAATTAAAAATATTATCTCCCCAACGCTATCTCTGTAAAGTATTTCAGTAACTTTACCAGACACTAAAGGGCATCTGGCAATGCAATAAATTTGCTGTTGCTTTGTGACAGAGAACAGATGTTCAACTCCACCTACTGTTCTACAAGTTACATAGTAGCGTGTAAAAATTATTCAAGGTTTTAAAAAATACCTCAGAACAAACATCAGACAAATTGTCTGACAAAGGAAACACAAAGGATAAAAATGTATTCTTAACTGAACTTTGTTCATCTGTACATCTCTAAAAATCCACTCTTCCAGGCTAATTAGCTTCCAACTCAAATTGACATTTGGCTCTCATCGTGATCTACAAAGTAACCTGGATATTCTATGATGGGAAACATATGATGCATGCATGTGACCAAAACACTTTTATAGTGTTTGAGAACAGAATAAAAACCAGAAGAGATTCTAAGATTTTCTAAAAAAACTCTTGTTAAATTGAAGAATTTTAAGCCTGAAATGATACAAATGAAGCCAGAACTATATTTCAGGACTGTACCGAGGACTATAGTTCCATTTTAGAGCTTGCAGAAAGACAGTGTCCTTTTTCCTCCTTGATATGCTTGGAGAAATCTTAGCAATTTAAACGGAAGTTATGTGCCTATGCCAAGAGAAGTATGAATTCCATATCAATCTGTGGAAAGATTCTGCCAAAAAGTAGTTAAATAATTCCCCCAAAGCAGTCAGTAAATGTTCATATACTATTTACTCACATTTCATTCATGTCACTTAAAAGCACTGCATTTGTCAATGTTTGATGTGAAGAGAAAAAAGAACACCATACCTCATGCAGAGCTTTTCTCGCACCGCAGTTTATGCCTCCAATAAAGACCATGTTGGGCATCACTGGTCTGGGATACTCAAACACAAAGTCATATCTCATCAGCCAAATCGATGTAGAACTCAGAAGGTCCAACAATGTCACATCTCTTTGCAGAACCTCAGAGGCGAAGCTTAGACCTTGTGCATAGAAACTATTGCAATATAAGAATTCTACAGAGTCAACTAAAACGTTTTTCAATCGTTGGGCAAATGTCATGTAGTCTGAGTTCATTGTAAAAATTCTTGGGACATAAGAAAGAGGATCTGGACATTGATTCGCTTTGTAATGTAAATTGCATGGTAATCCTCGCATGAAGAACACAGATGGGAGTGAAAAATAATTAGCAATTAGTGCTCCACAAAGAGAAATGGGATCTGTGAGGAGAGCATCAAAGTCACTTTGTTTCAGATATTGCATCAGTTCCTTGTTGTTAAATAAATTCTTACAATTACTAAATATCATATTGAAAATTGCTACTGAAGAGTTATGTATTGATAGAACATTAAATGGAAATGGTTGTCCCTTTAGGTGAGCATCAACATATGTCTGTAAGCTTACATCCATATCTTCCTTTGTATAAGATACTGGATATGTTTTCAAGGTATAGTTCCCTGTTATTCCCAGCTGCCAATTTACTTGAGGTACAACAACCACCACTTCATGTCCTCTCTGACTGAGGTTTTCCACTACCTGACGCATGCTGAGCCAGTGGCTTCCATCCATGGGCACAACCACCAGCTTCCCACCTTCTGAAAAGCCAGCAATCATCAGGAGAAGCATCCATGCAGCAAGCTGATAGCGAAGGAAAAGGGCAGTCAACATCTTTCTGTTGGAACTCAAAACCCAAATAAACCTTCCTTCTTCAAGAGAAAACAAATTTCAGGAGCAAACACAAAGATTTATAACTGTTGGCTTCTGCTGCATTCTCCATGTGATCTAGTAAATGATTATTAGATTATTATACTAGTTTGTTTCCAGATAATGATGGTCAGAGGAATTTTTAAAGCTGTTGAGGGAGGGCCAAAATGATCTTATGAATGATCACAGAAGTTCACCCTTGAAAAGATTTCTTGTATTTGCATCAGTGTGCCCAGGGTGGTGTTTACAGATAGATACTGAGATCAGTGGAGTTCAGCCAGGGAGAAATTTGACCCCTAGTGTTTAAGGCAGTGGTTCTCAGACATTTTACAACAAACACCCACTTTCAGTAACGCAAACCATTTCAGGACCCACCTTCAAGTGTGCTAAAGACACTATTCATACATGGCCAGTACTAATGAAATGTACAATTATAATAGATTTTGCTTTGAATCATTTCAAGAGATGAATTAACATGTTGCTAGCTTATGCAGTTCTGGAAAGACTGATCCAAACTGAAATTAGAGTGACCTGAGAATCACCCCCGCAGGGGGACAGGGTCTGGAGGTAGGCATTTCAAGTGCAGGGATGGGGTACCAACTACCAAGTGAAGCTCCCAGCCCGTTCCCCTTGAAACCACATTTCCATAGCCTGTATAAGCAAAGCCCTCAGAACAGCCAATAGCTGCTGCCGTCTCCTCATGAGCAGCTCTATGCTGGGCTGGGCACCGTAGGGAGATAGGAGCAAAGGAGGAGAGAGTCTCTCTACCCTCAGTACTGCTAGCACCATTGCAACCTGCTGGATCTCGTGAGGAATCACTGCAGCCATGATGTATGCATGAGGGAGATGGTTGTCGTAGCTGCAGCAAGCTGACAGAAAATCTAATGGAAAATCCCAGGCAGCCATTTGCATTTTTAAGATTGTAAATAAGATGAGAGTTTCAGGCCCCACTTAGACACTCTGCAGGACCTGAACTTAATGCCTGCTGGGTGAAAATTAAATTCTGGTAGACTGTCAGTCAGCATAGTTCACGCAGCCAGAAACCCAGATAATTTCCCCAAGGCAATAAGAAGACGTTCTATAAATACATTGTGAACAAGAGAAAGACAAGGGAAAGCTTAGATCTTCTACTTAGCAGGGAAGGAGAGATAATAACTGATGACATCAAGAAGGTCTAGGTGTTTAATGCCTATTTTGCTTCAATCTTCATGAAAAGGTTAATTGTGACCAGATGCTTAACATAATTAATATTAACAAGGGGGAACAAACACAAGCCAGAATAAGGAGAGAACTGGTTAAAAATGTCTAGATAAGTTAAATGTATTTATGTTAGCAGGGCCTGATAAAATTCACTCTTGAGTAATTTAGGGACTAGCTGAAGCTATCCCAGAACTATTAGGATTATCTGCAGGAACTCATGGGGGACAGCTGAGATTCTGCAGGACTGGAGAAGGGCAGACATGGTACCTATCTTTAAAACAGGGAACAAAGAGGACCTGGGAAATTACAGACCAGTCAGCCTTACTTTGATACCTAGAAAGATACTGGAAGAAATTATTAAACAATCAGTTTGTAAGCACCTGAAGAATAATAGGGTGATACGTAATAGCCAACATGGAATTGTCAAGAACAAATCATGCAAAACAAACTAATTTCCTTCTTTGACAGGATTACTGGCCTAGTGGCTGGGGGGAAGCTGTAGATGTAATATATCTTGACTTTAGTGAGGCTTTTGACACAGCCCCTATGACAGTCTCATAAGGAAACAAACGTGATCTAAATTAAATTACTACAAGGTAAGTGCAGAACTAGTTGAAAAAACATACTCAAAGAGTAATTATCAATGGTTTGCTGTCAAACTTGGACAGTGTATCTAACAGTGTCCTGTAAGGGTCTGTTCTGGGTTTGGTATTATTCAATATTTTCTTTAATGACTTGAATAATGGAGTAAAGAGTATGCTTATAAAATTTGCAGATGACACCAAGCTGGGAGAGGTTGCAACAATTTGGGGGAACAGGATTAGAATTCAAAACACCTTGACAAATTGGAGAATTGGCCTTTAATCAACAAAATGAAATTTAATAAAGTCAAATGCAAAGTACTACACTTAGGAAGGCTAAATCAAATGCACACATACAAAATGGAAAATAAGTGGTTAGTCAGTAATACTGCTGAAAAAGATCTAGGGGTCATAGTGGATTTCAAACTAAATATGAACCAACAATGTGATACAGTTGTGAAAAAGACTAATATTCTAGGGCAGGGGTGGGCAAACTACGGCCTGTGGGCCAGATTTAGCCCACCAGCCATTTTAAGCAGGCCCCCAAGCTTCCGCTGGGGAGTGGGGTCTGGGGCTTGCCCATCTCCGGCACTCCAGCCAGGGAGCAGGGTCGGGGGCTGCTCCAAGCGGCTCCCGGAAGCAGTGGCATGGCCTCCCTTCAGCTCCTACGCACTCCAATGGCCCCCTCCGGCGCTCCAATGAGAACTGCAGTGGACGGGGCAGCATGCAGAGTCGCTTGGCCATGCGTCTGCACAGGACCTGGAAAAGGAACATGCCACTGCTTCCGGGAGCAGCTTGAGGAAAGCGCCACCCAGAGCCTGCACCCCTGAGCCTCTCTCCATGCTCCAACCTCCTGCCCCTGCCCTGATCCTCCTCCCGCCCTCCAAACCCCTTGATCACAGCCCAGAGCACCCTCCAGCACCCCAAACTCCTCATCCCCAACCCCACCCCTGAGCCTGCACCCCGAGCCGGAGCCCTCACCCCTTTTCCCCCCTCCCCAACCCCAGCCCAGAGCCCCCTTCT
The DNA here is from genome assembly GCF_965140285.1 of Lepidochelys kempii. Lineage (NCBI taxonomy): Eukaryota > Metazoa > Chordata > Testudines > Cheloniidae > Lepidochelys > Lepidochelys kempii. Next base: position 74,912,297 of record NC_136390.1, on the reverse strand, counting down.
GCAGCCTGAACTCCTCATTTTGGGCCCCACCCCAGAGCCCGCACCCCCAACCAGAACCCTCACTCCCTCTCGCACCTCAACCCCAATTTTGTGAGCATTCATGGCCTGCCATACTATTTGTATTCCCAGATGTGGCCCTCGGGCCAAAAGGTTTATCCACCCCTGTTCTAGGGTATATTAACACAACTGTTGTATGTAAGACATGAGAGGTAATTGTCCCAATGTACTTGGTGCTGGTGAGGTCTCTGCTGGAGAATTGTATCTAGTTTTGGGCACCACACTTTAAGAAAGATGTGGACAAACTGGAGAAAGTCCAGAGGTAAACAGCAAAAATTATGAAAAATTAAAAAAGCAGATAAATTTGAAAGGTTAAGAAAATTTGGTATTTTAGTCCTGAGAAAGGAAGACTGAGGGAGGACCGGATAACAATCTTCAATTATGGTAAGGGCTGTTATAAAGAAGATGGTGATCAATTATTCTCCATGCCCATTAATGGTAGGACAAGAAGTAATGGATTTAATCTGCAGGTAGATTTAGGTTAGATATTAGAAAAAGCTTTGTATCTATACAGATAATTAAACTCTGAAATAGGCTTCCAAGGGAGGTTGTGGAATCTCTGTCATTGGAGGTTTTTAAGAACACACTGGACAAGCACCTGTCAGGGATGGTCTAGGTCCTGCCTCTGCATGGGAGAATGGATTAGATGATTTCTCGAGGTCCTTTCCAGCCCTACATTTCTATGAACTTTTGAGCAGTCCGGTCAGAAAATGGAGTTTGTTTCTGTGGAAAATTTACACTTTTTTATGAAAAAAAATCTAAAACTCAAGTATTTTGGCCCAGAACAGAAGTATTCCAATTAGGGGGTACTGCCTCAGTGCCTCCATAGAAGTTTTAATTTTGGTTTATCATGCACCCATTCTCCTCTGTAGGCCAGACTCTCTAGTCAGACTACATCTCCCATAATGCATCAGGGTTCCCTCTTGGAGAGGAGAAGCGAGTGCGTCTTGAGAGATGTAGTCTGGCTGGAGAGCCCTACCCATAGAGGAAAATGGGCTAGTTGCCCTGCTAGCCCCCCCCTTAACATAGCTCTCAGTGATTTCAGCTGTTAAGGGTAGGAGCCTTACTACTGGGGCACATAAGGCAGTTTCTTGCAATAGAGACACTATCTCAAAGTAAGTCTAACATTTTAACCTAGGTATCAGTGATTTCAGCTCTAGACCATAAAATAAAATTCCCCATTAAGTCTAAACTAGCTCTTTTATTGTACTATAAACAGATAACAGTTCAAAGAAAACCTACACCACCAGATACTACTGCTCATCCCCACCTTCTCTTAACTCGCTGTGCTCTGGAACCCATGTCCCCTGCCGAGCGAGTGCCATTTAGTTGAGGGTGAGTTCCTTCATCAGGGTATGCCAGGTACAGTTCTGCTGCCCTTGGTTCACACAACAAGGATAACAACCCTTTACTACTCCTGCCCCAATAACAAGGAGACTGGTGATCCAACATCAGCCACAAGTGATCATTTGGGGAAGGAATCCCATCATGCTAAGCATCTACACAGGGTGGGTGTGTCTATGCAAACAAGATCAGCTCCTGAAGTCTTTTCCACAGCTCACCACTAGATGTCAGAGGAGAGCTCATTCAGACTGCTTACATCTGGAAGTTTCACTTGAACCCTGCAATGTCTAGTCATCTCTTCCCCTTGGGCAGTGCTGAGTAGAGGAGTCCAGAGACAACAGTTCCTGCAACACAACAGGAGAGGTGGAACAGCTTTGGGACCTGGCAGACTTTCAGCAGGCAAAGGAGTAGAGTGGCTACTTTAAGGGTAGGGTAGGACACGCAGGGGCCAAGGAATGGGTGGAGAAGCTGGGAGACCAAGGGCCCACTCTGCTAGCAGGAGAGGTACAAATAGGTAGGGGCAGCATGGTTGATAGGAAGAGTAAGCATGATTTTAAGGGAAGGAGAATTGTTTCACTGTGAGATATTGTTTAAAGCAGGGGTGGCCAACCTGTGGCTCCGGAGTCAAATGTGGCTCTTCATAAATTAATATGTGGCTCCTTGTATAGGCATCGACTCCGGGCCTGGAGCTACAGGCGCCAACTTTCCAGTGTGCTGGGGGATGCTCACTGCTCAACCCCTGGCTCTGCCACAGGCATTGCCCCCACTCCACTCCACCCCTTCCCACCCCCTCCCCTGAACTTGCAGTGCCCTAGCTCCTCCCCCTCCCATCCCAGGGCCTCCTGCATGTCAAGAAACAGCTGATTGGGAGGTGCGGGAAGGGAGGGCGAGGTACTGATTGGCAGGGCTGCCGGTGGGTGGGAGGCGCTGGGAGCGGGGTGGGGGAGCTGCTGATGTATTACTGTGGCTCTTTGGCAATGTACACCATTAAATTCTGGCTCCTTCTCAAGCTCAGGTTGGTCATCCCTGGTTTAAGGGGATGGAGTCTAATAATGGGAGCAGCATTGCTTGAGAGGAGGTGTTTTCATGTTGGGAGGAGAGTGGGTTTGGCAGCAGACAATCTTTTTTGCCTCAGTTGATCATCGTAAAAAATAACACAGGCTCACCAAACTTCTTATCTAGTTATAGCTCATTGAGATCTCATGTATTGGCTGCAGTTGAAGATTTTTTAAAAAGGTTAATAGTAATTTTTGCTGTTATCCTTCGTAATTGAAATTTGTCCTTCAGTGGAGGTTGACAAATAATGTTTTTCTACAGAGACTTCCATATGCCTGTCTTGTCCTATTGTTCCCAATCAAATGGGGCTGAAAGTGTCCTTAACTAAACCCTCTTTGAGAATGAGCACTGCCTCCCATTGTTCCTAAGAGGAGGCTTGCTTTTTTAAATTATCTGCCGTTAAATGGTGCAGTGCTCCATTAATGATCTCCAGTTTATTTCACTTCCTCAATAGTAAATTAGTCTCTGGGAAGGATGAGGTAATTTTAGATAGGTTTTCCCTAATCCCTTTAGCAATGAGAGTGTCTTGCATATCACAGTCTTGTAATAGGGCCTTCTGCTGGCTCAGTTGCAGCGAGCCTGGGTAAGGGAGACTGATCCAATGCAATATAATTTTAAAGAGGCCACTGGACCATTTTCAAGGCACAGGCTCAGAGTTTCTGCCACAGACGCTTGAAGGCTTGCAGGAATAACTTCGCAATCCACACTCAAAAAGGTATGAAAGTGACAGAGGGAGAGCCCCATTTTGGTTCAACAAAAGTATTTTCCATGCACTGTGGATTGTTTTGGAATAGCCCTTGCTAGTAAATCGAAGATTCTACACTGCAAACTCCTTCCGCATTATAACCTCTTTGGAGCAGGGACCACCTTTATTCCTGCATTTTGTACAGCACAGAGCACACACATTGTCAGCAATTGATTATTGCCAACCCCATGCACTGAAAAATTACAAGACAGGCATCCCAAAATCATGAGATTGGATTAAAAAACATGATTTAAAAATAAACAAACATTGGGTCTTTTTATTTGCCTTCTGGTATATTTACTTCTCGCTTTCAAGTTCTGCCTCCAACCTCCAGTGCTAGAAAACTCTCGCAGTGGCTTTTTTGGGATTGTGGGGGGATGGGGAGATGAGATTCTACTGCAACCTCCCGACTTCAGGAGCTGAGTCATTAAGAAAATCACTAAATATCACAAGACTCACGATAACACTGCAGGACTTGGCAACACTTGTGTTTGATACATACTAGTTTCAACAACTGGGAGAGGCAGACCCAGAGCCTGTGAGAATTTGTTTAGGGAATGTTTGGTAAGGGCTTTGTGTGTGGTGTATGCAGATAGCATGTGCCTGCCCTCCACTGTGATGAGAAGAACAGGACTTGAAGAAGAACTTGTGGCACCTTAGAGACTAACAAATGTATTTGAGCATAAGCTTTCGTGAGTTACAGCCCACTTCATCGGATGCATGCAGTGGAAAATACAGTAGGACGATATTATATACACAGAGAACATGAAACGATGGGTGTTACCACGCACACTATAATGAGAGTGACCAGTTAAGGTGAAGGAGTACTTGTGGCACCTTAGAGACTAACCAATTTATTTGAACATAAGCTTTCGTGAGCTACAGCTCACTTCATCGGATGCATACTGTGGAAAATACATAAGATGTTTTTATACACACAGACCATGAAAAAATGGGTGTTTATCAGTACAAAAGGTTTTCTCTCCCCCCACCCACTCTCCTGCTGGTAATAGCTTATCTAAAGTGATCACTCTCCTTACAATGTGTATGATAATCAAGGTGGGCCATTTCCAGCACAAATCCAGGTTTTCTCCCCCTGTGGGGAGTGGGGTGGGGGGAGAGAAAACCTTTTGTAGTGATAAACACCCATTTTTTCATGGTCTGTGTGTAAAAAAATATCTTCTGTATTTTCCACAGTATGCATCCGATGAAGTGAGCTGTAGCTCAGGAAAGCTTATGCTCAAATAAATTGGTTAGTCTCTAAGGTGCCACAAGTCCTCCTTTTCTTTTTGTGAATACAGACTAACACGGCCGTTACTCTGAAACCAGTTAAGGTGAGCTATTACCAGCAGGAGAGAAAAAAAACCTTTTGTAGGGATAATCAAGATGGGCCATTTCCAGCAGTTGACAAGAATGTGTGAGGAACAGTGTGTGTGTGTGTGTGTGTGTGTGGGGAGGGGGGGATTAAACATTGTCAACCAAGTGTTCCTTGATGAACCACTTAATTTGAACAAAAAGAAAAGGAGTACAAGTGAGTTGTAGGTCACGAAAGCTTATGCTCAAATAAATTTGTTAGTCTCTAAGGTGCCACAAGGTACTCCTGTTCTTTTTGCGGATACAGACGAACATGGCTGCTACTCTGAAACCTGCGATGACAAGGGATGGGTGGCATTTTATGAGTCTTTATACCACATTTTCTGAAATTTTCTCCCCATTAGATTAAGTCTCACAGAGAAGCCACCTTTCGCCAGAGAGACTACATCTCCCAGCAGGTATTGCGGTAACTACTCCCAGGCAACTACACCTCCCAGCGGGCTTTGCGGCAACCACTCCGAGTCAACTACACCCCCCAGAGAGCCTTGCGCCCGCCGCTTCCGGTCATATGCCTCTACAGAGGGTGCTGCGGGCCCACTCGCCGGGTTCCCTAGCGGAGGCCGCTGACTCCAGCTGGCGCGTGGCCTGTGGGACTTGTAGTCCGGGCTGCGGGAGGCGGCGATGCAGGTGCCGAGGGAAAGACTCCAACTCCCATCGCGCCCCGCGGGAGCCGGCTGATAACGGAGCCAAAACAACCATGGCGGCGGCGAGCTGGCCGCGGTGCTGGTCCCGGCTGTGAGCGGTGAGCGAGCCCGGAGACTCCCCCTCGGGCCTCCCTGCCGTGCGGGGACCTCCCACGCTCGGGCGGGGAAGCCGCAGCTCAGGGTGGGGGAGGGGCGGAGACGCATCCCCGGCGCGGCGCGGCGCGGGGGCGGCTGTGGGGCGCTGAGGCACCGGGACCCCGCCGGGCCGCTCCGCTGGCTCCTCCGCGGCGCGGGGACGAGACCCCCTCAGCGGGGCGTTTGCGTCCCACCGTCGCGGCGCGGGGACGGGGGCGGAGCTGGGGAGGGGTTTGCGGGGAAAGGTGGATGTCCCCGCCGTGGAGAGGCCCGGCAGGGAGCGAGGCGCTGCGCGAGACCTCGCTGGCCTCAGCGCCTGAGGGCGGTTGGCTGCGGCGCGCGCGGCGCGCGCGGGGCGGTTGGTGTTCTAAGGGGCGCCCGGCGAGGATCTCCTCCGCCTCCCCGGCCACTCGCCCACTGCGGTCAGGCCTCCCTCCCCCTGCGGCCGTGAAGGAGCACCTCGCCGCGCGGGGAAGTGCTTGTTCGAACCCATGGTTGTCACAAAACCAGAAATCGGATTCTGCCGAGCCTCATTCCGCTGGCGTGGCGTTGGCGAAGCCCCCCCTTTGAAGCGCCAGGCGCGCTCCTGCGGCCAAGTAACGCGCTTGGTGTTGGGTGATCCCGTTTGTTGTTCGGTCACAAGCAGCGATGAGCTGCCCAAATCTTAACAACCAACCGGTTCCCTGTGAAAAGTTCTGATGTAAGGGATGTGCCCCAGTATGTATTTTTTGTGCTTTCCATACGTCTGTATTTTCCTGGGAGGAATTTTTAAAATTTAAAAATTCCTCCCGGACGGCGATTTAAGAACCAAAACGCCTGACCTGTCCGGGAAAATACAGGTGTGTGTTAACCCTGCCTAAAGTTCTTTTTTAAAAAGATGGGACTGAACTAGAAATGAGCTCTGTTTCACATGGGTGGGTCCCTGTCACTCCCGGGGGTGTGCTAGGGTGACCAGATGTCCCAGTTTTATAGCGACAGTCCCGATTTTGGGGTCTTTTTTTATATAGGCTCCTATTACCCCCCACCCCCTGTCCTGATTTTTCACACTTGCTGTCTGGTCACCCGAGGGTGTGCACATGTGTGGGTCCCAGCTGCTCCCTGCCCCCCTCATTGAAGCAGGTGTGCAGGGTAACTGCCTTGGGAACTGCAGGGCACCAGTGGACGTGGGGCCAACTGCAGACAGGGGTGTGGGGCAGGGCTAGCTGGAGGAAGGGGGTGCAGGGCTGTCTGCGGGCAGGGCAGGGGGTGTGGAGCTGGCTGGAGGCAAGCGGGTGTGGGGCTGGCTGGAGACAGTGCAGGGGCTGACTGGAGGTAGGGGCTGTCTGCAGGCAGGGCAGGGGGATGCAGGGCTGGCTGGAGATGGGCTGGCTGAGGGCAGGGCAGGGGGTGTGGCAGGGGCTGGTGCGGGTAGGGCAGGGGGTGTGGCAGTGGCTGGCTGCGGGTAGGGGGTGCGGGGGTGGCTGGAGATGGGCTGGCTGCCGGCAGGGCAGGGGGTGCGGCAGAGGCTGGCTGCCGGCAGGGCAGGGGGTGCGGCAGAGGCTGGCTGCCGGCAGGGCAGGGGGTGCGGCAGAGGCTGGCTGCCGGCAGGGCAGGGGGTGCGGCAGAGGCTGGCTGCCGGCAGGGCAGGGGGTGCGGCAGAGGCTGGCTGCCGGCAGGGCAGGGGGTGCGGCAGGGGCTGGCTGCCGGCAGGGCAGGGGGTGCGGCAGGGGCTGGCTGCCGGCAGGGCAGGGGGTGCGGCAGGGGCTGGCTGCCGGCAGGGCAGGGGGTGCGGCAGGGGCTGGCTGCCGGCAGGGCAGGGGGTGCGGCAGGGGCTGGCTGCCGGCAGGGCAGGGGGTGCGGCAGGGGCTGGCTGCCGGCAGGGCAGGGGGTGCGGCAGGGGCTGGCTGCCGGCAGGGCAGGGGGTGCGGCAGGGGCTGGCTGCCGGCAGGGGCTGGGTGGCTGTGGGCAGGGGGTGCGGGGATGTCTGGAGATGGGTTGGCTGCGGGCAGGGCAGGGGGTACGGCACGGGCTGGTGCGGGCAGGGCAGGGGGTGGCTGGAGACAGGGGCTGGTGGCAGGCAGGGCAGGGGGTGTGGCAGGGGCTGGCTGCGGGCAAGGGGTGCGGGGGTGGCTGGAGGCAGGGCAGGGGATGGCTGGAGACGGGCTGGCTGCAGGCAGGGAGTGCGGGGGTGGCTGGAGATGGGGGCTGGCTGCGGGCAGGGTGGTGGGTACTCACGGGGAGAGCAGCAGCACACAGCAGGAGCTCCAGGGCCAGGGGAGCAGCAGCAGCAGCAACAGGGCTTGTGTCCAGGGCCAGGCGGCAGCCCACATGGCTCCTGCAGCGCAGCGCCCCCGGCAGCCGGAGGAGGAATTACATCACTTCCCGGCCGGAGCCCATCAAAGCCTCAGCGCCCCCTGCAGGGAAGTGGGTTAACAACCGGTTCTAAAAACTGCTTCAAAATTTAGCAACTGGTTTGCGCGAACCGGTGCAAACCGACTCCAGCTCACCACTGGTTACAAGTCTGTGCATGTTTTGGAAGAAGTGCCCTGTTTTTACCAAAATCAGAATAGGGTGTTTTTTATTCCAAAAGAAGTATCCACCTAAAGACTTGAAACTAAACCGCAAAGGTATCAATAAAAGCTGATATTTTGGTGCAAGTTTGTGTATAGACAAGGCTTTGGTCACTAAGATTGGAATAAAATTATGAAATGTCCAGGAACTGAAATCTGTGGATGTTAAAAAGTACAAAAACAATAACTTTTAAATTATCTTGATTTATAGCTAAAAGTTGATATCTTTGTGATTTATAGTAGATGACTAGATAGAATGGATGCATCAGTGATTTCAGTGTTGACATAGTTAGGCCAAGGCTGAGAACTTCTGAAAACACTATGTTCAAGATTCAATTAGCATGTACTGCATAACCAATTAATATTGCAGTTTTTGTGCTAAATGGTGATTTTTGTTGGATTTCTGAAGGACTATAGTGTGGCTTCACAATGTTTGGAGACTTATTTGAAGAGGACTTTTCCTTTGTGTCAAATAATCAATGTGGAAAAGGGAAGAAACCAAAGTCCAAAGATACTGAGCCTCCTGCTCCAAGGGAGTTCACCAAATTAAGTGGTATCAAAAATCAGGGCGGGACCTGCTACCTCAATTCCCTTCTCCAGACTTTGCATTTCACACCAGAATTTAGAGGTATGGTATCTTAAAATTTAACTTTCTAAAGTAACTTTAAAATTAACCATGTTTATTACAGTAGTGCCTAAGGGCCAACCAAGAGTGGGGCCCCATTGTGCTGGCCACTGTACAAACACACAGAAGAAGACAGTCCTTGCCCCCAAACAGCTGTCAAGCTAAATAGACCAGACAGACCCAGGGTGGAAGGAGGAGTAGAACACGCCAGCAGAGTGAAAGATGTGATGGCAGTAAACACTGTGTTCCACGCTTTCCCCCCCTTCTTTGGGGTGGGGGTTCATTGAGGATATGCTGAATAAAAGAAAAGGGAAGGACAGGAGAGAAGAGGGGCAAGTATGGAGTGAAGCTGAGGTGGAGATACTGTGGAGGGAGGGGAGGGTTGGAGTAAAAAACCAAGAGAACAGAGAAAGTCCAGTCAAATCTGTAGAAAGCTCTCTGAATGTCCAAAAGAGCAAAAGTCCCTGCTTTTGCCCCTACCAGCAACATGTCATATTAACACTGTTTTACTAGAAATTCTGCATTGACGGTTGTCAGTTATTTATAAAATGTTACCAATGGAAAGCCAATTTCAAAAGCACTTTAGTACTGTTCACTCCAGATAAGCTGTAGCAGCCAAGATGAAAACAAAGAGCAGGTGGTCCATAAAGTTAATATCTCTCTCCTCTGCAAAAAGGCAAATAGCATGTCTTGATATTTTATGTATAATTCACATCATAGAGACACAAATGTGCTTATAACTTCTTTAAAATAGGGTGCCATTTCACTTTGGCTATTGCCGCTCATTCACTTTTCACGTAACCATTAACTTATGAAGAAGCAGTGTTTGAAGACATCTAACCATTTGTATGTTTCTTAATATTGATATTTAATATGGGCGGGGTGAAAATAAATTGGTACAAAAAAGTACAAATGTCATTCAGGAATAAACTTCTTAAGGTATTTAAGGGCTTCCTGGGATGTTTTTGATTGCTAACTGTACAGCATGTTAACTTTTCATAGAAATAAACTAAAATATGATGCATATGAATGTAAAGCTTCTTTATTTTAAAGTCATGTTTCCTTTTCCATTACAGAAGCACTGTTTTCCCTGGGCCCTGAAGAACTTGGTTCTCTGGAAGATATCAGTAAACCTGATGTAAAGGTGTTAAAATCTACTCTTATTATCCTCTGCTGTAGGTTGATTCAGAAAAGTGTGGGGTTGAATCAAGAGGGAATACAATTTCTGACCATACTGGGAATATAAATTGCTGGTGAAGTGAGTTTTCTTTGTAAATCAAAGCTACAATAGCTGTCCTAGCTATGATTTAATTAAATCTAAAACAATGTTCTTTTGGGGTTTTTTTGAGGTACTAAAATGGGAAAAATACAAAAGAAAGTTACTTGTTTATAATATGATAAAATCATTAACCTAAATTTAATCTTCTTTCTGTATATTAGTTTACCACCATTGAAATAATAAATTTGAATTTCTCAAGAGATACTTAACTGAGAAGGATGAACTATTATGTAGATTTTGGAAAGATTTATCCATATTTATAGAATTGTGAAGTAGGCCAAGTTATAATTAGAACATAAGTGCTACTGGGTTGACGGTGGCTTATTCTCACTTCTGTGCTAAATCCTAATTCATTTTATTTAAAGTACTGGTTTTGAAGTTGCTTCCTGAACCTTTTTTTTTTTTTTTCTTCAAACGTTTAGGTTCGAATAATTCCATTACAGTTACAACGCTTATTTGCTCAGCTTTTGCTTTTAGATCAGCAGGCTGCATCTACAACAGACCTCACTGAGAGCTTTGGATGGAACAGCAATGAGGTACAGTATGGTATCTGTAAGGACCCAGCTTGTAAGAGTTTCTTCCAAAAGAGAGAGAGGATGACTCTTGGACACTTGAAATATTTTGATATGTGAGAAAGTTTCTTAGAATTTTTCAAGCTGGGGAAATATATTTTTAATTTGGTAAATATTCTTTTTTTGTCTGTATCCCCACTGACAGCACATACTGTTTCCTGTGGAGAACAAGAACATGGGTCTCTGCAGATATAAAATATATTTTAAAAATATTTTTGTAGTTTTTCATTTTTTGCAGGATACTGTTTGCCTGATGACTTAAGGCTCAAAGTCCTTTAAATAATTAGGCATATACTTTATGAAAGGGAATAGTCCCACTGAGTTCAGTGGGAGTAGAGTGTATGACCTGGACTATGTTATGCAGAACTATGTTATGCTATGTTATGTAGCAGAAATAATGGAAGTAAATTAAGGCTGGAAAGAAGTAGGGAAAAAAACAAACTTTTAAGTCAGCACAGTATTTCTCTCTTGGTAGTGGGCATCTCTCACATTGTATCTTGCTTCCTTTTAAGGCCTTTGTTATGTGTCCAATGTAACTTTTGATTATTGCTTTTAGAAAATGCTTTAGTCATCATAATATAAAAAGCCACAGACTGCACTAATAAACCCTTTCTTAAAAATGTGTCCTATGTTGTCTTGCAGGAGATGAGACAACATGATGTACAGGAGTTAAATCGGATTCTGTTCAGTGCTTTGGAAACTTCCCTTGTGGGGACTTCTGGCCATGACCTTATTAATCGGTTGTACCATGGGACTGTTGTTAACCAGATTGTTTGTAAGGAGTGCAAGAATGTCAGTGAGAGACAGGTAAATTCGTAGGCATGTTCCAGGATAGCTTTGTGTGTGTTTAATAGCATAGCTTGTTGGGAACTTGTTAAGCAGGTTACGGTTTATTGAAGATGTTAAATTTTCTGTACGTGTAAATGCTTGCTTAACCTCACAACGTGTTCCAAGCTAATTAAATATTTTGACCATTCTAATAATCAATTTATTGGAACCATGCAGCTTTTATGGGTTAGGACTCTGTAGACTTCTAAACACATGGAAAATACTCAAGGCGTATTTGTTCATACTGAGCCTTGACTGGTATTTTCTAAGCTCTTCCTAAGGTGAGGGCATAAGTCATCAGAAGAAAACAGTAGCACTGTGGCAGTTTCTAGCTGAGTTACTGTGTATCGCATATGGTAGATATGGTTAGAGATGTAAGTAATGATGTTACTACAGTGAAACTCCATTTTTCATTCACATTTTACAATCTATTTTTACTTTTTCTAATCTGATATGTTTTTTACAACTAGGATTTCTTACGAAGCTAAATTATGACAGAGGAATTAAACAGTTTTTTTAAAAAAAAAAAATCCTAAAAAATACTAGTATTGCTGAAATAAAGTGATGAGAGAGATTCCCTTAATCCAGAAGCATGACTTGTGTTAATGTGTTTCTTTATATGTAGCAAATCTGCTATTGTGCCTGCATGCAAATGTGCTGTAGTATACCAAATATCAAAATCTGTTTACACAACTTATTGGCTTTGGTTCTCTGCTGTACTATTGTATAGGAGGATTTTTTAGATCTAACGGTAGCAGTGAAGGATGTATCTGGCTTGGAGGAGGCCCTGTGGAACATGTATGTGGAAGAGGAATATTTCGAAAATGATAACTTGTACCGATGTGGAGCGTGCAACAAATTGGTTGAAGCAGCAAAGGTAATGGGTTAGCTGGTCCATAGTATCCAGTTTGACAGCAGTTCAGGAATTTGGATAAGATTGGCATTGGTACTTTACATTAGGGAGGGCTTTGGCATTCTTTGCCAAATTGATTAATATATAAACTCTTAGCAGTCACCTTAAGCAGAGAACATGTGAAAAGACCTCTCATTTTTCCCCCCCCCCGGTATGAGGAATGGTTATAGAAAATTTTTAAAATATTTTATGTCTTGTGTTAACATATACATTATTGCAGTTTCTTACTAGGTCCTGGATGGATGGGGTAAGGTTTGGGCGGTATGAAATATCAATTCATCATCCAGTAATAATTTTCCAGTGATTTACAGCACCACTGCAACACATAATAGTTTAGCCTGAGTTAGTATCCAAGTGTTCATTCAGGCTTAGCAAATTGTAAGATTTTTTTTTTCTGAATGAGTCTGTCAGTGTAGAAGAGCAGATCTCTTCACTTACCTCAAAATAATGCCCATTGTGGCTGGAGGCAAGAGGGGCTAGGACAAGCTGCGGCTAAACAACTTGGAGTAGATCAGAAGACCACAACTGGCTGGTGCAAACAATTTTGTTAAAAGTAGATTATGAACGAATCCTACTTTCTAGCTAAGACTGATGGCTCTGCGCAGGGTTTGACAAATCCTCTCCTCAAAGGCTACTAAAATTTCCCTGGCAAATGGGAGTGTTTCCTAGCACTTTTTACAGAATTAGATTAAACCAGTTGTTGAATGCCTGTGCCTGCTGTACATTAGCACTTCCACTCTTGCTGGTGGTGGATCTGCACCAATGCAGAAATATACTTCCAAGTTGTCTCAGTGTAGATATACCTTCTGAACCATGAAGCTGCTTTTTGACCAATACTCTGATCTTGGAGCTGGAGTAGACTCTGCTCTTTTCATGCTTCTTCTGGTCCTGTCTGCACCTCCATGTGGGTAAAACAGATGTAAATGCATTGGCTGAACCTCTTTGAGCCTCCAACATTTCTATCCTTTGATGTGGGGGAATTCTGCGTCACTGCACAGTGCAGAATTTTGCAGAAATTAATGTGCACATAGAGTTTCCTTTTCCATTCCCACAGAAATGGGCTGCAAAGATGCTGACTGCCCCTAGGGGCCGCTGGACCTGTCAGAGCCTAGTTCGCATCTAGAAGATAAGGCTGGCGGGAGGGGAGGGAACTGGAGGTTTCCCAGCAGCTGCAGTTCACAGCACACCCTAAAGGGTGGAGGTGGTGGTGCACAGGAGACTCTGTGCAAGCCCAGGACCCAGCATCAGGCTTTCTCCCTCTGGATCCCTGGGCTCTAGGAGGTGTGAGTGTCTGGGCCGGCATGGGGAGGCAGAGAAGCAGGAACTGGGTTGTCATAAGGGTTTTTTTAACTCTCTACTCCTGGGGGAATTTTTGTGTGTGTGTGTCTGTATTGTTACGGATATGCTTGCTCACAGGTATTTTGAAATAATTACCCAAATTGAAACTGGCATGATTATGTAATGCTATTTTGTCAAATAAAATTTGCAGAATTTTAAAATATTTATGCAGAATTTTTTATTTATTGGCACAGAATTCCCCCAGGAGTAGGAAATGCACTGATCAGCAAAAGGGAAAACAATCTCAAGTTTCCCTGTGTTGAGCAGGCAGGTTAACTACTATAAAAGCTGACTTGCTACCCTTATAGGGCGAGAGCCATACATGTTTAATGCATCTTGTACACTATATGAAAGCTTCTTTTAACTTTTAAAACAAAGAACATATGAAATGGGTTAATTTTGTATTTGAAATATATATCAGTAGATGTGATTTGCAAAATACGTCTAACTTACAAGTTAAGTATTAATTGAATTTGTTAACAGATATCGTTGTGTTCAGATACTAAAAATATAAAGTGCATGTTGCATATGGTGTATATGTACAATGATCAATATTGACCTAGATTCATATCTGCATTAATATATTTAGGAATAGTTTCAAATATTTTCTGTATGGGAAAGCCGCTTTTTTTTTTTTTTTTGCGCAACGGAAGTACACCTCTACCCCAATATAACACGCGGTAAAGCAGCGCTGTGTGGGGCGGGTCTGTGTGTTCCGGTGGATCAGTGCGTCACCGTGTCTGGCTCTGACACGCTGCTCTGAGTGGCATGTTAAGGACGCCGGAAGGGGTTGGATAAGGGGCAGAGGGTCTCGGGGGGTGGTCAGGGGACAGGGAGCAGGGGGGGTTGGATGGTTCAGAGATTCTGGGGGCGGGGCAGTCAGGGGACGGGGAATGGGGGCGTTGGATAGGGTGAGGGAGTCCCAGGGGGCCTGTCAGGGGGTGGGGTTGTGGATAAAAGAGGGAAGGAGGAGGATCCTGGGAATTCCACGCCAGTCCGCCTCACCTCAGTCCCTGGAAAAATCATGGAGCAGGTCCTCAAGGAATCAATTCTGAAGCACTTAGAGGAGAGGAAGGTGATCAAGAACAGTCAGCATGGATTCCCCAAGGGCAAGTCATGCCTGACTAATCTAATTGCCTTCTATGACAAGATAACTGGCTGTGTGGATGAGGGGAAAGCGGTGGACATGTTGTTCCTTGACTTTAGCAAAGCTTTTGACACGGTCTCCCACAGTATTCTTGCCAGCAAGTTAAAGTAGTATGGGCTGGATGAATGGACTGTAAGGTGGATAGAAAGTTGGCTAGATCGTCAGGCTCAACGGGTAGTGATCAATGGCTCCATGTCTAGTTGGCAGCCGGTATCAAGCGGAGTGCCCCAAGGGTCGGTCCTGGGGCCGGTTTTGTTCAATATCTTCATAAATGATCTGGAGGATGGCGTGGATTGCACCCTCAGCAAGTTTGCGGATGACACTAAACTGGGAGGAGAGGTAGATACGCTGGAGGGTAGGGATAGGATACAGAGGGCCCTAGAGAAATGAGAGGATTGGGCCAAAAGAAATCTGATGAGATTCAACAAGGACAAGTGCAGAGTCCTGCAGTTAGGACGGAAGAATCCCATGGACTGCTACAGACTAGGGACCGAATGGCTTGGCAGCAGTGGACGAGAAGCTGGATATGCGTCAACAGTGTGCCCTTGTTGCCAAGAAGGCCAATGGCGTTTTGGGATGTATATGTAGGGGCATTGCCAGCAGATTGAGTGAAGTGATCGTTTCCCTCTATTCGACATTGGTGAGGCCTCATCTGGAGTACTGTGTCCAGTTTTGGGCCCCACAGTACAAGAAGGTTGTGGAAAAATTGGAAAGAGTCCAGCGGAGGGCAACAAAAATGGTTAGGGGACTGGAACACAGGACTTATGAGGAGAGGCTGAGGGAACTGGGATTGTTTAGTCTGCGGAAGAGAAGAATGAGGGGGGATTTGATAGCTGCTTTCAACTACCTGAAAGGGGGTTCCAAAGAGGATGGATCTAGACTGTTCTCAGTGGTAGCTGATGACAGAACAAGGAGTAATGGTCTCAGGTTAAAGTGGGGGAGGTTTAGGTTGGGTATTAGGAAAAACTTTTTCACGAGGAAGGTGGTGAAAAACTGGAATGCGTTACCTAGGGAGGTGGTGGAATCTCCTTCCTTAGATATTTTTAAGGTCAGGCTTGACAAAGCCCTGGCTGGGATGATTTAGTTGGGGATTGGTCCTGCTTTGAGCAGGGGATTGGACTAGATGACCTCCTGAGGTCCCTTCCAACCCTGATATTGTATGATTCTGTGATAATGGTCGGGTCAGTCAGGGAACAGGGAACAGTGGGGTTGGGTAGGGGCTGGGGTGCTGGGGGTGATTAGGGACGAGGCGGTCTCTGGAGGCGGTGGTCAGGGGACAAGGAGCTGGGGGGGTTGGATGGATCGGGCGTTCTGAGGGGTCAGTCAGGGGGCGGGAAGTGACTATTAATAACCGAAATGCTCAAGGCCAAAGCAAGTTCGGTATAACGCAGTTTCACCTATAACACGGAAGATTTTTTGGCTCCCGAGGACCGCGTTATATCAGCATAGAGATGTAATTACGTTTTCACAGACATTTAGAGGTGTCTGAGAGCTGCTCTGTAAGCAGCAAGCTCAAACCAGCAATCTTGTCGAAACATTAATACCAAAAATTATGGTGTCTTTATTTTTGTCAGATATGCTGAATTTGCAAATCAGTGCAACTCCACTTGTACAAGAGCTAGACAAGCGGAGAATCACTGCACTCTTGAATCTTCGAGTCAGATCATGGTTGGTGGCATTTTACACCATCATCACCTGACTGTAAATGTCTGTGAAGGGCACAAGATGGGAAATGGCAAGTGGATCCATAGAATCATAGAATATCAGGATTGGAAGGGACCTCAGGAGATCATCTTGTCCAACCCCCTGCTCAAAGCAGGATCAATCCTCAATTTTTGCCCCAGATCCCTAAATGGCCCCCTCAAGGATTGAACTTAAATCCCTGGGTTTAGCAGGCCAATGCTGAAACCACTGAGCTATCCCTCCCCTCCATGTAGCAGTGGATCAGTCACCCATGACCCTGAATCACCACTGCCCAGCATACTGTGCAGGGGAGCCCTTAAAGGACTGTCCTGTGCTGTCCAGGAGGTGTGCTTCCCCAGCTCAAGCTCCTTAAACCATTCCTCACACCCTGTGCAGTTAATTGTATCCGCAACTCCTGCATGCACTTCTTCCTCTGTGGGGAAGAGGGCAGGATTATTCATCTCTAAAAGACTGTAAACCGCTTTCATTCATCTCAGCGGACTGTAAACTCTAGGCTGTCTGTGTGCTCTGTCCTTCAAAACTGGTATGTCTGAAGTTTTTCTGATGGGCCTCATAACCTGTCAGAGGGAAGGAGAAACATTTAGACTAGTGCAGTACTGGATGACCTGTCAAGGAGTGGATCTGAATAAAAGGTGATATAACATCTACTACTTATTACTTGGGTCTCCCTTGAAAGTGTCAAAGAATTGACTAGTGATTGTGTTGGCACTTACTAGAACTAGTCACTATATGTTCATCTGTTCTATGACAAGTAACCGTTTCACATAATATGTAATGTGGTGAAAAACATCTTTCGATGTGCTATTCAGAATTCTCCTTTACATAGTTTGCTTTAATTTTTACTTTCCACTGTCATTACCTTTGGGATCTTCTTTTTAATGGATGATATCCTCTTACAAAATCCATAATGGCTGATTGCTTTCTATTGAAACCTTCTGGGAAACTTTTCTCCTGACAGCCTGAGAGAGTTGTGTTTAGAATGGAGGACATTCTGCTTCTTTCCAGTAATAAACTCATACTTAAAACTTTTTTATTCATTTTACAGTCTGCTAAACTACGTAAGTTGCCGCCCTTTCTTACTATCTCGCTCCTGAGGTTTAACTTTGACTTTGAGAAGTGTGAACGATACAAGGAAACAAGCTGCTATACGTTCCCTATCAGGATTAACCTCAGACCTTTTTGTGAGCAGGTTTGAACAATTTTGTCTTAATTTGTTCTCTGGCTGAATATGTAGGAAATTTATCTCCAGGATGAGCCATATTTTATTTTACCTTTTTGGTCAGGTCACAGACTATTTACAGAAGAAACTGTATGGCTTTCCCTCTGTCTGCAATCTATCCTTCCAAAAGAGATCTCTTTTAATAGTGTTTGTGGTGCGAAAATGTGTAGTACTGACAAATGGGAAAAATCAGTAATAGATAAAATTTAATTGAACATTCCCAGGCAAAAACCTCATTACCTGAAAGTTAGTTGTTGCATTACATTAATTTTTATGTTGGTATTATCTAATAGCATTATATAGAAACTCAGTTGTATATTGCCACACCATGATAGTTTATGCACTCTTAGAAATCTATACAGATGAATAGTCATATTAGACATTCATATAACCAAAACATAGTTATTAACAAAACAAAGCCTTTACGTAATTATCTTTAGTCCTTAAACTATGTAAATAATATACTTACTGCAGACACACTTTTTTAAAATCTGCTTTCCTAAAATCTTAATCACCATGGTTTTGGTCTTTAAAGTTCTGCAAACTGGCAGTTGAGGAAGAATTTTTCAACATTCTTTGGTGGAGGAGCTTATTATTTGCTTTAATTTAATTTTTGTAAAGGTTAGGCTACATGTGAGTTTTTTTTGTTAAGCTCCGCAACGTTTCAAGAGTTAACAAAGCCTTTTAGAGGGGTCAGTGAAATTAGACATTCCCCCTTTCCCCCCCCACCAGCATTTCTCAAGAAGTCACTTTTAACTTAGAACTTCTAAACTATTTACTTGTAACTTTCCAGAAAATTGCAACTATGACTTGAAGTGGTGTAAACTTGTTTCTGATAAACATTTTTGTTTCCAAAGAAAAGTATTTCAACAGCATTCAATTGAAATATTCAACACAATATTAGCTAATGGAGCTGCTAACTATACTTCAATAAATATGAATAGTAATTTCAGGGAGAGCCGAGTTGGCATGTTTCAGCAGTTGAATAAAACGTACTTTTATGTTGACCACTGTTACTGAAAATATTTTACTTCTAATGTAGTTAAATGCATCTTTGGCTTGGTTCAAATGTATCTTTAACTCTGGAATAATGGTGGTTAACGGAGAACTGCATTGATTGATCCTTTTCCCCACTAAAACACCTGAAGTTTTGTCCACAGTGTAAAATCCTCCTTGTAGTTGTGTAAAAGTCTTACAGGCTTTATTAATTTCCTCTTGTTTTAGACTCAGTTGGATGATTTGGAGTATATGTATGAGCTCTTCTCTGTTATTATACACAAAGGTGGCTGCTATGGAGGACACTACCATGTTTATATCAAAGATGTTGATGCATTAGGAAATTGGCAATTGAAAGTAAGTCTAGAACACTCATTTTGTATGGCTTTTCTCCTGGTTGTCGAAAACATTGTATTGTACTAACATTGACTGTACTAAAGCATTAAGTACACTTTGTATCAACAAAAATAGTCTAGTGAGGCATTTACTCAAGCTGTCCTTCATGGCCTTTGTCATGCGCTCAGCTGATGTGAAGAGACCCTTTATTCAGTCAAGGAATGATTTCTTCTAATTGGAGACTGGAAACGGTATCAAACCTTGTGACTAGATTTGGTTGTCTATTCGCTATCCTGCTGAGTTAGATCACATCATATGATTTAGAGAGGGATTTAAGCTCCAAGGGGCCTATCAAATTTACAAAGCTAAGCCTTTTAGAGGGGTCAGTGAGCTAAGCCTTTTAGAGGGGTCAGCTTCATCTGTGAGGCTGACCAGCCCATATCAAAAATTGCCAGTGACCTCAGCATCTATAAAAGTCAATGTCCTATACAGTATGAGGTTTGATAGTCCTCTTCAAAAATTATTTTGTTACACTGTAAAAGCTCATGGAATTTCCGTTCACTGAACCTTGTCTGCACTGGCAGTCTTTGAATCTAACATTTGACATCTCATCTGACAGGCTGCATCATGAGGTTTGGGGAAGGATGTGGAAATTAGGAGGGGCAGTAACTGAGTGATCAGGAGCCTTCTATAGACAAAAGTAATAGGGCCAGCCTTGCATGCCAAAGTGTTTTGCCACCCAGTGTGGAAATTGTATTTCGCTCCTCTGAGCATCCAAGTTCATTTAAAAAAAAGGAGGTGGGGGGAGTGGAGCAGCCAAGCAGTATGATGCCTGCTCCTATGGCAACCCTGTTGGTGAGTAAGTGTGTGTGTGGTCTGATACGACCTCTTTAATGACATTTTCTCCACCTTTAACTGCTACAGTTATGCATGGGTACCCATAATTCTGAAAGAGAAAAGAATCTGTTAGAAAGCCAAAGGAAAATACAGGTCTCTGTTTGAAATAATAGTATTTACTAATCTTTATTTCCATAGCCTTGTAGTAAGGACCCCATCAATGATCTTTTTCAGGAGGAGGAAAGCAAACTGATGACTGAAGAGAAGGTTCAAAAAGATACTGAAAATTCCAAAGAAATGGAGAATCCACTGACAATCCTGAAAGGGATTTTATCAGAGGTATGGTATGTAAACAGATCTTTACTGCTCCCTGTTAATTAATGATCTGGAAGGGTGGGTAAGTGAAAAGAATCTAAACTTGTCCTAGTAATTCAGCAAGGAGCATGAGACTGAAAGTGTGAAGTTGATTTTTAATATAAAAGTAGCCATCCACTGGATTTCTCTGAATACTTGTTTGGCCACTCCATTAGTAGCCTTAAGTAGTTTACCCAAGCTGTTGCAAAGGTTAGCAAAACCCATTAGTTTATTGCATACTTCTTGGTTGGTGTGTTTGAGGTTTTTCCCACCACTTCTTCATCTCAAAGTCTGTTAACTGTGTTCCTTTAGGAAGAATCTAAACAAATTCCTGTGGATCAGTTAGGGCAGAAACTACTGGAGAAAAAAGGAATGTCCTGGAACAAAAAATACAGGAAACAATATGGACCAATACGAAAGGTAAGAAAAACAGTAAAACTCTAACAGGTGCATTTAGTTAAATTTTCGTTAAACCTATTACTAACAAATCACTTCAGATTTTTCAGTTTAAGAAAAATTTTTAAACTTGTGTTCTTATAAAATTTCAAATGTTAAGAACAATAAGAGAAACAGTGGCTCTCCTTTCCCAGCAGGCAATCTGTAATGTAAGTCTAATATATGAATGAAAATGCATATAGCAATGTATTTAGAAATGTCAGTACATATGGAAATATTAATGGTGATTTAAAAAATACAGTACACTTGAATTAGCAACTCAGTAGTCATGATTGTAATGAGACTCTTATTCTGAATCCTACTCATTGGTAGTTTAGAACCCATCCAAAAAATTACCACTTGTAGTAAATTCTCAGGCTTGCCAGCTCAAGAATTGCATTGCAATAGTAAAGGAAACTGCTGCATTTGAATTTTGAGTTTGAACTTAATTTTAACCTTTTGAATGATTCCTCTTAAGAGTTGTGACACACAGGCCCATTGGTGGGTCATCAGTCTGTGTAACTCTTGTCAGGCCAGACAAATTCATGACACCTACCACTTTGCTGTCATAGTATTTATCTATAAAGGATGTTGTGTGAGGTATCAAATGAAAGCTTATATTATGCTGGTCATAAGTATTGCCAGATATATGTATGCATGTTATTTAAGAAGGCGTATGCATGTATTGAAAATATGTTTAGAATCTGTGTTCCAGACAGGGTTGATGATCCATCTATCTATCCATGCCCTGTCACCCAATCCCAGCTTCTGGAAAACAGAGGCTAGGGACACCATTCCTGCCCATCCTGGCTAATAGCCATTGGTGGACCTATCTCCCTTTTGAACCCCATTATAGTATAGGCCTTCACAACACCCTTTGGCAAGGAGTTCCAGAGGTTGACTGTGCGTTGCATGAAAAAATACTTTCTTGTGTTTGTTTTAAACCTGCTATCTATTAATTTCATTTGGTGGCCCCTGGTTCTTGTATTATGAGAAGGAGTAAATAACACTTCCTTATTTACTTTCTCTATACACTCATGATTTTATAGACCTCTATCATATCCCCACATAGTCACCTCTTTTCCAAGCTGAAAAGTCCCAGTTTTATTAATTTCTCCTCATACAGAAGCCGTTCTATACCCCTAATCATTTTTGTTGCCCTATTCTGAACCTTTTCCAATTCCAGTATATCTTTTTTGAGATGGTGTAACCACATCTGCATGCAGTTCTCAAGGTGTGGGTGTACCATGGATTTATATAGAGGCAATATGATATTTTCTGTTTTATTATCTATCCCTTTCTTGATGATTCCCAACATTCTGTTCGCTTTTTTGACTGCCATTGCACATTGAGTGGATGATTTCAGAGAACTATCCACAATGACTCCAAGATCTCTTTCTTGAGTGGTAACAGCTAATTTAGACCCCATCATTGTATATGTAGAGTTAGGATTATGTTTTCCAATGCACATTACTTTGCATTTATCAACTTTAAATTTCATCTGCCATTTTGTTGCCCAGTCACCCAGTTTTGTGAGATCCTTTCGTTGCTCTTCACAGTCTGCCTGGGACTTAACTATCTTGAGTAGTTTTGTATCGTCTGCAAATTTTGACACCTCACTGTTTACCCCCTTTTCAGATAGTTCATGAATATGTTAAATAGGACTGGGCCCAGTACAGATCCCGGGGGGACACCACTGTTTACCTCTCTCAATTCTGAAAACTGACTATTTATTCCTACCCTTTGGTAACTGGTTAAAAGACAGGAAACAATCTATGAGAGAACCTTCCCTCTTATCCCATGACTGCTTATTTTGCTTAAGAGCCTTTGGTGAGGGAACTTGTTAAAGGCTTTCTGAAAATCTAAATACACTATATCCACTGGATCTCCTTTGTCCGCATGCTTGTTGACCCCCTCATCGGATTATCTAAAGAGATGAATAAGGCTAAAATCAGGCTCTTAGTACTGTACTTTGAAAGAATCCGCCTATTAAATATTACTACTAACCATGGTCCTGTGCTAATACCCACCTCCTTCCCCCACCCAGCCTACAACAAATAAGGTTTTACATATAGGCAGCTCAAAAAGCAATGTCTCTTTAGGCAATAGAACTGTATTTCCTAAAGTATGTGTCAGGCAATTGACTGTACATAGTCTATGTCGTCTTCCTTTCTCACTCCTGTTTTTATATTATCTTTCTGTCTATTCCCTTAAACTTACAGCCAGAAGCTGGGATTGGGTGACAGGGCATGGATGAGCAGCTTTTTGCCAGACAAGGGGGTGTGAAATCACCTATCCACGCTGTCTCTATTGTAAATTAAACACTGGGAAACCAACACAAAGGAAGCTGCATTTGAGAAAGTCCAACAGGAAATGTCAGGTTGGGGGATGTGAAATCAACATGGAAAGACACCAGAAACTAAAACCATAGGGAAGTTGTCTTGTTTCTGGCATCAAAACAATTAATTTTGGGGAAATATAAGGAGAAGCAAAAAATACATGTTGTTATCCATTTCACTGAGCAACACCCTTGGCAGAGGGGGGGTGGTTCATGAAAAATCTGGATCCAGGTTAAGCCTGAAAACTAGCAAGTTCTGTAAGGCCTGGTCTACACTGTGGGGGGATCGATCTAAGATACGCAACTTCAGCTACGAGAAAAGTGTAGCTGAAGTCGACTTATCTTAGATCGACTTAGAATCACTTACTTCGCGTCCTCATGGCGCAGGATCAATGGCCGCCGCTCCCCCGTCGACTCCGCTTCCGCCTCTCGCCATGGTGGAGTTCCGGAGTCGACAGCAGCGCGATTGGGGATCGATTTATCGTGTCTACAGTAGACGGGATAAATCGATCCCCGATAGATCGATCACTACTCGCTGATCCATGGCCTAGAAAAGGTTTCAGGTGAGAAACTGCTTTAGATAAGATTAACTTGCTAGAGCTAAGTTCTGGTCTTGTAGAAGCAGGTTCTTTTTGTGTTTATTATTCTTACTGAACCATCACTTGAATTCGTGACTCTCTGTTCATTGTTAATACACTTATTTTTTTCAGAGTAACAGCCGTGTTAGTCTGTATTCGCAAAAAGAAAAGGAGTACTTGTGGCACCTTAGAGACTAACCACTTATTTTTGGTTTTATTATAAACAGATTGTGACTCCTTAGCTGAACCAGACAGGCTGGTATGTCCACTGTCTGTATGGAGACAGCGAACTTGGTAATTTCTGTGAGTGTCCGGTGTCAGGAGCTGGATACTACAGGGGAATGCTGTTCAAGGGGGCTCAGGGATTGGGGTGCACCTAAAGTTAATCTGCAGGGCAAAGTAAAGGCTGACACAGCTTCTGATGAGATTGTTTTGGTGGCCAACAGACTAGAGTGACAGGGAGCTGACACCCAGTTTAGCACTAGCAAGTCTCTCTCTAGCTGAGCAATCAGGTAAGAAGATGACTTACAGTCCTGAGCACTCCCAAGAAAGCTTCACTGAACTGCAAAACTATTTTCACATTTTGAATAATTCAAAAATAGTTTAAATTGTGAAATTCAAACCGCTCTCTTAGAGGAGTAGCTTCTTTGCTGCAATTGAAAGTAAACTGAGAAATAACTTATGAGCTAAAAAGCATTCTGAACATACACAATGATTTCTGTCATGATTGAATGTCTGTTAACAATTATAATGTGCATGTACATATGTGTGGGTTTTCATGATGTCAGTTCATCTAGTGTACAGATCTGTCTTACATGTTCTGATTAATGCATGTGTGCTTATTTGAATGAGACTGTATGAACATACACTGAAATCAACTCATTTGATACTTCAAGAATGTGCTTTTGTTAGTGATCAGAAATTACACTTGTCTGAGGTTTGGATTTACTATATAAAGTGCTTATATTGTAAGCTGACTGGGGCAGGGAGTGTCTTTCTGTGTATTTGTACTTCACTTGGTACAATCAAGGTTGGGACCTCTGGATGCTCCTGAAATATAAAGGCCAAAAAACACTAGTCCTATGGATGAATGACAAATTTAAAGTCCACAAACTCTGATTTGGTATGATGCAGTGGTATAAAGTATTAATTTTCATCCATGAAAAATCTTGTTCTGGTTTATCATCTTTCCTCTCCCTGTTGCTGCCCTATTCCCCACCCAACATTCCACTTCAATTTGTCTGTTTGCTGGGCTTGATATCAGTGCTGTTTTTCAACACTCTGCCATGTTACTTATCTATCCTGTTTGTCTCCAGAGGTAGGCCACTGTAACAGAGGATCCTCTCTTAAATTGAGGAACGATATTAGTTCAACAACAAAAACCTTGCAACATGGGTTTTATTCTGGAGACTTGCTGAGAAACACATACAAGAAGAAAACAAAATGACATACAATAAATAAAAACTAAATAGGGAAAACTCTGGGAGTTAGGAAACAACCCCGTCCTTTGGTCATTTTATGTGCAGTTCTACTTTAACAAAGGTTTCAGAGTAGCAGCCGTGTTAGTCTGTATCCGCAAAAAGAAAAGGAGGACTTGTGGCACCTTAGAGACTAACCAATTTGTTAGTCCCTAAGGTGCCACAAGTACTCCTTTTCTTTTAACAAAGGTGTTTACTATGTCTGTTTGCCAAGTAGCTGTTCTTAGTTTTCTGTATTCACTTCGGGATCCTGTTTGGGCTGTCAGTCCCTAACCTATCTTTATTATTTCATACTTTAATTTACTGAAGGTTTTTTTTCCTGTAGTTCTCACTGTAGACTTTTTTAGGAGGTGTCAGGTAAGCAGGACTATGGCAAAAGCTGAGAGAGACCAGGGTTCAAGTTCTGTGAAAGCTACAGTGTGCTAATGAACCAAGCTGTATTCTGTTTACACTTTCTGCATTCTTCTTCAGAAGGCAGGAGCAAAGCACTTTTGAAAAACTGGGGTCCTTATATGGTGTCAAGTTGAGTACCAAATGATTTGAGGCCAGTAACTTTAAAATTCCTGACTTTAGTCTGATCTCACTCTTGATGCTGTATTTTTTTCTTTGTTTGTGGTAGTGCTTATAGTGTGGCTGGCCCTTTCCAGACAAGAAGGGAAGTTCCTGCCCTAAGAAGCTTGCAGCCTAAGGATTGACACATGAGGGGGTGGGGAGCAACAAAAGGGGTTTTCTATACAAATCAAGATGACACACTATAGGAAGCATGGTAGAAGCAGGTTTTTCAGAGATGCCTAAAAGTGGGTGTTATTTCAGGGAGGTCAAGCCATGCAAAGGCTTGCAGGTGACAGATGCAGCTTTGCACAAGTAATAGACGTTTCCGTCGTTATGACAGTACTGTTTTTCTTTCTTTTCAGTATTTGCAGAATCATTCTCAGATATTTCGACTTAGTCCTGATAATAAGGTTAGTCTAAAGGAGATGTACCATAAGCTCCAATTTGGGTCAGATTCCCAAGGACAAGGTCTGCAAAGCTCTTCTCAGAACAATGATGTCCAGTGGACTTCAGAAAGTCTATGTACAGTACTAAAGGACAGCGCTTCTGGTTCCCATTGGTTTGACTTGAATGATTCAAAAGTCCAGCCCATTAAGGAGAAGGATATTGAGAAACAATTTCAGGGTAAAGAGAGTGCCTACATGTTGTTTTATCGAAAATCCCAGTTGAAAAGACCATCTGAAGGTATGAAAAATACTAACCATGACAGATTCTTCTTCCCTCCACAAAATTACTTTTACTTCAGACAAACAAACCGAACAACCCAGCAGTGGAGTTCTTGTATATATTTTCTGTTCAGAAGGAATAGAAAAATCCTCTCACTACATAATGGAGGAAAGGGTTAGCAGGAGATTTAATGGGGTGGTGTGAATGGTAGTGATAAATTAGGCAGCTAATGGTCTCCAGATGCCAAGATTTTCCAGCATCTTCCACAAACTGGCAAATTACCTCACTATTGTAATGAAAATACAAGCAACAATTTTTATAACAGTTACATCTAGTATTTCATTAAGTAAGACTTAATAGAAACAGAAATAAAATGTGCATATTGTATCTACATGTAATTTAAGAGAACCCACCACTTTCTTCATTAAAGACTTTAAAAGATTACCATATTTGGTGGCCTGGCCTTGAGCATCTTCTAACCCTGTCAGTGTGGCTTTATACAACTAAATCCAAACTAACCAGCTTGCTTTGGTCACAGCACAAGCAAATCCAAGATATCGGGTTCCTGGCCCTCTCGTGAATGAAATGGATGCTGCCAACATCGAACTGCGGAAGAGAAGGTATGTAGTATCTTCATCATCACTTTTTCATTTGTAGATCTCAAAGTGCTTTACAAAGGAAGGAAAATATCATTATCCTAATTTAGCAGATGAGAAACACTGAGGGTACGTCTACAATACGAAATTATTTCAAAATTATTCTATTCGAATTTTCGGAAGCTATTTTGTACATTCGGTCTTCTGTGTCCCCACTAAAGCGCGTGAATTCAGTGGAGTGCATCCACAGTACCAAGGCTAGCATTGAGTGTCAGAGTGGTGCACTGTAGGTAGCTATCCCACAGTTTCCACAGTCCCCACCGCCCATTGGCATGTTGGGTTAAGCTCCCAGTGCATGATGGGGCAAAAACATTCTTGTGGGTGTTTCTGGGTGTGTCGTCAGTTGCTCCTCCCTTTGTGAAAGCTGCCAACAGTCCTTCAGGTGAATTGTAAATTTTTTGTTTCCAACTCCCCTGCTGGTGAATCTTGGATTAAGCATGTAATGGCCTTTTAGCACCTCGCTGGCAAGCCAGGGTGCCTTTGTCTTTGAGAAAATGGTCTGACAGTGTTTCCCAGAATTACAGCATATTTCAGTAACAAGCATATAGTAAACTCATAATTTAATGTGCAGTGTTACACATGTTTGAACAGGATAATAATATTCAGCAGATTGAGTTTTCAAATGATACTTCAGAAGCAGTGTTCTCTCTAATTTTTCTAATTTTTCATGTGCGGAATGAATTTTGTTCTGTGCACTAGTATGGAGGTGAGGTGTGACACATCACCTCCATATTGATGCACAGAACAAAATTCATGTGGTGGGGGTGGGGCCGAGGGGTTAGGAGTGTGGGAGGGGGGCTCAGGACTGGGGCAGAGGATTGTGGGTGGAGGGGTGAGGGCTCCTGCTGGGCGTATGGGCTCAGTGGTGCGGCCGGGGAATGAGGGGTTTGGGGTGCAGGCTACCCGGGGGCTATGGTGGGGAGAGAGGACTCCCCCCAGCTCTCTCTCTCTCCCAGTAGCAGCACTTGAGCTGGGGGGGGAAGAGGCGCCTCTCCCCACGCCGCAGCAGGTTCGGGTTGGCGAAGGGGTGCCTCTCCCCTGGCTGCAGCAAGTCCAGGACAGGTCTATGCTGGGGCCGGCAGGGAAAGGTGCCTCTCCCCGTCGCAGCCCTGAGCCCCTGCGGGGCTGTGCACCTTCAAGGAAACTTAGCTTATAAGGAATATTTTGTACACAGCATACCATAATCATATAACGGGATGAACATGGGGTTCAGCATGTCATATGGGGTATAGAGTGTAGTCTCTGTCCCCTTTTGAAATTAAGGGCTCATCTTTCTCCACTTGCTCTCCTGGGGGCTTTGTTTACCTTGCATGTAAATGTGCTTTTCTTTGAGTGATGCCTGGCTTAATTTACATCAGAGACATCTTCAAACAGGCAGAACCTCATTCCTTTCTCTGGAACAGGCATGGTTTAGGCCCTGCCTGCCAAATACTTTTAAAGAGCATATTTGCAGCACATATCTTTGAGGTCCTTTGTGGGTTTATTGTATATACATCATGCAAAAATTTTAATCAGTGAGTTACTAGTTTTCCAAATATCTATTACATGTCACCTTTTGGGTGTATATCATGACAACAGTGTGCTGTCTGACACTGGATGGTCTTAGGGTCACTGGGCCTGTGCACATTCCCACCTGTGGCTCTGGTGCTGATATAAAGCTAATCTGAGAGCTCAACACCATAGTGTGCCAATCCCGTAAGAGTGAATGCAACTCTAGAACAGTCAGCAGTAAATCACCTTTCATTTTAGCCTGTTGGTATTGATATGTTTTGTTGATGTGTTTTTTTAAAAAGGATGGACTGTGACTCTGCAGACAGTAATATTGATTTGCACCTCCATTTGGGCTCTCACTATAAACTTTACCATGGGGCCCTACACCCATCGCTTTCTCAGAAGGAAAGTATGCTGGATCTGACTATTGATAAAAGAAAAACCCTAGGAGATCTGCGACAATCGATATTTCAGGTATTTACTTTTTTAAGAGTGTTAATCCAAACATTTTATCTTTACCTGAGTTACAAAGACAACTTTAAAATTGTGGATGCGACTGTGCTTTGTATGCCAAGAAGAAATTTTCTATAGTATTTGACGTTTTGCTATCTGAAGCCATGGAAATGATGAAACAAGCCCTTTACCATCGTAATGAAAATAAACGTTAAAGTTGACTTACAGACTTGTACACTGTGGATGGGGATTGAAGTCTTGAAAACCACCTGACTAATTCTTGACGTTTTGTGTCTGCAATCTGGGTATTGCTGTTTCCAACTGCATATTAGGAGGGAGCTTGCTGACCTGGACTGGAAAAAGAGTTAAGAAAATACTCAGCAATTAGAGTTAGCATATGCTGAAAAGAAGTCCTAGAATTTTTTTGAAACTATCAAACTGGGAAATCTAACTCTTTTTTTTCCCCCCAGTAAACCAAAGAAACATCACAATTCCCAGAGAGTGGTCAGGTTCAGTTTCACAAATAGCACAGGAGTTAAAAATGGCTTTGTTTTAGAACTCAAGTCACTTTTTATTTTCATTGTAGAGTGCAGACAAAATATTTTCAAACTTTGGCACAAATGCCTGATCTGAACTTTGTTGGCTAGGTAATCATTGGTGACAGTTGGCTAAAAATATTTGAGTGCAAGACTAAAAAGTGCTCTAGCATACTGCTTATCTGCTTTGCAGAGAGAATGTAAATATAATGCATGAAACTCTGTCCTCATTGAATTCATTAGTAAAACTCGGTTCAACTTCATTTTGGGGGCCAGGATTTCACCCTTTACAACCAGTTTGAAACTTTGAGGGGTTAAACTTTTGCTTTTTTTCACAATTGGTTGTTTTATTTTTACCCATTAGCTGTTGGAATTTTGGGAAGGAGACATCATTCTCAGTACTGCAAAGTCTCTACCAGCAGGACTTCATCTTTACCAAACACTTGATGGTAAGACCTGCATAAAACAAGGCTTCATTGTCTATTTGCATGCACTGTACCTCGTTTAGGGAATTTTGAAGATGTTTCATTTATTAATTTATTGGAGAAATAGATTATTACATTTTATTAACTGCAGTGTTCAGTTTGACCTATTTGCAAATCCACTGCAGTCTCTTCAGTCTTGATCTTATTTATGGCAAACTTAACTTAGGTTGTAAGCTGTGTGGGACGGGCTGTTTTTCATCTGTGTTCAGTGCCTACGATGGGGGGGACCTGGTCCATGACTCAGACTCCTAGGAACTACGATAATACAAATAATAAATAACATAATATTAAAACATAATACAGTTTTATGATCCTTACAGTGGCTCTTCTGTGAAGCCTTGAGTGGGAAGCAGGATGAAAGTGTAGGTCTCTGTGATTTACAGACATGTAAGATTTTACTGTGATATCCGTTTGAATGTTTGTCTTATTAGCATTTATCTATTAGTTAAAAAGGTACAGGATCTGAGAGGCAGGATAGTAGCTAACAAGTGGACTGGACATTTTAAATTGAATGTCTTCATGGAAGTGTTTCAGAGTAACAGCCGTGTTAGTCTGTATTCACAAAAAGAAAAGGAGTACTTGTGGCACCTTAGAGACTAACCAGTTTATTTGAGCATGAGCTTTCGTGAGCTACAGCTCACTTCATCGGATGCATACCGTGGATACTGCAGCAGACTTTATATACACACAGAGATCATGAAACAATACCTCCTCCCACCCCACTGTCCTGCTGGTAATAGCTTATCTAAAGTGAAAAAACCTGGATTTGTGCTGGAAATGGCCCAACTTGATGATCACTTTAGATAAGCTATTACCAGCAGGACAGTGGGGTGGGAGGAGGTATTGTTTCATGATCTCTGTGTGTATATAAAGTCTGCTGCAGTATCCGCGGTATGCATCCGATGAAGTGAGCTGTAGCTCACGAAAGCTCATGCTCAAATAAATTGGTTAGTCTCTAAGGTGCCACAAGTACTCCTTTTCTTCATGGAAGTGAAAACTTGAAGAGGAAAGGTTTTTTTTATGTATATAAATACCACAATACACAGTTCAGTTAAGATGTAATCAGTTTGGCTTTCATTAGTCTTGACACTTACAACTTTATATGGCTTTGTCATTCTAGATATTGGAACAGATTTTTTTTTAAAAATCTGACTTGTTACGTGAAATACAATATCTATTGCTTCAGGTTTTAATTGGATATAAACCCATGGTATGCCCACATCTTAAATACTGCGTGCAGATGTGGTCACCCCATCTCAAAAAAGATATATTGGAAAAGGTACAGAGAAGGGCAACAAAAATGAGTAGGAGTATGGAACAGCTTCCATATGAGGAGAGATTAATAAGACTGGGACTTCTCAGCTTGGAAAAGAGATTACTAAAAGGAGATATGATAGAGGCCTATAAAATCATGACTGGTATGGAGAAAATAAATAAGGAAGTGTTATTTATTCCTCATAACAGAAGAACTAGAGGTCACCCAATGAAATTAATAGGCAGCAGGTTAAAAACAAACGAAAGGAAGTATTGCTTCACACAATGCACAATCAACCTATGGAACTCTTTGCCAGAGGATGATGTGAGGGCCAAGACTATAATAGGATTCAAGAAAATGAAATAAATTCTTGGAGCATAGGTCCATCAGTTGCTCTTAGCCAGGATGGGCAGGGGTGGTGTCTCCAGCCTCTGTTTGCCAGAAACTGGGAATGGGCGACAGGGGATTGATCACTTGATGATGACCTGTTCTGTTCATTCCCTCTGGGGCACCTGGCATTGGCCACAGTTGGAAGACAGGATACTAGGTTAAATAGACATTTGGTGTGACCCAGTATGGCCATTCTTATGTTCTTATGATAGGCCTTGGTCTGTCTGCCTCAGAAAATTAGGTTTTTGCCAAAAATACTCAAGTAATTTTTATAGCATAAATGTCAGAAAACAGAAGCTAAACAAAAAACTGTTCTTGCAAATTTTAATGTAATCCTTGTAGATTTAAAGTAATTGTCATTTAATCTGTATTATGGTAAGAAAGTAAAACTAGTTACGTGCAAAAATTAAGCACATCTATGTCAAATACTGGCTGTAAGGATACAGTACATGACTACTTCAGCATTTAGCATTATTACTTAAATTTAAAAATGTACTTTTAAATCTCATGTGGGAAGTTATTGACCATACAGATTGGTCAAATAGAGTTTAATGTCATAGTCCTGCAAAAGGATTTGCCTAGGTGTACCCTTATGTCTATCAGTAGTTCTGTTGACTTAGCGGGACTCCTCAGAGGCATATGGGCCTGGATCACTTTACACAACTGGGCCCTGAACTTAGCCTTCTGCATCTGTTCTTCATAGCAACTTTACATCTAAATAGAACATCCAAATATGAATGAAGTCTATTCTGTGTCCAGTTTGCCAGCTGACTTGGGTGTTACCTATTGGGAAAATCTTGATGGTTTGATCTTTTCAGGAGATGAGATGACACTGGGTGGCATTGGACTTGCCGATGGAGCACATGTCTTCGTGTGGAATGGCAAGGAGGTAAGACAACAGGAAAATAAATCATATTCTACAGATCCTGAGAATCTGATTTTTAATCTTCAGAAAGGTTTCTGGTCATTTTAAATCCCTTTTAATACTTTCTTGAGGAGTGCTGGTGATATTTGGCATCAGTGATGCCGCTCCAGCCTCATTCACAGATGGCTCTCTCTATGCTGCTTGTGACTATACCCTTCATTTACCTCAAGGTACATTTATTTTCCTGGTAGGATATGGATGTGTAAACAGACTGTACCACCTACAGTGTGTGATAGTCAATGAGATTCCCAGGTGATTACTGTATAGATTTTTGGAGGAAAAAAAATTCCATACCAATTAAGCTAAAGCAGATTTTTAAATTTGCTGTGTGCTAGGTCAGTTTATGATGCAGTAACAAATGTTTGCTCAGCTGCGCAACATCCAGCAGACAGCTAAATTTGCATCAGTGATTGATACCATATATAAAAGAATAATTCATTGAACACAGCACACTCTCCATGGATTGTTCTCTTCTTTTGAACATAAAGGCCTCTGCTTTGTTTCAGCACCTAAAATGCAACAGTTATGTAGTAGTAGGAGATGGCTTGCCCTCAAAAGTATTAATTTCTGTAATCTCAATACTTTATTTTTCTATAATAGAGTAAGATACTAGGGAATCTTTTAAACCTTGTTGCAAAATATGTCTCCATTTCCAATTAAAATTTCACGTTTTAAAAAATTGTATATTAAGGATGTATCCAATAACTAATGAAAACAAATTTAATGTTAACAGTCTCAGCTTTTGTTCTTGACATGCACATTTATTTTTGTTCCCTTGCTAAACTTAAAAATAGCCCAACTTTAATTTTTTGGGCTGCCTTGGTCTTATTCTTATATATTTTTGTATTGAATAAAAGTGTGTAGTTCATAAATATCTTGAAGGGGTAAATCAGTGAGGATTGACAATGATTATTCATCTGACTGAAGCTTAGATTCAGTATGTTAGTGTTCAGATCCAGGTAATATAGCTGCAGGTATTCTCTAGATTTCTGTGCTAAAAGATTAAATGGGTCCATTATCGTCCCAATTTTTTTTCCTTTACCACCAGTATTTTCAGGATGGATGCAGAGTTACAGCAATCCCTGGCCTCCTAGCATTATATCCCCTTCTTGACACCTCTGATATTCTTTAGCAAGCTGTTCAGGTGGAATTCAGTCAGGGGGAGGCTTAATTCTAATGAGGTGGGGGAAAAAGCAAGACTTCCTTGTCCTGAATGACTGAGCAACTAGAATCATCCGTACTTTGTAGGCCTCTTGCTATTGTTGATTACCCTTCATCTGCAGATATTGCACGCTTCCTACAGGTTGGTGGTATGGAGGTGTTATCAGGTCTTGACCATGAACCCGTGCTCCTAAATGTTCTTCGGTTGGCGGGCTATAATGAAGGAGGAAAAGGTCAGCATTTCATCGAATCCCAGCATGCCGTTCCATGCAGTGCAGAACTGAGCACCCTGTGGAAAGCCTTACCATTGCCAGGAGGGATCATCTTAATGAACAGTTCGGGATCTGACAAAGAGGTGGAGAATTGGAAGGTCGTTCCTGAGGAGGATATGAAGAAGACAGTCAGAAGTGTTGGCCTGACAGATGGAAGCTCAATATTAGTTTTAGATAGCCATGACCAAAGGTAAATTTCATAATTGTGTTTCTTTCCTGTGAAGGACTTGTTTCAAAGTTAGGAGGCAGTTAACAAAGCAGAATTCCTTTGACTAGAATTACATTGTTACATGTTCTTGTTGCTATTCTTGTTAGTCATTTTTGCCACCACCATTAATGTGATGATCTCAGGGTTGTGTAATGGGGGTGCTTAGAAGTTGGGGGAATTCCAAAAAGTTATGATTGCTACAGCAACATTAACTTTGCCATGCTGAACATCCTTTGTGCATTTAGGGTGTATGTGAAGAAGAGAGGTTTACATTTTAACATGGAAAAGAGCAATAAGAAGCTCTTTATGTATGCAGCTTGGCTGAGGTAACGCTTCTGGAATTTCATGGGTGTTTAAGTACTTAATGCAACATCAGGAATGGGAAATTAATTGGCATTTGACTTCATAGGATATCTTTAAGGAGCTTGTATGTGGTGGTGGGAGAGGAGAATTGTAACAATTGTCCTGGGCAGCATACAGCTGCGTTGGACTTGCCAGTAGACATTTTCAGTTCTCTGAAACAGCCAAATGTGCACTTATATGGAAGGCTCTGTGCATGAAAATGCAATTAGTTAAGTGCACTCCTGCAGATATGGAAATTTTCAGCTGCAAGTGCCCATGGTGTAAATTTTGATTTATTGGTTACAGTAAAGTTTTTAAACATTTTAAATATAAAAAGTGAAACAACAGGTTCTCCATTGGGGACTATATTAATACCAAGACTTAAATTTCAAGTGGTTTATGGTACTCAGAATGATTAGAATATTTTTACAATGCAGAAAAGTATATTTCCCCACAAAATACATCACTTAAACCCTACGGAGTTTTGTCAAGCAAACAGATTTCACATTTTGGTCAAAGACCAGATGTACAAACATCAGCCAAACTAGTGTCGGTTATGGAGATGTGAGAACAAGGTTGCAATGGAAACTATAACTAGAACAGTTATGAGTAGTGACACCCGGTGCTTTGCTGTAAAACACTACTACTTAACTAGCACTTATTAAAGGGCAAAAAGTAAAAGTTCAGTTTTAAGCACAAAATGGTTTTCCTCTTAGGAGGGAAGTGCAATTAATACTAATGCATATGTCCAAACTTACATTTGGTGTATACATAGTAATATATGCCTCAGTTTCAAACATTTATTGGGTTAATTACAAAGACACTTTTTTTTTAATTTTGGTCATACTGGCTGTATTTTACTCATTATTGTCATTGTTATGGTAGTGCACGGGGGGCCTGCCCTTTTGTTCTGGATACTCTATATGGACAGAGTAAGAGACAGTCCTTGCCTTGAAGAATGTAAATCTTAATAGACACGGCTGGTAAAGGGTTGGAAAAAGGAATATTGTCCTCTTCAGACAGACGAGGAGCTGAACTGAATAGTGACTTTGCCCATGGTCATACAGGAAGTCTTTGGAGAGACCCAGGAATTGAACCCAGATATCCTGAGTCCTACACCAGTGTCTTAAACCACAAGGACAAAAACAATTGGCAAATGGCAAGATCTGTCAGGAGTTGAGTAAATTTACACAAGCAGATTGGCTCATTAATCATCCCTCTTAGATGGAATGCTACTGATATTCCACCACTTGCCATTTTGCTGAGCAAGAAGTTCTGATCGTGGAAAAATTGTATGGTTGCTATCTAGTAAGATCATGTTGGCTTAAGCCCACCAAATTAATTTCCTTTGTGTATAAAAACAAATAGAAACCTGGGCCTCTGGAGGTCAATGTAGCTCTTTTAGTACAGGGGCTGTGGGTAAAATTTGTCAGAATGACTGACGTAGGGTATATGTGCACTAGACACGTTGCTGTTGCCGTTGTAGCATAAACTCGTACTACAGAGATGGAAAGTGTTCTTCCTAGCACTGTCTACACTGTAGATTACATTGGCTTACCTACATCTCTCAGGCATGTAAACTTTTCATACCTATGGCATAGCTAGGTTGACTTAACTTTCTAGTGTAGACCAGCCCAGAAACTCCTACGTCCCATTTTTAAAAATAACTTAAAAATAACATTGGCTTTTAATGAGACTTAGCCGTGGTCTACACTACAGAGTTAGGTCGACGTATGGCAGCTTACATGGACCTAACTCTGTAAGCAACTACACTAAAATGTCTCACCTGTCAATGTAACTTGCCCACTATGCCAACTTAATAACTCCACCCCCATGGGAGGTGTAGAATCAATGTTGATTTAGTTAGGTTGATGCAGTGTCAGTGTAGACACTGTGTTGCTTTACTTCGACTGTTGCTGCCTTTCAGAAGCCATCCCACAGTGCTTGTGTCAATGACACACTCCTTG
Source organism: Lepidochelys kempii (assembly GCF_965140285.1). Lineage (NCBI taxonomy): Eukaryota > Metazoa > Chordata > Testudines > Cheloniidae > Lepidochelys > Lepidochelys kempii. Next base: position 74,876,057 of record NC_136390.1, on the reverse strand, counting down.
TGTCAGCAGGGCACGTCCTCACCAGGAGTGGTGCAAGCGCTCCTGGTGAGGACGTGCCCCACTGACACAAGGAGTGTGGTATAGACTCCTAGAATATCAGGGTTGGAAGGGACCTCGGGAGATCAACTAGTCCAACCCCCTGCTCAAAACAGGACCAGCCCCCAATTTTTGCCCCAGATCCCTAAATGGCCCCCTCAAGGATTGAACTCACAACCTTGAGTTTAGCAGGCCAATGCTCAAACCACTGAGCGACCCCTTCCCCCCATGGACATGCAAAAGCGATTTAATTACTGCGGTGGCTGTACATCGCTGTAACTTAGGTCAACATAATTTTGTAGTGTAGACATACCCTTAGACTCCCTACTGCCTACATCCCTTTTGAAAATTGAAATTAGGTTCCTTAAGTTCTTAAGGCATTTTTGAAAAATTTACCATATAACTATTTCTGTTTGTCCAATACCTACCACAGAAGGATACTGACTGGGACCTTTGGGTGTCACCATGTTATAAGCGTAGTAATAAGACCTAGTTCATATATAAACAATAAGACACTGTGGCATTTAGCAGTCTTCCTCAGTATAAGTAATGTACATTTTCCTTGTATTCTTCACTTACATATAGTACATAAATCTGCGCTCTAAATATATCTTGTTTGCAGCTTGGTGAACATGGCAAGTGGCAATTTGACTGCTTTTACACATGATATCAGCTGGCTACAAGTTAAAAATTTCTGCCGGTTGGAAGCTGAAGAGAAGCAAGTTAAAATTACTGCAACCATTGAAACAGTGAGTAAAGGAGTTACAACTGTTCAGGGATATAACAGAATTCTTCCCTTACTCCGCACAGCTTCTTCAGTTCAGTTGGGTTAATCACAGGGGGTAAAATCCTGGCCCTATTGAAATCAGTGGCAAAATTCCCATTGACTTCAGTGAGACCAGGATTTCATCTTGGGAATTTTCAGTTAAGTACACTGGCTTATGTTGGAAAAACAGCAAGGGTGGCAAGCTTGGCATTGTCACCCACAAGAGCCAGAATAACATTGTGTAATTGTGACAGGCACATGCATGTCTGCTTTGAAGAAACTTTTTTAATTTCTTTAGGTTGTGATGCATTATGTAGACTTACTACAGTCTACCTCAGTGAATTTTAAAGTCCACAACAGCTTTTCTAGGGGCCATCATGAAAACAATGTGTTGCATGAGACTGTGCTGGAGAACAAAACTTTTAAATATCTCTTTATGAAGAAAATAGTTCTTGTTACAAGGGTACGATGGAAAAAAATGGTGGACTGTGTGTTTTAGTGTGTTTTAGCACGATCTTAACAGTAAAGAACAGAAGGAATTTGTGCATTTAATCTAAAGCTATTTTAATTATTCAACTTAGATTTTGGTTTCTGTGTAATTCCTCTCTTTTTTAACATATTTACGTCTGCATCCTTTATTGCTTCTTTTATGAGTATTTTACATGTTAATTACTTTCTGTACACCATCTCAAACTCCCCTATCTTCTGAATCTTATTCCCATCTCCTCAAACCATTTTCTCTGATTTCATCACCCACGTTATTTATACACCTGAGTTGTCTTCTTAATCTCCTACTACATTAACTACAACTTCACTTTCCTAAACTTGTCATAAGATATAAATCCTCTGAGACTTCTCTTGCTCTTTCTCCCATTATTGTTGAATGCTATAGAAAGAATATTAAACATTATGTGCAGCATAGTGCATCAGTTTCTAGTTCTTTGTTTGGTGCATTTTCTTTTGCGCTGTAGTCTGATATTATATTCACTTTTGGGGGGTGGGGGGGGTGGGAAGGGCTGCAGCTGATGGTTTTAAAAATCCCAAAATGTGACTATGTAAATCGGAGAAAATATCTCCTTAATATATTACCAATTTGCAAAATGCTACAGCAAAATCAAAGAGAAATTAATGCACTTTAAATGAAGAGTAATGTCTTTCTTAGTGCTTGAATTCCATACACACACACACACAGCTTGCATTCTGTTTTTTGCATAGTCTATTATATTACATAGTCACTAATAATTCTCTCTTAGGTGATGTCAGATATCAAAATTAAAGCAATACAGGAGCTGCAATTAGGGGAAGATCTAGGTAAATAACTGTTCAATAATTATTTTGTTGGTAATATGGTTATTTCAGTTTGCTGGATGGCTTTTATAGTTTACAAAAGGGAGATTACTTGAGATATGGGAGTTAGTCTTTAGTATTAAGACTTTTTAATAATTTTTCTCTGCTGCAGGATGTAAAGGATTTGAGACTCCTTTAGTTGTGAATAAAATGACAAATCTTCCTGGCTAAAAATACTACAATGTACCAAACTAACTGCTGTTGAAAACATACGTATGTTAGGAGTACCTTATTTATATCCACCAACTACTTTTCCTAGAAGCCATTTTTTTGCAGGTCCAAGAACTTTGTCATCTTGTTTAAAAAAGCAAAACAAACACATCACAAATGAAAGCAATTCTGAGACTGGTAAATTGCCTTCCTGTAAGACTTATACTTTCTGTCCCTCCCTATAAGATTTATTTCAAGGCATTTTTAAAAATGTGTATCCAAAGTTGGAAACTTTGGCCAATCACAATATTCAAGCCATTATTGCTAAGGTAGCTGACTTTTTAAAAAGGGAAAGTAATGTCCAGCCAGGAGGCTAGGCTAGCAGTGTTTTCTTGACCTCTGGGAAGTGCTATCAAGTTGTGATATTAGTGCTGTACCTTAGGGACAAAAAATTTTCTACTATGAGATGCCTCTACTTAGCTAAACCGGTTAGTCTGTTAATTTTCAGTCCTCTATCACTCCAAACAGCTGAGCCAAATTCAATTTGATTTTAATCTATTTAGTCCATCTTGTCCTCCTTTTTCCTCCATTGTAGTGAACGATAGCTGTCTCAGACCTATTAACAGAAATGGGAAGCTTCTCTCTCCAGGTAAGCCTCTTTAGTAATCTGTCAGATAAAATTAAGGAGAAGATGCATAGCTGCTATATTTTTCATTTAATAGAACATACAAATATAGCTGGGTGAATAATAGATTCACTGTCATTCATAGTGGAAGTTCATAGTCATTCATAATTATAATGAATAGTCATTGTGCCAGGGAGAAAGTGAGAGTTGTTCTGTAGCGTGGTGGCTAGGCCGCTCTCTTAAGACATTGGAGACCCAAGTTCCAGGTTCTTCTCTTACTGTTGATACAAAGTGGAGCAGCTTGAGAGAAGAGATGGACAGAGACCCACCCCAAAATACCCCATCAGCCGATGACTAGGACATACGCCTGCAGTATGGGACACGAATGTTCAAATCACTTCTCCCTGTCAGGAAGAGAGTGAATTGGACCCTTGTCACTGGACTAAACGTTAAAAGGAGGGCTGTGGGGTTGCCACCGCTGCTGCTTCAGGCTGCTTTGTGACTCCAGCCCAAAAACTCGAAATGTTTTGCTAATGTTGAAATGAAACTGTTTGGTTCTTATATTACCGAAATATTTCAGTTTTTCAGTAATGTCGAATCTATTCATGAATTCTTATTGTGTTTGCCAAATGGTTTCAGGTTGGCCAAATAAACTATTCATTGTAACAATTTCACCCAGCTCCTATATACAAGTCTAATATCACATTAAAGTGATGAGTAGCATTTCATGGTGTTCCCATACTTAATTAAAACAGGAGCCTTTTTTCCAATAGTAATATTTGTCTGTTAGCATTTCCGCTATCAGATAAATAAACCATTTGTCTTTTTTTATTACTTGCATCTAAATTCACTAATATTAAATACTGTACTACCAATCATGTATTCATTAGGAACTGGATGCTGGATCACTGCAGAAATGCACAAAAGGTGAACAGCTACCCAATACAATATACTATATGTAGATGAAAATAACTATTAGTTTTCACTAAGTAAGCCATGTAAATAAATTTATAAAGAAAATAGAGTAATTTGAATCTTGCTAAAAATGAGTCCATAGCTCCTTTCATTTTTAAGGCTGCTTGCTAACTGTTTCAGGAAAAGTAGAGTCCCTCTTTATGGATTTACAACATATATTCCTATAAACATTACAAACTAAATGTTTATATTGTTAAATAATTAAAGTTGATACACAATAGGAGGATTTTAGAATGGATTGGATAACTAAGCATGAATAAATATATTAACAGTTAAGTGTTTGCATCATCACTTTCATGACCATGCTGGCAACACTAGTATTTTTTGGAAACAAACTTTTATTGTGTTTTCCATATTTTTCTCCTCTCTAAAGTGCCTGAGGATTATACTGTCAAAGAAGCAGAACTAAAGATGGGAAGTCTTTTGGGACTGTGTCATGGAAAAGCTCCAACTTCCACTCAGGTAAAAGAGTAGGGATACACAGAAAGAGGACTTGGCGCAAAAGAGCTTTGATCATGTTTACATTTTCCAATATTCATCATTTGTATTTTCTCATCATAACACTTCGTAGAGTTAATGGCAGTATAGGAGAAATGCTCATTCCTTTTACGAAATATGCTAATTGGCTTACTCACTTTAGAGACTTAGGGGTAGTAGGAACATTGTCATTTACTCGGCTCAGCACCTTCCCTGCCTTATTTCATTTTTAACTGTAAGATGTACCTGGTCTGCCTATTGTATGTTTTGCCACAAGAGGATTTCAGTGCTGTTTGTTTTGTTAGAGAGACAACCCTGCTGTAATTAACCAACATGCACGTGCAGTGAATACAAAGAAAACTTAACCCTGTTTTCATTCTTAACTATATCTTCTGAGAGTTTAGATAAGTAATTATGATAGACTACCCCATATTTGTAAGTAGTCTGTCTTAACCTTATTCTGGAATTAAAAATCATGTAAATCTATTATATGTGTATATAAAATCATGCTGCATGATCTCTGAGCTTTAACTTGACATGCTATCCTTTTCTTAGCTCTTCTTGTATTTTGTTGTTGGGAGTGATCTGCAGGGAGGCCCGGAGATGGAGATAATAGTGGAAGAGACTGCATCTGTGAGAGAGGTAAGTATTGGAGTCTTTCCTTTTGCATGGATACTTTAGCACTCCAATGCCAGCTCCTCTGCACCTGGATACTTCTCACTTGCTACTGTGTATTGCTTCAAAATAGCACCCATATTACAGCAGGTGCCCCCGGGAAAATTGATTTATTGGGGAAAATTTCAAAAGTAGGAAAGGGGAGAGAAATGTCTTGAGTTCCTTAAAGATGGTGCGGAGAGGATACTGCCCATGGACTGATCAGAATCCAGCTGGCTTAGACATGGTCATGTGATCATCTTTACAAGTAGTGTCACTTTATTAGTCATGTGGGACCATGTAATACTATGACAGGGTTGATCACGATTAAGTGGGGTGTAAGCAGCTGGATCTGCAATTTTATTGTAGAATTAGTCATTTTAAAAACTGAAGCAAGGTCTGTGAGCAGAGCCTATTGTGGAAGAGGAAGAAGGTAGCTTTTGGTAGTGGCTGACTCTTTTTGCTAGAGTTGGCTTCAGAGCAGCACCTTGCTCCAAACTAGGAAGTGGATACGGGTCTTGATATCAAACAGTGCTTTAAAATATGTTTTAAATTGTTGTGGTTATGAAGCTCTAATGTTTAATATCTTTAACTTTTGTGTTTTGGAGTTACCATGTCTTTAAAATATGTACATGCTGCTCCTCTGGACTTTTAAAGCAAAGTGTTGGTGCTGAACATAAGGACACACACAATGTGGGTTCAAAATCTTTTGGAAGACACTTAAAAAAAAAAAAACAACTCTCTCTCTCTCTATCGCCAGCCCACCCCCATAGCAGGTGCCCTGCTGCTGCCACAGCAGTTCTCATTGTGACTAGCATAAACTCTTAGTATCTACCATGCACATAGTTAGACTAAAAGTAATCAGAGGGAGTTGGGCTTTTTAAGATTCTGGCTTTATTTTAGTAAAGGAAACCTGTGGGAGGAAGTTGTCGTGTCAAACTCCTACACAACAGAAGTTCTTTCATAGAAGTGATAAATTGATAGCACAAGTCTATTTTCTGACAGGCTGTGAAAGCTGCTTCTTATAGAATATTAAAATTTTGTATGTATACATTTATACATGAAAACAATTGTACATTCTAAGGGCCCAGATATGGCTTTCCAACAAGCATCAAGTAATGGTTTGAGTGCAGTTGTTCTATCCATTAAGATAGTAACAGATCAGGAACCAGACTGTGACTTGGTCACATGTTGGAAAATCTAGTTTTGTAAATGAAATTATTTTTCAATTTATGTACTGGAGTTAAATATCACCATCTATTTTTCTTTTCTTTCAGTGTCTAAACTTAATGCTGGAGAAATCTGGGTTACCAGGTTAGTTGTACCAGGTAGTTTGTCTAATATGTTCAGTGTTTTCCAGATTTCTTTTGCACACCCTACAAGCTTAAAAAGTAATTGTTTAAATTAAGCTCATTTGCATCATTGTGAGATGCAATGAAAGAGAGAGAGGATTTATAGAGGCTGGAGAAAATGAATGAAGGTCTGGAAATAAAGTTCATGCCAGTCTAAATTGGGCAAAAACTCACCCTTGACTTCAGTGATCACAATAAATAAAAAGAGATCTTTAAATCACTTTGCCAAAGCAAACTGTAAAAGTGAAATTAATGGTAAAATTGCATCTGTGAACATGTGCTTTGGACCATTCCATTATTAAAGGTGCTAAATGAAATGAGCATGCAGAAGCTATTTAGTGATTGACTGTCTATATTGGTGGTTTTGTCAGTACAGCATTTTTCATAGCTGCTGGTTGAAAAAAAGGAAAGAAAAAGGAGCGTACCATCATTTCCTCTATCTTGAGCACTGAAATTAATATGTATTAAATGCAACATTCTATGTTAGTGTAAAGTGAAGGTTGAAAATTTAAACACAAGTCAGATAATAGGAAAGTTCATGTTCAAAAAACATTTTCATCTACATTCATTTACTTGTATTAGGATACACATTAAGCAGCCAAACTAAAACTTCTCTGTGTGTGTGTACGCACCACCCAGTAGGTAAATTCATGTTTGAAAAATGTTAGCCTCATTAATTTCTGTAAGTATAGATTTCCCTGCCATGAAAGCAATGGTACTGTGTTCTTGTGTGTTACTTTATATCACCAACCCTGAAAAGCTGAAATAGGCCTTAATTTGAACTTCATGTATAGGTGCTCTCTTTCTAATAAAATGTGTGTTTCAGATCACTTGGATTCTTTTTTTCCTCACTTAAAAAGACTGTTGGACATGCTTTTTTTCTTGAACTTTATTAAAATAATTCTGTTTGGATTTAGGGGTTTTAGTTAGGTCAAATTTTAGACCTTAAAATGCATACATATATAAATATTTTTATAATACTTTCCTCAGAGGAAAAATTCAAGAACAAACATAATTGCTCTTCCGTAATGCTTTGTGCTCACTCTGCTCTCTCTCTCTCTCTCTCTCTCTATCTATAATGTATTATAATCCCAGAACTAGTGCAAATCAGCCCTGAATTTTTGCAGGTAGTAAAAATACCCTTTTCTTACAGCAACAGTTGTATTCATTTTTAAGAGGCCATCATCAACTTTAATTGTACATCTGTTTGAAAATATACCTACAAGTAACGCTTAACATCTTTGTAACTGAAAACTAATTTTTATCAATTTTTAAAATTTTGTTTTCTTTGTATTTGACAGCATTTTTTTAAGCGGACAATTCACTTCTCTTCTATATCTTATTCAGAGAATCCTATAATAGCAGGGTTGGAAGGGACTTCAGGAGGTCACCTAGTCCAACCCCCTGCTCAAAGCAGGACCAATACCCAACAAAATCATACCAGCCAGGGCTTTGTCAAGCCTGACCTTAAAAACCTCTAAGGAAGGAGATTCCACCACTTCTCCAGGTAACCCATTCCAGTGCTTCACCCAGTGAAAAAGTTTTTCCTAATATCCAATTTAAACCTTCCCCACTGCAACTTGAGACCATTACTCCTTGTTCTGTCATCAGCTCCCACTGAGAACAGTCTAGAGCCATCCTCTTTGGAACCCCCTTTCAGGTAGTTGAAAGCAGCTATCAGATCCCCCCTCATTCTTCTCTTCTGCAGACTAAAAATCCCAATTCCCTCAGCCTCTTCTCATAAGTCATGTGCGCCAGCCCCCTAATCATTTTTGTTGCCCTCCGCTGGACTCTCTCCAATTTTTGCACATCCTTCTTGTAGTGTGGGGCCCAAAACTGGACACAGTACTCCAGATGAGGCCTCTCTAATGCTGAATAGAGGGGAATGATCACATCCCTCGATCTGCTGGCAATGCTACTACTTATACAGCCCAAAATGCCATTAGCCTTCTTGGCAACAAGGGCACACTGTTGACTCATATCCAGCTTCTCGTCCACTGAAACCCCTAGGTCATTTTCTGAAGAACTGCTGCCTAGCCATTCGGTCCCTAATCTGTAGCAGTGCCTGGGATTCTTCCATGCTAAGTGCAGGACTCTGCACTTGTCCTTGTTGAACCTCATCAGATTTCTTTTGGCCCAATCCTCCAATTTGTCTAAATCCCTCTGTATCCTATCCCTACCCTCCAGCGTATCTACCTCTTCTCCCAGTTTAGTGTCATCTGCAAACTTGCTGAGGGTGCAATCCACACCATCCTCCAGATCATTAATGAAGATATTGAACAAAACTGGCCCCAGGACCGATCCTTGCGGCACTCCGCTTGATACCGGCTGCCAACTAGACATGGAGCCATTGATCACTACCCGTTGAGCCCGACGATCTAGCCAGCTTTCTATCCACCTTATAGTCCATTCATCCAGCCCATACTTCTTTAACTTGCTGACAAGAATACTGTGGGAGACAGTGTCAAAAGCTTTACTAAAGTCAAGGAATAACATGTCCACTGCTTTCTCCTCATCCAAAGAGCCAGTTATCTTGTCATAGAAGGCAATTAGATTAGTCAGGCATGACTTGCCCTTGGTGAATCCATGCTGACTTTTCCTGATCACTTTCCTCTCCTCTAAGTGCTTCGGAATTGATTCCTTGAGGACCTGCTCCATGATTCTTCCAGGGATTGAGGTGAGGCTGACTGGCCTGTAGTTCCCTGGATCCTCCTCCTTCCCTTTTTTAAAGATGGGCACTACATTAGCCTTTTTCCAGTCAACCAGGACCTCCCCCGATTGCCATGAGTTTGCAGAACCATTGGCCATTATCTTTGAAATCACATCTGCCAAGTCCTGTAGCACCCCCGGATGCAGTGCATCCAGCCCCATGAACCTGTGCTCATCCAGTTTTTCTAAATAGTCCTTAACCTTTTCTTTCACCACTGAGGACTGCTCATCTCCTCTCCATACTGTGCTGCCCAGTGCAATAGTCTGGGAGATGACCTTGTTCGTGAAAATAGAAGCAAAAAAAGTATTGAGTACATTAGCTTTTTCCACATCCTCTGTCACTAGGTTGCCTCTGCCATTCAGTAAAGGGCCCACACTTTCCTTGACCTTCTTCTCGTTGCTAACGTACCTGAAGAAACCCTTCTTGTTACTCTTAACATCCCTTGCTAGCTGCAACTCGAAGTGTGATTTGGCCTTCCTGATTTCACTCCTGTATGCCTGAGCAATAATTTTATACTCCTTCCTGGTCATTATTATTAGTTTCCTCTGGTTAGGGGAAGAGAGAGAAACATTTATAAAATGGGAAAATGTGGTTGCAAAACAACAAATTGTTTTAGGGAGTTGAGCATGTATGGTATCTGTAACTAGTTTTAATTTAAATTTGGCATCCATTTAATCTCTAACATTTTGTCAAAGTTGAGAAATGTATGAATTACTTACCCTTGGGAAGAGTGTGTTTACATATTATTTTGTAATAGTGATATTTTGCTGCATGTTTTCAGTGTTCTGCTTTTTGCAGGTGACAACTGGCATTTGAGAAGAATTGATTGGTGCTATGAAGCTGGAGAGGCATTAAGTGAGGAAGTAAGAGAACCCTATGTTTTACATTAAAAAGCAAATATGTTAAGGGCTCCTAGGTCTGTGGTATATTGGAGATCACATCCTATTTTATGTTGTTGGTGATTAGGCAAGAGTGAGAATGTGTGCAGAATATGTAACACACAAAGTATTTGCCCTGTAGTGATTTGCTGTGGCTATTGTTAAAGATTTTCCATACAATTGTTTCTTGAAGCCTAGGATTTGGTGTGTTAGGAGGTTTGAGATCTACTGATAACTGCTAGGTATTATTATGTATTGATAACTTAGGGAGCTTCAGAGGAAATGGGAACCAGAGAGCAATAGGACACCTGTTATACTTGCAACACAGACCCATATAAAGGGATGACTTGTACGTTGGTGTGGATATTTGGTCAGGTGGTGGCACAACACGGTACTCCAAATTCCTGCTCCGTCTAGTGCATCTGAATAGTTGTTGAGTCTCCATCAAGTAATCAGCAGCCAGATGAAGTTTAAAGTGCTCTTGTATGGAAAAACAAGCCCCTGTGGCTTTAAGGCCTGCACACCCAGCACGCTTTTTACAAGTGAAAAAACTCATTCACTTAACAAAATACAGTATGCTTTCTGCTCCCTCAGAGTGCCAGACTGAAGGAGCTTAATGTCTGCAGTGGAGATACTTTGGTCATAACTGAAGGGAAACTGCCACCCAAGGTAAAATTTTCACTTTGTGTCATGCTACAGTTTGGCAGATCCTAAGCCATTTAGAATTGTATAAATCAAAAACAAAGCCTGAAACTTCACTCGGTAACCAACAGGCAGCCAGTCCAGATCTCTGCACAGTAAAGTGCACATGATGAGAGACACTACTTAGATCACCACATTTTGTATCCGGTTTTTCACAAATGGTTTTAAAATGTGTGGAGCGCATTGCAATAGGCTTGAAGTGAAGTGACCAAGAAGTGTGTGATGATAGGTCTGCCCCAGAAAGATATGGTTGCAACCTTCTGGTCAGATGTGGACAGAGAGCGTCATCCTAGTCATTTCCACTTCCTGATCAACTAAGGGCAGTTAGGAGTCTAACCAGAGCCCCATAATGTGAAGCAATGTCACCAAAGATGGACAAACACCCCTGTCAGAGGGGCAGATGTCATCTTTGAAATACAGTCTGATGCTTTTCCCCAAACTAGCAATGTCACTTAGGTCTTATATTAATTAAGCCTCAGTCAGCTAGTTCTTACCATGTCTCAGTCTCTACAAGCCTCTGACCAAGGGGTTCATTGCACTTATTGGAGACAAAACTGGGTGACATCATTATGCTGTTACCAGTTTTGTCACTAACCGTTTCCCTGGGCTCTATACAGGTAGAACAAGCTAGAATCCGAGGCCCATGCAGGAGTCCTTTACACAAAACAAGATTAGAAAAACAATGAAAATGGAAAATTAACATTGCAGATTAATACTCTTCTTCTCTGTTGATGCAAAAATCAAACTTCTGTACTATTACAAGTAAGTTATTTTTCATTCACTGTACAGGGATTCTTGAAAGTGCCTATCTGGTGGTACAAGCCTTTGATGCACTTCGGACACCAGGAGAGCATGCAGGATCAAATGAACTGCATGACCTGCATGATGGGGGCATTGCGAGTATCTCCAGCAGGAGGTGAGTTCTTGGTGTTCAGAAATAAAGGTTTCCATGAACTTCTTGAGTAGAGAAAGTTGCCTTTTGCAAAACCAAATGGCCATCCCATATTTACCAAGTAGGCAACAATATTTGTAGAATATTTTCTTGAAGGGCCTGATGTTTTATGGGTTATAACAGTCTTCTTCTGATCCTTGTAGTAGGAAGAGAGCCTAAGACATAAGCCCTTGTATTAGAGGCTTGGTATTATGTAGGACCTGCTCACAGAATCTGGCAAGAACAGGGCTAGTAATGCAAAAATACACATTCCTAAGAGGTGCTAAGCACAAAGTACTTACGCAAACACATCCTGATATCAAGTTGTACCAGAACATTCCAATATTAAGGATGGTACATAAACATTTCCCAAGAATAACAGGAACACACTGATCCCTCCTAAAAGATAGCACGTAATAAAAATGTTTTAATTGAACCAACGTGTACAAGGTGATGGGTAATAACTAGCCACCTTGGGGCAGTAACTAACTGTGTCAGAGCCAGTACTAACTTGTTTGTATTAGGGTATAAAAATGTATTTCAGAGGGAGTATCTTTGTCCAGCTGAGGGGGGAATGGAAAGTCCTGCCAGTTACTGAGTTGCGTCCATTGTCATGGGCATACATGTCTTAGTATTCTCATAGAGTCTGCCAGGTGCTATTACCGCACTTTGCTGACAATAAATCTGGCAGGGTGCCTTCTTACCTTAACGGATCTTGTGGTTATTGGGCGGTTCACTCCAGTTCTGCTGTGCTGGCTGTTTGTGCAGAGCTGGGGCAGCATACAAAAAACCCACACAGATGCAGCCGAACATCTAACCACAATCCTTAAACTCTGTACACTGCCCCACAGTTTGGATTATGGGGGTGTGAATATCAGTGTGCAGCAACGTACAGCTCTGTAACTCCTCCCATGTGAAAACTACATTACATTAACTTAGTCCTATTTGAAGAGGATTACATTAATGCGAACTAGGAACCTTCTAGTTTGCACCCACAGCACTTCAGTGCTGGTTGCTGTTCACACCCCTGTAATCTGAACTGTGCGGTAGTGTAGATGAGCCCAAAGTATTGCTGACAAATGTAACTTTTCATAAGCTGCAAAATGATGGGTGAGTAAATAGGGCATAGCTACTAAGGGTGATGCATACATTGCTTTCTTCTAGAAATGTTTGCTCATTTAAAATTGATAAAATCAAACAATACCAGTTAAGGTAGGAAGATTAAATGAAGTGGGGAAGGAATAAAATAAGGTGGAGAAATAATGCAAACTGGAAAAAACCAAAGCTACTTTCCACCTCTTCCTGCTGCCAAACGAAGGAAAAAACCCTCCTCTTCAGTACAGAGTTCTGTTGCATTACAGAAGAACTCAGTATTCTGTCTTTTCTTGTTACTCTCCTCCCTGCTTCAAAATTAGCATAACTGGTCACTAAATAATATATCCCACTCTTGCTATGTAAGATGTGGAGCTGTACCAATCTTCTTGGAATGCTGTTCAGATAATAGCTTTCATTGGGGCTTCCTTGTCCTAATACCTGTGTTGTTGAACACCGTTTTAACATCTATTGGCAGAGGGGAAAATCATGTTATTTTACACTCTGTCTTGGTTTCTGATCTACTTAGTAAGCACATACTTTCTTTCTAATTAAGAAGTTATAAGGAGGCAAATCTTACACACCACTCATTTTGAGGTAATTGGTTCAACGTTGCCTTTGAGGTTTTAAGAATTTTTTCATTTGTGGTTGACAGTAATCAGTCATAAGCTGAAATTTGCAGTATTAAGACAGGCTGAATTCTTTCCAGTTTTGCATCCTACTAAAGGTATTAGAGGTTTTATGAAATTATATAATAATGTTAGAGAGAGGATGGTTAATTAAACAAATGAAAGTGAAATCTCACATTTATTGAACACTGAATTGACCATTCATTAACTGTTATGATTTTTAGCAAGGTATTGTATTAGCTGGCTGTATTGTATTTAGCAAGGTATTGTATTAGCTGGCTGTATTTCAAGGAATCCCTGTTGAGGTTACAGGGACAAACCATCCCGATGTGTCGAAAGAATAGTAAATATGGCAGGTGACCAGCTTGGCTTAACGGTGAAATCCTAGCGGATCTTAAGCATAAAAAAGAAGCTTACAAGAAGTGGAAGGTTGGACATATGACCAGGGAAGAGTATAAAAATATTGCTCGGGCATGTAGGAGTGAAATCAGGAGGGCCAAATCGCACCTGGAGCTGCAGCTAGCAAGAGATGTTAAGAGTAACAAGAAGGGTTTCTTCAGGTATGTTGGCAACAAGAAGAAAGCCAAGGAAAGTGTGGGCCCCTTAATGAATGAGGGAGGCAACCTAGTGACAGAGGATGTGGAAAAAGCTAATGTACTAAATGCTTTTTTTGCCTCTGTCTTCACTAACAAGGTCAGCTCCCAGACTGCTGCGCTGGGCATCACAACATGGGGAATAGATGGCCAGCCCTCTGTGGAGAAAGAGGTGATTAGGGACTATTTAGAAAAGCTGGACGTGCACAAGTCCATGGGGCCGGACGAGTTGCATCCGAGAGTGCTGAAGGAATTGGCGGCTGTGATTGCAGAGCCATTGGCCATTATCTTTGAAAACTCGTGGCGAACGGGGGAAGTCCCGGATGACTGGAAAAAGGCTAATGTAGTGCCAATCTTTAAAAAAGGGGAGAAGGAGGATCCTGGGAACTACAGGCCAGTCAGCCTCACCTCAGTCCCTGGAAAAATCATGGAGCAGGTCCTCAAAGAATCAATCCTGAAGCACTTGCATGAGAGGAAAGTGATCAGGAACAGTCAGCATGGATTCCCCAAGGGAAGGTCATGCCTGACTAATCTAATCACCTTCTATGATGAGATTACTGGATCTGTGGATGAAGGGAAAGCAGTAGATGTATTGTTTCTTGACTTTAGCAAAGCTTTTGACACAGTCTCCCACAATATTCTTGTCAGCAAGTTAAAGAAGTATGGGCTGGATGAATGCACTATAAGGTGGGTAGAAAGTTGGCTAGATTGTCGGGCTCAACAGGTAGTGATCAATGGCTCCATGTCTAGTTGGCAGCCGGTGTCCAGTGGAGTGCCCCAGGGGTCGGTCCTGGGGCCAGTTTTGTTCAATATCTTCATAAATGATCTGGAGGATGGTGTGGTTTGCACTCTCAGCAAATTTGCGGATGATACTAAACTGGGAGGAGTGGTAGATACGCTGAAGGGCAGGGATAGGATACAGAGGGACCTAGACAAATTGGAGGATTGGGCCAAAAGAAATCTGATGAGGTTCAATAAGGATAAGTGCAGGGTCCTGCACTTAGGACGGAAGAACCCAATGCACAGCTACAGACTAGGGACCGAATGGCTAGGCAGCAGCTCTGCGGAAAAGGACCTGGGGTGACAGTGGACGAGAAGCTGGATATGAGTCAGCAGTGTGCCCTTGTTGCCAAGAAGGCCAATGGCATTTTGGGATGTATAAGTAGGGGCATAGCCAGCAGATCGAGGGACGTGATCGTCCCCCTCTATTCGACATTGGTGAGGCCTCATCTGGAGTACTGTGTCCAGTTTTGGGCCCAACGCTACAAGAAGGATATGGATAAATTGGAAAGAGTCCAGCGAAGGGCAACAAAACTGATTAGGGGTCTGGAACACATGACTTATGAGGAGAGGCTGAGGGAACTGGGATTGTTTAGTCTGCGGAAGAGAAGAATGAGGGGGGATTTGATAGCTGCTTTCAACTACCTGAGAGGTGGTTCCAGAGAGGATGGTTCTAGACTATTCTCAGTGGTAGAAGAGGACTGGACAAGGAGTAATGGTCTCAAGTTGCAGTGGGGGAGGTTTAGGTTGGATATTAGGAAAAACTTTTTCACTTGCAGGGTGGTGAAACACTGGAATGCGTTGCCTAGGGAGGTGGTGGAATCTCCTTCCTTAGAAGTTTTTAAGGTCAGGCTTGACAAAGCCCTGGCTGGGATGATTTAATTGGGGATTGGTCCTGCTTTTGAGCAGAGGGTTGGACTAGATGACCTCCTAAGGTCCCTTCCAACCCTGATATTCTATGATTCTATGATTGTATAGAACAATACATGTGGTTATATAATGTCATTTTTCTTTGACTGTATCTACTGATCTCTTCAAAGATTCCCCAACATATGTCCAGTCAGACATCGGGCTTTGCTATGCAGGCAATGTGGAAATCTCTGGAGAAGCTTTTCTGGAGGATCTGAAAATTCAGGTTAGATACTATTCTTTGTATATCACCATGCTACTGTGATTCTATGAGTGAGCTATATTAATATATATTTTTTATTTCCTTTTCCCCTCATCTCCAGTATGTTCTGATATGGCATTTGCTTATATGCCATGTTCAGTGGTAAGTACCAACAGGCAATATGAGCATGTAGCTCAGACATTTTCCTAGTATCTGTTTCCTGCAGTTGCCATTCTACCTTTTACATGTTCCCAGCTGCTAGCGTCATGCTGCACTTCATCTGAACTTTACCTCTTATGGTTTGCAGGCCTACTTTTATCTTGTTATTGTAAAAGTGATAAATAAGAGAAACACACACCTCTACAAACACTATCAAAAGAACCACTTTCCATTTCTACATTGTTCCTGTATTAGTTTTTTGTTTCATATGTTGAATTTAATGATTCAATAAATGCTTTTGGTGCTAAGAAGGCCTGGTTATGTCATTTTGGAAGATGTGGATTTGGCCCTGTTGAGTGGAATCTAAGATGCATTTTAGTAATTATTCCTGATGCCTTAACAATTGTAGCAAGCTTTTGGACAAGAAAACATAACTAACTGAATAGATTTTTATAAATTCCACTGCAAAGGGCACATTATTCACCCAACTGGTTGTTCCATTTTCACTGCATGGGGAAGGGTGACTATCATCTTAACTGTGCTCCATATTACATGTCACTTTTAGGTTAGACTGGAACAGCTTGGTTTCAGCCAAACGCTTTTCGTATGGCCGACGAATATGAAAGGCCATGCTGAACATTTACATCCTTTATGCACATCAAAGAAACCAACTCAGAATGGAAACAGCGGTGTGCATTTGATATACCTTTTGCAGAAGAGTAGGGAAAGCTTACTCTGCATCTGGCTGGAGTGATCATGTCTCATCTCATTCACTTTTAAAACCAAAATATAAACGAGTCTGTAAGTGTTTTCAAAGAATCTCAGAAACTATATGTTAAACTGAGGAATGTTGGGGAGGGAGTTCACTCAGATTTGTTTTGGGGCTGAAAAGGAAATCCGCCCCTTGTAGTCCACACCAGACAGTAGTTAAGTGGACAATAGAGTAGAAGTAGATCTGTGTAAATTCATTCTCTATATTTCTGATTGCTTAAATACTGCACAGAGGATCAGTCAAATGGGTTACATTGTGTGGCATTACTACATCTTGGCAACTAAAATTATTGAAGAGATGTTTGGTTTTTTCAGGCCATGACCTTGCCATTCTTCCAGGAGCTCAGTGTCCCATCACCCGAGTTTCTCAGAGCCTGGACATTGGAAAGTAAGCGCCCAGGCAAGCTTTTACGAAACAACCAGCAACAACTCAAGTAGGTTTCTAATTGAACACTTAACCTTCAGTCTGTTGCAACGCTACATGACTGGATTGTGAGATGGATTGGTGGAGAAATATACCAGTTCAGTCAGTATTAACAGAAAACCCATTCCTGGTAATTTCAGTGTTGTGAGTTGAGTAACTGTTATAAATTAGATGTTTTTCATCTGGAATATCATGTTTTGTTTTTTTTATCAGGTTATGTTTATTGGTTATGCTGACTTTTTCTTTAGAATTTTTGAAATGCAGTATGCACCTGATTGGATTTTTTTTTCCTCGTGTTGCTTTCAAACAGGCTATGACTTTAGTTTCCAACTCAACATAAGATAGTTTTGCCATCCCTTTAAACTGTAACTTGTCAAATTATAACACATGATTTTTAAATATTAAAAAAACAAAACCAAGGTGTAATCTTAATAAAACTCATTTGTCTTTCTTTATTAGTGAATATAAACTGGGAGGCAGAACAGAAATCTGTATTGAGCCTTTACAGAAGGAAGAGAATCTGGGGTAAGTACTACAAATTCCTATTAGTATTTTATTGATGTACCTTACTAGATGAGACTTAATCTAGCAGTTCTTAACTTAAAACTTTCAGTCAGGGTTCCAGCCAGTGCTTTGTTCTAGGATATTTATTTCACAAACAGATTATTTTACTTCTTATTTCCCAGCAGAACTATTCCTTAGAAGGAAAAGAATTGATCAGGAATGTGCATGGCTCCTGGAAGCTTGATTCGCAAGAACTTTGTTACCCCTTATTTTATTTTTTCTGATCACAGCCCCAGTGACTTGCTGCTTCGGGTGCAGATGGGCATACCTGGGGAGAGGGATTACTACCACTCTGTGGATTTGGTGTGGGATATCTCCAAAGAATGCACAGCATGGGCACTGAGGCATAGACTTGCTGCTCACTATTCTCTCCCTGTGGAGAAAATCGAAATTGCAAAATACTTCCCTGAGAAGTTTGAGTGGATGACAGTCTCCAGCTGGGTAAGATCTGAAATGACAGAGGAACTAATTTGGGACTGGAATGACAGATGCCAACAATTTTACTTTGTGCAGAGACTGTTAATATAAAAGTAAAGTAGGAAAGTTTAAATACTTTTGAACACACATTTCATTCAGTATTACCCATCAGGTGGATTTGGAAGTGAATGGGGTTGGTTATTCTTTAAGGGCTTGATCCAACTCTTCCTGATTTCAGTGGAAGGACAATGAGTTCAGTTACATCCTATGCCAGTAGAACCGGGGTGCCATTTATGAGCCCCCACGCCATTTCATACCTGAGGTCTGCTCACATCGCTCACCCTAACCCCAGACAGAGCTCTTAACTGCAACACAACTTGAGTGTGATATGTGATGAATTCTGTGCTGCTCACAGCTTCCACTTTTGTGGCAAGGAGTTTGTCTATGAACAGAGGCAGGGTGATTAAGATAACAAACAAAAGACTTGTCGTTAAGTTAAATTAAGGATCATTAGATGATCCTGAAAGCATTGCCAGGTACTCTAGTTAAAAGATAGGAAACAAAGGGTAGGAATAAATTATGAGAATGGAGAGAAGTAAACAGTGGTGTCTTCCAGGGGTCTCTACTGGGACCAGTACTGTTCGACATATTCATAAATGATCTGGAAAAAGGGATAAACAGTGAGGTGGCAAAATTTGCAGGTGATACAAAGTTACTCAAGATAGTTAAGTCCAAAGCTGACTGCAAAGAGTTACAAAGGGATCTCACAAAACTGGGTGACTGGGCAACACAATGGCAGATGAAATTCAGTGGTGACAAATGCAAAGTAATGCACATTGCAAAGTATAATCCCAACTACATATACAAGATGATGGAATCTAAATTAGCTGTTACCCGTCAAGAAAGAGATCTTGGAGTCATTGTGGATAGTTCTCCTGAAAACATCTGCTCAATGTGCAATGGTAATAAAAAAAAGTTAACAGAGTGTAGGGAATCATTAGGAAAGGGATAGATAAGAAGACAGAAAATATCATATTACTTCTATATAAATCCATAGTACGCCCACATCTTGAAGACTGCAGGCAGATTTGGTCACTCCATCTCAAAAAAGATATATTGGATTTGGAAAAGGTACTGAAACTGGCAACAGAAACGATTAGGGGTACGGAATGGCTTCCTTATTAGGAGAGATCAATAAGACTGGTTTCAGAGTAGCAGCTGTGTTAGTCTGTATCAGCAAAAAGAACAGGAGTACTTGCGGCTCCTTAGAGACTAACAAATTTATTAGTGCATAAGCTTTCGTGGGCTACAGCCCGTTTCATTGGCTGCATAGAATGGAACATATAATAAGAATATATATATATATATACATACACACACACACACAGAGAAGGTGGAAGTTGCCATACAAATTGTAAGATGCTAATTAATTAAGATGAGCTATTATCAACAGGAGAAAAAAACTTTTGTAGTGATAATCAAGATGGCCCATTTAGACAGTTGACAAGAAGGTGTGAGGATACTTAACATGGGGAAATAGATTCAATATACTGAACTTCCACCTTCTCTGTATGTGTATATGTATATCTTCTTACTATATGTTCCATTCTATGCATCCGATGAAGTGCGCTGTAGCCCACGAAAGCTTATGCTCTAATAAATTTGTTAGTCTCTACGGTGCCACAAGTACTCCTGTTTTTTTTTGTAGTTAACTGATTATAAATGCAGTATAATCTAGACCTCCTTTGTTGGAGGGATGTGGGAAATTTAAAGTATGTGTATGGAGAAGAGGAAGGATAAGTGGGAAACCTCATGGTGAATGAGGGTACGGGGACCTCTGGAGGAAAACTTGTTGACATAGGTACATATGCAATTCTAAGAATAAATAAGACTCTTCAGTTGCTGAAGAGCAGCTGCCCCCAGGAGTTTTATACCTTAGAAGGTTCAGAGGGGTAGCCATGTTAGTCTGGATCTGTAAAAGCAGCAAAGAGTCCTGTGGCACCTTATAGACTAACAGACGTATTGAAGCATGAGCTTTCGTGGGTGAATACCAACTTGGTCGGATGACATGCATCCGACGAAGTGGGTTTTCACCCACGAAAGCTCATGCTCCAATACATCTGTTAGTCTATAAGGTGCCACAGGACTCTTTGCCGCTCATACCTTAGAAGGTGAAACCAACAAAAATCAGTTTAAGAATCTCTGAAATCTCTAGGCTTAGGACATGTGAACACTTTTTGATACTTTGGCTTTATTCAGACCCAGCAAATTTCAAAGAGGAAACGGA
This sequence comes from Lepidochelys kempii, assembly GCF_965140285.1. Taxonomy (NCBI): domain Eukaryota; kingdom Metazoa; phylum Chordata; order Testudines; family Cheloniidae; genus Lepidochelys; species Lepidochelys kempii. The sequence goes on along the minus strand of NC_136390.1, from coordinate 74,855,627 downwards.
AGAAAAAACAGGAGAGTTTGCAGTCAGCACCCTTTCACCTGAAAGATGGAGACATTATCGGTGTAAAGGTAAACTTAAGAATTAACACAGTTGTGAAAATAGCTGGGATTTAACAGCCAGTTGTATTAATGAACAAGCACGTAGCTTCAACAGTGATAATATCCACTGTGTCCTGATTTCTGCCTCATTCTTCTGTATTCCTTTGCATGGGTATGACAGAGACTGCATATAAACATCTGTCACAACTTTGTGTGAGACTGGGGACAGGGCACTGTTCCTGTTGCTGCCTCTCCTAATGCTCGTTACCAGCCTAATGGAAGAGTGCGTAGGGTACTGTGGGGATCCCACCACCCTGTATTATTTCAGATTCAGTAACCCAAGTGGTTTGGTGCAAAGATTGTAAGTTTTAAAAAAAATGTTCAATCAAATGAACTATATTAAACTACTAAGAGGCTGATATAATATGAGAACTAAAAATAAACTAATGCACTCAATACCTTCTGGCAACAGAATCTCCTACTTGAGGATGGTAAGGACTTCAGTACTGTGAGAGATGATATTGGAAAGGAGACGCAGAGGCAGCTTGCAATGGAAAAAAAGAAAAGGTATTTATTACAGTATTTTTGTGTTCTCAGATATGTAAAGGGGTTTACCAGCTTTCACAGATTTTTAGTGCTGTGATATTTTGTCTGAGGCAGAAGATGTAACTAAGGATAGTCAACGCCTAGTAACAGTCGTCAGTCCTGACAGGACCAAAGGAGGTGCATTGAATAAAAGTAATTCAAAAACTTCTTGTTTTTAATACTATGTCTGCACCATGAACCCATTCAACATGTGGGGCTTCAGTTCTTCTTCGAGTGATGGTCCCTGTTGTATTCCACTGAGGGTAATGTGCATGTGCCCAGAGCTTTTCAAAGTAGTAGTGTCTGCTGGTCCGTGCATGTGCCCCTGCATTGCCCCGTGGATTCACCTGAGGTGATAAAGGGCAGGGTGAACCGACTGCATCTTTAGTTCCTTTTCACTACCGCATGGTCCAAGTTGGAGCTTCAGCTGTCCTTTCATCCTTGGTGATGCATTTTCCAAACTTTTCTCAAAAAAATGTTTCTATTCTTTATGTAGTCAGGATTTTGTTGTTTTATGTAGTACTTTTCTTGTTTTTGAAAGTCTTCAAGTCTCCAAACTCAGAACGTTGCCTTGGTGGTTCCCCGCCAAAAAATTCCTTGCCTCCAGCAACCCACCTCTGAGTACTGGAGTATGACAGAGAGGCCAGGATTCCTGCCCTTCTTTGTTCTCCCCCAACGATGAACACCAGCACTGTCTGTAGTGCTTGGGGGAAGCCCACACTATGTTCAGATATAGCATCTGTCTCTCCTTCCCTGCCCATACACGGGAAGGCAGAGCCCTCCACTTTAAGAAGTACCTCCTGGAGGTCACCATCAGGCCATAGTCAGACCCTGGCCGGGGAATCCTCCCTCCCCTCCATACATCACTCTGAACACTCCAAGAGTACACCTCCTGCCACGGAACCCCAGACTGGCTCCACCAGTACCAGTGCTATGCACCCATGCCAGAGTCGAGCCATGAGTCACTGACGCACACACATAAACATGGCAGTAGCTCTTCCTCCAGGTCTAAGAAAGGTGCTCTGCTGTCCATGAGCTCTGGCCAAGAAGGGGCACCATGCTCCAAGACCCACAAGAGTGACAAAAGCCTGCATTGCTCGCCAGATCCACCAGTCCTGGTTATGGATCAGCACACCCGGGCACCAGCTCCACCGGCATCCAGTGAATGCCGGTCTTGGAACCAGTGAATCTTACTGGCCCTGGTTCTGTCCATCGATCGGGTGCGGTTGACTCCAAGGAGACTTGCAACCACTCCCGGGCCTCATGAACTGTTGACAATGGGAAACATGCACTCTCTGCGTGCCCCAGTATTCTCTCCTCCTAAGAGGGGCCCATCTCCGTACACAATATTCCACCTTTTGGCTGTGTTCATACGACACTCTTGGGTCCGTCCGCACCACCACTGATGCAGGACTCCAATTCCTCCATGGAGTCTGATGGCCCAGACATTACATATGGCCCGCCACTTCCGTAACGAAGACATGACTATCAGAAGGTCCCATGGCAATACCCTCCCTTACCTTAACCCAGGAGCCTCTGGTATCTCTGGACTACACAGCTGTAACAGTATGGCCAGAATCAACCAGGCTGGCCATATTGGCGCTCGTGGCCCTAATATTTGCCTTCAGAACTGTCCTGTTCAATACAGGAGGACTCTCCCATATCACCAACCTGTTCTTCGCTAAGTAGATGCTCAGAACCAGGATTAGATGATGCCCTGATCACCCATACTGGCGGATCCAGAGGAAGTCCCTCAACATCCCTGGATGAGACTGTGTTGTCAATCTCCCCCAGCCAGCTACCATCAATTTCAAGAGCCTACTACATAGGATAGCTCATGCCCTTGAAATACCGTGGGAAGAGATGCAGGACAAGCAGTGCCACCTATTAGACATTTTTCATACTTCGATACTGGCCAGAGTGGCCCTACTGAGCAATGAGGACATTCTGCAACCTATACCCACTGTGTGGCAGACCCTGGCCATGTGTGCCTCCAACTGCGAAAGGGGCGGACAAAAGGTACTGTGTCCTACCCAAAGAGTGCAAGTCCCTGTTCTCTCTTCCTCTGCCCAACTCCCTGGTGATTCAGGCTGCTATGCAGCTTGCTATACAACAGCACCCACGCTCCACCCCAACTGACCAAGAGGGCAAGAGACTGGACCTTCTCTTCAGCCAGCCTCCAGTTCTGGATCTCGAACCTTCTGGTGCTAATGGCCATATACGAGTTCTTACACTATGGACAGATGGTAAAATCCACAGATAAGCTACCAGGATCATTTTGAATTCCAAGCTAGTTTAGAGCAGGGGTCTCCAAACTCAATTTACCTTGAGCCAGTGCCAGTCCTCAAATCCTCCCAGCAGGCCAATAATGTCACTCATGCTGCCCAGAACCCACCCCTCAAAATTCCACCCCCCTCCCCCCCACACCTGCCTAAGACTCTGGGGAGGAGAGTCACAGAATCCATGACTTCTGCAATCTCCGTGAAAGAGTCGCAGGCTTAGTCATGAGGAGCGAATCCTGTTTACACTCCTCAGGTGGGCTTCAGCAGGGGAAGTGGGGCAGTGGGGCGGGGCCTCAGGTGGAAGGGACAGGCAAGGCCAGGGACTAGCTTCCCTGAGCCCACGGTTCACCTGGTGCCCGTGCCGTTTTGACTTATAACTGCCCCATGAGTCTTCACAAAGGTTTTTCTCTATGGTAGCGGGTCACCTCCAGCAACAAGGAGTCCTTGTCTTTCTGTACCTAGATGACTGGCTGCTGGTGTCACAGTCCAGAAAAGAAGCTCAGGAATTGACATCCCAACTTGTTTTACTCTTCCCTAAGAATGAGCATCAATGTAGAAAAATTGACTTTGCTCTATATACAATTCCTAGAATTCATAGGAGCGTGTATCAATGCAGCCTCCACACATGCCTATATGCCAAAAGACAGGTTCCAGCGCTTACTGGACCTGATCATCTTTGGTGACTTCAGTCCCTCTGTCTCAGCCAGAACTTGCCTTTCCCTCCTCGCTAACATTGTAGCGTGTATGTAGATCACACACTTTGCTTATCTACAACTCTGGCTACAATCTACTCCCCCATGTGCCCATCCATGGACATCCCTCTCACCATTCCACCGGAAGTCATCTGTTCCCTTTAGTGGTGGACAAACCCACTCCAAGTTTGCTCCAGGATACCTTTCCTCCTGTCTTCACCGAGTGTTTACAATTATAACGGATGCATCATCCGAGGGCTGGGGCACCCACATGAGAGATCGTATGACACAAGGCACTTGGATTGCCCAAGAAGCCAGGATGCACATCAACATTCTCAAACTACGAGCAGTATGCAAGGCATGCCACATATTCTTAACAGCTGTCTGTTCTCATCATGTCCTGGCCATGTCTGACAACACCACTGCAGTTTACTACATAAACAAGCAAGGTGGCACACGGTCCCCAGCACTGTATGCGGAAGTGGTACGCCTCTGGAAATGGTGCATGTCATATCATATACTCCTGGCTGCAGCCTACCTTGCAGGAACCCAGAATGTGATTGCCAATACTCTCAGCAGAAACTTTGCAACCAACCGCAAATGGGTGCTGCACAATGCAGTTCATGGATGTTTTCAGCTTCTGGGGAACTCTGACCAGAGACTCTTCGCATCTCACACCAACACCAGTTGCTCCAGGGGAGGTCTTGGTACCCACTTGTATAGGGAATGCACTGATCGTTGACTAGTTGGACTGGAACAACAGTCTTCCCTCCACTGCCACTCCTACCACTCATTTTTCGCCAACTCAGACGGGAGAGGGCGACAGTCATCCTGCTTGCCCCATATTGGCTTTGTCAGTTCTGGTTCCCTCTTCTTCTCTGCATGTCAAAGCATCCCACGCTCCCACTACTAGTGTTCCCCAAGTTACTTATTCAACACGATGGCAAACTCGGACACCCTGATCCAAGGGCACTCCACCTGACAGCTTGGTTTTTTGGATGGACGCCTCTGCTAGCACAAGGCTGCTTGCCAACAGTCTGTGATATCCTCTCCAATAGCAGAAAGGATCGCCGTGTGGAGTCCTATCAGGCCAAGTGGTCTCATTTCGTTGCCTGGGCCCAATATAGAGGTCATGCCCCCGAAGTTCTGGGCATCCCTGTGCTATTGAACTACCTTCTGTCTCTAAAGGCCTCAGGGCTTGCCCTCAGCACCATCAAAGTGCACGTTGCAATCATTAGTGGCTTCCAGCCTCCTGTGGAAAGGCATTCCATCTTTACCCACCCCTTGTTTGCCAGATCTTGGAAGCCCCGCCCCTCTTTGAACCTCTGGCCTAGCTGTCTTTCTCTTCTCTCTAAGAAAGTAACTTTCCTAGTTGCGATTACTTCTGCAAGGAGGGTTGGTGAACTGGGGCCTATGATGGCAGATCCCCCATTCACCACATTCCATAAGAACAAGGTCTCCTTATGCACCTACATCCCAAGTTTCTACCAAAGATGGTTTCCTGCTTCCACCTCAATCAACCTATACACCTACCCACTTTCTTTCCCAAACCACATACCTCAGATGAGGAATGGCAGCTTCATTCCCTCAATTTCGGTAGGACTCTGGCCTTTTACCTGCGAAGAACCAAACCATTCCAGAAGTCTTCCAGACTGTTTGTTGCTGGAGCAGAGAGAACTAAAGGGCAGGCCATCTCCATCCAGAGAACCTTGAAGTGAGTCTCAGGATTCATTACGCTCTGCTATCAACTATCAGGATAGTCCCCACAAGGTGGATCCGGGCCCGTTACACAATAGCACAGGCATCATCTATGGCCACGCTCCAGGACGTACCCCTTGCGGACCTATGTAAGGCAACCAGGTGGAGTTCGGTACACATCTTTTCATTATGCGCTAGTGCATGATTCTGTGATGGATACCGTGTTCGATGTAGCAGTCCGCCCCTTCATGGTTCCGTCCTCTTCCTGGCACCCTCCTTGAAACTAGGTACTGCTTGTTAATCACCCTCTGTGGAATACAATAGGGGCCATCACTTGAAGAAGAAAGGGAGGTTTCTTACCTGTAACTGGAGGTTCTTCAAGATGTGTGGCCACTAGCTGTATTCCAATCCCAGCCTCCTTCCCCTCTGCTGTGGATATGGTAGGTAGAGAAGGAACTAAAGATGTGGTCGATCTGCCCCATCCTTTATCGCCTCGGGCGAAATCACGAGGTAATGCAGGGGCGCGTGCACAGACCAACAGACATTGCCACTTTGAAAAAATCCAGTTCTAGGTGCATGGTATGTATGCATTACCCTCAGTGGAATACAGATAGGGACCACACATCTTGACGAATCTCGTGTTACACGTAAGTAACCTTCCCTTCTCCCCTAGCTTGCATTTTGTGTGTCCATTCTGATTTTGTAGCATGTTTCACCCACTTTGCACAGGTTGACCTCCCAAGATACAGAGCAATGGAAAAATCAGCCCTTTGTTCATCTGGGGCACACTTAAATACACAATTAGCAAGTGTCAGAGTGCAGTGTCATCTTTGCCAAAGTAGTAATCAGGTTCCAAATTGATTTACAGCTTCCTATAAGTACACTATTAGCACTACAGCTTAATGCTAATATCACCGTGTGATTTTCTTATAGCCGACAAGCACAGCGTTTACAGAACGATGTTTTCTCTGAGGGGAAGGTAGCTACTAAGCATCGTAAACCGGAAGTGGCTCTTTCCATCAATGTGGGAATCTTCAGATAGCATTGGACAGGTGATTTGCTGAGTGACCCTTGCCAATGATGTACTGAATTAGAATGGAGTACCTCAACTGGACCGGCAGAGGGATGCTCTTCTCAGAAGTGTCCTGAGTCTCTGCTGAGACAACTGGCTATAGGATTCAGGACAGCTCTGTATTTCCTGTAATCTATATTGGTGAAATGCTTTAGCATTCCTTTATCAATGTGGAACTTACTCTCAGGCTAGATAAATGCACTTTATCAATGAGAAAATGGATGACTATATTACATAATCTTTCAGTGACTATTTTGTAATAATCATATGTATTTTTCTCTGACATTGCTATCCTATACCATCACTACAAAACTATTTTTTCATGCAGGCATGTAACTTCTAAAAGGAATTGTTTGACTCTTTTGACTTCTGAAATCTTAGGTTCTGTTCACATGCCTGGTTGATAAATCTGAGCTTTGACAGTTTAAATCAAAATTGGGTTCATGCTCCCCCCTCTCTCTCTCTGCAGCCATTTTGTTGATAAATATAATTTCTGCAGCACTAGTAATTCTAGCAGTAGCCCAACAGCAAACTGCTAATAGTTTTCCATCTGAGCCCTGCAGAAGTGACTGATTTAAACAGTGTATGTGACATTTCAGTACTTGCCTTCTCTGTTACATTAAATCTTTCCATTGTGCAGCAAGTCCAAACTCTACTCCTTGCCATATAATGAAGCTCTCTGTTCATCAGGAACATGAGCAGAAACTGATTTCAGCATTTCCTTAATCTCTAGAACAAATACACTAAGCTGGCCAAAGTAAGAAGCAAATGGGTTCAAAATCTATAAAACTCTGGAGAGCTGTGTCTGTAAAATAGAAATATATAGTCACTGTGCTGGTTTTCTTCTCTAGATGCCTCATCCTTTTTCATTATAGACTAAGTTATTAAAAATTTGAGGAGAGAAAGAGAGTATTTGATGGAATACTGAATTTTTTTTACTCAGGAAAAGGTTGTGATTATTTTAAATTAAATGGACCTTTGTAATTTTTGCTTGACTGACTTGATAGCCCTCAATAGGTTAAAAGAAAAAAAAAAGGCCAAAAAAGGTTTCCCCTCTGGGTGTTGTACAGCTGGGAATACATCCCCAATAATACAAGGGGTATGTACAACCGAAACAGGATACGTGGTTGCTTCTAATACCAGCTAAACACTGTGCTGTCCAAGGCTGTTGTGGGTTATGGTAAATAAAACATTCACTGCATTATTGTCAGTAGTTCTTGCTCGATGATGAGACTACACTTTTCTACCACTGTGTGGGGTAACTGGGATCATTACAGTTAATTAATTCTCAGTATCTTTATGTCAAATATTTTTCAGTGCTTACAATTACTAAACTCTTTTTTTATAGGTTTCAGAGTAACAGCCGTGTTAGTCTGTATTCGCAAAAAGAAAAGGAGTACTTGTGGCACCTTAGAGACTAACCAATTTATTAGAGCATAAGCTTTCGTGAGCTACAGCTCATTTCATCAGATGCATATCGTGGAAACTGCAGTCATAGAATAATAGAATATCAGGGTTGGAAGGGACCCCAGAAGGTCATCTAGTCCAACCCCCTGCTCAAAGCAGGACCAATTCCCAGTTAAATAATCCCAGCCAGGGCTTTGTCAAGCCTGACCTTAAAAACCTCTAAGGAAGGAGATTCTACCACCTCCCTAGGTAACGCATTCCAGTGTTTCACCACCCTCTTAGTGAAAAAGTTTTTCCTAATATCCAATCTAAACCTCCCCCACTGCAACTTGAGACCATTACTCCTCGTTCTGTCATCTGCTACCATTGAGAACAGTCTAGAGCCATCCTCTTTGGAACCCCCTTTCAGGTAGTTGAAAGCAGCTATCAAATCCCCCCTCATTCTTCTCTTCTGCAGGCTAAACAATCCCAGCTCCCTCAGCCTCTCCTCATAACTCATGTGTTCCAGTCCCCTAATCATTTGTGTTGCCCTTCGCTGGACTCTCTCCAATTTATCCACATCCTTCTTGAAGTGTGGGGCCCAAAACTGGACACAGTACTCCAGATGAGGCCTCACCAATGTCGAATAGGACACAGTACTCCAGATGAGGCCTCACCAATGTCGAATAGAATAGTCCACGATATAGAATAGTCCACGATATGCATCTGATGAAGTGAGCTGTAGCTCACGAAAGCTTATGCTCTAATAAATTGGTTAGTCTCTAAGGTGCCACAAGTACTCCTTTTCTTTTTTTATATGTTCCCTTATAGTACATGCATCATCATTTGATTTGCCGTCAGGTTCAGTGGTTTCTTCATTTGGTGTTGATACACTGAATTAACCAAACACTGGAGCATATATCGTTTGTAATAAACTGTACTTTTTTTTAAACATATCTGTGATGATAGGCTGAGAATAGGATATATAAATTAAAAATAACCACATATCCTTAACTGAGCTACAATGAAGTGTTCATCACGTGCTACAAGTTTGCCTCTCTCTGTTAGAAGGCTGGGAAAATTAATTATCTGATCAGATACACTACAAAACCTTGCACTCATGGCTGGAAAAGCCCCTGTAAACTATTGAAAGGAAGTGTTCAAACAATTTCTGAAAAAGAAAGTTAAATGTTTTCATTATAATTCAACTACTGCTGCCAAAGTGACTGGATACAGTACCTGTATTGATTTAGAGTATGCTACTAAATCTTGTATAGTTTATTTTGTAAGTATAGTAATCTTAGTAGTAGAAGACCTCATTATGGTGACTATTAAAACTTTGGGAGAGAAGTGGGAAAATCCTGCTGTTAAGGTGAGCAGAATTCTTCTGTTTTGGACAGAGTTTGAGTAACTGAGTCCCCTGCCTTCAGGCTCTGATTCAGCCAAACACTTCAGCATATGCTTAACTTTCAGCATGTGAACAGTCCGGACTCACTGTGGCTGCATATGTGCTTTAAATTAAGTAGGTGCTTAAGTCCTTTCTTGAATTGGGGCATTAGTCGGGGGGAGGAAGGGGATATTTTAATCTTAAATAAAGAGTAGAACCAAATAATTAGAGCCAAGTGCAGTTGAATTATGTAATGCTAGATTTATGGAAGGATTCTCTCCTAAGACTTGGCAGAGGTCAGCAAAGTTGTCTCCCTCAAACTGACCTTGTTTTCCAAAGCCTTTTTCATTTTACATACATTTTGTTAAGCCACACATTTTTCAGAAGACACTTCACATAATGAGTACCAAGATTAAAATTATGATAAATAAGGAAAGAATTTGTGTGCTTGCAAGCTATTTCATTACATTATATTTAATTTGCTGACATTTTTATTACTCTGTTCCTATGTTGGACAGTTCTACTATCCTTTCTCTTTCCACCTTCCTTTAATAAGTGAAGTTTGTACTTTTCAGAAGACATGAAGCTCAGAGAAATTTAGATATAGATTAAGTACTTAAGGGGGTGTTGTAATATGTGCCTTTATTGAAGTGTAGTGTACCAATGACTGCACTGGACCAATACTGGGTTATTGTTTTTAATGCTGGCTTGAAAGACTTTAAGAGAAGTCATTGTGGATCAGCCCACAACAAGGACTTTTGTTAAAGGGGAAAATACCTTTTTAAAATTGAGTTTTCATGATTCCACAGTTTTACAGTTATGCTCCAATGTGAGGAGAAGTGTTGCTCCTTATTTCCCAAGTATGCTTCAGAAACTGAATAAAGAATTGTTTGTTTATTTTTTATATATATATATATATATATAAACAAACAAATGTTTCACTCATGCTCTTTGTACCATAGCATACATTTTAGATTGGTTACCAAACCACCAGAATAATACTAATGAACATGGAGAAAAAATAAATGAATGACTATCCAAAATGTCTGAAATACTCAGCTATTTTAAAATTTATTTTCAACAATTAAAATAAATAGCTTGGATGAATAGGAGGTGAGATTCTGTGAAAAGAACTATTCATTTTGCTCGTTTTCATAATGCTCCAAGATGTGTATCTAGGCCTGACTATTTTATATTCATCCCAATTTTCAAACAGACTTACTTCCTAGTACAGCAGTCTGATCCACACTGGCAGATCTGGGTGGAGCTCCATTGGCTTCTCTCCATTGAGTTTTCCTAGGCATGTTCCATTGCATGACTGAGGCTTTGTGTATACTGATAACTGAAACCGTTTGAAAACGAGTATTTGTGGCACCTTAGAGACTAACAAATTTATTTGAGCGTAAGCTTTCGTGAGCTACAGCTCACTTCATCGGATGCATTCAGACTGCTGTAGTTCACGAAAGCTTATGCTCAAATAAATTTGTTAGTCTCTAAGGTGCCACAAGTACTCCTTTTCTTTTTGCGAATACAGACTAACACGGCTGCTACTCTGAAACTGTTAGATTTTCCCCATCTTCAAAAAAAGACTGCTAACTTATTGCCCCATAAATTTAACTTCCCTAGTATACTTCTGTTAATCTGTTCATTCTCTCTCTCGAAATATCACAAACCTTCTGGAGATCAGTGAACCCATGAACAATTAAAAAAAAAATTAGGCTTTTTAAAGAATCGGTTTTCATAGAATCATAGATTTTAAGGTCAGAAGGGACCATTATGATCATCTAGTCCGACCTCCTGCACAACGCAGGCCACAGAATCTCACCCCCCCCCCCCACTCCTGTAACAAACCTCTAACCTATGTCTGAGCTATTGAAGTCCTCAAATCGTGGTTTAAAGACTTAAAGGTGCAGAGAATCCTCCAGCAAGTAACCAGTGCCCCACACTGCTGAGGAAGGCGAAAAACCCCCAGGGCCTCTGCCAATCTGCCCTGGAGGAAAATTCCTTCCTGACCCCAAATATGGCGATCAGCTAAACCCTGAGCATGTGGGCAAGACTCACCAGACAGACAGCCAGGAAAGAATTCTCTGCAGTAACTCTGATCCAACCCATTACAGGCCATTGGGCATATTTACCGCTAATAGTCAAAGATCAATTAATTGCTAAAATTAGGCTGTCCCATCATACCGTCCCCTCCATAAACTTATCAAGCTTAGTCTTGAAGCCAGATATTAATTTTGCCCCCCCGCTTCCCTTGGAAGGCTGTTCCAGAACTTCACTCCTCTGATGGTTAGAAACCTTCGTCTAATTTCAAGTCTAAACTTCCTGATGGCCAGTTTATATCCATTTGTTCTTGTGTCCACATTGGTACTGAGCTTAAATAATTCCTCTCCCTCCCTGATATTTACCCCTCTGATATATTTATAGAGAGCAATCATATCTCCCCTCAGCCTTCTTTTGGTTAGGCTAAACAAGCCAAGCTCTTTGAGTCTCCTTGCATAAAAAAGGTTTTCCATTCCTCGGATCATCCTAGTAGCCCTTCTCTGTACCTGTTCCAGTTTGAATTCATCCTTCTTAAACATGGGAACCAGAACTGCACACAATATTCCAGATGAGGTCTCACCAGTGCCTTGTATAATGGTCCTAACACCTCCTTATTTCCTTTTTCCCTTTCTTAAAAATAGGAACTATGTTAGCAATTCTCCAGTGATACGGTACAACCCCTGAGTTTACAGATTCATTAAAAATTCTTGCTAATGAGCTTGCAATTTCATGTGCCAATTCCTTTAATATTCTTGGATGAAGATTATCTGGGCCCCCCATTTAGTCCCTATAAGCTGTTCGAGTTTGGCTTCTATCTCAGATATGGTAATATCTTCCTCCATATCCTCATTCTCATTTGTCATCCTACCATTGTCCCTAAGCCCCTTGTTAGCCTCATTAAAGACTGAGGCAAAGTATTTGTTTAGATTTTGAGCCATGCGTAGATTATCCTTAACCTCCACTCCATCCTCAGTGTTTAGCAGTTCCACTTCTTTTTGTTTTCTTCTTATTTATGTGGCTATAGAACCTTTTACTATTGCTTTTAATTCCCTTTGCAAGGTCCAACTCTACATGGCTTTTGGCCTTTCTCACTTTATCCCTACATGTTCTGACCTCAATAAGGTAGCTTTCCTTGCTGATCCCTCCCATCTTCCACTCCTTGTAGAATCATAGAATATCAGGGTTGGAAGGGGCCTCAGGAGGTCATGTAGTCCAACCCCCTGCTCAAAGCAGGACCAATCCCCAACTAAATCATCCCAGCCAGGGCTTTGTCAAGCCTGGCCTTAAAAATATAAAATATCGTCTTTCTGCTTTTTCTTAATCACCTCTCTGAGATGCTTGCTCATCCACCTTGGTCTACAACACCTGCTTATGTATTTTTTCCCCTTTCTTGGGATGCAGGCTTCTGATAGTTTCTGCAATTTTGACGAAGTAATTGCAGGGCTCCTCCGCCTTTAGATCCACAAATTCTTCAGTCCAATCCACTTCCCTAACTAATTTCCTTAATTTTTTTAAGTTAGCCCTTTTGAAATCAGAAACCCTAGTCACAGATCTATTTTTGTTTATCCTTCCATTCAGTTTGAACTGAATTAGCTCATGATCGCTCGAACCAAGGTTGTCCCCTACAACCATTTCTTCTATGAGGTCTTCACTACTCACCAAAACCAAATCTAAAATGGCATCCCCTCGTCAGCTCAGCAACTACTTGGTGAAGGAATCCATCAGCTATCGCATCTAGGAAAATCTGAGCCCTATTATTATTACTAGCACTCGTCCTCCAGTCTATATCTGGTAGTTAAAGTTTCCCATGATCACACAATTCCCTCAGTGTTTACTTAATTAAAAACATTAAAGAGGTGTCTATCCATATCCAGATCGGATCCCGGCGGTCTATAGCTCACCCCAAGCACTGTGCCAGGGGAGGCTGTAGTAGCTTTCTTCCCCAATGTGATTTTTGCCCAGACTGACTGTCTTATCCATTCTATCACTTCTTATTTCTTTACAGTCTACCTCATCCTCGATATACAATGCTACTCTACCACCTTTACCTTTATTTCTGTCTTTCCTAAGCAGCACATGCCCTTCAATACCCGTAGTCCAGTCATGACGACTATTCCGCCATGTTTTTGTTATCGCTATAATATCTGGTTTCACTTCCTGCACCAGTAGCTCTAGTTCCTCCCATTTTGTTACCGAGGCTCCTCGCATTGGTGAACAAACATCTTAATTTTTGCTGTTTGGCTTTGGTCACATTCTGTACCTGATTAGGCACGGACATTCTACAGCCAGTATGACCTATTAGACTGTATCCACACTGCCCTTCCTCCTTATGTCCATTCTCCTACCCACGGCTGTATCCTCTCTTACTTCATTTTCTTCCCTCTCAATTTTAAAATCCAGCGTGGAGATTACATGGGCATCTCCGAACCATCTCACCCAAATTCCTAGTTTAAAGCTCTCAATCAGTTGTGCCAGCCTCCATCCTAGAAGTCTATTTCCCTCCCTACTCAGGTGAAGTCATCCCGAGAGAACAGTCCTCTGTCCATGAATGCTTCGCAGTGGCCATACATCCCAAAGCCCTTCTCATAGCACCACTGCTTGAGCCATCTGTTGATAGTCATAATCTTGTCACAACTTTGTTGCCCTTCTCTAGGAATAGGCAGAATCCCACTGAAGATCACCTGAGTCTCCATTTCCTTAAGCATCTTCCCCAGCCCGGCATAGTCTCCCTCGATACATTCCAGCGAGAATCTAGCCGTATCATTTGTTCCCACGTGAAGGACAATCAGTGGATTCTTTCCTTCTCCCACTAGGATCCTCTTCAGCCTCAGGTCCACATCCTGTATCGTAGCGCCCAGCAGACAGCACACCCTTCTGTCCTCTGGATCAGCTCTGGTTACAGGCAGTGATGAGCTGCCAAAATCTTAACAACCGGTTCCCTATAAAAAGTTCTGATTTAAGAGATGTGCCCCAGTATGTATTTTTTTGTACCAGCAGGGTTACCATACGTCCGTATTTTCCCATATTTTAAAATTTAAAAATTCCTCCTGGATGGCGATTTAAGAACCAAAATGCCTGACCTGTCCAGGAAAATACAGGTGTGTGTTAACCCTGCCTAAAGTTTTTTTAAAAAGATGGGCCTGAACTAGAAATGAGCTCTGTTTCACATGTGTGGGTCCCCGCCACTCCCTGGGGGTGTGCTAGGGTGACCAGATATCCCAATTTTATAGGGACAGTCCTGATTTTGGGGCCTTTTTCTTATATAGGCTCTTATTACCCCCCACCCCCGTCCTGATTTTTCACACTTGCTGTCTGGTCACCCTAGGGTGTGTACATGTGTGGGTCCCAGCTGCTCCCTGCCCCCCTCATTGAAGCAGGTGTGCAGGGTTACTGCCCTGGGAACTGCAGGGCACCAGTGGACGTAGGGCCAGCTGCAGACAGGGGCATGGGGCAGGGCTAGCTGGGGGCAGGGCTGTCGGGGGGCAGGGCAGGGGGTGTGGAGCTGGCTGGAGACAGGAGGGTGCGGGGTTGGCTGGAGGCAAGGGGGTGTGGGGCTGGCTGCAGGCAGGGCAGGGGGATGCAGGGCTGGCTGGAGATGGGCTGGCTGCAGGCAGGGCAGGGGGATGCAGGGCTGGCTGGAGATGGGCAGGACGTGGTGCGGCAGGGGCAGGCTGCGGGCAGGGGGTGCGGGGGTGGCTGGAGATGCGAGCAGGGGGTGCGAGGGTGGCTGGTTGGAGGCAGGGCAGGGGGTGGCTGGAGGTGGGGGCTGGCTGCAGGCAGGGGGTGGGGGGTGGCTGGAGGCAGGGCAGGGGGTGCGGCAGAGTGGTGGGTACTCACGGGGAAAGCAGCAGGACGCAGCCCAGGCCCAGCAGAGCAGCCGGGGACCCACCAGGCAGCAGCGGAAGCCCCAGGGCCAGGGGAGCAGCAGCAGCAGCACCAGGGCTCATGCTCAGGGCCAGGCGGCAGCCCACATGGCTCCTGCAGCACAGCACCCCTGGTGGCCGGAGGAGGAATTACATCACTTCCCGGCCGGAGCCCATCGAAGCCTCAGTGCCCCCTGCAGGGAAGCGGGTTAACAACCGGTTCACGTGAACCAGTGTGAACCGGCTCCAGCTCACCACTGGTTACAGGCCTGTCTATCCTTCTCAGTAAGGAGTCCCCAGTCATGTAGACTTGCCTTTTCCTGGTAATGGTGCAATTCTCTTGTCTATCCCCTGTTCCCCCTGGCTGCAAGTCCTCTCGATTCCTATTGTCTCTTGCAATCCTCTGCAATCCATCCCATATCCTCCTGGGTCTCATATTTGGTGGTGGTATCTCCATTAACTCTTCCCCTCTTCCTATAGGACTAGTTGCTTTTCTCTTCTTGCTTGCCCTCTCACCTTTCAGTGACCACCTGCTGAGCCCCTTCTTCATTTTCCAACTCTGCAAACCTGTTCCTGAGCTCTATTTCTCCTTCACTAGCCCGTCTTTTCCTCTGCCTGGTTCTCTTAGTCACATGCTTCCACTGTCCACTTTCCTCACCCAGCAGTCTCCCCTCAGAGTTCTTTGGTCCTGCTTCCATCTAGAAGTCTGAGCTTTTCCCTTCAGCCTCCTCATGTCTTTGCTCCATCATCTGCTCGACCCCCCCCCCCTTTTAAACTCAACCAGACTTTCCACCTGCATCTCTAAGCCTTGGATCTTTTCTTCCATCAGCTCTATCAGGCGGCACTTCATGCAGACGAAACTTTTTTCAGGTACCTCCTCCAGGATCATGCACATGCCACAGCTTCCACATCCAGTCATCCTCATTGTGTCTTCCATGACATGGGTCACTCCCACTACTGCCTCTGTGTCTGTCACCTAAGCCCTGTTAATCCAGGAAACACAAACCAAACCAAAACACCACCACCCACAGCAAAACAAACCCCCCACGAGCACCACAACACTGCCAGAGCACCACAACACTCCCTTCACTAGCCTGTCTGTTCCTCTGCCTGGCTCTCTTAGTCTTCCCCCCCAAACTCCCCTTGCACATTCCCGCTTAAACTCCCCTGTTGCAGCTCTGTTTGGCTGCTGCAGCTGTCTATGCTGCTGCCTGCCTGGCTGGCTACCTTTATAGGACTCCTAGTCAGAGAAGCCCCGACCCCTAACCAGGGCTCAGCTTCTCTCCCAGCACACTGCCCCTACCAGCCTCTACAAATACCTTCTCCTCCAACAGAACTCCCACTTTTTATCTTTTATCTGCCCCATCTTTGTACAGCCCTGACAAGACTGCTTCTGGAGTATTGTATTCAGCTCTGGGCACCTCATTATGGGAAAAATTTTGTTTTTTCTTATAACTTCCTACAGTTTACCTAAGTGATTAGGGAGCTGGTGGAACTCACTTGTTCAGAAAGCTAGTTATTTAACTCTTTAATTTTTTCTAAGTGACCACCAAAAAGATGTTAGAGTCTACACATATCTGAGGGAGGTAAACTCCAAGAAGGGAGAGGAGTTAGGGTAGCACAGGGACAAATGTGTGGCAACACTGAGAGAACATATTCAGGCTCGATTCAGAAGAAACTTCTTGACATTATAGACAATGTGGCAGTGAAGTCCTGAATAGGGGGTGGATGGATTTTAGAACAGGGGTTGAATGCGTCTGGCTCGGTGAGCCAGTAATTTTTGGAGGCTGCCATCATACTCCCCTCCTGTCACCCCCGCCGAAGCCTCTAGGCTTTCAGTTAAAATTTATTCCAGTCTTTATAGTAGCAAATACACAGTTCACAATCTGAAGGCTCTTTAACGTAGCGATGTCTGCCTGAGTCTGCAGACAGCCATAAAGAAGCTCAGAGATGTAAACTGCTCCCATTTACCTCCAGTGGAGAGTTGATGCTGAACCAGAACACTAACGGGAGAACATTCACTTTCCCTTCCTGCTCAAAGCAGGCAAGAAAGAAGGATGGCAATCCGCCGTCAGAATACACATGAAAGAAAAGGAATGAGTCGAAAGAATAGTAAATATGGCAGGCGACCAGCTTGGCTTAATGGTGAAATCCTAGTGGATCTTAAACGTAAAAAAGAAGCTTACAAGAAGTGGAAGGTTGGACATATGACCAGGGAAGAGTATAAAAATATTGCTCGGGCATGTAGGAATGTTATCAGGAGGGCCAAATCGCACCTGGAGCTGCAGCTAGCCAGAGATGTCAAGAGTAACAAGAAGGGTTTCTTCAGGTATGTTGGCAACAAGAAGAAAGCCAAGGAATGTGTGGGCCCCTTACTGAATGAGGGAGGCAACCTAGTGACAGAGGATGTGGAAAAAGCTAATGTACTAAATGCTTTTTTTGCCTCTGTTTTCACTAACAAGGTCAGCTCCCAGACTGCTGCGCTGGGCATCACAAAATACGGAAGAGATGGCCAGCCCTCTGTGGAGATAGAGGCGGTTAGGGACTATTTAGAAAAGCTGGTCGTGCACAAGTCCATGGGGCCGGACGAGTTGCATCCGAGAGTGCTGAAGGAATTGGCGGCTGTGATTGCAGAGCCACTGGCCATTATCTTTGAAAACTCGTGGCGAACCGGGGAAGTCCCGGATGACTGGAAAAAGGCTAATGTAGTGCCAATCTTTAAAAAAGGGAAGAAGGAGGATCCTGGGAACTACAGGCCAGTCAGCCTCACCTCAGTCCCTGGAAAAATCATGGAGCAGGTCCTCAAAGAATCAATCCTGAAGCACTTGCATGAGAGGAAAGTGATCAGGAACAGCCAGCATGGATTCACCAAGGGAAGGTCATGCCTGACTAATCTAATCCCTTTTACGATGAGATTACTGGTTCTGTGGATGAAGGGAAAGCAGTGGATGTATTGTTTCTTGACTTTAGCAAAGCTTTTGACACAGTCTCCCATAGTATTCTTGTCAGCAAGTTAAGGAAGTATGGGCTGGATGAATGCACTATAAGGTGGGTAGAAAGCTGGCTAGATTGTCGGGCTCAACGGGTAGTGATCAATGGCTCCATGTCTAGTTGGCAGCCGGTATCAAGTGGAGTGCCCCAAGGGTTGGTCCTGGGGCCGGTTTTATTCAATATCTTCATAAATGATCTGGAGGATGGTGTGGATTGCACTCTCAGCAAATTTGCGGATGATACTAAACTGGGAGGAGTGGTAGATACGCTGGAGGGGAGGGATAGGATACAGAAGGACCTAGACCAATTGGAAGATTGGGCCAAAAGGAATCTGATGAGGTTCAATAAGGATAAGTGCAGGGTCCTGCACTTAGGACGGAAGAACCCAATGCACAGCTACAGACTAGGGACCGAATGGCTAGGCAGCAGTTCTGCGGAAAAGGACCTAGGGGTGACAGTGGACGAGAAGCTGGATATGAGTCAGCAGTGTGCCCTTGTTGCCAAGAAGGCCAATGGCATTTTGGGATGTATAAGTAGGGGCATAGTGAGCAGATCGAGGGACGTGATCGTTCCCCTCTATTCGACATTGGTGAGGCCTCATCTGGAGTACTGTGTCCAGTTTTGGGCCCCACACTTCAAGAAGGATGTGGATAAATTGGAGAGAGTCCAGCGAAGGGCAACACAAATGATTAGGGGACTGGAACACATGAGTTATGAGGAGAGGCTGAGGGAGCTGGGATTGTTTAGCCTGCAGAAGAGAAGAATGAGGGGGGATTTGATAGCTGCTTTCAACTACCTGAAAGGGGGTTCCAAAGAGGATGGCTCTAGACTGTTCTCAATGGTAGCAGATGACAGAACGAGTAATGGTCTCAAGTTGCAGTGGGGGAGGTTTAGATTGGATATTAGGAAAAACTTTTTCACTAAGAGGGTGGTGAAACACTGGAATGCGTTACCTAGGGAGGTGGTAGAATCTCCTTCCTTAGAGGTTTTTAAGGTCAGGCTTGACAAAGCCCTGGCTGGGATGATTTAACTGGGAATTGGTACTGCTTTGAGCAGGGGGTTGGACTAGATGACCTTCTGGGGTCCCTTCCAACCCTGATATTCTATGATTCTATGAATAATGATAATGATCCATATGAAGATCTGCAGCACACAAAGTGGTATCTTGTTCTGGTATCTCTTAAGTGAAGCTTTGTTTGTGGGTGGAGCTTATGCATACCACTACTTTTTTCCACTGCATTTGACCCATGGATTAGGTAACTTTAATTTCATGCTACCTAATTTGTGGATCCAGTGCGAAAAAAGTGGTAGTACTCATGAGCTCCACCCACAAACAGAACTCCACTCGAGGGTTCCATCTTTTTTTGTGCTCCTTTCTTAAGGAGTTCAGAAAAGAAGAAAAGGAGTACTTGTGGCACCTTAGAGACTAACCAATTTATTTGAGCATGAGCTTTCGTGAGCTACAGCTCACTTCATCAGATGTTTACCGTGCTGGAATGCTGAGTCTGCTGCCAAGGAAGACAGCCTCAGGCTCTCATCACTAGCAAATCTATAAACCTTTATACCGTATAGCTCTTGTTGCAAGTTTTAACTGACCCCCTCAAAAAAACTGACTTTGGTGATCAGTAGGGGTTAAATACCTGGCTTTGCTAAAATTCCCTTTCTGATCGTCTAGGAAAATTTATATCAAGTGAGAATAAAAATTGGCCTTCAGCCGTCATGCTTGCTTCATCACTGACACAGAAAAAAAAGTTTGTTTGAAATAACTGAACATTGGTTAGTCCACTGATTAACCATTTTCTGTCTGTTTTTATTCTGCTACAGTAGCCAAATCTTGGCCATTTTTTCTCCCAGCTGTTATGAAGTTCCAAACCTTCCTTTCTGTACCTGCAGCTAGACATGACATTCCTGCCCTAATCATATCTTGTCTTCCTCCCAACTGAAATCATCTTCCTTACTCATCGATCTGTCATCCACCTCTTTGAATCCTCCACTGTATCAAGGTAACATCTTCTCCTTGCCCTCTATAACTCCACCTCCATCTTTATATTCAACCTATAATCTGAGTGTTGCTCTTGACGACCCCCCACTCCTCCAGCAATTATGCCATCTTTGATGTCCTCTTCTACAACTGTCTCCAGGTGGTTTTCCTCCATGGGCTGCCATGCATGGCCCACCCAGCCTCCACCCTTTTGTCTTCCAATCCCTCCTTAATTCACTTCCTCCATGACACCCAAAGGAAGTGTCAGTGGTCACGGTGTAACCAAGTGTGTTAAATGCATTTGTAAAAAAACCCTGAACGTGGCTAGTCTAAACCAGCAGGTTACCATATGATTGTGCTGCTGAAATATTGACCTTCCTTATAGATGTTTACACTCACTCATCACGTCACATCTAAATGTAGATTGTCAACGGGTAGTGATCAATGGCTCCATGTCTAGCTGGCAGCCGGTATCAAGTGGAGTGCCCCAAGGGTCGGTCCTCGGGCCGATTTTGTTCAATATCTTCAAAAATGATCTGGAGGATGGTGTGGATTGCACCCTCAGCAAGTTTGCAGATGACACTAAACTTGGAGGAGAGGTAGATATGCTGGAGGGTAGGGATAGGATACAGAGGGCCCTAGACAAATTGGAGGATTGGGCCAAAAGAAATCTGATGTTCAACAAGGACAAGTGCAGAGTCCTGCACTTAGGATGGAAGAATCCAATGCACCGCTACAGACTAGGGACCAAATGGCTCAGCAGCAGTTCTGCAGAAAAGGACCTAGGAGTGACAGTGGACGAGAAGCTGGATATGAGTCAACAGTGTGCCTTTGTTGCCAAGAAGGCCAATGGCATTTTGGGATGTATATGTAGGGGCATTGCCAGCAGATCAAGGGACGTGATCGTTCCCCTCTATTCGACATTGGTGAGGCCTCATCTGGAGTACTGTGTCCAGTTTTGGGCCCCACACTACAAGAAGGATGTGGAAAAATTGGAAAGAGTCCAGCGGAGGGCAACAAAAATGATTGGGGGACTGGAACACATGACTTATGAGGAGAGGCTGAGGGAACTGGGATTGTTTAATCTGCAGAAGAGAAGAATGAGGGGGGATTTGATAGCTGCTTTCAACTACCTGAAAGGGGGTTCCAAAGAGGATGGATCTAGACTGTTCTCAGTGGTAGCTGATGACCGAACAGGGAGTAATGGTCTCAAGTTGCAGAGGGGGAGGTTTAGGTTGGATATTAGGAAAAAATTTTTCACTAAGAGGGTGGTGAAACACTGGAATGCGTTACCTAGGGAGGTGGTGGAATCTCCTTCCTTAGATATTTTTAAGGTCAGGCTTGACAAAGGCCTGGCTGGGATGTTTTAGTTGGGGATTGGTCCTGTTTTGAATAGGGGGTTGGACTAGATGACCTCCTGAGGTCCCTTCCAACCCTGATATTCTATGAACTCTCCAGTTCAGGGGCACCATCTCTGTTTGTGTGGATGCTGTAAAATATACTTCAATAAACCTAGATCTTTATTCTCATCCCACTGCTCCCTAGAAATGCTAATGTAATTTAGAGAACGTTCTTAATGCCAAAAAAAAGTTGAATTTTTAAAGAGATTTCATAGCCTTGTGTTTTTCTCTCAGATACTTATTGCAGGGATCAGGTTCTGTTTTTCTTTTTGAACATAAGTGTGGGTTTGGTCTGAAAAATGATCATGTAAACATGACTGCGATGGTTTGAGATATTTGGAATCTATTCTGACTCTGGGATGGTGAATAAAGTCATTAAAGATTCAGCAATAAGAACTTGGTCATGTGTGACCCAAAAATAATCTCTGATTTTCAGATCCGAATCTCAGGTTGCAGAACTGGCAGTTAAATTAAATCGTTATGAATTGAGCAGATTTGATGGGAATCATAAGCATGGAATTCCACACTGTTATTCCCAGTCACTTTTCTGAGTGTAGCCATGCTTATATCAACCAACCAACCATGTAAAGGATTAAAGAAAAAGTTGGACTGGAAAGAAAATCAACTGAAGATGCTTTTGCGTTGTTCTTTGAATGATAGTAAAGACTTGGTGTTTTTAAAAACAGGTAACATTTCTGAGACCTACATTAGTCATGGTGGAAATTCACAATGTAATGTGATACCTTGCTCTTACCTAATGCTTTTCATCAGTAGATCTCAAAGCACTTTACAGAGGAGGTCAGCATCATTATTGCCATTTAATGGAGGGGGAAACAGACATAGGAAGTGATTTTTGCCCAAGGTCACCCAGTAGGCTAGTAGGTAAGGGGTAAGTACAAAACTTGGAAAATGTATACAGCTTGCCCTTGAGTGCATTTTAATCTGTTTAGAATTTTACACATCTTAATTTTTACTACACAACTATGGAAGAGTATATTTAACCATAGCTACCTTCTGTGTCGAGGACGTAAGCAAGATGACATGAAAAAAGTAAAGCAGACTTACAGCTTATAAAAGACTCATATGGTAGATGTGTCCAATCAGAGTACTGGGATGTGATTCATAACCAACTATTAGATTGTTGGATGTTTATTACCAAAGAAAACATTGGTTAATCTTCTCTTGGAGCTTTCTAGCAGAAATGGTCACGTGCAAAGAAATGAAGAATTACTCATTTGCGAGATTCGTTAGCAGCTTCTCATGGGAAGAAAAAACCAATAGCCCATAATTAGAGAGAAATGGTTAAAATATAGGTTTATGTTTTGGAAAAATTAATGGAAGTATATACCCTCCAAAATACAGAGCAGAAATGGATACTTAGATATTTGGTTACTATTTATTCAATAATTAAAGTAAACTGGCCCACAAAAAAACATTGCATTTGACACTTTTTTAAATATTAAGTTTGAAAGACATCAGACATGAGCAAAAACAGAATCCTGATGCTTGTATAGTGATTTGTAAACTTGCTAACTTCCTAAATAAACAGTTACTTACAAGAAAGAAGTGTACTGTTCAGATGTTCCCCATCCAGCACACAGGGTTCACATAAGTTTGACTTTGCCATAGAGTTATTTCAGAGAAGATTGAATGTATTCTAGTCTAATCCCTCAGTACCACCACTTCCTCTATATTAACCTTTTTTGAAAAAGCCACTATCTACAGAACATTTGAAAATGCACTAATGCCACTAAACTTCCAGATTTGTATTTTCATGTTTTCTGCACTATCAGGGTTGTCAAACCCTGGCTTTTGCTGTGCAATCTGTCCACTTCCCTGGCATGTGTAGATCTGGTCAGGCCCGTTGTTCATAGTTCTGTGTGGAGAAGTGTCTTTGCTCGTCTCATGTTTTCAATCACTGTAGAAAATACTGGAGTTACTGAAAGCACTGACATGTTGTTGCTGTGTGCATTTGTTAATGTGCAGTACAGACCAGATGGCTACATTATGTGGGAGTGAGAAATAAGAGTATACTATGCTTTGAATCTCCTGACTTTTAAATGGTTTGTTTTTTCAAATAATTACATCTTTCCAGCAATTTTTACATTGATAACTATTCACAACCATAACTGTATCTTAGCAAAGCTTGTTTGCATGAGGATTTTTCTGTAGAAAATATTTTAAAACACTGATTTGTAAACTTGTTGTAGATTTTTTACTTTTTCTGATGGGACTATATTTTAACTCTGGATTTAGTGTAAACTCACATTTAGAGTAACACACACACTTCTCAGAGTAGCAGCCGTGTTAGTCTGTATTCGCAAAAAGAAAAGGAGTACTTGTGGAACCTTAGAGACTAACAAATTTATTTGAGCATAAGCTTTCATGAGCTACAGCTCACTTCATTGGATGCATTCAGTGGAAAATACAGTGGGGAGATTTATATACATAGAGAACATGAAACGATGGGTGTTTACCCTACACATTGTAAGGAGAGTGATCATTTAAGGTGAGCTATTACCAGCAGGAGAGCGGGGGGGGGGACCTTTTTGTAGTGATAATCAAGGTGGGCCATTTCCAGCAGTTGACAAGAACGTCTGAGGAACGGTGGAGGGGAGGAATAGTTTTACTTTGTCTAATGACCCATCCACTCCCAGTCTCTCTTCAAGCCTAAGTTAATTTTATCCAGTTTGCAAATTCATTCCAATTCAGCAGTCTCTCGTTGGAGTCTGTTTTTGAAGTTTTTTTGTTGAAGAATTGCAACTTTTAGGTCTGTAATCGAGTGACCAGAGAGACCACTGTTCCTCAGGTTTCAGAGTAACAGCCGTGTTAGTCTGTATTCGCAAAAAGAAAAGGAGGACTTGTGGCACCTTAGAGACTAACCAATTTATTAGAGCATAAGCTTTCGTGAGCTACAGCTCACTTCCTCAGACATTCTTGTCAACTGCTGGAAATGGCCCACCTTGATTATCACTACAAAAGGTTCCCTCTCCCCCCCACCCCTCCTGCTCTCCTGCTGGTAATAGCTCACCTTAAGTGATCACTCTCATTACAGTGTGTATGACAACACCCATTGTTTCATGTTTTCTATGTATATAAATCTCCCCACTGTATTTTTCACTGAATGCATCCGATGAAGTGAGCTGTAGCTCATGAAAGCTTATGCTCAAATAAATTTGTTAGTCTCTAAGGTGCCACAAGTACTCCTTTTCTTTTTACACACACTTCTGTTTTAATCAGTATTTCAGTAGCAGGGTTTGTAACCTTGAAACAGAGCAATTCAATTAACATATTACTGACCTGCACAAGTGCACTGTTGCCAATGCTTGTGATTTTTCTTTATCATAGGTTTTAAAATGATTGTTCTTTTTCTTAAAGTCCCAGCTCCTTGAGTTATGTGACTGTGACAATCTCATCTTTCATTTTACAAAATAAGTTTCTAGCCCTCATGGTTTCAGAGAAAAGCTTGAAAATGATCTGCCAGGTACCGTAAAGGTTTTAAAACCAGAAGGCAGAGAGAGAACCCAAAATACAACTTTAAAGACCTCATGGTTTTTTAAGGGGCAGTCTCATTATATTAACACTCAGGATTGGTAATATTCAAGTGGGAATCGTTATCCACTTTAGTGACTTAAGTGATAGAAATTTCAAACTGAGTCAATTTCAAACTAATCCTGAAGTTTGCAAAAACCTTGAACGCAAGCAGGTAAGCTGCTGTGGCCCGCACAGTCTATCACATCTCTACAACCAGCTTCCTGAGGAAGTTTTCAGAGGTTCAGATAGTGTCAGGGAAGTTGTCAGAAATAAAGAGCTCAGCTTTCCAGCAATACTCAAAGGTACTTGTTCCCATTGAGGGTTAATGAACAAAGCAAACATAATATTTCAAAACCAAGCTGTTTGAGAGGATGTTCCATTAAAATAGGTCCCTTTTCAAAAATTAAACTCTCAAATCCTTATTTCTTTATAAATACCATGTCTTGTTATAAGCTTGAGATGAAACTAACACTGTTTCATGTAAAATGTTGCTTATTTCACTCACAGTTTGAAATATCTTCTGGTTCATATGCATACATTCTGTTCTTATACTTTCCTGTCAGATCGGCTCGAACTGTCATAGAGGGATCTTGAGGGGAAAAGTCCAAAATGTTAGCAATGGAGGCCTTTAGGAAGGAGCAGTGCTGCTTAATTTTGGGGGGTGGGGTGGGGGTGGGGGTGGAGGGAGGAGAGGGGAGAGATTCAAGCCTTTAAAAACGGTGTTCATTAGCACAGCACTCTGACGCTGTGTTTAGGCTAGGGTTTCTCAGGGAAAAGTTTTTGGTGGCCTCAGAGTGCAGCCACCAACTCTTGCCAGTGGCCGCTCTCACAATTTTTCCTAAAATACTTAATTAGCTTTAGGAAAGCCAAATAAATATGCACACATTCACATCCAAATGATTGAAATTTATTTATTGCTGGCTAGTAAGTCTGTTGTGAAAAGTGATATTAATAAACATACAAGTATCACTTTTCACAGCAGACTTAATGAGCCCTGGCAGGCCTTGGGACAAATTAAGCTCTGGATGGAGGGTTGGGGGAGGCAGTGTGGGGCTGGAGCCTGAAGTCCTGGGCCCAAAGCCCCATGGCCGGACGACAGGGTCCAGGGACAGAGCCTGAAGCCATTTGGCTGGAGCCTGGGGCCTACCACTGTGCAGCCAGAGCCCAGGACTTGCAGCCAGAGCTTGCTGCCCTGCTACCCGAGGGCTGAAACCCAAAGCCTGGGAAGGTGGGGAACTCAGTGGCTGCCTGCTCCTACAATATTCTGCTCCAGGTGACTCCACATGGGGGCAGGGCCCAATCCTGCTGCTGGCCCCAGCAACCAACATCAGGGTGGTACATCCAGGGGAGGGATTTCTACTTTGCCCTCCCCCCCTTCACAGCCCAGGAAGCTGTGGCTGCAAGTAAAGCCCTTGGTAGCCACATCTGAGAAACACTTTAGGCTAACAGCCCTGTGGATCTCAGAGCTTAATCTCTGCCTTAGATTGACTGTTGGACAATAAACTGGTTAGATGCATCTGAACTGCCATTCTGAGCTTAGTAATGATGCCAGGTACGTGTGGCCATTAAAAAGGGTCGGTCTTTGTCCCATTCATGCCCAACAATCTCACATTGGGTTTCCCCTAGAACTATTGCTTATGAGGCTAGACCCTGTCCCTGGGAAGCCCAATGAATCATAGAATCATAGAATATCAGGGTTGGAAGGGACCCCAGAAGGTCATCTAGTCCAACCCCCTGCTCAAAGCAGGACCAATTCCCAGTTAAATCATCCCAGCCAGGGCTTTGTCAAGCCTGACCTTAAAAACCTCTAAGGAAGGAGATTCTACCACCTCCCTAGGTAACGCATTCCAGTGTTTCACCACCCTCTTAGTGAAAAAGTTTTTCCTAATATCCAATCTAAACCTCCCCCACTGCAACTTGAAAAATTCATCAGACTCCTTGTCTGCGGCACCATCTCTGTTGTCTTAGAATCATAGAATATCTGGGTTGGAAGGGACCTCAGGAGGTCATCTAGTCCAACCCCCTGCTCAAAGCAGGACCAATCCCCAATCTGCCCAAAGCAGATCCCTAAATGGCCCCTTCAAGGATTGAACTCACAACGCTGGGTTTAGCAGGCCAATGCTCAAACCACTGAGCTATCCCTCCCCCCTTAATCCTTAATAAATATTCAGATATAGGCAGGGAGTCTAATCCTTATCCATTTTCACACACTCCAGCATGGTGCCACGTTGGGTCTGTATCATGTGTGTATAGAGGACCAGCTCCTTAACTGGTATAAGTTGGTATGTTGATGTCAGTGGCGCTACACTGATTTATACCAACTGAGGATTTAGCCCATGGTGGCCAACATTTAAATAAGGTGACTACTGATTTTTGGGTGGCCAACTTTACACCTTAAAGGAGCCCAATTTTCAGACAGTGCTGAGCAGCCATCCTCTGAAAAGCAAATCTTTTTTAAATGTCTCAGGTTAGGCAAGAAAAATCACTAACCACTTTTTCAAGTCTTGGTCGTAATGTCCTGCAGCTTTAAAAACCAAACCTTAACTATTTAAGTATAACTTGGAGAAATGTGGGTTTCCTGCTGACCAAGCAAGAAATCTGTGCTACACATCACACAAGGCAATTGTTACATTTTGATTATCACAAAGAATTGGGAAGCTCACCAACAAAGAGGATCCTAGGGACATAGTGGCCATCAGGGGCCAGGTTGTCATCTGTGCTCGAATGCTGAAAGAAAGTTAGTTAATTTTTTTTGTGACAGGTCATTATCAGAACAGCTGTCTCATCAGTCAAAGCAACAGAAATGGAACAAACTAATCAGTCGTCTTTATTTCGCTTCAAGTACAATTTGTGGGGTGGTCTATGGAGTCTCCCTCCTCCCCCTGCATATAACACAGCACCAATAGTTAGTTACATAAGGCTTGCTGTCTTGGATCAGAACAAGGTCCCACTCAATTCAGTATTCTGTTACTGACCGTGACCTGCCGATAGAGGTCCTAAGAAACCTAAGAAAACTATTTGAGACTAGATAACATAAATATATCTGGATTTGAGAGTAGTAATGTCTCTGTCTTCTCCTCCTAAAAAAGGAATTTTTACCAAACCCTGTTGTGGGTTTCCAGCAACTTGGAAACCACATATTTGAATGAAAATAAAATAATTAATAAAAAAGCCCAAAGAAGTAAATTTCTGATTTGATATTAAGACTCTTTATTCTGCTTCCCATCATATATTTTGATAATTACGACTTTTAAATTATGATCTTACCACCAGATTAAGCATAATAAAATCCTCTTGAGCCATCTTTTGGATCTCTGGGCTGGAAACAAAAGCTTTCTTTAAAGCTAAAAACAAACAAAAATAATTTAGGTGGGGAATTTGATCTGTAGCTCACTGTTTTCCACTCCGGTGTATGTTTTATATCCACTTATAGTGTTCCTAAAACCATCAATTTATGGTTAACATCTTCAGACTATCACATGCACATGTTAGATAAGGCTTGGATAATTCAGGTCTAATAAACTAAGCAGCAGGAAAAAAAATCTGTTGTTTGCCTGTGAAGCTAGTTGCTGCTTGATGTAATGTAAAATAGTTCATTCCCTTTGTGGGACTCAATCATAAATCTAACTTGACTTCCTCCAGTAGTCACTAGCATTACAAGACAGAATAGGAATCATGCATGTATGTATGTTTTATGCTGCATAGAACTAAAACCACTATAATAACAAATACTTAAAATGTTGCAGGAAATACTGAGGTCAGAATTTACATGTGATCCTCAAGTTTGTTCTGAATGACCTACAGTGGGATGAAAAGCTAATAGAGCAGTGACTCTTCTCAGGTTTTCTTTGGCAAAAAAGGATCTTCCTAGATAATGGAAAGGTACCAATATTCCCTCTTGGAATGACTGACTGGTTTATAAATATAAATGGCCTTGAAGGCTTGAAGGTCCTGTCTTAAAATGCCACACCAGACTGCGGTCTCAGGCCTTATGGTGGCATTATAGAGCAATTAGAAGTCACTGCACTTCTAAGAGATGCCATCCTACAGATGAGATGTTACATTTGGAGAGAAGTCCCATCTAAAGTTATTCTAGATGTTTTAGACCACGTTGATCAGAGAATGGCTGTTGCAGGTCATTGGCAAGTCACTTCTTTACCAATATCTAACTCATCTCATTTTCAGAATACTATAAGCATGAAGGTCCCTTTATCAATAATAAAAATAATTAGCAGCTAGCGATGCCTGTAATTAAGGTTGCATGACACTTGCCATTCTGGCCCTGTTCTGTACTTGCTTATTATTTTGCCAAACTTCAGCTGTTAGAGCTGAAATTTCTCATGCTAATTGTGAATTGAGGAGCCAGAGCTCTGCTGGACCAGCTCTCTGCGCAGAGATGGGAAAGCACAGGGAGAGAACACACCAAACACGCAAGCCAACTAACAACATCACGGTTGCAAAGTCAAGCACTCCAAAGTTAGGAAATGCCCGAATTAATATTTTTGCCCCCTTGTCCCATATGTGATGATGCAATCTTTAATGATATGATCACATACTGTTTTTGTAATGTTGTATATACTACATAACTATGAAACAAATAACAGAATATCTGAGACCTTTTTCTGATAAAATTATAATCCCTGATTAATATAAATTGAGCTTTACCCTGGCTGGGTCTGGGTGAAAGAAGATGCAATGACTTCATGTCCCTTGTCAGTGTCCTCTGAGGAAGTTTAGGTGCCAAGGCTATTTTGGATGCTGATCCAAAAAGCTAACAGGTTTACCCTCCATAAACAGTGCCTCAACCACTGAAGTTTTGACCTAAAGCAGGTTGCTAAAAAGGTGTTATGGACCTTTTATTCCATACTCTTATCTATAAGCCAAGCAGAGTTTATTGCTCCTGTTTTGGAGGATGTTTCAGGAGGTCTTAGAAGGGTTTCCTTTTTTCTCACCTTGGCTATAAGGGCATTCTTCTAAGTGGTGGATGACCATCACAGGTTTTTTGCTAAAAGAACATGAAAAAGGTGGCATGTCAGATCATTTATAGAAAACACTAACATATAAGCAACTATGTTGTTACAGGGCTATAATTGCATTGGGGTTCTGATGCTGCTAAAAACCACATCCAGGAACTATGAGAAGAGCTTGATTGGTTTGTCAGTGGATCTTCCAAGTATACTTCCCATACTAAGGTTTTGTGCATTGCTTAGCTGTTATAAGTGGAATGTCCCTTCATATTCCAAGTCACAACAATATGGCTATTCGATCATATGGCTGCGATGATATACAAAGAAAGGATTATGTACAAGGGTTCTAGTGAAACCGTAACACGCAAATGAAATTTAATGAAACCAGGATGGAACTACATTCCTATAACTCTCTTCAGCCTGGTTGATTTTATAGTATAAAAGTCCAAGACTTTTGAAGTGTGAAAGTTTTGAAGCATGAAAGCTTTCAGTTAGAGCAGCAACTGTATTAAAATTAATCTGATAAATACTGTGGACCCAATCCTGCAAGGTGCTCATCTCCTGGGAGGTCACCTCCCACTGAAGTTCTATTCAGCTGTTCTTTAAATCAACAGGATTGAAAGGCACTTGTCATCTTGGAGAATCAGGCTTGTACAAGGAAAACAAAGATGAGTCTTTGTCAGGGTGTCAAATGACATAAGTGGAACTGTAGTTCCTAGAATGTTCATGAGCTTTAGTTTTTCCAAAGCCGCTGTGGGCAGGGGTTGCTTTTTACAATATATTGGTACAGTGCCTAGCTTCAATGGAGTATCAGTTCTGAGTAGGGCCTCGCTCACTGCTGGAATACAAATCAACCATAACACAATCATAGTCAATAGTTTTGGCATCATATTAGCACATTTTGCCTATTTAAACAATAGCTTCTTGTAGAATTATCACCAGTGTCCCTAAGTAAACCCTTTTATGATGCAGCAAAAGAATAACTAAAGATTACCTGTTTCTTGATATAGCTAAAGCTTCTTCATATGTCTGAACCCATTCAATTTCATCACCCCATCCTATAGAGAAGATAGATTGATTAATTTCTTTTGTGTACAAATGGTACAGTTGATCTCTGGAGCAGGTGGATGTCCACACTTTGCTGACCAATGTCGCCAAAGGCTAAATGTTGTCTGCTACTCATCCTCCTGTTATCCAGGACAAAGGGGAATGAAGAACTTGGAATCTCTCTGGGGGGTGAAGCTTGGAAATAAAAGTTTGGAACCACATAAAATGCATTTAAGCTCTGTCCATGCTATGTCTTACCTGCAGAGTATTGAACAATTTCCACCAGACACCTGGTAGACTACGGGATAGGAAAGTTACTCTTCTACAGATGCAGCCACTCACGTGCTTCACTAACACACGTGCTTTTGTTCTACTAGATGATTCCTCCAGGTGGACACCCATCTGTACTCCCTTTTCACAAGCACTGAACTATTCCATTATCCCTTCATTTAAAACATCTCCTTTCATGGAAGATGGCCCCATTCTATACATCTTTTTCTTTATCCACACTACAATAATGAACCCATTTACTTAGCATACAATGGGTATAGGAACAAGAGTTGCCACAATTCATAAATGCCTTCCAATCTCTTCCTTGTCTCTTTTTTTGTAATAATCCTTTTTTTCCTCTGTATGTGTCTATGTGAAGACTGGGACCTTTGTGGTCTTACTAGATTTACTCATTTTCTTGATAAGACCAGTCAGGTATATGCCTTTGATCAATTATATGACAATTACCCAAATATACATTATTTCAATATTTCCAAACATCTACATTTTACAGGACAGTTGTGCTTTAGTGATTAGATACACACCAACTTTGAAGAACATTTAAGAAATCTAACAACAGAAGCAGGTTATCAAAAATCTACACAATACTTTTCAAAACTGATGACTTCCACTCTACAAATATTGCTGTCCTCCCCCTGGTCCCCGGTCTTGGGCCTGGCCCCTAGGAAGTAAAGATGCTACCCTGACTCTCAGCAGAGGAGCAGCTCAGGAAAGGAAGAGTGGAGCTGGCTGCAGTCAGGAGCCATAGCTGCAGATGTCTGCCTGCCAAGATGGGCAGGAGGGGATGGCACTAGTGAACCTGCTGGCAGAAGGCTACATTTGCTTCCTGCCTACATGAAATTTAACCTCTTAGTAGTGGATTGGCAGCCAGCAGGATGGGCAGGGTGAGCAACTTCAGACTCCCCTCCCTCCCCTTCATAGCCTGTCTAGATTTGGGTCTGGAAGCACTGTAGTCCCATACAAGCTGAAAGCTGGGGAAGATATCTCAATCTCCCCAAGGGCCAGAGGCAGGATTTATTGGCCTTCAGGGCCCAATCAAAGTGCACCTCTTTAAGTAATGGTTTGGGACTATATTTCTGAATGTCAGTGAGGGAAGGTCTCCCAGCCACTGACTGTAAATATTGGGAAGCAACAGAAGTCATTTGACTACCTGGGTGCATGGGTGATATTCATGTTTATACATTATTTTTGCTAAGGTAAGATGCCCAGAAGTTATGTAGATGGGCATCACATGGAAATGCTAATACAGATAAATGCTGTGCTCAGAGACTTCACCATCTCACCTCGGGAGAGAGTTTGAGGCATCCTTATCTGCGTGACGTTCTCCTCCTCCTGCTCAGGGACCTTCTGTAGTTTTCTCTGGGCAGCTACCACCAGGGCATTGCAGAGGAGGAGAAAACACAGTAACTGAAAGGAGTGCATGTTTTCTGGAAAGTAAATTCAGAAGTGTCTAGTGTTAAGAGAGAAAATCTTTAGACAGCTTCTGCATAAGACAATACAACTTTGAAATGCCTATAAGCCATGTCTCATGGACACCTCACTTCAGCAAAAGTTACTCGGGAAGCATTGTTTCTGGTCAGAGCACCTTGTTTCATTATTGTTGGAGTAAACAATTATGAATAACTCAACAGGATCTTGGGTCTCCATCTATACTGAGCCACGGGATCTTGGACCTTAGCGATCCACTCCTCAAGAAAACTAGAGGAGCTTTCCTGCATTGACAGACATTTCTACGTATCTTATTACAACTGCACCTCTGAATTTTTTCTTTCACTTGGAGGTCAAAAGTTTCCAACCTCATTGCCTAAAAATAGGCTTCCAAGTCCACTTTAATCAAAGTTGCCTGGTTTTCAGAGGTGTGCTGGTCATTTGTGTGCTGGGGTTGCTCAGCAGCTCTGAACACAAGACTTTCTATTCATATGCTTGTAGCCAAAAATGAATCAGCTACATTTGACAATGTTGGTTTGACATTGCTGCATGGATCCGTGTTGTCAAATACCCCAGCAACAATCCTTTACAGCTCTTGAAATAATTTTTTTTACAGATTTTTACTTATTTTAATTTCTTTGTTACAGTTTTTAACCTACAGAATAGCAATGACAGCTGTAGGAACTTCAGCAAGGAGCACATGTACACCTTGGAAAGGAAATGCATATCCTTTTCAGGAAAAAGACAGTCCTATAAAAATGCATTTTCTTAGAATGATTTTCTCACCTGGAACCTTAGGCTGAGGTCTCGGAGCAGAGAGTGAAAATGCACCTCTTCCAGTTACTCATCTGCAGTAGGAATAAGTAAGCTAACAGCTATTTATACCCCTGTATTTGCTCAGTTAGTGAGGATGAATGTCAACTGAAATTCCAGGATATCCTGCTCCTGACAAAGTGCAGAACAGCCTTTCTACAATAGCTTTCTTTTAATCGACACAGCCGTGTGCTTGGTTTTAATCATGGGATAGTGATTAATGAAAGTATTCACTATAGTGTTTATACTAGACACACCTTCGTCTATCATGTTTGCTTCCCTAAGTATGGGCTATGTGTCTCTAAGCCACGAGCTGGTCTAAGATTTTGGTCTAAGTGCATATGAAAAGTTTATTAAGAGGAAGTCACATATGTAATTTCTTTTTTTAGTTTCATAAATTCTTCCAAAGAGTTAGTGTCATTTCTGTTCAAATCCACTTGAATAACTTTTTCAATGGACATTGTTTGTTAGCATTCTACAGCATCTCAAAGGTGCCTTATAATGTAATCAATTCTGTTTTCATTTTTGTATGTTACCATAGCTTCAGCTACACAGGACTGAATTACCGTAGAATGGCTAACACTCTGCATCAGCCTGGTTGGCTGTGTCAGTAAACTCTCACAACTACTGTAGATTGTAAGGATAGTGCGTGGAAAGCATCTGGCCTCTCTTTTGACATCCATTGTAACCCATTAGACCAGCTGTCCATGCCCACAGTGTACTTTCATTTACAAACGTCTTTAGTTTAAGGTGCTTTAGAAGAGATTAATTATTAAGGAAAATAAGCTACCACAATGTGAAGGGCAAAATCCTGTTGTGAACGGAACCATGTTGAAGCCATAGAAAACAGTAGTATAATAAAAGAGCTGATCCGGGGAAGAGCAGTAAATGAATGGGATAATCTAGGTGGTAGCATGAAGATTAGTGTTACAATACAAACCGGGGTCCTGTAATGTCATAAACGAGGGGTGGCTAAACTTACTGACCCTCTGAGCTGCATACGATAATCTTCAGAAGTTCGAGAGCTGCAAGACAGGCACAATCTGCCCTGCAGGGCGGTGCCTGACCCCCCCCTCCCTGCAGGACAGAAAACCCTAGTCCCATCACCCTGCTGCAAGGCAGAAGCCCCGAGCTTCTCCCCCACACCTTGCCAGCCCACTCCTCAGGGCACATTTTGACTGTAAAAGAGCCACATGTGGCTCACGAGCTGCAGTTTGGCCATGCCTGTCATAAACCATGGCCAAGGGAGTCTTCCAACCCCCCACAAGGGATTATAGCCTTGTTCTTTAAAACAATATTTTTTAATATATTTCACCCGAAATACTACATTAAAAGAAAATGATTGAGGTTGCAAAGTCAAGCACTCCAAAGTTAGGAAACGTCAGATTTACAGTTGCCTTTGTAACCATCATTTGGCCCCCTTGTTTATCCATCCGGGGCACTGACTGAGCAAAAGGACAGCACGTCAGCATGTAATTAAAGACCGTTTCACAATGCATACGCACGAAGGCCTGAATTAAGATTGCCCAGGCAACTGTATAGCTGGCATTTCCTAACTTTCAAGTTCTTGACTTTGCAGCTGAAATAATGGTCTTTTAACAGGTTTTCTGAATGTGTAGTTTCCTAAGTGTGTGTGTTTTAAGCAAAAAATTCTCCTTTGTGCCTGAATCTTCCGTAGAGTTGAACCCAGAGCCTTCAGCACAGATTGCTGCCTAAGCTACAGGTAGCAGTAGGAGGAGGCTATTGTTCCAGATGGGACGGTGGGGGCAGGGTTCCTGCCCATCTATCTCTTTCTGCCCAGGAGTTGGAGGAGCTCCTGGCTCGGTGGTTCCACTGGGGACAGTATCAATGGCCACATGCAGTGGGTCTGCAGATGTATGGGGGAGTCCAGCTAAGCTCTCCTCCTCCCTTCTGCTTACTATAGCCACGTGCTGGTGTTCCCAGTCCAGTGTGTGATGCTGCTGCTCGGCGGGAGCCTAGCATGTTCAGTGATTGTGGCGTGCTGCCAACATTTCCCTGAGGAAAGTGAGAGAGGAGAAGGGAAATGGTGATTACCAATTTACAGCTCAGCAAAAGCTGAATGGCATTTCCTGAGACGATGAAAGGACACTTCTCAAGCCCCCAGGGATTATCAAAGGCCTGCTGCGAATGAGGGAGATGGGACTGCTGCTCAACAGAAAAGTCACAAACATCCTGTATAACTAAAATTGTTAGGCAGCCTGTCATAAATATAAAGGGAAGGGTAAACCCCTTTGAAATCCCTCCTGGCCAGGGGAAAGCTCCTCTCACCTGTAAAGGGTTAAGAAGCTAAAGGTAACCTCGCTGGCACCTGACCAAAATGACCAATGAGGAGACAAGATACTTTCAAAAGCTGGGAGGAGGGAGAGAAACAAAGGGTCTGTGTCTGTCTGTAGTCATCTTGGCCGGGGATAGACCAGGAATGGAGTCTTAGAACTTTTAGTAAGTAATCTAGCTAGGTATGTGTTAGATTATGATTTCTTTAAATGGCTGAGAAAAGAATTGTGCTGAATAGAATAACTATTTCTGTCTGTGTACCCTTTTTGTAACTTAAGGTTTTGCCTAGAGGGGTTCTCTATGTTTTTGAATCTAATTACCCTGTAAGATATCTACCATCCTGATTTTACAGGGGGGATTTCTTTATTTCTATTTACTTCTATTTTTTATTAAAAGTCTTCTTGTAAAAAACTAAATGCTTTTTCATTGTTCTCAGATCCAAGAGTTTGGGTCTGTGGTCACCTATGCAAATTGGTGAGGCTTTTTATCCAACATTTCCCAGGAATGTGCCAGGAAAGGGGGGGTGCAAGTGTTGGGAGGATTGTTCATTGTTCTTAAGATCGAAGGGTCTGGGTCTGTAGTCACCTAGGCAAATTGGTGAGGCTTTTTACCAAACCTTGTCCAGGAAGTGGGGTGCAGGGTTTTGGGAAGTATTTTGGGGGGAAAGACGCGTCCAAACAGCTCTTCCCCAGTAACCAGTATTAGTTTGGTGGTGGTAGCGGCCAGTCCAAGGACAACGGGTGGAATATTTTGTACCTTGGGGAAGTTTTGACCTAAGCTGGTAAAGATAAGCTTAGGAGGTTTTTTCATGCAGGTCCCCACATCTGTACCCTAGAGTTCAGAGTGGGGGAGGAACCTTGACACAGCCCGAATGATAGAATCATAGAATGTAGACCTGGCAGAGACCTCGAGAGGTTACCTAGTCCAGTCCCCTGCCCTCATGGCAGGACCTGGCTATGTCTACACCATGGACCTTACAGTGGCA
The DNA here is from genome assembly GCF_965140285.1 of Lepidochelys kempii. Taxonomy (NCBI): domain Eukaryota; kingdom Metazoa; phylum Chordata; order Testudines; family Cheloniidae; genus Lepidochelys; species Lepidochelys kempii. The sequence continues at coordinate 74,818,849 of NC_136390.1, read as the reverse complement.
CAGTTTTACCAATACAGCTGTGCCGCTGTAAGGTCTCCCATGTAGCCGCTCTTTGCCAGCAGGAGAGAGCTCTCCGGCTGGCATAATTAAACCACCCCCAGCAAGCGGTGTTGTTGCTGACATAGTGCTGTCCACACCAGCACTTTTGTTGGTGAAACACATGTTGGTCAGGGGTGTTTTTTCACACCCCTGGCCGTGACCGACAAAAGTTTTATTGACAAAAGTGCTAGTGTAGACAAAACCCATTACCTAGACCATCCCTGACAGGTGTTTGTCTGACCTGCTCTTCAAAATCTCCAATGACAGAGATTCCACAACCTCCCTAGGCAATTTATTCCAGTGCTTTACCACCCTGACAGGAAGTTTTTCCTAATGTCCAATGTAAACCGCCTTGTTGCAATTTAAGCCGTTGCTTCTTGTTCTATCCTCAAAGATTGAGAACAATTTTTCTCCCTCCTCCTTGTAACAACCTTTTATGTACTTGAAAACTGTTATCATGTCCCCTCTCAGTCTTCTCTTCTCCAGACTAAACAAACCCAATTTTTTCAATCTTCCCTCACAGGTCATATTTTCTAGACCTTTAATAATTTCTGACAGGTTTCAGAGGGGTAGCCGTGTTAGTCTGTATCAGATGCATGATGAAGTGGGTTTTAGCTCACAAAAGCTTATGCCCAAATACATTTGTTTGTCTCTAAGGTGCCACAAGGACTCCTCATTGTTTTTAATTATTTCTGTTGCTCTTCTCTGGACTTTCTCCAATATGTCCACATCTTTCCTGAAATGTGGGACCCAGAACTGGACACAATACTCCAGTTGAGGCCTAATCAGCACGGAGTAGAGTGGAAGAATTACTTCTCATGTCTTGCTTACACCACTCCTGCTAATACATCCCAGAATTATGTTTGCTTTTTTTGCAACAGCATTACACTGTTGACTCATATTTAGCTTGTGATCCACTATGACCCCCAGATCCCTTTCTGCAGTACTCCTTCCTAAGTGGAGTATTTTGCATTTGTCCATATGGAATTTCATCCGATTTACTCCAAACCATTTCTCCAGTTTGTCCAGATCATTTTGAATTATAATCCTATCCTCCAAAGCACTTGCAACCCCTCCCTGCTTGGAATTGTCCACAAACTTTACAAGAAGAATAGGAGTACTTGTGGCACCTTAGAGACTAACAAATTTATTTGAGCATAAGCTTTCGTGGACTACAGCCCACTTCATCGGATGCATAGAATGGAACATATAGTAAGAAGATACATACAGAGAACATGAAAAGGTGGAAGTAGCCATATCAACTGTAAGAGGCTAATTAATTAAGATGAGCTATTATCAGCAGGAGAAAAAAACTTTTGTAGTGATAATCAAGATGGCCTATTTAGACAGTTGGCAAGAAGGTGTGAGGATACCTAACATGGGGAAATAGATTCAATATGTGTCATGACCCAGCCACTCCCAGTCTCTATTCAAACCCAAGTTAATGGTATCTAGTTTGCATATTAATTCAAGTCAGCAGTTTCTCGTTGGAGTCTGTTTTTGAAGATTCTCTGTTGCAAAATTGCCACCTTTAAGTCTGTTACTGAGCGATGAGAGAGGTTGAAGTGTTCTCCTACCGGTTTTTGAATGTTATGATTCCTGATGTCAGATTTGTGTCCATTTATTCTTTTGTGTAGAGACTGCCCGGTTTGGCCAATGTACATGGCAGAGGGGCATTGCTGGCACATGTGTACTTTAAAAGTGTACTCTCGATGCCATTAGCTAAATCATTGATGAAGATATTGAACAGAACCAGATCCAAAACTGATCCCTGCGGGCGTATGCACCAATTCTGGTCCAGCTGCAGCTGTTTGCGGCACCACCGATCAGCTGTTTGGTGGCTGCCTGGATCAGCTAATTGGCGGCGCTGCCAAACAGCTGGGGGTGTGGCTTGCAGGAGGGCGGAGAGCAGTGAGTGGAGGACGGGGCCTTGGGGAGGGGGTGGAATGAGGGCCCGGTCTCAGGGGTGGGGGCAGAACAGGGCAGGAAGAAGCAGAGCGAGGGCGAGACCTTGGGGAAAGGGGTGGGGTGGGGATGGGGCTTCAGGGCAGAGTGGGGCTGGAGCACCCCCGGGGAAAAATAAAAGTCAGCATCTATGCCTGCAGGACCTCACTTGATATGCCCTTCCAGCATATCATATGTGAACCACTGATAAATACTCTCTGGAAACAATTTCCAACCAGTTATGTTCTATCTAGGTTGTATTTCCCTAGTTTGTTTGTGAGAAGGTCATGTGAGACTGTATCAAAAGCCTTACTAAAGTCAAGATATACCACGTCTACTTCTCCCCCCCCCCCATCCACAAGGCTTGTTACCCTGTCAAAGAAAGCTTTTAAGTTGGTTTGGCACAATTTGTTTATAAATCCATGCTGTTAGTTATCACCTTATTATCTTCTTCTACGTGTGTACAAACTGATTTCTTAATTATTTGCTCCATTATCTTTCTGGGTACTGAAGTTAAGCTGGCTTTCACTATGTTAGATGTCCAATTGCTACTAGCCTTTTTGGTGACACAAAACAAACAGAAAATACAGGGGTCACTACCACAAGGAGTGAATCAAAGTTCTGCATCCGAGATCTTCACAGCTGACCTCTCTCATTTTTCAACCATCCTCCATTCCCTTCTACTGCTCTCTTCTCTTTCAGATACCCAGCAGTGGTGTCCTCAACCTCCTCCAGCTCTTTACCTTGCCAGCATCACTGACTGGGTGAAATGTAGTAATTGACAGGTGTGATGTCTCCTATATTTTTGCCGTGTATTTATTCTTACACTCCACTACATCCAATGATCTTAAATATATTAATGACTTGGGGTGAGGATGAAGGTGGAGAGCAAGTTGCTGAAGTGTGCAGATATCACATTTTGGTTAGGAAAAATAAAGGTGAAATTCCAGCTGGATTTTTAAATATCTTGGAGGAGTTGAGCCAGAGGATGAATGGTAAAATGGAATAAATAATCCAAAGAATTAAATTACACTAGACCTAGTGCCTAATCTTGAATAGATTACTGTGTCCAATTTCAGCTACTTCACCTCAATAGAGAGAGTTTGCAGTTTTGTTGTAGCTGTGTTGGTCCCAGGATATGGGAGAGACAAGGTGGGTGAGGGAATATCTTTTATTGGACCCAATTCTGTTGGTGAAAGAGACACAGTTCTGAACTATACAGAGCTCTTCTTCAGGTCTAGGGATGGTACTTAGAGTGCCACGCTAACTACAAGGTGGAACAGATTGTAAAGCATAAAGAGTTAACACATGTTGCAAGAGACCATTCAAGGTTTCAAAAGGCATGTGGTGTACCTCATCCAGTGCACTAAATGCCCCAAGAACAACTGTGTGGGTGAAACCAGAAAATCACTATGCTCTCGAAGGAACTCACACAGAAAAATGATGAAAGACAAAAACACCATATTAACCACATATTACAAAGCGATCACTCCATATCTGACTTTTTAATCCTCATTCCCCAAAGGAAACCTGCATGACACCTTCAAAAGATGAGCCAAGGAACTTGAATTTATAACTTGACTGGACACTAAAAATAATCAGCTCAGTAAAGACACCAGATTTATGGTTCATTACAACACTCTGTAACCCACTAATCCTCCTTTGTCCTGTGACTGCAGAGGCATTAACTGCTCACGTCACCTTGAATGGTCTCTTGCAACACATGTTAACTCCTTATGCTTAACAATCTGTTCCACCTTGTATTTAGCTGTGACATTCTGAGCCCATTTCCCAGAACTGATGAAGAGCTCTGTGTAAGCTCGAAAGCTTGTCTCTTCCACCAAGAGAAGTTGATCCAATAAAAGATATTACCTTGCCCACCTTGTCTCTCAATGGAGAGAGAATAGATTCAGAGAATGGCAGTACCTGGAGTCTTGTTGTAACATGTTACTTCACTAGACACAATGGGAACCGCATCTCCTGATTGTGCAAGCAGGTTTGTTTCATCTATACCCATTAGTTACAAAGTCCATTTTATTTGATTCAATAGAATAAAACAAACAAGATTTTCTATTAACATTCAATGGTGTATACGTGTTACAATATGAAGGCTGGTTATCATAGTTTGGGTCTTTTTCTGAGCAACCAAACACAGATAAGCCAGCCAGATTTGTTCAAGGGATCGGACCGGTCCCTCTAATCAATAGCTTGAGCAGATAAACGTAAAAGAGAAACAAACTGCTTTTAAATGTTTGGCACAGAAATTGAATGTAAGTGATCAAAAGGAACAGGAAGTGTTTATCCTGGAAACCAAAAAGTCCTACACTTCTAAGCGTTATCTCTGGGCACAGTGTATTTGCTACCATGGTATTTTAAGGCATGTTTGCAGGGCGACTAATTAGGAGCTTTCAGATCTGAAAAACAACCCATACAGGCAACTCAATCTCTTTCTTGGTTTCCATCTAGAGCAAAACAGAGGCAATAGCCTTTTTTTATCATGCTTATGGGAGAAGAAGAGGGAAAAATCAGCTTTGCCTGTAAGTGGAATAAGCCAAAGAAGCAGTTGTGGTTCAGGGACACATTTCACTAGCCAGACCACTGCTGGGTGCAGCAGTTGAGAAATGGAGCCATTGTGGAGCTGAAATCTTACAGGAACTGCCAATAGCCAAAAAAGAAAAAAAATAGTGTCAAAGCAGCGTGGCTAAGTTTCGAAGTCCCGTATAGGTCTCATGATAGATATGGAAGGTCACTTCTGAAAACACTAATTAAGCCTTGTGGGCCAGATCCTGAGATGGTGTATGCAGCTCCATTGAATCTGGCCCCGTCTTTCAATACTAAAGCTAGTTTTAAACTATACTTACAACTGCTTGTTGCATCCATTCACTGAAATGCTTACAACTAAACCACTTATTCTTTCTAGCTGTCTTGCTACAATGTGTTTTACCCTAATCCAGATTTTCAAATGTGCTTGGTCCATGACAGCTTACTGTTTTCATCCAGCCTGCTGAACACTTCTTTTGAGGTGCCCAAATAGGAGCAGAACAGCCACGACTATTGATGGCTATTTCTACACTGCAGCTGGGTTCGAGCCTCCAGATCCAGGTAGACAGATTCAAGCTAGCAGGGGCTCGAGCTAGCTCACTAACAATAGCTGTGTGGGCACTGTGGCTCAGGCTGGGTTTTCAAGACTGGGACAGTGGAGACAAGCAGCCTTAATTAACTGGTAGAGAAGACTGGAAATATATGTAAAGAACGTTTTCTCACTGGAAACCTTAAATTGTCTTTGAAATTAAAAGCTTAAATGAAAATGATCATTTAGGGTCTGGGCTCTCAACAACTGAAAGTTTGATTAAACAACGCCTTGGGCGGGATCTGCTAAACTAGGGGTGGGCAAACTTTTTGGTGGGGAAATTGCATGCAGGGCCATGAATGTAGGGCTAGGGCAGGGAGTTGGGGTGCGGGAGGGAGTGCGGTGTGATGGCGGGGATGCAGTGTGCAGGAAGGGGCTCAGGGCAAGGGGTTGGGTCCCAGGAGGCTGGTGTACCAGGGGGCTGAGGTGTAGGAGGGATGCAGCAGGGGGTTAGGATGCAGGAGGGGTGTGATAGGGGGCTCAGGGAAGGAGATTGAGGTGCAGGGTGCAGCAGGGGGTTCGGGTGCAGGAGGCATTTGGGGTGCGGGCTCTGGCCCGGCACTGCTTACCTGGAGCGGCTCTGGGATGGCAGTGGTGCGCAGCAGGGCTAAGGCAGGCTCCCTGCTTGCCCTGGCCCCACGCCGCGCTGCTCCTGGAAGCGGCTGGCACCATGTCCCTGTGGCCCCTGGGGGAAGGGGGACAGAAGGCTCCACGTGCTGCCCTCACCTGTGGGTACCTCCCCTGAAGCTCCCATTGGCTGCGGTTCCCCATTCCTGGCCAATGGGAGCTGCTGGGGGCGGTGCCTGCAGGCAAGGGCAGCGCATGGAGCCCTCTGCCCCCAGGGGCCGCAGGGACGTGGTGCCGGCTGCTTCCGGGAGCGGTGCAGGTCCTGCAGCGCCAGAGGGGTGGCAATCCCGCAGGCTGGATCCAAAGCCCTGACAGGCCGGATCCGTCCGGTGAGCTGAAGTTTGCCACCCCTGTGCTAAACAAATACATTGTGTGTGTGCAGAGCCACAATATATGTTGTTTAAAATAATTGACTAAAGTCCAAGTTATACACTGAGTAGCAGTTCATAGAATCATTGAAGATTATGGTTGGAAGAGATCTCAGGAGGTCATCTAGTCCATCTAGTTCCTTGCTCAAAGCAGGACCAACCCCAACTAAATCATCCCAGCCAGGGCTTTGTCAAGCCTGACCTTAAAAATCTCTATGGATGGAAAAAGAAAAGGAGTACTTGTGGCACCTTAGAGACTAACCAATTTATTTGAGCATAAGCGTTCGTGAGCTATAGCTCACTTCATCGGATGCATAAAGTGGAAAATGCAGTGAGGATGTTTTATACACACAGACCATGAAAAAATAGGTGTTTATCACTTCAAAAGGTTTTCTCTCCCCCCACCCCACTCTCTTGCTGGTAATAGCTTATCTAAAGTGATCACTCTCCTTACAATGCGTATGATAATCAAGGTGGGCCATTTCCAGGGTTTAACAAGAATGTCTGAGGAACGGGGGAGGGGGGGGCATTTTTCTGTTGTAATATTGCAACTGTCATGTCTGTGATTGCGTGACCAGAGAGATTGAAGTGTTCTCCGACTGGTTTATGAATGTTATAATTCTTGACATCTGATTTGTGTCCATTTATTCTTTTACGTAGAGACTGTCCAGTTTGACCAATGTACATGGCAGAGGGGCATTGCTGGCACATGATGGCATATATCACATTAGTAGATGTGCAGGTGAACGAGCCTCTGACAGTGTGGCTGATGTTATTAGGCCCTGTGATGGTGTCCCCTGAATAGATATGTAACCCTTCTGCCCGTCAGAGTTGGCAGCAACAAGGGCCGGGTTCAATATCTCGGGGATCCATTCCAATAACACAATGCAAACCGGCTCGAGCCCCCACCCAGTGACCTGGGATAAATATATACCACCCCCGCTGGGCGCCTCCAAGAGGCAATACTTCCCCTCTCGCAAGCACGTAGTCTGAGTGTAACAAAAAGCCTTTTAATAACAGAGAGAAACAACGTGGCATTATGTTGGGGAAACACCACCAACAGGATTCATAACACAACCCATGAGCAAAAAATCCACCCCAAGCAAATTGGGGCATGCCCTTTTCCCTTTGGTTCTTGAGTCCGGCAACCTCAAATCACCCAAAGTCCCAAAAGTCCAATGACCCAAAAGTCTCTGTCCCTGGTCAGGGTGGCCCCAGAGTTCAAAAGTTTATCTGCGGAGCTTTACCTCCCAACCTGGGTGTAGATGAGACGGGGGTAAGAGGCGCCTTACATGATCTGAAGCTGACCGCCCCACAGCCCCATAAGCCTCCACTCCACTCCGCTCCGCCAGCCGCCCCACGAACTCCTTCGCTCAGCTCCGCTCCGCAGCCCACAAGCAGCTCCCGCTGTCCCATGAACTGCTCCACCAGCCAGTCCACAAACTGCTCCGTGTCCCACCAGCAGCTCCCGCCGTTCTATGCACTGGTCCACCAGCCTGTCCACAAGGCACTCCAGCCGTCCCGCAAACTGTTTCCACAATATATCTTCAGGCTCCCCCACTACTTAACACAACGCTCAGTGATTTCAGCTCTTAGGTGAATTCAGCTTGTAGTAGGGGAGCCTCAGTGCCGGTGCACCATTAGCCCAAAGTGAGCTCAGCAACCTGTAACTAGACTCCTAATAGAATCAAAATTAGCTCTGATATTCCACAGTGGAGAGAGGAGGAAGTGCAATTAGCACGTAAGGCCCTCACCAAGGGGCCCATGCCACCAAGTATTAATACTTGTCCCCAGCCTCTCTCCAGTCACAGAGTTTTAAAACCCATGACCCTTGCCTAGCGAGTGCTACTTAGTTGATGGTGAGTCCCTCCATCATAACAAAAGGCCAAGTACAGTTCCAAGCACAGTTCCCATAATCAGGGTAATAACAATTTATTCTTCCTGCCCCAATAACAGAGACACTGGGGATCCCACAGCAGCCAAAGTGACCATCTGGGCAGCTATGGCCTCATTCTAGGCGGGGTGGGTGTGCCTATGCAAATGAGATCAGCCCCTGAAGTTCTTTTCCACAACTTGCCACACCTCACCACCAGATGTCAGGGTGGAGCTCATCCTGACACTGCTTACAGATATGTGGGCACAATTGACAACGGGCTTTGTCGCAAGGATAGGTTCCTGGGTTAGTGGTTCTGTTGTGTGGTATGTAGTTGCTGGTGAGTATTTGCTTCAGGTTGGGGGGCTGTCTGTAGGCAAGGACTGGCCTGTCTCCCAAGATTTGTGAGAGTGTTGGGTCATCCTTCAGGATAGGTTGTAGATCCTTGATAATGCGTTGGAGAGGTTTTAGTTGGGGGCTGAAGGTGACGGCTAGTGGCGTTCTGTTATTTTCTTTGTTAGGCCTGTCCTGTAGTAGGTGACTTCTGGTACTCTTCTGGCCAAGTACTCCTTTTCTTTTTGCGAATACAGACTAACACGGCTGTTACTCTGAAATCTATGGATGGAGATTCCACCACCTCCCTAGGGAACCCATTCCAGTGCTTCACCACCCTCCTAGTGAAATAGTGTTTCCTAATATCCAACATAGACCTCCCACACTGCAACTTGAGGCCATTGCTTCTTGTTCTGTCATCTGCCACCACTGAGAACAGCCTAGCTCCATCCTCTTTGAAACCCCTCCTCAGTTGAAGGCTGCTATCAAATCTTCCCTCACTCTTCTCTTCTGCAGACTAAATAAACCCAGTTCCCTCAGCCTCTCCTCGTAAGTCATTTGCCCCAGCCCCCTAATAATTTCCATTGCCCTCTGCTGGACTCTCTTCAATTTGCCCACATTCTTTCTGTAATGGGGGGGCCAATAACTGGACGCAGTACTCCAGCTGTGGCCTCACCAGTGCCGAATAGAGGGGAATAATCACTTCCCTCAATCTGCTGGCAATGCTCCTACTAATGCAGCCCAATATGCCATTAGCTTTCTTGGCAACAAGTTCACACTGTTGACTCATATCCAGCTTCTCATCCACAGTAATCCCCAGCTCCTTTTCTGCTGCTTAGCCAATCGGTCCCCAGCCTGTAGCAGTGCATGGGATTCTTCCATCCTTGTTGAACCTCATTAGATTTCTTTCGGCCCAATCCTCCAATTTGTCCAGGTCACTCTGGACCCTATCCCTACCCTCCAGCATATCTACCTCTTCCCCCAGCTTAGTGTCATCTGCGAACTTGCTGAGGGTGCAATCCATCCCATCATCCAGATCATTAATGAAGATGTTGAACAAAACCGGCCCCAAGACCAACCCCTGGGGCACTCCTCTTGATACCGGCTGGACATCGAGCCGTTGATCACTACCCACTGAGCCCAGCGATGTAGCCAGCTTTCTATCCACCTTATAGTCCATTCATCCAATCCATATTTCTTTAACTTGCTGGCAAGAATACCGTGGGGGACTGTATCAAAAGCTTTGCTAAAGTCAAGGTATATCACAGCCACTGCTTCCCCATTTCCACAGAGCCAGTTATCTCATCATAGAAGGCAATCAGGTTGTTCAGGCATGACTTGCCCTTGGGAATCCATGTTGACTGCTCCTGATCACCGTCCTCTCCTTCAAGTGCTTCAAAATGGATTCCTTGAGAACCTGCTCCATGATATTTCGAGGGACTGTAGTTCCCCAGATCCTCCTTCCCTTTTTTAAAGACGGGCACTATATTTGCCTTTTTCAGTCATCCGGGACCTCCCCCAATTGCCACGAATTTTCAAAGATAATGGCCAATGGCTCTGCAATCACATCAGCCAACTCCGTCAGCACTCCTGGATGCAGTGCATCTGGCCTCATGGACTTGTGCTCATCCAGCTTTTCTAAATAGTCCTTAACCTGTTCTTTCACCACTCAGGGCTGCTCGTCTCTTCCCCATACTGTGCTGCCCAATGCAGCAGTCTGGGACCTGACCTTGACTGTGAAGACAGAGGGAAAAAAAGCATTGAGTACATTAGCTTTTTCCGCATCCTCTATTACTAGGTTGCCTTCCCCATTCATTAAGGGTCCCACACTTTCCCTGACTTTCTTCTTACTGCTAACATACCTGTAGAAACTCTTCTGGTTACTCTTCACATCCCTTGCTAGCTGCAACTCCAATTGTGCTTTGGCCTTCCTGATTACACCGCTGCATGCTCAAGCAATATTTTTATACTCCTCCCTAGTCATCTGTCCAAGTTTTCACTTCTTGTAAGCTTCCTTTTTGTGTTTAAGCTCACCAAAGATTTCTGTTAAGCCAAGCTGGTCACCTGCCATATTTGCTATTCTTTCTGCACATCAGGATGATTTGTTCCTGTGCCCTCAGTAAGGCTTCTTTAAAATAGTTGTGTGCATCCTTGTTCTATGGGCAGATTTTGGCCCTTGAGGCGTAATAATTATTTTTAAAACATTGAATATAAGGGATGGAAAGTTCAAAAGAAAGTTCCAAGGAAGTCTGTTCCCTAGCACATGGCAATTCTCTTCTAGTTCTAAGTTTTCTGCTTACTTCTCTTGATTTTGACTTGCCTGGCATTGGGTGGTTGTTTCGAAGGCAAATGATTTTTAGTGTAAGCTTTTTAAAAATTCCACACTGTAGGGTTTTCTGAAACCCCACAATGTATTGTGCACAGCTATCAGATGCTTGTTTTCGGGTTTTCAATGTAGGCTGAAAACAGAATGCTCCACTGTTAGTGTCTGGGGAGCAGTGTTGCACTTGGAGCTCATCCTCAGCTGATTATCCACCATGATCCCCACATCTTTCCCAGAGTCACTGCTTCTCAGGATAGAGGCCCCCATCCTTCTGGCCTACGTTCTTTGTTCCTAGACATATCTATTTAGCCATATTAAAATGCATGTGTGTCTGCTTGTGCCCAGCTTAGCAAGCAATCCAGATCACTCTGTATCAGTGACCGGTCCTCTTCATTATTTACCACTCCCCCAGTTGTTGTGTTCTATATCCACATTTTCTGCTTCTATTAGGGTGCTCCCAGAAATTGAACGGAAACACTTCGCTCAGCTCTCTACCCCACCGATAAGAGCTCTCTAGACTTCATATTTCTCCCCTTTTCACAGATCCCACCCCTCACACCACATCACAAGTTCCCATCTTAATACGGTGGGATTGAATGGAGCTCCCAACCAGCAACAGTTCTAGCCGTTGGCCCCAAAAAGGAAATAGAGACCAAGTCCAAGACTCAAGCCTTCTCCGTGTCATTGCTCCAGGACATGGCCTTCAATTCCAAGTGCTTCTCTTTGGGTCCAGAGGGATTTACACAGTCTTTGTGGCTTGTTAGCCTCTGACTCTCCAGCTAAACCGACCCATCCTTTCTCAGGGTACCACCTCGCCATCCAAATAAACACTAAAGTTTACATTTAACAGAACCCCTGAGGACTCTTCCTCCCAGTCCTTCTCAGGCATTGCAGACACTCCATGGAGAGCCAGTGGCAGAAGTCCAAATAAACCAGACAGTTCCAAAATAAACACAGTTCCTCCTCCCCAGTTTCTTCTTCCCATTCTTCTGGATTCCTACGAGACTCCTTCCAAAGCCCTTGGATGTAGGAAACTGTCACTACCTCCTACTCTTCCCAGGCGCCAGAGGTCCTCTGACGCGGAGTTGGTCTGGGAATCTCGTCACTTTCAGATTGTTTCAAACTGAGAAAAAAGAGACAAACTATTTCCCTCCAAGCTCTTTGTGCTGAAGTACCTGCTCTCATGAGCGCAGCAGCAAACTCTCCTGCTGCTTGGCACCCTCTCTTGCCTGGACTGAAGCAGATTCTGAGAGTCCTATTCAGTCACATTCTCACTCAGACTTTCCATTACCCCGCAGCACTTGAATTTGAATTTGTCTGAGGGAATACAATAGTTTCGGAAAGAAAAGTTGAGAGGGGTAAGTGAACCTGTAATAATTCCCAATTTATTGCTGCTCAAGCTGAGCTGGGAGGTTGGGCTGATAAAGGTGTATGCAGCCATAATGCACCACAAGAAACCCAATTTTTCATAGGCATATCAACATTTTAATTCCAAACATTAGTGGCAGTCAAGTATCAGGGGGTAGCCGTGTTAGTCTGTATCCACAAAAACAACAAGGAGTCCGGTGGCACCTAAAAGACTAACAGATTTATCTGAACATAAGCCTTCGTGGGTAAAAAACCCCACTTCAGATGCATGCACCTGCCCCGTTCCCTTATTGGTGTCCCTCTGCCCCTATCGTTCCGGTGGTGCCCCCCTGACTCGTTCCCTTATCGGTGCCCCCCTGCCCCTGTGGTCCCGGTGGTGCCCCCCTGCCCCATTCCCTTATCGGTGCCCCCTGCCCCTGTCATCCCGGGGGTGCCCCCTGCCCCTGTCATCCCGGGGGTGCCCCCCTGCCCCTGTCATCCCGGGGGTGCCCCCTGCCTCGTTCCCTTAACGCTGCCCCCTGCCCCGTTCCCTTATCGGTGCCCCCCTGCCCCTGTGGTCCCAGTGGTGCCCCCTGCCCCTTTCCCTTAACGCTGCCCCCCTGCCCCTGTCATCCCGGTGCTGCCCCAATGCCCCGTTCCCTTATCCCTGCCCCCCTGCCCCTGTCATCCCGGGGGTGCCCCCCTGCCCCTGTCATCCCGGTGCTGCCCCAATGCCCCTTTCCCTTAACGCTGCCCCCCTGCCCCTGTCATCCCGGTGCTGCCCCAATGCCCCGTTCCCTTATCCCTGCCCCCCTGCCCCTGTCATCCCGGGGGTGCCCCAATGCCCCGTTCCCTTATCCCTGCCCCCCTGCCCCTGTCGCCCTGGTGGTGCCCCCCGCCCCCGTTGACCCCATTGGCGCTCGGATCGGGCCCTGTCCCGGCCCCGGCACGGAGGGGCGGGGCTGCTCCAAGAGCGGGGGGAGCCGCTGGGGGCGGGGCCCAGTAGGGCTCTTCCGGCCTGTTGCTAGGGCCGCGATGTGGGTAGTCACAGCGAGCTCGGCCGCTGCGCCTGCGCAGTCGTGGGCGGCGCGGTGCATGCCGGGAGGGGTCGGAGCCCGAGCCGGCCCGGCCGGTGCTGAGGGGCCGCCATGAACGGGGCCGTGGTGCGGCGCACGCAGGAGTTGCTGGGGCGGGTGATCCGCAAACCGCCCCTCACCGACCGGCTGCTCAGCAAGCCCCCCTTCCGCTACCTGCACGACGTGATCGGCGAGGTGAGGCGGGGCGGCCCCGCGCTCCGCGTCACCCGGTTGCTAGGCGCCGCCCCCGTGGGCCTGGCTGGGGGCAGCGCCCGAGGGAGCCCCCCACCCCGTCTCCCCTACCCGCCGCCTCAGCCCCTGCGCAGCGCCGCGGGAGCCCCGGCGGGCCCGGGGCCGGCGCGGCCCCCTCCCCGGCACGGTTCTCCAAGCTGCCGTCTCGAGAGTCTGGCTCCCGGCTGCTGAGGCCAAGGAAGGGGGCGTGTGGCTGGAGCCCAGCCCCTGGGGGCAGCGTCGGCCTGGGGAGAGCCCTGCAACTGAGGGGCTAGATCAGGGGCTGCGCCGTGCAGGGGGCCTGGGTTGAGTTCCCATCCTTCCACCGGCCTGCGGAGTGGCCATGGGCCAGTCCCCCGGGCCTGGGCTTGACACCTAGACCGTAGGGCAACCTAGCGGCAGGGCTCAGGGCTGTGACCCATTTCACACCCTGGGCAACCTAGTTAGGGCCACCTAACCCCTCCTGTGGACCCAGCATTGTCGCTATCTACCTGCTGCCCTGGGGAGGGATTTGTTACAGCAAGGAGAAACCCCCTCCGTCCCTGCAGTGCCATGCTTTTGCCTCCCTTTTCTAATGTGTGGAGGCAAGAGTTTTTGCCCATCTTCATCAAACTTATTAACAGCCGCAGATGAAAGATAGTGCCAAAGTCTAAAGTAGTTTTGGTCTTTAGCATTCCAGTTGGCCTTTAATACTACAGGAGATGCTTGTTTGCAGCAAACCTTGTAAGAGCAACCGCTGCTTATGAGTAAGGCTGCGAGTTTGTGATGGAAGTCACGGATTCTGTGGCTTCTGCAGCAGCCGGTCCGGCTGGCCTGGGGGCTGCCTGAGGGGCTTGGGCAGCCCCTGAGCCAGCCACACCGGCTGCTGCTGGGGCAGTGTCAGGCCCCCTCCCTTCCCAGCAGCAGCAAAAGTTTGGGTGCGGGGGGTTGGGGAGGGTGTGAGGGCTCTGGGTGGCGCTTACCTTGGGAGACTTCCCAGAAGCAGAGACATGTTCCTCCCTCAGCTCCTAGCTCTGTGCGCTGCCTCTGCCCGCAGGCACGGCCCCAGCAGCTCCAGTTGTCCACATTTCCTAGCCCATGGGAGCTGCAGCACTTGGGGCATGGGCAGCATGCGGAGCTAGGAGCTGAGGGAGGGACATGTCACCACTTCTGGGGAGCTGTGAGGAGCTGGTTAGGGAGTCTGCCAGCCCCACCAACCTCCCACTCCCAGCATTAGCGGGGGTCCTGGGCTGTGTGCTGCTCTCCCACCCCCGCCCCTGTGCCTCCACAGCGCCCCCAGGCTGCCCTTCTGAGCATCCACAACTCCCACTGGAGCAACGTAGCAAAAGGCACAGATATGTTGCTACTAATGAATGTCTACTATATTCTCTTCTGACAGATTTAATAAAAGGAGGTAAGCACTCCTATATTGAAAGATGTTCACAGAGTTTATGCTTTTTTACCTTTCTTGAAAGAAAAATGGATTACTCACTAGAAAATTTGAAATTCTCTGAACTCATAGTCTGTGCATGTCCACAAAGAAATCAACCACCAACAAGTTAGGCAGTAACAGAAACAGAATAAATCAAGATTGTAGTTAAAGCATAGAGTCTTGTGGGTCCATGAACCTTAATTTCCTATTAAAAAAAAAGAGTGGATGCACAAATCTTCCATACTGCAGAGATGTAATAATTGACAAGATTTTGAATGGCTTATTGAAACACATTACATAAGTGATCATTGCAATAGAGAAGATCTTTAAAACTGCCCCCAAAATAATTCAGCATGAAATAGTATCTCTCTAAATGATTGCAGGAAGCTCAAAAAAGTTTTTTTCAGAAGCTTTCCAGTATTTTTTAGTAATTTATTGCATTTCCTTTGCTTTGAAGGTAATCAGAGTGACAGGTTTTATGAATGGGCTTTACACAGATTTTGAGATGAAATCTGATAATGTTAAGGTGGGTATGAAATTTCCTTATTTCATGTTGGAATTCTTTATAACTTGCCATCAGGTACTGTCACTTATTCATGTGTCACTGAATTCTATTTACTATGGCAAACCTACACTCTTCTAAAGCTAATATTGTCAAGGACTAGTCTCAGATGCTGCCTTTTTTAAAGTGTTGTGGTGATGTTTGCATTGTGGTAGTGCCCAGTCACTGATCAGAACTCCACTGTGCCAGGCACTGTACAGATACAAAACAAAATTGTTGGAAAGATACTTACCTCTACAGTTTTTTAAAATTAATCTGTTTAATATGTAGCTCAAGAAAATAGAACTCAATGTCTGCACATCTTATAATGTACATGAGATGAACAATGATTTGCAGTGTTGCTGTAGCTGTTGGTCGCAGGATAAGAGAGGCAAAAGGGGTGCAGTAGTATCGTCTATTGAACCAACTTCTGTTGGTGGAAGGCACAAGCTTTTGAACTTCCTCAGGTCAGGAGAAGGTAACTAGAGTGTCCAGGTTAAACTGCCCTCTTCATTTCTCTTACAATTGGAACTTCATATTTTAATTTTGGATTACAATAACTATCCATTATCAAAATGCTTATTTCTAAAATGAAAATGATTTGTAATAATAATGGATAATTTCATATAGGAAAGTTTGTGTAAATATGCTACAAATCAGAGGTTAAATAGACTTTTAATAAAGTATAACGTTAATTTTTTTCCCAGGATAAAGATGCCAAAATCAGCTTCCTCCAGAAGGCTATTGATGTTGTCATAATGGTAACAGGGGAGCCATTGTCAGTGAAGCCAGCACGTATTGTAGCTGGGCATGAACCTGAAAGAACCAATGAGTTTCTCCAAGCAATTGGAAAATGCTGTCTCAATAAGGTATGATCATACTGTCAGTGATTCACATGAATGGTTCCCAACCTTTTCAGTCCTGTGGGTGTCTCTTGTTAAACATAACCAATATGTGATTCATAGACTTCAAGACCAGAAGAGACCATCATGGTGACTCGTGAGCCACATGTGGCTCTTTTACAGTTAAAGTGAGGCTCCTGGAGCCCTCCACAACCCTCCATTCTTCGTCTACCAGACTGTGAGGGGGGGGAGCTCAGGGCTTCTGCCCTGTGGTGGGGCTAGGACTTCTGCCAGAGACGACTGATGCCTGCTGAGAGTGGGGGCACACATTGTAAAGGTTTTCCCCCCACAACAGCTTGAGTCATACCCCCTAGGCACACCCTCTCTCTTCCCCTCCTTGGAGTGGCTCTCCCTGCAGCTCTCAGCTGCTGACTGCTGCCTCTACCCAAATCGCAGCTTCCAGCTTGCCGGCTCCAGCAGCTACCATATAGGGAGGGGGCCCGGCGGCACCATGTGACCAAGCGGGGCCAGCAACCCCTGGCAAAAATTGTGGGGGGAGGATGTGACCCCATGTGTCTCCCTCCCACATTGCCTCTGGCTTCTGCCCAGTGGGTCGGTCTCAGGGCTTCAGCCCCGCGGGAAGCACCTGCCAGGGCTTCAGCCCCATGGGGTACACGTGCCATGGCTCAGGGCTTCAGCAGGAGTGGGACAAGTGCCTTCCATGGGGCTGAACCTCCAACACCCCTCTCTCTGCAGGGCTGAACCCCTGAGCTTGGGCAGGTGCCTCCTGCAGGGCTGAAGCCCTGAGACCCCCTTCCTTGCAGGGCTGAAGCCCCAGCAGGTGCATCCCATGGGGCTGAAGCCCTGAGCCCCAGCAGGAACTCCCCAGCTCTCGAACTTCTGAAGATTGTTGTATGTGGGTTGGAAGTTCAATAAGTTTGGCCACCCTGATCTAGTCTGACCCCCTGCACAGCACAGGCCATGGAACCTCACCTACCCACTTCTGTAAAAGACCTTTAACTTCTGGCTGAGTTACTGACATCCTCAAATCATGGTTTAAAGACTTAAAAATTCAGAGAATCCACCAGTTCAAACCAGCCAGTGACCTATTCTGCAGAGGAAGGCCAAAAAAACCCGTGTCTCTGCCAATCAGCCCTGGGAAAAAATTCATTTCCAACTCCAAATATGGCAATCAGTGACACTGAGCATGTTGGCGAGACCCACCAACCAGACTCCTGGAAAGAATTATCTGTAGTAACTCAGAGCCCTTCCTATCTAGTGTTCCATCTATGGCTGTAGGATATAAATGCTAATAGCAGTCGTGGACGGGCCAGATGCCATTGTAGGCAATCTCATCATACCATCTCCTCCATAAACTTACCAAGCTCGGTCTTGAAACAAATTGTTTTTTTGCCCCCCACTATTTCCCTTGGAACGCTGTTCCAAAACTTCACTCCTGTGATGATTAGAAACCTTCGTATAATTTCAAGCCTAAACTTGTTGGTGGCCAGTTTATATCCATTTGTTCTTATCTCAGCATTGTCCCTTAACTTAAATAACTCCTCTCCCTCCCTGGTACTTAACTCTCTGATGTATTTATAGAGAGCAATCATATCTCCCCTCAGCCTTCATTTGGTTAGGGTAAACCAGTTCAAGGTCCTTAAATCTCCTCTCATAAGGTAGGTTTTCCATTCCTTGGATCATCCTAGTAGCCCTTCTCTGCACCTGGTCCAGTTTGAATTCATCATTCTTAAACATGGGAGACCAGAATTGCACACTGTATTCCAAAAGAGGTCTCACCAATGCCTTGTAATGACAATGACACTTCTCTATCTCTACTGGAAATACCCCGCCAAGTGCATCCTAGGATTGCATTAGCCTTTTTCACAGCTGCATCACATTGGCGGCTCATAGTTATCCTGTGATTGACTAATATACCTCCGTCTTTCTCCTCTTCTGTTGCTTCCAACTGATAAATCCCAGCTTATAGCAAAAATTCTGGTTATTAGTCCCTAAGTGCATGACCTTTCACTTTGCACAATTAAATTTCATCCCATTTCTATTACTCCAGTTTTCAAGGTCCTCCAGAACTTCTTGTCTGACATTCCAGTCCTCCTTTTTATTGGCAATACCTCCCAACTTTGTGTCATCTGCAAATTTTATTAGCACACTCCTACTTGTTGTGCCAAGGTCATTAATAAACATGTTAAATAAGATTGGTCCCAAGACTGATCCCTGAGGAACTCTACTAGTAACTTCCCTCCAGTCTGATAGTTCATCTTTCAGGATGACTGGTTATGGTCTCCTATTAACCAGTTTGATTCCTGTATTAATCCCCATCTTCTCTAATTTAACTAATTTCTCATGTGGAACTGTATCAATACCTTACTGAAATTCAGGTAGATTAGATCTACTGCATTTCCTTTGTCTAGAGAGTCAGTTATCTTCCCAAAGAAAGAGATCAGGTTGGTCTAGCATGTTCAACCCTTTGTAAAACCATGTTGTATTTTATCCCAATTACCACTTACCTGTATGCCCTTAACTGCTTTCTCTTTCAAAATTTGTTCTAAGATCTTGCCTACAATTTAGGTCAAACTAATAGTTTGTAGTTTCCTGGATTGCCTTTTCTCCTTTCTTAAATATCGGTACTATATGAGCAATTCTTCAGTCATAGCGTACGACTCCCGAGTTTACGGATTCATTAAAAATCCTTGCTATTGGTCTTGCAATTTCATGTGCCAGTTCCTTTAAAAATCTTGGATGGAAATTATCCAGGCCCCCTGGATTTGATCCCGTCAAGCTGTTTGAATTTAACTTCTATCTCTGATATTGTGATTTCTACTTGCACATCTTCATTTCCGTTACTGATCCTGCCACTATCCCCAGGCTCCTCATTGGTCTTATCAAAAACTGAGGCAACGTATTCATTTATGTGTTAGGCCATTCCTAGATTGGCTGTAATCTCCACCCCATCCTCAGTGTTAAGCACTTCTTCTTTCCTTGTTTTCTTTTTCTTTACATAGCTAAAGAACCGTTTACTATTGATTTTAATTTCCCTTGCAAATTCCAGCTCTGCTTGGCTTCTGGCAATTCTTACTTGTTCCCCTACGCTTTCTGACTTCCAAGAGGTATCTTTCCTTGCGGATCCATCCCTTCTATTCCGCATAGGCAGGCTATCTGCTTTCTCTTAATAACCGGTTTGAGGTGTTTTTCCATCTAGTTTGGTCTGCAACCCTTCCTATGATTCCCCCCTCTCCCTCCCCCTTTGCTCAGGAGGTGGGCTCCAGATAATTCCTGCAACTTTGAGTTAAAGTGATTCCAAGCCTCTTTTCTATTCAGATCCTTGGGTTAGTCAGTGTAGTCCTCTTCTGTAACTAAGTCCCTTAATTTTTTTTTTTTATTTGCCCTTTTGAAATCAAGGACCCCAGTTGTTTCATCCTTCCGTTTAGTTTAAACTGATTCATGGATATGACAAACTATATGGAAACTCATCCACTATTTGTATTTACTCAATATATGAATTGTATTGTTGTGTTAACTGCAGCATAACATAACTAAAAGTACAGATGGCCTGATCCTTAACTGATGTAAAGCAGTGTAACTCCATGGAAATCAGTGGAGCTTTTTACATAAATTGAGGATCTGGCCCATGAACTTTGGCTGTATCATCACCATATTAGGTGAACATGGAATACTCTTCGGTTTAATTACAACAGAATCCACAAGCATTGTCTCAGTAGGAATTTCCAGATTTTCAGTGCACTTGAATATTCCTGAAAGAGTTGATGAGCATATCTTTAGGCACTTACTTTTCAAAATCTTTCAACCTTTTAAAATCACAAATGGAGGTGCTTACTGTAGAGAAGCCACTCTTTCCTCCGAGTGTACAAAAAAGCAGCAATGGAGACATTAGATCTCGTCTTAGTACCCTTGGAAACTCATGGGTTTTAAAACAGCTGTTGCCTTTAATATAGCTTGTTGTATTCCTGTTTTTTGCTTATAGTCACTGTGGAGCTTTTCAAATAAGACTAATCTTCTCAAGCTCTTTATCCACTGATGCCCTCCTTGATTATAGCCTCAGTCTGATCATTGATCTGAACAAGAACAGATGGACAGGCTCTAGTCTCCTGCAGAGTCCTTCCCTTTCATAAAAGAAAATACTATATTAATGGTCCAAAACACTTGGGATAATGATAGTGAAGTTTTTAAGGACATTATTATAAAATACTGGATTGTACATGAGGATCATTCAAATTGATTTTTTGGTAATCCAGTAGTTTTTGAAGTTCATATTGCATGCGAGCCGTTCCCATAGCTTTTCAGTAAATCAATTGTGTTAGATTCTTTCTTGTTTGAACTTAGGGAGGGAGAATCTAGGAAACAGGCTTTGGATTGCTTAGATAATGTTCTTGACCCCGAATTTCCTTGGGAATTTTTGACAAGATCCAGTATCCTGAAAGTAGTCTCAGTTGCCTGGGTATGGGGTTGAGATAATTATCCTATTTATTTTTATGATTGTGAAAATATCAGACTTGGTCTGTTGTGTGCAAAGGATCCTCTGGTCTCAGGACTGTTTAAGACTTTTCATGCCAATCTGATGCTCTTTACTGTTTCCGTAAATGTGGCAAATGTCACGAATGATGTTCAGATGCTAGTGACTGAATGTGAAAACCCACAAAAAGTCATCCTTCTCCAATTGTATACCAAGAGAGGATCAGAGTAGCTCAGGTGCCTGACTTTTCTCTCTATTGAGTTATCATGAGGGGCAAAATCAGTTCCAGTGATTTTAACTATCCAGTTCTCTTTCAGGAAGAGGAAGCTTGAGTAGCAAAATTCCTAAGGGTATGGTAACCTCAGTATATATACTCAGATCTTGGTATAATAGAATTCATGGTCACTGTTGTGCAGAAGCTGAGATCTGACTTTAGCTGCCACCCAATTGGACTGGTAAAAATTATTTGCTTAGTAGTTTTTCAAAGCTAGATCAAATTGAACTGGACACTTGAGGGCTTCTTTTAACATGGTCGCTAAATTCTGTTGGAAGTGCTCCTCAGCATCGGGTTCCTAGCATTTTGTAAAAAATGCATCTTTAAAATGAAACAGTTTGTTGGTTAAAATGGAGCCACATCAGAGTATATCTAAATGCAGCATTGTAGGGTTTGGAATATTTAGTGTAGCAGTCGTAATATGGTAGACACTTTCAAAATAATCCATGTTGCTATTACAGAGAAAATGTAAAAGACGAAGTACTGAGAATCATTAGCATTGGAAACATGTAATAGTAATAGAAAAAAATCACAACATATATGGATAGCTTTGGTGGATAGAGTCAAATTAAAAAAGAGGCACAAGAAAGCAGTTGACTTAAATCGGTGAATTGTCTTTGAATGAGAGGAGTAGCATAAAACATACGTGATTTCATAAAAATCATCCTGGGAACTACAGAATTAGAAATGCAGATTGCATTTAATAAAGTAACACAAGCTAATTTTCATTGGATTTAATCTTCTCTGCAGTTGTCCAGTGATGATGCTGTGAAGAGGGTGCTTGCTGGGGAGAAAGCAGATATCAAAGGAAAGCCTCCATCTACTTCTAAATCTCAAGATAAAGAAAATAGAGAATCCAGGGCAGAAGAACAAAAAAGCCATAAGGATAAAGAGGTGGGCTTTGCTGTGTTTCTGGGGGGAAATGGGCTACAACTAGAAATATTTTGGGGTGAAAAATACTGTGTAATGGAACTGGCTTGTGCTGTAGTTTAATATTACCTTCTACTCTATTTTTAGGGCAGAGGAGACAATGAAATAAAAGATAGAAGTACAAGCCGAGACAGAAAACCTAGCCGAGACAGAAAACCTAGAGAAGAGGTGAAAGAAGAAGAGAAGAAGCAAAGAGAAAAGGAAAGAGACAAGCATAAAGATAATGAGGACAGGCACAAAGACCTTGAAGGGGGCAATTTTAGAGAAGGTGAAAAACATGAAAGAGAGAAAAGCAAGAACAGAACATCCAAACGAGGAAGAGAAACAGAAAAAAGCAGAGAAAAAGACACAGGAGATCTGGAACGAGAAAAAGATCTGGAACGTGATAAAGGACGGGAGAAGGAAAGAAAAAATGAAGGAGGAAAAGAAAAGGAAAAATTGAAAGAAAGGGACAAAGAGAAGGGCAGGGACAAAGACCGTGAGAAAGACAGAGATAGGGGAAAAGACAGAGAGAGGGACAGACGAAGGGATCGAGGCAAAGTCGGGGAACGCTTGAAAGAACAAGGAACGGTTAAAGCAGAAAAAAAGGTAAAACAAACACTTTGTGGGGAAAAAAGGTCCCTTACTAATGTGCTCTGAGCCCTGTGGTATTAATGTTGAGTCTGTGTCTTAATATCATGTTTGCACATATCTTCATCTGGCATTTTTGGTTGTCTGTGGTTAATTTAATGATTCTTAAGTGCCTTTGTTTTCAAGCAAAAACCTACTTGCTTCATTAAAAGTAATGGAGACTCTTTCCTACCATCAAAATCCCTTTCCCTTCTTTTTTTGTAGCACTTAACATGGTCTGCGATTGTATGAACGCATATACACGCTATACCTTCAGCTGAATACTGCTTTGCAGAGGCAGCTCCAGGGGCTGTAGTGTCCTCCATGATCCTGTTTGTTGATGCTGTGTCCTTTGTACTAGCCTTTTCACAGCTTTTGTAAATGGCATCCAGCAAAGAGAATCTTGGAGCATATCAAAACCTTGAAGGTAGTGGAACCCCTTGCATCTCATTTGAAGCATTGTGTGCTCTAGCTAAGAGGATCTTGAGCATCTGAGTCCTGCAAGTGACCACATAACCAGCATCCTCCCTACAAATGGCAGCTGTTGAAAATATTCTTGTGGTATAGTGGAGTCCTTGTAGACAGTAGCAGCAGAGTCTCAGTAAAGAAACAGTCCTGCAACAGTTCAGATATGCAGAAGGTGAGGACTACTTTCCCTTTTATGTAAAATGATTGCTGAGGGGGAAGGGCTCTCATTATTAAACCGCAAAACACAAACCAATAGCTGTTGCCTCTGATTTATAACATAATTTTTCTCTGGGAAGCTATTGCCCATTCTGGATTGTCTACTTCTAGTCTTCAGTCAAGAAATCTTTCAGCTCCTACTACTGTATCAGGGATAAGAATGTACTCCGGGTTGCTGCTATGCAGGTGACTGTCTTTACAGGCCTGACTCTCTTGAGCTGAGGAACTCTTCTCACCAATAAATCAGTCCATGTAATTGCTAGTGGTAGATATCCTGATGTCTTCTGTGAAAAAAACAAAATTTGTGAAGAGAGTGGAGTAATGGTGTAATAATTTTAAATCTCCAGTTACATACCAACACCCTCTTTGAGTGCCATTATTGGAAATGTTCCCTCTGAAGTTTTTAAGTTTCTCCAGGAGGAATAACACATAGCAGTAATTCTCAAACTTTTTACTGATGTGACCCATCAGCTGAATTTTGTCTTTTGCCACCCACCATTACATATATGCACCTCCCATCCCAGCACTGCAACCCTGATCCCAGCCAGGTATGGAGGGATGCCCTGGAGGAGGTGGGGGATAGATAATGAGCCTACCCTGCACTCAGCCTGCAGAGGTGGCTCCTATCTCATGGGGCTGGCTCCATCATCCAATGGTTACACCACGTGTCAGGTTGCAGTGCTTGGAGAGGGGAGAAGTGTACATTTGCCTACGTCCTGTGACCCATCTACAACCTTCCCATGACCCACTTATGGGTAGAGACCCCTTGTTTGAGAAACACTGACATATGGGCCTGTTAGCACTTAAATCACCTAGTGGTAAAATCAACTGAATACTACTAGGTGCTAGAAAGCCTTGTTAACATCAGGCCTTTGTGGAAATCCCACCTCCCTCCGTGATACCTTAATTTGAGCCATTAGGTTCTGTATTGTACTTCCTGATAATCAAATTGGCATTGCTTTTCTGAATGGCAGTAGGGCAGTTAGTGTAGAAGTTTGGCCTCTTTGGCCTGCCTTTCTTGTGACTGGCTGTCTTTAGACTTGTTCACTTGGTTCCAGCTCTGTTCTTGCTGGGAGAGCTGAAAGGAAGTCCACCAGCATCAAGCCATTTCCTTCCTGAGGGGATATTATGTCCATCAGGACGTAAGGAACCAAAGGACATGAAAAGAATAAATTATTTAATTGCCTATATACCAATGAATATAAATACAGGAATTGTGGAAAATTTATATGGGGTGCCACGGGATACGAGGAGAAATCTATGGTCAGGAGAGTAAAGGACAATAAGGAGTTTTTTTAAAGTATATTAGGAACAAAAAGAATCCTAACAATAGTATCGATCCATTACTAGATTCCAATCAACATGGGTTTATGGAAAACAGATCCTGTCAAGCTAACTTGATAGATCTTTTTGATCAGATTACAAGTTTGGTTGATGAAAAGTAATAGTGTTGATGTAATAGGCTTCTGTAAGTCATCTGACTTGTAACGCATGACATTTTGATTTAAAACCTAGAACGACATGAAGTCAATATGGTACACATTAAATTGCTTAAAAGCTGACTGATAGGTCTCAAAATGGGGAATCATCATCCAATATATGCGTTTTTAATGGTGTCCCAGGGGAATTGGTTCTCAGTGCTATGATATTTTATATCTGTATTAAATCATCATTGATAAAGTTTGCAGATGACACAAAAATTGAGGAGTGGTAAATAATCGTGAGGACAGGTCACTGATACAGATTGATCTGGATCGCTTGGTAACCTGGGTGCAAACAAACAGTATGGCATTTTAATATTGCTAAATGTGAATGTATACATCTAGGAACAAAGAATGCAGGCCATGCTAACAAGATGAGGGACTCTATTCTGGGAAGCAGTGACTCTGAAAAAGATTTCGGGATGGTGGTTGATGATGAGCTTCCAGTCTGATGCTGTGGACAAAAGAGCTAGTGCAATCCTTGGATGCATAAACAGAGGAATCTCGATTAGGGGTAGAAAGGTTATTTTACTGCTATATTGGCAGTGGTGCAGCCGCTACAGGAATACTGTGTCCAGTTCTGATGTCCACAGTTCAAGAAGGGTGTTGATAAATGTAAGAAGGTTCAGAGAAGGGCCACAAGAACGATTAAAAGTAGGGCTATCGATTAATCGCAGCTAACTCACGTGATTTAACTCAAATTAATAGTGATTAAAAAAATTAATTGCGATTAATCACAGTTTTAATCACACTGTTAAACAATAGAATACCAATTGAAATTTATTAAATATTTTGGATGTTTTTCTATGTTTGGATGTATTTTCATATATATTGTATTCTGTGTTGTAATTGAAATCAGTGTATATTATTTTTGATTCTAAATATTTGCACTGTAAAAATTATAAATAAGAAATAGTATTTTTCAATTCACCTCATACAAGTAATGTAGTGTGCAGTCTTTGTTGTGAAAGTGCAACTTACAAATGTAGAAATTTTTTTGTTACATAACTGCACTCGTAAACAAAACAATGTAAAACTTCAGAGCCTACAAGTCTACTCAGTCCAAACTGGGCATTATGATGAAAAGCTTGTTTTCAGGATCAATAAAAATCAATGATTTAAAAAAAAATTAAATTTAAATTAAATACAGGTTTATATTCTTAAAACTATGGCTGTCTATTAATCACAGTTAACTCACACGATTAACTCAAAAAAATTGCGATTAATCGCACTGTTAAACAGATTACCAATTGAAATCTATTAAATATTTTTGGATGTTTTTCTACATTTTCAAGTATATTGACTTCTATTACAACACTGAATACAAAGTGTACAGTACTCATTTTATGTTAGTTTTTATTACAAATGCACTGTAAAAATGATAAAACAAAAGAAATAGCATTTTTTCAGTTCACCTCATACAAGTACTGTAGTGCATTCTCTGTTGTGAAAGTGTATCTTACAAATGTAGATTTTGTTTGTTACATGCCTGCGCTCAAAAACAAAACAATGTAAAACTTTAGACCCTCCAAGTCCATTCAGTCCTACTTCTTGTTCAGCCAATCGCTAAGACAAACAAGTTTGTTCACATTTACAGGAGGTAATGCTGCCCTCTTCTTATTTACAATGTCACCAGAAAGTGAAAACAGGCATTTGCATGGCACTTTTGTAGCTGGCGTTGCAAGGTATTTACGTGCCTGATATGCTAAACATTCGTATGCCTCTTCATGCTTCAGCCACCATTCCAGAGGACATGCTTCCATGCTGGTGATACTCGTTAAAAAAAATGTGTTAATTAAATTGGTGATACAATTCTCCCCCAAGGAGTTCAATGTCCCCTGCTCTGTTTTACTCGCATTCTGCCATATATTTCATGTTATAGCAGTCTCAGATGATGACTCAGCACGTGTTGTTCATTTTAAGAACACTTTCACTGCAGATTTCACAAAATGCAAAGAAGGTACCAATGTGAGATTTCTAAAGATAGTTAGAGCACTTGACCCAAGGTTTAGGAATCTGAAGTGCCTTCCAAAATCTGAGAGGCATGAGGTGTGGAGCATGCTCTCAGAAGTCTTAAAAGAGCAATACTCTGATGCAGAAACTACAGAACCCAAACCTCCAAAAAAGAAAGCTGCTTTGGATTGTTATTGAGCAGAACCCGTCATCAGCATGGGTGCATGTCCCCTGGAATGGTGGTTGAAGAAGGAAGGGACATATGAATCTTTAGCGCATCTGACACACAAATATTTTGCGACACCAGCTACAACAGTGCCATGAGAATACGTCACCTGAAAGTGAGAACTGGCAAACAAGAAGCGTGCAGCATTTTCTCCTGCAAATGTAAACAAACGTGTTTGTCTGAGCGATTGACTGAACAAGAAGTAGGACTGAGTGGACTTGCAGGCTCTAAAATTTTACACTGTTTTATTTTTGAATGCAGTTTTTGGTACATAATTCTACATTTGTAAGTTCAACTTTCATGATAAAGAGATTGCACTACAGTACTTGCATTAGGTGAATTAAAGAAATACTATTTCTTTTGTTTTTTACAGTGCAAATACTTGTAATAAAAATAAAGTGAACTGTATAAATTGCTGTACACTTTGTATTCTGTGTTGTAATTGAAATCAATATATTTGAAAGCATAGAAAACATCCACAAATGTTTAAATAAATGCTATTCTGTTATTGTTTAACAGTGTGATTAATCGCAATTAATTTTTTTAATCACTTGACAGCCCTAATTAAAAGATTAGAAAATGTGCCTCATAGTGATAAACTCATGGAGTTCAATCTATTTAGCACTTAACAAAGAGAAGGTTAAGAGGTGACTTGATTACAGTCTATAAGTACCTACATGGGAACAAATATTTAATAATTGGCTCTTCAATCTAGCAGAGAAAGGTATAATATGATCCAGTGAATGGAAGTTGAAGCTAGACAAATTCAGACTGGAAATAAGGTGCACATATTTAACAGTGAGGGTAACTAACCACTGGAACAATTTACCAAGGGTCGTGGTGGATTCTTCCTTAATGGCAACTTTTAAATCAAGATTAGTTTTTTTTCTAAAAAAATCTGCTCTAGGAATTAATTTGGGGAACTCCTCTAGCCTGTCTTCTATAAGAGCTCAGGTGATCACAGTGGTCCTATTTGGCCTTGGAATATCTGAATCTGTAATGGATCACACACTTGTTAGTTCTCTCTCAGACAAGGGACATATTCCCAGTCATTACTCCCTGTATGTAGTCTTCTCTTGTCTAGAACTCGTAACTGTCTTAAGATCCATCTCCTCATTGTCTTTCACTTCATCACTCAAGCTGTGGCTTTCTGGATGCAGGGTCCTGCTAACTTTCTCTAAATCTTTCCTAGCTTCTGTTTCTCTTCTGCTGCTTGCCATTTGCCAATAGTGACTCCAGATTAGGGGACATCTGGAGTGTGGGGACAGGTTAATTTTTGTGTGAGAAGATAATTTACAGGTACATGTCCCCCCAATCTGGAGGATTCTTTTCCCTCTGGGATTACTCAGAAAAGGTGACATTTTAAAAGTTTTAGTTGTTTATCAGTGGATGCATACTTGGAGGTGTGGTGCCATCTGGGTTTTTATACAGGCACTGCACTACACCAAAACCTCTATCAGAGAACTCCCTTTGTCCTAAGGGTGACCCTTACACCAGTAATTGCTTGGGGATATCTGTTAAAAGAAGACAGATAAGAAGAAACTTGCCTCATTATTACACTCAGCATTACTGTACATTGATTTTATCATCAAGTTTTTTCCTTTAGGTGGCTTAATGTAGGTCATTCATTTATATTAAGTATCTCAGTGGTTGTGTATATATAGCAGCTGTCTCTCTTCAGTCCACAGGAGCTGAGGATACTTTAACTAAGAAAACAGAGAGATCTTCTAAAGACACTAAGACTGAGCCAGATAAAGAGGTAAGTATTGCAAAGCGATACAAAGCTCTATCAAGCTGGCTATTTAAAGTGTCACATTTTAGAATATATTAACTCATATTGAGCTCTGGGAGTCTGCAGTGGAACTGGAACAATTTTCATAGTGTGGGGGCTGAGAGCCATTGAACGAAAGTGTAAACTCTGTATATAATGGAAACCACTTTAAGCCAGGGGGCCCTAGTGCCAGCACCTATGGGAGTCTGTCATCTGAGGATTGCTGTGATTTTTTTAAAAAAAATTTGGTTTAGGTTAATATAAAGTTGCAGGATGCTAAAGCAAGTATATTAAGGCAGTGTTTTTCAAACCATGGGTCGCCACCCGGTACTGGGTCGCGGCATGTAAGGCACTGGGTCACCTTGCTCTGGTCAGCAGCGCCGACCGGGTCGTTAAAAGTCCCATTGGCGGTGCTACCCAGCTAAGGCAGGCTAGGGCCTACAAAGGAACTGCAGAGAAGTTTAACTGTCCATGAAGAGACTGTCTGGTTGTGGTCACTGCATGATATCTCTATAACTCTTTCTATGGACAGTTTCATCCTGAATGATCATACATCAGTGACTCACAATGCGTATGACATTAGTGACTGTTTTCGTAACAACAACAGTCCTTCAGGGCAGATTGAATTTTCCTCCAGGGCAGATTGGAAGAGGCCCTGGAGGTTTTTCGCCTTCCTCTATAGCATGGGGCACAGGTCACTTGCTGGAGGATTCTCTGCTCCTTGAAGTCTTTAAACCACAATTTGAGAACTTCAGTAGCTCAGACATAGGTGAGAGGTTTTCGCAGGAGTGGGTGGGTTAGATTCTGTGGCCTGCGTTGTGCAGGAGGTCAGACTAGATGATCATAATGGTCCCTTCTGACCTTTAAACTATTCCGACGCTGCACTGCGCCCCAGTCTATGCCACCACACCCCTGGCTCATCGTCCCAATCTCTTTGCCCAGCCAGTCCCCGTTTTCTCTCCCTACGCTCCAGATCTGTTTCCACTCCTGGCTCCCAGTCATTATCTCTCTCCCCTCCCACCGTTAGTCCGAGTTTTACCAGCCTTCTTGTACCAATCTGCTCCTTTCCCTTTATGTGGTCTGGCTCCTGTCCCCTTTGCATTCAAGTCAGGCACCTTCCTGTTCCTTTCTGACTGGGCAGCAGCAGAGGGGATACTGAAAGTGCAGGAGAGACAGGCTCCCTGCTCTCAGTTCTGATGCCTGCAGTGTTTCAAACTGAATGGTTTGAATACTACGTTTAAGAAAGCTTTGTTCATTTTAGAAGTCTATCTTAACACATTTCATGTATAGTAAAGCTGTCACTTAGGCCTCAATTTGTTAACCATGCTTGTTTGAGATTAGAGTTCTAGACTAGATTTTGTGTGTGCTTCTCTCTTTTCAGAATTTTAATATTCCTTTTGCTATTTATCTCCAGATGTCAGAGTACTGGGCAAATTCCTTCAAATTCTTGCGTATTCTTTATTAGTGAAAATCTGTTCTGTCGCCAGCAAGTGGTGATGTCCTGGAATCCATAATACATTTTCTGAAATGAAAGTAAATATAGTATGAGCAGAAACAAACAGGAAGCATTTGGATAATATCTGGCTGGCAATCTTCAGTGTCTGTTGGAAGATGGATGCCTGCTGGTTATTGCTTATCACCTTGCTTGTGATCAAAGAAAGTAAAATTGTGTTTTGTATGTTCGTGGTCCAGATTAAGTGAGTAGTTTTGTTCTCAAGTGGGCATTTCCATAGCATGACTGACTTTTTAGATCATAAAGACAACTTGGAGACTTGTGACAAAAGCGGGGGACTCAGGCCGTAGGCAGACCTTCTGAAGCATATGGTGCTGTTTATGGGGAAAGTGGCTACAGAAGATGGATAGGTACGTCAGTTAACTGTAAGGCAAAACACATTGAAAAGGTCTGTCCTGTTTTACAGATGACTGTTGAAACTTTTGGCAGTAGCATTTTCAAATATCCTCTCATTTTTGGCCACATCTATAGCGTCTGTTGTTTATTGCTGCACAAGCTATGTTGCTCTGGAACTGATCATTTGGATCATCCTTTAAGTCACATCTAATGATGATCTTTCAGAGGAGAATTTCTACTTGAAGTTGGTCTGGAATACATATTAAAACAGTTTTACTGAATCAAAGAAAGCATAGCTGCTCTGAGAGAGACAAAGGCAGTAGTTCCACAGAGCTTTGTTTGGGAGTTTTCCATAAATATTAAAGTTCCAAATGACTCTCTTTTGATGGTGTCACTTATTCATGCTCCATTCATATAATGGAAGTCGTACGTTAAAATATACAATTTACCAGCCAAAATTCTCTGTCCTAGGACATTCCTTTGTGGCTGCAAGGGTTAGTTAGCATTAGCCAAAGTTGGTGGGACATCTCTTTACAGGCTACAGACCTCAGGTAGTAAGTCATACCATCAAAATCACACAAGTTGTAAGGACCTTGACAAATATCGATCTTTGTCTGTTGCTGTTATGCATCTCAAATGGTCAGTAAATTGTGGCTGTTAAACAAAACTTTGATTCAGAATGACAACTGTTTTAGAAGCAAATAATGGGAATATAAAAGGTTGGAGAGAGATTCAGGGAACTCTCCAAGGGAGATAGTAGCTCTCAGTGCATTGGAAATGAGCTGTATTTCAAGTGTTTACTGTTCACTTAACACAACAGTACATTCATTTAGAGAATGTGCTAAATGCTTTATATTGATATGCAGACATGAGCAAAGCCTGGGTCTATATTTAAAAAAGAAGCATAGCAATGTTGTTCTAATTAGGGTAACAGTACCCTTTGGAAGATTCTGGGGTAATGGGTGAATTAGAATTACGCCTGAGAATAGGAATGCTGAAGGGTTGTTTTTTTTTAATGTAGTGCCCAGTCTGTTGGACTTGATGATTGACAAAGGGAGAAGGGTATAACAAACTGCTAATACCTTACAGTACATGTATGAGTTGTATACCCTTTCTGTTGAGTGGGAGATACATTTTACCACAATGGCCAGTGAGAAATATGAGAAGTCCAGTAAGTAGACATTGGTCCAATTTATATCCCCATGAGACCCTGAATACTATGGTGCAAACACTAACTTCTCTTCCTCCCAGGTTATAAAGGTATATTCTCAGTATGTTACTTTTGTCCTTGAGTTCCCAGTTAACTACTTAGCCTTCAGACCACCTAGGAGTATAAAATCACTGAGCCAATGATTGGATCGTGAACACATCTTGTGTCCAGCAGTGTTCTAACCTCTGCCATGCCATTACTTTTGGCATGAGTTTTTTGTATGTCATGGTGACTTGAGGGCAGTGGAGCTCAGCGGAAGGGCTTTGGACATTGACAAAGGATTTTCATAATGTCTCTGCATTAAGTGTCTCGTTAATGTAGTGGTTGAACAGCATTGCTCACATGGATCAGAAGAGGGATTTAAAAGCAAAAGTGGCAATCTCTCTGGAGCATATTCTCCTCTTGATCTGCTAGATTTCCAACGATCAACATTACTTTTGTGCCTCTTACCACATAAATACAGCTATCGAAGGGGTGTAGCTGCTGATACGGAAGGCCTGAGAACTAGATTTAGATGTAGCACAGACTTTTTTAACCTTCCCAAACAAATACAAGTAAGACCTCACAAAATTTGCAAGTATTTGTACTTACTACTTGGGTTAAGTCTTAAATTAATTTTTCCAGACTAGTTTCAAATTGACTATAAAGTAAAAACTGTTGTAATGACTCCATTATTGACTGCTAAGGTCTCAGAGCCTCTGAATTTGTAAGAGAACAGAATTAACATACCTTTTTTTTTTTTTTTTAATCTCCCTTTGGAAAAAGTCAGATTGTAAACATGTGGCCTTTCTGTTTTTGTACATTACCACAGAGATAAAAATAAGCTATTATTTTTGCATCTGTTGCCATGGTGCATGTGTTGTACAAAAATGTAAAACCATGCTTTCAGTCCCTACCTGACGCAAATAAATCACTAAACCAGCTCTGTTAGAAGCCTCTCCACCTATTCTCAGCTTCTTCCCCACTTGTGCTAATAATTGCATCACCAAAAGTCAGAAGAATGCTTGACCAGACCAGATGTGCCCCAAAGGCTCTCAACCCAGATTTTGCTGGAATGCTAGGTTTTATTTTGCCTCTTGCATAATGTTATGAATGTAAAAAGATGGTAGTAATTAAAATAAACCACTTCATTATTACCTTCACTTTTGTTTATAGTAGTTTTATTTTGCAGTAAAACTCAATACTTCCTAGAGTGAAACCAAAACATTTCCTATCTTGCTATAGGTAAAATAACTGCAAAAATCTAATTGAATAAATGTTTATCAAAACCAGTTGCTTTATTCAATATCACCTGTTGTTCATTTTGTATAGTGACTTTTCTGACTGTAATATCTGTATGTTCTTGTTTTATTTCAAGCCTTCTGAAATTCTGAAGGCAGAGGTATGCGCCTTACTATTTTTGAGTGGCTCAAACTAGTTGTTAAATCTGACTTGCCCGTAGATTGCTTGCTTGTCCATAGGATGCCTGTAGTGACTAATGGCTCCTGGAAAGAGGTGAAGCAATCACATAATTGCAACCACCATTTAAAAATAACTATTTTTCACTTCTGTGTTAGGACAAAATCAGTAAGTTCTCTCTACTGTCTGCATCCTTAACTCCAACTGTGCTCATGAACATTACTAGCACATAATGGGGAAAATATACCCTCTAAATGCAAATTTACAGACCCTCCTCTAGCGTGTAATCTTCGCCTTCTTAATATTAATAGTGTCTCAAATTATTATCAAAGGGGTGCACTGTCTCCGTGCTTTCTTAGAAATTGATTCTAGCATTGTTGTGAATAGGAATATACAGTAGTTTGTAAGCATACTTTTCCTTTCTCCTATATTTCATTTTACTTCATATATGTCTTTTATGGTTAGTGTTTTCCTTAATGCATGGGTAGGGGTTCTATAGCCATGTATTTAAGTTATCACAGATGTAAGAAATATTATTGTGTGCTGTTTAGCTTAGAGCAATGTTCAGATTTGAAGGCGTATTGAAGCATTTTTTTAATAACCATATAGAAATGATCAAGATATGAGTCTGATTCATATTATGAGAATATGCATTATCAGTAGGGTTGGCAGTTATTCTTGGATGTAAAACACATGGGTTGTTAATTCATAGAAGCATTCAAAAGTCAGATGAGGGGGAAATCCTGAGAGGTGCTAAACATATTTCAGGATTTGGACCAAGATGCTGAGATATATAAAGGGATAGTGAATATAGCAGTGGTTCTCAAACTTTTGTACTGGTGACCCCTTTCACATAGCAAGCCTCTGAGTGCAAACCTCCCCCCCAATAAATTAAAAAACACTTTTTAATATATTTAACACCATTATAAATGCTGGAGGCAAAGCAGTGTTTGGGGTGGAGGCTGACAGCTCGCAACCCCCCCATGTATTAACCTCATGACCCACTGAGAGGTCCCGACCCCCAGTTTGAGAACCCTTGGAATATGGGAAAAATAAAACTGCTTTCTATAAAGAACTAGTATGCTCTCACCTCATACTGTTCAATTTTGGTCACTACATCTTAAAAATGATGTAGACAAAATAGGAAAGTTCTGTAAAAGGGCAGTGAAACTGATTAGAGGTATGGTGGATGACATTAATAATGAATGGTTTAGTGAAAGCTACTGGGTGTTCTGTTCCCTCTGTGCCATGCTATAAGAGCAAGGGAGCAATGGTTAAATGATGAGCTAATCTCCATCATTGGGTTCATCTTTCAACCTACAAGTGAGCAGAAGTCTTCTCAGCAAATTCAAAGACACCTTTTTTTGAGCAGGGGGATATGACAAAATAGTACTTGTCTGAAGACCTGTTTTTTTCCACTCTACCCCACATTTGGCTTTGGAGTGAAGTTTTTGTATGGTATGATCTCCCCTCCCCTGCCTGAATCTTCTGCTAGAGTAGAAGGAAACTACCTTATACCCCATGTACAGAGACCTTCTTTGGGGCAGTTGAGCCCCATCTAATGTATCTGCTGCAGCAGTGGGAGTGGCAGACCCCTAGGGCACCCACTCCTACAGTGGCTCACTTCCCCCAGGTTGCCTTAACGGCGGTGACAATCAGCGCCCCTATCACTCCAAGACCAGCAGTGACACTGGAACAGTCTTTCTGCAGACTGGGGAGACATTTCTGCATTGGGTACGCTTAGCTCACAAGAGGTTCTCTCTTGAAACTGTGAAGGCTAAAAACTTCATTTGCTTTAAAACAAAAAAGGTAAGAAATTGCATTAATCTACGAAAGTTTCCTGCTTGCTAGACCTTATTTTATTAATATATGTATGTGGATCTGTCTATATGAATGAAATCTAACTTACATTAATGTGGGGCTTTTTTTTGGTTTTGTTTTTTTGTTTTTAAGAGTGAAAGTCCTGCAAGAATACCGAGGCAGTCTTCAACAAAGGGACCCAGGCAACGAGTCAAACCTGGAGCGGAAGGTAACTGTAAAGCATTTTTCTTTGTCTATTAAATATGCTTGAGAGATAAATAGGAATATCATAAATGTATAAAGTATCTTTGTTTACTATTTTACGCACAAAACATGTATTTATAAATCCAAATGGCAATTTTTTGCATAGATTGAGTGAGTAGATATATCTACCCAATTTAGCATGCAAAACAAAAATGATGACAACCAAAAAAACCCAAAACAAAACCCCCCAGAAAAGCTGTGCATGCAAAATTTAAGGCACAAACTTAGGGGCTGATGTTGAAAATTTGGTACGGTTTATTAGATCATGACCTATGATCTCTAGAAAGTCTGGAAACTTTTTATTTTTTTCTATCACAAAGGATGCTTCTTGATGCTCCATAAGCTATCAGGACTAGACAAATATTTCCTTTAAAACTCTGTATAAGTGTATGTGTGTGGGTGTGCACATGCTATGGCATTACTGAAAAATGGACAGCTTGTATGTATAGCTAAGTATCTAGAATTTCCCTTTCAATATGAAATCCTTGAGGGCAAAAGATTTTGAAAGACTTAAACTTGAAATACTTATTATAGGATGCCCTTCACCTTGGTATCTGGGTGCCT
Organism: Lepidochelys kempii; assembly: GCF_965140285.1. Lineage (NCBI taxonomy): Eukaryota > Metazoa > Chordata > Testudines > Cheloniidae > Lepidochelys > Lepidochelys kempii. Next base: position 74,783,259 of record NC_136390.1, on the reverse strand, counting down.
TTGCAAAGATCTCAATAATGAGACAAAACACGATGCTGCCCTGCAACTTTTAAACTGATCACTTGACTAGGAACCCAGCATTTCATAATTTTATCAGTTGGTAAGACCTAGGCATAGAAGTGTATCTTAAAACTCTTTCTGAGAGCAGCCAGGGTCATATTTGCATTTATTTTGGGAGAGAGCAAATTCCAGAAGTGTGGGCCTGCAGTTAAGAATGTTCTTTCTCCAATACCTACAAGTCTTCGCTTCCAGAACATGGAGTTCCAGATTTGTGCATGAAAATCAGATAGGTGCTTTTTTGGCAATGACAAGGTGGTTCATAGAATGAATTGAGCATAATCCATAGTAACCAATAACTTAATTTCACCTTGCAGTAATTTGATAGACAGCCCAGAATGTAGAAGACAGGTTTGATATGCTTTTATGAGTTCACCAGATTCAGAAGATGGTTGGATGAATTCTGGACTAGATAGGATTTTTGGGGTAGCGTTTGCTTACAATTTCAGTCCTGAGAGGTGCAGAAGTAACACAACCCATATCTGACAGGATGGGGATCAATGTAATCTGCAAGTCTAGCAATATTGAGGAGTCAAGTAGGATCACTAGACTGCAGACCATGTTGATTAGGGAAGATGCCCCCAATTATTGGAACAGATACCTTTTGATAGCTTCTCTAAGTGCTTTCCTCAAACTCTCTGCATAAGATCAGGCTTGTCCAGATTGCGTTTCAGCTATCTTTTTTCATCCTGCCTTGTGGCTTGTCTAGGTAGTTGGAGAAGGATAGGGCGCTAGGTGTTGTCAGTATGCTGCTGACTTTGTAGCCCCTATTTTTTCCCACAATGGTTTCACCTAGAAGTTGAGGAATAAAAAGTGGGATGGTACTGAACGTTGTGGGATATCACTTTTGTGATCCTCTGATTGGGAGAAGCTAGTCGCTTATTTAATCTCTGGAAACAATCAGAAAGGAACGAGCAGGTCAATCTGAGGCAATTCTGTGCCTGGTAGCTGTCCATTTCCCTGAGAAGATGGGAAGGAGTGAGGGGAGTGTAGCAGCAATGGGATGTGGTTTGGAATTGTGGCAGGATTATGGAGGATGCTGTTGCACAATTGACTGCACCTTGGGCTTTCCTTGGTTTTAATATCTCTCATGCATTATGCTCAGAAGCAAAGTGCAGTCTGGAGTTTCCCAGTTTTAGTGGAATTCAATGGATACCATCATATTTGTGACATTTGTGTATTATTTTGTCATTTGATTAAATACAGATACTAGCAAATGGCCAGTATTCAGAAACACATCTAATCTGAATCAAAGAATTTTCACATTGCTAGCGTGGATAGGCCGTGCTGTTGTGGCATATGCAAGAAGAAGCTAGATCTCTGTGTCACAGACGCTTGATCTATACTAAACCAGTTTAAACCGAAGTTTAGAAAGTCATGTGTTTCTCGTTTCTGTTCCTTTTCTCATTTTTGCCGGTTCTTGTACCCAAAGTGGCTGTTGTCATGGATGTCAAATGTCTTCTCTGTCAGAACTTTTGTGCTCTGAAACCACAGTATTCAATGATCAGTTTAATGCTGTGATCTTAGAAAAACCTAAGAAATACTTTTACTTTGTAAATAAATCACATTGTTTAAGGCACTTCCCTTACTGCAGAAGTGGGCACCAGCATTAGGAAAGAGTATTAGTACACCATCAGAGTCTTAGCATACATGCTTGAATGGTTGTGTTCACATTGTCATCTTCTGGGTGTTACATGGAAAGTCACAGTGCTGTGAAGGAAAGGAAGCTGTAGCAAACAACTGTATGCTTATTGAGACATTTGATATTCCACCTTTCTCTCATTTCAAACATGATTTTCAAGTGAAATGTAGTACCATAGTGAGTGAAAATTAACTGTGTATACCAAGGTGAATCATATGGAAAAAAGAAAACTAGGTTCCTATCAATATTAGAAAATTACTTCTGTGCCATCTCCAAAAACCAAAAAAGCCCCATGGATAAATCAAGCAGAAAATTTTCCAAGAGACTCTCCTGGGTTTCCTGCTTTAGTGTAATGTTGGGATCAAGTGTACTAATCAAACTTTTGCTATGATTTGGGTTCATAATTAACTCGTTAACAAGAAAAAAAATGAGTACATGTGAAAAGTGCCTGCTTTGACAGCATGCAAACTGAAAGCATCTGTAGGACAGATACAGATGGGGCAAGCAGCAACGTAAGCCTTTCACTTGCCACCCTGCCAGCATACCATGACTGTATGTGAAAAGATCAGTAAGTAAAGATGTAGTTGTCTCCAAGTTTCAGTCCTTGGCCTCTGTCCTAAGACTGTCCAAGTTTATCAGTTGTGGCAATGGTTCTGTGATGGCCACACTTGCCCATTAGGAAGTGGACTGAGACCACCAATCTATTCGTATGAATAGGCAATTTAAGTTATTGTATGGGGATCTGTTTGAATTCCTACAGACCATAGCAGACTTGAGCCTGATACCAACTCTTCACCTCTGTTGCCACATTCTCCTTCTAAGAATTTCTCTTTATCTCCTTAGACCGTGTTTAAGTGAAGATTTTAGTCTTTTGTTAATTCTAGCTATGCCTAGGAACAGCTGTCCTGTACTTTGCAAAAATGTAACCTATCTTGTTTATCTTTTAAGGTTCTTCATTCCAGCTGATTAGGTCACCACCTGTAGTTAGTAAGTGCATTAGATATGGTATTTGTACACCAATTGAGTCTATAACATTTCTTTTAAAATATCCTAAATGCTTATCTCATAACTTTCACGTCAGGAAGAAAGGAATCTAAAAACAGTGCAGCTAGTGTGTCAACTGAAAAAAAGCTTAGCCCTTCATATATGAAAGCCAGGAAGGACACGATAGTGAAACAGCTAGGTAAGAACCAACCTGTCCATTAACCATGTCTCATGTTTTGGTACTTTAGTTGGCGTTTCCATATTCTATGATTTCCCCCCCCCCCTTACTTCATTCATTTTAACTGTTTAATGTGGATCATACTTTTCTCATTTTTGAACACTTTAAAGATTTAACACTATTCACATTGATTGCAGCAGCAATCATTCTGATTTTTACATTAATTTAGACACTTGCATTGATTTTTAAAAGGTGAATTTTCACTTTCTTCCTCTACCTGGTTTTTAAAAAGGTAAGAAATACTGCTGAGAAAGACTCACAGTTTAGACAAGTGAGATGTTTAGTTCCCCACATCCCTTAGTCTTGGCCTGGAACATTCCTGCTATTCCAGCTTTTGTGCAGATTGCTAATCATGGTGTACCATTCAAACCACTTTGTCTGTGTACAGGACTCAAATCCCCTGTGTTCAGAAACTGATCCCAAGCTAGTTTGGTTCCGAGGTGTGTCAGGTAAAAAGCTAACATGTTACATCAGATCATGGGTACAATATTGAAAAGTACTTAGGCACCTGGTAGGATTTCCAAAAGTGCCAATGTGCCTTAGACCCATTTATTTCCTGTGTTAATGCCTGTTGCAAATTATTTTGTGGCTGTTGTAAGTTTGTCAGGGGGCTCAGAGCTTTGAATGTTTTTTAATGTTAAATCTAAAAGAAATAATGCCAGGAAGAAAAGATGCTTGCACTACAAATAGACCTGCAAATGCAGTCGTGTTAATAAAACTGAAATGGAAACTACAGGAACCTTTCCAGCTTAATGAATACTCACTAGTCATAGCCGATGATGCCATATTTTGCCCATCCTTATTATTAAGAATAATTTTTCAATATTGCCATTTTAAATTTTTTTAATTATCCTGTGTAGTTAAACGTTAAATCTACTGTCATTCAAGTTGGTGATGAGCTATTTTCACTGTTGTAGCATGTCTTGTAGTAAAACTAATTGTCTAGCAATGCAAATATTAAGTTAATCCATAAATTATATGTTGCAGTTGTCAGTGATGTTTAAATAACTCCTTCCATTAAATCAGTTGTGATTTTTGGTCTATAATTGTCTTTAACAGAGCATGTGAACAGCCTTCCTTTTAAAAGAATGAATATTTTTGTTTCATAACATTGTTTCACTAAAGCATTTCGTCCTCATGTAAAGAAAATACTAATTTTTGTGCAAGTGTTAGGAGTAGATCACTTACAAGATTTAAAGCCTCTTTGCCTGTGTATCCATGTCAAAAGTAAAATGTTTATAAAGTAATATAAAAATGCATCCTTTATATTGGGAGAGGAGGAAAGCTTGTGAATTTTACATTAAAAACATTTGTGAAATGTCAGTGGATCCACAGCCATATCTGCATGATCGTCAAGAGTGTCATCTTGCCTACCCAGAAGGCAGCAAAAGCACTCCACCTTTGTGGTTTATAAATCTGAAGAATAAACATATGGTAGGATGCTCTTGACAACCGAGATGCATGCTGGGTAGCTTGTGAACACATTACATAATGCAGCAACAGATTTTGAAATGTTTGGGATTATGTCCCTGATGTGTATAGTATATATCTCATTGTAAACTATTTTATGTCAGGAAGAAAGGAAGCTAGTAAAACTGCCACTAGTGTCTTGGTTGAGAAAGCAGCTAGTATATTAAAAGAGAAAGCTGAGTCAGTCACTACAATGCAAGAGCCAGGTAAGAGAAAACAGTGCTTGGTATGTCATAGCTGAATAGGGTTTAATAACGTTCTATTAAACACTCCTGGAATAGCAGTGTCTTCCTTGTCCACCTTTCTAGCTAGTTGATGTAATATAGGAATTACTATACCAGATTAGCTCAGTGGTCCATATAGTCCAGTATTCTGTTTCTGACAGTTGTTACTAGCAGATGCTTCAAAGGAATCCTCTAGTGGACAATTATGAACTAACCTGTCAACGAGATATATTTATTCCTAAAACCATTAGTGGTTGGCTTACACTCTGATGTATGAGGGTTCATATCCCTTGTGCATGTCAATATTCTTTTCTAATGTACCTGGATGTTTTCACCATCCATACAAATGTCTATTCCTTTTTTGATTCCTACTAAGCTCTTGGCCTCATGGATAGCTTATGTCAGAGTTATATAGATTGATTGTGTGTGGTGGTCCAAATTTGTAACAGTTTTAAATTGGTTGCCTTTCCTTTTCTGTGACTGTCCCTGTCTTCTTTTCTGATGAGCAAAGCTAAATAAGAGCACCTGATTTACCTTCTCTCTACTGTTCATTACATTGTGTACCTCTATCCTGTCCCCTCTTGTTTCTCCTCTAAACAGTCCTAGTCTTTTCAATCTCTCCTTACACTAGTCTTGCCATGTTTTTAATCTTTTTCATCGCCTATCTCTGGACCCATTCTACTTCTGCTGTAGTTTTTGGGGCAAGGGTGACAACTGAACACATTATTCCAGCGAAGGCAAACCATTGATTTATATAATGGTATTATAATACTTCTAGTATTATTTTCTGTCCTGTTTTTTATATGTCCTAACAGTTGGTTTGCTTTTTTGACCATGGATGCTCAGTGCGCAGAGGTTTCATTGAGCTGGCCACAGTGATGCCCTACCTCCTTTTTCAGAGTGGTTGCAGTTAATATAGCACCCAGCAATCTGCATGAGTAGTTCATATTATTCTTTCTGATATGAATTACCTTGCATTTGTTAAGTGTCCTCTCATTATACATACACCTGGGAAAGTAGTTTAAGGTAGTGGGCATATGAAATCTCTTCCATCATTTTAGCATGGACTGTACCAAAATAACTGTACTTCTACGTAGCATTAAAAAGTTGGACAATAACCATGGATTTAGGCATTTTGTTATGTGATTAATTTCAAATTGTATGGTGCGCATATTGCATATTTTGGAAGTAGTTACTTGATAACACTTCACAATTTTATTACTGAATACCATGTAATGGAAAGTTATTGGAACTGAATCAGTCAGTTATTTGCCATATAATCCAGAAAGCATACTTCAGTAACTGCTTAGGTTTTACTAGGTAAATACAGTTTCATTTAACGACTTACCCTTCTAGTAAATGATACTATATATTTGTAAACTGCTCCTGAATAGAATAAACTTTCTTGTGTTTGTAACTTACATAGTTCAGTCTTTTGCTTCTTGGGATGAAAAACTTGCTGTGGTGATTTTTTTTTTTTGTACTTCACTAATTATGTGAAAAGCCATTGTAAATTTGTAACTTTCCTTATTTGCACTCAAGATAATTCATTAAACCAGAGTAATCTTTAAACAGGTAGTTAAGTGGATTAAATATTTAGCACAGCAATTTATTCTAAACTTTTATTATATGACTAATTTCTTCCTCTTGTAAATTCTTTTATGCTAGGAATAGTGGAAACGAATAGTCCTGCAGATAGTGTTTCAGATGAAAAAGCAGCTAGCATATTGCATGCAAAAGCTGACCCCAGACCTGCAATAAAACACCAAGGTAAGAAGAATAAAACCTTGTTCACTCCTCAGAATTCCTTATTTGGGTCCATGCTCTTAAGTACATCTAAGAAGTTAAGTTGTGTTCTTTTCTACCTAATTCAGATGCTCCCCTATAATTTAATCTCACCCTGTAACTATTCGTGAACTTCATAGTTCAGAAATCATACCTTTCCTAGTAAGGTCTTTACTCCCTACTGAAGCAGAATGCCTTTCAAATCAAAACTTGAAGATAGGTGGTGGTACTCTAATGAGTGGTAGAGATGAGCCACTCCACATCTATTCTCTAGTTGTATTCATGAATAATGCGATAATAGATTTGAAACCCTAGTTAGACATCCTAAAGCTTTATTTTCTGGTCTATTTTTATTCTCTGTGTCCTTCCTATGATGACCAAGCAACTATTGTTTTTCTCCCCACAAACTGAACTTTGTTGCTGGCATGCTGTGGGGGGGATACAAACAATGCTGAATGGGAGAGGGAAGTGTGGTAACAGACTACATTGTTGTTGCACTTGCACTTCAATGCAGGCAGAACTGTCAAAAGAAGCAATCGGCATGCTCCCTTACGTCCGAGGAGAGACAGGCCAGCTGCACCCCGTCTTGATGACTGTTTCCATCCCACAATTGCGTGATTGCAGGATGTCCCCATTTGTTCAAGTGGATGGGTTTCCCCCTGCATATCTACAGACTGTCGCAGCCTGCTAACCCTGTACAAGATTTTAGAGCAAATTCCATCTCCTCATCCTTATTTCACTATTTTAAAACCTCAGTTCCTGAAGATTACAATATAAGAATACCTAATTGAAAGGGTAAGTAGATACTGTAACCAAATTAAAATTTAGAAACAAATCAAGAATGCAGGCTAAAAGCCTGTAGATATTCAGGGGGAAACCATACCTCATCGTCCCTAGAGATGTCAACAAGCTTTACTGGCCATGTATGATTTCCTTAATTGATCAGCCATAACTAAATTCGAGGAGCAGGTGCCTGAGGCCTCATGTGAGGAGTTCTAGGCATTTGTTTCAGAGGACTGTTTAGTTGCCACAACATCTCTGAAATCCGCCATTGATGTTGCAGTTACTGGGTTCAGGGCCATAGCCTTAGCAGTAACCATGAGGAGGGCTTCTTGGCTGCAAAACTCTGAGATCGCTCTAGATGTCCAGCAAGCCATAAAGGACTTGCCCTTTGACAGCTGAGTCTTGTTTTCAGAGAGGTCGGATGACACTTTGCGCTTCTTCAAGGATTCCAGGGCTACTTTGTGGTCCTTGGGAGTGTCCATGCCGTCGGCACAAAGATGCCCTGAGGGGTGGTGCAGCAGTAGCAATATTTCCCGCAGCATTCCATTCCCAAGAGAAGGAGGCGGGTGGTGGTAGTCGGGGACTCTCTCCTCGGGGGGACTGAGTCATCTATCTGCCGCCCTGACCGGGAAAACAGAGAAGTCTGCTGCTTGCCAGGGGCTAAGATTTGTGATGTGACGGGAAGACTGCCGAGACTCATCAAACCCTCGGATCGCTACCCCTTCCTGCTTCTCCACGTGGGCACCAATGATACTGCCAAGAATGACCTTGAGCGGATCACTGTGGACTACGTGGCTCTGGGAAGAAGGATAAAGGAGTTGGAGGTGCAAGTGGTGTTCTCGTCCATCCTCCCCGTGGAAGGAAAAGGCCAGGGTAGGGACCGTCGAATCGTGGAAGTCAACGAATGGCTACGCAGATGGTGTCGGAGAGAAGGCTTTGGATTCTTTGACCATGGGATGGTGTTCCATGAAGGAGGAGTGCTGGGCAGAGACAGGCTCCACCTAACGAAGAGAGGGAAGAGCATCTTTGCGAGCAGGCTGGCTAACCTAGTGAGGAGGGCTTTAAACTAGGTTCACCGGGGGAAGGAGACCAAAGCCCTGAGGTAAGTGAGCAAGCAGGATACCGGGAGGAAGCACAGGCAGGAACGTCTGTGAGGGGAAGGCTCCTACCTCATACTGAGAATGAGGGGCGATCAGCAGGTTATCTCAAGTGCCTATATACAAATGCACAAAGCCTTGGAAACAAGCAGGGAGAACTGGAAGTCCTGGTGAAGGCAAGGGATTATGATGTGATTGGAATAACAGAGACTTGGTGGGATAACTCACATGACTGGAGTACTGTCATGGATGGTTATAAACTGTTCAGGAAGGACAGGCAAGGCAGAAAAGGTGGGGGAGTTGCACTGTATGTAAGGGAGCAGTATGACTGCTCAGAGCTCAAGTATGAAACTGCAGAAAAACCTGAGTGTCTCTGGATTAAGTTTAGAAGTGTGAGCAACAAGAGTGATGTAGTGGTGGGAGTCTGCTATAGACCACCGGGCCAGGGGAATGAGGCGGATGAGGCTTTCTTCCGGCAACTCGCAGAAGCTACTAGATCGCACGCCCTGGTTCTCATTGGCGACTTTAATCATCCTGATATCTGCTGGGAGAGCACTACAGCGGTGCACAGACAATCCAGGACGTTTTTGGAAAATGTAGGGGACAATTTCCTGGTGCAAGTGCTGGAGGAGCCAACTAGGGGGAGAGCTTTTCTTGACCTGCTGCTCACAAACCGGGAAGAATTAGTAGGGGAAACAAAAGTGGATGGGAATCTGGGAGGCAGTGACCATGAGTTGGTCGAGTTCAGGATCCTGACACAGGGAAGAAAGGTAAGCAGCAGAATACGGACTCTGGACTTCAGGAAAGCAGACTTTGACTCCCTCAGGGAACTGATGGGTAGGATCCCCTGGGGGAATAACATGAGGGGGAAAGGAGTCCAGGAGAGCTGTCTATATTTCAAAGAATCCTTATTGAGGTTACAGGGGGAAATCATTCCGATGTGTCAAAAGAATAGTAAATATGGCAGGCGACCAGCTTGGCTTAACGGTGAAATCCTTGCGGATCTTAAACATAAAAAAGAAGCTTACAAGAAGTGGAAGATTGGACAAATGACCAGGGAAGAGTATAAAAATGCTGCTCGGGCATGTAGGAATGAAATCAGGAGGGCCAAATCGCACCTGGAGCTGCAGCTAGCGAGAGATGTTAAGAGTAACAAGAAGGGTTTCTTCAGGTATGTTGGCAACAAGAAGAAAGCCAAGGAAAGTGTGGGCCCCTTACTGAATGAGGGAGGCAACCCAGTGACAGAGGATGTGGAAAAAGCTAATGTACTCAATGCTTTTTTTGCCTCTGTCTTCACGAACAAGGTCAGCTCCCAGACTGCTTCACTGGGCAACACAGCCTGGGGAGTAGGTGGCCAGCCCTCTGTGGAGAAAGAAGTGGTTAGGGACTATTTAGAAAAGCTGGACGTGCACAAGTCCATGGGGCCGGATGCGTTGCATCTGAGAGTGCTAAAGGAATTGGCGGATGTGATTGCAGAGCCATTGGCCATTATCTTTGAAAACTCATGGCGATCGGGGGAAGTCCCGGATGACTGGAAAAAGGCTAATGTAGTGCCCATCTTTAAAAAAGGGAAGAAGGAGGATCCTGGGAACTACAGGCCAGTCAGCCTCACCTCAGTTCCTGGAAAAATCATAGAGCAGGTCCTCAAGGAGCAGGTCCCCAATCCTGAAGCACTTACATGAGAGGAAAGTGATCAGGAACAGTCAGCATGGATTCCCCAAGGGAAGGTCATGCCTGACTAATCTAATCGCCTTCTATGATGAGATTACTGGTTCTGTGGATGAAGGGAAAGCAGTGGATGTATTGTTTCTTGACTTTAGCAAAGTTTTTGACACGGACTCCCACAGTATTCTTGTCAGCAAGTTAAAGAAGTATGGGCTGGATGAATGCACTATAAGATGGGTAGAAAGTTGGCTAGATTGTCGGGCTCAACGGGTAGTGATCAATGGCTCCATATCTAGATGGCAGCCGGTATCAAGTGGAGTGCCTCAAGGGTCGGTCCTGGGGCCGGTTTTGTTCAATATCTTCATAAATGATCTGGAGGATGGTGTGGCTTGCACTCTTAACAAATTTGCGGATGATACTAAACTAGGAGGAGTGGTAGATAAGGTGGCAGGTAGGGATAGGATACAGAGGGACCTAGACAAATTGGAGGATTGGGCCAAAAGAAATCTGATGAGGTTCAATAAGGATAAGTGCAGGGTCCTGCACTTAGGATGGAAGAATCCAATGCACCGCTACAGACTAGGGACCGAATGGCTAGGCAGCAGTTCTGCGGAAAAGGACCTAGGGGTGACAGTGGACGAGAAGCTGGATATGAGTCAGCAGTGTGCCCTTGTTGCCAAGAAGGCCAATGGCATTTTGGGATGTATAAGTAGGGGCATGGCGAGCAGATCGAGGGACGTGATCGTTCCCCTCTATTTGACATTGGTGAGGCCTCATCTGGAGTACTGTGTCCAGTTTTGGGCCCCACACTACAAGAAGGATGTGGAAAAATTGGAGAGAGTCCGGCGAAGGGCAACAAAAATGATTAGGGGTCTGGAACACATGACTTATGAGGAGAGGCTGAGGGAACTGGGATTGTTTAGTCTACGGAAGAGAAGAATGAGGAGGGATTTGATAGCTGCTTTCAACTACCTGAGAGGTGGTTCCAAAGAGGATGGTTCTAGACTATTCTCAGTGGTAGAAGAGGACAGGACAAGGAGTAATGGTCTCAAGTTGCAGTGGGGGAGGTTTAGGTTGGATATTAGGAAAAACTTTTTCACTAGGTGGGTGGTGAAACACTGGAATGCGTTACCTAGGGAGGTGGTAGAATCTCCTTCCTTAGAAGTTTTTAAGGTCAGGCTTGACAAAGCCCTGGCTGGGATGATTTAATTGGGGATTGGTCCTGCTTTGAGCAGGGGGTTGGACTAGATGATCTCCTGAGGTCCCTTCCAACCCTGATATTCTATGATTCGCGCAGTTTTTCCCCCGAAACAATGGGACTGGCCTAGGAAGAGTGGGATAGACCCCACAAGAGAGAGGAGTCTATGGGTGGGATAAAACCTAGTCTTGACCTTCATGGCCTCAACGAATTCATCAAGTACATGAGACTCCACATGGTCACACTGTTGACTGTCCTCCCTGCGCTAGTCTCAGAATGACTAGTTCGTTGGTCTGGACTTTCAGAAAGGGTACTTTCATGTGGGCATTCTGTTGAGCCACAGGAAGTTCCTGTGTTTCATAGTAGGAAAATGCTACTTTCAATATACGGTTCTCCTGTTCAGCCTTTCTTTTGCCCCCCTAAGTCTTCACCAAATGTCTGGTGGTGGTCATGGAATATATCAGGAGGAAGGGAATCCACATGTTCTTGTATCTCAACAACTGGTGGTTGAAGGGTGGCTCCAGAGATGATGATCTCACCCACGTCAATATCATGTTGCATTTTCTTGACCATCTGGGACTCATTTTAAAAACCGCAGAGTCAATCTTGGCTTCTACTCAAAAAGTCGAGTTTAATATGACCATGTTAGACTCCACGAGGTTGAGAGCATTCCTGCCGACCGACCTCTTCCAGGCAATTCAGCATCTGCTTCAGTCTGCAATCCCAGCCATCCACAACAGTTTGTGTGTGCCTGAGCTTGTTGCGCCATGTGTCTGCCTGCACACAGGTGGCCCAGTTCACCAGGTTGCACCTTCTGCCCCTTTCAGATATGGCTCAGGAGAGTTTACTGCCCTGTCTTGCATCCTCTGGTCAGGTTGGTTCACCTCCCACCGCCAGTCCTAGATTCCCTTCATTGGTGGGAGTCCCCACACAATCTGTGCCGGGGTCCCCCTTGCTCGGCCCTCTGACCAAGTCAGTGGTTACTGACACGTCCCTTCTGGGTTGGGGTGTGCATCAGGACTCATTGAGGGTGTAGGGCCTGCGGTCAGAATAGGAAGCCTTCATCCATATCAATGTGCTGGAACTTCGGGCTTACCACAAAGCATGTTGTGATGACTGCTTCTAAATATTCTCATCTCTGAGTTTTTCTTTACACCTTTCATTTGTTAGTGTAATTGTGGATTATGCTACATTTATGTCAAAGTGAGGCAGCTCCCTATGGTCTGGTCAGGTGAAAGCTACAGGAGTTTCTTGTCTTTCATTAAATTTGTTTCAGCCCATGATTAAGACACTAATCTGTGTTCTGCATAATAACTACAGCATCATAGAACAGACTGTGATTCTATACGTGGAGTACTCCACTAAATTATTTGCTCTCCGTGGTAATGATTCAATCCCTTTGTGGGTTGTACTTTTCTGTAGTTCTGTTTTAGTGCTAGAAGTCTAACTTGATCATTATTTTCTCTAGCAAGATATAGAATTTCTTATCTGAAGATTGATAAATGTGTGTTTGTTTTTTTTTCAGGGGAATCTGCCAGTGATGCAGGTATAGTAAGGATTACACTGAAATATAAATAGCACTCACAAAATACCTATCCACAGTTAAAATTAAATTTGTCATTGTAGTATTAAATAATTTTTATGGTTTTAATGGTGTATTTTTTACACTTACAGCAGTATACATTAAAGAACGTTTAATTTATAAACAAAAAATGAAATATAAAATTATCTGTTTTCACACTTTTTTAAATTTTTTATTCAAGTAGTTCTAAGTCAAAAATAATAAGTTACTCTAGGAGTTGGTCTGTATTTAGGGCTAAGTGGTGTTTCTGTATGTTTATTTTTTTAAATTACAACTGCTTTATATATTTTGAGAATAAGCAGACACTGCATGGAACTTGCCTTGCAAATACTGTAGGTAGTTACTTCACCATCTACTTCAGTGGCATTTCCATCTTCCACTTTCCTAATGTAAGTACAAGTTTAGAAAGACATTGGTCTCTCTCCTTCCCCCAGTGCCCTCCCCGCCCCCATTTATGTGTTTACGGCTTCAATTTATGTTAAAGCTGATCTGCAACATTTACTTCCCAAATAGCATGGGATGGATAATTCTGCTAGTAACTGCCTTTTAGAAAAATGAAATATACCAACTCTTTAAAGTCATTGGTATTTTGCTGTGATGTTCCACAGTCTGTTATGCTGTGATGTTGCAGCTACCATTTCCCCCTGTTGCACTTAGGAGCCCAGAAGAGTTCACTAAAGTGAAGTTTTATATGTAGTATGGTTTTCATCTCCAGGTTAAATAATATTTTAAAGACTCTGTAACTGCTCCATATAATAGCCATGCCATTTTCCTGGCTACTTTTAGGCCAACTCTGTACTCCAGCAGAGTTTATTGGTAGCTGTTATATCAAAGAGGGATGCATTTTGAGATATCTGGTTTCCCTCTGTTGCTAACTTGAGTACAGCTGATTTTTGTTTTAAAGGCTAAATTCAGTTAGCAGCCTGCACTCCTCGCTTAATTTTAAAGTCTTGCAGGGAACCTTTTAATGGGAGTTGGGTGTGCACGGAGGCCAGGAAAAACCATGCACACACTTCCCCCCAAAGTTAGAAGAAAATCATGATGCCAAGTGATGGCTTTACAGTGTGAATAGTAAAACTGTGCCATTAATAAACCAAATAGAACACATTAAAAAGAAAAGGAGTACTTGTGGCACATTGGCACCCTGACAGTAGGATTGTCTGGCTCTGTAGACTCCTTCCTCAGGCCCTATGCTACCAGCACTCCCAACTATCTTCGAGACACCACTGACTTCCTGAGGAAACTACAATCCATCGGTGATCTTCCTGAAAACACCATCCTGGCCACTATGGATGTAGAAGCCCTCTACACCAACATTCCACACAAAGATGGACTACACGCCGTCGGGAACAGTATCTCCGATAATGTCACGGCTAACCTGGTGGCTGAACTTTGTGACTTTGTCCTCACCCATAACTATTTCACATTTGGGGACAATGTATACCTTCAGATCAGTGGCACTGCTATGGGTACCCGCATGGCCCCACAGTATGCCAACATTTTTATGGCTGACTCAGAACAACGCTTCCTCAGTTCTCGTCCCCTAATGCCCCTGCTCTACTTGCGCTACACTGACGACATCTTCATCATCTGGACCCATGGAAAAGAAGCCCTTGAGGAATTTCAACAGTTTCCATCCCACCATCAACCTCAGCCTGGACCAGTCCACACAAGAGATCCACTTCCTGGACACTACAGTGCTAATAAGCGATGGTCACATAAACACCCTATACCAGAAACGTACTGACCGCTATACTTACCTACATGCCTCCAGCTTTCATCCAGACCACACCACACCATCCATTGTCTACAGCCAAGCTCTACGATACAACCGCATTTGCTCCAACCCCTCAGAGACAAACACCTACAAGATCTCTGTCAAGCATTCTTACAACTACAATACCCACCTGCTGAAGTGAAGAAACAGATGGACAGAGCCAGAAGAGTACCCAGAAGTCACCTACTACAGGACAGGCCCAACAAAGAAAATAACAGAACGCCACTAGCCATCGCCTTCAGCCCCCAACTAAAACATCTCCAACACATCATCAAGGATCTACAACCTATCCTGAAGGACGACCCATCACTGTCACAGAACTTGGGAGACAGGCCAGTCCTTGCTTACAGACAGCCCCCCAACCTGAAGCAAATACTCACCAGCAACCACACACACCACACAACAGAACCACTAGCCCAGGAACCTATCCTTGCAACAAAGCCCGTTGCCAACTGTGTTCACATATCTATTCAGGGGACACCATCATAGGGCCTAATCACATCAGCCACACTATCAGAGGCTCGTTCACCTGCACATCTACCAATGTGATATGTGCCAGCAATGCCCCTCTGCTATGTACATTGGTCAAACTGGACAGTCTCTACGTAAAAGAATAAATGGACACAAATCAGATGTCAAGAATTAGAACATTCAAAAACCAGTCAGAGAACACTTCAATCTCTTTGGTCACTCGATTACAGACCTAAAAAGTCGCAATATTACAACAAAAAAACTTCAAAAACAGACTCCAACGAGAGACTGCTGAATTGGAATTAATTTGCAAACTGGATACAATTAACTTAGGCTTGAATAGAGACTGGGAGTGGATGGGTCATTACACAAAGTAAAACGATTTCCCCATGTTTATTTCCCCCCCTCCACCCCCCACTGTTCCTCACACATTCTTGTCAACTGCTGGAAATGGCCCACCTTGATTATCACTACAAAAGGTTCCCCCCCCACCCCCGCTCTCCTGCTGGTAAGCACTTAAATATGGAAACCCATTGTTTCTTGTTCTCTGTGTATATAAATCTCCCCCCTGTATTTTCTACTGAATGCATCCGATGAAGTGAGCTGTAGCTCACGAAAGCTTATGCTCAAATAAATTTGTTAGTCTCTAAGGTACCACAAGTACTCCTTTTCTTTTTGCGAATACGGACTAACACGGCTGCTACTCTGAAACCTGTCATTAAAAAGAAAAAGGCCTGACCTTCACACTAATCATAACAAAGCACTCTGAGTTAAGGCTGCCTAAATCTTCTCTAAAGCTCCATCACCGTAGTCTCTAAGTAACTTAGTATTGTGCATATGTGCAGTCTCTCAGTCAGTGGATCTTAATGCATACTGTCATGTGCTTTACTAAGAAGTTACTTCCTACTTTTATAAGCAATCTGTGGTATTCTTCATTCGTGTGGGATAGAGAAATATTATGCCTATTTTATATATGAGGAAACTGAGAAACAGGAAGGCTTACATGATTTGCGAGGGCCACACAAAGCCCGTCAGAGTCAGCAATGAGAATCAGAAAACCTGTTCTTAGCCTAGATATTAAGTCACTGAACTATTTGTCCTCTCTTGCTTAAGGGTGATATGGCTTGTTAACTCCTAATTTCCTTATTCATTAGTTTGTACTATCAACTTTAGTGTTAAAGTAGCATTTTTGTACATTAAATGTGTTCATGCCTATTCTTTTACTCTAACGAAGTAAATCAGTAGACTACGTATTCAAAATGGCTGGGTGCTGCATTAAGTTAAAATTAACTTTAAAAAATCCTTACTATCTATTTGCCAATGAAAAAAGAAAGGGGATGTCTTACTGATAATAAATGAATTGTTCAGGGCTCAGGGTAAAAATAAAAAAGTTAAGAAAAGTGAACAAATGATATCCCAGTCAGCAAAGTACTTAAACATGCGAGTAGCCCCATTGAGGGCAGTGGTGGCACACATGCTCAAAGTTAGGCATATGCATAAATACCTTGATGACTCAAAGCCTGGTTTACTGGGACGGAGCCATTCTTCGGAGGTATCAGAACTAAAGTTTATGGGGGCAGAAGACAAACCTCTTATAGAGGGTTAGTCTTCTCTTAGAGCACTATCTGAACACATCAATACTAAATAGGAAAAGTCATTAAATATCTGTTTATACAAATTTTAAGATTGGTTGTAAGGGTATCGAATGCTTTCTGCCTCCTAATATTGTTTTTTCTAATTTTTATGTTTACTTATAAAAAGTATCCACAGAAATACTGTTGCAAAGCCTGAGGAACTGTTTATATCCTGCTAACCTGCACAGTTATTTGTCAGAGAGAACAGAAAAAGAACTAGATAAATTCATGGAGGAAAGGTCCATCAATGGCTATTAGCCAGGATGGGCAGGGATCGAGTCCCTAGCCTCTGTTTGACAGTAGCTGGGAGTGGATCACTTGATGATTACCTGTTCTGCTCATTCCCTCTGGGGGACCTGGCATTGGTCACTGTCAGAAGACAGGATACTGGTCTAGATGGACCTTTGGTCTGATCCAGTAGGGCCATTCTTATGTCTATTTAAACTCAGCTTGAAAAAGACAGATTCAGAAGACAATCTCCATAGGTTTAGCATGAGGAAATGTTGAGATTCCCTTTGACCAGACTAGTTTTGTATTCCATTCAAGGGTCGGGGTGGGAGATTAGTTGTATTTTATTAGAGTAATCTTTATAATACGTGGCATCAACTGTACTGAGATCATAATCATGTAACTATAACTAAACAAGAATTGGAATCACTAACTAATTGGAAATGCTAACAGCATTTTGAGATGTATAAGTAGGAGCATTGCCAGCAGATCGAGGGACGTGATCTTTCCCCTCTATTTGACATTGGTGAGGCCTCATCTGGAGTACTGTATCCAGTTTTGGGCCCCGCACTACAAGAAGGATGTGGAAAAACTGGAAAGCATCCAGTGGAGGGCAACAAAAATGATTAGGGGACTGGAACACATGACTTATGAGGACAGGCTGAGGGAACTGGGATTGTTTAGTCTGCGGAAGAGAAGAATGAGGGGGGATTTGATAGCTGCTTTCAACTACCTGAAAGGGGGTTCCAAAGAGAAGGGCTCTAGACTGTTCTCAGTGGTAGCAGAGGACAGAACAAGGAGTAATGGTCTCAAGGTGCAGTGGGGGCGGTTTAGGTTGGAAATTAGGAAAAACTTTTTCACTAGGAGGGTGGAGAAACACTGGAATGTGTTACCTAGGGAGGTGGTGGAATCTTCTTCCTTAGAGGTTTATAAGGTCAGGCTTGACAAAGGCCTGGCTGGGATGATTTAGTTGGGGATTGGTCCTGCTTTGAGCAGGGGGTTGGACTAAGTGACCTCCTGAGGTCCCTTCCAACCCTGATATTCTATGATTCTATGAACACTGTTAGAGGGGAAACAGCAAATGTAAATATTTAATGGAATGAAATAGAAGCTTGTAATTGCAATAGATTTTAAATGTCCTAATGTATGGAACATAATCTTTTTTATGAACTTCATCTCCTCTCTCATATGTACCTTGTATAATGAACAAATCTGAAGTTAAGAGGAAAAATTTGCTATGTTACTTTCGAAGAACTGGAGGAGAGAGTGAAATCCTTGTTCTTCATGTGGTTGCAACTGTGTGAGCATGCCTAGCACATCAAAGCTGGAGAATTTTGCCTAGCAGTACCTGTAGGGACAGACCTTGCACCCTTTTCCCTCATAGCCCCTCCCGTGGCTATATAAGGGCAGCACTGCCCTCACCCGCCTCAGTTCCTTCTCGGATGCTTGCTGTAGGCAGTGAGTCTTCGGTGAGATTTTTTTTTTTAAACCCCGCACTTACCTTCACAGTTTTTTCTGTTTCTTTGGAAAATAGTTATAGTTGGTTAGTAGTACCTGTTAGTCATAATAGTTAGTAGTAGTAATAGTAATTAATTAGGTAGTTTCTCCTGGTGGAATGCCCTTACCAGGGTTTAAAGTTTGTCCTTTGTGTAGGGTAGCTACCCCAATAACGTCCCCCACACTTGACGTTTATGATGTCTGGGGGAAGGGCATATTAGAGAAAGGTGCTCCATCTGTAAGCTTTTTAAAAAAGAGGACACAGGTGGCTTGAGACTTAAGATTAAAGCAGCATCTTCTCAAGCAGGCCCTGAGCTCTGCCTCTGCACTGGGGACCACTCTGGAGCATCAGGCCCGTCAGAGGTACTGAGGGGCCTGAACTAGTACAGGCTGGATCTTCTCAGCTGAGCGCAGTTTCCTCGTCAGAAGGAAGAGGGATCTCTTTTCATCAGGTCCCCCATGCAGATGTGTATTGCCAACCAGCATGTGCTATTGTATAAAAATGACTTTGTGAACTGGGACCCCATGTCCAAATTTGTGGATAAGTTACCAGAATCCTTCAGGGAGGAGTTCAAGGCTTTTGTTGCAGAAGGCCGTTTAGTGACGAAGACATCATTACAGTCAGCTCTGGATATATAGTGGATGCTTCATCCAGGCTAGTGGCTTCAGTCTTTACAATGAGAAGGATCTTATATGGTTGCAAAACCCTGTCATAGCTTGTGAAATCTAGCAGAGCATAGAGGACTTGCTGTTTTTAGTCACCTCATCATTACTGAGAGAAATGACGAGACATTGCATTCCTTTAAAGACCTCCAAACCCCCCGTGCTCCTTGAGGATTTATGTGCAGGCCCCAAGGAGACATGGCTTTGGTAGCCATCGACAACAGCAGCAATATCCCCCTCAGCGATATTTCCATCAGTCCTCTACTCTATGAGGTAGCAGGATTTCTCCAGAAAGGGGCACAAATTGCAGAGAAGACTTTCTGGGTCTAATTCTAGCCACATGGCCCATCTTCTTGTCTCGTGGACTTGACAGCCTATTTGACTTGAGTCTCAAGAGCAGGACTCCATCTTGGAACATCACTTTCCTGTCCTTTCTGTTCCGGGACAGGTTGTCCCGCTTCTGTAGTACTTGGGTGGCTATAATTACAGACAGGTAGGTCCTTAGCACTATGTGATCGGATTATGCTATTCAGTTCATATCCAGTCTCTTTCCTATCATTGTTTACTCAGCAGGTGCAAACCCTGTGTGCTATGGGGTCATAGAGGAGCTTCCTCCTTATGTTCATGGAAAAGGATTCTACTCCCAGTACTTCCTGATCCCTAAGTCCAAGGAAGGAGAGAGACCTATCCTTGATCTCTGTGATTACCCTGACTACTGTTCTTTCTGCACTGAATTATAATGTCTGGTTTGCTGATGTCTTTCTCCAATATGCTTATTTTCAAATGAGGAATCTTCCCAGGCCACACAAAGATTCTGAGATTTCTTGTTACTGGCCAACACTGCCGGTACACAGTTCTCCCCTTTGGTCTATCTTCAGTCCTGTGGGTCTTTACCAGATTGGGTGACTGTGATGGTGGCGGCAGCCTTTCTCAGAAGGAGAGGGGTTCATGTCTCTCTGTACTTGGACAATTGGCTGGTGAAAGGCACATCCAAGAAGCAGGTCATCATTCATGTCCAGTTCACTTGGACCTTTTTGGTTAGCTGGGTCTGATCCTGAACAAAGGAAAATTAAATTCTAATCCCAACTCAACTCAAAAAATTGAATTAATTGGGGCCCTATTAGACTTTACAAAGTCTAGGGTCTTTCTCTGGTAAGAACAATTCCAGACAATTTGGCACCTTTGTCTGGCTCTCCAATTCCATCCTTCAACCATGGTCTGTGTATGCCTGAGATTACTGGGCCATATGGCCTCGTGTATTTCCAAGGCACAGCAGGAGAGGCTCTTTGCCCTCATCAGTTGTGTCTGAGGTTGGTCCGTCACCCAAGTTGCTAGTCATTGGACACCCTTTTCTGAGTATCCTTAGAGCTACTGGACTCACTACAATCATGGATAGAGCACAGCAGTGTGTTTCAAAGGGGTCCCTTTTGCCTTTCTTCCACGAACCAGAACTTTAATCACAAATGCTTCCACAATAGCCCAACAGACTGCTAATGAAAATAACTGCTCAGAGGTGCATCTGCACCTGAAGTGGAGCACCCCATTGGGGGACACAACTTGAAGAATTACAGTTACAGGGTGAGTAACCTTTCCTTCTTTTCATCCCCTCTGCATCAGAGTTTCCAGCCTCAGTTTTGGTGTAAAGGAACAGAGGGAGGGTTGGGGTGGTGCTGCCCTTATATAGCCATGGTAGAACCTACGAGGGAAAGGGCACTAGCTCCGCCCTTGCATGTATTACTAGGCAAAGTTCTTCGCCTTGGTGTCTGGGCGTGTGCACACCTGAGTGAAATACATGTCTGCACCCACATCTCAAAGAACAACAATTATGCTACAGGTAAGTAGCCATCTTTTTCCAAATGGAAAAGGTCACAGTACTGTGAACAAATGTGAAGAGTTAGAGTATAGACAGTGTTGGAACTGATGAAGGTGCTTCTTCACGCCCCAGACTCGAACCATACTGGAGTATAGTATTATTTCTCAATATCCATTTGAACTGTAAGTTCAATATTTAAATAGTTTTAAATATTTCAGTCTTAAAAGGTTTTGGTTACAAATAAATTTTAAAAAATAAACTCAGTGTTTCTTTTGTAGTGGATTTAGTTAACTGGCACACTGATGAGCTTTGATAAAATGTAAAATAATGCAGTACAAAATCTTAGATTTACATTTCAAACTTGTAATTATGACTAAGCTGTGGTGGTGTTTCCTTTTAATAGAAGGAGAAGCTGGAAACCGTGCCTCTGAGAAGCCAATGGTGTCCGAGAATGGCGAAGTATCTAATGATCTTCCACCTCACGTCAACCAAAGGTCCGTTCCTATCTCTCTGTTCCTTTCTAA
Organism: Lepidochelys kempii; assembly: GCF_965140285.1. NCBI lineage: Eukaryota > Metazoa > Chordata > Testudines > Cheloniidae > Lepidochelys > Lepidochelys kempii. The sequence goes on along the minus strand of NC_136390.1, from coordinate 74,761,927 downwards.
CCTAACTGTAACAGGTCTGAAGAAGGCAATTGACTTGAGAGCAGATAAGGACACTTCTGGCAAGAAATTGCTGCTAATGATAGTCTGCATTAAGAAGATGTATCAGATGATTCAGCCCAGTACTCCTAGATATGGTTGACTTCATTGTCTTAATGAACAGTTATTTCCAGTTTGTAATTTTTGTTGAATTCAATGTTACTGTGTTAGTTTATAGCATGCTTTGATGTAAATGGTACTATTTTCAATTACAGTGCACAGATTGAGAATGAAATAATGAGATGTACATTACATTAATGCATTTCCCAAGTTCGATACTACTGAGGTACAGAACTCTCCTTTTCAATTGCCTTATTTTTTTCAGTCTTTCCAAATCCAAATTTACATTTCCTCTATATGTCCAGGCAAGACAGCAAAGGTGGTTCTTTGAGTGATTGCACATGTGTGTTCTGCTCTTGGTGGGTGCACCCTCTAGGCATAGTTGTCGGAAATTTTTTCCTCAGTGCTACCCATTGGGGCAGCTTGAGTGCCCTCTGCTACCACATGCCACTGCATGCAGATAGGGCCAAGCTGCCCTTGAAACCTCTCTCGCCTCAGTTTCTTCTTACTTCGCATGATGATGGTTCGAATCTGTTGGTCTTGCATTAGCAAGAGCTCTCAGCATGTTTTTTCTTGTATATAGTTACATGTTTGTACAGTTATTAGGGATAGTTGGTGTTTGTTGAGTTAGTTTAGTGTCTGTTAGTTCTTTCTCGGTTCCCCAAGGTTGGGGATCTGTTATAAGTACTGAGGAATGCTTCAGTCACTGGGCTTCAAGCCTTGCCTGGCATGACTGAAGCCTTTGCCTGTGGGTGACCCTCACTTTAGTTGTTTGAAATGCTTGAGTGAGTTTCATATAAGGATTGGTACCAGATTTGCAAGGACTTCAAGTCTAGAACCAAGAAAGATCTAGAGACCAGACTGGAGTTTCTTTTGATAGAGACTGTTCTGAGACTATCTTCAGAGCCGTCTCGATTGGAGATGGTACTGAGCATTTCAGCATCTGAAGAAGTGAGGCTCCGATACTGACTGAATCCTGGCACTGCTCTCCCTTGCCTGTGCCCAGGAAGAAGCAGAAGGCTTCCAAGGACGCTGCTGGGAGATGCAGATCCCCAGTCGCTAAGTCAGCCAAGAAAGGGGACAGTGTAGAGTAGAGTGCAATCAAAACTGAAGCACTCCTCCACTCATCATCAGCTATATCAGCACCGTTGACTCTGGTGCTGGGGCAGGGACTGTCGAGTCTGGGGCCTGAAGAAGCATCTTCATCAGTTCCAACACTGTCTACGCCTATTGCACATCAGTCAAAGACTATCCCAGTACATCTACTCCAGAGATGTTTTAAGCTGCAATGGACTTGCTGAGCTTATCAGGGCAGCGGTGCAGATCGCTTATATGGTATCGATTGACCACTTGGTGCCAGCTCCTCAGTGCAGTTCCCAGCACTGAGTCAATCTCCTGTGTCTTAGAACAGAAGAACGGCCATTCTAGGTCAGACCAAAGGTCCATCAAGCCCAGTATCCTGTCCTCTGACAGTGGCCAATGGCAAGTGCTCCAAAGGGAATGAAGAGACAGGTTATCATCAAGTGATCCATGTCCTGTCACCGAATCCCAGCATCTGGCAAACAGAGGCTAGGGATACCATTCCTACCCATACTGACTAATAGCTATTGGTGGACCTATCTAGCTCCCTTTTGAACCCCGTTATAGTATTGGCCTTCACAACACCCTCTGGCAAGGAATTCCAGAGGTTTGACAGTGCATTGCATGAAAAAATACTTTCTTGTGTTTGTTTTAAACCTGCTGCTTATTAATTTCATTTGGTGACCCCTAGTTCTTGAGTTATGAGAAGGAGTAAATAACACTTCCTTATTTACTTTCTCTATACCACTCATGATTTTATAGACCTCTATCATATCCCCCCTTAGTCGCCTCTTTCCCAAGCTGAAAAGTCCCAGTTTTATTAATCTCTCCTCATACAGAAGCCATTCTATACCCCTAATCATTTTTGTTGCTCTTTTCTGAACCTTTCCCAATTCCAATATCTTTTTTTGAGATGTGGTGACCACATCTGCACGCTGTATTCAAGGTGTGGGCATACCATGGATTTATATAGAGGCAATATGATATTTTCTGTCTTATTATCTATCCCTTTCTTGATAAAAAGAAAAGGAGTACTTGTGGCACCTTAGAGACTAACCAATTTATTTGAGCATAAGCTTTCGTGAACTACAGCTCACTTCATCGGATGCATTCTTGATGATTCCCAACGTTCTGTTCGCTTTTTTTGACTGCCGCTGCATGCTGAGTGGATGATTTCAGAGAACTATCCACAATGACTCCAAGATCTTTCTTGAGTGGTAACAGCTAATTTAGACCCCATCGTTGTATATGTATAGTTAGGATTATGTTTTCCAGTGTGCATTACTTTGCATTTATCAACATTAAATTTCATCTGCCATTTTGTCGCCTAGTCACCCAGTTTTGTGAGATCCTTTTGTTGCTCTTCACAGTCTGCTTGGGACTTCACTATCTTGAGTAGTTTTGTATCCTCTGCAAATTTTGCCACCTCACTGTTTACCCCTTTTTCCAGATCATTTATGAATATGTTAAATAGGACTGAGTCCAGTACAGATCCCTGGGGGACACCACTATTTACCTCTCTCCATTCTGAAAACTGATCATTTATTCCTACCCTTCGTTTCCTATCCTTTAACCAGTTACCAATTCATGAGAGAACCTTCCCTCTTATCCCATGACTGCTAATTTTGCTTAAGAGCCTTTGGTGAGGGACCTTGTTAAAGGCTTTCCGAAAATCTAAATACACTATATCCACTGGATCTCCTTTGTCCGCATGCTTGTTGACCCCCTCAAAGAATTCTGGTACATTGGTGAGGGATGATTTCTCTTTACAAAAGCCATGTTAACTATTTCCCTACAAATTTTGTTCATCTATGTGTCTGACAATTTTGTTCTTTATGATGGTTTCAACCAATTTGCCCGGTACTGAAGTGAAGTCTTGGAGCTCTTATCCTTCACTCTTCCCTGGACTCTTGGCACCAGTCCCTGGCAGTGACTGGATTCGCCCCTCCTTGGTCAGGAGAAGGTGACTCTTCTGCTGACTCGGACCTTTGCTCTTATGTTTCCCAGCTGCAGTGTGTGTCTTGCTGTTCCCCCTCCTAAACCTTACGACCCAGGGTACACTTGCTAGATCCTGTGAGTGGTGCTGACATGGACATGTGACCTGCAAGACTTTGGGGTCCAGTGCCCTTTCAGTTGCCCTTCTGGAACCCATGGGGGCTCCCCCTGTTTCCAGATCACCCTCCCAAAGTTCAGTTTCCTCAGCTAAACATGATGAGTCAGCTCGTCAAGCCCATTATTGGGTCCAATACAGAGCAGGAAGAAGGTGTCCATGAACGTTTGGCAGGGCAATGAACAGGGACGCACAGCCCCAGCTTGTGCTGGATTCATCTTTCTCCTCACCAGGTGAGGCAGTTTCCTTAGGGTTGCCTTTGCCCCCTTCTGATGACTAGAGGGTCCACCAGCAGCTCTTAAAAAGGGTGGCCTTGGACATTCAGGTAGAGGAGGTCAGGGAATCTTTTCCCTGTCTCATTGATATTCTGGCCTCTGCCGCTCCATCTCGGTGGCACTGCCAATTTAATGAGGAAATTTTAGAACCTATCAAGTCTCTCTCTGGCAAACTTCCTCCTCACTCCTTCCCACATCTAAATGAGTGGAGCATAAATATTATGAACCCTCCGAGGTTTTGAGCACTTTTATTCCCATCCCTCTCTGGGGTCACTAGTCTCAGCTGATGATGAGAGGGAGCTCCGGGGCAACTGACATCTACCCCTAAATCAAGGAGTGCTAAAAAGCTTGAGTTGTTCGGTAGAAGAAATTATTCTATGGCAGGGTTACAGCTTAGACTCACTAACCAGGAGGCTTTATTAGGGCGATATAACTCTAATATCTGGGACGCCATTCTAAAATTTAAGGACAAGTTGTAAGGCCTCATGGATCTAGAACCTGGGCCTGTAGAGCTACCAGGCAGCTGACATCTCCAGGCTGGCACCCAGCGGCAGCTGCAATCAACTTGCACTCTGCTTCCCGTGACCCACCGTGGACACAGACCATGGGAAGTTCCGCCTCAAAGGTTTTACAGATGGCAGCCCCATATCTCCCGATTGGCTCTCTGCCCGATATAAATCCCAGAGGAGTTCCAGGAAGTGTCCAGGCAACAGCGTGGATCTTCTGAAGCTGCCATGACCATTCCTGCTCCTTGGTCTTGAATTCCTCGTTTAACCTTGGCTTGATATGGACTTTGCCTCCTGATTCAGACTCTGACCCTTGTTATCAACCCTGGCCTGGCCCTTACTCCAAACTCCTCTGCAACTCCTAGCCTCGGGTTTGCCCCTGCTCTGACCCTAGGCCCTGACTTCCCTTGTCGGGATCCTGAAACAAGTTGGCTGAGGATTCTAAGCAGGAGTTTCTTTCACTGATAGATGAAGGGAAGTGAATGTCAAGAACATCACTTCAGGCTGGTTTGGACATGGCTGATTCAGCTGCTAGGACCATTGCCTCTGCCATCACCATACGCAGGTGCTCATGTCTACAGTCTTTGGAGTTGCCCCAGAAGGTTGAGCAGACTCTGTAGGACCTGCTATTTGAAGGTCATCCCTCTTTTCATCTCAGACTGATGATAAACTTCACAGCTTAAAGGACTCTAAGATGACTCTGAAGTCTAGGAAGCACTTTTGTCCTCAGCTGTCCCACAGCTACCCCACTTCTGCACCTTGTCAAGCTATATGGAGGAAAATGAATAGGAGTTATAGACGCAAACTGGCTCTTGCTGCTGCTTCAGAATTTCCTGGTCCATCTAAGCATCCTGGGGTTGCTAAGCAACCATTTTGGTGGTGGAATCGAGGATGCCAAACCAGTCTCTGAAACAGCAAGGTTTGTTTTGTTAGTTGCTAAGTAGACCTTGATGGGACTATCTTGGCCTTCCACCTTCAGGTGGATAACTGCTGTCTTTTCTAATAGAATGTCAAGAAGATGTTTGAAAGACTTGGAAAGATGTATCCTCAGGAACAAGATCCTGTTCCCTAATGGGATCTAAACTTGAAATTGTCCTTTTGAGCCTTTAGCTACCTGCTCTTTACTGCATATTTCATAGAATCGTAGAATATCAGGGTTGGAAGGGACCTCAGGAGGTCATCTAGTCCAACCCCCTGCTCAAAGCAGGACCAATCCCCAATTAAATCATCCCAGCCAGGGCTTTGTCAAGCCTGACCTTAAAAACTTCTAAGGAAGGAGATTCTGCCACCTCCCTAGGTAACGCATTCCAGTGTTTCACCACCCTCCTAGTGAAAAAATTTTTCCTAATATCCAACCTAAACCTCCCCCACTGCAACTTGAGACCATTACTCCTTGTTCGGTCATCTGCTACCATTGAGAACAGTCTAGAGCCATCCTCTTTGGTACCCCCTTTCAGGTAGTTGAAAGCAGCTATCAAATCCCCCCTCATTCTTCTCTTCTGCAGACTAAACAATCCCAGTTCCCTCAGCCTCTCCTCATAAGTCATGTGTTCCAGACCCCTAATCATTTTTGTTGCCCTTCGCTGGACTCTCTCCAATTTATCCACATCCTTCTTGTAGTGCGGGGTCCAAAACTGGACACAGTACTCCAGATGAGGCCTCACCAATGTCAAATAGAGGGGAACGATCACGTCCCTCGATCTGCTGGCTATGCCCCTACTTATACATCCCAAAACGCCATTGGCCTTCTTGGCAACAAGGGCACACTGCTGACTCATATCCAGCTTCTCGTCCACTGTCACCCCTAGGTTCTTTTCCGCAGAACTGCTGCCTAACCATTCGGTCCCTAGTCTGTAGCTGTGCATTGGGTTCTTCCGTCCTAAGTGCAGGACCCTGCACTTATCCTTATTGAACATCATCAGATTTCTTTTGGCCCAATCCTCCAATTTGTCTAGGTCCCTCTGTATCCTCTCCCTGCCCCCCAGCGTATCTACCACTCCTCCTAGTTTAGTATCATCCGCAAATTTGCTGAGAGTGCAATCCACACCATCCTCCAGATCATTTATGAAGATATTGAACAAAACTGGCCCCAGGACCGACCCCTGGGGCACTCCACTTGACACTGGCTGCCAACTAGACATGGAGCCATTGATCACTACCTGTTGAGCCCGACAATCTAGCCAACTTTCTACCCACCTTATAGTGCATTCATCCAGCCCATACTTCTTTAACTTGCTGACAAGAATACTGTGGGAGTCCGTGTCAAAAGCTTTGCTAAAGTCAAGAAACAATACATCCACTGCTTTCCCTTCATCCACAGAACCAGTAATCTCATCATAGAAGGCGATTAGATTAGTCAGGCATGACCTTCCCTTGGGGAATCCATGCTGACTGTTCCTGATCACTTTCCTCTCATGTAAGTGCTTCAGGATTGATTCTTTGAGGACCTGCTCCATGATTTTTCCGGGGACTGAGGTGAGGCTGACTGGCCTGTAGTTCCCAGGATCCTTCTTCTTCACTTTTTTAAAGATTGGCACTACATTAGCCTTTTTCCAGTCATCTGGGACTTCCCCCATTCGCCACGAGTTTTCAAAGATAATGGCTAATGGCTCTGCAATCACAGCCGCCAATTCCTTTAGCACTCTCGGATGCAACTCGTCCAGCCCCATGAACTTGTGTACATCCAGCTTTTCTAAATAGTCCCTAACCACCTCTTTCTTCACAGAGGGCTGGCCATCTACTCCCCATGTTGTGATGCCCAGCGCAGCAGTCTGGGAGCTGACCTTGTTCGTGAAGACAGGCAAAAAAAGCATTGAGTACATTAGCTTTTTCCACATCTTCTGTCACTGGGTTCCCTCCCTCATTCAGTAAGGGGCCCACACTTTCCTTGGCTTTCTTCTTGTTGCCAATATACCTGAAGAAACCCTTCTTGTTACTCTTGACATCTCTTGCTAGCTGCAGCTCCAGGTGCGATTTGGCCCTCATTGATTTCAATGAAGGTAACATTTTTTGGTGGCCGTGACTTCTGCTAGGTAGGAGATCAGGTGAGCTGCAGGCCCTGCCTGTCTGGCCCTCCTTATACTGTTTTCTTTAAAGACAAAATGTACCTTCGTTTTCACCCAAAGTTTCTCTCAACCGCATTATCTAGCTTCCGTATCAACCAAGCGATTTACCTACCTTCATCTTTTTCCCCGAGACCACACCTGAATAAAGATGAAGAGCATTAGCATTCTCCCTTGACAGTTCTAAACAGTTCTGTCTGTATTCCCAGCTCTTTGTGGTGATCTCAGAGAGAATGAAGGGGCTCCCAGTTTCTTCTTATAGAATAACGTCTTGGATAGCCTTGCATATTCTCTTGTGCTACAGTTTGGCTAATGTTATCCCCCAAGCAAAGCGGCAGCAATTTGACAAGATTGCAAGAGGCTTCTGCGACTTTCCTGGCTGTCCTAGACATTTGTAGGCAGCATCTTGGTCTTCGTTGCACATGTGTATTTCCCATTATGCCATCACTCAGCAATCAAGAGACGAAGCTTGTCCTTCAGTTGTTCAGATGGGCTTTGATGCCACCAAAACTGGAATGCACTTGTGCAGTCACTGGAAGAAGGAAAAACGGTTACTTACCTGTTCCATAACTATTGTTCTTCAAGATGTGTTGCATATGTCCATTCCATGACCCATCCTTCTACTCCTCTCCATTTGAATTTTTCTGGCAAGAAGGAACTGAGAAGGATCAGGGCAGGTCTGCCCTTTATACCTACATGCAGTGACATGCAGTGGCATGCAGCAGCAGAGGGCCCTTGAGCTGTCCTGATGTACCACTGAGGGGAAAATTTCTGACAGCTGTGCTTGGGGCACATCCACACCAAGAATGGAATGGACATGCGGAACACATCCTGAAGGAAAACTTATTGTGAAATAAGTTAGTGACTCTTTCCTTATAGTTGGAGCCAAAACCAAACTTTCTCTTTTACATTAAGATTTCTGTTGTTAATGCTGAATTTGATGCAGCTGCTGCAGTTCAAAGTCAAGCTAAACATATGCCCAAATAAATCTTAGTCTTTAAGGTGCCACCGGACTCCTTGTTGTTTAAGCTAAACATAGTGCAGCAGATCATAGCTATGTTATTAACAGGGTGCGCAAGGTGTTCAGCTGGTGCAAAAGATTTGGATTCCTTGAAATGCAAAAGGTTACTGTGCAAAGGATCACTGTATATTGATTTATGGAATGCATTCTCTACGTTGCTTCATAGTATGATCACAATACTTACTACTGTTGTGATATCGGGAGATGAGTTGTTTTATAAACACAACCCTTAATGTTTGTAAAGTTCAGTTTGTGTTTTCCTTTAATCGCTGTGAAGCGATTAAAAAAAACTAATTGCAGTTAATCACACTGTTAAAACAATAATAATACCATTTATTTAAATATTTTTGATGTTTTCTACATTTTCAAATATATTGATTTCAATTACAACACAGAATACAAAGTGTACAGTGCTCAGTTTATATTTATTTTTGATTACAAGTATTTGCACTGAAAAAAACAAAAGAAATAGTATTTTACAATTCACCTAATACAAGTACTATAGTGCAATCTCTTTATCATGAAAGTTGAACTTAAAATGTAGAATTATGTACAAAAAAACCTGGATTCAAAAACAAAACAATGTAAAATTTTACAGCCTGCATGTCCACTCAGTCCTAATTCTTGTTCAGCCAGTTGCTCAGACAAACAAGTCTGGTTACATTTGCAGGAGATAATACTTCCCGCTTATTGTTTACAATGTAACCTGAAAGTGAGAACAGACATTCTCATGGCATGTTGTAGCTGGCATCTCAAGATATTTACCTGCTAGAGGTGCTAAAGATTCATATGTCACTTCATACTTCAACCACCATTGTGTCCATGCTGATGACGGGTTCTGCTCAATAACAATCCAAAGCAGTGCGGACCAATGCATGTTCATTTTCATCGTCTGAGTCAGATGCCACCAGCAGAAGGTTGATTTTCTTTTTTGGTAGTTCAGGTTCTGTAGTTTCTGCATCGGAGTTTTGCTCTTTTAAGACTTCTCAACGCATGTTCCACACCTCGTCCCTCTCAGATTTTGAAAGGCACTTCAGATTCTTAAACCTTGGGTCGAGTGCTGTAGCTATCTTTAGAAATCTCACATTGGTACCTTCTTTGTGTTTTGTCAAATCTGCAGTGAAAGTGTTCTTAAAACAAATAACATGGTGGGTCATCAGCCGAGACTGCTGTAACATGAAATATATGGCAGAATGCCGGTAAAACAGAGCAGGAGGCATACAATTCTCTCCCAAGGAGTTCAGTCACAAATTTAATTCACACATTTTTTTTAACGAGCGTCATCATTCCATCATGTCATGGAAGCATGTCTTCTGGAATTGTGGCCGAAGCATGAAGGGGCATACAAATGTTTAGTGTATCTGGCATGTAAATCCCTTGCAATGCCAGCTACAAAAGTGCCATGCAAATGCCTGTTTTCACATTTTGGTGACATTGTAAATATATAAGAAGAATGCAGCATTATCTCCTGTAAATGTAAACAAACTTGTTTGTCTTAGCTATTGGCTGAAGAAGAAGTAGGACTGAGTGGACTTGTAGACTCTCAAGTTTTACATTGTTTTGTTTTTGAGTGCAGTTATGTAACAAAAAAAATCTACATTTGTAAGTTGTACTTTCACGAAACAGACTGCACTACAGTACTTGTATGAGGTGAACTGAAAAAATACTTTTTCTTTTGTTTATTATTTTTAAAATGCAAATATTTGTAATGAAAAATAATATACACTTCGATTTCAATTACAACACAATACAATATATATGAAAATGTAGAAAAACATCCAAAATATTTAATACATTTCAATTGGTATTCTATTGTTTAACAGTGCGATTGAAACTGCGATTAATCATGATTAATTTTTTTAATCACGATTACGTTTTTTTGCGTTAATCGTGTGAGTTAACCATGGTTAATCGACAGCCCTACTATAAACTAGTAACTTCCATGGACATGTATTAGTACGTTTTGTAGCTATAAATGGAAAAATCTTTTGTTTATTGTAGAAGACCACCACGTCCCAATAGTGCCAGGCCAGCTCCCCCCCGGATAAAACGACAAGAAAGTACAGAGGTTTTACTTCCAGAGAGGTAAGGGAAGGGCTATGTGTGGGTACGTGATGCAGAATAAACATTCCTAGTTATCCCAACACATCATTCTGTAGTGTGCCATGTGACACTCACCCATAACAATGATACTAAAACATACATGCTGCACATGGCCTCAGCTTAGAAAATTTAAAGATTTCATATGCTGGTCTTACTGTTTCTGCAGAACCAGTATATTGTCAGAACAAAGTGAAACTGACCTGTGGTGTCAGAAGCTTTGAAAAGCAGATAAAATCGTCGGCTGTTGCAAACTCTGGAACAATAAATCTGATAATGCTAATCTAAAATAGGCCTAGAAAAGACCTGTCAAAAATGCAGTGAATAGACCATGGCTCCAGAATGCTGAAGGTGCGTTTTGAAACTAGTTCTAATTACCAAAATGATAAGCATCTGATAACTGCTAACTTCCTCTAATCCAGAAAAGCAAGTTGATAGTTAAAAGAAAAAAAAAATATTTCTGTGGCCAAATAAGACAGTTACTTACCAGTATTGTAACTGTTCTTTGAGACGTGAGTGCAGACGTGTGTTCCACTCAGGTCTGTGTGCGCCTAGCACTACCTGTAGAAGTGGCACTCATGCCTTTTCCTTCCTAGTCCCTCCCATGGCTATATGGCAGTGCCGCCCCGTCCTCCCTTCCCTTTCTTTGCACTGAAACCCCAGGTTGGAGACTCTAGTGCTGAGGGATCAGATGGTGGACTGTGGAATATATGTCTGCACTCACATCTTGAAGAACAACAGTTACGATACCGGTAAGTAACCGTCTTTTCTTCAAGTGGTTGCAGACATGTATTCCATTCAGGTGACTCTCAAGCAGTTTGAGCAGGAGGTGTGGATCAGAGTCTATTTAAACAGTGACTGCAGAACTGTCTTTCCAAAGTTTTCATCCGATCTCGATGCCGTAGTGATAGCATGATGATTAGCAAAAGTATGTACAGAAGACCATGTCACTGGCCTGAAGATATCCAATATTGAGATATTGCTAAGGAATCCAATTGATGTCACTTGATCTCTCATTGAATGAGCCCATAATGACTGAGGGGATGTCATCTGAGCAACATCATGAGTTTAGGTAATACAAGCAGTTATCCCCTTGGAAATGGTCTGAATGGAGACCAGTTGTTTTTTCATCTGCTCACATAGGGTACGAATAGTCGAGATGATGTATAAAACTGCTTAGTCCTTTCTAAATAGAATGCTAGGCACCTCCTGACATTTAAGGGATATAGATGTTGCTCATCTGCACTTGAATATGGTTTGGAAAAAAAATATAGGTAAGTAACCTGAGTAAAGTGAAATGGAGATACCACTTCGGACAAAAATTTTAGATGTGGTCTTAAAGCCACTTTGTTCTTGAAGAATTGAGTGTACAAGGATCTGCCACTAAGGCTTGTATCTTGCTCCGTCATCTTGCGAGAAGAGAGCCAATAAACATGTTGCTATCTGCTCGAGCTGCAGGCTCTTTAGCACCGTCAGCCCCCATTAAGGTCCAACAATTGCACCATTTCCTTCACTGGTAGAAAAAGGAGAACAATACCCTTAAAAAAACACAAAAACTCACTTTCATGGGGTTTGAGAATACTGACCGTTCCTTGTATGGGAGGATGGAAAACTCAGATCACAGCCAAATGAGCAGGAGCACTTGTCTCTGTGGTGGTAATGGTACCAATCCCAGAACTGACCATGATTCCCATTGTCTCGATGACCTTCAAGATTGAAAGCGATAGGAGGAAGCAGAGGGAGATGCCTCCAAATTCCACTTTGAGGACCCTTCCAGGTAATCTGATGGTGGCAGGGGAGCTGCTCCTGATGGCGCCACTAAATGCCCTGCATCATTTGTGTTCCAACCTGATGATGTCATTGGTGCAGGAGGAACAGTCAACGGCTTGTTGACCACTGGTAGCAGCCTCACACTCATATTTGGCCCTGGAGCAGCCATTGAAGCTGGTCTCAGGCCTGCCAGATGCAGACTACATTGTAATCAGTGTCTGCACCAAAAATTCCGTCCCCATTAACGACACCCTCAGCGCCAATGAGGAAAACAGCTGCACCCCTGGACCGCAGGGTGGAGGACATTGCTGTAAATAACTATAAGTCTGCCCCTGGTCCAGGTGGAAGTGGGGACACCACAGATAACACTGCTGCAGTCAATTGTTCCTGAATAAGCAGCAAGTTAGGACAGGCAGGCACAGCAAATCTGCTGTCTGGTATGCAATTGGTGTGGAAACAGACAATGCTCCTTAGTACTGGATTCTTCAGATGTCCCCAAGGCAATACCAGAGTTCACAGTATGGAGTACCCCTGGTCCTGCAATGGAACTGTTGAGAGGTTGACAGCCGAGCTCTATCCCACATACCCACAGACTCATGGTGCTAATTGGTACTTTCCCTATACAGAGAAGATGAATCTCCTTTATACTCTGGAATTCCCCCGGTCCATTTTCTGGGTTCTTTTTCTTGGGGGACCTGCTGAAGGAGAGCATTCCCTTTTCTTTCTGGGCAAGGAATCTGAGCTCAGTCAAGAAGTCAGGTCCTTTTTTTAGGAGCCGGACACACCTGGATTGTTCCTGTTACTGAGGCAAGTCTCATGGCCTGCTCAAGAAGTTGCTGCTTTAATCTGAAGTCTCTAGCCACCTGAGTTCTTCTTAAAGGAGTTACAGGTGAAGCACCTTTCCTTCATGTGCCCTTCTCTGAGGCACAAAAGCATCGGTGTTACAAAAGGACAATATTTAAACTCTGGGAGAGCATCCCACTGGGAAAAACTACCTACCTAATTACTACAAACTAAAAGGTACTACTAACTACAGTAAAACCTGCCAAGAGTGACCACTCATGGGAGTTCGGAAAAGTGGTCGCTTGTAAGAGGTGGCTTCTCTTCAGAGGTTTGCACACCGGAGAGCAGCAGCTGCTGGAGGTAAGGAAGATTGGTTTCTTCTACAGGTTTGTTTTTATAGATAGGAGTAAGAAAATGTGGTCACTGGTTGCAGATGCCAGGTTATCGCTCTTCACGTTTTCTTCACAGTTAAATTATAGGGGGAAAAACTTTCGGTGGTCTCTCTTCAGAGGTGGTTGCTAAAGCAGGTTTTACTATATATGCAAAAAAGATCACAGAAGACAGTGAAGGCAAGCGTGAGGTAAGGTCACACTAAGTGCTAGCTGCTGGCGGTAGGAAGGAACTAAGGGGGGTGTCACTGCCCTTACATAGTCATGGGAGGGGCAGTGACAAAAAGGGCCTAAGTGCTGCCCCTGCAGTGACTGCGAGGCAAAATTATCTAACTTCTGTGAGCTGTGCATGCATACACCTGAAAGGAATGTCTTTAACAACTCGAAGAAGAACCTGAATGCCTGGCCAGTACTTTTGTCTTCATAGATTCATGTATTCCAAGGCTCTCAGTAAGTTTCCCAAACCTGAGGAAGAGCTCTCTGTAAATTGGAAAGCTCGTCTCTCTCACCAAGAGAAGTTGGTTCAATAAAAGATACTACTTCACCCACCTTGTCTCTCTGATATCCTGGGACCAATGTGGCTACTACAACACTGTATAAAACAGGCCATAGAACTTCCCAAACCAGTCTTAGAACATATCTTTTAGAAAAACATCCAGTCCTGATTTAAAAATTGTCAGCGATGGAGAATTCACCACAACTCTTGGTCAGTTGTTCCAGTGGTTAATTACTCTCACCATTAAGAATTTTCACCTTAATACTGCCAGTCTATATTTATCTAGCTTCAGCTTCCAGCTATTGGATCTTTCTCTGCTAGATTGAAGAGCCTGGTATTAAATATTTGTTCACTGTGGAGATACTTATAGACTGCAAAGTAAAGTTGGGCTACAATTGGAAAATGGCATAAATTTAGATTAGGAAGTGATTCTCCTATACAGTGGAACCTCAGAATTACAAACACCAGAGTTACAAACAGACCAGTCAACCACACACCTCATCTGGAACCAGAAGTATGCAATCAGGCAGCAGCAGAGACAAAAAAAAAAAAAAGAGCAAATACAGTACAGTACTGTGCTAAACATAAACTACTAAAAAAATAAAGGGAAAGTTTAAAAAAAATTGACTAGCCAAGGAAACTGTTTCTGTGCTTGCTTCATTTAAATTAAGGTGGTTAAAATCAGTGTTTTTTCTTCTGCATAGCAAAGTTTCAAAACTATTAAGTCAATGCTCAGTTGTAAACTTTTGAAAGAACAACCCTAACGTTTTGTTCAGAGTCACAAACATTTCAGAGGTTCTACTGTATTAGAGAGAACAAGGAGTCCGGTGGCATCTTAAAGACCAACGTATTTATTTGGGCATAAGCTTTTGTGGGTAAAAAACCCACTTCTTCAGATGCATGGAGTGCAAATTACAGATACAGGCATTATACACTGACACATGAAGAGAAGGGAGTTACCTCACAAGTGGAGAACCAGTGTTGACAGGGCGAATTCGATCAGGGTGGATGTAGTCCACTCCCAATAATTGATGAGGACGTGTCAATTCCAGGATGGGCAAAGCTGCTTTTGTAATGAGCCAGCCACTCCCAGTCCCTATTCAAGCCCAAATTAATGATGATAAATTTGCAAATGAATTTTAGTTCTGGTCCTCTACTTGTGAGGTAACTCCCTTCTCTTCATGTGTCAGTATATAATGCCTGCATCTGTAATTTTCACTCCATGCATCTGATGAAGGTTTTTTACCCATGAAAGCTTATGCCCAAATAAATCTGTTAGTCTTTAAGGTGCCACCGGACTCCTTGTTGTTTTTGTGGATACAGACTAACACAGCTACCCCCTGATACTTGTATTAGAGAAAGAGAGGCTCTACTGTATTAGAGAGAGAGGTGTGTGCTCTCTTCAGGTATGGACAACTTTTGGTCAAATTTCTGTATGGTTTAAATTTCCATGGTCTGTCTTTCAGGAATGGCAGCGGTAAAGCCGTCTCAAATGTGATCATAGACAAACAGAATTCTGACGATGAGGATGATCAGTTTGTGGTGGAGGCAGCACCACAGCTACCTGAAATGCCAGAAATGGAAACGGTCTGTTAATATAACAAAACCCAGCCTTTTTGTCCAAATGTGTTCCCTTAATGTTGAGTTCCCTTAATGCTGTCCAATTATTTTTTTTATTTGAGCAGTTTCTTATCTGAGATGCGTGCATGCGTTAGATCACAGCAGTGTAAGCTTCCTAATAACTAAAAGCTTTTTCTTTTTCTTATGTAGGAGCCAATAGTAGAGCTGGATGGTGATGAGAAGCATGGTAAGTTTCTCTGGCTCTTCTCCGTTCATCTGTGGTTCATACTCTGCACAGGATGTAAAAGAATCTTAAATAGATAATGGGAATAACCTTTCTTAATCATGTTTTGATCTTGCATCTTGAGGGTACATACTTCTAATTTATGCAATAACTTTAAAAAAGAAAAATATAGAAACAAGCTATTTAGCAAAAGCAATCTGTTCTTATTGTAACAGGGTAGCAGGATCTACAATCCAGGTAGGGATACAGATTTGTTAATTCATCCTGTTAACAAGAGTTTAGAACCCTGCTGAGTAAATTCTGCTAACTTATTATGGTAGGTACCGCTGGTAAAGTCCACAGAGAACCAGCATATTATCAGATCAAAGTGAAACTAAACTGTGGTATCAGTATGTGTTTGCTGCGAAGTTTTAAAGAAGATCAAACCACTGAACTGGCAGAAGTCACTGACTAAGCACCGTGAACCAAAGTTTGTTGACGTGCTCAACCAGATTTTAGAGTAATAGCTTCAGGTGCAGAAAGAATATTTTCTTCGTTTCAGTTTATTCAGCTGGCTCAATTCAATGACTAGTTCATTCACCGTTGAGAAACTGGTTATGAGTTGAAAAAGCAGGGAAGTTTATTTTCCTTCCCTAATCTATGAATAAAAACTACGGATTAGAGGATAAGATCTACTAGTTCTAAAATCTTGAAGGACATGGTGACCAGAAACAATTAGTTCTCTTCATTAATTACGAATAATACTTCCCTTTGTTTATTAAATTAGTTTTAAATGCAAAACGTTTTTAATAGACATTTTTCTTACATATCAGCACATTTAAAGTAGTGTTTAGTAAATAAAATGCGATTTTTGTACATTTTTAATTGAATTTCTATTTCCATCCAAATAGAGATAGACACACATTGTATTCTTTGTAAGTAATCATTGTAATCACATTGTAAGTTAAAAAAAAAAAAATCATCTAGCAAATAAGAAACGCATCATTCACATTCACCATTTTCTAACTTAATAAAATATAAAACTTAAGAATCTAAATACATATAAGTTAAACTATATAATTGCTTAAATAAATCTGTATAATATAGTATATCCTCCTGGTTAGCAAAATAAGCACCAAAGTTAGGATAATGGCTATATTTAGTTGCAAATCAACATGTTTTAATGGTTACCAACCAATGAGAATCAACCTTTCTCTTTAGGAAGATAACTAAAAAGTACAAATGCAAAACAGTATTAAAATTGAAGATTTAAATCATGGTTTCTGATTTAAAATTGGTGATTTAAATCAATCCACCAGGCACCTAGGCTTAATTAGTTTTGTTTTGTGGTGGTGACTGAATTACCAGTAAGGCAAAGCCCAAGAAGGAGCTAAGTTTGGTGGTATTATACAGCCGATGTAGACTTTCTTTTGAGTGTGGTCGGAACTGTCAGGTCACACTTATGTAATAAGCAGCACATATTATCAGGAACTAAACTTGTTGTCCTTTTAAATCAGGGGTCGGCAACCTTTCAGAAGTGGTGTGCCGAGTCTTCATTTATTCACTCTAATTTAAGGTTTGGCGTGCCAGTAATAAGAATCCATGCTGAGCTGCTCCCCCTCTTGGCCCTGTCTTCACCACTCGCTGCCCCAGGCTGGGGCCAGAGGGGCACAGCGTGGGGCAGCTGCAGAGCCCCCCGGGCCGATGCCAGGAGCAGAGCTCCGCGGGCCAGTGGCTGGGACCCGGGGCTGGCAGCGGGCTGAGCAGGGCCGGCAGACAGAACCCTGGATGGCAGAGGGCCGGCGGATGGTACCCCAGGCCGGCAGCGGAGCCCCCGGGACCGTTGGCCAGGACTTGGGCAGTGTGAGTGCCACTGAAAATCAGGTCGCATGCCGCCTTTGGAATGTGTGCCATAGGTTGCCTACCCCTGTTTTAAATTCTAATAACACTGAATAGATACTTAACTTCTGAGAAGTGTCTCCTGAAAAACAATCATCTAGATATGAGTTCTAATCTGAGCTCTACCACTACCCATTTTGTGGCCTTGAGGGAGTCACTTAACTTCTCTCTGTCTCTGCCTATCAGGGACTGTGGTTTTGTGATTGTGGTAAGCCGCCAAGGGGTCAATTCCCATTTTATACTGAGACAGTGTATCTACACTGGAGTTTTGCATCAGTGTAGCTGCCCCAGTACAAATATCTCTATATAGACAGACCTTGGGATTGGATTGAGGATTGTCTAGTTTACAAGAGCTCCAGTTCAGCAAAGCGCTTAAGCTTTTGAAAATTTTACCTCACATGCTTAAGTGCCTAAGGGCTTGTCCATACGTAAAACACTACAGCAGCATAGCTGCACTGCTGTAATTCTTCAGTGTAGAGACTACTTACTCTGACAGGAGGTAATCCACCTCCGTGAGAGACGGTAGCTAGGTCGACATACCAATGTCTACATGGGGACTTAGGCCTGGTCTACACTACAGAGTTAGGTCAATGTAAAGCAGCTTATGTTGACCTGTTTATGTCAGTGTAGACACTACAGCCTTGTTCCCACTAATGTAAGTGCCCTACTACACCTACATAATAATTCCACCTCCACAAGAGGCGTAAGGCTTATGTCGATGTAGTTAGGATGATGCAGCATCTATGTGAACACTATGAGTTACTTACATTGGCTCCATGCTGGAGCCGTGAAACTGACAAGAAAGCTGCTGGCAGCTTGAGCGATCACCCAGGGGTGGGTCGGGGGCTCCAACTAGAGCCTGGCTGCCCCCCAGGCTCCTGTCCTCCAGTTCAGCTGCTGCTCTGGCTCTCTGTTGGGAGCCCCGCAACACCGAGGCTCCCAGCTCACCACTCCCTCCACACTGGGCTCTTGGCTCCCCACTGGGAACCTGGCAGCCATCCAGGTTCTAGGTGTGGAGCTCCAAGTGGGGAGCAGGGAGCCAAGAACCCGGAGGGGGTGGGGGTGAGAGCAGACAGGCTCCCAGCAGGGAGCTGTGTAGAGCTGAGATTCTGAGCTCTCAGCCCCCCCCTTAAGTCTCTGGAAGTGTTCCTGGTGAGTAGGCATACCACCAACAGAAGGAGGGCAGTGTGGACTTGAACCACCGCAGTAACTGCTGCAGTAGCTATAAGACAACCTAAAATAGTTTGTAGTGTAGATATGCCCTTAGGTTGGCTTAACTAAACTGCTCAGGGATGTGGATTTTTCACACCCCTGAGTGACATAATTATACCAACCTAATTTTCTGCTGTAGACCAGGCCTGACTCCTGCTGGTACTTAACTTTCTAAGTCACTTAAATGCTTTTGAAAATGTTATCCATACTTAAATTTATGCAGATGCTTCAGTCTCATTGATTTCACATGCTTAAGTGCTTAGCTGAATCAGGGCTAAGGTGTTGTGAAGACTAGCTCATGTTTGCATAGCACTTTGAAAGCATAAAATACTATCTAGGTATCAAGTACTATTGTTGTTTCTCACAGCCATAAGAATGTTATGTTAAAGTATGAAAAAAGATGAGAAAAATCATGTGGAAACTGATTCTGAGCTAGCCCAGAAATCTGCAGGGAGTTAGTTTCAGACTTCATACTCAGTAGCCCAGCATGGTCTGTGTGACCACTTCAGTTAACAGGAAAGATGAGTTGTCGCTACATAGTGTCATTTAAATGAGAATTTCTGAAGGACACTGTACCTGAATGAAAGTATAGAAAACCTGTACCTCCAATATTTAGCATTGTTGTGCTAAAATGAAATAAAATGCTTTGAAGGAAAAAAAACAAAAACCTTTCAACTGTTTGATTGCTGAACCTTAACAGACTACATCTCTAGATGTATTATAACTATATTTTAAAACAGAATAAATTAAATGTCTCTTACCTAACAATACCTGAGTGCTGTTTCCTCTTCTACAATACACACCTAAGACTGCATAGGAAATGCAGGTAATACCTTGTGTTGCTTTAGGTACTAATGACGACATTAAAAGTTGCAGAAAAAATAGAATCCTTCAAAATCTGATCTTCATAGCTGTGAAAAGCCTGTTGGGCAGTGCACCATGGCAGTGTAATCTGTAACTCTGTCAGTGTGAATAGTAGACTTGGTATCTCTGAAATGTAATCAAGTATCCAATTCAAATGGTTGTCTCTTTAGGCTGAGTTCAGGAGACATGTTTTGTCTCGAAATAATTTAAATGTTCTTGTGGCATGTTACTTTAGCCAGCAGTGTGTGTACCTCTGTATGATTGACCGATTTAGAGTAAACTTTGAAAAAGTGTACAAATAAATCTACACAAGCAACTTGGTTCTAAACATCATTAGGCTTATTCTTTATCCCAAATCTCATTTATTTAGTTTCTCAAAACCTAGAATCCATTGTAATTGTATTGGACCTGGTTTATTTGAGAGAGGTGTTTTCCTAAATGTCCACATGTAAATTTTGCACTTTGTAAAGGAAGGGCGTAGAGATTAGATGATCTCTGTATGTAGTCTGTACAGCATTTGGCTAATTTTTCTGAATGAAAAATGCTGTATAAATGTAAGAGATTGTTATGATAACATATAAGTCAAGAGTGTGGTTCTATACCTTTAGTGAACTGTACTTTCACATAATTTTGTGTTAATTTTTTCAAATGTATTTAAATCAAAATTAAAACCACGTTTACTCTTTGATATTTTTGCAAAAGAAAGGTTTACTTTAACCTACTTTGGGTGGTTCAGGTTGCCTTTAAGTCATCAGTTCAAAGGCTAGAATAGTAGTCTTGTAAATATACTGTTATAACATGAGGTAGTCCGATTGACAAAAGTAGTTGTTTGGGGATGTTGTCCTTTGAGCTGTTCCCATTTATCCTTCTCCTATCCATTACCCTCCAGCCAAGCAGATTTGGATGTGGCTCCCATAAAGCCTTTATCCTTGCTTTGACCACCAGTTTAGATGCTGCCTCTTTGGCAGTTCAACTGAGAGGAGCAAAAGACAAACCTTGGTATGTGCCTCAGGAAGATGAACGAAGCCTAGTAGGCCTCTATTATGATTCTGTGACCTGACTTGATTTCTTTCCTCCCCATCTCCTCTCTGGTTGTGCTGTGTAATGTACTTGCCACTACACCATCTTGACATCATATAGAGATGGGATAGATAGACTAATTTACTGGAATACAGTTACAGCTGGTCTAAAATCACTTTTCATTTAACAGAATTAAGTGATCAGGTTTTAGATTAGTTTTCAGATTATTTACAACAGTGTTTTAATGTCAGTAACCAGCACTAAGAGAAACATTGATCTTCAACAGGTGGTCTTGTAAAAAGAATCTTGGAAACAAAGAGAGATTATGAGACATCGCAACAGTCAAAGTCTACAGAGAAGGTAATTTGATAATGGGCTCCAAAGACTTGTCATTCATAAATGTTTCAGTAGTGACCTCTCTTTCGTCCGTGCATTGTTTTTTTCTTCCCAGTTTTATTTTCCTTACTTATCTAGTTATTATCCTTGATTTCTTAAATTTATCTTTGTGCTTCTCAAATTATGTCAAGCTTTCCATATCAGACTCTGCCTTTCTCCCTTTTTTCATTCTGTTTTTGTATTTGGTACCGTACTCCTTTTTCATGTCCTTTATTTTCGTTAGCTAGAAAATGAAAAAAAGACAGGACAGAGAATGAGGAAAATAAGTGAGTCTCAGAAGATAGTGACATCTCTCATTTTGCTACTTATCAAATGTCACTGAACACTCGTATTCTGGTCAGAGCTCTATAATTGAAGTCGCTTGACTTTATCAAGAAAGCATCTTTGCAGCAACAGAAGCCAATGAGTTTTATTAATTTCAAGCTGCTGTAGTTGTAACACTGCTTCAGTTGGGAACTATATGAGGCATGATTTGTGTGTTTGAATAGCTGTAATGTTTTGATTCCAGTCTTAGTTGTCCTTTGGGCATTTGTAGAGCAGCATCCTGTTGTCCAACAACAGTTTTCATGGGCTGCTAACCAAAATACGATCTTAAGATACTGTTAACCTTATAAAGTATAATCAGATGTTGGTTCTCTGATACTGCTTCATGTCTCCAAAGCTATCTTGATTCCAGTCAGTACTGAAGTGTAATTAATGTAGTAAGTGTCTTTAGTCTTTATACTGAAAATCCTTTACTGTTTGTGCCTTGTCAAGATCTTGTTGCAAATGCCTATTAGAGTGCACAATAACTTTTGATTGATTTTCCTGATCAACCAGCCATTGAGAAGGCTAGTAAATTATTGGGCCAACTTGATGAGCTGGAGAAGGACCTTGGGAGTCACTAAAATATATGTTGGCGAGTGCCAATATAAGAGCCTAGACAGGTAGACTTTCATGTGCTTACAAGAAGGCACTTGTAACTCCCAATTATCATCAAATCTCACCTGGAAAGTCCACAAACCTATTTTTACTTCAGTTTATCCTTAATCTTTATTCATAACTGTTTTCATTGGGCAAGAACTTCAGTAGTGACCTGGGATTTTATGTGCCTCAAATATTGGGTGCCCAACTTGAAAAAAGGTGCTGAGCACCCATCTTCTGAAAATCTTGCCCCTATTAAGGTGTCTCAGGTTGAGCATCCAAAATCACTAGTCAGTTTTGAGGACCTTGGCCATTGGGTTTCTTTTGTCATATCAGAGTTAATAATTTCACGCTTAGTGGCAGACTTTATGGCTATAGTTTTAATATTAGTCCCAAAGATACCTTGAGTCATGAAGGTTATTTGATGACTTTGTGGTTGATTCATTGTTGTGAACAAGTATCTTGGGAAGCTTTTGAATACTATAGTCCCATTCTAGTCACATATCTCTTTTTTTAATTTGATGCAACAAGGCTGGCTGCTGGCATCTTGGTGGATCAGGAACAGAATTCATTAGAGAGTATAAATATCTCTAGATGACTGAAAAACAGATACATCCGAAGAACTTACCTTATGAAGAGCTATTATGGCTCAATAGTGGCCTCTAGTTTCTGTGCCAAAAGTGGTAGTGTTAACCTGAACCCTTCGAAGTATAATCTTCAGTTTGTCCATAGTTAAGACCTGAGATTGGTATATCTAGTCTTAAAAAATAAACACAGTTTGCCTTGCTGTCTGGAGGCAGTAGATTATGTTGTCAGAAAGGCCTGGATCCACAAATAGACATAGGGGTTGCGATGCCTAACTTGTAGGCGCCTAAAAATCACTGAAATCCACAAAGCCTGAATTAGGCCATGTTCTCCCGATACAATGAATGGGGGGAGGCAAGCAATTTAGGCACCTAAATCCCTTTATGGATCTAGGGCAGAGGAATCAGGATTTACTTTCCTTCCTCCCCATATTGGGACTGTCAAGGAGGAGTGCAGTTCCTCAGAGGGAAGGAGCATCTTCCTGAGTGATGCGGGAGGCTGTGTCCAGCCAGCCTTCCTTGGCCGGGGGAGAGTCCCACAATGCGGCAGAGGAAAAGTGAGGTCAAACAATACAATGAATACCTCCTCAAACAAGAAAACCCATTAGATTTTTCCAAATGGCAACCCATTATCAGAAGACTTTGCTGCATCAAACTCCTCTTTATTCTACTTTAAAATACATTGCATTACAAATCATAGACCATAGAAGTGTAGTACTGGAAGGAACCTTAAGAGGTCTTCTAGTCCAGTCCCCTGCACTCAAGGCAGGACTAAGTATTATCTAGACTGGAATAGTCAAAAGGCAGACCGCAGACCAAATCTGGACCAAAAGACGTGTTTAAACAGACTGCAAAATCTTTTTATTTACTGATGATCATTATTGTTTTTAAAATTATTTTTACCCTCTCATTTTCTCACAGTGCAATCTCTAATATGTTGCACTGTGAATTAATGATTGACTGGTCCACCTTAATTCTTTATTTGCTTAATTTGAGCTATCATCATTTCCTCCAATAAAAAACTGTGTGTTCCTTTTTAAAAAATGATTTCATGCTCATAGGCGCATTTACTCTGTTGAAAGCGGTAGTCCTGCCTCCGGTGGTTTCGACGTTTAATGGCTTTATTTTTTTTTGATGCCATGTTTAAACATAAAATTGATACCAAAAACTGTTCATTTCAGGAAGAGTAGACTAATATTTTTTTATTTTGCACAGCATCAGAACAGAGGCTTGACCACTATGCTTAATTTATACAGCGGTTTGATTTTATTTTTCATGTAATGCATTACAAATATTAGCAATGGGGTATATTACTAATGCACAGCTTGTATGAGTTTGTTGAATAGGGGCACTTGCGGTGTGAAAAATGTTTCTCTAGAGTCTGGACCTTGACTACACCTTGACCGAGAAATTTGGACCTTGACAAAAAAATAATTGACTACCCCGATCTAGCCCAATACTAAGTGTACAGATTTCAGAGTAACAGCCATGTTAGTCTGTATTCGCAAAAAGAAAAGGAGTACTTGTGGCACCTTAGAGACTAACCAATTTATTTCAGCATAAGCTTTCGTGAGCTACAGCTCACTTCATCGGATGCATACTGTGGAAAATACAGATGTTTTTATACACACAGACCATGAAAAAATGGGTGTTTATCACTACAAAGGGTTTTCTCTTTCCCCACCCCACTCTCCTGCTGGTAATAGCTTATCTAAAGTGATCACTCTCCTTACAATGTGTATGATAATCAAGGTGGGCCATTTCCAGCACAAATCCAGGTTTTCTCTCACCCCCCCCCACCAACCCACTCTCCTGTTGGTAATAGCTTTAGATAAGCTATTACCAGCAGGAGAGTGGGGTGGGGAGAGAGAAAACCCTTTGTAGTGATAAACACCCATTTTTTCATGGTCTGTGTGTATAAAAACATCTTCTGTATTTTCCACAGTATGCATCCGATGAAGTGAGCTGTAGCTCACGAAAGCTTATGCTCAAATAAATTGGTTAGTCTCTAAGGTGCCACAAGTGCTCCTTTTCTTTAAATGTACAGAAATACTAGCCCCCCCTGGTTCTTACAGCAAAGTCTATTGTTTACAACAAATTTTAGTGAAAGTTCATAGAATCATAGAATATCAGGGTTGGATGGGACCTCAGGAGGTCATCTAGTGCAACCCCCTGCTCAAAGCAGGACCAATCCCCAATTAAATCATCCCAGCCAGGGTTTTGTCAAGCCTGACCTTAAAAACTTCTAAGGAAGGAGATTCTACCACCTCCCTAGGTAACGCATTCCAGTGTTTCACCACCCTTCTAGTGAAAAAGTTTTTCCTAATATCCAACCTAAACCTCCCCCACTGCAACTTGAGACCATTACTCCTTGTTCGGTCATCTGCTAGCACTCAGAACAGTCTAGATCCATCCTCTTTGGTACCCCCTTTCAGGTAGTTGAAAGCAGCTATCAAATCCCCCCTCATTCTTCTCTTCTGCAGGCTAAACAATCCCAGTTCCCTCAGCCTCTCCTCATAAGTCATGTGTTCCAGACCCCTAATCATTTTTGTTGCCCTTCTCTGGACTCTTTCCAATTTATCCACATCGTTCTTGTAGTGTGGGGCCCAAAACTGGACACAGTACTCCAGATGAGGCCTCACCAATGTCGAATAGAGGGGAACGATCACGTCCCTCGATCTGCTCGCTATGCCCCTACTTATACATCCCAAAATGCCATTGTCCTTCTTGGCAACAAGGGCACACTGCTGACTCATATCCAGCTTCTCGTCCACTGTCACCCCTAGGTCCTTTTCCGCAGAACTGCTGCCTAGCCATTCGGTCCCTAGTCTATAGCTGTGCATTGGGTTCTTCCGTCCTAAGTGCGGGACCCTGCACTTATCCTTATTGAACCTCATCAGATTTCTTTTGGCCCAATCCTCCAATTTGTCTAAGTCCCTCTGTATCCTCTCCCTGCCCTCCAGCGTATCTACCACTCCTCCCAGTTTAGTATCATCCGCAAATTTGCTGAGAGTGCAATCCACACTATCCTCCAGATCATTAATGAAGATATTGAACAAAACCGGCCCCAGGACCGACCCCTGGGGCACTCCACTTGACACCGGCTGCCAACTAGACATGGAGCCATTGATCACTACCCGTTGAGCCCGACAATCTAGCCAACTTTCTACCCACCTTGTAGTGCATTCATCCAGCCCATACTTCCTTAACTTGCTGACAAGAATACTGTGGGAGACCGTGTCAAAAGCTTTGCTAAAGTCAAGAAACAATACATCCACTGCTTTCCCTTCATCCACAGAACCAGTAATCTCATCATAAAAGGCGATTAGATTAGTCAGGCATGACCTTCCCTTGGTGAATCCATGCTGGCTGTTCCTGATCACTTTCCTCTCATATACAAAGTATATAGGTCATCTTGAACTAATAAGGCTGTTGATTTAATATCCATTGGCAGGAATGAGCTCTGTCTGTATACAAATGCTTAGAGAATGGAAGGGATGAGTGAGTGACATTCTGCTCTGCAGTACTGCATAATTAGTTACCAGCAGTGTACACTGAACTTGTATTGGATTTTCTTCTGTGCATGTTACCATTCCTAGATCTGTAACTAGATGGTGCTGTTCAATCATCAAATCTGATAAACTGGATTTGGGGGAAATTATCAGGTCATTTAGTTCATTCCTCTGCCAGGGCGGGATTGTTCTGTAGAGTATTTTGTCCTGTCAAGGTAAGCAGTGGGACTTCATCCATTTCCTGTGAGAAGCTGTACAACACCTAATAGATTTCACTGTCAGGAGACTTTTTTTTTGGTAATCAGCCCAAATCTCCTTTTGAATAATTTCATTCCATTTCTCCTAATTAAATCTCCTTAAACCATAGTGAACAAATCTGCTCCCTTCTGGCCATTCACATTTTTCAAATGCACATGGCATTTGTATCCCTCCTCTGTGATCATTTAGTCACACTGTATATCTTTGTATCATATGACCTCTAAGTAGCTGCCTGCTATTGTACTGGGTCTTTATCGCTACTGCTTTTCAGATTACATCAGAGGCATCTTTATGATCCGGAGAGAAGCTGTTATTTTTCCAACAATAGAGAAGAACTGTTTGAGGGGGAAATTAAAGGAGCTTGGTAGCTGTGATAATTGGAGGGTATTGGATTTCAGGAAAGCATTTGCCTTAATTTGAGGAATTAAGAAACTGAATGTGTGGTGCAAAAAGAAATAGTATTAAAAATATCTTCACTCAGGCACTGTCAGGGGAATTGCAAAGTCCATATGTTGAGGGTGATACATCTGGATATCTGACACACTGTGGTAGCGTTGGAGCTAATGGAGGAGGTCTCATCTCTCTCAAGCTATAGCTGAACTGCCTCGTTAACTTGGTGACTGCAAAATCTTAGTTGCAGTTGGCAGTAAGAAGGTGGGTTTTTTTCCCCTAAAAGTAAGAGTACGTATCTTCCCTGATGTTGCTAAACTAATCCTGTTGGCAGAAGAATGTTTCTTCTTTCCATCTTCAATTCTTTAGACTTTAAAGCCTAAAGCTGTTACTTAGCAAAGATCAGAAAAATTGTCTGTCTGTATTCTGAGTACTGTTTATGTGCATTAATTTATTATTAGATACTGTTTGATTTTAAAAATCCAATCTATAAAGTGGGTAAAGATGGTAAATTAATGCTTAGAATTCAGCAGTGTTATGTTTTGACTAGAGGATATTACACACCGTAACTTTTAACTGCTGATTGCAATGTAGCATTTATTTATTCATAGCTTCATCTGAAATACTTTCCGTGCCCACCCTCACAAACATACCTATGCTTTCTTGAAACACTGGTGTTAGAAAAAGAAGGTTAAATCTACAAATGCAAAAGCTATGTAGTGAAAGTACTTAAAATAATATACAAATTTTTCAGGTCAAACAAAGAGGTCACCTTGGAAATACACAAGGTTTTTGCTGTCTTGATTAGCTGCATTCAGCCTAACAAATTCTTGAAAAGACTTCCTAAATATATTTGGTTAGAACCTGACCCCTATATTAAACAGTCAGAGAAAGAAACAGATGTTATGTTTTGTATTCCACTTCATTTATTTGATGCATGGCAAAAGTAGACAGGTTATGAAATAGAGTTTTTGCTACGTGGGATCACTTAATAAAAGCTCCCATCTTTGTACTACCAAAAAAGTTCACTGGCTCTGAAAAAGAAGCAATTCTGCAAGGTTTTTGCTTGAAACAAATTTAGTAAATAGTTCCATAACCTGGATAAAGTTTCCTTTTATCACAAATGGTTTAAAAACAAAAAATCTTATCACTTTAAGACCAAACAAATCATGCTGATTGTTGATATTATTTTTGGTAAAGTTCCTCAGAACAGCATAGACTCTGCACTAGTCTATCAGCCATATGATATGATGGATCCCCCATAAATGCAATTAGTCATTTATGTATGCAGTGGTGTAGTCTTGTCAGTCCCAGGATATTAGAGACACAGGTGAGGTAATATTTTTTATAGCTGAAGAAGCGTTCTGTGTAGCTCAAAAGTTTCTTTTTCACCAGCAGAAGTTGGTTCAATAAAAGATGTTACCTCAGTAGTAGTAATTTATGACAGTTAAATTAGCTCTGTTTGTTTAAACTATCCTCAGATCAAGTGTTGTGACAGTCTGTTCTTTGGGAGCCCAAGCTTCTCTGTATCCTACTAGTTTGTGTCACAAGGAAATGTTTACAGTGGGATTTAACTATGAGAATGCAGCTACCCTAGAGGCATACCGAAGGCCAGTTGTATTATCAGTGCTTTGTCGTGATGTAGTGATTATTTAAAGCTGCAATAAAATACAGTGAGAAACTTTTGATACTAGCATAACGAATATGTTTCTGCAAGTAAACAACCATACTATTTCAGGGCTCCTGCAGTAGAGCCTGGATATGGCTGATGAACCTTTCATTTAACGTCACTGAGGGAAAATTAGCACAGGCTAATGGAATGCTCAAATCCATCTGGTCTTTTATCCTAGTCCCAGGTTCAGATCACTGTGACTACAGCTCTCAGGAATACCCTGAAGTCACCAAAAGATGGTTGCAATGTAATGAACAGGATTTTGTGAATATTTATTATTTGAGTTCCTGTAGTGCCTGGAGTCCCCAATTAGAAATCGGGGCCTGTTATGCAAGACACTGTATGTGTACACCACGCACCCAAAAAAAGAGATGATCCCTGCACTGAAGAGTTTACAATGTAAATATAAGATGAGACAACAGGTGGATACAGCAAACAGACTGGCGGGGGGGCAGAATGTATGCACAAAGTCACAGTGAGACAGTTATGCTTATTGTAATTACCAGGGGTCACAACACATTCGCTGCCTAATTAAGTGTTTTGTAGGTGTCATGGCAGAAGCAAGTTTCAAGGAGGAATTTGAAAGAGGACAGTAATGTGTCTTTGTGGAGTTATGTGAGGAGCCCTTCCCATGCATGACCTGAAAGAAAGCATGAAGTTGTCTAAAGGAAAAATTAGGGTATGTCTACACTGAAATGTAAGCCCAGGATTTGAACTCAGGCTCAAGTCTACCCCCTTCCATCTGCACACAAATTGTACTTTCTCGTGGCTCAGTCCCAGGACCCCATGGGGGTGCAGGGTCCAAGCCTGAATCAAGCTGGAACACAGGGTTCAAGCCCTATTGCTTTGCAGTGTTGACGCAGCCCCACCAGACTTGGGCTCTGGGAGTCCACCAAAAGTATCCCACAGGCTGACTTTCTTTGCTCACTGGAGAGTCAAGTTTAGTGGACAGTCAAGATTTCCTACACTGTATACCAACAAAGAGCTAAAGCACCCACATGTGGGAGGGCACTAGTAATTCTGGCATACGGGTGGTTGGACTTGGCCCTACATAATGTAGTGTAGACACTGGAGCCCTAGGTTGGGATCCTGGGTTCAACAATTCCTAATCTGGGGTTACAAATGAGTGTAGACTCTCAAACCCTAGGTTAACAATCCTGGTCTGCTAACTCATGGTTGACCCTGGGCTTACATTGCAACGTAGACATGTCCTTAAACTAATGGCTGATGAAGGCTGGTACCATTGACAGAGAGATGGGGATTCAACAGCTTAATAGTCTGAGAGATGAGGGAGAGCTAAGCCATGAAGGGCCTTAAATATGAAGACAAGTTATTTGTGTTTGTTGCGATGGGTGAGGCATGGAAATTGCCAGTGAAGGGATGCAAGAGTGGGGTCACGCAGTAAATGACAAGGCAGGAAGATGATTTTTTTTATTTTTGGTATCATTTTGAATGGATATAAATGCAGAGGCGGCGGGGCGAAGCATCTGCGAAGGCAAAGAAAGGAGAGATTGTAGTAGGCAAGGTTGAAGATGAGAACGTAAACGAGCTTTAGCAGAATGGACAGAAAGCAACTGCTGGATCTTAAAGATGTCATTCAGAAAGAACCAATGTCTGTATAGAACTACTGCCCTCTATAAATCAGTGCTGAGTTAATATTTTCCACTTAACTTCCTGTATGTATAAAAATTAATCATTAGATTTGTTTTTGGATGTGTTTGGGTTTCAAAACCTCCTAGGACTTTGCTTAAACAAACCCTTGCTAAGTATTTAGTTTTGATGCTTCTCCAGAACGTTCATTGATGTTGAGTAAGATGACCACCAGAAGCTGACCTGGGCTAGGTGGCTCTTCCTGTGTTTGTTT
Organism: Lepidochelys kempii; assembly: GCF_965140285.1. Taxonomy (NCBI): domain Eukaryota; kingdom Metazoa; phylum Chordata; order Testudines; family Cheloniidae; genus Lepidochelys; species Lepidochelys kempii. The sequence continues at coordinate 74,731,882 of NC_136390.1, read as the reverse complement.
CAGCATTTCTATTCCTCCATATAAATATGAACTTTAAATTGTGTGTTCTAAATAAAAAATAATATCCCTACTCTTCATGAAATCTGTTGTTTTTTTTTTCTTTGTGGGTTCCAGTTCAGAAGCTGGGAACACTCACTCACTTTCAGAATTTGCAGGGCAAATAACATTGTGTCCTTGTTTCTTGGCCTCCTACTTTGAACTTCATACCTGGTGTAAGCAGAAAAAGCATCCTGTTAATTGAGAAATTATTTGTTTTACTGTTTTCCAATGAGAAAAGGAGTACTTGTGGCACCTTAGAGACTAACCAATTTATTTGAGCATGAGCTTTCGTGAGCTACAGCTCACTTCATCTGATGAAGTGAGCTGTAGCTCACGAAAGCTCATGCTCAAATAAATTGGTTAGTCTCTAAGGTGCCACAAGTACTCCTTTTCTTTTTGCGAATACAGACTAACACGGCTGTTCCTCTGAAACCTGTTTTCCAATGGTTTCTGTGAAAAGGTTTCTCTTGGGCATCCCTAGTAGATAGTTTCTGCATTTTAAATAGACTATGCTATTTATGATCACACAATATTTTGTATAATAAAAAATCCAAACTGTGGTTTTGGAGTCAAATGGATTTAAAAAAAGAAAAAACTTGTCCAAAATGAGTGTTCTGCCCTTTCCTGTGCTATAGAAAAAAGGGGGAAACGGTGTAGCTCAATAAAAGTGTGGCTGTTTTGTTCTACTTTGATAGCAGGATGTACTACTTCGGTAAAAGGGGATGTAGAAACTGTTAACCATTTATAGTGTGCATGTTTTGTAATTTAATCCATATTTCACTTCCGTTCATTTTCAAACAACAAGCACTGTACGTGGTAATAAACATAAAATAAACTATTATCAAATAATTCATTAAAATATTGACTCTAGAAATACCCTTTCCAAATGGTGAATAATTACATCACCTCTTTCCTAACTTTTTTAGGATGTCAAGCACTTCAAATTTACCGAAAAAATTGAGCATTAGAACTGGGTGTTCTATGATAAACCATCTGCAGAGCTATGCACACCATAACCTTGTGTTAGTCGCTTAAGAAAGGCGGAATGAAATGAAAGTAAATCCTGTGGGTTGGTGGTTTATTTTGGGTTCCCATCCCTCCCCTCTCCCACCCGCACCCCCTGCATCAATGGTAGATTTTCCCTCATTGATTACAAAAAGAGAATGTTCCTACTTTTTAATTTGGCAAATCCCTGCGTGCCGTTCCACATTGCAGTCTGTTCTGAACAAGGTAAGGGGAAAGGTAGACCTTTTCCCCAGGCATCCAAAATAAACATTTATCTTGGTGTCCTAAAAAAACATGAAGAAAAGGAGGCACACTGGGCCTATTGAGTGAAATAGTCCTTTTATATGGGGACAGTTTATTGATTCTTGGATTTTATTGAGAGTGGGTTGTTTGAAGTATATGACCAACTTAAATGATTCTGGCATTTTTCTTAAAATGGAATATATCCTGTTATATATTTGTGCAAAATGAGCAAAGGTGACATGTAGGATTTTACCACCCACATTGCTTGTTGTAATGCACCATCTGCCACAATTCTTAGGGATTTAAAGAGAAATGATCCAAGCAAATTTTAACCCATAAACATAGCCGTGAGATCAGGAACTCTTCATTTTTATTAACTGCCTTTCTCACTGGGCATTCTTGCAAAGTTTTACTCATTTACCCTGTAGAAATAGTAGCTCTACTATACATTTATCTGCGTCCCTGCACCTCTGATCAGAGATTTTAGATAGCAGTGTCCATTTGGCCCGCACATGCACTCTCCCTCCCTTGTGCTCTTCTTTGAAGGTAACTAGCCCTGCACGGGTGACCCACCCTCAGTTCTTTCTCTGCTGCCCCTGGCCTGAGACAGAGCGAATAGCAGTCTGCTTTTCTCTTTACCTCAGAGTTTGAGTTCACTTTCTTAGCTCCTACTAGAGTTTCCATTTGTTTTTTCTTAGCTTTATAGAGTTTTCTTTAGTTTTTTTCCCCATGTTTAAAAAAAAAAAATCCTTCTCCCTGTCCCCCCCCCACTTTTCCCCCCCCACTGTCTGGGGATCACCACAGTAAGGAGCATACCTGGATCCCCCAGTTTTAAACAGTGCCTCTCATGCAGGAATGCAATACTACTTATGGACGGACACTCTTGCTGCGTCCTGTGCCTCGGAGAGACTCCTATTCCGCAGAAGTGTACCTTGTGCCAACAATTGAATGCTAGATCCCCAAAGAACCAGGAGTTAAAGTAGAAACTAGTCCTGATGGAAGGTGCTCTGAAACAGTCATCTGACCCCAGTCCCAAATCCCCTCCACGGCAAAGATAGTCCCCAGAGCCTTCAACTTCTAAGGAGGGAGAGCTGAGCAGGAAATCTTCAGGCTCTTCTCGCTCTCTCCAAAAAGAGGGCTGCAAGCCCTCAGACTGAGCTCCTGACTGGCTAGAGGAGATCCCCAGCACAATGGGTCACTTAGGCACCGACGGCCCCAAAACACGGTACCCGTAGGACACATGGGTCCTCCGGTGCAGACACCACCTATAAGCCTAAGGACTTGAAGGGTGCAGGCTCTGAAGCAGCAGCACTGCCTGCTAAAGGCAAGAGCAAAGACCATACCGTCTCTGTGAAGGCGGTACCAACGCGGAAACCTACGGTACCAACTACTTCCAAACAACCCTTGTCAAACCTATCATTTCTCACAAGATCTCTTCCAATTTCCTCTGTACCAGCGACTCAGCACCAACAAGCCCTGAATGCACTGATCACAGTGGTACTGCAGTCGTTTAGTTTTTCTAGAGACCTCATGATGGCTGAGATTCCAGAGTTCCCACTCTACATCTCGATCCCCAGAATCACCACTGGTACCGGGGCGTTTGCCTCCAGTCTCCTTATTGGCTCCACTGCTATCCAGTGAGGACTCAGTGACCAGGATGATATCCTCTCACTACTACCCCGACACCATGGCCCATCTCTACATCAGCCAGGACCCTCCCAGTTACACTCGGTCTGAGCCTCAACCCTCTTGGTATGGCCACTCGTGGGTACCACCACTCGTGCCCTTTCCCCAGCCCCAGTGGCTGTACGGGGACCTGTGAGCAGCCTACAGACATCATACTTCTCCGGCATCTAGCGTCTCTTACCAAGAATCCATAAGATGGTCTCCTTCAGCCTCTGTATCCAGAGCCCCAGAACAGCAAGAGGAAACTTTTGAAGAGCAAGAGGCCAGCCTAGAAGAGGAGGTTACACCACACGGGAATATCTCCTCCTCCGCCTCCCCAGACGAGGCAGTGATGCCCCTATCACCATCCATGGCGAATGAATTTAAACTGCTTCAGGGTCTCACAAAAAGGATGGGAGACACTACAAATTCCCGCCGAAGAGGTGAAAGATACTCAGCACAAGTTACTAGATTTATATACTGCACATCTCCTCCTCCTCAAGAATCGTCCTCCCAGTCAATGAGATGCTTCTAGATCCTGCTAAGATCATTTGACAGACGCCAGCCTCCAGTACACCAACGTGTAAAAGGGCCAGTTAAAAAGTACTCTGTGCCCTCCAAGGATGCAGAATCCCTGTCTGTCTGTCTTCCTTCACCTACTTCTATAGTTGTGGATGCTGTGGATTCCCGGGGCTGACAATATCATACTAAATCCATTATGAGAGAGACTGGAATAGACTTGATTTATTTGGTAGGAAGGCATACTCCTCAGCAACCTTGCAATTCAGGATTGCCAACTACCAAGCCTTAATGGTGAAGTATGACCACATGAACTATGCTAAACGTAATGCCTTTATTGCCCACTTACCGGAAGCATAATGAGAACTGTTTCAAGCAATCCTACACGAGGGTCAGTTAGTAGTGAGAATGGCACTTCAGACCACGCTAGATGCCGCGGGTACAGCAGCGCGCTTGGTATCGATGGCGGTGGTGATGCGACGGACCTCATGGTTATATTTCTCAGGGCTGCTAAAGGAGGTACAGACAGCGGTTGAGGGACCTCCTTTTTGAGGGCATACAAGACTGATGCATCACTCTATACTCTAAAGGACTCCAGAGCCACACTGTGCTTGCTAGGGATTTACACACCAGGACAGAAAAGAAAATTCAGTTCTTAGCCATCCCACGGATCCTGACCACCGCAGTACCACAGCGTTACTATGAGCCACAGCGAAAGAGGCCTAGGATTCGAAGGCATAAACCATCAGCCGCTGAATCCTCAGCATCTTAGCCCTCAACCTCAAAACACCAGTTTTGATGCCTTGGTCAATTAGGGTGTTACTTTGGGTGAGATTATGCCCTCCACTGTGAAGGAATTAAAAAATAAAATGTGGGCGAGCATAAGGTGCTGAGATACTGTGGTGATAGGTTCAGTACAAGACTCAAAGTAGAATGGAAAAATTTAATAGAAAAATCTGAGTGTGTGTCCATGAAGTTTGCCATGATACCTCCAGTGGATATGGCGTGGTGGATGGCAACGTGAAAAAGGTTGTGGCCCTCCAGGTCAAAGTGTGTCTTGAGATCCAGGGGGAAGTTTTATGGATCTCAGGAGAGAGATGGTGTGTCATGATAAATGTATGGAGTGTGGTATGGATTGCAGAACAAATGGGAATTATTACTGACATAATCAGCATTAATTTGGTTATTTCCCCAAGAGATTGCCAAGGAGGTGAAGCATCACAGCTCTCTGTGGAACACTCCCTCTAAGAAGCTTTGGTATTTTGGGAGTGTCAATGCTTACCAGATCACAAAGGACAAAACTGGTCAAGAAAGACATGCTTTGAAGTTTGTATTACAAACGAGAGCAAAATACCTGAATACTGTCCTCTTTAATCGATACAGTGGTGCAGTATAATGAAACACCTGCTTTGAAGAAAGAAGTAATGGGCAAGTAACAGAAGAATTAAATTGAGTATTTCTTTTAACCGTCAAACCATAAGCCCACAACACTCAAGAACTGACTTTCGAAGCCAAGGTCACAAAGTTCACCAGTGTTCATTGCCTCACCTGATTCCTAATTAAACAAATCTGAAGTTCTAAAGTCCCTGAAAACTCTGAAGTCCCATAGTTTTCATACACAGTGTGTGTGGTAAAATACAAGCATCAGGAGTAAGTAAATCTGCCTTAAAATCTTAGAAGTATTTTTCTAAAATATATATCTGAGTTCATCAGTAAGCCAAAGGCTGTTGAAATGTGGTTGGCAGAATTCCCTGCTGCCTGTAGATTGCAGCTGAGCAAACAATCCACAGCTTGTGTAGGAAGAAAGTCCAATCAGGTAGGGGGGCAATAGGGGACAGTATAGTAGATTGTGGCCCAGTGAGGCACACCCTGGCTGCCACCTCTGGATTTATATAGCCTGTAGGAACTGCTTTTAGTAACCGATCAATCCTGGAGCTAGGATGTTAAATAAAGACCTTCTAGTTTTCCTGCATCCATTAAATAGCTGAAAGGAATTTACATCAACTTCAACATGCACAAACTTTGCACTAAAGGAAAACTCAGTTTTGGAAACCAAACTCTCTGGCTGCTGGCTTTTTTTTAATAGAAAGAAAAATGAATCCAGAAAGGAGGGACTTCGGGGGTGAGGTGGAGATGGAAATTCTGTTGCAGCAAATGGTGCATTTGAAGGAAAGCTCACTGGAATAGGTTTGTTACAGAATGTTAATGATGTGTCAGCTAAGGTCAGATTGGCCATTGTGATTTAGTCACTTTTAGCAAATACTAGTCTGTCACTCCAAGTTAAATGCTGTGGGCTCGGAGTTTCCAAGATGCCTAAGGGACTTTGGCAACCAACTTCCATTGAAAGTCAGATCTGAGTGCCTAAGTCCCTTGGGATGCTTTGAAAATCCCATCCACTGTCCTTTTAATTTTTTTTAAAATCTTGTCTTCCCCAGTTACTGTACTTGGACCACCAAGAGGGAAAATTTTAAAGACACAAATGGCAGTGAGTTGCCCAGCTCTATCAAAAGTCAGTCTTATTTGGACACCTAAACTTCCATCTGTGCCTGTGACAATCTTATCCGAAAATCAGCATGTTGTGTTAGTGACACACTGGGCACACTGACTTACCAGTGCCAGTCTAGCTGAGCCACGCTGACTAACCATGTTGTTGTACCTGATGGAGTCTCATGATGGTGTTCAGTAGACATGATACTCAGCGGTCATGCTTCCCACCAACACAGTTAATGATCAGATCTCATGTTCTAGAGATCTTCCTGGAGCCCTGTACCCCCTCTTGTAAACCTCTTTAGAATAGTAAAATACTTTCTTACAGTAAATGTTCAGCCTTCTCCTGCTATGGTTTTATAGTTCACTTCTTTGATAGTTTTTCATAATGCTTTGGAAAGTGTCTTCTCCAATTTTTTTGGCTGGCAACTATCAGTATTTTTAAGAGTTAAAAATTTGATCATAATAAGATGAGCTACAACTAGTGGCAGAAAGACAATACTACAAGCAGGTGCTGTTCTAATTTCCTCTCGTGTTCTGCACCTCAGACTTACTACAGCCTATTAGTTGTTCAAGTCCTGTGTCCGTCTTGAGCAGGATGTTTATCATAACACACACTGCAGTGATTTGGAATTATCCTTTTCAGGAGGGCAGCCTCCACTTTGTAGGAGTAAGTTGCACCTGCATTCCTGGAGTTGAGGTATAGCATAATGTATAATTGTAGCTGCTGTAATGAGGACAGAGTGAGCAATCAGGTGGAGGAGGACTATTAGTTGGACCAGGATGAGCTGAAGAATTCTTCTGATGCCACATACGTTTCCAACAGAACAGTCATTTAGTGATTCCATGGAGGGGAACCTACCTTTCCTCAGTTCTTACAGAACCTGTCCAAGTCAGCTGATTTTCTGTTGAAGCTGGACCAGGAACCTACAAGGATACAGTTGATAGGTTCCTGAGCCACCAACTCTTGTCCAGTAAAGGATGCCATGGCCATGCACCTATTTTGGACCCACTGGTTAAGGAGATGTGGCAGACTTCTCACACAGCTTCTTTGTCTTAAGCAGTCAAGTATATCCTTCCCAAGAATGCCACTTACACTGTCTAACATCCTACCCATGAAAAGCTGGTGTTGAGAGGGTAGTAGCTAAAGAGAAGACTAGCCACATGGATCCTGAAGATACCATCTTGTAGGAATCTCACTCGCCTCCTGTCAGAATTTGACACTAGCCTTTTTTATAGATTTTTCTCTCAAACACTTTTGATATTCCACTGATCCTTTTGAATGGGCTTTTCTTTCTGGGCAAATGGCCACCCATGCAGTTGAAGGAACAGATTGGAATGTTTGGGTAACAATTACACTCTGCAGTGGTGTGCCTGGTTTGTACTCGCCCTGTTACCATTGCCCTCAAGGGTTACAAAACAAATCTTTATGAATTAGGGGAGGTCTGCCAGGAGTGAGAATCCTGGGGAGTTGGTGTCTTCAGTAGTTCAGTTTGGGCAGTAGTGATGTTGCCTCTTTATAAATAGATTGAAGATTCAGATTAAACGAGGCCTCCCTTTATCCTTTGATTTTCATCTTTGTGTGATGTCACGTAAGCTATGCATTGCCAAAAGTGAATTTGCACTTGTAATTTAACTTGCCCTTTTTTTCTTGAATGATCTGGAAATCATTCTGTTTTAATGTGGCTAATACTGTTACTACATGGTTCTGTGACCAGCACTTTTCAATGAAGTGGTGATACTGCTGACCTCTTCTAGAATACTGCTTTGGCTTTATAGCTTCATTGCAGTCGATCTCAAACATCCCCTCTACAATGCACAACTTCCTGTTTTTAAAATTCTTTAGTTCATCTCTTAAATATGTTCAGGGCCTTTCTTGACTTCATGTTTTTTCCTGTTTTATTTTTTTAATCAATTAAATTAGGAGAAGCCGCTTTTGTCAGAAGCAGCAAGGAGAAAGGAGAAGGACCTAGTATCAAAAGAAATAGAGAAGTTTCGTGGATCTATTCAGACGCTGTGTCGGAGTGCACTTCCTCTTGGGAAAATCATGGACTACATTCAGGAGGACATGGACTCCATGAAGAATGAACTGCAAATGTGGCAGCATGAGAACAAACAGCATGCAGAGGCTCTCCAGAAGGAGCAGAGGTAAGAAGACCTAAAGAAGTGTCCTCAGGGCAAGGCTGGTTTGCCACCTTGGACAGGCTGAATTACAAATGGCTGTGTCTACAATTTTAATTACCTTTTGTTTTAAAAAAAATAGTAAAAGTTTCACGTATTCTGTCAAGGTTCTGGTTTAACGCAGATTTTAAAGTCTTTTCAGCTCTTCTGTTATGTGAATAAATGATGTTAAATGAGTTACATGGCAGATAGTGGTACCTCTGAAATACTGACCATTTTCCAAACCCTTTCCAAGAGCCTACATGAATATCCATTTAATGCAAACAAATGTTATGTGGTGTAAATTAGATGTTATTTTGGGTTAAGAAGTCTATAAAGCAGTTATTTTAATGAGTGCTTCGTAGTAGTGTCCACAATAGTTAAGTCTGCAGAACAGTTTCAAGTATAAAACCCTAACACACTAATCCTCACTCATCTGCTTGAGCTTGAAACCTCTACGCTACATTAAAACTGGATTTTCTTTTGCACTTAATAAATACTTACAGTGGGGGGAAAAGGTTTAAATGGAGTGCAACTTTTAAATACAGCAGAATAATTGAATAGAAAAAACAACCTTAACAGTGTAGTTTAAAAAAAATGTTGGAAAAGCAGGAGAGTAAAGTTATGCTTACAATTAGCTAAAGCAAATTATGAAAATGCAGGATTAAGGAAGCTGAAATGGTCTGCCTTCAGTGAGTCACTACGAAGTGTATTCCTGTGTTAGAATAATAGAAATGTGGGGCTAGAAGGGACCTCTGGAGGTCAGGTAGTGCACTGATCAGGACCAAGTAAACCTAGACCATCCCTGACAGGTGTTTGTCCAACCTGTTCTTAAAAATCTCCAGTGATGGGGATTCCACCTCCTTTGGAAGCCTATTCCAGAGCTTAACTCCCCTTTTAGATAGAGAGTTTTTCTCGAATATCTAATCTAAATCTCCCTTGCCACAGATGAAGCCCATTACTGCTTGTCCTTGATATGGTTTAAGTCAAGTAACAGATATGTATCTTCCTGGTATCGCCATAAACCTGGATAGCTGGGGACATTTTAAACCCTTGTGCTTGCACTGTTTTATCTACAGCTGCTGCCTTCAGGACATGTATTTTAGGCTACATGGCACTATATATGTAGCCTAAGTGGAAGGCTTGATTTTTAGGACGTTCTGGAGTGCAAGAAGCCCCATCACACTATGTAGTAGAAGGTTAAAACTATACATTTCTAACATCTGGCATAGGCGTTTAATGGTTGAGATGGGAATAAGTTAGGGCTTTGGTTTGTATGTGAAGTATAATGATGTTAGTATCTTGCATTTACATAGCACCTACTATCCCAGAATCTCAGCACACTTTTCAACATCACACAACACTCCCATAAAGAGTAGGGAAATGGTATTTTATGGATCGAGAAACTGAGGCCCAGAGGTTAAGTGACTCTCTCCAATTTACATACAGTGTTAGGCAGAGCTAGCAATGGAACTCGGGGCTCAGGGCTCCCCAAGTCTGTGCTTAGCTAGTGGAAGAATATTGCTCACGCCAGGCCTCTCATCCACCTTCATTGTGCTCTCACAGGACAGCTGTACACTGTACATGCCTCGCTGGCCTCTTATATGCCTCTTAACTTTCCAGACAAATTATATTCTGGACAAGATTATGCCTTTTACATTTTGGGTGGATTGATTTTGTTTCAGTGGATTTGTGTCCAAACTGGGCATTATGATGAAAAGCTTGTTTTCAATAAAAATCAATGATTTTAAAAAAAGTAAATTTTAAATTTAAATTAAATACAGGTTTATATTGTTAAAACTAGGGCTGTCTATTAATCACAGTTAACGCATGCGATTAACTCAAAAAAATTAACTGTGATTAAAAAAATTTAATCGCGATTAATCACACTGTTAACAGATTACCAATTGAAATTTATTAAATATTTTTGGATTTTTTCTACATTTTCAAATATAATGATTTCTATTACAACACAGAATACAAAGTTTACATACTCATATTAGTTTTTATTACAAATATTTGCACTGTAAAAATGATAAAATAAATAGTATTATTCAATTCACCTCATACAAGTACTGTAGTGCAATCTCTATTGTGAAAGTGTAACTTACAAATGTAGATTTTTTTTTTAAACATAACTGCCCTCAAAAACAAAACAATGTAGAACTTTAGAGCCTGCAAGTCCACTCAGTCCTACTTCTTGTTCAGCCAGTCGCTAGGAGAAACAAGTTTGTTTACGTTTACGGACGATAACTGCTGCCTGCTTCTTATTTACAACGTCACCTGAAAGTGAGAACAAACTTTCACATTGCACTTTTCTAGCCGGCATTGCAAGGTATTTACATGCCAGATATTCATGTGCCCCTTCATGCTTCAGTCACCATTCCGGAGGACATGCTTCCATGCTAACGATGATTGTTAAAAAACTAGCGAGTTAATTAAATTTGTGACTGAATTCCTTGGGGGAGAGTTGTATGCCTCCTGCTCTGTTTTACCTGCATTCTGCCATATATGTTATAGCAGCCTCGGATGATGACCCACCACGTGTTGTTTGATTTATGAACACTGTCGCTACAGATTTGACAAAACGCAAAGAAGGCACCAATGTGAGCTTTCTAAAATTAGCTATGGCACTTGACCCAAGGTTTAAGAATCTGAAGTGCCTTCCAATATCCGAGAGGGATGAGGTGTGGAGCTTGCTTTCAGATGTCTTAAAAGAGCAACATTTCGATGTGGAAACTACAGAACCCGAACCACCAAAAAAGAAAATCAACTTTCTGCTGGTGGCATCCGACTCAGATGATGAAAATGAACATGGGTCAGTCCACACTGCTTTGGATTGTTATCGAGCAGAACCCGTCATCAGCATGGACGCATGTCCTCTGGAATGGTGGTTGAAGGATGAAGGGACATATGAATCTTTAGTGCATCAGGCATATAAATATCTTGCGACGCTGGTTACAACGGTGCCATGCGAACGCCTGTTCTCACTTTCAGGTGATGTTGTAAACAAGAAGTGGACAGCATTATCTGCTGCAAATGTAACCAAACTTATTTGTCTGAGCGATTGGCTGAAGTAGGACTGAGTGGACTTGTAGGCTGTAAAGTTTTACATTGTTTGTTTTATTTTTGAATGCAGGTTTTTTTGTACATAATTCTACATTTGTAAGCGGGGCTTTGGAGCTGTGCTCTGGCTCCTCTCCAGCTCCAGGCAAAAACCTGCTGCTCCGTGCTCCAGCTCCAGGCTCCGCTCCAAAGCCCTGTTTATAAGTTCAACTTTCATGATAGAGATTGCACTGCAGTACTTATATTAGGTGAATTGAAATATACTATTTATTTTGTTTTTTACAGTGCAAATATTTATAATCAAAAATAAAGTGAGTACTGTACTCTTTGTATTCTGTGTTGTAATTGAAATCAATATATTTGAAAATGTAGAAAACATCCAAAAATATTTAAATAAATGGTATTCTATTATTTAACAGCACGCTTAATCGTGTGATTTTTTAAATTGCTTGACAGCCCTACTTAAAACATAAACCTGTTCAAAATTAAATTAGAAAATGTCTACTTATGTTAAGGCCTAAACTTTATTGTCATCTATTAAAATCATTTAAATTAAATTTTAAAAAAATACTAAATAGTGCATGTTTTAAAGAAAGTTCCACCAGTTTTAGTGATTTGAGTTACTGGCTAAGCATCTGGAACTGGAGTATGTATAAATGCTAAACCAGCTTTTGACAGTGGTAGCCTCTTCTGCAGGTGAAGGGAGAAAATTTTCTTATTTTCCCTTTATTCAGCTAGCTCCATTCAATGACTGGTTCATATGGTGACTAGAAACAATCAGTTCACTTTGCTAACTACAGATAATACTTTCTTTGTTTAAAACCCATTGGTTTTAAATACAAAACATGATGTGATAAACTTTTTGATAAACTTTTTTCTTATGTATTCAGCACATTTAAAATAGCTTTATTCATATATATATATATAATGCTGTTTTTGTGCATTTTAAATTGAATTTGAATTTCCATTCTAATACAGCTTGACAGAAATCACAAGTAAAACATTACTCTTCTAGTAAATAAGAAATGCATCATTACCCATTTCCTAGTGTAATAAAAATGTAGAAATTAGGAATTTGAATAAATGTAAATTAAGCTGTAAAATTGCTTAAATATAATATAGTATGCATATACTGGAGGATTCCTGGTTAACAAAAAGAAGCACCAAATTTAGTGTATAGGTTATATTTAGTTGTAAATCATCATGTTTTAATGGTTATAAGCTAATGAGAATGCTTTTTTCTTTAGGAAAATAAATAAAAAGCACAAATGTAAAACACAATTAAAACTGAAGATTTTAATCAAAGTTTTCTGCTTGCTGATTTAAATCATAATTAAAATTTGTGACTTAAATTGCTTATGTTTAAATCAATCCACCCTGCTGGCTTCTACTTTAACAATGGAGAGACTAACGTCTCCTTGTAATAGCCATTCAGTTTTCACATAAAGAAGAAATAAAAAATCGAAAACTCTGCAACAATACATTCTTTGCCAGATTCATTGTGAAATCCTAATAAGATCATCATCAACTTTATGGCAGTTCACATCTTTCAGGAAAAAATTACTCCGTATCCGACATGAAGAAGACAATGTTTCCCATATGTAGTATAACTTGGATGCACAGTGTTGTTTTCTTTACTTCTGTGGAAGATAATTGATGGGTCCCATTGGGGAAATCCAAGTTCAATTTTCATTGATAATTTTTTGTGATTTGTGGAAGGGAAGGAGAATTAAAAGGTTATGAAATATGGACTTCTAAATGACGACTCTAGGGAGTGCGTGTGTAATTCTGAACTGCTACAGGGCACTTCAGTCCAGCACTGCCCTAACTGTAGGATCTTAAGTCAAGCATTTAGGAAGGGTGCATATTTGTTTTAAAATAAAACATCTCAATTCATATAAACAAACAAAACCCACCCTTACTCATGAGTTAGTTTATTAATAGAGAAGTCCCTTTGCAATGTGCAATCACTGCCTGGGTTTGCAACTAATAGTTTACAATTCTTTGAGCCTCATGGCAGCATATTCCTATTTATGGTATGTGTGATCTGGTGCCACTGAACTTCAGAAGCCTTCTCGGAAATGGGTCTGGAGCTGTGCAAGTGACCTCTTGTAGCACTGAACATTCAGGGCTGAGGTTACAAAGAGGCCATGTGGTCCCCAACTGCCTGAGTTCTTTCCTTTCCAAGGTTAGCTGCCAGTGGAAAGACTCTCAAGTGGGAGAACTTTCCTTTCCTGTCACTGAACTGTGTCTTAGCCTCTGGCATAGCTTCAACCTCCCCACCTCCTTGTCTGTGCAAGCCGGCTTCTCCCCCTGAGAAGTTCGTTGTGTGGGGGGTGATCATTATGCATTATTTGTATTGTGTAGTGCCTAGGAACCCCAGCTGAGGATAGGAGCCCCCTTGCTCTAGGCACCACAATCCCAACCCCAGAGAGTTCTCTGTCTACATGTCAGACAGGATGCAAGAGGTGATGAAATAGACAAACAGGGTAGGGTGGGCTGGGAGGATGAAATAACCATAAAGTAAACAAAGTTTAGCAGGAGAGCAGTTTTAGCTGTGAAACCACCATTAGCCCATGAATTGTGTGGTAAAACATCAGGGTAGCTCTTGGACAATCTACTTCTCTGTCTGTGTTCATTTCCCCTTCAGCTGTCTCACTAATTCTGTCTGTTTCAGGTAGGGTGGGTTTGATTTAACAATTCTTTGCAAATTCCAAGTGTTTCATGTACTGTCTCAGAGGCATAAATGATGCAAAACGATGTAGTAATCCCCTAAAATGTAGTGTGCTTCTTGTGTCTTTCAGCATCACAGACAGCGCTGTGGAGCCCTTAAAAGCAGAGCTGGCTGAGTTGGAACAGTTGATTAAAGACCAGCAAGACAAGATTTGTGCTGTAAAGGCTAATATTTTAAAGAAGGAAGAAAAAATCCAGAAGATGGTTCTTAACATTAACTTATCTATGAGAAGGTGAAAAGAAGGATGAACTTATATTCTTACCAAATAAAGACAGAAAAGGGAAAAGAATGAAGAGAAACTGTGTACAAATAAAGCGCCCAAGAACAATGACCTAAATATTTCATATTAGTTTATACACGTTACATTCAATTTACTTGTGAGATTGGTATTATCCACGTCAAATTACATGAATTCAGATATCTTCTAGAGCTTTTAAAGTATCTCTTTTAAGTGTCTTTAGACATAGGCTGCTATGATACAGTTATGTGCTATTTATAACCCACTTGCCCTCCCTGACCCGTTTTTATAACTATCTGCTGTTCAAACTTGCCCCTTTTTTCCTACTGTGTACCCATTTTGGTTACTTTTGGGCAATAGTGGGCTACCCTGATGTCATGAAAAATGGTATTAAGTACCTTTTTTGCAGAAAGTTCTGAAATCCCTACAGATCAGAATAGTCTGCAATACCTTCCATGATTTACAAGTCCTGAAAAAAAACCACGTTGTTTATTATATGGCTCCTTATATCGTCACAAGGGTGATGTCATATTTCCATAGCTCTCAAGGAATTTTATTAGGGGGCCTATAAAATTTAGTACAAGCATCACCATGGAAGGGATCTAAAGTATTTTATATGTACAGGTGTTAATTCCATTTTTATTGCATACATTCATTTGGAAAGGTTTCATTGAAGTACCAATTTCCTCCCAAATGCATGTTCATGTATGATTTTTGTACATGCATAATTCCAATGATTTTAGTTAACTGCTGCTGTGTTTTCCTGCTGACCTCTCCAGCGTACTGTGTGTAAGGGTCCAGCCTTGCATGTTCATGAATTTGAAAAGCATATTCAAATGTGGCACAAATTAGTGCCCTGCAACCTGATCAGGACCCAACTACAAATGTCAGGTCCGGGTTGGGTGGGAAAACAACTAGACTGTTCCAGGGTCAGGTCTGCTCTCCGCCACTCCTGCTCATGGGTGCAGTGTTGGCTACGTACCCCCTCTTGCTGGCCGCCACCACCTTGATGCGGTCCAGAATGAGTGAGCCTGCTGCGGAGTGGCAGGACCTCTTGCTCCACAGGTGCACGCAGCAGCAGGGTCAGTGGATGGCACGAGCAGGGCATGCCGCCGCTGTTGCACTAACCCCAAGCAGGAAGAGCCGTGCCGACCCCAGAGGCAGGAGGCGGCAGTGGCTACTCAGGTGCGGGGGCAAGAGCTGGAGTGGGGTCAGGTTGGAAAACAAATCAACCCTCATGGGCTTGGGTTCTGCTTAAAAATTAGGCCTGATCAGACCTCTGTTAAAAGTACGTTGAGCTCAACTTAATGTGAAACACAGAGAATTCTAGCTTCCTGCAAATTGTAGGCCATTCTTTCAAGGTTTTATAATGTACAAGTACCTCTTCGGTTCCATTTTTGTATTGCGTGTAAACTAGAAAACATTGGTCTGTATGTTAGCAAACATGCACTGTGTGGCGGCTTGACCTTTTCAGACATGTTTCTCAAAAGCTACAAAATGTGACATTTTAGATGCTCTTTATAGGAGAGAGATGAATGGATGAATCTCCATTTTCAACCTTGGTATGTCACTGTTGATAGGAATTTTAAAGAAGCATTGGGGACTTAAAACTGGTTCAGTGCAGTATTTCAGTTAGCTCTGGACTAGGCTGTAATTGAACTGATCAGTCTAAATTGTAGAACAAGGTTTATACTGTGAGAGCATGCACTTGCTGGCTTTAAATGATTGATTCTTTACTCATTTTTTCTAGATAGGTTCATCACTAATGAGAGTTTTGGGATGACATCTTAGTACAGTTCAGTTTTCTGAGCGGAATATTTGTTCTTTAAGGAATATTACAAATATCATTTCAAATGTGTTTGTGGAATAAGCAAAATAATCCCTTTGAGTAGGATGCCATGTTGCTTTCCTTGGAAAGGCTCTATGAAAAAACTACCAAGACCTCTGATACACTGGAGTTAAGGTCTTTCTTTGTAATCGGTCAAAAATGTTAAGCTAAAAGATTAGGTACAAGTCTTTGTTTATGCTAGAACTAAGCCACCTGTGTTGATTGGCACTTGGAAGTTAGTCTTAATTATACACTCTCAACATGAGAAGTTCTGTTGATCTTCAAGGTCCTATGTAAGCCTTCCATAAATCTGTAAATACGACTAGGACTGTTTATGTAGAAAAACTTAACAAATATACTGTGTGTGAGCAAAAATTTGTACAAAGTAGAATATCAAATTGTATCATAAAATTATTTTTCTTTTATATAAAAATCATTAAAAATGATCACCTATTTTTTTTATGAAGTGGAGTGTTCGGATTGTGAAGTTCACATTTAAAATAGTAGTTGAATTACCTTTTTGGAAATATAAGTGACTGGGTTTTTTTAAATCCACTTGTTTGGAAAAAGTGTGTTGTAAATTCTTATTTGTGTGTTAACACTGCCTCCACGCTGAGCCCTTGAGAGGACTTTTCAGTAAACGTCCACACAGCAGAGGTGTGACCGCAGCACGTATAAACACACCCAAGCTACCTTTCATCTGTGCACTCCGAGTAACAGCAGCAGGGAAGCCGCAGCAGCGTGGGCTGTGTGGCCCTGTGGATGTATTGGAGCAGCTAGCCCATGTTGTCACCTCTGCTTCATTGCTATTGTTGTCTAAGCTAGTTAGATCAAAGTTAGCATAGGTATGTCTATAAATGCTAAAGTCAATAATGAGGTCTGAGAGCATTATATACGATAAATATGGACATTTTATTAAAATATAAATATTTTAAGTAGCTGATGGGTCTGGTGACAGTTGTTCCATGCAGGCATCTGAGTTTGGGACTGAAGCTTCTGGAGTTGGGACCACTACAGAGGCCACTTTCTTAGCCCCAGGGGAAATAGAATGATTCAGATAGAACAAAAGTGTCCTGCCTTTAGGCCTCTAGCCAAGCCTCCATTACCATAATAACAGGCTGCAGTGATGTGGGGCTTTTGTGGGAGTGGAAAGGAAATGGGGCGATTCTGAAGGTATAAAAAGAGTATTAGAAGCTCTGTTCTTTACAACACATGACCCAATGCTCTCTGTTTGAATTATTGCTAACACACAAGTTGATGCAATAATGCCTGATTCACCATTTGGATAAAGTCCAGTAAGGAAGGAATACTACTGAGGGTAAAACTGGGGTTCCATATGACTATCATACGCCTATATCGTCCTGTGTGCTAATATTTATGCAAGGGAAGATAGGCTACTATTTCTTTTGTCTTGGGTGTAAGAGTCCTGTCATGACATGCAGATCCCACCGGTGGGTCAGAGTGCCTGGAAAGAATCCCCCAAGCTCAGAGTCGGTGGCGCTACCTGAGGGCATTGTACCACCTTTGCCGAGGTGCCTAGCGAGTGTATGTTCTGCTGTCAGCGAGTAGGTTCTTTTCAGACCACTGTGGAGCACCTCAGTACAATTCATTTGCCTCCCACTCTCTCTATTCTCTACTTTAGGGCAGTTAGGCTCCCGGTGGAGCTCTGCTAGCAGAGAGTTGTTCCCGGCTGTCCTGTTCCCCTCCAAAACTGCTCAGGCCTGGCTGACTGTCACTGCCCTCAGGCTGTCAAGCCTTGTCTCCACCTCCTGAATCACCATCTCTTGGGTCAGTCAACAAGCCTGAGGTGCTAGAACCAATTCTGCCTTCAAGTGTGAAATCCGTGGCTCTGGAGTACCAGGGGTCTGCACAGAGCCAGTCCTGTTAGCAATGCCTCTGGCAGGTGTTACGTTAGAAGACATGACACAGCCTTTGATGGAGCCTGCTGAGGCAGCTTCAGCCCTTCCACCCTGCGTATTGATACAGCATTGTGCAATGTCTGCTGGGGGCAAGGAGAGAAACCAGAATTTGGATGACTCTTCTAAGACTGAGCATGCAGCCCTGAGGAAGACAATGAAAACATTAACTCCCTACAGGAGGATCTTGGTCCATATACTAATTATGGAGCATCTGACCTTTCTCTGCTTCCTGTACAGGAAAACCCTCAAGGGGTGTGGTTAATCGGTACATGGAACCAGCCCTTTCTATAGACAGTGCCTCTTCCCCTACATTTTCTCTTTGGCTGGGTGTGAGCATTATCCTATGGTGCTGGAAGCCTCTAGCAGGGTTCACCAGAAATATTGTACCAGCCCCACAAGAGTCTGGTGGTGGACGCTATGATTAGTTAAGCTGAAAATAGCAGAATGACAGGCTGGGGCTGCCATACTGTGGATTCAATCTATATGTGTGTATGGCTTTCATCACGGTAGAGTCCAATTCCCGATGCTACAGTGCCCAGGACAGAAAGGACCCTCAGGCTTGTAGCGGTTGGTCCTACGTTGTCAACTCTGCCATTAAGTATCAGTCTGAGCTTTGTTTCAATGGTGGGGCGAATCCTCTGTGTTGCAAGCTGTGAGCTGCAAAGGCGGCAGACTTGGCCAGAGGTGTGTTAGGGCATCATCTGACATCCACTAGGCAAGCAGGGCCAAACCTTCCCCTGATGTAAATAGACAGTGTTCCATTGGCTTCACTGATGTAAATAGTGTCACTCCATTGGAGCAATGCCAGTTTACACCAACTGAGGATCTGCCACTAATTCAATCCTTTAATGCTTTCCAAGGGAACCATGGGTGAATGACAGGATTCAGAGTAACAGCCGTGTTAGTCTGTATTCGCAAAAAGAAAAGGAGGACTTGTGGCACCTTAGAGACTAACCAATTTATTTGAGCCTAAGCTTTTGTGAGCTACAGCTCACTTCATAGGATGCATTCAGTGGAAAGTGTAGATCTTTTATACACACAAAGCATGAAAAAATACCTCCCCCCACCCCACTCTCCTGCTGGCAATAGCTTATCTAAAGTGATCACTCTCCTTACAATGTGTATGATAATCAAGGTGGGCCATTTCCAGCACAAATCCAGGGTTTAACAAGAATGTCTGGGGGGGAGGGGGGAGGAAAAAACAAGGGGAAATAGGTTACTTTGCATAATGACTTAGGCTTGAATAGAGACTGGGAGTGGCTAAGTTAATTGTATCCAATTTGCAAATGAATTCCAATTCAACAGTTTCTCGCTGGAGTCTGGATTTGAAGTTTTTTTGTTGAAGAATTGCAACTTTCATGTCTGTAATCGCGTGACCAGAGAGATTGAAGTGTTCTCCGACTGGTTTATGAATGTTATAATTCTTGACATCTGATTTGTGTCCATTTATTCTTTTACGTAGAGGCTGTCCAGTTTGGCCAATGTACATGGCAGAGGGGCATTGCTGGCACATGATGGCATATATCACATTGGCGGATGTGCAGGTGAACGAGCCTCTGATAGTGTGGCTGATGTGATTAGGCCCTGTGATGGTGTCCCCTGAATAGATATGTGGGCACAGTTGGCAACGGGCTTTGTTGCAAGGATAGGTTCCTGGGTTAGTGGTTCTGTTGTGTGGTATGTAGTTGTTGGTGAGTATTTGCTTCAGGTTGGGGGGCTGTCTGTAGGCAAGGACTGGCCTGTCTCCCAAGATTTGTGAGAGTGTTGGGTCATCCTTCAGGATAGGTTGTAGATCCTTAATAATGCGTTGGAGGGGTTTTAGTTGGGGGCTGAAGGTGACGGCTAGTGGCGTTCCGTTGCCAACTGTGCCCACATATCTATTCAGGGGACACCATCACAGGGACTAATCACATCAGCCACACTATCAGAGGCTCGTTCACCTGCACATCCACCAATGTGATATATGCCATCATGTGCCAGCAATGCCCCTCTGCCATGTACATTGGCCAAACTGGACAGCCTCTACGTAAAAGAATAAATGGACACAAATCAGATGTCAAGAATTATAACATTCATAAACCAGTCGGAGAACACTTCAATCTCTCTGGTCACGCGATTACAGACATGAAAGTTGCAATTCTTCAACAAAAAAACTTCAAATCCAGACTCCAGCGAGAAACTGTTGAATTGGAATTCATTTGCAAATTGGATACAATTAACTTAGCCACTACTCTATTCAAGCCTAAGTCATTACGCAAGGTAACCTATTTCCCCTTGTTTTTTCCTAACCACCCCCCCCCGCCCCAGACATTCTTGTTAAACCCTGGATTTGTGCTGGAAATGGCCCACCTTGATTATCACACACATTGTAAGGAGAGTGATCACTTTAGATAAGCTATTGCCAGCAGGAGAGTGGGGTGGGGGGAGGTATTTTTTCATGCTTTGTGTGTATAAAAGATCTACATTTTCCACTGAATGCATCCTATGAAGTGAGCTGTAGGTCACAAAAGCTTATGCTCAAATAAATTGGTTAGTCTCTAAGGTGCCACAAGTACTCCTTTTCTTCATGGGTGAATGGCGTGCGCATCTTCCATTGAAATAGGCATGGAGCTTGCAGGTCCTGCCAGAGGCACTGAGCGTCGAGTGATTTTTCACAGCCATATTTATTGCAAATAAATAAATATGCTTGTTAGGCCAGCTTTTAAATTCAGTCCTTTAAACCAGTGCAGTTGTGTTGCAGAGTGATGGTTCTGTCCATAGAAGGTGTCTGTGTACATAAAGGGGAATAACGTTTTGCAGTTCCTAAGCTATCCTACTTCCTGACAATGCCTCTGCAGGGCCTCCACTGCCACATGCCGCCTGCTCTGCCCCATGGCAACAGGCCCATTTCAAAGCAGTTAGGCCTTCAAATAGGAAGGATGGTCCAGTGGCTTAAGTATTAGTCTTGAATTTGGGAGTCCCAGGTTCAATTCCTGGTTTTGCCACAGACTTCCAAGTTGATTCAGGGAAAGTCCCTTAAGGTCTGTCTGCACTACAATAAAAAACCCACCGAGTCATCCTGGGTCAGCTGACTTGGGCTCACAGGGCTCAAGCTGCAGGGCTAAAAATAGCAGCATAGATATTCGGGGTCAGGTTGGAATCTGGGCTTGGTGACCCACCTCCCTGGGGAGGGTCTTAGAGCCTGGGCTTCAGCCTGAATGTCTACACTGCAATTTTAGAACCCTGAGCCCGAGTTATCTGACCCAGGCCAGACCAAGCTGTAATGCAGGTCTTTTATTTAGTGTCTCTGTGCCTCAGTTTCCAATCTCTGCAATAGGGATAATAGCCATGCCTTCCCTTGTAATGGCGGCCACATGAGTACCAAGAGAGATGGAAATGTGGACATGTTCATTTGTTCTACCCGTCCAGAACAAAGTGTGTGAATTACCTTGCTGTCCCTCACTTACTCTGTTGATCTGAGCAGTCTTAGAAACCAGACGTCTTCCCCCATAATGGGGCTTGTGCTAGGGTATCTTATGGCTCTGGAATTCTGTGTCCTGATTAACATGTAGGTTGATGAAGTTGGGTCAGTCTTTGGGCATCAGCAAGGGGCCTGCTTCTCAGAATTCTCCCACCCTTCGAGGGCTTTACCGTTCAGATCTTTTCTTTGCCAGTGTTTTCCCCAGACCTCCTGATCTTCCACATTAGCCTTTTAACGTCCAAGATTATTCCAGTGAGCTTATCTGGGCAGCAGGAGGGAGCCAGTCTCTAGTCTGTGTTTGTACAGCACCTAGCTCAACGAGGTCGTGGTCCTTGGCTGGGAGCCTGAGCACTACCGCAATACAAATTCATAACCATACTAATGTGATTTCCCAATATTTCCGCTCCTTGGTCATGGCATCAAATGTACTTCTAATCAAAAGGATCAGAGTTAGATATCAAGCATAGTAAATCCTAGCACCAGTATTCATTTGGTTCCTTTCCAGGGAGGGAACAAAATAGTGGTTTGGAGCCAAGGTTTTATGAATTTAAAACCATAGTCTGGACACCGCCTTTCAAACAAACAAAGCCGAAATGCATGAAAGGGAAAGATCACCCCTGTGCAAATGGAGGGGTGTATTTTTGATATGTCACGCAACACTTAGTCCATGTAGCTAGCAGCTTGGATTTTAACAGGTGGGTGGTTCTTTAACAAGGGAAATTCACCAGCTTGGTGGTTTGAGGTTTGAAAACCTTGATTTGGCAGGCCCTTTTGGAACTAACAGAGCCCGACGGTTCTGGGAAGCGTTTGTTTGCTTTTCATAAAGTGCATCAAATTCTTGTAACTTGTGCAACTGGGGAGGGTGTGCTGCCAACCCAGCCTTTAGGAGTTCTGAATATTTCTAGAACTGAAATGTACAGCTGTTAGAAGGGCAGTGGACCAACCGCTGTTACAATGATACTTTGTACTTGGCTCGCACCTTGCAGTTGGGGACCTCAATATGTGTGTCAAACATTTCAGCCTTACCACGCCTGGGGTGTGAAGTATGCTGAGTACTATTCCCCATCTGCCAGAGGAGGAAGCTGAGGCATGAAGGTTAAGTGACTCGCTCAGTGTCCTACAAGAAATCAAGAGTAACAGCCGGATGAAGAACCCAGATTTAGGAGCCCAAATCCCATTGAAAAATACCAGTGGCTGGCTCCTCTCTCTTGTAGTTTAACCACAGGATCACACTTCTTTCTTCCATCCATAGGAGACTACCTGACAATGGGTTTCTTGTTCTGCTAAACAACAAAATCGACAACACCACTGCTTTGGGTGATCTTGGGGGCAGGCCCCACCTTTAAAACCCACTCCCAGAATTCTTGGCCTACCCTGCTTCGCAGCTGTCTGATGGGCAGAGCTGATTTTAATTTGGCCCTAATCTGGCATTTGTGTAGAACAAAGGGTTTGGAGGCAGCTAGGGATGATGGAATCAGTGCTTTAGTTGAGCGCTGCTGCTAAAACAAGCTGCTCTGAACCCGTTCCTTTAGATGGTGCCTTGGAGATGAATGGTGGAGTTCATCTCTCTGAGCCATCATCTCAGGCTGTTTGCAGACTCAGGAAATCACCCCTGCATCTATTTCCATGGGACTACCCTTCTTTATTCTGGAGCACAACACTGCAAGCCATAGCATATCACTTACTGCAGAACTATGGGATACATGGGGCTCTGCAAATGGCATATCCTTTGCATAGACAGATGATACCTTTGCTTTCAGGTGCTGGACTTGGTAACTGTCATCAAGGCCTTTCAGTCAGTGATATTGGATTGGCGATTTGAAGACCATGTGGAAACTTCAGCTTGTGCTGAATATTTACTGAATAAGGAGGACTAAGCGGAGAGGAGCACGTTACACCTGTGCTTCGTGCTCTGCTCTGGCTTTCAATTGGATTTGAGGTGCAATTTGAGGACCTAGAGACTGCCGCCGCCTTCTTCAGGGCTACCTCCTGGCAGCAAATCTCCTTGTAATGCGGCACTTTGAATGGCGGGGGATGCCAGAAATTATTTCAAACCGCAGTATAATTGTAGAACTTTGGAGCAATATTTTACCTACTGTAGACAGAAGATGTCAAAAAGATGAAGCTTGTGATTTTTAAAGGGCCTGTGGGAGCTAGGTGCCCACACCCCAATAGGTAAATTTTCAAAAGTTCCTAAATGCTATAGACTCCTAAAGCCAATTGAAAATAAATGGTATTTTGCCTCCTAAAGCACTTAGGCACCTAAACACTTTACCCAATGACTTTCAAAGGGTGTTAGGCACCTTACTGCTATTATCACCCCCTAAATCCCCTAGGTTCCATTGATGGTAATCGGCCTAATTCTCCATTTTCTGCAAACCCTCCTAACGCCTGATCCACAGCCCTTGAATTCAGTGGGAGTCTTTCTATGAATGTCTATGGTCTTTGGATCAGGCCCTTCAAGACTCCTACCTAATTAAAGGAGGGAGGAGGAGCAGGATTGGGAAGTTCTTCCCTATTTTCTCTGGCTGCCAGAGAACAACCAAACATGCATCAATCAAAGTTAGTTGGCTACGTGGCTGCCAGGTGCCAATTTCAGAAATGCTGTCTGCCATATTGTGCCAGAAAATATTAGGAAACGATTTCCTTCTCCAGTGAGCAATGTAATTAAAATAATTAAAATTATAGTTTAATTTAAAGTGATGAAAAAACATCAGTCTGGAATTGAACCTGAGAACCACAGAAGAAAAATGCTTTAAAAAGCCCAAACAAGCCAAATTATGACTTGCCAAGCAAAGGCAGTAAGGGTTAGAATTATTTTAGGCTGGGCCATGGTCTACAGACTTGACGTTGTTGCGTGGCTGGGTCTGGGTTAAGATTTGATTTTTGTTGGCACCTCTAGCAGATCATTTGTATGCTCAGGTGCTTGCTTTTATAGTCCAGTTATCCACTCATTTATGAATAAATATGAAATATATAGGACATTGTATGTGTGTGGAAATCTAGGCAGTGTAAGGCTATAGCCCCAAGCTGAGGTGGTGCCCTATTTCCCATTCTGTTGTGGTTTATTGGGATTGCAGTACCACCCAGGGACACCAATGAAGGATTAGTGTTAAGCACATGGATACCCAGGAAAAGGAACCCTCCCTATCCCAGCCTGTTTACAGTCAAGGTTGTAACCAATTATTGAGGAGAGTAGGACGATGTGTCAGCAGAGCAAGGCTATCCTGCCTGCACAGTCTCTCTGCAGCAGCAGCCACAGAATCTTTGACAGCTCTGCCACTGAAATTGGCACCAAGTCCTTGCAGAACTGCTAGATTCCAAGGGACTACTGTGACCATCTCATCTGACCTCCTGTACAATGCAGGGCAGAGAACTTCCCCAGACTAATTCCTAGAGCAGAGCTTTTAAAAAAACACCCAATCTTGTTTTTAAAATGGTCAGTGCTGGAGAATCCACCACACTCCTTGGTAAATCATTCCAGGGGCTAGTTACCCTCATGGTTACAAAATTTACTCCTCATTTGCAATCTGGAGTTGTCTAGCTTTAACTTCAAGCCATTGGATCATGTTAAACCTTTCTCTGCTAGACTGAAAAGCCCATTATTAAATACTTGTTCCCCATGTAGATACTTATAGCCTGGAATCAAAACACCTCTTAACCGTGTCTTTGTTAAACTAAATAGATTGAGCTCTTTGAGTCTAACCCATAAGGCATATTTTCTAGTCCTCTAATCATTCCTGGGGCTCTTCTCTTAACCCTCTCCATTTTATCAAAGTCCTTCCTGAATTGTGGGCACCAGAGCTGGACACAGCATTCCCCAGCAGTGGTCACACCAGTACCAAATGCAGAGGTACAATGAACTCTCTACTCCCACTCAAGATTCCCCCATTTATGCATCCCAGGTTTGCATTCACATTTTTGGCTGCAGCACGAAACATGCCAGAGGCCTTGCTTTTAATGTGATTATGCTGTTCATTTGGCTCCAGTTCCTCAAAGGCAGGGGTTCTCAAACTTTATTGCACTGCGACCTCCCTCTGACAACAAAAATTACTAGACCCCAGAAGTGGGGACTGAAGCCTGAGCCTGCCCAAGGACAGGTTCCAGACCATGAACAATATCCTAATCCACATCAGACAACCCCCGGGTACCAGTCAAGACATGTCTGTCTCTCAAGTCCTATGGCATCATGCACTTACATCATCCTGTTCACAAGACTCCACCTTTGTTCCCTTCACATGTGGCTAGAGTTGGTACACTCTCCAAACCGCTATCCTATGAATTTCATGGTAACAGTTCCCACCAAGGTAGTGTCCTCCCTGCTGTGGTGGATGAATCCTCGCCAGGTATGCATACGAGTCCGCGTTCTCCCTTCCTCACCAGACAGGACCATTAGTACAGAGGCATACCTATTCGGTTGGGGAGCCCACGTGAACAGCGACATAGCACAAGGTACCTAGACCTCTTGAGAGTCCAGGGTGCACGTCATCAATAGCCTGGAGTTGCGAGCAGTCCAGAAGGCATGCGTGTCCTTTTTTCCATTCAGCCACGCTCACCATGTCCTCATAATGTCAGACAATGTTTTGACTGCCATCTACATCAACAAGCAGGGAGGAGTGAGATCCATCCCCTTGTGTGCAGAAGCCGTCAGGCTGTGGAACTGGTGTGTCAGCAATCAAATAATCCTACCTGCAGTCTACCTTCCAGGGAAACAAAATATGCTTGGAGACTCCCTCAGCAGACTTTTTGAGTCGACCACGAGTGGGAGCTCCATGACTCAGTATTGTGCAACATTTCTGCACTATTGGGAACCCCAACCAGGGATCTGTTCGCCTCTCAAACAAACAGGAAACGCAGCACGTACTGCTCCAGAGGAGCCCTAAGCTGCAACCCCCAAGGTAATGCTCTACTTCTTCCTTGGCCAGATCATTAGTCTAGGGAATGCATAGCTCAACTGCTCCTGCCACAAGTCCTTTGCAAAATCTGGCAGGACAGGCTATGGATTATTCTGGTCACCTCACACTGGCCCAGACAGTTTTGGTTTCTGAGCCTCCTACACATCATCTCGAGTGCCAATCATCCTCCCAACATTTCCTGCCCTCCTGACCCAGTTGAAAGGCAAGATCAAGCACCCCAATCCATGTCCGCTTCACTTCAGGGCTTGGTTTTTGGGTGGGCATTGTCCTTAGAATGTTCATGCTCCACAGCCGTATGAGACATCATGTCTAGTAATAGGAAGGACTCTGCTAGAAGATATTATCTAGCTAAAAGGAGACGCTTTTCTTCTTGGGGACATAAGGCACATTCTCCCAGAAACTGCAGATATTCCTCTCATCGTACACTATAACTTTCCTCTGAAGACATCAGGCCTGTCCATCAGCTCCTTTTGAGTCCATTTGGCAGTGATCAGTGCGTATCATCCACTTTCTCAGGTCTGCTTGGATACAGGATGGATTGAAGAGGATTACAAGGGAGAATAGTAATGAAAAGAACTTGCAGCCAGAGGGAGCAGGGGATAGACCGGAGAATCGCATCGTCACCAGGAAAAGGCAGGTCTATGTGATTGGGGACTCCTTACTGAGAAGAATAGACAGGCCTGTAACCAGAGCTGATTCAGAGAATAGAAGGGTGTGCTGTCTTCCAGGTGCTAAGATACGGGATGTGGACCTGAGGTTGAAGGGAGCAGGAAAGAATCCACTGATTGTCCTTCATGTGGGAACAAATGATACTGGTAGATTCTCGCTGGAACGTATCAAGGGAGACTATGCCAGGCTGGAGAAGACACTTAAGGAAATGGAGGCTCAGGTGATCTTCAGTGGGATTCTGCCTGTTCCTAGAGAAGGGCAACAAAGTTGTGACAAGATTATGACTATCAACAGATGGCTCAGGCAGTGGTGCTATAAGGAGAGCGTTGGGATGTATGGCCACTGAGAGGCATTCATGGACAGAGGACTGTTCTCTCGGGATGGACTTCATCTGAGTAGGGAAGGAAATAGACTTCTAGGATGGAGGCTGGCACAACTGATTAAGAGAGCTTTAAACTAGGAATCTGGGGGAGATGGTTGGGAGATGTCCAGTAATCTCCAGGCCGGATTTTAGCATTGAGAGGGAAGAAAACAAAGCAAGAAAGGATACAGCCGTGGGTAGGAGAATGGACATAAGGAGGAAGGGCAGTGTGGATACAGTCCAATAGGTCATACTGGCTGTAGAATGTCTGTGCCTAATCGGGTACAGAATGTGAGCGAGGCCAAACAGCAAAAATGAAGATGTTTGTTCACCAACGCGAGGAGCCTCGGTAACAAAATGGAGGAACTAGAGCTACTGGTGCAGGAAGTGAAACCAGCTATTCTAGGGAGAACAGAGACATGGCGGAATAGTCGTCACGACTGGACTACGGGTATTGAAGGGCATGTGCTGCTTAGGAAAGACAGAATAAAGGTAAAGGTGGTGGAGCAGCACTGTATATCGAGGATGAGGTAGAATGTAAAGAAATCAGAAGCCATGGAATGGCTAAGACAGAGTCTGTCTGGGCAAAAATCACTTTGGGGAAGAAAACTACTAGAGCCTCCCCTGGGATAGTGCTTGGGGTGGGCTATAGACCTCAGGGATCGGATATGGATAGAGCCCCCTTTAATGTTTTTAATGAAGTAAATACTAATGGAAACTGCGTGATCATGGGAGACTTTAACTTCCCAGATATAGACTGGAGGACGAGTGCTAGTAATAATAATAGGGCTCAGATTTTCCTAGATGCGATAGCTGATGGATTCCTTCAGCAAGTCGTTGCTGAACCGACTAGAGGGGATGCCATTTTAGATTTGGTTTTGGTGAGTAGTGAGGACCTCATAGAATAAATGGTTGTAGGGGACAACCTTGGTTCGAGTGATCATGAGCTAATTCAGTTCAAACTGAACGGAAGGATAAACAAAAATAGATCTGTGACTAGGGTTTCTGATTTCAAAAGGGCTAACTTAAAAAAATTAAGGAAATTAGTTAGCGAAGTGGATTGGACTGAAGAATTTATAGATCTAAAGGCAGAGGAGGCCTGGGATTACTTCAAGTCAAAGCTGCAGAAACTATTGGAAGCCTGCATCCCAAGAAAGGGGAAAAAATTCATAGGCAGGGGTTGTAGACCAAGCTGGGATGAGCAAGCATCTCAGAGAGGTGATTAAGAAAAAGCAGAAAGCCTACAAGGAGTGGAAGATGGGAGGGATCAGCAAGGAAAGCTACCTTATTGATGTCAGAACATGTAGGGATAAAGTGAGAAAGGCTAAACATCATGTAGAATTGGACCTTGCAAAGGGAATTAAAACCAATAGTAAAAGGTTCTATAGCCATATAAATAAGAAGAAAACAATGAAAGAAGAAGTGGGACCGCTAAACACTGAGAATGGAGTGGAGGTTAAGGATAATCTAGGCATGGCCCAATATCTAAACAAATACTTTGCCTCAGTCTTTAATAAGGCTAATGAGGATCTTAGGGATAATGGTAGCATGACAAATGGGAATGAAGATATGGAGGTAGATATCACCATATCTGAGGTAGAAGCAAAACTCAAACAGCTTAATGGGACTAAATCGGGGGATCCAGGAATCCAAGAATATTAAAGGAATTAGCACATGAAATTGCAAGCCCATTAGCAAGAATTTTTAATGAATCTGTAAACTCAGGGGTTGTACCATATGACTGGAGAATTGCTAACATAGTTCTTATTTTTAAGAAAGGAAAAAAAAGTGATCCGGGTAACTACAGGCCTGTTAGTTTGACATCTGTAGTATGCAAGGTCTTGGAAAAAAATTTGAAGGAGAAAGTAGTTAAGGACATTGAGGTCAATGGTAAATGGGACAAAATACAACATGGTTTTACAAAAGGTGCCAAACCAACCTGATCTCCTTCTTTGAGAAAGTAACAGATTTTTTAGACAAAGAAAACGCAGTGGATCTACTTTACCTAGATTTCAGTAAGGTGTTTGATATGGTGCCACATGGGGAATTATTAGTTAAATTGGAAAAGATGGGGATGAATATGAAAATTGAAAGGTGGATAAGGAATTGGTTAAAAGGGAGACTACAGCGGGTCATACTGAAAGGTGAACTGTCAGGCTGGAGGGAGGTTACCAGTGGAGTTCCTCAGGGATCGGTTTTGGGACCAATCTTATTTAATCTTATTACTGACCTCGGCACAAAAAGTGGGAGTGTGCTAATAAAGTTTGCAGATGATACAAAGCTGGGAGGTATTGCCAATTTAGAAACAGACCGGGATATCATACAGGAAGATCCGGATGACCTTGTAAACTGAAGTAATAGTAATAGGATGAAATTTAATAGTGAGAGGTGTAAGGTTATGCATTTAGGGATTAATAACAAGAATTTTAGTTATAAGCTGGGGACACATCAATTAGAAGAAATGGAGGAGGAGGAGAAGGACCTTGGAGTATTGGCTGACCACAGGATGACTATGAGCCGCCAAAGTGATATGGCCGTGAAAAAAGCTAATGCGGTCTTGGGATGCATCAGGGGAGGTATTTCCAGTGGAGATGAGATGTTAGTACCGTTATACAAGGCACTGGTGAGACCTCATCTGGAATACTGTGTGCAGTTCTGGTCTCCCATGTTTAAGAAGGATGAATTCAAACTGGAACAGGTACAGAGAAGGGCTACTAGGATGATCTGAGGAATGGAAAACCTGTTTTAGGAAAGGAGACTCAAGGAGCTTGGCTTGTTTAGCCAAACCAAAACAAGGTTGAGGGGAGATATGATTGCTCTCTATAAATATATCAGAGGGATAAATACCGGAGAGGGAGAGGAATTATTTAAGCTCAATACCAATGTGGACACAAGAACAAATAAATATAAACTGGCCATCAGGAAGTTTAGACTTGAAATTAGACGTAGGTTTCTAACCATCAGAGGAGTGAAGTTCTGGAATAGCCTTCCAAGGGAAGCAGTGGGGGCAAATGACCTATCTGGCTTCAAGATTAAACTTGATAAATTTGTGGAGGAGATGGTATGATGGGATAACATGATTTTGGCAATTAATTGATCTTTAACTATTCATGGTAAATAGTCCCAATGGCCTGTGATGGGATGTTAGATGGGGTGGGATCTGAGTTACTACAGAGAATTCTTTCCTGGGTGTCTGGCTGGTGAGTCTTGCCCACATGCTCAGGGTTCAGCTGATCGCCATATTTGGGGTCAGGAAGGAATTTTCCTCCAGGGCAGATTGGAAGAGGCCCTGGGGGTTTTACGCCTTCCTCTGTAGCATGGGGCACAGGTCACTTGCTGGAGGATTCTCTGCACCTTGAAGTCTTTAAACCATGATTTGAGGACTTCAGTAGCTCAGACATAGGTGAGAGGTTTATTGCAGGAGTGGGTGTGTGAGATTCTGTGGCCTGCATTGTGCAGGAGGTCAGACTAGATGATCACAATGGTCCCTTCTGACCTTAATATCTGAGTCTGAGTCTCCATGCACCCATTGACCACCAGATTCTGGAAAGGCCTAACCAGACCTTCCTGCCTATTTAGAAACCTGCTCCTCAGTGGGACCTGAACCTTGTCCTCTCAGCACTCACAAGGCCCCGCTTTGAACCTTTAACTTCTTGGTGCGTGTCTCTCCTTTACATGAAGGTTACATTGCTTATAGCCAACGCCTCAGCCAGAAGGGTTGGCGAGCATGGAGCAATAATGGTGGATCCTCCTTACACTATATTTCATAAGGATATAGTTTAATTGCTTTTACACCCAAATTCACGCCCAAAGTCATTTCAGAATTTCACCTAAACCAATCAATACATTTACCTGTGTTCTTTCCAAAACCGCATGCTTCCTCAGGGGAATTAGATGGTCCTTGGCTTTAGCTACAAAGAACAATGCCAATTAGAAAGTCCCTGAGACTATTCGTCACTATAAAGAACCAGAGTGCATGCCATCTCCACCCAGAGAATCTCCAAATGGATCGCTGGCTGGGTTCTACTCTTTCAGCTATCAAACTTTCCCCCTCCTCGTGGGGTAAGAGCTCATTCCACAAGAACACCAGCAGTGATTATGGCATCACGTCAGGAGCTGCCCCTCCTTGATATCTGTAAAGTGGCCACTTGGGGTTCCATTCATACATTTGCGAGGCATTATGCCCTGGTGCAGAAGTCTAGTGATGTCTCCTTTGGGATGGTGCTCCTTTGCTCAGCTCTACCTTCTATATTCTCACACCTCCTCCTACTTAGGTACTGCTTGTCAATCACCCACAGTGGAATACAATAGAGACCATCACTCAAAGAAAAAGAGGAGGTTACTTACCTGCAACTGGAGGTTCTTTGAGATGTGTGGTCACTATCTGTATTCCACTACCCGCCCTCCTTCTCCTTGGCTTCAGATCTTTTCTGATTCACAATAGAGAAGGAACTGGAGAGATTATCGGTCTGCCTGCCCACCCACATCTTTATCCCCTCGGTCGGAGGCACAAGGTGAGCCAGGGCATATGCGCGGACCAATGGATGCTACTTTGACATTCTCTGGCTCTGGGCACATTTTGCACATGGGTAACCCACAGTAGACTACAGTTAGGACCACACATCTCAAAGAACCTCTAATTACAGGTAAGTAACCTCCTCTTACCCATTCACGTAACACAAGAACTAGGGTCAAAAAATGTCTGCAGATTTTTTTAATGGAAAATGGTGGAAATTGTCATGGGGAGTAAATTCAGGTTTTTTGGTGAAAATGTAAGTTGCAATTTCTTTCACATAAAAACATTGATGAAAATTGTTTATCTCGGCCAAAACTTTTCTTAGGTTAAAAAAGGAAAAATCATTCCCCAGCCAGCCCTAATTATCGCAGGGCCTGAGTGCGGCCAGTCTACTGCTCCTGTGCAGGGAACTAGGCGGTGTTGGGCACCCCCTTGCTCCCGGCATTGGCTATTCAGAGTAGGGAGTAGCACAAGTGGAGGGAGAATAGCTTCCAGAGCTGCTACTGCCCCTTCTGCATGGGTAGGTGGGGAGGAAATGGGACAATGTCTTGGTTCCACCCCATATGTGCCAAGGAAGTGACCTGAGGCCTAGATAGGGCTGACACAGAAAGGATCACTGACCGAGGCAGTAGAGCTGGGAGCAATTGAAGAGCTAGAGAGAAATGTGCGAATGCCTAACTAAGATTTACCTCCTCTACAGGGTATGCTGTTGGGTCTGTCCCTTGCCTTCCCTTCCCCCCTGCTCCAAATGAAATGTTCTGCAGTGACCAGTTTCATTGTGGGATCTACTGAAGGCTGAGAACATGAATAATGTACAGCAGGAAATTCATACCACAAAAATAACTTAAAAAATTAGATTAGTGCAAAGAAGTTCATTTTCTTCAGACCCTGGTCATAACTGGGCTCCCCACAGCTGCTTTCTTTTTGTGCTTCATTGTACTTACTTTGCAGGAGACTTACACCCCATTGCAATCAAGTAAGCTCCCTTCTACCATTGTTTGCTGTCACATGTAACTTTCTTCCCACTGAGTGACTAAGTACAGTATGTAAATTCCTTGCAGCAGGGAAGGACTGCAAGAATTGATCGTCGACTTCAACCTGCCTGGACATAAATGGAAAGGTCTTCTATGCAATGAATTGGAAAGATGCACTTTAATGCGATCTTTCTTGTTTTAAACCATAGATTTGGCAGCTCAGAAAATGGACATGAAATCAGGCGGGTAAGCAGTATGAATTCAAGAAGCTTGAGGCTGGATTCTAACTGATGGATGTTTGAGAGGAAGGATTTGGATACACAGCACTCGAAGGCCACCTGTGAGGGGGACAGTATTTGGATAAGACTGCTTAAGCAGGAGGCCTATCAACTTTCTAGGTTCCAAAACTGGCATGGCTCTAAACTAGGTAGGTGGAGGAAGACTTTTCATCCAACTCAAATAATCTGAGCTGTAGGGGGCGTAGCTAAAACAGCAAACAAGATGGTGGCTTAATCTAGCTCTCTGCAATAAAGGGGGATTAAATTAAAGTAATTGAAGATGATGAAAAGAACCAAGCCATCCTGAATTGACAGATCTGTGCCATAGTATATGAATTACCACCCATGGAGCCAGTTTTGAAAAGGCCAAAAGAAAAGAAGGCTGAAGAGAGTTGGCAAGGCCCAATCCCAGAGAGCAGCCTTGAGGGTGACAGGGCAAATCCATCAATGGAATCCAGTGCCACTGGCCTGCAGAACATATTAAAAATTACTCTACAGGCTTGGTGAGGCTCAACTGGACCCTCGTTATCCTGTAAAGAGACAGGACATTTGTCGTGAACCACTCCAGACAGCGTGACAGTCTGTCCATACGTTTGCCTCTCACTTTGCTGATTTGGAGGGGTGGTCCGACAATCCCTGGTCAAGTAGACACCAAGCCCACCTCCAGTTCAACTGCTTGTGAGTGACCTAGAGTGGAATGGAGATGGAAAATATGTAGGAATAAGTATTGTGGAGAAAAATGTCTTTTTAAGACAAATTACTCTCCACTGTGGAATAAAATAATAAAAGTGATGGAATGGAACAACTACAATATTTCTTGGCTAGGTAGGCTAGCTGAGATAAAGATGAATGTCCTCCCACATTTGTTTTTGTTTCAGTGCATCCCTGTTGGTACCCCTGACGTGACATTAACACAAGGCATATGTGCTATTTAAATTCATATGGAAACATAGAGTTCTAAAGTTCTGTTCAAGCCTACCCATTGGATTGGACTAGCTTCTCCTGATTTGGCTTATTATTATTATGCATCACTATTAAAAAAAGTTGATCAGTTGGGTCAACGCTAGACTATCCAAACACTGGGTAGAACCCAAACAAGACTGGAGCCCAAGAGTCATTGTTGGGTTAAAAGAAATGTAGGTCACCAAAAATAAAAATATCACTCATTCATCCAGACCATCTTAGCAGCTTTGGACAAAAGTTTTAAATTCCTGTTGCCAAGGCCCTCTCCCATAGAGACTTTCATTAATAATCAGGAATTAATCTTTAGGAAATATCAAAGTGATACTCGCTGTGGGTAAGAGCTAGTATTACTCAATTTGGACAGCTGACTCCTGATCTGGAACCATACCAAAAGACAAGTAAATAATATACAGATCCCATAGGTTCAATATTTACAAGGCCAAAATTTTATTGTGAAATCTGGATACAGGATGGCTCTGTCTAGATCTTTAGTCATAGAGCTCCCCTGACCTGCTTACTCAGTGCTCTAGTAAAGGATCTACATTTTAAACAGAACAACAAATTGATTTCTTTTTTTATTGTTAGTAGCAAGACTTTTTGCATTGCACATTATATGGAACCGGGATGTAGGAAAACATGAAGTGCCCTTGTAATGGAAAAGCCTTCACACCAAGTGCGCACAGAAGAGATGCACCAAAAAGAGGAATAGCTTTTTAGAAATTTGATCATGATTTTTAGCATACTCAGGAGGCTTGCTCCCCACCCAGCAAACCAGAATCTTTCAGGTTCTTTCAATATTAACCTGATCCATAATAAGTAAAGTACAAGTAGTATGTTAATATTTTATTGTAACTTTGTCTTAATAAAAGTTAAAAAATATCTGAGCTTTACTATCTAAGGAATTATCCCAGTTTGTGGTATCAGTAGAGATTTTGAAACAAACTGATAGACTAAAGAGTAGTAAGACACCAGGACCAGTTGGTATTCTCCCAAAGGTTCTGAAGGAACTCAAATATGAAATTGCAGAACTACTAACTATGATATGTAACCTATCCGTTAAATCAGCCCCTGTACCAGATGACTGGAGGAAAGCTAACATAATGCTGACTTTTAACCCAGAGATGATCCTGGCAATTACAGGCCAGTAAGCCTAACTTCAGTTCCAAGCAAATTAGTTGAAACTATAGCAAAGAACAGAATTATCAGACACATAGATGAGCACAATACTTTGGGGAAGAGTCAACACTGCTTTTTGTAAAGAGGAATCATGCCTCACAAATCTATTAGAATTCTCCGAGGGTGTCAACTAGCACGTGTTCAAGGGAGATATTGTATACTTGGGCTTTCAGAGGCCCTTTGACATGGTCCCACATCAAATGCTCTTAAGCAAAGTTAGCAGTCGTGGGATAAGGGGGAAGGTTCTCTCATGGATCAGTAACTGATTAAAAGAGGTTTCAGAGTAGCAGCCGTGTTAGTCTGTATTCACAAAAAGAAAAGGAGTACTTGTGGCACCTTAGAGACTAACAAATTTATCTGAGCATAAGCTTTCGTGAGGAACAGCTCACTTCATCGGATGCATGCAGTGGAAAATACAGTGGGGAGATTTTATTTACATCGAGAACATGAAACAATGAGTGTTACCATACACACTGTAATGAGAGTGATCAGGTAAGGTGAGCTATTACCAGCAGTTGACAAGAACGTGTGAGGAACGGGGGGGGGGGGGAAATAAACATGGGGAAATAGTTTTACTTTGTGTAATGACCCATCCACTCCCAGTCTTTATTCAAGCCTAATGTAATGGTGTCCAGTTTGCAAATTAATTCCAATTCAGCAGTCTCTCGTTGGAGTCTGTTTTTGAAGTTTTTTTGTTGAAGAATTGCAACTTTTAGGTCTGTAATCGAGTGACCAGAGAGATTGAAGTGTTCTCTGACTGGTTTTTGAATGTTATAATTCATGACATCTGATTTGTGTCCATTTATTCTTTTACGTAGAGACTGTCCAGTTTGGCCAATGTACATGGCAGAGGGACATTGCTGGAACATATCACATTGGTGGATGTGCAGGTGAACGAGCCTCTGACAGTGTGGCTGATGTGATTAGGTCCTATGATGGTGTCCCCTGAATAGATATGTGGACACAGTTGGCAATGGGCTTTGTTGCAAGGATAGGTTCCTGGGTTAGTGGTTCTGTTGTGTGGTATGTGGTTGCTGATGAGTATTTGCTTCAGGTTGGGGGGCTGTCTGTAAGCAAGGACTGGCCTGTCTCCCAAGATCTGTGAGAGTGATGGGTCATCCTTCAGGATAGGTTGTAGATCCTTGATGATGCATTGGAGAGGTTTTAGTTGGGGGCTGAAGGTGATGGCTAGTGGCGTTCTGTTATTTTCTTTGTTGGGTCTGTCCTGTAGTAGGTAACTTCTGGGTACTCTTCTGGCTCTGTCCATCTGTTTCTTCACTTCAGCAGGTGGGTATTGTAGTCGTAAGAATGCTTGATAGAGATCTTGTAGGTGTTTGTCTCTGAGGGGTTGGAGCAAATGCGGTTGTATCGTAGAGCTTGGCTGTAGACAATGGATTGTGTGGTGTGATCTGGATGAAAGCTGGAGGCATGTAGTTAGGAATAGCGGTCAGTAGGTTTCTGGTATAGGGTGGTGTTTATGTGACCATCGCTTATTAGCACCATAGTGTCCAGGAAGTGGATCTCTTGTGTGGACTGTCCAGGCTGAGGTTGATGGTGGGATGGAAATTGTTGAAATCATGGTGGAATTCCTCAGGGGCTTCTTTACCATGGGTCCAGATGATGAAGATGTCATCAACGTAGCGCAAGTAGGGTAGGGGCATTAGGGGACAAGAGCTGAGGAAGCGTTGTTCTAAGTCAGCCATAAAAATGTTGGCATACTGTGGGGCCATGCGGGTACCCATAGCAGTGCCACTGATTTGAAGGTATACACTGTCCCCAAATGTGAAATAGCTATGGGTGAGGACAAAGTCACAAAGTTCAGCCACCAAGTTTGCAGTGACATTATCGGGGATACTGTTCCTGACGGCTTGTAGTCCATCTTTGTGTGGAATGTTGGAGTAGAGGGCTTCTACATCCATAGTGGCCAGGAGACAGCAAACAAAAAAAAAAAAAAAAAAAGAGAAAGCAAAGGGTAGAAATAAAAGGTCAGTTTTCATAATGGAAAACGGTAAATCTCAGGGTCCCCTGATGATCTGTATCATAAAGAGTATTGTTCAACATATTCCTAAATCTGGAAAATTTGCAGACCATACTAAATTACTCAAGTCCAAATTAGTAAAGTCCAAAGCTGACTGAGAAGAGTTACAAGGGAATCTCACAAAACTGGGTGACAAAATGGCAGATGAAATTCAATGTTGATAAATGCAAAGTCAGGCACACTGGAAAAAAATAATCCCAACAATGCATACAAAATGGTGGGTTATAAATTAGATATTACATTCAAGAACGAGATCTTGGAGTCAGTGTGGCTAATTTTCTGAAAACATCTGCTCAGTGTGCAGCAGCAGTCAGAAAAGCAAACACCTCCATGCACCAGTAGGAAAGGGATAGATATTAAGACAGAAAATACCATAATGCCACTATACAAATCCATGGTATGCCCACACCTTGAATACTGCATGCAGTTCTGGTTGCTGGATCTCAAAAAGGATACATTAGAACAAGTAGAGAGAAGGTCAATAAAAATGGTTAATGGTATGGAACCACTTCCAGATGAGGAGAGATTAATAAGACACTTGACTGTTCATCTTAGAAAAGAGACGATTAAGGGGGGACATGATAGAAATCTATAAAATCATGAATGCTGTGGAGAAAGTGACTAAGGAAGTGTTGTTTACCCCTTCACATGACACAAGAACCAGGGGTCACCCAATGAAATGAATAGGCAGCAGATTTAAAACAAAAGAAAGTACTTCTTCACACAACGCACACTCACCCTGTGGAATTCATTGATGGGGATGCTGTAAAGGCCAAACACTGTAACAGGGTTGAAAAAAGAATTAGGTAAGTTGATGGAGGATAGCTCCATCAATGACTGTTAGCCAAGATGGTCAGGGATGCAAGCCAAGCTCTGGGTGTCCTTAAACCTCAGACTGCCAGAAGCTGGGACTGGATGAAAGGGATGAATCATTCAAAAAACTGCCCTGCTCTGTTCATTCCCTCTGAAGCATCTGGCACTGGTCACTATTGGAAGACTGGGTACTGGGCTAGATGGATTATTGGTTTGACACAGTATGGCCATTATGTTCTTATTTAAGACTAAACTTTGGGAGCAACAGCTATGAGAAGTGATGGGCAGGCTTTGGTAAGGGAAGAGCTCCCTGTGGATGGCAGAAGACCCAGAGGTAAGTATGAACCTTTGGATTGTCGTGATGGACTTTACTGGAGGGTGGTAGGACTAGGAAAGAGTGTCTGTAAGGGGCCCTGAAGAGGGAGAACAGAAGCGAAGGGAACTCTGGCCGTGAGGGACCACTCAGGAAGTGACAGCCCTGTTACAGCTAGAGAATGGAATATTGAAATGTTTAATCATTTTTTAAATGAAAAATTCTGATTTTCTGGTTTGAAATAACTTTTTATTTCAAAATGTAAGCTAATTATAGTAAAATATAATAAAAATGGTCAAAATTGAAACAAACTGTTTCAAAATTATAAAAATGAAACCTTTTGACTGACCTGAATCCATTTTTTTTTTCAAATTTTTAGTTTGTGAAAAATTTCAAGATTTTGAATTTTTGTCCTGATTTGGAATGGGAAAATGTTTTGACATCTCGAAAACGTTCATGGGGTCGGAAAATTGTTTCCTACCCAGCTCTGTACAAAACAGTCAGTCTGGCTGATATGCTTCCTTCAGTGTTGAAGCAATTAGCTAAAGAATTTATCAATTTGGCAATTATCTTTGAAGGCTCCCATAGAGGTACCAAGAGATTGGAGTAAAGCAAATGGGGGGTGGGGGATTTCTGATTTAAAAAAAATTAAAGATGAAGGAAGAGTGATCCAGGCAAGCTCTGGCCACCATGTCTAACCTCGATTGCTAGTAAATTGTTGAAACAAAGAACATCCCTAATGTTCCCCACTCACACTGGTTATACATCAGCATAACTCCATGGATTTCAATGGTCTAGAGCCTCCTTATTTCATTGCTTGATGTTGCATGTGGGCTACCACAAATCCCACTGAATTGCAAATTCATGTTTAACTCATTGTCTACTATCAATCCCAAAGCTTTTTTGGGGGAATTGCACCTTCCCCTGAATAGCTGCATGAGATAAATGACTTTTTCCCTTGTATTTTCCCAAGCTGAACCTCACTGTGTTGTCCTTCTTCCCACAATTGTAGCTTGCTTTGGTTTCCTGCTCAGTCCGTATTAGTGTTTTCCAGCACCTCTGTATTTAAGATCACCTGCACATTTCATTACCGTGCTGCTCACTCTCTCTGCCCAGCTCATTACTAATGTCTTCAGTGGGACTTCATATCTTGTGTGGAAGAGAATAGGGATGTAAGGAGGAAGAGGGATTATTAAAGGGGGCCTAAGAGGTGTAACAAGAAGTAATGGAATGAAATGAACAGGGGGTAAATTACTGAGGCTAAATGTTGGGGAAAAAGGTTCCCATCAACAGCACTACTGGGTTGTAGAATAGTTACTCCATGGAAGTTGTGGCTATCACATCACTTGGGCCATGTGAAACTAGGCAGGACAAAACAAGGGGCCAGTCCTCCAACTGGTACAGTGGACCAGATAGCTGGTGTAAATCAACATAACTCCTTCGGCATCCATGGACCACATCCCCTATGTGTATAATTGAGAGTATCTCCAATGATTTATGCCATCTGAGAATCAGGATGTAGGTATGCTGATTAGGTTAACTCTTCATGCCATGCCTCCTCATAGTGAGAGCAAATCAGTGCAAAGGATGGCGCTTTCATGCACAGAGTTACACAAGAGCTTTGCAGTGGAATGCATGGTACATGGTATCCCAGGGAACCCGAGTTACCCTTACGACTGGTTTTTGTTCAGGTTTGGTGGTTACTGAATTTTAGCTTTCCATTGCTGTTCCACAAAAGTGTCAACCAAGGGCTGTTTTTATGTTTTAATCTTGGATGGAGGGCTGTAAACTCAGACTGTGTTAATGGGATATTGCCTTTAAGAGCCAGAGTATAAGGGAGCGGCCCCGTTGACTCCTGTAGCTACATACTGTTCTATTGTACTGAATTTTACATCTGCTGTTATGAGTGATCAGAAGCTGTGCCGGAATGTGTATTAAATGTGTTATTAAGTTAGTGTCACTTTCTCAGGTATCATGTACTTTATTTGTACGGGACTTGCGGGCGCTCGATACGTTTCTTTGGAGAGCGACCTAAGTGTTAGACCACCCTACAGCATCCAGCTGGTTCCAATGTATATTGCTTAGGTGAGCTCGCACAGGCAACGATGGAGCACAATAAAAAGTACAAGAGAGCTTCCACTGTTGGCTCGACCCTTCGGCCTGTTGCTTTGCTGATGTCTGGGTTGGCTCCATTGACTGCTGGGCTTAATCTGATATGGGAAAGGCAATTTCTCCCCATTGGAAGGAGAGCAGGGGTGGAGCATGGCCTTTGTTCAAGCAAGGAAAAGTTTGGTACGGGGAAGGGCGGTTTAAGTACGGCCCCAGTTTATGCAGACGGTATTGTTTTCTGGCTGCTCAGGTCACGTCTCCATCACCTGCTATTGTTTTTGTGTGGAAAGGGGTGGAGGAAGGGGGAGCTAATCCACCCAGATAAAATGCACCACCATCTTTGAAAGGCTGTCTGTCCATTAACTGCAGGTTTCAGTGTGACGGGCAGAAGATATGTTAAGGCGGAGATTTTCACAGAACCTAAGGGAGTTAGATGCCTATTGAATTTCAATGGGATTTGGCGACCAAACTCCTGTATGCTGCTTTGAAAATCCCAGTCTAAATTACTTCTGGCAGGCTCAGCAGACCCTGTCTTAGGCCCTGCAATGGGGTATAGACCCCATGCTGTGACAGCCAGGAAAGAGGTAATAGACCTACCAATTATCCCTCCAGCTGCAACTGAAGGGCCAATTAGCAACAGCTGGGATAAAAGGCTGTAGCTCAGCCAGAGAGGGGTTGCTGCCAGAGAAGCTGGGAGTGGCCTCAAGGAAGCTCGTCAGTAGCGGGCTGGGAAGAAGCTGCATGAGGAGACAGGACTCCAGAGCGGGAGTAGTGGCATCCTGTCTGCGGCCCTGCAAGAGATGCAGACAAGCCGGGGAAGGGTAGGAGCAGCCCAGTCAAGTGGTGACGCATTGGAAGGAGCAGTGCTTATCTGCCTAACCCAAGGTCCTTGGGCTGGAACCCAGAGGAGATGGTGGGCCTGGGTTCCCTTCCCTTCCCCCAGTCCTGAGGCTTGTCTTTCCCATCATGCTAAGAGGCAGAGACTGATGAGTCCCCAGATGGGGTCAGAAGGACTGCCACAAGGCTATTAGACTTTGGGTTTTCTGTTATTCCAGAAGGGGGCTGAACTGGAAGGTGACCTGGCTGAGGATCCTAGGGTTGCCAGGTGTCCGGTTTTCAACCGGAACGCCCAGTCAAAAAGGGACCCAGGCGGCTCTGGTCAG
Organism: Lepidochelys kempii; assembly: GCF_965140285.1. Classification (NCBI taxonomy): domain Eukaryota; kingdom Metazoa; phylum Chordata; order Testudines; family Cheloniidae; genus Lepidochelys; species Lepidochelys kempii. Next base: position 74,690,230 of record NC_136390.1, on the reverse strand, counting down.
CACTGCTGACTGGGCCATTAAAAGTCCAATTGGCCGCACAGCGGGGCTAAGGCAGGCTCCCTGCCTGCCCTGACTCTGCGCAGCTCCCAGAAGAGGCAACACGTCCCTTTAGCCCCTAGACGCAGGGGCTGCCAGGGAGGCTCCGAACGCCGGCTCCACAGCTCCTGTTGGCCGGGAAACATGGCCAATGGGAGCTGTGAGGGCAGTGCCTGTGGGCAAGGGCAGTGCGCGGAGCCTCCTGGGTTGCCCCTGCGCCTAAGAGCCGAAGGACATGTCTCAGTTTCTGGGAGCTGCCTCAGGGAAGCTCTGCCTGGAGCCCACCCCACCCCCCCGCCCAAGCCCTGGGCCCCCTTCTGCACCCAAACTCCCACCCAGAGCCTGCACCCCACACCCCCTCCTGCACCCTAAGCCCACTCCCACACCCCAACTCCCTCCCGGAGCCTGCACCCCTTGACGCAACCCTACCCCCTGTCCAAGCCCTGAGCCTCCTCCCATACCCTAACTCTCTCCCAGAATCCGCACCCCTTCCCACACCCCAACTGCCTGCCTCAGCCCTGAGCCCCCTCCCACACACCAAACTTCTCATCCCTGGCCCCACCCTAGAGCCCACACCCCCAGCTGGTGCACTCACCCCCTCCCGCACCCCTGCCCCAGCCCAGTGAAAATGAGCAAGTGAGCAAGGATGGGGGAGAGCGAGCAACTGAGGGAGGGGGAATGGAGTGAGCCGGGGTGGGGCCTCAGGGCAGAAGCAGGGCAGGTGGCAGGGCAAGGATGTTTGGTTTTCTGCAATCAGAAAGTTAGCAACCTAATCAGCCCATGGGAGCTGCAGACCTTTATAGCGCCAGATGACAGACACCAGGGGGCACTAGAGCAGAAGAACCCAGTGCTACGTCTTGGCATCTGAGGATGCTCTTGTGATGGCTTCACACAGTCACAGGGCCCCATATTTCTCCCTCCACACTTATAACCTAGGTTCCACACCTCTAGGTATCAAAAAGGGCTTGTCCTGACCATCTCCTGCATCTCTCTTCAGGCTCTCAATCTCTCTCCTCACAGACACACCTGTTTGGAAGACTCTGCAAAGTGTTGAACCCCAGGAAATGATAACCATACACAAACTATGCACTAGGGTAGGGGGAAAGCTCAAATAGTCTATTTGCAGAATGAGATGGCATCCTCCACATGGGAAATTGCCAGCAGCCCACCCAGGAAAGGGCGTGTGTGTGGGGTGGGGGTGGAGAGACAGGTGCAGAGTGACATGAAGAGAAAGATCAAGGAGGAACATTAGCCTGAAAAACCTGGTGACCAAAGGCAGCATCTAGTGAAGATGCTGTATCTGCACTACCTTGAATGAGAAGAAACACTTTTGAGTTCTCAGGGCTGCTAGCTGCTACCCATTTGGACTTAAACTCTACTAAAAATTCACCTTGAAGTCCAGACCACACTTGGAGAGCATCAGCCTGGAAGGGGGAATGTATCAGACAGGTGTGAATGATAGAGTGCGAAAGGTGGTAATGGAAACTGTTTGGTAACCTTAAGTACAGCCATTTGCAAATGGTGCTCCATTGGGCATAACAGAATAAAGTGCAACCCTCTGCCCCGCCCCAAAGTCCTTCTTCCTGCTCCCAAAGAACCCCCAACCTCCCCCAGTAGTTTGCACAGTGCTCAGAATGTGCCAGGTGCTTTACACACGTTCAAGGGCCAAATTCTGCACTGACTCAAGCCACCCTGTTGATTAGAAAGGGTAGAAGGGGGTTTAAATCATGGCAGAATTTGGCTTACAGTCCCTGTCCAAAGGAACATAAAATCTATATCCCTGCCTTGAGACCCATATGATGCAACTGTTCATGGATTGTAAAGCTTCTGAGCTCAGCCATTTGAAGCAAATAAAGTTAGCTCTGCCATGCTGCACATCAGATGTGCCCTTTTAGAGGAAAGCTGGTCTTGTGGCTTAGGCACAGGACTCAAATTCAGGAGATTTGAGTTCAGTGTGCCGGTCTGCCACGGCCTTTGTGCATGATGTTGGGAAAATCTCTTTCTCTCTCTGCCCCTCATTTCCCCATCTCTAAAATGGGAACAATAGGTCATCCTTTGCCTGTCTTGTCTACTGTTAGCTCTTTGGGGCAGGGGACTCTTTTTCTTACACTGCGTTTTGCACAGCATCCAGTAACAATAAGTCCTTGTTCGGTGCTTTTAAGTGCAGCTGTGATGCAACTAGTGCTAAGGTCCAGGACAGGTTACTAACAAAGAGAAAAATGTGTTACTTTTTACATTAACACCGGGAAAAACTGAAAATGGCTCAGTGAAGCGGAGACAATATTGCCAGGGCAATCTCACCTTTGATGATTTCCTGATCATTCTGAACGCTTGATTTTGCAGCCTCCATGGTGCCCTAGTGTTATTTCTTTGCAGTTCATTTCCTAAGGCGCCCTAAAGAACAGGGAGAAAAAATCTGGAGGTAATTCACTGGCGCATTTTACAAGCTGTGCTGGCTTCTCCAGCAGACCTTGTCAGTCCTTTGAACCAGCAGCTGTGCTCATAGAGCCTGACCCAACACACACCAAAGTCAATGGAAAGACTCCTAGTGACTTCAGTGGGCTTTGGACCAGGCTTAGTAGCTGGGCACCTGGAGCCTGAGCCAAAGGCCATTTAAGTGGAAGGACTTTCTCTGGCTTAGTGGGCTTTGGATCAGACCCATAGAGCTCAACTGCGTACTCGTGCAGGGGAGTAATGGGGCATATGGAGCAGTCTTCAGCAGTGAGAACCCAGCGTTTAAAACCTCCCAAAAGTCATGAGATTGGCCCACAAAATTATGAGCTCCCCACCCCCATTATATTTTGGTGTTTGGTCACTTCTGCTGTTTCATGTGAGCTCTCCCCTCCAGTGTGTGAGTAACAGTCGCAGTGCTGCCAGCTTCCCCAGCCGTAGAGAGGGATTTGGGCCCCCGAGGCAGGAGCCCCGCTGGAAGGACCAAGCGGGGTCCACATGATGGAGATGTGTATGAAATGCAGCCTGATGAAGCAGAGCTTCCAGCCTCCCCTGGAATTCCAGTTAGTCAGTTCTGTGCCTCCCACCCACACATCTCTCCCCACCCAAACCCGCTCTGCTCCTCCTGCAGCTGGGGGCTCTTCACAGCTTCCCAGGCTGGGGGTGGGGCCGCTCCAGGGGCTCTTCACCTCCCTCTGCCCCCATTCTCCTTCCTGGGATGGAGAGGGGATGGTGGGTGGGGGAGCAGGGAACAGACTGGCCCATGGCTCACAGAGGAGAAAGGGGAGCAGATTTAACCATTGCTCATAGGGGGGAAGGGGGAGCAGAGAGCAGACTGACCCACTGCTCAAGGAGGAGGGGCAGGGAGTAGGCTCACCCGCTGCTCAAGTGGGGAGGGGGCAGTGGGGTTGACCCACCCCAAATTGCTGGGCTCTCTCCTCCCCCTCCCCAAGGTGCTGTGTGTATGGGGGGATAGAGCTCTGCTTGCAGGCTGCTGCAGCTCTGATTGGCTGCTGTGGCCTGCAGGCAGGGAAGCAGCCAATCAGTGGGGTGTTCTCGAGGAGGGCTGAAATCGTGTGGGTGGGTGGCCCCGGGCTGGGGCTAGTGTCGCGCGAGTGGGGCTTGCATCTGAGCGATGCCCACGCTGCCCCATGGCTGCAGGCCACAACAGCAGCACTTTTGAGGTTGTCAGGTTTTCCGCACAAAGCACAGGTCCTGGCCCGCCGGGAAAGCCGGACTTGTGCCACGGTTCAGCCTCCAAGCACCAGCCTTTCCCCTCGCTGGAGCTGTACTCCTAAAAACAAAAAGTGTGCTGAGAATTTTTTTGAATGGGAAAAGTTTCTTGCCCTTGCCAAGCTCAGAAATGGTGGAACAGACCTTGATCAAAGTCTTGCACATACAAAAAAAAGAAGCCCTTCTTCAGGCCAGAGCCCAAGCATGGAAAATGTTATCCTGAAAAGTGAATGCCTTGCAAAGTGTTGAGCGTGTGGAAAGAAGTGATTAATGCTGAAATGGTTTTACAGACGTCAATCCAGCAGGCGCTACCGAGAAGCTGTTCTAAATCCTGGATCGCACCCTGCTGAAAAAGCTATGCTTCGAGCAAATGCCATCGACCGGGAATCTGAACCAATACCAAACCCACAGACAGTTCCAGAGTCGAAAAGCAGCCAAACAAAATGAGAGGAGGCTTTCCAAAAGGTCGCCAGGGATCCAGATACAGACCCAGATGCCCTTTAAAAACGACACCCCAGTGACTGGTTTGTGGCTGGGGCAAATCCCACGGCTAGGGCCTTCTCCAAAGGCTGCTCCACTCAATGGCTTTTGTTCTAATGACTCCAGTGGGCTGTGAACAATGTCCTTAATGTGAAGCCAGAACAAAAGAATGACCCTTTGCTATAGAAAGGCAGAGGAAGAGTCAGTACAAAGCGAGAGCAAGGATCACCTGGGCCAATTGCCCTTTGAAGGCAAAAATATTCTATTGCAGACTTGTGTGCGGCTAGAAGTGTGCAACTGTAAAAATGCTGGGGATTAATGCGTGATGAATTCACACGCTGATAGAGTCATAGATTCCAAGGCCAGAAGGGGACAATAAGGCATAAACTGAACTGGACACAGGATTCCAGTAGTGGTCACACCAGAGCCAAATGCAGATTTAAAATAACCTCTTTCTCCTGCTCAAGGTTCCCCCGATAATGCATCCCACAATTGCACTACCCCTTTTGGCTACAGCATAACACAGGGAGCTCATATTCAACTGATCGTGACCCCCAAATCTTTCTCAAGAGTCACTGCTTCCCAGGACAGAGTCTCCCATCCTGTAAGTATGGCCTATATTATTTGTTTCTGGGTGTATACATTTCCATGTAGCTGTATTAGAATGCATATTGTTTGTTTGAGCCGAGCTTACCAGGCAAACACGATCATTCTGAATTACTGACCTGTCCTTTTCATTATTTACCACTCCCCCAATGTTTGTGTCATCACAAACTTTATCAGTGATTTCATGTTTTCTTCCAGGTAACTGATAAAAATGTTAAATAGCACAGGGCCAAGAACCAATCTCTGCAGGACCCCACTAGAAACACACCCTTCAATGATGATTCTCCATTTACTAATACATTTGGAGACCTGTTTTTAATCCGGTTCATATACGCCGTGTTAACTGTATATCTTTCCAGTTTTTTAATCAAAACGTCTTGCCGTACCAAGTACCTTTATCAGCCAAACTTGTAATATCATCAAAACATATACCAATTAGTTTGACAGGATCTATTTTCCACAAACCCATGTTAATTAGCATTAATTACATTACCCTCCTTTCATTCTTTATTAATAGAGTCCAATATCAGCTACTTCATTATTTGCCAAAGATCAATGTCAAACTGACAGACCTATAATTACCCTGGTCATCCATTTACCCCTTTAAAATATTGGTGCAACATTAAAAACCAGCATTAAAAATACAGTGAGTTCCTCGGCCACTTTCTTAAAAACTCCTGGATGCAGATTATCTAGACCACTGATTTAAAAATGTCTAACTTTAGTATCTGCTGTTTAACATACTCCTGAGATATTAGTGAAATGGAAAGGCTCTTGTCATGCAATATGACTACATCATCTGATTTTCCCTCCTACAGAACACAAATATTTATTGAACACATCTGCTTTTTCTACATTGTTGTTGATAATTCTACCATTTCCATCTAGTAAAGGACCAATACCCTTGTTAGAACTCTTTTTGTTCCTGATATACTTTAAAAACTCCTTATCGTCCTTAACTATGTTGGCCATAGAATTCTTCTTGTGTCCCTTTGCTTCCATTATCAGTTTCCTACAATTTCTAGCTTCTACAGCCTATCCATTTCTAGATTGCCACTATTATAACTGCAGTAGTGCCTGATAGTCCCAACTGAGGTCAAGGCTGCATTGTGCAAGGCAATGTACAAACACATCATAAGATGCAATCTCTTTTCCAAACAGCTTTACAGTCTAAGACAGACAATGAGTGGGAGGGTTTTCTTGTCAACTGGCTGTTTTATGATGTGTGGGATAGGCCATTGTCTTGTTGTTTCATTATTAGGAATTGTAACCTTGAGAGATCCTAGGACATCTGAGGTTGGGAAATGCTTCTTTTATTGAGGATTAAATCAAACTAAAGAAAATAAATAAATAAGAAAAATGTATTAGCCCATTTATTTAGCCTGGGTAGTAAAATGAGTCCTAAGCTAAACACCCTGTTCTCTGGACTCGCCTCTTGCTATTCTAAAGGGGAGAGTATGAAATAACTTAAGAATCTTTTAGCCTAAAACCACTTACATGCTCAAGTCAGGTATGCATATAATTCTAAAAAAGCCTGGATCTAAGAACAATCAGTTGTAATTGATCCCAATTCTCACTCTGAGAGAGCATAGCTGATGGGGGTTTTCTGTATACATAATAGACATGGAAATGCACAAATATACAGTACCTGTGTACGCCTATTCAAATCTATCCTCAAAACACAAGTCCTCCACAAAGCCTACCAACAATAATCCAGCAGCAAAATTAACAACAACAAAAATCGGCACTGCATAGAGATTGGATATTCCCTTCCATAACTCATTTGTCAGGCCACATCTGTCTATAAGTTCTTTGGGGTGTACACCCTGTCTACCTCTGTGTAGTGTACAGCTCCAAGCCCCTTGTTAGAATTCATCAAATAATAAATAATGTTCATAACTGTGAAAAATACATATAAGAGCAAAAGTGGCATCCTAAGACAACGTGCTCTGAGTCAGTAAGAGGCCTTGTTTGATATCAGCATCTGTCTATCACTACCTCTCTGGATTACACAGAGGCTTTGGATAACATGAACAAACAGGCCATATGATGTGTTCTTTTTACTGAACTATGTTACTGATCGGATAGATATTTTTACACAGCTGTAGCTAGATGGGGCGGAGAAAGTTCTAGAAGGAGCTCTGCCATGAAAGAGGCAGAGTATCTTCAAGGGTTAATACCATGTGCCTTATTCAAATAATGTTCCTTGTTCAGTGTTGGAGGAAAGCAAATCTTTCTATGTCTTTTTATTTTTATTTTTTACACCTTTCTCTCTTGCTGACTACCACAGGTTACATTAAAACTAGTAAGAAAGAAGTGGGTCCTTCGAGGGAGTCTGTCATTTTTCCAACGTACTCACGGAGTGTAGAGAACCATTCTCACCCTGTCTCCGAGATCCACAGTAACTCCCTCCTTATTCCCTGTCATTCAGGAAGTGCTGTTGGAGTTTCTCAAGAATTGTCAGGGCCTGATTCTGTGCCCTGGTTTTGGGGCAGAGATGTTTCTCTCATTCTTAGCCCATTTAGAGGTAGTGTCACTTCTTTCCCAGTTTGGCAAATAACCACTCATCAGTTGCAGTTTCCAATTGTGACTGTAAGCCCTACAAAACGTTCCCAGAAAACTATAAACCTACAGCATCCCTCTGAGGTCAGTGGGAAATGCACTATGGGAGGGATGGAACTTGGTTGTTCAGGTCCAAGAGAATGAATTGAAGGTTCCATTTCCATTTCAGCACTTGACTTCGCACCCCTCTGTCTCTGGCGAGTTCCAGCCCGTTTATTCATGCCTTGGCCTCATGATCAGATTTTCCTTCTAACAAGTCCAATTGGAAAGTTTTTAAGAACCGATTGCCTTTCTGTTCTCCATTCCCTTTGTTCAGTGTGGTATATTCCATCCTCTTTTGCTGTGGAGTGCTCCTGGGGTAAATGGATACTCTATGGTCTTGGCCTCAGCTCGCTAGTTAGATAAAGGAGTATGCAGTCTTATGAGGTGGCTTTGAGTTTACAGCCCTCTTTCTTTGACTCACTAGAAGTGGAGGAGACCTTTCATGCTGGGCTGCTCAGTTGGGCAGTTGATATATACAGCACCGTCTAGGTCAGTCTGAAATTCAGCGAAATTGTTTGCTCAGACCTCAAATCCTGCCAAAGCCCTACAGATCAAAGCAATATAAATATTGGCTTGAGATTGCAGTAAATTTCAGTGGCTGTGTGGGTCAATGGATAGGGCCCTTGACTGGGATTCATGAGAGCTGGGTTCTGTCCCTACCTCTCCCACTAACATACTATATCATCTAGCGCAATAATTTTTGTGTCCCGGGGGCTGTTTGTCCTCTCACTCTTTGCCTTGTCTTTTCACCGTGGAAGTACTTGAGTGCAGGGACTGGCTCTTGCTGTGTGTTTACAGCACCCGGCACAATGGGGCGTCAGTCTCAGTTGCATCCTCTCAATACAAAGAACCAATAGCACTAACCTTACTGTTCACTCCACATGGCAAAACCTTGCTTCCTCATACGACAAAGGATGTCACAGATCAGTTTCCCCCGGCCTTTTCTCTATCAGCTTCCAGAAGCTTCCAAGGATTTTGTAACTGTGTTTCATAACAACCCGCAGTACTTACCGTGAAATGCCACTCAGCATTTTAAGATGACTACAGACTCACTCCGCTGGAAGGAGTAGTAAATGCAGGATAATTTGTGGGGACACCAATGCATTATCTAATGCTAACGCTGTAAATAACTTGTCGCCACAGAACGGTTTGCATAGTGAAGAACTGCATGTTACCACTTTTTTATGCCACTTTTTTTTACTGCGTGGGGAAAGCCTCCAAGAATCTGGGAGAAACAAATTGCCTCCTCCAGGATGTCCTTTCTAGAATACAATGTGGATTGAAAACACTATAGTTAGCACTTATTATGATTTGCATTACAGCGTCACTTAGAGGCCCTAGGTGATATCAGGAGGACCTGATCGTGCTTGGTGCTGTACATGCACACAGTGAGAGACCGCCCTTACCCCAAAAAGCTGTCTGTCTAATCTGACAATTGAAGTATTTTTATCCCCATCTTACAGATTTGGAATAGAACCCAGGTGTCCTGACTCTCACTAGAGTGCCGACCGGATCATACTGCCTCTCTGTAGAGTCAATGGGGATGGGTGCTCTGGTGCACCATCCGAATGATCTGTGAGCAGACGAATGGCGGGGAGAGGATTCTGACTTTAGACTGGAACTTCCGGCTCTTTGAGTTGCTAAACTTCTAAGCTAAACCGAACATTTCCCAAGAGGAACACGGTTCCTGGGAACTCTCTCGTTTTGTTAGTTCTGAAATCCATAATGTTTTACTTAGTGTAGCTGGGAAAGCAGTGTAAAGTACCCAGGGGGGCTGCCTGGGTTAAATAAACAAAATTAAAAATAACTAGCAGACAAAGCTCTAACACGTGGAGGTCAATCTGCTCCTGGAGCTTCCCCGTGTAGTGAGTCAATGGAAGATGGATCAAGTTTTCTGTTGTGGAGGAGAGGAGTGAGCCTTCCAAGCAAAAGAAAGGAAGTGAGGTCCCACCAAGATCTACCTCACAAATCCATCAGCGATTTAATTTCAGAAGAGATACTGGGGCTTTATACAGCTGTCAACAGCATTCTTCAGGTTACATTGCTGCATAAAAGGGAGTGTTAGAACTTGGGACTTAAACTAAACAGATTTCCTATAGGAAACACACACAAAATTACATTGCTTCTAAAGTTACTTTTATAGACATTTTCCCTGAGAAATATTTCTCCCTGGAAAAATAAATTCACAGGATGCAATTAAAACAGTTATATGTGTGCGTTGGAATGGCCTCCTCTTAAGTGCTTCACCAAATGCACCACTAAATAAAGGAATGAAAGCCAGCTTTGTTTAAATCTGTTAATAACAATATTTATTAATTTTAAAATGGGGCATTGTTCTGTTAGTTTACAGGTATGAAAATAGCCTTTAATAAGACTCAGGCTGGAGGTATTCAGCACTGCAGTTGTCCGCCGTGCTAAATTACTTTGAAAGTCCACAAGCAAAAGCAGTACATAGTGCTAGGATGTTGACTTGATAAGTGAAGTGTATATCAAATTCCATACACCGTGGATTCGGTTAGTAAACTGGGTGCTTCAGTCTGCCTTTCTTGCTTTTTTCCTTATTTTTAATTTTTTTTGTAATTAGAGCTGTACTAATTTTGACTTTACACTTTGGAAAGAAAAGCATGATTGTTTTTTAAAGTTTGTCCCTGCACTATGTCGGGCACATTGTGGTTCACCAAGTGTGCTTTAACATGACGTCAAGGAAAAAAAACCCACACACACAAAAAACCAGCATAAATGCAAAATCTACTCACCATTTTCACCAGTGGTTGGCTAACTTGTTGGCATAAAATAAGAACTTTGTGCCCATAAAACTTTTACTTGAGGTTTCAAAAAGCTTGGTGAAAGATGCCAACTTTTCATCCATGACTTTCGGGTTTTGAGATGAGAAGCACTGAAATAGCAAAAGAGAAAGCTCTGTATTTATAGCCCTGACAAAATATCCCCAAGAGGCTACTCTCTTTTCCTTCCCACTTCTCACTCCATAAGAATATGCAATATGATGCTTTTGACCAATGAAAGGGATGTCACTGATATTAAACATGGGGGCTGAGATATCGATGTTTGTAAAGCTGCTTTTTGCATCACTGTGTATTATGATGTTTCACGGCAGGGGCAGGAACTCTTCTGGATTTGGCATCGCTTAACTGAAGAAAAATACTCTGTCATCCATGCAGGAATCTATACTGAACCGAGCTGGAGAGCAGAAGAAAAATGTGTGATAGTCTCATTTTAGAGTGCCAATCTTTAAAAAAGGGAAGAAGGAGGATCCTGGGAACTACAGGCCAGTCAGCCTCACCTCAGTCCCTGGAAAAATCATGGAGCAGGTCCTCAAAGAATCAATCCTGAAGCACTTGCATGAGAGGAAAGTGATCAGGAACAGCCAGCATGGATTCCCCAAGGGAAGGTCATGCCTGACTAATCTAATCGCCTTTTACGATGAGATTACTGGTTCTGTGGATGAAGGGAAAGCAGTGGATGTATTGTTTCTTGACTTTAGCAAAGCTTTTGACACAGTCTCCCATAGTATTCTTGTCAGCAAGTTAAGGAAGTATGGGCTGGATGAATGCACTATAAGGTGGGTAGAAAGCTGGCTAGATTGTCGGGCTCAACGGGTAGTGATCAATGGCTCCATGTCTAGTTGGCAGCCGGTATCAAGTGGAGTGCCCCAAGGGTCGGTCCTGGGGCCGGTTTTATTCAATATCTTCATAAATGATCTGGAGGATGGTGTGGATTGCACTCTCAGCAAATTTGCGGATGATACTAAACTGGGAGGAGTGGTAGATACGCTGGAGGGGAGGGATAGGATACAGAAGGACCTAGACCAATTGGAAGATTGGGCCAAAAGGAATCTGATGAGGTTCAATAAGGATAAGTGCAGGGTCCTGCACTTAGGACGGAAGAACCCAATGCACAGCTACAGACTAGGGACCGAATGGCTAGGCAGCAGTTCTGCGGAAAAGGACCTAGGGGTGACAGTGGACGAGAAGCTGGATATGAGTCAGCAGTGTGCCCTTGTTGCCAAGAAGGCCAATGGCATTTTGGGATGTATAAGTAGGGGCATAGCGAGCAGATCGAGGGACGTGATCGTTCCCCTCTATTCGACATTGGTGAGGCCTCATCTGGAGTACTGTGTCCAGTTTTGGGCCCCACACTTCAAGAAGGATGTGGATAAATTGGAGAGAGTCCAGCGAAGGGCAACAAAAATGATTAGGGGACTGGAACACATGAGTTATGAGGAGAGGCTGAGGGAGCTGGGATTGTTTAGTCTGCAGAAGAGAAGAATGAGGGGGGATTTGATAGCTGCTTTCAACTACCTGAAAGGGGGTTCCAAAGAGGATGGCTCTAGACTGTTCTCAATGGTAGCAGATGACAGAACGAGTAATGGTCTCAAGTTGCAGTGGGGGAGGTTTAGATTGGATATTAGGAAAAACTTTTTCACTAAGAGGGTGGTGAAACACTGGAATGCGTTACCTAGGGAGGTGGTAGAATCTCCTTCCTTAGAGGTTTTTAAGGTCAGGCTTGATAAAGCCCTGGCTGGGATGATTTAACTGGGAATTGGTCCTGCTTTGAGCAGGGGGTTGGACTAGATGACCTTCAGGGGTCCCTTCCAACCCTGATATTCTATGATTCTATGATTCTATGACAGTATCCGCCATATAGCATAGCTGAGCCAAACTATAACTTGTCCCACAGCCCTGCCACGCAGACAAGCTCTCTCTCATCTCTCTCGGTCTATGCATGCACCAAAGTCTAAATAACTCTAACCTGGGTTGCCCCTGTTCTCTTTACCTGAGTGGTGAATGTGGCCTGTGTGCTGATACTAGGTGGGATTTTCAAAAGCGCCTTAGAGTTGGGAGCACAACATTGACTTTCAATGGGACTCGTGTGGCTGACTAACTTAGGGCCTTCTGGAAATCCCATGCACTGAATGCCCTTTGTGTAGTCCCAGGAGAGGATCCAGTTACTTCCACTTGAACTTGAACACTCTGGAACGTGACGCTCCACGGCTTTGCTCCACGAGCCTGGATTGGCATTCTGCCTGTTTCCATCTAAACTGATTCGCCCCCATTAGGTGTGAAAACCAAAGAGCTTGAGCTGGAAGATGCTGTGGAACATTGATTATGACCTGGATCACAAGGCCTAAGAAAAGAGCTCCCTTATGCCTGGCTTATAACCACAGCGATTCAAAATAAAGGTCTGGCTGATCAAGTAGGCAAAAATTGTACGGGACATTGATGGAGAAAGAGGGGCATGATCATAGGACAGAGTCAGATATAGTCAGGAGCTCCTGTTTCTCTGCTTATGACAATGACAAGGGGATACCCAATGGAATTAAAAAGCAGCACATTTTAAACTGATAGCACAAGATAATTGTTTTATGCAACCCTTCAAAAAGCTTTGTATAGGTTCATATGGACACCCAGAGCCTCAGCTGGTCTGAATCAGTGTATGACCAGTGGGGCAGCCTCTTGCCCTCAATTTTAAGATGAACTAGCAGCTTGGATTCTAACCTGCTGGAGGATATTTCCAACCCTTTGGATTAGTGTGTGGAGGAACCACTCATTTGGAAAAAAACAAACCAAAAACCCAAACCCATATGCGAGTAATGGCTTGAGCTCATTTCCGGCTATGTTTCTTCAATGGAGGTTTGTCCAGGTTGTTTGTTTTCATATTGAGCTCAAAGTCACTGAACATTGATGTCATTCATATCAAAACACAGGCATTTCTTTAACGTGCCATAGCTCCATATGTGAGTAATCAAGCACGTGCCGTGACACAAAGCGGTGCTCGCACATTCCAAAGGTTTTATGTCGTCCTCCATGGAAGTTCAGGCCAGGAGGTGCCATTACGATCATCTGGTCCGACCTGTGTAAGTCAGGCAAGAGACTTCCACCCTGGAATTCCTGCACTGAGCCCAGTCGGCAATGGTTCTACCAAAAGTTACCTCTTAGAAACCCATGGTTACTCTATGCACTGGTGTGTGCAGTTTTCGCCTACCTAATGCACCAATTGTTTGACAAAATTAAAATGTCATGTCAAGATCAAATGCCAGGATTAAAAATCATCTGAGATGAATGAGGAGGTGGATGGGTGAGAAGCAGTGAGGCCTTCATGCAAAGTCCACTAAAACCAATGGGAATCTTTCCATTGACTTCAGTGGGCTTAGAGAAAAGGTCTAGAACAACAGCCAGACTTCTTGACCATTGTAAAGGGCCCTGATCAGAGCAGTGCAATAGGAGAGTGTGAGGGCATTCGCTTCAGTTTTAGCTTAGGTAGATTTGTACCCTTGAATGTTGCTGTGTTTCTGGTTTTAAATTAATCGAAAATCTCAAGACAAAACTCCTCCCAAACCATCACATTTTGCCTGGTTTAATTTCAAAGCAGTGAATTTCACTTGGTTTTTGATGGAAAGGTCTTGAAAATAATGAGTTAAAAGGCCAGAAGGAATGAAGTAGGGAGGATGTTGTGTGTAAAGAATAACTAATGAGGTAAGGGGAAGTTTCTAAAAAGAAGGCCTATGACCGATAGGGGTGACTGCAGCTAGTTTTAAATAAGACAAAAGAAATCTGTCCAAAAACGGGCCAACGTGGCCATTCCCAACCCACATACCAGTGTTATCTCTACGTGAACCCAGGTGCAAAACCTGCTGGTCAGCAAGGAGGGGAGCAAAGGTCTTGGGAAGAAAAAATGGGCTGGCAATAAGGGGGAACTGTCTCAGAGTGGTTTTAGCTGGAGTCAGTAATTGGCCATGACAGCACTCGTTTGTGAAAGGGTATAAGGAGTTATGAATGTGAGGTGTTCTTTGTCAGACCCACCTGATCATACTGGAACACACCAGCCAGAATGAGACTGCTATCCTCAGGTCTGGCCGGTTTGTAAGTATACTGATCACGTGCTTCGGAGTACTTTGTTACTGTAGTGACTGCTTATTTTTAGATTGTTAGACCTGTTTAGAGCAACTGCATCAAGTACCAGTTGGCCTTTGGATTTACTGGTTAAATAGGTGTTTGGTGATTTCCCATATTAATAACATTGATATATTATTAATAATTCCAATAACCCACCACCACCACCTCAGTTGTGGGATAGTGTAATCTGAAACACACAGGGATACCTGTGGGTTAAAACCAGTAAGTCTTATGCTTTACTCCCAAACTTTGTCTCTTCAAGTAATTGTGGGTTTGGGCTTTTTTAGCTATAAAACGTTGATTTTTAAGCATGATGTCCTAACAGGATAACAAATGATTCTGTAGTTTTTATTTTCCTGGGCTTTTTTTTATGCCTATCACCATAACAAGTAGAAGCTTATTTTCCTCCTTTTTTTCTCATAGGGCTCAATTCAATAAATATACATCCTGCTTCTTTGCCGCCATAGTCTGCCTTAATGAAGTAGTTAGGCACTTTTATTTATTTCACATTTATTTAGTTGGGGATTGGTCCTGCTTTGAGCAGAGGGTTGGACTAGATGACCTCCTGAGGTCTCTTCCAACCCTGATATTCTGTGATTCGGAGAGATTAATGTTTGTTTTTCTCCACTAACTTGGATGCCCAGATAATCTTTTAAAAAGCAACTCTTATGATTACAAATGCAGTTGTAAGTGCCTGCACCACTTCAGCTTTGAGTTCTCTTCCCAAGGAGGTGCTGTATCTGTATCTGTATCTGTTAGTCGGTCTTCGCTCTAGAAATTTGACAAAAGGGAAAAACTGTTTAAAGAATTTTAAGGTTGCAAAGTCAAGTACTCAAAGGTTAGGAAATGTCAGAGTTAAGCTTTCCCGTGCAACCTTAATTTGCCCCCCTTGTGTAAGTTCATTATGATACATTCTGTAAAGATACGATCACATGCTATTTTTCCCATAGGACCCCTGCCTCATTCAGTCTCCAGGATGGACAGTACTCACCACATGGGCAGCTATTTAATATTTGTTATACTTGTTTTTCAACATGTGGCCTCAAGCCTTCTTTAAGGCACAGCATCCAAACCCTGCACTGAATACAGAATTATTGATATCCTCCTGGGCTTTTCTGTAGTGCTCTCACTGTAGTATCTTACTTCTTTACAAATGTGAATGCATTTCTCTCCCAGCTCTGCTGTGAGCTGAGAGGTATTGTTGTCCCCATTTTACAGCTGGGGGAATTGCAGCACAGACATCAAAGCCTAAAGTGTCTATTAATTTTGGGTGCCCAGTTTGAAAAGCCCAGGTCCTGATTTCCCAAGGCATTTGGTAGCACTTTATACGTTCAGATCACAGTTCCCTTGACGTTAGCTGTGGTTGTAAGCACCCAGCACTTCTGCAAATCAGACCCCTTGGGGCTCAAACTGGGTCCCCAGAAAATGAAGCACATACACTTAGTGACACCTCTGAAAAGTTTGGTGTAAGTGACTTCGGCCTGGTCTGCACTGAGAAATCCACACCCCTGAGAGAGACAGCTATACCAACCTAACCCCTGGGGTAGCATTCTTCTGTTGACCTAGCTAGAGCTTCAGGGGTGGATTACCTACCCTGCCAGGAGAACGTAGAAAGTGTCTACACTGAAGAGCTACAGCAGTGCAGCTACGGCATTTTAAGTGTACACACACCATTAATGAGCATTACAGAGGCGCTCCATTGCTGAAGCAGGGATAGAACCCAGTTCTCCAGGGCACCCTTTAACTGCCTTTACCATGAGACCATCCTCTCTTTCTGCAGTCCCTGGCCTCATTCACTGCACACTTTCCAGCTTCTGCAACGAATGAGACAGGGGCCCTACAGACAACCGCTTCCTTCACTGCACAGCCCTGATTTATCCCCAGAGCAGGGGGACGTACTGTGTACTGAGTGAGGCCAGAGTCCTGGGAACCAAATTAACATTGCCCAGGCACCCTTAATTCTGGTATTTCCTAACTTTTGAGTGCTTGACTTTGACCTGAATAATGTTCTTCTAACATGACTTTTGGGGATGGGATTTCCTCAGTTTTTTTTAAACACTTAGAATTTTTATTTTTTCAAATTTTATATCTGGAACCATGTTGACATCCACATGCATCACCAGTAGGGTTGGAATCTTAGATCCACAGCACAGACCTCCACCACTTGAGCTCACCAAGTAACTGCAGCAGGAGAAGGCTGTTACTGTCTGTGTTGATCTGCCACAAGAGGGAGATGGAGACAAACAGGGGGCTTGCCAGTGCATTAAACAGCTTTTTTTCTAGACAGCAAAGGATGGATGGGTTTGAGAGAGAGCACGGGAGAATGGGAGCTGAAACCCGCTGGCAAAGTGTGTGTGTCTCTATCACCCTTTAGAGGCAGGTCCACATAGATGATGATAACCTTCTGCTGCTACCAATAGAAGGCTCTGGCTACATTAAAGTGTTTAAACAATGTGATGTTGCCTCGATCTTTCAGATACACCTGATGTTTCTCTCTCTCTCCCTGCACCTTCACATGTATTCACCCTCTCTGCAATGTATGTGTGCAACTCCTATTAATGGGACTCAGGTGCATGCATCTGTTGGAAAATACCCTTTTCAGAATGCACAAGAGAGAGACCTTGGCCTAAGTCAGCGGTAAGCCCCCACTGACTTCAGTGAGAGCAGTTAGGTCACCTCTGAGTGCTTTTGAAGATGCCAACCTAAGTCTGACCAGCTGTGCATGAGCCAACAGCAGCATTTGAAGCCAGGACCTAGGAAGCTAAAAGCATAAACCTCTCTTGCCTAAGATAAAGGATTATGTTCCTTAGCTGGAAATAGTAGCTGACTTGCACATCTTAGGTGGAGCAGCCACTAGAGGGAGACAAAGACCCAGCCTCTCCTAGGGTCACCTCCAGAAATGCTGGCTGGCTTGCAATGAATCATTATTCTGGGCAGGTCCATGTCACAAGGGACAGAACTTCCCCCAATTGATGTATCAGCACATGAGGAAAGAGATGGAAGCCCCTTTGCATGGGTCATGTAGAACTAGACTGGACATGGCACTGAGGATTGGACTGTAGGGAACAGCCCAGCATTGGCAGGGGATGGCCAGGTGATTTAATAGGATGTTTCCCTTTCTAATGTCCATGACCCTATGAATCAATGTGTGGTAGGGCTGAGTTTTGCTCCACATGTTCAGAAGCACTGGGATTATTAAACTCTGCACTGCCCGTAAAATGCTCACAGTTGGACGTTACTTGAATTAGTAACAGTTTTACCTGAGCTGTCATTGGCAGAGCCTCATCAC
This sequence comes from Lepidochelys kempii, assembly GCF_965140285.1. Classification (NCBI taxonomy): domain Eukaryota; kingdom Metazoa; phylum Chordata; order Testudines; family Cheloniidae; genus Lepidochelys; species Lepidochelys kempii. Next base: position 74,672,617 of record NC_136390.1, on the reverse strand, counting down.
CAGCCACTGGAGCAGTTCAGATACTCGAGGTGGCAAGTCTGAGATTCTGCCAGCAAGTATTTCCTGCCCATTTTCAGTGGCCAGAGGCAGAGAAAATGTTATTTGTGGAGATCCTCCTACCTTTGCATTCAGAAATAAAGCTCGAAAACAGTTCTGGGCCTAGTGGTATTTAGTGGTGGTGGCGAGTGTTTAAAGGGAAGTCAGATGTAATTGCATTGCAGTAGCTCCAAGAGATCCTCACTGTGCTAAGAGCAGTACATACACCTATGTGAGTGGGTATGTACCCAAACCAGGCTCTGAAAGAATCATAGAATATCAGGGTTGGAAGGGACCTCAGGAGGTCATCTAGTCCAACCCCCTGCTCAAAGCAGGACCAATCCCCAGTTAAATCATCCCAGCCAGGGCTTTGTCAAGCCTGACCTTAAAAACTTCTAAGGAAGGAGATTCTACCACCTTCCTAGGTAACGCATTCCAGTTTCACCACCCTCCTAGTGAAAAAGTTTTTCCTAATATCCAACCTAAACCTCCCCCACTGCAACTTGAGACCATTACTCCTTGTCCTGTCCTCTTCCACCACTGAGAATAGTCTAGAACCATCCTCTCTGGAACCACCTCTCAGGTAGTTGAAAGCAGCTATCAAATCCCCCCTCATTCTTCTCTTCTGCAGACTAAACAATCCCAGTTCCCTCAGCCTCTCCTCATAAGTCATGTGTTCCAGACCCCTAATCATTTTTGTTGCCCTTCGCTGGACTCTCTCCAATTTATCCACATCCTTCTTGTTGTGGGTGGCCCAAACCTGGACACAGTACTCCAGATGAGGCCTCACCAATGTCGAATAGAGGGGAACGATCACGTCCCTCGATCTGCTGGCTATGCCCCTACTTATACATCCCAAAATGCCATTGGCCTTCTTGGCAACAAGGGCACACTGCTGACTCATATCCAGCTTCTCATCCACTGTCACCCCTAGGTCCTTTTCCGCAGAACTGCTGCCTAGCCATTCGGTCCCTAGTCTGTAGCTGTGCATTGGGTTCTTCCGTCCTAAGTGCAGGACCCTGCACTTATCCTTATTGAACCTCATCAGATTTCTTTTGGCCCAATCCTCCAATTTGTCTAGGTTCCTCTGTATCCTATCCCTGCCCTCCAGCGTATCAACCACTCCTCCCAATTTAGTATCATCTGCAATTTGCTGAGAGTGCAATCCACACCATCCTCCAGATCATTTATGAAGATATGGAACAAAACCGGCCCCAAGACCGACCCCTGGGGCACTCCACTTGACACCGGCTGCCAACTAGACATGGAGCCATTGATCACTACCCGTTGAGCCCGACAATCTAGCCAACTTTCTACCATGAATGCAGTCTCACTCTGGGGTTAGAGAGATGGAAACCTGAAGGATACCAAGGCCTGGGGTCCTCTCCTGAGTGGGGCAGACTGCAAGTGGCCAGGAGTGACATGGAGTGCGCTCTGGAAGGAAGCCATGGCCAAAGGGCAAGATGGGGGCCTCTACAGAGGGATCCCCAAGAGACATTTAATTGAGAAGGAGGAGAGGGCAGAATCAGGCTTTTTTTTATACTTTTAGGCTGGGATTTTGTTAGGGGATTCCTGGAGAGGGCCTGAGAGTCCTGGCCCTGAAATTAGGGTGAAGCCAGAGAGGTTGTGGGGGAGAAGGCCTCTGAAGGTGGGGTAGGAAGAAGCCTAGGGAAGCAGCAGCAAGGAGTGGGACTGAGCAGACCTTGACTGCTGGTTATGGGGTCCCTGGGCTGCAACCTGATGTGCAGTGAAGGCCTGGGTTCCCTTATGGCCAATTGAGAAGGTGGTGTGAAGCCCCTGAGAAGTGGCTAAGGGCCACAGGAGAGATCTGAGAGAAAGATGTGATGGCCTCTGGACCTGGAGTTGGGGCTGAAGGCCTTTTGGTGAGGATAGTTAGATTGTGATCCCAGAAGGGGTGGATTAAATTTTGACCTGTCTGGCGGGACTGGGAGATTATCATAGTGCTGAAGCAACTGTTGGCAGGGGGTGGCATGGTGGGGGGAGCTGCTATGCCATACGTGACCAGAAGGAGGTGCTCTAGCGGTAAGTGAATTCTTCATAACAACGTAAAGACAGTCCCTGCCCCAAAGAGCTTTGGTCAAAACAGACAAGACTGAGAAAAGCCGTCTTATTACAGGTTTCAGAGTAGCAGCCATGTTAGTCAGTACTCGCAAAAAGAAAAGGAGGAAAGTAGCTCACGAAAGCTCACGCTCAAATAAATTGGTTAGTCTCTAAGGTGCCACAAGTCCTCCTAGTATTATTACAATATTTCAACCCCAAGCATCCATAAAGGTCCCTCCCACTCCCCAAAAATCGTAAGATTGTCTTAAAAAAAATGAGAGTGGGAAAAAAAAAGACAATATACGTTGGGTCCTTTTTATTTTCTTTCTGGTTTCTGAGCCTTTAGGGTTCACACACTAAACCCTGGGGGTTCCGTGTGTCCATCCCAAGCAGCAGGTGCCCTGGGGCCAGAGGCAGATCTCCAGCTGGTTGGGGTCATGTTATTTGCCTCACCTTGTTCAGGGGGTCAGTGTTCATCCTGCCCCCAGGGACTGTCTCCATGGAATGGTTCCTTCATCTAACTCCCCAGGGCTTAGGGTCTCTGGCCTGATCCCTTAGGGTGTGCCAGCTCTGAGAATGGCCTGTCCTCCCACAGGCAGCTGGTGGGGACACCGGATGCTGAATGCTCCAGAGGGCTTCTCTCCAGCATGATGGTGTGTCTGGTGGGCCAGAGAGCTCTGCTCTGTGTGAAACAGCTCCGTAGCGGCCGGTTCTCTGTGTACTAGTGCCTCTCTCAGGGATTCATAAGCAGCCAAAATGGTGGCACGTCTTGGGCTGCAGGACCCCTCACCCACCCAGGCTCTCGGCACCCAGGGCCTGTCCATCCTGGCTGCCAGTCCCTGGGAGGGGAGGGATGACCAGCAAAGGAAAACCCAGGGGACCAGAGCAGGAATGTCATTGACTCCAAAGCCAATCGAGGGCCCGTCTGTCTGAGCTGAGGGACTGCTCCTGGTGGCAGCTCTGCCAGGGCGACCCAGGAGCACTGGACTGGTTGGGGCACAGGGAGCAGAACCAGGAACTGGCCTGGTCTGTCTTCCGGGAGGAAAAGGAGCCTATGTCTGTAGCATAGCCTGCCCTGGCTGAGAGGGGGCTCAGCATATGCTAGGATGGGGATTATCTAGGTAGGGGGCAACGAATGCTCCCCAAGGATCCTTTTGTGCCACGAGCAAAGCCCCTCTTGGGGGACATGGCCCAGGGACTGTGCGGCACGGATGAGAGGCTGACCTTGGATCTTAACTAGGACCCTGAGTTAGGGCCTCAGTGCAGAGCTTGATGGCTGACCTGTGCAGCCTTTACCAGGATCCTGCTGCCCCTTTCTGGCTGGGGAAGTGAACAGGGTGAGGGAGAGTGGAGGCTGTGTGTGCACTCACAGGCCTGGTGGGGGATGTGGACACGTGTGCGCACATATACACCTGCCGGCCTGCACACTCTGCCTCTCCTTGGCCATAGCCCCTCTGTCCCTGAGCTCAGGAGCTGATTTCATCCCTTGAGGGTGGCCAGGGTGGGTGGGAAGCCCTGTTATGTGGACAAGGCTGGGGCGTAGGAAGATCTCACTGGAGCAGGGAGCTTGACCGTGTCTATTCTCCACCAAGGGCCCTGGGCCTGCAGGTTCCAGAGTCAGATGCCTGGGAAAGAGTGGAGGAAAGCTGGGAAGGTAAGCCTCTCCCCTCAGTGCTGGTGAGGTGGGGCTGGTAGAGGGCCCCCACGGGTAGTCTCCCCTCCCTGCATGAATGAGGATGGGGCAGGGCGCTGGGATAGTAACAGCACTGAAGGGGTTCTCGTCTGCTCTACACCTGGGCGTTCTCTGACACTCAGCCTTCTCTCCATCCTTGCATCCAGGCTCCGTCTAACTCTTGCTGCTTCTCCCTGTATCCTGTCACTAAATTCAGCCTCTGCTGCCCATCAGCCCAGCTAGAATGCTTGTCCGGGCCCTTGTCGCCTCCTGTCTCTGCACTATCCTCCCTGCCTTGTCCAAGCCCATCTCACTCCCTTGGTCCATTCCAAACCCTGCTGCGAAGGGCATCTCCCCCACCCAGCACTTTGAAGGCATCCCCCATCTCCATGCATCCCTCCCCTGGCTCTTCCTTTGCCGTTGCTGCAAACGCAGCCGCTCATAGAAATTTGAAAATCAAGATGGAATGTTTTTCTAAAAGACATAGTTTAGTTCAGACAGGAATTCATGCAGGCATATTCTCTGGCCTGGGCTACACAGGAGGTCAAATGAGATGATCACAATGGTCCCACCTGGCCTTGGAAGCTATGAATCCCTGCCTTCACAGCCTGTCCCCATCCCACCTCACGCCACCTCTAGAGGTTATGACTCCTGCTCTGTGCTGCGACCATGCCCTCCTCCATCACCTCTTTGTGCTGTGAGTTTGTACCGTGCCTGGCACAATGGGACCCAGGTCCATGACTAGGGCTCCTAGGCCCTACTGCAATATGAACAATAATAATAGGATTGAATTCTGGGGTTGGTGCTACCATTGTGAGCCCATGGGAGGGAGTCAAGGGTACTGAGGAGTCAAGAAGAAGACGGAAGAGGCAGGAGACAGCGGGGTATCTTGGGTATGAGGTGTTGGCAGTGTGAAGATGATGCTGGTAGCTGGATGTGGTGGGGAGATAGAAGGCCCCACACACATCTGACAGACGGAGGTTGGGGGCAATAGGTATAGGGTCCTGTTGTAACTTGTGCTTGAGTCTGTGACCTACTCCATCCCTCTGTCTCAGGATACTGGGTCCAGGCGTATCAACATTCCCATCTGCAATACACGCTGAAGGCCTGCAACCCTGTGTGACCAAAGGAGCCCTCCAAACATCAGTGTGTGAGGCAGTTGGGTGACACTGCAGCTGGCCCTGCAGGAGAGTCCCCCGCAGCAGTCGGGGCAAGTCCCCCAGTTTTGTTATTTTACCAGCACTGAGGGCCCTGGCTCCTCAAGGTCTCTTGATTGGGACTTGGAAAGATTCTTCTCCATCCCCTGTTTCCTCTCAGAGGCCATTTTCTGCTGAGAACTGGAGACACAATATGTCCCACCCCTCCCCATTCACCCGACAATGGCCCTTCATGGCTCTTACATGAGTAAATGCCAGTGGTCTCCTTTGGAAGGGGCAGAGGAGGCTAGAGACCAGGACTAGGCTCTATGGCCCTGTAAGGCCTTGTCTCCGCAAATGGAAGACAGGACCTGGAGGCACCAAGTGGCTCAGCTGGAGTGTGGAGGCCTTGAGCATTTGGGGAACCCAGCTGGGTCAGGCCCTGCCCTTGATCCTCATGGAAGAGGATTAAAAATTTGCCCATCATTTCCCAGCTCTGTTAATTGTGGATTCCCCATGTGGACTCCTCATCAGAGCATCCACACCCCTGCATGGCCGTGGCCATGGCCATGCTCAGTGATGAGGCCCCTAAATTGGCATCCTCAGGGCGTTCTTGCCATACACAAGTACCACTCCTGGTATGTGGCCTGTGGGGGTTTCCTTCTCTCCTAGCCATGCCAGTGGATATGGAGGGAGAAGAGTGAAGGGTGACATAGGGCTGCCCCATTATTAGGCTTAAGGATCTCATGCCGGATAATTCAATCCATCCCCATTAGCTGTACCAGGGTGGGTTTGCGGTGCAGTACGGTGTATCCCCCCCCTTCTCAAGCTTTGGGAAGTGATGGCTAATCGGTGCATACTCAGACTCAGCTGCACCACCAGCAAATCTTCTGCAGTGGCAAGTACCATGCCTACAGGTCCACAGCCGTGGTGGCATGCATATGGGCAGTGCATAGCAGGACATGAATTTGTCTGCCCATAAAAAATGTAATTAGAATGGGGGGAGGGAAGAGAAGTGAGTGCGTGTGTGTGTCTTCCCTCCCCCCCAATTGTGGCAAAAATTTTCTTTGCAAATTTTCTGACTTGTGCTGAAAAAACGCCAAAATGTTTTTTCCCCCCTCCAAAACCCAGAAAACGTTCCATGAAAAGTGACAATTCCCCCCTCCCCCTTTTTTTTGGCTAAAAAGCCATTTAGCCTTGGAAAAAAATAGCTTGGCTGAAACAGTAGACTCGCTTTCATTTGTGACCTGTCTTCGGACAGATCTTTACTGTCCGTGAGAACTTGTGCTCAGCGGCCTTAGCCGGCTTGCACGAAGGTGGTTGGGTGGGTGACTGAGGGGGAGGAAGCACCTGCTTCTGCTTTGCTAGCTCCAGGTGTGCCAGCAGGGGAATGGTGCAGATGGTGATTTTGGCTGGAGGGCGGCAGTAAAAGCCCTCAGAGCATTTGCTTTCAGCTGGCTCTAAGTGTCAGGGATGTCCCTCACTGTGCCTATGGCTGGTGCTGATCATGGATGATTTATGGAGCGTATGTCCTCGGCAGTAAGTACCTGTAACTCAGTGCAGGCACTTCTCGTGGAAGCATGAGGTCGACATGCAGACTGCAACCTCTCTCTGTCACCTGAGGCACGCTCAGCGCTTGTGCACCAGTTTTATCCCGCCTGTTCTGTGACAGCAGGTCTGGTTAGCGTCTGAGGAGGTGAAAGACAGGCTCTGTAACGTGCCAGTGAACACAAAAGAGACAGAGTGGGCCGGCTGCACCGCCTCAGCAGTGTCTGATTCCTGTCTGTAGCTCACTTCTTTTGAAAGGTGAAGTGAGAGCGGTTCCCTCTGGCAAGTGCAGCCCTCGTTGTAATCTGCTGCTCTACAATAGGTGGCGCTGTGGTGCAAACAGCAGTCATGGCCCATGGGAAGATGCTCGAATCCTGCCGGTCAAACTCTGCTTCACTTCCATTGCATGTGAACAGACACAAGCGGTCCACTGCTCTGAATGCTGTGTGTGTGGTAGACCTGCACAGTCGGCTTAGGCTTCCCTTCCCACCTCCCCTTTCCTTCCTCCTTTGAGTTCAGGCTCCCCCGGCTGGCTGTTGCAGCATTGCCCTCTGACTGCCGGGAGGTGACTTCCACAGCTGAAATGTCATGGTAGCACATCTGCAAACTCAGTTGGATCTAGGACACTTGGGGTGGCTCCCTAGGGAGGGTCTGCCCAGAAGAGTGGGTGATATCCGTTCTGAGAAATAGATCTGAGAACCAGCTTTTCCCTCTCATACGCAGGCACCCACTAATTTGGACATTTGTCTCTGGCTGCCCACCATTCAGCACAGTTGTGCCAGTTTGGACTTTGAAGATTGTATGGCAGGGGAATATGATAACTTCTGTCAGCATCTTGTATTAATGCCACAGACTCACCAAGCAAAATGCTGGCCCTGCTGAAGTCAGTGGTTAAACTCCCATTGATTCTTGCACCGAGCCCTATGATTTGTCCATGTTGATCCTTTTGGATCTTGGTTTATCCCCCCGCCCTGTTTTTTCGCTGGCAGCATCTAGGATGGGATGTGTGAGTCTAACTGTCTTGGGACCAGTATATCCAAGGTAAATTGCTTAATTTGTTTCATTGACTGGCTCATTTTGTGCTCCAGTACAGATGAAAGAAAGTTGTGACTTCCCTATCTGGTGCAAGTCTCTATCTTTCACTTGTTTTATGGTGTAATCACCCATTGATCTTTTTCTACTGTTTGGGTGTTTGAGATGAATGAACACACCTGCTTGTTGAAAGTGAGGTTGAAGAACTGCTGGAGCATTGGCATCACGGACTTTAATTACCATCTCAGCTACATTTCAGTGAAGACAATGGCACTGAAGTGAATTGTGGGATTGTCAGCGTTCTGCTCTTCTAGTTCAATGGGCAAAGCTTCATTCAGTGAGCTTGTTGGATCTGAAGAAATCTATTTCTGCCTTCTTCGAGAGGACCACAAACCCTATTGACGAGCCAGTATGTCAGAGTTAAGCATTCCTCACATCTCCTCTTCTTTCCATTTTTTAATACCGACTTTTGCTCCTGGACATGTTCTGCAGTTCCCTCTCGAAGGTGGGCGTACTCTCCTGACTGCCAATTAGTGTACAGATCTCATTATCTGCACTAAAATGGTAGGGATTCCCCCCCTTCCCCTGGCATGGAGGAATTAATCCCCAGAGCAACTTGAATTTTTAGTGAACTCTAAAGTTAAGTCTTTGGCCGAGAGCCAGGAAGAAAAAGGTTTTATAGACTGAGCTAAGTGTGAATTACAGTTATGGCTACAATCTTGGGTTTTTTCCTTTTTTTAAAGAGCAGCTTGACTGTGACTCCGGTGCCGAAGCAGATATACTGCTAAGTACTCCATAACACAGCTTGCTGTTGCTACTTGACAGGTCTGGTTGGAACCTTTGGGGAATTGGAGGGCGGCTGCTTCTGGAAAGGGTGTGGAAGGTGGTGGGGGGCTAACCTTCATTTCAGCACCAATAGTAAATAACTGCCCTTAGAAGTCACAGAACAGAGTGTCCAATCAGAGTGTGGGACACAGTCATGGGGGGCTCTCGTTAAGCCAGAAATGAGAGCGAGGTACATTTCCATCCTCTTCCTTCTACTGCACTAAATGCAAATGCTGGCGTACTTCCAGGAAGTAAAAGCAGTGGGAGATGCTTATGACCCTTTTCCTTTGCTCTAGTGGTGGAGTTCTCTGGTGACATAGAATAAAATGTTAGCCTTTGGGATCCATTTAGCATATGTATTGTGTCACCTTTCCACGGGGTTAAGCTGGAAATCTCCAGTTTATGTGCGAAACCACTGTCCTTGTCTCCAGGGTTTCTCAGCCTGTGGGTCAGGACCCAAAATTGGGTTGCCAGAATGTTTCAAAGGGTGGCGTGGCAGCTGCTGTCCCCCGGGGCTGGCTGGGCTGGCCTCTCTGCTCCAGCCACTGCAACCTCTGCGGTCCCAGCACCACTCAGGTGTGGCCCAGTCGTCATGCTGACGGGAGTCTGGGTAGACCAAACGTGAGTGAATGGCACTGCAACCCCATGAGCCGGGTCACAGCTCCACTCACACAAATTGGGTCCAATCAGGGGGGCAGGGCCAAACCTGAGCGTATCTGCAGTCCCGGAGGTTGCAACGCCTGGAGCAGAGAGCCAAGCCCAGCCAGCCCCACAGCACAGGAGCTGCAGGAGCCGCCACTGTGGGGTGAAGGCCGGGCAGGATCCAATACCCCTCCCCCGGGAGGGGGACAGGATCTGACTGAAACCACCTGAGGGCCTCTACCCCCAGACTATTTACTGGGTTGCAACAGGCAATAAACATGTAAAATGGGTCGTGAGCCCAAAATGCTTGAGAAATGCTTGTATGCACACACCCATAGGTGGGTGCTATCCACACGGCAAGTGCATGCCGTCCATACAGGTGTGTATCATTCAGACTGCTCTGCAGAGGCATCGTCTGGCACTTCAGCCAAACATGTTGCATATCTGAGGAAACAAATGAAATTTACCTTTGGACGATCACACACACTAACAACTTTTGGCTCAGCTGTGTTCCAGAAGTTGGGCCAGACCCTCAGCTGCTGCAAATTGCTGTAGCTCCATTGAAGTCATTGTTAATTCTCATGGCTGAGATTTAAAACCAAGGTCCTTTCCCTTAGGACATTAAGGAAAGGACCATTGTGTGACTTATTCACAGGTAGATTTGTCCGAAGTTCTAGGCTATATGCCAATGGAAACAACCGTGGCCTGGTGGAAAGTTGGGTGAGATGGCCAACAGGAAAGGCCTATCTCTGACAGCCATTCCAATTACTTACACTGGAGCTGGTTGAAATTCAGATTTTTAGAAAAATGTGCACTGAGCTTTTCACCCAGCTCTCTGTTGAAGGGATGTAGATGGCCACCCCGCCTTTGCCACAATATGTGAGCAATACAATCTTCAATGTATTTATGTGCACAGTAGAGCCCTATTTTACACATGGAGAACTAAGACAACAAGTGACTTGCCCGAAGTCACACAGGAAGTCTGTAGCAGAGTAGCTCTCCTAACAACCAGGCCAGCACCCTGATCATAGGATCATTCTCCCATTGCCTCAGTGGTGCTCCACATGGGTCTGTTAATTGCAGGATGGGGGACTAATACTGGCAATTGCTAGACATATCTCAGACCACCAGGAGCATGCTAGGAAGCTAAGAATGGGGCACTGAGAGTGGGAAGCTGGAGAAAGTACCTGTGGTAACGGGAAGCTTTTGGAAACATTAGCGGATGTGGTGGAGTGGCTGAGTTAGACATTTCAGTCTGAGTGTCCCCCAGCCGAGCGATTATGCAGAGAATTAGATGGATTTTCTTGGCAAGCAAGTTCTAAAAAGGGAGAAAGGTGGGTGCAATTTTATTTCTGGGAAAAACACCAGAATATTGAATGTATTCTTTTGTGTTTTTCTTCTTGGTTTCTTTTGGGATGTGTTTTTTTTTTAACCTTGTAGGAAACCTGTGTCTTTGCCTGTCTTTTCATTGTTTCATGGTTGGGAGAGGGAGAAAAAAGCATATTATAAAAAGAAAGTCACCGTGTCTGGGTCCTGTTAGACTAGTGTGAGTATATTTTTAGAGCATGGACGCTCCAGTAGAGAAAGCCCAGCTCTTCATTCTCAGGAGATCAGTTTACATCCCCACTTTCAGCTGCACTGGAAATCAACAGAGCAATGAAAGGCCAGTCCTAGGAAGCGCAGACCATGCAGGAATGAGCTCTTAGAAGGATGAGGTGGGCGAGTGAGTTTTCCCATCCAGCCTGTGCATTGCACTTGCTTTCAGTCTCAGGGTATGATTCTTGGAGTCAGCCGGAGCAGATTTTAAAAAAGAAAAAATAGGCCAGATCCCCAGCTACGGTAAATCACTGTAGCCCCACTGGTGTAACTAGACCTACACTCAGTGACACCAGTTGGGCATCTGTCTGGATCTGGCCCATTGGCTCCAATGGAGCTATGCCCATAGACATCAGCTGGGGATCTGGCCCACTGACTTTGGTGGAACAATACGGATTTACACCAGCTGTGGATTTGGCCCATTTTTTTTCCTGTGGGGAACTGCCACCCTGCAACTGTCCATTAGCAGTTAAGCCTAAGTTTCCCTGCATAAAGCGTGTGTCCTATTGAGAGAACACCCTGATTTCTCCACGGAGACAGAGACAAGATATTGGAGCAGTCGGTAAGTTTTAGGAGCCACTTTATCCTCTCTCTCACCCCCCCGCCCCTCAATCTCCACAGCCCTCATCAGCTGGCTCTTCCCATCTTCCCTCCCTTGTTCCTGGCTGGCATCCCTGGCACACGGCTGACTCTCTCCTCCTAAGAGGAAGTCAGTGGGGCTCTCCACAGGCACAGGAATCCCCACCACGGGGATCCCTGCAGCAGGATCAGGGCCATGGTGATCCTTGGAGGCCTGTGGCACTAGCTGCAGTGTTACCTTGGGTCACTATAGAATCATAGAATCATAGAACATCAGGGTTGGAAGGGACCCCAGAAGGTCATCTAGTCCAACCCCCTGCTCAAAGCAGGACCAATTCCCAGTTAAATCATCCCAGCCAGGGCTTTGTCAAGCCTGACCTTAAAAACCTCTAAGGAAGGAGATTCTACCACCTCCCTAGGTAACGCATTCCAGTGTTTCACCACCCTCTTAGTGAAAAAGTTTTTCCGAATATCCAATCTAAACCTCCCCCACTGCAACTTGAGACCATTACTCCTCGTTCTGTCATCTGCTACCATTGAGAACAGTCTAGAGCCATCCTCTTTGGAACCCCCTTTCAGGTAGTTGAAAGCAGCTATCAAATCCCCCCTCATTCTTCTCTTCTGCAGGCTAAACAATCCCAGCTCCCTCAGCCTCTCCTCATAAGTCATGTGTTCTAGACCCCTAATCATTTTTGTTGCCCTTCGCTGGACTCTCTCCAATTTATCCACATCCTTCTTGTAGTGTGGGGCCCAAAACTGGACACAGTACTCCAGATGAGGCCTCACCAATGTCGAATAGAGGGGAACGATCACGTCCCTCGATCTGCTCGCTATGCCCCTACTTATACATCCCAAAATGCCATTGGCCTTCTTGGCAACAAGGGCACACTGCTGACTCATATCCAGCTTCTCGTCCACTGTCACCCCTAGGTCCTTTTCCGCAGAACTGCTGCCGAGCCATTCGGTCCCTAGTCTGTAGCGGTGCATTGGATTCTTCCGTCCTAAGTGAAGGACCCTGCACTTATCCTTATTGAACCTCATCAGATTTCTTTTGGCCCAATCCTCCAATTTGTCTAGGTCCTTCTGTATCCTATCCCTCCCCTCCAGCGTATCTACCACTCCTCCCAGTTTAGTATCATCCGCAAATTTGCTGAGAGTGCAATCCACACCATCCTCCAGATCATTTATGAAGATATTGAACAAAACCGGCCCCAGGACCGACCCTTGGGGCACTCCACTTGATACCGGCTGCCAACTAGACATGGAGCCATTGATCACTACCTGTTGAGCCCGACAATCTAGCCAGCTTTCTACCCACCTTATAGTGCATTCATCCAGCCCATACTTCCTTAACTTGCTGACAAGAATACTGTGGGAGACCGTAGGATGCACTGGTGAACACTGAGTGGCATTCGCATGGTTCATGATTAACTAAAAATAACTGTGACAAAATCTTAGCCTTAAAGTCACAAAAAGGTCACAGGCAACAAACAAAAACTCACAGAGCCTGTGACCTGTCTGTGTCTTGTACAAGCTGTGTAGGAGAGGCACATGGCCCCAGCTGCAGCCTCCACCGCGGGGCTATATGGGGTGAATAGCCCCGGCTCTGGGCCTGGCTTTAGCTGCTGACAGCTGAAGTCATGGAGGTCCAGTAAAGTCATGGAATCTGTCACTGCCATGACTTCTGTGACTGAATTGTAGCCTTCTTCATGATTAGGAATAGCAATCGAAGCGTGCCCAGAGCGGCCCCACCAGAGGGACCTGCCCCAGAGAGCCTCCCATCTAGTTCCAGGGAGAACTCTACACAGGGGGCACTGGGAGGCGGAAGTGGGGGAATGGAAATAGGGTAAGGGCTGATCTGTTTCCATCTCTGTGCCTCATTTAAAGTGAGTTGTTTGGAACTGATGTCCCCTGCAAACTGTGTACATGGCCACACTGCCATCTCCCACTCCTGTGTGTAACCTTTCTGTCAGGCACAGCCAGCAGCAACCAGGGCCGGGTTCAATATCTAGCGGTTCCTTTCCATTGATACAACACAGAACTGGCTTGAGCCCCTGCCCAGTGACCTGGGACAATTATACACCACCCCCTGGGCGTCTCTAGGAGGCAATACTTTCCCTTTCGCAAGCACAGAGTCTGAGTGTAGCAAAAACTTTTAATAAAAGGAGGGAAGTAACTTGGCATTAATTTGGGAAAACACCACAAACAGAGATCATAAACATAAACCATGAGCAAAAGACCCATCCCCAAGTAAGCGGGGCAGTGTCCTTTCCCCCTCAGGTTTTTAAGTCGAGCAACCCCTAAGTCGCTTTCACGTGCCCGTCCCTTCTCTGCACCCCACTCACAGTTGCTGTCCTTGGTCATTGCAGCCCCAGAATTCAGAGGTGCATCTTCAGAGTTCACCTCCCACCCTGGGTGGAGGGGAGGGTAAGGAGGCACCTTACACACTCCGCTGCTTGGACACTCGCTCGCCACCCCTTTCTGTCGGCTGCCCACTTGCTGCCTCTCTCCACCAGCCGCTCGCTGAGATGTCTTCAGGGCCCGCCACTTAACACAGGTCTCAGTGATTTCAGCTTTCCGTGGGGGAGCCTCTCTGCTAATGCACACAGAGCAGTCTCTTGCATCAGCGACACTGTCTCAAAGCAGGTCTAATTAGATCTAGGTATCGGTAATTTCAGCTCTCCAGCGTTTAACAAGACTCTCAATTGAGACTGAACCAGCCCTTTTATTACGCGGTGGAGACAAAAAGGGTCAAATGGTATCTGAGGCCCAGATCGCTAGGTCCAGGTCCACCCCACTCCCCTCCTATCCCTGACACCTGACTTCCCCTTGCCTCCCTCACAGAGCACCCACCCCGCTCCTCTGTTACCCGCAACTGCACACAGCTCCCCCCACAGAGCCCCCTCCCTGTCCCCTCCTACCCCTGACACCCAACTGCCCCCTGCCTCCCCCACAGAACCCCCTCCCTGTCCCCTCCTACCCCTGACACCCAACTGCCCCCTGCCTCTCCCACAGAACCCCCTCCCTGTCCCCTCCTACCCCTGACACCCAACTGCCCCCTGCCTCCCCCACAGAGCCCCCTCCCTGTCCCCTCCTACCCCTGACACCCAACTGCCTCCTGCCTCCCCCACAGAACCCCCTCCCTGTCCCCTCCTACCCCTGACACCCAACTGCCCCCTGCCTCCCCCACAGAGCCCCCTTCCTGTCCCCTCCTACCCCGACACCCAACTGCCCCCTGCCTCCCCCACAGAGCCCCCTCCCTGTCCCCTCCTACCCCGACACCCAACTGCCCCCTGCCTCCCCCACAGAGCCCCCTCCCTGTCCCCTCCTACCCCTGACACCCAACTGCCCCCTGCCTCCCCCACAGAACCCCCTCCCTGTCCCCTCCTACCCCTGACACCCAACTGCCCCCTGCCTCCCCCACAGAGCCCCCCCGTCCCCTCCTACCCCTGACACCCAACTGCCCCTGCCTCCCCCACAGAGCCCCCTCCCTGTCCCCTGCTACCCCTGACACCCAACTGCCCCCTGCCTCCCCCACAGAGCCCCCTCCCTGTCCCCTCCTACCCCTGACACCCAACTGCCCCCTGCCTCCCCCACAGAACCCCCTCCCTGTCCCCTGCTACCCCTGACACCCAACTGCCCCTGCCTCTCCCACAGAACCCCCTCCCTGTCCCCTCCTACACCTGACACCCAACTGCCCCCTGCCTCTCCCACAGAACCCCCTCCCTGTCCTCTCCTACCCCTGACACCCAACTGCCCCTGCCTCCCCCACAGAGCCCCCTCCCTGTCCCCTGCTACCCCGACACCCAACTGCCCCCTGCCTCTCCCACAGAACCCCCTCCCTGTCCTCTCCTACCCCTGACACCCAACTGCCCCCTGCCTCCCCCACAGAGCCCCCCCGTCCCCTCCTACCCCTGACACCCAACTGCCCCTGCCTCCCCCACAGAGCCCCCTCCCTGTCCCCTGCTACCCCTGACACCCAACTGCCCCTGCCTCTCCCACAGAACCCCCTCCCTGTCCTCTCCTACCCCTGACACCCAACTGCCCCTGCCTCCCCCACAGAGCCCCCTCCCTGTCCCCTGCTACCCCTGACACCCAACTGCCCCCTGCCTCCCCCACAGAGCCCCCTCCCTGTCCCCTCCTACCCCTGACACCCAACTGCCCCCTGCCTCCCCCACAGAACCCCCTCCCTGTCCCCTGCTACCCCTGACACCCAACTGCCCCTGCCTCTCCCACAGAACCCGCTCCCTGTCCCCTCCTACACCTGACACCCAACTGCCCCCTGCCTCTCCCACAGAACCCCCTCCCTGTCCTCTCCTACCCCTGACACCCAACTGCCCCTGCCTCCCCCACAGAGCCCCCTCCCTGTCCCCTGGTACCCCGACACCCAACTGCCCCCTGCCTCCCCCACAGAGCCCCCTCCCTGTCCCCTCCTACCTCTGACACCCAACTGCCCCTGCCTCTCCCACAGAACCCCCTCCCTGTCCCCTCCTACACCTGACACCCAACTGCCCCCTGCCTCTCCCACAGAACCCCCTCCCTGTCCCCTCCTACACCTGACACCCAACTGCCCCTGCCTCCCCCGCAAAGCCCCCACCCCTCCCCTCCAACTCCTGACACCCAACTCCCCCAGCTCTCCAGGCAGAGCCCCCACCCCCTCCCCTCCAACTCCTGACACCCGACTGCCCCCAGCTCCCCAAGCAGAGCACCCACCCCTCTCCGCTCCCCCCCATTGTACTGTCAGGGAAGTTGACGTTGGTGTCGGAGTGTTCTAGAAGTTCCTGGACAGCACGATCAGCTTCTCCAATGGAACCCTTCAGCAAACTATAGCCACGAAGCCCCCAGATCATCACACTTACTTCCATAGATCCAGTAACCACCCGAAATGTACCAAGAAATCTGTTATCTTCAGCCAGGCACTCAGCTACCAGAGAATGTGATCCAAGGAGAAAGTCCGGGCTACACACCTTAACACACTTAGAACCAGACAAAGACACTCCACCAGCAATGGAGATCACATCATGGAGTGGGCCACCCAAAGACACTGAGAGATCATGTTTCAATATGAAACAGAAAGCCTGCTGACCTCACACCATTTGTTGTCACTTACCGCCCTACGCTGGAACCCATACGGGGAGGGGGTCAGTAGTCTATTACTAACCATAAGTTATGAAGACCACGTCCTCAAAGAAATATTTCCCGAATTCTCTCATCTGGCCGCCAAACAACCCCACAGCGTCTCCAAACTCCTCATCAGAAGCAAGCTCCCCACAAACCAGGAACCACCAACTCAAAGCAGCGCCAGACTCTGTCAGAACAACCGATTCGAAACCTGCAGTCATAGCTCCACTGCTACAATGATCAACACCCCTCTACAGCCCACCTGTCAAGATCCATGGGTGCTACACATGCCTATCACAAGACATTGTGTATCTCTCCCAGTGCATTAAGTGTCCCAATAACAACTATGTGGATGAAAAGTGGATGAGAAGCTGGATATGAGTCAGCAGTGTGCCCTTGTTGCCAAGAAGGCTAGCGGCATATTGGGCTGCATTAGTAGGAGCATTGCCAGCAGATCGAGGGAAGTGATTATTCCCCTCTATTTGGCACTGGTGAGGCCACATCTGGAGTACTACATCCAGTTTTGGGCCCCCCACTGCAGAAAGGATGTGGACAAATTGGAGAGAGTCCAGTGGAGGGCAACAAAAATGATCAGGGGGCTGGGGCACATGACTTATGAGGAGAGGCTGAGGGAACTGGGATTGTTTAGTCTGCGGAAGAGAAGAATGAGGGGGGATTTGATAGCAGCCTTCAACTACCTGAAGGGGGGTTCCAAAGAGGACGGAGCTAGGCTGTTCTCAGTGGTGGCAGATGACAGAACAAGAAGCAATGGTCTCAAGTTATAGTTGGGGAAGTCTAGGTTGGATATTAGGAAACACTATTTCCTAATAAGGTAGTGAAGTGGTGGAATCTCCATCCTTAGATGTTTTAAAGGCCGTCTTGACAAAGCCCTGGCTGGGATGATTTAGTTGGGGATTGGTCCTGCTTTGAGCAGAGGGTTGGACTAGCTGACCTCCTGAGGTCTCTTCCAACCCTGATATTCTATGATTCTATGAACACTGCAAACATTGATTTTAATGGAAGTTCTGAGCCTAAATACCTTTAAAGAATGGTATGAAGTATGGGCCCATGCTATTAGTGGGATAACGTCAAATAGCTGGGCTACCCCTTGTCAACTTCATACCTCTAATACGCCATTTCCCTGAGTGACATTGTGACCTGGTGTGCAGAGCACTGGCCTGGATTCCATTCCCAGCTCTGCTGCTGATCTGCTGGGTGACCGTGTGCAAGTCCCTTCCCTGCTCTGTGCCTCAGTTTCCCCTCTCATTGTTTGTCTGCTGAGCATTTACACTGTAAGTTCTTTGGTGGCAGGGACCGTCATGTTCAAAGGACTTGTGCAGCCCCTGGCACAGTGGGGCCCTGCCCTTGGTAAAGCCTCCATGTACTACCAGGATATGAATAATAAATAGCAATAATGATGTTGAGGAGGGAACTAGCAAAGGCAGAAGGTCCTATCTGTTGCCTTTTATAATGATTCCATTTCACTTTCACTGGGCCAAATCTGCACCAATGTACTTTTCACGTGTAAGCGAGATGGAGTCAACGTGTAAGCAAAGTCAGCTGCCCCCTGAGTGAATCTCTTGTAACGCTAGCCATGTAGCAGCAATACAGCCTAATCATGTATCACTTTGCTTCATTACAGGCAGCAGGAGATGCTGCTGATATCAGATGTTAATTCTCAAAATGGAGTGGCATGATATGCTAAAGAATGGCTGTTAGTGAGATGCCAGGCTGGTTGCCAGCATTGTAATATACAGCACCCGCTGCTCATAATGGATATGTACATCAGGCAGACCTCAAGGTGTTTCCTAAGCCAGACACATGCAAGCTATTGGGCCAGATGCTCACTAGTGTAAATCAACCCAACTCTATTGAAGTCATTGGGGTTATTCTCACCACTGTCCTGTTGTAGCAGCTTCCCAACAGAAATAAACTACAGCGGTCTGCCTCGCCTGTAGGAGAACTAACTAGATTCACGGTTTGGTTTTGTGTGTGTGAAGCCCTGAGTGAAGGAAAGCCAAGTCAAAGAGATAAAGGCCTGCTGTAAGACATGCTGGTCTCTGGTCTCGGACTAGATATGTCCTTTTCCTGATAACACAGCTCTTTTGAAGAGGGTCCCTGACTGTCTGTGCTCTCCTCTTCACTTCGGTTCTAGGCATGTACTTTCAAAAGCATGGAGTACAGAGAACAGGGCCAGAAAGCGCAGTCATCTCCTCGTTCATTATACATGGAATCACAGGATGTTTTAAGCAGGAGCCATTTATTAGAGCAAACAACTGTAACCCTTCTGCCTGTCAGAGTTGGCAGCAACAAGGGCCGGGTTCAGTATCTAGGGAATCCATTCCAATAACACAATGCAAACCGGCTCGAGCCCCCACGCAGTGACCTGGGACAAATATATACCACCCCCGCTGGGCGCCTCCAAGAGGCAATACTTCCCCTCTCGCAAGCACATAGTCTGAGTGTAGCAAAAAGCCTTTTAATAACAGAGAGAAACAATGTGGCATTATGTTGGGGAAACACCACCAACAGGATTCATAACACAACCCATGAGCAAAAAACCCACCCCAAGCAAATTGGGGCATGCCCTTTCCCTTTGGTTCTTGAGTCCGGCAACCCCAAATCACCCAAAGTCCCAAAAGTCCAACGACCCAAAAGTCTCTGTCCTTGGTCAGGGCAGCCCCAGAGTTCAAAAGTTTATCTGTGGAGCTTTACCTCCCAACCTGGGTGGAGACTGGGGGGGGTTAAGGGGCACCTTACGTGGTCCAAAGCTGATGGCCCCACCCCTCCATGGGGCTCCGCTCCACCAGCCATCCCGCAAATTGCTCTGCTCCACCAATCGCTCCGCTCGTCATCCCACAAACTGCTCTGCCAGCCACTCCGCAAACTGCTCTTCCATATAGCTTCCGGCTCCCCCACTACTTAACCCAACGCTCAGTGATTTCAGCTCTTAGTCAGGTCAGCTCTTTGGTGATTTCAGCTTGTAGTAGGGGAGCCTCGATGCTGGTGCACCCTTAGCCCAAAGTGAGCTCAGCAGCCTGTAACTAGACTCCTAATGGAATCACAGTTAGCTTTGATAGTCCACAGTGGAGAGAGAAGGAAATGCAATTAGCATGTAAGGCCCTCACCCAGGGTGGGGCCTATGCCACCAAGTATTAATACCTGCCCCCAGCCTCTTTCAATTCACAGAGTTTTGGAACCCATGTTCCTTGCCTAGCGAGATGCTACTTAGTTGATGGCGAGTCCCTCCATCATAACAAAAGGCCAAGTTCAGTTCCACTGTCCTTGATTCCCATAATCAGGGTAATAACAATTTATTCTTCCTGCCCCAATAACAGAGACACTGGGGATTCCACAGCAGCCAAAGTGACCATTTGGGCAGCTATGGCCTCATTCTAGGCAGGGTGGGTGTGCCTATGCAAATGAGATCAGCCCCTGAAGTTCTTTTCCACAACTTGCCACGCTTCACCACCAGATGTTAGGGTGGAGCTCATCCTGACTCTGCTTACACAACTATGGCCATGAACAAACAGGCATTCGTCCACCTTGAGTTCCAGCTTTGTCTTCCTTGTTTATCAGGGACCACATGCTGTCTGCAACTCTGCATAGGACACAGAGACAACTAGTGGCTGACTAACAGACTGCAAGCAAACATTACACCCACAGTAGGGCCCTCTCTTTCTCATGCTGCCAGTGGGCAAAAGAGCAAAGCACCAGTTCAGAATAAAAGGAAATGAATATACTTCTTTTAAGGGAGAGTCTGGATGAGAAGGCTGCTTACTGAGGGCTCTAGGAAGCTGAAATGCCACCCCTGCTGGGAACCAGAAAGCTGAGCCCCTGAAACTGCTACCAGCTTCCCAATTCCCTGGCTTGCTTGGCAAAGAAGAAGATGATAAGCTGGGCTTCCTGGAGAATATTGCAGGAGCCAAGGCCGAGCCCTATGACAACACAGCAGAAAAGGAGCAACCAAAGTCTAAAGCAATGTCTTTAAGGGTCTTGTGACCAGTTCTGCATTAGTGAAATTCCAGGGACCACAGGGCCTGGGCATGAAGAGGACCTGTGAGCTCAGCACAATGGTGAATAAAACAGCAGTAATAAGTTGTCAGGGCCAGAGGTGTCCAGAACTTAGACAGCTGAGTTGGGCTAAAGAGCGCTTGAACCTGTATTAACTCTCTGAGGGTCTGCTGCAGAAAAGCGGAAGCACGGTAACTCAAAAGTAAGGGACATAAACTGAAGCACTATTGTCTGAAGCATTTCTACAGCTTGTCCTTGGAGGGCCAAACAAACATCAGATCAGATTTTTAAACTGGCAGTCACCATGGAGCTGCTGTCTAGCTGAGGGATGCCTGGGGTAAGGATAATGCTGGAAGAAGGGGACAAGATGGTATGAACTGAGTCTGGAAATTCTCTCTTCCTGTCTGACCCTTACCAGGCAGGACAGATAGGTTTGGTTTTCAAGCTGCATAGCTCTCCTAAGGATCAATGGATCTAAAACCATAAGTTATAGGAAACCACATCTGCAGCCCAAGTCAGGAGTCTGTGCACTGATTGCGTGTGGCTGAGCAGCAGGAGTGGAGCTGCAGGAGAGCCAAGTGGCTTACAACCATTCCTTTCCATTTGGCAGTGGGGACCCAAATTTGCATGCATGAGACAGGGTGTGTTTAAAACACTTTCCAGACCGCCAACAAAATGCGCAGTTAGGGCTGTGTACGGAGATGATGTGGGATGTATTTGAAATCAGCCATGCCAAGTATGCCTGCAGCAATTGGTGCATCTGTTTGTATCCACAATCCCAGTCACTTGCACACACAACATGCTTTGCAGGTGTAATTATCTCTCCTGTGTAGGTTTTGCATTTGCAGATAGAGGCCCCTGGAAATTTTGTGAGTGTAGTCGGAGAGACCATATGAAACTGTGCCCTATCGATCAATTGTACTAAACTATCTCTACCCAGGCCACAAAACTAGTTTTGCATGCTCAAATTTCTTCTTACCCACTTTTTCATGGCCCTGTTTTTGTTTGTGCAAAACAGTTAGAAAGCTACTTACCCTATTTTCGGAATGATAGAAAACGGGTCTGATTTTCCTCTGACTTGCACTAATTTTTACACTGGTGCAACTCCATAAACTTTAATGCATGCATGCCAATATAAGCGAAAGGAACCTCAGCACTCTTGCACACAATCTGGTGCATTTCTCCAAGTGAAAACCTGTGTGTGCAAAGCTGCACCTTCCAAAAAATGTGAGTACGCACACACTTGTACCCATAATTTTAGCATCCGCTGTGGGGAAAATTTTGTATAACTCATTTAATAAAAATTAAGGGAACCTGTGCTAAGAGTGGAAAGTCAATGCAAACTTAACGGTGGAGCTGATAACGACACACCCATAGTATACAAGTGCCGTTCTATCTGAAATCTTCACACTCCTCTGGCTATTTCACTAAGCTGGTAGCTTATAACGGCTTTCCAATGCTGAGCATTTCTCTTTCTAGCGCTTTGCGTCCTGCAAAAGTGCCACTGAAGCTACTAGGCTGTTTTCAAAAGCAAGGGTGGTACTGCAAATTTCATGGCAACCCCCTTCCTCTTTTTCTACCACTTGCTGGAAAAAGAGCTCCTATTTAGAGCATATAGATCTGTTCTTAGCTTTTACATTTGCTGCTCTAGTCCTACTAGCATCCCCAGGGCTTGACTTGACAGTTTAATGGTGAACGAACCCAGAACAGTTTGGCCTCGGCTGTTGATCGCATTTCCATGAGCTTGCAGAAACCAAACCTTCGCCTTTGCCTTACACTACAAAGGTGGACTCTCCTTAGCCAGCTGCTTCCTCTTGCAGAATGCCGCGCTGCCCAAGTGCACAGGATTCCCCTTGAAACCAATGCATCCTCGTGCATCAGGCCTCATGCTCCCTGTCCTGGTGCTCCAGGGACAGAACACGGGGATTTTCTGGGCAAGTTGGCCCTGCCAGCAGGCCTTCCACCCTTCAGGGATGGGCTTCTGGCACACAGAGCCGATCAAGGCTGGGTCAGGATAGCAGCCATTTCTCTCCTCCTTGACGTGATGGCCCAGCTGGCTGCTGTCAGCATCCAGCGGGGTGAGTAAGCCTTTGCCAAACGTTAAGTCACAATGTTCCGTGTTGGTTGGATTTCTAGCCAAACTACACCCTGCTCCCTCCACAGGAAGCGGACAGGGGATCTAAAGAGAGTCAGCCGGAGCGATTTCAATGCTGGCTGCCTTAGGCCCATATGGAAGGGAGCGAGATGTGGTTAGCCGGAAAGCTGGGGCAGCAGAAAAACGAACCAACAATTGGGCTATTGTGTTCTGACTGACTGACTGACACAGGGACAAACTTGTCTCACGGCTGTTGTGATCATTTGGACAGTGTTATAGACTGTGGATCTTATTATCACAAACTTCCCCTTTCACTCTTTCTTCGGCCCTCCTCTCCGCAGACTCCTCTGTTTGGGATGAGGGCGTGCTCCTGCGAATGACAGGCTATTTCAGCTTCCGGAGGTCTGCCCTTTTGGGGGAGAGAAGCCAGCCTGTTTCCCTTGCAAAGGAGGAATTGCTTCCCTGCTCTGGTTCAGTGTTGACAGCCCAAACCACCTTAACTAGAAGCAGGAAGCAGAGAGCCATGGCCCTCACCAATCGGATCCGGGGAGGGTGGGACAGTGTGCAGCGCTCACAGTGTTCCCAGGCCAGGGAAATGACATGCCAGCTTCAGCCTGTTTGTGGTTCCTGTGCCAGGGCAGCTCAGTGTAGGGAGTGCCCTGGGGAGCCCCTGGGGGGGGCAGGGAGTGGCTGGGCGGCTGCGGTGTAGAAGAGTGGGCCAGATGGCTGAAGGAAACTACCCCAACAGTCCTGGTTCCCTGCAAAGAGAACCTGGGGCTGGCCTGGAAGCCCAGAGCAGTGACAGTCACGGTGCCACCCTCGGTGCCACCGATGGAAATGCAGGTAACGTAAGGAAAGCCAAGCCAGGAGCATCAGCAGAGGGACTGTAGCCACCAGAGCAGTCTCAAGCTGCGGCCCTGCCTCCTTTCCTGTGGCGCTGCCTGGGGAAGGGGGGGCTGTGCTTTACAAGGCTCTGCTTCCCTGGCAATGAACTGGGGGCCGGGGGGGGGAACACTCTGGAGTGCCCCCTGGTCTTTTTCTGGGGGTAGGGTGGTGTGGTGGGGGTGGGAGGCTGGGGGCAGGGAAGTGCATTCTCTCACTGTAAGCTGCGGGATGTTCAGGAATGCCGGCCATTCAGGGGGCTCTCGGATTTGTGTAGGGTTTTCCAGAGGGACGTGTGAGCAGCACCACAAAAGGGACTTTGCAAACCCCGTGGTTTGTTTCTCTGTTCTGCTCCCATGCAATTGTCATTCTCTTAAGGAAGTACAAGTCCACATAGCTGGATGAGAAGCAGGTGGTTTATGCCTCTAGTCCAGTGTGTGCGGGTGTGCTCTCTGTGTGTGCAGGGATATGAAATAGTGCTTAATCTGTAATGAAAGAGGTGCCATGGTTCAAGCAATTTTTTTACATTCATAACAGATGAAGCAAGCCCAGAGGTGCTGGGGCTATGAGCTGCCAGGCTTAAAGGTGCCGGGGCTCAGCCCTGGCACAAATTAAGCTCTGATATTAAATCACTCTGCTATTTTCCCTTTTTGAGCTGCCATTTTAAGTCTACCAGTTGCCTCTCAAATTAAACGTACTTAATGTCTGCAGCTCTCTCCCCAAGGGCTGGTTGGCTACACGATTAAAGACACCTCATGGAACCGTCGTCGTTTTCTAACATGGAGAGATACTCGACTATCATCAGAGCCCTGTTAGCGTTGTCCATCTCACATGTTTATTGTATGCTTGCTACACAGTGCATCACACAGTGCCAGAAGCTGGGAATGAGCGACAAGGATGGATCACTTGATGATGACCTGTTCTGTTCATTCCCTCTGGGGCACCTGGCATTGGCCACTGTCAGAAGACAGGACACTGGGCTAGATGGACCCTTGGTCTGACCCAGGATGGCTGTTCTTATGTTCACATGTATTTGAAAAGGACAGGCTGAGCCACCTCAAGTTGCATTTTCAAGCGCTCAGCAGCATCCACAACTGGAGCCAAGCTGTCAAAAGAGCCCTGCAGCTCCCATTTACCCAAAGTGCTCAGCACCCAGCGGCTGCCCTTGTGACACCTCTGGCCACATTCTTCAGGACACCTTGGCACCCAGTGCGCTGAAGTGCTGGCAAAAACGGACCGTGTGTATTGCTGCCTAAACGGGAGCCGAGCTCTTCTGAAAATTCTGGCGCATGTGACAGCACCCTATAGTTAAGGTTGCAACTAGAAGTTTCCCTTTTAGTTTTTCCGGAGGTAATATTTACTGACAAGCGAACCACAGATGTTTCAGAGAACTCCCCAGTGCTTTGGCTGCTTCAGCTAAACCACTTCAAATGATGCGACCCTCCCGAGTCTGCTAAATTGCTCTACAAATCTTGTAGAGCATTACATCTTGCACCATCATTGAGTACTTTACACTTCCGATCCTGGCTGGAGCTAGGACGGGCAGCGTTTGTGAGGACAAAACACCAACCAGTTATTGGAATATTTTTGGCTTGGGCTTGTTTTAGCTGTGGGCAGAGGGTTAGGCCAATTCTTGTTTATTCCAAACCTTTGGAGTCATTCTTAGTGACCAGCCTGGCTGGTTGCATCATGTGTTGTCAGTGATTGTTGCTGTTCACACCTGCTAACTGTGAGCCTTGTTCGGGAGGGCTTCGGACGTGGAAGTGTATCCAAGCACCGCTTGTTTCTGGAGCAGGGGCGGTGGGTTGAGCGTTTGACACAAGCGTGCTGAAGAAAGCAGGAATCGCCATGGGAGGGGCAGCTGGGAGGCTTGGATGGCTGGGTGAAAGGTCAAAGGGAAATCAGGAAGGTGTGATGGCGGGGAGGGGAAGGAGCACGGTTTGGCCTCTGGGGTAGAGTGACCAGAAGCCCACAAAAAGCAGGACTCTTTTGGTTTTCCAGGCCCTGATTTGAGCTTCCATTTGGCTTTCCAAAGCCAGGGACTTTCCCAGGATTCTCAAGTCTCCCAGCGCTGCAACATAGCAGCACAGACAGCCGCCATCCTGGCTCGCCCGGCTGCCTATGGCATCACCTCTCCGCTCACCTGGCCTCCCTAACTTGGTAGCAAAGAGCTGGCTCTCTTCAGGCCCTTGGCTTTCCCCGCCTCCTGGCAGGAAAAGGGCTGGGTGGGCAGGCCCAGGGGAGGGAGGGGAAGAGAAACGGGAGTGGGAGGAGGGTGACAGGGAAAGGGAAAGGAGGAGGAGTGGACAGATGACACCACCAGGGAAAAGGGAAGGCGAAAACAATACACAGCAAATCCCAGAGCTGGGGGCCAGTGCAGAGAGACGCTTATGCCTAGTACAGCAGGGCCTGAAGGCCCCAGCCACGGGCGTGCCCCATTGCGCTGGGTACTGGACGCACCCAGAATATCCCTGCCATACACACTGGTCCCCTCCATCATTCCTGCTGTGCCAGTGGTCCTGTCAACGTGCGGCAGCTCTGTGGAGACAGGCTGCCCACCCTGCCTTCCCCCGGGTGCTCCCTGTTGCATTGTCTCTCCCTGGAAGACAGCCCCCCTCATGCCCCTAGAGCGTGGCTGGCTCTGGCTAGTGAAGCCTCTAGCATTCAGTGTCTGCTGTGTGTAGAGGCAGCTGCCGTATGTCACCTCAGATCCTCACACTGCCAGAGGACATAACCCACCGGGGAGAATATTACAAAGCCCCCCGTAGGCCGCACCACAGAGAATGGGAGATTTTATAACCCCAAGTTAGCACCCTGGCTCCAGACAGCTCAAGTTGTAGCAAATTCTGCTTTGAGTTCCCCGGTGCATTGGTCAAGGTAGCGCCCATGGGGTAGGTGTTGAATCCAGGCATCTCCAGGATTAACACAGCAACCCTCTCTCCAGCGCAGGTCGCAATCTGAAGGAGTGGCTGAGGGAGCAGTTCTGTGACCACCCCCTTGAGCACTGCGAAGACATGAGGCTGCACAATGCTGCCTATGTCGGGGACCTGGAGACGCTCCGGAGCTTGCTGCAGGAGGAGAGCTTCCAAAGGTGACCCTCGTTTCCCCTGCTGCTCTCCCAGCATGCCCCTCGCGGCTGGGTATTGGGAACACCCGCTACTCAGTGATGCTCGGATGGGGAGTCTGATGCAAGCTTCCTTTTGGCAGGGTCTGGGATAGAGAGAAATGGTACTGGATCTCTAGAGGTGTAAATCAGCACACACACATGGCCTTCAGTGGAGGCATGCCGACTTACGCCAGGTGGGCATCTGGCCCATCATACTGCCAGCTGACGCTGCAGCTCTTAACCTACCCAATTTCACCTGGTATATGTCAGAGTGGTTTTAGGTTCTCACACTGTATGCAGGCCTTGGTTTTTTAATAGAGCATATGCAATGTGGCCTGTCGCGCCCTCGCAGCTGGGCCAAAGTCTGTCCCTCCAGTCTGAGCCGAAGGGGTTATTGGGAGGGATGAGAGAGCAGTGGTATTCCCTTGGCTTCTCAGCCGAGGCTGCTGTCCCGTTTGCCACCTGTGGGAGTGTTTTCCTTGGTGGGGATGCTGCATAGACATAACTTGCCTGTTCTGTGTACAGCAGGTCACGAGATGGCCGTGGCCATGAGTGGGCTCCAGGGGCTGGGGTAAACAGGTTTAGAAAAATCTAACACCCCCCCTGCCACCCTCCGCTGCCTTGTCCATCTTCAGCAAGCTGGTTCTGAAATGGTGAAGAACTTGTGCATTGACAGATCTTCTTGTGTAGAAAGTGGGGGAGTGAAGCCTGGGGTCGGATCTCCCCCTCCAGTGTCAGGCCTTCTCCTAAGGAGGGGTGATAGGAAATCTGCTCCCCAATGCTAGCAGGCACTGGTGTCTTCAGAGATGTGGCTCTGGCACATTTCCTACACCTGGCAGTTCACAGATCGATCAGCTCACTTGCTCCGCTTCCCTGGTTCAGCAGATACCCCGATCCCAGCACTGAGCACCACGGAGTTCCTCATGCCTTTCACACACAAAGGGTATCTTTGAACGTACAGATCCAGAGGCCACCGTCAGACCCTCCTGGGAACGCAGGGGGAAGGGAAGATGACTGCTTCTTCCTGTGTTTCCCAGTAATCAGCCGTTCCCTGAGGGCACAGTGAGCTCAGCACTTCCTCAGCTTTAACAGAGCAGCTTGGCAGGACCCAGCAGGCTCTTTGTATTGCGGGTCAGAGGCTGCTCAGGTAACACCTGAATTTACCCAGGCTAATCCCATGCCAAGCAAATTTCAACTGAGTTACGTACAGTTATAAATATCCAGCCTCCGCTTGTGAATATGCTTCAGCTCAGCCTGGAAATAAAATAATGGGGAAATAGAAGTCTATGTGTAATGGCAAAACCATGCAGAGGGGATTACAATCACATATAAAACTGAAACGCCCTGTGTTAAAAATTTGGCCCAGCCTATGTCTGTGGCCATTGGGATATTTAATTAATTTTCCTGCATTGCTGAGTAAACTGCATAATGACAACTCTTGCCTGAAATTGCCTTTTCAGCAAGAGTCAGAATGAGCCAGCCCTTCTAAGAATGAACTGCTTTGTCCCTAGCAAATTTCCGGGGCATTCCTTTTGTCACTTGGCCCACCAAGTTTTATAAAGTTTCCACCTGTCACCTATTTGTGCCCATCAGCCTCACTTGATTATTATTTATATTCCAGCCGTGCTTAGAGGCCCTGTTGTGCCAGGCACCATGCAAACCCCTATCAAGAGACACTCCCTGCCCCTGAAGAATTTACAATATAAAGAGACAACCTGGATTAAGGATGGGAAATAACAAGTGTGAGTGTGTGTGTGTGTGGGTGGGGGGATGAAGTACTATTACCCCATTGCACAGATGTGAGCACTGATGCCTGGAGCTGTGAAGTGACTCACTCAAGCAGTGGGTGAGAGGCAGAGCTGAGAACACCCAGGTCGCCTAACATCCAAGTGAATGGCCTAGCCACTGGGCTGCGCTGCCTGCCAACTGAGGACATTGCTGTGTCTGTGCTTTCTTGCGCTCTGAGGCCTAGCCTAGGCCAGAAAAGTTTTGCCGGGATAGCTATATGGTTTATACAGCGTCCCTTTTCTGGGATCGCTTATACCACTTCAGTGAGTGAAATCGACACTTTTATGCCAGAACAACTGTTTCTACAGTAGGGCTTTTGCCTGTAAAGAAGAATTGTTGCAAAAAATCAGCCCCTAACTGACATGAGAAGGATTAAAGTTGGAAAACATGCTTTAGAGTAATAGACTCAAGGAGCTCAATCTATTTAGCTTCATTAAGGGGTGACTTGATCATATTCTCTAAGGACCCATGAGGGGAACAAATATTTGATAATGGGCTCTTCAGTTTCGCAGGCAAAAGTATAGTCTGGTCCAATGGCTGGAAGGTGAAGCTAAGACAAATTCAGACTAGAAATAAGGTGCATAGTTTTAACAGGCAGGGTAATGAACCATTGGAACAACTTACCAATGGGCGTGGGGGATGCACCGTCCCTGGTGATTTTAAAATCAAGACTGGAGATTGTTCTAAAAGCCTCAGTCACTAACTCTTCCCTGCCTTCCTCCTCACCCCTGCTCCCTCCTTTGCTCTTCTGGCACAGTCACAGGGTCCTTGTTGCAGCTCACAGCCCGGTGTGTGCTCGGCACACTTTCACCTCTTGCCTGGCCGTGGGGGAAAAGACCTACTTCGGCTGTGATGGTTCTAGCAAAGCTGGTTTGTAAATGACAGCTTTGCTAGTGAAATCATATTTCGATTTCACCCTGGAACATAGACTATTGCACCACAAGCAGACATGCAACATCCTCTTTGTCGAAACAGGGGCCGGTTTTATTCAACATCTTTATTAATGATCTGGAGGATGGCGTGGATTGCACCCTCAGCAAGTTCGCAGATGACACGAAGCTGCGGGGAGAGGTAGATGCGCTGGAGGGTAGAGATAGGGTCCAGCGTGACCTAGACAAATTGGAGGATTGGGCCAAAAGAAATCTGATGAGGTTCAAGAAGGACAAGTGCAGAGTCCTGCACTTCGGAAGGAAGAATGGATATTTTATCTTTGCTCTTTCTTCAAGCGGGAGGGTGCTCTTGTGGCTAATGTGCTCAATTGGGACGCCAGTGATCTGTCTTCAGCTCCCAGCTCTGCACGGTCTGCCCACTTTGCCGCTCTGTGCTTCACCTCCCCATCAGTACAATGAGGCTAATAATCCTTCCTTTGTCTACGTGGTTGTAAGTTCCCTGGGGCAGTGGCTGCCCCTTGTTATGTGTACATACAACATGCAGTGCAATAGGGCCCTGGTATTGGTGGGCACTTCTAGGTGCTACCGTAATAAAGGTACTAGATGAGGCTTCAAGAGGCCAGGGCATACACCATACCTGTGGCTTACCCACTGTGTGTCCGGGGGGAGGCAGGGCTGTATCCCGGAAGAAGCCGTGTGCGTTGACAGATAACTCTGCTCTGTTGCCCCCCCGCTCAGCCGAATCAACGAGAAGTCCGTGTGGTGCTGCGGCTGGCTGCCCTGCACCCCACTGCGCATCGCTGCCACCGCCGGCCATGGCAACTGTGTGGATTTCCTCCTCCAGAAAGGGGCGGAGATTGACCTGGTGGATGTGAAGGGGCAGACAGCCCTCTATGTTGCCGTGGTGAACGGGCACCTGGAATGCGCCCAAATCCTGCTGGAAGCTGGTGCAGACCCCAACGGGAGCCATCACCATCGCAGCACCCCTGTGTACCACACCTCCCGCGTGGGCAGGGCCGACATCCTGAGAGAGCTGATAAGGCAAGTATAGTCGGTCCCCTTACCTTCCCAGCTCAGGGTCAGTCTGTGGGGTAAGAACATAAGAACGGCCATAGTGGGTCAGACCAAAGGTCCATCCAGCCCGCTATCCTGTCTACCGACAGTGGCCAATGTCAGGTGCCCCAGAGGGAGTGAACCTAACAGATAATGATCAAGTGATCTCTCTCCTGCCATCTATCTCCACCCTGTGACAAACAGAGGCTAGGGACACCATTCCTTACCCATCCTGGCTAATAGCCATTCATGGACTTAACCTCCATGAATTTATCCAGTTCTCTTTGAAACCCTGTTATAGTCCTAGCCTTCACAACCTCCTCAGGCAAGGAGTTCCACAGGTTGACTGTGCGCTGAGTGAAAAAGAACTTCCATTTATTTGTTTTAAACCTGCTACCCATTAATTTCATTTGGTGGCCCCTAGTTCTTATATTATGGGAACAAGTGAATAACTTTTCCTTATTCACTTTCTCCACACCACTCATGATTTTATATACCTCTATCATCTCCCCCCTTAGTCTCCTCTTTTCCAAGCTGAAAAGTCCTAGCCTCTTTAATCTCTCCTCATATGGGACCCGTTCCAAACCCCTTATCATTTTAGTTGCCCTTTTCTGAACCTTTTCCAATGCCAACATTTTTTTTAAGATGTGGGGACCACATCTGTACGTAGTATTCAGGATGTGGGTGTACCATGGATTTATATAAGGGCACTAAAATATTCTCCATCTTATTCTCTATCCCTTTTTTAATGATTCCTAATATCCCATTTGCTTTTCTGACTGCCGCTGTGCACTGCGTGGACGTCTTCAGAGAACTGTCCACGATGACTCCAACATCTTTCTCCTGATTAGTTGTAGATAAATTAGACCCCATCATATTGTATGTACAGTTGGGGTTATTTTTTCCAATGTGCGTTACTTTAATCAACATTACATTTCATTTGCCATTTTGTTGCCCAATCACTTAGTTTTGTGAGATCTTTTTGAAGTTCTTCACAGTCTCCTTTGGTCTTAACTATCTTGAGCAGTTTAGTATCATCTGCAAACTTTGCCACTTCACTGTTTACCCCTTTCTCCAGGTCATTTATGAATAAGTTGAATAGGATTGGTCCTAGGACTGACCCTTGGGGAACACCACTAGTTACCCCTCTCCATTCTGAAAATTTACCAATTATTCCTACCCTTTGTTCCCTGTCTTTTAACCAGTTCTCAATCCATGAAAGTATCTTCCCTCTTATCCCATGACAACTTAATTTACATAAGAGCCTTTGGTGAGGGACCTTGTCAAAGGCTTTCTGGAAATCTAAGTACACTATGTCCACTGGATCCCCCTTGTCCACATGTTTGTTGACCCCATCAAAGAACTCTAATAGATCAGTAAGACACGATCTCCTTTTACAGAAACCATGTTGACTTTTGCGCAACAATTTATGTTCTTCTGTGTGTCTCACAATTTCATTTTTTACTATTGTTTCAACTAATTTGCCCGGTACTGATGTTAGACTTACTGGTCTGTAATTGCCAGGATCACCTCTAGAGTCCTTCTTAAATATTGGCATTACGTTAGCTATCTTCCAGTCATTGGGTACAGTAGGTGATTTAAAGGACAGGTTACAAACCATAGTTAATAGTTCCGCAGTTTCACATTAGAGTTCTTTCAGAACTCTTGGGTGAATGCCATCTGGTCCCGGTGACTTGTTACTGTTAAGTTTCTCAATTAATTCCAAAACCTCCTCTAGTGATACTTCAGTCTGTGACAATTCCTCAGATTTGTCACCTACAAAAGACGGCTCAGGTTTGGGAATCTCCCTAACATCCTCAGCCATGAAGACTGAAGCAAAGAATTCATTTAGTTTCTCTGTGATTACTTTATCGTCTTTAAGTGCTCCTTTTCTATCTCAATCGTCCAGGGGCCCCACTGGTTGTTTAGCAGGCTTCCTGCTTCTGATGTACTTAAAAATCATTTTGTTATTACCTTTTGAGTTTGTGCCATGGATTTGATACGGCATCCAGAGCCAGGGAGGAAAGAGAGTGTCCTGTATGTCTCCTAACCTCCCTTGGCCTCCTTCTTTTCCCCTGGCTCCTTCCCCTCACAATAGAAAAGTATCCTGCTCTCCTCTATCCTCACAAACTCTCTTTTAGTCCTGCCTTCTGTCTCCCTCCCCCCGTTTATCTTCAAACTCACGGAGCACACAGGTTGCGCAGTCCCCTCATCTGCTCCATGGCGGGTCCTTTCAGTCCAGCTTCCAACATCTCCCCTCTGGTGCAACTGCTCTCACTCAGTCGCTCCCCTCTTCAGATCCCTCCGCCACCTCCCCATCTGTCATCATGTTAGAGTGAAACCTCATCTCCCCACCTTCAAAGTGCTGGCCCTTCCTTCTTAGGCTTGCCCCAGGCCTCCAGCTCCACCAATGCTCAGTGGTTCGGTCACACACCTGGGACTCAGGAGACCCCTAGTTCAAGTCCGGCCTATGTCTGACAAGGGATTTCAACAGGTGATTTGAACTGAATGCTCAGAGCAGGTGTGCCGCTGAGAACCCCAAGCATTTTCCAACAGAAAGCTGTTTTGACTTCTAGTTTGTGATCAGCTCTAATGCAAAGTGTTGGTACAGAAAGTTACAAAGCAGCAGATCAGCTGAGAAGTTAGGTGCCTATTTTTGCGGGGAGCTTGAAGTTTCTTTTGTAAGGTCAATAAAGCCAAAATAAATCCTGGGCAAAGACTTCTGGTCCGTGTGCAAAGCACTTCAATAAGATATGACATTTAATGATAAGAATGATGGATGATGACCTTTGATTTCTCTATACAATGCTTATTTTATGTTCCTAGAAATTGTGCACACTGCCCGAGGCCCAAACTGGCCACAACCAGGTACCCACATTTAGCCTCCTAAACCTGTATTTAGATACCTGGATAAGTGGTCTGATTCTCAAAGGAGCCCCTAGGAGCTCCCACAGACTTTAGTGGGATTGTAGGTGCTCATCACCAATGAAAATCAGCCTGCTTATTGAAATGATTTGGGATCTGTCGTCACCTCAGAGTTAAGTGGGGTGAGCAGCACCAGGGTTGGTCACTCCTGGATGAGAGCAGCCACACCCGACTTACTGGGTCTTCACTGGTGCTGCTCTCCCCATGAGCGTAACTTGGACTTCTGGGACGTGGACCTGGTTCTTTGTGCTGCTGTCACCTGAGCCACTTTGATTCTTTCCCAGTGAGAGAACTTTTTTCTAACTTCTAGGTATGTGAAGGGAATTGTGGGAAGTCATTGAAGGACTATCAGCAGTCACGTGATGTAGCCTGCATCCTCAGTGCAAAGTGGGTGGGATACAAACCCAAGGGAAAGCCTCACTTAGGCTGGCTTTAGCCTATAGCCCCAGGACAAGACAGGTAGTCTGGGCTGAAATCACCACCAATGTTAGCTGGGAGAGGTATGAATGTGTTAGGAAAGAGGGATTGGGGCAACCCCAGAGTAAAAGCCCAAGTTAACTCTGCAGCAAAGGTGGATTTGGGAGCCCAGCTTTTTGAAAATCATGGTCCTAGCTCATTATGGGCCCACTGAAGTCACAGGGGCATGGGATCACCTCTAATGCAAAGTGTTGGTACAGAAAGTTACAAAGCAGCTATGGACTATCTTGTCCAGTATCCTGGCTCCAGGAGTGGCCAGTCCCAGCTGCTTCCAAGCAAGGTGCAAGAAACCCTAGAGCAGGCTGCTTTGGGAGAAAACCCCTGTGAAGTTTCCTCCTACCCCCAGCACTTAGAGGTTGGCTTAAACCCTGAAGCAGGAGGGTTGATAGCCTCTGAATGCGCTTTGCACTGGGCCCTATAAACTTGAATTTTCTCCTCTTTTGCATGTGTACACATCAGAATGAACCCACTAGCTACATTCCTAAGAATCTCCCGCAGTATATTTGCTAGCACAGTACAAAACATAGCAAATGATATTTCAGCAGATGGAGTTGATGTATTGATTTATACGTCTGCCTCTAAAGATGCCTTGCCAGCAATTTAAAAGCATGATTCTGGAAAACTTTCAGGATTAAAAATTAACTGGAGTTTGTCCAATATCTTTTTATTAGGCAATGTTTCTCCCAAGGCTGCTAAGTTAATACCAAATGGTCAGTTTGCCCAAAATTTTCAATAGGGATTTCATAGATCTATTCAGAATTGCTTACTTTAAAACACAATCCTGACTTACAGAGCTCTGTAGAAGCTTAAAAGTATTGATCTAAGTTACTCTTTCCTTGACAGGGTAAATGTAATAAAATGACATTTTTTACCAAGATGTAATTATACATTTTCATATTCTTCAAAACACCCTATTCCCAGTTAATTACCAGTCAATGTGGTGCTTCCTGTTAACATACAAACTCCGCAGTTGCTATTGACTCTGCTGGATTTGGTTTATTAAATCATATGGTAGCACAATTACAATTCCTGAAGTCCTGTGACCTGCTACAATTGCTGAACCAGAATACCAGGCAAAAAGCAGGAGCTGATAGGACATTATATGTAAATTTTATCCACTAATAGTAAATACACACGTAGCTATGGAATGGTAATCCGTGTTTTATAGTAAGACTGGTGGAAATATTTACAATTATATGGCTGGCGTATAGATTACTTTCCTAACAGCCTGTTACATAATCATCCTGTGATGGGATATTGCATCATACTTCTAGTCTAATAGAGGGCAGAGCCAGGATATTAGGAGATATATATTCTGCTTATTCCATTTAAGGACAGTGTTAAACTGACAAAGTCATGGGGAATTGTATCAGTACTTACAAACTTTTAAAAAGTTTGACTGATTTTGTTTTAAAAAGTATAACTTAGCAGAGTTGGTCAGAAAATGGCTTTTTTCATGAAAAAATTTGCTCTCCCTAAAGGGTGGTGCATTATGGGAGTCACTGGCCACGGTGCATCGTAGAAATGTAGTTTGGCAGGGAATCTGGCCAACAGAAGAAAACTGGGCATGAGAAAAGCGGACTACAGCTGCAATGAGGCACTGTGGCAGCAAATCCAAATAGAAATATTTCCGGTTTTGACCAGATTTTGATTTTCAGCCATTTGGGTTTTTGATGAAAAAATCAAACATTTCTGTGGAATGCAGAAATTTTTTGCAATAAATTTCATTTAATTGAAAACCAAATTTTCTGCTGAGAAGCAGTTTCAAGAGAGAATTTTTGACCAGCTAGTTGCAAAGGAAACCAATCCTGCAGGCCTGACTCTCGGGAGGAGTCCCATTGCTTGGCTTTGAGCCTTTGCCATTTTCCTAGAAACCCGATTTAAATGTAAACTTTCTAGGATGAAACCATTATATGCAGTATGGCCTCAATTCAGCACAGAACATTGAAAACCTCTTTCAGAAGGGAACAGTTCTTCAGAGAGCTGCTGTTCCTGGCTACTTTTTCCCTTCTCTTAGCTTTAGCCTTCACTAAGCAAAGCTGAGCTGTTGTGTTGTGACTATGGAGGAGACAGAGACCACTTTGCAGTGTGCGTTTGGGGGAAGTCAGCATGTAACGTCCTGTCCTCTCCACTCATGCCTGCAGCCACCTCTCCGTCATCCTCTGAGGTCTCAGTCTCTGTGCTGTGACGTGGAGAGGAGTGCGGAGAAATATGCGCAAAGTGCCAAATTCAGCACTTGGATGTGCTTGAATGCCCCATGATCTTGCAACTAGTTCTGCACATGCTTGACTTTAGTGGGCCTATTCATATCTTCAAAGTTAAAGCACATGGATAAATATTTGCAGCAGCAGGGCCAGAAACCCACTGATTTCAGTGAGAGCTTCATAAAGATCTAGACAGAATTTGGCCCAGAATGTTTTATTAACCAGAAAGAGGAATCCTACACTATACAGGAGAGCAGAAAAGCCTCATTCTCTGAATGCTAAGATTACAAACCCAGGAGAGTTATTCCTGAGCGGAAGAGCATTGTATTACTCTGAAGGGGAAGCACGACACTTCTCCTCTATCCAGGATCCATCCTTGGCTGTTGCAAAGGAGCAATTAAAAATGGCTAAAAGAGGTTGGCTTGTTCTTCCCCCACCCTGCTTTTTTTAACATTTACGGTATGTAAAATGGGTGCGAGTGCACCATTTGGGAAGCATGTGCTCTATACTGTATGGGTACGGCATTGCATATAGCACACGTTGCTATTATTATTTTTCAGTCAAATGCGGTATTATGGTGTTTCAAAGTAAATATTTTTAAAGGGAGCAAATGTTCTTTGTGCTATTCTTATTCTTCAGCAGGCTTTTGCAAAACCCTCCTATTTTCTGTTCACTCAGTGTTTGATCCACTCAGGTGCACAGGCTACACATGTAAAATGTATAGTTTCATGCCTTGTACTATCAAAGTAACATCTATAGCATAACAGCATAGATTCTAAACACCGAGGGTGAGATTTTCAAAAGTGCTCGACATTGGGGTATCTGCTCTCTTTGAAATCCATTGAGCTCAATGAGTGCAGAGCTAGACCTAAGCAGAATGCTTCTGAGAACCAGCCCCTTAAATTGTATTGTGTTGTTCCATTGTACTGAGAGGTGGATGAAAGTTTTTGGACAAAACCTTCTTTTGCTGAAAAATGCAGATTTGAGACATTTTGCAAATTTGTGTCAAATTCACCATATTTTTCGGTCAGAAAAACCAGGAGAAAATATAAATCTGAAACAATCGAAATGTTCTGACATTTCTAAACAAATCATTTTGATTCAAAACGACGTCTTTTTTTGAATTGTACATCTATTTTATTTTTGAAAAGGTTAAAAAAACCCCAGAAATGATGCAAAAGATTGTAAAATTATTATTATTTGGTTTGCTGAAAAATTGAAAACATTTCATCAAAATGATCTTTTACAATTTTTTGGCATGTGTAGCTGGTGAATTGAAAAATCAGTTATTTGCATAGCTCTGACCGTAAGCCCTTGGTGAATGGCTTCTACAGTTCCCACTCTGTTCCGGGTCCACAGTATCTGAGTCTGTTACAGCCCTCCCGAGAAAACGTTAGCAGTTTAGCTCACGCAATAGCAGCTCTGAAGATCCATGGTTCATCTCTAGTGCATTGGCCAAGATGGCAGCTGTCAACCATAATAAAAAAACCCAACAACCTGAATAGATGTTAAAAGTGATCTATAATGACATAACTCATAATATTTAATTTTAGGATAATACAATACAGTTCTCAGGGATGGCTGACTAACTGACATAATTATTTTATATGTTCCCAATTTGCTACAAGCCTGGAATTTGGTACATCTATTTAGCATAAACAGCTGAGTACAGGGGGAAACTCCAGCATTTGACATTATGATTGGCTTTCCACTATTTGAGTTCCCACTGAAGTGAGACTCTTGAAATTCGTTACACTCCTCCGTTTAGCAGAGATTTGTGTTTCAGTTTCCTTGATTGCAACAGGTAAGGGGCGCTTGCACTAACATATTAACTACTCATCTCCTCCCGGGGGGGAAGTTGTTTTAGGGCCTATCTGGTACCCATTCAGTGAGGAGCTGAGTTATTACTAAACTGGGAGGAGAGGTAGACACGCTGGAGGGCAGGGATAGGATACAGAGGGACCTAGACAAATTGGAGGATTGGGCCAAAAGAAATCTGATGAGGTTCAACAAGGACAAGTGCAGAGTCCTGCACTTAGGACGGAAGATCCAACGCACCGCTACAGACTAGGGACCGAATGGCTAGGCAGCAGTTCTGCAGAAAAGGACCTAGGGGTGACAGTGGACGAGAAGCTTGATATGAGTCAACAGTGTGTCCTTGTTGCCAAGAAGGCCAATGGCATTTTGGGCTGTATAAGTAGGGGCATTGCCAGTAGATCGAGGGACATGATCGTTCCCCTCTATTCGACACTGGTGAGGCCTCATCTGGAGTACTGTGTCCAGTTTTGGGCCCCACACTACAAGGAGGATGTGGAGAAATTGGAAAGAGTCCAGCGGAGGGCAACAAAAATGATTAGGGGACTGGAACACATGAGTTATGAGGAGAGGCTGAGGGAACTGGGGATGTTTAGTCTACGGAAGAGAAGAATGAGGGGGGATTTGATAGCTGCTTTCAACTACCTGAAAGGGGGTTCCAAAGAGGATGGCTCTAGACTGTTCTCAGTGGTGGCAGATGATAGAACAAGGAGTAATGGTCTCAAGTTGCAGTGGGGGAGATTTAGGTTGGATATTAGGAAAAACTTTTTCACTAGGAAGGTGGTGAAACACTGGAATGCGTTACCTAGGGAGGTGGTGGAATCTCCTTCCTTAGAAGTTTTTAAGGTCAGGCTTGACAAAGCCCTGGCTGGGATGATTTAACTGGGGATTGGTCCTGCTTTGAGCAGGGGGTTGGACTAGATGACCTTCTGGGGTCCCTTCCAACCCTGATATTCTATGATTCTATTTACACATCCCCTAGCCAAACCATTAATGGTGGATTTTACACACTGGTCACTCAGGGCAGAATATTTAGCTGCATAAGGACAATGCTCAGCACAGCCCTTATGACTGGGAGAGGAAAGTGTCTCTAAGTCACATCTCCGCTTTCCTGATCCTGGGGACCAACAGCCACCAGAGTGGCCATAGCCACCACTGGGCTAGTTGTAGAGTGGCCAGCTCAACATACACTGTGCTCACCTCCCCAATGCAGTCGGCTTCTCTGTGTCGGGCAGGGAAGGGACCAGGAGCAGGGTGTTTTGGCAGGCGATCCAGAATTCCCCAACTTTCAGGAGCCTAAATTTACCCCTGTGGAATGTGAGCCTGTCATTGAACTCAATGTTTAACACACGCCCTCCGCTTTGTCCCTGCAATTCATGAATCCTTCACAGGCCATATTCCGGCCTCTGCTGCTGCTGCTTTGTGCTGCGTGGCTGTCAAGAAAACCCTTGTGCGTGGGAAGGGGGTAAAGCTGGCAGAGCCATTGCTAGGCCACCCACTCTCGCAAGGAGTCTCTCAGTTCCCACCTGTACCGTGGAGATAATCACACTGCCCTCCGCCCCCATACAAAGTGTGAGGCTAAATGCACAGATACTGTGAGGCTGGCAGCCAGCAAAGTATCCTAGATGTAGGCCCTGGATGGTTAGTGGTGGTGGGGCTCTCCTGCCTTCTCAGTGATTTCCAGCTTCTCCATGGACCTGAGCTTCAGTCGTGTTATTGCTTTCAAGCATTTTCCCTCTGGAGGCCCTGTGTGCCCGCACCCGTCTGCCTCGGTACCAAGATGGCTTTTGTTTTTTCATACTCAGGTATGGCGCTGACGTGGACGTCAACCACCACTTGCCCTCACGGCTCCCCAGCCCCTCCTCTCGCCCACTCACTTCCTTGGTGGTCTGCCCTCTGTACATCAGCGCTGCCTATCACAACCTCCAGTGCTTCAAGCTGCTGCTCCAGGCTGGAGCCAACCCCGATTTTAACTGCTGCGGCCCCGTCAACATCCAGGGCTTCTCCAGGGGCTCCCCGGTCTGCGTGATGGATGCTGTCTTGAGACACGGCTGCGAGCCAGCCTTTGTCAACCTCTTGATTGACTTTGGAGCCAACTTGAACCTGGTGAAGGCAGAAGCCCTGGCTGCCGATTCGACTGGAAGGGTCAAAGTCAACCCAGAAGCCTTGCAGGTGTTCAAAGAAGCCAGGAGTAAGTGGCTGGCGAGTCCTCGGCACTGACTTGCTCGTGCTGCCAAGAGAGAAGCACAGCAAACGGTTCCCTATGGCTGTGGTGCTTGTAGCTTGGGCTGACTGAAGGCAGTTCAGAGCCCTAGGCACACCCTACATGGGTCCCGCCCTACCCCACCCCTGTGTCGTGGTTCTGCCCCTGGAGCATGGTGCCAGCCCTCCTTGGGCTGGCAGCAGGTTTCAGAGGTAAGATCAATAGGGCAGTCTGTGCCTCTTGGGGCTCTTGATTCAGGCTGTCTGCAAACTCAGGCAGGCCTCAGTTACACTCAAGTGATGTTTCCAGCTTGTTTGAGTCCAACAGGGCTAGAAACTTAACTTTGAAAACATCAGAGCTGAGATTCTGACCCCATTTTCCAAGTCCTGGTGCCGGAGCCCTAGGCCTGAGCCTATAGTACCTGTCTGGCCCTGATTATCCGGGCCAGCTGGCCTAGGTCTCCAGCTGCAGCATGCTGGCTGGGAAGCAAAGCAGCAGAGGAACAGTGGTGGCAAGAAGCGGGAGCAGGGGTGGGAGGAGCAAACGTGTGGCCATAGGGTCAGAGCTGAACACATGGTCCTCTTGAAAAGTAGCAACCAGAGGGTTAAGGAAGTGGTGTGATGTCCATTCAACCCCTGCTTAGCTGGCAAAGAGGACAGTGCACCCTGTGCCTCTCACCTGAAATAGAGAGGTCAGGGAAGGGGAGTGGGTTTGCAGGGCATCGTTGCAGACAGGTTGTGAGAAGAGGTCCTAGCTCTACCCAGTGTTAATTGTTTTTGTGTGCCGGGGATGCTTAATTCAAAAAGAAAATGTGTGTAACTTAAAACCAAAATGACTCGACTGGTGCTAAGCATTCAGGGGAGCTGGAGATTTCCCCTCATAAACAGAGAACCAGGTGTAAATTGGCATAGCTCCACTGACTTCAATGGAGTCATGCCGCTTTATCGCCGCTGAAGATCTGATCCAGAGGCCTTAGTGTCAGACACACTCCTGCCTGCCCTGGGTGCTGAGCTTTTGCAAAGTGCGTTGTCTGATCCTTGCAAGAATTAACAGTGAATTTCTATTATGGTATAGAACAAGGGCGTGGGGAGGGAGCCAATCCCCAGGGGTATAAATCAGCATAGCTCCACTGAAGTGGTTAGGGCTATGGCAATTTACACCCGAGGGAGATCTGGCCCAGTAACAATTTACATTTGCTCTTTTATTCCTTTCTCTCTTCCCCTTTGTTATTTTGATTGCAGGCTGCCCCAGGAGCTTATTGTCTTTGTGCCGTGTGGCCCTGCGGAGGATACTTGGCAAATACCATCTGCATCTGATACATGCTCTTCCAGTCCCAGACCCTATCAAACAATTTTTACTTCACAAACAGAGCTAGAATGCAATCAGCTGCTTTGGGGACAGTTTGCTGTAAGAAATGAGTAAGCTGATGAAAACAGGTGCCAATCGCCCCCTCCCCACAGTGCTGTTTTGAACGATATATCCTGTGTTTATTTGCATAAGGTTATTTGTTATGACACTACCTCTGTTGCTGTTACTTGTAACTTGTCTTGGGTTTTAGCAACACTACCGTATGCCGAACTTGTACATACTCAAACGGTGGGCTTTTATCTGCCTATAATATGCAAAAGGTAGTCCCTGACCTCATCAGTAATGGGCGTGTACAACAGTACTGTTCCATTATCTTCTCATGCTTCAGCTGTCCTTACTTCGACCTTGCTCCCTTGAGGAGCTGACAATTGCTATTGTGCATATGGCAAGTTGATGTGTTTTGACTTGCTGTATGTCTCATTCTGGGGTGAATGCATTGGGTTTCTTGTCTGGTGCCGTGTGTTTGCTGGAGAATATGAAATTGCTTGTGTGTGCCTAGCTGTTCAAGGTAGCAGCAGAGTCCCAAGCCAGATCACTTGGCTTTTGTTATTTAGAAATCCCGAGATGGGACTACTAAAAGGCTAGGAGATAGCCAACCGGTCTGAGCAACTGCAGGTGTCCTCAAAACACTCTCAGATGTGATATGGTGTCCTGACGTACCTGCTACCAAAAATATATAGGTCTGGGTGGGCTACCAGAAAAATAGGTCTCCAATTACATGAATGCCTGGGAGTGGACCAGCTATAGCAATCACTGCCATGGCATGAAGGGGAAAACCCATAAGAGAGAAGAAAAGAATGGGGTTTCTCAATGGGACTGTGGAGAAGGCACATAACACTCACCATGGCACGTGGTTTAGCAGGCAGCCCACTCAGCTACAAGTTGTGGAGGCGTCAGTCTGAGATTGTGCTCAGATGCTCTGTCCCACTCCTTCGTGACTGTGGTGCGTCTCAGCCTTCTAATGAGGCATTAAGCTAATGTTTCTAATGTCCATGGGCCACCAGAAAGCTCCCATGGCACTTCTCAAAAAGACAATGTTCTGCTGAACAGCTCGATGCGCAGTAATGCTGGTTGAAATACCCAAGGATGAACGGGAGCTATTGTTCGGTGAATGACTTGGTAAATGTATCTGTAGTGTCCCTACGCTACTGGTAATTAACTCCATGCTTGTAAATTGCTGTGGGGTTACTCCATTCAAGAAACTCCACCAAACCAAATACTAGTCTGCTTTCATTGCTTAGAAACATGCCGCCCCCACTAAAATGTTATCAGTGTTCCAACAGCCGTGTTGGCAGTTATCGATGGGGAGGTGTCGGCAGTTTGCAAAGCATGGCACACGCATATAGACATTACTACCACCCTTCCCTGCCCATCCTATGTTGGCATCATTGTCAGATAGAATGTTCCCCAACCATCAGGTGTTTCCTACTTCTGCTGTGGACAGAACAATTTCTTGGGGTGTCCGTGTGACTGAGCTGCTTGGTTTTATCTTGAATAAAGACTGAGTAACACTGCACCCAATGGAAGAATGCTGGGCAGCTCGGCCAAGGCGCCCTTTGTTTCTAGTGTCTCCATTAATTATTATTGTTTATGTGGCAGTAATGACTAATGGGCTCCAATCACAAACTGGGGCCACATTCTACTAGGCCCAATACAATCCGTACAAGAGACTCCCTGTCCCAAGGAGAGCACCTAGAGTGCTTTCCTGTCCTATGCTTTGTGTAGGGATGTTTTAAAAACAGATAGGAGGCCCTGTCCCACTGAGCCCCGCAGTATGTGCTCTGCGGTGCTCCTAGCAGTGGAGTGTCAAGGTTTGCAAGGAGGTGGCCCCACAGCTGGGAAGAAGTTCCCCCTCCCTTTTACTCATTTGTTTAGCTGTTGATTTCTATACACTATATTTATGTATATGCTTTGGGTGAGATGCTGTGCTGAACCTCTGAGGGTGCAGCACCAAACCTGCAGCCCAAAGGGAGGGGAAGCTATAGTCGCTTTTGTGCCCTCCCAATCCTGGACCGTTGCAGGGGCTGCGGGAGGCCCCCTGTGTCATGTAGTCAGTCCCAGGAGCCTAAATTACAGCAATCTCTTGCAAAAAGAAAAGGAGGACTTGTGGCACCTTAGAGACTAACCATTTTATTTGAGCATAACCTTTCGTGAGCTACAGCTCACTTCATCGGATGCAACTCTTGGGGCTCCAGCATTAGACAGGGAATTGCCTGGAAACTGGGTTTCGAGCCATCCCCCGCAACACCTCCCAGCCCCACGCTCTGCACACCCACTACACCAGGTGTTTTGAGGGGTTCTTGAAATGCAGCCTTGAGGCTGTCTTCTGCAGTGCCTGTGCCAGAGAAAGCCGCCCCTGGGTGGTTACCGTGCTTTTACTCTGATCCAGCCCTTTTACCCAGTGTGAAGCAGCTGAGGAGACCATGCTTTGTCTTGAGTTCCTGCAGTTCAGCAGTTGTGGAGAGTTGGCTGAGGCGTGTGAAAGACAGAGAGAGGCAGTGGGGGGTTGGGGTAGGGTCCTCCAGAAGACACTGCTGCTGGGGTGTGTGTGCTCCGGCGGTCGCTGATGCTCCTGGGGTGGGTTGCTACCGCTGCTCTGGGGCAGCGCCCAGGACCAGTTGCCTGGGGCCACTGGAGCAGCAGCCAGTGCGGCTGGCCACGGGGCCACCCCAGCTGCTCAGCCAGCCCTGGGGTCAGCCTCTGCAGCTGCAGAAGTCACATGACTTTCCGTGACCTCTGTGAAAGACTCGCAGCCTTAACGATGACCACCAAATCCCTTTCCGCAGTACTCCTTCCTAAGCAGTCGTTTCCCATTTTTTATGTGTGCCACTGATTGTTCCTTCCTAAATGCTGTACTTTGCATTTGTCCTTATGAATTTCATCCTATGAATGTTTGTGTTTAAATTTGGTAGGCAATGCTGGATTGCTATTTTTTGCTGTTATTTCACTATTTTCTTACTTTGTATTAACGGCTCTGCATTAACAGTTCATTCTGGCAAGGAGGTAGATTAGAAGAAAGGGGAGCAATGGACAGAGAGTCCTCAGTGTTCCTTATCATTGGCCTTTTAATTTCAGATTAGCAGCCATGCAGTCTGGCCTAAGGCGGCAGTAGATGGCAAGTATATAAAGATGGGTCCTGCATTGCCTCTGCTCGCTGTTTCATTGCAAACAAATATCTGAGTATGTGAGATGAAAAGGAAAAACAAATTTCTGCTGATTAGGTTTTGCCGAATTTTGAGTGATGAGTAGGTCCTCAGACACCAGAGCGATGGGTGTTTTAAAAACCATAGATAGGGAGGGAGGAAATGAGGGAAAGTGGATGGATAGACAGACACATGCTTTTGGAAAGTTAGATCAGTGACAACCTGTATTGTAGAGTCTTTAGGTCCTTTAGGCTCCACCCCTTGGAGGCCTCCCCAGCAGATTGGCTGATCCCACT
The DNA here is from genome assembly GCF_965140285.1 of Lepidochelys kempii. NCBI lineage: Eukaryota > Metazoa > Chordata > Testudines > Cheloniidae > Lepidochelys > Lepidochelys kempii. Next base: position 74,628,110 of record NC_136390.1, on the reverse strand, counting down.
AGAATGCTGGGAATGGGTGATAGAGGATGGATCACTTGATGATTACATGTTCTGTTCATTCCCTCTGGGGCACTTGGCATTGGCCACTGTCTAGGGTGACCAGATGTCCCGATTTTATAGGGACAGTCCTGATTTTGGGGGTTTTTCTTATATAGGCTCCTATTACCCCCCACCCACATCTGGATTTTTTACATTTGCTGTCTGGTCACCCTACCACTGTCGGAGGACAGGTTACTGGGCTAGATGGACCTTGGTCTGACCCAGTGTGGCCGTTCTTACGTAGAATCCTATGTGCATCTTTAGGCACTGAGATACCTTTAAAAACCTGGCCCCAAAGGAGATGTTGGAAGAAGGGTCTGAGATGGAACATCATTATGATAGAGAAAGAACAAAACCTCAAAACAGCCCTAAATTCAACTGTGATGTAACTTTGTAGAGCTGAGCTAGGGTTGAATTTGGCCCATGACTGAAACGATTGGATAGCTAAGATGGTTGATGGCTGGATGTATGATCAAATTCAGCAATTGAAGTTACTTCTTGTGGAGTGTGATTAAATCTGAGCCCAGTGTGCCTTGACAGCATAATTAGTGCTAAGACTTATAGCCCTTCTAAGTCATACAGCACCATGTTATTGTATTTCATTATTTCCTTCCTAACAGGTCAGTAGTTGAGCCATTTACCAGTGTGTACTCAGCTAAGACAGTCGCATACAACATGTTTGTGAGCAACCCACTAAAGGCGCACTACTGGCTTATACAATTTTAACCATATAAACCCTCACATCTACCCTCTCCTCAAAAACATTACTCCTATCCATAAAAACAACACATCAAGCAGTGTCCTCCTCCCATACAATATTTATGTGTAAGGACCAATAGGACAGTCAGGGTGTACAAGACACATTGGCCCCACCTTGCTTACAAAATTCGGTTTATATCTATCGTAAGTGGTTTCTCTCCCTGGTATCTTCACCTACCTGCTCTGACTGCTAAAAAGGACAACCTGGATTATGGGTGAGATGTGATCAAATCTTACCTGTATTTCTCTCTCTAAAGAAAGTCTGAACTTGAGGGCCCTGATGCCTCAAACACTTGGGTCTATGCTTAATTTGATGCATGAGTAGTTCCATTGAAACCAAACATGTTTAAAGTTAACCAGGTGTTTGGAGGATCAAAACTATCATGTGCAGGAGGCATTTCTGGCTTGTGTAGCTGAAGGTGCTCATTTCCCATTGGAAGCCAGAGACTCTTGCCTCTCTGAAAATGTCAACCATTCTCATCTTTCCTCGTGGAGAGACAGCCAGATACGAGCTGAAGTCAATGGGACTTCTCATGTTCAGAATGTTAAGCACAAGCGTGTTTGCAGGATAGGTGCCAAAGTGGTTTCCCGTGGAGGTTTGCTACCAAGGGTGCCAAACCTTGCTTAAAAGGGCAATGTTAAGCATACGTATATCCTGAAATTTTTAGAGGAAACTGTTGAGTTGTGAATTGAAAAAGTGACTTCCAGGGGTCAATGATATTCTCAACCTGTGGCTTCAGGCATTAGATCTAGCTGCTGACTTTTTTTTTTCAACCAAAGGAACGATAATTTTCCACTATGAAATCTGAGTAATAACATGTATACACTATGCTCCCATTTACTCAAAACTTTATTGTCCAAACCTCTGCATTATCCAAATCCCTTCCTTTCTCCCCTGCATGAGACACATGCTGCAGAGGGTGTGTATCTCATGCTGGGAGGTAAGGAATGAGTTTGGATAATAGAACAGAACGGCGAGGAGGAGGATGAGTGTTGGCCACTGAGAAGGCCACCCCCTGCTGAATGGCTCTGGCCCTCTGGATTATCCGAGCTCCCAATTACCCAAGTAAAATCTGTGTGCCCGTGCTATTTGGCTAATTGGGAGTGAGCTGTATATTGTATAGCTGTAGTACAATATATTTCTATATAACTATATATAGAGAGAGATTTTCGCCTTAACTCATATTTCACTATTTTCTCATAAGTAGAAAAATACCTCTTTTGCAAAGGCGTTTGTTCCATAGAGTCCTACAGTAATGGCTGAATAGCATAAATAACTCATAACAAACATGTATCTTCTGCCCCAGCCAGAAATCATTCTAGGTGGGAAATCAAACAGCCAGACAGTGTATATTGCATATATAGACGCATGCACATTATGTATCAATTAGTGTGTGGCCTTGCTAGGAATGCAGCTTGTGATATGGTAACGAGATTGGAAAATTGGCTAATGAACCTAGACACATTTTGAACAATCACAGCCATTAAAAAAAGAGAATTATTTCATCTTTGCGTTCTTCTTTACTTTGCTGCCTTGTCTGGATTCTGCTGTTGATAAATGCTGTCTGGGATGTTGTTCCCACGTGTGCCTCCCCACCACTTCCAAAGACAACAGCAAGGCTGGGTTCAAGTCAATTCACCATGGTCTAAGTTGGGTCAACTATTTCCAATTCCGTTCTGAAACCCTCTTGTGCAGGGAGGGATATTTTGGAATGGAAATATTTGCTTCCAACTCAAATGGGAATGTGGCAGGAAGCTCTGAAAGGGGTTGTAGTACCTTCTTTAACCCCTTCTTTTCAGTGACTGCTATAAGAACACACAGATGCTCCATGAAATGCCTGCAGATGTTGCTCAGTGTTTTGCTGCTTTTTCCAAGGACAAACTACAGCTTCTAAAGGGAGTCAGGTTGAAACGGGGAGCGGACAGGAGACATCTGCGGTGAAACTGGGGACATGGTAACCAAATAAAGATGTTTAAAAGAAAAAAGGCCATCTCGCAGCGTGCTCATTTATGAACCAAAGGGTGACACCGCACCCTGGAGAAGGTGTTGGCACTGGGTATTGAACCTTGGACTTCTGGTTCTAAAAAGCACAAGTCTCTATGGCCTGAGCTAAAACCGTTCAGCTGCCTCACAAACTTCTGTTCTAACCACCCGAGGGGGGAAGAGACCTGTGGTCTCTGAGCCTGGGTTACGGCTGCTAGTAGTGAGAAGAGCGCACCGCCTTCCCAGGCCACCCTCAGCCCTGGGTCATTTCACATGCAGCAGGCTCAAGCCAGACTAAACAGGGTGGGGGATGGAAGCAAGTGACAGGCAGGTGCAGAGGGCTGAATAAGCCTCCAACCCTCAGCTTTTCACTAGAGACATACACAAGCCTTGTCAGGTTTCGTCTCCCAGTCTTCTCAGGAACCCCACGCCCTGTCTCCCCCTGCTGGCTAGATCACAGAGAGAGGTTTATGGGTCTGCTAAAGTCTTTGCAGGAGAGTGCCTGGTTCTCATGCTTTTAGATCCAGAGGTCCCAGGGTTACAGCTGTGTCTCCTCCCTCCTCTGAAATAACTGCAGTAGATCAGTCCCTATCTTCCGACTCTAGTTCCTTCTCCTACTCCCCAGCAGAGACTCCTGGTACCCAACTTGTTCTCTTTGAACCCCTAACACAACCCTGCTCCGCTCCCCAACAAAACTGATGATACACCCATTTGGTGAGGTCTTAGCAGTTCTAGCTGCAGGTAGCTGCTTGACTCATCGCTTGCATGTAGGCATTCAGTTCAAAGGTGCCCCATTCTGCAGAGTATAATTCTTGATGCCAGAAGCAGCAGGCCAGGTCTGCTGAGGCCTCTCTGTATCTATGGATTGTATGGGATTTCAGCATTGATAGGATATTGGAGCGGGAGGGGGGGCAGGTCTGGGAGAGGGATGTTATCTCTGAACTGAGCTTCTTTATGGAGAGGATGAGCTAAGGTTGCAACCATCTTCCATCGATAATACCGCATGGCTCTTTGTCCCCACCTAGTCGCTAGCCCATGTATAGAAGTTGATGAGTCTGCTGTGGCCTTTAAGCGGTGAAAGTTTGAGTTCTCTCAGACAGTAGCAACAGGAGCTTTTAGATCCTGGAGTTCAGTCCTGGCAGACAATCCCAGGCTGGGGTTTTAAAACCCTGTTTTAGAACCCCCTAAACTTTAGCTTAGAACATTGATTAGGCCTGGCATTCGCCAGAATTTACTGCGAAGGCAAAGGAGAGTGTCTCTACTACACTTGCAGAATTGTATCAAACTGATTTTGAGTTGGCTAATTTAAAAAAAAATTCATTTGAAATTCTGACATATGTCTAACATTTGTTTGTCTCCTTTCCACTCAGAAATGGCCTGTGACGTCCCTTTCATTCTTTCCAAATAGTAAAGTCTGCAGAAAAACTTGTGCATTGGATATATCTGAGGAAAAAGGATTATAATTACATACAATTATTAACCATTTTTGTTGCAGATTGGTTGGCGCTCAGTTCCATTCCCACTGGTGTCAGTGTAAATTGTGTGCTGTTGATCTCAGTGAGGGTAGAATCAGTCACAGGATGCCTATATTGCAGGTTAGAAAGAACATGAGATCGTGTGGCAAAGGCTGTGTGGGTGGGGGCAGTTATGAAGAGCAAATAGACTCTCCCTACTTAAGGCTACAAGAATCCTGCTAATATAAGGCTGATTTTGAGCACCAGTGTTGGAAAATAGGCATTGCAATATTTGAGCAGTCCAGCAACTAGTTCATCCATACCCATGTGAAATCTGCTGCCTGTCAGTTTCACTGACTGTCGCATTCCTCTGGTATCATGAGAAAGGGGAAATAGAAATTTTTGATCTACTTCCTCTTCCCCATTCATAACGTTGTATACCTTTATCATGCCCCCTCTTATTCATCTGTTCTCAAAAACTAAACAGACCAAACCTTTTGACAGGTTTCAGAGTAACAGCCATGTTAGTCTGTATTCGCAAAAAGAAAAGGAGGACTTGTGGCACCTTAGAGACTAACCAATTTATTTGAGCATGAGCTTTCGTGAGCTCACTTCATCGGATGCATACCGTGGAAACTGCAGCAGACTTTATATACACACAGAGAATATGAAACAATACCTCCTCCCACCCCACTGTCCTGCTGGTAATAGCTTATCTAAAGTGATCATCAAGTTGGGCCATTTCCAGCACAAATCCAGGTTTTCTCACCCTCCACCCCCCCCCCCCACAAATTCACTCTCCTGCTGGTGATAACCTTTTGAGTCTCTCTTCACAGGAGAATTTTTCTGTACCCCTAATCGTCCTTGTCATCTGTCACAAAACTCTGCCTCTCTCTGCTGCGCCACAGGGTGTCAAGAAATGAACACTGCTTTAGGTGAGGGTGGGCCGTGGGTTTATACGATGACATTATAACATTTTCTGTATTACCCGCAGTCCCTTTCCTTACACACTCAAATATGTTTTTTTCCTTTTTGACCGGGGTCTCACTGAGCAGAGCTCTTCAGTGTACTGCCCATAGTTATACCTAGGTCTTGTTGCTGAGTTGTTACAGCACGCTTAAAATCCAGTAAGTTGTGTGAGTAGTTTAAATGATTTCTTCCAGTGTGCACTGTCTGCCATTAGTCATCACTGTGCAAGTTCATGTCACCTGCCTATTCACTTAAACTTTATTAGGTCCCTTTGAACATCTCCATGTCTCAAATAAGCTAAATAATTTTACTTCACCTGCAAAGTATGAGTCTGAATGAAAAGAAAAGAGCAAAATCCTCGAGATTTTTAGCGTTAGATCACAACGACAAGGGACCACGATAGGAAAGGTTTGAATGAGTCTGTACTTTTTGAGATTAGAAAATTTAGGGGAGCTCTACACTTAAAAATTAGATCCATCTAGCCACATCGCGGAGGGCTGTGGAAAATGCTGTGCCCTGTGCAGCAATGTAGTTAGGTTGACTTGGAGAGATGGACTAACTACATCAATGGGAAAAGCCATTCCGGTGCCGGAGGGAGCATCTACCCTACAGTAGAGCTCCGTAGCTCTGCCGCGGGAGAGAAGACATGCCCTTCTTGTTGAAATTTTTGCAAACTCGCTAACGAGTTTTTGTGTCCCTCTAGCTGCCCTACAAAATTGTGGTGTATTCCAAAATTTGAAGCCTAGACACAGTGGCTTTGACAATTTTCCCAGGAAGGAACAGGAAAATGTTCAAGAAATCACCATGATTAGAAATCTAGATGTGATTCTGTCACTGGAGCTCAAGGAGAAAATAAGAACAGGATGGATCATATAGCCTATGACAGGCTTGGTCACTGATGAATTGTTTCAACAGCCAAAGCAAAGGTACAGGGATGATATATTACTTAAACACTATGCTCTCCCAGTGCTTCACAAACATACCAGGGGTGAGGTCATGTTTAGAGACAGTGCATTTTTGCCAAAAGATTCTTTCCACAGCAGTTTGAAAGCTTCTGTGGACATTGATTTCCAGCCACGAGTCACTTAGCCAATGCGGCACTCTCCTTCAATTTTAATAATCTAGTGAGCCCTACATCCATTTTATAAAGCGACAACAGCAATTGCCCAGAGAAACTGCAAGAGGAAAGCCAATAAAAAGCCTTTATAAAAGGGAAATTAAAATTAAATTCCAATTGTTTAAATGAATAGTGTTGAGTGAGGGTGACATATGTATCTTTCACATCACTAAATCTAGGGCCAGACTGGGGCCCGTCTGCGGTACGCGCCCAAGGGCATACAGAGGCCTAAGAAGCCCGCTTATTCCCCTTCTCAGAGTGGCTACTTCCCATCCTGCAATTAGATCTATCCACCAATGCCAGTACAGCGATGGACATATGCACCACATATAGAGCCAGGGTAGACACATCACCTTACTCAATTGGGTATACAGAAGGCAGACTCAGTCACAACCTTCTTCTGGGACAGCTCAATGAGGCACTGCTGCTTACACAGGGCTCTTGGCAAAGCCACGAATGAGCAGCTAGTAATAGAGAGATTTAATTCAGGTTTATTAGGGGATGGGGGTCCATGGTTCTTATGTTTCCCAACACTCTTCCCACATCCGCAGTCAAGTTCTGCTGATGGGTCAACATGGAGATAACCAAATCATCCAACAAACTCACCAGTCAACTGGGAACAAGAGTGTTTCAGAGGTTTTCCCTAGTTGTCAGATATTTTGGCATACCCTCTTTCAGACTGATCTTCTGCACTGAACCATCTGCTCCTGGGGCAAAGCCGTCCTCAATAAGTCATTTGGAGTAAATAGAGTGAGCAAACAGCCAACAGACCTATGGTCGTTATATCCACAGCAAACTGTATTTCATAATAGAAATTATCATCTTTTTTCAGTTATAGGGAAGCCCAGTAAAGTCAGTGGAAAAACACCCAAAATTTGGATCATGGCCATACTGAGCACTAATGTTTTATTGATGTAAGATTGCTTTTTCTTTTTTCTTACTCTCACTCAAATAGCTCCGGTTTTAGAGGTAAGAAGCATGGTGAGAAAGCTATTCTGAGGGACCCCCAGTTCCGCAAATCTTCTGCCAGTGATTTTACTGGGTCAAAAATGCAAAATTTATAAATAAATAATTTTGGGGGGAATTTTTTATTTAATTTTTTTTTAATTGTCAAAATTTGAAATTTTTACAATTTTTTGGGGAAACTTTTGCAATTCAAGAAATGTTGATCAGTTATTATAGCTGGTTAAAAAACACACAATAAATTCCCCCAAATGCAGAGCTTTCTTTCTTTCTTTGGTAAAAATTTGAAATTTCACTTAAATATTTTGTTGAAAAAAATCTAATTTTGGAAAATTTTGACCATCTCTGGTCTGAATTAGCAACTCTGTGGGATTGGGTCTTAAATATTTTGGCAATGTGGAGCGGGAAAAAGAAGTTGTAAAAGAACCAGGATATTTACTAGATAAATATCAGCTTCAGTATGTAAATCACTGGGAGTTCGATGCCTAAACATCATTAACTTCCATTGACTTTAAATGAGATTTAGGCTCAGTGTTTTAGGCCTTGCAACCAGCAGACCAACTCCTAAATACATTTAAAAATCTGCCCATAGGCTATCCCCTGAGTGGGTGAAGTCTGTGGAGCTATGTTGTTATCTGCCGGCTGAGGATCTGGGCCCATAGCATTTAAATATTTTTCTAATCCTCAATTTAAAAGGACAAACACTACACTACCACTCAGCCGTTAACCACTGTAGGACTGTTTCATCTTGCACACTTGTAAAACAATTTTGCTTCATAATAAATGTATTGCACGCATTTCTGTAGTTAAAAAAAGTTAAAGTCATTGCATTCATCAAAGAAGTCAAATAAAGCATGTTATAAATACCTAGCAAAGCAGAAGTTTTCAATTACCCTAACTCCGTTCCTAACATCAGTTCCTATAATTACCAACCTCCATTAGTGCAACTTTCTTATAGTCAGAACATCAAAGCATCAGACGTTCTCCTTTACCTTAGTTGGCTACCAACTCGCCTGCAGATTTAACCCATCTGTTGTGTGGATGTCTTAGTTTCACTGTCCCTGTTTTAAATTCCCATGTTGACCCCCAGGCAACCACTGTTTGATATTCCAACACTGCGCTGTACTCTCGTGATCATGTACAATACAACCCTGTATTCCAACTCACGAAGAACTAATTGTGAAACCCATGCATTGAGTATTGTTTCCTTGCTGGGCTCTACCAGACAAACACAGCCATTCCCCAATGAAGATGACAAGCATCTTACCACTGAGTTCAATGGGCTCTGGATCCATAATCACTGTCTTTTAAGGTGCCTAAATGTTTAGGGCATCATAGATGAAGAAAAATGCACCCATGGCAGCTCAGTCATTTGTGCCAAGTCACACGGGTCTAGGAAGGATCAGTGTGCTTATTTCTGGTGCACGAATGCCAGTCTCATTGGCTGTGATTGTGTGTTGTGGGAGTAATCCACTGGAAATTAGTTCTAAAAGGTAGCTAAATACTGTAACGTTACATCTGCGACAGAAACTGGCAAGCGACAGAAAAGTTGGTAATTTAAAACACATTCAGGCTATTGAGTAATTTTAAGATGATTTCTGTTTCAGTCACACACCCTGCAAGCTGCCTTCTTCAGTGCTGTTTAGGGTACTCAGGTTTGTTCATTAGCATCTGGGCTCATTCTTTCTAGCTTGACCAGGCCTCAAAGTCCTAGAGCGATACCACGCATAGCTTCCATCTCTCAACAGCGAAGTCTCTGGCCAAACTGTCTATCCTGCTTAAAAGATTGTGACATGGGGCTTTGGAAGGGTGGGAGGTAAACATGAGCCCACGGGCTCCAACAGGAGTTGAGAGGACACTGCCCTGCCATTAGGAGAAATGAGTTAATTGGGGTCATTTTCACTGCGACGACCATATGTCTATAAAAATTAAATTAGTTTGCAAAAGGAGCCTAGTGGGGTGTGTGCTAGGAGTTGGCTTTTCTGCTGTTACTCACTTTCATGTGGTTTGAGGGATGAGTCACGTGGCTTTGAAGTCCCAAGTCTTGTTAGCGTGGGTCAGATGTTTGAATGTGTATAAGGGTAGTATATGGGATAATTAAATCAAGTCATCTGTCGTTCTGCAGCTAGATTTTAATGGAAAATAGTTTATCTGCAATGCCTGTCATTTGAGGATTAGCTGATAAATCAAATAGCTCTCATGTTCTGCTGGAGACCATCCCTCGGTAAAGTGATTTTTTTTGGCTAGTGAGTGGAACCAGTTAAACAGCCCTGGATATTGAGGTTCTTTGTTTAGCCACAGAACAGCTAAAGCCGCAATATAAGATGCCCCCCACCCAGTTGGTTATTTTATTATCTATGTTGATCTAAAGATGCCCCTGCTGAGCAAACTGTGGGATGGTACCAGGGACATCTAGATCAAAAAGTCTCTGTTGCTTGAATGAAAGAACCAGGGCCCAGCTCCTCAAAGGGGCATGGCCTCCTACCTTCCATTGATTTCAGTGGTCAAGTCACTTCACCTTTTGGTGCCCACGTTTCCCCACCTACAGAAGTGAATGGGCTGTGATGAGCAAGTGGCCAGTGTGTTGTCTGTGATTCATTGCTAACACTGACGCAAAATACAGGGGGCATGCGTCTGTGATGCAGGCATCGGTAGGTGGGGAGTTGGAGCCCACCTACTCATTTCACAGCAACTGTCCAACGGTGACAGCCAGTCACGGCCGGCCAGCAATGGACCAGCCCCAGTGGCCAAGAGGTGAAAAGCTCTGAGTGCAATTAACCAAGTGTACCGGTTCCACACATGTCAGCCATTATGCTCACTCTCACAATGGAAGCACCACCCTAGCCAATGAAAAATGTAGGTCAGCTCTCAGCTGGAGAAAATTGGCATCATTCCCCGGGAGGAACATGCCAGCTGAAGAGCTGGTACATATGGCATGGGGATTTTAATGATGACGGGAAAGAAAAAGCCCATCTGCTGCGGAAAATTGGACTCCGGCAAACTGCATCTCAGCTTAGTCTCAAATGCAGGGTTGTCTCCTTCGCTGTTGTGTATGAGCCCTCTAAAATGGCAGCCATCACACAGGCATGCGTAATAACACCACCGCCTAGCCCTTATATAGTAGTTTTCATCAGCAGCTCAGTATCATTATTCCTGTTCTATGAATGGGGAAACTGAGGCACAGAGCAACACAGAGGTTTGTACAAGGTCACCCAGCAGACCAGGGGTAGAGCTGGGCCTATAACCCAGTTCTGAGTTCCAGTGCAATGTGCTACCCACTAGGGAACACAGCCTCAGCGATGTGTAAAAAAGTAATACGTTTGGGTTCCCTCCCACCTCTTTTTGGTTTCTGTGCCTTTGCGGGGGAGGGTGTCCCATTTTCAAGCTTTTCTCTGCAACTGGTTGGGGTAGAAACTTTTTAAAAATGAAGTGGAGCTGCTCACTTAATCACAGGCCTCCAGGGGGCCCAGCCTCAGCTGGTGTCAGGCATCAGAACTCCATGGCTTTCAGTCATAGAATATCAGGGCTGGAAGGGACCTCAGGAGATCATCTAAGTCCAACCCCCTGCTCAAAGTAGGACAAATCCCCAATTTTTGCCCCAGATCCCTAAATGGCCCGCTTAAGGACTGAACTCACAACCCTGGGTTTAGCAGGCCAATGCTCAAACCACTGAGCTATCCCTCCCCCCAATGCACTGGGACAAGCTACACCAGCTGAGAAGCTGGGGCTTTAAGAAAAAAATGTCAGAGATCATGAAGCTTGCAGTAAAATGGTGAGAATTGGCAACACAGTCTCTGTGAAGGGCACACACACACACAGAGACACACACAGAGGATTTAGTTAATCAGATGCAAAGTCTTGTGTAGGCAGTCATTTCAGTTTGATGGTGGCTTTTTGTGGTTTTAGCTTACTGGGCATAAACTGAAATAAGAGTGTCCACACATGGGTTTGCATCTATTTAACTCAACTGCTTTTAAAACCAGTTTCAGAGGCTACTTCCCCCCATATAACCACATCCTAGTTGGGAGGGAAATTTTGACTTACCTAGATTGGGCCTGGTGAACTCGAGCTGTGTTTTGAGAAGCAATTGGCTGTTTTGCTCCCTAGACTGGAGTTCCTCTTTAAAAATATCATCCATTAAAAGTGAAATGCAGCTTGTTTCCCATTTGGCCTTTCTTAGGACAGAGCAGTGTTCCACAGAACTCCCCCTGGCCTAGTATCCTGAGAGGCTGGATCAGAACGGACCCAAGTACTTCAATGGGCCAATTACACTGTGTGGTTTTCAAATTACAAATGGGAAATCCATACTGTTTTGGAATACACAGCTCTGGCCATGCACAGGTCTAGCTGGTTACAGCAGCTCGAGTGGAAAAAAAGAGGCAGCTGAAACAGGCAACCGTTGCTTTTTTCAGCCTGGAAAGCTCACATTTTTATGGGGCATAAACCACAAATTAGAATTCCAGGCGACAGATAACGCTGCAGTTTGACGGCAACTAATGTGGCCCCACTGGTGATGACTGCACCATGAGAGGCTCCGATATCCCTCATCAGCTACTATTGCAGTGATGGGAGCCTTCCAGGTAGCATGCACCCCCACCCCCATACACCCACAGACAGCAGTGACCGCCATGAGCATGGCAGGAGACAAACCACCACCTTTGGGTCCCATGTGGACAGAGCTGTGGGTCATCAGCCTCAGTTCTCCAATCAGAGTGTGGGGGGCACAGCCCCCGAAATGTGGGACACTCCCGTCCATGACAGACACCCTGACCATTGTAAAGCCAGGGGGAAGCAGGACAATGCAAAAGAAGCCCTGGAGTGGTCACTCCTTCCTTGTAAAATGTGAATATTATTTGTTAATTATCATGTTGTATTTAAAATAAGTCATACAACCCAGTGTGATTTCTGCCATATTTCTCCTCCCTTGTTTCACTAGCCCATCAGCTCTTCTCTGCTTACCTTGGCCCTTGTCTCTTTCCCCTTTTTAGCCACCCTCATTGCACCTGTCTGCTTTGTCCTTATCTTTCCTGCACTGTGTGGATGAACTGTCTTGCGAGTCAGGTCTATTTCAGAGAATTATAGAAGATTAGGGTTGGCAGAGACCTCAGGAGGACATCTAGTCCAACCCTCTGCTCAAACCCCCAACTAAATCATCCCAGCCAGGGCTTTGTCAAGCTGGTCCTTCAAAACCTCTAAGGATGGAGATTTCAGTGCCTGTGACCTGAGGTCTGCTCTGCCAACACGTGCAGAAAATTAATTATTATTATTTCTTATTCCTGGAAGCCACAACTGAGAGCAGGGCCCAGTTGTACATACACAGACAGTCCCTGCCCTGAGCAGCTCACAGTCTAAGTAGATAAGACAAAGGTGGGGGAAACAGAAGTTTTATTGTCTTTTATTACTTCTTGAGTGGACTGGGGAGCAGTCCTCTCTTTTGTGTAAATTTGCAGAAAAACAAACAAACAAAAAACTAAAAAAGACCAAAACCCCAACCCTTTGTTTTTACCCCCAATGCTTTACTTTATCAGTACATTTATGTGATCCTTCTAGTTATATCATAGCTTGGCTTTTGGCTAAAGGCTTCCTCCCTCGCCCGGCATGCTTCTTTGTGCAGCACTGAACTTCTAAAATCCCATGTGCACATTGTGACATCACAGGCTGTTGAAACGCAAATCATCACCAGAATCCAAATGGGCCAGATTCTTTCCAGAGAAACCAATGCAGTTGCCCAAGGGTGTGAGCTGGCAAAATGTAGCATTGTAGCTTCATAATAAAATAAAATAGGTAGGAAAAGTTTGGTTGGGAGAGAGGAAACCAGTATTTTCTTGCCGAAAGTTGCAAGGGAATTGATGCTACCCAAGTAAAATGGATTTGTGTTTATGGCTAACACGCTCCACTACTTGACGCTGTGTCCTAGTCCCTGTGTAACCTGTTGCTTTTTAATAAGTAGGTGTTACGGTCAAGAGTTTTGAAAGTGACTATCAGGGTTCCCTCCCCACTCTGAACTCTAGGGTACAGATGTGGGGACCCGCATGAAAGACCCCCTCAGCTTATTTCTACCAGTTTAGGTTAAAACTTCCCCAAGGCACAAATGCTTTGCCCTTGGAGGGTACGCTGCCACCACCAAGTGATTTAACAAAGAATAAGGGAAAGGACCACTTGGGCTTCCTATTCCCGCAAAATATCCCCCCAAGCCCTTATACCCCCTTTCCTGGGAGGCTTGAGAATAATATCCTAACCAATGGTTACAAAGTGATCACAGACCCAAACCCCTGGGTCTTAGGACAATAGAGAAATCAGTCAGGTTCGTAAAAGAAGGATTTTATTTTAAAAAAAGGGTAAAAATCACCTCTGTAAAATCAGGATGGAAAATAACTTTACAGGGTAACAAAAGATTCAAAAAACACAGCAGAACTTCCTCGAGGCTTAGGTTCAAAGTTACAAAAAACAGGAATAAACCTCCCTCCAGCAAAGGAAAAATTCACAAGCAGAACAAAAGATAATCTAACACGCCTTGCCTGGCTTTTACTTACAAATTTTGTAATATGAGAGACTTTTAGGATGGTTTATAGGAGAAGGAGTTTTCTGATCTGATGCTTCTCTGCTTCCCAAGAGAACACCCAAAGCCTCCCCCCACGCCCAAGATTTGAAAGTATCGTCTTTCCCCATTGGTCTTTTTGGTCAGGTGCCAACCAGGTTATTTGAGCTTCTTAACCCTTACAGGTAAGGAGAAATTCTAAGCTACCCTTAGCTGTATGGTTATGACAGTGACTATTGATTTTGGTGCCTTAATTTTTGGGTAACCAACATGAAATGCCTTAAAGAGACCTGATTTTCCAAGTGTACCCCTCAGGCTCTGAGAAAATCAGGTCCCTTTAAGATGTCTTAGGTTGGACACCCAAATATTGGGGCTCTCAGAATCACGGTCACTTTTAAAAATCCTTGTAATCATGTCTGGAATTCGTTACACGCAGGGTAATCATGATGGCTTGTGATTATAATCAGGAAGCTATACTGTACTGCTGCAATTCAACAGGCTTTCCACAGCAGCAGAGCAAAAATTAATGTCTGGTTGTTACCAGCTGTCGTATTCTTAATGGCCAAGCTATATAAAACTGGCCAGTGATTTGGAGTGCCTCAGTTTTTGGGTGACCAGCTTGAGGCTCATTAATAGGCCTTCATTTTCAGAGTTTGGCAGCTCAGCACTTTTTATCAGGTGGCTCAAGTTAGGCACCATAAAACCGTGGTATCTGAAATCAGGAGTGACTTTTGAAATCTTGACCCCTGGATGGGGGTAAAATTTTCAAAAGTACTAAGGCCCAGATCATTAATTTAATGGGCGCCTGAAATCTGTAGGAGTTAAATGCTAAAATACTGTTGGGTGATTTAGAAGCCTAAGTCCCATTTAAAGTAAGTCACAGAGATCCTTTTGAAAATGCAACCCACCATAGCTTGTACACAGTGCTTGCATTGTTTTCAAAGACATGGGATTAGGTTCCTTTTCCATCTTGAGCGAAAGCTCCGAGAGGTTTCTAGTCCACCAGTTCTTTTAGAGAAACAGATTACAGTTTCAACTGGAGCCAAGGCTATAATATGGCCAGCAGTGAAGAGAACTCAGTACCTTAAGTCCCTCTGCTTCTGGGAAACGCCTCTAGTGAAAGTTCTCAAATGTGCTTTGAAGGCCCCAATGCTGAGACACCTACAGAGGTGAAAAGTTGAGTTAATAGGTTTTTAATTACCTGCTTCTCTTGACGAAGGTGGGATTTTCCAAAACCCCTAAGTAATTTAGGAGTACACATCTCACTGAGAGTCAATGGGACCTGTGCTCTTAAGTCGAGCTGAGCAAATAGGTGATTTTTTCCCAGCCAAAACTATTCCCCAAATTTGACCTGAAACTTTTTTTTTCAGCGAATAAACCATTTGTCCAAAACAAACCAACAACAAATGGCCCAGCTCTACTCCTAAGTCTCTGAAAATCTGACCCTCAGTGAAGAGCATTATTGTTTTAGTAAATCTAATGTAAACCCTCTTTCATTGCAGAAAGGATGTCTAATTACAAAGTGTGCACAAGCAGTTAACTCTGCCTGCTTCTCTCTTTCATAAGACCAGAAAACTCAAGATCTGGTCGGCTTACGGAGCGGATGGGTTTATTCTTGATAATAACCAAGAGCTCTGTCAGCTCCATTTGTTTTTATGCCCAAATTGATTTTTACATCTCATTGTTCTTGGGAGGAACCAAGCATGAAATTAAAGGCAAGACAACAACCTAACAATCACTGTGGGGAATGCTACTAAATAAATTCACACATCGCAGACAAGGAAATGGGGGAACTGAGTCTGCTCTAGGAGAAACCAAGATCCTTTCATCCCAGTCGAGACGATTGACAAAGCCTATGTGAATCCATATATCCATAGTTCACATACACACTTGGTAGGAGCAGCTGCCTCTTGAACTCCCAAAGCATTCTTGATATTAACAGAAGGACTTTGAATATGATCAGGGCTCTTCATCTCTTCTTATAAAAGCATATTTAAAAGATGAGAAAGCAATGTATTTTTCTCTCTCTCCCGACATGCCAACAACTGAGACAGAATATGACAATGGAGAGGAAAATATATTTCATAATTGTGGAGGATTAAACAAAAATTGGAAGTATTTCTGGCATATTTCCAGGACTGAAAGATCATTTTGGGGTTAAAATCCACATGAGGTGCCCAGTGATAAGAAAATAGTTTTTCATCAGTTACAGATATTTCTCTTTTTACATTAGCTGTTGTCATTAGTGACTGCGCTGGGACAAAACAGAAAAAACATCTTCAGATACTAGCGTTGTTCCTGGCCCTTTACTCACAGGATAATCACTGATGTCTGGTTTCACTCTGGAAACAGTTTCAGGGTTTGTTTGTTTTTTAAAAATCCTTGTGTTCCTCATCCCCCCCACCACCTATTTTCTTAGAATGAATTGCAATTCTCATGGAAGCTGGCAGCACTGCCTAGTGCCTGACAGATACAGCTCGTCCTTGTAGTGCATCTAGGGTGAGCAGATGCCCTGATTTTATAGGGACAGTCCCGATATTTGGGGCTTTTTCTTATATAGGCACCTATTACCCCCCACCCTCTGTCCCGATTTTTCACATTTGCTGTCTGGTCACCCTAAGTGCACTTCTGTCGTGAGCATGGCTATAACCCAATTTTAGACATTTCTTCACTGAATTATGTTTCTTCTACACTACAATTATAACTGTGTCACCACTACAAACATCGGGAATCTTGGTTACAATCACAGTTCCCCCCAGATCTGATTACACCGTGATTAACATTTGTAGTGCAGACAGGACCCTAACCAAAACCCCATAACTGAGTTAAGCCTTGGAAAGCCAAGGCTATAGCTTGGTTAATGGGAGATAGCCAAGTCCCACTGTTTTTAACAATGCTGTAACTTTGTTCCTGACTTGATTGTAATTATGCTCAAAACCTAGTATAGACATAGACTTGTGCGAAGGTCAGTAGTTTTGGTTGCTATGAGTTCAAAGACAGATTTTTAGGTTTAGTTTACATGGGTATCATATACTGAGTTTGGCTTTATGTTCCAAACCCCCAGTTCAAAGCGAAACTCAGCCAAGGTTTGCTTAGCTTAAGGTTAAAATCAGAAGAAACAACTGGGTTTTACACCCACAGCGATACATCAGCACAGATCACTTGTCAGTGCAGTTCAGCTCCAAGAAAAGTCTTGAGAACTTTTTGGTGGGCTAGACCCAAATTTCAGGATCATAATGCAACCACCACCAAGGTGATTTCCACCTGATGTCACACGCCACTCAAACTGAGCCGTGGCCTTGTCTTCATGCATGCTTGTTTCACTTACAGCCCAAGCCTCATTCGAAGCCAGGTTTCCAAATGCTAAAGGCATCCTTGTTCTGATATTTACTACTGCGATACTCGTTGGCTCTTTAAAATAGCGTCATCTGGCTGGACACAGGCAAGGGGTTCCAAAGATGGGCTGCATTATTTCACCACTGACATTTTTATTGCACTGCTCTCTCAAAAGCGGTGGGAAAAGCCGCGAAGGCTGCTTCCTTGGGAAGAGTTTAAAGGGATCCATGTCATCCACCTGTTTTTTCTTAAATGCCCTTCTCTGGCTGCGATAGCTTCTTGGCAATAACATTACTCTCCTGGCTGGTTTGGTTCTTTTCCCTTTGGCAGGCATTTTGTTTTCCAGTCTTTCTTTTTTTTAAAACCTGTTCACTAACGTTTTATAAGAATATTTGTAGACAAGAGCAAAGGTGGATATATAAATTAGGGTATGCAAGCATCCAGCCAGCCTGAGGGCTGTGGGGACAAAACTGAAATTAATAAACAAACTCAGTGTGGCCATTCAGGCACACAGGTTTTCGGTGTAGTTTTATCTGTAGAACACAGGGGCTTAGCATGGGCACTAAAGCTAACTTTGCAGTAAAAGACTAGACTTGGGAAAGTGGGGGTAATGGCAGCTCTGCCCACAGTTTTCTTCTGTGCCTGTGGGCAAGTCATTTAAAGCGCTCTGTGCCTCAGTTTCCCAACTGTCATATGGGGCAGATAGGACTGGTTGGAAATTTTTCAGCAAAGTTTTTTTGGTCAGAAAATGCCAAATTGTTGCAACCGAAACTTTTCACAGAAACATGTCAGATTACCTGAAATTTTCTCAGGAGCAGACTGGAATTTCTGGTCCAAATCGGGTTTGGGAGCAGGAGGAGAGAGAAAATAACCAACAGCCCCATGGTAAGGCACTTCCCTGGGAGATTCAGATTCCCTGCTCTGATTCAGGCATAGTAGGGACATGCATAAAGGCTAAATTCTTCATTCTACAGCGTACTGATTACATCTCAAATGTTGGGGTTTTTTTAGTCTGTGGATGGGACCTGCCAATGGTCAGTCTCCCTCTTTCTGTTGCTTTGACAAAACTTTTCCAAAGGTCTTGGTTTCATTTTGCACTGGAATGGAAACTAATGTCAACCCCTCAAAGCTTTTTGTGAAACAGCCTTCTTCTTCTCTGGCCAGCCTTGGTGCTAATAATCCTTCTTTTTTCTCTTTTGGTTGCAAGATCGTTGGAGCAGGGTTAACAGCTTACTTGCTTTTGAGGGTGCTACTGTTATTGAAGTGCTGTGTACCCCCAATTATCTGAATGGGGGGGGGCATGGATTTTATTTGGCTAATCAGAGTTCAGATAATTGAGATGTCAGGAGCCATTCAGCAGTGGGGTAGCCTCCCTGGTGACTGGGGTGGGGGGTTGAGGGGGTGGAAGGGGCCTCATGCCCCAGCTCATCTTCACAGTCCTGGCCAGGGGTCTCTGCAGAGGGTGTGTTTCTCATGTGTCTCATGCTGGGGGGCAAGGCAGGGATGTGCCTAATGTGGCAATTCGGATCATAGGGTTTTGGCGAAACGGGAGTATACTGCAATGCAAATTGTTCTATGTAATTCTGGGCCTAGGTGTTGTTACCTGGGGTTCTTTCTACCCAAAGCTCTTGGTAACTTTTACTCTGTGCGAGGAGGTGTCAGGAAATAAATCAGGGGAGACACGGCCGTCCGACCGTGATGGCTGGCACAAACAGGACAACACATGAGTGCTTTCACTTAAAGCTAAACTTTACCTAGTCTCCAGCACTTACACACGTCCGCAACAGGTTAGCAGAACACCCCCCACCCTCGATAATTACCGAAGCTGAGTGGGGCTCTCGAGTGGCACAGCAGCGGCGTCTGCCAGTGGGGAACACAAGATGCAGCCAGAGGGAGAGTCCAGCCCCGAAGAGTACCCCTCCCCCTCAAACTTTGCCCCCTTATTTATACATTAGTAATAGAATGACATGTCCCTTAAAGAAAACTTGTTAAGTAAGCTGTTTGAATAGTCAAACAAGAGGTTCCTTCTAATTATTGATTAACTAGGTGTGGGTTTTTCGAGAGTTTGCAGTCTTAAGGCCCCAATAGACATGCCTGGGGCACATCTTGCTCTTCTAAAATGCATGTATCAGCAACTTCAACACAATTCTTATCAGGAAGGATGCGGGGTCAAACTGCCCTTTCTGTGGCACCAAAAACTCCCTCCCCTCCTTCTTTGGTTAAGCTAAGCCTGCTGACTTGGCTGCTTTTAGCAATAAGCAATAGTGGTTTCAGGCACTTCACTGGTTTGCTGAAATCTCCCCGTACAGGTGTCACGTGCAATATTGTTAGACTCCGGTAGAACTACAAGGAGCTGGTAGGGGGCCATTCGGCGCAGAGTCATTGTGCTTACGTAGTTATGCACCTTTTCAGTATAGGCATCACAGTGGGTGTGGCCTGAGTGAAGCCCAAGAAAGGACCGCAGGTTTTAACCCAGTACAACTCAACTAACTAGGACAAAAGCAGCTGTAGCTCTGTGCGACCATTTGCAGGACACAATGAGCTGCATGGTGAAAGGAATGGCTAGACCAAGCTCTTCAATCTCTCACGTTTTGTTTGATCCCATTGTAATCTCAGGCTTTTCCCTTGTGAGCCACACAGCAACAAGCATTATAATTCGGAATTAATGTCTACCCTCTTTGTTAATGGATGGGCATCAGTGATGTTGTATGCACAGTGCCTGGAATAAGGTTTGTTAGCTCTTATTTGTAGTACAGCGGTGCTCTGAGGCACCCACTGCGCTAAGCACTGTAAATACACATAGCAAGAGAGAGGCCCTGTCCCAAAAAGAGCTTGCAACCTAAGCAAACGTTATCCCCATTTTACTGTTGGGAAATTGAGGCACAGAGAGCCTTGACCAGGGTTGCAGAGGGAGTGTGGTGGAGACAGGGATCAAATCTAGGTATCCTGATTGCCTTAACCATGAGACTGTTATTATCTCTAGCAACTGTAGGATCAGCCCACATGGAGTGGTAGTTGAGTCACACAAAAAGAGTGGCTATTTGTGTGTGTTCATTTTGCCACAATGTTTTGGAAATCTTGATAGAAAATGAGATTTGGAATCTGGCAGACAGTCTCTTTTAGACTGTAACGGTTTCAAGTTAGATATAAAACTACTTGATATAAACTGGATAGCAAAGGCGAGATGTGAAATACCATTTGTAGCCAATTTTGCCCAAAGCTGGATTTTAGTTATCTGCATGTGTGCAATTTGCCGTTGCCATCACCAGTTGCAGATTTCCACAGTGAGGTCACTGGCTGTAGATCCCATTCACAGGTCTGAGATTAAATGAATATTCTGTTTGCATCAGGAATTTTCTATTGTCTTTTGTGCATGTCCTTGCTGTCTCAATATCAGTTTTCTGGCCAGCTGCAATCAGATGTTTACTCAACTGGGACATGAGGCTTTCCTTTGAGTCCCTGTGGTGTCAATACACATGCTGATATAGGAGTCTTTTCCTGTCTCATTTGTATCTGATTCTGGGCCATATTGTCTGCCGGTGTACCTACATCAACATTAATGGGTTTATGCCAGCAGAGAATTTGGTCCTCTGGGTGACCATTTTCTCATGCAACAGAAAGAACTGAAGTTGTTATCCTCCAGAGGATGGGGTGTCAGAGATTGGACCACTTCCTGTATTCCACTCTGAAAATATGCACCTCAGGTACGTGGTTGCCTGATTTCTTTACAAGGAGTGGAAGGCAGGGGGCCCTCATTTTCTGTCTTAGTAGTCGACTGAACATTGATCGTTACAGAAAGAGGTGAGAGTTCTCTGTAGGACAATAACGTGACTATTGTGGGAAGAACTCCCACCTTTTGGCTTTAAAATGTGGACTCCCCCAGGCCTTGCCTGATTCAAAGGATTCTATAAAGGAATGAGGTTTTAGGGCCCCATCCTCAGCTAGTGCCAATCAGTGGAGCTCCATGTAAATCATAAACCTTCAAGTGTTCCTCTGCGGAAGTGGTACCATCCCAAGGTAATACACTTAAAATTCCTGAGCTTTAGGTGTAGAAAAGCTATTTTGGTGCATATGCGGTTTTGTGGCTCCTCCTGAGTCCTGTCATGGCAATGAAAGTTCCTTAGCTTTTCAGGAAGAAGGATGAAAGAAAATAATCCCAATCAAACTCTCTGAAGTATTTCTGTAATTGTTTCTTGGTCCATAGGTAGCATATGCAGAATGCATGATGGTCTAGGGCAAAGGATTACCAGCAATCTTTTAGGAAGTGCTACATAATAAACTTGTGAACAATGAGTTTGGTCCCAATGCATGTCAGTGAAACCTCTCTCCCACCCCATCATGTATCCCATATATATATAAAATAATTGGTGTGCTACATAATGGGTGAAATCCTGGCCCCCGTCAGAATCAATGGGAGTTTTGCCACTGATTTCACTAGATTTTGACTTAACAAAGATTTTTGTTAGGGAATGATGTCTAAGCTACAACCTATTGTTCAAGAGGGAAAGGCCATAATTACTCATCAGTGCCTGAAATTCCCCCTCCTTGGCATGCCCTGAAGCCTTCTGCACAATAGCATGTTCTGCTCCATGGTTAAGGGCCAGAGTTTATGTTTCGTTTATGCAGCAAAGGAACAAAGAATTCCCATCTGGCTAGACAAGGGTCACGATTGGTGGTAACTAAGGCCTGGATTTTCAGAGGAGTCACACACCCAATCTCACTCCTTAGGCACCCATGAAAACCCCAGCCCAAAACGACACCCAGGATGGAATTCTAAGATACGTTTGGGTTAGCAGGGAAAGACATGACACCGTCAGCCAGGCCTGTATCCCACACTGCCCTTACCACTGTGTTTGAATCTGCTGGAGAACATCCCACCATGTTTGAACCTGACGGGAACAGTCTTTCCTAATGGCCTTGCTCAGAAATTCTCCATCAGATTTGTTGCCACTGCCCCACCAACAACAAAGGGATTGCCTTGCTGATTGGACATGATATAACAGGCCCTTCACATCATTTGCACCCCACTCCTATCGCTTTGCATTGCAACTTCCTAATGGCAGACCCGTGCAGAGTGTTTTCCAGGAACAAGTCTTTCACAAAGATCTTGTGCTGTGACAGTGTCCACAGTCTGGCATGTTGCCACATACGATTTACCTTTGTATGTACCTCTCCTGTAATTAGTGGTGGGTGAGCCACCAAAGATTTGGAACTGGGGTTTGGCTTGGTTAAGCACCCAAATCCATAGGCTTTTTCAGGCCTCTTGAGGATGCAGAACCAAGTTAGAAATCTCACCTGAGAAGCTTGTACTGCTGCATTTCAGCACTGGAGCTTCCAGCTGGCACCAGACACTCCAAGACAGGCAAACAAGAAAAGAGAGGCATAGATTGTAAAGAACTAGGGTCCACTACGATCATCAATCATCAATCACCACCAGCATCATACAGGCCAGGGAATTCCATCCCAGGATTGCTGCAGTGAAGGGAATTGTTCTTCCCTGTGAAAACATAGGGACCAAGTGGAAAAGAATCCTGCAAGCAGCTTCATTCAGGGTCAGCTTGGGGCAAAGATCTGGGGAAAAGAGATGTCATTTTATTCAGACCTGCTTACCCGCGGCTGGTGGAGCAATCTACCTTTTGCCAAGCCGAACCCACCCCGCAAAGCAGGAGTGGCTCAATGCTGAAAGAGACTGGATGGTCCCTGCCACGGGATCCCCTTTACACATTTAACAATGTGGTCTGGAAACCCATCAACACCATCCTTTAACTGTGTCCTAGAGGTCGCTAGCCGTCTGTAGCCGCCTTTCATTTGTAAAGCATCACCCACTGGGAAAATAAGGAATAATACCACTCAGCGCTGCCCTTTAGGTGGGTGGAAGAGTGTTACCCAGGTAGCGTGTCAGACACCAGTCTCTTCCAAGTGTTTACTTCCCATTGTCTTGCAGCTGTGCTAGGACAGGGTTATGAGAAGATGATCCCAAAAGATAGGAACTTAAAGGATGATCAGAGCTAGGGATGAAGCTCTTCAGCCAAAGTGGAAATGAGGTGGATGAGCCAAAGGATAAATATTAATAGTCATCAGACAGGAGGCTCTCCAAAGTCAAAGCCTGGCTTTGCTGTGGGCCCCTTGTGCGAGCTTGAGGAGGTGTGAGTAAGAGCCACCTTCTCCGAAGGGTGCGGAGAGGATAATGACTGTGCGGCGTTTATATCCTACAGTCCTGGGGCTTGTCCAAGAAGATGGGTTGGAAGCCCTCCAGGGCAGGGATTGTCCTTGGTCTCTTTGTACCGTGTCTAGCACAATGGGACCAGGCTCCCAATCGGGGCATTCTGAGTCATGAGATAAAAACTTGCTATTACTAGAACAGTGTCAGAGTAGGGTCGGGGCATTTGTTTAATGGAACCTATACAGAAAAGCCCTCCCTGAAAATGTCTGTTCGAGTCCCTCCGTGTCTCTCTATGCAAGGCCTGTTCTCTGGGATGACCCATCTCTGACCACTTGCTCTTCCCCTTTTAAAGCAGTAATGCCTTCTGCTGTTTGATCAGATCAGCGGATCACTTAGCCCATTTAGACCAATTTCCTGTAAATAGTCTTCTAATGGCCTGATGCTGAGTCCCTTTATGCCTCCTTGGAAAGCCACTTACTTAGACGCCTGAATATGGATGTAGGAGCCTACATTTAGGTGCCAAACTGCCTGAGCTTCAACCCCCACCCCATCTTTCAAAATCTGAGCCCCACAAAGTACACAGCTCTCGGGCTGTATGTCATGGGTTCTACAGGAATGCCGAAGGAATGGACTAGAATTACACCCTGCTTTTAATCATTTGCCCCTCTGACTCAGAGTTTTGAAGCATTCACTATGGCAAGGATGCCGAGAGAGAGGGGGAACTAGAAATGGAGAGAGGTGGCGGTCCAGTCCATTTACAAGCGGAGCTACACCTGAGAAATGAATTTTTCATTTTTTCTCTGGCATTTGACTAAGCCAATTATTTTGTTTGCCCTGGAGGTCCATCTAAGGTGACTGAGGAAAAGGTCTCTTAAGTACTAAAGCAGAACACGTGAGGAAAAACACTAGGACCTCTAAGTGGGAGAAAGACTGGCAGGAGATTTCATTTTCAAATTTGCCCTGAAGGCTTTTACCTTCTGAGCCCAGCAAAGGCCAACGGGGGAATGATTCCAACTCCAGGCTTCCAGCTTCAATACTAATTTAATCTGAACTATTTCCTCCCCTAGGAGAGGGAAGCAGGGATGAAGTTTGCAGATTCAAAGGGGGAACTGAAAAGGATCTCAGTTCCTTTTCTTGGCAACACTTGAGGGACAATGTCTCCTGGCCTCTAGGACAGAAGGTGGAAGAATGTGAACACAAACATATTCCAGTTGGTCCTGATTGCCTTTCCTCCCCCAGCATGTTTTATTAGGCTTTATAAAGTAATTATTAGTACAGATTTCTTTGCCATGCAATAAAATTTGCTGCCCGGGATATCAGCAAATTTGACTATGGGCAAATTAAGCTGTACTCCCCCATTGATAATGGCTCAGAATGCCCATCAACACGGAGGCTGGAAGTTAGCTGTGTGCAGTCTTTTAGTGTCATCTCTGCGTGGTGATCATTTTTCAGCGCACAGTGGCAGGATTTGCTGTAAGAAGTGACATTAATACAGTAAAGGGCGGGGGAGAGGTCTTAGAGAAAAGTCCCAAATCCAAACCCCTCCTCCCAACAACAATTTTTCAGCATGGACAATTCATTTATCTGCAAAAGTTCAGCCACATGAGGGACCAACGTTTGCCTTTGCATAGATGTATGTGTGGTTCCTTTGCATCAAAGGGCAGCTTACTATTAGACTCATAGAATTTGAGGCCAGAAGGGACCATCATGATCATCTAGTCTGACCTCCTGCACATTGCAGGCCACAGAACCTCACTCACCCACTCCTGTAATAGACTGCTAACCTCTGGCTGAGTTACTGACCTTCTCAAATCATGCTTTAAAGACTTCAAATTATAGAGATTCCACCATTTACCTAATTTAGACCTACAAGTGACCCATGCTGCGACGAAATAAAAAAAATCAAGGTTTTCTGCCCATGTGACCCAGGGAAAAATTCCTTCCCAATCCCAAATATGGTGATCAGTTAGACCCTGAGCATGTGGGCAAGACCCACCAGGCAGATACCTGGGAAAGAATTCTTTGTAGTAACTTAGTAGCCCTCCCTATCTAATGTCCGATCACCGGCTGTTGGAGAGATTTACTATTAGCAGTTGCAGATCAGCTACATACCACTGTAGGCAGTCTCATTGTACCATCCCCGCCATAAACATATCAAGCTCAGTCATAAAGCCAGTTAGGTTTTTTGCCCCCACTGCTCCTCTTGGAAGGCTGTTCCAGAACTTCATTCCTCTGATGGTTAGAACCCTTCATCTAATTTCAAGATTAAATTTACTGATGTCCAGGTTATATCTATTTGTTCTTGTGTTCACATTGGCACTTACATAACTCTTCTCCCTCCCTGATATTTAGTGCTCTGATATATTTAGAAAGAGCAAATCATATCTCTCTTCAGCCTTTGTTTAGTTAGGTTAAACAAGCCAAACTCTTTGAGTGTCCTCTTGTAAGGTA
The DNA here is from genome assembly GCF_965140285.1 of Lepidochelys kempii. Taxonomy (NCBI): domain Eukaryota; kingdom Metazoa; phylum Chordata; order Testudines; family Cheloniidae; genus Lepidochelys; species Lepidochelys kempii. The sequence goes on along the minus strand of NC_136390.1, from coordinate 74,602,337 downwards.
GATGCTCCATTTCTCTGATTATCCTACTAGCCCTTATCTGCACCTGTTCCAGTTTGAATTCATCTTTCTTAAACACGGGAGACCAGAACTGCACACAATATTCCAGGTGAGGTCTCACCAGTGCCTTGTGTAATGGCAATAACACTTCCCTGTCTCTACTGGAAATACCTCCCCTAATGCATCCTAGGCTCACATTAGCCTTTTTCACGGCCACATCACATTGGTGGCTCATAGTCATCCTGTGACTGACCAATCCACCCAGGTCTTTCTCCTCCTCCGTCACTTCACACTGATACATCCCCAGGTTATCGCAAAAAATTCTTATTGTTAGTCCTTAGATACTTGACCTTAGATGCATGCCATCCCATTTCTATTACTCCAGTTTACAAGGCCCTCCAGATCTTCTTGTCTGATATCCCAGTCCTCCTCCATATTGGCAATGTCTCCCAACTTTGTGTCATCTGCAAATTTTATTAGCACACTCCCACTTTTTGTGCCAAGGTCATTAATAGAAATGTTAAATAAGATTGGTCCCAAGACTGATCCCTGAGTAACTCCACTAGTAACTTCCCTTGAGTCTGACAGGTCACCTTCATTGTAGTCTCCTCATTAACCAGTTCCTTACCCACCTTTCGATTCTTGTATTAATTCCCATCTTCTCCAATGTAACTAATAATTTTCCATGTGGGACTATATCAAATACCTTACTAACATCCAGATAGATTAGATCTACTGCATTTCCTTTGTCTAAAAAAATAAATAAATAGTTATCTTCTCAAAGAAGGAGATCAGGTTGTTCTGGCACGATCTACCTTTTGTAAAACCATGTCATATTTTATCCCAATTACCGTTCACCCCTATGTCCTTTACTACTTTCTGTTTCAAAATTAGTTCTAAGACCTTGCATACAACTGAGGTCAAACTAACAGGCCTGTAGTTTCCTGTATCACACCCCCCCTTCTTAAAAATAGGTACTATATTAAGAATTCTCCAGTCACAGGGTACGACTCCCAGAGTTGACAGATTCATTAAAAATCCTTGCTATTGGACTTGCAATTTCATGTGCCAGTTCCTTTAAGATTCTTGGATGGAGACTATCTGGACCCCCCAGTTTGGTCCCATTAAATGGTCTGAGTTTGACTTCCACCTCGGATGTGGTAATTTCTACTTCATATCCTCATTCCCATTAGCCACTGTCCCCAAGTTCCTTATTATGCTTATTAAAAATGGAGGCAAAGTATTTATGTAGGTGTTGGGCCATGCGTAGATTATCTTTAATCTCCACCCCATCCTCGGTGCTTAGCGGTCCCACTTCTTCTTTCCGTGTTTTCATTTAGATGGCTATAGAACCTTTTACTATTGGTTTTAATTCCCTTTGTAAGGTCCAACTCTGCTTGGCATTTGGCAGTTCTCACTTTTCCTCTGATCTCCAAGAGGTAGCTTTCCTTGCTGATCCCTCCCCACTTTCATTTCTTGTCGGCTTTCTGCTTCATTTTAATCACCTGTTTGAGATGCTAGGGACATATTGCTCCCGTGGGTATGCTGTGGAGTGACTAATGTTATTTCAGCCAGCAAGTCCCTCCCTGTAACAAAACAGAATGATATACAATGGGATATTATTGGTAAGACTCATGTTATTAGTTGTACTACACTCGTGCTTAGAGTTCCTGAAGCTAAATTCAAGGCCCTATTAGGGATATAGAACATCTTCCTGGTGAGGAGAGATTAAAAAGACCTGGACTATTTAGCTTAAAAAAAAGATGATGACTGTACTGGGGGGTCAGGGGGTATGATAGAGGTCTATAAAATAGTGAATGGTGTCGAGAAATTGAATAAGGAAGTTTATTTACCCCTTCACATAATACAAGAAACAGGGGTCACCCAATGAAATTACTAGGCAGCAGGTTTAAAAAAACCATAAGGAAGTACTTCTTCACACAACGCACAGTCAGCATGTTGAACTCATTGCCAGGGGATGTTGTGAAAGCCAAAAGTATAACTGGGTTCAAAAAAGAATTAGATAGGTTCATGGAGGATAGACTCATCAATGGCTATTAGCCAAGATGGTCAGGGACGCAACCCCATGCTCCAGGTGTCCCTAAGCCTCTGATTGCCAGATGCTGGGGCTGGATGACAGGGGACAGTTCAGTTGATGATTACCCTGTTCATTCGCTTGGCAGCATCTGGCACAGGCCACCATCAGAAGACAGGACACTGGGCTGGATGGACCATTGGTCTGACTCAGCATGGCCATTTTTATGCAATAATTCTGTCTCAGAAAGTTGGCAATCTACATCACCAAGGGCTTGTCTACACTACCGGCCAGATCGATGGGCAGCGATTGATCCAGCGGGGATTGATTTATTGTGTCTAGTGTAGACGCGATAAATTGACTGCTGTTCACTCTAGCGTTGACCCTGGTACTCCACCTCAATGAGAAGCACAACGGGAATTGATGGGAGAGTGTCTCCCATCGATATATCACAGTGAAGACACCACGGTAAGTAGATCTAAGTACATTGACTTCAGCCACGCTATTCACATAGCTGAAGTTGCATAACTTACCTTGTTCCCCTCCCCCGCATAGTGTAGACCAGCTCTGAGACAGAGCAAGGAAGTATTATTATCTCCATTGAACAGATGGGGATCTGAGATGCAGAGAGATAAGTGACATTCCCAACCCCCACAGGAAGTCTGTGGTCTCATTGGAAAGAGAACTCCGGTCTCCAGAAGCCCAGTCCAATCTGTCAGCTACAGGGCCAGCCTTCTTTTTCCAAAGTGTGTGAAACTTACCGAACAAAAACTTGAAACCACAAAAATTCTGTCTGCTATGGGGCTTGGGCACACTGTGAAACTGAACCAAATGAGGTGTTTAGATTTCAAAGACGCTGAAAGCTCTAAATTCTTTGAAGCAGGGCCCACATTCTTCCGCACAGGGCAGAGTATTCTCTCCATATGCCACTAAAACCAGAGTCTGACTATATCCAAGTACATTCGTATGTCATAAATTTGTAAAATGTTAGAACATTTGTTTTGTTTATTTTACTTTCCCTGTGAGCTGCCTGTCAGTTATTAAGAAGTAGAGCTCGGTGAAATTTTTTGCCTGTAAGGTTTTTTGGTGAAAAATGCAGATTTGGTGACAATGAAATATTTTGTGAATGTGTGTCAAAATTGCTTTGGTCCTTTCCCACACAAAGAAAAACAATCCTGAAAAAAATCAAAATGGTTTAGTTGGACATTTTCTAAATGAAACATTTCACTTTTCCGTTTCAAAATTCCCTTAAAAAAACATTTTTAAATGGTCAAAAATTAAATGAAAACATTTCTATGAGGTTGAAACAAAATGTTTCATTCAACCTGAAATGATTTTCCCCCCAACTTTTTGATTTGCAAAAATGTTGAAAAGTTTTTTTTTGTTTCATCCTACATAATTTTTTTTGACCTGCCAGTGAACCAAACAAATCCATTATTTGCACAGTTCTAACAGGAATGCTAAGTATGAAGGTGAAGGCACTGGACTCAGGAGTTCTGGGGTCAATTGCAGTGATTGTCGAACCTTGGACAAATCACTGAATCTCTCTTAACGCTTCTTGTGTCCCACCTCTTTTTCTGTCGGGTCTATTTAAATTATAAACCCTTGGGGCAGGGACTGCCTCCTACTACGTATTTGCATAGCAGCCAGTGCAGTGAGGCCTGGATCTTGGTTGGGGCCTGACTCTAATATAAATGATAACAATAATGCAGTGAAATTGATCAGTGTAATTGATAATATGGTGATGAATGTGTGACTGGGAACAAGCCACTATCAGAGGCATTTCAGCGTGATAGCACTGAGTACTTGCAGTAGCAAGGAAGCAGCTGAAAATTCAGAAATCACAATACAGCAGCACACAGTGGTAAAACCCTTTAAATGGAGGTAAGGTAACAACAGCCGTTTTGGCAAATTAATTTTCTCTCTATCAAGCCAAAACATATCCAATAATACAAGGCTGTCCTGTAAATCACAGTGTAGTAGGACCCTGTTAAACCGATAACCTTGCTGAACCAGAGCTCTATTTTAACAACAACTCCAGTACCTGAAGAGGGCTATGATGTTTAATGAAATATGCTGTGGTCTGTATTCATTTACCATATTTATTCTTCTGTCAGATCCATCCCCATTTTCTGTGCATTGGGAGTTTAGCCCTTTAACAAGTTTATTCCTTTCTATAAGCTACTCCTATAAACTGGCTTTGCTCAATTTCTGTCTCCCTTTGAAATTGGTAAAGGTGAAACATATTGCTTTTGGGGATTTGTGTCCAGGGGCTCTCCTGGATTCATTTCACGTCTGATTTCTGTAACAGCAAGCCATGTACAATGCTCCTGTGAAATGGACACTTCTTGCTTAAAGAATACAATTTGTTTGCACTGAAATAACACTTTCCTCAGTGCATTTCCCTTGTACTCTGACACTATATTACTGGCAGCAGATCCCCCAGTGGAAAATACCATAGGTAGATCATATACCATGGCTCAACCTTGCTCCCTTTGACTTCAAAGCGCTCCAGAGGGTTGGGCTCATAACACGCTGCTCCCTGGGGACCCTGGACATGGCTAAGCAAAAGACTGCTAATGAGGACTCATGTGTGTGCCAGCCCATGGCACCCATCACAGGCACTCAGGCAGTCTGGCACATGGCTCGCTGTACTAGGGGCCTGGGCAGCACTGGAGCCATTTTACCACGTGTAGAGCTGCGCTCCCCCCTTGCTGGACCCACAGAGGCCGTGTCCAGCTTCCTCAGCTGGCTCATCAGAGGCCGACACAGAACAGATCACAGTGAAGCTTCAGACAGATGGCGCTTGCTTATGGAGAGCAGCACATACCAACCTTGAGTCACCTCACCAGCCACGTGCATCTAGGTATAGCTGTTTGGCTCCTTACCCCCTAGAGCCTGGAGAACAGGGTAGCTGCAGTGGACTACTGAAGACAATATCGCTGAGCGTGCAATCCCCCATGTGCTCGATATGCTCCGCCTCCTGCTTCTCTCTCCTGCAGTCCCCCACATACCCCAACCATTCTCCTTGTGGCCCAGGAAGTCTTGTGTCAGGAAAAAGTCTCTCAGGATAGCTTGAGAAAACTGCTCCCAAAGTAGATCCTATTATGTGGTGTTCTAGGTTATTAATTCATGGTGGCTGACTGCACACAATGTGGTTGCAATTAGCTTGATCAAAATCTGGGGTACATGCACCCCTCAAATCTGGGGCAACATGTTAATTCCCTTGGTAGCATCTGGCACTGGCCACTGTCGGCAGACAGGACACTGGGCTGGATGGACGGTTGATCTGACCCAGTATGGCTGTTCTTATGTTCCCTACCTCACAGGAGGTGCTGTACGATAAATACATAAAAGTGTGTTAGGTGCTCAGGCACTACGGTAGCAGAGGCCAGATAAGTGCAGCTGACTGATCAATAGACAGAGATGGGGCGCGTGCAGTTCATTTAGCAGCATGGCGCAGGTACGTGGTGCTCTAAGGACACTAATAAAAGCAATGTCTCGCTAGGTAAGAGGTGCCCAGGCATTATAAACACAAAGCTGGCATCAGTTCCCTCACAGTCACCTTCTCATGCAGTACACACCTGTTACTTTGGAAAAGTGGTCAGTTACACACACAGAATAAACAAAATGTCACACTGGCAGCAGGCCTGGAGTCAGCTACACAGTCGCTGTTCATACCTATATGCTAAGAGCTCCTAGTCAACTCAGACAAGGCCAGCAACCCCCTGACGCTAAGGAACGTATATGGTTGAAGAGAGCTGAACACTCAGGGCTCATTTCAGTCATTTATACCTGTGCGAAGTGGTGCGACTCTGCTATGGTGCCACTTCACATCCACATTGCCCCAATCTAAGGCTGAGATTTGCAAAGCGAGTTAGGAACCCAAGTCCCATGGAAATTTGGTGACAGTTGGGCACCTACCTCCTCTGGACTTCTTTGGAAAACCCACAGGGTGCAAGGCAGTGGGGGAACATGCCCTCAGTTTCACCAGTGTATCCTGATTTCTCATAAGCACTTGTGAGCTGAAAGGTCTTGTTCAGGGGCATAGACTGAGCCATAGCACCAAACACACAAACACTCTGTGTAAGAGCACACGAGAGGGGAGAACATAGACTGAGCGCCCAACAGATATACTATCAATGGCTACTTCTTAATAAAAAATGGTCATGTGATCTGCCATGAGACTTAATGCAGTTCAGGAGGGTTATCAGGCATTCTTCCTAGGGAAAAGACAGCCTTGGATATTGTCTTGGAGAATAGTATGAGCAACATGGATATATATATATATATATGCCAAGGTTTTTTTAAAGAGACTAGTATTTTGGGTATCAATTATCACAGCAGCTCCCAACACGGACGGTGGGTACTCGGCATCTATTAAACTCAGGCCAATTATTTAGGGGATCAAGATATGGATTTGGGTGCCTAACTTTAGGTGCCCATGTTTGAAAATATTGCCTTTAACGGCCTGTGCCTCAGTTACCCCTGTGTAAAATAGAGAGAATACTTCCTCTCTCTCTCACCCTCTATCTTGTATATGTCCACTGCAAGCTACTGAGGACAGGGACGGTCTATTACTCTTCAGATGTACACATATCCCCTACCTGAATGCAACCCTAGATACAAATGCCCCTGAATTTTAAAGCGTTTGAAATCTAGGTCTGCTTCAAAAGTTGGTGGCTAAGGCCCATCTCTGGTTTTGATACCACAACTACTTCTCTGGCAACCAACTCTGATACAGTATTTTCAAGTGGGCACGAGGAGCTGATGAGTTATTGACAAAGTTATCTGGCAAAATTCTGTTCTGTTATGCGAGTGAAAATCAGTAGAGTTACTTTGTAGTTATACCAGCGTAATGGACATAAGAATTTGGCGTAGTGTTGTCAGACCCGTCACTGACTAAAAAGAAAGAGGAAGAGAAATTCACCAAAACATTATATAGCCTGTAAGCAACATTGTTTTGAAACAAAATATTTATTCATAAAGGCACCAGGGCCTTGACAAAGATGATGTAAGAGAAACAAATTCTTGATAGTCTGGGGATTTGAACTTTGCCCTTTGAACCTAAATGCCAGAACATATTTTAATATTCCTGTTACTACTAAAGTTAAAGATGGATTGCTAGTTAGTCTGTATTTCTCAGCTTGTGCTGCCTAACTTATTTGTATTTCGTTTCTGCTAAAGCCTATATTGGGAATCTATGCCCACAAAAATATAGCGATTGGAGACAAAGGTATTCATTTGAAGGGAGATAAATTGCTCTCAAGCTAATCTATTTACACGGCTTGAGAAGGAGCAGCAACAGCTGGTGAGGAGACCTCTGTGGTGGTGTCTGCATGTTATATGTATCATAGCTCTGTTTTTACAACAAGTGCCTGAGGGCAAAGCTAGAAACTTTTCGGAGGAAAATAGCCAGTAGACTCAATGCTACACCAGGGATATATAGATGTATGGAAATATATAGGAACCACCTGTTCAAATGGTGTTAAAGTTGACTAGCCATTGTTTGTATTTTTTCAGCAATCTATTCCATTGGCTGCAACAAAATATATATGGGAAGTGGACTATCAAGTCTAAAGCTATCAAACCGACCTGTAAATGGTATGATCTTGGAAATATTTAACAGCAAGGATGCATTTGGATCCTGGCCAGCGCTGTAGTTCAGTACACAATGGAAGCAGTGTGTATGTAGAGCCCTACTGTACTTAAAAGAATAATAGCTGCTAAAGTATGTTTCCACATTGTGGGGCACCTGGTGTTTGGATCAAGATTGCACAAAAAAGGATCAGGGAATATGGGGAATAGCCATTGCTGAGGGTTCTAACCTGCTGAATGCTTATTGCATGACTGCTGACATCACCTACACAGAGTCTGCCTGTCATCGCCAGAGGGTGCCGCAATGAGCAATGTGGTGAAGGAGTCTAAGAGCATGAGGTGGATCAACACAAAGGGGAGTGGTGGAGGGAGAATAATAGGAAACAAAGTCAGGAAGAGAGGGAATTTCAACACAAAGACAAATGTTTTACTTCCTAAATCACCATGTTCTTCACAGTGCAAATACTTCTCAGAGCTTCTCGCCCCAAAGGCCTGATGCTTTCAGGGAAACCAAGTGCGTCTCAGTTTCAAAGGTAACAAGTCGTAACTCTCACTGTTCCAGTGTAGTAAACATCCAGGTCTCTGAAAGCTATGCTTAAGCTCTTCGATATCTGGATTACCCATTTTCTAGCATGGTTTTGGGCCACCTCAGGAGGTATCGTGCTAACAAGGTTGGATGTCTCCAACCATTGATTCCTCAGGGTAGCCTTTTGGGCCAGATTCTGGTACTCCTACTGGGCAGCATCTCACTCTGCAAGTGCTCCTGATTCCAATGGGGCTAGCAATGGAATAAGGCACTATTCAGCATAAATAAAGGCACCCCTGGGGCAGAGAGTTCACCGAGACTACTCACAGAGTAAGGCACTACTCAACACAAGTAAGGGGGGCAGAGTTGGTCCTTGGGGAGCACTCCTGCCTAGCAGAGCAGTGTGAAATATCTGTACCAAAATCCACCCCCTCCAAAGGCCTGATTCTCCCATTCTTACTTGCACTGAGTTGCAGGTTTTTAGAAGGCAGTGGGACCACTTGCAGAGTAATGTACTTACTCAACAGGAGCAAGGAGGACGGACTCAGACCCTAACTTTGCTGCTTGGAGAAAAATCAAGCATAAATTCCCACCCACCCCCAAATATTTGGATGCCCGCTATCCAGCTTTTGGCATCCTGAAGCATCCTGGCATCTTGAAAACCTCAGTAAAAATGGCCTAAACTCCAGCAAAGGAGCACAAGCCCACGTGCCTTCAGGATCATGCAGTCTCCTGATGGAAATAGACAGTTCTGAGTGAACCTGAGTGATCCGATCCACACAATAGCATAACAGCTAAATACCCTTAAGTACTCCACCATATGACAGCAAATGTCTAGGGAGTTATAGGTCAGCTTCTCAGTGGAGCATTGCTATAGGGTTTTTACTCACCAAGAGGGTGCCTCCTTGCAGCTGCATTGGGGGAATAGCTCCGACCCGTCTGATGCCCCCTTCCATCTGTCCTTTGTGCTACAGCCCTTCTTCAAGTGTTGGTCCTCTGGCCAGGTCACTATAGTTTTCCCCTTCCAAGGAATCAAAGTCTCATTGGAGGATCTGGCTCAGGCAGTATGCCATTTTTCTGTCCAGACTATGCCACTTTCCCGGTGTCTGGCAGGGGAACCCAGGCTCACCTACTACTCCAGGCTCCAGTTCAAGGAACCTCAAATCATCAGCCAAGGTCAGCAATATCCCACCTTGCTGACATTCCCCGGAGCCTTTTCCTACTTCACCTCTATCAGGCTTCTGCGCCTCCACCCTTCCGGGTAAACCCTTCCTTCAGGGCCAGGATCCCAGGGCTTCTGCTCTCCCCTTGGGTCTTCTCCTTTCCCTCTCAGCACTTTGCCATCTAGCCTAACTCTCCTCTCAGGCTTTGCCATCTAGCCTAACTCTCCAATCAGGTGTGGCCCATCAGGTTACTTAACCCCCCCTGGACCACATTAACCCTTTCTGGGCTAGCATGGGGTTGAACACCCCATCACAAGGAGAAATCAGTGATGTGGTGCCTAGGTATATTCTAAGTGTAACTGGCTTATTTACACACATATGCAGTCCTGAAACAGAGCTGGTCACAGTGTGTGCAGGTCAATCCCTTCTTTTAGGAATCTCAGCCCGGCACCAAAGTCCGGTTCCCAGGGAAGATCTCTGCCTCAAGAACAGACTCTTGTTAGAGACCAAAGTAGACAGCAGACTCTCCTGTTGATCACATAGCTCAGCCATACAGCTCACAGAATGTCTAATGAGACTGAACATTTGCTCACTCACCAATAAAAAGAACTTGGAGGACTAACTGTAACAGCGCCATGGGGTGACACCTGCCACCGCAGCATTTAACTCCCAGGTTTTGTGTAGGTTGATTCAAAAATGCCTGATTTTCTTATTCGCTAAGGTGAAACCATCAGCAATACCTGTTTCAATGGGTGTTACAGTCAATGCTAAGCTCTCAGGCTTCTGTGCTGTGTGAAGGTTGAGAAGTTGCACAGCTACAGTCTAGGGACCGAATGGCTCGGCAGCAGTTCTGCGGAAAAGGACCTAGGGGTGACAGTGGACGAGAAGCTGGATATGAGTCAGCAGTGTGCCCTTGTTGCCAAGAAGGCCAATGGCATTTTGGGATGTATAAGTAGGGGCATAGCGAGCAGATCGAGGGACGTGATCGTTCCCCTCTATTCGACATTGGTGAGGCCTCATCTGGAGTACTGTGTCCAGTTTTGGGCCCCACACTACAAGAAGGATGTGGATAAATTGGAGAGAGTCCAGCGAAGGGCAACAAAAATGATTAGGGGTCTAGAACACATGACTTATGAGGAGAGGCTTACCTGGGATTGTTTAGCCTGCAGAAGAGAAGAATGAGGGGGGATTTGATAGCTGCTTTCAACTACCTGAAAGGGGGTTCCAAAGAGGATGGATCCAGACTGTTCTCAATGGTAGCAGATGACAGAACGAGGAGTAATGGTCTCAAGTTGCAGTGGGGGAGGTTTAGATTGGATATTAGGAAAAACTTTTTCACTAAGAGGGTGGTGAAACACTGGAATGCGTTACCTAGGGAGGTGGTAGAATCTCCTTCCTTGGAGGTTTTTAAGGTCAGGCTTGACAAAGCCCTGGCTGGGATGATTTAACTGGGAATTGGTCCTGCTTCGAGCAGGGGGTTGGACTAGATGACCTTCAGGGGTCCCTTCCAACCCTGATATTCTATGATTCTATGATTCTAAGTGTTGTATGAACTTACAGATACTGTACAGCATGGCAACAAAACACTGGCAAAAGCAAAAGGAAGATATTAACAACTCTTTAACTTGACATTTACTAATAAGGTAACATTGCTTCGTTTGTTCCAGGAACGGATCCCGACTCATTTTCCCACACTGGTATATACAAAAGTATTTCTTTGTTACAGTTTCAAGCTTTTAGTCAATCTAAGACACTGCCGGATGCTACGCTTAATTAATTGTCCTGTAAATTATACTGGAGACACTGCTTTGGACATGACTCAGCTTCCTTTGAAAGGGAATCCTGTGTCTCTGGGGAATTCATGGAAGTCAGACACCCTGCTGGTAGCTAGTGATTCATGTCTCTGTACTTAGAAAGCTATATCTAGAACATTTCATCATGTCTCCCCCTGCACCATTCACACTGGATATACACTGCGGAAGAATGCCCCATCCAATGAATTGTTCCAAAGCAGGCAAGATTTTTTCCTGATCTAGAGAACTATTCGGGGAAATGGAGAAACTGGCAATGAGCTCTTCCTTCTGCAATTCACCATCATCAAGTTTATGGCCAAAAGGGATCACCAGGTCATCTAGCCTGACCTCCTGTTTAGCACAACCCACCACCCACTACCTACTACCTGCACACTAAAACCAACAACTAAAATTAGGCCAAAGTGTTGCAACCCTCATGGAGAATGATCTATTATGTGCCACAGGCAGAGAATAGGGGGGGACAAAGGTTCACCAGTGCCCTGAGGCCCCCACAATGGCAGGGAACTGATTAAGAGAGACACACCCAGATGATCTTGGTAAGCGATCCACACCCCACACTGCTGGGGAAGGCAAACCCTCCCCAGGTCACTACTGATCTGACCTGGGAGAATATTCCTTCCTGACATCACATATTGTCACTGCCTCAGCAGTGTGAGGTAGAAATTTGAAATCAGCCCCAGAGACAGACCTCCCCTCGACCTTTCAGTGCTCTGGTTTGTGCCTTGTACCTGGTTTGAGTCATGTATCTGGTTTGTATCTATCAGTGGTCCGGTTTGATTTGGCCAAGATTCATCCTTGAGTAAGGGGTCATCAGGGACCAAATTGGTCCTCTGTGAGACACAATTCAGGCTTCTCTGCCCAGGGTCATCCCAGCTGCAGGCTGCACCTAACTCAGGGCTGCGCCTCCCCCAGTTTGTCACCCCCATAGCACTGGGTGGAGAATGAATTTTTCCTACATTACATCTGCATCCTGTGCCCCTCCTGGTCCCCCACAGCCTCATGTCCTTTCTCTCCCACCTGTAGCACCTCCAGGTTTCCACAGCCCCCACCCCACCCCCAGTGAAGCTGTCATGTGATGGGGTGCAATCCAGACTGGTAAAGAGTTGTGTCACCTTTCACCCTATTACCATTAAATGCCTTTAAAAGCATTGCTACTGTAGCTCTCTACCTGGGATGCTCACAGTCAGCAACAAACAGGCTCTCTATGCCTTTGGATTGAGCAGCCCTGGTCCAATGGTCTGGCTCCAGGAGCCTTGCCTGCAATACCAAAGCCTTCCACTTTTCTCCACCAGCCTGGGTTAACTACTGGTAAGGTGACTCCAAACTCTCCACAGCCCCAGATTCCTCCCAAAACACATGTTCTGCAGAGTCAAAATCCAACAGTTTGTTACTTTAACTAGAGTTATCAAACAGTGCAGTTCAAACACAGCACTGGAATGGCTTAGATTCAAAATAAAACAAGTTTCTTTAATTCCGAAGAGATAGGTTTCAAGTGAGTACACATGTAAGAATTAAAGTCAGAAATGGTTACAAGTAAAGATAAAATGCTTTCTAGTGACTAAAAGCTAACAAGCTAGATTTGGTTCATGGTCAAATCCTCACCATGCTTCCAACAAGCTGGCTGACCAAACTCCTGGGTCAGGATCTACCCCCCAAAGTCAAAGGGCTGGTGAAAGACAGATAGCTTGGGATCCTGTACCCCTCTCTTTTATAGTCCATTGAATCTCCAGACCAAAGTCTATTTCCAGCTGTGAGGGAAGCAATGTGGAGTCTGTCTTGAAGGAAGTGTTCTGATGCTTCTTCCCCAATCCCTGCCCAGTTTGTCCCCCCCTTCTCCATTCTTCCCTTTTATCTTACCTTCTCCAGAGTCTGTGCTGAAGAGTGGAGCAGGGGATGGGAGAGGGGGCAAAAAGGAATCCTTCCAGCAGCAGGGGATGGGAAAGGGGCGAGAATGGAATCCTCCCTCAGGAATCTCTTACCTTGCCCTACCTGCTGGGACACAAAAGCAGGTCAGGGCTGTGCTTCTGCCACAGTGGCCCTGGCTGTGAATGGCTGAAAATCAGCCTTCTGACTGAGCAGCACTAGCCACACAAGCTTCCTCCCCTTTCTCTGCCACATTTGCGAAAGAACAAAGACAGCATGAATAGCAAGAAAGGGAGGAATTTGTGGGTTTTCCATCTGGAGGCCATAAGGAGGCCATCTGCTTCCTAGTGGGTACAAGGTGAAGGAGGAGAGCTGGAAGCCAGTTCACAGTCTCATCATTTATTAGGATTAAAATTGTGTATTTAGCACGATAAAGCCACACACGCTAGTGTAACCGATGGCATCACTTGCCAGCAAGATGGCTGCTCATTGCGCGAGGCTCAGAAATGGTAATAGTGGTTAAGAACTTCAAAAATAGAGCTTTTTTCAGGCGTTCAGAGCTCCCATTGAGTTGGGAGCACCTCTGAAAATAAGGCCCCAGTGTTTCTATCTCACAGTGTATCCCTGGGTCTTCTCTCTTGGGGGAGCTACTAGACTGTCTGGCTGAGCAAAACAGGTGCAGCTTTCCTTAAAGACCAGGGAATTTTTCAAAGAGGCTGAAGGGCGTTATGTATCCAAATCCCACTGAAATTCAATGGCAGATGAGGCCCATATCCTCAGGCACCTAAATACCTTTGGGGATCTGGACCTGAATGTCTAATTCTTTTGGGTTCCTTTGAAAATCCCAGCCTAATTACAGCCCCCAGCATTTACAAATCACAAGTGAAGTCCACACAAATCATGAGTTGTTTAATAAAATCTCATGATTTTCAAGCCAAACTGATGTGATTTTATTTAAAAAATAATTAAGTTGTCCTTTTTTTAAATTTGCCTTCTGCATTTTAGCCATCAGAGCTTCCATTTAAGCTTTTCTCTGGAAAAGCTAGTACTAGGAATGCACTTTTTTAAAAAAAATGAAAGCTGAGGTTTCCACTTATCATCTTTCTCCATGGAGTAGGGGGATCAAGAAACACACCAAACATTGCCAACATTATGATAAGCTTGTAAGACTTGGCAACACCATAATTATATTTTAGATATTACAGGACTGGCTGACATTCATGATCGTTAAGTATATGGTGCAGCATAATGCATTATATCTGAATGGTCCTAGCAGGTAGGACTCACCGGGAAATCAATGGGAATTGAGTGCACTGAGCACTTTACTGGACATGCCGAGTTCGCCAGAGGATTAATGCATCTGATTTGCATGGGAATACATTGGCAGGATGGACACATCTGTTGCAATGACTTTTCTCCCACGGAAATTGGGCTATGATAAACTCAGTGCAGAATACCAGCAGCTTGGCTAATGACGTTGGAAATTACCAGGTAGCTGTTAAGAAGCTGCTTTGTGCCAATTTCATTAGTACAGAGATTAAGTGCTTCCAGGTGGTGTAATGAGTGTCACTTGTTCATCACCCGTACAGTACCAGGGCATCATGGGGCCAGGCACTCACTCAACAGGATCTGTAAGGAAGAGTAAAAAAAACGAAAGCATCCGTAAATGAGTCATTTGCAGACATTGGTGGCTGGCTGGTGTAGTGGCAGGGGAAGGAAGAGCGGCGAAGAGGTCTCTTTGCATTTGTGAATGCAGAGGAGACTGTTATTGACTTTACATAACACCAGAGGTAGATTTTTTTTTTGGAAACATAGCCTTACATCAGAATGATGTAAACACTACCACATGGTATTTTACTTCGGCTGTTTGGAAATGTGATAGATGAAACATGACAAACATTCCTGCAAGTTTATTTATCCATCTTTTCATTTGTGCCAGTTTTCTATTAGCCAGGCATAGCTCTGGCTACCAGATTGACTCTACGGGTTGGGGGCTGGTGAAAGTGGAGGAGGGGGATGAGAATTGTGGGGCTTCCAAGCCCTATCTAATTTAAAGCATCTTTTACTGAGTGGTGCAGTGAAAAGGATGTGGGTAAAACAAATTTAAAAACCCTGAAAGGGATCAAAGCATGTGTGCAAATTTATTCCTTGTGGTAGGAGCTTTGCTTGTTGCTTTTTCAAAAGATGGGTGATTCTTCTGTGGCTGACACCCTAGCACTCAGCACCTCCTCTGGATTTCATCTTGGTTTCAGCTATGATTGATGGCTGGGATGACACCAGAGACTGTATATTCTGAACGAGATTTAAGGCACTTCCCCTGATTCTGTGGTGTACACATTAAACAGCTGCATGAAATCGTTCTATTTATAAGTGGTTCAAAGACACCACAAATGTTGGTGGATGTTGTTTTGAAGCACCAGGCCCCCAGGAAGTCTATAATGATCTCAAGAACCTGCTGTTACAACCAGAACCGAATGCTTTCTTACCTTGTGTGGATTGGGGGAAGCTTGTCTTATAAAGTTAGACTTAAAGCATCCTCCAGGAATAGCAGCTACAATACAATTAGGGGACAATCTGATTGACCAGGGAGTTATGTTATTAAGAAGCCATGCTCACCAAGTTGCCCAGGTCAGAATGCATTAAAATAATCACATGATCAGAAAAATAATATACTGCAGGTTTCGTCGCAAACACCTCTCTCAATCTGGGGGCATGAGGCTTCAGAATGAGGAATTTGAAAACATTTGTCCTAGAAACCAGACTGACAAAATCAGTACAGCGTGCAGGCCTCTGTATTGTCTAAAATAGATAGGTTGTAGGAGATTGCAAGTACACTGTAAGGTCAGATCCACAGATGATTTATACCAACATAGCTCTATCTGCATCATGTCCCAAATCTGCTTTTGGCTGGAGCCAGGAAATGGAGAGGCAAGGTACTCTGTCTTTACAAAAGGCGTGGTTAAGCTTTGCTTAATACACCTTTTGTCTGTATATAGCATCCTAACTTCACACCCATATATTGCCATATATTACTGTAAGATGGAGCTTCCCCTGCGACCAGTCAAGTGATATTTAGAATTGCCAGGGCTTTGCGGAATACTCCAATCAAGGTTGATTGGAATACTATGGAGGAACGTGTGATCTTAAACTGTGAAAAAACAGAAATGGTGGCTGTATTGAGTCTTTTGCTGTCTGATTGGCAAGCTATGGGATCCCACAGTCCTTACTTCAGAGAAAAGTCCCACTGAAGTTTGGGGAATATAGGTATGGCCCACAGAATGGTGGAAGGTTTTCCTTACCTTGAGTATTATTTAGGAATCCACCACTCTATACATGATGGAATAAATAATAAAAAAATACTTTGTAAGTATTTACAAATAACTAATTACTGTTATTATTTTGTTTACAGTAGCACCTAGAGGCCACAACTGAAATCAGAGCCCCAATGTGCTGTACAGACACATTAAAGACAGTCCCTGTCTCAGACAATGAACAGAGATCATCTTCTGAATCATCAACCAGTGCTTTAATCACAAGGCCATCCTATGCTTTTAAAGACGCTAACAATTTGTTGGCAGTAGTATGCCTTTTCTATGCTTTTCTTACGTGCTGTTAGGCTTGCCCACTAGGCAAATATCTGAGGTTTATGGATTTTATGTGCCTTAATAAATCTAACACCAGAAAATAATAATTCTAGAAATTAATAGAATGTCTTTACAAATTCCATGGCATTTATTACGAAAAATAAACATCCATTTGCACCCATTCAAAAAATAAAATAAAGATCCAAACTACAAAGCCTTGTTCTTCAATTCTAGGAATTCTGTCAGTTCAAGATTGTCAAATATTGCATGCCAACACCTGAGAGAATGACAACAGCTTCTTTAAGTGCAATGAATCAAAGCATAAGAGTAAGTTTTTATGGAGCAAATTGCTATTCTTAGAAGTCATCCAGAATAAAAAAATAAACAATTCACCAGGAGAAAAAAGTGTTCAAACTCACAAGGAAGATTAGGTCTCATTTGAATTGAAAAAAAACCTCAAATGCGCTTCATAGTTATTCCCACACAGTTGGATAATTGAAGAGTTGTTCAAGGCCTGAGTCAAGTGGTTAGAATTATGCAGAGCAACTCCCTATATGCAACTTTAAAACTACTCGATTATTTTCATCCCTCCTTGTTCAGGTAATTTTGTTTTGCCCAAGTTCAGTGTTGTACTGTATCAGCTGGACTGTGCAACATCCAATCTAAGACCCCATCCAAAGTCTATTAAAATTGAGGGGAGTCTTTTCATCCATGTCAATGGACGGACTTAGATCAGACCCAGAATGCAAGGTAGCTGATCATCATTCCGTTATAAGGTAAAAGACACTTAAGTTAGTTAGAATTTGTGAGCAGTAACACATTATAAACTATATGGAGACAGAGTGCTGGGTCCGCTCCTCATATCCACAGTTCAAGAAGGATGTTGAAAAAATGGAAAAGGTTTAGAAAAGAGCAACAAAAGCAAATTGAGGTCTGAAAATTCTGCCTTACTGCAAAAGACTTAGGAAGCTCAGTCTATTCAGTTTGTTGCAGAGAGCTAAGAGGTGATTTGATTATGGGGTACCCATGTAGGGAAGACTGTTCTTTAACCTAGCAGACAAAGGCATAATGAGATTGAAAGGCTGGAAGCTGAAAGTTGACAAATTCAGACTGGAAATAAGGTGCAAATTTAACAAGGAGGGTCATTAACACTGGAACAAATTACCAGGAAAGTGGTGGGTTCTTCATGACTTGAGGTCTGAAAATCAAGATTCTGTATGTTGCTAAACTATATGTTTAACTACACTACATGATATGGACTTGATCCAGGAATTACTGGGTGAAAAGCTATGCCCTGTGTTTTACAAAACTAGATAACCAGAATGACTCCTTGTGCCTTAAAAATCTGTGAATGTGAGATGCCCACACACTTGAAATGAACTGTGAAACACAAGGCTGAAGTTTAACAGCTAGATCCTCCATTTGTGGACCCCAGTTATATGCTGCTACAACTCCACTGATTTCATTGTTCATAAGTCTGTATGTTCTAGGAAGTGGTTGTTAAGCTGGGACATGCCTCCCTAGTTGTGAAGCAATTGTCACTGAACAGAAGAAGGTATAGAATTTTTTGTGTTCTTAAGTAATGAAGATTCAGCTACGTATTGCCAAAAGGGAGAGCATGGTTGGAACGTGATCGAAAAGGACCAATAGGCCAATACGGTATGGCTTTGGACATAAGTTAATATTCTGAAACATGTATAGAACATGCCGTGAAATCAGTGAGATTCGATGTGGCTATTGGGTTGCCAGGCATCTGTGTTTTGACTGGAACGCCTCATTGACAAGGGACCCTGGCAGTTCCAGTCGGCACTGCTGACTGGGCTGTTAAAAGTCTGGTTGGCGGTGCAGCGGGGGCCCAGGGAAAAGGCAGGTTCCCTGCCTGCCCTAGCTTCGTATGGCTCCTGGAAGTGGCCGACGGGTCCTTGCGGACCCTAGACACATGGGTGGGGTTCCACATGCTTCCCTGCCCCTAGTGTCGGCTCTGTAGCTCCCATTGGCCGGGAACCGCGACCAATGGGAGCTGTGGAGGCGGCACCTGTGGGTGCGAGGGCAGTGTGTGGAGCCTCCCTGGCTGCCCATGCACCTAGGGGCTGCAGGGATCTGGCGGCTGCTTCCTGGGAGCCGCAGTAAGTGCCTCCAGGACCCCTCACCCCCTCCCACACCCCACATTACCCCCTCCCACAACTCCCTCCTGGAGTCTGCACCTTCCCTAACCCCCTTCCCCAGCCCTGAGCCTGCTCCTGCACCCCAAACCCCTCATCCCTGGCTTCACCCCAGAGTCTACCCCCACAGCCAGAGCCTGCACCCCCTCCCATATTCTGAACACCTTGGCCCCAGCCTGGAGCCCTCTCCCACACCCCAAACCCCTCATCCCTGGCCCCACCCCATAGCCTGAACCCCCAGCAGGAGTCCTCACCCCCGCCAGCACCCCTACCCCCAGCCTGGAGCCCTCTCTCACACCCCAAACCCCTCATCCCTGGCCCCACCGCAGAGCCCTCACCCCCTCCTGCACCCCAACCTCCTGCCCCAGCCCGGTGAAAATGAGTGAGGGTAGGGGAGAGTGAGCAATGGAGGGAGGGGGGAGGGAGCAAGTGGGGAGGGGCCTTGGAGAAGGGGTGTTTGGTTTTTGCCATTGGAAAGTTGGCAACCTTATCTGGATAAGGAGAGGGAGAGTTTATGAGAGAGGGATGACACTAAGCTGTGGGGAGAGGTAGATATGCTGGAGGGTAGGGATAGGGTCCAGAGTGACCTAGACAAATTGGAGGATTGGGCCAAAAGAAATCTGATGAGGTTCAACAAAGACAAGTGAAGAGTCCTGCACTTAGGACGGAAGAATCCCATGCACCGCTACAGGCTGCGGACCGACTGGCTAAGCAGGTGTTCTGCAGAAAAGGACCTGGGGATTCCAGTGGATGAGAATCCTTCCGAATATGAACAGATGTAACTGATGCAGTGCTGTTTGCTGAGTCTGCGGAGACCTGAAAAAATGGCTCTGAAAAGTGTGAACCCCCAACCAACATTAATCGTGGATGGGTGATGGCTCTAGAGTCACTTGAAACGCTGGCATTAGCTATTTAATTACCGATCACTGAAATGACCAGGGGAGAGCTAGAGAACCCCTCAGGATGAAAGGCTGGGAATTGGGAGCTGGTGCAGGAAAGGAAAGGAAAGAGAGGCACAAAGATGGAGAGAATGGGGAACAGGCAAGGAGGAGAAGCAAAGGGCCGAAGTAGCATTCGTCCTAAAAAAGAACAGATTTTCCCACTGACCAGTGCTGGATATATGACCATAAAGTATTGAACGAACAGTAATTAATGATCATAACTGAAAGTGTAGCTGCTGCAGAAAAAACTGTATTTTACAGTTGGTCTCCATGCAAACCTCCCCTTGACACTCATAGGTGTTCTGCTGTGGACTGAGGGGGAATATGCAGCCCTAAATTTATATGGACCACAATTAAACACAGGAGTCCTGAATTCCAGTTTACACTGGGGTCCACTTTCCATCTTCCCAGCAACCCTTAGAGGGATGTAATGTAAGAGATGTCTGCTTTAAGAACCCTTTCCACTGCTAAAGTGGTGTAAAGGGCCTTAGCATAAATAAGAATCAAACCCAGAATTTTGTTCTTTCCACTTGATGACAGTGATACTCCTGCTATAGAAAGTAAGGGCCACAGAATAGGGATAGTAATTACACTGCTTGAGCTTTGAATCTGTTATTCTCAGCAATCTTCTCTCTCCTCTGACTCTGTCTCACTTTCTCCCTTAGGAGAGATTCGAAAGAGCTCCTGGTGATGGAGTGGAATCTACTCGTAAGAATATTGCAAAGACAGTAAGAGCGGATGTGATTTTTTTTCCACCTTGCCCAGTCAACAACTATTGCTAATGGTCTTTTCTGTCCAAGAAATCACCATAGTTGGGAGTATAAAACTATGCATTCTTGCAATGATTTGTAGCTCTGCATCCATACGTTTAATTTCACCTTTCAGTAGAGAAAGGCCCATATAAATTATGATTGGCCATTCATTGAGACAGCAATTTCCCACTTCTAGATTTTCTTGCTGTAAATGCATGAGCATGCCAGACAGAGCGACCACAACGGTTTCCAACGTATAAGGTCAATCTGAGTTTACGCATAAACTTGGCATGGATCCATATATATTTCTGGCTTTTCTGTGTCATGATCCACACCTATATCATCTTACTAGTCTACAGCCAACACTGAGACTCTAACCTTGCATTTTGACTCAGTGAATTAATCAGACTGTGCATATAATTATTTTGAAATCAATTTATTGTACCCTAATTAAAATGAAAATACACTCAGGGCAGCTAAGGGTGAAGGAGAGAGCCAAGGGCAGCCCTTTGATTTTTAAATCTGTGTGTTCCCGTGCATTTAGGTGGGGAGATAGGAGGAAGAGAAGATTTAAATAAATTATAGATCTGGTGAGGAAATTATTTCCCATAAACAAAATTACTTTTGTTGCAATTTTTATTTGAAATTTCTTGGGATTTTCGTCAAAAAATGACCATTCACAAAGGCAACCAAACCCCCAAAATGTGTCAGTTTAAAACTGAAAAATGGCAGTTTTTCGTTGTTGAGAATCAAAAGAAAGTTTGCTTTTTGGATGAAAATCTGGGCATTTTTGATGAAATTTACTCTTTTCTTTTTGGAGAAAATTCCCATTTCATTGAAAAAACATTATTCGTTGGTGTCATGGGGTAAGTACATCCCATTCGCCTTTGAGGTAGGGTGAGAGCACGATAGTCCTGCAGCTAAGACTGCCTGATTACCCTTCACCTCAGGGCAGTAGGACCCAGTGACCCAACTCAACGTGGCCGCCCTTGCCTTCTGGGCAGTGTGGCCTAGTGGCCAGAGTCCATATGGCTGCCCTCCATCTCAGGGCGGTGTGGCCTGGTGGCCAGTTGGGGGTGCCCTTGGGGTGGGTGGTGGCGGGGATAGGGGTACCCGGACCTTCCCTGCTCCACCGGGTCCCAGCCCAGGACCCTCTCAGTAGCGAGTGTGAGCCCACTGAGTCAGCATGGATCCAACCGAAACACGCTGACAACAACTGGGACAATAGCTAGCCCTGCCCCCCCGGGCTGCTTCCTATTGTGTATGCTGTGGCCGTCATCTGGGCATCTCCAGGTCTCCAGATCCATCAGCCTGTGCTGCTCCTGGTGTCCCCAACCTCCCTTGGGCATCTGCAGGTATGTGGGCATCTGCCTGGGTCTCGGCGCCTCTGGCTCCCGTGATCTGGGACTTTGACTGCTCCTGGGTTGGAGCCTGCAGCATGCGTCCTTCCTTTCCAGCAGTCAGCCCAGACTGAGCTGATCTGCTCCCTTTTATACTACTGCTTCAGCTGGAGCATGCCCAGCAGGGGTGAGGAGGAGTGGCTTCCGCTGCCAAGAGTGCTGGCTTAACCCCTTCATCTCCAGTGCAGGGCAAGTACACCCCATCTCAGCTGGACAAAAAGTTTGGACAAACATTTTTTTGACCAGCTCAAGAAAATGAGTTTGTTCATCAGAGACTAAGATAGGATTTTTCTGCAGAATGTGAGGAAGATGGGGGGAGCTACAGCTCATCTCACTTCTCTAAGCAAGACTAACTCCAATAGCTTTTCCAACGGAGAAGCCTCCATTTTTGGAAGAGATAATGCCATTCAGGGTATGTCCACACAGCACCTGGGAGGTGTAATTCCCAGTGTGGTGGACAGCTCTGCTCAAGCCAGCCCAGGGTGGGTGTGGTTGGCAGAGGCTCAGGGAGTCGGGTGGGCTTGTACTTGGGACTGTACACTACTTCCTCCCTGCCCTTGGGCCAGTCATGTCCTCCAAGACTGCATGACCCTATGGTATGATGCTTACAGGGAGCTGCATCTGCCATCTTGGCGTTACAATATCTGCCTAGGCTCCTCTCTCATAACTTACCAGTCAAACTGATGTCACCTTCGTTCCCTTTATGCCTCACAGTGGAGGGGATGAGATAACCATATATGACCAAGAGCCAACAACTTATTTCAAACGTGAATAAAATCTGACCATATTCTGTGCTTTCATTTTAAATGCATGTGAATCTAAACAACAACTCACTTCTGGCATCATTGATTAAACCTTCCTGCTACACCATCATCGGAGTGCATATATACACCAGTAAAGCCATAGTTGTCCAAATAGAAGTCAGTTCTATGTAGCATAACGTCAATGATGATCTTTAATAGTATTATTATTTAATGTTTGTCTTACAGTAACACCCAGAGGCCTCAAGCAGGTCAGGCCGAGAGTTGGTTGGAAATTTTTTGATGCCGTGGTTTTTCATTGAAAAACGTTGGTTTGTTAGAACCAAAACTTTGTGGCCATGTATCCATTTCAATGGAACGTGAACTGAAAGAGGTGTCTTGGGACAAAGTTCCTGGCGGAGAGACACAACACCAGACAGCCAGGTGGTTCAGGCACTAGTTTGAGACACCGGAACCCCACGTTCAGCTCTCTGCTTTACTTGCCTCAGACCAAGGGCTTGAACCAGCCTCTCCCACATACTAGGGCAATGCCCTAACCCCCAGGGGGAGTTTTCTCACTGGTTTTTCATGAAGAATTTTGAAAGGCCTCAGCTTTGACCCAGATGCAGAATGAGAATTTTAATTTTTTTAATCTTGAAAATTTGTAGGGGGACGGGAAAATTGTTCCTGCCCAGCTGTAGTCAGGACCCCATTGTGCTCAGTACTGTACAAACACCTAGTACCTGAAAGTCCAGCTCCCAAAGAATGTGCAGGCTAAATATGCAAGATTAATCAAAGAAGGGTTCCTACCACTATTGTATTGTAGGAAAATGAAACACCGAATGATTAAGTCATTTGCCCAAGGTCAGAGGAGGAGTCTGTGGGAGAGTTGGAAGCAAACTCTGATCTGCTGAGGCCTAGTCCAGTGTGACAGATTTATGTTACCAATCTGCCTGGGGCTTCAGGTGATCAGGCTGAGGCCACAGGTTCTTTAGGGGAGGAGATGAAGGAGCACACCAAGTGACTAAGTTTAAAGCTTTATTAACCAAATAACAGCGGTGAGTCCTGGGTGTGCCCCATGTCACTCAGAGGGAAGAAGAAAGCATTAGTGCCCAAGCCCTAACCCACTTTCATGCTTACACACAAACAACCCAAGGCTGTCCAAGCCTGGGTGTAACGTAAGAAGAAGAGAGAGAAGGGTAGATGAGAGTTCTGCCTTGAGCACAAATCGTGTAAGGTCCATTGTAAATCTCCGACTTGCTTCAGCTCTCGGGAGGGTTTTAAGCCTGGGTCCTTCCGGGGGCATTTTCATCCAAGGACCTTTGTCCCTTGTGCTCTCAGTACCAGTCCAAACCAACCTTCCGTGGCTCCCTTAGTTGCCCCAAAACACACCAGTTTCAGGGTTGCAAGACTGTTGTTTTTCAACTCACTGACCTTCGTAATCTCACTAGTTTTGAAACCCCTTCAGTTCTGTCTGGCTCAGTTCTCCTTTCTCACAGCTGGAGAGGGTTGAGATACAGGCTTCTGGCTGTTTGGCAGCAGAGAGCTTGTTTGTGTGCGCTGGCCTTGGGCTGCAGTTTCATTCCTTATCTTCAAGCCTAGCTGGATCATTGAGTTAACCCATTCCTTTCTCCCTTCCTCCCCCTTCGGCCTCTTGTAACCTGCAAAGGAATCTTCCACTCCACTCTCACACCTTCAACCCTTCCCAAGATACTTTCCAATGCATATAAAGGCATCAGCAATATACAATGCTGGTGCTGACCCAGGGGACCACATGGGGGGGACATTTTACTGCGACACCAGTGCCTGAACTGGAAAAAACCATCCTTCCCCTCTAAACTGGATTTGAACCTCCCTGCCCCCCAAATAAAAACAATGGGTGCAAAATTCAGTGTGACCCCTAAGAAATAAGAGTGCCATTTTGTGATGCCTATTCAGCAGCTCCCACTCAGTATGGTGAACATCAAACCTTCAGAGCACAGGTTGGGCTCAGATAAGCACCCAAAATTCAGACACATCTTGAGTAAAGTTGGTTTGGAAATATTGTTTTTCCCCCTGACAATTTTTTTTCATTGGGAAAAATGATCCATTTTTGTTTTAAAAAAAGGATACAATTTTTTTTATTTTTGTTGAAATATTTCATTGAAATTTATTATCTCAACAAGTTTTTGATGAAAATGGATTTTGGGGGAGAGGGGAGTGAGTGTGAAAATTTCCACTTGGTCAGAAATGCCACTTTCCCCTGAAAAAACTTATCAACAGAAGATTTTCTACCACCTCTAATCTTGAGTGTGCAACACTGATTGGGAACCTTGCAGGAACAAACTTTCTTATGAGATTTCCAGCACTGGCATGACCCTTGAAGTGCAGAGACGTACGAAAAGGAGAAACATCAGCCTTTTCCCGTAGGCTGGAAGGTTTTTGATCCAGGTTCCATTTGAGCTGCAGATGGCGGTTCAGAGGGGTTTCTTATTTCATTTGAACTAGTTGCCCATTCTTGATTTGCACTACAGACATATGGTCTGCTTCCTTTTAAGCTTAGCAGCAGAGTGCCCCTTGGCTTCCCTATTCATCATAACCCTGGCATGGAACGCACATGGAAGAAAAAATAAATAAATAAAAAGCAATGTCCGATATGACAGAACCTCCTGCACAAGGACTGCCGCCAGTTGTGTTCTATTTGAAGACATGATTAGAGTTTATTTTATTGCTTGGAAAGCTTGCCAGCCTTTATGATGATAAAATTGCTGAGTTTCCAGGAGGTTTATTTACATAGGTCTTGAAAGCCAGACCCAACTAGGAGAGACACCACAGATGATTATTTCTTCTCCTCCCCTTCCCCCCAAGCCATACTGCTTATATATTAACACTTTACTACCCTGACATTTCAGACTTTCTCCTCAGTGATTGGTTAAGAGGATACATTCATAACAACCATTCCCCTCCTGTGAACGTGGGTGATTAGAAAGGTTTGAGCTTGGGAGATTCAGCACTGTTCTGCAGACCTCTGGTGCTAAGGGAGCAAATCTGCTAGCAGAAGATGATGGTTATTCTCTGTGGGGCTGCCACTAGAGGGAGCTGTGTGACAGACTTTACAGGTAGGCTACATACTCCCTTTTGGGAGGGAAACCTCCTCTTGAGCATCCAAGTTCTCCCATGGTTCCTGTCACTATTTCGGCACCAATTCTACAATAACCGCCAGTAGGGTTTGAACTCTGGACCCTTAGCACCAACTCACAGAGCTCTACCATTTGTGCTAAAAGATGATGCTGTCTCGTTAGAATCAGCAGCAGGCAACTATCCTCTGTGGACCAATTAAAAAGAGGCACCCATGACAATGTAAGTCCTTGCTTACAGACAGCCCCCCAACCTGAAGCAAATACTCACCAGCAACTACACACCACACAACAGAAACACTAACCCAGGAACCAACCCCTGCAACAAACCCCATTGCCAACTCTGTCCGCATATCTATTCAAGGGACACCATCATAGGATCCAACCATATCAGCCACACCATCAAGAGCTCGTTCACCTGCACATCCACCAATGTGATATATGCCATCATGTGCCGGCAATGCCCCTCTGCCATGTACGTTGGCCAAACTGGACAGTATCTATGCAAAAGAATAAATGGACACAAATCAGACATCAAGCATTGTAATATTTAAAAATTTTTAATCTCCCTGGTCACTCAATAGCAGACTTAAAAGTGGCCATTCTTCAACAAAAAAAACCTTCAAAAACAGACTTCAATGAGAAATTGCAGAGCAGGAATTAATTTGCAAACTTGATAACATCAAATTAGGCCTGAATAAAGACTGGGAGCGGCTGGGTCACTACAAAAAACGATTTTCCCTTTGTTGATATTCACCCCTTCTTGTCAACTGCTGAGAATGGGCCACATCCAGACAAATTGAATTGACCTCGTTAGCACTGACCCCCCACTTGGTAAGGCAACTCCCATCTTTTCATGTGCTGCATATTTATTCCTGCTTACTGTATTTTCCATGCATCTGATGAAGTGGGTTATATCCCACAAAAGCTTATGCCCAAATAAATTTGTTAGTCTCTAAGGTGCCACAAGGACTCCTTATTGTTTTTACTGATACAGACTAACACGGCTACCCCTCTGAAACAATGTACACATGTTACATCAACGCAGGCATGGCCTAGTGGTCTTTCCCTCTGACTGTCTATCAGCCCACATAGGACAGCATGATATCCATGGAAAAAATTCCCTTATTTCTGCAACTATGGCATTAATGGTAGGCTTCAGTTGTAAACAGGATTACCACTAACATTCTGAATCTATAAACAGCTTTCAAACAGCAGTCAAGAACCAGATACAAAACTGTCCCCTTCTTTACCCCTGTATAATTACCCCTACATATAGGCTAGGATGGTCAATGTTCAGTCCTCAGGCAGTAAAGATGGATATTCAAGGATGGAGATTTGGATATCTAACCCAC
The DNA here is from genome assembly GCF_965140285.1 of Lepidochelys kempii. Lineage (NCBI taxonomy): Eukaryota > Metazoa > Chordata > Testudines > Cheloniidae > Lepidochelys > Lepidochelys kempii. The sequence goes on along the minus strand of NC_136390.1, from coordinate 74,575,291 downwards.
CAGGGCTAGAAAAGATCACTGAAAAGAGGAGCACCCCAGTTTTATAAAACAATACACAGCACTTGTGTTTTAGTCCTGGATGGTCATGAACCATTTGACCTTAAAATTGCAAAATTATCTATGAAGGACTCTCATGTAATTTTTTTTGAGGTTTCTAAAATGTCTTCTTTGCAAATGACTTTCTGTCTGATCCCTGTACAGCTGTACACATGCTAACTAAGACTCCTGGCTTTCCAGGAAGTGGAGCAAAAAGTAGGGTTTTTGTTTTTTTTTTAAAAAAAGACTCTCCAAAGTGTTTCTGTGATAGATTTCCAGAAACATACGTGGCATATGCAAACTACAGGATGAGGTTTGTGGGCACTAGAGCTGGTAGAAAATTTGGGAAACACTGACAATTTCTTGGGAGTAAAAGTTTTTGCTGCTTTTTGAGAATGGCCACAAGTTTTCAAAAATTCAAAGGTTCAACAAAAATATTGGCAAAAAATTATGGGATTGTTTTTCTGCATTTTTCTCCTGGCTCTAGTTGGCACTCACTCAGCATAACCTGAAAATGCACTTGTGGCTTCATTGGTTAAGTGTTTGTACCACACTATACATGAAATGTAATGTCCGACTTTAAAGGTAAATGCGCTTCACTGCTTTGTCAAATTGGCATGGAATTGCTCACATGCTTAACAGTAAGAAGGGGTTTTGCTGAATCAAGGCCAGAATAAGTGAAATCAGGAACAAATAATTTAATCAGTGGGAAGATTTTTTTTTTAAATGAGATCTGAAAAGAAAGTGACTTGGTAGTTCCCAGAGAGGGAGAGACTGCTAGCTGAAAAGGGCTTTGTCTAACTCTGCCCAGGACTTAAGGGCCTAGAAAGGGATGCCAATCCATGTCAAGTATGGTATATATCTGCTGTAGTTATGAGACTCCCCCCCCATTACTTAAGTAGCCAAGTACCTCACACATTTAGGATAGCAGCCCCTGCGCAGTGGGGCAGTATGGCCTAGTAAATAGACCACTGGTTTGGGAGTGGATTCTATTCCTGGCTCTGCCACGGGCCTCCTGGGTGAGCTTGGGCAAGTTACTTCACCCCCTCTGCCTTAGTTTCCCTACCTGTGAAATTGGGATAATGAGACTGATGTTGACCTCTTTGGAAAAGTGCTATAGAAGAGCTAGCTATTATTATTGTATTATCCATAGTTTGCAGATGGCGACATGGGGACAGAGACGCTCCTGGGTCAAGGCATGCTCAAGATCACAGGAAGTTTGAGGCAGCGCAGGAAATTTCTCCAAGCTTCCCACAGCCCAGGCAAGCATCTGACAGGAACTGAACTTAACTGCTGAGAATTTGATCTGAAGAGAGGGCCTGATCCTGAGAGGTACTGCACACCCACAACTCCTGCTGAAGACCACTCCCACGTCGGAGTGACATAGAATTCTTCAGTCCCAACAAAAACAAGCCATCCACACAACCGTGGGAATTACAGGAACCCCTCCCCTTACCTAATGATGCCCACAGAAGCACAGAGAGACCACAGTTAACAACCAGCCACAGATCTTCAGAGACACTGTTTCTCTTTTCATGTTTTAAGGCTGCTTATGGAAACAACTTAGAGGTGGGCCTGAAACAGAAGTTTGGCTCCAAACCTGAACTTTGTGGGAAACCAGCTCTGGAACCAAACCTCATGGCTCAAATCCACCTCCAGTTTTTTTTTGTCTTCTGCTGAGAAACACTGCATGGCAGTATATAAATGCTGTGCCCACCGTACCATTCGGCGCATAGGAACCATAAAACAGACATTACAGGTAGCGGATGAGTTCTGTGTATAAAGCTGTGATATTCAAGCCATGGAGTCTAGAGGGAAACTATTCTATTTCAAAGTGATGAGGTTAATATGTCAAATTCAGGCCAGGAGTCACTGAAAGGCGGAGACAGGTGGAGATTGCAGGTATGTCTACACTGCAGCAGGGAGGTGTGATTCCCACCTCAGGGAGCCATGCATGTGATAGTGTGGCCACAGCAGCATGGGATGCAGTTCTGGCTCACTGTGCAAATACAATCCCACCAAACCCCCTTAGTATGTACCTGGGCAGCTAGTCTGTGCTGTCATGACCACAGTGCTATTTTCAGTGCTCTAGCTCGAACAGAGCTGGTGTGTGTATGTCTGCCTGAGCTGGGAATTACACTCCCAAGTGCAGTGTAGACATGCCCTAAGGGACCACATTTTTATAGGCTCTCCCTTTGGGGTGGGTAAGAGATCTGTACAAGCACAGGTGGGAACTGGCATTTGTGAACAAAGCTCAGAGAACTGCACTTCCAATTTTTCAATATGCATGTGTCTAATAAAGAGCTAGAGGTGTTGGAAAACACGTTAAACATGACTTTGCGTAGACCACAAGCTGAATCACAGCCAGCAAACACGTTTAAAACATGACTGGCCTTGTCCATTCAAAGTCACGTTAATTAAAGACATTACCTTACCTGCTTCAAGTTTCCAAGATAGATGCACCCTGTAGCTGGGAAACCCTGACGGCAGGTGGCATTACTGCTGGGTCTCATTATGGAGACAGGTGGGGCAGGTAATATCTATTATCGGACCAACTGCTGTTGGTTAAAGAGAAAAGCTTATGTGCTTACACAGAGCTCTTCTTCAGATCTCCTTACTGTGAAGCACCCCAAAAACACATATAGATTGAAGTTGGCCAAGGAAGTTTAATTTGTGTCTCTTTGAGCCATCTTCAGGGAACGTGTCACAATAGCTGTTCCTTTATTGTGGAGCTTTAGAGAGCTTTGTAGCCAACAAATCTCTGCCCAATTTCCTCTACCCTATTTTAGTGGCACTAAACCTCCCTGAAATTAGGCCCTGAAGCCTTGTGAAAGAAGTGGTGAGCTGGGATGAACAGCTTTTTAAAGGGGTCCTGTATTTTGTGGTGTGGGGAGATTTATTTCTTGATCTTTTGCCCATCAAATCTTTTTCTGATCTTAATTGTCAATCACGTCTTATGATTTCTCCAGAGAAATGAAAATAGCAGCTAGTTGTCTCGAAAATCTGCCCTTTGAAGTCAGCATTCCAGGAAATAAAACACCTTTATAGTTATGGAATCCAGACCTGTCTGACTGGGATGCCCTTTCATCAAGACTCGTGTGGGTTTGTTGACTCAGACGCTCTTCATCTTTTATGGCGATTCACAATGGGGTGTTCACTGCACACAGGGTTGGTAAGAAAAAAGGTATCCACAGCTGACTATTTCATGTATTATGAGGAATTCGTGATGAGTATTCATGAGGAACATAACTAATCCCCATAGTAAACTGTGCTCCTGCAAGAACATGGAAGTATTCAGTAGACTGCTCTGTCTTTCTAGCTCAGACACTTGGGGCCAGATTTTTAAAGGGGGTGAGTCACCTCATTCCCTAGCCCTGAATTGTCTACAGATGCATTTCCCATCGAGGCACCAAAATTAAGGGCCCAGATTTTCAAAAGTGCTTAGGCCTCAGCAGCTCCCCCCATTGTAACACTGAGGCCAGATTTTCAAAAGACCTCTGCACCCACCGTGCTGAGCTCTTTCAAAAAACTGGCCCTCACTTAAGCCCTGCCATGGGAAATGAGGTCTTAAAAATCCAACTTAAACTGTGGGTGCTGAGCCTTTCTGAAAATCCTGGCCTAGCCCCACTGGCCACCCAAAGTTTATCACTGGTTTCTTCAGTGCAATGGAAATCAATGGAGTTGCAAAGGGGTAACTGAAAGCAGAATCCACCCCATTTACCTCCTGATGGGAGCACAAGGAAATGCTAGAAATTCAAAATAAATATGGAAGGTCAAACATGGCCCTAATTTATGCCTGTACAACTGCATTGCGGCCAGTGTAATCACATGGACATGAGTTAGGGAAATATTTGTCTTTCTATCTGTCTAAGGATTTGTGCACCCCCTATTCCATAATATCTTTATTGCCTCCCATTCCGACTTAAGGGCCTCTGTAGTTTAGGCTGAAAACTCTGACCTATCTTAAAAACGTCAGAATCTGGGAAGGAATGTCCCTCCTGGAGTTTTAAACCTCCATTAACAAAAATAAAAATGAACACTGAGACATTAGGGAAGAAAAATGGTATTCATGAAATTCTACCTCCTCCCCCACTGTGCACTTTAAAGTGCATTCACAGGTAATTTAAAGGGCTCCACTGTATCAGCAGCTGTTCAGCTAAACCCTGTGTGTGCACACTGTTTAAATGTATCCCTTTAACAACACAATGTTCTCGATCATTTCATTAGCAGATCTGCCGAGCAATTTTGTTGTTTGTGAACGCGAGACACTGGTACAGCCAGCAATTGAGGGGACTAGTTCCTGTTGCTCGGTGGTTTGCATATGCTTAGCCCTGCCTTTAATACAAACCGATTAAACTATTTGGTGGTCTCCATGTTTTCCTTGCATTTGCATCAGTGATCCAGCAGGGGCGCTAGAGGTGAGTTCAACCTTCTTAATTACTGCTCTCAGGCAGCTGCAAAGGGGGGGGAGGGGGAGTGTGACGGGGGGGCACCCCGCCTAGTGCAGGGTGGGTGCACCTCATCCTCCTTGCATGCAAGGAGGTGTTCCCAGTGCGAGAATAGGTTCACCGCATGGTTCTAGGTCCCAGAGTTATAAGGCCTAATGGCCAGCATCCATAGCATTGCCCTTATCCATAGGGCGATAAGGCCTAGCGGACAGAGTCAATTGAGTTGCCCTTATCTTCAGAGCGGTAAGGCCTAGTGGCCAAAGTCAAGGACAGTGGGCTGCTACCTGGGGTGGATGTGGCTGGGATAGGGGGACCTGAGCCCTCCCTACTTCAGCAGGCTCCAGCCCAGAGCCCAGTCAGTGGTGAGGGTCTCTGCCACTGAGTCAGCAGGGATCCAACTGCAACATGCTGACTGTTCTCAGCCCTGCACTGGCGCCCGCCCACCTGCCCGCCCCCGGGCTACTCCCTACCGTGTCCCTTGTTGTAGTGGTCTGGGCGTCTTCGGGGCCTCCAGACTCAGCAGAGCAGATGGCTCCCAGGGATCCTGGGTTCTCCCGGACATCCGCTGGTGTCTGGGTCTCGGCGTTCCTGGCTCCCACTGTCGGAGCCTCTTGTGCTTCCTCGGCTGAAGCCTGCAGGGAGCATCCTTCCTCTTCAGCTGTCAGCCCAGACTGAGCTGAGCTGCTTCCCTTTATACTACTGCTGCACTTGGAGCGTACCCATTAGGGCTTGGTGGGCGTGGCTTCCTCAGCCCACTTTAACCCTTCCCAGTCTAGTGTGGGGTGAGTGCACCCCATTACAGGGAGTTACAGCCTTGAGCCATAGCCCCGCATGGTTGCAGAAGGGCTGTTAACATGCTGACTATGTCCTATATAGGGTGCAACCCCAATGCAGCCACAGCTTCCTCCCTTGCACAAGCAGAGAGGGAGGCGGTGGAGAGGAATTTGCACTTTATAATTCACATCGAAGAGATACTATGCTCAGTATTTTAGGCCCCAAATGTGATCTCTCCTCCCTCAAATCTACAATTTGGTGTGGGATTTCTCCAGGATCATTGATAACTAAGTGGGGAGATTTTCTAAGGCACCCATTGTTGGCTTCATGGTAAAACTCAGACTTCAATGAGAACTTCCAAGGAACTCACTCTGATTTGGGTATTCCTCATTCTATTTCCAAAAAATAACACTTGAAAGAACAAATGAAGAACATGTGTGTTCTGCTTTTACAGAAACAGCCAAGCATCTCAGGCCAGGTCTACACTACCGGTATAGCTGTGTTGGTCAGGGATGTGACGACTCATGATCCCACACTGACATAGCTGTGTCAGCAGACGCTGTGGGTGAAGATGCATGCCTCTTGCAGCCCTGTTCATAATGTCTGTCTGTTTTGTTCCCATTACCATCACATCTGAGCTTCATTTCAGAAAGCGACTGCCTCCTTCTGGAAATGGCATTTTGGCACACTGAGTTCTGGGTCAGGTGGGGAGGAGAGGAACTAAGTCAGGGGCATTTGGTCACTCCAGCCTCTTTACCCATATGGGGACAGACTCTGATACTTTGACACATGTTTGGTAGCACTTTATTTCCAGAGTTGTTCCATGGATTTCATTGGTGTTCTTTGTGGAGTATTCAATGTAAGGGTAAGAGAGTCTGGCCCACAGTCATTTTCATTATAGTATATTCCTAGCCATGTCTGGCTGCGATGGAGTACAGATCCACTATGCAGAAGTGGAGCTTTTCATACAGAGGATAACAGACTGGCTCTAGATATTTCTGTTTGCATCTCCATTTCTCCTTGGAAATCTAATCCTCCAGAGGGGCTAGGACTTTTGCACTTTTACAAGGCATTTTCTTGATTAAAAGTTTCTTAATTATAAAAGTTCCTTTATTAAAAAGCTGTTTTCTGCCTCCTACATCCCTCAGCTTTCTTTATCTCCAGATACAGCTGAGTTTATGCTAGATGCAGAACGTGTTAACATTTTAGGCTGCATCCACATTAGGGAAAAGGTGTCTTATTACTACATTTTAGCTAATACATGATAACGAACATGAGGTAAAATCCTAGAAAAGTCAAGGCAGTAAGCACTAGGGGAGACCCTAGGGTTTACCTCAACCTGCTAACACACAGTCAAACTACAATAGCCTTTTCCACACTAGTATTTTAACAGGTGTTAGTTACCAGATGTCAGCTAACCTGTAGTCCGAACATACCTTTTTTCCTAGTGAAGACACGGTCTTGGTTCTCATCACGAGGAATGAGAGCTCCTGACCATGCATCGCTTCCCTTGGACACATTTCCCACAACCTAGCCTCTGTTTTAATTGCTTGATTTTGCAGCTCCCTTTCCCAAACAGATCTTCTGACAGGTTGATCTGTTGGCTTCTTTTCTAAACAGAGCCTGGGGCTTAAGCTCTCCTGATCCTTAGGAAATAGTTTCCTCCCACAGGCAACAAAACCACCCTCCCTCATGGTTTTGGATATATTTCAGGATTTGAGCCCCTCCCTCTGTACCTCGTGCAGTATGTCAGTCCTCCCGAGATACCTTAGTGTCTGGATAGCTTCACATTCTGAGGCCCGTTAGGCTCACAGTAGCTGTTGTTCCTCTTCTTTCTCTCTCCATCGAGTTCCCTAGCTGACGGTGATCTGTTCTAAGGTTTTTCTCTTTCCTGAGGCTCACTTTCCCTGTTTTGGCTGCATCCCTGTCTATCTCTTCTTCTGACATCCATCTTTCCCTTCCAGCACAAACTTTCAGCTTTCATTTGATTCCTCTCTCAAGCTCCAGCCCTGACTTGGGTTTCCAACTGCATTTCATTTGGCTGTCAGCAGTGCACCTAATGCTTCTTCACCTTTCTCTTGGCCTCTAACAACTCTAGCATCTCCAGTTTAAAATAAAATAAAATTTAAAAAAGGTACTTACAGGTCCAATTTTCTGGTTTTGCTCTGGAAGGCCTCTCACCTTTCCCATCCTGCTTCGAATATCTCTGGGGTCTTCTCAAACTCTTCTTTTCTCCATCCACTGTAATCAATCAACCTCACAACATGGGGCCAACCCAAAAGAAGGAGCTGAAGCAGAAACCTTCTTCTTTATACTCCTGTTCTTGTTAATGAACTATATCAAACTCGGGACCTTGCAAATGCAAAGGTCTCTGGGAAATATAACTTTTAGAAGCAACCCATCTTATCTTTGCTCCCGTGTAGGTGGTTGGAGGATGACACCCTCATTTTCAAGGAATCATTTCCAAAGCTAAAGGAGTACTTGTGGCACCTTAGAGACTAACCAATTTATTAGAGCATAAGCTTTCGTGAGCTACAGCTCAATTCATCAGATGCATATCGTGGAAACTGCAGCAGACTTTATATATACACAGAGAGTATGAAACAATACCTCCTCCCACCCCACTGTCCTGCTGGTAAGGGTGGGAGGAGGTATTGTTTCATATTCTCTGTGTATATATAAAGTCTGCTGCAGTTTCCACGATATGCATCTGATGAAGTGAGCTGTAGCTCACAAAAGCTTATGCTCTAATAAATTGGTTAGTCTCTAAGGTGCCACAAGTACTCCTTTTCTTTTTGCGAATACGGACTAACACGGCTGTTACTCTGAAACATTTCCAAAGCTGAGACTTTAATGAGCAGGAATGTGATTCACTGGCTTCAGTAAAGCCAGCAGAGTCATTAGCACTTTATCTATTTATTTAAGCTATGCTTATTTTGATGTGTCAGCACTGGTGGCTGCTGGGAGTTGTAGTACACCCTAATACCCAGCTACCTACTGGGCAGAGCAGCAGGGTCAAGGGCACACAAAATGATGAAAGAAAGAGCTGGCACAGGATTGGGGTGGAATTCATCCTTAAAGGGTGCAAGTCTTTCTTCCCTAAGAGACTTTATTTTTCTTACAATTCACTCTAGGATCAAGCCTAAAAGGCCTGGGCCTTGCATACTTTTTTTTTTTTTTTTTTAAACAGAAAGCCTGTCACAAACCATTACAGCTTCCTGCAAGAGGCAAAATACCCCAGCCATGGTGTTGAACTGATTCACTCTGAGCTTTAGGATCTGCTTTAGAAGCATATAGAATGTAACCGTTTACCATAGAAAGTCAGAACGTGAACAGTTGAAGCACACAGCATACCTAACTCAGTTGCTTCTAAACTTTAGAACCCCCGGTCGAAAAGGGACCCTCCCCAGCCTGGTGAAAACGAACGAGTGAGTTGGGGGAGAGCGAGCGACAGAAGGAGGGAGGATAGAGATGAGCGGGGCAGGGCCTCAGAGAAGAGGCGGGGCAAGGGTGTTCGGTTTTGTGCAATTAGAAAGTTGGCAACCCTATTCTAAAGTCATTTTCTTGGCCTGTCGTTCTGGCCACATTACCCCCTTGAGTCTCTCCATTGACTTCCCCTTCTTCACTGTACCAGATACAAGCTTCTTGCCTTCCCCTTTCAGACCTGTCACAAATCCCCCCCCCCTCATGGAATTATTTACTGCCAGGAGAGTTATGTTTACACCCATCGTTTTCTCAGAATGCACATTTCATTTCAAGGCTGCTGGGTAACACAGGAAGTGGAGTAGCATTTTTCGTGCATAGATTTTAAAGCCAGAAGACACCATTATGATAATCAAATCCTGCTTTACACAGGACAGATAATTCCTCCTAGTGATTGCAGCATTGTGCCCAACAACTTGAGGTTGAACACAAGCATGTCTCTTAGGAAGACAGCTAATCTTGATTGAAGGACTCTAAGTGACGGAGGATCCACCATATCCTTTGATGATCCATTCCCATTGTTAATTCAGCCTCACTGTTGAAAAAATCTGTACTTCCTTTCCATGTAGAACTTTGCCAGTTTCAACCTCCAGCCTTAAAAACATAAGAACATCAGAATGGCCATACAGGGTCAGACCAAAGGTCCACCTAGCCCAGAATCCTGTCTACCGACAATGGCCAGTGCCAGGTGCCTTGGAGGGAATGAACAGAGCAGGTAATCATCAAGTGAGCCATTCGCTGTCGCCCATTCCCAGCTTCTGGCTAACAGAGGCTAGGGACAACATCCTTGTCCATCCTGGCTAATAGCCATTGATTGATCTATCCTCCATGAACTTATCTAGTTCTTAGGCCCTTGTTATGCCTTTGTCCACTAGATTAATGAGCCCTGGTATCTCTGAAGACTTAAATCCACATCCTGGCTCAATCCACAGATCACAGTTATATACCTTAGTATAATCTTTTCTGTGCATGTCACAAAACCACCATTCATTTCGATACAACTGGCCTTCTCTGCAGCAGCAGGGGTGTAACTGAGGAGCATTGGCAGAACTGTGTGTGGGAAGGCTGCCCGGGATATGTGCACCCCATATGTAACTCAAGCAAACAGCCGGAAATGTTTTCCCTGTTCTGTAAAAATCTTTGAGATTTCAACCATTTGCTTGATTTGCATTGGGACAAAAACTGAGATGTTTTGAAGTTTTTCACAAAAAACAGAGAAAGCTCCACCCCAGAACAGCCAGTACCCAAGTGATTAGGGCACTTGCCTGGGATGTGAGCAACCCAGCGTCATGTCCTTATTGGACACAATTCAGAGCAGGAATTAGAACCTGGGACTTCTGTGTCTAAGGGGATTGTCCTAACTTTGAAGTGATAAACTATTGGTTGAGAAGCATGTCCCATACTCTGGATTTGACCAGAAATTCCATCCTGGACATGAAAACAACAGGGAGTCCGGTGGCACCTTAAAGACTAACAGATTTATTTGGGCATAGGCTTTCATGGGCTAGGACCCACCATCCTGGACATGAGAAACTTTTCCTGACAAAAGTTTAGTCAAAAGTGGTACGTTCCTGTGAAAAGTTTTGATTTGGATGAATCAGTGTTTTCTGATGAAAAACCATTTCATCAACAAATGCCTGGTTGGCTCGCATTAGCACCTTGATTTTATGGGCATTAAATTCTCATATAAAGGATTAAAGGGAAAGACTGCATAGAATAGATGGAGAAAACAGAAGATAGGTCCAAACTGAAAAACTTTGATCCAGATCTGAACCTTCCAAAAGTCCTGAGTGTATTCAGATCCGGGGTTTTGATTCAGTCTATTACAAGGATAGAAGCCAGCTGCAAAGTCTGTTTTGGCCCTGCTCTAAGCTCGGGGACATAAAGATCCAGGTTTTTGGGCTGGGCACATAAGTAAAAATCAAAGCAAAGCAATGTAACAACAGGCATCCCTTTCCCTCATATTTTTACACTGAAATACTGAAGAGGTTAAATTCTATGCTTGCAGCTGCACACAGGATGGAGCCAGCATTTGAAACCTGGGAATAACTGATCTGCGTTTCCAGAATGCTTTTTATTGGGGGAAAAACTGCAAAAATGTTATTAAAAAAATTAAGCCCACCAAGCCCTGAGCATCTGTTTAAGTTGGCAGCTGATGTCAGCCTTTCATGTGATGTCATCTCTTGTGCACTGCCATCAATATGTCGCCATCCGGGCTGCTGGCACAGGACCGAATGGGCCACTCGCAGCCAACAGCGCATACAGTGGGAATGGATTTGCAGCATGGGAGAGAGAGGGGTGAGGGCTTTTAAAAACAAAGCAACATTAATTAAAAGGCTCTTAAAGAGTCCATTCTACCAGCCAAAGCGCAGGCTGGTCTTTATGACTTTTCATGTGCTTTCGTGAGAAATGCACCTACATTACGTAAAGAGAAAAAACCCAACTGGAAATGCAGGACCCAAGGCTTCATGATGGAGAGCTACTCTTTAAAGAGGTTAAAATCACCCTGCTATACATTTGACCAGGTAAGGTGTGCAACCTAGTGGATAACACACTGACCTCAGACGCAGGTTCCAACTCAAGTATGCCCTGCTGCTGGTTGATGTTCCCCAAGTCATGTCCCTGCTCTGTGCCTCAGTTTCCCCACCTGGAAAATGGGGATAATGATACTGACCTCCTTTGTAAAGTGCTTTGAGCGTGGCTGATGAAAAGTTCCATCGAAGAGTGAGGTATTAGTGTTATTAGTTAACACTGAGGGTAGATTTGAGCAGGCCTAGACTAACCGATGTGCATTCAGTACACTTGCACTGGACCCCTGACCACGGGGGGGAAATACCCCTTCCCCCACCAAAACAACCACCACTCAGGGCCAGGAAGGTGGGCTCTAGGGGAAGGGCCCTAAATGCACTCTGTGGCAAGAGTCAATGGGCTGGAGTGGGGAGCTGGGACAGGAGCTGCGGTGGGGTGGGCTCGCTCTCCAACAATCTCCTGGGACCTCCCATCCCTGTGGGCTTGACCCGACACCCCACTCCCCTAGGCCTGCTGCCCCTTGCTGGTTTGTCCCGAGACCAAGACTTCTGAGGTGGCTGTTCCAGCATCAGACACTGCCACTGGCTGCCTTTGTGAGGCCACAGCCAGAAGTGGTGCCCCCTGGACCGTACTCTGGGAGTCATTTCAGAGAGCAATGAATTAGCATCTGCAAGCGTAAGCAGCTAAACAACTTCACCAGCCAGGAAAGGAGTGATACAGAGACAAGGTCCTGCAAGTTCATAGAATCACAGAATGTCAGGGTTGGAAGGGACCTCAGGAGGTCGTCTAGTCCAACCCCCTACTCAAAGCAGGACCGATCCCCAATTAAATCATCCCAGCCAGGGCTTTGTCAAGCCTGACCTTAAAAATTTCTGTGGAAGGAGATTCCACCACCTCCTTAGGTAACGCATTCCAGTGTTTCACCACCCTCCTAGTGAAAAAGTTTTTCCTAATATCCAACCTAAACCTCCCCCACTGCAACTTGAGACCATTTCTCCTTGTCCTGTCATCTACTACCACTGAGAACAGTCTAGATCCATCCTCTTTGGATCTACCTTTCAGGTAGTTGAAAGCAGCTATCAAATCCCCCCTCATTCTTCTCTTCCGCAGACTAAACAATCCCAGTTCCCTCAGCCTCTCCTCATAAATTATGTGCTCTAGTCCCCGAATCATTTTTGTTGCCCTCCGCTGGATTCTTTCCAATTTTTCCACACCCTTCTTGTAGTGTGGGGCCCAAAACTGGACACGGTACTACAGATGAGGCCTCACCAGTGTCGAATAGAGGGGAACGATCATGTCCCTCGATCTACTGGCAATGCCCATACTTATACATCCCAAAATGCCATTGGCCTTCTTGGCAACAAGGGCACACTGTTGACTCACATGCAACTTCTCATCCACTGTAACCCCTAGGTCCTTTTCTGCAGAACTGCTGCCGAGCCATTTGGTCCCTAGTCTGTAGCGGTGCATGGGATTCTTCCGTCCTAAGTGCAGGACTCTGCACTTGTCCTTGTTGAACCTCATCAGATTTCTTTTGGCCCAATCCTCCAATTTGTCTAGGTCCCTCTGTAACCTATCAGTGTGCCATGGGGAATAGATGGCCAGCCCTCTGTGGAGAAAGAGGTGGTTAGGGACTATTTAGAAAAACTGGACGTGCACAAGTCCATGGGGCCGGATGAGTTGCATCCGAGAGTGCTAAAGGAACTGGCGGCTGTGATTGCAGAGCCATTGGCCATTATCTTTGAAAACTCGTGGCGAACGGGGGAAGTCCCGGATGACTGGAAAAAGGCTAATGTAGTGCCAATCTTTAAAAAAGGGAAGAAGGAGGATCCTGGGAACTACAGGCCAGTAAGCCTCACTTCAGTCCCCGGAAAAATCATGAAGCAGGTCCTCAAAGAATCAATCCTGAAGCACTTACATGAGAGGAAAGTGATCAAGAACAGTCAGCATGGATTCACCAAGGGAAGGTCATGCCTGACTAATCTAATCGCCTTCTATGATGAGATTACTGGTTCTGTGGATGAAGGGAAAGCAGTGGATGTATTGTTTCTTGACTTTAGCAAAGCTTTTGACACGGTCTCCCGCAGTATTCTTGTCAGCAAGTTAAAGAAGTATGGGCTGGATGAATGCACTATAAGGTGGGTAGAAAGTTGGCTAGATTGTCGGGCTCAACGGGTAGTGATCAATGCCTCCATGTCTAGTTGGAAGCCGGTGTCAAGTGGAGTGCCCCAGGGGTCAGTCCTGGGGCCGGTTTTGTTCAATATCTTCATAAACGATCTGGAGGATGGTGTGGATTGCACTCTCAGCAAATTTGCGGATGATACTAAACTGGGAGGAGTGGTAGATACGCTGGAGGGCAGGGATAGGATACAGAGGGACCTAGACAAATTGGAGGATTGGGCCAAAAGAAATCTGATGAGGTTCAATAAGGATAAGTGCAGGGTCCTGCACTTAGGACGGAAGAACCCAATGCACAGGTACAGACTAGGGACCGAATGGCTAGGCAGCAGTTCTGCGGAAAAGGACCTAGGGGTGACAGTGGACGAAAAGCTGGATATGAGTCAGCAGTGTGACCTTGTTGCCAAGAAGGCCAATGGCATTTTGGGATGTATAAGTAGGGGCATAGCGAGCAGATCGAGGGATGTGATCGTCCCCCTCTATTCGACATTGGTGAGGCCTCATCTGGAGTACTGTGTCCAGTTTTGGGCCCCACACTACAAGAAGGATGTGGATAAATTGGAGAGAGTCCAGCGAAGGGCAACAAAAATGATTAGAGGTCTGGAACACATGATTTATGAGGAGAGGCTGAGGGAACTGGGATTGTTTAGTCTGCAGAAGAGAAGAATGAGGGGGGATTTGATAGCTGCTTTCAACTACCTGAGAGGTAGTTCCAGAGAGGATGGTTCTAGACTTTTCTCAGTGGTGGAAGAGGACAGGACAAGGAGTAATGGTCTCAAGTTGCAGTGGGGGAGATTTAGGTTGGATATTAGGAAAAACTTTTTCACTAGGAAGGTGGTGAAACACTGGAATGCGTTACCTAGGGAGGTGGTGGAATCTTCTTCCTTAGAAGTTTTTAAGGTCAGGCTTGACAAAGCCCTGGCTGGGATGATTTAATTGGGTATGGGTCCTGCTTTTGAGCAGGGGGTTGGACTAGATGACCTCCTGAGGTCCCTTCCAACCCTGATATTCTATGATTCTATGATTCTATGATTCTATCCCTACCCTCCAGCATATCTACCTCTCCTCCCAGTTTAGTGTCATCTGCAAACTTGCTGAGGGTGCAATCCACACCATCCTCCAAATCGTTTATGAAGATTTTGAACAAAACCGGCCCCAGGACCGAGTCTTGGGGCACTCCACTTGATACCAGCTGCCAACTAGACATGGAGCCATTGATCACTACCCGTTGAGCCCGACAATCTAGCCAGCTTTCTATCCACCTTATAGTCCATTCATCCAGCCCATACTTTTTTAATTTGCTGGCAAGAATACTGTGGGAGACCGTGTCAAAAGCTTTGCTAAAGTCAAGGAACAACACGTCCACCGCTTTCCCCTCATCCACAGAACCAGTTATCTCGCCATAGAAGGCAATTAGATTAGTCAGGCGTGACTTGCCCTTGGTGAATCCATGCTGACTGTTCCTGATCACTTTCCTCTCCTCTAATTGCTTCAGAATTGACTCCTTGAGGCCCTGCTCCATGATTTTTCCGGGGATTGAGGTGAGGCTGACTGGCCTGTAGTTCCCAGGATCCTCCTTCTTCCCTTTTTTAAAGATGGGCACTACATTAGCCTTTTTCCAGTCGTCCGGGACTTCCCCCGATTGCCATGAGTTTTCAAAGATAATGGCCTATGGCTCTGCAATCACAGCCGCCAACTCCTTTAGCACTCTTGGATGCAACGCATCCGGCCCGAAGGACTTGTGCACGTCCAGCTTTTCTAAATAGTCCCGAACCACTTCTTTCTCCACAGAGGGCAGGTCACCTCCTCCCCATGCTGTGCTGCCCAGTGCAGTAGTCTGGGAGCTGACCTTGTACGTGAAGACAGAGGCAGAGTTCCTGTTCTCAGGGCTCATTTTATCCTCAATGAAAGGTTCACATAGCTAGAGCAAATCAACTCAAAAACACCCGCCTTCAGCTAGCTGGGGAGTGGAGAAGACCCCTCAGGCAACCTCCCTTCACCTAGCTTCCACTTACCTTTCATATTGCTACCCCATGCAGCCATGTGACAGCTCCTCCCCCCAACCTGTAACCCCTCCCTGCTGGAGCGCCTTCCCACCTGGTCACAGCAAGATCCCGGTTTGGTAATGTAAACAGCAGGGACTTCCCTTGGGGTGCTGCTGCTTCCTCTGCCATAGTTACTTGTCTTGCATTTGAAGGTTGCAAGACGTGGCTGATCCACTGGGGACTGACCCAGAACCAGAAGCGAAGCTACTGCAGTACACTGGGGAAATTCAAGGCAGGAAGGGGACCTCTGAGACACCCACTCATCAGTGCAGCTGTGTAGAAAGCCAGAGGCACTGCCATTAGTTCTATGGTCCTATATGACCTGTCCCTCATTTCCACCAGCGGGATGGTATGAGCTGTAACTCACTGTGGGGCCAGTCTTGATTCTTTTCTATGCTGGAGCAAGGAGTGCGTTAGTTCCTTACTCCTACATATTCTGGCTACCAATAGGCCTATTGCGCCTGAGGTGAGTCAGGCTGGTGAGGAGCACCTCCCTGCCAGCTTTGTAGTGGACCCATGCTGATGCTCAGCCAGAGCAAAGAATTCATATAAATGAGCTCTCCCATAACCCTAAGCTCCTACCCCGCAGTGAGGTTTTCTTTTTACTAGAAATAGATGGAACATTTTAGCCAAATATTAGGAAAAGTCTCCCGATGGTGACGTGAAATAATCTACTGTGGGAAGTGGTGGAAGCCTTGTTGCTTGGAACATTTAAAACTGGGCTGGCCAAGTTTTAATGTTGTGTGTAATGATGGCCCTGGTTGAGTTGTCGATGGGGATTGAACCTGGATCTGAAAGTATGAGCCTCTGCTACTTGACCAAAGGATGGTAACGGACATTAAACCGCTATGTGTGTTCCAGCCACTAGAGGGGGACAAAGAGTCACACTTGGTTAGCATGGATTATACATTGTTAGCAGAAAGACAGTCTGGTTGACCTAATAGAACATGTCCATCTCTGCCAACGATGAGTCTCAGATTCTGAAGTTAACCATTAAGCTTTGTCCTTTCTCCCCACATTAGGGTTTATGAACTCTGAGATTTTAACTGCCTCCTATTACAGCGTACGTCTGTACATTGTTTCTTTTTGTCAGACTACTTTTGTTGAACAATCTGGTGAGCTGCATCTTGTTGAACCTTTTCTGTCAGCATCGGGCTTTTGGAGAACATCTACATTTAATTTAGTTTGCATATTCCTCCGATGCAGAAGTTCTGCAGGAGACATCTGTTTTGCTGCATGCCGAATTGCTCAGTAGTTCTGTACGAAATCTGTGGCAAATGAATTCCAGAGCTTCACGATTGGTGCGGAGTTTGAAAACAGTTTTTAAAAAACAGAACTAAATCTTTTGCTGGAAAAACTAATTAAAATTTGTTCATGAAACTTGGGCCAAAAAGTTTCATTAATTGGTTTGGGGACATTTTCATGTCCTTGAAATGACACTCTGCACCCAAAACGAGCTTTCTCCCGTGTAGAATCAGGCAAGGGAGGTGGATACTATAGCACTGTGTGTGCTGCAGCAGTTTTGTTAATGTATAGCAAGTAATACAGAATTTTACAGCGTTCTCAACTTGTGAGCCCATCCTTGGCCACCAGGAGAGATCTCTGAGACTGTATTTGGGTCAGATAACTCCCTGATGAGTCTCATGAGCAAGCAGAACAAACTTGGCTTGAAGCTCTGGAGGAATAATCAGACAACGAACGCCATGTGTCACATCTCTACGAAGAGCAAGAGATCTGAATCAATATATTTTCATTATTTATTTGGTGTCTTTCTCTTGTTGGTTGATTTTACACTTTCTGTAGCACAGGAGACAAGTTGCTGTGAACAGTTCTGTATACAAAGCACTAAGATCACCTGTTCCCAGTGCCACCATTTCAACATCATTTTGTAGGTATCTATTTCTGGCAAATATGATTGAGACAACCATTTTGCAATGTGCACACCCATCACCCAAGTCTCTTATTAGGCAGTGATCAGTCTGCAGAGGTAATTTATGCCCTCAAAACAAGACATTATTCAGTGACCCAAGTACAACCTCTAATGAGAATGCCCTGCCACTTGCTGTGGGCCTTTGAATCCCAGAAACTAACAGGAAGAGCAAAGTAAAGGATCAAAGCCCCATGATGGGACACTGGTGATCTTTCACTTAACTGGATCCAAGCCCAGTCACAGCATAACCAGCACCTTGGATGGCACTTAGAAATGACCAGACAGCCAGTGCAGAACACACAGCACGGGTGTCACGCCCTCATTATGATCATGAATACACAGAACACTACACGTGCCAAGCACCATCAAGACATTAACTAGTCATCACAGGGCATCTGTCAGGTCAGTTTGATCCTTACTATGAGTCCCAGCTTATAGATAAGGACACTGAAGCAGGGAGCTGGAGCCATTCACCCACTTTCTACCACCACATGCATTTTAAGCACAAAAAAGTGCTTCCAAGCTGAACCGCTGCGGTGTGACTGTTGTCAGCATAACCCCTCTGCCAGGTGTTGCTGGCAGCAAGAGGGGGTGGGTTCAGTTTTCTCAAGCCATCAGTTAATAAACTCACAATATCTATTTGGTAGGATTTCTCCCTATCCCCAAGGGTGTCCTAGCAACAGTCCCCACATCAGTCTCCTCTGGCATTTGGGACTGGCTGATGCATTCTAGCCACTTCCCTCCGCTCCAGCTCCCCACTCACAGTTTGTTGTCCAGGGTTGGAGGAGTCCAAGGAGTCCGGTGTTGCCTCGGGAGTCTGCCACCTGACCCAGCTGAGGTGATTTCGCCTTTGATTGGTGGGTAGGGAGGCTCACACCCAAGTCCTTCAGATAGGCTGCTGCTCTTCTCTGGGGCTTCAGCCCCAGCCACATCATCACTGCCCTCAGCACAGCTCTGGTTGCCACCCAAAAGCTGCTTATGTGCCAAGTCTTTGGAAAGAAATCAGTCGGACATGTGGCTCCAGCAGAGACCTTACAAACAGAGACGCACTCTCAGCAGCCTCTAGAAAACTCAGGCCCCTTTTCTTTCTCCCTCTTATTTTACCCCATTCAGGCTCCCTTACCCAATTGCCACTAACTGTAATTTCGGTCAGGGAGACTCCACATACATTTGATGAAAATCTCATGCCCTTTCATTTCCCAATGGGGACAATGGCATTTTATTGTCCCCAAGCTCAAAACTTATCTGAATTTTAACCAAAATGCCTTAAATTGTCACATAGCTGAATGCAAATAAGTCTGGCCCACTCAGTCATTTTGCCTTGTTCCCCAACAGACGGCAAGAGAGAACTCCCTCCCCCGTGGAGCCACTGCCTATCTGGAGTATTCCAGCAGCTCTGGCCCACTCTTCTCCTTATTCGCCAACAGGTGTCAACAGTGAGCTCCCAATACTCTAGGATGTCAGGCCACAGGCCTCACTCCAGGAAGAGGAAATGCAGCAAACACATGCTGGTCTATACCACTAAGACAAGTGTATTAGCAAAGTTTGCTTCCTAGTGTCTATGAGCTCATCCACCTCACTAGTAAGACTAGAGTTCTACTTTAGAACACACCACACCAGTTTATACAAGACAATACAGGCTCAGCAGGGGATGGTACAAAACCAGACAGAGCAGAAAAAAGCCAAGCAGCCATCTGCATTGACAACATGTTCTGTACTCAAATTAGAGCAGAGAAACGGAGCCACAGAGTGAGCCATCGGTTTTATTGTAGGAACTTCTCACTTGCCCTGTGTCTCAATTATCGTGACAGCCTTCTCTTGCCTTGACAAATTCAATGTCAGCCCACTCGTGCCTATTCAGAATGCTGCTGCAAAGGGCATTTTCCTAGCCTGCAGCTTTGACTGAGTTACCTCTCTTTGTACCTCACCCCTGGCTCCCTCTTCTCCATCACATCAAATATAAGCTACCCATCTTCACTGAGGACCCTTCACAGTCTCTCCTCATCCAACCTAGCATCTCCCATCATCACTAGTGAGTTGTCAACTCCCACTTTGGAGTGGCCCATGATGTCAGCCTGCATTGCCCACTTGATACATTTTCAAACAAGCCCCTCTGTGAGCTTTTTCCCATGCTGCCCTACACAGGGGAGGCGTTCCCTATGACCGTCTGCAAAACGACCTCATTATCCACCTTCAAATCCCTCTTTAAAACTCTCCTTTGCTGTGTGATACGGACAGAATCGGAGAATAGTTAACCTGCTGGCACACTGATACCACAGCCTATCATGCTGACCAATATTGTGTCACTGTTTCCTTGTACTCCTCCATCCTGTCTATACCCATCTGTTGGCTCTTGTCTTAGACTGTAAGAGCTTTTTTTTCTGTGTTTGTACAGCACCTAGCACACTGGCATCCTGGTCCATGATTAGGGCTGCTAATAAATAATAATACTGGGAACAAGGCTTGTACTTCAGACAGCCCTGCTGAAATGCCATAAAAGGAATGGACTGAAATCTTCACATTCTGTTGGTATTAATGAAGTTACACCAGGGATGAATCTGTCCTAAAGGAACTGCTTTCACAAGGAAGGCAAGTAGTTTTTGGCCTTATATGAAAGACCAGTTTTTCTGTAGACTAAACCAGTGTCTTAGCAATAAAGAACATTACGCCTTTAACAGATTTCACACAGACGAGCACTTTGTGATAAACAAGGGATATTTTTTTCAAGAATTAGTGGAGGAAGCCTGAAGAGTGTTTTCCCTTTCCCTTTTCTGATTTATTTGTTGGCAGCTCTGCAGCTAAGTCAGAGCAGGCCAAGTTTGGAAAATGGTTAACCTGTTACCCACCTCCCCGCGACAAAGACAATAAAAAAATTACATTTTTAAGGGCACTCAGTGAGATGCAGCAGGGACTGTTTATGGAGCTTCCCATATGGGTATTAGTTTGTTTTCGATTATTGTAAGGTGCCCAGAAGCTATGAAAGCTCTCAGCCCTTGTCACAGAAGCGTCAACACACTGCACAGTTAATGATTGAAAATAAGCATTACCAATGGCAATGGAAAGCAGCAGCAAACAACGGGCCAAAACTTTAGCTGATGTAAAATCAACATAGCTGCTTGAAACAGAAGCAGCCCACAAGCCCTTGTAAGATTCATCCAGGGTGCAGTGTTTGGTGACCCCTCAGGCCCAGATTCTCAGACACATGTAGGTTTCTAACTTCCATAGAAATCCGTGGAATTGAAGACACTAAATACCTTTGGGGATTTAGGCCCCAGTGCTTAAGATGCATGCAAGTGCTCTGCTTTAGTCTGTGTCTGGTTCCCACTGGCTGTGCATAACACCTAGAGTTTCACAGCACCTTGCCCAGACTTTCTGTATGGGAAGCTCAGCCCTTAAAGGTACAGCCCCACATACAACACACAGGTTCACTCTTTAGTGAAGCTTTTTTGATTTACACAAGCTGAGGCTCTGGCCCATTGTCACTAGCTGAGGAAGAAAAAAAGGTCTTCCTAGTGCTGTAATAATGGTGTCCCACCAACGCTGTGTACTGATTCACTTTGCATAGGCCAGAAGTTCCCAAACTGTGGGTCATGACCCCAAACGGGGTCACACCATGAGCAGATGGTATGGCGATCCCTCGAGTGCAGAGGACATCATATGTACGAGGTCATGCTGTGAGGAGGATTCTATTTTGTAGAGCAAGCTGGCAATTGCCATGTGGCATGACCTCCCATGTATGGTAAGAGCAAAGTCACGCTGCGCGGAGGGTACAATTTTGCTCTTCAAAATGGTGTCTTTCATGCTGTCTGGGGGCCAGGGAAGAAATAATTAATTCAAATTGGGTTGTGCCAGCAAAAAGTTTGGGAATTCCTGCTGTAGGCTGTTGAATTAACCAGACTGCATAAGCTACTGTGGTCACTCACTCTGTGTCCAGACACTGACTAAACCCTGACATTTTAACTGCATGGTGCCTTCTCTGCACATGAGATTGTGTGAGGGAATAACTGGACGTATTAATGTCATTTCAGATAATAATATTCTTCTCAGAGTGGTGCTTTTTGGCACCACATGTCCCACTGTGAGAGAATTTCCACCATATTGCTACAACATTAGCACTGCACTTGAAAGCAATCCATTTGGGCCATTAAAGTGACTTGTGAAATGTGGAATAGTTATCAAGTAATTAGGACCATATTTCCCTTCTTCTCCTTCTCAAAGCCCAAAAGCTTTGCTATAGGATGTCAGTGCAAGTTTAATAGGGCCTTTGTCTTCTCTCCACCTTCATCTTTTAGACCTTGACATGAGTCAGCAAGTGCCGAGTTTGAAGAGCTGATCTTCCCTCTCCTTTCTCCTCTGAGTCTTGCCCCTCCATTCAGGTTATCCAAACTCAAGGGGGACCAAATCAAGAGAATAAGGATGGTCTTCTGGTGAAGGTACTGGCGTAGGGCTCAGGACAACAGGGTTCAGTTTCTGATTCTCACACAGCCTCCCTGTGTGACCTCGAGGACTCGACTATGCTCTAGTTTTAGCATTCTAGAGGATCACAGCTAACGGGTATGTTTCCTCCAACTGGGAATCACCCCTCCAGATTGACAGGTAGACCCTTAGTTTGTCTTGTCTATGTTTAAGCTCTTCCAGGCAGGGGTTGTTTTTTGCTATGTGTATGTACAACACCTAGCCCAAACGATCTCATTTGGGAACTCTAAGTGCTGTGGTAAATAACAAAATGCCAACTCGGGATGGCGCTCTAAAGAATGACCCCTCTTTCAGGGTGGTGTGAAGCTGGAATGGGTGGCATGAGCATGAGGCTCAGTAGGGACTCTACAACTGGCCAGTTCTGCCATGCCCCTGCCCGTGCTGAAAGCAGCTCCAGCCCTGCAAAGCCCTCGCACTCAGGTGAGGCTATGAATTGCTATGCCCTACACTGCAGCACAATGGGAGAGAGTCTCTCTGAGAGCACCATGCAAAGGCCAGCTCCAATCTGGCCCTGAGTCAGTTTCTTGGCAGGGTCTGATGGTCTAAAATTGGGAGGATGCTTTTTAGGAGAGATTAGGATTACTGACGGTCTTGGAAAGCTTGCCTGAGTGCATAGGATTTGGGATACCTCTGGAATTCTGTGCAGGGCTGCTGGGCTTCATTTCAAAAGCTTGCTATCATTTTTGGAACCCAGCTGCTTGCTCTGACATCTGAGCACCTGAGATGCAGCGACTCCCATTGCACATCACGGAGCACCTGGAGGTGGAGGACGCATACCCTTCTCCCCCGTCACAGTGTCCCCAAGGCTTATGAGACTTGGCTCGGGATGTGACCCAAAGCTGCTCACACCTCTCTGATGCATGAACGCTTCCCAATCTTTGTTCATATTTCCAAGCCCCAGCTTCCAAGCACAGCTGGTCACAGTTGTGCAGGCGCCAGCAGTGTCGGAGTCTCTCTGTTGGAGGGACGCCTGCAGTGATCAGCACTGCCTCTGTCAGGAGGGAAGCTGGTATGGCAAGGCCTAGCCAACTCTGGGACAGATCCTTGGTTTCTGCTACCTGTCCTTTGCACTTCTGCGTCTCTGAAGAAGAGCGTGGCGATTCCCCGGATGTCGCTGACACTAAAGTCCCGTCTCTTAGCTTCCCAGGCATACAGGACATACCAAGCGGGAGAAACGTGTGCTTCTAGCTTTGGGGGTTCCCTGGTTCGACCCCCGGAATTGGCCAAGATAGTGGCTGTCACAAACAATCTCAGCCCCTTCATGCCATTGACCTATCACCCACCCAGTCACAGCCACTCAGCCCCTGCTGCCCATACCCACTCATCCACCTTACTTATCCTTGCGGAGAAAGATGGGTAGAAAGACCAGGCCCCCAGAGAACCTCCTCAAGGTCTCTGGGACCCTGCTCCACCTCCTCTGCCCAGAAGCAGCTCATTTTTGGGCCTGAGATCCCCCTTTCTTCCCTTAAGGAGGCTCTCGTCTCCCACCGGAGCACCGCCTGGGACCGTGTGGCTCCTTGCTGCCCTGGTTTGTACATTCTGGCCCTAAGCATGGAATCGTTATTGAAAACAGCATGGCTGAAGCCACAAAATAATCAGCTGGGAATGAGTCATATTAGCAGCTCTAGCCTGAGAAATCCAACCTAGATCCGTATGGGAAGGAAATAGACTATACCTGACTATGGGCCCAGTCCAATGCCTAGTGAATTAAAGTAGCTTCAAGGGGATGTAAGGATTGGTACTAGTAAATATTACAGTTACTATTTATAATTTGTATAGTGCCCACAATGCACTGGGTGCATTACAGCCATGCAAAAAGGCACGGCCACTTTCCCTAGACACGTACACCACAGGCACTGGGTTCCAAGTCCGAACGTGATGGGTGAGGCCAGTATGGGAGTGACTGTGTCAACACTTGTTAAGCCACTGAGCATGTCCAGTTTGAACGGGATATTTCCTGAGTCCTGAGCAGAGTTATCCTGAGCTGAATGATTGTGCAGCTAATAAAGGGCTGTGTCTGAGAACCTGGCTCCTGAGTCATTACTAAACAGCACAAGGACGGGAACTGGAACCGCCAGAAGCATTGTGAAAAAGCCCGTCCTTGTGAGACTTCCAATCCCATTTTGCAGTCTCAGGAAGTTCAGAGAAGCACCCAAACAAATCCTAAACTCTGGATCTTTTGAGGTTTGCCTATCACTGGCTACTGATACTTCTTGCTTCTAGTTTGGGTGGAAACCCTGCTAGGCCAGTTGCACTGTACTTCGCCGACCACCTTTACTTCCAGGCCAGTACTAGGATGTGCTGAGACCTGCACAAAACATACAAGCTAAACAAGGATTGTGTTGAAAATATTAGATCTGGAGTATTACACTTGCCCCAATCACAGCCACTGAGGGAGCTGCACCAAACCCCTCAAGTAAACAGGCAAAGCCATTATAAATCATGCTTTGCATCGGTGCAGGTTACCCCAGTGTAGTGAACTGCACCTTTAAGAGACCCGGCTGTAGCACACGCCAGGAAGTGAACCCAGCCGGATCTAGTCGTGGTGTGGGCAAGTTCACTTGGTTCTTATTTTCTGAGTTGCCAACTCTTGCATCTTTATCCCAAATCTCACAATAGCTGGTATTTTGCGTAAAGCCCCAGCTCCAGGAACCATGTTTTTTTTAAAAAAGGAATCTAGCTTCCATTTAGTTTCTAGTCCTCAGGGTTGGGAGCAAAACTTGCAGCTGTGACCTGAGTGTAACCTAGACGTTCAAACCTCAGACATCAAATATAAACAATCCCAAATCTCTTTGGTTCTGTTAATCTCTTATAGTCACAGAATTTAAGACCAGAAGTGCCCACCAGTTCACCTAGTTTGATCTCCTGTATAGCCCAGGGCACTAAATACCAACCAGTTACATCCACACCAAACCCATCTTCAGAATCAGACCAAGGTATCAGAGCCCTCCGGAGACTAGACTATGATGTGCTACAGGCAGAGAATAGAAGGGACCAAGGTGCACCAGTGCTCGCGGCCCCCACAGCAGCAGGAATTGATTAAGTGAGATATACCCAGATAATCCTAGCAAGTGACCTGTGCCCCACCCTGCAGAGGAAGGTGAAATCCCCCCAAGATCAAAGCCAATCTGATGTGGGGAAAAAAATCCTTCCTAACCCCACGCTCTCCTGGGGTCTTGTTGGGGATGAGAAACCCAGCTGTAGGGCAGAGTTCTGTGCTGGCCCCTTAAGGCCTTCAGGCAAGCCCTTACCTGTTCCGCTCTTCTCTTTGGAGGTGGTGGTGTGTGTAGAGAATATGAGCAAATACTGAATTGGGGGAAATGAAGGAGAGGTCCTGCTATACAAACAATGCTAGAGCAACTAATTGCCTGGGTTTTTATTCCATGCAGCTGTCTTTTAAAAGGACTATTAGGTCACTGAGAGTTTCATTAACCAAAAAAAAAAAAAAACCCAAAAAAACAACACAAAACACCCCCCACCCTCAGAAAAACAACAAAAGCTGGAAACAAAACTGTATATATTGCCTGGAAATTGCTTTTTTTATTATTTTAATAAGCTTCTCTTTCAACTCTTTTTCAGCCGATTGTCTTTGGTTCAAGAGAAAACAGTCATTAATATGAAATGATTATTAGTGGCTGTCGCACTAATATGCTTTGGAAAGGCTCGTTAGAGAGAGAGCCATGTTTTTTGGATTATAAAAACTTTGAAAAATATTTTTTTTTTACTACAGCCAACAACTGCCCCGTCTTCCTGAGCAGACAGCAATCTGTGCCACAGCATCAGATGGCTCAGACCAAACTTCTGCTTTGAAGATTAGCAGGACAAAGCCCTTTTTAAACGCTGTGCTTAGTGCTATTGTGAAATCGCTTGTCGGTGCACATGTTGTACCGCGTTTTCTGGGGCTTGAATGGAAAGAAGTGGAGAGCTGGGTCTTGTGGGGTGAGTTGGGTCCTCCAGGAAGCTCTCAGGATTAGAGAATATGGAAGACGTCATGGCAACGCAGGCTTCCTTGTCTGGACCTACCCATGGGCCTCAAGGCATATCTGCAGGCTCACTGCTAAGAGTGAGTTGGCAGTTGTTTGCTATACGATCCCGAGTCTCTACTGGGAATTCCGACACTGACACTGACATAAAAATGGTTATAAACAAACACATTCTCTGCAAAGAGAAAACGCTATGAATATGTGGCCTGATTCTTGCGTGCACTGAGATCTGATCAGTAAAGGAGGAATGGTGAGAGGGCTCTCTGATTCCCAACTACCATGGCCAAGCTCCAACATAAGTCAGAGCAGTCTAACTTATATGCCAGTTGATTACGGTCCCTAAGGGAACATCCTCCAGCTGTGAATTGGTATAGCATAGCTCTGCTCCTTCTCTGCCCTCTTCATGCACCATCCTGCCACCAACACACGTGCGATGCCAGAGTGCATGTGGGTGGGCACATTGTACTGGAGCCGGCTCTGCTGCCTTTACACCACTGGGGGAATTCTCTAACTTGGCAGCTGCAGACATATTCCAACCCTACTGCACCTCTTCGGTGACACAAAGCCTCATGATGGCCCATTGTGGTACAACAATAATTCCATGCATATGCTGAAAATGTCTACCCTTAACACCCTTAACAAGCAACATGCTCCACTACAGCTATTCCATAATTGACCTGGATAGGATCCGAGGAGCAGATTGTCCCACGTCTGCTATACCTCCCTTTGAAGGGCCTAGTGCTGGCCACTCTCAGAGACAGAATACTGCGTTAAATGGATCTCGGCTCTGATCCAGTCCGGCCATTCATGTATTACTAAAAATGGTTCTTTGGATTTGTGCTTTAGTCTTATTTTACACTTCCTAGAAACACTGTAGATGATTTATGCTGAATGGTGTAAGATAACCGCAAGTCTATTGCCTAGCTGCTACTTCATGCTGCAGCCTCTCACACTTTTGTGAAGCTGCTGCTGTCAAAAGCTCTGAGTGGTGTGAGAGCCATTTGTATTTTCTCGTTCTTTTAGCTTTTCTGCCCAAAAACACACACACTCGCCCCCCCCCCCCCCACCATCCAGACCTGCAAAGACTTTTACAGATAGAATTTTTCAAATAATTTACATACTGGAGTAATTTCCATCTCAGGTTTAGCTTAACTCATTACTGATGCAATACACAGTAACTGTGTTTAAGAAACTAGTGATCAATCTATGGGCCAATTCTGCCCTGAATTACATGACTTTGAATGCCATTACTATGCTTCTTTATTGTCTTTTTTACAATACAGGGTCCCATTGTGCTAAGCCCACATTAAATGGCAGGGCAAGATCTACAATGAGGATATTTGTAGCCAAACCCAGCAACTGCCTCCATCAGCACTGGTGTGGTTTCAGCTTTCTTGGTACAGATGTGTCATTAGGATAGAAGACCAGTGAATGAAGAACACATTTACCAAGGAATGCCTCTACATGGCTGGTGATCGCGTGAATGAAAAAAGCTTTGGTGGTGTGATAATCTTGCCAATGGTAGACATTGACGGCTAAAGTCCATCCTGCAGCCTTCACCATAAGACACTCTTCCAGTTGACACCCTGGGAGTTAAACCCATTTAACTAAGGCCACAATTGTGTTCGGTAGGTTTGATTATCCTGTCAGTTGCATGCACACGCCTCTAGTTGGCTTCCATGTGAACAGAATTTAACCATTAGACTGTGAGCAGTTGGGGGAAGAGAGACCTCCTTTCCTTTCCTCTTGAGGGTGTTTCAAAACAATACATGAATAAATAACATTCCTTTTTTTCTGCTTCAGCAGATATGGTTGAGAGATTAATAAGAATAGCAAAAAAACCCTTTTAAACATTCTGAAGTATTTTGTCACCCTTTGTTATGGCAACAAGACTTATTATTACTTGTTTCCTTTTGGTCTTTTATATGCATCATTGTTATCAAGGCTACAATCCAAAAACACAGCAAATTTTTGAAAACCTCAGCACTTTAAACTCATCTGCTGAGAAATGGGTAATATAGCATTAAAAAGCAAACAAAGCCCCCCAAAGTCTCTCCAACAGCCAGATCTCAGAAAGAAAGAGAAGAACTTGAGTAACACCAACAATTCTGCTCCTAGATAAAGTGGACAGAACACTAACTGAGAAACTCAAGAAAAACTCAGTGAAAGCCATAGAAGGCTGATGGGTTTGGGGGTGAACTCTATATTAAATTGCTGAGCTCTGAGTGATTTCGGTCCAAGCCTATAAATTCCTCCCTGTGGAGGACCAGGTTCACAGAAAGGTTTGCCAAGGTTCGCAAACCTTTTGGCAAACCTGGGCCAAGTGACAGGTTCGTAGCAAACGCTGAAATCAGGCATGTACCAGTTGGTTGGGGGGTTGTTACAAAAGGTTCACTTAACTGTAGTGGAGACCACGTGCCCCATATGGCGGGGTCTTTTGCTCAGGGATGAAGCAGGAAGGACTCATTTGTGAAACAGTGAAGAAGCTTGTGCTAACATTCCTTTTATCGTGCCTGCTAAATGACTAATTAGAGGAATTCATTTTCTAGTGCTGCCTGTGTAACATCCTTCCCAATGGTAATGAAGATCTTAAAAAAGAAAAAAAGAAAGATACTTTGGGGCAGGGAGAGCCTTTTTGTTCTGTGTTTGCACAGCACCCTGCACAGTGGGACTTGGTTTGTAAGGGAGGATCCTAGGCATTACAATAAAAATAATAATAATTCCATTCTCTCACTTTTGGTCTGTCTTGTCTATTTAGGCCCTGATCCTGCAAAGTGTATGTACTTATATACTCTAGACACTGCTGTAAACAGAATATGAATAGTTACAAATAAGAATAATGCATGGGATCATGTTTCTTTGGAAATTAACAAGAGGAAAAAATAGAAAAAGGTTTTTTTCCCTTGATGATTGTGGTTACATTCGAAATAAGCAAAAATCCGTAACTGGGGATACATTCATAAGTCAGCATCAAGTATTCTCATCTTGGGCTGATAAGTGCAGATACTAGAGTGTGTTATAATACTTATGAACTGGTTTGTTTGGAACAAAATAAATATTTTTAAACAGTTACTTTAAATAGATGCATTTAATCTTATTCTGCCTAAGGAAAGAGTTCCATATAATCACACACACAAAACCTGGGCTTTTGCCTGAAGGTGAGTGTTTAATTTCCCATTTTTAAGACCTTCCCGGATTCCCATAGATTCCCCCTTCCTGCTTGTTGTTGTTAGTTATTATTTACGTTACAATGGTACCTAGAGGACCCAGATAGAATTGGGGCACCATTGTGCTAGGTGCTGTACATACAAAATCTTCTCAGGATCCACATGCTTTCCTCCACGGCTGTACAGAGTGAATAAGTAATGCATCTCTTGCAAATAGGGATGGACAAATTTTTCCCCTCCAAAGTGTTTGTTTGCTTTTTTCCCCAACAGGAAATTGGGGTTTAGATTAAACAAAAATTTTCCAGGAAAGCATCATAATTTTGCATGGAAAACTGACATTTTGTTTAAAAAAAAAGAACTCCCCAAAACTGAACATTTTCAGTGAAAACCCAACACAATTCAGTTTGGAAAGGTTGTTGCAGTGCCCCATGGGGGCTGTAGTTCAGTTGCCTCCTGTCCCTATTCTTCTTTATGGGCTGGACTCCCTGGCCAGGCCCCATCTCCCAAGAGGCACCACAGAAAGAGACTCCCACGATGCACTCCCTCCTCTCTCCAAGAAGGGAGACAGTGGTGCATCATGGGAAATGTAGTACAACCACAGAACCCAGTCTATAGTAGAGAATGGAATCATGAGGCACTTGAACTGTGATTCCCATGAGGCACGGAAACAGCATTTCCAAACTGAAATATTTTCAATTTTGGCTTAAATTTTTCTATATTAGAATTTCTTCAGAGAAAAAAAATCAAACATTTCTGGTATCTCCCCATTTTCTCACCACTATTGGCCCATTCATATAGCTGGGGGGAAACCACTTGACCTCCCACTGAAATGCAGCCACCTCTAGAATGGAATGCAGCAATTACTTAACAGAGCATAGCAACAGTTTGCAACAGTTCCAGAAAAAAATGCAGAAGAAAATTTGAGGAATTCTGTCCATCCTACTTATATGGCACCAGTCAACTCACTCTGTTTAGTGCCTTTAGTCTCACAATACCCCTGCAAATTAGGGAAGAACTATAATCCCCATTTTACATACAGGGAACTAACACAGAGATAATAAGTGACTTGCCCTCAGTGGCCCCTGGGAAAATGGGTGCCCCCGTGCCTCGACCCCCTCTGCCCACCCAGCACTCCTGCCGGGGTGTGGGGGAAGCCCCCATGCCCCAACTCTGCTCCCCAGCAGGAGTGCTGGGGGAGGGGGATGAGGGGACTGCAGGTGAAAGGGATGGGGAGAGACCCCCACCTACTCTGGCCCAGAGCCCCACAAACCCCTAATCTGCCTCTGCTTGCCCTACCCCTAGGATCTTATGGTAGAACAAGGAATAGAACCCAGACCTTATGAATCTCAGGTTAGCCCCCCAATCACCTTCCTGTTCCAACAACCTACTGTGGAATAAACCCTGTAAGTGCTTTCCCTGATATATTAGCTAGCCAAGTAGATATGCAATTAGATGTGAAATATGTTTGGATGAGTAGAGTGTGCGTGAATGGGCTGTAATGAAATGCTGGGGCTATCTGTTTATATCTGAACATGAGCCTTAGCATAACCAGCTATGGCTGTTTTACTAAATGAAATCAACTAAATAAAATCTACTAGTTTTAGTTTCCTTGCAGTATTCCTTCTCTCCCGTTTCACCACAGGAGTGGGATCAAATGGTTTTAATAAAGCTCTTTCTTTTTATATATCGAGGTTCAAATAAATCTTTACTATAATCAGAATGCAGAGAACTGTAAAAGTTTATAGATGGGGTCACTTCTGATTCGCCAATACTCAATAAAGTAAAGTTTGATGTCTGCACTTTATAAGTGCACAAAACCCAACTCTTGTGCATTCAGATCGGCTGTTAATGTTGTAATGATGTTTAACTGCTGACAAATGGATCACAAGTGGAGTGCTCAGGCACCATTTAAGACAAGGATCATTTAAGTAAAAAAAAATTGTCATTTTTATTTGATTCATAGATGCCAAGGCCAGAAGAGACCATAGCGATCACCCTTTATCTAGCATAGGCCACAGAGCTTCCCCAAAATAATTCCTAGAGCAGATCTTTTAGACAAACATCCAATCTTGATTCAAAAATTGGCAGTGATGGAGAATCCACCATGACCCTCGGTAAGTTGTTCCATGGTTAATTACTCACTGTTAAAAAATATACATGCCTTATTTTCAGTCTGAATTTGTCTACCTTCCATTTCCAGCCGTTGGATCATGTTAGATCTTTCTCTGTTAGACTAAAGAGCCCATTATTAAATATTTGTTGCCCATGTAGATTGTAGAATCATAGAATCATAGAATATCAGGGTTGGAAGGGACCTCAGGAGGTCATCTAGTCCAACCCCCTGCTTAAAGCAGGACCGATCCCCAATTAAATCATCCCAGCCAGGGCTTTGTCAAGCCTGACCTTAAAAACTTCTAAGGAAGGAGATTCCACCACCTCCCTAGGTAACCCATTCCAGTGCTTCACCATCCTCCTAGTGAAAAAGTTTTTCCTAATATCTAACCTAAACCTCCCCCACTGCAACTTGAGACCATTACTCCTTGTCTTGTCATCTGCTACCACTGAGAACAGTCTGGATCCATCCTCTTTGGAACCCCCTTTCAGGTAGTTGAAAGCAGCTATCAAATCCCCCCTCATTCTTCTCTTCTGTAGACTAAACATCCCCAGTTCCCTCAGCCTCTCCTCATAAGCCATGTGTTCCAGTCCCCTAATCATTTTTGTTGCCCTCCGCTGGACTCTTTCCAAGTTTTCCACATCCTTCTCGTAGTGTGGGGCCCAAAACTGAATCATAGAATATCAGGGTTGGAAGGGACCTCAGGAGGTCATCTAGTCCAACCCCCTGCTCAAAGTAGGACCAATCCCCAATTTTTGCCCCAGATCCCTAAATGGCCCCCTCAAGGATTGAACTCACAACCCTGGGTTTAGCAGGCCAATGCTCAAACCACTGAGCTATCCCTCCCCCCTTCCCTGGACACAGTACTCCAGATGAGGCCTCACCAGTGTTGAATACAGGACAACGATCACGTCCCTCGATCTGCTGGCAATGCCCCTACTTATACATCCCAAAATGCCATTGGTCTTCTTGGCAACAAGGGCACACTGTTGACTCATATCCAGCTTCTCGTCCACTGTAACCCCTAGGTCATTTTCTGCAGAACTGCTGCCGAGCCATTCGGTCCCTAGTCTGTAGCAGTGCATGGGATTCTTCCGTCCTAAGTGCAGGACTCTGCACTTGTCCTTGTTGAATCTCATCAGATTTCTTTTGGCCCAATCCTTCAATTTGTCTAGGTCCCTCTGTATCCTATCCCTACCCTCCAGTGTAGCTACCTCTCCTCCCAGTTTAGTGTCATCTGCAAACTTGCTGAGGGTGCAATCCACACCATCCTCCAGATCATTTATGAAGATATTGACTGTGATCAAGTCACCCCTTAACTTTCTCTTTGTTCAAAGAAATAGATTGAGCTCATGGAGCCTCTCACTATAAGGCAGGTTTTCTAACCTTTAATCATTCTTGTGGCTCTTCTCTGAATTCTCTTCAATTTATCAATATCCTTCTTGAATTGTGAGAACTAGACCTGGACATACTTTTCCAGCAGCGGTCACACCACTGCCAAATACAGAGGAAACGTAGCCTTTCTATTCCTACTCAAGACTTCACTGTTTATGCAGCCGAGGATCGCGTTAGCCATTTTTGTCCACAATGACACACTGGGAACTTGTGTTCAACTGAATATCCAACATGGCGCCACCCCAAATTTTTTTCAGAGTCGCTGTTTCCCAGGATAGAATCCCCCATCCTGTAAGTGTGCCCTACAGGCTTTGTTCCTAGTGGTATACATTTACATTTAGCCATATTGAACCCATCTTATTTGCTTGCGCCCAGCTTACAAAGCAATCGAGATCCCTCTATATCAGTGAATTGTCCTCTTCATTATTTACCACTCCCCCAATATTGGTGTCATCTGCAAATTGTATCAGTGATGATTTTATGTTTTCTTCAGGTCATTAATTAGAAGTTAAATAGCACAGGGCCAAGAACCAATCACTGCAGGATCCCACAGGAAACACAACCATTTGCTGCTACTCTGAAACCAACCATTTGATAGTGATTCGCCATTCACAATTACATTTTGAGACCTATCAGATAGCCAGGTTTTAATCCATTTAACGTGTGCCATGTTCATTTTATATCTTTCTAATTTTGTAATCAAAATTTCATGGTTAGTTACTTTTATTTATTTTTTTAAATTTCCCCAAGCCAACATGTTAAGGAACATCATGGCCTGTCAAGCAGCGAATGTGGTAAAAACTCCAAATCTCTTTGATGTGTCCATCATATGTCATGGAGGAGGTGTGTATGTGGTGGGGGGGGAAGGTTCTTTCACTTGTCATGCAGCTTCTTTTTATTTTTTGCCACTAATTATGGAATTTATCATTAAAATAACAAGAAGCATGGCTGGTCGGAGCTCTGCACATGTTTTCACTTTTCAGAACCAATGGGAACCGCATGCTTTCTCCTTTTCCTTCCCTAATACAGAAACGGCAGCCTGCGGCTCAGCATCAGTTTCCTTCTTAGCTCGGAGCTACTGAGCCGTGCCAAGAGATGAAGACGACTTCTCAGATGCAGGCCCAATGCACTTTGGAGTACTAGACTATGGAGATTTTTGCAGGCTAATTTTAAACCTTTATAAATAGTGTGGTTTCCCAGGTTTCTTCTTTGAGCAGATTTCGCCCCCTCCTCCCTCTGTGCATTTCTTTCACGGCACAAGTAACTCACGCAGACCTGTAGCGGTTATTTATAAACTCTCCTGGGATGCCAAAGCACCATGAACAATCGTTTCCCTCCAGTTTACAGGAACATTCAAAGTGCTCTGAAACATATTTTCGACATAACTCATCACTTTGAAGACCCATCCAAGCTTTTGTTCCTGTTTATGGACAGGAAGTTTCTTTTCATTGCTCTGATCAGGAGGGGTCAGGCCTTGCCAAGCAGCTAAGCTGTACCCTTGAAATCTTGAGGCTGCATTCTTGGCTCATGTGTTTAACTCACCCACTCACCCATCCATTCCCACCCTCCTTTCCTGTTGCGAGTTAAAACTAACTTCCCCCCTCTTCTTTTAAAGTTTCTTTCAACAGAGTTTAAGAAGAGTGAGATTGTAACCTATGCAGTCAGGCAGGGGGCGAAGAGGAGGGTAAAACCTTCCCCCTCAACTACGCAGCCCAGGAATGCTGTGCTTGCCCACACCAAGAAGCCAACTGTGTGGGGACAGCAGGCTCTATGGGATTTGCTTCCTTTCCATGTGCAGGTAGGCATGGAGAGGTGCACAAGGCATGGCTCTGCCCCCAGGCTACCTGGGCAGGAGGGAAGGCACATGATTGGGACTGGGCCAATGAAGCATGCTCCTCCCCTTTCACAGCACAGATGCTGTAACTCAGAGGGGTACCCAGTGAGAGTCACAGTTCCTTTATGGCACTCCCCCTAGCATGGAGCAATGCATTACTCTACCACGACAGTTGTGGGAATACTCTTGATCTAACCCCAAAGGAGTCGCTCTCCTCTCTCTCCACTTCCTAAAGAAAATTTGATTTTTCCTACAGCTTCTCTCTGCACCTCAGCCAAGTGATGTTTTCACCCCACCTTTCCCTTCATTAATTAGGAAGGGCAAAACCTGCATGGATATAATCAGATCAGCCCAAACCTTTGAGTAAAACTCATCTCTCATCTTGCCTCTGAGTGAGAGCCTGGAGAGCTGGGTAAAGTGAGGTTCAGCCTTGGAAAGTGACTAAAAAGCATAACCCTGTTAATTTCCAGGCAAGAGTTGGGTTGTTTAACTGTCAGTGCTGCAATTTCATCCTGACAAGCCTTCTCCCCTCATCATCATGACCAGACATTGTGCAGTGTAAGCCACGAGTGATGCCCTGTCCTCATCAAGTGGAGCCTTCAGAGAGCACAGGTGTAATGCAGGGTGAGTAGCCTCTTTGGGTGGTGCTGATGGGCAAGGAAGAAAGAACCCAGGTTGGCTTTCTGAGCCCAGGCTGGGGTGGCAGGGCTGGCCATTCAACTGTGAATAAAACAGCGTAATCTGAGCAAATTGACACAGGATTCTACTAACCATTTTAACAGGCACTTTGTACTGTAGATTGATAGATTCAGAGGGTGAAATTATGGGCCCACTGACGTCAATGGCAAAACTTCCATTGACTTTATTGGGGTCAGGATTTCACCCATAGATTTTGAAGCCAGAAGGGATCATTACAATAATCTAGTTTGACTCCCTGCATGACACAGGCCACAGAATTCCACCCTGTGATCCTGCATCACTCTCATCAACACTGTGGTTGAACTAGAATTAATTTTTAAGAGATCCAGACTTGATTTCAAGATTCTATCCAATGGAGAATCCACTGCCCCCTTAGCTAAGTTGTTTCAATAGTTAATCACTCTCATTATTAATGATTTTCACCTTATTTCTAGTTTGAATTGGTCTGGCTCCAACTTCCAGCTACTGGCTCTTTTTTATGAACCCCATTTTAATCTCTCCCTTCCTCCCCACCATCATTTTTTATTTCACTGGCCCTCTAACCTTCTTGTGTCTTCCTGTGTGATGGGACCAGAAGCAGAGATGCTGAAGTACTGTGGGAAGACCCAGCTTCATTTTGTTTAGAACCTGACCAGAAGCATCCCACCAACAAGCCTGTCCCTGCAGAATTAGAACTAGATAAGTTCATGGAGGATAGGTCCATCAGTGGCTATTAGCCAGGATGGGCAGGGATGGTGTCCCTAACCTCTGTTTGCCAGAAGCTGGGAATGGATGGATCACTTGATGATGACCTGCTCTGTTCATTCCCCCTGAAGCACCTGGCACTGGCCACTGTGAGAAGACAGGATACTGGGCTAGAGGGACCTTTGGTCTGATCCAGTATGGCCATTCTTATGTTCTAATTCCCACCCTAATAAGTCTGGATAATTCAGATAAGCACAGAATCCTAGGAATGTAGGGCTGTAAGAGACCTCAAGAAGTCATCTATACCATCCCACATGAGCTGAGGCAGGACCAAGCAAACCTACATCATCCCTGACAGAGTTTCTCTAACATATTATTAAAACATCCAAGGACAGATTACCTACTGTGGTAACCTATTCCAGTACTTATCTATCCTTAGCGTGAGAAAGTTGTTCCTAATATCTAACCTAAATCTCCCTTGCTGCAGATTAAGCCAATTACTTCTTGTCTTACCTCTAGTGGACATGGAGAACAACTGATCCCCATCCTCTTTATAACAGCCCGTGACATATTTGAAAATTATCAGGTCCCCGCTCAGTCTTCTTTTCTCAAGACTAAACATGCCCACTTTTTTAGCCTTTCTTTATAGGTCACGTTATCTAAACAGTGTATTGTCTGAACTCCTGCCTGTTTGTCCAAATTGAACTAACTCCAAAACCATTGAGATTGGCACATCACTCGCACTCAATAGCCTTCACTTCTCCTTTCACTAAAGAGCTTATAGTGTCAAATTCCAGAAATTCCAGTGTCAGAAAGTGACAATTGTGATAATCTAGCCTGACATCCTGAATAGCACAATCCAGAGAACTTCCCCACAATAATTCCTAATGTTGATTTGAAAATTGCCAGTGAAGGAGAATCCACCACAACCTATGTTCTAGCACTTGTGTCTCACCCGTAGTCGGTCTCTTTCACTCTTCTTACAGTGTGTTCCTGGCTCTCTTTCCTTTTGTTTCTTCTTCTCCCATGTTGTCATCCTCCTAGCCTACTCTCCCTCTCCTTTCCCACTTGGAAAATGTTTTTCCATGTAGGATTTAGATGAAAATGATTTTTTTTTTCATTTTTGTGGATTTTTTCTGGGTTTTCACTGAAAAAACTTGAAACCTGAAAATGAAGAATTTTCAACTCAAACACCCCCCAAAAATGAGTCAAAAACTGATATTTCTACAAGAACATTTCAGTTCAGCCAAAAAGCCATTTAATAAATGAATAAATAAAATAAAATAATAATAATAATAATAATAAAGATTTTGACCAAAATTTGACCAGCTTTATTTTCTCATTCCTTTTTACCATTTGCTTCATCTTTTCCTTCTCACGCTCTATGCTTCCCTCTCTTATTTCTTCCCTCCCTTAAACTGACAAGAGTCCTTCTCCATAGTGTCCAGCCTTAGAGATTAACTGCTATACCTGCAGTCAGGATGGACTCCATCTACCTCTCTAATGAACAGAAGTTTCCACTGCCTCTCCTATCCGTACAGTAATGTGAGACCACAGCCATCTTGGTCATGACGAGATTGAAGGGATTTTGATGGGGGCTGCACAAAACCAAGACAGGAGAGGTCTACAAACCTGCTGCAGATAGTCAAGCTCACTATGGGGCCTATTAGTGGGGGTGGGAGGAGGACAACCATACCTACAAGATGGCACTTCATCACTGAAAGCTAAAGCTCAATTTAAGAGAAGGCAGTGGAAGGAAAGACTTGTAGAAGAAATTATTTGATTAAATAGACACAGTCCCAGCTTGGGCCAACAATCCAGGAGCGGTTCCCTAAGGGACAGAAGAGGCTCTCTGAGATGCTCCCTAATTTGGAATTCTGGCTGCATGTGCTCAGTGAGGGGCTCCAAAGAGCACTGTCTGCAGGAATGGGAATGAGTCTAAAATGTACAGTAGCCATACAAGGACAACAAGTCATCATAATAGGATATCCCCAAAGCAGAAGGGTGAGATAAGGCCAGGATTGACTGTCAGATGGAAGAAACTCGGCAGCCATGATACCATAGAGGGGGAGAAAGAAAAAAGATGGCTACCTGCCATTCATTGTTTGCTAGAGCAGACCATCCATTTCATACATATTTGCAGCTTTCTTATTGAGGTCAAAAGTTAAGCCATCAGGCCAGATCCTCAGCTAGTGTAAATCAGCATAGCTCCATGGATTTCAGCGTAAACCAGCAAGAGATCTGGTCTGTTATCGCCAGTAGTACCATAATGCTTCTCCTCATCTCAGCAGGCTCATGCTGATGGACACACTGAAGAGCCCAGAGAACGAGCAAGGAGACTGCATTGCCTCACTCTAGCCAGGGCATGGCTGACCATGAAAAGGAACCCAGAAAAGCAAAAGTTCAGGACCTTGGCCAGCAAAGAGGATCTAGAGCCACCAGAAGGTAGCAAGAGAAACAGCTGAGAGAATTTGGTCCTTAGCTCATTTAGAACTTTTGAAGCCACTGAACAGTACTGGCTCTCAACTCTGCTGTGCTCAGTTTAACATGGAAAAGGGAGGTTTTAAATAAGGTTATAGCTACCTTTTTATATAGCAATTGGGACTGGTTATTATGTACTGCATGCCTCAGACTGTGACTCCAAGAGGAGTGTAATGCAGCACTAGGGGTAATTCTTGATCCTCCACTTACTTGCAATAATTATTACATCTTGGCTTGTTGCTACACAATCTAGTGTAACGTTATTGCTTGGACTGGTATGTTAACTTAGTTTTTACTGATACCATGTGTTTCCCTCTTTTATCCCAGCAGTGTGTCCAGAACTGTTCTTCTAAGTCTGGTCAAGGGAATATGATTTTAATATTACTGTGGATGACATATAAAGTTTTATAGACAGTATTCCATGTTTGAACTGTGAGCCCAATTTTCAAACTTGGGGGCCCTAATGAGACCTTTGAATCCAATGTTTGAACACTCAAATTGGCCAGCTAAGTAGAAAAGGCACTTACGTGATTTAAGGGGTGTGCCAATTTGAGTATC
This sequence comes from Lepidochelys kempii, assembly GCF_965140285.1. NCBI lineage: Eukaryota > Metazoa > Chordata > Testudines > Cheloniidae > Lepidochelys > Lepidochelys kempii. Next base: position 74,536,478 of record NC_136390.1, on the reverse strand, counting down.
AACATGCAGGCTTCTCACCTCTTCTTAAGTCTCCCACATTTAAAAACTGGGCTCATAATATACAATTTCAGGCCTCATTGTGCTCCAGAAAACACAGTCTAAAGCACGCAGAATACACCAGGCTGTGTTTCTTATTGGCTCATGTGTTCACCCAGAAAATCTGGTTTGTTTATGCAAAAAGAAAAGGAGTACTAGTGGCACCTTAGAGACTAACCAATTTATTTGAGCATAAGCTTTCGTGAGCTACAGCTCACTTCATCTGTAGCTCACGAAAACGTATTGCTCAAATAAATTGGTTAGTCTCTAAGGTGCCACAAGTACTCCTTTTCTTTCTGCGAATACAGACTGACACGGCTGTTACTCTGAAACCTGGTTTGTTTGTGTGTCTGCCAGCATGATGGCCAACACATTAGGGACCTCTAGATCAGGAGTGGGCAAATGTTTTGGCCTGAGGGCCACATATGGGTATGAAAATTGTATGGTATGCACATAATTGGGGGTCGGGGTGCGGGAGGGAGTGAGTGAGGGCTCTGGCTGGGGGTATGGGCTCTGGGGTGGGGCCAGAAATTAGGAGTTCAGGGTGTGGGAAGGGACTCCGGGCTGGGGCAGGGGGTTGGGATGTGGGTGGGGGGTGAGGGGTCTGGTATGCACGAGGGTGGGACTGAGAGGTTCAGAGGGCGGGAGGGGGATCAGGGGGTTGGTCATGGGAAGGGGTCGGGGTGCAGGCTCTGGGTGGCACTTACCTCAGGCAGCTCCCGGAAGCAGCAGCATGTCCCCCCTCTGGCTCCAACGCGGAGGCGCAGCCAGGTGGCTCTGCACACTGCCCCATCTGCAGGCACCGCCCCTGCATCTCCCATTAAAGCGTCCAAAGGGCTGGATGTGGCCCCTGGGCTGTAGTTTGCTCACCCCTGCTTTAGATGATCATGAGCATGAGCTGACCAGCGAGGCACGGCAGCTGGATCTGTCACAGACTGGTACCACACTCTCCTGTGAGTTATACTAAAGTGCTGTTGCCAACTCCGGTTACTTATTTCGTGACTCAGGTGAATACACAGGGTAATTCCAAGAGTGCAGAGTTCCACCAGGCAAGGGCTAGAGTTCCCTCTTGTCTAACTCTGGCAGCCAGGAGGGCAAAGGGGAGAAGAGCTCCCTCTACAGCCGTGCTCAGCTGACCCAGGCCTCCCCTGCTCTTGGGGCCAGGGCTGATGCAGAGCAGCCCTGAAAGCAAGTGGGAAGGGAAGAGGCAGGGACTTGACAGGGTACCCAGCTCAGCAACCAGAGTCGCACAGTGGATGTGAGGGATGATGTCAATGAGGCTAGCTGGGCTGTGGGAACTTTCTCCCTGGGGCAGGCAGGGAGTAGCGAGTCAGAGGGGTGTCTGTAAGACACAACCCCTCCCTGGGGTGGTGCAGTTTATGTGCCATCTCTTATTCCAGGCACAGTCTAACCCTTCATGCACACCACTAGCTTAGTTATTCCAGTTTAAGGGGCCTGCACAGAAAAGGACCATATGGGACTATCCCTGCTGTTCTCAGGAAACTTCCTGCCACTTCCCTTCTCCCCAATAGCATCCATTCATTTTGATCATCAAAACAACTTTTGTTACATTTTATAGCTCCGTATTTCAAGGGAACTGGAACAAGCCAAAGGTGTGAAAGGGGAATTTCTAACCAGATACTAACTGCAGTCTGAATTTCCCAACCACACTGAACTTTACAAGCAACTTCCATAATGGCAATTCCAACACGTGGGCCACCACTGCAATGGCAGCTGACGCCTAATACATCATAATCTGCTTTCCATTTAAAAAACAACCCTGCTGTATTTATTACAGGCGATTACACTTGTATGGGCCTAAAATGTCTGGAAATTCCAACACCTTCACTCCAGCAGCAGGCGCATTTCCGCTCTCTGACAGTATGTTCATCATTGTAATCATCAGATGCATTACAGCTTGCTAATTTCACAGGCCATGTTGTTGAATTGAAATGCTACAGACAAGGAAGTTGAGGACTTTTCTATGGGGCTGCGGGGGATTCTCTTGAGCACGTCATGCACTTGTTCGGAAGGCTAAGGAACTGGTAGGCGTCTAGTAAGATTGATGTTTCACATGGTGGCATTTAACAAAATGAAATGTAAAGAGCCCATGTATAACTTTAACCTGTATAACTTTAGATCACATAGACGGTGCTGCAAATTCTTTCAGTTCTGTGATTGCGTTAAAGGGGACGAGCTCTGCTATGGCCAGGAGAGGGCAGCACTGGTAATTTTTTAAGACTTGTCCTCACTAGCAGTGATTCAGGATACAGTGTGAACAGGTCTTTCCTTTGGAGAGGGATAAATCACACATTTAGAGTGTGGGTGTGGAATGGAGATATGGAGCAATTTCAGTCCAACTAGCAGGTCTATCCTGCAATAACCTGGTTGGACAGGAGTAGGTGGGAGGGGGGGAGGTGGAGATCTTCTAAAGTGCTCATGGAGGACTCTTCCATCTCATGGAGAGAGGCCAACTTGGTGGCCTAACGAAATATGGAACTTTTCATGCCCCTCCCCCCCCCCCCGCCTGTTTTTCCACTTCAGCTCTGCACAAAATCAGCTTATGTTGCCAACATCCAAAGCACCAGCAACTTTCAGTACTGTGTCGTTTCCTCCTAAGAGGAAATGTTCTTTTCAGGGCCTTTGTCATGACAACCACCTCACCCACTCACATTGAACAAGTAAAGCACTAAGTGGCCAGAAGCAAATACTGTAATGCTGCTTCATGAGAGCCATTCACTCAATGAATCCCACCAGCAAAGATCAGGGGTTACCTATACAGAACGCTCTTTCTCTCTCTCTGCGTACATGGATTACCTAGACAGAACGGTGTTTCTCTCTCTCTGCGTACATGGGTTACCTACACAGAACGCTCTTTCTCTCTCTCTGCGTACATGGGTTATCTATACCGAACACTCTTTCTCTCTCTCTGCGTACAGGGGTTCCCTAGACAGAACACTCTTTCTCTCTCTCTCTCTGTGTACATGTGCTTTCCCAAATTCTACACCCTAGCTTGGCCAGGGCATGTAACCTTTTCTGATGGGTAAGTCAAATATCATTGTTTTTAAAGAGTATCATGGGAAAGAGTGGGTGAGTAGATATTAGATGAAATCCTGGCCCCTTTGAAGTCAATGGGAGTTTTGCCATTAACTTCGGTCAGGTCAGGAGGCCTAGGCTAAAACATTTGCAAGGCTGGCATTATAGCACTCTTGTGTGTTTAATCTTGAAATAACACAAACTGCATGTGCAATTCTTCAGTCCGCTACTGAATCAACAGAGATTTAACGTACTAGCTACAGTGAATTCATTGCTTGAGCAGGAATGAAATTTAAGGCATCAAGTATGGTAAGACAACAGTGATGGAGCTATTCAGGACCTGCTTTAAGGATGCCACCAACACACCTTCCATGGCAAATGATAATATGGATACCACCTGGAAAGAAACAGAAGGGAGACTAGAGAAACATTATGAAGAACAATAGAGAAAGAAGTCGAATCCATCAACATGACATTAAGAAGCATAAAAAGATGAGCACAAGACTGAAATAAATAGCAGAAACTGGTGGATGCTGTATGCACCTGAGAGTGCAGGACAAGAAAGAAGGAAAGAAAGAAAGATCCAAGCATCCAAATGTGGGATTTGGACTAGAACCAGTCAGGAATTTTTCATGTAAACTATTGTTTTGCCAAAAAATGCCAATTCATTGAAACCTAAACTGTTTGCAGGAAAGTGGAAATGGGACGTTTTGACATTTGACAGTTTCCAACAAGAAGTTTAGTTATTTTTTATTAGAAGTGACTTTGCGTTTAAGAATGTAACTCAATTTATACTAAAACCAGGTGACAAAAAAAAGTTAAAATCAGTATGAAACATTTCGATTGACCCAAATTGATTTTTTTTCCGGTTTGTTGGTTCATGAAAATTTTCTGGATTTTGACTCTGTCTTAATTGGGGATGGGAAAATTGTTTGAAATCTCAAAATCTCTCACGGGATGAGAAAATTGTTTCCTGCCCAGCCCTAACTTGGACATCCCAGGATGGCCCCCCGGCTGAAAACCAGACTCCTTGTAAAAGTGCAGTACAATATAGGTTCCATATTTTCCAATTAGGAAGATGAGGGGCAGGTTCATAAATCCATATTTAGACACCTGAGTAAATGTTGCCTGGATTTCAAGAGTGCTGGGCACCCACAAGCTCCGGTGAAGTCAGTCAGATTTGTTGGTGCTCAGCATCTTTAAACATCAGGCCACTTTTTATCTAGGTATTTCAGTTGAGCCAGATTGTCTCCTTCTGCACTAACTGCCCCAGGAAGGAAGTTTTGGGTTGAAAACCCCCATGGAGAAACCCTGGCAGAAATTCCCTCTCATTGGTCTATTGGGGAGGCGGGTTTTCTCTTTGTGGAGGATCATCTGTATGGGAACCATGAACTTCTGCACTGACCTTGCTTCTTGTTGCCCCCTTCCCTTCTCCCTGGAAGTGTCGCTCCAATGGGATTTCTCTGTGGCCAAGGCAGAGGGTTATTTTGAAAATATAATACTGGGACTGTAGTACCTTTCACAAGTAGGCTCTGGTGGGCTGGCCTTCTCCACAGAGCTGCCAGAGTCACCACAACCTTCCCTAGCACAGCCAGAGCAATGCAAAGAGAAGGCTATGCTGGGTCCGTGTGTTGGGGGAAGGGCAGAGACAGAGCTTTGGAACCGGTGTGGGGATCCCCACACAGATCAAATGGGAAATGTGCCAGCCCTATGCGGCTAGGAGCCTAACTTAACTCCTTGGGGATAGGAGAGGCAGTGAGTCCTAGTGGATAGAACACTGGACTAGGAGAAGAGGAGCTGTGTTCTGTTCCCAGCTGTGTTGCTGAGTGACCTTCGGCAAGTGACTGCCCCTCTGTGCCTCAATTTCCCTATCTGTGAAATGGGTGTAATGATACTGACCTCCTTTGTAAAGTGGGTTGAGCTCTATGACTGGAAAGAGCTAGCTAGATATTATTCATTTAAGGCACCTAGGTTTGAAAATGTCGGCCTACAGCCCTATAAGCAGCAGAAAAGATTCATAGATTCATAGATATTTAGGCCAGAAGGGACCATTATGATCATCTAGTCTGACCTCCTGCACAATGCAGGCCACAGAATTTCACCCACCACTCCTAAAAAAGACCTCACACCTATATCTGTGCTATTGAAGTCCTCAAATTGTAGTTTGAAGACCTCAAGGAGCAGAGAATCCTCCAGCAAGTGACGCGTGCCCCTTGCTACAGAGGAAGGCGAAAAACCTCCAGGGCCTTCCAATCTGCCCTGGAGGAAAATTCCTTCCCGACCCCAAATATGGCGATCAGCTAAACCCTGAGCATATGGGCAAGATTCATCAGCCAGATACTACAGAAAATTCTTTCCCGGGTAACTTGGATCTTACCCCATCTAAAAACCCATCACAGGCTATTGGGCCTATTTACCATGAATATTTAATTACCAAAACCATGTTATCCCATCATACCATCTCCTCCATAAACTTATCGAGTTTAATCTTAAAGCAAGATAGATCTTTTGCCCCCACTACTTCCCTCGGAAGGCTATTCCAAAACTTCACTCCTCTGATGGTTAGAAACCTTCGTCTAATTTCTAATCTAAATTTCCTAGTGGCCAGTTTATATCCATTTGTTCTTGTGTCCACATTGGTACTGAGTTTAAATAATTCCTCTCCCTCTCTGGTATTTATCCCTCTGATATATTTATAGAGAGCAATCATATCTCCCCTCAACCTTCTTTTAGTTAGGCTAAACAAGCCAAGCTCCCTGAGTCTCCTTTCATAAGACAAGTTTTCCATTCCTCGGATCATCCTAGTAGCCCTTCTCTGTACCTGTTCCAGTTTGAATTCATCCTTCTTAAACATGGGAGACCAGAACTGCACACAGTATTCCAGGTGAGGTCTCACCAGTGCCTTATATAACGGTACTAAAACCTCCTTATCCCTACTGGAAATACCTCTCCTGATGCATCCCAAGACGACATTAGCTTTTTTCACAGCCATATCACATTGGCAGCTCATAGTCATCCTATGATCAACCAATACTCCAAGGTCCTTTTCCTCCTCCGTTACTTCTAGTTGATGCGTCCCTAGCTTATAACTAAAATTCTTGTTATTAATCCCTAAATGCATGACCTTACACTTCTCACTATTAAATTTCATCCTATTCCTATTACTCCAGTTTACAAGGTCATCCAGATCCTCCTGTAGGGTATCCCTGTCCTTCTCTAAATTAGCAATACCTCCCAGCTTTGTATCATCTGCAAACTTTATTAGCACACTCCCACTTTTTGTGCCCAGGTCAATAATAAAAAGATTAAATAAGATTGGTCCCAAAACTGATCCTTGAGGAACTCCACTGGTAACCTGGAAAGAGCTAGCTAGATATTATTCATTTAAGGCACCTAGGTTTGAAAATGTCGGCCTACAGCCCTATAAGCAGCAGAAAAGATATTGCACAATGAAGGCTAAAGGTCCGCCTAATGGAAGGATTATATTTACAGTTCATGACTGCCTTTGCCATGCCCTATTGCTTAGAGCTCTATAAAAAGGCCATTTATCTTCTTTAAAACCACAAAGCTGACCTGGAAAGCATCAATGTCCTTTCAGCCTGAGGAGGCTGTGCTGGGTCCGACATGCAAGCCTCTGATGTCGAAATTGAAATTTCACGCTGCTGGGAACTCAGCATATTTTATGGGCCAAACCAGCCTCAACTCAAGTCCACCCATCAGAAGAGTAATGAGGCCGCACATGCTGGATGGAATTAACAAAACGACAGACAATCTTGTGCTGCAGAGACAATTAATTTTCACCCCGCTGATCTGGCAAATGCATCATGTATCGACAAACGACTCCAACAAAACAGGCTACCCAGAGGAGATGAAGGCAACCACATTAAAACCATCATGAAAGCTGCCTTCCAGCTCCCCAAGTCACACTTGGGTTGAAGCAGTTGAGGCTTTTAATTTCTGGCCTTTTCCTTCTATGAACAAACCAACTTACAATTCTTCACTTTGATGCTGAAGTGGCCAGAGTCCTTGTAGCTGGACAAACACATTTTCCCCATCAGCTGAGCTGCAAGAAGAGAAAGGAAGGACCTGATTCTCAGGTTATATCTACACTGCAGCCAGAGGTATCATTTCCAGCTCAGGTAGATGTACACATTAGCTTTCACTGAGCTAGCATCTAAAAACAATAATGTAGTCACAGGGAGCAGTACGGGCTAGCTGTCCAAATACAATCCCCTCCCCCATGATCCTAGGTATGTACTCCGGCAGATAGCCCATGCCACCACGGCTACAGTGCTGTGTTTAGGGCATTAGCTTGACCAAAGACAGAGAGTGTAGATGGGAATGACATGTCCAGCTGCTGTGCAGATAGACTCTCATTTACCCCAAGAGCCCTTTATACTGCTTTGGCAGGGCCTCAGAGCGGGCGTAAATTACCCTTTCAGAGTAGCATAAAGATGCCTCAGCGGATATGAGAATTAGACCCAGAGTGTGTGGTGGGCGAATTGGGCAAACCCATCCACGTTTGACAGCTGCGAACCCATTCTGAAATCTCACCAGTGATGGCAAAACTCAATAAACTCACCTCAGACTTATGTTTGCTCTAAATCGCCCTGTGATTTATGGCACCATTGTTCCATGGCACAACAAAAGCTTTGAGCTGTGCAGCTTTCTCTTCTTCTCCAACCACACAGGTTTAAGCACTATAAAGCAAGGTGGGTGCGAGGGGGGAGAGGAGGAAAGAAAACAAAGTGGGGGGGGGATGGAAGTTGGGCCTGGAATTGCAGCCATCTGCTTTCTGACGAATTCAGTGCATGGCACACCTGTATGGCTCCCTCTTTATTGCTAACATTCCTCCTAAGTTACCAACATTTTTTTCCCTCTTCCTCCAAGCTCCATATGCCCCAGAGGAATGTTTAAATTATTATGGAATCCCAAAGGAGTTTGCTGTTTCCCTTTCTAATTTACTCCATACCTTTTTTTTAAAGCAATGCCCAACTCACTCATTCATAAAGGCAATCACAGCACTCACCAATATCCAGGAGTTCAGGCTCTGGCACCGAATTCATTATAAGCGTGTTCCCCACCCCCGAGGGAATTATAATGTGGCGGTTATAATTCACTTTATGTTGAAATTTGGAGTCACCAGAAATCATTTTTGGCCATTATTAAGTTAAAGAATATTGGTACAGAAGGCCCCAATCCTGCAAAGACTTAGGCATGAGCTTAAAGTTCACCACGTGCATAAGACTACAGCTACACTAGAGTTTACAGCAGCAGATGCTCTAAGCCCAGAAGAGAGAGCTCGCCCATGGACTTAATGACTCCAGCCCCGGCGAGAGGCAGTAGTTATGTCAACAGGAGTTCTCCTGCCAACACAGTGCTGTCCATGCCGGCACTTAGGTCGGTGTAACTTACCTTGCTCGGAGTGTGTGTGCATGGTTTATTCACACCCTTGGGCGACATAAGTTATACCAACATAAGCTGTAGTGAATCCATACCCTTAGTTTTTTCAGGATCAAAGCCAAAATAGATCAATTGATAGGGGCTGAATTTAAAAAACAAAACACATGGAAAAGAGAGAAAGGGAAAAAAAGGAAGGAAAGAGGGAAACTCCGAATTTTTCTGTCTCACTGATTGTTTCAAAACATTAAGACCCTGCTTAGCAAAGGTATTTGGGCACAAGAATAATTCATAATTCCTTCCATCTTTAGCCAAGCACTTAAACACATGCTTAAAATTAAGCACATGCTTAAGCGTTGTCCCAAATAGTGATGCTTTCCTGAATCAGAGACCACGTCAATGGGACTGCTCATGTGCTTAAAGTTAGGCTTGCCTTTAAATATCTTGTTGACTTGGATCAAAGTGCTCTGCTAAATTGGAAAGGGATTGCTCATGCTCTTAGAGTTAAGCATGGGCTTAAGTGGTTTGCTGAATTCAGGCTACAGGCAGCTCAGCTTCTCAGTGAGCAAAGGATCTTAATAGATACCTCCTGAACTCAGAAGTAACTTTGTAAGCCCTTATGATATACCAATTTGTAATATTTCCCCCCAAACCTAGCAAAGGTACTAGTCCTCATTAAAGGCTATTTATAGTGGCCATACTTAAAATATTCCTGTAGTTTGAAAGTTTTTACTGGTTTGAGGGTTTTTTCCTATGCAATTGGGAATATCAGTAAGTACCACTACAAACTTTCACACCAACAGACACTGAAAGTGAAACCAATCTACGTGTAAAGCTTCATCTTTCGTAATTCAGCCTGTAAGAGGGTTTCAAGTGCTATAACGCTGCAAGTGATTCAGAGCTCTTCTGCCGACTTAGCCTCATGTCAGCCTGGGTGGGTCCTGTTGCAACAAAACAGCACACAAACCATGGGTCATGACTGGGTTGCAGCATGTAAGGCATTGGGTCGTGGTGGCTCTGGTCTGCACTGCAGACCGCGCCATTAAAAGTCCCCTCGACGGTGCGGCCCAGCTAAGACAGGCTAGTGCCGACCTTTTCCGATACCGTGCTGCGCCCCAGAAGCGGCCATCAGTGGGTCCAGCTTCTAGGTAGGGGGCCATGGGGCTCCACGCGCTGCCCCTGCCCCGAGGACCAGCTCCACACACTGGCTAATGGGAGTTGGGCGGGGGTGGTCTGCGGGCAGGAGTCGCGCGAAGCCGCTTGCGCGCCTCCACCTAGGAGCCGGACCTGCTGCTGGCCGCTTCTGGGGTGCAGCGCAGTCTGTGGTGCCAGGACAGGCAGGAAGCCTGCCTCCGCACCCCAGCTGTGCAGCTGACTGGGATCCACGAGAGGTAAGTCTGTGCCCCAACCCTGCATCCCAAGCCCCTGCCCCAGCCCTGAGGCCCCCAAACCTGGAACTCCTTCCTGCACCCCAAACCCCTCATCCCTGGCCCCACCCCAGAGCCTGCACCCCCAGCCCAGAACCCTGACCCCCTCCTGCACCCAAGCCCCTGCCCTAGCCCTGAGACCCCCCAAACCCAGAACCCCTTCCTGCACCCCAAACCCCCATCCCTGGCCCCACCCCAGAGCCTGCACTCCCAGCCCAGAGCCCTGCCCCCTTCCCACACTCCAAACCCCTGCCCCAGCCCAGAGCCCCCTCCCACACCCTGAACCCCTCATTTCCAGCCCCACCCCACAGCCCTCAGCCCCACACCCCAACCCTCTGCCCCAGCCCTGAGCCCCTCCCACACCCCAAACCCCTCATCCCCAGGTCCGTTGGGTCATGGGCATCCACAATTTTCTTCAACTGGGTCCCCAGGAAAAAAAGTTTGAAAACCACTGTACTAAGGCACTAGTTCAATACTCAGTCTGAGGGAAGAGCGCCACTTGAATCACCAAAGCTATATATTTTGAAGAAAAAACTGTCACTTTACCTGTTCTATAATGGTTCTTCAAGATATGCATTCCATGCAGGTGAATGCGTGCCCAGAGCCAGAGAATTTTCCATAGCAGTACCCACTGGGGTGGCACACATGCCCTCATGACCCCTCCTGAAGCTATGTAAGGGCAGCCTCTGACCCCCCCAGTTCCTTCGCACGGGAATGTGTGGTGAGAGACTTTGATGCAGAGGGATCGGAGGGAAGGTTGTGGAACCACTTCTTGAAGAACAACTGTTACAGAGCAGGTAAGTAACTGTTTTTTCTTCACCGAGTGGTTGTAGACATGTATTCCACTCAGGTGACTCCCAAGCAGTTCAGATAGGAGGTGGGGCACGCTACCTGCATAGTGACTGCAAAGCTGTTTTTCCAAAGCTTGCATCACATCTGGAGGCAGTCACGATGACATAATGTTGAGTAAAGATGTGTACGGAAGCCCATGTAGCACCCCTACATATGTCCAAAATATAAACATCTCCTAAGATGGCCACAGGGGTAGCTTGCGCTCTTGTGCAGTGAGCTAGGAGTCTTTCCAGAGGCGGGGGATCCGCTACTCTGTAGGTTGCTGTAATGTACGCTGTAATCCAGTGGTAGGCAGCCTATGGCATACAAGCCAAAGGCGGCACACAAGCTGGTTTTCAGTGGCACTCACACTGCCCGGGTCCTGGCCACCGGTCCGGGGGGCTCTGCGTTTTAATTTAATTTTAAATGAAGCTTCTTAAACATTTTAAAAACCTTATTTACTTTACATACAACAATAGTTTAGTTATTATAGACTTATAGAAAGAGACCTTCTAAAAACGTTAAAATGCATTACTGGCATGCGAAACCTTAAATCAGAGTGAATAAATGAAGACTTGGCCCACCACTTCTGAAAGGTTGCCAACCCCTGCTGTAATCCATCTGTGCTGAGACTGCCTGGCCTTTCATTCCAATGGATTAAGAAACAAAACAGGCGAGGAGATGCTCAAAAAGGGCTCTTTCTGTCTAAACAGAAAGCCAGTGCTCTTCTCACATCTAGAGTTTGAAGAGGCTGTTCATCCCTTGCTGGAGTGTTGATGTTATTGCAACAAGAAAAGCTATCTGCTGAGAAAGGTGACCCAGAGAGCAATTAGCTAGAGGCTCAAATGGATGGCCATTGGACTGTTTTTAGGTTCCACATGGGAAGAACATGCTTTGCAGGAGAGTAGAGACGAATAATACTGTTGAGGAATCTAAACACCACTGGTTTAGAAAATATTGACTTTCTGTCCATTGGCTGAGATCACAGCCAAGTGGACCCAATGCAAATCAAGAGAAAGGCCTGGAGACTTGTGGTCCAGTAAGTGCTCTAGAACGTCCTGAATCTTAGCAAACAATGGCTGAATACCTCCAGCAGCTGACCAGAGCAAAAAATCGCTGCCACTTAGCCAGGTAAGTGGACATTGTAGATTGCTTTCGGCTGCTAAGCAGGATGTGTTGGACTGCAATTGGACAGACCTTCTCTGCCAGATCTAGCCAGTCAACAGCCATGCCGCAAGGTTCAGGTTCAGGTGCCACATCTGACTGCAGAGTGTGGAGGCATTGCCTTGGCCACTCCAGAGCAACAAGGATTATTTTAACCAGATCCTGCTTCAATCTGAGGATGATGTGAGGAATAAGAGGGATAGGAGGAAACACGTACATGAAGTCTGTTCCCCACATCAGCAGGAAAACATCAGTTATCAAGCCCAGACTGAGACCTGACAAGAACAAAACTGATGGCATTTGTGGGGTTTTGTAGCAATAGATTGATTGACAGGATGCTCCAGACTCTGACGATGACCCCCAGTACTTGGTTGTTGAGAGACCATTTGTGATGGCAGGAAAACAATCTGCTGATATGGCCAGCCAAATGATTCTTCGAGTCTGGAACAAGAGCAGCTACCAGAGCGATGAGGGATGATGGTACCGAGGTTGGTTCCAGAGGCGCATCCCAAAATGTTGAAGGGGCCAACTCAAAATTTGATGCTGAGAAGGGCCTTTCCATAGATGGCAGAATCATAATAGATGAACAATTCAGTGCCAGAGCCCTACGTACCAGACAAGCTGTCACCACAGAAGTCAAAGTATGATCTGATAAATGATGGTATCATATTTGGTGCCAAAGAAGCAACCGGTACTAGTGTCATCAGTGGATTCCGTACAGAGGTTGCAGAATCAGATGGCCCCAGAATGGCTGAAGGCAGATCCTCAATGAGAGAATCTTGTCCCACTGGACAACCAGGGACAGAAAGGTTAAGCTGGTCAGGTGCTGCCTGAAAAGCCTGTGAGTTGGATGGGACCAAAAAGGCCAGTGCCAGAGTGAAATTTGTTGGTACCAGATTAAATGGCTGGTGACAAAGCTAATGGTACAATATCAGTATAGTACTGTCTCGGTTCTGGGGGTAAGCCATGGGATGAAGGCTCGGCGATGTTTCAAGTCCCTGCTTGTTGTATCTTTTGGACTTGGAATGGTTCCTGTCAGTTTTACAGGTTCTCTTTCAAGGAGGGCTCAAAGAGGAAGTTCGATCCTTTCTCCTTCACAGAGAGGAGTCTGAGGCCAGGGGCCTGTTTGAGACTGTTGTTACCTCAGAAGCCAGTTGTGGGGTTGGACAATTGGCCAAAGGCCCCAGTGCCAAAGTGGGTCACACTGGGTGCTCCACAAGGTGCTTTCACTTGAGATTTGCATTCTCCTTTTAAATACAGCACTTCTCCTGGATATGCCCCTCACCGAGGCAAAGGAGGCAGAGTGTGTGGGGATCACTGTTTGGGACAGTGATATCGTATGATGAACAGTGTTTGAAGCCAGGTGACGGTATGTCACTCGGGATCTATCAGAACACTGTCTAAACTGTTACTAACTAGTGGGTACTGCTTCTAAACGATAACTACACAAAACTAACAGCAAAAGCAGATCTAGGAAACATCACTGACTTCGTAGTAACCATGAGGTAACAGCACAGGGAGCTCCGACTCAGGGCAGGGGTGGCCAAAAGGAACTGAGGGGGGTCCCTGCGGCGCCACCCTTATGTAGCCTTGGGTAAGGCCACGTGGAGGCAATGGAGGCATTATGGAAAACTGCAGGAGCACACCTGACTGGAATAGACATGTGAACCACTTGGAGCAGAATCTTGTGTTTTCCTTGAATGTCTCTCATCCATGTGGTAACCAGTGTCCACCAACCTATCTGGAGGTGAAAGGGCAGAGTGTAAAGCACATGGGTTCTACGTTCAGGTACTCGGTTAGGGCAGTGGTGTCAGGGCATTTCTCAATGCCTCGATGCAGGTGGAGCCCAGGGCCCTTCTCAGCAGCAGTGATTTGGGGAATAGATTTGGGGATTTGGGATAGAAAGTTGGCTAGATTGTCGGGCTCAACGGGTAGTGATCAATGGCTCCATGTCTAGATGGCAGCCGGTATCAAGCGGAGTGCCCCAAGGCTCAGTCCTTGGGCCGGTTTTGTTCAATATCTTCATAAATGATCTGGAGGATGGTGTGGATTGCACCCTCAGCAAGTTTGCAGATGACACTAAACTGGGAGGAGAGGTAGATACGGTGGAGGGTAGGGATAGGATACAGAGGGACCTAGACAAATTAGAGGATTGGGCCAAAAGAAATCTGATGAGGTTCAACAAGGACAAGTGCAGAGTCCCATGTACCGCTACAGGCTTGGGACTGAATGGCTCGGCAGCAGTTCTGCGGAAAAGGACCTAGGGGTTACAGTGGACGAGAAGCTGGATATGAGTCAACAGTGTGCCCTTGTTGCCAAGCAGGCCAATGGCATTTTGGGATGTATAAGTAGGGGCGTTGCCAGCAGATCGAGGGACGTGATCGTTCCCCTCTATTCGGCACTGGTGAGGCCTCATCTGGAGTACTGTGTCCAGTTTTGAGCCCCACACTACAAGAAGGATGTGGAAAAATTGGAAAGAGTCCAGCGGAGGGCAACAAAAATGATTAGGGGACTGGAACACATGACTACCTGAAAGGAGGTTCCAAAGAGGATGGATCTAGACGGTTCTCAGTGGTAGCTGATGACAGAACAAGGAGTAATGGTCTCAAGTTGCAGTGGGGGAGGTTTAGGTTGGATATTAGGAAAAACTTTTTCACTAGGAGGGTGGTGAAGCACTGGAATGCATTACCTAGGGAGGTGGTGGAATCTCCTTCCTTTGAGGTTTTTAAGGTCAGGCTTGACAAAGCCCTGGCTGGGATGATTAGTTGGGGATTGGTCCTGCTTTGAGAAGGGGGTTGGACTAGATGACCTCCTGAGGTCCCTTCCAACCTAGTGACAGAGGATGTGGAAAAAGCTAATGTACTCAATGCTTTTTTTGCCTCTGTTTTCACTAACAAGGTCAGCTCCCAGACTGCTGCGCTGGGCATCACAACATGGGGAAGAGATGGCCAGCCCTCTGTGGAGATAGAGGTGGTTAGGGACTATTTAGAAAAGCTGGATGTGCACAAGTCCATGGGGCCGGACGAGTTGCATCCAAGAGTGCTGAAGGAATTGGCGGCTGTGATTGCAGAGCCATTGGCCATTATCTTTGAAAACTCGTGGCGAACCGGGGAAGTCCCGGATGACTGGAAAAAGGCTAATGTAGTGCCAATCTTTAAAAAAGGGAAGAAGGAGGATCCTGGGAACTACAGGCCAGTCAGCCTCACCTCAGTCCCTGGAAAAATCATGGAGCAAGTCCTCAAAGAATCAATCCTGAAGCACTTGCATGAGAGGAAAGTGATCAGGAACAGCCAGCATGGATTCACCAAGGGAAGGTCATGCCTGACTAATCTAATCGCCTTTTATGATGAGATTATTGGTTCTGTGGATGAAGGGAAAGCAGTGGATGTATTGTTTCTTGACTTTAGCAAAGCTTTTGACACGGTCTCCCACAGTATTCTTGTCAGCAAGTTAAGGAAGTATGGGCTGGATGAATGCACTATAAGGTGGGTAGAAAGCTGGCTAGATTGTCGGGCTCAACGGGTAGTGATCAATGGCTCCATGTCTAGTTGGCAGCCGGTATCAAGTGGAGTGCCCCAAGGGTCGGTCCTGGGGCCGGTTTTGTTCAATATCTTCATAAATGATCTGGAGGATGGTGTGGATTGCACTCTCAGCAAATTTGCGGATGATACTAAACTGGGAGGAGTGGTAGATACGCTGGAGGGGAGGGATAGGATACAGAAGGACCTAGACAAATTGGAGGATTGGGCCAAAAGAAATCTGATGAGGTTCAATAAGGATAAGTGCAGGGTCCTGCACTTAGGACGGAAGAACCCAATGCACAGCTACAGACTAGGGACCGAATGGCTAGGCAGCAGTTCTGCAGAAAAGGACCTAGGGGTGACAGTGGACGAGAAGCTGGATATGAGTCAGCAGTGTGCCCTTGTTGCCAAGAAGACCAATGGCATTTTGGGATGTATAAGTAGGGGCATAGCGAGCAGATCGAGGGACGTGATCGTTCCCCTCTATTCGACATTGGTGAGGCCTCATCTGGAGTACTGTGTCCAGTTTTGGGCCCCACACTTCAAGAAGGATGTGGATAAATTGGAGAGAGTCCAGCGAAGGGCAACAAAAATGATTAGGGGACTGGAACACATGAGTTATGAGGAGAGGCTGAGGGAGCTGGGATTGTTTAGCCTGCAGAAGAGAAGAATGAGGGGGGATTTGATAGCTGCTTTCAACTACCTGAAAGGGGGTTCCAAAGAGGATGGCTCTAGACTGTTCTCAATGGTAGCAGATGACAGAACGAGGAGTAATGGTCTCAAGTTGCAGTGGGGGAGGTTTAGATTGGATATTAGGAAAAACTTTTTCACTAAGAGGGTGGTGAAACACTGGAATGCGTTACCTAGGGAGGTGGTAGAATCTCCTTCCTTAGAGGTTTTTAAGGTCAGGCTTGACAAAGCCCTGGCTGGGATGATTTAACTGGGAATTGGTCCTGCTTTGAGCAGGGGGTTGGACTAGATGACCTTCTGGGGTCCCTTCCAACCCTGATATTCTATGATTCTATGATATTCTATGATTCTATGATTCTATGAACTTCATATGTGGACATCAACTTCTTAATGTCAGCAGTAATTCATTATAAAAGTCAAGGCTTTACAGGTACTATTCATATCGGAAAATCCATATTCCCACAGATATTTCCCCTGCCATTCCCCTTACTACTCCCCTGATCCGCTTTTATATGAGTCCTCAGCCGAACTATTTTAGGAGCTGATAAAAGCTCACAAGCCTGTGTCTGGTCTCTGGAGGGTATTACTCACCTTGTGATTGCAGCCCTTGCTCTCAGACGCACACACCCGTGCACGCAAACACCCTAACACAGTTAGTTAATTACACAGAGAGGTCACCACATGGATAAAAACTGGGATCAGCGCAGCTTCCAAAGTTCCCAGTCTCCAGCTCTGTAAGCAGAGCTGAAGGAACAGGCCTGCTGTAGTAACTCTGGCCGGCAGAAAGGACCCAGGTCAGCACCCAGTGGGAATAGTTACCAGAGAGAATGCCAGAACAGCGAGCAGTTCTGATCTCCGGCTGGACATCAGCTGTTATCACAGTGGGATACGGAATCCCCAGTCAAGGTTGGGGCCCATCCTGCAAACGTATACAGGGGAATACCTGTGCAGGGGCACCTTTTGATTCCCCTCTGCCAGCTGCCCATTTATCAAGTGCTGATGTAAGCTGGACAAAGGAAGTCACAACACTGCATTTTACTGGGCCCATAAAACCCAGAATCATGTTACATGTTGCTGAGTGCCAGATACTGGCATCTTGTCTATTAACTCATGGGGCAGACCAGAAACCAGGAATTCCATTTTGAAAAAAAAAAATGTCCAGGTTTAGAAATTTGTTTTCATTCCACAGCAGCACAAAAGTGAGGCCTGTCAACCATTTTCATGAAGAAACACACAAGCGAGAGAAACTCAGGGACTTGGCCTGGGTTTCCACATCCCAGGTAAGAGCTCTAACCATTGGGTTATAGCCTCCATTTTTCACTTTCTGGCCCAATAAATAGTTAATTATTTGTACAAAGTAGAACAGCTCCAACCCATGAGACTGACGGTTTCTATTGCCTAGAGCTTAGGGCACTCACATGGGATGAAAAGAGGCCCAAGTTCAAGCCCCAGCTCTGATTCTGGTGACTGTCCCAAATGCTGGGTTACTGGTTATTCTGAGCTCTCTTGCTCTGGTTTTGAGCAGAAATTCCAGCCTGGACCTGAAACACCCTGTAAATAACTGAACAAGAGTGCAAGGCAATTGGGCATCAGTCCCATTGTGCCTGGGATGTGCACAAAACTTCTGCTGAGATCTGAACTTGGCCCCTAGTGGTCCATAAATCAAGCCATCTGCTGCCTAAGGGTAGATCTACACTGCAGCTGGCAGGGTGCTTCCCAGCATGGGTGGACAGACACACAGGAGCTCTGCCAGAGCAAGTGTGCTGAAAACAGCCGTGGCACCGGGGTAGCCTGAGTGATGGCTTGGGCTAGCCACCTGACTACATACCCCGGAGGTGTGGGCAGGATTGTACTCAGGCAACGAGCCCGGGCTGCTGCCTCTGATGCCTTATTTCGAGCATGCTAGCTCCAGCAGAGCGAGTGCGTGACTGTCTCCACACTATGTGAGACACGGTCCCCGCAGCCCTGTAGACGCACCCTCAGGCAGTAGGAATGGCAATGAGCTTTTATCTGAACAGACAGCACAGCTCAAAGTAGGATGGCTTTGGTTTGCACTTCCAAAAATATATGCAAATTTCTTGCGGCAGAATCTCAACCTATTTCTCATTATAATATTTGCTTAAGTACCAAGTTCAAAACAACGGTGCCCAGCTTGACTTCCCTTTGCTCTTTGCCAACAAATGAGTCATTAGCTAAGGCTGTTGAACGTCAAAGCAGAGAAAATAAACAGATGCCTCCGAGGGAACAGCTAGCTGGTATTGTTGCAATACGTGAGGCAAATACGTACAGCAGAAAAGCAAAGAGATCGAAAGAAAGTCAAAGACACGCTGCAAATTAACCTCTAAGATTCCAGCTTTCACCCCTTACAATCTTGGGCACATTATTTTTAGGCTCACACACACACAAACTGTGTTAAAAGAACACTGATGAGGTTGCAAAGTCAAGCCCACAAAAGTTAGGAAATGCCAGAATTAAGCTCCCCTTGTGTGCGTGCATTACAATACAGTCTTGAGTGACGTGATCACCGACCATTTTCCCCTCAGGACCCCTGCCTCATTCAATGTCCAGGATGGCTGATGGTCACATAATGAGCAGCTATTCAACATTGTGTTTACCCTCATTGTTCCACGTGTGGCCAGAGGCCTTATGTACAGCATCCTGTTCAAAGCCTGCTCTGAAATTGCTAATTTCCTCCTGGGTTTTCCAATGCTGCCAGTCACTACAGTAGCCAAGCGCTTCACAAACATTAATGAATCTATTTCCACAGCATCCCCATGAGGTGTGGAAGGGGAACTATCCCCATTATACAGATGGGGAGCTGAGACACAGAGGTTAAAGTCAAAAGGATCCATTAAAGTGGGGGTCTCAATTTGCGAGGCCTAGGAGCTGGTCTTTCCGAGTACTTAGCACTGTACAGCACTTTTTATATATTCAGGCCTCTGCTCCCATTGACTTCAGTTGCAGCTGTGAGTGTGCTCAGCACTTCAGTAAATCCAGCCCCAGGGTCTGAAGTCAGGAACCCAGAAAATGAGGAACACAACTAGTGACCATCTGTGAAAAGTCTGGTTGAAGTGACTTGCCCCGCATCACACAGGAACTCTGTGGCAGAGGCAGGGACAGAATCCAGGTCTGCAGGGCAGCACTCAAGTGCCTTAACCATGCAACCATCCTTGCTCTTCCTGCAAAACCCAGCCTCAGTCACTATACACCTTCCAACTCAGGGCCAGGTGCACATCTGCAGCCAGGTCCTTGCTTTCCACCTTCAGGGCCTTTGTCCCCAGGCTCAGCGTCACCCCCTCCTTATTGTCCCAGTGTCCTTGTATAGGTGCTCAATGGCCCAGGCTCAACATAGCTGTCACCTGTGGTTATGCTTTAAACAGGTTTCAGCTGGTGGTCACAGGGAGAAAAGAAATAATTAAACCCAGATCAGCATTGACCTGTCACGGTAAGAGTCTATTTCTGTCACCCTTGAAGTCGTGACTTTCATGACTCCTATGCCTTGATTTATTTCTGTGACAGCTTCAGCCGCAACTTCTGAGATGGCTGTAGAGATGGAAACAGAAAAATGCCACGCCATTAGCTATCCAAGGTATGTATATGGCTTCGTTACCACAGCATCTCACCGTCTTTAACATGTTTATCCTCAAACAGCCCTGTGAGGGAGCAAAACTGCTACTGGCCCCATTGCGCAGGTGAGGAGGTGTGAGGCAAAGTGACTTGTCGAAGTTCACACAGGTTGTCTGTGGCAAAACAGGGACTTGAACCCGGGCCCCTGTCACAAAGCTACAATCTCTGGCCCTGCTCCCGCAAGGGGCTCTCTTTGCGTGAACCCATGCACCTGTGGCATTCATTGAAGAATCTTAGTGAACGCAGTTTCAAAAGCAAAAGTCATAAGCCTGCGAGAGGGTTCTGCACAGGGGACAACTCAGAAATGACTGGGGTAATGGACGTCTTTTCTAAATTGGCCTTGAAGAAGAAAAAAAAAACAAGAAAAGATGTCTGAATAATTGGGAATCAAGGCAGATCTTATCCAACTTATCACTAATAAAGAGCACAGAAGGGAATATATGAAGCATGTATCCTTCACAGGGCTGGTCAAAATTGCTCTAGTCAAAAAATGTTTTTTTTCAGTGAAAAATGGCTTTCTGATGAGCGGGAAAAATTCTGCAAAAAGATTTTCACTACCAAGAACAATGTCTTCAAAATGTGTTGATTTTCACTGAATTTTTTATGGGGGAACAAAAATCAGTCATTTTCCAACCTGCTCTCCATTCTAATGTATTCAGCAAATTAGCAGAGACATTTTCCATGCCACTAACAATTATTTCTGTAAGAATGACAGGAGACTGAAAAAAAAAACAAATTTAGATTTAATCTTAAAAAAAAAAAAGAATGATAATCCAGACAATTACTGCCCCATAAATCTAATTTCTGCCCCTAGTAAAGCGTTGACACAATAATGAGAGAGAAACAAATATCAGCAAAAGTATAATGGGAAACAATGCTGCTTAGGTAAACAGATGGCTTAATGACCTGATTGGTCTTTTCCATCTGTAGATTCTAGACTTCCACATGCTATTGTCCAGAAAGGAAGGATGATTCCATGGAGGGGAGCTAAGGAGTCTAAGGAGATCTGGTTCAGTTGCCTTCAGTTGTCTTCCTGTGTGACCTTGGTCATGTCACTTAGGGTATGTCTACACATCAGAAAACCCTCAAACAAACAAACCCTGCAGCAGTGAGTCTGAGAGCCAAGGTGTTCGGGCTTGGGCTGCAGCTCTTTTTAGCCCTGTAATACAAGCCTCTGAAGCCCGAGACAGTTGCCCCAGACTCTGAGATTCACTGCCAGGGAGATTATTTTGCTGCATAGATACACCCCCAGTCTCAATTCCACATCTTTATAATAGAACTTCCCTACCATACAGTATGTCACTACATACAGGGTATATTTTTTTTTAACAAGAAGAGAGAATTGTCTTTAAAGCTGGTTTATCATATATTATCCTGCCTCCGGTTAGCTCTGAAAAGCTTTTGAAGTCCCGCTTTGAACCATAGAGGATACAATATTGTTTTCACATGACATGTCCATTGCCATATTCCTTGCTACACATGGTTATGCCTGGCATGGCATGAATTTCACTTAGCCTGTGGCAAATTAAAATGAAGGGCTGGCTTTCCAAGCACTTCCCACCTGCAACTGGGACTGATTTGGAAAAGAGTTCAGCCACCACTGAGTCATCTCAATTGGGACTAGATTTGCAGCGGTGCTGAGTGCCAATTGTGACACAAATGATTTTCAAAACAACTCAGAACCAATGTACCCCCTGAAGTACTGAGCTCCTTTGAAAATCCGGCCAATTCTTTTTGTGCCTAACAGAAGCTAAGTTCTTTGAAAATCTGACCCTGACTGTGGGTGCTGAAAATCTGTCTTGAAAATCCCGGCCCATAGACACATCAGCAAGGCAGAGTACAATCCACTCTCATGATATCAAGCATCTCTTGTAAATGTGAAGGACAGAATGAACTAGATTTCTATATCCAAATCAAACAGAGTTTACAGGTATCTTCCAACTCCTCCCCTCTGGACAACAGATGTCCTTGAGTGGGTCTTTATTTAAAATAGAGTAGCATGAGACATTTCTAATTCCATCATCAAAATAAGCCTAATTCAGTAGGTTTTATCATTATTTAATTTTTTTAAAGGGCAAGGAACATCACAGCAGATGACAGAGAATTTTCATCACCCAGCATATATATTTTAAAAACCTTATTTTAGGATTCAAGCTTTTCAAAGAATCTCAAACACGGAATGCAGTTATTGACTGGGGTTAGTCACAATCTGGGTTCAGTACTACAAAACAAAAACTTCTAATGCCAGTTCCTGACACTCCAACTCTGTGCAAAATGGGGCGGATACCTTTCAAAAACTCAAGGTTTACTGTTGCAGATTGGTTAATTTTAATGCTTTTAAAGCTGTGTTACAGATGAAAATTGCTACTGTACCTAACGCTGGGCAAAATATTTCAATCCCCGTCCAAAACCATGTGCCGCTTATTTGCTTTCATGTTCCATTACACATTTGAATCTCTCAGGCTTAGTCCACATACACTTTTTGATGAAATCGGCACCAATGAATGGCAATGAAATCATGTGATTCCCTCTGTGTTCTTCTTTGAGATTTTTCAGTTTCTTTGCAATCCGCATGCAAAGTGAAACTTCGGGGAGGGCAATCCATGTGAAACAAAAGGCCACTCAAAGTCCTGTGAAGTCAGACTGTGCTTTTTTATGGCTAAAATTAATTTGATACTTTCCATTTCTATATGTGGCATCCATGTTGTTTCAATTTTTCTTTGACAAAATGTATTATTGATAGGAACCAGACCTGGGGCTGCTTTAGTACTTAGATATCTAAATAGTTGCTTGCAAGTATGGTCTATCACTAAAGTGAAAAACCATGTCACTCAACTGCATCCTTTGGGGAGGAAAAAACCCTACACAATTCTTTCAAGATTTGCCAGTTACTTTACAAGTTAAGCCTGTCAGTTTAGCACTAAATCTCAGTGTTAAAATGGCTTTTAAAAAAAAAAAGAGAGGCCTTGTTTTAAAGCTGGAAAATTGAGTTTGTCTGAAATATTTTATGCTTGTGTTTTGGACTTGCGATGATTGATTTATTGGTTTAGAAAGTGACTATGCTGACAGCTTCCAGCGTTCTGCCTAGACTTCCCTGAGGGCCGTTAGCCAAATGTGAATTATTTTTACCGACAGCCTCAGAGGAACAGACTGACAAATAAATAACAATATTTTGCAATTCTATGACTCTTTCCATCTGAGGAGCTCAGGGTGCATTACAAACACCGTGAATTAAACATCACTATATCCCTGGGAGGTAAGGGACGATGCTGATTTTACAGCTAGGGTAGCAGAGGTACAGAGAAACGAGTGACTTTCCCAGGACTGTACAAGCAGCCAGTCTCATAGCTGCAACAACACCCAAGTCTCTTAGGTACAGAGTTTTAAAGGTACTTAGGCATGGTTGCACTCAGTGGTGACTCTCAGTGGGAATTTGGCTCGTAAGTGCTTAAATCCCTTTTGAAAATGAGACTCAGGTTCTTAAAGCAGTGAGGCATTGCAAAGCTGAGCACAGCAATGCCCGAATACCTTTCAACTTCTGAGTTTCACTTCCTACCCATATGCTTTGGCATAACTGTATCGAACAGCACGAGGGGGCAGCGGGTCAGTAGTGGGTATTGAACCTGAGACCTCTAGATCTAAACACCTGAGCATCTCGTGCTGGGGCAGATTCATAGACTTGATACAGCTGAGCCGCTAGTGGGGGGTCAGAGAGCCACCCACCATTAAGCATGGGGACAAACACTTGGGGGAAACTTTAAACCAGCTCATATACTGTGGGCGTGAAAGTTACTTCTGAGGTTCAACTGGGCTTTAATACTGGTGCTTTAAAATTTCAGGCGGCTTGGGAGAAACCAGGAAGCCTGTGTGGCAACTGTTTGAGCTCCTGTCCCTTGCTCAGCCAGCCTGAGCGCTCCGAAAGGACAGCAGGAAGGGAGAGGCAGAGAGCGGAAGCATCGATTTACAGCACTGAAGTCGAGCAGCAATGCTACAGACGGGTGGGGTTCTGGTGCGCAGGCACAAGGGATATGGAGAACAGTGATATGGCACGGAAGAGAAACACAGGGGCTTCCACGTCACTCAGTGAGTGGCGTTATGTGAGAATGGGGTGATTCAGAAGGCAGCTAGGTGCCTAACTCCTATTGAAAGTCTATGGGAGTTAAGTGCCTAACTGCCACCTGGGCCTTAGAAACTCAGAGTGAGGAGTTTCAGAGCCAGCTGTCCGTACTGATTCGCAAAGCAGCACTCCTCACCCACACAGAATACACTAACAGTCGAGATGTGCTGGACAAAACCCTATTTCCTGCCCTTTCCCTAGTGTTTTGAAGGAGCCTTGAATGGCAGATTTGTTGTCTAAACCATCCAATTTTTTAGCAACCAAAACTGAAGGCCCTCTCTCCCCTCAAAAATCAAATAAAATTGAAGAATGATTTGGATGAAAACAGGAGGAAAAAATAATTTGTGTCAAACTTTTTCCCTAGAGAAAATATTCATTTTCCAACCAGGTCTAAGGCCATCTTGTATCCCCCATTTGTAAAAAGAAAGAAAATCAAAATAATTTGGTTTATGTCTCTGTAAGTTCCTATATGCATAATTACAAAAAGGCTCTGGTTCTAAGTCGTGTTATGCTTTGCAAAGCAGGGAAGAAAGCAATCTATTCCTGCTGTTGGTTACAATCATCTGCTCTTTTGCTATGTAGTTTTTGGCTAGTTTAATCTTTGTATAAACTGGAGAGGAGAAGCCCCTGCGATCCTGCTGCCATCACCACCTGACAGCTTGAGTGCAGCTCTGGAAACTGAATCCACAGGCTGCTTGGGAATTGATAACCGAAGCTGTCAGAACCAGAGACAGCTTCAAAAGCTTGGTGTTACAGTAAGAACTTCATTCGACTCCCAGCTTTGTCTTGCTCGCGCCATTGCCTGTTGTATTCTATAGACTTTCTTCTTCCTTTTATACTATACCCCTCCAAAATGTACCAGAAAGCACCGCAAAAGCTTCTGATAGCAGCATGCATTGTGTGTGAGGAAAAAAGATGATGTAATCAGGGGTTTTTGCTAGGATGTATTCTTCCTCAATATGCAAATGTAACTGCCATTAACAACCACTGGAAGCAACTGCAAGAGCTATGTTTTTAAAAGCACAGTTGTTTTGAGGAAAGTTACTGATTAAGGCCCAGGAGTTGTCTGAGAGAGACCCAGCTGGCTTCAAGCGAGGAAAACGAGAACAGACTTCTGTCCTCTGTGTTTTACTCAAATTCAGAAGGATGCCTGCATGTGAAAGAAATACCAACGTGTTGTTCATATCCCTCACATTGAGGGTGAACTACCATGGCGGGACATTTAATAACTCGGCTTTGAATGGTCACTTTGGAGCAATTGTTTCCTTGGCCCATGCTCATTTCAGCTGGAGCAGCGGACGAGCAGTGTTCACCCATCTGCACCAGAGATGAAGCCTGCTTTTTACACACCTCTCATTCTTTCCCATTCAATTATCCCAATGAACACAAGTATGGAGTAAGTATTAAAACACAAATATGGAGTAAAACTTGCAAGTAGGATGGGTCTGAAAAGGGGAAGATTTTTGCAAAAAAGGGGGTCCTCCCCCTCCTTTTCATTTGAAAAATTTTGAAACTCAAACTTTTTGCAAACAGTTCTTGTTTCAGTACTTCAGCTGTGCCCTCTGCTCCTTATGCCCCTCCCCAGACTTTACCCTGGCCAGTTCCCTGTCTTTTTCCTATTGTACCATAAACTTAGGTTTAGAGCAGGGAGTTTGATTTCTGGTGGTGAGGCTTAGTCTTCCAATAGCATCTGAGAGCTCTGAGCATTTACCAACAAGCTGTGCTCTATTGCATTTGAATTTCTGGTGATGTGAGGTTTAGCTGTGAAAAGTTTCCTGGCTAAAACTTTCCTGGTTGAAAATAAATGCAAAATGGATAGCGCATTAATTTCCTTAACAGCATCCAGAGTAAGGGAAGCAACCCCAGAAAACAACTGTGATGGCCATTTCCAACTGGAAAACTGAAAAGAGCCATTGCACTTCAAAGGGAAAAAAAACAGGCACAAAAACTAAGGTTTCCTATATGGTGATGAACAGAGATAAGAATGGATTGGACTCTCTATTGCTATGCAAAGTGTAGATGCACTCTGGAAAGTAACTCGGTCAAAATTGTATCATGAGCTTTTGTATACATTCTCCATTCATTATTTTTAGATAAGATTTCCCAAGTTTACAAATGTAAAAGATTTTTTTTCACCCTAACTGCTAGACCTACAAACCTACAAAGCATCCCTATTCAAGAAGGAGTCTTAGATATGGATTTCATTTCAAACATGTCTGAAGTTAAGCATGTTCTTAAGTACTTCTCTCAGTAGGGATGTACCTAAACTTGTGCTTACAGGCTTTTCTGAATCAGGCTGTAAACTCAAATCGAAGATGGCTTCTCTCTGACTCAAACCTTACCAACAATAATGATTCTGTAATAAGCATGTAACAGTTATTACAGCTTATTAACAATTCTATTGATGATGCATTAGGGACAGAACACAGAATCTGCAATTATGAGGATAATGGAGGATGCATCCAGTATATATTGAGGGGAAACATTTTCCACACATTCCTCTTATAAAGCATGTTAATAAAATACACTGTAGGTAAAATGTGTGGGGAATTAACTTGGCTTCAACTGCACACATCAAAGTGTATTTATATTTATCAAGGGCTATTTTATACTCCCTGGCCCCCTTTCTTCAAACTGTGATTTTGCTAGCTATAGCCTAGCATCGAAAATTAATTATAACCAGTGCGGGTTATAATGGCACACTGTACCAATCTGAAAAACCTTGTTTCCCTGAGTTATTAGGCACAATACGGTACTTTTTTTTCAAATTGATGAGTGATTTTGGATGTTCAGGACTAAAAAAAAAATCAAGCCCCTTATGCTTTCTCCCTTGAAAGTTTAGGCCAATGTGCAGTAGTAGGAGCCTTATACACTGTGGGTTACTACTACACAAAACTTCATAGACAAAAGATCTAAATAGCTGGATATTTCTAGTTAGAATTCTGGTCTGAATATGCCTTGGCTCATTACCAGATCCTTCTGTGCTTACCCTTTATTTATTTGTCGAGCAGAGCGTTTCTGGGTACTGTTTCTCTTCTTGAAGCAAGGGAAGCAGGAACCATCCACGTTGCTCCCTGATTGAGCTCAGCAGTAAATGGGCCTGCAGTTGATCAGTTTTAGCCCCACTAATTAACTGTTATTACAGTAAAGTGCTTTGTGGGATTATGGAGACCATCCAGGCAGCTCTCTGACAAGGCACGGAGCCTCCACCACAAAGGAAACTCAAACCAAACAGCACAGCATTCTCTGGCAGAGAGCTGAGGGTTGTGTTATTTTTATTTTTTTTTAAGGAATCTTTACAAATTTTATTGAAACTAAAAGCAGTAAAATAAGGCAACAGTGGAGCATTTCCAGGCATCATGGGTAACTTTTTCCAAAGTGCTTCATGACTTATTAGGCTAGGTTCCTAACTCACTTAGGCACTTTTGAAAATGTTAACCATGCCTATACAGCTGCAGAATTTTCAAAGGCAACAGAGGGAGTTAAGCACTCAATTAATTCAAGAGGAGTTACATGCCTAACTCCCTTAGGATCTTTGGAAAATCCCCGCCTAAGATTTATTTTAACTGGAGTTACCAGTTAGCCTTTCATGCCACCCAGATTGTTTGCTCATTGATCCATAGCACACAATTCATAGATGCCTAGGAGAGTTAAACGATTTCATGGTACCGTTTGTCCTTCTCATCAGTTTCTTGTGATTACAGAAAGCTGGGCCCAAACCAGACCATTGGATTCAAATCTCCCCAGTTTTGGGCCCTTCAGATCTGGATCAAAACTTCTCAGCTCAGGCCCATCTCTATATACAGTGTGGTATGCAGTATATCCCAGCAGTGTAGTGCGGGGCCAAGATTAAATTTGCATCTACAGGACTGTTCTAATAATCCTGCATCACTAGTTCATTAGGCACAAGCCTAATTCCATAGGACGGTAGCCCTTCTGTGAACTGCAGCAAACAGGGCCGGGTTCACTTGGGATCCTTCAGAAAATGTAAACAACATTGGCTAAACCCTGACCCAGAAGTCCAGGAAACTAGATCCATCTCCCTGGGTGCCCTTGACAGGCAACACTTCCCCACTCACAAGCACTGTGTCCAGGTGTTTACACCAGAGAGAACTTTATGGGGGTGGGAAGTGGGGGGAGAAAAAGTTGAGAACAGAATAAACTTGGGAAGCCAGCAATTAATGGGTTAACAAATACTCCCATATAAAACTCCCACCCCCCCCTTGGATGTTTTTGCAATAGTCCCAACCTCAGTCTTCCATGGGCTCTTCTGCTCCAGTCACTTCCCTTCCCCCTGGCCCCCACTCTCAGTTTGTTGTTCAGGGTGAACAGAGCCCAAGGACCATAGCAGATCAGTACAGCTTCAGCTGCTTTAGGGGCTCTGCCATCTGACCCAGCTAAAGTGCCTTCAATTTTAATTTCTGGTTAGTGGGGGGGGGGGGGGTTACCTCAGAAGCTGTCAGATAGCTTTAAGAGAGTAGACGGGGCTAAAATAGCAGGCAGCTGTAGAGAACACTAGCTATCTCTGTACTGAGTGTTCAGAGAAATCAATGACAGACTCCTCACTCCCAGAGACATGCTCCCAACCCAAACAGGAACATCTCTTTTCCCTTTTAGCCCTCTCGCCAAGCTCCCTTACCCCACTGTGCCTGACTGCTGTCAAGGGCAAGGTGACCGCTCACCACAGGCACATTTGGTGCACTTCTATCATCCCTTCATTTCCCAACAGGGGCAACAGCATTTTATTGCTCCCAGGCTCAAAACTTCACTGTATGTTAACCAAAATGTCCCAAACTGTCACATAGCTGAAATGCAAATGAGGTGTGGCTCATTCAGTCATTTCCCCTTGTTTCCCACAGATGGCAGCAGACAGCTCCCTTCCCAGTATAGCCCCTGCTCATCTGGAGTTCTCAAGCGGCTCTGGGCTGCTCCTCTCCCAGTACACCAACAGGTGTTAACAGTGGGCTACCTACGGTCTTGGGCTTCAGGTCACAGGGCTTACAAGAATAAGAAATGGAATAGACAGGACTGCTGGGAAAGCTGATCATTCATTTCTGAGTGCATCCCATCCCTCCATGCAGTACAGTATTTTGCAGCACTCACCAAAATTTTGTGCCTGTTTTTCCCATATTTTGTCCCATATTTTGACCTTTCCTTCTGCTCCGTGCTCCACTTTGCAAACCCTCTCTGCCTGCTGGGGGAAGTCTAGCATTGTGTGTGGTGAGGATGGTCTCCTTCCTTGAAGAGGAGTGTATCTGCCAGATTTGTGTCAATATTTTAACTACTTAGGTCCCATTGACTTAACACAGACTGTTAACATGCTTAAAGTTCCACGTGTGCTTAAGAGCCTTCCTGAACCAGGCAATATATCCTAAGATACAAAAGAATGTCAGTTGGTCTCTTTGGAAGCATTGAGCAAAGTCTAGGGAAGGAAGCGGGGCGCTGAGTCTGGAGGAGGGAACTGTATGGGTAAGATGAAAGCATTAGCCCGAGTCAGTGAGCATTCATGGACCTCCCTGAATCACATCGCCGAGTTCTGGTTTCCACTCTTAGGCCACCACACCTGTCTTCCAGCTGCGAGTTCTGGCCTTTTCAGAACTGCAGATGCCACACACAAGAAGGGGAGACTTAACAGAAATGGTAGCTGCTGATTTAGAAAGGACAAAAGCAGGCAGTTGAAATCATGATGGTCTTCAAGTGACCAGTCCGGCTGGGGTTGTTAAAGGAGCCTAGTGCATGTGGTCAACCCTGTGGTAAAATGTAATGAAGAGTTCCTGTGGGAAAATCAATATGACAAGGAAGAGCACGTGTTTTAAAACCAGTGGGAATTAATTATTAGTTGGTCACTGGCAATCCCGGGCATGAAAAAGCCACCAGAAACTGAGGATTCTCTCTGTTTCCCACAGAGTCAAAGGTTTTCTATTGCAGCCCACGCTAGCTCTGCACTTGTGTCACTAAGGGCTCAGGAAGCAGAGCCATGTTTTGAAGATAAACTGCTGGGATGTTCCATTTATTGAATCAGTAACATATTATTGCACCGAGCAGGGCAAGGAAAATGCAGCATTCTGTGTCCGAACCCTGGGGAAATGAATGTAACGTCTGAAGCGTGTGCAGAACCTTGGGAATCTTACTGTCTCATTCATGGAGAATCAGCCACCTGTGGGTTGAGCTTTACAAATGCAGCAATGATTGTGGAGATTTCTAGGGAGGAGTTTTATGCATTTGACTTTTTCTAATTTTTTTGCACATTTTACATGACTTTTCCATGTTTTTAAACTGAACTGCTCCCCTCTCAGAATGGGACAGCTTACTGTGGTTTTCTGCTTGCGGCTCTTGAAAAGGCAGCATGGCATCCAAATTACTGCAGGCCAAATGTTCCTTTCTGAGTGAATGGAAACGAAAAAGGCACGTGGCCCAGGCTGAGCTAAGCCTCGGTTGGTATGTCTACACGGCACATTAAGCTCAGACCTCTGGCTCAGGTTTGAACCTAAGCCCACCCGTTTGTCGAGCTGTTGGCAGCAACTGCAGCTCCTCCTGGGGTCAGTAGAGAGCACTGTGACACACGGCTTCGGCAGGGCCGAGGGCCGAGCACGTGACCAGCAGGTCTGCACAGTACGGCGTGTATCTCAGCAAGGGGGCACAGACAAGTAGTGCTGTCCACGCAATGTAGTCGCCTGGCCTGTGGCAGCACCCCTTTACGTGTGTCTGAGGGACAGGCTGCCCCCTGCACCTTCTCCCCTGGTTGTCAGAGACAGGGCCAAAGACTCAGTCAGTGGCCCCAAGTTCTGTGTCATGCTCTGTCACTGACTCAGTGTGTGACCTTGGGCACATCACTTCACCTCTCTGCCTCAGTTTCCCCATCATGTAGATGATTATATTTACTCTTCTCTGTGAAAGGCTTTGAGCCCCTTCCCTGCTGCTGGCAAGACAGAGCGGTGGCTGGGCTGAATTCCCTGGGCCTCTCTTCTGCACTGGGCCAAATCCACACATCATATTTTATGAGATAAGTGTGAGTACGTGAGACAATGTGTGAGCCTCACACTTCAGGCATGAGGCTTGAGGTTTCTGTGCGTCTATGGGGAAAACCCCTGTAAGGGATGATTTGCCCGTAGATGCAATATTAAATGGCCACTGTGGAACACTATGGAAGATAACTGGTATCATGGCTATTGTCATCACGTTTCTATGTCTGGCTGCCAGTCCTCGTTTATGCCCAAGTCTGCTAGCACTTCTGACCAGACATAGGACGTATGACTATGAGCAGTCCTACTGAAGCCAATGGGACTCCTCCCAGGAGTAAGTGGTACACGTTCCCCAAGGGAAACCATTTTCAATGCACAGCTACAAAGGAACCTTATTGGTCCTACAAAATCTGGGATCTATCCCAAATATTCCTGAGTGCCATCTGGTGGCACCTCCTCTATCGCGAAGTTACACGTACACGGACAGACAGCAGGATCAGAACACCAAGCACAACGCTTGAGAGCAAGTGTATGCATGTTTTGGGGCCACTGTCAGTAGAGAGGGCATTCAGTGATTTTTTTAATTAATAGGCTTTAATTTTACTGAGCTGTAAAGCTGGTTAATTTAAAACCATGCCACATGGATGAAATGAAGTTTTAACAGGAACCATCATGTCTGACTGAGTGGGAGATTTGCACGGATATCTCCCATTAGTGCTAATGTGAGTCATGTGTGTGCCTCTGTGGGGTGAGAGTATACCTCAGAAGGGTTCAATTAAAGAATAATTGGGATGAAAAAGAAACAGGAGCCTCGGGTGCAGATCAGGGCTGGAAGAACCCAGTTAAGATAAACAAGAAACTCTCTATCTAACCCCCCTGTCAACCTCCGAATATTCAATAGGTTCCCAACACTCCAGATGACAGTTGCTCTATTGATGCTCATTTTAACCTCCCTCCGCACTTCTGGGGTCAGGCCAACACCTACCTATTGTTATTATTTATCACTTGTACTGTGGTAGCATCTAGTGGCCGCAATCATAAACCTCTCTGCTAAGTACACACCCTACACACACACACACACACAAAAGTTCTTGCCCCAAGGAGCTTACAATCTAAATGTAAGATTGGAGACAAGAGATGGATACAACAGAAAGATGGGGGAACACAAGAAGACAATGAGGCAAAACTGGTCAGCATGAGAAGCAGTGGTCTCAGCACAACAGCTGCCTCACCTCTCTCAAGTTTTTTGTAGGCATCGCAGCAAAGGAGAGTTTTAAAAAGGGGGCTGAAGGAGGACAATGAGTTTAGCAGCCAAGGTCCATTCTCACGGTCCATTCTCCCAAGGTCCATTCTGGAAGCAGTCTCATATAAAAGCAATACCATGTTCCCTAAACATTTCCAAGAACTAAGATATCCCCAGTTATTATTTGAAGTATTATAGTAACAACTGGAGGCCCCCACCTGAGATTACAGCCCAGTTGTGCCAGGTGCTGGACAGACACACAGTAAGACACACTCCGTGTGCCAAAGAGTTTACAATCTACTAGACATGACAGATAAAAGGACATATTTAGATGGGGACTATGGCACAGAGAAATGAATATGGGATTTTCAAAAGCGTGAGGCACGTAATGCCAGTGGTAGGCGCTTTTGAGAACCCCACGCTACGTGACTTGCCCAAGTCTTAAGCAGAGCCAAGAGCTGATCCCAAACCTCCTGAGACCTCGTTCACTGCCTTAAGTGCAAGATCATCCTTCCTGTCAGTGTTTAAGGAAGGTTCAACTACGCATTCAGACTTGGGTATTTGCTGTATCTGACTCCCACAATGAGTTCTTTGAGAGTTACCTATCACTAGCAAAAAGGACTGTTGTATGCACAGGTTTGCAGACCTGCTCAGGATATTCAGACTGCCTTGTATCCGTTTCAGGAGGACCCCACCTGGTCAGTGTATTTGCACACAGTCAACCTGAGCTGCTGCACCTGGTCCTCCCACTGGCACATATACGATACAGTCAAGACAAACCAAATTACTAGGCAAGATTTTGATCAAAAAGGGATTTCAATGAAATTCCTGACACAGCTTGAACTCAGCAATGGGGGATTGTTCTTCAGGATTATCCTCCTTATGCCTATTACACCCATTTCTTTAGTTTAGACTTCAGCAAGGGGAGTTGCATTGCCTCTGGGTTCAAGCCCTCGTTGGAGAGTAATCCCAGAGTCCAAATCCTTGCTATGAGAATAGCCCTTTTGAAGTCAATGAGACTACTCAAGTGAGTCAAGTCAGCAGGAGTTGGCCCTCTGCAGCTAAAATTCAGCAAAACGACTGGTAATCTGGATTCCCTCCTTTGAAAGCATATGATACCAGGAGAGAACATGAGAACTCCAGTAGGCCCAGAAGAGAGTTATTATTTGGGTTACTGCATACTAAGGCCATAAAGGGTCTAGGAAAACAAGGCATATAGCCCCCTAGAGGCCTGGGCAGTAAAAATAGAAGACTTTGCTTTCTTATCACCTCAGTTGAATCCAAGAAGGTGCCAGCCTATAACATATTCAAACACACATTCAAACCGGCTCATCCCTGAAATAAAATCTAACTGTTAAAGGAAGGGAGGGCCTACCGCGCCCCACGCCACAAACATTTGCCCTGCAAAATATGCCGTTCCCAAGAGGGACCACAAAACAGACCCAAACTGGAAAAAGGAGACGTCGACAGCCAAATTAATTAATCCTCCCCAAGAACAAATTCCTAGTAAATGCTGTAACGAGCCAGCTAAGCATGTTGTCTATAGAGGAAATCATTAAAAAAAATTGTTACAAAACAGATTCTCTTGCAAAGTCCTTACTCAAGAGCTCCAACTC
Organism: Lepidochelys kempii; assembly: GCF_965140285.1. Taxonomy (NCBI): domain Eukaryota; kingdom Metazoa; phylum Chordata; order Testudines; family Cheloniidae; genus Lepidochelys; species Lepidochelys kempii. The sequence continues at coordinate 74,502,808 of NC_136390.1, read as the reverse complement.
TGCAATAACTGCTGGCTTGTACAATAAGAAAGGTACCTCTGGATTTATCTTTCACCCAACACTTCCCTCATTGCCAAGTATTTTCAAACCTCACAGCAATATCCTTCAGATGTCTCCCAGACTCTTGATTCCGCCCTTCCCCCAACTCTACAATTAGGCAGGCAGAAACCTACGTTCCCTTCACCCTGGAGCAAAACTCCATCTGACAGCTTCTCCATCTGTTTACATCTAAGAGTTCCCCAGTGGAGAAACCAGGTGTCCTATCTGAACGCACACATGCAGTCAGCCACCACGCTTTTAAAACCAAATATAAAATAAAACCAACACTGTTAGCAGCAATCCATCAGGTGTTATATACCTCATCGCCTGTGGAAAATGGCTTCAATATGTGCAACAGACATGAAGCTGTCTGATCCAAAGGCTCCACAGCTCAAAGTCTATAAAAAGAACCTTCCCCCCACCCACTGCAGGCCGAAAAAGGGATGTACCTGTTTTCATTCACTTTAACGTGCCTGACCTTTCGCTGGAGATTGTTTCACTTGCTATCATCGTTGAAAGGGACTGGCAGAGCTGGGGCTGCAGAATGAGAAAAGTACCAGATTCATTGGAGAGTCAAACTGGAACCATATGGATGAAACGCATTACAGACAGTTTATGAAAAACTCCAAATTAGTTTCACTGCTGTGTAAGGGTGAACCTTAACCCCTCTTTTCATTTCTCTCAGTATTTTTTTCTATTGCTCTAACATCATATTCTTCCTTCGACCATGAGCTCTTTTACTGCTGAACATAACAAGCCTTTCGCCAGCGATTCCTCAGAGATGCCTCAAGTTCTTAAGCCCAATGTTGTTTTGAGGTGACATGATTGCTACTCTCCCCCCTGTGTGATCATTTGATTTCCTCTACTTTCCCTGTAACTGCTAGTTTTAAGTCTTAAAAAGTTGCAAAGGGAAAGAAAAAATAGAAAGACCGGTTTTCTTCTGCCTCATGTTCCTTTCCAGCATAGTGCAGCTAGCGTGCAAACTATCAATAATGATAACATCCACTTATACAAAAATATAACATATCCCCTCACATATACTAGTGTAACAGCGAAGAAACTCCATTAGATTTACTCCAGATTTAAACTGATGGAATAGAGCAGATTTCAGTTTAAGCAGCTGTACAAGTATAACTGGTTACACAACAACATTTCCCTGCAGAATATTTATTAATAGTGATGTTGTGAAAGGTGGAAGGAATCCAGCTTGACTCTCAGATCCCAGGGTTAGTGTGCAGAGCTGGCAGTTAGAAAAATCATCCTTTTTCTTAGAAACTCAGCAAATGTGACGGGGAATCATTGACAGCCCCATCATGGACTCCTGAGAAACCCTTTAGAGACAACTTTTGAAGATTTTAAGTGGGGAAGAAATCTTCAAAGAATATGGATGTTGCAAAAAATCACCGGTGTCAGGAAAGCTGGGAATGTAATGTTTAGGTTACATTTTAACAAAAGAGAAAATAAGGAAACTATACAGTATGGACTCATTTGTTGGGCTTCAGTTCCAACAGCAGATGAGGAACTTAGGTCTGTGTGGCTCCTTTTGGGGCTCCCAACTGACCATGTAGGCATAATACACGGACCTTTCCAGGCATCTTTATATAGAACTATGACAAGAAGGAGCAGTCAAACAGTCCGGGGCAGGCTTTTCTGCTTTCTTAGGTGCCAGGTGGATGGGATTTCATAGGCCAAATGCAGGCATTCAGTGTCACTATGGTATGCATTAGTTATGAGAAATCGGGTACATACCAGTTCATAAGGCTCTAGTTTAATGACCAGAAAGCCTTGCTTGAGCTGAAAATGGGAAATGTTAGTAGCTGAATGGGGTTTACAGTCTCCCATTTATCACAGCATCAGCATCTTTCTCACAGATATGTCTAAAGGAATCCTCCATCCACTACTCCACTGTCCCAGTAGACAATCTAACAACTTTCCCAGGATTGGACACCATTTGGGGTCCCAGAGAAGAGGAGAAATTTACTCAGGCTCAGCCATCTCCAACACATGTTCATAGGCCTCATTTTCAGGCATTTTGGAGTTCGGCTCAGGAAAAAAAGGGATGATCTCACATTTTCCTATCTCCTAAAGGCCATTTCCAATGTGCCTCTAACTTTTCTGAAATGCCTACTCTGGCATTGTCTATTTTAGACACTTATATAGGCCCCTTCCCTGTATCTGAGCACCTCACAATGTTTAACACCCCCGTAAGCCAGGGTACTGCTATCATCTGATTTTGCAGATGGTGAACTGAGACACAGAGAGACTAAGTGTTGTGCCCAAGACCTCAGAGGAAGCCTGCTGTGGAGCAGGGAATGGAATACAGGCCCCTCAAGTCACAGGCTAGCACCCTAACTATTGGACCATTCTTTCTCTCTTCAGTCTCATAAGAGCTAGGCTGTGCACAAATTTCAGGCTGATTTGTTTCAACTTCGGTGAATTTAGGTTAAGGAGTCAAAGTCAAAGTCTAGCTTCTGCTGGAGACAACAATACTAACCTCCTTTGTAAAGTGCTTCGAGATTTACCGATGAAAAGCGCTAGATAAGAACTCATGCTATTATTATTATTACCTCAGCAATAGAGACCAGCATCTCTGAGAGTTAAATATTTAAAGGACACGGGTAGGAAAGTTAGAGAGAGGCATGGTCTGTGTGTATGCGCGTGCGGGGCGGGGGGGGGGTAATATCTTGTATTGGACCAACTTCTGTTGACGAGAGAAACAAGCTTTCAAGCTTACACAGAGCTCTTCTTCAGGTCTGGGAGACCTACTCAGAGTGTCACAGCTACATACAAGATGGAACAGAGTGTTTAGCATAAGTAGTTAGGAAGGTGTCTTTCACAACTCTTACACGACTTTCACTGTTTGCAATAGGCCCTTTGACGCCTGCAGCTTGAACCTTACCGCATGTTTTCTGTTAGTGATCATTTTCTTTCTTCATCATGAGTACTCTCACTGGCTTTTGGGCTGCTTATGAGTGTGGGATTTTAAAGCGCATTCAAGTAATCGGCTTAAGAGGGGAAAATCGTACCTGACTAAAGCTGCTCCCTCCCAAAAAAGGGGTGGCATAAATTTTGGCTGCCTCATCCTTCACAGTATCCCTTTAAAATGCACAGAGGCTTTCAAGCGGCAAAGAGAGGCTTTCAAGTCAACTCCAACTTCTACAATTTCATTATTTAATCATCAGGTGCCCTTGGCAAGTTTTTATCTACTAGGCTATCCTAGAGTGGGAACAGGAAAGCATTCAAAAACAAACTGCCAGCCCTGTACATTAAAGACCTGCAATTAAAAGGCATATGCAATGTGCCACCATTCAATACTTTCATGGACTCTTAGATAGCATTTCCATCAGGAGTCCTGCAGGGTGGATAGAAGTCTATAACGTAGATAGAAAGCTGGCTAGATCACTGGGCTCAACGGGTAGTGATCAACGGCTTGATGTCTAGTTGGCAGCCAGTATCAAGCGGAGTGCCGGAGGATTGGTCCTGGGGTGAGTTTTGTTCAACATCTTAATTAATGATCTGTAGGATGGGGTGGACTGCACCCTCAGCAAGTTTGTGGATGACACTAAACTGGGAGGAGAGGTAGATACGCTGGAGCATAGGGATAGAATACAGAGGGACCTAGACAAATTGGAGGAGTGGGCCAAAAGAAATCTGATGAGGTTCAACAAGGACAAGTGCAGAGTCCTGCACTTAGGACGGAAGAATCCCATGCACTGCTACAGACTAGGGACCGAATGGCTAGGCAGCAGTTCTGCAGAAAAGGACCTAGGGGTTACAGTGGACGAGAAGCTGGATATAGAATCAATCATAGAATCGTAGACTATCAGGGTTGGAAGGGACCTCAGGAGGTCATCTAGTCCAACCCCCTGCTCAAAAGCAGGACCCATCCCCAATTAAATCATCCCAGCCAGGGCTTTGTCAAGCCTGACCTTAAAAACTTCTAAGGAAGGAGGTTCCACCACCTCCCTAGGCAATGCATTCCAGTGTTTCACCACTCTCCTAGTGAAAAAGTTTTTCCTAACATCCAACCTAAACCTCCCGCACTGCAACTTGAGACCATTACTCCTTGTCCTGTCCTCTTCCACCACTGAGAATAGTCTAGAACCATCCTCTCTGGAACCACCTCTCAGGTAGTTGAAAGCAGCTATCAAATCCCCCCTCATTCTTCTCTTCCGCAGACTAAACAATCCCCGTTCCCTCAGCCTCTCCTCATAAGTCATGTGTTCCAGACCCCTAATCATTTTTGTTGCCCTTCGCTGGACTCTTTCCAATTTATCCACATCCTTCTTGTAGTGTGGGGCCCAAAACTGGACACAGTACTCCAGATGAGGCCTCACCAATGTCGAATAGAGGGGGACGATCACGTCCCTCAATCTGCTCGCTATGCCCCTACATATACATCCCAAAATGCCATTGGCCTTCTTGGCAACAAGGGCACACTGCAACAGGGGCACACAACAAGGGCACACAGCAAGGGCACACAGCAACAAGGGCTGACTCATATCCAGCTTCTTTTCCACTTTCACCCCTAGGTCCTTTTCCGCAGAACTGCTGCCTAGCCATTCGGTCCCTAGTCTGTAGCTGTGCATTGGGTTCTTCCGTCCTAAGTGCAGGACCCTGCACTTATCCTTGTTGAACCTCATCAGATTTCTTTTGGCCCAATCCTCCAATTTGTCTAGGTCCCTCTGTATCCTATCCCTGCCCTCCACTGTATCTACCACTCCTCCTAGTTTAGTATCATCCGCAAATTTGCTGAGAGTGCAATCCACACCATCCTCCAGATCATTTATGAAGATATTGAACAAAACCGGCCCCAGGACCGACCCCTCCCTAACCACCTCTTTTTCCACAGAGGGCTGGCCACCTACTCCCCATGCTGTATTGCCCAACGCAGCAGTCTGGGACCTGACCTTGTTCGTGAAGACAGAGCCAAAGAAAGCATTGAGTACATTAGCTTTTCCCACATCCTCTGTCACTAGGTTGCCTCCCTCATTCAGTAAGGGGCCCACACTTTCCTTGGCTTTCTTCTTGTTGCCAACATACCTGAAGAAACCCTTCTTGTTACTCTTAACATCTCTTGCTAGCTGCAGCTCCAGGTGTGATTTGGCCCTCCTGATTTCACTCCTACATGCCCGAGCAGCATTTTTATACTATCCATCTGTCCCACCACAGCTCTAGTATGACTATTATTATTGCTGTAGCTTTTGAAGACCTTAGACTGGGCCCCATTGTGCTAGGCACAATACAAACACATAGTTAATGACAGCCCCCACCCCAAAGACATGGCACAATAAGACTGGGACTTTTCAGCTTGGAAAAGAGATGACAAGGAGGGATATGATTGAGGTTCATACAATCATGACTGGTGTGTAAATCAGTAAATCAGGAAGTGTTATTGACTCCTTCTCATAACAAAAGAGCCAGGGGTCACCCAATGAAATTAATAGGCAGGAGGTTTAAAACAAACAAAAGGAAGTATTTTTTCACATGACGCACAGTCAATCTGTGGAACTCTTTGCCAGATGATGTTGTGAAGGCCCAGACTATAACATGGTCCAAAAAAAGAACTAGATAAGTTCCTGGAGGATAGGTCCATCAATGGCTATTAGCCACGATGGGCAGGGATGGTATCCTTGGCCTAGCCTGTTTGACAGAGGCTGGGAATGGGCGACAGGATGGATCACTTGATGATAACCTGTTCTGTTCATTCCCTCTGAAGCACCTGGCACTGGCCTCTGTCAGAAGACAGGATACTGGGCTAGACAGACCTTTGGTCTGACACAGGATGGCCATTATTATGTTCATGTGGATGAGACAAACAAGCAAGTCGGTGTGTGATCTGGATTCAATAAAATACCATAGAGAGCATTTCATTATTTATGCTTTCATTTCTTAATTAGGGAGGTTTTTCCATCAGCTCTTTTTTTCCCCACCTGTCTTTTATTTTAATTCTGGCTCTTTATGGCCTCTCCTCCCAGCTGCTTACTATTATCACCTTCAGCTCTAAGCCTCTCCTTAACTGCTCACATAATCACCCCTTTATTTGGGAACCTGGATTTGTAGCCTTTGATCCACAGGTTGTCTTTGTACCTCCTGATAGCTTCTTCTCCCGCTGTATTCAGCTCAGTCCTCCATTGCCAGATTGCTTTTGTCTTTCTGACCCTGCCTTCTGATATTTCGGTACCAGAAAGGAGCAAATAATTAGAAAAATAGTATATATGGTTGATACAGCCTCATTCTGGTCATGCAATATCGATGGGACAATCACAATTTCCTCGTGTCTGAGTAGCAGCCATGTTAGTTGGTATTCGCAAAAAGAACAGGAGGACTTGTGGCACCTTAGAGACTAACCAATTTATCTGAGCATAAGCTTTCGTGAGCTACAGCTCACTTCATCGGATGCATTCAGTGGAAAATACAGTGGGGAGATTTATATACACAGAGAACATGAAACAATGGGTGTTACCATACACACTGTAACCACAGTGATCACTTAAGGTGAGCTATTACCAGCAGGAGAGCGGGGGGCGGTGGGGGCGGAGAGGGGAGACAACCTTTTGTAGTGATAATCAAGATGGACCATTTCCAGCAGTTAACAAGAACGTCTGAGGAACAGTGGGGGGTGGAGGTAGGGATAAACATGGGGAAATAGTTTTACTTTGTGTAATGACCCATCCACTCCCAGTCTCTATTCAAGCCTAAGTTAATTGTATCCAGTTTGCAAATTAATTCCAATTCAGCAGTCTCTCGTTGGAGTCTGTTTTTGAACATTTGCACCCTGACAGCAGGATTGTCTGGCTATGTAGACTCCCTCCTCATGCCCTACGCTACCGGCACTCCCAGCTATCTTCGAGACACCACTGACTTCCTGAGGAAACTACAATCCATCGGTGATCTTCCTGAAAACACCATCCTGGCCACTATGGATGTAGAAGCCCTCTACACCAACATTCCACACAAAGTTGGACTACAAGCCGTCAGGAACACTATCCCCGATAATGTCACGGCTAACCTGGTGGCTGAACTTTGTGACTTTATCCTCACCCACAACTATTTCATATGTGGGGACAATGTATACCTTCAAATCAGCGGCACTGCTATGGGTACCCGCATGGCCCCACAGTATGCCAACATTTTTATGGCTGACTTAGAAAAATGCTTCCTCAGCTCTCGTCCCCTAATGCCCCTATTCTACTTGTGCTACGTTGATGACATCTTCATCATCTGGACCCACGGTAAAGAAGCCCCTGAGGAATTCCACCATGATTTCCATCCCACCGTCAACCTCAGCCTGGACCAGTCCACACAAGAGACCCACTTCCTGGACACTATGGTGCTAATAAGCGATGGTCACATAAACACCACCCTATACCAGAAACCTACTGACCGCTGTTCCTACCTACATGTCCCCAGCTTTCATCCAGACCACACCACATGATCCATTGTCTACAGCCAAGCTCTACGATACAACCACATTTGCTCCAACCCCTCAGACAGAGACAAACACCTACAAGATCTCTATCAAGCATTCTTATGACTACAATACCCACCTGCTGAAGTGAAGAAACAGATTGACAGAGCCAGAAGAGTACCCAGAAGTCACCTACTACAGGACAGGCCCAACAAAGAAAATAACCGAACGCCACTAGCCATCACCTTCAGCCCCCAACTAAAACCTCTCCAGCGCATCATCAAGGATCTACAACCTATCCTGAAGGATGACCCATCACTCTCACAGATCTTGGGGGACAGGCCAGTCCTTGCTTACAGACAGCCCCCCAACCTGAAGCAAATACTCACCAGCAACCACACACCACAGAACAGAACCACTAACCCAGGAACCTATCCTTGCAACAAAGCCCGTTGCCAACTGTGTCCACATATCTATTCGGGGACACCATAATAGGGCCTAATCACATCAGTCACACTGTCAGTGACTCGTTCACCTGCACATCCACCAATGTGATATATGCCATCATGTGCCAGCAATGCCCCTCTGCCATGTACATTGGTCAAACTGGACAGTCTCTACGTAAAAGAATAAATGGACACAAATCAGACGTCAAGAATTATAACATTCAAAAACCAGTTGGAGAACACTTCAATCTCTCTGGTCACTCGATTACAGACCTAAAAGTGGCAATACTTCAACAAAAAGACTTCAAAAACAGACTCCAACGAGAGACTACTGAATTGGAATTAATTTGCAAACTGGATACAATTAACTTAGGCTTGAATAGAGACTGGGAGTGGATGGGTCATTACACAAAGTAAAACTATTTCCCCATGTTTATCCCCACCTCCACCCCCACCCCCCACTGTTCCTCAGATGTTCTTGTCAACTGCTGGAAATGGCCCATCTTGATTATCACTACAAAAGGTTTTCTTCCCCGCTCCCCCCGGCTCTCCTGGTGGTAATAGCTCACCTTAAGTGATCACTGTGGTTACAGTACGTGTGGTAACACCCATTGTTTCATGTTCTCTATGTATATAAATCTCCCCACTGTATTTTCCATTGAATGCATCGGATGAAGTGGGCTGTAGCTCACGAAAGCTTATGCTCAAATAAATTTGTTAGTCTCTAAGGTGCCACAAGTACTCAATTTCCTTGTGTGTTATTGAAATGTGTCATGACAAATAACTTGCTCTATCGACTGATTGTGAGTATTTAAAATCTGAGCTGTGCTGCTTAATTGTGGTTGGTTGGATCACACACGTGATATTATTTCTGTTCCCTGATTGTGTGAGTCTGAAGGCACCTGTGGTAGTTTAAAATTCAGTTTCCATTAATATTTACACACACTACTTGGATATTTGCTTTTCACACCTGGTGAAACTTGACACTGAAATGTGGGCACAAAGCAAACACAAAAGGATCATGAAGATGACCAAAGCAAATGCTTGGTTTCAGAGTAGCCGCCGTGTTAGTCTGTATCTGCAAAAGGAAAAGGAGGACTTGTGGCACCTTAGAGACTAACAAATTTATTTATTTCACAAAAGCTTATGCTTAAATAAATTTGTTAGTCTCTAAGGTGCCACAAGTCCTCCTTTTCTTAAAGCAAATGCTGTGACCTGTATAACAAGCTGCCTATAGCAAGGGAGAAAGGCTCCTGGATCACCTTCACCTCCATACCTACTCACTCACATGGAGCAACAATCCTTGTCACTGCTTTGACTCTTGGCGGCTATATACACTCAGTAGCCTGATAAGCATATTGGATTCAGTCTCTCCTGGTCTGATTAGAGATGGATTCAAGCCACCCTGGTTTGCATGAGCAAGTTATCGTGTCTGCCTTGCCAGGAATGAAACTTAACTGTACCACTGGTACATTCCTACCTGGGAGTCTCACACCCTCTGAGCAACACTCACTTTATCATGGTGTTTTAAGATGAAGTCCATTGGAGGTTGACTGGAGCATCCTATGATGAGCAATTGTTCCCTCCTTCATGCTTTCCCTCCATTACTGAAATCCCATGGAACACTAACCAGGGAAAAGGGCTTTTGCCTTCTCTGCTGGCAAGGGAAGTCTTCCATATCAGGCAAGTGAAGTATCCCACTGCTCCCTCCACCACCACCACCCTTTGGAAGATTTTCATACATTTTGAAGCCAGAAGGGACCCTAATGATCATCCAGTCTGACTTCCTGCACAGCACAGGCCAAAAGACCTCACCCAGTGATTCCTGCATCAGGCCAAGAACTTCAAGAGCCTCTCCTCATAACTCATGTGTTCCAGACCCCTAATCATTTTTGTTGCCCTTCGCTGGACTCTTTCCAATTTATCCACATCCTTCTTGTAGTGTGGGGCCCAAAACTGGACACAGTACTCCAGATGAGGCCTCACCAATGTCGAATAGAGGGGGACGATCACGTCCCTCGATCTGCTCGCTATGCCCCTACTTATACATCCCAAAATGCCATTGGCCTTCTTGGCAACAAGGGCACACTTCTGACTCATATCCAGCTTCTTTTCCACTGTCACCCCTAGGTCCTTTTCCGCAGAACTGCTGCCTAGCCATTCGGTCCCTAGTCTGTAGCTGTGCAGTGGGTTCTTCCGTCCTAAGTGCAGGACCCTGCACTTATCCTTATTGAACCTCATCAGATTTCTTTTGGCCCAATCCTCCAATTTGTCTAGGTCCCTCTGTATCCTATCCCTGCCCTCCAGTGTATCTACCACTCCTCCCAGTTTAGTATCATCCGCAAATTTGCTGAGAGTGCAATCCACACCATCCTCCAGATCATTTATGAAGATATTGAACAAAACCGGCCCCAGGACCGACCCCTGGGGCACTCCACTTGACACCGGCTGCCAACTAGACATGGAGCCATTGATCACTACCCGTTGAGCCCGACAATCTAGCCAGCTTTCTATCCACCTTATAGTGCATTCATCCAGCCCATACTTTAACTTGCTGACAAGAATACTGTGGGAGACTGTGTCAAAAGCTTTGCTAAAGTCAAGAAACAATACATCCACTGCTTTCCCTTCATCCACAGAACCAGTAATCTCATCATAGAAGGCGATTAGATTAGTCAGGCATGACCTTCCCTTGGTGAATCCATGCTGACTGTTCCTGATCACTTTCTTGTCATGTAAGTGCTTCAGGATTGATTCTTTGAGGACCTGCTCCATGATTTTTCCGGGGACTGAAGTGAGGCTGACTGGTCTGTAGTTCCCAGGATCCTCCTTCTTCCCTTTTTGAAAGATTGGCACTACATTAGCCTTTTTCCAGTCATCCGGGACTTCCCCCGTTCGCCACGAGTTTTCAAAGATAATGCCCAATGGCTCTGCAATCACAGCCGCCAGTTCCGTTAGCACTCTCGGATGCAACTTGTCCGGCCCCATGGACTTGTGCACGTCCAGCTTTTCTAAATAGTCCCTAACCACCTCTTTCTCCACAGAGGGCTGGCCATCTATTCCCCATGTTGTGATGCCCAGTGCAGCAGTCTGGGAGCTGACCTTGTTCGTGAAGGCAGGCAAAAAAAGCATTGAATACATTAGCTTTTTCCACATCCTCTGTCACTAGGTTGCCTCCCTCATTCAGTAAGGGGCCCACACATTCCTTGGCTTTCTTCTTGTTGCAAACATACCTGAAGAAACCCTTCTTGTTACTCTTAACATCTCTCGCTAGCTGCAGCTCCAGGTGCGATTTGGCCCTCCTAATTTCATTCCTACATGCCCGAGCAATATTTTTATACTCTTCCCTGGTCATATGTCCAACCTTCCACTTCTTGTAAGCTTCTTTTTTATGCTTAAGATCCACTAGGATTTCACCGTTTAGCCAAGCTGGTTAAGACTAAATAAACCCAGTTCCCTCAGCCTCTCTTCATAAGTCATGTGCCCCCTAATCATTTTTGTTGCCCTCCGCTGGACTCTCTCCAATTTGTCCACATCCCTTCTGTGGTGGGGGGACCAAAACTGGATGCAATACTCCAGGTGTGGCCTCACCAGTGCCAAATAGAGGAGAATAATCACTTCCCTTTATCTGCTGGCAATGCTCCTACTAATACAGCCCAATATGCCGTTGGCCTTCTTGACTCATATCCAGCTTCTCATCCACTTTAATCCCCAGGTCCTTTTCTACAGAACTGCTGCTTAGCCAGTCAGTCCCCAGCCTGTAGCAGTGCATGGGGTTCTTCCTTCCTAAGTGCAGGACTCTGCACTTAGGAAGGAAGGGGCCTTTTCCGTCCATATTACCCTACCTTGCTCCTTTCTGCACCTCCCAGTTGAATGGAGAATTTGAGGAGCTAATACTACATAAACAGCTTAGTTAAGGGTCCCATTTTAAGTTAATTTCAAAAGAATTAAGGGTTCAGAGTAGCAGCCGTGTTAGTCTGTATTCGCAAAAAGAACAGGAGGACTTGGGGCACCTTAGAGACGAACCCATTTATTTGAGCCTAAGCTTTCGTGAGCTACAGCTCACTTCATAGGATGCATTCAGTGGAAAATACAGTGGGGAGATTTATATACACAGAGAACATGAAACAATGGGTGTTGTCATACACACTGTAACCAGAGTGACCACTTAAGATGAGCTAATACCAGCAGGAGAGCGGGGTCAGGGGCGGGGGGGAGAGAAGAAAACCTTTTGAAGTGATAATCAAGGTGAGCCATTTCCAGCAGTTGACAAGAACATCTGAGGAACAGTGGGGGGAGGGGAGAAATAAACATGAGGAAATAGTTTTACTTTGTGTAATGACCCATCCACTCCCAGTCTCTATTCAAGCCTAAGTTAATTGTATCCAGTTTGCAAATTAATTCCAATTCAGCAGTCTCTCATTGGAGTCTGTTTTTGAAGTCTTTTGGTTGTAATATTGCGACTTTTAGGTCTTTCCAAATGCAAACAGATGGACATCATAGCAAAAGGACTGAAGGTAAAAAATCCATTACAATCTACATACCACACAGACTATGCTGACAGCTTGTGCCACACGCTCTCAAAGAAACTGCGGGATCACCTGATCAACATCCTCTACAGCAAACAGGGAAAGATTAAGAATGAGCTCTCAAAAATGGATACTCTCATAAAAAAACAACCTTCCACACAAACTTCCTCGTGGCTGGATTTTACTAAAACTAGACAAGCCATTTACAGCGCACACTTTGCTTCTCTACAAAAGAAAAAGGACACTAAACTTTCTAAACTACTACATGCCACAAGGGGCCACAGCAATGGTTCCCTCAACCCACCCAGCAATATTGTTAATCTGTCCAACTATTCTCTCAGCCCAGCAGAAGAATCTGTCCTATCTCGGAGCCTCTCCTTCTGCCCCTCCACCCCCACGAACATGATACAGTTCGGTGGTGACCTAGAATCCTATTTTCGACATCTCCAACTCAAGGAATATTTCCAACACACCTCTGAACAACATACTAATCCACAGAGACCTTCCTACCAACACTACAACAGACTGGACTTATGCATAGAGTGCTTCCACCGACTTGCATGGGCTGAAATTGTGGAAAAGCAGCATCACTTGCCCCATAACCTCAGCCATGCAGAACACAATGCCATCCACAGCCTCAGAAACAACTCTGACATCATAATCAAAAAGGCTGACAAAGGAGGTGCTGTTGTCATCATGAATAGGTCGGAATATGAACAAGAGGCTGCTAGGCAGCTCTCCAACACCACTTTCTACAAGCCATTATCCTCTGATCCCACTGAGGGTTACCAAAAGAAACGACACCATTTGCTCAAGAAACTTCCTGAAAAAGCACAAGAACAAATCCGCACAGACACACCCCTGGAACCCTGACCTGGGGTATTCTATCTGCTACCCAAGATCCATAAACCTGGAAATCCTGGATGCCCCATCATCTCAGGCATTGGCACCCTGACAGCAGGATTGTCTGGCTATGTAGACTCCCTCCTCAGGCCCTACGCTACCAGCACTCCCAGCTATCTTCAAGACACCACTGACTTCCTGAGGAAACTACAATCCATCGGTGATCTTCCTGAAAACACCATCCTGGCCACTATGGATGTAGAAGCCCTCTACACCAACATTCCACACAAAGTTGGACTACAAGCCGTCAGGAACAGTATCCCTGATAATGTCACGGCAAACCTGGTGGCTGAACTTTGTGACTTTATCCTCACCCATAACTATTTCATATGTGGGGACAATGTATACCTTCAGATCAGCGGCACTGCTATGGGTACCCGCATGGCCCCACAGTATGCCAGCATTTTTATGGCTGACTTAGAACAACGCATATCTATTCAGGGGACACCATCATAGGGCCTAATCACATCAGCCACATTATCAGAGGCTCGTTCACCTGCACATCTACCAATGTGATATATGCCATCATGTGCCATTGGTCAAACTGGACACTCTTTACGTAAAAGACACAAATCAGATGTCAAGAATTATAACATTCATAAACCAGTCGGAGAACACTTCAATCTCTCTGGTCACTCGATTACAGACCTAAAAGTCGCAATATTACAACAAAAAGACTTCAAAAACAGACTCCAACAAGAGACTGCTGAATTGGAATTAATTTGCAAACTGGATATAATTAACTTAGTCTTAGACTGGGAGTGGACGGGTCATTACACAAAGTAAAACTATTTCCCATGTTTATTCCCCCCCCCTCCACTGTTCCTCAGATGTTCTTGTCAACTGCTGGAAATGGCCCACCTTGATTATCACTTCAAAAGGTTTTCTCCCCTCCCCATCCCCCCTGCACTCTCCTGCTGGTATTAGCTCATCTTAAGTGATCACTCTCGTCACAGTGTGTATGATAACACCCATTGTTTCATGTTCTCTGTGTACATAAATCTCCCAACTGTATTTTCCACTGAATACATTCGATGAAGTGAGCTGTAGCTCACAAAAGCTTATGCTCAAATAAATTTATTAGTTTATTATTATAAGGTGCCACGAGTACTCCTTTTCTTTTTAAAAAGAATTAAGGTTAGCCCATCACTGAATGTTTTGAAAAATCCCACTCTGAATTCATATATTTTAAAATACTAATGCTGTTCTAAATCCCTAAATTGTTATTCAATGACCACCCTAACTGAGAACCTCCAAACATTTGAGTTTTGTAATATACAGCTGTTTTCGGTAAGTGGGGAATAATTTAATGGCCTTTAATGTTAATAAAGTTTTTGTGAGATTAGGTCAGCACCCTGATTATTCAACCCTCTGGCTCTAAAACAAGGTCACATTAGCTTCAGCTGATCATCAGTGCAGCTTGAGTTTAATGACTGTTTCTTCAGGAATCAAACGGTATTTTGACCACTGTATGAATAATTCATGATTCATTTGGTTGATTCATTCCCATGTTCCAATTCCTTAAATTGTTGAAATGTGTTTCCCTGACCAGCAAATAAATGTCATTTCTCCTTCCAAAGGATATGAATCAGCCGACCTTATCACATTTATATCTTCTACTGCAAATTACTATAATACATGCACGGAGTCCGGATGCTTTAATGTTAATTCCTAAGCAGTTCAGTTTGGACTTCAGTTAGTTCTCACTCAGTCTCAGAGTAAATCCCAAACTAAATGATTAGTAATGAGGCTGCTAAGAAGAATATAGCTGAGTAATGAAAAAGTCATCCAGTCTGTCCTAAGCTCCCTGGCTACACTGTGGTCCTTGCTTCTGCATGTCAATGTTCTTGGATCATGACCTTGGAAAGACAATGGGTTTGAAGAAAGGGACACCACTTCTCAGCTACACGAAGGATCTTTAGGGCTGGTTTGACAGCATTAAGGCATTAAAGGGGACGGAAATGGACCCCAGGTCCTGTGTAGGGAGCCCCCAGGCATGAGGGCTCTTCACTAGCCCTGCTCACAGCCACCTGTGTAGGAAAGGCTGGAGGGGGAAAAGTGGAGGGAAGGGACATCATTGGAGCAGACTGCTCAGTAGCAATGTTCTCTTCACAGGGCATACACAAGGCCTTGGGAAGGAGAACCTAACTTAGAGCAACCCTGAGGCTGCTCTCTGTATCTTATGCAAGCCTGCCATTGAGACGTCAGCCAAATGTGGACATTTAGTATTCTTTCACAGCCATCACACATGGTGTATAGGCCTCTATTTAAACCAGTACTTACCGTACCCAACTTCTCCTGAAGTCATCATTGCTCATGAGCACATTGCTGATGTTTTCAGTGGTTGTGGTGAGATGACGGTGTGCACTCCCAGGTGGCTCAGTCACATCTGCTTTCTGTTGACTTGCAATACAAAGGTCCTGATTACGCTCTCTCTTACTCCAGTGTAGTAAATCAGGGGTAACTCCAGTGACATCAAAGGAGTGATACCGGTGCAATAGGAGAACCAGTCTGACCTTGAGGGGTATCCCCCCCAGAGTACCTTCATTAACAGTTTTGTTTTATTCAATGTAAACAGTTGAAACCTTTTCTTTTTAAACATAAAGGACAATCAAATCAAGGTGTATTAACAGGAGCAAGTCAATCTATGGGGTACCAGTGGGTTTCTTTGACACCCATGCGTTCTGCAGGGACACCATATGCCTTATGAGACAGTGGAAGCTGTGCAATATTGAAGCAGTGATCTCTAACAGGGTCACTTCTGAAAAACATTGGAAAGCTCCCTGAGGAAGTCGGACTCCCAGGTCCCCTTTGGAGGATTTGAAAAATCTCACTTATCATGTCAAATACAGGAAAGTAGCTTGCAACTGAAGGGTGTTTATTTCTTTGCACAAGTAACATTTTACAGCACTGAGGAATGTACGTTATTTAAACAAGTTCTATTACACATCCGACCTGTTATTAGACCCACATTTTCAAAAAGGGAGCATAAAATATGAGTCGAATGCTCACAAATTAGGCTGTCATACGCACATAGAACCTTAACTTCTGTGTGTGCATTGGGAGCTCAGCATGTCATCGGTCTCGGGAAATGCAAAAAATGATTAGTTAACAGGTATCCTAGTCTGTCACTATTTCACTGTATATATACATTCTCCCAAATATTCACTGGACAGATCATTAAGCAAGAAACTACTTAAAATGAAATGTCCCGACTTGTACTTAGCCGTGACACTCTGCTTATCTTCCCCAGACCTGAAGAAGAGCTCTGTGAATCTCAAAAGCTTGTCTCTTCCACCAACAAAAGATATGACCTCCCTGACCTTGTCTCTCTAATATCCTGGGACCGACATGGCGACACCAAAACTGCAAACAATGTAAAAACTAAGCCGGCAAAAACTCACTCCAAGAAAAACCAAGCCCAGGCTTTGTTTGTCTGTGGTTTACTTTGCAGATCACCTCCGAAGCATGGTTGAGGTCCAAAAAGACAAATCTGCTCCTTTGGCAAAAATCAAGTTTTACGGCTTTTTACTACTTTCTACACAGCGAAGAGAGAATCAGCTGGATCCCATCCTGGCTCACGCATTCTTGTCAACAGAATTGTTAGGAAAGTACCATTTACAGAACCTTTATTACGAGTGGTGATACTGTTCGGCTTTCAGATCCCAGGCTGAGTTCGCAGAGCTGGCAGTTAAAGGAACAGCTTTAGATTTGTGGATTAAGCACAACAGCTCTGAAAACATGGTGAACATCATGTCCTGATGATACTTTTACAGAGCCTGAGAGAAAAACAGATCTTTCAAGAAGGAGGTGGGAGAGGAGATAGGTGGCACCCAAACGCCACCCCAACGGGAGGCGGCATGGCCCAGCAGCTAAAGCATTGCCTTGGTGTCAGGAGCCCTAGATTGTATCCCTGGCTGAGCCAGCGACATGCTGTATGATCTTGGGCAAGGTTCCCGGCCCAGCTTCTGGGCCTCAATCTCTCTGTGCTGCACATCCCCATTTCCCATCTTCCACTCTGTCTTGTCCTCGACCCTCTCAGTGGCAGGGACTTTCTCTTACTCTGCATTCTAAGCACTCCTGTGACACAGCTAATAATGTGAGGAAGTCTTAACTATATGGGTATCACTTGGCACTCACCTTTGCCCACCTTTCTATTCTTGTTAAGTGCCGCTGTTTATTTAACAATCATCTTATCACATGCAGGAAATCACTCATACAACTACCGTTCGATTTTCTCGAGGTGTGAAGAAGCGAGACAATGTGCTGTGTATAGCGAATGATCTAGCCAACGCGACCTGGAAAGCAAACAAAGGATACAGGGGAGTAAACATATGCGGCACCACGTTGGCTGTCTTTTCCAGATGACCATTTTAATGTGCTTCCAAAGCTTTTATTCTTCCGCTGCTCTTGTTCTTGGTGGTTTGGAAGCAGAGCGAAGTGGAGCAGTTTCACAGGGACTGGTTCTCATTTCCTACCCAGGGCCAGCTGTAAATTGCGACTTCACAGCTAGGGCTGCTCCAAGCAGTTCCAGTTAGATTTGTGTAGTGACAAGAACTGCCTTTATTTTCCCCTTTTCCTCCTGAGGAAGCAGTTAGCAGAGCTGTGAGGTGAGAACCATGGCTGGGGGTGGTTGGTTTTTTTTAACAGCAGTTGTGGCTGTTTGGGGATAGCCCCCCAGGGCAGTCACACCTGTTTCCTTGGGCTGATTATGCCATTGCTCTGGTTTTATGGAGCTATGGATCCCATGCAGCCCCTTGCTGTAATTACAAATGGACAGTCCTCCTTGTGTTTTATGATTATTGGCATCACAGTAAGATCGAGGCCCAAATGTGCTTGGTGCTGTACAAACAGTCTCTGCCCTGAAGAGCTTAGAATAGAAGACTCGGAATCATTATTCCTGTTTCACAGGTGGGAAAAGGAGCCACAGAGAGGCTGGATGAGCTGCCCACACTCATTCTGTGGCAGAGGTAGGAGCTGAACTTTTTGTTATGTGCAGCTTAAGCCATTCCCGGAGCCACCAGCCCATCTTTCCCCTCTCTGTTAAGTGGAAGAAACCCTTCCATTTATCCATCAAAGTACCACTGCAGTGTCATTTGTTAAGACACAGATTGTGCATCTTGGCTTCTTGGAAGCCTGGAGCCACAGCTACATGGCCTGGCTGGGAACCACAGTGTAGACAGCTTCTACTCGTCAGCCACCCAACACTGTCCCTCCACCCCAGGGTAAAGCCCACAAGTCCATTCAGTCATTTGGGGTTGCATCAGGCCGATGCCATACCTGCACCACAGAAAGTGAGAGATCATAACTAAGGCTAAGATTTTGTCATGGTTGTTTTTAGTAAAAGTCACGGACAGGTCACGAGCAATCAACAAAAATTCACAGAAGCCGTGACCTGTCTGTGACTTTTGCTGCTGCGGCTCCATGGATTTCCCCCACCACCATGGTAGCTGGGAGTTGTAGGGATTCCCCTCTGCCAGTGGCAGCAGGAAGCTGCAGGGTGTCCATATTTCCCAAAGAGAAACCGGGACACCCCCCAGCCATCACCTGTGGTGCCCCCCTCACCACGACCTCACGCGAGGCTGTCATCGGTCACTGAAACCCTGAGGAGGGCCCCCTCAGGAGTCTGTCACCTGTGGCTGTAATCTTGCAGGGGACCCCCTGTTGCTGGACCCCTGCCAGGGCCCTGCTGGCTGCTAGCTCCAGAGTCCCGCAGCCCCGGGGACTGAAGCAGAGAATATCATGGAGGTCTCTAGAAGTCACAGATTCCGTGACTTCCATGACCTCCATGACATAAACGTAGCCTTAATCATAACTCATAAAGGCTGCTGGGGTCGGGCTCATTTAGTGTAAATTCCCTGCCCCACTCCGTGGACCCTCCGTGGGGGGAGGGATAGCTCAGTGGTTTGAGCATTGGCCTGCTAAACCCAGGGTTGTGAGTTCAATCCTTGAGGGGGCCATTTGGGATCAGGGCAAAAATTGGGGATTGGTCCTGCTTTGAGCAGGGGGTTGGACTAGATGACCTTCTGAGGTCCCTTCCAACCCTGGTATTCTATTCTATGACCCTGGGCACAAAATCCTTTTCCTCCTTGGCACACAGGATACCTGCTGGTGCATTTCCATCCCACTCTTTAACATAGGCCTGAGATTTGGCCCTCTCCCCTCTGTTGTTCTGTACTCTCACCTAGATGGCTATTAAAAAAAGACCCCAATTGATTTATATACCTACTACAAGGCTCACTGGCTTTCTGTGTAATGAGCACACCTTCCCACCCTCCTGGTGCCACAACCCCTGTTAACATAATGTCTTCACAGGGGTGAGATTAAATAGCTATACACTCTGCACATGGAGCAGCCCTAAATCCAGAGCAGATGCCCAACTGCAGCTTGGGATGAATGTCTTATTTGTGCAGAAACCTCCTCAGACATAAAATGGTGAGAGTTTTGCCACTGCCTTAGAAAGATCAGCCCAGCTGGTAGAAGCCACAGTTAGAGGAAGACTGGGCCAATGGTCAGAGTGTTAGGATTTTGGAGACCCAGACCCCTGCTCTGCCACAGACTTCCCGTGTGACCTTGGATGAGTCACTTAGTCTCTCCATGCCTCAGTTCCCCATGTGTACAATAGGGCCAATTGTCCCTCCCTACTTCTCAAGGGTGCTGTGAGATTAAATACATTAAAGACTGTGATGTGCTTTGAGCTCCACTGACAAAAAGTGCTATATAAAAGCTTGATATTATCTTAAGGGAGATGGGACGGTTTTCAGGCAGCCAAGTGAAACCACTTTTAACTCTCTCTATATAAACAGATGTAAAAAAAATAACCACAGCAGACAAAGGAACTCAGTCAATGATCCACATTTATTAAAGGGATAACAATCTGTACATTTTTTAAGAACTGGATCCTCAGGTGTAAATCAGTGTAGCTGCATTGACTTTGATGGAGCTACACCATTTCATACCAATTGGGGATCTGGCCCTTAGTCTGTAAAATGTCAAGATCTGAAGCATATTTCTTTGTGTTAATACTTCAAAAGCAGATAATGACAGATCATTATCTACGTCTAATATATCTATGTCTAATAGTTATCAGTGATGGGATTCTATATTTGTAGAAAACTGGCATTGCTTAAATGCTCAACTGAGAGTTCTATTATATCATATAAACATTGAGAAGTCACCACTAGACTATTTGTTATGGTTTTTTTTTTTACTTTGGTAAATTTAAGTACTAGTGAAAGACGTAAGTCTTCTACTGAAGGTGAACTGCAAAGCAAGATGCATTGTGATTACGCCTCTCACCGCTCCTTTATGCTTTGCTTATTCTTGGTTGTGTTTTCATCAGAAATATCAGCTCTTGACTTTCCTCTTTTTCTTGGAGGACTCTGGCAAGATCTTTGCGGGGCTTAGATGGGAATGACAAAGGAGATGGACTCCTCTCCTGATCTGCAGCTCTCCTAGTGAGGATGCTGGGTGCTTTACTGTGAGCATTCAGTGTACACTAACATTGGTGAGTTCTCATTCCTGGGAATTGGGTGTGGTTATGGGGTGCCCAGCATATCTTTATCCGACACACTGGGGACCGAACTGGGGACCTCCAAAACCCAAAGCCCTGCATCTCCGCAGCTTAAGCTAAATGAAAAACATTCTATAACTCTGGACTTGAACAGACTTATGTCCTCTGCAGATCAGATATCATGGAAGACACTGATGTGTGGGTTACAGTTGAAATGCATCATAATTCTGGCCCTAAACTATTGAAATAAATGTTTTAGCCACTTCCAATAGACACACCTACCCTTCATTACTCGTCAATGGATGTTTTGTCCTTTCTGCAATTCAAGTTAGCATGCTTAGCACAGGGTAAAATAGAGCTGTAAAAAGGATATTTACAAATGAAAGAAGGTAGAAACCATGTAGAGGAGAAACGAAATTGCTAAATTGAGCAAAAATGGATCACTAAGGGATCTCCCAGACTGCAAGCCAGTGAGTGACCAGCAGGCCACAGGTTACACACCACACAAGCCAGTGCAAAATGAGAATCTGTGGGGCATGCTTTTAGCTTTAAGTCCATAGTATGAATCAGCCCAGGTATGCCTCTATTATTTGTTTAAGTGGGGAGGGTTATTTTTAACCAGCAGACATGTAAGCAAAGGAGAATTTATACCTTAAAGAAGACACCTGGGGTAGCAGGACGAGGTTAGTGAGGTGGATTTCCCCACTTGCAAAGGGCACTCAAGGAGAATAATAGATTAGGGTTGGGATTTTCAAAACAGACTGTGGGATTTTAGGCGTACACTGAAACTGAATGGGATTAGTGTTCAGTTGTCTTTGAAAATCTCCACCTAGAAGACCTCTAGGCATCCCTATACAAATTACTTCAGCCTTCTTCAATTTATCTCCACTTGCTTTTACTGCTATTCTTTCTAAAGAAGTTCTTTCTTCCCTGCTACATCTCAGTAGTTCACACTGTTTCAAACAAGTTAAAAGGAAATATGATGGGATTATAGTGTGCACAGATGTAGTTGAATGCAGTAAGCTGCAAATTAGGGGGGAAAGCCATATCTGGGAATTAGATGGACAAATTAGATGGACTGATATCAGTCACAGTTACCCCAATGGGAATCCAGTGCACACGTACCCTCTCTTGCTCATATAACAGATAGCTAGCTATATGGCTGGGGTTATCACAGAGAACTAGGTGCCCATCTCCTATTGACTTTCAGTGAGATTTGAGTAACTAACTCCCTTAAATTCCTTTGAAAATTGAAGCCATATATTCTTACTACCTTGCACTATGGAAGCCAAGATCAGCTGTTCTGAACTGAGACTACAGCCTGGCCCCGCTCCTTCTTCCTGTTGCCATCTCTTCCTCCCCCTCTTATTCTTTCATCCTAACATTGAGTCTGTCTCCAGCCCAGGTAACAGACTGAGCCACAGGGAGTCAGCAGGGAGTAATATTTTTAACACACAAAGGGAAGACTCTCCAATCACCTATAGCTTTACGGCTGTCTGGTTTTAAAAATCTGGGGAGTTCATGTGTGATGTGTAGTTAATAGCCCACAGGCATAACTTCACAAAGCTCTCACCTCTTGCTTCCCCTGCCACGCCAGCCACCATTTCTGTAACTCTCTTTTTATGCATTCCACATGAGCTACGCTCTTGCTGTCTGTGCTGGTGGAAGAAACTGAAAGACAAAAATAGAGAGAGATCAAATAAACAAAGCAAAAGCAAGAGCCACCACTGATGTTGAAAGATCATAAACATCCCCAAAAGAGAGAGAAGAATCTCCCAGCTTCAGTGGCTCTTTGGCTGATTTACTTTTAGATTCATACATGTCACCTAGGAGCACTTTGCAGCGAAGTTCCTTGTCTGCTTTCTTGTAGCTGTTCAAACTTGTAGGTTGATCTTTTTTCCCCAATTATTGTGGTAGGTGTATTGTGGTAGGTGTATCCCTCCTTGGGGGAGAGGGATAGCTCAGTGGTTTGAGCATTGGCCTGCTAAACCCAGGGTTGTAAGTTCAATCCTTGAGGGGGCCATTTAGGGATCTGAGACAAAAATTGGGGATTGGTCCTGCTTTGAGCAGGGGGTTGGACTAGATGACCTCCTGAGGTCCCTTCCAACCCTGATATTCTATGATTATTTTCTGGAATCAAAAATCATCTCTGCC
Source organism: Lepidochelys kempii (assembly GCF_965140285.1). NCBI lineage: Eukaryota > Metazoa > Chordata > Testudines > Cheloniidae > Lepidochelys > Lepidochelys kempii. The sequence continues at coordinate 74,479,813 of NC_136390.1, read as the reverse complement.
TGGCCTAGAGGAAGGAAGTATATCTTCTTGATCAAGAAGCAAGCCAATATGGCTGTCTTGACAAAAATCACAGAGGAAGTGCTAGGCTTCATCCCTTTTATAGGGAACGTTTCATCTCAAGCTGTCTACTCCGCTCTGGCAGCACATCCCTATTTATTAACTGCTGCCCCTCACACCTGGGAGAAGCTCCCTGTAAACATCTGCAAAATTAACTCATGATTCTCCTTTGGAACCTTCCTTAAGTATCTCCTTTGGCATGAAGCCTACAAAAAACTTGACAGTGATTAGGCTGTTGGTGTGCTGAGACCACTGCCTATCACGCTGACGAATATTGCTCCATTGTTTCTTTTAAATCCCATCTCAGTCTGTTTGTATCCTGCCCTCATTTTATATTTAGCTTGTAAACTCTTTGGGGTAGGGACTGTCTTTTTGTTCCATGTTTGTACAGCACGTCGTACATTGGGAGCCTATTCCATGACTGGGGCTTCTAGGTACCACAACTACACCGCTAATAAGAATAAATAACTGGTAACCTTCAGGACAGTCCAGAATACGATTGGTGGGATTGACATTACAGTGGCATTGACTTCAGTGGAAGCAGAGCTAGGCCAACGCTAAGTGAAAATCCCATCCTAAATCGTGAAAGCTCAGTTCCTGATAATATTCCCCTGCCACTCTTTCCAATTCAGAAGTCTACATCATAAATCTGATTCACTGCAGCCTTGTTCCAGTAACCAATGTAACCCTATCAGCATGAAACTGGAGTAAGGCAGTGGTGAATCCGGCCCTTTGTTTTTATGAAGTTGTGGACTTAATTTCAGTGGTTATTCTAAGAAACATGCCAAGCACATCTAGGACATAAGCAAACCACATGTACCTTCCTAAACAAAAATACCCAACCCAACCCAAACCACCTCACCATTCCTAAAATGGAGTTAGGGTTGAGAGTGTGTGTCAGAAATTCAGGGCCCATCTTCACGGGCAATGGGAAAGCGCTGCCATGGCAGTGTTTTAACACGGCTTGTGTGGTTGCAGCACTCTCCCAGTGCTCTAAAAAACCCGCCTCCACGAGGGGGAGAGCTCCCAGCACTGGGGCACGGTCTACACTGGCACTTTACAGCACGGCAACTTGCAGCGCTCGGGGGGGTGTTTTTTCACACCCTGAGAGAGAAAGTTGCAGTGCTGTAAAGTGCCAGTGTAGACACGTCCTTAGGAATACAAACATTGCAGGGATGGTATAATTACCCCCAACCAAGCATTATACAACCAAGAAATTCAGAGTTGAGATTACATTTTAAAAAAATCCAAAACGTTTTAAAATAAGAAGTGCCCAGGTAAGATCCCTGTGAATCCTTAACTCTGCCCTGCACTGACAACAAGCAATAATCATAAGGACTATAATGAAACTAGTTTACTCTTTGTGAACCCAGATTAGACTACTAAACTGATTTTTACATTCACATTTTTTCAGATTTTTTTCTCCTTGTGGCATCACAATGAGAACCACTGACATGCATTGAGTCTTCATCATACCACTGAGTCATTACAATCACAAGAATTTGTTAATAATAATAACAATTAACTTGGTAATAAACATTTGTTAATAATTTAGCTTCACCTTTACAACTTATTTTCTTCAAATATAGCTTGTGCACAAGATTTCAATTAATTTTAACAATATGGAAAGTTTGAAAAGTCTGCATTATTCCTTTCTTAACATCACTTGGGACAAAGAAAATACACAGATGCCAAATTTCTTAAAGGACCTGTTTTTTACTTAATTTTAACTCACAAACTAATTAATAGATTTGTAACTTGTAAATTCTCAGAAAAATCATGCAATATTCAAAGAGCAAGTGCTCTAAGTTGGAAGAGGACATGCTGTATTTTTCATACAAAACTAAGAGGTTGAATCCTTGCTTTAAGTGCAAAATGGAATTTAACCTAAACTAAGAATCATGACCAGAGCCTCTGAAAATACAGTGATGGAAGATAAGCGAGATGAATGTGCATATTGCCTTAAATAACTAAATAACATTACTTAAGTATTTCCAGTATTCTAAGTATTTGGAATACCACAATTCCTGAGATAACATTCCCTTTATAAGGCAAAATTAGCTAGTTTTTAAGGAAGATCATGGTATATTTACAGTTATACCATAATTAGACCAGTATATCTACAACATCCATTCACAGTATCTTTATTATAAGGGTGTTAAAAACCTGTACATAAATATTGCTGGGGGTAGGGGGTGCATTGAAAGGATGGTGATGCAGAGTTGGTTGAATATTTTTTGTGGGTGAAAGATTTCATAAACATTTTATATGACTTTTGAGTCAAAAACTTCCATTCCCTAGGACAAAGGCACACAGATAAGTATGTAAAGTGTACTTCCAGCTCTACTGCATGGTTCTGAACATTCACCATCCCAGACATCTTTAAGGACTTTGGCTTGTAGAGAATGCATGTTATAATGGGGTGACACTCACGGCTAGCATACCTCCTTGCATGTAGGTCAGGGAACGTAGCCCCTTGCTGCTTGTTTTGCAATAAGCTTTGTTTTGGTCCCTGTTTAGTCCACAACTTCCAGGGTTACAAATTCCAACAGAATCTTTGCCCAAATGCCTTCTGCATGCAGTGTTCAGCCCTGGCTTGGGGCTCTGCCACTATACCAGTGGCTGGCAGAGGAACCTGAGGTCACCTACTACATGGTGTTCTAGCCCAGGGACCTGTAATCTGCAATCCAGGCCCTGAGTCCCTGTTGCTGTGTCCCTGGGCTCCTTCCTACCCAGCCTCTCTCTCGTCTCTTGCCTGTTTCTGGGTTTACCATGGGAGCAAATTCTGTTCCCTGTGGCTACTTCACCCCCTCCTAGCCTCTTACCAGACTCCTTACTCCAGGGCAGGAACCCATGGCACTAAACTGGAGGAGAAGTAGATACGCTGGAGGGTAGGGATAGGATACAGAGGGCCCTAGACAAATTAGAGGTTTGGGCCAAAAGAAATCTGATGAGGTTCAACAAGGACAAGTGAAGAGTCCTGCACCTAGGATGGAAGAATCCCATGCACCGCTACAGACTAGGGACCGAATGGCTCGGCAGCAGTTCTGCAGAAAAGGACCTTGGGATTACAGTGGACGAGAAGCTGGATATGAGTCAACAGTGTGCCCTTGTTGCCAAGAAGGCCAATGGCATTTTGGGATGTATAAGTAGGGGCATAGCGAGCAGATTGAGGGACATGATCGTTCCCCTCTATTTGACATTGGTGAGGCCTCATCTGGAGTACTGTGTCCAGTTTTGGGCCCCACACTACAGGAAGGATGTGGAAAAATTGGAGAGAGTCCAGCGGAGGGCAACAAAAATGATTAGGGGCCTGGAACACATGACTTATAAGGAGAGGCTGAGGGAACTGGGATTGTTTAGTCTGCAGAAGAGAAGAATGAGGGGGGATTTGATAGCTGCTTTCACCTACCTGAAAGGGGGTTCCAAAGAGGATGGATCTAGACTGTTCTCAGTGGTAGCTGATGACAGAACAAGGAGTTGCAGTGGGAGAGGTTTAGGTTGGATATTAGGAAAAACATTTTCACTAGGTGGGTGGTGAAACACTGGAATGTGTTACCTAGGAGGTGGTGGAATCTCCTTCCTTAGATAATTTTAAGGTCAGGCTTGACAAAGCCCTGGCTGGGATGATTTAATTGGGGATTGGTCCTGCTTTGAGCAGGGGGTTGGACTAGATGACCTCCTGAGGTCCCTTCCAACACTGATAGTCTATGATTCTATGATTCATGGCTTACTCACTCCCTGGACTCCCTCCTTGTCACTGATAACCTCTCTCCTCCCTGGGAGTGACTGCAGCCTCTTATCCTTGCAGCCCCCTTCTGCTCTCAGCTTCCTGGCTTTATAGTGCTGTCCCAGCCCTTCCCCAGCTAGGCTTCTCTCTCAGTTAACTCTGGGTCTCCTTCTTGGAGGTGATCCAAGGTAACCTAATTGGCATGTGAAGCCCTCGTTAACCCTTTCAGGGCTGGTGTGTTGAACTCCATCACCCATACACAGTTATTACTACTTGTACTGAAATCCATACTATCACAGGGGTGTTATTCATAAAATCCTGGGCGTAAAAAAAGCCATTAATTGCTGAGAACTTAAAAATTGGACAGTAACAGACCAGTGAATCCCAGTGATGATTGAATCTGCTGATATTTTGAACAAAAAGAGCCCTTAACCACACTTGTAGCTGTCTCTGTCACTTCACACTGACCCAGCAGACGTTCTAGGCTTCAGAGTGACGATCCTGGAACTTTAGTGTATAGACTGCAGTAGTGTCAAGCAGCCTCAGGTGAGATTCAGGGCACTGTTGGACTAGGCACTGTATGTACACATAGTAAGAGACAGTCCAAACAGATCCAGGGGAACATAGGCACAGATATGCCCCAAGACAGTGACAGAACTGGGATTAGAGGCTGGGTTTTCTCCAAGCCAATGTCTAGCCACTAGAGTCTACTAGACAATAATGCTCTCCACAGAAACTTGTCACATACAGATATCAAGCTGGAAAACAAGTGACCAAACTGACATGACCACCAGGTCAAGCAGACTTCTCATTCAGAAGGCAATTGGTTTGTTCATGAAAACTGGCTGAGCATGAGTTTCCTTACTACAACCACAGAAGATAGCAAGTGGTTTTTAGCAGGTGGAGTTTACTGGAGAGATTCTTATTCAATCCTCATGTCTTCTGAAGAGGGTAGAGCTGTAATATTTTCTACACTAAGCCTCCTAAAGAGTTCAGCATTTGGATAGGCATCTGAACCTCCAAATATGAGGAGATTCACATATTACTACTTGAATAAAAAACGGATGGCCAAAGAATCTGAGGATGATCAGTAGGGGCTGGGTTTTGTCACTTAAGTTACACTGAGGAGGAAAGATCTGAGATGTTAAAGAGAGAGAGGAGACAGAAAGAGAGAGAGAGAGAACAAACCACAATTTCAAAATTAAAAGTAACCATTTTATCTGGATTCATTGCCGTGAATCTATAGTTTAGCTGCTTGAAAGCAGGACATATATAAAAGAAAGGCAATGTGATCCAGCGGAAATGTGTTAGAAAAGCCTCAAGAGATGTGCAGTGCTTAATTTGTGCCAGGGCTTGCCAGGGCTGACCCCTGGCATCTCTAGGCTTGGCAGTTCAGAGCCCTGTCACCTCTGAGATTGCTGCATCAATTATGAATATAAAAAAATTGCTTGAGCCCCAGCATCTCTTTTATTACATATTAAGCACTGGAGATGTGGATTCTGTTCTGGGCTCTTCCTTTGAATGTGGGCAAATCTCTATGTCTCTGTTTACCTTTCCATCCTGTGCCATGGCTAGATTGTAAACTCTCCAGGGCAGGGCCTGTCTTTCACTATGTGTTTGTCTAGCATTTAGTTCAAGTCAGTCTTGGCACTACTGTAATGCCAATAATAATAAATGAAAGCCTATGTCTAAACACTAGGCTGCCATTGAGGCGTAATGCAAGAGGAACAGTCATACATCTGTGCTGAGCTCTAGTAGCTGAGAGAGCACCCTCAAAGAGGGACATTTAAATGTTTAAGTGAAAGCACCAGCTTTAATTAACACTGATGTGTTCCATGCTAGTGCAAACAGGTTTTAGTAGGCCAGCTGTGGTCCAGCATAAATTCTTCAAGTGCACTTTCTGAGGTGATCGGTGTATTGCAAATAAACTCCCAGTGAGGGAGGGATAGAGAGAGCTCTAGATTAAGCAATTTCAATCACATAGAAAATGGCAGTGAATCAGGGTTATCTAAGTTTTCACTGAGAAAGAGAAACTAATAACCATGTTTGTGAGTCCTGATCATACTGAACTCTGAGTTTCTTCCAGCTAAAACAAGCAAAATAAATGTAGCCAATTTTGCACATAAGAACATTCCAGTCTTCTGCAGTAGTGACTTCAAACACTACAGTTTACAGCAGGATAATTACAGTGTTTGGTGATGCTCTGTACAATGCTGTATTTCTGTCACAAGGTTATTAATAGGGGCACAGTTTTTGGAGCCCCAATTATTATTTATTTGTGTTACAGTAGCATCTCAAATAGAGATCAGGGCCCCCTGGTTCACAATACAGATGGTCCCTGCCCCCAAAGAGTTTATGTTCTAAATACACACAGAGTGGAAGGGGAAACAGATGTAAAGTGATTTGTCTACGGTCACACAATAGGCTCATAGCAAAGCCAGAACTCAGACCAGGATCTTTTGATACCTATTCCAGTGCTCTACTGTCTAAATTTCATGAAACAAATGCACTGAGGTCTGCTGAACCAAACTTGATCTAATATTTGTGTCATGACACCACATTGTGACATTATCTCAGATTCATGATGTTCTGTAAGGTAAACATTACAATGAATATTGTGGGGGAGAGGGAGGTCCTAGGGATGGAGTGTGAACTTTCCCCAGTGAGGCTCATCCATGATCCAGAAGGACAGCTTCTGAGAGCGAGAAATAAGTTCAGTTTTTAGTCCAGAGACTCTGCTGGTGTAGATCACCATAGCTCTAATGATTTCAGTGGAGTAACGCCAGTTTGCAGCAGTTGTAGAGCTGGCCCTTCTAGTTCCTCTTATTCCTTGGCCTTTCCACTAAAACTGCAAATGATTTCCCTCTGTGATATGAATGTTTGCCAACCTGTAACTGGATTAGGATCACTCATGAATGTTATGAAATTTTAGCTTTCAGTCATTATGAGTCTGTCTGAGATTCAGAACAATAACCTGGAGATGGAAAGCTCCTTAGCGCATTGATAAACCCATGATCCATCCAGTCATGGCCAGCATTAGTATACACATTAAAGAGTGTTCTTTTACCTCCACAAAAGTTATTTAAGGGTCTTAGAAAAATACCTTTGACCACAAACAACAAACAGGACAGTGGTCTTAGCACTGAAGTCATCAACGATATTTGGAACATTTCAGCTATTTTAACAGAACCACCGGTGATGGCACTGGGAAAAGCTAGAAGCTTATGTAGTCCATTCCACCAACTCACTCATGATGAGTACAGAGCAAAATAATTCTAAACTACGGTCCCCTAAATTACATAAACAGGAGTAGAAAGGTCAACAGACTTTGTACCAGAGGTCCAAAAAACCCCACCCCTTTTAGGTTTTGGCTCGATTAATTAATGTTTCAACTTTAGTAGATTTGACTTGATTGCGGTGCTGCTGTTTACTGAAAGGATTCGTCATGGTAACACTATGGCTCATTTCTCTGTTTTGCCAGAGGCTGCAAACAAACACAAAGACATGCATATGAAAAAGAATTAATCTTTTCAATATGGAGCCAGCCTACTCTGTCAGGTTTCAGAGCTGAAGGAAAAGGCAGTGGCCTACACCCATATCAATCCTATTAGCTAAAATATGGCCATAATAGCAGTACTGGCCTTTTTTATAGCAATGTCCCTCTGGGTCTTTGGTTTAAGAAACAAACTCCCCATAAATCACATAATAAAAATATCCAGATTGTTGGCTTAAGGGTAAAGCTCACCAATAGAAGTGTATTTCTTGTGACAATCTGTTTTATGAGAGAACTGGCTGCTTTCTGTTGATGTCACATTGCCACCACCGCTATGTGGTGTGGAGAGACACCTGTCTATTGCACATGTGTTAAAATCCTATCAGTATTTTGGGTCTGTGTTTGGTATTTTGACTTCTATCAACCACTGCCAAGATAATCCTTTGTATAACTATTATTCTTTGTTGTCTTTAAGATCTGCAGTAATATGGTTTGTTGAACATTACATGCCACATCTTCTTCCATGGGGTTCAGGCACATGGGAAAACAACTTGATAAAGTAGACACTGCATGGGACTGGAAAGGCAGAAGATCCAAGTTCTATTCCTGGCTCTGTGTCTAACTCCCTATATGGCCTTGGGTCAGTAAAGAATTCTCCCTGCTTCAATTTCCCCATCTTCCGAATGTGGATTAATGGTACTAACTGTCCTTCTTTATAGAGTCTTTGGTGTTAAGGAGAGCCATAGATGGGAGGGGGAGACTAGACAGAAGTCCAAACCTGGGTCTTAATCTCATTCCTTGCTAGGTGTAACTCATTTTGTGTTTTAGCCTTTCTGATTTTGTCCCTACATGCTTGTACTATTCTTCTGTACTGATCCTTAGCAATTTGTCCACATTTCCACTTTTTGTAGGATTCCTTTTTGATTTTCAGGTCATAAAACAGCTCCTGATAGATCCATATTGATCTCTCACTATTATTACAATCTTCCCAGAGTACCAGCTGGCTAACGCTCAGTCTCCCAGCTGCCTTTGTCTTACTAGCCACGGCTGCAGTAGGATGAATTTCCTTGGACATCACAGGTGATCCCCCACCTATACAGAGACCACATGCCTCCAGGCTGGCTTTGTTGCAGCCTGCTGCTTCATAGTAGCACGACTCTAGCAAATCTGCACTACCAGGATCTCCCCCTAGCTGGTGGTGCTTCCTGGGCCCCACTTCAATAGGGGTTCCTCGCTGATAGGGGCTCTGAGGAAAAAGTAATACAACTCCATAGGGTGTGTCAGGGCGGAACTGAGTCTGATGTCTGGGTTGCTCAATTCCTGTGGAGACACTTCTGACTTTTAAGCAGTTATGGCTGAACTTTTTGAAGGGAATTGGGATGTCCTATTCCTATTCATTTCATTGGGAACTGGATAGCCAAGTCCTTAGGCAGCTTTGCAAATCTCAGCCCTACATGCACCTACATGACACTTTGGATGCATGCAAAAGCTGCAGGGAGATGTCTGTCATGCACCATTTTTAATCATTCCTCAGGCTAGGCTTGGAATGCCATCCTCTTCATCTAAATTCAGCTGGAGTTCAGCACGCACTGGCATCCAAAGGTATTGATGTTTAGCTGAACTATCCAAATCTCTTCAGTCTGCAAAGTTGGACTGGAGATGTCACAAGAAGTAGCTTTCCCATAAGACTTCTGGCACATCTGCTTCCAGTCGGGCAGGCAACTCCAAGAGAAAAGCTTCTCTTGAAGCATTTTGGTATTTTCAGTCCTGGCCAGAGAATAAAAGTGAGCAAAACCTCCCCATGCATTCCAGAAATATAATAAACAAACAATGATTTCCTTTCAATGTGGTTCTAAAAATGGGCAAAGATCTGTGAGTGGGGAGGAGGAGATCTTAGCGTTCTGAACTGGCTTGTCCACCGCTACTCTAAGTCTGCCTAAAAAGCATTGTATTTGTCATATGCTTTGTATAATAGCAACTTCCAGCTGAAAGAAGAAAGCACTCTGATTGCTGGTGGTAAGAGTCCTGCAGGAAGTTCTGTGTGAATTACTTGAGGAGAGTTAGTATGTTGCTGCATGAATGAGTCAGTTGGAAATGCGGTTGTGCAAAGTAAACAGCTTACGGGGTGAAGAACAGTCCTGTGGAGAGAGCCCTGAGCCAGGCTTCAGGAAAGCTGCATTCAAATCCTGGTTCTGCCACCGATTTCCTGTGTAACTTTGAGTAAATTTGATCTGCCTGTGCCTCATTTCTCCAGGGGGATAATAATCCTTCCATCATCTGGTTAGCTCGTAAACTCTTTAGGGCAGGGCCTGTCTCTCAGGGCCAGATTTACACCTTACGCTCCCCAAGGCACAGCATCTTTAGCGCACCCCCTGCCTACAGCTGACTTTCATGTTTTCTATAAAAAAATGAACTTTTAACCCACTTTTAACTGTTAGGCATCCCTAGAAAGCTGGTGCACCTAGGATGGGTCTACTATGCCTAATTGGAAATCTGGCCCTGCTGTCTCTTATTATGGGTTTGTACAGCACCTAGCATGTTGGGGGCTCGATACTCTGCTACAGATATCTTGAGAGACCTTGGGAGGTAATTTAGCCTTGCTGTTTCTCAGATCCTCATCTGTAGACAATATGTCCATGCTGAGTCTTTTGGATCTGTCAGGTGATTTGATCACGAGATGATGGTGTGGTCACATTAGTGGGTCCAGAAGGCTCCAGAAGGGCTGGATGGAAGTGCCTTGAAGCGACTCAGCTTCCTTTTCCATGAGATGCTTATGGGCAATAGAACTGTGCATGTAAGAAATGTTCTGGTTTGCTGGCATATTGCAGAAAATCAAATAAATCATTTGGGTCAAACAACAATTTTTTCAAAATTTTCAGCAAAATTGAAAAAAATCATTTCAGGTTGAACAAATCATTTTGTTTTAACAAAACAAACATTTCATTTAGATTTTGACCATTTTAAAATGTTTCAATTGTTTTTTCATAAAATTAAAGAAAATTTAAACAAAAAGTCATTTTGATTTTTCAGCTCCAAACGTTTTGATTTTCTTGGGGTTTTTTTACAACTAAAGAAATCTTGCAAATCCTACAGGAATTTGTGAGATATTTCAGTGTTGCAAAATCTGCATTTGTTGCTGGAAAAGGTTTTGGAGGAAAAATTTCACCCAGCTCTAGTGAGCAATTGCTCAGCTGCCCTGAGAACTCCTTTTTCACTGAGAGCAGCTCAGAGTTCTGCTCTGTCATTCCACCTGTTCAGTGTGCATATGAGCCCAGAAGGTGGATTAAGGAGACATGGGATGCAGTGGGATGCAGTAGGAGCTCCGTGTCTCTCTTACATCTGTCCCAGTCGGTGCAGTGTAATGAATGACCCAGTGTTACTGGAGATTGGGGCTTGGATGAGATGAAGGCACCTGGGGCTCAATTCAAATGAGCTGATGTGGGTGGGCTAGGGGAACCAAGTGGAAGTACTGGTGAGAATTATCTCAACTCCCTTGATCAAGACTATCAGTAAAACCACGGGTTTGTAAATTAGGGATCATGGCTGGACCTGAGATAGTTGCTGCATGTGGACTTTACGACTCTTATTCAGGCCTTTGTCACCTAAAACTAGATTAATATCATGCTCTTCTTGGGGCTACATCATAAAACCTTTTGAACATGAAGCTGAAAATGTGGTTGCCTGCTTGATGATTGGAGCATCAAACCAGGAGCACAGAACTCTCATGCTGTTCCATGAAATACATTGGTGGCTTGTGCTGTTGCTCAAAGTTTTGACCTGTGGTAAAATGCCCTAATTGGTTTGGGATTGGGATCCTGAGTGATGACCTCTCTGTTGATGCCATACTACTGCACTTGTGAGTGATGGAGCTGCTCAAGCTACGTCTTCTTAGACCTGAACAAAAGGCAGCGCATTCTCCATGAAGGTCTCTCTACACTGGTATTCACTTCCTTACTCTATGAGAGTCAAATTTGTTAACCTTCTGGCCATGCTGAAAGGGATTTGAAGAGGCTGAAGGATGGAGGAGCAGATTGAGAGATAGTGCGTAGTGGGCAACAGCCAATTATATTCGGTAGGTTAAACAGACCAATTTATTATATCAGGCCTAGTATGTTGTTTATGTGAGTTTTCCACTTTTTAAGATCACACCAAGGGTGCCAGCAGTCAGTAATGATATTTTATAAGTCCAATTAAGTAAATACATTTCACCATAACATACTCTACAAATACAACTAAAGGAGCTGCCATTTAATAACTGGAACACAAAGTCATCCACTTTCTTTCCCCCTTTGAAATATTCACGCTCAGGGGGATCAGTTGCCAAAGGTGCACTCATAATTCCTTTGCTATCCACTTTCATTTAACTCACAGCCCAGTGTGGTCTGCTGAGAGCTGGCATAGGGAAGTCCCAATTTCTAATCCCAGCTCTGACAAGAACTCCCTGAGCAACCTAGAGCAAGCCATTTTCTCTCTCTGGCTCAGCTTCCCCATTTGTAAAACTGAGCTACAAATACTTACCTACTTCACGAAGCTGTTCTGAAGATCGATTAAGTAGGTGATGATTGCAAAACAAGAATCTGATGCCTTTGGCAATAGCCTACTGAAGAAACAAATATTGTTAGGAGTGATGTATGGAAGCCGGAAGGAATCCGGTTTATTTTTGTGCTGCCTCAGTGTATTCTGTTGTTGCTATTGTTTATTACTATTATTATTATTATTTACTCATTTTGTTAGAAGCACTGACAAATAGGTGCCGCTTATTATTTAATATATTTAAATAAATACGTAAGTGTAAAGCAGTGGTCATTTCTACCTCGTGCCTCCAAATCTTTTGAAATGATAAACTTATTTTCACTTCAGACATACATTTATCAAGCCTTTTAACAAGCTTGCTGCTTTCTATGCCATTTCTAACACAGTGGCTCAACGGCCTTTTTCTGCCCGTCTCTTGGAAGCCATTCACACAGCAAGCCAACATGAACACGGTAAACTGACAGGAGGCTTTCAGATGATCAGCGATCCTTGGTCTAGAGAGAAAAAGCAACATGCGCACACAGACTCGCTAAGCTGTGGTGGCGTTCGCTCAGCAAAGATGCTGCTCCTGGTACAAATTAAGATTTCTCCTTTCCCAGACACTCTGTCAGCCTTGTTGCGACACCTCTTACCTAGTTTCAAACTGACCTTGCGCCTGGATTGCGAATGTTCACGAGTTTTTTAGTCATGTGTAAGAAGGAAAAAGAAACAAACATCTGGTTAGCAGAGCTGCCAAGTGAACATTCTTTCATTGTTTTGCAACCTTTCAATCCCTTTGTTTTCTGCCTGAAATTCTATTTGATAAATGTACGAAGAGCAACAGGGCCCTGATTAGCAGGAATGCCAGATCTGATTCACTCTGGCACTACACTGGGATAACTCTATTGAAATCCATGGAGTCACTCTGGTATAAGCCTGGAGTGAGGCAGTCGTGAATCAGGCCCACTGTATTTATGCATGGGGCTTAATCCAACTCCCACTGAGGAAAAATGGGAGTTTTGCCACTAACTTCAATGGGAACGGGATGAGGCCGTAGCTATGTTACTGCACCGTAACGGTGTTCGAGTGCATCTTCTGCCAAATGCTGCGCTTCCCAGTTGCAATAAATCTAGTGGGCTTTTTCAATAAATGGAGTGGTTTTTAATTGAAAACAATAACTTGATTGATGCTCTGTTCAGAACACTGGCACGCCCTAAGCAAGGCTCCTCCAACGAGAGCTAAGAAGTGTTTCTAAATGGTCAAATGTAAGAGGGACAGGAGATATATACTTTCCTTCTAGGTCTTTACTGTCCATTCCTGGCCCTATTCAGCGTGGCAGTGTTTTCTTCAGCTTGTAGTTGCTCAGAACACAAAGTCCTTATGGCCAGAAGTTTAAAGGTATTTTGGCACCTAACTCTCATTGATTTAAATAGTATTAGGCACATACATACTTAACCCCTCTGCCCCCAGCTCTTAAATACCAATGTGAGAAGCAACTTGGATAATATTATGAAAGAGAAGCACTGTGCTTGGTGTGTTGGTTTAGATACTTCTTCAATGGGATTTCTTAATTAGCTTTTGCATTGGTAGCTGCTTGGAAAGCAAGATTTTGATCCTTTACAAAAGTTTGAGCCTCTTTCCTATGTCCGTGAGAGTGAACCTGTAGTTCGGAAAGTCAGAGTCTAACTGCATGAATCTGAGCCAGGCTTGCTGCAGGCTGGCCTTGTGCAACGCCTGCCCATCCAGCTCTGTCAACTTCCATCTGTCCTGAGCAGCACAGCCCTGCTGGTGCAGTCCTGGGCCTAGCTTGCCTAGCTAGCTGTCTGAAGACGGCTCATCGCTATCACTGGGGCCAAACTATGGGGTGCTTTCATGAATCACATCCACAGGGACAGGAAACCAGGGCCACAATCACCTTCATAGCTGCAAGCCCATGTGGGACATTTTAGGCATATTGTTCAGCCAATCTGCATGTTTGCCACAAAAAAGGTGCATGTAGCCATATGTTTCAGTTAAAACAAAGTCATTGTGGGCTTAACTAGTTACACAGGTGGGATGAAACACTGCCTCTCTGCAAACAACGGCTCCATGTGTCCTGGAATGCCTGCTTCCCCCAGTCAATAACATACTAGAAAGGGGGAAGCAGAGGCTGGAAGACCAAGAACACTGGGACCTGAGGGGAAGGGTCTAGCAGGCCAGGAGGGTGTGTATGTGGGGTTGGGTCTGGGGGGCGGGAAGGCGGGGCTCGGGAGGGGCTCAGGTGGCTACAGTGGTGGATATGGCGGTTTGGGGAAATGAGGCCAGGGAGCAGGAAGCTGCCGGTTCCCTGATGTCTGCTCCCATTGTGGGTGGGGGGAGGAAGAAGGTACACGCTGTACATCAGGGGGGCTGCAGCAGCTCCTCTCCATCCACATGGGCCCTTCAAGGGCCAACACCATTCACTTCAGTACCCCACTCGCCCTCGGGGCATGTGCGAGAGCCTGGCTGTTAAGCGTGAGGTTGTGACGTGAGGTGTGACACTTGGCATTGGAGTGAGTGGGGCTGCGGCCATTGGCCAGGTCACAGTGCCTGGAGCGGGGAGCCAGGCCCTGTGGCACAGGAGTCACCCCTATGGGATGAGTCCAAGGCAGGCTTTCTCTGCAGCCCTGCCCCAGGCCCTGCCCCCCCAAGACCTCACCTCCTGAGGGCAGGACCTGGTGACTCCCCACCAGGACTTCAACCGCCCTGAGAGCAGGACCCAACCTCCTCAGGGCATCTCATGCCTCCATAGGCACGACCTGACCCCCCTCGGGGCCAGTGGGGAGTCCCTGGGACTAATTAGAGGCTTGGGATTCAGTGGGGAAGGGGAAATATTTAAGGGGATAGGGGAGGGGTTTCTGGAGCTAATGGGGGTATCTAGGGAGCGTAAACCCCTGTCACCGTTCCAACACAAACCCAAAACAGGAGGGGCTGCCAGCACTGGCCTGTGTCTCTTGGTCAACACCGATCTGGGCTCCCTGCTGGAGGCCTGCCTTCCCCCAGGAGCCTCCAACAGGCAGCAGTCTCTCTCAGTGCTCAGGGGCGAGGCACCGGATATGAGCTCAAAACAACAGTCCCGCTTCAGGCCTGCCTTCCCTCCAGGAGGCTCTGGCTGCCAGCTGCCCAACCCCGCTGGAGAGCAGAGATCTGATTTCCTTCCATGCCAGCCCCGATCTGAGCTGGGTTCAGCCCTGTAACTCCTCCCTCCAGGCTTGATGCCTTCTGCAGGTATAGTGAAGCAGGGCTGATTGAGCCCACGGTGCCTTCTTGGCCCATGGGGAAGGCACAAGCCCTCACCAAGATGCTCTGCTCTCTTTACCCCCCCCCCACCATGTCAAACATCATTTGCAATGAGGAGGGAGATGACATCACTATTTTCAGCTTGCAAGTGTGGGGAGGAGGAGGCAGAGTTGCCTTGAGCCATGGGGGTTCTTTCTGCTCCCTATGAGAAAGGTAGCCAGAGCCACTCCCTTCCCTGGACCTTTTAAGGCATAGGGGCAGGCAAGCAGAGAGTCGCCCTGGCTGCTAAGGTCCAGGGATGACAAACTGCATGCCACTTGGCTTTTTAGTTTTCTCTTGTGCTTGGCTTGCCTGCTTGTGGGGTGCTGCGGAAAACTTTTTTGGTCCTTAACAGCAAAACGCCTAGGGCTGCTCCTGTCCCTTCCTCCTCATACTGCCCCTGTCTGAAACCTCCTGTTGATTCCCCAAGAAAAGGGGAATGCTATATCTTCCACAGCAGCAGCTCTGAATGGCTGCCTTTTTCATTATCTCACTTCCTGTGTAAGAATAGCCAATCAGGCAGGGATTTCCTCAGATGCTAGAATGAAGACCCATTTAAGGGTCAGAAACCCCATAGTCCACGGGGAAATCCTCTAGGGTTGGCAGGTATACACTCTAGAGGCCCCACTCCTATCAGCAGTTGTGTTTTCTGGAACATGTCCATCCCTGGAAGTCATTCTGCTCAACTTAATTGTAGAAAACAAACCTGCAAAAGCCCAGGATTAGGGCCTGTGAGGAAAAAATTACTTGAAAACCCATTTTTGTCAAACTAATTTTTTTTTTTTTTTTTTTTTTTTGCAAAAAGTAACTGTTTGCCTCAGAAACTTTTTATTTTTTGTTGGAAAAAGAAATGCCTAAAAACAAACATTTTGATTCAGAAATGCCATTGTGGTGTTGAGAATGGTAGTTTGGTTACTTCCTCATTCTCCTCTATCGGTTGGGCTCCTAGATTGGACTACATATCCCATGATGCATGATGCCTTGGGGTTCCTATGATGTATCATCTCCTTTCACTAAGAAGGGAGAATGTAGTGCATCATGGGAACTGTACTTCAGGTACCTGAAGCGGTATTTCCAAATTGTTTTTCAACTGAAATATGTCACTGTTTAGCCATCAAGTGGTGCTGTATGTAAAATACCTTATTTAAGCTACCCTCAGAGCATGGAAAGATCTTAAAGTGAACACATCTGGTATGTATCTGTCTCAAAAGGAAGCTCTGTCACCAGTCCATATCTAGTACAGGAGCATGACATGGTGTCAGAAGAGAACTAGTGCCAGAGGAGAACAAATAAAAGGAACAAAGCAACACAGGTTGCAGGATCTCATCAACATGCCGCTCC
Organism: Lepidochelys kempii; assembly: GCF_965140285.1. Taxonomy (NCBI): domain Eukaryota; kingdom Metazoa; phylum Chordata; order Testudines; family Cheloniidae; genus Lepidochelys; species Lepidochelys kempii. The sequence goes on along the minus strand of NC_136390.1, from coordinate 74,463,383 downwards.
TCAACGCCCCAGAGAACTTCAGCTTTGACAAACCTTTACAATGGACAGACTGGAAGCACTATTTTGCAAGATTTTGTATTGCTGCAAAGCTCCACCAGAAAACTTGAGATAATCAGGTATCTTCTTTAATTTATGCTATGACAAACAGGCAAAGCATATCGGTAGATCTGGTGACTTTACTGAAGACACTAACAAAGATGACTATGAAAGGTCTCTGGCTATGTCCGATGTATACTTTGTACCTCAGAGAAAGGTGGGTTTATGAAAGAGCATGTTTTCACCGGAGAATTCAAGAACGAGGGGGAAATGTTGCATGTTTTATAAGAGCTTGGCATGCACTGGCTGAAAACTGTGATTTTGGAACTGCAAAACATGAAAATTTCAGAGACAGGCTGGTTATTGGGTTAACAGATAAAAATCTTCCACAGCAGCTATAAAGAAGCCAGACTTAACCCTAGCCACAGCTATACAGATAACAAATCAGTCTGAATTAGCCAAATAGCATAACAAAAGGAAGGAGAAATTTTGAAAAAAAACCAGAAACTAGCTTAGAAGCTGGAAATAGGCACAAGTGCTAACATTTATTATCACAAAACTTCTGAGGCAAGGAAAGAGAATTCCTAGGCTAAGATGGTCTAATTCCAGCCTATGTGCAAAAGGTGTGGAAAAAGTCATATCCTAAGAGATGATGCATGTCCAGCCAGAGGCACAAGGTGTAATACATGCACAAAATATGGATATTTTGCAGCTGTTTGTCACACCAAAGCAGTCAGGAAGTTGACTCATATTACGGACAATCTAGAGCCATTGTTTCTGAGATGATCACTTGTGACAACACAGAACCTGCCAGGAGAGTGAAAATGAATGTTCATAGTGTAACCCCTTGGGGTTTAGAGAGCATGGCCCCTTTAAATCTTTTTCCCAAGCGGCAAGGGGGAGCAGTGTGAGAAAGGAGGGAAACTTGAGGTGTGGTTCTGGAGCTGGAGAGAGGGAGAGAAGGGCTGCAGCAAGCAGGCCCTTGCAAAGTGAAGCAGCGGGGAACCTGCCTGAAGCCTGGGAAGGACAGGGCAGCTGATCAGGGACACCCCAGGACAGGAGCCAGAAGGAGCACTGTGCCAGGGAGGAATCACCCAAGAAGGACAGGTCGGAGCTGGACCCAGTATCACTGCTGCCCAGAGCTGCATGGGGCTGTGAGTACTGGGGCTTGTGACTCTGCATTGGGAATGAGGAGGGAGGTTGCTAGCTAGTTAAGTGGGGAAGTGGTCACTCTGTGTGGCTTTGTAGAGAGCAGCAGAAGAGGGCACCAGAGGGGTATGTTGCGGAAAGTTTACTGGCGCTGAAGATGACCAGGAGCACCCAAGACTCAGCACAAGACTGGAACTTTGCTCAGGCCTCCTGAACTCTGTGTGCAGACACGTTGTTCAGTGTCTGCTCTTTCAGCCTCTGCTACCACTGGTCCTGTGGGGCCTAGGTTTGGATGCAACCCTGTTTTACTGCTCCCCCTATACTTCCCCTTGTTGTTTTTCTCCTCTCATCCCTCTGTAAATAAATATCTCCCTTTGTTATATCCATTGTACTTTTCCGGTCGGTGTGTGTGTTCACTCTGGGAGCTTTGGAACAGGTGCCCCTGGGGTGGAAGGGAATTTTCCTGCTGCATTCCTGCGCGCGCCTTCTCTTGGCCAGAGCTGCCTGCAGAGCAGACTCCATCTTGGCCACGAGGGCGCTAAAGTTACAATTTCAGAGTAACAGCCATGTTAGTCTGTATGCATCCAATGAAGTGAGCTGTAGCTCACGAAAGCTTATGCTCAAATAAATTGGTTAGTCTCTAAGGTGCCACAAGTACTCCTTTTCTTTTTGCGAAAGTTACAATTGACTCAGGAGCTGATGTCAGTCATCTCAGAAGAGACTTACAATCACCTTCAACCCTCCCAGAGCTGAAGTCACCTGATACAGCTCTGACTAGCCCCGGAGGTAATCTGAGCTGCATGGGTCAGTTCATCACAGAAACTATTTAAAAAGACAAAACTTTGAATTCAGAGTGCGTGTGATCAAAGGACCAGAGACCAACCACCTTCTCAGCCACAGTCTGGCAGTTATGATGGGCCTAGTGAGAAAGGTGGAAGAACTCAATGGAGGATTCGAATTATTGGACTTTTGAAAGGTGATCTAGTACAAATCAACTCAAAAGACAATGCTGAACCATGCAGCGTACAAACCCCCCTACCAGACAGACCTTGGAAGAGACTAGCTGCAGATTTATGCCAATTCAGAGGATGTCGTTACCTGGTCATAGAACACTATTTTTCCAGGTATATATAAATAATGTACTTGAAATACATAACATGTCACAATGTTATCAAGAAACTGAAGTGCACTTTTGCTCGTTTTGCTATTCGAGAACAGCTAGTGACAGACAGACCACAATTCATTGCAGCAGAATTTAAGTCATTCTGAACTAAATATGACTGTGATTACTAGCAGCCCACACTACCCACAAGCGAATGTAGAAGCTGAAAAAGCTGTACAGGCAGCCAAGAAAATCCTACAGCAGGAAGATCCATTCCTTGCTCTTCTGAGTTATAGATCAACATGGACAGCAGCTACTGGATATAGTCCAGCATAACTCCTGATGGACTACTAATTCCAGCTTCAGAAAAGAATCTATCTCCAGTGGTCAGCTATGACAAGTGCAGCCAAATTGGATAAAAAGGCAAAAAGAGCTTATAAACACTTTTACAACACATGACACTCAGAGAACTGCCAGGTCTAGAACCTGCTGACTACGTTCATATCAAATTCGATGGAGAAGCATGGAGAACACCAGCTGTTGTACAGCAAAAGAATTCAGTGCCCAGATAGTATGTGATTGAGACTGACAGTCCAACAGAAACTGTCACCCTCTACAGTTTTTTTCCCTCAGAAAGAACAATCAAAAGAGCAAACTCTATGGATGGTGCAGAAGAAGAAGAAGGCTCAATGATTGTAGACAGTCCTTGCGTAACCTATATGCCTAATAGGGAGATATCTCTTTAAGAGACCCATTGTGGGAGGGTGGGGTCGGAAAGGAGTGAGTTGTGTCTGGGTCATTTTGCTAAGCAGATTTAGCACTCCACATCCAGAAGCTTCTGGATTTGGGGTGTGGTAGTTTTGGGGCTGATCCTGTAGGTTCCCTGTTGCTGGGGTCAAACTCCATGAGGCAAGCAGTCAGGGCTGCTGCTTTACAAAGGGCCATGTGCCCTGTGTGAGTTGGGAGAAGCTGAGCCCAGGAACAACAGCCTGGTTTCTGCTCCTAACTGAAACATTTTGCAGCAGGTTAGTGATATTAACCTTCCAACAGGGAAGCATGGGCAGTGTTAATTGTAGCAATGGGAAATTGGGAGGGGAAAAATAATTTCTTCTATTTTAACTGTATAATTGGAATGTTGTTTGATTTTAGCCAAACCAGTTTAATTAAATTGTCTCAACTAGTCTGAGTCACCAACCTTTCTTTATATGTAGTAATGGGGAAAGAGTGATTTAGATTTTGCAATTCTCAATTTTGTATTTTCTTGTGACAAGTTTTTTTTTAAATCTATACACGTAACTGATTTGGTTAATCAGTTCGCTGACTGGCTAGCAGTGATTTCAGCAGAGGAAGGCTCTGCGTGGATTCCAACTGAAGATTCCTACAAGCAAGTGGAGGGAAGATGTTGTTTTAGACTCAGCCAACTGTCTAGATTTGGTGATCAAAGACTCTGAGACTCAGATGAACTCAACCCAAGCTTTTGGGAACTATGAGTTCCTTCTCTCAGCGTTTCTGTGGGCACTGACCTGTTTAGATTTAATTTGTTTTCTTTATTTATGTTTCTGTGTGTCTGTATCATGTAAGTGGATTATAAAATAACCATGTTATGTTGTAAACATTAAGTTGTTATTATTTTGTTTCTTTATCATAAGATTTTATAAAGTTGTAAATTAGATTCATTTCTTTCGTTCTTCTGGGACTAGAATGTGGGGAGGTTGACCCTGTGCAATCCTCGGTGAAAATCCTGAGAGACTGAATTCTGGGTCTTCAGCTACTTTTCTATGGGAGTTGGTTTTTTTTCGGCACTGGAGAGGGGCAATGAAATGAACTCTAACCCACACAAATGTTACACTTGCAACTAATAGATAGCCAGATGAGCAAGTTGTTATGCCTTCAGATCCTGTAATTAGAAAACCAGTACAATTCAGAGACAATTAACATTACTGATAAGAACATAAGAATGGCCCTACCTTGGTCAGACCAAGGGCCCATCTAGCCCACTATCCTGTCTTCTGATAGTGGCCAGTGCCAGGTGCCCCAGAGGGAATGAACAGAACAGGTCATCATCAAGTGATCCATCCCCTGTCGTTCATTCCCAGCTTCTGGCAAACAAAGGCTAGGGACAGCATTCCTGCCCATCCTGGCTAATAGTCTTTGATGGACCTATTCGCCATGAATTTATCTTGTTCTTTTTTTAACCCTGTTATAGTCTTGGCCTTCACAACATCCTCTGGCAAGGAGTTCCACAGGTTGACTGTGTGTTGTGTGAAGAAATACTTCCTTTGATATGTACTGAACTTCAAAAGAGTATGAGACTGTAAATATGGTAAATAGAAATGTAGAACTAAAAGAGGGAGATGTGATGGGATGCCAAACTGTAGTATACTGTTCAGCCACTAGGTAGCGCTGTGTGTAAAATACCTTATTTAAGGTACCCTCAGCCACATTTGGCAGAACATCAAGGATCTATCTCATTGTGAATACATGGCAGCTCACTCAAAAGGAAGCTCTATAGCCAGCAAATATCTGGTATAGGAGTGTGACAAGGTTTTTTTAGTTTGCGTTTGTTTTTTTGTTTTGCCAAAAAGTCAGCATTATTTGTCTGGTGGGGCCTTTCCAACCAGCTCTGCCCAGGGGCTTTGTCAGAGGGAGGAGATGCCTCTGGGGGTGGATCTGTGCTCTGGCACCTCCTGCCGAGCCAGTTCAGCCTCTCTCCAGGCTGCTTCTACCAGAACAGCAGTGGAGGGGGAGAAAGAGGTGCAACTGCAGGTGACTCCTGGGATCAGAAATTTGGGATCCTCCCCCCCACCCCACAAAAAGGCAAATAATTCACAGATACTGTGCACCAGCGTCTTCAGCATTCCCCAGAGTGCCTGTTCCTCCCAGCTGCCATGACTGGGACACTGTGTTTAATGGTTACACTGCGCTTTTTTCAGATTTAGTCGACAGCAGCTGCCAAACTTCAATTCTAAACGCCATTGCAATGGCGAATACTTGTACGTCTCCCTGAGTGACATTTTGTGCAAAGTATCCAATGAGCTAGTTTACATATTTTCAACTAATCTGCATATCATCAGACACTTTAACTTAAAAAATGGCATGGATTTAGTACTGGTGAAAGGCTTTTCAGGGAGGCAGCCGCTGACTCTCAAAACTACACATGCTTTAGCCATCAGAGCATGACAAGGAACCAGACTGTATTGCTTATACAAGGTTATAATTTCGCATACTCATTCTGAAAGTCAGTGTGGCAAAGCTGATTGGACTTGGGTCAGCTCTGTTAGAGATGGGGGTTATATTCCAAAGTCTGCCTGAAGTGATTTTGTGCTTCTCCATTATCTATAAAATGGATGAATTATAGTTGTCTCCCCCTAGAGGATGGTGACGCAGGCTGGGTTAATAATAAGGGTTGTAAAGTGCACAGAAATATTAAGAGTAAGTGACAGAAGAGCTAGAATTAAAACTCAGGAGCTCCTGGCTTAAGCTCTGTGCACATTCCAGTGGAATACAACTTATTGTCTATGTACATACAACCAAAAATAGAAGAACACATTCAGGTAAGGTGAAAACCAGCTTTAACTGTTGCCTATTCTGTGACTATAACCCAGAGCATACCTTTGTTTTGGCCAAAATACTCACATAAAGTCTATTTCTACCACATTTCTGCCCAGACTAAAACCAGAAAGAACTGGGAGTCATATGGAAGAGTCTGGTTGTGAGAATAGCTGTGTTATTTGTGCAGTGGAGCCCTTGTTGTGCAGTGAAATCAGAGGGAAGGGTGTGTTTAGCAGTACTGTCGTCTTAGTTTCCATCAGCTCTAGTTTAAGCCTTGAAAAGGGACCCAGGAGGAGTGTGATAAATAGGTGTTGACAGATAACGTACCATTATGATGAGGGAGGTGGTCTAGAACACCGGAGACTTTGGTGCTATTCCCACTTTTGCCATTGTCTTGCGATGTGACCTTCGGCAAACTTCTGTCTGTTCTCCCATTCTTTGTTTGCCTTGTTTATTTAGTCTGTGGTTGAAACTCTATTTAGTCTGTGGTGGAGACTCCCATTCCATGGGAAATTACAACATGTTGAAATTAGTTTTCATTCCAAATCAGAACAAAAACAAATTTCAAAATTTCCCACAAAATGAAATTTTAAAAAATTGTTTCAAGTCAACCAAAACATTCCATTTCAATAAAATCAAATGTCCTGGGCCAGTTTAATCTTTTATTTTCTATTATAACATAATTTAGAATATAATATGTTTTAAAACAAACACATAAAAACATTCCCTTCTGATGTGGTCAAAACAGAACATTTAAACCTTATCAAAACACTTTTGTTCAATTTTTTTCAAAATTAAATGTTGTCAGAATTAACATGTACCCCCAGCATTTGCTGATGGAAAGACATTCCATTGCAATTTTTTTTGACCAGCTCTGTTTGTAAACTCTTCAGAGCACCTCTTACTATATGTGTACTGCAACCAACACAATGTGGTCTTGATCAATGCCAGAGCTGTAAACACTACCATAATATACATAAGAGTGCTGAAACGTTCTAAATGGTTCCCAAGATACACAAAGAAGGGAACCCAGGCAGATCCATATTATTTGACTATGACACTCTGACGGAAGGAATATCAGGAATCATAGAAACCATCCTCAAACCACTCACCACACCAAAGTTCAGCTTCCTCCAAGACACTACCAGCTTCCTTCAGAAACTCCACAACATTAACGACCTCCCTCAGAACTCTATCCTTGCCATAATGGATGTCACCTCCTTATACACCAATATCGCTCACCATGATAGCATTGCTTCCTGCTTCAAATACATAAAAGGTAATGCGCAATGTTCAGAAATCCACCGAAAACATATTGTCAAACTCATCCATTTCACTCTCTCCCACAACAACTTCATGTTTAACAGCAAATGCTTTGTCCAAACCATGGGAACAGCCATGGGTACTAGGATGGCTCCCCGATATGCCAACCTTTGCATGTGGAAGAATTCTTTAAGGAAGAATTTCTGGAAAAATGCACCACAAAACCAGTGATATACCTGAGATACCTCAATGATATTTTCATCCTCTGGACAGAAGAGTGAAACTCCCTCATAGATTTCTATCACAATGTCAAAAGCTACACCCATCCATAAACTTTCGCTAGGATGCTTCCACACCCACATCAACTTCCTGAACACAACAATCAGCTTCAACAATGGAACCCTAAAGATGACTATATACAAGAAACCCACAGATCACCACACTTATTTTCACAGATCCAACAACCACGCCAGACATAAAAAAAAAAAAATCCATTATCTACAGCCATGCATGCAGATACCACAGAATTTGCTCCAAAGAGAAAGTCTGGGATACACACCTTAACACACTGAAAACCACTTTCACTAAGCAAGGGCGCTCCACCAGAAAAGTAGACTGCATTATGGAATGGGACACCCAAATGCCCTGAAAGAATCTGCTTTGATATAGAAAAAAAACAAACCCCCAAAAACAAAACTCTGACCACAAATCCCTGGTTGTCAACCACAAATCCCTGGTTGTCAACTACCACTTCACAATAGAACCTATATGGGATATCATCAAACAATTACAATCCATATTTGATGGGGACCATATCCTGGTCTGTGAGAAGCTTGCTTCTGATGATACGTTTAGTGATGTTGGGGGGTTCTTTGAAGGCCTCTCTTTCCCAAACCCTCTTTTCTGGCCTTCAAAGAACCCCCCAACGTCACTAAACATATCATCAGAAGCAAGCTTCTCACAGACCAGGACACACCAACTCAAAGTGGCACCAGATCCTGACAGAACAACAAATGCAAAACCTGAACACATATCTGCTTGCTACGATGATAAATACCCCCCACAACTCACCTTTCAAGATCCATGGGTCCTACATATGCCTATCACAACATGTGGTGTACTTTATCCAGTGCATGAAATCCTCAATAATAACTATGTGGGTGAAACCAAATAATCACACATTCTTTAATGAACTCATATAGAAAAATGATAGAAGACAAACACACCATATCACCTCTGGTTGAGCACTTTTCACAAAGCGATCACTCCATATATGATCTTTCAATACTTGTCCTCAAGGGAAATCTGTATAACACCTTCAAAAGACAAGCCTAGGAACTTACATTCAGAATTCTGCGAGACACGAAAACCCATGGATGTAACAGGGACACTGAGTTTATGGCTCATTACAACAACGTGTAACATGCCACACTGCCTGCTGCCCCTAATTGCCCATTTCAAATTCTTTATGCATAAACAGTCTAACCCGCAATTGCCCACCTCAAGTGACTGCCTCCCATGTTACCCCTTCTGCTTAGCAATCTGTCCCAACTTGTATTTAGCTCAGACACTCTGCTTCCTTTCCCACACCTGAAGAAGAGCTCTGTGTAGGTCAAGAGCTTGTACCTTCCACTAACAGAAGTTGGTCCAGGGTTCCATTTCAGGTGAACTGAACAATATACACCATTTAGGTAGAAATGATGTGTATACATATGTATTAACACCACCGATTATAGCTGAGGTCCTCTCTCCACTACATCAATTTCTGTCATTGGCTGTTCCATATGGAAGAGCTGTTCACATGCAATTGACCTCCAAGCAATGAATGCTGTCCTTTCAAGCATCGTATCCACTACACAGTATATTGCTCTATGAGATTAAACATATCATTTTTTTTCTATTAAATATTATAGATTCAATCATTCTGATCTGATCTGCCAAGGATTCGCCTACCAGTCACTGAATGCAGTGCTCTCACTCCCCAGTAGCCCCATAACATATTGATCATGTTTAAGATGCACACAAAACCTTTTTAATAAAGAACACACTTCAGCTGTGAAAAAAGCAAACACTATATTCTAGCCACTGTGGATAAATAATATGATCACATTAATTACATAGTTACAGTGTAATCACACAGTATCTATATTATGATGCATGTAATTTGCGTTAATTTGTACAACTGGAAAATTAACTACCCGATTGATTGATTTATTTTAGTCTCATATTTAATGCATGTGGCCCATATTGTGACACATGTACTTATGGTGAGCAGTAACTTACTCCACAAGGAGGCCCATAGTTGTGGAGTAAAATACTACTCAATGTGGGTGAGGGTATCACTGTTTATATGTAAGCCCCAATTTATCACTGTGTTACTCCAGTTTTACATTGGTGTAACTTTCATTGAAACCAACCAAGGGGCAACTCCACTGAAATCAATGGAGTAACTGTGGTGAAACAGCCCCTTAGAATGCCAGTACAATAGTTACTTTGTAATTACTCTGAAATTATACACCTTCCTATTGCTAAATCCTACAGCCAGATTTAGTATAGAACTGTGTCACTTGTGCCTACCCGCAACCTTTGTACAGAATATAGAATAACACTAATTCCTTTTTTTAAACACAAATCTAATTTAAAAAAAAAATCCTTTTGTGCTTAGAATTTGCACATTGTCTTAGCTCCAATGTGCTTTTTTTGAAAGTTTAACCAAAATATGTGCCACTGTTTTTGAGTTAAGCAAGTAGGAAACAAACACAGGCAGAGTGCAGACACTCCTGTGACCCTTACCCTGCCCCTCACAAGACTTGCTTGCTACCCCTCTGTGTGTCCGTGCAATTCTAACACCAACATCCTGCCTGTGTCCTTCAGTGAGGTGGTTGGGTTGGCTTTCCCCTCCATCGAGCTACGCTCCTGCCAAGCACTAGTTAGAATTTTAGAATGCATCGTCTTGGGATGCATCAGGAGAGGTATTTCCAGTAGGGATAAGGAGGTTTTAGTACCGTTATATAAGGCACTGGTGAGACCTCACCTGGAATACTGTGTGCAGTTCTGGTCTCCCATGTTTAAGAAAGATGAATTCAAACTGGAACAGGTACAGAGAAGGGCTACGAGGATGATCCGAGGAATGGAAAACTTGTCTTATGAAAGGAGACTCAGGGAGCTTGGCTTGTTTAGCCTAACTAAAAGAAGGTTGAGGGGAGATATGATTGCTCTCTATAAATATATCAGAGGGATAAATACCAGAGAGGGAGAGGAATTATTTAAACTCAATACCAATGTGGACACAAGAACAAATGGATATAAACTGGCCACTAGGAAATTTAGATTAGAAATTAGACGAAGGTTTCTAACCATCAGAGGAGTGAAGTTTTGGAATAGCCTTCCGAGGGAAGTAGTGGGGGCAAAAGATCTATCTTGCTTTAAGATTAAACTCGATAAGTTTATGGAGGAGATGGTATGATGGGATAACATGGTTTTGGTAATTAAATATTCATGGTAAATAGGCCCAATGGCCTGTGATGGGTTTTTAGATGGGGTAAGATCCAAGTTACCCGGGAAAGAATTTTCTGTAGTATCTGGCTGATGAATCTTGCCCATATGCTCAGGGTTTAGCTGATCGCCATATTTGGGGTCGGGAAGGAATTTTCCTCCAGGGCAGATTGGAAGGCCCTGGAGGTTTTTCGCCTTCCTCTGTAGCATGGGGCACGGGTCACTTGCTGGAGGATTCTCTGCTCCTTGAGGTCTTCAAACTACAATTTGAGGACTTCAATAGCACAGATATAGGTGTGAGGTCTTTTTTAGGAGTGGTGGGTGAAATTCTGTGGCCTGCATTGTGCAGGAGGTCAGACTAGATGATCATAATGGTCCCTTCTGACCTAAATATCTATGAAAAAAAAATAATTTAGATTTATGTAGTTAGGAATTACCACCGTGTTAGCATGGCTCGGGGTTAATGGCATGGATTGGGTTTTTTATCGAACCAACATTTTAATGTTGTCTTATAACACTCTCTTATACTCAGAATCAATCTGATCTTAAATGCCTTTAATTATAAAATCTTTTAGTTAAACATGGTTTTGTATTTTTATATCTGCTCATTGACTGGATGATAAAGTAGCCAGCCATGCTGAGCCAGTCTTTTAGGTGCTAGAATGGGCACGGGCCTTAGAATCATAGAACCATAGAATATCAGGGTTGGAAGGGACCTCAGGAGGTCATCTAGTCCAACCCCCTGCCCAGAGCAGGACCAATCCCCAACTAAATCATCCCAGCCAGGGCTTTGTCAAGCCTGACCTTAAAAACTTCCAAGGAAGGAGATTCGACCACCTCCCTAGGTAACGCATTCCAGTGATTCACCACCCTGCTAGTGAAAAAGTTTTTCCTAATATGCAACCTAAACCTCCCCCACTGCAACTTGAGACCATTACTCCTTGTCCTGTCCTCTTCCACCACTGAGAATAGTCTAGAACCATCCTCTCTGGAACCACCTCTCAGGTAGTTGAAAGCAGCTATCAAATCCCCCCTCATTCTTCTCTTCTGCAGACTAAACAATCCCAGTTCCCTCAGCCTCTCCTCATAAGTCATGTGTTCCAGACCCCTAATCATTTTTGTTGCCCTTCGCTGGACTCTCTCCAATTTATCCACATCCTTCTTGAAGTGTGGGGCCCAAAACTGGACACAGTACTCCAGATGAGGCCTCACCAATGTCGAATAGAGGGGGACGATCACGTCCCTCGATCTGCTCGCTATGCCCCTACTTATACATCCCAAAATGCCATGGCGGTCTTGGCAACAAGGAAACACTGTTGACTCATATCCAGCTTCTCGTCCACTGTCACCCCTAGGTCCTTTTCCGCAGAACTGCTGCCTAGCCATTCGGTCCCTGGTCTGTAGCTGTGCATTGGATTCTTCCGTCCTAAGTGCAGGACCCTGCACTTATCCTTATTGAACCTCATCAGATTTCTTTTGGCCCAATCCTCCAATTTGTCTAGGTCCCTCTGTATCCTATCCCTGCCCTCGAGCATATCTACCACTCCTCCCAGTTTAGTATCATCTGCAAATTTGCTGAGAGTGCAATCCACACCATCCTCCAGATCATTTATGAAGATATTGAAAAAAACCGGCCCCAGGACCGACCCCTGGGGTACTCCACTTGACACCGGCTGCCAACTAGACATGGAGCCATTGATCACTACCCGTTGAGCCCGACAATCTAGCCAACTTTCTACCCACCTTATAGTGCATTCATCCAGCCCATACTTCTTTAACTTGCTGACAAGAATACTGTGGGAGACCGTGTCAAAAGCTTTACTAAAGTCAAGAAACAATATATCCACTGCTTTCCCTTCATCCACAGAACCAGTAATCTCATCATAGAAGGTGATTAGATTAGTCAGGCATGACCTTCCCTTGGTGAATCCATGCTGACTGTTCCTGATCACTTTCCTCTCATGTAAGTGCTTCAGGATTGATTCTTTGAGGACCTGCTCCATGATTTTTCCGGGGACTGAGGTGAGGCTGACTGGCCTGTAGTTCCCAGGATCCTCCTTCTTCCCTTTTTTAAAGATTGGCACTACATTAGCCTTTTTCCAGTCATCCGGGACTTCCCCCATTCGCCACGAGTTTTCAAAGATAATGCCCAATGGCTCTGCAATCACAGCTGCCAATTCCTTTAGCACTCTCGGATGCAACTCGTCCAGCCCCTTGTACTTGTGCACGTCCAGCTTTTCTAAATAGTCCCTAACCACCTCTTTCTCCACAGAGGGCTGGCCATCTATTCCCCATGTTGTGATGCCCAGCGCAGCAGTCTGGCAGCTGACCTTGTTAGTGAAGACAGAGGCAAAAAAAACATTGAGTACATTAGCTTTTCCCACATCCTCTGTCACTAGGTTGCCTCCCTCATTCATTAAGGGGCCCACACTTTCCTTGGCTTTCTTCTTGTTGCCAACATACCTGAAGAAACCCTTCTTGTTACTCTTGACATCTCTCGCTAGCTGCAGCTCCAGGTGCGATTTGGCCCTCCTGATTTCATTCCTACATGCCCGAGCAATATTTTTATACTCTTCCCTTGTCATATGTCCAACCTTCCACTTCTTGTAAGCTTCTTTTTTATGTTTAAGATCCGCTAGGATTTCACCGTTAAGCCAAGCTGGTTGCCTGCCATATTTACTATTCTTTCGACACATCGGGATGGTTTGTCCCTGTAACCTCAACAGGGATTCCTTGAAATACAGCCAGCTCTCCTGGACTCCTTTCCACTTCATGTTAGTCCCCCAGGGGATCCTACCCATCCGTTCTCTGAGGGAGTCGAAGTCTGCTTTCCTGAAGTCCAGGGTCCGTATCCTGCTGCTTACCTTTCTTCCCTGTGTCAGGATCCTGAACTCAATGAACTCATGGTCACTGCCTCCCAGATTCCCATCCACTTTTGCTTCCCCTACTAATTCTTCCCGGTTTGTGAGCAGCAGGTCAAGAAAAGCTGCCCCCCTAGTTGGCTCCTCTAGCACTTGCACTAGGAAATTGTCCCCTACGCTTTCCAAAAACTTCCTGGATTGTCTATGCACCGCTGTATTGCTCTCCCAGCAGATATCAGGAAAATTAAAGTCGCCAATGAGAACCAGGGCGTGCGATCTAGTAGCTTCTGCGAGCTCCCGGAAGAAAGCCTCATCCACCTGGTCCGGTGGTCTATAGCAGACTCCCACCACGACATCACTCTTGTTGCTCACACTTCTAAACTTAATCCAGAGACACTCAGGTTTTTCTGCAGTTTCGTACCTGAGCTCTGAGCAGTCCTACTGCTCCCTTACATACAGTGCAACTCCCCCACCTTTTCTGCCCTGCCTTGAGAAAAGAAATATACTACAGAGTTCTTTAAGCTTCTTCCTGTAGCTAAGCACAAAGCATTGCTCCTACAGTTGCTTCTGCAGTTGATTTCAAGTATTGGCACTGGTTTTTTCATGGTTAATTTTGTGGGCAGGCATTTCTGTTCTTTCTCTTGTTTTGTGGCTTTTGCATTTCCACGGAAAAGGACACAGCTTTGAAGCTTAAAGCTGGGCATGTTCTACAAGAACTGGGGGTTATTCCAAAAGGTTATTATACTATTAGTAGAAATAAACCATGACATTTCCTTCTTCAGCACATCTTGGAGGAATTTTTACATAGTTTTAAGACTCACGAGTGACTCCTGCCCGGTACAAGCACAGTCATCCTGGAACACCAGTTGCTCTGAACAGTGAAGCCCGTTCAGAAAAATGAAGTGATAAATTTTAGTTTATTTTATAACAGAAATGACCTTTTCTGTGTTTTACTTCACTGATTTTCAGTGAGCTGAACAGATGGTTACTCTATCATGAGCAATAGTTAAATTATGATCATGAACTTACTTTTCTTTGGCAAATTTGTGGGGAAAATGAATATTATTTTTCCACATATCTGAAGGATAAAAGCATTTGTGGAGAGGAATCACTCCCATTGAGGACTCTTGTATACTTTGCAGTAGTATTTTATTAAGAACCGGGGAATCCAAAAGTCCCACAGATGTAAGGTTTCAATTAACTTTACATTGTGTCCAAGTCTTTAAATACTCAACTAAATTTTAATCCAATCACTTGATTTGACCCAAACATGATTAATCTTTGACTCATCAGTTCAGTCAGGGGTTAAAAAGAAAACTAATTTTTGGCCCATCCTTACTCATATGTGAATACACTGGGATCAGAGCGGTTTCCCGTTTGACTGACACCTTGGCACTTGCTAGCACTGGCTTTCTATTTAGCCATGATCATTCCTGTCCATTTCTCCCTCTCCCACCCAAATGTTCAACAGCATTCAGTGTTTGTCCTTTTGTACTTTCTCCCAGCAAGATGTGATGCTTGCAAGCTCTTGGTGTTGAATTAATCAAAGTGCCTGCTGTTTGACCTGCATTAGAGCTATGAAACAGGTTTTAAATAGTGGGTTTTCTATTTTTAAAGAAACAGCACTTTACTGGGAGGATCTAGTACATGGAAGAATAGCAATTGTGAGATACCCAAACCAGCCAATCACCCTTGGGTAGCCCACTAGTAGCTCATCTACCTGTAATTGGGGTAAATGTGTGGCCTAGTGGCTAGACCAGTGGAGGGGACTCAGAACAGCTGTGTTTTCTGCCCAGCTAGTTTGAGTGACTCCTGTATCTCAGTTTCCCCATTTGTAAAATAGGGATAACGATTCCTCCTTTACAAAGTGCAAGATAAGAGCTAGGTATTGTTTTGTGTCCAGCCCAATACCTGAGGCTGCTCTTTAGTGACATCATTACAAGAGGTGCCATCCTGTCATTTGAATCTCTACGTCATACCATCATGCTGGCCAGTCACTGTTATACAGATGGATGATGGAGTCTCGTGTCGGTGTTGAGGATTCATCAGATGCTACTAATGAACACGTATATGGGAGATTAGACTGATGCGAGAACGGCAAACATGATTACATGAGGGACAGACAAAAACATCCGTGGCCGTTGCACACTGTTGTATCCTTGCTTTGCACTGTTCACATTTTTCACACAGGTGTTGATGTGCCTTGCTTCAAAGCACTTAACAACAAAGTGACAAGGCTGCCAGCACCTTGCTTTGTCATGGGCTGTTGCTTTCCAGTAACTGGGACTGACCTGAGATGCTGTAAAGTTTGACTTCAAGTTTTACCTTTTGTGCTGACCATCATGAAATGAGGTGCCTTGCTTTAACTGACCATCAAATATTACCTTGGGCATTCTCGAGTCGGCCATAGGAACAAGGTGCCCAGACCAACACACTGGAGCTGTTATGATTGTGCTCTGACTGCCAGGCATCTGACAATGATTAAGGATTTCAGCATTAGGAAACTTGTCCCACCATCGAACCCTGAAAATAGCTTGGTGGCAGGGCATATGGAACTAAATCAAGTTTCCTGCTATGGCAGCAATGTTGTCCAAGCCTCATATCCATTTAGAAGGGCTGCTAGCTGCACCATTGTCCAATACACATTTAGCTTCGTGCTTATTTTGATGCCTCTATTATTCCATCAGTGGTGTGATAACACCCCAAAAGCAGAGCTCGCCTTGGCTACGTGATGTGTAACCTCCTCATCAGTTGTGGCATCTATGCCCGTAGGCTCCTTAGGTAACCAAAACTTCTTCATGGGCTTGAGAGGAACGTTACTGACCTTCATCAAGGGCTGGACATGCACATCCCCCAGCACAGGCTGGTACATTACATTGGCTTTCTTTAGGCTGAATGTAAAACCGAAGTGATTAACAGCACAAGCAAAGGGATCAGTTATCGATTGAATGTCATTGATTGAGTGAGCAGCCAGTGCAGTCATCAGCAAATAAAGGCTCTTTAATAAGTCAACCTGCCACTTCTGCATGGACATGGGAACACTGCCGATTAAACAACTTCCCATCGGTGCGGAACTGAATGAACACTCCTCTGTCAGTGCTATGAAATGCATCCATAAGCATAGCAAAAAAAAAAAAAAAGAATGGAAAAGAGAGTGGGAGCCAGCACACAGCCTTGTTTGGTGACATTAGTGACCGGAAAGGGGTCAGATATCTTGCCATTTCCCACCACTCTGGCCATCTTCCCATCATGGAAGGACGAAATGACAGAAATAAACATTTCAGGGCATCCAAAGATGAACAAAAATTTCCAGAATCCCTCATGATTTACAGAATCAAAAGTCTTGGCCAACAAACACTATATAAAGACCCTGGCTTTGCTCCTGGCACTTTTTCTGAAGCTGATGGCCTGTGACGAGCATGTCTTTAGTGCCCTGAGACTCAGGGAGGATGGTTTCCACAAAATGGGTGTTAAGTCTATTCAGTATAACCTGGGCAAGAATTTTTCCAGCAACAGAAAGTAGGGGAATGCTGCAGTGCTGATCAGAGCTTGCCCTATCACCCTTACATTTATAAAAGTGAACCGTGAACATTCTTGAAATCCTGTGGCACAAACTCTTGCTCCCAGTTAATGCAGAAGAGCCTGATAAGATGCCTTGAATTGTGGTAGCCGCAGATCTCTGCTGGAATGGCACCTGGTCCAGGTGCCTTTCCTTATGAAATCTGCTGGATTGCTGTTATGGTCTTGTATAAAGTAGAGGCTAGAGCAAACTCTTACTTTAATGGGAGATGCTTCCTCAGAGATGTTGGAAGCGTGGTTGAGAAGTGAACTGAAATGTTCCATTCATCGAGCAAGTATTTCAGTGTCAGTTATGTCAGTTGCTGACCAGTGTGCATGCAGGGGTTATTCCGTTGCACCTGGAGCCATTCACAGCATGCAGATCAGCTAAAAAGCTTTCGGTGTCTTTGCTGTCTGCTACCAGTTGTAACTCTGTTGTTTTCTTTTCCCGCCACTGGTTTTTCATTTGCCAATGTCTGGTCTGAACCTTCTGATTTGCTCAATGATATGCAGCCCTCTTAGCTGCCAAATCTGTATCCACTAGGTAGGCTCGATGGATAGTATGCAGTGAGTTCAAGAATCGACATATTTCAAGGTATTCTCATCAACCCAAACCTGATGTTTCCTCTTAATAGAGCTGAAAACTTCAGCAGTCATGTTATATGTCATGTCCCGTGAATGTTTCCAGGCTGTCTCAACATCCACTGAGGCACCTGTAGCTAAGGGAAGTGCTTCCATGAGTTTTTGTTGGAATTCAGACAGTTTGTCAGTTTTCCAAGCTTGAAATATTGATTTTCTTTGCTAGCTTGAGTCACTGTCTGTGTTGCTTGAAAGCGATACAGAGAGACATTTGACTCTCACGCGTCTACTACAGATCAACAGTCAGTGCCTCTCATGGTGCGAGTGAGTCTAACATAGCAGAGAGCTCTTCACCTACAATAACATAATTGATCATGTGCTAGTGTTTTGCATGGGGGTGCATCTAGGTCACCGTGTACTTGTTGACCTGTTGAAACACTATTTGTGATGACTAGGTTGTGCTTGGTGCATTTGGAAGGTAGTTGGAAGTCATTAGAGTGTGTGTTACCAACTCCATGACAACCGATCACATTGCCCCATAATGCACAGTCATGACCAATGCTGGCATTGTGGTCACCAAGGATAATCAACTTATCATTATGTGGGAATGACCTGGTGACGCTATCAAGGGTTTGATAAAAGTGGTCTATCTCCTCATCTGGATTGATCCTGGTTGGTGTATCTGCGCTGATGACAGAACCATCATGACCTTTAGCAAGGTCGATACAGAGGAGCATAAGTCTGCCATTAACCCCCTTTGGCAATGACTCAAGTTTGTGGGCAACTGAAGAGTGGATGGCAAACCCCACTTCAGAGCATGTGCATTCATCTCCATATTTGCCAATCCAGTAAAAGGTGTAATCAGCACCCACTGCTCCTATCTGCCACTCAGCGGCAAGTCTTGTTTCACTGAGTGCAGCAATATCTGTATTGCCCCACACCAATACTCTACTGCATAGACTGATTCTACGCACAGGTCTGTCGCCTCCGTCCAGGAGTGTGCAAACATTCCAGCTTGCAAAATGTACTTGGGGATTCCTTGAATATCAGCTGCAGAAGAGCTGAGTGATGGCTCTGCCAGCTTTGGATGGAGCAAGTGTTTTTTTAGGGATCTTTTTCCAGCTCCCCTTCCCCATTTGAGAAGAGCAGCGCTGTCCCTAAATAGGGCTACTCTTACACCGAGGAAGGATACAAACGTAGCATCTGCTCCAGTCTATGATGAACAAGCAACACTCCCGGGTTGCCTGTGTGCATGGTTATGAGTGAGGACTTCCAGCAGCATTTTCTGCCTGTCCTCGTTGCCATGTCCCCGTCGCCACAGGACTTGAACTAGAAAGGGGGAGAGTCGATGTGGCGCTATGATTAGATTATATTGGGGAAGACGTGTGCAGCTCCTCTCTGCCTCTCTTTCATCAACGTAAACCATGTGCCATACTCAGGCAGGAGTTGCCATGAGCAGGGCAATGAACGTGCAGGTTTGAGTGCGGAACTCCTTCTAGTGAATGCTGTTGACCCCTCACAGATCCTCCATCTTTCCAGAGTTACTTCTGGAAGGGCCATTCCATGCCCATGCGGTTTATGGTGGCCTGCATTCACTATGTCCAGTACTGTCTTTGGGCATCTGTGGCCTTTTGTAGGGGCAGCAGCTCCATGTCTGCTCCTCCGTGCCCTATTGGTACTACCCTCAGATTGTCCACGACTGCTTATTCAACAGGGTTCCCAGCTGATAATGCACCTGCCCTCTATATCTGAAGGCCGTTCTAATACTCACAATCCGTGGATGCACTTGATGACCGATGATGCTGCCTTTGGAAAAGTGACGCAGAACTGAACACTGTTATACAAAGCTACAATGTAAGCCCCACAGGTATCTCTGTCATAGGTTTTTACTTCCTGTACTAACCATGAATGAGTGCATCAGCCAAGCTAAAATAAGAACATGACCCAAACCTTTGACCACATCTTGAACTGAATAAACTGAGGTTTTTGAGGTTTGAACAACGTTTGTAGAACTTTTTTCCATACTTCATGCCTCCATCTGGCAGTGGGAGCAGAGGTTCCAAAATGCTGTTCTCACAGTATATTTCTGGCCTCACCAGAATCGTGAAAATCTCACTAGCATGAAGGTTCTCATGAGACTTTTCAGCCTAGCATTGTGGACTTTACAACTCTTGGGTGTTTTAGATAAATTCACTAGTGCTACCAAGTTTTGCAATTTTATTGCAAGTCTCATGATATTTGGTGTTTTTATTATAGCTTTGCCTCCTGGAGTCATGTGATTTTGTGAGAATCTCAGATTTCATTTTCTTTAAAAAAATAAATGTCTATCCCTTGTGGTTGCAGACAAAACCTGGAAATTATGACTCTTAAAGGCTCAAAAACCAAAAGGCAAATAAAAACTCACCCCTAATTGTGTGATATATAAATAATCATGATTTTTAAGCTAGTCTGATGAGTTGGGCTGACTCATGATTTTTAAACATCGGGGTGCTTTTCTAAGGCACACAAAATTTCCTTACAGTTAGAAAGATCTCTCCTACTATCTAACCTAAATCTCGCTTACTGCAGATCAAGCTCATAATGTCTTGTCCTACCTCCAGTGGACATCCTCTTTATAACAGCTCTTGACGTATTTGGAGACTTATCAGGTCTCCCTTCAGTCTTCTTTTCTCAAGCCTAAAGATGTCCAGGGCTTTTTTAACCCTCTTCTCATAGGTCATGTTTTCTAAAGCTTTTATCATTTTTGTTGTTCTCCTTTAGATGCTCTCCAGTCTGTCTTTGTTACTGTTCTGAGGGGTGTAGGTGGAAGACAGAGACTTCTTCTTCCCAGATGTTTCCCAATTCTTGCCCCCTGGGAATTGTGCTGTGTGGAGCGAGGGCTGGACGTCAGCTTTCCTTGTCAGACACCATTATTTATTTTCAGCTAGAGGGCATGAGGCATTTGCCAAAGAGAAAAGACCATGTGGTCCCTGCCAGAAAGAGCTCTCACTCTGACACATCAGGAGATCTGAATCCAGAGTCTGCCCATCTTTAGAAGACACAGTACACTCCTGATCATCCAAATAGCAAGGGGGACATAGATTTTATTTGGATACCCAGGAGCAGAGAATCGAGAGGGTAGGAGCCATTCAGCCGTTCAACTGTGGGGTGGCCTCCCTTGCAGCTGGGGGCTCCTCCTCCTCCGAGTTCTGGCTGGGGGTCTCTGCTCTGCCCTGCTCACTCGCTGCCATGACAGCAGGGCTGCAAGGGCTCCCTATACTGGGAAGCCTTTTAGCTACAAGGTGGCCTGTCCTGTGGCCAGGGGCTTGTACTCCTCTTCCTGGCAGTCCCAGCCAGGGGTATCTGCTCTGTTACCTGTACTTCCACATTATCCAAACCCTTTCTTGTCTCCCAGCATGGGACACATGCTGGAGAGGGTGCTTTTCTCATGCATCTCAAGTTAGAGGATAAGGAAGAGATTTGGATAATGCAAAGGTTTGGAGGTGCCAACATTTAGGTCCTGGCAGGTTGCACAAAGGATGACAAGAGTTACAGATCAAAAAGAAGAAGAGGTTGGAGCTACGGGTGGCAAGGATGTCTCTCACTGATGCAAGGCAGACACAGACCCTGGACTCAGGTGTTGCTATATGAGCAGAGGGGGATATAAAGCAAACCACAGATGCCACTGTAGAACTTGTGACTAGAGCAGGGTGAATAACTGAGTTTTCTGGTTCTCTGGCAGTGCCCTGGATTTGGTTTGATTTTTTAATTCTTTTCGATCAACCCAAAACCAAAATTTTTCAGAATTTTCAGCAACAGAAAGAGTCCAAAGAAAAATCATTTTGCATCAAACAAAACCTTCAGGGCTTGTGGCGTTTTTCAAAGAAGCAAAGGCAATTTAAACACAAAGGGCAAGATTCACATGGGGCCTTGCATGCCACCAGCATTCAGACAGTCTCCTTCCTTTGAGGTTTTTAAGGTCCGGCTTGACAAAGCCCTGCCTGAGATGATTTAGTTGGGGATTGGTCCTGCTTTGAGCAGGGGGTTGGACTAGATGACCTCCTGAGGTTCCTTCCAACCCTGATTTTCTATGATTCCATGACAATGGAGGTGGTTGGGCCCACAGTATGGGCACTGCGGGCCAGAGAACACCCAGTTAAACAAGCCCACTGTGGGGAACGCATGAGTTAGGCCCTGGGTGTCACAACTGAGGTAGCTGGGCACATGCCCATTGGCAGATTTTAAGTGCCTGGTGGACCTTACCAGTGGAAACTTGGGTGCCTAGGGGCTTTAGGCACTACAGGGTTAAGTTGCAGCGGAGTGGCGCTTTAAGGGTCTAAATTCTGGTTCTAGGAACCTAATTGGATAGTGAGTTTGTGTGTGTGGTTTTTGGGAGGGGGGTGAGGGGGTGAGAGAACCTGGATTTGTGCAGGAAATGGCCCAACTTGATTTCATGCACATTGTGTAAAGAGTTGTCACTTTGGATGGGCTATCACCAGCAGGAGAGTGAATTTGTGTGGGGGGGTGGAGGGTGAGAAAACCTGGATTTGTGCTGGAAATGGCCCAACCTGATGATCACTTTAGATAAGCTATTACCAGCAGGACAGTGGGGTGGGAGGAGGTATTGTTTCATATTCTCTGTGTGTATATAAAGTCTGCTGCAGTTTCCACGGTATGCATCCGATGAAGTGAGCTGTAGCACACGAAAGCTCATGCTCAAATAAATTGGTTAGTCTCTAAGGTGCCACAAGTACTCCTTTTCTTTTTGCGAATACAGACTAACATGGCTGTTACTCTGAAACTAGTTTTCAATGACTCCCTGACCACACAGGAAGCATGTGGCAGAATAGGGAGTTGATGCAGGGCTCCTTCACGCTAGGCAGGTGTCCTGAACGCTGGGAAATTCTAAAGCAGAGCCCAGCTGATGCTCAGGTTCTCCCTGAGTCTAAAACTCACCCCTCCTAGGGGAGCCAGAGACACCAGGAAATCAAAGTCACTAAGGGTATGTCTACACACCAATTAAACTCCTGCAGCTAGCCCCTGTCAGCTGCATTGAGGCTGTCAATTTGCAGTGTAGCTGTCCAGGCTCAGCCTGGAGTCCAGGCTCTGGGCCCCTCCCACCTTGCGGGCAATTTTACAGCCCGATGATCCCAAGACAGCTGACACATGCCAGCAGTGGGTGTCTAACTGCAGGATAGACAAACCCTAAGATACCAATCCACTTAAGTACGTGGTTGACTGTAAGTCTGTGATTAGCCCCATGGAAGCCAACATTAAGCCTATGCTTGAATGAGTTGCTGGATTGGGGCTGACCCATTTGAAGGTGCTATGTAATAGTGAGGGTAGAGAGTTTCTTTCCCGGCGCAGACTAGCATGAAAAAGATGTTCCTTTGATTTCCTCCTCCACACATGCAGATTTTTTTGAAGCTGTTGTTCCTGTTTTATAGTGTGACCATGTGCTGGGCTTTTCGTAAAGTGGCAACAGCGGTCAGTCAAACAGACATCCCTCTGCAAACCTGCCTGGATCACTCTGTTTTCAAATCCCGGGGCTCCAGGCAGCTTTACAAGATGTCAGCTGTGTGATTAACAGTCCCTGAGGAGAGCTGTGCAGGTGCGTGGGGAGGGATGTAGATTCCTGGCCTTGGCACGGCCCTGGCATACACTGGAGGAGCTTCAACTTGACCTTGTGCCACTCCCTCTGGACTGATCCATGGGAAGCATTTTGTGCCACAAATTTCAGAAGCTAAGAGTTGCGGGTTCTCTGCAAAAGCCTCATCAGCTCCCCGCACTGGCTTTGCGGGCAGCTTGTCAGAGCTCAGGTGCAGTGGAGAGAGGCAGTTGCAGAGCACCCATTGCAGCTTGTGGATACACAGCTGTGCAAATTAGAGCCACACAGGCGTTTACACCATTAAAGGAGTGGATGGCCTGACACAGCCTCCCTCCCCTCTGAGTGCTCCCAGGGACAGCCACAGGACTACCTGTGGAGCGACATCCTACTCCACACCTGTAAGGGAGACAGAATCTGGCCCTTTTTATTATTCCTGAGTCTGCAGACAGGCAGCGCCTACACACTGCCACCGGACAGCCTTTGCGGAGCCCTGATCAACACACCACCCATTCTGGGAGAGCAGGCACTGTGGGAAGTGCCCCACGCAGTACACATGACCAGCAGCCCCTCCCAGGACCTCTATTTAAGTGCAGAGGGAGTGCCAAGAAGTTGTCCTTGCAACAAGGCAGATCCGTGACCTGCTGCTGAGACAGACCCTGTGGTGTTCATGTCTCCTCGCCCTACCCTCTGGTTCTTGCCTCTGGCTTGATCCTTGGCTCCAGCCCCTGATTATTGACTCTGGCACCTGCTATTGACCTTGGCTCAACTCTTGACTCCAGACCTTGGTTACTGACTCTGACTTGAGCCCTCAGGCCTGATCACCTACAGCTCTAGCCACTGAACTGACTGCCCAAGCCCTGGTTCTAGGCAGTGACTGTCTAAAATGGGACAACGTACTTTCTGTAAAGGGGGGTGGCTTCTGGCTGCGTGGTTCTGCTACAGCTCTGGAACACACTCCTCATCTTCGTCTGAAATAGTCCAGATATGCAGCATGCTGAGAAGACCACCAAAAGATACCCTTAGAGAGGGCTTTTGGAGTGGGGCCAGGGTTTGCTTCCCACGATGAAGGGACAGAAAGGAGTTTCTGTAGATATCTGGCTGGCTGAGCTCCTGCTGAACTGATTACAGTAACTCCTCGCTTACCGTTGTAGTTCTGTTCCTGAAAAATGCGACTTTAAGCGAAACGATGTTAAGCGAATCCAATTTCCCCATAAGAATTAATGTAAATAGGGGGGTTAGGTTCCAAGGAAATTTTTTTCACCAGACAAAAAACTATATTATATATATATACACACACAAAGTATAAGTTTTAAACAAACAATTTAATACTGTACACAGCAATGATGATTGTGAAGCTTGGTTGAGTGGTGAAGTCAGAGGGTGGGATATTTCCCAGGAATGCCTTACTGCTAAATGATGAACTAGCAATCAACTGAGCCCTCAAGGGTTAACCCATTGTTGTTAATGTAGCCTCAGCACAAATGGAGGGAGGGGAGACAGCATGGCAGACAGAGACACACACCCTGTGTGTGTGAGAGAGAGATACGCATTGGCCCTTTAAGTACGCTGACCCCACTCTAAATACATTGCCTTTAAAAAGCTCAGGACATTGAGACAGCAGCTGTGGTCTCTCTGTCCTGAGCCCTGTCCTGTCCCCACCCTGCTCTATATGGAGAAGGCGTAAGCAGGGGGCAGGAGGAGGGGGAAGGGGGACACCCTCACATTAGCCCTCCTCTCCCCCGCCCCCCCAGACAGCAAGCAGGAGGCTCCAGGGAGCAGCTCCAAGGCAGAGAGCAGGAGCAGCACATGACAGTGGGGGGAGGGACAGCTGAACTGCTGGCAATTGGTAGCCTGCTGGGAGGCTGCTGCACAGGGAATTTAGGGGAGCGGGGAGCTGATGGGGGGGCTGCCGGCCCACCCTGGTTCCACCCAACCCCCACCAGCTTGCTCCAACGGGCTGCTCTTCCTGCAAGCAGTGGACAAAGCAGGGGGCTGCCAAACAATGTTATACGGGAGCATTGCGCAACTTTAAACGAACATGTTCCCTAATTAATCAGCAACGTAACAACGAAACAACGTTAACCAGGACGACTTTACGTGTGGAGTTCCTGTAGTTGAATGCCAGTGGGATTTTATGATATTGAATGATTAATTAACATGGTAGGGTGCCCAAAGCCTTGGATAGGCATACTGTAAAACAAAGAACAGGCTGTTTCCATTAAACTAACCTTCCTCCAGTATGTTTCTGTATCAAGGGGCAGATTAGGGTTAGTGTCCCACTAAGGCATCCTTATTCAAGAAGAGCACTTAAGCATGTGCTTAAGCCCCGTTGAAATCAAAGCCTTAAAGCTAAGCAGGTGCTTAAGTAATTTCCTGAACTGGTGTCTAACCGTGGCGATCATGTACTCATACGAGCAGGCCGATTGACTTCAATAGAATGATTTGTTTGAGTAATGGCTCAGCAAAGGTCCACAATCCAGTCCATAAAGAGTCCCATGGAAGACAGGAAAACATCCTTGGGTGTTTCTATTGAAGGTAACATCTTTCTTGGTCTAAAGAGACTGGAATTAATTTTATGAGAGTCTCCAAATACAGAGAGGAAAGGTTAAATGACCATGCTCACTTTTAAACACTTCAAATGCTAAAAGCAAAGGATTCTTATGAACAATTTATACTAAACAAAAATCAAAGTTAGATTATCATTCATTCACTAATGCCTTTTTCCCCCTAAACATTGACATCTGATGTTTATAAGCCTGTGAATAATACAGGTCCTGTTACCTTTCTCGCTTAAAATCAACTTCCTTTATGCACTATGCAGGTTTCATTTAGCAATTATTCTAGGCTTTCCAAAATACTTTGTTATCCCTTTGAAATGCTCTCGCCGAGGAAATCCTTGCTCTGCTTTTTATTACACTGTTACATTTGCTATTGTTTTAACTTAAGCAGCAGCATATTCTACCCTTACATGATAATACTTTGCACTTTTCATGTTCAAAGCACTTCACAGACACTGGGTCTGATTCGACAGGCATCCCATGCCGTTGACTTCAGTGAGAGTTCTATGGATTGGCAGCCTTCCAGGCAGGCACTGTGGAGATGTTGAGCAAACTTGTTCTGCAAGAGCCAAATCCAGCGCTTTGAAATTCATTTGTGTGGCTGTAATCCAGCCAGGACCAGTGCTAATCTCCTCCCAGAACTCTATGCAGTTTGCACATCAAAAATTCCATTCTTCATCCATGGCAAAGTATTCCCCAAAGCCTTCAACACCCTGCTGCCCTGTCTTCCACTATCGACTGCCTATGCTCCCCCCTTCTCCTTTCATCTATGAAAGAAACTTCCAACCACCTCGACAGCACTGCCATGAATTGCAGATCCACACAGTTGCTGAGCAAAGTGGCTTAACTGTGTTTCAGATGTTGGATCATCAGCATTTAACTCGTATGCTCAGTGCACATTGGAGCGATTTAAATCAAGCGGACTTCTGGCCACTTCTACATCTCTGACTTGTGCAAGTCCAAAGATGAGTTGCTTCATCTACCAATTAGAGCAGATTGAACAATTTTGGACAAAACTCTCCGCCCCACCACCTCAAAAAATGCCATTTTGTCAAACCTGAAATGTTTCATGGAAACGCAGCAGTTTCAACAAAGGTTTTATTGGGAAGGTTTCTCAGGTGCAGGATGGAAATGCCGGTCAAAACCAGACAGAGCATAAGCCATCAGAATAGTCAATTGCCTAATGGTTAGAGGCACTCATAGGGCAGTGGGGTTCAAGTCTTTGTTCTGGTGATTCACCTAACCACCGGACTACTATGTTTTTGGCTCATATGTTTTTCCCAACAAAAATATTCTTGCAAGTTCATGATTTCATTCTGACCTGGAATGAAAACAAATTTCAAAACCTCAAGGTTTTTTTTTTCTTGTTTGCCAGTGAGCCCTACTAGCAAGATACCCTAGTGAAGTGACAGGAGAAGTTAGCATTGCAGGGCTGGGCTTAGAATTTCTGCTTTTCTGGCTTGTGTTCATGTGTTCAAGTCAATGTCCAAACCTCTTTTCACTAGAAAATTAACATGTGCACAACAAGTCTTCTTTCATGTGGTTATTTTATCAGACAGCTTTAACACGGTAATGTCCAATGCATTCTGGTAAATGTAACTAATATTTATAGTGAAATATACTTCAAAAAAGTGAAGTATAACATCGTTTCCAAAGGCCCTTTAAAAGTGTCGGAATAGTTAGAGGCAGGGAAAAAAAATACCCTTTGAATGTATCTTTCGTAGTTTCACAGAGTTTAAGGCCAGAGCAGACATTAGATCCTTTCTCACCAAACCTCCTGCATAATACAGGCCATTACATTTCACCCCTGTATTGGGTCCAAAAGACTTTAATTAGACTAATGCATGAAGATACAGCAATTTTCACTCCACTTGTGACAGCCTTACAGAGATTTGGCCCTATGACCTAGAACATCAAAAGCAACAACCATGCCCCTCTGCCAGCAGGCCACCTAGGGTGGCACACCGATCCTGCATTATTGCTGGGTCAGAGCCTTTGTGCATGGCAGCTAGATGCAAACTGTAGGTCAGTCACAAGTTCCCAAAGCTTACGAACCCATCCAACAACTTTCCCACAAGAGAACAGCATTCCAAAGACACACTGAAAAAAAATACCCGCGCAAGTAAATAACTAAGGAAAATGAGTCACCATGCAGGTTTAAATTTAACAGTGAAACGTTTGTGTCAGGACCTCTCTTTCGCCTAGAACAGAACAGAGGCAGCCAGATTCCTTGGGATCAGGATTTGTGTCTAGGGGTATGTCTACACTACGAAATTAGGTCGAATTTATAGAAGTCGGTTTTGTAGAAAGCGTTTTTATACAGTTGATTGTGTGAGTCCCCACACAAATGCTCCAAGTGCATGTAGTCGGCGGAGTGTGTCCACAGTACCGAGGCAAGCGTTGACTTCCGGAGCGTTGCACTGTGGGTGGCTATCCCACAGTTCCCGCAGTCTCCGCCGCCCATTTGAATTCTGGGTAGAAATCCCAGTGCCGGATGGGGCTAAAACATTGTCGCGGTTGGTTCTGGGTACATATCGTCAGGCCCCCGTTTCCTCCCTCCCTCCGTAAAAGACAATCGTTTTGCGCCTTTTTTCTTGAGTTACCTGTGCAGACGCCATACCACGGCAAGCATGGAGCCCGTTCAGCTCACCGTCACCGTATGTCTCCTGGGTGCTGGCAGACGTGGTACTGCATTGCTACACAGCAGCAGTTAATTGCCTTTTGGCAGCAGACAGTGCAGTATGACTAGTAGCCATCATCGACGTAGTCCTGGGTGCTCTTTTAACCAGGCACCTGGGCAAACATGGGAGTGACTCAGCCAGGTCATTTCCCTTGTTTCGTCTCGTGGCGGTTGAGTCCTACCAGCAGTGCACTCTCTTTTAGCCTGCAGCTAGCAGAAGATGATGGCTAGTCGTCATACTGCACCATCTTCTGCCAAGCACCCAGGAGATGACGACGGCTAGCGGTCGTACTGCACAGTCTGCTGCCAGCAAGATGTATAAAGATAGATGAAGTGGCTCAAAACAAGAAACAGACCAGATTTGTTTTGTATTCATTTTCTCCTCCCTCCCTCCCTCTCTCTGTGAAATCAGCAGCCTGCTAAACCCAGTTTTGAGTTCTATCCTTGAGGTTTTGAGTTCTATCCTTGAGGGGGCCATTCAGTTTCTCACAAAGCCACCCCCTTTGTTGATTTTAATTCCCTGTAAGCCAACCCCGTAAGCCACGTCATCAGTCGCCCCTCCCTCCATCAGGGCAATGGCAGACAATCGTTCCGCACCTTTTTTCTGTGCAGACGCCATACCACAGCAAGCATGGAGCCTGCTCAGATCACTTTGGCAATTAGGAGCACATTAAACACCACACACATTATCCAGCAGTATATGCAGCACCAGAACCTGGCAAAGAGATACCGGGCGAGCAGGCGACGTCAGCGCGGTGACGTGAGTGATGAGGACATGGACACAGACTTCTCTGAAAGCACGAGCCCTGGCAATGTGGGCATCATGGTGCTAATGGGGCAGGTTCATGTGGTGGAAAGCCGATTCTGGGCTCGGGAAACAAGCACAGACTGGTGGGACCGCATAGTGTTGCAGGTTTGGGATGATTCCCAGTGGTTGCGAAACTTTCGCATGCATAAGGGCACTTTCATGGAACTTTGTGACTTGCTTTCCCCTGCCCTGAGGTGCAAGAATACCAAGATGAGAGCAGCCCTTACAATTGAGAAGCGAGTGGCAATAGCCCTGTGGAAGCTTGCAATGCCAGACAGCTATCGGTCAGTTGGGAATCAATTTGGAGTGGGCAAATCTACTGTGGGGGCTGCTGTAATGCAAGTAGCCAATGCAATCACAGATCTGCTGATATCAAGGGTAGTGACCCTGGGAAATGTGCAGGTCATAGTGGATGGCTTTGCTGCAATGGGATTCCCTAACTGTGGTGGGGCCATATACGGAACCCATATCCCTATCTTGGCACCGGAGCACCAAGCCGGCGAGTACATAAACCGCAAGGGGTACTTTTCAATAGTGCTACAAGCACTGGTGGATCACAAGGGACATTTCACCAACATCAACGTGGGATGGCTGGGAAAGGTACATGATGCTCGCATCTTCAGGAACTCTGGTCTATTTCAAAAGCTGCAGGAAGGGTCTTTATTCTCAGACCTGAAAATAACCGTTGGGGATGTTGACATGCCTATAGTTATCCTTGGGGACCCAGCCTACCCCTTAATGCCATGGCTCATGAAGCCGTACCCAGGCAGCCTGGACAGTAGTCAGGAGCTGTTCAACTACAGGCTGAGCAAGTGCAGAATGGTGGTAGAATGTGCATTTGGACGTTTAAAAGCGTGCTGGCGCAGTTTACTGACTCGCTTAGACCTCAGCGAAACCAATATTCCCACTGTTATTACTGCTTGCTGTGCACTCCACAATATCTGTGAGAGTGCCAAGGGGGAGACATTTATGGCGGGGTGGGAGGTTGAGGCAAATCACCTGGCTGCTGGTTACGCACAGCCAGACACCAGGGCGGTTAGAAGAGCACAGGAGGGTGTGATGCGCATCAGAGAAGCTTTGAAAACCAGTTTCATGATTGGACAGGCTACGGTGTAAAAGTTCTGTTTGTTTCTCCTTGATGAAAACCCCCACCCCTTGATTCACTCTACTTCCCTGTAAGCTAACCATCCTCCCCTCCTCCCTTTGATCACCACTTGCAGAGGCAATAGAATTTTAAAATCATAGAATCATAGAATATCAGAGTTGGAAGGGACCTCTGGAGGTCATCTGGTCCAACCCCCTGCCCAGAGCAGGACCAATCCCCAACTAAATCATCCCAGCCAGGGCTTTGTCAAGCCTGACCTTAAAAACTTCTAAGGAAGGGGATTCCACCACCTCCCTAGGTAACGCATTCCAGTCTTTCACCACCCTCCTAGTGAAAAAGTTTTTCCTAATATCCAACCTAAATCCCCCCCACTGCAACTTGAGACCATTACTCCTTGTTCTGTCATCTGCTATCACTGAGAATAGTCTAGATCCATCCTCTTTGGATCCACCTTTCAGGTAATTGAAAGCAGCTATCAAACCCCCCTTCATTCTTGTCTTCTGTAGACTAAACAATCCCAGTTCCCTCAGCCTCTCCTCATAAGTCATGTGTTCCAGTCCCCTAATCATTTTTGTTGCCCTTCGCTGGACTCTCTCCAATTTTTCCACATCCTTCTTGAAGTGTGGGGCCCAAAACTGGACACAGTACTCCAGATGAGGCCTCACCAATGTCGAATAGAGGGGAACGATCACGTCCCTCAATCTGCTGGCAATGCCCCTACTTATACACCCCAAAATGCCATTGGCCTTCTTGGCAACAAGGGCACACTGTTCACTCATATCCAGCTTCTCGTCCCACTGTCACCCCTAGGTCCTTCTCTGCAGAACTGCTGCCTAGCCATTCGGTCCCTAGTCTGTAGCGGAGCATTGGATTCTTCCGTCCTAAGTGCAGGACTCTGCACTTGTTCTTGTTGAACCTCATCAGATTTCTTTTGGCCCAATCCTCCAATTTGTCTAGGGCCCTCTGTATCCTATCCCTACCATTCAGCGTATCTACCACTCCTCGTAGTTTAGTGTCATCCGCAAACTTGCTGACGGTGCAAGCCACACCATCCTCCAGATCATTAATGAAGATATTGAACAAAACCAGCCGCAGGACCGACCCTTGGGGCACTCTGCTAGATACCAGCTGCCAACTAGACATGGAGCCATTGATCACTACCCGTTGAGCCCAACAATCTAGCCAATTTTCTACCCACCTTGTAGTGCATCCATCCAGCCCATGCTTCTTTAACTTGCTGACAAGAATACTGTGGGAGACCGTGTCAAAAGCTTTGCTAAAGTCAAGGAATAACACGTCCACTGCTTTCCCTTCATCCACAGAACCAGTAATCTCATCATAGAAGGCAATTAGATTAGTCAGGCATGACTTGCCCTTGGTGAATCCATGCTGACTGTTCCTGATCACTTTCCTCTCCTCTAAGTGTTTCAGAATTGATTCCTTGAGGACCTGCTCCATGACTTTTCCGGGGACTGAGGTGAGGCTGACTGGCCTGTAGTTCCCAGGATCCTCCTTCTTCCCTTTTTAAAAGATGGGCACTACATTAGCCTTTTTCCAGTCTTCCGAGACTTCCCCTGATCGCCATGAGTTTTCAAAGATAATGGCCAATGGCTTTGCAATCACATCCGCCAATTCCTTTAGCACTCTTGGATGCAATGCTTTTCTAAATAGTCCCGAACCACTTCTTTCTCCACAGAGGGCTGGCCACCTCCTCCCCATGCTGTGCTGCCCAGTGCAGTAGTCTGGGAGCTGACCTTGTTCATGAAGACAGAGGCAAAAAAAGCATTGAGTACATTCGTTTTTTCCACATCCTCTATCACTAGGTTGCCTCCCTCATTCAGTAAGGGGCCCACACTTTCCTTGGCTTTCTTCTTGTTGCCAACATACCTGAAGAAACCCTTCTTGTTACTCTTAACATGTCTTGCTAGCTGCAACTCCAGGTGTGATTTAGACTTCCTGATTTCACTCCTACATGCCCGAGCAATATTTTTATACTCATCCCTGGTCATTTGTGCAATCTTCCACTTCTTGTAAGCCTCTTTTTTGTGTTTAAGATCAGCAAGGATTTCACTGTTAAGCCAAGCTGGTTGCCTGCCATATTTACTATTCTTTCTACACATCGGGATGATTTGTCCCTGTAACCACAATAAGGATTCTTTAAAATACAGCCAGCTCTCCTGGACTCCTTTCCCCCTCATGTTATTTTCCCAGGGGATCCTCCCCATCAGTTCCTGGAGGGAGTCAAAGTCTGTTTTTCTGAAGTCCAGGGTCCTTATTCTGCTGCTTTCCTTTCTTCCTTGTGTCAGGATCCTGAACTCGACCATCTCATGGTCACTGCCTCCCAGGTTCCCATCCACTTTTGCTTCCCCTAATAATTCTTCCTGGTTTGTGAGCAGCAGGTCAAGAAGAGCTCTGCCCCTAGTTGGTTCCTCCAGCACTTGCACCAGGAAATTGTCTCTTACCCTTTCCAAATACTTCCGGGATTGTCTGTGCACCGCTGTATTGCTCTCCCAGCAGATATCAGGATGATTGAAGTAGCCCATGAGAACCAGGGCGTGAGATCTAGTAGCTTCTGCGAGTTGCTGGAAGAAAGCCTTGTCCACTTCATCCCCCTGGTCCGGTGGTCTATAGCAGACTCCGACCACGACATCACTCTTGTTGCTCACACTTCTAAACTTAATCCAGAGACTCTCAGGTTTTTCTGCAGTTTCATACTTGAGCTCTGAGCAGTCATACTGCTCCCTTACATACAGTGCAACTCCCCCACCTTTTCTGGCCTCCCTGTCCTTCCTGAACAGTTTATACCCATCCATGATAGTACTCCAGTCATGCGAGTTATCCCACCAAGTCTCTGTTATTCCAATCACATCATAATTCCCTGACTTTGCCAGGACCTCCAGTTCTCCCTGCTTGTTTCCCAGGCTTTGTGCATTTTTATATAGGCACTTGAGATAACCCTCTGATTGCCCCTCATTCTCAGTATGAGGCAGGAACCCTCCCCTCTCACACGCTCCTGCTCGTGCTTCCTCCCGGTATCCCGCTTCCCCACCTACCTCAGGGCTGTGGTCTCCTTTCCCCGGTGAACCTAGTTTAAAGCCCTCCTTACTAGGTTAGCCAGGCTGCTCGCGAAGATGCTCTTCCCTCTCTTCGTTAGGTGGAGCCCGTCTCTGCCTAGCACTCCTCCTTCTTTGAACACCATCCCATGGTCAAAGAATCCAAAGCCTTCTCTCCGACACCACCTGCGTAGCCATTCATTGACTTCCACGATTCGACGATCCCTACCCCGGCCTTTTCCTTCCACGGGGAGGATGGACGAGAACACCACTTGCGTCTCATACTCCTTTATCCTCCTTTCCAGAGCCACGTAGTCTACAGTGATCCGCTCAAGGTCATTCTTGGCAGTATCATTGGTGCCCACGTGGAAAAGCAGAAAGAGGTAGCGGTCCAAGGGCTTGATGAGTCTTGGCAGTCTCTCTGTCACATCGTGAATCTTAGCCCCTGGCAAGCAGCAGATTTCTCTGTTTTCCCGGTCAGGGCGGCAGATAGATGACTCAGTCCCCCTGAGGAGAGAGTCCCCGACCACCACCACACGCCTCCTTCTCTTGGGAGTGGTGGTCGTGGAACCCCCAACCTTAGGACAGTGCATCTCATGCCTTTCAACTGGTGGAGTCTCCTTCTGCTCCCTTCCCCCAGACGTATCATCTGGGCCTCTCCCCGCAATGGTACTTGTGGAGAGAACATGAAAACGGTTACTTACCTGTATCTGTGTTGCTGGTACATGGATGTTCCCCCTTCTTCTTCTGGAGGTCACATATTGCCAAATTTCTTCACCATCCTCCTGTCCCTGCTGCGCAGCCTGCTCTGAATCTTCAGAACCTTGTGCCCGTAGAAGCATATCCTGACGTCTGTCCAGGAAATCTTCAGATTCTCTTATGCAATGCAGGGTCGATACCTATGGCTCCAGACTTTGAACCTTCTCGTCCAATATGGAGACCAGCTTGCACTTTGTACACACAAAGGCACTTCTGTCCTGTGGAAGAAAGACAAACATGGCACATCCAGTGCAGGTCACAACAGCTGAACACTCCCCATCCATATTGCCTTCCTACTACGAGCTTCCTCAGGAGATGCAGTAATTACTCAGAGAAGACGTCAGGGTGTAAGCCTCAGTGGGCTCACCCCAGGCGAACTCCCACGCAAACTCCTGCTGTTTGCTGCTCTGCTCTTCCCCGCTGCTCAGCTGGTTCGCGGAGCGCTGGCTTTTTTAAACAGCCAGGCTCACCTGAAACAAAACACTCCCAACTCCCGCCCTTTTCAGCCAACCAATCAAGCACTCGCTGAAACTTTCAAGCTGCCCTCACTACAAACACTCCGATCCTCTCAACAAACACACACTCAGATACCCAGATACTCACCAACATAGATCCCAGGCAAACTCCTGCTGTTTGCTGCTCTGCTGTTCCCCGCTGCTCAGTTGGTTCGCTGCCGCTCAGCTGGTTTGCGGAGCGCTGGCTTTTTTAATAAAGTCATTGTTGCTTCACATTCATGCATTCTTTATTCATTCATCAGTTTCCACAGTATGCATCCGATGAAGTGAGCTGTAGCTCACAAAAGCTTATGCTCAAATAAATTGGTTAGTCTCTAAGGTGCCACAAGTACTCCTTTTCTTTTTGCGAATACAGACTAACACGGCTGTTACTCTGAAACCACACAAATAGGGGGATAACTACCAAGGTAGCCCAGGAGGGGTAGTGGAGGAGAGAAGCACCAGGAGGGGTGGTGGAGGAGGGAAGGACAAGGCCGCACAGCACTTTAAAAGTTTAAAACTTTAAAACTTATTGAATACCAGCCTTCTGCTGCTTGGGCAGTCCTCTGGGGTGGAGTGGCTGGGTGGCCGGAGGCCCCCCATCGCATTCTTGGGTGTCTGGGTGAAGAGGCTATGGAACTTGGGGAGGAGGGCAGTTGGTTACACAGGGGCTGTAGCAGCGGTCTGTGCTCCTGCTGCCTTTCCTGCAGCTCAACTATATGCTGGAGCATACTGGTTTGTTTGAACGCCAGCAAACATACACTGCAATGCTTTGTTCTACAATGATTCCCGAGTACATGCTACTGGCCTGGCGTGGTAAAGTGCCCTACCATGGTGGACAGAATAAGGCTGCTCTCCCCAGAAACCTTTTGCAAAGGCTTTGGGAGTATATCCAGGAGAGCCGCAAATGCCAGGGCAAATTAATCATTAAACATGCTTGCTTTTAAACCATGTATAGTATTTTAAAAGGTACACTCACCAGAGGTCCCTTCTCCGCCTGGCGGGTCCGGGAGGCAGCCTTGGGTGGGTTCGGGGGGTACTGGCTCCAGGTCCAGGGTGAGAAACAGTTCCTGGCTGTTGGGAAAACAGGTTTCTCCGCTTGCTTGCTGTGAGCTATCTACAACTTCATTATCATCATCTTCCTCGTCCCAAAAACCTGCTTCTGTGTTGCCTCCATCTCCATTGAAGGAGTCAAACAACACGGCTGGGGTAGTGGTGGCTGAACCCCCTAAAATGGCATGCAGCTCATCATAGAAGCGGCATGTTTGGGGCTCTGACCCGGAGCAGCCGTTTGCCTCTCTGGTTTTCTGGTAGGCTTGCCTCAGCTCCTTAAGTTTCATGCGGCACTGCTTCGGGTCCCTGTTATGGCCTCTGTCCTTCATGCCCTGGGAGATTTTGACAAATGTTTTGGCATTTCGAAAACTGGAACGGAGTTCTGATAGCACGGATTCCTCTCCCCATTCAGCGATCAGATCCCGTACCTCCCATTCGGTCCATGCTGGAGCTCTTTTGCGATTCTGGGACTCCATCATGGTCACCTCTGCTGATGAGCTCTGGCCAGTGTGGCAAGCTGCAGGTGACCATGCAAACAAGAAATTGAAATTCAAGAGTTCGCGGGCCTTTTCCTGTCTACCTGGCCAGTGCATCTGAGTTGGGAGTGCTGTCCAAAGCAGTCACAATGGAGCACTCTGGGAGAGCTCCCGGAGGCCAATACCATCTAATTGTGTCCATAGTACACCAAATTTGCCCCGGCAAGGCCAATTTAAGCGCTAATCCCCTTGTCAGGGGTGGAGTAAGGAAATTGATTTTAAGAGCCCTTTAAGTCGAAAAAAAGGGCTTCGTCATGTGGACAGGTGCAGAGTTAAATCAATTTAATGCTGCTAAATTCGACCTCAACTCCTAGTGTAGACCAGGGCTAAGAGTAGAATGACGGAGAAGTGATAAAGTAACTTTGCTTTTGTGGAAGCTGCAGAATTGCCATGGCAGCGACAGAGCATTCCACCCAGGGATTCCTGCACTGAGTCCATAACGTCTCGGCACTATTCTCACAGGTAATGATAAATTTGAGTTCTTTAACACGAGGAGTCAGGAGAAGGATGCTGTTTGCTTCCTGGAAACACAGCCTCCTGCAGAGACCTCCTGTTATAGATACGAGGATGGAGTAATGGCTTTCCATGGCAAGACTGCAGTCAAAGTTCGGTGAACTTTGGAGAATATCTCAGTGGCAATGGGAACGCTATCTAGAAAGGGTCTGGTATTGGAAACATTGGTGATTTAGGCAAAATACCAGAATTTTTTAGGCATAGGTCAACATGATCAACACGCTTAGCTAAGCATTTGGCTATGTCTAACAAAGTGAAGAAGAAAGAAAATCTCCCTAACAGAGACAGAGTTGATAGGATTGATGAACATGTCTCTCCTCAGGAAGGCAGGCTATAGAATACATCTATTAACATATTTCAGATTGTGACAGGGGCTCTACTCACTGCTAGGATGGCGCCTCCTCCTGGCCATTCTGGGGATTAGGTCTGCCAGGCCAACACCCTTTCCCAGAGTCCCACCACATCTGTCTGTCTCTTCCTTTCTCAGCAGCCTCTCTTTCATTCCACAGAAAGAAAAGGAGGACTTGTGGCACCTTAGAGACTAACAAATTTATTTGAGCATAAGCTTTCGTGAGCTACAGCTCACTTCATCGGATGCATTCAGTGGAAAATACAGTAGGGGGATTTTATATACACAGAGAACATGAAACAATGGGTGTTACCATACACACTGTAATGAGAGTGATCACTTAAGGTGAGCTATTACCAGCAGGAAAGCGGGGGACGGAGGGGGGAACCTTTTGTAGTGATAATCAAGGTGGGCCATTTCCAGCAGTTGACAAGAACGTCTGAGGAACAGTGGGGGGAGGGGTGGAATAAACATGGGGAAATAGCTTTACTTTGTGTAATGACCCATCCACTTCCATCTTTATTCAAGCCTAAGTTAATTGTATCCAGTTTGCAAATTAATTCCAATTTAGCAGTCTCTCATTGGAGTCTGTTTTTGAAGTTTTTTGTTGAAGAATTGTCACTTTTAGGTCTGTAATCGAGTGACCAAAGAGATTGAAGTGTTCTCCAACTGGTTTTTGAATGTTATAATTCTTGACATCTGATTTGTGTCCATTTATTATTTTACTTGTCAACTGCTGGAAATGGCCCACCTTGATTATCACTACAAAAGGTTTTCCCCCCGCTCTCCTGCTGGTAATAGCTCACCTTAAGTGATCATTCTGGTTACAGTCTGTATGGTAACACCCATTGTTTCATGTTCTCTATGTATATACATCTCCACACTGTATTTTCCACTACATGCATCCGATGAAGTGAGCTGTAGCTCACGAAAGCTTATGCTCAAATAAATTGATTAGTCTCTAAGGTGCCACAAGTACTCCTTTTCTTTTTCCGGATACAGATTAACACGGCTGCTACTCTGAAATCTTTCATTCCAGGAACTGCAGCCTCCTCTTCATGACTCGACCCTCTGGCCCGGTCACTAAGTAGCTTCCCATTCTGGGGTGAGTCAAAGTCTCTCCTTGCCAGCAGTCTCAGGCAGTCTTCCTATTCACTGCCCCAGGTGCCACTACCTGGGTGGCTGGCAGGGGAACCTGGGCCCGCCCTCTACTCTGGGTTCCAGCTCAGGGACCCTCTAGTCAGCAGCCAAGCTCAGTTCCCTCCTGAACCCGGCTGCCTTTCCCTGAGCCGCCTCCATACCTTCTGACTCTCCCCCCTTCTCTGGGCTTGCCAGCCCAAACTCTCTCCTCCCAGGGAGTAACTGTAGCCAGCCTGCCTCTGTAGCCCCAGCCACACCTCCCTTCTCCCAGGGAGTGACTACAGCCTACTTCCCTATAGCCCCCTTCTGTTGCCAGCTTCTTGGCTTTATAAACCCAAACCAGCTCCTCCCCCAGCTGGACTTCATCAGCCATTAGGCCTTAGCACTCCCTGGCTTTCCTCCAGGTGCAGCCTATAGGTTATTTGGCCTAATTTACCCCTTCAGGCCTGGTGTGGGGTGGACATCCTGTCACACAGACCCAAGTGAAGAGAATGGAGTATACCCCTGAGGATTTCTCTCACTCAGAAAGTAGCCCTATCTGTTGAAGATGAGCCACAGCACAATGGAGTTTGTTGTGACAATGTCAGATCTAAGGAGATTTGGGGAGAGATAACTGTTGCCTAGATCTGTTGAAATTCTGTGTGTAGCCATACCCAACTATAGCTATAATACTGTGCTCTGAGGTAGGATTGGTCCGTTACTGCTACAGTCAGAGAGTCTTTCACCCACTTATTCAATACTCATGGAAAGGGCCTCTAGGTAGCCATATGTTACGTCTAGCTCTGAAGGACAAGGTTACGGAATCATTTTTGCTTCTCCTATCAAGGAGATATCCCAGAATTTGGAGTGCAAAAGGTCTGATTTTTTTCATGTAGAATTGAGAGAAGCTTCTGTTTTGAGGTTTGAATTCTTTCTGAATTGGCTTGGCCAAGGAGAGGGATTTTTTCCCCTTTCTCTTTGATTATCTACCACTGTTGCCGTGTCCACTGTTGCTGTGTCTCTCAAAAAGAGCCAATTTCCCTTGAATTATGCTGCTGCTAAATGCTGGTTTGCTGGAACATCTGCTTGCCATGTGTGAAGGCAGACATATCTCCAGGCAACACTGTTAGGAGCAATGGATCTGGAAGAGAATTTTAATGCATTGAAGCAGCATCTGCTGAGAATGATGCAGCCAGAGAGTTTTTCTTCACTCAAGACCAAAAGTATTTCTGATCTGAGAGATCCATATGGTCTAAATATTCACATAAGGCTAGCATAGCAGCAGAACAGACCGAAGTTTGCAAAGATGCTGCTGAGCCCTTGATTATTTTCCTAGGGCAGTTTCAGTCTAATTATCTGGCTATTCTTGGTAAAAGGCCCCTTCACACCCTTGTATGTCTTTATGCAGGTCTTTAAAATGAAATGCCCTGGCTGCATCTGAGTGTAGATTGCCACACCACCGTGAAAACTACATACGTTGTCAGCTGAACCACCTCCTGTCATTAGTCTGTTCTTATTGAGCAGGAATTACCTCCTCCGTGGTCTCATTCAGGGCAGTCACTGCTTCCTTCTCGGTATTGAACATGAAGGTACTTTCCCCAGGGGCTTTGCCTTGTGCAGTCAACTCAGTGCTACATCAGAGACTCTATAATACTGTTCCTCTCTCAGAGCTGGATTCAGACAGTGGATCAGGCAGATAACACAGGCTACAGAGGATGCTCCCTGCAACCGTCTGAGGCCCACTGCGGTTGGAATCCCGGCAGAGCTCCCACTTATGTGATGGCTGCAGTCTTGGCCACTGCAGCAAGGATTAAACTGGGGACTCACAGAGCTAAGCGCCAGACTCTCTGCAGCTTAAGCTGAAGAGCCGGAGGCTGCAATAGACCTATATCCTCTGTGGATCAGACACAGAGGGGGACACACAAAACATACTGACCAGTGGGTTACATATGCATTGTTAACAGTAAAGTGTTGGGAGCTGCACATGGCAGGCTAATAATGCA
Organism: Lepidochelys kempii; assembly: GCF_965140285.1. NCBI lineage: Eukaryota > Metazoa > Chordata > Testudines > Cheloniidae > Lepidochelys > Lepidochelys kempii. Next base: position 74,423,171 of record NC_136390.1, on the reverse strand, counting down.
ACAGAAGTGTTGCAGGTCTGGGTTTGGGGGTGGAGGGCTGAGATGTGGAGTGATAGGGCAGGTGGGCTTTGCTGCTCCCTATTGTAACAGGGTAGCCCAGCTCCCAAGCACCCCATCATGGCAAAGAGTGGCTCTTTTCCCTCTTCTTCAGGGCTTCTTAAAGCCCATGCACACAGGTCAGTGCTGATGATGTGGCTTGGGCTTGGCTTGCTGGCCCCATCACAAATTTAACCCCTCCAGGTGTAACAAAACTCCAACTAACAAGCCCCAATTAACAAAAAATGTTCTTCTCTCGTTCGTGGGCTTCTCTTCAGCCTACCCTCCAGGCTATGTTCTCAGCCCCTTTCAGTCTTTCCCTATTCTGGTAGAGACCTGGAGTCCCCAGCCCCTGGCTCAGGGCCTTCTTCAGAAACCTGACTACTCCCTGCGTTTCCACCCCCACACTTCTCTCTCTCTCAGCCCTTTTGCAAGCCCCAGGTGTCCACTAATGTATCAGCTGACCTGCTTAGCCCCACCCCATCAGGCTGGGAAGCAGCTAGTTAATAAGGGTACAAATGGGGCTGGCCCTAGGTCCTCTTAAAGGGACCAGTCATCCTGTGACACCTATATTCTGCAGAAGTGAGCTCCACATGGCAGAGTCCATGCTGGGACCAGGCAGTAGGCATGAGCTCACAGATAAGTGTGAAGGAAGTTTCCCACAGCCACTCCCCCTGCCCATAGCCTGCCGTGGCAATGCTAATTACTGTTTAACAGGGGCTGGGGATTCCATTTCTCCGCTCCCCAATGCGCACCCCTAAGTGCATACCCCAGTGACCCTGACAGGATGCTCCCTTGGAGAATGTTGCTTTGAATGTTCATCACACTCAGAAATATACTGGCACGGTTTCAGATAACCTTGCTACAGAATGAATTTACAGAGCCTGGATTTACTATAAAACACATCAAATACCAAGTCAAAAATTACCCCTGACTTAGAAATAGCTGGAGTAGCCCAGTGCTCCGAGAATGTGCATTTCAGAGGTTGCTGCTTCATGGCAGCAGAGGCTAATAGTTGGGGCACTGGTGGAGGAATCAGGATAGTGGACTTCTCAGTTCACTGGCCATTCCAAAAAATTAGGGGGAAAAAAGTCACTTGGGATCAAAATTTTTCAAACATTTTTAGCAAATTGAAAAGTTGAAACCCCCCCCCACCATTTTTCTGTTTTGTTAAAGGATTTCTTTTGACTGAACCAAGACACCTATATTGACATGAGTTCCCAAAATGGTTCATTGTACCTGAATCTGCATTTTTGGCCCAAACAAAAGTTTTGGCTGAAAATTTCCCCCCAGCACTAGTCAAGATCACTGGTTTTAGTCCCAGCTTTGCCACTGACCATCTGGGTGACCGTGGGCAAGTCATGGCCCTACTCTGTACTCCCCTCCCGTCCTGGGTCTGCCTTGTCTAATTAGATTGTAGGCACTTTGGGGCAGAGGCTGTCTCCCACTATGTGTGTGTAAAGTGCTTGGCAATCTTGAGGTGTCTGGGTGCTTCCATAATACAAACATTAATAATCCCCATGGCTTTCCTTCACTTTAATTGTGTTGAGGTGCAATTCACTCCTTTGCATAAGACCAGCATAAAGCTTGTGTATTTCTTAAGTGGGCTTAAGTTGCACAAAGGTCTCGTACTGGCCCTTGGCACAGAGTTAGTTTCACCCATAATGAATGCTATGAGTTCATTGGAACACCACGTTTCTATTTATCCACCAGGTTTCAGAAATGAAACCTTTTCTGCTTTATTCTCGGTAACTCAAGAGTTCCTCCTTTCATTTGCAAACGAAAAGATGCTACCGCTAGCTCACACAATGCCACGTTCCCACCTCTTCATCTCTTGCCGCAGGGTCTTCAGCACTGTGCACTGCAGTGACCACGCAGGACTGCAGCCACTGAGAGTGCTGCCAATCCAACACCAGTATGAAGAGTGATTAACCAGCTGCGTCCTGGGGATATGCAGGCTGAAAATTAAATCCTCTTCACAGATGAAAGTTTTAGACAAGTGACTATGTCCTAATTTGTTACTAAGAGACAGCAGACCTGATCCTGCCAGGTCCTTCCAACTCCCTCGGGGTGAAATGCAAAGGGTCTATGCATTATTTAAGTCTCACCTAACACCTATAATTCATAAGCTCTGCTTCTTGATAGGCCTTGTAATAGCCCTCTCTATGGCCCTCATCCATCAATGGGACATAAGCATGTGCTGCTTTGGGGGTCTAGATACCTTTCCTAGACTGACTCAGGAAAGTATTTAAGCCAATGCTTAACTTTAAAGCTCGTGCTTAAGTCCCATTGCTTAAGTGATTTACTGAATAAGTTTAAGCATATGTTTAACTCCCATCAAAGAGACTTAATTATCTACCTAAAGTTAAGCATGTATTTAAGAGCTGAATTGGTGCTCTAGCCAGCCAATGTGTGTGCTGTGAATTAACCTAAATATATTTAAATGCGATCCATCAAAGCCCTAGAAAGCAAATTAAACCATCTTATCTTGTTATAATGACAATACAGCATTCATTTAAAAATGAAGATCCTGTATATATTTAGGTACAGGGGGTAAAATTTTCAACCCTGCCTAGGGGATTTAGGGGTTTAAGCACCATTTTCAAATGGAGGGACTGAGCCGGGTCTTTATCATAAGAGACCATTCACACTGCTCAAGCCCCCACCCCTGCTCCCACAGCACAATGGTCACGGCCTTTTGCAATGCAGTCACATTCCAGCTTAATCTTGCATCAACATTTCTGATTCATTGTTGACAGGTGCTGAAACCAAGGCTATTAAGATACTTTAAAGGCCACAGATTTTAACAGTGCAGACTGTGTTGTTGACCTGCTGTGACCTTGAGCAAGTCACTTCCCCTCTCAGTGTTTCCGTTCACTCCCAACCTTTGTCTGTATAGATCCGAAGCTGGTTGGGGCAGGGACGGTTTGACCATGTGAGGGCACAGTGACTAGCACAATGGCAGCCTGATCTCAGCTGGGGTCAGGTCGAAGGGTCAGTTTACTGCCAGCATGCCCCCTTGTGGCTAGGCATGGTGTAGCAGCTCTTTCCTCGTAGAGTAGCCACTGCCGACATCTGCTCTGGCCTCATGGTCATCCGCCTCGTCTTATGACTCAGGCCACAATTAGCCCCACCCCTTCTGGGGTAAACAAGGAATTAAACTCCCAGCAACGTAACTCTCTGCACCTACCTAACTCTTCTGCAACCTTTTCATCCCTTCTCCAGCTCTGCAGGGCTGTCCTCCCGCTCTTGTGCGGAGAGAGGCCTCCAAGGACTGGAGGACTGGCTCCAAATTCAATAGTTCCTCTCCCCATTGTGTCAAGGGGCTTCCTGCACCACCGTTCCAAATGGCCACTGGGGAACCCCGGACTTCCCACAGCTCTAGGTTCCAGTTCAGGAACTCTGTGGTGAGCTGCTAAGGTCTGCTCCCTCAAACTCCTTACTGCTGTCTCCTGGGGCTTCCTCCTACCTTGGCCTTCCTTAAAATGCTTTCCCAGAGCTCCTGCCTGGTCTTAAGATACAGCTGCCTCTCTCTAAGCCCTTCCTTCACCCTAGCAACCAGAGAGAAACTGCAGAGCTCTTCCCCTCTCTCTCGGCAGCATCTTTCCCTCCTTTATGCTCACCCCCCAGCTCCTCCCCATCTGGGTTGCATCTTCATGTGGGGCTGGCCCATCCCACAGGTGCAGCCAGGTGCCTTAATTGAGCTCGCTAGTTCCAGTTAACCCCTCCAGTGCCAGTGTGGAGTATATACCCCACCACGGGTCTCTAGCTGTTACAGTAATATGAATGAAAAATAATAACAACAGAACCTGACCCTGAAAGGGGCTGAGCACATCTGCTTCGGTTGGTCTACTCCTCAGAGGTGTGCTGAGCACCTGCAACTCCCATTGTCCCCAGAACTTCTCAGGATGTGGCCCATTGAGTCAGCGGGAGTTGAGGGAGGTCATTAACGTAAAAGAGCAGCTCAGCCCATTTTAGGATTGGGCCCATTATGGTTTATTCCATTTGTTTCTATTTTCTGAGTGTCAGACGGTTGGCGATCGAGCAGTGAATAGCTGAATAACATCTCGGATGTGTTGCATGAGAGAGAGAGAGAGAGAGCGAGAGAGAGAGAGAGCGCTTTAACAAAATAAAGTGGCAGCGGCTGAGACACTTATTATGAATCAAGTTCATGTTCCCATTTAACACTGGCGTTCTGCACAAAGCCTTCACCCAACTGTCTTTACCCTCTTAAAAATACAGGGGATCCAACTGTTTCCTTGTAACAAAGAGGGCACAGTCGTATGTTTCTGACAGCATTATAATTGGATTGTGTCCTTCAGTCTGTAGCAGAACATGTGGCTAGTCCCAGTCTACCAAGAAAATAAAGGGCTGCATTATGCACCTCCTCCTCAGCACTGCGTAATCCCTTCTGTAAACATGAGGTGGAGAAAGAGACAGAACTTGGGGAAAACTTGAGAATTATTTCAATGGGTTTTCAATGAGAAAGTCAATAGGAGATCAGTTCTTTTTGTTACATTCATTCATATCCCTTTGTAGCCAACAGCTAGTAAAACAAGAATCATGTGTTCTAATTAGTTTTGAATTCAGAAGAATAGGGATGTTTAGCCTGCTGAGAAGCCTAGAAGTATTTAAATCATGAGATCCACTCAGACTCACAATCCAAAGTCACCCTTTACTAGTGTCTGTATTAGGTAGGAGACGGATGCAGTATACTCTGACCATGGTTTTTATTTGTTAACTAGAACCTTTTAGAATTAGACTATCTACTCCTTCTACTTATAGCACTGAGTGTAAACTAATCCCTGACTACGTCAATGCCATTGTTGCAAATATTATTGGGGGGGAAATGATGGAGGAACCTTTCTATGATTTTGAACAAGATTCTACATCGGATTTTCCATTCTGGAGCCCTATGGATTCTAATATCCAACTCCAACCTCAGCCAGAAAATGGCCTATCTGACTGTTCTTCTCTGACAGGCCAACTCTCCCCTTGGTCCTCTTTTACTTGCCAGTCCATGTTCCCTGATGATGCTCAGATTTCACTCACAGATTTGGATGGACAAGCTCTGCAGCTGGAGGGAAGTGCTGAACTGGACAGCTCCTTGTTGGTTCAACCAAAGGCTAATAAACTGCATAAACATCACAGGCTAATTCCTGCTCCCCCTTACAAGGTACAAAGATATGCAGCTAATATTAGGGAAAGAAAGAGGATGCTCAGTATCAACTCTGCTTTTGATGAACTCAGATGCCATGTACCAACTTTCCCCTATGAAAAGCGCCTCTCCAAAATCGACACGCTTAGGCTGGCCATTGCATACATTGCGCTGCTGAATGATATCCTAATCTCGGGCTGCCATCCCAAATCCTATGTGGAACAATGTATGAAAAATGGATATAAAAGTCACAAAAATGCAATCTGGAACACGAGCGGTAAGTGTGCAGCTCTGATTAGCAGATGTCTTTATTTCAGACCTTTACAATCCCATTTTTGGTTGCAATGGCATGAATCCGTAAAAAATCCTCTTTTAAAACATTCAGTCAAGCTCTGCAACCTTATTTACAAACTGTTCAGTTTACATACGAATCATTTTAAGAGATTTGCATGTTTCAATGCAAAATCCTCCACTTTGTTTAAATAATTTTTGCAATTAGATCTGTTCCCTTAATTATTGAGAAAGCATAAACCTAGTCATTCATTCTGATTTCACAGGAAGGGCTCCTTTCAAAAATTTCGTTAGATATTTTGGTTAGCCTTTTAAATTGCTGGTCCTTTTCAAAATTTTGTACAAAACTCGTGTTTTAGCATGGATAAAAAATTGTCTGTATACATTTATTTGGGGTATTTAGTGATCTTTTTTATTATATTGTTTTGGGCCTGATTCATGCACCAATCTTTAAGCACGAGTAGTCTCATTGAGATCAGCAAGATGACTTGAAATTAGGCACATGCTAAAGTATTTCCCTGAATCCAGGTCACTCAGAAGGGTCTGAGGACAAGTTCACTACCAAGAACGAGCATTTACAACCCAAAGTGTATTCAAATACAAGAATCGTTTAAAGTGCAAGTGCTTTTGTATCTAACTTATAATTTACATGAACTAGAACCCTTTACAGTTTAAAAGGGATGATTGTTAATTTTTTCTGTTGCTGTTTTAGTTAGTACAAAGGATGTTGGAGCAGATGTGCTCTCAGTTACATCATCGTAGATCTGGAGTCACTCCACTGAAATCAGTGCAGGGGTCAAAATTTCCAGTGTGCCCAAGTAACTGAGGAGCCTAATACCATTATCAGAAATTGCCTAGGCATGTAAGGCCAGATTTTTAAAGATATTTAGGTGGCTAAAGGTGCAGAGAGTTGAGATTTTCAAATGCATCTAGGCAGAGCCAATGGGAGTTAGGCACCGAGGTGCTGCTGAAAATCACATAGGTGCCTATCTGCATCTTTAGGCACTCAAACACTTCTTAAAAATCTGTCCCTATGGAGCCTAAGTTCTATTGACTGCCAGTGGGATTTTGCTTCCTAAGTGCCTACATTACTTTTTTAAATGGGGGTGCTTTTGAAAAGCATAATGTGGCTGTGGAAAAATCATTGCAACAAAATATTTCCTTTTCATCCTAGAGAGCAGAAATGTCATAAGCACAGACACTGCAGAGAGAAATCAGCCACTTACTTTAAGGAAAATAGTCTTATATGTTAATTAACTCTTTTCACCTTTCCCCATTAGTTTCACCAACTGCAGGATAATGGTTGGAAAAATAAATCATGATATGCCATTTAACACCCTTCTCTCTTTTGTACGCACTACAGCACTTATCATTGGATCCCAGCCGCCTCTACCTTTGGCTTTTGTGAACCAACAGTTGTTAAAATAACACAAGTGGGTTTCACTGGCATCTCCTCTTTGTTAGGCTTTTAGTTAACTAATATTTCTGAATGGCTGTGCGTGGGAAGAGTTGGATGAGTGAAGTTGCTTTCCTGGAGAGGCTGAATGGTTGACTTGTTAAACACTTACTGAAATGTATTTAAATCAGTGTATTTGGTTTTCTTGTTCCCCTTCTGCTCAATGTAGATCTGACAACCCGCCTCTCCTGGATCAAATGGAATTAAGAGGCACTCAGAACAAAAAGAGGGTTCTTTAAAGACAATCAGCTGCAAAACCTGATGACCTGACTGCTGGCGTACCGGCTGTTACATTCTCACTACTGCAAGCAAAAACATAGCCTCCTGTAACTTTTATTATCGTGACAGGCTTGTATTCTCTTCCTGTCCCCTGTTGCCCATCTTCTTTTTATTGTTTCTAACATATTAACCCCTGTTTAAGGGCTTCTGCTTTATAAACCATTTCTCCAGGTTTCTGGAGTCTCTCCCATGGACAAGGTCTCCTCCTATATGAAAATCAGACTAGAATTGAAAACATAGCTTGAGATTTTCCAAGCTGATTGGAATGCCCAGTTCCCATTAAAATGAACAGAAACTGATGATGAAGGGGCTGGCGTGCTGAGCCCACTGCCAATCTGACTGACTAATTGTGTCCCATTGCTTCTTTGTATTCCCCCATTGATCTGTATCCATCTGTTGTCTCTTGTCTTCTAATTGTAAGCTCTTTGGGGCATAGACCATCTTTTTGTTCTTCATGACGGAATCCTGGTCCATGAGAAGAGCTCTTAGGTGTGCCAGTCATACATATAATAAGTATCGTCTGTCAGACTTGCTTTCTTGTTTCAAAATGTGTTTGTTCGGACCATGGCAAGTGTTTCAAAGGGGGCTTTTGGGTGTCTATTTGGCACACTTAGAGAATCCTGATTCTTAGAGGGCAGGTGCTCAGCACTTCCTGAATATTCTCAAGTGGAACACCCAAAAACCATGGCAACTTGAGAGCTTGTCTCATTCACCCACAGAAGTTGGTCCCATAAAAGATAGTCCTTCACCCACCTTGTCTCTCTACAAATGGAGCAAGCCAATGTTGACTTTTTTGATTCAATTTTTTTTCTTAATGTTTAAAGGTGAGATTTTCAAAAGCAGAGCTTGTTGGATTAATTCTGTTCCCAGTGGAATTGATGAGACTTTTACCATTGATTTCAGTGGCAGCAGTTAGGACATGCTGGGTGCTTCTGAAATTCCTGGTCTAAAAGAATATGGAGAAGCAATGTTGTGTATTCAGACTTGTTCTTGATAAATGTTTACTGAAGAGTAATTTCCACATGGTACGTGTCATGTAACTGGCATTACTCTTAGGACATTCATCTCATTATGAACAAAGGTTTATTTGAATAAAAGTGTAATTGTTTTGGCAACCATTTTGTGTGTGACCGTTTTATGTAACAATGATCAAATGGCAAGTGCACATTTTGGGAGGTGGTTTTGCTGTCAATATATCTACAAAGGTTTTGAGTTTCTTTGTAGTTTGTGGCAAGAGCTGTAAACATTTCACACTCATATGAGACTTCCTGCTATTACACTTCCAGCTATGAAGTTACTGTCCTTTTGTTTTTATATGCATTGTTACAGCACTTCTTAATAAGTAACAAAATGAAGGCCCCTTCTCATGTGAGGGTGGCATATAGGAACTTTTTAAAAAAGCTGATTAAGCCAGGCTGATCTCTTAAGTTTCTCATGAGGAAGCATGATCCAGTGGGTATGGTGCGGGCCTCGCAGTCGGGAGATATAGATTCTCTTCCTGGTTCTACTGCTGGGAGACCATGGGCAGCTCATTTCTCCTCTCTGTGCCTCTGCTTGCCCTTTGCCCATGTGGACTGTAATCTCTCCAGAGCCACAAATGACTCTCCATATATGTTTGTACAGCACCTACCACAGGCAGTAACCATGGCAGCTAATTGTGCTTGGCCTTTGCCAGAGGCCTACCTTGGCCTTTCTGAAACAGGTACAGTACGCTATGATTCTCTGTGGGCATGCCACCTTCCAGCCAAGTCTTTGCAACCGGTCTGGCAAATCAGTTGTCTGTGCAACAGTGCATCCTAGGGTGCACTGTCTCACATACTGCTGGTGCCACTCTGTGTCCTCCTAGCACGTTCCCCATTACTGAGGCACCAGGGGGCAGCTGCCCAGGGTTTCTGAGCACTCACAGGAGGGGCTTCACAAAGTATTGCAATCCCTAATTGAGCCCCTTCATTGGACTGACCCATGAACAAAACACAACTCAGATTAACTCATTTTTAGAGCAGGGAACCTCCTCTATCAGAAGCAAAATAACAAGCTTTCCCAGGCCTTCTGCAAAGGGCCAGCACACTCAACCTGCCAGGATTCAGCAGCAGACAGTTCCTGGGGCTTCATCAGCTATTAAATCATGGGTAGGAGAAACTTTATGAGCCTCCAGCCTTTATATTAAACAATCTGGCATGAAGGATGCGCCGCCTGTATGCCAAAGCCATGCATGAGGCCAGCATGATAGATACCAGGTGTTGGATACAGGCCTATATCTAAGCAGTTGTCTACACAATGCTGAATCGTCCCTTTAATCAAACTTCTCTCTCAAGGCACAATGATAGGGCAGCAAAACCAACTGCACAACCTGAGCCTAGTGCCTAGTGCTTAGGATGAACAGAGCTAGTCTGACAGCTGCATCCGCATCCCTGCAGAAGGAGCATGCCGGCAGGTGCCTTACCTTCCACATTTTCAGCTTCCTCGCCCACTGCTCTTGGCACTTCGTCCCAGCTGACCAGGGAAATGTAAACAGCACCATTTCGGCCCTTTGCTTCTCTGTTATGCTCTGTCCCATGGTCATTGTAATAATATTAATCATAATAAATATATAAAAGCCACATTTCAATCTGCATTCAAAGTGCTTTCCAAAGGTGGGAAAGCATTGTTACCCACATGTTACAGATGGGGAAACTGAGGCACAAGGCAGTGACTTGCCCGGCATTAAACAGCAGGTCAGTGGCAGAGACAGAACTCAGGTCTCCCAGCTCCCAGGAACATGCCCTGAAAAATAAGTCAATCCAGCAGCACTAGCTCCCCTGACGAGTCCTGTCATGCAAGTGTTCCATGCTAAGGCTGAGCATTGTACCCCTTGCACCTTGGCACAGCCAATCTCACAGCTCATCAAGGAGGGCAAGACACCAGAGCTGCAGCTTTCTTCGATAGTCCAGGACACTGGCGTTACGGGTCTGATGGAACTTTTATGCCCTAGACACAGGAGTTCTTCAAGTGCCACCTTTTCTAGAACAGTGTCGGCTGCGTGATACCACCAGACAGCTGGAAAGGGACACTCCAGCCTTTAGGATGGGGGCAGTTAAGGATGCTATTTGCTGTACCCCGATCTCTGGATTAGCCTGAAATCCATGCGTGTGTGCACCATGTCTTTAACAGCCCATTGTAATACATGCCCTCCCTCCCGGTGCCGCTGCTGTTACCATCTAGATCAGGGATGGGCAAACTAAGACCCAGGGGTTGCATCCGGACCTTCAGACATTTTAATCCATCCCTCGAGCTCTTGCCAGGCTTGCTCTGTTTTAATCCATCCCTCTGGGCTTGCTCCATTCTGGTGCTCCAGCCGGGGAGCAGGGTCAGGGGCTTGCCCTGCTCCACATGTGCCGTGGCTCCGTGTAGCTCCCGGAAGCAGCGGCATGTCCCCCCTCTGGCTCCTACACATGGGGGCAGCCAGGGGGTCCGCACACTGCCGCCACCCCAAGCACTGCCCCCACAGCTCCTATGGCCAGGAACCATGGCCAATGGGAGCTGCAGGGGCGGCACCTGCGGACAGGGCAGCATGCAGAGCCACCTGGCTGTGCCTCTGCATAGGAGCCAGAGAGGGGACATGCTGCTGCTTCTGGGAGCTGCTTGAGGAAAGTGCTGCCAGGAGCCTGCACCCCAATCCCCTCCCATGCCCCAACGTCCTGCCCCAGCCCTGATCCCCTTACCACCCTGCGAACCCCTCGGTCCCAGTCCGGAGCACCCTCCTGCACCCCCAACCCCTCATCCCCAGCCCCACTCCAGAGCCCGCACCCCAGCTGGAGCCCTCACCCCCTCCTGCACCCCAACCCCCAATTTAGTGAGCATAGAATCATAGAATCATAGAATATCAGGGTTGGAAGGGACCCCTGAAGGTCATCTAGTCCAACCCCCTGCTCAAAGCAGGACCAATTCCCAGTTAAATCATCCCAGCCAGGGCTTTGTCAAGCCTGACCTTAAAAACCTCTAAGGAAGGAGATTCTACCACCTCCCTAGGTAACGCATTCCAGTGTTTCACCACCCTCTTAGTGAAAAAGTTTTTCCTAATATCCAATCTAAACCTCCCCCACTGCAACTTGAGACCATTACTCCTCGTTCTGTCATCTGCTACCATTGAGAACAGTCTAGAGCCATCCTCTTTGGAACCCCCTTTCAGGTAGTTGAAAGCAGCTATCAAATCCCCCCTCATTCTTCTCTTCTGCAGGCTAAACAATCCCAGCTCCCTCAGCCTCTCCTCATAACTCATGTGTTCCAGTCCCCTAATCATTTTTGTTGCCCTTCGCTGGACTCTCTCCAATTTATCCACATCCTTCTTGAAGTGTGGGGCCCAAAACTGGACACAGTACTCCAGATGAGGCCTCACCAATGTCGAATAGAGGGGAACGATCACGTCCCTCGATCTGCTCGCTATGCCCCTACTTATACATCCCAAAATGCCATTGGCCTTCTTGGCAACAAGGGCACACTGCTGACTCATATCCAGCTTCTCGTCCACTGTCACCCCTAGGTCCTTTTCCGCAGAACTGCTGCCTAGCCATTCGGTCCCTAGTCTGTAGCTGTGCATTGGGTTCTTCCGTCCTAAGTGCAGGACCCTGCACTTATCCTTATTGAACCTCATCAGATTCCTTTTGGCCCAATCTTCCAATTGGTCTAGGTCCTTCTGTATCCTATCCCTCCCCTCCAGCGTATCTACCACTCCTCCCAGTTTAGTAGCATCCGCAAATTTGCTGAGAGTGCAATCCACACCATCCTCCAGATCATTTATGAAGATATTGAATAAAACCGGCCCCAGGACCGACCCTTGGGGCACTCCACTTGATACCGGCTGCCAACTAGACATGGAGCCATTGATCACTACCCGTTGAGCCCGACAATTTAGCCAGCTTTCTACCCACCTTATAGTGCATTCATCCAGCCCATACTTCCTTAACTTGCTGACAAGAATACTATGGGAGACCGTGTCAAAAGCTTTGCTAAAGTCAAGAAACAATACATCCACTGCTTTCCCTTCATCCACAGAACCAGTAATCTCATCATAAAAGGCGATTAGATTAGTCAGGCATGACCTTCCCTTGGTGAATCCATGCTGGCTGTTCCTGATCACTTTCCTCTCATGCAAGTGCTTCAGGATTGATTCTTTGAGGACCTGCTCCATGATTTTTCCAGGGACTGAGGTGAGGCTGACTGGCCTGTAGTTCCCAGGATCCTCCTTCTTCCCTTTTTTAAAGATTGGCACTACATTAGCCTTTTTCCAGTCATCCGGGACTTCCCCGGTTTGCCACGAGTTTTCAAAGATAATGGCCAGTGGCTCTGCAATCACAGCCGCCAATTCCTTCAGCACTCTTGGATGCAACTCGTCCGGCCCCATGGACTTGTGCACGTCCAGCTTTTCTAAATAGTCCCTAACCGCCTCTATCTCCACAGAGGGCTGGCCATCTCTTCCGCATTTTGTGATGCCCAGCGCAGCAGTCTGGGAGCATTCATGGCCCGCCCTACAATTTCCATACCACGTGTGGCTCTTGGGCCAAAGTGTTTTCCCACCCCTGATCTCGATCAATTGCTGCCTCCTTTCCTCCTGCTATGCCCGTGCTCCTTCTCCAGGCAGTGTGGCCACCGGGATCCATGCATCTGCCCTGGTTAACATGACCTTCTTCAGCAAACATATTCTTAAGGATACAGGTCAGTCTGCAGTAAATCCTGGGCACATGGGTGGGAGATGGACAACATAGGGCTAGCTTCTTTTTCACCTGTGGTCAAGTAATTAACGAGGACCACTGTGGTGGTAGCAGTCTCTTTGTTCTTGTGCTTAGTCTCATGTCAGTACCAGAACGGCACTGATGCCTAGAGCTGCTACCACACATAGCATTTGTGGACAAGATACTCCTCAACCAGAGCAAACTACTAATCACAGCCCAGGGTGACTTAGACCCACCTCTGCAGGGTGTGAGTGTACACTGGAACTGCACACTGCATGGCTGCACCACTGGTTAGAGCTAAATGGGGTCTTCACCTCACGTCTATGGAGCATGACCTAGGAATGCCAGGCCCCCAGCAAGGGATCTGGAGGGAGGATGCACCCTTGTAAAATGCATCACGTGTGAGCTCAGTGGTAGCAGGGCATCACTGACCCAAGTTTTCACTGCTGCGTGTATATGCTCAGATGGCCACATCTCATTTTCTGAAGCAGGACTCCCTACGCTGACGTGCCAGCTTCCTGTCGAGGGGCACCATGACAGCAGATTGCAGTCCAAGCAATATCTCAAAATTGTCTGTCTTTCTGAGAGAGCTACTCTGGGAATTATTGTGGGGCAGGTCTCTGGCCTGTGCTATACAGGAGGTCAGGCTGGACGATCACAGTCATCCTTTCTGGCCTTGGAAGCTAGGCATCAATGAATATTCCACCCTCTCATCCAGAGCCACCTGGCCTTAGGAAGATGGTTCACTAGCTCCAGCCTTGACCCCAGAGCCCTCATTGTGGCCTCCAGTCGCCTCTACCCAGACGTATGAAGATTCCTTGTCAGGGCTCGTCCATCCAGCAATCTGCCCCTCTAATTTGGGTTGTCAGCCCTGCACACTCTGTCCGGTGGACCTGCAAAATCTTGCCTGCCCTCCCCGAGGAGCCAAAAGTCTCACTGAAACAGCGGTACCCATGGGTCTGTGCAAATCGCACTCTCGGTGCCTGTGGGAGTGAATCAAATCTGCTATTTACAAAGTGGGTTTCCTGGCAAAAACAGACTGAACACGAAGTTCTTAAAGTTTCTCTGGGCATAGGTATTCAATCAATGGAGGATAATGTTATTGAGCCTGCATATTGCCCAAGGGCCTTTGTCCTGAGATCAGTGATCCATCTCTCTCTCTCTCTCTGCAGGTCTCTCCGGGTATGTCTACACTACAATTAAAAAGCCCAGGGCTGGCTCATGCCAGCTGACTCAGGCTTGTGGGGCTTGGGCTAAGGGGCTGTTTAATTGCCGTGAATATGTTCAGACTCAGGCTGGCACCCGGGCTCTAGGACCATGTAAAGTGGGAGGGTCCCAGAGCTCAGGCTGCAGCCCAGTCCCAAACATCTACACTGCAATTAAACAGCCCCTTCACTTGAGCCCAAGTCAGTGGGCACAGGCCAATCAGGGGTGTCTAACTGCCAGGTGACATACACTCTGAGGAAAACAGGGCTGGTGTAGAGTCAGGAGTCTACACAGTTTAGCCATTTTGAACTTGGTAAAAGCTTCTCCCATTTTAAACCTCGTAAGAGTTAAATTAGATGCCACGGATCATAGTCCTCATTTGGAGAGGGATCTGTCGCCCAAAGGTACTATGCAAGTTCATAGATTCCTAAGCCAGAAGGGACCACAGTGATGATCTAGTCTGACCTCCTATGTACACAGGCCAAAGAACCTCCCTCAGTGATCCCTGTATTAATCCCATATCTTGTGGCTGAGTCAAGCACACCTTTTAGAACAACATCCAGCTGCGATTTCAAGTCTAAACTCTTCTCTCTCTTCTCATTGCCTTTCCTTTTACAGGGGCAACTAGAAGTGCTTGGTGAATACAAGTAAAGGTGTGTTTGTATCAGGCTGTGTGAGTGGAGGAGAACTCTGAATCAAGCCCAACACCAGAAATCCTAGGCTGAGAGATTCCATGCTAAAGCTGACTGGCTGTACCCTTGGCTCTCCAGAGAGCGAGTTGACTATGGGACTTGTGGTAAAGGGTCTTAAAAGGACTTCCATCGGAGTTTACTCTCAGACAGCAGCTCACTCTCATGACCAAACCTGGTCAGAACGGATTACTAATCCGGACGTTACGTCAGCACAAGGAAGGTCCTGAGGACAAAAGTCAGAGGAAGTTGCCTGGAATCCAAGGATTTTCCTAAAAGCTGTGTCCCCAGTGGGGAACCCCAGAGCTAGCTGTCTGTGTCAGCTCAAAGGAGCACAAAACTGACAACCTGCACTAGGCTCACATGCCCCAAACTCCCACCTTAATTTCATCCTCTCCAGTGCTCAGCGTAAGGCCAGGGAAATACCTGCTGATCTTTCCCCATAGACCACCACCCTGTGGTCCTTCTCCACCCTCAGCTTCCTAGGAGGCATCATGGGTGCTCACTCAAAGCTGGCCAGAGGCCCCTGTGCTGAGTCAGATCTCAGAAACTCTCTGCCTAAAAGACTCCAGGCATCATCTTTGATGTTAAGGAACGCTTGCAAAAAGCAGGGCTTTGGGGAACTTGCTGTCTGAATTTGTTGATGACTCTAGCTTGGGAACGTTGCAACCTATAAATCCTACAGCAGGATATGTAGGGATTTCATTTGGGGACAGTCAAAACCAGAAATAAAAACGTTCCTTTTGGGAGCTAAAACTCTAATCCTGGGCTCCTGTGCCAGTAAGCACCATTAAAAAGTATGAAACTGATTCTCCTCTCACACACTCTGGTTTTCCACCAGTATCATTCCCTGGATTTTAGTGGAGCTACTCCTGATTTACAGAGGAGAATCCATCTCTCTGCCTCTGTACTGGCTTCTGTCCTCTCCATCCCACCATCAACCTCAGCCTGGACCAGTCCACACAAGAGATCCACTTCCTGGACACTACGGTGCTAATAAGTGATGGTCACATAAACACCACCCTATACCGGAAACCTACTGACCGCTATTCCTACCTACATGCCTCCAGCTTTCACCCAGACCACACCACACGATCCATTGTCTACAGCCAATGGATACAAATGCATTTGCTCTACAATACAACCGCATTTGCTCCAAGCCCTCAGACAGAGACAAACACCTACAAGATCTCTATCAAACATTCTTACAACTACAATACCCACCTGCTGAAGTGAAGAAACAAATTGACAGAGCCAGAAGAGTACCCAGAAGTCATCTACTACAGGACAGGCCCAACAAAGATAATAACAGAACGCCATGAGCCATCACCTTCAGCCCGCAACTAAAACCTCTCCAACGCATCATCAAGGATCTACAACCTATACTGAAAGACGACCCATCACTCTCACAAATCTTGGGGGACAGGCCAGTCCTTGCCTACAGACAGCCCCCCAACCTGAAGCAAATACTCACCAGCAACCACACACCACACAACAGAACCACTAGCCCACAAACCTACCCTTGCAACAAAGCCCGTTGCCAACTGTGTCCACATATCTATTCAGGGGACACCATCATAGGGCCTAATCACATCAGCCACACTATCAGAGGCTCGTTCACCTGCACATCTACCAATGTGATATATGCCATCATGTGCCAGCAATGCCCCTCTGCCATGTACATTGGTCAAACTGGACAGTCTCTACGTAAAAGAATAAATGGACACAAATCAGACGTCAAGAATTATAACATTCATAAACAAGTCGGAGAACACTTCCATCTCTCTGGCCACTCAATTACAGACCTAAAGGTTGCAATATTACAACAAAAAGACTTCAAAAACAGACTCCAACGAAAGACAGCTGAATTGGAATTAATTTGCAAACTGGATACAATTAACTTAGGCTTGAATAGAGACTGGGAATGGATGGGTCATTACACAAAGTGTAAAACTATTTCTCCATGTTTATTCCCTCCCCCCCCCACTGTTCCTCAGACGTTCCTGTTAACTGCTGGAAATGGCTCACCTTGATTATCACTACAAAAGGTTTTCTTCTCCCCCCAGCCCCCGCTCTCCTGCTGGTTATAGCTCATCTTAAGTGATCACTCTCCTTACAGTGTGTATGATAACACCCATTTTTTCATGTTCTCTGTGTTTATAAATCTCCTCACTGTATTTTCCACTGAATGCATCCGATGAAGTGAGCTGTAGCTCACGAAAGCTTATGCTCAAATAAATTTGTTAGTCTCTAAGGTGCCACTAGTACTCCTTTTCTTTTTGTCCTCTATGAGTTAACCAGAACTAGGGATGCTGACTTCCTCGTTCTGGCTGCCACCCTAGGCAAAGCATTGAACCAAAGATGGCTCTTTTGGGGATACCTTTCTAAACCTCTCAACAAATGAAAATGGTCTAACTCCCTCCAGGTGGGGAGAACAGAAACTCATTGGGGTTTGGCTTGGGCTCCACTGCCTGATTTTCCCAACCAGTTTCCTCTGGAATAATTCCTCTCGCTGTGCACAGTGGCTCTACCAAAAAAGGCCTTCTCTTGCTCTCTTTAAAAGAGCTGGCTCCTCTCACAGCAGGGCAGATGGGTACCTTCCTACAGTGGGATCCCAGGAAGTGCAGGGAAAAAAACCTCCCATCTTTTTTTCATTAATGATCTGGAGGATGGTGTGGCTTGCATCCTCAGCAAGTTTGCGGATGACACTAAACTGGGAGGAGTGGTAGATACGCTGGAGGGTATGGATAGGATACAGAGGGACCTAGACAAATTGGAGGATTGGGCCAAAAGAAATCTGATGAGGTTCAACAAGGACAAGTGCAGAGTCCTGCACTTAGGACGGAAGAATCCCATGCACCGCTACAGACTAGGGACCGAATAGCTAGGCAGCAGTTCTGCAGAGAAGGACCTAGGGGTGACAGTGGACGAGAAGCTGGATATGAATGAACAGTGTGCCCTTGTTGCCAAGAAGGCCAATGGCATTTTGGGATGTATAAGTAGGGGCATTGCCAGCAGATCGAGGGACGTGATCGTTCCCCTCTATTCGACATTGGTGAGGCCTCATCTGGAGTACTGTGTCCAGTTTTGGGCCCCACACTACAAGAAGGATATGGATAAATTGGAGAGAGCCCAGCGAAGGGCAACAAAATGATTAGGGGTCTGGAACACATGACTTATGAGGAGAGGCTGAGGGACCTGGGATTGTTTAGTCTACGGAAGTGAAGAATGAGGGGGGATTTGATAGCTGCTTTTAACTACCTGAAAGGTGGATCCAAAGAGGATGGATCTAGACTATTCTCAGTGATAGCAGATGACAGGACAAGGAGTAATGGTCTCAAGTTGCAGTGGGGGAGATTTAGGTTGGATATTAGGAAAAACATTTTCACTAGGTGGGTGGTGAAACACTGGAATGCGTTACTTAGGGAGGTGGTGGAATCCTCTTCCTTAGAAGTTTTTAAGGTCGGGCTTGACAAAGCCCTGGCTGGGATGATTTAGTTGGGGATTCGTCCTGCTCTGGGCAGGGGGTTGGACTAGATGACCTCCAGAGGTCCCTTCCAACTCTGATATTCTATGATTCTATGATTCTTTCTGGGACCTGCTTGGGTACCTCCTGACAGCACAACAATGGTCCATTTGAAACATAGTCCATATTGCCAGCTCTTCTTGTCCCCTGCCAAGATAAATGAGAAAGATTTGTTACACCTTCCCCGAGAGTTACAATGCTGCTCTTTTTTGAAACAGTATACATGGTGCTTATTCATTAAACCTGAATCCTAGAAACACAAATCGCATCCCCTTTCATAGTCATGGGGAGTTCCTACCATTGGATAATGTGTTGGTGGTTTGATAGGTTTGGGAATGGAAGGATATTTCTTCCATTGTTATATATCCAAAGCAGCACACTGCATTTCTAGCACTTCTAGAAAAGCACCCAGCCAGGGTGTCACAGAGGCTTCATTACTCTTGGGGGAATTCTGCACCACTGCACAATGCAGAATTTTGCAGAAATTAATGTTGTGTCCGCAGAATTTCCTTTCCCCCACAGAAATGGGCTGCAGTGCTGCTAGCCGCCACTAGGGGCCCGCTGGACCCGGCAGAGCCCAGCTCGCACATAGAAGACACTGTCGGGGAGAGGGGGAGGGAGCTAGAGGGTTCCTGGCAGCTGCAGTTCCCAGCATGCCCTGAGGGAAGAAGAGAGCAGCACACAGAAAACTTCGTGCAAGCCTGGGACCGAGCATCAGGCTGTTTCTACCTCTAGATTCCTGGGCTTCGGGGTGGAGGGGGCAGGTATCTGGATAAGGGGAGCCCCATGCCTGGGCTCTGTGGGAGAGTCGGGGTGCAGGTATCTGGGCGGGGGGGGGGCGTGGCCGGGCTCTGGGGGGAGAGGGGGAGGAGAAACAGGAACTGGGTTGTCATGGGGGATTCTTTAACTCTTTACTCCTGGGGGGATTATTTTGTGTGTCTGTAGTGTTACAGACATACTTGCTGACAGATGTTTTGAAATAAATTACCAAAATAATTGAAACTGGCTTGATTATTTAATGTTATTTTGACAAATAAAATTTGCAGAATTTTGCAAAATTTTTGATTTTTTGGCGCAGAATGCCCTCAAGAGTAAAGGTGACATCCAAATCAATAGCTCTCAAATTGTGGCCCATAGCATGGTGGGCCACACAGCCCTCCCAGGTGGCCTGCAGAGCTGCTTCAATCACCACGCCGAAGCCTGCACAATTGAACCAAGGGACGGCCCTGCTCTTCCAGACAGCTTCAGTTGCACAGAAGTCTATCTTCAAGGAGAGTTCTCTACTCAGCTCACACCCATGTGAGCTGCTGCACAGGTATTGACATCTGTCAGTTCTTTTGCTGGGTGTTTCTTGGGCATGTACTCCACTGTGATCAAACCTTTTGGTGACACGAAATCTGAGAGGCAGCAAAATACGGAGGAGGACAGAACCCAACAGCAAGGTGACGTGGAGAGGGAAGCAGTGAGCGTCAGTGCTAAACAGTGGAAAGCTCTCAAAGGAAACAGCACAAGCACACAGTAGGATGACTTACATACACAGCTGTACCCACCACATGAACAACGCGATCAATCACCATTTCATCCCAGGGAGGGCCCTGACTGGAGAACCCTGCGGGTCTGGTAAAGTGGTCATCAAGGGGTTTTCTGGGTTACTCGGCATACTATGGGTTGGAACATGCTCCACCCCTCCGTTAGGTCTGGTTTAGCGAGGGGGATGCTTTCCCCCGCTCTGTTTGTTTTGTAGTTGTACAAAGCAGCACATTGCCAGCCTTCATTAGTGTAACTAGAGAGTGTTTCTGGTGTATGGCACGGTCCGTTTTCAAAAGCAGGCTCTTTATTTGCCCAGATGTCTCTGGTGGGGCACCAGCGCTGAAGTGAGCGGGGAGGTGGCATGGCTAGACACACACTGGATCTGGTTTAGAGGATGGGACAGGGTCGTGTGCAGTGGGGGTGCCGCCTTTTCTGTGACCCAACCACTACACCAGGTACGGTATCCGGGCACATCTGGCCCTTTCTCAACGACTGACCTCAGTGGTACATGGAACCAGATCTGTTCCATTCAATCAGTGCTCTGTTGGGAAGGTATAACAATCTGGTGTCTGGTTATCCAGCAGGTGTCTCCTCCATGCCCTTTTCCTCAGCCTCCCAGGTCACCTTGCTACACAAGTAGCCTGAGAAGGATAGAGCAGGAAGGAGAAAGGCTGGTGCTGGAAAGCCTGGTCAGTCATGACACAGAGGTTTTGGTCTCACGTGCTGCAGCTGTGCAGGAAGATAAGGGGCTTGTTTGCTTCCAGTTTGGCATCCACAATGTGCTGATGAGTGGACTTCATTGAACTCTTCGAACCCTCACAGCTTCCAAATACATACACCGTAAAGGGTTTCGCAGCAGTGAGGAGTTTTCAAGGTGCTTTGCAGAAACAATTGCTTGGGTTTGAACAGAAGGGGACAAATGCAGGGGGTTCTCCGCTGGGGTTGCGGCCAGCGTCCCTCAGTGAAGTGCAGGGGAGCTTTGGGTGACTGCCTGGAAGCTGAACCCGTCTTTCCTGGTTGGTAAAGTCCACTGGCAAGTCAGCAGATCTGCTATTGGAGGATGCCACCTTTGTCCAGGAAGCAGGGGTTAGATCTCCACCCAAGAAACCATCCCCAGACTCTGCCTGTCTCACTCATCATCACCCTGTCTCTGATTTCCTCTGGTGGGGAAGAGGAGGTGGTGAAGCCATTCTGGACATCTTTGAATTTCACTGATTTCATCAACATTGGTCCATCAACCTGTAGGCCTCAGTGTGGCACAGCCATGGCCTGGTTTCACGGGTGGATGGGCTCCTGTTGGCCCAGGATGAGAAACACACATCCGCGCTGTCTCAGTAGACCTGCCAGCTGTCGTTGCTACGGGTCAGCCTGGAGAATTTCTGGCATGGCGACTGTTCCTCCCCATGGTGGCTCCCCTCTGGCAAAGGCCCTCTCTTGCCAGTTACCACAAGGTTGCCCTCTGGCCCATCCATTCATCTGTGGCATGGTTGGTGGAGGCAGTGAGACGAGATGGGCTGTGGTATCTCCAATACACGGATAACAGCTTGCTCTGTCTCTCTAGCGCATTGGACCCCAATGAGCCTCACTCCAGGTGTGATTGAGGTTAAGCTGGCAGACTGGGTGGAGCAGCCTGGGGGAAGGAATATCATCTCCACCCACTGGAGCAGTTTGCCTGCTGTTTGTTATCCACATTTCCGACCCATGCTCCTGTTGGCTCCATGGCTGCTCCTGGATGACCAGGCAGTTGCAGTGATCAAGGTGGATGTTTGTCATTTACGCTGGGCCAGGAGGCAACAGCCCTTCCTTTCGGATGCAGATCACTCTGCTGCAGTCCGCATCCTTGTCACTTCTAGGCTGGAGCACTATGAGGCACTCTCCAGGGGACACGGCTCTGGAAGACCACTCAGAAAGCCCAGCTGGGGCAGAACACAGTAGCCTGTGTGCTGAGAGATATTTCTTGTACGGCTGGCATTACACCAATGCTCTGTGATCTGCAATGGCTGCCAGTTTATTTCTGTGAGCTATTGCAATTATTGGTTTTAAACTATAAAGCCTACGGGGCAGAGGCAAGGAGTGAAGGGGGGCTGGTGAGAAAGCTGCTTGCCTTGCATGACCCTACAAGAGCTTCCACTACCAAGCCCTACAGTGCTGTGTGCAGACATCCTATTCTCCTTTGCTAAAGAGTCAGAGATGAAAGTTGGACAAGCTGGGCTTTGATATTAGGAAATTCTTGTGGATGGGAAGGTCAGTCCAACAGCGATGCAGCTGGTGCAAGTAGGAAATTAGGGCCCAGCTACTCAGAGCTTTCAGGAGAACATTAAATGCATTGTTCCTGGAAGGATCATTACGGGATACTTCATGTTTGATGCAACAGGATGGAGCCGATGATCCAAGAAACCCTCCTTCTCAAACAGCTCCCCTCAATAATTTCATGCCTGGAAATCAGAGGTGGCTTTCTGGATGTATATTCCCAAACCACAGCGACTTCTTCCATTAGATCATTTTACAATTAAATTAATTGTGTCTGATTTAAAGATAACCACACTTAACACCCAATTAGCTTGCTTGGGTCTCAGTGTATGCTTAAAAGAGGAACAACAAAGACGATCAAAGTCAGTGAGAGAATCTTTGAAGAAAAAAAACCAGACTGTTTTTGCAAAAGGAAAGAAAACTACTCAAAGGTTAGGCTGGCATGTTATGAATTGCAGTGTTGATTCAAATCTAGTTGCAAGCACTGCCCTCTTGTGGTAAAACGAGAAAGTGCTCTAATGTTGATGAGAAATAGAAAGCGATTCACGAAATAGGATCAAAATTCCTCAGCCAGAGACTTGCAAATATTAGACAGAGAAACAAAGAAGCACATATAACATATAATAAACATATGTTTATTTGTCTGTGTCCCCGCACATGTACATATATCTAATTGCAAAGAGATAACCATGAGTTTGTATGCTTTGCCTTTCTGATGCAGGACACTTTTTATATAATCTCTTCCTCCTTTCCTATTCCACATATCCCATATTATTTTACACACACACACACACACACACATTTAAAAGACAATTGAGGTTACAAAGTCAAAGCACTCAAAAGTTAGGAAATGACAGAATGAAGGTTCCTGTGCAAGCATAATTCAGCCCCCTTGTGTATATGTATTATCAAACAGTCTTTAATTACTTCATAGAATATCAGAGTTGGAAGGGACCTCTGGAGGTCATCTAGTCCAACCCCCTGCCCAGAGCAGGACCAATCCCCAACTAAATCATCCCAGCCAGGGCTTTGTCAAGCCCGACCTTAAAAACTTCTAAGGAAGGGGATTCCACCACCTCCCTAAGTAACGCATTCCAGTGTTTCACCACCCACCTAGTGAAAATGTTTTTCCTAATATCCAACCTAAACCTCCCCCACTGCAACTTGAGACCATTAGTCCTTGTTCTGTCATCAGCTACCACTGAGAACAGTCTAGATCCATCCTCTTTGGAACCCCCTTTCAGGTAGTTGAAAGCAGCTATCAAATCCCCCCTCAGTCTTCTCTTCCGCAGACTAAACAATCCCAGTTCCCTCAGCCTCTCCTCATAAGTCATGTGTTCCAGTCCCCTAATCATTTTTGTTGCCCTCCGCTGGACTCTTTCCAATTTTTCCACATCCTTCTTGTAGTGTGGGGCCCAAAACTGGACACAGTACTCCAGATGAGGCCTCACCGATGTCGAATAGAGGGGAACGATCACGTCCCTCGATCTGCTGGCAATGCCCCTACTTATACACCCCAAAATGCCATTGGCCTTCTTGGCAACAAGGGCACATTGATCACATACTATTTTTTCCACAGGACCGCTGCCTCACTGAGTGCAAAGAATGGTTGCTCACTTAGTGAGTACCTGTTTAGTATTGTATTTTCTTCTTGTTGTTCAATGCATGGCCCTGGGCCTTATTCACTGCACACTTTTCAAATCTTGCTCTGAATACAAAATTATTAATTGCCTCCTGGGCTTTTCTCTGATGCTTTGGCATCTCTGTACTTCACAAATATTAATGAACTTATTTTCACAGGACCCCCCTGGGAAACTGAGGCACATGGGAAACTGAGGCACAAAGATGGCCACAAGCATCCATTAAGCTTGAGTGTCCTTCAGACAGCAGTCTCATTCACTACACAACCCTGATTCATTCCCAGAGAAGTGTATCCTAGAGCAATGTACATGTCCCTCATCTCATTCTCACAAATAGTTTAACCATTTTGCTGAAACTTTCCGAAAATATTTAGCCAGAGGCAGACAACCAGCACGGAAATTTCAGCCAAAACTGTTACAATTTGGCAAAGTTATAAACAACTAAAAACTGGAATTTATAATGGAAACTGTCAGGCAATCTTACCAGCTCCATCGATTATGTGTGTGTATGCATGTGCATCAATCTCTAATTACATAGAGATTCCATTTATAAGGGATAAGGGGTGGGAAAAAGGGGGAGGGACTGTATTTTAGGTGATACCTATATATATGAGCTAGATATTTGTTATTATTGGACTTGGAGAAGGGGTGAGGATTCTGTCAAGGTTTTCATGAGCAACTATAACCTCTTACTCTTCAAATGTTTCAGTGCCACTTTCTAATTATTTTCTTTCTTGCCTGGAGCTCTAATGACCTGTATCATCAGGAGGCCAGACTCAGGCTTTCAGCAAAGGATCCTTTCCAGTCTCCTTTGGAGTGAAAGATTTCAGTTCTGATTCCTAATTAAACATTTTTTTATTTTAACAAGGCTCCTTACCATGGAATCAGACCACAATAAAATAAAATATATCATTTTTGGCTGCAGAAGAGACATTTTTCCAAGCTAACCTTTACCCAAATCTCTGGAGGAAAACAAAACTAAACGAACTGGAGCAATCGTTATTAGGCATTAGAGCACTAGACCCAGCTATGAGCTAACCTGAGACTTGGTTGTCAATAAATATTAAATTTTCCCTTTATTTGTACTCATTCCATTTTGACCCTGTTTCCCCCTTTCTAATAAGGTTTTTGACCTGTGTCTTCCTTAAGTTTACCGTTCCTCACACTGACTGCTTTATCCAGTGTGCAGGAGATACTCTGGAGGGGTTGATAATGATCAATAATGTGTGCTGCTCTCCCCTCCTTTTTTCCCTCTGGAAAAGAAATCCAGTCTCCTTTACCCCATTCAGGAGTCTCAGTGGATGCAGTAACACCTGCTCCTGAGTTTGCAATGGCTAGCGAAGTGAGCCCGGAGCCGACTTTCCCCAATATGTCTTTCACTCCAGTTCTCTGCATTCATATTTTCAAACTCACTGGCTGGCTCGCGATGCCACAACCGGGTTTCTGCTATTTTAAATCACATTGCTTTTCATTGCATAGATCATCCTTACTTTTAAAATGCCTGACCCATATCCCACCGAAGTCAATGAGAAGACACCCATTGATTTCAATCACCTTTGGATCAGGCCCTAAAATACTTGCGGGCTCTGATTCAGGAAAGCATTTAACTTATGTCTCATCGACTTCATTGGGACTTAAGCATCTACTTATAGTTAAAGAATCAGAATATGCTTAAGTGCTTTCCAGAACTGGGGCTTCTATAGGAAAAGCACTGCTGCCCCAAGTACAGTGGCTTATTCATTATTGATATTTTATTTTAAAATCTCATTATTTAAATATATTTCACACTTTTAAATGATCCCTGTCAGCAAGTCAATCCCAGATACTCTGTTTCTAATACTGTCTATACATGCCTTTTTTGGTGGTTATTGACTGTGATTTATGCCTAGAAGCAACGGTATGAAAACACAACTTAGAAACATTGCAGAGGTCCAGCAGAAAGACAGTCTGGAAATTAAATCTGTTTCAGAAAAAGAAACAGAACAGGTCGTTTAGTAAACTATTTTTTCCTTCCCATATTATCTGCTTTTACTGACTCCTAAGTCTTCATGGCCTGGCAAGGTTAGCAGATTGTGCAGAGAATGTCAAGGCAAAACAGTAATATTTGGGGTAAATCCTTACAACATGCAACTCAGGCCTCACATTGAAGTTGAATTCCTTCACAAAATGAAAGTAATGCACACTTGGTATCTTACCAAGGAACCGATTCAATAAAGTTAAAATGAAAAGTAACCCAACAATCCTATCAAACTGGTAAATTAAATCAGTGAATGAAGCTTGGCAACATTTTTAAAAACATTAGTAATAGAACGACTAGGTTAGATGTTACCAGTTTTAGACATATTTAAATGTGCACATACAAAATGGGCTGTTCTTTGATAACCGGCACACTATCAAAATTATTTCTTATTAAAAACTTTCTCTCTCAGTCCTGTAATTTACTGATTTCAGAATATGAACAATTTTGTAGCGAACAGAATTTGTTTTCATTATCTTTTGATTTATATACATTTTAAATTGTAAAAATGTTTACCATGTGGAGGGTCTACTGTTCTACTTCTGAGAACACTTAATAAAATATTTTTCAAAGAATGGGAGAGAGTTCATAACTTATATAAATATTGAGTTTTTCAAAGCTATTTAAGAATTCAGTTAAAAAACTGCATAGAAGGCTATTCAGTGAGCTCACCTGAATCCAAAACATTCTTTGCTATCATAGCAATTTTGTATAAGTATCTTTTAAGCCACTCTCTGTCACTGCTCGAATAAATTAAAGACCCTGAATAAACAGGGAGAAAAGTGATTTTTGGCTTAATTTCATTTGGCAATTTCTGTTATTTTGCCACCGATCACTAGCACACGTCTTAGCTACGGCTTTTTTCCTGCTTTGCGGGCAGCTCTTCGCAGTGCAGATCTTTGTGGGGAATTTCATAGTTCTGAGCCGAATCTCTCTGCCTCAACAGATGAGAAAGTCTACTACGTCCAATGTCCTTCGATAAAAATAGTACCGGAGCTGATCAGTGCATTTGAATCTTGAATGAAAAAAGCTTCTGCCAAGTTCATAAACTCATCCAGATGCTTTTGATGGGCGAAGATCTAGTTCCTCTTTAAGGAAAAGGTATAGAAAATAAAAACCTGGTTTTAATAAACAGCAGGAAAAATAGGGCATTATCTTTTCAAGCTACTCTGTGGTGAAGAATTTATTTTTCATTGTATTTTTGGAATGTGGTGAATATCAGTTTAAATAAAATACATACTTATATGGTTATACAGAGAGACTTCAGTACACTTTTATATTAATGTATTTATCCACACAAAGGCACACAGAGGGCCAAATCCTAAGCTGGTGAGGATCTGGCCTCTTTATGTTCAGTACATATCGGTGTCTGTTGCACCATGTCTGTGTTCATAAGGGAAATTGTTCACACAAACTTTCATGAGCAAGCAGTTCTCATCCACATTTTGCTTTTATTACATACCCTCAGAAACATGCAGTACTTTATTACTGTTACTGCAGCATTTAATACATTTCTAAAAATTTATTATTCTAGTAATAGTTTTCATTCTTTTCATTCTGCAATTGTTTTATCACTGGCACAGCAGAGCCCTGTTTATGGGGCAGTCTGTTATTCCACAGAACAACTTCACTGATCCAAAGTCCAGTGAGGTTCATACAAAGAATCCCCTCGACTTCAAATGGGCTTCGGATCAGATTCTATAAGCAGAAGCTCACTGTGAACACTGCCACTTTGCATACGTTGCAGCACATTGAAATAACTCAGGGCTTACATTCTGCTACACTTACCATAGCAGGGTTCTCTCTATGGAGTGGAGAAGCTACCCCATTATATATTATTATGCTCTATGTCAGGGGTCGGCCACCTTTCAGAAGTGGTGTGCCGAGTCTTCATTTATTCACTCTAATTTAAGATTATACATTTATCCTCCCTTGTGTATCTAAACTGATAGTTGGATTTTCCAAATAGCCAAAATGATTTAGGAGTACAAGTCTCATTGGCTTTCACTCACACTTGTGCTCCTATATCACTTGGGATCTTTAGAAAAACCCACCCAATTTCTTAAGTACTTTATGTAGTTGCTTAGTATGCCATTTGCAACGTCTGCAAAGCTGCTACTGTATTTTGAGGGAAAGTGAGTTTATGAACTTGTCTGGATTCATTAGTAGGGTTAAGACTCTGGGCTTGTTTCCAATAGAATGGCACCTCAATCCAAGATCATGCCTCCTTGTAAAATACTGCAGGTGTGTTTACTGTAATCATCTCAGCCAAAAAGAAACTGATTGAGGGGTTTAAAATATAATTAGTATGGTTGACACTCCTGCCTTTAATCATTACCTCACTGTTTAATATAATCAAGAAGGTAAATAAACAAAGTTTAAGTCTTTTAAATTTATATATATATATATATATATAAAATATATTTTCTACTGGGAAACATGCACTATTTCTATTCAATGCAAAAGAATTTCATTTAATTAAACTACTACCTGGCATCTGTTCCCTTTTGCATTATGAATAATTTTTTATACAAATATATTTGTTTTGAAGTAAGTCTCAGTCACATTTTTCTTGCATTTATTCCCCTGCTTTAGTTGACTAGATCTGATCAGCAACCTCTAAATGTGCCCTTTCTCCCTCTGCCTTTAAGCAGTACCTCAAAGCTATTCAATTTATTTTTCCTAAATGTTGTCTTTATACAGTGCATAGTAATAATGTTTTACCTGGTTATAGCACCTTTCAACTGAAGATCTCCAAGCCCTTTACAAAATTATTTCACATGTCAAATGAAAGTGTTCAAAGAACACATCTGATTTTTACTTATTCTTCCAAACTGTAAATTAGAGATGAGCATGAATTACAATACCAGAACCAAGCTCCCGCAAATTGTTTCTATGCAGGAGAGCTTTGTAGTATCTACAATGGGTCGAAACAAAAATCTGAATCCAAACACCTCTGAATTTTCAGCCAATTCAGATATATCTCAGAATCTGAATTTTGCAACTGAACCCTATCACTTCACACACCATTCTCCACCCCAGAGGGATTTTTTTTTCTTTATTTAAAGCTGAAGCTTAGTTGTAACTCACCATTTTTATAAGGGCAACCTTGCAATGAACATAGCCATTCTAATGTATCTACCTCTCTCTTTTCCTCCTTCTTCTTCTTTGCATTTATCCCATCTAATGGTGTCTGAGCACAGAGTCCCCTCCCTCCCAAGTGTTCTGTTCAGTGTCACCCTCTCTACATCCATCCATCCAAATTAGGATTAGCTACATCGCTTACAAAGTTGCCCATATAAAATATTATATATACAGTGTGATATATTATATATATATATATAATATTTTATATAGACAACTTATGTATATGTTACTATATTTATACTGATATATAGTAAAAGTATCAGTATAAATACCTCATTCATTTTCTACTTATCACTACGCACACTCAGACCCCCCCTCCCCCGTTAGTTCTATTGTAAAGGAAATCTTGGGAATTTCTCATAGATATGTTTTTAAAAAACTCCATCTCTTACTGAGAGGAGAAAGTCAACTCTACCAATGTGTTTATTGAGACAGAATGTTAAATACATGACTGACAAGCCTTTGCTTATAATAAAGATACTTTTTGTGCAAATTTCATGGAATGTGGCATGCTAGAGTTTAAGCGAAAGAGGAAGATTGCCATGGTAACAGCACAGGGGGGCTGCGAATTGGAGGGGTCCCTCTGGGGACTAGAATACCAACAGAATTTTAAGCATCTGCAACTTTTTTAAAAAATTACTTCAGAGCTGTGCCAAAAACATCTTGAAAAACGTAAAATATCATGGTATTCTTCACTGCTTTGCAAATAAACATATGTCTTTTACAATCTAATCCAGAGAGAGAGCAAAGGGTGGGGTGGAGGGAAGATGCTGAAGATAACTTCGAGGAGACCAGAAACACTGCTTTCACTTGATAATGTTTGAGAGAGAACCTTATCAGTATGACAGATGTCAGCACAGGTTAAAAAGAAGCTGGGTGAATAATGGCAATTAACTGAGATCATGATTCTGAAAAGTGTCACTCTTAGGACAGTACTTTAGCACACAGGCCCTGATCCTGCAAAGACTTATGTACATGCTTAATTTATGTAACATGCACTGTGAGTTATTTGCCAGCGTAAGGCTCTGCAGGTTAGAGGCCATGCTCAATAAGTCAGAAGTCAATGACTTAAGCACAAGCTTGAAGTTCACCATGTGCTTAAGTGCTGTCCTCAACTGGAGTCATGATGAGTCAATGAATGAACAAGAGACCAAAGTGGCTTGAAATAATGGATTTTTTTCCTGTCAAATTTTTTTTTCTCAAATATATAGTGAAAATTCCAAAAATTCTGGTTTCTTGGTAGATTATTTCAGTTTCCAAAAACCAAAAATTAACATTTTTACTGAAAACCAAAAATGTTTACTTAAAAATGGAATTTTTACTTTTTTGTTGTTTAGTTTTCAATTTCTGGTTTTTGGGGAAAAATATGAAAAATTTCAACCACAAAGGAAATTTTTGAGCAAAATGAAATTTTCCCTGGACAAATACATTTTTGCCAAAAAAAGTTTCTATAAAAATGTTACCAACTCTACATAAGATTCAACTATATAGAGAAATTAATGAGCTACAGCATAGGGCCCATTTCTGCATTTCTTAAACAAGCCAAACTCCCATTGAAGTCAAGGAATGCAGAGGAATGTCTATTGTACTTAGCATAAATGTATCTTTATAACATCTGCCCAGAAACAGATTCCAGCAGAAGAAACTCTTTTCCACGGTCACAGATTTACATGTTGCATGCCTTTTGAATGTAAATTCTTACAGCTAGGGACAACAATGAAAAATCTGACAACAACTCAACTGTAACTAAAATCCACTTTGAACGTGAAATGCCTACACTATATTGTTTAATTAAAAAGGAGGAAAGTTTTTATATTAGAGGCTAATCAAATCAAATTCATTAAAAAATATACGGCAACACTAAAGGACTAGTTTCAGTTCCTGCCCTTTGAAAATTACTATGGGACTTGTGGACTTTTTCCATGTTCTGTGTAGGTTTTTGGTGATCTGGTTACTCGTGACAGTTCACTCTTTGTCTGAAACACAGTTTGTTTTTGTACTAAATTATTTATTATTGTATTTCAAAGGTTTCTTGCTGGGACAGCCTTATAAGATCCACACCTCATATTCATGAGGGGCCCAGAAGAACAGCTGACATATTGTCTTAGTCCTTATGGCCTATTTCAGAACAGAACAACCCATATCATAATACAGGACTCTCAGGGCCAGATACTCAGCTAGTGTATAGCAGCATAGCTCCATTGAAGTCAATGGGACTACCTTACTTCATACTTACTGAGGATCTGACCTTGAGTCTTAAACAGTCTGAGGCAATGGTACAGCTGTGAAATACAGTATGCTCCCGTTTATCTGAAACCTCTGCAATATCCACATCCCTTCCTTGCTCTCCAGGACGAGATACATGAGATACACCCCCTCTGCAGTATGTATCTCATGCAGGGGAACAAGGAAGGGGTTCAGACAATGAAGAGGATCAAGTAATAGAGCTCCAGCTAGACCTGTTATAGCTTCACAAAGAATATCAGCTCTCAAGGGGGGGGGTAACCTCATCTGTATTCATTTCGTGCTTTGTCCCACTACACCATCTTGGGAGAGTTTACCAGCTGATTCGCACAAGCACGGAAGCATGTGCTTAACTCCCACTGGGACTTAAGAACGTGGTTGAAACTGCGAATGTGTTTTGCTGTATTAAAGCCTATTATGGGGTGACTGTACCACCCAACATTTCAAGTGGCTAAAGCAGGACCCAGCATTACTTAAATTTGGCCCATCCACCCCTTCATAGAAGGACTGGGCCCTTGAGCACTCCCACAATACCACTAAACAACAGTCATAACAATAATAATAACTATAATAATAATTCCTTTTATTATGGTACTGCCTAGAGGACCAACCACGAACAGGGCCCCATTGTGCTTTACACATAGTGAGAGTTAAATATAGTATCACTATTATTAGAATACAGGAGCTCCTGGCTTGTGCAAAGATATCTAATTACCCACCAAAAATTGTAGAAAGCCAAATTTGCTTCCCTGATTCCTCTGTCCACTACATTAAACCATCCATTCCTTTATTTCTGGGGTTTCTGTTTTCCCTTGTTCTAGCAGTTCATACTCAAAGTTTTATTTTCCTCTCTAACATCAATATCAGAGAACAACATAGGGAGATCCTCATCCCAGCAAGACTAGGATATCTGTCTTTGCTCTTCACTGGCTCTTAAACCGTGTGAGTGTGGTTGGGGAGATGGAAAATAATATGAAACATTCAGTAACAGCATGGAGCATAGAAACTAAGAAAACCACTGTAGTCATTGACTCACAGATGGTCAAATGAACAAACATGTTTCTATTCCTGTATTTAATTAAATCTTAGTTATGCCACCAACAGGGTTCAAAACAGTATTATGAAACAGCTTGCATGACTACTGCAATATGATTGGCCAAAGAGACTTTGAACTCACGTAATTATCTTCCAAAAAGTACACCCGTTGGGTCTATAAAGCGTCTTTGCGAGCCAACCCATTATGCCATAGCACATAATTAAAAATAAATTAATATAAAATAAAGTCAGTTAAAGAAATTGAGCAAATAAATCAAAATGTCTCTTTTAAAATTAATTGAGAGCCACATCCAAAGCCCACTGAATTGCATGGGAGTCATTCCAGAACTCCAGTGGGCTTTGGATCAGGTCACTAGATGGATCTTATCCCCCACTACACTGGTTTATGGGTGTAATGGATCATTAATACAATCAACCAGTTCTAATTTAATTTTTCCATCAGCTGATCTGGTTGACATTTTTCATTCCAATTTTTTTTTTGGCTGAAAAATGGTCTTTTATTGAAAAAAAAACAAATATTTTCTGAGCATTTTTTCTGATATGTTGACCCCCTCAGAACCCTTCACAATTCTTTTTGAAACTGGCTTTTAGTTTTCTAATGCTTGTTGCTAGCTCCCCCTTTCAGGGTTAAAATGAAAAAGAAAGGGGCGGGGGTAGTGAGGAGAGACATGGAGGGGAAAATGATAAACCAAAAAATATTCAGTTTCTAAACTGGAAAAAAAATGTTTTGGATTATTTTTCATTGAAAATGTTTGAAATTTCACCAGCTCTGGATAAAAATTCGATTGCCTCCATCGGCTAGACGCTGATATGATGTTGCCATCAGCATACAGGTAGGAGCAGGAGGAATTAAGCTAAGGGGTTCCAACTCAAAGTGACCTCTGCTCCCACCAGTACATTAAAATCAAGTGGCTCCTACTCACTGCATCTACACTCCTTCTCTGGGGGAAGTTCTGTGGCCGGTGTTATGAAGACTCGACTATCTTTGTGGTCCCTTCTGTCCTCAAAATCTATGTATCTCTGGATGCTGCTTCTTCTACCTGTTTAAGCAGCTCCAAGCTGCTGCTCAGTATTGCTGCCCTTCTCCCAGCTGGCCATGGCACAGGGCATGGCCACACTACAGGAATTGGGGGTGAGGACACGTGGCTTCATTTGGCATGTGCCTCCCCAGGCATGTCTACACTGTAATAAAAGACCCACAGCACGGCCGCAGCTGGCTCGAGTCAGCTCACTCGGGCTCATAGGCTGTGGGGATATAAAACTGCAGTTTAGATGTTTGGACTTGGGTGGGAGCCTGGGCTCTCAGACCCCATGAGGGGGGAGGGTCTCAGAGCTCAGGCTCCAGCCCAAGGCCAAGCATCTACACTGCAATTTTATAGCCCCACAGCCCACATCCTGTGAGCCTGAGTCAGCTGACCCGGACCCTGAGACTCAGTGCCACAAGATTTTTATTGCAATGTAGGTATACCCCACGTTTTCTTAATCTAGCCCTGAATCTCGCTGATGTCCTCTGATTTATTCCATTAGGGTCTCAAACACACAGCCCCATTTCTTCATCTATCAATGGCATTTCTCCCTTACAAAAGGTGACTTCCTGTTCAGAGTGAAGATAGCATATAGAGTCTTTTATTCCTCTCCCCACCCCCCAGGGAAGGCAACATAGACTCACCATTTGCTGACAATCTGTATTAAAATGGCAACCTTCCTTATCAATAACAAACATACACAGAAATCAATGGCCTGTACCACAGGGAGATGGCGGGGATCTGTCCTTGCCTTTATTTCTAAATCTCTCACAAGCTGCAGGTAAAGGCTGAGTGTAACAGACTGAAAATAATAGTTTCAAACTTCTAAATGGACGGTGCTGGGAAGAGGTGTCAAAAATGGCATTTCTGTCCTTTTTCCCACTGAACAGTTACAAGAACTCAGCCTCTCCATCTGTCACCACCGACAGACCTCAACCGTGACCTGGAGAGGTGCCGCTTCTAACCAGAGCACACTGAAAAGCAGGAAAAGAAAAATTCTTTACATTGTTTTTTTGAAAATTCTCCCTCCACACTTTTTTTCATTGAAATTTGAAAAATTCCAACCAGTCTGTAGAAAAACAGGCAGGAAATTTATTTCCCATATTTCCTCAGTCCTCCATCTCTTAATAATGGTTTGTTTGACCAAACAAAACAAAAAACTTTGTTGAAATTTTCCACAAAAAATCCCTTGACTTCTAATAAAAAAACTACAACCCAAAAAGTTTTTTGGCCAAAATCTTGTTGGTTTTCAGTTTTTTGACAAAAACCTCACAGATGCTTTTCATGAAAAAAATCATTTAGCCAAAAACCTGGGTTGGAAAGAAACATTTAAAAGGAATATTTTCAGCCACTGCTAATCTTCAGCCATGCATCCTATATTCAATAGATTTTATCCTTGAAAGCACAAAGTTCTGGTCCAACAAGCTTATCACATCTACTTGTGGTAATTGCCCATAAGAGATTTAGGATAAAATGATCAAAGAACGCACAGCCTTGTTTGCCACTCCCTCACACCCTGCAGAGTCACTTATTACTGTGCCTGGTCTCTGGTTGAGAGGAAGGCGAGTGACTCTTGCACACCTGCTGAGGTCACCTCTCTGTGCCTTGCTCTGAGCAAAGCCCTAGTGAACAAGAAAATCCTGGATGATGATTAGTCATCATCCTGCCTGTCAGAGCGAGGAGGAGGAACACAGCAAGTGTGCTGTCTCACACCACGCCACAGAAGCAGCTAATGGCTTGCTGAAGATCTGATGGGCTACATCCTATATGCTTTATACCACTCTGTATTTCCCCTTAAAGGTGCCTATGTTTGGGCACCAGATCCATCTTCTCTACAGTGACTTTGATGAACTAATGAAAGTGGTTTGAGAAATGCGCATTGAAGCTTTTACTCCCTTGAATTTCAACAGTTTGTGTTGAATTCTAAAAAGAAATGTGAGACAGACGCACATTAAATGGTTGGTTTCAGAGTAGCAGCCGTGTTAGTCTGTATCCGCAAAAAGAAAAGGAGTACTTGTGGCACCTTAGAGACTAACAAATTTATTTGAGCATAAGCTTTCGTGAGCTACAGCTCACTTCATCGGATGCATTCAGTGCATCCGATGAAGTGAGCTGTAGCTCACGAAAGCTTATGCTCAAATAAATTTGTTAGTATTAAATGGTTGGCAAGGCTGATGATTCCTATAAAAGCCCACCGAATGTGCTGAGAGGCTCTCTTTTCACACCCCTAATGTGCACTTTTTGATATTCACTCTAATTTGATTCTTGATTAATTTTAAAGGAGTGGGGTTTTTTTCCGCTACAGCTATTCACTCACACACTCTGAAATGTGAAAAATAGCCAGCACTGTTTGCTTCTCCAAGAATTTACGATCTTTCCCAGTAAGCTACAAGCTGCCAAGAAACCAATCAGGAGTCTATATTATAACAAGAGATGTTATTGAACACTAATATATCCTCCTGTAGGCAGAAAACTGGAAACTACCATGAAATGTGCATTATCAGAGATACATTTGTAGATGGTTGCAATCGACTTATTTAGCAAATTTCCAGTTGACATGTAATATTCCATAGAACACAACAGAGGCTTAGCAACTGTGATGCAGTCAGTGTCTGTATTTTCTTGGCATTGGCCCTGGGACTTAATATCTTAATAATAACTTAGCCTCCTATGAGTCACTGTAGCAACAAAGCCAGCATTGCCTTTGTCACATTTGGTAAGAGAACTGAAATGTAGCCATGGCCAGCAAACCATGGCCAATGCAATGACTCAAAATGGGGTGGAATGAAACATCGATACTGCTGCTAAAGCACTGTCATCTGCAAGAGACCGAACTGGGATAATTAAACAAATACAACTGAATCTCCACTGGCGACAGAAAAGATCATCAACCCAAACTTCCTTTATGAAACACAAGAGGCCTCCATGGACTCACGCCAGCAGTTTGGACTGACAGAGTAATTAATTTATAATACTGATACTAACCCTACAAGAACAGAACCTATTGGAATGGTAAGACTCTGGCACAGCTAGGGGATGCGGGAGGCCAGAATCCACTGAGCACAGGGAAACTGAGGCGCAGCTAGACGATTCTGTGGCCCAGGATCTGCTGGGAGTCACTGGTACACTAGGAAATGCTACGGCCAGGACTGGGAACTGGGACAAACTGCTGGAGTGTCAGTGAGACACTGACACAGCTAAGCATAGCTGTAGGCCAAAACT
Source organism: Lepidochelys kempii (assembly GCF_965140285.1). Classification (NCBI taxonomy): domain Eukaryota; kingdom Metazoa; phylum Chordata; order Testudines; family Cheloniidae; genus Lepidochelys; species Lepidochelys kempii. Next base: position 74,386,691 of record NC_136390.1, on the reverse strand, counting down.
TCACTGGGAGCAGGGAAGACTCTGGCTTGTAAAGTGTCTGATTTCACACCTCTGGGGTGACCGAAGCTTTTACTGGTCTGTGTGACCCTGAGGGGTGTGAGGCTAGCGCTGGGGAAAGTATGGATGCTAAGAATGGGGAAAGGTGCCCCTGATTCTATGGAATCAGAGGACTTTGAACAGACACCTTCAGAGTAGCCCTTGTCTAATCAATGTCAGGGGTCAGGTTTGACACAGAAGCCTGTTGATGGATCAATATTTTGTGTCAACAATTTTATCAGGTCGGACAAACTCACCACACCTAACACATTGCTGTCACAGTATTGGTCTGTAAAGAAAGTTGTGTGAGGTATCAAATGAAAGCTCATATTATACTGGCTCCTATAGGCATTGCATGAGGCATGCACAGGGAATAATCAAGAAGATGTATGTATATTCTGAAAGTATGCTTAAGCCATGTAAGGCAAGGTTGATAAACAAGTTTGTCCTAGCCAAAGGAATCTTGATTTACCTGCCTGCCTAGCCCTCACACGTAAATCGAGTGTTGCAAAAACCAAAACACAACAGGAGCTACATTTGCATGCGAGTCAACAGGAAAAGCCAGGCTGAAGAGCGATGTGAAATCAGCATGGGAAGACACCAGGGATCACAGGGGGATGGGGGAGAAGACATTTTGTTACACGTTTCACTGAGGAACACTCTTAGCACAGGGGAGTGATTCCTGACCATTATGGATCATGGTTGTGACTGAAAACCAACAAGCTCTGCATACAGATGTTGAAAGTGAGAAAACTTCTCCAGCCCAAGGATTGTAACGTGCTAAAGTGATGTTTAGTCCCGTAGAAGATGGTTTTATTTGTAACCAATTGTGTTTCTGCTATCCTTCCTCAGTATCACTTACATCTCTGTCTTTGTTAATAAGCTTTTCTTGGTTTTATCCTAAGTACATCTCTGAGCTAGAATAGTAAGCAAAGTATGACTCCTTAGTTGAATCAAACAGGCAGGAGACAGAGAACTTGGTAATTTCTGTGATCGTTCAAGTGAGAGAGGCTGGCCACTACAGAAGGATGCTTCTGGAAAGTTTGGGAGCTGGGGTACACCAAGTTCTAACTTGCAAGGCATAGTAAAGGTTGGCAGAGTCCTGAGTAATTTGTCTGCGGTGGCTAACAGAATGGGCTGGGTGGGAGCTGTCACACAGTTTAGCACCAGCAAATCCTAAAGCAAGCGGGTAATATGGGTGACTTACAGTTCTGGATGCTCTGAGAAAGCATCACACCTAGCTGTTGTTCTCTCTGTAAGCAGAGTTATGATATAGAGAACACTCCATCAATTGCCCCTGAGGGCCAATGCACATTCACCAGGGGGGTGGGTTGGATTTGCAGAGTGAAGAGATGAAGTTGTGTCATTCTCAGAGGACCCCGCCAGCAAAACAAAGATCAAGAAATAACTTGATTACAGTGAGAATGGTGAGAAAACACCAGGTATTAAAGAGCTCTTTCATCTGGCAGAGAAAGGTAGAACAAGAACCAATGCAAAAGCCAGACAAATTCAAATTAGAAATATGAAAAATTTTAATAGTGAGGGTGATCAACTACTGGAACCAGCTACCAAGGGAACTCCTGGATTCTCTGTCTCTTGGAGTCTTCAGATCAAGACTGGAGACCTTTCTGGAATATTCTGTAGTTAAACACAGGGACAGGATGAAATTCTCTGACCTGTGCTATGCAGGCATTCAGAGTAGATGATCTAATGGTCCCTTCTAGCCTTAAAATTCTCTGAATCTACGAATAAATCAGTGGGCAACATTGGTCATCCCTCAAAAGAACAGCCTAAGTTTCTCCGTTTCCCCTAAACCAAAATCATTTTGCCCATCCCTGATCCCTGGAGCAGGGGTGATAACTTCACAGATACTGAAAACACCAACCAACCAACTAACCGCTGGTTTTTCTAACAGCTAGCCCTAAACATGCAACCCGCGATCTGAACATCAAGGTGGTTTCTTTCCTTCCCGTCTTCTGAATCACCACCAGCGCTAAACATTCTGCTGCCCAAAATGTGGTCTCTTTGTTACTGCGCTAGCCCATGACTGCCAGTCCATTTGCTCGGGGTTATCTGAATGGAGCTTAATAAAAAAAAATTGAATCCAGCTAGCAGCCAGGATGAGATTTTTCAAGGGGCCCAAGGGAATTGGGCACTGAACACCAACTGAATTTTAATACGTTTTGGGCCCCTAACTCCCTTAGCTCCTTTGAAAATCCCAGCATTCATTTTGTTGACGCAGCAGTTCTACCAGGAATAAAGAAGAGTTAAAATGAAAGTACGCTGATACAACAGTGAACACAAGCAGAGAACAAATCAAGATGACACCAATTTACACACTATTTTTGCAGAGTAGAACTGCACTCTACAGTGACTTTGGGATCACAAGGTGTCTTCATGAAAAATGCAACTTCTTATTCATCAGATCGGCTCCCTATGTTCATCCACAGTCATATCCGCCAACTATTGCAACAAAAGTAGGGTTTACTGCTTTGTACTCCTGTCGGAACTGCGCAGTCAGGACAGTGCAGAGAGTAAGCTACATTGTCTTCTGGCTCGAGTGTCATCCAAAGAATTGTTAACTAAGGCCACGTCTACACTCAGTAGTTAAGTCAACTCAGCTGCTGCTCAGGGGTGTGAAAAATCCATACCCCTGAGCGACGTAATTAAGCCAAGACAGTGTTAGGGCAATGGAAGAATTATTCCTTCGACCTCTCTACCACCTCTCTGAGAGGGGGATTGACTACGGGCGAACTGTGCTGCTGTAGTGTTTCAAGTTAGACTAGCCCAGTGGTTCTCAATCTTTCCCAACCACTGCAGCCCTTTCAGGTGTCTGATTTGTCTTGCATATCCCAAGTTTCACCTCACTTAAAAACTACTTGCTTACAAAATCAGACATAAAAATACAAAAGAGCCACAGTACACTATTACTGACAAATTGCCGACTTCCTCATTTTTACCATATAATTATAAAATAAATCCACTGGACTATAAATATTGTTCTTACATTTCAATGTATAATATATAGAGCAGTGAAATAAGTCAGTGTCTGTATGAAATGTTAGTTTGTACTGACTTTGCTAGTGCTTTTTATGTAGCCTGTTGTAAAATTAGGCAAATCTCTAGATGAGTTGCTGTACCCCGTAGAAGACCTCTATGTGTATCCCTGGTTGAGAACCACTGGACTAACCCACAGCCCTGCTTCCAGAGTCTGATTACTGGCAAAGAGGCAGGATGGAATAGAAGAAACCAGTCTGATGTTCAGATTTCAGCTTGCATTTAGGAAAAAAAAAATAGAGCTGATTGAAAAATATCAAACATTTTCCCCACAAAAAGTTGATTTGAAACTATTCAGTTATTTCAAATTTTTATTGTGATTCCATTGCCAAAAAGATTTTTAAAAAAATCAGGGTGTTTTCCTACCATCTTTCCCACTTATTTATTCCCCTCCTTTTCCCCTACCTGTAAAGGGGGGAAAGTGAAAAAGGAAGAAAAATTGAGGAGAAAATGGAAAATAGATCCCACTTTTCTCTGCCTTTTCTACTTTTGTTCCTCTTGCAGTGGAAGGAGTGTGGGAGGGGAGTAAATTAATGACAGAAAGTGTTTTCCCCTATTTTTCCCCACTGGAAATGTGTGCACGGGGAGGATTTGTTGTAAATTTTAAAAATTTCTCTCATTTTTTAAACTTTTAAAAAAACTTTTCAAGTAGAAAATGTATTTTAAAAAGTGTTTTTCCCCCAGTTCCTTTCAGTTTTTCTTCTTTTCCCCATTTTTCCAGTGGAAACAAAAAGGAAGAGGAAACCTGAGAGAAAGTGAGAATTGTAAAAAAATTTCTAAACAAAACATCAAAAATATCAACATTTCAGTATTTTTCCATTTTTTAAAAAAGTGAAACATTTTTAAAATTTTTTTTTGCAAAAATGTTTTCAACTAAACACTATTTTGTATTAAAATATGTCATCCAATTTTTGTTGAGCAGCCCTAGCCCCTCCCCCCCCAAAAGGTTTTTGTAAACTGAGAAGTTGTATATGGATCAATTGTGAGATGATGAATGTGGATCCACCACAATGCATGTTTACATACTCGCTTTTCAAATTAGAGCTGCACTTAAAATTTTTTTAAAAGTTCTATATGGATCAGAGACTGGGCTGAAGTTAAAGCCAATTCATATTCCAGCTGAATTGGTTTGCCCATCCCTCGTGACAATAGCTAGAATATCAAATACACTGCAAAGCAGGCCAATTTTCATGATATTTAAAACATATGGCATAACAATATAGTGTACATATTGTTGTGTGTGTTACTGATACATCTATGGCATTATAATGAAAATATAGTACATGTTGGATTTTCCCTTCTATAGGAGAGGATTTTACCATACATCTGTGCTGTAGTTTTCATTAATCTATGCTGGGTGCTTAGGGTTGCCAATTTTGGTTGGACGTATTCCTGGAGGTTTCATCCCATGACATAATCTTTAAAGATTAATCTTTAATTCCTGGAGACTCTATGAAATCCTGGAGGGTTGGCAACCCTGTGGGTGCTTGACAGTCTTAGGAGGGGATTTTTAAAAGCACTGAGAATTGGCCTACCTGCTCCCACTGAATTCAATGGGAGTTTTAACTATACTGGGAGTGGAGTTAGGCCAGTGCCTTGTGCTTTTGAAAATTCCACTCTCAGCCCGTCTGCTTCCCTCTCTTGTCCATAGTAACTAAGTAGATGGGCTTTGCTGAAATGGGGAAAAACTGGAGGGCATGAAGTGGGAAAAGGCTTCACAGTATAATTCCTACCACTCTGCAGCTGCCTCCTGCTACTCAGCAAAATAAATGCACCAGAGTATGCACAGATTGATACATTTTCAGGCCAGAAAGGACCATTCTAGCCATCTAGTCTGACCTCCTGTGTAACGCAGGCCATATAATTTCAGCCAGTCTTTTCTGCATCACGTTCATAGCTGGTGGTTTGAGCTAGAGCACATTTTTAGAAAGACAAATTAAATGCGAGGGATGGGCGGGGAGAAGAGTGAAGAACCAGCCTTTACCTGACACGGACCCTCTCCCATTACACATAGACACAAAAGACACTGCCAACAATAACCCAGCAGGCATGCTCTGAGATCTCTTCTCTCAGCAAATGAGTATTTCCATTGTTGTGTGACAATGGAACAATCCATTCTCCCTGGATGGTGGAAATCTGACTGTCACAAGAAAGGACAAGTACAAAACGTATCTGGGCTGGGATCCATTCAGTTTGGGAAATCCTTAACCATGGACTACCTTCCATGCAGATTTGACAGGCAATGCCCCCTGACATGAAGTTTATAAGTAAATTCTCCCTTCACCCCCTTCCACACAAGACAAAAACCTACATACAACCAGTCTTGTGCCACACTAACGCTCAATTTGGGGTCTGCAAATTACCTGAATCTGCCAGAGAGACAAGGGGGAGGGGGATTAATAACTTTTATAGACCCAGCTTCTATTGGTGAGTGAGACGAGCTTTAGAGCTTATCTCGCTAACATCCTGGGACCAACATTGCTAGAACACCATTGTGTATGGCAACACTGCATACAACAATTAATTTAATCCACCAGGTCAGACTACAGAATGGTGGTGAAATGAGTCAGCTCCCCAATCATGTTGTCTTATAGTGTAAATTGACACAGTTGGGAAATAATATTTCTTCCCCCGCCCCCATGAAAAATTCAGGAAATTTTTTCATTTTTGTTTAAACTTTCTGTCCTTTTTTCCCTGGTTTTCAATTAAAACAGATTTTCTTTCCCCATGCAAATTTTTGGTCGTTTGTTTTGCTGAAAACTGAAAAATATTTGGTTTTTGATGAAAATCCGTTTGTACAAAACCCACGTTTTTCAAGAAAATGTCTGTTTTAATTTTAAAAACGCCATTTTGCATTGAATAAACATTTTGATGGAAACCTGTTGACTGGCTTTAGATGCAGTGTGTCATGTGACACTAACTCCACTACACTGAATTCCATTAGAACTTTACCTTTAAACCTAGATTTTCAGTTGTACACTATTATGTACACACAGAGATTCAGAAATCACTTCCTGCCTAATGTGCTGTCAAAACAGCTGAGAAGCTCTGGGGCTATCTCAGTTATCAGTACTGGATATTCTGCTTTTCAAAGTCAGTGTCAGGTCAGGCCCAGTCTTTGGGACTTGATCCTTTCTATGCTTCTGAACCTGGTTTTGGTAACCTTGGGACTAATACAATGCATATTGAAGTCAATGGGAGTCTCTCAACTTCAATGGGCATCGATTAGTATGTTTTTTTGTTCAATCAGGGTTTTGTAGAACATTATTTCTTCCTCTCTATTCTGTTTGGTTTTCCTTTTCTGCTGAGTTAATGTCTTGGCACAGGCAAGTTTTTATGTAGAGCAGTACTTTACTTGAATTAGAATATAGTAAACTGATGACTCATTTACTTTCATGTGCACAATTTGTTGTTCGCAGGCAGGGCTGCACAAATAGATTTTCTCCACTTGTTTCTCTCACTCCTGTATGTGGCATTACAAGCCAGTGACCAATCCTCATCCCCTTTCTCTCATGAGTAGGTCCATCAAAGGATTTAGCCCAAAATGTGAGGTAAAGATTTTAATATTAATAGGCTAGTTTCAGTAAGGAAATATTTGCCCTTTGACTACCTTCAACAATCAGTGTTGGCATCACATGGAAAGCAGGAAGGGTTATCAAACATTAATCTGCTTCTTGGCTTGAGCCCATCAACGTATCATGGTTGCCTGGATGTGTTTCTGTGATTTCATAGCTGAATATTTGGGTCTTTGTGCTTTCTTTAAAATTGAGTGAAAATGGGAAGAAACTACTAAAATCTGGGGAAGTGGAGGGTAAGGGAGGGCAGCTGGATTAACTATTTTAAAGTATATTTTAAACAAACTGATAGGTTTGAAGAGAAAATCTCCAATAAATAGTTAAGTAAACAAAATAATTTAAAAGTCCATGTACGTAGTAGGAACTAGTGATTTTGTCTGCAGGTGTCCAGTGTAAGATACCTTAAAGCAACCTGGTTTTCAGGATGTACAGAGCACTGACCCTCTGAGACTCCAGCCCCTTTAAGGCGTGGCAGGCTGGGCACCCCAAAATTAAGGGACCCAAAACCATTTGTCACTTTTGAATATCTTGGCCAATGTTTGTCTCTCACAAAAAGTCAGTCTATGAAAACACTTGTTTTTTCTGATGGAATTCTGATTTCTTCCCATGTTCTCTTCCCCAAAGGTTTTCAGAGTGACAGTCATAAACCTGTGAGTTAAGAGTTTAACTTTAGCGACCGCTTGTGAAATTTGCTAAGTGTCTTCCACTCTGATCTGTACCTGCCCCCGTTAAGAAAATGGTAGAACAAATGGTTCTATCTTTCCCTTTCATTCAGCTGTGGAATCTTGGGTACCTCCATTTTCTTTTCCCCTGATCCTGGAATAATGACATTCCAGTGAGTATAGAACTGGAGAGGAGCTATGCTAAATTCCACAAGGAACATATCTGACCTGAGCCAATGGCAATTTCTGTGCCTATATCCTCCTAATGCTAATTCTTTCTAAATGGAATACTGAACGTTGAAGACTCTGTTTTGTCCCTTGGATGCCAGCACGTAACTCCCACTATCTTTTATTACTTTTTCAGATATTCTCTACTGTATCAAAATCAAACATATGGTTTTGTCACAAATACGCTCAATTTCTTGTCCATATACAAAATTTAAGCCAGTTCCTATGAAGCATCTCCCATTTATATTTCCTACGGGTATTGTTTCCAGTGAAATGCAACTGGAAAAAATAAATTTAATACAAGTGGGATATGATTAGGTTTGGCAGAATTCCACTTTTTAAACAATTTTAATGGATAATATCTATGCTTGTTTTTAAGCATTTTCCCCAGTTTGTATCGATTTAAATGTTCAAAGTTGTGAAAATTATGGGAGGTTCAGACAATTATTGAATTAGAGTCGATGTTGACATTCAAAAAGCTAAAGCTCTATAACCATTAAAACACAAACTGTCAAAATCACATCAAAATATGCAAAGTAAAAATCCTCAAATCAAACTCCAATAAGTTCTCAAGCAGCAGTTTCCTTTCTTTGACTATCTGTACATTTCAGTTGTCATCGATAGGTATATTTTTGGTCAGTTTGTGTGGGTATGGTAAAATCAATGTTCACTGATATATACCAATACAAATTTAATCCTTCTAAGCCTAAATATGATACACTCTTAAGTCTTCAAGGAGATGATTAAACTAATGTGGGGGATCAGAGGTCTAAAAGCAAATTGCAAAAACCAATTGGTCCTTTAGGACCACGGTGCGTAGACATGAAAAAGACCTATTAGAGCCTTCCTTGTGTCCCCTTGCAAAGCAAGATTAAAGTCCTGATCCAAAGTTCATGGAGATCAATTGAAAGACTCCTATGGACTTCACTAGGCTTTCGATCAGACTCAGTCACCTGACAGAGGAATGTAGCAGCATGAGGCATAGGACTGGGCTATCAAGGCCATTTCCCTGCTATCGCAGGCAACCCTGTCATATAAAGCCATTCATAAACTTATCAACCCAGGGAAACTGACAGTAAAGTGATAGTTCTCTTTCCCTTTTATCTAAGATAAAGTTAAGGAAATGAAACAGCAGCAGAAAAGCCCCCCACAAAAAAATCACTACATTCAATCAATATGAAAAATATGTGGCCCAGCTGCGGACAGCCCTTCTGTTTGAACAATTAAACAGAAGAGCTAGAAGAACAGGGCACACCAGCCCCAATTCAACAAAGCACTCAAGCATGTGTTTGCCGAATCGGGACCATGATTTGTTATACATATCTAACAATATTATTACATCCATCTCTTTGGGCATAGTCCTCTGTTTACTCTCCAGAGCCATGCAACGGGGGTAGTCAAGAAGAAGGGTCTGGGTAGTCCCTGTGCCATCATGCTTGGGTGAGGCAGGGTAGGCCAGGAGAGCAGGTGCTGGAATGCACTTAATGGAAGCTTCAGAAAGAAACAATGTATGTTCCCTCTTCTAGCTTGGGCTGCTGGTGGCAGCATGTGAACGGAAGGGATAGGGACTTGTCTTTCATGCAAGTTGGCAGAGAAAGCTTCTTTGCGGCCTGGTCTCTAAGGAAAACAACAGCCCACTGTACCAGTCTTACCCATTTGCGATTGTAAAGGTTGGCCAACATGCTCATCCCTTTAAGCAAAGGGGAGTTGGAGCTTGCCAGTCCAGCCCCGGGATATGCAGAAGGGGAGAGTGCTGACTCTGCAGCTTCTCCATCCTCTGCCCTGGGGAAGCCACTCTGTGGTGCTCCAAAGTACTCAAGCTTTGCGGAGCCAGGAGTAGGTGGGTCAATGAGGTAAAGCTGCTGCAGCATCTCCCTCCTCCCAACAGCCACCTGGGACAAGATAACTGTTGAGCAAGTCTGAAAGCTTTATCCCTTCAAGGGTTGGAACCCTGCATACATCTGAAGGGAGGGCAGCAGTTAACGGAGGAGCATCAGCAGCAGCTGGAAGTCTGGAACAGAAGCCGGCATGGAGTACAGAGTACCCTGTGCAGAACACCCTGGCTCAGGAAGATCTTATGGGATCCAGGGACTTTCAGGGCTGAGCCCCCTGCCCTTTTCCCACCTAACAGAAGAATTTTATATCAATTCTATAAAGGCAAACTTGTCAGGAATCAGGGCCTGTAGCAGAGCCAATCTCCAGGCCACCTAATGCATACAGTTGGGCCTGGCCTGTAGTGGGCTGCCTAATTGGTTACACCGGGTGATTGGGTGGAAGACTTAGGAGCCCAGCAGCAGTTCATCAGCTACTCAAAGCATTTGCCCATGGCTGTGTTAGCCCCTGCTTGCTCCCAGCCTTGTTCCAGAAGTTAAAAGAGACAAACAAAAGACAAATGTTTTACTCAGTCTGAATAACAGTAATTTCCCTGCTTAGAATTAGGTTTAGTTGTATGGTCTCTCTAATGTCACACATAGAGCTAGTCATGACACTTCCTGTTTTTCACCCCTTGGAAAATTTGACTTCTCAGCAAAAAATCAAGTATCAAAAACCTTCAGTCCTTTTTTGCCAAAAGCTGAAAATTTCAATTTGGAAATGCTTTATGGGAGTTGTGTTTGGGTGCCGGGTGCCTCATGCCCCCCCCCCCCCATTATCCTCACTGTGCTGGACTCCCTGTTGGACTCCATCTACCATAATGCACCACAGTCTCTCCACTTGCTGAGATGCTGTGGTGCATCATGGGAGTCTGTAGAAGCCTGTAGGAGAGAATGGAGAGATGAGGCAGCTGAACTACAATGCCCATGAACTGAGTATAAATCAAAACTTGATGGTTTTCACTTACTCAGGTTTTGGACAAAAAGTAAAAATTTTCCATGGAAAGTGGACAATTTTCATGACAAAAACTGTTCAGTTGAAAATCCAATTTCTCATCAAAAACAGTAGTGATGGAAATTTTTTGACCAGCTCTAGTCATAAGTTTTCCAGTCATCCATAGTTCTTTCAGGAGCAGAATCCCAGTCAGGCCCCCTTATACATCACGAAGAAGCAAAAGAAGGGTACCTACTCACTGATTTTCCTTTGCAGTGGAGGGCCATGGATTCATCATCAGATTATACTATTTGAAAAGGTAAACCCCAGATTACTTGGTTTTAAAATTCCATTGAGATGCTAAATCAATAAAGGCTTGAACCAGTATCCATGGAATAAACGGGAATCTTTCCACTGATTTCAGTGGGACTTCTATCAGTCCCAAAGTATATAGACTTAAAAAAACAAACACAAAACCTTACATATACCAAATGATTGCACCTTAAAACAAAAATACTGTATTTAAAAATCAGCACTTTCGCCCCCACTTAACTAACAAGGCTTGAGTCCAGGATACTGTTTTATTCCACATGAGCTGGTTATGGCACTAATATTTAAAGCTGTGCAGCGAGCACAGAGAAATGCAGGAAAGAAGATGAAAATAGAATGGAAAATATATTTTAAATAAAGAAAATACATTAAAGAGATGAATGGGGAAGGAAGGGTGAGCATGAGAATCTCCCCAAATGCAAGCTTTTGAAGATAGTGTTTCCTTCACTGTAATGCACCTAGGTATGAGAAGACAAATGATAATGTATTTTTTTCCACTGAGCTATGAAGCCCTGCCAAAGTACAGAGTAACAGCTGTAACTTGGTTCTCCATGGCCTTGAGGTTTTTTTCTGTATAGGTCTATGTTACGTGTCTCTGAATAGTGAGGCAAATCACTCGGGGATGTAAGCCAATCTCTTGAGTTAGTGCAGTGATCTATCAGGTAGGCAGTGCTCTTCAATTCTGTGCAGGAAACTAAGATTCCGTTCATGGTCTCTTACTGCCCAGGCCAATGGGACTTGGGCATACTCTGGAGGAAGCACTGTTGACCCCAGGGAAATGGGATAAATGACTTGTCACTTGGTCAGGACCCATCTGACCAATCAATGAATGAGTAACCCTAATGAGCTGTGCAGGCTCTGTAAGCTAGAAGAATAATGGAATGTGATATGCGGCCTCAAGTGTGGATTAAACCGTGAGAAAACTGGTTAGAGAATTAAGTTCTATGGGAAAAGGAGAGAAAGGTGCTGCTGGTGTCATTACAGATCTAGTTGACTGAAAAACGGGGAACATTTTTGTCCAAAATTGTCCCATTTATAATCTGAATTCTGACATTTTTAAATGCAAAAAAATTGAAACTAGCATTAGTGAAATTATTGTTGAGCTCTTTTTGCTAGAGTTATTTACAACACATACTGACACGGTGTACCAGATTCTACTCTGAGGTTCTTTCATCTACTCCAAAAACCACTGTAGTATAAAAACTAAAAGGAATCAAATTAAGCCACTTCTGACCCTGCCTTTATTTACATCACACATTAATATTTCAGGTCATTTCCCTCAGTCACAATCTCAAGTCACCACAAACAGTAGGAAACTGACCTGTTGTTGATGACATGCATTTTCCTGAAGTGGTCTTGACACTGGTTTAATTGCTAGTGTTGGCACGACTGGTTTTGACACCACCTAAGAAAGCCTGGTCACACTTTTATGGCTACTGCAATGTCAATGTAGTTTTGCCTACACTATCAATAACCAGTTTCAACACTGCTTCAAGAAGATGCCTGGCAACAGGGCTTTACTTTTCAGTATGTAATTGCTACTAATTCGCATAACCAGAAGGCTGACTACAAAACTCATTTACTTACTATCCTTTTGTTGTTTTACTTAATCCTTAATACTAATCGAATTAACTAAATTGTATTCACACTAATTATTCCCAGTGAACTTTGTAGTTACATGACTTAGTGGTGATGACAGGTATCCAAAGGAGCTACTAATGTAATTGCACTGTAACTACACTGTAAGCACAGAACCCTGACTATAATGTGTGATCAAAAGACTGATTGAATCCAAATCTAGGTGATTACATGTTCTTGTACCATTAAAGTCAACAGAAGTTTAGTCTCAAGAGCAAGTTCTAAGTTCATTGTGGAGTAGGGTGATACCCAACCCGAATTGGGCGGAACAGTCCCGAAACGCAGAGTTCAAGTCCCAGTCCCGGGATGAATGACTCTGGGACAGCATTTGTCCCGGATTCCCTGCAGCGCTACTCTGCACCTGCCAGAGGCTCGGGGTGGTGCCAGCCTCTTCCCAGTGGCCGTGGGGATTGAGGTAGGCCTTAGTCCCACCCTGTCTCCATGAGGTCCAGCCCCCGGATCCTCTTCCCCCCGAGGCTCCACCCTCTGGACAGGCCAGAACCAGAAGCCGGGCAGTAGTAAGAGTCGCCCAGGGAGCCTGGGCTGCTGTGGGGAGCCCTAGATCCTCCACCTGCCCTGAACAGCACACCTGGGGGGCTGGAGGCTGCTCTCATGCACCCTTGCCCTCCACCCAGGACAGGGTCAGGGGCTCCCCACAGTGCCCCAAGCTCCTTGGGCAGCTCTTACCTCTGCCCAGCTCCAGCTTCCATCCTGGCCAGGGAGCGGAGCATCGGGGGAAGAGGACCAGGAGATGAGGCCACAGAGGAGGCAGGGCTTCTGCATGTGTCCTGCTTTTGCCTTTTGAAAAGGTGGTCATCCTATTGTGGAGGGATTTTCTCCTTCTTATGAAGTAGCAAGTATTGTCCACAGCCAGGAGCAGGATACTCAATTTGATGGCTCAGTGCTCCCCAGTGCTCCTATTTATATATACTTGCAGTAAATAATGAGGTTTACTTATTGTTTCAATCCAAAAATTGATGTAAGCCAGCCTTTCACCCCACAGTATTCCCTCCTCATTTTAATGAGAAAAAAAATCGAGAAAAACTAAATACTTTGCATACTTTGCTTTTTCAGCTCATGAAATAATATTTTCATTTTTTCCAGCCAAGTTTTTAGCTACTGTACTCACTATGTTGTAGCCATAATTAATATTCTACATGCCAGAAAAAGAGAAAAAAAGTTGTCTTCCCTGTGGATTTTCAGAGAGGCATTCAGTTTTGAGCTGCAGCTCGTTGTAGGCTAAGGTAAATGATCTGTAATAGAACTGTTATTTTTGGAATTGTGATCATTTCTACTTTTTGTCCCCCACATACTGATTATATTTTTTGTTTTGCACAACCATTAAAAAGCGTGATTCCGGAGTCAAAGTGACATACTGCATCCCCACATGGCTGAGAGAAACAGTCTTCCCAATGTTATTGGGATAGGGAATTATATGGATTTCAGACAGCGAGGCTTGAACTATGGCCGTAAAGATCTAGAGGCAAATCTGCAGCTGGAGTAAATTGTAATAGCTCCATTAACAACTGAGCTATGATAATTCATACCAACTGACAATCTGGCCTTTGTCGGGTAGATTGATATGCTAAGGCCTGATCCAAAGCCCATTAAAATCAACCTGGGTCTTTCCACCAACTTCAGTGAGCTTTGGATCATATATTTGGACCCTGATTTAGTACAGCACTTGAGCACGTGCTTAACTTCAAACACCTGCTTAAATCCTATTGAAGTCAATGAGACATATTTCACTTTAAGCACATGCATATGTGCTTTACTGAATCGGGGCCTGATTTAGTGGAGCCATTATATGTACAACATGTTACCCATTTAATTTGATTGTACTCTTTTGAGAATGTTATTTGCAATTTATATTTATCACTATTTACATTGGCAATGTTGTGTTCAGCATCCATCGTACAAGATAAATAAGTGAAGGCAGTCACTGCCCCAAAGATTTTATAATCAAAAAGAGAGAAATAGAGAAGGTGTATCTTAGCAATCAAGAGGAAGAGTGCCTTGGAAGAATGTATCCATTTGCTAACATTTGGTTTGGGTCACGTCTTGTGGGTATCATAGTATCTTTAGGACAGTTTTGAAGTCAGATTTACGGTTCATTAAATCTTTCCTTTTAACAATAATGTATTCTAGGGGAAAATATCCACAGCAGATTACTTGCTCTCTCAAGATTTTGGGTAAAGCTGGATCATGAAGAATAAATCTGTCTGAACGAAAACAAAGGGTCTGTTTTTAAAGTCACCAGTTCCTAATATCAGGTGGGAGAATTGGTAGCCATTCCTGTGAAGTTCTGCAAGTAAAGGGTTTGTATTCTGGCAGAGCTCCTATAATTATCTGCAAGGTGGGAAGATACGTCTCACAATCTCATACGGGAATGAGCCAAACAAAGAGAGGGCAGAGAATTCATCAAGCAATATACAGAGTTATAACTAGGAGACAGGTATAATCAGGAGTTATGGGGCTAAGAACAGGAGTAATGGGATGAAACCAAGAAAGGGAGCATTTAGGCTATCAGACAAATCTTCTTGATAACGAGACGTATAATTAAGCTGTAGAATATTCTCCTTAGGAATGAGATAGATACCCCTTCACGTAGGACTTAAACTAGACTGGGCATTGTACTAGCACGGTGGTTTTCAACCTGGGGTCTGCAGACCCCTGGGGGTCCACAGACTATATCTAAGGGCTCCGCGAAAGATGACGATGAAAATAAAGTTTCCGATCCCAGACAAGGCAATCTGTTTTTCTACTCAGTCAACACTATATGAATACCCCCACCTGCAGGTCAAAACCCGGAGGTGTTGGCATTACCATAGAAGTCTACAGTTTAGCACCCTTTCTCACTCTGCAACACTGATAGTTGAATTCAGTCAGTTTTCAGTCTAAGACTTCTATGGCCTGCGGACCGCAGTCTGAATTTCCAAAGGGGTACGCACCTCCATTCGAAATTTTTTAGGGGTCTGCAAATAAAGAAAGGTTGAAAACCACGGCACTAGAATTTGTATTTACAAGGAACAATTCTGCACTAGCAGGGAGATGGATTGGATGATCTAATGCTTTGTTTCCATGTTTAATTTCTATGCTTCTCTTGTAATGATGATTTCTCCGTTTTACCTTCCAGAATCTTTACACCCAAGACTGGGAGAACCGAGAGCAGCAATCAAGCCAAACACAGACTCTCTACAGAGGCAGCAGCAGCAGAGAACTGCCAGGGAAAACACCTGTCTTCCCTCTGGACCCTCATTTTGCCATCTTGAACTTGACTGCATTATTATCAGTGCAACCAGAGTAATTCATGATAGTCTCTTTCTGCTTCAGCCTCTACAAAACATTTATTTGGCTGCACTAGTTTTCTGCTCTGAGGGTTTATGTTGCTAGAGTAGAAAGGAAGAGCAGGTGCCTCAGTTGATAACATGTCAGAAACAGACACTCCTGTAGAAAACTCTGATGTTTACTTTCAAATGCTCACCTGTGAGAATTATCTTATTACTGTAGTCCAGTCCTCCCTACCCATTGCCTGCTATTGTGCATTACACACACACACTGTGTCTTGTTTTGGACTGTAAACTGTTCAGGGCAGGAACCATGCTTTGCTAGGTGTTTGTACAATGCCTAGTCTGAGGGAAACCTTTGGGTGCAATCAAAATACAAATAAGAATCAAACCAAATCAATAAACCAAGATTATGGAGCATGCCGGTCTTGTAAAGTAAAAGTGTGAAAAAATTCACAAAAAGGTACAGCAACAGGTTAGTGGTTCTTAAGCAAGCAATAGAGAGCTCTCACATAGAATCACAGAATCATAGAATATCAGGGTTGGAAGGGACCTCAGGAGGTCATCTAGTCCAACCCCCTGCTCAAAGCAGGACCAATCCCCAACTAAGTCATCCCAGCCAGGGCTTTGTCAAGCCTGACCTTAAAAACTTCCAAGGAAGGAGGTTCCACCACCTCCCTAGGTAACGCATTCCAGTGTTTCACCACTCTCCTAGTGAAAAAGTTTTTCCTAATATCCAACCTAAACCTCCCGCACTGCAACTTGAGACCATTACTCCTTGTCCTGTCCTCTTCCACCACTGAGAATAGTCTAGAACCATCCTCTCTGGAACCACCTCTCAGGTAGTTGAAAGCAGCTGTCAAATCCCCCCTCATTCTTCACATCACTCTCCAGCTCTCCCTGAGCGCAAGGGAATGAATCCAACTTTGGACCTGACCATTACAGAGCAACTGAGCGCCTGTGACAGTTTTGGTTTGTTCTCAAAGTGCTGTCCCCAGCACCTCTATAAAATACACAGGAGCTGGCATGCAAATGAGCACCTCCAGCACGTTACCGTGCTTTGAAATGCCCATGTCTAGTGTCGTCACAATTCCATACTTTTCCAAAGTGAGGCAGGGTTTTGGTTTATAGGGTTTACGGTAGTAATGTTAAGCACCTGCGTTGTTGGCAGGATTGAGGCCTTAGTCTCTAGCTGAGACAAAAGGAAGAAGAACTGGAAGTGGAAGACAATGGAAAACACCTTAGTATGGGGAGTATGCGACTATAGGTTGCAGACTTTAGAAACACTGCAGTGAATAGTATCAGAGGGGTAGCCATGTTAGTCTGTATCCACTGCAGTGAGTTACTGCAGTGAATAATCACTGACGCTGCAACCTGTTCGATACAAAGATGATGCTAATTGTTTGCATCAAATGTTTTAAAAAATCCTGTTAATTATGGTGGAGTGGTACCGACATCATAGTTATTGCTTAAGCAGGGATATTAAACTTTCACCAAAACTGTCTAATTTTATATCACTGTTGATATTTCATAGCTTGCTCTCATCATGTCTTAAATACTAATAATACTTTACCCTGATGCTTTACAAGGAGTTTTCAATAGCAAGGCCACAAGGGTATATCTGTATCAAGTGATCCGATTACATACCCTGCCAGTGGCTTTTAACTGCCACGGAAAATATGGGCCACTCTCAACCACATCTGCATCTCACATGGCAGATGCACCATCTCCTTCACCAAACCCAGTGATCTTTGTAACTGCAGAAATGAACATTCCGCAATGTCCCATACGATCATATCTCAGTGATATCTCTGCCATCCACTCCATGTCACTAGATGCCATCAAGTGGCTCACCAACCTAGACTGGGACATCTAATCCTGCTGTTTGTAAGCCATACAGAAGAAGAATATTGCATACCTTATATATACCTATTCCTATTATTGAGGGACCAGATTACATTTCACCAGTACCAGGGGACCAGCTGACTGAACACTCAGTCTGTTCTAAGGGATACCTTCTGGTCAGACCTGGGTGTGTTTACACTGTTGGTAGTTACAATACAGCCTTCTTATACCATAAATCTCTTCTAATGAAGGCTGCCATGAAAATTAAGAGCTTCAAAAGGAAATTAGATTGATAACTTAGAGGATATGCACTATGCTGGTCCACGTTTTTTAAAATAACATCCATTTAGGGCTAGATCCTGCCTGTGTTTTTCAGGCAAACAGTCCCTTGCATGAGTAAGGCAAGCAGGATTTGTTATTGGTTATTTATATTACATTAGTGTCTCGGGGCTCCAAGTGAGATCATGGCCCCATTGTGCTAGGGAGGTATTGTGCATTCACATAGCGAGAAAGTCCCTGCTCCAAAGACCTCACACAGCAGGAAAGTGGCTGACCCGGGAATAGAAATTGATCTCCTGACTCCCAGTCCAGCGCCCTACCCATTAGACAATGCTGCCTCGGAGATTTGGCAGCTGGTATGAAAACACTATAGTTTGCAGCCAGCTTCTACCATCCTTATTCATGACAATGAGCAGTACCTTGCTCCAGGTAGTCCCATTTCAATCAGGGAAGTAAGATACTACTCAGCATGAGGAAAAGTCTCAAAACACAGCCATCTATCAGCAGTTGCTGCAAGAAGACAGAAGAAAGTGGGTTATAAATATCTGCCCACTCGCCACGCCTCCTCACTCACCTGCTCTGGGAGTGCAGCAGGCAGGATCGCGTGCCCTCTTATTCTTGTAGACTCCAACCATAGTCCAGGTTGGCCACATCCTCCTCTCACGCCTGTGCAATTATTCCAAATCACAATCAGGTTTTCCTCTCCCAGCAGTCCTTGAAGGACTTTCAGTGATGTGTCTACATATTCAGACAACACATTTGGTCCACACCAATCTAACCACACCACTGTTACAATTTAACTGGTTTTAGTGACCAACGCTGCACATTAGGAATAGCTCCACTGAGGTTAACAGGGTTATACCACTGCAAATCCAGTGTAAGCAAGAGAAGAACCAGGTCCCTTCATTGCTAACCTGCTCACTCTGATCTAATCTTGCTCTTAGAGGTTACAAAGGCATCAATGGAGTTACTTCCAATGGCACCAGAATGGCACAGTAACTATAAACTATCACAACAAAATTCATCACTATTAAGTTCTCACTGTATGTTCCATTTGTCCTTAACCAAGGGCAAAATTCTTCTCCAGGTCTGCACGGTGTTAAGAGTCACCATCTGCTCTGGCTTTCCCATGGAATTTAGCAAGTGAAGCCAGATTTTCAAAAGAGCTCAGCAGAGTGGGGTATATTGGGTGCCGAGTCCTTGTGAAAATGTGGCCTCAGCTGCAGATGCTGAGCCTTTACAGCCAGGCCCTGAACTCGTTTGCAAACCTGGCCTTAGAATTCAACTTGCAGTAGGAGGCATCCCTCACATTTGACACCACAGGGTTTTCAACTGGATTAAAAGTCTATTTTCAAAACTGCCTTGGCTCTTGGACTTCTGTGCTGCACCTGAAAACCTTTCCTTTGGAAAACAAACTCCGGCTTTCCCTGGGGAAGTCTTTCCACTATAAACATTACCTACCACTAGTCAAGTGAGTTCCAGGCATTCCTTCGCCCAGCAAAGAGCGCTTTCCAATCAAACCAGACATTATTTTTCCATTAATAAGTGTTGATGCTCACTGGAAAACTCTGCAAAGAAATTTGTTCAGAAACAATTCTTCTGATATAATTTTTTCCTGGTTTTTTTCCTTTCCTTTTCTTTTAAATTATTATAACTGAAAACATGATCTTTGCTGCTCAGGAATTCATCTGTTCCTGCTATTTATTCTCCAGCTGAAGTCACGGGGCCAAATCCTGTTCTCATTTTACTCGGGATTTATAGGGATACTACAGATTTATGCTACTGTAACTGAGAGCAGGACTGGGCCCTTTCTCATCGGTTTGATGCATCAGAATCATTGTGCCAACTACTGTCCTTTTTAAGTCACGAACCAAACATTGTGGTTTCAAAGGAGGAGAGAACTGGAGGAGCAGATATCAAGGCTCCTGTTTTCATGGCAGCGCCATGGATATTAACAACAGAAGCGGGACACAGGGCGAAATGCCAACCTGATGTGATAACTAACCAGCGCTGTCTCTCCAGGGAGCACTCTGCAGGGTTTTCCACAAGGCAGCGCCTGCTCTTTCAGTGAGCCATGGTTCAGACTGCGATGGGTTTGTCTGGGTGTGTCTGTCACCTCCGTCTCTCATATCTAGCCAAGAGAGTGCTCCAGTTCCTGAGGTCTTCTCCACACCCCCTGCCTCTCCGGCTCACCACTCAGCCCCACCGGTCTCTGCTTCTCCCGGTACCTCTCTCTGTCCCCTGCTCCTCCTTTGTCTCCCCTGTAGCTGTGTCCCCTGAACTTGACTCCACCCTGTGACCCCTCACCCTCTGGCACCTCCAACTGAGACTCAACCCCCACATTCCCTGTCTCCTCCTGGTCCCAAAATAGTCCTCTCAAGATGCCCCTTCTTGCTGGCTGTGCAGGGGAGGGGCAGGGAGGCTGCCCCTGAGCTGCCTCAGCACGGCTCTGTGCTATATATTACAGCTAGCAATGATATATTTTGCTCCTTTGGGTACCATATACATAACAAACCCTACTACTACAAATCCTGATCATTTTAGATCACTGTGTTGTAAATTGCAGGAGTTGCTCTCATTTTGCTTTAAAATAAAATCATTGACTTTCATCACTTTGATCACAGTTGGGACTCAGGCAATGATTTCTTCCCATCAGCCCGGCACAAAGGTCTAAGCTACTTCCCTAAGCCACTGCAAAAGAAGTGGCAGAATGAATGTCCTAAAGGCTGAAAAAATGAGGTCTTTTGTGTATTATAAGGAGACAGAGAAGCTGTTAAACTGAGCAAAGTGGTGTAAACCTTACTAGCAAGATTGTCATTACTTTGTGCACTCAAACAGCTAGGGAGGGAGGTGTAAGGGGGTGTCTGGCTGTCATTCCTCCCTCATTACATTTTAGATCAGAGGGTTGACATGAGTATTTAAAGCAGAGCCCTTTTGCAAGATCATTCCAGGTACCAATAAAATGCTTGTGTCATAATCCCTTGCAGAACCTATAGCCTGGTGATGCAGCCTGAAGTTTTGTCTTTCAGGTTGAAAATAAGCAGTGACATTGTCCTAATGCATTATCAGTGGGGGCTGCACTGGATACTTTAATGACACAGCGTTGCATGCCTGTTCAGAACCTAGGCACTCTGCAACGTTTACAAACAAAATAACCACCACTGAGTTAGCACGTGAGGTCTTCCCACAGCTGCAAATATATATCGAAAGGGGGAGAGGGGAGCGGTGGTTGCAAACTGTCTTTTATTGGAGGTGCATTCCCAAGATTTTAGTTAAGTGTAACATAAAACTGTGAAAGTTTAGCAGGAGAAAAGCTTTCCTCCCACTGGCTTGGCTGTCCAATCAGAAAAGAGCCCTGCACCTCCCTCACTTCTGACAACTATTTAGCAACCGAGCCCAGCTAAAGTTTCCAAAAAAGTTAGAATAACTTCCTCTCTCCAAGACCTCAGTTTTTGCACAACCCCGTCCTTGAAATAAGAGCCCTTCAAGCAACCTGGAAAACGTCTGGTCAGCAAAAAACTCCTGTTTTTTCCAAAGGATCTGTCTCAGGAATTTAAAACACATTTAAGACACACTCACACCACATCAGGAGGGGGGAAAAGTCCCTTCCCCTCCCCTTCTCGCAGAAAGAATGGAAGAAAGTTCCAGTTCTCCTGTTTCCCCTGTGGATAGCTTGGGGACCAGTGAAGAGGAGCTGGAAAGGCAGCCAAAGAGATTTGGCAGGAAGAGGAGATACAGTAAGAAATCCAGCGAAGATGGCAGCCCCAACCCAGGCAAGAGGGGGAAAAAGTCCAGTCCCAGCTCCCAATCTTACGAAGAACTCCAAAGCCAGAGGATCTTGGCCAATGTCAGAGAGAGGCAGAGGACTCAGTCCCTCAATGAAGCCTTCGCAGCCCTGAGGAAAATCATCCCCACGTTGCCCTCTGACAAACTCAGTAAAATCCAGACTCTCAAACTCGCAGCCAGGTACATAGACTTCCTCTACCAGGTCCTACAGAGCGACGAGATGGACAATAAGATGACAAGCTGCAGCTATGTGGCCCATGAGCGGCTTAGTTATGCCTTTTCAGTATGGAGGATGGAAGGCGCTTGGTCCATGTCTGCCTCCCACTAGCCAGCACCTGGGCAAAAGCAAATACAACTGCTGAAAGGGTAGGTACCTGGTTCTTTCTTTTTACTTCTAACTGCATCTTATTGAATTCTGCCACAGGTCTCCTTGTTTTAGTGATGAAGCTTCACATCGTCTGTGCTATAACGTAAATATTAAGCTTGTTTTAAATGGGGAACACAAAATGTTATAGCCCCTTGAAAATCCAGCAGCCATCCAGAAGTAAGGCAGAAAGGATTCAGATGATAATCTAGACAGGGGAGAAAACATTTCTCTCCATCACAATGTCTCAACGATTCTCTTGTGTAGTCCACAAACAACTAGATTAAAAATCAAGATTACATTTGTTCCCCCTTCCACTCACCCCAATCCAAAAAGAAGAGAAACTTCTAGTAAGTAAAACATTTGATATGTTCAGATTTAAAATCAACGTGTTTATACACTGCTGCTGTCTTTTAAACGGTTTGCTGCCAAGAGGGGAGCTGTAATGTTGAATGGCGAATGGTGTGAAATTTGCAAGAGTACTTTTCTTAGAGACGAATTTAAAAAGAGAGGGAAAAGACAGCCAGTAAAACACACTGACAAGACCTGAAACAGCTGCTTGTTGGATTTGGTGGATGTCCGTGCTCTAAAAGAACCAGCACCTACAAAATAGGCTTTAAGTGTTTTTACAATTTTGCCATTTTGGGAAGGGGGAGGAGGGGCAGCTGATCCTGTGAAGAATAATTTCAGCTCTAATCTTAGTAACATTTTTGTATGATCAGCAGATGTTCTGTACTTGTTTGTCTGTGCTGTGTCCACTTCCCTTCCCCCCTTACAAATAAAAGTCAAACAAAGATAGAACAAACCCATTGTCAATTTCATATTCCGTTTCCCTTCCTTAGAGTGCCAGTAAAGTTAAGGCTGGTATCAAACTCCTATGGACTTGAACATAGTTTCTTATTTGCTCTGAGCACTGAACTCGTTCTCATCAGTTTCCACTACCAGAAAACAGCTTCCTCTTATCTTTCCTTTATAATTGTATTGGAGTTTTTGAGCAGTGAGGGAGTCCAGAGGGCAGAAGGGGAAGAGGAGGTGTGTTTAGGCAACCCCCCTAAATTATTCTAAATGATGTAATAACTTTATGTTAATTAAGATACACCTTAGAGTCATCTATAAATCATGCAGTATTTCAGAGTTTACTTATATTCCTATTGTTTGCATGCCTTGTACAGAACATCCAAAGATAAAATACAGAACAAAAGTCAGATAAGATAATCATACAATGAAAAATATGTATTAGTAAACAAGGAAATGAAAGTAAGGGGACACTCATATTTTGTAGTACAACACGCAGCAGTGTGAATGAAATTGGTTAATTATCCAGATGACATCAACTCCTTAAAAGAATAAAGAGAGCTCAGGCTGGTCCATTAGCCAGAATTTTTTTAATACAAATCCCTATTTGTTTTACCAATAACTAGGACACAGACAAGAAACTTGATGCAATTGGCAACATGCATTTTAACAACTTCATGATTCATTTGTGTTTGAAATACTCTGTATTTTAATATCTTCAGTAGAGTTTCTATCACCCCTTCATGAAGACCTAGAAATAAGTTAGTTTCATTATTCTAAAAAGTCTATCCATCCCACACTAAGGCAATTTAAATCTTTAAAGTTAACTACTTTTGTTATCATGGCCAGAAAAAAAGACAGGTCTGCCCTGATACATTATGTGGCTTTGCTATAGCTTCAGCTGCAAACAACAGAACAAAGTAGCTTTTTCAAACAAACTCTAAACTTCAGTTTATAAAATGCATTGCCTTTCCCTCTATTAATATGGTTTTAAAAAGGCTAAGGCAATAAGAACAGGGGGGAAAAAACCTCCTTTATGGGAATCTTCTGTTGTCTTTGTCAAAAACAGATGTAAAATGTCTCAAACACATATTTCTTCAGGAGTTTAGATTGGCTGAATACTAAACCTCTACAATGGAACAATGCATTTATTCTGTTGTTTCCTAAATTATGTACTGTCATTAGTCAATTCGTTTTAATCTGTTATCTACTGTATATCCTTCCCTCTGCATTCTACAGTACATTAGGGGCAGATAATGGTATTTCAACTTTTTTCTTAAAAAACAACAACGTTTCAAGTGCAGTGTCAACAGAATTAGAGTTCAGATTGGTCTGATGAGAAAGATACTGAATGTGAGCACTAGGAGATAGTCCCTATATGGAGGAATCAGACAGTGAAGTTCAGGATTTCATTAATAGCAATGAAATAGCTAAATCTAGAGTTGAAAATTATTTGTATCCAAACAGAGCTTTGAAGAACATGTTTAAGCGTATACAGTACATATTCATCTGGCTCATGCTGAACTGGTATACGGTATCTTTTCCATAACTTGGCCTCCCAGCAAATGTTGGAAGTGGTCTATTTGTTTCTTATTTTTCCTTTCATGACTTAACAATTCTTTCCTTTCATATTAAAAAAACCAAAACCTTCCGTTCAAAAACAAGTGTGTTTTTGTGGTGGCACTGTTGAAAATGTTATTGCCAAAGAGCAGTGTGGCAAGTGTCCGGTTCTATCATTTATGGGCAGAAACAATTGTTTCTGCCATCCAACGCTACAAGCGCCTCAAGAAACTTGGTGAAATTTTCAAGTGTGGCTTATCCTTTTAGCATGGAATCCTATGTGCATGTGTTCCTCCGAGGAAACTTTGATGCACAAAAAGAAATTAGCTACGTTGTTTGGCTGGAAGAAAAAACATAGGAAATGGCTAAACAAATTTGGGACCTGATCCTGTATTTTGTAGGAATTCTGCAACTCTGAGGATTGTCACTATGCGACAGAATGAAGGATCAGGCCCTTGGGACTAATTATACTACCCAAATTTCTTTGCTTTAGCCTGGGGTTTGAAAAGAAACAGGCAAGAAATGTTTCAGAGTAGCAGCCGTGTTAGTCTGTATTTGCAAAAAGAAAAGGAGTACTTGTGGACCCTTAGAGACTAACCAATTTATTTGAGCATAAGCTTTCAAGAGCTATAGCTCACTTCATCGGATGCAAGAAATTATTTCTCTTGGAAGAAGCTATAGAACCTGTCCCACAGAAAAATCAGAGGCTCTTTTTTATTCGAAAATCAGAGCCCTGGGAACTGGGGAAATGCCACCTGGCGTTTGAGAATGCCAGTAGGGAGATAACCTTTGCTGACGTATCCAGCAATCAGAGATTTTCCTGTTCTGTTCCATGTAATTAAGAAAACATACTCCTGTAATTTCAAGTGAAACAGCCACAACTTTTCACTTCAATTAGCATATCAAGCTATAGGATGTTTAAACAAACATACGAATTCAGGCAACACAGACACACGCACCACCACTCCAGCTGTTTACTACCTAGCACCTGCATACCTCACCTCACCCCACTTAATTATTTTTTTGGAAGCTCGAATGTCTGAGACGTTCCAAACAGTAGACAGTTTCAGAAAAAAAGATTCTTTTCCATTATTTCTTTTGGTAAGAAGCGTGAAAATATAGTACCTGATCAGAGGTGTCGGTAGGACAAAAAAAAAAAAGCCAGAACTAAAGCAGTGTAACCTTCCAAGCACCAGCCAAGTACTAATGATGATATAGTTCCACATCATAAGGTTAGTAAGATCTGTTGGTCAGCATTACTTTTTACATTTGAGTTACCAGTAAGGACTTTGGCGGGATTATAGTTTTATAAAAGGCTGTATAGGTTATATGAATTGATGCTTATATTATGAAAGTATTTGCCAACCTTGTTCATGTTGGAAGAAGATTTTAGTAAATGGGTGTATTTTATAACATCCTTGTGATTGTTCCTTAAGATTTGACTATGACTTAGGAGTTTCTTCAGTGGAAAAAGTGAGTAGATTGGTTAGCATCTCTATGTTGTTTTGTCCTTATAGAAACAAAACAATTTCTTCCAGAAACCACTCAAAGTGTAGAGCTGGTTAACTGTTGTTAGCTGATTGTATCATGATAGTATAACTAAAGCTCTTTTTTCAAAAGCCCAATTTTTTTTAAATGCATCACTAAAAATGTAAACATACTTATTTGACAGGCAAGTTTTTAAAGTTGGTATTTACATTAATAGGTTTAGTTTTTACATGCTGGTATATTTTAAAGCCCTGCAAAATGCATTCTAGATGGTCTGTTTACGTTTGTGTCTTTTCTTGGGAAAGAATAAATCTGCTACACAGTATCAACCAAATACATAGTCAACCAGCCAAAGCTAATGTGAGACAAACCACCCTAATAAAGGACACAAGAAAAAATACTGAAGAAAGCATGAAATGGTGTAAGAAGCCAATGTACTATGTATTATACATACATTCACACCCACATATACATATTCATACACACATTCACACATGCATTCGCACATGCATGAAGACCATTTTCTATTGCCCATGATTCATGCTTCAGAATTCCTGATGTACATTTCTTGATCATATGAAGGTAGAAAATATCAAGTCTGAGCACATTAGAAAGACATTTTGGCCTGAAACTGAAGGACAGTTTAGAACAATGACAAACATTTTGTTATTCAACCTATTGAAGTCAATTCTGCTTTGAAAGTCCTGTCATGAAGGAGACACAAGGGAGGATCATTGAGGAAAAATATAAATGTATACACTTTAGCTAAGTAGACCTAATTTGGTGGTCATCTGCACTGAATAGCTTCAAATTTAGAGAATACAGACTTCTATTTGTTAAAAATATAAATGTGCAGATTGCAACAAGGAATTGCAGATCATCCTCATATTCTTTTTCTATATCTTCCTTCCTTTAGCTTTTGTTAGGCTTATTTCATACATATATAGAAATAGCTGAAATAGTAAAACATGCTTGCTCATCGGTGCACCATCTTCTGTGCAACAGGGCAAGGATGGATTCTATAACTGCAGCTCTTTTGGTGACATATTGTGTCACTTTTCTTTCAGCAATAAAGTTACATTTATCGCTGTAGTTCTGCAACGCATTTCTGTGTGGCTTTGAAATCTCCAAATCTAAAGTTTGTATGTCTCAGTTCGAGCGGGACTATTTTGATGAGTCGGGGAAGAGGTCGGAAAACACTACAGAACTCCAGAGTACATTTAGAGCAAGCAGGGAATTAAGTTGCCTTTTGGTGAAAGCATAGATTCTTTTGTAACTTTCTGAATAGGCACCAAGTAAGAGCAAAACACAATTTAATCATAAAAAAACAGCTGGGCTGTTAGAAAGAAAACCCCAGAACAGCAGGCCAGATTCTTAGCTGGTGTAAATCGACATAATCGGTAAACACCAGCTGAGAACCGAGCTGAACATCTCAACGGATTACGCTAAGTGACTGGAGAGTACTATATGCCAGCGCTTATGATTTACTTCTTAAGGAAATTTAGAAGTGAGGAATAATGGGATGTTCTCCAGCTGACGAACATCATCATAGTAACTAATTATTATCATACTAGATTCAAATAGTAAAATAGTCCACCCAAAACAATTCTAGACGCCCCAACAATGAATTGGATTTACAGCTGAAGGTGATGACCACTCAGCAGTGAAAACTAATATCTACAAATTATGAATTAACTCAGGTAGCCAGTAAATCACACTGGCACAACAATCCCTAAGATTCCCACACCCCCACACATGTACCCTCAACTTTCCCCCCAAAACCCTGTCAAACAAATTGGATAAAATGATCATAACAGACCGGTCAGTCAGGATTTTTGAAAGCTCTAACGAACAAATCAGGGAGCCAACCTTAGGCACCCAAATTTTGTGACTGTTCACTGCATTAGATTCTAATGGGCTTTTTTCGTTTTCATGGTGACATATGCTCTGCTTCTCACTTTATTCTGATGATTGCCCCAATCCTGCAATCAGGCTTCAATTAGGTTCCACAAGGAACTGCTTGGGCAGTTACAATTGCAGGATAAAATCGCTCTTCAACGTACATCTCCCCTCCTTTATATTAGATCAGGGCTTTCTTTTGGAAAATAGCACAAGCCCCTTGAACTTCCATGCAAATCACCAGCTTAGAGTCTGCTGACTCCAAAATTTTGCCTTGTAAATAGAGCCTATTCCTGATCACACTGACACTAGGAAAAGTCAGATCAATCCTTTGAAATGTGGATTTGCATCCATGTAAGAGTGGTTAGAGCCCAAAAGAAGTGTTATATCCTGTGCGGCAATGGATTCAGATACATGTACCATGCCTACCAAAATGCGGCTCTAATCCCTGATTAAGGCTTCTTGGCAATACTGCAGTGCAAATATGAAACAATCATAATAATCATATTGCTGGTAAGTATTACTTACCGATATATACCTGGGATTTTCAAAGGAGCTTAAGGGAACTATAGGCCCAACTAATGTTGACTTTCCTTTAGAAGTCAGAGCCTATATTTTGAAACTTTGGAGATATGCTTCTGAGAGCAAGGACTTTTTTGTTTAATAATTTTCATCTAGTCCAGTCAAGCGGCCAGACTGTATCTGTTGTAATGCTGTTGCAAATCAACTCCCCAAAGGACAACGCATGTTTTTCAACACAACAACGTCACACAGCCTAGAGGAAGCAGAGCATTTGTACCTTGCTCGGTAAAGCGTTCTCGATAGAAAATGTCTGTGTTATTTCTAGAAAAGATGCGAGATCAAAATAACTTGCAGTGTGCAATGACCCTGTTATATAGTCTAACTGAGAGTCTGTGGAAAGGAAAAGGCAGCAGGTAGTTTGACTGCAGTTCTGTTGCTCTCAAAAGAAAAAGTTACTGGAGTTCTTCCTTTTGGGGAGTTATTTTGTAAACATGAAAACATAAGACTACAATTTAGAATTGCATTTCTGCTTCTACAGGGGTCTTTTTGCATGTTCTGTTTTAATTTGGTAAGTTTAAATGCCAGCAGCACCCTGATATCCAATGTGTTTAACTCAATAAGTTATGTAAAGAGAGCGGCCATGCAGATCTGGTTCGGCAGGGTATGCAGAAGTGATCAGAAAACAAAAAGAAAATTGCCCATTGGCTACTTCTGCATACGTACAGCTAGAAATGAGCGACAGCCCCACCTCCATGTCCTCTTCTTCTCTGCCTTTAAACTACAGCTTGGAAAATAAAAAGCGGGCAGATGTCTACTAGTTCAGTTTGATTTATATTTACTGGACTAGTTCCAGTCAGCCTGTGCAAGCTTTAATTGAATTCTTAATAAGATAATTTTGTCTTGATAACCACCACCCCCCCAAACAAGTTTAGCATTTCCTTAAGAGATACAAGACCTGCCAAACATATGCTCTAAAATGTGAAATTAAGTTTCTGATCAATCTGACCACCAAAATTCTGTATGCCATAATTTATGTGATCTTTTGCTTTAAGCTATTTGGATATACTTTAAAAATCATGTTTGTGTTTAAAATACAAACAAACCTAATTGCATAGCCAGGACAGACAGAGGGATCAACTCTTTAACAGTACCCCTGTTACAAGTCAGCTGACCCATCATGGAAAATTCTGGAGAGTGAGGGAATTTAATGGAGAGAAATGGAAAGGAGACATTTCACACTGCCAAAGGGTGCTCCTCATCCAGATACACATCCCACCATCTCCCTGCCATAACACAGAGGGTGCCAACGGAAAGTTATTGCATGTTGCTTTTTACACACCAGACATCACCAAGATCCGAGTCTGGCAAGCTAATCCCTGGGGCTGGATCACTGCTCCAATGCTCTGGCCACATGCACTAGCTGGCAGGATTGGGACTGAACTGTACTCAAACACTCCCAAACTGTGTTGGACAGCAGGCCAATCATTCAGCACACGCACGCACACATATGAACACAACTTTTCCTGTGTCTGGCTTCAAAGCCCAACACTCTAACCACTGCTATATCACAGCTCACAAGTGACTCCAACAGCCTGTTGACTAAAAACACATTCTGTAGTACCACCTTCTGGGAGGCAGTCGTCTCTCCCTTTCACTCCCATCCCCTTCACGTACACCCCACATACCTCCCAAGAGTGACCTTAAGTCAAGGTATAAATGGCAGTGAGGGAATATATCACTCTATTACAGACCACAAAACAAATTTCTACACCAAAGATATGCATAAGTAAAAGAGGAGAACTGTGGATTAATTAAAAAAAAATTCACAGATCAGGTTAGAAAATATCATGATCAATTAAAAAAGAAAGAATGGTCTTAGCAGACTCATGAGACAGACTTAAGAAAAACGTATTCAACTATGCAGCTGTATATACAGCACTACAAACGCAAGCCTTCCTAGGGGCATGTAGATATCACATAACATCGCTATTCTTTGCATCAACTCTTAACAATTGTGTACTAAGTCAATAAATGTCCCTGTTCCCAATATGCCTGCTGTTTGTGTGCCAGCTGACATGGAACAACTCTGCAATTGAAGCTATATAACAACTTGGATAATAACTGCATTGTGGCGTGTACAGTGCAGGAATTGTTTAGATCCTTTGGCTATCAGTGCTGTAGAAAACCTTACAATAGATATGCTAGTAAGCAGATCTGTGACTTGCCCCTTGAAACACAAATGTTTGCATTTTTTTAATATCCTGCCTCAAGGACACATTTTTCTGCCTCTCATTTGTGATACTAATGATATTACAAATCTTTGTCACTTAACAATGAATCAACTCCTGCTGCCTTCTCCTTACCTATTGGTCATGTGCTTTGGTTTGTGACATCATAACCTTTTCTACAGCAACCAATTGTGATGTCATATACTGAGTTTAAAGAGCAAAATAAGCTCTTAAAACAAAAAACCTCTTTTGGCAATAAAAAAGGGGGAAAGAACTATAATAGAATGACAGCTAAGCAGACTTCTCTCTAAACCCAATGTTCACCGTCAGGCATCAACTAGTCTTTAAGCTCTCTAGACATTAAGGGCCACATTCTGCCATTCTTCCTCAAACCTTCATCCTCAAGAAGCCTCATTAAAAGCAGCGGGGTTACAGTTACTCAAGGTACAAGGCACTACGTAACCTGAGTAAGAGAGGCAGAATCAGGCTCCAAACAATGCACCAAATTTATGACGATATAAAGACTAGCATCTGGAACATTGTTACCGGATCCCAGCTCTTCTTCTGGAACATTCATTCTGTTTTAAATCCAATGCACTAATTCAGACTGTGCAATAATTACATCAGGATTGAATCTCAGCAGCAAATTATTTCTCCAGGGATTGTGGCATTCTTTAGGATCCATTGTACCTGACTGGATGTAAAACTATCAGCAAAGCAAGCGGCAGTTTTGATAATGAATCCTGAACGCAGGCATGAACCCAAAAGAAAAGTTTCAATTCAGAAGCTGCTGCCTATCTACTAATAATTTAGGGTCAGATTTTTAAAAGTGTTTAGCTGTCTAAAGATGAAGAGAGGCAGCTGGTGGGAATGTCAATAGTGCCTAAATTTATTAGGCAACTAACTCCTATTGAAATCTATGGCAATTAGGTGCCTAACTTGCCTATGCATTTTTTAAAAATTCCAGTAGGTGTCTAAATATCTTCTAATATCTGTCCTTTAAGCATTTCACTGCTGGTTCTCTGTGCTGCTGCATTGCACGGTATACCCCTTTGAGATCCCAATGAAACATTGGCCAGATAAAGAAAAGCATCCCTATTCAGTGAGGTCGCTCACGTACATGCTTAACTTGGAGCACATGCTTAAGTGCTTTCCTGAATCGGGGCCATTATTATTACCTAATATTTATACTGCAGCAGCCATGGCTGCAGGCCCCAGTCAGTCTCAGGTCAGACAGTCCCACTCCGAATGGTCATGCCACAGGACAGCCTGTTTGTTTCTGGAGGTGCAACGACTTTCTAGACTAAACGCTGCCACTTGACGAGAGACTCTGATTTGATAGGGCATGACAAGATCAGGGTTGGGAGATCAGACTCATGTTTGTATGGTGCGTAGCACAGTGGGGACGTGGTCTGTGACTGGCGCCCCCTAGGTGCTGACACAATAGAAATAATAACGATCATCAAGGCATACTTAGTGGCAGCATAGGAGGTACACACTCAAGTCTTTTCTACACTCAAACATTGTACCACTGTAACAGTACAGTTAAAGCTGTACAAACCACCCCAGAGGGGACACAGTTATATAGTATAAATGTGCCTTATACCAGTATAGCTTATCCCTGTATATAAGACATACCCATACAATTCACGCTGATAATGGTATGATGACTGTGACCACAATGGGAACGTATCGGTATAACTATTGTGGTGGGCAAAAAAGAAAATTAGACTCCTAGACGATAGTGTCATATCTGTACAAAAACTGTGGGTACACCAGGCTTCAGCATGTTAAAATAGTGTTAACCCCCTCTCACTCTTACACACGCACATGCACATACACACCCCTACCATGACACATTCATTATGGACCTAGCCTGAAACCTACGGAAGTCATTGCAGGTATTTCTGTTCATTTCATTGGGCTTGCAAGTTCTTGCAAACCTCTCATCCTCTCCCGACCAAACACGCTGCAGAGCCGAACTTCTTCCAGTACAGCATTAACCTAACAATTTGTCAGCATGCCAAACACACATGCAAACAACTGATGAAGATCAGACCAATGATATAATATTTCTACCCAATTGAAATTTTGGTCATATGCTGTAGCAGCAGCCGTGGTATTTATGATGCCAGCGTATACCACTATGAAAAAAAAATCTCAAAAAGCTTCCAGTACATAACACAAAAACGTTGTATAAAAATAGATCAAAATCAAGACACCATACATCACATTAAATACTGTTACTGTAGATTTGAGTTGTCATCCTTTAAGATGACCATTTATATTGTTTTGTCTGATGAGGTAAGGAAACATCTAATACCGTCAGTTCATCTTAATCCCTCTACTTTTTAGAGTAACATATTTTAGGTTCAATACTGCAGTCTGCCTGCACCCAGAGCTTCCAACTTTCTCAGTGGGGTTTTATGAATATTTTGCAGTTTTCACATCATGTGCAATGAAAAGGGCTATTTAAATCTAAGATTCTTTTATTATTACTACTGACACTAAATAATACCAGGACTTCTACCATGCATGGAACTTTCACATATCCAGAATGTTTTATTGTTCAAAGGAACTGGAGGACCTGTGTGCGGCTGCACTTTCTGAGCGCATTTCAAGCAGAGGAGAAATCAGATTACACTTATGCTTTGAATGAGGGAGGGCTAGGTGGTGCTGGAGTTCAAAACACTGGTCTTTGAACTGTAGCGACCTGGCTCAAGCTCCAGTTTAGGTCACAAGTGAAAGTGAGTTCAAGGGATATTTTCCTCATGATCAGTCACCCTTATTAGAAAACTCAATGCACAAGGCTGTATTTTGAAAGGGACACAGATTGGTTCTGAGCGATGCAACAGCCTGATGAACTAGGAGGGCACCTGGATGCTGTGGCACCCATACACCATCCTGCACTGATGCAATAGAATGCAAACATCATGGCAGAGAATGTCGCAAAACAATCATTTTGTCCCATAGGATAAATGCAAATAGATGCCCGCTCTCTTAGGTTTAAGTATTTCCCTGAACTGTGCACAGAGGATAAATGACATGGGGTAGAATTTTCAAAATTGAATTAGGTGTGTAAGTTCCATTTGCAAAAGTGGCTTAGGTACTTATGCGCCTAAGACGCACTGACTTTCAATGAGACAGAATAAAATTTTCAACAGTGCCTAAGTCCCTTAGGGTTGAAATATAACCCTTAGCTTCTTAAATTCCTTTTGACAATGGGACGGAGGCATTTTTGAAAATTTTACCTGTTTAACACTTCACTGTAAACTATGTAAGAACTGAAATATTGCCTGAATTTTTAAAAATACATGGCTTTAATTTATTTTTCTTTTATTGACATCGGTTGATTATTTTCAAATATCAGTACTGAACAGTGTTTATTATAGTTTAAAACGTCATGACTCATTTTCTCCATGTTTTAAATTAAGTATAACAGATGGTATATTTACCAAGTAATTAGTAATTCCCTGTCCATGCTGGCTCCCTCCCTTTGTGCGTGCTATTGTCCAGTGTGTGCCTATTTCCCAATATTTTAAACTAACCCACAGCACAACTCAGCTGTCATACAGTTGTATCTACCCAAATGGATTCCATATCTTTTCAAATTCTTCCATTTTATCCTCTACTACGCAGAAAAATGCTTTATGAGATATAGTTTTAATTAAATCAGATTAAAACCTCCATTTTTAGAGAGGAGACCTATTTCTTTACACCACCACTCGACTGATCAGTCTCCCCTTTTACCTGTTATTTCAGGCATGTTGATCAATGGCATACACCACTGAAAGATTTCAGAACCATTGTCTTTGCAGTTATTTCCGATATGCCATTCCAATACATTCTGTTTGACAGCCACCAAACATAAGCTTGTAAGATCTTCAGGGGAGAGATTCTATCTTCACATATGTTTGTACAGCAGCTAGCACTCTGGGGCCCTCTGGGAGCTGCTCTAGTGTAAATAACTGCAATCTAATATCCCCAAATCTAGCATTTCTTATTCACATGCCCTCAAAAGTCTGCTTTTCTCTGTCTGCAGCACTGTGAAAATATCTATTATCAGAGGGGTAGCCGTGTTAGTCTGTATCCACAAAAACAACAAGGAGCCCGGTGGCACCTTAAAAACTAACATATTTGGACTATGCCCAAATAAATCCATTAGTCTTTAAGGTGCCACCGGACTCCTCGTTGTTTTCATCTATTATTGTTATTAATAACAACTTGCAATTTGTAAGCCCAAGGTCCCTAACCTCAGATGTGCTTTTTTAATGAAGTATTGTTCTTCAGCTGAATTTTCTAGCTGGGCTTATTGAGATCCAAGAAGTCCAATGTCAGTCAGTAGCAAAAGAAGATCACAACTAAGGTCCCGTTGCTTGGATTTTCCACTCTCCTGATTAAACTTCATGGCTTCCTTAGTGAGAATGGGGGAGGGAGGGAATGTAAGGATCATTCTCCCCCTCTCAAGCCCACACCAGCTTGGTTTATAGGTGATAGCTCATAGATTCCAAGGCCAGAAGGAACATTGTGATGATCTAGTCTTCCCTCCTGTATAGCACAGGCCAGAGATTTGCCCACAATAATTCCTAGAGCATATCTTTTAGAAAAACATCCAATCTTGATTTAGAAATTGTCAGTAATGAAGAATCCACCATGACCCTTGGTAAACTGTTCCAATGGTTAATTACTCTTAAAAAGAAAAATTGATATTACCTGTCAAAATTCTGCCAAGCCTAGTTATAGTGAAGTGAGAAGTGGTGGTGTGTAATGGGGAACAGCAGTCAAAACCGCTAGGGTCTAGTCCCAGGTTTGCCACTCACTTGCTGTTTGTCTTTGGGCAAGTCATTTACCTTGTCTCTGCTGTGCACTCCCTATCTGGGGTTGGTCTGAGAGTGTCATAAAACACTGTAGAGAGAATTTTTATTCCCCTGTAGCATCCTGACATCCAGCTGCTAATAGAGCACCTGCCACATCCACAGCCTGTTGGTGCTTTAAACCACTTAGCACAATGAGAGAGTTAATTCAATCAATCTGCTGGCCAGCAGAGGTGAGAGAGGGGGTGCCCCAAAGGATGCTCTCCTTTTCTAGCTAGTTCACCTCTTGCATAGGCTGCACTAACCACCTGTATCTACAGCACACCACAGAGGGAACCCATCTAACGAATGGGAAACAAGTGTAATCCTATCACTCTTAGGGTCCTAAATTATTTAGACCTTGAAAGGTACCTAAGGGATTTGCACACCCATTTTTCATTGGTATGGGAATTGGGCACCAAAAACTATAGGCAGCATTTAAACTCTCAATCTTAATATGAGAACAAAAGCTCCATCTAATCTCAACACTGCTTGCGCTGACCTAGGAAAAGGGGCTGTGTAATGACTGGAATTCACTGTTAGGCACTTTGCCGACTTTGTGCTGAAGCTCCCACCATGCAAAGCAAATTAGCCTGCCTGGCTCCCAATGGAAGCTGAATCAGACGGGAAAGAGGGGACATCCCCTGAATCCCAAACAGAAAACGCTTACATTGGGGGGAAAAAAAGGGGGGGGATACCTAGTTGACAACAAGAAAAGTGTAAAAATCTCACTGCCAAGGCCTGGACAGCTGTTCCTTCTTCACTAACAAGTCGTGTGACCATTGAGATGCATGTTAAAAGCAAGTCGAAGGTGCCATAACTGCCACATTGCTTGTACTAGTCCTCCCTCTGGGAGTGACCTTAAAGAAACAGTCACACCCTAACAGCTATGTGAGCATTAATACTTTATACAATGAGCTCAGAAGAAAATGATGGGTGACCTCTTAGACATTTCCTCCCTTTCTTCCCCCCCGCCAATCTCAAACATTTTAGGTCTGGTTTCTAATCCGGCGGGGGGGTGGGAGGGGGAAGTAATTTACACTGCGCTGCATCGAGGTGCCTTTTTTAGCATCCTACTAACATACATAAATAACAAGGTCTCCCAATTGTTAGAACATGCTCTACCTGGAGTTCCTGCACTCTTACAACAGCCCACAGGCAAAGAGTCTACAGCATACCTTCTAGGCCCAAATTCCCCCCGATGGAAAAAGGATGCGTTCCACTGACTTCAGTAATGCTTTGTCAATTTATAACAGAAGAGATTCTGGCCCTTTATTTCACTGTATCTACTGAACCATTTTTGGTGGCTTATAAAAATGTTAAAACTATTAGGGAAGAAATCAAAATTCAAAATGCATAGCTAAGGAGAAAGACCTATCAAGCAGAAGGAAGTTCAGCTGGATTGGGTTCAGTGAAGGAGCAGAGCAAGAGAGAACTCCTGAAACATTAGTTGTCTGCAGTGTTGTTCTAGCCATGTTGGTGCCAGGATCCTAGAGAGACAAGGTGGGTGAGATCATAGCTTTTATTGAATGAACTTCTGTTGGTGAAAGAGACAAGCTCTCAAGCTTTCAAGACTGAAAAGCTCTGGATAGCTCACAGGCTTGTCTCTTGAAACATTAGTGTCGGTTCCAGACAATAGTTAGTAGAGCTGGTTGGCAAATGCTATTTATTTTCTGCAAACAATTTTGAACAAAAGGAAACATTTTGTTTTGTTCAAATTTTCTCATTTTTTAGACAAAACAAAAACTGAAAATTGAAACATTTTTCAGGAAAAAACATCCATTTTCATTTCGTTTCTCTCTCCCTTTCCTTGCACTGGAATATTGTCCAGATTAGTGTTTCACTGAAAAGAAAAAAAAAATTTCAACCAATTGTTGAAAAAACAATTTTCCTCAAAATAAACCTATCAATGTAAATTTGTTGTCCAGCTCTGTCAAGGATGCCTGTTCCAAATGCCAGTGGGAACAGGCCAGGTCTGTTTATGGGATAGGTGGTAACTTGATCTCCTCTCTGAGAGTCTGAAAGGGGTTTTCTTGACTATCCTCCCACTGATGCACAAATATAATTAAACAATATTCCCTCATTTTCCAGCAGGTTAATATTCTACAGCCTCACATGCTCACCATTTAAAGGTGGCCAAATATCCCAACACCACCACGTCCTTAAAGAGAATACAGAAAACAACAGCAGAGAGTACACACGGTCTGTCTTTGCGGCTCCACACTATATGCTGTCTCAGCTTTTGTGCCACACCTACCACTAGAGGGCAGAGTGCACTGTCCCCACCAGAAATACGTTGCTTAGCTCTGTGATCAAGACCTCCTTTACTGCAGAGCAAGCTGAACCTAAATTCTGCAGCCAGGTGCCTACATCCTGCAGCAAAGGCAATCAGTCCAGTAGCCTCCTATGTTCTTTATTTTGGGGTGGTGGAATTGAGATGAGTGGGGGGAAGTTTATACTTCTCAGAGATATGATTGGAAGCTACCTGTAAATTCAGGAAGGCAGCACTACAACAATTCAAGTCTGAAAAGTTTTATTTGCAAGCCAGAAGGGCTAGAAAGAACTTCTGTTTGTTTGCTTTTTAGATTAAAACATAGATTTAGTAGCACAAGTCTATGGCAAGACGAGAATTCTATTGCAAATGCCACAGCCACAAAATCATAGATGACATGGGGTTCTGCCTACAATGGAAAATAACAGACTCTCCTCCTCTGTGCTTGGATAGCAACCAGAAGTCAACCTTCCCAACAATTTCCTCTGAACACAATCAGCGCCGGTGCTTAATTGAGACAAATTCTTACAGCCTGCCCTCCTGGTGTAAGTTTCACCAGTGTACAACAGAAGTAATTCCACCAAACGCCAAACCAGTGTAAGCCTGGCAGAAGTAAGATGAGAACTGGGCCCTATGGGACTAACAAGAATCTAATAACAAAAGTGTGCCCTAATTTTGAAGCATGCCAGTACACTAACAGAGGGTTATAAAAATGGTTTCAAGCCATGTCACATGACTAAGGTAAAATTATCTAAAAGGTCAGGTATTAAAAAATGAAATACAAATTACAAATAAAAGCAGAGATGCAGATTATACAGAAGCAAACATATCTTGTTTGTGAACATCTGCACTTGTGATGTGCTGTAGTAATTAAGCAGATCAGATGACCACAAGAAATAAGCTATACTCTCATAGTGAACACCTCAAAAGACAGGTCTCAAGCTCCTTTACAGTATAGCTGGATACTGATAGCCTGGAGCCTGGTGAAAGAATTTTAGCTCTGTAGTTTGTTCCTGAGATTAGTCACATTTTCTTCCACCCTAGACAACAGATCCTCATTCCTTTTAAATTTTTAAGCAAAAAAGAAGGAAAATGCTCCTTTCTGTGCCCCTGACACGTAAAGTAGTAATGGTGCATACAACGCAGTGCAGTGCATCCTCTCACGGTATCCATTCCTATCGCAACCCTGAGACTTGTGCGTGTGAATGACAGATGCTGAAATGTGCTTCTGCTCTGGAAATACAACCCCCTTTGGGTGTGCCATATTTTGTCTGTCTTAACACGCTCAGTTGCAAGTAACCCTCCTGTCTAGTGTCATCAATTTTCTAGGAGTTCCTTCTAAAGACTTAAACATCACCGCTTGAGACCCCACCCAGAAACCTGGGAAACTGCGTATGCTCCTTGCAAGTCCTTGAAAGGCAGTGCTTCCCTACTCACAGGCAGTGAGCTCAGGGGGTTAACACTGAACTTGATTTGGGAGAGGGGCAACAGAATAAACTTGGGAAAGCCAGCAATTAATAAACTAATAATACTAGATAAGACTTTTCCCCCACCCCAGGAGTCCCAGCCTCACTTATCCTCTGGTAGTTATAAGTGGCTGATGTATTCTAGCTCCTTCACTCCCCTCCACTCACAGTTTGTTGCCCAGAGTTTGTGGGGTCAAAGGATGCTGGCTGGTCCTGGGATTCCACCACAAGACCCAGCTGAGGTGATTTTAGCTTTAATTCCAGGGTAGTCCTCTCTGCAGCTGAAGTCTAAGTCACCTCAGCTTGGCACCATTTGTCACTTTGAAGCTACCTCAACTCTGCACTACCCACTGTTTTGTAGCAGGCTCAGCTCTGCAGAGAGAGGTCAGTGATATTTAGGATCCTCAAAGATACTAGCTCTCTGACCCAACTGTGCCCAAAAGCAGTCTCAGTCAGGTGACCAAAGACGCATTTTTGTAGATCTCTTATCCCCTCATTTCTCAACAGGGTCAACTGCATCTTTGTGCCCCCAAACTCAAAACTTCGCCGTATTGTAATCAAAACACCCCAAACTGTCAAGTAACTGAAATGCAATCAAGGCTTGGCCTATTCAGTCATTTACTCTGGCTCACCAACAGATGGCAGCAGAGAGCTCCCTGCCCACTAAATCCCCTGTCCATATAGCGTTCTCAAGCAGCTCTGGGTTGCTTTTCTCTGTTCACCAACAGGTGTCAATAGTGAGCTCCCAACTCTCAAGGGCTGCAGGGCTCTCAGGGTATCCACAACCTGTCAGCAGGATGAGTCAATTTTTTTTTGCCAAAACTGGGTTGAAGTAGAAAATTGGGTTTTTGACTAAATTAAAATGTTCCACTGTCCTCGGAAAACTGACTTTTCTTTCAAACACTGAGCACCTGAAAACTGAATTTTGGCTGGAAAACAGGAGGTTTCAATTTGGAAATGCTGCAGCCACATCACTCCCATGATGCAGTGGGGCAGCTCACCAAGAGGGGACATTATGGTGCATCACTAGAGATGTATTCTGGCCAGGCAGCCCCGCCCATAGAGGAGAACGGGGCCACGAGGCACCCAAAATACAACTCCCATAAGACACTGCAGCGACATTTCAGAATCAAAATGTCTGATTTCCTTCTGGAATTTTTCCATCTTTAATTTCCTGCCAAAATTAATTTTAATTTTGTCATCATTTTCCACAGAGAAAAAAATGCTTTGTCCAACCACACTGTCAGCCCAGCAAATTCAATCTGGGCTGAGAGTCAAGCTGGGTTCTTTTCCTCTCATATCTCATCACCTGTTGTAACAATCGAAAAGCCAAATTCTCCTCTGGGTAAATCTATGCAGCCCTTATTGCCTTCACTTCTATCTGTATGAGAGTGGCTGTGAAATCTAGACTGAGCATTTCATAGAGTTTCAGGCCAGAAGAGACCACTAGATCATCTAATCTGACCTCCTGTATAGCACAGGCCACCCAGCACCTGCCCATGAACCCAGCAACCATAATGAGGCCAAAGTATTACAGCCCTCCCCTCAGGAGTCTAGACTATGATGTGCCACAGATGGCGAATGTGGGGGGGCGGGATCAAGGTGCACCAGTGCTCGAGGCCCCACAACGGCAGAAAAATGATTAAGTGAGATAAACCTAGCAAGTGACCCACATCCCCACACTGCAGATGAAGGTGAAAAATCCCCAAGGTCACTGCCAATCTGACCTGGGAAAATTCCTTCTCAACCCCACATATGGCGATCAGTTACATCCCGCACATATGAGCAAGAACTAGACAGTCAAGCACCAAAGAGGTAAAATGCTCATTGCCACCTCAGAGACCCAGCCCTCCCCATCCAATGCCCCATCTCCAGCCATGGGCATCTTGATGGTCTGCAGAGTCTTGATTACTGGTGATGAGTGAGGCAGGAAGAACCCAGCTTGAATCTGAGTCCATATAAAGTGTGCAGGGCTGGCAAACAGAGATATTACCCTCACAACTGTAAACTAAGTACAGCTGTTGGAGAAATGGGAAGTATTTTCTGGGCAATCTTTTAAAAGAAATTACTTTTTTTTCTTTTTATTGAAAAATTATGGAATCATTTCTTCTTCCAATACAAAATGAACATTTCAGAAATGTACTTCATTTTTCATTTGAAAAAAGTCACACGATTTGGAAGAAAATGAAAAAATGGTGTTTAGTTGAAAACCCGCTTTAAAATGTTTTGACCGTCCAGGCACGGTTCTTGTGAGATCACGGAAAGGTGCTTGGAACCGCACAATAGAGGCACTGTTCAGAATAGAACTGCGCTTCAGAAGGCAGCTTTTCAAAACAGACCCCTGGGATGGAAAAGTGGGGTAAGGTGACAGGCATAAATTGCCATGCGTATCACTGGCTCAAATGAACGAACGTGGCTAGCTGGCCAAACTACCAGGGGAGGCAATTCGCTCACATCACTTTGGCACAGGCCACTAGACCCAGAGCACTACATGGCTTGAAAAATGAGGGAGCATCTTGGAAAATGGCAGTCAGAAAAATAGCTATGGTGCCTACGGTCATGTCTCGGCTATGATGCTTCAGGCTGCTAGGCAGTGCTGCGTCTGCTGTGTGTTTGTTTGAATCCCCTGAGGGCCACTCAGGGATTTCTTGCTGGCTTTACTCTTGCCATCCAGCTGTTATCAGCTGTAGCATGCAGGCTTGTGTCCAATGTTCTTCTGCTTTGTACATATCATCCATTGTCTGCTTTTCCCATCCTGGTGACCTGGTGGTTACTTCCTGCTGCAGTGCTGCACACTCCCCACTGCTGCTTTCTGGTCAGGACCAGCTTCCACCTAGCTCTGTAGTTGGTACAGTTATCTGAAGAAGGCTAATATTGTGTGTAAGGCATTGCTCTGAAAAGTCTCCTGGCTTGGATGTCAAACAAGACATTGTTCAAGACTCTTAACCTCTAGGCCTCAGTTTCCCTATCTGTAAAAGAGGAAGGATAACACTTCCTTTGTCCCATCTTTTGTCTTTCCAGTTTGTAAGATCTTTGGGGCAGGACAAACACAGAGAGATTAAGTGACAAGTTCACACAAAGCATCTCTACAGAGCTGAACCCAGCTCGCCTAGGTCTGACCCAGAAAACCATCCTTCCCCTCTACTAGGTATGCTTTTTGG
Source organism: Lepidochelys kempii (assembly GCF_965140285.1). Lineage (NCBI taxonomy): Eukaryota > Metazoa > Chordata > Testudines > Cheloniidae > Lepidochelys > Lepidochelys kempii. Next base: position 74,344,555 of record NC_136390.1, on the reverse strand, counting down.
ATGCCAAACTTACATTTGTCTAATGTTTTAAGTTGCTTTTTAAAGCTGGTCGGGATTTGACCCTCTGGCTCCAAATAAACAATTGCTCTCTTTATGTATTTTAGTCTCCAACTAATATAGCTGCATCTGTTTAGATGCATTTAACAGCTTTTCATTTCATAAATCTAAATTACAGATGTGCATTTCAAATTTGGAGAGAGACAAAAGTGAACGAGGAGGTTAAACAGCTCAATGTGAGTCACTCTAATAAGAGTTATTGTTGGTTTAGAAACTTACTTGGGCAGCGAATGCTGAATGAAGGTTTTACAGTCATTTACTTTTTGTATTCTAGTTCCTAAAACAAAGGTTTGAATCCGAAAAGCAAGAATCTGAAAGCACTGCCGAGCAGCTAGTAAAAAAAGACCCAAAAGGGGTGACCTAGAGAGGAAAAAAACAAGCAAACATGAAAGGCAAAAGACAGACACACAAATTAACAAAGCAGATAGCGAAGAAAATGAGGATTGTAGGCTGTGCTGATCTCTGGGAACCGATCCAACGAGCTCAGTACAACAAACAGCATGAGCAATGGCTTTCCAAACAAACGGGAAGATGGATTGCATGGGGCAAAGTGTTTGTCATTTACAGTGTAATGACAAAAGTAAAGATGGTCCTGGGCCTGCTCCCACTGGAGTCGATAGCAAAAGTCTCACCGGCAAGGGGTCCGGCTCTGGAGATGTGGTTTCCATTTAACAAACCCTTGGTCACATTGCAGAGTTACACACTGAGGGGGGAATTCCTCAATGGGCTGATAGAGTCTGTTTCATTAACCACTGTATCAGACACAAACCAGATCAGAGTCTCCATCAAGTGGGGACCCAGCTGCTGCTTGCTATGCTGGTGCATAGGCCCAGCCTTGGCAACAACAATTACACATAGTACTTTGCATCTCAAACCAGTAAACTTTAGCAAAGCGGCCCTTGTGCATGTGTACAAGGGCGTTGCATAAGAAGACTATGTAAGAACCAGGCATCATTGCGGCCCCTGTGCATGGCAGAGCACAGAGAATCCTCTGCCCTTACTATCATGGGAGTGCATAGCATATCCAAAGGGTTTGGAACCGGGCTACAGCTCTGCCCTTTTTACACACCCACTACAAAATGGAGGAGTGACTCACGGCACCTAGGATCTTCAATTCCACACCAGCTCCCTCCATTATGAACTATAAGCAAATGGTACATCTAGCCCCAAGTAATTTACTAATTCACTTCAGTTACATGTTTTACACACTGGAAGCACAAGACGGAAAGCGAATCCTGGATAAATGGCGTAACTCAGGAATAGCGTCCGTGTCATTGCTAACATGCACGACATAGATCTACAGTGTCACTGTACTAACTTTGCAACATGCACATGAACTAGGATCCACACGCATGTGGGGTGTATATATGTCTCTACATTAAAGATATACACAAGCCTGGGTATTCTCTCTGTCACTCATCTTTGCTATTAAAACCACTTCAAATTATGAAGACATTTGAAATATACCAACCTTGTTTTCAAGAGAGATGTTGTGCAATCTGTCTCTCTTCAAAGTGCACGGGGTGTAGCAACAGAAGGACTGGCTTCACTGGGATTTGAGTCAAGGAGTGGGAGTTTATAAGAAGGTCAGCATCTGCAGATCTCAGGGCACAACCAGAGCCATCTGAGGTCTCACACTGAAACAGAATTTCACTAAAAAGCCTGTGTAAAGTGTCCCAAAGAGTTAGATGGGCTTAAAATTTCTGATGATTTTACTGTGCATTGGCATTCAGATCAGTGTGTTAAGAAAATGTCTAGTTCCCTTAAAATTGGCCAAATACATTCCACCATTACATTGCATAAAATATGCAGTTGCATATCTATTTAAACCAGTGAAACTGACCAGATTTCAGAACACAATATGTATATTCTGTGAGAATATTTAGGTATAGATCAAATATTTACTTTAGGTTACAGTTAAAGATGAGACCCGTTTCATTGACAATATGTGATGGAGCAAACAGGTAGAGTTGTAGGAAAGAGATCTTTATTCACCATGCATAGCAGCTAGTGTTACATGGTAAGAGGCCTGTGTTCATCCAAAAAACCTTCGCCCCAGTTTACATTTGGACCCCCCCACCCACACGGTGTCACATCAATCTAGGTCCCCCATGAAACCTGATACTCTTTCTCCAGTTCCACTTACCATGCTACAAGCCTATTCAAATGAACGGGACTATTCACATGCTTGCAGTTACACAAGTGCTTAACTACCTTGCTGAATCGGGGCTCAAAGTACGAGTAATAATTCAGTGTTATGAGTGAAACACAAATATGCAGCTGACATCGGAGGCTGAACAGTCACTGCAATAGTACCCTAACCAATAAGTTTAAATAATCATTCTAGCTTCTAGCAAAATGCATCTTCGGCCACATTTTCTAAACTGGCTGGCAAAATTATGGCTATTAGCCCCTCCATTTGTGCTGGCAAACAAGCACTTGAACATGCAAAAAGAGACAACTGTAAGGTTTTGTCCCCAAATAAATGCAAAATTTACAAGTACTTCTGAGGTACACGTTATTTTATCTTTGAATGCCCATTTCACAGCCTGCTCATGGATTTTTTTTTTTTTAATATTGTGGCTTACAACAGTCTCAGTCTTGTCTGGTTTCTTAAACTTTTAATACCCCTGCCATAAGCTCTGCCAGTTACATGTGTGCTATTGTCAACCCGAAGCATTGAAAACTCATGAGTCAGGCTCTAGAGTCTCATGAGATTTTTTTTTAAATCATACATTTGAGGTTCTTTTTATTTTGCCTTCTGCTGTTGAAACCTTTAGAGTTCATATCTTCATGCTTTTCTGAACAATCATAAGGGGCAGAAATTTCTTTAAAAAGAAAGCTCAAATTCTCACATTATCACCTGATTCCAGGACCTGGGGCTTGAAGAAAAACACGAAATGTGAGGCTTGTGATAAAATGGAGAGCACTGATAACACTGACTAAATAATGACACAGCAGATCATTCTTTACTGAGACAATGTGAGGGGAAGACAAGGGAGAATGATGTGGAGGTCTAGTATTAAAAGTGTCTATTGGCATTGGTCCTCCAGACTGGTAGTATTTTTCAGATCTCTGTCTGTATGTTTGTATGTCACACCTTAGGTTATGTTATGTTTTGTCCCTTGCTATAGATCACATACTAAACTATTACTTCCCACCTGGTATTTGCAGGAGATAGAATACACATAACAGAAGTGGGACACTGCATTCATCCTAACTATGGTGAGGACCATCCTAATGTATGATGGCTCTTAGGAAAGATGTGCCTTTCTGCAGTATCCAAACCAGATATCATGGCTGGGATTTGCAAGGATGCTTAGGGGCATTAGACACCTGACTCCCACTGAAAATCATTGGAAGCCAATTGGATTTGGGCACCTTGCTCCCATAGACACCTTTAAAAATCCCAGTCTATATTGACTACTTTGGGGTAAAGTGTGGTAAATTTCTCCAGCAGACCCTCGCGCTTTTGAAAAAAGCAATTACTGATACTATAAATGTTTCACTGACACACACACCCGCAAAATCCTTGTTCATATGGACCAGAGCTGAGTCAAGGCATAATGTGAGCAAGAGACAGGCAATTAAAATCAGAGGAGGAGGATGTAAGGACCAAAAGTGCATATGATCTGTCTTCATCTACCTCTCCTAGATGGGGACCCTCAGCTTACAAAGTGGAGCTGGCTATAATATTTTCACCAATTTGTTTCCAACGAAAAATGGTTTTTCAACCAAAGCAAAAATATTCCTGACAAAATCTTCACTGGGGTTCAAATGTTCTATTTTTGCCATGATAAATCAAAAAATGGAAAGTGAAGAAGGTCGGGATTTTTTGGTTAAAAATGTCAGGCTTTGGTAAAAAAATGTTGGTGTTTGAAAAGTTGTACTGAAAATCAGTTTTGAAAACCAAAAATTTGGGGAATTTTTGTTTGACAAAACAAGTTATATATTTATGACTAAATATAGAGCCAAATCCTCAACTGGTGTAAATCTGCATTACTCCTTTGACTTCAGTGGAGCAACACCCACTTTCACCAGCTGAGATCTGGCTCACACTCCTGTGCGTTCAGTATGATTTTTCAAAGTCTCCTACATCAGCCAAATCAAAGCCAATTGGAACAAGAACCATCAATGGCATTTCTCCTCAGTGAGGACTATCTGCCTATCAGCGTTTCAACCTTCTGCTCCCAGCTCCTCTGGCCGTTGAGCTTTTTTTGCTGGCAAGATTATTTTTAATGGGTTATGTATTAGGTTATTTTATTCCCCCTGCCCCAGATCCTAAAGTGGCTGAGCTATTTTCATTCAATCTTTCCAAAAATATATCACCTTGGGCAGAGATCAGGCATGGAAAATTTCATCTTGAGTGGTGCAAGTTCTGGAAAGTTATAAGGAACTGAAAATAAGGAGCCGGAATGGAGATTTTTTTAGACAACCTCAAAGAGAATGATCACCAATGCTGCAGTTATAATACGCTCACAGAGACCCAAAGTATATTTGCACATTTTAATTCCAATTCTTTATATGGCACACAGGGTACATCAACATAAGCAGATATAGGCAAACATGAGAGTATATGGTGTGACTTGGAAGTGTAGTTTAAAACCCAAAATGATAGAGCCTTGCTACAAGGTCATGGGCATAGCTCTCCATACTGCCAGGAGAGACCCAGCTTCAGTTTGTGATCCTGTTCTCTCCTGCCCTTGGGAGAATGGTTTGTGTTGCTTCACAGTGAACCTGCTGACCAGTTAAGGGGGAGCTTTGACAGTCTCTGAGCAGAGTCTCACCCAGTCCTGCTCAGCTGAAAGCAGTGGTGCTGAACCAATTTGTATCGTGGGGGGTGCTGAGAGCCACTGAACCAAATTGTAAACCCTGGATATAATGGAAACCACTTCAAGCCAGCGGGTGCTGCAGCACCCCCAGCACTCCCAGTTCCAGCACCTCTGGCTGAAAGTACTGGAGTGTCTGCAGTGCAAAGCCTCACAGATAGGGTGGGTTCCCAAGGGGAGTTCTTGGTGGGTTTATCACAGTAAGACTGTAGACTGATATTGCTAAGGAAACCAAACTATGTAGCTTTCCCTGACCTCTAGAGACAGAGTTCAATAAAAAAAAAGCTTTGGTCAAGTATGTGCAAACAAATTGTAAACGTCAGTGAGCACTCTGGGCAGCCTCCAAGCAGGCCGAGGAGAAGAAAGCTGGGCAGCCATCGAATGCAACAGAGACTAAGTCCAGAAATCCTGCCCATCTAGCCCTGCAATACAACTGGAAATGAGAGGTTTCCAAAAACCAACATGGATGTGCACCAGGAGATACACACGAGTAGAGTGAGAGAGAAGAAGAGGGACATACAGAGTGTTCCAGAAAAATCACTGCAGACTAGGAGCAAACGTAAGGACACAAACACCTCCAAACTCAAAACAAAGCTTTGTTGAAACCAAGTTTCACCTGCTTTTCTCTCAGAATCCCCGTATCAACCCAGCTAGCTCAGTCCAGCCTCACTAGCTTTGCAGCCTTTAGTAAAGTTAGTCCGCGTTTTAAGTTTGTTACAAAATCTGGCACCCAGGGAGTTTTGGGAAGGTTCATACTGCACTGTGAATATTTCTTTGAATGGGCATCCTTGGGGAGGACGTACCTCACACATCCATGGGGCAAAAAAGTTGCTTATGAGAACGGATGAAAGAAAAAGTCCACAGAAGGAAAAAACAAGTGAGTGATTGGAACCAAGATAAAACTATTTCCATTTAGCACTGTGTACCTGATCTCCTTCTGAGCAGCCTCACATACATGCCACTAGCTTCCTGAAGAAACAGTTCCACCCATGCTCAATGGAACATATATTTTTTTCTGTTCTGATTTGTATGAAGTTTGGAGGTCCAGTTCAAAGAGGGACCACTGAAGTCCAGGGCAAGAATTTGTGAAGGAACTCCCTTGGTTTCCTAACTCCTGTACCCTTAGAAAAAATACCAGCCCAGATGCATTTCCGAGGCTCCTTCAGACACAATAGGGCTCAAAGATGCTCTCCCAACATTTCAGACACTTACTACTTCTGATCTGACTGAAGGTATTCAACACCAACTTTAATCACCATATTTCACCATTTCAACTTCTAATATTTGACTGTAACCCAGAAAAGCAGGACATTCACCAAAAATAAAAAAGGCTTAACCAAACTGTTCCCTTTAAACAAGGTTGAATTTGACTGTTGGGAGAAGATCAGACTTTGTTTTGAACTGGCTCATATGTACCCAATTGTTTCCTAGCAGTTGTTAAGCTTTTCTGGCTAAATCCCATCCGGTGGCTGAGGTTTTTTGAACACCTTATTAATTCCCCCCCACAGACTCGCAATTGAGGTTTTTTGACAATCTTGAGTTTTTCTGGCTGGGTCTCTCTGTGGACTCAACAAGACAAATGCCAGCTTAGTGCATGCATTCTGGACTCAGATGTTATTTGCCCACAAGAGAAGACAAATAACTCCCATAACTGTGAGATCTGTACGCCCCACCATCTTTGATGCATTTGTTTTCACAGCACCCCTTTATGGTAGAACTGGGCTATTAACCCCCATTTTACAGAGAGGGAAATGAGGCAAAGGCAAACCAAAGTCACAAGAAGCAGGTGGAGGACTTGAACCTGGGTCTCTCAAGTCCCAGGTTAGGCTTCTTCCTTTTCTCACAAGCGCTAAGGTATATTAAGCAGCCTTTTTTCAGCTCCCAGGCTAGTCAGCAGATTTACTAGTGGGTTTTATGACAGCTCATGGGAGAGATGACAATTTTAGCTGTCCTGGCCAATTCCTATTGAGGCCATAATGCCCCATCTCACAGCACAGACCTGAAGAGCCAGGCCATATTGCCAGCTGAGCGTGGGAAGTCCATGGACAAATGGCAGGTGTCTTTCCTGGGCATCTCCACCATGGAGCTTTGAAACTTTACTCTGCTGCAAACCTCTGCACGTGAGTTTATTTCAGACCGTAACCCCTACCCTATCGCTTTTATTGCAACAAGCAGATGAGATTTTTATCCACACACCGGATCACCCCCATGTTCAGCGGGACCCACAGGAGTTCTGCTCGGCTTGCTCAGTCATCTAGGTAGCGGGCTCCCTTTGTGGAATGAGCCAATCTCTTTGCTTCTGCACCCACCCTGTGGCCTTCTGCCCTCTCCAGCTCCCTGGGAGCATGGCTGCACAGACAGCCACTTCCTCTGCAACTCCCCTTCCCCTCCCCCAGCCAATGTCAAAGCAGCTCTGCAAGAATGGCTGTATGAACTTTCCTGAGGCTTCCCTGAAAAGGAACAGAGCTCCCACCTGATGTACTGTTGAAGACACTGCTCTGCAAGTCTCTTATTCTGGTGCAGCTTCAGAGACAGATCTTTAACCAGGCTGCCCAGGGAGCCTTCACACCCATTGAGGAGGAGACTGGATTTGCCCATATGGCGATATGATCAATAAACATATGTAGCTGGACCCCCAGTAGATCGGCACAGTGCCCCTGGAGTCAATGAGCAAAGTCCCACATGATGTAAACTAGCATCAGTGGAGCTGTGCCGATTTACAGAAGCTGAGGATCTGGCCCATAGTTATGTCCCTCCTGCTTAAACTGCAGTGCCTGCATATAAGAGCATCCAGTAGGATAAAAGAGTAAGATAAAGTGGTGGGAGCCAAGCGGAGAGACAGCTTTGAGTCCAAGAGAAGAAAGATTGCTGCCAGTTATGCAGCGAAGTGCCAAGAGAGTCCCTCAACTAATTTCCCTATTCTGCAACAGTTCCCACTACCGCTGAGTTCTGAGGCTGCCCTCCCTGGACTTTAGCTTAAGAGCAGGACTGTTCCTTATAGAAAGAAGAAGGGCAGCTGCTCTAGTTTTTGGAAACACCCCTCAGTGTCCCATCTGAGCTTTCCCCCCTCCTCTCAGCAAACCAAACAGGGAAAAAGACCATTTAATAATCAAAATTTCCATTTTTAAAAAATTCATTGGTTATTATTTCAGCTGTGTGACCTCCTGAGGGGACTTTCTGAAGGCCCACTTTGTGCTGTCCACTGAAACCTCCCCCCCCCCACCAGAAAAGACACAACCTGCTTTGTTCTGCGGGCTATATAGGGATTAAATGGCTGTAGACTGGGTTTGTGCATGCTCACACACACACATGCATAAATGGGGGAAGAGTGTGATCTGAAATCTTCACCAGCTCTTGCAGATCACCTGTCTTGACGCTGAGCATGGCATGGGAGAATGCACGATCATTGTCATGTGTGTGGCGGGAGCTGAGTTCCATGAACTTTCTGTGAGTTCCTACGGGCAAAAGGGGGGCTCTTCTGCAGTTCAAGTAGATTGAAACTCCAAATATATTTCAGAGGCTAAAGCTTCAGCCAATCATTGTGCTTTGGTTGAGGGTGTTTATCATTCCTATCTGAATGTCTGGCATCTTTGTCACCTGCTAGCTAACTTGCCTACACTTTCTCTGCTGATTTCTCCACCTTTGAAGTAAGAGCCTTTTCTTCAAGAATCAGCCCCTGGGCCTGACCCCATTTTCCTGTTAGTCAGGCTGCACTAAAGACTCACTTGTACTTTGAGGCTGTTTGAAATGAAGGTTCCTAAAAGGGTCAGTATAATTTGTTATCATGGAGAGCTGTTATGTGGAACAACAATCCCTGGAAGCACAGCTTGTCTAAGTGACCCACTCAGCAAACTTTTAAAGTGGATTAGTTAAATCCCATTAAATCCCCAGTGGATTCTCTTATTCAGAATTAAGGTGGCCTCAGTTCAGTTTACTTTAATTCATTTTGAAAGTGATTTAAACTAAACAAAATTAAGACCACTTTAATTGTGAATAAGAGTACACAAAGAGATATAATACATTTTAACTAATCCACTTTAAATTCACACCTTCAGTTAATTGGGATTCATTTTCCTGAAGGTTCCCATGTAGATAAGCCCTTACTGGAGCTTTTTGAGTGTGGAAGTGATAAATGCAGCTAACCACCTGTGCAAATACCTGAATGAGCTGTTCAGGAAATGATTTCTTTCCCACCAAAGATTTCAGGTTTAAAACAGGATAATGTTGGTTTTCATTTGTCAAATACATAAGAAATTCAAGTTTTGACAAAAATGAAAATTTTTTGCATAAATTGTCATTGAAAGAGTCATTTTCTGTTGGAATAACATTAATAGAAAGTTTTCAACTCAATCTACTGACTAAGTTTATTCTAAGTCCCACTTAGAATAAACATAACACATAAGGAATGCCTTACTGAAGCCAGAGCTTTAGAGCCCAAAACTGCCACCCTTACTCCCACTGTTATCGAGAGCGAGACTTGAACTAGAGCAGTGGTCTCAGAACTTCTCTGTCTAAAGGGTAGCTCTGGTCAGGAAGCCACAATCAACACTGTGAACTACAGTCAGGTGGTGCAAAGGGAGCAAAAGGGTGGTGCTGGGTGTAGAGCAGGGGACCTGGGAGGACAGGGAGACAGAAGACTGCAGTGTGCTGTGCTTCTCTCCCCAGGAGGACCAGAGCCAGCGGAAGCAGGCTAGAGCAATCTCCAGGCTGCTGTAACCTGCATCAAAAAGGATGGGCTGGGCAAAGAACAAGGGAGCCCTGCCTGGTTTTCGGTTTTCAGCTTCTTCCAATCTCCTGTGCTGCCAGGGGTGGCTGTATGGGAGGGAGGAGCTGTTCTTTGCTAAGTGCCTCATCGGTCAAGATCTCCCATGGCTCCCACAGCCTGGCAGCCACGCAGGCTCCAGAAGTACTCTCCCTCCCGCCCCTGCAATGCAGCAGGTGACCAGTAGGCTAGCTACTGAGCAGCCGCAGCAGGAAAGGAACAGCAGCCGTTCTGCGCCGGAGTCCTGGCTCCCTCCAGAGCTAGAGCCACAGGGGTAGCAGTGGGAGGCAGCTGAGAAGGCAGCACTCACGGCCGCTTAGCGATGAGGCTGATCAAACACTTTGGTTTAAACATCACACGGCAACCTGGGGAGGACATTTTCAATCCATAACCAAACACGCATTTTCTTCTTGTCATGGCTACCCTGAAGGAACATGATCGAGGGTCCACAGGTTAGATACTGTGGATTTACACACAGACCTAACGTGGCAACTCTAGCCGTGCCACTGTGTGTGCAGCAAAGGTTACCCACTATAATCCATAGAGCCCCGAACTTCTAGTGCACAGGGGGCAGTTTTGCATCTGCCCCCTCTGCAAAGCTGCCAGAGCACCAGCACATCCACCCAGCAGAGAATTCATTGTCTCATACAGTGATCAAAGATGGAGCTGTGGGCTCTGATTCAGGACCCCTAGTCCTGGCTCCACCATTGAGCCAGGGTCTAGACTGGCAGTAGGACAGCCCCAGGAGCAGGGGAGGGGGAAATAAATGTGACTTACAGACACCTTTGCACTTCTCCACCTGCAGCTCAATGTATGAGACAGGAGGGTTTCTATTTTTCTTGGAATTTTTACATACCTGAGTCACGAGAACTAGCCTCAGCACTTGGTAAAACCACTGGCTTATTCCCATTTCAGCTGAGCTGTGGACACCCCGGAGAGCACAGGCTGGTGGAGAGCTTAACACGTGGGTGTCATCTGAGCATTAACGGAATCTAAGGGGTGTGCCATGTTAAAGGACGTTAGAGGAGTTCTCATCTCTACTAAGTGGAAACTCTCTCTTTAAGGTGATAATGGGCAGTGAGTAAATCGCTTCCATCCGGGTGTGAAGAAGCAGCATAATAAACTTTTTACTGCTTACACCTAGCTCACCTCACTAGACCTGCCTGTTATCATTACAGTCTGTTCACCTGCAGCTGAACAGATAGGTACATGTATACAGACACATGCTATAATTAGGGTTACCAGATGTCCCAATTTTATAGGGACAGTCCCAATATTTGGGGCTTTTTCTTATAAGGCTCCTATTACCCCCCACCCTCTGCCCCAGTTTTTCACACTTGCTATCTGGTCACCCTAGCTGTATTACATGTATGGTGATATGTGTGTATGTACTCTCACAAACATATACATATACTTACGTGTATGCATGTACATCTGTACAGACATTTTGCCTACATGCACACTCACAGAGGGGCAACTGGAAAATTTCCTTTTATCTTTTTAGTGCTACGTAAGATATTGCCAGTTCTGACAGCTAGAACTGGAATACCTGTTCAGATCTGGTACTGGTTTTTATTTACTGGTACAAATGTAGAAGAATAAAGGAAAACTTTTTAATTACATCCACAATGTGTATTTTATATGCTACACATGGCTAAGCATATAGAATCATAGAATATCAGGGTTGGAAGGGACCCCTGAAGGTCATCTAGTCCAACCCCCTGCTTGAAGCAGGACCAATTCCCAGTTAAATCATCCCAGCCAGGGCTTTGTCAAGCCTGACCTTAAAAACCTCTAAGGAAGGAGATTCTACCACCTCCCTAGGTAACGCATTCCAGTGTTTCACCACCCTCTTAGTGAAAAAGTTTTTCCTAATATCCAATCTAAACCTCCCACACTGCAACTTGAGACCATTACTCCTCGTTCTGTCATCTGCTACCATTGAGAACAGTCTAGAGCCATCCTCTTTGGAACCCCCTTTCAGGTAGTTGAAAGCAGCTATCAAATCCCCCCTCATTCTTCTCTTCTGCAGGCTAAACAATCCCAGCTCCCTCAGCCTCTCCTCATAAGTCATGTGTTCCAGACCCCTAATCATTTTTGTTGCCCTTCGCTGGACTCTCTCCAATTTATCCACATCCTTCTTGTAGTGTGGGGCCCAAAACTGGACACAGTACTCCAGATGAGGCCTCACCAATGTCGAATAGAGGGGAACGATCACGTCCCTCGATCTGCTCGCTATGCCCCTACTTATACATCCCAAAATGCCATTGGCCTTCTTGGCAACAAGGGCACACTGCTGACTCATATCCAGCTTCTCGTCCACTGTAATCCCAAGGTCCTTTTCCGCAGAACTGCTGCCTAGCCATTCGGTCCCTAGTCTGTAGCTGTGCATTGGGTTCTTCCGTCCTAAGTGCAGGACCCTGCACTTATCCTTATTGAACCTCATCAGATTTCTTTTGGCCCAATCCTCCAATTTGTCTAGGTCCTTCTGTATCCTATCCCTGCCCTCCAGCGTATCTACCACTCCTCCCAGTTTAGTATCATCCGCAAATTTGCTGAGAGTGCAATCCACACCATCCTCCAGATCATTTATGAAGATATTGAACAAAACCGGCCCCAGGACCGACCCTTGGGGCACTCCACTTGATACCGGCTGCCAACTAGACACGGAGCCATTGATCACTACCCGTTGAGCCCGACAATCTAGCCAGCTTTCTACCCACCTTATAGTGCATTCATCCAGCCCATACTTCCTTAACTTGCTGACAAGAATACTGTGGGAGACCGTGTCAAAAGCTTTGCTAAAGTCAAGAAACAATACATCCACTGCTTTCCCTTCATCCACAGAACCAGTAATCTCATCATAAAAGGCGATTAGATTAGTCAGGCATGACCTTCCCTTGGTGAATCCATGCTGGCTGTTCCTGATCACTTTCCTCTCATGCAAGTGCTTCAGGATTGATTCTTTGAGGACCTGCTCCATGATTTTTCCAGGGACTGAGGTGAGGCTGACTGGCCTGTAGTTCCCAGGATCCTCCTCCTTCCCTTTTTTAAAGATTGGCACTACATTAGCCTTTTTCCAGTCATCCGGGACTTCCCCGGTTCGCCACGAGTTTTCAAAGATAATGGCCAATGGCTCTGCAATCACAGCCGCCAATTCCTTCAGCACTCTCGGATGCAACTCGTCCGGCCCCATGGACTTGTGCACGTCCAGCTTTTCTAAATAGTCCCTAACCACCTCTATCTCCACAGAGGGCTGGCCATCTCTTCCCCATTTTGTGATGCCCAGCGCAGCAGTCTGGGAGCTGACCTTGTTAGTGAAAACAGAGGCAAAAAAATGTCCATATGTCCATAGCCGTAGACAAACATATGTAATTGTGTACACATTATATCCATACGTCACACAAGCATATATGTAATGTATACACCCAAACATTTAAATGTTTTGACTTTAACTTGGGGGAATGGCAATGTATATATAAGTGGCTTACATTTATATTTTACATGTGTAAACTGCATGTAAGATGAGCAGTCTGTGTCCAGAATAGAGGCTGTTCAGCATCTCTCAGAAAGGCAGACAGGACTGGGAACCACACAAGTGGTAACTTGAGTGGAGTCCCGGATCAGCAAGAGCACGAGTTTAGAAAGATGATAACCAAGAACATGGTCTGAGAACATTTGAAAGTACTTGTAAGTCAGCTGAATAATTGCATGGACCAGAATGGAGATTCAGACAGAAGGAGCACAAAAAAAAAGGGGGGGGGGGTAGAAGAGGTATGGGATACTGTAGAGTTGACAGCAATATGGACAAATAGCTCAGCGGGAGCATAGCAGGGTTCAGACTCAAAGGTTCAAACATGTCTAGCTTGCAGATGGCAATCCTAAACAAGACAAACCAGCTGGTGTTGAATTTAGTCATCCCAATAGTAATTTGGTTCAAAGTGTCGATTTAACTCATTCAGTACAAAAAAATCTAAAGACCAGAAGCAAGAAAATCTATGTCTGGCTTTTACAGTGTGACATCCTGGAAAAGACCATGGAAACCAATTTTCCAGAGCTTTCACAAATGTATTGCACATATGTTACATGAAGCTGGACTTCTAAGCTCCCTTTCAGCAGTCCCTCCTTATTCAGCAAAGCACATGCTTTGAGGCATATTATTTATTAATCACGTGTTTAAGTGCTTAACTGGATAGGGATGAGTCAAGCATGTGCTTAAGTTCTTTGCTGGCCCATGAGTTTTCTTTTACCCAAATGACTGAACTCTTCATGTGGAATTTACCTTATCATAGTATCCTACAATATCAGGGTTGGAAGGGACCTCAGGAGGTCATCTACTCCAACCCCCTGCTCAAAGCAGGACCAATCCCCAATTTTTGCCCCAGATCCCTAAATGGCCCCCTCAAGGATTGAACTCACAACCCTGGGTTTAGCAGGCCAATGCTCAAACCAGGCCAATGCTCTCTCCCTGCTTAGTCTATACGTATCCATTTATTTCTTGATTTTAAGAGAAAATATCTCCTCAGCATTTTACTTCTCATGTCGTCTGACATTCCAGAGAGGTGGTGCAAACTGAAATACGAAGAAATCTAGAAGTCATCAGTTGAGCTTATTCTCAGAAAATAAACCCACAAAAGGAGCCTTTTAAAGCCTGGCATTCACGGAGGGCCCCTAGACAGCAATCAGAGTATAGTGTAAGGATGTTACAGCCAGACTTTGGTGCTCATATGTAATTCATTAAAGTTGATGAAAATTAAGTGTACCTATCTAGGGCAAAGTAAATCCCTTAGTATTGTCATGAGAATCGGATTGGTTTGTCACAGAAATGTAGGGCTGGCAGTGAACTCAATAGGTCATCTAATCTAGCCCGCTGCACTGAGGATGTATTAAGTATCCCTACGCCATCTTGACAGCTGTTGTCTAGCCTGTTCTTAAAAACCTTCAGTGACAGTGATTCCATAACATCCTTCAGTAACCTACTCCAGTACTTCACAACCCTTATAGTTATTAGTTTTTCCTAATGCCTAACCTAAATGTCGCTTCCAACTAACTAAACCACTTATTTTTTGTCCTACCCTCAGTAGCCAAGAATAACTGTTTATAGCATCTTTGTTTTTTGTCGCAAATCCTAGCCTATCATTTACATGCTGTCTTTCTATTACAAAAAAAAAAAACCCTTTGAAGTTAATGGGAGTGGCACCTGCAGAATAAAAAGAGACTATGGCTGAGTGTTACCATGAGAAACTGAAGTTAGAAGCTTATGTTTCAAAATATATCGGGCAATATGGTTAGTCTTCCTGCTCTCCCACCATCTGCCTATTCTAGCCCTCCCTGTTCACAGCTCCAGGAAAAAAAATCGGTCGGATGGCCAGCCAATCACAATATGAAACTTAAGAAAAGATTGGAATCATTGCTTACGACTCCTTGGGGAAAGTATGTTTCCTATTTATCTAGCACGTGGACAGTAATTGATAGCTATTGTTAATGATCAGGAAATAATTCTATTGAGGCACAATGGTGACATCATAAGCCATAAGAACAAAGATCAAATGTTTTATAAGTGACTAGGACCCCAAGATGGATTTTACTCCTTTGTTATACAATGCAATCTATTTGTTCCCTTGTTATATATATAGATCCACACAGTCAACAGATCAGTTCACATGAATGAATTTTAATACAATATGTAAATAAGGGTAGTGAGGACATGAATTTAATTGCATGCATAACTTTTGGTAGAATCACAGCCAAAATTAGAAAAGGCTGAATTATCAAAATAAATTGGGTGACCGTGTAGTATAATGCCAGGACACTGGCCTGAGACTCATGATCTCTGGACATAATTACTGGCTCAGTCATTGACCTGCTGCGTGACTTTTTGCAAGTTCTTTCACCCCTGTATCCCCTTCCATCTTTAGTATATCTTATCTATTTAGACTGTAAGCTCTTGGGGGGCAGGGACTGCCTCCTATTATATATATATGTGCACAGTGCCTAGTAAAACAGGGCCCTGATCTCAGTCTATGTATTTGTGTTTTACACATAATGAGTAATATAATCTTAGTCACATCCAGAGACAATGTTTTATCTTGGGTCATTTGAACTCTGTTGCTAAGATATGTAACAGATATACACATATGGAATATATGTAACAGGATCTTTGGTCTGCATTATGCAGGATGTTAGACTCGATCATAACGGTCCTTTCTGGCCTTAGGGCTTGTCTTCACTACCGGGGTAAGTCGACCTGAGTTACGCTACTCCAGCTACAGGAATAACGTAGCTGGAGTTGACGTAGCTTAGGTCGACTTACCCCGGTGTCTTCACTGCATTGCGTCAATGGGAGACGCTCTCCAGTCGACTTCCCTTACTCTTCTCGGAGAGGTGGAGTAACAGGCTTGACCGGAGAGCGCTCTGCCGTCGATTTAGCGGGTCTTCACTAGACCTAAATCGACCCCTGCTGCATCGATTGTAGCAGCATCAATCTCCCTGTAGTGAAGACCAGCCCTTAAGATCTATGAATCCAAATTCTAAATACTCTGTAAAAAGTCCTCATTGGTTTTCTAGTCTCAGGTCGTTTGACTATAACTGTCTGTAAAGTATTCTTTAACCAGGCAGTCACTACCACCATTTGCATAGTGTATTAAAACTGCTTTGCTCGCACAATATGAATTTTAAAGAGAGCCACATAGGACAAACAGTACAATATTTGAAGATTTGGAGGTAATTCACGGGAATCGGGCAGCTACCCATGAGCCAGATTGTCTTATCCTTACACTGAGTAGTAACTTTCTCCACAGCTCATCCTGTTGATGGGATGACTCGGCGTGTAAGGTATTTTCATTGTGCCCAAGGGTAACACAATACAGCCCTGTGGATCCTACTGTAGTGATGCTGAATTGGACGTTATTGATAGAAAAACAGCAGGCCAGATTCTAAACGGGCGTACCTTGTACTAGTGCCATTGGAGCTATGCAGATTTACACCCCTTGGGATCTGGTCCATTGACTCCACCGGAGCTGTGGCAATTAACACCAGCAAGACGCCGGGTAGGAGGTTCTGAAGTTCCAACAGATGAGTAACATAGCCACTGAATCATCAGAAAAAAGAACAGGAATACTTGTGGCACCTTAGAGACTAACAAATTTATTAGAGCATACGCTTTCGTGGGCTACGAAAGCTTCTGCTCTAATAAATTGGTTAGTCTCTAAGGAGCCACAAGTCCTCCTGTTCTTTTTGAGGATACAGACTAACACGGCTGCTCCTCTGAAATGAATCACTAGAGTTACTCAGAGGGTCTGTGGTTATCAAAAAGGCCACACCTGCTGGTGTGTAACAAATACATTGGTTTAGGGCTAACAAGTCAAATTTCTGATATAAGAAAGCAGGGTGTGGTCAAGAAGGGCCACATTCTTAAAACATTGCCTCATGTAAAGAGGAGCTGGGCCAAACTACAACTTCTCTCTGTGCTATTACTCACAGATTTGACGAAGGGGGAAGGTTCCTGTCTCTGCCAGAAAACAGAGGTATGGAGACATGTAGCCCTCTGAGCAAAAAGTCAGGGGTCCAATTCTCGTTTACATGAAGTCCCCTTTAGTCTGCTCTTGCAGTTTAAAGGGACCTTAGTGCAATGAGAATTAGACCTCAGGTCTTTTAGGGACTTCACCCTGGTAAGATTTCAGCATTTCCTGGGGAGAACAGCTTTTCATAACTGTTTTCTTCCTGTAAAAATTGCTTCCCCCATCCCTCCCCTGTTTTCTGCAATGGATCAGAATGGCTCTTCAAAATCATACAAAGCTACATCCTCCCATTTTATGTATAAAAAAGGTGCAGCCCCATCTACTGTGAAGCGATGCCATTGGAAATTAAAAGACTTGATTCTCATTTGCATTAAGGCCCCTTCACACCACTCTCTGGCAGTGCAAAAGGGTCTAAGAATAGGGATAAATACCCACTTCAGGGCCCCTTAAAGGGGCTTTAGTGTATATGAGAATGAGGCTCATAAAGAGGTTGTAGACACGAATTCAGCATCGATGAAACAACAAATACATAGCACCATCCATGGCGCCCCAGAGAGAATGTGACATATCCCTAGATGGCCCCACGTTTATAAGCTGCAGTAGTCAGTGAGTCATACTTTCCTAATTGGTTGAGAGAGGAGATTGCCACACAGACCCAGCACACTTTGAAGCTTCTGAACTTGCGGGTCATCACATAGATAACTTGGAGAGGGAAGGAAATAGCAAGTGCTGTCGGAAAAGCTGAGAGCGCCCCTCTGGGAATCGTTCAGAGGGTCATTGAGAGGATACAGGGACAACGTAAGTCACCTTCTTTTTAAGTCTTTTTGCATTACAGCAGTAGATGTGGTGGGTGGATGCTAATTAAAACAAAGCCACGTCTTTATTGAGGAGAACAACGTCGCAAACTGTGTACATTGTACCAGGAGGGAAGGAGAACACAGGTGCAAGAGACCCAGCATTTTCATTTGTACCTGCTGGTAGCTCACAGGGGAACATGGTGATGTGAACTAGGCACTAAAGAACATCTTGGTCCTCCACAGCCAGGTCCTTGTGAAAAGTGATTGGAATGTAGCTACCAGGCTGATAGGGAATCATTTTCTACCCACCCACTTTGCCAAGGTGTATATGATTACCCAACAGTTAGGGCAGAAGAAAATGAGGGCCAAATCCACCCTTTATTGGGGGGAGGGATAGCTCAGTGCTTTGAGTCTTGGCCTGCTAAATCCAGGGTTGTGAGTTCAATCCTTGAGGGGGCCATTCAGGGATCAGGGGCAAAAATCGGGGATTGGTCCTGCTTTGAGCAGGGGGTTGGACTAGATGACCTCCTGTGGTCCCTTCCAACCCTGATAGTCTATGATTCTATGATTTATGAGGGCTGATTGTGGTAACCTCAGCGTGGAAGCATGAAATGCAGAGTGAATACAAAATCAAATAGACAACTGCAATAAAAACAAAAGAACGGCCTTACTGGGTCAGACCAAAGGTCCATCTAGCCCAGTATCCTGTCTTCCGACAGTGGCCAGTGCCAGGGGCCCCAGAGGGAATGAACAGAACAGGTAATCATCAAGTGATCCATCCCCTGTCACCCATTCCAAGCTTCTGACAAACAGAGGCTAGGGACACCATCCCTGCCTATCCTGGCTAATAGCCATTGATGGACCTAGCCTCCATTAACTTATCTAGTTCTTTTTTGAACCTTGTTATAGTCTTGGCCTTCAGAACATCCTCTGGCAAAGAGTTCCACAGGTTGACTGAACGTTGTGTGAAAAATACGTCCTTTTATTTGTTTTAAACCTGCTGCCTATTCATTTTATTTGGTAACCCCACTTGTGGTGTTATGAGAAGGAGGAAATAACACTTCCTTATTTACTGTCTCCACACCAATCAAGCTTTGCAACTTCAAACTTGACACGTACTATATAAGCAGCACACGCTCTGCTGAGTTTGAAAAAAAGAAAAAGATTTTAAAACAAAGTTACAAATTTGAAAACATAGAGCTCATTACACATGGAAATTCTTTTAGACTTTCAGTTGTGCTGTGCATATAAGGACAATGCTGTCCCTTTCTAATTCACTGTGCACACACCAATAGCCCCTCTGGTTAGTGCAGTACTAGGGCAGAGACTTTTAGAGCTGCAGAGATCCAGGATTGCCAGCCCCAATTTTTTTTAAATCTTGGTTGTCTTAAAAATCATGAAATTTAAAAACTAAGCAAAAAAATGTTGGGTCCTTTTCATTTGCTTTCTGGTTTTTGTGCTTGTAGGATCCGGAGGGGGAGAGGCGGGTCACACTTCCATGCTATTCTCTTCAACCATGAGAAACTTACTTTCTTAAAAATTCAAGGGTGTGATTCACTTGACTCCAGCAGCTGAGGCTTTAAGAAAAACACCAACTACTATGAAACTCACAAGAGTTGATGAGCAAACAGAGAGTCTTCACAATGTATGTTGCTTCTCATCCTGTTGCCAACAAGAACGTTAGAACACAACAGAGAAAGCTATCCCTCCCCCTCATGAGTTTCAGAGACAGCTAGCCCTTTTTAAAGCAGGTGTGGGGAGACAGAGATGGAAGATACACTAACACTGAAGGAAAAGGGCAATGAGAGATCTTAAAAGGGAAGAAATCTGTTAGGCCAAATGGCCTTTTCATGTGTGTCCAGATCAAAATTTGGGCTGTTAGTCAGAATGGATGCCTTAATATTATCCTTTGTGATACAAGTTGATGGGCAAGATGTGGAAGGCATTAAATTTGGCCTGAAACATACAAGATGAACAGTAATGTTTCCAATAATTAAGCATTCCCCGCCTTGACTTCAACACAAACATTGCAGGACTGTATTAGTACATAAGAACCTGAAAGTGAAGTGTGCTAGAAATGGACTACAAACAAGAGTGAAAGCTAGCTAGTTTAATTCTCATGGCCCCTGCAGAGAGAAGGGCCAAAAGAACAAGGAACAAATTAGATTGTAAAGATTCTTTTCTTTTCTATCATCTGAGTTATTACTAGTAACACTGATAAGGAAATAAAATAGGGTTATATATTTAGGTTTTTATAGGGTTTAGGTATTAAGTATTTATTTAGGTATTAGGTATTTATTTTATTTATTTTAGGTATTAGGTATTTAGGGTTTTATAGGGTTTAGGTATTAGGTTTTTATAGGATTTAGGTATTTATAGGTTTAGGTATTTATAGGGTTAAAATAGAGTTATGTATTTTTAAGAACAATTTGATATAAAATTCCCAGTTGTGCAAAAAGGAGGAGCTCCATTTAAGTAATGGTCTCAAGTTGCAGTGGGGGAGGTTTAGGTTGGATATTAGGAAAAACTTTTTCACTAGGAGGAATGGGTTACCTAGGGAGGTGGTGGAATCTCCTTCCTTAGAAGTTTTTAAGGTCAGACTTGACAAAGCCCTGGCTGGGATGATTTAGTTGGGGATTGGTCCTGCTTTGAGCAGGGTGTTGGACGAGATGACCTCCTGAGGTCCCTTCCAACCCTGATATTCTGATTCTATGAAGTCACTGGAACTATGCTAATTTACCTCAGCTGACAATCTGGACCTTTATGTTAAGCAAAACCATGTATAACTTACTCATTAGAGAGAGACAATTGCTGTCTTTCATTTATCCTTCCTCTCCACTTGCCTATATTAATTGTAGCAGTTGAACTGTATGATGGAAAAGCCACCTTTGTATGAGTAATCAGATGGGCTCATGAATAACATTATCTGTAGCATCTGACTTAAATAAGTTCTTTCACACTGTTACTCGTTATTAAATTAGGCCCAAATCCTGCCTCAAGCTCCATTAGCATGAACTATTGCACCTAATGGGAGGCAGTATGGCCTAGTGCGGGTTGGGCAAACTTTTTGGCCCGAGGGCCACATTGGGGTTGCGAAACTTTAAGGAGGGCCGGGTAGAGAAGGCTGTGCCTCCTCAAACAGCCTGGACCCTGCCCCCTATCCACCCCCTCTCACTTCCCTCCGCCTGACTGCCCCCTCAGAACCCCTGAACCATCCAACACCCCCCCCGCTCCTTGTCCCCTGACCGCCCCCTCCCGGGACCCCTGCCCCTAACCGCCCCCCTGGGACGCCACCCCTTATTCAACCCCCTGCTCCCAGTCCCCTGACTGCCCCGACCCCTATCCACACCCCCGCCCCAACTGCTCCCTTGACCGTCCCCCTTGAACCTCCACCCCATCCAACCGCCCCCTGCTCCCTGTCCACTGACTGCCCCCCAGAACCCCTTGCCCCTTATCCAAGCCCTCCCCGCCCCCTTACCACGCCGCGCAGAGCGGCAGGAGCTCAAGGCCACACCGCTGCACTGCCCGGCCGAAGCGGCAGGCCAGAGCGCCCGCAGCACAATGCGCTGAGGCTGTGGGGGAGGGGGGACAGCAGGGGAGGAGCCGGGAGCTAGCCTTCAGGGACAGGAGCTCAGGGGCTGGGCAGGACAGTCCCGCGGGCCAGATGTGGCCCACGGGCCGTAGTTTGCCCACCTCTGGCCTAGTGGATAGCACACAGCACTAGGAGTCAGAAGTTGTGAGTTCTATTCTTGACTGTGCCATTGGCCTGCTGGGTGACCTTATCCATAAATATTAAGGCAGGAAAGGATCACTGTGATCATCTAGTCTGATCTACTGTAAAGTACAGGCCAGAGACCTTTCCCAAAATAGTTCCTAGAGTAGATGTTTGAGAAAAAACATCCAATCTTGATGGAAAAATTTTCAATGAAGAATCCACGACGACCCTTGATAAGCTGTTCCAGTGGCTAATTACTTTCACCATTAAAAATGTATACCTTATTTCCAGTCTGAATTTGGCTAGCTTCAACCTCCAGCCATGGTTCTGGGTTAGCCCTTTCTCTGCTTGACGGAAGAGCCCATTATTAAATATTTGTTTACCATGTAGGTACTTATAGACAAAACAAGTCACCCCTTAACCTTCTCTTTGTTAAGCCAAATAGATTGAGCTCCTTGACTCTATCACTGTAAGGCACGTTTTCTAATCCTTTAATCACTCTGATGCACCTCTCCAATTTCTTAACATCTGTCTTGAATTGTGGGCACCAGAACTGGACACAATACTCCAACCGTGGTCGCACCAATGCCAAATACAGAGGTAAATTAACCTCTCTTCTCTTATTCAAGATTCCCTTGTTTCTGCATCCCGGGATCTCACTAGTTCTTTTGGCCACAGCATCACACAGGAAGCTCATGTTTGGCTGATTAATCACCTTCCCCACAAAATCTCTCTCAGTGTCACTGCTTCCCAGGATAGAATCCCCCATCCTCTAAGTACAGCCTACATTCTTTGTTCCCACATATATACATTTACATTTAGCCATATTACCAATTATTAATATTGTTTGCTTGTGCCCTGCTTACCAAATGATCTAGATCGCTGTGAATCAGTGACCCGTCCTCTTCATTATTTACCACTCCCCAATTTTTGTATCGTCTACAATCTTTATCACTGATGATTTTATGTTTTCTTCCTGGTTATTGATAAAGATCTTAAATAGAGTAGGATCAAGAACAGATACCTACGGGACCTTTTTGGAAACAAACCTGCTTGATGATGATTCTCCGTTTACAGTTACATTTTGAGACCGATCAGTTAGACAGTTTTCAGTCCATTTAAGGTGTGCCATGCTCATTTGATATCATTCTCATTTAGTAATCAAAGTGTTGTGCGGTATCAAGGCAAACACTCAGAGTAGTCTACATCTATTTCATCAACACTATTACCTTTATCAACCAAACATGTAATCTAATCAAAAAATATCACGATAGAGCCTGTCAAACTATTTTCCATAAATCCATGTTTATTTGCATTAATTATATTACCCACCTTTAGTTTTTTATTAATCAAGTCCCATCTGAGCCACTCCATCATCTTGCTTGGGACTGATGTCAGACTCACAGGTCTATAATTAGTCAGGTCACCCGTTCACCCTTTTAAAAAACTGGTATAATATTAACTTTTCTTCCAGTCTTTGCTCTAAGACTTATTGAAAGTCAACATTAATGGTTGAGCAATCTACATAGCCAGCTCTTTTTACACTCTCAGATGCAAGTTATCTGGACCTGCTAATTTAGACAAGTCCTTTCGCTTTTATGTGCCTCAATTTCCCCATCTGGACAATGGGGATAGGATATTGAGCTGCTTTGTAAAGTGCTTTAAGATCTATTAATGAAAAGCCCTGTATAAGAGCTGGAGAGTTTTATTATTTCTGCTACTACTGGCTTCAGTGGGATTCTTCATGGGATTTTTGGAAGCTGCTGACTCACAAATAAATAAATGTGAGAAATCGTGATCTCAAGGCTGATTTGCAGCTCAAGTGGGTTTTCACGGATTAGTCTTGATATAATCACATCTTTCTGAGAGCTAAATAATATGTGCTGGGCACCTTCCAAAAGCCAAGTGGTAGAAATGGCCTTTGCCTCCAATAGCATAAGGCGAAACCTGACCTGACAACAATTTAAGGTCAAAACCATGCAGCAGTGGCCGGGGGTTTGAGGGAAGAGGATGACAACGATATGATTTGTTGGTTATGCACTACCCTAATTAACCCAAATAAATACATATGCCACTGGGGCCAGACTGCAGCAGCAAGGCTATCTAATACAGCAGCAAGACTCAGTTCACAGGGGTTTAAAAAATACCAAGATGTTAATAAATAATAATAATTTTTAAAAGAAACACTTTACCTATCACAACGCCGACAGGCCCAGTTTCCACCAGCTGAAACTTCTTCCTGCAACTCCCTTTCCAGGCTAGAAGGCAGGGAATTTCACGGTGATTGACAGCCCATCTGGCCAATCAGCACTCTTTCCCTCTACAACAGCATCACTCCATCACATGGATGTAAAAGGAATTGTGATCTGACTCTTATTTTCTCAGATATTCAGTTTTGGCATGAAGGCCCCACTTTCTGTGTGGGATGAGATGCAGTTTAGTTCTTATTAGAAATGGCTTAAATACTGGACCTACTTGGGTACCACTAAAATATCTGAATAATCTACTAGCCTAATCTGCCTGGGACCTAAAAGAAATGAAGAGGGAGTTATGTGTTTGGTGTCTCAAATAAGTTAGCCCAAAAAATGCCTAAGCACAGGTGGCATTCCCTTTTCTTCAACAGCAGGCCCCACCCTTACCATCGCACAGACTGAAGGAGATAAAAACTGCCATGATGCGTGGAGAGGAAATGAATAGAAAAGAACAAAATGATTATGATGCTGTGTCTCACTCTGATGGGTCCTCCCCCCATTCTTAAATCAATCAGATGGATTGTGGTGTAGTCTGAAGATTGATCAGCAGCATATATAGAGCTGTGCACATCTGGCATATAGGTGTTTTGGCTGCTATTTGGTCGGCAATAATATCATCTGTAAGATGGTACCCATAGTTCATAGGAAAATGTACCTATGGAAAAGTGATGGGAAGGCATGAAACGCCACAAATTCCCCGCCTACTGTCACTGCTTTTTAACGGGTGTCCCCTTCTGTAAACCAGGAGCTAGATTTAAGTTTAGTTTCTCCCACCGACATAGCTTCTGCCACTCACAGAGGTGGGTTTCTTATGCCAATGGGGGAGCTCTCTCCCATCGGGGCCTAGAGCATCTTCACCAGATGTGCTGCGTGTATAGACATGCCTTCGGCGTTAAATGTAGCTATGCTAGTCATCACCTCTTGTATTGGTGACATCCACTGAGGCATATGACATGGTGAGTTTTTAGGTTAATCTGTAAACTAAATTAAGGTGATTAATTACTTGTATTTTGGTAATACCAAGACTGGTGCCCCATTGTGCTAAGCACTGGACATACACAGGGTGAGAACCAGTCCCTGCCCAGAAGAGCTTACAATCTAAACAGAGAGCAGGATGGGGAAGAAGAGCTGAGAAATGATTTGCCCAAGGTCAGTGTAGAACCCAAGTCTCCTGACTCCTGCCCAACCCACCAGCCAACACTGTCTGCAGTTTCAACCCCCTGTCTGCAAAGCCACAGATACAGGCTGAAAAAATGCTGAAGAGTGGGAAACGCAGACAGGAATGGTAATTTTTGGTCAAGATGTTCAAACAATATGAGATCTTCCTGAAAAATAGTCCTTTTCTCAGAGAAACAATCTACCGCAGCAGGATATTTCCCTGCAAAGTCTTCACCCTTACTGGGCAAATAAGAGATGGCTCAAACTTACCATATACTCTGTGTGACTCAGAAATGGTATAGACACACAAACCATTTGTATTGCAGTCACTGGCACCAGAGTACCTGTTAATTTCACAAAGCTGGGCTGCGTTCTTCCCTAGAGATGGCCCCAGACCAAAACCACATTCCAAATCTCAGCCTACCTCAATAAATGGCCAAATGTGAATAGCCAGACATTTGGAAAAGCCTGGATCTGGAGTTGGATCTGGATTGTAAATTCCCAGCTTTGAGAGTTTCCTATTGTAAGGGTTTGGTTCTGCCCCTTATAAGACACAAAGTTCTGGTCCAATGTGTCTATTCTGGCCCATGGCTAATCCCCTGGTTCTGTATATTAAGATTTCACCATTGTAGTGTAGTTTCTAAAAGCTCTGCTCTAGGAAATATTTGGCGCAAGCTCTCTGGCCTGTGTTATACAGGAGGGCAGACTAGATTATCACAGTGGTTCCTTCTGGCCTTCAAATCTGTGAAAGTGTGCAGAGTTCGTGGGGCATGACAGGTGGCCTTCAGCTCTTTATTAGAGCCCCTATCAGCAATCTTTGTGCCAAAGTGTGTTTTCACCTCCTCTCTCACCAACAGAAGTTGGTCCAATAAAAGATGTTAGCTCACCCACATTGTCTCTCGAGTAATTTTATATCATCTGCAAATTTTGCCACCTCGGTGTTTACCCACTTTTTTAGATCTTTTATGAATAAGTTGGACAATACTAGTCCCAGTACAGATCCTTGGAGGATCCTACTATTTACCTCTCTCCGTTGTGAAAAAGGACCTTTTATTACTACCCTCTGTTTCCTGTCTTTTAACCAGTTACTGAGCCATGACAGAAACATCCCTCTCATCCCATGACAGCTTACTTTGCTTAAGAGCATTTGGTGTGGAACTTTGTCAAAGGCTTTCTGAAAGTCCAAGTATACTATATCCACTGGATCTCAGTGATTGTGAAGTTTGGGACCAACACAGCTACAACAATGGAAAATTACTCAAGATAGTGAAGTCCAAAGATGAGTGTGAAGAGTTACAAAGGGATCTCACTAAACTGGGTGACTGGGCAACAAAATGACAAATGAAATTCGGAGTTGATAGGTGGAAGATAATGCACACTGGAAAACACAATCCCAACTGTACATACAAAATGATGGGGTCTAAATTAGCTGTTACTACTCAAGAAAGAGACTGGTATCATCATGGATAGTTCTCTGAAAACATCCACACAGTGTGCAGTGCCAGTCAAAAAAGCAAACAGAATGTTAAGCACCATTAGGAAAGGGATAGATGTCAGAAAATGTCATGATGTCACTGCATAAATCTGTGGTTCACCCACACCTTGAATACTGTGTGTAGTTCTAGTTGCCCCATCTCAAAAAAGATATATTAGAACTGAAAAAAATTCAGAGGAGGGCAGCAAAAATGATTAGGGGTATGGAACAGCTTCCATATGAGGAGAGATTAAAAAGACTGGGGCTCTTCATCTTAGAAAACAGACACTAAGGGAGAGATATGATAGAGATCTATAAAGTCATGAATAAAAGAATAAAGGATAAAAGAAGAATGAG
Organism: Lepidochelys kempii; assembly: GCF_965140285.1. Taxonomy (NCBI): domain Eukaryota; kingdom Metazoa; phylum Chordata; order Testudines; family Cheloniidae; genus Lepidochelys; species Lepidochelys kempii. Next base: position 74,317,634 of record NC_136390.1, on the reverse strand, counting down.
ATAAGTTGATGGAGGATAGGTCCATCAATGGCTATTAGCCGAGATGGTCATGGACACAACCCCATGCTCTGGGTGTCCCTAAACCTCTGACTGCCAGCAGATGACAGGGGACGGATCACTCGATAACTGCCCTGTTCTGTTCATTCCCTCTAAAGCATCTGGCACTGGCCACTGAGACAGGATTGGTTAATTGGTCTGACTCAGTGTGGCCATTCTTATGGTCTTTTGAGACAACTTAGTCTGAGTTTTTGACTCTATAACCGAACTAGATGTGTTGCACATAGATTTCATGGTGAGCATTTCACATACCACGGCTCAATCCATTGTTGATCCACATGTGACAAGCTAGCTCTCCTCATCTAATTTTAGATGTCACATTGCCCTGAATTACAATTATTTATTATGATTTTAAGTCCACAAAATGTGCTGGGTGCAACTCAGGCAGAAAAGAAGGCAGGTGCCTGCCCCAGATTGCTTTCGGTCTATTGCCCTGATCCTACAATGAAGCAGGAGCCATGTGAAAAATAAAGAAAATCAGATAAAGAAAAGGACAGGGAGGGAGGCATGGATGCAACCTATAAGCGAAATGACTGAGCTCATGTTTGGCACATACTTTGTTAATGTCAGTGTCATTCCTTAACGATGCATGAATATGACTCTGTGTGTGCATGGATATAACTCTGTGTGTGCATGGAGGTGTATATGTATATTCCACCCTCTTTCTTGCTCACCCACCTTTCCCTATCAGTCTTACTGCTCTGATTTACAAATTTTCCTGTAGCTACTCAAAATTGCAATCTTACTTTCCATTTTCCCCACCCCCCCCACCTTCCCACTAGTACATACCCTTATTCACCCTTCTGCATAAAGCGTCACAAAGCCATGGCCATGTTGTTGTTAGTTTTGTCTGTTTGTTTTTAAAGAAACACGTCCATAAAAAAGAGAATCCACAAAAAAAAAAAAAAGAAAGAAATCCAATTGCATGGATGAGCTGCAGCTGCATATATAGTATGATTTGCTGCAAATTACGTTAAACAGCAATGTCCATCCCTTTCTCAACTCTGCGTTGCTCTTATTCCAATCTTGTGTGCATCAGGGAGTCACTGCATACTTACTGTCCATGGCCTCTAGCATTGTAAGCAGTTTCTGTTGCCAGAAGACTTGGGTGTTGTTCTTTGAGTTTTGATTCTTAGGAATGCTGCTCAAGAACAAGGTGGGTGGGTACAGCTGGGGAGCAAATTCAGATGGTCCTCTAGAGTTCGGAAACGGCCCTGCTTTTTCCTGCTCCAACTTCTGATTAGCAGTTTCCGCCTTTTGGCAATTTCTAGCCTTGCTTTCAGTGATGTGCTGCCAATATTTTAACAAGGGGCTCCCACTAAAACGTTTTCCCTTTGCGTGCAACAGACCCCCTTTCCCGTGCAAGCAGAGAAGGTAGGGGGCTGAAGAATCCTCTGTTCATTTCTTTTTCTATTTAAAGCAAAAGGCTTTCTCGCACCTATACCTATGAGGCCAGGCAGTTCCTTGGGGTAAACATATTAAGGGCCCTTCCCTGGGGATGGTTGAAAAGTAGTCTGCGTATGTAGCTAGTGAAGGACAGCGTTCAGCTTGTTTAATTTGAAATAGAGCGGGGTAAAGGATTGTGGGAACAGAAATCTGTGGGCTTCTGCCCCGGGAATTGTGGATATTTGGTTCATATGTGGTCCAAACTAAAGGCTAAATAAAAGGTTTTCAGAAGTTTATGAGCCACAAGGGTAAATCCCATCTCTCAAGAATATCCAGAGACCTCCATCAGGCTCACAGAAATTACCTCATCCTCAGTGGAAATCAGCAGAGCTCTCCCCAGCCATACTGACCAAGCATCAGGTAGGGAGCTGTCCCTCTATTTGATATCAGCTTTTAACACAGGGGAGATTTGCTCTTTTGGCTTCCATGCATTTTGCAATTTTTAGAGCCCTGATCATTCAGTCACTTAAACATGTGCTTGACTTTTGCACTGTCAGCAGACCACTAACTTGAGTGGGATTCCTGACATGCATGGAGCTGACCATGTGTGTAAGTATTTGCAGGAGCAGGGCCTAAAATGTGTATGTAAATGCACAGCCTGGGATTTGCAGGAGAAGGGGGTGTGAGCCTTCAGATTGCAAAACGAAAACTACTCTGTGTGCAGAGGTGATAAAGAATCTCATTTGATCGGGCAGTGTTTGGAAATTCATATAGGTGTACGGGAAAACCTACAAACACCCTAAAGCTTAGCTTGTGTTCTTTGCTGTCATGGTGTAACACCGACAGATCTCGGTCAGGCGGGATCGAACTGGGGACCTTTGGAGCTTAGCTCATGAGCCTCTCCCACATGAGCTAAAAGCCACCTGGGTCTTAGCTAAGGCTGTAGAGCAGACTCATTTTCTCTCTCTCTCTCTAAGAGGTCTCGGTGCCACTAACTGGGACACAACACCACACCCAGGAGGTGTGTGGGTTACAATGGCCTCCAACTATGATGATAGCCGCTCCCTGCTCTCAATTAAGAGCTTGTACTGCTACAGAGTGGCATGGGAAATTCCCCACCCACCCCACACCAGAAAACAACAGGGCTGGAGCCCAGAGAGCCTTCCATTACCTTCAGCGAAAGCTGGAGGTTTCACTTGTATCATTAAGGGGTAACCCACCGGTGAGCGTTTGCTACCCTCTATGCCCACTCTGCAGTTGTGAGTGTGTTACTGTGCTTTAACTCAAGCAGTAGCAGCTTGTGCTTTGTCAGCTGTGGTGGCCCCTGGTGTGTCAGCCAAGATAGGGGCCATCACAAAGACACATCCATTAGTAAGGGGTGGTGTGAACTTGCCTGGCCCCATGGTACTTCAGACAGCCTTAAGCAGAGTTTCACCACCTCTCCTTTCAGCATTTGTTAGGGCCAACCTGCCTCCACACTAACAGCAAAGTCATGCCGGTAATGCGGCCACCGCTAAATTGGGCTTTTGTGCCATAGACTGAGGCATATGCAGGGTTGAAAGCAACTTAAAGGACTTACCAGTTCTCTGGAGTCCTGAGCAGGGGGCGTGGCCTCAAACGGAAGAGGCGGGACCTTTAAATACCCGGGCCCTTTAAATCAAGATTTAAAGTCCCCAGGGTTCTGGCTGCGGCTGGGAGCCCCGGGACCTTTAAATCACCACCGGAGCTCCCAGCTGCAGAGGCAGCTGGGAGCCCCAGGGCTCAGGGGTGATTTAAAGGGCCCCAGGCTCTGGCCGCCGCTACCACAGCGGCCCTCCAGGCCCTTTAAATCACCACCGGAGCCCTGCCGCCACTACCCCAGGGCTCCAGCAGCAGGTCTCGGGTGATGCTTTAAAGGGCCCGGGGCTCCCCGCAGCAGCTGGAGCCCCGGACCCTTTAAAGCGCCAGCCTGGGGAAGCCGGTCTGGTCCGTCATGGCTTACTGGCTCTTGCTGGTACACTGTACCGGACCGGCTTACTTTCACCTCTGGGCATATGTGTATATCTAATACTTAGGATTCACAGGCCCTGATTTCTATTAACACTAAGATCCCATTTATTCTGCTCCATGAAGGAACCTTAAAGCAAGTCTCCATGTCATCTGTGCCCACTTTACACTGCAAGAGGGGTGCGAAAGGGGCCTGGCTGCAAAGGTAAACCAGACCAAACAAGTCAAAGAGGGGAAGAAGCAAAGGAACGGGGAAAGGCAGAAAAAGAACAGCAAGAAGAGATAGACCCTGGATGAAGGAGAGGGGAAATGCTCACTGCTAAAAGACCCAGCAGAAACAAAATTGGCTCAGGGTGACCTTTCTGGCTGGGGGTGTGTTTCCCATAGGAAGTGCTGCCACAAGTCACTGCTCTAAGATGAGCGGTGGGCTGAGGAAGAATCATGATTTTTCCATGGGCAAAGGAGTTGGGGTTTTTAAAAGGGCTATTTGTCATTCCTGTTTTTCCAGGGCAGTTCACAGAATCATAAAATATCAGAGTTGGAAGGGTCCTCAGAATGTCATCTAGTCCAACCCCCTGCTCAAAGCAGGACCAGTCCCCAGTGTTTGCCCCAGATCCCTAAATGGCCCCCTCAAGGATTGAACTCACAATCCTGGGTTTAGCAGGCCAATGCTCAAACCACTGAGCTATCCCTCCCCCCCAGTTAGGCCTGGGTGAGCCCACCTCCCGCCCCAGTGGGCAACATTTAACTGAAATCAGCTTTTCTTGACAGTGAACAGGAGCGGAAGCAGGTATGGGTTGGGGGAGAACCATGGGGCTTACATCTAGCGCAGGGGGAGTGGACTCTTCTGTCCCTGACTGTAAGCTGCCTCTGAGTCGTACATTATCTGGTCCCATTAATGAGAGCGCAGCCTGCAGGAGAGCCTGATGACACACTCTGAGGAGATTTTTCCATTGCCCCTGAACGGGGGCAGATAAATCCTCCAAGATCTGAAATGCCTGAGGTAAATTAAGATTATAGGATTTATTCTTGTCTGCAAAGAATGTTTGGAGCAGACCAAGGGAGCAGGGGAGAATCTGGTGATAGTGCAAAGGGATCACTGTGCGGGAATCAGAGGCTGGAAGGGTATATGTTTTTAATGGTTTCCCAGCTGTAAGAGGCACATACTTGTGGCTTGCTTTTTTTCATCTGCAAGACTTCAGTAGTGGACGGTTGATAAGGGTTCATACCAATGGAGGCAGAAAAACATGAGCAAGGGGTATCTGTTTTCAGTCTATCTTCACTCATGGCATTGGATCTGATTTGGTCTCTTTTTTCCTCATTTTTATGATTATCTGAATTCCTTTCTCCACTTACTTCCTCACGCCTGCAGCCTCGCAGGCAAACGCTGGGCCTTTAGGCAAGCGTAGAAAAAGTGGCTCTGCTTTTGGAGCTGCTGCTCAGCTACTTTCTGTCCAGCTAGGACCACATTTTTAAATAAGCAGGTGCCCAAATTGCGCCTGCAACATAATGCGCATGTGGGCAAATGAGTAAGGGAAAATGGGCATGAAAACTGGATAATTGTGTACACGCATGCACACAGGAGGCAGTGTAATCTGGTGGAAAGAGCACTGGGCCACCATTCAGTAGACCTGGGGTCTATGCCCATCTCTGCTACTGGTTTGCTTGGTGACCATTGGCAGGTCACTTCATCTCCCAGTGCCTCAGTTTCCCCATCTGTAAAATGGACCTCCTTTGTAAAGTGCTTTGAGATCTACTGATGAAAATGCTATATAGAAGCTAGGTATTATATATAATTACCTCTTCTTGGTCCAGGGAACAGGGAACTACCTAGAAATCAGAAGACCTGGATTCTGTTCCTGGCTCCCCTGTGTGATCCTTCTGTGCCTCAGTTTCCCCTTCCACCTTTATCTGTCGAGACCATAAGCTTTTTGGGGCAGTGACTGTCTCTCACTATGTGTCTGCACAGTGCCTAGAGTGATGGGGCCATTGGATATAACTGTAATCTGAATAACAAGTTTGCCTATACACAAAATTATCTGCTTGCCTGCAAAATACACATGTGCAAGGACACAAGGGAGATATCAATTTTTTGCTCCTCATCATTCTCTCATTCCCCCTTCATGCTGTGCGTAACCCAGAGAGCTACCAACAAACAGTAGACATTCCCTTTCTGAAATGCTCCAGGGGTTAAATGCATATGGCTACCCTAAATTTGTTCCTCATTCGTTTTCTCCTACTATAACATACTGCCTTTACTATGCGCATGCCAGTGTGATATTGCCTTCTAGTGGCTAGCCCGCAATGGGGTTCAATAGTTGCTACTGCTATGAGATATGGGAGTTTTCTGTAGAGACCAGTGGTTTGGGAGCAGCAGGACAAATGTTTCCAGATCTCAGACGCACATGTGATTTATACAGTAAGTGTGTCTGTTGTCTGCACACGCGGATTTGTTATATACTACCTACCTTGACTCTTTCATGAGAATTAAGAAACACTGCTCTTCGAGGCTAACCTGAACACAAAGAACTCTGAAAGCATGAGGCAGGCAGCTAGTAAATGCTGAGACAGCTAACGGAGTGTGCCCTGTGTGGATAGCATTGTGTACATATCCCAGCACGCACACACACACATATATATTGTGTTTGTGTATCAGGAGCTATGCAAACATTTTGGATAGAGGTAGGTGGGAAATGCTTTTCCCATCCTGTGAGGAAACTTGGAACGTACCCTAAACCCAGCAAGTAGCATGAGATTCCAGTCCAGATCTGTTTGCCTCAACGTCACCAGAACACCACTCACGCACCCTTTGGAAGGAGGGAACCCTCTGCGGGAGATTTAAGGCTGGATTCAGCAAGGCAGCTAAGCACCTGCTTAATTTTAAGCACATCAGTGGGACTATGCACATACTGAATGTTAGGTATGTGTGTAAGACCTTCGCTGACCTGGGACCTTAAGAAGCTCCACCGGGGAGATTCTCTTCTCTGAAAACATGAGGTGCTCTGCAGCTGAGGAAGGCAGGATGGGCATCCCCAGTTGTGGGGCTCTTAGAGAATGCAGCTGGAAAAGAGCCTCAAAGCCTCGGTAGAGAGACTCACACTAGCCTGCAAACAATAGCATGCCATCTTGAGCCCTCCCAGTTGCTGTGTAGGGATAGCCCTGTTCTAATGAAGTGTTTCTCCTGTAAACTTCCTCCTTCATCTCTTCCCAGCTTCCAGAAACCACGGGGGCTGTACACACTTTGCCTAGTCCCATGTTACAGAGATGAGTGCACACCTACCATGCACCCACAGCCAGCCTCACCCACCACATTCTAAAGGGCATAGGAGTGAGTCCCACTCTGGCTCATTTTAGCAGCTGCCGACAGAAACTCTTTCTCAGCTCCCAACTCACCTTACCGGGTGTTGAGAAACCCATTCCCCCAGCCTCCAATGGCCCTTCTAAGTCACAGCAGCAGTGTTTGACTGGCTATGGCAGTGCCAGCTCAGATACAAAATAGCACCACATACTGCCCTCTTTGTGTGCACCCTTCAGAGTCTTAATGAAAAAGAGCTACTGGGCCCGTTCAGAAGCAGGACTGTGGAAGGTTCATAAGGAGGTCAAAACAAAATCAATTTCCTCCCATACTAGGTCATACCCTGTGCCTCAGAATGGGCTATTTCCTTACTCAGTTGCAGCTTTCAGTTCCCAGCCATGGCAGCCCTAAGGATGTTCAAAACATGGTTGGAAGGAACATTTGAGGATAAAGTGTGCTTTCCACTCCCCTCGTGCTCAAAAACAGCTGGCTCAGACTTTAAAAACAAAAACAAATCACCTTCAGGCATGGAACATTCCAGCCCAAAGATAGCACGTCTCACCAAACGATGATAAGCAGATGAAGGCACAGAGTTAGGATGGAAACTCTTGTGCAACCCTGCACTGTACAATATGCCTAGCTAAAGCAACCATCGCCACAGCCACCAGGTTTGCTGCCCGCCATTTTGGCCACCACGCCAAGGACTGACCCAGGGGTTTCCAGAGGTACAAGTACATGCAGCTACAACTAAAAAGCCAATGTGAGAGCTGTGGGACAAATAGCCTCTGGGTTAGCCACAGAAAGCTCATCCTGGATATCTGAGGCACCCAATCACTTGAATCACCCCCCATACACACACTTATGTGCTGTCCACCAGCAGGGAAGGAACTGGAGACCCCCAGAGATCAAGCTAGAGTTGCTACAGCTTGAGCTGAAGAGGTTCAGTCCAGCAGTGACGGCTGTATATCCCCTGTGGATCGGACATACGTAATGTACACGGGTTATACAGGCAAGGGTGACAGAGGGGACCAGTTAACAAAAACTGAGTTATTTCCACATAGATCTGAAGGGAGGATTTTGCCCTCACCCCTTAGATCTCCATTCTGACTGAGCCCTGGGCAGTCAGGCCATGGAGATAAGATGGCCCCAGCCTCCAGATAGCCATGCATCATTACCTGTACTGCGAGTCCAGGTGTGGGGAGGAGAGCGGGGCTGCATGTCCAGTATCCATGCAGGCAGCAGGAGGGAGCAGATGGAGTCTCTGCTGGGTGGCTGTGAGGTGGGCAGTATGCTAGCTTGGGGTCTGGCCAGTGCAGCATAGAACAGCAGCCATGGGTGCCCTGTGAAGCTGGGGAGCATCCCCCAGTCACACATCATCTCAGTCCAGTCCCTAGAAGGTGGGACATTAGTTCTGTAATGGTCTGTGGTTAGTGCTGTGGGACTTCGCTCTTATATTCCTAATGGTTCCTGGACCTGGTGCTCTCTTGTGCCCTGAGCTGCCCCTCTCTTCTGGCAGCAATGCTCTTCTTCATGCTATTGCAGGATGGGGAGAGCCACTGGCCCTTCTCATGCCCCTACATGGTGCTTTGGGGGAGACAGCAGCACCTGGGAGCAGGAATAGCTTAAGGGATAGGCTCTATCGGCCTGTGCCTAAGGCCCAAGGTTAATTGTGCGTTGTGTGAAAAAAGTATTGCCTCTTGTTTGTATTAAACCTGCTGCCTGTTAATTTCATTTTAGCATTGTGGAAAAGGGTCAATAACACTTCTCTATTCACAGCTAGGCACCTAAATACCTTTGAGAATCTGGGCCTAAGTCTCTAGCTCTCATAGTTAATGCCCAAAAATGTTACCTGAGCATAGCTGCTGCAGTGCTGCCTGCCTGAGTCTGCTGAGAGCCTGAGACACAACTGAACTTCCTCATTCATTTCACCAAGATGTTACCTCCAGGACCCACTGCTCTGGAGTGTGTCTAGCAGAGGAGTGGCCCCTTGCTGCTCATGAGTGGAAGTGGCCTTGCTGCTTTTCCAGGGTGGCAAAATGGACCTCATGCTACTGCCTGAGCAAGTAGCTCTCAGCAAATCCCATACCAGGGAGATAGCATGGGGGTGGGGCCCTGGGAAATCCTGTTTCTATAGCACCTGGCACAATGGGACCCTCTAGGGACTATGATGATAATTACAAAGATAATCTGACCACCTTGTTGTCTTGGGTTTCTCCTGCTTTTTTCCCTTTGGGATTTTTGTTTCCCTTTTATTTATGGGTTTTCACTGTGGGCTGGGGAGATTTGATTCTGACTGATTGTGGCTCTCTCTCTTTTTTTCCCCCTTGCCATTTATTTTTTTTAATATTAATTTCTTCCACATGTGTTTTGTTTCAGGGGGAGGAAGATGGTTTTAGGGCAAACGGAAAACATTCATATGAATAGTATTGATTTTTTTTTTATTTATTTTTTTGGGTGGTGCTTTTGTGGGATGCCAACATCCAATCTAATCAACAGGCAGCTCTGTCACTCAAAAGTTAGACTAGCGGCTGAAAATATAGCTCTCTGTTCCAAGCCCCAGAGTTAGTCAAAAATTAGCTTTGAAGTAAAGATACCACTAAAATGAATAGCATCAGGAGACTTCAAGAGCAGAGGCGGTCTGAGAAGGGAAACGTACAAAGGAGGGAAACACAAAACAACAGCTTAGATTCTGCAGGATGCAGCAAAATCTGCAGCAACACCTTAAGAACATAAGAAAGGCCATACTGGGTCAGACCAAAGGTCCATCCAGCCCAGTATCCTGTCTACCGACAGTGCCAATGCCAGGTGCCCCAGAGGGAGTGAACCTAACAGGTAATGATCTAGTGATCTCTCTCGTGCCATCCATCTCCACCCTCTGACAAACAGAGGCTAGGGACACCATTCCTTACCCATCCTGGCTAATAGCCATTCATGGACTTAACCTCCATGAATTTATCCAGTTCTCTTTGAAACCCTGTTATAGTCCTAGCCTTCACAACCTCCTCAGGCAAGGAGTTCCACAGGTTGACTGTGCGCTGAGTGAAGAAGAACTTCCTTTTATTTGTTTTAAATCTGCTACCCATTAATTTCATTTGGTGGCCCCTAGTTCTTATATTATGGGAACAAGTAAGTAACTTTTCCTTATTCACTTTCTCCACACCACTCATGATTTTATATACCTCTATCATCTCCCCCCTTAGTCTCCTCTTTTCCAAGCTGAAAAGTCCTAGCCTCTTTAATCTCTCCTCATATGGGACCCGTTCCAAACCCCTAATCATTTTAGTTGCCCTTTTCTGAACCTTTTCCAATGCCAACATATCTTTTTTGAGATGAGGGGACCACATCTGTACGCAGTATTCAAGATGTGGGCATACCATGGATTTATATAAGGGCAATAAGATATTCTCTGTCTTATTCTCTATCCCTTTTTAAATGATTCCTAACATCCTGTTTGCTTTTTTGACTGCCGCTGCACACTGCGTGGACGTCTTCAGAGAACTGTCCACGATGACTCCAACATCTTTCTCCTGATTAGTTGTAACTCAATTAGCCCCCAACATACTGCATATATAATTTGGAGTTATTTTTTCCAAAGTGCATTACTTTACATTTATCCACATTAAATTTCATTTGCCATTTTGTTGCCCAATCACTTAGTTTTGTGAGATCTTTTTGAAGTTCTTCACAGTCTGCTTTGGTCTTAACTATCTTGAGCAGTTTAGTATCATCTGCAAACTTTGCCACCTCTCTGTTTAACCCTTAAAGGAAGCATAGACTTTCTGCACCTGTGGATTTCTGTGACCGCTCCCATATAGACAGCAGCAGATGCAGTTCGGTTCAAAATATGCTCTGCAATGTATGTAATGGGAACTCTGTTATTGTTTTAAGTCAAATACAATCTGGCAATGAAGGATGTTTGGTCAGAAACCACATCCCTTCAGAGTAGCCTCAAAGGTAAATGCTCTGATTTCCATTGCTCCCAGTCACAGGGCTGCCGCTAGACAGAATGGGAACTCCTCTCTGGCTTCTCTCACCAATGGTGAAGCACAGGGGGTTTCTTCCTCTAACCTGAATAGTATTTTACTTCCCCAAGATTAAGGGCAGGGGGAGGAAACAGACTATAAACTTCTCGGTGGCTGCAAAAATCAATAACACCTGCTGCAGTTGTGAGCAGCTGGTTCAGAGAAATACAAAGCAGAGGTGCCCCAGTTTGTTGCCTGTTGCTCCTCCTCTCCCAGGGGCTGTCACTTAGGCAGCATGAGGCCTGAGAGCCGCTCCCACTCGGAAAACAAAAGCTATAGCGCTGACTGACGAAGGGGGAGAAGGCTAGCTCACAACCACGGACCTACGGGTGCTGTCTCTTTGCAGGATCCAGGCCTTAGGGAGGCTGTATGCAAGTCAAAAGTTAGTGTTTTCCCTGGACTGCACAATGCCACACGAGTGTAAGTAAGGGGGAATAAGATCCCTCAGGGGCTACCCAGAGCTCAGATCCAGGAACACAGGGGTAAGTGGGAGCTGCATATCTGCTATCCTCTCAAACTGAAGGGGTAGAAGGGGAACAAAGGGAGTCTGTGGTGTCACTGTAACCCATGGCTCCTGGTGTTCTGAGGCCTCCTTCCACAGGGGAGATGAGGCTATTACAGCGCATAGTCCAGAGCCTGCCTGTTTAGCTCAGGCTACAGAGGTGTGGAGGGGTTGTCAGGTCTGGGAAAGGTACTCTGAGCATCACAGATCTTCCCCAGACCTGAAGACCTCTGTGTGGCTTGAAAGCTTGTCTCTCGCACCAACAGACGTTGGTCCAATACAAGATATTACCTCACCCACCTTGTCTCTCTAATATCCCAGGACTGACAAGGCTACTACAACACTGCACACAGTAATTTACTGCTGATAGAGACCAGTAAATTACCACCCCTTCTGCCTGGAGCAAGGAGGTACAATTCTCTCCTGGCAAAGCTATGCGCTGCCCTGCGCTCAGGGCTTTGCCACAAATCTAGTCCCATGCAACCAAGTTACATCTCAGTAAAGGCCTGATCCTGCTGCATTAATTTGCACAGTAGTACCTCCCTGCCCCAGCAGCCCCTCTGATTTCAGCGGGTAAGGTGTTAGCAGGGAGGAGGAGTGGAAGAAGCAAGGCTGTTGTAATAGTGCCATGCTATCACTTACTTTCCCTTCCTGTCTGACTGATTCTCTGACGGAAGGTGATCTCCTCTCGCCTTCATTCAGAGACGCAAAGTGTGAGCCTTGATGGGAAATTATCTCAATAAACTAGGCACCATTGAAGGGCCTAACTACCTTTGCAGATCTGGGCTTCGAGCTTCAGCTTGTAGAAATCATTATAACACTACTGAGGCTGATTACGCCAGCTAGAGACCTGGCCCCACAAGTAACGAAGCATTTTCTGAAATGCCTAAAGAAATAAAAAGCACAGTGTTAAACTATTCGTATTAATTCCAGGTCTTCACAGTTTGATTTCAACCAATGCCAACTTCACCCTGTACAGCAAGCACCATGGGGCTTTGGGCAAATTTCCTTTTACCAAGTGTCTGCTGTTGCGGCCACATTGTAAGTCAGGTTCCACTGATGTACTACAAAGTATTAAGAGGCACCAAGTGAAAGGGGAACTTCAGAATAGTCTTGTGTGGCACAAGCTACAACCTACTAGCAATGACGAGAAGCTGTTTTTGGTAGCGCTTTAAATGAAGCATTGCAGGCTGTAGATTTACCATAATTGTATCCTGTATGTTGACTGGGTTCAGTGGGTGGGTGCTGGGTGATACTGGTGGCCAGAAGGTTAGATTGCATGATCTAGTGGTCCCTTCTCACCTTAGAAAATATAATAGAGCCTTTCAGTGCCCATACAGTGTCCTTTTATAGTGTCTCCCAGCAGCAGATCACAAAATACCTTCTGATCATTAAGCCTTTCAAATTGCTGAGAGAGCCAGAGAAGTATTATAACGGAGGTCCAGAGATGCTAAGGCCCAAATTCTCAAAAGCTATTTAGGCACCTGACTCCCATTACCGAAATGGGAATAAAGCTCCTAAGTACCTCTGAGGGTCTGGGCCTAAGCAATTTGCCCAAGATCAGAAAGGAAATCAAAGAGTACTGAGATCTGCAAACTGCCCACTCTGCACTTTAACCTCACCCTGCATTTTAACCATTCATCCTTCTATTAAAACATCTTAGTGTAACCCTTCCATCAGTTGGAGTCGACAGCAAGGGCTGGGTTTAATATCATCAATGCAACACAGAACCAGCTCAAGCCTCCACCCAGTAACCTGGGAGAATTACACACCACCTCCTGGGCACCTCTGAGAAGCAATACTTCCCCTCTCGCAAGCACAGAGTCTGAGTGTAGAAAAGAACCATTTAATACAAAGGGAGAAAGGAACCCGGCATTAACTTGGGAAAACATCACAAGCAGGATTCATAAGCATAAAATCACATAAAAACACTCACCCCAGAGTACATTAGACAGTGTCCTTTTGCCACAAACCAACAACCAAAAGTTCCTTTAACAAGCCCCCCTCTTCTCCCTCCACCACACCTCATTCACAGTTGTTGCCCTTAGTCAGTGAAGACCCAGAGTTCACAGGTGCATCTCCATGAGTTCATCTCCCACCCTGGCTGGGGCAGGAAAGGCACCTTCCTCACTCTGCTGTACAGGCACTCACTTCGCCGTCAGCTTCTCCACCTCCTCTAGGATGTCTTGAGACCCAACCCCTGAACACAGCTCTCAGCAATTTCAGCCCTTAGTGGGGGAGCCCCACTCCTAGGGCACACTAGACAGTCTTTACTATCAGAGACACTGCCCCAAAGCAGGTCTAAGGCTTAAACCTGGTTCTCGGTAATATCAGCCCTACTAACCTGCAACAGAAAACTCTCAGTTGAGTCTTAATCAGCTCTACTATTATATGACAGAGACAGTAAACAACAAATCACATCTGCAACCTTTCATGGCATCCCAAACACAAATACCTCTCTCTCAACGTCACTGGGCTTTGGCACCCCAGCCCCTGCCTAGCAAGTGCAATTTAAGTGAGGGTGAGCCCCTCAGTGCAGGCCTGCCCAGCACAGTTGTGCTGCCACTGATTCACACAACAAGGATAACAACCCTTTATTACCTCTGCCCCTAATAACAAAGTGACTTGTGATCCAACACCAGCCAAAAACGATCATTTGGGCAAAGCATTCCCATCATGCTGAGCACCTAGGCAAGGTGGGTATGTCCATGCAAACAAGGTTGGCTCCTGAAGTCCTCTTCCCCCACTCATTACTAGATGTCAGGGGAGAGCTCATTCAGACCCTGCACAAGCAAAGTTTTGACCCTGAACAGGAAGATTTGCCAGTGATTCCAAGCCATCCACTAGGACTTCTCTATTGCTATTGATTTGACATGGAAGATGCTTAGATAACACGGTGATAAGCAGCAGCATAAAACCCTAAGTTAAATAGCTGGATGGATCGGTTTACAATGAACTTGGTAAGCACCATGAAGCAGCAAACTGTTCGGAGTTTCTGAAGGCAATACACACTTGTACTGCTATTTCAGAGAGGCTATGCTGAAACAGTAGTCAGCTGATACCAGTTCTTGTTACTCTGCATTTGCCACACATAAGATCAGTGTCTGCTGGTTTTCCCTGGGCTAGTAGGAGTTAGGGAAGCTGTGTAAGCGATGCACTCAGGAAGGGAGCAGATGAGTACCTCAAAAGCAGCCACCAGCTGAATCCCTTGACAGGCTTTGAAGAGTGCCTTTCTCAGGATAAAAGGATAATAAATGTGTAGCAGTGCCTTGTAGAGGTAGGTGAAAGGTGTGGGAGAAAACACAGAAAAGTTGGTGTAACTTGATGACACCAGTAAGAGTCTATAGGAATTAAACAAAGTCCTATAGAAAATGCTGAAAATACTCAAGACTCTGAATCTTGACTATGCCGATTTACACCAGTTGACAATTTGGCCCTATAGCGTTTCACAGATTATACCGGCCTATAGTTCTGCTACACACAAAAACTGTTAAAAAGTGTTGAGGGCAAAAAGGGTAGGAAATACCAGGATTAAGGGGGCTTGCCCATCCTTAATTCAGCCCCCGAGTGTATTTGCAGTATGAGGCAGTCTTTAATTACATGATCACATACTGTTTTCCCACAACACCCCTGCCTCTTTCAGTGCCCATGGTGGACAGTGCTCAGAATGAGCACCCATTCAATATTGTGTTTTATCCTCATTGTTCAGTGTTCCGCCCTAGGCCTTATTTACTGCATACTATTCAAACCCTGCTCTGAAGACAGAATTATTACTTTCCCTATGTGCTTTTCTATGCTCCTCACTGTAGTATCTGAGTGGTTCACAAGCATGAATGAATTTATATTACAACACCCTGGGGAGATGACCAGTTAACATTATCCCCATTTTACAGATGGGGAACTGAGACACCGAGGGTATGTCTACACTGCAATTAAAAATCTGCTGCTGGCCCATGCCAGCTGACTCAGGCTCATGGGACTTGGGCTGCAGGGCTGTTTCATTGCAGTGTAGATTTCTGGTCTCAGGCTGCACTCTGAGCTCTGGGACCACAGCCACTCACTTTCATTTTTCCTGTTGGGTGCGCCACCCCTGCTCCACCCTGAGACCCTGCCCCCACTCCTCCCCTTCCCGCAAGGCCCCTCCCTCACTCAGCCTCTTCCTGTTCCGTTCTTCCCCCTCCCCCCAGACCCTCCCCTCAATCCACCTCTTCCTGGCCCAGCCCCGCTCTGCCTCCTCCCCCCAGCAGCCCCTGCCCACTGACAAACAGCTGATTGGTGGGTGGCTGGTGGGTGCTATTTTTTTCCAAGGGTGCTCCAGCCTGAGAGCACCTCAGAGTCAATGCCTATGTCTGGGACTTTCCCACTTCACAGGGTCCTAGAGCCCAGCAGGCTCCAGCCCAAGCCCAGCAGTCTACAGTGCAATGAAAGAGCCCCGCAAGCCCAAGTCCCATGAGCCCGAGTCAGCTGGCACAGGCCAGCCATGACTTTTTAATTGCATTGTAGACAGACCCAGAGAGACGAAGGTCAAAAGTATCCACTAATTTTGGATGCCGATTTGAGACATTTAGGACCTGTTTTTTCAGAACACTTAGCATTACATAGCAATTTGTGTGTCCAATTCACAGCTCCCATTGACTTAACTTGTAGCTGTGAGTGCTCAGCACATCTGCAAATAAGCCCCACAGAGTCTGAAGTTGGATACCCAGAAAATGAGAAACACAGTTAGTGGCCACCTGTTAAAAATTTGGTTTAAGCAACTTATCCAGCCACACCCAGCAACTCAGTGGCAGAGGTAGAATCCAGTTCTCCAGGGCAGCTTTCAACCGCCTTAACCACAAAACCATGCTTCCTTTTCCTGTAATCCCCTTCCTCACTCACTGTACACCTTCCAACTACAGCAGCACATGAGGTTGGGGGCTGACAGACAAAACTCGGATTCACCTCCTGAGCAGGTCCATCCCGTGCACTGAATGAGACAGGACTCCAGTGGAGAAAAAAATAGCATGTGATCATGTAACGAAAGATTGTATCATACTGCGTACCCACAAAGGGCTCAATTAAGGTTTCACAAGCAAAAATTCTGGTATTTCCTAACTTTTGAGTGCTTAATTTTTCAACCTCCCTAATGTTCCTTTAATGTATTTTTTGTATATAATTTCCTAGGTAATTTAAAAAGCAAACTGAAAATACAGAAATTCCCTCATGTGGAATCACATTAACACCCACATGGGTCATCAGCAGGGTTGGACTCTTTAGATTCCAGCACAGGCCTCTGCCCCTTGAACCAATTAAGTAACTGACAGCAGTAATAGGTTGTCATCTTCTGAATAACAAAACTCCTTCATAAAGCAGTGTGAGGTCTGTGAATGAAAAGCACTATATAAAAACTAGGTATTATTATTATTGTTATAGGGACCAGCCACTGTAGGGCCATGACACACACACTTTGCCAGTGGGTTTCAGACAGTGTTATTGACGGTGGAGGAATGGTGAGACTCAGAAATCGTGGTTCCATTCCAGGTCTTGAGGGCAGTGTGCTCTAGTAGCTACAGGTTCTTCTGTTCCTCTTTCCCCTAAGCCTGACTTCTTCTACCCATTCCCTCCAGCCTGTCTTTCTCCTAGTCCTGTCTCCCTCCCTACCCCTCAGCCCAGTCTCCATGCACCAGATTTTCAAAATAGCTCAGCACTCAGGAGTTCCCATTTTGATATTGATGAGCAGCTTCTCAAAAGAGTTTAGCATGTAACAGTACAACAGAAAAGTACAGCATTATCACAAAGGTTTATCACTGCCTCTTCCTCCAGTGTCTTTGGTACTGTAATATTTTTGGAAGTTAAAGCGCTACATAAACAGGATTCCTCTGGGCCCTACCCCCCATGGGAGTTACCTCGGCCTTACTAAATATAAGTCCCATGGCCTTACTAAATATATCTTGAATGTGTAGCTGCATCATATACTGTATCACAGACAAATGCTTTTTGTCAGTTGTGGTGCACTTTGTTTGGAAGCTGAGAATATCCCTAGTAAATCTCTCTCCCCTCTTCTGACTGATTTATTTTCTTACATTTAGATACTGCCTAGAGTTTGTACCCATGCAAACAAACAAAATATCACACAGTACCAAAACATTGCAGGTACTTCTGAATAAAGAGACAACAATTGCAGTGAATATATGGGTCTATTGCTGCCAGCCAGACCTGCTCCCTTGTGGTATTGATCATTATTTCTGGAAGCATCACCAACCCATCAGATAAAATGACATTTTAGTCTAGGATATAAGAGAAGATACAGGCACCTGAGAGTAGGGCTATTTTGTTACTTTTATGTCTCAAATAAATAAATAACACTGGAGGCATGCGAAAATGCACACTCTTCTGAACGACACACTGGTTTTGCCCTATTCCTTTGAAATTAGACCCACAGGAAAGTTTCAAGGCAAGCATTAATAGGTAGCTAATGCTGACCAGGTGCTCCTTGTGGAAAACATTTCCGCCCCAACAACAAACAAGGGGCTGTGGGAAGGATGGGGGTCGGAAATCACATTTTTAAAACATTTTCCAGTTGAAATGCTAATGAAAATGCAAATCAGATTCCATGGGGGGAGCAGGTATCGTTTCAATTTAAAAGGCAGGTTCACGGTGGAAGTAGCCATCGTTCTATCAGTAGCAACTTTGTAATTTTACTCAGAGGGCTGAATTCCCTCCTTTCCTCCATGGCTCAGAGTCCCAAGGACTCATGGAGCTATATAAGCAAGGGATGGGTTCATGAATATAAAGGCACTGGAATGGGATTCAAAAGCTACATATTCAATTCCTGGTTCCCTCACAGACTTTTTGTGGGACGTTGGGCAAGTCACTTAATCTACCCTGTACTTCCATGCCCCGCATCTGTAAATGGGGAACAATATTCACTACCTCACTGAGATGAGAGTGAAGTTCATTGGGAGTTGCTCAGACACCACAGTGAGGAGAGCTAACTGGAGCCAGAGTGAAAGCTAGTGGTTCCACACAGCTGTCTACTTTACAGCCATAGTCCACCCTGGTGTAAGGGTACAGCTCCGCTTCCTCAGTTGAGCCGCTCTTACTTATGCCAGCAGTGAATCCTGTCCTTATGGCGAGGCCCAGCACTGCCTGGCTTTGCTTTAAAGTCCTCTCACCCATACCATATAATCTGCAGTGTCACAGGCCCAGAGCCTCAAAGGTATTTAGGTGCCTAACTCCCATGGGGATAGGGCCCAGAGGAATCCTGTTTGTATAGCACTTTAACTCCCATGGGAGTTAGGCACCTAAATACCTTTGAGGATCTGGGCCACAGTCACTCTATAAGTAGCCATGGGCCAGAAGACTGTGTGGTCAAGTTCCCCACTGGCATATTCAAAAAGGCAGCCACTCCAATGCAGAGCTGAGGGGAGATGCAATCTCTCAGAGTTGCCTTTCACTTGACCCCAGGTGAAAGTCTGGGTCTCACAGCACGTATTGAAAAGAGCAGGGGCTATTCCTGTGATCCATACAAAGATGGTTCTTATCATAGCCTGTGCGTGAGCCACGGCTAAGTGCATAGCAACTGCCACATCTGCCCACACAGTCACTGCGTTATCAGTCCAGTTTCTCTCTCATCCCTTTCCAAAGTACTCCGTGCCCTGTGAAACCAAATCCTATACCTAGGGCCCACCCTAGCCGCTGTTTGCCAGGTAGGCCAGTCTCCCTACACAGTCTTGCACACTGTAAGGCAAGAAGAGACAATCATGATCATCTAGTCTGACCTCCTGCATATTGCAGGCCACCGAACCTCACCCAGCCACTCCTGTGATAGGCCCCTCACCTCTGGCTGAGTTACTGAAGTCCTCAAATCATAGTGTAGAGTTCCACCATTTATTCTAGTTCAAACCAGCAAGGAACCCGTGTCCCATGCTGAAGAGGAAGGCAAAAATCCACAGCATTTCTGCCAATCTGACCTGGGGGAAAATTCCTTCCCAACCCCAAATATGGCAATCAGTTAGAGCCTGAGCATGTGGGCGAGATCCACCAGCCACACACCTGGAAAGAATTCTCTGCAGTAACTCGGAGCCCTCCCCATCTAGTGTCCCATCACTGGCCGATGGAGATATTTGCAAATAGCAGTCATAGATGGGCCACATATATTGTAGGCAATCTCATCATACCTTCCCCTCCATAAACTTATCAAGCTCAGTCTTGAAGCCAGTTAGGGGCTGTTGTTTTTTTGGCCCCACTGCTCACCTTGGGTGGCTGTTCCAGAACTTTACGCCTCTGATGGTTAGAAACCTTCATCTGATTTCAAACCTAAACTTGTTGATGGCCAGTTTATATCAATTTGTTCTTGCGTCCTCACTGACCCTTAACTTAAATAACTCCTCTCCCTCCCCGGTATTTATCCCCCTGATTTATTTATAGAGAGCAAGCATATCTCCCCTCAGCCTTTGTTTGGTTAGACTAAACAAGCCAAGCTCTTTGAGTCTCCTCTCGTAAGGTAGGTTCTCCATTCCTCGGATCATCCCAGTAACCCTTCTCTTCACCTTTTCCAATTAGAAGTCACTCTGTCAAGGGAAAGATCTTGTAAATTAAAGCTGTCAAGGTTCCTCCCCCACTCTGAACTCTAGGGTACAGATGTGGGGACCTGCATGAACAACCTCCTAAGCTTATCTTTACCAGCTTAGGTCAAAACTTCCCCAAGGTACAAAATATTACCCCCGTTATCCTTGGAATGGCCGCTACCACCACCAAACTAATACTGGTTACTGGGGAAGAGCTGTTTGGACGCGTCCTTCCCCCCAAAATACTTCCCAAAACCTTGCACCCTACTTCCTGGACAAGGTTTGGTAAAAAGCCTCACCAATTCGCCTAGGTGACTACAGACCCAGACCCTTGGATCTTAAGAACAATGAACAATCCTCCCAACACTTGCACTCCCCCTTTCCTGGGAAATGTTGGATAAAAAGCCTCACCAATTTGCATAGGTGACCACAGACCCAAACCCTTGGATCTGAGAACAATGAAAAAGCATTCAGTGTTTTACAAGAAGACTTTTAATAAAAAATAGAAGTAAATAGAAATAAAGAAATCCCCCCTGTAAAATCAGGATGGTAGATATCTTACAGGGTAATTAGATTCAAAAACATAGAGAACCCCTCTAGGCAAAACCTTAAGTTACAAAAAAGATACACAGACAGAAATAGTTATTCTATTCAGCACAATTCTTTTCTCAGCCATTTAAAGAAATCATAATCTAACACATACCTAGCTAGATTACTTACTAAAAGTTCTAAGGCTCCATTCCTGTTCTGTCCCTGGCCAAGACGACTACAGACAGACACACAAAACCTTTGTTTCTCTCCCTCCTCCCAGTTTTTGAAAGTATCTTGTCTCCTCATTGGTCATTTTGGTCAGGTGCCAGCGAGGTTACCTTTAGCTTCTTAACCCTTTACAGGTGAGAGGAGCTTTCCCCTGGCCAGGAGGGATTTCAAAGGGGTTTACCCTTCCCTTTATATTTATGACACGCCCCCCAAATCTCAGCTAGGGTGAAACACTGGCTGGGATTTCTTCCTGGAGCTCTAGGAAAACAGAGTTAATAAGACACATGCATCTCTAAATATACTACCAAGTACATAAAGACTAACAATATTTTCCACATCTCAAGGACGATTTTAACCAGTTGATTCTGGGAAACTTTCACGGGAGAGTGCATCAGCCACTTTGTTAGAAGCTCCTGAGATGTGTTGGATGTCGAAATCAAAATCTTGGAGAGCTAAACTCCACCGAAGAAGTTTTCTGTTAGTTTCTTTGACGGTGTGAAGCCACTTTAGTGCAGCATGGTCGGTTTGCAGGTGGAAACGCCGTCCCCAAACATATGGGCGTAGCTTTTCCAGAGCGTAGACAATGGCATAACATTCTTTTTCAGTGACTGACCAGTTGCTTTCCCTCTCAGACAGTTTTTTTGCTGAGAAACACTACAGGGTGGAATTCTTGATCAGGTCCTTTCTGCATTAAAACTGCTCCCACACCACGCTCGGATGCATCTGTGGTTACTAGGAACGGTTTGTCAAAGTCTGGGGCCCTTAGTACAGGGTCAGACATGAGTGTCGCTTTAAGCTTGTTAAAGGCCTTCTGACACTTTCCGGTCCACTGAACAGCATTTGGCTGTTTCTTTTTGGTTAGGTCTGTCAGTGGGGCAGCGATTTGGCTGTAGTGCGGTACAAATCGTCTGTAATAACCGGCCAAGCCTAAGAAGGATTGAACCTGTTTCTTTGACTTTGGGACAGGCCACTTTTGGATAGCATCCACTTTGGCCTGTAGGGGGCTGATAGTTCCTTGACCCACCTGGTGCCCAAGGTAAGTCACTCTGTTTAGGCCTATTTGACACTTCTTAGCCTTAACAGTTAGTCCTGCCTCCCTTATGCGCTCAAGGACTTTTTGTAGATGTTCCAGGTGGTCTGCCCAGGAATCCGAAAATATGGCCACATCGTCAAGGTAGGCGACTGCATATTCTCCTAATCCCGCTAGGAGACCATCTACAAGTCTTTGGAAAGTGGCGGGTGCATTTCGCAGCCCGAAAGGGAGTACATTAAATTCATACAGCCCGAGATGTGTGATGAAGGCTGACCTTTCCTTGGCAGATTCATCTAGCGGTACCTGCCAGTACCCCTTGGTTAAGTCCAAGGTAGAGATGAACTGGGCCCTTCCCAGTTTCTCTAATAGTTCATCTGTGCGTGGCATGGGATAGTTGTCTGGGCGAGTTACAGCATTTAGCTTACGGTAGTCCACGCAAAAACGTATTTCCCCATCTGGTTTGGGAACTAGAACCACTGGAGATGCCCATGCACTTTCAGAGGGGCGGATTACACCCATCTGTAACATATCCTGGATCTCCCGTTCTATAGCAGTTTTAGCTTGAGGAGACACCCGGTAAGGGTGGACC
Organism: Lepidochelys kempii; assembly: GCF_965140285.1. Taxonomy (NCBI): domain Eukaryota; kingdom Metazoa; phylum Chordata; order Testudines; family Cheloniidae; genus Lepidochelys; species Lepidochelys kempii. The sequence continues at coordinate 74,295,456 of NC_136390.1, read as the reverse complement.
CTAATTGGGTGAGCATTACCTGTGTCAATGGAGTGGTATGCCCGTTCAGTCAGTCCTGGGGTGGCTGAGAACGTTGGCGCGTAGCTAGTGCACAGCTCCTGGATCTGCTGTCGCTGCATACGCCCAAGGGTCATGGAGAGGTTCACCTCTTCCACACCACCAGCACATTTCCCTTCGTAGTAAACACCTTCAGGCCACTCAGCGTCGTCTCCTCCCTGGGCTGTAAACTGACAAACCTTTAATTCTCTGGAATAAAAGGGCTTTAGAGAATTAATATGGTACACCTTAGGCTTTCGGTTGGAGGTGGGGAATGCTATGAGATAATTAACAGCTCCCAGGCGCTCCTGGACCACGAATGGCCCTTCCCACGATGCTTCCATTTTATGGGCCTGGAGCGCCTTTAAGACCATGACCTGGTCTCCTACTTTGAAGGAACGCTCTCTGGCATGTTTATCATACCAGGCTTTTTGCTCTTTTTGAGCATCCTGTAAGTTTTCTCTAGCAAGGGCTAAAGAGGTTCGGAGGGTGTTTTGTAGGTTGGTTACAAAGTCCAGAATGTTAGTTCCTGGAGAAGGTGTAAATCCCTCCCATTGCTGCTTCACCAACTGCAATGGCCCCTTAACCTCACGGCCATATACAAGTTCAAATGGGGAAAACCCTAAACTGGGATGTGGTACAGCTCTGTAGGCAAAGAGCAACTGCTGCAATACTAGGTCCCAATCATTGGAGTGCTCATTTACGAATTTACGTATCATGGCCCCCAAAGTTCCATTAAACTTCTCCACCATGCCATTTGTTTGATGATGGTAAGGAGTGGCAACCAAGTGATTTACCCCATGAGCTTCCCAAAGGTTTTTCATAGTTCCTGCCAGGAAATTAGTCCCTGCATCTGTGAGGATGTCGGAGGGCCAACCTACCCTGGCAAAAATGTCTGCTAGTGCCTGGCACACACTTTTAGCCCTGGTGTTGCTTAGAGCTACTGCTTCCGGCCATCGGGTGGCAAAATCCATGAAAGTCAGTATGTACTGCTTTCCTCTGGGTGTCTTTTTCGGAAAAGGACCCAGAATATCCACAGCTACTCGCTGAAATGGAACTTCAATGATGGGGAGTGGCTGGAGAGGAGCTTTGACCTGGTCTTGGGGTTTTCCCACTCTTTGGCACACCTCACAAGACTGGACATAGGTAGAAACATCCTTGCCCATTCCCTCCCAGTGGAATGACCCCCCCAAACGGTCTTTGGTCCTGTTCACCCCAGCATGGCCACTAGGGTGATCATGGGCTAAGCTCAAGAGCTTGGCCCGGTATTTAGTTGGAACTACCAACTGTCTCTGAGGATGCCAGTCTTCCTGGTGTCCCCCAGAAAGAGTTTCCTTGTATAAAAGTCCTCTTTCTACAACAAACCTGGATCGATTAGAAGAGCTGAGAGGCGGTGGGTTGCTCCGTGCCGCCGTCCAAGCTCTCTGGAGGCTTTCATCTGCTTCCTGTTCGGTCTGGAACTGTTCCCTTGATGCTGGAGACATCAGTTCCTCATGGGATTGTGGACCTAGGCTTGGTCCCTCTGGAAGCGATATAGGGGATGGAGCTGTTTCTGTTGACTGTGAACCGCTCTCCGCTGGTGCACTATGTTGGGATTCAGGCTCCGGCTGAGCCTCTTGTGTAGGGTTATCGGCTGCTGCCAGTTCAGGTTCGGTGGGGCCCTCTGGTGTTGAGGTTGCAAGTACTGGATTCAGTGCTGACACGGGGTCTGGTGTTGGTTGTTCGGCTGGTTCCGGTTCTGGGACTGGTTCCGTCTGGGTCTCTGGGACTGGATCCACTACTGCTGTTGCAGACATTGGCCTGGGGTCCAGGTCCATCACCTCTGACTGGGTCCTGATAGAAGTTTCCGGAACAGAGCTAGGCCTCACGGCTTGTTTAGCCTGGTTGCGGGTGACCATTCCCACCCTCTTGGCCTGCTTCACATGATTGGCCAAGTCTTCCCCCAACAGCATGGGGATGGGATAATCATCATAGACTGCAAAAGTCCACATTCCTGACCAGCCCTTGTACTGGACAGGCAACTTGGCTGTAGGCAAATTGAAAGAGTTGGACTTGAAGGGTTGAATCGTCACTTGGATCGCTGGGTTGATTAAATTGGGGTCCACTAAGGAAGCATGGATAGCTGACACTTGTGCTCCGGTGTCCCTCCACGCGGTGACCTTCTTCCCGCCCACACTCACAGTTTCCCTCCGCTCCAAGGGTATCTGGGAGGTATCTGGGCCTGTGGACCTCTGGTGTGATTCCGGTGCAATGAACTGTAATCTGTTGGGGTTCTTGGGGCAGTTGGCCTTTACATGCCCCAGCTCGTTACACTTAAAACATCGTCCAGCTGACGGGTCACTGGGACGAGGAGGGTTGCTGGAGAACGGGGTGGTGGGACGATAAGGGGTCTGGAGGGTTCTTTGGGAGGTAGGTGGGGCTTTGGGCGGCCCCCGGTAATAGGGTGTGGTCTGGGGTGGTCCCTTCTGGTCTCCGCTCCAACTGCGACCAGTTTTCTTCTTCTCTGCCACCTCCACCCATCTGGCTCCAATCTCTCCTGCCTCGATTACAGTTTTGGGTTTCCCATCTAGGATGTATCTTTCTATTTCCTCAGGAACACCCTCTAAGAATTGTTCCATTTGCATTAGGAAGGGCAAATTTACTGGAGATTCAACACTTGCTCCTGATATCCAGGCATCCCAATGTTTCACAATGTGGTAGGCATGTCGGGTAAATGACATGTCTGGTTTCCACCTTAGGGCTCGGAACCTCCGACGAGACTGCTCGGGTGTTATCCCCATTCTGACTCTCGCCTTGGATTTAAACAGTTCATACTTGTTCATGTGTTCTCTAGGCATTTCAGCTGCCACCTCAGCTAAGGGTCCACTGAGCTGCGGCCTCAGCTCTACCATGTATTGGTCAGTAGAGATGTTGTACCCAAGGCAGGCCCTTTCGAAGTTTTCTAAGAAGGCCTCGGTATCATCACCTGCCTTGTAGGTGGGGAACTTTCTGGGATGGGAAGTGGTACCTGGAGAAGGATTGTTAGGGTTTGTTGGTATGTTCTGCTGGGCCTTTATTCTCTCCATCTCCTCCACATGCTTCCTCGCCTCCATTTCCCTCTTGTGGGCAGCCTCCTGTACCTCCTTCTCCAGCCGCATGAGTTCTATCTGTCTTTCATGTTCCCTTTGTTTTTCCTCAGCCTGAAATTTGGCTAATTCCAGCTGTAGTCGAGCCGAGGATTTGGCCATTCTAACCTCTCTGTTTTTAACTAACTTTACACCCGAGGTTTAGAAATAAACAAACAAAACTTGGCTGTAATTTTTTGCTGTGCTGGAATAGAATACCTATTCTCTGATAGTGATTGTCAGCCTACAGAAAAAGACAATTCCCTTGTCTCTGCTCTGGGCCCAAATTAAAGCAAAAAACCTCGAACTACTTGGGAACCTGCTTACCCAGCCCAAAGAAAAAAAAATTTCTTTTCAAACCTGTGCTCCTTGTAAAACAAAAAAAAAAAAAATCAAAATCCTAAAAAAAACCCTGCCACTTTTGTCTCCAGGCAAATGGGTAGAGCACACACCCCCTATTTACTTTTAGGAAGAAAAGAAAAAAAAACAAACCTCTGGGTTGGAAGACTGTGAATTTCCCTGCAGGAGTTAAGTACCCTGCCTCCAGGCAAATGAAACCTGCAATTCACAAGATAATCCCCTTTTGTCTCTGCTTGGCCACAAAGCAGAGAGAAACCAAGCTGCTTTCAGTTTCAAAGCTGCCTTCTGGACTTCCTAAAAATTCCTTTTTAAAATCTGTATTTCTAGTTCAAAAAATCTCAACTGGATCTCAAAATGATTTCAGGTTAATCCCACCACTGTGCCACCATGTCAAGGTTCCTCCCCCACTCTGAACTCTAGGGTACAGATGTGGGGACCTGCATGAACAACCTCCTAAGCTTATCTTTACCAGCTTAGGTCAAAACTTCCCCAAGGTACAAAATATTACCCCCGTTATCCTTGGAATGGCCGCTACCACCACCAAACTAATACTGGTTACTGGGGAAGAGCTGTTTGGACGCGTCCTTCCCCCCAAAATACTTCCCAAAACCTTGCACCCTACTTCCTGGACAAGGTTTGGTAAAAAGCCTCACCAATTCGCCTAGGTGACTACAGACCCAGACCCTTGGATCTTAAGAACAATGAACAATCCTCCCAACACTTGCACTCCCCCTTTCCTGGGAAATGTTGGATAAAAAGCCTCACCAATTTGCATAGGTGACCACAGACCCAAACCCTTGGATCTGAGAACAATGAAAAAGCATTCAGTGTTTTACAAGAAGACTTTTAATAAAAAATAGAAGTAAATAGAAATAAAGAAATCCCCCCTGTAAAATCAGGATGGTAGATATCTTACAGGGTAATTAGATTCAAAAACATAGAGAACCCCTCTAGGCAAAACCTTAAGTTACAAAAAAGATACACAGACAGAAATAGTTATTCTATTCAGCACAATTCTTTTCTCAGCCATTTAAAGAAATCATAATCTAACACATACCTAGCTAGATTACTTACTAAAAGTTCTAAGGCTCCATTCCTGTTCTGTCCCTGGCCAAGATGACTACAGACAGACACACAAAACCTTTGTTTCTCTCCCTCCTCCCAGTTTTTGAAAGTATCTTGTCTCCTCATTGGTCATTTTGGTCAGGTGCCAGCGAGGTTACCTTTAGCTTCTTAACCCTTTACAGGTGAGAGGAGCTTTCCCCTGGCCAGGAGGGATTTCAAAGGGGTTTACCCTTCCCTTTATATTTATGACAAAAGCCGATACCAGGGTTACGGCAGGGGTGGCACCCCAGTACTCAGATTCAAACAAAACTGTGTCTTGGGGGATCTGCTTTCCGACAGACTGTATAGTTGTATCATCCAGCCTGATGCGTGATAAGATATCCTAGCTCTTACAGAGCACTTTTCTTCCATAGCGCTCTCAAAGGGTTTTACAAAGGAGGTCAGCATCATGATCCCCATTTTACAGATGGGGAAACTGAGGCACGGGTCAGGGAAGTGACTTGTCTCAGGTGACCCAGCAGGCCAGTGGCCCAGCCTGGAATTAAACCCATGTACCTTGAGTCCCAGTCCCTTGCTCTATACCCTTGGTCCTAACCCCTTTTCCTCAGCCTCCTTGCCACAATTCCGTTCTCCCAATGCACTCCAGCCACCTCCTGAAGGGGGAGGCCTGGTAGCCCTGTGCACACTCTCCTCTATTATTGTTGAGAGAAGGGAACGGCAGGCCCTACACTCCATTCCCAGTCTGTGAAGGGCCAGCAAGTGAGGCACAATGCCCCCCAAATTCGACCTTCAAGGTAGCTTGTCACATGCCCATTTTCCCCCACCACCCTTTGTGCCTCAGTTTCCCCATATGGGAGACAGGTCTAATGCTTACCTACCTGAGAGGTGTGTTGAGAGGCTTAGTTCATTAATGTTCAATTAAAGTGCTGTGAGATCCACTGATGCAACGTGCTGTAATTCTGGACAGCCAGCTGAGATCCCAGGACTCCCCAGGATCCAGTTCACTTCCATTCCCAAGATTTATCCAGCCTCAGGCCAGATTCTGTGCTACACCATACAGGAGGCACAGCACAGGCACCCAGGGTCAGTGGTGGCTCTACACCCACCTAATATTGGGCTTGCTGGGGACTTAAATCCCTGGTGTAATTTAGAGCAGCCCCATGGCCTCTATCTTGCTAAATTGAACTGCCCAAACTAACTGGAATGGAGAGCATTCTGGCTACACCCCCAGCCACCCCTACACCAAATGCTGTGCAGGAAAGCAGAGTATGGCTGCCTATACCTTCCCATTATCAGCCTGAACCCCTTTCATCTCTACACCCAGTATATGGCTAATCTTGGGCTCCCTGACACCTTCCCCTCCCCATGCCTCAGTTTCCCTATGTGTAAAACGAGATTAAAGATACAGACCTCCTTTGTAAAGCCCTTTGAGACCTACTGATGCTAAGTGCTGCATGACATCTAGACATAGTACCATAGCATTTTCCCTGGACACGTGACACAGGGATTTAAGGAAGTGCAGTGTTTAACATTTGCTCCACCCCAAGCAAAGGACTATCCCATGGTGTCTTTCTCCTTCCTCTGCTTTGTTATTCCTCCCACCCTCTCTAACCAATGGGGCTGTAGCAACACAAGTGCAAAGGAAAGCCTTGTCTGTCTTCTGTTGGCACACATTCACACACGCAAGCCACTTCTGTCAGGGCACACCCAACATGTAAGCTTTTCTAAGTGGCCCTGGGCAGTCAGTCAAGTCCTGAACTCTTCTACAGAATGTGGGTGTAATTAGATAATTAATAACTTTTTTAAAAAGGCTAAATGGAAGCTTTCCTTAGAGAGAGGAAATAATTATATATCATTTTTGATATGTGAGCTGAGTCAGCCCTTGCAGGGGAGATACAGTGTCTTCCATGAAAAGCCAAAAAATTAAGCGGGGTGTCCCCTGGGCAGTCGTGGCTTACAGTGCTTGCCTCGCTAGTCTGAGAAGCCGTGGCTGGGCAAATGAACAGCAGCATGTTCATTATTCTTCCTGCGCAGGAAGGAGTCTGTTGGCACAAGAGCCCCTGTTGTCCAGTCATGCTGAAGCGAGATGAGCTCAATACTCCTTGGTGAGATTTAACCACCTGAGCCGAAAGGGTGTTTAGGAGACATTGTGCGGGGCGTGGGTTGGATGGACCCATGGAGCTAGGCTGAAGGGCCACAGATGGATTGAAATGATGAGCTTAACTGTGTGTTTTAAAAGGCCCTAGAGCCCTGGCTCTTTGGATTTGCCCAGGGACATCTAGCTGAAATTTGCTGACAGGCTGGAATGGTGAAGGTTAAACAACACAGTCAGCGCATTACTGATCGGCCCTACAGCTTCCCCAGGAACATGACGCATGGACCCAGACCCAGGTCTGCACAGGCTGCATGATGAGAGGGCTGCTTCCATCTCTGGATTTAAGCCTTTCGCTGCCATCCCGCAAGACACTCTGGAGAGGCTGTAGAGCTGCAGACTAGATTTAAGCTGTGCAGCCTGCTGTGGCGTAGAAATCAGTGGCCTTGTTTTTCTAAGTGCATGGAAGCCTGAGGCTCGCACCCAGACTACTGCCCCCAAAGGGTGGGGAGTAACTGTGTGTATTTGCAACAGGGGCAGCTTCATTGTACAGGGAGAACAGGTAGTCACTGTGAGTGGGTGCTTGGCATTGGCCTACCCCCACTCCCGTGAAAGTCAAAGGCAGTTTTACATTATTTTGCTTTAAAATGTAACATAAAATAGGCAAGTTCTCCTGAGCAGAGCATCATATCTTCACATGTTGTTTGATTAACAGGTCCCATGCAGGGTTTCTGGTACTTTGAATTCTCCAGGCTGGTGAGGGAATGGGGACAGGGAAAATTCCATCTGTACTTTAACATTCCAAATATGCAACCATCAGCACAAGATAAAGTGAGGGCATTTTGCCTCTGTACAGTAAAATAACTATACCTTGACTAGCCCGCATAGCAAAAGAAAAAAAATGATGATGTGCCAGGTACTATATGTGTAACACTGACACACAGGCACCATTGGCTTGATTTCATAATGCAATATATAATGTGACACTCACTTTAAACATGTAATTCAAATAGGTATGGGTCACTGAGTCTCTTTCTCAGGCAAAACTATCCTGGGTAGTTCTTTGTTTGGAAAAGGTTTCTAAGGAATTAAAGGGTTTGGGTTTGGGTTGAGTTAAATGTGCTGGGAATAAATCCTGACAGGTGCATGTTGGTGTCACGGACATTCATGTAGCAGAAATCTTGCTTCTGGGCCAGAAGGCTGTGGTTCAAGTTCTGCGCCACAACTTGGGGTCACGTGACAGCTGAGAGGAACTCGTCCATTAGGGTTCACAGGGTTTTTAGTTAACCCAGATCAGATGGCTTGGTTGTCATGGGTTCATAAACTCCAGACAGTGGCTTGGAGCTTCAGATTCACATCAACACCCCCAGCCATGGAGGTTTTCAAATTTTGGTGTAAAACTTTCACACAGCCCTAGCTCGTATCTAGTGCTGGTTCTGCTGCACAGCGCGGTACTTACAAAGGGGCTGCAATTATCAAGGGCATTAACCTGAGATCCCCTCTGTCCTTCTCTTAGCAGATGATAAAATTCCATAGCGCTTTTCTTAGGGAGTTGATAAAATGCCCCAGTGTTCTATGAGCATAACACTAGCCCTGCTTGTAAGTAACTGCATTGCCATGCTCAGATCCTCAGCTATGGGGAAAACGGTGGATGTGATATATCTTGACTTTAGCAAAGCTTTTGATACGGTCTCCTACGGTATTCTTGCCAGAAAGTTTAAAAAGTATGGATTGGATGAATGGACTATAAGGTGGATAGAAAGCTGGCTAGATTGTCGGGTTCAATGGGTACTGATCAACAGGCTCAATGTCTAGTTGGCAGCTGGTATCAAGCCCCGGGGGTCGGTCCCAGATGTTGGTCCTGGGACCGGTTTTGTTCAACATCTTCATTAATGGATTGCACCCTCAGCAAGTTCATGGATGACACTAAGCTGGAGGGAAAGGTAGATACGCTGGGAAGTAGGGATAGGGTCCAGAGTGACCTAGACAAATTGGAGGATTGGGCTAAAAGAAATCTGATGAGGTTCAACAAGGACAAGTGCAGAGTCCTGCACTTAGGACAGAAGAATCCCATGCACTACTACAGGCTGGGGACTGACTGGCTAAGCAGCAGTTCTGCAGAAAAGGACCTGGGGGTTACAGTGGATGAGAAGCTGGATATGAATCAGCAGTGTGCCCTTGTTGCCAAGAAGGCTAGCAGCATATTGGGCTGCATTAGTAGGAGCATTGCCAGCAGATCGAGGGAAGTGATTATTCCCCTCTATTTGGCACTTGTGAGGCCACATCTGGAGTATTGCGTCCAGTTTTGGGCCCCCCACTGCAGAAAGGATGTCGACAAATTGGAGAGAGTCCAGTGGAAGGCAACAAAATGATTAGGGGGTCGGAGCACAAAAATGATGCGGAGAGGCTGAGGAAACTGAGGGAATTTGATAGCAGCCTTCAACTACCTGAAGGGGGGTTCCAAAGAGGATGGAGCTCGGCTGTTCTCAGTGGTGGCAGATGACAGAACAAGGAGTAATGGTCTCAAGTTGCAGTGGGGGAGGTCTAGGTTGGATATTAGGAAACACTATTTCACTGGGAGGGTGGTGAAGCACTGGAATGGGTTCCCTAGAGAGGTGGTGGAAACGCCATCCTTAGAGGTTTTTAAGGCCCAGCTTGACAAAGCCCTGGCTGGGATGGTTTAGTTGGGATTGGTCCTGCTTTGAGCAGGGGGTTGGACTAGATGACCTCCTGAGGTCCCTTCCAACCCTAATCTTCTATGACTCTATGGCAAGTTTATATCCAGCATAAAATGCACCCTAATTAGCACACCTGAGTATCGCATCATATTATCATCATTCATGGAAACATCTAACCTTCTTTTTGACTCCTGCTAAACTCTTGGCCTTTAAAATCTCCTGTGATGGAGTTCCACTGCCAACATTTTTCCTCTCAGTAGTTTTAAGATGTATTATCATTTCATGTCTCTAGGTGGCTCCGGGTGTTGTGTTATGAGAGAAGGTAAACAGGAGCATCTGAATGACATTCTCTACACCATTCATCACTGCATCTATTTCTACCATGTTAGCTCTTGTTTGTGTCCTCACTAAGCTAAATAATTCTGAACTAATCCTAAAGTTCCCGTCCCTGAATGTCAGGAAGTCTATCTCACCTGGAAGGCTTTCCATACCTCTGTGGGTGCTTGTGGTGGTTTGAATCTGGATTCATGAAAGCAGCTCTGTTCAGGATAGCACTGTAATACATGCTTCACTTTAAGCCTATGTAGAAATCAATGGACTTGTTTTTAAAATGGATGGAGGCCTAAAAGACTGCTGGTGGGGTGGGGAGTAAACATTAAGGGTGTGTCAGTTTAGGTTTAAGTATAATCCTGAAAAAGAATAGATTTAGGCCTTGTTTTCCTGAATCATTGCCTTGATTTGTAAGAGAAAAGGGCTTATCAGAGAACAGGCATAGGAAGATGTCCAGTATGATATGTTTGTTTTTTCTCTCTTTTATTCTAGACTGTCCAGTGTCTGAGACTGAAGTGGAATTGGGACATATCCAAGTTTGTAGCCTCTGAAACCTTAATAACCTCAAGTAAACTGGTCCAAAAGAACCCTCTAGACCTCCCTAGCTCTGAACTCTTGCAGAGCACTTAGACTGAGTGGAAAAACAGCACCGAAGCGAATGGGCTGAAATTTTGCAACATTTCTCCCCAAGAGACTGCCCCAGAATGAAAGAAAAGAAAGGAAAAGAAAACCATGTTGATTGTGTAGTGTCGTTGGGTTTTTGTTTGTGGGTGTGTTTGGTTTTATTTTATTTTTTTCTGAACATCTTAATTCAGGAATACATTTATGAGAAATCTTTCGGGTTGGATTTTATCTTCCCTTTGCTGTATTCTTTTTTTAAAAATGTATATTTTTAACTCAAAATGATTTCTTGTACAATAACATCAAAACTGGACCAAGGCGCTCAGAAAAAAACCATCATGGCCTCCCCAAATCCTGCATGATTTGTTTCAAGTAAAGTCTGGATTACAGATTCTGCTCTCCATACACCCATCACCTCTTCCAATTGCTCCATGATTTGTTACAGCTCAACCCTTTGTTAATGTTTCATTTTCTGTTCCAGTGTATATGTTGCTTATTTGTTTTATTTATTGAGATATTTTTTAACAAGCTAAGAGACTGCAATGTGGCTGTGTATACTGCTTCTCTTGCCACTAAAAATAAAGATGTCCTGCAGCTACCGGAGGTATTTGATTTACTTTGTGATTTCACCGTCCAACACTTAAGCAAAAAGGACACTAAGTTCTTTATTTGTTACTTTCACCTTGTCTACATTTAAACTGCCACACCAGTCACTAAAATCAGTTTCACAGGTTATAGGGCTTACTACAGTGGTAATACAGTGAAATTCTATGTCTTGTGTTATGTAGGTCAGATTAGATTATCTAATGGTGCTGTCTGACCTTGGAATCAATTAAACCAGCACAAACCTCTATGTTTAATTGATTTCAGCCTGTCTTATATTTGGTTACTAACTGACTTAAGCTAAATGGATATAAGCCAAATTTAAACCAGTTTTAGAGTGTCCTCCCAGGGGTTTGCACTAGTTTAACTAAACTGATTTTAAATCATACCTTTGATGCAACTTTTATTAAAGTCAAATTCTTTCTTAAATAAAATATAATGCCACTTAACAGTGTATCTATTTCTGAATTACTTTCGCTAAAAATGAGCACTTCTTTTTTTATTGTGTACTATCTATATGATGGTAGTACCTAGAGGATTCTGTCAGCTAGGGGCTGTACTTAGTGGGTGAAAGTCCCTGCCCCAAAGAGCTTACACAGAACACATACAGATAAGTGAATTGCCCTGGGTCACAAAGCATATCAGTAGATAAACTAGGTCTGTTAACTGCCAGAGCAGTGGATTATCTCCCAGACCTTGGAAGTCTTCATGAACTATGTGTGTTTGGGAAGGCTAAGGCAGTAGTGGTGTTTTGCCAGTGAATGTCGTAATCATCTCTGTAAGTAGCAGGTTGACTCCAAAGCTAAGCTGCTTACAGGGAGGCTTAGTTCATCAAGTCGGTCACAAATTTTCCAATTCAGTATCAGCTCACAGTTGTTAGTGGTTTTTGCAAAAGCAATATTGTGACGTTAAATTATTGTACAGAGACCCAGGTCCCTGTCCTGCAAAGACTGGGTAGTCCCATTAACTTTAATGGGATGTCTAGTATGACCCAGTGAAAGAAACAGGCAGTTCCAACATAATCCAAAGTACTGTTAGCCTCTATTGTCAGATGGGACAACAAAATGCATACCATGTTCTATCATGTTGGTTCTTGTTACTACTACACGTTATGGCTGCTAAAAAAAACCCCACAAAGTATATTTCACAAAAAAACAAAAAATATTAAATTTTTTGTCTGGAATTTCCCGTAATTTTTTTTTTAATTTTTCAAAATTGTCTGAAAAGTTTTGTTTAATTTCAATGGGGCAGAAAAAAACTCACTTCCTTTCACTTTTTGACTTTTTTCTGTGTAAAGTAAATGATAAAAATGTGAGAGAAAGTGTTTTTTCTCCATCAAAACAGATTGAATTTCATTAAAATATTCAAAATTTTTCATTTCAAAAATTTTTTGTTAAAAATGCAAACATACTGAGCAAAATAATATTTTCTCAATTTTTTTTGCTGTGATCAAAGAGATATATTTCATCAAATTTCAACCAGCTCTACTGAACACCTATATTTAAAATAAAAAGGTATGTAGGAAAATTACAATAAAGTCACCTATTTTGGCTTTGGAATCATCATTCATCCATCCACATACACTCTATCTGAGACCTTTCTCCCAATTCGTGTTATCTACTCATAGGACCCGCATCATTATAGTATCTCAGCATCTCACAAGCTTTGAATGCAACCCCTTGCAAGGTAGGGAAGTGCTGATCTCCCATTTTACAGATAGGAAACTGAGGCACAGGAAGGCTAAATGACTTGCCCAATGTTCCACAGGAAATCTGTGGCAGAGCAGCAACTTGAATACAGATCTTCCAACTTCTAGATTAGTGCCCTAACCACTGGACCATTCTTCCTCTCAATGCTCCTATTTAGCTAAAGACTGTTAGATAGAACCTTGTGGAGCCAAAGCTGTGTGGATCAGAAAAGGTGTACTTGTCAGCATTACTTATACACTCTGTCTTCACATTCACCTTAGCACCAAAATAATAAACAATAGACCATAGATAGGGCCACTTTACCAGAGACTGACCTTCCTTTTAGCATCACTCAGAGGCTCTCTGTCAAACCTGTTGGTGCTACAGACTCTGAAGCAGAGTTTCCAAATTCCAGGCCATAAATAATGTGCTTAAGAAGAAATCATTCTGAATGGGAATTCCTTTAAGAAACATTCACCTTGGATTTGAAAACAGGGATTAATCATCAAAATTGACTGTTTGTTCTTATGCCCTAACTAACAACACCCCCAGTTGATTGTGCCTATTTGACAGCATCTGGATTGAAGTATTCAGAGACAACACAGGTGCCTGAGAGAAATTATTTTAGATTGATGAAATGGAGGGTCTCTAATAAAGGCAATGTCTGAGGCGCAGTGCTCAGTGATGGCAGTATCAATTCATTTTTGCAAAGAGCGAAAAGATAGCCTCCTACGAAAGACTGTGTTGGAAACAGACACCTACAACGTGTCCAAAAAAGATAGAAAAGGATGCTTTACTATGGTAAAAATAATTCTGTGATGTTTAAAGTTATTTAAAGCAGAGTCCATCTAATCTTCCTTCAGAGAGAAGTGTTTCTACACACTGGACAGAGAACATACATATGTGCATCAAATGCATTATTTGCTTGGTAGGTTTTAAAACCGTAATCCCAAATGTTTCCAGTTGCATGGAATAAAACAAACCAAACAATTAAAAGTCTTTATTGCCTCAAAAGGTAATTGACATCTCCGTCTGCATTCTGGTATCATTCAATAAGGTGTATTTAACACAGGTCATGCAACAGTGTAGTGGGTAGATTTTCACAGTGGGTGTCTGGTCTTAGATTTCTCACAACCCACGCACCACTCATCGTCATGTGTGCCCTTCCTTTCGCAATTGCTCTTTTCATGATGCTCAAAGATAAGTTGAGTCCAAATCTCAATGAAGCAAAATATTAGCCTGGGGGTTCTGATGAGCTGGGCATGGCTGGATAAGGCTGTGAGCCTTATCTGTGGAAAACACAGCTAAGCAGACGGATTTTCACAAGTGCCTCAACCCTGAGCTACAGGGAACACAGCTCGGAGTAAAAGGGTAATTCATTCTCTGTGCACATCCAGGCCAGGAGTCAGCCAAACACCCAAGCACATGCTTGACTTCAGTGAGACTTAAGCACATACTGTAGTTATTAACCACGTGCTTAAATGCTTCACTGAATCATGGCCTCAAACCTACCCTCTCTGCTAAGACTGCCATCTAATGTTACCTTAGCTAATGTTACCAAGGGGCACAAGTGCCCAATCCATAGCTCATGGAACCCAGTGGAATGGAAAGTTCTGTATTCTGCAGTGGGAAAAGACTTTTAAAATCAAATCATCCATGTTTTGCAGTTTTTTTCTGATGCTTTGGACTCCACGTTTCACAGTGATGTGCTCAAGTACACCGAATGACGGATTAAAGCTTTCTCTGTTTGTAGGACATACCACTTTTAAAAATCTATTGTAATTAAAGCTAGGCAAATAGTGAGAATAAATACTCACAAACACCCATTGGTATGGACTTTTCATGAATTTTTGGTCAAGTGAAGGTTTATTCACGTGAATATTCATGGAAAGCAAATTTGGGGCCTGTAGCCAATATTTATTTAATCATGAAACTAAATCAATATAATGATTAAACAAAATTATAAAGACCTTTTTCTGCCTGAAACGAATGGTTTGGTCATCCAATGAGAAAACAGAAGAATGTCATGTGATTTAAATACCCATTCCTTGATATTGAGTTGTGAATATCAAACACCCCAAGAAATACTGCCAGTTTGGGAACTGAAATTTGTTCATGTAAAACAATTCTGAGTAGCAAATATATTTGAAGATTAACTGTCAAATGACAGCTATTTTAATTAACAGAGAAAAAGGGCTACATTTGTCTAAGAAATTGTTCATTATGAATTGTAACTATTCAGTCAGCACCATGTATCAATTACAAACAAGTAAGCAGAAGCAACAGTCAAGGTGAAATAATGAACCAACAATACAGCTTTGTCCTAATGTGCTATAACTAACCACTCACATATTTTGTGTTCATTTTTATTTATAGTTTGTTTTTGATGCTCACTGCCACAGTCCCTGCTCCATTCACAAACATGAATGCATTTATCATCACAAACACGCCTGTGAGGTGTAAAACAAGGCAGAGAGAGAGATTGAGACCGAGATCCTTGAAAGTATTTAGGTAGGATGACCAGATGTCCCATTTTTATAGGGACAGTCCCATTTTTTGGGACTTTTTCTTATGCAGGCGCCTGTTACCCCTCACCCCCGTCCCATTTTTTCACAAGTTCCTATCTGGTCACCCTATATTTAGGCACTTAACTCCTACTGAAATCAGTGCAAGCTAGAAGCCTGAATACCTTTGAGGATCTCGGCCTAAGTGACTTTCTCAAGACAAAATCTATAGCAGAACATGGAATCAAATCCACATCCCATAATGCACTACATTAGCACTAAGCCACAAGACCATCCTTTTTCACAATAGTAAGTCCTTCAAGCCACCCTACACACACATCCAGGGACTGTCTAAATATTATCGCCAAACCGGTCACACACAAATGCAAGACTACAGAAAACATTCAACATGCACAGTAATGGGCTGTGAGTCTACAAAACAGCAAAGTAATCTTTATTCAAAAGCCGCCTTTCCACAAAGATTTACTGAGTTTTTACTCAAACCTTACTCAGGCAAAGGCCCACAAGAGCCTGATTTTCCAAAGGGAAAAGAGTTTTCAGACTCAAGTTCCCAGCTCCAAACCAAAAAAAATAACCCAACAGACTTTCCCTCAAAAGCAAAATCTTCTAACCCTCTCCCATCCTGAATTTTGACAGTGTGAAGAGACTAGGAAGGGCGTGCTCAGAATTGCTCAGTGATACTTATAAATGTCTAGCTCTTGCTCTGCTGAGACCACTCAAGTGACATTTCTGGAAAACACAATCAATCCCCATTAATATTTGACCACGAATAGAAATAGTCAATTTGCTGTTTATAACAAATGGTTAGCATTATTTATATAGCACTAACAATGTACTAAGCGCCGGGACGGCTCTACCAATTTTGCTGCCCCAAGCAGTCGCTGTCGAATTGCCGCCACCGCAACAGTGGCGGAGCTGCTGCCGAATTGCCGCCGTGGGACACGGACTGCCACCCCATTCAGACTGCCGCCCCATTCGGAATGCCGCCCCAAGCACCGGCTTGGAAAGCTGGTGCCTGGAGCCAGCCCTGCTAAGCACTCCAAAGGCACAGGGGAAGATGAAGCATCTGGTCTGAACAGCATACAATCTAAGGACCTCATCCTGCAGGTTGAGCTGCACTGATTTCAATAGGACTGCATGCAGGTGAAGAGGCATCCCTGCAGGCAGCCAGTTGCATGGTCGGGTCCTAAGGGTAAAACTCCCATTAACTTCAAGCCTTGGATGAATTGGAAGCTCATTGAAATTAAAACCCAACAAAAAGGAGAAAATTAAGGTGTATTCTGCAGTACAGCTACATACTGGCCCTTGCTCAGGGCTGGACATAAAGGCTTAATCTAGTCTTAAATCAGCAAGCAGAGTGGGGGAACATAGGTGTGGTATCACTCACTGCCGAACAGAAACATTGCACCCAGATCTCAGGTAAGAAGCCTGGCAGTTGACTTGAAATCTCAGCTCATTCTTTAAATCACATTGCAGTTTTAATTAAAAAAACATAGAAAGCTTGAACTCCTGTTCTTGCAGGTAGGCATTGTAACCACATGCGTACTTTAGAGGGAATCACAGGCATACACTCTGTCGCCCCATGGAACTTATCAGCAGGCTCTGAACCTACTGCCTGCAGAGTCCACGAGAGACCTCTTCCAGCTCAGCTAAAGTAGGAACCAGGCACCCACCTGACCCCGGTGCTACTAATGGTACAGTAGCAACCAGCGGCACAAATGAGATGTTCTCCATTCTGTGAGACAGCCCATAGAGGGAAATAATGCAGCCCTTCCCCAAGGTGTTGGTTTAGCCTTTTCTCTTTTCTCTCCCAGGTGCCTGTGATCACCAGTCTTTGGAGTGCCTCTCCTCTCTCCTTGCACATGGCAGGTCCTGGGTTCTTTTTACTTGGCACCTGGTGCCTCCACACAAAGCATCTTCCCACTGTGCCAGATACCCAGGGGTTGTGGCCTTGAGAAATCAATGAGAATACTACAAGCTGTCAAGGAGTGTAAAGCCCAGTACACTGGGGACAATAAATTAAACAAAACAACCCCTAGAAAAGGAATAAAATAACAGGACCACAGAGGGAGTGACTTTACTGAGAACAAGAACATAGGGTCTGGGGAAGTAAAGGGCTACAAGTTAATTAATATTTAACCAATATCTATAAATGAGTTAATTCCCACCTCTTAACACACTCAAACTCCTCCTACCTCAGCTGCCTTCCTGAAGTGGATGGCACTGTTGAGGTGGCATGTCCTGAGACAGTGTTACAGCAGTGTGGCATCAACTGGCTTAACCAAAAGCTACCTTATTTTCTCTTCAGGCCAGAGTCCTCTTCTGACTCCAGCTAGGCTCTTGGGTTTCCTGGTCTGGAATCTTCCTGGGGTGTTGGCTGGCTCTTGGTAGCCAGAGCTAGGTGGGCTTTCTCCTTCTCTGGATACTAGCTCCAGCATTGCAGTGACCAGAGTCTCAGAGCAGTGTGAGAACTCCCTTTGTGGGCAGTAGGCGCATAGCTGGGATGTCACGTGCCAGGTGGTCTCTCTCCCAGCTTCCAAACCAAAACCAAAGCAAAACTCTTTCTCCTTTGTGTAGTCAGGCTGTCCCCTAGTAGGAAGGGGGTCTGCACAGCTCTGACTTATCATTGGTCCAGTGGACAGTTCATCCAGATCACACCATGAAGAAAACTCCTTATCAGCCCCAGCAGGGGTTTCTAGTTCCTTCTGTCACCAACCCTGATTCCAAGCATGCTGGGAATGGAGTCAGACACTTTGGCAGCCATCTTAACTGGAGTCCTTTTGGTAAGGCCCCCTACATTCTCAGACCAGAGCTCCAGTAGCTGGGATTCAGAAAACCCCCAGAGGGATTTCAATGACATACAACTTGCCAGTGGGTTACACAGCAACTGGTGAACCAACACTGGAATGTTGTGTTTCAGAATTCCTGGCTCTGGGAGCAGAGTGTGGTCAAGTGGTTACAGATAACTCAGCCAAGCACATACTTTGGCACATACCTTCTTCAGAACAACGTGACAAAGCAAGACCAAGGCTTGGCTCTGCCATGTTAGAGGCTGGGATTCTAGTCATAGTGCTGCTTAACATGACCTGCAACTTCTCAGTTGTTGTCTCTGCAGGTGAATGCCTACTCTAAAATAAGAGAGAAGGCCTTACTTAATAAGCATTATGGACAGATGCATTAAGAGCAATCAACATAGAAGCTGGGACTAGAGTGCTTAGCCTTTTGGCTTGAAGCTCACTGAATACTCCCCTAGGCTACAGGCCATTGTATAATGGAGGAGCTCTCCCAGTGTCTTAAAAATATCTGACATTTTCCGTGAGAAGCAGGTAGGGTGACCAGATGTCCTGATTTTATAGGGACAGTCCCAGTTCTGGGGTCTTTTTCTTATGTAGGCTCCTATTATCCCCCACACTCTGTCCGATTTTTCACACTTGCTGTCTGGTCACCCTAGAAGCAGGCCAATATGACAGACCTGCCAACTGCATGAGTGTCAAGCGAGATACATGATGCTTAACAGGTCATCCTGGGGAGAGGGGGAGCCAAGGCTCACCCTCCTCTCCCCCCACTTTCCCTGCAATGCACTGGCCTACAGCAAAAGTGAGCCACCATACAGTAGCACGTAATCTGTGCCATAGGTTTTTCTGCTCACCGAGGCCTACCTACATTCTTTCCTATGGGTGTCTCCCAAATCAGGGCCCCCAAATGTAGCGTCCAGTTTTGAAAATTTGGGCCTAGGTTCCTTGAACTTTGGCGACTGCGCTTCAAAATGTCAAACAAGAGCAACAATTTACATTTTTGGTCATGAATTATATAGAGTGGCACACCCCAATGAAGTGTTGCCATTGACTTCAGGGACTCCAGATTGGGCGCCACGGGATTGGCCAACGTAAGCAGTGATGCACACCCATGAATCTCAGTGGAGAATCAACCCCTACAATGCTAACTGACCTGCTGCACAATGTTCAGATAAACCTAGTTTAAAACTGTTCCGAGTCTTTCAGTGAGTGCCTGAAATGAGAAATTCTACCAGGAGGTACAATAAGCCAGAGTGCAGTGCAGTGAGCTGTGAAACTATCAGAAGACTATTCCAGACCAGTACTTTATTATTTACATATGCAGTCCTCACAAGGTGGTAAAAGCTGCCATGTAATCTCTCATCAGTAATAATTCCCCCACTTTATAGCATAGCAGGAGACAGCTGTTTTGTAAGCCAAGTGAAAGGAGAAAATTGCATGTTGCACCAACGGTTTGTTCAGAATTCGAATGCAATCATTCCAGCTTAGTCAGGATTTCAGCCATGTCTTTACACTGTGATTTTAATGCCCTTTCAGCCTCAGTCTCATAGTCTCAGAATTTGTTTTGAATATAGTAAAGTGCACTAAGCCTTTTTATGATTTCCTGTAGTATTTCAGAGCCTTGGAGTGAAAGTGCCTTCTAAATCTTTTTCCAGGACTCTCCTGTGACTTTAAATATTTGCAAGTATGTTGCCAGTTTCAAGGTAAACCTTGAAAGAAAATGATGCAGTTAAAAGTAAGATAGGTGCTTGATTCATATTTAAATACAGATCTATCCGTTCAGCTTTGGTTTCTGTGGCAAAAGATCCAGAGCAGAGATGAGCTTTTTAATGTTCTTATTCCGGGTGAGACCAGATTTCAACTGATCAGCACCCACAGTTGGGGTCAGACTCTCAAAAAAATTCAGTACCCAAGAGCTCCTGCCATGCACCCAACATGCTGAGCTCTATTGAAAACCTGGCTAAATATTTTAGTGCATAAATGGGATTTGGGCTGTTTTGTCTTTGAAAATTGTGCCATTTAAGAATAAAAGCTGTGATTTCCGGAGACTACCTGGATTTAGGAGCCCAACTCCCACTGAAAACTCAGAGGTCTTAGGTCCCATTAAAAATTTCAGCCACTGAGACTTTCATGGGGTCTCTGGGGTCATTAGAGTGGAAAGATGATCCTGTGATTGGGGCATTAACTCGGGATTTAAGAGATCTCTGTTCTGCTCCTGGCTAAGCCACAGATTCCACGTGTGATGGTGGGAAAGTCACTTAACCTACCTTGTTCCACACTGTTCTGTCTGTAATGTGGGGAGAATACTTCTCTCTCTCAAAGGCAGTTGTGAGGCTAAAATCCATTCATGGTCATGAGGTGGTCAGATTTGGTGGAGGTGATGGTCACATAATTCCCTAGCTAGACAGTACAACGTGTGGTATCTGAGATGTCCCAGATTTATGTAGTAAGGGGTGACAAAAGTGAACCAGGAACTGGACAAAGGTCTTCACGGGATTTGTAAATTTTCTAAAAGGATATATAGATGCATTCCTGTGTTGAATACTCATCGCAGGCAGGTTAGCAGGAGCATTCTGTCCATACATCCTTGCTTGGCTCAATTTTGGGGTTTCCTTTCCTGTTCACCTTTAAAGTGTGAATCCTCTTCCAGTAGAGACCTCATAGACTGACTCAGGTGAAAGGTATATCCTTAAATATATTGAATACTTTCATTTTTGTCTTTTCCTACTCAAGTGCCAGTTGTCACGAATGGGAAAAGCCTGCTAACGCCAAAGGCTCTGAATTTGCCAAAACTCAAAACAAAATAAATATCTTTCTGCATGAAGCGTTTGCTGGAAAATGATTTATTTCTCTAAGACAGTAACATGGCCAACATTCTAAAAATGTTAGACTTTTAAATCTATATTTAGGCCCTGATACTCAAAAGGCTCACTCAATAAGTGAGGTACTAAATCTTTATGTTTCAGAGGCTGTGGATCTTCCATTGGCTCTCTCAATAACAGAAGCAATGGGTTCATTGGTAACTTGCAGTTCATGATATCTTTCATTTGTTTGCTTAGTTATTTGAAGAATCTGTCCAATTTAATATGTGGCCACCAGATATGGATGAAATTCCCTAGTGCCCCTTACTCTCCCTAACAGCCTTCTCTTGCCATGCATCCTTTTAGATCCAGCCAGTGGCAGGACACAGGGCTAGGCTGTGACTTGAACGACACTCCCACACAAGGAAGAGGTGGGCAGGGAGTGTGCGGAGAGGGTTGGCAAATAGGCTAAGCCTTGGCTCCACATTCCCATACTCACTGGCCAGTGCAGCCAAGCTAGCACGGGTACATACTCTGATGTGCTGTTGGCATATGCCAGCAGCAAATTACCCCTCACCCACCCCAACGCAAGGAGGAATCACGGAGAGAATTGAGATTCAGTGGTGTGTCTAGTTGCAGCCTTACCTTGGCCTATTCCTAGGATAAGGAGGCTTAGACCCCACCCCTTACTCAGCGCTAGCCTAGAGTCATCCTTTTGCAATAGCATGTACTGAAAGTGGGGCTTCCAATCTCCCCATTTGTTTCTGTTCATAGTTTTTCTCCTTCCCATTCATTCATTCCCTCATAGAATCATAGAATATCAGGGTTGGAAGGGACCTCAGGACGTCATCTAGTCCAACCCCCTGCTCAAAGCAGGACCAATCCCCAACTAAATCATCCCAGCCAGGGTTTTGTCAAGCCTGACCTTAAAAACCTCGAAGGAAGGAGATTCTACCACCTCCCTAGGTAACGCTTTCCAGTGTTTCACCACCCTCCTAGTGAAAAAGTTTTTCCTAATATCCAACCTAAACCTCCCCCACTGCAACTTGAGACCATTACTCCTTGTCCTGTCCTCTTCTACCACTGAGAATAGTCTAGAACCATCCTCTCTGGAACCACCTCTCAGGTAGTTGAAAGCAGCTATCAAATCCCCCCTCATTCTTCTCTTCCGCAGACTAAACAATCCCAGTTCCCTCAGCCTCTCCTCATAAGTCATGTGTTCCAGACCCCTAATCATTTTTGTTGCTCTTTGCTGGACTCTCCAATTTCTCCACATCCTTCTAGTAGTGTGGGGCCCAAAACTGCACACAGTACTCCAGATGAGGCCTCACCAATGTCGAATAGAGGGGGATGATCACGTCCCTCAATCTGCTCACTATGCCCCTACTTATACATCCCAAAATGCCATTGGCCTTCTTGGCAACAAGGGCACACTGCTGGCTCATATCCAGCTTCTTGTCCACTGTCACCCCTAGGTCCTTTTCCGCAAAATTGCTGCCTAGCCATTCGGTCCCTAGTCTGTAGCTGTGCATTGGGTTCTTCCGTCCTAAGTGCAGGACCCTGCACTTATCCTTATTGAACCTCATCAGATTTCTTTTGGCCCAATCCTCCAATTTGTCTAGGTCCCTCTGTATCCTATCCCTGCCCTCCAGTGTATCTACCACGCCTCCCAGTTTAGTATCATCCACTAATTTGCTGAGAGTGCAATCCACACCATCCTCCAGATCATTCATGAAGATATTGAACAAAACCGGCCCCAGGACCGACCCTTGGGGCACTCCACTTGACACCGGCTGCCAACTAGACATGGAGCCATTGATCACTACCCATTGAGCCCGACAATCTAGCCAACTTTCTACCCACATTATAGTGCATTCATCCAGCCCATACTTCCTTAACTTGCTGACAAGAATACTGTGGGAGACCCGTGTCAAAAGCTTTGCTAAAGTCAAGATACAATACATCCACTGCTTTCCCTTCATCCACAGAACCAGTAATCTCATCATAGAAGGCGATTAGATTAGTTAGGCATGACCTTCCCTTGGTGAATCCATGCTGACTGTTCCTGATCACTTTCCTCTCATGTAAGTGCTTCAGGATTGATTCCCTCTCCTAGATCAAACTCCTCATGGTTTCTGTATGCTCCAATCGCATGCATACCTGCAGCACTTCTAACTCAGTCACTGAACGAGTGAGCCCAGGTTCTGCTTTTGCCCTGCACATAGACAGCAGCACTGTTGAAATCCTACTGCAGTGATGAAGTCGCGCAGCCCCAGTGACAGTGCTCCTGTGGAGAATGGAGGCATTTTGAGCTGAGAGGCTCTTTCAGGCTTATCATCATCTGCTGGAGATGGATGGCATGCTCCAACGGGTTCCCAATACGCAGGCAACCAGGAAGTCTGCCTGGTGGGCTGTTTTCTGCGTGATCCAAGACCACTGAATTTGGATGCCACAAAAACATGCTTAAAGGATTTGGGAACCAGAGCTGGAATGCTGTGTCTTGGCAGCAAGGGAGGGGAGAGAAATTGGCTTTCATCTCCCCTTCTGCCGCAAAAGACAATAAATAACCAGGAAGCTTCAAATAAATTTAAGACTGAAGAATTTCTGCATCCTCCCGATCCAGGAACATTTCAGGGATTTCTCCTGCAAGGCCTCTCTCTCATGTACTCACTGGGAAGGTCTTTTCCTCCCCTTTTTATAATAATGGGTCAGTCTGCTTTTCTAGAACCTTGGGTGCCTGACCTGAGTCTTGATCATCTCAGCCATAAAGGAATATTAATTTCATTCCAATCTGCTTGTTTTGTATAGGGGATGATAAATTATGTGGGAGGAAGTGGTTGGGGAACCATTTTTCATGAACTTTCAGCTAGTGCTCCCATTTGACTATCCAGGTTTGGCTCACTAGACAGACAGGCCTCACCTTCCTGTTCTCCACTGTAAGAACAGCAAGGAAGCTGCCTTTTGTAAGGGCCATGTTATAACCTCATTCTGTGAAGAGCTCTCATTGATATTGACCATAAGCCCAACTCCCTCAGGCCCAGCTCAGCCAGATTCAGAAATTCCTCCTCAGATTCTACTTCCCGTGTGACCTTTGGCCAGTTACCTAGGCTGATGTTTCCATAGGAGCCTCAGAGACTCAGTTGTCCAAGTCCCATTGACTTTCAGTCTCAATTTCTCTGCTCCATATCCCCAAAGGTATTTAAGTGCCTAACTCCCCTGAAATGTAGGCCTCACTTGCCCATTTGCACAATGGGGGTAATACTGCCTGTCTGACTGGTGTGTGGCAAGCTGTTCAGATACTACAGAGATGAGCACCCCGGCAAAGCCAAAAAATCAATAGATTCCACATCAAAGGTCTTTGTTGTTACTGCATCTGGGCAATAAATATTGCACAAGTAGGCTCAGAAATGGAACCCCCCCGCTCCCCAATATTGCCTTTCCCGTGAAAGGTTCTCTTGATAGACCCTACATAAGATTCTCCTGATAGAGTTACACCCTCATCATCCTATGGGGATAGGAGGGTTGTCCCTTTGGAGGAATAGACCTACTCAGTCTCTGTCCCTCCCAGGGCTTCTGGCAATGTTGCAATACATTCTGCATTGGCTCCCAGGCTGGAGGGAATGGTGCCATAGAGGCATGGAGGGGCCCCTTGGCAAACTGAGCAATGATCCTACCCATTAGCAATATGACTAGATGGTATTCACTACTCTCGCATAACTCTCCCACTGCCTACTCTAATATGAAGTACCACTAATTCGGTGGTGGCTGAGTGCTAACTGTTTTTGCCATCAAATGGAAACATGTGTCTTTCATGCATAAAGCAAAATAAGCGGCGTGGAGGAAGAAAAAAAGTAACATCCAAGACAGAGGGAGGGTAAACAAAGAAACTAGACAGACAAGTTCTATCGACAGACCCATTTTACTAAAGAGTCACTGTCAGGTTAAAAAAATCATGGGCCAAATTCTCTGCTGGGGTAAATTAGCATCGTTCCATTGACTTCACCAGAGCAACACTGATTTACGCCAGTGGAGTATGTGCACTCATATTTTTTTAATGGCCCTTACCTGTGGGTAATAACAATAACCTCAGATTATCCCAACAAAAATATTGCTAAGGCTCTAGGTTTTGTTGCAAATGCTGCAGAGAAGTGGTTCAGCTGAGGGCGTAATACATTTTTAAAAGAGTCTTGAGAACATGTATTAATATTGGCTCATACTTTCAGGGGCCCTGTCACAGTTACAGCCTGGCTGCAGCTCTGACCCCCTCTGGTCTCTCTAAGTGTCCCCCTCACATGTCCTTCCTTTGTGTCCTATGTCTTCCCCTCTACCAAGGTGGACTCCCATGATTCTCCCACCCTTACACTGGACCCTGGGCTACAACACCCTGTGGTCAACTGTACTTACCCGGCAGGTCTCCCTGGGTATTTGCGGTTCTTACCACTGGGAGCTTGTGACCAGTGATGGATACAGAGACCAGACAGCCTTCTTAAACCCAAGGATTGTTTAATCTTAACAATAGGAAGAAGGCAAAACCTATGAGAAAAATAATTTTAACCCAAAAAACAGTGTAAATGCATGTCTATCATACAGGAGAGTTACCCCGCCTGTGAAGGGATCCTATGAAAGCCTAGCTCCTTCTGACACCATGGTGGGTGTCAGCCTGTTTCCCCCAACAGCTCACTGACCCCTGGCCATAGAGAGTCCTTTTAACCTGCCAGAAGTCCCTCAGACTCTGAGTTCGGGGCCTGTTGCCTAACACCAGTTTGGTGAACACGATGGGGGGGTTGAGCCATCCTCATTGAGGCTAGTTGCTCTCCCATTCTCTTGTAGCACCCCTCCACAATTTGGTAGATTAGCCGCTATCCGAAGGTGTTGTACTCTTTCCTGCCAGTCAGCCTCTCCTTGAAGAAACCCTCTGTATCTGTAACCCTTCCGCCAAAATGCCCCAAACTGTCAAATAGCTGAAATGCAAATGGGGCCTGGCCCATTCAGTCCTTTCCCCTTGTTCCCCAACAGATGGGTCTTTGATACTGTAAAAAATGACAACAGGTTTCACAAATGTGGGGCCAGATTTTCAGATGTGCTCTGTTCCCAACATGGAGTTTGGCCATTGACTTCCATGGGGCCGGGATTTCACTCTGGTCCTTACGTGGCCCAGATTTTCAAAGTGGCACATGCCAGTCAGGTTTGCACAGCTAGGAAGGTATTTGTACAGGGGCTCTGTGTTGGACGTGGGCTTGCTCTATCTTTATTTATGAATACTATATGTTCTGTATATTTGTCTTTTGGGTTCGAGGGTTGTGTGACTATGTAAGCCCTGTTGCCTGAACCCCGAGAGAGTTGGGAACTCACTGTTGACACCTGTTGGTGAATAGGGAGAAGAGTGGCCCAGAGCTGCTTGAGAACTGCAGATGGCCTGGGGTTTTGTTGGCGGAGGGAGCTCTCTGCTGCCATCTGTTGGGGGACAAGAGGAAATGACTGAATGGGCCACACAACATTTACATTTCCACTATGTTACAGTTTGGGGCATTTTGTGCTCGCCTGTCACCACTGCATCTCCAGGTGGGTAGGGGGAGCTGGGCAGAAATGCAGAATTTTAAAAGCAAAACCTCCATTAGCCAAGGCTGACATGACTGACAGGAGAAAGTAGGCTATTGATTGCATTCCCTCCACTGGGCTCCTCAGGTCCTGCTAGGGACAAAGCAAGCCAAGAACAATTTTGGGAGTCTGATCAGCAAGCAGTCGCTCAGCCCTCCCTGGGAGCTGTTACTGTTCTCAGCTCCGTCCTGGTATTCCTTTGCTGTGCTGTAATCAGCTCTCACCTTACCAAGCCTCATGCTGGGACATGTTTATATGACCAGGCCTTTTCCCCTTCATTAGTACCAAGGTCAGGAGAGATCAGAGGTCAGGCCCAAGCTGGATGATTTCACTTTTAAACAAATCCAACACCTCCCCCTGTCCTTCCCCTCAAAGAGGCTGTCACATAAATTTTCATTTTGTACCACTAGTTTTTCCTTTGCGTTAACAAAGGGGATATTTAATTCACTAAAACCATCAGGTCATTCCTTCTTTATTAATCCTAGAGTATTTGTGTAGCTCTTGTCAGTGCCCGGCTCCTGCACTTAATTTACAAAGTGTCAATGAGGAACTCTGTAAAAATAACAGTGGCAAAGGTTTTAAATACAAATACAATATGATCTCCCATCCTCACATACTGCAACGATTTTAAACTGAACCAGCTGGAACTCAGCAACCCAGAGATTCCTGGCTGCCCAATTTTATTCTCTCCCTCAGCTGTTTCTGTAACATAATTGCAGGGAGTAGCAAAACTGGTGCTATTAGAATTGGGATGTTTCAGTGAGCAACAAGGTAAAATGCAACAGACTCGTTTCATTTTCACTAGTTTCACTCATCTGAATCCAAGAGTTTGAGCTAAAACTTAGGTAGAAGTCTCTGAAAACTAAAGCCACTAAAATTTTGTGCAGCTTCTGAATGCTTCTGTGATTCTCCCTGGGAAAGAGTGATTGCAGGAGAGGAAAGAAACCTACTGCTAAACATTCTCTCTGAGAAGCAGGACACAAGGTTGCTGTAATGTTGCATTTCCACAGCATTATTCCTTTTTCTGGACTCTCGCATTCCACCTTTTCAAACATTCCAGGCAAGCAATTCACAGCGGGCACTTTGCTAGCAGTGCCCCCTGCTGTTTAAAAGGAAATTTCAAAGGCCGTTTGACCTGGGAAAAGAAATTAGCCTTCACCATATGTTGGGTTAGGCGATTTAGGTTGCAATTGCCAAAGGAGTTTAAGGGAGTTAGGTGCTCAAAGCCTACTCAAAGTAAAATTCCCTTGGTCTTCCTTGAAAAACCTGATTCTTCAAGATGCTTAGTGCACTGGAGGTCTGAGTTCAAACCCTGCCTTAGGTCACAAATGGAAATGAATTCTGTGGTTCCAACTTAGTCCCTAGTGAACACAAGTGCCATGGCACAGCCCTCTGTAGTAGGAAGAGAGCCTGAGACATAAGCCCTTGTACCAGGGGCCTGGTATAAGGCAGGACCTCCTCACAGAATCTGGCAAGATCAGGGCTGATATTGCAGAAATATACATTCCTAAGAAGTTCTAGTTACAGAGTACTCACACAAACATCCCGATACCAAGGATGGTACAAAAACATTCCCCAAGGATAACAGGAACACACTGACCCCTCCTAAAAGATAAGGTCAGAATGACAGTATGTAATAGAGATGTTTTGATCAAACCAACATGTACAAGGTGAGGGGTAATAACTAGCCATGTCAGGGGGCAGTAACTAACTATGTCAGAGGGGTAGAACTAACTTGTTTGTATTGGAATATAAAGATGTATCTCAGAGAGAATCTGGCCTAGGGAGGAACGGAAAGTCCCACCGTTCACTGAGTTGGTACATTGTTATGGGCATACGTGTATTAGTGGTCCGGTAGAGTCTGCAGGATACTAGTATTATGCTTCGTCGACAATTAGTGTGGCTGGGTGCCTTCATCCCTTAACGAATCTTGTGGTCATTGGGCGGTTCACTCGAGGTCTGCAGTGCCAGCTGTCCATGCAGGGATGGGGTAGCACACAAAGAGAACACACACACAGCCAGACATCTATCAACATGTAACCACACCACCAAGTTCCACTCAAGAGCACTGGAACAGGGCATGCATCTTCTGCTTGACATTTGTAGTTTTGTAACCACTAGTATAGTAATGCAGGTGAAGAATGAGGCCCAGGTATAAAGTTGGGAGCATACCACTTCCCCATGCCTGCTCACGGTAGGCCCAATTTTAGCTGTTTTTATTAGCCCTCCGTCTTCAAAAGCAAGCAACCCAAACATTACCTTTAAAAAGTACTCCAGAGAGAGCATTTCTAATCCAAATTACTTTTTAACAAAGTCCTTTGGGCTCTTCTGAAAATCCCAGGCTAAATCTATAACATTCAAATAATTCTAATAATAATAACTCTAATGAGGCAGGAAATAGAAATATACCCATCGTGTCACAGGCCAAGCGATCTTGCCTAATTTCTGTACTCCAATTAACGTCTAACTCGGGATGGCCTGCCTGTGCCTCAGACTCCACACAAAAAATCCAAAGGTCTCTCACTGACCTAAAGATGAAGTGCAGTCAGAATTAAGCTCTCACCAGGCTTGGCTTCTTGGCCAAAGGCAGAGGGAGGATCCTTCCACCCAACCGTTGGCTTTACCCAGAACTGCCCCCCTGATAGAAGCAGACAGCCCTTATCATCTGGCCTACTGAGCCCTAATTGGCCTCTGCCTGCTCCCACCCCTTCTAGCCTCTGGAGGGCTAAGTCTTCCTGACCTTGGGAAGCCTTTCTAGGCAACCCCTGGAGGTCCAAACTCACTGCCCTTCTTTTTCTTAAAGGGATGCTTCTGAAGACAGAGTGTGCTGAGGTAACAGGATCTGGCCGGGACAGTGAATGCCTGGCACATCACATTACCAATTAACCAGTCTTAGGAAGTGGCACTGTTTAGGACAAGACTTACCTTTGATAATGGCCTACAAATTGTACCTTATGTTGCTCATCTTCTTTTACTGACCTTTACTTTTTTACTCTTAGTAAAAAAGATATTGCCAGTGTGAATCGAAATCCTCTGTGTGTAACCATCAACATGTCAAAGTCAACTTGTATCTAAATATAAACTCCACACAGGAATATATGTATTAAAAATTACCTGATGCAATGTCACACTCATATTAGCAATGCTGGGACTTTGCTTTTATTCTCTGTTACACAGTTTGAATCACTTCATACCAGGGACAATCACAAGAGTGTTGTGTAGTACACACTATACAATCATTATTCTGTTCCCTTCTTTTCTGGTCTCCACTAGGGAATTGCATGGAAAATTCTCCACCAATGCTACCACCAGTGTAACTGCACATATCTAACAGGAACAGCAGAGACAAGAGGAAGCAAGCTAGAAAGTGACATGGAGACAGACAGTGATTAGTGTTGGGATATAGATATTCAGGCCTGCCTGTAAAGGCCTATACTCTAAGAATGTAGGTATATGTTTATCATTTAGCTAGTTATAGAGGTATAAAAGAAAGAATCTGTGTAAGGGCCTTCTCTCACTGTGACAGTCTGAGGCCCTGTTCTTAGGCCAATGCCTTTGGCTAAGCAGCAGAGGCAGCCATAAGCTGGGAAGCGACTGGTCTCATCCTCACATTCCAAACTAGTCAATATGGGGCTGTTAGGAAGGTGATCCGATCTATCACCTCCAGAGAAAGGGAAGAGCCTAGAAGATGTAAAAGGAAATTTAATCTGATAGTTTTCTGTCTGGTACGAACTCACTTATCAATAGACACAGCTGGGAAACCCTTATGTCTTTATAGAGGTAGTTGTGAAATCCTCACTTCTGTATTGTTTTGTCATTATAGTTCCTACTTTGCTATTGTTTATTTGTCTGGTTCTGTGATTGTTTCTGTCTGCTGTATAATTAATTTTGCTGGGTGTAAACTAATTAAGGTGGTGGGATATAATTGGTTAGCTAATCATGTTACAATATGTTCAGATTGGTTAGGTAAATTTCAGTAGAATGACTGGTTAAGGTATAGCTAAGAATATTACTATATAAATTAGGGGCAAACAGAAAGTAAGTTGGGATTCGAAAATAAGGAAGAAGGAACTTGGATTTAAGCTTGCTGGAAGTTCACCCCAATAAACTTCAAATTGTTTGCACCTTCTGATTTTGGGTATTGTTGCTCTCTGTTCATGCGAGAAGTACCAGGGAAGTGGAAGAGTGAAGGAATAAGCTCTCTAACAGTTAGGGGTTGTGTGAGTCATTCTCTGTATCCAGTTTCATTCATTATGATGCTGAGACTCTCTCCTTCCTCCAAGCAATTTCATTAATAAAAGTGATAGAAATGCCAGGAGCCACCAGAGCCTTGTCTACACTAAGGCACCTCCCATCAGATCACTTGTGGGACTTCTCCCCTACAGATACACAAGGCCTATGCAGTGACACAGGCTCAAACTCAGATCTTGGTGTCATGCTAAACTAAGCTCAAAAGGTTAAGGAGCTCACCCTTGTATAACTATCCAAGGTTTTTTTGGGCTGGAAACCTCACAGGAACATACTACCTCTCTCAGGGTTGGCAATGTTTCCTGGTTTCTGAGCAGGAAAATATTATTTTAAATGTTAAACAACCTTTTTTTAACCTTAGGCTAGACTCAGTTATAAGTTTTGTTCAGTGGTTCAGGCCAGTTCTCAGCTGCCAGAGCCTTGTTCCTCCGCTGGAAGCACATGCCAACACCATCCTCCAGTGTCGTCTCAACACCAAAAAGCAGCTAACACCAACGATTTACAGCCCATCGTTCTAAAAATAAATAGTCTGCAGGGCCCAGTCACTCCAGGGTCAGCTGGCGTGGAGGACATGGGGCCAGCCCCTTCTCATATTTACTATGAAAGATCACATGCTTCCCCCTCTCCTATTCCAGTCCAAATCGGAAACTGAGCCAAATGATGAACAGGGAAATAGTCGGTAACTATTGTGCATTCAAAATCCCATTCCAAGCCATACTCAGTGGTGCCTGAGGGAATTAGGTGCCGCCCACTGACGGTGGCAATTAGGCACCAACTCCTTTGAATATACCAGCCTTCAAGACGAATCCACCCTGACTCATCATTTCTCTCTGAAGAGGGTGATTGTTTTGGTTCTCAGAAGACTGGAGGGATGACTAAAGCCAGGCACTGTTCAAGCTCATGGCGTCCAGCTCAGTCAGCTCTGCCTTAATTCTGACCTCCGGCATTTCCCACACACACCACCTGCCCACCCCCGGTTTTCCTTCTCCCAAGCTATTTTGCCAAGGATTTTTTATTCTGGCTTTGTAACAGAGCCCGCAGGATATGAAGAGAGTGACTTCCAGCTGAGAGGAGCCTAACACAGCTCTGGCTGGGCCAGGGGAGGCAGCTTCTTAGCTCTAGGAGAGCTGGCCACGTGAGCCCTGGTTTGAATTAGCTGAGAGACGGTGCAGAGGGAGCACATGGCAGTACCACAGCCATTGCCTGTACATGAGCGGCGGGGAGAGTTTGCCAACAAGGTGCCTGCTCACGTGGCCTGGCCACCAGAAGTAGGTGTCACATGGGCAAACATCCAGTAGGAAATAGAGTGAGACCTCCAGTCTGTAGGCCCAATCATGCAAATGCTCACTCAGGGGGGTAGTCCCGTGGCAACCGATGGGAATATTCACATGAGGGAAGACTGACAACACAAGGGGTGCTGAGTCAGGCCGCAAGGGATTAGATGATTTGGGAATGAGTTTGTTAACTAATGGTGTTATTATTGCACCCTGCATTACCGCCCACAATCAGAAAGTTGTAGCCCATTAGTGAGCTGGAATGGTGTAGAAACAGTTTTTTCACAATATACATCCCATTACCCCAGAGAATTACTCAGCCTCATTGATGACCAGTCTTTGCTGTTTCAAAGTAAATATTTCCAAATGCTGCACACTGAATATGAATGTATTGCATTTTTCCCATATGTCTTTGACCTATGCAATGAACAGCCCCCACAATTAAAAAGTTACTGCCAGCTACTCTATGGCTTCATTTCTATTTCTTCAATGTTTCCCAAACCCCTTTAGAAGCTTGAAGATAAAGGCCCTGATTCGGGAAAGCATTTCACCACGTGCTTAACTCTGTCCCTGTTCAGGGTAACATGTAAGCACATGCTGATCTCTAAGCAGATGCTTACAATTAAGCACGTACTAAAGTGCTGATCTGAATTGAGATGTTTTCCTGAATTGAGACCAAAATTTCTTTTCCTCTTCATTAGTTCCTAGATTTTCCAATGCCACCCTCCGTTTTTGCACTAACAATTATTTGCAGGTGAAATTTCTCATGATGATGTTGAGCTACCTGATTGCAGCCATGAATGAGGTACTTCAATAACTAAGGGTCTGATCACTAGATAAGAGCTAGGTAGGTGGACAGGAACACTGGACTGGGACTCAGAAGACGGATTCTATTTCTGGCTCTGCCACTGGCCTCTTGGGCAAGTCACTTCCCCTCTCCATGCCTCAGTTTCCTCATCTGTAAAATGTGGATAATGATACTGACCTCCTTTGTAAAGCACTTTGAGGTCTACTGATAAGAAGAGCTAGGTATTATTAATAGTTATTATCCATACAAGTCTTTCATTGACCTCAGTGGGCTTTGGATCACATCCCAACTGAACCAAAGTTGTGCCTTGAGAAACAGATGCCTCCTTAAGGATGGGATGAACATATGGCTCTTATCTCTTTGTAAAATGTTTATTTTTCACTCCCCACATGCTTCAGAGCTGAGCAGAGGCATATATAGATGGACAAGAAGTGCAATATACCAGTTCACTTAGCAGGGAGGGTAGAGACCGTTCCTCGCGTGTCTGAAAATCCCCTAGCAGTTTGGAAGTGACTAGAGCAGTGGCAGCTACAGCTATAAAAAGGAAATGAGACCCAGTGCGGGTGTGAAGCCCTAGATTTCAGGAACAGCGTGGATGGAGTGTGTCAGCTATGCAGCACCCAGCACTAGAACTGGTCGCAGTTTTTCAAAAACTTCCACCCAACAATCTATGTGAACATCTCTAATTTGAGGATGAAAGTCCTTCACCATTTTTTAAACCAGCTCTCCCCCCTGCATGACAGGAGAGGGAGGAGCTGGCCGGCAGGCAGGGGGCACTGGGGGAGAAGGGAGCACTCATCTGCGGGGCTGCTGGTGAGAGCTGAGCACCCACTACTTGTTTCCGTGGGTGCTCTAGCCCCGGAGCACCCACTGAGTCAGCACTTATGCTTGCTCACATTTTTTCACTACAGCCTAGAACCCAACCACTGGTGGGGCAGCTGAGGAGCCTGCATGGGTAACACTGTGAGAACACCCCTTTCGCAAGCACACCTCCCTCTGTCACAGTAATGCCCCATCGGTGCCACCCGTTCCAAGGACACCTGGGCAGCTGAGCATATGCGGCAATGGAAGGTAGACTCCAGCTGCCCTATACACCGATGAGGACTGGATTCCAGCTGCCCTATACAATTATGGAGAGTAGGGAGGTAAAAACAGGGCTCTCTGACCTGTACCCAGGCTATCCTGTAGCTAGGTCCTGGATCAGGCCTTTAGGCCATATGGAGAGTCAGGCATAAATAGCAAGTGTTTGTACCCCCCAGGCACTCAGGAAGACACAACCTAGGGCATGTGCTCCGCACAAGACAGTGGCTGCAGCTGGATTGAACACCCCAGTTGTGCACTTGTCCTAAGAAGAGGGCAAGTGCATGTTCTGGCTTTTCATGTAGAGCCAAGACACCCTGCCTTCATCTCCCTTTGGTCATGTTCCTGCTGCCTGAGAACCACCTCCACAGTTTGAAGATGGACTACAGTGAAAGCACAGCACACTGACCAGGAGTCCCCCCTCCGCAGCCAGGCCACAGAGCAAGAGAGCTAGTCAGAGCTGAGTGCAGCCTCTGGAATGCAGTGGCTGGCTGGAATGACTGTAAGCAGAGCCCTGCCAGGACCAAGCAAGAGAAGCATGTTTTTATTTAAAAGCCACATGCTGGGGCGTATCAGCCAGCCCATCAAAGCCCTCCTCGGTCTGTGGATACCCAAGGCCTTGGTGAGCAGATGCTCTCACTGAGTCATGCTGATATCACCACCCTGTCTCACCTTCCACATAAGCACAGCAAGAAGACTCGATTTCTGCTCTGCCCCGGCCCAGAGGGCCATTGACGAAGTTCAAGAGCCATGGGCAAGAGAAACACTGTTAGCTCCTGAAGGTGTTTAATGACTGCTGACCCCGGGAAGGAGTGCATGGCAGCTCCGCCGCACAGCCACCGCTTTCCCAGCCAAAGAGAATGCTATGTTTGGTGAAGCTGTAGAAGTCTGCAGGGAAGGGCTGTCATTACTTGGAGTAACACCACCATGTTTATCCTTCCACTGAGGATAATGAGGGCAGGAGTTTAATTTTATATACTTACCTATTGTTCATTGGATGCTTTGTAATGCTGAGCTGTTTGGACAGCTTAGTAAATGCTCAGAAGAAACAAATCACTAAATTCTCACTGAAATCAGAAGGTATTTTGTTAAAGGGAAAATACCAGCAGTGGGAAAGCAGCCAGCATTTAATCCATTTTAAAGCCAGAAGTGACAGTAATGATCATCACTTCCGACCTCCTGCAGAACGTAGGCCAAGGAACTGTTGTAATAATTGGGGCCTAACAGACCTATCCGAAATGTGAACTCAGCTGTTGGAAAGTGGGTGAAAGTTTATAAAATGTTCCCGTCACCTATTACAATCAATGTCGATGGGATAAATTCCAAAAGGGAGACAGAAAAACTGAATGAGTCCAAACAATGGACACAATGCACGGACACGTCTGGTGAACAAGAGGAGAACGGAACCGGCAATGGATGAGCCAAAATTGGTGTGTTGGAAACTAGGCCTAACTGGTGGACAAAATAATGAAAGGATGGACAGTTCTGCCCACCACCTCGCCTTGGGGTCCTGAAAAGAGAGCCTTTGTGGGGATCAAACGGGGAATGGATTCCTGGCAGAGTCCCGAGGGACAGGCTGCCAGGCCTCTGCTTCACTACAAAGAAACTGTCCTTTGGCCACGAGTCTCGCGGGCAACTGTGTCATTGTGACACACAGACCTCAGCATGCCCATGGTTAGCCTCAGCTAACCATCACTGCTGCACCCACAAGGACCCCAGCCCAATACATGTGGACGTGTTATTGCTTGACTTTAGCAAAGCTTTTGACACGGTCTCCCACAGTATTCTTGCCAGCAAGTTAAAGAAGTATGGGCTGGATGAATGGACTATAAGGTGGATAGAAAGCTGGCTAGATCGTCAGGCTCAATGGGTAGTTTTCAATGGCTCCATGTCTAGTTGGCAGCCAGTATCAAGCGGAGTGCCCCAAGGGTCGGTCCTGGGGCCGGTTTTGTTCAACATCATCATTAATGATCTGGAGGATGGCGTGGATTGCACCCTCAGCAAGTTTGGAGATGACACTAAACTGGGAGGAGTGGTAGATATGCTGGAGGGTAGGGATAGGATGCAGAGGGACCTAGACAAATTAGAGGATTGGGCCAAAAGAAATCTGATGAGGTTCAACAAGGACAAGTGCAGAGTCCTGCATTTAGGACAGAAGAATCCCATGCACCGCTACAGACTAGGGACCGAATGGCTCGGCAGCAGTTCTGCAGAAAAGGACCGAGGGGTTACAGTGGACGAGAAGGTGGATATGAGTCAACAGTGTGCCTTTGCTGCCAAGAAGGCCAATGGCATTTTGGGCTGTATAAGTAGGGGCATTGCCAGCAGATCGAGGGACGTGATCGCTCCCCTCTATTGGTGAGGCCTCATCTGGAGTACTGTGTCCAGTTTCGGGCCCCACACTACAAGAAGGATGTGGAAAAATTGGAAAACATCCAGCAGAGGGCAACAAAAATAATTAGGGGACTGGACACAGGACTTATGAGGAGAGGCTGAGGGAACTGGGATTGTTTAGTCTGCGGAAGAGAAGAATGAGGGGAGATTTGATAGCTGCTTTCAACTACCTGAAGGGGGTTCCAAAGAGGATGGATCTAGACTGTTCTCAGTGGTAGCAGATGACAGAAAAGGAGTAATGGTCTCAAGTTGCAGTGGGGGAGGTTTAGGTTGGATATTAGGAAAAACTTTTTCACTAGGAGGGTGGTGAAACACTGGAATGGGTTACCTAGGGAGGTGGTGGAATCTCCTTCCTTCGAGGTTTTTAAGGTCAGCCTTGACAAAGCCCTGGCTGGGATGATTTAGTTGGGGATTGGTCCTGCTTTGAGCAGGGGGTTGGACTAGATGACCTCCTGAGGTGCCTTCCAATCCTGATATTCTATGATTCTATGTGGGATCCTTCTCAGTCTTCCCCTCTCTCGGGTGTTCCTTTCCATCCCCCACTAGCCTCCTCCTGGTCCTCTCTCTCTCCTGGCTTTTCACCTGATGCACCGCATGGCATCAGCACAATGAGATGAAATGGCCCATCCAGCTCCGCCCAGCCTGAGAAAGATCAGTGAAGGCGAGGGACCTGATCACAGGGGCAGTGGGAGCTAGTGCCCCTGCAATGGAAATACTCTTGCGGCTCTGCCGCTGCATAAACTCACCTGGAGGTGCCTCTGCAGCACCCAGGATCAAGCCAGCGAGCAAGTAAGGCTGCCTCCCCTAGAGCCAAGTTTTCTTTGCTCCCCATCCTGTCCTTCACTCCCCATTCACAGCAAGCTTCTGCCTCTCCTGCCTGATCAGACCAGACAGTTGGTGTCCCAAACTGGGTCTAGCGCAACAGCTGCTGTGGCCAACCTCCCAGCCCAGAGCACCCATCTGTGCCTGACTTGTTGGCCAGTATCCTGAGCACATCAGCAAAAGCCGTACTTCCCCCTCCATTACAACCCTAACTCTTTGTCCCTCTTATGTCTGTCTGTTACATCCAAGGCAGGGAAGGGACTGTCATTCACAACTCAGAACTGAACAGAGCTAACCTGTTCCTTCCCACCCAGAAGGACCCGGGTAGCTAGCTGAGCAGGGGCAGAGTGGGAAGTAAATTGCCCAGGCAAAGGGATGGCACTTATTGTTTCCTTCTGGAGCAAGGGGAAGCATGGCCCAAATTGTGAATTACAGTCATTATTCAGCCCCTGCTCTGTTCCTGGGGCAGCGCAACTTCCTGATTGTAATATGCCAATCCATCCATATGCATTTGCACAGTGCCTAGCACAACGGGGCCCTTATTTCAGTTGGACTCTCTAAGCACTACTGTAATACACGTACATAATAACAATACTAAAACAGTGCTGTGAAGGTGTCGCCATACACCCCACAGCCCCATCAGTTATCCTACTCTAGGAGAGTACCCAGCAACAGGCTCCAAGGGGTGTAACACAAGGGAAAATATCAATACGCATATCAAGCCAATTCCATGTGATTGTACAAGAATTCATCCTCACACCATGAGTGCCCAGAGTAAAGAAGTGCTGAAGCAGAGTTTGGGCTAGCTAGAAATTAGAAGTATTATCAGATCTTACATTGTCTACATAACATAAAGCAACAGCAAACCTAGGCCCTGACTTCTGTTGACTCCCAAGTCACAGTATCTAGGGTAGCTAGTAAGAACGTAGACTTATCCTGCCACTGAAGGTAATGTCTGCAGTTTGAATACCATATCCAAGTTAACCAGCACCAATGGAGAGCAGCCAGAAACAGTGGAAAGAAATATAACGTCACGCACTTTCTTGTTTATCTTTCTCTAGATACTTAACCTCCTCTCCTCCTTCTCTGCTGGTTCCTTCCCAGCTCCCAGACTCCCACCATGGGGTCATGGAATCATAGGGTTAGAAGGAACTGCAAGGGTCATCTAGTCTAACTCCATGCCAAGATGCAGGATTTGTTGTGTTTAAACCATCCAAGCCTGATGGCTATCCACCCACCTCTTGAAAACCTCCAGTGAAGGAGCTTCCACAACCTCCCTAGGCAGTCTGTTCCACTGTCCTACTGTTCTTACAGGTAGGAAATTTTCCTGAGATTTAATCTAAATCTGCCGTGCTGTAGTTTGAACCCATTGCCTCTTGGCCTGTCCTTTATGGCAAAAGAGAACAATTTTTCTCCATCTTTTTTATGGCAGCCTTTCAAGTATTTGAAGACCGCTGTCATGTCCCCGCTTAATCACCTCTTTTCCAAACTAAACATACCCAGTTCCTTCAGCCTTTGCTCATATGGCTTGTGTTCCATCCTTTTGATCATCTTTCTCACTCACCTCTGAATCCTTTCCAGTTTCTTGACATCCTTTCTATACAGTGGTGACCAAAATTTGACACAGTACTGCAGCTAAGGCGAAACCAACTCTGAGCAGAGTGGTACTATCACCTCCGATGACTTGCATGCTATGCCTCTGTTAATGCAACCTAAAATTACATTTGCTTTTTTTTTTTTTTGCAACAGTGCTGCTGCCAAGCCAGTTATCCCCCACTCTGTATTTGTGTATTTATTTTTTCTTCCCTAACTGTAGCACCTTACATTTGTCTTTGCTGAATTTCATTGTGTTGTCTGTAGCCCAGTTGTCCAATTTATCAAGATCCCTCTGAATTTAAGCTCTGTCCTCCAAAGTGTTGGCAAGCCCCCTCAGCCTTGTGTCATCTGCAAGTTTGATCAGTCTGCTCCCTGTTCCTACATCCAGATCATTAATAAAGATGTTAAACAACACTGGACCCAGAACAGATCCCTGTGGAACCCCATTTGAGACCTCCCTCCAATCTGACATCATTCCAGTCATAAAAAAAAGGAGGACTTGTGGCACCTTAGAGACTAACAAATTTATTGGAGAATAAGCTTTCGTGAGCTACAGCCCACTTCATTGGATGCATGCAGTGGAAAATACAGTGGGGAGATTTTATATACACAGAGAACATGAAACAATGGGTGTTACCATACACACTGTAACAAGAGTGACCAGGTAAGGTGAGCTATTACCAGCAGGAGAGCAGGGTGGGTAGGGGGGGAACCTTTTGTAGTGATAATCAAAGTGGGCCATTTCCAGCAGTTGGCAAGAACGTGTGAGGAACAGTTCATAGTTACTCTTTGTGATTGTTTAACCAATTATGTATCTACTTAATGGTACATCCACCAACCCCACATTTCTCCATCTTACTATCAGAATGTCATGTGGGACGGTGTCAAAAGTCTTACTGAAGTCCATGTGTGTTATGTCCACCACATTCCCCCATCCACCAAACCAGTTACCCTGTCAAAGAAGGAAATCAAGCTGGTTTGGCATGATTTGTTCTTAGCACGACTCTTCACAGCTTTCTGCCTCCTGAGCTTATGACATTTGATTATCCCTGATAAGTGTAAATTTCCCAGCCACCTCATCTCCCAGCACTAGTTTACTAACCAAATATCAAGGCCTGGTGACAATTTGGGGCACTGAGAGGCAGAGATGACTGGCACTTTTCCAACAGAACGTTTTTCTCTCTGAAAATGCTGATTTCTCAAACTGTTACATGAAAATACATTAACTTCGACAAAAAGTACATTTTGAAAGAAAAATTGAAAAAACCCCAACATTTTGACATTGAATGTTTTGATTTTCTGTTTTGAAACAACTTTTCATTTCAATTTTTTTAAAATTGCATTAAATATTATCTACAATGAAGAAAAGTCAAAGTCAGAACAATTCCTTGTTATCATAACAAACCATTTTGATCGACCCATAACAACAAATTTGTATTTTGTTTTGGAGGAAATGTAAAGGTTTGTTTTGTTTCAGTTTTGTTCCCTTTTGGAATAGGAGTTTTCAAAACCACAGATTTCCTACGAAGTGAAAAATCCAGTTCCTACCCAGCAATATTGAGCAGTTAATGTAGCACACACACACACCCCAGAGGAAAAGAAGTTATTAACATATGTGGGAAATGGAGCTAAAGGGGAAAAAAGAGCAGAGGGAGAAAGAGAGGACAGAGGCTAGAATTGTCTGTGTGCCAGTGGAGAGTGACTTGGCCGGAAGATGGTTTTTACTGCATTTAAATGTGTAAGATATATTTTGATTAATTCTACTAGACTACACCAGCCATCCTTACAACTCCCAGTGCACTAATTAAGGAGAAGAGGCGGACAGTGACTCATGCTGGAAGAAGCCCAGTAATAAAAAGAGGAATCTCAGTACTCATACAACTGAGAACATCCCCAGATCAGCACAGCTGGGAGAAAGGTCAGACTGATAATGGAGGCTCTTTGATAATGAAATGTTCCCAAGGAAGGCTGGCGCAGGAGCTCGGCATGGCCCACACAGGGACAAAACAGGGCCCAGGTTTGGCTAGATGGCCAGAATTTTGATCGACTCAGCTGAGTTGTCTTATTTATTCTTTGTGGGTTTCTTTGTCCTACGAACAACTAATTGAGCTGATTATACACAAAGATTGGGGATGTGGATGGGACCCTGGCTTTCAGCAGCCAACCGTATCTGGCATACAGCCAGCCATACCTGCCTTGGAGATGTTCTGGTGGCTTGGTTCCTTCTGACCCCCTCCTCTTTGCCTCCCTGCCTGGGAGAAGTAAGTTCTTCTTTTGCTCATCCCCCCTTGGAGCCTGATGGGAGATTTACCCTTTTGGGGGGAGCCCAGAGAAGGCAATGGAGAGTTTGGATTGGAGCCTGTGGAGATAGCACAGTAGGAAATTTCTCTTCCCACATGCCATAGTGAGGATATGGGCTCAGGACTAACAGCAGAAGTCTTCTTCCCTGTCCTCACTGGAGGAAGTAGGGATCTATGACATATAAAAGAAGTGCAGGGGAGAACAGATTGCAGGGGCGGCTGCTTTGATACGCTTCCAGGGGAGGGGTGAAATGGGGCTGGGAACTACAAACGGACCTCCTGCAGTTAAGCGTACGTCTACACTGCAGCTGGGAGCATGCTTCCTAGAGCAGGGAGGCAGACACGTGCGAGCTCTGCTCAAGCTGGTGCACTACTATTAGCAGCGTAGCTGGGGGTAGCACGAAGGGCAGCTCAGACGTACGTTCTTGGGTGGCTAGCCCGATCTGCTGCCTGCACTAGCCCCAGTGAGGCAGCTACATGTAGGTGCTGCTCGAGCTGAGCCAGCATGGCTCTGTGTACCTGGGCTGAGAAGCACGCAGCGTAGAAATAGCTTCCTAGGCACATCAGCACTGTGAAGAAAAACCCTCAGCCCTGTGTCTCAGAGCCTGGGACTGTTGACTTGGGCTCATGGGGTTCAGGCGCTGAAACCTGTCCAGGGTGGGGTGTCTCAGAGCCCAGGGTCCAGCCTGAGCAGGGATGTCTGCACTGCTCATTTTAATCTCCCAGCCCGAACACCGCCAGCCCGAATCAACTGACCCAGGTGCTCGTTCAAATGACTGAGACTCAGTGACACAAGTTGTTGGTTTTTTTGCAGTGTAGACATACCCTAAGAGGAAGGCACTCTTACCATGTGTCATTGAAGCCCACTACTGCTTTGTAAGGCAAGGAGATAAAGGATCAATGGAAAACTCATGCTGCAATGGAGACTGGTTTCTGGCCACCCAATAAGGGTTTCATTTTAATAGGGCTGTTGATTAATCGTAGTTAACTCACACAATTAACTCAAAAAAATTAATCACGATTAATGGCACTGTTAAGCAATAGAATAGTGAAATTTATTAAATATTTTGGATGTTTTTCTACATATTCAAGTATATTGATTTCAATTACAACACAGAATACAAAGTGTACACTGCTCACTTTTTATTATTATTTTTGATTACTAATATTTTCACTCTAAAATGATAAACAGAAGAAATAGTATTTTTCAATTCACCTCATACAAGTACTGTAGTGAAATCTCTTTATTGTGAAAGTGCAGGAGTGGGTGGGTGAGATTCTGTGGCCTGCGTTGTGCAGGAGGTCGGACTAGATGATCATAATGGTCCCTTCTGACCTTAGTATCTATGAATCTAAATGTAGATTTTTTTTGTTACATAACTGCACTCAAAAACAAAACAATGTAAAACTTTAGAG
The DNA here is from genome assembly GCF_965140285.1 of Lepidochelys kempii. Classification (NCBI taxonomy): domain Eukaryota; kingdom Metazoa; phylum Chordata; order Testudines; family Cheloniidae; genus Lepidochelys; species Lepidochelys kempii. Next base: position 74,253,222 of record NC_136390.1, on the reverse strand, counting down.
CCTACAAGTCCACTCAGTCCTACTTCTTGTTCAGCCAATCACAAAGACAAACAAGCTCATTTACATTTGCAGGACATAATGCTGCCTGCTTATTGTTTATAATGTCACATTTGTATTTGGCATTGCAAGATATTTATATGCTAGATATGTTAAACATTCATGTGGCCCTTCATGCTTCGGCCACCATTCCAGAGGACGTGCTTCCATGCTGATGATGCTTGTTAAGAAAAGAATATGTTAATTAAATTTGTGACTGAACTCCTTGGGGGAGAATTGTATGTCCCCTGCTCTGTTTTACCTGCATTCTGCTATATATTTCATGTTATAGCAGTCTCGGATGATGACCCAGCACACGTTGTTCGTTTTGCAGGAGGTCAGACTAGACGAGCAGGAGGTCAGATTAGATGATCATAATGGTCCCTTCTGACCTTAAAGTCTATGATTCTAAGAATATTTTCACTGCAGATTTGATAAAACTCAAAGAAGGTACCAATGTGAGATTTCTAAAGATAGCTATGGCATTCAACCCAAGGTTTAAGAATCTGAAGTGTCTTCCAAAATCTGAGAGGGTCAAGGAACATGCTTTCAGAAGTCTTAAAAGAGCAACACTGACACAGAAACTACTGAACCCGAACCAGCAAAAAAGAAAATCAACCTTCTGTTGGTGGCATCAGACTCACTTGATGAAAATGAACATGTTTCGGTCTGTACTGCTTGAGATCTGTTTGGGGATTGGTCCTGCTTTGAGCAGGGGGTTGGACTAGATGACCTCCTTAGGTCCCTTCCAACCCTGATATTCTATGATTCTATGATCATTATTGAGCAGAACCCATCATTAGCATGGACATATGTCCTCTGAATGGTGGTTGAAGCATGAAAGGACATATGAATCTTCAGGGCATTTGGCATGTAAATATCTTGTGATGCTGGCCACAGCAGTGCCATGTGAACGCCTGTTCTCACTTTCCGGTGACATTGTAAACAAAAAGCAGACAGCATTATCTCCTGCAAATGTAAACAAACTTGTTTGTCTGAGCGATTGGCTGAATAAGAAGTAGGACTGAGTGGACATGTAGGCTTTACATTGTTTTATTTTTGAATGCAGGGGGTTTTTTTACATAATTCTACTTTTGTAAATTCAACTTTCATGCTAAAGAGATTGCACTACAGAACTTGCAATGGAGGAATTGAAAAATACTATTTCTCTTGTATTTTACAGTGCAAATATTTGTAATAAAAATAAATATAAACTGAGCACTGTGCACTTTGTATTCTGTGTTGTAATTGAAATCAATATACTTGAAAGTGTAGAAAACATCCAAAAATATTTAAATAAATGGTATTCTATTATTGTTTAACTGTGCGATTAATTGCAATTTTTTTTAATCACTTGAGAGCCCTAAATTTAAAATTTCAAAAATTGTTCTAACTGAGCCTTCATCGATAGAGATAGGCAACATTTTTCCAACCAAACTTTTTTTTTTTTTTTTTTTGCAAAATGTGCAGCTTAGGCAAGACTAAAAGTTTTCATGAATTTGTGTCAATTTCACCGAATCATTTTGTTTAAAACAAAACAAAAATCTGAAAACAGTCAAACCATTTTGTTTCAGTATTTTGCAAATGATTTAAATTTGATTTTTTTAAATGATTTTTCGTTTCAAAATATCCTGAAAAAACGTTTAAAAATGATCAAAATCAAAATGAAACATTTTGTTTTAAGTGAAACGAAGTGTTCCATTCAACCCAAAATTAATATTTTTTCCAGCTTTTTGGTTCACTGACAGTTTTGAAAAGCTTCCTTTTTGTTTTGACCCAAAATGATACTTTTCCTCTTTTTTTTGGCATTGCCAGCAAACTGAAAAAAATTCTTATTCACCCAGCTCTAAGTCATCGGTACAGAATTCTCCGGAGTGGCCCCTTCTCAACAGCTCAGTAATTCAGCACCAGATTAATTTTCAGTTCATACCACTGCCCTATCAATGGGACAGGGTCTGCTTAGCTTTAGAAGCCAACACTGACTGAAGTGTTGCGGCCCTTAGGAGGGGGGTCTCTGAACAACAAATTGAAAAAGACTCGCCTGAAAGCCATGGAGAGTTCAACAGCTCGTAAGTGGTGTCACTGTCAATTGCTTGCCTCAGACCTCCTGTTAAACAGACTCTGTGCATAAAGTAAAAAATATTGAGGCTTTGAAAATCTGCGTCTGAGTCTGGAATGCACACACATCTGCACTGCATACAAATGGTACTGCCTAGATTTGATCCTACAGCTACTTTATGCAGCACAGCAGATTCCCAAGGAAGGCATTCAGTTCCCAGGAACAAGGAGGTGCTGATGGTTTGGGTGGGAGTGGAGAACTGGGAGTTTTTCAGTCCCATGCCTCACTTTCTTCTCTTCAATTCAAAAGTGAAATGAGCGTGGTAGGTCCTAACGTAAGCCCAAGTGGGGATTTAAACATTAAACCACAGTAGCGGTTGCTGCAGGACTCTTGCCTCAGACTGGACTAGTACATGAAGGTCCCACCTGAAATGGTCTGGCAATGTTGTCTGTAGACACTCACAGACCCTGTGTTAAGCCTGGAGCCAGCCAACATTCTCAGTTCCCTCACCATCAGGAGCCTATACAGTTCTCCCAAATGTTCAGTGAGAAGGAAATGCACAAAAATGGTTGGTTTGTTTGTGAAACACAGAGTGCAGCCACTTCTGAAACTTCTCTTGGGGCTACAGGAGGAAAACAAAGGAAGCTACTTGCATGATACTTATTATTCAGTCACCAGTGCAGAAGGCTGTATTCTCTCATAGTCATTTTAACTCCCGGGGGAACTGAGAGTATTAGAAACCTTAGCCACAGCATCAGATTAACAACATCATTCTCCTCCATTCTTTCTTCTACATGTCAGAACTATTGCACCACTTTTAGAATACCAAACATTCGGATTCAGCTAACTTGTATCGGGGGGGTGGGGGGGTGGACCCTGTTGCCAATTCCAATTTAATTTCTTTGGGTTCCCTCTTTAAACAAATCTAATTCTTGGCACTTTTGCGTTACCATGTAAGAAAGGAAGCTGCAGGGTGTGACTTCCCTTCTCCCCCACACCATGTCACAGGTCAAATTCAAACTTGGCAGCAGTGAAAATGCTCTGTGTGTGTCCACCTCAAAACTAAATAGACTCCAATCTCGCAGCATTCATACACCATTAACAAGTAACAACCCATTATACAACAGGATATTATTTTCACTTCCCCCTCTGTGGTCATTGACACAAGTACGAGTATCAGCTACTGCTACATACCCACTAGGGGGAGTTAGAGGGTAACTTGTTGCCACGCTGATTAGTATTGTAAACATATGCTTGGAAGGATTAATTTTTTTAATTGGTAAACATGGATTTCATGGTGCACACACAAACCAACACAAATATTTCCATTGATAAAATCAAATTTTTCAGATAGGCAAAGTAAAAAAATGCTGCTGGGGAACTTAATAGAGTTTGATTTAAGGATATTCACTTTATATCGTTTGACGTGATGGTGACAATTAGTGTTTTAACAGTTGTAAAGCTTTAACTTTTGGAATCTCATCATCTACTGTCATTAAAGCATTAAAGTCTCCCCCCCCACCCATGACTTCCCGCAGCTCTGAACATTTACATTGATAAATGTAAATACAAATGCTTAAAACCCATAACTTTGTGTTACTGTGAAAATGTACATTGATAACATTCTTAAAAAATGCTTAAAAATAAACACTGAGATTAACTATTGAAGTGATTAAATTCTGCCAAACCTATGTAAAAGGCTCTAGAGGCATAAGTAAGGTGCTCTCAGTTCAATACCTGGACATTTTCAGCATACGTTTCTATATAAAATAAGCTTACTTGGAAATTGCACTAATATTATTATTTAGTTGTAGTCCGTGACACAAACACATAGCAAACCAGGGAGCTTATAATATGTGGACATGAAGGCTTCCCCATACCAATGAGCACTGTTTATAGACTCCGCAGGAATCTCATCAGATCAGCATTCAACCTGGTGGAACTGGCATTCACTTCTCACAAGTTGAAGTGTCCAATTCTAATGTGAGTGGAGAAGATCTAACTAGTTTCAGGGGTGGGTGGCAGGAAAAGGGTGGTGGTTTTCCATGTTGAAGAAGACAACAATGATCTGATTTGGGCTGCGTTCTTTTGAAGAAGTCAGAACGACAAAATAAACTACAAGCTGGAGGGGCTGTTGAAACAGGCTTGAAAGTCAAAGAGAGGATAGCAAGGGTGGCACAAGGAAGAGTTGGCCTCTGCTAATTCAAAACATGTGTTTTTTCCCCTGACTGGATTCTGCTGCTCAGAGACAACAAGGGGTATTTCAGTTCCACTCAAGCAGGCATTCCTGGGCAGAAGGCTTGTGGCAGCCATCTTGGCTCCTGTGAAGATAAGTATCAAGCTAGTCAAGCAAGACTTGTGTTTTGGGGAGGTCAGAGAGGCAGAACAATTTCTGGAGAGATGTGGATGCTCCCTCCAGGCAAGAGAAATCAGCCAGAACACTGGACTATGATGAAACCTCAACTCCTGCTTGGCCAATCTGTAGCTGGCTGATTCTGCTGGAAGTCCCACACAGCCCATACATGGTTTACACATTACACATGAAGGGTATTTTCTAGGGCTGGCCAAAAATTTTAGAAGATGCCATAGTCCCGCCAGTGTTTGAAATATCAAGGCAACTTGAGCTTGCCCTCCCCTCAACCATCTTATCAGTGTGCTTATGCTGGGAGTCTAGACCCAATCACTCTTGTAAAAATAAGGTTCACATTATTACATCTGGTGATTTTTCGGTATTGTTTAGTTGTGTAATGTGCTTAAAAATCTGATAGACACCCACTGGGGGCAAACTGCTCACCCCACAGTAAATGAGTTTTGGAGTAGCTCATTCCCTAAAGCCATTATTGCATATGGGGAAACCTCCCAGAATACATCCAACCAGAGTTGGTAATGCTGCCTGGCCAGACTGCATATCCCATGATGCGCTGCAGTCTCTCACTGTGATTGAGCCGTTGCCTTGCCTCATGGGAGTACATTGGAGTGGGAGTACATGGGAGTCTGATTGTAGAGAAGGGCCATAGGGAAGAATGGGGTACGAAGAATCTGGAAATTCAGCTCCATGAGAGCTCCATGAGGCATGAGGGCAGTAGGCAGATGCAGAAATTAATGTCAACCTGACCAAAAATGAAACATTTCAACTTTACCAAACGTTAAAACTATATAACTGATATACTCATATCATTGCAGTTATTATGCTATTTTTAAAAGAACAAGCAAAGGACAAAATATAAAATCCCAACCTTGTAACGGTAGAAAGGCTCAGTCTCTGCGTTACCTTGTTTTTGTAAAAATTGTCTTTTTCACCCCATCACCCTGAACAGTTTGTTACACCCAGTTGTCATGTTACATTGAAAATGAACTTTTTGCAGGGACCGTTTACACTGTACAGTGTATAAGGGGGCACTGTTATAAAGAATATGTAAATAGATAAGGTTTTATATGAAAATTCTTTGGTATATCCATCACTGCACATATTGTTCACTAAGTGTGAAATCCTGGCCCCAGTGAAGTCATCAGGATTTATGCCATTGATTCAATGGGGCCAGGCCTTTACCCTAACACTGGTTCTCAAACTTCATTGCTCTGTGATCCCCTTCTGACAACAAAAATTACTACACGACCCCAGGATGGGGGACCAAAGCCTAAGCCCCACAGCCCCAGGTGGAGGGGGGCAAAGCCAAAGCCCAAGGGCTTCAGCCCCAGGCAGGGGGCCTGTAACATGAGTCCCGCTGCACAGGGTTGAAGCACTCTAGCATCGGCTTCAGCCCTGGGTTGTGGGGCTTGGGCGTCAGCTTCAGCCCCCAGAAGTGGGGCTTGGGCATTGGCTTCAGCCCCAGGCCCAAGCAAGTCTAGCACCAACCCTGGTGACCCCATTAAAATGGGGTCCCGACCCACAGTTTGAGAACCATTGAGTTGTCTATGGTATTAGCAGGAAAGATGAATGGGAAATGGTTTTCCCATCCCAGGAGAATGTTAGAAATTTTGAAAAAATTTCCCATCCGAAATTGGGACAAAAATGTGAAATCTCCGAAGTTTTCGTGAATCAATAATCTGAAAAGAAGTTTCAGATTGGGCCAGTTGAAATGTTTCATTTCAATAATTTTGGAATGATTTTTTTGGGTTTTGGCCTTTTAAATAAATTCACCGTTTGTTAGCCTACATTAACTAAAACTTTGAAACGAAAAGGTGCTTCCAACCAAATGTCGACACATCCTGTTCTGACACTTTAAAAACTACATTTAAACCTGTTATGAAGCAGGAGATTTTGCCAAAGCCAGCTCTTGGCTGCAAACAGTTTCAGTTTCAACAAATCAGGATGATTTCAGCAGGCGTTCAGTACCGAAATACCTTGAGGATCTGGGCCTCAATGTGAAGCTATCACAATCTGGTCCAATATTATTCAGTGTACTGTAAAGAACGGCTCCAAGAATAACCAGTGGATGTATTGAGCTCCATCTTGTAGTTTCCAGGCTGCCTCCTCAGGGATCCAGAGTTACTATGAGTGGAGAGAGACACTGGGGGCAAGGTGGGGATCTGGACAGGCCACAGGTGACCAGGGATGTGCAGAGGCAGTGAGTGCCAGAATGTTAACAAGAGTCTGACATGTGGCAGTACTGATGAGGGACCAAACTTTGTTTCCTGGCCCCAGCCATGGGTGAGGGTTACAAATGGTTAGTGCCCTGTCCCTGACTCTAGTGGCGGTTATTACAGAGCCAGGCTTTGGAGTGGAAAGGGCACGTGTAGGAGGCCCGGAGGAACGAGGTTTGGTGTTCTGTGCAGGTTGGAACTTTCTGCAGTAGTCCCGGCAACCTGGGGACTGAGGTGGAGATTTTCAAAGGCACAAATAGAAGTTAGGTTTCCTAAAACTGCTACCTTGGTAGCAAAATGCTCGTACAGCAAAATGCCAGCAGCCAGTCTCCACTATTGCAGCAGTGGAACTATACACACTGGTGAGAGATTTCCCACCCAGGATATAGGCAAGTTATTGTTACTGGCTGGGTTAAACCACAACTGGCGAGTGTAACAGCCACTCTTCATTAGGGATAAATATAAGAAACAATGACACTCCTTTATGGAACCAGATGGCCGAAACAATAGGAGTCTCCATCTACAACACAGACTCGTGCAAAACTGGAGTAGAAGCCAATCTGTGTGACCCACAGGGTTTCCCTGAGGATTGAGATAGTAAATGCAGGGGCAAGGGCATAGACCGGTGGATTTCAGCGGGTGCGGGGGGGAGAGAAGCAGAAGAAATCCCAGAGATGCTGAGAAAGAAACATCAGAAAGCCAATGATGTAGTTAGGAGAAGCATTGGGAACATGACCTGAGAAAAACCAAGAGAGAGAGAGAAAGAGAGAGAGAGATTTTGGGCTAAGTGTTGGCTGGAAAGTGGCGTGGAACTGTGATGAAGGAAATTGTTTCCTGTTGTTCAATTCCTGCCATGCTCAGGAAAACAGGACATTGTACATTCATTGTAACTAAACAGGATTGCATCAAAGTAACATCTGACTTTTATGACCGATTTCATCTCTTAACTGAAACAATCTGCCAGATCCTGAATTTTGGCCAACCTCTCAGGTCAAAAGGGGTAACAATATTGTGCTCATGCTTGTCATAGTTGCAAATACTTGTGGGCTAGATGGACGCAGTTATGTGTAAGTCTCCATTTTCTTCACCCAGGTGATGCAGGTGAGAGGCCAATGACCTGGAACTCAGGAGGAGACCTGAGTTCTAGTCCCAACTTTGCCACTGACCACAGAAAAGTCACTTCTTTGTTTCTCTCTCACCAGGTGTCTGTCTTGTCTATTTAGGTTGGGAAGTCTTCAGAACAGGGACTCTTGCAATGTATTTGTACAGCACCTAGCACAGTGGAGCTTGTAGATAAGGCCAGTAACAACACATCTAGCCTTGTCAGATGTTTTCCTTTCAGCTGGGAACCTCTGAGTGCAGGGGGCCAGCCATTAAAGGAGAAGCCCTCTGCGCTTTTAAGAAACATGATTTTCTCCTTCACTGCCTTCCTTTTTAATCTTCTCTCCTGTTTTTTCTTCTTGCTGTTGCAGCTGGGTGACTGAATGCTGATGAGACAGTATTAGGTCCAAACCCAGACAGCCATTTCCCAGTAATTGGTTCAGGTTGACAGAGAACTGACACCAATGTTTGCTTGGGTTATTGTTGAGTAAGGTTATCCCATCAGCCACAAATATTTTAGAGGAGGAGTGTGACTGTGGTATGTCTGAGGTATCGACTTGTGTGGAGATTGGAGAAACTGCTGCCCTGTGCTGGAATACGGTATGCTGCTTAATGTAGCAGCTCTCCAGCATCTGCTGCAAGAAATGCTAGTTCATCCCATTGATGTTATAAATGTCCGGGCCAGATTGTGAACCCCTTACTAACACTGGGGATCAGGCCTGTCAAGAGAAATTTGGGGCCACCATACTCCATACTTGCTGTGGCTTACCCCCTTCCATGTCACTCCTGTTACTGAGGTTTTTGGGGTGGGCCTGAGCTAAGGCCCCCAGTATAGTTGTCCCCCCCACCCCTGCCTTTCCTCCCCATATCAATCCTGCTGGGGATCAGTTACTCATATACGTAGCCTCGCTGAAGTCAGTAGGATTACCCCTACTGCTCATCAGTGTACAGGATTCACAATCTGGCCCTGATTTTCCATGACACCAAGGCCCCTTAATGCCAGAGTAGGATAAAAGGGGTCTCAGCATAAATGAGAACTGGGCCCTGTGAATTCGAATCTCCCACTCCCTTTGGAATTCATCTGATATCTATAAGGGCATGGCTCATCATGCAGTACGACATTCACATTTCAGACTTCCTGTTTCAATAACACTGCTAAGCTCATCTGCACTTACCTCGCAGTCTTTTTAAATATTTGAAAACTTAAAAAAAAAAAAAAAAAGCAATACTTTCTACTCATTGTTAAAATATGAAGTATGCCACTGTTGATCATGCTGCCCCAGAGATCACATGGTACAGTCTAATTTCTGTAAATATGTCAGGTTTCTGGGGTCTCTCATTAGACACAGTATGAAAGCAGTAAGTGACTGTGGTGGCTGGATAAACACTTTTCTGCTTGAGGGATGTAACAGGCAGCAATATAGCTTGTATCACTACAAATGCAGCTAGGAATTTGGGGTCTGATTCTTCTCTCTCACATACTGGGATAAAAATCTGTTGACTTTAAAGTTGCTACTCCTGATTTACACTGCCAAGAAGACTCGGGGCCATTTTGTCTAAGCTGATCTGAAACAAAAGCACTCAGAGAGATGTCAACATGTAGCTACAAAAAAGGTTTCCTAGTTTCAGCAGTTTTCCTTTTGCCCTCACTCTCCCGTCATGTAAAAGATTCCTCCTTTTGTTTTCATCATTACCATTACAACATTTCTTAAAACCAACCAAAAACAAGATTAGATGTATGCCTGGTAAGAGCAACTTTCAAACTATAAAACTGAAATCAGAATTTAAACTGGGAAAAACCTTTCCCTGTTGACCTTGTTGTTGCTGTTGTTGGCATCTCCCGTCACTTGACGGATGAGTGTTCAGCTGATGTTGACTTAAGTTCTGGCTTTGTTTCTATGGCTTCTCACATGGGAAGCGAGTCTGATCCTGGATTTGCAAATCATAGAATCATAGAATATCAGGTTGGAAGGGATCTCAGGAGGTCATCTAGTCCAACCCCCTGCTCAAAGCAGGACCACTCCCCAACTAAATCATCCCAGCCAGGGCTGCAACTTGAGACCATTACTCCTTGTTCTGTCATCTGCTACCACTGAGAACAGTCTAGATCCATCCTCTTTGGAACCCCCTTTCAGGTAGTTGAAAGCAGCTATCAAATCTCCCCTCATTCTTCTCTTCTGCAGACTAAACAATCCCAGTTTCCTCATGTAGTTGTTACTAGGGGGAGGGTTTGAGTAACTGCCCATACGACGTGGTCTCTTCTTCTGCAGAGACCTCAGACACCAATCCTCACAAACGGACATAGTCTCAGGGCACAGACCTCTTCATGTAGGGCTGTCCAGTGTAACGAGTCCACAGATTTTAATGTCTGTCTTGCATGCTTTGAGGTTGGCCTTCAAGGTATCTTTATATCTGAGGATGGGTTGACTCTTAGAGCAGGTTCCCACTTTTAGTTGTCTGCAGAGCACTGCTTTCAGCATACAGGAAACCTCCGCTGATGGGGGGGTCTATTCAATCTACAGCGACTCAGGGCCCACACCAAAGTAATTGAACAGCTATGAAGAGAGCTCCCATTTGCTGACGACTCTGCTCTCACACTCGAGGACATTCAGTTTATTGTGGACTGCTTTGCCTATGCCTAAAAATGCTTCAGTTTTACAGTCAGCCTAAAAAAATTGAGTCTTGTACCAGTCAGCATCGGCCCACCAGTACTCCGAGCACCATGATCCCATAGTCACAACTGACAAAAATCTCCCTCAACTTGGTCAGGAAATTCTGTTCTCTGGCTAACGCACTTTACAGCTATGCCACGTGGAATAAGACCATTCAGCACTTGGCAAAGGCCAGCTTGGCATTGGTCACGCTGACCCACAGATTCTGGAGGGAGCGTGGAGTCTGATAAAAACCTACCACGCTTTTGTACTCACTCCAGGGACGCTGGAACGGGGGGGCCACAGGGGGCCATAGTCTCCCCACTTTTTACCAGTCGTAAGGGCAAGCAATGGGGGCAGAGGGGGAGGGGTCTTGGGGGAAGAGGTGGCACAGGAACGTGGCCTCGGGGGAAAGGGGCAGCGTGGGGGTGGGACCTCGGGGGAATATGTGGCACAAGGGCAGGGGCTCAGGGAGAAGGAGCAGCATGGGGGCCGGGCCTCAGGGGGAAGGGGCAGTGCTGGGAGAGGCGGGGCCATGGTTCAGACGCCGGTGCCCCCCTCCCTCACACACACACTTTTAGAGACTTTGAGCTGGTCCTGACTCACCCCTCTCCTCTACGGCGGTGAGACAGGGATACTTTACCAAAGCCACATCAAACGGCTGGATAGCTTCCAGCTTCGCTGCATAAGATCCATCTGCAACATCAAGTGACAGGGCAGGATCCCCACCATTGAAGTCCTTGAGTGGCATCAGATCTGTGGCATCAAGAGCATGCTCCTCAGGGCTCAGCTTCACAGGGCTGGGCATGTGGCCCATTATTGATCGGCAAGGTCCGCAAAGAGACAAGGCGGGGGAGGTAATGTCTTTTATGGGACCAACTTCTATTGGTGAGAGAGACAAGCTTTTAAGCTTACACAGATCTCATCTTCAGTCACTTCAGAGCTCTGTGTAGGTTCGAAAGGTCTGTAAAGTAAGGCCTGGTTCTAGAGAAGCATGTACGTGAGTGCTTATCTTTAAGCACTTGGAAAGTAGCATGTTTAGTCGATAGATCACTGAACTGCAACTCCCATGACTGGAGGGCTAGACTTGACTCTGTCACTGACCTACTATGTGACCTTAGACAGCTGACTTTATTTTTAGTTCCCTACTCCACTTTGTTCGATTGGACTTTAAACTGGTTGGGGCAGTGACTGTCTCTCACTGTATGCACGCATTATTGATATTTAATAACATCTAGCTCTTATAAAGCATTTTTCATCAGTGGATCTCAAAGTGCGTTACACAGGATGTCCATGTCATTATCCCCATTTTACAGATGGGGAAACTGAGGCACATGGAGGTGAAGTGACTTGTTGTCCCAGGTCACCCAAGAAGACTAGTGTCAGAGCTGGTAATAGAACTCCATTCTCCTGAGTCCAAGCCCAGTGTTGCCTGTCCACTAGAGTATACTGCTCTGATGAGAAATGAATTTGTACTGTCCTAGGTGCTGTACAAACACAAGACAGTCTCTGCCCCTGTCATAACCATACAGCTAAAGGTAGCCTAGAATTCCTCCTTACCTGTAAGGGGTTAAGAAGCTCAAATAACCTGGTTGGCACCTGACCAAAAGGACCAATGGAGAAAGAAGATACTTTCAAATCTGTGGTGGGGGGGGGGAAGGCTTTGTGTGTGCTCTTTGCTTTTGTGTGTTCTCTGAGGAAGCAGAGAAGCATCAGGTCAGAAAACTCCTCCTCCTAAAATCATCCTAAAATGAGTCTCAATATTGCAAAAAGAGTAAGTAAGAGTAAGGCAAGACGTGTTAGATTATCTTTTGTTTTTAGCTTGTGAATTTTCCCTATGCTTAGAGGGAGGTTTATCCCTGGTTTCTGTAACTTTAAAGTTTTGCCTAGAGGGGAATCCTCTGTGTTTTGAATCTGATTACCCTGTAAAGTTACCTTCCAGCCTGATTTTACAGAGGTGCTTCTTTTATTTTTTTTCTTTATAATAAAGTTCCGTTTTTTAAGAACCTGGTTTACCTATTTGGTTGGTATATTATTCTCAAGCCTCCCTAGGAAAGGGGGTGAAGGGACTTGGGGGGATATTTTAGGGAACAGGAACTCCAGGTGGTCCTTTCCCTGAATCTTTATCTAACTCACTTGGTGGTGGCAGCAGTACCCATCCAAGGACAAGGAAGGATTTGTGCCTTGGGGAAGTTTTTAACCTAAGCTGGTAGAAATAAGCTTAGGGGGACTTTCATGTGGGTCCCCACATCTGTCCCCTAGAGTTCAGAGTGGGGAGGGCACCCTGACAGCCCCAAAGAATTTTCAAACTAAATACACTAGCACTGTGGGGCCCAATCTTGATCAGGGCATCTTGGTGCTACTGTGGTGAACCGTATTCGCTCAGTGCTTAAGGCACTTCCAAGAGCTCTGCTTTGTTCTGTGTGTGTCCAGTTCCAGCCTGGCAAGGGCAGCCCCGCCAATATCACAGTTACCATAATTAAAAAAATGGTTTCCCAGTCTGAGCCTATCTGAGGAAGTGGTATAGGCTGGTATGTTCCCTGTTAGTAATGGTACAGAACGCAGAGCAGAGCTGCTCCTTCACTCATGGCACCAGTGACTAGTTTTGTATTCCAGAGGAATGGCATTTGTGTCAGTCATTAGTGAAGCCCAAAATGGGCCCAAGGTTCAGCCCAGACAAATTGCCAAAAGTTCTTATTAGAACTGGGTGGATTTTTTAAACTGGAAAATGCTTTTGTTTCAAAATGGCCTTTTGCCAACATTGAAATCTCCCATAAAGATTATTTCTTAAGTTTTCCATGCATTTTTTGCACGTTTTATGAATTTTTTTTGTTTTCAATTTCTTCGTTGCTTTGTCATTTTCCATTTCCAATATAAGATGTTCAAAGATGGGTTTTGAAACATTTTAATGTATCTAAGCTGCCCCCAAAGATTTCTTCTTTTGAAAAGTGTTGAAGACAAAACAGAAATGGCTTTGAAATGTCTGAAAAAAGTCACAGCACTAGGTCTTATGTGAAATGGATACTTATATCACCAAACACAAAGGGACCGTAATGTTTAATTACTACTGATATGCCTCAGGTAGGTTGATATGCCCCTCCCAACAATCCTGCAAACAAAAAAACGTTTGTGATGCTAACAGGATAATTTTTCACTATGTCTTAGATAAGAGCAGAGTAGGAAAGAATGACCTGAAACTGAAATATTTATCTGACACTGGACTAGAAAGTCAGATCACCTTAAATCCACATCCCTGAGCAACGTACTTAAGCCAACTTAAGTTCCCATATAGAGAGCACTAGGTCTTCTGTTGACCTAGCTACCACCTCCCAGGGAGGTGGATTACCTACACCAATGGGAGGGGCTCTCCCATTGATGTAGGTAATGTCTACATTGTAGCATGTAGGTAATGTCTACACTGTAGCATTTCAAGTGTAGACAAGAGGTTTTTTTCTTTCACTTGGAGCTGTGGTCAGATGTTGGCTGCATGTGTATTCATTCAGCATGCTGTCCCAGCTCTGCGCAGATAGCGGAGATAGCAGACTCGGTTTTCAGCAAAGGCACCCAACCAGGTTTATTGTCGGTGAAGCAGGGTAATAGTACCTGGCAGGCACTCCGGAGAGAGTAGGACACGTATGCTCGTGACAATGGATGCAGCTCAGTCAGTGGCGGGACTTTCCATTCCCCCCTCGGCTGGGCAAAGACACTCCCTCTGAGATACATCTTTATACACCAATAAGAATAAATGATGTATTTCCCCTGATGTACCAGGGTGCCACCCTCTGATGTATCAGGGTGCCACCCATTGTCTGGTATATGTTGGTTTGATTAAAACATCTTTATCCATCATGCTGTCATCGTGACCTTATCCTTACGGGTGGGTCAGTGTGTTCCTATTCTCTTTGGGGAATGGGCTGGTTGTGAGGTGTTTTGGTACCACCCGACTGGAATGTGATTGCGTGAGTGCTCTGTGCCCAGCACCTCTTAGGAATGTGCGTTTCTGCAATATAAGCCCTGTGCTTGCCAGATGCTCTGAGCAGGGCTTGCCTCTTGCTCACAAACTGACTTTGCTTCATATCAGCAAAGTTTTGACCACTACTTTAGTTCAGGTCTCAGGCCTCATACCAGGCCTCTGATACAAGGGCTTATGTTTCAGGCTCTCTTCCTACTACAGGAGCAACCTGTTAGCAACAGCACCAGCACAGAAACGGTTGGAACTAAGGCCTGGTGTACACTAGGAAGTTAGATTGTTAACCTAACCCAACCTAACCCCCAGCATAGACAGCATTAGGTTGATGGCCGAATTCTCCCATTACCTAGCTATCGCCTCTCCGGGAGGTGGTGTACCTATGGGGGAATCGGCATAGGTAGTGTCTTCACTGATGCACTGCTGTGGCACGGCTGCAGCATTTTAAATGTAGATAAGCCCTAAGACGCTGTGGGAAGGTGAGCGAGAAGAAGGATGGCTCAGTGGTTCGGATGCTACCGGATCCATGGGTTCAAATCCCTGCTCTGCCACAGGCTTCCTGTGTGACCTTGGGCAAGTCACTGAAGCAAAGATTTTCAAAAGTGACATGATTCTGGATTCTCAGCCTGAGCACCTTTAGGGGGTTGGATGAAAAGAAGCGGTGAGTTCCCAGCACTTTCTGAAAATCAGGCTTAGAATCATAGAATCATAGAATATCAGGGTTGGAAGGGACCTCAGGACGTCATCTAGTCCAACCCCCTGCTCAAAGCAGGACCAATCCCCAATTAAATCATCCCAGCCAGAGCTTTGTCAAGCCTGACCTTAAAAACTTCTAAGGAAGGAGATTCAACCACCTCCCTAGGTAACGCATTCCAGTGTTTCACCACCCTCCTAGTGAAAAAGTTTTTCCTAATATCCAACCTAAACCTCCCCCACTGCAACTTGAGACCATTACTCCTTGTCCTGTCATCTTCTACCACTGAGAATAGTCTAGAACCATCCTCTCTGGAACCACCTCTCAGGTAGTTGAAAGCAGCTATCCAATCACCCCTCATTCTTCTCTTTTACAGACTAAACAATCCCAGTTCCCTCAGCCTCTCCTCATAAGTCATGTGTTCCAGACCCCAATCATTTTTGTTGCCCTTCGCTGGACTCTCTCCAATTTCTCCACATCCTTCTTGTAGTGTGGGGCCCAAAACTGCACACAGTACTCCAGATGAGGCCTCACCAATGCCGAATAGAGGGGAACGATCACGTCCCTCGATCTGCTGGCTATGCCCCTACTTATACAGCCCAAAATGCCATTGGCCTTCTTGGCAACAAGGGCACACTGTTGACTCATATCCAGCTTCTCGTCCACTGTCACCCCTCGGTCCTTTTCCGCAGAACTGCTGCCTAGCCATTAGGTCCCTAGTCTGTAGTGGTGCATTGGATTCTTCCGTCCTAAGTGCAGGACCCTGCATTTATCCTTGTTGAACCTCATCAGATTTCTTTTGGCCCAATCCTCCAATTTGTCTAGGTCCCTCTGTATCCTATCCCTACCTGCCACCATATCTACCACTCCTCCTAGTTCAGTATCATCCGCAAATTTGCTGAGAGTGCAATCCACACCATCCTCCAGATCATTTATGAAGATATTGAACAATCTTGCCTATGATGAATTTCTTGCCTAGCTTGCCTATGATGAATTTCTGCAGATGAAAAGCAAGATGCTGCAAGGAACCTGGGTCACCTGATATCCCCTATTAGAAGATTCTACATCACCCAAGACATGAAGAAGACTCTCTTCTCTGCCATGCTGCAGGACAGGGAAAGAGACAGAGGCCCAGGGTTTCCCAAGGGCTTGTACCCTTGGGTGAAAGTTTAAATACATATGTCTTTGAACATTAGTTTCCTCAAAGGAAAATGAATCAGTAAATATCTCCCAGGGAAATACAGGTTCCTTCATTCTATTCCAGAAGGTCACAGTTTAAAACGAACATTATGTCAGCAGGAGTGCACAGGTTTCATTTAATTATAATAGGTGTCTACAGAATGTGTTTTTACTGCATCCAACTGCCTGTATGCAAATTTTTAAACCAGTTCTGAACCTAATGCAATGATAGTATTTCACATATACATACATACCATAGTTAATTCCTTCGATTTATAAAATCACAATGCCCCACAACGTGTATATGGTTTGGAGGTAACTAGTTTGACTCTCAAAACGGAGACAGTCCATGCTACAGCTGCCAAGTGGATGAAAGAATTCAGGCTCTGAATCTGGCAGCTTTAATCACTTTAAAAATCATCTGTTGCTGCAAAAGATCTCCATTTCCTTTCACACAAGCTCCTAAATCAATTTCAAGTGCCCTACTCTCAAAGCTGAAGTTACTAGTGTACACAGACTTTGGGATCCTGCTGGTTGCGTTGGACTAAGTGCATCTGTTTTAAACTGTAATCATCTGGAATAAGGAAAATTAAATATATCATAAGGATCTATTTTTTTACATGTTGACAGGTTTAGGGTTATGAGTGAGGAAATGAGACCTTCAATGGGAGCTTATATAGTAGACAGAGGTGAAGTAGTCCAGTTAACACTGGTATCTAGCTTACCTGTTTCCTTTCCAAATGAAGCTGCTAGTGCCACTCCGTAAGATCACACATGAGTGTGTTTCCTGACATGTCTTCAGTCCTGATTATGCAAGGACTTATGCTCCCCTTGCACAACCAAGTAATTCCATTGACTTCAATACGATTACTCTCAGGCAGCCGGTCAGCAGCCTTTACGGGATCTGTGTATGCGTACGTGTATTCTCTGCTAGATGGGTAGGCACCATTTTTCCAAAAAGTGGAAAGGAGAAACTGCCTAATCCTGAGAGCCATAAGAGAGATGCCAGAGATGGCATGGTGCTGCACAGCAGCGGCCCACCGGGTCAGGGCTGGACAGCCCCAGTGGACAATGGGGACCACGTCCCAAACAATGGGAGCTCAGTCCTGGGCAAAGCTCACTTACCCCTGAGAGATGTCTCTTTCTTACCCTTTGGCAGCACTTGTGTAGCCTGGCATGTCTTGTTCAACTCTTACACACACACACTTTTGCACTGCTAGCTACACTTGCACCAAGACAACATGCCCATGCAGGCATATACTCATGCTGCCTTCATTGCCTGTCCCAGTCCCACCTGTTTTTGGCCTGCCCACTCACGCCCCTTGCACCTCTTACTAGTGAAGGAGTCCAGGAACTGCTGGCTAAATCCCACGTTACAGCTACCCTGACAATAACAGTCCACAAGCCAGAAACACATCATGTACTAGCTCAGACTGACAAAGGCTTTCACGCCCCGCCCCCATTTCATTCCTGTCCCATCCATCCGTCCGTCCCCGTGTCCCCCCGGTAAGGAGGAAAGCTGGCTCTCCCCCTTTGACTCTTGCTTTTCAGCCACCACACCAGAAACCAGCCAGGGAGTTCTGCAGGCCCCAACGTGGGGTGCTAGAATTTGGATCTCTGCAGCTAGACAGTTATCATTTGTGTGTGAGTCTGCACACTCCTTCTGGGTCATTGTAACTTCTGGCCATTGTTGGACTTTCAGCAGGGCTCTTAAGGGTTGCTGGCTCATCTGCTTGTTTGTTGTTATTCGAAGCTGCATCTTTCCAGGCTGTAGTATTTATTACCTCCCCAAAAGTGCCTTAAGTCTTCTTCAGGCAATCAGTTAGGATTCCAGTCTAATCACACAGTTACCCTTTTATCTCTTCGAGATCTAGCCAAGTAGCTCTGGAGTCTGTTAGCCCTCTGATGTCATATCTTGGCCCGTAGTTTGCATATTTGATTTTTGCCAGTATTAATCCTGTAAACATTTGCAAGAAATCACAGAGAATCCTTGGGGAAGCACTTCCACCCCTACCCCCCCCCATCCCGTTCCAGCAGATTCTGCCCATGCTTCACAACTCATATGGCAAAAGCCTGCCAGAAAAGGAGAAGAGGAAAATAAGGGGCTGAAAGGAACTGGACACAGGCAAGAGCGGAGGGGCATTACCCTCTTAATGCAGCAATGTCTAAATGACAATGAAAGATGAAGCCAGTCAGGGATTTGTTCCTAGAGTGACGGACCAAAGAGACAGCTTTAATATCTATGGAGATTAAACAAACCCAAGAATAAGGGAGTGAGCTATTTTCTTTCCAGTCAGTTGATTTTCACAGGGTTTGTTATTGGTTCATTTTATTTTTTGAACATTCTTTTCCCTGCTGTTTCAGAAGCCTTACAAAGCACAAGACAGACAATGCCTGGCTGGGGCCCACCAGTATTGTTTGTATACAGTAATGCCTAGCGGCCCCACTGAGATCTGGGCTCTGTTGTGCTAGGGAGCTGTAAGAGGCAGTCCCTTAGACGCTACATTAATTCTTCAGCTCCAGGAGTAGCAACATATGCTTTCCAAATTCAATCCCCACAGACAACCCAGGCCAGGGAGTTGTTACAAGTGAGTGTCTGCTGGGGACGTGAATTGCTGGGCATTCCTAATGCTCCAACCCAGGTGAGGCCAAAGTGTGACCCACATGAATACCAGGGTGAATCTATATCCCTGCTGTAGTGGATCACATGTGTCTCTGCAATTTAGGCCTTTATGAATGGACCGTGGTCTTTATCTCAAATAGGAGAGGCTCAAGTTTTTGCAACCAGAGCTGCCAGGCTCATTTCCTGCAGACAACCCCAACCAGAGGCATGGTTAAAAGGGGTGGTGGGAATACATGGGATTAAACCTCACACAGACAAGCCCACCAAGACAGGACATGTTAGCATTTGCATTTACAGATGGGAAACTGAGGCACAGATTAAAGTCTGTGGCAGAGCTGGGAATTGAATCCAGGCCCCCTGTCTCCCCATCTGGTACCTTTCCTGCAAGACCATCCTTTCAAGAGAGAAATAATTGAAGCAAGCCTACAGAACACGTGACTACCTCCACACCCTCCCTCCGGCCTGTGTGTCAAGCTACATGGGATTGTCCTGCAGGGAGGGAGGGAGAGAGAAATACTCTTCGCATTGTAAAGATTTTATTATAAACAAACCCACCACAGCACATTGGAATTTGTAGTGATTAAAATTCTTTAAGGAAGGGGGGTTGAACACAACACCCTGTTGCTGGTCCCACCTTCTTGTCTAATCCCTGGTGTTGCCATGTGGCTGATTTACTGGACCCAATAATGTCGCTCCCACTAATATAATGAGAAATCGCAGGCTGCACCGTATTTCCTCATGCATTTCACATCCCAGCCAGAGAAGTTCAGGGCTGGGTCAGATTTCCCCCCCACACCCCCCTTCAGCTGATTTCCCACCCCCTTTCTCGGAGCTGGGGTTCTGCTTCGTCCCAACTGAGTGTAATTCATAGCTCAAGAATCAAAGGAGCTGAGGATACCTTGATTGCAAGCAGGAGGAGGCAGCTCCCTTTGGGTTCTTTTCTGAGTCTCCTGGGTCGTGCTCATGGACAGTGCAGCCAGCACATACCACTTTGCACACAGCACAACAGAACTATAAGTGTTGCACACTGAAGTCTGCACAGCCAGACTGCCCGCTCCCAGCCACTCTGCGACCCACGTTCACCTCCATTTAAAGCAGGGAATGCTAATTCAATCAAGTAGAGCTCCTGCTTAATGACTTCAAAAGGAGATACAGCAGCTTTGGACTTCACATTCTTTCTCCCGCTTCCATACATGGCCCACTTTCACGGGTCAGGATCAGAAAGGGACATGCATTGGATAGGACATGCATTGCATTGGCTTAAATCCCTGCATTCTGCACCGCTGTCATGCTGATTTATCTAACCCTAAACTCCACTATGGGCGGCTAATGGCAGGCTACTGAAAGCCATCCACGGGAGATTTACAGGCCATGCCTTGTCATCACGTGATCGTGTCTCAGCGAGAGAAGATTTTGTCATAATATCGAGGGGGAGGGTTGAGGGAACAACAAAACCAAGCTCTGAAGTATCTTTACAGGGAGACATGCTTTTCCCAGTGGAGCTATTCCCCGGGGGAACAGAAATGATACAAAATGACAGTGACTAGGGTTAGTATTATTATTTGTATTATAGTAGCACAGTCAGGATCGGGACCACTTTGCACTAGGCACTGTACAAACATATAGTTAGAGCTGGCCCCTGCTTTAAAGAACTTACAATCTAAACAGACAAGGCAGAGAAATGGCATTGTTATCCTCTCATTAAAGATTGGGAACTAAAGCATAGAGGGACTAAGGCCCAAATCCTCTAAGGAATTTAGGTGCCTAACTCCTACTGGAAGTTAGGAGCCTAAAAACCTTTGAGGATCTGGACCTAAGTGATTTGCCCAAAGCCACACTGGAAGTCTGAGCCAGAGTCAGGACTTCAGCTCAAATTTCCTGAGCTGCTGCCCAGTGGTTTACTTCAATACTTCAATCGGCAGCCTCCTTGCCCCACCCCCGCGCCCCGTGTTCCCTTTCCCGTCACTGCAGCTTTTTGTGTCTGATTCAAATGTCCCTTCCCCTGCAAACAAAGCCCACCTCCCGTTTGATCTTGATGGGATGCTGCAATTACCAGGGGTTCTCTCACTGCAAGCAGCTGTCTGGTCAAGCACTCAGCATCGTGACTTCCCTGAAAACGAGGCAAAGCTTTTTAAGAAAGCCCCATGTCCCAGGTAAACGGAGTGACTCAAAACTTGAGACATTTCCCCCAGAATGGGAAAAATTCAAGTCTGTTGAGATATGGCAAAATCTAGTGTTATTTAGTCATGAAAAGGAGAAGGGATAGACCCACGAGCAGAACACTCTTCACTCCTGGCACGCTGCATGGCCATCACTGTCTGCTGCTCTGTAGCATCCTGCAGGATCACAAGCTTAATTGATTACAATGGTTACACCGCATGTGGTGAGGGGTCAGATCAATCTTGTTACAAGGACCCAACCTCCCTTGCAGGTGGCCATGTTATGGGAGATTTTCGCCTTTGGAATATCAGTCATTCAGTCACTGCCAGAAGCCAGGCTCTGGACTTGGTGGGTCAATAGTCTAATCTGGTATGGCCTGTTCCTATGAAAATCCTTCTTTAACACCATCAGGCCCATAGATTTGCACTAGAAGGTGTGTAGCTACAGGGGTGGGCTGGACAGGTATAGAGTCACGCAGCCAGTAGACTAACTACATCCACCTTCTGCAGCTCTCCCAGGCAGCCTGAAAGGGCTGAGCTGGAGCCTGACTGTCAGATCTCTGTCCACCACTCCTGTTGGGTTCATTGACTGCTGCTGGAAGCTTAGGGGTGTGACTTTAAGCTCCCAGTTTTGAAAACTTTGCCCTCATCCAGGTGACACATTCACATTTAAAAACACAGCCTCAACAAAATCAGCCCAGCAAAAATCTTCAGTCAAAGTCCCATTCTGGAAGAGATCAGGAAGCCAGATGCCAGGTCTGGCCATCGCTACAGGCCGGGAGCACTGTGTCCCACCTCTGGGCAGGAAGGAAGAACTCCCATCTTTCTACTGTGACTCCTCCAGTCATCTTTGTAATGGGGGAGCCAGCGCCAGATCTCCATCGCTATGACCAGAAGAGCAATAGGACTGAGGGCTAGGTTGTGTGGAAGCAGCAATTAAACTAGCAGAAACCCTCACCCACTAAAAGGGGTTTGGACAACACACAGCCGCAGGACAAAAGGGAAAAAGACTATCCATGAGTCTCAGTTCAAACCAGCCCAGCTATAGCAGAGACACAGCTCACACAGTGGCCTGAGCTATATACATTGATGCTTAGATTTCCTATATCTAAGTGCATGTGTAGTGTGGGACTGAGGTATGCAGACTCCCAATGCACATCTGCAAGCTAGGTTTGCACACACACATCCCGACATGCCATGCTCAGCCAGGGGATTGTGTCCCTCTTGGGAAACAATAAGTCATCTTCAGTTCTCATAGCTTCCCCCCCACATCCAAAAAAAATCAACTATATTTCCTCCTCCCCATGCTTTAGAACAATAAACAAAGAAGCTAGAAGCTGACATAGGTTTCCTTTCCAATTCCCCCACCCCATCCCAATCACAAATGTAAACATGAGCTTTGTTAGAGTACAGTTGTTCATAATGGCTGAGCTATCCCCATTGGTTTTATGTGTTTAATTCGAGAAAGAGAAGTGTTTGGCTGATTTTACAGGAATCCTATGTAACAGAGATGTAGCTGTATGTATGTGAGTATATGCAGACAGTTAATATAAAGTACGCCATCTACTGGTACATAAAACTCTCTAAGATTGTTCATTTGTAGGATCAATAAAGCTATTGTTGATGTGCCCTGCAAATGGTTTCCATGTTACACAGCTCTTAACTGTGTGACATGGATTGTCATGTCTGGTTGAGATGGGTGAAAGGATACTGCTACCCAGGCATATTCTTGTTTGGGGGTTCTATTATTCACAAACATCAATATTCTTTCCCTTATCTGCTCCCAAGGCAGATCAAATAAGCCTGCCTAAACTATGCTGCCCACTTATAAAGGACGTTTCCAAGAGTTTTCCCATTACAAACATTAAATGTACTGGCAATCTTAATGGTTAATATTTTCCAAGTTTGTCTCTCTGTGTGATGTCTATGTGGGGCTTTTTGTTTTGTTTTTCTGCTTTTTTAAATAATGGGCACGGCTCAAACAGTTTTAGGAGACAAAGGTTTGTGCATCTTACTCCAGTTTCTTGGGAAAAGGCAAAATCCCTTGCTGCTGAGTTTCCTTACTAATACGTGTTAGGATAATGCCCAGAGGCTCCAGCTGAAATCAGGGCCCCACTGAGCCAAGTGCTGAACAGACACATAGTAAGATAGAGTCCCTGTTCCAAAGAGCTTATAAACAAACAAAGACAAGCCAAATCGAAAGCAGGCGAGGAAACAGGTGCAAGAGGTGAAGTGGGTTGTTCAAGATCACACAGCAGATCTGGGACGAGACAGAGACAGAATACAGGGTGAAATCCTGGCTCCATTAAAGTTAATGGCAAAGCCACCATTGACGTCAGTAGGACCAAGATTTCTCCCCAGATCTCTTAACTCTCTGTCTGCTAGACCACACCACATCGCTTACCACATCACATTGAGATGCTATAGTTAAGGTGACAGTATGTCTGAAATAAAAAATAGGGACATCTTTTAGGGTCATGACTTACTCATCTCAAGATCAAAGTATGCTTTTATTTAAAAAAAATACATGCTGGTGTCACCACTGCCAACTTCTGACTCCACAACAGCACGAGTATATTTATCTCCCAGTAATCAGGGCCCTTACTCTCAGAAGTATTTAGGCACTGTACTGCCATTGAAATCCATGGGAGTTTGAATCACAGAATCATAGAATATCAGGGTTGGAAGGGATCTCAGGAGTTCATCTAATCCAACCCCCTGCTCAAAGCAGGACCTATACCCAACTAAATCATCACAGTGAAGGCTTTGTCAAGCCTGACCTTAAAAACTTCTAAGGAAGGAGATTCCGCCACCTCCCGAGGTAACCCATTCCAGTGCTTCACTACCTTCCTAATGAAAAAGTTTTTCCTAATATCCAATCTAAACTTCCCCCACTGCAACTTGAGAAAATTCCTCCTTGTTCTGTCATCTGCTACCACTGAGAATAGTCTAGAGCCATCCTCTTTGGAACCCCCTTTCAGGTAGTTGAAAGCAGCTATCAAATCCCCCCTCACTCTTCTCTTCTGCAGACTAAATAATCCCAGTTCCCTCAGCCTCTCCTCATAAATCATGTGCTCCAGTCCCCTAATCATTTTTTTTGCCCTCCGCTGGACTCTTTCCAATTTTTCCACATCCTTCTTGTAGTGTGGGGCCCAAAACTGGACACAATACTCCAGATGAGGCCTCACCAACACTGAATAGAGGGGAATGATCACGTCCCTCAATCTGCTGGCAATGCTCCTACTTATACAGCCCAAAATGCCATTAGCCTTCTTGGCAACAAAGACACATTGTTGACTCATATCCACCTTCTCGTCCACTGTAACCCCTAGGTCCTTTTCTGCAGAACTGCTGCCTAGCCATTCGGTCCCTAGTCTGTAGTGGTGCATGGGATTCTTCCGTCCTAAGTGCAGGACTCTGCACTTGTCCTTGTTGAACCTCATCAGATTTCTTTTGGCCCAATCCTCTAATTTGTCTAGGGCCCTCTGTATCCTATCCCTACCCTCCAGCGTATCTACCTCTCCTCCCAGTTTAGTGTCATCAGCAACGGTGAGGGTATAATCCATGCTATCCTCCAGATCATTAATGAAGATATTGAACAAAACCGGCCCCAGGACGGACCCTTGGGGCACTCTGCTGCCAACTAGACATGGAGCCATTGATCACTACCCGCTGAGCTCGACAATCTAGCCAGCTTTCTATCCACCTTACAGTCCATTCATCCAGCCCATACTTCTTTAACTTGCTGGCAAGAATACTGCGGCATTTAAAGTTAGGCATTTAAATACCCTGGAGGTTCTGTGCCTTACTGTATCTATGTATTTATCATGAAACACTAACAGAGTCTTAACATTCATTTTGAGCAACAGAATAGGATCTACAATCATTCAGCTTCTCTCTACACTCCAAACACTGGTCATTACACTGAACTGTGGCTCCTGATCAGCCCAGAGCAAATTCTACTCCCTCTAGCTATACATCTTGTACAATTGTTTCTTAGTTATAAAATAAATTCCCCAAAGTTCTGATTCAATTCAAAACTGGAACATTTCCAAGGTCCCAAATGATGTTCCCAAGATACAGACATGAAGGACTACAACAGTCCCATTTGAACAGTTACATATGGTCACCTTAATCAGGGTGGCTTAGAGACTCCTAAAGGACAGACAAATTGATTGCTATGAAGTACAACATTAGAAAAGACAATGCATCCGATGAAGTGAGCTGTAGCTCACGAAAGCTCATGCTCAGATAAATTGGTTAGTCTCTAAGGTGCCACAAGTACTCCTTTTCTTTTTGCAAATACAGACTAACACGGCTGTTACTCTGAAATGGTCTAGAAGTGGCCGAAGCAACCAATATGAGTCACTTGTAATATTTTAAGCCAATGAATTTACACAGTCCTGAGATAGGAAATCATTGTTAAACAATTTAGACAGTAGTATTATTATTACTGCTAATTATTTGTGTTACATTAGCACCCAGAGATCCCCCCATCATTGCTAGTGCTCAGTTGTGCTAGGTGCTGTACAAACATGCACTAAAGATATGGTCCTGGAGTCATGAGAAAGGCTGATACCTCCTCCAACTTTAACCAGTCACCTGCCTCCCCAGTCTGGCCTCGCTGCTTCTTTGCCCTACAGGGATTTTCGGCATCCTGCAGATTATTTCCTGTAGCATGCCAACAGACCAATGGAGGATTGGGTTGTTTAGTGTCTCTGCAGGAATGACCTTCCCTTTCTACATATTTATTTCAAATCCATTAGATCTCCCTTTGTGTGAGACAGGATAATAATTAGCCAATAGATTTGATAGCCTTGAGTGATAGAGGATTGAATGTGGGTAATGAAGATTTTGACACAGGAGCAAAGCAGGGAAACATTCTCAGAAGGGTGTTTGATTAGAGCTGGCTGATGGAGTGACATAGATCAGAGCATCAAGGAGAAGACAGTAAAGGAAAATACATGGCTAATCATCACATGGCCCTCTCCCCCAAATGAAAGACATCCATCCCCTCTGACCTGCTCTGAATCGGAAACATTAAGCAAAGCTCCAAGACTAAGGGAGTTGGTGCCCAATGCTATCGACTTTCCATGGCTCTAATTCTCCCATGTCTCCTTACTGAGAGCAGGGCTGTGGGCCATGTCAGCAATGGGGTGGACCTACAGGCTCAAGATGTGCAGAAAAACAAATGAGAATAGGAAATGTCACTCCCTGATTGGCTAGGATTGATATGACCTATGTGTGGGGGGCAGGGGGGTTATAAAAGACATTTTCTGGGATAGTTATGGCATTACACATTTCCATCAGTTTAAACTCCTTGGATACGAGCAAGGCACTGTTTGTTGGTGCAGGGGAGGGGAGGTGGGCCTTGCTTTATTTAGATTTACTGTCTCTGTGAACCTCCAGGAACTTGGTAACAGAAAAAAGGAGAAAAATTGGCCCAATTCTCCAGCTTTGCATGGCTCTGCGAGCCCAAAGGGGCTGCAAACCAGATGGATCCGACCAGCTGGGAATTTCCCTGGTGTAGGAGGAACGTCCAAGCTCATGCCAGCTGCACTCCTGGGCTTCTAGTTTAACGGACATGGCCCGGGCTTGTCTGTACTTCCTGCTGCTTCCAGCTACAAGAATGGGCCATTGAGGCCATATGCAGACAGACATGTTCAAACAGCCCTGAGCTGTGCAAATGATCTTAATACTTGAGTACCCCATGCATATAGACTGTGGCTCTCTGTTCTCCCCTAGTGGTTAATCCACATATAGGGGTCTATGAGTCTGCAATAGCCTTTCAGCTGCAGAACATGGACACAGAGAAGGGACATGACATACCCAAGGTCACATGTCAATAAAGCACAGCTGGGACCAGAAGCCAGGTTCCCCGATTCCTAGTTCCCCTCTGTAGCTGCAGTAGCTTCTGTTCATGGGAACAATCTGGATTTGAAGATTAAATGAATCCAAGCCACCTCTAAACTGGAAACCTGAACTGAATCATTTAGAAAGAGGGAGAAAATGTTTATTGTATCCAAGAAATTCCGGCTCCCCATTACCTAAAAGAGAGAAAGAATCTTTAGTGAAATATAAAGCTCTACTTCTGAATGTGTTGCTGGCCTGGGGTGCTTAGTCTGGAAGAGCCCATAATTCTTTGACAAATGTATTAGAGAACAAGGCTCAAGCCACCCAGTCAGGGCCTGTACTCTAAGCAGTCTTTACCACAACGTCAGAGACTGTTTATTTTCAATGTACTTCATTTTCCATGTCATTAATCTCTACAGTCTCTGGTTCCAGGCAAACGACAGCCAAGTCCCACCAGACAGGTTCCAAGTGAATCCAAGAATTTCTTGTCCGGAAGTCTTTAACAAAGATTATGGAAGCATGGGAACTCAGAGCTGGTTCTAAGAAAACTCCAAATGGGGCAACTGCAAGTAGCTTGAACCTGGCTGAAATGTTTTCATTTGAAATTTTTTTTAGATGAAAAGTGGCTTTTCAAACAAAATTATGTATTCTTTTGCAGAAAAATTTCATTTTGGCTTAAATTCTTGCTCTCTTTTAGAGGATAAAACGAAAACCAAAAACTTTGGTGGGGAAAATTCTCAGTTTTCAGTAAAGTGTTTCATGTTACCAAACCAAAACCTGAAAATTGTAACCAAACATATTTTTTTCAGAGGAACAACAGAAAATTCCCATGGGAAATTAAGAATTATTTTAGTTTCCCCCCAAAAATAATTGGCTGTTTTTGAACAGCTCTAACCCCCATTGAGCAAAAAACGCCACTACTCATGTTTGAAGTAAGTGATGTGGACTGTATTTGTATCAGTGTTGCTGTAGCCCTGTCAGTCCCAGGGTATTACAGAGAGAAGATGGATGAGAGAGGCAAGCTTTCAAGATCATACGGAACTCTGTATAAGCTCAAAAGCTTGTCTCTTTCACCAACAGAAGTTGGTCCCAATAAAAGATATTACCTCACTCACCTTGTAAACGATATTTCTCTTTTAAATAAGACTGGTGAAAGCCTCTTGAGGAGGACAGGTGAGCAGCCAGGTTTTTCTTGTGGGGGATTGGAAATACTGGTTCTTTTCTCTTTATCCTCAGTAATTTCACACTTCCTCTAATACTGTAATGCTGGCACTGTCTGAAACTTCTGAGATTTCCCCTTGGCTAGGGCTGGTTCATCTCTGCTAGCAAGGATTATGTTCTGTGCTGCAGAAATAAACTCTAGTCTCTAGCTCTCTCTTTCCAGTTAATCCCAGCTGTGTGTGTGAGAGAGAGAGAGAGTGTGTGTGTGTGTTTCCCCCCAATCAGTGTAAATCAGAGGAGGTTTTGTACGTGTGGTCATTTGTCATCATGAGATCATTCATTTGCTCTCAGCTAATTCTTTACAGGCATCTCCACCCCCAATTTTCTATCCCTCCCTTGGCTGCTCAGCGCATGTTGACATCTCTTCGTGCTCTGTAATTTCAGCTGGCAGGGCAAACACCTATTTAGGGAGGGCCGAACCAGCTACCTGCTGGCTGACCTGTTAGTGAACTCAGGAAACAAGCTACTCCAGATCCAAGACAAGAGTCAAGACTTCATATTTTTAGACTAGTGGGAGACTGGGAGACATGAGGTTGCGTGTTTGTGTGTTATTTTCCTCTCTCCAGAACCAAATGCCTGCAAAGTTTAACTAGAGGAGTTTTATGGCACAACACTCGGAATAAATTGCTAAACAGACTAGCAGCATCAGGACTTTGAACATGGATTCTAAGAAACAAGGGCTCTGACAGACTGGACCATGATCGATTGCATCACCGTGCCAGCTTCCTTTAAGTGAATGTGAGATGGAATTCTAATGAAATCTGCAGATACTTTACTGCTTTGGTTGTTTTGCACCCCCTCCCCCACTTCAATGCATATCTTGGAAACAGCCTGTGATACTTAAAGATTTAAGTCCTGCCTTTCTCAACTCATAAAGGGAACCAAAATAAATTGTTTTGAAATAACAGTTCAAATCAAATTACCCATTATAGATAAGGGGGACAAAGGTCAAATATGAAAAGGCTTTAGATGAAAGAAGAATTAGCCTGCAACCCACAAGGAATAATTCAATTCAAGTCTGGTTTTCAGCACCCCTAGAATCTGGCGCAATGAAGGTCCCTAATGAAACCAAAAGATAAACTTGGCCAAGATCATATGTTATACTGCAGACGCAGAACCATTTCACCAACCACATGCTAAGCATCAACAAGCCCATAAAATGGTAAAAGTGTATTAACAGGTTAGAATCTACTATCAATCATCAAAGATGACATAGAAGTCACCAGGCTGCAAGTTGGGGTTGTCGGTGATGACAGTGTTGGGATTCGTTGAGCTGATGCTTGTGGAATTTGGCTCGCTGGTTGGATCATTAGCTTCCCTGACTGCTATCAGGTACTGGCAGGTGGTGTGATGAGGACACTGATCCATTCATGCACACAGAGTTACCATGCCCACCTGAAGAAGACAGCAGCTAAAGTTAATATGCACAACAATCTTCTTAGCAAACTGGTAGGTTAGTCATGGGGTGCCCGTGCTCCAACTTTGTGGATATCAGCTCTTGCCACCTCGTATTCGGTAGCGGAGTACTGCGCACCAGTCTGGAGTCGATCGTCACACACCAAACTGGTGGATACACAGTTACATGCCACCATGTGTATCATCTCCGGCACCCTGTGTCTGACTCCACTCCCATGGCTTCCAGTTCTGAGCAATATTGCTCCTCCTCATATCAGACGAGAGGTTGCCACTGGCAAGTTACTGGAGAAAGTACTCGCCAACCCAAGCCTGCCGCTGCACAATGACCTTTTTAAACCGCCAGGTGCACATTTGCCATCACGTCACCCATTATGCTTTCATTTGCCACACCAGGGTGTTAGGGCAGAAACAGTCTGGAGAGAGGGATGGATATCTGTTATAATCCCCAACCAGTCCCTCATCGCTGACCCCACACTTTGCCCTCCTGGTTTTGACCTGCCCTGTCACCAATGGTCCCTTTTGAACAGGTTCCGGACCAGGCAAGATCTCTGTGCAGCCAACCAGTATTGCCGGGGCCTTTGTGACAGCCCTTTGTGCAACTGCGGCGCAACACAGATGATGATGCACATTGTCGATGAATGCCTGCCGACTAGGTTCAGTAGAAGTGGCCTAGAAGAACTGCATCACGCCAATGAAGATGTCATCTCTTGGCTAGATGACTATGCACACGCTAAATAAAATATATTAAAGAAGAAACTAAAAAATACTGATTGGGTTCCTACCAGACCTATTTAGCATTGTGATTTGGACTTGCAGGGGTGTCAATCACCTTTGCTTTTCCACAGGCCCCACCTGGTCTCCAGCTCCTGAGTTTGGCTGTGAGTTTGGAGTATAAGCAAACAAAATTCCAAGTGAAGTTGGGTAAAGACAGTCTGGTTCTGCATGGTTTCCACGTGGGAGCAAACAATCCTCTCCTCCTTCTTACACTCGTTGCGTTCTTCAAAACTTACCCAACGCCACAGAATCTTGTCAAACCTTCTGATGAACCAGGGACAAACCTTCTGTACCACCCAAACCACAACTTCATAGAAGCTGCAGCTTTACCAAAAACTTAGTAATCAGTTTGTTATAATGCTAGTTCTCCAAATAGTCAACAGAAATCAATTTCTTAACTGAGATATCCTGGGATATCAAAGTTGGACAATAGTTAATAGATTTGAAGGCCAAACTGACCGCTCTAATCATCTAACCTGACCCCCGACCTCAGGCAGGTCCTACAGCTTCACCCAGTGATTCCTACAGTGCTGAGAATTCTTCTTCCTTAACACTTAAGTGAATGTCATTGAGCCCAGTAACACATATGTTAAGTCTGAGTTGACTTTTCTATTATGCATGGGGGTTGGGATGAATTTCAGAAATTGTTATATGTAGTGAAGAGGGGATCTTAAAAACATAAATCTATATAATTTAAGGGTCAGATTTTTTGGAATTGCCCATTAAAATGAATGGGAATTGGGTGACTAACGCCCATGTGCCACTTTGAAAATCTCACCCTCAATCTGTTATTAGTGATAAAGCTTCAGCACAATTACAGCTGGCACTTGGATTGTAAAATATTCCAAGAGCCATGCCACAAAAATGTGTCCGAAGTTTGCAGGCACCAAATCCTTCCTCCTATTCTCTTGTGGCTTAAAAAAAAAACCTGTCCAAGATATTGAGGGTAAAGTTTTCCTCTCGCATCCACGTGGCAGATGCTAAGTGAGATTCTGCTCTGCCGATGCATTCAGAACTCCTGCTGTGAGAAGAATGTTCCTTTCAGCATAGTTATTTTAAAAAATCCACATACTCTGTTAAAGTCCCTGGCAGGTTTCTAAGACAGCAGTGACAAATTGCAATATGGACAACTCTTACACAGCCAGAGATCTGATTAGCACGTATACTTTGATGATTATTAGAGGTGGTCGGGAGATGTAGTTTTTCCCCTGTGGAAAATAAAAACCTTTGTGTTTGTTTTCACTGAATTTTTTTCAGGTTTTCATTTAAAAAAAAACAGCTACACACACACACCCCAAAACAAACTTGCTCAGTTTTCTGAAATTGCAGCCCAGGGGAGTGGGTTGTTTTTTGTTTGTTTGGGATTGGAGGGGGGGTTGTCAGAGAGCTAATTTTTAATCAAACTTTTCTCAGCTCGCTCTGGTTACTATTGATTTCTATTGTGATAGAATCCAAGTAAATGATCTGGAGGATGGTGTGGATTGCACCCTCAGCAAGTTTGCAGATGACACTAAACTGGGAGAAGAGGTAGATATGCTGGAGGGTAGGGATAGGATACAGAGGACCCTAGACAAATTAGAGGTTTGGGCCAAAAGAAATCTGATGAGGTTCAACAAGGACAAGTGCAGAGTCCTGTACTTAGGACGGAAGAATCCCATGCACCGCTACAGACTAGGAACCGAATGGCTCAGCAGCAGTTCTGCAGAAAAGGACCGAGGGGTTACAGTGGATGAGAAGCTGGATATGAGTCAACAGTGTGCCCTTGTTGCCAAGAAGGCCAATGGCATTTTGGGCTGTATAGGTAGGGGCATTGCCAGCAGATCGAGGGACATGATCGTTCCCCTCTATTTGACATTGGTAAGGCCTCATCTGGAGTACTGTGTCCAGTTTTGGGCCCCACATTACAAGAAGGATGTGGAAAAATCGGAAAGAATCCAGCAGAGGGCAACAAAAACGGTTAGGGGACTGGAGCACATGATTTATGAGGAAAGGCTGAGGGAACTGGGATTGTTTAGTCTATGGAAGAGAAGAATGAGGGGGGATTTGATAGCTGCTTTCAACTACCTGAAAGGGGGTTCCAAAGAGGATGGCTCTAGACTGTTCTCAGTGGTAGCAGATGACCGAACAAGGATTAATGGTCTCAAGTTGCAGTGGGGGAGGTTTAGGTTGGATATTAGGAAAACCTTTTTCACTAGGAGGGTGGTGAAACACTGGAATGCATTACCTAGGGAGGTGGTTGAATCTCCTTCCTTAGAAGTTTTTAAGGTCAGGCTTGACAAAGCTCTGGCTGGGATGATTTAATTGGGGATTGGTCCTGCTTTGAGCAGGGGGTTGGACTAGCTGACCTCCTGAGTTCCCTTCCAACCCTGATATTCTATGATTCTATGATTCTAAGTAGCCATTCAGGTTCAGGCCGTCATAGCATAGCTCGTGTGCCACGCTATAGGGAGACACAGTCTTGGCTCTAAAAAATGTACAATGAACTATTTACTTCTTGGGCTTTTTCTCAAGCTGTTTTTACATAAGAAGCCAGATCCTTAGCTGGTGTAAAAAAGTGTAGCTCCATTGACTTCAACCTGATTCACTCTCACTGCTGATCTGGCCCAAGATGGAGGGAAAGGAAAATACAAAATACATATGTTAAAATAACATGAAGGTCAGATCCAAACCAGTACAGACAAGGATGTTGTGGTTTTGAGTCCCTGGCTGCTGATGCCCCTCAGTCCTAGTCCTTATATATGTTTTATTAGTGGGGCTCGGAAGGAGTCAATGTGGTCATGATTGCTTCAGTCAGCAGGTGGATCTTAGTGCTGCCTTAGACAGACGAAGATGTTAGATGCTTGCGGAATGATCCAACCCCAGTTGATGGGATAAGTGGGGAAGAAGAAGAAGAAGAAGAAGTTGCTTCACTACATACATACAATGTAGTGAGTTAAGGAGAGCATAGCTGCAAAAATCTGTAAAGAGCAGCTGAGACAAGCTCAGCACAAGTGCAGAACTTACTAACAAGGGTCTCCCGTGTGGCTTGCCTGTACTTGAGCTTCTGCCTTGGGAAACAGGATGCCAATGTGTAGTGTGGCGGAGTGAGCCGATGGAACTGCTGCTGGCTATCTACCCAGGGGAAACGGAGGGGACCCAAGTACACACCGAGGGGAGGGGAGGAAATGACCCAGGGACAGAAGACTCTAGTCTGGCTGTGTTGCTGTTAGAAAGCTGGTCAGCATGTTGCGGCTGGATTCCCCGCTGACCCAGCGGTGGAACACTCCGCCACTGTTAGGGCCCTGGACTGGGACCGGGTGGAGTCAGGCGGGCCCAGGTCCCTCTACCTTCTGCCACCGCACCAGTGGGGTGGCAGCCTCCCCACCTGAGGCCACAAGGCCCGCATTTGCTTGCCGTCTACCTGAATCACGATGTCAGGCAATAGACTGCCTATGGCTCTGCCCCACCTTAGAGACCCAAGGTAACAAATTGCTCGTTTGCTCTGTCTCTGCCTGAAGGTCGGAGCTCACAGATTGCTCGTTTGCTCTGCCCCTGCCTGCAGGCCAGAGCTCACTGAGTGCTCATTGTCCTGCCCTGCCTGAGGGCTGGAAGCTTCGAGAGGGTTTGGTGCTCTGCCCAGCCAAAGGCCTGAGCCATGCACCTTTATGGCTCTGCCGTGCCTGAGGGCCAGAGCTTATGATTGTTTACTACTCTGCTAATTCCCTGACTGTGGGCAAGGCAGAGTGGCCTCCCACTGACTCAGAGGGGGAGGCCCCACCGCTAACCCACTGCCCAATGGAACGAGTCTCAGCTGTGATAACATGCAAGACGCACATGCAGTAGGAGTTTCTCCGCAGCATGGGGACAAATGTTTGCTTGTCTGTCACCAGCTGTCCAACAGCAATGGCAGGCAGGAGCTGAGCTAAATCAGAACCTGGCACCCAGGACCAGATTTTTAAATGCCGTTAGGCACCTAAAGATGGACATCCAATGGGATTTTCAATGGCAGTTAGGCACCCAGGAATTTTTGAAAACCCCACTTGCCACCTATCTACACAAGTAGGCTTCTGAAGGCCTTTTAAAATCTTACCCCCCCTTTGTTTGCTTTAGCCGCTGTGCTTCCTGACAGGATGGGTTTGTTCCTTCAAGAGGAGACTTCCCAGAGCAGCCATTCATTATGAGTCTCATGCAGCAATGTTCCAGCAGTTCTTCCCATAGTTGACAATAAACAGCCCCTGCTCCTCTAGAGTCAGTTCAGCCATTGAAGTGGGACCTAGGGTAGCTCCGAAGCAGGAGGAGTAATATCGCAGTGTGACATTTCTTCCTGTGCTCTGTCGTCCCCCAAGCTCATTTCATCTCCATCGCCATCTGTTTTCCTTTCGCAGATAAAATCTATTTTGAGCTGAAAGTATGTGCTCTGCGCTGCCCACAATCCACTCCTCCAGGAGTGGGAAGAGACTTGTGACTGTGGGTGGCTGCAGCTGCAGTTTCTTTTGCTCGGCTTAGTCTGCATCTGTGCAGGGGTGGCTGATAGAAGTACTTAGGAAAGGGGGGGGTGCTCTGCTCCCCTTTACTAGACTGGCAGCAGTGACAGGGAACGGACATTGCTCCCCCCCCCAGCAATATACTCTCTTGGGTATAAATTAAAGGCTCCATCTTGCTGTGCAGTGTGTTTTGCCTGAGCTCAGCACACAGATCAAGGGACTGTGCTGTGTTATTATTTGGCATTAGTCAGCCAGCAGAACTCTCACCAGGGGGTCCCTGCTAAAACCTACCAAACTTGGCACCACACCCTGCTTCCTTCTCCCTCGCAAACGGTCAGTTGTAACAGCTCCATTCAGGTTACGGGTAGCGGCACCGGACTGGCTGTGAAGCATTACACTCTGCACCCCTCCGCAAGCCACGCTTCTCCGGCAGGAGCATCCCAAACAGAGGGTGGAGCAGTTTACTCAGCTGTGTGTCAGTCTGGGCTCCTGAAGGGCTAACGTAAAGCTCAAATCCATTAGGAACCTGGAGGAACTCAAGTTTGAATGACAGCAGGGCTGCAGCCTTGTGGAACTCTTGTTAGCAGAGGCCCTTCAAACACAAAAGCCCTGGAGGCTATTTTGGGAGGAGAGCTATGGGAGACTGGTGTTATGCCAGCTTCTTCCCCAACCCAAACTTCCTGGAAGATCCTCCAGGGTCACCCCTCCCCCAGACCTTCATGGCATCAAGTAGGTACAGCTGGATGCAGTTTCCTCTGGACCCCTGTTGTTACTGCTCCTGAAAAGAGCAGATGGGACCACTACAGCACATGAAGCACTTACCCCCAACCAGCCTGGAAGGGAAGTATTGTGTTTACAACGTACACACAGAGAAATTGGATACACACAAAAAACACTCTTGCTGGAAGGTGGCACTGTACTTGTGTTGTACACAGTGCTTATTTTGTGTCAGGGCTGAGCCCCGGCCCCTCTGGGCCTGGCAGCTCAGAGCCCCGGCCCCTCTGGGCCTGGCAGCTCGGAGCCCCGGCCCCTCTGGGCCTGGCAGCTCGGAGCCACGGCGCCTCTGGGCTTGCTGCATCATTTATGAATGTAAAAAAAGTTGCTTGAGGCCCGGCACCTCTTTCACTATATATAAATTAAGCACTTGTCGTACTGGAAGTCCCCTAGGATGTGCAGAGATGCCAGACTTCCAGTCCACTGTAGATCCACTGCCTTTGGTTTGCACTTAGACGCACTTAGAGCCCCGGGCTGGGCAGTCAGAGGCTGCAGCTACGTGGGAGCAGTAGGAAGTTTTGTTGCCTCATTTGTGTAGCTAGTTCCTGTTCATAATAAAGGGTTTATCTTGACACTGGATTCGCTCGTCAGCGAGACTCTAGAGTGGAAGGCACTGATTGCTGGAAGGCCCAGTGAGAAGATCACATGCAGTGCCTGCTACAGAGCCTGTGCAACTGAGAGCAGCTCCCCCACCTGTGATTCTGGGGAAGTGCTGAACATGCCTGGAAACAGCTCAAACAGCAATGTGAGCTGTATGTAAATAAGGCCTCCTAGAAGTCTTTGGCAGAGTCCAGGGCAAAATCTGAAACTGAGGCCCCCAGTTCCAAAATAATTGCCATGGAGGTGAAAGAGTTTGGGGAGAATAAGACATGTATAGAGTACCTAGCACAATGGAGCCCTGACCTAGGAGAAGCCACAATACAAATCAAGACCACCACTTTTGCATTATACCTCAGTGTAGCGCTCTGCATTTAAAGGACAAGACAAAGGAGATGAAGTGGCTTGCTGATCTACAATATACAACAAGAACAATTCACCAAGTGGCCGATCCGAGTTTGGAAAGAAAATACTCAACTTCTTCTCAAAAAAGATGAGGCAAAATCTCTATGAGCCATAAGGCAAGCTATGGGTTTCCACAAGTGACTTGGCCAGAGACACAATATACCACATTTGGGGCTATTACAGTTACCTCATGTTTTTCAAAGAGAGGAAGAGTCCTATTCAGAAGTGTTGTCTGTCACACAGATCGATTTTCCTTATGCCATGCACCAAGTCCCCACTTGCTTAAATACAGTTAAAAATACTTCCAAATAGACTCCTCCTTTCAACTAGCCCAATATGTGACATGTGGAAATGACTACAAGTCAGGCAACACAAAGGTAAACCTGCCAGAAGAGAGAAAGACAGATATGTGTATTTTCAAGCTGTATTCAAAGGCTCCTTCTGTCGGTAAGGTAAGCATGAGCTCTGCAGAGTCTCATGGAAGAGTTTAATAACAAGACAGTGCTTTCAGCAAACACAAGGAAAGAACTTAGCACAAAATTTGACCTAGCCCTTTGAGAAATAATTAGCTGCTACTGACCCTCAAGTTCCTCCAAGTTCATAAACACACTCCTAATTATCCTGGTTATAATTTACTATACAGAAGAATAATTATGCCAGACTCTGCAGCCATTTTTCAATGTCCACTGTTTCCCTCCCCACCCTCTGTGCCCCACATCCAGCCCTGCTCCTCTGCAGTGAGTTGCCATCACAGCATGGAGCTGGCCAGGCACTTCCGCCCCACCAGCTGTGGCCCAGGCTCTCCTTCCACCCATTCCATCCCTCCCCCTGCAATGTACTTCCCGCCAGACAAGGAGAACAGCCTTGTTTTCTCCCTCTCACACATACATCCCTAAACCCATATGCCTCCCCCTGCATGCTTGGTGCTCTCGACCAGTGTTCGACACCCAGAGCAGCTGCCACAGGTTCTGAGAGGCAGAACAGGTCAACCGAGTTCCTTCCAAGCAGGAGGTCCCATCCACCATGCTCCATACCCCTTAAGGCTCCCCCACCACGCCAAGAGGAGCTTCCAAGGTGGAGTAGGACCTGGGTGCTGACCACACTCCCAGCCACATGACATGTGTGGAAGCATGCACACAACTTAAAAGGGAATGTGGTCACAAAACCCCACAATCAAATTTGTCCCAACCATCCCCTATCATTTTTGGAGCCCTCTCAAACAGGGCACAAGGGGCAAAATGCTCCTTTTGCCTTACACCCCTTCTGGGCAGCCCTATATATGACAGCCACAAGGGCAAATAAACTAGATATGAGCAAAAGATTGCTCTACTCTTAACACTGGCAGGCACAGAAGTCCTAGATAAGTAATGTGCATGTCATACAGATGCTGGAGGGGAGAGAGGAATGCTCCGCAGAAATAACAAAAACGTTGGAGGATCATTGTGTCCCCAGAAAAAATGTTACTTGCAAAAGATATATGTCGAGATGACATGAAATGAGAGCACAGAATGAAGGGGAAACAATAGAGGAGTTTGTTACACACTCAAAACTACAGAGTCAGTCCTGTGAATATGGACTATTAAAAGGCTCTCTCATTAAAGACCAGATTGTCCTGGGATGTAACAATAACAGAGTCTATGAATGACTACTGATAGAGATGGCTCTGACACTAGAAAGGGCAATATGTATATGCAACCTGCAAAACAAACAGAACTACAAATTAAAAGCTTAGCAAAGGGCACAGAGCATAAGACTGTGAGTAGCAGAGTTAAACCACCAAGTGAAATGTTCACAGAAATTAAGTTGGCCAGGGACAGATGCATGAAAACAAGAAACACCGCCCCAATGTGGCAACCAGAATGATTACTGGAAATGCCCAGCATCCAAGTATAGAAACTGTAATAGAAAGAAAGAGGGAAAGTGCATGTACTATGTGCAAAAGAGGGTTCCTCAAGTGAAGAGGCAGACCTGTTCTTACACACAATCATGGAGGAGGCTGAAAACTCAAAAGCTTGGCTCATTAAAATGTGCACAAGTGACACTTGTATGGCACAAGGTAGATGCTGGGGCACAAGTAAATGTAACAACAGAAACTGAGAGAGAGAGATGTAAGGCGCATATAAAAGTGGATGAGTCAAAAGTATCTGTGAAAGACTATACTGACAGAACAATTCCATGGGAAATTGGGAGAGTTCACAATGACACTTAAATACAAAGGGGAAATGATAAAAGAACTTGTGGTGGTAGACACGGGCAAGCAACCAGTCTTGGGCCAACACGCACGAGGTGCTTAGTCTTAAGTGAATATATGCCGTAGAGAGACAAAAAGATGACCTTGAACCAGATATGAAAATATTAATAGCATCATGTGAAGATGTTTTCCCAAGAAATGGGAGCCTCCCACTAACATGCAAGGTACAGGTAAGAGAAGGTGCAGAACCTGTAGTACGCGCTACTGAAAATGTCCTACCAGCTTTCAGAAAGAGCCTAGAACTGGAAAACGTGACAGCAAAGGGTGTCCCACAGAGACCAGAAGAACCAACCTATTGGATTCAGTCCATAGTAACTGTAGAGGGAAAAAAGGAGGGAGTCTATGGCTGCATACAGACCCTAAGGACTGTATTTCCCACTTTATGCATCCGATGAAGTGAGCTGTAGCTCACGAAAGCTCATGCTCAAATAAATTGGTTTGTCTCTAAGGTGCCACACGTCCTCCTTTTCTTTTTGCGAATACAGACTGACACGGCTGCTACTCTGAGACCCTAAGGAGTTGTACAAAAACCTAAAAAGAGAATACCTCCACTTTCCCACAAGAAGTGAAAAGTTGTCAGATATTGCAGCAGCCAAATTCTTCAGCAAATTAGATGCATCGGCAGGATTTTAGCAGATCCCCTTGGACACGGAGAGCTCCTAGATCTGCACTTGGACCACACTATTTGGCAGATACCGCTTCCGAAGACTGCCTTTCCAATTACGTTTGGCTCCAGAAGTAGCTCACCATGTAATGAGCCAGATGCTGGAGGGTCTAGCAGGCGTGAAAGTGTACATAGATGACATGATAACTTGAGGCAGCACTGCCCTTGAACATTAGGAATGAATGACGAGAGTACCTAAAATTGTAAGCGCTAATAACCTTAAACTGAATGAAGCCAAGTAACAATGGAAATAACATACTCAGGAGAGAGACGGGTCTCAAAGGACATCTTGTCCAATGAATCAAAGATTCAGGCAATACTGAAGATAAAAAGGGCATTCAAAGACTGCTAGGCATGTTGAATTCTGTGAGCAACTTCATACCTAACTATAACACTTGCACAAGCCACCGTAAATCTCTCCTCTACAAGGTTACCAAATGGCCATGGCTGCCTGAGCATGGAAGACAGTTTGGTGAGTTAAAGCACATTCTAACATCAGCTCCAGAGCTGCCACTTTTTGACTCATAGAAACTCTCCACAGATGCCTCAAAAGTTGGGTTGAGAGCAGTACTATTACAGAGCCAAGGAACTGATTTGTTAGCAGGCTCATATGCATAGACTATGAGGCCTAATCAGCGTGGAGTAGAGTGGAAGAATTATTTCTTGTGCGTGCTTACAACACTCTTGCTAATACATCCAAGAACGTTTGCTTTTTTTTTCGCAAAAGTGTTACACTGTTCACCCATATTTAGCTTGAGAATTTGTCTAGATTGGTACTGGCCACTCAAAGCTACCGTGCTCAAAGAGGACTTACCTCTCTCATACTCAATTATCACACACAAAAGGTAAAATCTTACAAAGGAATGATGAGCATCTGCTCCAGATACCTGACAACTTGGCCAAAGACAGTGAAGTGAGAACAGACGTACACGTTGAAGGCAATTCACAGACTGACCATGTTATTGACTGTGATAGGGTGTACTCCCCACACTGGCCCTGAAAGAGCTAAATTAGGCCAAGTGGGCCTAATCAGCCAATTAGATTGCAAACTGGTAACATTTAGGCTGAGGGAAGCTCAGCTCTGAGGGACAGGTGGGGATTCTACAAAGCCAGGAGGCTGGCAACAGTGTGAGGGGCTGCAACAAGGTAGTCTGCAGTCACTCCCTCGGAGAAGGGAGATGGGTTTGGGGGCTACAGAGCCAAGGTAGCCTACAGTCACACTCCCTGGGAGGAAGGAGTCTGGGCTGGCAGACCCAGAAGAAGGCTCTGGGAAAGGCAGCTGGGTTCAGTAGGGAACAGACTGATTAGAGGGTTCCTGAGCTGGAACCTGAAGTAGAGGGCAGGCCCAGGTTCCCCTGCCAGTCACTGAGGGAGGGGCACCCCTAGGACAGTGAATGGGAAGACTGCCTGAGACTGCTGGAGAGAAAGGATTTTGATACACACCCCTGGAAGGGGAAACCACGTGGTGACCTGACCGGATGGCTAAGTCACAAAGAGTAGGCTGCAGTTCCTAGAACAAGAGATGGGCTGCAGACAGGAAAAGAAACAGAGTTATGGAGTATAACCACTGGAAGGAGCATTGGCCTGGCAGAGCTAATGGCCAGGAGTAGGCCTGTGGTGAGTAGAGTATTTAATCACATTGATCATGAGATGAAATAGTCTGTTACAGACAAGCCTAAACAGGATTTTGCAATACAGCAGATCAGGAAGATTGCTGAGACATGTTCATGTTCTGTTGGAGCAATTTAAAGAGGTGTTAAATCAGCTATTATATTTGTAATAGTTTTAGTTTCATTTAACGGCATTTTAGTTCAGTAAACAAATTTAGAAGGGACCTAAAAAGTGGAGGATGTGCTATAGAGTAAATCCTCCAGGAAATGCAGAGATGACACATTTCCTGTACACTCCAGATCCAGTCTTTGGTTTCCAATGACACTTCCTGCAGGGGCAGAAACAAGAAGCCTAGCACAGGGCAGTTCCCGGCTACTGCTACAAAGAACAGCAGGAAGTCTGTTGTCTCATAGGAACACAGTTTCTATTCATAATAGAGGGTTTATCTTCTTGACACCAGTCTCTGGTCATCAGTGAGACTCCACAGTAACACGGCTTTATGTCTTAGAATTCAGAACAACAGATGAGCTCAAAAACAGAGAGACAAAACAGACTGCTCCCTGAGGCACAGAGCTTACCCCACTTTGCTGTAAACTGGCTCTTTCCAGACTGACTGTGCTTGCATATTTTGCTATAGAGACCTCTAGCCTGCAAGTAGGACTAGGGACCTCCCCCAACTCTTGAAGTGTTAGCTTGCAGTTCCAACACAGTCCCCAGTACACCACAGGAAGGGCTATGTTGGAGGGCATGGTTCTGCTCTCTCTTACGCTGGTGTATATCAGGAGTGACTTGGCACGATGCATTGGAGCCAATGGAGTTGCCCCAAATCTCTAATGGTGATCCTCCACTTGTAAGGCAGTGTGTTTGCTATCATCTACGCACCGGCCTGACCACATTTACCAAGGGCCTGGTGTGATACCCTAACTCATGCCGCATAGTACCTTGCACCAGGCATCAGCCCATCAGGATCACTCCTGGTCCACAGTGCTACGGAGTGTGAGTAAGAGCAGCTTGGAGGCAAACATCTGTGCAGTCCAGAAGGACAAGCGGCTGAATTGATACACATCAAGAAGACAGGAAGGAAAGCTG
Source organism: Lepidochelys kempii (assembly GCF_965140285.1). NCBI lineage: Eukaryota > Metazoa > Chordata > Testudines > Cheloniidae > Lepidochelys > Lepidochelys kempii. The sequence continues at coordinate 74,211,051 of NC_136390.1, read as the reverse complement.
AGCCCTGGTTCTCATGGGAGACTTCAATCACCCTGATATCTGCTGGAAGAGCAATACAGCGGTACACAGGCAATCCAGGAAGTTTTTGGAAAATGTAGAGGACAATTTCCTGGTGCAAGTGCTGGAGGAACCAAGTAGGGGCAGAGCTCTTCTTGACCTGCTGCTGACAAACGGGGAAGAATTAGTAGGGGAAGCAAAAGTGGATGGGAACCTGGGAGGCAGTGACCATGAAATGGTGGAGTTCAGGATCCTAACACAACGAAGAAAGGAGAGCAGCAGAATACAGACCCTGGACTTCAGAAAAGCAGACTTTGACTCCCTCAGGGAACTGATGGGCAAGATCCCCTGGGAGAATAACATGAGGGAGAAAGGAGTCCAGGAGAGCTGGCTGTATTTTAAAGAACCTTTATTGAAGTTACAGGGACAAACCATCCCGATGTGTAGAAAGAATAGTAAAAATGGCAGGCGACCAGCTTCGCTTAACAGTAAAATCCTTGCTGCTCTTAAATACAAAGAAGAAGCTTACAAGAAGTGGAAGATTGGACAAATGACATGGGATGAGTATAAAAATATTGCTTGGGCATGCAGGAGTGAAATCAGGAAGGCCAAATCACACCTGGAGTTGCAGCTAGCAAGAGATGTTAAGAGTAACAAGAAGGGTTTCTTCAGGTATGTTAGCAACAAGAAGAAAGTCAAGGAAAGTGTGGGCTCCTTACTGAAGGAGGGAGGCAACCTAGTGACAGAGGATGTGGAGAAAGCTAATGTACTCAATGCTTTTTTTGCCTCTGTCTTCACGAACAAGGTCAGCTCCCAGACTGCTGCACTAGGCAGCACAGCATGGGGAGGAGGTGACCAGCCCTCTGTGGTGAAAGAAGTGGTTCGGGACTATTTAGAAAAGCTGGACGTGCACAAGTCCATGGGCCCTGATGCGTTGCATCTGAGAGTGCTAAAGGAGTTGGCGGATGTGATTGCAGAGCCATTGGCCATTATCTTTGAAAACTCATGGCGATCGGGGGAAGTCCCGGATGACTGGAAAAAGGCTAATGTAGTGCCCATCTTTAAAAAAGGGAAGGAGGAGGATCCTGGGAACTACAGGCCAGTCAGCCTCGCCTCAGTCCCTGGAAAAATCATGGAGCAGGTCCTCAAGGAATCAATTCTGAAGCACTTAGAGGAGGGGAAAGTGATCAGGAACAATCAGCATGGATTCACCAAGGGCAAGTCATGCCTGACTAATCTAATTGCCTTCTATGACGAGATAACTGGTTCTGCGGATGAAGGGAAAGCAGTGGACGTGTTGTTCTTTGACTTTAGCAAAGTTTTTGACACTGTCTCCCACAGTATTCTTGCCAGCAAATTAAAAAAGTATGGGCTGGATGAATGGACTATAAGGTGGATAGAAAGCTGGCTAGATTGTCGGGCTCAACGGGTAGTGATCAATGGCTCCATGTCTAGTTGGCAGCCGGTATCAAGTAGAGTGCCCTAGTGGTTGGTCCTGGGGCCGGTTTTGTTCAATATCTTCATAAATGATCTGGAGGATGGTATGGATTGCACCCTCAGCAAGTTTGCAGATGACACTAAACTGGGAGGAGAGGTAGATAGATACGCTGGAGGGTAGGGATAGGATACAGAGGGACCTAGACAAATTGGAGGATTGGGCCAAAAGAAATCTGATGAGGTTCAACAAGGACAAGTGAAGAGTCCTGCACTTGGGACGGAAAAATCCAATACACCGCTACAGACTAGGGACCGAATGGCTAGGCAGCAGTTCTGCAAAAAAGGACCTGGGGTGACAGTGGACGAGAAGCTGGATATGAGCCAGCAGTGTGCCCTTGTTGCCAAGAAGGCCAATGGCATTTTGGAATGTATAAGTAGGGGCATTGCCAGCAGATCGAGGGACATGATCGTTCCCCTCTATTCGACATTGGTGAGGCCTCATCTCGAGCACTGTGTCCAGTTTTCGGCCCCACACTACAAGAAGGACGTGGAAAAATTGGAAAGAGTCCAGTGGAGGGCAACAAAAATGATTAGGGGACTGGAACACATGACTTATGAGGAGAGGCTGAGGGAACTGGGATTGTTTTGTCTACGGAAGAGAAGACTGAGGGGGGATTTGATAGCTGCTTTCAACTACCTGAAAGGGGGTTCCAAAGAGGATGGCTCTAGACTGTTCTCAGTGGTAGCAGATGACAGAACAAGAAGTAATGGTCTCAAGTTGCAGTGGGGGAGATTTAGGTTGGATATTAGGAAAAACTTTTTCCATAGGAGGGTGGTGAAGCACTGGAATGTGTTACCTAGGGAGGTGGTGGAATCTCCTTCCTTAGAAGTTTTTAAGGTCAGGCTTGACAAAGCCCTGGCTGGGATGATTTAGTTGGGGATTGGTCCTGCTTTGAGCAGGGGGTTGGACTAGATGACCTCCTGAGGTCCCTTCCAACTCTGATATTCTATGATTCTATGCTTCTAGATAATACTTAGTCCTGCCTTGAGTGCAGGGTACTGGACTAGATGACCTCTTGAGATCCCTTCCAGTTCTATGATTCTATAATCCTTCTCCCGATACCTCACATAGTCTACTTTATATGCAATATCACTATTATATATAAATAAGGAGCATAGGGGTTACAGGGTGCTCCCCCAAGATACAGAATGTCATACTCTACATATTTTTCTGATTCTGTGAGTGTGCAAGAGCAAAATGCCACTGGCTTCCACTCAGAGCCACACTGTGACAATACACCACCTACGCCAGAGTTGCTGGCATGCACACTGACCATCGTGGCTTTGTGCACATCATAGGACTTGAGAACTGGAGTTGTTGAGATCATTTCTTTTACTTTTCTGAAGGCAATTTCTTGATTTGCCCCCCCCCCCCCCCATAGCCAAGATATGTTGGACTTTCACAGTTCATTCAGTGGATCTGTCACTTGTAGGTATCCACCAAGGTAATTTCCCATTCCCAGCACACGCCTCACTTCTAGTACATTAGTTGGTGCATTGAATTCTTGAATTGCTATGATTTTCTCAGGGCTAGGACTGATTCCATCTTTATTCCAGCTTGATCTGGGTTAGGCAGAACACACATTTTCCCTTGTTTAGCTTCAGTCCAGACTGACTGATTAGGCTTAGGACTTTGTTGAGGGTTTTGTTGTGTTCTGGTATTGAAAATACATGTATCACAATTCCATTTGTGTTTATTAACGGTTCTACCATCTTTCCCTGGAAAGTTTCTGGTGTACTACTAATCCCAAAAGGTGACCTTCGAAAGCAAGATTTCCCAAAGGATGTGCTAAATGCAGTCGGTTTAGCACTTTCTTTGGCTATAGGTTGGGCCCTATCAAATTCAAAGCCATGAAAAACACGTCATGGATCATGAAATCTGATCTCCCCCTGTGAAATCTGGTCTTTTGTTTGCTTTTACCCTATACTATACTGATTTCACAGGGGAGACCAGAGTTTCTCAAATTGGGGTTCCTGACCCAAAAGAGAGTTGCAAGGGGGTCACAAGGTTATTTTAAGGAGGTCGCAGTATTTCCACCCTTACTTCTGCATTGCTGCCTTCAGAGTTGGGCTGCCGGAGAGTGGCATCGCTTGGCCGGGCACCCAGCTGTGAAGCAGCACCCCACCAGCAGCACCACAGAAGTAAGAATAGCAATTCCAGACCAGGCCTTCCTTCCTTCTGCGCTGCTGCTGGCGGCGGCGCTGCCTTCAGAGCTGGGCTCCCGGCCAGCAGCCGCCACTTTCCAGCCGCCCAGCTCTGGAGGCAGCACCCCCGCCAGCAGCGGCACAGAAGTAAGGGTAGAAGCACCGCACACACCCCGCCCCCAATAACTGCAAATCCCCCCAACTCCTTTTTGGGTGAGGACCCCTACAATTACAACATCATGAAATTTCAGATTGAAATAGCTGAAATCATGAACTTCATGATTTTTAATATCCTAGCACCATGAAATTGACCAAAATGGACTGTGAATTTGGTAGGACCTTAGCTATAGGAATTTGCCAGAATCTACTCAAAGCATCCAGCTTGGAGAATACTGTAGCTCCTTTCACGTTGGGGAGGATATATTTTTTTCTCTCACAATGTCTTCAATCCACACAGATAACATATTTTTACGTTTTTCTTTATAACTGGTACCACTGGGGCACACCATGCTGTTGGCTCAGATTTTTGTAAATATGCCAATCCATTCTATTCACTTTAACACAATTCCCACTTTATGAAGAAACGGGATAGGAATCCTGCAATGTGTATGTACACTGCCTGGGTCAGCATTGTCTTTTAAGGTTATTTGTACTGGATCTCCTTTCAAAAGTCCAATATCACCAAATATTCCATTGAGTTCTTCCACCTTTCTAGCTAGGCCCATGATGGCTGCCTCACTGGGGTTGAGAAGGTTGTTGGTCTGTGGTCTTTTGACCCCATGCAGTCTGAATACATAGCTTTCATCTTTGTAAGTTGTTTCTGTGGTGAACTGGCCCATACAATTCAGAATACCTCCAGGGCAAATCAGAACGGTCTCAGGTGACTTTAGCTCCAGGAAGGGGTTGAAGGTTACCATATGTCCCTTCTGAGATGACTGACATCAGCCCCTGAGTCAATTTTAAAGTCAATGGTCTTTCCTTGAATATTCAGTTTCACTCTCCAGGCAGGCTCTATGTCATCACAAATGATACATCCTAGAAACAATGGCTATTGATTGTCATATGAGTCAACTCACTGACTGCTTTCATCTGGTAAACAGCTGCAAAATGTCCATATTTTGGGTATTTATTACACTGTGTGCCTCTGGCTGGACATGCATAATCAGCCAATTGGGTATGATTTTTTCCCCACACCTTGTGAGTATAGGCTGGAATTTGTCTCTCTTCTAGGGTTGCCAGGCGTCCGGTTTTTGACAAACCGCTCCCCAGGCCGTTAAAAATAACGTCGATAGCTCAGCGGGGCTAAGTCAGGCCCCCTGCCCGCCCTGGCTTTGTGCAGCTCCGTGGAAGTGGCTAGAATGTCCAGCCCCTAGGCGCAGGGGCGGTCAGGGAAGCTTTGCATGCTGCCCCTGCCCCCAGTGCCCATTGGCCGGGAACCATGGCCAATGGGCGCTGCAGGGATAGCGCCTGCAGATAGTGCACAGAGCTGCCTGGCCATGCCTCCACCTAGGGGCCGGACATGCTGGCCACTTCTGGGAGCAGCATGGAGTCAGGGCAGGCAGGGAGCCTTCCTTAGTCCCGCTGTGCCACTGACTGGGAGCCACCTGAGGTAAGAGCCACTCAGTGGGAGCCCGCAACCCAAACCCCCTGCCCCAGGTCAGAATCCCCTCCCGCATCCTAACTCCCTCCCAGCCCCCGCACCCACACCTGCAACCCAAACCCCCTGCCCCAGGTCGGAACCCCCTCCCCCACCCTAACTCCCTCCCAGACCCCGCACCCACACCTGCACCCCAGCCCTCTGCTCCAGGTCAGAACCCCCTCCCCCACCCTAACTCCCTCCCAGACCTGCACCCCACCCTCTGTTAAAGGGTCTGGACTACAGCACAGATGTGTATTAAAACACCCAAAGGACCTCTGGACAGCCTTCTGCTTGGCACAATAGACGATCCCTTCCTTCACTGTCTGCCTGCAGCCAGTCAGCAAACATTCCCTGATCCTAGGTTGGAAAACAAGCTGCAATGTGGGGCAGTCTTACAGCTCTTGCTTACATTCTAACCATAGCGGCCAGGCATGGGGGATGCATACATTCCTGTCAGGGGTCCACCCACCACTAGGGCATCTCCCCCTGGCTGCCCTGGGGCTTAGCTCCACTCATGTCTGATACCCACTTCTGCTGCTTGTTCGTACACCTTGCCACACCCCGTCGTGCAACTCGGGGTGCTCTCTCTTCGTAACTTGGCCCTCCAGCCAGGTCACTATAGTCCTCCCCTTCTGGGGTATTAAAGTCCCACAAGATGAACCATCTCAGGCAGTCTCCAATTCCACTGTGCCACTTCTCCAGTGGCTGGTAGGGGAACTCGGGTCTGCCCACTACTCCAGCTTTCAGCAGAAAGGCCTCAGTCCAGCAGTCATGGTCTGCTTATTCCCCGACCCTGTTGCTATTTCCCTGTGTACCTTCCTGTTTGTCTCCTCTAGGTATGCCCTTCCCTCAAGGCCAGGATCTCAGAGCTTCATCTCACTCCCTAATGCCCCAAGAGGGGCTGCTGAACAAGGAGTAATGGTCTCAAGTTGCAGTGGGGGAGATTTAGGTTGGATATTAGGAAAAAAATTTTCACTAGGAGGGTGGTGAAACACTGGAATGTGTTACCCAGGGAGGTGGTGGAATCTCCTTCCTTTGAGGTTTTTAAGGTCAGGCTTGACAAAGCCCTGGCTGGGATGATTTAGTCAGGGATTGGTCCTGCTTTGAGCAGGGGGTTGGACTAGATGACCTCCTGAGGTCCCTTCCAACCCTGATATTCTATGATTCTATGAAGCCTGCAGTCACTTCCCCTTCTGCTGTCAACTTCCTGGCTTTATCATAGCCCCACCTAGGCCTTCTCCACTGGGCTCTAGTCCCACTCAGGGGTTGCTTATTCATCTTAATTCTCCTCAGGGGTGGCCTATTGAGCTAATTGGCCCCCTTTGCAGCCTCATAAACCCTTTCAAGGCTGGTGTGGGGTGAACACCCCACCACAAATCCCTAGCTGTCTGAATGCGCTTTAGAGCATACCACAAGGGGGTCAGACAGGCACTGTTGCTGACGGAAAGCTTCCACTCAACAGAGGCCCATATCCCAGCCTGAAAATAGGACACCGTTGGCACCGCCTTAACAAAGGCCCCCTTCATACATATTTTGTATTGGACTTAGCATTGGACCTGGCTATTGTTCTCTCCTTGTAATGTTGCTACAAAAACGCTCATTTAAAGCAAAGCCATAGACTCATAGAATATCAGAGTTGGAAGGGACCTCTGGAGGTCATCTAGTCCAACCCCCTGCCCAGAGCAGGGCCAATCCCAACTAAATCATCCCAGCCAGGGCTTTGTCAAGCCTGACCTTAAAAACTTCTAAGGAAGGGGATTCCACCACCTCCCTAGGTAACGCATTCCAGTGTTTCACCACCCTCCTAGTGAAAAAGTTTTTCCTAATATCCAACCTAAATCTCCCCCACTGCAATTTGAGACCATTACTCCTTGTCCTGTCATCTGCTATCACTGAGAATAGTCTAGATCCATCCTCTTTGGATCCCCCCTTCAGGTAGTTGAAAGCAGCTATCAAATCCCCCCTCATTCTTCTCTTCTGCAGACTAAACAATCCCAGTTCCCTCAGCCTCTCCTCATAAGTCATGTGTTCCAGACCCCTAATCATTTTTGTTGCCCTTGACTGGACTCTCTCCAATTTCTCCACATGTGTGGAGCCCCAAACTGGACACAGTACTCCAGATGAGGCCTCACCAATGTTGAATAGAGGAGAACGATCAGGTCCCTCGATCTGCTGGCAATGCCCCTACTTATACGCCCCAAAATGCCATTGGCCTTCTTGGCAACAAAGGCACACTGTTGACTCATATCCAGCTTCTCGTCCACTGTCACCCTAGGTCCTTGTCTGCAGAACTGCTGCCTAGCCATTTGGTCCCTAGTCTGTAGCGGTGCATTAGATTCTTCTGTCCTAAGTGCAGGACTCTTCACTTGTCCTTGTTGAACCTCATCAGATTTCTTTTGGCCCAATCCTCCAATTTGTCTAGGTCCCTCTGTATCCTATCCCTACCCTCCAGCGTATCTACCACTCCTCCCAGTTTAGTGTCATCCGCAAATTTGCTGAGGGTGCACTCCACATCATCCTCCAGATCATTAATGAAGATATTGAACAAAACCAGCCCCAGGACCAACCCTTGGATCTTGATTTTTTAACCAGATCGAAACCAACTCTCCCCTTCCCCCCCCCCCCCGCCCATAAAAACTGCTACATAAAGCCAACAAGGAAGTAAACCTCCTCCCTGCAGGACTAGATTCATAGATTTCAAGGTCAGAAGGGACCATTGTGAACATCTCGCCTCAGCTCCTGCACAGCACAGGCCACAGCACTGCCCCAAACTAGAGCAGATCTTTTATAGAAACATCCAATCTTGATTTTAAAATGGTCAGGGATTGAGAATCCACCACAACCCTTTGTAAATTATTCCAGTGACTAATTATGCTCACTGTTAAAAATGTTCACATAATTTCCAGTCTCAATTTGTCTAGCTTCAGCTTCCCACCACTGGATCACATTATACCTTTCTCTACTAGATTGACAAGCCCATTATTAAATATTTGTTCCCATGGGAGTACTTTTAGACTATAATCAAGTCATCCCTTAAACTTCTCTTTCTTAAGCTAGATAGATTGGGTTTATTGAGTCTATCACTATAAGACATGGTTTCTAATCCTTTAATCATTCTTGTGGCTCTTCTTGGAACCCACTCCAATGTATCACTATCCTCCTTGAATTGCGGAGACAGTTTTCCAGCAGCAATTGCACCAGTGCCAAATAAAGAGGGAAAATAATTTCTCTCCTCCTGCTCAAGATTCCTCTGTTTATGCATCCAAGCATCGCATTAGCCCTTTTGACCACCATGTTCAGCTGATTATCCACCACTGCCCCCAATCTTTTTCAGAGCTCCTAGTCATTTTCAAGCAGCATCAAGCTAAAATAGCTAGGACTTTTCTTCAATCTAAATAGACTCCCTTAACTCAGTATTGTTGAAACACAAGGCAATGGAGATAACAGGCATGCTGGGAACTACTGTAAATATTTTGTGGTACATTAATTATGGCACAACACTATTTTCTTTGGGACTAATAGATTTCTGGCTATAAAAATTCCATGGCTAAACAAGCAATTATTTAAATATTTTATTTCATGCTGAAATCCCAGCTCTGGTGCCAGTGGTGTTTAGTTCATTCCTCCTGAAAGCAGGAGTCAAAAGGACAGGCACGCCAGTTTCACATCCATGCAGTCAAACTGGAACAGAGGAGCATCAGGTACAAGGTCTTTTAGTCAAGGTTTGGCAGGTATGGATTGGAGATGCATGTGTGTTTGTAGACACTCAACAGTACATATACAATTAAATTAGTACATTCCCCAGCAGGGTGTATGCCCTGGAGTTTACAAACACATTGCAAGGGAACTCCCCTTTTGAATACACAGTTTTGTATTCGCAAACATGTTGCTGCAAATATGTATACCCAAAGATGGTAATTCTCGTTAAGGATCCCAAGCGAGGGCACGATTTGTCACACCATGCCACTCTAAATAGCATCTGTGCCCGCACATTGTTAACAGCATCTCTGCTGCACTTGGCAGGTGTTAACTCTTTTGACCCAAGTGACTAGCCAAAAATTCAGGATCTAGTAGGTTGTTCCTGTTAGGAGGAGAAATTGGTGATCAGTATTTTTTTGATGCAGTTTTGTTTGCAAAAAATGTACAAATATCAGGAAATGGTTTCTTTTGCTCACCTCACCAAGAACACTCTTTTCAGCCTGCATCCTGACCCAAAAACCTTCTTCCCAGGCTTCTTCCAGCATCAGCCACTTTGCTTTCAGCTGCTCCTTTAGCCTGTATCACCCCCAGTCTTTTCTGTCTGCTCTGCTTTCCTTTTCCCCATCTACCCAAAACAATACTCAGCAAAAGCCCTTGGGCAGGTTCATATGTGTCTTTTGTCTTAGATGGGACTTATGTTTACCATTATGTTAATTGAAAGGTGAGTTTGCACTCATCAGTCTCAATGGGGTTTTATCAGAACTCATAACAAGGTTCATATAGATTCATAGATTCATAGATATTTAGGCCAGAAGGGACCATTATGATCATCTAGTCTGACCTCCTGCACAATGCAGGCCACAGAATTTCACCCACCACTCCTAAAAAAGACCTCACACCTATATCTGTGCTATTGAAGTCCTCAAATTGTAGTTTGAAGACCTCAAGGAGCAGAGAATCCTCCAGCAAGTGACCCGTGCCCCATGCTACAGAGGAAGGCGAAAAACCTCCAGGGCCTTCCAATCTGCCCTGGAGGAAAATTCCTTCCCGACCCCAAATATGGCGATCAGCTAAACCCTGAGCATATGGGCAAGATTCATCAGCCAGATACTACAGAAAATTCTTTCCCGGGTAACTTGGATCTTACCCCATCTAAAAACCCATCACAGGCCATTGGGCCTATTTACCATGAATATTTAATTACCAAAACCATGTTATCCCATCATACCATCTCCTCCATAAACTTATCGAGTTTAATCTTAAAGCAAGATAGATCTTTTGCCCCCACTACTTCCCTCGGAAGGCTATTCCAAAACTTCACTCCTCTGATGGTTAGAAACCTTCGTCTAATTTCTAATCTAAATTTCCTAGTGGCCAGTTTATATCCATTTGTTCTTGTGTCCACATTGGTACTGAGTTTAAATAATTCCTCTCCCTCTCTGGTATTTATCCCTCTGATATATTTATAGAGAGCAATCATATCTCCCCTCAACCTTCTTTTAGTTAGGCTAAACAAGCCAAGCTCCCTGAGTCTCCTTTCATAAGACAAGTTTTCCATTCCTCGGATCATCCTAGTAGCCCTTCTCTGTACCTGTTCCAGTTTAAATTCATCCTTCTTAAACATGGGAGACCAGAACTGCACACAGTATTCCAGGTGAGGTCTCACCAGTGCCTTATATAACGGTACTAAAACCTCCTTATCCCTACTGGAAATACCTCTCCTGATGCATCCCAAGACGACATTAGCTTTTTTCACAGCCATATCACATTGGCAGCTCATAGTCATCCTATGATCAACCAATACTCCAAGGTCCTTTTCCTCCTCCGTTACTTCTAGTTGATGCGTCCCTAGCTTATAACTAAAATTCTTGTTATTAATCCCTAAATGCATGACCTTACACTTCTCACTATTAAATTTCATCCTATTCCTATTACTCCAGTTTACAAGGTCATCCAGATCCTCCTGTAGGGTATCCCTGTCCTTCTCTAAATTAGCAATACCTCCCAGCTTTGTATCATCTGCAAACTTTATTAGCACACTCCCACTTTTTGTGCCCAGGTCAGTAATAAAAAGATTAAATAAGATTGGTCCCAAAACTGATCCTTGAGGAACTCCACTGGTAACCTCCCTCCAACTTGACAGTTCACCTTTCAGTAGGACCCGTTGTAGTCTCCCCTTTAACCAATTCCCTATCCACCTTTCAATTTTCCTATTGATGCCCATCTTATCCAATTTAACTAATAATTCCCCATGTGGCACAGTATCAAATGCCTTACTAAAATCTAAGTAAATTAGATCCACTGCGTTTCCTTTATCTAAAAAATCTGTTACTCTCTCAAAGAAGGAGATCAGGTTGGTTTGGCACGATCTACCTTTTGTAAAACCATGTTGTATTTTGTCCCATTTACCATTGACTTCAATGTCCTTAACTACCTTCTCCTTCAAAATTGAATAATGTAATGTAAGACTATTAATCTTTACACACCGCTTTGCAGTTAGAGCAAGATAGGTGACTTTTTTAAAGGATGAATAATGTTTACCAACTCTGAAAAACTAAAATTATATTTGAAAAATGCTTTTTAGTGACTTTAAGACCTGGGTTTGGTTTCCTTGCTGTTGGATTTTGAGAGCGTGCTGGCTTTTCGTGCTCCTTTCATTGCTGACTCCCGCCTTTTCACCGATTGTCTACGTGATAGTGAACCCCGAGTCTGATGCTATTCTTGCCTGCATGCTCTTGCTAAAATAAAACTAAATAAATGTGTGTTTTCACTTCTTTGGAGGGCTGCTTTCTGTTAGGAGCTGATGTAAACGGCTGCCCAAAGGAAGCCACACGTGCAGCACAGGAAGAATTGCTTTTTTGATGCCGAAGGATGACGCTACCTCTTCTTGAGCACCATCTCCTGGCAACTCAGATTAACTAATTTTGACCTGTATGCAGATGAAGCATACTCCCATAACACTTTACATTTAAATACATTATTGGCCAAACAACGCCAGGCCCTACATGCAACTCAATGGTATGACGATGACAGGTTAATAAGACTGGGACTTCTCAGATTGGAAAAGAGATGACTAAGGGGGGATATGGTAGATGTCTATAAAATCATGACTGGTGTGGAGAAAGTAAATAAGCGTTATTTACTCCTTCTCATAACACTAGAACTAGGGGTCACCAAATGAAATTAATAGGCAGCAGGTTTAAAACAAAACAAAGAATTTCTACACAGTTGACCTATGGAACTCTGCCAGAGGAGGTTGTGAAGACCAAGACTATATATAATACGGTTAAAAAAAAACCTAGATAAATTCATGGAGGATAGGCCCATCAATATTAGGCAGGATGGGCAGTGATGCAAAACCATGCTCTGAAGTGTTCCTCACCCCCCTTTGCCCGAAGCTGGGAATGGGTGACTGGATGGATCACTTGATGATTCCCTGTTCTGTTCATTCCCTCTGAAGCACCCGGCCCTGGCCACTGTGGGAATTCAGGATACTGGGCTAGATGGACCATTGATTTGACCCAGTCTGGCTGTTCTTATGTTTTCATTTCTCTGTCTGTTTGGATGTAACATGATAACCTCTGAGGATAGGACAAGAAACAATGGGCTTAAATTGCAACGAGGGCGGTTTAGGTTGGGCATTAGGAAAAACTTCTTGATTGTCAGGGTGGTTAAGCACTGGAATAAATTGCCTAGGGAGGTTGTGGAATCTCGATCATTGGGGATTTTTAAGAGCAGATTGGACAAACACCTGTCAGGGATGGTCTAGGTAATACTTAATCCTGCCTGAATGCAGGGGATTGGACTAGATGACCTCTCGGGGTCCCTTCCAGTTCTATGATTCGGTAACTTCCAAATGCAGCTTCCAATCAATTCCAAAATGACAGGGAAGGTTCTAGGCATCAGTGGGCAGAATCCTACTGATTTAGGTGAAAACTGAAAAACCAGAAAAGTCATTAGCATTTAAAAGGTTGGTCCCTTGCTCTCCTTGCTGAAAGCTGCCTAACAGCTATTGGGTGGGTGTTCAGTCAGCAAGGGGAGACAGAGGGTGAAGAGAGTGAAGGAGGCTTCATTCCTTCCTCCCGATGTTAGACGGACAGAGAGACAAGTGAGCCAGCAGATGAGTAAGTGAAACCAGGTGCCCTGTTATTCACAAAGGACAGGGATTTAGAGGACCCTTATTTCCATAGGATCTGAACATCTCAGAATGGTGTTTCCTTTCACACTTATGGGTGATGTAAGGATACCTTTATTAAAGAGTCTATGTTGCTCATTCGGTATGCAGATCAGGGTCTCTAAGTTGACAGAAAGTAGGGCAATGTTTCCAGTCCTACTGGAATCCTCAAGCATAAAGTTAAGGTTGTGTGGTTGTCTTGCATGATGGACGACCTCACCTGTGAAATTTCGAATGTTCTGACATTTGAGGTTCCTGGCGGGGAACTGGATATACAAAAGCCTTACCTTAGCTGAGCATTTCTCTGGCTTTCTGACTTAAGTTATGATTGTGAACTTCCAGTTCAGCAAGGGGTGGAAGTCTAGCCTGTCCAAGTCCTCAAAAATAATGAGTTGAGCCCAAAGAAATTGAGAGATTCTTTTTAAAAGAAATCATGAGATTTAAATAAACTTGAGGGTTGTTGTTTTTTTTTATTTGCCTTCCAGGTTTAGCCTTTTAGAAGTTGCATTTTCAAGCTCTTCCCTACTATCATGAGGGCCAGAAACTTACTTTACAAAAAATGCAATTCTCAGAGTCACATGATTCCAGGAACTGGGGCTTTAAGAAAATACACCAAATAATATCGCAAGCCTTTTGATAAAATCATGAAAGTTGGTGACTTGGGTAGCAATCTTAAAGTTGCTTTCACAGGGCAGCACGACAACAGCACCAGCCATTCTCTGCAGCATGAGCCAGTCTTCCTTTCCCAAAGCTGCACCTGCTGAATCCCAGAAGGATCTAGACTCCCCACCCTTGCCCTTCATTCTACATTAAACTGTGTAGAAAGCTGGTGGGAGTCCATGGACTTTGCTGTCAACCCCACCTTGATGACACCTGTTCCAAAGATTAATCAGCACCACCACGATGCCTAGATGAGATCAGCATCTGGCTGAAGAACAGCTGACAGAAAAACAACCCATACAAGTCCAAAGTGAAGCTGGTCAGAAGGGGAGAGTGAAATTATCCGGAGAAATGGCCATTTTACAATCTCCATGCCCACACTCCACCTTCCACTGGGGGCATCTGTGAAACTTCCAGGTCCTGTTTGACTTCATACCAAGCTTACAAGAGCAGGTAGCTTCAGTGGTGATGAGTTCCTTCTCCTGGCTCCAATTCCCCAGGAATCTTCACCCCTACTGTTCAGCAGAGACCTGGGCCCAGTGATCCAGGCATTAGAAACCTCCAGACTGGACTGCTGTAACTCTCTGTATCTGGGTGTGAAGGTGACTGCAATGCGGAGGCCCCAGCAGCAGTCCCTGTCCTCAGTGGGATTGGCCACTGTGAATGCAACAGTCCTGTGCTGTCAACCCTTTACTGGCTCCTATGCCTAGCTCTTAGTCTTCATCTTCCAGGCCATCAACAGATTACTACCCAGCTCCACCAATGACTACATCTACATGTACAACCCGCTACTAAAGCCAGCTCCACTGGGATAATGCATCTTTCAGAGCTCAAGGTGAAACATGAGAACCAGAGAGGACATTCTTGATTGATGGGATTGGGCTATGGAACAATTTTCTCAAGAAGATTAGATTAATCTAGAGCCTGACCACTTATGGGCCACGGTGCAAAACCCTCCCACCAGAGCCAAATTTACTGGGGGGGGGGAACGGGCACATGGAATACCCCAAGCAGAGCCTCATCTACCATGGAAGAGCAGAATCCACAAAAGGCCTGCTAGGGACTTTGCCATGCAGATCTAATTTACCTGGGGGGCACTTATGTAGTGCAGTGATGGGCACTCTAGAGAACTCTGAGATAGATTATGCTCTCTTTGAAGCTTTTCATTATCTATAATCACCATTATCACCTGCTTCATGCCTCATTCTGGCATGTTTCACACTTATGTGGTGAAATGATGTGTTCTGTTTTATTGTAGCTGATGCAGAATAACCTCAGAAGGCTGCATGATGGTGGTAAAGATGCAGAATGAAGTCTTCTCACATGTTAAGCACCCACTCGTGTATGAAAATAAACCTTCGGGTCATAAACTGTGAAAACCTCAGACACACTATATCTACTCCCTCCCCCCATCTTCAACGAAGCCCTCCATCTCCCAGAACTTTGTCTTAGAGAAATGCCACCTTTAACACCATTTGTTGTGTTTCTGCTCTGTTTCAGATCTCTTCTGTAACCCCAGAACTATAGCTTATGGCCCCATTATACCCAGGAAAAGGAAAACACTTTTGCCTCTTTGCCCATTAATTTCAGCAAGATTTTTTGGGTTTTGAGAGCACATCCATTCCTTATTGGCAGTTAATGTTTTTGTAACATTTTAACGCTGCAGCAGGCTTCTTTAAGAACAATTTTAAAATTATTGTAAGTCTATATAAGTTGTTTACACAACTTGTTTGTATGTTTGCATACAGTACACACATGATTTGTTAAAATGGGGGAAGTTAGTTTTCTGAGTAGCATGTATGCTGGTTGTATTCATTTTCCTCTTCTTTTAGATTTGCACAAGAGATCTGGAAAGACAGACTTTCTAGCTGAAAATGTTTTGGGAGAAAATTAAGGCCCTGATCCTGCAAACACCCATACATATTTAACTTCATGCACTGTGAACTCAAGATCTACAAGATCTCTGTCAAGCTTTCTTACAACTACAATACCCACCTGCAGAAGTAAAGAAACAGATTGATAGAGCCAGAAGAGTTCCCAGAAGTTACCTACTACAGGACAGGCCTAACAAAGAAAATAACAGAACCCCACTAGCCGTCACCTTCAGCCCCCAACTAAAACCCCTCCAACGCATTATTAAGGATCTACAACCTATCCTAAAGGATGACCCAACACTCTCACAAATCTTGGGAGACAGGCCAGTCCTTGCCTACAGACAGCCCCGCAACCTGAAGCAAATACTCACCAACAACCACATACCACACAACAGAACCACTAACCCAGGAACTTATTCTTGCAACAAAGCCCGTTGCCAATTGTGCCCACATATCTATTCAGGGGACACCATCACAGGGCCTAATAACATCAGCCACACTATCAGAGGCTCGTTCACCTGCACATCCACCAATGTGATATATGCCATCATGTGCCAGCAAGGCCCCTCTGCCATGTACATTGGTCAAACTGGACAGTCTCTACGTAAAAGAATAAATGGACACAAATCAGATGTCAAGAATTATAACATTCATAAACCAGTCGGAGAACACTTCAATCTCTCTGGTCACGCAATCACAGACATGAAGGTCGCTATCTTAAAACAAAAAAACTTCAAATCCAGACTCCAGCGAGAAACTGCTGAATTGGAATTCATTTGCAAATTGGATACTATTAATTTAGGCTTAAATAGAGACTGGGAGTGGCTAAGTCATTATGCAAGGTAGCCTGTGTCCTCTTGTTTTTTCCTACCCCCCCCCCCCCCAGATGTTCTGGTTTAACTTGGATTTAAACTTGGAGAGTGGTCAGTTTGGATGAGCTATTACCAGCAGGAGAGTGAGTTTGTGTGTGTATGGGGGTGGGGGGGATGTGAGAAAACCTGGATTTGTGCAGGAAATAGCCCAACTTGATTGTCATGCACATTGTGTAAAGAGTTGTCACTTTGGATGGGCTATCACCAGCAGGAGAGTGAATTTGTGTGGGGGGGTGGAGGGTGAGAAAACCTGGATTTGTGCTGGAAATGGCCCACCTGATTATCACTTTAGATAAGCTATTACCAGCAGGACAGTGGGGTGGGAGGAGGTATTGTTTCATATTCTCTGTGTGTATATAAAGTCTGCTGCAGTTTCCACGATATGCATCCGATGAAGTGAGCTGTAGCTCACGAAAGCTCATGCTCAAATAAATTGGTTAGTCTCTAAGGTGCCACAAGTACTCCTTTTCTTTTTGCGAATACAGACTAACACAGCTGTTACTCTGAAACCTGTGAACTCAATGGAGCTACTCATGTGTGGATAGTTAAGCATGTGTATGAGTGCTTGCAGGATCAGGGCTAACATTTTGAGACTAACTCAGCAAGTGCCATTCCGTGGCATCCATTGTTCCGAAGTCCTTACACAGTATAAATGCTTAATTTATTGCCTCAGTGGTATAGTCTCTTACTGATGCGCATACAGATATTTTCATTAACATCTTTTGGGGGGTATATACCTCTTAAGATATACAGCAGACAATTGTGGGTTTGACCTCAGAGAAATTTTACATTCAGTTCACTAGTAATAAGAAATGTGCTTAAATGTCTACAGATTAAAATGATCAACCTATTGCTGCTAGCAGAATATCAGAACTTCTTTTGTTAGACCAAGAAATATTTGGAAAACATTTAACCAGGCGAACAGTTATGAGGCCTCTGATGGTCGGGCAACAAGACTGATCCAAGCAATTAAATAGGAGACATAAGCTATGAAGAAGATCACTAGCAGAAACAAAGACGGTATTATAATTAACTTTTTCTTTTTATTTACACCACAAGAATAACAAGTTGTCATAATGTGGTACAAAATACTGGACTCCTAATAAAGTTGAAATTGAAATTGGTACTGTCGGAGAAAGACACCATTGGCCAGTAAAAAAACAAAACCAAAAAAACAAATAAAACAAAAACAAGAATGAGAAAAAAAAATTCCAACTCCACCAAGTAAAAGAAAGGACCATCAGAAAATTTTAGCACAAAGAATGCTACCATCACTTAAAGTAGGGTCCATACAATAAGAGTGAAATTGTGTCTAAATTACAGAGTAAACCGGTAGCTGCTACCAATGGTGACATCATACTGAGCATGTATAGGTATAAAGTAGAATATAATATAGTTACAACTTTGATACTACATATCTGTAATAAGCTCTTGGGTGAATAATGTTCAAACCCACCCCCCCCCCTTTTATATATATATATATATATATATATATATATATTATATATATATAAGTTTGTCATTCTCATAAATTGGAAAATAGCGCCTCCACTATGGAGCACAGAAAAGTGTTAATTTATTTTCTTTCAATAGGATACTTTTTCATCAATATCAAAGTACATGAAGCAGAGCTGAGAACAAGCCCAGCTTCGTCACAATGAAGAAACATTTTTATTCCTTTTGATGTAAAGTCTTATTTTAAACCACAGTGCTTGCACAGTACACGACTGTTTAAAGTGAAATCTAGTGAGACATTTCAAAGTAATGAAAAAAGTTAACACAGCTGTGCTGAAGACTTAACCCTTTAAAATCCTTTTTTCCCCTCAGAATGAATGATTAGATGTGTTAAAGGAATGAGCCCAACTCCCCGCCCTCCCAGCGAAGAGAAAAACAAAACAAAAAAGTCAACAAAAAGAAAAAACCCAACCAAATTTTTGTTTTAAAATGACACAGGCAGTTTACTGTGTGTGTTCTGTGTAGTTTCCCTAAAACACTGTTTTCCACATAAATACAATAAACTCTATTATTGGTATGTCACAAGTGCTAGATAAAATTTTTCTTCTTAAAATGAGAAATGTATAAGTAGTCCTTTTTATTTATCTTTTTACAATAAAAAGCACAATTTCTTAAGTTCAGTAAGATGCAATTCCCCCCACCCCCACTCTCCTTCCTTTTTTGTGTGTGTTTGACAGAAAATTGCCTCAACCTTTGTCTCTGCAAATCCCATGAGAGGGGAAATTTTGTTTTTCAAAGCTGCCAAGTTTGGCGTGCAAAATCTGTAGACAATATAAAGACATGCCAACCTTACAGACCATGCAACCTCAAGGTGTAGGAAACTTAAAAAAATATATTCATATATATTTATATATATATATATATTTATATATATCAATGCCCATAAAACACATGGGCCCAAAAAGTTTACAAAAAGGAAGAATGGAATGAATACACGACTGCGACTAATAAAAAAGGAATGTTTCGTATTGAAAGTAAAAAACAAAATGATCAATTGTGTACTGCAAACTGGGACTCGCTTCTCTGCAAAACAGTTTGAAGATGTTGCTTAGTTTCCAAACAGGCAAAAGAAAAGAATTATTATTGTACTGGGCTACCCCAAAGGCTTGGCTACAAAGTGATGCACTGTGTTGCTGGCACAACTTCTGGTCTCTTGCTGGTGGAGCTGAAGTGCATCATGTTTGGGTTCAGGAGGGGAAATAGTAAGGAAAGGGAAGGAGTGCTCATTTAATCTACCTGCAATGCACCTCTTTGGTGGCTACTCCAGAGAGTTTGCTAGCATTCCCCTCAGGACTGGATGCTCACTGACCCAGGGCTGAGCAACATTTTCTTAGAAGGCTACTGAAATGAAGAGGCCAAAAGCTCAAGAGGTGAAAAAATGGTGGTCTCCAAAACGAGGATCTCCAAAACAAGGACCTCCTTTCCCTTCTATCTGCACCAGTCAAGGTCAGACAGGCCACGGAGCACCCAGACATGGCCTGTTGAGTGAGTGTAGCCAAGTAAGGTTTTAGCCAATCCAAGTGATCTAGACTTTGGAGTAGACTGATGAGTTGTAAAGTCTTGGTAAGTCTTTCCATTGATGGCAATAACTTAATGAAATGATTTAAAATAAATGAACAATGCATCTTGAAAGTGACAAGATGGAAGTGTACTGAATATTTCAGACTATTGCCAATCATCTAATTTTAAAGAAATCAACTCAATCTGTCAGCAATTGTTCACAAGGAAAGAGGAACACAAATATTTTCCACAAGTGATACCAAGATTGTTAATAAAAAAAGGGTTAGGACGGTCTGGATACAAATAGGATCGTGTATATGTTGATATTGCCAACATTTATGAATGGGTAAATGATTTAAAATATGAAATCACAGGATTCCACAGCCAAATTATGTTTTAGATCACAGCAGCAAAGTGGTCATTTAAAAAACCAATGCATACACATATTTTGCATTTTTATATTTGAACCTTACTGTTAGAATATGCTGAAGACAGTTCTAATAACCAAAACATTTCATAATTTTAAAGGTACTTGGGTTAGCAAAAACTCAAATACAGTAGTGTCTGTTTTTTAAATTGCATTGTAAAACAAAGCAAAGAACCCTCTTGCGCTTGCTCACTTGTATGGTATGTTTCAAATTCTTTCCACAAGCCTGAATTCAGTATGTTCTGAATGGAATGAAAAACCTACATCAAGAACTGGAAAATAAGTTAATACAAAATGACCCTGTCAGTTGTCATAATAATAAAAAAAAATTAAAAATACCCTTGGTTGTTCAGATAAAGGATCTGTACTATCCTACTCTGCTTTGAAAAGGTACATGTGTCAATTTGGTCTCCTTTAGTCACTTAACTCCACAACTCAAGGATTATCTGCTTATACTGAGGGCCAGCTCCGAAAGGCAATAGGGAAAAAATCAATGGAGCTGAAGATTAAAACTCTCTCACCCAACAATGACTTCATCTTAAAAATAAATTTGAAAAAAAAGTTCTTTGGAGGACTAAAATTACAATTCTAGCAATGGTGGTTCAGAAAGATGCTTAGTGTGCGTGAGTGAATGCTAGTTGCCTCAATAGTGTCTGGCAAGCCTTCAATATGGTAGCTACTAATGCCATATATAATCCTCACCACAATCCACATGGAGGATATGATACATTACCCATTGTAATACTACTATGCTTAAGGTAAAACTCCTTATTTTCTTTACACAGCTTCTATCACAGAACTGAGGAAATATACAATCATTGGTATCATACAAAAGAGACCATTGGATTCCCCTCTTTTAGTTAAATGCACGCTTTCTGAAAATAAACTCTGACAATCTGCAACAGTTCCTTACATCTGTGAAAAGCTGCTCACTGTACAAGAGACTTAAAAAAATCCCCACAGAAAGTAATGTACATGCATGAGATTAGGGAAGAAAAATGTTGACATTGTTACCATTCAGAAAAACAACTGCCCAATGTAAAATAAATGTAAGATTCACACAAACAAGGCTTCTTTAGGGTTTTTGTGAAATATCAATATAAAAATTAACAGGAAATTCATAATCTTTGCTTAAAAACTCATTTTTTTTGATAGAAAACCTTAAATTAAAATACAAATGTTTAGGGTAGTTGCCCAGTGGCTAATGTGTTGGTGTTCTGAAAACTTTCCAAACTGTAGTTTGAAAATGCTCAAGTTTCAAACTAGATCCCTCTCCAAAAGCACCTTTACATTCCAATTAACAAATAAATCTTTCATTAGAGACCTTTCAATGGCTACTTTTATAGTCTGCATTTATTATATATATTTTATATAAATGCATTATAAATATTTATCAATAATTCATAAGAATCAGATTTTTAAGCTTGGAATACATTTGTTTTATTTATATATATATGTATATATATATATATGTATGTGTGTGTATATATATATATATATATACACACACACATACACACACTCACACACACCTAACAATTTAAGCAATATCTCATGCTAGTTGCTTTTAATGAAAAGCATTCCAATCTTAAAACTGCAGTTGTGTCTATTGCATGCTTCAACAACCAGATTGGTAAATTCAATTTCTACATAATGTCTGAGAGAGAAATGTTTGAAAATGTGTTTTCAATATTGGTTGAATTTCAAAGATCCAACAGTATTTGCCACTTCCTTGGCAACTACCTTAATTTTTTTCCCCACAGCAATAAAACAAAACAAAAAAAATCCAAACTTCAGACAGTTTTGGAGATGCTCTATCCAGCTGATGCCTGCTTCCAGTAATCATGCCAGCACAAACCAGTCTTCCTTCCCAATGGCAGTTCTTGGCTTTCCCAGAGGAAATATGTTGACAAACTGCTGCTGTTCTTTTTCTTAAGGCATTGTTCCTCAAACTTCAGAAAATCCAGCTGCACCAAATCCATCAGCTCAATTAAAAAAAAAGGCACAAACTCATCTTCAGATGGCTTTGGAGTTACTAAAGCCGACTCCTTCTGAGCTCCATTTCCTCCTTTTTTTTTTTTGTATTTTTTTTAAATATATATGTGTGTGTGTGTATGTATATATATATATATATATATATATATATATATATATAGACTAGTCCTCTTTCCCCCACCCTCCCCATTAAAAATACACCATCTTGCATTGGTTCTGGTTTTGAAGAGAATGTCCGACTCACAGGTAGGCGAGAGCCATTTAAAAAAAAATCCAAGAAACAAAACTACAAGATGGGTTGAGTGGTTCAAACGGAGATTGCTGAATTGTGGGTAATCAAACTTTAAGCACCAGTTTTAAATGAAGTTTGTTTGTTTTTGTGTTGTTGAATCTTTAATTATTATTTTTAGAAAAAAATTGACAACTTTGCCAAAGACTTTCATGGGCTTTGTTCCCCTTATGGCTTCCATTGAGGAGCAGAAGAAGAGTGCCCAGCATACATGCTTGTCTTCAACACTGCTGCTCTTCACCAGCATTTTTCCTTTTCTGTATATACTGTATACGTGTGTATATATATGGAGAGATTTTTCTGTTGCTGTGTTTTACACCTGGTTGTCCCTTCTGTATTCTGTAAGAAAACCATGACAGGACGCAGGAGTAACAAGAGAAAGCTTCTTGGCAGAGCTTCAAGACAAAGACGAACAAACAGGAGAACTCCAGTTCAAAGGTGAATGCTACAGGGGAGGCTCCTCTTCCATGGGTTCATCATCTGGTCTGTAAACAATTTCACCCAAAGGAGGCAGGATGGGTGGAGGGAGAAAAAGAAAAAAGGGGAGGGGCATGACAAGGATGAGAAATTCACAGTGTGCTGTGTACAAAAGTGTTACACTTTCTCTTCCGCACTAATGTGTGTTTTACCCAAAATGCTCACTAACACCCAGTTTGCAAACCCTCCCCTACCAACCCATGTAAGTTTTACTCACCCAGTCTGTTAAGAATTAAACTGTCTTTCAAACTTTTTGGAGAGTCTGCTACAAGTGGAAAGAGAAGCATTTCTCCAGGTTTTCTAAAGTTCAAGATCATCACACTGAGGAGCTGACACCCCTCCAGTCTTGATGAACGCGTGTGCTTGGCTGCTTTGGACCGGACGAGACAGTGTGTGCGTAACATATTAAGATTCAAGACATGGTTGGCACTGTCAGCATTGTTCTGGCTAGTCTGAGGGGGTGTAATAAAACAGAGGGGCAGGAGCCACTTACTGTTGAAATAATTACCCTGAAGATACTGGGAATGTGTCCAGTTAAAAGGAAATGACAAAAAAATGAAGTCAGACTCTGCACTGCATCACCAGATGGTTACACACATCATTGTCCACCCTACTAACGGCTCCTATCTCTGAGAATTGTTAGATGGATGGAAGTGAAGGGAACTCACCTCTTGTCAGATGGCTTCACGCCCACTGACAGAGATGCCATGGCTGTTACTGTTTCTGCTTCTTCAGTCTCACACTTCTGTGCCTCGATCAAGGAATACCCCACCGTGGAGGAGTAACGCTGGAGAGAATGCCAATACTTGCCTAAACGAGACATACGAAAACAGACGGTTAGGCCAGCTGTTGCACCACACAGTTATGATGTTATGAGTTATTATGAAAAGTGAGCAGACTTGGGGCTTGGTCTTTTAGTGTCACCACAGTCTTGCACTCAGATTGAGCCTGATACTTGAAACCTTATGGGTGAGATTTTCAAAGCACTCAGCATTGGCCTATCTGAGATCCCATTGAAGCCTCTGCTAAAACTCCCACTGGTTTTTCAAAGCCAACGCTGGGCACTTTTGAAAAACTCTCTCTACACATATAGGAATCATATCACCTACCAATTAAATGCAACCACATCTGAGGATGTCTCATCCCTTCTCTCCAGAGCCTATGGAGGGCTGGGGTTTGTGTGGGGAAGACACATCCATCCTTCCTCCTCAAATCCTATGCAGCTTACAAGGAGAAGTAAATACAGCCTGAACCTGTATTAATTTATTACGGGCTCCCCACTCTCAGAGTTGCAGCTGGGAGCTGCAGCCTGGTGGTGGGGTTCTTGAGGAGGTGGCACTGGAGTAGTCTTGGCTAGGGTTACCATATGCCCGGGTTTTTCCGGACATTGCCTGTTTTTTGAGCCTTCGTCCTCCGTCCAGGTGGATTTTTCAAACAACAGGCAATGTCCAGGGGGTTTTCTGAGCAGACACTGCAATTTAGACAGGTTTCAGAGTAACAGCCGTGTTAGTCTGTATTCGCAAAAAGAAAAGGAGTACTTGTGGCACCTTAGAGACTAACCAATTTATTTGAGCATGAGCTTTCATGAGCTACAGCTCACGGCATGCATCCGATGAAGTGAGCTGTAGCTCACGAAAGCTCATGCTCAAATAAATTGGTTAGTCTCTAAGGTGCCACAAGTACTCCTTTTCTTCTTTCTACTGCAATTTAGAAAGAGCTTCGATTGGTTCGCTTCCTGATTTGTCCCTCCCCCGCATCGACAGCTGATTGGTCCATTTTCCTGTAGCCACAGTTGTCAGATCCCACCCACTCAGGCCTCCAGCTTGCAGCCCTGGGGCGAGGGTCCCACAAGGAGGCACTGACTGACAGATGTCACTGCATCCTGGGCTTGTGCCAGCTGGTTGACAGGGATTGACACTCTCCCTCCGCCCCACCTCCAGTGAGTACCCCTGCTGCAGGCACTTCCTCCAGCTCCCCCAATGTACCCCCCCACAATGCTCTCTTTTTGAGAACCTGAAATATGGTAACCCTAGTCTTGGCTGATGTGGGAGGATGCAGAGACCCCAGCAAGCCATCCACACTCAGTGCTCCTTCCCCGAGCTGTGGACTGGGAGCAAATGCAACCGAGCTCCCCTTCCACGGCTCCCCTCACACATGGAACATCTCTTGGCCTTTGCCTGCTCCATTTAGCCGAGTTGATCATGCTGAGTTTGGGGCTGAGTGCGGGGGAGGAGGGGGGAAAAGGGACACAGAAGGAAGAGGCTTAGTGTTGTTCAGTTCAGAGGATTATCCATGAAAGAGTACCTTCCCCACAGACTGGGGATGGGATGAAGTGGAGGATACTACTCCCTGCTGCCCCTAAGTTTGGCTTCCAAATCCAAGTTAGCAACAGATAAAGGCAGGAGTGCTGAACCACTGCTCTGTCTCCATGGCCAGAGCCAGAGAAACCTTTGGCAAGGTGGCAAAACATCCAGAGACCCATGGATAAGTCTGAGCTGCCTCTAGTATTTGCCAGCAGAGCGGTACAGCCCAAATGTCTCAGACAGAGGCAGAGGTCATGGTTCAAAAAACAGAACAGTTCATCAGCGCTTTTAATGTATTTGTTCATTTGCTTTTATGGCTCACAACACAGTGAGGGGGAAAATACCATAGTAATTTTGCAGCCCTGGATACATGAAGACTGGAATACAGACATGGTTGTAAAATCATCACTGTGACCAATTTAGTATCAAGAGCTGCAGAAAGGAATCTGGTACATGAGTGCTCAGTCTGAAGATCTGGTTATCCGATAAATATGCTGGCCAATCTGAGGTAACGATGGCCTCCCAAAGCGAGAAGCTGAGGAGTTCTCCATATGGAAAAGCCAGTGGACTTCTACATGGTAACTATGATGATTCACAATGATAAACAGTCTGGCTAATTCTACAGCAACAGTACAGTTATTAGCTGAATATCTGGCATTAGTACCATGCTGCTTTGTTAACATATGTTATCACAGCGGTGCTGTCATAATAAAGATCTGTTTTTAAATAAGTGTTTACTGTAGCTATGGAAACCAGCATATAATTAGCACAAACAGTTTGTTTGCTAAGACATTTAAAGTATTTAGAGGCAACAATTTTTCACTATATCTGAACTTTACACCTGGGCACAGCACAATGGATGCAGAAGCAGTTTTAACGAAGCAGTTTCTTGGAAATCGGGGTAAAATCTTGGTGCCACTGAAATCAGTGGGAATTTTGCCATTGGCCTGGGGGGGGAAGAGAGGGTCAGGATTTCACCCCAGTTTGTCTCCTTCAGACAATAAGGTGCATTTAAAATTAAAGTGGAATGAAGAGGCTGATATGTCAACACAGTCCAAAGTCAGAATTACTGTCCGCCAAGAACCCTGGATTCTGTGGCCATTCAGCACTGGAAGAAACATGTGAAAACAAACTTCTGCCCTGCATTGCCGAAGACTTTGTTGAATATGCTTTCCCAGCATCCTTCCAAGCAAACTCTGATTCAGCTCTGGTTCTGGATCCACTGGTTGTGAATGAAACTGCTCTTCTGCTTTGAACGGCTAAAGACAGGTGGAAGATACTAAATGGAGAGTTCACCTGCTTTTGCTGCTTATTCCTCACCTGAAGCCCCATGGCAGTTTGGAAACCTTATAATTCCTGGTTGTGAAAAAGTTTAACGTCACCAACACCTGAGCTAGGTTTAGGTGAGGAAGCAGCAGTGACAGTTGGATTCTTAAAAATCCTCAGAAATTTAGAGCTAAGGAACAAGAATACAGAAAAAGGAAAGGTTGTTTTGTGGTTAAGGCACTGGACTGGAGAAATTGGTTCAACTGCTGACTCTGCCACAGACTGCCTGTGGGACCTTGGGCAAGATACTTTGGCAAACTTTTCAAAAACACTCAAATGATTTAGGAGCCTAAAGTCCATTTTCAAAAGTCACTTAGGTACTTAGGAGCCAAAATCCAAGTAACTTCCAATGTGACTTAAAACTCCTAGGTATCTTACTCACTTCTGAAAATTTTGCCCTTAATTTCTCAGGTCCTTGCTTCCCTACCTGTAAAATGGGGACAACACTTTCCTTCTCCAACTTGTCTTTTCTATTTAGATTATAAAATAATCTAGGAATAGCTTCTTCTGTGTGTATGTGTTTGGCATATTGGAGACCCAATCTTGCTTGGGGTCTCTTGAAGCTACAAATAAACAACACCATTAGCAGAAGAGTTCAAAATGTTCCATGCTGACACGGCAGCATTTTACTGTTAAAAGCGTAGGCAAGCCTATGATTCCAGTACTTCTACCCAATGCTGGGTTTAAGTTCTATTAATGTTCGTTCGTAATTAGAAGCTGTAACAATTCCCAATTCCACTTCTTTAATAGCCATGATAGGCTGTACATAAGCACTACGGATACATCCCACCACACACAGCACAAGGAGGAAACCTGATGTTAACCTGTGTTTAGTTCCTTTAACAAATGGCCTCAACTTCAATTTCTTCACCAACAGCAGGACAATTTGCTTTATGTGTACGATTACTAAGAGAAATGCATCACTTGGGTTTACAGTTGGTTTTGGGTTAGGGTGAGAGAAAGGAAACCAAAAGATAAACCCATCCTCCTCCAGTCTGACCTCATGTCTGAACACTACAGGTATGTTTCACAGCCTGGGGCAGCAAGGCAGGCTTGTGCTATCGTGGTAAGAAAAGCTGCGTAGACAACGCTTTGAAGTTGTGCCTTAAGCCTCCCAGTCGATGGGTGATGGATTTCAGAGCCTGGGCTCCAGCCTGAAGCACAATGTCGACACAGCCCTTTTTAGAGCTATCATAAATATAAAGGGAAGGGTAAACCCCTTTAAAATCCCTCCTGGCCAGAGGACAAATCCTCTCACCTGTAAAGGGTTAAGAAGCTAAAGGTAACCTCGCTGGCACCTGACTAAAATGACCAATGAGGAGACAAGATACTTTCAAAAGCTGGGAGGAGGGAGAGAAAGAAAGGGTCTGTGTCTGTCGGTACGCTGCTTTTGCCGGGGATAGACCAGGAATGGAGTTTTAGAACTTTTAGTAAGTAATCTAGCTAGGTATGCGTTAGATTATGATTTCTTTAAATGGCTGAGAAAAGAATTGTGCTGAATAGAATGACTATTTCTGTCTGTGTGTCTTTTTTGTAACTTAAGGTTTTGCCTAGAGGGATTCTCTATGTTTTGAATCTAATTACCCTGTAAGGTATCTACCATCCTGATTTTACAGGGATGATTCCTTTACTTCTATTTCTATTAAAAGTCTTCTTGTAAGAAAACTGAATGCTTTTTCATTGTTCTCAGATCCAAGGGTTTGGGTCTGTGGTCACCTATGCAAATTGGTGAGGATTTTTACCAAACCTTTCCCAGGAAGTGGGGTGCAAGGGTTCGGAGGATTTTGGGGGGAAAGACGTGTCCAAACTACGTTTCCCAGAGTTAGAGTTTGGTGGTGGCAGTGGATATTCCAAGGACAAAGGATAAAATTAATTTGTACCTTGGGGAAGTTTTAACCTAAGCTGGTAAAAGTAAGCTTAGGAGGTTTTCATGCAGGTCCCCACATCTGTACGCTAGAGTTCAGAGTGGGGGAGGAACCTTGACAAGAGCACTGGTGCGAGCCCACATCTATCAGCCTGTGCTGGGAGGCTTGCTGCTGTGAGCTGTGTAGCCGTACTCTTTACAGTCGCGCAATTCTGCATCTTGCATGTTCAGCTCATGGCTGCACAGGGTATGTTTACTGTACACTGACCATCAACAAACCAGCTGAAGTAAAGCTAGCAGACCTTGGGAGAATTTATTTACTATAATCATTAAGATGATGGAGGTGTCAAAACAGTGTTGCCTGAGACAGCTCAGAGGAGAATTATCTGAGTCAAGCTTATATATACTCACTGTGTATCTCAATTACTTTTTCCATGGAATGCACTGCATTGGCATTTGCCCTCTGCTGCAAGACGTTTTCTGGAAGAGGATCAAGCTGAAAAAAATGGAATAGAAATAGCAGAGAATTTTAAATTCACATTACTGTATGTACTCTGTATCCAAGTGGTCTTCAAGACACTGTATATACTGTAATCTGTACTGAGTGCCCAGTCCCTCCTTTGATTTCCATGATCTGACCCTACTTAAAATTCTGGATATGAAAACTTCCTAAATGGTCTTCTCATTATTGTACACTTCAGTTTTGCGTGCGCACACACCCAGAGCCTTACAGATGTACTAGATTTAATGAATGGAAGCTGAATAGAAAACTTGGGGAATTAAATTGTTCACTGCCATGAACATGTAGCAGTACTTTTTGAAAAGTTTAGGCTCTGGATGAGAGTTTCCAAAGTCATGACCCTTCTATCAGCTCCCACAGAAAACTGTATGTGCAGAATATTAAAAAAAGTTACGAGCTCCAGTCCAGTTTAAATTTGAGTGACTCCTTCCTCCCAGCCTATTCTCTAACCTCCTTCTCACATGACCACATCTTATACCAGATCTCCTCCTACTTCTTCCAGAATACCTGCCCACTACTCCCCCATTGCCATGAGCCATCGTGTGGCCCAAGGATGCTGCCGGCCACAGAATGTGAATATCTACATGCCTCCTAAGGTCCACAGGATGAGAGCTCCACTAGTGTCCAGCTCAGAAATAGTGCAGGACAGAAGCAGTTTTTAAGGATCTTAGAACATGTGTAACTGGAAAGGATGCCTGAGCTTTGACAGTCATAAGCACTCTTAGAATAGCTACTCTGCTTTGGTGAGCTAGGCAGAGCCCTGTTCTACAGTCTTCCCCACCTTTCATTTGTCAACCAACCTATTTCATTTGTCAGTCATTGTAGCGCAGAGAGAAATATTAATAAGGGAGAAAGTGGATAACTTTACTGTTTTTTTTAAATAGCCTGTATATAAGATGTAGATCTATTTCTATGTAACGTTTGAAGTGGAAAAACAAAGCCGTATATAGGTTAAAGGGGCCTCAAAAAAAAGTTAGATACCAGCCAAAAGAGAAACTTTTAAACGGCTTGGAACTCCTAATCCAATGAATGTATTTACTTGTAACTTTCCCCAAAATAAAATTTGTGCCCTCCGAGTAAATGTCATAATTTTGGTTAGGATAAACATGACTTTTCGTCCATTACAAAGGAACTGAAACCCCGCTTAAACTCTAAACTGCACAAAACCTTAAGTACAAAGCCACCAGTAGCGCCTCCATAATAAGGAGTTTTTTGTAGCTCTTACTATCTGCTGGGTCAATCTTACCAGGGCAGATAAAGATTAACATATGGATTTAATGCCTATGAAATTTGTGCTGAAGTTACTGTGTGTAGAGAATTGTGTTATCAACCTTATTCTCTGTGATGCTGGGTTCTTTCCCATCCTCCTTAAATAGCGAGAAACAATGAGAATAATGTGACAGAATTGAAATTGCAAGTTGAAAGGTGATACAGAGCTTTTAAAAAGTTCCTAGATTTTAATTTATACTATGTCCACATAAGAATGTCTTTTGGGGCTCAAGTGTCTTTGCATTCTAAATGCACACAGGACATGAACTGCTTGTCTCTGTTCTTATCCAAAGTCACACCTCTCAACCCTGGTGATAAAAAAAAAGTTCGTTAATAAGTTCCTGAGGAAAGGGAACATCTTTTTTTCCCTAAAAAGAGATGTGTGTATGTTTAGCAACGAGAGTAACTTAAAGAAGCTTTTCTGACACCTTGTCTGTACTAGTTATACTGGCAAAACCATCCGGGGTGGATGCAACTGAATCAGTGTAAATGTACTGATGCAGGCGTAGCTTATGACAGGTCCCGCAGAGAGCATAAGTTATACTTTTGGCTAGGTTTATACTATGAGTGCTTTTTGATATAGCTACACCAGTATACTATACTGGCAAAGTGCTCCTAGCGTCGGCACAGCTCATATTGGCAAAGATGAGCTTTTGCTGGCTTAGCTTATTTCAGTCTTCTCCCCTCACCAACCTGAGCAAAATAAGCGATATCAACAAAAGCTCCGTTTTGCCATTATGACTCCATATATAACTAGAGGCTGTTGGTGGCACAGCTCTGCTGGTCACAAATCACACTTTTTCACACCTGTGACCAACATCGATCTGGCTGGCAAAAATCTGTAGCGTAGACCTGGTCTGTATAAGCACAGTTATACTGGTATGATTGCATCTATGCTAGGGATTTTAGCGGCATAGCTGTGTTGGTTAAAACAAACAATCACCCCCTAACTGGGCAATAATTCTTAGCTCAGGCCTCACAGAGAACAGCAATGTTTAGAATCTAACACAATACAGTGCCAACAAACTCAAACATAACATAATTCAAGTTTAAACATATGCAGGCTGTCCTACTGCATAGGGCCCGTAGCCATCTCCCAAACTGTGGGTAAGTATATTGCAGATGTTACAAGGGGCCAGATTTAATTTGGTGCATTAGTGAATAGTGAATTTCCATTAACAATGCATTTGCTGTGAAAAAGTTCTTGAGCACACCCTTTAGAAGTAAATGGCACACCGTGTACAGGCCATTTCACTCGGCACGCACAGAACCTTTGTGGCACTTGGGGGTAGGGGAAGGAAAGACTGGAAAGGGAACATGGAAACCTCCCCTCTAAACCTCTCCCTTGATTACATTTCCTTCTGTTTTTCTGGAATAGATTTTCCTCATGTCAGACAAAAAGAAGGCCAAAACTGTTCATTGTAAAGGAATTCCAAACTTTCAAATGAGAAGCATGCCATGAATATGCTGACACTGAGAAAACCACACTATTTCACTCCAATGTGTGGGGAAGGGGAGTCAGCAGACCAAAGACAGCAATATGCCCATCAGCAGGACTTGGAAGCGGCATTTCAATTAACTACATGGTGGGGGGGGGGGAAGGAGGAGGACCCAGCTAGCACCACAATACACTGCATTCTGTAGTGAAGAGCCTCTGTAATCCAATTGTGGCATGAGAACTAGCGTGATCAAAAACTCTGCTCGTATCCCGTTCTGATCCTGCAGCCTTCAACCAATAAAAGAAATTTTAAAAAACCCACATTAAACTGTTTAAAGCGATACTCTTTTTCCTGAGGTTTTCATATTATTTGTTTGGGCGTTGAAAGACACAGAGAATGAGGTTGCGGCGATTTGAGCAACAGAATGTCAAAACCCCTCCTTCTCCCGTGTGCACAAATCAAGAACAAATGGACTTCTGCCAAAGGGTTTGTTTAGCCAAAGAGTCTGGGCAGGAAGTGAGAGATGCAGCACTAACAAATCTCATTTTGTTCAAACAGCCCCAGACATTGCCAGGGACAACAGTACAAGGGGTTTTTTTTGTATACAGAGGGGCAAAAACTTTTTTCTGGATAACATTTTATGCTGAGTTAGTCTGTTCAGGATCAGAAAACTGCTCCTTAAAAGCTATGGCATCCTTTCCCTTTTAATAAAGTCAATCAAGGCATTTCAGTTACTACTGTTATACCTATAGCACTTGCTTCAGTTTCCATTAAGACTGATTTCAGAGTAGCAGCCGTGTTAGTCGGTATTCGCAAACAGAAAAGGAGGACTTGTGGCACCTTAGAGACTAACCAGTTTATCTGAGCATGAGCTTTCGTGAGCTACAGCTCACTTCATCGGATGCATACTGTGGAAACTGCAGAAGACATTATATACACAGAGACCATGAAACAATACCTCCTCCCACCCCACTCTCCTGCTGGTAATAGCTTATCTAAAGGGAGTGAGTTTGTGTGGGGGGGCGGAGGGTGAGAAAACCTGGATTTGTGCTGGAAATGGCCCAACTTGATGATCACTTTAGATAAGCTATTACCAGCAGGAGAGTGGGGTGGGAGGAGGTATTGTTTCATGGTCTCTGTGTATATAATGTCTTCTGCAGTTTCCACAGTATGCAGCCGATGAAGTGAGCTGTAGCTCACGAAAGCTCATGCTCAATAAATTGGTTAGTCTCTAAGGTGCCACAAGTCCTCCTTTTCATTAAGACTGAAAAATCCTGCTTCAAAAAAACCCCCAACACATTGTGATAAGAAAGGCTTTTTCTAGGGAGCCATGCTGCCAGGTGAGTAATCTTCACTTTTATCTTCAGATACCCCAAGGTGCACACTGATCACAGGGGATCTGCCAATTCTGGGAGTGTCACCCCTAGCCTCTTTGGCCCACACGCAGGAACGTTACAAATATTTTAATACAGCATATCCATGATTCTGAAAGGGGTATGTTAAGTGTTCATGCTACATCAGGCTAGCAGAACAGTATGTCCCCTCTGGAAGAGAGATCAGATCTGGAGTATATTACAGGGGAAAATAAGAGTTTGGTTTGTCGCTGTTCTTTTTAACTATAGTCCCTTTGTAGGTATTTGTTCCCTTTATTATTATTTAATATTAATTTTGTGGTCGCACAAGACTACAATGCCATCTAGCTCAATTCACAACACTACTCAAACGAGAACTGGAACAACAGGGGGCTACTTGCTAGGATCAGGCTGTACAGGCAGAACCGCACCTGGGTAGCTTGCAGTGCGCTATAGATATTATTTGGCTTTCCTTCACATAAGCTCTAAATGCCCTGACAACTAGTTAAACTCCCAGGCCGAGGGTTTCAAACAATGCCTGCCATTTCAGGTGCCCAACTTGGAACACCCAGTCGGGGCTGGATTTTCAGAAAGTCCAACCACTGAAAAGTAGGGTCCTTTAACATGCCTCAGGCCGGGCACCCACAAATGGGGGCACCCATGCTCATTAGCCATGTCTGAAAACCTCGGCCACCGCCCAGCAACGTAAAAAACAACAATTTAATCAGCCACTAAATCATAGTACCACAGCTTAGCCATCCAAAGCCCTGGCTTGTGACTATTTGCTTGCCATTTGTATGGTACTTCCATGAGCACTGGAAACCATTTTGTCCCAAATTAAAAAAAATATTAATGAGACAAGGTGGGGGTGGTAATATATTTTATTGGACCAATTTCTGTTGGTGAGAGAGACAGACTTTTGAGTTTCTCAGAATTCTTCTTCAGGTCAGAAAAATTACATAATTTAAAAATCTGCCTACTAGAAATGATACAGGCTGAAACAATTTATATTTGATTCCTGTCTTATGTCAAGTGCTTGTTTTTTGACTCTGGGAGAAACTATTCCTCTTCACCTCATTTGTACAGAACTATACTGAACTCTTTATGAATACCCTTCAACTTCTCTTGATGTAGCAGTGCACTAAGCATTATCAAAGGCAGTGCTTGACTCTGAGCTGTAGACTAGCGGCTGCTCTGTCTGTGTGGTATTCTTTATGATGTAACTGCTGTGAGCAGTGGAATTGCTTATTGACAGCTTGTTTGTAATGTTCAAAACCTTTTATTTTAAGGGGCATGACTACCAAAGCTGGCACTAGACTGCGTGCTTGTGGTCTGAGGACCGGCCCAGGCACTCTCACTCTGTTACCGGCAGCCCTGTTTTCTAGGATGATTGACATTACTCCTTCTTCACTGGAGTTTTCTTCCACAATACCAATGACGGTTCCATGTCAGATAATGAGCTGTGGGACAAAAAAGGCTGACGTTCACACGGTTTATTATCCTATGTGCAAGACCTCAACCAAGGTTCCCAAAGCTGGTCAGGACCTTTCGCCTTCATGATCTAGAGTGTAACATTTACACTGTCTTTTCAGAGACTGGCACAGACGTATGTATTAACAGCATTGCTGACTGTTGTTTTCAGGAGGAGGTTTTAGCAGGTGGTTGAGAGGGGTGGCCAGAGCCCACAGCGAAGCCAGGACAATCATGGCCTGGAGGTGTTTGACAGGAGTGGCACTGAGGAATGCCCAAAGGTATTCATGGCCATATCAGGCCAGCTCTGAGCATTTCATTCAATGTAGGATGACCAAGGTTCTTGGGAGTTTTCAGCCAGTCCCCCTCACCAAGTAGAGCAGTTCACTGCTGAGTCTGAGAAAGACTACCTCACTCATTCCCTCATGCAATACCCGGATGTGCTGAGGTGGCTGGTTACATGAAGCCATGTTGTGTGGCTGGCTTGCTGTTCAGACACCTGCTGCGGATTCATGGTGTGGAGGATGCAGGGGTGTAGGTTGGGTGCCAAACCCCTTGTTACA
This sequence comes from Lepidochelys kempii, assembly GCF_965140285.1. Lineage (NCBI taxonomy): Eukaryota > Metazoa > Chordata > Testudines > Cheloniidae > Lepidochelys > Lepidochelys kempii. The sequence continues at coordinate 74,176,185 of NC_136390.1, read as the reverse complement.
AAGTATTATATAGCTCTGGCCAGACAACTGTCTTGGGGACACAGGCTCTCCTCTCTCAGGCAATCTTCTCTGCGGTCTTTCATGGTGCACTGGGGATGGTGAGCTGGTGACTAGGGCTTGAAGCAGGCCTCAGCCTGGCAGTCTCCTCATGGATGATCTCTCTTAGCCCTGAAGTTTTGGCCTGCAACAATGTTATTTCAAAATGAACCAAGCGGGTGTTGGATTGTTGGTTCCCCTGTGGCAGGTGCTCAGTGAGCTTGCCCTACTCCAGCCATCTCAGGCCATAGCATCCCGTAGACGATATCCTCTTGTCTCTGCTTGATAAGTCTACTCTTCCCCTCTCCCTTCCCCGTGGAGTACTAACACTTTGCTACTTTTAGGGTAGAACTGGCCTTGGTGAACTCAGACCACAGAGCACTGAGATCTCTTTTATTCCTTACAGGTATCACTGCCCCTATTGCTGGGGCTAGGCTCCCTAATCAAGATGCCCAGGAACTGGATGGGAAGTGTTCTGCTAGGTTCAAGATTACATCTGACAGGACACAGCGTCCCCTCTTCCAGATGGGTCAATCAACCCTTCATACTTATCTGTCTTGGCACTATCATTTTGCATCCTGGCTGGGACTCTGTGCTTGCATTTTCTCCTAACCTTGGAAGGACTGTTTCAGTGGATTAAGCATCATTCACCAGGATTAAGCATTCACCAGTGGATTAAGCATCATTCACCAGGTACATTAACAAGCAGCTGTTCAGTACCAGCAATCACAGCTTGGCTTCCCTTTTGGACAGAATCCAGTTTTAAGCAGAGCATCTGGTGGTGCATGCAATGGAATCGGTGGATTACCATCATGTGCAAGCTCTGGCTATGACGCCATCCCGACCCATTTGATTGTGGGTAAAGCTCAAATTATGAATTTGGATTAAGTGATATTGGATTGTACTGAAACACAGCCTTGAGTTTGTCCTGGAGATGTGCCAACAGATTGGTGGACCATGCAAGGAAAGCCATCAACTGGGAATGGAGTGTTTTTGTGCTTTCTTTTATGGAAAGATGCTGAAGCATGAGTGCATTACTTATGACCATCCAGCCTCAGATGTGACCTATAACACTGAAATAGGTAGTGTACTGAAAATTGGCTGGGTGAGTTGCAGGTGGAATATACCAGCTACACTAGAGTCCAGTGCATCAAAGGTGGCTTCCCAGGTGAAGGTTATATTCAGCGGGGATAATGGTGGTTTGATTTCACTGGAGTGGTTGGGAAAGGCTGGTACTTCAAACCCTCAGATCTCATTGCAACATCTGATGTTTCCCAGGTGCAGTAACTTGCCTAGTATCTAAATCATGTAAAAACACAGGCTTTGAAATAAGGTGGCCTGGTAGAGCTTGGATAGTTAGCATGTTTGGTACCTAAATACTGAAGGTAGAAGGAGGCCAGGTGTCTGTTCTGTGCTGCTGTTGCCTCCCCTGATTTTCAGAGCTGTTAGCACATGCTGCCTTTAGGCGTCATCCCACTATGCTATTTAATAAAAGCTGCAGCTTGTTGGCCATAAGTTACATAAATTTAAGAAGTCCTCAGTGGATCCTGCCCTCCACAACCTTTATTTTTTCCAAAAGAAGTCAAATTATTTGTAGTGGCTTTGAACAAATCAAAAAATGATAACTAAAAAAATATTAAAAAACTTCTGATGCTGCTAAATCATTTTACATTAAAATATTCTGAGGTGCATAAAGCTTGCAATTATGTTTTAATATCCCTGATACTTGGGAATCACCCTGGGCACTAGGCTTTGCAGCCCCACACAGACATTTTCTTAAAATTAAAATTTTTATTTCAGCTGATGAATTTAATTTCAGCTTGTGGGGCCTGCATTTCCCCCTCATTTCCTTCTGTTTCGCTATATAATTTAGTCATATCTTAAGTTAGCAAATTTCCCCTGCAGCCTGTTGCTATCCACAGCTGGCTGTCCATGTGCGTGCATGCAAAATTGTCTAACACACTGTATATCAAACTTCATCAAAGGGCCCGCAGGATACAGCAACGGTGGCTCACTCCAACTTCCTTGCATTAAAAAGATTTTATAAAAGACCTTGATAAGACCAGTGTTTCCTGCTTTTTGATGTGTGTAAGTAAAAGAACATCGTCATGGTATCTGCACAGTCTTATAATCAGCTTAACAAAACCAAGAACAGGTCCATCCTTAAAAGCTTTTAAGTTCTTTACTGATATTCTGATGTAATTACAAAAAGAAAATAAAACCCACCCAAAAAAACAAAACAACAAATCGAATGTTCCTCTTTAAATTGTCTAAATATATGAACCATTTCAACTTAGCAAAGTGATTATTGGCAAGACATAATATAGGTAAATAAAATCTTTGGAGCACTTAAACTCAAAAAGGTGTGTGTTATGAAAGATGATTCCAACCAAGTTTATCACTGGGGAATAATGCTTGTTCAGAGCCTTAAACTGCGTGTTCTGCAAAGGTGGGAGGCTGCAGAAGAGCAGTTTTGATCCAAGGTTTGGATGAAGCCAAGGAAATCGCCTCTGATTATGAGGGGTCTGAGAGTCTGTAGTACAAGAAAACGAGGGGCTCTGACAAGCATCATACCACTGAACTGGGTGGTATGCCAGTGTCGCTGGTTCCCAAGTTACTGGGGGCCAAAAGAAGGACAGAGCTCCTTGGATAGAGACTGGTTGGCTCAGTCACCCACATTGGGGCATGTGACAAATCTGCCAAGCCAAAGCTCAAGGAATCAACAGCCTTTGAAGGCTCTGGTAGAGGGGAAGTCAGAGAATTCGGAACAGGCATTATGATATCCTGACTATTCTCACCAGGGTCCACTGGATTTATTAATAAGATCTTCTCCAGAATCATCTTTCTCCCAGCAGAAATGCCCTTAATGTTTTGGAATCCACAGCTATGGAGTTGGCTGGAGCAGTCATTTATCAGCTATAGGTTGCCCACGCTTCTATGCAGAATCAAACCCAGCACTGGTGACTTCTTGGACAAGAAAAAAGCAGGTTCCTTGTCATTATATTGCAGCTCCACATCAAGGAGCTTTATGACTTGTTTATGGTTCAATATCAGCTTTGAAGTCATGGTTCTCAACTTAGACAGCTCTAGAACCGAAAGATTACTCTGGTTTTCCTCTGTATGGCTGTGCACCTGGAGGCTTTTAACCCTATAGTCCTCCACCTGTTGCCTCCATAGTCTCTTCAGCAAGGAGGGGTGACAAGAGAACAAACTCTCTTCCTCCAAGGAATGCAAAGACTCCTGAAGAACTCCTCATCCTCCTTCATCTGATGGGCAGTCAGACTTGCTCTCTGGGGAAGGTGAGGAAATGGCCTTCAGAGGTGCTCCTCTCTATATTATCCCACGAGACTGTCTTGATTGCTTCCTTTTCTCCTCTACGGGATGTCCGGGCCTTTCAAGATTTGCTTGAATTCATTACATATTTGTCTGGATGTCTCAGGACTCACTGAACTAGGGGCCTTCATGTCATCAGTTTGCAGTTGTATTGAGCATGGGTGAGTAGATCTGCCAAGCCCTGCATGGGAGTTATCCATGCATATCCCATGCAGAATGACAAATAGATCTTTGTGTTTAAATACACTGCAAAGTATGCATGGTGATCCTTTAATCGAAAAGACAGCCCAAAATAATTCACACAGCACACTGATTCAATCTGTGATGATATCCCACTTTAATAGCATAGCTCCAGTTTGAAAATATATCTAATCACTTTCACATGCTGCTGCAAGTCTCAGCTGTGTATGATACAGGCAACGAATAGAAGTGACATTGCTTTTCTTCACTCATCTTCAACATTTATGTTTTGAAAGGCTCTTGAGAGCTTTTGCTACAATGACATCTTCTGAGCTAATAGTGGATACTTCCTATTCCAGTCTGACCTGACTTGTGCTTTGCAGCATTAAGCCCAATTTTCTTAAATGGAAAAGTGGCGTAGTACCGTCCTGTGCATGCCATTTGGAGTCTGGCCACACATTGGAAAGGCATTTAGTATACCATGAGGCATGTGGGCGTTCAAAAGGGGATGAATACACCAGAAAAGCTGGGTGAAATCAAGTTGTTCATAAAGCCTATAGCTAATTCCCAAAATACAACTTAAAACTGACCCTGGGCAGCTTTAGTATATGCCACAGGTACAAACCTGTCAGGTAACAGAGTAGATGATTTACCTGTGCAGTATGGGATTATGTTGGCTGCACAATTAGTTCTTGTTTAGATTTGCTGCATAATTGTGCATTTGAATCTAAGCTTTATCAGGTGTTGACTATGAAGCCTAATGATGATTCTAATGTTAACTAGTTCATTGCTGATAATTTTGGTAGAACCAGCCCACTATAATGTACCTATTTCTTGTTGCTGGATGCAGTGGCAGGGGGCAATAAGGTTGCCATCAAAGGTTGCAGGGGTGGGGAATGAAGAATTCAATTCCTTCCTTCCATATGCTTACCACCCCTGCCCACAACAGAAAGGAAAGTGGCTTCCCCATACCAAAAGGTTCAACTGTTTCCTGGATGTCAAGAACTAGACCTGCTTTTCACACTTCCATGGGGCCCAACAGCTTAAATGGTCCCTAATCCAGCTATCAAACCCTCCAGCCTTCCGCTGACAACTTTCACAGTACAGGTAGGCACTTTCAATAGAGAAATCTGCAGCACACTGAAAAACTGAGGGCAGCAAAAAATAAAACTGAACGAAATACTGAAACAAACAGCACAAAGGACACTATACTGACTGCACTGGGTAAGGACAGCAATGAGGAGGAAAGGGGTTGGAGGATGGCCACAGACACACATTTATTTGGATGACAAATTTGTTGTCCTTGTCCAAGATGAGGAAAATGCAAAATACAAACAAGTGGCAAAAACAAATTTTGCTTTTAAAATTCATTCAATTCTTATTGCGTAATTTGTTATAAGAGTGGCAAGGTATGCTTTTTAAAAAACGCAACTGTTCTCTACACTAATACTGTTCCTTTAAAGGAAGGACTAAAAACGAAGACCAATCAAAGTTTCAGAAGTTTAGGAACCCACTAATCAATGCTGGCAAAATGCACTTGGATAATTTTCAGTTTTGCAATATAGTTGTTGAACTTGTAGCATCTTAAATTTGTCAACATACAGCCATTCACAGTGCCTTTAGTTTTTTGTATACCTCATTTCCCAGCAAAGCAGAAACACATGCCTCAGACGCATCACAAATGGCTGTCAGGTCATGACCTCCTTCGAGGGCCAGAACAATTCGACCTCCGGCCAATCCCATCAGCTGCTTCGTCAGGTACCCAAAGCCTGTAACAGGGAAACAGGAAATGCAATAAAAGGGCAAAGGTTGACAGAGGAATCAGACTCCTGGCAAAGGATCAAAGAATTATAAAAGGAATTACATCATATTAAAAAAACCACAGGGATCTGGGAGGACTAAACACATAATATAAGCCAGGTTTTATTTTAATACATTTGTTTCAGAATTTCAGCTATGGCTCCCCTTTGGATCCGATTACATGTATGCATTATGGGACAGATTCTGATCTCACACGGGTGAAAATCTGGAGTACCTCCATAAACTCCACTGGAGTTACTTCAGATTTACACCTACGTAACTGAGGTCTGAATTTGCCCCATTGTGTTTTAATGCTTTGAATTATAGTAGCAAATAATCACACTGGGAAGGAAGGAAAGAGACTAGAAGGAGGTCACTTGTACCTTATTTGACCTTTATGTTATATTATATATGATATGCTCTCCAGAATTAATGCCGTACAGGAGACAGAGGAAAAAAAAAACAACCACCTGTGGCTTGTGCTTCTATTTGTGGAAAAAAAATGGATTATATTGTTCCACAGGAACTGATGGGCAGGATCCCCTGGGAGATGAGGGGGAAAGGAGTCCAGGAGAACTGGCTGTATTTTAAAGAATCCTTTTCGAGGGTGCAGGAACAAACCATCCTGATGTGCAGAAAGAATAGTAAATATGGCAGGTGACCAGCTTGGCTTATCAGTGAAACACTTGCGGATCTTAAACACAAAAAAGAAGCTTACAAGAAGGGGAAGATTGGACAAATGACCGAGGAATATAAAAATATTGCTCAGGAGTGCAGGAGTGAAATCAGGAGGGCCAAATCACACCTGGAGTTGCAGCTAGAAAGAGATGTTAAGAGTAACGAGAAGGGTTTCTTCAGGTATGTTAGCAACAAGAAGAAAGTCAAGGAAAGTGTGGGCCCCTTACTGAAGGAGGGAGGCAACTTAGTGACAGAGGATGCGGAAAAAGCGAATGTACTCAATGTTTTTTTGTCTCTGTCTTCACGAACAAGGTCAGCTCTCAGACTACTGCACTGGGCACTACAGCGTGGGAGGAGGCGACCAGCCCTCTGTGGAGAAAGAAGTGGTTCAGGACTATTTAGAAAAGCTGGACGAGCACAACTCCATGGGACTGGATGCGCTGCATCCGACGGTGCTAAAGGAGTTGGTGGATATGATTGCAGAGCTATTGGCCATGATGTTTGAAAACTCATGGCGATCAGGGGACGTCCCAGATGACTGGAAAAAGTCTAACGTGGTGCCCATCTTTAAAAAAGGGAAGGAGGAGGATCCGGGGAAATACAGGCCTCACCTCAGTCCCTGGAAAAATCATGGAGCAAGTCCTCAAGGAATCAATTCTGAAGCACTTAGAGGAGAAGAAAGTGATCAGGAACAGTCAACATGGATTCATCAATGGCAAGTCATGCCTGACTAACCTAATTGTCTTCTATGACGAGATAACTGGCTCTGTGGATGCGGAGAAAGCAGTGGATGTGTTATTCCTTGACTTTAGCAAAGCTTTTGACATGGTCTCCCACAGTATCCTTGCCAGCAAGTTAAAAAGTATGGGCTGGATGAATGGACTATAAGATGGATAGAAAGCTGGCGAGAGCATCAGGCTCAACGGGTAGTGATCAATGGCTCCATGTCTAGTTCTCAGCCGGTATCCAGTGGAGTGCCCCAAGAGTCGGTCCTGGGGCCGGTTTTGTTCAATATCTTCATTACCGATCTGGAAGATGGCGTGGACTATACCCTTGCAAGTTTGCAGATGACACTAAACTGGAAGGAGTGGTAAATACGCTGGAGGGTAGGGATAGGATACAGAGGGACCTAGACAAATTAGAGGATTGGACCAAAAGAAATCTGATGAGGTTCAACAAGGACAAGTGCAGAGTCCTGCACTTAGGACAGAAGAATCCCATGCACTGCTACAGACTAGGGACCGAATGGCTAGGCAGCAGTTCTGCAGACAAGGACCTAGGGGTTACAGTGGACGAGAAGCTGGATATGAGTCAACAGTGTGCCCTTGTTGCCACGAAGGCTAACAGCATTTTGGCCTGTATAAGTAGGGGCATTGCCAGCAGATAGAGGGACGTGATCATTCTCCTCTATTTGACATTGGTGAGGCCTCATCTGAAGTTCTGTGTCCAGTTTTGGACCTCACACTACAAGAAGGATGTGGAAAAATTGGAAAGAATCCAGCAAAGGGCAACAAAAATAATTAGAGGGCTGGAGAACATTACTTATGAGGAGAGGCTGAGGGAACTGCAGAAGAGAAGAATGAGGGGGGATTTGATAGCTGCTTTCAACTACCTGAAGGGGGGTTCCAAAGAGGATGGATCTAGACTGTTCTCAGAGGTAGCAGATGACAGAACAAGGAGTAATGGTCTCAAGTTGCAGTGGGGGAGGTTTAGGTTGGATGTTAGGAAAAACTTTTTAACCAAGAGGGTGGTGAAACAGTGGAATGCGTTACCTAGGGAGGTGGTGGAATCTCCTTCCTTAGAGGTTTTCAAGGTCAGGCTTGACAAAGCCCTGGCTGGGATGATTTAGTTGGGTATTGGTCCTGCTTTGAGCAGGGGGTTGGACTATATGATCTCCTGAGGTCCCTTCCGACCCTGATATTCTATAATTCTATCTGACATCTAATGCTCAATATCAGGTTCTTCACATATGCAACACGCTATAAAAATCTCTGGGGCACCTGGGCTTTGATCATTTGACACACAGTATATTTAATTCTACTTTAAAAAAAACCCCGCAAGGATTAAATGACAGATTCAGAATCTGAAAAAAACTCAGTGCATCACCTCCTCCTTCAGACTTCTCTATTTTCTGTTTTACTAAGTAACATAGGCACCTCTGCAGCAACAATATTGTATGTATTCTATTGTATGTATTTGTACTGTAACGTATTAATTAACAGCCTTGGGACAAAACCCACTGACTGAACCAACTATATAATAATCCCCCTTAGTTCAATTTTACATATTACGAGAGCAGTATAAAATTAGAGAAATTCCACAAAAAGGCAAACAAGGTATCACCATTTACAAAGTGTTTGTGGATACCTTTAAATAACTTGTCTTTTACAGCTCTCTTATTTCATTTAAATCTTTTTATTAAAGTCATGATTTCTACTTCCTTTTAAAAGTTTTTAAAAGGACTTTTAAGGATGTATCTTAGATAATCACCTTTCTAACAGACAGACATCAAAACCCTAAAAATTCCTTCTGATTTTTAGAGACTGTGAGTCAAATCCTGTTTTCTGCTGAATTACATGGAAAGAGTCCAGATTTACACCAGCATAACTGGGGAATGCATCTGTGCAATGCACGTTGTGGATCCAAAGGAAAAAGAATGAGATCTGAATTATATAACCTTTTGACAAGGCAGAGTAAAATCATCAATCTAAATTGTTTACAAGTCTGGGAGGAAAGAATGGACAGCTAAACACTCTCTCCTTACTTTTGACATTTTGCTTTTCTTTATTTCTGCATGAACGAAACGTAACACATATTGTTATTTAGCATGTATCTTTTTCTATATTTAGAATAGAGTATGAATGGTGTTTTATAAGAATAAGATGCACCAACAGACGAACAGAAGAAGAATTTTTCATGTTATTTTTTTAGGTGGTCTGAAACAAATACTACACAAGTAAATAACAAAGGTACAAACAGATTTCTGAAAATGTTTACATTTAAAGACCAAGGGACAGAACCCCGGTGTAAACTATAATAGCTCCATTGAAGTTAATGGGGCAATGACAGTTTACACCAGTTTAGGATCTGCCCCCTTGAAAAGCTGCAACTTACATTTTGCTGATAGATTATATCCTCCAAGAGGCGTAGGATGGCCTTCCACTGCATCAAAACCAGATGACACCAGCACAACATCTGGGGCAAATTCATTGGCAATTGGCATTACTACCGTTCTGCAACAAAAATGTAACAATGGCAGACTGATTACTTTGTCTGGCTCTTCAATGAACTGAGGAACATTGAGATCACCTTGAGCAAACGATTATAAATTGCACTATTTTTGAAGTTGGCTAAGGTCACATCCCCTTTTCTCTTCTCACACGATGAGAACACTAGGAACTGGTTAACAGAGCACACTGGTATGTTATATCATGCAGTTCTATTTTAAAGTCAAAGCTTGTTTGTAATGTTGCTTATTCAGTGGGGTTGATTATTTCAACCACTAATAGTATAACAATCCAAATACGGAAATAGCCCACCATGCAATAAAGTTTAGATTTCCAGGCGTGACTGACTCTTTGTTTGGTCATCTCAAATCTTTTGTTCTTTGTGTACTGGAGGTGAAGTTAGAGATGTGGAGAGGGACAGAAGGGGAAAGGATAGGGTAAGCTGGCAGAAACTAACTGAAAAAGCCATAATTTAATAACCTCACTGCGTGGCATTTGTCTCCCTAGATACAGCAATGATGCTTCTCCAGTATTTGCAAAGGCACTTATTTTTTCCATCCTACAGCTTCATTAACCATAATTAAAGGCTGGCATGCAACAAGGACTATTGAGTGCAGAGCTGTGTGTGGCTGGGATGGAGGAAAACCACAATGTCAATTTTTCCCTTTATGGAACTCGCCACTCAACTAGTAATAGAGTAAAGTGGCTAATACATGGATAGACCAAAAGGAAGCTTTAATATTGCTGAAATTAAAAAAAAATATGTCTTTTACCTACTTTTATATACAGACACAAAGCAACTCAATCCATTTTAAGGTGGTACAATGTCCGAGAGGAACAAGAAATAAAACTAAAATGGAATATGGAAAATATTTTATGTGCAAGTAGGTGTCGACACACACTAATCTCAGTGTTGTATTCCGTAGAAAGGTATCATCATATTGGTTTATCTTTTTTCCTGCCCCCTAAAAAACTACCCAACCTTAGTTCCTACTCAAAATATACTCTAGATTGAAAAAAAAATTCAGATGTCATGATGCGAACTAGGCAAAATGAGCTGCTGAATAGGGAATAAAAAATTGCAATTTATGCCAAGCTCACTATTAAAGGCATTGCAGAACTGAAAATATCCCATTTAAAGTTTTAAAACAGAGAACCAAAGCTGCCTCAATAAAAATGTTACAGACCCACAAAATCCTGTGACTAGGAAAGCTTCCAGAAAGTATTCTTGGATGAATGCCTTCGTAAATGGTACAGTTCGATAGTACACTCACTTTGTATTCGGTGTACAGTAAATGAGCAGACACACACTCACAAAACTGTCTCGAGTGATTGCACTCATCCACAGCGTCACTGGTAAGTGACATGAATGGTAGGAAGGATACATAAAAGGATGGATAGGATACATAAAACCTACATTCCCTATAAAATAGGATTTTCCAGTGCCTGCTCCTGTTTTCTGACGAGATGTAACGATTACTATGATGATTAAAGAATCCAGGACACTCCTGGAATGACTAGAGGAAACTGGGTAATGAAATTCCACCTTTCTGAAGTCTTATGTCAATTAAACTGGAGATGGCAGTACTCTATTTCCAGTTTCTAACTCTCTCTCCTAATTAGGAAAACCCTTAATAGCCAAGCATGTGATTTTACATTTTGTGTAAAATAAATGTTAACCCTCTCTTCAAAATATGCACACAAAGGGACCGGTGATCATATATATGCACTTATATTGGTTTCCTTAAAGCTTTTTAAGATATTACTGTATTAGCAGTATATACTGCAAGCTAGCACAATGAACTGATGTCAAATGCCAATTTTCATAGGTCTTTAAATAATGTCTGCCATGTCAAAGGGAATCCCAATGTATACCAGCTAAAACTGGGGATGGTCCTACTGGGATCCAGGAAGTGGGCGGGCAGAAGGGTCCCGTCCGCCCCAGCCTGATGGGGGGATCCACAGGACCTGGAAGCCAAGTGATTTCGGGGGACACCTAATAGAATAACAGGAACAGGAGTGCGGTCAAAGGGTCAAACAAAGGGAGCCTGACAGGGACACCGAGCAGAGAACCCTGGACAGTGCCCACTGCTCCTCGAAGGCAAGGAGTCAGTGGACACTGCCCAGAGGAACTCTGCCCAGATGCGTGAACGGACAGAGGATCGGAAATAGGCCCCACAGTCACAGGAGTCTCCATCGGCCAAGCTCCTCTCCCTGGTTTGGTCACTAAAGGTGAACAACATGTGACATTCTTGCACAGGGAAAGATAAAAAGTTTCAGAATGGTGAAAGAAAAAAACTGAGTAGTGTGTGGTCTGACAAAAGTCTTTTGGTTTCATTTCCTCACATAAGACTGCCACGGTAATCTAAGGAGCTCCTACATTTATTACTGGTGGTCCATCAGCACTGTTATAAAGACATATAGAAGAAACTACTTCACCCTCCTTACTCTGTCAGAAAAAACAATTTTTTTTGCAGTGGTTGTGGGTCAAAGTTCTAATTTAAGCGATTGCAGTTTGCTGTACTGCAGAGGGCTTTTAACGGCGGTCATAACTCCAGAAAGACCAGATTTTATTTTTTTCCTCAATGTATTTATTGCCGTGTAAACTTTTCCTCCACACACATTATTATTTAATAAAGCCTTAGTAGGACTTTTTGCTTATGACTTTAAAGCCAAGAAAATCTTTTTACTGAAACCCACAGACATTCTAAGTAAAAACCACCTCATTCACAAAGAACTTAAGCAGCAGTTTCGAAGCAAGTGCATGTGGCTAAGTTTTTTTTCTATGCTTTGAAGTACTGCTGAGCTATTTAGTTTCTAGCCAAAGGAAAACTGCTAAACTCATCAGATTTTTTCAGAGCTAGGTTATTATATTTTGAGAGTTGCTAGTATCTGTTCCTGCTGTGTGGTATCACCCCAACTCCAATTAAAGTGAAAACCAAAATCAACTTTGAATTGTGTAATATTATAGTTTTGAACAAGCCAATACAAACAGTTGATATGACCAATGATTGACAATTATTTTCTTTTTTATGCATCACTGAATACTACACCCTGTTGATTTCCAAATATTAGCATACTGGAGTAATATGAAATAGCAGCTAATATCAGGTGAGCAATACACACAACTTACTCACATCAACAGTGGCATTCAGCAATCACATGCAGACCAGACAGAAGTTAAAAGATACCCTCTAGTGGCATGAAAAATACATACACCCATATGAACTGCTAAGAGTTTGTTGAAAATTAAGAACGTGAAACTTATTCGAACACATCGAAAAGAGGACGCACCGTGGTTACCCTTAAAACGTCAGTATTTGCCAATCACACACAGGTATCTGAGATCCCCAGTTTCTCCCTTTATTTAAAAAAGGAGATTTCTTGTAACAGTATTGTAATGGTTGGCAAATGTAAGATTTTTAATGCTACTACTGCATATATGTAAGTGTTTTAAAATGTAATTAGCGTTGCTCAATATTTGAAATAACATTTCAGATGATGATTAAGCCCTCAAAAGCCTGAGAAATTTGAGCTGCAGATGACCTGGCCAGGGCAATCAGTGTAATTAGAATTGGGCCAGAAACACAACTATGAGTTTGAACTACCTGTCAAATCTGAAGGCAGGGTTCAGATGCAAATCCTAGGATCTAAGCCTCCCTCCCACTCCAATTTTGGTTCTAGGCTGATCCAAAATTTAGAGTGGGTAGATTTCCCACTCAGATGCAGCTGAAATCTCATGCAAAAAGCCCAAGGTGATTTAAATAGGATGATCCAAGGAATGGAAAACTTGTCTTAGGAAAGGAGACTCAAGGAGCTTGGTTTGTTTAGCCTAACCAAAAGAAGGTTGAGGGGAGATATGATTGCTCTCTATAAATATGTCAGAGGGATAAATACTGGAGAGGGAGAGGAATTATTTAAACTCAGTACTAATGTGGACACAAGAACAAATGGATATAAACTGGCCACCAGGAAGTTTAGACTTGAAATTAGACGAAGGTTTCTCACCATCAAAGGAGTGAAGTTTTGGAACAGCCTTCCAAGGGAAGCAGTGGGGGCAAAAGATCTATCTGGCTTTAAGATTAAACTCGATAAGTTTATGGAGGAGATGGTATGATGGGATAACATGGTTTTGGTAATTAAATATTCATGGTAAATAGGCCAAATGGCCTGTGATGGGATGTTAGATGGGGTGGGATCTGAGTTACCCAGGAAAGCATTTTCTGTAGTATCTGGCTGGTGAATCTTGCCCATATGCTCAGGGTTTAGCTGATCGCCATATTTGCGGTCGGGAAGGAATTTTCCTACAGGGCAGATTGGAAGAGGCCCTGGAGGTTTTTCACCTTCCTCTGTAGCATGGGGCACGGGTCACTTGCTGGAGGATTCTCTGCTCCTTGAAGTCTTTAAACCACGATTTGAGAACTTCAATAGCTCAGACATAGGTGAGAGGTTTTTTGCTGGAGTGGGTGGGTGAAATTCTGTGGCCTGCGTTGTGCAGGAGGTCAGACTAGATGATCATAATGGTCCCTTCTGACCTTAGTATCTATGAATCTATGAAATAATCAGAGAACCCTAAGCTAACAATGCCTGATCAAACCTGTGCAAAATTCCATGAATCCAGCGCATGAGATTTTAGTGCACTGTAATCCAGACTTGAATCCTTTCCTTGCTTCATGTCTCAGGTCCAAAACTCTAGCCCAAGCCTTAGGTCAGCTGTTTTTAAATGCATTACTCCCTTCATTACAGTAGTGCCCCAAGACTCCAACAGGATTGAGCCCCATTGCACTACCTGCTGGATAAACACATTAGGAAGACAGAATCTCTGCTCCAAAAGTTCACAAACCAGACGTGACTGGCGTGACAAACAAGAGGTCTAAAATATTGCTCTGGTGCTACAACTGGATCTAAGCAAGCATATGCCAGCATGTCCCAGCAAGGGCACCGGTCTCCATCCACATTGATCTGACTGCAGGATTGGGGCCTATGGCACCATCCACATGATTTTGGACTGTACTAAGTGTACTCTATGGGTATGTCTACACTGCAGCTGGGAGAGCCTCTCAGCCCAGGTAGACAGACTCATGCTAACGGGAATCGAGCTGGAGTGCGAAAGAATAGCAGTGTGGATGTTGTAGCTCTGGTGGGACTTGGCTAGCCAGGTGAGCTCGGACCCAGGGGGAACCTGAGCCACTGCCCAAGCTGCAGTGTCCACACTGCTGTTTTTAGAAATTGAGAGTCTGTCTACCCTTCCTGTGAGGCTTGGTCCCAGCTACCCTCTGTTTAAACACCCATTGCATTCTAACCTCTTATTTTAACTCCCCAATAATGCTCTCAAAAAATTCCTTAGGCTAAAGTTTTGTCTGTGAACCTTTTTTAAGGTTTGAACAAAAGCAACAGAGCAACTGAGCTGCATTTCTAATGCTTTACTTGTTGACAACATTTTGTCAGATGCACCCAACATACTTGCTCTTTTCGGGAAATTAAGTACATGGGGGAAAATACTCTTTTGTCTAAGATTGAGCGTGAACCCCAAAAGAAAATGCTGGAGAAATCAGAAGTGATTCCTTGATACTGTGATGACAGGTGCATTTTGCAAAGGCCATAGACAGAAAGGTAGGGGAATAAAACCAGCAGTTTTATATGGAATGGGCTCTGTGTGTGTGGTGGTCGCTGGGATTGTCAGAAGAACCTAGAGGATTGCAACCCAGATTGCTTAGAACCTTAAGTATTTTTTTTCAAATGTTGTGGATTATATAAATTACAAGCACTAATTACACTTTTTAAGCAACACTTTTCTTTCTTAAACCTTTTCAGTTAATCTTAAAACAATCACAAATAAGCTGAACAGTTATGCAGCAGTTAAAATTCACTGTAGTAAATCTTCAATTAATGATTTCACTATTGTTTAATTTGAAATTTTGATAATTTCTTTAATTGATTTAATCTATCTACTTCTGCAACTTTTTTAACCTATTAGCACTCACCTCATAAATTAAAGCACAATGTATAATACTGTACAATTCACTGAAAAGAACACTTACATTTTCTAACTGGTGAACAATGCTAAAATCTTTAGGGCTATTGATGCCTGCTGGAAAATGATGCATATCATTTTATTTTATTTAGAAACATTTCCCCTACTGTTGGCATCCTATAACAAAACATCATCTATACCTGCTGCTAAACTCTCCCTGGAAATCATGCCCTCCATTTATAGCAGTAATCATCTCTACAGTAATTTATTATGCCAAATAGACTTCGGAATTTAGCTAAGAAGTAAGTACACAGAGCACATAAAATTTAAAATATAAAGATGACATTTCTATGGAAAAAGTTTTAGAACAAAACCAAACCAAATGCAAGAAGTACAGTTCTGCATACCTCTCATATACATTTTTTGCATAAATAGATGATTTTAAAAAACCTAGTTTTCTATATGTACGTGAGTCTTTAAGAAACCTAGAACAAGGAGAATCTTCCAACAAACAATACTCATTTGACTTATAATTTAAATTAAAAGGTGAATAACATTAAAACAAAATTATACATAGAATATTAATGCTCCAGGAGATCACTGTCACGTAGCCAAGGTAAACCAAAGACAAGACAACACAACTGCTAGCGCTCCATTGGGGATACATTCTTACAGTGAATTACAACATGTGCTAGAAAAACCTTATTTCATGTATTAATGGTAATTGTTCTATCCTTGTAATAAGGACCTGAACACAATCTTCACATTTTTACTAAGGTTTTCCTTGCCAGGTTTGTGTCCCGTAATTAAACATAACCTTTTAAAATGTTATGAGAGTTTAAGGAACAGGAACATTATTTCCTCTTATAAAACAAGTTAGGAAACAACAGACACTGGTAAAACTACTGACTGAACTTTACAAAAGTTTGTTTCTATAACTATGTAACAACAACAATGGATTCCAATAACATTTTGATAATTTAAGGAATTCTTTTAATTATATGCCATACATTTTATACATTAGAGTTTAATACATTTCCTCATAATCTATGAAATCTGTATTGGACAAATACTTTGGTGGTGAATTCAGCTGTGGAATGTTAGTGCAGTACATGGTTAGCTAGATTATAATGTTATATACTGTTTTAAGCAAGCATACCCATTGTTACAAAACCATGGAACAGTGCCAAGCACTCAGAGAAATACCAAATCAGTTTTGTCATACGGAATGTCCATTGGTGGTTGAAGTGATCTCTTTCAAAATTTATCAATAAGGATGTCACCCCAACTTCAGAACAAAGTGGAAACTACTCATGTTCTAAACAGTCTGTGATTTCAGCCTTCAGTTATGGATAGTACAAATGGATAAAACAGTTCTGCCATTTTTAACTCTTGCTTTTGAAACAACTCAAACACAATTATTTCCACTTCCCAAGGTATTAAGATGTCTTGGCTCTTCCTCTAACACAAACTTCTAGCTCAAACATGTTGGTTTATTTTAAGGTTATTTGTATAATGATCAATAGAAAACCCTAACCCTAAATTATTAATCTCCCTTTGGAACTAGGAAAATGGTACTATTTGAAATGCTTTTTGAACCTCAAGAAAACTAGGGATTTAATATGCAGCTATTGGGTTTATCACAAGGAGATTCCTTTATGATGCCAACTATCCCAATTACTTCCTCATTCGAACGCACGCTTTTATCAAACCTGGGCACATTTTTCTTCCTCGTGTTTTTACATAGAAATACATTTCTATTCTTAACATGGTGTAGTCAAGAATCGTAGGAGTTAATGTAGAAAAAATAGTGTACCAATATCTCAGCCTAGCTCAAAGGATTTCCACTGATTCCTCTACAGACTTCAAAGCTTCACAGTTTGGCATTTGGACTGGTTTGAATTAAAGTTCAGTTCTCCGCTGTGAGTTTCCAAGTTCATGGTGAAAGTGCCTGCTGCTTCTGGATTTCATTAGGGCCAATTTTCTTATCTTTTTTTCATCTTAGGTTTGATCCCCTGCAAATGCAACGTGGCATTCGATGGGTCGGAATAACAAGGTGCTGCCTTCAAGGCATGTATTGTCTCATGGGGCTCACACACACACACAAGGATATATGACCCATTCCCTTCTCTTGTCTAACTTTCAGGGGACTATAAATTTTAAACTTCAAAGCATTATTTTACATTAAAATCAATAAAAAAAGATTCAGGAAAATGTTTTTCAAAGAAGCTGGATAAGATTTAAAAAGGTCACTTGATAATGTATTATCATGAACAAACTTGGCATAAGATTAAAAAGGTTTCCAATTTAACTTATATGCTGAAGGTGTGTGCATGTGTGTATATGGCTGGCGTTACTATGTATAAGATTGGTCAGGCAAGGAACTTTTCTTCCAACAGCACTTGCAAAATGATGGCCAAGACCATGTTTGGTGTATGTACCCTGAATAGTTGTATTTTCTGGTCAATAAGTGTCGGCATCAATTAGGCAATGGTTGGGTATGTTCTTTTTTTGAAGATTTCTGAACAATTTTCCAGTAGCCTTGAAATTCAATTAAAATGTAATAGCAATTTGCCATTCAGCTCTGGGCTACAGGTTTTTCCTAGGATGAAAAGATCAGTCTTGTTTAGTGCTAGGATAAAAAGACTTCCACTTTGCACAATAGTATAACACCATTGTTTTCTTGTAAGTAGAGGAAAATGGGAAGATAAATGACAGTTACTTAATTATATATTATTGTAAATTATATAAATTATTTGTAATCTTTTAAAAATCTATTGAGTTAAATCTCTATTTGTTAGTAAAATACATTAATATTTTTAGGAGATAAAAATGTGCACACAATGAATAAAGGAAATAATGTTCCTGGTTCCACTCGATTGAAAAGATGCAATGGAACCTCATGAAGCTGATATTCCATCTGTGTATTTTCAAAAATGTCCAGATATTTGCATCTCATACTTTGCATGTTTATATCGCCCTAAATTATGCAGACATTTGCCAGAAGTCCATTAAACCTGACTTGAAGTCAGAAAACCACATCAACAAGATGCAAATAGGGGAAGACAGAATGATCTCTGGGAAAGATGAAACCTACAAATACATCAGATCACTGACCTTTACATATTTTCACATGGAAAGAAACTAGTAAAAAGATTAAGAAAGGACTGTGTTGTCTCACACACGGTCGTCTACGTACCTGTATATTATGTAACACTTTAGTCAAAGTTGGTTGTCCTCATTTCACCCTGTTATTCCACAGTTTTGACAGTACCTGTTATGCTTTCCTTTTATGCTGCCCACATTCACAAGGGGAAAGTGCATTACTACAGACTTCTACTAAGCTCTAAACTAAGCATCAGTGACGTAGCATCAGCCTACCCTGAGCTTTCCCCTTGCAGCTCAACAAAGCACTATTGTAAATCTTCAATACAGTTCCAGAAAGGTGCTACTGGACAAAAATTCTCTCAAGTGAAAAAGCTCCAGTATTCTGTGCATCCCTTCCCACAATATGATAAAGTCAAGACTCTGAAAAGTCATTTTCTACCATACTGCACAGCCTTGTTCTGTCTTAATCCTTTTATAAACGGTAAGAGCAGAGCAAAATGAATGACCCAGAAAGTCTCCTGTGTTAAAGAGAGAACATGAATGGAAGAGAATATTTCTACAAAAGAGCTGCTTCCCATAGTTACATAAACACCAAAGGCAGTGGTGAGAGACTTATTTTCAAAGTCAGACAACCCTGAGCTAGTGACAATAGTCTGCAGCTGTGGCTTCCTGCAGCATCATAGGACTTGTGTTGATACAATTATCCTGCCTGCCTGTCTGATGCTACTAGAGCAGCAAGACTGACCAAAATGCAGCCTTACAGTACTCCTATGGTGACAATGGAATAGAGCTACAAAAGACATTTCATGGGTGGCCCAGGTATTGACCTACAAGTACAGCTGATTCATGTGGAATCACATGTCTCTCTGGTTTCTTGCGTTGTTGTGGTGGGTGAAGATGGGACTAATGGGAATGGAAAAGAAGAATCTGCTCACAAACTCCGACCCAAGAACAAAAGGCAGTTGGAAAACTCAGTAATTTTTATAATATATTATAAGGTTGTGTGTGCCTGTGTCAGCCACTGTGTGGAGAGCAGTGACTGCACCTGGTCAATTCAAAGGGGTTTGAAGACTGTCGGCTCTTTGGGGCAGGGACTGTACTCTGTGTTTATACAATGTTTAGGACAATGGTAGCCCAATTTTGGTTGGTCCCCAGGGACTACCCATAATAAAGGCCCAGAGCATTAAACTAGTCAAGAAATTCCCCACAGACCTGGCAAGGGGTGAGGCTATGGAGAACAACTCTCTCCACAATCCAGAGGGAAGTCAGAATGCATTAGCTTTATCTGAATGGAAGGGGATGAACACAACAGATGGCATACTGACTCAGCTCCCTCTGACAGATTAGGATCAAAGGAGCAGATTTTTTGCTCTTATTCACTCTGAGGTGAAAACTCAGAATGTGCTAACATGACCCTGAGTACCAAAAGCATATATTAGATGAGAACAATATGTCACCAGCATAAGGCCAAGCAAATATTAACAGCAAGAGAACTGCAGAATAATTCTCAGTGTTACAGAATGGGATACTCACCCCTGAAATAGTGACCACATGGGGTACCCCTCTGCTCCATTCTCCCATTCCTGTGCTTCCTGTCCCACTCTTCATTCTCGCTGCCCGCATGCCCTATCCCTCAAAACACTTCTAACACAGCTCCTACCCCTTGCTAACTCCAGCTGTATGAGATGGGCAGGGTGAGGCGGGAGTGCTGCAGTACCAGTGTTGTGGGAGCTGCATGAGCAATTCTCCCACACCAGGAGAAGGAATGGCAGTTGAACAGACTGGACCAGAATAAACTCCCAAAATTTGATTGGTCTCAGCAACGGTAACTCTAACGGCATCTCAAAACTCCTACTTGGAATGACTTGGCAAAAAGCCTTTCTGGGTCCATCTCCCTCTAGAGTGGCTTGTTCATGATGAGACAGAGAGAGAGAGAGACCAGAGAAGAGCTTATTCATTAAAGCTTACTGTAATTTTGTACACCAGACCAGCACAGCTTTTGCTGAGCAGTAAGTGCCAGTCATTCGGCACCTTGCTCACACAGATCCATTGCTATGTGCAGGCACACCCCTCTCCTTTCTTTGCATTGGCTTTCAGTCACAGAACACTCAAGTAACTGCAATCTTATTTTTAGTTTACTAAAAAGAAAAGAGATTTCACTGCAGAAAGATCTGATTTCAGCCAAGATGGGTTTTGTGAAAGGAAGGCTTGAATGTTACCTGAAAGCAGTCAAATATTCTGTGTCTCCCATCGGTGGTTCGAGGCCACCAGTGAACGCCATATTAACATTGAAACCAACACCTGGTCCTGTGCCGACCTGAGAAAAGGGATGAAGGAGTGGACAAATATAATGTGTTAAATTCATGGACATTTTGTTGATGCTGGTAATATATCTTTGTAGCCAGCCATTTCTTTAAATCCCATCGATTTGCTCTGCTCCTGACTGATTGATCTATTTAGAATGCATTGTTGGGATGCTTTCTTTTTTTCTAGAGCTTTTTGGGTCCCCAAATGGAGGCAGTTATTAAAGCTTTCATATTCTCACAAGTGCTGAATTCTATGTGAGCACCCACAAATATCTGACCACTGGTAGCCCAACAACTGCGTGTTATCTAAGCATGTAGTCCCATCATTAATATACCAGCACCTTTTCCATTTTCAAATGGACAGACTGCCCTACTGAAAGAATAGTTTTATATAATTCATCTTCAGCTTTATCACAAAACTCAGAAGAGTACTTTGTAGTCTTGCTTTATTATGTGAATTTTCTTCACTCAGCTACAAGGGCAGTTTACTCAGAGTGAGGGCCCCCTCTGCTGGTGGAAAATATGACTTGCAACAAATAGTTACATTGAGCTAACTGGCTATTGGTAGTATGGGAATCATTATGTGCACATTTGTGAACATTGTCACAGCGTGCATGTACCTTTATTAGAGGTGACAGCTGAAAAATAAACACATGACATTTACGGTAATTAATCTGAAGAAAAATGTGAATCTCCTTTCTATATCATATCTAAAGTGAAGTGCTGGTATACTGTTGCTACCTAAATACAACCAATCTGGAGATTCAATTTAGATGTACTATACAACTACATAAATTGCTATATCAGTTTAAATAAATTGCAGAATCTGGGATTCAAACTTTTCTTTGGCTGCCTTACCATAAATACTAGCTACTAGAAAACAGTCTGTCCATCCATCCGTTTAATTTTAATACATATTCTACTATTATTTCCTGTATTAAAATTTCTGTTTGGCAGAACTGTACTTTGTAAATATTCCTGCGAGAACATCAGGAAACCGCACCACTTTATGCTCCATATTTTACGAGTTATATTCTAGTGAAGAGTGAATGTCCTTCCAATCCCATATATTTATTTTTAGACAAATCAATCACTACATTATTAAATTATTTTAAAGACTCAGCATGAATATAAGTACAGCAGAAGTCTATCACTTTGTACTCCTTGTCCATCCTGCAGCATCAGTTAAATGCTGCATAAATGTTTGGTCATTGGCTATGATTATAATACACAAACAAGGTACTAGAACAAGGCTGTGCTTTATATTCTTTAGACACTGGAAGGAACATCAACATTTGCAGAACAGAAAGGGTAAAACTGACAGGGCAAGAAATTCTATGGATTTTCAAAATTATCAACATTTCAAAATAAATATAGTTAATTAGTTAAAATATTTTAATTGCCCTTTGAATCATGTATACAGATTTTTATAACTGCATCTCCATTAGAAATGAACTACTTTGTTCAAATCAATATGAGTCAAAACTATGGAGTCTTTGTGATAACTTTACTAATTACCTAAATTAAACACAGCAAAGTTTGGTTCATTCATGACCTTTTTTTTCCCCTTTCCATTTACATCTGCCAAAACAGAACTCATTTGCAGTTCTGTGTAGAATTTATCAATAGGGATAAATAACCTACAAGCAAATTGAAATAATCATCTGAGTTAACAGCAAACATTTTCTGTTAGCCCACTCTGGTAAATCAAACATCCGGTCTTGTGTAATGAAGTCAGCTAACAGTGAGGTTGGGAACCACTGTGCTATAGGATTCAGAGTAACAGCCGTGTTAGTCTGTATTCGCAAACAGAAAAGGAGTACTTGTGGCACCTTAGAGACTAACCAATTTATTTGAGCATGAGCTTTCGTGAGCTACAGCTCACTTCATCGGATGCATACTGTGGAAACTGCAGAAGACATTATATACACAGAGACCATGAAACAATACCTCCTCCCACCCCACTCTCCTGCTGGTAATAGCTTATCTAGCGTGATCATCAAGTTGAGCCACACACACACACACAAACTTGATCATCACTTTAGATAAGCTATTACCAGCAGGAGAGTGGGGTGGGAGGAGGTATTGTTTCATGGTCTCTGTGTATATAATGTCTTCTGCAGTTTCCACAGTATGCATCCGATGAAGTGAGCTGTAGCTCACGAAAGCTCATGCTCAAATAAATTGGTTAGTCTCTAAGGTGCCACAAGTCCTCCTTTTCTTTGTGCTATAGGATTCTGTGCAAAGAATGACTTCTGGCTTGCTTAAGATTAAGATGGGCAAACTAACGTCACAGGTATTTTAAAACAAAATTGACTTTTTCCTGACAGCTGTTTTCTTGTGAAAACCAGTAAAGGGTCCATAAGACAAAGGCCACAGGCCCTTTGTAACAGAATAAACAATGGAAAGGAGAAATAGATGACAGGTATGCTTTCAAAGGAGAGGTCTATGATCAGCTTCTTGAAGGATAAGGCTGAATGTAGAATGAAAAAAATAGTACTTGATGAATGTGTGTGTCCATCTGTGTGTCCAAATAGAATGCGTGTGTCCAAATAGAAAAATGCTTCCATTCTAATTCATATGCTTTGTCTGTAGAAGGCTTATGGGATTCTAAGAGTATGTTTTGGACATTGTCCAACAGTTCTAATGAACATGTAGCTAAAAATCCAATATCCAAGCTTTTGAATGCAGGAAAAGCAGGTCTAAATGCAGCACTTGTTCCTCTGAGCAATGACAGGGCATGGCCAGCAGAAAGAGATGGATCCCAAGCCTGCACCAGGAGATCAGAGGATTGGTGAGCCCATGGAGTAATTGTAAAACCATGGGCACCCTCTTCTTGTTTTGTCTCACAAAAAGCTTGCATTGTTAGATGGAAGGAAATGCACATGAAGTTGTGTTCTCCAATGAAGAGAAGACTTTAGTCTGTTAAGCAATGGGGTCTGTTTGAACAACTGTCCAATAATGACTTATGAGAGACTAATCATGTTGATCCTGATTCTTTGAATAAGATGCTCTACCAAGATGTCTCTTTTCCTTGCCACGACAAAATGTAAATTTTACGGTATTGCTAGAACTTTAGAAACACACAAAAATGGGTTCTTAGAGAAGCATTAATAGGCATTCATGTGAGCAAGGGCAGTACAAGCTTTCCTATAGTGCCCTGTCATTTCACTTCTTGACCTATGGAAGTCCCCCCCAATTTTGTCAATGCATCTCACTCTTGACCAGCAGCAGATTCTACCAATAAAATCCTGGGGTGCCAATCATAGTAATTATATGGAGGGCAGGTATCCTGCTTATTTATGTTCTTACCTCATCAGGAGCTCCACTGCCTGGGAAGAAGTTTCCATCATCATAGCGATGTAGTGAAATATAAAGAACGTTAGGATCACTGTAGAAAGCCTGCTGAGTACCATTCCCATGGTGCACGTCCTTCAGGGACAGAGATTGTATTAGATAAGGAGGATTAGTACACTAGTAACAGTCCAGATGAAAAACATCAGGATGGTTCTTTCTAACCCAAGTGAAGCAGTTTGTTGAAAACTAAAATGGATTCACACAATACTAAAATTAGCTTTGTTATACAGTACAATCCTTATTTTACTAGTTAGCTGGGGACTGAGGAGTTAATGAAATTGAAGAGTTCATACAAATAACCTCACAAAACCACAGTTGGTATGGTGCGTAAGTGGCAGCAGGATGGTGCACTGCCTTGCTTACTTTACAGTGGTTTGAAGGACAAGAAGAAATCTCCAATGTACTGACCGTATCGGAATATGAAGGGATGTCGACTTGTTTTTCATCTGCACCACTTTTGTTATGTGATTCTCCCCCCACATCATGAAATAAGGTTTGAATACAACTGGCTGTTTGTAAAACTGAGGTTCTACTGTCCTTTCAGTTCAACATAACTGGGTAATTAACTAACCTCAATTATACACCTGAATGAAAACAGGATGTTCTCTTGGACAGAACTTGGAGGAGCTATGTTAATCACCATAAGTCTGACCAGGCAGCCTGTCTGCAGGTCAAACACCCATTTAAGCTCTGTGCAGGAATGAGCCCCTATGAATGAAATTTAACAGCAGTGCAAAGAAAACAAAACACAATGATCTCAATCAAACAGGCCAATTCCCCTATCACCCAGGTACTGAGGGACTAATACAGCTTACAAAAGGGGACATTTCTCCAAATTGTCCTTTAATTTCTGCTACAAAAACCAAGTCATTGAGAAGGGAAGAAGAGTAAAATGAACTCTGAGAAAAGTGATGGACCCAAAGTGGAAAACTTTCCTGAATATTTTTTTTTAACTTAGATAGATGAATGAGTCACATCCTGATGCTGAGAAAGCAATCAGACTTCCAAAAAGGAGTATTGCAAGTTTGTTAAAATTTTAGCTTCTCTGTTGAGTGACCCACTAGTGCTGCTGGGTTGCCCAAATGTGAATAATGTTGCACCATCCCTCAAGCAGGTTACTGAAATTGTCCAGAACGCTGCTCAAGCCAAGCCAGTCAGGGACCCTGTCAGTTTCAATACTCTGTCAGCTTATGAGAACAGAGTTGGGATGGACATAATGTTCATGCCCAGTAATCTCAACCAGCGCCTGGTGCAGTCACCCATCTTGAAGTTTGGATCTGATCTGTGTTACAGGTTTTGTTTTGAAGGGTTGATAGCTTCTTCAGGATTGGGGGGAGGGGAGGATGGGGGGAAATGGAAAAAATTAGGTAAATTTAGTGCTGTGACTTTAAATCTTGATGTTGCCCTTAAAGAAATGTTTATTGTATATAAACCACTTTAAAGTGAATTTCAGTTCTGAGCTTCTATAGTCAGATTGTGTTCACTGAGTTATAAATAATGGCTCTCCTCTGTGAGGAATTGACAGAGCTTCCATTGTTACTTTGGTGAAAATAAATGTTTACTCACCCAGTCCACTATAAGGATTTTGCTAACGTTGAGTCTCTGTTGGAGAAGCTTGGCTGCAATTGCCACCGAATTAAAATAGCAGAACCCCCTGGAGGTAATGAGCGAGAGAGAGAGGAAAAAAGGGGTGTTAATTATAGGTTCACCTCGGTCCTAACATATATATAATTTGAAACATAATACAGTAAGTAGGAAGAAATATCTATTGCTTTGACTATTTCTTCCTCCCTAACAGATACATATGTGCTCGATTACACACAAAAAATAACCACACGCCAACAGGTGACTCAGTGATTTCATGGGAAATGGTGAACACTATTATATGTTCCAACACTCTTTACTGTGAGATGCTGCTGAAGTATACAATCTGCCAGTCAGTGATTTTTAAAGTTTCAGGGCTCTCACAAGTGAGGGGAATGGGGGTGCAGTCAGAGAGAAAGAAAGGGATTTTAGCAATACAGATGAAATCATCTGAAACACAGGGGACCAGTTCGGAGAAGCTTCAAAGAACTCTGCTTATTCAAATCTGGTAGTAAATACTCTCTGATCTCACACCAACCAAGTATCAAGGGACCAAAGGATCTGAGCATTGGTCATGAAGCCAGGCACGTACTAGTTCAAGAAACAAATTATATCCAGGGTTGAGGGAGATGCAGTCATTAATATGGTTTATTACCCTCTTACCTTTTGGGAACCAGAGTTGAAATCAGCCCAACCCAATGTGGCCAAAACATTTTCAACTCTAGGGGAATAAAATCCCAGCAAAGCTAAATGAGTGGAAGATTTGACTTCAGTTTCTGTTTTATGAAAAAAAAATGCTTTTTATAAATTGGTGTTATATTCCCAAAATATAATACTATATCAGGCATAACTTTTATAAGTGGCATATCACTGTTCTTCCATATTAACCCCCCCCCCCCCCACGGTGTACCTAACTTACAAACCACTCTTTATCCACATAAACAATAGATGTGGATGATGGAATTAATAGAACCAATGTAGCTTTATAAATAGACGCAATCTCTAAGCATGATTCTAACACAGACTGTATTAAACAAAAAGAGGACTGGAAACTTTCCTGCTTCTAAAGTATTAGACACGGTCTCCCATAGTATTCTTGTCAGCAAGTTAAGGAAGTATGGGCTGGATGAATGCACTATAAGGTGGGTAGAAAGCTGGCTAGATTGTCGGGCTCAACGGGTAGTGATCAATGGCTCCATGTCTAGTTGGCAGCCGGTATCAAGTGGAGTGCCCCAAGGGTCGGTCCTGGGGCCGGTTTTATTCAATATCTTCATAAATGATCTGGAGGATGGTGTGGATTGCACTCTCAGCAAATTTGCGGATGATACTAAACTGGGAGGAGTGGTAGATACGCTGGAGGGGAGGGATAGGATACAGAAGGACCTAGACCAATTGGAAGATTGGACCAAAAGGAATCTGATGAGGTTCAATAAGGATAAGTGCAGGGTCCTGCACTTAGGACGGAAGAACCCAATGCACAGCTACAGACTAGGGACCGAATGGCTAGGCAGCAGTTCTGCGGAAAAGGACCTAGGGGTGACAGTGGACGAGAAGCTGGATATGAGTCAGCAGTGTGCCCTTGTTGCCAAGAAGGCCAATGGCATTTTGGGATGTATAAGTAGGGGCATAGCGAGCAGATCGAGGGACGTGATCGTTCCCCTCTATTCGACATTGGTGAGGCCTCATCTGGAGTACTGTGTCCAGTTTTGGGCCCCACACTTCAAGAAGGATGTGGATAAATTGGAGAGAGTCCAGCGAAGGGCAACAAAAATGATTAGGGGACTGGAACACATGACTTATGAGGAGAGGCTGAGGGAGCTGGGATTGTTTAGCCTGCAGAAGAGAAGAATGAGGGGGGATTTGATAGCTGCTTTCAACTACCTGAAAGGGGGTTCCAAAGAGGATGGCTCTAGACTGTTCTCAGTGGTAGCAGATGACAGAACGAGGAGTAATGGTCTCAAGTTGCAGTGGGGGAGGTTTAGATTGGATATTAGGAAAAACTTTTTCACTAAGAGGGTGGTGAAACACCGGAATGCGTTACCTAGGGAGGTGGTAGAATCTCCTTCCTTAGAGGTTTTTAAGGTCAGGCTTGACAAAGCCCTGGCTGGGATGATTTAACTGGGAATTGGTCCTGCTTTGAGCAGGGGGTTGGACTAGATGACCTTCTGGGGTCCCTTCCAACCCTGATATTCTATGATTCTATGATTCTATTACCAACAGCTTTGAATTTGATGCTCTATTGTACATCACTCAGCAAGGAAGTCTATAATAAATCAAATAATTAATTTTCTAGCTTCCAGCTCCATATCACGTACAGAGTTCTCTTAATTAAGGCTATAAACACTGAAGCAAACCAATTAAAGCACACACATACTTACATGGGTGTACTCTCTTCAGCATGATGACCTGGAGGTCGAACAACAGCAAATCCATTCTACACATAAAAACCAACAAGAATACAGAGGGGAGATCAGACAAAAGAACATTGGTAGCTCACAGAGTGTGCTCAGAAGCTGCAGTCAGAGTTGCTAATTCAGTTTTGTAATTATTCGTTAGTTCTTGATCACTCAGATGAGCAGTCTTTGCTTCCACTCAAGCCCTTAGCAATGTGTCAACTTTCCTTTCATTTTTAAGGGACAAAGGCAGCCTGCATTTTTTGGAAACTAATATTTTTAACTGAGAGTTTCTGGTAGAGCATACTTTGAACAACTGTATTGAACTCTGGCCCTGTTGAAGTCAATAGCAAACTGACTTGAGTGGCATCGGGATCTTATCTGAGGTTGATTTTTTTTTAAAACCCATCCTTAAGGTTAGTAAATTTTGTGTTCGCTTGCTGATGTTCATAAGGGCCTTGTCAACTAAGGCAAGAAGGGACCATTACAATCTTCTAGTCTGGCCTCCTGTATAACACAGGCCATAAATCTTACCCTGTCATTTCTGCACAGAGCCCTATATCAGAGCTGAGTGTTACTGCTATACCAACCTTCAATTCTCCTGTGGCCACTTTAAAAACAAGTTCAATGAGACAGCCCACAGCCAGGCGAGCAGCACCAGATGAATGAACTTCATTCCAAATTGTGTCACTGTCAACCTAATG
Source organism: Lepidochelys kempii (assembly GCF_965140285.1). Taxonomy (NCBI): domain Eukaryota; kingdom Metazoa; phylum Chordata; order Testudines; family Cheloniidae; genus Lepidochelys; species Lepidochelys kempii. The sequence goes on along the minus strand of NC_136390.1, from coordinate 74,147,505 downwards.
AAAACATATGAACAAATTCAGTTTTCAGAAACAATGAGAAGAGCCTGCAGTTGGACTCCCTAGATTTACAAACCAGTGAAATGTATAAAATCTGTATCCATAGTGATCACCCCAATGACCATGTTAAGAGCCGGAACCACTGGGGCCTTACATACACATATGTACTAGTGCTGGCTGCTAGCATCACTCTGCTCTGGTGGTGGCACACCTGTCTCCCCATGTGAAGAGAGAGAAACTATGACACCGGTGTTGGAGCTAATGTCACAGTAAGTTCATATCTATCCATATTAACACCACTGAAGAGACAGGATTTCCAGTTGCTCTGTGGTGCTGAGGGATTAGCAATAGGAAGGAGGAGAGTTTGATCCCATGCAGTGTAAACTATCATGGGCTTCCTTCTAATATTCTTATTTGAGTGTTTTCTCTGTATTTCTTTTTCCCATCGGGGTAAAAACTGACCCAAGATCAAACGAAAAGCTTTAAGAAAATGTAAAACAAAAAAACTACTAAAGAGGGAATAAATCAATGAAGAATCATGTTTAAGAACAGACAATTCTCTAAATCCTTGTCAAATCTATTTTGGCTAGATTTACACTGAAATTACTCTGCTAGAGAATGAGAAAATAAATTTTAGCTAGCTTAGGCTCAGAATGGCCCTACAACATCTAGGTGCTAACTGTGGACATTTAGTTTAAATGCCAAATATTTGACAGAATTAGAAACAAATCCCTTTGACAAAAATGTAGACCAGACAAAGGGAGAAAATTTCTTTCTTTCTTTTGAAATTCTCTGGCTGCTCGTTATTGTACAAGATCATGTTCTCATTTAAACAGAAAGTGTGGAATGTTGGCTTTTACCACAACAAGCCCAACAATGGCACAAAGCAGGGATTTGGAGCAATCAAATTTTTCAATTGCTCAACTCCAGCTCTGCTCTGACTCCGCTCCGTGCTCTGACTCAAATTAATTTTTAACTAAATAAAAAAGTGCATCCTGTAATTTTGAAAAAACATTATTTTTATTCAGACTTTTAAAACAATTTAAATGTCATCAACAATGATACAAACTAGAATCATTCATAATTCATTCTGTAAAAAATTATTGCAGCAATCAAGTCGTCTTTCATAGCCTGCCGCAAATCATTTAAAATTAACTTTAAAGCTGAAAACAGTCACTCTACACTAGCTTGAGTTGTTGGCATGCTCGAAGCAATTCTCGAAGCAGCCTGAATGCGGTGTGAGTAGTTGTGAATGGCCTCAAAAACAGACTTAACTTTTAGCCTACCAATAGGCTCCATTACCACACAATCTTCCTGAAAGTTTCTCTTGAATAATGCTTCATTACAATTATGAATCGCAGAAACTCGCTGGTATCTTTCTTGTTTATCCAATTCCTTTTTGAAGGCATCATCTTCTGAAGAATTGGTGCTTGAATTATCTCCATTTCCCTGTGATGGTTGAAGAGGTCTCAGGGATGGACGCTCGAACAAGTTCAGAGTGGAGACGGAAGTTTGAGAACAGCCTGCTATTTCTGAAGGATGTGAACTTTCCGAAACCACAAATTCGATTGTTGATGACTCCTTTGGTTGTAAAGGAGTACTTGTGGCACCTTAGAGAACAAATTTATTTGAGCATAAGCTTTCGTGAGCTACAGCTCACTTCAGCGGATCAGCTGTAGCTCATGAAAGCTTATGCTCAAATAAATTTGTTAGTCTCGAAGGTGCCACAAGTACTCCTTTTCTTTTTGCGAATATAGACTAACATGGCTGCTACTCTGAGACCTGTCCTTTTGTTGTGTTTCATTTTCTTCAACCTCTGTCACCGAGTTCAAATGTAGCAATAGATTTTGTTTTTCATGTCATTGAGCAATATCAAGGAGCCCTTCCTTTGTCTTTGGTATTTCCCTTGAGGTAAGAAGAATCCGATACCGTGGGTCAACAAACTCCAGCAAGGAAAGGAATATTGTCAAAAAGCTTCTCATCGTGTTTCTGCATGAAGAACAGAATTCCTTCTACAATTTGTCCACCATTTTCTTGCAAGAATTTTCACAGTTTTCGCCATTCCTTCATTAAAACTCCTGGGGTTACATCAACAGCTTGAAGATTCACGGTTGTTGGTTTGGCTTTGCCAAGAGGTCTCGCAGGTTCTTCACTTCGTCCCATTCAGCTTTTGTTAACTTGAGTTCTCTTGTTTCAGCAGCAGCCCATTGTTCACAGTAAGATTGAAAAACGAAAAGCCGATCAATCATCGCAAATGTTGAACAGCTGTGAGTCACAATATCCAATGATTGAGTTACCCCATGTAGATCAAGCAGAACACTTTGAATACTTGGGGTTCGTAGTTTGACAACAACTTGTCGAATTTTTGCCAGAAATTTCTTCACATGTTCTTTGTTCAGTCCATCCCAGTTTGCCAACTGAAGAGTGTGAATACCACACCTCATCAGTTGGACTTTTGAGTTGTCCTCATGAAGCCATGTTGGAAGTATGAGGCTAGGGTCATTAACCCATCGCACAGCAGCATCCATGTTGAGTTCGATTTTATCCATTCCTTTAGTTCCCTTCATCAGGTAAAATAGCTTCAGTTCTGTCCACATCCCTGTTCTCAGAGGTAGAAATGGTTTCATTGTCCTCGCTGAAATTTTTGATGGCACATGTCATGTTTGCTGCATTGTCAACGCAGATGCTCAGCACTTGCATTTCACTGATCCCATTTTTTTCTAAAATAGTTTTTACTTGACTTTTTACATACAAAGAATTGTGACGCCCTTCAGTGTCGATTATGTCCAAGGTTTTTACCACAGCTTTATCTTTTCCTTCTTCGTAGTACTTACTGATCATTGATTGCAAGGAAATTTCTGTTTCCATAGAATCACAGAATATCAGGGTTGGAAGGGACCTCAGGAAGTCATCTAGTCCAACCCCCTGCTCAAAGCAGGACCAATCCCCAACTAAATCATCCCAGCCAGGGCTTTGTCAAGCCTGACCTTAAAAACTTTGAAGGAAGGAGATTCCACCACCTCCCTATGTAACGCATTCCAGTGTTTCACCACCCTCCTTGTGAAAAAGTTTTTCCTAATATCCAACCTAAACCTCCCCCACAGCAACTTGAGACCATTACTCCTCATTCTGTCATCCGCTACCACTGAGAACAGTCTAGATCCATCCTCTTTGGAACCCCCTTTAAGGTAGTTGAAAGCAGCTATCAAATCCCCCCTCATTCTTCTCTTCCCCAGACTAAACAATCCCAGTTCCCTCAGCCTCTCCTCATAAGTCATGTGTTCCAGTCCCCTAATCATTTTTGTTGCCCTCCGCTGGACTCTTTCCAATTTTCCACATCCTTCTTGTAGTGTGGGGTCCAAAACTGGACACAGTACTCCAGATGAGGCCTCACCAATGTCGAATAGAGGGGAATGATCACGTCCCTCGATCTGCTGGCAATGCCCCTACTTATACATCCCAAAATGCCATTGTACCGTTGTTGCCAAGAAGGCCACTGTTGACACAGTTCTTTAGCCTGAAGGTAGTGATCGGTGTTGAACTCAAGCAAACCATTTCCATCAGCCCTTCATGGAAAGTATTGGCATCCATGGTGACAGTAACCTTTGAAGACTTCAAATCTGAGTCAAGTTTTGTTTGCTCAATTTTGGGTTTCTTTTCAGATGAATTTCTGCAAAAAATCTTTTCTCCAGGAGTTTTCAAAGAGCCAGATGAATGTTGTTTAGCCGCGTCAGCTTTCTGTTTTGCCTCATCTTCCTGGAACCTTTTTTGTAACCAGAGCTGCATGGTTTTCAGGATGGTTACATTTTACATGCCGCCAAAGGTTGAAACTTTTCATGGCACTTGCTTCACTTGTCTTGAAGCTACATAGTTTGAGCTTGCCATTCACTTCCTTTTCCACCTTGCACATTGCCGATTTCTTCTTTGCTTTTCCCCAAAGCCCAAATTTGGGTTTTTCAAATTCAAAAGTAAAGACGTCGTTGAGATCCTTTTTCGTAAATCGACTATCAATCATGGGAGGGAGGACGGCAGATTTGATTTTTTTGTTGAAGCCATGACCAAATCTTCTTGTGTTGCTACCACATCCAAATGTTTCTTGCTATGATCTTCGAAAAGTAATGAACAAAAGCATTGCATTTTTTTATAATGTACCTACTTGTGATATCTAAATTACTTAAGGTACTTCGAATTTATTTTGGATTTTCTGGACAAAAATGATCACATTTTCTTTTTACACAGAATTATTATTAAAGTATATTTTAATATTTTAACATGTTTCTTGCAGTTTTAATGATGTAAGAAGTATTTTAATATACATAATTAATATAAATTTTTATTTATAAATTGCAAGTTAGTTTTTCTTATGAAATTTTGCGGTAAAAACATTCAAAATATTTTCCAAGTTTTTAATTAATATCTCAAAAATGCTTTAATATAGATATATCAGTGAAATTTGGTATGTGTCGTAGTGTTAGTACGTGCTATCGCTGTTCTACAACATTAATTGTTGAGAAGTAATGAGGCTACACGTTACAAGGTTGAAAATAAATTTTAATGGGAAAGCGGATTCAAATTGCAAGCACAGTCCTTTCAGTAAAGAGAGCAAATTTTTGGAAATATGTTTTTGCTTCATCAGCCTGAATAGATTATACAAGATAGAGCAAATAACAGGTTCTATCCTGTACAATGTTTCCAGTAGCAAATACTAACGCTAAGACACAGACATAAGGTCCTTACTTTATATTAAAGCGTTTTTGAGACATTAATCGGAAATTAACTTTTCATCACCTCCTTGAAGGGACTGTAGCTCCCTTTAGGAAGAATTTTAGGACACGTGTTCACAGGAACGTTTTTTCTATAAAACGACCTAAGGATTCATCCCCAAAGTTGTGTTGGACATTTTCCAATCATTCTGGATACATCACAAAAATCACTCCTAATTTATGCAAAAACTTTTACTGTATATTTATATGCCTGCTGCATGCAACTTTTTCAGTAAATTTAAAATTACAAACAATGCTACCAAAAGACTTAATGGAACTGTTCCAAGCTGCGGGTAGTCTAGCTAGCCGGGACAGGCTCAGAGTAAGCATAGAGTATTTGTTGATGTGAAGAACTGTCAGATTTTATTTCTAAAGTAAGACTGACTGGACCTGAACTGACCACTGTTGTGGGAACAATATCAGAAGGGGACTGAAGAAAAGGAACATCTGTATTGCTTGGTTTTCATCAAATTTCACTTGCAGAGTTTTTGATAGATATAAACCAATGTGAGATCACAGAATCATAGAACTGTAGGGCTGTAACGTATCTCAAGAGGTTATATAGCCCATACCCCTACACTAAGATAGGGCTATCCCTAGACAGTCCTTGACATGTGCTTGTCTAACATGTTATTTAAAACCTCTAATGATGGATCCATTTCTTTTATGGCTGACTAAAGCCAGTGGACTCACAATCAACGAGGATTGTTAATGCCTCCTGTTATAAGGGTGAGTTGCCAGCCACATTGAAACAAGCAGTGATTATGTGAGATCCTAGCTGAAGAAGTCCCTTTTAGATAATGATACCAATAACAACATTGTCTCAGTCAGCTACTGGGACTGAGAGTATATTGAAAGTAGAGCTCCTTTTAGTCATACGCAGTGGTATCAGGAGTTGTTATGTTGCTTGCATTGGGCCTATCACCAGCTATTAATATATCACTCACCACAAGATACGGAGGACTCACCATGGGGACGTGGCCCTTCATCTCCAAGAGATCCCAGAGGGTAATGAGCAAACTGGCTGTCCTCCTTGTCAATCTGTCCATATTGGGCTCTGCAAGGTTCCATCTTTTTGCTTTTCCTTCTCAGTGTTTATGTGAAGCCATTAGAGATAACCAAGTTGTTCTGGGGCTGCAGTGTTGTCACTATGCTGATGCTCAGTGCTACCATGCCTTTTCATTGAACCCAGAGTCTTTACGGCCTCATTCTCCCAGTGTCTGAATGGGGTGGTGATATGAAGTAAATATTTATAACAATGAGGGAGGTGGTGGCTCTCCACCTATGGAGAATGTCTACCAGTCCTTCTGCTCAAATGTTTAGCAGCCTCAGCATCTGCCACGATTCAGCACTACCCTGGATTCTCAGATAACTGATGGAGTCCATGTTAGCAACAACCATCTACTTAAGGCCATGAGGCTACTGCCATTCCTCTTTAGTGCGCACCACACAATGGTCACTCATGTTTTTGCTACCTCCAGACTTCATCAATGCAGGGTGCAACTGCAGCTGCGCTCAATCCTTGTCAACAGCCCCTTATTTGCTTTTAAGTATAATATAATTTACCGTATTTGTAGTGATCCTTAAGGACCTGAATGCACTGGGACCCCAGTTGATGAGTGACTGCCATCTCCCCTCTATTACATGGCTTTTACTGTTGACCTGACTTTGCAGCTGGTGGCAGTTCTCACAGTCTGTCCCCCAAGGAAGCCCATCACAACCAGAATCAAGTAACTCTCAGGACACAAATTAAGGCTCATAAGTTTTAATATCGGATGGCTTTTTAGCTAATTTGTGTTTTAATATCTGTGACTGAAGAACCTAGTTGTGAGCGATATTATTGAAAGTTGTACAAAAAAAAGACACTGGATCTTCAGAGATCACAATGGGGTATTTGATGCAAGCCCGCTTCTTTTTCTACTGTAGATCAGGTAGAACCTGTGCAACACAGTCGGTCTCCCTAAGTTGCCAGTTTTGGCTCTCTTCTCCCAAATGCCTGAAAATTCTCACAAAATGCCTGAGCTGAATGCTGCTAATTGCAGGCGCTTTAATGCCACTACAAGCTAGGCTCACGGTGGCAGTGTTTCAGGAAGAATTAGGTGGGGAGGACAGAGAGGTTTTAGAAGTTTTTATTCCTGCAGAGAGAATTAAATACTTAAAAAAAAAATCTTTGTGCAATTTGGAAGCCAATTTCCAGGATGTTGCCGCATTCTCCAAGCAAGAGAAGGATTTAACCACAGGGAGTCTGCTGCTGTCTGCTACCTTCTGCATCTCTGAAACAAGGATTTAACACAGCCAGCCACCTGTTTGCAGGGTGGCCGGCTGCAAACTATTAGGCCCTGATGCAGCAAAGTGCTCAAGCACCTAACTGTAAGCGCATGAACAATTCCATTGATGTGATCTGGATTACTTTGCTGTATCAAGGGTTTATACTCTACTGGGATGGCAAATGTTACTAGCGTGGCCATGATCTGGACTCCTCTTCTATTCTGAAGTTGCTGCTGTTGGTGTATGGGCTGCTGTTGACCCATTCATCATTCTGGATTTATGAAGTGCATTACTGAGCAGATAATATTTGGTCTCCCTACCTCTCCTTCCCATGAATTCTCTGGTGGCCATGAGTGGAGTTGTTGCTGGGACTGCACATCAGCCCTATCCTCTGGAAGGATTTTAAGGAGAAGAGAAGTATATTTCTTGCTCTTTGATAATACATTGTTGGGTTTCTCTCTTTTTTCTTGGGTTGGATGATGTTATTGTACTAAGAGCAGTTGGACTGCCTTGCTTCTTTGAATCTGCTGTTGTTGGCTTAGGAGAAGTTTCACCGTTCATCACACTCGTCTTCTTGAGAACAATATTTGCACTATTGGCATTTGGTCCCCCCTCTCCCATAAAGTTGCTGCCACTGCTGTTCCACAAATTCTTGGAAGATCTGAAGGACTTTATAAGAGTAGGGAAACTCAATGCTCCTTGACCCTCAATCACACATTTGAAGTTTTGCAGCTCCTATGAATCTTTTTGTTGGCAGAGAAGTATGGGCAGTGTGAAGGTCAGAAGTCTGATACTACCTTTCCTAAGAAGTGATACTTGTGGGACTCCGAATGTAGCGTTGTTTATCCCTTATGTAATCTGTTTTTTAAAAATTAGGATATATCACAGGGTTACTACTGGCTCCAGGCGAATCAAGAGAAAACAGGTCTCACTAGGGCAACCGATGCTTGATATTATCAAATATTCCTATTTAATTTCATTCTGTTTTTTATTTAAGGGCTTTTTTTTTTTAAGTTTTAATTTTTCTAGGCTTCTTTTGTCAATCAGAAATTGAGATGTCTTCAGAGAGTCAGATATCCAGTTAGAAATTTTCTGGGTGGAGATGTCATGATCCCTGACTCACTCTGCTATCATAATAAACAGTCCCTGGGACTTTCTGATTGGTCTTGTTCTCTGCAGGTAAAGGGCCAAAATCCACTGCACATTGAAGGAATGGGGTCTATGTTCTTCCACTGATGGCTACAAGGAAGGCGACCTTCTTGGAGAGAAAGGACATGGAGCAAGTAGCTAGAGGCTCAAAGGGGGGGCCTTGTTAGTGCTGCGAGAACAAAGATTCAGTTCCCACTGGGGCATGATCTTTTGAGGACGTGGAAAGGTACTTATGAGGCCTTTCCAGACTCAGTTGATTAGTGGGCTTGCGAAAATGGAGTAGCCCTCAATAGGATGATGGGATGTGCTAATCACCACTAGATGGCCTCTCAGAGAGCTGAGGGAGAGACCATACGTCTTTACAGACAGGATATAGTCTAAAATGAGGGATATGTCTGTGGCTTCTGGTATAATGCCTCTTAGTGTGTCCAGGAGGAGAAGAATTTCCATTTAGCCAGGTAACATTCTCTAGTAGAGTCTTTTCTGCTATGAGAAAGGATGTCCCACGTGGCCGAGGAGCATGCCCATTCAAAAGACAATGCCCATTCAAAATCCAAATACCGTGCCCTGAGGTGGAGGGGTTGTGGATTAGGGTGTTTGCACTGGATCAGGAGGTCGGGAAATGCAGGATGGTAATCGGTGGACGAGACAACGTGAACAACAGGTTCAGGAAAGAAATGTATGGGACAGAAGGGGCTGATCAGGATGACCGTCGCCTTGTCTTGTTGGATCTTGTGCAGCAAATCCATGGTAGGAGTGGTAGTGGAGGGAAAGCATATTTGAGCTCATCTGACCAGGAGCAAAGGAGAGCATTGCGCTGGGGGTGATAATTTAGGGATCCTCTGGAGCAACAGAAGGCACACTTTCTGTTAGTATGAGAAGCAAATAGATCTCTGGTCAGGGTTCCTCATTGCATGGAAATGTTGTGTAGCACGCTGTTGTGGAGTTCCCACTCGTGGTCGATTGCAAAGTGTCTGCTTTGGGAGTCTGCAAGCACATTCTGCTTCCCTAGTAGGTAGGCTGCAGATAGAGTGATCTGATTGGTGGGGCACCAGTTCCAGAGATTGACTTCTTCTGTGCACAGGGAGGCAGACTTCGCTCCCTTTTGCTTGTTGATGCAGAATATGGTAGTAGTGCTGTCTGACATTATCAGGACATAGCAAGAGTGGATGAATGGAAGAAAGAACTCAGATGCCTTCTTACTGCTCGAAGACATTGATGTGCATTCTGAACTCTCGAGATGGCCAAGTCCCTTGTCATGAGGTTGTCTATATGGGCTCACCAGCCTATTAGGGACGTGGCGGCAATAATGGGTTCTGTCCGGAGAAGAGGGGACAACGGGGACTCCCTCCAGAGGATTTGTCCACCACAGGAGGAAAGACAGTACCCTTGGTGGGAACTGCGAGCGGAAGGTTCATAGAAAGACAGCTTGGTGAGCATGCCGACTGTAGCCATGCCTGAAGACAACAAAGATGGAGTCGTGTGAATGGAGTGATGTAAGTGCAGGAGGCCATGTGGCTGAGTATGGACAGACATGTCTTGGCCGTTACCTGAGGAGGATAATAGGAGCTATGATAAAGTTCATAGTCCAGAATCTGTCTGTGGACTCTTGTGGTGATACACCCTTGTGGTGATAGAGTTCAAAGTTGCCCAGATGAAATCCAAAGACTGCATGAGGGTGAGGATGGACTTTTCGATGTTTACACTGTGAGGAAAGGAGGTGGAGCATTACAGAGGTCAGTGCAGAGGCCTCTTGGTGGGAACCTGGTGGTGAAGAGCAACTCATCGAGGTACTGAAAAACAGGGAGGCCATCATGACTGACATGAACTGCCAACCCTGAAAATACCCGGTTAAAGACTCTGGGGGTGGTAGCTATCCCAAAGGATAATATTCTGTATTGGAAATGGTCGGATTCCACCATAAATCTGAGACAACATCTGTGGGCGGATGAATATCGACATAAAGCAAGCATCTTTCATATCAAGAGCCATGAACCGCATGCCTTTTTCTAACGATGGAATTATCGCTGCCAATGTGACCATGAGAAATTTGAGTTTTCAAATGAAGTGGTCGGGGTGATGGCGGTTGATGACTGGTCTCCACCCACCCCTCTTCTTGTGTATTAGGATGTAGGTCAAGTAAAAACCTGTTCCGTGATATAGTGGAGGAATGAGTTCTATTGTTCTTCGTGGCAGTATGGAGCTCAACTCTTGGGTGAGGATATTATTGTTAGAGTGGTCCCTGAAGTGGGATGGGGGTGTTTTTTGGAGGAGGTAGCGTTACAAACTTGATTCTATAGCACAGTGGATGACTTTTGGCACCTGCTTGTCCATTAGCATCGCAGTCCAAGTGTCCAAAAAAAGAGTGCTAGCTGACCCCTGAATGGAGTAGTGGGGTTGTGAGGTGCTAGGCTCAGTGGTTTGTGGCTTTTGGGCTCACGTCAAAAATATCTTCTGATGAGGGGTTCAGATTGAGATAGAGGCCAATGGGGGTAAAAGGAAGTGGGACCTTTGAAACTTCTGCTTTTTGCATGGCGGTTTGTAGGGTCTCTGGCAGTGTAAGTGTTGAGACCTGTACAGCAGTGTGGTTGGCAGCCGATGAAACTTCATCTTAGGTGCAAGTGTGTAGATGCCCCACAACCGAAGGGTAGCCCTAGCCTATAGGGTGTCTAGTGACACATTTGTCTTTTGTTTGAAGGGATGAGATTCATTGAAGGGGAGGTCCTTTGTGTTCTGGACCTCCCTGGGTAACGCTAAGGCATAAAGCCAAGACAGTCACTTTACATAACAGTGGCTGTAGCCATGGCTCTAAAGGAAGTATAGGCCACATTGACTGCAAATTGGAGGGCAGTTCTCGCTATTAATTTACCTTCCTCAATGAGAGTTTGAAAATGGGTATGATTATTTTATGAGTGGTTGTTGGTGAATTTCTCGAATTTAGTATAGTTCAGAAAATCATATTTAGCCAACAGCGATAATTGGCTATCCTCAACTGTACCATGGAGGATGAGAAAACTTCCTCTCCTGTAGATCTAAGCGTCCTTTGTTTATCTGCAGGTGTAGATCTACAATGTTGCTGCTTGAACCTTTCCGAAGCAGCCTGAACCACAGTTGGGAGCTGGCTGCAAGAATAAAAATTCTGAGCCCTTAGCTGGCACATAATAGTGCATCTCCACCCCTGTGGGGGTGGGAGCATAGATGTGTGTATGGAGGGGTGCCACACACTCTTAACTGGCTCCAGTATGGCCTTGTTCAGAGGCAGGGCTATTCTTGTAGACCTGAGGTGTGGAGGATGTCCAAGAGCTTGTGTTGGGAGTCCTGGATTTCCTCTAGTGGGATCTGAAGTTCCCTGGTGACTCTGTGCAGAAGTTCTTGGCACTGCTTGAAATCATCTTGGGGGGGGAGGGGGGGAAACGGGGATGTCAAAGCACAGTGGAATACAATTGGGACCATCACTTGAAGAAGAATTAAACCTTTCATCCTCAGACTAAAGGACCAATGGAGGAAGAAGAGTCCAGAACTGCATCTTTAATGAAAACTCTATGCCACCATATCTTTCTTTTTGAACTAGGGGGCTATTACCTTATGCACCTCTGAAGATCACAACTGCAGTAGCAACACATAATGAAAGAGGCAGTCAAGTCAAGGCCCACTCATTTGGGGTCATATGCTCCAAACTAACTCCTTAAACCCCACTTGGAAACAAATCAACAGCCCTTGCCCAGTACAGATCACCAGTGTAATGTGCTCTCTCTTTGTGGAAAACACCTCTTAATAAGAAGGCAGACGCATTTTCTGCAATAGGTTAAGTTCCTTGGTGGGCTCATTGTGTAACCCCATGTATGGTCACTGCAGTAGCCTAACTTCAAGGTGACAAAGGCACAAATCCACACCGAAAGGGAAGATTTATTCAAGTATGCTTCGCCATTACCTGGGCATTCCGGAGCAACAAGGAATATAACACAACCCCCAAATTGTGAACCTACATTACAAGTACTGGGCGCACTTCCTTAATCAAGGCTACTGCCATTTCTTCTCCCAAATTTTCTTCCACCATTATCAGAGGCTTGCGTGGACTGAATCTCAGACTAGTTCTCATTCAAACCCTGATCTGAGCCAGTTACTCAATTGTCCTAGTAAGGTCAGAAAAGATGGAGACAGAGCTTGGTGTCATCACCACACTGAAGGCTGTATAATGCATTCCTCCTTACAAACCTTCCTAACAGCCTTACAAAAGGAAGAATGACAGAAGCCTCAGGGCAGTCAAGCAATTGTCTAGTACTGCGCATTTGATCTTCATCCATCACCAGAAAGACACTAACCAGAGCAGTTTCAGACCCAAGCCTGAAATCAGACTGACTTGGGTACAGAGAACCTGAGGCCTATAACAGTCTTGCTTCATCGCAACCTCCCCAATTATCTTTTCTCACAAACAGTAGAAATGACATCAGTTGATATTTCACTAGATTATTCATGTCTGTACATGTCAACAGATGATTTCTGAACAGAGGCCCTAGGAGTGCTGCCTCACTGAGCCATACGAGCCAATACTGAAGCATAGAAGCTTTAGCATTGTTGCGATGAGACTCTGTTCTACAACTTTAGTGGCAGACAATATAGTCAGGATCCAAGATATTTTATTTTTTAAAAAAATCAAAAACAAAAAAACCTACATGACAATGCTGGGTGGAGGGGCAAATCCCACACTTCTACGTAATCAGGGGTTCTCAAACTGTGGGTCGTGACTCCTTCGGGGGTCACAAGGTTATTATGTCAGGGGTCACGGACAGTCAGCCTTCACCCCCCAAGCCCCATTTCACCTCCAGTATTTACAATAGTGTTAAATATTTAAAAAGTGTTTTTAACTTATAAGGGGGGGTCGCATTCAGAGGTTTGCTGTGTGAAAGGGGTCACCAATATAAAAGTTTGAGAACCACTGATCTAAAGGGAATTCATACCGGAGAAAAGGAGAACCTATTTTTCTGTATTAAGAAAGGAAGTGGCAAAGCTACCCAAACAACAGGCTAATTATCCCAGAAAGGGATTTGTTTAAGGCATATTTTTAGGAAAAATCTTAGATGTCAGCTTGATGTTGATAGATAGCTATTAAAGCAAATATATTCATCTTGGGCAATCTATACACACTATTGTACCATCAGTATGTCTGAAACAGTAAACAGATATAAAAGATACTCTGAGAAAACTGGCATCAGGATGTTAACTACATGAGTACAAATACTGCACACATCATCCATGGAATAGTTTCAGTAGTACCAACATCATGGGTTTTTGTTTTTGGTTTTTGTTTCAGAACTTAATTCCTTCTGTGTTCAGCCCAGTTGCTGTCTCTGCTAGTTACCATTCATTTTCCATTTGCAAATGATAATTTTTGCTTTGAATGGCATGCCTGGCTGCAGGGCAGAGTAAATCCAAACCTTTTCAAGTGCAGCCAAAAATTTGCCATGAATTAGAAGACTGCAGTATATTTACAATACAAAATAAAATATCTCTAGGAGTGCTTGATGGTGGTGACGATGGTATGAATAAATGCAGATTTTTTTTTTTGGACAGGATAATTTTCAAAGGAGCAATTTTGCAAAGACTCAGGAAGAAAACAATTTTGTTTCATTTCCATAACAGAATCCAGACCTCCAGATTCAAGCTCACGAGCTATAATTATGTATAAGAACCACCAGTGTGAGGTTTCAAACACAATGCCTTTTCTTTTCTCTTTTCTTTTCTTCCAGATTATTTTCTGTATTGTCACTCTATGCAAAGTCTTTATAGCAAAAATATTAGCTTGAAAGAACTCTAGGCTTTAGAGTTTCATCTCACTGTATCTATATGTTAACATTATGGGAGCAGGAAAAAATCCCTTTATTCATATGCAGTTTTGACTGCTGAAAACTGATGTTCAGCTGTTCATGAGGGATGGAAATTTTAGTCACCTCTTTCATAATTCAGGCACGATTGTCCTAGACTCCACACTGAAGGATGCCAGATGCTAAAAACTACAATTCTCTTCTGCAGTGCAACTTGCAAGACATTTCACTCCAGAACAGTCAGGTAGCCCAGAAACAAAACCAAACTACTGCTTACAGCAACATCTAAGATATTATCCTTCAACCACCATTGTTTTAATAAAATATTTTCCACCTGTAGCACTATGTAGGCAGCTCTGAAGCACAAACAAACCACCTACACAGTCTGAGTGACACAGAAAGTACATCTTTCTTTCTCTATATCTGCAGCACGTTGTTGATAGTTATTTTAAAATGTAGTCATCTAAACCTTAAACATCACTGCTTGGAAAATGAGGTTTCTCTGTTAAACAGTCAGAGACAAAGCATGCATAATAGATTTCAGTGCTCAAAATAGTTAAAACTCTCACACTGCTTTTGAAGCAACACATGTGAGGCTGTCACTGCAATCCCACACCCCAGAAGGACCCTGTTTATGGATAACATCTGGTAGTAATCATCTGCCTGGCAGAAAACAAGGCAACAATTTTTGTTACCATTGGGGCTCAGAGAACAAACAGGGCATTATTTACTCATTAAAGAAAATACTTACTCCAACACCACCACAAGGGAGCCTGACAAACATTGATGTTATAGAACCTGTGGAAAAAATTAGAGCAGTAAGTTATCAAAAAGACAGAGTTCACAGGTTTGGTGGATGATTTTTATGGTAATGCTGAAACCTTTTCTAACACAGTGACATGCTTCAGTTTTATGACTCTGTGTTGAAAGGGACACAAAAAAGATGATATTTCAACATGTGCATATATAGAATATACAAGAGTATGAACTATACATACCTGCATGGACAGTTCCTAGATTTCAACCAATCACAGTGAATATAAATAATGAGTCTGCTGAAGTCTTGTTCATAGAAATAAAATTGGTAGCAATAGTAGTGACTGCTAATAGTGAATCCTGAACACGTCTGCTGAGACTAAGGCTGCAGTGGGGACTTGCTACTTTAAACTAAAGGGGAACATCAAAGCATGAAAAACCTAATTATTAGCTGATTGCACTTGTTTATTCAGAACTCCATAATATGAAAATTAGTCAATATAGTACAAGAGATTTTTGGACTGTATTAGACACTTTCAGACAGTGCTATTAAAAGAGACAAATACCATAAAATAAATAATTAGCCAGCAGAGAACATGAGTTGCTTAAGACAGAAAGAGGGAAACCACTTTAAGAGTTCCAGAAAAACAGAAAAAAGATGCTGGGAAGACATTGTGAACTGATGAGAATCGCAATGTTATTTTCTCTGCCCATACATCAGCGATAATATTCTTTGTGCCTCAGAATACTACATCATGATGGAATGTAATCTCGATAGCTGTAATATGCACAAATCTTGAACAAAAAGTTCTGAACAGAGAACATCTGTATTACAATTCATTACTATTATATATACAGTGTGTATAGTTATATCTATATACACACGCATATACAAACACATGGCAGGAAGAAAACGTATATAAATAGATACACCCACACACATTAAAACCCTTGGAGCGATTTGCCTGATATTAGTTAGCTCTGACTACATTTAGGTACATCTCAGCCAACAGTGAAATAAGTTTGATGGAAATGTTTTCACCAGATTGGGTTCTTGTTATTCTAGTTGGTCTATATTGAAATAATACAATGGAGGAAGTTTCCTTAAAATGCAAACAAACTCCTTTGTAGATCATGCAATAACAGTGATGGAAAGCACACTTTAGAGTCTGAGAACCATGCTGGAGTGAAACATATCTCAGACACTGCTACATAAGTTTTCCCCTTCAGCTGAAAGTGAGGTTAATACTTCCACAAGATTCATTGTTTGAGGAGATCCATATGGAAGTACTCACATAGCCTTGCCTGAGATCTCCGGCCACATCTTCAACTGGTAATCCACCTATTATTTAATATTAATTGTTCTGACAACATTTTATGTTTTCAGTGCATAGATTTAAAGTAGCCTTATTCGCCTACATTTAAAAGCTGTTCTGCAAGTTCCATAGCATTAAGCTATCAGATAGCAGAGGTGCCTATATATTTCATCCAAAACTTTCAAGGGTGGTAGAAACACCTAAGCAAGTTTACATATCCTGCCAGGAAAGCCACGAACTTGTCACAGCTAACCATGAACTTCAGACACCATCGGATAAATTGTATTTCTAACATAATAAAAATATTCAAATTTTACCAATTCAAATGTCAGTAATGGATTTAAATAGGTTTCTTCCATGTTAACAGAGGATTGCAAAGTCTTTTAAAATTTGTTTGAATCAATCAGATTCAAAGATGATTCAAGAATAAAGCAGTTTAAAAGTACAATTAATTTGTACTAGACTTCTACAACATTTGAAAGAACCTGTTTATAATGCTGAGAAAGTTGAGATGCAGACTTCCTGGTTTCTCTGAATAAATGCTGCTAGAATAAATGACATCATAGCCATCAAGAACATATGAAAAGTCATTCCATGCAAGCCCCTTGTTTTCCTTCTCTCAGCTTTCTAAATGGCTCCCTTTGGGCTGAAATTCCCAACTCCCAGACCTATTTCAGGAGGAAAGTTCAAACAAAATCAGTTGGTCCATTTTAATGGCGTGAATGGTAGTATACACATCTCTATTAACAAAAGTAAAGATTCTCTGCATGCAAGTAATTCAAACACAGGTTTGTTTTTAAGCTTCAAACTTGCTGTGGGTTTAGTCCTTTGATATATTTTAAAAAACTTGGGTCATAAATTAAGAAAGCACAATAAGCAGAAATGGGCTTGCTTTCAGGAATATTCATCTGATTATAACTTCTCAAACTGTTTTTTTCAAACACATCGAAGACAGCTGTTCTCATTGTGAACTAGATCCATCCCAAAAGTAAACTCTAAACCAATGCTGGGTTGTTAAAGACATTCTCATCCTCTCCATCCCTGCTCCAAAAAGTGGCTATCTACACAGGGCTTCTGGAAATGTCCCCATTCCAAAGTTATGTCCCAGCTAGGCTTATGAAACCTGCAGTTTTCTCCCCCCTACAACCCAACCCTGTGCATCCGTGGCTGCCAGGTCCTCAATTTAATTTCTCTCTGCAGGATGACTGGCAGCCACATTGTGCTGTGATGTGCCCTTTTCCTTTGTCTCTGTGGTTATTGCTACAAAGAATAGTAAATGCTGGCAGCTACACGTGCAGTGCATGACAGAACCATGACAACAGCAGGAGCTCCACACTAGGAGAGGCCAACCAGGTAGCGTGGGCAGGTGGTGATAACATATGCAGTAAAGGGCAAGGATAGTCACATGGCTTGGGAATGAGCCACACATCCATGGCACCGCACAACTCTGGGCTAAGTGAGCAGGGAAAGTAAGCTACCTGGCAAGGTGGGAATTCTCTTGTAAGCTCAGTTAAGCCTCTAAACTACTGGTGAGCCCCTCCCAATGGAGGTCCCAGGGGCCCTCCCATGGGTGCTGCATGCTCCAGCAGGGCATTTAAAATGGCTCCTTAGAGAGTTGTGGTACATAGCTAGAGTACACAGTACAGCACCACATGGGCTCCAATGTTATCCATGAATATTATTCTTACAATCAATTCTCATTCCATCAGAAACATTATCCCCATCAAGCTCATCTCTCATTCACTCTTTTTCTGTTTGCTCAACAGGGGATTACTGATTTGCTTTAATGAAAGATTTAAGAGTTGTATTTTTCTTGCTGTAAGCCAAGAGACGCCTAATGTCATTGGAGCCTAAAATGGTCCCATGGGTAGAAATCCCATGTCACTGCACTCTTCAGCTTGGGGTTCTTTGTTTTATGGGGGCTGGATTGTGTTAATATTAGATTTAAAATTTCCGTAACTCTGAACAAAGTGATGAAAAAAACCGGTTACCTACCTTTTGTAACTGTTGTTCTTCGAGATGTGTTGCTCACGTCCATTCCATTCTAGGTGTGTGCACACCCATCTGCGCAGTTGGAGACTTTTACGTTAGCGGTATCCGTACGGTCGGCTGCAGCGTCCCCTCGAGCACCGCGCTCATGTCAGTATATCAGGTGCCACCGACCCTTTGCCTTCTCAGTTCTGTCTTGACGGCACCTCTGACAGAGGGGCAGGAGGGCAGGTAATGGAATGGACATGAGCAACACATCTCCAAGAACAACAGTTACAAAAGGAGGTAACTGTTTTTTCTTCGAGTGCTTGCTCATGTCGATTCCATTCTAGGTGACTCACAAGCAGTATCCTCAGAGGTGGGCTCGGAGTTCACAGTCTAGGAGCTTGCAGTACTGCTCTACTGAAGCCAGCATCGTCGTGGGCCTGCTGGGTAAGTGCGTAATGGGATGTGAACATGTGGACAGATGACCAAGTTTCCGCCCTACAGATGTCTTGGATAGGCACTTGGAGTAGGAAAGCTGCGCATGAAGCTTGCGCCCTTGTTGAGTGGGCGGTGACAATCACCGGAGGTAGCACTGTCACCTGGTCAGAGTAGTAGCGAATTGAGGCAGTGATCCAAGAAGAAAGTCTTTGAGCGGACACCAGACGACCTTTCATTGTGTTGGCCACGAACACCTGCGTAGATTTGGGGAATGGCTTGGTCCATTCAATATCAAAGGCCAGCGCCCTTCTGACATCTAGGGAATGCAGCAGACGCTCCTCCTCTGACTCATGCGGCCTTGGAAAAAAGACGGGCATACAAATGTCCTGGCCCATATGAAACTGGGAGACTACCTTGGGCAGGAATGCTGGGTGTGGACGCAGTTGGACGTGGTCCTTGTAAAAGACCGTATAGGTAAGTACCCGAATCTCAGAGACCCTGTGGGCCAAAGTGTGCAGGCCCAAGGACTGGAGGGTAGCACGGGAGTCTTTAAGGCCGTGGAGCTGTGCATCAGTCTGCTCCAAGAAGAGCCCTGCCCTCTCAAACGGGAGATCGTGGGGGTAGACTGCATCTCCTGGGACAGTGCGGAGGACTGTAACCAGGAGCTACGCCTCATGACCAGTGCAGAGGTGACCACTCTGGCCACCAAGTCTATAGCATCTGAGGCCATCTGGAGGGCACCTCTCGCCACCGCTTTACCCTCTTCCACCAAGGTGGCAAACTCCTGGGCTCAGTTCTGTAGAAGGCCTCATTGAATTTGCTGATGGAGTCCCACAAATTGAAGTTGTACCTGCCAGCAGGGTCTGATGGTGAGACACCCGAAATTGCAGGCTGGTGGTTGAATAAATTTTTCTGCCAAATAAGTCCAGTCTCTTGGAGTCTTTATTTTTGGGTGTGCCACTGGCCTGTCCCTTTTGTTCATGGCAGACACTACCAGAGACCCTGCTGGAGGGGGGGGGGGTGTACTGATAGTCAACTCCCTTTGCTAAGACATAATATTTCTTTTCAGCTTTCTTGGAGGTAGGCAGAATGGAAGAGGGGGTCTGCCACACAGACTTGGCACTTTTCAGGACCCCTGGTTGGACAGGCAACGTGATCCAAACTGGAGTGGAGGCATGACATTGAAGAGGTCATCAGACTCCTTCGCTAGCTCCTTGACCTCCAAGCTCAGATTAGCAGACACCCTTTTGAGCAGTATCTGGTGCTCTATGAAGTCGTCGGGGAGCGCTGCTCGCTTGCGAGGGGCCCGCTACTGGCTCGTCTGGAGATGATGAAGAAGACTGTACCGCAGGAGAGGCGTGGCTTTCCCTTGCCTGTCCAGGGATGGCTCCTTGGGTGTTGGGGCCCGCTGTGCCGCACCTGCATCGGACTCAGCACCATGCTCCTATGCTGGATCTGACTGGGCTGGAGGCAGTTTGTCTGATGCGGCCTGAGAGGAATGGTGGGAATACGGGACTGGCATGACAGGTACACCCCATGGGCTTCAGTACTGCCACTGAGTGGGCCACTGCCCCTCCTGCCATGCCACCACCACCGCTGGGACCATGCTGGTCTCACAGGCCATCGGTGAGGGGCTGAACTCTCCCTCCGACTCAGACCAGTGCCCTTCCGGCAAGCAGGGAGGAGCATAGATACCTGAGTCTGTCGGCTGACCCTTGTCGGTGACCGGTAAGGAAGGGGTGAGGAATGGTGCCAGCCCAAAGAGCGGTACTGGGCAGTCAGAGACTGGTGCCGTGACCGGGAACAATCCCGCACTGAGGGGGATTGACGCTGGGGGGACTGCCTAGGAAATGGGGATCTGTGCCGCAGCGATCTCTGGCAGGAGGCCTTGTGGTACCACGGGTACAGGGAATGGCATCATGACTTGGGTCCATACCCTGGGTCTTCTAACCAGAAGCCAAGGCTGTGGTGAGGGGGATCAACGCCTGAAGTCCGGGGACTCTCCATTGCTTTAGAGGGAGGTCCCATAACTGGCTTACCCTTAGGATCTGGGCCTTAACCGGGTCCATTGCCTGGCTTGGCATCTGTGGTGCCAGCCAGCCTACTTGGTCCTTGCCTGCCAGGGCTGCCTTGGGTACAGGGGTCCCCTGCCGCTCCCGGGAGTCGGATCCCTGGCTGGGTTAGGGGGTCCAACCACAGTGGTACTCGTGTGTAGCTCCGGGGTGGGCACGGGGCCTAACACAGGTCCTTTGCCTGAAGCCTCCTTGTCTTGCGGTGCCAACGGGCCCTTGGGCTTCAGCTGCTTCTCGGGCACCGACGAGGGGGAACGGTGCCAGGTGGGTTCTGGTGCCGAACCCAAGTACTAGATGTGGAGTCCGATTGGGAGGGTTCTGAGGCAGGACGAAGCGCAGCCTCCATGAGGAGGACCTTCACGTGGAGATCCTGCTCCTTCTGAGCTTGAGGGCGAAAGGTTTTGCAGATCCTGCGCTTGTCTTTTCTGTGTGATTCCCCCAGGCACTTCAAACAGCTCTTGTGGGGGTCACTAATGGGCATTGGCCAGGTACACGATGAACATGGCTTAAAGCCTGGGGAACGGGACATGCCCCTCTCCAAAGACCCAGCCAGGACTCTAACTAGTAAAACTATTACCTAACACTTAATGATCAAACGAAGCACCTAACAACTAACTATAAAGGAGACAGAACAATGGGCTGAAAGAACCGCTAACACTCTTGCAGTGCAAGACAAGGTGCTCCGACCAACCGTCAGGGGCGGTAAGAAGGAACTGAGAGGGTGTAGGGTTGGCAGCGCCTGATATACCAACTCATGAGTGCGGAACTCAAAGGGGCACCGCAGCTGATCCTACGGATACCACTAAGGCAAAAGTCTCCAACGACTGTGCACGTGGGGGTGCACACACCTAGAATGGAATTGACATGAGCAAGCACTTGAAGGAGAACTAGCTTTGTTAAAGGAAAACAATATCCACTAGAGAATATGTAAACATTTTTTTGGTTGGTTGGTTTGGACTATAAAACATACCACTTTGATAACATATTGCTGAAGGATAATCTCTTCAGCCATTCATTCTGCTATTCATTTACTTTCACGTCATCTCCCCTATTACTTCCTTTCCCCATCTCTTTTCTTTCTCTCTATCCTACTTTACCTGTGACCTTTTGCCTTCCTCTAATTTTCGTAATTTACTTATAAGTATTCGCAATATTTTAATCCTATCTCTTCTATTTCTCTGTTTTTCCCTGTCTCCACTAGAGAGACACTATTGTCTCACGGATGTCCTCCCCACCCCTACCACAGCCTCCTTCCAAGCATGTATGTCTGTGGAATCTCTATTCTTTTCCAACAGCTACTTATGAGTCTTTTCAGTTAAACGCTGTGAATGTGACCGATCACACACTTCTAAATTGTGAATGTTGAGGAGGGATGTCTTTCATGGTTTACATTTAAAAACTGTCATTGTAAAATGGTTAAATCTAAGATCATAGAATCCTAGAATATCAGGGTTGGAAGAGACCTCAGGAGGTCATCTAGTCCAACCCCCTGCTCATAGCAGGACCAATCCCCAATTTTTGCCCCAGATCCCTAAATGACCCCCTCAAGGGTTGAACTCACAACCCTGGGTTTAGCAGACCAATGCTCAAACTACTGAGCTATCCCTCCTCCTCAAGATCTCCCTGGTAGTTTTAAAATTTCAATCAAGAAACATGTACAAGTTGGCAAAATTGTCCAAATTGTCAGAGTAGGCGAGTTTCAGGCCGGAAGGGACTGACAGAACAGAATGGAAGTCAGTAATTGTCAAGCTATCCTCTAAACAGGGTACAATTTTAGAGATGTGACATGCTCTGTGTTTAGAATTATGTGTTTCTGAACTGAAAAAGCAAGGATTTTTTTGAAAACAAGTTTTCCCTTTTCTGATTAGTTTATACATGTGGGCAAAGAGAGACTGTTTCAAAGTCCTGTCTAATTGGTGTTTGCTTTTAACTTATATTTGTGTATTTATTTTTTTCTTTGCCTTAAAATTACTCTGAAGTGTTTGGAAATTTTGATTCAGAAACTTTCTTCTGAATGCGAAGTAAAATACACGGTATTATATGTTTGGTTTTATGGGGCTAATTATTTTTGAGGTATGATTGCAGGATATATCACTACTTTTGCCAAATCAGGGCCACTTTTTCCTCTTTTTCATTATGTGGAAATCCTGTGGCCACAACCGGGATTTCTATATGAAGACAAAGGGTAGTACGCGTCCCAGTGTGAACGTCAGGTGTTAGGGTTTTCAGTAATAAGTACTACTGCGGCAGGTCACTGTGGGGTGGTAGATTAGTCTCTCCTTGGCAATGTGGCAAAATCTAAAGGTCTAATATTCCTGACTACTGTTTTTCTATGGATTGCAATTTTCTATGGATTGCAGCTGGCAGGGGCAGCTATAAACTTAAGTGCAGGTAAAGGGATATAAGCAAGTATCAAATACACAATGAAGAATAGCAATAATGATAGTTTTTTGGAAGACAACACATGGATTGCTAAATATTAATAAAATATTTATAGTGGCCTACTTTGGGGCCCTTCTAATACCAGTGTCAAAGATGATTGATTCAAATCAAAACTATTTACATAATCAAATTTAATCAGTGTTTAAAATCAGTAAACAGGAAACTCTGATTTAAATCATCAATTTTAATTCTTGTTCTACATTTGTACTTTTTTAGTTACTTTCCTAAAGAAAGATAGATTCTCACTTGTTGATATAATTTGGTACTAATTTGCTAACCAGAAAAATATAGTATATCTATACACATTTATTTAAATTATATAAAACTTAATATACATTTATTCAGGGTCTTGATTTTTTTTTTTTTTTACACTTTTTGTTAGAGAAAGGTGAATGACATTTCTAATTTACTAGATAATGATTATCTGGTTGAAATAAAAATTTGATTTTTTTTTAAAAGGCTGATTTTTATCAACCCTTTGTGTTGATAAAATACTTTATATCTGTCAGGAATCTTAAGACGGCATCATGTTTCTGAACAGTCAAAATGTGTAAGTGTGCCCATCATGAAAACAGACATCTAAGTAAAACATTTAAAACTATTTCTTTTCACAACAGCAACGAACTTAGAGAAAAAGCAAACAGCATCCGTAGATGGATTTTACACTGCGTGACTCGCAGGACAATTTTCCAGCAGGGAAATGATGAAAGTATAGAAAATGGTGAAAAGTAGATTGGGAGCTTTTGTTCTCCCTGTCTTGTACCAGAAGAACAAGAGGACATTTAATGAAACCAAAAGGTGCCAAATACAAAACTGTTCAAAGGAGATACTTTTTCTGAAAGTGCATAATTTGACCATGGAACTCATAGCTACAGGAGATCATCGAGACCAAGAATTTAGCAAGATTCAAAGAGGGAATTTTATAATATTTATAATAGTAAATTGACAATGTACAAATGTGATATTTATAATAGACTACCTAAAGACGATTTGGTATTTACATGCATAACAAGAATATCCAGTTATAATAACCTGTATGAAAAAAGTAGATTGGAAAGGATATTAAAACTCATGCCTCAAAGTTTAAAACAATCTCTAATTATTAGGGATTAGAACGAGACCTTTATGGGAGCAGATTAACCCACATCTACCTACTGTGCAGTTTTTTCCATTTTCCTCTGAAGCCGCTGGTGCTGGCCACTGTCATAGACAGGATACCGGACTAAATGGACCATGTTTCTGATCCATTCTGGCAATTCTTATATTCCTATGAATCGTAAGTGCTTGGAAAATGCTTGGATTACATCACAGACCTCAAGGCAATCCAGACCTCAAGGCATATGGGTGGGGCATAGGCAGCCGTCCTTCGCTTCTGTACTACTCCAAGTATCAGATACACCTTTGGAATAGCACTGTTCTACCTAATAAACACCACCCCCAGCTGCCCACGTTTTTGATGGCATGCTCGGTTTCATTTAAAAAAGGTGGCAGTCATGATCCAGTGGGGGAGAAGATGTATATGTTGCTTATTTGTCTAACACAGAGCAAGAGTTTTATACTGTCAAAGACATGACGTTTGACTTTCTTTACAGAGTGCATGTGCCACTCACACAGCCAGAAGTTCGCAGCTCAGATTTCTCTGGATTTTGAAGAGGTGGTAACTGTCTCAAACTTAGCAATAACCACAGTGCTGGCTAGATTTTTAAACACCTGCTGTATAGTTTTCCTCTTTGGGGTTTTTACGTAGCTACTGAACTTGGAGCAAAGCCTTGCCAGCTCTCTTACTGTGAGTATTAGCTCCACTGAAGACCATCAGGTTAATCCCCTTTTCACACCATCAATCCCAGCTATGGCTTTCTCAAACTGCAGATTCCAGGACCATGTCTCTTACTCTGGACTCCCAGATGAGAACTTCCAAAACTATTATTCAAACCTATCACCTGATGCTGGTAACAGGCACTTGAAAATTACAAAAGAAGAGAAGGTGTCTGCATGAGTATACTCAGGTAAGACGTTCATTTAAATGTGACTTGGGTGTTACTGGTACAGTCTTTTTCTGAGCAGCAATCCCTAGTTTGTACAGTAGGAAAGAGGGAAAGTCTACAGTCTATGACTAATATACTCTTCCTTATTCAGGAAGGCTCCAATCTTCAGAGGGAAAAAATAACCTCAGAGGATCCACTATATAATTACAATGAATGCTTTGCCACTCAGCCAGTAATACTTGGAAAACAACCTAGCAACAAGCAGTTACTCTGCAGATCTTCCTTTTCCCACCCAGCTCCCAGGAACTAGCTTGGTGAAATGAGCACTCTAACAGGGCTGCGTAATTTTAATATGATACATATCACATATAATACACACAAAATTCATCCACTTGACAACAATGAAGCATGGGACCATCAGAAAAAGATGAACATGGGACTAGATGGGTTAGGGGACTGGTAAGGGGATACAGAACCTCTCTCTTTTAGACCAGTGGTTCTCAACTGGGGTACTTGTACCCCTAGGGGTACACAGAGGTCTTCCGGGGGTACATCAACTCATCTATATATTTGTCTAGTTTTACAACAGGCTACAGAAAAATCACTAGTGAAATCAGTACAAACTAAAATTTCATACAATGACTTGTTTATATGGTTCTATCTACTATACACTATATGTAAGCACAATATTTATATTCCAATTGATTTATTTTGTAATTATATAGTAAAAATGAAAGAGCAAGCAATTTTTCAGTAATAGTGTGCTGTGATACTTTTGCATTTTTATGTCTGATTTTGTAAGCAAGTAGTTTCTGAAGTGAGGTGAAACTTGTGGGTACACAAGACAAATCAGACTCCTGAGAGGGGGACAGTAGTCTGGAAAAGCTAAGAGCCCTCTTTTAGATCACCATTTCAAATCTGCCTGCGGTCACCATCTCTCACCATCTGACAACTGTTTGATGGTGTGAATCCGGTTCTTAGGGGGACAGGACCAGCATCACAAATTCTATACACCAGCTGGTATCCTGTGACAAGCACAGCAGAGAGTCCAAGGGTAAAATGGGTATGGAGACTAAACTACCTTCTCCTCCTTGGTGGCAGTCCCTCTAGGTCTTTGGCACTTTAAATAGAGGAAATAAAGGTATTTCTATATTGCAAAAAAAACAAACCATGGCAGTGAGTCTCAGGAGTCTGGGTCAACTGACTCGGGCTCACTCTACAGGGCTAAAAGTAGCAGAGTAGACATCCCCACTCGGTCTGGAGTCGGGCTCTGAAACTCAGTGAGGGAGAAGGATCTTGGGCTCCCACCCGAATAGGAACATCTACATTGCTACCTGCAGCCCTGAAGTGCTGGCTGAAGTCACCTGACCCAGGCTCAGAGGCTCACTGCCATGTTTTTTTCCCCAGCATAGATGTACCCTGGAAGGAAGAGGAAACCAAACACTCTATCACCCGTCCCACTGAAGCGCAGCAGAGATGACCTGTGGCATTCAGAGTGGTGTACACTCAGTAACTACCGGGGTCAGTGTTATAGCTAACTACGTTACTTTATGAATATAGGACCAAAGAGATAGTGAAGCACGATCCCCTGCTGTACCTAGAAGTTTCTTGCTGTCCAGTTTCTGTCTGTTCAAAGGGTTTGTGCCATACAGCAGCGTATGCGCCTCCGAGTGAACTGTCTGTAGCTCTTCTAGAGTTGCTTTTCTTCCACGAATACACTGCAGGGGGAAAGGAAAGAAGTGGTACAATTATATTTACTACAATTGCCTAGCTTGTCTCTTTATTTCCCTTTGGCAAAAAGGAATTACTGTTGGAAGTTATATTGCACTAAGGGTTTGTTTTATTTAAATTACAGGTTAAAAACAATTTTCTGCTGACAAATATTTTTATTTAACTGATGCAAAAATTCTTATTTTGTTTACTCACAAAGATACATTTTTAGTCATGAGAAGGATTTCTGCTTAATCCCATTAATTTATATGTAAAATAACCTTTTGGACTTCTTAAAAAATACATGCGCCAAAACCTTTGCTGAATTGCACAGCAGCTATTCTCATATTGATGTGTCAGGATTTAGTAGTACAAATCATTTCCATGAATAAGAGGCACCCACATAAGCTGCTCCCTGATGGAAGAACAGTGTTCCAAACCTGCACAAAGAAATCCCACCACAACTAATAATAGCTGAATGGCAAAGACTTTGGGGCTTCTCTTCAGAGGAGCAACTAAGGATTAATCAAAATCTTTTTGCTCTAAAAACTGGGCTGGAGATCATGCAAGGTCAGACTTGAGATTCCGACCTGATTTAGGGTATGCCAGAAAAAAAAACAGAACAATGTTTCTCCTCCATGCTCTTATTTACAGCTGGAACCAGCAAGTGTAGATGAACACAGAGAATGAAATCCTGGCTTCAGCGTAATCAATGGCAAAACTCCCATTGACTTCAATGGGGCCAGGATTTCACCCAGAAGGTTTTACAACTTGGACCTTTTCCCTAATTTCAAAAAAAGTTCAGTCTGCATTCCGGGCAAGGCTTAATGTTTAACTCATTTTCACTCAGGTCTAATTGCTACGACTGAAATTCACCTCTGTGCAGTGGGCCAGCAGAAGGCCTGTGCAACAATGAAGTGCTATTTTGAGGTGTGGAGTGGGACTTAAGCAGTGCACAGACTTTGGCCTGATCCCCGATATAAGAATGAACTTTACCCAACATGAAAATGGCATTTGGATTCTCTCTCATTCTAGGGAAAAGGCAGTAACTTTCCAGAGCTAAGGAAGTGACAGACTTTCCATTTTAAGTAGGGGTTTGTAACCTTCTCTAAAATGTCACAAAGGAAATACACAGCTTGGACAAGAAAGCGTTACGTTTGGTGATGTGGAAACGAGAATTTTTGGGGGCTAAGTGTGCTGCAAAAGTTGCTTTGTTTATGAAACATATGAGTGTAAAAACACAAGTGTTTTAGGTGGTTCAGAATTTATCCTAATGTGCTTGGGGTATTTTTGGTCACAGTGTCTCTAAAATGAGTTATTTTTTTTTGTGTGGCTTTCCTTTAGAATAGAATGAACTTTGGCATTTTCCTGACAGCATGATTTGTATTTTCAATATACTAATATGAGAATTCCTGTATCAGTGTGCTCTGTTCGCAGCATGTGGAGGTCCCAGGAGCACCAGAAACTACGGAATACTCTGCCAAAGGATTGGCACACTGGAGACATTCACAAGGCCGTTGTGCACACTTTACAAAGTGCTCAGCAGATTACACACCTCTTCTACAGACCCACTGCAGCCTAGACCAAGAAGGGACAACTTATTAAAACTCCCATAATCCTGCCTTTTAGCATTATATGTCCAAAATGTACAATTTAAAAACTTCCTAGAAGAGAAAGGCAGAACTTCCTCTAAAGATAGGGCCAAATTGTTCCTCGCAGTCCTGAAGAGATGCATATGGGAGCACAAGCCAAGGATTATCCCTACTGTTTTGAAAGGACTGCCATGAAATATCTTTAATTTTACATGAGGGCAGTCATCAGGACTACAGAAACTGGAAGGATGTGGTTCACATCTCATTCAGAGCACAGCAATACTTCCAACAATTCAGCACCTGTTCTAGTGCAGAAGTCTCCCCACTGGCTGTGGGCTCAAAATCTTGGGCAACTACAATGTCTGATATTCCAGAGAGGAGTGCACTACCTAGTGAGCCACACTGACACCTGTTAAACTGTACAAAGGCAGCATCTTCTTTCAGACAACATTGTAGGGCATAATGCTGGTACACAAATCAAGCTAATCAGAAGGGATGTCTCAAATCCGTGGTGCAAGCCGTATTCTGGTGTTTAAAAATGTATTTGCACAGGAGGTAGTTTTATAAAGTCCTTAAGCCTTAAACCAAGAAAACAAAGCATAGCAGGAAGCTTCTTCCACTCTCATGATTTGAGTCACCTGTCCAGTTAAGTTCGGCTTTTGTTTTTATTTTCTTTAAACTCTACTGCTAAGATTTTCTGAGGATAAATGCTGATGCAAAATACACAGTCATGTTACAGACGAAGTAGCTGCAAAAACACTAGCCCCAACGAGTTTGAAAATAACCTCCAAGAAAAAATTCTTTCCCCTCTTTTCTGCCTTCCCTTCCTGCTCATGATCAATCTGTTTCAATTATTCCTTTATCCCTTCTCTCTTTCGTGTTTTCCCCCTGCCTAGATGCCGTTCTTGTTCTCTGGACAGATGAACTGACTTGTCCTCAACTGCTGCCTTTTTTTTTTTTTTTTTTTTTAAGATTTTCTGGAATAATACATTGTGTTAGTTGTATTATCTGACTATGCACAAATAGAGGAGAATGGTAGCAGTTCTCCAAATCTTCATCTGGAAAACAGCTGCATCTCTGCTGATTTCAAAGGAGAACTACCATTAACACCAGTGGAGGACTTGACCCTACATGTGTAATAAAAAAGTAAAGTGAAGCTCTGAGTGTGTTTGTCTCCCCAAAGTCTGTGCCCAATGGGAGGCTAGAAACACCACTCTCTCTTCTAAATAATATCATAGTCTTCTTAGATACTGTAGATTTCATGTTGTTCAAACCTTTTTTCTGTATTTCCAGTAAAACGTATTTTATTCTTCTCAGGAAACACATAGTTGTACATATACTTTGTGGAGACAAGCACACCTCAGAGCTTCACTTTACAACCAAAACATCCTTTTAATGTAGAGTTTTTGTATTTAATAAGTATACAACGTGCCTAGGAGGAGCTTTCTATTTCCAATGTCAGGAATGAAAAATCAAGCCAAACTCTAGGACACTCCTACCAATTCCTCTGGGCCATTCAAGTTCCCTGACATAAGACCTATAGATGAAGCTTGATATCTGCAAGAGTTTGCAGTGCACCCCAGCCTTATGGGGAAGAGAAAAGGGTTATTTAGAGTCAGTGCAAACAAGGGACAGGCAGACTCCAACATGCCAGCACAAGTCACTCAAACCTGAAAATTCTTCCTCCCCAGTCACCTGTTATAGACATTTTGCATCCTGCATTCTGATATTGCCTAAATACAAAACAATATATTGTATACATAGTCTTAACTGCACACCAGTGTGTAACCCTTTACAGAGCTAGAAC
This sequence comes from Lepidochelys kempii, assembly GCF_965140285.1. NCBI lineage: Eukaryota > Metazoa > Chordata > Testudines > Cheloniidae > Lepidochelys > Lepidochelys kempii. Next base: position 74,117,414 of record NC_136390.1, on the reverse strand, counting down.
CTACTGGAGAGTTTTAAGAAGAGATGAAGAGGAAGGATGTGACTCAGGGGCTTGGAAGTTCCAGAGAGATGACTCAGTGGGTCAGTACAACTTAATGAGTGATCCCAATTAAAGTGGCTCAGAGGGGAGGAAAAGAGGAACTCCAAGATTAGGAATGAAGTGAGTGGGTGGCAAGGAGGCAGATGAGCCAGGAGATGGAAAAGGGGGAGGAGTCCAGGCACCATTTTGAAGACAAGGAAGGGGCTGTGAGACGGGTTTGGAGAGAACTAGGAAAGCAGTGGAGAAGAAAGAGCAGGAAGACCATTGGAATCTGGATGCTGCAGTGGAGTCATAGCATTCTGGGCACCCGGAAGGTTACAGACTAGAGACTGAGGAAGATCGTAAGAAAGGACATTGTCAAAGGAAAGACAGGATGTGATTAATACATGGTTAAGGCTTTCAGGAGAGCAGGGCCAAGATGAGGTTGTAGGCTACCAATGTTCAGAAGATAATTACAGACCAGGGAAATGTGGGAGGAAAAATGTTGAGTGTCAAACATAACTCCCATATTTCCGCTCTTGGGAGCAGTGTGAAGGGCCAAATTAAAGTGGGTAACAGTTGTTTAAACTTTACAGATCAAAGCACTTTATTGCCACGTGGAGACTGACTGCGATACAGAGGTAGGAGATGAGGCAATTAATACCGCATGGTTTAAGCATTGCTCGTAAAAAGCTGACCTAAATGACAATAGTTTGTTTGTCTTGTGTATATTTTTCAAAAGAGAGAGAGAGAGAGAATAATCCCAAAGTTCCATTCAATTTGACTTTTTAGACACAAACCAGTCTCAACTCTTTCTTGTTCTCTATATAAAGATGCAAGCACTAGAAGTATAGCTAATGACAATGCTGCCCCCAAGTGGTTAACCTTCCTTACTGCTCAGAAATTATTTCTAATCAAACTAGCTTAATCAGAGGAAGCTGTGCAATATGCAGTTTCCTCAAGATAAACCAATATTATAGGAATTTAGTTACATCTGTGTGCCTTCGTTAGTCTCCTCCTGGTCTCCACAGCAGAGATGGACAACTAAATTAATACAAACCATACTGACTCTCTGATCTGCAGGACCATAAATCCCATTAAAACCCCTTCTTCTTTTGCAGGACATCAATCTTAGCTAGACCATCAAGTTCACCACAATATTAAAAGGAAAAAAAATGCCACAGAAGCACTGGAAATAGCAAATTAAGGATCGAGTTTAACCAATAACTCCTGTTATTATGGCCTGGGGTTAAAATACAAAACTTAATTTACAATAGCAATAGATATTGAACTCCTACAAGAGTCAATGCTATATAAGTATTTCATTTTAGTGAGAGTAATACCAAAAAATTACACGACTGACTCCTACTGCAAATATTGCAATAACTGTTGGCCAGACATACACTATGGAGTTCTATGAATTCTGTGATTGTAAAAGTCACAGTAATGCAATGAAAGTGGACAACCAGAAAAGCATTCATGGCAGATACAAACAGACAAATAGAAACAGTTATGTATGAATGGGTTAAACATAAGACACATTTGGAAGAACCCAGCCTGCAGTCAGATCCATGAAAATCTAAGAACAGAATCTGGTACTAGTTTGTGTGCCCATGTGGCAATCAGAGATCCAAGTTGCAAATTCAGGATGCTGGTCTTTAAAAGCAGAATGTTGGAGTCCCTTAAAATGCACACATGAAAACCTGCAGCAGAACCAAAATGCCAAGTCTGTTCTCTCCCTCCCAAACACATGACAAACTACATGTCTGCCCATTCCTGTGGCAGTACTTATTACCTCACACTTGCCACGGAGGCCTGTTTCTTGAAGCCGGGACCAGATGCTCTGGATTCTCCCTGCATGCTCTGGGTGGCTGTTTGTGTTTCCACAGGTACACTGGTGTTTCAGCATCAAGGTGTCATAGACAAGGCCTGCAGCAGAAGTTACAAAAATTGCTTGCAATAAAGAAACTATCTCGTGAGACATGAAAAAAAAAACCCTCTGCTGTGGACTAGAGCACATTGTATTGAACAGAAACCCTACACAATGGAAATATTCATTCCACAAGCGGATGAAGAGCATTAGGAAAACAAAATTGTAGTAAAATTGTGGGGACTGGAGTCAGTGATCCAGGATTCCAGTCATAGTATATATATCAGGGTTGGAAGGGGCCTCAGGAGGTCATCTAGTCCAAACCCCTGCTCAAATCAGGACCAATCCCAATTTTTGCCACAGTCCCTAAATGGCCCCCTCAAGAATTGAACTCACAACCCTGGGTTTAGCAGGCCAATGCTCAAACCACTGAGCTATCCCTCCCTCTCTCTGTCCTGTGTTCTTAACTTCTAAGGTGGCATTGTATTATCAATCATGCACTGACTTCTCCCTGTTGGAAATTCTCAGTGTATTTGGAAAAGAAATGAATCATTAATACTAATAGAGGACGAATCTGTACGGTTTATAAAAGCAGATGTACAAATGAAAGCAGGTGAAAGCACAGATTTAGGCAGACATGAGTATAAGAAAGCATTATAAAAGGACACTACATTTCTATGACTCTCACATTAAGTGCTATTACAACTGCTGATAAAATGCTTCCAGGTTTTTGGATTAAGGAACAAGCGGATACATCCCTGGAAGGGTCTTTGCTCCATAAAATAGTTTGCTTTAAAGTCTTCACATCAAGGTTACTTGGCAACACAAGATTCAAGGTACATGGAAAGCAGTTTATTAGCACACACTTAGGGATAACTATTCAATGTGTTACATGGGAATTTAGCAGTGTTATTTCCTTTAAACATGGGAGTCAAGAGGCTGAATCCCTGTGAAACAAGATTTATCCAATCTCAACAATGTAGGTGACTCTGATACATGTTACACTTCCACCCAGTTACACTTCTGGACCAGGATTTGAGAGTTTAGGTCAAATACACCACTGAACAAAACTACCAGTTTTTCCACAATTGTGTACTTTGGGGAATAAAGGATGGCATTTTTTGCTTAAACAAAACGGACATAGTGAAAAGTTTAGTTCTAGCCTTCCCTTAAGTCAGAGATAAGTTTATGTTGGGGAGCACCCAAAAATCTTTGAAATATCAGGGGGTCCAGAGGATGCAGGATAGATTTGCTATTAGTGTTGCTCCTTTGAAAGCCAACCAGTTTGCCAAAGCTGTCTTTCCACTGTGCACGGGGGCCAGTGCTGACCCTTTCAGCCATTAGGGGAAGTTGTCTGGCAATTCCTCACTCTGCTCCAGGTTTTGGAACCTCTGAGTGCAGGAAAACACACAGTACCGCTCCAGAGGACAGAATGGAGCTCTCGTTAACTAAATGATTAAGTTAACCAAAGTTCAATTAATCAGGGCTTTACAACAAATATTTATAAGAGTGCCCACCTGTCTGCTTCTTTCTGAATTATTCTGCTCCATTAGGAGCTGTTTGGGCAATACCAAGCAACACAAACTGAAGTTGAAGAGAGGATGTGGGCTAGTATAATGGTTAGCTATTGTTTTTGACTTCAGCACCAGGAAAGAACACTGGATTTTGCTCTGTCTCTATCTCAAATATATACCTATTATATATAGGGGACATGCATGTACATATCACATGGGTGTGTGCTTACGGATAAAAAACAGATGGTACAGTATTTTATATAGATAAATTCATACATTTACAGAAGAGGTGATGGTAGGATGGGCTACATATTCTCCTTAGGTAAGTTTGGAGAGGAACCATAATTCAGAAAAAGTCCAATCTAATTCAATTCTAAAACTCTTCCCACCCCTGGTTAAACAGTGACAACAGCAGTAATTCACTGAAGTTTATCTTGTATAGTATTTATGCATTATTCCCCGTTTTTAACATCTATAGCTACGGGAAAGAGTAGGACTGAACTTCCTCTAATTGAGGACACTGTGTTGCACAGAGAAAAAGTAAATGCTTGACCATTTAAATTTAAAATACAAAACTACTTTGGCCATTACAGGTTCATTGCTGGAAAAATATTCCCCAAGGTGTGGGAACAATCATTTTTAAAGGTCAGTACTAAAGCCAACCGGCTTTTCTTGGCAGGATAAACATATGATTTGAGGTTCAGATCATTATGTTGCTTCTGCAGAGAAGAGAATAAATGCCCTTCATCAGAAATAAAAAAATGCTTTAACACAGAATATTAGAATAATTTATGGAATTCATCTTCACAGGAGATCAGAAGCTGGATAACTGCAAACCAATGGCCCAACTCGGGAATCCTTATTCAAGTGAGTAAAATTGTACATGCACCAGAATTCCAATTAATGTCAATGGATCTACTTGTGTTAGCAAGAACACAGGGTCAGACCTCTAATGTAACCAACCTTATGCTAGTTGTCATTTACCCTTGTGCAAATGCAAACTACTGCCATTCCGAGTTTGCAGGGTTTACATCTACTTTCCTCTCACATAGCGCAAGTACAATGTCATGCTTCAGGACATGAAACTGATTGCCTGCAATAAGCAGGAAGGGTTGTTTTCAATTTCGTATGTACTAATGCAACACACTCCTCAAATATGCAGTATGCACCGCACCCCTCCCCCCCCGCATATTTTCCCTGCAATATACCCTTCAAGCATTAGGAACTGGTTACTGCTAGAGACAGGATAATGAAATAGAAAGACCCAGTGATTTGATTCTGTACGGCATATCGATGTTCCTAACTCTCCCAAGAAAATGCATTAGAAGGATTTACTATACACTTTAGAAATAAAAGTGATAAAAAATTAGAGGCAATTTTTAATTCATTTGCTTAGTTTACACGAGGCTGATCTTTTAAAGATGCACTATTGGAGTCTGTTGACCTCTTTGGTCAGTTTGGTTAGGACCTCAAACCCAGATTCTCTTTTCAAGCCACTTCTTAAAAAGTGGATTATTTAAAAATTAATTTCAAATCCTAATTTACTGTAAAATTCAAGGCACTTAATTACAATATTAGACTTCAAAAATAGTCACCATTACAACTGAATCTTTTCCAGTATAACTATGGCTGTGTGTATGAGACCATGTTGTGACAGAATGCCCTAGAGCTTTTCTCTGTTTGTCCTTACAAATATCTTAAAAAATTTTCATTCCCCACCCTCCAAATCAGTATTTTCTATATCAAGTGGGCAGAACTTCAATTCAAGAAAGTAACTCTCTGTACCAAATCTAATCGGGTAAATCTCTTCTAGAATGTGAATGGAGTATGTCTGAAACATTTTGCTTTTACATTCTGTGACTATCTCACTGAAATATTAATGTTTTAAAATCTGAAAGCTCTTCTGTTACTCTGAGCTGCAGTAATAAAATGGAACATTCCTTTCCAGCCAAGGTAATAAGATATGTACCAAAAACACTTGTCTAAAAGATTCTCCCTCACCCCCGCTCAAGAAAGAAAAAGAAAGAGTCACAATTCGAATAAGGGCAGAGGAGGATTTAAATGCACCATTTATAATGGTATAAGGAAAAAACAAAAATATTCCTTTTCCTCAACATTTTCTATTACCCAATTGCAATGGTACAGATAGCAGGATTGTGACTCTCCTTGCACCTTATGTTGGTTGTCATCTGTACTTGTGCAAGTGCAAAATGCTGCCATTCGAATTTTAAAGGATTTTACACCCCACTTTCCACTCATTGCATGAGTATAAATGATGCACAATGATGCGCAATAATGAGCACAATGTTCAAGGTAGCGGAGAATCGGGCCCCTAGAGTTAAAAACATTTCACAAATTAAATGTTGTGAAAAGGATATTAACCAGATAAAATACATTAAGTACTCTGCACATTATTGTCTTGTCACAGTATTGTGTGTCTCATACAATGTAAAGGTAATGTGGGTTTCTTCTCGTTTTAAGCAATTTTTTAATCCTACCTGAACACTTATTTTCTTTAATTTGACGTCTACAATTGTAGAATTTTGAGCAGATTTATTTACAGTTTTCAAAATCACTACTCTTATTGTTCCACTCTAATAGATAATTACAACTGAAATTACGAGGCACATATTTAAGTAAAATGTAAATCCCATGATAGTAAATGTTACTGTACAGTCAAATTTTGTAGAGATTCACATGACTGATACTGCAACTTAAATGATGAAGCTGGAAACAGATAAGGGCAAGTCATGACTCAACATCTAAAATGTATGTAGGATCCATAATCTTGAAGACTGGGATTTTCAAAGTGGCCGAAGAGAACTAGGTGCTCACTGACCACTGACCTTCAATGGGGTTTGGGTGCCTAATTCCCTTAGGATCCTTTGAAAATGCCAACACACACTATTGTATCCTTGCCCTTTCTGGTGCCACTACTGACTGCTTATTGTTGTTTCCATTAGAAATCCAGGTATGCAGACATTATAAAAACTTGACATTATAAGGCCTGATTTTCAATAAGCAGGCAACTGCTTGAGCATGTGCACTGCTAGACATGCATACCCAAATTCCCAGCCGGCATGCACAGGCACCAAAGGCTCACACTTTACATCTAACTGCTGTTATTAATGTAGGCCAACAAACTTACAGACCAAGCTGATTGTCTTTCCTGGTGTGGGAAAATACTGGTTTATCCACTTAAAGTTATTTAGCACAAAGAAAAGAAAAACAGGAATTGTGATTTGGCCTGAGACTTTTTTGCACACAGTCACATTCATTAACGGCCTTTGGTACGTTGGGAAGAAATCAGTTACAAAACTCTTTGTAACTACCTAACATAGGAACTGAAAAACTCCATATAATGACAGATTACCCAAAACAGAATTTACCAAAGAAAATAGAATGGTTTCAGAGTAGCAGCCGTGTTAGTCTGTATTCGCAAAAAGAAAAGGAGTACTTGTGGCACCTGAGAGACTAACCAATTTATTTGAGCATGAGCTTTCGTGAGCTACAGCTCATGAAAGCTTATGCTCAAATAAATTGGTTAGTCTCTCAGGTGCCACAAGTACTCCTTTTCTTTTTTCAAAGAAAATAGAATGCATTTGAAAGGATTTTGATGATGGTCCTTAATGGCTTAGGAAGGAGCAAACTTTTCTTTCTTTTGGTCTCTGGGGGAGAACAGCATCCTACAAATATTTACACACTTTGGTAGCTGATCCAAGAATGAGGAATTGTGCCTACCTACCTTCCATGATGGGGCTAGTTTGGACTATAACAAGAAAACAATATTATAAAATGTTATAAAAAAGCCCATTATTGCATATTTACAATTTAAGCTCAGCTGCCAGACCACTTACAGTATGGACTGAATATTTTTCTTTTCTTTCTCTCTCGCCCTCTCTCTTGCAATGCAACAGTGAAATCAAACTGTAAAAAATCTATTTAAAACCAATGTCTCTCTCCTACACAAATATCCATTCAGTGCAGGAGGGTCAGGCCATCAGGTAATCCGACGGCTATCCTACCTTAAGACAACTGGCTACCATATGCCATCTCTAAAGTGATCTGCCTCTGACATACCCCCTTCCTGCTCCTTATACCAGGGAAGAGCAGGAGCTGATTGGCAGAGCTAGCTCCTATGTCAATGATACAACAACTGAGAGTTTCCCACGTCCCCGGGAGGAATTCACAACTAGGCTGCTGCAGCCAGACCACAGCCTCTTTGTGACACTTAGGAGGTGCAAAAGGGCTTGAACTGGGGCAGAGAACATGGTCCAAAATCTGCTTGGAAGTAAATTCAGAGTTCAGGCTAGAAGCGTTGCTTGGTATATTGTCCTTTATCAATCATGCTGTGCTTCTTCCTTCCTCATGTTTACATCAACCGCCTGGTTTAGTCTGAATTGGCCTTGTTTCTGGGAGTGTACAGTCATAACACTGCATCACTTTCACTTTTTTTTTAAAGCTTATTTAAAATACATATATAGTATTCTCCCTTTTTAGGATCTCTCCCTTTGGTGATGGAGGGTGTGGACTGGGGGAGGGGAAGAGGATGGGGAAGAAGGAATATGATGTATAATGACTGACCCAGATTGTTCCACCCCTACTTAGCCACAGATCCTGGGATTAGCCACAGCCAGAATAATGTCCTGGCCTCCAACTGATAGTTGGGAATACACCAGGTTTGGGGGTGGCTTTTTCACGGGAGGGCAATCCTTGCCTCCTCCAACGATGTGTTAGTGTTACCCATTCCACTTCTACACGGTCACAGCCACATCCAATCACCCTCCAGTGCCCTGAAACATTACCTGTTGTGAACCTTGGCTTAGTGGGTGGCTCCTGTACGGACATGGGGAAGGTGGCAGATGCAGGTGAGGACTGTGCACGAGACAGAGGCCGATGTCCTCCAAAAGACACTGGGATGCCAGCTGCCTCCATTGATGCCTGGTAGTTTCTCAGCTGGTGAATGCGTTGCTGCTCCAGTAGAAGGGCTTGCTGTTGGGGAGGATGGAAAGGAATATAAGGGGACGGTTCATGCAAATATCACAATAAAAAAATGTTGGCGCAGAATTTTAAAAACAATTTTGTTTGGAGTTTTGGTTTGTTTCCTGGATACAGTGAACACACACATACATTAAAAAAATATATGAAGGTGTGCTAAAATAAAGGCCTGATCCAAAGCCCAAGGAAACAGTGGAAAAGGTCCCATTAAATTCCATGAGCTCTGAATCAGGGACATAGTACACACTCACTCACACTACAGAGTCTACGCACCCTTACACAGCTATTCAAGTGCAGCTTTTAAAAAGCTCGAATTTGCTTTTGGATACAAACCCACATGCTGACTTTGCAGCCTTACATGATTTACATTTTTGCTACTCAAGACCAACACTCTCCTTCTGAATGTGTGTAATAGTTGAGAGCTGCACATGAGTTATTACCCAGAGGCCCTACCTGTGAATGGATCAGGGCTGATGGCAGAATGTTCCCAGTGGAGGACCCTTCACTAAATGGCTTTCCCATATTGATCTATCAGACAAGGGTCAGGACCAAGGCAGTGCCAAGCTCATATACTTGTGCGGACACCCAGAAACAATTAAGACAAATTAACTGAAGGTGTTAAGTTAAATCACATTAAAACACTGCATAGACTGTCTACTTTAGAAATAGTCAAAGAATTTAAGGTGAGTGTCACCTTCTGTATATCACAGGCCACCAGGACGACCCGACACGCACACACTAAACCCAATAACTGAAATTAAACCAAAGTATTACAGACATCAGGAGACCAAACTATTATGTGCCACATGTGGAGAATAGGGGGTACTGAGGTGTACCAGTGCCTGAGGTCTTTGCAATGGCAGGCAATTACACAAGATACATCCAGATGATCCCAGCAAGAAACCTGCAGAGGAAGGCAAAATTTACCTCAGGACCCCTGCCAAGCTGACCTAGGGAAAATATTCCTTCGCTACCACTGGGCACTGGGTGGGACAACCTTTTCAGTGCTGTGGGCTGGATGCCAGTTGTGGGGCACCTCTGCAGTCCACATACAGAAATACATGGTGTAGAACATGGTGTCCTCCATGCAGCATAATTGTTCACATACAGCATATGAGATTATGCTGCGTGGATGATGCCATTTTGCAGAGCAGGTGTGCTGTGGGGTGGGACGTTGGGTGTGTGTGGACGCTTCTGATGGCCATATGGAACCGCACTGCAGGCCAGATCTGGCCCACTGGCTGCCAATTAGACCACTGTTAGACCAATCCTGTGCATGTGGCAAGAACCAGCCAGCAAGCACCTGAGGGAGAGAATGTCCAGTGCAACCTCAGAGCACTGACTTTAGTTCCCAAAGTGGATTAAACTAAAATGAACTAAGACCATTTTACTTCTGAATGAGAGTGTCCACATGGGAGGTTAATAAGTTTTGAACTAATGCACTTTAACTTCATATCTTTAGTTAATTCCACTTAGCTTTTCGGAGTATCCCCATATAGAAAAACACTCAGTCTTTGTCTGAACGGTGAAGGATGTTTTCTTTTTAGGGTTGCTCAGGTAATTGTCTGTGATTAATACCTTATGTCTATATTTTTATTATGGTGGGGGAAGCTGTACATTTGGGAAGGATTCTTGCAGCAGCCAGTTGTTAGCACCATGATGGTAAATGCTTCTTAAGTATGTTTTATTAATGCAAATGTGCCCAAATGGTCAGGCAATAGGCTCATGTTTGTGTAAATCAAATAAATAATGGGCAACAGGAAGCATGGCTGCAAGCTGAAATCTAGAACGTAACTAAAGAACTCAAATGCTAGAAAAAACAGAAAGCTCTTACACTGGTCTCTGCAGCTCACCAAACCTAGGTACTGGCAGACTGCAAAGGGGAAGAAGTTCAAAAGCACAGAACCCTCATCTAGAGGGCAGACAGCAAGATCATCCCCGTCAATATGAACTGCCATGAGAGGGAATCTTCCAAGTAGCCAGGTACCAGCACTCGCACACTAAAGACTCTCAAACATCTCACAGTTGCAAATTAAAAGGAAACCAGTGCAGAGCTTTGAGCACAAGTACTATGCACTCAATGTGGCCCTCATGCTTGGAAGGGCAGACACACTCTGTACCTCTGAGTCAGGACTGTCCAATCTGTGGCCTTCAAGGCTCTAGACTGTGACCTGCAAGGGTTTGAGAAGATAGCATGGATGGGATGATGAATTGAAAATATGCTCCCTGATTTTTATGTTGAAGTGTTCAAATCAAACCCAGCACACTGGGGAGAAGTCAGGGGGCAGCTGGACTCAATTAGTTGCATGGAGCAATTGATTTGCATTTGACTCACAAAGGGCAGAGGGGCCCAGCCACTTGCCCTCAAACCCTTTCCTGGTCTGCAGGACATAGATGAACCTGGGCTAGGTAGGCTCTGGAAACATTAGGTTGCTTGGGATTTAAGTACTGAAAAGTGAGTGGGGCCAGTAACACAACTTGGGTCAGCTGACACCTTCCCCCTTTTTACTGCTGCCAGGACATGATGCCTTTGGGAGATATTTGAAGGTAATGATGTTACAGCCACTTGAGCCTCATTTGGCTCCCTGCTATTCGTAATGCACAGGTCTCGCAGCATTTCCACAAGGTCAACAAACTTCTGCTGTGCTAGTCCTACAGAGGAGGCTGCTTCCAGGGCCGAGGATTCCGTACAAAAAATACCCTTCCTCTTCCCCCTTCAATCTGGGGCTGACAGCTCGACTTAAACAAAATCCTCAGCCTGCTAACATCTACTAATCAAAGATGTATTTGTTTATTTTAAGTTTCAGAGTAACAGCCGTGTTAGTCTGTATTCGCAAAAAGAAAAGGAGTACTTGTGGCACCTTAGAGACTAACCAATTTATTAGAGCATAAGCTTTCGTGAGCTACAGCTCACTTCCTCAGATGCATATCGTGGAAACTGCAGCAGGCTTTATATATACACAGAGAATATGAAACAATACCTCCTCCCACCCCACTGTCCTGCTGGTAATAGCTTATCTAAAGTGATCATCAGGTGGGCCATTTCCAGCTGGAAATGGTGGGCTGGAAATGGCCCACCTGATGATCACTTTAGATAAGCTATTACCAGCAGGACAGTGGGGTGGGAGGAGGTATTGTTTCATATTCTCTGTGTATATATAAAGCCTGCTGCAGTTTCCACGATATGCATCTGAGGAAGTGAGCTGTAGCTCACGAAAGCTTATGCTCTAATAAATTGGTTAGTCTCTAAGGTGCCACAAGTACTCCTTTTCTTTTTGTTTATTTTAAGAGACTCACTTTTTCTCTTATATAGGAGGAGTAAAAGAGGCCCACAACTACAAACATGTGCACTATATTTTGAATAGCTAATACAGATTCAAAACCAAGGTGAGGTGAACTTTAACAACACTTTCAACTGAGCTTTCACAGCATTTAGCTCCATTTTAGTGACTGCTTCCCACACCACACCTTCTGTTAGTGGGTATTCTATTGCTGGATGTGGCCATCTATCTACATACACAAACATACTTTAAACAGCATCCACCATACTTAAACAGCCATGCAGGTCAGGAGGACAGTCCTGCATGCACCTTGCACAAGTTTTCCCCACTCCTAGCCACTTTATGCAATGTTTATTAATATATGAATATGTTTTTTTTTCTGCCCAAGTATGGTGACACACTGAGAAGTTACTACTATTTTCACAGATCATGGCTTTTTCTGTGGGCTGGACCATAAGACACAGATTTCTGGAGTTAGGAGGCAAAAGAGTATATATTTTATCTTTAAAAACCAAACTAGAACTGTACAATGCCAGAAACACACACAGCCTCCTGATAAAAATCAGTGATTTACAACAAATGTTACCATACTACAGCAGAAAAGAAAGGACCAGAGCCTCAACTGGCGTAAAGCGGCACAGAATCACTGACTTCAATGGAGCTACATCAATTCTCACCAGTTGAGAATCTGGCCAGTTATATTAGCAAAGGGAACAGAGAAGCAGAATTATGACAAGTGACCACTGGCAGAGATGTCCAGGTCTCGAGCACAGGCTTACGTAACACCTACTCTGTTTACATTCAAGGCCTAACATGATACCAAACAAGTAAATGAACGCTGTTTAACAGTCACCTTTGGAATTCTAGGTATTCCTGTGCAGAAGTCACAATTTATTTGCCTGTATTATTCACAGTTTACAAGGCTGATCTATTTAATGAAGGCATCTCAGGATTTTTTTTTCTAACAGTATTAAGTATTTTTCTGTTTTCTTGACTTTCTAGGTATGGATTAGATACAATCAGGCACTTGTTTCCTTCATCTTTAATCCACAGACCTGGCCTACAAGGTATACAGAACCCAGTGCAAAATACTCTATGTTAATTTATATATCCTAATTGTATTGCATGCAATGAGCATCCTGTGGTCTGGAGGCTGCTCTCCTTAACGCTCAGGGCTGCTCCTGTAGCTGTGGATCAGCTAACCAAAGGAATACATCTGTGATGCCGCCTTTCTGTGCTGCATGGAGGGGAGGTAGCATAGGAGCAGTTTTAGCACAAATATCACCTGAAGATTCCTTCAATTAGGAGGAATCCTCGAGCAGCCAGATGCCCTAGCTTTAAGATTGTTTTGTGCTGTCAGAGTGGCGCAAACCAGTCACGCAGGAATTCCACTTTATTTTCTAAAGAAATGACATTTGTTTCCTAGGGTTGGCACATTGTTCTTTAGTGGACAAGTCATGTGTTGATGGTACGGCGGAGAAGGCTGCCCTACAGTGTCTGAATCTGACAAAAGCAGGGGCATGGACATTAGAAATAATCACTGTTTTCTTTCTGCCTAAATACAGGTCCAATTTGCATACTTTCAACCAAGCTAATAAACCTGGAACGATGTGTACTGTGTATAAGTCGTTACAAGGAATATACAGTTTTGCCCTGATGTTTCGCTTCCCCCCGTCAATCCAGCCACACTTCCTGTATGCAACGTCTGCAGATGACTTGGTATGCTGGCCAGCAAACATCTCATGGTGAAGAGTGTTGTGTTCCAGCTAAATCCCAAAGGACATGGAAATGTTTCCAAAGGTTGCATCATGCTGCAATTACAGCTAACATTTTCCACAGGCAATGGGGATTCACCAATTTGTAACATACCTCTCAGTTGCTTTAGGTAAAGCCCATGGAAGTCAATGAAAAAACTCTTATTGACTTAAATGGACTTTGGATCAGGTCCTAATTGCATTGTCTTGTGACAGTACCTCCCCTCACTCCCCGCTTGTACTGAAGCACATAATACTATATTCATAAAATTCAAGTGCTCTCATCTCTGTGGACCATACATAGGTGCACTGCTGTCCTTCCTCCTCTTCTAATGGGGTTCAATATACAGCCATGTAATGATACCTCTAACCCGTCTATCTTCTAACCATATTTAGACATGGCAATGTGATGATGCTTATTGATATATTATTTAATTTCTATAATTCTAAGGATAAGTACTTCATTATTCTTTGCTTATTAAACTTATTAGATGACTGGGTTAATTTTAGAAATGCTTTCATAGAATCATAGAAGATTAGGGTTGGAAGGGACCTCAGGAGGTCATCTAGTCCAACCCCCTGCTCAAAGCAGGACCAACACCCACTAAATCATCCCAGCCAGGACTTTGTCAAGCCGGACCTTAAAAGCCTCTAATGATGGAGATTCTACCCCCTTCCCCCACCCCCAGGCAACCCATACCAGTGCTTCACCACCTTCCTAGTGAATACGCTTTTCCTAATATCCAACCTAGACCTCTCCCACTGCAACTTGAGACCACTGCTTCTTGTTCTGTCATGTGCCACCACTGAGAACAGCCAAGCTCCATCCTCATTGGAACCCCTCTTCAGGTAGTTGAAGGCTGCTATCAAATCTCCCCTCACTCTTCTCTTCTGCAGACTAAAGAAGCCCAGTTCTCTCAGCTTCTCCTCTTAAGTCATGTGCCCCAGCCCCCTGATCATTTTTGTTGCCCTCTCTCCAATATGTCCACATCCCTTCTGTAGTGGGGGCCGCAAAACTGGACACAGTACTCCAGATGTGGCCTCACCAGTGCCAAATAGAGGGGAATGATCACATCCCTCGATCTGCTGGCAATGCTCCTACTAATGCAGCCCAATATGCCGTTAGCCTTCTTGGCAACAAGGGCACACTGCTGACTCATAACCAGCTTCTCGTCCACTGTCACCCCTAGGTCCTCTTCTGCAGAACTGCTGCTTAGCCAGCCGGCAAAGTTAACGTAGTTCATGTAGTTAATCAACATGTACTTCAAATGTATACCAATTATAAATACTCTGACAGGTTTCAGAGTAGCAGCCGTGTTAGTCTGTATTCGCAAAAAGAAAAGGAGTACTTGTGGCACCTTAGAGACTAACAAATTTATTTGAGCATAAGCTTCCGTGAGCTACAGCTCACTTCATCGGATGCATTCTTGTTAGTCTCTAAGGTGCCACAGGTACTCCTTTTCTTTTTATAAATACTCTATGATTCACACATACTTGTCCCTTTAAAATCAATTATAATTGTACAGTAAAAGTTTTGTTATCCAGCATGTTGGGAGAATGGGGGTGCCAGTCAGTCAAAAATTCCAGTTAACTAAGTTATCCTTACCAATGGAATAACAATTTTCAAAGAATTAGAATACAGTAAAATGAATAAAGTATAAAAGAGGAGACAGGTACTCACCAATCCAGGAGTAGTACTGCCCTGCAGAGTGGTTGGTTTCTTGAAGCACTTAGGTATATACAGGTAAAGTTTTCTATACAGGAGGGTATCTTATGACACCACATATCACTATGGGCCACGCCTGGCATATACCCAGATCACTAAAAATACATTTAATACTAAAACTATATTGAACACAACTGAATCTTCCTTTGATGATTCAGAAGGCACTTCAGGATCTTGCAGTGCTCAGGGTCGTCATTATCAACATCAATTATCATTGTAAATATAGATGGTGTAGGAGATTGGGCTGAATCTGTCTGTAATGACCCTATGACACACCTGGAAGCGGCTTTTTTGAATCAATCCCTGATATCAGCTTGCTGACTTGTCTTCTGCCTCTTTTCATAGAATCATAGAATATCAGGGTTGGAAGGGACCCCAGAAGGTCATCTAGTCCAACCCCCTGCTCGAAGCAGGACCAATTCCCAGTTAAATCATCCCAGCCAGGGCTTTGTCAAGCCTGACCTTAAAAACCTCTAAGGAAGGAGATTCTACCACCTCCCTAGGTAACGCATTTCAGTGTTTCACCACCCTCTTAGTGAAAAAGTTTTTCCTAATATCCAATCTAAACCTCCCCCACTGCAACTTGAGACCATTACTCCTCGTTCTGTCATCTGCTACCATTGAGAACAGTCTAGAGCCATCCTCTTTGGAACCCCCTTTCAGGTAGTTGAAAGCAGCTATCAAATCCCCCCTCATTCTTCTCTTCCCCAGGCTAAACAATCCCAGCTCCCTCAGCCTCTCCTCATAACTCATGTGTTCCAGTCCCCTAATCATTTTTGTTGCCCTTCGCTGGACTCTCTCCAATTTATCCACATCCTTCTTGAAGTGTGGGGCCCAAAACTGGACACAGTACTCCAGATGAGGCCTCACCAATGTCGAATAGAGGGGAACGATCACGTCCCTCGATCTGCTCGCTATGCCCCTACTTATACATCCCAAAATGCCATTGGCCTTTTTGGCAACAAGGGCACACTGCTGACTCATATCCAGCTTCTCGTCCACTGTCACCCCTAGGTCCTTTTCCGCAGAACTGCTGCCTAGCCATTCGGTCCCTAGTCTGTAGCTGTGCATTGGGTTCTTCCGTCCTAAGTGCAGGACCCTGCACTTATCCTTATTGAACCTCATCAGATTTCTTTTGGCCCAATCCTCCAATTTGTCTAGGTCCTTCTGTATCCTATCCCTCCCCTCCAGCGTATCTACCACTCCTCCCAGTTTAGTATCATCTGCAAATTTGCTGAGAGTGCAATCCACACCATCCTCCAGATCATTTATGAAGATACTTTTGCATAAAAGTAGAGTGCAGAATGTGCAGTTGCATAACGTGCTGGGCAGTAAACTAGTCCCGGTTACTAGATTGAAAATTTGCATTGGGGGATATCAGAAATGCCAGTTAAAAGAGCTTTCTGGTTGATAAAGTGACGGATAACACAGCTTTTACTGTATATGATCTGAATACAGCACCAAGTTATAGTGTGTACAGCAAAATGATGATAACACTGCTACCGAGCAAGCAGTTGGCTCAGTCCTCAAAATGGATCAGACCATCGTATGGTACCGCCAGGGCTTCAGTCCTCTGCCCACTACTGCTCTGTCCTACTTCGAAGGGGACCTATCCAGCATGCAGCTCACTGTGCTGTGGGGTTTTCCCAGGCATCTGTGCCCTTCACACTGCTGGGGATGTTTTGGCATGCTGGCAAATATTAAAAAAAAGCAGCAGCTCAGCACTACTTCTGCCTCCACCAAGAGGAAGATAGTCTATATCTCTCTCATTGAAACACCCTGCTGAGCTATGCTAGCATACACTGCCCTTCTAGCTATTTCATTATTACTGATATTAATCCATATTACTACCTCTGCGAACTTATCTCAAATACCCCATCTTTCTTTACATAGCCACAAAACAGGTACAGAGCAGACGGTGGCAGCAGAAGCTTACCAACAGTACAATGCCAGTCTGCTTCCATCCTATTCTAAGAGACCACTTTGTAGACACATTCTCACTCGGTTGTATCTTACCTGACGGAAGAGCAGCTCCTGTTCAGCTTGCCTCTGCCCTGGCTCTACTTCCGGTGGTGGCTCTGTTTCCTCTTCATCGCTCTCAAGGGGCTCTTGCTTCACCTGCACCATATTGGCCAACCCTTGCATCTCCTTTTGGCTTGAGACTCGGTCACTGTATGGCTCCTCCAAAAGCGCTTGGTGTTCTCGTAACTCCTCTTCTGTCTCCTCAGGGTGGCTTTCATGCTGGCGGGCTGGCTCGTTCGGTTTTGGTATCATCTGAAAACATCCCAGAGGTTAACTGATAAATAAAGTGTAACACATCAGAGTTAAAGCTGACTATGTTCTCAACTAAAGAATCAGCTTAATGAAAGCAAAATAAAAAGTGACTTAGTATTTCTTACAAACTAGCTCCAAAACAAAAGGATAATTATAGTAAAGAAAAAGACTGGGTTAGCCTATTAATCTCTTATCGGGGAAACAATGTCCTAAGTAACAATGATCCTCTTTTTTTGTTGTTTGATTTTTCTCTCAAGAAATTGGAATCCCCTAAAGCCTGTATGCTTTGCAGGCTGCTCCACTTCATTCAACGTCCGCAAGGAAACAACCATTTGGCAGTAAAAACCCAGAAGCAAACGAGTGACAGATTTGTTCTTGTCTGGGTTTCCTGTTTCCCTGTTTGCCAAGCCTCTTTCTGACATACTCATAAATTGCATCTTACAAAATGAAGCTGAAGTCGAGTATTTTAGTTGCTATAGGAGAGAAAAGTTGTGCTTGGTGATTTGTACCACAACTACAAAAATAAACACCAAGATTCGTGCTGCCCTGTACTTTGTCAAGTGCTGCTAATAAGCTTGTTTCCTCCAGCTGTCACACTCGCTTTGCAACCTCAGTTCCCAAATGTTTGGGAGTCCATGTGACTGTGACCTGAAGAGCCCCTCTGTACCAACTGGCAAAGGGTTTCCTGTTCTGTCAGCAACTCCTACCACGCCTGACAAATTCATTACACCTAACACACTGCTGTTGCAGAATCTAGCTATAAAGAATATCATGTGAGGTGTCAAATGGAAGTTGGTGACACACGGGTCACTAATATCACTGTGAAGTTTATGTACTAACACTACATGAGAAATTAAATATACAAACTAATATTAGGCTTTAAAGTCTGTAACCAAATAAAGGGAGAAACAAGTTTCTTCCAGTTCAGAGGCAAAGTAGTTATCTCTCTGTGTTAGGCAGATTAAGCATTGTGAGCCAAAAACAATGGGAGCTATACTGGCATGCAAAATCAATAGGGAAAACAAACTGATGGGAGGGGGGGAGAAATGTGAGCACAATATGGCAGCAGTACACCGGGGAACAACCATAGGAATGCATTTCAAAGGGCTACTGGACTATAACAGGGTTCAAGGAGAAAATCATTTCACTGAGCATGCTATTGGCAGGGGAGGGAGGGGAGGGAGGGAGGGGGTGATTCATGAAGGAATGGATCCTGGATTGACTGAAAACCAACAAACTCTGCAGAAAGACTTCAAGGGTGAGAAACTGCTTTAGACAAGGGTTGTAGCCTATTAAGTCAAGTCTTAGTGCTGATCTACACTGGAAACTTACATTGACAGAGCTATGTCTCTCAGAAATGTAAAAAAATCCACACCTCATAGTGGCGTAGTTAAGCCTATTATGCAGATGGGAACTGGGGGGTCTGGGTGCAGGAGGTGAGGCTTGATGGGATGGGTGTTCCGAGTGTGGGGGGTGAGGCTTAGCCGGGGGGAGGCTGGGAGCGGGCGGGGGGGGATGGAGGGAGGGGTTGTCCGGGATGCACGTGGATTGGGTGAACAGGGGAAGCAGTTCCCCGTACAGTGACCCCTCCTCGCACCTGGAACCCCTCAACCAACTCTGCCCCCCGTATCAGGAGCCCCCTGCACCCAGAACCCCCTCCACCAAGCCCTCTGAACCCCCACCCCACTGAGCCTCACCCCCTGCATTGGGAGCCCCCTTTACACTGACCCCCACCCCACTGAGCCCCAACCAGTTGCACCCTGACCCACCAAGCCCCACTCCCCCAGCCTCCCACACTGAGCCCTAATCACTTTCACCTGAACTCCCCTGCAGAGTCCAATTCCCCCTGCACCCAACCCCCCCTACCGAGCCCCCGTGCATCCAGATTCTCTCCTCCCCATACCCAGACCCCCCACCGAGCTGCCTGCACCCAGATTGCGCCAAACAGAACCCTGGTACTCTTGAGGGAATTCTGCGCCAAAAAATTAAACATTTTAAAATTCTGCATATTTTAGTTGTTCAAAATAGCACAGTAACACCATAAAAATATAATCACACCTTTTTCAATTATTTTGGTAATTTATTTCAAAATAGTTGTCAGCAAATGATTGAAAATGGTGTGATTATATTGTCTTATTTTGAAAAATAAAATATGCAGAATTTTAAAATACTATGCGCAGAATTTTTATTTTTATTTGCACAGAATTCCCTCAGGAGTATCATATGCATAAAGTGGGTGAATTAAAATTGCAGTCAACTTTATTTCTAGCATTTCCTACCTTCTGAATGCTTGACTTTGCAACCTTAATGTTCTTTTAATTTACATTTTTGTGTGTAATTTCCAAGTATCACAGCAGAGACAGGCTCACTGCTCTCAGTTCCAGTGCTCAGCACCACCCTGATTCTGAGCAATCATTACAGGGAGAACATGGCTTTGCTCCGTATCCCTAGAATGGAGCACGCACAGTCACTCTGTGGGGCAGGCACAAGCATTGCTTCCCATACACAGGAGCTGTGAGGAGATGGTGCATGCTCAGCTGCTCTGTGAGGACGGCACATGTTCAGTCAGTGCTAGGAGCTGTGAGGGGATGGCATGTCTTCAGCTGGGATGGCACATGCATAGTCTGGTCATCACTAGGAGCTGTGAGAACTCACTCCATGAGGACTGAATCTTTGGAGATTTGAGCAACTAAACTCTAAGAAGTCTCCACTGAGCCTGTACAAATGGCAATTTTTGAAAGTTCAACTTGGCCAATTTGGGTGGATTTTCATGGGGATGGCAAAAGGCACATCTGTGACACAAAGGCCACCTTGCATTCAAATGTCAAGTCCCTGCTCCAAAGGATGGGGGACTAGAAATTTTAAAGAAAACATTGTCAGAATTTTTTTAACATCGGCAACGCATGTTTTTTCCCCCCAGCCTTGTTCTCAGAAAAGTTTGAACTATTTTGGCAGAAAAGTTTCCTCAAAATTCAGCCTGAGGCAGACATCTGACATGCAAAATTTGAAAGCAAATTGTAAACGTTTGGCAAAACCATAAGCAACTGAAAACAGAGTGCCATGAGCCTTGCCTATAATTAAAAGACAATAATCCATTACGTGATTGTTAGTTATGCTGCTACGCTACATAGAAGGGCCCTAACATATCTGAGTGTTCTGAGAATACACTTTTCCATGTCAGCATTTGGATGTTATCCGATGTGATAAAACTGCCCCACACGCAGTATTTTAAAGCATTTTAACTCATTACTTTAACAAGTAAAACAAATGGAAATTGTCCTCGTTGAGCTATGTTTTTTTTTCCTTTTTCCATGGACATGACACATCACAATTTTATCTAGGTCTGAGTTCAGGCTACTGAAAGAGGCATCAGTCTGCACAATATCACACACGCACGTCAAACTCCTGGGAGGTCTAAATGAAAGCCTCAATGAGTTCAGTAGGTACGTCACAGTGAAGTCTTTGGACACTTACAAGTGTTGGCAAGGGAAGTCTTTAAAAACTCAACAAACAAGCCACTGAAGTGCAAGTTACTTACTAACAAAGAAACTGAACCTACTGCCTGCTTCCAGCAATCCTGATTTTGAACTTCACTACACAAAGCATGTTTAGAGTGAGGTAAGGGAAATCTCCACAGCAACAGCAGCTCCACACCACATCAGTACGCTAGCCTGAATGACATCCAGGGCTGGCACATGCACAGCGAAGTGGCAAATATCCAGAAGTACAAGATTGACGTCAGTAGCTTGTGTAATCATCCCAACTCAGCTTTAGTCTATAAACAAAGTGTTTGGGGGTTAAATTGTGACTCTCTCTTTTACTGGAAAGATTTTATATGGGCCACCACTCAATGAGGCTAATCCAGCTTCTAGTAGTTATATTTTCTCATATAACTGGAACAGTGAAAATATTTGGAGAAATGTCCACCCGAAATCTAACCACAGCACTCTGAAAATCAAACTGGCAGGCTGAGTTTTCTTTCAGAATCTGTCAGTGTGGGGGGATTTTTTAAGAAACCGCAACTGGGGCTCCTTGAGAATTTTTTTTTTATTTTTAATACTAGTACAACTATGACGGTCAGAACAGAACTAAAAATAATTATAAACATTTATGATCTATCCCACACTCAAAGCAGCTTTCTTTTTATTGTAATGACTAGCTGCTGACTTTACCTTCCAAAGAAGTGGGACAGATTAGCAGATGGGGTAAATTGCCATAGCTCCACTTACACCAGCTGAGATCTTCCTCCATGTGTTTCAAGGACAAGTTTTAAATTCAGATTCTATCCTCACGTATGAGAACCATTTTGTCTTTGAAAAAACATACCTGCACAACAAGTTGAAATAACCTCTTCTTTGCTACAGATAATCTATCTGTACACCATAATCTATCTGACCTGCAAAGTGAATGCAATATTTGTGTACTGGTGAACAGCTTTGTGCAACATACGTATACTTTTCAGCTGTTCTCCAGGTGCTTCATGGAAAGTGAGATAATACTTAAACACAGATAGCACTTTCCATCTTCAAAGCACTTTATAAATATTAACTAATTAATACTCACAAAACCCCTTTGGGCTAGGAGAAGTCCCCATTTTCAGATGGGGAAATGGAGGCAGAGAAGATAAATGATGTGCCCAAGGCCATAGGTGGGGGGGTTGGCATTGGAGCTGGGAATGGAAGTCAGGAGTTTCTGGCTCCCACTCAGGTGCTCAGTCCCATTACTCTCTCTCAGAAGATTATCCTGGTGAGCAAACCTTAAATAACTCTGAACAGCCTCAAGTAGAAACACCCTTTCCCCAATTAATTTTTAGTTTATCATCAATGGAATCTTTTACTTTACTTCTATTATAGTATACCGCTTTATACTACATTCTTTCTCCTCCTTCTTCAAGCAAAATATAAGTACAATATATCCATTTTCCCCTATATTCCTTGACAGCATTTGTATGCTCTCCTCTCTAGAGCTGGATATGATGCTGATGTGGATGAATGGCAGCATAAAGAGTTTTGAAAATATGATTGGAAAACCAGTAGCTTAAATTGTACTTCCTTTCCCAGCATCTGCATCAGAGGTATCATTTCTTACCTAGATGATAATATGAATAAACCACTGTATGTAGCCTAATATATTTCACAAAATTATGAAAAAGAGATCTAAGGATGAAGAGTAATTGATTATATTGTTAGAGGCCATACATATTATAGTGAGAGAAACCATTATATAAGAACGTTAGCTAAAGGCTACATTAAAATTGCATGAGCAAGAAAGCATTTACAATCAGTTTGCCTACCTTGTTAATGTGAAGTTGCTGTTGCTGGAATTGCTGTTTGTGTTTCTCCAGGAACTGTTGATGCTGTTGCTGGATCACTAACTGCTGGAGGGCCTGGGCATTCTGGGGAAGGGGAGCAGACTGCGTGCGCCCCAAGGGGCGGTGTTGCCGGAGTTTGTGTATTGAGGGGGAGACCCGATCTGCACCAACCAGAGACTGTGCATGGAGGGGCAGTGGCCCCAAGCCTGAAAGATACCAGTCTGAAGATAATATGGAGGAAAAAACAGCAGAGAAGAAAGGAAGAAAGGAAGGGAGAAAATGGCTATTGAGTAACTCTGATGGTGACAATAATATACATATTGTTAAAACCAACCACCTTCAGTTGTCATTTGCAGCTGAAGTATCATCCCTTAAAAAGTAAACAAGAACAGAAAGTATTAGAAAAAAGAATGTTTGAAATACTCCTGTGATATATGTATATATTTTAGTGCTTCCAGGGAATTTATACCAGCTCTGGGAATTAACAGTGAGATATGAAGCCTTTCATCTCTAGACCGCTGTTTAAGTTAAGACCAAGGAGTTAAAATGTGACAGCTGAACTATGTGAAATGACAGGGTTTTAAGCCTAGTTCCACATGAAAAAGTTTCATCACAATACATCACAACTGGTATCTGCTCACTTTGTTGGGCAATCTGTAGGGATAGAAGAGACATGGAGATGGAACTACCTTCTCACCCCAGATCAGGGTTACGCACACTGGGGAAGCTTGCATTGAAGCTGCTGTGGTGTACCTACTCTAGAGAATAAACTGGAGATGACAACTTCCAGTATGGTAAACCCAGCACTTTCCATGAGCATTAAATACAGTGGTTGCACTGTCAATCTAGCCAATTCTGCCTCTGATAAATAATTATGGTCACCTCAGTATGATGCATACTTGGAACATGGAATGCAGTGCATATTGAGTTAAAATTATATAGTTAACTAAGGCAAAAATTTTAAGATTGACCACTGTATACTTTAGGAGGTGGGGAAGATGTTTAAAATATGTTTACAGTTTTTAGTTTAAACTACTATTTAGCAGTAATAGTGCTGATGAAATTAATGACAGGATTTCCTGGTAAATATTATTTAAGGTTATATAAAAATCTTGGAATTCATTAGCATTTTGGACAGTTTATCCTAGTCTGCATTACTTATGGACTTACAGTTGCTAAATCATTCCCCTGAAGCACTTCAAGAATATCAGAACTACACAAATCTAGTACAGTTACTGCAGTTAGGAAAAAAAAATGAATTACTATGGGGCAGACTGTCATGGCTAAACATGTAATGGGATTTCCATTGTAATCCCATGTATTCATACACATCTTCATGAAATAGTCACCTTTTCGTGTGGAAATGTTCACACTTGGTTTTTGCCCAACAGGGGATGTTTTTGGAAGATATTAGCAAAATTCTTTTAGTTATTTTCTTATGAGAAGGGGAAAATATACACACATATATACTGTAAAATATCTAAGGACACTTGTTAAAAAACTACATCAGAAACAGCCTAAGCATAAATGAACAGTTGCCTTTCTTTTGTTTTATTTTAAATGCTGCTGCTTTTGATGTAACACCAATATAACCATTTGAAAACTGAACACTGAGCATCAGCAGTAGAAAAATGTAGACAGCTCCTAGGGGGACAAAGAATGCCCTTAACACAGGGGATCATCACAGTGCCTGGACACCATCAGCCCATCCTTCACGCTTCCCCTGTGCTTACTGCTCTAGCCTCTTCTCCATTCGTCTCCCTCACAGATCTTTCACTCCCAGACTCAGCAGAGGGCCTCACTGGAGAACACTCTACTGCTAACTCCCTTTGTCTTTTAAATCAGTGGTTTCAACGTGTGGTCCCCCCTCAAAGATTTTCAGGAGGACCCAAACCTCCATTTGAAAATGTTTAGGGGTCCGCAAATGGAAAAAGGTTGAAAACCAATGTTTTAAATCAAGAAGTCATGCCGATGAGAGCTGCAGCAGCATGGCACGGGGACAGAGGTGCTCAAGTTGGGTAAGTCGCAGGCTATGTAGAACTTTATAAGGAAAACGCTACGCTGTAAATCCCACCCGAAATCTGTCCTGCACTCCCAGTGACCAACTCAGAACAGGCTGCTGCCTTTTGCACCAACTGACACTTCTTGGGTCCACTTGCCTGTGCAGAGAGGAGAATGTGATTCCCCGCCTAATGACTCAGAGGGATGCTGCTCCTTCTGCCACCTGGAAGGGACTGCATACACAGCAGACCTGGCAGCCAGTCTGAAAGGGGCCTTGGAAGCTTTTGCAAACTCAGTTTTGGCTTGCTGGGTATTGTGGTGCTGCTCCTGGACAATGGAATGCTGTGACCTTTGGTGACCTCTTTGTTGCACGGGAGGGGAGAGAAAGGATGTGGTTGGGGTTAAGGGGGGAGATCTAGCAGCTTCAAAGAAAACCCTGTACACAATATTGGAGGTTTTCCTCCAGTTCCAAAGGGGAACAATTTCTTTTGCTATGCTCTGGAAGAGCACAGGACAGACTTTTCTTCTCCTCGCTGAGAAGATGTGTCATTTTTGAATGGTGGTCAAGACACCAGCAAGGAAGAGCCATAGCAACACTTCAGAAAAACTGATCAAAACTAAAATCCAGCAAAAATTGGAGCCAATTTGATTAAAAATGCCTTGAGTCCAAACTGCAGCAAAGTTAAGGAACTCTGGAGGGAAAAATTAGAGGGTTCCCTGTCCTCCTGCTCTGTAGCAGATGGTGTCCTATCTCCTGCAAAATTCTGGAAACTGAACAGACTGGACAGCTGGTCAGTGGAAAGGGCTCTGCCTGCCCCCAGAGCAGCAAGGTCTATTGAAGGCCCATTGTTACAATCTACATACCTGCCTGAGAGAAAGAATTGCCAAGTACTTAGAACCAAAACCTCCTGCTGAGCTGCTCATGGCAGAGAAGGGACTAGGGAAAGGATATGTGGATAAGGAGAAAATGGCATTAATGCTAAAATAGGAAATCACTTGTTTGTTCTAGACGGGTAGAATATCAAGGATGTACCAATATAACAACAGTACATACTAATTTAGAATTCTGTGTTCCGATGTTGATAAGCATAGAAAAGTACATTAAGCTTCATAAAATGTGTACATACTACTAAATCTCATGAAATTGATTCCCTCTGAAGCACTATGGAAAATCACTATCTCTGCCTCAGCTTCCCCACACATAAAGGTTTATTATCCTGACACATTGGGAGTTGTGGGGATTAAAACGTAGAACACTGTCTATAAGGGGCAAAATCCTGAGACTTCGATGTGAGGTTTTGATAACCAGCACCGTTAAGGATTTTGCTTTTCAAATTTAAACATCATCCAAGATATAAAAACCAAAGTTTCTCAGCAATTTAAGTACCACTGCATGCTTTCTTGCATCTTCCACCTTAGCCCGATATTGGAAAGCATAGACCAGAAACATGATTCAAAGGTGGCCACTGCTTTCTATTTACTCTTCTTAGAGCAAATATGTGTCTCCAGTCAACCACTCACATAAGAACATAAGAATGGCTATACTGGGTCAGACCAAAGGTCCATCCAGCACAGTATCCTGTTTGTCAGCAGTGGCCAATGCCAGATGTCCCAGAGGGAGTGAACCTAACAGGTAATGATCAAGTGATCTCTCTCCTGCCACTCATCTCCACCCTCTGACAAACAGAGGCTAGGGACACCATTCCTAACCCATCCTGGCTAATAGCCATTAATGGACTTAACCTCCATGAATTTATCCATTTCTCTCTTAAGCCCTGTTATATTTCTAGCCTTCACAACCTCCTCAGGCAAGGAGTTCCACAGGTTGACAGTGCGCTGTGTGAGGAACAACTTCCTTTTATTTGTTTTAAACCTGCTGCCCATTAATTTCATTTGGTGGCCCCTAGTTCTTATATTATGGGAACAAGTAAATAATGTTTCCTTATTCACTTTCTCCACACCACTCATGATTTTCTATACCTCTATCATATCCCCCCTTAGTCTCCTCTTTTCCAAGCTGAAAAGTCCTAGCCTCTTTAATCTCTCCTCATATGGGACCTGTTCCAAACCTCTAATCATTTTAGTTGCCCTTTTCTGAACCTTTTCCAATGTCAGTATATCCTTTTTGAGATGAGGGGACCACATCTGTACGT
Organism: Lepidochelys kempii; assembly: GCF_965140285.1. Classification (NCBI taxonomy): domain Eukaryota; kingdom Metazoa; phylum Chordata; order Testudines; family Cheloniidae; genus Lepidochelys; species Lepidochelys kempii. The sequence goes on along the minus strand of NC_136390.1, from coordinate 74,090,514 downwards.
AGTATTCAGGATGTGGGCGTACCATGGATTTATATAAGGGCAATAAGATATTCTCCATCTTATTCTCTATCCCTTTTTTAATGATTCCTAACATTTGGTTTGCTTTTTTGACTGCCACTGCACACTGCGTGGACGTCTTCAGAGAACTGTCCACGATGACTCCAAGATCTTTCTCCTGATTAGTTGTAGATAAATTAGCCCCCATCATATTGTGAGTATAGTTGGCGTTATTTTTTCCAATGTGTATTACTTTACATTTATCCACATTAAATTTCATTTGCCATTTTGTTGCCCAATCACTTAGTTTTGTGATATCTTTTTGAAGATCTTCACAGTCTGCTTTGGTCTTAACTATCTTGAGCAGTTCAGTATCTTCTGCAAACTTTGCCACCTCACTGTTTACCCCTTTCTCCAGATCATTTATGAATAAGTTGAATAGGACTGGTCCAAGGACTGACCCTTGGGGAACACCACTACTTACCCCTCTCCATTCTGAAAATTTACCATTTATTTCTACCCATTGTTCCCTGTCTTTTAATCAGTTCTCAATCCATGAAAGGATCTTCCCTCTTATCCCATGACAACTTAATTTATATAAGAGCTTTTATATAAGAGCTTGTCAAAGGCTTTCTGGAAATCTAAGTACACTGGATCCCCCTTGTCCACGTTCGTTGAGCCCCTCAAAGAGCTCTAATAGATTAGTAAGACATGATCTCCCTTTACAGAAGCCATGTTGACTTTTGCGTAACAATTTATGTTCTTCTATGTGTCTGACAATTTTATTCTTTACTATGGTTTCAACTAATTTGCCAGGTACTGACGTTCGACTTACCGGTCTGTAATTGCCAGGATCACCTCTAGAGCCCTTTTTAAATATTGGCGTTACATTAGCTATCTTCCAGTTATTGGGTACAGTAGGTGATTTAAAGGACAGGTTACAAACCATAGTTAATAGTTCCGCAATCTCACATTTGAATTCTTTCAGAACTCTTGGGTGAATACCATCTGGTCCCAGTGACTTGTTACTGTTAAGTTTCTCAATTAATTCCAAAACCTCCTCTAGTGACATTTCAATCTGGATAAGTTTGAGAGTACAACACAGGGCTCAGATTCAAAGGGATTATTGACAGTTTTTGAAATCTTAATAATGAATATGAAACACCACTAATTTATTATCTTTTGAAATTTAACAGATTTAGTTACAATTGAAAGACTTATTATTATTAGACAGACTGCTTTTAATATTACATTTTAAAATGAAAACACGCTTTTGGTTTTGTAAAAAGGATAGCAGCTATGCAGTAATTGTAAGTACTAAACACAGTAAATTGTAAAAAAAATTGTAATTTTTGCTAAGAAAATACCTTGTCACTGTTACTTTGATCAAACTGGGTAGGGTTCTACTATTAAAATACTAACAGATTTATATTTATAAACTAGTTTATCTTAATCCTGCCAAAATGACAAACAACGTTAGCCTCCTCCTATCTCTTAAAGATGTGTAATTTGGCCAATCACAGACCTTTTCCAATGTTGTAGGTGCCCATGACATCAACAATACATGCTCCATGTCATAAACATATATGATTTCAGAGATAACTGGTATTCCCTTATTCCTTTCATGAAGAAGACTGCAATAAATTGAAATGGATTGTACCACTCCCCCAGTTAGGAGCTGCATATCTTAGCCTTTGCACACGAGCTTTGGTATGCTCACCTGTGACTAAGGGAGTTTGTGCAGTTGGTTGTTCCAGTAAGACCATGTGTTGCAGAAGAGAGTTATGTGAAGTTCCCCCATCCCTTTCCAACGTCGTAGTGCTCAAGTAAGGAGTGAGGTGAGTGCCAGGAAATAAGGAAAGCCGCTGTTGTAGGGTTGGAATAGCAAGTCTCTCGGCATCCTGCTGTCCTGATCCCCCCTGCAAATATACAACCAGTAAAGTGTTCAGCTTATGAACGAGTCAGTGCAACCACAATCCCAAAGACAACATTAAACATCACTTACACTTGCAGGTCCAGTTGCAGGCAAGCCTAACGTTATGTTGGGCAAGGAAGGAGATGTGTACAGAGGAAGCTGTGTTACTGAGCCTTCACGATTCACTAGTCTGTGAGCCAGGCTGGTCTGGAAATTGAATTAAGAAAACTGGAACAATCAGATAATGTAAAGAGGATAGACAGGAGCCACATTATAGTCTGCCTAATTCGTGAATCACCTTAAGTATAAAGCACATCAGAAAAGGGAACAAGAAAGAAAAATAGAAGGCAGACAACTTCACTTCTGATACCAAAAGATTCCGAATGTAGGGGCTAATCTGTGCCCAGTACCCAGCCCAAGTAGATGGGATAGGCATGGGGTGGATTCACTTATGGATGTGTAATCCTCCCACAAAGGTAGCAGAGATGCTCTGATAGGGCTAATCCAACTGAATGGCTACAGTAGCCTCTGACCCATTCATAGCCCCAACATGAGCTGAGAACTGGAAGATCCATGCAGCAATGGTTTCCTCCCACACGCTGGAACACCTTTCCCACCCCCCACAAACTGCTCTACATGACCCTGGAGAGGGTGTGGGGATCATCTGTGCATCCCTTCCAGAATCCTGTTTTCTTTAACCCTTTGTGCAGGAAACATCGGTTTGTCTATCAAGGGAGCCTCCATGGCTCTTTTGTTCCTTGAACTACATGGCTAAAAAAGGTGTTTTTAAAAAAACAAATTTTACGTTACACAGGATGGATGTTCTCGTCAGCCAGGCCAAGGACAGTATGAAATGCATCATTCAGCATCAAGTTGGTTTAAACACAAGGTAAAGCTCCATTAAAGAGCCAGGATGTTCGTCTTAGGTGGATATTTTTTGATTTTCAGGGAAGGAATGTGCAATTAACTGGGAGGATTACGTTATAGCCAGCTAATGCGGCACCACGGAACTGTAACAGTTATTTTTAATTTCACAGCAGTGATTGCTTACAAATACAGACTAAAATATTTATTGCAAATATTAACTGTAGTTATTGAAAAGTGTCTGAAGCCCTGATTAGAAAATAGTTATGTTGATGGCAATGAATTATGGAGTGGATATTGTTTACAATCCTAGGAGTTTAAACAAATATATAAAAAAAGACATTTTCTATAACATTTCTCATGCAGTGACAGTTTTTAACTCTGATGCTTAGAAAAACAGGTATATGATGGGTACAATAAAGTATTTCATCATTCTATAGATTGATACATGTCAGCATGGCCATGAAGGGATTTTAATCTTCTGGAGTTTTAGAGGTTGTTGCCTCATATTATGCCTGATTCTGTAGCACCGAAGTCAATAGGAACTTGCAATTGACTTCAATGGGTGCCGGATTAGGCCAATTTTGGATGATGAAAAGAAAGCTAGTTATCTTTGAACTCCATTGAAGGAACTCGCACTGAACTTTGCAAGATAAGGTAATGATGTTGCAATCCACAAAAGGAAGAGTACATGTTTAACATTTACTATTGAAAAGCAAGTCTTCTATATAGAAATATTCTCTAAAAGAAAAATCTGATGTATTGACGAATGAAACTGGAATTGCTGAAAACAGTAACATTAAAGCTATTCCTGTGAGAGAGGATCATAGACAAGTGTAGCAATGATATCTTTACAAGATTGCATTTGCCATCTTTACAGCCAAAGACTCTGCATTTCCAAATAAATGGTTTAATTTGACATTAGTCAGTTATTCATTTCCTTAGTAGTAAAGGTATCTAGTTCTCACATATGCTCAAGCTAAGTTCAATTTGCCAAGTGAGGTTCTTTCCATTTCTAAAGTCTCCTCCTGTGTAATTGCAATCTTGTCAATCATAATTATTAAAAACATGTTGAAGATCAGATCTATCACAAAGGTCTTGTCATTGCTAATTTCTCTGTAGTTGTTAAATATTTCCACTGGCACACACACGAACACCAAGGCAAAATCGTAAAAAACTTGTTTGTGTTTCCACTCACTTATTTGCCAGGGTGATTTTGAACACTTCTTAGAAATTTTGCTTAAAGCGTAAATGCAACGTTACTGCACCACATGCTGAAAATTAGGCATGTACTGTGGGTGAGGTACTGACATCTTTTCCTGACTTTTACGGGGTACTGATCTCATAAAAGTAACAAAATTACATCAATTTACACTTTAAACAGTCAAATCCCCATTTAGTTGTGCCTCAAATAGTCTCGGGGGGTTTATTTGTATTAAGCACAACTGAATGAAAAACACAACAGCTTGAAACTAATTGCGCTCACAAAATTTCAGTTCCATTATCATCATCTTAAATATACTGAATCTGTCTATGAATTGTACATAAATGCGGTAGAAATACAGAGCAGAGCACACACCCAGCAGCTACAGCTTTTGTCTACTCAGGCAGCACTTTTTAAAGCTTTATGTGAAATAAAAGGTCAGTGTCTGTCAAATAGCCTCGCACAGGTGGAAAAAACATTGTTAAATTTAACACAATATTTAAAAAATAAATGCTATTTATCCACTGTGAACAGAATGGAGCTGTATGCTTTCTACACTTGAGGCAAGTATTTTAATTTAAATAATATAAAAATGATCAGTTTTCCCATTTGGTATGGGTCCAGAGATGAATCTCTGATCAACTGATATGCAAATATACACATTTCTCATTTAAAACCAAACACTCAGGTAAATGTGAAACTATCATATTAGAAGATTAATTGCTCAGAAATTGTTGACTATTTACAATATACAAAGTGGAAATGGGTCTGATTTATAGGAGACAGTCTGTTATTTGGGGTAATACAGAAATTGGAGTCTGGTGTGTGCATTACATTGGCCTTTTACAAGATACATGGAAGCAAGCAGTAATTGGGTAATGTTATTTCCTGATGTATACAAGCTTCATTTGAAAGGAAATATCTGCATTTAAAATGCTGTCTTAATTAACTGCATTTGGATAGCCCCTGACAAATGCATGCAGAAAAGTTTAGAGGAATGGCTCAGTTACCATCATGAAATATCCAGTGCTTACAGAAAAGAATTGGTAACGAAGGGCATGACCAGTTTTCGGCAGATGAGAATGTTGAGGATAGGGAAGATTTAATTAACAGAATAAATTTTAAGATCTGTAGACTGCAAGAGAGTTAGTGCAATAGGTTATCAAAAATGATGTGTCATCCATTAGTGGGTTGTGAGGTTTCCTGTGGACTGTGGTCTCAAAGATCTAGTGGACTAATTGTTCATATCACACCTACTTCTAAAATCACTACAGCACCATAGCTTGCAGACTATATTCTTGCTCTCTTCCATAAAATCATAAAACAGGTGAGAAAATTCTGGGTGCAATTTTCAGAGAAACAGCAGAAGAACATTTTTTACTTTTCACATAGGTTGCTTTGGGAGGCTACATTAAAGCGTTTCAGTTTAAATTAATTCATAGATCACAATGGAATTCTTCTCACATGAACTAGGACTAAGGTGTAGAAAAAATTAATAGAAAAGTGTTATTTACCTTTTACACAATACAAAAACCAGGGATCATTTGATGAAATTAAATAGTCAGAAGGTTTAATACAAACAAGACAAAGTACTTTTTCACACAACACAAAATTAACCTGTGAAACGCATTGCCATGGGATGTTGTGAAGGACAAAAACATAATGGGGTTCAAAAAAGAACTAGATACATTCATAGAGGATAGGTCCATCAATGGCTATTAGCCAAAATGGTCAGGGATGCAACCCTATGCTCAGCGCGACCCTAAACTTGTGATTGACAGAAGGCAGGAGTGTAAGACAGGGTGGATCACTTCATAATTACCTTGTTCTTTACACTCCTCCTGAAGCTCTGGTACAGGCCACTGTCAGAGACAGGATACTGGGCAAGAAGGACCGCGGTCTGACCCAGTACGGCAGCTCTTATGTTTTTATGAATGAGACACTGTAGTAAAACTGTGAAACGGGTGGGGGAAAGAGACAGGTATCTTCACATGTCTGGAGAACTGTTTTGGCAATAGACAGACTTTACATGTCTGGCATCACTCATGCCTCAATCTTAAAATTATGACTTCACTGCTTTACAAGACGGAATAGGTAGTCACTGAAACTGGACACCAAATGCTTGCAACAGCATGTGTATCTAAAAGATTTTTTCTGCAGACCTTACTAACGACTGGAATTATAGCCTTGGTGAAGTAATACATTCATTTGCAAAAAGCAAAGTTATTTGGAGAGAGTGTTGCCTCTGCATATCCACACTCGTGGGATGAGCCCTCCCAGAACACTGATTTTGGGGAAGCTGTGCCCTTTGGAACAGTGCAAGCTTTCCTGTGCAAGACTGAATATTTGTAGCTGAGGTTATGAGTCTCTCAGCAGTCCCCAACTGCCTACGCTCCTTCTGCTAAAGATGCAATAAGAGCAGGACGCTGAGGGGAAGAAGGACTGGCTGTAGTAACAAGTCATTGTTATTACTTTCACTCCTGGGAGCAGTGTAGAGTGAACAAGTGAAGTGTATGCCTCTACTAGCCAAAGGGCTACAAAGACACATGAGCCCAGAATCCAGCAGTGATTCAACCACTGATACTGGTGAGTCTGACTTTTGCTATCAGAAGTGAAACTTCAGAGAGAAGGGCAGCTGGATTCTCTTCTGGTTCACATATCAACAGAATTGGTAGCTCAGTTCCATTTGGGAGGATACCAAATCCTCCGGCAGCTATACTAGAGCAGTCTCACTGAACAAAGTCAGGAGCAACTGAAATGAGGGTTTTGTCATGGAAACGCATACAGTATGTAGCCTTAAGTAAAGCTGTTGTTACTGTGGATGCTATAATTACCCTTCCCCATGCTGCCAGAGTTCTACGAAACACATGAAATAGAACTATTGTTCCTTTTATAAAGCCCAAACCAGAATCTCAGCCAACCTCTTTAGAACAGCCGTGGTGTATTGCGTCAGGCGAAGTGACCAATGCTGTACTACATGAGTGACTGTGTTATGAGGTCCATGATATATTTTGATTGAAGGTTTTTAAAACTGTGTGTTATGCAGTATTAGAAATGCTAATTGAGCCAAAGTCTGTACAAACTTAGAAAGCTCAAATAGCTTGGATTTATGCTTCAAAAAACACCTTTCCACTCTCCAAAATTACAAGTTGGAGGACAGTGTGATTAAACCAAAATTCTGCTTTGTCAGGAAAGTTTATAAATGTAAATGCATGAATAATATTTAAGGGAAACAGCAAATGTGAAGCCTGCAATGCGAAATACAGCAGCAGGGTCTGGATAATTACACACCACCTTTCCAAACGTGAAGGTTACAAAATGACAGAGAGGGTCACATATTTTCAGATTCAATAACAGGGACGTAGGAATTGCCAGACTAGATCAGACCCAACTCTAGTCTAGCATCCTGTCCCTGACAGTGGCCAACACCAGATGTTTAGGAGGATGGTGCAGACACACTGCAGTTTAAGGGATTATTTATTAATAATAATCAGTTTTGGAAAGATGCAATTTAAAAACAAAGGTTAACAAAAGCTAAGATTTAAACTGCATAAAGGTGGGAGGATGCTAAAATTTGGTGGCAAACGTCAACACACTACAGGAAGCCTTTGAGTACTGAGCGGGGGAGAAGGAACTTAAACCAGGTAATATTATATTCCTCCATCCCTGTAATTGAACAGTGCTTGTATTAATCCCCTGTATAAAATGAAGTTATTCAACATTGTAAAGCATGAAAATAAATATCCAGCATTTTAAAATACTCAAGAGAGTTGGCAACCTGTATTTGAGAAAGGAACCCTCTTCAAGATTTCCCCCCAATGTTCCTTTCCTTTTTTAAATCTATCAATCCATATTATGGCTACTGCCAGTTACCCCAAGCACAGATATTTATGAGCAAATGCAGACTAAGCATGTTACGTTTCCAACACATTCAAATCTTCACTGGTTAGGAGAGTAGCCATCCAACTCAAGGTTCAGCTTTCCCTGTATATTTTATAGCTCCCACAAGTTCATTGGAAGCACAAGTGTTAAACCCAAGGTAAAGAGCAGTTCTGTACCTCTGCTTGAATACTTGTGACTGATCCTGTAATTCCATTCTCAGCACTTATATTATTAGAGCTGTTGTTTGGAGAACTGGGACCAGATCCAGGAGCACTGTTGCATGCAGAGTCTAAAACACATTCAAAAACAACGCTTAGAAACAGTACAAACTATCTCTGCAATGCTATTTGGAGAGATCTATCAGGGAAAACAAAAACCCTGAAGATGTAATAAAACATTTCTATATTGAGAACATACCAACAAAGATGTACTTTCAAACAGAGTGTCCAAATACTTATATCTTTTCTCTGCAACCTTTTTTTGCATAGTGTGTCAAGAACTTTAAATATGATTAAGCACACAATAAACAATTTAGAAAGCATGAACAAGCCAAGTCAGTCTATGTTAAACTGTTCTACTATAGTTTTATGAAGTGCCTCCTCCAATCCACTTTAGCATTTTATCTTAATCATGCTCTCAGTCTTGCACAAGTAACTAACTTTCTGAGCTTTGACATTTTCCCATGCACTTTTCTTGTATATTTGAATTTATTCATGTTTTAAATGGAAAGATACTTTCATTACTGACCCTTGACAGCTTTTTCACACCAGCACCAACGTTCACTTATACAAAAAGTGCCCCAATGAATATAAGTGGTCATGCCCTTAGTGGTTATTTGTTAAGAGCTGACGGTGTGCTCAGCATTCTATGAGAAACAGTTACTTTCCTGAGGTGCTGTCAACTACAGAATTGTAGCTTCAGCAGCACACAGGACCTTAACACCAATCTGGAGCTCTGGTCCAGTACTGAGTTAAAGGGAACAGTACTAATTAGATAATTAATACCACTTCCCACAGCACCTGGGTTTTCCTTAGAAGTCTCCCATCCAAGTACTAGTTTCTTTCCATTCCCAACAGGGAAGCGCTAGGAAAGGGCTGGAATCAGAAGAGTGTGAGCAGGTCTCCAGGATTCCAAGTGAGGAAATAATGAACACAGAGGGTGAAGTCTGACTTTCAAGTATACATTTTTTTTGCCCCTGGATTACTGGTAGACGCCTCCATGTGCTGCATTCATCCCAGGACAGAAAAATGGGAGGATAATTGAGAAAATAAAAGGCAACCTCATAAGAGTTGTTTTGAGTGTCTCCAAACATCGGTCTCTTTACACTTATTGTCCTGCAGCACTAGCTGGACAACTCTTATCATCATGAAAACGTGCAAAGTTCCCAGATATTACACTAAAAGTCCTCCATGTAGACAGTGGTCAAAGTCTCTCAGAGGTAACAAAAACCCACACAGAGTTTGTCCCTCGGGAATCCTAGTCTGTTCTGGCCACTCACTAATTACTGATTGAGCTTTCCCTTCCCGCTGTCTCACTTGCAGCGCTTGTCCCAGGCCTACACATCTAGAGCTCTAAGCCTCTAGAGATGGGTGTTCTCTTGTTCAGGGAAACTGTCTTTGAGGCCTTCCACACCCACTTTATATTATTATTCCTTCCTAATTACGTACAGCTTGTTACTTCTGACAGGGATGGCAGGATAGGACAGATAAGTCCCTGTCTCTAGGACAGTTTTTATCTTTGAAAACTCATGGCGATCGGGGGAAGTCCCGGACGACTGAAAAAAGGCTAATGTAGTGCCCATCTTTAAAAAAGGGAAGGAGGAGGATCCGGGGAACTACAGGCCAGTCAGCCTCACCTCAGTCCCCGGAAAAATCATGGAGCAAGTCCTCAAGGAATCAATTCTGAAGCACTTAGAGGAGGGGAAAGTGATCAGGAACAGTCAGCATGGATTCACCAAGGGCAAGTCATGCCTGACTAATCTAATTGCCTTCTATGATGAGATAACTGGCTCTGTGGATGAGGGGAAAGCAGTGGCCGTGTTATTTCTTGACTTTTGCAAAGTTTTTGATACGGTCTCCCACAGTATTCTTGCCAGCAAGTTAAAGAAGTATGGGCTGGATAAATGGACTATAAGGTGGATAGAAAGATGGCTAGATTGTCGGGCTCAACGGGTAGTGATCAATGGTTCCATGTCTAGTTGGTAGTCGGTAGCAAGCAGAGTGCCCCAAGGGTCAATCCTGGGGTCGGTTTTGTACAATATCTTCATTAATGATCTGGAGGATGGCGTGGACTGCACCCTCAGCAAGTTAGCAGATGACACTAAACTGGGAGGAGTTGTAGATACGCTGGAGGGTAGGGCTAGGATAAAGAGGGACCTAGACAAATTAGCGGATTGGGCCAAAAGAAATCTGATGAGGTTCAACAAAGACAAGTGCAGAGTCCTGCACTTAGGACAGAAGAATCCCATGTACTGCTACAGACTAGGGACCAAATGGCTCGGCAGCAGTTCTGCAGAAAAGGACCTAGTGGTTACAGTGGACGAGAAGCTGGATATGAGTCAACAGTGTGCCCTTGTTGCCAAGAAGGCCAATGGCATTTTGGGGTGTATAAGTAGGGGCATTGCCAGCAGATCGAGGGACATGATCGTTCCCCTCTATTCGACATTGGTGAGGCCTCATCATTGGTGAGACATTGGAGTACTGTGTCCAGTTTTGGGCCCCACACTACAAGAAGGATGTGGAAAAACTGGAAAGTGTCCAGCGGAGGGCAACAAAAATGATTAGGGGACTGGAACACATGACTTATGAGGAGAGGCTGAGGGAACTGGGATTGTTTAGTCTGCGGAAGAGAAGAATGAGGGGGGATTTGATAGCTGCTTTCAACTACCTGAAAGGGGGTTCCAAAAAGGATGGATCTAGACTGTTCTCAGTGGTAGCAGATGATAGAATGAGGAGTAATGGTCTCAAGTTGCAGTGGGGGAGGTTTAGGGTGGGGGACATTAGGAAAAACTTTTCACTAGGAGGGTGGTGAACCACTGGAATGGGTTACCTAGGGAGGTGGTGGAATCTCCTTCCTTTGAGGTTTTTAAGGTCAGGCTTGACAAAGCTCTGGCTGGGATGATTTAATTGGGGATTGGTCCTGCTTTGAGCAGAGGGTTGGACTAGATGACCTCTTGAGGTCCCTTCCAACCCTGATGTTCTATGACCCCTTCCTACACTCATCCAGTGTGGAATGTACACAACCCATCACAACACAACCACGAGGATTTTGTACTTAAAATAAAACTTCACTTTATAATTCTATTGCTGTAAACCCTTATTATATGACCAACAAAATGCCCACAACTTCACATATGTTACCGCTATGTTCTTAACACCCCCTCTTCTAACCAGGGCAAGTGGGACATCCGACCTGAACCCAAAACTTTTTTTTAACAGCCTATAAAGCTGCATTTCCCAGCTCCAGTGCAGCACTGCAGATTAGTTGATTTCGCGGCTACCAGAAAATTCTTCTGGAGCACAGAGCAGGCCCATAGGAGCCTCTTATTTTGCATATAGCACAGTTTTCAGTGTTTCTCTTTTTATTATCTAAGAAGTATGCTTGGCAGAATTCTGCTGTGTTATTTTTTTATAATTTTGACACATGACATATATGTTCATTTTTAAACATTTTTATCCATGTAAATTTTCACTGTTGAAGGAAATTGTATGAGCGGGGGGAAAGGAAGTAGACTATAATTAAATGAGAGCAGCCATTGAGATTCAAAAAGTTAAAGCTTTATAACTGTTAAAACACAAATTGTCAGCATCACACGTCAAACTATATAAATTAAATAACCTTAAAATCAAACTCTAATAAGTTCTCCAGCAGCATTTTTCTTATTTTGCCTATCTGTAAATTTTGACGGTCATCACTCAAAATACTTTTTTTTGTCAGTTTGTGGTTGCACAGTGAAATCAATGTTCACCAACATTTACCAATAGCAATCTAAGCCTTCCAAGACTAGTTAGAAAGCAGCAATCACTGCGACCTTTTGACAGCCACTCCAACTATGAGAAAATAGGATTTGGCTGACCCCAGTATAATTTTCAGGTAGTTTTGACATAACAGCCTGATGTAATCTGGGACATTTCACTGGGATGTCTCCGTGGAAATGGAGCCAACTGGTATGACTTTGGGGACATGAAACAACTTTGTTTTAGTTATTTAATTGCTGAAACCCCCTTAAACTGGTTAGTGGAGTAATTCGGCACATATTATGGTAGGAGTAGAGTAAATAAGTAGATTTTACTGTCCTCTATAATCAAGAGAAATTTAAGGATTAAGTAACAATCTAAAACTGACTGCCTACCTAGTAATCAATAGACGTCACATACTCAAAGGTATTTTCTTTCTATAAATCTGCTACTAATCTGATTATTCCAAGCACTATGCATTTTACCTATGTGACTCTATAGGCTCTAGTGGATCGACATCCATTTGCTACCACATGTACCAGCCATGAAACTATGGAACCGTCTCTGAGCTTCCGCAACTATCTTCTCCACACCCTCCAAACAATACTATGACTTCTCAAGTCATGCTTCCCAATACACTTGTGAAGAATGAGAAGCCAACAACATGACTTATTTGAGTATCTATATGTAATAACGACAGACCCTGGTCGTCGGTGGGTGGGATTGAACCGGGGACCTCTGGAGCTTAGTGCATGAGCCTCTACCACATGAGCTAAAAGTCAACCGGCTGGGAGATAAGGCTGTAGAGCAAACACACTTATCTCTCTCTCTCTTTAAGTGGTCTCCATGCCACTAGATGGGACAGAAAAACACATACATGTATGAGCATGCTTACTGAACAAACAGGAGAACCTTTTTCCGCTGCCCAAAGCCTTATTCTTGACATTGTAAGCAAAAATTAGTACTCAGCACTATTCCTTCCTATATGAAGTTAACCTACAAACAAAAGGAAATTCTTTTCATCCATGGACTTGCCCAAAATAGCAATGTATTTTCTATTCTATTGCAAAGATATGAGAGCTATGACATTACCAAGATGCTCATTTAGTTCAGTGATGACACTGGAAGTGGAGAAAGGCTCTTTCAAAGTGACTATTGGAGAGTTGGAGAAGAAATTAACCAAAGACTTCTTTTTAAAATGCTGATCAAGGATGTGGTTCCTCCTTAATTAGACATGTGACCATCACCCCAGCTGACAGGAGCGCAGACACTCAGCAATCAGAGCACTGAGGCAGAAAATCCTCCTTTTTTTCCCCCCAACATCACTGTGCTTTGAAATAAAATTACTTTCTGAGGTTGTGAGATCTCTGTAGCACTCCATAACATACTGCTTTATTCATGAATGTAAAGCCGGCCTTCATACCTTTAGAACATAATTTTGGAAATAAAAGGTGATTCTGTGTAAAAACAGCCTCATTACTCTTTCTTGTGCCTTGCCTCCTGCTGCCAGTGTTGGTCTTCCTCTGTCCAATTAAGTGAGCACTAAGCACCAACATTTTGAGTGAAGAAAATCCAATTAACCTGAAGTTTCACTACTGCCCTTCAACTTTCTCCACAATGGGCACATGTGGCTCTTAATGAAAACCTAGACTTTGTAGAAAGAACATTTTGGTTGGATAGAAAACACATGCACTTCTGTAAGTAACAGGTCATAAGCTATGATTTATTGGATTCCACGTTTATTACCTAAACAAAAGAAAAACATGTGGCACTCAATTTATCTTTGTGATACATTCAAGCCTTAATTTCATCCAGGGATATTCTCTGTGGATTAAAAGTACACTTTTCCCCTGAAAAGTGGCTGTAAAAATGGCATTTTCAACTCAACACATGAACTCCGTATTTACCTAGAGTCTGACCCGCTGACTGAAATGACCAAAATAAAACGTTCATGCTTTTCATTCCTATTAGTGCAGCAGGAACCCAGGCAGCTAAGAGCGTAAGCAGGAATCTATTCCTGGCTGTTGATCAGCCGCCTCTTTTTTTGTTTTTTTTCAAAACTTAATTCCAGTCAGTTACATCTGTAGACACCCAGCAAAGACGGGTGTGCACAGGTGTCACAGAGGGCACCATCTGAAAACAATGAAGTTGCACAAGTGTTACAAAGGCCCTAATTTGGCCTGCAGAACCTTTGTAACAGGCAGTAGCATAAGAAGGAAAGAAATAAGCATGCTTCTCAGCTCTGTTGTGGAGTTTGCAGGGCTGCTGGTTAGAAAAAGCATCTCCTGCTTGTAAACCAAGAACATTTGGTAAGGAGATAACACACCCACACATACACTCATGGAACCCATGATGCCATTTCTACTGAGCCACTTTTCAGAGCAGAGCTGAATTTTAAGCTGCATGAATTGTGACACTGTGCTCTGAAGTGCCAGGGAGGTCTGAGAAAAGCAAAAAGTGGTTGTCTAAATATACTTACACACAGCTCTCTCTAGATGGTGCTAAAAATTAAACTTTATGATAATCTAGAATCTTACCTAGTCTACCTCCTAATATGAAATTTCTCCAAAAAAGAAATGTTGATTACTTTTTGCAAGAGGTTGTGAAATAAGTAACTTCTGAGTATATCATCATCTATTGTAAAACAACACATAGCGTGTTTTTATATTTAAAGTAGGACTGTCAAAAATCGCAGTTAACTCAAGTGATTAACTCAAAAAAATTAATCGCAATTAAAAAAATAATTGCGATTAATCACACTTATAACAGTAGAATACCATTGAAATTTATTAAATATTTTTGGATATTTTTCTACATTTTCAATATTTATTTCAATTACAACACAGAATACAAAGTTTACAGTGCTCACTTTATATTATTTTTTATTACATATATTTGCACTGTAAAAATGATAAACAAAAGAAATAGTATTTTTCAATTCACCTCATAAAAGGACTGAAGTGCGATCTCTTTATCAAGAAAGTGTAATTTACAAATCCAGATTATTTTGGTTACATGACTGCATTCAAAAATAAAACAGTGTGAAACTTTAGAGCCTACAAGTCCACACAGTCCTATTTCTCATTCTGCCAATCGCTAAGACAAACATGTTTGTTTACTTTGACAGGAGATACTGCTGCCTGCTTCTTATTTATGTCACCTGAAAGTGAGAACAGGCGTTCACATGGAACTTTTGTAGCTGGCGTTGCAAGGTATTACATGCCAGATATGCTAAACATTCGTATGCCCCTTCATGTTTCGGTCACCATTCCAGAGCACATGCTTCCATGCTGATGATGCTCGTTAAAAAAAAAAAATGTGTCAATTACATTTGTGACTGTACTCCTTGGGGGAAGAATTGTATGTCTCCTGCTCTGTTTTACCTGCCTTCTGCCATATATTTCATGTAATAATAGCAGTCTCAGATGATGACCGAGCACATAATTGTTTTAAGAACACTTTCACAGCAGATTTGACAAAACACAAAGAATGTATCAATGTGAGATTTCTAAAAAATAGCTACAGCACTTGACCTAAGCTTTAAGAATCTGAAGTGCTGTCCAAAATCTGAGAGGGACGAGGTGTGGAACATGCTTTTAGAAGTCTTAAAAGAGCAACACTCTGATGCGGAAACTACAGAACCCAAACCACCAAAGAAGAAAAATCAACCTTCTGCTGGTGGCATCTGACTCAGATGATGAAAATGAACATGCATCAGTCCACACTGCTTTGGATCATTATCAAGCAGAACCCATCATCAGTGTGGAACCATGTCCTATGGAATGGTGGTTGAAGCATGAAGGGACATATGAATCTTTAGCGCATCTGGCATGTAAATATCTTACAACATCAGCTACAACAGTGCCATGCGAATGCCTGTTCTCACTTTCAGGTGACATTGTAAACAGGAAGCAGGCAGCATTATCTCCTGCAAATTGTAACCAACCTTGTTCGTCTGAGTGATTGGCTGACCAAGAAGTAGGACTGAGTGGACTTGTAGACTCTAAAGTTTTACATTGTTTTATTTTTGAATGCAGTTTTTTGTACATAATTCTACATTTGTAAGTTAAACTTTCATGATAAAGAAATTGCACTACAGTACTTGTATGAGGTGAATTTTTTTGGTTTTTACAGTGCAAATATTTGTAATAAAAAATAAATATAAAGCGAGCACTGTACACTTTGTATTCTGTGTTGTAATTTAAATTAATATATTTTAAAATGTAATAAACATCCAAAATATTAAAAATAAATGGTATTCTATTGTTGTTTAATCTCACGATCACAATTAATTTTTTTAATTGCTTGACGGTCCTAATTTAAATTAATTGTTTGATGAAGAACAATGGAGGTCTGCATAAGGCCCAAAATAATATGGCGTCAAAAGCATTTATCATTGGAGTGGTACAGTTATGAATTATGCTTAGCACCTGGATCCATGGACATTAGTAGAAATGCCTTTGAGACATTTCATGCTGTATTTCCCAACAACCCGTAATTTCTACCATCTTGAAATACTGCACTGGCACCATATCTATATCTGATTAACACAAGATTAAAAACTAGAGTTGTGAAACAGAGCCTGTGGACTTGGAAACAATGCCTTCATTGATGAATGTCCAAGGACTAAAGGGTTAAGGGTGCCAAAGGGAGTACAGAAATCCTGACTGAAGAATTAATCAGATATATAAACAGGTTTTAAAGCTGGGAGCCTTCTATAGAATGCGACAAGAGGCATGGCTTTCAGTTGCTTATCCAACAATTACCCAAAATTGGAATTAATTGAGAAACTTAACAGTAACAAGTCACTGGGACCAGATGGCATTCACCCAAGAGTTCTGAAAGAACTCAAATGTGAAACTGCGGGACTATTAACCACGGTTTGTAACCTGTCCTTTAAATCACCTACTGTACCCAATGACTGGAAGATAGCTAATGTAACGCCAATATTTAAGAAGGGCTCTAGAGGTGATCCTGGCAATTACAGACCGGTAAGTCGAACGTCCGTACCGGGCAAATTAGTTGAAACCATAGTAAAGAATAAAATTGTCAGACACATAGAAGAACATAAATTGTTACGCAAAAGTCAACATGGCTTCTGTAAAGGGAGATCATGTCTTACTAATCTATTAGAGTTCTTTGAGGGGCTCAACAAATATGTGGACAAGGGGGATCCAGTGGACATAGTGTACTTAGATTTCCAGAAAGCCTTTGACAAGCTCTTATATAAAAGCTCTTATATAAATTAAGTTGTCATGGGATAAGAGGGAAGATCCTTTCATGGATTGAGAACTGATTAAAAGACAGGGAACAATGGGTAGAAATAAATGGTAAATTTTCAGAATGGAGAGGGGTAAGTAGTGGTGTTCCCCAAGGGTCAGTCCTTGGACCAGTCCTATTCAACTTATTCATAAATGATCTGGAGAAAGGGGTAAACAGTAAGTTTGCAGATGATACTAAACTGCTCAAGATAGTTAAGACCAAAGCAGACTGTGAAGATCTTCAAAAAGATCTCACAAAACTAAGTGATTGGGCAACAAAATGGCAAATGAAATTTAATGTGGACAAATGTAAAGTAATGCACATTGGAAAAAATGACCCCAACTATACTCACAATATGATGGGGGCTAATTTATCTATAACTAATCAGGAGAAAGATCTTGGAGTCATCGTGGACAGTTCTCTGAAGACGTCCACGCAGTGTGCAGTGGCAGTCAAAAAAGCAAACGGAATGTTAGGAATCATTAAAAAAGGGATAGGGAATAAGATGGAGAATATCTTATTGCCCTTATATAAATCCATGGTATGCCCACATCCTGAATACTGCGTACAGATGAGGTCCCCTCATCTCAAAAAAAGATATACTGGCATTAGAAAAGGGCAACTAAAATGATTAGAGGTTTGGAACAGGTCCCATACGAGGTGAGATTAAAGAGGCTAGGACGTTTCATCTTGGAAAAGAGGAGACTAAGGGGGGATATGATAGAGGTATAGAAAATCATGAGTAGTGTTGAGAAAGTGAAAGTTATTTACTTGTTCCCAAAATATAAGAACTAGGGGTCACCAAATGAAATTAATGGGTAGCATGTTTAAAACAAATAAAAGGAAGTTCTTCTACAATCAGCGCACAGTTAACCTGCGCAACTCCTTGCTTGAGGAGGTTGTGAAGGCTAGGACTATAACAGGGTTTAAAAGAGAATTGGATAAATTCATGGATGTTAAGTCCATTAATGGCTATTAGCCAGGATGGGTAAGGAATGGTGTCCCTAGCCTCTGTTTGTCAGAGGGTGGAGATGGATGGCATGAAAGAGATCACTTGATCATTACCTGTTAGGTTCACAGGCACCTGGCATTGGCCACTGTTGACAAACAGGATACTGGGCTGGATGGACCTTTGGTCTGACCCAGTATGGCTGTTCTTATGTTCTTATGTTAACATACCTGTGACATCCAGGGGACGCTTCTTCAGAGCAGTAACCACTGGGCCATCTTTCCTGCGTAACAGGGGACTGCTCCGTCTTTCAGCAACTTTCTGCTTTAATCTGGATCGTAACTTCAGGTTGGGTTCAGATGCTGTACAAAGAAAGGAAAAGTCATCACTGAATGCAGAGTTCCATTTAACATCATCTTATTCATCGTTTTCTGCTAACTATATTGGCTAATCTTCAGTGAAGTATTCCACAGAAATGTAAGGGAAATTAATTATATGACATAATAATTGGAATGAAGCATTATCAGTATAATGAAAAAATACCAACAGATACCTTCTGCACTAGTTCTGTTAAAACACTAATGATCAGGATTAATAGTGCTTTTTATAAAAAAGCATGTTACAATGTTTTACCTATGGACTGGAGATAATGGTTTGCAGTATGATTTGTTCTAAAGTTCATGAGATCTAATACAAAGTAAGATATTCACCTATAATATATTTATAATCACTCCACTGCTGACTACTAAGCTTATCACAAAGGCAGAGCCTTGGAATGGATATTCTATAAATTAATAAATCAATGGGCCTCTATAGCGGATAACAAAAGAATAATTATCTTAATTTCCCAAGCATAGTTCAAGGATTGTCGTATGACTAACACACACACAATACTTCAAAAGTTTATCTTAAAATGTGTAACTACCTTAAGGTCATCAGGACTGCCAAGAGGTTTGTGGCCACAGGAAATTTGTAAAATTTGAACCCCTTTACATCATATGATACACATTTTAACTATCCCCTTAAATGAAAGTTTCAGGCATGGGAATGTTCCAAGACGCTATATTCATCAAATGGAAGAGTCAGGAGATGTGCACAGAACCCTCACCACACCCTCCTAAGTAGGAATCAGAGAAGAAACTGAACTGCCAGCACTATGTGTCTCATATAAATATTTTTCAATAGGTAAGGAAGCCATGAGAAAGGGAAAAGATTCCCACTGGAAGACATCTTTTTTTGTAAACTTTGTGCTCTCTTGAGTATGTTTGAAATATTTCCTTGAGTGCTTCAGGGCTCCTAACATTTACTGGATTTGTAAACTTACCCAAACTTTCTCCTCCTCCACTCTCCAGCAATTCTGCTGTCTAATTCCTTTTACTGGCAAGTTCTATGCTCTCACCACTAAATACTGATACACTTGATTCTTTGTGCCCAAGGGTTGACAATGTAAAACTTCTTCAGCAGACTTGAAGTCGGATTTACAAACTGATTTTGTTTAACAAAGTCTGGCTACAGATTTATTTCCCTCTAGAGTGTGTAGAATGGCAACATAGAATGTTTTAATTGAGAACAGCACACAAATTGGAAGTTGACGACTTCATGATCAAATGCTTAAAAGTTCTCATCAAAACTGTTCTCTGATGAGACTTTAGAGAAGGAGCTTTTCATGAATATACCATGGACAGAAAAAAATGTCTACCTAAATTTGCTTTAAAAAAAGATAAAGGAGATACTTTTAAAAAGTGTCAGGCTCATCAAGATGATTTTAAAATTCAATTTGAAATCCATTAGTGAAGGGCAAAATCACGTTATAGGCCATTTACATAAAGACAGCAAGTGGAATGAATATAAATCTGTTGTTTGCCAGAAGGACAAAATTAAAGAGGGGGCTATTTAAATATCAATTGCACTTTCTTCCACGTTAGTTCAGAAAAAAAAGAGCTCTGCTTTAAAGGGAAGGATCTAATATTAGTTTAAAAGTAGACAATAGACATGAGAACACTCAGAGCCTCATGGTATAGTCTTTATTCTTTAAGGTAGATAATTTACAGTTACAGCCAATTTACATTTTAAATAAATTAATTGATTAGATGTTTGGGTCTACACTTTAAAAAAAAGTAAAGCAATGTTTCATATAAATGTGGCTATGTATATTGTGCATATATATGGAGTATCTACATATGCATGCAATGTATGAAGTGAGCTGTAGCTCATGAAAGCTTATGCTCAAATAAATTTGTAAGTCTCGAAGGTGCCACAAGTCCTCCTTTTCTTTTTGCGGATACAGACTAACACGGCTGCTACGCTGAACCATATTCTACAGTTGGTTAAAGCATCTGACTTCTGACAAAGAAAAATACGACAATATAAATTACATTAAAATGAGGATTTCATTCATATTATTTATTCTTGTATGGTATTTGTCTGAATTACGTTTTGTGTTTGGAATAGAGAAATCACTGTATTTTAAAGGTATAAAATGAAGAAAGTGTCTAAGTATGAAACACCTTAAAATGGAGAAAAAAAATCAGGGTATCATAGATTAGCTAATACAGGAACTCCTCACTTAAAGTCGTCCCGGTTAACGCTGTTTCGTTGTTACGTTGCTGATCAATTAGGGAACATGCTTGTTTAAAGTTGCGCAATGCTCCCTTACAATGTCGTTTGGCAGCCGCCTGCTTTGTCCACTGCTTGCAGGAAGAGCCGCCCGTTGAAGTTAGCTAGTGGGGGTTGGGTGGGTTAGCTAGTGGGTTGCCAGGGTGGACCGGCAGCGCCCCATCAGCTCCCTGTTGTTCCCCTAAGTTCCCTGTGCCGCAGCTGCCCAGCAGGCTATCAATTGCCAGCAGTTCAGCTGTCCCTCCCCCCACTGCCATGTGCTGCTCCTGCCCTCTGCCTTGGAGCTGCTCCCCGGAGCCTCCTGCTTGCTGTGCAGGGGGTGTGGGGTGGGGTCTAATGTCACAGTGTCCACCTCCCCCTTGCTCCTGCACCCCACTTACCCAATCTTCCATAGAGTGGGGGGGGGGGAGAAGGAGAGGGAGAGGGGAGGACACAGGACAGGGCTCAGGATGGAGGGAGCTTCCTGGCAGCAGCTGCCATCTCAGCTTGCAGATTAACTTAAAAAGACAGTGAACTTAGAGTGGGCTCAGCGAATTTAAAGGAGTAATGTGCAGCTCTCTCTCTCTCTCCCACACACAGGGTGTGTGTCTCTGTCTCCCCTCCCTCCATTCATGCTGCCTTGTAGAATGTGAGGCTACATTAACAAGTTAACCCTTGAAGGCTCAGGCAATTGCTAGTTCATCATTTAGCAGTAAGGCATTCCCTGGGAAATATCCCACCCTCTGACTTCACTACCTCAACCAAGCTTCACAATCATCATCGCTGTGTACCAGTATTAAATTGTTTGTTTAAAACTTATAGTGTGTGTGTGTGTGTGTGTATCTATATATCTACATAATATATAGTCTTTTGTCTGGTGAAAAAAAATTTCCCTGGTACCTAATCCCCCTCCCCCATTTACATTAATTCTTATGGGGAAATTTGATTTGCTTAACACTGTTTCACTTAAAGTTGCATTTTTCAGGAACATAACTACAACGTTAAGTGAGGAGTTACTGTATTACAAATGATGCTACAGGTCTGAATATACTAATAAGAATCATTTCCTGTAACAAGAATTTCAATGTGAATGAAAATAAGGAACCACATGCTTAAACAAAACATCTCCAAAGGAAGATATGACCATCCAAAGAAAACACATGGAATTTCCCAGACAAATGTATTACATGGTGTTCTTCATCCCCTCCTCATCTTGAGATAAGTTTCAAAATAGTTAGTAGTTGTTTAAACCCTTACCATTCTACAACTAAAAGTTTAGACTTTGTTCTACAATATTGTTTTTTCTTTTTTTTCAAAAAAAATACTAATGCTATACAGAAATTTTTATCAAAACTCCAAGGAATTTTTAAACATTGGTATCCCATTTCACCTGTCATTCATATCCATGGTACATGAAAATATCTGTATACATTTCACTAGGTGTTACGTAAGTCGGAGTTAAGTGAATTAACAACACCCTGCCAGCAGCACAGAATTATCTGAAATTCTAGGTATTTACATATGTTATTTCGGAATGTCTCAGTGTTATAAAGAATTTCAATTTTCAACAATGCATATTGAAAGCTCAGTCAGGGCCAATAAGCTTATTTGTTTTTTTTACTGTCATCTAATGAAAAAAATGCTGCCTAAATTTAAGAGACCTATACTTCAAAAGTATAAATAAGAAAATAACATGAATCAGCCAGCACATAACTCAAACGATATTATGGAGTTTGAGCGCATAGGTTCAATTTTCTTTAAGAAACATCAGTTCTACTGAAAATCAACTGACATTCATCCCACCATACAATGTGTCCAAATGAAGTGTTGTTTCATAGATTCATAGATTCATAGATATTTAGGCCAGAAGGGACCATTATGATCATCTAGTCTGACCTCCTGCACAATGCAGGCCACAGAATTTCACCCACCACTCCTAAGAAAGACCTCACACCTATATCTGTGCTATTGAAGTCCTCAAATTGTAGTTTGAAGACCTCACGGAGCAGAGAATCCTCCAGCAAGTGACCCGTGCCCCATGCTACAGAGGAAGGCGAAAAACCTCCAGGGCCTTCCAATCTGCCCTGGAGGAAAATTCCTTCCCGACCCCAAATATGGCGATCAGCTAAACCCTGAGCATATGGGCAAGATTCATCAGCCAGATACTACAGAAAATTCTTTCCCGGGTAACTTGGATCTTACCCCATCTAAAAACCCATCACAGGCCATTGGTATCCCAGAGTCTTAATGCAATCTACAATGCATGGAAGTCAATCTCAAAAGCTTTGTACTCTTTAGGTCACGTAATGTCTTCTTATCAAATGGTATACACTTATTAATTCAAAAATTCAGTTAGGTATTGTGACAGGGTCGGGCCAGATGGCAACAGGAGAGTAATAGAAGGCAGATATATTAGCCCCAGGTTAAGTAGGTCCCTTTTCCCTAGGTAAGGTAACAGGGAAGGTTCCAGAACAATCACGAACCTTCTGGAGACAATTAAGACAGAGAGGCTGATTAGAACACCTGCAGCCAATCAAGAAGCTGCTAGAATCAATTAAGGAAGGCTAATCAGGGCACCTGGGTTTAAAAAAGAGCTCACTTCAGTTTGTGGTGCGTGTGTAAGGAGCTGGGAGCAAGAGGCGCTAAGAGCGAGGACGCATACTGTTGGAGAACTGAGGAGTACAAGCATTATCAGACACCAGGAGGAAGGTCCTATGGTGAGGATAAAGGTGTTGGGAGGAGGCCATGGGGAAGTAGCCCAGGAATCATAGAATATCAGGGTTGGAAGGGACCTCAGGAGGTCATCTAGCCCAAACCCCTGCTCAAAGCAGGACCAATCCCCAACTAAATCATCCCAGCAAGGGCTTTGTCAAGCCTGACCTTAAAAACTTCTAAGGAAGGAGATTCCACCACCTCCCTAGGTAACGCATTCCAGTATTTCACCACCCTCCTAGTGAAAACGTTTTTCCTAATATGCAACCTAAACCTCCCCCACTGCAACTTGAGACCATTACTCCTCATTCTGTCATCAGCTACCACTGAGAACAGTCTGGATCCATCCTCTTTGGAACCCCCTTTCAGGTAGTTGAAAGCAGCTATCAAATCCCCCCTCATTCTTCTCTTCCACAGACTAAACAATCCCAGTTCCCTCAGCCTCTCCTCATAACTCATGTGTTCCAGTCCCCTAATCATTTTTGTTGCCCTCCCCTGGACTCTTTCCAATTTTTCCACATCCTTCTTGTAGTGTGGGGCCCAAAACTGGACACAGTACTCCAGATGAGGCTTCACCATTGTCCAACAGAGTAGAACGATCACGCCACTCGATCTGCTGGCAATGTCCCTACATATACATCCCAAAATGCTATTGGCCTTCTTGGCAATAAGGGCACACTGTTAACTCATATCCAGCTTCTTGTCCACTGTAACCCCTAGGTCCTTTTCTACCGAACTGCTACCGAGCCATTCAGTCCCTAGTCTGTATCGGTGCATGGGATTCTTCCGTCCTAAGTGCAGGACTCTGCACTTGTCCTTGTTGAACCTCATCAGATTTCTTTTGGCCCAATCCTCCAATTTGTCTAGGTCCCTCTGTATCCTATCCTTACCCTCCAGCGTAGCTACCTCTCCTCCCAGTTTAGTGTCATCTGCAAACTTGCTGAGGGTGCAATCCACACCATCCTCCAGATCATTTATTAAGATACTGAACAAA
Organism: Lepidochelys kempii; assembly: GCF_965140285.1. NCBI lineage: Eukaryota > Metazoa > Chordata > Testudines > Cheloniidae > Lepidochelys > Lepidochelys kempii. Next base: position 74,066,184 of record NC_136390.1, on the reverse strand, counting down.
ACCGGCCCGGAGTTGTACCTGTTGCACAGCTGTTCCAGGAGGTCACTCTAGACAGCTGCATTCCACAGGGCCCTAGGCTGGAACCCAGAGTAGAGAGCGGGCCTGGGTTCCCCGCAAACCTCCCAACTCCTGGTCAGACACAGGAGGAGTTGACCTGGACTGTGGGTTCACAAAAACGGCTAAACTGAGGGCTGCCGTGAAGCTCCAAGATGAGCAAATCTGCCAATAAGCGCACGACCCACCAAGGTAGAGGAGGAACTTTGTCACAACTGATGTCAGCAGTGGGATTTGGTGTGCAGAGCGCGACGGAAGGAGGCGGCTGTTTGGGGGGAGAAAACAAAAAGGAAAGGTTTTTTTTTTTTCACCACAATGGAGGATGTAGTGCGAGCACTGATACAAGCCACAGCTGCCCAGCAGGAGACTACCCATGTCCAGGCAGCCGCCCAACAGGAGGCAGAGCGGCTACAGCAAGAGACTAATTGCCTGCTGATGGACCAGGCTGCTCAAGAACGGGCTATGTTGCAAGAACTGGTAAACCAGGTAAAGGCCCTTACAGAGCTGAAACGTGGCCATGATGGGACGCAGATCATGCGGGCCAGCAATTGGCTGCAGAAAATGACGCGGGGGAATGATGTAGAGGCATACCTCCTGGCCTTTGAGAGGACAGTGCTGCGGGAGGCTTGGCCTCGAAAACAATGGTTTGGCATCTTCGTTCCATTCCTGTGTGGGGAGGCCCAGAAGGCCTATGATTTGCCTGAACAGGCTGCGGCAGACTACCCCCAGCTGCAAGCAGAGATCCTGGCCAGATCTGCGGCCGCAGTGCGGGCCCAGCGATATCATGAATGGAGATACCAGGAAGACAAAGACCCCTCATCCATCTCACACGAAAGTGGTTACGAACTGAGTCCCGGAGTCTGGAGGAGATACTAGAGGTTCTGGTCATCGGCTGATACATGAGAGGACTACTGCCAGACCTTCATGCCTGGGTAAGCCAGAACAAACCCTCCACCTATGATGAGGTTGTCACGCTGGTAGAAAGGCGAAGGACGGCAAGGGAGCTGACCCGACCAGTTAAGGAAGAAGCACCCCAGGTTAAACTAGCAGCACCAAGCCCTCGAGCTCGGGTGACTGGGCCACGAGGAGAACCCAGGTGGAAAAAGAGAGGGGCTGAAGGCCCACCAGAAGCCACAAAGAGTTGGAGCACTGAGGGGGAAGAGGATCATGATGTTAGACTGCCCAAACCAAGAGACCAGGGAACGCCTAGGGCTCCATACGGATGTTACACCTGCGGGGAATGGGGGCGCAGAGCTGCACAGTGTCCCAATGCTGAGGAGCCTATGCAGTGTAACCTGGGGAAGTGGGCAGACCCATGCTCCCTAATCTACCTTGTGGGGTCTCACTTATCCCACATATGTATACCAAACCAGTGAAGCTAAATGGGGTAGAGACCACAGCACTGGTTGATTTGGGGAGTGCTATCACGCTTGTCTCAGGGAAGCTCGTGAAGCGTAGTCAGCTGCTGTGGGCCAAGCATATGGGGATAACATGCATCCATGGGACAGTTGGTTATTACCCCACCATCCCAGTAAAAATCGAGATTCAGGGGAACATTACTGAGGTAGCAGCAGGTGTAGTCCCTAAACTCCCACACCCGGTGTTCATAGGGAGGGACTTCCCAGGGTCTGAAGACTTACTCCCGGTAGGGGAATTGGAGAAAGGGGGAAGCCCTGAAAGTAGTGAGGCATCCACAGTAGACTGTCAACCCCCAACCTTCTTTGAAATGTCCCCAGATTTGTTCTCCACTCCCAGACGGCGTAGAAAGACGAAAAGGGAAAGAAGGGCAGCTAAGGCCCTGGCAACCTGAATACTGGCCCAAAGCCAGAGGGTAGCTCTTGTAGGTAGGCGGACCCGAGCAGCTGAAAAGGAGGCCACCCAGGAGGGAGAAGCACCCGAGTCTGACCCACACCTTAACGCCTCCGAACCAGTAGATGCAACAGAGACTGGCCCCCTAGATCTTGGGCAGATTAGCCCCGGGAGAGCAGATTTTGGAAGGGACCAGGTGAAGACCCAAGGTACGACTACATTAGGAAGGAGGTGACCGAAACAGATGAGGTTCCCATGGAAGGGAAAACCCAAGGACCAGGACCCTACTTCATAATGAAGAAGAATCTCTTATACCGGGTTATATCAGTATAGGGGCAGAAGATACAGCAGATCCTAGTACCTCAAAAACACCCGAATGCTGTATTAAGTCTGGCCGATAGTCATCTTTTTTGGGGGCATTTGGGAGTAAAGAAGACCCTGGCATGGGTCCTGCGACGATTCTTATGGCCCGGAGTACATGAAGAAGTTCGGCGGTACTGTGCATCCTGCCCGGAGTGTCAGCTGCACAGTCCCTGTCCCCACTTGAGGGCACCTTTAGTACCCCTTCCCATCACAGAGGTTCCCTTTGAGTGAATAGCCATGGACCTAGTGGACCCCTGGAGAAGACAGCCCGGGGCCACCAATATATACTTGTCATTCTGGATTATGCTACTCGCTACCCAGAAGCCGTCCCCCTGTGGAACACGGCCTCTAAAACGATAGCTAAAGAGTTGGTGGGGATCTTTGCCCGAGTGGGGCTACCAAAGGAGATATTAACAGATCAAGGAACCCCTTTTATGTCAAAGCTAATGAAGGACCTCTGTACACTGCTCCATATACATACCCTGAGAATTCTAGTCTTTCATCCGCAGATCGATGGGCTGGTAGAAAGGTTTAACCAAACCCCCAAGGCAATGATAAGGAAAGTGGTAAGTCGGGACGGGAATGATTAGGACACCCTACCTTATGTTTGCAATCTGGGAGGTACCTCAGGCCTCAACTGGGTTTTCCCCCTTTGAATTATTATACGGACGCCACCCCCGTGGCATACTAGATATCGCAAAAGAAATCTGGGAAGAAGAACCCAGTGAGGGGAGAAATATAATTGACCATGTGTTGCAGATGCGAGAACGGACAGCCCGGGTCACCCCTATTGTACGGGAACATTTGGAAAAGGCGCAGGAGGTCCAGCGAACCCATTACAATCGCCAGGCAAAAATCCGACAGTTCCAACCAGGGGATCGGGTGATAGTGTTGGTACCCACGGCAGAAAGCAAGCTTTTGGCCCAATGGCAGGGGCCCTATGAGGTAGCTGAACCCATGGGGGAAGTAACATACAAGGTGCGGCAGCCAGGACGCCGGAAACAAGAACAAATTTATCATATTAACCTCTTAAAGCCTTGGCATCAACGAGAGGCATGTGTAGTGGCCCAAGAGACCCCGATCCAGGGAAATAACATGCAGGAGCAGATCAGGATATCCACTGATCTGACACCAAACCAGAAGAAGGACATAACTGAGATGATCAACCGATACCATGACATGTTATCAACCAAACCAGGTGGGACCACCGAAGCATATCACTACATTATCACAGACCCTGGGGCAAAGGTAACTTTAAGGCCCTATCGGGTCCTAGCAGCAAAAAGGGAGGAGATCAAGGCAGAGGTAAGAAGGATGTTGGAGGCGGGAATCATAGAAGAGTCCCACAGTCAGTGGTCAAGCCTGATTGTGTTGGTGCCCAAACCTGATGGCACCACTAGGTTTTGTAATGACTTTCGCCGGCTGAATGAGATATCCAAATTCGATGCATACCCCATATCGATGAGTCAGTTGACTGCCTGGGCAGTGCCCGATTTTTCAGCACCCTTGATTTAACAAAGGGATACTGGCAGATTCCCCTTGCCAAAGATGCGAAAGAAAAGATGACATTCTCTACACCAGAGGATCTGTTTCAATATACTGACAGGTTTCAGAGTAACAGCCGTGTTAGTCTGTATTCGCAAAAAGAAAAGGAGTACTTGTGGCACCTTAGAGACTAACCAATTTATTTGAGCATAAGCTTTCGTGAGCTACAGCATCTGATGAAGTGAGCTGTAGCTCACGAAAGCTTATGCTCAAATAAATTGGTTAGTCTCTAAGGTGCCACAAGTACTCCTTTTCTTTTTTCAATATACTGTTCTTCCTTTTGGACTGCATGGGGCACCTGCCACCTTCCAGCGTCTTATGGACAAGCTCCTATGGCCCCATACCAGTTACGCAGCGGCATACCTGGATGATGTGATTATTCATACCCCCGACTGGGAAACCCACTTAGGAAAGGTGGAAGAGGTTCTGGACACGCTAAGATGGGCTGGCCTCACAGCCAACCCAGCCAAGTGTGCTATAGGGCTAGTCGAGGCTAAATACCTTGGCTACATTGTAGGAAGGGGCATGGGCAAGCCTAAACTAAACAAACTAGAGACTATCCAAAATTGGCCCCAGCTGAATCGGAAAAAGCAAGACTGGGCATTCCTGGGTGTGGTGGGGTACTACCAATGATTTATTCCCCATTTTGCTACCAGAGCGAGTCCCCTGACAGACCTGATAAAAGCTCGGGGTCCAGACATGGTGAAGTGGACAGATGCTGCAGAAAACGCATTCATGGATCTACGGACAGCCCTCTGCAGTAACCCCATGCTTATAGCCCCAGACTTCAACAAAGAATTCATTTTACAAACAGATGCATCTGAAGTAGGATTGGGAGCTGTCCTATCGCAGATGGTCTGAGATGAACACCCAATCCTCTACCTCAGCAGGAAACTCCTCCTGAGAGAGCAGAAGCATGCCACGGTTGAAAGAGTGCCTAGCTGTGAAATGGGCCATGGAAACACTACTTTATTACCTTCTGGGATGACGGTTTACCCTTGTGACCGACCATGCACCCCTCCAGCGGATGCAGCAAAATAAAGAGAAGAACGCAAGGGTGACTAGATGGTTCCTGTCCCTACAATCTTTCCAATTCACCATACAACATCGGGCTGGAAGCCACCATGGCAATGCAGATGGCTTGTCACGAGTACACTGCCTGACGTCCCAAGTTGCCAAACCCCGTAGTGTTGAGCAGTGGGGGGATATGTGACAGGGTCGGGCCAGATGGAGAGTAATAGAAAGCAGATACATTAGCCCCAGGTTAAGTAGGTCCCTTTTCCCTGGGTAAGGTAACAGGGAAGGTTCCAGAACAATCACGAACCTTCTGGAGACAATTAAGACAGACAAGCTGATTAGAACACCTGCAGCCAATCAAGAAGCTGCTAGAATCAATTAGGAAGGCTAATCAGGGCATCTGGGTTGAAAAAGGAGCTCACTTCAGTTTGTGGTGCGCGTGTAAGGAGCTGGGAGCAACAGGCGCTAAGAGCTGAGAGTGAGAATGCATACTGTTGGAGGACGGAGGAGTACAAGCATTATCAGACACCAGGAGGAAGGTCCTATGTTGAGGATAAAGAAGGTGTTGGGAGGAGGCCATGGGAAAGTAGCCCACGGAGTTGTAGCTGTCGCACAGCTGTTCCAGGAGGAACTCTAGACAGCTGCATTCCACAGGGCCCTGGGCTGGAACCCGGAGGAGAGGGTGGGCCCGGGTTCCCCGCAAACCTCCCAACTCCTGGTCAGACACAGGAGGAGTTGACCTGGACTGTGGGTTCACAAAAACGGCCAAACTGAGGGCTGCCGTGAAACTCCAAGGCGAGCAAATCCACCAATAAGCGCAAGACCCACCAAGGTAGAGGAGGAACTTTGTCACAGTATTTATTCAGCCAGATAATTAAGGACACGTCTACCTTTAAGCATGTCATTAGTCTTACTGAAGTCAATGGGGCCATTCGTATGTTCAATTACATTACTGTAATGTAATGGCCTTAGTGGAGTGGCCTTAGTGCCTCAGTTTATTCAGAGAAAATATGATACTCTTGGGGCACATGCAGAATTTGTTTCTCTTGCAGTTTTCTTTGCTTCCCCTCAGAAAAATGGGGAAGCAAAGAAATCTGCAGGGAACAAACACCCTTCCCTAGCAGCCCAGGCGTGTTGGTTCGAGCACCCATAGCACCTGGCAGAGACATAAATGAGCGCGGGAGGAATGGGGGTTGGGCGTGCATGTGTGGAGACGTCAGTCACCATGAGGGAAGGCAGGGCTGGGCAGCTGTGTGCGCAACCAAGAGAGACTCTCGCTCAGCCTTGTGTGGAGGGATAGGGCTTCAGGTTGTTTGGAGGTAGGTATTAGGCAGTCTCTGTCCCCTAGGGCAGAGCAGAAAATGTAGCAGCCTGCCTGCATAGTTGTTCCTATTGTTGTTAGTTAATTGTTCCCATTTATAGTGAATTCCCCCAGGAGCATAAAAAAAGGTGTAAAACGTTTAAGGATCCTTTACATTGCCAGAGTGGTGTAAAGGAGCCTTATTGTAGATGACAGTAAGGGAATCCTCAGTCAGGAAGATCTGTGTGCTCTTTCGCTTTTTTCCTGTGCCTGAGTGGCACAATGGGGTAGATTACAATTCAGGATCTATTTTACTTACCCATTTAAAAAAAGACTGAGGGAAAATAAAATGTTTATAAAAGCGGTCAATAAAATGTCAGGACAGTCAGAACCAAGCACTCTTCAAAGTAGCTAGCGAGGATTATAGCTGGAATGCAGGGTATTGGTTACCAAGTATTTGTAACTTGACACGCATGTGTTTAGAAAGTCCTGAATAGTTAGTGACGTTTTTCTGTACTGTAGTTTAAATAAATTAACAAAATAATTTAAACTGGCTTGATTATATTGTGTTATTCTGACAAATAAAATATGCAGAATTTTTAATTTTTTCATGCAGAATTTCCCCAACAGTAATATGTTCTCTATTCTCTCTAAGGCCTCTCTATTGCATGTGGAACACAGGGCCTTCACCACTGCCTTTATGGGGGAACACAAGCCTTCCTGCTATGTCAAAGCATAGTCCATGGGCAAGGAGAGGGAGAAAACATACTGTGAGTAAATTAACAATTTAAGAAATTAAGACATGTAGAACAACTGCTTCCCCAGTCCATAGGGTCTCCTAAACAAGATACCCATCATGTGCTTTTCCACAGGACCCAATATGACTTGAGACGTTCTATCTGGCTTCTTTCAGCCTCACTGTTTTACCTCCGTAAAACTATTCATTTTAAAGTGGGCTTCTGAAGTAACCTTACATACTGCCTCATTTGCATAAGAGATTTAGCATTTTTCATACTCCCCATACAACGCATTTATGGGAGAAATAATCAGACAGATGTGCCAGGAGTATACCTATCTTTACAGATATTAAGGGTAGTTCTTTAGTGTTTCTAAGTAATACTGACTTTTACAATAAGTTTGGCAAAGCGCAAATGCTATCCTGGGATGTATAATCAAAAGAATCTCGAGTAGAAGTAGAAAGGCTGTTTTACCTCTGTATTTGGCACCAGTGCAATACCAGATCCAATTCTGGTACACAGAACTCAAGAAGGGTATTAAAAAATTGGAGAGGGTTCAGAGAAGACCCACAGGAATGATTAAATATGTCATCTAGTGATAGATTCCAAGAGCTCAATCTATTTAACATATCCGGCGACAGTGGTGCTGCCCATAGGCCTGGTAATAAGCCAGGGAGCGATGCCACCTGCTTTGAGGATAGCGTGCAGGCTCCAGCGACTGGGAACATGGAGATTGTCTGACGCTCCGGTGACTAGCTCCGGAAAGCGCCGAGGAGGCTCTGGCAAGCGGCGCCTATGAACCAGGGAGCAGCGTCTGTCGGGTGACTGCTGCTGGGGTTCCGGTACCACGAGTGCGGTGACTGATGTCGGGATCCAAGGGATCGGTGCCTGGAGTCCGGCGTTCTGTGCCAGGAACTAACCGAGTGGCCACAGGGTCTGTGGTCTGAGGCGTGGCTCCGGAGGTTGTTGGCACGGCCCTGGTGAGTAAGATGGGGGAGTACAATGCTGCAGGGCCAATTTTTGTAGGGGTGCCATGAAAGGCTTTACTCTAGAAATGGTTGGGAGTGAGGGGTCCTTGGGCCTCTCTTCCTGAGGAGTAGGCGGCACTGGGAGGGAGAAGATGTTCTTTGTTGCTTTAAAGGCTTCCAGGATGGACGGCTCCATGAGGTACCACGTGCCTCTATCACTCCCTGGAGTAGGAGGCAGATTGTGGGGCAGACTAGACCCAATAGGTGAGGTGACCGCCTGGCTGCCCTCCTGTGATGGCGAGATGGTCCGAGCCAGCCTAGGCTCAACTTCTCCCTTATCCTTGCCCTCATGGGTTCTCTGAGAGTGCCCCCTTCCTGTGTGCTTTCTGTGCCTTTTGGCTGGTACCGGTGACGTGGGTGGACGGAAGAATCCCATGCACTGCTAGGGACTAGGGACCAAGTGGCTAGGCAGCAGTTCTGCAGAAAAGGACCTATGGTTACAATGGATGAGAAGCTGGATATGAGTCAACAGTGTGCCCTTGTTGCCAAGAAGGCTAACGGAATTTTGGGCTGTAAAAGTAGGTGCACTGCCAGCAGATCGAGGGACATGATTGTTCCCCTCTATTTGACATTGGTGAGGCCTCATCTGGAGTACTGTGTCCAGTTTTGGGCCCCACGCTACAAGAAGGATGTGGAAAAATTGGAAAGAGTCCGGGGAGGGCAACAAAAATGAATAGGGGGCTGGAGCACATTACTTATGAGGAGAGGCTGAGGGAACTGCAGAAGAGAAAAATGAGGGGGTAGCTACCTGAAAGGGGGTTCCATAGAGGATGGATCTAGATTGTTCTCAGTGGTACCAGATGACAGAACGAGGAGTAATGGTCTCAAATTGCAGTGGGAGAGATTTAGGTTGGATGTTAGGAAAAACGTTTTCACTAGGAGGGTGGTGAAGCACTGGAATGCGGTACCTAGTGAAGTGGTGGAATCTCTTTCCCTAGGAGGCTTTTAAGGTCAGACTTGACAAAGCCCTGGCTGGGGTGATTTAGTTGGGGATTGGTCCTGCTTCGAGCAGGGGGTTGGACTAGATGACCTCTTGAGGTCCCTTCCAACCCTGATATTCTACGATTCTTTGGGCTTCTTACAGTGATCGCACAGCTTGAAGCCCGAGGAGCGGGGCATGCCCCATCCCTGGGCTAAGTCCCTCAGGGGACTATCCATCTCTAGAGTAAAATTTTTTATTAAAGCTAATGTTTAAAATCAAGATTACACAAATTTAAGAAGGAAGGTACAGTACATCTGAGGTCAGGCTCGAGTTATGTGAGATTACAAGTATCGATTACAAAGTTCACAAGATACATACATAGTACATAATCAGCATAGACCCAGATTGGGGTGCTGGAGTTTTTAAAGCGTCAGTGAATAAGTGATCTCAGGTATGCCACCCACAGAATGTATTTAGAGTCCAAGTCAGTATTGGTATAGCTAATAGGTACATGGGTGGGGTGCGTCCCTTGGTTTATCAGGGAAGGAAGTGGGTTATTTCCCTGATCGGTGGTCTTGTTTACTCGTCCTAGTACTCACAGTGTCCCATGATGTGCTCTGTGTAGATGTTTCTGGACCACCTGATGGTGTCGGACACCATGACCTGTCTCATGAGCTGGGCTGTTAACTATCGCTAATTACAACTATTTACAAAAGTTCAAAGAACCACTGAATAAAAACCACTTGGCTAGAGCAAGAGGAGTGTTCCAGCACCAACATTAAGAAGGAACTGAGGGGGAGAGAGGGGATTGGCAGCATCCCTTATACTGGTGCATATGAGCCGGTCCCCTACGGACACCAGAGCCGGTCCCCTACGGACACCACTAAGGGTATAAATTTCTGGCACCGGTACATGTGGCGAGCACACACACACCTACAATGGAATGGAACGCTTGTTTTCTGTGCTGGCATGGGCAGCTTAGTAGAGCAGTGTGGAAGGGCTTCTTCTGTATTTTTATGTATGGCTCTTCATCCTAATTAAAATCTAATTAATGACTTGTGCTGGGGGTTTGTTAGGACAAAATGTTTATTAGTGGTCAAAAGAAGCTTTGATCTTAGGATGAACAAAGGTTATTCACACTTCTTTTATAGTTTTGCTGTAGTTTGCTTGTCTGACTGTAGAAGAAATCAAAACAGCAGTAGAGTAGAGTATACTGCGGGGAGTTCCTTTGTAACTGCCCAGACATTTCATGAGAATGCCTAGAACATACAGCTTCACATGTGGAAAGGCCCTAAACTAGTGATGCTGCTGCTCTTGTGCTGACGTCACCCCTACAGTTACAGAAAAACACCACAGTCTTGCTGTGACTATTCCCAGGGATACCCAGGACTGTGTGGCACCTGGCTACCACTTGCCCTTAATATAAGGAAGCCTTGTCTGGTACTGCTCGGGTTCAGCTCCCCAACTCCACTGGCCACAAGCAACACAAGTGCTCTCCTCTAGGCCTGCACAAGCCTTTCTGCCTCTCTACAGAGTAGCGATTGACTCATTCCAACTCTGAGCCCTCCGAGTGTCTCCGTGGAATGTCCAGCCTCTGCTTCACTGCACACTCACAGTACTCACAGATCGGCTGCTTCCAAAGGAATAGTACACCCAAGCTTACCAGTTCCACTGCTGAAGACTTACATCACATCTCCGCTTAACACACAGTTTTGATACTTTGTTAAATACACTTCTACTTGTTTTCAGGATACACATATCGGGATTCGAGTCACAGCAAGTAGAAGTACTGGAAAAAAATGGCTATAACGTTTCCCCTTCCCCAGAATACACCCACATCTTCAGTTGTGCTTTTGAGACAAAACCTGACTGCTCTTTCTGCTACAATAAGTGGCCAAAAGACCCTTTTTCAACTCCCACCTACTATTATAAGCAAAACATGGGGAATATTAAATCTAAGTTAATATAAGCAATACTCCCAATTTAATTTCTGGAATACGAAGTGGGAGCTCACCAGGGGCAAAAAGGGCAGCTGGGTTCATCACGGGGGCCAGAAGAGGCAGTTCAGAGCTACTGCTCCTTTCCGCATCTGCTACCTTCTTTCCCCAACAAAAGTTCATCCAATAAGGTCAAGAAACTAAGGGCAGCTCTTAGTTCTTCCTTTAGCTAGAGGCTATTTCAACACAACTCAGCTGCTTCCTGAGCACCTTGGAGCACTGTGGTAGGCTGGGAGGGGAAACAGTAGCTTTCCTTTGGTGCATCACTATTCATGCTCCTTTTCCATCAGGACATCAAAGGGAAGCTATGGCTCCCCCGCTCTCACCCCGTAGCACTTAGAAGTGCAAGAGAGCTGGCTGGAGTGCTTTACTGTGGCTCCTGACTGAGGAAGCTGAACTAGTGACTGTACTAAAGCCTCCTCATTCAGATTCTTAATCTAGTGTAGGTGGGCTAGGACAGAAGTCAGCAGGTGGTAAGAGAGAAGGGCTCCATGGCAGGTGATTAGCAAGCTTTGACTGCATTTCCAGCTAAAGCCTGTAGCATTTTTTTAAAAAAAGAAAATCCCTAACACGCATTTTAGAATTGGTTTTCTAAAAGGACACAGGGGAAGATATTAAAAGCAAGCCTCATCCCGACGTGCTGTTTGGTTTCTTTTACTATGTTCTAGAATTTCTACAGTTTGACCTGAATAGATGTTCTACAGAACTAAAATATTAGGCAATTTTTATGCATTTTAAGAAGTTACCTTTAGTAACATACACACACACAAAGGCTATTCCCCTCGCCGCTTAGTACAGGAAATACAGATGTCTTAATAGGTCGATGGCTACCCCTCATTAGAAGAGTATGCCCTGAAGTAATGTGTGGATACAAAGCATGTAATGCAGGAGAACCAGAACTTGGATCACGTCAGCATCAGGAAATACAATGTGGGTGAGAAAACAAAGGTTCTCTGAAACTTGAGTGACACTCAATGTAGCACAAAACTCAAAGACTTTCTCTAAATTATACTCCCACACGACGTTGCAGTTTCTACCTACTCTATTTTCCTCTAAACAATCTTTGTCATAAAACAAGCCACTTCACACATCCAAAGGATCAGAATCAGCTCAGAGAGGTACGATGTGTTTCTTGATGAATGCTGTGTTTTAATTAATGACAAAATATAATTTCTTTTTAACACAAGGTGTTCAGCACAATTCTACCAGTTTAGCAGTATACCACCCTACCCATGTTCTTGCAACATCAAAGAAACAAACAAAAACAGTTTTTTCACTCTGTAGCTATTGGGCATGTTCCCCTCCTGTTCTCCCTGACAGACTCTTGCCTGATGCATGGAGGCACATGGGAATGAGTGCTATTCAGTAGGAGATCTTTGTTCTATTACAAGTATGCATTTTCTTATCCTGCATCCATCACCACACAATCTGAGCATCTATAAGACCATATTCTTCTCCCCTTTAGAAAACAGTGTGTCAATACAGTAGACATGTCTTTTACATTGTTATTTAGAAATTGGCCAGCTCAGTAGTTTAAACATTCCATACGATTGACAGCATGTGGAGTGCATGGGCCAGTCCTTTCCTGTAACAGGCTCCACATAAGCAAATTCAGGAAAATTACTGACCTGTTGTTTTGCTCCTCTGAAGTTGGCATCTGCCAAGATTTTCATTCTCAGGCCTCAGCTACCTAAAGCAACATAGGAGGATCTACACGAGCTTCTGAAGCTGTGGGATTTGAGTTTTTTGGTTTTGTTTTGTTTTTTTAATCGCTAAAGGCAGCAGCAGTAGCAGGATGGAGCACAAGCCACTAACTGGCAGTGACCCAGCACTAGCTGAGAAGCCGAGGTAAGCTCAGAACTGCTGAAAAGCCAAATCAAGACACAGAGCACTGAAAAATAGATGCTAAGGCACCAGGGCAAATAGTGAAGCCATGAAGAGTAAATGCCGAAGTGCTGGTGACAAGCACCACAGCACCCCTGCAAAGGCATTGAAGCACGCAGGCAAACTAACAAGTAATTTTTCAATAATCTGGACGTTACTGGAAGACTGGGCTATGGAAAAGAATCCCCAAAGATGAGTAAAACAATTCAGATCAAAGAACCTGAGTAATAATAGGGAAAGTGCACCCCCCCCCGCCTCCCCCTCCCCCACATTAAGGAGGATCTGACTGGAAGAGTCCAAGGGCAGCTGTTAGTCTCAGTGGGCTGGGCTCACGCTCTATCCTGCTACCCCTCCTCAGGGAATCAACATGTCAACAATTTGGAGATTTCAGTTGTCTCACACTGTGGAGCAGAGAATCAGGAGTGAGACAGATGGTATCTTTAGAGGAGGCGGCCTTGTTTTCAGAGGCTTTGAGCATCTATACCTCCCACTGAACTCAATGGGACCTCAGCACCTTAGAAAAGAAACCATTCAGGTTCATCTTCATTGTGTTCTATAAAAGTGCGTCTGTGTTAAAGAGACTTAGGAAATTTAGTACCAAAGTTCTACCTTTTACGCATGTAAGTAACCAGCACATTAAAGATCAGCCTATCTTTCTTCGTTTGCTTTATGGATGGATGGGGAAACGGTGGCAATCTGAGGTTTGTAAACGTGAACAAGTAATTTATGAGCATTGTTGGAAAAGATCCCAGGCCTACAGACTCCAAGACTCCCTGGTTAGCCAGTAGACCAAATTACAAACTGATATATGTTGAGTCCTGTAACACTCTACGCCTACCTGTGAGAATAACTCTGCTGAGCCAGTACCGTTCTCAGTTTGGCTGTGATGTGTGTATGACAGAGAAGAGGCGTCTCATGCTGAGGAGAAGGAAGGGAATTGGTATAGGGGTTATACAAGAAAGCCCATTCTGCGTACTCTGGCTTTAGCATCTGAAGTTGGAGTCCCATGAGCTGGATTGGGCTGGCACTTCTCTCTCACCCCTCAGTGGTCAAGGGTAATGATGGTTCTTGGTAGTTCCTAGCCAGCCTCTCTCTGAGATCCAAAAGAGTTGTACATAGGGTTAACAATTTTCCATTTTTTCAAAGCCAAACACTACAGGCCCCTCTGTCACTTACTCCTCCCTCCCCCGGGACTCACCTGCCGTCTGCAGAGCTGGGGTGGGAGGATCTGCTGCTGGCACCACTCCTCAAGTGCCATGCACTGTCAGGATCCTTCCTCCTCCAGCAGCAGCTGCTTTTCCTGCCCTCTGGGTGGCAGAGGCCGATTGTGGTTACTGCGGTAACTGGACTTTTGGTGTCCAGTCAGACATTGCACAGGTCCCCTTTCAACTGGACGTTCAAAAACCTGAGACCTGGCAACCCAGTAAATTTGTACAGGCTATAAACTATAGTTTCTAATGGCAGCCATTTTCATAGTCCTAGCTTTGGACTGATGGGAAGTTGGTCTAGGTATACCTTTCCTGTTAGGAGTCAGGCTCTCCAGTCAGTCTTTACTGGAAAGAGTGGACAAGTGCCCATTTCTTTATTTTGTTTTTATAACCATTTTTATACTAATGATGTTGGAGGGGACACCTCTGATGATTCACTGGAACGAACCCTGAGATTATATTGATTTGCTCACTTTTGGGAAAGGCTCAAATACAAATACCTAGACAAAGACAATTTTTACTGTTAACAGATTTCAAGGACTTATTTTTTATCAGCTGACTTGCTCCTAATGAGGTGCTGAGTCCCTCCAGAACTGCTGAATTTCAGCAAAAATTAAATGCATTTAGCATCTTGCAGCATTGGGCCCACAATACTGTAGTTACTGTAGAGTTCAGTCTGGTGAGATGCTAACCATTCTCAGTTCCCATAGAAGTCAATGTAAGTTCAGGATACGCAGTGCCTGACAAAGGGTGGTTGGCACCTTGCAGGATGGACAATCCACAAGAAAAAAATAGGGTCTTTTCAGATATACCGAACAGTAACACCATTTCTCTTCCTCAGTCTCTTAAGAAAAGTCTCTGTGTGCGCATTTCAGGACAAAGCAGGACATTTCATAATATTCAAACTTCTCAAAAGTCAAGGGACAACATGAAAGGCAAAAGCAAAAGAATCTGGATATAGGAATAGTAGAAAGTGGGAACCTATATCCCTAATCATGTAAACCTGAAGAACAAAACTTCAACAAATACAAGAGAGTTTCTGACATACTGCAATGGACGTTGGAGAGGTTACAAGAGACCACCAAACCTCAGGCCTAGCAAAAACAATCAAAGATTAGCTGTCAGTGGATATTCTGAGACTTCACTATAATAGGCAGCAATTGTTTTAGCTCAGTGCATGGCACCTCAGCAGCTATATTAAATCTGAATAAGAGTCACCCTCATTTTAGGAAAACATCACTACTCTTTTCTCAACAGCTGTGAGCAAGACCTGTGCGCTCAGACCTTCATAAAGGAACCTCAATGAACGGGGAAAAGGAGTTGCTATTAAATTCTTAGACCAGGATTATTACACAGTGGAAGAAAAACAAGTCGTGAGAGCACTAATCTATTCACTTTTCAGTTACAAAATGAGACCGGATTTGAGCTAGTACTGTAAAATGTACCTAGCAGCAAGACTGAGAACAGGGCACAAGTAATGATAAACTGCATCTCCAAGGAGTCTGATAGTAGAACAATTTCATGCAGAAACCAATGGCCAAGAAACAGTAACAGATCAATCTAGCCCTACAAAATACATTAGAACAGGACTTTGGGAGATAGGATGTACCAATGACAGGCTATTAGTATTTACTGTTTCACAAACTGAGTTTTGCAGGAACTCTTCTTTAGAAATTATTCATGCCCTTAATCTGAGTTTTTCCTGAGGCGATACCAGTTTATATAGGGATCTGACCTTGTTTGTTTAAAAAGGAAAACAATGCTATGCTTATGTCTTAATTTTAAAGTATGTGAAGTGCACAAAAGAATATAAAAGAATCCATTGCCCAAGATGTCATGATGCACCTAAAGTTATTGAAAAAGACAGAAAAGTGATACTAAAAATAACCTACTGTGGCTACATATTTATTCTCTGAATGACACCATATTAAAATTTGTCAGTGTACAAGTCAAATTGCCAGCACTGAACGTTTAATCTGGAATAAAAGAGTCAAACTGTGTTCTCTCAGCCTCCTATGTCAATCCACCTATATCAAAGATTATATGTTTTGATACCAGTTCTTGCACTGTGATGGACTTTGTATTTCAACTAAGAAATTTTAATCAAATTTAATAAAAGCTGAAAGGCATGGTATGGCAGTTTTGACTTACAAATACAATTAAAGGAAGCATTTTTATTGGTGCCAAAAGTCTGAAAGCTCACTTGCAGGGCTTTAGATATTAATAAAGATCTTCAGTTAGGATGCACTCCAAGTTTCCCTTCCCTTTGTTTACATCATACTTTGAGTTCTTTTCCCCAAGCAACTTAACATTCTTGGAAATGGGTTTTTTGTTTTTTAAATAGAATATCAGTGCACCAGAAAGTCAAAGAAAAAATTCAACGGTACTTGTATACATTGTACTCTGTTGCCAAAAAGGAACATCAATACTGATGTACAAAGAGGACCAATATCTGTACTTTGGATGATGATGTGCTAGTGTAGTATCAATTACTCATATAAAATAACTCTTATTGTAAATCAGACATTTTTTTTGCAGATTTATTTTGTTAGTTTAAAAAAAAATCAGCTTTGTGGTGCTAAAGAATTCCCATTCCTGGCAACTGCTATTCCCTGTTTAAGGACTACTCCCATAGCTGAGTGAAATAAATTAATCATCTGCAGTTTATTCTGTGCTCTTCAGGGTTCTTCTCTATCCAACAGCAGACTTATCCAGAACACCTTAAAATGTGGTCTGGAGACACAGAAACCCAAGGAGAAAAAGGGGGTGAATCATCTTGATGAAGACAGTGACATGGTACAGAAGAATGAGCACGGAAACAGCCACTACAGGAGTTCTTCGTACATGAGGACAGTGTCAGAACAGAAAGGTCAGGTGGCAGATGAAAGTGACCAAGCAAAAAGTTGGCAGAAAAACAAGCTAGTGGGATGGGACAGAATTCTCAAGGCACAGGGTGATAAAGTGGAGGACTTCTTTAGGACCAGAGATAAGACTACTTGAAGGCTGTGGAAAGGAACAAGAAGCCACAGGAAGACTGAGGACAATAGGGAGCAGCGGAGAAGGATTCATTCAAGGGATCATCATTTACAAGGGGGTAGACACAGTCAGGGTCTCTTATTCTCTCGAAGGCTGAGATGTGTGGGACTAGAGTTGGAAGAATTGCCAAGTGAGGGGAAACTGGCACAACAAATGGTGCCAGTTCTTAGAGCAATTGGTAAAATCCTGGATAGCAGAGGACACTAAGAATCAGCATCAGAGTTAACTGGACATCAGCACAGTCATGGGCCTTCCAGAGGCACTTAGCGAGTGAGTCTCATAATGGAGCAAGTGAAGGTAAGGGAACAGTGCAGATGATTCGCCCTTGACCCCAAACACCACCTTGAGTCTGGTGCCCTAACACCAGGGTTACTATCCCACTTCACCTCTTGGGGACATAAGGAGTCCATGACAGGTTCTCCCGCCTTTATAATACTACTGCTTAGGGATAGTTTATTACATAAAAAAAATCAAATAATCTGTTTAAAAAAAAGCCCCAAAACATAGTCCTTAAAATCCCATGAAGTCTAGTTCACCGACAATATGTGCCACACTCCATCTTCATCATACCTGGGCTCTTCTTTGGCCTCTCCCATTCTTCTGCCAAGATGATCACCCCAGCCCTACCAGACGGAGTGCAACTTTGCTTTCCCCAGCGGGAACCCCTGCAGCCTTTGTGCTGTGAGTTCCTCCTCCCCAGAGGAGCACCCAGAACTCTCCCTGTTCCGTTAACCTCTCCTCTCAGACAGGCCAGCAGGCATGCCTTTCCACTGCTTCCATAGCCCTCAGCCCTCTTGCTCCAGCTCTCCCGAATGGACACATCAGCAGATCACAGCCCCTCTGTTGTTCTGCCTCAGCCCTTTCTGGCACTCACTCTGGCTTGGGAATGTCAGCTGGCAAACTTGTTGCTCTCCTGTCGCAAGCCTTCCTTCAGCAACCTCCTCCAAGCATGGAGACATCAGCGGGTTAGCCCCTCCATTGCTCCCTTGCTTTCATCCCTTTCCAGCTCTCAGGTTTGGCTCTCTGGCTTGTAAGTCAGCAGACAACCCCATCTGCTGCCTTCAGCCTTCTCCCACAGCTTCCTTCTTTGGTACTCCCTGATCCCTTACAGTCCCAGGTAATGCACTGCCCTCTTAACTGGCCAAGCTGGGAGCACTTATAATGGCACAGGGGAGCTGGACCTGCTTCATTTAAAGGGTCAAGACACCCAGTGACAACAGCCAGAATTTGTTATGGGGAAAAGGGGGTAGTCTAAGGAGAGCAAAGGTGTCACATGCAGGAGAGAGAACAGAACTAGAGAGTTGATGGAGGGGGAGGAGGTAAGGGAGGGAAGTAGAGGTCTGACAGAGGCAGCCAAGTCAAAGAGACTTTGAGATTCACATCATGGAAGGACTGAGACTCAAGGTGTGACTGGCAGGAGAAAGGGAGAGTTTTCAGTATTGACGGGGAATTAAGAAATGGAGAGATGGAAGAAGCAGCAGTGTTTGGGTGAAGACAAGGTGACAATTTGCTCAATTTTGAAATTAAATTTTAATATTTAAAGTAACCTTTGTGAGGTGTGGGGCTCTAACATTTGATGGGATGCCACATGTTCTACAGGTTCTTTAGAATTTTCTAAAGCAAACAGGACAAAGTATTTATTTTCATGGTAAAAATCCTAGATTTTAATGGGTTAAAGCCAAGATGATGGCTGGGATGGAATAGAGAGAAAAATAAATTCAAGCATCAAAGTCACAGTGAGAGACTGAGGAAGGTCGGGGAGGGGGGAAGAGAAGGGTCTGTGGATGATTGCTCAGAAGGGTGGGGTGGGAGAGGAGAGGTTTTAAATAAAAATTGTGGGAGAGATGGGGAGTAGCTAGAAAAAACAGGAAGGAGCCAGTTCTCACCCTAAGAACTGTATTTGGGGGTTTCAGAAGCAGTGAAAATTAGATGCCCTGGTTCTCAAGATAAATTGAGAATCCAGAATATTTTTTCCAAATGAAAAACTAGAAACCTCTTGCAACACTCCAAACTAGATAGTGGATGGATGGGAGAACTATATTGCTCCTCAGATACAAATAAAAGGAAAGTTTTCCTATCATTAAAGAAAACAACCAATTTGTAGCTGAAATCGGAAACACAGACAAATTCTGTTAGCTATGAATGTTAGCTTGCGGGTTTTAGGACAAATGTATGCATCCAATATGTCCACTAATCTATTTTTTCAACTGTATGTTTCTCTTGATTATAGCTTTCTCCTAACAGAAAATTATTTTATAGGATGATTTTAACATTCTCCATGGATAGACCCAACAGTCCTAAAATGAATAGATCCAGTCTCACAAAAGAACAGAACTGATTGATGTTTATCACTATAAGGAGTGACTTTCTTTACTCCAACAGAAGGAACTCTTTCTTCCAGTTGCACAGGGTTTTGTAGACTCCTCCTTGCTAGCTACTGTCCCATCATACTACTCAAAACAGGTGTCTACAGGTCATTTATTCAGAGTGATCTGGGTTACTTGGTAAACTGGGTGCAAGGCAACAATTTTAACATGCATTAAAATATGGCTAAGCATAAATGTATGTATCTAGGAACAAAGAATGTAGTCCATACTTATAGGATGGGGGACTGGGAAGCAGTGACTCTAAAAAAGAGTCTCTAAAAATCACCTGAACATGCACTCCCAGTGTGATGCTGTGGTCAAAAGAGCTAATGTGATTCTGGGATGTATAAATAGGGGAATCTCAGATAGGAGTAGAGAGGTTATTTTACATCTCTATTTGGCACTGATGTAACTGCTGCTGCAATACTGAGTTCAGCTGTGGTGCACACACAATTCAAGAAGGATGTTGATAAATTGGAAAGAGTTCAGAAAAGAGCTGTGAGATCAACTAAAGGATTAGAAAACCTGCCATACAGTGATAGACTCAAAGAGCTCAATCTATTTAGCTTAACAAAGAGAAGGTTAAGGGGTGACTTGATCACAGTCTATAAATAGCTACACTGGGAACAAATATTTAATAATGGCTCTTCAGTCTGGCAGAGAATGGTATTACATGATCCAATGGTTGGAAGTTGAAACTAGATAAATTCATAAAAACAACAAGGAGTCCAGTGGCACCTTAAAGACTAACAGATTTATTTGGGTATAAGCTTTCATGGGTAAAAAAACCCACTTCTTCAGATGCATCTGAAAGCTTATGCCCAAATAAATCTGTTAGTCTCTAAGGTGCCACCGGACTCCTTGTTGTTTTTCTGGATACAGACTAACACGACTACCCCCTGATACTAGATAAATTCAAAATGGGGAAAAAAAGTGTAAATTTTTTAATTGAGAGAGTAATCATCATTGGAACAATTTACCAAGGGTGTGAGGGATTGTGGGCCTTGAACTTGGCCCTAGGGGGTCCCCAGACAGTGTTCACGCCATGACCAGGAACCAGCAGCTCACCTGAGTGACCAGAGAAGGAAACCAGCGAAGTGGTAGCTCACAGACGGTCCTGCCCCTGAAGCTCCCGATTAGGGGAAACATCCAGCACCCCCCATAGGCTGAGGAACTCTATATAAACCAGGAAGTAACTCAGGAGGTTGTTCAAGCAACTACAGGAATCCCTGACTGGCTGCTACTACAGACCCCTCTTGCTTACCTGACTCCTACATTCCTGCCTGCTCCTAGTCCCTGCCCCTCTATCTCAAACTCTGGTCTACTCCCAGTTCCTGCTTTCACAGAATCGTAGAATATCAGGGTTGGAAGGGACCTCAGGAGGTCATCTAGTCTAACCCCCTGCTCAAAGCAGGACCAATCCCCAATTTTTGCCCCAGATCCCTAAATGGCCCCCTCAAGGATTGAATTCACAACCCTGTATTTAGCAGGCCAATGCTCAAACCACTGAGCTATCCCTCCCCGCATAATTTTTTTTATTTCACAAGTTCTAGGATTGTCACCCCAGACTAAAGGTAAAATCTTTATTCTAACCAATGTCTAAATTATTGTTTTCTGGTGGTGCAGATCATGTGGCACAGATTATTAATAGCTCTGGTCTTTACACCATTTGACACTGCGCTCCAGCTGCCATTCTGCTCTCTGGCTCGTATGATTCTTCTTTCCTGCCTTACTCCAGTTCCCTGCTCCTATGCCTTACCCTTGACACTGTCTCCAGCTCTGACCCCTGCACTGACCACTAAGATTGACTCCTGCCCAACCGCTAGACCTGACCACCTACTCTCCGGTTACAGATAATGGTCATGGTGGATTCTCCATCATTGACAATTTTAAAATCAAGATTGGATGGTTTTCTAAAAGATCTGCTATAAGAATTATTTTGGGGAAGTTCTATGGCTTGTGTTATACAGAAGGTCAGACTAGATGATCAAAATGGTCTTTCTGCATTGGGACCAACGAATCTAATTCTAAATTACTCTCAGGTTGACTGGCGGGACTGATGCCAAAAATGATCAATCATGAGGTTGTCACAGACCTGACAGTGTAAGTCAATGGTTAAATATTCCCCACCAGACCTGGCTGAAGGTGGATCCTACAGTGGGCATCTTTAAACTGCATACCATTTTGAAATATTCCACTAATTCTAGCTGAAAGTCCATTAGAGAAATGAGGAATACTACTAGAAATGTTAGAATCTCTCATAAAGGAAGAAACATTTTTAAGTACCCGGCAACTGTATCTCGAACCTATTACTCAATGCAGAAAAGGCATCTGACTGGGTGGTATGGTCATGTCTTTTTTTTAACTATGCTCTGTGTGCAGCCATGGAGTGGAGGGTAGCTTTTCAAACACGGATTTTTGAATTATTCACAGACACTAGTATTTCTTTGCTAACAAATGGCTCCTGCTTTGTCTTTTTTCAGCTCAAATAGGGTGGTAGGCACAGTTGCCCAGTACTGAACAGAAGGAAAATCATCTCCACATCAGAACCTCTGGCTTGCTTCATCTGAGTGTATCTTTTAGCCATAAGAGTAAGACTGACAGAAAAGAACAAATTAGCTTTGAACGCCCTTCTTCCATACAAGTCCTACAGTGGCTATTCCGATTCTTTTACATCTCAGAGGATTATGATTTTCAATATGGTTTCAAGATGAAGGTGTCCAAGTTTTGAGGCATGATTCTCACTACTGACATGAAGACTTCATAGGAAGTAGCTAGATCCTCTTCCCTAATGCCCTGAAGGGATTTAAGTATCTCAGCCTCCAGATAAACTTGACCCTTCCCAAGTGTGTAAAACTAATTTTGAGCATTTCTTGCTGCTGATGTCATCATGACCTCACTGAATGGAATGACATTACTAGCAGCTGGCTGAGTCATATATTTGAGCTAAAATGGTAACCCCTTCTCATTCAGTCAAATTGCTTCTACTATCTGCCCCTAAATTCCTCTTAGAATTTCTCAAAAAGATCAGTACATTCCTATGGTAAAATTGGAAATATGAGTTAAATGTAGCTGGGACAGTTCACATCAGCTGACAATCTGACTCAAGATCAAATGGAATGTTCTTTGTAGCTTTAGGGAAAAAGGCAAAATTGCCTTGCCAAATTTTAAACCTTATTTAGAGATGTTATGTTAGAAAAATGACCTTTGACATGCTTCACACCACTACTTGTCCTGTGGGTACCAATAGAGAAGGTTCTAATAGGAACCGTCAAATTAAATTTAACACTTGTTCATAGAACTACATGGACTCCAGAGCTACTTGGATCACATCATGATTTTGGTTAACACAACTGGCATCTTTAATGGAAAATGAGACAAAAACTGAAATATCTCCTCAATGCCTTTCTCTGCTCCTACTCCTTAATAATCCTGATCTCAAAAGATCTAACTGTACAAAAGCGCTCATAGTAGATTGAACCAAATGTAATAGAACAAAATTAACCCAGTTTTATACAAGGAAAAATACAGGAACATGGAGAAGATGGTGAAATTAATGCACAAAACCTGTTCCGTCTCACCCCTTTCCTCACATATGCCATTATGCCTACTGTGTATGGTATGACTACCCACTTATTTTTGCAAACATAGCACTGCCTGATCACATAGCACAGGAAAAAACACCAATATTTAATTATTTTGCCTGCATAAGAAAAAAGTCATACAACTGAATTTGCGGAGGCAGACTAAAATTGCTATTCAAAGACTCACAGCCCTTAAGACATGCTCTATTTCTAATTCCATGAGAGAAATCCAGATTAAATCCTATGTAGATCTACATCCTCCTTGGTTAGGTCTAAGCAATTAACCTAGGCTTGTCTCCTCTTTCCTGCAAGGGCTGCAGTTAGTAAAGGTTCTTGATGTTCATGTACAGGCTACACCCAAAGAGAGGTTCCGTTATTTTGGTCAATTGTTCATATATTTGTCACACCTATGCCTAATATCCAGCTTCTCTACACCCTCTTTGTGTTTGATAACAGCCCCTCTGTGGGCCTCTAATTATGGCTTCTAGAAATAAATGAAAATTTACAGCTTTTCTCTTTATTCTGGGCATATCAGGGCACAAAGAACACAATGGAAGTGGTAAAGCTGAATAAGCACGGACAAAAATATCACAGTATTGACTCCATTCCATGAGTACTCTAAGACCAAGTGGATCACCAGCATTTTTACACATTTAGGCAGAAATCTGAGCAGTCCCATTTTTCCACCTCTTACTTCCATCTACGAAAGCAAGTCGAGTTCTTTCCTCTCATTTGGGGTCTGATTCTTTCACTTGTAGTTGGGTGTTAGGTTGTTTCTCCTCACTCCTCCTGTTGATTGCTAATACTTATCTCTGTAAATTTGTATGTTTGTCAGTGTTGCATCGTTTTTATAATCACAGAACTAGTAATGTTAAAACTGGTATTCCTTATCCTAACATTTATTTTCTTTGGCCTTTCCCTCTTTCTGCTTCTTCTGTGATAAAATTTGTTTGAAACTACGAAGTGAGAAACTTTTTTCCAGCTACACAAGATGAAAGCAGTTTATTTATGTCAGAGTAATATGCAAAAAATATAATGTAATTAGCTGACAAAAATATGGTTCTAAAGTTCTATGGTGTACAGAACAATAAGTGCCAAATAGAGTGACAGCTGTCATACTGATTTATTATACATGATTTGCATTAAAATTCCAGTGCTGTAGGGCTTCACAAAAACAACAATTTAAATGATTGAAAAAAGTGACTAAGAACACTGCAGGCAGAGACTATGTTAGATACAGTAAGGTGTTAGAAAATAATTGGACACTCCACCTATAAACTAGTTTTTTAGGCAACACTTTTGCAAGAAAAAACATCTGTATTTTAGTCCCAAACTTTTAGTTAACCTTCCATATGTCACGAAAATGGTGCATTGAAAACACAAAGGACCAACACCCATACATCTTCACAGACACAATCTTTAAATAGAGCCTAACTAAAGAGAAAACAGGACATACAGAGAGGATTTCCCAAAGCACTATAAATGTCAGAGGAACAGGATGAATTTGGAAACACAAAGAGCATCTAAGTCAAAGTCTTCCACAGTAGCAGAGCAGATACAGATTTATTGTACAATTGCCTCGAAGTGTGGTTCTGCTCTGAGAAATGACTGAAAAAACAGCATAAGATGTTTAATATTTATTCTCTCTCATTGATTTACATAATAAAGTTTTTCTTTTTAATTTCTGCCAGACTTGCAAACTCATCCCGGACTCCAAGTAAAGCTAAAATTTTCCTTCTCATATAGTATCTGTAATAAAAGCTCAATAGGCTATATGAAGCTCTCAGTTGTCTCATCTGTGTAACCCCTTTAACTTTCAGTGGGTTTGCATGAGTGTAACTGATTGGAACTTAGTAAAGAGTTCTACTGCTGAGTTCAAAGAATACAATCCAGTCACACTCTCTTCTCTCTGCTGGCTCATGCAGCACTAACAGGAGCAAGAATAAATAATGCAAAACAGTTCAGGTAAAATTAGGTCTTCTTTTCGGTCTGCTCTTGCCCTAACTGTGACAGAAAAATGAATCCAGAAGCCCTGTGCATAGGAGTGTGGTGTCCAGAAGGACCAAACTTAGATTTTTCAACCAAACATGAAAATTGTAGGGCCAGAGATCCAGAGAGTGAGCCAGAGATCCAGCTTGATTTACTGTACTTATGCTAACCGAATACCAATCACCTGTGCAACCATTTTATCCTAAGAGAACTGTAGCTCAACACTATTAAGACAGCATTCCGCATCTTGAAACTTCAGACTATTTTGGCTCCAAACGGGGAAGCTAACTGAAGCACAATTAACACATATACAGGGACAGGGAGAAGGGGTGGTTGGATGTGGCAGAGGTCCCGGGGTGGGCGGGGGGGGGGGGCAGTCAGGAAGGAGAGAGGGGGGGTTGGATGGGGTGGCGGGGGGGCAGTCAGGGGCAGGGGTTCCTCGGGCGGTCAGGAAGAAGGGGTGGTTGGATGGGGCACGGGTCCCTGGGGGGGGGCAATCAGGAATGAGTGGAGGGGTTGGATGGGGTGGCAGTGGGCAGTCAGTGGTGAGGGTTCCTTGGGCAGTCAGGGGACAGGAAGCAGGGGTGGATGGAGCAGGAGTCCGGGGGAGTGGGGGGGGGCACATGTCAGGGAACGGGGGTTGGATGGAGCAGGAGTCCGGGGGGAGGGCGCGTCAGGAGGCGAGAAGTGGGGGTGGGGGGATCCGGGGCAGGGTCTGGGCCACACCTGGCAGTTTGGAAAGGCAGTATCACCCCTAACCGGCCCTCCATACAATTTCCGAAACTCGATGGGGCCCTCAGGCCAAAAAGTTTACCCGCCCCTGCTGTAATGGCACTTTACTTAAAACTCGTCATGATCAGACCATATAAATAAAGGCATCTCAGTAAGGGCACTACAATTCACTAGTGGGGGGGCAGGGGGGGGAGGGCAGTTTAGGGTGACCAGATGTCCTGATTTTATAGGGACAGTCCCGATATTCACGGCTTTTTCTTATATAGGTGTCTATTGCTTCCCACGCCAACCCGATTTTTCACACTTGCTATCTGGTCATCCTAGGGCAGTCCGTTGCAGGTAAACAGCAATTGAAGTATGG
This sequence comes from Lepidochelys kempii, assembly GCF_965140285.1. NCBI lineage: Eukaryota > Metazoa > Chordata > Testudines > Cheloniidae > Lepidochelys > Lepidochelys kempii. The sequence continues at coordinate 74,040,252 of NC_136390.1, read as the reverse complement.
CAGCTAATCAGATCACAGAGTTCAGTAATCAGAGTACAGAGATTTACATATTTGCAACATGGTTACGGTAAAACAATCATAACACGATTATGGAAATCACTGCACATTTTTGGCTGGTGGCTGTTAGCCAATCAGAGTGCAAGGATTTTCACGGTATACAGTTAGAGAAATAGCCATGAAGGCTGGCAGTTTTCAAAAGAAGCCGAAGTGAGTTCTGTAAGCAAATCCTTTGTCCAAATGCACCTCTGCTTTTAGAGTCAGAGTTTATTACAGCCAGAAGGGACCACCAGATCATCTAGTCTGACCACCACTGTATCATAGGCCATCACCACTGAACTGAGACCAAGGTTTTACAGCCCACAGGAAACTAGACTATTATGTGCAACAGGCAGAGAACACGAGGGATAGAGGTGCAACAGTGCTTGAGATGATTAAGTGAAACATACCCAGATAATTTTGGAAAGTGATTTGAGCCCACATGCTGCAGAGGAAGGCAAAACACCCTCAAGATCACTGCCAATCTGAGGTAGGGGAGAATTCCTTCCTGATGATACACCTGGTGATCAGTTAAGACCCTGAGCATGTGAACAAGAACCAGCCTGCCAAGCACCTCAGAGAGAGAATGCTTGGTCCCACCTCAGAGCCCTGGTCCTCCCTGTCTAATGTCCCATCTCCGGCTGTGGCCAACTCTGATGCTTCACTGGAAAAGGATATAATTGGGGGGCTGGGGGTGGGGGGGAGAAAAATCCCTTCCTGACCCTTGCAGGTGGCCTGCTGAAATCCTAAAGCATGAGCTTTCTCCCCTTTTCCTTTCCCCTCAAAAAAAATCAAAAAGAGCACTTTTAAATAGGGAAGTTTAAAATTAAATGGGTAATTTTAAAGTTCCCTATTTAAAAGGTACTTTAAAGACACAGTACTGTGTGCTCAGTCCTTCCCAGCATGGCTGTTAGTGAAATCAAGGGGAGCCCATCAGGGTTTATTTATTCAGAGAGTTTTAGGCTGTTGAGGTTAGAAGCGAAGGTTCCATGTGATGTGGAGTTGATGAGAGTAGCCAATCAAAACAGATATTTGCATAATATATAGCTGAGAAATAACTGGCCCCTCAATCAAAGCACAGGGAATAGCAAAACTCAGAAACAACCATACACAGGTATGAGCCAGTAACTTTACTGTAAATCCTCATGCTTTGACTGGCAGAGATGATTATTTTTTGCATAATATACTACACGCAACAAAAAAGCCCTTAAAATAGTATTAAGAAATATGCTTTTTTCTTGTTTAATGAAACACTTATTGACCAAAGACAAATCTATTTTAATTTTGCACTTGTGAGGATGACAAACTCACAAATGTCATTAAATTAGGCTTCCATGTGAAGTTTTTATAATTCTTAATAAATTTCTGCCTGGCCAAACTAAACACTAAACACTTTTCATTCATTCTACACTGCTACAGGGGTAGAGGTGTTTATAAAAAAGGATTACATGTTAAAAACATCACCCATGATTTTAGTTAACATTTACTCCTTTTACAAAAGGACAGACTGCCACAGTAAAGATATTTAGGGTGCAAGACAGAAAATTCATATTGGATTTACCTGTTTTTCGGAGTGGAAAGTCATCTTTGGAATCGTACATCCCCAGTACAGGGTGATTGTAGGTGCCTGATACTCCACTTTGTGGGGGGGAACTCTGGTCAAGAGAACTGTGCTGCGTTTTCCTATATAGGAAGGAGTAGAAAGAGAAAGTGGAAACTTTACAAAAGTTAAGTGTAAGGGGAGATAGTATAGATTAATCTTCTCTGTTTATATTAAAGGATCCTGTACTGACATTCAAAGCAGTGAGAGTTAACCCTGGACAATGTGGTCAGACAAAAAGAAGGTTACTCAACTTGTGAAGTAACTAGAGTTCTTTGAGGTGTGACCCCCTGCAGGTGCTCAACTTCAGGTGTGCACCTCTGCGGAAAGATTTTTGGTAGCAGTTCCCATTTGGCTTGCAAATGTGCCCTACACATCCTCATGCCCTGCAATGAGGCTATATAGGACTGCATGGGTAAACCACCCTGAGTTTCTTCCCACACAAAAACTCCAAAGCAGAGGGGAAGGAGGGCAGATAGTGGATCACCTATAGGGGAACACACCTGGAAGAACTCCAGTTACTGCAAAAGGTGAGTAACCTCTCCTTCTTTGAGTAGTGTCCCTGTAGGTGCTCCATTTCAGGTGACTTCTGAGTAGTAACCGCTTTAAGAAGGTGGGAGGTTCAGAACCGAGTCCAGCACTAAGGAGAGGACTATGTTACCAAACTGCAGCATCCAATTTAGCAAAGTGAATCAAAGCATAATGGCTGGAAAAAGCATGCACCATGGTCTATGCTGCAGATTTCACCAACTGGAACATTCTTGAGTAGGGCTACGGATCTTGACTGTAATCTAGTAGAACGTGCAGTCACTCATAGGGGAGGTTGAGCATCAGCCAAGCCATACCAGGTAATAATACATCCAGAGATCTTCTTAGACAGTCTCTGCATGGAGACAGTGAATCCCCTAGACCTATCTGCAATAGAAACAGTCTAGGGAACTTCCTGAAAGCTCTGGTTCTCTCCAAGTAAAAAGCTAATGCCCTTTTAACAACCAGTATATGGAAGATGGCTTCCTGTGTAGTCTGATGTGGCTTAGGAAAGAAAACTGGAAGGTGAACAGACACTAAGTGAACCTTGATGGAACTCATATAGACCTGATGTCTTCAATTTCAACAGGTAATCCAAGATTGTGGAAAGACAACTGAATAGGTGAAAGTGGACGGCGGTTACACCAAACATGATACCTTCTCCATTTCTGAAGGAAAGTGTGTCTTGTAGATTCCTTGCTGCTATTTAACAGCACATTTTACTTCTGATGAAAGGATGCGTCTAGTCCCAAGAACCATTGAGGAATCATGCTTGGAGTTACAGAATGTTCAGACTGGGGAGAAGTTTTCTCCCTGTATTCTGATACAACAGTAAAGAATTGATCAGGAGTCTCTACAGAGGGCGAGAGGAGAGTCTGATGAGGTAAGGAAACAAAACTCGTCTTGGCCAGGCTGGTGCAATCAAAGTGACCCCGGCTTGGTCTGACTTGATCTTGCTGAAAATCTTTCAAAGCAATGGAGTTGGTGGATATACATACCAAAAAATAAATAAATAAAAAGATTCCTTGTCCATATAATGAGAAAGGTGTCTCCTAGAGGTTCTGGATTGAGTTCTCCTTTGGAACAGAATATTCTGCACTTTGTGTTGGCTACAGTGGTGAAAAAGTCAACTTCTGGAAACCCCCCCAGCTAGAAATATTTTCTTAAAGACTCAAGAGTTCAATTCTCATTTGTAATTTGGGGAAACAGTCTGCTGCGGTAGTATGCCATAGTGTTTTGTCTACATGGGACATAAAAAACCGAAATGGCAATCGGACTAGCTATGCACCAATTCCAAAGCTTTATCACTTTGCACATATGCAAATACGCTCCACCCTGACTACTGATATATACACAAGCTATGTTGTGTGTCCTGATCTTGAATGACTTGTTTTTGATTAGGGGAAGAAAGTGGAGGCAAGCATTTCTGACCGCCCTTAACTCCAGCAGATTGACAGGCAAGTCTTGCTTTTGCTTTGACCATTTGCCTTGGGCAGCGTGTGGACCCATATGTGCTCACCCTCCCGAGAGGGAAGTATCTGATATTATCATGACAATAGGGGGATTCTGGATTTTGGGATTCCTACACAAACCTTGAAAGGATCCTTCCACCAGGTAAGTGACTGCAGGACCCGACTGGGTAAAGACACCTGTTTGTTCAGACTGTTTGTGCTCGGCACAAACTGTCCTGAGCCACCCTTGGAGACATCAAAAATGTAATCTGGTGTTCTGTGTTACCAAAAAGGCAAGCTGCTACATGGCCCAGAAGCAGCAGACATGTCCTTGCTGGAACTTGAGAGCTGAGCTGCATTCTTAGGATAAGGTTCTTTAGAGTGAGGAAGCTGTCAGGAGGGAGATAAACCTTGCCTGTCACTGAATCCAGAAATACTCCTATAAAAAGTATTCACTGTGCAGGAGTCCAGGCCGATTTCTCAAGATTTATTTGTAAGCCTTAACCGCAGAATAATCAAGTTGTTTGAGCTGTCAACAGCAACTCCTGGTAAGCTGGCCTCTAATGAGACAGTCGTCAAGGAAGGGAAAGACAGTTATTCCTATGTAACAAAGGTGGGAGGCTACAATCACCATGATTTTTGAGAAAATCCCTGGGGCAGAAGAAAGGCCAAAGGGTAGGACCTGGTACTGGTAGCGATTGTCATCAAATGTGAAACAAAACATCGTTTGTGAGAGGATGAATTTTTTATGAATTGTTATATGGAAGTAGGAATCCTTGAGGACGAGAGTCACAAACCAGTCCATGGACTCCATGCAGGGAATTATAGCTGCTAGGGATACCATCCTGAATTTCAGATGTTTGACATGTTTGTTCAATTGTCTGAGATCCAGTTTCTTGAGTATTAGAAAATATCTTGAATAGAACCCTTTTCCTGTGTTGAAGTGGAACCGGTTCTGTGGCTTCTAAACTTGGGAGTAATGTGATCTCCTGTCTCAGCAATTGATCGTGACAGGTGTCCCTGAAGAGAGATGGGGAAATGGGATGGGATGGCAGGATGGAGACAAACAATCATGTAATCAGATTTAATGGCCTTCCGTACTTACCTGTCTAATGTTATAGTCTCCCAGGCATGTTAGTATAGAGAGAGGCAGTGTTCAAACTGAGGAAGAGGGTTGGAATGATACAGCTAAGAAACCCTCACTATCGGGTGGTTTAGACTCTGCACAAAATGATCAGAACATGTGTTTGGAAGATGCTGATAGCTGGGATGAAGCAGCTGAGGTAGTCATTGGCTTTTTTTTTTAGAAAAATCTTAGCCGGTGGGGTTCAGATGGTCTACGGAAGGTGGAAAAACTGAGCAGGACAAGATCTTTGCGCCGACTGAGACCGGCTAAATTTCTTTTATTTGCAGGTGTGTATATCCCCAAAGATCTAAGTGTACTACGAGTCCTTAAGGGTATGATGTGAGTCTGAAAAGACCTTGTGGCCATTAAATGTCCTCAGCAGCCGATTGTACTTCCCATAGGAAATTAGACAACTTAAGCCAGAAAGCTTGTTTCATCACTGTTGTGGTGGAAATAGACCAGACTGCAGTGTTGTCTGCAACAAGTGAAACCTAAAAGACATCTTCACCAAGAGCAGACCCACCTTTCTTTTGGAGCTAAACTGACCTCAGTGTTCCTACGGTAAATGGTCAATAAAAGCATTAAACTTCTCATAGTTCAGGTAGTCATATTTCAACCTCAGGGCCTGGTGATTTGCTATCCTGAACTGTAACATTGTCAAAGAGAAAAGGAGTACTTGTGGCACCTTAGAGACTAACCAATTTATGTGAGCATAAGCTTTCGTGAGCTACAGCCCACTTCATCGGATGCAAAGAGTAGCTTTTATGACCAAGAAGGTCCAGACACTTCTAGTCCTTGTTATATGGAGTAGATATTTGAGCATGCTGTCTCATTAACTGTATCTACAACCAGAGAATTTGGTGCCTGGGGTGAAAAAAAACCTTTGATTTCATCACCAGGATGTAGTATGTTTTATCGGCATATTTGCCTGTAGGGGTGACATTGCTGGAGTTTGGAGTTTACCAAGATGGTCTTGGCTGGCTCTAAAAGAACTTAATCAGCAGTGCCACTCGTGCTGAAGTAGAAATATGCAATATGCCCAAGAGCTTGTGATGTGAATCCTGGACCTCTTCCAGGAGAATCTGAAGAATGTCTACCATCCACTTCAACAGTCCTGGAACTGCCAAAAATCATCAGCTAATGATGGCGGTGGTGGTATTACTGCCTCAACGGGTGATGAAGAAGAGATATTTGTAAGGAAGTGACCTTTTCTGCCCTCACCTCTTGCAGCTCACAGGTCTCCTCTGCTGATTCAGAGTGGAGGGGAGAGGTAGACAGTGCTGGAGAAAGAGCTCTTTTATGTTTCTTATTAAACTGAATCGAGGCCCCTCAAAACTGCTGGTGGTACATTGCCTATGGGTCCAAATAAGGCGAATGAGGAGGACTAGAAGGCATGGGGGTAGGTAGCTATCAGTCGTTGTCTCAAGTATCAACTGGCAGAGGTCATGTATCCTGCCTTCCTTGCATCTGCAGAGGAGAATAACATCTCCTTGAGTAAACTGGAGCACTTTGAGCCAAAAGCTCTGAGTCTGAAAGCTCTTCCACATATTGTGCAGGAGGCGACAACCCTACTTCCTGAATAGTAGAAGCTGGGCAAGCCGTGGGTCTCACTACATGTGTGGTCAGTGACCCAGCAGATCTCAATACTGAGAGATGTCCAGATGTTGCAAGGAGGGGCCACTCGGGCTCATTTGGTAACATGAGATCTTTTAAGGTACCGTGTGGTACCAGGAGCACAGCAGATTTTGGTATGGGCACAAAGGTTGTTCTCGATATTGTTGTCTGAGACACTGATTATGGCACAGAGGGTACCGCAGATTCCTATGAGATCAGACTCTTATCATCATGGGCTTTGATGATATCAGTCTTTGGAACCATGCCCTTTACCATGGAAATATGGGACTTCACTGAAGTCTTGAAGTGCTTCACTGAATCCAAAGTGCTCAGAGCCTCATTAGCAATCCTTCTGGGGCCTGAGGTCTCTGGTGACCAAATCCTCTGAAGAGGAAGTCTTCATTGTGCTCCTCTAATCTCCTTCCTTAGTCTTTGAGTGGGAAGCCCTCAGTACTGCAGTAGTGGTTATAGATACCTCGCTCATGGAGAAGGTTGGGAGGCTGGGGTCTCCACACTGTCTTCATTTTGGAAGCTCTTGATGACAGTGATCATGATATAGACAGAGCACTTACAGAGGTACAGAGTCCCTGTAACAGGAAGATTCTCTGCACCTAGGTCCAAAGCTGGTTTTAAGACATGCTCATCATTAATAGTCTATACTTAATTTCCCTGTTTTTATAGGATCTTCCCTTAAAAGAAGTGGAAATCTTGCACTTGTTGGGGATATGCGAGTCTTCCAAGCAATGAATATACTGAGAATACCCATCGCTGATGGGCAAGGCTTCTCTACACAAGAGGCATCCTTTAAAGCCAGCATCCCAGATAAAAGGGAAAAAAAAACGGACTCCCCTCAATAGGGGAAAAAAAAAACAACAAAAAATATATTTTGGGGGAAAAACAAAATGAGAACAGTTCCAACAACTATAAAGTATTAAATACCCTACAGACTACTGAAGAATTAACACTATACACTATTCTAACTCTAGAGAGAAAACTAGCACACACTAAACTGGCCGATGGCAGTTGAGAAGGAACTGAGGGTGGTTCACACTCACAGCCCTATATAGCAGAGGTGGGCAAACTATGGCCCATGGGACCCTCCTGCCCCTCCTGGTTGGGCCACGCCTGGCTGTTTGGGGTGGCATAGCCTCCCCTAACTGACCCTCCATACAATTTCAGAAACCCGATGTGGCCCTCAGGCCAAACAGTTTGCCCGACCCTGCTATATAGCCTCAGTACGGGACACAAAGATGTGTAGGGCGCATCCGTGGGCCAAACGGGCACTGCTATCAAAAATATCTGATCAAAGGCACAGGGTGCACGCACATCTGAAGTGAAGCACCCACTTGGATACTAGTCGAAGAAGAATCTCGGTCCTTTTTCTTATTTATATTCTAATGTCTTTTTGCTTTGTTCCAGTTTCCTTTTTCCTACACACCCACCTGAAACTACACTGAAGAGAAAATTTAAGAACTCAGGCACTGATATTGCAAGGCAACTAAGGACATGCAAAACTTTAAGCATGGGAATAGTCCCAGAAAATAAAGCCTAAGTTCAGCAAGATTTTTAACCAGGTGTGCAACTTTTAGCATATGCTTAAGTACTATGCTGAATTGGGGGTCTACTTAGTGGGACTACTCAGATTCTTTAAGTTAAGAACATGCTTAAGCACTCTGCTCAAAGCCTGAGTTAGTTTTCGTTTCTCCCACCGACGGTTCTTTGCTGAACTGGAACACAAACTGGAGCATAAATATGATGGTAAAATTAGAAGAAAAACATTAGCTACAATCTGTAGACTTTACTAACAGCAGCAGTGCTGGATAGGTGGTGTCCTGGAGATTGCTTTAAGCACATACGTAGGCCCCAATTGAGAAAAGTACGTAAGTCTTTTGCAAGGTTAGAGCCAAATTGCTCAATACCTTTCAGAATCAATCCCGAAAACTGATAATTTACAGTTTTGGTTTTTTGTTGTTTTATTTTGTTGGTTTTGTTTTAGAAGGCTACTGGATGTAAATTATGCCAAATTTGCTAAAGATATTCAAGTCATTATTTTTCCAAGCCTTCTGCAAGTACGTTGGATGAATTTGTTCTGGTTAATGAAGTGTATCACTTTTGCCAATTTATTTGAAGTTTATAGGCTGATTTTGAAGCCTGACCAAGATACAGTTTTGGAAATCTCCAGATTTTCCATATTAATAGTCTGCTAATCCTTTTAGCAATGTATAGGTTAAGCAATGCAGCTGTCAAACAATTTTCACAGAAATATTTTTCACAAACAAGAAGTCCGGATGCCCCAAAGCAAAGTTTACTACCAAGAAGCGTCAATCCACCAAGGCACACTATGTAGAAAGCCACTCTTTGGTCTTGTCCATACAAGAAACTGTTTATCTTATTGTTGCTTAAAGTACACAGTGATATCAGGTTAAACTGTTTTCACCACTTTGTTAGAGAATGTACACTAACTTCAAAAATGAGTTTAGAGGTGATTTCTCAATCACAGAAAAAAGGAAGACCTGAATACTCCAAACATTTATACATCGTAACTGTTTGTAGGACTGGGATCTAAGATGTGACACCCCTATGCCACCTCTATGGCACTATGGGATATATGCATCCATACCCTTAAAAGAATTTCACAAGTCTGGTAACTGATCACACCTTGAAACATCTAAAATTGCACAGTGAAGTAAATTCAGGAGCATTTCTGATCATGCATGTCTCCAAATACAAACACATATAATTTGAACTGCTGTGATCCTTCTCACAGGTTTGCACAGTAACTCTATGTATGATACTCCAACTATACACACATGGCATTTATGTCTGAATGTACATTCAGTTGATGTATCTGTGATGGAATCTCATGCATACATAGAATGTATGCACCCGTGTATATTTGATTAATCTCAGTCAATGCAATCATAAGTACATCTACCCAGAGACTCACTTAGTAAGTTTGGGTTCCAGATGCATTCATAGTAAACTTCCATGTCTTCTTCCTTTTTTTGGGAAGCAGCCACTCTCACAACTCAATTCCAACAAGATAGGTAATTGAGAACTCCCTCAGAAAACTTAACAGTTCTGCCACTAACCCTACAGTGCCCTGTCCATATTACAATGAAACCAGCTGAATCAACATTATAGCATGTTTAGACCGCTACAGAATTATGACTGTCAAATTAGTTTTAAAAGTTATACAGTGGACAACAATATCATGACAAATTTTGAAAGTAGTTGTGTTATGCCTCATTACCACAAACTGACAATTATAGTATGGAAAGGACATTTAAATAGTTAAGAATGAATGTGAAATATGAATCTAAAACAGTTTACAAAATGGCATGAAAGCATTTGTTGCATGTAAATACAGTCTAAATATGTATTCCATAACAAACCCTTGACTAAATAATATTATTGAGTTACATCTTTGAAGAACTGACAGCTTCTGTCCTTCATTTAATAGATCCTTTAGTGTACAGCTGTACTCTGAAAAGCCACTGTGTAAAATTGGCCCCTTCTCAATCAGCAGATGTTCTGCCTGTGTGTATTCAGAATCACATCTACTTACTTCAGTGATCAAAATAAATAGTGACAGCTTTTTATTCCCATTAGCCCTGCAGAGCCAACAAAGCTGACAGAGAACTGGAGTCAATTTCTTCTTGTGCATCAACAAAATTCTAACACATCTGAAATCCCTTTGAAGGCAACAGCATTCCACAGGGTTCACTCATGACAATCTGAAAACAAGTGGTGGTATGCGTGCAACTAGGAGCAGAATTCAACCTTTATTACACATTGCAAGAGGAGCCAGTTTGTTTTTCATATCCTAGATGGAGTTTGAAACTAGAGCAAAGGAAATAATTTCCCTTGTAAACTGCACACAGTTGATATTGAAGTTACTGACAAACAAACATGAAATCCCATAATGCCATTTGTACAGATTTGCTTTTCAGAGCAATGTCTTCTGCATTAAAATTCTGGATCTCAATAAACCTTAACAAAGAGAATGAAGTAAGTGACTGTCTAGAGGTATGTCAATTTTGTGTCTGTTCTGGAATCTGGCTTGACTGTTCACAGCACAGATGTCATGCTTCTTTTCTGCTGCATTCATTTTGTGTATTACATATAGTTACTGCTGATTACTTCATGTCAAGAGTATGCCTATACCTAAGTATCTAAATCAGTGACTTGGTAGCCTATGTGATTGTATACATACATGTGCCAGTAATTTGTTAATTTAAAAGGTCCTCCTCTTCCCTTCTGAAAGAATGGAAACTGAAAAGTTAGCCTTCTGACTGAGGCCTCAACAAGCAAAGGGCTCTCTTTTTAAAAAAAGTCCTGCAAGTAAGAATGAACATTTATTTGCTAGGGTTGTCAATTAATCGCAGTGAACTCAAGCGATTAACTCAAAACAAATTAACTCTATTGAAAATTAATTGCGATTACGCACAATTTTAATCACGATGTTAAATGATAATAGAATACCAATTTAAATCTATCATAAATATTTTGATTTTTTTTTTTTTACATTTTCAAATATATTGATTTCAATTACAACACAGAATACTTCCATGCTGATGATGCTCATTAAAAAAAATAATGCATTAATTAAATTTGTGACTGACCTCCTGCGGGGAGACTTGTATGTGTCTTGCTCTGTGATTGTACACCCATTCTGCCATATATTTCGTGTTATGGCAGTCTCGGATGATGACCCAGCAGGTGTTATTCGATTTAAGAACACTTTCATTGCAGATATGACAAAACACAAAGAAGGTACCAGTATAAGATTTCTAGGGTAGTTACAGCACTCGACCCAAGGTTTAAGAATCCAAACTGCCTTCCAAAATCTGAGAGGGACAAGGTGTGTAAGATGCTGTCAAGTCTTAAAAGAGCAACATTCTGATTTGGAAACTACAGAACCTGAACCACAAAAAAAAAGAAAATCCATCTTCTGTTGGTGGCATCTGACTCAGATGATGAAAATGAACAAGCATCCATCTGCACTGCTTTGGATCGTTATCTGCTCAAACCCATCACCAGCATGGATGCCTCTCCTCTGGAATGGTGGTCAAAGCATGAAGAGGCATACGAATGCTAGCATATCTGGCAAGTAAATACCTTGCAACGCCAGCTACAAGAGTGCCATGTGAACGGCTGTTCTCGCTTTCAGGTGACACTGTAAATAAGAAGTGGGCAGTACTATCTCCCGTAAATGTAAACAAACGTGTTTGTCTTGGCGATTAGCTGAACAAGAAAAATGACTGAGTAGACTTGTAGGCTCTAAAGTTTTATATTGTTTTGTTTTTGAGTGCAGTTATGTAACCAAAAAATCCCCATTTGTAAGTTTCACTTTCACAATAAAGAGATTGCACTACAGTACTTGTATGAGGTGAACTGAAAAATACTATTTTTTTTGGTTTATCTTTTTTACATTGCAAATATTTGTAATCAAAAATAATATAAAATGAGCACTGTACACCTTGTATTCTGTGTTGTAACTGAAATCAATATATTTGAAAATGTAGAAACATCCAAAAATATTTAAATAAACGGTATTCTATTATTAACAGTGCAATTAAAACTCTGTGATTAATCACATTTTTTTTAATATCATGATTAATCATAATTAATTTTTTAACTGATTGATAGCCCTATTATTTACCTTTAAGAGGAGGGACTACTGGGGATAATCAATGCTGCTACTGGCTTCTAGCGTGTCCTTGAAAGATAGTGAGTAATGCTGCTCTCCCCTATCCCACTTATAACAAACAGCTCCCAACTTCCACTATGAATCTTAACTATACATTTAATGTTGGTTTCTTTACTAAAACCTAGAAGAACCAACTTAGCAACATTTATCACACAAACACTGGCTATTTGTTAAGCACTAGTGCTAATCAAGCTTCTTCATTGGAAACATTTTTTCCAAAGACAAAAAAAAAGTTTTTCAACTGAAAAAAGATTGCAGAAAATATTTAACTTTTCCTGACTAGCTGTATTAAATGATCATCCCCCTAGGTAGTCCCAGTCATCCTTCACTAACTGATAAACAACCACTGTACCACATATTAGTTAAATCTTGTAATGGATTTATAACAGAATTTATAAACTGATTCTGATTAACAAGACTGACCTTGTGCTCATCTCTAGTATTCAATATCATATCAAAGAGCTATAAAGGTATGTTTTTTGCAGCTTACAGATGGAGTAAGTTAAAGGAGTGCACTTTAGCCATTTTGTAAATTACTAAGTATTTTCCTGTCACATGAACGTAATTGGGTATTAGACTTGAGAGGAGTTCTGGAATCCCAGGATCTGGAAGGCTGGTTCAAAATTACTGGTTAATTAAAAGTGTATGTGTGTGTGTGGGGGGGGCATTATTATTTTTGGTTTACTTGCTCTTGTGAATGTATTGAATCATACACTGTATATTTACAGTCTGACATTTTATAACGCAGTCTTTAATTGTCCTAAATTAAATGGATTCTGATCCCAATGGGAGGGGCTTCTGCCTTGTCTTGCCCAGATGCCCTAGCTGTTGAGATCTCTCAGGCTGATGTCGTCTTGTCCCCCATTTCCTTTTCATGATCCCCACGACGGGCAGGATACCTGGCAGTGGCCTGAAAAGTCTGGTGTGGGTGTCCCAGTGTCAACCTCTGACTGTTGGTAACTCTGTGGAGGATACAAATGGGGATGGCCACAAAATTTGGGATCTCAGTCCTATAAGGTTTTCTGGGGCCTCCACCCTTTCCTTCCCCCCTTTAGTCCCCTACGTCAGCAGGGTAAAGTACGATCTCTCCACTTGCTGCAGAGAGGATTCACCAAGGGAAGGTCATGCCTGACTAATCTAATTGCCTTTTACGATGAAATTACTGGTTCTGTGGATGAAGGGAAAGCAGCAGATGTATTGTTTCTTGACTTTAGCAAAGCTTTTGACACGGTCTCCCACAGTATTCTTGTCAGCAAGTTAAGGAAGTATGGGCTGGATGAATGCACTATAAGGTGGGTAGAAAGCTGGCTAGATTGTCGGGCTCAACGGGTAGTGATCAATGGCTCCATGTCTAGTTGGCAGCCGGTATCAAGTGGAGTGCCCCAAGGGTCGGTCCTGGGGCCGGTTTTGTTCAATATCTTCATAAATGATCTGGAGGATGGTGTGGATTGCACTCTCAGCAAATTTGCGGATGATACTAAACTGGGAGGAGTGGTAGATACGCTGGAGGGGAGGGATAGGATACAGAAGGACCTAGACAAATTGGAGGATTGGGCCAAAAGAAATCTGATGAGGTTCAATAAGGATAAGTGCAGGGTCCTGCACTTAGGACGGAAGAACCCAATGCACAGCTACAGACTAGGGACCGAATGGCTCGGCAGCAGTTCTGTGGAAAAGGACCTAGGGGTGACAGTGGATGAGAAGCTGGATATGAGTCAGCAGTGTGCCCTTGTTGCCAAGAAGGCCAATGGCATTTTGGGATGTATAAGTAGGGGCATAGCGAGCAGATCGAGGGACGTGATCGTTCCCCTCTATTCGACATTGGTGAGGCCTCATCTGGAGTACTGTGTCCAGTTTTGGGCCCCACACTTCAAGAAGGATGTGGATAAATTGGAGAGAGTCCAGCGAAGGGCAACAAAAATGATTAGGGGTCTGGAACACATGACTTATAAGGAGAGGCTGAGGGAGCTGGGATTGTTTAGACTGCAGAAGAGAAGAATGAGGGGGGATTTGATAGCTGCTTTCAACTATCTGAAAGGGGGTTCCAAAGAGGATAGCTCTAGACTGTTCTCAATGGTAGCAGATGACAGAACGAGGAGTAATGGTCTCAAATTGCAGTGGGGGAGGTTTAGATTGGATATTAGGAAAAACTTTTTCACTAAGAGGGTGGTGAAACACTGGAATACGTTACCTAGGGAGGTGGTAGAATCTCCTTCCTTAGAGGTTTTTAAGGTCAGGCTTGACAAAGCCCTGGCTGGGATGATTTAACTGGGAATTGGTCCTGCTTCGAGCAGGGGGTTGGACTAGATGACCTTCTGGGGTCCCTTCCAACCCTGATATTCTATGATTCTATGAACTCTGAGTTGGGAAGGCCCTTACATAGGTAATGGGATGAAATCACCAAAATGTGTGCGCGCACTGTCTATCTGCTGGCAACAGCTGGACTAGCAAAGAGGATCAAAAAGAGGATTTGCAATTTCAGAAATTTAAAACATCACAATGTATTTAACCAGACTATCTGTGTTCTGTACTTCAGAATGATTTGAAGAATTCACTGAGTTGTCAGCATTTGCTGTATCAAAGGACAAAAACACTTGTTAACTAACATGCTGCATTACCATGGCCCTTTGATGTAACAATTTAGACTAGATTTAAGACTTTGATCTTTAAATCAATTAAGGGTGCTGGTTTTTATTTTTATATATACACACAGGCATACGTGTATACACATATACACACACACAGACACAATATATGTAATACCAATCTTAGTTTTAATAAATGAACTTTTAAGGCCAGATTAAACAGTACACTCTAGCTGCTGTATGCAGCTCTGGAGCAGCACAAAGCAGCCAGAGCATATTGGTCAGTTTTTCCCAACCCCTGATGTCTACACTCACCTGTACTGATACTGGTCCCCCTCCCACACACACAAGCTTCCCCTTCAGCCCTGACTCCGGACAGTCCCCTGTACACACGCACACACAAGTTTATTCTGAGAGTCTGAGCTAATGGTAAATTGGTGGTGTGCAACCAGTAAATGGGGTCAGGCAGTGTTTCTAGCTGAGTTACTACTACCTCAGGGTGAAAAAGCTTTGAGCTAGGTCAATTCCATTCTGTTGCAAACTGGGAGGATGAATGAGAATGGTATCTTTAGTTTTCTCCTCTTTCGCAATATTGTCTAGGAAGTCTCAGTCAGCAGAAATGTTGTAGGTGCAGGAACACTGAAGTTTGCCTATCATCACCTGGAAACTGGGTCTAATATTTCTCACTGTGGTGAATTTATTATCTTCATTTTGGATAAGAATAAACAGACTGGAATAGCCAAATCCACAGGGACGCATCTATGTCTGGAGGGACAAAGCCATCTCAGAGTTTTAACTAGTTTCACTCACCAACATCCGTCCTGAAATGAGGGCAGAATGCCAGCATCTTCTGAAAAACTGGTGATAAGGTGATTGCTTAAGAAACCTTTTCCTGACATTTATGGTATCACTAATGCCCCTTTTCCCCTCTAAATTTCTCCAGCAAGGATTTTCTCCCAGCAATGGCTAATATTCATGTGTCCAAGCTAATTCTTTCAGATATGCCAGCAGCCTGTGGTACTGCTGACTGAAAGGTACTTGTATGATTTATTTTAACATTTTACTGTGAACTCTGGTCAGATTGCTGGAAAGCACATGGAAGTGGTTTCCCCTCCTCCTTTCAGAGAAGCGGTGCTGAGTAACTGTTGGAAGAACAATATGGGAAATGTGGGAAATATTTAAGAGTGTATCTAAGCAGCTCACACCCACCACAATAAAGCATCTTCTCTCGTTAGTAGCGTCCTGATAATACTTTCATATACAAAGAATGGGATATTGGGAAGAAAATAGCTATGCCTCCAGCCCTCCCAATACAAGCTGTAAGTCATTTACCATTTTGTACTTTTCACTGTCTGTTTCCTTATAAAAAAATAAAAATAATAAATATCAATCACTGCTAAATACAGGTTGGGTTATATCTCCTTGAGAAACCTCTTTCTTTTGTGTGTGCCACTGTGGCAGTTGAGGTCTGCCAGCACAACCTTGCTCACAGTGCCTGTTTTGAATGCCCAAAGGCCAACAGTTAGGCATTTTCAGGACAGGGCCTTCAGCTCCAGAATTCTTTTCCACATTTGGTCCACCACCACCAGACTCAGTTGACTTGCAGGCCATAGTTTCTTCAGGCTTTTGTCTGATTGGAGATGTAAATAAGGTGCATTTGGTATTTTTAATAGTTTAATTTTAAGGGCCAAATCCTTTAATTTTTGATTGGATACATACCGGTAGTGTCAGAGTGCAATGTGAGGAGTAAACTTTAAACATTTTAAAATACATTTAAAATAACTTGAGTGACAATCCAGTGAAATGCAACAGTAATCTTCCCATTATACTAGAGTCCTGATTTTCTAGTATCATATGCTGAATTAAAGAATTTTAGATGCCCAGTAGAGATTGTTCTGTAAGTATAACTACACAGAACAATCCACTTTGAGTGATCATAGATTAAAGAAAAGAATATCAAAGTCCTCTGATAGTGGAAACATCATTATAGACCCTTACATTAGAGACCTCATCCTTGTATCATTAAACACAACAGTGCTTGAATTTAACAGTTATAGGGAAAGGATCTTCATCCACATGCTAATTAAGAATATCATTAATGGACTATCAGATCATTCCTGTCACACCCATAACAAATTTTGATCTAGTTACGTTACAATTTAACTAATTAATTTTGCAACACCCTTATTTGTAACATACTGTTCATCCATTAAATGCATTAGCCCCTTTCCCCCAGCCCTCCAGCAGTTGTGAACAAAGGAGACGCTGGCTGAATCATGATAAGTCCAGTACCACTTACCCATACCAGAAGCGGGGATCATTGGAAATGCAATGGTTGAGATTCCGGTGTGCCAAAGCTTTCTTTTTATTTAAGACAAACTCTTGTAATTTCATTTTTACTTCTGTGCTTGCCACTGCACCTGAAACATCCAAAAATAAAGAGAGGTTATTTAAGCAACTTCATTTTATGAAAGCAGCAGCGAATTAAAAGTTGAAACTTTCATTCACAAAGCAACAAAAAAAATATTTAAAAAGATTGAGAGCTAAATCTTTGGCTCTCCAAGCAATGTAAAGGCTTATTTCAAAGAATAAAAGACAAAGCAGCTCCAATGAAGAACTCTTCTTTACTATCTGGCTTTGTACATAATTGCAATCTATGTCTGAAAAGGGAGATATAATCAGAGTTTTCTCATTTTCCTAAAAAAAGGTTTCTGAAGAGGATTTTTGTACTTGCATAAAAATACATGTAGAATAAAGCACTTGTAGTAGGTTTCCCAGCTTTCTTTTAATCAAAGGTATTTAGGATGAGGGGTCTTGTGCATAATCAAGTTTTTAAAATGTCACATCTGCAAGCAAAAGGGGAATGCGATGAATATCTCATATGTAGACTTTGTCTTGAGAAATCTTTCAAATAAGGATCTCTTTGTTCTATGCATCGGTGTACAATAAGACCTACACAATATTCCAATTCATTTACAAGTCTGCAATCCATTTCTTCAAATAGAAAATCTAGCATTTTAAAAAATATCTGAAATTTCAAAGCGCAGAGTTAAAATGTCAACTGTGTAATTTCTAATCATTATCTACTTCACAATAGAGACCAGTCTATTTTACAATGATGATGGATTAAAATTATCCTTCAGTTGGCAGAACTGATTCTCAGAGAGCGTTTCTGATGGAGTAACACACAGACATTTTGGTAATCATAGCAAGTAGTATATGGGGGCTCATCTAAACCACAGTGTAAGCTAATCTTCCAAAGGGATAACATCTGGAATGCAAGAAAGTCATCTGGACAGAAATATACACTGCCAAGTCATGGGTAGAAAAGTCAGCCAATATGAGCACCAGCTTTTGCTTATTATACTTAACATTTTGATGCCACCAGAGAGTTTGAAGAAAACTTTTCATTCGTCCGTGAAGAAAAAGTCCTCAAAGTTATTTGCTGAGCACTGTTTGAAGGTGCAGCATTGCTCAACGTTTTATAGGGAGTCATAAATCTTAGAAATTCTTTTTTTTTTTTTAAAACAGCATTTCTTGTTACTTCTAGATAAAGTAGATTGGGTGGAGATCCAAAAAGGTAGTTAAAATGAGGAAGGTTTGTAGGAAGAAACATAGTACAATGATGGAGAAGGTGAGAAGGACTAAAATGTGACTAATAAGACCACACGTCTTTAAAAATACTGTCTCACTAAACAATTCTCATGTTTAATCTACTAACATCTTCAAAATAATCAAATGTGGCTAGGTTCTGGTGGCTTTGGTTAAAGATGACGGTATTTAGGAGCATCAAGCCAAATATTTGTACCGCACAGTTTTTACAAAATCTCCACTGGCAAAAAAATTTTTATTGTGAGCTGAAAGGCACCACATACATACCAAAGGAGAAACAAAAACAAAAGGTCTTCCATTCTTGGTCCAGTTCTGGGGAGACAGACAAAAATGATCCTGGCTTCATTAGCTTTGGCAATTGACTTCACCCTTCTCCAGTGTTACCTCTGGCAGAATTGGAGCTGACTCCAGAGGGTTTGAACTGGAACGCCCACCATTCTGTTACTCTGGGAAAGCATCCAAAATTAATCTGTACATCCATCGGTTCCATTCAGATTTCTATCCCACACTTCAGAAAATGGGTGAATACACAGATGTAAAAACTGATTAATTATCCTCCCTGTATCAATGTAACACATCTAAATGTCACTTTCATGTGAATTAAAACATTTTCTGTTCTCTAGTTACAGCAGATAACAGCACGTCAAGACAGGAGACAAACTAAAACATAGTACATAAACAAGATTTAAAACTAACATTAGTAAAAAGGCAAATAGCTAACAGGACATGTCCATAAATATCACCTCGACATTCCCTTGTTTATTGTCTATTACATTTATTCTTGGTATTATCACAGCACGTAGGACCCCCAGCCACGGCTCGGGATCCCACTGTGCTAGGTGCTATACAAACAGAACAAAAAGACAGTCCCTGACTCATAGAAATTATCTTTATTAGTCCCAACGCAGCAAAACCCATTGTGGTTCCACTGAAGTCAATGAAATGCCACACTGGTACAGAAAACTTTTTGCAGCAGGGACTGTCTTTGTCTACTGCCTAGCAAAATGAGGCCTCAATCCTTTATTGAGGCCATTAAATGCTACCCTAATAGTAATAAATAATAATAGGGGGCTATGTAATTGTACTAGATCAAAGAATGCCTCAAGAAACTAAAAGGATAAGTTAGTTACAGCAAAATCTTACTCGTGTGCATATGGGGGATGGTAGGAACATTGTGTCTGCAGAACTTTGCAAATTAGCAGGTTAGTGAACAACGCAAAAGCAATGCTAATACTTCCAAAAAGATGCTTTGTACTACTTCTGAACGTTTCAGTAAATCATAGAATATCAGGGTTGAAAGGGACCTCAGGAGGTCATCTAGTCCAACCCCCTGCTCAAAGCAGGACCAATCCCCAATTTTTGTTCACAACCCTGGGTTTAGCAGGCCAATGTTCAAACCACTGAGCTATCCCTCCCCCCCCAATGGTGAAGTCCAGTGTATTTTGTAAAAAAGCAGTAGCCTTGGGAATATGACACCTAACACATTAACTCTGCTATTAATCTGTACTAAGAAGCTGGGAGAAAGCGTTCTTATTGTGTGTGAAAATTAGCCATGTATGGACTGGCAACGTTCTATTGTACGGTTAGTTTAAATTAAAGGTGACCAATTGGAGGTGCCCCTTTTTTTTGTTCTTCTAGGATATAAAAAGGCTTGAACTTTTTTAGTCCTCTTCCCCTCCTCTCTGTCTGCTTAAATGGATCTCTTAAAACTTCAGGTCTTATTTACCCGATTTTTTCCTAAATGATGCTATATAAACATCACTTGCCCTTCCACACAGCATCTAAAACTGTTTTTGTTAACAGCTATTTGACTCAGATGCCTGAGAAATGCTTAGGAGAAACTCCATCTTGGTTAGACTAAAAGCCTCTAGCCCTTCAATTAAAGGCAGAGACAGCTTCACCATCCACAGCTGAGGTCCTCCAACAGAACAAGGGAAGACCAGGTGACAGTAGGAGCTGGAGAGTAGGAGCCCAAATACCACCATGACCTCCTAGGTGGGAGGAGGAGGAGGAGTCCTCCCTCCCCTCCTAGGTAGGGGGAGGGATAGCTCAGTGGTTTGAGGATTGGCCTGCTAAACCCAGGGTTGTGAGTTCCATCCTTGAGGGGGCCATTTAGGGATCTGGGCCAAAAATTGGGGATTGGTCCTACTTTGAGCAGGGGGTTGGACTAGATGACCTCCTGAGGTCCCTTCCAACCCTGATATTCTATGATTCTATACGTGTAGAAGTAGTGTGAGAAGGGGGGAACCAGGTTTCAATGAATGCAAAGAAATAACGGGATAAAAGATAAAGAGACCATGAGTGGTGGTGTATTCATTTGAGATGGACAGGGTATTGTAGAGGGAATGGGAGACAGGAAGAAGGGAGTGGGGATGTCAGAATTAGACTGGTTTATAAAGGCTATGAGGAATAGAAGTTGCGGTAAGAAAAGGTTCTGCAGAGGGTAAAAATGGGACTAGAGCCTGAGTTGGAGCAAGGTTGGCACATGCATGGAGGCAGAAAGAGAATCCAGAGGTGGAATATGGTTTTATTACAAACTGCACATGGGAAACTGACCAGAGGTGCAGGGAAGTAGAGATGGAATGGTGAAGAGGAGAGGCGAGAGCTCTGAAAAGACAGGAAATAAGGACAGGAAAAGCGCAGAGCTGCTGAAGCCAGAGTGAATCCAGTCAGCATCATGGGAGAGATCATACAGATATGGTGCAAATAAGGCACACAACCAGATAGAGGGACAGGCTAAAAGGGAATTAACAGGCCAAATCAGCACATTAAGGTACTTAATTATCGCTTAGACCGGGGTCCCCAATGTGGTGCCCACTGGGGCAGCTGTGTGCGCCCGCAGGACACCGCGCTGCCGAAATGCTGCCACTGAGCTCGGCTGCCGGAGAACCGCCCGCCGAAATGCCGCTGAGAAGCGTTGCCGTTTCTCAGCGGTATTTTGGTGGTGCTGCTTCTTTCTGCTGACGCTTCTTGGCAGCATTTCGGCAGTGAAGTGTCTGGCGCCCGCCACGGTCTTCTGAGAATAGAAATGTGCTATTCCCACAGAAAGGTTGGGACTACTGGCTTAGACTAACTAGGGTTGCCACAACTACAGTGCCACAGTTCAGAGATGGAAGGACTGCAAGCTGTGACAGCTGAAGGGCTAAGTGTGTCAAAGGCAGCTTGTGCTGCGAAAGATTGTGAAGGCCTCTGCAGCAGCAGTGGACTTTGAAATTCCATGCCTGGAAGGCTGGGGTTAGCAGAGGATTATGGGGCCATGTGTGCCTGACTGGATGTAGTGCTTAGAACCAGTTCTAGGTCCTATTGATAATGGTGGGAAGGTAGGACAACGACAGGCAAGGTCCAGCTCTCTCCTGCTGATGCTACTGCTTGTTGTATTGTAAGAACTTAGAAGTCAAGAAAACTGAACTTGCTCTACTCTGTTTGCTAAACATTCTCCTTTTGTACTGTTGTTGTGGAAGTTATACTTTTGGTCCAAACGCATCATGACAGCATATTTCAAGTCATATACGGCAGTTTTGGTATCCTGAGATGAGAAAGCGGGGAGATGTCATTATTACGTTAACTGAAATCTGTTGGTTTTGTCTTTTACAAAATAGTACACAGTGTATTTGGTCTCATATTCGGGGGTGGGGGGAGGAGGGATAGACTTTTCTTGTATCTAGTATTTCCTCCTTATTTTCTAGCTCAGGACCACTGTAGCTTAATTATGTTTAGCAAAATGTTAGGATATAAGAAAAATATTTTAAGTGTTCTAAAAAGTTTAGCTGCACTGATTATACAAACACTATACCACCTTTTAAATAAAAGTATTTAAAAATAAAGAGGAAGACTGTTTCCATGATTACAACATAACATCCCAGGGTTCTAGTCTTTCTTCTGCACTTATCTGAATTTCTTTCAAAAAATATTCTTAAGATCCTTTGAGTGTTTTGTAGCCAGACTGTTTTATTGATTTTTTTAAAAAATATTTTAAATAAAAATAAAATACACATTTTACAGAGCAGATAGAACAAAGCATATATGTCATCAACAATTGATCTGAGCTAACAACAATGGGGAGCGAAGATGAAATATTTAGTTTCCACATGGTAAAAAATGATTGTCATTATTTAGGATTTATACTAAAAAGCCAACTAAATAAGAAAAGGGGAAGTATCATCTCAGACGGCAGCCAACTGCACACATCCTTGTGGTTAAGCCACAGGATTGATCCTACATGGAAAATCATCTTCACCCACTCCTCAGCATCACCAAACTACCCAATTTCTTACTGTTAAATTCTGACTCTTTTGCTTCAGTCACACCATCTCATCTAAAATAGCTCTGACGCTACATAAAAGTGTTTTATTGGGGCATTTACCAAATCTACAGCTCCGGGGGCTTGGGGTGGGGGAAATCAGACTCTAGCAAAAAAGCAGAAAAAACAATCTCCCAGTCCTGGTAGATCCCGAAAGGCATTTTGTTTCTGGAAAAGACCTTTTGGATCCTATTTTATTACAGGTCCACCCCACATATCTTATCTGGCCCCCCATTAGTATCCCCTATCCTCTCACTCTGCCTCTTCCACCTCTCACTTCCTTTCCTTGTCTCACTTTCCTGATGGAAAATCCCTAGAGTAGTTAGAAGACAATTGGAAACTTTCTAAAGGGTTTTCTGAACCATAACATGAAACTTATTTTTCTTTCTTTTTTTTAAATAGTATATTGGTATTGCTATAAAAGAGTTCAAAATATTTTTTATGTCCTTTGTAATTCCATCAGAGAAAACAGCATTTCACAGCAACTGGAAGACTCTTCAAATTAGTGTCTAGTTCCAGCCACCAAGAAAGCATACTCCTTTATTCATTGTTTTTCCAATCAGGTAAGGAGGTGGGAAATGGCAGCCTCAGGAGGGTTGGTAATTGGACCCCTTGCATAGCTTAGTTACTAGTTCAAATCTGTAACAGGCTGTTCTGACAGTTATTTGCAAGCTCGTCAGTACCCTATAAGGAATGATTTGGTGAGTCAGTGAAGCTTCTAATGGACAAACATTCACACTGTGAAAACTACCTCTACAAACAGCACCCTTGTTGGCTGTCTCAGAGAAGTCGCTGACTGAATGGGCACTGAGTACCTCAAGTACCCTTTAAGCACTAGAGGTGGTCTCTCCAGGGCAGGACTCAGACACATTGGGAGGGAGCCTGCAGTGCTGCTGCTTGTGAGATCTATGTTCTGGGGTTAGTTGAGTTCAACCTTCAATGCTGCTGAGCACCTCTCACACGCTTCAAATCCATGTGCAAAAGGATAAGAATGAACAACTGAAATGTCTTTGATGGGGGATTTTTGTGGTCCTAAAGCAAAATACAAAGTAATGGACACTTGAAAACAATCCCAACTATACAAAATGAGGGGGTTAACTGAGCTGTTACCACCCAAGAAAGAGACCATGGAGTCATTGTGGATAGTTCTCTGAAACCATCCACTCAGTCTGCGGTGGCAGTCAAAAAAGCAAACAGAATGTAGGAACCATTAGTATAGGGTATATAAGACAGAAAATATCATAATGCCACTATATAAATCCATGGTACACCCATACCTTAAATACCTTATACCGTTCTGTTCACCCGGTCTCAAAAAAGATATATCAGAATTGGAAAAAGTACAGAGAAGGGCAACAAAAATTATTAGTGGCATGGAACAGCTTCCATATGAGGAGAGAATAAAAAAATGGGGACTATTCAGCTTGGAAAAGACAACTACTAAGAGGCAATGTGATAGGGGTCTATAAAATCATGAAAAGTGTGGAGAAAGTGAGTATTTTCTCCTTCACATAAGACAAGGAGTCACCCAATGAAATTAATAGGCAGCAGATTTAAAACAAACAAAAGGAAGTACTTCACACAACACTCAGGCAACCTGTGGAATTCACTGCCAGGAGACGTGAAGGCCAAAAGTGTAACTGGTTTAAAAAAAGAATCAGGAGAGAATCAGAAGGAGAACAGGTCCATCAATAGCTATTAGCCAACATGGTCAGAAATGACTCCCCATGCTATGAATCTATGTCCCTAAACATCTGACTGACAGAAACTGGGACTGGATGACAGGGGATGGATCACTGAATTTCCCTGTTCTCTTCATTCTCTCTGAAGCATCTTCCACTGGCCACTGTCAGAAGACAGGATATTGGGCTAGATGGATCGTGGATCTGACCCACTATGGCCATTCTTATGTTCTTATCATAGAATCATAGAATATCAGGGTTGGAAGGGACCTCAGGAGGTCATCTAGTCCAACCCCCTGCTCAAAGCAGGACCAATCCACAACTAAATCATCCCAGCCAGGGCTTTGTCAAGCCTGACCTTAAAAACCTCTAAGGAAGGAGATTCTACCACCTCCCTAGGTAACGCATTCCAGTGTTTCACCACCCTCCTAGTGAAAAAGTTTTTCCTAATATCCAACCTAAATCTCCCCCACTGCAACTTGAGACCATTACTCCTTCTTCTGTCATCTGCTACCACTGAGAACAGTCTAGAGCCATCCTCTTTGGAACACCCTTTCAGGTAGTTGAAAGCAGCTATCAAATCCCCCCTCATTCTTCTCTTCTGCAGGCTAAACAATCCCAGCTCCCTCAGCCTCTCCTCATTAGTCATGTGTTCCAGACCCCTAATCATTTTTGTTGCCCTTCGCTGGACTCTCTCCAATTTTTCCACATCCTTCTTGTAGCGTGGGGCCCAAAACTGGACACAGTACTCCAGATGAGGCCTCACCAATGTTGAATAGAGGGGAACGATCACGTCCCTCGATCTGCTCGCTATGCCCCTACTTATACATCCCAAAATGCCATTGGCCTTCTTGGCAACAAGGGCACACTGCTGACTCATATCCAGCTTCTCGTCCACTGTCACCCCTAGGTCCTTTTCCGCAGAACTGCTGCCTAGCCATTCGGTCCCTAGTCTGTAGCGGTGCATTGGATTCCTCCATCCTAAGTGCAGGACCCTGCACTTATCCTTATTGAACCTCATCAGATTTCTTTTGGCCCAATCCTCCAATTTGTCTAGGTCCTTCTGTATCCTATCCCTCCCCTCCAGCGTATCTACCACTCCTCCCAGTTTAGTATCATCCACAAATTTGCTGAGAGTGCAATCCACACCATCCTCCAGATCATTTATGAAGATATTGAACAAAACCAGCCCCAGGACCGACCCTTGGGGCACTCCACTTGATACCGGCTGCCAACTAGACATGGAGCCATTGATCACTACCCGTTGAGCCCGACAATCTAGCCAGCTTTCTACCCACCTTATAGTGCATTCATCCAGCCCATACTTCCTTAACTTGCTGACAAGAATACTGTGGGAGACCGTGTCAAAAGCTTTGCTAAAGTCAAGAAACAATACATCCACTGCTTTCCCTTCATCCACAGAACCAGTAATCTCATCATAAAAGGCGATTAGATTAGTCAGGCATGACCTTCCCTTGGTGAATCCATGCTGGCTGTTCCTGATCACCTTCCTCTCATGCAAGTGCTTCAGGATTGATTCTTTGAGGACCTGCTCCATGATTTTTCCAGGGACTGAGGTGAGGCTGACTGGCCTGTAGTTCCCAGGATCCTCCTTCTTCCCTTTTTTAAAGATTGGCACTACATTAGCCTTTTTCCAGTCATCCGGGACTTCCCCGGTTCGCCACGAGTTTTCAAAGATAATGGCCAATGGCTCTGCAATCACAGCCGCCAATTCCTTCAGCACTCTCGGATGCAACTCGTCCGGCCCCATGAACTTGTGCACATCCAGCTTTTCTAAATAGTCCCTAACACCTCTATCTCCACAGAGGGCTGGCCATCTCTTCCCCATTTTGTGATGCCCAGCGCAGCAGTCTGGGAGCTGACCTTGTTAGTGAAGACAGAGGCAAAAAAAGCATTGAGTACATTAGCTTTTTCCACATCTTCTGTCACTAGGTTGCCTCCCTCATTCAGTAAGGGGCCCACACTTTCCTTGTCTGCCAACTAGACATGGAGCCATTGATCACTACCTGTTCAGCCCGACAATCTAGCCAGCTTTCTATACATCTTATAGTCCATTCATCCAGCCCATACTTCTTTAACTTGCTGGCAAGAATACTGTGGGAAACCGTGTCAAAAGCTTTGCTAAAGTCAAGAAACAATACATCCACTGCTTTCCCTTCATCCACAGAACCAGTTATCTCATCATAAAAGGCAATTAGATTAGTCAGGCATGACTTGCCCTTGGTGAATCCATGCTGACTGTTCCTGATCACTTTCCCCTCCTCGAAGTGCTTCAGAATTGATTCCTTGAGGACCTGCTCCATGATTTTTCCAGGGACTGAGGTGAGGCTGACTGGCCTGTAGTTCCCAAGATCCTCCTTTTTCCCTTTTTAAAGATGGGCACTACATTAGCCTTTTTCCAGTCGTCCCAGACTTTCCCCGATCGCCATGAGTTTTCAAAGATAATGGCCAATGGCTCTGCAATCACATCTGCCAACTCCTTTAGCACTCTCAGATGCAACACATCCGGTCCCATGGACTTGTGCACGTCCAGCTTTTCTAAATAGTCCCGAACCACTTCTTTCTCCACAGGGGGCCGGTCACCTCCTCCCCATGCTGTGCTGCCCAGTGCAGTGGTCTGGGAGCTGACTATGTGATGAGGAGGTTACTCACCTGTGCAGTAACTAACGTTCGTCGAGATGAGTGTCCCTGTGGGTGCTCCACTGTAGGTGTCAGTGCGCCCCTGCACCGTTGTTCAGAGATTTTTCAAGCAGTACCCGCATCGGATGCGCATGCACAGAGCCTGCCTCACGTACCAGTCTTGTCTCAATAGTGCGCATGCGCGGCCGAACTCCTCAGTTCCTTCCTTACAACAGAGACCGCCCCAGTTCTGAAGTAGAGGGGAGGAGGCTGGGGAGTGGAGCACCCACAGGGACACTCATCTTGAAGAACATCAGTTACTTCACAGGTGACTAACCTCCCCTTCTTCGTCGAGAGGTGTCTCTGTGGGTACTCCACTGTAGGTGCCTGAAAAGCAGTCTCTCTCAAGGAGGTAGGGACTTTGGATCTGGAAGGAATGCAGTCGATAGAATAGCTCTGCCCACGTGTGTATCAGTGATGGGCCTTTGTGTAAGAGGATAATGTTTTGCAAACATATTTTCAAAAGCCCAAATGGCAGCTCTGGAAGCGTGCTTAAAGGGGGACGTTAAGTAGAAAGACCACTGAGGCCGCCATGGATCTGGTGGAGTGAGTCCTGATAAAAGTAGTAGGAGCCACGTTCTGTAGTTGATCAGACAAATGCAACTCGAGATCCAGTTAGAAAGTCTGTGGTTAGAGATAAATGAGCCCTTAGAGCATTCTGCAATGGTGACGAACAGCTTTTCGGAACGCCCGAAGGTTTTAGTCCTGTCGAAGTAGGAGGACAAAGCTCTGTGGACGTCCAAAGTGTGCATCATAGATTCAAAGGAATTCACATGTGGTTTTGGAAAAGGTAGGAAGATAGATAGGCTCATTGATGTGGAAAGATGAGTGCACCTTCGGTAGAATTTCGGGGGGTAAGCATAGGGGGACTTTCTCCTTAAAAAATATGGTGTATGGTGGATCTGCCATAAATACTGCCATTTCTCCTGCGCGTCTCACAGAGGCAATTGCTACCAGAAATGCAGTTTTCATTGAGAGATGTAGGAGGGAACATGTGGCTAATGATTCAAATGGTTTTTGGGTTAGGCATGTTAAGACTAAGTGAAGGTCCCAAGGTGGATTAGGCGGTTTGATGTCTGGGTATAGGGTTTGAAGTCCCTTAAGGAATTGCTTAGTAATGGAGTGAGCAGAGATAGTCCTATCGTTGATGGCATCAAGGAACATTGTAACTGGGGCCAAGTGGACTTTGATGGGACTCAGGGAGAGTCCAGAGAGTTTAATCTCTAACAGATAGTTGAGGATTAGTGGGAGAGGCGCGGAAAAAAGGAGCAGTTTCTGTGACAGCCTACCAGTGTGTAAATCTTGTCTGGTTATGAAGGCAAGTGGTGCATGTAGAATTTGTTGTGCTATAGAGTACATTTCGAACCTGCTCCGAGCAAGTTCGCTCAGCATGAGAGAACCATGAAGGAACCAAACCTTGAGGTGCAACATGGTTAAAGTGGGGTGGAGTAGTAGACTGTGTTGTTGGGACAAGAGATTCAAGCAGAGGGATAGTGGGATGCATGAGGAAAGCGACATCTTGGTAAAAAAAAGGGTACTATGACTATCTGGACCATATCATTCTGACCCTGGCTTGGTCTGTTCGAATTTTTATCAGTAATTTGTGTATGAGCGGTATCAGGGAAATGCATACATTACGTCGGTATTCTATGGAAAAATGAACACATCCCCCGAGGAGTGTTTGCCTAGTCCTGCTCTGGAACAAAATCTTGGGCATTTCTTGTTTGCTGCAGTTGTGAAAAGATCTGTGGTTGGGTATCCCCATGTGTGGAATATGTCTAGTACTATATCCTCGTTTAGTTCCCATTCGTGGTCTATGGGAAATTTTCTGCTGAGGTCGTCGCAGTGTATTGAAAGAGCCAGGGAAATATGCAGCTGATATTCAGACATTGTGTCTGAGACACCAGTTCCATTGCTTCTGTACAAAGGGAGTAGGATCACGCTGCCCCCTTGCCTGTTTACATAGAACATGCAGGCAATGTTGTCGGTCATTATCCTGACATGTTGGTTTTGTATGAAGGGGAGAAATTGGAGGCATGCATTGCGTATCTCTCAGAGTTCTAAATGTTGATGTGAAGGGACATCTCGGCTGGAGAGGAAAGCCTTTGGGCAGTGTATTGGGGCATGTGTACTCCCTATCCCGTAAGGGATGTGTCTGTAGTTATGACAACCGACAGGACATCCTGTAGAAAGGGGACCTCAGAGCAAAGATTGTGAGGCAATAAGGGAGTCCTTGACTCTGGGAGGTATGTATAAAAGTTTGTTCAGACCACGGATATTTGGACTGTAGACAGTGGACATCCAACTTTGGAAACACCTCATGAAGAGGTGAGCATTCCTGACTACAAAAGTGGAAGAGGCCACGTGGCCTTAAGAGTTGTAGGCAAGCTGGTGCAGCCACTTGTGGACTATTGCACAGCTTGGGAATGAAAAGGTTGATGGTGTTAAACAGGTGGAGCGGGAGAGATGCTATTCTTTTGCTTGAGTCAACAGTTGCTCCTATGAACTCCAGTTGTTGGGTGGGAGTAAGTGTAGATTTTCTTTGTTCATTTGACCAAGAGCATGAAAACATTGGACTGTCCGTTGTGTGGACTGAATGGCTTCTTGGTAGGTCCTGGCTTTGAAAAGGCAACTGTTGAGGTAAGTAAAAATTATGATTCCCTGCCTTCTTAGATGAGCTGTTATGACTGTGAGAAGTTTGGAAAAGAGACGAGGCGCAGTCGAGAGGCCAAAAGGTAGGATCCTGTGCTGGTAGAGTTGTGAGCCCAGAACGAAGTGAATAAAATGTCTGGGCAGGATGTATGGTCACAGAAACATAAGCATCCTGCAGGTTGAGGACTGAAAACCAATCTCCCTGTTGCAGTGCTGGAATTATGGTTACAAGAGTCATTTAAAAAAAATTATTTAACAAATTTATTGGAAGCATCTGAGGTCGAGAATGGGTTGCCATCCCCTGTTTTCTTTTGTGTTAAAAAGTAATGGGAGAACCACCCTTTTCCTCTGTGTTGGTCAGGCACTGGTTCTACTGCTCCTAACTGGAGGTGGTGATGCACCTCTTAGTGGAGAAGCTGTTTGTGAGAGGGGTCCCTGAAAAGGGACGGGGGGTGGTGAAAGGGGAGGGGGGCAAAGATAGGAAGGGAATGGGCACTGAAGTAGGGATGATGTTTTCTATACCTCCGATCACATCTTCAAATTTGCTTATTAGTGGGAGGGGGTTGACATGGAGCCGATGAATTGGTAAGGCGACATTGATATTTTGGTCACTGACATTGTTGTTTATATGGTCAATGACTTTGTTGAGTATACGTTGGGTAGCATGGATGTTGGTAAGGTTGGTATCTATATTGTCTCCTCCTGTTTGCATGGGTTTGGATACTGTGAGACTGTAATGTCGCTCTCGAGTCATTCATGGAGTGAAGCACATCATTGGTGTTACTGGCAAATAATTTTTCACCATCAAAGGAGAGATCTTCTATGGTATTCTGAACCTCAGGAGGAAAAGACAACGATGAAAGCCATGAAGCTCGACGCATCACGACTGCTGTAAAAGTGGACCTCGCAGCTGTATTAGCAACTTCAAGCCCAGCTTGTAGTGCGGTCCAGGAGACGATTTGTCCCTCAGAGACTATGGCTTTAAACTGATGTGGGGGGAGGGGGGTTGCCCTCTGGAATGTCACCAATAAAGTCCATGAGTTTCTCATAATTTTTGTGATCATATTTTGCCAGAACAGCAGCATAATTAGATATCCAGAATTGTAATGTGAACGAAGCATACACTTTACGACCAAGCAGGTCCAGCCTTTTACTGTCTTTATCAGTTGGGTAGACCTGGGAAACTGGTGTTTGTTCTTTTGGTTAGCTGCCTCTACTACCAATGTGTTTGTCGGTAGGTGAGTAAAAAGGAACTCAGACACTTTAGAAGGAATAAAATATTTCCAGGTAGCTTGCTTACAGGTAGGTGTGCTAGTAGCCGGTGCCTGCCATATGGTTTTGGCAGGATCCATAATGGCTGAATTTATAGGTAAGGTAATCTTGGATGTGGAGGAAGGTTGCAGGATGTCAGTCAACTCATGCTGGTTTTCAGAAACTTCTTCCAGGTTAATCCTCAACTCGTTGGCGGCTCATTTGAAGAGGTCTTGAAGTTTTAAGATATCATCCAACAGCATTGGTGGGGGAGGTAGTATAGCCTCATCCTGTGTGGATACGGGCTCCATAAGAGTTGGGGAAGCATGTGTAGCGTGTTCATCCAAGTATGGAGTAACAGCTTGTTGTTTGTCTCATTCGTAGCCATACGCACTGGTCATGGCGAGTGGCATTGCTCCTATTTTTGGCATCTTGGCGATCATAGTGGAACCACTTATATGGTGCCCATGGACCCCAGTATTGCCACTGACCAGGGAAAGGCATAGGTCATACCATCCACAGGTTTGTATACCAGGGAGGGAGGTCTTTGATGAGCGAAGACCTAGATTTTCTGTGACCAGTGCTGATCTGGGTCTGAGACTGAGAGAACAGGTATGGTGAAAAGTCTCCCTGCACTATGGTTTCCTCATCAGTAGAAAAGTGAGATAAAGCTAGAGACAGGTGTCCGGACCGCATGCGAATGTCCAGAGAAAAACAGGTGTCAAGTAGAGATGACTGTAAGTTAGGTGACACCTGTAGGTCCGGTGAATGAATGAACTGCAGTGCCGGAGAGCCTGTGTGAGATAAACCCTCCGCTAGGAGTGCTTGAGACACTGGAGGGCTGGTCGCCACCGATATTCTCTGCACCGTAGCGCTCAATGCATGCACTGAGGTCGGTGGTGCCGGGGAGGTAAGCGCAGCCCGCGTCTCTTCCGGCAAGGTAAACTGTGCTGGCACCGTGTCCACTGCGGTCCCAGATGGTGCCATGAGAGAGCCAGGCAACTGGAAGCCTGAAGCCTCGGCACTGGGAACTTGCTCTGTCGCCGCAGCCACAGGCGGGATTAGCGCGATGCTGGGGGAACCAATGCATCAAAAGGTACTGAGCCCGGGGAAGGTCTGCATAGAAGAAATAGACCTGCCCAGCAATCTTTTTGCTTATCTTTCCCTTCTGGGTGAGGGAGGCAGCCATTTTCTTGTTTCATCCTTTTTGGAGGCGGGAGGGCTGCGGTTAACTGGGGAGCCTGTACCTGGGTGAGAAGCAGGTCCGAGTGACTTCTGCCCAAGAATCATTTTCAGGCGGAGTTCTCTGTCTTTACATGCCCGGGATTTTAATTTGGAACAATGGGCACATTTTGAGGAATGTGGGACTCCCCCATGCATTTTATACACTGAGAGCGACCATCCAAGATAGGGATGACATCCCTGCACGTAGTGCACCGCTTAAATCCTGGGGAGCCAGGCATATTAGTGTTGGCTGGAGGGACAAGCGGGAACAATTTTTTTTTTTTAAAGGGATGAACTTATCTAGTAACTAGAGTGCTAAACTAAGGGGAAAAAAGACTGCAGAATGGGTAAGAGAAAAAGTTTTAAAGCGTCTGCTGTAGGTCCGACTTCGGCCGGAGACAGTAGAGAAGGAACAGAGGAGTTCAGCTGTGCATGTGCACTTTTAAGACAAGACTGGTAAGTGAGGCAGGCTCCGCGCATGTGCAGCTGATACGGGAACTACAGTAAAAAGCTCTGAACAACGGCGCAGGGGCACACCGATCCCTACAGTGGAGCACCCACAGGGACACCTCTCAAAGAAGAAAATAATTTTACTGCATCTTGTTGCACACTTTTCCTTGGGTACTATCACATACGCAAGAGCAAACTATACTTCGTAAGGTATAAAGAAATACTTTCAGAATTTAGATACTTTATTTTATGTATATAAAAAACAAAATTGAGGGCTCGGATACAGTTTCATCTTTTCTTTATTCTCAATCCCGTCTCACAGTTAACATGAGAATTTCATGCAACCAGTCTCTGTATGCAGAGAGCCACAGATGTTTCACGAGCTTTGTAAACTGTCTTCGTACAATCACAGTGTAAGACAGAGTGCCATGGGCACGAGTCTATTCACCTACTGTCAACTCCATCACTGAAATAAACTATCTTGCTGCTACTTACTTTCTTTTCCTTTCTCTTTGTTTTTTAGCTGTTGTAGTTTCTGTTCTCTATGCTGCTTCTCCAGCTCTTGTTCCTGTCGATGTTGCTCCAACTTTCTCTGGTGCTCCAAGAGCTCCTGCTGATGTTTCATTGCTAGCATTTCCTGTTGCTGCTGTTGAGAAGCGAAAGGAAAAAAGAAGTGAATGCACGCAATCTGACCACCCAAAGCCTTCATACCACAATGTGCCAAACAGAAACTGTTATACCTTGATGCTAATGTGTTTTAATACATTTAACAAAACAATGAAAGAACATTTCTCCTTGTGCAAATGGTTCCTGCATTACGATGGGCAGGTCACTCCACTCATCCTCATTCCAAATTTAAAAGAGAGTACATGCTAAATTATGGCTAGCCTCTTCGGGGGTGTGGTACAAGATGACTCTGGCTTAACTTTTGTGGCCCTGTGCAGGAGCTGGTTACAATCAGAGCCCCTGTACTTAGTGAGCAATGGACCAATTAGTTAAATAGCATTAGCTTCTCCAAAAGAGGTGGGGCTATGCTCATCAATCCACAGTTGGTTCCACATGGAAGGAAGGACAATGATCAGAGCCACCAGAGTTCCAGAAAGGCATTTTGTCTAAGCCCGTTTCAATGGCTCCTGGATCGCCCAATAGTGTAGCATGCATCTGCACCACCATCCACACAAGCCTGTGGCAGAAGAGCCCTAAAACAACTGTGCTCACCGACTGGTCAATTTCAGGCACTTCAGCAGGTTCTCACTTGAGTCAGGTTGACATGATCATTTTTAAATTATTCTCTTTGGAATCATGCCCTAAGGAAGTTTTGGAATAGCCTTCCAAGGGAAGCAGTGGGGGCAAAAGATCTATCTGGCTTTAAGATTAAACTCGATAAGTTTATGGAGGAGATGGTATGATGGGATAACATGATTTTGGTAATTAATTGATCTTTAAATATTCATGGTAAATAGGTGGCCTGTGATGGGATGTTAGATGGGGTGGGATCTGAGTTACCCAGGAAAGAATTTTCTGTAGGATCTGGCTGGTGAATCTTGCCCATATGCTCAGAGTTTAGCTGATCCCCATTGGGGCCGGGAAGGAATTTTCCTCCAGGGCAGATTGGAAGAGGCCCTGGAGGTTTTTCACCTTCCTCTGTAGCATGGGGCACGGGTCACTTGCTGGAAGATTCTCTGCTCCTTGAAGTCTTTAAACCACGATTTGAGGACTTCAATACCTCAGATATAGGTGAGAGGTTTTTCGCAGGAGTGGGTGGGTGAGATTCTGTGGCCTGCGTTGTGCAGGAGGTCAGACTAGATGATCATAATGGTCCCTTCTGACCTTAGTATCTATGAATCTATGATACATGAATAAACATTTCTTAACTGAGGCCCTACGTACGGTTAGGTAATTCAAACCAACAAACCACTACTGGTACAAAGTTCAGTTACATCGCTGCATACCGAAGTAAGATACACTGATGAAAACCCAGTTTTGTGCTGATGCAGCATATCTACATTACAGGCTTGCACCAGTGTAACCAACATCAATGTAATTGCACTGGTGAAAAAATTGCCTAGTTTAGCCTGGGCCTGAGTACTATATAGCTATTGTGCATTTTTAACTAACACATTTGCATTTGTAAGTATTCTTGATCAATTGAAATGGTTTATAAGAAAATTATTATAACCAAAAATACCATGACTATATTAAGACAATGTTATTGAGGTTACAAAATGAGACCCTCACAAATTAGTAAAGTGCCAGAATAAAAGTTGTCTGAGCCCAATGAATTTGAACTCATCTTTGCCACACCCCTCAGAGGTAGGTAGAGTTTTCACAGAAGAACTGAGATACAGGGAGATGAAGGCCAAAATCTGCAAAAATCTCCAATAATTTTGGGTACCTATCTTGAGACACCAAGACCTGATTTTTCAGAGTATTTAATGATTTTAAATAGCACTTCACATGTTCAAAGTACTGTACAGATATTACGTAATTAATCCTCACAACTCCCCTGTGAGGAAGTTAAGTACTGTTGCCCCTTTGGCTCAAGTGGTCAGCCAATATCCAGGGCCTTTGAGGCTGTTTTAATGAGGAGAGAGATGAGATGAGTCAGGTGTGTTTTTCGGTGCACACCTGTTTAGTTACAAAGACTGTACACTGTTTTCCCTGCACAGTAGAAAAAAACAAGAGCAAGCAGTTTCTTACTGTCGGTTTCCAAGTTTGCCCTTCCAGTCAGGTCTATGCCCAAGGAGCTCTGTCTCTCTGCTCACAACTGCTTCTCATGCCTTCTGCTCACCGGCTCCTCTAACACACACACAATTTGCCAAACAGTCCCCTAGTCCCTGCATTTGCACCAGTTCCAGAGAAATGTTCAGAGCACACAGTTTAGCCCTGTCCAGGTTTTGCCATGCAGCCCAGTGAGCTGGACAGCAGCCTGAGCCCAGAAGTCTATACAGCACTGAAAGCCCTGCAGCCCAAGTCAGAGCTGGATGGTACTGGCCAGCTGCAGAGGCTTTTTAGCCATGTAGACATATACAATAGCAAAGCCAGCATTAACACTGAGGGCCTCCTGAATCCAAGCACTCCATACCATACAGCCTTTACTCCCAGAGGGTCTGACATCCACAGCACCCACTGATTTCATTTATCACTGTGAGTGCTTAACATTTCTGAAAATCAGGTTTTTAAATTTGGACATCTAGAAGATGAGGAACACACAGTTAGTGACCACGTGTGAAAGTTTTGATTGAAGTGATTTGCCCAGCATCACATACAAAGTCCCAGCCCAGTGCACCATCCCCTAGGAAAATACCTAGCAAAAGGTATTTTCATGGGACATGGGGAGGTCAGCAGTAGGATGAGAATCCATTTAATCTCCTAGCGCACTAGGGTGGGTGAATGCGCAGCATTAACATAATGTTCAGTGTTGTAATGGCAAGCCAGGAGCCAGCTGCACTGAGCAAAAAAACAGATGAGAAATGACAATTTTTAGTAGTAAATAACTTGGCCACATGAGAATGGTTTTCCATGGGGACACAAAAAGGCACCTTCCTCATAACAGGACTAGTCTCCTGCCAAATTTCAAGTTCCCACCACAAATCTTGGAAATATTAGAGCTCTTTAACAAAGAAGCTCCACCTAAATATATGGGTTATCATCACTCCTACAATGCTTCCAGATTTCATTTGCATCTTGTGTGTTAAGACAGAATGTTCCGCGTACTTCAATTACATATATTACTATGCCGCAGATTACTCAGAGTACAGGAACATGTTTGCTCACTGGCTTGAGTTACCATAATCACATTACTCCCGCCTTGCATTCTTTACCTTGGCAGCTTATAAACTAGTAGATTGATTTTAATTTGGCACTGTTGACTTTTAAAACCCTTAGTAGACCCTGGCGATAGTTGAGGCTTCTTCCTTCAGCCTTGACTTAATGAGTATCTGTGCTCAGATACC
Source organism: Lepidochelys kempii (assembly GCF_965140285.1). Lineage (NCBI taxonomy): Eukaryota > Metazoa > Chordata > Testudines > Cheloniidae > Lepidochelys > Lepidochelys kempii. The sequence goes on along the minus strand of NC_136390.1, from coordinate 74,003,772 downwards.
ACCCACTGTCAAAACTTCCCACCACCCTGTCTTAACTGGGAGGGGATTGGGCCAGAGCTGTGGTAGCTACTAAGGTATGGATTTCTAACTTGCCTCCCCCTCAAGAAAAAGAATCTCACTCCATCTCTCTCCAGTTTTAGAAAGTATCACACACCTTTTTAAAATCCAAAGATGTTTTGCTTATTTATAAAATACGTTTTTGCTACTGTGGCCCTGTATTGATTGCTTTTTTCCTCCCTTTTTTATACTGTGTTTTTATTTGTGAAACTTTTTGATAGCTGTCTTTTGTGTTTTTTTTTTAAGTGGTGCCATTGAGATTTTTAGCACAGTGCGCTTCTGTAGGGGGCAAATTATAAACAAAGTTATTATAAAAATCTATACAAGCATGTGGAAAGAAAGGAGTAATGCCTGTATATGCTGCAATCTAACTGGCTAACTATTCAGAGTTTTAAACATTCCTCTATCATTTTCTGCTAAAATTTTAAGCATATTAACTACTATATAATGCAGAACTTCTTACAATTACATTAATTGCAAATACTGTGGTCTATTCATAATGTTCTAGTTCAACCTACTTAAACAACTGAGAGCAATTCAGGATTTAACCACATAGAAAAATAAAACCTCCAGAAGTCCAATTTTTTGTTTTTTAATTAAGTAGCAGCATCCACTAACACTTCTCTGTTGGAAGAAAAAAATATCATTACAGACTTACAACAAGTCCACCACATGGTGGCTATTATAACCTAGAAAGTATGCAAATGAAAAATAATTTTTGCACGATGTTTAAAAAGATTTGGGGTTTTTTTAAAATGAAATCAGGAGCCTTTTTTCTCCATCTGCAGTCTGCTGGGCTTAGCATGTTATGCTTCCTGGAATGGCTTAAATACACAGATGTTTTAGAAGGAATTGTTTTTTCATGAACATCTGTAGTGAAATGTAAATGAAGAAGAAAAGAAGTGAAGACAGATTTGTACCGGATTTCTTCTAAAAATTTCATTAAAGATGTATTGTTTCTGCTGGAGTTCCAATCCACTCTCTAACAAGTATACTCGCTGTAGATTATGAATCTTTTCAGAGAAAAGAAATGAAAAAAAGCCTGCCTTATTGAAGAGAAAAGACAGCATTCTAGATCATGTTGTTAGGACAAAGTCAAATGAGGTCTCCTGTAGACTCTGGCAATAATGACAAACGCAGAACCCCAATATAGACACAGCAGAAAAGTGGATTTTTCCTACATTGCAAATAGAGACTTCCTTCTTTTCCTACTGTTTGTGTGATAGCACATAAAGCAGGAATATATTGCCCATAGTTACTATTCATAAGTGTCTTTTGAAATACAATTCTATATAAGCAAAGAAACGTTTAGATGGGTTTGTTAAGGCTTATTAGTTATCCTAGTAAGAACCCTCTCTCATACCTTTATAAAACAGTAGGAGTCACTATCACCAAACTCTGTTACAGGCAAGTCTACCAATTGCAATTCTGCAATGCTCATATGTTAATTGCACAGTTCTTTTAAAAGTATGTTTTTTCTTGCAACACAAGAAAAATTAAAAATTTAAAACAAAATAAAATTATATGGGATGGGCAAGCCCCTGCCTTAGGACTAATTCCAGAACATATCGTAATTTGAAGAGTGTACTGTGAAAAATATGGATACTGTATTAGTAAGAGTGCAGCAGGGAACATCTGAATAAGGGGCTCTTGCCAAAATAAATATTTGTAAATATTTATAACTATAGGGATTCCTGCATATGCTTAATATCACTGCTTCTACTATTCACGAAAAACGAACAAATGCTTAACTGTACCTGTAGCTAAAGCTTCTGAGGCTCCAATGGCATATATTAATGCTAATAAATGTATTCAGGAAAATTTAGTGGATTTAATGGCATTTATCATTTTACAGCTAAATGTGAAGACAACAGTACAACAAGTATCAACCACATTTACTAAAATGACTTTTTTTCCATTCTCTTCAATCAAATCAGGTTTATTTAGAAAACAGAGGGAAGCAAAGCACAGCATTTTAAATAAATACATTCTAAACTTATTTTCTTTTCAACTGTACCAAGTAAAGCAGCTAAAATAGAATCCCTCAGTCATTACAATAAACATGGAAACAGAGATACTGCTAATTAAAGTTCTCATAGATATTATTCCCAAAGAAATACAATATAGTCATGGAGACCAAGTGTCACTAAAACTCAATTTACCACAACAAATGCCACTACATTTCCTAATAAGATGGGGCCAGCCACAGACAGAAACAGGCCATTCGTCATGGTAGGGATTAGGCATGTCCATCAGTGATCCCTTGGAGTTCGAAGAAGATTGCCTTCCATGAAATCCGGGATACACAGATCTTGTCACAATTGGTGCAGACATTTCCCAGTAGAATGGGTGGGTCTGGATTGTTGAGTTGGGCTGCAGCACGTTCTTTCCTCTTTTCCCGTTGTCTCTGTTGGATCTCAAAATACTGGGATCTTTGCCACAAAGTCCTTTTCCATTTAAGTCATTCAAGGGCTTGGGTTTCCCATGAGTTTAACTGCACTTCTTCATATTGGCTCTGAAGATTACTTAGAAGCGCCTTTTTTCCCCTCCCCTTGTCCATTGACCATGGCTCAGTTATGAGAACATGATCTACTTTGAGAGTCAATTTTCAGGCATTCGAAGAACATGATTAGCCCCGTGGAGTTGGTGGTGCTAGAGGTTTTGGCTTGGGACAGAAAAGACAGTTACCTTTTCCGTAACTGGTATTCTTCGGGATGTGTTGCTCATGTCTATTCCACAATAGGTGTGCGTGCTCGCCACATGCACCGGTGTCAGAAGTTTTTCCCCTAGCAGTACCTGTAGGGGAGTGCCCCTAGCGACCCCTGGAGTGGCGCCTCCATGGCGCGGTACAAGGGGCGCTGCGCGCTCTCCCCACCCTCAGTTCCTTCTTGCCGGACAACTCTGACAGAGGGAAAGGAGGGCGGGATGTGGAATAGATAAAAGCAACATCTCGAAGAACACCAGTTACGGAAAAGATAACTGTCTTTTCTTCTTCGAGTGATTGCTCATGTGTATTCCACAATAGGTGATTCCAAGCTATATCCGTTGGAGGTGGGTAGGAGTTCACAAACTCTCGGGACGGAGTACGTTCCTGCCAAAACCCGGCGTCCTCCCTGGTCTGGGAGACTATCACATAATGTGAGGTGAACATGTCAACTGAAGACCACGTGGCAGCCCTACAAACGTCCTGAATGGGGACATGGGTCAAAAAGGCAGCCGATAACGCCTGTGCCCTAGTCGAGTGTGCCCTCACAATCGATGGCGGAGGGATTCCCACCAGGTCATAACAGGTACGGATACACGAGGTGATCCGATTGGAGAGCCGCAGAGTGGAGAATTGGCCAACCCTTTATGTGCTCGGCCGAGGCGATGAACAGCTGCAAGGACTTCCTGAACGGCTTAGTCCACTCCAGGTAAAAAGTCAGAGCCCGTCTCACATCCAGCATGTGGAGGCGGTGCTCCTCACTGGACGTATGGGGCTTGGGGCAGAGGACCGGCAGAAAAATGTCCTGACCCATGTGATAGGCAGAGACCACCTTTGGGAAGAATGAACAGTGTGGGCAGAGCTGGATCTTATCTTTATGAAACACCGTGTACAGGGGCTTGGAGGTCGGGGCTCTGAGTTCCGAGACCCGGCTAGCCGAGGTGATCGCTACCAGAAAGGCTACTTTCCATGAGAGCTGTGACCAGGAGCATGTAGCTAGCAGCTCAAACAGGGGGCCCGTGAGGTGGGCCAACACCAGGTTTAGTCCCACTGTAGGACTGGGGGCCTAACATACGGGAAGAGAGGATCCAATCCCTTAAGGAATCAGCCAGTCATAGCATGGGAGAATACCGTGTGGCCCTGCACCGTGGGTGGAAGGCCGATATGACTACCAGGTGCACCTTGACTGACGAGGGCACCAGGCCGTGCGTTCTAAGGTGAAGGAGGTAGTCCAGAATCAGCTGGATTAGGGCAGCCACCAGGGAAACGCCCCACTCATCCGCCCATCTGGAAAAACGAGACCACTTTGCCAAGTCGCCTGTTTTCTAAGCGGACGCCCTGAACCCCCTCCGAGCACATCCTTTCCTCTCAGTCTAACCATTGAGCAGCCACGCAGCGAGGTGGAGTGCTGCTAGGTTGGGGTGGAGCAGGCGGACTTGGTCCTGGGAGAGTAGGTCCGGGCAGGACGGCAATGGCCACAGCGGGGCGACCACCAGGCCCGTGAGGGTCCTGTACCAATGCTGCCTGGGCCATGTCCGTCTTTATCTTTTCCAGAACCTTGCCGATCAGCGGGAATGGGGGAAAGGCATTGAGAAACTGGCCTGGCCAGAACAGGAGGAAGGCACTGGAGAAAGTGCCCCGTCCCAGCCTGTTCGCGACTCGGCAGAACCGCCACTGCCCCCCCCCCCCCCCCGGAGCAGAACTGGGAACAGCGGCAGTTCTGCTGAGTCACGAACAGGTCCACCTGGGGAGTTCCCCACACTTGGAAAAGTCTGTGCACCACCTCTGGGTGGAGAGACCACTCATGCTGAGAGGAGAAGTCCCTGCTCGAGTTCCGGGCTCCCGGTAGGCCTGTAGGCAAACGTCGTGGGCTATACAAAAGTCCCATAGTCTGAGGGCTTCGTGGCAGAGGATCCCTTGGAGCATGTTTCCCAGGGAGGACCACCACCGTAGGGAGGTGATCACTGGCTCCGGGACCGTGAGGACTTTGTCCATCCTGTCCCTGGCCAGGGAGAACTCCGAGGCCAACCAGAGCTGCAGGGGCCTCATCATCAGTCTGGCATGATGGACCACATACGTGCACGCCGACATGTTACCCAAGACCTGGAGGCATGCTCTGGCTGTTGTCACCGGAAACCTTGTGATCGTGTCGATGAGCCCCTTCAGGGTCTCGAACCTGTCCAGAGGGAGGGAGGCTCCGGCCGACAAGGCATCCAGGACCGCCCCGATAAACTCTATGCGTTGTACCAGGACTAATGTGGACTTGCCGTTGTTTACCAACAGACCCAAAGTGGTGGCACATGGACAGAAGGAGCGCCATGTGATCACGTGCCTGCGACCGGGAGCTGCCCTTGACCAACCAGTTGTCCAGATAAAGGAAGATCTGGACCCCCTGGCGCCTGAGGTAGGCCGCTACCGCCAACATACATTTCGTGAATACTCTGGGGCCAGTGGACAGGCCAAACGGGAGGACCATAAACTGGTAGTGTTCCTGCCCCACCGTGAAACGGAGGAAGCATCAGTGCTCCTCGAATATATGAATGCAGAAGTACACGTCCTGCAGATCGAGGGCGGCGTACCAGTCCCCGGGATCGAGGGAGGGTATGATGGCGGCCAGGGAGAACATGTGGAACTTGAGCTTCATCAACTGGTTCAGGCCTCGCAGTTCCCAGATCGGCCTGAGCCCCCCTTTGGCCTTTGGTATAAGGAAATAGCGGGAGTAGTACCCCTTGCATTTGAACTTCCCTAGAATCGCTTCTAGGCCTAGGAGTGTCCCATCTCCTGCTCAAGCAGAGCCTCGTGAGAGGGGTCCCTCAGGAGGGATGGGGGCATAGGGTGGTTGGGCAGGGTGGAAATAAACTGGAGGGTGTAGCCCCAGGAGATGGTGTTGAGGACCCATCTGTCCGAGGTCAGCCGCGACCACTCCGGGAGGAAAGCACACAACTGATTGTAGAAGAGAAGCTTTATTGAGGGTGGATCCCTAATAAGAACTGGAAGGGAACCCCCGGGTGTCCCGTCAAAACCGCCTTTTCCCAGCCTACTTGCCCTTGGAGGACCCAGGCTGGGAGGCAGGTCGAGACTGCCTCTGTGGGCACTTCTTATAGTCCCGCAACTTTTTATAAGCAGTCTCGTATTTTGAGTGGGTGGCCTGGGTGGGAGTCTGCTGAGGCTTGAACTTAGGTGTAGCCGGAGCCGGAACATAGAGACCCAGAGTCTGGAGTGTCGTGTGGGAGTTCTTCAGGCCATGCAGTTTTGTATCTGATTGTTCCGCAAACAGAGCTTTGCTGTCAAATGGTAGGTCCTGCAGGGAGGTCTGCGCCTCACTGGACAGCCCAGAGAGCAAGAGCCACAACACCCTTCTCATGGACACAGTGGAAGCCATGGACCGTGCAGCCGTCTCCGCTGCATCCAAAGCTGCCTGCAGGGTTGCCCTAGCAGCCACTGTACCCTCCTCCACCAGCGCTTTGAACTCCTTCCTGTCGCGCTCCTGGAGGGAGTCCTCAAACTTGGGCAGTGAACCCCACAGATTGAACTCCTACTGACCCAGGAGAAGCTGGTGGTTCGCCACCCGTAACTGGAAGCTCGAGGAAGAATAATTTTTTCTTCCAAATGAATCCATCTTCCTTGAATCTTTATTTTTTGGGGTAGGTGCTTGTTGGCCCTGCCATTCCCTGTGGTTGACCAACTCAACCACCAGGGAGTTAGGAGCAGGGTGGGTGTACAAGTATTCATGCCCCTTGGCAGGCCCAAAATACTTGTGTCATGCTCTCTTGGAGATGGGGGCCAATGAGGCCGGGGTTTGCCATAGGGCATTTGAAATTTTAGCCACCCCTTCATTGGAGAGGCAAGGCCACCCTGACTGTCGCCGAGGTGGACAGTACATTAAACAGGGAGTCTGAGGGCTCCTCCACCTCCTCTGCCTGGAGGTTGAGGCTTGATGCCACTTCTTAACCTTCTTGGCATGCCCCATGGGCAGGAAGCGGTGCCGACTAGTCGATGGTGATGAAAGGTCGCTGCACACTGACACAGCGGTGCTGACTCTGAGCAGTGCACCAGGGTCAGCGCCGAATACATCAGAATAGCCCGGAGCCTAATGTCCCTTTCTCTTTTGGTCCGAGGCTTAAATGACTTGCAAATCTTGCAGCGATTGCTGAGATGGGTTTCACCCAAACAGTTTAAACAGTCCGCGTGCAGATCAGTCACTGGCATAGGTCACCTACAAGTGCTGCACAACTTAAAACCCAGGGCAAGGGGCATGCCCCGGCCCGGGCGCTCTTGCTAAACTAAACTAAACTAAACTAATCAACTAACTTCAGGTACCACATGCTGAACGAACAAGCAGTTCTGGGGATGAGCTACAGCAAAGCTGGAGCAGAGCAGTTTTGAAGCACCTTCACTGACGGCAAGAAGGAACTGAGGAAAGGGGGAGCACGTAGCGCCCCTTATACCGTGCCATGGAGGCACCACTCCAGGGGTCGCTAGTACCCCGTAGGGGTCACTCCCCTACTGGTACTTCTAGGGGAAAAACTTCTGACACTGGGACATGTGGCGCACATGCACACCTATTGTGGAATACACATGAGCAATCACTCGAAGAAGAACATTAATGTTGGCATGTCGGCTGTCCCACTTGATTTGGAAGATTTTACAGAAGCACTGTTGATGGTATCATTCAAGAACCTTGAGGTGTCTATTGCACATGACCCAGGTTTTGACACCATACAAGAGCAGAGATAACAACAGCCTGGTACATGAGAAGCTTGGTGTGATTCTTGATGTCATGATCTTCAAAGACATGTTTTCTCAAGTGTTCGAAAGCAGCACTAGTAAAATTGAAGGTGCTGTTGAATTTCCCCATCAATGTCAGCTTTCTGAGACAGACAGCTGCTGAGGTAAAGGAAGTGCTTGATGTTCTCCAGGGTCCCTTTACTGACCTGAATTACAGGAGCATGATCCTGGTGATTTGGATACTATTGGTGGAGTACCTTAGTTTTCTTGGTGTTGAGTGTGAGGCTGAGTTGGTTGTAGGACTCAGAGAAAGCACTGACTCTTTCGAAGATCTTCTTCTGAGTGGGCACACAGGGCACAATCATCCGCATATTGGAGTTCAATGGCTGATTTAGTGATCGTCTTTGTCTTGGAACGGAGACTACTGAGGTTGAAGAACTTGCCGTCCATTCTGTATTGGACATCAAGTCTGGAGGGGAACTTGTCAGAGATGGGGAATAGGATGACAGCAAGGAAGACAGAGAAAAGGGTTGGAGCGATGACACAGCCTTGCTTAACTCCTGTCTTGACTAGGAAGGGATCCGTTTTGGATTCATTGCTGATAACTGTCATAGACATGTTGCTGAGGAGGAGTCAGAGGACGGCAACAAATTTTGGCGGGCATACAAATGTAATGACAATTCTCCAGAGAGTCTCACGATAGATGGAGTCAAATGCTTTCGTGAAGTCAATGAAAACCATCTACAGAGGTTGATGTTGCTTGCAGCACTTTTCTTGAAGTTGGCAAGCAGAGAAGATCACGTCAGTGGTACTCTGAGATGGTCTGAATCCGCACTACAATTCTGGGAGGATTTTCTTGGCCAAGGGGAGCAGCCGGTTGAGGAGAATTCTCGCAAGAACCTTTCCGGAGGTGGACAACAGGGTGATTCCTCAATAGTTTCCACAACCTAATCTGTCTCCCTTCTTGAAGATGGTCACAATCATGTCATCTTTAAGATCTGCATGGATTTCTTCTGAATTCCAAATCTTGAGGATTAAGACATGAAGCTAGTGAGCCTGTTCTCCTCCTCCTCTGAAGATTTCAGTGGGGATTCCATCAGGTCCAGATGCCTTATTGTTCTTCATGCATTTGATGGCTTTCTTTACCTCAACGAACATTGGTACGATTTTGAGGTCATCCTTGATAGGATGTTGAGGGCTTAAGTCAAAGATCAACATTGAAGTCACGATTCAGAAGGTCTTTGAAGTATTCTTTCCAACATGCATTGATAGATAAATTCTCCCTGAAAAGTTTCGCTCCACCCCTGGATCGGAGTGGGGTTAGCCCTTTGGTACCATAAAGGACTTTGGTGGTGTTCAAGAATCCGCGCATGTTATGGGTGTTGGATCTCCTTCGCTTTGCACTCCCACTACTTGTTCTTCATTTCACAGGTTTTCCTTTGAACTTCAGCTTTGAGTTGATGGTGGACACATTGCTTCTGCTTCAAATTGATGTCATTCTGCCAACCACAGAAGGCCTTATGTTTATGGTCGATCGGGTCTTGGATTTCCTCATAGTTTTCATCAAACCAGTCTTGGTGCTTCCTGGTTGAGAAGCCCAGTGTTCCTTCACATGCAGCATGGGTGGAAAATTTGAGGGCTTTCCAGTGATCTTTGGGGCTCTCCATCTCAGTTTTGATATTCATCAGTTTCTTGGGGAGGCACTGCTGGAAAAGGTCAAGTTTAGTTGGTCTCTAAGACTCTCGACATTGATCTTCCATTTAGCTGATTTCTTCTGCATTTGTCATTTTGGTGTGAATTTGATGTAAGTGATACAGCAGATAAGGCAATGTTGCTCAGTCATCGCTTTGATGATATAAACGTCTTCACAATCACAAGCATGGACAATGACAGTCAATCAGATGCGAACGTTTACATCACGTGTGTTCCCACAATGTCTTCTACTTATTCTTTTGGTGGAAACATGGTGTGTGATAATTAGGTCATATTCCGCGCATTTGGTCAGGAGAATTCTGTTGAAATTGATCTTGCCCCTCCTTCCTTTCTAATTATGCCATTCCAAAATGCTGAGTCATGTCCAACTCTTGCGTTAAAATTGCCAAGGAGTATGAGCTTGTCCTCTTTGGGGATGGCGGAGAGAATCTGAACAAAGTTGGCGTAAAATCCTTCTTTGGTTTCATCATCAGCGTCAAGAATTGAAGCATATGCACTAATGAGTTGCATGTTGATTTTGGCAAGTTTAACATGAAGGGTCATGATGCTAATTGGTAATTCCGACAGTTGGTTGACTATTTCATTTTTGATAGCAAAACCAACACTGTAGATTTGGGTCAAAATTAGTCCCTGTGACCACCATACACAATTCATTTGCTGAACAAAGGGCTGCAGCATGAGTGAAATGTGCTCTGATCCTGACCAGACAAGGCACTTGTGCTGCTCTGTACCAATCCTAGATACAATTCCTAACCCACCTGGCAATCATGTAACTGGCGTAAGTATGAAGAATGAGTACATTGTTTTGGAATACCAAATAGGATAGAAATTAGGAAAGCGCTACAATCTCGCTTTCTTTCCCAGCTGAGGGGAGGACACTAACAGGACTATAGAACTATATTTAGACTTGGAAGGATTTGAATTTTATCAGTAAATGTTCATTTCACCGTACACACACAAACTAATAAAATAAATATTACCATCGATAATAATCACCATTTAAAGATAGGCAAAGTAAGAAAAATGCTTTTGAAAACTTACTAGATTTTGATTTAAGGTTATTTACTTTATTTTAACGTGATGTTGGGAGTTTGTTTTTTAACAGTTATAAACCTTTAATATTTTGAATCTTAATGTGTATTATCGTTAAATAACTACTGTCTGACCCCCTCCATAATTTTGCTCAATTGTGAATATTTAATTTGATGAAAAGAGACAAAAATGCTCAAAAATAGATCAAGATTAGTCGAAATTATAAAACACTAAAAACCAAATTCTGCCAAGCCTAACTATATTAAAAAACAATACTTAGGGAGGAATTTTCAAAAGTGCACTGTGTTGATCAAACTACTCTCAATGAAGTCAATGGAAATTTTAATATTGACATGAATAGGAGCAGAGTTAGGCCAGTGCTGAGCCCTTGTGAAAGCTTTGGAATTGTAATGGCTTGAAAATGAATAGGAGTACTTGTGGCACCTTAGAGACTAACCAATTTACTTGAGCATAAGTTCTCGTGAGCTACAGCTCACTTCATCGGATGCATTCAGTGGAAAATACAGTGGGGAGATTTATATACACAGAGAACATGAAACAATGGGTGTTATCATACACACTGTAAGGAGAGTGATCACTTAAGATGAGATAATACCAGCAGGAGAGTGGGGGGGGGAGGAGGGGGGATGAGAGAGAAAACCTTACAATACAGACTAACACGGCTGCTACTCTGAAACTTGAAAATGAATGGGTCTTTGGAGGGTTGGAGCGAGGGGTGTCTGTTAATCTTGAGAAAACTAGTAAACTGTAATCAGGCCTCAACAAGTTGTGGGACTCCAAACAGGGAAGGAAGTAGGAGTCCAGATGGAAATAACTTCCTGTGGCCCCTCCCACTGATCACACGAGGGTGCTAAGAATTGTGGTTTGTACTCTTAAAAAGCTAGGAGCTGTATCAAACCCTTCTTATGAAAATCAAAGTGCGTTGGAAATTTGGCCATGCTTGATGAGCTCCCCCTGGCCCAGCATCATGCCATGACCACCACCACGTGATATCTGTTCTGGAGCATATTTGCAGTCCAGACCACTTTATACAATCTCTCTAATTCTTTTAGGAAACAGACCAGAACAAAAGACTTAAGGTGCTTGAGGAGGAATGAAACACTGGACCCTGGTGCAGAAAGCCATGGAACTCAGGGGGAGGAAGATTTGGAATCATCCAGATCGTCTTAGTGAGATATTATCTCTAGGGACACTGGGAGCAACACAGATCAGCGGATTACTGAGAAGTGCCCACTTTCTTTACAGCCTTCCACATCACTGTACTGAGAGGGAAGTGAAAGGCAAAGGAGAAAATACATTCTTGTGAAAAGGCATCCTTAGTATCTGCTTATGGGTTAGAGATCTTGCTGTAATACAGAGTATTGTGTTGTATGCATCAAAAAGGAAGCCCATGGATGGAATGCCCTTCCTTGAGATGATCAGCCAGAATCCTTTTCTTCCTTTTCAGCTCCTTTTCCTGGAAAGCTCTGTGACCCGCTCAGCCAGTCCACTTGTCAGCAGAATATCTGGTACATATTACAAGCCTAAATGAATCAGAGTTTGGTCTCTACCCAAGTGCATAGTTTAAAAGAAGTTAAAACAAATAAAAAGAATCATTATCTTTAAGTACCACCAACATGCCTGGTACTTTACAAAACAATAATATATTTAGAAAGAGTCCCTTCCCCCAGGAACTTATAGTCTAAACAAGCTAGGAGTCAGCAGACATGTGCAAATGGCTGCTTTTGGAAGTTATATAACTTGTCCTCTCATCTGAAGGTTTATTTTTATTTTTTTGGCACTCACTCCTTGGCAGGATATTTATCTGCTTGTGTTAACTGCATGCAAAATGTTCTGTGAAAATTCTACAGATTTTTGGCTGAACACATGTATTCAAAAACTTTAAGCTCAGAACCTAAAAAACCTAACAAAATTGTAAAGATAAAACTTTGCAAAACAACAAAATATATTGATTGAAGGGGAACTATTTGTACACAGGATGATTTCTAAGTAGAGGTTTTATTTTTTTTTATTTTTAAGGATTTCAACATTGCCTATTAGCTGCTTTGACGTCTTATTTCAAGTTTCCACTTCCTTGTTTACTGAATTGTCAGGCTATAAGCTCCGATTTCAGGAACCTTTTTGATGACTCTTCTCCGATGTGTTTTAATTTAATTTTATGGTGGATTTCTTTCAAGGGCACAGGATGCTAGGTTGAGATAACTGGCTGAACTGGTAGAAAGAGAAAGTGCTGTGAATGTGAGAGGTTTTCAGAGAGAGAGCGAGCCAAGCAGTAAAGGTTCCCAGAAAGAGACTGAAAATACAGTCCAGAAGAACACAGTTTTCTCACGTTCTGTGATGGGGTAATACCAGAATGTGCATTCACTGTGCTCCTTCTCATCTCAGACAGTCAGTAGGCAGCCAACCTGATACCAGGACTCTCCACACCCAGCCCTTCTTCTCTCCAGCAGGAAACCTCTCTATCCCAGTTGAGAGCTTCCAGAGCTGGAGAATAAATTTGCTTAGACGGCCCCACATTGTCTAGCTAGTTACTGTGCCTGAGTCCGTTCACCCAATGGAGAATCCTTCCGTCAGAGTACAAGTTGGTGTAACCATATCTCCAAGACCAATTAGCAAGTAAGATAAATTGTTTTCTTTTGCAATATGGCAATCCTCAGTATATAGAATGGGTCTGACTAGCAGTGATAATATTCAGGAGGAAAAGGAGAACCAGAAGTGTAAGCTCAGAGGCTCTGCATAGGTAAAAGAAGAGGAACTTTCATCTTGGTGGTTTCTCTGAGTAGTTACTACAACTCCTGAGGAAGCTCATACAAGGAAGGTAATATGGATGGGGAGTGTTCAGCTGTTGTGACCTGCACTGGATGTACCATGTCTGTCTTTCTTCCACAGGACAGAAGCAACTTTGTCTGTACAAAGTGCAAGCTGGTCTCCATATTGGAAGAGAAGGTTCAAGGTCTGGAGAAACAAGTATCAACCCTGCACTGCGTAAGAGAAACTGAAGATTTCCTGGAAAGACGTCAGGATATGCTTCTACGGGCACAGTGTTCTGAAGATTCAGAGCAGACCGTGCAGCGGGGACAGGAGGGTGGTGAAGAAATTTGGCAGGATGTGACCTCCAGAAGAAGAAAGGGGAGCGTCCATGTACCAGCAATGCAGATACAGGTAAGCAACCGTTTTCATGTTCTCTCCACAGGTACTAATGCGGAGAGCAGACTAGATGATACATCTGAGGGAAGGGAACAGAAGGAGATTCCACCAATTGGAAGGCATGAGATGCACTGTCCTAGGGATGGGGGTTCCACGACCACCGCTCCCAAGAGGAGGAGGCGGGTGGTCATGGTTGGGGACTCTCTCCTCAGGGGGACTGAGTCATCTATCTACAATCCAAACCAGAAAAACCGAGAAGCCTGCTGCTTGCCAGGCGCTAGGATTCACGATGTGACGGAGAGACTGCCAAGACTCATCAAGCCCTCAGATCGCTACCCCTTCTTGCTTCTCCACGTGGGCACCAATGATACTGCCAAGAATGACCTTGAGTGGATCACTGCAGACTACGTGGCTCTGGGAACAAGGATAAAGGAGTTTGAGCCGCAAGTGGTGTTTTCGTTCCATCCTCCCTGTAGAAGGAAAAGGCCTGTGTAGAGACCATCAAATCATGGAAGTCAATGAATGACTACGCAGGTGGTGTCGGAGAGAAGGCTTTGGATTCTTTGATCATGGGATGGTGTTCCAAGAAGGAAGAGTGCTTGGCAGAGATGGGCTCCACCTAACAAAGAGAGGGAAGAGCATCTTCGGAAGCAGGCTGGCTAACCTAGTGAGGAGGGCTTTAAACCAGGTTCACTGGGGGAAGAAGACCAAAGCCCTGAGGTAAGTGGGGACATGGGATACCGGGAGGAAGCACGAGCAGGAGAACGCGAAAGGGGAGGGTTCCTGCCTCATACTAAGAAAGCAGGACAAACAGCAAGTTATCTCAAGTGCCTATACACAAATGCAAGAAGCCTGGGAAATAAGCAGGGAGAATTGGAAGTCCTGGCACAGTCAAGGAATTATGATGTGATTGGAATAACAGAGACTTGGTAGGATAACTCGCATGACTGAAGTACTGTCATGGATGGATATAAACTGTTCAGGAAGGACAGGCAGGGCAGAAAAGGTGGGGGAGTTGCATTGTATGTAAGGGAGCAGTATGACTGCTCAGAGCTCTGGTATGAAACTGCAGAAAAACCTGAGTGTCTCTGCATTAAGTTTAAAAGCGTGAGAAACAAGGGTGATGTCGTAGTGGGACCACCAGATCAGGGGGATGAGGTGGATGAGGCTTTCTTCCAGCAACTCACGGAAGTTACTAGATTGAAGGCCCTGGTTCTCATGGGAGACTTCAATCACCCTGATACCTGCTGGGAGAGCAATACAGAGGTGCACAGACAATCCAGGAAGTTTTTGGAAAGTGTAGGGGATAATTTCCTGGTGCAAGTGCTGGAGGAACCAACTAGGGGCAGAGCTCTTCTTGACCTGCTGCTCACAAACCGGGAAGAATTAGTAGGGGAAGGAAAAGTGGAAGGGAACCTGGGAGGCAGAGACCATGAGATGGTCGAGTTCAGGATCCTGACACAGGGAAGAAAGGAGAGCAGCAGAATACGGACCCTGGACTTCAGAAAAGCAGACTTTGACTCCCTCAGGGAACTGATGGGCAGGATCCCCTGGGAGAATAACATGAGGGGGAAAAGAGTATAGGAGAGCTGGCTGTATTTTAAAGCATCCTTATTGAGGTTACAGGGACAAACCATCCCGATGTGTAGAAAGAATAATAAATATGGCAGGCGACCAGCTTCGCTTAACAGTGAAATCCTTGCTGATCTTAAACACAAAAAAGAAGATTACAAGAAGTGGAAGATTGGACAAATGACCAGGGAAGAGTATAAAAATATTGCTCGGGCATGCAGAAGTGAAATCAGGAAGGCCAAATCACACTGGAGTTGCAGCTAGCAAGAGATGTTAAGAGTAACAAGAAGGGTTTCTTCAGGTATGTTAGCAACAAGAAGAAAGTCAAGGAAAGTGTGGGCCCCTTACTGAAGGAGGAAGGCAACCTAGTGACAGAGGATGTGGAAAAAGCTAATGTACTCAATGCTTTTTTTTTTTTTTGCCTTTTCACGAACAAGGTCATCTCCCAGACTACTGCACTGGACCGCACAGTATGCGGAGGAGGTGACCAGCCCTCTCTGGAGAAAGAAGTGGTTCGGGACTATTTAGAAAAGCTGGACGAGCACAAGTCCATGGTGCCGGATGCGCTGCATCCGAGAGTGCAGAAGGAGTTGGCGAATGTGATTGCAGAGCCATTGGCCATTATCTTTGAAAACTCATGGTGATCGAGGGAGGTCCCGGATGACTGGAAAAAGGCTAATGTAGTGCCCATCTTTAAAAAAGGGAAGGAGGAGGATCCTGGGAACTACAGGCCAGTCAGCCTCACCTCAGTCCCTGGAAAAATCATGGAGCAGGTCCTCAAGGAATCAATCCTGAAGCACTTAGACGAGAGGAAAAGTGATCAGGAACAGTCAGCATGGATTCACCAAGGGCAAGTCATGCCTGACTAATCTAATTGCCTTATGATGAGATAACTGGCTCTGTGGATGAGGGGAAAGCAGTGGACATGTTGTTCCTTGACTTTAGCAAAGCTTTTGACACGGTCTCCCACAGTATACCAAGTTAAAGAAGTATGGGCTGGATGAATGGACGATAAGGTGGATAGAAAGCTGGCTAGATTGTCGGGCTCAACGGGTAGTGATCAATGGCTCCATGTCTAGTTGGCAGCCGGTATCAAATGGAGTGCCCCAAGGGTCGGTCCTGGGGCCGGTTTTGTTCAATATCTTCATTAATGATCTGGAGGGAGGATGGCGTGGACTGCGCCCTCAGCAAGTTTGCAGATGACACTAAACTGGGAGGAGAGGTAGATACGCTGGAGGGTAGGGATAGGATACAGAGGGCCCTAGAGAAATTAGAGGATTGGGCCAAAAGAAATCTGATGAGGTTCAACAACGACAAGTGTAGAGTTCTGCACTTAGGACGGAAGAACCCCACGCACTGCTACAGACGAGGGACCAAATGGCTAGGCAGCAGTTCTGCAGAATATGACCTAGGGGTTACAGTGGATGAGAAGCTGGTAATGAGTCATGTGACAAAGTTCCTACTCTACCTTGGTGGGTCTTGAGCTTATAGGCGGATTTGCTCGCCTTGGAGCTTCACAGCAGCTTTCAGCTTGTCCGTTTTTCTGAACCCACAGTCCAGATCGACGACTCCTGTGTCTGACCAGGAGTTGGGAGGATTTGTGGGGAACCCAGGCCCGCCCTCTCCTCCGGGTTCCAGCCCAGGGCCCTGTGGAATGCAGCTGTCTAGAGTGCCTCCTGGAACAGCTGTGCGACAGCTACAACTCCCTGGACTACTTCCCCATGGCCTCCTCCCAACACCTTCTTTATCCTCACCATAGGACCTTCCTCCTGGTGTCTGATAATGCTTGTACACCTCAGTCCTCCAACAGTCCGCGTTCTCACTCTCAGTTCCTAGTGCCTCTTGCTCCCAGCTCCTCGCACGCACACCACAACTGAAGTGAGCTCCTTTTTAAAACCCAGGTGCCCTGATTAGCCTGCCTTAATTGATTCTAGAAGCTTCTTGATTGGCTACAGTTGTTCTAATCATAGAATCATAGAATATCAGGGTTGGAAGGGACCTCAGGAGGTCATCTAGTTCAACCCCCTGCTCAAAGCAGGACCAATCCCCAATTAAATCATCCCAGCCAGGGCTTTGTCAAGCCTGACCTTAAAAACTTCTAAGGAAGGAGATTCTATCAGCCTGTCTTAATTGTCTCCAGAAGGTTTGTGATTGTTCTGGAACCTTCCCTGTTACCCTACCCAGGGAAAAGGGACCTACTTAGCCTGGGGCTAATATAGCTACCTTCTATTACTCTCCTATAGCCATCTGGCCCGACCCTGTCACAGTCAACAGTGTGCCCTTGTTGCCAAGAAGGCCAATGGCATTTTGGGATGTATAAGTAGGGGCACTGCCAGTAGATCGAGGGAGGTGATCGTTCCCCTCTATTCAACATGGGTGAGGCCTCATCTGGAGTACTGTGTCCAGTTTTTGGCCCCACACTACAAGAAGGATGTGGAAAAATTGAAAAACGTCCAGCAGAGGGCAACAAAAATGATTAGGGGACCGGAAAACATGACTTATGAGGAGAGGCTGAGGGAACTGGGGATGTTTAGTCTGCGGAAGAGAAGAATGAGGGGGGTTGATAGCTGCTTTCAACTACCTGAAAGGGGGTTCCAAAAAGGATGGCTCTAGACTCTTCTCAGAGGTAGCGGATGACAGAACAAGGAGTAATGGTCTCAAGTTGCAGTGGGGGAGGTTTAGGTTGGATATTAGGAAAAACTTTTTCACTAGGAGAGTGGTGAAACACTGGAATGCGTTACCTAGGGAGGTGGTGGAATCTCCTTCCTTAGAAGTTTTTAAGGTCAGGCTTGACAAAGCCCTGGCTGGGATGATTTAATTGGGGATTGGTCCTGCTTTGAGCAGGGGGTTGGACTAGATGACCTCCTGAGGTCCCTTACAACCCTGATATTCTATGATTCTGTGAACTAGGGAATATAGAGGATGTGAGTGGGGGAGACTGCTCGGAACCCCCTTTTCAAGGAGAGAATTCTACGGCTGCTGGGTTACGATGGCTCTTAAGAACTCCTTACCAAAAGCCATGTCAACTCAACAGCAGATCTAATTGGTTGTGTCCAGAGGAAGTGTGAATTGAGTGCCAAGTGGAGCTGCTCACTTGTCTGCTTAGACATTAAACCACCATTGGATAACAGACCTAGAGGTATAGGAGGCCCAGATGTTGAGACCTAAGTGAGTTTTTTCTCATCATGCCCATCCATCTTCTGATATAGGTCTCTAGAGAGTGACATTGGCATCCAGAGGCAGGTCTGAGGGTTTGGAATAGTAAATCCACTGTGGAGTGGGCCAGCCAAACATTATGGAAGGCAGGATCTAGCATGCAGATTCTGTGGAGGTGCTTGGGAAGAGCTGATGGGGCCAAACACCAAATCTTGACCCTGGTGGAGGAAGGAAAGATGCAATTGGGAGCATGCTGCTGGTTTGATGAGCCCCGCTGAAGGGGGGGGGGGGAGTCCAGCAATGTTTACTGAGTGCTTCAGCACTATGGTGACTGTGTATGGCATATGAGAAGTTAGATAGGCTTCACAGCAAGATCAAATAGTTTTGTGAGGTGGGAGACGATTCAGAAGCATTCTCTTGGGACTTTCAAAAAAGTGAGAAGGAAAGAACTGAAGGAGAGGAAATATGTCATTTATTAGCCTGGGAGAAGTGAAAAGGTCCCCAAAGACAAGGAAGGAGGTGGCCGGAGAGACCCAGTGGTGAGAGAGCAAGTAGTACACTTGTTTGGCTGTTTCTTGGACACAGAGGAAAAGAAGTCTCCCAGAGAGGAGAAGATGCTCAAGGTGAATCTCTGGTTGATATAAGCTATGGCCTCTGACTAGAACACCTGCTCCAATGAGAAAAGAGCCCAAGGAGATACTGGATCTTTCCTGTGTCCACAAATCTCAGATTAGTCCTCCTGTGCCTTATCCCTCCAATAACCAGCATTGGCAAATGAACTGCTGAAGCATGATGCAAGCAACCATTTCAGCTCTGCTTCTGCTTCCTCTTGACCTGGCTGCAGCATCACTGTACAAGGCGGTGGTCAGAAGGAGGACTAAGTAGTGCTGTTCTTTGCAGATGTCCGTGACGAAGACATTTGACCTACTTTTGCAACATATTTGAAGAAATGTTGTGCATCAAAAATTAATTTAAATGTTTTATGTGAATATTAAATATAATTTGAAAGTTCACCCATGCACATATCACGTGCATTAATTTAAAGGTACCATATTGCACCATTCCATACTGAATACATTCATTTGTTTCATACAGACTGATCACATTTCAAACAAGAAAAGTAAATGTTGAAAATTCTCATGTAACATTACTGTTGACATTTTAACAAGTCAGGTTATTCAAAATTATGGTTTCCATTCAAATGCTAACTCTGTTCCCTTTCATAAATGTTGTAAACAAATTGCAAAATTCCTATGGGACCCATCATTTTGAATTTACTGTGTTTTGTGCATGTCAAATTTCAACAATAGCATTTTATTAATGGATTTTTTGTTTTGCTTTCTTTTTGCTTATTTTCTAGTGGTGGCATTTTGATTGTTTTTCACTTAATATATTTAAAATTTATTTTATACCGAATTAGATAAAAGAGTTGAGTTGAAAATTCATGAGAATTGTAATGTACTCTTCTTCTAATGTTTCTTATTCTAAAATCCCAGTACACATGAAGAGATACCAATATATACTTATTATATACAATATAAACATAATACATAATGCTCAGATTTGGATGGGAGACAAGTTGATGCTATAATGACCAAACACTCCAAAAATCATGCTATAACTTATACAAAACACAAGGAAAATGCAAATATGTTTTGGGTAAAGAAGCTTTTATATCTCCTATTAACCGACTAATGAACTGCCTTTCTCTGCATATTTGCTAGATAGTCTTGTGAATACTTTCAAAGAAACATCATTCCAACCTCAAACAGCACTGGGTAGGAAATGAAAAACAACACTGAACAGAAATTTACTTTGGGCAAGGAGGGCTCACAAGGAAAAACTTGAGGCATCAGAGATGATATGTGCAAGCTGAAAGTTCTGATTTCTTCTTTGTATTATAAATCAGACATATCTGCAAAATCTGACAAATTTCATATTCTAGAAAAAATTCTGGACCCAAAACTTAACTTCACAGATTAATGACCTCTAATTTATACAGTGTAACATGAGCTGTATCAGCAGGTACCTGAAAATAGGTCAAGATATCATGACATGATGATACAGTAACTACACTGAGTACCATTAGATGGTTTTATGATATTGGATTTTATTCAGACATTCATTCATGTTATTACTATGCATAGTTTATTGACCTCCTTCCTATCTGAAAGCAGGAGCACATCTTAGGGAGATAAAAATAGAGTCTCGTCTGTCAGTATTAGTCTTGTTTGATGCTTGTAAGTAAAAGGTTTTGGCCTTTACTTTTTGCGAATAGTACCTTTGTTACTCACCATGCATAAAGCAAGGGACCTGAGTAAGTTTTTGCATGATCAGGGCTTAAGTCTTTAAAATGGTTTAAAAATACTGGACTCAGTTGCTTTTAACAGAAAAACCAATGGAGACCCCTGAAACAGAAAAAGTAAGTAGCTTAAATTACTGTAAAAAACAAACCCTTAACAAACAAACAAAAAAAACCCCCTGAGCATGTGGAAACCTATTTAAATATTAACAAGGCACAATACATGGAGTCTGCTATAGCCCACCACTAAACCTTCAGGTGCAACTTTCTAGACTAATAATATTGTCATCACAGGATGCATTGCCCACTCTTGCACACCTGTAAGATTATTACATTTTGTTAGGTCTAACCTTAAAACTAAAACACTGCTGTGTAAGTGACCAAATGAAAATGTAAAGAGAATGGCTGTTGGGCAGTTATCAACTCAAGTTAACAGTTCTGAATTCTGTAGGAGACATATAAACCTATTTTGTGAGATTCCTAAAAAGGTATCTAGATCTCTCTCTTTACATCTCCTCTTATTGTAAGTTTGCAGTTAACACCAGTGGATATTAGCATTATTGCATTTTCAAATATATGTAGGAGGTCATATACAAATATTCACTAAATTCACAGATGAGTGCCTATAAATATATGCCTTTATGACATTAAGGGAAAATAACCTGCTCTACATGGCTAATAAACTATTTATCAATTCTTTTGACTTTTCCTTTTTACAAAAATAGAATACAAGTGATCAGCCTGACAGCCTTAAAAATGGAAGTCCTCTGCTCATGAAATAGGTACAAATAAGAATAGCGGCAGTGCTAGCAGTTCTATGTGACTTATCAGGAACACCTCTTGGAAAGAGAACAGCTCAGTTTCACTAGCCACTTAATAATTTGGATGTCCACAAGGATACCAAATAATGTCAGTTATGGTGCTGGTTTTATTATGTGGACACTTTTCTATTAGAAAAGCGACAGACCACCACCACATTTCAGAGGCCATTAAAAAGCCATCAGAGTATACTAACTTTTTAGTCACTGGGGAGTAGCCTGTTACCATAATGGCAGTAGACAGTACTACCTGAGACTGGTCATGGATGCCGAGTGGAGGTTAAATAACTTGGTAAAGCCCAGGAGTCTGAGCACTAAATAGTATAGTGGGACCCTAGATGGAGGAAAGGCCATTGAAAGGCAGAAGAGTTAAATCATGATTAAGGGTACGATTCTGTCACAGATTCTGTGATGGTCTCAGACCTTCGCAACTTCTGCAATGGCCGGGCTGGAGCAGCCGTCAGCCCTGGGGGTGCTGGATCAACCCCTGCTGCAGGAGCTGTGGCGGGGCTGGAGCAGCTGCTGCAGTCAGTCCTGGGGAAACTGGAGCAGCGACCCCCAGTGAGCCCTCCCCCTAGGGTATTTTTAGTAAAAGTTAAGGACAGGTCATGGGCTTCTGTGAATTTTTGTTTATTGCCCGCAACCTGGCTCTGACTTTTACTAAAAATACCTGTGACAGATCCTTCTCCATAATCATGATTTAACCAACAGCCACAAATTGGAGGGACATCTCTGTACTTTCTCCCATGAGAACTATTATGGCAGAACAAAGGCAAAGGGATCCACATGGGACGTTGGGTGGTTAAGACCCCTGGGCCAGAAGGCACAACAAATTATACAGGGGAAGAGGCTCCGGCCTTTAAAAGTGCAGGCTGTAGTTATGATGGTGCTGTACCAATCCTTTGGGAAGTACAGTGCCTGATGTTTGCACCAAGGAAAAGAAGGACCCAAACCTTCATAAACGAATCAGCAGAATAGGAATACTGAATGCAAGGAATATGTATGAAGGGAAGCTTGACACTGTGATCAAAGAATTGGAAAGTTGTAAGACAGAAATATGTGCCTCTGACAGGAATGTCAGAGCTGCATTGGAAGGGTAGGGTCCTTTCATTACAATGGATGCATGGAACCAAGAAAATTGAGTTGTGTGCATCTTTTCCAACATGACATCAAAGTCTATACTTGGATATAATTCAGTCAGCGATAGAATCATTACAATTCACCTTTGAGCAAAGCCAGACAATCAATATGTCAAGAATACAGGCTTGTGTCCTACAATGGTGGCTGACAACACAACAGAGGAGTTTTATGAACAACTTGAAAAGACACTAAAACATCAAATATAAATCCTTGTAATTGGGAAATTGAGAAACTTGGAGCAGCAAGCTCTAAAAGTAAAGGGAAGCAATGGAAAGTGTTCACAAAATTAGATAAGAAGGCATTTAGTTGATTTCTGCTGTTCTGATCACCTACTCATTACAAACACCATCTTCACCAAACATCCTAGATGTTTACCCACACAGAGGTCACCTGACTGTATGACAAAGAACCAAATCGACTATGTAATGATACAGCAAAGCTGGAGATCAAGTGTCCAAATGGACAAAGACTTTCCAGAGTGGAGACTGTGGGTCAGACCATCAGTTGTTAGCCTCAAACAAAATGATGCAGAGTGAATGAGAATGGGTTGGAGACAGAAGAACGTCGGAAAATAATATACAGGATCTGACCAGATAAGATTCAAAGGCAGACTAAATGTGATGAGCGAATATAAGATCAAAATGTATGGAGCCTGAGAATTATGAAAAGTGGTAATTCAAAAGAAAATGTCTGACTGCTGTGAACATATACCAAACAGTTTTCCCTGTATTGAAACATAATAAGAGATCATGATGGCAGAGTCCTCACTGAAGGTGATATTAAACACAGATGGAGAGATTACTGTGACATTCTGTATGCCTCACCAGAGCTACTCCACAATACAGGATGACCAAAAAAAGAGAGTCTGACGCCAACAGTCCTGCAAGAGGAAGTGCTGCATGCTATTATGAAAATGAAACCTGGGAAAGCACCAGGGGTAGATAACGTGCATGCAGAGTTGTTAAAAGTGATTGGTGAACACATTACTGATCTTATGTGGAAAATTTATAATGATGTATGGGTGACTAGAAATTGGCCAGAGGACTGGACAAGGGAAATTTTTCTGCCCAAAGAAGGGAGATATAACAGAGTGTAGTAATTATTGTGCAATCTCCCTGATATTGCACACAAGCAAAGTTCTGCTCTGTGTAATCCCAGAATCACATGAAACAAAGGACACAAGCACAACCACCACCATCACAAGCTGTTTTCAAAGTGGGACGCATGACCAGATCATGAAGATCTACCACATCACTGAAAAATGCAGCAAGTACAATCACTCATTGATCATGTCTTCATTAACATGAATCATAACATAAAAAGCTTTGATATCATCCACCTAACTGTCTTTGGAAAATACGGGCATATGTGGAGATTCCAAAGTATCTCACTGTATTCATCGCAAGCCTCTACACCAACAGACCATGGACGAACAACAGCAGGCAACAGTGAGTGGTTTTCCACCGCGCAGGGTGTGAGACAATCGTATCTTGTCCCCAACCTTTTTAACAAATATGCAGAATTTATTATGAGAGAAGTCTTAGAAGATTTTGACAATGTGGAAGCAACTGGGATTTCCACTGGTGGACATCTCTTAACCAACCTCAGATATGCTGATGACATGACTTTCTTTGCTACAACCACAAATTCAAGGCAACAAATGTTGCAGCCTATAAAAAAAAACTAAACAAAACTGAGTAATATGGACTATTCCTGAATGTGACAAAAACAAAAGGCATGGAAGCTGACATGACTAACAAAAACAGGAAGGATGCAGACATCACACTTGACAGACAAACTGTAGAGGCAGAAAATGAATTGATTTGGCATCCTATATTATATATCCCACCAAGGAGGCTGTTCCAAAGACATTGGAAGATGACTAGGGATGGCTCGCTCACTACAGCATCCCTTAAGAAATTGAAAAAAACTATGGCATCTGGAAATGTACGAAGATGCATCTGGTGAAAAGCATAATTGTTTCCATAGTAATTTATGGATGTGAATCACGTGAAGTTAATGCTGCTGACAGGAAGAAAACTGAAGCTTTTGAAATGTGGTGCCTGCAAAGACTCTCCTGGACAAAGTAAAAAGATGAATGCCTATGTTAGAAATATTCTTGGAAAGAAGCAGACTCTGATGTCAGAAATCAATGGACAAACTTATGTACTTTGGTCACATGAGGCACAGAGATGGAAATAACCTTGAGAGTTATGGTGGAAGATCATAATCATAAGAGAGGACCAGGAAGGAGATAGACAGCTGGTGTGTGGCACATCACTGGACGGTTAACTGTTGAGTGCTCAAAGTTAGTAATGGATTATGAAGGATTCCAAAACTTCTGCTATGATTTCACCAATATTCGGACATGAATAAATGGATTTACTTAACTTGGCTGTAATTGAAATGACCACGCCAAGAGAAGGCATGATCCCTAGCCAATGAACAAATCCTCTGAGCAAACCAACGATTTCAAAGTCAACTCTCTTCAACAAGGAAGAGCGCATTTTTAATTAAGGTCTACTAACTACACACACCAAGTTTAGAAGTCTTAAAAGAAAGTAATATTTTTACTCATCGAAATATGTCTAAAATATTCCCTACCAGTGTTTTCCCTTTAGATGTGAAAAATAGAAAAACGGTCAGATTCTCATGGTATGTTCTAGAACAATTGATTCTTTGATTTAGAACACTGAGGAAATGAAAATTTCAGCCTAGAAGATTGCTTGAGAAACATTGTAATTAAAAAAAATGGAGATTTTAGAATGCAAGGGCCATCTTTTTCTTAACCACGGCACTGCTACCATGATGTAAATAATGCTGAAAGGACTGTGTAAAAGAAGAAAATGCTTGTTTTAAAAGCCTGATGGATTCTTCACTTACTCTGATTTTCTGTTTTGTTTTGGGGCAGGGGCTTAGGGAGATAATGTCATCATATTATATATTGCACTGGTAAATTTAGGAAATAAATAATAATGGCTATAAAGAAAGGAATTTCCTTTGGAATCATTATTCTCTGAGAATACACATTGTACCAAATCAACACTTGGTCTCTTCCTGTGCTTAAAATTCTAAGTCTTTGTGGTCATGGCAATTGCTTGTCTCCATTGACTGGTCACCTTGTATATAAATTAATTCTATGGACTCTCTTGTATGCACAAAGTAGTACACACTAGTAGAAAAAGTAAACATGTGTGTCAAAGAATGTAGGTAAAAAGTATAGCTTTATTTGAGGAACAATATGAGATTATACAATTGAAATTTTCATGACAATGTGTACACAGAAGGCACAAAAGTTACAGTTACACATGCAATTTCCTGACTTGTAAATGTTTACCTGTCTCTCTGCCATAATATCTTCTGTCCCACCATTAAAACAACACTTTTGTGTATTTCATTTAGTGCTAATGGAAGTGCCAGTCTGACAGCACCTGAAAGCAAAGTCCTCAGTGTATCCAAAACCAGATACAGTGCAGCATGGACAGTGGCTGTGCAAGCTTCCTGATACTATGCTACCGAAGTGCCTGAATCCTGACCTGGAGAGCCCAGCTGTATGAAAGATAGGATAAGAGAGGCAATGTCCATTCAGTCCTCTGGTAAGCCCACCAATAAATATATCAGTTAGTGCTAACTGTGGTGGGTTTTTTAGGATAAACCCCTGTGTCCTAAAACTAGACAGACTCCTCAATCATGTCACTTAGGCTACTGATTAAAATGTAAACGGCAACAGCTTTGGGTCACTACCAACCAAGTTTGGATTGGAACTGGAAACTGAAAAGTGGAAAGTTCAGCACCAAGTCCTTCATAGACAAAATCTCAACAAAATTTCCACTGGAGTTAGTGGAAAGACTGATTTCATGGAGAGCTGGATCGGGCCCCAAGTCCCCATTCAAATTCCTATTATTCTTATGGTTTGGTTGTTTGTGTTTAGTGAAGTAGATTAGTGAGGACTACAAATGTTGTTACATGGCTCACAAAGCGCGTTTAAGTGGATAATCCATCTCCTTAATGTATCCATTTACCATCACTTTACAGATACGAACATTTCTCTCTGCAGCAAGTCCTCAGCAGCCACAGGAGCCATCAGTAGAGAACAGCCTTTAACTTGCTTTCTTGAACTGCTTTCAGATGTCAAGTTTTAGCAATTTGTGAAGTTTCACGATAGTTGTGAAAGACAGTTTTCTATATTTCCATATGGTGTGAAGCCTTCATAAGGCTGAGTTTATCTTCTCTAAACATGTTTGGGTTTTCTCATTACTCTGTGTATGCAGTGATCTTGCTTTTCTGATAAGCAGAACTCCTTAACTGTACCCATTCTACTTTCCCACCACAAATATTATTTCTTTCAGATTCTAGCCCTCTATGTAACGGGGGAATAGTCCCGCTATTGTGGGGAACTTTCCTGGCTTCTGCACTACCCCGGTGAAGTGGGCTAGTGAAAGGATCTGAATCCTCGCTCCCACTTCCTTTACCCAGAGGCCTCCCTGCCCTTGAGGACTCCTCTTCCACTCTCCTGTCTGGCAGAGTCCTTGTGACCCCAACAAGGCTGGGCCCAGGATTCCTGAGGGGCTCGACCCCCAACCCTGCTGTGGTTACCTAGGACAGGGGCTAGGGAGTCCCCACTCCAGGGTACTCTCTCTGCACTGGGCACTTCTTTGACCCACTGACCATTACATACAATTTAAAGCAAATGCAAGTTATTTAATCAACAATTAATTTTAAAAAGAGTAAGGAAAAATGGGAAAGGTTAAAGGAAACACATCACCCGGCTCTGTGGCATGGAACATCACAAACAGTGTCTCTGGAATGTCAGGGCCGTTCACAGTCTGTTCCTTGTAAGTCCCAGGCCTCCTTCTCAGGCCCTGGCTGTGCTGCAGGGATACTGTGGGTTGGACACTTGCTCTGGTGTTGGCCACATGCTCTCAGGCTCCAAGTGGTAGGACCCTTCTTCCCAGTGTCACCCCTGCCCTATCGGGGTTACGATCCAAGCATGGCCTGCAGAGCCTCTTGGCTGAGGCGTCTCCCTGTGCTGGGCCTGCTGCCCAGGGTCCCCCTCACTCTCCCCAGCTGCTCACCACACCCGGCTCCACCACTCTGTCTCTGCACTGCTGCTGCTGCTCTGCCTCCAGCTCCCTGAGCTGCTTCTTTGGCCCCTCTGCCTCTGGTTGCTACAGCTCTGCTCCCAGGACAGGTCTGCTCTGCAGGCTGCTTCTGTGACTCTGCTCCCAGCACTGACCTGCTTCCTGGGCTGCTTTTCTGGCCCGTCTGGCTCTGGTTGCTGCAGTTCTCCTCCCAGGGCAAGTCTGCTCTCTCTGGGCTGTGCCTCTGGCTTTGGGGCTGCAGCTCTGCTCCCAAGACAGGATCTGTTCTCTCTGGGCTGCTTTTCTGGTCCCTCTGGATCTGGCCCAGCTCTGCTCCCCAGCTCAGCTCAGGCCCCTGCTTTCTCCTTAGCTTGGCCCCACTCTGTCTGACCCAGGCAAATCCAGCTCACACGGAGGACAGGACCTCCCTAGCCTCCTGACTCCCTGATTAGCCTGCCCGCCCTGTCATTCAGGCTGACCTGGAGCTTTGGCCTTTCCCCATTGTTCCTGGGGACTGTTAGTCTCAGGGTCCTGATTTCCCATAGACCCTTCCCCTTTTAGTACTGGGAGCTAGCCAACCAAAACACCCCCACTGAATGTTACTAAGGGGGCAACAGTTCCCTTACATCTAGTTTTCATGACCTTTGTATTGACTGGACTTATGCAGAGACCAATTCTTCCAGAGAGCTGAGATGAAATACTTTAAAAGCAATCAACTGCTGCCACTGTTTTGCATTAAAGCAACAATTGTCAGCTTGGGTGGGAGGAAGGAAGGGGTCATGAATATATCCAGGAGGTTTCACAACCACATTCCTTTCCTTTATGGCTAGAACGGAGGATGGGCCTGAGACTCTTAGGCTCTAACATGGAGGCTCTAACATGGAGTCATGTTCTGGAAAAGGTTGAGTGTTGAGACTTAAAGGGGCACTGTCAATTTTAAAATTAAAAGAAAAAATATCACACTTCTATAATACTTTTTTAAACCAACTCTTGTTAAAAACAACACCTAAAATTACTATAAAGTGATTTATTACAGACAAAAAGGTCTCTTTCCCTTCCCAGTTTGTTCAGGCTGTATTTTTAACAGCATTTTGTGTATAGTCCATGTCACTGTTTTCTTTTAGTGTCAGTCATTTTTTCCCTGTTTTGTGAAAGTCTTTCACACAGCAATAGCAGATAGAAAAACATTTGACAGAAAATGGAAAATGTGATTGCCAAACTGCAGAAATTGGCAGGAGGGGGCTCAGGGTCTGAAAGCATTTTAACTACTTTTTGAAATGAGTAGAACTCAAGTTAACATGTCCTTTTAAATATTTACAGAACTATTTGCTGTAATTTATAGTAATGGAGCTGTATATATTTCTTTTAAAAGACATGGTATCCTCCAAATTTTCAAGTTATAAAAAGCTACTTAAGAAATCTATTCAAAATGTATTTAATTCTCTAGGTATATCCGTATACACCTATATAATATTTACTATGGTTAATGTTTAGCCATTCAGTATCTACTGGCACTGAAATTACTCACCAGCTACAAGGGCAATAGTGCAAAGCTATTTTAAGTTACATTACTTGCCAAGACAAACATGTAATGCAATATCTATTATTTATGTACTACTGTACACTGTGCTTTGCAGTATCCAAAATATGCTAAGCAAAGTTCTTGCCTGCAAAGGCTTGTAGTAATCTAAGGCAGGGGTGGCCAACCTGAGCCTGAGAAGGAGCCAGAATTTACCAATGTACATTGCCAAAGAGTCACAGTAATACATCAGCATCCCCCCATCACTTCCCCATCCCTCCCACCCACCAGCAGCCCCACCGATCAACGCCTCTCCCTCCCTTCCCACACCTCCCGATCAGCTGTTTCACAGTGTGCAGGAGGCTCTGGGGGGAGGGGGCAGGAGCAAGGTCACCGCCAGCTCAAGGGAGGGGGCAGGGCCTGTGGCAGAGCCAGGGGTTGAGCAGTGAGCACCCCCCCAGCACAATGGAAAGTTGGCACCTGTAGCTCCAGCCCCGGAGTCAGTGCCTATAGAAGGAGCCGCATATTAACTTCTGAAGAGCCGCATGTGGCTCCGGAGCCACAGGCTGGCCACCTCGATCTAATGCATAACTAGACAAAATACAGCAGAGAGGCATGTGAATATTATTGCCCATATACCCAAAGAGACATATAAGCAGTAAGTACACACATGCATTCACTGACTAATATGCCTGTCATTTAATTTAATGGAAAAGCACAGGAGAGCTAAATTCATAAATTCTAGATACTTATGTCACAAATATAGTACAGGAAAGCAGAAGTGCTTCCCCCCGCCCCCCCAAGATAGTGTCATAACACACCCACAGGATACAACAGAATGAATAATACTGGAGACCCTGATAGTTTTTGGGGAATTCATGACCAGCAGGGAGGACTTAATCCAGCCCATCGTTATTCTCAGGACTGCCACAGCTCAGTAGTTATTACTTACAGAAAATAACATTATATGAAATACTAAAATGTACTTCTGAATCTATAGCTAACTTGAAAACTGAAAAGAAAACCTCAAAAGTAGATTCAAAGCCATGATTATCTCCTCCCTGCACAGAAAGATATGCAACATAATTTCATGGATTTCTGCCTGTCCATATTACAAGCTTTATAATATTTAAACTTTTTTGTCCATTCAAAATGAGTGTTTTTCCCTAAGATATTTCAAAGGCTTCACTGCCTGAGTAAATCCATGTTTAGTTATTTTTAAAAAGTGTATTTTTTACCTGCATCTGGCATAACAGTCAAAAATAAAACAAAACTAATTAGTTACCCAGCCTTCTAGAACAGAAGAAGGTATTTTCAGTCTATTATATTATATTTTTACTGAAAACTTCCTATCTACATAATTACATAATCAATCAAATAAGTGCTTTTTCTATCAATCCATAGGATGTGCCACCATAATGTTTAATATGTACAGAGTTTTTCTGGTAATATTTCTGAACTTCCTGCAATAGACTGCTAGTGTTTGCTTTAAATACTGAATCCTATTAGTAGTTGTTGATCCTGCAGGCAAACGGTTAAATGGGCTTTGCTGATCTATCCAGACAGGCAACTTGTTGCCCCACTAGGATATAAGGGAGGTGGGAGTGGCTCCTTGGGGAAAAGGATCTAGGATATCTTTATTTGTCCCCTAGTTTTTGAAACTACAGTTCATGTTGCCAATTTAACTGAAAGCTGAGACTCATGTAATATGAATCCAGGAGCTGGGGCTTTCAGAAAATCACCAAATATCGCAAGATTGGTGATAAAATTGCAATAGGTGACAGTGCTTGTGTTCTCGGTCAACAAAAGCCAAACCCCAAGGAAGAAGCAAATCTGGAATCCACAGAGTGTGTCTATGGGGCAGGTTAGGAATGGTATCTGCTCTAGTTTCCACTAATACAGTGGTTCTCAATCAAGAGTCCGAGGCTCCCTGGAGGGACTGGGAGCAGGTTTTAGGGGGACCGCCAAGCAGGGCCAGCATTAGACCCACTGGGGCCCGGGACAGAAAGCTGAAGCCCTCCCACATGGGGTTAAAGCCCAGGCCCTGAGTCCCGCTACCCAAGGGCTGAAGCCGAAGCCTGAGCAATGTAGCTTTGCAGGGGCTCCTGTGGCATGCTACTGCTTGCTAACTCCTAACTCCCGCCCTTTTTATATGCAGAAAACCAGTTATTGTGGCTTTTATATGCAGAAAACCAGTTATTGTGACACAGGTGGGCCCTGGAGTTTTTATAGCATGTTTGGCCGAGGCGGGGGGGGAGGGAGGAGGGGCTCAGAAAGAACAAGGTTGAGAACCCCTGCACTAATAGAACCTAAAAGTCAGGAAAAAACAAATTTAAGTGTGAACATGCAACCCTTTCTTCCTGTTTCTGGTCTCTTCAAACCCTCCACCTCTGTGCAGTTAGAAACATAACACCCAAGCTGAAGGTTGGAAAAACAGACCTTTCATCTAATTTCAACATATTTTGTAAAACATACAAATCTAGCACTTTTTCCAGGATTGACTAGAGATACCCTGCAGACCAAAGTCCAACCTTCTACAAGAGTCGACTTCGTAATTCTGAATTCCCAAGTGGAGTGGTGAGAAAATGTTGTGTTTGTGGGAATAAACAGGAAATAGGCAGGGCTAACTCTTAATTGGTCCCATACAGAAGGATTAATTTAACACATGCATGTGGTCCAATTTGAGGAGACCTTTTACCTCAGCAGAACACAATCCAGAGTGATATCAAAATCTTCCCATTCCGTATTGATCCAATGTTCGTCTTTGTCTCTCTAAGTTATGTGAGTGAGCCTAATAAGTTTGGGCATGGCCAGCCTTCCTTCTTCCAAAAACTAATATAGCATTTTCATTTTCAAGGCCCATGTTGTATTACATTGACTGAAACATTTCTTTTGTCTCATGGATATAAGAATAGGAAGAGTCTGAATGATGAAGATCCTCTGCAAAAACATTATTTGCATTCATATTATCTTGCAAATCCACGAAAGAGACAATTGCTAAATGTGTCTGTTAAGATGAATTAAGAAGTGATAAAATTAACACCAAAAGTGGGAGGGCAAGGCAGGTGATGCGAATGAGCAGGTATCTCATGCTTTGCTTGCTTCAGTGAAATGGAGAAGATGTTAAGGCCAAAAGTCACTATTATGATCATCTTGTCTGATCTCCTGCAATAACATATATCCAGTTCAATGACTTGTGGCTGAACTACTTGCCTATCTTTTAGAAAGACGTCTTGGTTTAATGAGTACAAGTGATGGAGAAATCAACACATGCTTTAGTAATCTGCTCCAAAGGTTAATAATCTTTTCTGATAATAACCTTTGCCTTATTTTGACTTGAAACATCACACGCACCAAGGTGGCCTGTCAGCGTTTGATTGTGGGATCTTTCATACCCTCTGTGAAGAACCATTCTGCTATACCAACACCACACTTAAAGAAAAGTTTCCACAAGGCCCAATGGAGATTTGAATTGAGGACCCTAATTTAGAAAGCCAATGCTCTAACCTCCAAAGCTATGGAACAATTTAAGGATCTCTGAACTAGCTTGCTGAGGTTTTACTCTAACGTTAAACATGTTGAAACTAGAAACTTCTACAATACCTTAACCTCTCGAATAACATGATACTATAAAACACAGGGTCTATCTCCATTTTGAGCTGGAGGTGTAAATTCCATCTCAAGTGGACATACCCACAGATTGAGCTAGCGTGCTAAACACACAGAGAAGCCACAGTGGTGCAAGTGGTGGGAAGGGCTAGCTAACCAAATTCATGCTTAGCATCTTGGACAGGTACAAATTCAGGATGGCTAGCCTCCGCCCCCCACCCCATAGCCACTCTCTCTCTTTAGCGTACTAGCTCAATCAGAGCTAGCGTAGGTATGTCCACTCAAACTGGAATTTACACTTCTAGCTCACAGTGCAGACATACTCATAGCCAACACTGCTAACTTCTGCTCAGAACTCCGATCTGTCATGCCATGAATCAGATACGTCTACAGTGCAAAAGGTTCAATCACTAGAGCAAATAGGAGGGGTCATAAAGGGAATCCCTACCTGGCATTGATTGGTACTTTGTTTGGCTTTGTTTTTCAGAAAACACTTAATTTTGAAGGACTTTGAGAGACTGCTGGCTTGCAATAATCTACACACAAATCCCATGCTAGCTTTCTCCACAGTAACTCCTGCAGTACTTCTAAAGTGAGCAGGGAAGTCATTCCTCTCCCATACATCTTTGAAACTATATCTGTTTACAAAGCACTTGCTGATATTTCCTCAACACGCTCATACTTCAAGGTCTGCACTTATCCTGCCTCCAGCTACAAATGTCATATAATTAGCAGCAATATACCTGACTAGAACTTTCATTATGCAGCTAAAGATATAGTCATGCCCACAAGCACGCACACACACACAGCAAACCCTGCCTTACACACTACAAGTTTAACAGAACTCTCTTGCAAACGCTGAGCATCTGATTTTCAAATCAAAACTGATTTCCTCTGAAAAAAGGAAGGGCACTAGCCCTTCAAATCAGGGCTATTTCTATGCCAAGTTTTACCTTTCAGCTCACAGCTTGCTTCCCTGTCCTGGCTGCAAGGTTATTTGTTTGCTTTATTTAAAAAAAAAAAATGGGATGAGCATTCCCCCTCATATTTCCTATGCTCCAAAACAGGTCAACAACAATAAAAATAAATTGCGACCATCACTGCTATCTTTGGCTGTGTGTTTCATTCAAGCTCTTGAATGAAAACTCATATAACCTTAATGGTGGTTGGAATAAATACAGCTGCCAGTTTTCCAAGGTTAATTCAGCCAGTCATTTTATTAAATATCAATTATTTTTAAATGTAGGTTGAATTATTAACAATGCAATAAAAACGTGCCAAAACTGCAAACAATGATTATGACAATAGTATAGTTTGGTTTAAAGGGACTAGCTTGTTCAATCCGTGATCAATTTTTCTTTATCATGTAGACTTTTATTGAAGTCATAAACATAAATTTTATACAAATTCGATGATGCACTTTTCCAAGATACATTCAACATGTACATTAATTGTGGAGGTTCCATGTGATATGTTGTTGTTTTTAAGATTATTATTAACGGCCTTATAATTAGGTTACTAGCAGGAATGTCTCCTCACTTGACAACCACCATACCTTTCGTACAGTTCAGAATGAGCAGCATTTTTCATGCTCAGAAACCCAGAGTGCAATTTAAGTCCGTGTTGAAAGTCAGTACTGTGGTACTGACCGTACCATTATTTAACATGTATATTGTGGTAACACCCAAAGGCAACTAACACCCAGATTAGGCCCTACTGTGCCAGACACTGTACATACACATGGTAAATGACAGTCCCTGCCCTAAAGAGATTAAGTTCTTAACACCACACACATGCATGCACACTGCTGATGATCCACACAATAGCTGGCACTAAATCTTCAGTTTAAGTATTACTGCTGACAACTTAAGTCAATTATGTTACAATGGACAGTAATTAACTTAGGTCTATTCTGCTGTTTAGAAAGTCTGTAAATATAATATAGTACTTAACCTTTAAAAAGAAAGGATATGTGTGAAAAAGTTATAAGATTCAGGGTGCAATCACTTTTTAATGTTACACCAACACTATGTACCCTGTGCAATTCTAACCCCCCCCCTTTGAGAGCAAAGCACATTCGCAATTCTGAAAACTGATGTTACCATAGCAATACTCTGTTACTCTGAATATTTATATAATGTTTAACATTTTCACTGTGCAACAGCCATCTTCCAAACTGTACCTCCTACTTCCATTTGTTATGTTAGCTTTCATTCTGTTTGACAGAACAGTTTAAAACATTAGGGCAGAGGTTAACGTGCACTTAATATTGAAAGTCACACCTCTCTCTCTCTCTCACTCACACACACACACACACACACACCTTCCCACAAACCCTGCATGTGCTTTTGTGCTACTCTGGAGAAGATAACATCCAGGGGACTGCTTTATAACTTGCAGATGTGCAATGGACAACTTGTGCACTCGATTCTAACACCAAATTTCTCACATTAATCAAATTAATTAATGCTCCCCTATTCGGCACTCCTTACTCAGGCTAAGTTTCCTCTGCAGTTAATAGAGAATATGATCCACATAAAGTAGCTCTGGAATTCAGTTAACAATTTTTGACAACATGTCCTCTTCTCTTTTGTGGCATTTTAAAGGAATATGAGATCTGGCCCCATAAAATCCTGTGAACCCTACTGAAGACTGACTTTGCTAGAGGAGTAGAACTGTACTGTACTGACTAAAATGCTCTTTCGGTTAACAAACAGGAATGTTCACAAGATGAATTTATAATCTGGTACATTACCTACAACGACAAAGTATGACTACAGTTAATACTGGTAAAATATTTAAATTACATCATACTGCAAAGAAATTGAAGTCAGTATTCCTACTGAAGCTGTGTCAGGAAATCTCAGAAATCATAACTGATATTCCAACAATCCCATTCTGGATCAGAAACTTGGGTGTATTTTCACTGATGTCCACAGAACTGCACGTGTGGCTCTCAGCAGAGATAGGCCCCTTATGTGCATTATAATATAGATTTTAATGTCATTAACATTGAATAGCTTTAAACACTAGATGAGAGCACTACTAACCTAACCTGTGGCTTGATACTAACTGCTACCAAACATTGTTCCACATTTATATTACTGAAATGTTCACAGACCATTATAAAAACACCATATTTGTGCCCTGCCTCAAAGAGTTTATAAGCCATAGGAAAATAAACTGCAATGACTACCCCGAATATAGACTCTAATATCTCAATCACAAATGTTTACATTCAAACCCAATCCTTCGTTTGACTTTCCTACTGAATGCTACAAATATTGGCTATATAAAGCATCCATCAGGTGAGATTGATTTTGGAATCATATCACATACAAAATATTTTCCCTCAATCTAAAACTTATGGTCACTAACTTTTAAGTGCACTTTTACATTTAGATATTAGGCAGAACAGTAACATTGGTTTCCTACAAGTTCTATTCTCAATAGCCATTTTGTCAATAAAAGGGGCTCGGTTTCTTTATTTAGGCCAAGATTTTTCAAAAATGAAATCCTAACTGCAGGCTCCTAAATTCACACTTAGGCCTCTAAATAAGTGGGTTGATGGGAGTAGTTGGGCAGTTCAGCACTTTTGAAAGTCAGGCCACTTATTTAGGTGCTCAATAAGGACCTACGAGACTGGAACCTAAATTTAATCTCTCATTGTTAAAATGTTGGTACTTGGTTCTCTGTATTAAACCTATAGATATGATTCTCTAAACAGGGGTTACCAGTCCCACTGCTTCTCCACCTTTCAAACAAGTTCATCTGCATTTAGAGCATTTTTTTAAAATTAGTATTTCTACCCACTGCTCACAGCTGTGTTTCAATCACTTACTTTTATATGTTCATGTAGCTGAGCCTCATGCTGACGGGAAAGTTGCTCATGCTGCCTCTGGAACTCAGCTATAAGGATTTGTCTCTGAATTTGTTGTTTTTGTTTGAGAGCCAGGAGTTCCTGCTGGAGTTGCTGTTCTCGGAGTGTAGGTTCCGTCACTGGCATGGAAAACTGGTGGTCCAAGCGGAGATCCATGGGGACCGAAGTTGGTGCAACTTGCAAGGGCAGTGCTGTGTTCACATCAACTGCAAAATGGAAAAAAAAAAAAAAAGAAGTCAACCTATTTCCCATTCAATAGTGAATTTAGCTTTGGCTTTTAGAAGACATTCTAGGAACCACAATACCTGATTCAAGAACACCATCTCTCTTATATTTCATATTGTAAAAGGACACACAATCTAGGTTTGACAATTTATTCACTCCCTGAGATGGTAGCTTGTTTTAAAAGCAAAACATGCCCTCTCTCTTTTGGAAAAAACCTGTGTTATCCAAAAACAAGTATAGCAAGGAATATGATGTATGGTGTTTTCAACAAATTGCACATGAGCTCTCTTGATCTCATTGCAAGTTTGCACCAACGAAAGTTTCCCAAATAAACTGGGTTAATAATGCTTTTAGCCAAAAGCAAGCCAGTAAGTGGGACACTGGGCTTTAGGAAAACTTGGTAAAATAGAAGTGTACACCTCAACTGCTTTATGCAGTGTAATTCTAGCCATGTCAGTGTGGATATTAGAGAGACAAGGTGGGTCAGGTAATATCTTTTATTAGACCAACTTCTGTTGGAGAGAGAGCCAAGCTTTTGAGCCACACAGAGCTCTTCTTCCGGTCTGGGAAAGGAGGTACTCCCAGCCTCACAGCAAACTGCAAGGTGGAACAGATTGTTAGCATAAGTAATTAGCACATTTATTGTAAGGCGGGGTTCTCAACCTCTCTCTTTCTGAGGCCCCCCAAACATGT
The DNA here is from genome assembly GCF_965140285.1 of Lepidochelys kempii. NCBI lineage: Eukaryota > Metazoa > Chordata > Testudines > Cheloniidae > Lepidochelys > Lepidochelys kempii. The sequence continues at coordinate 73,966,375 of NC_136390.1, read as the reverse complement.
TATAAAAACTCCACGGTCCACCTGTGCCACAATAACTTGTTTTCTGAATATAAAAGAGAGGGCCGGCACTAGGGGGTAGCAAGCAGGCAATTATCCAGAGGCCCATACCACAAGGGACACCATAAGAACGGCCATACTGGGTCAAACCAAAGGTCCATCCAGCCCAGTATCCTGTCTACCGACAGTGGCCAATGCCAGGTGCCCCAGAGGGAGTGAACCTAATGGATAACGATCACGTGATCTCTCGCCTGCCATCCATCTCCACCCTCTGACAGAGGCTAGGGATACCATTCATAGAATCACAGAATATCAGGGTTGGAAGGGACCTCAGGCGATTATCTAGTCCAACCCCCTGCTCAAAGCAGGGCCAATCCCCAATTAAATCACCCAACAGATTTTTACCCCATATCCCTAAATACCCCCCTCAAGGATTGAACTAACAACCTGGGTTTAGCAGGGCCAATGCTCAAACCACTGAGCTATCCCTCCGCGCATTCCTTATCCATCCTGGCTAATAGCCATTCATGGACTTAACCTCCATGAATTTATCCAGTTCTCTTTTAAACCCTGTTATAGTCCTAGCCTTCACAACCTCCTCAGGCAAGGAGTTCAACAGGTTGATTGAGCACTGAGTGAAGAACAACTTCCTTTTATTTGTTTTAAACCTGCTGCCCATTAATTTCATTTGGTGGCCCCTAGTTCTTATATTATAGGAACAAGTAAATAACATTTCCTTATTCACTTTCTCCACACCACTCATGTTTTTATATACCTCTATCATATCCCCCCTTAGTCTCCTCTTTTCCAAGCTGAAAAGTCCTAGCCTCTTTAATCTCTCCTCATATGGGACCCGTTCCAAACCCCTAATCATTTTAGCTGCCCTTTTCTGAACCTTTTCCAATGTCAGTATATCCTTTTTGAGACGAGGGGACCACATTTGTACGCAGTATTCAAGATGTGGGCGTACCATGGATTTATATAAGGGCAATAAGATATTCTCCGTCTTATTCTCTATGCCTTTTTTAATGATTCCTAACATTCCGTTTGCTTTTTTGACTGCCGCTGTGCACTGCATGGACGTCTTCAGAGAACTGTCCACGATGACTCCAAGATCTTTCTCCTGATTAGTTGTAGATAAATTAGCCCCCATCATATTGTATGTATAATTGGGATTATTTTTTCCAGTGTGCATTACTTTACATTTATCCATATTAAATTTCATTTGCCATTTTGTTGCCCAATCACTTAGTTTTGTGAGATCTTTTTGAAGTTCTTCACAGTCTGCTTTGGACTTAACTATCTTGAGCAGTTTAGTATCATCTGCAAACTTTGCCACCTCACTGTTTACCCCTTTCTCCAGATCATTTATGAATAAGTTGAATAGGATTGGTCCTAGGACTGACCCTTGGGGAACACCACTAGTTTCCTACCCCTCCCCGTTCTGAAAATTTACCATTTATTCCTTTGTTCCCTGTCTTTTAACCAGTTCTCAAACCATGAAAGGATCTTCCCTCTTCTCCCATGACAACTTAATTTACATAAGAGCCTTTGGTGAGGGACCTTGTCAAAGGCTTTCTGGAAATCTAATTACACTATGTCCACTGGATCCCCCTTGCCCACATGTTTGTTGACCGCCTCAAAGAACTCTAATAGATTAGTAAGACATGATTTCCCTTTACAGAAACCATGTTGACTTTTGCGCAACAACTTATGTTCTTCTGTGTGTCTGACAATTTTATTCTTTACTATTGTTTCAACTAATTTACCCGGTACTGATGTTAGACTTACTGGTCTATAATTGCCAGGATCACCTCTAGAGCCCTTCATAAATATTGGCATTACATTAGCTATCTTCCAGTCATTGGGTACAGTAGCGGATTTAAAGGACAGGTTACAAACCAGCTAATAGTTCCGCAATTTCACATTTGAGTTCTTTCAGAACTCTTGGGTGAATGCCATCTGGTCCCGGTAACTTGTTACTGTTAAATTTATCAATTAATTCCAAAACAGCCTCTAATGACACTTCAATCTGTGACAATCCCTCAGATTTGCCACCTACAAAAGATGGCTCAGGTTTGGGAATCTCCCTAACGTCCTCAGACCTGAAGACTGAAGCAAAGAATTCATTTAGTTTCTCTGCGATGACTTTATTGTCTTTAAGTGCTCCTTTTGTATCCAGGGGCCCCACTGGTTGTTTAGTAGGCTTCCTGCTTTTGATGTACTTAAACATTTTGTTATTACCTTCTGAGGTTTTGGGTAGCTGTTCTTCAAACTCCTTTTTAGCTTTTCTTATTAAATTTTTACATTTAATTTGGCAGTGTTTATGCTCCTTTCTATTTACCTCACTAGGATATGACTTCCATTTTTCAAAATGTGCCTTTTTATCTCTCACTGCTTCGTTTAATGGTTGTTAAGCCACGGTGGCTCTTTAATTCTTTTACTGTGTTTTTTTAATTTGGAGTATACATTTAAGGTGAGCCTCTATTATAGTGTCTTTGAAAAGTGACCATGCAGCTTGCAGGGATTTCACTCTAGTCACTGTACTTTTTAATTTCTGTTTAATTAACCGCCTCATTTTTGCATAGTTCTCCTTTCTGAAATTAAATGCCACAGTGTTGGGCTGTTGAGGTGTTCTTCCCACCACAGGAATGTTAAATGTTATTATACTATGGTCACTATTTCCAAGCGGTCCCGTTATAGTTACCTCTTGGACCAGATCCTGCACTCCACTCAGGGCTAGATTGAGAGGTGCCTCTCCCCTTGTGGGTTCCTGTACCAGCTGCTCCAAGAAGTAGTCATGTAAAGTATCGAGAAATTTTGTCTCTGCATTTCATCCTGAGGTGACATGTACCCAGTCAGTATGGGGATAATTGAAATCCTCCACTATTATTGAGTTCTTTATTTTGATAGCCTCTCTAATCTCCCTTAGCATTTCATCGTCACTATCACTGTCCTGGTCAGGTGGTCGATAATAGATTCCTAGTGTTATATTCTTATTAGAGCATGGAATTACTACCCATAGAGATTCTATGGAACATTTGGATTCATTTAAGTTTACTTCATTTGATTCTACATTTTCTTTCACATATAGTGCCACTCTACCCGCCCTGCACGACCTGTTCTGTCCTTCTGATATATTTTGTACCCCGGAATGATTCTCCCCCATTGATTGTCCTCACTCCACCAGGTTTCTGTGATGCCTATTATATCAATATCCTCCTTTAACACGAGGCACTCTCGTTCACCCATCTTATTATTTAGACTTCTAGCATTTGTGTACAAGCACTTTAAAAACTTGTCACTGTTTATTTGTCTGCCCTTTTCTGATGTGTCATATTCTTTCTGTGAATGTTTCTCGTCTGATCTGGCCCATACTTTATCCTCTTCCATCCTCTCCTCCTGACTAAAACCTAGAGAATCTCTATCAATAGACTCTCTTCTAATAGAAGTCTCTGTCCAATCCACTTGCGCCTCTGCAGCAATCGGCTTTCCCCCATCCCTTGGTTTAAAAACTGCTCTGCAACCTTTTTAATGTGAAGTGCCAGCAGTCTGGATCCACTTTGGTTTAGGTGGAGCCCATCCTTCCTGTATAGGTTCCTGCTATCCCAAAAGTTTCCCCTGTTCCTAATAAATCTAAACCCCTCCTCTCTACACCATCGTCTCATCCACGCATTGCGACTCTGAAGCTCTGCCTGCCCAGCTGGCCCTGTGCGTGGAACTGGAAGCATTTCTGAGAAGCTAAGTTGCTCAGACTTCTGCTTCAGCCCCAGGTAGCAGGGCTCAGGGCCCCAGGCTTCAGCCCCATGCAGTGGGACTTGGGCTTTCTGCCCTGGGCCCCAGCAAGTCTATCACTGGCCCTGCTTGGCGGACCCTCTGAAACCTGCTCACGGCCCCCAGGGGGCCCCTGACCCCTGGTTGAGAACCACTGTTGTAAGGGACCACCTAAGGTACTATGATCACTCCAGAGCTGACCTATCAGTCCTCATCCTCAAAGGAAACCTGAACACTTTCAAAAAAGGAGCCCGGGAACTTAAATGCATTACTCTGCTAGACACTAAAAATCATGAACTGAACAGAGACACTCCCGGAAGGGCGTTTCAGTGCAGGAGGGGGCACAGGGCTGGGATATGGGGATGGGGTACAGGAAGAGATCAGAGGTGCAGCACTTACCTCTAGCGGCTCCCCAGAAGCATCAACATGTCCCTCCGGCTCCTAGGTGCAAGGACAGCGGCTAGGTGGCTCTGTGCAGTGCACTCTGCCTCCTCCCACTGGCGTCAACCCCCACAGCTCCCATTGGCCGCAATTCCCGACCAATGGAAGCTGCAGAGCTGGTGTTCGGGCAGCCCATGGAGCCCATCTGGCCATGCCTACGCCTAGGAGCCAAGGGACATGTTGTCGTTTCTGGGAAGTGCGGAGCCGGGTAGGGAGCCTGTCAGCCCCACCAACCGGACTTTCAATGGTCCAGTCAGCGGTGCTATCTGGAGCCACCAGGGTCCCTTTTCGACTGGGCATTCCAGTCGAAAACCTGATACCTGGTAATCCTAAAGAGGACCCACAGTTTAACAACATCATAGGAGCTGCACACTAAGTGAGAAACTCATATTAATCTAGGGAGACCTAGTACACAGAGTACTAACTGAAGACCTGATGTCAATTCCTGACTTCCACTGTTCTGATGGGTGATGCTGCCTAAGTAACTTTCTTCCCAATGCCTCAGTTTCCCCATCCACAAAAGGAGATGATATTGACCTTTTTAAAGATCTAAAGATAAGAGCTCGGTAGGGTATTAATATTATTACATACTTAATGCAAAACCGCTAAATTAAATCTATTTTATGGGATATAGTTGTGGCCAAAAATTTACAGGGAAATGGGAAAAATTCAAATGTCAGGTGAAGATCACAGATGTCCAAAGAACACTCCCTTTCCATGGGGGAAAAACCGTAGTGTAACAGAGAAGCACTAAATACAGTTCAGTGTACTAGCAGTTAATGCAGGGGTTCTAAAACAGATGGATACCTAGGAAAGCCACATCATACCCCTTTGTACAGCGTAGCATCTGTTGGGAGACGAGCCTTTGAATAATCAGGATCCAGGAATAAAGAGGGTATAAAAATGTACTTGAATACTTGGCATATTAAAGAATTAGTGATTTGGCTACTCAGAGCATGTCACTGAGAACTGGGAACTTTTCATAAAGAAGCAAACATGGCAGGTGTTTAGTGAAAACACTGCAGTAACATTGATCTCAATATATTTCCACTGTTTTTCCTTTTACAACCACAACCATCCACCATCATCTAAATATTCAAAATTGCAACCAAAATTCCAATTCTGTACCGAATATTACAGCTGTTTATATTTGCTGTATTTTTGATGTTTTGCTACATAAGAAAACTCAGTATCTCCTCTGATATGTTTATATTTATATGAAAACCTATATGTGTTAAAAAAAATCTTTAAAATATATGTAAATTTAACCTTACAAAAAATCCTTAGTCCTCTTCAGAACGATTTACTAAGTTTATTTACAATTAGAACATGCAACATCTTGGAAAATACTTCTGCTAACAAAACGTTTGTCAAATTATCGAAGTATAAAAATGTGGTCTTTGGGTAAATTTTCAATAATGTTTCTGCTTAGAACTACAAACATTTCAGGCTATCGTTTTTGATGAGACATACAGTGGTCTCATATAAGCCATTTTAACCTATTATAGGGTTTCAGTGGTACATGAGAAATTTCCTATACATGTAATGGGGAAATGCTGCAGCTGGGGGTGCAGCCATGGGGGGCGCACAGCCATGGGGAGAGCGCAGCCCCCACTCTGGAGCTAGCTGCAGCTGCGGGACAGGGATGTATGGCCCTGGCTGCAGCCATGGCGGGGGGGTGCCTAGCCCTGGCTGCAAGACCAGGATGCGTGGCCCCGGTGAAAGCTGCAGGGCCGGGGTGCACAGCCCCTGCTGCAGCCCTCGTCACACCCAGCCGCAGCCAGGGGGTGGGGCGCATGGCCCTGGGCATGCACTGGCCTGGCACAAGCCACAGGGCAGCGGCTGCAGGGTCCTGGTTCCAGCCCCAGCTGCAAGGCAGGGGGGCACAGTCTCGCCTCCAGCCCCATCTCCAGCCCCTGACAGCTGAAGCTGAAGAAGTCACGTAGGTCCGGTAGAATCACAGAATCTGCCCTCCGTGACTAAATCGTAGCCTTAACAATGTTCAATAAAGGAACAGAGATGCGTATAGTAGGTCACCATCTTGTAAATTTCTTCACATGAATTTTTTTCTCTGCCTGAGAAGCAGTCACTTCTCTGACTGAACTAGCTCAAGAAGGGATAAGAGAAATCAGTTGAAATGACTCAAAGGTTCTTTGATAGCAAATTTTACTCATGTGGACTGCAATATTTGACTGCTTATATGTCCTCTATAGAAAATAAACAGGGCTTTGTTTTTGCCCACATAACTGTGTTTGGGTCAGAAACTATTTGACAGAATCTGATGAGAACTGAGGCATGAAGCTAAATCTCCCCCAAGCAGCAAAGAATTAGGACAAACTAAAAGATGGATAACATCATGATTTACATAGAAGGGCAAATTGTTCTGAGAAACAAATTGGGGTGCGGGTCTATAAAGCACTTTGTCTAGGGAAAAATAAATCATTCCATCGTACATAAAACGGCCAGCTTGCTAACCATTCTAACTGAGATGCTGGCCACCAGAAAGATAACTAATGGTCATACAATACAAGGAAACGTCAACTAACATCTAAAATGAAAGCTTTCATTTTATGCAAGATTAAACTCATTCTACTTTAAGACTGGTTGCTTCATTATGGGTTTTATATCAGTCACTTCCCTATGGAAGTGAGACATGGCTGCAAAACAAGTTGACTTTGATGTGTCCTTAAATGTCACCTGCAAATATCTATCAAATATAAATACTAAGTTCGGGTTTTGTTCTAAATGCCCCACCGAGCAGTGGTAAGGGGAGTATTCTGTACACAAATCATCTTTTAAAATGTACTCTTCAGGGGTGAAAGTAACGTAGAGGACTTACCAGTACAGAGGCCCGACTCCTGGCCCCCAGAAGGGGCGGGGCCTTGGGCGGAAGGGGCAGGGCTGGGGGTCGGCTTACCCCAGCCAGCCCATCCACGCTGCCTGGCCCGGGCCGCTCGGGGCAGGGCCGCCAGCGGGAGGGGGCAAAAGGCACAGCGACGTTAAAGCGCTGCCGCACCGGCACTTTTACATTGGCTACATATGTGCCAATACTGGCGGCCACTTCTTACAGGTACGCCATACCAGCCTACTTGCACCCTGGTACTCTTCCTATCTCCCTCTCCGCACTGGTCTGGTCATATCCAACAGGATGGATGGCCAGCTCTCACTCCAAAGCTGTATTAGGCCATCAACATAACAAATACCCTGAAAATACCATTCACAAATATCCTTCATCATCAAATAGGGGTGATTTTATTGGGCCTTCCATGGGCTTAATGTTCTTCAATGTTTTTATCCATTATCTGGAAGTAAATATAAAACCACTACTGAAAGAAAATATTGAAGGAACGGCAAATAATGAGGAGGCTAAAACAGTCATTCATGGTGATGTGGATTACTTGGTAAGCTAAGGCCATTCACACAAAATACATTTTAATACAGCCAAGTGCAAGGTCAGACAGCTAGGAACGAAGAATCCAGGCCACATCTACAGAATGGGGAACTGTATCCTGGAAAACAGTCACTCAGAAAAGGATGTAGAGGTCATAGTGGACAAGCAATGCGAAGTTGTGGCAAAAAGGGCTAACACAAGCCCTGGATGTATAAAAAGGGGATCAGTGAACAGGAACAGAGAGGTGATTTTTAACTCTGTATATGGCATTGGTGAGACCATTACTAGAATGCTGTGCACACTTCTGGTGTTCACATTTAAAAAGGATGTTGAAAAATTGGAGCAGGTGCAGAAAAAAGCCACAAACACAATTTGAGGGCTGTCTTACAGTGAGAAACTTAGGACGTGTCTACAAGGTGGGGTAATATGCTTTTGGGGGTGGGGGTGTAATACCAACAGTGCACTAACAAGTTGTGCATTAATTGGCTCATGTAGAACCTGCTCGTAACACAGTGAAGGTTGCCTAGAGAGCAGTAGGGAACTTTCAGGAAACACCAACAGGGTCTACACAGACCAATTAGCATACAACATGCTAGTGTGCTTTAGATACCACATGCCTGTGGGGTGCATCATCCCACTTGTTAGAAATGTCCTTTGAGTGCTCAATTTGTTCAGCTTCTCAAAAAGGTGATCAAGAGCTGACTTGAATTACAGTGCATAGGAACCATCACAGAGATGAAATACTGGGTAAAAGCTTTTTCATCGAGCAGAGACAGACATGGGAAACAATGGCTGGAAGCCAAAGCCAGACAAATTCAAATTCGAAATAAGGCACAAATGTTTAACGGTGAGGGTGATTAGCCACTGGAATAAACTACCAAGGGAAGTGGTGGAGTCTTCAATTTTTGTGTCTTCAGATCAAAACTGGACACCTTTCTGGAATGTATGCTTTAGTTAAACACAAATGATTGAGTTAATTACAGGGATAAATGGTTGAAATTTTATGGCCTGTGTAATATAGGACATCAGACAGTAGATGATCTACTGATCCCTTCAACCCTTAAACAAAACAAATCTATGAACTGTTCTGGAGCCTGGTTCTGTCAGCCCACCTAAAACTGAGACCTCTAGGACCGAGTTCCCAGGTAGTTATTGACTTCTCAGCCCCCTATAAATAAGGGAAAGGAAACTGCAGCTACCGCTGAAGATTGGTTCTGGACCTTCTCCTATATGATGATTTTATGGACCCTGACTTTGCACATAATCAGGTAAATTGGAGGAAAATAGTGCTTATGATCTGAGAAGGTTTCCGTCTCCTTGTCCAGTTAAAAAAAATGTGATCATGTATTTAAAAAACTGTACTGTAATGCAAATGTACAAGCTGACAGCATTAATGTTGCATGGATAGCCTTAACTTTGACATTTCTTGATTTGTGATAGCTACACAGACAGTGCTAAAGTGCTGTCTTTTACATGATGTGCTGCTTTCAATGGGGCACCCCTGAAGGAATGAATGGAACACAATTTTTTTTTTTTTTTTAAGAGAAGATGATTGTTTCCAGGAATTTTTAGTCTTGCATTTAAAGGTGGGACATGGAGGAATAGTGGACAGGTTTAGGAAGAGATTCCTGTGTATAGGTGAGCTGCATGGAAAAAGGTCTACAGATGACAACTAAAGCAGAATATGAAGGGGGTGGAAGCTGTGGCTTAGGCTGAGGTGCTCCACTGCCAGAACTGTCTTAGACATTTGTCAAAAGCAAAGCTTTGTCTGGAAAAGCAAACTCTTATCCACCCCGTCAAAAACAGCACACTCTGCAAGGGAGCAGAGACTATTTTGGGGGTACAGTGATTCCTCACTTAAATTCCTCAGTTAATGCTGTTTTGTTGTTACGCTGCTGGTCAATTAGGTTATGTTGCTGATCAACATGCTAGTTTAAAGTTGCGCAATTCTCTCTTATAACGTCGTTTGGCAGCCGCCTGCTTTGTCTACTGCTTGCAGGAAGAGCAGCCTGTTGGAGCTGGCTGGGAGGGGTTTGGAACCAGGGTGGGCTGGCAGCCCCTCATCAGATCCCTGTTCCCCTAAGTTCCTTGTGCCGCAGACTACCAGCAGCCTATCAAGCCAGCAGTTCAGCTGTCCCTGCCACGTGCTGCTCCTGCTCTCTGCCTTGGAGCTACTCCCCGGAGTCTCCTGCTTGCTGTGCAGGGGTGGGAAGGGAACAGGGGGGATAACGTCAGGGTGTCCCCCCTTTCCCCCCCTCCTTCTGCACCCCACTTACCCCATATAGAGCAGGGTGGGGACACGACAGGGCTCAGGACGGAGGGAGCTTCTGCAGCAGCTTCTGTCTCAACTTGTTGATCTACTTAAAAAGGCAGTGTACTTAGAGTGGGGTCAGTGTACTTAAAGGGGCAATGCGCACCTCTCTCACACACACACACACTGTGTATGTCTCTGTCTGCCCTCCCTCCATTCATGCTGCCTTGCAGAGTATGAGACTACATTAACAACAATGGGTTAACCCTTGAGGGCTCAGTTGACTGCTAGTTCATCATTTAGCAGTAAGGCATTCCTGGGAAATATCCCACCCTCTGACTTCACCACTCAACCAAGCTTCCCAATCATCATCTCTGAGTACCAATATTAAATTATTTAAAACTTATACTGTGTACACACACACACACACACACACACAGTCTTTTGTCTGGTGAAAAAAATTTCCCTGGAACCTATTCCCCCCTTATTTACATTAATTCTTATGGGGAAATTGGATTCGCTTAACGTTGTTTCGCTTAAAGTCACATTTTTCAGGAACATAACTACAATGTTAAGCGAGGAGTTACTGTATGTTTAGAAGTGGAAACCATTGAAATGGAAAGTAAATTACGGTATGAAAACTAAGACAGGGAAGACAGACAGACTTACTCACACTATGGACTTGTGCAGTCTATCTGGGAAGAGAGGTATGCTGGATTTTTTTTGTATGCAAAGTTTTCAATTTGCCTAAATTTTACCAGTGACAGTAGCAGGTCAAAAAAGTGTTTCACATAAGCTGATATCCAAACTATACACAGGAACAGAGATGACATGACTGACACCATCAGTGAAATGCAGCCACGTCCAAGGTGGAATGTAGCAATTGTTTACCACACAAAAATGTAGTTTAGCAGATGAAGTTACTTGTATTAAAGAGAGAGAGAGATTCTCCAGATGGAAGTATTGAGGGAATTTACATGAGCAAAAGGTAATTATCTAGCCCAAGCACTACAGACTCAGAAGAGTGTTCTACCTAATGAATCACCAACACCACTTTCTGCAGCACCTAGTTGTTCCTAGAGGTTTCCCATATAAGAACATAAGAATGGCCATACTGGGTCAGACCAAAGGTCCATCTAGCCCAGTATCCTGTCTTCCCACAGTGGCCAATGCCAGGTGCCCCAGAGGGAATGAACAGAACAGGTAATCATCAAGTGACCCATCCCATTGCCCATTCCCAGCTTCTGGCAAACATAGGCTAGGGACACCATCCCTGCCCATCCTGGCTAATAGCTATTGATGGACCTCTCCTCCATGAATTTATCTAGTTTTTTTTTAACTCTGTTACAGTCTTGGCCTTCACAACAGCGTCTGGCAAGGAGTTCCACAGGTTGTATGAAAAAATACTTCCTTTTGTTCGTTTTACACCTGCCCACCTATTCCACTATGCGGAAGAGAGACTTTTTTTTTTTTAAGTGGATACTATGTCAACAAAAGGTCAGTTTGCTGGAAATGCTATTTTTCATCCTACAACTTGCTCCAGTCACTTTCTTATTGTTTTCCTTCTTGTCTTTTTTCCCTGCTCCATTTTTCCCCCACTCTCCCACATTCCTCTCCAGATCCAGAAGCACAAAAAAGGAAAATAGACACCACTAGAATCTTGTATGTGCCCTGGAACATACTGTAGAAAATATAGAAAATTTCCCATAGAACATCTGGCTTGGGAAAATGACAGACCATTACACTCTGTAGTTTCACACACAGTTGTTTACCACTAACAGCAGCATAGAGATAGCATCCTGTTTCAAATGCAGGTATCATCACAAAGCTAGATGAATCTAAGAATCTCGGTTGGAGTTCACTGACCATTTGTGAACAGGAGATTTTTGTATGGGTGATTCTAATTTAAAGACTGTGTATAACAGGTAAACAGGTAGTCATAGAATCATAGGACTGGAAGGGACTTCGAGAGGTCATCTAGTCCAGTCCCCTGTACTCATGGCAGGACTAAGTATTGTCTAGACCATCCCTGACAGGTGTTTGTCTAACCTGCTATTAAAAATCTCCAATTATGGAGATTCCACAACCTCCCTAGGCAATTTATTCCAGTGCTTAACCACTCTGATAGTTAGGAAGTTTTTCCTAATGTCCAACCTAAACCTCCCTTGCTGCAGTTTAAGCCTATTGCTTCTTGTCCTATCCTCAGAGGTTAAGAACAATAATCCCCGACCCCCCCCCCGTAACAAACTTTTGTGTCCTTGAAAACTGTTATGTCCCCTCTCAGTCTTCTCTTTTCCAGACTAAACAAACCCAATTTTTTCAATCTTTTCTCATAGGTCATGTTTTCTAGACTTTTAATCATTTTTCTTGCTATTCTCTGGACTTTCTCCAATTTGTTCACATCTTTCCTGAAATGTGGCGCCCAGAATTGGACACAATACTCCAGTGGAGGTCTAATCAGCGTGGAGTAGAGTGGAAGAATTACTTTCCGTGTCTTCCTTACAACACTCCTGCTAATACATCCCAGAATGATGTTCACTTTTTTTTTTGCAACAGTTTTACACCGTTGACTCATATTTAGCTTGTGCTCCACTATGAACCCCAGATCCCTTTCCGCAGTACTCCTTCCTAGGCAGTCATTTCCCATTGTGTATGTGTGCAACTGATTGTTCCCTCCTACATGGAGTACTTCGCATTTTCCTTATTGAATTTCATCCTATTTGCTTCAGGCCATTTCTCCAGTTTGTACAGATCATTTTGAATTTTAATCCTATCCTCCAAAGCACTTGCAACCCCTCCCAGCTTGGTACCATCCACAAACTTTATAAGTGTGCTCTTTATACCATTTTTTAAAAAATGGATGAAGATATTCAACAGAACAGGACCCAGAATTGATTTCTGCAGGACCCCACTCGTTATGCCCTTCCAGCATGACTGTGGAACACTGATAACTACTCTCTAGGAACGGCTTTCCAACCAGTTATGCACCCACCTTATAGCAGCTCCATCTAGGTTGCATTTCCCTAGTTTGTTTATGAGAAGGTCATGCGAGACTATATCAAAAGCTTTACTACAGTCAAGATATACCACATCTACCGCTTACCCCCTACGCACAAGGCTTGTTACCCTGTCAAAGAAAGCTATCAGGTTGGTTTGACACGATTTGTTCCTGACAAATCTATGCTGACTGTAACACTATCTTCAAGTGTGGGAGTGAAATATGTAATTAAACAACTGGCTATCTTTACAGTTTATTGGGTTAGATCAGTCGCTCCCAACCTAGTGGCCTAGGAAACAACTGATGGTTCATAGTGCTCATTCCTCCTTGTTATTAACTGTAACCATTAAAAGACATCTAAAATAAATTAAACATTAATTTTCCATGGAAGCAATTGCAATAGTTGCCATAAGGATGCAATGTGGCCAGTAATGCGGGGAGAGATGGCCATGAGCCAGTCTCTGTATTAAAATAAGGACCATCCTATGGAAAAGTCTGAACTCCTCTGTTAGATAGGTTGGAATGGTTATTTTATATATTATATTTGTGTTTACAATTCACTCTGCTGTGGTTCCAAGGCCAGCTAAAGTCTGTAAGTACTACCCTTTAAAATAGTCAAAAATCACAGTCGCTCCCCCAATGGCACTATCACATTCATAAATGAAAAAGAGAAAGATTCCAAAAACGAATTTACCACAAAACAAAAAACACAAAAACCCTGCCTTTGTCAGTAAAAAGGGAAGTGAGAGAGACACACCACTAATGTAGTTCTTACTCATGAGAGGTTCTCAGATGCTCTACAACATGGGCCATATGAGAATGGAGAGAGAGAGAGAATATGGGCCAGATTTTCAAAACAGCTCACCATACAACAGCTTCCCCCCCAAGGACTGATCTGTAGTCAAAGTTGTACCAGTTTTACTGTAAATCAGTTTAAACATAGATTTTGTTTAGCATGGATGCTCTTAATTTGAGTTTGTGATATAATGCATCAGTTTAGGTATTTTATAGCCAGACATAAAAGGGGGAGTTTAGAATTGTGTCAGCATTTAAGTATAAATTTTTGGAGGTACTAAAGTTAAACAATGCTATATGAACATTAATGGTTTGGGAGCAGGGGGAAGAAATTTTACAGTTTGAAATTAATATTCGGTTTCCTAGAGTCCAAAATCTGAACAAAAGCATTCAGATTCTTTTTTTAAAGACTGAAGATACATTTACTAATGTTCAACTAGTTCCCTCAATCTTCAAAAACTATTGGCTCACATAGAGCCATAAAATGTGCATTATAGCAGATGGGGAGAAATCATTTGAGAAGAAGTTTGGCCTAATGTTTCCCTTATGATCTCTTCCAACTATGAAGTCTGTTCAACAGATTCTGTTCACAGCTCTATGAGAGTTCTCTGATGGCCAGCTACACCGGAGACTAGGACTTCAGAATTAGCAGAGTAATGACAGACCTCCAGTGTTATCAAATATCTCTGAACATAAATACTAACCTGGAAAACACATACAAATGTATAAAATATTTTAAGGACAGGCACACAATTGATTTTCCTAAATATGGGATTTCCACCACCACGGTTACTTGAAAGTTTTTTCCCCCAAGATAGAACAAGGCTATCTTCACAGTAAGATTCCTAGAGTACATATCTTTGAGAGCCTGCCAGAACTCTCAGGATGCTTTAATGCAGACTAATGAAAATATCCACACAAAAAAGCAGGCAGCAGAAAAAAATTCTAACAGCTAGAGTATGCACAACGTATCTTCAGAAACAACATGTATTGTGGTTGTGAAGGAGCCAATTTACCACTTCCATCAAAACAACATTTAAGGGCATGTCTACACTTACCTCTGGAGCGAAAAATTGACTGCCGAGTGCTCTCCCGTCGACTCCGGTACTCCACCAGCGCGAGAAACATAGGCAGAGTCAATGGGGGAGCGTCAGCAGTCGACCTACCACAGTGAAGACATCACGGTAAGTAGCTCTAAGTACGTCAACTTCAGGTATGCTATTTTCATAGCTGAAGTTGTGTAACTTAGACCAACTTAGCTTGCCCCCCCCCCCCTTAGTATAGACCAGGCCTTAGATTTAATAGACAAAGCCTCTGCTCCAAGAGGACTATAGGTATGATTCATCATATTCACAGTGAACAGTATGAAATCTGCACGATAACTATATCTGAAATAGGTGGCAATACATTTCTCACAATTTGGTTTTTCATGTTATGTAATTCTGAATCTACTGAAGATAATTTACTGAGGGCAAAGTCTGATCTTCGTTATATTGGGGTAAATCTGGAGAATCTGTATTGACTTCATAACAGTGAGAGTCAGAATTTAGCCTCAAATTAGACTGTCCAACCAAATCTAGCTTCTGTCCATTATGAGATACAGGAATTTTGTATCAAATACAGTGTATGATCATAAAACAGTCCAAACCTTAAAGAAATAGTTAATACTAGAGTAGTCAGCTGTCTTTGGGTTCCCTCCTCAGAAAGCTTTTGAGAGGGAAATAATGAAAATGAACAATACTACGCACAATTTTGCTAGCTCTCACAATTTTACTGAATCTTTCAATGTTTGGTGTTTTTCTTACAGCCACAGCTTAGAATTCTTATGAGAGAATCCCACCATTTTTTTTTAAGTAAGTTTCTAGCCCTTATTGTTGCAGAGAAGAACTTGAAATTGTGAATGCTAAAGGATCAAAAACCAGAGGGAAATCAAAAGAACTCCCAAGTTTGTGTGCTTAAATTTCATGGTTTTTAAGTCCAGTGTATGACTTTTGTAGGCCTGACAAGATAGCTGAACATTTGGGGGTGGCAGTACTGCATACATCTTTATGGAAACACTAAATAAAGATTAGAATTTCTAAAATGCGGGTGGAAGTTGTTTACTCAGTCTGGCTAATCTTCAGAGCTAATCTGCATACCTTCACTTAGGAACCATTACATCAAAATTATTCACGTTAAGTGAAATTTCAGTTCTAAATATGCACCTAAAATTTCTTCACACACTAATTCATGACCCAAGTGCCAGAGTTACTAAATTTAAAAAATAAATGCTATTAAATGGCAAAAGAAATCAATACTTAAGCTGTTCTGCATTAGACCAAATGGAGTAGCTAAAGCTTTGCATTACTCAACCACTGGAGTATTTAGAAGAGTATAGTGAGCAATTCAGAGAGCTTTTCAGCTCTAAATTACAATTAATTTGCTCTGTAAAAACAGCTTAAGTTCCATTACGTTAAAAAAAAGACCGTTTAATATTCCTGAGAAAACTCAACAAATGTCACATTTTTAATATTGAGTAGAGATACAATGGAGCAACAAATCCACAAAAAATGTCTCAAGTCCTAGCACAGTGTGCCAGCTGCAGAGATCATAACCATAATTCTCATTCATTGTATTCAATGAGTGGTGCGTCAAACATGACTCGTACTATTTCAGTCTCAAAAACTACTTGAAATGCCATGAGTTCCCAACAGAAGCACTGAATGCTTCTGACCTGCAGAGCCCTCCTGAAAACAATAAAACCTTTTCTACTTAATGAACACATCATCAAAACAAAAAAGCCTGTATTCATGAATATTTTATGGTAGACTAGAAAATTGCTTTTATAGGTTCTGCCTTGAGAACATATTAATACAATCAGATTAATGACGTTAGCAAAAGCACAAAGCCTATATTCAGAGTTTTAATGAGAAATACCAAACCCATGAATTAAAAGACAAGATCTCAATTATGAATAATAAACTATCTTATGTTCTCCACATCTTTTCCCTCACTGTAGGAAAATAATCAGTAAAAAGGAGGACACTGCATTTATTTTTCACTAGATATGCAAGGATTCTGTTCAGTCTCTCCACTTACTATTACTTTCATAACATGCTAAAACACACTGTGCTATTCTTCTCCCCCAAAATAATGAAGACATTTAGAGGTTTCCAAGAAAATGTATGTTGTAAATTAGCTAAGATCTAAAGCATCCCACTCTTTACCGGTTGAAGTCATTAAGAGTCTGGCACTTAGTTAAAAATGTTACATCTGATAAATTTGGAAATTCATAGTTTGCCCAAAATATGATTAATGGGAGTCATTTGTTGGTTAAGAATTGCTATAATGAACTGTTCACTCTAAACATTGAATATTTTCACACAGTATGTTCCTCGTATATTTTCCTGAAAGATATCTTTTTACATTAAATTATTTCATATTAAGTCTATATATAGTACCACATTGCTGGATTTTCATGCACTAGTATTCTTTTTTTCTTCTTGCCCCAGCACACTGGCAAATAACTTTCTGCAATATTGCATCTCTGTCTATGTGTGTGTATAGATATTTTTTCTGAAAGGGAGTGGGGGAAGTGTCACATTTATACATAAAAAAATTACATTACATTTCTTCAAAAGAATTTGCATTTTTCTCTTTTCTGATATAGTGTTCCTGGCAGTCTTTAAAACACTGAACATTAAAGCATAAAACATGCATTAAAAAACACTTATTTTAAACAAAACATACCCTCAGTATCTAAAAATTTAAGAGCTCAATTAAAATCTTCTCATTTTCAGTGTAATGTTTACTTAGATACATTTTACTCAAAGGAAATTTATGTCCCAGAATTAATTTTAAATTGATAAATAGATTTCTCACAAAATAGTTTATGTAAGGTAAAATAGAAGACAATACCTTTGTTACACTTTGGGTGCAATGTCAACTTCAAACGCAGATGTATTAAACTAGTCTTTTGCTTTGTGACACTCTCACACGCACATGCACAGACAGACATTCACCTCAAATTCCACAGAATCTACAGCATACTAACTATCTAGCCACCAAGTCTGGTTTACTCCTCACTTTTCTCCTGATCCAAGGGAGAAGCTACATTAATCACCACAGTCTCCTATAAATACACCAAAGGTAAGTTTCTGCTCAAGGCTGGGGGAAGAAAAACAAGATTAAATAGAGTACAGACATACCACCACGTGCCTGAGAGACAGCAAGCTTTGGAGACAGAGTGTGCAAAAACCCAGCACAAGAGCATTTCAACACATACAGTAACTCTGTAGTCCCTGGTGTATTTCAAACCACAACACACCAGGGAGGAACACACTCCTTCTGGATCAATGTATCTGAATTTAGGAGTCCAGTGGTTTCCAGAAACTATTGGCTCAACCTCCCTCCCTTCATCCCCACCCTCTCAAGACTTTCTTTAGCTTTGTTTCTGACTAATGAGTTTGCCTTCCCTCTAATTACTGCCATGCTAGTGTTGCCCTTCAGATAAATTCTGCCAATACAGCTTGTCAAGTATTTCAGTATAAAATAAAAATAAAATGAAGCAGCCCCGGTCTCAGTCTTTCAGTTATTACCATGAAACACACTACCTTTCTGAAAAAACAAGGTATTTGCATAGTATGATGCACACAATAAAGGATGACAGCTATTTCTGATGCAGCTGAATGAGTAAGCACGTGTACAAATCTCCCCTAAGAATTATTTTCAGTGGTTTTCATTGCTAGATGGAACTGGAAATAGTACTGTATGTGTCGAGGTGTTTAATTTCACATTTTATTTCCTCAAGGCTGACCCGTTGCACTATTCAAAGCCTAAAAATGCAGGGTAATATTGTCAGAACGATTTCCACATGTCAGAAACATGTCACATAAAAGAACAAGTATACTGAACAGCTGGGAGACTTCAAAGGCATGAATGCAGTTTCCAAAAAACAGCATTAATTTGGTACAAATCATCTCGTAAATGAGGTAAGGATAGTTTTCTTCTGGGTGAAATTTTATATTTGCCTATCCTTATGTATTCTATTGGTGTCTCTTAAAAAAATTAAACACACCATATAATTTTCAAATACCCTTTTTCTGCTTCCATGCAGTGTTTGTCAGCACTAAAGAGAACAACGCCTGTCAAACAAAATAACAAAAACCCTAAAAAACACCTGGTACTGTTCTGAAGGGTTCATTGTGCATGCAAAGCACTCTTTCCACTGTCTACACTTCAGTAAATGTCAAAACTCGCCGAAACACTAAGACAGTGAGATCAGGGCTATTTATAGAAACAAGCTTCTGCAGTATCTGACTGCAGTGCCAACATAAAAGAATTATATTTTCCCGTAAACCATAATGAGACAAACGAAAACATGGAATTGCATCATAATCATGTTTGAAAGATTATCACATGAGGTGTATTTAGTCCACAATATGCTAGTTTTCTGCATATCATTGAGTTTGTTATTAAAATATGCTAATGAAATTAGCACACATTAAACTGGAAGTCAAGAAACCAGCTATCCATTTCAATGCAAGACTAGAAATGTTCGTTAGAAAAAAAAGAAAGAAAATAAATTGAGATTTATGTTAGCATGATGTCATAACCCCTAACCAGTGCTTCAGGTAGTGAGTTTTGAATTGGGACATTTAACAGTTAAAACATGAATGAAATATCAACTGCAGAGCATTGCTTTTTATCTCACAGAACCCTTAATATCAAATATCCACCTGCTCTTTCTGCATAATGTCTTCTCAGAAAATGCATTAAAAACACTACAAAATCTAGAACTATTAGTCTTTATTATGAGAGGTTTCCTACCATCAATGATCTTACCTGCGGACTGTATGTTACATAAAACAATCAAATATTTACAGTGTTACTAGCCACCTTCAAAGTCAGTGTTTGCTAAGAGACAGATGATCACAACAAAGGTTTTTAATTTAGAGACAATGTTGAGTGTGACCAAACCAGTGCATGTGTTTAAATGAAAAAGAGGAAATACTTATACAAACTATTCTGTTACCCACAAATCACTGGGCTAAAAAGACTTGCCTCCCACAGCACATTAATACTGGCTGTCACAGACTACAGCATTTCTGATAATTTGTCCATGCTCGAAAAGAAGGTATCTCAGTTCAACACAGTTGCTATTAGTTCTGCACAGCTCAACACTTGCATGCTTTGGATGTGTGTGGGGTGAATTCAAATACAGCCTTGGTCATCCTCCTTGGAATTCACACACATTTCTAGTAATGGCAGCACGGATTCCCTACAACCAACACACAGGTTGCAATGTGAACACGAAATGGAATATTTTTGGGATATGAGAAAATTTCAGCCTGAATTGGAACTGAACTTAATGATCCTAACACCCACTGAAAGTTTTCAAAATGAGGAGCTGAACTTTGGACAACAGATGGGGTTTTAATGTTACTTACTCATTGCAAAGAAACATCTCTTGTTTCCTCATATTTAATACAATCTAAAGGCATTCCTGTAAAATGCTTACGGAATATGTAATCACACCTTTTTTGTAAAATCTTTAAATTAAAATTACTTCCACTTGAATATAGATCCCTCTAGTAAGTTCTTAAGTTTTATTCAAACAGGAAACTAAAATTGAATCATAGAATCATAGAATATCAGGGTTGGAAGGGACCCCAGAAGGTCATCTAGTCCAACCCCCTGCTCAAAGCAGGACCAATTCCCAGTTAAATCATCCCAGCCAGGGCTTTGTCAAGCCTGACCTTAAAAACCTCTAAGGAAGGAGATTCTACCACCTCCCTAGGTAACGCATTCCAGTGTTTCACCACCCTCTTAGTGAAAAAGTTTTTCCTAATATCCAATCTAAACCTCCCCCACTGCAACTTGAGACCATTACTCCTCGTTCTGTCATCTGCTACCATTGAGAACAGTCTAGAGCCATCCTCTTTGGAACCCCCTTTCAGGTAGTTGAAAGCAGCTATCAAATCCCCCCTCATTCTTCTCTTCTGCAGGCTAAACAATCCCAGCTCCCTCAGCCTCTCCTCATAACTCATGTGTTCCAGTCCCCTAATCATTTTTGTTGCCCTTCGCTGGACTCTCTCCAATTTATCCACATCCTTCTTGAAGTGTGGGGCCCAAAACTGGACACAGTACTCCAGATGAGGCCTCACCAATGTCGAATAGAGGGGAACGATCACGTCCCTCGATCTGCTCGCTATGCCCCTACTTATACATCCCAAAATGCCATTGGCCTTCTTGGCAACAAGGGCACACTGCTGACTCATATCCAGCTTCTCGTCCACTGTCACCCCTAGGTCCTTTTCTGCAGAACTGCTGCCTAGCCATCTTGATCTTTTGAAGATCAAGAACAAAGACTAGATGGCTTATCCAACTCTTTCCTTTGTACTGGAATCTCAAAATACTATGGAAAGTTGGATTTTGTGTCTCCTACAAAAAATGAAAAGTAGTGAATAGTTTTTAGGACAATTCTGTCTTACCTATTAAACAATCTCCTCAGGGAATGGGCAAGCACCAACCTGGACACAAACATCATTCCACCTAACCTATGCATGGAGGCAGAATTATGAAAATTCTCTTTAGCGATCCAACAGCCTGCTTGGTGCCTTAGACCCCTAAGTGGGAAAACAAGGGCAACAACGTAGAAAAATCCAAGGGATGGATGTTCCTGATTGGCAGATGTGTACTTCTATTGGAAGACCAATTATCAGTCAAGACAAAAACAGTGTTACAAACTAGAAATGAACTAATTAGAAATCGTAAGCAGTAAGAGACACAAGAAAGAGAATAATCAGTTCTATGAACAACAAAGACTGTGTCCAAGATTAGCAGCATTTGTTTTAATTTGGATTATTTTGAAGGAAAAGCAAGACAGCAAGGGCAGGATCCTCTGACTAAAACCTGAGGAAGCCACCAAATCTACTTTGTAATGCATAATAAAGAAGTGGAAACCCAGGTAACAATAACTTTAAAAAGTCTCCTCTGAGAAGGTTTTGCTTCCCTCTGGCCAGAAAGTTGCCAAGATGGAATAAAGTGAGAGCACAGACCCTGAAGTCCAGATCTGTGAATTATATCCAGAAGAGCTTGTTTCTTTATTGGGCAAAATGATGGAGGTATGAAGAAAGAAATTATGTGTACAAAGGGTGATGCACTGTACACTCAACTGCATTACCCAGTCAGATTATCTTCAGGGCCCATTGGTCACAAGCTGAACTTGTCTAGACATTTAAGAATTCATTTAGCCTTCATCTTTAGGGATGAAGTGTGTAAAACACAGAGTAACAGGAAACAAATACAATATATTTTAGATCAAGCATGACAACTAAAAAGCCCTTCAAGAGTGTTTGAAGAGTTTTGATGTCATTGCCCTCAAAATGATGAGAGCACAGGCTTTATTGACCCGAGGTAACAGCTTTGGACGCAACTGCACAGGCCAAAGTGGCTCTGCGAGAAGATACTAAAGTTTCATAAGGCCCATTATAAGCCATTGCTCTATGCTTTTATCAATTGAGTCTTTAAGAAACGCAGTGCCTTTGAGTGGTATCAGCCTGGAGACAAAGAAATCTATCCTTAGAATCATAGAATATCAGGGTTGGAAGGGACCTCAGGAGGTCATCTAGTCAACCCCTGCTCAAAGCAGGACCAATCCCCAATTAAATCATCCCAGCCAGGGCTTTGTCAAGCCTGACCTTAAAAACTTCTAAGGAAGGAGATTCTACCACCTCCCTAGGTAACGCATTCCAGTGTTTCACCACCCTCCTAGTGAAAAAGTTTTTCCTAATATCCAACCTAAACCTCCCCCACTGCAACTTGAGATCATTACTCCTTGTCCTGTCATCTTCTACCACTGAGAATAGTCTAGAACCATCCTCTTTGGAACCACCTCTCAGGTAGTTGAAAGCAGCTATCAAATTCCCCCTCATTCTTCTCTTCTGCAGACTAAACAATCCCAGTTCCCTCAGCCTTTCCTCATAAGTCATGTGTTCCAGACCCCTAATCATTTTTGTTGCCCTTCGCTGGACTCTCTCCAATTTATCCACATCGTTCTTGTAGTGTGCGGCCCAAAAATGAACACAGTACTCCAGATGAGACCTCACCAATGTCGAATAGAGGGGAACGATCACGTCCCTCGATCTGCTGGCAATGCCCCTACTTATACACCCCAAAATGCCATTGGCCTTCTTGGGTACAAGGGCACACTGTTGACTCATATCCAGCTTCTCGTCCACTGTCACCCCATGGTCCTTCTCTGCAGAACTGCTGCTGAGCCATTCGGTCCCTAGTCTGTAGCGGTGCATTGGATTCTTCCGTCCTAAGTGCAGGACTCTGCACTTGTCCTTGTTGAACCTCATCAGATTTCTTTTGGCCCAATCCTCCAATTTGTCTAGGTCCCTCTGTATCCTATCCCTACCCTCCAGCGTATCTACCTCTCCTCCCACTTTAGTGTCATCTGAAAACTTGCTGAGAGTGCAATCCACACCATCCTCCAGATCATTTATGAAGATATTGAACAAAACCAGCCCCAGGACCGACCCTTGGGGCACTCCACTTGATACCAGCTGCCATCTAGACATGGAGCCATTGATCACTACCCGTTGAGCCCGACAATCTAGCCAACTTTCTACCCACCTTATAGTGCATTCATCCAGCCCATACTTCTTTAACTTGCTGACAAGAATACTGTGGGAGACAGTGTCAAAAGCTTTGCTAAAGTCAAGAAACAATACATCCACTGCTTTGCCTTCATCCACAGAACCAGTAATCTCATCATAGAAGGCAATTAGATTAGTCAGGCATGACCTTCCCTTGGTGAATCCATGCTGACTGTTCCTGATCACTTTCCTTTCGTGTAAGTGCTTCAGGATTGATTCCTTGAGGACCTGCTCCATGATTTTTCTGGGGACTGAGGTTTGGTATATTTGTGCTAGATAGACTTTATAGAGTTTAAGTCAAGTCCAGCTGTTGGTTTTATCGTGCTCTGGGCACAGCCCTTTGAAATACATTCTAGATTCAATGAAAAAAATATGTGGCTAAATCAAGCTCCTTTTTTGGATATTTTCATTTTTAGTGGATTCCTTTTTTAAACGAAACTTTGTCCTCTTCCTCATCTGACACATCCAGGGTCGACTGGACCTTTTCTATAATACAGTCCAGTCATCAGTTTAAAAAAAAAAAGGGGGGGGGGATGGCTTTCCTGTTGGATTCAGAGGAGAAGGAGATTTTGCCTACCTCTGAACAGGAAAGGCTATCGAGTTCTCAGATTTGTGTTTCTTGGTCATCCTGAATTTCTTGGAATGTGTGTTTTTAGCTGTCTACTTCGGGAAAGACAAGAAGGCAGGTGGAGAGGAGAAAACCGTAATTAACTTCATCTTTCTAGGTGGAGGTGGGATGGGACAGGAATATGAGCTTGCCCTGGAAGGGAAAACTTCAAATACATATGAACATTTGACCTGGGGGACATATAAAAGAAATAAAAGTCGCAGAGGCACCTTAAAACATCCCATGCAGGTCTCTAGGGAGACAGCATAGAGATGATACTTCTATGTCAATATGTCAGATAAGTAACTTAGCCTGTGTGGGAAGAAGAGAGTGAAGTCGAAATGACTAACAGCAACAGAGGGCAGAGGTGATGTTAACAAAACCAGAGGATGGAGAAAGGGGAGAAAGGTTTTAGAAGAAAATATAAGGAGCTCCTTTTTAGCCATTTTAAACGAGTTGTCAGCAAGACATCTAGAAAGAATTTTTTTAAAAAAAAGCTGAAATTTATGACAGAACAGAAGGAGACATGAAAGGAGAAGGTGTATTTGTCAGCCATTGCCATAGAGTTGAAACAATATGAGAGAGTTAGGTCTCCTTAGGATAAGATGCAGAAGGGAGGAAGAGGTATTTTTGTATTAGTCTGTAGAGTATAATGTTCACATTAGAGCTTTGAGGAATACATTTTGTTTTTCCTTGTTTTTTTAGCATAATAGGTGATGTGTTTTAGATCCAATTTTAAATTCAGTTGGATACATTTTTGTGCCTACACTAAAAGCATTCAAAACTTTAGCAGTTTGAACCACTGTGGTAAAATTGTCGCTTTTTAACTGTATCCCCACTTTAATTTTCCTGTATGCAATATGTTCATTTTCAGCTTTAAATAGGTTTCTTGTCACAGAATTTTTTACACTAGAATGGTGGTTCTTAAAAGAGCCTTTGTTTAAGGAATCTATTATTCTTTGAGAGATTTTGTGGAATTATTATATGGCTAAATTCTGCTCTTCATGTTTTCACAGACTATGACCGGTTCATAAATCGTGCCAGTATGGTTATAAAGGTTAGGTGCGGTATTTGTGCTCCATGTGGATTCGAAGCAGTATCATGTGTATATGGTGCGAATAAAACAGAACAGTGCTTTAGACTTCAGAGGATTTGCCAGTATTTTCAAGAAAATGCTGAGTGCAGTATGTATCTGTTCTGTGCATGCGAAGACGTGAGCTGATGTCAGTAGCTCTTGGAGCACGTACAAGGGCTAGGGAAAAGCTTACTCTAATTTACATTTATCACTGTGAAGATTTGCGAATTGGGGGGGGCAAGAAGAGGTGGGCAAGGGTTGGTGTACAGAAAATGGGCATTATTATTTTGTCTTTTGAGTCTAACTACTAAAAAATTGAATGTTAATGCCCCCTTATATCTATCCTGTGGGACATTATCAACAAAATACTTAAAAAAATTATTCTTGGATCTCCTTCATCTATCTGCATTGAGTGAAGATTAATTCACCTGATAGTTTTCATAAAGAAGCTTTTCATTTCCTTTTAAAATCTAAACTCTCAAATCTGGTTCACAGAGTTTGCACTAGGGGAACTGAAAGGCAACATTTGTTCAGTAAGCAAAATTAGAAAATGGATTTATTGTAATGTGTCTGCAGTATTCTAGAATTTGAATATATCAGGGTCCCATTAGCATTACCTGAAATTTTGATAGAATTACACTTTACTTCAACATTGTGTTAAAATTGCACAATTTGTTCCCCCTCGGGTTCAGTTTTTGAATGAATAAAAATAGTGTCTTGAGCACTAATCTAGCAAAGCATTTTAGTATGTGTGCTACTTTTAAGCAGAAGTCCCAGTGAAGTCAAGGAATGCTAAAAATCAACCGGACTACTGACCAGCTTGAAGCCATGCATGTGCTTTCCTGGATCAGGACCTTGTTTTCTCATGATCTACTGAAAATACTATTGTCTTGAAAGGCAAGGCAGTCTTGCATTCCTTGAGAACGGTCAGATTTCCCTCTTATCATAGCATGCTGTGTTATACTGCAATTAGTTGAACACCTTTTATTTTTCTTCTGACTATGGGAATCTCTGGATTAGTTTGTATTTTAAGGTAAATTGTACAATTTCTCTTAAACTATTCTGTGGGTCTACAGTACACCTCTGCTGAAACGTGATATCAATGGATTGACCAGGTCATTAATCAGCATTCTCAATCCATTCATTTACTATTAAAATATTTTGAGTACTCCTTTTAATATTATATGTCCTAGAAGGAGCATAGGTGACTTCTAACATCTTCTTGGTTTTTTTACTGCTTCTTTGATCTTCAAGAATTAGCATTTATAGGCTGCAGTTTCTTGACTTTTAAAGAAATTAATTCATTTAGACTGTTGAAACAGTTGCTAAAACATAAGTTCTTGTTAAATTACCATCCGCTGATTCAAAGATCTTTACGCTGCCTTCTGCATGGAGGCAAGATATTACAAATTTTCTCTCCAGGTACCTAGATCCATTCAGCAGCTTTGTGTTGCCTCTTTTCTGTCCTCTAAGTATTATTACTTTCTTCCTTCTTCCCTCTCAGGCCTGTAGAATCTATCAGCCAAAGCAGAGTAGGTGCTGGCTGTATGAGCTCCACGTGGGTTTGGCAGTTGACCAGCATTCCTCTTCAGCAACAGATAGGTGGTTTTGATTTCCCAGCTCAGAGTGCTCCAATCAAGCACTTCCATGTATCGGTACCTATTTTTATCACACAGCTCCTCAGATGCATGTCCCGTGGTGTGGATTTGTTCTCTCTAGAAGAGGAGGGACCTGATGGAAGGGTGAATCCAGATCTGGCAAGGCAAAAACATCTTAAGGCACAGCCACAGCTCTGGATCTCCCTGCTGCAAGAACAGGAGGACTTGTGGCACCTTAGAGACTAACAAATTTATTAGAGGCACCCTCTCTTTCCTAGGCATTGGTACTGTTGCTGTGGTCTTTCCCAGTACAGGAGGGTCCCACATTTTGTGGGGTACCAGTCATGGCGGTACTGACATATTAGTGTCCAGATCTGCTGGATTCCATTGCTTGTGGGTCTTTTTCTCGTGTCTCTGGGACTTGGTGCGTGCTTAGTCCCCTTGGCACAAACTAGTGGGAAGAGCATCCTTATTTTTTTATTTGGAGGAAGACTTAGTGCTTATGAGTGTGTTTCCTTACCTCTCGACTAGGCCTCGCAATGGGGCCTCTGGGTATGGTTTCGCTGACGCTGGGGTCAGACATGGTAGCAGGAATTATGCTCCTTACTGAATCAGGCTGAGGGATGGTGGGGTGGGGGAGGCTGGAAGGGGGAGGAGGAGGAGGGGTGCTCCTCAGCTTGGGTCCAAGTGAGGTCTCATGACGAATTCCATGAGATGCTTCCGGAGGCAAAGAGCACAGCCTTGTTAGGTGTGGCTGAGGAAGGACTGGCAAATACTGCTCCTGGATATGATGTGAGCTTCCCCTAGGCAGCAGAGACAGCGTTGGTGGTCATCACTGACTGAGAAGGAACATGGGCAAGAGGCGCAGTTTGAAGCCACAAGTCCTGGCCTATGTCCAGTACCTGCACGTGGGTGTAAAATCCAAAGTCTATCTAAAAGAAAGTACTAAAACTATTGACTATTAGAACAAAGATAATATGGTTAAACTACTATAAAACTCAAAAACTATGTACAACTATCTTTTTTAGAAGTGCATCAGAGACAAGGACAGTGAAAATTCGATAGACCAACTGAGATAGAGGGAAGGCAGACGAGACAGAAAGAAAGGAGTTATCATAAGAGTATGAACAAGTATTAGTTTATTTGGAAATAAATTGTTACGTATTTACCATCTTGAGATTGGAGCAATCTCTTTGTTCATTGCATAATAAAGCGTTCTCAAATATTTCCCCAAAAGAGAGCTCATCAGGCAGCTTTAATATCTGTCATGATATGACTTTAAAAAAAAGCTTACAGTATTTAGAAACATAACAGAGCTAGAAAAATAGGGTGCAATATGCAAACAAAAATTATAAAAGGTCAGAGAAAAAGATTAAGAGTTAGTGTTTTCTTGGGATTTTTACTGCATAGGATTCTTTGGAGGCAAAAAACAAAGAACAAAAAATCCTGGCCATCTCCAAACTTTCTCTTCCTTACACAATTCATTACTGGTTGCCAGAAATGTTATCTAGGAATTTTTATATGGCATCACAACATATGTGGTTAGCAGGCTTGTTACATTTTATAGGACACTTTGTTTTACCAGCTGCCTTGATTTTTATGTTTAAGAAGTATATGGTGTTTATGAAAAGTATTTTACATGACTGATATCTCAATATTGGTGAAATTGGCTCAGCCTCACCTGTACTAGTTATCTGATAGGTTATGGTGTGGGGTGCCTGGTCACCTGACCCAAAGACAAGTTATGATAACCAAGAGGCAGTACTTCCTATAAAAGGGAGCCTGCTCAGTCAACAAACACCTTCCGAGAGACACCTGAAGGGGTCCCAACACCAGCCACGGGGAGAGGCTTAACTGGAGTGACCTGTAGTGACGGTCAGGAGGAAAAAGCCTTCTAAGAGGGAACTGGAAGGCCCCGAAGAACAATATTTTTGAGAAAGCAGCAGCTTGGAGTAGGCAGTACACATAGGTGTTGAAGGGATTTGACAAGAACTCTTTTAGGGGTTATGTCCTTTTTATTGCCCAATGCCAACTGAATAGAATAGACTGCTGAACCCTGTGAGGGCACCGTTGGACTGAGCAGGGGGAAGACCTGCATTTTAATAAACTAATAACCAGAAAGCATGTTTACTTAATCTGCAAAAGAGTCTGGGACAGTCCTTCAGAACCCCAAGACTGGACAAACGGAGGCAGCAGCAGAGTCTGACACCAGATCATAGAATCATAGAGTATCAGGGTTGGAAGGGACATCTAGTCCAACCCCCTGCTCAAAGCAGGACCAATCCCCAATTAAATCATCCCAGCCAGTGCTTTGTCAAGCCTGACCTTAAAAACCTCCAAGGAAGGAGATTCCACCACCTCCCTAGGTAACGCATTCCAGTACTTCACCACCCTCCTAGTGAAAAAAGTTTTTCCTAACATCCAACCTAAACCTCTCCCACTGCAACTTGAGACCATTACTCCTCATTATGTCATCTGGTATCACTCAGAACAGACTAGATCCATCCTCTTTGGAACCCCCTTTCAGGTAGTTGAAAGCAGCTATCAAATCCCCCCTCATTCTTCTCTTCCGCAGACTAAACATTCCCAGTTCCCTCAGCCTCTCTTCATAAGCCATGTGCTCCAACTCCCTAATCTTTTTTGTTCCCCTCCACTGGACTGTTCCCAATTTTTCCACATCCTTCTTGTAGTGTGGGGCCCAAAACTGGACACAGTACACCAGATGAGGCCTCACCAATGTCAAATAGAGGGGAATGATCACCTCCCTCGATCTGCTGGCAATGCCCCTACTTATGCAGCCCAAAATGCCATTGGCCTTCTTGGCAACAAGGGCACACTGTTGACTCATAGCCAGCTTCTCGTCCACTGTAACCCCTAGGCCCTTTTCTGCAGAACTGCTGCCAAGCCATTCGGTCTCTAGTCTGTAGCAATGCATGGGATTCTTCTGTCCTAAGTGCAGGACTCTACACTTGACCTTGTTGAACCTCATCGGATTTCTTTTGCCCAATCCTCAGATTTGTCTAGGGCCCTCTATATCCTATCCCTACCCTCCAGCATATCTACTGCTCCTCCCAGTTCAGTGTCATCTGCAAACTTGCTGAGGGTGCAGTCCACGCCATCCTCCAGATCGTTAATGAAGATATTGAACAAAACTGGCCCCAGGACCGACTCTTGGGGCACTCTGCTTGATACCGGTTGCCAACCCGACATGGAACCATTGATCACTACCTGTTGAGCCTGACGATCTAGCAAGCTTTCTATCCACCTTATAGTCCATTCATCCAGCCCATACTTCAGACGATATGAGACTAATAGGTAGTTGAATTAAGCACATACTTGTAACTTCTTGTCCTTCTCTGAGGATCAACTTCTACTACTTCTTTTTTCCTTTATGCCACTTTTCCTGGTGAAGTTCACAGCGGCAGCATGGAGAGTAGGGAGGACCAGACCTCCTTTTACTCCTCAACAGGTTCCAACTCCTTGTGTGGAATTCCCCAGTGCTCCCACACCAGCCGGGAGATATAATCCCTCCAGCCTGTTCTGGGTCAGCCTTGAAGCCTACACCTAGTGGGACATACCTGGTAGAGTTCCAAGGCAAGCCTCCCAGGGGGCATCCTTACCAGGTGCCCGAATCACCTCATCTGGCTCCTCTCGATCCGGAGGAGTAGCAGCTCTACTCCGAGGCCCTCCCAAAAAGCCAAGCTCCTCCTGCTATCTCAGTGAGTAAGCCACCCTGCTTAGAAACCTCATTTCCACTGCTTGTACCTGTGATCTCCTCCTTTCAGTCATTACCCAAAGTTCATGACCATATGTGAGGATGGGGACGTAGAGTGACCTGTAAACTGAGAGCTTCACCTGAGAACTCAGCTCCCACTTCACCACCATGGATTGGTATAGTGCCCGGATCACTGCCACCATCACACCAATCCACCGGTTGATCTCACACTCCCACTTGCCATGACTCGTGAACGAGACCCCTAGGTACTTGAACTCGTCCACTAAGGGCAGCTGCTACTCCCTCACCTGGAGAGAGCAGTCCCCTTTCTTCTGGGAGAGGACTATGACCTCTGATTTGGAGGAGGAGGTTACTCACCCTGTGCAGTAACTGAAGTTCTTTGAGATGAGTATCCCTGTGGGTGCTCCACTCTAGGTGTTGGTGCGTCCCTGCGCCTTCGCTCGAAGATTTTTACAGCAGTACTCGTACCGGTCACGCACGCACAGAACTTGTCCCCCCGCTCTGAGTGTACCCTAATAGTACGTGTGCGCGACCGGTCCCCTCAGTTCCTTCTCTACAACAGAGGCTACCGCAACTCCGAAGTAGAGGGGAGGAGCGTGGGTAGTGGAGCACCCACAGGGACACTCATCTCGAAGAACGTCAGTTACTGCACAAGGTGAGTAACCTCCTCTTCTTCGAGAGCTGTCCCTGTGGATGCTCCACTCTAGGTGACTTAAAAGCAGTGTATCTCAAGGAGGTAGGGACTTCGGATTGGGTAGAAATGCAATAGATAAAACAGCTCTGCCTAATCCTGTATCCGAGAAGGGGACCTGAGTAAGGGCATAATACTTAACAAAAGTGTGATCAGAAGACCAAGTGGCTGCTTTACAGAGGTCAGTCAGGGGAACTTTGCATAGAAAAGCCATGGCGGTAGCCATCGATCTAGTGGAGTGAGTTCTGATTCCTGCTGGAGGCATAACTTTCCATACCTGATAAGAGAATCGGATACAGTCAGAAATCCATTTTGAAAGTCTCTGGGTGGAAATAGGTGTCCCTCTGGATCGCTCCGCAATGGAAACAGAGTCTAGAAGAATTTCTAAAGGGCTTGGTTCTATCCCAATAGAAGGACAAAGCCCTGCATACGTCTAGAGTATGCATTGTGGATTCAAACAAGTTTGCATGTGGTTTGGGAAAGAAGGTTGGCAGGTGTATCAGTTCATTGATGTGGAATGACAAATGGACCTTTGGAAGAAATTTGGGGTGTAATCGAAGGGTAACTTTGTCCTTAAAAATAGGGTATATGGTGGGTCTGCCATGAGAACTGCTATTTCTCCTGCCCGTCTGGCAGAAGTGATTGCCACTAAGAATGCTGTTTTCATAGAAAGGTGTAAGATGGAGCAAGTGGTTAGGGGTTCGAATGGTTGTTAAGTTAAGCAAGATAACACTAAGTGAAGGTCCCATGGATGGGTAGGGGGTCTAACGTCTGGGTACAGGGATTGAAGTCCTTTGAGAAAAGGTTTAGTGATCAGATGAGCAAACACAGAGGTACTGTCAATTTTATCGGTGGAAGGTTGTAATAGCAGCTAGGTGGACTTTAATGGAGCTAAAAGAAAGGCCAGATTGTTTGAGGTCCAACAGGTAGTCGAGTATAAGAGGAAGAGGTGTAGACATAGGAGGCAGTTGTTTAGTTGAGCACCATTGTGTAAATCCCTTCCACTTGTGGAGATAGGCGGTGCGAGTAGATTGTGTTCTGCTATGTAGGAGCACTCTCTGGACTTCGTCAGAGCATACTAGTTTGTTTTGGGAGAACCATGTAGGAACCAAGCTTTGAGGTGAAGCATGGACAGGTTGGGGTAGAGAAATCGGCCGTGTTGCTGTGATAGGAGGTTGGGAATGAGAGGCAACAAGATTGGTGGTCGACATCCTGGTGAGGAATGGGAACCATGATTGTCTGGGCCATTCTGGGGCAATCAGGATCACTTTGATCACTCTGTTCATATTTTTATCAGAACTCTGTGGAGAGTCAGGATCGGGGGAAAAGCATAGAGTAAGTTCCGGTGCCACGGAATCATAAATGCATCTCCCAGGGAGTGTTTCCCAGTCATTTCATGTTTTTCGCAGTTGCAAAGAGGTCTATGGTTGGGTAGCCCCAAATGCAGAATACATTGGTGATGATTGTTTTGTTTATCTCCCATTCATGGTCCCAAGGAAAGCACCTGCTTAATTCGTCTGCTGTGGTATTCATAGCCCCGGGAAGGTAGGCGGCTGATATCCAGATATTGTTCGCAAGGCATCAGTTCCAGAGTTTCACAGCTTCTATGCAAAGCAAATGAGAGCAAACTCCTCCCTGCCTGTCTACATAGAATATGCAGGCAATGTTGTCTGTCATTATCCGTACATGTTGGTTCCGGATTAACGGGAGGAAGTAATGGCAGGCATTGCTTATAGCTTGAAGTTCCAGGACGTTTATGTGCAGGGAGGTTTCCGACGGAGACTATAGCCCGAGCTGTGTAATGTAACACGTGAGCACCCCACCCTGTGAGGGATGCATCAGTAGTCATTATGATGGATGGAGCTTCCTGGAGAAAGGGAACTTCACAGCAGAGGTTGGAGGGAACTGCTCACCATAGGAGACAGTCTTTGACTCGGAAAGGTATGGACAGGGGTTTGTTTAGGGCATGCACATTGGGTCTGTAAACCGTGGCCAACCAAGCTTGGAAGCACATCATGTAGAGTCATGCATTTTGGACTACGAAAGTGCATGAGGCCATGTGACCTAGTAGTTGTAAACAGTCTCGAGTGGTAACTTGAGGACTGTTGCAAAGTTTTGTTGCCAGCTGCTTTATGGTGTTGAAGCAATCGGACGGGAGAGATGCTATTCCCGTCCGGGAATCGAGTTGTGCTCTGATGAACTCCAGGTGCTGGGTAGGAATTAATGTGGATTTTTCATTGTTTATTTGTAGACTGAGGGATAGGAAACAATCGACGGTGAGTTGGATGAATCGAAGCGCTTCGTCAAGCTTTGAGGGCTTTGAGGAGGCAGTAGTCTAGGTAAGGAAATATTATGACTCCTTACTTCCTGAAGTGGGTAGTAACTACAGCCAGGAGCTTGGAAAAAAACACAGGGGGCAGTGGATAGGCCGAAGGGTAGTACCCTGTATTGAAAATGTGTCGAGCTAAGGGTGAAACAAAGGAAGGGTCTGTGGGCTGGATGTATTGTCACATGAAAACAGGCGTCCTGCAGGTCGAGGGCTGAAAACCAATCGCCCTGCTCCAGCGCCGGGATTATGGTGGTGAGGGTCACCACTTTGAACTTTTGTTTCTTGATAAAGTTGTTGAGCCGCCTGAGGTCGAGGATCAGTCACCATCCCCCAGTTTTCTTTTCTGTTAAGAAATAATGGGAGTAAACCCCCTTCCCTCTGTATCGTTCTGGCACAAGCTCCACTGCCCCCAATAGAAGGAGATGTTGTACTTCTTGCAGGAGCAGTTGCTCGTGAGAGGGGTCCCTGAGGAGGGACAGGAAGGGTGGTGGGTAGGAGGCATGGATAGGAAGGGGATGGAATAGCCAAGTGTGACAACCTCTATAACCCACTTGTTGGTGGTAATGTTGTGCAATTGATGGAAGAATAGCCGTAGGCGGTATCCAAAAGTAGGGACAGGTGGTGTAAGCGCTGAAGTGGGAACATTGTTTTCTAAATCCTCAACCAAGGCTTCAAATCTGCTGGTTAGTCGGAGGGGGTTGAGACACTGATGTGGAATTCGGGCGGCGACACTGGTATCTGGGTCTCTGGTGTTGTTGCTGTTGTTGGTTGTGTGATCTCTGGAAGTGCTGGGTATATGTGGGGTAGCGTGGATGGTAGTAAGGTTGGTATCTATATTGTCGCCTTCTGGTCATAGGGGTTTGTATTCCTAAGGACCGGAGAGTTGCCCTTGAATCCTTCATTGAGTGAAGGACGTCGTTCATTGTAGAGACAACGAGTTTGTTGCCATCGAATGGAAGGTCTTCAATAGTAGTCTGGACCTCTGGAGGAAATGAAGAAGAGAGCCACGAACTCCGGCGCATGACTACTGCTGTAGAGGTGGATCTTGCTGCAGTATTGGCTGCATCAAGGGCTGCTTGAAGAGCAGTACATGATATGATTTGTCCCTCAGAGACTAAAGCAGTGAATTGTTGTTTCTTTGCTTCTGGATTGTCCTCAAAGTCTATGAATTTGTTGTAATTTTTTTAATTAGCCATTCAAAATTGTAGGGTGGAAGATGCATATACTTTACGTCCAAGCAGATCTAAGCGCTTACTGTCTTTATCGGCTGAGGTGGAGCTGGGATACTGCTGCTTGACTGCATCAACTACTAGCAAATTAGGTGCTGGATGAGTGAAAAGAAATTCAGAGCCCTTGGAAGGGATGAAGTACTTGAGGTCCACTCATTTGCAGGTAGGTAAGCTTGCAGCAGGAGTCTGCCAGATGGCTTTGGCAGGTTCCAGAAGGGCTGGATTGATCGGCAATGCAATCCTGGAAGGCGGCGGCTGCAGAATGTCCGTTAACTCATGCTGCTGTTCAGGAAACTCCTCCAGATTGATTCTTAATTCACTGGCCACTCTTTTGAAAAGATCTTGAAATTCTGAAAAGTCAGCTGAAGATGACGGGGGAGAAGGAAGCAGGACTTTGTCAGGTGTAACAACTCTGTCTGCTGGGTTAGAGACAGGACGTAGCTGATTCTACACTTCTGATGGTGCTGTCTGGTGACTGGCATCAGTGGCAGGTTCGTGAGCTTGTGGTCCAGGGCCGGTGTCGGGCCTGGTTGAGGTGGCATAGCGAGTGTGGTCTCGAGGACAGGATGCCCACGGGGACCAATATTGCCACTGTAGTGAGAAGGGCATAGGTGGTGCCATCTCCGGGTTTACACACCACAGGGCAGGATCCTGAGAGTAGGACGACGTGATGTTTCTATGACCTCTGTTAGTTGGGGTTTGAGGATGAAAGACTTCATATGGTGAAAAATCCTCCTGGAGACCAGCTTCCTCCTCACTGGAGGAAGGCTGTTTGGACCCCGGCTGAGCATTTGGTGAAAAGTAGGCATTCAGTAAGGGTGACTGCAGAAGGACACAAGCAGGTCACTTGACTGCATAAATTGGAGTGCTGATGCTCCTCTGTGTGGTGAGGGCTGTGCGAGAGGAATCTGCTGCGATGAAAAGTTCCTCTGCACCAGTGTCTTTAAAGTTGTTTGGCTGCCGGCCAGCTCAGCGGGTGTCGGTGCTGGTTCCGGGAGAGTGGTGATAGCCTGCAGGAGGTCAGGCATGTCCGCATGTGTTGGCACCGCTTCCACTGCGGTGCCGAAAGGTGCCATCTGAGAGGCAGGCAACTGGAAGCCTCGGCACTGGAGCTTTGCACTACCGTTGCAGCCGCAGGCGGGTTTCACGCGGCACCGGGCCCGGCGCATCACACCTGCTCAGCCAAGGGAGCGCTGGGAGGGAGACAGTAGACCTGCAGGGAGAAGCCTTCTGCCACAAAGTTCACTTTGCAGATGACAGAAGGTGATTTTTTTTGAAGTTTTCTTCATCTTCTTAGAGGTGGGGTGGCTGTGGTACGGAGCAGAGCTGGATTCTGCGCCTGGCTCTGAAGCTGACTAAGGATTTTTGCAGCAGAAGCAGCTTTAGCCTCAACTCCCTGTCCTTTCGTGCCCTAGACTTAAGTTTGCTGCAGTGGGCACATTTTTGGGGGATGTGGGACTCCCCCAAACATTTTATGCATTTTGAATGGCCATCAGAGGGATGGCACCCTTACAATTAGAGCAGCGCTTAAAGCCTGGGGAGCCAGGCATGTCAGAAGCGGCTGTGCTGACAGGAACTAAGAATTTTTTTTTTTTTTTTTTAAAGAAAAAAACACACTACTGGTAACACTAATAACTAACACTATTGGTAACAGGTTTCAGAGTAGCAGCCGTGTTAGTCTGTATTCGCAAAAAGAAAAGGAGTACTTGTGGCACCTTAGAGACTAACCAATTTATTTGAGCATAAGCTTTCGTGAGCTACAGCTATAGCTCACGAAAGCTTATGCTCAAATAAATTGGTTAGTCTCTAAGGTGCCACTAGTACTCCTTTTCTTTTTTACTATTGTAACAAACTATCAAAAAGGGCAAGAGTAAAAAGGGAGAAAAAGTTTTCTAACGAGTCTGCTGAGCTCCGTCTCAGGCTGGGGACGGTAGAGAAGGAACTGAGGGGACCGGTCGCGCACACGTACTATTAAGGTACACTCAGAGCGGGGGGGGCAAGCTCTGCGCGTACGCAACCGGTACGAGTACTGCTGTAAAAATCTCCGAGAGAAGGCGCAGGGACGCACCAATACCTAGAGTGGAGCACCCACAGGGACAGCTCTCGAAAAAGAAGTGCTGATTCTTATACCAGCCAGCTGCTTCACATTCCACCGTGAAACGTTCGAATGCACCTCGGAGATCGCAGTCTGAAGAAGCGAGAAGGATATCATCTGCAAACAGAGATGCCACCTCTGAGTCCCCGTACCGAATACAGTCCACATCTCAGCTGCGCCTTGATATCCTGTCCATGAAAATCACGAACAGGAGTGGGGACAAGACGCACCCTTGGCAGAGTCCAATGCCCACCTTGAACGAACTTGACAATGCCAAGAATCTGAACACAACTCTCACTCCATGAATACAGGGACCAGATAGCACACAATAGCAGCACCGGCACCTCATGCTCCCACAGCACTTCTCATAAGACATCTTGGGAAATGCGGGCATATCCCTTCTCCAGGTCTACAAAACAAAGGTGGACCAGATTAGCGAATTCTCATGACCCCTCTAGTATCTGCAAGAGAGCAAAGAGCTGGTCCATTGCTCCATGGCCAGGATGGAATCGGCATTGTTCTTCCTGAATCTGAGGTTCAACTAATGGGCGTAATCTCCAGCACCCTGGCATAGGCTTTGCCAGCGAGGCTGAGGAGTGTGATCCCTCTATAGTTGAAACACACCCTCTGGTCTCCTTTCTTAAAGATTGGTACCACCACCCCAGTTTTCCAGTCCAGAGGTACTGCACCTGCCTTCCATGCAACATTGAAGAGGCACATTAACCACAACATCCCAACATTGCCCAGTGCTTTCAACAGCTCTGGGCAAACCTCGTCCACCCATGCTGCCTTACCACTACAAAAGCACTTTACCACCGTATCGACCTCAGCATCAGGAATAGATCCAATCTAACCACAGGTTTCTGGTGCTGCCTCCTGGAGGGGAGGGGGGAGAGGGCCATGTCCATCCAGTTGAGAATTTCCTACAAAGTGTTCCTTCCACCTCTTGATGATCTTCTCGGTCAAGGTCAGCATTTCAACATCCTTACTGAGTTCAGCCTGGGCAACGTCCTGCTGATCCCTCCTAGGGGGACAAACGGTTTGCCAGAACACCTTTGAGTCCATCTGATAGTCATTCTCCATAGTCTCTCTAAACTCCTCCCAAGCCTGGGCTTTTGCTTCAATGACTGTCACAGCCCTCTTAGCCAGCCGGTACCTCTCAGTCATGTCAGGAATCCGGTTTGCAAGCATTGCTCAGAAGATGTCCTTCTTTGACTTGGCAGCTTCCCTCACCACTGGAGTCCACCAGTAGGTTCTAAGGTTGCCACCATAACAGGCACCAACCACCTTCAGGCCACAGCTTTTTATGGCTGCCTCAATGACCGAGGCCCTGAACAAGGTCCACTCAGACTCAATGTCCAAGACCTCACACAGAATACAGAAGTAGTTCTTCTGGAGGTGGGAACTGAAGTCTTTCCACACAGGGTCCTCCAACAGATGTTGCCAGGCTCCTGACAATGATCATTTGGGCCTCCCGTGTCTATTCAGCAGGCACCCCATGCATCAGATCCAACTCACCACCAAGTGGTGATTGGCTGCCAGCTCTGTCCCTCTCTTCACCTGAGTGGCCAGAACATATGGCCTTTGGTCCGACGAGACAACTATGAAGTCGATCATTGATCTTCGGACCAAGGTGCTCTGGTACCAAGTACATTTATGAGCAACCTTGTGTTCGAACATGGTATTCATTATGGACAATCCATAACTAGCACAGAAGTCCAACAACAACTCACCTCTCAGATCCAGACCAGGGAGGCAGTTCCACCCAGTCATTCCCCTCCAGGTATCTCCATAATTCTCCACATGAGCGTTAAATTCCCCTGGTAGAACCACAGGGTCGGTCAGGCTCTGTTGCGTGCCAGAAAGGCCAAGTACTCTCAACTGCTGTTAGGTGCATCAGCACAAACAGTCAGGTTTTTCCTCTCTGATACTCAAAGTCTCATCAAGGCATCCCTCTCGTCAACCGGGAGAAACTCCAACTGCACAGCACCTGAACGGGGACTTGTGAGTATCCCTATACCTGCCCAGGGACTCCCATGTGGGGCCACTCTTAAGTAGGAAAGAGACCACACTCGATCGACAAATTTGTTTCCAGTGCTATGTGTGGAAGTGAGACCAACTATATCTAGTCAGTACCTTTCCACCAACTCTGGCTCCTTTCCTGCCAGCGAAGTGACATTCCACATCCCTAGAGCCAGTTTCCATTGCAGAGGGACATTGCACCTGACGCTCACCCTTCGCCTCGCAGGTGTTGAGCCAACGAGACAGGTCCACATTGCCTTTTTGGGCTAGGCCTGGCTGGGTTACATGGGTAGCCCAACCACCAGATGCTCTACTGACACCACCCCCATGGGTGGGTCGTGGTATCTCTAGTCCAGGTGAGAGTCGCGTGGTCATTTTTGGGCTTTCATGAGGGTCTTCAGGTGGATCATTTTTAGTCTGGAACCTCCCCCCAGACCTATTCACCTAGGGTCATCCTACCAGGAGCACTAGGCTCCAGACGACATAGCCCTGGAGCTCATTGGAACACGCTCCCCCCCACCACCACAACACGGTAATGATCCTCAGAGGGGAGAATCAACTTTAACTCTTTATTTCAGGACAGTTTGCCTCTACTCAGTCTTCCGAAGGACAAATCCAATACACCCTTTCAATACTACTTTTTATAGCTATACTGAAAGGGCTTGAAGTGTGAAGCACATCCTTCACTTTTAGCCATAGAAGTTCAGGATATACACTACAACATATTCTGCTTTTCATAGCCCACGTAATCTCTGCGACCCCACACTATCACACCAAGCTTGAACTTAAATCTCTCTCTCTCAGGTAGTTATGTGGCCACCTATGCCATATTACTTAAATGCCATGTGAGCTTTCACGTATTTATCCTCACAACACTCCTGTGAGGCAGTCAGTGCTACTCTCACCAATTTGCAGAAGGTGAACTGAGGCAGACACTTAGGCCTGGTCTATACTAATGAGGTAAGTCGATCTAAGTTATGCTAGTTACGTTACTAAAATTATATAATTTAAGTTGATGTAGCTCTTACAGTGGTGTCTACACCATGCTTTGTCAAGGGGAGACACTGTCCCATTGACATAGCTTCCGCCTCTCGGGGAGGTGAAGTAGTGAAGTCGACAAGAGAGCACTCTCCCATCGACTTATCACGTCTTCACCACACCCACTAAATAGACGCACTGAATCGATCACAGCAGCACCAATTTAGCCAGTAGTGAAGATAAGCCCTCAGTCCTGGTCAGACAATTTTTATATCACTTTAACTATACTGAGATATGGACAGATCTAGTTTAAGACATAAAACCCCCCTCACCTGCATGCAGTTATACTGGTATTAAAGAAAGTTCCTTAAACTGGAGTTTTCACTTCTAAAAGTATATCTTATTCCCCTGAATCCCTACGAGAATAACCTACACTGATACGAGCACCTTTATAATGGCATAACTGTGTCCACACTAGGAGGACATACAGTTTTAGATTTGTTTCTAAATCAATATAGTATAGCTGTATAAAAACTGTGTAGACAACCCCTAGGGCTTACCCAATATCCCACAGGAAGTCTGTGGTGAAGCAGAGAATTGAACCTAGGTCCCAAGCCAGTGCCCAAACTGCTGAACCATTCTTCCTTCCTGTATGAGACATCACTGCCTTGGAAAGAGTACAGAAAAACCATTCAAACCTCCAGTTTTACCAGTGATTAAGACAATGTCAATGCTACTAGGTGATCAGGTGGCAAAAAATAAGCAATTCACGTCTCTCTCAACCAAGGACCTGGGATTTTGAGCCTACTACTTGACAGCAGCTCAATACATATCCAAACCTGAGGCATCATGTCGTGACATACACTGTTTTGCTTGAAGGCTTGTGAAAACTGCTGTCACTTAAAATTATTACTTTGGACCAACAAATCTGATTTATATTAAAATGAAGAAAATGTAAAATAATTTGCCTTGATTTAATTTAATTCCCTTTCCCCTGTGCACTGAATTACCGAAAATCTAAATTCATTTTGATCTGAGGGTTTGGGTAACAACTGAAGTCTAGCACTGCTTTACTGGCTGTACATGCTTTCCAGTGCTCAAATTCCCAGCTGTTTTTAATTTGTATTAGCAATGACAGATTTATTTCAGCTGATATTTGTAGTAGGATGTAAATGCCCAATACTACGCAAAAGGTCCCTTTGTATGAGATGATTGACTAACTTGACATCCCTCCAATATGGCTCTGCCTTGTCAGAGGAGTGGTGGCAGCAACTAGACGATTCAGTGTATTCAAAAATTACGTGACAACTTTAAAGGTAAGTTGCTTATATGTAATATGTAATAGGTGTATGAATGACTTTAGATTTTATCTATGGTGTAGATAGAGATGTGTGACAGGGACCCTGGGATGCAACCTGAACTGTGGGATCACTGAACCCTTCAAACCCACCAACCAGGGCTGCCACTCACCCTGGGAGATACTGCACTTACACAGTCATCCATAGGCAGGGACACACCCAACTGTGTTATATGAATGATCTCCCAATGAACTATCAATAGGGAGGCTCCAGTCGAATCCCCCCCGCTACCCAGACTTGCATCCCAGAACTGTACCGTCTTGCACTAGTCAGAAGCCTGGCCAGTGTAAGTTTTGAGTCAACAGCGTGCCCTTGCTGCCAAGAAAGCCAACAGCATTTTGGGGTCTATAAGTAGGGGCATTGCCAGCAGATTGAGGGATGTGATCGTTCGCCTCTTTTCGACATTGGTGACGCCTCATCTGGAGTACTGTGTCCAGTTTTGGGTCCCACACTACAAGAAGGATGTCGAGAAACTGGAGAGAGTCCAGCGAAGGGCAACAAAAATTATTAGGGGACTGGAACACATGAGTTATGAGGAGAGGTAGAGGGAACTGGGATTGTGTAGTCTACGGAAGAGAAGAATGAGGGGGGATTTGATAGCTGCTTTTAACTACCTGAAAGGTGGATCCAAAGAGGATGGATCTAGACTATTCTCAGTGATAGCAGATGACAGGGCAAGGAGTAATGGTCTCAAGTTGCAGTGGGGGAGGTTTAGGTTGGATATTAGGAAAAACTTTTTCACTAGGACAGTGGTGAAACACTGGATCTTCC
This sequence comes from Lepidochelys kempii, assembly GCF_965140285.1. Taxonomy (NCBI): domain Eukaryota; kingdom Metazoa; phylum Chordata; order Testudines; family Cheloniidae; genus Lepidochelys; species Lepidochelys kempii. The sequence goes on along the minus strand of NC_136390.1, from coordinate 73,924,595 downwards.
CACTAGGGAGGTGGTGGAATCCCCTTCCTTAGAAGTTTTTAAGGTCAGGCTTGACAAAGCCCTGGCTGGGATGATTTAGTTGGGGATTGGTCCTGCTCTGGGCAGGGGGCTGGACTAGATGGCCTCCAGAGGTCCCTTCCAATTCTGTTATTCTATGATTCTAAGTTCATTAAGTAGTTTGCCACTCTCTCAGTGTGGAATGAATTACATATTTGTAAACTGAGCTGAGATTTCCCAAGCACTTCAACCAAAACACTGTTTTATATAAAATATAAATCTGGTTTATTAACTACAGAAAGATAGATTTTCAGTGATTATAAGTAGCGAGCAGAGAAATCAGAGTTGGTTATTTAAGAAACAAATAAATTTGAAGTTTAAGTTCTACATGTGACAGGTTGGATCACAGAAACCCCCTTGGGGGCTGCCAACTGATGTGCCAAGACTACGTCTGCCCCTGCCTTCCCTGCCAGCTTGGGACTCCACAATCCTGCCAGGTTGTGTGCCAGATATGCTTGCCGGCCACAAACATATACCCAGGTCTGAACCATGTCACACAAACTGCAAGCTTAACTGAAAGCAGCTTAAGAAGTGTTCCTGTCTTTAACACTCAGATGCCCAAATCCCAATGGGGTCCAAACCCCAAATAAATCCATTTTACCCTGTATAAAGCTTATACAGGGTAAACTTATCAATTGTTCGCCCTTTATAACACTGATAGAGAGATATGCATAGCTGTTCCCCCCCACCCCGCCGGTATTAATGCATACTCTGGGTTACATAATAAGTAAAAAGTGATTTTATTAAATACAGAAAGTAGGATTTAAGTGGTTCCAAGTAGTAACCGACAGAGCAAAGTGAATTACCAAGCAAAATAAAATAGAACATGCAAGTCTATGCCTAATACAGTAAGAAAACTGAATACAGATAAAACCTGACCCTCAGAGGTGTTCCAGTAAGCTTCCTTTTATAGACTAGTCTCCTTCTAGTCTGGCTCCAGCAATCACTCACACCCCCTGTGGTTACTGTACTTTGTTCCAGTTTCTTTCAGGTATCCCTGAGGGTGGAGAGGCTCTCTCTTGAGCCAGCTGAAGACAAAATGCAGGGGCTCTCTCTTGTGGGTGGATACTCCTCCCTCCCCCATGTAGAATTCCAGCTACAAGATGGAGTTTTGGAGTCACATGGGCAAGTCAGATGTCCATGCATGACTCAGAACTTACAGGTAGCAGCCTGGTTCACATGCTAGCTTGAACGTTCTCAAGCAGACTTCTTATGTGGATTGGAGCCTTCCAAGATCCATTGTCCATTAAGTGTTTCTTGATTGGACACTTAATTTGCACATTCCTTTCTCAAGAAGCTGACCAAATGCTTTACTAAGGTTACTTAAAATCAAGCAAGTACACAGCCAATATTCGTAACTTTGAGTACAAAAATGACACATGAATACAAATAGGATGAATATATTCAGTAGATCATAACCTTTACAGAGATATGGTACATGGCAGATGTAGCATAACACATATTCCAGTTATGTCATATATACATTCATAAGCATCTTTCCATAAAGCCTTTATGGGGTGCAACGTCACACTACAAACTAAACAGGATTTGAATCAAGCAGTGTCTCACCCTGACATATGGCACAAGCAGGTTACAGATCCTCAATATACATACTGGACTCCCTTTTCCAGCCTGGCACCATGCTTCCCCAGTTCAAGGTCTTTTGCCTTGCAGATGTTGATTTGGGGGATGAGGGGGAGGAAGGCAAAGTGATTATGTCTCTTCCCCTCTTATGTTTTCTTCCAGCTTGCTGGAAAGATCTTTGCTGTGATATGGGGATCAGGCAGTCCCCATTGGTCAAGGGGTCTCTATTACATATGTGCTCTGAGAAGTCTCTGGTATGGCCCTTGGGAGAGTGGATTCCCTTTAATGGGTCATCAGCGTGTCTGGCTAGTCCTTTGTTGCAACTGAAAGGTTGGCTGTGGGCATCTTACCAACATAGTTCAGTAACAAATAGCAATGCTTCATAAGTTCATATATAATGTTAGCACATACAATCAAACAGGATACTAATGTTCAACAGATAAAGACTTTCAAAATGATACCTCACAAAGCATAATTTGTACAAAACATATCATTATAGGACAATGGTGAATATGGGGGTTCCAGGGTGCTACTTTAAGGTACGGAGCATCATAAGATGCCCTCAGTACCCATTTCTGTCTATCACCTATGAATGCTGCAGTTAACTATCTGCTGAATATGAAATTCCACACCTTCAGCATACAGTTATGCTGGTTTTTCTCCTAAACATTTTTTTGCATTTCTTTGTAAAATGGAAACTGCTGTACTTTACATACCAAATACCAACGAACAGCAGGCAAATGTTCTGAGGTGCAAAATAACTTCTCCTGGTTTTGTATAACAATGTAGGCTGCACCTAAACCTCAGGTAAGTAGCCACCCATTTTTTCTTATCCTATGTGAAATCCTAGCTTCAAGGCTGGAGAAGAAATAGATCCTCAATCTGCACACCAATTTAAGACTTACAAATGTTTTAATGTCTTAAAAATACTAGAAATATTTCTTGAGTTGCTTTAACAGAGTTTTCCAACATTGTACTAGATAGCTTTGGAATGTACATAATTCTTGTGTTTCTGGCTTTTCCTCCACCTCCCCAAGTTTCATTCAAAAAACATTTTGATTTCATTTTTTCCCTATAATAAAATGACAATTATGGTTAAATTATAGAATAGCCATTCTGTAAGCACTCTGCACTGGCCAGCATGTATGGTTTTCATAGCTCACTCATTTGATAGTGATCTGAGTATTAATTGTCTAAATTCTATAAAGGTAAGCAGAACTGTCCACTAATAAGAATTAAGACTTTTCTAATTTATGCATTATTATGCAGTTTGAACTGTGCTATTTCTAAATATATATATATATTTTTTCACAATTTCAGAGAATAATGCATGAATCTATTTATAATTTTCAGGAAATACTGCACATTTTAGTGTTTCTTAAAAGCCACGTTGACAAGTAACTGCATTCTCAGTTTTTATTCTTGACTCAGCACTGCAGCAAGCCTGTTCAAATCAAATATACAGTGCCCTGCAGGAAAGGAATATCATTTTCAAGAGGATCTCAGTATCAGTCAATGGAATTTACCCTCCAGCACAAAAAGAACATTAAGGTTCCATGAACGTAGAAGGAGCATATTAAAAATGATCACTTTTTTTGTCTTTAGGGTATAGAACAAATTGGAAACAATTTTAGAGAGGAAAAATAACACATCAATTAATGTTTAAATCACACACACAGATGGCTTAACTACCCGAAATAGAGTTGTGATGACTGCAGTTAAATTATTTAATTTAGAGAAACAGTTCCTTTAAGAGATCATGGGTTGCCCTGAAACTCAAATCTAGAGTTGAAATTTATTTCTCAGTTTTCCATGTTGTGCTTAGGCAATACAGTGCATAACGCATATGCAATATTTACTTGTTGTTCTGAGGCTGCCTGATATCATCTATACATAATGGAGTGAGTGAACAGTGAAGTTTCAGTACTCTACCCTTTCATGTGGTGTCTCCTTCACCCACACACTTAAAGAGTTAATTTTGGGGAAAATCCTTCACAAAAGTCAGAACTGAAATTATTTTTTAAATGCTCTTATAGTAAAGGTGTCATTTAAATTTGTAAACACACCAGCAATGAGCAAGCTGCAGCTGGCATGGGTATGTCTACAATGCAGTTGGGCTCCAACCCAGGCTGACTAACTTGTGCTAGCACTAAAAATAGGCATGTGGACAGTGCAGTTCGGGATCTCAAGCCTAGGGAGCTGGGTGGGCTTGAGAACCCAACCTGTGACATCCACAGTGCTATTTTTAATGTGCTAGCTCAATCCCCAATAGCGTGAGTCTGTTAACCCGGGCTTGGACGTTATCTCCCAGCTGCAGGGTAAACATGCCCCATATCTCTCCAGAGCCACAGTAATTCTGCTTTTCTGAAGGGCACGTGTTATTTTAAAAAGCAAAAGAATGCTGAAAAATGTTCTAAGAGGACATTGTGGTATCCATTCACCCACTCAGACTTTGACTAGTGCTTCTCACACTGGAGTGGAAGGAAAGGAGGAGTGAGATGGCTGGGAAAGGGAGCTGTCCCCTAGGCGGGCACAGAACTATTTCCTGAGCTGCAGAGGTTGCAACATTACAATGTCAGATGCATGTGATCACCAGTATCACGTAGTCCTCAGCACTGATGGTGACAAAAAAGGGAAACTGACCTTCAAGGTCTGGCTCTTTTGTTCTCAAGTAACACAAGGAAAAAGGTTAGGAGAGCACCAGAAGCTATAGCTGATGCAAACTGCAGGCGACAGAAGTTAGCAGCTCCCTTTTAACAACTGACCTACCCATCTGAATTCTCCTCAAAATCTTGTGGTTGAGCTACCATCTGTGGGAGCAGCACAAGTTGGAGACTGCTCAGACAGTTGCTGACCTACAGCTTTTCGCTCTTTCAAAGAGCAATAAATGGCCCAAGGCCACCACCACTACCTGCAGAGATCCTAGAAGAGAGGAAAAAGATGGCAGAAAGGAAAACCGCTACAGGAGTGACAGAGAAATGGAGAAAACCAGCAAGAGATGGGAAGTTAGCAGAAGGCCAAACCAAACACACCTGACATATTAAGGTGCTTGTCACAACTCCATAGTTAAGGCTGTGTTGAGTTTTGCACTTAAAGCAGGTAGCCAACCTCAGTTATGTATAAAGAATACAGAGTATCCACCTCAAATATAGAGCACTATGGAGTACAGAATAAATTCCCTAAGACAAAATGCACATATACATAGTGAGACAATCCTTGCATTAAGGCATTTACAGCCTAAACAGTAACCTTAACTTTTTTTTAAACAAAGTTTGGTTTGGGGATATAGTAAGTGATATGTTGGTTTAGTCTTTTAAACCAGTTAAACATTTTATTTTCCCTGTTATTCAATGCAACTCCCCCTTCTTCACCCTCAAAAGGGCAAAACAACTTGATTTTAGTTCCTTTTCAGTCTTGATTTTAATATTGTAATTAGCAAGTATTATGAATTTTTAGTCTCATGAAACAATAATAGCAGTAATAATGGCAAGGTATACTCTGAACAAGCAGCACACTAGCTTCCCGCCAAAGATATGTCAACACATCAGTCTTGAGCTACATACCACTCTTTTATCCTTATCCAGATGCTGCTAAGAGAGTAAAGTAGCTAACCTGTGTGGTGCTTGTGGCTTTAGGAAAAAATCTGGAAGGAGATGACCTGGTCCAGAGAACACCTTAGATGAAAACCTAGAATGTGGCCAAAGAGACACTTTTCTTCAAGGCAAATGTAAAAGTTTTCTATTCAACTTTATTAGAAATAAAAACTCAGAAAAAGTTAAGTATCAGAGGGGTAGCCATGTTAGTCTGTATCCACAAAAACAACAAGGAGTCTGGTGGCACCTTAAAGACTAACAGATTTATTTGGGCATAAGCTTTCGTGAGTTAAAAAACACTTCTTCAGATGCATGGAGTGAAAATTACAGATAAAAGCATAAATATACTGGCACAGGAAGAGAAGTGAGTTACCTTATCACTGGTTCTCCACTTGTAAGGTAACTCCCTTCTCTTCATGTGCCAGTATATTTATGCTTTTATCTGCAGCAGTTTTTTTTACCCACAAAAGCTTATGCCCAAATAACTCTCTTAGTCTTTAAGGTGCCACCGGACTCCTCATTTTTTCAAAAAAAAGTTACTCCATTCAGACACGCATTTCTGACATGGTACAAATTTGTGGTATACTCTATAACTGAATTTTTACTATATTAGTCCCAAAACACTCTTTTAGTTACGGTATGAGCCATGATCCTGTATCTTTAAACTGAAAGTCTACTAGATATGACCCACCTCACTTCTGTGCAGAAATCCTTGGAACACAAACATCCTTTGCCATTTCTATCCCAGGCAAAAACAGTGAGGAATAAGAAACTAAAAACAGATTATGTGGTCATATCTAGAGGCAGGCAGTCCCTTGTTTAGAAAAAGGAAAATGTTCATTTTCAACTAGAACATGCAACACTGTTTAAAATTGCTTATTACAGCAGAGTTCTTCAATACTACAGTAAAAGCTCTGTTATCCGGCCCTACTCCAACCGGAAAGCTCTATAAACCAGCATTTGTAATCTTCACAGAAAGTCCGGTTTGTAGTCTGGTTGGTGTAGGGCTGGCAGGCTCCCTACCTGGCTTTGCGTGGTTCCTCGCAAGCAGACATGTCCCTGCTGCTCCTAGGTGGAGGAACAGCCATGAGGGGTTCGGAGTGCAGGAGGGGGTGCAGGGTTGGGGTGTGGGCTGTGGGAGGGAGTATGGGTATGCTAGGGGCCCTGGGGCAGGGCACGGGAGGGGTTTCGGGGTGCCAGGTCCAGGGGAGGCTTCCTTCTTGCTTTGATGTGGCTTTAGGAAAAAATCTGGAAGGAGATGACTGGTCCGGAGACCACCTAGAATGTGGCCAAAGAGACACTTTTCTTGAAGGAAACAGAAGGGGTGAGCTGCCATTAGTGCCCCTAGTTCTCCAATTCTTTAGGCTGAGGTTAGAGCCACCAAAATGGCCATCTTTGCAGACAAGTATAGAAAAAGAGCAGCTGGCTAGTGGCTCAAAGGGAGGTTTCATCAAACAGTTGATGACCAAATTCAAATCTTATGCTGGGGTGGATTCTCTAACTTGTTGGAAAAGGTTAATTAATCCCTGGATGAACCTGAAAGTTATATGGGATGGGCAAACACTGAAAATCCCTTTATAGGGAAGTGGAAGACTGTAATACCATTAACAGACTTTGATGGAATTCAGAGAAAGTCCTGACATTTTAAAATCCCACAGTTAATCTAGATGAGCTGAGAGGAAGGAATGGACAAGTGAGAACTGTTGCTGGATATACCAACGGTAAAATTTCTTCCACTTTGTTAGGATATAGATATTCAGGCCTGTCTGTAAAGGCCTATACTCTAAGAATTTAGGTGTATTCTTATCGCTTGGCTAGTTCTAGAGGTATAAAAGAAAGAAATCACTGTCTGCTGGTGTAAGGGCCTTCTCTTACTGTGACAGATTGAGGCCCTGTTCTTAGACTAAGGCCTTTGGCTAAGCAGCAGAGGCAGCCATAAGCTAGGAAGCAAACAGTCACATCCTCACATTCCAAACTAGTCACATTGAAATAAAGTGCTATTGGGCTGTTAGGCACTATCAGGACAGGATTGAATTCCTATCACCTCCAGAGAAAGGGAAGTGCCTAGAAAATATAAAAGGAAACTTAGTTTGATAGCATCCTGTCTGGCAAGAACTCACTTATCAATAGCTGGGATGTGAAATCCTCACTTCTGTGTTGTCTTGTCATTGTAGTTCCCACTTTGCTATTGTTTGTCTGTATAATCTCTGTCTGGTTCTGTGATTGTTCCTGTCTGCTGTATAATTAATTTTGCTGGGTGTAAACTAATTAAGGTGGTGGGATATAATTGGTTACATAATCATGTTACAATATGTTAGGATTGGTTAGTTAAATTTCAGGAAAATGATTGGTTAAGGTATAGCTAAGCAGAACTCAAGTTTTACTATATAATCTGTAGTCAATGAGGAAGTGACTGGGTGTGGGTGGGCATGTGGGTGTGTGTGATGGGAACAGGGAATGGGGTAAGAAAATTGGAATCATGTTTTGCTAAAGGGGGAAATGGGAACAGGGAATGGGAGTAAGGAAGTTGGAATCATGTTTGGCTAAGGGTAGGAATGGAACAGGGACACAGGTGTAAGGCTCTGTGGTGTCAGAGCTGGGAAGGAGGATACTAAGGAAGGAAACTGGAATCATGCTTGCTGGAAGTTCACCCCAATAAACATTGAATTGTTTGCACCTTTGGACTTCGGGTACTGTTGCTCTCTGTTCATGCGAGAAGGACCAGGGAAGTAAGTGGGTGAAGGAATAAGCCCCCTAACACACTTCTGCAGGTAAGTATTTCGATTTGACTCTTCTAGCGTTTAATAAAACCTGCCATACCTCTCTTGAGCAGGAAATCTCAGAACCATCAAGGAGCCAAGCCCTGAGCTATGGAATGTTCAGCTTGGGATGGATAATCTAACCTGAGTCTGAGATAGCAAGATGGAACAGTCAGAAGTTGCAACACCAGGCAGAAAGCAAGGTGAATCTGGTGAGGAAACCAAACTTGCCTTGGACAAGTTGGAGCAACTAGAACGACTGTCTCTGTCTTGCCTTACCGTTTTTTTTTTATTATTATTATTTTTATTAAAACACTTTTAGAATCAACAGCTTTTTGGTATATGTGTAGATAAGGCCTCTTGTCCAAGGCACAAGGAAGGTTTGCTCAGACCCAATTGCTCAGACCTCCTCTGAGGCAGGATATTTTGCACTTCCTGTTGACAGTGGTGGTAAAAAGGTGCATTTCTGGAAAACCCAGGTTAGGAAACTTCACTGGAGGATGAAAATATCTAGTTCCCACTCATTCTTGGTAGAAGTACCTGCTCATATAGTCAGCCATTGTGTTTCGAATTTCTGGAAGATAAGATGCTGAAATGAAAACGTGATTGGCTATGCACCAATTCCAAAGCTTTATTCCTTCCACACAAAAAAGGAGACCTCACCCCTCCTCACAGATTTATGCAGAACATACTGCCTGTCATGATGTTGACTGATTGACTCTTGATTACAGGAAGGAAGTGAAAACAGGCACACCTTACCGTCCTGAGTTCCAGGAGGATGATATGGAGAAGAAACTCCTAGGCAGATCATTTGCCTTAAATAGTCTGTGTACTGAGATGGACTCCTCATCCTACTAGGGATGCATCTGAAGTTATAGTGACAATAGGGTGAGGTTGCCACACCTGCCAGTGTGATCATGCACAGTAGGTACCATGGCTAGCTTTGGTACGGAGGCATGCTTGGTACCATGAGTCTTAGAATACTTTTAAGTCTTGAATGATGAGATCCCAGTAGCAGAGAAACCTGGAGTTTCAGTGGTACCCTTTCTGGGACATCAGGTCTCCAAAACAGTCTCTGAGGAGAGAGGGGCATTTTGGAAGCAGATTCTCTCTGAGGACATCAGGTACTCTTCTTCTTAGAAACCCTGCTGGTCTCCTCCAAGTTCTTGTCCCACAAAGATCTTGTGGGTGAGCAGGGTATGGAAGTCAACAGGACCACATGTTCGCTCGGAGGCCATTGTGTAGGGGGATATCTGGTTCTGGATCCAAGGCAGGTTGAAGGAAGCTCTGCAACATAAGTAGCCTAAGCTTAACCTCCCTATTTTTTCTGGCTCTGTTCTTGAATTCCAAATAGATCTTGCATTTAGATGGCATGTGTGCATCTCCCAAACAGTGAATGCAACAGTATTGCCCATCGCTGCCTGTGATAGATTCCTGGCAAGCGAGGCAGCTTTGAATCCCAGGGATCCAAGCATACCCTGAGAAAAAGACTCTTGGGGAGAAAGCCCCGCAAAAAAGAATGGGTAAGGGAAGAAAGGTCTGTTTAATAAACTGAAGAATTCTAAAAGTAAAACTAAACTAGCTAAACTAAAACTAGACCTAAGTTTAAGGCTAAAACTGAAGCAAGTTATTCCTAGAAGTGGGCATGCAAGATACTCCATCTCAGGCCACAGGTGACTGAGAAGGAACTTGGAGTGGATCACCCATGCAACTCTATATAACCTCAGTACAGAGCAGGAGAAGATCAGGAGTCCATGAGCGAGCCACACAGGCACTACTACCAAAAGAAATCTCTCCTCAGAGATGCACAGGATGCATGTGCACCTAGGAAGTGGAGCACCCACAATGGGACATTACTTGAAGTAGTTTGGTTTCAGGTGCCTTTATTCCTTAATTGTAATCATTTTATTTGGTTCACAACATTGTTGATATTCATAAAAATGAGTGCAATAAAAAGGTAAACAGATGAACTAAGCCAAGACTATCATTCTCCAAAATTCATCAAAATATTTTATTAAAGCTAATATGAAAAAAAAATTATAGTACACAGGTTAAGAAAAGAGTGCCTGTACATCTGCGTATAGTGCTTAGATTATCAACAAATACAAAGTTTGTTTTAAAAGTCATAAGATACATAGAGTGCATAATCAGCAATAACCCAAATTTAGGTGAATACATTTAAAAATACAGTTAGATATTAGCATCCAAGCATTCGGGTATATCACTCATGAAAAACTGTACAGAGAGCTAGCTGTGGAAAGCAAAATATAAGATTGTCCCTCAGTAGTTGAGAATTGAGGGTAGGTTGGTCCATCAAGGTGGATAATTTTTTTTTTTAAATCAAATGGATTTTTTTAATTTCATTTGGATTTTTTTGATAAAATGCTTTTTGAGGGAAAAACTATCATTTTCTATCTTTTCAGACTTATCTGCCAATGATAGTGTTTTAGTCAAATATATGTCACATAGCCACAGTATATCAGCAAAAAGAAAAAAATCTCCATCATCAAGAAACAACCATAGATAAGTTTGTGATAAGAACCAGCAAATTACAAAAAGAGGTAACTGATGAAAATATAGCCCCGTTTGTTTATGCAACAAACTCTCCTTTCTGTATGACTGAGAACCCACACTTTATTAACATGGTTCAGTCATTAAGACCAGGATACAGGCCCCCCCCAGAGCAGATGTCGCAGGCAAATTGCTGGATAAAGTGTATGAAAGAGAAATTGAGCAATGCGCAAAAGGTTTAGAGGGTAAAATTGTTAACCTGAGTCTTGATGGGTGGAGCAATGTCCACAATGATCCTGTTGTATGTGCTTGTGTGACAAAAGAAGAAGGGAATGTCTTCTTTACAGAAACAATTAATACATCAGGAAATGCACACACAGCAGCATACCTACAAGTAGCAGTAAAAGCTATAACAACCTGTGAAAAAAATGTCTAGTATGCAGCTTGGTCACAGACAATGCTGCAAATGTATCTGAAATAATTTGTTCTTATCTTGGAGAGTCCCAAGCTAATAACATAAGGTTGCAGTGCTCATTTGATGCACCTCCTAGCCAAAGACTTCAGTGTTCCAGAAATAAAGGCTAATGTTGTTGAAATTGCAAAATAGTTCCATAACAACCACTTTGCAGCAGCTGCTCTGAAAAACAAACAAACGAAATATTTAAAAATCCAAAACCAAAAATTTAAATAAACTATTTTAGTTAAAAAAACCTGATTTTAAAAAAACTTGAGTGTTTAACTACATTCAAAAATTCATATGCTTGTTTTGTTAAAATATTATATGTTTGCTGTTGAAGAAAAAAATCCAGAATACATAACATTGTTTTAGTTAAATAAAACAATTTAAATGTCTGTCTGGTGATGTTCTCCTCCTAATACAGCATGGCAAGAAAACCCTCCAAATATTAATGATTAACCTGTTGAACTGGAGATAGTTCACCTCCCAATGACTTCATAAATATCTGCTTCAATTACCCTTGGTAAATGAAATAACCATTCATTTTCTGATATAGCTGTAAAACTAATCTGAAAAGTTTTCAAAATAAATTCCTTAAAAAATGTACAGTGTGTACCTTCTAAAAATGAAGCCTACATCTATCTCTGAGTTCTGAAGAAAATGTATTACGGTTATAACAACCAACCAGAATGCACTTTTATGTAGAAATCCATGATTAAATTGAATCTTGCTGACTAGTGATTTAAATCAAATCCACCCTGTTGTCTATTATAAAATACAATACATCAAGGAAGTATTTCAGTTACTTTCCTATTTCCCAAAGACTGAATACTCATGGAAACTAAGCTACTTTCACACTACTGGAGGTCTCCTCTCCTGGTCCAGGTGAATACACACTGATTAGAAATTATAGATTCTAAGCCTTCTCCTAATTATCAGTAGCAAGACTGAGTCACTCTTAGTTTAGATAAAGTTATACCTAGGTGTTTAAAAACGAGAACTAATGAAGTGGTGGAGCTATAGTGGCGATGACTCATTTTGTGAGGATTCAGATACACAGGAAAATCCTTCACTAGCTTGATCCACTGCCTTTAGAACAGCTCTGTGCCAGGAGACCATGCTTAGAACGGTTTGTTTTTCATTCATCGTTGCATTGAAATTGCACTATTTGGCCCTATGTTACCACAGCACAACACTCTCTACATTTATCGGAAGATTGCAACTCGCCTGCCCTCCAATACTGGGGTTTATGGTCACCACCCTTTTAATTCAGGTCCCAAAATAAGCAGAGTTCTAGTCCCCGTTTTCTGCAACCTCACCCAGAGAAGATACAAAACAATCATGTAGCCAAGTCAAAGTGAGAATATAGTAAAGTTTCCCTTTGTATTAACAGTCTAGAACAGAGGTGGGCAAACTTTTTGGCCCGAGGGCCACATCAGGGTGCGAAACTGTATGGAGGGCTGGGTAGGGAAGGCTGTGCCTCCCCAAACAGCCTGGCCCCCACCCCTTATCCACCCCCTCCCACTTCCCGCCCCCCTCAGAACTCCTGACCCATCCAACCCTCCCTGCTCCTTGTCCCCTGACCAACCCTGGGACCCCATCCCCTATCTAACCCCCACTCCTCCCCTGACCCCCCCCCAGAACCTCTGCTCCATCCAACCGCCCCCTGCTCCCTGTCCCCTGACTGCCCCCCGGGACCCCCTGCCCCTTATGCCACCCCCCTGCCCCCTTACCATGCTGCTCAAAGCAGCATGTCTGGCAGCCACGCTGCCCAGCCAGAGCTAGACACCCTGCTGCTCTGCCCTGCAGGAGGGCACAGCCCCGCCGCCCAGAGAGCTGCCCGCGCGGCAGAGTAGCAGGGGAGACAGTGGGGGAGTGGCCAGGGCTAGCCTCCCCAGCCGGGAGCTCAGGGGCCGGGCAGGATGGTCCCGCAGGCCGGATCTGGTCTGCAGGCCATAGTTTGCCCATCTCTGGTCTAGAATATTGCCCTGTATAAGCAAGAGCATTAACTCCTGAATTTCTCTGTCTGAGCCTGATTCGAGAGCCTCAGGGACTAGGAGAAGGTGAGAGCACTTATTCTTCCTTCTCAGATACATTTCCCTCTCACACACACACACCCCACTCACTTCTGGAAGTCACTTCTCCTCCTCCTCATGTCACAAGTTAGGGTACAAAGATGTTGCCTCCACCTCCCAGCAACCTTACAGGCCACAGCTGTCGGCTTCTATCTCCACATTTGGCAGTTCCTAAGGGCTAGGTTTCCCATAGCAGTCCACCAAAGGGGGTTTAACCTATTTCAAATTCAAGACATAGCACATTCCTGCTACAGGGATACATACATAATAGGCAACAATGTTTTCATAGTGAACATGTGGTTTATAATTTCTTTTTTTTTTTTTAATTGTCTAGAAATTGCTCCATTTGCAATTTGCAGCACACCATGTTCTCTATCCATGCTGCCAGCAGAGCCTGGCTGCTTTCAGATTTTACACACTACTGAAGCAGGGGAGGGCTATGGTGAGCAACTCTCTGCAGAATGTTGTAACTGGTTTTAGAATCCAGATACTAAGTAGTGAGGTTAAGCCCCCCACACTTCAAATGGAGTGGAAATCTTACCTCCACAATCTGTTTAAATTTCAGTGACCAGGGGCCTTGCATTCCATGTTGAGCTCCACACCTTCGTTACCCATTCGGGAATGTGCTGTGGTTACCACTGAGCAAACAGTGTGGTGACTTCTGTTCAATTTTTATAATGATACCTTTCAACTAAGAATATAGTAATAATCTCTGTTTTGAAAAAAAGCCACAAAATGTTCAGCATATCTGCACAAGTTGCAGAGTGATTCCTGAAGCAGCTTTTTATTTTTGCATAGAATATTACATCAAATTTCAGGATATTTAGGAGCAAAGACCTCCCCGTTCATAAAGAGAACCTTCAGTGCTGGTCCTGGACTGTCTCTCTCATGCTGCTCCAGACAATAGAGATACACATCATAACTCAATTAATGTAAAGGGGAGGCTTTACTTTTTCACACCTACTGGGCTTTTCTTTTTTAATCATGTTGCCTTTAAAAGGAGGAGAACAAAATAGCTCAGGTACATTACCTCAGGTTTCCTCAAGGTATCTCAAAGACTTTGGGTTTAGATTGGATATTTGGTAATACATTTGAAATTCTCTACTCCAATACAGTCCATTCCATCTGCAGTGAAAAGTAAACCTTAAGCTACAGTACCTGTATGCTGTCATCCCTCAGAATTGTGAGCATGACAATGCTGCTAGGTTAACTGTTAAGTGAAATGCCTAGTCATCCGCATTGTGCTGACACAGACAAGACAGCTTCACAAATGTTTCAGAAACTCCAGCATTTGGTAAAAGGCATATTAATAATGAGGAGTTCTATTTCCCTGCTGCCCCCGCTCTGCCTAACTCGCCTTACCACTTTACCTTCCACAAAACCTATTGAGGGAGACCCCAAGTCACCCCAGCCAGTAATATCGCTCCCATTTTACAAGCGCAAAGGCAAAGAAAAAGCAAGCTTTGAACACCAGAGAGCGAGTGATGCAGGAATAGAATTCAGTTTGCTGGTCTGCTAGACTTATGTTTTATTCAGTAGGGCCTATGGCTGCAACTCCAACTTATCTATTCAGTCTGTGAATCGGGTATAAGCATTTCTCCATTTTTGTAAGGTATATTGAAATACACAAATGAAAGAGTGGTACATAAATACAAAATATTATTATTGCCCCCGTTTAAAAGAGCACTTCTGTTCTGAAAAGGGAAAAACACAGCATCATGGAGTTCCAAGTCTTTTTCCCTAAATGCCAGCCCTGCAAATTCATCCTGGGCTCTGGAAGGCAAGCTAGATTCTTTCCATCTCACTCCTCACTAATAGTAAAGATTCTGAAGGCCAAATCAAGCCCTCAGTTACACCTGTACAATCCATTTGCCTATAAGCATACCAAATTTCAAACAAAGGTTCAGTTGTTTTTCTGACTTTCCCTATGGGCGTGTGGGAAAAGCATCACAATTATTAAAATGGGTTTGCACAGACTAAACTGATTAGAGCTTAGAAAATCAAGTTAATGATAATGTACAATATGGAATAGATTCCATTTCACTGTTCCAATGACACTAAACTGGAAGGAGTGGTAGATATGCTGGAGGGTAGGGATAGGATACAGAGGGACAGAGACAAATTAGAGGATTGGACCAAAAGAAATCTGATGAGGTTCAACAAGGATAAGTGCAGGGTCCCGCACTTAGGACGGAAGAATCCCATGCACCACTACAGACTAGGGACCGAAAGGCTAGGCAGCAGTTCTGCAGAAAAGGACCGAGGGGTTACAGTGGACGAGAGGCTGGATATGAGTGCCCTTGTTGCCAAGAAGGCTAATAGCATTTTGGGTTGTATAACTAGGGGGCATTGCCAGCAGATTGAGGGACGTGATCGTTCCCCTCTATTCATCATTGGTGAGGCCTCATTTGGAGTACTGTGTCCAGTTTTTGGCCCCACACTACAAGAAGGATGTAGAAAAACTGGAAAGCATCCAGCGGAGGGCAACAAAAATGATTAGGGGACTGGAACACATGACTTATGAGGAGAGGCTGAGGGAACTCGGATTGTTTAGTCTGCAGAAGAGAAGAATGAAGGGGGATTTGATAGCTGCTTTCAACTATCTGAAAGGGGGGTCCAAAGAGGATGGATCTAGACTGTTCTTAGTGGTAGCAGTTGACAGAATGAGGAGTAATGGTCTCAAGTTGCAGTGGGGGAGGTTTAAGTTGGATAGTAGGTAAAACTTTTTCACAAGGAGGGTGGTGAAGTACTGGAATGCGTTACCTAGGGAGGTGGTGGAATCTCCTTCCTTTGAGGTTTTTAAGGTCAGGCTTGACAAAGCCCTGGCTGGGATGATTTAGTTGGGGATTGGTCCTGCTTTGAGCAGGGGTTTGGGCTAGATGACCTCCTGAGGTCCCTTCCAACCCTGATATTCTATGATTCACAGTTGTTCAGCTGTGTAGGCTCAGCAGGGCTAAGAGGAGTGAAAAACAGAAAATATCCCAAACTTTTGTTGCTAAATTCAGCAGCTTTGACTGAATACATGAAAGAAGCAGATCTATTGAGCAAGGTAGTTGGTACTTTTATTGTTACTTTTCAAAGAGGAACAGAACTTTAAAGAAGGGACAAAAAACTGGGAAGCATGGTGGTCTCACGGATAATTCGGAAACAAGCTAAGAGATCTGGTTTCTAGTGCCAGCCCAGTGATGCGGATACTAAATACTTCACATAAGGACTGTGAGGATTACATGTGTATGTATCACAAAATCAATCAAACCTTTTGAAAATGGAAAGGCTCTAAGTAATAATTGGGGATATCTTTCTAAAAGATGAAGTTATGAGCCCAATGCAGAGATTACAAGGTGAGCTCCTCTAGCCTGTGTTTTGCAGGTCGGACTACATGATCACAGTGTCTCTTTCTGACCTTCAAATCTATGAATCTGTGACTCAACTATTTCTGTAAAACATGCAGTCCCACTACCAAAGGTCCTGCACATCCATAACTCCCACTGACTTCAGCTGCAGTACTTCTGAAGATCAGGCCAGATTCATCTCAAATTGGGTACCCAGAACTTTAGAAACACACAACTAGTGGCCACTTGTGAATACTGTGGTTTAAGTGACTTGCCCAGCATCACATGGGAATCCTTTAGCACACATAGAACTCACTTCCCCTGGACAACATTCAGTTGTCTTAATCCCAGACTATTCTTGCTCTTCCTGCAGTCCCCCTGACTCATTTGCTATATACCTTCCTACTTCAGGAGTTTTACAGATAGCAACTTAATTCAGCAGACCATCGTTCACTCCCTGAGCTCTGCCCACATGCATCTCTTTACAGGATCTGAGAACAAAGCACCTAGCCCAAGAGTTGATACACAAAGTAGCACCAGTACAGCTTTTGAACACTCAAACATAAAAATAATGTTTTACTGAAAAACTACATGGTTTATATGTAATATATAATAGGCTAATAAAGTATAAGGATTGTATTGACATTCATTTGGGATCATCTGCATAAATCACTTGTGGCTTCATTACTTGCAACAGAACAATTCTAGGTCTTGTCTACATTGAGAGGGGGAGTTAAACTAAATTAAGTCATGTGAACCTGGTTTGAAAATGCTTGTGTACACAAGATGAAAATCATTATGTGCACTAAGTCTGAATTTATCATGAACTCTGAAGTCCTCTTTCAAAGTGAGCTAATTGCTGCAGATCAAGTTAGTTCGGTCTATTCGTGTATACGCAATGCTGCTGCTCACTACTTGGGCTGTCCTCCAATGGCTGTCCCACACTACTTTGTGGACAACTGTTACTGACCTATGTGTTTACATTCCTGCCCTCGCTCTACTGTAAAGCTGACTGATACCTCCTCCCCAGTCTAGAAGCAGGTACGAGCCCAGATTTTGCCCTTGGATTCAAGTATATCAGAACTGCTGCAATATCACCCCAGACACCCTACAACATGCCTCAAGCAGCTGCTTGGAGCTGTACTGAGACCCTGGATCTCATCGCCATCTGCAGAGAAGCATCAGTGCAGGAAGCTCTTGTGGCTAGCCACCTGAATGGACTTGCAGATGTGAGGGGTCATGACCAGGAGATCAAATAGCACTGGATAAAGAGTAAACTGCTCAAGAGGACCTACATTTAAAACCATGGATGACAGGAAAAAAATCCAGCAGGGGACAAGTAACTTATGTATTTTGAAGACCTGAACAGGATTTTGCATGACCGCATTACAACTCAACTCCCAGGAAAACTGTGGAGCCTGCTGCATGCCCCCTCTATCCCAAAGAGGGCCAGCAAGCTCATCGGAAGAGGAGCCCAAGCAAGCCAGTGAGAACTTCACAGAAGTCAGGATCTCTTCAGAACTCAGGCAGGACCATGATACCAGCCCTGCAGCAACAAAGCCTGATTCCTGCTGTACAATAACCGAGCCCAACTCCCAGGAAGCAACCCAGGCTGGGTCTGAGAAGCCAGATCCTATGGAGGGAACCTCAGCATGTAAATATCTATTTTTAAAAAATAATGTATTGTTATTATGTCACAGCATCATGTCAGCTTCTGTTCCAGGTGCCCCATGGCTGCAGTCATTTTAGATGGAGTGAGCTAGGAGTCTTTCCTAGTCCAAGGTCCTCACCTGCCCTCCCTCAGCCCACACTGTCTGTATCTTTCCCTCTCCCTCCCAAAATGTTGCAGCCAGACCATCAGCCTCTGGCTCATGTTAAAGCCCCAACTATCAACCATTTTAAGTCCTTGCCACAGAGAGCACATACCTATTTTTTATCTGCCCACTAATGTGTCCGTTCACCAGTTCAAAATGGCAGCCGCAACCTCTACCCCACCGCCTTCTGTGGCGGATTCCAATAATGAATACATTTATTTAGGCTAAATGCAAAAGTTTGAGACAATGATTACAGGAAAATAAATTTGGTTAGTGTTCTCAGTTGACATGAGACAGATGTGGATACTGTAAGCCCACAAAGTTACAAAGAATACAGTTCCCTGTTAAGGTATAGATGACCCGTAACATGCATTTTTTACAGGCAAAGAGCTTTACCATAGGGATACCAAAGCTTCTCATGGCTTTTCACAAGCTTAAATAGAGAAAGACTGGGAACAGTGAGCTTCACACAATTCTTGCAGAATTCCATCTCTTTTTCTCTGCAATTTCACTGTGTGAGAAGGGCAGATAAAGCAGAATCTAAAATTGAGAAATTGCTCAGTTTTTATCCAGACATTTAGGGTTAGCTGCACAGTTTGTTCCCCTGTTATAGCTTGCAACTCCCTTCCACAACTGCAGCACTTCTGGGGTGGACAATCTTAGTGAATAGGTTTACAGTGTCTCAATGATTTTCCATTTTGTCTTTTTGAATAAGGCCTCTCTTCCTCTCAGTCACCCGCCTCACCGTAATGTTATCTAGAGTCAGGGCAGCCTAAAGGAGATGTAGAGGGATTACTATACAGCTTGCCCCCAGATAGCACCTCCAAGGCACAACAAAACTTTCCTTATACTCACAAATACTGGACAAAATACAACATACTTGTATAATTTTTGGCACCTTTTTCCCCCTGCTCCTTCCAAACCATTCCACAAACAGTGCCACCTTCCTTTCAAATGGCCAAATGCACACTCCATTACCATTTTGCAATTACTGAGGAGGTAGTTAAACAGTCCCTTCCCTCCATCCAAACACCCTATGAATGGCTTAATTAACCTGGGTGCTGGGTCCTCCCAGAAAAACTGGAGCAATCTCCACACCATTGATGTCCATTGTGTTCCTGGGGACAAAGAGTCCTTTCTAAACTGAGGTACACAGAGCTCAGTTCTGAAAGACCCCAGCACTGCGGACCCTTCCAGGCCATCCAGTGTTTCTGTCCATAAGTAAGCCCTGGATTTCACCCAGCCCTGGAAGCACCATGGAGAAAATACCCCTTTCGTTTATGAATTCTGAGCCCCAACATGGGAGGAGCAGGGAGGGAGGGGAGTACCAAGTAATTGGTACATGCATCCCATCACTACACCCAATATAGTCTGGGAACCCCATGCATGCAAAGCAACTCAGTCATTTCCTCAGCACTACCAAACTTTATAACTCTGTGCAACAATACCTCTTCCATGGCATCACACACCTGCATGACAATGGCCCTCAGTCTACTTTCCCATGTCAAATTGCTTGTCTACAGACTAGTAGTATTCAGGGGTGATTAGCGTTCAGATGGCAATGATAACCACTTCTCAACAGGCAAGGAGCATCACATGTTGGTATGCTACCACTGCGGCTCCAAACTAGTTCAGCACATCTCAGAAAAAGACTGCTCTCCCCATCCTGAAATTCTCTCACCACTGCTGGTCATCCAAGTACTGCAGAACAATCCTTTCCCGCCATACCACACTGGTTTCCTAAGCCCAGAAATGACATTTCACAGTATGAGGTTGCTCCAGTAACCACTCAGGGCAGATTGGAAGAGGCCCTGGAGGTTTTTCGCCTTCCTCTGTAGCATGGGGCACGGGTCACTTGCTGGAGGATTCTCTGCTCCTTGAAGTCTTTAAACCACGATTTGAGGACTTCAATAGCTCAGACATAGGCGAGAGGCTTATCGCAGGAGTGGGTGGGTGAGATTCTGTGGCCTATGTTGTGCAGGAGATCAGACTAGATTATCATAATGGTCCCTTCTGACCTTAGTATCTATGAATCTATTATCAGCTGCTCAATGTCCTCCGCTTCTTCTTCTTCCTGCTTTCTCCGACTCTGAACCTCTTCAAGCTGCTGTCACATCACCTGGCCCATGATGCAGCAGGAGGAGTCCAAAGCAGAATTCATTCAGCTTTGAGCAATGAAATACAGCTCAAGCAGCCTCTGGGTATTCACGGTTACCAGCATAGCGGAAACAGCTTTGCTGGGTCCTATGCTGGCTGACAGCATTCAAAAATGGTGCTGGCCCACCCAGAAAGGAAGGCTCGGGGCAGAGACCATGGAAACATGGGTTTTTTTTTAATTTTTATATGCCTGTTTCCCACTGTGCATCCCATAATGCACAGAGAAAAATACCAGGGTGAACACTGTTCATCAGCAAAGCAAAGGATCATGGGATACATTCAGATAATACCACATACTTAGTACACAGCAAGGTGGCACCACATGTACACAACGTGTTTTAAAAGCGGGTACAGACATCCTCTGTGCATGCTATTAGTGCATCTTGCGTACTGTGGGCTACCTGACATCAAAAAGCTGCAGGTTAAGCCTGCCATGTATAGAAGCCCACAGAACTGTATTCCACACCACTGTGGCTTGTATTGTATAGATATAGATATGTTTTTACTTTACAGCTGACCAAAAATGTTCAAAGTTTTAAAATGTGCTGGTTCTGAATTTGTTGAACTTCTGTGGAATTGCAGAAATTTTGCACAACGCTTTTGCAGAAACTTGAGTGAAAGGTCACAGAATATTTCCAAGCTGTATAGTGACACGACAAGTTGTATGGTATTGGTTCTTGCTTCCTGATTGTCTAAGCTTATTCCACATGGCCAAAAGAGTCAACAGAAACCATTCTATTTCTCACAGCAATAGGATGCAAATCTTCTTCCTTCTGAAACATTACATTTGTACTTTGTTTTAAAAAGTCCAAGTATCGTTTTGATTGACTCACATTTTATATATTTTTTCATCACGTTATATAGGCACCATCTGTGTGCAATCCTTCCTGAGCCCTTATGATCCGCCTTACTTGTAATTTCCAAATCAAAATAAATATGCTATCAAATAGTCTGAAAGTAACAGTTTCCTGGAATACATACAACAGGACTGCAGCACAAAGTTTTTCATAATTTCCCAGTACAGGTCAAACAAAAAACGATTTTGGACAGAAAACGAAGTTGCTCTCATTAGCTTTTTCTAATAAAGTTATTCAAAGAAAGGTTTGCAGCACACACACACACAATGTGTAAAGAGTTGAGTTCCAAACACTCTTCATATTCCCAGTGTCTGCTGAGACTCAAAATTATCACTGAAGGTCCAAGGTCCCAAAGAAGTTGCTGCTCTAGCTCCTAGCACCTCTTGTCTATCCTTGATATATGCTGGCAACTCAGGACTTTGGAAAAGATCCATTAACGGTACCATCATAACGAAGATCTTTGTGAACATGACGGGGATGTGGCCAGGATAAAAATGAGGTTTGTTTAAAACATGTGGCCCACAGTTGCCATGAAGAACGTCTTAAGTAGCTGCTACAGTTGCTGCTGAACACTCTGAGTACAGATAAAGTTTAGTCTTCTCTCAGAATTTTGTTAGACGTTTCTATGCAAAATTGGCTTATGAAATTTACTGGGTAGAACTGCTGTGGGCATGAGCTTCTTCCCAGTATTAAAAAAAACGTCTCTAGCAAAGGACATTAAATTGTAAGCATATTCTGTGTGATATTCCAAACATGTAAATTAGATAATAAAAACTTAGGACTATTCTATAATGAAGTACTTCTAATCAAACATGAATGATTCTCCCTCTGTTTGCCATTTGTCAGCTATTTCATATTGGATGAAACGAGTAACAAAAGAGTAGCTTAGGTCGAAAGGTATTAAGCTTAAGCAAAATGAAAGGATATTTAATTACAGAGAGTGTTCCAAGAAAGAACATAGGAGCCTTTGGTTTAAGGCTGACCTCAAATTACTATCCCAGAGGCAAGCAGGGGCCCAGCACCAGCCACAAGCTTCTTTCAGGAGTTGGCTGTGGCACGAGTCTACTCAAGTAGTGTACTACAGCGTACTCAAACAGAAAATTATCCAGTTCCCAACAGCATTTAGCGTGGAGCTGACAAATTTCTGGGGCTGCTGGGAGGTAGGTTGCAGAAAACTTCACTCTACCACCTCACTACTCTTCCTGGGCCAAACCTCCTACCAACTTCTGCTGTCACATCCTCCTCCCTTCCCAACAGGACAGAAAGCAACAGGGGAAGACAGGGGCTGGGGTTGGGCAGGGAACCCATAGTTGCTCCATGATGAAGAGTCAGCTGGTTTGTCACAACAGGTAGGGAGAATGAGGGTAGATATTCGCTCAGGGACCTTCCAAAGTCTGTAGAGCAAGCAATACAGGAAAAGGAGGGGGAAAGGAGGAAACTGTAAGGGGAGGTGGAAGTGGCTCTTGTTTCCACTCAGATCTCAGCACCTCTGATTTGATGAAGATACCATATCTCATCTCCAAAGCCCTTCACAGTAAAAGTCAAAATAACACTTGATGGTTCAAACTGAAAAAATTCCTACATTTAATCAGG
The DNA here is from genome assembly GCF_965140285.1 of Lepidochelys kempii. Taxonomy (NCBI): domain Eukaryota; kingdom Metazoa; phylum Chordata; order Testudines; family Cheloniidae; genus Lepidochelys; species Lepidochelys kempii. Next base: position 73,901,806 of record NC_136390.1, on the reverse strand, counting down.
TTATCCAATGAAAAGCTATGTTGCCATTCTTGTTTGGGTTGGACCTTGCACCTTCCAGCACAAGAGTAGGGGAAGGGGAGGAGAGTATTCAAGTCCTGCATCGAGGCCACAGCTCAAAACAAAGTAACTCTTCAGAGCAATACATGGGAACTGCTGCAGTGTGTTAGAGGTGATTTCAGGTAAGCCATTAAACTAGGGATCCCTTTCCGAGTAATATCAAAAACATAAAGCAGTGGTACTCAAGCTTCAAAACTTGCAGAATATAACTGACGGAACATCCCACCTTGTGCAAAATGAGCACAAAAATCAAGATGTTGAGAACAGAATTAATCAAGGAACCAAAGGATATGACTAGAAGAAATTCTTAAATTGCCTATAACATCAATGCTATGAACCTGGGTAACAACCAAGAGAAAGCAGAATTGCTCATTAAATGAGCATAAATTAGATTTAATTGCTATTACCAAAACCTGCTAGGATAATTCACACAAACAGAATGTTAAAATCAATGGTTATGACCTCCTTAAGAAGGATCCAGTTGGCAAAAGGGAAGAGGGAGTGGTACTCTATATCAAAAATGGAATTACCTGTTTCCAAGTCACTGATAATTCAGAAGAAAATGAACTTGAATACTTATGGATCAATGGCCTAACAGATAAAGCACAAGATGAGTTGGTGTCTGCTACAGACCACCAAATCACACTAGGGAACATGATGACTTCCTCCTTTTGCTCCTATCTATAATTGGTAGGGAAAATAACTGACTATGGGGGGACTTAAATTTGAGTGACATATGCTAAAGGTTTCATGTTACCAGTACTAAAATATTCTTGGAATTTCTAAACATTATAGATGACAATTGCCTAACTCAAAAAGTGTGGCAGCCAACACAGGGGAATTCTTCATTCCTTGTGGTAACAGATAATGAGGAACTAATCACAGAAGGTAGCTTAGGTACAACTGATTCTCACTTGATTTATAATGCTCAAGCAAAATAAAATCTAGACCAGTAAAGAAAACAAAAGAGAGAGAGCACACACTTTAACAGGGCCAATTTCACAAAGGGAAAACAATTATAAGCCAAATCAGATGGGAAGAAGTAGTTAATCAGAAAAATGTAACTGGCAATTGGAAATCGTTTAAGAATGCATTACTAGATGCCCCAGAAGCCACAATCCACAGTTAAGGAAGAAGGCTGCGCTCGTTAAAAATCGACATGGTTTAGAGGGGAAGGCAAGGCAGCTAGAAAAAAATTTATATATATTAACAAATGAAAGAAAGGGGAAGTTGATAGTAATGAATATAAATCAGAATTTAAGAATTACAGAAAACTTATAAAAGAAGCCAACGGACACAAGGATAAATCTATGGCCAACCACGTTAAGGATAATAAGGAATATTTTTAAAATATATAAGGAACAAAAAAATTCTGGACAATGGTATTAGTTCTTTAGTAGACAGAAATGGTAGAATTATCAGCATGACTGCATTAAAGGCAGAAGTATTCAATAAATATTTCTGTTCTGGCTAAGGGGAAAAAAATCAAATGATATAGTCTCATACTGATAACTCTTTCCATTCCACTAGTATCTCTGGAGGATGTTAAACAGAAGCTACTAAAGTTAGATAAAGTTAGAGGGTGGTGAAACACTGGAATGCTTTACCTAGGGTGGTGGTAGAATCTCCTTCCTTAGAAGTTTTTAAGGTCAGGCTTGACAAAGCCCTGGCTGGGATGATTTAATTGGGGATTGGTCCTGCTTTGAGCAGGGGGTTGGACTAGATGAGCTCCTGAGGTCCCTTCCAACCCTGATATTCTATGATTCTGTAAGGTGTTTGACTTGATATCCCCCAACAGTTTGATTAAAAAATTACAAAGATATCGAATTAACATGGCACATACTAAATAGATTAAAATCTAGCTACACAATAGATCTCAAAAATGTAATTGTGAACAGGGATCATCATCAAGCAGGTGTGTTTCCAGTGGGGTCCCAAAAGGATAGACTCTTGGGCCTACGCTATATAAACATTTGTATCACTGACCTGGAATGAAAAAAAAAAATCACTGAAAGTTTGCATGTGACACAAATATTGGGGGAGTGGTAAATAATGAAGCAGATCCATCATTCGTTGTGAACACTCTGGATCAGTTTGTATATCAGGTGTAAGTGAACAATATGCATTTGAATATGGCTAACTGTAAATGTACGCATACAGGAACAAAAAATGTAGGCCACACTTACAAGATGCAGAGGATCAGCCGTGTTAGTCCGATGAAGTGAACTGTAGCTCACGAAAGCTTGTGCTCAAATAAATTTGTTAGCCTCTAAGGTGCCACAAGTACTCCTGTTCTTTTTACTTATAGGATGGGAGACTACCCTGGGAAGTAGTGACTTCGAAAAAGTTTTGAGGGTCACAGTGAGTAATCTGCTGAACATGAGCTCCCAGTGTGACACTGTGGCCAAAAGAGCTCATGCAATCTTGGAATCCGTAAACAAGGAAATCTCGAGGAGGAGCTGAGTGGTTATTTTACCTCTCTATTTGACATTTGTGCAACTACCACTGGAATACTGTGTCCCGTTCTGGTGTCCACAATTCAAGAAGGATGTTGATAAAGCAGACAATTCAGAGAAGAGCCACGAGAATTAGTACAGGATTAGAAAACATGCCTTATATAGTAAAAAGAAAAGGAGTACTTGTGGCACCTTAGAGACTAACCAATTTATTTGAGCGTAAGCTTTTGTGAGCTACAGCTCACATCCGATGAAGTGAGCTGTAGCTCACGAAAGCTTAAGCTCAAATAAATTGGTTAGTCTCTAAGGTGCCACAAGTACTCCTTTTCTTTTTGCGAATACAGACTAACACGGCTGCTACTCTGAAACATGCCTTATATAGTGAGGCTCAGAGCTCAATCTACTTGGTTAACAAAGAGAAGGCTGATTACAGTCTATTAAGTTCTACATGGGGAACAAATATTTAATAATGGGCTCTTCAGTCTAGCAGAGAAAGGTATAACAGGATCCAATGGCTGGAAGCTGATGGACAAATTCAGATTGGAAATAAAGGTATAAATTTTTGTCAGTGAGAGCAATTAGCCATTTGAACTATTTACAAAGTGTCACGGTGGATTCTCCATCACTGATTATGCTTAAAATCAATTCTGTATATTCTTCTAACAAATCTACTCTAGAAATCATTTTGGGGAAGTTCTATGGTCTGTGTTATAAAGGAGTTCAGACCAGATGATCACAGTAGTCTCTTCTGGCCTCGGAATCTATGAAAGACTGCATCAAGAAGTCATGTCATATTGCAACTGGAAGAATAACATCAGTTTAATACCTAGGTACTGGGAGTGAAGAGGGGTTCATGCCTCCATCCTTCCCCCCTTCCCGCCCTCCTCCCCCCAACTATTATAAGAGGATATTTTTCCTCCCTTCCCAACCCTTCTATCTACCCTCTTGCTGGTCTGGGGGCTTTTCTTCTCTCCCTTGCTTTGTTTCTCTATTTCTCAGTTCTGCGAAGAGGGGAAAGGAGTAATGAGAGGTAGGTTCAGTGTCAGATGGGGTGGCTGACACATTGTTCTGATTTTGCGTTCAAACGCCTTACCCTGAAAAGCTGTGTAGATGATCAACTCTGATGTCCTGTTTAATATGTACTCTCTCAGTAAAACAGTTTCCTACGCCCAAGGCTGAATGCTGTTGCTGAGCATGTAACAGTTGCATTTGCTTATGTGGTCACTGAACTACACAGATCCAATTAATTATGAATCCCTGAAGTATGAAGTACCATCACAAAAATCTATTCTGGATCAAGCCAAATCTTTTTGTGGAAAAATATGCTGTGAATAAAATAATTTTTTCCAACTTGAGGCTAACTCTGTGGACTATCAAAACCAGCAGATACTTTCTTGTCATGTGTTGTGAACATTTTTTGCTAAGGAGTTTTGGTAAGTGTTACCAGCATAAAATCCCATGTTGAATACAACTACTGAACTTTCCTGCTGTATTCATTCTTTAGAAATTATCAAAGCAATTCCTTAACTGTATGGTAGAACTGACAGTCAGAACCTAGCAAAATTTAAAGTTTGATCATGGTCTGAATCAGGGGTTCTAAATCATCTCAAGTGAAAAGCAGAATACTGATGGAACATATGTTAATTATATGTATCCAAACAGTACTGTCCTGGCATGAAAGAAATCAGAGCCCGGTTCCTTTGACTTCCATTTTCTCCAGCAGGGATGTAGATCCAGGCAAAATAAAGACGTTATAATTATATATATAGAAAGTAACTGATAGGTCACACCTGAAACCTGAAGAATTTCTTACTGAAAAATTCTTAAGTTCAGGACCAATTCCCCATGAAATATTAATCAGTTATTTTTCACTCATGGCCAATTAACATCATTTTTAGAAAACCCAGAAGAAATGAGAACCAATTACTGATTAAAGATGTAAATGATTCTTTAAATTTGTCTTCATATCTTTAATTTTTCTTCTTCCCCTACAAAATCTGAAAGCTCGGTATAAATACTGTCTTGCATTCAAAGGCCCTCTTCTAACATTGTTTTGCAGATATATAAATGCAAATTCACGTTTTAGATTTTTGGGATAGAGAGGAAGTTGTGCAAGTCACACTTCTGTGCCCATTCAAGACTGTGGTGAAACCAAAGTATCTGCAGTGGATCAACATAGGGAATTTTAATAACCTGAAGGGAGGGGTAAATAAGGGGTAAATAAGGCCAGGGAGGGGTAAATAAGCAACTGGAGCCTTGTTGTAATGGGAGGAGAAAGAGAGAGAAGTTGCTAAGGATGTATATTATTCATCCTATGTGAATTGTACTAAGGCATAAAAATAATACTTAACATTTAAATGCTGCTTGACATTTTCAAAGACATGAGCAATTATTAATTAATTAACCCTACAACCCCTGTGAAATAGGTAAGTGTCATTTCCATTCTTGTATATGAGGAAATGGACACAGAAAGGTTACATGACACATCCAAGAACAAACAGCAAGCAAGTGGGGCAAAAAAATATTAGAATTTAGGAGCTCCCAGTTCTCAGCTCTGTCCTTATTCCACAAGACTAGGCTGCCTGAAGACTAGATACTATGAAAATCAAAACGGGGTCTGATGAGATTTGAATCCAGAAAGTGTACTAGGAAATATATAGGACAATTTCTGGATTCAAATCTCATCAGACACTTGAGTGTAGGAAGGAGTTATCTTAAGGCTGACATAATTAAATAATTAATTTGTTTTAAGATGGAAAGTGTAATGAAACTTTGGCAGTCCAACCCTGCCATTTTTTCCATCTTATGCAATATCATCTAAAAATGCCACCCCTATGTGATTTAATAAACATACCAAACCTAGGGACACAAACAACCAAACAGCAGTAGAGGCATAGGCCGATTATACAGTTATCACTAGATAACAATATAGTCACTAATGTTAACAAGTACACTTGTTTAATTGGGTTACCACATGGATGCCAACAAATGTGCCGTTTTACAGTAACTTGGTAGTTAGCCTTTGTTACCACTATAGGTTCAGTCTCCATGAAGGATATGCCATGTACTATACAAAGTATAATAAAACACTAAGCTTGGTCAGCTTGAGGAATCTTCTGGAGTGTTAATAATCCTGCGTGCTATCCATTTTAATCGTCTCCTTTCTTGAACAAGACTAAGTAGCTCTGAGTATCCAAGAATTCTAAGTGACCTCTCTGAAACCTGAACCAGGTTCAGAAAAACACAGTGAACTGAGCAAACCTCTGCATTTTCTTTAAAAGCTTTTGGAGTAGAGGAACTAGAGGCAGTGATCTGATAGCTGGAAAGTTTCAATGCACTGAAAAGACACCCCATTCCTTTTGGATATCTAAAGCAACAAAAAGACGATAAACTTCTGTCCATGCTTGACAAACTGCTCTATTACAGAGTCCATCCCCTTGTGATGGCCAATTTCTAAACAGCTGTAGCTTTTTAAAAAAGAATCTGTGAAAGTGACTGGTTAATTAGGTCCAAGAACAGGCTGAAGCAAGGAGCTGAAATTTCATGCATCCTATTGCTATACCATAGAGGTTCTCAAACTGGGGGTTGGGACCCCTCAGGGGGTCGTTAGGTTATGTGTGGGGTCGAGAGCTGACAGCCTCCACCCCAAACCCCGCTTTGCCTCCAGCATTTATAATAGTGTTAATATATTAAAAAGTGTTTTTAATTTATAAGAGGGGTTGCACTCAAGAGGCTTGGTATGTGAAAGGGGTCACCAGTACAAAAGTTTGAGAATCATTGCTACAGAACTTTTCTTTTGCTGAACTTCTTTTAAAGGCATTATGCTGCAGTCTCAGAGTCCAGGAAAACTTCCACAGTAATATGCTGACAAATTTTGATTGTGTAGGCTACTAAGACAGTAGTAGAATCTATTTTTTTCTTTGCTTACTACCAATCCCTAGCATTTTGTGAGGACTACTCTGTATCTTGGGCAGCAACAGGCTCTGTTTAGCCTACTGAGACAATGCTGAAACCTCCCATCTCTGGTCTGCTACAGTCCCTACAACCACCAAGATTCTCCATCAAACCATTGAGGAGTGGTGCTTAAAGTTGCTATTGCTGACAATCTTGATATGCCTTTTGCACTACAACATCCATATTACAGAGTAAAAGCATCTGTTAGCTATGCTTAAACGCTGTTCTAAATACCTGCTTTATAAGCCGCATATTGTCTCCCTCATTAACCAACTCTTTTACAGTGGTTGGTATGACATGTCAAAGTAATTGCTTTGTTCCTTGAACGCCATCTATGAAAAACACAGCCAAAATGTTAAGGAATGCGTTAATACTTTCCTGGAACAGACAAACTCAGTCAATGTACTGGAATATGCTACAAGGACACACCCAAGTCACCCTTAAACCCTACAGATCTGTCATGACTTGCATAGTAGATCAGCTGTGGGAAAACTAGTGCCAATTTGCACAGTTTTGCTACTCAAAGTAAAAACTTTTGAGTTTAAAAAGAACATGTTCCCATGGTGCATTCTAGCATTTTCCTGGCAAATTATATACACCACATTGTTTTCATACTTCCAGTAGTAGAGAAATTGCTTAAGATTACTTTCAATTGTAGCAAAATGAGCAACAATAAAGTTTACACTGACAAGAAAACTACTTCACATAAGTGTTTCCAGCTTAAACGGCATGAAACGTGATTTTTTTAAAAAATCATACTCATTCTAGTGCTAAAATGAAAGTACACTTAATGTAGACCAGTGATTCTCAACTTTTGTACTGGGGACCCCTTTCACACAGCAAGCCTCTGAGTGTGGCCCCCCTTATAAATTAAAAACACTTTTATATATTTAACACCATTATAAATGCTGGAGGCAAAGTGGGGTTTGGGTTGGAGGCTGATAGCTCACGACCCCCACGTAATAACCTTGTGACCCCCTGAGGGGTCCCGACCCCCAGTCTGAGAACCCCTGATGTAAATATTATTGTATTTGATCAAACATGCAATGAGGGCATTCTACGAAACATTGTATTTGATTTAAATCCTGAAGAGGCTTACCTATATATTTTACATAATGCATCAATTCTGATTAAAATGTTGGAGATTCTAGTTTTACAATGAAAACCTCAAAGCAGCTTTTATTCAAGTGGCATAGACAGACATCATTAGTACTAGCTCACACATTTTAATATATAGCTAAACTCCTGTGTGCAGAACCTCACATCCTCACCATTGATCCAAGTTCATTGAATAAGCAGACTGACATCTAGTGAACATTGAGAACTAAAACACAGACACATGTAAAGCTATTTCTCAAGCTATGCGCGTTTGGTTCATGCTGCTTGAAAACCTAATCGGTTTCGTCAGAAGACTTGAGAACTGCCTATTAACTTTTCTGAATTCAGCAAATAAAAATACATGAATATATATATGAAAAAAATTCCCTATCACAAGTATAGCATTTTTTGCCTCCCCTAAAGTTGCTACTCACTTAAAAGTCTTTTAGGTCCGCTGAATACTATTGCAGCATTAATGTGCTCCATTAGTTTGAAGACTAAAAGAATTTCCATCTAAACTTATTTATATATCTTTTTTAAAAATCAGCAAGATCAATTACAAATAATGCCATTTCGAAGAGAAAATGTTTCCTTTCTTCACAATCATTACATATTAAGTCTTCCATTAACCAGGAAGAAAAAGTTATATTTTAAGAAATAATTATCCCACAAATTAGATTTGAACATATACATATGAAAGTATTTTAGTTTTGCTATGCCAGTGACTGAACTACAGAAAAATGTTTACCTAATCCACCTCTAAAACTCAAAGAAAATGTTCGTTTTATATATTTAAATGATGTACTTGAAGGACACTTTCATGCAACTTTGAAAATAGTAGTTAAAAATAATCTCTTCTCCATTATTTATAACGCCCTCTTAGATACTGGAAAATCACCTGTGCCTGACAGATTTTAGCCTCTTCCGAAACGTTTTCTTCTCTGTTCCTAATGAAGCAGAAGTCACCATTGCTTCATTTATACTTCTTTCTTGTAATGCAACATCATGAATCACATCAGCAAGGATATGAGCAACTTTGGAAATTATGTTTATTTAATAAACTGCTACTTCACAGCTGACACAGAGTTTACATACTGTGTTATCTTGGTCCTGCAAAATGGTAGCTTTAAAAAAACCCCATATTGTAACAAGAAATTGTAATTGTGATCACTTACAACATAAGGTAGATGGAATTATGTTCCTAAACTGTTCTTCAAAGCCACTAACAGATCAGGTTCCAGCTACATTAGAGACCGCAGGCAACATTTTCAAAAGTGCCTACACCACTTAGGCACCTAAATTCCACTGAAATTCAATGGGAATCAATGAGAGAAGTTCCAAAATCACTTAGGCCCTTTGAACTATTTCACCCTGCATCTCCATCTATTGCATTCAGGATAGTTATAGCCCTGTCAGTCCTTGGATATTAGAGAGACAAGGTGGGTGAGGATAATCTTTTATTGGACCAAGTTCTGTTGGTGAGGGAGACAAGCTTTCAAGCCACACAGAGCTCTTCTTCACTTCTGGGAAAGGTACACTCCCAGCATCATAGCAAAATGCAAGGTGGAACAGACTGTTCACAATAAGTAGTTACCACATATTTTAACAGGTTTCAGAGTAACAGCCGTGTTAGTCTGTATTTGCAAAAAGAAAAGGAGTACTTGTGGCACCTTAGAGACTAACCAATTTATTTGAGCATAAGCATCTGATGAAGTGAGCTGTAGCTCACAAAAGCTTATGCTCAAATAGATCGGTTAGTCTCTAAGGTGCCACAAGTACTCCTTTTCTCTTTTCACATGTTTTAAGGTACCACTAACCCCCTCTTTTTGTTTGATGACTACAGAGACGTTAACATGACACTCTACCTTGAACAGTCCCTTACAATATGTACTAAATATTTATACTAAGCAATCTTGTCCACCTTGTATTTTGCTGTGATGCTGGGAGCATACTTTTCCCAGTCCTGATGATGAGCTCTGTGTGGCTTGAAAGCTTGGCCTCTCTCACCAACAAAACTTGGTCCCATAAAAAATTATCCTCACCCATCTTGTCTCTCGAAGTCACTTGCAGTCCTTTATGACACTGCAGATCACAAAGGCCGGACTGAAGCATTCAAGACACAGGGACAAAGCATTCCCAGCTGAGGGGATCTGGCTGTGGAATGAACCTTCAGAGGAGAATACAGAAATCCAGAGTCCAACCGTCTTTGGGAATGACAAAACATTGCCGTTCAATAAAGCTTTTCTACCATTACCAGAATGACCCTGATAGCATCTAACAATATGTCTTCCCTGCTCAAAGTTATTTTAAGCAAAGCTTTTTATAACCCAAAATGGAAGAACCAAAGATGACTCCATTAAGTGCACTAGGGAATTTACTATCACCAATGTAATTGGCGTGAAAGGCACACCGAAGCTATGGTGATGGGTGACAGTACACAAACCTAAAGGTAAACAAATAGATACAGCTAGATAGTGCCCAATGACCTCTACATCCAAAACCACGTAATGATTTCACTTACATTTGCTTGTCCATAAAAACATGCTAACCTATTTCTTATGCCCTCCTTGCTGAAACATGTCAACCTAGCCCTCTGGTCTTTTGATTCCAGGGAAGTATGGAACAAAGCTCTCTCCTGTCTTTCATATAGTGCCACATGTTTTACAAGGAGGGGTTAGTTTTTCTGCAAAACCTCTTCCTTGATATTACAAAACCCAAGAGCATCCTTGGGTGCTTAAGAGCAGGCCAGATTTTAGGAAAACATGAACTTGTAACTTCAGACAATGGTCAGGATTCATGTATCACAGGTGACTAGGGGTCATCAGTGACATAAAACCTCCAGTCTGCCTCAAACAGAGAGGACCTGAACATTACTGGTAATTGCAGGCAGGCGTAATACTATGGAATATTTTAAAAACTCTTGTGATTTTGGTGCCTGGTGAAAAATGGATTAAGGGCCTGTGAAAGCTCTCTACAGAGAGACTTCACCATTCCTCCAATGAAGAAAGGACCTGAGGGAGGGAGGAATAGGCCAAAGTGAATCCAGGATGGCCTTTTTTCCATAACGCTCTGCTCCGCAGCATATAGCTGATCTTCAAGCTCTCGGCACTTCTTAGTGGAACCGAGATGCCTGTAGCCCAGCAGACCCGCAACAATACCATTCTCATTGAAGACTGCTTGTGCTTGATGCCAAAATCAGGTCTTGTCCCTCATAGACAAGCTTTTTAAATTCCTGGTGTTTCTATTGGGGAAAAGTCAACCAGGTTTGAGATCTCTATCCATATTGCCACATGACCCTTGACCATGAAAGCCTGGTACTCCAGCTTAAAGATAGCAGCTGTGGATTTGGAGACACTTTTACCCAGTACCCACCGATGTCATTGATCCCGGGGGTCAACATTCTAAGAGCTGTGGGAATTCTGCACATTAGAAAATCAAGACCCAAGAGTGAGAATTCTCCCAGGTGGTATCTTTAAAAAGAATCCTGTTTAATTAGTTCTGCCATCCCCAATCAATCATGCTAGTCTCTACCTCTCTGTCAGTCCTCTCTGATAAACAATGGCATAAGGCGGCACTCTGCTCCTCGCTCCTCACTCTTTCTCCCCAACTCTTAAGGAGCAGCAGCTCAGAGGCCACTTCACTTCGTAATTTCTTCCAGCCTGTGAGAAGACCAGTAATTCAGGGGCTACTCTGCTCTTTGTCCCCCCCTCACTTTCTGTGAATAACCTCACAGCTCCAGCCACTCTGCTCTCTCCCTGCCCCCCTAATAAAAAACCCAGGAGCACCTGGACTGTTCTGCTCCTCGAGAAGAGCCAGCAGATCCCCAATCATACTCACTTGGTCAGCATTTTCACTCACCATGGAAAAGTGACTTTTTCCATAATCATCATGATCATTCAATAAATTTATAGCTATAATCTGCTAACCCTTTTACAATAGAAAATAAGACAATACTCTGTATGCCTTTCTTCCTGGAGTAACACTCAACAGAAATGTATTTTTCTTCTTACCAGAACTGGGCATATGGTTCACTCTAGGTGGATTTAGCAGCTCTACTGGCTGATCTCGGCCAGAAAGTCCATCTGGAAAACACAAAAAGGATTTGATATCATCACCTGTTTGTGGAATGTCTAAATTAGTTCAAATAACCAAAGTCACTAAGAGAGCCAGCACTAGGGATATGCAGACTAAGCAATTGTTTTGGACACCAAGCAGCTCAACGGTTGCGGGGACGAGGGGCCTTTAATTATTAGCATGTGTTTGGAAGGGGGCAAAAATATTCCTGCTTAGGGCTCACAGTAGGCTAGCACCACCTCTAGTCACCAACTAATTATCAGTGCAAAGGGAGAAAAAATACAAATATCAAAAATCACTTTAAACAATGATGCTCTAAAGTCAGCACCATAACATTCACTATATGAAATCTACTTTCATCTGTTCTGCTTTGGTTTTTATTTAGTACTTAGTTGTACTGGTCAGTCTTGCTACTAAAAAGGTACAGTAAATAAGTCCTATCATTCAATAAATAAATGGCTATTTATTTTTCTATTTAACAACAGTATGGTGAAGTTGCTAACAGACCTGGGAGGCATATTCTAAGAACACCTGTAGTATGCTGAAAAGATAGTAAAGAAAACAGAGCGCGTTGCAGGAGATTAAAATGCACAGACATGCATCATGCGCCCTGTTTGGCACTGGTTTGGATGTCAGAAAAAGCACTCTAAAAAATCACAATTTTTTTTTATGATATGTAGAAGTCCATCTTGTCAAAGCATTTTTCTATTTTAAAGCTTATGCCTTCCATACAAAACAAGTTGAGGTATAAACAGAAGTTGTTACAAACTACAGCACAATGTCACACCAGACTTCTTGACTTTTGCCCAAAAATGAAAGAGCAAACATCTGAAGTATTTGTTGACCATCCAACTATGTCCCACACCCACTTCCCCACTTTTGTTCATTCTTCTCCAACATCCTGCTGTCTTCTACCTTCTAATATCATGTGAATCAAGCTATATACAGTTCTAGAAACATCAAAGCAGATACCATCTTTCACAGTCAAATCAAAAGACAGTTTGATAAAATGAGTTTATCATTTAGATGTTAATGTTTTTTTTCATTATATCAAGAACACTGGCTCATCTTTTCTCTACTCCAAAAAGTTTGAAGAGAAAATGTAATTAAAAGTTCTATCTGTTGTTTGCATCAGTGGTCTCTTAGTACCACTTTCTATTTGGTATAATCTCAGCTACAACATGTCAATAAAATGAGCTGTGTCACGAGCTTTTCTTTTAAAATGGAAGCAATATTGCCCCTCGAACACATGCCAGTTAAACAGTTTGCGTGTTCGTTTTTTATTAAAGGAAATAGAATAGCCAGTAAAATAATGGATGATCCCACAGCTGCAGTGGAAGGACTATGAGAGATTTGTCTATAAGAGACTGGTGTTTGGAAGACTAGGTTCTGCTGAGGGTTAATCTGGACTGGAGAAGGGAAATGGGAGAACTGGCTAAACTTATATCAACATTAGCAGCAGGTGGTGTGCAATCAGTGAACAGGCTCACAGCTTTGTGGCTTTATTAGAACGAAGGTTCCGTAGCAAAGAGCCCGCTGTTCCACCTGTGCTTAAGAAGGAGAGTGCAACGTTTTGTTTGGGATGTGGCACTTGGTACGCTTATCTATGCATTTGTCACCTTGCTATTAGACTACTGTAATACTATTTAGGGCTACCCCTCAAATTATTCAGAAGCAGGAGACCCTCCAGAATGCAGGAACCCACGTATTAAGCAGAGCTTTGCACTCAGAATAAATGTATTCTGCAAGCTTTGTGTAGGTTTCCAGGTGGCATTCAGGGAACTGGTCTTAATTATTTGGATCTGGGTTACCAGAGTGAAGGCCTCTCCTTCCTGTACTACACTGCCAAAAGCTTTAATCATCAGAGATATTAAAAGTGAAGCTCTCTCAATACAGAAGGAGGGCGCTGGTGGCAGAGGATTCTCTGAGAGCGCCTCCTGTCTCTGGAAGGACTTCTCCCCAGCCCCTTACTCTGAAGGGGTGGGGAACCTTTTTTCCTATCGCAGGCCACTGACCCACAGAAAATATCACTCATGGGCCACACACAGCCCCGCGGGGGGGGAGAGGGGGGGCGCAGAAGCTTGGGGATTCCCCTACGCTCCGGGGTGGGGCCAGAAATTAGGAGTCTGGAGTGCAGGAGTGGGCTCAGGACTGGGACAGGGGGTTGGGGTGCGGGCTCCGGCCAAGCAATGCTTACCTCAGATGGCTCCTGGTCGGCGGCGGGGCTAAGACAAGCACCCCCACCACCGCCCTGGCCCCGTGCCATTCCCAGAAGCAGCCACAATGTGGCTAGGCAGCTCTGCGCGGTGTCCGTGCTCACAGGTGGTTCCAGGCCAATGGGAGCTGCAGGGGTATTACCTGCAGGCGGGGGTAGGTGAACCCAGACTTGGAGTTTTCTTGATCGCCCCTGCGCTTAGGGGCCACCGACCGACCAGCCTGGCACCCTAGCTTCCCCCCCACAGTGGGGCAAGCTGGCGCTTGCAGCTCCAGTCCCACAGGGGGGCACTGAGGCTCAGGGTTTCCAGCCTGTGGCGCGGAGACTTGCCACAGGCCAGATGAAATTAAGCAGGGGGCTGGATCTGGCCTACAGGCTGGAGGTTCCCCACCCTGGTCTAGAGTTTTAGTATTGGAGACATTCTGATCTTTATGAAGGGTATTTGGACCGTGGACAGAATTACAATTAGCCACAGTTATTTACTGGCATAAGATAGTTACAGTCTGGGGCCAGCTCAGATTGTAATTGTATGGATTCTGCTACTGACCTAAAGGATTTAGGATTTTTTATTATTGTGAATGTTAAGTTTTAGAAGAGCTGTCTGATCTTGTGATAGATATTTCTAATATCTTTTTATAAATCTAAAGAAGAATAATGCCCAAATAATTGAGTTTTCAAAAAAGCCACATACCAAAACAATTAAACCTTTTTGTTACTCTTTTATTCAGCCTCAATAATATGCTCAGTTCAGTACAAGAGCAAATTTGTTTTAAAAACCTCTTCCATAAAACATGGAAACCTTAGAAGACAGAAGTATATTGAGTTAGCCAAAGTTTTTGTTTTTATAAGTTATGAAATTACTATTTAGCATGGAAGGAAATGAGTTACTAGGACAAATTTTCATGGAGAGGACAGTAGGTTTGCTAGCACTTAGAAGTACATATGTTTGATCCTGAAACATACCTTATTGATATCCAACTCCGTTTCAGAAACCAACCTAGAGTTCACCAACACTTTTAAACCATTTAAAAAAATTTAAAATGACATTTGAAATTTCAAAAAATCCTACTTCCTCCCCTTAAAAAGCCAAAAAACACAGACACCCTTCTGCTTCCCCCTCTCTATCCCACCCATAGCTCCCAATGCATCAAAGACAACAAGGCCTTGACAGGGGACAGTGCAAATATTAACAAATGTGAAGAATAACTGAAGTGATGCTATGATGAGAGAAAAGAGGCATTTCAATTCACTCGTCCTACAGTATCTAGATAGGAGTCTCATGACAGTATTGTTTTTAAATTGAATTGGCTGAAACCAAATAACCTATACTACTTTTACTTTTCTCGCTACTCCTATAGAAAGGAAACGGCAGTAAAAAAAAAAGCTAGCACCAGAGACAAGACCACCACCAACACACATGAAATAAATACTATATATATACATAATCCTATTGTGTTGATGCTCTACGTCCCTCCACTTTAACATTAATTCTTGAAATAGACTCTTGGCGAATACACCAGATTCTCCCCACTTTAGTTCCTGGAAGTAACATTCTCCTTCTTTGTTCATATCAGCCCTCATCTGAACACCTGGAAGGGATTCTAGAATTCTTTTGTTAACTCAGAGAAATATAACAGTGATTAAATTTGTGGAACAGGAAGGGCTGTTTCAATGGTTAGTTTAGCGAGCTTAATGGTTGGTGATTACATAGGATGGAAATGATGCACTTTAATTATTATGGACTGTATATTAAGTTATGACACAGGCACCTAGAGCGGATAGATAGATGTTTCTGTATGGGTCTCAAGCAATAAAATGACAGGTTTCAGAGTAACAGCTGTGTTAGTCTGTATTCACAAAAAGAAAAGGAGTACTTGTTAGTCTCTAAGGTGCCACAAGCAATAAAATGTTCAGTTTATATGCTTATATTTGATCTAATACTCTTGCTAAAAGGATTAGCATAAAGAAAAGTTTGTAATTACCATGCTTAGAAAATGTAGAGTCTACTTTCTTTCCTATAACTTAACCGCCCATGACATAGGCACCTGCTGTTCTGTAACAGATCATGACTACAACAAGGAACTTACTCCCCAGATTCTAAGCACAGAGCTCTCTCCCTTTCCTCTTGTATGAATCTCTTTACTTCCCACTTTTTAAAATATATCTGCAGGGTTTTAAGGAAGGAAACCCAAGGGAAGACTGCAGAACCTTACACACAAATGTCATACCAGAGGACGACAGCATGTCCGTTTTACAAGCTTCCTGACTGGAGACCCCTAGAGAAGTGTCTACTTCTCTGAGTGGCAGGGAGACTGATGAATTAACAATACTCTGAACACTTCTCCCTGCCAGGATGAAACTGAGAATCTCAGGGAGGAGGAGCCCCTGTGCTTGAAAGATGAAAAGGAAGAACCCAGTCGTAATGGATCAGGATCATCTCCATGAGTTTTAATTCATGTTCCATTTCAACATCAAACCAAGGGTATGGATAATATGCAATGGGATGATCATCAAAACAATGTCAATGATAGCCAAAACAAAGTAAGTTATCCTTCATATTAACTAATTTTCTGCTCACTGCTTTATAGAAGTAAGGTATCTCCTAGGCAATTAATTCCTCATAAAAAGCAAAATCAGTTTTTTCACCTGGAGTTTTGGTTTTTCCTAGCACTGTTATTACCTGAACAGGCCAGGCAAAGCAGAAATCCTTCTTTTCCCAATTCAGCCATAACCCAATAATAGAAAAAGAGCAGTTGAACATAATAATTCAGCTGTTGCCAGGACACTAAAAATCTCTATTTTAAATCAGCAGACAAACACAAATCTGGTCTGCCCGGGGAAATCCGTTTTAGTAGTAAGATAAAGATAGAATAGAAAGCTAAGTTTTAGGACCAAATAGCAAACTGGGGCCGGAGGACATTTTCTATCAAAATTATATCATACAACTTAATACTGTCAATGCATTTGCTACAGTAGGAATTAACATTAACACACAGTAAAATGTGTAATGTTACATCGAAAATACATATGAAGGAGCTTGGTCATGTATCACTACAAGTTAGCTGCTACATATTAACCACAATCACAAAACTGAATAAAAAATAGAAAAGTCAGGTGTCACCTCCCAAAAGCAATTAAATTCCCTTAAAGATACACTCAGGAATTTCCAAAAAGCAGCTCAGGAAAAAATATCTAACAAGCACTACAAAAGCTGCTCTGATCTATTGGTTAGGGTTTCCACAATTTTTGCTGTGAAGATTAAAATTCCACACCATGTTATTAAATATGCATGTCTATTGCTATTAGAATATTTGAAGACCATTATTTAAAAATATTTAAAAAAAACAAGTTACCATGTGTGCTTGAAAGAAGAGATTTTTTTAACCATAACTGCCAAATCAAGTCAGATTTTCACCAGATAACAAAAGACCACACATATCCAGTTTAAGAGCTCTCTTCCCTGCAAAATATCAACATTCTTCCTCCTCCTTCTGGAGTGCTACAGCTAATCAGAGAAGATGAGAAAATTGGCTGGATTGTCTTCACTCTCAAAAAAGATTTAATCATACCTGAGCAAACATTAAATTAAAAAAAAATTGAAACAAAATCATGATTCTGCCAACCGCAAATCTAGTGAAAGTTTGAGAAAGCTATGAGCAACGGAAAAAGGGAGCCATTGGAAGAGGACTGATTAGGCAACCTTACAGCTGTGACTACACACTCTAGGTATATTAGAGAAAAAACTGTAAAATGTTTTTTAAAAGAAAAAATGTGTGACAACAGCCAATACAACATACGTTGTGCTACCACACTGAAAATAACCTGGCAGTCTTGATGGAATTTTACTTCAAATCCTGAATAAAAAAAGCATTTTCTCTGCTCCTGCTGAGCTGCGTTCCCTTCTTACCATGGTTACTTGAGATGTTCAGTTCATAATTCTGATGACGTGTAACTGACCTTTACAATACAAGAGAAATGCTTTTACACAGTGTTTTATGCCAACATTCATGAATAAGCGAAGAGATAGGAGACATTCTGGATTGAAAAATGAATAATAGCTTCCATCAAAGACATTTTAACCCTTTCTCCCCAGCCACCCAAATAAAACAAAGAAATACAATCAGATTAATCCAGGCAAATTTAATTGAAGGGGGGGAAAAAAAAGTAGATATTTCTCCAGGCTGTTTTACCAAGTCACCTGTACGCCCCAGTTTCTTTGTCCTCTCTTTCCCTTTGTGTTCTCCAGGAGTGGGAGCCACACGGGAGTAATATCTCATGCCAAAGTTACACATCCCAGAAAAACATGGAGGGGACGGGATACAATAAGTGATGCCTCACATGACAGACTAGATAACCTGAGCAGAGTGTACTCAGCCTGATGTTGGTTAAGATAGTTAATACCTTTCTATAGGAGGGCCTGGTATCAATCTCCTTCAAATGACAAGTCATTAGACCAATGAGGCTAGTGATCATGTCAATTTCCACCCCATAGCTCTATCTTTTTTTTTTTAAACTCAAGTTATTGAGTAAGTAGTAGTGAGACAGCTGTGTCATCTCAGTTCCACATAATTTGACGTTCCCTTTCAATCTGGCTTTTGGGCTGGGCATAGCACAAAAAAGAGAACACTGCTCGTTAATCTGTCTGCAGACTTCAATACCATGGTATAAACTGAGAGTTTTGTTTACTTGCCTGTAGACTGGATCACTCTTCAACAGTTCTGTTCTCAAAGAGCTTGTAGAGCCTACTATCAATAGTTCAAATGACACTCACGTGGAGTACTATGCTGTTCTATTCCATCACCCAGATGGTGAGGCTTTTGGGTAGACAGACATTTGGGGCTATTTTGCCATAGGTATGCAGATGATACACAAATGTGCATCTCTTTCATCAAGCCCAAATGAGGAGAAGTTCTGCTTTCCGAGTATCTAACCAAGAAAAAGCTTTAGTTGACAAGCTAGCTGAAGCTCAGCCCAGGCAAAACAGACACTGCTCAGCGCCTGAGGGCAGCATCCAGAGGACATGGCAGACAAGACTCTGACTAAACTTTGTCTGAAAAGAGCAGTGTAGGAACACTTAGGTCTGATAGCTCCCAAATCCTCACTTGGCACTAGTGAACAGAAGCATCTTCCCCTCTCCCCCACTGGTTTCTAGTAAAATGATTGTGACTTTGTCTGTCTCTGATGTAGACCTTCTCAGAGTTATTCCTGCCTTTGTGATCCTAGCATTGGATTATTGCTTTGTTCTCTGACAGGGCCTAATTTAGAAGGCCACTCAGAACATATACTTAATGGAAAATGCAGCTGCACACCTGTGGAGTAGAGCTAGGTTACATTTAAAGCAAGCATGTCACACTTATTTGGTAGCAACGATTGCATTCTACTAGTGCTGTTATTTGGGCCAAGTCATAAATTTAGTACTCCATACCCCCTGCTCCCCATCCACAACAGAATGCCCACTCATGTCAAGGAGGTGTTTGCACAAAGATCAAAGATACAAACAGCAGACTGGACTTCTACATAGAGTGCTTCCGCCGACGTGCACGGGCTGAAATTGTGGAAAAGCAGCATCACTTGCCCCATAACCTCAGCCATGCGGAACGCAATGCCATCCACAGCCTCAGAAACAACTCTGACATCATAATCAAAAAGGCTGACAAAGGAGGTGCTGTTGTCATCATGAATAGGTCGGAATATGAACAAGAGGCTGCTCGGCAGCTCTCCAACACGAGTTTCTACAAGCCATTACCCTATGATCCCACTGAGAGTTACCAAAAGCAACTACAGCATTTGCTCAAGAAACTTCCTGAAAAAGCACAAGATCAAATCCGCACAGACACACCCCTGGAACCCCGACCTGGGATATTCTATCTACTACCCAAGATCCATAAACCTGGAAATCCTGGGCGCCCCATCATCTCAGGCATTGGCACCCTGACAGCAGGATTGTCTGGCTATGTAGACTCCCTCCTCAGGCCCTACGCTACCAGCACTCCCAGCTACCTTCGAGACACCACTGACTTCCTGAGGAAACTTCAATCCATCGGTGATCTTCCTGATAACACCATCCTGGCTACTATGGATGTAGAAGCCCTCTACACCAACATTCCACACAAAGATGGACTACAAGCCGTCAAGAACACTATCCCCGATAATGTCACGGCTAACCTGGTGGCTGAACTTTGTGACTTTGTCCTTACCCATAACTATTTCACATTTGGGGACAATGTATACCTTCAGATCAGCGGCACTGCTATGGGTACCCGCATGGCCCCACAGTATGCCAACATTTTTATGGCTGATTTAGAACAACGCTTCCTCAGCTCTCGTCCCCTAAAGCCCCTACTCTACTTGCGCTATATTGATGACATCTTCATCATCTGGACCCATGGAAAAGAAGCCCTTGAGGAATTCCACCATGATTTCAACAATTTCCATCCCACCACCAACCTCAGCCTGGTCCAGTCCACACAAGAGATCCACTTCCTGGACACTACAGTGCTAATAAACAATGGCCACATAAACACCACCCTATACCGTAAACCTACTGACCGCTATTCCTACCTGCATGCCTCCAGCTTTCACCCTGACCACACCACACGATCCATCGTCTACAGCCAAGCTCTGCGATACAACCGCATTTGCTCCAACCCCTCAGACAGAGACAAACACCTACAAGATCTCTGTCAAGCTTTCTTACAACTACAATACCCACCTGCAGAAGTAAAGAAACAGATTGATAGAGCCAGAAGAGTTCCCAGAAGTTACCTACTACAGGACAGGCCTAACAAAGAAAATAACAGAACGCCACTAGCCGTCACCTTCAGCCCCCAACTAAAACCCCTCCAACGCATTATTAAGGATCTACAACCTATCCTAAAGGATGACCCAACACTCTCACAAGTCTTGGGAGACAGGCCAGTCCTTGCCTACAGACAGCCCCGCAACCTGAAGCAAATACTCACCAACAACCACATACCACACAACAGAACCACTAACCCAGGAACTTATCCTTGCAACAAAGCCCGTTGCCAATTGTGCCCACATATCTATTCAGGGGACACCATCACAGGGCCTAATAACATCAGCCACACTATCAGAGGCTCGTTCACCTGCACATCCACCAATGTGATCTATGCCATCATGTGCCAGCAATGCCCCTCTGCCATGTACATTGGTCAAACTGGACAGTCTCTACGTAAAAGAATAAATGGACACAAATCAGATGTCAAGAATTATAACATTCATAAACCAGTCGGAGAACACTTCAATC
The DNA here is from genome assembly GCF_965140285.1 of Lepidochelys kempii. Taxonomy (NCBI): domain Eukaryota; kingdom Metazoa; phylum Chordata; order Testudines; family Cheloniidae; genus Lepidochelys; species Lepidochelys kempii. The sequence continues at coordinate 73,880,682 of NC_136390.1, read as the reverse complement.
TCTCTGGTCACGCAATCACAGACATGAAGGTCGCTATCTTAAAACAAAAAAACTTCAAATCCAGACTCCAGCGAGAAACTGCTGAATTGGAATTCATTTGCAAATTGGATACTATTAATTTAGGCTTAAATAGAGACTGGGAGTGGCTAAGTCATTATGCAAGGTAGCCTGTTTCCTCTTGTTTTTTCCTACCCCCCCCCCCCAGATGTTCTGGTTTAACTTGGATTTAAACCTGGAGAATGGTCAGTTTAGATGAGCTATTACCAGCAGGAGAGTGAGTTTGTGTGTGTATGGGGGTGGGGGGGATGTGAGAAAACCTTGATCTATGCAGGAAATAGCCCGACTTGATTATGTAAAGAGTTGTCACTTTGGATGGGCTAGCACCAGCAGGAGAGTGAATTTGTGTGGGGGGGTGGAGGGTGAGAAAACCTGGATTTGTGCTGGAAATGGCCCACCTGTTGATCACTTTAGATAAGCTATTACCAGCAGGACAGTGGGGTGGGAGGAGGTATTGTTTCATGATTTCTGTGTGTATATAAAGTCTGCTGCAGTTTCCACGGTAAACATCTGATGAAGTGAGCTGTAGCTCACGAAAGCTCATGCTCAAATAAATTGGTTAGTCTCTAAGGTGCCACAAGTACTCCTTTTCTTTTTGCGAATACAGACTAACACGGCTGTTCCTCTGAAATCTGGCCTTAGTAATAACTAAAAGTATAGTAACTATACAAAGTAACTAAGTATGTATAAAGCACTCAGTGGGAATATATGTCCTCTCCTCCACCCTGGGACACCACTATTTCTGCCCTCTTCCTTCCCAACCCCTACTTTGTTTTACATCCCTGAGTCTTTATATTTTCTCTCTTCTGCCCTCTGCACTTCATTCCCTACAGCAATTCCCAATGCCAGGGCTTCATTCCCACCTCCTTCCTCATTCCATCTGCTAAAAATGATCAATAATGCAGTCATTAATGTGACATTAAAATATCATTTCAGGAATTCATGCCTCTCCAAATCTGCAGGCATAGGAAGGCGAGGCTATCGGTTTACCCTTAGTTTATATTCAGAAGAATTTCTTCACAACCATGTGGCCTAGAAGTCTCTTTTTTTTTTTTTAAGGGGAGATTCTGGGCCACAGAAGTAAATTAGGCAGTAGGTCAGATCTGAAAACTGCAGTGTCTTCCCAGCTGTTTCAAACTGTAATTAAAGGTATTTGCATAGAGCTCAAACTATACAGTATTTAATTGGCAAACTCTAACCTGGCTTACACCAGGATAGAAAAAGCTATCACAGCAAATGACATCATACTGTACAGTCTTGCTCAGTGCTTACATTTGAAATCTTGGGGACTGAAAGCAGGGTGTGCTCAGAAGGGTCCTCTAACGTTGCATTCATTTCTCCCAACTCTCCAACATAGCCTGAAATCTGTTGACCTACAGGACACAGCAAAGCTCACCTATTTTATCAGAATTTCTTCAGATGTTTATAGTGTGGTATGCATTGTAACATACGCATTGATCATTGAATTGTGCGTTTTAATTGTGTATATGCACCCAGGGACTATGTGATGGACATGTTCCAAACCTAAAAACAACTAGATATGCGTTTCTGTTATAGGTATACATGAATTGTGATCACATATAACTTCCGTTTATGAATTTATAAAAGGAGCATAAAAGGGAGGGCTAGTTCTTGAATAAAAATGCCCACAATAGGCATCCGCACGTTTTATTTCAAGGAAACGGTTCAGTTCATGGATGATTTAGGTTTTTGTCTTCCTAAAATGTAGTGAGAAACAGTGCCCTTCTGTAGTATTATTGGAATGAAAGAATGCTGAACTGGGATATGTGAGAGGAATAAAACCAGCATAAATCTTCAATTAGTGCCTGCCAATTAAATGTGGTCCACTACTATTTCCTGAATTACAAATTGCTATCATACAAGGTAATTGAGAAATATAACACCATGTTAAAATGATATTAGCAATGAGAAGAGTAACTTTTGTGAATGTATTATTTATCTGCCTATTCACTTGAAGTTTACAAGATGGAAAAAAAACCTGTACATTTACGAGTGAGAAAGCAATTAAAGGCAGCAAATACATTATTTGTCCATAAACCTACGAAAAAATGCTCTGTTTCCTTTCTAATTTGTCTGCACTCAAGAATCTATTTTTGGAACTCTCCCTGGACTGGACTATAGCATATGTACTGTAATGGCATTGTAATTAGCCCAGAGAGCTGGAAGATGCATTGCACATCCAAAAGGGAAGAAGTCTAACAGAATGAAAGCATCCTTCACTTCCTTCTCAAAATGTGATTTATAGCAGTTACCAAGAAGAAACACATTCAATAGCACATTCAATTGAACTGACTGCTTAGTCTATTATTAAAATCCAGTGTATCCTAACAGCATGCAGAACTCAGCAGAAACCATCATAACAAATATTTGCTGTAAGCAGCTATTACTGAACAAGCTCTATTTACTATTATTACAGCAATTGTGGGATAACAGATAACTGGGGATATCCACAATAAGAATTGGGAGTGGGAAGAAGGGAAGGGTGTAAGAGGAAAAAAAGAGTTAATCCAACATTGCTCTTGATTTTACATGTAGTATTAGCATTAGAGACCTTTCATTGCTTATGACTGACATGGTGCATAAATTACCAGTGCTATCTCTTAGGAAAGCCCTGAGTATTTTCAGAAATACTCGTTTTCTTCCATAACACTTCTTTTCTTTTGTTTAACAGCAACAGAGTTACAATGTTGTCTTCTCTCTCTACTATACAAAAGGTTTACACAGATTTGAGTTTTAAATCTCCTTCATGTCCCTGACACAACTGATTACCCAAGAGACATTACTATGTCTAAATGTCACATGGACGGCAACAAGTATCCCACTGAAGTCAGTAATAGCTCAGCAGCACCTTGCAAGAGGAGTACCATAAGTTATTTTCTGTAGATCTATTTTGCCATATAAACCATGAAGATTTGGCAAACAGGATCAGATGATGCTTGGGCTGCATCGGAGAGTGCTAAAGGAGTTGGCGGATGTGATCGCAGAGCCATTGGCCATTATCTTTGAAAACTCATTGCGATCGGGGGAAGTCCCGGACGACTGGAAAAAGGCTAATGTAGTGCCCATCTTTAAAAAAGGGAAGGAGGAGGATCCTGGGAACTACAGGCCAGTCAGCCTCACCTCAGTCCCTGGAAAAATCATGGAGCAGGTCCTCAGGGAATCAATCCTGAAGCACATAGACGAGAGGAAAGTGATCAGGAACAGTCAGCATGGATTCACCAAGGGCAAGTCATGCCTGACTAATCTAATCGCCTTCTATGATGAGACAATTGGCTCTGTGGATGAGGAGAAAGCAGTGGACATGTTACTCCTTGACTTTAGCAAAGCTTTTGACATGGTCTCCCACAGTATTCTTGCCAGCAAGTTAAAGAAGTATGGGCTGGATGAATGGACTAAGTTAGTTAGATTGTCGGGCTCAACGGGTAGTGATCAATGGCTCCACGTCTAGTTGGCAGCCGGTATCAAGTGGAGTGCCCCAAGGGTCACTCCTCAGGCCAGTTTTGTTCAATATCTTCATAAATGATCTGGAGGATGGTGTGGATTGCACCCTCAGCGAGTTTGCAGATGACACTAAACTGGGAGGAGAGGTAGATACCCTGGAGAATAGGGATAGGCTACAGAGGGGCCTAGACAAATTAGAGGATTGGGCCAAAAGAAATCTGATGAGATTCAACAAGGACAAGTGCAGAGTTCCGCACTTAGGACAGAAGAATCCCATGCACCGCTACAGACTAGGAATCGAATGGCTAGGCAGCAGTTCTGCAGAAAAGGACCAAGGGGTTACAGTGGATGAGAAGCTGGATATGAGTCAACAGTGTGCCCTTGTTGCCAACAAGGCCAATGGCATTTTGGGCTGTATAAGAAGGGGCACTGCAAGCAGATCGAGGGACATGATCGTTCCCCTCTATTTGACATTGGTGAAGCCTCATCTGGAGTACTGTGTCCAGTTTTGGACCCCACACTACAAGAAGGATGTGGAAAAATTGGAAAACGTCCAGCAGAGGGCAACAAAAATGATTAGGGGACTGGAACACGACTTGTGAGGAGCGGCTGAGGGAACTGGGATTGTTTCGTCTGGGGAAGAGAAGAATGAGGGGGGATTTGATAGCTACTTTCATCTACCTAAAAGGGGGTTCCAAAGAGGATGGATCTAGACTGTTCTCAGTGGTAGCAGATGACAGAATGAGGAGTAATGGTCTCAAGTTGCAGTGGGGGAGATTTAGGTTGCATATTAAGAAAAACTTTTTCACTAGGAGGGTGGTGAAGCACTGGAATGCGTTACCTAGGGAGGTGGTGGAATCTCCTTCCTTTGAAGTTTTTAAGGTCAGGCTTGACAAAGCCCTGGCTGGGATGATATAGCTGGGGATTGGTCCTGCTTTGAGCAGGAGGTTGGACTAGATGACCTCCTGAGGTCCCTTCCAACCCTGATATACTATGATTCTATGAAAATATTTACAATGGCTGCAATATGCATTACTGCACAAAAACAAGAGACAAAATCTGATCTCATTTCAGTTAAAGTTGAGACACTAATGTTGACTACCCACAGTTAATGTCACCTTCACTATATTACTAGGAAGTTTTATAATTTCTTTCCTTAAATTATATTCCATTTGTCAGTCAATCACGAGAGGACTAAGAGCTCAAGTTGCTGATACAGACCACAAAAATATGCAAAACTTAATATCCAAATGACAAAAGTAATATTTTTAAATGCCAGATGTAAATGTGTTGTCTTCAGCTTCCTGTGCCATTACTTTTTAATTGTTTGTGGGCGGGAGAATAAAGCCACTCCTCTTAAACAGGAGAATCGTAAGTCAGTTCAACAGATTTGACCTGTGCACACAACTGAATATATATTTCAAAACTCTGCTATGAATGAGGAAAACAATGTACTTTTAAAAAAGTATTTGCAAAGCAAGATGGCACTTTGCAAGGCTATTAATTAGGTTAAAAGCTTTGAAAGTTAGTTAAAAACAGTCCAGGATAAGCATGATAAAAGGAAATTTAGCAATTGTAATGTATACGTTCCTTAGGGGAACAAGGGATGTTAGGACTGTTTCACACAGATCAGGTAGCTTTCAAATAGGTGAATTAGGAAACTGAAGGCAAATGAAGAGAGAGAAATGGAAAAGAAATATAATTAAAACACTGAAGAGATACGTTTCAGAGTGGTAGCCATGTTAGTCTGTATCAGCAAAAAGAACGAGGAGTACTTGTGGCACCTTAGAGACTAACAAATGTATTTGAGCATGAGCTTTCTTGGGCTAACCCCCACTTTATCGGATGCATGCAGTGGAAACTACAATAGACAGAATGAACGTGAAAAAATGGGTGCTGCCATACCCACTATAACAAGAGTGAGCAGTTAAGGTGAGCTTTATCAGCAGGAGAAAAAAAAAATTGTAGTGATAATCAGGATGGCCCATTTCCAACAGTTGACAAGAAGGTGTGACAGGTTTCAGAGTAGCAGCCGTGTTAGTCTGTATTCGCAAAAAGAAAAGGAGTACTTGTGACACCTTATTTAGCGACTAACAAATTTATCTGGGCATAAGCTTTCGTGAGCTACAGCTCACTTCATCGGATGCAGTCAGATGAAGTGAGCTGTAGCTCATGAAAGCTTATGCTCAAATAAATTGGTTAGTCTCTAAATAAGGTGTCACAAGTACTCCTTTTCTTTTTGCGAATACAGACTAACACGGCTGCTACTCTGAAAGCCTCAGATAGCGTGGCTGATGTGATTAAGTCCTATGATGGTGTCCCCTGAATAGATATGTGGACAGAGTTGACAACGGGCTTTGTTGCAAGGATAGTTTCCTGGGTTAGTGTTTTTGTTGTGTGGTTGCTGGTGAGTATTTGCATCAGGTTGGGGGGCTGTCTGTAGCAAGGACTGGCCTGTCTCCTGCGAGTTGTCTGTGGGCGAGGACTGGACAACGATCCCCCACTTTCACAGGCCTTGGGAGGCAGGCCAGTCCTCGCCCACAGACAACCCGCCAACCTGAAGCATATTCTCACCAGCAACTACACACCGCACCATAGTAACTAACTCAGGAACCAATCCATGCAACAAACCTCGATGCCAGCTCTGCCCACATATCTACACCAGTGACACCATCACAGGACCTTACCAGGTCAGCCACACCATCACCGGTTCATTCACCTGAACGCCCACCAATGTAATATACGCCATCATGTGCCAGCAATGCCCCTCTGCTATGTACATCGGCCAAACTGGACAGACCTTATGTAAAAGGATAAATGGACACAACTCAGATATTAGGGATGGCAATATACAAAAACCTGGACGAGAACACTTCAACCTCCCTGGACATCGGGGGGAGGAATAGCTCAGTGGTCTGAGCATTGGCCTGCTAAACCCAGGGTTGTGAGTTCAATCCTTGAGGGGGCCATTTAGGGATCTGGGGCAAAAATTGGCGATTGGTCCTGCTCTGAGGAGGGGGTTGGACTAGATGACATCCTTATGTCCCTTCCAAACCTGATATTCTATGACACACAATAGCAAATTTACAGGTAGCCATCCTGCAGCAAAAAAAACTTCAGGACCAGACTTCAAAGAGAAACTGCTGAGCTTCAGTCCATTTGCAAATTTGACACCATCAGCTCAGGATTAAACACAGACTGTGAATGGCTCGCCAACTACAAAAGCAGTTTCTCCTCCCTTGGTGTTCACACCTCAACTGCTAGAAGAGGGCCTCATCCTCCCTGACTGAACTAACCTCCTTATCCCTAGCCTTATTCTTGCTTGCATATTTATACCTGCCTCTGGAAATTTCCATTACAGTCATCCAACGAAGTGGGTGTTCACCCACGAAAGCTTATGCTCCAACACGTCTGTTAGTCTATAATGTGCCACAGGACTCTTTGCCCATTTTATTTAGTTAGCATGTTTCTGATGGCACACAATCACGGTGACAATATTCATTTTGCCATGAGTTTCATTCCAGATGTGCTTTCGCTGAAGCTGAGGTGTTTCTGGAGGCCTCTCCAGAGGGAATGATGAATTTAGGACCCACTTCCTTAATTACCACATCATTTTCACTGTCTGAAAGTTATGCGTGCTGCACTCTCCCTTTCTTCTGAGCCTGTGGAGCAGAGTTTTTTTGTGTGTGACTATCTTCCTTTTCTCATTTCCTAGGCAGGCCTAGACCGTGCACCACCAGCAGCTCCATCCCTCAGGGCATAGCTGCTAGCAGAACCAGTCATGCCCTGGATGTACCACTGAGTGAATGACTAAGTCTGAGCATTTTCATCTGTGTACATTCACAATTAACACATTTTTATCTGAGCTAGGAGACTACTGCCACTGAGCACAGGACAAGACAGATTTTTGCACACATGGGATCTTTAAAGATCGTATTTTAGAGCAAGTATCATCTTATGATAAAGGCAGGACTGTGTCAGAAGACTTTCTGTACGACCTGGAGCAAGCTACTTAACCTCTGTCTCCGTTTCCTCTACCATAAAATAGACTTTACTCACTGTTAATTCTCTAAAACCCTGAGAAGGGAAGGTGCCATAACAGTGCAAACTATCATTTTATTTTACAACTGAAACGTTTTTAAAACATTGGGCCATAGCTGAGTCCAGAGAAGTGAAAGAACGAACGAAGGCATATGTTGTTGCTATATTTAATAAATGATTCAAATATTCATTTCCATTTAAATATGCATTTTAAATAAAAAAACAGAGTTAAAAAGGCTGCATATTGTTTACAGTATTTTACACACCATAATTTAAGACATCCTCTAGCCCTCTCTTCCTTTACCTTGACAATAATCAGAGTATTTTCAAGAGTAATTCTTTAACTGGTTATTTGCAAAGGAAACTTATTGTATTAGTAATAAATTGGTGCCATTTGCACTTAGCCAGGTAACTCACCTAATTCATTAAGGGTATATGTGGCAAGTTAAAAAGACATGTTACCACTTCAAATAATATAACAATTTGCAATGAGACTCACTAACCTCCCCATTGTTTCTTTCAAGTGATATTTGCATAATCAGATAACTATGTCCATACCAGTCCTGTAGACAGCATAGACCTCAAACTAGAAAAAAAAAAAAGCATAAAAATGTTTCTACATTTACTACATTTCTACAATGCTAACTACCTAAAAAAGATTTTTCTTATTTCATATGTTGGATTTCAGGACTGGCCAAACTGTGGTCAAGTCTCAGTATGACTAAACAAACAAAGAGGATGTGCTTGACCTATCATTCAACAGATTTCACAAACTGCAACAGATATGCTGTTCAACTGTGGAATTATAAAGTAGGGACTATGCCAATATTTGAGTAAATATATTAAGTAGAATCACAAAATCTGAATCTTATTTTGAGGATTAGCTAGCATTCAAGAGACTGAAAATCCACAACTCCATGCAAATCAGATAAAGATTGTTTAGTCTCAGACTATTAAGGGCTTTTTTTTTTCTTTTTAAACTCAAACTAGTTTCCTCTTCCACAATTCTGACTACTTTAAAATGTGATAAAATATGAAGTTCTTGGCATACCGTATGTAATTCCATAATTTGGGCTTTAAAATATTTCTAAACCTGAGTGAAAAAGAAAATGACTACATTTCAATAGTATTCTACGTGTTTATGTCCCTTCATAAATTTAGTTTAAAGACTTGTTTCCCTTGATACTGTAGGAACAGGAATGGGGTTCTACTGGATTTGTCACTGTGCGAATACCTAGTTAGACATGGTCCTGGTCCATGCAATGAAGTACTTCCATGATAAAGAGAGGAAGCCCTAGTGCTCTTCAGAGATAATTATCTCTGCAGCTTTTGTTCTGACTCTGCCAGTCCACCTGACTAGGAAAAGGAGAGGTGCTGGCAACCTCCAAAAAGGACCTCTTCCTCTACTATGTCTGGAAGAGACAGATATTAGTATATATCCACATACAAACTTTAATGGTGAAGCACTATACTGTATCTTCTTTGTGCAATACCAAGTTCTCGTACAAGAGGCACTTGCCATAAGACAAAATCAGATTTCTTTAGAGAAAGAAATCCAAAACAAGCTCAACTAAAATTGCATTTGAAACCTATAGTTAAAATCAGAGATCTGTAACAACTAGAACACTCTTTCTACATTGGCAAAAGTCAGTCTAATTTTAATCATCTCATAACTGTACTGCTTGTGCACACTGAGTATCCATACTAAGCATTCGTACAGGTAACTGAGGTATAAGATACTCAAATTGTATTAATCTCTCCACAGCACTCTAAGATCCTGTAAGAACAACAAAACAAAACAAAAAAAGGTCTTCCACAGGGCAGCACTACCCATTACCCCTATGTGATCAAGTAAAATGCACCTAATGAAATATCTTGAGCCAGGAATGTAAAGACTGTCCTCCTGATTTCAACTGTAAAATATTTTCTTATCTCTTGACAATAGCAGGATACTGTATGTTTTAACAGTGATTTATAATGGAAGTTGATTTTTAAACTATTACATAGTTTGATTAATGTTTGAGATAAAGCCAACATTCTATATGTACATCTAAACATTTAGAGCAAATCAGTAGTATAAAAGCAAAATACTCAGAGTCTACAAAGATAGAACTTACAAGTTGCTGAAAGAGACAAGCTTTCAAGCTTCGCAAAACTTTCTCTCTCCAACGAAGTTAGTCCAATAAAAAAATATTACCTTACCCATCTTGTCTCTAATATCCTGGGACCACTATGGCTACAACAGCACTGCAAACCACAAAGTTTCGTAATATTGGATTGATTGCGGTCTTTTACAAACTATAATTACCAACATTCCTTTGGTATCTTGGAGATACTTGCAAAAGGACCGGTTAAGTCTCTAAGAAGCGTGGACCACTCAATATTATTTAGAAACTTACATTACAAGGGTCTAATTTTCAGAAGCAATGAGCACAGCTCCAATTGAGTTCAGTAGAATCTGCATATAACTCAACACCTCTGAGAATCAGACACAACATCTCCTGGGCTTGACAGAATTGCCCAGAAAAAAGGAGAATGAGAAGCCAACTGAGGCCTGTTCCAAAACTAGTTAAGAATCACAAGTTTGTTCAAAACAGAAAAAACATGTATTCTGAATTTACTTTATTTTGATTTTTTGTGTGTGTTCCAGACTGAATAGCAAAAATAGCTATACGTAACTGAAAATGTTCACTTTCCTCCAGGATTCTAGGATGTAGTAATTGAAAGAGAGGACAAGAAAGAATCATGACGACACACAATCCTTTGAATGGATGTTGGCATTCTGCATTAAAGCACCCACTGTTTTCAGAGGCTAAGGAAGAAACCCAATTTCTCTCAAGTTTCCTCATACAAAGTTTAGAATTAGAGAATACATTGCTATCTGAGCAGCAGTCATGCAGCAGATGATTTAAATGTACATAAAGTAGAAAAGAGATTAACACAATCAATGGCACAGCCCTGCTCTCAAAGTTTGCAAGTAAGACAGTCAGATGTAGAATTTAGGCATTACCATTCTGAGTCAGACCAGTGGTCTAGTATATATAGTATGTCTGTTGTCCACTTACAGTTTGTCTACACCCGCACTTCATCAGCAAAACTTTTGTTATTCAGGGGTGTTAAAAAAAAAAAACACACAACTCCGAATGACAAAAGTTTTACGGATGAAAAGAGCTGTGTGTGAACAGTGCTTTGTTGGCAGGAGAGCTCTCTGCAGCCAACAAACAGCAGCTACACTGCGCGCCTTTTAGTGGCGCAGCGTGAAGCCATAGCCTTAAACTACGTATTCTTGAGGATGAATATCTTAGTACATGTTTGTACAGCACCTAGTCTCACAAAACTGGGTGACTGGGCAACAAAATGGTAGATGAAATTTAATGTTGATAAATGCAAAGTAATGCACACTGGAAAATATAATCCTAACTATACATATACAATGACGGGGTCTACATTATCTGTTACCACTCAAGAAAGAGATCTTGGGAGTCATTGTGGATAGTTCTCCAAAATCATCCACGCCATGTGCAGCGGCAGTCAAAAAAGCAAACAATGTTGGGAATCATCAATAAAGGGACAGATATTAAGACAGAAAATATCATATTGCCTCTATATAAATCCATGGTACACCCACACCTTGAATACTGAGTGCAGATGTGGTCGCCCCATCTCAAAAAGATATATTGGAATTGGAAAAGGTTCAGAAAAGGGCAACAAAAATGATTAGGGGTACAGAAAGGCTTCTATATGAGGAGAGATTAATAAGACCGGGACTTGTCAGCTTGGAAAAGAGGAGACTTATGGGGGATATGGTAGAGGTCTATAAAATCATGAGTGGTATAGAGAAAGTAAATAAGGAAGTGTTATTTACTCCTTCTCATAATACAAGAACAAGGTGCCATGAAATGAAATAGGTAGCAGGTTTAAAACAAACACTAAGTATTTTTTCATGCGATGCACTGTCAAGCTCTGGAACTCCTTGCCAGAGGGTGTTGTGAAGGCCAATACTATAACGGGGTTCAAAAGGGAGCTAGATAGATTCACAGAAGATAGCCATTGATGGACCTATTAGCTAGGATGGGCAGGAATGGTGTCCCTAGCCTCTGTGTGCCAGAAGCTGGGATTGGGTGAAAACGCATGGATCACTTGATGATAACCTATCTGTTCATTCCCTTTGGGGCACCTGCCATTGGCCACTGTCAGAGGACAGGATACTTGGCTTGATGAATCTTTGGTCTGACCCAGCATGGCCATTCTTATGTAGTATAATGGCTTCCTGATCTCAGTTGGTGTCTGTAGATACTACCATAAAACAAAAGATATAAACCACTACTACAAATGAGATAGCTGGGTGGGCAGGCACCTTCAATGAAAGATCTGCATGGATTCCTAGAGTGTTATGGGGAATTTCTGGCACACAGCTTGAAAACACTGCTACCACACTAATAACTCACAAAGTCTAATATGAGGGAGATCATACAGAATGAGACCTGCCATTCCTTACAGGAAATCCCTTTGGCCAGGCTTTCAAGAACCAATGACAAATTGGCCATGCTTTTTAGTGGCCAGATCCATCAATCAGGCTGGGTAATCTGAAGATCTGCAATAAGCAACAAACGACAGTTACCATACTCAAAGTGTGCTCTACTCAGAGGAAAAGGGAAGCAAATTAGCTATTATACTTTTTTTAAAAAAAATGTGCCCATTACACAAATAAAATATATATAAAAAAGATAACTATGGTCAGCCAAAAACCAAGCTGAAAGCACATTATACATATATGTGTCACACTCCACCATAACCCCCATCACGCAAAAATGTAAGTGAAAGTATAGCAGAGTAACGATCCCAGCTTTGTTTGGCCCAAAGATGAAGTGAAGTGAATAGGCGTCAATTCTGTTAAAGATGAAAACTGATGGCAGGACATGGAGATACATTCCTATACTTTCCATTGCCCCGAGAGTTTGGAAATGGACAGAGTATCTGGAGGAAAACCTCAGAACTCCTCTTACACAGTAATTACATACCAGCATTGGAAAGTAAAGAAGAGCCTGCAAAAAAAGCCAAGATCAGTACTGAATTTTACAATGGCATTGTATTTAAGACAGCTACTAAAGAGAGATTTTTAAAAAGTGTACAGATGGAATTTTCTAAATCCTCTGGTTCAAGGAATTCACAATTCAAACAGACTCAGTGGCCATGGAGGGACAATTGTTTAAACAAGATAATCAGTTTTAACTCTGAAAAGATCCTAGAAAGAACAAGAGCAAATAGAAATCTGTTTGTTTTTTTTAAACAGGTAATAAGTTCAGAACAGCTGCCACCAAACACTGAAGTTTCCACAGTTAACTCTTCACACACAAAAAAAAGCAGCAATAATATTTTAGACCCACAAGTTTAGTCAAATGTTTATGTTTAATGAAAGGCAGGCATATCCGAACTGGAACCATTAGTCAAAAAAATTGTTCCAGTTTCACCATTTTCCAACAAAAGCTATTTTTGTGGGGAATCCTGCATTTAAATTAGAAATGTTAAGAGGGCACACAATGTGTAAAACAGCAGTGACTGATATTACGAAAATTGATCAGACATGTACTGCACAATCTGATGTGTCCTTATTGGGGTAAGAGGAAGATTGCAAAGGGACTTTTTACTACTGCCATCTGCTGTCTTGATGACACTGCAAGCGTGAACAGCCGCTCATTTATTTACAGAGTGGCAGAAATCCACTCAAAGGCCTTTCATTCAACCATGGGCACTTGCAGTTTAAGAGAATTAAGTGTCACTGTACCAGCTGAAGTTTATAAAGCAAACTGTGACGGGTTGGATCACAGAAACCCCCTAGGGGTTGCCACCTGATGTGCCAAGACTACTTCTGCCCCTGCTTTCCTGCCCAATCAGCTTAGGACTTCAGTGCCCTGCCTAGTTTGAGCCAGACCTGCTAGCCTGCTGCAAACCCAGACCCAGGCCTGAACCATGTCCCCTAACAGCTTTAAGCTCAATAGAAAGCAGCTTGCAGAAGGGTGCCTGACTAACACTCAGATGCCCAACTCCCAATGGGGTCCAAACCCCAAATAAATCCATTTTACCCTGTATAAAGCTTATACAGGGTAAACTCATAAATTGTTCGCCCTCTATAACACATAGAGAGAGATGCACAGCTGTTTGCCCCCCACCCCTCAAGTATTAATACATACTCTGGATTAATTAATAAGTAAAAAGTGATTTTATTAAATACAGAAAGTAGGATTTAAGTGGTTCCAAGTAGTAACAGACAGAACAAAGTGAATTACCAAGCAAAATAAAATAAAACACGCAAGCCTAAATCTAGTACAGTAATAATAACTGAATACAGATAAAATCTCACCCTTAGAGATGTTTCAATAAGTTTCTTTCACAGACCAGACACCTTCGTAGTCTGGGCACAATCCTTTCCCCTGGTTCAGCCCTTGTTCCAGCTCAGGTGGTAGCTAGTGGATTTCACATGATGGTTCCCTCCCTTTGTTCTGTTCCACCCACTTATATATCTTTTGCATAAGGCGGGAATCCTTTGTCCCTCTGAGTTCCCACCCCTCCTTCTCAATGGAAAAGCACCAGGTTAAAGATGGATTCCAGTTCAGGTGACATGATCACATGTCACTGAAAGACTTCATTACCCACCTGCCAGCACACAGGTATACAGGAAGACTTACAAGTGAAACGGAGCCATCTACAGACAATTGTCCTGGTTAATGGGAGCCATCAAGATTCCAAACCACCATTAATGGCCCACACTTTGCATAATTACAATAGGCCCTCAGAGTTATATTCTATATTTCTAGTTTCAGATACAAGAGCAATACATTTATACAACTAGGATGACCACACTCAGTAGCTTATAAGCTTTGTAATGATACCTTACAAGAGACCTTTTGCATGAAGCACATTCCAGTTACATTATATTCACACTCATTAGCATATTTTTATAAAATCACAGAGTGCGTCACACAGACATCTTCACATGCATCTTCCTGACCCTCAGAAAAAGTATCACTCCATGGTCACAAGAGCACTTTCTAGGTGGCCAGGATTTTTTTTGAATTAATAATGTGAGTGGACTTTAACACCATGGAGTAACTGTTCCACCAGAAGCCCTTCAAGTTTCTTACTATATCAATCACCAAAATATGAATTTACCAGTTGACGTTAACTTTCAGCTATTTAAAATCTTACTGATTATACTTTTAACCAGGAATGGGCTGATTTGCAGGTAAGGAATATGAGATCATCAAGTTATTCTAGAGGGCACTAATAAAACCAACATAAGGGCACCTGGCCAACATAAGGGCAGCTCTGTTCAAACTTTCCACTCCCTCCCACCCCCCAACACACACACACACAGCTGCTGAACACCTGTGCTTCTCACTGAAATTAGTTGGACTTGTGAGTGCTCACAATTTGTGTATCAAACCCAGGGTTCTCTAAAGAACAATAAATATTGACAGCTAGATGACAACGCCCAGAAAGTAAAAGTTAGTGGGTTACTGTTTTTGTTGTGTGATGTGTGGTTGATGGAGAGTATTTGCTTCAGGTTGGGGGGCTGTCTGTAAGCGAAGACTGGTGTGTCTCCCAAGACCAGTAGTGTCCAGGAAATGGACATCACTATTAAGCGATGGTCACATAACCACCACCCCATACCGGAAACCTACTGACCGCTATACTTACCTACACACCGCCAACTTCCATCCAGAACACACCACACGATCCATTGCCTACAGCCGAGCTCTAAGATACAACCGCATTTGCTCCAACCCCTCAGACAGAGACAAACACCTACAAGATCTCTATCAAGCAGTCTTAAAACTACAATACCCACCTGCTGAAATGAAAAAACAGATTGACAGAGCCAGAAGAGTATCCAGAAGTCACCTACCACAGGACAGGCCCAACAAAGAAAATAACAGAATGCCACTAGCCATCACCTTCAGCCCCCAACTAAAACCTCTCCAGCGCATCATCAAGGATCTACAATCTATCCTGAAGAACGACCCATCACTCTCACAGATCATGGGAGACAGGCCAGTCCTTGCCTACAGACACACCCCCAACCTGAAGCAAATACTCACCAGCAACCACACACCACACAACAGAGCCACTAACCCAGGAACCTATCCTTGCAACAAAGCCCGATGCCAACTCTGTCCACATATTTATTCAAGTGACACCATCATAGGACCTAATCACATTAGCCACGCCATCAGGGGCTCGTTCACCTGCACATCTACCAATGTGATATATACCATCATGTGCCAGCAATGCCCCTCTGCCATGTACATTGGCCAAACCGGACAGTCTCTACGCAAAAGAATAAATGGACACAAAACTAACATCAAGAATCATAACATTCAAAAACCAGTAGGAGAACACCAACTACTCTGGTCACTCAGTAATAGACTTAAGGTGGCAATTCTGCAACAGAAAAGCTTCAAAAACAGACTCCAACGAGAAATTGCTGAGCTTGAATTAATATGCAAACTAGATAACATTTACTTGGGTTTGAATAGAGACTAGGAGTGGCTGGGTCAGTACACATATTGAAATCTATTTCCCCATGTTAAGTATGCCTCACACCTTCTTGTCAACTGTCTAAATAGGCCATCTTGATTATCACTACAAAATTTTTTTCTCCTGCTGATAACAGCTCATCTTAATTAGCCTCTTACAGTTGGTATGGCTACTTTCACCTTTTTACGTTCTCTGTATGTGTATACATATATCTTCTTACTATACATGTTTCATTCTATGCATCCGATGAAGTGGGCTGTAGCCCATGAAAGCTTATGCTCAAATAAATGTTAGTCTCTAAGGTGCCACAAGTACTCCTGTTCTTTTTTGCAGATACAGACTAACATGGCTGCTACTCTGAAACCTGCTTACAAAGAAGTTGCCTTATTTTTGTATGCAAGAATCCATCAGTCTCCAGAAAGAGATTCTGGGAATTAGCAAACAAGGGACAGCTTGAATAGTAAGAGAAAGACACAGTTACGAGTTCACAGCACACCGCAGAACCAGACTGCCTAACGCAGCATAAGAGCCGTTCCTTTTTGTAATGTCTAGTGGACAACTGAGCAGATAAGTAATGCGCCTATCCGCAGATTTTATTCTACGCAGCTCTATTTCTCTTCACCCATGAAGTGGCAATAGGGTTGCCAGGCGTCTGGTTTTCCCTGGCGGCTCCAGTCAGCACTGCTGATAACTGGTGAAGCACGAGTATCAAGTGTTTTCTCCTTCCTACTAACACATTTGTCTTTTGGGGGTGGTTTTAAACAGCCACTTGTCATCCATGAGCTGCCCAGGTGTTAAAGCATCTTAAATGATGATGGAAGCGATGCAGAGTTTTGTTTCATCTGTATATTCCTAGAATGAGTCCATGGAACCAAGCCTCGTGATCATCCCACGCAGTCTCTTGTACATGTCAAAGAGGAGGGGAGAGAAAAACTGAGCCTAGGGGAACGTCACAAAATAGAGTCAGTGTTGAAGAGCATGTGGCCATCACCATTCTCTAGGATCTGATCTAAACTAACAGATCCAGCTGACTGCTGCCTCATGCAGAATTTCATCCACACTATAAAAGCAACTTTGTCAAAGGCTGCAGAGATCTAGCAGTAAGAGCTTGCTTTCTGTCCAGAGGACCAATAGGCTGTTTTCGTACCATGCCCTGATGTGAAGCCCAATTCTGAGGGATGCAGAAGGCTGGCAAAGGATAGGTGCTATCTTGGAGCTTAGATGCCACTGCCTTCTCTATAACCTTGCCAATAACCCACCCGGGAAGATAACAGGCTCCCAGACAATCATAAGAAATTGACATAAGTCTATTATATTAGTAATAAGAAATTAGTATAATTTCAAAAAATTGCTTTAGTTTAAGGTTAAAAATTACTGTGCGTGCAATCCATAGCCCGTCCAATGATTCTTAAAACTAATCCAGAAGCTACCCCACATGCTCCTATTAAACAGAAGTTTATCTTTACAAATAGGTGCATCAAGCAGTGACTCAAGGTGAACATTTTAAACTTTGTTTTGTAAGGAAAACTCTCAAGATATTTCAAGAGTTCCTGCATTTAACAAGCCTTTCTCCAGTAGATGTCACTCTTTCCAATAGATAGTGAAAAACTGTAAATTTTCTCCAATTAAACTAGATACACTTCAGGATGTAGTTACACAGTAGGATCTCCCTCCTAGGTAGCCTGATTTCATGTCAAAGACTGTCCAGTGTATCCCACATTTTGTCCCCCAAATCCTCACACAAATTATTTTTCTTTTTTGACTGAAAACATGAATCTTGTTTAATGCTTTTGTAAGTAAACCAATATGAAAGAACACAGGAAATTAATGCAAAGCAGATTGACTGATTAACATATTACTGAGGTTAGCTCCAAAAACCTTTGGGGCAGGGAATGTGTGTGTTTGTAGAGCACTGTGTAAATGTACTAACATTAACTTGTAAACAATCTTGTGATTGTGGTTCTGGGTACAGATAGGATATTCCCATTAACATGTAAACAAAATGTGCAGTGTGCTGTTCTAAACATGTTGGCCTAGGAAATATCTACATTAGGCTAGGGAGCACTTCAGCATAAAGGTCTAAAAAGCAGCACCAACAACAACAACTTTGAAACAATTTGACGACAAAAAAGTTTAGCAAATTATTGCTCTGCCCCAGAAATCTCTATATCTAATATAGATCAGTGTTGTCTGACCGCTATTAAGAAAGTGTACCTGTCCATTCCTTTGAAAGCACAAAATTAGCATTTTGCGTTTAATGTAAGCTCTGTCCCATGCAGGACTAAAAGAGTGAATGGGGAATGAGAGGTGCCAACAACCCCACGGGCTATGTTTGCATAAATACTTTAGCCACCTGGATATACACATTACATGATGCCTATCCAGAGACCCAGCTTAGTCATCATAATGGCAATAGGAAATCTCAGTAGATTTTTTAACATCTAGGTGAGGTCTGAAGTCCTTAAGGATTTCTGTTTATGTCTGAATTTTAAACTACCATCAGATGATTGCATGATGAAATACTTTTCACGTGTTACAAAAAAGAAAACAGTTTAAAAGATTTAGTGCTTATCAGAATGAAGGAAATATCTGTTTCATGTCTCTCAGTATCTGCTCGTTCTTTTATCTGCACGATTTCTTTTCAAAACAATGGTTGCCAGTTATCTGCTACTGAAGTTCAGAAAAATAAAAACTTCTGCTGAATTAGTTTCAAATATACTGTCAGCAGCCAACAATATTATATAAGTTTTACATTGGGAAACCGTTATTCCTAGGGTGGGTTGTTCAGGTGGGGCCAGAGGTAGACAGCTGCAATCACCAGAGAAGTATATTAGATGACACAATAGAGCATCTTCTTGACATTATAAAAGCAATGTGCAAATGTTACCAAGTTTATTTTCTCCTCAGTCCATTACTAAAGTAACAGATCCTTATGCCAAAAACCAGCCTGAAAAATTAAATGAACAAAAAATTGAACAAGCTAAGAGAATTATCAATGACCTGCTTTTCTTGTTTAAGAGCTTTGCCAAATATGACACTGATTTATGGTCACTGAAAATATAAGTTTTAAAGTCAACAAGTCCACACATAAAAGCCTCTGTAGGTTATATTTAATACAATAACCACATACTTTAAATTTGTATAGTGAAGTGTTTGGTAAGTCAAACAGTAGTAATCTGATAACTGCTACCGGAAAGGCAATCCACACTACCATAGCTATGCACTATTTTAAAGAACAAGTAACCCACCACAAACAGGAAATTAAAAGCCACAGCTTCAAAAAAGCCCACAAAGAATGAGAATCACAACCAGCGCAATAAACCAACTTTAAAAAAAGTAAGGCTAAGGAATTACGATCATTCTTAGTAAACAAAGATTATCTGAAAAAATTAACAGCACTTTTTCAAAGTATCATTTATTTTTAATCAATGCAAATAGCTAGAAAATGTGGATTAAGATGTTGCCTTTGTTTCTTAAATACATTACTCTACTTTCCAAAGACAGACACTTGTAGGTTTTTTTAAATGTATTTAACTTTCCTTGCAGTTTTAGGTGGCCTATTTATTTTTTTAAGATGATAAGACTTTGCAGCATTTTCCTTCCTCAACCAAATCTCAAGGGGCAGTGGAAAGCAGATAAACCAACCACAGTTTACTCCAGGGCAAATGATGGGGCCTAAGACACCAACTTCTTAGCTAAGCTAAGAACATGCTTCTTGAGAATTCAAAACTGATTTATGTTTCTAGCCCTATCATTGCAAAGCTACATTCATTTCACGTGTAAAAAGTTAAATGGACACACTAAACTTCCCGAGTCTGCAGACAGACTGCTTCAGTGCCCCTGCTGCTGAACATACTGTAATGCTGTTAAAATATAGCAGTCAATTTTACAAGACTGATCAATATAATTAATAATATTCAAAACCCTGCAGGCAGCAGTAAAAATGCCAAGAATCACATCAATTGCATGCAGATACTCAGAGTGCTATAAGAAGAAAGGGAACCACTGGATAGGGAGAAGTTTGAAATCGGAAAAACCTTAGTTAGAGACTGATACAACAGTGTCCAGGAACAGCATCATGGTAGAAATCCCACTTCTATTCCATGGTGCTGGAAGTGGGCTTCTTAAAAGTTGTTCCTGTATTGTGCTGATGGAACCCCATCTTTCATATCTACCTCTGATTACAGAATTAATCTGCAATAGTAGGTGTCAATCTCTGGATTACCGACTCTGTTGTCTTTGCTAACTGGCCATTCAGATGAAATGGTTCTTTGAACTTATAAAATCCACTGATAAAAAAGGCTTTTTAATAAAGCTAGTTATGCTTTTCTAGGTTATAGGTCATTTTGCTTTCCTAAGTGATAGTCTTTATTAAGAACAAACTTTGGCTGCCTGAAGATTTTTCAGGAGTGCTTCACTGTATTGTGAAGTTGGCCTCCATGGGAAATTCTCTCTTTTCCAAAGAAAATGCAAGTAAATCCAAGAAAAATTCAGGTGTGTTAGTCTAACTTAAGTTTTCATTTTGGACTACAGAAACCAATCCATATGATACATCTTCAATATCCAATACTGCATTTGCTCGGTATTAAGTAAAATGAGCCAGCCAAAAACTAAATTAACTGGCTGCTACTGTCCATTGATTAACATTTGTTTTGTAAAATGTACCATTCCCCTATCAAATATTACATTTTAACGTATAATTCACAAAATAAGAAATGAGACAATGCTACCATGTAAATTGAAAAATACAAAATGTAAATAGGATGGTATTGTCCTCATAAAATAAAAGTATATCCCACTAGTCTGCACAAGTAGTAAACAACAGCACATAAAGTGAACTCAAAATACCTACAAGCAGCAAAGAAAAAGGAGTAAAAGAAAGTGTGATTTCAGCATAAGAAGTATTTTATAGTAGGTTGTCATATCATTTCTTGGTTAGGTTGTTTATGGAATGTTCAAAGTACCACCATCTTTCATGAAGTCAGTAAAGACGCTCCAAATTATTCTTTCAGCTGGTGGTCCCCAAACCGGACAGTGCTCTCCACTAAGGGGGCACAGAGTAACATTTGGGGCATAGCAGGGCCCCGGGACAGGCCCCACAGGGGGCAGGAAGGGAATGCCATCCAGGCCCACTCCATCCTCAGCCCAGTCCCGGCCCCCACTGCAGCTCCGTTCAACCCCCAGCCCAGCTCTCACTCCAGCCGCAGCTCCGCTCCGTCTCCTGCTCTGCCCCCAGCCCAACTCCCACTCCAGCCCTGCTGCACCCCCTTTCTCTACCCTCAGGCCAGCTCCATCTCTAGCCCCAGCTCCGCCTTCAGCCCAAGCTCCCGCACTGAGCCAACTGTGCAGTAATGGAGGGGGACGCGGACAGATTTCCATTAGTGGTAGGGGGAGTGCAACAGGCAAAGTTTGGGCATCACTGCTCTAAACCGCAATCTGTATTTTGCCTTTTCCATGGGTAATATGGAGTGCAAACTCCCTGGCAATTTCCTTAGATGAAGGGTTGTTGGTTTCCATTAAAGAGCAATGCATTCTTTAGGGTACTCTGTTGCAAGCAGCTTATCTTTTGACTCCTAGCAGCGTCCATGACAGCAGCCGTCTGTGTGTGTCCACCACCTCGTGAAAAAGACCAGCTCAAAAAAATTTCCATTTCAAACCTATATTTTTCAGATAGTTGGAGATGGTTGAGAAGCTAAAAAGGAGGGGACATTTTATTTTGCAACCTCCCTCTTGCTGTCTTGTTTCAGACGACGGAGGGGTTGCTTGACCTTTTATTTAAGCACTGACTTTCCGATTGTCTGTTGTGACTGATTTTTGAACACAGAGGGTATACAGTGCCTGGGACAGACATTTTATGTTGATAAAAGTGACACAGGATAAACCAACGACGTCGTTATCTACACATTAAAACCCCAGTGGCACTTCAACATTAGTAGCATCCTCCATTGGAAGTTTACCTGGTAAGACCAAAAATCTCCCTTTCTACATCAAGCAGTCTGCTTAGTGCCCTATGCTTAGCAGTAGCCCAAACAGGCTTAGTAAGATGGAAGAACTGACGGTAAGTGCTTTGGACAACTACTCCTACTACACAGCCAAAGCATCAAATAAAAAAAAAACAAAAAAAACCCCACAACTGCTCCCCCTTGCCGTTGGCTTTTCCATCCACCAAAACTACTTTCTTCACCTACAGTGTCCCTGTAGAGGTGGCCATTTGTTTATTGACAATCTCTAAAGCACTTCATACACTGAATCGTTAGCAATAGTATTAACAAGGCATACATCCTAGCCAACTAAAATCTATAACTTGTCACCTGTACATGATTGGACAACAGCTTGAAACTTTTCTATACTTTCAAAAAGGATACATTGAAGTGACCTGAGCAAGGGAAAAGTAAGCATGTTGCATAGCCACTGGCACAAAGGCCAAGAATTACAAGAGTCAGCATACTAATATTTTCTACTGTTGACGAATACAAGAGAAACTTGCAATTTTGCATAAATTGTTGCCTTCACCACATACATTATTTAATATCCTCTTATCTTACAGGATACGGTGGATAAATGGCCTGATTCGCTTTTGCTACACTGTTCAATTTTGCATATCCTCAATGATTATATCTATTCTTTTTCCTCTTTTCATGATCAAAAATTCTAGTTTTAAAAAAATCTCTCCATCCCTGGAACAGGTTCAATTCATTCTTCACTGTAAACAGCAAGTACTGTGTTCTGATTCTAAAGCATTACTGTACTTACCTTTTCCTCGAACAAATAGCAATATTAAAAGGCAATGCCACAACAATACTCTAAAAATATGTAGTACATTATCAAACTACCAGCTAAAGCTCAGACTGAAGTCTGGGGTTTCCACAGAATCATAGACTATCAGGGTTGGAAGGGACCTCAGGAGGTCACCTAGTCCAACCCCCTGCTCAAAGCAGGACCGATCCCCGACTAAATCATCCCAGCCAGGGCTTTGTCAAGACTGACCTTAAAAACTTCTAGGGAAGGAGATTCCACCACCTCCCTAGATAATGCATTCCAGTGTTTCACCACCCTCATCGTGAAAAAGTTTTTCCTAATATCCAACCTAAACCTCCCTCACTGCAACTTGAGACCATTACTCTTTGTTCTGTCATCTGCTACCACTGAGAACAGTCTAGAGCCATCCTCTTTGGAACCCCCTTTCAGGTAGTTAAAAGCAGCTATCAAATCCCCCCTCATTCTTCTCTTCTGAAGACTAAACATCCCCAGTTCCCTCAGCCTCTCCTCATAAGTCATGTGCTCCAGTCCCCTAATCATTTTTGTTGCCCTCTGCCGGATTCTTTCCAATTTTTCCACATCCTTCTTGTAGTGTGAGGCCCAAAACTGGACACAGTACTCCAGATGAGGCCTCCCAATGTCGAATAGAGAGGAACGATCACGTCCCTCGATCTGCTGGCAACGCTCCTACTTATACATCCCAAAATGCCATTGACCTTCTTGGCAACAAGGGCACACTGTTGACTCATATCCAACTTCTCATCCACTGTGACCCCTAGGTCCTTCTCTACAGAACTGCTGCCTAGCCATTCGGTCCCTAGTCTGTAGCGGTGCATTGGATTCTTCTGTCCTAAGTGCAGGACTCTGCACTTGTCCTTGTTGAACCTCATCAGATTTCTTTTGGCCCAATCCTCCAATTTGTCTAGGTCCCTCTGTATCCTATCCCTACCCTCCAGCGTATCTACCTCTCCTCCCACTTTAGTGTCATCTGCAAACTTGCTGAGAGTGCAATCCATACCATCCTCCAGATCATTTATGAAGCTATTGAACAAAACCGGCCCCAGGACCGACCCCTGGGGCACTCCACTTGATACCGGCTGCCAACTAGACATGGAGCCATTGATCACTACCCGTTGAGCCAGACAATCTAGCCAGCTTTCTATCCACCTTATAGTCCATTCATCCAGCCCATACTACTTTAACTTGCCAGCAAGAATACTGTGGGAGACCGTGTCAAAAGCTTTGCTAAAGTCAAAGAACAACACGTCCACTGCTTTCCCTTCATCCACAGAACCAGTTATCTCATCATAGAAGGCAATTAGATTAGTCAGGCATGACTTGCCCTTGGTGAATCCATGCTGACTGTTCCTGATCACTTTCCCCTCCTCTAAGTGCTTCAGAATTGATTCCTTGAGGACCTGCTCCATGATTTTTCCAGGGACTGAGGTGAGGCTGACTGGCATGTAGTTCCCAGGATCCTCCTCCTTCCCTTTTTTAAAGACGGGCACTACATTAGCCTTTTTCCAGTCATCTGGGACTTCCCCCGATCGCCATGAGTTTTCAAAGATAATGGCCAATGGCTCTGCAATCACATCGTCAACTCCTTTAACACCCTTGAATGCAACGCATCCGGCCCTATGGACTGGTGCTCGTCCAGCTTTTCTAAATAGTCCTGAACCACTTTTCTCCACAGAGGGCTGGTCACCTCCTCCCCATGCTGTGCTGCCCAGTGCAGTAGTTTGGGAGCTGACCTTGTTCGTGAAGACAGAGGCAAAAAAGCATTGAGTACATTAGCTTTTTCCACATCCTCTGTCACGAGGTTGCCTCCCTCCTTCAGTAAGGGGCCCACACTTTCCTTGACTTTCTTCTTGTTGCTAACATACCTGAAGAAACCCTTCTTGTTACTCTTAACATCTCTTGCTAGCTGCAACTCCAGGTGTGATTTGGCCTTCCTGATTTCACTCCTGCAAGCCCGAGCAATATTTTTATACTCATCCTTGGTCATTTGTCCAATCTTCCACTTCTTGTAAGCTTCTTTTTTGTATTTAAGAGCAGCAAGGATTTCACTGTTAAGCGAAGCTGGTCGCCTGCCATATTTACTATTCTTTCTACACATCGGGATGGTTTGTCCCTGTAACCTCAATAAGGATTCTTTAAAATATAGCCAGCTCTCCTGGACTCCTTTCTCCCTCATGTTATTCTCCCAGGGGATCTTGCCCATCAGTTCCCTGAGGGAGTCAAAGTCTGCTTTTCTGAAGTCCAGGGTCCGTATTCTGCTGCTCTCCTTTCTTCCTTGTGTTAGGAGCCTGAACTCGACCATTTCATGGTCACTGCCTCCCAGGTTCCCATCCACTTTTGCTTCCCCTACTAATTCTTCCCGGTTTGTGAGCAGCAGGTCAAGAAGAGCTCTGCCCCTAGTTGGTTCCTCCAGCACTTGCACCAGGAAATTGTCCCCTACACTTTCCAAAAACTTCCTGGATTGCCTGTGCACCGCTGTATTGCTCTCCCACCAGATATCAGGGTGACTGAAGTCTCCCATGAGAACCAGGGCCTGCGATCTAGTAACTTCTGCGAGTTGCCGGAAGAAAGCCTCATCCACCTGGTCTGGTGGTCTACAGTAGACTCCCACCACGACATCACCCTTGTTGCTCACACTTCTAAACTTAATCCAGAGACTCTCAGGTTTTTCTGCAGTTTCATACTTGAGCTCTGAGCAGTCATACTGCTCCCTTACATACAGTGCAACTCCCCCACCTTTTCTGCCCTTCCTGAACAGCTTATATCTATCCATGACAGTACTCCAGTCATCTGAGTTATCCCACCAAATCTCTGTTATTCTAATCACATCATAATTTCTTAATCCATAATTCCAGAATCCAGTCTTCCTTTTGCCACCATAGATATACCCTTTACACCAATAATGTATTCGTATCTCCAAAGCATACAACATATAGCTGCTAAAATACAAACATCTAAAACAATATATATGAAAGTTATAAAATTACAATTAACAGATATTCATACACACAAATATTGTATATGCTCCCCATCTTTTGTATGCTGCTCCCTTTCTTGCCTGAAGGATCAAAGGCCATGTCTGTCTCTCTCTTTGTGCAGCCCTAGCACAAGGAGGTCCTGATCAGGACTGAAGCCTCTGACTACTACATTAATACAAAAATAACCACCCTTGCAGCTGGACTGCAGGAGCAGTTTTTCCTTATGGAGAGAAACTCAGTGATTGCAATTCTAGGCTGCATATTAACCGATATCAACAACATACTCAATATGTATCTTCCGCAGTTGAAATACAGTCACCTCCTACTTACAATTTTGCTACCCTTCTCTAGGCAGATGTTCTGCCATGTTCTCTGTGAGATGAGGTTTTTCCTCCTTTGGTGCACACTGGAGTAGAGATCTTCATTGAGCTGTCCCAGATGAATTCTAGATCCTTTTATTGAGGAGTTCACAGTGACAGGTGAACTTCAAAATCGTAGATTCTTCATGTATTCTAGTTTCCAGCGTACACAAGGTTTGTCCTTTTCACGTATGTATTTGGACTGTTCAGAGCCTCCCAGAGCTCTTGTAAATACTGTTGTTACACACAAGGATGAACTGAGAGGGATCTCTAGAATGACGACCAGGCTACTGAGATTTCATGAAGCAAAGAAAACACTTGTTGCATCAGAGTCTTAGTAATACGCTAGCAAAATTGAGACTGAGAAAAAAGGTTGCTTTTGGCATTCAATCCATTTATAATCTTGGAAAAAACAGATTCAGCACAGACTCTCTTTCCTGTGTGTCAGTGGATGTAAACTTCAACAGTTAACCATCAAGGAGATATAAATAGTATTTTTCTTAGTTTGGAGGAATGCAACAAATCCAGACTGGCAAATGCATTTTCACAACAAGAAGTGCTTCATATGGAAAATGTTTTGCCACATCAAGTCTTAGGTATTTTACTCCCTGTAATGCACTATCCTCCTTTGCATTATGGATGCTATGTATCATTTGTTGTTTATGAAGCATAAAACTAGATGCAATACTGAAATAACTGCGTGAAAAAATATATACTGCAAGTAGTATTTCCTCGAATACTGTATGTTCCAAATTACTCAGAACAGGTACATTCCCACCTGCAAGTTTTTTTTTTCTACCAAAAATAATTGTATAGGTTTGTTCTATAATGTTCATTACTATAGTGTATCAGTATCTGAAATACATTAACGGATTTAACCTCTCAACAGCTCTACTGACACAGTAGGTGTTTTCCCATGATTTTACAAACACGTGTCAGGTCACACAGGAAGTACAGAACCCATACAGCCCAAGTCCTGATTCAATGTCTTTAATAAATTATCTTTTCTTTATGCTTGTACATGCTCCAGTCCACAGCATGTTTGAGGGAGTTAATCCACTCAGGACAGATGACTGAGGAAGCCTGTGTCTTTGATGCACACTTAACTGTCAATCACTTCTCTAAAGCACCCATATGCAGAAGTACTTCCAAGCATACACTACAGAACACAGCATTATTACTAAAGCTAGATTTGGTAGGGAAATATTACTTTCTTCAGGAAGGAGCTCCAGATTGCTGGTAAATTTACACACAAGAAATTATCAACTCACAGGAATGGATATTTCCGACAGTGAGGATATTAAAGGAAATAGTGCTGAAGAGTAGAGAATTTAAGGAAGGAGAACACCGCAGGGCACTTTTTCCCCCACACATGGTGTCAGACCCTGCCACAACTACTTACTAGGGCCTTGTAACTGAACACCTGAATGTGGATCCCAAGTTTCAGCTTTGTAGGTATGAAGTGTGTTTCTTCTCCACCCTACTTGAGTGAGGACAAATTCTTTCAAACAATTATTTGATGGCTTAATCCATCCAGATGTAAAAGATTTAAGCTGCGTTGCCTTTATTTCCCTTACCATAGAATAAATATAAGGAACCAGTTACCCTGACGTCTCCTAAGGAGCCACAAGATAGTTAACTGCTAAGAAAAATCTCACTTCTTTCAAATATGTTGGACAGCACAGAAGGAGCATAGGGGAAAAATTAAAGGAAGAGTCAATTTTTGAAGTGAATACAGACTGTTTGCCTGGCTGCTTTCACAAGGA
The DNA here is from genome assembly GCF_965140285.1 of Lepidochelys kempii. Lineage (NCBI taxonomy): Eukaryota > Metazoa > Chordata > Testudines > Cheloniidae > Lepidochelys > Lepidochelys kempii. The sequence continues at coordinate 73,852,704 of NC_136390.1, read as the reverse complement.
CACTGACAGGAATATGTGCTTGACACTAGCTGATGAAAGGTTTCCAGGCACAACCTCACTACCTGTCTCATTTTGCTAACCTGCAAACCTCACAACTCCCATTATTTGTAATGGTCAGTGCTCTCAACACATTTCTCAGCAGATATTTAATAGCCAGTGAATTGCAAATTAATAAAATTTCTGATCGATACATTCTAGTCTTATTTTAGGTAGGGCTGTCGATCACAGTTAACTCATGCAATTTACTCAAAAAAATTGATCGCGATTAATCGCAGTTTTAATAGCGCTGTTAAATAGAATACCAATTGAAATGTATTAAATATTTTGGATGTTTTTCTACATTTTCATACATATTGTATTCTGTGTTGTAATTGCAAATATTTGAAATCAAAGTGTATATTTTTGCTTACAATCTCTTTGTAGTGAAAGTGCAACTTACAAATGTAGACTTTGTTACATGACTGCACTCAAACACAAAACAATGTAAAACTTCAGAGCCCACACGTCTACTCAGTCCTACTTCTTGTTCAGCCAATCTTTAAGACAAACAAGTTTGTTTACATTTGCAGGAGATAATGCTGCCCTCTTCTTATTTACCATGTCACGTGAAAGTGAGAACGGGCGTTCACATAGCACTTTTGTAGCCGGCATTACAAGGCATTTACGTGCCAGATATGCTAAACTTTCATATGCCCTTCATGCTTTGGCCACAATTCCAGAGGACATGCTTCCATGCTGAGGACGCTCACTAAAAAAATAAAGCGTTAATTAAATTTCTGACTGAATGCTTTGGGGTAGAATTGTATGTCCCTTTCTCTGTTTTACCTGCACTCTGCCATATATTTCCTATTATAGTAGTCTTGGATGATGACCCAGCACATGTTGTTCATTTTAAAAACACTTTCACTGCAGATTTTACAAAATGCAAAGAAGGTACCAATGTGAGATTTCTAAAGATAGCTACAGCACTTGACTTAAGGTTTAAGAATCTGAAGTGCCTTCCAAAATCAGAGAGACAAGGTGTGGAGCTTGCTTTCAGAAGTCTTAAAAAACCAACACTCCGATGTGGAAACTACAGAACCCGAACCACCAAATAGGAAAATCAACCTTCTCCTGGTGGTATCCGACTCAGATAATGAAAACTAATATGAGTCGGTCCGCACTGGTCTGGATTATTATCGAGCAGAACCAGTCATCAGCATGGACACATATCTTCTGGAATGGTAGTTGAAGCATGAAGGGACATGGGAATCTTTAGCACATCTGGCATGTAAATATCTTGTGATGCCGGCTACAACAGTGCTATGAGAATGCCTGTTCTCACTTTCAGGTGACATTGTAAACAAGAAGCAGGCAGCATTATCTCCTGCAAATGGAAACAAACTTGTTTGTCTGAACGGTTGGCTGAACAAGAAGTAGAACTGAGTGGACTTGCAGGCTCTAAAATTTTACATTGGTTTATTTTTGAAGGCAAGGTTTTTTGTACATAATTCTACATTTGTAAGTTCAACTTTCATGATAAAGAGATTGCACTACAGTACTCCTATTAGGTGAACTGAAAAATACTATCTCTTGATTTTTTACAGTGCAAATACTTGTAATCAAAAATAAATATTAAGTGAGCACTGTACACTTTGTATTCTGTGTTGTAATTGAAATCAGTATATTTGAAAATGTAGAAAACATCCAAAAGTATTAAACAACAGAATACCATTTATTTAAACAGTGCAATTAATTGTACGATTAAAAAAATTAATGGCTTGACAGCCCTAATTATAGGCAACATACTCCATAGATATTTATACTACAGCATAAATTAAACCACAAATCCATTTTTCAAAATTAAGTATATTGAGATGCATTAGCCTCAATACGCTTTATCTGCTTCCTTGAAAATTTGCAGAAATTGGTAACCCACAGGTGAACTCTCAGTCAGCATGAATTAAAGTTTTACAGTAGTGAAGACATAGTAGTCTTACTTACTAAGAAGTTTAAATACCAACTACATACTATGATCTCTTTTTCAATTTCCATGTTATGTCTGAATTTGGATGGAAACCTGACAGTTGTGAATGACAGCTAGGTTCATACAGCTTTTACATATTCCCCCAAATGACAGGCATCTGAGAAATACCCAGTATAGACAATGAAAAAAGCAGCCACGGTCATCCTTGATGGGTAGCTAAAAGTCAAAAACATAACGAAGAGTGCGCCATTTTGGTTTGTTTTCATTGGTGCAAGAAGAGAATAGACGGGCAGTCTGATCATTTAAAGGTTTTTCTACTGAGGTCCTTATTCCACGCCTATCACTGTCATGTCAAATGTCTTACCAAGGGTTGTGGTGGATTCTGCATCACTGACCATTAAAAAATCAAGACTGGATGTTTTTCTAAAAAAAAAAAAAAAAAAAAAAAAAAAACTTGCTTTAAGAATTATTTTGGGGAAGTTCTAGGACCCGTGTTATACAGGAGTACAGATGAGATGGCCACAGGAGTTCCTTCTGGCCTTGGTTAATGAATATCTTGGATGACTAGCACCATTTTGCATCTTGGACGAAGTTGAAATAAAAGTCCAATTCCAAAGTTTCCTGAAGAATGACTACAAAATTCATATTCTGTTTGTACCACTATTGCCAGAACTATTAATATATGAATAATCTATTTAAAAGAGGACGAAAGTAGATGAAGCTACTAGAGGTCATATGTATAACCATATGACCTGTTTGGTGTATCAACATGCTAGCAAATGCTGCAGAAGCAGCATGCTCAGCTCTTTAAGCAAGATGGAATAGTTCACATTGCTCAAAAGTTACTACATTTCAAAGAGAAGGTGAATGACTAAAACTCGTCACTCTCAATGAAGGGAAATCCAAAATACTCTTGATGGGTGGATGCAGAAACCTAGAAAAAACACTCAATCTATGTCATTCTGGACCTTCTCGTAGGAGTGAAGTAGTATCTGAAGAAATAGTGCTCTCCTATCTTCCTCAGATGGAACAGCAATCACCAGGGCATATATCACAATAATGGAAGGGAAGGGGATGAAATGATAATTGTATAGGGCCTTATACGTGCTTTTTGTCCATAGATTTCAAAGGGCTTATTAAAAAAGCCAATAAGCAGTTTAGTAAAAAATAGAAGTTTTTCAGGGCTTAAAGGGTTTCAACAGTCATAGTTTCAGGATTAAGAATCTACACACTGACCATTTAAAAATAAATGATTTACACAGTACCAGTGTGCACGGTGCTTCCCTGAAAATTTATGATCAAGATCAACAGCGTACCACCACCACCACCAAAAAAAAAAAAAAAAAACCACACCAAAGGAAACTGGAAGGAATCAAAAGCATGAATTGTGACGTTAATATGTGTAGTTTTTGTCAGAATTTAGGACAGTCCATATATACAAACTACAATAAGGGGTATCCTCAATAGCCATTTAAGACTTACGACTAGAAGTGAACAGTTTTCATAGATAGAATTAAGCCATTCAAATGGTTAGAATTTTCTTATTTTGGGGATGGTGGGGGGGGACAGCTCTTGAAAAGATAAACAAGACAGTATTATTTAGGGTTTTGTAGTGAGGCAAGGTAAAGCGAATAAGGATGAGCAGAAGTACAGAGTTTAAGTATGTGTAAAACCTGCTAACAAACATGAGATACTTTAGTTTAGCAAACAAAGAGGCGAGGATAAAAAATGTTTTAAATTTAAACAAGAACACTTAAATGTTAAACCCCATTATGTAGTAACAGCACATGAAATTTCATTTCTAGGTGCAAGTCAAATAATTCATAAGCAAAGCTGACAAGTAGGACAGAATAAATAGAAATATGCACAGGAATAAGAACAACTCTGGTATATATCTACAAAAACTTTTCAAAATTTAAAACATTGGTTTGAGTCACACATTGACTGGTTTCAGAGTAGCAGTCGTGTTAGTCTGTATCCACAAAAAGAAAGAGGACTTGTGGCACCTTAGAGACTAACAAATTTGAGCATAAGCTTCCGTGAGCTACAGCTCACTTCATCGGATGCATTCAGTGGAAAATACAGTGGGAAGATTTATATACACAGAGAACATGAAACAATGGGTGCTACCATACACACTGTAAGGAGAGTGATCAGGTAAGGTGAGCTATTATCAGCAGGAGAGCGGGGGGGGGGGGGGGGAAGAAAACCTTTTGTAGTGATAATCAAGGTGAGCCATTTCCAGCAGTTGACAAGAACCTCTCAGGAACAGTGCAGGGGTGAGGGGGGGAATAAACATGGGGAAATAGTTTTATTTTGTGTAATGACCCATCCACTCCCAGTTTTATTCAAGCCTAAGTTAATTGTATCCAGTTTGCAAATTAATTCCAATTCAGTAGTCTCTCGTTGGAGTCTGTTTTTGAAGTCTTTCTGTTGAAGAATTGCCACTTTTAGACCTGTAATCGAGTGACCAGAGAGATTGAAGTGTTCTCCTACTGGTTTTTGAAAGTTATAATTCTTGATGTCTGATTTGTGTCCATTTATTTTTTTACGTAGAGACTGTCCAGTTTGACCAACGTACATGGCAGGGGGGCATTGCTGGCACATGATGGCATATATCACATTGGTAGATGTGCAGGTGAACGAGCCTCTGATGGCATGGCTGATGTGATTAGGCCCTGTGATGGTGTCCCCTGAATAGATATGTGGACACAGTTGGCAACGGGCTTTGCTGCAAGGATAGGTTCCTGGGTTAGTGGTTCTGTTGTGTGGTGTGTGAATGCTGGTGAGTATTTCCATCAGGTTGGGGGGCTGTCTGTAAGCAAGGACTGGCCTGTCTCCAAGATCTTTGAGAGTGATAGGTCGTCCTTCAGGATAGGTTGTAGATCCTTGATGCGTTGGAGAGGTTTTAGCTGGGGGCTGAAGGTGATGGCTAGTGGCGTTCTGTTATTTTCTTTGTTGGGCCTGTCCTGTAGTAGGTGACTTCTGGGTACTCTTCTGGCTCTGTCAATTTGTTTCTTCACTTCAGCAGGTGGGTATTGTAGTTGTAAGAATGCTTGATAGAGATCTTGTAGGTGTTTGTCTCTGTCTGAGGCGTAGCAGCAAATGTGGTTGTATTGTAGAGTTTGGCTGTAGACAACGGATCGTGTCGTGTATCCTGGATGAAAGCTGGAGGCATATAGGTAGGCATGGCGATCAGTAGGTTTCCGGTATAGGGTGATGTTTATGTGACCATCGCTTATTAGCACCATAGTGTCCAGGAAGTGGATCTCTTGTGTGGACTGGTCCAGGCTGAGGTTGATGGTGGGATGGAAATTGTTGAAATCATGGTGCAATTCCTCAAGGGCTTCTTTTCCATGGGTCCAGATGATGAAGATGTCATCAATGTAGCGCAAGTAGAGTAGGGGCATTAGGGGATGAGAGCTGAGGAAGCGTTGTTCTAAGTCAGCCATAAAAATGTTGGCATCCTGTGGGGCCATGCCGGTACCCATAGCAGTGCCACTGATTTGAAGGTATACATTGTCCCCAAATGTGAAACAGTTATAGGTGATAGTCTCTAAGGTGCCACAAGTACTCCTTTTCTTTTTACATTGATCGGTAGTGATGAAAATACATTACCATCTGATGGCAGTGAACTCTGTAAATTCATTGTCTCATTTCTCTTAAACTTGGATTAAGATGAACAAACTAAGGCCACTTTTTGCTTCTTAATGAGAGCATCCCGATAGAGGTTTAATGAGACTGAATTTATGCACTTTAACTTCACACCTTTAGTTAATTCTCTCACCATTCCAGAGTATCCCCATGTATAAATGCCCTTTAGTTACTAGCAGAAAAGTCCACATCACCAAAAACATCACCATTACAAGTGCAAAGGTTACAGAAAGTCCAGGGACTAAACTTCTATAGTTAAAACTTTGTTGGTGATGCTCCAGAAGAAGAGTTGGGGAACATCAAATTAGTGCAGAAAAAATTTGCACTGATACTCTCCTGTGGGAACAATTTCCTTTTTCAGGGTTATCGATATAACAGTTTTTACCAGCAGTAACATACTTAAAATTTTAAAATAGTTAAGACGTAGCCACCTTGACATACTCAAATCCAAGGAATTACCACCACAGGCAGTCTTGCAAGCAGAAAAAAAACTGGAAGCATGATGGTATCAAACTTCCAACAGCAAATATAATACTTGATTTACTGTCAGCCTTTGAAAGTTATACTGCCATATCACACATGCTCACCACTATAAATGCTTCTACAATAATTGAAATTGGTGTTCAAACCTGTAGCTCTGTTGTCATGTGATATATATTATGTAATGTGCACGATTTAATTTTCTCTTACACTAGGCCTCATTCTTGAAAGCTATTGCATGACATCTCCACAAATCAATACGGCCGATTTACTTAAATGGTGACACTACCCCACATGTTTTATTAATCTCTTAATAATAAAGTGAATTATAGGACATGGGTGTGGTCAGTTTCTTGGGTAACATGCAAATTTAATCTAGCTGGAAGGTACACAGTGAGACTAGAAACTGTGCCTCAGTTAAATAGGGATGTTATTTGCTGTCACTCCCTTTTTAAAAAGAGTTCACAATTAAGCAATGTTAAACATTACAAGCAGAGAAAAATACATTTACAGCTTAATCCAATCAGACCAGTTGTCAGAATAGAATACTATGAAGTTACACAAAATAAAATGTGCAGAATGCTGTTTATTTTGGAATAGAGGAAGGTTAAATTAAAACAGTAGCTGAAAACTGAAGCTAAAGAATCAGCAACTGGAAGAAAAAGGGAGTGGATCACCTGGGTCTCAGCAGAACAATGATGCATAGTGCACGGAGTACTAAATTGTGCATTTCAAAAGCTTTTCTAAATGTAATTCGGTCAAGGTCAATTTCTTGTTCTATACATACACACACTAAATTTCTCTCCCCTGCTGTATATTCCTATTTGTGTCCCCTTCTTCTTTGGAGTGGGATGCAATTTCCCTCTACCCTATGCCATGCTTACCAGATTTTGGCTCACTTTCAGTTTTTGTTTACTAAATAGAGATGAAGTATAAAGATTTATCTCAATGCAAAGACAGGCAGCCTTGGTTATTGGTTTTAGATTTTTTCCTCTGGATTAGTTTAGCTTGGTATGATATGAGTTGCTGTTGGCGGTTTAGGTAGCTTGGCAACCATCTGCTATAAGGAGGAGCAGTAAATCTGTCATTACTACACTGACAATCTCCTGCAGGACTCCCTAAGCATTCAGCAAATGAATGAAACAACGTAAAAAAAAATCAAATCTTAATATGGTGGACACTACCAGAAACCACCATCACAATGTGGAAATTTAGAAAAAAATATATATACAACTATCACCAACTCCTTGAAAAAATAGGTAGAATATACAAAAACTATTAAAGAAGAGGGAGGGCTTCCCAGACTGCATGTTCAAAAAACACTGATCAGTGGGATTTTTGTTTATGTATAGCTGGGTGGGTTCTCCTTTTAAAAGTCAGACCAGCAATAAATTAATGTAACTGCATAGCTGAGATTTTATGAGCACTGCTAGAGATTTTCAAATAGTTGTTCCCACACAGTAACCATAACTACCACTATGTTATTTAATGTAATATTAAATGACATAGTGGTATCTATTCATAAGACACACACATACATATATATATTCATTCAAATTGAATAATACTCAGCAAAACAGGGTACTAGACATGTATATATGTGTTTATATAAAATAAGAAGAGTTATACTTCTCATGGGACAACAAACTCTTTCCTGATTTCTGAGCATGTAACATATCTGAAAAAAATCACTGCATGGCTTTTGCATTTAAACCAAATGGGTACTTCAATTCAGAAGTGTTTTTGTATTTACAGAAAAAACGGTTTGTCTGAGTACAAATACAGTCTTTTATGGAAGGCAGGCACATTGTACTACCACAAAACATACCCATGGGTTAAAAAAGTATTAACAGATAAAAAGTGATTGTCCAAATTGCAACAATTAATGTTATAGGGCTTGAGTTTCACATGGGGAAATCTTCTGGTCTTTCCCTGCCTCCCTACCCCAAAAAAGATTTTAAAGATGACAGAATTGTAAGTTTTAGTGGGTAAGATCTCATTCTGAGTTTCTTTAAAATATTAATTTAACCAGTACTGGGTAAGAAACTGAAAGCCTGATAAGCAATCATATATGCATTGGATCATAGGTATACGTAAAAGCTCTAGTCAGGTGCTTCATGAATACGTTTATGGCTGACAAGCCCAATTTGGGAGCGACACAGCTTGTTACAAATTTCACAGATCCATGTGTTATCTGAGTTGGAATCTAAGATTACAGCATACTGCTTTCTTCTCTCCCACTTTGTTTCCATCCTCTGGATCAAAACCACTTTGTGTTGCGCTGCACCCAGTGCCAGATTATTGCCTCCAGATTGCACACTCCTTCCAGCTTTCTACATTGATGCTGAACTGCTGGGAGAGCAATACAGCGGTGCACAGACAATCCCGGAAGTATTTGGAAAGGGTAAGAGACAATTTCCTGGTGCAAGTGCTGGAGGAACCAACTAGGTGAAGAGCTCTTCTTGACCTGCTGCTCACAAACCGGGAAGAATTAGTAGGGGAAGCAAAAGTGGATGGGAACCTGGGAGGCAGTGACCATGAGATGGTCGAGTTCAGGATCCTGACACAAGGAAGAAAGGAGAGCAGCAGAATACGGACCCTGGACTTCAGAAAAGCAGACTTTGACTCCCTCAGGGAACTGATGGGCAGGATCCCTTGGGAGAATAACATGAGGGGGAAAGGAGTCCAGGAGAGCTGGCTGTATTTTAAAGAATCCTTATTGAGGTTACAAGGACAAACCATCCCGATGTGTAGAAAGAATAGTAAATATAGCAGGTGACCAGCTTGCCTTAACAGTGAAATCCTTGCTGACCTTAAACACAAAGAAGCAGCTTACAAGAAGTGGAAGATTGGACAAATGACCAGGGAAGAGTATAAAAATATTGCTCGGGCTTGCAGGAGTGAAATCAGGAAGGCCAAATCACACCTGGAGTTGCAGCTAGCAAGAGATGTTAAGAGTAACAAGAAGGGTTTCTTCAGGTATGTTAGCAACAAGAAGAAAGTCAAGGAAAGTGTGGGCCCCTTACTGAAGGAGGGAGGCAACCTCGTGACAGAGGATGTGGAAAAAGCTAATGTACTCAATGCTTTTTTTGCCTCTGTCTTCATGAACAAGGTCAGCTCCCAGACTACTGCACTGGGCAGCACAGCATGGGGAGGAGGTAACCAGCCCTCTGTGGAGAAAAGTGGTTCAGGACTATTTAGAAAAGCTGGACGAGCACAAGTCCATAGGGCCGGATGCGTTGCATCCAAAGGTGTTAAAGGAGTTGGCGGATGTGATTGCAGAGCCATTGGCCATTATCTTTGAAAACTCATGGCGATCGGGGGAAGTCCCGGAGGACTGGAAAAAGGCTAATGTAGTGCCCATCTTTAAAAAAGGGAAGAAGGAGGATCCTGGGAACTACATGCCAGTCAGCCTCACCTCAGTCCCTGGAAAAATCATGGAGCACTTCCTAAAGGAATCAATTCTGAAGCACTTAGACGAGAGGAAAGTGATCAGGAACAGTCAGCATAGATTCACCAAGTCATGCCTGATTAATCTAATTGCCTTCTATGACGAGATAACTTGCTCTGGGGATAAGGGAAAGCAGAGGACGTGTTGTTCCTTGACTTTAGCAAAGCTTTTGACACGGTCTCCCACAGTATTCTTGCCAGCAAGTTAAAGAAGTATGGGCTGAATGAATGGACTATAAGGTGGAGAGAAAGCTGGCTAGATTGTCTGGCTCAACGGGTAATGATCAATGGCTCCATGTCTAGTTGGCAGCCAGTATCAAGTGGAGTGCCCCAGGGGTCAGTCCTGGGGCCGATTTTGTTCGATATCTTCATAAATGATCTGGAGGATGGTATGGATTGCACTCTCAGCAAGTTTGCAGATGACACTAAACTGGGAGGAGAGGTAGATATGCTGGAGGGTAGGGATAGGATACAGAGGGACCTAGACAAATTGGAGGATTGGGCCAAAAGAAATCTGATGAGGTTCAACAAGGACGAGTGCAGAGTCCTGCATTTAGGACAGAAGAATCCCATGCACCGCTACAGACTAGGGACCGAATGGCTAGGCAGCAGTTCTGCAGAAAAGGACCTAGGGGTTACAGTGGATGAGAAGCTGGATATGAGTCAACAGTGTGCCCTTGTTGCCAAGAAGGCCAATTGCATTTTGGGATGTATAAGTAGGGGCATTGCCAGCAGATCGAGGGATGTGATCGTTCCCCTCTATTTGACATTGGTGAGGCCTCATCTGGAGTACTGTGTCTAGTTTTGGGCCCCACACTACAAGAAGGATGTGGAAAAATTGGAAAGCGTCCAGCGGAGGGCAACAAAAATGATTAGGGGTCTGGAACACATGACTTATGAGGAGAGGCTGAGGGAGCTGGGATTGTTTAGCCTGCAGAAGAGAAGAATGAGGGGGGATTTGATAGCTGCTTTCAACTACCTGAAAGAGGGTTCCAAAGAGGATGGATCTAGACTGTTCAGTGGTAGCAGATGACAGAATGAGGAGTAATGGTCTCAAGTTGCAGTGGGTGAGGTTTAGGTTAGATATTAGGAAAAACTTTTTCACTAGGAGGGTGGTGAAGCACTGGAATGGTTTAGGGAGGTGGTGGAATCTCTTTCCTTTGAGGTTTTTACGGTCAGGCTTCACAAAGCCCTGGGTGGGATGATTTAGTCGGGGATCGCTACTGCTTTGAGCAAGGGGTTGGACTAGATGACCTCCTGAGGTCCCTTCCAACCCTGATATTCTATGACTCAGACTGTAGGTTGGGACTCTCCCCTGAAGAATTAACCCACAGAGGAATTTCAGAAGTGTACAAGAAGTGAGAGAACGGGCTAAGAAGGGCACAACCCTATACATATTCAACTCCCCATTTCACTTGCGTATATTTTTTCCTGGACAGCTCAAAGTGCAGTGCTAATCTGCAAAAGTCACTATGTAAAAATGCCACCTTCTTACTTAAGAGATCTGCTCCTCTCACGTCTGCAGTCGTATCTGCTCATTTTAGTGATTAAACGGTGTTTTTACTGCACAACCTACACAGCTAACAAGGTGAGGGTGGGACTCTGCCTTCTTGTGAATCAAACAGAATTGTTTACAAAGTTTCAATCAGTTACACCTGTGCAAACCCACTGGCACTAATGAGATCACAGAGATGTCACTGAGGACCTAATTTGGCGTGGAGAACCTTAATTACGGGTGATCATGCGCAAGAGGGAAAATTCTCATCCTCAATCACATCCAAGGCTGAGTCTGCAGCACTGACAATTTGTCTCAACACTTGCATGCTAAGCGCATTTGATAACGAATCACCAAACCGCACGATATCACTTTTTTCTCCAATCACTTTTCAGAGTACAACTGTATTTTCTCAGGATGCAGTCTATCAAACTAAAGCCTATGTGAAATTGCTTTTTCCTTTTTAAGAGATGTGATACAATAAACTATGATGTACATTCTCCAAATAAGAAGGAAAAACAGAAGGAAGCAGTACTGCAAGTCTCTTTTTCTAAAGTAAAGGTCATTCTCATTTGCTTTAAAATCTTCAGTAAAATAGAAGTGTTACTTGCTCATTAGTCTAAATTTTAGCCATTTGCTACATTTGAAAATCAGCCGTTCTTAGGTCAACATTCAAATGGTATCTGAAAACAATTTACACATAGTAGCCAGTAATTGTTGGTCTCTATACATTTAAAATCATATTAGCTTCTTTAGTATATGATTACCCTTCAGATGACGGCACAAGGCACTAATGCAGCAGTCTAGCCGTACTACAGAATACCCTTCATGGGAATTAGATCCAAAATTGTTAGTATATAAAAGCTAGGTTGCATAGCAGTAACTAGAGTTCAGACTACACTGCCTACACACATCTATACTTCTGGATATTAATCAGCAGTGGGTGATTTGAATGTTCAATTAAAGATGATCTACTATAAGACAGCTCTCCAAAGCTGGTGCCAAAGTAGTTAGAAAGTTCTGTCTTGGTTTAATAAATTAAAGACATGGATGTTGCAAAAAACAGAGAAAAAAATTCTAATAAACCACAGATGGACTTCATAAAGCAACAGGTGATTTCCAGACATCCCATGGCATTCAGAAGAGCTCTCTGCTGTATAGTCTGACCTGACATCAACGGACTCCCTTCCCTCCCTGGCTCCCCCGGCCTCCTCAATTGCAGTCGGACTTGCCAGGTGCCTTCCAAAGTGCACTGAACAGTCTTGAACACCCAACACCACTCGCTACTAAGGACTAGTTTCCCTCAGATGCAACACTCAAAAAACAAAACAAGTTCCTGTCTAAGTTTTTCACATGTTGCAGGGAGAAGGGAAGTTCCAACCCATCATCCTTGTACAAAACTATTCCCAAGGACTCAGACAACAGAATCCTACCTTCCTATCATATCTGCAGAAGAGAAGAACGAGGGGATGAGAAGGAGATGGATGGAATAGAGGCCTTAGATTTGGTGTACCAGGCCCTTTGAGGCCCACTGCTGGAGGTCTTGTGGTCCTGCCACACCCCACCCGAGAAAAAGAGGCAGCGAAGGGATGGGAGAGGGCCAACCATTTGTTGGACTTTACCTCAGAAGGGATTCCTTTAAGTGTTTATACTGTGTGACTTAGCCAGTGGGCTAGGCCTCTGAAGACCCACCTAACAAGGTTAACAACTGACAAGTGGGCCGAGAGAGAGAGAGAGAGAGAGAGAGAGAGAGTTCACAGGTTCACACTCAACCACCAGGAGGCACACATGAGAGGTGAGTGTTCTTGTCAGAACTTTGATACCAGAAGTGGGGTATTATAAACAAAGTAGGGAAATACAACCTAGAGGGAGCTACTAGGTGGATGCATAACTGGTTAGAAAACCATTTCAAAAGAGTAGTTATCAGTGGTTCACAGTCAAGCTGGAAGGGCATATCAAGTGGGGTCCTGCAGGGATCAGTTCTGGGTCCAGTTCTGTTCAATATCGTCAAACTGGGAGGGGTTGAAAGTGCTTTAGAGGGTAGGATCAAAATTTAAAATGATCTGGACAAACAGTAGAAATGGTCTGAAGTAAATAGAATGAAATTCAATAAGGAAAAATGCAAAGTATTCCACTTACGAAGGCACAATGAGTTGCATACATACAAAATGGGAAAGGACTGCCTAGGAAGAAGTACTCTGGAAAGGGATCTGTGGATCATACTGGATCACAAGCTAAATATGAATCAGTAGTGTAACTATAGTCAGTGTTACAAAAAAAGCAAACCATTCTGGGATGTATTAGCAGAAGTGTTGTAAGCAAGATACAACAAGTAATTCTTCCGCTCTACTCCGTGCTGATTAGGCCTCAAATGGAGAATTGTGTCCAGTTCAGGGCACCACATTTCAGGAAGGATGTGAACAAACTGGAGAGTCCAGAGAAGAGCAACAAAAATGACTAAAGGTCTAGAAAACCATGACCTATGAGCGAAGATTGAAAAAAATGGGTTTGTTTAGTTTGGAGAAGAGAAGACTGAGGAGGGACATAACTGTTTTCAAGTACATAAAAAGTTGTTAAAAAGAGGAAGAAAATTTGTTCTCCTTAACCTCTGAGGATAGGGCAAGAAGCACTGTGTTTAAAATTGCAGAAAAGGACAATTTAGGTTGGACATTAGAAGAAACTTCTTCACTGTCAGGGTGGTTAAGCACTGGAATAAATTATCAAGGGAGGTTGTGGAATCTCCATCATTGGAGATTTTTAAAGCAGGTTAGACAAACACCTTCCCAGGGATGGGTCTAGGTCAGCAGTTCTTAACCTATTTACCACTGTGGGCTGCATATGCAGCTCTCTCTGTGTCATGTGGGTCACATCCACACAATAAATATACCACCTGTATGGCCCTGAGGATATCATATGGGCTGCAGCTGTGTGCCGATTGGGCCGCAAATGGTCTGCAGGTTGAGAACCACTAGTCTAGGTAATACTCAGTCCTGTCATGAGTGCAGGGGACTGGAATAGATGACCTCTCGAGGTCCCTTCCTGTCCTACAATCCTATGATTTTCAGGCCAACCCCTGAAAACAAGGGGACAATGGAGCTGCTGGAAAGAGCTCTAGTCTAGCAGCAGCACAGCTCAGCTGAAACTCAGCAAGTACTAGCAGAAGGGCAACAGGAGGCACAGCTCTCCTCCAACCCCCCTGCCCCCCAAAAAGGGGAAAAGGGGAAGGAAAAGGAAAAAAGAAAAACAGCAGGACATACTTCTGGAAGTACTTCAGCTACAGCAGCAGTAAATGGTTGGTGATCTCCAAGGTCTTCAGTCCCGTCTCTAGGCCCATATAAATTCTAGTCCCTGTCTTGGGCTTTTGGTACTAACTTATCTCCTTCTTGGGGCTTAGGCCACTTTCCCAAATGCCCAGGGGAAGACCCTCGCCCACCCACTAATCCGGGTCCCAACCCAGGGATCCTGTAAATAGCAGTCACATGCTGCTTCCTTTAACTCTGTTGCTATTTCCTGGGCTATTTCCCATGTAAGCCCATTCCTCTTCACCTGTACCTCAGGGCTGAAGTTCTCTGTTCCCTGCTTGAGCAGGGTCTCTCCCAGACCAGGCCTCCTTGCCTGGAGAGTTTCACAGCCTTCCAGTGTTCCTCACCCTTCTGGTCCTAGCCAGCAACTGAACTTCTCAGCTCCTTTTAGGTGAGCCTGCTGCATTCTGATTGGCTGCTTCCCTGCAGCCTTTCTAGGCAGGTCTGGAGGACCCATATTCACTGCTCCTTTTTCTGGGACAACGTGTGGAAGGACTACCAGGCCTCCAGCCAGGGCTCAAAGGGCCAGGTACACCCAATCAAAAAGTCATAAAAAGACTTTGGTGAAATAAGTTTCAATGTAGTGCAGAGAGCAAAAACCAGATTGAAGAGGGATAAGATCAAATCTGGAAGAAACTAACTTAAGCCAGCAGTTGTAGACAATGCATTTGAAGAGTATGAAGATGAAAAGAGAAAAGAAATTAGGCAATGGAACCTGTTAAAAGTGAGAGGAGGGGCCAGGTAAGTTAGGAGACAGAGGCGGGAAGAAGAGTTGGGGGACAAGAGAGGGCAGAAAGGCTCTGTCAACACAAGTGGGGAGTGGCATACTAGGGAGCAAGGGGAAGAGGAAAGTCACTGGATCTTATGTATTGTGCTGACAACTGTTATACTGCAGAGCATGCTACCTGTCCTACTGCTAACTAAATCTGTACTCTCAAACGGAAAATGTAGGATTTTGCCCTTTATTTCCTAGAAAAGGTCCAATGTCTAGTTTTTGAATTTTCTTCAAAGAAGAAAATAATGACATCTCGCCAGTTACCAGCAATTCCAAGATAACGGACAGACAAACAGCAAGAGCGCCAGGAGAAGGGCAGGCAACACCTTTTATGAAGAAAGTGTCCGAACAAAGCTGTGTATGTGCAATGCCATGAAGCTCCCTCTTAGAGCTAAAGCCACTTTAAATCATAGAATCATAGAATATCAGGATCGGAAGGGACCTCAGGAGGTCATCTAGTCCAACCCCCTGCTCATAGCAGGACCAATCCCCAATTAAATCATCCCAGCCAGGGCTTTGTCAAGACTGACCTTAAAAACTTCTAAGGAAGGAGATTCTACCACCTCCCTAGGTAACGCATTCCAGTGTTTCACCACCCTCCTAGTGAAAAAGTTTTTCCTAATATCCAACCTAAACCTCCCCCACTGCAACTTGAGACCATTACTCCTTGTCCTGTCCCCTTCTACCACTGAGAATAGTCTAGAACCATCCTCTCTGGAACCACCTCTCAGGTAGCTGAAAGCAGCTATCAAATCCCCCCTCATTCTTCTCTTCTGCAGACTAAACAATCCCAGTTCCCTCAGCCTCTCCTCATAAGTCATGTGTTCCAGTCCCCTAATCATTTTTGTTGCCCTTCGCTGGACTCTCTCCAATTTATCCACATCCTTCTTGTAGTGTGGGGCCCAAAACTGGACACAGTACTCCAGATGAGGCCTCACCAATGTCGAATAGAGGGGAACGATCACGTCCCTCGATCTGCTGGCAATGCCCCTACTTATACATCCCAAAATGCCATTGGCCTTCTTGGCAACAAGGACACACTGCTGACTCATATCCAGCTTCTCGTCCACTGTCACCCCTAGGTCCTTTTCCGCAGAACTGCTGCCTAGCCATTCGGTCCCTAGTCTGTAGCTGTGCATTGGGTTCTTCCGTCCTAAGTGCAGGACCCTGCACTTATCCTTATTGAACCTCATCAGATTTCTTTTGGCCCAATCCTCCAATTTGTCTAGGTCTCTCTGTATCCTATTCCTGCCCTCCAGCGTATCTACCAATCCTCCCAGTTTAGTATCAGCCGGAAATTTGCTGAGAGTGCAATCCACACCATCCTCCAGATCATTTATGAAGATAAATCATTCTAGGTCCAGATAACACTGGATGTAGGGACTCCCAAATTAAGACCATGACAGGGAAGTTAATTTGACAAAACCAATTCTGATTACATGAAAAATGTTTCCTATATTTAACTAGCACCTAGATTTCTGTAGCAGATAAAAAGGCTTACTTATTTGCCCCTAACGGAAAAGGCCACCTTAGTAAATATTCTGTTTACCAAGAGGATTACACTAAAAGGAAATTATTAATTCTTCTGCAAAGGGAAAGTCCAGTGTTCAGTAACATAACTGTAATTATAATTTCAGCCAATACACAAGAAGAAACTAAAAATGTTTCTAATTTAACCTCGTGCATTTCTCTAGAGTATCCATCGTCAGAGCACTGAAGCCAGTTCCAAGAGAATCTGTTTGAAACTTTCATTAGCATATTTCCCTGGGTCCTGCATTCCAGACTATGAGCAAAGCCTCTCTTACATGTGGTCTGATGCAAATCAAGAGCTGAGCAAATGATTCACAGTTGTTGGACCATAACACTTGTATAAAACATCATGAGGCCAAACTTGCCGATTCATTCCACTACTCAGTATGTACCAGGATAGGTATTAGATTTGAACACTCACCTATAAAACGATCTCTTTAGGATGAGGCTCCTTTCATTCTCTGTAAGAAGGGAGTTCTGATTTTCCTACCAACATGTCAGATTGAACCACACCACCTGAAGGATTGTTACAACAGAAACATGTAGAATAAAATTTTGGTATAAGTATTTTTCTACCACTTGGCAGGCCAGATTAGTGTGTCCAATGGTGTTAAGTGTCACTGCCCATTTCATTTCTACAAATTTTATCAAAATCTGACAGTATACCTGATGGCTACCAATTCTGACCCCCAACCCATTTAAACTCATTCCCTCCAACACTGACTCCTTTAAAAAACAACCAACCACCATCACCCTTCCTTTTCCCTTCACTTCTAAACACTCTCCCACAAACTTCAGGGGACCAAGAGCATCTTGGACATGTCAACTAGCGTACCCAGGAACAATGAGCCCCAGGCCGTGGACGAGGCTCAGAAAAGAAACTGGAAGTAACCATTAGACCCAACTCCAAGGTGCAGCTACTCCTGTCTGGCTCTACAGATGCCTAGATGAGTGGATCTCCTACACGCCTAACCAGCTCCAAGGAGGAGATATTCTTCCTGTCCCTCTTTAGTGCTCCTCTATCATGGCTCTACATAGGGCACAGCAAGGAAGATGAAACCGATTGGTCCTCTTGCACATCACTTGCCTCCTATAGAATCCTTACTCCTACGGTGTTGGGAGACTAGGAAGAGAAGAGAGCCAGTTTGATCTTGCTGCTCCTCCCCTCCCTCTATGTATAAGTGAGATGGTGGGGGAAGGGAGGTGGAAAGTCCCCAACTGTTTCCTTCCTAGGCTCCATGAAAGGAGTTATGAGGAGCCCCACTCCCCAAATTTCTCCCCTTTAAGCATCTAGAAAGCATGGGAGAGAACAACCTCCTGACCACATCCCAGCTCCCCTCCCAGCTTTTACAGTTGGCATCCTCCCAGGACCCAATCTCAAAACGAGCAACAATGTGCCATATTACTGTTAATTACTCTCTCGCTATGCACAAGGAAGAGCATATATATGAACTCCATCCAAAGCAGCGCACGAGAATGAAGCCATTATGCTAGGAAAGAGACTAGAAGTGGAACAGACTATACATAAAGTGCTGCCAAATAAACACAATTTAGACAGAAAACAATATTTTCAGTGATCTCTCTCCATTTTAACAATCCATTCTAAGACATAATTGGCAACAGTAGGTAAAACAGTTCAGACAAATGTGACCTTAGAGGTGACAGCATCCCTTTGAATTCTATTTTAGAAACACAGGTTCTAAGCTAGGACAATACAGTGAAGGCTAATACATCGTACCCCATTTGTTTCATTGTTGGATATTTCATACCAGGAGGTAGATGCAATATTGCACTAATCCAACTCTACTAAAGGAAGAAGGGAACTGCAAAACCATTTCAACATCCAATCTCTCTGAGCACATGGTTTTCATTATATAGACAGAGGCAGATTCCAACAATGCTCAGCCACAATATAATTATTAATGGGGTTCCAATTTACCCAGATTGGCCCTCCCAACTGTTTAGGAAAGGGTCTCTCCAAAATTTTTTGTGAATTTAGGTATCAGAAGTCATTAAAAAATAACAAAAAAATCCTCAGACACTGCTGGTCTGCAGTTCCAAAAGCAAAAACCATCTCTAGGTCATGTTGAGAAAACAAGGCCATGACAGGTCATAAGATATGTTACATCCTGATAATGACATAATTGTTTAAATTATACCCTACACAGGAGTGCAATCTCTCTTCAAAGAATAGAGTCATTATGAAAAGTCTCACATATTAACCAAGCTACAATGCCTTTCATACTGTCACTTTTTTACATTACAAATTGCTGACAAGGGTATAATGAAAACTTGCACTATAAAGAGGCAGCATATCAATGTTGTTCAGCTAATAAATAATTTCAAATTAGGAACCGACAATGAAAAGCTTATCAAGACAATACATAGCTACGATGTTTTAAATCCCTTTAGCTGGTTTAGCAATCACAAACTTACTAAGATACGTTTTACAGCATCTTCGTCTAGGACATGGATTCTCAGATTGGGGGTTGGGACCCCTCAGGGGGTCGCAAGGTTATTACATGGGGGGTCGCAAGCTGTCAGCCTCCATCCTAAACCCCACTTTGCCTCCAGCATTTATAATGGTGTTAAATATATAAAAAGTGTTTTTAATTTATAAGCAGGGGGTCACACTCAAAGGCTTGATATGTGAAAGGGGTCACGAGTACAAAAGTTTGAAAACCACTGATCTAGGACACCTCTAAATTACTTTTTAAACCAATGGAGTAAATTCTTCTGGTTAACAGCTCATTCAGTGTGGCATTGACAGATTTGTTATTAAAGCAATACATCTTAAAATAAGCAGTTCAAACCTTCCTCGTATGTCATCAAAACTGCATAAAGATATTAATAGTTTCAAGATACCTGTGCCAGTATAAGGAAGTGACAAACCTCAACCAGTGGAGAGGTTTCAGACAAACCCTTAGGGCAGTAGGATGAGACTATATTACTCAACTATTAGGGTATGGCTACACTAAGGCCATGTCTACACCAGCGAGCTTCCAGCAGCACAGATGTACCACTGCAGTTGCACTGCTCCAAGATCACTCATGTAACTGCTCCATGGTGACAGGAGAAAGCTCTCCAGTCAACATAGCACTGGGCATACTACCACTTACGCCGGCGAAACCTGCATTGCTCCGGAATGTGTTTTTTTCACACCCCTTGGGGACATAAGTTTTGCCGACAGAAGCAGGAGTATAGACATGGCCTTATCTGCACCACCGTAGCACTTCAGTGTAGACATTACCTACGCCAGAGGTAGACAACAGGCGGATTGCGGGCTAAATCTGGACTGCCAGACGCTTTTGAATGGACCATAAAATCTTTTACTTATTATCATCATCATGAGTGTTATTTTTGTATTATTTTCTCGGGAGTCTGGACCTTGACCAAGAAATTTGGACCCTGACAAAAAATAATTGATTACCACTGCCCTATGCTAACAGGAGGGATTTCCCCATTGGCACAGATAATCCACCTTCTCAAGAGACAGTAGCTAGGTTGACAGACGAATTCTTCTGTCTACACTGGGAGGCAGAACAGCATAGCTATACCTCTAGGGGCATGCATTTTTTACACTCCCAAGAGACAAAGCTATGCTGATGTAATTGCCGAGTGCACACCAGCCCCTAGACAATGAAGAGACAGATGTGTTAGAGGGGCATTAAAAAAAGCAATTAAAACAAATCTTAAATTACATAATTGGAGCAGTCACATCTCCTCCCTTTCTTGGTTAGTCACCTTAAAACATCATTCAGATACAGGACACAATTGTATAAATTAACTGATGAGGCCTGTGAACTGTGAAGAAGTATGGGCTGGATGAATGGACTATAAGGTACATAGAAAGTTGGCTAGATTGTCAGGCTCAACGAGTAGTGATCAATGACTCCATGTCTAGTTGGCAGCCGGTATCAAGTGGAGTGGCCCAAAGGTCGGTCCTCGGGCCGGTTTTGTTCAATATCTTCATTAATGATCTGGAGGATGGTGTGGATTGCACCCTCAGCAAGTTTGCAGATGACACTAAACTGGGAGGAGTGGTAGATACGCTGGAGGGCAGGGATAGGATACAGAGGGACCTAGACAAATTGGAGGATTGGGCCAAAAGAAATCTGATGAGGTTCAACAAGGACAAGGACAAGTGCAGAGTCCTGCACTTAGGACGGAAGAATCCCATGCACCGCTACAGACTAGGGACCGAATGGCTAGGCAACAGGTCTGCAGAAAAGGACCGAGGGGTTACAGTGGACAAGAAGCTGGATATGAGTCAACAGTGTGCCCTTGTTGCCAAGAAGGCAAATGGCATTTTGGGATGTATAAGTAGGGGCATTGCCAGCAGATCGAGGGATGTGATCGTTCCCCTCTATTTGACATTGGTGAGGCCTCATCTGGAGTACTGTGTCCAGTTTTGGGCCCCACACTACAAGAAGGATGTGGAAAAATTGGAGAGTGTCCAGCAGAGGGCAACAAAAATGATTAGGGGTCTGGAACACATGAGTTATGAGGAGAGGCTGAGGGAACTGGGATTGTTTAGTCTTCAGAAGAGAAGAATGAGGGGGGATTTGATAGCTGCTTTCAACTACCTGAAAGGGGTTCCAAAGAGGATGGATCTAGACTGTTCTCAGTGGTAGCTGATGACAGAACAAGGAGTAATGGTCTCAAGTTGCAGTGGGGGAGGTTTAGGTTGGATATTAGGAAAAACTTTTTCACGAGGAGGGTGGTGAAACACTGGCATGTGTTACCTTGGGAGGTGGTGGAATCTCCTTCCTTAGATATTTTTAAGGTCAGGCTTGACAAAGCCCTGGCTGGGATGCTTTAGTTGGGGATTGGTCCTGCTTTGAGCAGGGGGTTGGACTAGATGACCTCCTGAGGTCCCTTCCAATCCTGATATTCTATGATTCTGTGATTCTATGAACTGGAAAGGAGACCAAGAAGCCAATAATCAGACTGACTACATGTTCATGTTGAGAAATGGCAAGAAATAGTCAAACAACCTAAACAATACCAGGCTGTACAAAAAACAGTTTAACCTTTTTAAGCCATTAAAGTATCCACAAAGTCCATAAAGGCCTTCTTTCTACAGTCCATACATCAGGAGAGCAACTACAAACGAAAGCAAGGCTAGGGCCTACAAGGGAACTGGAATATTAGAACAAGGTCCTTTATAAAACAGTCCCAGAAACTAAAGTTGCTTGCAGTGTTGCAGCCATGTTGGCCCCAGAACATTTACACACAAGGTGGGCGAGGCAATATCTTTTATTGGATCAACTTCTGTTGGTGAAAGATAGAAACAAAAGTTTTTTCCAATAACCAGAAATGGAAGAGTTCTGTGGGATGCCCTAGATTTAAGAAGCTCCATATTTTGTTTTTAAGTTTGAATCTTTAGCTATATTGTGTGAGTAGCTTTGAGTTACTGGTTTGCTTGCGCAAGTAGAGAAGTGTTCCATCTAGTATGGCGGGGGTTGGGGGGGGGGGGGGAGAGCATGCATTCTTAACAGTTACACTGCTGCCCAAAAATCTGGCAAGATGAAACTTCAGCTGTGCTCTCCAAACAACAGATCACTTCTTCTTTATTGGCCATGAGACGACAGGAAGGGATTTTCAGATAGGACACCACAGGCAACTGTCTGCACGTTTCAACAGCTGGAAGCCTAAACATGTTCTTAAATTAAAAGGGGGCGGGAAATAGAATGCTAGTATTTGAAGTTCATGGACGAGATGATTTCCAAGAGAAAATAAGTATCAAAAATTGTGTCAATATAGTAAATTTCTTTAGCTCTCAAATTGCGGCCTTAAAAGAAACAAACAATGCACCACTGATACAGTTAAAAAGTAATAGAAATGTTCGACTCTCTTTCAGTGTTCACCAGCATTTGCAACTTAAACACTAGGTCTGTGAATAAGAAACACAGAATCAAAATGAATGTCATTGACCGGGCTGAGTGAACTGCAGAAAATAAAAGAAAAGGAGGACTTGTGGCACCTTAGAGACTAACCAATTTATTAGAGCATAAGCTTTCGTGAGCTACAGCTCACTTCTTCAGATGCATTGAAGAAGTGAGCTGTAGCTCACGAAAGCTTATGCTCTAATAAATTGGTTAGTCTCTAAGGTGCCACAAGTCCTCCTTTTCTTTTTGCGAATACAGACTAACACGGCTGTTACGCAGAAAATAAAGTAGGCTTATTTTCATTTTAAGTATTTTGGATAATATTACTGGAAGGAGTTTAAAAGCACAGCATACAAATTATAGCCTTTTTGCAAGTATCTCTAACACTTCCCCGGGAGAATTAGAAATCAAGAAAATATAATAATACAGGCAGAGTTACCTCAAAGTAAGATACGATATTAAAGTTCTCCTTTAACAGAAGAGACAGCTTTAAAAGGTTTACATAAGGTATGTCTACACTGGCAAGTTTCTGCACCACAAGTTATATCACTTTTATTAAAACGCTGGAATTAAATCGTTGTTGCATGTCCACACTCTGCTGCTTGCGCATCCACATTAGCAGCTCTTGCAACGGCAAAGAGAGCAGTGCATTGTGGTAGCTATCCCACTGTGCAACTGGCCGCAGGCTGCTTTGGGAAGGGTTTGCAATGCCTCATGGGGCAGGCACAGTGTCACCTGATGCAGGTTTCCCAATCCCATTGTTCCATGGGCATCCGACTACATTGCCAGCTGCTTTTCAACTGAAGTGCAGGGGAGGGAGATCGTGTGACAGGAGTGTGTATACGGAGGGGTGGGAAGAGAGACAGTGCGTCAGCATGCTGTCTTGTAAGTTCAGAGAGTGGCAGGAAGCAACCAGTCCTGAGGCAGGGGGAGGGGGAAACCTCGACATCAGTCCCCACCTCACTCCCTCCCTCTCTCTCTCTCACACACAAACACACACACACACACACACACACTCCCATCCCTCCCTCTGTTCAACAGCACAAGCATTCCACATTAATGGTTTGCTTTGTGTCCCGGAGCAGGTCAGCACAGCATGCAAGGGCTGTCAGAAAGGGTGCTTTGAAAGGGAAGGGGTCCATGTCTCCAGGGCAGCTGAGTTCAAAACAATGAGCAGAGTGGTCACTTGAGGCATTACGGAACAGCTCCAGAGGCCAATTACAGCACAGAAAGCAATCAAGTGTCTACACTGGCAATAGAGCGCTGGAGCCTCTGTGCAAATAGCCTTATGACTCATTGACGTGGTTTTTTTGCAGCACTGCAACTGAGGAATTTCTGTGCACAAAGTGGCTTGGCAATGTGTACATTTCTGCGCAGTAAAGCAGATCTTTGCGCTCAAACTGCAAACATTTGCCAGTGTAGACAAGCCCATAGTATGGCAATACACCTATCCCATATTAAATGGTAGTTAGCTAAGCAGGAGACCGAATTCTGGCACCCTGTCTATGTTCCTTTCTAGAAGGCCTTGTGAAGTGGCTCATGCACCTCAATGGGATGGGGTCAGATGAATGAGAACACCTCTTGGAGATGAATACATCCAAAATGCACAATCACTCAGAGGTGTGAACTAACCCATTCATCCGAATGGGTTGGTCTCGGCTGCCATCTCCCAAAGTCTGTCCCAACCCATGTTGCGGAATACCAATTTTCCAGACATTCCCCCAGCGGATATGGATTTTAAAGCACTTTGATTCAAATCAGCTCCTTACGGATAGGGAGAAAAGGGAAGGGTCTGTGCCTGAGGAGCCCCTTGACTGAACGATTCCATCTGCAGCAGTCACTCTACCTTGAGTAGCAATGTCTTTTTGGCAGTAGCACCACCTCAGGTAAGACTGCACCAGGATTCCCACTTTCACAGGGGTGAAAAGGGGCTACAGCAATTGCCCTTGGGGTTACATCATCATCTAAAAAAACTGTTTGTTCACTGCTTGATTTTTTAATACCAGTTTTTGGGTGAGATATCATTTGAGATTTAACAACCATTTTTAAGAGACCATGTGACTAGCATTTTTCCAAGTGTCTAAAATTTCCTTCAGACCCCTTTTTCCAATAACTACAGTACTGAAGGATGAAACGGATAGATGTGAGCCCTTGGTTTGTGTAGATTGGATGGATTACTGTAGGAAGCTGACATTTGTTCTCTATGTACATTTTTCATGATAAACATAATAGGATCATGGCAACACATTATTAAATGTCAGCATCACACCAGCCCTTAGAATAGGGCCCTCTATTACAGGTGGGATTCCTAGTGCTATGCAACCTTTCTGAACATGCTGACAATGAAGAGAGTCAGATACTTGCTTTTTTTCCCAATCACAACCAGTCTCATTGTTCAGAAGATGAGGGAGGAGCATGAGGCCTTACCCTAATGCTGCTACTTAACAGTATTTCATCTTCCTTCTATTTATATAAATTATTTTTTCCCCTTGACAATACTCACAAAGTAAAAATCCAAGTATGCATGTGGATTTTAAGGCACTTTGAAAACCAGAAACTTTGCTATCAGGACACATTTCTAAGGAGAGGCCCTGCAGAAGAATGCAGTTAGAGAGCAACTAAGGTGCACAACATACACTCTAAAATATGCAAACAAAAGGAATCAAACTTCCAGTAAATGGGTTTTCCTTGGGTTCAATGGCCACAACATGTCACTTTGAGCCACCCACCTACTCTGATGGCAGGCTACCTGCAAACACTCTGGTTTACACATGTGCAAGCAACTCTCTCTGGCTCATCATCTCTGCCGACGCCAAACTGCGGATCCCAGGATTTACCCAGACTAACTTTTTAAATATTGCTTCCCAAAGGGCCATGGGTGCTGGACACTAGCAGAAATCAATCCCAAACCAGTGACATTAGTTTGAAGAGAATCAGAGCCACAATAAGCCCCAGGCATACACAAAAATCTGTTATAAGAATGGTAAGATTTTGATGTCACATGATATAAAATGTTTATTTTATTTTATTTGAGGGAGGAAGAGACTCTCAGAAAGATTTTGTTCAAACAGCCTCAACATTTGGACCACTAATCCTACTCTGGACATCATGAAGCACAAGTTTTCAAGAAAAACCCAGCAAGCCTGTGAGGACTTTGACAAGAATGGATAAGCAGTATCCTAGTCTCATGCTTAACCACAGCACTGCTACTGTCCTACTATAATCCAGGTGGGAAGGCATATTTTTGGTCTGGCATAGCTATATGTAAATACAGGTCCTGGTGTTCAGTATATTATGCTACAGAAGTATATAAGCAAATGTTGGAAAATAATTTTAGCAGATAGGTGCATGGACAATTCTAATCCATTCTGGATAAGCATTGTAGCTATTAGTTCTGGTTTCTTGCATGCTAGAACATGTTAGCTAAAGTCCAGTATTCTTCAAACTTACCTTGGGACTGGGATTCAAACAGTTGTTTGTTTGTTTTTCCCCATTTCTCACATTTCTTTGCCTTTAGAACATCTTAGTGGTATATTTTTCTTTCATAAACCACAATCTGGCGATGTTCATGCAGTCATTATTTTCAGAGTCTCGCTCTTTCCAGGATATCAGAGATTGGGTTTCCTTTCTTAATCTGAGAAAGCCTTTAACATGATTCAGGAACACTTAATACAGTTCTCTCCATAAATACAGCAAATTTGAGCCACTCTACCTAGTTTCCCCAGCAAAGTTTCTGCATTCTAGATGGACATACTGTGAATTGTGTGTGAAAAGATATTCGCTATAAAAGCTTCACTGTGCATAGTGATATCTGAAAGTTTTCAGAGTATTTCAATTTTTAAGCTTATTTTGAGATTGTCAAGTAGTTCAGTACCAATATTAGGGTATTTATAAACAAAAAAAGTGTTTTACAAACCCTAAGAGAAATCTATTAAAATGTTTAAGTTTTTAATTTATTTTTTTTTCAATGTAAAGAATCTGCATTGTCCCACTAAATGTGAACCAGAAAAGCTTTTCTAGGAAGGTTTTACATCTTTAATTGACTCTCCTTTGAGTCCTCCACAGTGGTAACCAAGGCATCTGACTACAGGTGCCAAGATGTAAGAAAAATTGACAGGAATTTTTTTTCAACTCTGAAGTATTTTTTAAATTGTTTTTCAGAAAAGTATGGCATATACAGAGCAAACATTGTGACTAGAAGGTTTTATTGGCACTCATTTGGAATTACCTGGATAACTCTTGTGGTTTCAATGGAGACATTTAAAAGTAAAGTCAATAAAACATTTTTATCACATAATCAGGTCTATCAAACACAAACATAAGTGTGGCAGTCAAGCACTGATGGCTTTTTACCCCTCAATGATAAGACTTGGTGGGACCTTATTAAATTGTGAAGGTTTCTGTCCAATTTGTTGCACATCACAATATACAACAACAAACAAAATGGTGGATGAATTACATGGTATAGGGAACCATCTTCCTATTTTATGGGGAAATTAAAAAGCTTTTTTAATTAAAAAATTAAAAGCTTTTTGGGCTGATGTTAGAAAACTGAGGCTAAAGCTATTGCAACTACATATTCGTCCTAGGGTTTTGTACTAGTGTCCATTACATGACACCTGGGCATCTTTCTCAGAAGATTGGCAAAGCAAAGTCCCTAATAAACTTCATAAGGGCTTCAGCTCCTCTTCTGTGTGGTGATAGGAAGATCTGCCTGGGCTAAGGGTTGTTTTTTCATTTGGGTTTTTTGGGTTTTTTTTGGAGGGGGGCGGGGGTGTTGAGAAAGGGATGGACAGTTATAAGCATCATTCTGGTTATGGTGGAAAAGCTTTAATCAATCAGAAATGTCTTGCAATATAGCAAGTAGGTGAGATTCAGACTGGATCTATCTGATCTTTTTTGGGACTTTGTAATAAGGATTGAGGTTCCAGGTGTGGAGCAGTGTTAAGAAATTCCTCATATAGCGTTAAGGAAATGTGCTTATTTTCAATAAATCAGGAAAAATATACCTCCTCAGAGTCCTTGCGACAGTCTCCAATATGTATATTTCATTACATTACATTTCATTACTCTGGTTCCAAAAAAGTCTCTCTAAAGAAAGTGTGATTCACGAGAATAAAAGGAGTATTTGTGGCACCTTAGAGACTAACAAATTTATTTGAGCATAAGCTTGCGTGAGCTACAGCTCACTTCATCGGATGCATACAGTGGGTGTATTTTCCACTGCATGCATCCGATGAAGTGAGCTGTAGCTCACGCAAGCTTATGCTCAAATAAATTTGTTAGTCTCTAAGGTGCCACAAGTCCTCCTTTTCTTTTTGCGGATACAGACTAACATGGCTCCTACTCTGAAACCTGTCACAAGAATAAGAGATTTAAGAAATGGAACGACTTACTACCTGTCTAACTATCTGTAACTAAACTATTTGAAGAAAGATGGGATGAAGTGATTAAAAAGAAACTGATAACAGCATGTACACATAAAGCTGTCTGTAGTGTCACAACTCTACTATACCTTGTATAGCTGATAAGGTAACTAAATATTTTTCTCTCTAATAAACTAATAGCAAATAAATTAACTGGAATACAGTAACAGATTGGAAATTCTCTAATTGTTTAGAATGAATCCTCAAGTGTTATTTTAAGTGAGTTAGCAATGGGACCAAAAAGTCCCTGATGCTGAATGTTTAAACAAAATCAATCGATTGAAGTATCTGGGCTCTTCAATAAAATGTTGGAAAGGACTGTCATAGGAGTTTTGGATGGAAGCTTACTTAAACTGCTGAAGAGCAGCAGGTACCGATCATGTTTTTATACAAGACATTGCTATTAGTGGTATATTACTGTGCAAGATAAACACTGTTCTTATAAGTGAGACAAAGTGGGTGAAAGTAATCTCTTTTATTGGACAAACTTCTGCTGGTGAAAGAGAATCTTCTGAGCTACATAGAGCTCTTCAGGTCTGGGAACGGTACTCAGAGTGTTCTCATAAGTAGATAAATTTGTGTGGCTACCCTTTCATGCCATTTACTCCCAGAATACTAGGGAAAGTGGTTCAACTTCACAGAATGGTTTAATATTTTTCTTCTTATGCTCTCATGGTACAAGACATTTAGCTTACACTTCTTGGAAGACAATGTTGTATAACGTTAGTGCTATTTATAGAGTGAAATAGTTAACTGTTTGCAGCAGACATGCACCTTGGAGTGACTTGTTTTCATGGTAATTGATCTATATAGCATGGATTACAAACAGTTGTTTCGGATTCATTCTCACTCTGCTAGCATCTCCCATGATAAAAATGGGCTTGCCAATACAACAGCTGCTATTGAACAGGAAAAATGCTAGCAGCTGCAAAGCCTTTAACTTGAAACTGTAGGTAAATTTTGTAAAGATGTTCAGCAAATACAGCTGTTCGAAGGTTTTGCATATGATTGTGCACAACACAAGAAGAATATAGTATCTAATCAGTTTCCATGCATTTCTTTTGTAGAAATGAGGAGGACTGGCTTTATTGACTGGACTAGAGTCGGGATTTAAAATTACTGTTATAAATCTTCTTTGAATACATTTAGGGTAAACCTGCTGTTCAATTTGCATTTAAAAAGTTATGTTGTCACATTAAAAATCATATTACAGAAGCATTTTACTTCTGCTCTTAATTTAGATTATTAAAGTTATGCATTTAAATCTCATTTACTTTCCAAAATGTCTCTTTCTGTATTTCAGCATGGAAGAGATCACTAGACTGACCTCTGGAAGCAAGTGCCATGTTTCCCAATCTGAAAAATTTCCCTCTTTTCCATGTTGTAAGATGCCAACTGATAGCTTTGCAGGATTGCAAACTATCAAATCTTAAACCAATCACTAGTGTAAGATCAAGTCCTGGATCTCAGGAGTATTTTTTGTGGGGAAAATTCACATTTGGGATAAGAAGATGTAAGGATCTGGGGGACAGGATTGTTTTTGTTGTATTTTTTTAAAAGGTGGCTGTTGCTACACAGATTTGGAATAATAAATAGATGGATTACTGGGCAGAAAGCAGCATGTGGAGGTAGTCAAAGATACATGATAAATGCAACTGACTGTATAGTGGTCAGCACTAAATGTGATCTATATACATATGCATGCACTGGAGAGAGATTTGTTATTGTAGGGGTTTATATATAAAGACAAAACAGAATCAAACCCTCAATCCAGCAAAGCAATTAAAACATGAGTTTAAGCACGTGAGTTGTCCCTCAATAGGACTCCATGTATTTTAAAGTTAACCACGTTTTTAAGTGCTTTGCTGGATCAGGACTCAAGAGTTCAACTATATCCCTACTGTATAAGGAGAGAAGCAACAGGTTGCTTAACACTTTGCATCATAAAAATTCTTGCATTAATTTCTTTGAAGGGAACTTCTCTGCAGTTTGCAGCAGGATTCTGAAGTTTGGCAGACGGATAAGTGCTGGAGTCCAGGGGCATAAAATACCTTTCAGATTTGCAGTTATGAGCTGGTGAAAATCATAATTTTCAAACCATGATTTGCATAATATATCTTGATTTCATCCTGCTGTGTGAATAGGAAAATCTATCCCTGCTTACCTGAAAGTTGCCTTTCATCAAGCAATAAGATCCACAGCTCTGTTACCCATCTGTTTCGATGGGTACTTCAACCTGCTTGCAGCTCAGGGGCAGAACCAGACCTGCCTGTCACTGACAGCAGGGGAACGACCCACCTCCTGAAGTTCCATCCAGTTGAGATTATTTCCACAACCAGGAAAATTAAAATCTACTTTCCTAATTTACAGACTGTGTTAAAATGTAATTTGAGGGAAAAGCACAATAACTTCACCCAGTGGAGAACATGTTGAATTTCACCTAAAAACAAAAACTTTAATCCTTCGATGTCAATATTCATTTCTATTCTGGATTACAAATTTCCCTCCTGGGTAGATCTGTGGACTTTATTACTTGAAGAAAGGAAGTTTGCAGATAATCACAGGTACATTTTCCCTTTTTTTTTTTTTTTTTTTTTTTTTTTAATATTAAGGTCCACCAATCGGTTCCAATGGGATTTTCGTAGCAGTGTGCCTCCACACTGGGAAGTAGGATCACTGAGTATGGACATTCAAAAGGAGCTAGATTATATCTCGAAATCTCTTCCATCTTCTCCCAAAAGAAAAGAAATGGCACTGGCTAAAACTGAACGACCAACACGCAGAATTTGGTGAAATAATGGCTGTCCAGAAGATCTCAATACAGGAGACACGTCTACTCTGTCCTGAGATTGTCAATGATCCCAAGGACTGGGCCATAATACTTATTTGAAGAAGTATTTACTGAATTTACTATGGGAATTAATGTTATGACAACGGTAAGGACTAACTGTCTAAATTAAAAATACAAATAACCAGTGCTTTCTCTAAGATAACCATAACGTCACATAAAAAAAGTTGTCTGATGGAGACAGCAGCCACTGGGAGACGTACTATAATGGATCGGAAATATAATGAGGCCTCCTGCAGAGGTTCAATCTGGGCAGTGCTGTAAAGAGCAGAATGAGGTTCCGAAGATCATGCTCTATAACCTTCCAGGCTTGGGATAAGGTTGCTGCCCCAAGGAAGTATTTAACATTTGCATTGATATAAAACTCCTTTTTTTAAGAACATGCCGAGAACATCAGAATACAGAGACTGGTTCTTTTTGCTAGCACACTTATACCCCCATAATAAAGGGGTACTTGGAGGAACGCAAAGCTGTGTTTCACTGGTTTAACATGGTAATTAAAACTATGAACTTAGGACTTGTTCTGCTGGGTAGTGCAAATTGTTGTCTGAGGCACATGAGAGAAATAATGACTTCACCCAAGTATGGGTTTTTAATTGGTATGGTCCTGGATGGAGGACTCGCCTTGCAATAACAGACTTTCTCTGAGATAGACACATCCAAGGATCCAATACTAGGTTAATCAAACCTGAGAGCCATAGCCTCTTCAGAGAGAAAAGAACAAACATCACTGCTGCTCTCTTGTTCCTATCCTTCCCACCTGCTCCCAGGACAACAAGATAGATATTGTGGGGACCTTGCCCAGCTTCAGAAGAGGTCATTCGCCACTTAACATCCATCCTGGGTCCTGACACAGAGAGGGCACAGGGCACTTTATTTATTGTTTCAAGATGCAAAGAGTTCCATCACCAGCCCAATAAGTTGTCTTACAATGGAGTAAAATAGTTCTGGGTATAGGATCCACTCTGCTAATCCAACTTCTATCACATTAAGTCTTGGTGTTTATCTCCCCTTGGTTGGCAGTGCACATACAGGTAGGAATCTTAGTTCCATGTAGGACAGGAGAATCTCTCTCTGGGATAGGGCTGATTTTGTCATCCCTGGTTATTATGAAAATCCTATCAGACATGTTGACTGTCATATCCAAAATACACCTGTTATCTATATAAGGAGTAGTACTCAGACCTAGAGGAATCACTGCATTGCTGGTGGATGCTGCGCCCTCTCTTCCTAGCACCCAATTCCCTGAACTCAATCAAGAAGATCCCTTCCAATAAAAACACCCTGATTCTCTGCATTCATTAGTTGAGGGAGCAGAGAATATACAACTGGAGCTAGATCTCTGCCAATGGATGAGAAAACAAACATTTATTTAATTCTCATTCTCCTGCATCTCGACAAAGCTATGAGCAGTTGCAGAGGCACCAGAGCTCTGTCTGCAGAGCAGAGAAGATGGCGCTGCATTAGTATATATTATGTTCATGTTTGGGAAGTTCTCTTCACATCCATAGAAGCTACACTGATTTTTTTTTAAAGTGATGAAAGCTTAATTTATTCAGAAGCAGACTATCCTGGTTCTTAAGCTTATCTGTGACAACATCCCATTCACCAATGACTTAGTTTTTCAAAGCCCTGGGTATCTTTTTTTGGACATCTGCACTCTATGAATGCTCAGAGTAATACATTTATAAATACAAAGATTGAGCGCACAAGAAGTCTCTCTCCTCTCAGGAAAGACATTACATATTAGCTTACACCAGAAACCCAAACCTCCCCTACCCTTCCAGGGCTTATCAGAGATCAATACATCTGTTCTCTTCCAAAAGAGAGACACAAGAATATCCCATCTACTACCCCATTAGAAGTTGTAGACCAAACTGTTCCCCATTCACTTCCTTAATATCTGTCAAATGAATGATCCACCAAAGCACAAGCCACAGATCAATATATACCAGATGGAGCCCATACACAAATGCACAAAACAAACATAGGCTGAAACCCACTTTGTATCCGCAATACCCTACATGTGCAATGTTGTGAGGCTCACTATTCACAGAACAATGAGATCCCTGTGTGAAAGATGCACACGTGCTCTGAAGCCATGCCATTCGACCTCTTCAAACGATCACTGGAAGCCACCTGTCATTTAAGTGAGCCTAGAAGCCTTTGTAATTAGAACAAAGTTATCCTGCTATGGTGGTCTGCCTAGTGGTACCAAAAATGGTGCACCACTAACCTATCCTTCTCTGTCCCTCTTTTCCAAGCATACTGCCCAAATTACTAGAGTAAGACACACTGAGAAAGTGGTAAAAATATGAGGCAAAAACGATCTCAGAATGGAAGCTTGTTTGATCTGCCTCTCCTCAAAAAATCAGGAGAAAGACTGTTGAGAACTAGAGAAGCTGGCATAGCTACCTGGATGAGAGAGGTGAAAATAGAGCCTTTTGACTGGTTGCATGTGTTAAAGTTTGCATAGAGGAACTACGATCTTTACTGGTGGCAATTGACTGGATGGGGAGTGTGTGTGTGTCCCACCCACCATGGGAAATATATGCATGGCTTTGTGGGTGAGCTGCTACATGGTATTTTGCAAATCAGTTCAGCACACTTAGTCTGGTATAAAGCTTGAGGGAGTTACTCACAAGCATGTTATATGTAATCTCAAACTAGTACCAATAAACCTTAAGTGCATTGATAGAACACTATCAGATAAGACACTGTTTAGTATCTCTTTCACAAAAGGACAAAGAAAAAGCCCCCATGGCGAAGACTATGTGGAATCTCTTTGAAATCCACTAGTAAGTCAGCACTTCAAATGATGAGATATTTAGTACATTATGTTACTATTACACCTTCATAAAATAGCAAGATTTCATCTTTTTCCACAGCAAATAGACATCAGCGGCATCCTTTCCTACTGAGTTTAAAAGGCTCAGAGTTAAACCCACATTTCAGTAGAAACAGACTACAGTGGCACCTTAATAGTATTATGATAAACTGTCAAAGTCTACAAGCCAATTTCACTTGTATCAATCTTTAACTAAGACAGTTCCTAGTGCTTTTAGGTTTATTACAGTTTCAAAGTCAAGGACAAATCAAAATTGGCTGCAAACAAAAATGGATCATGACAAGCAAGAAGAAATGTTCTGACATTCATTACAACTGCAAAACAAAAATCGGTATGTTTCAGAAGTAAGCTTATAAATATTCCAAAAAAGGATGCAAAGTTGTGGAACAAGCACGAAAAAAAAAATCTATTTCATAACCTTTAAATTATGCACGCAGGGAGATTCTCTTACCTACACACTTGATTACTTTTAACTGTCCATTCACCAAGGGCTTCCTTCTGATGTTATCCACAGGAAGACAACAGCCCTCACCAGACCAAGAGCTTCCTATAAATTAGAGCTCTCCTTTGTGGCTAGCTTGGCAGAAGCCATCAAAAAAGTTCCCCTGTAGCTCAAACTAAGTGCAGTTCTACTCCAAACTGATTATGTAAAAAGGATATTTTCTTACTCAGAGCTACTCGGTATTCCAGAGAGTTATCTGCTTACTTCAGTGACAAAAGAAGTCCCCAAGAAAAACATTTTCCCCACTACTTTTTATTCCTGACTGAAGGGATGCAGAAGCACATCTCCCTTCTTCACAGGGCTAAATTCTCACTGCTTGAGCAGATTTCCACATCAGTTTCTCGTCCTTTGACGATTGTCACCATTTCAAGGCAAAACAATGGCCATTAACTGGAAAAGTTCTCAATTTTAAACCATTCCTTTTCAATATTTGTTCATCTGCTTCAAATACTGCAACTGAGTTTCTTTCAGCTTGTATGTGGCACTGCGTCTCTGTACAGTATACATCTTTGTGTAGATTTTACATTTTATATGCTCGTAAGACCTAGAGGCTGGTTAAGCATAAAAAGACAGGAAATGGAAAGTCACTCATTCTGCCATCTGCCACTTACACTAAATTTTTTGAACAAATTAGAATTTGGTACATGCCTCCATTGGCTGTCACATGTTCTAAACTGCAAGAACAACAAGGGGAGATTTTCAAAAGCAAATGGCAGTGAGCCACTTAACTACAATAGACTTTCAGGGAGTTAGGCACTTAACAGCCATCTGTGTCTTTGAAAATCTCCCCCAGTTTAACTTTCCTGCTTGTTAGTTAGTTTATTATTGCATTGAAGCAGAACAGATTTCATTCTGGCAATTTAATTCTTTGGTTTTAGCTGTATTTTTACAGCTATCAGGTGTTCCAATACCAGTAGCATCGGCAATTCCTAAGTCGACATACTCCAACTTTAATTGAAGTTGCCAGGGGCATATAAGCAATGGGATATTCACGACCACTTGAATGTTAGTGTTTTTGATTGTTAGCTCCAGATATGAGTCATGTTAGCACTCATTTAAAATCCAAGAATATAAGACTTAGAAGTATATAAACAGATTTGTACTATGTGTCCAGATAGAAACATCAGCTGGTTTCAAAAATAAGAACCGATGGTCAGAGAAGTTATTCATCTCACAATGGCTCTTTGCCAAAGGATGAGACACTGCTGTATTGCTTAGTCTCCATATGGGTTTTGTGCACTTCCAGCAGATCTACATCTCTTTGGACTGAGCTGTCTAGTGCAGCGTTTCTTAAATGTGGCCGCCAGCAGATTTTTGTGTGTGGCCATGACAGCCTCCAAAGGATGGGCGAAGATTTGTGGGGAGGAAGCCCCTCCCTGCAGCACCCAACTGTTGGTCCTGAATTGTTGTTACCAAGAGCAGTGAGATGTGCTGCCTTAGTGTTTGCACTAGCACTGCCAGCAGGAATCAGCGCTTTGCACCACGCGCAGCCTCCTCGGGGGACTCTGGGCAGCACCTCTGGAAACGTGGGGCTGGTGTGCATGGCGCTGGAGGCAGCTCGTGTCAGTGGAGTCAGCCGCAGCATTCAGTCACTGCGACACTCCCCTGGGCAGCTCACCCGCTCCCACCTGCCAAGAGCACAGGGAGCCTGGAACTTCACAGGCGACCGGAGAGTTCCCAACCCACCTTCCCCAGGGCAGAATCTCAATGAAGGGCTGGGGGAGGCAGGGACAGAGAGATGGATTTGTGAGAGCAGCCATCACCAAGAGCTGGTGGCTGCACTTGGAGGCCACCAAGAAATTTGTTGCAAGAATCCCTGCTCTACTGTTCTATTTTAACTCATGCTGACACTATGTTTGCTTTTCTTCAGATTTGAGCTATGTCTTTCCAGGGTTGCAAGCTCCCTGTACCAGTCACATTAAATGTTCAAGTCGCATTGTGGACTTTTTAAACCAGCTGCCCTATTCTCCCCTTTTATGGCTTTCTTGTAATTGTGACATTTTCAGCCTCTTTCAGATCATATCGGGGGAACACACTCACTTGTTCCTGCTTTGGTATTTTGCTACTCAAGTAAATAATTCGCACTGCTTTGAATATTGTTTGGTAAAATTTTGCAGAGTACTGTAACTCAACTTCTAATAAGGTTTTAGTGGGTAGGACGGAGTCCTGAATATTTGTCAAAACCTAAGAGTGGCATCTGCCATCACAGTGGGATTGTGTAGCCTCAATACTTCCTTTCACTGAACCACCTCTTACTCAAGTGGGTATGTACATGCACACAGAGTAATAGAATAAATGAAGATCTATTTTGAATAGTCAATTTTCTCCTGTTTTGATGGGCTTAGATCAGACTATTTGAAAAATTCCCATATAGTCACTTTAAAAGTTGCGTGGCAGTTTAAATTCAATTATTTGCGTAAGATTTTGCATGGTCATTTTAAGAGCACTTAAAACATGTTTTTTCCTCAATGGAGACTTCATTTTCTGTTTCACACAATGTACCCTACTAATGTTTATAAATCTCTGTTCAAGTAAGTCTTGGTACATCAAGGGGAAAGAACTATGTATGGTGTCATTAGAAGTGTTTTGTGGCTACCTAAAATGTGAACAATTTAGTGAGTTAACAATGAGAGTCCTGATAGGTATTCCTTTGTCAAAGTGTATATTTGAGTTTATGTTTCCCTCCTTTCCAGATGACTCTGCACTTCTCTGCCCTCCCCCTCCACGCTCATTTCAAAAACTGAAAGATCACAAAACTACAGAACCACCCTCCTAAGAGGGAAAGAATTAAGGAAGTAAGGGGAAAAAATAGGAAAAAGTATGCAGAACAGTTGTATCATGATAACATATGCATTTAACTTTGTCTCTACCTGCTAGATTGGTATATAGAAAATACTATGCATTATTCGTTTGAGTTTAACTTCTACATACAGAAGATTAGTATATTACTGCACCACTTTTCCAACACAATCTTTACCAAAACCAAAGTATTACAGCTGGTCAGATTTTCCAATGAAAACCTGACATTTGAGCAACTATATTAAGCTTTTCTGTTGCTTTACACAGTACAGCTAAGAAGCAGGATTCTAAATATACTTTAACTGACAATGAAAGTTACAAGGGCATCAGAGTCTGTTGTAACAGCACAAATTCCAGAGCACTTGTTCTGATGCTTTCCCCTTATTCTGCTACTTTTCTCCAAGTCAACCAACCCAAAAATAAGAGCACCCAAATCTGAATTCTATTGGAAATTGAATACTACAAGAACCAGGTTGTGGATACAGTGGTTATGTGCATATTATTTCAGCTAG
Organism: Lepidochelys kempii; assembly: GCF_965140285.1. Classification (NCBI taxonomy): domain Eukaryota; kingdom Metazoa; phylum Chordata; order Testudines; family Cheloniidae; genus Lepidochelys; species Lepidochelys kempii. The sequence goes on along the minus strand of NC_136390.1, from coordinate 73,815,226 downwards.
TAATATAGCACAAGACGACCAAGTGGGGTGGGGGAAATCAGTAATGTTGCTCTGTCCTGAAAAAGATGATCTGAAAAGTTTCAGCTGCTGAACATCTAGAAATGGCACATTTACAAGATCAATTGCTGTAGACTGGACTTTATAGTATTCAGAGCAAGTCACAGCTCCATCAAAATTAGCTCTAATTCTGGACAAACAAATGTTATGAATTACAATCAAAAGGATTAATGAGTAGATATAGTACATATGGAAAGTACAGGGAATGTAATTAGTTATGCTAACCTACAATTGCTAGTTTATTTACATTTCATGTCAAGCTTTCAGTGGAAGATTACCTGTTATTTTACTGGTGCTGGAAACTGTACAGTGATCTTGATATTAGACAATAAGTTATGTTAAACTTCTCTCTGTTAAAAAAAGATTCCAGTGACAGGAAACTCATCTGCCTCCAGAATATATCTCTGTACTAGCACCATGCCTCACCGCAGAAGCGTTCCAGTTCCATGACCTTCATGATAATGACGTCAAAACCTAATATAAAAAAGATGTCCTTACTTTAAAACCAATATTTCTGCCATACAGCCTAATACTAAGCAGAATGTTAGCGAGCACCAGGACCAAAAAGCATTTCAAACAAACATTCTCCAAGAACACAAAAGCAAGGAGCTGGATTAGCATGTAAGAGGTTCTTCACCCCTTTCCCAATGGGCATAAATATCTTCCTATTGTGTAAATACAGCCTTAGTCAACAGCGTGACAAATCTGCACATAGACAATGTCACATGTGGATGCCAACGTCACAGCAAATTAATCAAAGTACAGGTTTTCCAGCCTTCATCTATTTTTAAACCTGGTTAGAGTATAAGTATTCAGCTCAGCTGGTTTTCTTTTTTATTATTTTATTGTTTTTAAATACACAAACAGAAAAACAAATGTTTGCAGTAGTTCCTTAAACAAGAATACCAAATTAAACCAAGCCATTTATTTGTACACAATAGAGAGAAAAATTAAGCCACATTGTACACTAGTGAGTCTCGAAACATGCACTTTCAGCTGATGTGTCATGCCCAACAGAAAGCAAAAGGTAAGGATGGAGGAAACCTTACACTGTACACAATAGACTGGCACTGACATTTATACTGGAAAATTACAGAGATCGGTAAAAACAAGACCAAGAATGCTCACTGCCATACTGAAGGTCACTTTCCACAGGACTGATTTTTAAATAGTAGAAGCCTCCAGTCTAGGTCTGAATTGAGAGTGGGCAAGCACTGTCACCTGCATACACACCTTAAAAATCATGCTGAACTATCACCTTCCCTTGGCTGATACTTAAGGTGACCGAATCTTTTAATAACCAACAGCAGTATTCCAGCAGAAGACATGAATTAAGTAAAATATCTACTCAACTTATTTTTAAATCACGGACCATCATTTAATTGTTTTTGTTTTGTTTTGTTTTTTTTAAATTGCAATCAATCAGTTTTGTTGCTTTCTCCCTCTGCCCCTGTTGCCTTTGGCATTGATCAGACTGGTTTTCCCCAGGTTCCCAAGTTCCCCACTCTTGTTACCATAGATTCAGCTCCAGTGGTTGCAATAATGGGGGCAAGGAAAGAAGAGATTGAGTGCTAATGTACACAAGGTGCCAGAAGCAGCTGTTTTTGCCATGACATCAATGAGATATGCACAAAGCAGAATTAGGCAGCACTGTGACACCTTATTATATATATATATTTTTAAAGACTACTATAGGCAGAGCCACAGAGTTAAATTAAAATTATCTATCCTTCATTTACTCCCTCTGCCTCCCATTTGTTTCCTACAGGGTAACTGACAAGATTTAAAACAGGAACAAAAAGAAGGTCCTAATGCTGCTACTAATGCTTGTAGTCTACACTACAAGCGCTACAGTGGCACAGCTGCAGCTACGCTGCTGTCGCACCCTCGCGTAGATACGCGCTATAGTGAAGAAGGAGGTTTTTCCTTCACCATAGTAAATTCACCCCCAAGAAGCGATAAGTAGGTGGACAGAAGGATTTTTATTGTCAACCTACCGACACTGGGACTTAGGACAGCTTAACTGCATCTCTCAGGTGTGAATCTTTCACATGCTGAGTGATGCAGTTCAGTTGACCTAAGTTTTAGGTGTAGACCAGGCCTTCAGCTGAAATTCACACAGATACAGAGGGCCAGAATGAGATCTAATGCAACACTTCAGTCCCACTTAATTGCTATCTTCAGAACTTAAAAGTGATGCATCAGGCTTCCTGTTGGCCCTCTGCAGTGGTGTGACTCTACATCCAGTAAGTGACTTAGAAGGTTTAGTGTCTCAAATACAGGTGAGTTTGCCCCGAAAGTACTGCAAATTTATTCCATGTTGAAGCCTCTATTTCAGGTCACAGTGGTGGTTCCCTATTTCAGCCAATGGCAGCAGACAATGGGCCAAAAGAGGATAGAAAAGAAAAGCTACTAGTGTACACTGCATTCATCTAGCTAGAGTTGGAAAAGTATAGTCTACTGCACACCTGACAAATTAGTATTCTAAGACAGCACCCTAATATTCAGGACAGATTGGAGTCATGGGAGAAAAGCAGCTAGCCTAAGAATTGATTTCTTCCCACTCCCTTTTGATTGATCGGTTAACAAGAACACATGGGGGTCAAAGCTCGATTCCATCTCTCCCCTTGATTTTCACACCACCACAAATTAAAATATTTTCATTATGGACTCAGAGTGAAGTACTCCAAAATATATTACTCCTGGGGGGATTCAGCGCCGACGCAGGAGTGCAGAATTCATATGGCCTGCATTTTTCTGTGCTTCCCGTGCAGAAAAATGCAAACAAAATCTGCCAGGAGACATGTGCCTCTTCCCTGGCAGTGAGTCTGTTCCAGCGTGCCTGGAGCAGCCTCAGAGATCGGGGAGGGGGGCTGGGCATGCGTGATCACCATCGGGGGGACAGGGCTGAGTGTATGTGCGTGCCAGTACTCCTGGTCCTGGGGGAATTCTGTGGGACTGCATGCCCATAGAAACCAACGCCCCACACACTTCCTGTTTTTCCTCTGCAGAAAACGGCAGGGAAGTCTTGTGTGCAGTTTTGGGGGGGGATTGCCCCCAGAGAGGGGCGAGGCATGGGGGGCACATGGGATTACGTGCCACTGCTCCCCTCCCTCCTCATTTCTGCAAACACAGAGCTGCCCAGCTCAGAGGCGGCCTCTCCGCTCGGGCTCCGCTGACTCTGCAGCTGAATGCAACCTCCTGTGTCTCGGTGCCAGTTGGGCTCCCCTTCTGTGTCCTTGGAGCCTTCCTATCATCTGTGGAACAGTGAGTGGGATTGGGTAAGCAGGGGTGGGGGAAAATGAGGGAAGCGGGGTGGAATAGGGCAGGGGGAAGGGAATGTGGGAGTGAGGGGAGGGGGATGGAGAAGAACAAGGGGATAGGGGAATCACAGGGGAAAGCGGGATCCCGGGATCTAGCATCCCCTTGGCAGCAACTGGGGTTCCCCATTAAGGAGGGCCCATCAAACCCTCACCCTGACAAGCCTTACCCCCCTACACTTGGGCCCCTCTGACAAGCCCCCCACACTCAGACCCCAACCCCATTGAGCCCCAACCAGCCACATTTATTGACAAATGTTGCAGAATTTTGCAGAATTTTAAAATATTGTGCACATAATTTTAAATTTTTTGGTGCATAATTCCCTCAGGAGTAATATTTGTTATTGAAAGTAGTTATTACATAAAAAGGTAGCTCAATGGGCTGCCTGCAACAAGTTCAGTACCATTCCTAGTGAAGTGTTCACATCAAAACCATCACCACAACGGATATCTTTATTGTAGCACCATCAGAAATGAGGCCAAGAACCGAACTATCCTCAGAGACATCTTTTCTACCTTATGTTGAAACACGGTGGCAAGGCTATATGAGGAAACTTGCACTGACCATAGCGTATCTGGGTCTCTGCAGAAATGTAAGATTTCAGTGTCCTGTTTTGTTAGCCTGCCACATTTCATGAACACTAAAATTCCATTACATGCAAACTGTCAAGGGAGAGTTTAAAACATCCTGCTGGTTTTTAAGACAACTATACAGCAAAAGTTTGACAACTAACAAATTCTGAACTTTCTTTTCAAGTATTTTATTCAACAGTAGACCAGCAAAGCCCATATATGTGATCTTCAGCGCATAACGCAAGGTCTATTTTCCAGGTTTTCCCTGAATACATGAAGATTGGATTTTATTTGTGGGGGCTGATGGAATCTCAGGAAGCTGATTAATTGTTCTAATCCTTGTACGTGTTTTTAAAGGAACAAAGGGCATATGGGAACTAGGAAGGCAACTAGGAAGCCTTGCCACGGGTAGTGATCAATGGCTCCATATCTAGTTGGCAGCCGGTATCAAGTGGAGTACCCCAAGGGTCGGTCCTGGGGCCGGTTTTGTTCAATATCTTCATAAATGATCTGGAGGATGGTGTGGACTGCACTCTCAGCAAATTTGCGGATGATACTAAACTGGGAGGAGTGGTAGATACGCTGGAGGGGAGGGATAGGATACAGAAAGACCTAGACAAATTGGAGGATTGGGCCAAAAGAAATCTGATGAGGTTCAATAAGGATAAGTGCAGGGTCCTGCACTTAGGACGGAAGAACCCAATGCACAGCTACAGACTAGGGACCGAATGGCTAGGCAGCAGTTCTGCGGAAAAGGACCTAGGGGTGACAGTGGACGAGAAGCTGGATATGAGTCAGCAGTGTGCCCTTGTTGCCAAGAAGGCCAATGGCGTTTTGGGATGTATAAGTAGGGGCATAGCGAGCAGATCGAGGGAAGTGATCGTTCCCCTCTATTCGACATTGGTGAGGCCTCATCTGGAGTACTGTGTCCAGTTTTGGGCCCCACACTTCAAGAAGGATGTGGATAAATTGGAGAGAGTCCAGCAAAGGGCAACAAAAATGATTAGGGGACTGGAACACATGAGTTATGAGGAGAGGCTGAGGGAGCTGGGATTGTTTAGCCTGCAGAAGAGAAGAATGAGGGGGGATTTGATAGCTGCTTTCAACTACCTGAAAGGGGGTTCCAAAGAGGATGGCTCTAGACTGTTCTCAATGGTAGCAGATGACAGAACGAGGAGTAATGGTCTCAAGTTGCAGCGGGGGAGGTTTAGATTGGATATTAGGAAAAACTTTTTCACTAAGAGGGTGGTGAAACACTGGAATGCGTTACCTAGGGAGGTGGTAGAATCTCCTTCCTTAGAGGTTTTTAAGGTCAGGCTTGACAAAGCCCTGGCTGGGATGATTTAACTGGGAATTGGTCCTGCTTTGAGCAGGGGGTTGGACTAGATGACCTTCTGGGGTCCCTTCCAACCCTGATATTCTATGATTCTAACACTAAAACCAGGCAAGACCCTTCATTCAAATGCCTAAGCCAAGTGCTGTAAATAGGTTCCACAACTAAATGCTTTAAAGAATTCTTTTCTTAAAAATATCAATATGTTTATCAAAATAAAGATAGGGTTCTTTCATAAAGCTGCTGTCTCATCACTCAAGAGAAATGTATGAAATCAAGACCTATTTAGCAGCTGAGCAAACCTAAGCAGCAGCAGCCCCACAAAAACAAGCTGTCAGTGCAAAATAAAAAGTTTTTTATTCAGTAGATTCTGCAAGCTTCCTCCATGACATACTCCACAGCTGTCAATGAAACAGAGCACAAGAGGAACTGGAAATCAGTTGTGTCAAACACCCAGCCTACAGAATGCATCTGGATTCCTTAACATACTTATGTGGCCCATGAAACAGTCTGATTCCACAGAATTCTAGCTTTCATTAAAAAACATAGAAGTTTCTAAACCTCATGGTTGTGGAGAAAAAAGACCCCTTCCAAACGTGAACTGAATGTAAATAGTGCAGAGTTGTGTCTTCTGAGCCGGCAACTAGAAAGAATGGCACTGAATGGGGGAAGTTAGAATTTGCTGCAGAAAGGGAAATACTGAAGGAGATTAAGAAAGGAGGAGATACAAACGTGGAAGGGAAAGAATGGTAAAATTCAATCTGTGTCCCACAATTTTATGTTCTCTGATACTTTGTGAGCTCACACAAGTTCCTCCCTGGTCATCTGTACAAGTATATGGCACAACTATATATTCATATATAGAGGTTTAATCCTAGATTTAAGTGCGAGTCTCAACACAGCTTTAAACTATAGAATTGCTATTAAGCATTCACAATTAAATACCTTAAATCTGAAATAAGGAAACAAAACCTTTATTAGATGGCATCAAATACTGTATTAAGGTTACTATACCTTCAATTCTAAAAAAACTTCAGTGAGAGTCTAATCTAGCAGAAGAAAATAGAACTAGCTAGTGAAGAGGTTCATCAAAGGAGAAATCCATTTCCCCATCAGGGTGAGGGTCACTGGTGGCCCATTTTCCTTTTAAATCCCAAATCCTGTATTCAAGAGCAAACAAGCCAGTTGTAGATCCTAAAAATCTCTGTAGCAGAAGAACTTGGTGTAGGATTTCATCTCAAACTTCTCTCCACAAGATTTTCTTACAACGTCTTGCCAAATCAAAATGGAAAAATCAAGAAAGCTTCACTTCAGACGGGTAAATTCCTTGAAAGCCTGAAATCCTGACTATGTAGTTAATACAGTGAGTAGGTAACACTATCCAAATTAACAACCATTCTAGCTAATTAATCTTAAACTGCAGCTAAATTGACTAATTGAACAACATACAGAGCTTCATTACATGAAAAAGAAAGGCTAAGACAAAGGAAGATTTGGAAGATCAAGAGAACATTCTTTTAAATATAAGACAACGTCATCTTCAGCAAAGAATCAAGTTTAGAGCCCAGAAATCCCTTCTGTACATTTCCAAAACAAAAAACAAAGAAAACTTCTTACAAGAGAAGACGAAAAAAGCCCATTTACTCTAATACTCCTGGATGAAGAATTATAATTGCTCCACCCTGACATCTGGTTTCTATTTCACTTCTATTATATCAGATTACGTAAGAAGTAGACAATGCGCAGGATCAACAAAGTTTCTCTGCAAGTCTTGTGCAGCTCTAATATTTACATTCTTGCTCATAAAAAACTCAAGCTATGTTCTACATACAGACATGTTTCACTCCAACAAAAGCACTGAGACCAAATGACCAAGTCCATCAGGGAAAAAGATAAACATCATTTTACCTGTATTTGTAAACTACTTTTTTTAATCCTCCTCACTTCTGTATTAGCTAGGTATTTCCTTATCCCTCGCTCTACTAGGAAGTGTGTATGTACCCCGAACGTATGCATGTTATTATTTCTGCCTACACATAAATGTATATAAATCTCTTCCATCAATGTGGAATCTTAAATTTGGACAGTTAAGCATTTGTCAGGAAGTGACAAAATAATGCATGCATAAACTTATCTACTCCTTCATACGTATGAGCTGTTATTAATTATAGAATCATAGAACCATCAGGTTAGAAGGAACCGGAAGGGTCATCTAGTCTAATCCCCTCCTGAGGTGCACAATTTGTTGTGTCTAAACCATCCAAGACAGGTGGCTATCCAGCCTCCTTTTGAAAATCTCCAGTGAAGGAGCATCTACAACCTACCTACACAGTCTGTTACATTGTCCTACTGTTCTCACAGTTAGGAAGTTTTTCCTGAGATTTAATCTAAATCTGCTATGCTGTAGTTTTGAACCCATTGCCTCCTGGCCTGCCCTTTGTGGCAAGAAAGAACTTTTCTCCATCTTTTTTATGGCAGCCTTTCAAGTATTTGGAAAAGAGGAGATTAAGGGGGTACATAACCGTGTTCAAACTAAACATATCCAGTTCCTTCAGCCTTTGCTCATATAGCTTGCATTCCATCCATCTCTTTCACTTGCCTCTATATTCTTTCCAATTTCTTGACATCCTTTCTATACATCAGTGGCCAAACTTGGACACAGTACTCCAGCTAAGGCCTAACCAGCACCAAATAGAGTGGTTTGCATACTATGCCTCTGTTAATGCAACCTAAAATTGCATTATTTTTTTTTGCAACAGCATCACATTGTTGACTCATGTTGAGGTTGTGATACACCACAGCTCCCAGATCCTCAGCTATCCCCCATTCTGAATTTGTGCATTTGTTTTCTCTTCCCTAACTGTAACACCTTATATTTGCCTTTGTTGAATTTCATTTTGTGGTGTATATCCCAGTTCTCCAATTTATTAGGATCCCTCTGAATTTTAGCTCTATCGTCCAAAGTGCTTGCAACCCCCTCCCAGCTTTGTCTCATCTACAGATTTGATCAGTGTGCTCTCTATTCCTACATCCAGATCAATAGTAAAGAAGTTAAACACTGGACCCAGAACAGATCCCTGTGGAACTCCACTTGACACCACCCACCAATCTGACATCATTCCATTCATAGTTATTCTTTCTGGTTGTTTAACAAATTATGTATCTACTTAATGGTAGTTCAGCCAAGCCCACATTTCTCCAGCTTACTTAGCAGACTGTCATGTGAGACTGCGTCAAAAGCCTGGCTGAAGTCCAGGTATATGATGTCCACTGCATTCCCCCTATCCACCAAACCAGTTACCCTGTAAAGGAAGGAAAACCAAGCTGGTTTGACATGATTTGTTCTTATTAAATCCATGCTGGCTGCTAGTGATTACCCTTTCATCCTCTAGGTACTTGTTCCAGTAGCTTCCCAGGTATCAAGGTCAGGTTGACTGGTCCATAGTTTTTTTTAAAAGATGGGCACTACGTTACCCCTTCTCCAGTCTTCTAAGACCTCTCCTGTCATCCATGAGCTTGCAAATATTATTTCCAGTGACTCAGATTTCTTCAAATGATTCCTTCAGCACCCTGGAGTGAACAACATCAGGCCCCACTGACTTGAATTTGTTCAAATTAGTCAGAAGATCTCTGGCGTGTTCTTTACCAATCCTGATCTGCATCCCCTCCCCTTTATTGTCTATGGTAACTTTGCTAGTCATCTGGTCATGTTATTTTTTTGTGAGAAGACTGAAGCAAAGTAGGCATTGAGCAGCTCTGACATCCTATCTTCCATTACAGCTCACCTTCTCCATTGAGCAGCAGATCCATACCATCCCTGATCTTCCTTTTTTGTCCATCATATTTCAAGGATCCCTTATTGCCTCTAACATTTCTTGCCAGCTGTAACTCATTCCTTGTCTTTCCTGATTTTGTACCTACACACTTGCGCTATTCCCATGTATACTTCCTTGGAGACATGCCCTTTCTTCCATTTCCTGTAAGTATCCCTTTTGGGTTTTAGAAAGCTAAAAAGCTCCCTCTGCAGCCAAATTGGCCTCCTGTGGCTCTTGTCATCTTTTCGCTGCATAGGAATAGCATGATGCTGAGCCTCCAGTATTATATCTTTTAGGAACTGCTAGCCCCCTTCCACTCTTTCTTCCTAATTAGTCTTTCCATGTGACCTTGCCTACTATGTCTCTGAGTTGGTTGAAATCCACCTTTCTGAAGTCCATTGTCCTTGTTTTCCTGTTCTCATGTCCTCCTTTCCTCAGGATCTTGAATTCTATCAGATCATGATCACTTTAGCCCAAGTTCCTGAACACCTTCACATTCGCAACTAATTCATCCCTATTTGTCAAGACCAGATCCAAAATGGATGATCCCCCTAGTTGATTCCTCAACTTTCCGAATCAGAAAGCTGTCCCCTACACATGCAAAGAATTTGCAGGGCATACATTTTGCTGTAATAGTCTTCAAACAGATAATCAGAAAAGTTAAAATCCCCCATTAATATTACCTCACATGTGTTAGCTAATCTTGTTACCTGCTTGTAGAATGCCTCATACACTTCCTCCTCTTAATTTGACAGTCTACAATTAAGGCTATGATTCAGTCACAGGGGTTGTGGAAGTCACGGAATCTGTGACTTCAGCCCCTGCAGCTGGGAGAAGCAGGGTACTGCTGCCTCCCGTAGCAGCAGCGAGCGGTGGCCTGAGGCAGCGGGTCCCCAAGCTCCCAGCCGCAGTACTCCGCAGCTCCACCGCGGAGGCAGCAGGGTGATTTCCACAGCTCTGCAGGGGGAGGGAGCAGGGGGGACCCTGGAGCTCTGAGCCCCTATGGGTGGTGGGGGCCCCAGAGCTCCCAGCCCCCGCAGCTGCCCCAGTCCCTTCCCATTTTATCATGGCTATTTTTAGTAAAAGGAACAGGTCACATGGTTCTGTGAATTTTTCTTTATTGCCCATGCCCTGTCCATGACTTTTACTAAAAATATCCATGACAAAAATCTTAGCCTCATCTATAATAGACCCTTGCCATAACATCGCTACTATTCTTTTCCCTTTTTTATACTCACCCAGAGACTCTCAGTAGGTCCCCCGCTCACTTCCTCTTGGGCCTCCGAGCAAGTGTATACATTCTTGATGTACAACGCAATGCCTCCTCCTTTCCCCCACCCCTCCATACCTGTCCTTCTGGAACAAGCTATATCCCCCCATGCTGGTACCCCAGGCATGGGAGCTGTCCCACCAAGTCTCTGTAATGCCATTAAGTCATAATTTTCTTCATATACAATGACTTCCCATTCATCCTGCTTGTTCCCCATACTCCTTGCATTGGTATACAGGCATCAAAGGTATTTTGTAGACTGCCTGCTTGCTTTTCTTCTTGTCTCTTTAATGCAGTTGTGGTTCCTAGTCCCTTCTCCAGAATTTAGCCCCTTCCCCTTGTCCTCATTACTTAAGCCTAGATGTGCATTGGCTGAATTTTTGTCACTGTACTCTATAGGACCTAGATTAAAGCTCTCATCAGGTTAGCCAGATGATGTGTGAGACAGTGCCTCCCATAAGGCTTTATGGAAATATGCTTATGAATGTATATATGACATAACCAGAATATGTTTTATGCTACATATCCCATGTAACATATCTCTGTAAAGGTCATGATCTACTGAATTTATTAACCCTATTTGTATGCATGTATCATTTTTGTATTCAAAGTTAGGAATATTGGCTATGTACTGGCTTGATTTTTAAGTAGCCTTTGTAAAGCATTTGGTCAGCTTCTTAAGAAAGGAATGTGCAAATTAAGTGCCCAATCAAGAAGCACTTAACGAACAATGGATCTTGGAATGCTCCAATCCACATAAGTAGTCTACTTGAGGATGTTCAAGGAAGCATGTGAACCATGGCGGCACCTGTAAGTTCTGAGTCATGCATGAATATGTGACTGGCCCGCCCATGTGACTCCAAAACTCCATTTTGTAGCTGAATTCTACACAGGGGGAGGTAGGTGAGTCCACCCACAGGAGAAAGTCTATTTAAACCCCTGGGAGACCCCTCCATTTGTGGTCTTCAGCTGACTAAAGAGATCGCCTCTCCACCCCGAAGGATACCTGTAAGAAACTGGAACAAAGGACCGTAACTACAAGGGGTGTGAGCATTGCTGGACCCAGACTAGAAGGAGACTAATTTGTAAAAGGAAGCTTACTGGAATTTCTCTAAGGGTGAGGTTTTTATCTGTATTCAGTTTTCTTACACACAGACTTGCGTGTTCTATTTTATTTTGCTTGGTAATTCACTTTGTTCTGTCGGTTACTACTTGGAACCACTTAAATCCTACTTTCTGTATTTAATAAAAATCACTTTTTACTTATTAATTAACCCAGAGTATGTATTAATACCGGGGGAGGGGGGGTTAGGGAGGAGAAGAAACAGCTGTGCATCTCTATCAGTGTTATAGAGGGCGAACAATGTACGAGTTTACCCTGTATAAGATTTATTCAAAGGTAAAACGGATCTATTTGGGGTTTGGACCCCATTGGGAGTTGGGCATCTGAGTGTTAAAGACAGGAACATTTCTTAAGTTGCTTTCAGTTAAGTCTGCAGCTTTGGGGCATGTGGTTCAGACCCTGGGTCTGTGTTGGAGCAGACTGGCATTTCTGGCTCAACAAGACAGGGTGCTGGAGTCCCAGCTGGCAGTGAAAGCAGGGGCAGAAATAGTCTTGGCACATCTGTTGGCAGCCCCAAGGGGGTTTCTGTGATCCAACCCATCACAATATGCAAAGATGCTCTTCCCAGTACTTGACAGACTGAGTCCCTGCCAGCACAGAAATCCTCTCTTTCTTGGAACATCAGCTTGCTGTTGAACAAGCCAAAGTCCTCTCACCGACACCACCTGCATAGCCACACATTTAGTTCAACAATTTGCCGGTCCCTGCCCAAGCCTTTTCCTTCAACAAGGAAGATGGACAAGAACCTCACTTACACCCCAAACTCTTTTATCCTTCTTCCCAGAGCCATGTGGTCTGCAGTGATCCGCTCAAGGTCATTTTTGGCAGTACTGTTTGTGCCCATGTGGATAAATAGGAAGGGGTAGTGGGCTGAGGACTTGAGTCTCTGCAGACCCTCCGTTACATCCTGAATTGTAGCTCTAGCCAAGCAGCACACTTCTCAGGATTCCTTGTCTGGACAGCAGATGGATGACTGTCCCCCTTAGGAGGGAATCCCCAACCACCACCACCCTTCTCCTCTTAGGAGCAGTGGTCATGGAACCCACATCCCAGGACAATGCATTCCACGCCTTCCAGTCAATGGGGGTCTCCTCCTGATCCCTTCCCTCAGATGACTCTTCCAAGGCATTCTCAGTAGTACTACCTATGACAATTACCTGGAGGGGGTTGCTTATCGCCATCTGCGTTGAGGGTATATTGGTTCTCCTCCGTCTTCTGGAGGTCACACGCTGCCAATTTTTTTCCCCCATTCTTCACTCCCCCTACACTGCCCTTTCTGAGTCTTTGGTGTGCTGTGCCTGCAGTACCAAATCCTGACTTCTATCCAGGAAGTCTCTTTTTCTGTGATGCAACGCAGGGTCAATACTTGGGGCTCCAGTCCTTTAAATTTTTCTTCCAGTATGGAGACCAGCTTTCACTTCACTCAGATGAATTCGCTTCTGTCCTCTAGGGGAAAGACAAACATGGCACACCCTGTGCAGGTCACAACAATTGATCCCTCATTAACCATATTTTCTTCCTTGTTACGTACCAAGATCCTCTTCAGATGATGTATTTACTGTTCCCAAAAGCCTGAAAGGCAAAAACTCTGTGGGCTCTCCCACAACATTTCTTCCAATGGCTTAGCCTCTTTGTAATACTGTTCTCATTAGGGCACACGTACACCAATTTTATGGTAATAATTGCCCAGTATGTCTTTAGCAACAGACTAATATAAATCCTCTTTTCTCAAAGGCAACTATTTTAATGGTGTCGTCCCTAACCACATCTATATACATTTTCTTTTGACTTAACAGTACAGCTTTCTTTTGCTGCAATTCAGAGGATGAGGCACTTAAATTTAAAGCTAGCTCAGGTGAAAAAGTTGGTGGTCTGTGTATACGTGCATGTATGTGTACACACACAAGTTTTCATTATTACTTTTCTATGTTTAATCTGTAAATGTCGTGTACGAACAGATGACGGTGCATTTTTCAGAGTGAACTTGTGTGTGCGCGCACACACACACACTCACTCTCTCAGTACTGGAAAATGTAGAAAAACATATATTCTGTTGTATGTCCGAAATAGCATAGAATCATTAAATTAATGATTTGTAGAAAAACCTGAGTGTCTCTGGATTAAGTTTAGAAGTGTGAGCAACAAGAGTGATGTCGTGGTGGGAGTCTGCTATAGACCACCGGACCAGGGGGATGAGGTAGATGAGGCTTTCTTCCGGCAGCTCAGGGAAGCTACTAGATCACACGCCCTGGTTCTCATGGGTGACTTTAATTTTCTTGATATCTGCTGGGAGAGCAATACAGCGGTGCATAGACAATCCAGGAAGTTTTTGGAAAGCGTAGGGGACAATTTCCTGGTGCAAGTGCTAGAGGAGCGAACTAGGGGGGGGAGCTTTTCTTGACCTGCTGCTCACAAACCGAGTAGAATTAGTGGGGGAAGCAAAAGTGGATGGGAATCTGGGAGGCAGTGACCATGAGTTGGTTGAGTTCAGGATCCTGATGCAGGGAAGAAAGGTAAGCAGCAGGATACGGACCCTGGACTTCAGGAAAGCAGACTTTGACTCCCTCAGGGAACGGATGGCCAGGATCCCCTGGGGGACTAACTTGAAGGGGAAAGGAGTCCAGGAGAGCTGGCTGTATTTCAAGGAATCCCTGTTGAGGTTACAGGGACAAACCATCCCGATGAGCCGAAAGAATAGTAAATATGGCAGGCGACCAGCTTGGCTTAATGGTGAAATCCTAGCGGATCTTAAACATAAAAAAGAAGCTTACAAGAAATGGAAGGTTGGACATATGACCAGGGAAGAGTATAAAAATATTGCTCGGGCATGTAGGAATGATATCAGGAGGGCCAAATCGCACCTGGAGCTGCAGCTAGCAAGAGATGTCAAGAGTAACAAGAAGGGTTTCTTCAGGTATGTTGGCAACAAGAAGAAAGTCAAGGAAAGTGTGGACCCCTTACTGAAGGAGGGAGGCAACCTAGTGACAGAGGATGTGGAAAAAGCTAATGTACTCAATGCTTTTTTTGCCTCTGTTTCCACTAACAAGGTCAGCTCCCAGACTGCTGCGCTGGGCATCACGAAATGGGGAAGAGATGGCCAGCCCTCTGTGGAGATAGAGGTGGTTAGGGACTATTTAGAAAAGCTGGACGTGCACAAGTCCATGGAGCCGGATGAGTTGCATCCGAGTGCTGAAGGAATTGGCGGCTGTGATTGCAGAGCCATTGGCCATTATCTTTGAAAACTCATGGCGAACGGGGGAAGTCCCGGATGACTGGAAAAAGGCTAATGTAGTGCCCATCTTTAAAAAAGGGAAGGAGGATGATCCTGGAAACTACAGGCCAGTCAGCCTCACCCTCAGTCCCTGGAAAAATCATGGAGCAGGTCCTCAAAGAATCAATCCTGAAGCACTTGCATAAGAGGAAAGTGATCAGGAACAGCCAGCATGGATTCACCAAGGGAAGGTCATGCCTGACTAATCTAATCGCCTTCTATGATGAGATTACTGGTTCTGTGGATGAAGGGAAAGCAGTGGATGTATTGTTTCTTGACTTTAGCAAAGCTTTTAACACGGTCTCCCACAGTATTCTTGTCAGCAAGTTAAGGAAGTATGGGCTGGATGAATGCACTATAAGGTGGGTAGAAAGCTGGCTAGATTGTCGGGCTCAACGGGTAGTGATCAATGGCTCCATGTCTAGTTGGCAGCCGGTATCAAGTGGAGTACCCCAAGGGTCGGTCCTGGGGCCGGTTTTGTTCAATATCTTCATAAATGATCTGGAGGATGGTGTGGACTGCACTCTCAGCAAATTTGCGGATGATACTAAACTGGGAGGAGTGGTAGATACGCTGGAGGGGAGGGATAGGATACAGAAGGACCTAGACAAATTGGAGGATTGGGCCAAAAGAAATCTGATGAGGTTCAATAAGGATAAGTGCAGGGTCCTGCACTTAGGATGGAAGAATCCAATGCACCGCTACAGACTAGGGACCGAATGGCTAGGCAGCAGTTCTGCGGAAAAGGACCTAGGGGTGACAGTGGACGAGAAGCTGGATATGAGTCAGCAGTGTGCCCTTGTTGCCAAGAAGCCCAATGGCATTTTTGGATGTATAAGTAGGGGCATAGCGAGCAGATCGAGGGACGTGATCGTTCCCCTCTATTTGACATTGGTGAGGCCTCATCTGGAGTACTGTGTCCAGTTTTGGGCCCCACACTTCAAGAAGGATGTGGATAAATTGGAGAGAGTCCAGAGAAGGGCAACAAAAATGATTAGGGGTCTGGAACACATGACTTATGAGGAGAGGCTGAGGGAGCTGGGATTGTTTAGCCTGCAGAAGAGAAGAATGAGGGGGAATTTGATAGCTGCTTTCAACTACCTGAAAGGGGGTTCCAAAGAGGATGGCTCTAGACTGTTCTCAATGGTAGCAGATGACAGAACGAGGAGTAATGGTCTCAAGTTGCAGTGGGGGAGGTTTAGATTGGATATTAGGAAAAACTTTTTCACTAAGAGGGTGGTGAAACACTGGAATGCGTTACCTAGGGAGGTGGTAGAATCTCCTTCCTTAGAGGTTTTTAAGGTCAGGCTTGACAAAGCCCTGGCTGGGATGATTTAACTGGGAATTGGTCCTGCTTCGAGCAGGAGTTGGACTAGATGACCTTCTGGGGTCCCTTCCAACCCTAATATTCTATGATTCTATGATTCTAATGACTAGCACAATCCATACTTACAAGGGGCAGAGTGAAGGTTACATGCGCAACCTTAATTCTGGAATTCTCACTTGTGTGCTTAACTGCACATCATAATTAATTAATTTAAATGGGATTTCCTAAACACCACTGGAATATCATATCTCCCTCCAACCACTCCTGAGACAGACCAACACACCAACCCCTCAGGAAGTCCACAAATCAGCCTGCCTTCCCTCTTAAGTTCCTCAGGAGATGTAAAAGTTATTTACCTTCCAAGAATTCTTATGGATTTATGGCTCTGTGCACTTTATTGAATGAGCAGAAGTTTGTGTGGAGGAGTTTTGGCACCTTGCACACAAATGCTTCCTCTGCTTTGGGGAAAACTATGCCCACAGAAGATTTTTCACAGAAATGGGTGCACTGAATGGCCTCATAAGACACACACCACTCAATTTTTCATTACATATCTAAGTTAATAGCATGTGCTACTTTAGCTGTACATTTTACACATGTAGAGAAAAAAAGCTGTGCAAAATGTGTTACGTATGCACAAAGTGTAATCAGTCTCATAACTTCGTCAACTGGAAACTAATTTTCACTGGATAACTCAAATGCACTTCTCACTGAAGCCTACTTCCATACAAAAAATTCAGCTTTCTACCCTTAATTATTTTAGTGTTAGAATTTTAAAAAACAGAACAAGACCAACCATGCAGTATTTTACGGTGGGGAAATTTTTCCACTACTTAAAAACAGCTGAATATTTTGCTCCAAAAGTCTCCTTTGGACAGATTTTTGAAGTTTCAACCATGCAGGTGAAGATTTTGTAGCTATGAGTGACTGCTAACAGAGATAAGACTGGAAACTGCTATGAAAACTTAATTACAGAACAGTAACAATTACTATAATTCAACTACATATATATGGCTAAGCTTGTTTCCTGTAGTGTGAGTGGCAAGACATAATAAAAGCATGCACTGTATACATAATGAATATGATGCACAACCAAACATACACATCATGCATACATCAAGCAGACATCACTTCAGGATATTTTTTAAATAACCACTCATAGCAAACTTTGAAGTATGAAATGTTCTTTTGATATTTATGAAGCTTTATGGATTGAAAAAAACTAAGTTGTTGGCAACTTTGTTCTCTTGTATGTCTAATAAAGAGTTCAAGGAGATCATGGTGAGATGACAGACTCCTTTAAGCATTTCTTATCCATAGTAATCAAATTCATATGCATCTGAAATCACCCTTTCATTTGACTGATTTTTAATCTAGCTAATGGAACAAAACACCAACCAAATCAAGTATTAGATCAACAAAAAACTGAGGAAAAGGAACTTATTTTCAACTGACCATTTTATTTGCAAGTACAGAAGTCACCTTCTTTACCAAAAAAGCCTTCAGAATCTGAAGGCCTTGAAAGGAGTTATTTTCCAGTAGTTCATATCCATATAAACAAGCCAAAGAGAGCCTATACTTGGCATGCACCCCTGAACCTTCCTTGTTAAGCTAAACATGAGTCCTTGAGTCTATTACAATGAGACAGGCTTTCTAATTCTCTATTCATTGTTATGGCTCTTTGTTGAACCCTCTCCAATTTATCCTTCTTGAATTGAAGTAATCAGAACTGGAGAAAGTATTCAGCAATCACTTTGGATGGGCTATCACCAGCAGGAGAGTGAATTTGTGTGGGGTGGGTGGAGGGTGAGAAAACCTGGATTTGTGCTGGAAATGGCCCACCTGATGATCACTTTAGATAAGCTATTACCAGCTGGACAGTGGGGTGGGAGGAGGTATTTTTTCATATTCTCTGTGTATATATAAATTCTGCTACAGTTTCCACGGCATGCATCCGATGAAGTGAGCTGTAGCTCACGAAAGCTCATGCTCAAATAAATTGGTTAGTAGAAGATCTTTTTATATACACACGAAGCATGAAAAAATACCTCCTCCCACCCCACTCTCCTGCTGCTAATAGCTGATAGGAGGTATTTTTTCATGCTTTGTGTGTATATAAAAAGATCTTCTACACTTTTCACAGTATGCATCCGATGAAGTGAGCTGTAGCTCACGAAAGCTTATGCTCAAATAAATTGGTTAGTCTCTAAGGTGCCACAAGTACTCCTTTTCTTTTTACATCCCCATGAGTTATGGATTAATGGTCAGAGAAGGTTTAAGTGAAGCTACTGTTCATCTGAATATTTTAAAATCGCCATCTTTTTTTGCCTCTGAGCCACAGGCATTCCAGACCTCCTGTCTTTTACATATACATCACCATTTGATTCCTTTGGCTTGCCCACACATTGTACTGTAGCTCTATCCTACTTTCCTTCTTGGTAGGAAATACTACATTTTCTGCCTCTTTTACTACACATTAACAGGCGCACCTGGTAGCAAGTCATCAAGTTTGGCTGCTATGCTGTGGTCTAGCAACTTTTCAAATGGTATTTATGAAATGTGTAGCGTCAGGACCACATTTCAACCAATAAAGGGCTACATGTGGGCTAAAAACCATGGCTGACTGTACAGCTGCTGAAATGGGTATCCAGTTTGTGTTTGATACACAGAACTTTCAACATTAATGTCACCTTTAAACACAAAAAGGAATAAACTGCCACAATTATTCACTGTCAAACTATGCTGGACAGCCAAAGCCTCAGAATCCCCCCAGCCCTCCTGTCTATTTCCACCAGCAATAATTTTTCACTTCTGCTTGAATGCCAGACAAAACATCTTTAAGCTGCCAACATGCTCTCTCTACTGGCATTGCTGAGAGCATTCTGGAAAGGTCAGTGGTTTGAAAAATCTGTGCAACGTATCAGAATGCCCTATTAATATGTGAACCCTGGAATGAAAATCTGATCCCTCATTATTTTAGTATTTGTTATCCTGGAAAGCGCACCACCATGGTATTTCATGAGCCCAAGCAAATACAATAAGCAGAATTTATTTTCCTCACTTCTAAAAAAATATTGGTCTAATATGATACTTAAAAGGGAGGGACTGACAGCAGTACACATTGCCCGAGCTTGTGCTGTACTCCCTGTTCTGCCAGTGCACCTCAAACTGCAACATTATTGCTTTTTTAATCCTAGACACCTCCAAGGAAACATCTAACAAGTGTACTAGTCTCTGTAGAATTTCTGGAGATCCAGATTCTATCAACATCATTTTAATCTAGAAGTAAGATAGAAAATGAGAAAGATGACCCGCAGTGCCCCTTCCCCTCTCCATCTCATTTTAATGGCAGGGAATCATCATAGCGGATTACTCCCACCCTTCCAATACTCCAGAAAAAAGGCAATACTCCCTCCACAAAGGTTAACCAATATAACTGAGGAAAACAGGAACAGGAGTACTTGTGGCACTTCAGAGACTAACAAATTTATTAGAGCATAAGCTTTCGTGGGCTACAGGGCTGTCGAGGGTTGCACCCTCCGGGCCACTATGGATGTAGAAGCCCTCTACACCAACATTCCACACAAAGATGGACTACATTCCAGACCTTGGATTTAAACTTGGAGAGTGGTCAGTTTGGATGAGCTATTGCCAGCAGGAGTGTGTGTGTGTGTGTGTGTGTCGGTCGCCCGGGGGGGGAAGGGGGGGGTGAGAGAGGCTGGATTTGTGCTGGACATGGCCCACCTTGATTACCATGCACATTGTAGGGAGAGTGGTCACTTTGGATGGGCTATTACCAGCAGGAGAGTGAGTTTGTGTGTAGGGGGGTGGAGGGTGAGAAAACCTGGATTTGTGCTGGAAATGGCCCAACTTGATGATCACTTTAGATAAGCTATTACCAGCAGGACAGTGGGGTGGGAGGAGGTATTGTTTCATGATCTCTGTGTGTATATTATATCTGCTGCAGTTTCCACGGTATGCATCCGATGAAGTGAGCTGTAGCTCACGAAACCTCATGCTCAAATAAATTGGTTAGTCTTTAAGGTGCCACAAGTACTCCTTTTCTTATTCCAGACCTCCTGTCTTTTACATATACATCACCATTTGATTCCTTTGGCTTGCCCACACACTGTACTGTAGCTCTATCCTACTTTCCTTCTTGGTAGGAAATACTACATTTTCTACCTCTTTTGCTACACATTAACAGGCGCACCTGCACACAACAGTATCCCCAATAATGTCACAGCAAACCTGGTGGCTGACCTTTGTGACTTTGTCCTCACCCCCAACTATTTCACATTTGGGGACAATATATACCTTCAAGTCAGCGGCACTGCTATGGGTACCCGCATGGCCCCACAGGATGCCAATATTTTTATGGCTGACCTAGAACAATGCTTCCTTAGCTCTCATCCTCTAACGCCCCTACTCTACTTGCGCTACATTGAGGACATCATCATCTGGACCTATGGAAAAGAAGCCCTTGAGGAATTCCACCATGATTTCAACAATTTCCATCCCACCATCAACCTCAGCCTAGACCAATCCACACAAGCGGTCCCTTTCCTGGACACTACAGTGCAAATAAGCGATGGTCACAACCACCACCCTATACTGGAAACCTACTGACCGCTATACTTACCTACACACCGCCAACTTCCATCCAGAACACACCACATGATCCATTGTCTACAGCCAAGCTCCAAGATACAACCACATTTGCTCCAATCCCTCAGACAGACACAAACACCTACAAGATCTCTATCAAGCAGTCTTAAAACTACGATACCCACCTGCTGAAGTGAAAAAACAGATTGACAGAGTCAGAAAAGTACCCAGAAGTCACCTACTACAGGACAGGCCCAACAAAGAAAACAAAAGAATGCCACTAGCTGTCACCTTCAGCCCCCAACTAAAACCTCTCCAGCGCATTGAAGATTTACAACCTGTCCTGGAAAATGGAGAAGGAGAAGAAGTCTGGATATAAAATGTGAGAAGGGAGGGACAGGCAGTAAAAACAAAAGTGAAACTGTTTGACCAGAATATTCCAGAAGTCTTTGAGTGTAGACTTCATTGATTTGAGATCTACCATACCATTCTCTCGTTAGAAGGGAAAACCTATAATGGCAGCAGGCCGTAAAAGAGACCCAGTTTGGGAATATTTTAATGAAGTTCTTCTACCTGTGAGTAAGACAGGCATGAATGCAAAATGCAAAAAGTGGGGAAAAAAAATAAAAATGCAAAGCCTGGTTGCCCAAATGAAACATCATGAGAAGTGTCCCTTCTCAGGAGGAAGCTGTGCTGAAGATGATGAAAGGAACACATCTGAATATGCAGGATCTTCAGGTTGGTAAACTTTATTTCACACTTCTTTCTTAAGGACTGCCTGTCTTCCTTCTGGACTATTCTTGAATTCTCATGTTTGAGCTAAAAATATAGTTTTTATTCTATGGTACTATCATTTTAGATATAGTTGTGATAAAAAACAAACAGCTAAAATAGGCAAATCTTCCTTTTACAATTTCACCTTTAAAATAGTAGTGAGTGTCAGTACTAAATGAGCAGTATGGTAAATAATTAAATAACTGCATTGACTTATTTTGTTTAGGAGAATCCATCCTCAACATACAGGATTCTGAAGACTATCCACCTTTAAGATCACTATCATTTTCTATAATTTCAGAGTTATCTGCCAATGATAGCGTTTTTAGTCACATGTATGTCACATAGCCACAGTATATCAGCAGCAAAAAGAAAAAAAAATCTTCATCGTCCAGAAACAGCCATAGATAAGTTTGTGATAAGAACCAGCAGATTACAAAAAGAGGTAATTGATGAAAAAATTGCCCAGTTTGTTTATGCAACAAACTCTCCTTTCCGTACGATTGAGAACCCACACTTGATTAACATGGTTCAGTCATTAACATCAGGACACAGTCCACCCAACAGAGCAGATGTCGCAGGCAAATTGCTGGATAAAGCGTATGAAAGAGAAATTGAGCAGTGTGCAAAAGGTCTAGGGGGTAAAATTGTTAACCTGAGTCTTGATGGGTGGAGCAATGTCCACAATGATCCTGTTGTATGTGCTTGTGTGACAACAGAAGAAGGGAATGTCTTCTTTACAGAAACAATTGATACATCAGGAAATGCTCACATAGCAGAATACTTACAAGCAGCAGCAGTAAAAGCTATAAAACTGAAAAAATCTCAAATGTCTACAGTCACAGACAATGCTGTAAATGTATCCAAGATGAGAAGAACTTATTTAGAAGAGAGTCCTAAGCTAACAACATAGGGTTGCAGTGCTCACTTGATGCAACCCCTAGCCAAAGACTTCAGTGTTCCAGAAATAAAGGCTAATGTTGTTGAAATTGCAAAATAGTTCCGTAACAACCACTTTGCAGCAGCTGCTCTGGAAAAAGTGGGAGGAACCAAGCTAACTCTCCCACAAGACGTGCGATGGAACTCAGTAGTGGACTGTTTTCAGTACTATATCAAGAACCGGCCTAATCTGATGACAGTTTGTGAACAAAATCGTGAAAAAACAGATGGCACTGTCATAGCCAAAGTTCTCAACAGGCTTAAGACAAATGTTGAACACATGCTGAGTACCCTGAAGCCTACTTCTGTAGCCTTGAACAAAATGCAGGGGAATAGCTGTTTTATTGCTGACGCTGTTGAAATTTGGAAGGAACTGAGTGAGAGCTTAAAAAGACAAATATGTAATGACAGAGTTAAATTACAAGCATTAAAAAAAACCACACAATTGGGACAAGCACTATCTCCAGCTCGTTTTCTTGCAAATATTCTCAATACGCGGTATCAGGGTCAAACCTTAACTGCTGAAGAAGAGGAGCTGGCTATGACATGGACATCCAGCAATCATCCCTCCATAATGCCAATTATAGTAAACTTCAGAGCTAAGGGTGAACCATTCAAGAAATACACTGGACCCTCACTAGAAAGTGGGATTTGGGATCCATGCACAGTACCGCATTATAGCTGGGACCGTGTTAAAATGAATTGTAATTAAAGTAATTAAATTTGGGATCCATGGCCGCGACCGTGTTGTATGCAAATTCATGCTATACAGACGCACGTTTGAGTGCGGGTCCGGTGTATATGTTTGCTGATGCTGTTTTAAAGAAAAAAGTCACACCAGTGAACTGGTGGAAGTCACTTAAGCACTTGGATTCAGAGACCATTGAAGTGATAATCTCTTAACAGCAGCATCTTCTTCTGCTTGTGTAGAAAGAATATTTTCTTCCTTTCGACTAATTCATTCCAAACTGAAAAATCATTTGGGACCTGAAAAAGAAGGAAAGGCTTGTTTTTCTTTTCTAGATTATGAACAAACAGGAAAATGAAGGTGAAGACGACTGAGTTAGCTGCAGAAGCCAATATTTTAAGTTTCTCATGTTGACCTGGCTGACAGTCTACTTAAATTGTGGGTTTTTTTGTTTTTTAAAAATTTCATTTAACTATTTTAGTTAAAACAAACAAAACAAACCGGATTTTAAAAAACTTGAATGTTTAAATTCAAAAACTCATGCTTGTTTTGTTAAAATACTGTGTGCTGTTGAAGAAAAAAATCCAGACTACATAAACTTTGTTTTAGTTAAATAAAACAATTTTAGTGTCTGTCTGGTGACGTTCTCCTCTTAATACAGCATGGCAAGAAAATCCTCCAAATATTAATGATTAGCCTGTTGAATTGGAGACAGTTCACCTCCCAGTGACTTCATAAATATCTGCTTCAATTACCCTTGGTAATTGAAATAACCAAACAATCATTCATTTTCTGATATAGCTGTAAAACAAATGTGAAAAGTTTTCAAAATAAATCACTTTAAAAATGTACAGTGTGTACCTTCTAAAAATGAAACCTACATCTATCTCTGGGTTGTGAAGTATATGTATTAAGGTTATAACAACCAACAAGAATGCACTTTTATGTAGAAATCCATGATTAAATCGAGTCTTCCTGACTAGTGATTTAAATCAATTTGATTTAACTCAAATCCACCCTGACTGTTGGTGATTATGATTTCAGTTTAAGATAATTACTTTTTTCCCTAAAAAAACATATGCACCAACATTCAATACCAGGAAGAAAAAAAAGACAACCTTTTATCTTGTGATCTTTATCTTTCAGTTGCTTATCCAGCTTACTGTCTTATCCAGATTGAGCTTTGACCAGCTAGCCTTTACCCATGCCCCAATCTCTACCAAATGCTAGCTACTTAAGTCATTTGACAGCATTGCTTGGAAGTAGGGAGACAAATAGAAGGGGTTATCAGTGTAGACCAGGCTTCCTCACTAACCTTCCGAGCTGCCTAGTGTACATGAACTGGGGAAGCAAATACGGAAGGGGAAAAGAGACAAAAAAAGAATCCTATAGAAGCTCACCATAGAGCACCCACTGGATAGAAAAGCAGTTCCTCAAAGCTACTCATTAGAATCTGAGGTAAGAAGAAAAGCACTAACAGGCAACCCAGCCTACTCCTGCGAGCATTGCTGGCAAGTCTTGCCAGTGATGCTGATCCCTAGCAGCCAGTCTGGCTGCCCATCTATGTAGTTACACTACCTATCCACTTTCTCTTCTTCAGAGTTCAGTTCTTAAGGCCTGGGGCATTAAGTAAGAGGAACTGAGGCAGTTGAGGATCACACAACCTGTTAACTATCACTCCAAAGGAGAGAGTGTGTTGCTAATAAGTAAGGCTACGTTTTAGTCACAGGTATTTTTAGTAAAAGTCATGGACAGGCCACAGGCTGTAAACAAAAATTCACTGCTGCTTGTATGTCCTATTGAACCACTACGGACATTTCACTGTACTGCTATGATCAATGCTATAAATCAGTAAGAGCCTGACTAACTTTCTGGACTTGTGCGGGACCTTTTCTCCTCTGCTGCAAATTAAAATGAACAAAACTGTATTAAAGCTACTGAAAGTCTCAAGTCATTCTATGAAACTACCACTAAAGGCACATATGGTGACTTTAACAAGCATGCCCCTTGGACAAAGTAAACTATTGAACAACAAAAATGTATGTACATTTAAACGCCCTGGAGGATCCCACTGCACTTCACATACTATGTACTGTGACTATTTTACCCTGCCTTGAAAATGACTTCTGAATTATATATAGTAGCATACATACACATGGGGGTGACCAAGATCAACATACTACGTAGTGCCTCTTCAGAAGTCTTTGGACAACTTAAACGCACCAACTTTCCAAAAACAACCCTGAATGCAAGTTTAAAGCTCAAGTTTGTGTGTTGCTTATATTTTCACTTTACTGCCCAGTTATAGCAGGTGCTCACACTCTAAATAGGCCTCAGTGAATATTCACAGCTGAAATTAGAATCAATGCTGTATTTTTATTGTTTGACTGAACTTAGACTTGCAACTCAGTCTTTCAATAGATGTCCATGTATTAATGCAATGGTATGAACTCAGGGTGCTGTTATCCTGCCAACAAATCCAAATTGCTGTCCTTTTTTCTTACATTTTTCAAGTTAAGAGTTTTCTTAATTGATTTCTGTGGTAGATATGGATACTGTTTTCCATGCGGGGATAAAACTCAATTATATCTTTGAAAGCTGGTAACTAGTTTAAGCTACCTGACAAATTTCCTGCCTTCCATTTCCTGCAACATGCAGTGTCTAGAGTGTATAATTATGATTGTTATAGGAAATGGTCAAGTAGATAATTTCACTCATTTTAGATGGTTGTTATGAAGACATATTATAAAGAATGTATCTAGGTATTTGTATAGCCCACAGCACAAGGCCATCTGAACATCTCACAGGAATTAATGGGATTTTACAGCACAGGATCCATGACAAAAGTATTATTCCCATGTTAAAGATGGTGAACCTGAGGCACAGCGTATATCAAAGTGACTTGCCCAGGGTCACACAGGAAGGTTTGTTTCTGAGCTAGGAAATGAATCCAGGTCTCCAGAGGCTAGTCCAGTGCTCTAACCAAAGATGCAGAAAAATGTAAAACATGAACTGCAGTAAGGAAGCACCATTTCAGACTGGAGATCAGATCTCTGCTGACTCACAAGTGAAACGATTTTGTCAATCACTATGTACTTCTGCAACATAAAATCCCCCTTAGTCATTAACACATGGAGCTACTCATATCTTCTGAACTCTTGCTATTCCAGTGCATAAGACTTAAAGAGCAGTGAAAATTGCTCTGTAGAGAACTAAGCAAAACCTAGAGAGCCAGCCAGAAGGTGATTACACTCAATATATCTTTCATAGCCAAAAAAACCCACACAACTTAATTCAAATAGAATGAAGTATGGTTACTAAAGGCATTTGGTATGGTGATAAATTCTAAAAATTTACATAATTTACCCTATTAAATAAGACAAATTTCTATTTAAAAATGCCCACTCTCATTTTGGAAATATTTGCAACAGTATCCTGTATAAAAAAACTAATCCACAAATTCCAAAACTTAATTACCACTGAGAAGTAACTTGTAACCTAAAAAATTACAGCTTTAAAACCACACCACACAGAGCAGTATTCGTTCAGATTTAGCTGTTCTGCAGCTGTAGAGCTAGCAACCTCTGGCCTACTTTCAGGCATGGTGGAGTCTGGCTTTGCTGTTTATGTTTGATACCAATAAGCAAAGGTTTATGACAATTTATTGACGCAAGCTATTTCATGCTACATGCCAGATATTAATCAGAGGAGGAAGAATTCTCTTCAGGCAGCCACTTGGAGACTCTTGACTTGTTTAAGTGCTAGAGAACATAAGCTGAGTTCTTATATGATGAAAGCCATGTGGAAGAAGGAACACAGAACTAACAATAAAAGCAAGTACAAAGCATACAGATGAACAGTAATGTTGAGTCAAGAAGGAGGCCAGTAGAAAGTGGCTCTGATTTCATTGGTAAGTTATATCCAATCAGCAGCTGGAAAAGAAAATGTTACGACTGACTATTAGGTATATATTTTCTCATAAAGGAAATAAAATGCTATGCTGTATTAACAATTATTAGAAAATACTCAGTATTGTACTGTCAATATAAATCAGTGCTATGTCCCATCACGAATACGGTATTCGGTTCTGGTCACCCTATCTCACGTTATAAGTGACAAAATAAGAAGCGTGGAAATACAAACTGGGCCTGCAATTGCGGGTGTCAAGAGCAGCCTGCAACAGTTGGTCACTTTTTGCCTCTTTTTGTATGAGGATTTTCAGCCATAGCTTGTAACAGCTGCACCACCCAATGCAAAAAGAGGCAGAAACAACTGAGGAACAAAGTGAATGAATACCCACTTGAGGAAGCTATCTAGAACAATCCTTTCCTTCTGATTGGTTGAAGCTACGTAGGAGAGAAGGCAACTTTAAGCCATATACCGCTGACTACTGCACCAACACTACCTGCTGTTGAGCCACCACAATAAAACGTGCCAAGAAGCTACGAATCAAACAGACCTTCCATCTGCTGGAGAGAATAAAAATTGAATGCCAACCAGCTTGTCTCTCTTCAGAGAGGCAATGTCGTCTAGGGTCTTGTTTCCAGCTGGAAGATAATATCCCTTTATCTGAGAAGGGATAGGAATGTGTTCGCTTGCTTTAGGATACTACAGCAACACAGAGATTGACGTGTCATCTTGGGAGTAACAGGTGGCAGTGATCTAACATTTGATGGATTGTCAAATAAGTTTTTGAACTCTTCAATCTTTAATGAATTGTGTACATTTGCTTTCAAAAAAGAGCTGCATAAACACTTATAGCCCTAACAGAAATCTTAAATTGGGATTTGAAAAGATTCAAAAGAAATAACTCCTGTTTCTTAATACCCAACCTGTTTTAAATAAAAGTTTACAATGTTTAAACAAAATCCAATTCCTTCGTAACTAGAAATGAAATGCAATATCTTTTATACAACATAAATCAGCAACAAACAAAAAAGTAGGCAGATTTTTAAAATATCTTTTGCAAGTTTCATTTTTAACACCTCTTTAGCAAAGCCATATCTGAAAACTAGCAAGTTCTAAAAAAAATGTTCTATCTGAAGATAGATCACTTGATTAGGGAGACTCACCAGAGTGGATCAAAAGTGCTGAAACCAGGGTTACAGGGGGTAAGAATTACCCCTCTGGTCTTCCATAAAAAGCAACAGGAAAACTTTGCGCTCTTCTAATTAAAAACCCACCCTCTTACTAGCTTATTCTCCAAAACAACTGTGTGTAGAAAAAGCAGTTGCATTTATCCTGCATTATTGATTAAAAGTGTTGGAAGTGGCATCAAAGTCTTCACAAAGTAGTTCATTTGAAGTGAAGTGAAGGTATCACCTGGAATCAAAAACCATGCAACCAAGTACATGGCCAAAAAGTAAGTGGTGCACTCTGCTCTGAAGGTTGCTGCAGTTGTCATGGAACAGCCTCAGATTTTTAACTGATAGGAAGAAATATAGGTAGCAGCCGTGTTAGTCTGTATCCGCAAAAAGAAAAGGAGTACTTGTGGCACTTCATCGGATCAAGTGATGAAGTGAGCTGTTGCTCACGAAAGCTTATGCTCAAATAAATTTGTTAGTCTCTAAGGTGCCACAAGTACTCCTTTTCTTTTTGAAGAAATAAAGGTAATTCCTGAACCTTTTCTTTAGAAAATGTGGTAAAGCCTTCCCAATACTTTCTATTAAATGTTTTTCCTGTTAGCCGTTGCATTGGCCTGGAGAGTTAGTAAGTTTTGGGATCTTATTTATCTGGAATCCTTATGTGCAGTTTTCCCCCCAGGTGAGATGGTAGCAGGCCTGCTATCAACATTTCATACCCAACAAGTGTTTTGAAGGAAAATAGGTTCCTTCTGTGCCAAGTTCTTCCACAACTAGGAGAAGGAGTTGCACTCCTTAGATATGGTCAAGTCATTCATATTCAGTTTATGCAAAACAAATCCTTGAAGTAAATTGGGTGTAATTTCAGGATTGTATTGGTGACCTAAGAAGGGCTGGCAAGGCATCCATATCTACCATTTTCAGATGGATAAACTCAGTAGTTTGTCAAGCCTACAGTCTGTCCATAAAAGATTACCTTTCTTTCAAGGCTTGCTCCCTCAGGCCTGTAGCCGTTTCCTGTGCAGAACAGCACAATGTGTTTCCCCTCCCAACCCCAAAAATAATTTTGTTGTATGACAACCTAGTCTTCAATTTGTTCTCTTAACCATCACTTTAAAATAGATGCGTTTGTCTTTATCGGATGAAGCTTTTGGACAAAAAGATTCATAGTCTCTCTCGGCTTTCCTTCACTAAAACCCTCCATATAGTGGGTAAAGGAAGAAGGAAAAAAATTCTGGCTATGTTTTCTCTTGGTTCAGTTTTCTTGTTTGTTTCCTTCCAGTTTGTAAAGATTGGCTTTACCATTGGGTACTTTCCAGTTCTTCTTCAAGTGCTTGCTCATGTTGATTCCAATTAGGTGTGTGCGCACCACATGCACAGTCCTTGGAAGATTTTTCCCCTAGCAGCACCTGTCAGGTAGGCCCAGGTGCTCCCTGGAGTCACGCCTTCATGGCACTAAATATAGTGCCCTGCCAACCTGCCGCCTCTTCAGTTCCTTCTTACTGGCAGTGATTGTCATTGGAGTGCTTTTTCTTTATTGTTTCGAGTGATCCCCTAGTAGTTTTCTTTAATACCTGCAAATAGTTAAAATAAGCTAGTTATAAGTGTTAACCAGGATTCAAACTAACGGGTTTCTCCCCTATTCCCTTTCCTCTCCCGGGGCCAGGACATGCCTCAATTCCAGAGGTTTAAACCATGTGGGGTCTGCCAGATGCCAAGAGGCAGATCTGCACACGTCCTGCCTGAAGTGCCTGGGGGAATCCCACCAAATGGACAGGTATAAAATCTGTAGAGGATTCTGCCCCTGCCTCAAGGAGGAGAGGGACCACAGGCTGAAGCTGCTGCTGATGGAGGCAGCCCTGTGGCCACAATCTGAGTCGAGCCCCATGGACCTAGCACCGGGCTCCTCAGCATTGGTTTGCTGCACTGTCTTCTGTTACTCTGGGGTCAGAGACCCTCAGCATTGACACTCCCCGGCACCGAAAACTGCCTCGTGGGCAGAGTCTCCGCACCGCTCTCAGTCACCGGTCCCACGTCAAAGAAACACAGGAAGACTGATGGGGTGCTGCTGCACTTGAGCGTGAGTTTGCCAAAGGAGTGTGACTTGTGCCGGGACACTCCTCCTCGCCTGTACCACAGCCGGCACAGTCGAGTCCAGGCCCACAGAGAAGTCTGTTGAGTCCGGCACCAGTGGAGCAGGGTCAAGTGGAGAATTTAGACCTTCCCTCCATCCTAGAGACCTTCAAGGCAGTCAGGGATCTCATAGCCCTGACGGATCCACACTCTCCCGACCAGCATGAGAGATCTGTAATTTTGGGTTGTAGTGGAAGTTTTTTTGTCTGTTCGCTGGTGCCAAGGCATGCCTCTTTTGGCCGGCTTCAAGCCCTGTGCTTCATGCAACAAGGACAGACTTGTCATCTTCCGAGTTGGAGATTGGGTCTTACTCCTCCCGTCCGAGGAGTCGTTCTTGCTACTTCTCCAGGCATTTCTACCGTCCATGGACCCAGGCACAGGAGTACCATCAAGTTCATGCTCAGGAGATCACAGTGGCCCTTTTGGAACCCACAGTGGTTCCCCCCAGTTTCCAAGGCTATTAGGTGTCCTGGGAAAGGCGGAAGACCTCATCCCATCAGGCTCAGGACCCATTTGTAAATGTTTATGGCCTGTAGTGACAGTAATTTGTCTAGGGGTGGAAGCCCTGAGGTGGTTTTGGTTGGATCCTGCCCTGTCGTGGGTTGGGTCCTGCCTGGCACTCACCCCACAGTGGCAGCTCCTGCAGCTCCTGTGCTGTGAGGCTGGCTGGGCTTAGCTCTCTGCTCCAGGCACTGCAACCTCCAGGGTCGCAGTGCTGCTCAGGTTTCTCCTCACCCCCCTGAATGGGCCAAATTTGAGAGAGTGGAGTTGTGATCTGGCTCACGACATTGCAGTCCCATTCACTCATATTTGGCCTACCTGGACTCCCATCATCATGACAGCTGGGCCAAAACTAAGTGGTGATGGGCTCCCAAAGGTTGCAGTGCCTGGAGCAGGGAGGCAAACCAGCCAGCCCTTTGGGAAAGGAGCTGTCATATGACCCACTGAAACATCCTGGCAACCAATTTTGGGTCCCAACCCAAGGATTCATAGAATATCAGGGTTGGAAAGGACCTCAGGAGGTCATCTAGTCCAAAAACTCTTGCCTAGAGGAACCTCTTCTTTCTTCCCATGAAGGTGAGACATTGAGGGCTGGTCTTCACTACGGGGAGATAGATGCTGCTGCAATCAGCAGGGGCTGTTTTAGCGGATCTAGTAAAGACCTGCTAAAATCGACGGCAGAGCGCTCTCGTCGACCCCAGTCCTCCACCTCTTCGACAAGTTAACCTAACCTACATCTACTCCAGCTACATTATTCCCATAGCTGCAATAGCGTAATTTAGGTCAATTTACCCTGGTAGTGAAGACAGGCCCTGAGTTAGAGGCAGTAAATTCTCTGAACAGCTCTACTTGCTAGCACTACATTGTAAACCTAGAGCAAACTTAAAAACAGAGGAGCTTCCATAGTTGGAAGAGGAGGAAGAATAATCCAGTTGTAATGGATCATGGAATGTCGGGTGCCCAGGAAGGAAAATAAGAAGAGAAGAAACGCACTCTTCTGAAGTACAGTTCAAAAAGGATGATGATACTTGGACACACTGTGCTTAGACAGGTTTCAGAGTAGCAGCCGTGTTAGTCTGTATTCGCAAAAAGAAAAGGAGTACTAGTGGCACCTTAGAGACTAACCAATTTATTTGAGCGTAAGCTTTCATGAGCTACAGCTCACTTCATCGGATGCATTCAGAGGAACATACAGTGAGGAGATTTATATACACAGAGAACATGAAACAATGGGTGTTATCATACACACTGTAAGGAGAGTGATCACTTAAGATGAGCTATTACTGTGCTTACAGTTTAAGACTTTTTTTTTTCCTGTTTATTGAAAGACCATTTTTGCCGCCCCAATACAACTTTTTCAAATGATTCTTTATTGCCAGAAAATAGGTCTCTCATTTAAAACTTATTTTGAGATGCATCTTTAACAAACTTCTTAGCCTTTAAAAAAAAACAGCATGTAAAATATTTAATTTATGGCACAAAATGCTTCAGAGAAAATAACTGTTTAAACAAGAAAGAGGTTTGTATGTAAACTGCATGAAACGGTTTTCCATGTCTCATTGAACTATGGAATAAAAATAGAGTGGCTTCTTACGCCTGGTCAGATAACATGTCATAAGAAAGTACTTTATTAATCTAGCGGATCACAACATATGACTAACTTGTTTTGCCAGTGCCCTGCAATTATGAAGCTTTCTGCTCTGCATATGAAACTGCTCTCACTTTGTTTTTAAAAGATCTTTCTGCAGAACTTTTGTATATTCTTAAGAACTCATTCTTAAAATTCAATATTCTTAATCAAGCATTGAGTATTTCAGAACTTAAAATTTGCATCTCTGCAAAAGTAGCTTTTAAGAAGCAACATGAATGCAAATGTTATAAAAATTAGCAAGAGAACATTTCATAAACAAAACGCTTCATTGAACATGAAAATATTCATTTTTTACAATAAAGTGAATTTAAGACACATACAAATCAGTTGAGTGATTAACTTGAAGTGTTTCTTTTAAAAACACTCTTTATGGATAATATGTCCCCTAAAACAATCTATGCTGATTAAGGTACCAAACATTAAAAATTAAGGTTCCAGGATTTTTTCTTGGGAGCAGGGGAGGGGGATAAATCATCTGGAGGGCCAGGACAGTTAAACAATGGGCTTTGATATACTAAAACATGTGTATTTAAAACATGTTTCAGAAGTGGGATTAAGGAATGATAGGGAAGACATACCCATAAAACAAGTAGTCTCCTTGAAGTCCACTGAGAATATTGCCATGCGGATTTAATTTATCTAGCTAGCATTTAGACCAGAGGTGGGCAAACTACAGCCCGCGGGACCGTCCAGCCTGGCCCTGGAGCTCCTGGCCAGGTAGGCTAGCCCCCGGCCCCTCCCCCATTGTCCTCCTTCCCCACAGTCTCAGCTCACTGCGCCACCGGCAGTGTGGCTGGCTCCAGCCAGGTCGGGGGGGGGGGAGAAGATAAGGATCTGGGGGTCCCAGGGGGCAGTCAGGAGACAGGGAGTAGGAGGCAGTTGGATAGGCATGGGAATCCCGGGGGGCCTGTCGGGGGTGGGGGTGTGGACAGGGGTCAGGGCAGTCAGGGGACAGAGAGCGGGGGGCTTGGATAAGGGGTGGGGTCCCGGGGGGTGGTTAGGGGCAGGGGACCTCGGGAGGGAGCAATCAGGGGACAAGGAGCAGGGGGGGTTGGATGGGTCAGGGGTTCTGAGGGGGGCAACCAGGGGGAAGGAAGGAAGTGAGAGGGGGCAGGGGCCAGGCTGTTTGGGGAGGCACAGCCTTCCCCACCCGGCCCGCCATACAGTTTCGCAACCCAGATGTGGCCCCTGGGCCAAAAAGTTTGCCCACCCCTGACTTTGAGAACTGCTGCTGTAGTGTCTAACTGTGGGTTGGGACCCGAAAGTAGGTCATGACCCCATTTTAGCAGGGTCACCAGGGCCAGCATTAGATTTGCTGGGACCCAGGGCTGAAGCCCAAGCTCCACCCCCACACAGAGCAGCAGGACTCGGGCTCTGGCCCCATCTACCCTACCCAGGCCAGCCAGGCTTGGGATCAGGCTCTGCCCGCGCTCCCTGGGGTCATGTACTAATTTTGTTGGAAGAAGGGGGTCGCGGTGCAATGAAGTTTGAGAACCGCTGCACTACAGTGATGAAAACTACAGAGGACAGTAAGATAAATAGCCCCCACATAAGGAAAAAAAAAGCTGAGAAGTCTTACATTATATATTCTTGTTTACCTAAAAAGTAGAGTTCCAATCAACCACTCTTATAATGCCAGCTAATAGCCTTTACTAAAAGAAATAGTCAATAGATTGTTAGCAGGATAGATATGTAGAATTACATATGTATTATTTTCAAGTAAAATATCTGAACGACAGTTTCTTCCACTTTCTTTTCTTTCCAAGTCCAGACTTGAAGATTGTGCATTTCATGGCTATCTAAAAGTGTGGAAGAAATGTCACCATCCCAAATAAAAGGATTTGCTGGAGGGCAAATAAAGAAAGTGCGATTTCCAAATATCCTTTCATTTGGAATTTAAGTTTGCAAATAATGAGCAACTAACATGGATCAAACCTTTCTCTTTATATATCTACACACACACCCCCACACACCCCTTTTTGTCACAGGAACAAAGTTCACTGAAGTGGTCACCAGCAACACATTCTCTTGTGACAAAAGTATTTGCAACCAAACCTGTTGAAACCTATTCTCAACGTTCTACAACCAGTCTTACTGGAACTAAGACGCCCCAAGGAAGGATCAAGTCAAAGCACCTAAGACTTTTTAGTTGATACAAGATGACTAAATACTCACTATTCCACTTCCATTATGAAAAAAAATGAGTAGAACCTTTAAAAAAAAAAGTTAAGAAAGTATA
Organism: Lepidochelys kempii; assembly: GCF_965140285.1. Taxonomy (NCBI): domain Eukaryota; kingdom Metazoa; phylum Chordata; order Testudines; family Cheloniidae; genus Lepidochelys; species Lepidochelys kempii. Next base: position 73,780,523 of record NC_136390.1, on the reverse strand, counting down.
GGTTATAAAGCCCAGTTTGCTACAAGAGTGGAAGTCAGACTCACTAGCCATTACTCAGAAATTATGTTTCAGTGTCTTGGGTAGCATATTGACAATAGTGCTACAAGCCAATTTATAATGCTGGAAGTAACAGAGGGGTAAATACATGATAATGAGGTCCAGTCTAACATGTTTGCTTAAACAGCTGGTCAAATACCCACAGGAAGGAAGGAAGGAAGGAAGGAAGGAAGGAAGGAAAGATTTAAATATAGTCTTTTCCACTAACATAGCAACATGTTACAAAATAATCACTAAATATGTTGGTTTCTAAAAGAAGCTGTTTATTACATGAAGACAAGCTTAAAACTACAGGGCATGTCACATCACTAGATGTGAAATTAGATATGCCTTTGCTCACCTTAAGCTTTATGACCCTAAATATTATCTTGATTAGCCTAATTTTCTTCGTTACATTTTGCAATAATCTCAATATGTTCTATTCCAGTATTAAATAATTCTTCCTACTCCAACTTTTTCTTTCCCAGAAGGTGAGAAAAAGCAGCACTATATTTTTCTCCAACAAAACTGAATAGTGTAGGAATTGGTCACAATATCTACGAGTCCTCAAAAAACATAAGCTAATTACTGTACTCTAACAAGGAAGTTGTATAATCCAGCAATTGAAGGAGTAGTTAATTCCAATTATTTTGCATCCAGCCAATGCACTAAATCTGATGCTCTATCTTCACATCAGTACCAGCACGAGACCACAAGTTGGTTCATGGTTTTCACCACATTTTTACACAACCTCAGGCATATATCAGGGATGCAGTCTTGCCCTGGCACTACCCTGTCAAGCTATTGTCTGGATATCAGGACTTGCCACTCCAAATACCGGAATCAAGGTTGGTCAAGGCAAGTTTATGGCCAAGACTATGCCGATGACAATGCCTTGCTTGTAGAGAAGTCAGAGAATTTCAGCCCTGCTTTCCAAGGTCTCCAAGACACCACCCACACTATGGGGTTGAACATCTCATGGCGGAAGACCAAGATCTAGAACCTGAGGGCTATGTCACTAGAACCCCAAGTGCAGGTGGAGCCAAGTACTGTGGAGAACATTGAGTAGTTCTTCTACCTAGGCTGTAGAGTTCAAATGGTCACAAACCAGACATTTTTTGATAAAGAGGCCTTGCAACCTCCTGCATGAAGTCCAAGTCTTGCACATGGATGCAAAAACATCTTTGCGCTGAGACAAAGTTCAGGATATATCAAACTACTGTATTACCTGTACTGCTTTATGGGTCAGAAACCTGGACCCTCTTACCTGGATTGGCAAGAGGCATTCCATATGTGCGGTCAGTGCCAAATCCTGAGAATGTATTGGTTAGACTTTGTATGAATGTCAATCTCAGATCTGGCATTCCTTTAGTTGCTCATTATATTGAAAAGCAGCATTGTGTGCTCTTCAGTCATGTCTCCAGGATGGACAAACATCACAGCACACTGTGCTCCCAAACTCTCCAACACGTGAAGAGATGCAAGCCCTGGCCCTACCTGGTACCACCCACAGGGCTGCCCCAGAGATTCATGGATTTGCAGGACTGAGCCAGGTTTGGGTACTTCTCTACACAATGCCTGGTGTGGCGCCATCCACTGTGGTCACTCTGGATGGTGCTACAGTCCTTAGTAGACCATGCATGTTTGATTAATGCTCTTCAACGTATTCCCACTCTTCAATATATACTGCCTTTTCAAGCGAAGTTTTCAATTCATCTATACCACAACCTTGTTATAGCCCTGTTTCTACACATCCCAGTGGTGGTAAGTTTGGGGAGGGAGGAAGAAGAGAAAGCCTTCTGTCACTTCATGTTTACCAAAAAGCAAGTTTTCAGCATCCATTCAAGTTGAGCCAGAGCCTTCCTTTAGGCTGTGTACATCATTAGTAATAATTATTTGGAGCAATATCACCAAAACAGCTATCAGAAGCTATCTTCAACTATCTAGAAGCTGGCTTTGGCAAGATTCAGAAGAATTATCCCAAAAGAATAAAATTTCTACCTAACATTACAGAGCATATTTTAAAAGAAATAGGCAATAAGAATATCCCAGGGTAAACCAGTGGAAAATAAGTCATGAGTCACCACAGAAGTCTAGCTCAACACTTGGCAAGATAATTGCCTCTCTCGTCAAAATAAAAGGTCAGGATTAAAAGTGAGGCAAACTAACATGTCTGAAGTCAAAATTTCATACTTCACAGGTATTAAGGTAACATGATAGGATGTTCAAGATTAAATGGTCCCTTCTAAGAGCTGTATAAAGTATGCACTGATCATCACTCCACACACACACACACACACAGGCAAGGTCATTCTCCCTCTCACCCCAGATTGCCCTAAATACCCTACACTGAAAGAAAAAAGGAGCCTAGAATGAAACTAGAATCATGCCAGCAGAGATGAGGGCTTCAATTGTATCAGAGTGTTTCATGTTTCCTAAGGCACTGTCATTCACATCAGTAATTACACTCTACATACAACTCCACTTATGTACCAAATACTTAATTTGCAATACATATTCCATGTTTGGAATGACTAAGTTTGGTCATTACTCCAAACATTCATAGAATTTTCAAGTGCTGATTTAAAAAACCTTTACCAGATCTTTTATCTCTGAAGAGTACAGATGGCAAGTGCCAAAACAGTTTAAAGTAACATACAAGCAGGTGAGTGGGAGCATGAGTGGGACTCATTTTAGGTATATAAGAAAAGCATTTCAGGATCAACTGTGCTAGAATTATTTGTCTGGTGACTGTGAAAGAGTGAAGGTCATAATCAAACAAATACAAAATCAAACCTGGTCTTAACTACTTCATTTTTAGAGTTTCCAAATGCCCCTCCTCCTAGTGGCCCCTCCTCCTTGCTGTGTCATCAGTAAGGGGTGGAGCCAGGAGTAGCAACTACCTATAAAAACCGATGCAGACAAGGCTCTGGATGCTAATATCTCTAAAAGCAGCAGAATCTAGATGAGCTGTGGCAAGGGATGGAAAAGTGAGAAGCAAGAAGCACCTGTGTTGCTACCCCACCCTCACCAAGACTTCTGGTAGCTGCGTAACTGAAGGAGATTCATCCCCTCCCGTAACATCACCAGTAAGTTGCTCCTGGGGAATAAGAAAGGCATTTACTAAGAAGATGTTCTTTTTACAGAAGTTCTCTGAGAAATGTTCCACAGCATCCCACTGATGTGGGAAAGCCCAACAGCCACAGAACTCTTATTCCTTCAAGTGAAAGACAGAGAGAAAGACAATATAACTATCCATTAGTTTGGAATACAGTTCATCACACAGCAACTACTCAAACTGGAGTCATTTGTGCAATTTCAGTTTTGCCATGCAAATATTTCAACACAAATTTTGTTTTTAAAAAAGCAAGACATATCTAGTCTCCTCGCTGCATAATGCCAAGTGCAAACTTCAAGAGCTAAAATAAAGAAACTGCTTCTTCTAGTCACCTGCTAACCTCTTATTCAGTTCTGGGCCAAGATTTTCAAAAACAGGAACCTAATTTTAGGCCCTTCCATCTTGATGTAGGCTCCTAAATCAGTAGAGGTGATTCTCAGTATTACCCCACCTAGTATCTCCCACTGACTTCCTTGGCTCTACACCCAGCATCAGAAACATTTAAAAGAATACTATGCCAAGTAATTTAGGCCTAGAATAAAGGTTTTGCCAAAAAAAAAAGTTTTAAAATGCCATATTTTGGGGGTTCTTTCCATTTTTTTAAGAACGGAACATTAACAAAACACTGTGTTAGTGCAGGACAACCTGAAAGCAGAACCAACCAGACTAATTTCCCTATCCAAACTGAATAAACTGCAAAGAGTCATCCTTTTTAGTTAGCTGAACCATATCATCCTTTCAGAATGTCAATATTCCCCAATTTATTTTAAACCTATTAAAGACTACGCATGAAGTTGCGGAAGCATAGGTTTGTTTCATCTATGTCTATCCGAGGACAAAGTTTCAGAGCCACTAGCCAGTTTAAACTATTAAAAACACCTGTCTCTCTCACACAAAAGAGTCAACTGGGATCTGTTGAATACAGAAAGTCAACAGTAAAATTTAAGCTATAAATTGTTGGGTAGGCTCAGGATAACTACAACTTTTTCCTGCAGAAAGTAGTAATAAATAATATTTTTCATATAAAACTATGTAACCATGGTGCGCTTGACAAAAATACACCAGTGTTACAAGGTTCAAAGATATTTTGGCAGTCAACTTCTAACAGAAGTATTTTTGCCCATTAAAGGGGAAAGAGGGTGTTAAGTCACCTAGTTTACTTGTTAAATAATTGATAAGAGAAGCACCAACAGAACCACAATCCCCCAATCATGTGGAGACTACAAACCCATTAACATACATAGAGTACAGTATAATGTATTTAATTCTAAAAGGAATTAAATGTGAGCAAAAGGGAGTTCCTCAGCGAAACGGCTAAAAGGTTTAATTATACATAATTTAACAGATAGAAACGTAAAAGAGAAAAATAATTCTCCGCATTCTTGAGTGAGATTTAATATGGATACAATCAAAATCTCCAGTTTTATTGTAAGTTTCATCTTCAGATAAAATATGTTCATGCAGAGAAGTTAGAAAATAAAAAACTTACTGTAACCCCAAAAATTGTTCATTCAGCACAAAGTGAAAGTACTTTCAATACAACAATAAAAAAAATCCACTTGCAATTAGCAAAATATAGCTCATATTGTTTTTCTTTTGCCAGCTCTTCAGATTATTTCGTTCCTATATTGAAGGAAAATTTCCCCTTACCTGGATGGCTTTGGGAGCTCATTGCTAGCAATGTCTAGTCCTTTGGAAGGAATTCAAAATGGATCCGTTTCCACACAAGTAACAGCAGCCCTGCAGAGTTCCAATGCTTCACCAATACATAGACATACAGAGAAGGGGAATTAAATCATAAACACCATATTAAATCCAAGACAGAATAACATTCTGTGCTGTAAACACAGTAATCCAATAGGATGGCAGAATATCTTCAAATGGTTTTCAGAATGTGAACCTGTAATTATAAGAAAAAGACTATATTAGAAAAGTATGTTTCTTACAACTGCAGAAGTTATACAATAAACACCACATTGTTTCTTTGGGAGAATTTTTTTAAATTAAGGTATCATTTAAAGGTAAACATACATATGTTCCCAAAAAGAGACTTCAAAACGTGTAGATGTGGCCTTTACTTAGAAGTTTTGTAACTACTGTACAGGAAAAATGCAAATAAATATGAACCATAGTAAGAAAGCCTCTCAATACACATATTTTAAACAAAAATTTGTTTATTTTTAAATTAATCTGATATTTCAACAGTACTGCAGGAAACCACTTCTTTTCCAATAGTTTCCATATTTCAACAGCCACATTCAGCCATATGTATGAAGAGTAACTGCTCTTCATCCATCTGTTCTCATTTGCCTCAACAGAAATCTAAAGAAAGATCTCTAAATGGCGGGTCACCATATTCCCCTATGCCAAGTTATGGGGAAAAATCATCAGGCGTGAAAAACAGGAATAGCGCAACACCAGCTCATGTTTTCTATAAAGAGAAAAGTAAAATTGGCTAAAAAATAATCAGCTGTTTTCAATCTTATGCTGGGTCACACAGTTGAAGACGACTTATTATCTTATCTGGTATACCCTCTCAAAATGCAACTTTATCCCCTGAAATATGTGGTCTAGCAAGTACGTCCAGTATAATCTTAAAATGCTCCACAGACAGTGCTTCTATCACACAGCTTGAAAGATTTCCACAGGGAGATCTTGCTGCGAGGAATTTAGTCCTGATATTTAGCCTGAGTTTTGCCTTTTCACATTTTATTTCTATCTATCCTATGTATCTATTTATCCTAGTTATAACCCATTATATCACCCAAAGACATTCTTTTGTATTACACCCTTCAAGATTTTTAGATAGCTGTCATCAGATAGTGATACCTGTGTAAAGAGCAGGCCTATTTTGTATGAGTACAAGACTCAATACTGATGCAGTTATACTGGTATAAAGGTGCCTTATACTGGTATAGCTTATTCCTCTTCCCACGCAGGAATAAGATGTCCAGATATAAACACAGTTATATAGGTATAACTATCTACATTAAGGAGGTTTTATCATCTTACCTATACCTGTACTGTTAAAGTGGTTTAGATTATGTTTAGACAAACGCTTAGGTCAACCTAAAGCTTCATTATTTTACTTTTTACTCACATGGCTGACTTAGAACATTCAAAAACCAGTCGGAGAACACTTCTACCTCCTTGGACACTCAATAAACAGACTTAAAAGTGGGAATTCTTCAACAAAAAAACTTCAAAAAACAGACTCCAATGAGAAACTGCAGAACTGGAATTAATTTGCAAACTAGAGACCATCAAATTAGGCCTCAATAAAGACTGGCAGTGGATGAGTCACTACAATAACTAAAAAAAAAATAAACCACACAAAAACCCTAACTTCCCCATGCTAATTTGCCCCTACTGTTACTCACACCTTGTTAACTATTTGAAATGAGCCATACTGATTACCAATATAAATGATTTTTCATGCTGTTGATAATAGCCCACTTTAATTGATTTGTCTCGACCCCCCCACTGAGTAAGGCAACTCCAATCTCTTCATGTACTGATTTTATATAAAATCTTCCTACTGTATTCTCACTCCATGCATCTGATGAATTGGGTTTTAGCCCACGAAAGCTTATGCCCAAATAAATTTGTTAGTCAATAAGGTGCCACAAGTACTCCTTGTTGTTTTTGCTGATACAGACTAACACAGCTACCACTCAAACCTTTTAAAATGATGTTCACTCACTCTTCCAGAGTAATAAAGACTACACCAAAACAGATTTTTGCAGCACACCAGTAGACACTTCCCAGTAATCCCACCCCTCAATTTGCCACTCTGTTTATCATTATTTTATCCAGTTTTCAACACATTCCTACTCCACCCACCCCAGTTGTTAAAGGCACCTCTATAGCAGTCCTCATATGACAGTCCATGTTTTGCAAGTGTCTCACAAAACATATCAAATGCTTTCTTAGAAGATATTGCATATGCCATGTTCCTTTCACTGACTAATACTGTATACATCAAAATGCAATCAAGTTTTTCCAACAAAGTTTCTTTGTAAAGAAGTGCAGCTTGTTTTGTTCACAATTTAATCATCCTCTACATGTTTAGAGAGTCTAAATAGTTATTCTATGTTTACCTAGGAAGAGAAGTTACTTCTAAAATACTCCTTTCCTATATTCTAAGTGCATGTACAAGCTGCATACTCAAGTGCTAACAGAATACCCTCTCCCGCCCCCAGTCGGATTTACTGGACCCACAATTGCTAGGATCACACTCCTTTGAGTCAGAACACACCCCCATTCTGCCCCCAATTCCTCTGGTACCTCCCTTGTTTTCAAACATCTTTGAAACAGGAAGATATTAGAGGACTAGATGAACACCTGCTTCAAGCTATTTCTAAGAGGATACGTCCAACACAATTCTACAGCAGGTCACACTAACAAACGGCCTTGTTACTTGATAAATTACATCTTTACCTGCCAATCTAGTCTTTGTATCTTTTATTTTGAAGATATTAGCTGAATGGGATCCATTTAACACAAGAAATGCTGGTGACAATTTCCATGATCCTGCTAATTAGAACCTTGAAGTTTAGTGCATTAATTATGGAGAACTGAGTGTAGGAAAAATAAGATTTGACCTTTAAGATATATTCATCAACTCATTCATTTTTTAATCTAGTTAAATTATATTTATTTTTTCTGTGACACAATCACTTCAGGCTTCCAAATGGAGAAGTCAGTTGATCGAGGTTACAAGCTCTATACAAAGAAAATTATCAATAACTCATGTAGTCATTGACATTGTTAGCTACATGTACCAAAATACAGTCACCTAGTTTTCCACACAATTATAGAACATTACCATCCCAGTCACAATTGTTTTGCATCATTATTGTGACCATCTCCTTATGAACTCTAGTTGTGATCTTGAGATGTTACTTCTTCACCTCAGGTGAAGACCAGCTTTATCTTGTTTTGGGTCCATTATAGTTTTGCTTTCTTCATGAGTGCCCCAAACGGTTACACATTCTTGTGGAAATTTTCACATTCAACAGAAGTTTTACTGATTAAAAAACTTCTCTTGGGACACTGTCATGGGATATTCACCCCACACTTACTCTGAAAGAGTCAATGCAGACTGAGATGGGGCTAATTAACCCAATAGGTCACAGCTGAGGGGAATCAGGTGGTCAAGTAAGCCCCTGACTAAGTGAAGGGGCCCAGCTGAGAAGGAACAAGCTGGGTTAGGGCTATAGAGGCAGGAAATTCGGGGCAGAAGGGGGGCTGCTGGGAAAGTCTGCAGTCACTCCCAGGCAGAAGGGAGGTGCATTTGGACTGGGAGAGCCAGGGAGATAGGACAGGGCTTAGGGAAAGACAGTAAGGTGCATCATAAAAATCACAGCATATCAGGTTGGAAGGGACCTCAGGTGGTCAGCTAGTCCAACCCCTGCTCAAAGCAGGACCAATCCGCAACTAAATCATCCCAGCCAGGGCTTTGTCAAGCCTGACCTTAAAAACCTCTAAGGAAGGAGATTCCACCACCTCTCTAGGTAACGCATTCCAGTGCTTCACCACCCTCTTAGTGAAAAAGTTTTTTCCTAATATCCAACCTAAACCTCCCCCACTGCAACTTGAGACCATTACTCCTTCTGTCATCTGCTACCACTGAGAACAGTCTAGATCCATCCTCTTTGGATCCACCTTTCAGGTAGTTGAAAGCAGCTATCAAATCCCACCTCATTCTTCTCTTCCGCAGACTAAACAATCTCAGTTCCCTCAGCCTCTCCTCATAACTCATGTGTTCCTGTCCCCTAATCATTTTTGTTGCCCTCCACTGGACGCTTTCCAATTTTTTCAAATCCTTCTTGTAGTGTGGGGCCCAAAACTGGACGCAATACTCCAGATGAGGCCTCACCAATGTCGAAAAGAGGGGAACGATCACGGCCCTCGATCTGCTGGCAATGCTCCTACTTATACATCCCAAAATGCCATTAGCCTTCTCGGCAACAAGAGCACACTGTTGACTCATATCCAGCTTCTAATCCACTGTAACCCCTAGGTCCTTTTCTGCAGAACTGCTGCCTACCCATTCGGTCCCTAGTCTGTAGCGGTGCATGGGATTCTTCCGTCCTAAGTGCAGGACTCTGCACTTGTCCTTGTTGAACCTCATCAGCTTTCTTTTGGCCCAGTCCTCTAATTTGTTTAGGCCCCTCTGTATCCTATCCCTACCCTCCAGCGTATCTACCTCTCCTCCCAGTTTAGTGTCATCTGCAGCGTAGAAGGGAACTGATCTTGACTGCGAGCTAGAGGGTCCCTGAGCGAGAACGCAGAGTAGAGGGCAGACCACTGAGGGAGTGGCACTGCGAGGCAGTAAACAGGCAGACTGCCTGAGTCCGTTTATGGGAAGAGACCTTCCAACCCCCGAAGGGGATACCATTTGGTGACCTGGCTGGAGGGCCCAGTCATGGAGAGGCAATAGCAGCTCATGGAGCAAGAGAAGGGCTGCAGACCCAGAGAGAGGTAGAGAGAGAGCATGCAACTGTGGGAAAAGGCATTGACCTGGAGAGTTATTCCCCAGAACGGCCACAAGGAAGTGCCATCTTACTGATGAGTGGAGCACCAGTCACACACAGGCTGTTCATACAACATTACTTTTTTCATTTTTCCCAACCAGATACTACACAGTTGTTTTGGGTGATTTGGATAGCTCAGACAGCCAGTCTGGCATAACTATCTATTTATTGGAAGTGTGATAGTGACCCAAGATCCCAATCAGAATTCCATTGTGCTATACCCAATACAAACATCTATATTTAGCTCCCTTCCCCCCAAGGAGCTAACATGTAGGTTGAGTCTAGACAATAGTAGTACAAACTACAACCAGAGTGAGCAGGGTGATGGTAGGCACAGGCCATGCTACTTCCAGTAAGCGGTATTCCGGTAGCCATGTTAGTCTCAGGATTAGAGGGAGAGGGGGAGAGAGAGGTAGGTAGTATCTCTTATTTGACAAACCTCTATTGGTAAGAGAAGCTTTTGAGCTTACACAGAGCTCTTCTTCAGGTCTGGGAAACGTACGCAGAGTGTCACAGCAAAATACAAGGTGGAACAGATTGTTTAGTGTAAGTAGTTAATCTGTTCTAACTTGAATTTAGCTGTGTTATTTCCAGATTTGACGAAGTAGTTTATATATATTTTCTCTCTCCTCAAGGTTGTATATACACACAATGTAGGGTTTTACTGGAGGGCACTAGAAGTTTAAATTAAAATTATTAAATGTTAAATTTGTTTTAAAAGGAAACAAAACACTCCTTCCCAATGATGTCAGTTTCTTATTCTGCAACATTGTTATAGCAATAGGAAGCACAGCAAACACTTGTTTCAGTAACAGAGCAAGCAGAGCTGAAGTGTAGACGAGTTCTCCTGTGTCTGTGTAGATTAGGAGGTAGACTGTGCTACGACTCTTCCAGTTTCACCTTTTAGACAGCAGGAACTTGGGGTTGTGCTTTGCCTTAGCTGGGGATGGCAGACCTATCAAGTGGTATTTTGTTCATGAAAAAGATTCTTACTGAATTACTTCACTCTTTGGTATCATTTGCCTTTTTAAAAGGATCGATTTGCTTTAAGAACCACAGCTTTCTCAAAACACAATATGAAGCCAAAAAGCAAGCCACTAAAGTACAGAAACATTATTTGCCCTAAATTAGAAAGTGTGTTGTTAATAGGGGGTTGTCTATGAGAAGCATCTGTGGGTTGGAAAGCAGGCCCTTATAATAGCACAGCATGCAACACTCTCTCATACAATAGGAAATCCTTTAGGTTGGTATGAACAGTTGGGTGGACCATGGTCATCTACACTGAGACAGCTCACTGATGGGAAGTCTCTGCACCAAACAGCTCCCCCTATCTAAAGCCTGGTAAATGCATCAAAGATCCAACAGACTGTCTTATAAAAACTAAATGTTGGAATTTTTCTAACATGTTTACAGGGGCAAGGAACAATTGATTTCCTGCCATGAGAAGACTTATTAGTCTCTAAGGTGCCACAAGTACTCCTTTTCTTTTTGCGAATACAGACTAACACGGCTGTTACTCTGAAACCTGTCATATAGGTAAGAAAGTATTATCTACTCTCATTCATAGTCAATCCATTAGCCTAGAATAGGCAATTTAAGCATTAAAAAGCAGTCCGGATAGTAGAACAATATTCCTTTTTGTCCAAGCACTAAAAACAGATCTTATGCAATGTGCTCTCAAACTTGGGAGGAGAATATCTTCAGCCTTCCCATAGGACTCAATAACAGAATCCACCAATTGTTGCATCTAAAGTCTCTAAACCTTTACTCCTGACAACTTAAGACATGAACAAGACATCTGACTTCTTGAAGAAAACAGTAATGTATGGGTAGGATTTGATAGTTCCACAGACATACAAGCACTTGCCTACATGTTGAGTTAACTCACAGCAAGCCAGGGTGCAAACCTACAACAATCAAGTTTGCCGTGCATAACTCACTGTGTGGACCCTGCTACCGTGCACTAAAAATTCCCTAGTGCACCATGGCATACTACCGTTTCAAAGACCAATATGTCAAAGTGCACTAGGGAATTTTTAGTGCACTGTAGTAGGGTCCACAGGGTAAGTTAGTGCATGGCAAGCTAGAGTGCTGTAAAATCATACTTTGGCTTGCTATGCAATAGTTTGCCTTATAGACGAGCCCTAAGTGATGCAATCATATTTCCAGAGGATGAGGAGAGAACGATCCTATGAATTATATCCTGATTTCAACAGTAAGGAGAAACACCTTTGAAAAGAAACTCTAGAGTTGTCCATAGTGCCAATTTGTCAGGATGGAATTTTAAGAAGGTTTTTTGATTGATTTACAGTATTCAGATCTCTGATTGGTCTGAAAAAAAGTGACTGCCACAAGAAAGGCTTCTTTAGTCAAAAACTAAGTTGTAGTATCCAAAGATTCTAAGGCAGTAGTATCTGATCTTTTCAACCACTGTGTGCCACAAAGAGCAGAAAGCAATCCACAAGTGGATACCTCCAACATGGGGAGCCCCTGAAGTGCACAGAGATGATCTACTCTGCCTCCCTAGCCCCTGGTTCAGGAGGTATACCAAAGGCAGGGAGAGAGACTGGCACGAGTTCACTGCACTCAGACTATCACCAGCTGACCTATGGTCCTTAAGGGAAAAAGGAAGTAAGTGCTTGTTTCCAGGAACATTACGATAGGACCATTATCAGATGTTCTCCAATAACTAAATTTCATTTCAGAAGCCTAGTATTTTTCCTCATCACTGTTCTTCTATAACTAGATTTTCAGTGCACTTTTTACAGTTCTTAGAGTATTTTTTTCACCCCACACTTTCCCCAGACCACTTTTCTCCCTGGTCAGCCAACTAGCCAACAATGGGTATAGGTTCATATATTGACAGGAGAAGGTTGTATACAGTAAGACAGTTTTCCAGATATGCTTGTACACATTTTGTGTCCAGGAAAGCAGACAAAGTTTTCTGTACTGAACTGAGTTAATTAGTATCCAAGAATCCTATGCTGTTTTAACATGAGTATGTTTTGACAATCTGCGTATCTCTTCCTTCCCTCTACCCACACTACAGCTGTGTCACTGCATTAGTTATAGCTACACATTTGAACTAACCAGTAGTTAAGATTATGACAGCACTTCTCTTTACAAACCTCTATTTTTTTAAAGAGAGAGTTTAAATAGCTACAGACAAAAACTAAATTTATGGGTAAAGCGCCAAGACAGACTTAAAACAAAGAAAACTGGGTTGCTTCAGGATGCCCATATAGCAGTAGTGACCTCATTTCAGATTGGGACCTTGTCTGATGTCCATGCCTTTGATGCTAAAAGATGGGATGATTACAATATGCTCTACGCTCAGGGTTAAACAAAATATCATTTTACAAACTTCAGTTAGTACAGAACGCAGCCATCTGACTATTCAGTGTAGCACGCATGGTGCATATTACACCTGTCTGCTACAGACTGCAACCGTTTCAAATTTACTTCTGTGCCCAACGTAAGGCCTTAAACCATACAAGAGTTAAAGACAACTTGTGTCACAGCCTTGTATAACCACCAAGCTTTGTGGAAGACAGTTGCTAAAGAAGGAAGAAAGACTAGACATCTCCAGCAACTGATAACAGGATATGGAACCTTTCACTGCTAGGCCACTTTTGGCTAAGTTATTTCCATCTGACACTGTACAGTGGCCTTTGTGAAAAGGCATAACACTTTTACTCAAGTGGTCCCCAAACTGTGGGGTGTGCACCTGAGGGGAGGAACATTGTTGGGTGCACGGAGAGGCTCGGACCAGTCCCCACAGCAGGCGGAGAGGGAGCACCACCTGGCCCCAGCTCTGGCCCCTCCCCCGCCCATAGCCACAGTGCCAGCCCCGCTCTGCCCTCATTCCCTTTCTGCCCCCAGGCCAGCTCCGCCTCCATCCCCAGTTCCACCTTCAGTCCATCCTCCTCTGCTGAGGAAGCCTTGACTGTGCAGTAAGGGGGGGTGGGGGGGGAATGGAAGGGGGTGTGCCACAAACAGATTCCATTACTGGTAAGGAGGGGTGGGAAAGTAAAAGTTTGGGCACCACTGTTTTACTCCAATTCTAAATACAGAGGTGTCCCCATGACAGAAGTCATCATAAGCAACAGATTTTCTGAATTTTTAGTAAAGGTGCAAAGGATTAAGGGCTTGATCCAAAGCCCACAGAAGCCAATGGTTGTTTTGATTTCTCTAGTCCTTGGAAAAGGCCCTTAGCAAACAAGAAAAAAACTTCATTCCCAGAGGCAATCCCTCTGGAACAGAGATGAGGTAAAAGTTTTAATCCTACACAACCCTTTCCATACACAATGCTTTCCTACACAAACACATTTCACATGGTCAGTCATACTCTGCCTCAGACTATAACATGGGGGGAAAAAAAAATTGAGTCCTTGTGGCACCTTAGAGACTAACAAATTTATTTAGGACTCCTCGGGTTTTTTTGCTGATACAGACTAACACGGCTATCTCTGAAGACTAACATGGTAGCTTCTTCGTAGCTTGTGGAGAGAGGGATAGCTCAGTGGTTTGAGCATTGGCCTGCTAAACCCAAGGTTGTGAGTTCAATCCTTGAGGGGGGCATTTAGCGATCTGGGGCAAAAATTGAGGATTGGTAGGGGGTTGGATAAGATGATCTCCTGAGGTCCCTTCCAACCCTGATATTCTATGATTGTATCTTCTGTATTGAAATTATTCAAATTAGACTTTTCTCCTTTGTAATTAGAATCTTCAGCATTACATTGCAGCACCCACTAACAGCAATTACAGAGGTACTAGTCAGATAAGACAAAGGAAATAATTTATCATATAACTTAAATATCTACATAAAGAATGCAGCAAAGCAATAGCAATTGGAGAGTTTTCAAAATATCAGCACGGTACAGCTGGATCTATTAAATAATTTTAGTGTGATAGTGAAAGACCAGTAATACCAAAGCAGATACTATTTGCAACAGCATAATACAATATGACATGTTCTATGTCATGACAAATGTTATCAGTAACATCTTAAGACTTGTTTGAGGACACAATGGTTAAGATATCACACCATATGAATACTATCTTCTCTAACAAGGCAATTTCTACACTTTACTAACTAATACCAATCATTATAGAACTATCCTCATGACAGACTAGAGAAGGGCAAACGTGCCGTTTTCTCACCATCCTTAAACCTTTGTTTCAAAACATATGCTGTGAAAAGTTTTGCTCCTATTTGCCCACTCACAATGACGTTAACTTTGAATTTTTCCCCTGAAACCTTTTATACAATATCAAAGGTGTCCCAACTGTTAAAACTGTAGGTGTCTGTCAATCTCAACAAGGCTGTGTGCACCTTAAGGATAAAAACAACAAC
Source organism: Lepidochelys kempii (assembly GCF_965140285.1). NCBI lineage: Eukaryota > Metazoa > Chordata > Testudines > Cheloniidae > Lepidochelys > Lepidochelys kempii. The sequence continues at coordinate 73,765,474 of NC_136390.1, read as the reverse complement.
ATCTACTTTATATTTATTTACTGTATATTACTGCAATTGCCCCAGAGATAATTATAACTGAAAAAAACATATCCAGTAGGTGATTTTGCTGTAGTTTGTGTATCACGAAATAATGTGCTTAGCCAAATAAAACCAGAATACGAATACCAATATTATACATGCACAGAAGCCACCATCTGAAGTTTGACTGAAGAAACCTAAACAATTGCGCTAAGTGCCAAGAGCAATTAAAGATTACGAACTAAATAGTTTACTAAGTTAGGATTATGATTCAGACCTATTTTATTCCTGACACGTGACCCTGTAATCACAAACAGTACGTACTGAATTATTTCAAATAAATCCCAAAAACTCTTAAGAAAAAAATCAAGTATCAGTAAGTAATCTTACAGCTCCCCTTCCTGTAACCCCCCGAAATAGAATACAAAGGGCCTGGTGGCTGTGGCAGCACTACCCTTAAAATACAAGGGGTGGGCTTACCAAGAATAGCTTTGAAAGCTAACCAAAGTCAGCCGCTTCAGAGAAACGGACACCCATCTGGTGTTAGATGATCAAAGTAGAAGAGAAGGCCACAAGTTCCAGTCAGTGGGCACACAGCCAGGTGAAGACTTGCTCACCTGTTTGCAAGTTAGATTAGCACATGCCTTTAAACCAAGTGACTATACCAGCTTTGAAAACTGAAGACCCTTTCTCTGAGCCTTAGAAGCAGTCTTATACCTTCTGAAGGGCAGAATGTGTTGCATGTAAAGTTTAGTGGCTCTTTTACACGTACTTAACAGTAAACAGTAAGCTAAACAGTAGCTAGATCTTAGTTCTACAAGCACAGAATTCAGGGGGGAATCCCCAATGGTAAAGCCCTATAACAAACACCAATAAGAGGAGCACGAGAGGTCAAAAACCCAAAATGAGGGAACGTTTACTTTCCTAGTAACAGCAACAGGTGTGGCCATAGAATCAGTACAGACCACAATGTTAGAAACCTCAAACACGTACAGGCCACAGGTAAAGGGCTTTGGAAAAGCGTCTGACAATCACCCGTCATTCCTACAATACATAACCCAAGATTCTAAAGGCCACATTGCTGCATTTAAAGTCTCTCTCAGAAATACCCACCTTGGACTCAGACTACAGGTTCATCACCTTCAAACTGAGGGTGGTCAGCAGCCTGGAAATTTGAGAAGTCAGGTATTCCATATATGTGACTCATTGACAAACTCCAGTTTAGGAAAATTTACACTCTACCTGCAATGCTCTTTCTACGGGACCAAAGAATTCTCCTACAAGCAAGACCCAGGCAGGGGACTAAAGAAGTGGGGAGCTTAAAAGTTTGATTAAATTCAGAACCAAGAAGAGCAGGAACAAGCAGTCTCTCAGAAGAAACTATGTGGGAGGGAGCAAGCATGCAAGTCTGACTGGGCAGCCTGCTTTCCTGCTACTGCAGCCTCAGAGCTACTGAAAGGGCACCAGAAGTTAAGGAGCCTTGATAGGTCTCCATGGAATCCACAGTGCTGTCAGAAGTGAGAAACTACCACTATAAACTATAGTGTGCTGTGCAGTCAAGTCAGAGGGTACAGTTCTCTCTGCTGTGTGGCGTGAAAAATGAGGCAATCAAAACAGGGAAAACTCAAATCTGAGGAGAAAGTAATAGACATCTCTACTGAACCAAAAAAAAAAAAGGGGGGGGGGGGAGGGTTGTACTCCCAGTTCGACAACAGGAGAATGGTTGGCAAAGACTCCCTTACAACTTGGGGAAAAAGAATGGATACAGGCCTGAAGAGCTGAAGGTAGCAAGCCCTGCAAGATGACTGCTGAGCAGCAACGGTACTACTTACAGATTAGTCTCAAAGCAGAGAGAAGGGACACTACAGCAAAACTCCTGCAAGCACAGAGGAACAGACAGGAGGAGGGTACCTGTGCTCAATCCACTCTACGGGGAAGCTGCAAGGGCTGTGTTGCAGGGAAGAAAAATAGGATCCTCAAAGAGTCAGTCAGTTAGTTAAGACTAGGCAACAAAAGTGCATGCTGTGCTGAAAGTTAACTGCATCTGCTGAGGAGATAGGTCTCTATTTGACAAGACTGTCAGCTGGGGTGAAAACTAAGCATTTGAGGGAAAGGTAGCATCGTAACCAACTCCACTGAATTCTCTCTTAATTTGAGTATCTTATGTGCTGTTACTCCTGGTTATAGATTCCAAAGAGTTTGGATATCCTTTTATTTTTTCTAAAAGTTTGGTTTGCAATGCTCTCAGTGCTAGAAAAACAAAGTTGATTGGTGAGTAAGAATGATGGAATATTCCAATAGGATAAAAACTATCACGACAATTCCATCAAGAGTATTAGCATCAAACCTCAGAAGTGTAAGTACTGCACAGTGTATGAGTGCCTGAACCACTTCGTTTTTGAGCATCAGTAACCCGTACCAAAATAGGTTACATTCAAGTCACTGAAACTTCAGTATTCACACAGTGGATGATTATTCAGCACTGCACATGCACTTATACGATGGTACTAAGCGTTGCAGCCCCAGTTCTCAGCTGCACTGGGGTGACTTCAGTCTACTCTGCCATGCTCAGAGCTTTAAAGCACACTAAGTCAGCTACAGAAGCATTTTCCTTACACCCCTCCCAGCACAGGAGAGGCAATTGGAGAAGCTTGACGTAGCTGAACCATACTAGCCCCACAACAATTATCAGCTGCAAAACAGACCTTGGAAGACAGCATGATCTGGTGCACCCCATAGGCCTGGTTCAGAACCCAGAAGGCCCATGATCACAGGAGCATAAAAAGGGTTTTTGCACATGTGCACATACCCTCCAACCTGCATAAAGAATTACTCAGCTGCTCATGCCCATAGCATGGAGAATATTCGCTAGGTACTATGTCGAGACACATTTCATATGCTTTCCAGAAATGAGTCACATTAGAACTCAAGTCTCCAAGCAGCTTTTTACTTTCAACTACTGTACTGTGCTACCTAGGCACCAATTAATGGTTATACTCTAGACTGAATTAATGGAAATGGATATTCCTTGATGCTTTACCAAAACTAGCTATGCTTTTTACACAACCGTTATTCATACTGCAGCCTACAAGTGGAAAAAAAGCCACACAGAGAAAGGCAATAAGAGAGAAGATATTACTTGTGTGCACCAAGAACACAGCAGCTACCTTTCCTATTTATACACTTCAGCTTTTACAGCACACCTCTGAACTTTTTGTTCTTTATGTTGAACTGTTCAAACATTATTGGTCACTAGCTGTGCCTGGCCTACCTGGTCCACTGACATAAAAACAAAGTAACTGAGTACATTATATATGTGTCAATCAATCATTGCTACCTACCTCAGTAACTTCGACACAGGGACTTTGGCCCTGCAGGGCCGCTGGGGTTCTGAGTGTCAGCCCTATGGTTCTGCTCTCAGTTTCAGCCTTGTGGCGTTGCTTGGCTCAGGTCTTCGGCCCCGCAGCTCCGTTCCTGGTTTCTGCCCCACAGCTGCTCCCCACAGCTCTGCTCCCGGTTTCAGCCAGGGAAGGGGGGTTATGCTGGGGCTGAAACCAGCGCTCTCCTTGTAGAGAAAGCCCTGGCACCCCCCAGGGGGGCTAAAGCCAGGAACGGAGCTATGGGGCTAAAACTTTGAGTCCCAACACCCCATGTGGGGCTGAAGCTGGGAACAAAGCCAGGAGCCCCAGCGCTCCCCCCAGGCTAAAGGCCTGCGTCCCAATGCTCCAGTGGGTCAGAAACCCCAAGCCATACACACCTAACCCCAGAGCCCCAACCCACCCCCATCCTGCAGCTGCAACCCCAACTTCCCCCACTTGGCTGAAGCCCTTAGCCCCAGGCAAATTCCTGAGACAATACACTACTTGTGTGTTGTCTCCCTGCTACCTGATTGCTTACTTCTTGTTCCACATGGTGTCTGGTTGACCGGTAAGTCCCTAGCTCTGGTGTTGATATCTTTGAGGTTCTACTGTACATATAAGTCTGGTGTCTGGCAGGATCTAGTTTTCTTTTTAAGGTCACTATGTTGCACTGCTGGCTTCAGGCAGCACAGGAACATCAATATGCATATTGCTAAGCACTCCATGCATATAACAATTTTCATTGCACATCTATTCCAACCCATGTACTTTTGTGTGGTGAAAGTAAATAAAGGAAGTGTTATTTACTCCTACTCATACCACAAGAACTAAGGGGCATCAAATTAAATTAATAAACAGCAGGTTTAAAACAAAAAGGAAGTATTTCGTCACACAAGGTACAGTCAACCTGCGGAACTCTTTGCCAGAGGATGTTGTGAAGGCCAAGACTATAACAGGGTTCAAAAAAGAACTAGATAAAATTCCTGGAGGATAGGTCCATCAACGGCTATTAGGCAGGATGAGCAGGGATGATTATCTGTTCTTTCCATCTGGGGCACCTGGCATTGGCTACTGTTGGAAGACAGGATACTGGGCTAGATGGACCTTTGGTCTGACCCAGTATGGCTGTTCTTATATTTTTACATTCTTGGCCTCTGTCATTCACCTTGAGAGAGAAAGTAAAACTATGGGGCTCAAAAGCAGCTGCATTTGCTTTATGGAATCATTTAGAAGCGGCCCATTTTAATTAAATGCCTATTTCAGCCACCTGCTGGTGGTCAAATAGTGCTGAGAAGTGACATCTGTCACACAGGCACCATGGGAGCACATTTTCTGAGGTTTTAAACTACAATTTAGATAATTATTATTGCTAAAAGTGACAGACTAACAGCAGTGGCTAAAACCAGGCAAAATTTGTTAGGTATAGTGCAAGATTTCCCCCGCAACTCAGACAAGGCTCCTCCTACCTGAGGAGAAATACCCTCCAACACATTGCCCTCGCTTCTCCTTTCCCATAACAGGTGGGATGATTCCTGTAAACCCCTGCGTGCACTGAGCTAGGGGACAGAGAATCCACCCAATACATCATTTTTTATATTTGGGAAGCAGACAGCATTCATTGATTCCATGTGTTTAGTGCTGGGGCAACATTAACTAGGGGGTCAAAGTTCAGCCATGGTCTTCATGACCAAGCAGCAAAGGACACAACCAGCAGAAGACCAGGCAGAAAAGGGCATGATCTGGAGCACCTACGTATGTTAGCTTAGTTCCTGGTTAACAGGCTTTGGGTAAGTTATTCAAGTCCTGACTAAGCAATTTAACCTTTCATGGAAGGTTTCTAAACTTTCAAGACACCATTTCAATTGAAGTACAAGCACTCACTGCTTTTCCACATCCTAGACTCCTCAACGGCGCTGGGGAAAAACTTTCATCAATGCAGCTCCACCAGCAGTAGCAGCTATTGGGCAGGCAAAAAAAAACCAAAAAAAACAAAAACAAAAAAACAGTAGTGGAAACAAGCTGACAGCATTTTAATGGTCTTAGCAGGTCTGGACAACAGTGGCTAAACCACCAGCACTAGCTTGTATCTTGTCTGCAACTAGAACTCCCACCATGAGCAGAGCTGTAGCTATAGTGGATAATACTGAAAGTCTTGGTAGACGAAAAAGACTAGTAAATACAAATGGGAAAGGTTTAAATTATGCCTAATGGCAAAATATTAACGGTTCCTCTGTCTCTTAACGGGAGAGATTTGGGCTTGAAAAACAGTTTCTAAAGAGAAAAAAGTTTCCAGGAATTTGGATCCTCATATTTATTTGTGAAAGGGGGGGCGGGGACATTAATGCATTTTAAGCCTAATAAAGGCCTTTGTATGTGCATGACATCCTTCATTCAGCATTTTAACTAGAGGAATCCATTACTAACATTAGGTATCCTAATTTCCATTGATTCCAGGAAGTCTTCTTTCATTTCTTCATTCTCTAAGTGGAATTCCCAAGAAGGTATCTAGGTCAATAGAAGAATTCTTCCATCGACCTAGAGCTGGTCTACACCAGGGGTTAGGTTGGTGGTATAAATGCATCTCTCAAAGGGTTGGATTTTTCACACCCTTGAAAGACGTAGCTATATAATAAATTCCTAGTGTAGACCAGACCAAAAGGTAGCTCGGCATCAGGCCTCAAGCTTAGCAACACCATAGATTTCACCAAGCAACAAATCAGGAGGCACTGCAAATACATTTTACAATATCTGGGAAGAATTAGAAAACACCTACACTTATATTAGCCAGTTTGGTTTATCTCCTTACAAGTAGAGCTCCGAGCACTACATAGACTACAGTCTCCCACAAAAAAATTCTGAGGCAGTAGAAGGGCCCTTTAAGAAGACCCCAGCATGAACTTTCCCTGAAAATGAGTGTCTCGGCAGCAGTACTGGCTGCCTGCAACATCAAGGTCTGGGACTAGCCATGCCTCAACTTCTTGGAGGAGCCTGGACTTTGGGACACAGCCCTAAGAACCTCCCATTCTTCCAGCAGCCAAGAGCACACCCATGACAGCCCCAGATACCCTCTTGTCAACAGTTCTGGACTCCAAGTTGTTCCATGGATTGGAAAATTGACTTGGGTGTGGGAAAGGCTTTTGACACCTTCAGAGCACTTTACCAGTGTAACAACAAAGCATATGCTCCATAGATTGATTCCTTTTTTGGCCCTCTTGCATCTCCAGGCACCCACACCTATGGCGGTAGAGCACGCTTGGTACCCTGTGGCCTAATCACTCAATTTGCAGGCATCCCGCAGGGAGCGGCACCACTGTCTTGAAGGAGCTGGGAGCTAATGTGTATTTTTACAAAATATAATTTAATGTTAAATAGAAGAGTAATTAACAATCTATACAGAAAGTGGAAAACCTATATCTACCTAAGATCAGGTAGCATGCCCATGATCACCCTCTGCAGGGGCAGAGAGTAAATATTAAAGGTGCATAAAGGGATACTGGTTTGGTATCTTTGAATCTTTCCAATTTTTAAAAAAGTCTGAACTATTGCAAACATTAAGTTGGACACACTTCCCCATATAATCTTCTTAATGGAACACTAATCCTCCCTCCTAGCTATCATTTGTAACTCTTGCACTGCCTCTTACCTTTGCTAACAAACACCAATGATAAATGATAATTAGACAAGGCTCTTTGGGGTAGGGACAGTGTCTACACAGGGCCTAACGCAATGGAGTTCCAATTAGGATTGTAGCTTTTGTGTATTACCATAACAGTTATCCCCATTTTGATTATTTTGTTTTTATTCTCTGACAGCCTCTAGAACAGAGAAATGCAGATACCATAATTATAATTATGGTAAGTTTGGACTCCTTTTGTAAAGACAGGTTTTACAATAAGGGAGCCACTAACAAAACAAAAAAAAAAATCTGATTAAAGTCTGTTTAAATTGTCAATAGGAAGCATGTCATCAATTTACAGAATGCAGCACTGAACAAAACTACAGCTTTCCTTTCACAGCAAAAATCAATATAGTACTACAACTCCTCTCAACATCAGTGCATGAAAAATGTCTGACACAGTTGCATGTCAACATCAAACTGGGGAAGCTACAGTAGGTACAGGGCTGGATTACCCAATAGGCAGGCTAAGCATGTGCTTAGGGCACCAGCAAAGCAGGGGCACCAAAAAAGATTTTTTTTAAATTTGATATTTCAAAAAAAGCATCGAAGTAGTCATCATGGGAAAAATCAGAACTTTGTTAGATTTCCTTACACTCCACACTTTCCCCGTTTTTCTGTTCTCTTTTTATTACTTATCCCCACCTGCTCACACTGTAAATAGGAGAAAAGATCCTGGTATGTGGGTTGATTTCAGTACCGATGGTGTAGCTTACTGGATAGATCGTGGACCAAATGATTGTAAACACCACACTGGGCCATTTGAGAAATCACATCAGACTTTTACCAATGACAAATAAACAAGATATTGTCCACAAAAAAATTTTTCGGCATGAAAGAGAATGGTGAGAAATACACTCAAGAATGGCTACTGTATTCACCATCAACAGGTGATGTGTACTGTTTTGTTTGCAAACATTTTGCATATAAACCTTCAACATCCCGGTTTGCTACAGATGGATTTAGTGACTGGTGGAATACTGTTTTAATTGAACAACATGAAAATAGCTCTTCTCACAGGAGATTCAATGTTGACATATTTAAATCGAAGACAGGGCTTTGGATTGACACAAAAATTGGAAAACAAATCAAAGGGGAGCATGAATACTGGCAACATGTTTTGCAGCATGTTATAGCTGTTATTCAAACATTAGCTGAATGTGGTCTGCCTTTCTGGGGATCAAATGACACATTTGGATCACTGCAGAATGGAAATTTCTTGGGATTGTTGGAGCTTGTGCCTCAGTCTGACCCATTTTTAGTAGGCCATATCTCAAAATATGGGAATGCTGGCAAAGGTAACCCATCATACTTATCCAAGACAATATGCAATGAACTCATTGGTCTAATGAGTGACAAAGTTCGTTCAGCTACTGTGGATGAAGTAAGTACTGCTGGGTACTTCGTTTATCTGTCGACTCTACACCTGATCTTTCACATATTGAGCAATTGAGCATTGTACTAAGATATGTGTCTCCTACAGATGGAAGACCAGTTGAACTATTTATAACATTCCTCAATTTGAAAAGCCACACTGGGTGAAGAAATGGCAAATCAAGTACTGTATTATCTGTGCCAAGTTTGCAAAATAGAGTTCTCAAAGTGCAGAGGTCAATCTTATGATGACGCTGCCAACATGTCAGGGCGTTAGCAAGGAATGCAGAAGAAGCTTTTAGAACAGAATAGGTCATATTCATACCATGTGCTGCACACACTCTCAATCTTGTTGGCCGCGGTGCTGTTGATTGTTGTCCGGTGCCAGTAAGTTTTTTCTCAACCGTCCAGTTACTTTATATATTTTTATCTGCCTCAACACACTGATGGGTAGTTCTTAAAACATATTTGGGCAATGATCGTCTGTTGAAATCTCTTTCTAATACTCGCTGGGAGGCACATGCCATGGCAACAAATGCAATTCTGGAGTCCTACTCAAAGATTGTGGATGCATTAGAAAGTATAACTGAAGACCAACAACAAAAGGGAGAAACTATATGAGAGGCAGAAAACACTGCAAACAAGATGCAAGAACTAGAGTTTGTATTCATGTTGACCATGTGGAATGAAATTTTACAACACTTTTACCACACAAGTCAAGCTCTCCAAGAAAAAGAACTGGATTTGAAAACATGTGCAGACCTCTGTCAATCATTAGCAGACCACTTACGCACTTTGAGAAATGATTTTGAAAGATTTGAAGACATATCAAAAGATATCTTGCCTTATACTAACTACAAAGAAGCCCAGTCCCGCAAGCGAATCAGGAAAAAACAAGAAAATGATAGCAGTGCAACACAAACAGCATTGAATCCTAGAGACAAATTTTGTGTATCTACTTACCACGCTATAATTGATACACTTGAAGCTCATATGAAGAGGAGAACTGAAGTGTACAAAGAAGTATCAAGTAGATTTTCTTTTCTAAACGATATGGACTTATCTGACAAACAATATTCACGAGGTTCCCAAAAGCTAGTTGACTCATACCCTGTTGACTTGAACATGAATCTCTGTGGAGAAGTACGGCAGTTCCACTGTTATACGTGCTCAAAGTTTAATGAAACAGGAAAAATGAAATTCAGTCACATTGAACTTCATGACAGAATATTGAAAGACTGAATACAATGTGTATTTCCAAATGTAGAGAGCGCACTACGTATTTTTCTAACATTGATTATTACTAACCTCTCTTCAGAACGCTCTTTTTCTCAGCTGAAGAGAATACAAAACCCTCAGAGAACAATGTATCAGGACAGACTTGATTCACTTTCCCTATTGTGTATGGAAGCGGACATGCTTCATCGTGTCAGCTTCGATGAACTTATCCAGAATTTTGCAAATCTAGAGAGAAGCTATTTTAATTTCAGCACACATGTAAGTTGTGTCATTTTGAAAAATAAAATTTTATTTTACGGTATAGTATTGTTTTTATTTTGAATTACATATGGGGGGCACCATAATCTTTTCCGTACGTAATCCGGCCCCGAGTATGCAAGTCACATGGGTAAAGTTAAAGCCAATGAAATGGGAATTTAAAAAGCCAGTTCACACTGATTAAGCCTGAAGTTTCAATTGTGGTTAGTGGCATTTTCTACAATATGTATAGTGTTATTTCAGCTTTATTCTTACATAAACGTATTCCCTTTCTAGCGGATTTTTCATGGGGATTATCTGGAGCATCGTCTTTGCAAATCCATGGCTTTACTGAACCTGAACCAAGACAATGTAAGCTTCCCATACCAAAGTACTAATGTGCCTCAAGCAGGATCTATAGAGACCAACTCCAGGGATGAAAGATAGTTTTGTCTCTATACAATTCAATTCCTAGCCTACCTGCTTAGGCTGCTAATTGTAATATACCATACCCATCATCACAGAAAAAAAATTAAGCAGACAAGTGGACAAAGCCATGTGTCCACTAGAAACTGAACCAAGCATACTAAAAGGTGACCTGCAAAGTTGGCTTGTGTCCTTTGCTTCCTTAAGAGGGACAGCTTGAATTTCTAATATAAAACAACTTAAATTCAAATTCTACCTAGCTATGAGAGAGTCTTCCAGGCTAAGAATTGGTGAATTCTTGACTACCAAATTCACAGCCATGAAAAACGCATCACGGACCATGAAATCTGGTCTTGTGTGTACTTTTACCCTATATTATAAAGATTTCACGAGGGAGACCAGCGTTTTTCAAATCGGGAGCCCCCACCCAAAAGGGGGAAATGGGGGGTTGCAAGGTTATTTTAGAGGGGGTTGCGGTATTGCCACCCTTACTTCTGCGCTGTCTTCAGAGGTGGGTAGCTGGAGAGCGGCAGGTGCTGGCCAAGCGTCCAGCTCTGATGGCAGCACCCCGCCAGCAGCAGCGCAGAAATGAGGGTGGCGATACCGTGCCATGTCATCCTTCCTTCTGCGCTGCTGCTGGTGGCGGTGCTGCCTTCAGAGCTGGTTGCCTGGCCAGCAGCTGCCGCTCTCCAGCCGCCCAGCTCTGAAAACAGTGCAGAAGGAAGGGTGGCAATACCGCAACCCCCCCTACAATAACTTTGCCCCCTCCCTGCCGTCCCTTTTTGGATCAGGACCCTTAGAGTTACAACACTCTAAAAATCTCTAAAATCATGAAATTGACTTTTTTTAAATCCTGTGACCATGAAATTCACCAAAATGGACAGTGAATTTGGTAGGGCCCTATTCATGACAATAGAGAGCTAAAGCCAAGCAATAGGAAGGCCAGGAATTTTTATCTGAATATTAAACTGTTACCACCACTTATTTTACTTCAATGCCTAATTAACATTTTGGGACAGGAGTGACTGTTAAAAGATTCAGCGCTGCCACTCCTTCAGTTAAGGTGCAAGAGCTCACAATACACACCAAATAGTCCAGCAAAAGTCTGGGAAGAGCAGCAGTCACACTGCTAGTACTTCTAATGGTAAGCAAACAAACAAAGAGCATACCTCAAAACACTAGGCCCTGCCTGCTTACCTATCAAACAAAAAAGTGCACAAGGTTTTTTTTGTTTTTTGAAGAGGCCTTTGCAGGTCACTTTTAAAAGTGATACCATCAAACACTTGACAGTTTTACATAGGAGATATTACAAGTAACACCAAGATTACTATTTAACTCAAAGTATAGAAAAATAATTTCTCTGTTTACTTTGTGCTTTTGACTGCACTTGATATCAGTTTCCCCTCTTTGTGTGGGTCTTTCACACAGGAACTGGGATAGGAAATTAAAAAAACAAATAGAAAATTGGATTGTAAAACCATAAAAACTGGGAGCAAAATTCAAGGAAAGATTATCTGATGCTATTTTTACCTTTTCTTAATTAATTCTTAAGATTTTAAGACATCGCTTACCTTTAATTCACTTATCACCCAACATCTGACAGACTTCAATCACCACCTACAAGGAGGATTAAAGCTCTAGCTTAGACATGTGAGTTAAATAAATTTCCATGATCCATCCTGCCCCCATTAAGGGGTTGTACATTAAGTTGTACACAGCTACATTTATAGCTTTTCATACTAGTTAACTGCGTACATACAGACACGCACGCGTCTTAAATTCAACTTTCCTTCCTGGAGACTAGAAGTAGAGCGTCACAGCAGTTTAAGCTTTGTGTTGTTCCTTTTCACTTCTGCCTGTTGCAGTATACCAAAATATCAGTAAAGTCATACATTCGTGTTCTGTTTGTATATTCTTTTGCTGCATTATTTGCAGACACCTTTGTATGTTCCAGATTAGCATGAAGACCCAAAGGAGGTAATCTTTTCGGGTGATAAGACAGAAAGAACAGCTTAGATTTCATGTTCCACAGCTATTAGTCACTAAATCTAATATTAGAGTTTCAAGGAAGCTGAAAAACAGAAAACACTTTGCTTTATGAACCAATTTCTGTTTTACTCTGAAAAAAGGGGGTGCATAGGGATACAATGTACTTTCAAAATCTTGGTTTTTTATGATAATCTGGATACTTATTGCTGTCACCATGAACACACTATGATTAATATGTAACATTATGATGAAGGGAACATAGCCTAGAAATTGAGATTAACAACCATTGCTTACACTATGACACCTTTCTCTAATGCCACAATGAAAACGTATAGCTAGTTATGCTACGGTACAGAAGACAAATGACTCCTTGGGACTTCATTTCAGTATTTTCTTAAAATGAAATTTACATTTTAGCAATATCCTTATTATGCAGTAACCACAACACAAATATGCTTCTTTAGCTCTAAACACATCTGCATTCAAAGCATGCTCAGGCTAAAAAGATGTAGATTCTAGAAAAATGAAGACTCTTCTGTTATGAAATGGAGATGAGGGACAGAAATGAAAAGAGGCAGAGGCAGTATTTGCATGCATAACAGCGAGTGAAAACATAGGTCATCTCGCTCAACCCTACAAGAAGCTAGGGTATTTTAGTGGTTTGAAAATTATGGCACGTAAGCAAGTTATCAAACTGCAGTGTGGAACTAAATCCATCTTGGTCAAAGTGAAGCATCATACTTACTTCTCACTCTTGAGCAAATAGTTCTCTACTCTCAAAAGATTGCCGCAATTCAAAGTACAGTCAAGTATTTATGAATCACACTTTGAAATGGTATGAAGTTTTTATTGCTCCAATTTACCATTTACCAGTGCTACATAATATTCCACATCAGTAAAACAGATGAGCACAGTATAACAAAACCATCTGTATTCAAATATTGTAAGAGCACAATATGATAGTATGAAAATACACCTGCCAGAACTGAAGCACTATTAAGTGTTCAGTTCTTATATCTCATGAGCTAACCTATCTCAGTATTGGCTGTTGTGCCCAAGTGCATAAATAGTATGAGAGTTCACAAGAAGGTACAATGTGCACCCAGGTAATTAAGATTATATCCCCTTATATACTAGGCTTTCAACATTAAAATGAAACTATCACTTTCACCTGCACAGGAAATGTGCGTGCACACGTTTTCAATTTTGATGTAAGCAATGTCCAAAACAGAACTACTAGGACACTACAGAGGAAGAACTGGAAGGTATTAGCACCCTCTCCATTCTTCACCATCTTATTAGTGCAGTTCCCATAACATTAGCAGTTACATATTTTTAATATGGCAATACTTCATAGTAGTCCAGAAGTCCAAGTAAGAGCTTAAATTACTGTATCACTAGACCCATATACAGAGAAGTAGTATCACCCCCTCTGCAAAGCAGTAGCAGATGTTTGGGCCTTACAGGTTGGTTCCCCACTGGATGAGAAGTCAGCAACCTGGAGTCTGGGTATTTTATTAGTGAAACTTTATTTTCACTATGTACACCAGTCCCTGAATAAATGAGGTGTGAGCACACAGCAAAAATCTCAGTCCAAAACACCAATGCCTGGTTAGAGAAGTTATGGCAAACAGCTTCCCCCAAATAACCTATATCACAAAACTAAAGCATGACACTTTTTCCCCCAAGTCTGTCCACCGCTTGCACATTGAGAGAGAACTTGTAAAATTATATGTAACAGCACCATCTGGTGACTCCCACCATAACAAATGGAAATTCCACTGGGGGGGTGAGGGGAGGAAAATTCACTGTGAGTTTGAAGCTTTTTTTTTTTTTTTTTTTTTTTTTTTTATTAAAGCTTTCAGACTTTTCCTTCCTTTCTGTAGTTGAAGAGGACTGCACTATGCTGTGCTCACCAGCACAAAAATGCTCCCAAGAAATGTTGATCAGAAAAAAAAGTCTCCTGAATAATTCCTTGAAGTCATGTATAAATACAGCAGAGGAGTGGCGACCAATGAAAGTTCAGTACTGGTAATTTCTTATTCTTCCTTGACAACTATTCAGCCACTAAGAAGTGATGAGGTCAGACAGAGGTTTTTCCCCAGAGATTTGGTTTCAAAATAGAGGAATAGCAAGAGCAATAACTTAATTTAATTGCTCTGCAGATGTTAAAATTATAAAGCGATCTATACAAACTTGAAGACAGTGACAGTGCCAAAGGATGAACCATACAATGTTTAAAAAAAAGAAGTGTTTCCACAATGACTGAGGAGAATGCTTTTTTGCTAAAGAGCACTGACACCATGGCAACAAATTCTGTGTCCCACATATGGAAGAAGTTTGTAAAATTAGAATTACAATTTAAATGGCTCATTTTAATATTTACTTTAAGTTAGTCTTTCAGAGAAGGCAACATATACACAAAACATGTGCCACCTCCAAAAGGATTTCTGTCCTTTGGTTTTTCTTTGTTTTTGTTTGTTTGTTTGTTTTGGGGGGGGGTAAACACCTAATGAAGAATACAGAAATAGTATACAAGGATACTAAAGACCCAAGTAAAGAGGCTATGGTACTTCATTTTACTTATATAGCACCTTTGAACCAAAGGGCTTCATAGGTTTAACAGAAGGACAAAATCTAGAATTCCTTTTGGATATAATATTTGAGTCACCTTGTGCTGGCACATACAGGATGGCTCTGAACACAGTGGCTTGAATGGAAACTTGATCAGATATGACCTGAGGTACTTGCTACCCGATTTCTATTCGCTAAACTAACTGGATTAGTCCATTTCCTACTGGACGAGCATGCATGCACATCACTAAAACTACCAGCACACCTGGCCCACCTGATGGGCAGAGAGGCCAAAGATTGAATGTGCATGGAAAATTAACTATCCTCTCACCCCAAGAGTAACCTCAATAGATAAGAGCTAAGGCCCCACAGCAGTGGAAAGTGTCAAAGCTTGCAGCACTGCTGACTATTCTGCACTTGTTTTGCATCTACGGGACTTCAGTCTGGCATGCTTCATAAACAATAACATTCATATAAAAATTGTAAAGACAAAAGAACTGCAGCCAGGCTGAAGTCTCCCATTTCCCAAACAAGATTTTTTTTTAAAAAAATGCCCTTCATGTTACTGCAAAAGGTAAACTGCCTTAAATCTTTGTAGCAATTTGTATTTCTTTAGAAATAAGCCTTCCATGGAAGTGAGGATTCCAAAAGTGCTATGTAGAGAAAAATAGGTTTCCAGACCTCTCCACAGAGACTCAACTAACGTGACAAAAAACACATGCTCAAGTGTGTGATATGCTCAAATATCTTTTCAGAGCTTAAGCTGTTGTGAGCTACAGCTCCCTTCATCGGATGCATTCAGTGGAAAATACAGTGGGGAGATTTATATACACAGAGAACATGAAACAATGGGCGTTACCATACACATTGTAACCAGAGTGATCACTTAAGGTGAGCTATTACCAGCAGAAGAGCGGCGAGGGGATGGGGAAGAAAACCTTTTGTAGTGATAATCAAGGTGGGCCATTTCCAGCAGTTGACAAGAACATCTGAGGAACAGTGGGGGGGGGGGGCAAAATAAACATGGAGAAATATAGTTTTACTTTGTGTAATGACCCATCCACTCCCAGTCTCTATTCAAGCCTAACTTAATTGTATCCAGTTTGCAAATTAATTCCAATTCAGTAGTCTCTCGTTGGAGTCTGTTTTTGAAGGTTTTTTGTTGAAGTATTGCCACTTTTAGGTCTGTAATCGAGTGACCAGAGAGATTGAAGTGTTCTCCAACTGGTTTTTGAATGTTATAATTCTTGACGTCTCATTTGTGTCCATTTATTCTTTTACGTAGAGACTGTCCAGTTTGACCAATGTACATGGCAGGGGGGCATTGCTGGCACACGATGGCATACATCACATTGGTAGATGTGCAGGTGAACGAGTCACTGACAGTGTGGCTGATGTGATTAGGCCCTGTGATGGTGTCCCCTGAATAGATATGTGGGCATAGTTGGCAACGGGCTTTGTTGCAAGGATAGGTTCCTGGGTTAGTGGCTCTGTTGTGTGGTTTGTGGTTGCTGGTGAGTATTTGCTTCAGGTTGGGGGCTGTCTGTAAGCAAGGTCTGGCCTGTCTCCCAAGATCTTTGAGAATGATGGGTCGTCCTTCAGGATAGGTTGTAGATCCTTGATGATGCACTGGAGAGGTTTTAGCTGCGAGCTGAAGGTGATGGCTACTGGTTTTCTGTTATTTTCTTTGTTGGGCCTGTCCTGTAGTAGGTGACTTCTGGGTACTCTTCTGGCTCTGTCAATTTGTTTCTTCACTTTAGCAGGTGGGTACTGTAGTTGTAAGAATGCTTGATCGAGATCTTGTAGGTGTTTGTCTCTGTCTGAGGGGTTGGAGCAGATGCGGTTGTATCGTAGAGCCTGGCTGTAGACAATGGATCATGTGGTGTGGTCTGGATGAAAGCTGGGAGGCATGTAGATAGGAATAGCGGTCAGTAGGTTTCCGGTATAGGGTGGTGTTTATGTGACCATCGCTTATTAGCTCCATAGTGTCTAGGAAGTGGATCTCTTGTGTGGACTGGACCAGGCTGAGGTTGATGGTGGGATCCATTGTCTATAGCCAAGCTCTACGACTTCAAAAACAGACTCCAATGAGAGACTGCTGAATTGGAATTAATTTGCAAACTGGATACAATTAACTTAGGCTTGAATAGAGACTGGGAGTGGATGGGTCATTACACAAAGTAAAACTATTTCCCCATGTTTACTCCCCCCGCCCCGCCACCGTTCCTCAGACGTTCTTGTCAACTGCTGGAAATGGCCCACCTTGATTATCACTACAAAAGATTTTCTCCCCTCCTCCCCCCCCGCCTTTGCTGGTAATAGCTCACCTTAAGTGATCACTCTGGTTACAGTGTGAATGGTAAAACCCATTGTTTCATATTCTCTATGTATATAAATCTCCCCACTGTATTTTCCACTGAATGTATCTGATGAAGTGAGCTGTAGCTCACGAAAGCTTATGCTCAAATAAATTTGTTAGTCTCTAAGGTGCCACGAGTACTCCTTTTCTTTTTGCGAATACCGACTAACACGGCTGCTACTCTGAAATCTGAAAAGATAGTTGCTTTAACAGTGGGCTATCCTGAAATGCTGCCCCACACCCCGCAAAAAGGAGAGACCTCAGGCAAAAAAGTATGTGATACTTGACTCAGGAGGATTTAAGTTGTTCCTGTATGATCTCTTACAATCTCCCCCATTCCGGGTTTGCCCTGCAATAACTGCTGGAGAGCTCCCCAGCTGACATGGCCTGCAATAACTGCTTCTCCATCAATGGTTTTCTTGCATCCACATTAAAACATTGTTATCATTTCCTCAATTTGACCAGCGTGTGGGTGTGAAATTCCAGGACAGCATATGCTCAGAAAATTACAGTTATCTGTATTTACAGACTGTTTCAGAATCTGAGTTTTCTTTGCCAGTATTAAGAACAAGCCTCAGTGCTCTACATGAGGGTACTGGATTTTAAATATACGATAACACTAAATGAAACTAAACAAATTCCTTAAGGAAAACCTCTAAGTATGCCAGATCAGTTCTCAGTAGTGGTTGCTCTACTTTGAGCAGAGATAAATATTTACAGTCTGGAACAGAGAAACACCACCTTATGTTGCAATACTAGGAACGCAAGCCCCATCAGTCTTTAATATACTTTAAAATCCCAGGCTCTTTAAAAAGAGTGAGAGTACTTGGAAATGCATACATTAAAAATTACCCATTACTCACAACTTTGGTACTTCTAGTACCAAAAAAAGAAAAGAAAAAAACAGTACAATTATGCAGGGAGTTTGTCTAATATGCACTAAAAACTTGGAACTGATCTTCATGAGGGGGGACCTCATCACTCAAGTGATGTTATACATATACACACACCCCTCTCTAATGGTTAGTCTTATCTGTTTATAGCTTCAACTCATTCCTCTTTAGAGCTCCCCCTTAATTTTAAAATCATTCACTGCTCTGAATCGTAGACTATTAGGGATTGGAAGAGTCCTCAGGAGGTCATCTAATCCAATCCCCTACTCAAAGCAGTACCAACACCAACTAAATCATCCCAGCCAAGGCTTTGTCAAGCTGGGCTTAAAAACTGCTAAGAATGTGGATTCCACCACCTCCCTAGGTAATCCATTCCAGTGCTTCACCACCCTCCTAGTGAAACAGTGCTTCTTAATATCCAACTTAGACCTCCCCCACTGCAACTTGAAACCACTGTTTCTTGTTCTGTCATCTGCCACCACTGAGAACAGCCTAGCTCCATCCTTTTTGGAACCCCCTTCAGGTAGTTGAAGGCTGCTATCCAATCCCCCCTCACTCTTCTCTTCTGCAGACTAAAGCAGCCCAGTTCTCTCAGCTTCTTCTCGTAAGTCATGTGCCCCGCCCCCTAATTATTTTCGTTGCCCTCCGCTGGACTCTCTCCAATATGTCCACATCCGTTCTGTAGTGGAAGGGACCAAAACTGGACGCAATACTCCAGGTTTGGCCTTACCAGTGCCAAACAGAGGGGAATAATCACTTCCCTCAATTTGCTGGCAATGCTCCTACTAATACAGCCCAATATGCAACTCATATCCAGCTTCTCGTCCACTGGAATCCCCAGGTCCCCCCAGAACTGCTACTTAGCCAGTTGGTCCCCAGCCTGTAGCGGTGCATGGGATTCTTCCATCCTAAGTGCAGGACTCTGCACTTGTCCTTGTTGAACCTCAGATTTCTTTTGGTCCAATCCTCCAATTTGTCTAGGTCACTCTGGACCTATCCCTACCCTCCAGTATATCTACCTCTCCCCCCAGCTTAGTGTCATCTGCGAACTTGCTGAAGAGTGCAGGCACTAGATTTTTCTGTTCCAGAGCTATGCTGAATTAGCCGTTCTGAGGTTGTCCTTCCTGACCAGGGTCAGTGCACCCAAATCCAGTACCCCTTTGAAACACATCTGATTGTGCATTTTTTGGCAATTCAGTGTATGGTTCCTCAGACCCACTGCTCCCTGGGGTTCCTTTTAGCAGCCTTTCTAAGCCAGTTCATTTCCCTAGAATGAAGAAAGGGATGTGGAGAGCATTATACATGATCCAAGAATTGAAAGTAGTATCCAGCTGTACTACTACACAATCTCATTAATATGGTATGACAGTCCCCATGCAGTCAAACTCATACACAAAAGCGCTCAGAAAGTACTGCATCCAACACGGGGGAATTACATCAGATCTTGTCTTGACAGATAAAGAAGAACTGATCCCAGAACTAAAATGTTAATGCTAGCTTAGGTACAAGTGACTGTGACTTGATCACATTTACATGCAAACAGAATGAAGTCTAGACCAGTGATATATATTACTTAGTGGAATAAAAGGGCCAATTTCACAAAGCTGAAAACAATTATGAGCCAAATCAGCTGGGAGGAAGAATTTAAATCAGAAAAATGTCATTGATAGTTGGGAGATATACAAGAATACTATACTAAATGCCCCAAAAGCCCCAATCCCACAGTTGAGGAAGAAGGTCATATTAGTTAAAAACATCCGGCTTTAGATGGAAAGTGAAGGCAGCTATAAAAAAAACATCTATTTTATATATAACATTGAAAAGGAAAGTTGACAGTAGTGAATATAAACTAAAAGCTAGGAACTGTAGAAAATTATGGGAAGCAGAGGGACATACGGCCAGCAGAGTTAAGGACAATAAGAAATATATTAGGAACAAAAAGAATCCTACTAATGGTACTGATCCATTACTAGATGGAAATGCTATAAATTTTAACACTTCTTCCTTTTCTGCATTCATACCCTATATTACCCTCCTTAAATTCTTTAATAAATCAACCCAGATAGGTTTATGGAAAACAGATCCTGTCAAACTTGATATCTTCTTTTGATGAAATTACAAGGTTGGCTGAAAAAGGTAATAGTACTGATGTAATATATTTAGCCTTCTGTAAGACATTTGACTTGGTACCCAACAACATTTTGATTAAAAAACTGGAAACATATAAAATTAGGATGGCACATATTAAATGGATTAAAAGCTTGCTAACTAATAGGTCTCAAAATGTAACTAATCGGAATCGTCATCCAGAGGGTGTTTCTAGGGGACGGTCTTGGGGCAAGGATCGCTTCCTGGCCCTACGCTATTTAACATTTTTATCAGTTACCTGGAAGAAAACAAAGTCACTGAAAGTTTGCGGAGGACAAAAATTGGAGTGGTAAATAATGACAAGGACAGGTCACTGATACAGAGCAATCTGGATCCATTGGTAAGCTAAGGGTAAGCAAACAATATGCATTTTCATATGGCTAAATATAAACATATACATCTAGGAACAAAGCCATACTTGCAGGATGGGAGGCTAACCTGGGGAGCAGAGACTCTGAAAAAGATTTGGGGGTCGTTGTGGACAATCAGCTGTACATGAGCTCTCAGTGCAATGCTGTGGCCAAAAGTGTTAGTGTGATCTTTGGTTGCATTAACAGGGGAATCTTGAGTAGGATTAGAGGTTATTTTAACTCTGTATTTGGCATTGGTGTGACCGCTCCTGGAATCCTGGGTCCAGAATTCAAGAAGGATGTTGAATAAATTGGAGACAGTTCAGAAAAGAGCCACAAGAATGATTAAAGGATTATAGAACTTGTTTTATAGTGATAGACTCAAGGAGCTCAATCTATCTAGCTTAACCTTTCTTTGTTAAAGGGTGCCTTGATCCCAGTCTATTAGTACCTACGTGGGGAACAAATATTTAATAATGGGCTCTCCAATCTAGCAGCAAAAAAGTATCCTTGATCCAATGCCAGGAAGTAGAAGCTAGACAAATTCAGATGGGAAATAAGGTGTACATTTTTAATGGTGAGAATAATTAACCATTGGAACAATTTACCAAGGGTCATGGTGGATTCTCCATCTCTGAATTTTAAAATCGAGATAGAACCTTTCAGAAAAACATTCAACGGCCTATGGTATACAGAAGGTCAGACTAGATGATTAACATGGTCCCTTCTGGCCTAGGAAACTATGATTCTATGGCACATACATCAGATAAATCTCTCAAATAATTTTGCTTCTACCACCATTTTATAATTAGATAGTTAAATGCATCGTTAATGTATGCATAGCATTGTCTTTGTGCTTACCTATGTATGGAATGGATTGGAACTTTATTTCAAATACTGAACACATGGAGTGAGCATGATCTAGTGCAGTGGCTCTCAACCTTTCCAGACTACTGTAGCCCTTTCAGGAGTCTGATTTGCCTTGAGTAACCCCAAGTTTCACCTCACTTAAAAACTACTTGCTTACAAAAATCAGACAAATACAAAAGTGTCACAGCACACTATTACTGAAAAATTGCTTATTTTCTCTTTACCATATAATAAAATTGGAATAGAAATATCGTACTTACATTTCAG
Organism: Lepidochelys kempii; assembly: GCF_965140285.1. Classification (NCBI taxonomy): domain Eukaryota; kingdom Metazoa; phylum Chordata; order Testudines; family Cheloniidae; genus Lepidochelys; species Lepidochelys kempii. The sequence continues at coordinate 73,743,713 of NC_136390.1, read as the reverse complement.
TGTATACTATATAGAGCCCTATAAACAAGTCATTGTCTGTATGAAATTTTAGTTTGTACTGACTTCACTAGTGCTTTTTACACAGCCTGTTGTAAAACTAGGCAAATATCTAGATGACGTGATGTACCCCCTGGAAGACCACTGTGTACCCCCAGGGGCACAGGTACTCCTGATTGAGAGCCACTGATCTAGTGGTTGTACCAGGGGATTTGGTGTCAGGAGTCTTGAATTCTGTATCTGACTGCCACCAGCTCAATTTCTTGCCTTCCTGCTTCCTTGTTCATGTAGCGGTATGTATGCCATGTGAGTTTTATGGCATCCCTATAAAAAATGTCTCCATCATTAATGTAAGGACTTTAGTTTTCTTACTTTTGACTTATTTTCTCCTAAAACATAATCCTCTTGCATATTTTTGCACTTTTCCTCCCTAGGAATTCAATTACACTATGACCACTATTACTGAGATTCAACTATAATGATTTCTTAGGCAACTTCTAAGTCTTCCATTTTGGTCTATTGTGCCAGGATTTTTCCACTTTGTTTTCAATGTACCTGATCTTATGTGTTTAGTTCAGTCCCTATTATAAACTAATATGCCACTGCCACCACCAGTCTGAGATTCAGTCAGAAATGCGACTATGTAGTAATTTCAAATTAAACATTTTTAATACTACAACAATATTCTGGACAATGGCCATGTAGGATGCAGTCTAGATCCAGTCATGCAGAAAAGCACCAACCTAGTGCTCTACTATTACTGCCTGTTCTCGAATATTCACGATTATCGTCCCTGATTTTTTTCCCCCCAGTCCACCTTCAAGCCCATAGAGAATAGCCTGATGTGGCTGGAAACATCTCTACTTGGGACATTCCCTCACATTTGCATCAAGTGTTGGACTTTGTTTTGTTTCACAAACATATGACTTGTTTTGCTCAAGTTTTGTGGCACAAACCAAAATCCATATACTTGACTCTGCCACTGAACATCAGATTCACCAGCTACAGCAAACCACCATTTACATATTTAAAGGTTGTGACTCTACACAGTTTGATGATAAAAAGAGAATTGGCCATTATGGTAAACACACAAACTGATAAATGACTTTACACAGGTATTAAGTGAGGAGGAAAATGTCCCTATCATTAGTGTTGCCCTAAAATGATACGTAAAAAGAAAAACCTTGGCCCATTTCAAGCAACACTGCACATGCATGTTAGAGAAAGCTTTCAACCACCAGGCCACATGTAATGAGTCATCACTGAGCCTGATAAGTGCTACTGAGCCTGATAAGTGCTACTGAGCCATACCTGAGCCTGACTGACTTGGAGCCCTCAGATAATCAACCAGGCCAATCTACAGGTGAAGATTTAACCAGATGACCACAAGGCCAGGGATATAGGATCCCCATGAGAACAGCCATTCTAGCTTGTTCAATGTTGCAATCTTGCCAGAAGTATCCCCTACTGCTTAGTGGTTCTGAAAGACTGCTCCTACTCCAGCCCCAGCCAGTGAGCCTGCCCCTATTCCTGCTCTGATCCCTGGCTCCAGTCCCCAGCCTGACCACTGTTGCTTCAACTATTAGTCCTGACCATCCACTTCTCACTTGCTGACTACTGGAGCAGACTGCCTACTTATGTCGCTGGCTCCAGCAACTGAGATGGAGACCCCTGGAATGACCATCACTGATAACAGAGTTGATCCAGAGCCTTTGGAGTCAGCTCAGTTGAATCTGGATAATGCTTCCCTCCACTCTCAGATCCTGTCAGCCACTGTAACCATAATAGTATAGGAATGGTCATACTGGGTCAGCCCAAAGGTCCATGTAGCCCAGTATCCTGTCTTCTCACAGTGGCCAATACCAGGTGCTTCAGAGGGAATGAACAGAACAAAGCAATTTATTGAGCGATCCATCCCCAGTTGTCCACTCCAAGCTTCTGGCAATCAGAGACTAGGGACACCCAGAGCATGGGGTTGCATCCATGATCATCTTATGCTAATAGTCATCGATGGACCTAGATTCCATGCAGTTATCTAATTCTTTTTTTAAGCCAGTTACACTTTTGGTGTTCACAACATCCCCTGGCAATGACTGGTTGACTACTTCACAGAACGCACTTTCTTTTGTTTGTTTTAAACCTGCTGCCTATTAATTTCACTGGGTGACCCCTGGTTTTTGTGCTACGTGAAGGAGTAAACAACACTTCCTTATTCACTTTTTCCACACCATTCACAATGTTAAAGATTTCTATCATATCCCCCTTTAATCTCTTTTCTAAAATGAAAAATCCCAGTCTTTTTAATCTCTCCTCAGATGGAAGCTGTTCTAGACCCTTAATCATTTTTATTGCCCTTCTCTGTACTTTTTCCAATCCTAATGTATCTTTGAGATACAGTGACCAGAACTGCATGCAGCATTCAAGGCATGGGCGTACCACAGATTTATATAGTGGCATTCTGACATTTTCTCTTATCTATCCTTTTCCTAATGGTTCCTAACATTTTGTTCACTTTTTTGACTGCTGTGTCACATTGAGCACATTTTCAGAGAACAATCCACAATGATTCCAAATCTTTCTTGAGTGGTAACAGCCCATTTAGACCCCATCATTTTGCATGTATAGTTGGGATTGTGTTTTCCATGTGCATTACTTTGCATTGATCAACATTGCAGTTCATATGACATTTTGTTAACCAGTCACCCAGTTTTGGGAGATCCCTTTGCAACTCTTCAGTCTGCTTTGGACTTAACTATCTTGAGTAATTTTGTATCACCTGCAAACTTTGCCACCTCACTTTTTACCTCTTTTCCAGATCATTTATGAATATGTTGAACAACACAGGTCCCAGTACAGATCCCTGGGGGACACCACTATTTACCTCTCTCCATTGTGAAAAATGATTTAGTCCTACCCTTTGTTTCTGGTCTTTAACCAATTACTAATCCATGAGGGGACCTTCCCTCCTGTTGTCAGATGTTGGCTGTGTGTGTGTGTGTTCTCTCTGCGTGCTGTCCCAGCTCTGCAGAGAGTTGGCACAGCAGACCTTGATGGAACTGCCCAATAACCACAAGCTCATTAATAGCAAAGGAACTCGGTCAGGTTTATTGTTAATGAAGCATGGTCCTAGTATCCCATAGACTCTACAGGACCACTAACACACGTATGCCCATCACAATAGACCAGCTCAGTCATAGGCTAGCCAAAGACACTCTTTGAGACTCCACTTTATGCACCAATTCAAACAAGTTACGTATTGCCCTGCTGACATGGTTAGCTACCACCATCTACCTTGTACACGTTGGTGCAATCAAAACATTTCTATCCATCACACTGTCATCCTGACCTTATCTTTAAGAGAGGTCATCGTGTTCCTGTTATCTCTTAGGAATGTGTTTGTATCCACTTGGTATCAGGGTGTTCTGGTACCACCTTTCTGGAATATGTTTATGCTTGTGTCCTGTACCTAGCACTTCTCAAAAATGTGTGGTTTTTTGCAATACCAGACCTATTCTTGCCAGATTCGGTGAGCCTGCTCACAGCCTCTCTTGCTAACTTTGCTTTATATTAGCAAGGCTTGACCACTACTTTAGTTCAGGCCTCACACCAGGCCTCTGATACAAGGACTTATGTCTCAGACTCGCTCCACTACTTACCCTATGAATGCCTACTTTGCTTAAAAGCCTTTGGTGAGGGACCTTGTCAAAGGCTTCTGGAAGTCCGAGTACACTGTATCCACTGGGTCACCCTTGCCCACATTTGTTGACCCTCTCAAAGAATTCTAAGATTGGTGAGGCATGATTTCCCTTTGCAAAAGCAGTGTTAACTCTTCCCCAACAAATCATGTTCATCTAGATGTCTGATAATTCTGTTCTTTACTACAGTTTCAACAAATTTGCCTGGTAGTGAAGTTAGGCTTACCAGCCTGTAATGGCCAGGATCACCTCTGGGGCCTTTTTTAAAAAATTGGCCTCACATTAGCTATCCTCCAGTCATCTGGTACAGAAGTATAGCCAGCCATGGTACCTTTAGAACTTGGCCCAAAGGTTCCGCTGCCAGAAAGATTTGATGGGGACCACCAAAGTGCTGTGGTTTTCTTAACCAGTGCCGCAATGTATCTCAATGATGGGATCAAGATGGGGTTTAATATCAGTTTATTGATCGGTGAAGCACTGAACTGGGTCTTGCTCCTCCTGGAGCAGGCCAGCCCAATTCTCAGTAATGTTGACGAGTTCACCCATATCTTCTTGGTAGTACACTTAATGATACAAATCACATCTTTACCACTGAATCTGCAGTGCAATTTCTCCAACAAGGCCATCAGCCCACCTGAGTTTATACTGTCCATTTTCAGCATCAAAAACTTTTCTCCCTTCTCCTGAACTTGCTTGCAGGCTATGAGACATTGCGCAGGCTCTGGTGAGATGTAGTATTAGTTCAAAACTGCTCTGTCATTGTCTCTAAGCGATCCTGAAGAGATAAGGAGCTGCTGAGAACCTCTGACTATGGGTAAGAGTTGGAGAAAATCTTTTGGTGACAAAGGAATCTGCCCCAATCCTTGCTTTTCATTTCAAATACAAGACTCTGGGGGAAGGCGGGTGAGGAAAACAGAAGCTAAATTCCTAGAGGAAGGAATCCACTGTAAAAAAGCTCTTATTCCAAACAAGAGGAAAAGAGAGGCAGAGGCACTGAGACAAATGTCTATTCAGTAAACAACCAGAAGGAAGAGCTTTCATTACCAAAAATCTCTGCTTTTAATCCACTGGATTTAGAAAGAAGTTTAACTCACAGGTTTTGTTTTCTAGCAGAGTTCTAGATCCTACACTGGAGAAAGGACTTCCAAACACTTGACTATAGTTGAAAAGCAGAGACACAATCTTTCCCTTTTCACAGTCACCACAGACCACTGATCAAAGCACTAAAAGACAGTTAAAAGATTTAGTATTGAGCCTACTCTGCAGGATGCATTTCTGCAGGTCCTAAGCCAATTCCTGAGTGGCTGAGGCTTGCTGGTCAGTGCCAGGAGCAACAAAAAATTGAACTTTGCAAGATTTCAGGTCCATTTTACTGCTGCTGATTACAGGCAGACAGCAGCAGTGAAATCGAAGTTCACAAAAATCTAGTCACTGTTGCTGTTCAGGAAATATAAGCAGCCAAGACAGGAACTCAAACCATTTGCTCCTCTGACTGCATATGCAGGGAAGGGAAGACCTGCGTTCTCTTACCACAGCCACAAGCTTCAGAAGCTGAACTGTGAAATTAACAAGAATGGAGAGGTTACTCACCCTGTGCAGTAACTGGGAGTGCTCCAAGATGTGCATCCCTACGGCTGCTCCACTTCAGGTGTGCACACGCACTATGCACCTTTGATTGGAGATCTTCAGTGGCTCGTTGGCTCATGCATGTGCCCTATGCATCCTCATACCCCATGCAGAGACTAGACAGGGTATGTGGGCAAACCTTCCCCACTGCACAGTCTCATAGAGAAAACTCCAAAGCAGAGGGGGAAGGAGGACCGGTAGTGGAGCACCCATGCGGCACACATCTCAAAGAATTCCAGTTACTGCAAAGGGTGAGCAACTTTTTCTTCTTTGAAGTGTCCCTACTGGTACCTCAGGTGACTACCAAGCAATACCCCCAGGTGAAGGGGGAGTTTCAGATCAGAATCCAGGACTGTAGACAAGACTGCATTCCCAAGGGCAGTATCCAATCTGGAAAAACAGACCACCACACATTTGGGAAAGGTGTGTATTGAAGTCTAAGCTGCAGGCTTGCAGACTTCAGCAACAGAAATGTTCTTGATCAGTGACACTGCGGTAGAGTGCGCCCTTGTGGATTGGGCCAATGCCCTAGAAGGAGGCTGTATATCAACAGATTCAGAACAGGAAATGACATCCAGAAATCCCTCTAGAGAGCCTCTGTGTGGAGACTGTGGACCCTTTAGATCTGTCAGCAATTCACATGAACAGTCCAGGAGACTTCCTACAGGACTTGGTTACGTCCAGATAGAAAGGTAATGCCCTCTTGACATCCAGTTTATGTAAAACAGCATCCTTCCTCATCTGGTATGGTTTTAGGGGGGAAACACACATGGATGACCTGGTTAATCTGAAACTTGGACAATACCTTAGGTAGGAATTTAGATCACAGACATAATAAAACGTTCTTGAAAAATACTATAAAGAATGGGTCTGCCATTAGTGCTCCTATTTCCCCAACTTTTCAACCATCTTTGTGGATAGGTTAAGAAGGGAAGAGATAGTCATCGATCCAAAGGGAGGTCTCATGAAAGACACCTGATTATGAAGTTCAGATCCCAAACAGGAGTAATTCTTTCACTCAAGGGAAAAAAGGTTCCCCAATCCTTTGATAAATCTCATTGTTGCAGGGCTAGCCACACTGAGAATCCCTCAACTGAGGAATGAAAGGCTGTTATAGCCACAAGTGGATTCTGATAGAAAAAGATAATCCTGTCTTTTGATTTCAGGAGGAAGCCTTGAACAGCGGAGAGGGAAGAATAAGTAGGTGGAAGATGTTGCTGTTCATACCAATCGTTGAATCATCTCCACTTCGGAAGGGAAGTATTTTGGGTGGATTATGTCCTGCTGTTCAACAATACCTGTTGTACTTCCACAGAGCAAGCAGTCTCTATTTCCAGGAACCACTGAGGAGTCACGCCTTGAAAGAAACTTACTCCTAAACTGAAGAACCCAACCAGCATCTTAAGGAAGTAGATGAGTAGCAGCCAGAAGGCTGATTGTTTGGCAGACATCCAGGTAAGGTCATGCCTCTCTTGGCCATGTTAAAGTTGATTTCCTGCCTCAATAAATGCTCAAGAGAGGGGTCCCAGAAGAGGGTCGGGGAAGGGAGGTAAAAATGGATGGAGCATCTCAATGTTAGGACTTCCGAGATCCATTTGTCAGATGTAATCTATTCTCAAGACAGTTGAAAATGGGAGAGTGTCCCTGAAGGGAGGGAGGTGGGCAAACTGTTGCAACTGGAGAAGCAAAAACACAGGGATGATTCAGACCCTCAATCTGCCCGTCAAAATTGATGTTTTAATAATGAAAAGGGTTCTGTAGTTGAACCAGGTTTAGTGGATTGTCTATTCTTCTGAAACTTTGGATTCCTCCTCAGAGGCTCGGGTTGGAATCCAGACAACTGGATGGGGTGGGATCTCTGAGCTACCCGGGATCTCCATTTACTTGCAGGTGTGTAGATTCCAAGAGATCTCAAGGTGGCTCTCGAGCCTGTCAACACATGGAAATGACTCAGTGTTCTTAGTAAAAAGTTTCAAACCATCAAAAGGAAGATCCTCAACTGTATTTTGGACCTTCCTATGGAATCCAGAGAGCTAGAGCCAAGATGCCCGACATGTAACAATTGTTGTGGAGATGGAACAAGCAGCAGTGTCAGCAACATCCAGGAAGGCCTGTAAAAGTGTTGGCAAGCAGCCAACCCGCAGCTATGATGGCTTGGACCTACTCTCAGTGCTCTCTCTTGGAAGGTGTTCAATAAAGGAGTGAAGCTTGCAATAGTTGGTGTGATTATGCTTGGCCATAAAAACTTGGTATAGGCAATCCTAAACTGCAAGGTTGCAAATTAATACCTTTTACGTTCAAAAAAAAGATAAAGATATTTGAATCTTGTCGTATGGTATCAATTGAGTGTGGTGCTGTCTTCCACACCCGTTTATAGCTTCAGTGATCAAGGAATTAGGAGAAGGGTGGTAAATAAAAATTCAGAACCCTTGGCTGGGCAGAATACTTTATCAGTACACTTGCAAGTAGGTGGTACTGTTGCCAGGATCCAGAAGTGCCTCATAAATGGGCAAGGCCAGTCAAGCAGACAATGCTGTTTGTAAAATGTCCAACAGTTTGTACTATGACTTCAAGGGATGCTTGCAAAGAATCTGCCACCTTCTTTCACAAGGCCCTGAAGCCGTCTGAAGTCATCAGCCAGGGAGAGTGGGGGAGACATCATGGCCTCATCTGGAAGAGATTAGCTGTGAGGTGGCGTCCTTTTCCACCGTAGCCTCTTCCTCTTGCTGCTCAGATAGCTGAGCAGAATCATAGAATAGAATCATAGACTTAGGGTAGGAAGAGACCTCACGAGGTCATCTCAGCCAATCCCCTGCTCAAAGCAGGACCAACGCCAACTAAATCATCCCTGCCAAGGCTTTGTCAAGCCAGGCCTTAAAAACCGCTAAGGATGGAGATTCCATCACCGCCCTGGGTAACCCATTCCAGGGCTTCACCACCCTCCTAGTGAAATAGATTGAGGAAGAGACTGTCTGTCCAGATAATCCCAGCAAGCAAGGCTAGAGGCACTAGAAAATTTCTGACAGTAGGCTGCCCAAGGGTCCTAATATGACCACTGAAGGAGACCATACAGAACAGAGGATGGTATCAATTACTATTCATACCAATGAGGAGGAGCTTCAAAGTGTATGCTCCAAGAATCACCCCTCTCCCTGTAGGTGTCAGTAAAAGGGTTCCTGTAATGGTAAGTAAGGTACGAGAGCCCGGCACTGAGATTTGAGGCACTGAAGAAATGTCCTCATCATCTAGTGGGGGAGTACCACCAGAGAACAGGGAGAATCTAGTAATTCCAGGGAAAGATGTAGTTCCTGTGATCCCATGGATCTCGGTACCAAGAAATGGTCAGTTTCACTGTTCCACGGAACACTGAGCAACTGACTTCATTCTTAGAAATTACATGCTCTGCCTAGGTAAGCAGACCAACAGAATAGGAGAGAAACTTTAGAGCCACACAAATCTGTTCTTCTATTTGACAACTGGCTTCATAAAAGATATTCTCTCACCCATCCTGTCTCTCTAATATCCTGGGACCAACACAGCTACAATTACACTGCATCTGACAGATAAAGAAGACAGAGTTCCCTGCAGTCTTGTGGATAAAAGCTACTTAGTTCATTACATAACAGATGAGAATATTTTTTAATAAACCTCAAGAGTTAAACATAATACACAATATGGGAAAGTTAGAGAATTTATAGTCAAGAAGATTACTGGGACCTTCCATGTCTGAATCTGAACTGTGAGGTGTACCCTTCTCCCTCATTCTTGAGAGTTAGATAACCTTTAGACTGTTAAACTGAAAACCCCAGTAAGAAAGCTGAAAGTTAAGGCTGATACTGGTGTGAGTGAAAGATGGAGTATGTTTAACCCTTCCTCTTTCAAATTATTGAATAGTCACTAAAAGCAGAACAGAACCAGCCTTAATTTCAGCATTAATCCCTCCCTATCGCTCCTTTGCGCACACCTTCCTTCCTAAGTTAAATTGTCTCAATCTTCCAGTTCATTCTGGTTTTTAAAATTATACAGGCTGAATAATGTTTAAATTAAAATGTATACTGTTAAATAAGCCAATACTAAATAATTAACATCTGCTTTTTACTTGGCTATGCTGTACTATTTAGACATAATACTAGACTGGCAATTACATATTTTATAGGAAACTATGCCAAAAGAGTCAGTCCAGTTTGACTGATAAGAAGAACCTATATTCTGAAGTTCAACACAATCTAGAACAAATACCAACACACAACCAGATGACTGCGCAATTCCCTAGGGAAAAAGTAATTCCATAATGGTTTGAACAACACTTCCACTTTGAATGCTGGTTCAGGCTGTCATACAATAGAACTAACTTATTGTTTCAGGCTTAAGCGTCAATCCAACAAAAGCATCTGAACTGCATAAAACTAACTGCTTTATAAACAACGCTAAGCCAGAAACCCCTAACATGCACATTTTTATTCAGAGCAGACTTAAAGTGTTTCTATAAACCATATCAGCGTAATTAACACTGAAACTATGTTAACAGAGTACAGAGTTTTGTAAAAGCTACAAGATTAACCCTGTGTTAAAATGAAGTAAATTATTCTTCAAGATGACTATCCCCCTGAAGAAAACAGAAAACACAGAACATTAGAAAAAGTTTCCTTGGCTAGCGTTCCTGTTTTTCCCTTTTGCCATTAGAGGCTCATGGTTTTAAAAGGGCTCTCTCTAGTATACTAGATTCTCTTGCTTCAGGTAGTTTGATATTGGAAGTTATTAGTAGGGATGTAACCCCAGTGCTACAAATTCTGCATTTTTCCCTGCAGGACTGCAGAAAAGATGGAATACAGAGCTTTGCAAAAGCGGCAAAGAGTCCTGTGGCACCTTATAGACTAACAGACATGTTGGAGCATAAGCTTTCGTGGATGAATACCCACTTCATCGGATGACTGTAGTGGAAATTCCCAGAGGCAGGTATAAATATGCAAGCAAGAATCAGGCTAGGGATAAGGAGGTTAGTTCAACCAGGGAGGATGAGGCCCTCTTCTAGCAGTTGGTGTGAACACCAAGGGAGGAGAAACTGCTTTTGTAGTTGGCGAGCCATTCACAGTCTGTGTTTAATCCTGAGCTGATGGTGTCAAATTTGCAAATGAACTGAAGCTCAGCAGTTTCTCTTTGAAGTCTGGTCCTGAAGTTTTTTTGCTGCAGGATGGCTACCTTTAAATCTGCTATTGTGTGTCCAGGGAGACTGGAGTGTTCTCCTACACGTTTTTGTATATTGCCATTCCTAATATCTCATTTGTGTCCGTTTATCCTTTTACGTAGGGACTGGCCAGTTTGGCCAATGTACATAGCAGAGGGGCATTGCTGGCACATGATGGCATATATTACATTGGTGGACGTGCAGATGAATGAATCGGTGATGGTGTGGCTGATCTGGTTAGGTCCTGTGATGGTTCGCTGGTGTAGATATGTGGGCAGAGTTGGCATCGAGGTTTGTTGCATGGATTGGTTCCTGAGTTAGAGTTACTATGGTGCAGTGTCTAGTTGCTGGTGAGAATATGCTTCAGGTTGGCAGGTTGTCTGTGGGTGAGGATTGGCCTGCCTCCCAAGGCTGTGAAAGTGAGGGATAATTGTCCAGGATGGGTTGTAGATCACTGATGATGCGTTGGAGAGGTTTTAGCTGAGGACCGTATGTGATGGCCAGTGGAATTCTGGGGGTTTCTTTCTTGGGTTTGTCTCGCAGCAGGAGGCTTCTGGGTACACGTCTGGCTCTGTCAATCCGTTTTCTTATTTCCTTGTGTGGGTAGTGTAGTTTTGAGAATGCTTGGTGAAGATCTTGTAGGTGTTGATCTCTGCCTGAGGGGTTGGAGCAAATGCGGTTGTATCTCAGCACTTGGCTGTAGACAATGGATTGTGTGGTGTGTCCAGGATGGAAGCTGGAGGCATGAAGGTAGGCACAGCGGTCAGTGGGTTTTCGGTATAGGGTGGTGTTAACATGACCATCACCTATTTGCACTGTGTTGCCTAGGAAGTGGACCTTCCATTTAGATTGGTCCAGGCTGAGGTTGATGGTGGGGTAGAAGCTGTTGAAACCATAGTGGAATTCTTCCAGGGTTTCCTTCCCATGGGTCATCATCATCATCACCACCACGATGACATCAATGTAGCATAGGTGGAGAAGGGGTGTGAGTGGACGAGAGCTGAGGAAGCATTGTTCTATGTCAGCCATCAAAATGTTGGCATATTGTGGGGCCATGCAGGTGCCCATAGCGGTGCCACTGGTCGGGAGGTGTATATTGTCACCAAATTTGAAATAGTTGTGCGTGAGGATAAAGTCACAGAGCTCAGTAACCAGTTGTGCTGTGGCATCATCACGGATACTGTTCCTGACAGCTTGTATTCCATCTGTGTGTGGGATGTTTGTGTAGAGAGCCTCTACATCCATGGTGGCTTGGATGGTGTTTTCTGGAAGATCATCAATGCATTGTATTTTTCTCAGGAAATCAGCGGTGTCATGGAGATAGCTGGGAGTGCTGGTGGCATAGGGTCTGAGTAGAGAGTCCACATATCCAGACAGTCCTTCAGTGAGTGCCAATGCCTGAGATGATGGGGCGTCCAGGATTTCTGGGTTTGTGGATCTTGGGTAGTAGATAGAACAACCCCAGTCGGGGCTCTAAGAGTATGTCGATTTGTTCCTGAGTTAGTGTAGGGAGTGTCCTGAGTAGATGGTGCAGTTTCTTAGTGTATTCCTCAGTGGGATCTGAGGAAAGAGGCCTGTAGAATTTGGTACTCGAGAGTTGTCTGGAAGCCTCCTTTTGGTAGTCAGACCTGTTCATGAGGACAACAGCACCTCCTTTATCAGTCTCTGATTATTTTGTCAGGGTTGTTTCTGAGGCTGTGGATGGCATTGCGTTCTGCACTACTTAGGTTATGAGGCAAGCGATGTTATTTTTCCACAATTTCTGCTTGTGCACGTCGGTGGAAGCATTCTATGTATAGGTCCAGACTGTTGTTTCGACCCTCAGGAGGAGTCCATGTGGAGTTCTTCTTCTTGTGCTGTTGGTGGGAGGGTATCTGTGTATCAGTGCGCTGTTCAGTGTTTCTTTGCTGCTTTTACAGATCCAGACTAACACGGCTACCCCTCTGAGAGCTTTGCAAGTTAGGAAAATGAATGAATACAGAGGAATCTAACTTGTGCTAATGATTGGCCTATGATGAATTACTTACTGTTTCTCAAGATTCAGTTAATGCAAACTGAATAAGGAAACCAAAGCTATTTTGTTCATTTGACAAGTGTAATTTAGTTTTATTTATAATAAATCAACGTACACTGATAAATGTTAACACACTTTGTAAAAGTAATTAAATCTTAATAGGAGACCTCACTACAGCACTATTAAATCTTTCCAAAAAGTAAGGAGTATGAATTATCAAGGTTCTACTGTATATGTGAAAGGTAAATTTATACAAATGTAATCAGATGCTAGTGCTTTCCTCAGAATGAAAACGCATCTTTAAGAGGTCACCTCAAACACCATATAGTGCTGCTATTATTCTGTTCACTGTACAGATACCCAAATTACTGATGTTCCAATCCTGGAATTTATTTTTAAAGAAGTATTCTGCTTCATTACTGTCTCAGCTCAATAATTTACACGTTTGTTATAAAATCCTAGCCCTCCTTATGCAGATATATATATAGGACAGGTCTGTAGGAGGTCAGACTTTACAAAATGAGAGGTTCAACACACCAGCAACCACAGACATGACAACCGGATTGCACCTGAGGCATTGTCTTGGGTATTCAGTTTCAGCTACACAGAGAGAAGAGGAAAAGTACCCAGCTATACATATTCCCCATCTGATCACCTGCCTGCATCACACACACCCCCCTACGGCTCCCTGCCCCCCCCACGGCATTACCTCCTTGCTGTCTCTCTTCTGGAGACATATTGTTAAAGGAGTATAGTAATTACCAATTCCTTAAAATAGGGTCAACATATTCAGTACCATCTTGAGTTAACACATGATGGAATCCTACTAAGATGGGCTTTTCGATTGGGGGGAAGGAGGGTGAAGCTGCCACCACCGGGGACCTGCGCTATGCTTCACTAGCTGAAATTAGGAGACTGCGAATGTGCACCTGAAGTCTTCAGACCATCCAAACTGGTTTCCAGCTCTAGGCCCCTCTATCACACTAGGGAACAAAAATTGTATGTGTAGTAGTCAAGGCCAAACAAAAAGTTTGTCAGACAAGTGTGAGGTTCCTCTCTGATGATGTTATTTGAAAATACTTTTATATTTGAAACTATGGTTCGATTATCAGAATAGGGGACATAATTGTCATAGGTCTGTGACCCCAAATTCCCATACATTCCTCAGTACTACTACAATGCCATCTGAAACAGTTTGTCACCAAAACTACTCTCAAATGTATCCACCAGGAAAACAAGAGGGGAAAAAAAAAAAAATGAACTGGATCAAGATGTGCACAACAGTAAATACCACAACTGAGGCTGAATTTTTATATTTACATAAAAGACAGGCCAAGCATAAATTCCTTGCAGAGGAAGAACTATAGAAGCTTTCCAAGGGATTTTATAGTCTGTTCTTGTTTCTTCTTTTACTGCCTTTCTATAATCTTGTGTGTCCCCCACCATTTTCCCTCTCATACTTTTCTCCCCTTCTCTAACTTTTTCTAGGACTGTCATGACAACACAAGAACCCCATCAAGGAAACACAAGGCAGTATTTGTTTTCTTTTCTGAGTTTAACCGTGCAAATCCTTTCCAGGTAAAGAGGCATTACCCAAATATCCTGCTTACTGGTTAGACAGCACTGTTGAGGACAAGAATCACTCCATACATATATCACACATCGCCTGATCAACATGGCCCATTGTAGGATAAAGCATCCCTCCACTTCAGTTTCCTAGTTAACACCATCAAATAGCAAGAAAAATTGCTTATCCAAGACACTCAGATACTACCGTAGCGGGAAGCATACAAGAACTTGAACAGAGCATGGCAAGCAGGAAGTTTGCAGAAGGTAAGTTTTCATTTTTAAAAAAATTATCTAGCTCTTATGGTTGAGGCGGCCTGCAAAATGTGAACTGAATAAAGTGATGATGTACTGCTGTGTTCCTGGTTCTACAGACAGCTCCAATACCCGTGCTGCTTCTCAGCACCCACAATCTGTAGCAGAGTGAAAACTGACCCAAAGTCTCACCAGTTTTCACTGCTTTTTTCAGACCTCTAGGCAGCAATGAAACTGAAAAGAATCAGGTCAATTTCATTGTGCCAACACTTGAGAAAGTTGAGAGCAACAGCAAAGTCGGACACCAAAGCTATTATTTGGGGAAATGAGCTAAAAAAATGACAACTAGGAGAAGGGTCAAGTATTAGAAACTGACTCTCAGCAGCAACAAAGCAGAGGGATGAATTCAGGAAAGCTACCCCTGTTCAGTGCCTGCCACTTATTTCATATCAGTCTGAGAGCTTGTCTACACTAATACACGGGGTCACTTTAAGATCCGCAACCTCAGCTACATGAATAGCATAGCTGAAGTCAACATACTTAGATCTACTTACCACGGTGTCTTCTCTGCGGTAAGTCGACAGCGGATGGTCTCCCGTTGACTCCGCTTGCGCTTCTCATTCTGGTGGAATACCGGAGTCGAGGAGAGCGTGCTCAGTCAATTTATCGTGTCTATACTAGACACGATAAATTGACCCCCGCTGGATCAATCACTGCCTGCTGATCCAGCAGTTAGTGTAGACAAGCCCTCAGATGATCGATTTAGTGCTTCAGCCACAAGGAGTCTAGTTAAAATTTTAACTCCAATATGTGGCTTTATGGGTTGGGGAGAAGCAGAAAGGAGACATTATATAGGAGACGGCAGAGAACATAAGGCAAGGAAAGGAATAAAAGAGGTAAGAGGGAATTAACCAAAAGGTAGCTCAGGAAAAACGAAATGTTGAGTGAAGACAGGAAGGAAAAGAAAATACCAGAGCATGTAGTAAGTAGTACTGATTGAAGAAAACTTGGCAAATAATTAATGGTATCAATGTTCATCAAATACTGTACTCCATTAATACTTTTTTGTGGTTTTCAACCAGCACAGTAGCTAGGCAAATACTATTCTGCACATACACTACTTCTGGGGGTATTATCAAATATAGTCAATGAATATTTCTTCTACTATTCATTCAACTGTAGTAATAAGTCACATTTAAAAATATCTATTACACTGAAAGTTGTTAAATACCATATTTAACAGTATTTAAAACATACTATCAAGTGGCCTGGAGCGATTTTCTTCTTTAAATTGCAGGGAGCATAGTAGCAAATATTTTCACCCAGGCATATTAGTTTAGGCCTTGGGCTATAAGTATCAATTTTTTGAAGCCCTGACTTTTCTTCTACAT
Organism: Lepidochelys kempii; assembly: GCF_965140285.1. Taxonomy (NCBI): domain Eukaryota; kingdom Metazoa; phylum Chordata; order Testudines; family Cheloniidae; genus Lepidochelys; species Lepidochelys kempii. The sequence goes on along the minus strand of NC_136390.1, from coordinate 73,727,984 downwards.
AGACTACTACCTTGATAATTATTTCCTCCACTTGGCCAATAGGACACCATACTGTACTTCAGAAAGAGTGCAGGGGTCTAGTTACAGTCGACACCTTCCAAAAGGTTAGTATGAGCTCTAACTGCAATTTCAGTAGCATTTTCAAGGAATCTAAGAAAGGCAAGTTTTCATCTTTGGCCTTAGGTTGCATGTACCCAAGCATTCAATACACCCAGGATTTAAGTGCATATAACATCATATTATTGTTTACCCTTCCCTCAAAGACCAGTGATTTGAACATATCTTACAATAAAGAAAATATTCAACTTAAAGAAAAAAAATTAGGAAAAATGCCTCTCTCAGGCAACAAGGTTTGAGATACAGACTACCTTTGAAGTTACCTTAAAAAAAAAAAAAAAAATCATTGACTACTCCCCACTTCTCAAAATTCTGAAGGGCACTAGCAATAAGAGTTACACCTATCAAGTCCAACATTTGTACCGACTAGTTTCTTTGATACGTTTTATGCATTTTCAAACAAAATAACTGCTTATAACTTCCTTAAACTACAAGCCTAGGCCCCAAGCCTGCAGGCAGACTGCTGAGCCCAGGTAGAGTGATGTGCAATTTATAGTGCATAGGTGGTACAATCAGGGCCCGAACGCAGAGATTTCATACATTCTACATCTTCAAAGCAAGGACACAATTGGACACAGCTTTAAAAATCTACCCCACAGAGGTAAGTGGAAAGCTGTCTCTAGCTGTCTAGCCAGGGGATAGTGAGCTTAAAGTCATCAATTTCTGTAAAAACTAAGTTTTTGTTTTTTAATAAGTTCTTATTTCACACATGATTGCAAAGATAGCCCAGATGCTAAAAGAATGAGAACTGATTCCATGTTTTCATGAGCCTGCGGACAGGCAACTCCTGAACCTCTGCTGATGTTCATAGTAGCATCAGAGTATATCAAGAAGAAACTGGAAGTTTTAATGTGTAATATTTGAGCAGAAATAAAACTCAAATCAGGTCAATTCAAGCTGCTGCTGCTTCAGAAAGCTACCTGCAATTGCATACATAAAAGAGTAATTCATGGTAGTGAAGAATTTTGCAGATTGCATGGAGGACTTGCTCCCAACCCAAATCCACACAGTAGAAAGAAGGTTCCAAGAGATGGATGAAGTACTAGAAACCCTCCCCCGCATACACTGAAGAAGCTCTAAGGAAAAGTGAAAGGGAAGAGACTGTTTCTTCTTTCCAGCAGCTAGAGGGGAGCTGAGCAGTAACTTTCACCCACGTTTTATCAGAAGCTGCTGTGACAGAGTGGCTCAGGGACAGCAACCTCTCAAAAGCTGTGTGTGACAATTCATGGACATCACTTGTAAAGTCCCCACCCTCATCTTTCATATCTACCTCTGGCTCACAGTCACCTGTTTTTTCAAGTGTGTCTATTAATTTTGAGATACCAATAGTTCAGAAACTGGTTCAGAAACTGGTATGGAAGAGACCTCCTTTTTTCCTTTTGTACCATCCTCTATCAAAGTATTTGAATCTGAAGTCATTCTTGAAACTTTAAAGCTTCACAATCAAGCTGAAATTTGTATGTTGACTGTACAATTTTGTATTGTGTTCTTATAAATTTAAACAATCTATACAAGTAACTAGATTACTGAAAATCTGTAATATCCATCACGACCTTGTTTAAAAGGTTTTTTTAAATTGCTGATTAACTTCAGTAGACAAAGAGATCTAATTTATGTTGTCAATCCCGTATCAGAAACTTTATGCACAGATCCCGCTGTTCCCTAATTTTTGGTTCCTAGCTACTCCTTATAAACAAGGCATCCTGGGATTCTACTTTCACTGCTTTCTTACCACTGACCCCCTAAAGTTATCTTCTGTTCAGACTTGTCTGATTACATCTGTTGTACTTACCAGTATGTTGAAAATCTTGGCCCATGAACACTAAATTCTTCAAGTGTGTTCCACCAGATGAGACAACGGCTTTTACTCAAATTTGTTTTTACGTTACCTCTATTAAATAATTGACAAGTTTCCCCTCTATTATCATTTTATTTCCAGAATATTTGTGTGTTGGTTTAATCCACTTTACCTTTCTAAACTAAACCCTGAAGGAAAATTAAATACTGAAGTTGAAAGATGGCATTCTAAAGGTCCAAAAATAAGTGAACACAACTGATATTAATAATGAAGGATATCTGATAAGATACACATGCAAATATAAAAACAGCACAAGATTCATGAAGTTTCTCTCTTACATACTTTGGTTTATAAAAAAAATGTGGTCTCTTCTAACTGGGTGGCATTTTACATTTCCAACTGTAATTGAGTGAACATGTTGCCATGGTAACAATGGAATTGTGCAATAATTTTGGTGCCTTGTAATTGCTGGATATTTGTATACAAGCAGCTGAGCTTTCTTAATTCAGTGCCCCCTCAAATCTTTCAGGCAGACTCTGGAGCTACAACAGCATCTTTTAATGTGAAAACTCAAACAATTTCTGGTCCTTCAGCCACTATTAGAATTCAAAGCAATGACAGGTCACATTACAAAAAAGAAATCCTGTCAAGAATCAGGCTACTTAAATTTTTGTGTTCCTTAGCTATTTAAAAATATTGCCCTTTTTAAGAAATCTTATTAAGATAGATAACTTCAGGTAACTTTTGGCCGCAACAGAAAGCGCTAACAGTAGTGAACACCATACAAGTCACTTTTATTGATGCTATGTAACAGCAGTAAATCCAGATGTACTCTGACACCTTCCTTCAAGAAAGGTGAAACTCACCTTAGGTACAGAGTGCAAATACAAGACTCTCTACATGACTTAAATCTCGCATTGGGGCTATGCAGAAAGTAAAATACAGGCATCTCTACACTAGCCCAAATAGACAGATGTGGATGAGGTGAAACCAGAGGATCCATACTGTGATGAGTGACCCCAATACACAGCTACTACGTTCTGGGTGCCCTGATTCCAGGTTGGTGGATGACTTTCACCTGCCCAGTCCACCCACACTTCTCTCATAGACCGCTCAGCTACTTGTGAAATAAAACTTCCATAAATTCCCCCCTAAAATATTAGGCAAATCTATAGTAAATGAATGTCAACATTTTAAAAGTGACAACTCTAATGTATGCAAAGCTTTATATGAAAGTTGTCACAGCAAATCTAATGACAAACTGAAAAAACCTTCAGTGTCATGCAAATACGTACATAAGCCACTTAATAGCATTACATGTACTTCGAAGAAACGAATGGATCAGTTTTACCTCCCCTCCAAATGGTATGAGGTGTCTTGGTATAATATTAAATAATCATCATGTAATAAAAGTGATTTTGCTTAAGAGGTCATGCTGCACTTACAATGCCACACACACACACAAAAATCAAACGATTAAAGAAACTCAAGTATTGCACACAGCATTTTTCCTGATAAATTCCTGCAGCATAAACCCACACACAACAGTTCAGTAACACCTCTCTTCCCATTGCTCCCAATACATTATAATTAATTTTTTTAAACTATGACATGAACATTGTTGCACAAACCAACATTTCATACAGTAAAACTCCCTTTTAAACACACAGCAAGTCAGGGGGAAAAGGGAACAAGGCACAGTGCGGGGGTAGGCCAGAATGTTACCCATAAGTTTCATTTGATACTGTCATTGTGTGTTATATATTAACAGCCTAAAAGTAATCATGAAAATTTGTTACACAAAACAATCTACTGTCCACTCGTTCCATAAGAAGACAGAATTATTTTGTTTGCCAATCAATAAGTATCTATTTGGCTCACATAAGTGGACAAGCAAAATTTTGTAATGCTGATTTACTAGTATCTCAACCAAGGTAATAAAATACAAGTTATAAAAACTATCATAAGCATGAAATGCACAAGACTCCCACATAAGTCCACAGACACTTTACATAAGATACATTTTATTTACTAAAAAGATCAAAACAGCTACTTTGAATGGGTCAGCATTAGATAAAGTCACTTTTGAATAATACATGCATGTACGTATAGCCTGGACTATCATCATATTAGCACAGAAACATGTGCAGAAGGGGCAATAGGGGACAATAATCATATTTTTAAAAACTTTTACAAGAACACAGGCCACTCACTGCAAAGCTTTGTTTTGTGTCATCTCCCAAATACTGGAATTATAACTAAGCATTCAAAACAGTAATCACTTACAGTTTAAAGAGCTATCTGCACCTCTTTATCCCAGCAGTCCCCTTTAGGTTTTATTTCAGGGCTACGAATAATTCAACTACGAAAATTCCCATTTTATCGAAGGGTTTATTTCCTAAAGTTAATATATACATAGTACTATCCTATGTATCAGAATTTTTTAATGAATTGTCACTCATAATTTAAAGGGCAAATTTGGGGGTGGGGAGGGCTAATTGGTTTAAAAAGCAGAATTGTAAACAGCTTAATCAATTTGCAAGTGAGCTCAACCCTTCTAATTCCAGAACCCCCCACCCATACCCCTGCCCCTTCACAGAACATGTCTTCGCTATTAACTTGGTGAGACAGACACGCCTCTGCACAGGGAAGGGAGGGAGATATTTGGGCAGTAGGAGGGATGGGGGATGTGAGCACACCCAAATCCTCACTGCCTCCATCTGCAAGGGTCACCCTGCTGCACGGACAGATTCCCGCACACACCCCAGTGCCTGTGACAGCCTGTCAGCCCCCCAACGCACACACAGCGCTGGACGGACAGCCAGACACCCAGCGACCCTACACACACGGCGCAGCTGTTGGGCAACATACACAGCGACCGCCAGACAGACAGACAGACACACACGCACCGGGGCTGCTGGATACACAGACAGGCAGACACAGCTCCCCTCTTACACACCCAGTGACTGCCAGACAGACACACGGCCGGACCCGAACCCGGCCCCCACAGCCAGTGACTGCCAGACAGACACACGGCCGGACCCGGCCCCCACACGCCCCCACGGCCCCACACCCAGTGACTGCCAGACAGACACACGGCCGGACCCGGCCCCGGCCCCCACAGCCCCACACCCAGTGACTGCCAGACAGACGCACGGCCGGACCCGGACCCGGACCCGGCCCCCACGGCCCCACACCCAGTGACTGCCAGACAGACACACGGCCGGCCCCGGACCCGGACCCGGCCCCCACGGCCCCACACCCAGTGACTGCCAGACAGACACACGGCCGGCCCCGGACCCGGACCCGGCCCCCACGGCCCCACACCCAGTGACTGCCAGACAGACACACGGCCGGACCCGGACCCGGCCCCCACGGCCCCACACCCAGTGACTGCCAGACAGACACACGGCCGGCCCCGGACCCGGACCCGGCCCCCACGGCCCCACACCCAGTGACTGCCAGACAGACACACGGCCGGCCCCGGCCCCCACACGCCCCCACGGCCCCACAGCCAGTGACTGCCAGACAGACACACGGCCGGCCCCGGCCCCCACACGCCCCCACGGCCCCACACCCAGTGACTGCCAGACAGACACACGGCCGGACCCGGCCACACAAACGGCAGGAGGCTGCCGGCCAGAGAGACCCAGCCCCGCCCCGCCCCCTGCCCTGCGGGCGGCTCTCGGGCCACGGCCCCCGGCGCCTCGGCCGCTCCACTCACCCCGGCCGCATCGCTCCCGGCCGAGCCCCGCTCAGCAGCGAGGCGGCAGCAGCGCTGCTCACTGGGTGGGGGGGGAGGGCAGGGGGAGGAGAAGGTGGAGCCGCAGAGACCCGGAGGGGGCGGGACGTATCACAGCCCCGGCCCCACCCGGCTCATTCACAAAAACCCAAGGCACGCCGAACCGCCGGAGAGCGGAGCCCGCAGGCCCCGCGCTGAATGGCCCCGTCAGGGGTCAGTCACCTCACGACCCGCCCCCGACTCCACCTCGTCCTCCCCTATTGGTGAGCGGACGGAGCCCCGCCCTCTCATCGCTGCTGCCTAATCACAGTGCAGCGTGAGCCTTCAAGCGGCTCAAACGCACCCGCCACTACAGCGGAGACGCCCCCCATTGGTGCTTCGACCTGCCCATCAACCTCCTGCCCGGAACCCTCCGCGTTCTCCACTCAGACCAGAGAAAAATCGCCCTGCGCGACCCATCCCTTTAAAGACCCAGCGGTCTGGAGCGGCCTCAGCAGAATTAAAAGCCGGAGGACAAAAATACCCGCAGCCTTAAAGGGACCGCACAGCGCCTGCCTCCGTATAGATGCGGGCACACGTTGCGCGGATCGGGGGAGCCTGGGTACTGACCTGTGCGGCGGCAGCAGACGCTCGGGGCGGCGGCAAGGCACGGGGAGGGCCAGGCGCTGGGGGAACACAGCGGCGCGCGCGCCACCAACGGAATCAGCCTGTGATGGGATCCGCCATTTTGGAATTTTAGATGGAAAGTCACGTGGTGCGACCATTTTTTCCCTCCGCCAATCAGCAAGCGGCGGCTATTTTTAGCACAATTCCCTGCTCCATGGACGAGGTGCGATGGGGGGGAAGCGGGGGCGGTGGGGGGCCTGTGAGCAGGGCCGGCTCTAGGCACCAGCAAAGCATGTGCTTGGGGTGGCACAATTCCGGGGCGGCGTTCCAGCCCGCCTGTCTTTTTCCTTTGGCTTGGGCCCTGCTGCTCTCGGAGCTTGGGGCAGCAAAAAACCTAGAGCTGGCCCTGCCTGCGAGCCAGCCGTGGTGGAGAGCAGTGGGATAGGGCGGCGGGAGCCGTGGGGAGGGGGTGCAGGAGCGATGGGGCGCAACGTGGAGCAGGGACCTGAGGGGGTTGTGGGAGTGATGGGGTGCAAGGTGGGGCAGGAACCTGGGGGATGGGGGGAGGGATGGGTGCAATGTAGGGCAGGGAGCTGTGGGAGGGAAGGGGCGGTAATAGTGGGGTGCGAGATGGATGGGGTGGCAGGAGCAGGGGGCCGTGGGGAGGGGGTGCAGGAGGGATGCGGCGCAACGTGGAGCAGGGACCTGAGGGGGTTGTGGGAGTGATGGGGTGCAAGGTGGGGCAGGAACCTGGGGGATGGGGGGAGGGATGGGTGCAATGTAGGGCAGGGAGCTGTGGGAGGGAAGGGGCGGTAATAGTGGGGTGCGAGATGGATGGGGTGGCAGGAGCAGGGGGCCGTGGGGAGGGGGTGCAGGAGGGATGCGGCGCAACGTGGAGCAGGGACCTGAGGGGGTTGTGGGAGTGATGGGGTGCAAGGTGGGGCAGGAACCTGGGGGATGGGGGGAGGGATGGGTGCAATGTAGGGCAGGGAGCTGTGGGAGGGAAGGGGCGGTAATAGTGGGGTGCGAGATGGATGGGGTGGCAGGAGCAGGGGGCCGTGGGGAGGGGGTGCAGGAGGGATGCGGCGCAACGTGGAGCAGGGACCTGAGGGGGTTGTGGGAGTGATGGGGTGCAAGGTGGGGCAGGAACCTGGGGGATGGGGGGAGGGATGGGTGCAATGTAGGGCAGGGAGCTGTGGGAGGGAAGGGGCGGTAATAGTGGGGTGCGAGATGGATGGGGTGGCAGGAGCAGGGGGCCGTGGGGAGGGGGTGCAGGAGGGATGCGGCGCAACGTGGAGCAGGGACCTGAGGGGGTTGTGGGAGTGATGGGGTGCAAGGTGGGGCAGGAACCTGGGGGATGGGGGGAGGGATGGGTGCAATGTAGGGCAGGGAGCTGTGGGAGGGAAGGGGCGGTAATAGTGGGGTGCGAGATGGATGGGGTGGCAGGAGCAGGGGGCCGTGGGGAGGGGGTGCAGGAGGGATGCGGCGCAACGTAGAGCAGGGACCTGAGGGGGTTGTGGGAGTGATGGGGTGCAATGTGGGGCAGGAACCTGGGGGATGGGGGGAGGGATGGGGCGCAATGTAGGGCAGGGAGCTGTGGGAGGGAAGGGGCGGTAATAATGGGGTGCAGGATGGATGGGGCAGCGGGAGCAGGGAGCCCTGGGGAGTGGGGGGTGCAAGAGATATGTGGCAGCCGAAGATGGGAGCTGGGGGGGGGGGGGTGCAGGGAGCTGGGGGCGTGCAGGAGCAGGGAGCCGCGGGGGTCGATGTGTGGGGCGGGGTGAGGGGAAGCAGGGAGCCGTGTGGGGTGATGCAAAGGGTAGAGTGCAAGCAGGGGCAGGGAGCTGTGAGGGGCAATGCAGATGTGGGGTAAGGGGAAGCAGGGAGCCACGGTGTGCTGGAGGGGTGATGGAGTCATGTGGGTGGTGATGGGGGGGCGCTAAACTGACTAACCCCCATTCTCTGCACTGCACCCCTGACCCCAAACACAGTGGCCCCAGCTGAAGTACTGTCTGCCATAGGCCACACAGCCCTTTCTCAAACCCATGGCCCCTTTAACTAGTGGCTGACCCAAACCCAACACAGGGTGTTCCAGACCATCGCAGCCCAAATTATCTTAGGAGTCAGGGAGAGTGGCCCTTTCCCTCACACGTCTCCTGGATGTGACTAGCTGGACAACCTCTCCCATCTGCAGGAGGCTTTCAAAGGTGGACACAGCTCCTCAGTCCTCCAAGGAATGTGTATGAGTATTGCTGACTCTAAGGGTTCACAGATCATGAGCCAAGCCCTCCAAAATCAACATTTTAAAAAAAAAATGTTTAGTCATTTTATGTACCTTCTGATTTCATGTCTTCAGAGTTTACACTTTCAAGCTTGTCTCTACAACCACAAGGGCTTGAAACATACTCTTTCTTTAAATGAAAGCTGAGATTGTCACATGCATCACATGACTCCAGGAGCTGAGGCTTTAAGAAAAACACCAAATATCATGACTCTTGATATCATTGCAAGAATCGGCAATACTGTGGCAAAGTCATTGCTTTTGTTCCGCTGGAGCTCAGGCAGAGCTTGGAAGGATTTTTTGGCAGGATTCTCCTCATAAAAGCAGGGAATCCCTAAAAACAGATAAACTCCACCCACTTGGGTGGGATTTCCCCTGTGCAAAGGAAGACCTGCCTAATTTGGTTTGGCTTCCACTAAGCACAAAGAGCCAGATCCACAAATGTATTTAGGAGGAAGTCAATGAAAGTTAGGAACCTAAATACAATTATTGATCTGGGCCAAAGAAACTTTGTCCACTAGGAGTGGGGTTTTCTCTAGGCAAGGGAAACCCCACCGAATGGTATTAGGGCTTCCCCCTGAAGCACAGGGAAATCCTGTCCACTAAGGATTGTGTCCCCCCATAGGAATGAAAAGACAGTCTATCTGGAATAGAGCTTCCCCATGTTCAATCTCAAGCTGTGGCTCATGAGCCGCTTACAGCTCTTTTACAGTTCATGGAGCCCACCCCCAGCCCCGTCTCCCCCACCATTCTCCATCTACCAGATTGGGCAGGGTGGGGGAGCTTGGGGCTTCTGCCCTACAGTGGAGTGGTGGGACTAGGGGATTCTGCCCTGCAGTGAGGGGGGAGATCTAAGGGCTTTAACCCCAAGGCCTGGAAGGCGCTACCCAGTGGGGCAGGTTGTGCATGTCTTGTGGCTCTTGAGCTTCTGAAAATTCAAACATTCAAAAACCAGTCAGAGAACACTTCAACCTCCCTGGACACTCAATTACAGACTTAAAAGTGGCAATTCTTCACCACAAATCTTCAAAAACAGACTCCAGCAAGAAACTGCGGAACTGGAATTAATTTGCAAACTGGATACCATCAAATTAGGCCTGAATAAAGACTGGGAGTGGATGGGTCGTTACACAAACTAAAAACTATTTCCCCTTGCTAATTTTTTCCCCTACTGTTACTCATATCTTGTCAAGTGTTTGAAATGGGCCACCCTGATTACCACACAAAAGTGATTTTTCCTCTTGCTGATAATAGCCCACTTTAATTGAATTGTCTCGTTAGAATTGATAAGGCAACCCCCATCTTTTCATGTACTCTGTATATATATCTTCCTACTGTATTTTCCACTCCATGCATCCGATGAAGTGGGTTTTAGCCCACGAAAGCTTATGCCCAAATAAATTTCTTAGTCTCTAAGGTGGCGCAAGTACTCCTTGTTTTGTTTTGTTTTTAAATTATTGTATGCAGGTCGAAGGGTCAGTAAGTTTGGCCACTCCTGTTCTATCTATTCAAAGCAGGGGCTGAGCTCCTTTTCCCCTAAGCTTACACAGGAGGTCTTTCGGCAGACTCTTTCCCTCCTCCACCCCCCAATGTACTTCCATTCACTGGTGGATGGGAGGAAATGCATGTGTGTGGAATAAACATAGCAAGGGCTTTGGATGACTTCACATCGGTTGCAGAGGGGATAAGGATGAGGGGAGACTGGGGCATGATGCTGAGTAGGCGCATGTGGAATGTGAGTGGGTGTGAAGTGGGGGTATAAATGACAGTAAAGGGGGTTGAAGTTGGTGCACTGGAGCCTTGAAGTTGGTGCACTTAGGGCTTGTCTACACTGGCGTTTTATAGTGCAGCAACTTTCTCGCTTAGGGGTGTGAAAAAACACACCCCTGAGCGCAGCAAATTTCAGCGCTGTAAAATGCCAGTGTAAACGGTGCCCCAGCACTGGGAGCCGCACTCCCAGCGCTGGGAGCTACGCCTCTCGTGGAGGTAGTTTTTTTTAGAATGCTGGTAGAGCTGTCTCCTTGCGCTCTGCCGTGACTACACAAACCGTGTTAAAGCACTGCCAAGCATTGCCAGTGTAGACTAGCCCTTAGCTTGGAAAGCACAGGGAGCAGTCTCTCCTCCCCTCCACACATTCACATGCTGATTCTGACTGAGTGTGGGAATGGTGATTGTGCTTTCCCTTTGAATGTCTTCTGACCCATTGCCACATGTTGCATCTTTTCTCAGCACCAGGAGCTTGTGTCTATTCACTTCCCCTTTTCCCCACTGACTGAAACTGCTCTCACTAGATGACAATAAGAGCGAGAAGCCAAGGAGAGGAGCTGCAGAAGCAGGGAGAAGAGAAGACTCCAGGGCAAAACATTGTCCATGTTCTCTAGTAGTGCTTTTAGTAGAAGCTGCCTGGTACCCTGCAGCTCTCATCAGGGCTGCCTCACAGGTGCACCATGCCCTCTACTACCTGCACTTTCTCCCAATGTTTCCATCTGCTTCAAACTCCTGAGTTTTTGTGGGAAAGTTTCTTTCATATCCTCCCAGACAAACCTGCCTTTGGGGAGATGACACGGAACATTGCAGGTTCTGTTCTGATACAAACATCAAAGCACCACCTCCAGCCCTTTTCCCCCAAGGAAGTGGAAATAAGGTGTGGAAAAGTTTAAATTTGGATCAGATTTGGATATTAAAATACAAGCCCAAAAAAAGAACCAAGCACCAATGGATAGACTACTATAGCTAATTTTTACCGTGTTTTACACACTGAATTTCTTTAAAAAAATAAAACTTCTTGTTTCTATTCCAATTTTAACAAAAATTAGGAATAAGACAAGCTATAGAAGATTGTCATACTATATATGACACATATGTATTTAGCCAGTGCAGGTAATATAAATTTCAGCAAATCTGAAATTACTGATTTTTGATTGTTGGAATAATGGGGGAAAGAAAATGCAAAATATTTGGACATATACTACCTGTTCAATTATTAGCAGACAATCAGACTGTTAATTCTTTCTGAAGAATTGTCTATATAGGATCCTGCTCTTGAGATGCACTCACCCTTCTGTTTTGCAGCTAGTATAGTCTGTAAAAGGGCTGTCATGCACACCTCATGGTATCAAACATCCACTAGAGGGTATAAAAGAGACCCTTATGTGAATTGCCATAAGTAGCAATCAGTAGTCCTCTGTGCCCCTTTTGTTTACCTCCATACTTTCTTGGCAATCATTTAATGTTTAATTGGATTTTATACTTTAAACAGTTATTCTAATATATTGTAGGATCTTCACCATCTGTAGTTTTTTGCTTGGCCTGAGGATTTGGTTGGCAGCACTCTCATTATGCTTGGAGTCATTCAGCACCATGCCTGAAACTAATAAAACATGCTTCAAACATTTTATCCTTCAATATTCATAAGAACATCCATACTGGGTTAGACCAATGGTCCATGTAGACCAATATCCCATCTTCCTATAGCAGCCGAGCCTTGTGCTTCAGAGGGAATCAACAACAAGGCAATTTATCAAGTGATCCATCCCCTGTCATCCAGGCCTAACTTCTAGCAGTCAGAGGTTTAGGGACAACCAGGGCTTTGGTTGAATCACTGACCATCTTGGCTATAGCCATTGATGGACCTATCCTCCATCCAGTTATACTTTTGGCTTTCACAACATCCCCAGGCAACAAGTCACTTAGCCTTCATGAGCATGACCTCCTGCCATTCTCATCTACACAATATAAAATAGATTCACAATTTCCTATTTATGTGTGATCATCCCAGCATAGTGCTTGTGATGGTTGTTTGGACTGATCAATTACCTTTTGCTAAATCTTTTTTAAGCTTCCAGATCTTCCCAAAGAAAAATAATTCTGTTGCCTTATAGTTCCCACAATTCACTTGTCTGGGGTTAAGTAAAAACTGGGACCTGAAGGAAACTAATAGCAACTGTATTTTTATTTTTTAAAAATCACGATATGTATGATATGAGACAGTTTTCCATACTGGTTATGTTCAATCTCTCTATTGTGGTGGTGGGTAGCTCCTTAGCTGCCAGGAAGAGCTTCCGGTATAAAATATTTGCAGGATTGGCTTGTCACCCTTGGTGGTTTTTTTACTCCAAACAATGTAATCTCACATTCTGGCAATTGTAAGAATTGTTTTTTTTCATCTCCAAAGCATCTAGATGTAACATTTTTCCCGAGGCTCAGGCTTCTCCCTAGCACTCCACTTGTTTAGGATAGATCCCTGTAATTTTACTTGGGGTTATTCGTGGACACCACTTGCAGATTGGAACTATTGCAGAATGTGGCAATTCAACTACTCAAGAGCCTTAATCTGAAAATTTCAGTGATGCCTGTGCTCTGGGAACTGCTGTATCTTCCATATTCAGCGAGGGCTTAATTCTGCTTCCTTTGAAGTCAATGGAAAGACTCCCACTGACTTCAAAGGATTCTGGATCAGGTTTCTAGTCTTTTATTATTCAAATATTTCTTCAGTAAGGTCAGTTTATCCAGTTTATCTGACCTTACACCCCACACAAACGCACACTTAAGATCACCGAACATGGGACTTCTTGTCATCCTAAGCATAAGAAAATAGGTTTCAGAGTAACAGCCGTGTTAGTCTGTATTCGCAAAAAGAAAAGGAGTACTTGTGGCACCTTAGAGACTAACCAATTTATTTGAGCATAAGCTTTCGTGAGCTACAGCTCACTTCATCGGATGCAAAGTGAGCTATAGCTCACAAAAGCTTATGCTCAAATAAATTGGTTAGTCTCTAAGGTGCCACAAGTACTCCTTTTCTTTTTATAAGAAAATAGGAAACAGAACCTTCTTTGTAGAAGAAGACTTGAAACTTTAATATATGCCTAAGTACATCATTGGCATCCTTCTGCATAAGGCTGAAGCCCTTTTTTGTCTCCTTTTTAATTTATATTGGATTAGGGCCTTGTTTGCCTATTATTCTTTAGTTGGTGAGGTTTTGGGTTTGCTTCTGAGGTTGTTCTGCTATCTACTTTTTGGGGCAAGTTGTATGCTCATTTGTGTGTTTGTGTGTATGTATGTATATATATATGCTTTCAATTTTTTTAAGTGCTAAGAGACATGGGTATAAGGCCCAGATCCTCAAAGGTATGTAGGTGCCTAAATACCTTTGAGGATCTGGGCCTAAGTAACTTGGGTCTTAAAGTTTATTAATAGTGGGTAGTACAATTGACAGAGTAATATTTGGAGGCTCTAAAGGTTCCAATATGGGTCTGACTGAACTGTGATCAATGCTGACCTAGGTGGGGGAACAAGGTGGCTTTATGTCCACTTTACTGGCTTTCCATTTTTGGGTACAGCTGGGAGCTGGTTTGGTCACTAGCATAAATTAGAGCAGGCCCACCGCCCTAAGGGGTCAGTCCTGCATCTGAACATAACTGGAGCCTTGAAACACTCTGCCCACATCCCATTTCTCCTGATCATTTCCCCTTATGCTTGGAAGTGAAGGCTGTGACATGGACCCATTCCTTTAGCTCTACCACTGGAGGAATTCATAGCTGGCCAGATTTGCTGCTTCACAGTCTTTTTGCACTGCTGAAGTAGCACACAAAGATGATAGCAGAAAAGAGAACTGTACCCTAGAAGTTGCCTTACAGAGTGGCTATTATTTTCAAGATTTAATTGATGTACTACGAGCGGGGGGGGGGGGTGGAAGGGCAGGGGGGTGTAAATCAATTAATATCCAGTCTAAGCTAACCAGTGCTTGTGCACAATGATTGAAAATTCAACCTTGTTGCTGTCCCTTTAAATTAAAAATCAAAAGTAACATGAAAAAACATTTCTACTATATGTTAAATTCAAGTGTATTCAGGGTAGTCTGTTTTCACTCTGTAATTATTCTGAAAATTTTGCTTAAAAGCTATTGAAATCCACAAAAATTCAGCATGGCTAATTCATAAAGGCTTAAAATAAGATGCAATTAAAGTACTTCCCACCCACCTCCACCTTATCTTTAGTTGATTGCTACTTCTTGTTTGACAAAATGGTTACATTTTTGATGTTCTGAATAGGGAAACAGACATCACCAGGCCCCAGCAAGTCTCCCTCCCCAGTCACATGGACTGGGTGAAAGTAGAGTAAGGCATCTGGGCTGTTTCCAGGATCAGCTGCAGCAGGGTGGCCCAGATGGGGGTTCCTGCTGTACTTTCACCCCTGCCAGACCTGCACCAGGCCTAGATGTCGGTGATGTCACACTGTTTTATACAATTTAAACTTTGGACACAAGTTTCTGCCTGCTGATTGGTGGTTTCCCCCAGCATTCTCCTCACCCTGCTCCTCACAGTCACTCTGCTACCATCCTCAGTCTCCCTCACTGTTCAACTCTGTCCCCTCCTCTCCTCATCTGTCTCCTCCCCTTCTTTCCACATTCCCTGGATTCTGTTTATTTGCTCTTTCCTGCCAGCCCACTCCTACTGCCACAAAAAACATTTAAAAACCTTTCAAGAGTGAACTGATATAGCTCGGGCCTATCATCACATTGTTTGTCTTGCCCTTTTCCCTACAACTTATCTATATTTTATCTTGTTAAAGCTTTTCTGGCCAGGATCTGTGTCATCATGTGTATTTGTATGGTGCATAAAACAGCAGAGCTCCTGAACTCTCTTCCCATGCTACTAAATCTGTCTTCTGCATGCCATTCTCTACCCTGACCAGCACAAAGGAACCAAGGTTTTTCTGCTGCTTAGGATTCTCTGTGCCCCTAGAGACTGTAAGGCAGCATTTGGCTCTGAAAGCTATTGTTTCAGGTTGTCTGCAACTTCAACACTGCATTAAATCTTCACAACCATAGGATGAGAACCTTAATTCTTTTTTAATGAAAGTTTAAATTTGGAAACAATTGATAGGGTCACCAAAGAAATATGCCTATTGTCTCAGACCAACTCAGCCTGACCCCAGTTTTAAAGTAAGGAAAGGTCAATTTCAGGTTGCATGTGCAACCTTATCTCTGTCCCTTCTGCAGTCTTTAATGACATGATCACATATAGTTTCTCAAAGCATCCCACTGCTTTTTCAACAATTTCAAATAAACATACATAACATCTAGTACTGTACTCCTCTGTATGCCAGAGTCAACGAAAGCAACAGAGCCCGGAACAGCCCTACAGCCCCTGCGGCCAATGGGAGCTGTGGGGACGGTGCCTGTGGGCAGGGACACCTGGAGAACCCCTGTGTCCCCCACCTAGAAGCTACTGCTATAGGCGTGTGCCGGTCGCTTTCGGGAGCTGCCCAAGGTAAGTGTTGACCCCCTGACCTCCTCCTGCACCCCAACCCCCTGCCTCAGCCTAGAGTCCACACACCCCCCACCCACTTCCGCCGGTGGCCCCGCCCCTTCTGGGGGCCGGAGCTGCCCTGGCCCCAAACTGGTAAGTGTCCTCAATTACTTTATTACATGACAACTATGTAATAAAGTGTACTTACATCGTATACACAGATTAAGGCTAGGTATAACAGAGAAAAATTGAAAATTTTGCTGTCACGGGGCGGGGGGGCGGGGGGGAAAGGGGTCAATTGCCCAGGGGCCCAGGCGATTTAAAAGGGCCCAGGGACCGCTGCTGCCATTGGCAGCACAGCAGAGCTAAGGAAGCCTTCCTGCCCGCCATCACTCCATGCTGCTCCCAGAAGTGGCCGGAGCCCGGAACAGCCCTACAGCCCCTGCGGCCAATGGGAGCTGTGGGGGCTGTGCCTGTGGGCAGGGACACATGGAGAACCCCTGTGTCCTCCACCTAGGAGCCACTGCTATAGGCATGTGCCGGTCGCTTTCGGGAGCTGCCCAAGGTAAGTGTCGACCCCCTGACCTCCTCCTGCACCCCAACCCCCTGCCTCAGCCTAGAGCCCACACACACCCCACCCACTTCCGCCGGTGGCTCCGCCCCTTCTGGGGGCTGGAGCTGCCCTGGCCCCAAACTGGTAAGTGTCCTCAATTACTTTCACCCCTGGCTTCACAGTTAGATATCTCCATCCCTGACTTGCACCGAAAAATGGCTATACTGTGCATGCCTGCACAGCTTAGTTAGATTCATAATCAGCAGCTTTATCCCTTGGATTGCAATGAAGTAAAGTTATGTTGCTGTTTGAAAAGTGTCTAGTACTGTACATGGGGACTGAAAATTTTTAATAAGATATTTAGAGAAAAGGACGCTTATAGAAAGAGTGCCAATGAAGATACATTGGATCATTATGACAATTTCTTTGGTCCTAAGAAGAATACATTTTTTAAAAATATTTTTCTTGTAACTGGGTCTCACCACACATTTTGATTATTATTTTATTCATTTAATATTTAAACAGTGGTAGCATTTAGACTCAGACTAGACTGGGGTGCTTTACAAACATAACAGTGTAATGTCTTTGGGGAAGAGACCATCATATATTATCATCCTTTTGAACTATACTACTGTGGTTTTCTTAAATAAGGAGAGGTTGCTTACCTTGTACAGTAAGTGGAGTTCTTCAAGATATGGATCCCTAAGTGTGCTCCACTTCAGGTGCACATGCGCCCCATGTGACTTGGGTGATTTTTGGTAGCAGTGCTTGTTTGGCCTCCAGACCTCCTTGTGCCTTGTACCAAGGATATATAGAACTACACAGATGAACTGCTCTCAGTTTCTTCTCTACCCCATAGTCCCATGAGATGAGACTGTGACAGGTTAGGTCACAGAGATCTCCTTGGGACTGTCACCTGATGTGCTGAAATTACCTCTGAGCCCATTTTCCCTGCTAGCTTGGGACTTCCAGAACCCTGTCTTGTTGAGCCAGACATGCTAGCCTGCTGCAACGCATACCCAGGGTCTGGTCCACACCCCCAAAGCTGCAAACTAAACTGAAAACAGCTCAGCAGGTTACCTGTCTCCAGCACTCAGACACCCAGTTCCCATTGGGATCCAAACCCCCAAATAAATCCGTTTTACTCTGTATAAAGCTTATGCAGGTTAAATTCATAAATTGTCCGCCCTCTATAACACTGATAGAGAGAGATGCAGAGCTTTTTACTCCCCCACGTATTAATCACTTACTCTGAGCTTATCAATAACCAAAAGGGATTTTATTAAGTATAAAAAGTAGGATTTAAGTGGTTTCAAGTAATAATAGCCAGAACAAAGTAAGTCACAACGCAAAATAAATCAAAACATGCAAGTCTAAGCCTAATACATTAAGAAACTGATTACAGGTAATATCTCACCCTCAAAGATGTTTCAATAAACTTCTTTCACAGACTAGACTCCTTCCTAGTCTGGGCCCAATCCTTTCCCCTGGTACAGTCTTTAGATCCAGCAGACATCTCCAGTGGTAAGCAGGGGTTTTCTCATGATTGGCCTCCCCCTTTGTCCTGCTCCACCCCCTTTTATAGCTTTGGCACAAGGCAGGAATCTTTTGTCTCTCTGGGTCCCCACCCCTCCTAAATGGAAAAGCACCAGATTTCAGATGGATTTCATTATCAGGTGACATGGTCACATGTCACTGTAAGTCCCCACGTCTCCATGCCCCATGGTCTGGACCACAAGTGCACAGGAAGTCTTTCAAGTAACTTAGGCCATTTACAAATGATTATTTTTGGAGCACCCTTAATGGCCTCCCCTTAATATGTTTACATCACTGATCATAGAATCATAGAATATCAGGGTTGGAAGGGACCTCAGGAGGTCATCTAGTCCAACCCCCTGCTCAAAAGCAGGACCAATCCCCAATTAAATCATCCCAGCCAGGGCTTTTTCAAGCCTGACCTTAAAAACTTCTAAGGAAGGAGATTCCACCACCTCCCTAGGCAACGCATTCCAGTGTTTCACCACCCTCCTAGTGAAAAAGTTTTTCCTAATATCCAACCTAAACCTCCCCCACTGCAACTTGAGACTATTACTCCTTGTCCTGTCCTCTTCTACCACTGAGAATAGTCTAGAACCATCCTCTCTGGAACCACCTCTCAGGTAGTTGAAAGTAGCTATCAAATCCCCCCTCCTTCTTCTCTTCTGCAGGCTAAACAATCCCAGTTCCCTCAGCCTCTCCTCATAAGTCATGTGTTCCAGACCCCTAATCATTTTTGTTGCCCTTCTCTGGACTCTTTCCAATTTATCCACATCCTTCTTGTAGTGTGGGGCCCAAAACTGGACACAGTACTCCAGATGAGGCCTCACCAATGTCGAATAGAGGGGGACGATCACGTCCCTCGATCTGCTCGCTATGCCCCTACTTATACATCCCAAAATGCCATTGGCTTTCTTGGCAACAAGGGCACACTGCTGGCTCATATCCAGCTTCTCGTCCACTGTCACCCCTAGGTCCTTTTCCGCAGAACTGCTGCCTAGCCATTCAGTCCCTAGTCTGTAGCTGTGCATTGGGTTCTTCCGTCCTAAGTGCAGGACCCTGCACTTATCCTTATTGAACCTCATCAGATTTTATGAAGATATTGATCAAAACCAGCCCCAGGACCGACCCCTGGGGCACTCCACTTGACACCGGCTGCCAACTAGACATGGAGCCATTGATCACTACCCGTTGAGCCCGACAATCTAGCCAACTTTCTACCCACCTTATAGTGCATTCATCCAGCCCATACTTCTTTAACTTGCTGACAAGAATACTGTGGGAGACCGTGTCAAAAGCTTTGCTAAAGTCAAGAAACAATACATCCACTGCTTTCCCTTCATCCACAGAACCAGTAATCTCATCATAGAAGGCGATTAGATTAGTCAGGCATGACCTTCCCTTGGTGAATCCATGCTGACTGTTCCTGATCACTTTCCTCTCATGTAAGTGCTTCAGGATTGATTCTTTGAGGACCTACTCCATGATTTTTCCGGGGACTGAAGTGAGGCTGACTGGCCTGTAGTTCCCAGGTTCCTCCTTCTTCCCTTTTTTAAAGATTGGCACTACATTAGCCTTTTTCCAGTCATCTGGGACTTCCCCCGTTCGCCACGAGTTTTCAAATATAATGGCCAATGTACAAAGTGCAAGTATACAAGTTTATACAAGTATATAAGTTTATAGCTTATTCTCCTAACTCCAGATACAGAAATAATACATGCAAACAAGTAGGATGAACACACTTAGTAGATTACAAGCTTTCTAATGACTCCATACAAGGGGTATTTAGCATAAAGCATATTCCAGTTATGTCATATTCATAAGCATATTTCCATAAAACATATGGAGTGCAACGTCACAGAGACTCTGAAGCAGAGGGAAAGGGGGAGCAAGTACTGGAGCACCCATAGGGACACACATATCAAAAAACTCCAGTTACTGTTCAAGGTAAGCAACCTCTCCTTCTTCAAGTAGTGTCCCTGTGGGTGCTCCACTTCAGGTGACTCCCAAACCGTACTTCCAGACAGTGGAGGGACCTTTCAAGATGGATCTCATACTGATGATACTACTGCTGTCCCAACAGCAGCATCTGAGCTGGATGCATACCAGGGCATAGTGTTTGGAAACAGTATGATCTGATGCCCCCAAGTTGCAGCTTTGCAAATGTCAAGAACTGGTACATTTTTCAACGGGGCCATGAATGTAGATTGGGATCTTGTAGAATGAGCTATCATTCTAGACAGGATCTGAACGTTAGCAGCCTCATAACAAGAAAGAACACATCTGGAAACTTCTGAGAGCAGTGAATTGTGACATGAAAGTAAACTGCCTGACAGTCATGGGCTGCAAACCAATCCTTGGAATCTAAAGATGGAATTATGGCTGCAAGAATTAAATTTGTGCGATGTAACAAAGATGTTTAGGCACCTCAGTTCTAATACTGGTCTGCATCCCCCTTTTCTTTTGGGAACAGGAAGATACTAGGAATAGAATCCCCCCTGTCCTGGACTGGAACTGGTTCTATGGCTACTGTGCATAGGAGGGAGATGACTTCCAGTCTCAGCAAGTGTTCATGAGATGGGTCCCCGAGGAGGCATGGGGTTGGGACAGAGGGGTGGAAGTAAAATGGATGGAGTAATGCAATATTATAACCTCCAAAACCCATTTGTCAGCTGTAATCTGCTCCTGTGCAAGTCAAAAGTGGGAAGGTGAGAGGTGGGTGGCGTGGTGCAGCTGAAGATTCCTGAAGTGGGGTTGTTCTGGACCCTCAGCCAACCCATCAGAATTGTTTCAATGAGGAGGAGGGCTGGATGGTAGTAGATGTATTAGGAAGTTTCTTCTTTTGAAATCTCGGTCTCTTTTTTGGTGGTTCAGCAAATCTATGTGTCAAGCTGTCTTGCAGTGGTTCATGAATGTGAGTACCAACCTCAGGGCATACTGTTAAGAACCAGGGCACAACCCCCAAATTGCCTGTGAGTTCTATCCTAAGACTTCATTGAGCAATTATCAAGTGTAAACTCCTCAGGCACTATAACAGCTTTAACATAGAGTGCCAGACAGCCCTTTTGGGCATTCTGATCTGTCTTGCCACCCAGATGAGCACACCTTTGCAATAGATAGTCCCTTACGCTGGCGATCACAGGAATATTCAGGTTACTCCAGTCCCAAAGGACCAGTCATTTACCCCAAGTTAATTGCACTTTAGATCTCACACCAAAGACAGCTTTTGTAGCCAATCCTATAATAAACCATCTAAAGATTTATTATACAGGAAAAGGAAATGAGTTATTTACAAGGTTAAAGCAGGTAAACATATATACACACACTATTGATTTCCAGTCGTAAGTTTCAAAAAGTAATAGAAGCTTCTATAATAAGCAAGCTGCATATGTCCTTTAGGGGATAACCCAGGTAGCCTCTGTTGCTTATACCTAGTAATCCTTGCCCTCCAGCGCAGAAGTCCAAGCAGCATAAAGATACAGTTCCTCCTTGGTAGGGTTTTTTATTCCCTCCCCACCCTCTGCTTTGAACTCCAAGCTCAGCTGATGGGAGGAATTCACTTGCAAGACTCATCTTCATTGTGGTGGGGGAGGTAAACAACAACATCTTGTGTCCTCTTTAATGTTCCACTGTATTCCATCTGGTGTCAAGAGGCCTTTCTTGTCAGGCAGGACATAACACCTTCTGTTGGAGATCAGCACTTTATGCTAATTGATGTCTCTCTCCTGTCTGGTGATTTACACAGTCACCGAGACTTGTAATACAAATGCTTAAAAATGACCTTACAATATGGGAGACACATATTATAAGTGAGATTAATGCATGCAGCCACTTATAAGCATTCAATAAAGTCTAAACACTAAGCACATTTTTATAGTTCTAATACTATTGTTAAACTGGGCAACACATGAACCAGACTGATTCCAGCAATATATTTGGCGATGGGGCCTGGGGACGATATCATGAGCTGCACCTGCTCTGCCGGCATCACATTTTGAAAGCTAGGAAAGTGCACCAGGCAGAATCTCTGAGCCGTTTGTGATCTACTACATTTTCTTTTGTTCGCAGGTGTATATAAACACCAAGGAAACTAAGAGTAGCCCTTGAGTCCTTTGAGTGTGAAAGGATTCATCCATGGATGCACTGATGAGTTTAAGCCCATCAAAAGGGAGGTTTTCTGAGATATTTTGGGCCTCCCTAGGAAGTCACAACAGCTGCTGCCAAGATACTTGAGTTATGACGACAGCAATGGAAATGGAGCAAGCTGTAGTGTTGCCTACATCAAGGATGGCTTACAACAAGTTCTTGCTGGGAGCTGAGCTTCCACCATGATGGCCTGAAACTGTTCTTGATTTTCCAAAGGGAGAGCTTCAATAAAAGTATCTGATGAAGTGGGCTTTAGCCCACGAATGATTATGCTCAAATAAATTTGTTAGTCTCTAAGGTGCCACAAGTACTCCTCATTCTTTTTAATAAAAGCATTGAATTTGCTGTAATCGGTGTGATTATCCTTTGCCATCAGAGCTTGGCAATTCCCAATTCTAAACTGTAGTGTCATAGAGGAGTAGCTCCAGGCCTTTTTGGTCTTTATTTTAAGGGGTAGCCTATGACTGGTGCCTGCTATGCTGGTTGATACCCTCCACAACTAAAGAATTAGGTGGAGGATATGA
This sequence comes from Lepidochelys kempii, assembly GCF_965140285.1. Classification (NCBI taxonomy): domain Eukaryota; kingdom Metazoa; phylum Chordata; order Testudines; family Cheloniidae; genus Lepidochelys; species Lepidochelys kempii. The sequence continues at coordinate 73,705,431 of NC_136390.1, read as the reverse complement.
GAATAAAAATCATCACACATTTTTTACTGGGATTTCATACTTTTTGTTGATACATTTGCATGTAGGTGGTACAGTAGCCAGAGTCTACCAGATGCTCTTGATGGGTTCAAGGAGAGTCTCATTCACTGGCAAAGCCACTCAACCAGAAGTTGTCATGTGAAGAATGTCTAAAATCTTGTGCTGAGACTCTTGGATCTCCTCCAAGGGGACGTGGAATGAGGCAGCAATCTGTTTCATAAGCTCTTGAAAATATTTGAAGTCATCCGCAGAAGAAGGTGGGGGAGGCATCACAGCTTCCTCTGGTGAATATGAGGAGATATTGGTTTGTGATGTCACCTCCTTGTCACCTAGTGTCAGTATTGAACTATTGACAGATTGGAGGTACCAGTAGAGTAGTCTGAAACACCAGCTTAGGTATTTGGGGTAGTATGGAGAGCTCTGTAGATGGTCTGGACTTCCCTGACACAGAGTATTTAGAGTCTCTTCTAGTGTATCATGCTTAGGCAGTACTGAAGATGGCTTTGGCACCAAAGTATGCTTGGTACTTTGATTCTTCTAAGAGGTTGTTATTTTTGATGAAGAGCTCCCAGTACTGGGAAAGCCTGGAGCCTCAGTGGTACCCATTCTGGGACACGAGATCTCCAAAATAGTTGATTTCTGCAATGACTGAGGCTTTTTTGAAGCAGGTTCTTTCTGTGGAGATCTGGAATTCCTCTTCATGGAAGGCTTGCTGGTACCCTCTGTGTTCTTATCCTGCAAATTTCCAGGTGAGCAGGTATGGATATGGATGGGGCACCATGCTCACTTGGAGGCAGATATATCAGAGTATTTGGACCTGGATCCAAGGTTGGTCAAAGGGTGTGCTACATCACGAGGATCCTCCATCTAATCACCCTGTTTTTTCTAGATCTGCTCTTGAAGGCCTCCAAATCGAGCCCGAATGTCTACAATGCAAGTAAACAGCTCCTTAGCCCAAGCCCCTGACATGGGCCAGCCATGGGTGTTTAACTGTAGGGTAGACATACCCTCTGTTTCAGGGCGAAGCGCAGTTGAGAAGGAACTGAAGGCAGGTTCACCCACGCAGCTTTATAGAACCTTGGTATGGGGCACAAGGAGATCTTGAAAGCATGTGCAGGGCAAACAGGCATTGCTACTGAAAATCTCCCATCAAAGGCTCATGCACACTTGAAGTGGAGCACCAATAGGACACTACTCAAAGAAGGACCCATAGATGTCTTTTTTTCCTACAATAAGTCCCAATTCAGCAAAGAACTAAAGCACATGCTTAACTTTAAGCAGATGTTTAAGTCCCATGAAAGTCAGCAGGTCTTAAGCATGTGCTTAATTGAATAGGGAAGGTTGGCTGAGTCAAGGCCACAATAATTACTAACAGCTTATTCTTCCAACTTTACTACTTTCTCAGTGACATGGTTACTGATTATTAACTTGCAGACAAAAATTACCCCAACATTTAAAAAAAAGAAAAGAGAGAGAACATGAGAGTGAGACAATGAGTCTGGAAACTCATTCCATTTTCAACCATCAGCTAAATACAGGATTGTGATCAGCCACTGGGGAAGAATTGTGGGTGTGCAGTGGGTGTGCACGCAGTGGTAGCCTCAAAGAAAATATTGATTCATTTTTCCATTATATTTCCTATGGCCAGAAAATAAAGAGATCCTGTAGTGTGGAGGGTAAAAAGCCAATTAGAACTGAAATGAATGTAGAGAGAAAAAAACCCCACATAAAAGAACAGGTTCTCTTTTTCAATAAAAATATATGCAGGCTGGTCCCTGGGTGTTGGTTTTAAGTGAAGATATTGACTTCTAGCTGAATGACGAGTAGAACATCTTTCCACTGAAATATTGATAGTAGATTACACTAAACCACAAACTATCTCCATAAAGCCCATCATTTCTAATCCTAATGGTGTTTTCTTTCCTGGGGATGACTACTACATTCATGATATAATGGCTTTATTCTATCTTGGGGAAAAACTTTTTACTGTGCAGCTAAATTAACTTGTCAAAAGACTTCGAACTTCGGAAGCTTTTACAGCTCAATTCAGAGCTATTATTCAAGATTGAATGAGCAGGCTGTGGACTGTAAAAGCTTGCAAAAATAAATTTCACAAGCATTCATAGACTGAATGAAATACTTACTTTTTGTTCAGGTTGTATGTCTTTCATTGAATCGTCTCCGAATTGCTGTATTTTGCCTAAAGTCCCTTAGCTCTGTAATGAAAGACAGTATGGTTTTTATCTGCCACCCTTGAAATTGCCACCCAGTGCTCCCTCATGCCCTTTTGATAATATTCAGATTGTACCAAACTAACTGTCAGACAGCTCTCCAGAAATGCGGAGAAAGAGGGCTCACTGCTAAAATTAGGGACAGAGGATGTAATATAATACAGTGCCATTTATTGTTGAATAGGCTTTTTCTTAAAACAGAATCTCAATATTTTACAGCCAGTTACAGCCCATGCATGCAAATACAAATAAATGTTTGTTTCAGTCATGCAGGTAGAGAGCACTGGTCACATCCTGATGTCCTCACATAGGGGTGGATCATCTTCCCACAAAACACAAGTGGAGGGATTCTCCATGCACATATCTCAGTACAGCTACAGGTGTTTCCACTGCCCTGTTCTTCTCCAAATCAAGACCTGGTGGAGCCCTCTCCATGCATCTAGGGAGGGGAAAGAAACTGGGCAATAGGATCGCCACCACTTCTGAAGTCTTGTAAGACAGCCCCCAATCTTAGAAAACTGTCCTGCCCTCCTCAGCTCTGGAACTAAAGAGAGAAAGACACCTTCCCACAAAATACCCTTAGGACTAGGAGAAGGTACACAAGCCTGGGAGACTACTGAGTTCAAGTCTCACCTTTTCCACTACATGGTTTTGTATTTCTGTGCACTTCACACCCTTGTGACCGAGCAAGGGATAGGCAGCTATCATTTCCCCTGTTTTACAGATAAGGTAACACCTGGCAGAGCTGGGACTAGGACCCAGTCCTTGGATCTACCATATCATTGTCTCACCCTCTTTGCCACACAGCCTTTCAGAAAGAATCTGCCATAACGATGTTCTGAGTCTGCTATCTAACCTCTGCCATACCCAACGGACAACACTACCCTTCCAGAGCCAGGAAGAGAACTCAGGGATCCTGATACCCAACATTCCACTGAGATCTCACAAATAGTTGTATAACCTACTGGCAAAGTGTGTGTCGTCCTCCAACAGTGATTGCTCCACTCAGCGGATAACAACCTACTACTACCATGAGTTTAACTTACTTTGGCTCACATGGTAGTAACCTGTGCTGTGTGTCTCAGTATCAAACCCTGCTGACAACCTATATTAGGGGAAATAAAGTATGCATTCATGTAATTAAAGACTGTATCATAATGCACATGAACAAGAATGCAGAACATTGCATGGGCAACCTGAATTCCTACATTTCCTAACTTCTGTGTGCACATAGGATCCTCCTCTTAAGTTAGCACTTACTGGGGGTATGGATGTCTCAAAGTATTGTTAACGAGTTACAAAACCTTTCACCAGTTTTAATCTGGCTAAGCTCCATAGGGAGTCAAAATTGTTCCAGCTACTGGATGTTTGGCAGCTCCTATAGGAGATGCATTTGGAGGGTGTCACAACACAAACTCGATTCCATGCTTTGTGCATTATTGGCAGACTCAGCAGAGAGGCCAAGACCTTGGTGGACCATGGAGACTGAACTATCCCAATGATAATAAGCACTTTTTTCAATTTTTTACTGCTGGATAACAATTATATTAACTGATAGTGTTTCCTGTTTCACAGTATCCCTTCCAGGGAAAGTATTTAATACTAAAATCAAGCTATCAAAAATGCATTAAAAATTCACGTGTTAAGGTGATTGTGTTGTGATGAAATATCCATTACTTTACACTGGATAAGAATGTGTTTGCTTATTGTGAGGCCAGTCTAGAATATCCCAAACTTTTATTTTCCTTGCTTCTCAGTTTTGTACACTATGTGATATATCAGTGGTTCTTAAACCTTTCCCATATTGCAATCCCATGCTCCAACAGGAAGGAAAATATAGCAGGACTCCTCTTCCATCTATCCATAAAGAAAGGCTGGGTGGTCACAATCTCCTGAAGTCTGTCTGCAACACCCTAGAGGTTGAACATCATGTGATAGATAACATCATTGTCACCTAGCAACCTTAACAGGTTTTTTAAATGAAGCATTTTATTTATGGAATATACAGATGAGAGGCAAAATTCAGAGGTTCTCAGTTTTTACCTGGTCCTCATTCAGGCCAAGGCCCATTGAAGTCAAGGACTGACTTAACAACTAGACAAGGACCTTAGCATTATGGCCAGTATCTGAAGTTTTGATAGTGAAAGAGTGAAGATGGATACATTGGAGAGCCATAGGGCCAGAGACTGAATCTTTTTAAGACTAAGCGTGGAAAAACTCAAAATACCCAGTGTACAAGGTGTAATTAATTAGATGTGTGATGCAAATGAGAGTTTTAGATCAAGCTAAACATTCTGCTTTCTGACACTAGGAAAAAATGTAGACTTTGAGTAGGGGCAGAAAATAGTAGCTGTAGGTCTTGACTGAGGTGTTCTTCTTAGGAGATGAAGAAGTGGAGTGAGGAAAAGAATGGAACATTGAAGGGGATAGAATTTTGGATGTCATCTGCACAGAAATAATACCAGAGGTTGATTTTATTGAGGCTGTGATGGAGGACTTCTGGTCACAAAAAAGGAGAAGTTGGATAGTTATGAGCAAAATCAGATTAGAAAGAATCTGGGTGACTGAAAAAAATGTCATGGCTGAATATCAAATGCTTTGAGAGATAGGATGTTCCAGTGGTTAGGATACTAGCTTGGGGCTTGGGAGATCAAAGTTCAACCTTTGGCTAGTCAATTAGTCTTTCTGTGCCTCAGTTCTCTATCTGTAAAATGGGGGATAATAGCATTTCCTTGTTGTGAGAACAAATACACTAAAGATTTTGAAGGTCTCAGATATTGCAGTACTGGCAGCCATATATATATATACCTGAGCTATATATAGCTTCAGATCCTGAAGCTGAGGAGAGAGTAAACCGAAAATGGGAAAAGAAGCTGATTGGCCACACATCCCAGGGCAGCTTGTCAAAGGAGAGGGCCGGGTCTCTTTTCATACAGGTAGTTAGAGAAGAGACAACTTTTTTTCAAGGTGTTGCTAAGACAGGACTGACGAGATAGGCAAATAGCTGGCAGAGAAATGTGTCGCTCTAAAAGACTTTTTGTGATGGGACAATCTTTAGGGCACCAGTGAAAATACCAGTAGATGGTAATTTGCTGATTATTACTGTCAAGGCTCAAGAGACAGGAAGAGACATGGTGAGAGCAAACAGACAGATATGTGATGTATTTGTTTGCTGAAAGAATGAAGCCAGAGAAGTTGTACGGAAGGCTTATTGGGAGAGTAGGAAGGTGGGGGATGGAGGGATAGATGGAGGGTCACATAAAGGACCGGGAACGGTAGCGTTAGCAGAAATGTTCCTGCAGAAGCTAGTGATCTTTTCATGCAAGGACTGAAACTCAGTGTCCACTATCCTTGAAAACACTCAATGTTACATGACCTGTAACCCTGTTACAAAGATAGAAATAGATTCTAGCCAACACCGATGCTTGTTCACACGTTTCTTAGCTTCTCATAAGTAGCCAACCCTTGTGCCAGCATCTACTGTCACAAAATGTAATATCTATATCAAGACAAATATACACTCTGTATTTGCTCTGTGACATCCTACCTGATATCTGGAGTTTTGGATATATGAAAAGTGCAGTGTGCTACAGAAAATCGGTGAGCACTTTAGCCATTGCATGGAAGCTAGAAACAATCTAACTGCGGGCAGGTCTACACTTAACATGCTGCAGCTCCCATGTGCTGATGAGAGAGCTTCTTCCGTCAGAATAGTTAATTCACCTCCCTGAGAGGCGGTAACTATGTCAATAGGAGAAGCCCCCCTTCGACATAGCACTGTCTGCACTGGGGGTTAGGTCAGGGTAACTGCGTCTCTCAGGGGTGTGGAGTTTTCACACCTTTGACGACCTAGTTATACCAATGTACGTTTGTAGTGTAGACCTGACCTGAGCTGCAGCAGGCTAACAACTTGCTGAAGATTACTTCTTAGAATCATAGAATCATAAAATATCAGGGTTGGAAGGGCCTCAGGAGGTCATCTAGTCCAACCTCCTGCTCAAAGCAGGACCAATCCCCAACTAAATCACCTTCTTATTGATGCCCTATTTATTGGATTCTAAAAAACAAAACAGAAACCTCAGAACAGCTGGTGTGACAATATACAACTAGGAAAGTGGATGCCGTGTTGCCTTTCATAGAATATCTGGGTTGGAAAGGACCTCAGGAGGTCATCTAGTCCAACCCCCTGCTCAAAGCAGGACCAATCCCTAATTTTTGGCCCATATCCCTAAATGGCCCCCTCAAAGATTGAACTCACAACCCTGGGTTTAGCAGGCCAAAGCTCAAACCACTGAGCTATCCCCCTCTCCCTTTCATTTATTACACTCTGATCATCTTCCTGGTTCTCTTTGTCCACTCATTGGAGATTGTCAGTTGATGTCAGTGCTGATGAATGTTCTTTAAACAAGGCACTGCTAGACATCAGACTTATACACACAAAACTACAAACCCGATGTCATAAATATAAAGGGAAGGCTAACCACTTTTAAATCCCTCCTGGCCAGAGGAAAAAACCCTTTCACCTGTAAAGGGTTAAGAAGCTAAAGATAACCTCGCTGGCACCTGACCAAAATGACCAATGGGGAGACAAGATACTTTCAAAGCTGGGGGGGGGGGGGAACAAAGGGTTCTCTCTGTCTGTGTGATGTTTTTGCTGGGACCAGAGCAGGAATGCAGGTCAGAACTCCTGTAAAGAGTTAGTAAGCAATCTAGTTAGATATGCATTAGATTCTGTTTTGTTTAAATGGCTGATAAAAATAAGTTGTGCTGAATGGAATGTATATTCCTGTTTTTGTGTCTTTTTGTAACTTAAGGTTTTGCCTAGAGGGATTCTCTATGTTTTGAATCTGATTACCCTGTAAGGTATTTACCATCCTGATTTTACAGAGGTGATTCTTTTACTTTTTCTTCAATTAAAATTCTTCTTTTAAGAACCTGATTGCTTTTTCATTATTCTTAAAATCCAAGGGTTTGGGTCTGTGTTCACCTATGCAAATTGGTGAGGATTTTTATCAAGCCTTCCCCAGGAAAGGGGGTGTAGTGCTTGAGGGGATATTTTGTGGGGGAGATGTTTCCAAGTGGGCACTTCCCCTGTTCTTTGTGTAACACTTTGGTGGTGGCAGCATTTAACCTAAGCTGGTAAGAATAAGCTTAGGGGGTCTTTCATGCAGGTCTCCACATCTGTACCCTAGAGTTCAGAGTGGGTAGGGAACCTTGACACCTGGTCTGGAAACAAAAAGGGCCAGTAATGCCCAATGACAGAAGCGGCATGCTGTTCAGAAATTAATCATTTTTGTCAGACATGGTTGCTCATGGCATTATTTGACCAAGGTTCCACAGGAAAAACAATTCTCCTGTAACCAGAATAGTCTGATAGAAACAATGGCAGAAAGTGTCCACATGCAAAGTGCTTCAGAAGTGTCACACTCCCGTCGCATTCATCCTCTGCTTTTTACACTGGTCACAGTTATTCTGAATCTATGCAGTTCCTGAATATGTACATCTATTAAAAGGTTTGGGCAACTGTGCTTTGTTTTTGGCCAAAACCTCAATCGTCATGTTTTGCCTTTCCTCTGACAAAACCAAAACCACAGCTGGTATTGGATTTGTATCCACTAGGAAGTACTGAAATACCTCATATCTTCTCTGTCTACTTAAGATACTTCTAGGGCAGCAATCATTGTAATATCTTAGCCTTTCCTTCCTCATCTACCTTTTGGATTTCTAGGAAGTTCAAGAAAAAAGAATGGCATAAAAGGAAGAGGGTAAGACCAAACAAATGAATTAACTGCAGCCAAAAGGAAGAGAGAATGGAGCAGAGTATAAGGATGCAGCATAGGTAGTGGGGAGATCCTGTCCCATAGAATATACCTGAGCATTTACAGCTGAAATGATGTAACCAGGTTTCTTAAAGGTACAGTATGGCGTCCAACTCACTTTGCCAGAGTAAACATGGAAGATGCTATCCATCTAGTAGGCTCTCTAGGCTGGATAGAGAAGGTGAATGGGATAGACTTGACTCTCTGACTTGTGGTAGAATGGTCAAGGGGGGATGGTGTTGTTTCTTGGCTGCATCTAAAGAATAATATGCAAGATGTTGTGATCTCAGCACTATAGGTGTGAAAGAGGTTCTGTGAGGTGAGGGGGAAGAGGTGAGATGTTGGTGTCATTAGCTCATAACAGGCAAGTGAGCTGGAGGGTGGTCTGTGGCCCATAAATGTGGGATTTGTGGTCCAAACGGGATAGCTGTATGGGAATTTCTGATATGAAGTGGAGGACAGGTTGAGTGATGGATGATGTGTGTTATTTTAATACGTCATATATAATATGACATTTATTAGAGCAATTGAATGAGCTTGAGACGCATGCCGGGTAGTTGAACGTTTGCTGCCACAGTTTTAAATGCATAGGGATTTGTAACTGTTACTTTTCTTGTAATACATACTTCTGACTTAATATTAAGATGCAACCTTAGTTAATATTAAGTTTTTGTCTACTATAAACGAACCATGGAGTAGTATTTCCCATGACAGTCATGAGCAGAACATGTAAACACTAGCCACGCAACTCAGCGAGTAATACAATTCGCAATGGAGGATGCACAAAGTCAGTCAATGGCCCTTATTTTGATTTGATACCTAGTATATACACAATGTGTGTGTCATTGAAAAGCCCTTATTTCAATCGGTACTGCAATATATAAATGGATGAAATGATAGCTCACTGGAAGACCCCAGAGATGACGCATTGATAGTGGGGGTAGGGGGGCACAGTTTAAAGGTTTTGGTGGTATGCAGTGAGCATATAAACCCTGACAGAAATCGGAGGGAGGGGCCATGTGATCCCACATGCCCCTTCCCCCCCCAAGTGTCTCCTCTGAAAGAGCCCCATCTGCGATAGGTAACAAAGTATGTGTTATGTAGAAAAGGTCCGTTTGCTATTCTATACTAGGTGCTGTCTAGAGAACCTATTGGTTGCTTTTCTAGATCTGAGCGCTGTGTGGATTGGTGCTCACCCTGCTGGATATATATGCCTATGGGTGCTGGAGCGGCCCCCCTGTTGCAGTTTGGAGATCCTCATTTGTGTAGAGCAGAGGGCTGTTGAATCCCCTGCACAAAGATTTCAGTGGGCACTTCCTTCTGATGTTCTATCTCCCCTTCCCTACACAGACTCTTGCCCAGAAGTCCCCAACAGTATGTGAAATCAGAGCACCAGATGGAGAGTTCTGCTTAGCAGAGTAGGGGATCAAGAAATCCTACTCTTGCTCTGTCTGACTGTTTGGGTCTCGGTGCAGGAGCAGAGGGGAAGAACTTGCCTCCCTTTTCTTTTCTCTCTCTCTGTCTCTCCAGACCCTACCCTCCAATTCTCTCTCCCAGACTCCCCAAACCCTCTCTTCTCTCCTAGGGCCTGAAGAGTGTTGTTTTTAGCAGTGCTGTGCACAGGCCTCTTGTCCTCTCATTCTTCCCCTGGGGCCACACTGCTGCCTACAAAAGGTGCTGACTTCCTGGTGAAGTGGCTTCTGATGAACTTGAAAACTTGCAAGCTGTTCTCAGAAGATTCTGCCGCTCTTTTCTGTGCCAGGCGATCAATCAGAAACGCATCAAATGCAGCAGTGAAGTTCAGAAGGAGGAAAAGGAGGGGATCCAAGATGGGCTAAGACAGGCTTTTTAAATAATAAACTCTGAATATTCATATTTTGTTCTTTGTCTCATGAATAATGAATCTGAAATCTTTCCAAAATTTCTAAGCATTGAATGACCACAATGGCCCAGCTGTTCTAATGATGTTGCATTGCACACAGTTTCCATCTTTAATGATTTATATTTACAGTGGGATTTAGAGGTCCCAGCTCAGGGTATGTCTACACTACAAGTGCTGCTGCAGTTCAGGTACACCACTGTAGCACAGACGTTTACTACAGAGATGGAAGGTGTTTTTCTGTTGCTCTTGTAAATCCACCCCTCAAAAATGGCAGCTGCGTCAATGGAAGAATTCTTCTGTCAACATAGCTGTGTCTACAGTGGAAGTTAGGTTGACCTAACTACGCTAGATAGGGCATGACATTTTTCACAGCCCTGAGTGATGTCGCTAGGTTGACTTAAGTTTTAGGTATAGAGCAGGCCTCAGATTGGGGGCCCATTGCGCAAAGAGCTTAGAGTTTAAGTAGACAAGACAGACAAAGGTTAGAAAGGGGGAAGAGAGACACAGAAACTTACCCAAGGACACTAGCAAGATGCAGGGCTGGGAATGGTCTCCGGACTCCTGGTTCAGTGCCCTACCCACTAGGCTATGCTGCCTGACAGAACATTAAGAACATAGGAATTGCCAGACTGTATCAGAACTGCAGTACATCCAAACCAGTGTCCCAGCTCAGGTGCTTCAGAGGAAGATGCAACACATCTCTCCTTAGGCATTTTCCCCCCCAGAGAAATGGGGAAATTAATTTTACAGACTGGGTGGGGAGAACTGCATAGAAATTAGCCAAAACAGGTCATTATCTTTTCTGCTGATCCCCCCGCCGTGGCAGATAGCTGCAGCCAGGGGCGGCCCTATAACAAGACTCCAATGCAGCTGGGGGGTAGGGAGGTGCCAGGGCCGGAGGCATTATAGGAATACAGGCCTTCTGCAGGATTGCCAACTCCAGGTGTTCAAAAAGCAGGAGTCAGGCTCACCAAAAATCATGAGATTGGCTTTAAAATCATGAGATAATGTAAAAATAATAGATGTGGTGTTCTTTTTATTGGCCTTCTGCTTTCTGAGCCTTTAGGGTGCACTAGGGGGTCACATTTTAAAGCTTTCTCCACAGTTATGAGGGCTAGAAACTTACTAGAAACACTGCTTGTGCATGGATAGACCTGGCCTCCTACAGACTCCTCAGGGTCCCCTGGGGGTTTGCCAAGTTTAAGTGCAGCCTTTTCCAAGGAGGAAGGGAATTCCATGGGGGATCTCTGTGAGGAGATTTCCTACCTCTGAGTCCCTTTTCAGGGGTTTTCCCTCAGAAGGGTATGAGCCAATAATAGAAATGGAAAGTCTATGAAAGATGGTATACATTTTCTGGGCTCCTTTATATTTGATTTTGTTTAAATTCCCCTCTGAATCCTGCTAGCCCTGGGCAATTATCATACACCAAAGCACAAGGAAAGCTTCTTGTTGCCCTGACTTAGGGGGATCTGAACTAAGGTTTCACTGCTTTAGCACAGGTCACTTGTTTGCTTATCCGTAATAGCTACTGCTGTTTGTGTGTTTATTTCAGTCATATATTTCAAGGGACTGTTTTTCCAGTAAAGTAAACAAACAGGGTAACAGCTGTGGCTGATAAAGCTCATGGGCATAGTCATCTCCCTCTTCCTGATATCATATTGTTACAGATTTAATGATGAATTTCCCTTGAAAATAAGCTTTGGATTCACTATTGGTGCTGAATGTGAACTTGTTTTCTTCAAAATGACAAGCACAGAGAGGAAAGGTATTTTTTACAATCCCTTTCTCTTAAAAAAAAAAAAGGATGGGGTGAATTTTAAGCAAAACTCAAGAACTAACAGCTCTGTCAGACAGAGTGTAAGATGGAGTTATTCAGGCTTGCTCTGCCAATGCACTTCAATGCTCTTTCTGAGGCCTGCTAGTCCAGTTCTGCCCCCACAGCTCTGCCAATGAATCTCAATGCTGGTCTTAAACATCACATGAATATCAATATAAATTCCAGGCCTGGCTGGGCCACCGCAAACCCAGATCCTCCAATGGGATCCACCCATGCGGGCATAAGGGACGGCCTGTGTGGATCTTTTTGCAAGGTTGGGAATTTTGGAAGGTGACCCATCCTGGTGCTAACAGTATCGAAACTTGCTTACACATTCATGGCTCAATTTTCAAGAGCGTTGGATGCCTCAGCTGTCAGGTACTCCACTTGGGGCACTAAGGGTACGTCTACACTGCCATTAAAACCTGTGGCTGGCCCGTGCCAGCGGACTCGGGCTCGCTCTAAGGTGCTGTTTAATTGTAGTATAGAAGTTTGAGGCTGAGCTGCTGCCTGAGCTCTCGTACTCTCACACCTCACAGGGTCCCAGAACTCAGGCTGCAGCCCAAGCCCGAATGTCTGCACCACAATTAAACCGTCCCACAAGCCTGAGTCGCTGGCACAGGCCAGCTGTGGGTATCTAACTGCAGTGTGGACATACTCTTAGGGTCTGATTTTTCAGAGGTGCTGATCACCCACAACTCCCCTGAAGTCACTGCCTCTGAAAACCTGGCCCAAGATTTCTTGAGCTGGGCACTCAAAAATGGAGACAATCGGAACAAGAGGCAACGTCTGAAAATCTGGGTCTCAATGCAGTCTGATGATCCCTTTGATTTGTAAGTGTACAGTCAATAAGCAACTGCAAACCTTGGGAAGAATAAGTATTTAAAGCTTATGTGAAGTAATTATTCCAAGGTAACTCATCCATTAAAAGAAATAATTAATACCTCACTCTTGTCTAGCAGTTTGCATCAGTCGATCTAACAGCACTTTACAAAGAAGGTCAGTACCATTAGACCCATTTCACACATGGGGAAACTGAGGCACAGAACGAGGTGAAGTGACTTGCCCAAGGTACCCCAGCAGGCCAATGGCAGAGTCAGGAATAGAACCCAGGTCTCCTGAGTCCCCATCTAGTGCTCCATCCACTAGGCAACAATGTACACACTTTTATTTTAAATTAATTTTTCAAAGAATAAATAGAGTGCTCCTAACAGGTGCAAACTGTCAGACTTGGTATTGAATTCTGTTGTGTATGCATGGATCAGTAACTGGTTAAAAGATAGGAAACAAAGGGTAGGAATAAATGGTCTGTTTTCAGAATGGAGAGAGATAAATAGTGGTGTTCCCCAGGGGTCAGTACTGCGACCAGTCCTATTCAACATATTCATAAATGATCCGGAAAAAGGGGTAAATAGTGAGATGACAAAATTTGCAGATGATACAAAATTACTCAAGATAGTTAATTCCTAGGCACACTGCAAAGAGCTACAAAGGGATCTCTCAAAACTGGGTGACTGGGCAACAAAATGGCAGATGAAATTCAATGTTGATAAATGCAAAGTAATGCACATTGGAAAACATAATCCCAACTATACATATAAAATGATGGGGTCTAAATTAGCTGTTACCACTCAAGAAAGAGATTTTGGAGCCATTGTGGATAGTTCTCGGAAAACATACGCTCAATATGCAGTGGCAGTCAAAAAACCTAACAGAATGTTGGGAATGATTAAGAAATGGATAGATAATAAGACAGAAAATATCATATTGCCTCTATAGAGGCAATAGAAATCCATGGTATGCCCACATCTTGAATATTATGTGCAGATGTGGTTGCCTCATTTCAAAAAAGATACATTGGAATTGGAAAAAGTTTTAAAAAGGGCAACAAAAATGATTAGGGGTATGGAACAGCTTCTATGAAGAGAGATTAATGAGACTGGGACTTTTCATCTTGGAAAAGAGACTACTAAGGAGGGAATATAATAGAGATCTATAAAATCATTACAGGTGTGGAGAAAGTAAATAAGGAAGTGTTATTTCTCCTTCTCATAACACAAGAACTAGGGGTCACCAAATGAAATTAATAGGCAGCAGATTTAAAACAAACAAAAGGAAGTAATTTTTGACACAACACACAGTCAACCTGTGGAACTCTTTTCCAGAGGCTATTGTGAAGGCCAAGACTATAACAGGGTTTAAAAAAGAACTAGATAAGTTCATGGAGGATAGGTCCATCAATGGCTATTAGCCAGAATGGGCAGGAATGGTGTCCCTAGCCTCTGTTTGCCAGAAGCTGGGAATTGGCGACAGGGAATGGATTCCTTAATGATTACCTGTTCTGTTCATTCCCTCTGGGGCACCTGGCATTGGCCATTGTCGGAAGACAGGATACTAAGCTAGATGGACCTTTGGTCTGATCCAGTATGGCCATTCTTATGTTCTAACCAGCATGAACAGGAGCAATACAAACTTCCTCAACTGTCTTGGCAATTTTCAGAGTAGCAGCCATGTTAGTCTGTATTCGCAAAAAGAAAAGGAGTACTTGTGGCACCTTAGAGACTAACCAATTTATCTGAGCATAAGCTTTCATGAGCTACAGCTCACTTCATCGGATGCATTCAGTGGAAAATACAGTGAGGAGATTTATATACACACAGAACATGAAAAGATGGGTGTTATCATACAGACTGTAAGGAGAGTGATCACTTAAGATGAGCTATTACCAGCAGGAGAGCGGGGGAGGGAGGGGAACCTTTTGTAGTGATAATCAAGGTGGGCCATTTCCAGCAGTTAACAAGAATGTCTGAGGAACAGTGGGGGGGGGAGGGGAATAAACATGGGGAAATAGTTTTACTTTGTGTAATGACCCATCCACTCCCAGTCTCTATTCAAGCCTAAGTTAATTGTATCCAGTTTGCAAATTAATTCTAATTCAGCAGTCTCTCGTTGGAGTCTGTTTTTGAAGTCTTTTTGTTGTAATATTGCAACTTTTAGGTCCGTAATCAAGTGACCAGAGAGATTGAGGTGTTCTCCGATTGGTTTATGAATGTTATAATCCTTGACGTCTGATTTGTGTCCATTTATTTTTTTACGTAGAGACTGTCCAGTTTGACCAATGTACATGGCAGAGGGGCATTGCTGGCACATGATGGCATATATCACATTGGTAGATGTGCAGGTGAATGAGCCTCTGATAGTGTGGCTGATGTGATTAGGCCCTATGATGGTGTCCCCTGAATAGATATGTGGACACAGTTGGCAACGGACTTTGTTGCAAGGATACGTTCCTGGGTTGGCGGTTCTGTTGTGTGGTGTGTGGTTGCTGGTGAGTATTTGCTTCAGGTTGGGGGGCTGTCTGTAGGCAACGACTGGCCTGTCTCCCAAGATCTGTGAGAGTGAGGGATCATTTTCCAGGATATGTTGTAAATCTTTGATGCGCTGGAGATGTTTTAGTTGGGGGCTGAAGGTGACAGCTAGTGGCGTTCTTTTGTTTTCTTTGTTGGGCCTGTCCTGTAGTAGGTGACTTCCGGATACTCTTCTGGCTCTGTCAATTTGTTTCTTCACTTCAGCAGGTGGGTATTGTAGTTGTAAGAATTACAACAAAAAGACTTCAAAAACTGACTCCAACGAGAGACTGCTGAATTGGAATTAATTTGCAAACTGGATACAATTAACTTAGGCTTGAATAGAGACTGGGAGTGGATGGGTCATTACACAAAGTAAAACTATTTCCCCATGTTTATCCCCCCCGCCCCCCCTGCCTTCCCCCATTCCTCAGACGTTGTTGTTAACTGCTGGAAATGGCCCACCTTGATTATCACTACAAAAGGTTTTCTCCCCCCGCCCCCCGCCCGCTGATAATAGCTCATCTTAAGTGATCACTCTCCTTACAGTGTGTATGATAACACCCATTGTTTCATGTTCTGTGTGTATATAAATCTCCTCACTGTATTTTCCACTGAATGCATCCGATGAAGTGAGCTGTAGCTCACAAAAGCTTATGCTCAGATAAATTGGTTAGTCTCTAAGGTGCCACAAGTACTCCTTTTCTTTTTGTCTCGGCAATGTACCTCAACCCAGTCCTGGAGGCACTAATTCTAGAAGTGCAGGCTAGTTCATTTTCCTTCTTTGCTGATTCAGTCACTGGCCTGTCTGTTGAGACATCCTGCAAAGATGCCAAGTGAAGTGATGGGTTTTCTGAAATGCATACCTAACCGCTAGGAACTGGAATGGGACCACAACTCATTTCAGAGAGGTCACTGAACCACCAGCAAATGTTTACTGCTTTCAGTCACTACTCACGTAGGCTGGATTCAAGCCCGCAGCCTCAAGGAAAAATTATCCCCATCTAATACCTATCTTCCGATACACCCCATCACCTATCCCCCTTTTTTAGTGAGCCAGCAGCACTGGTCTGTATTCTGGACTAGCAGTCTGTACAGTGGGTATTTTTTTTATAACCCTCATTTTAAGTTACACAAGTGCATGCGAAAGTAGAAAATATTTAGGGTCAGATTCTCTGTTGGAGTCACTGCATGTATGTCAATGTAGTTATACCAGCAGAACACATGGTCCTTAATTCCCCCCTCTCCACATACCCAACTTGTAGCTAAACTTTTTTTAAAAATACATTCAGATTAAACCATCATCGTCACTCCAGACTAAGATTTGGGATGTCAAGTTTCAAAGCATGAGTGAATGCTACCAGTGGAATTAAAAAGCCCCTTGAAATAGTTTTACTTAGCTTAGAAAGGATAATCCACCCAGAAATTTAACACCACAGGCACCACTGCAGCTTGTTTCAGTAAACATTATTCTCCTAAACCAACCATCAGAAATGAAATAGGGCAGTGGGTTTTTAAACCATTAGCTGCACATGCAATCTTTCTGTTACCTTCATCCTCCCTTTCGAGGATATGCAACTCCTGACTTTGTCTCAGGACTGAGCTACAGTTAAAGTTTTGCTGGCATAGTTATCTTGGTTAGGAATGAGAAAAAAACACACCCTAACTGACATAGCTATGCCAGCAAAACCCCCAGTGTACATGCAGTTAAACCAGAAAAAGTCTAATTGCCAATGTAGCTTATTTATTTGGTTAACTAGTATAAGCTACACTGGGAAAAGAACCTTCCATATGTATAAGCTGCATATCCAGTTTGCCACTATAGCTATACCAGTCACACTGACACGCCTTTTCTCGTGTAGCCAAGGCCTCCTTCTGGAGCACAGTTTCATTTGGGCATATAAAGACAGATTTTCAGCTCAACACTCACCATTGTGACTAGGTTTTTAAATGCACTCAGCCCTTGCTGTTTATTTTCATGCCTAAATGGGAGCTGAGCTCTTTTGAAAACCTGGTCATGGAGAATATGGATAGACAGAGAAATAGAGTTAATCAATGCCAATAAGGCCGTCTATGGTTCATCAGTTGACTTTAGGCTGTTGGTTTTGTGTTTTGACTCTTGCTGTGAATGTTTTAACTGTTCACTAAACTTCAACCCACTATGGGTTTTATACCTTAGCTACATATTTATTACAGATGGGTATGATAAGCTCACAGGAAAGAAACACAGGGAAGCACTACCTCAAACTAATCTAACTTCGTGACTCTTAATGAACAATTTAGTAAATATGTGGATATTGAAATGAAAGCAGTAAAAGGAACTGCTCTTTGAACAACAGATGTGGGCTGTAGCTGTGCTGTGGATTTGATGCATGCTCTAACTCATAGGTATGCAGCTTGTGTGGGCCGGTGACATTTAAAGAAATACATGTGCAGTCCAAAGGGGTTGGCTACAGAGCCTCTCGTCAATTGAAGCCATCCTGGGAATGCTAGTGGAGTGGATCACGCTTGTAGAAATTCCAGGCTGGGCCTGCTCCAGGTGGCGTCCCTCCCGAAACCATGAGACATACTTCATGGGAGGATAACAGATGAATGGAGTGTGTGTGTGTGTGTGTGTGTGTGGGGAGGGGGAGGGGAATCAGAAGTAAACCCAAAACATGTGGCTTCAAAGGGATAATGTAACTACTGTTTAAAATGTGCCTGTCTGCCCTTTGGCCACAGATGCAAAGAGAACTCAACTTCTCTGAAATTGGAGGTGGCTGAACTTGCCGATTTCAACAATATTCCCATCTTTGGTTTCTTCACATAAAAAAAACAGTGTGTTTCTAGCCCCTTTCCTTGTGAAGATAACTTAGAAAACAAAAACCGATGTCAACAAATCAACGAAAAGAACAGTCAGCCAGGCTCCACTTCTGCTGCAGGTCATAGAGAGGAGTTAGAGATAACATCTCCCTTTCCACCTCACCCACTTTTACATAAAAAGCTTTGAGGGGGTGTAGTGAGGCGATGTGGGTTCCTGCCGTCCCAGAGAGAGAAGAGCCCCTCTGGCTACCAGAGTGGGCGGAGCCAGGGAGCTCTGAGCCTGCCCCCCAGAAGGTCAGGTGTAGCACAGGAAGTATAAAGGCCCGACCCCAGAGCTCACTGGGAGAGCAGCCGCTGGGAAGACCAGATGCCTCTGGCCTACCTCCTGGTTAGGAAGCCACAGCAACCTAACGTGGACCCAAGGGCTGGCCGGGCCTGCTGCAGGCCAGCTACCCGGAGGAGTGGCTGAGCCTGCCCTGCACCAGCTATCCCGAGGAACCCATGGTGCTGGACCCCCCTGAGGACACCACCCCGACCCAGGTCCCTCAAGATGGGGAGTCTGGAAGTAGCCTGGGGGCAGCCGACCCTCGTCTGGCTGCAGCACAGCCAGAGCCCATGTCAGTGTGTTGAGGCCGGGATCCCCACTGACACAGCAGCGGGTCTCTTGCCGCTGCTAGGGCCCCGGGCTGGGATGCAATGGACTGGTAGGGCCTGCGTCCCCCCTGCCACCCACCTCGTGGGTAGCCGTCTCCCCCTCTGCCAGGCTTTCGGACCCAGGGCCTGGGCTCACTGTTGATAAACTGTTCTTGCTCAGCCCCTGCCTGAGGGCCTGAGCACCTGACTCACCATTGCCCTGCCCTGACCCAGGGCCTGGGCTGACGACAAACTGTGTTGTTTCAGCCCTCACAAAGGCCGCTGACGAAGACTCGTGCGGCTGGACTAATTCGCTGCTAGACCTCTTCCCGAACTTAGTGAGGCGGTGTGGGTCCCCACCGCCCCAAAGAGAGACAAGCCCCGGCTAATCTCTCTACAGGGGGATCCCAAAGACTCATCTCACAAACTTTTCCCAGAATTCTCAGGCCAGCCCTGGGTGCAATAATGGTCAGAGAACAGAGATCAATTACATTATTAGTAAGCAGGAAAACTAATATTACAGGTCCCTCTTTAAATACTGCAAGCAGTTCTGCTGACAGCACTACAATCAAGAATGATTTTGCAGTATCAAAAACATTGATTGGCTGTGATGTTCCTTAATCTTCTTTCTAGAGGTAGTATACTACTGGAAATAACCTGATACAGGTTTTGGTGTACCCGAAGCACCTATTTTGCATGACTGCAACCCATGGGTGCACAACTGGGGTTAAAGAGAACCTTGGGCCCAGCTAGCCCTGTCCCATTAAACCTACAGCCAATGTCAAGTGAGACCTAGGAGTCTGCAGCACTCGAGGAACCTATTGAGGAGGTGTGGAAGGACAAGGGGCAGCCCCACCCTAATCTCATCTAAAGGCCCCTCCCCCAGTTTAAGGGGAGGAACCACTGAACGCAGGTCTCAGCTGGAATCAGGGGACAACCAATGAAAAACAGGGATGGGGATGAGTGTCACTGGTTCAAAAGCAGGGAGTCAGAGGGGAACACAGAGCAAAGAACCCTGGATAGTGCCTACTGCTCCTTGAAGACATTCAAGGAGCTAGCGGACGTGGCTCAAAGGAACTCTGCCCGGATACATGAGCCATGGGAGGAGGAGAAATAGGCCCCACAGTCTCAGAGCCCCTTGCTATCCAGCAGCCTCCTCCTGGTATGGTGGACAGCCACCTTGACCAGTGCCAGGAGGAGGTTGACCAGGAGGTCTTGCGACATCATGGGGCCATGGGTGGGATGAGTGTAGATCAGGAGGTCAGGAAAAAGTGCAGCCAGAATATAAGGAGATGGTTCTGGAGGAGCCAGAAAAGTGGCTGCATCCTGGCGCACTCAAAGTAGATGTGCATCAGGGTCTTCCTCAAGCCACAGAAGGGGCAAGAGTTGGGGAGAGGGGGCGAACCACACCAGGTACACACCTGTGCTAATGGCTCTATGAAGGAGCTGCCAACTAATATCCCCGGCGGGCCATGGGACTAGGGTGGAATACAGGCTGGCCCACCAGGGCTCCTCACTCTTCACAGGTGGTAGAAGGACCCTCTACTTGGCATTGGGGCAGGACGCAAGGATGAGGAAATGAAAGGTGTGGGGCTACAAGCGCATACAGCTGTTTCCTAGGCATGATTCGGAAACAGACTGGCTGCAGGTCACACAGCCAGCTCGGGTATGTGGTGGGATCAGCTGGGGGGCTCACAGGGCAGGGGCCTGATTACAAGGCCCAGAGGGCCAGGGGTGAGGGGTGGGTGGGAAGCACCCTCCTGCTGGACCTGCTCAAGGAAGGCCTAAGAGGCAGGTGGTAAGGCTGCCTTCACCTCCTGGAGTATGTGCTGTGGGTATTTTTGAGAATATTCTCTATAGCAGTGTTTCTCAAATTCCACCACTGTGGCCGCATGCGGCCACCAGGAGCTTTTCTTGTGGCCACAGCCTCCTGGGCAGTGATTGGATGGCAAAGCAGCCGCCCCACCCCCTCTCTGTTGCTCCCGGATGTGCCACCTTGGTGTTGGTTGCTGGGGCTGCCAGCAGGGGGTTGGGCCCTGCCCCTGTCCTGCTCTGGAGACACTTGGGGCACAATGCTGGAGGAGCAGGCAGACAGTGAGTTCCCCACCTTCCTGGGGGTGGTGGGGCTAGGGCTTCAGCCCTGGAGTGGTGGGGTGGTAGGCTCTGGCCATGAGGCTTCAGGCTTTGCTCTCTGTCCCTGGGCCCTGGCCATGGGGCTTCGGGCTCTGGCCCCATCCCCTGGCTTTGGGCTACAGCCCAGGAGCTTCCAGCTCTGACTTCCCAGTGCCTCCCTCATTGCCCCTAGCCCCTACTGTCTATCCATCCACCTCCCCATCCAGGGCTTAATTTGTCCAAGGTGAGTAACTCTGCTGTAAAAAGTGATACTTGTATGTTTGTTAATATTACTTTTCACAGCTGACTTAGTAGCTAGCTGGGAGGCTGTGAAAAATATTAAACATACAAATATCACTTTTCACAGCAGCAGACTTACTAGCTAGCAATAAATAAATTATAATGATTTTCATGTGCATATTTATTTATTTTTCCTAAAGTTAATTAAGTATTTTAGGAAAAATTGTCAGAGTGGCCACCAGCAAGAGTTGGTAGCCACACTCTGAGGCCACTAAAAATTTTGTCGTGAGAACCCCTGCTCTACAGTCACTGGTAATCAGTGCCAGAGTGGAGCAATTTGTAGTCATCATGGTAAAGGTCTGTTTTAGAGGATCATCCAGAAAGTAAATCATCTAGAAAATAAAGAATCTGAATTTTAGGGAAGGGATTTTGACATATCTTTGGATAACAGACAAAGACAGGCACATGATCCAAGACTTGGAAAGGTTCAGAAGGAAATGCTACACATCTATCAATCTAGCCTAGAATAAGATTCCTGGCCAGGAGAATAGAATGTAGTCTTTATTCCCTGAGGTTAAATAGCACTCAGGGTCTGGAAGCTGTGATTCAGATGTAAAGGAAGAGAGCTGTGATTGTAGGAGAAAATATATATTTTGGAGATGTGAGGCAGTGAACCTGAGGACCTAGAGCATTATTGAAATGTTTAACGTGTCTAGATGTGCCAGTAAAAACATAAGGAATGTAGGGGCCTGTCTGGTAATCTATATATCCTAGACATATTGCTTGGTCCTGCATTGAGCTCTGTGTGTGGGGATCTCTCATTGAGAATTGAGCCAAATTCTATTCCTGTCTAACACACTGGAAATGACCCACCTGCCATCTTCATCTGCAGTGGTTGTGTTCGCCACAAAGGGCAGGTTTTTATGAACTGGCAAAGAAAACTACTCCTGGTGTGGGAGCAAGAAGAGTTGCAGGACACCTGCTCCAATCCATCCCCAACTATTTAATTTCCAGATCTTTCAGGTGGGTGTCGTGTGTTAGTACCCCATTAGCCTTTTCTTCTGTAAAATGACTGATCACATACTCTTTCTTGGTAAGGTACAGTGTCCACTCTACTTTCCGTTACACAGCATTTAAAAACTGCCCCTTCTTTGAAAGGATTTCTCACTGTTAATTCTATGAGGAACACATCTTTCTTGACTCATCTCTCTCCTCAGCCACTGTAATAGTGAGAGGCAGCCCCACCCAGGTGCCATAAGCAACCAAACCACATTTTAAAAATGTACATAATAAAAAGAGAGTAAATGCAAAGGGTCCATGTGATGGTATTATCCTCCCAGTTTAATTTGGGTTAGTAAACCGATCACTTACATGATCATTAAACCTTAATACTACTTTCTAATTCTCCTGATTCTCTCAGGAGGTGTGTACTTCATTAAAAATCGGTCTCTACACCTTTTCCTCTTAGGCTGGAGGGACATTGTACTGTAGTTGTGTTTGTCAGTTATCTCTATCCTTACCCTTATACAGGCCACCACCTGTCCCGACATCCTGACTAGGCCGTCTGCGAGATTAAACATGGGACCTCTGGAGTCACGGGGGCTACTCACATATTTTAAGTTAAGCAGGTGCAAGGTCTTTGCAGAACTGGGGCCATAAATCCTTTTTTTCAGTTTTGTTGTTTTTGTTTCTAGTTTTCCTCAGAAAAAAATCCAGCTTTATTCAAAAGCAGAAGAACAGCGTTAGCAGCTAAAATCTGTTTTAAAAATTGTTATGAGTCACGCTAATTATTTGTATTACAGCTGTGTGCAGGGACCCAACCAAGATTGAGGCCCCATTGCAGCAGGTGTGTTGTACAAACACACATGACCTGATCCTGTTACTTGATCCGTGCACCTGGATGGTTTTGAGTTATTTAATTTTTTTAAAGGTATGCATAAATAAAATAAATACCAGGGCTCCCAGCTGGTCCAGACATTATCAGCTGACAATTCACTGTAGGCATCTGCTACAAGATAGTACACTCACCGATGGGGCACCTCCTCCTGGCTACTCTGGCGATTAGCTCCTTCCAGGTCCAATGCTCCCTTTCACCATTCATTTATGTGCCCCACAGCCTCTCTCTCCACAACTCAGGGTACTTTCTTTTCCTGGCTCGATCCTCTGGCCAGGTCACTATAGTCCTCACCTTGCAAAGTCCTATTGGATGACTCCCAGGCAATCTTCTGTTCTACTGCCCAATCTGTGCCACTTTCCCAGTGGCTGATAGGGGAATCTGGGCCCACTCTCTACTCCGGGTTCCAGATCAGGGACCCTCTAATCAGCAGCCAAGGTCTGAAACGTCCCATCTTGCTGACATTTCCCTGAGCCTTTTCCTACTCCACCTCCCCCAGGCTTTTGCTCCACCACCCTTCTGGATAAATCCTCCCTTCAGGGCCTGCATCCCGTGGGGTTTTTACTCTCCTCCTGCGTTTCCTTCCTTCCCTAACATCCAGAGAGTGGCTGCAGGCTCCCTCACTGCAGCCCTTGTCAGCTGCCAACTTCCTGGCTTTATACTAGCCCCACCTCTTCCTTCTCATCTGGGCTCCTCCATCAATCTGGGGTTACTTAGGCCAGTGTTTTTTGAAGTTCGGGTTGTGACCCAGTACTGGGTCATGGCATGGAAGGCACTGGGTCACTCTGGTCAGCAGTGCCGACCGGGACGTTAAAAGTCCCATCAACGGTGCTGCCCCGCTAAGGCAGGCTAGTGCCTACCTGTTCTGACACTGTGCTGCACCCCAGAAGCAGCCAACAGTGGGTCCAGCTTCTAAGCAGGGGGGTCACAGGGCTCCACGTGCTGCCTCTGCCCCAAGCACTGGCTCCACACCAGTGGAACCGGCCAATGGGAATTGCGGGAAGGGCATGGTGCCTGCAGTCGAGAGTTGCGCGAAGCCATTTGTGTGCCTCCACCTAGGAGCCTGACCTGCTGCTGGCCGCTTCCGGGGCGGAGCGTGGTCTGTGGTGCCAGGACAGGCGGGAAGCCTGCCTCTGCACCCTGGCTGCACCACTGACCGGGAGTCACTGGAGGTAAATCCATGCCCCAACCCTGTGCCCCAATCCCCTGCCTCAGCCTTGAGCCCCCCAAACCTGGGTCCCCTTCCTGCACCCCAAATCCCTCATCCCCAGCCCAGAGCCTGCACCCCCAGCCCAGAGCCCTGACCTCCTCCCACCCCTTAATGTCCCGGTCAGCAGTGCTGACCAGAGCGACCCACATGCTATGACCCAGTCCTGGGTCGTGACATGAACTTTGAAAAACACTGGTTTACATAAACCAAACCCTAATTCGTATACTATTAGAATTATTGACATTTGTATCTAACCTTTATCAGGATTCAATTCTTGCTCAGAAACTACTAGATTGATAACCTATAGCAGCGTAATACTTTACAGACCATTTCTTTTCTTATTGCAATTTGTACCACTTAATAACAATTCAAAGAAAAATCATACACCCAGAAAAGTGAGTGGGGAAGAAATGCCGTGAACACGATGCTGATCTTTTGGGGGTATAAACTTGAATTGGTTCCTTTCATGGCCACACTGCTATTATAGAAATGTTACTAACCTTTTATAAAAAGTGATTAATAGATGGTTTGATAAATAATTAGTCAATTGTTATAGATTATAATAGAGTCCAACAAGTCAAAAGGTTGCTTAAAACCAGAGCTTATAAACAGCTGGAATAATCTTCCCCCTTACAACCATCAAGTCTACATACTGCTCTGGTCTATAACATGCTTATAGCATCCATTAATCATTTATTAACTAATTATAAACTATATATACCCTTCCTGCATGTCCACCCCTTGTAAGTGTCAAACTCAAAGATAAATAATTATGGCTCAGATTTGGATACTCCTTTCTGACTAGTACCTGACTCCTTGAGTCAGTGGGACTTTTTTAGCTGAAAAAGGTATTCAGTATGAGTACAGGTAACAGAACCTGGCCTTTTTTTTATACATGGCAAAAAATATCTACTGCTATCTTGAGAATCCAAGTTTGTTACAGTGTTACAGACTGGCAGAATCTAGCCTTGAGGTTTTTAAACTGTCTTTGCCTGATATCTGGGCCTCTTGCAATGTAATTTCAATCCTAATAATGTACTTGAATTTTCTCATTATTCAGCAGCAAGGAAGGGGACTGAGGTTTGAATAGCAAACTGCTTGCATTGGTTCAAAGTGTAGGCAGGTTCAAGTTCTTCTTAGAAAGATTGAGGTGCAAACTAAATCATATATTTAGAGGACAATGTCAATCAGTTATTTCTCTCAGAGGCTTTTTTTCACTCTTAGTTTATACTACTACTTTCCAAAAAGCT
Organism: Lepidochelys kempii; assembly: GCF_965140285.1. Taxonomy (NCBI): domain Eukaryota; kingdom Metazoa; phylum Chordata; order Testudines; family Cheloniidae; genus Lepidochelys; species Lepidochelys kempii. The sequence continues at coordinate 73,680,177 of NC_136390.1, read as the reverse complement.
TGAGTATAATTTCCCCCCTTCTTTTGTTCTCTCCTATTTCACAAACATTAATTCTTTCCATCTAGCCCCCCTATTGGGAGCAGAGATGAAATAAACAGCTGTGTTAGTAACAACTCAAACAATTCTACCTTCTAGTCATGCCAAAATACTTTTGTCTGTACACCAACACCATCAACTATGTCAGCACTGCTTTAGGAATAGGATTTGCACAACCAGCAATGGCAACAAAACAAAACCCTTGACTTTTCATATGTCCTACAAAAATAATGACTACTTAAAAAACACTCCCGGTAGATTCTGAAAATATGCAATTAGCTGCCTATTAAAATCTGAAGGGATTCAACGAGACTACAAAGTAGAATAGTTTTAATATATCAGCATTGCTATGAATCAGAAGAGCTGAATAAAATAATGTAGAGCATTAGCATTATGGCAGGCACCATCAGGTGGTGCAGTTACACACAGTCTTTCAAGTTCTTAACACATAAGCAAGTTTTGACTCTTGAAAAGGCATGCTATGTTGTTTTTAGTTTTGTGTTGTTAGTTTTGGGTACAGGCAGTTTATAGTGAGAAAGAGTTGTGCTAGCAGCAGAAGACATTGCTCTTTGCCTTGATGTGTAACTAGAGTCATTTTTGGGGGCACAGTTGCTCCCTGGGAAGCAGCCATTTGTGTTGGGCTGAGATTGCTGAAAGAGGGGATTGTCCTGCATCCTCTTTGACCACCTCTGTTCCAGGACTGGTATGTGTGTGTAAATAAACCAGTTATATTTAAATATATACCATACTCTATGTCACTGATTTCTCCTCTCCTGGGAAGCCAACCTGCAAGACCCTGGACATCTGCTACTGCTTGGTGGAGGGGCAACACATATCAGAAAAGGACACTGGTATGAGAAAAAGGACAACAATATTTTAGCTGATATGGCCAAGTATGGTAAGGCTCCCTTGTGGGGCAAGTACAAACTGTGCAGTTACCATTTCTGAATTAAAGCGACCCCGAATCAGCCAGCGCTGAAGGAAGTGTATAACTGTAAGCAGGTGCAAAGGCCTCTTGAGCACAATGGGGATCCTTGCATGTTTACGACCGTGCATGTGTTGAAGCACTTGGCGAGATTGGAACCTTTGTGAGCAGAGATCTGCATCCTTGATAGCACCTTCCCATTTATCCTGAGGATGAGCAGCCCTGTTCCTCATTTTTATTCTTCCCCTTTTTCTGTTAATGCTTTGTTTATGACCAAGTGACTTTTGTGTGTCCGGCCCTTGGATTGGTGTAAATATGAAAAGAGAACCAATATTGGTTTGTTATTAATGTGTCATGGCACATGGTTCATATATTATTGATGAATGGTATAAATGACTGCCTGCTGTCCATTTACTTTATTGTAAAATGTTAATATTAATTATTTAAAACAGAATAATTTTAAGAGAGGTCAAATCTAGGGCCGAAAATGCTTGACTGGCCGTGGTGTATTCGTTCTTCTTCCGTGCACGCATCTGTGATAGGTGGATGTGCCCTATATTCAAAATGTATCCTCTAATGCAGTCTAATGCAGTGGTTCTCAGACTCTTTTTCACTGGTGACCCCTTTCACACAGCAAGCCTCTGAGTGCAACCCCGTTATAAATTAAAAACACCTTTTTTTTATATTTAACACTATTTTAAATGTTGGAAGTGGAGCAGGGTTGTGGGTGGAGCTGGGCTGGTGGGGCTCAGGCTATCAGCACCACCATGTGCAGGGGCTGACAGCTCATACAACCCCCAGGTAATTACTCTGTGACTCCCTGAGGGGTTGCGACTCCCCCATTTGAGAACCCCCGCTCTAATGGAAGCAGCTAGAAAGGCTGCTGGTGCTAGTCATAGGGGCAAACTAATCTAACTCCAAGCCCTGGTCTACACTAGGACTGGAGGTCGAATTTAGGAGCGTTAAATTGATGTAAACCTGCACCCGTCCACACAATGAAGCCCTTTTTTCCGACTTAAAGGGCTCTTAAAATCGATTTCCTTACTCCACCCCTGACAAGTGGATTAGCACTTAAATTGGCCTTGCTGGGTCAAATTTGGGGTACTGTGGACACAATTCGACGGTATTGGCCTCCGGGAGCTATCCCAGAGTGCTCCATTGTGACCGCTCTGGACAGCACTCTCAACTCAGATGCACTGGCCAGGTAGACAGGAAAAGAACCACAAACTTTTGAATCTCATTTCTTGTTTGGCCAGTGTGGCAAGCTGCAGGTGACCATGCAGAGCTCATCAGCAGAGGTGACCATGATGGAGTCCCAGAATCGCAAAAGAGCTCCAGCATGGACTGAACGGGAGGTACGGGATCTGATCGCTGTATGGGGAGAGGAATCCGTGCTATCAGAACTCCGTTCCAGTTTTTGAAATGCCAAAACCTTTGTCAAAATCTCCCAGGGCATGAAGGACAGAGGCCATAACAGGGACCCGAAGCAGTGCCGCGTGAAACTTAAGGAGCTGAGGCAAGCCTACCAGAAAACCAGAGAGGCGAACGGCCGCTCCGGGTCAGAGCCCCAAACATGCTGCTTCTATGATGAGCTGCATGCCATTTTAGGGGGTTCAGACACCACTACCCCAGCCATTTTGTTTGACTCATTCGATGGAGGCAACACGGAAGCAGGTTTTGGGGACAAAGAAGATGGTGATGATGATGAGGTTGTAGATAGCTCACAGCAAGCAAACAGAGAAACCAGTTTTCCCTACAGCCAGGAACTGTTTCTCACCCTGGACCTGGAGCCAGTACCCCCCCCCGAACCCACCCAAGGCTGCCTCCTGGACCTGGCAGGCGAAGAAGGGACCTCTGGTGAGTGTACATTTAAAATACTATACATGGTTTAAAAGCAAATATGTGAAAGGATTAATTTGCCCTGGCATTCGCGGCTCTCCTGGCTGTACTCCCAAAGCCTTTGCAAAAGGTTTCTGGGGAGGGCAGCCTTATTGCGTCCTCCATGGTAGGACACTTTACCACTCCAGGCCAGTAGCACGTACTTGGGAATCATTGTACAACAAAGCATTGCAGTGTATGTTTGCTGGCGTTCAAACAACATCCGTTCTTTATCTCTCTGTGTTATCCTCAGGAGAGTGAGATATCATTCATGGTCACCTGGTTGAAATAGGGTGCTTTTCTTCAGGGGACACTCAGAGGTGCCCGTTCCTGCTGGGCTGTTTGCCTGTGGCTAAACAGAAATGTTCCCCACTGTTAGCCACGGGGAGGGGGAGGGTTGGGGGGTAGCCACGCCGTGGGGGGAGGCAAAATTTAACTGGGATTTAACTGGGAATTGGTCCTGCTTCGAGCAGGGGGTTGGACTAGATGACCTTCTGGGGTCCCTTCCAACCCTGATATTCTATGATTCTATGAAAATGCGACCTTGTAACGAAAGCACATGTGCTATGTATGTAATGTTAACAGTAAGGTTTACCCTGAAAGAGTGTAGCCATTGTTTTATAAAATGTTTCTTTTTAAATACCGCTGTCCCTTTTTTATCTCTGCCAGCTGCACGTGTTTCAATGATCACAGGATCTTCTCCTTCCCAGAGGCTAGTGAACATTAGAAAGAAAAAATAATGCAATCTTGATGAAATGTTCTCTGAGCTCATGCTGTCCTCCCACACTGACAGAGCACAGACGAATGCGTGGAGGCAAATAATGTCAGAGTGCAGGAAAGCACAAAATGACCGGGAGGAGAGGTGGCAGGCTGAAGAGAGTAAGTGGCGGGCTGAAGAGAGTAAGTGGCGGGCTGAAGACAGGGCTGAAGCTCAAATGTGGCGGCAGCGTGATGAGAGGAGGCAGGATTCAATGCTGAGGCTGCTGGAGGATCAAACCAATATGCTCCAGTGTATGGTTGATCTGCAGCAAAGGCAGCTGGAGCACAGACTGCCGCTACAGCCCCTGTGTAACCAACCACCCTCCTCCCCAGGTTCCATAATCTCCTCACCCAGACGCCCAAGAATGCGGTGGGGGGGCCTCGGGCCAACCAGCCACTCCACCACAGAGGATTGCCCAAAAAAACAGAAAGCTGGCATTCAATAAATTTTAAAGTTGTAAACTTTTAAAGTGCTGTGTGGCATTTTCCTTCCCTCCTCCACCACCCCTCATGGGCTACCTTGGTAGTCATCCCCCTATTTGTGTGACGAATGAATAAAGAATGCATGAATGTGAAGCAACAATGACTTTATTGCCTCTGCAAGCGGTGATCGCAGGAAGGAGAGGAGGGTGGTTAGCTTACAGGGAAGTAGAGTGAACCAAGGGGCGGGGGGTTTCATCAAGGAGAAACAAACAGAACTTTCACACCGTAGCCTGTCCAGTCATGAAACTGGTTTTCAAAGCTTCTCTGATACGTACCGCGCCCTCCTGTGCTCTTCTAACCGCCCTGGTGCGTAACCAGCAGCCAGGCGATTTGCCTCAACCTCCCACCCCGCCATAAACGTCTCCCCCTTACTCTCACAGATATAGTGGAGCGCACAGCAAGCAGTAATAACAGTGGGAATATTGGTTTCGCTGAGGTCTAAGCGAGTCAGTAAACTGCACCAGCACGCTTTTAAATGTCCAAATGCACATTCTACCACCATTCTGCACTTGCTCAGCCTATAGTTGAACAGCTCCTGACTACTGTCCAGGCTGCCTGTGTACGGCTTCATGAGCCATGGCATTAAGGGATAAGCTGGGTCCCCAAGGATAACTATAGGCATTTCAACATCCCCAACAGTTATTTTCTGGTCTGGGAAGAAAGTCCCTTCCTGCAGCTTTTGAAACAGACCCAGAGTTCCTGAAGATGCGAGCGTCATGCACCTTTCCCGGCCATCCCACGTTGATGTTGGTGAAACGTCCCTTGTGATCCACCAGAGCTTGCAGCACTATCGAAAAGTACCCCTTGCGGTTTATGTACTCGCCGGCTTGGTGCTCCGGTGCCAAGATAGGGATATGGGTTCCGTCTATGGCCCCACCACAGTTAGGGAATCCCATTGCAGCAAAGCCATCCACTATGACCTGCACATTTCCCAGGGTCACTACCCTTGATATCAGCAGATCGTTGACTGCGTTGGCTACTTGCATCACAGCAGCCCCCACAGTAGATATGCCCACTCCAAATTGATTCCCAACTGACCGGTAGCTGTCTGGCATTGCAAGCTTCCACAGGGCTATCACCACTCACTTCTCAACTGTGAGGGCTGCTCTCATCTTGGTATTCATGCGCTTCAGGGCAGGGGAAAGCAGGGCAGGGGAAAGCGTAGTGATCAATGGCTCCGTGTCTAGTTGGCAGCCAGTATCTAGCGGAGTGCCCCAAGGGTCGGTCCTGGGGCCGGTTTTGTTCAATATCTTCATTAATGATCTGGAGGATGGTGTGGATTGCACCCTGAGCAAGTTTGCAGATGACACTAAACTGGGAGGCGTGGTAGATACACTGGAGGGTAGGGATAGGATACAGAGGGACCTAGACAAATTGGAGGATTGGGCCAAAAGAAATCTGATGAGGTTCAACAAGGACAAGTGCAGAGTCCTGCACTTAGGACGGAAGAATCCCATGCACCGCTACAGACTAGGGACCGAATAGCTAGGCAGCAGTTTTGCAGAGAAGGACCTAGGGGTGACAGTGGATGAGAAGCTGGATATGAGTCAACAGTGTGCCCTTGTTGCCAAGAAGGCCAACGGCATTTTGGGGTGTATAAGTAGGGGCATTGCCAGCAGATCGAGGGACGTGATCGTTCCCCTCTATTCGACATTGGTGAGGCCTCATCTGGAGTACTGTGTCCAGTTTTGGGCCCCACACCACAAGAAGGATGTGGAAAAATTGGAAAACGTCCAGCAGAGGGCAACAAAAATGATTAGGGGACTAGAACACATGACTTATGAGGAGAGGCTGAGGGAACTGGGATTGTTTAGTCTACAGAAGAGAAGAATGAGGGGGGATTTGATAGCTGCTTTTAACTACCTGAAAGGTGGATCCGAAGAGGATGGATCTAGACTATTCTCAATAATAACAGATGACAGGACAAGGAGTAATGGTCTCAAGTTGCAGTGGGGGAGATTTAGGTAGGATATTAGGAAAAACTTTTTCACTAGGAGGGTGGTGAAACACTGGAATGCGTTACCTAGGGAGGTGGTGGAATCCCCTTCCTTAGAAGTTTTTAAGGTCGGGCTTGACAAAGCCCTGGCTGGGATGATTTAGTTGGGATTGGTCCTGCTCTGGGCAGGGGGTTGGACTAGATGACCTCCAGAGGTCCCTTCCAACTCTGATATTCTATGATTCTATGATTCTAAGTCACAAAGTTCCATGAAAGTGCCCTTACGCATGCGAAAGTTTTGCAGCCACTGGGAATCGTCCCAGACCTGCAACACTATGCGGTCCCACCAGTCTGTGCTTGTTTCCCGAGCTCAGAATCGGCATTCCACCGCATGAACCTGCCCCATTAGCACCATGATGCATGCATTGGCAGGGCCCATGCTTTCAGAGAAATCTGTGTCCATGTCCTCATCACTCACGTGACCGCACTGATGTCGCCTCCTCGCCCAGTATCGCTCTGCCAGGTTCTGGAGCTGCATATACTGCTGGATAATGCATGTGGTGTTTAATGTGCTCCTAATTGCCAAAGTGAGCTGACCAGCCTCCATGCTTGCCTTGGTATGGCGTCCGCACAGAAAAAAGGCGTGGAACGATTGTCTGCCGTTGCTCTGACGGAGGGAGGGGCGACTGACGACACGGCTTACAGGGTTAGAATCATAGAATCATAGAATATCAGGGTTGGAAGGGACCCCAGAAGGTCATCTAGTCCAACCCCCTGCTCAAAGCAGGACCAATTCCCAGTTAAATCATCCCAGCCAGGGCTTTGTCAAGCCTGACCTTAAAAACCTCTAAGGAAGGAGATTCTACCACCTCCCTAGGTAACGCATTCCAGTGTTTCACCACCCTCTTAGTGAAAAAGTTTTTCCTAATATCCAATCTAAACCTCCCCCACTGCAACTTGAGACCATTACTCCTCGTTCTGTCATCTGCTACCATTGAGAACAGTCTAGAGCCATCCTCTTTGGAACCCCCTTTCAGGTAGTTGAAAGCAGCTATCAAATCCCCCCTCATTCTTCTCTTCTGCAGGCTAAACAATCCCAGCTCCCTCAGCCTCTCCTCATAACTCATGTGTTCCAGTCCCCTAATCATTTTTGTTGCCCTTCGCTGGACTCTCTCCAATTTATCCACATCCTTCTTGAAGTGTGGGGCCCAAAACTGGACACAGTACTCCAGATGAGGCCTCACCAATGTCGAATAGAGGGGAACGATCACGTCCCTCGATCTGCTCGCTATGCCCCTACTTATACATCCCAAAATGCCATTGGCCTTCTTGGCAACAAGGGCACACTGCTGACTCATATCCAGCTTCTCGTCCACTGTCACCCCTAGGTCCTTTTCCGCAGAACTGCTGCCTAGCCATTCGGTCCCTAGTCTGTAGCTGTGCATTGGGTTTTTCCGTCCTAAGTGCAGGACCCTGCACTTATCCTTATTGAACCTCATCAGATTCCTTTTGGCCCAATCTTCCAATTGGTCTAGGTCCTTCTGTATCCTATCCCTCCCCTCCAGCGTATCTACCACTCCTCCCAGTTTAGTATCATCCGCAAATGATACTTCATTGGCTGGCTTCAGGGAGCTAAAATCAACAAAGGGTGTGCCTGTACATCAAGGAGTATTTCAGGCAGGACTGCACGGAGGGTTCCAATAAGAAATGGTGCACCTAAGTTATCGTTGTTATTGGAACAAGGAGGTTAGCCTGGCCTCTGATTGATACATGGCTAGATTTACCTCGCTGCACCTTCTCTGTGAGTGACTGCAGTGTGACCTCGAGGAATGAGTCCCCTAGACAGCTGGGAGGGGAGGGGGGAAGCAAATGAGTACAAAACAAATCTGGTCTATTTCTTGTTTTGATCCACTCAGAAGTTCAGAAGATGGTACAATAGGACTGCTAGCCATCCTCATCTCTTGCCTGCCCGGCAGAAGATGGTACAATAGGACTGCTAGCAATCCGTATCGCCTGCCTGCTCACCATAAGATGGTTCAATAGGACTGACTGCAGGACTAAAGAGAATGACCTGGTCAAGTCACTTCTAATGTAGTCCCTGCACCCATGTGTGGCCAGGAGTGCCTTGGACATGACGATGATGGCTACCAGTCCTATTGTACCGTCTGCTGCCACAAGGCAAGGGGTTGCTGCTGCTGTGTAGCAATGCAGTACCATGTCTGCCAGCACCCAGGAGACATATGGTGACGGTTACCTGAGCGGGCTCCAGGCTTGCCGTGGTATGGCGTCTGCTCAGGTAACTCAAGAAAAAAGGCGCAAAATGATTGTCTGCTGCTGCTTTCACAGAGGGAGGGAGGGAGCGAATGGGGGCCTGACGATATGTACCCAGAACCACCCGTGACAATGTTTTAGCCACATCAGGCATTGGGATCTCAACCCAGAATTCCAATGGGCAGCGGAGACTGCGGGAACTGTAGGATAATCCATGCTAGGCTAGTGTGGCTCTTTGTCACCCTGGGGGCCAGACTACATTTAGGGGTTTAGAAACTGGAGCGACAATCATAAAAAGGGATTGCGGTGGCTACAGAAATGCCTCCATGGAACCAGGAATGGAAAGAAGCACTAATTTGACCAAAGTTTTAGCTACTGCTTGGCTCCCTAGATCCAAACTGCACCATCATGTGAGGGGAGGGAAAGAGAACATATGTTTTAAGAGCCTGTCATACTTTAGGGGCATATTTTCCTCTCAGATTCCCATAGTGGATCTCTGACTTGTAGAAACAACAACAGAAAAAGAAACCTAGAAGAGCTCCTGGGACTGAGGAGAGGGAAGGAGCTAGGAGTGCGGCTTGGCAGGTCTAAATGGTCTGTTCAGCAGGCAGTGCACAGGGGTTAGGTGCTATAGAGAAACATGAAAGAGTCAGATACTGTAGATGGATCTGTCCATGTAGAATATTGGAGTTAAAAGGTGAATTTTACCCTTAGACTTTAATATTGATGATGGATATTATAGTAGCCCCTAGAGGCCCCAGCTGAGGACAGGGCAACATTGTGCCAAGAGGTGTACACGCAGTGAGACAGAACGTATGACAAAGTACTTACAATCTAAACAGGCAAAGCAGACATGAGGGGGTGGGGGTGGGCATGACTTGCCCACGCTCACTGAGCAGGTCAGTGGCAGAGCAGGGAATAGAACTCAGGTCTTCAAGCTCCAACTCTCATTCCCTACCCCTTAAATTGCAGTGTGTTCCCTAGAACCAAATGGATCAGGAGGGCATGAAAGCCAGATCTGTGACTTTCCACAGGCTTCTGTGGCACCAAAGAACTTGAATTCAATGGGACAGAGAGGCTGGATCAATGGAAGGATCAATCTGAAATTTGAATGAGTAATTTAGGATACCTGGAAAACAGTTCTTAAAACCCTGCTCTTAAGGAGTGTGTGTGTGTGCTGGAGGGGGGTGTATGTGTGTGTGTTTTAATTGCTTTGTGGTGCTGGCAGGGGAGAAAAGCAGAACACGCAGGTCTAATCATCCCTTCGCTATTGATTGCCATGTGCGTCACTGAGTGCAGAAGTGTGGGAGGTGCAAGCGTGCCTTACAATCAAGTCACCAGCCTTTCAGGATTCTAACGACACCTCCTGGGGGATGCTTTCTTTCTTTTCCTTTTCAAAATAAAATAAAAAAAAACAAACCAGGAAAGGAAACAAATGCTCCTAACAATTCAACTCAAAACAATCTGGGGGGAGGAAAAACTTTTTTTTTGCATAAAACCTTTTAAAAAATTATTTGGTTTAGTGGTAGTTAAAGATAATGGGGCCCTCTAGCAGTCTGGAAGTGACAGTAGAGAGGAAATTCATAGGTTTCATGGCTAGATGGGACCACTGTAAGCATTTAGTCTGACCTGCTTTGCACAGGCCCCAGAATCTCTCACAGTCATAGTTGCATCAGGCCCAATGTAACCACTAGAGCTGGTCTGAACATGTTTCCAGTAAATGTTTTTCCATCCAACTATGTTGTTTCATCAAAGCCAAAACGTTCCTGAGACATACTGATTCTGACAAAAATGTTAACAGGAAGGATTCTGAGGTCTAGGGTGGACTCCCCAGTCACTTCCTGACAGAAACTGAAACCAAAAACCTGACCTTTTCTTCCAAAAACCAGATCCATTTGGAGAGAAGACAGGGAGATTCACTTGCGGGCTCCCAAACTATTCATAATACCCAGGTTTCCCTTTTCCTGCTGGCCTCTCAGTACAATATTCCTAAAGTACTGCCTTGTGTTGTCATCTCCCCCTTTTCATCAGCCCCTCTCCCTTTCCCTCATATGCAGGCACAGGACATTGAATTCAATGCACATGTTGCCATTGACATTAAGACATGTAGGATAAAGCCCATGATGTATGAAATGTAAGGAAATGAAGACCCTCCTGCTCACAAATCATTGTCTTGGCTGCCGTTTGAGTGGATGCCAAGTTGTCTAGGCTGTGGAGGGAGGGTGCATGATGAAGTGGGGAGGAGGTGTGGTCAGGTCATCCACAAACCAAGCTATGGCAAGCTATGGCAGCCAGTAGGGACAGCCCCAACGGAGGGGCCAGGGCTGGCCACTGTTGCTTGGTTCCTCTGTTCGGGTCTGCACTGATTCGGGGATGAGTCTGGCTCTGGGTTTCTGTCAGAAACTTCAATCCATTGGTGATCTTCCTGATAACACCATCCTGGCCACTATGGATGTAGAAGCCCTCTACACCAACATTCCACACAAAGATGGACTACAAGCCGTCAAGAACACTATCCCCGATAATGTCACGGCTAACCTGGTGGCTGAACTTTGTGACTTTGTCCTTACCCATAACTATTTCACATTTGGGGACAATGTATACCTTCAGATCAGCGGCACTGCTATGGGTACCCGCATGGCCCCACAGTATGCCAACATTTTTATGGCTGATTTAGAACAATGCTTCCTCAGCTCTCGTCCCCTAAAGCCCCTACTCTACTTGCGCTATATTGATGACATCTTCATCATCTGGACCCAGGGAAAAGAAGCCCTTGAGGAATTCCACCATGATTTCAACAATTTCCATCCCACCACCAACCTCAGCCTGGTCCAGTCCACACAAGAGATCCACTTCCTGGACACTACAGTGCTAATAAACAATGGTCACATAAACACCACCCTATACCGGAAACCTACTGACCGCTATTCCTACCTGCATGCCTCCAGCTTTCACCCTGACCACACCACACGATCCATCGTCTACAGCCAAGCTCTGCGATACAACCGCATTTGCTCCAACCCCTCAGACAGAGACAAACACCTACAAGATCTCTGTCAAGCTTTCTTACAACTACAATACCCACCTGCAGAAGTAAAGAAACAGACTGATAGAGCCAGAAGAGTTCCCAGAAGTTACCTACTACAGGACAGGCCTAACAAAGAAAATAACAGAACGCCACTAGCCGTCACCTTCAGCCCCCAACTAAAACCCCTCCAACGCATTATTAAGGATCTACAACCTATCCTAAAGGATGACCCAACACTCTCACAAATCTTGGGAGACAGGCCAGTCCTTGCCTACAGACAGCCCCGCAACCTGAAGCAAATACTCACCAACAACCACATACCACACAACAGAACCACTAACCCAGGAACTTATCCTTGCAACAAAGCCCGTTGCCAATTGTGCCCACATATCTATTCAGGGGACACCATCACAGGGCCTAATAACATCAGCCACACTATCAGAGGCTCGTTCACCTGCACATCCACCAATGTGATATATGCCATCATGTGCCAGCAATGCCCCTCTGCCATGTACATTGGTCAAACTGGACAGTCTCTACGTAAAAGAATAAATGGACACAAATCAGATGTCAAGAATTATAACATTCATAAACCAGTCGGAGAACACTTCAATCTCTCTGGTCACGCAATCACAGAGATGAAGGTCGCTATCTTAAAACAAAAAAACTTCAAATCCAGACTCCAGCGAGAAACTGCTGAATTGGAATTCATTTGCAAATTGGATACTATTAATTTAGGCTTAAATAGAGACTGGGAGTGGCTAAGTCATTATGCAAGGTAGCCTGTTTCCTCTTGTTTTTTCCTACCCCCCCCCCCAGATGTTCTGGTTTAACTTGGATTTAAACTTGAAGAGTGGTCAGTTTGGATGAGCTATTACCAGCAAGAGAGTGAGTTTGTGTGTGTATGGGGGTGGGGGGGATGTGAGAAAACCTGGATTTGTGCAGGAAATAGCCCAACTTGATTGTCATGCACATTGTGTAAAGAGTTGTCACTTTGGATGGGCTATCACCAGCAGGAGAGTGAATTTGTGTGGGGGGGTGGAGGGTGAGAAAACCTGGATTTGTGCTGGAAATGGCCCACCTGATGATCACTTTAGATAAGCTATTACCAGCAGGACAGTGGGGTGGGAGGAGGTATTGTTTCATATTCTCTGTGTATATATAAAGTCTGCTGCAGTTTCCACGATATGCATCTGATGAAGTGAGCTGTAGCTCACGAAAGCTTATGCTCTAATAAATTGGTTAGTCTCTAAGGTGCCACAAGTACTCCTTTTCTTTTTGCGAATACAGACTAACACGGCTGTTACTCTGAAACCTGTCAGTTCCTTCATAGCTTTGGGATTCATTAAGGTTGGACGTGCACAGAGACTCCCATGGAGCATTGGGTTATGAGTATTATGGCAAAAGGGAGTATTTCACAGGCTAGCTCACAGAGCTAATACAAATGGTCCAAAATTTAATTTTTCAATGAGGGGAAAAATTGACCAAACTTTGCCATTTATTTTTTATTTCATAGTTTTCGAGCAGCTCCATTACCAAACTTTCCCTTTCTTCTGATTATCAGGGGGAGGCTAAATATGATTACACATAGGCGTCTTCTCTAGGTGCCAGGTACTTTATCAGTGACCATATTCACGCTTCTGTTCCGAAAGACCGACCTTCTGCTAGCAGGTGTGTAAGCTGCCTTATGCATTTTCGTTAATGGTATTTTTATCCCCCAAGGAGCTGGCACAATAGACTGTGGCTGCTGATCTGGCAATGAAAACATATTTAGGCTTTAATTTAAGGAAAAGGCATTTTATTTACTCAGTAAATCAAAATGGTCCCTGCAGATCTGTTACAGGCCAATGTGTAAATCCCTTGTCACTAAGAACCTACTTAATTTATGATATTGTAGAAATTGCAGATCCTGCACTACTAGGCTTCCACGACCATTTTGATTTTAATGAGCTCTGGCTCTCCACCGCACCCATGTGTGGGGCGCGTGCGGTCAGACACAATTAAAGGCCCATTATAACTTTTCTACGAGTCTCCATGTCTTGTCTACAACTCGACTGCAATTATTTGACAATCATCCCACGATTCAAGTGGGACCCCATTCATAGTCCATAGACCTGGCAGACTGTCATGGTTGTCAGGAGTCACTGTTACTGAGGCCAATAGGGGCTCCAGTACCTTGGAAATGGAGAAACCCATCCTTTTGCCTTTTCTAGGTCGTCTGAGCACTTTCATCATCCACTGAAGTCCTGGGAGATGCAGGTGCTCAGCACCCTTGTGCATCAGACCCTTTCTCAGCTGAAAGAAGGCATTTTATGTCTCTTTCTTGGATGCTATGGAGTATATTTCCAGATGTTTGGCTGGAGGGGGGGAGTTAGCTTTGAAACTCCCACTGGCATTAATTGGAATGACATAGTTAAATCCATGAGTGTTGCTTTGAAAAGGTGTCCTTCTGCAGCTTTCTGTCCAAAATCTGTCATGGGTGGCTGCTGTGCACAGCCTTAGAGCTAATTTCCAGGCCAAATCCCAGGTATGGAGGTAGGAAAGCAGAAGGAAAGGGATTACTGGAATGGAGCCTTTTGCTCCATCGAGTTTCCATGTCACTCTAAATCGCAAAGGGTGAGTGTCTCTCATAGGGTCTGCATTTAGCTCTGAGAAATACTGTTGCTTTATAATCTATAAGGTTTGATATGGCTATGTTATACAGTGAGTCAGGAGGAAGGATGCACTTGGTTTGATTCTGGCTCTGCCCTGGAAGGCCTGCGTGACCCTGGGTAAATCAGTTAATCTACCTTCTGTTGCCATTCCCCAACTGTAAAATGGGGGTGAGATTTCCCTGCCTTTCTGGGGTGCTCAGAGGATAAAATCCACTCAGGACTGTGATGGACTCAGTTACTCTGGTGACCAGGGCCATGTGAGTACCCAGACAGATAGAATAAAATCTACACAGAAACAGCAGAATTCCAGTAAAGTCGTTGGAAAATCACTTGAGAACAGTGGGTACTCTGCAATCTACCCTTTCTGAGATAGCCCTTCGGAAGTTGATATAACCTAAAATCACATCCCACTGCTGTGTGACTGTTTCCTTCTGTTAGCTTTAAATTTGGAAAGCCCACGTTCCAAGTGATGTTTTTCTGAATGTGCTGCAGTCAGTGCTTCATTTACAATAGAGACGTTAATTTATTTTATGCTTCAGTTTGTGAGTAATATATTCTATTGATATTAGTCATATTTCAAATACTTACCTTTCAAAACAGCATTGGATTTGATAGGATAATCTTCCAATAGACACGTAGGAAGTTTTCATTGAGGGACTTAGTCCTCTTGGCAAATTATAACCTGCCACTCTTTGTACTGCTACGTTGAATCCTTTTGTTATGGAGGTGTTTGAAACTTCAAGTGCACAGAATCAATAGCCACTTAGGGATAGATTTAAAGCCAACCATGGATTTTTTTCCAGCATTTTGTGAAATCCAAAGAATACTACAACCACTTTTGTTTTGATGGAAGGTGTTTTCCATTTCTGACCTTAGTTTCAAAGGCTTTTCCTTCTTAGGAGTTTTGAGCTGTCATCTGTACCATCACGCAACTGATCCATTTCCAGCTGTAAAGTTCTTTTTGCAGATTGACATGACGTCTGAGATAAGCCAGTCTAAGATTTATATGAAAAATGACAGAGTGGCACTTGTAAAAAGCTGTTTTATCTATACGGGTGTTCACATGAGCAAGGAGGTTCCTAACTGGTGCTTTTATTAACACAATCCCAAATTTTGCACCCTTTCTCATGACTCAAAAGAGACGGGTCTTTTTGACTGAAAAGTGATTGTCTTCTCTCTCTCGGATTCTGCTGTCATTGTTCAATAACATTTAACCTGCATTATTTCCTGAACACAAAAATCCAGCATTGCTGAGAAATCAAAAATATATCGGTTTAAAGACTGATTTTATTTCACACACATAGACTTGGGTCTAAGAACTTTCGGTGCCCAAGACATGGTGCACCTGGGGTGGAAAAAGTTTTCTTGTCCCATGAAAACTGTCAAGATTTCAAGAATATTTCTCATTTCACATTAGGACAAAACAGAGATCTGTTTATTATTTATTTTTGGGTGGCAAAAATGAGACACAGCCCCACCCCATGTGGGAGACAGGTGCAGTTCTGATTCAGAATATGGACTTGAACCTGGATTTCCTACATCTCAGGTGAATGTCCTAACTGTGGGAGTATTGACTATTCTAGGGTGGGGTGCTCTCTGACCTGAAAATCCATCCTGCACCTGAAAAACAATTTTGATGAACGTTTCAGTTTTGACAAATCGGTATTTTCCAACAAAAAATTTTTTGGCAAAAAATTCCTGACCAGCTCTACTGCAGCCTCCCTCCAACGTAATGTTTTCAACAGCTTACTACTGCTGAAAGTGGGTAAAAGATGGGGAGTTGTGGGGGATGGGCAGAAAGCAAGTTTGTACAGTGATAGTGAGACATGTATCATAGTCTACTCTCAGAGCAGGGCCAGGGCATTCCATGACTAAAGTCAAGTTAAAATGTGGAAGGCGGAATCTTTGTCTGGTACTTTGGCAGAGGGAAACCTGCCATGTAGCCTGGTTAACACAGAATGAAGCTGGTGGGTTGCTACTTGGGCAAAATCAAAGCTGAATATAGGAGTCAGTTATTAGCCGGACAAGTAGGCCAGCTCAGCCTCTGGCGAGAATAGACTCAAGATGAAAATGCAGAGACTCTCCAGAACATGAGCCGTGAAATAGCCACTCAAAGGTCTATTTAGTTCCTGTGCATCTGAGATGAGGATAGAACTATGCAGGTTACCAGCTAGTATTTGAAGTAGAATCTTGAAGGCTATATAAATAAAGTGAGATGTTTGATGATGAGTAGTACATAGAGGCCCCAACTAAGATCAGGACCTTGTGCTAGGTGCTGTACAAACACAGAATAAGAGGCACTCATTGGCCCAAACAGCTTAGCATCAGTATAGACAAGACAGACAAAAGGTGGGTGGGGAAAGAAGCACGGACAGGAGACAGGACTTGCAGACACATTTCATTGGTACTTTTCTTAGGAGTGGAAAATGTAAATTGTGAGCCATCAGAGACACATATGAAGATGATGATAACGGCAAGAAAAGGGCAAATGGAAAGCTCAGGACATAATCCTGAAAGCACCCTTGTCTGCAGAGAGTTTTAGTGCTGCAACAAGGTGAGAGGGAGAAAGAGGGGTTTGAAGGGTTTGGAAGACCCACCTCCTTGTTCTGAAATAAGGAATGATGGATTTAAAAGAATCCTCCCCTCAGTAGTGTCAACCATTTCAGGCCTGATCCTCTCTTACCCTGTACCTTGCATAGTCTTTTACAGCAGTGCAAGAAGTGGATGTGAAAAGAGAGTCCTACTGTTTCACACTCACTGTGCATGGATGTAGATGCCTACAGGGGTAGCAATGGCAGGCCCTTAGTGTTTTGCACCAAAACAATTCATAGTTGAGACAAAGAAGTGCTTTTTAAAAAGTGGCCTTGGAGAATCTTGAGCACCAGGAGTATAAAGCTTGGCCAGCTGTTTGCACATCCTGGAAGGTGCCACTGGTCACTGCTGTGGGAGGGAGCATAGTCGGGTGCATTGGTCCCCTTTAAAATTTAAAACCTTACACACGTTTTCTAGCATGAGACTCCCATGCAAATACTCCCTGCAATATTCAAACCACTTGGGCTCCTTCCTTATGTTGTTTCTAAGTTTGAAGAATGCCTGCTGGGTGTAATTAATATTCCTCCTCCTACACTTACCATTACTCCTGACAGTAAAAATTAAAACATGAGCCTCTCTTCATTCAACCCCAGCCCACGGGAATTAGACTTCACAGGAAAGTTGCTAATAAAGTGAAAGGCTTGTAGATCTGTATTCAGCCAGGCAAGGTGTAGTGTTCATTCAGTTACCCTGATGGATACAGGATCTCTCACCTCATCCTGATTGGATGCTTGGCAGTGGCACTGTTCAGCCTTGTTTGGTGAGAAGTAACAACAGACTGCACTGCTGAGCCAGCTTATACTGTTGATTCAATTCCCTCTCTCTCATATGGTAGGGATATCTGCAGTATTGTTGCAATCTTACTAGTACCAGTCAGTGTTGCTATGGGCACTGCTGCCTAGGAGCAGAGAATAAGACTGGGAATAAGAGAGGCTGTCCCAGAACCTTCAAAACTAAGCTACTTATTATGCTGCATGCTTTTTGTTTCAAATTACCTTTCATCACAGAATACAGTTTTATTCTTATTCTAAGCATTGTTGACAGATGTGTTAATTCGTGTATTTAAATAGATGTTTAATAACCAGGCAAAAGCAGCCTCTAAATATAAATCATTATTCTAAACAGGCTATTTAACATCAGACTCATTCTTATGCTTTATTAAAATGTCATTTTCTACACTTATTATCAATTTGGATTAGCCAGAGTGGCTTTGTAAAGGCTTCCAAAAGAAGGTAACCTGATCACCTTACATACGTCCATAATGTCCTGGGTAGACAGGCAGGGCTCTCTTGCTTTCTCTCATCCCTTTAGGATCTCACTTTTCCTGTAGGCCCTCAAACTTCATTGCATCTGAACCTGTTGTGGCCACAGGCGACAGTGATGGGGATGAAAGAGCAAGAAGGACTCAACCTTTATCTCTTTCCATCACTCTGAGATTTTGCCACATCCAAAAGGATATATCTGCTGCATCTGCCCCATCTTCTCCTTTGGGATATTTCTGTGATGGCATTGTACTAGCAACTATAGAGAAGCACAGGGAAAGAATCTGATGGATGCACACCAACAGGAATTGCCATGGCGGAGCAATGGTCCATCCAGACCAATGTCCTTTCAGCAAACATGGCCAGTACCAGATGCTTCATAAGGCAGCACAAGAATCCATGCAATAGGTGGGTGTGGGATAACTTGTTACCAGATAATTTTCTTCCTATCCCCCAATAGTTAGAGGCCAGTCTATCCCCGGAGGCATGAGGGTTTATAGCCACTCTGAAGTTACTGGATATTGTTCAGCAGAATCTGTTACAATGGTGGATATTTGTGTTGTCCATTTAAATGTGCAATCCTTTTCTGAATCCTGCTAAGCTCTGGGCCTCAGTGGTCACCACAGCGAGCAGGTTCCTCCACTATAAATGTCCCAGTGCCCGGCCTGGAGAGTCTAATCCCTGTAGGCCTTTCGGAGCCCCAGCCACTTCACAATCATCCCAGGAGCTGACAGCAAGAGCAAGCCATCAGATCTCAGCCTTTGCAATAAGATGAAGGGAGAGAGGCATCCTCTTGTGGAACTAGGTCTTATGGCTTTGTAGCTCATGACCAACACCCTGACCTGCACCTGAAAGCAAACAGATAGCCTGCCCATATGCAGAACACATGTTATGATGTTAAAGACCAGCCAAGGTTTCCTCGGTGGGACCTAACTCCTTCCTGTTTAAGAGTGACTGGCTGCTCACCAGCTCTCATCTATAATGGTCTCCAAGCCTCCCCATTGGCCCTCCCCAGC
Organism: Lepidochelys kempii; assembly: GCF_965140285.1. Classification (NCBI taxonomy): domain Eukaryota; kingdom Metazoa; phylum Chordata; order Testudines; family Cheloniidae; genus Lepidochelys; species Lepidochelys kempii. The sequence goes on along the minus strand of NC_136390.1, from coordinate 73,661,337 downwards.
TGAGAGAACCCAGGGCTCATGGTAGTGGCAGGACACAAATGCTGCAATATGTCCAGAACCTCACTTAGCACAATAGGGGAAGCTCAGCGAGAGAAGGTGGTGTGCTGTTAAGCTTCGGAAGTAGCTCTGCCCCATTCCATTGTGCTGGACAGGCAGCCCTGAATCCTAACCATCTCATCAGCAAAGCAAGTGGGAAACTCCTTGCAGCAAGACAAATCTTTGGACTCTGTGAAAGGAAGCTGGATTCACCAGGCTTCCCACTATGCTCAGCAGCTCCCATGGATGAGTCTGCAGATGCTGAGGGAGAGGCACATTTGGATCTGATCACTTAGCTCACTACCACAGGTTTGGGGGCACCTTCTGTCCTAGTGTCACTGTTACAAACGGGGCTATACTTACAGCAGCTGCCCTAGGCTCTGCATAGAAAGACTGGCTGGGCTTACAATCAAATGGTGGGCTTACCACACAGGGGTGTTATAATAGCCATTAAAATTGGCCATGGTTCAGCGGATAGAAATTTGATGGATTTAATTGGTTTCCAGGAATCTCTGAGCGACTGGACTGCTTTTTAGCTTTCTCAAAGTCCTGAAATAAGGAAGCAAAGTGGTGCAAAGGTAAATGTGAAGTGCTTTAAAACACCCCCAGGGACCTGAGGAGGGTCACCTCGGTGTCATCATCAAAAATGAAATATTACGGGGAATTTGAGAGATAGAGATTTAAAAATCAAATTTCAGTTACAATTAAAATTTCTGATGGCTGCTAGTGTCCTTGTTAGAGCATCATTCTCCAGTTCTGCTCAGTGTATCTTCAGGATAGGAGTGGAGATTTAATTTACATCAGCTGAGGAACTGCTCAGTCAGCTTAGCTCCATTGACTTAAGGCCAAATCCTGATCCCAGTCAAGTCAATGATAACACCCTGATTTATTATTATCATTATTGCAATGGGACCAAGATTTGGTTCTTAATGCAGCATTTGGGGCATGTTTATTTGCTTTTTGTTGTTTTTGGGTTTCCTAGGGATAACTTAGGATGTACAAATCTTGAAATAATGAAACAAAATGTGCAAGAATAAAAGTACGTTGCTTTAGAATGCTCTCAGGAATAAACTGCACAATACCAGAGAGAATGCAGGAAACTGCCCCCCCCGCCCCCAGACTCTACTGGGGACCACTGGAACATGTCCTCTACTTTAACAAGGCTATGCTCTGATCTCAGTCTGGGAAAGGTGAAGAATTGACCATGGCAAAGGAGGTAACTTTACAGCTTCACCCAGATCCCCCACTACTATTCTTCACCCTTCCCACATGCCATGTGATACAAGTGCATGAGGTTTTGCATTATTCCATGAGTGGCTATTTTCAGAGAAATGATGTCAGGCCATTCTCTAAGATCGCTATCTGCATTTTAAGCTCAGGTACACTGACATTAAAGGCTTACACCAAAGCCCACTGATGTTAATTTCTTTCCATTGACTTTAGTGGGGTTTGGATCAGGACCTAAGTAACTTGCACGAGGTCACAACGAGAGCCTGTAGCAGGGCCAAGAATATCTCAAAGGGGCCTTATTCTAAGCTGCTTTGTGCCCTGTGCAATAATACACATCAGTGGAAAGTAGGCAGAAAACGTTACCAGCTCAGAATGGTGTTTGTTACACCCACTTTGCATGACTGAACAAGGCAAGGTGCAGGGCAATGTGGAAACAGAGCCTAGCTGTTCTGAGTTCCAGTCCAGTGCCTCAGCCATAACACATGGGCCTTGTGTTTTGCTCTGAAATTGGTATGCCCCGTAGTCAGTCTAATTTTGGGGTGGGAGGCTATTCTGCAGCCATTGTGCTGCCACTGAGAAAGCCCTGCTCTTTTTCCTGGGAGTTTTATCCTTGGCTTAGTCAATTCCAACATGCCTGATGAACACAGGTAATGTCAGTAGACCACAGAGACATGATCCCTGGGATAATCAGGACCCAGCCTGCTGTAGATGATACATAGGGACATGGGAATTCCCAGACTGGAGGCAGACCTGCGGTCAATCTACTCCAGTATTCTGTGTCTGACAGGAACCAATCCAGATGCTTCAGAGGGAGGTGTAAGAACCCTGCAATAGGCAACTGTGGGAAAACCTGATCCTCCCATTAGGTGTCAACCTGGTCATTAATAATTAGAGATTGGCTTATGCCCTGCAGCAGGAGGGCGAATATCCCTTCCAGAATTTGTTAACATTAATTAATTCTAACTCTGCATATTCTTGTTGTCCACATAAATGTTCAATGCTTTTTAAATCTTGCTAAGTTCTTGGCCTCAATGACTTCATGGGGCAGACAGTTGCAGTGTCTAATTGCATGTTGTGTGGCAAAGTATTTCCTTTAATTGGTATTGAATTTCCCACTTTTCAATTTCATTGAATATCCCCATTGTTGTCAATCTGTAAGGCTACAAGTCTTTCACAGAGGACGTGTCCTTTCACAGAAGACATGGAAGTCACGGATTTCATGATTTTCTGGGACCTCCATGACTTCTGCAGTGGCGGACCCCAGGGGCCAGCAAATGGGGCAGCCCTGGGGCCAGCCGCAGCAGCCATTGCTCAGGCGGCCCCAGATAGCTGGCCGCAGTGGCTGCCAGAGCAGCAGCCGTCCTGGGTGCTTCCCCAGAGCAGCGGTCCCAGAGCAGCAGCGGCTGGGCCCCAGGCCATTCCCCCTCCCTAAAGCAGCAGCCGCGGGCCCCATGCCACCCCCACCCCAAGCAGCCACAGCAGGGCCCTGGGCAGCCCTCCCCCAATCGGCAGCAACAGGCTCCCCCCCTCCGAGCAGCAGCGGTGCCCTTGAGCCCCCCAGAGAACCTAAGATTTAGTCAGGGGGTATTTATAGTACAAGTCATGGACAGGTCACGGGCTGTGAATGTTTGTTGATTGCTCGTGACCTGTCCATGACGTTTACTAAAAATACCCCTGACTAAATCGTAGCCTTAGCTATGAGACACGGAGAACAAAAGCTCCCAATCTACCCTATCTAGACCAGTTTTATTTTGTATACATCTATTATGTCCCCATATATTCATCTCCTTTCCAAGATTACAATCCCAATCTTTTCCATCTCTTTCCATTTGAGAGGGGTTTTTTCACGCCCTTGATCATCCTCGTCACTGGTCTCAGAACCCCTTCTGGTTCTGCAATATCCTTTCTGAGATGGGTGCCCAGTGCTGCACATAGAATTCCAGTTGAAGCCACACCATTTACATAAAGGCATTAAAATATTATCTCTGTTCCCGACTGTATGCATCTTGTTTGCTTGTCTGTAGCTGCACGTTGGGCAGACCTGTCCCTTCTGAAGTTGATACAGTTAACAATCCTGTAATTTGAAATTTATTCCTGCTATATGCATTTGCTTGCCTTTATCTACACTGAATTTCATTTGTCATTGTGTTGCCTATTCACCTGGCTTAGTCAGGTCTCTCTGAAGTTATTCACAGTCTTCTCTGGGCCTGACTAACCTAAATAATTTGTGCCATCTGCAAATTTTGTTACTTCCCCTTTCTAGTGTCACAGTTCAGGGCAACTACACGTGTATTCCTCTGAATGATTCCTCGAGGGCATCCACTCTAGGCTCCCAGCACCTCAGCTGCCATCTCTTTTGGGTGGAGACATTTGTCTCTCCCTTCTGATGAGTTTTTCCAGGCTGCACAGTTCCCTGCCTATACTGTGATATTCGCAGCAAGCCAGACTGCCTAAAAAGGTCAGCAACTGCACTTTGCTTTCTCTCCAGAAGCTATGAACATCTGTAATTGCCAGCAGGCACAAGCTACCACTTAGCTCTTTCTAAGGAAGCACATTTATTCTTAAGGTAAAAGCATTACAGAGAAAATACATTTAAAACAATAAAAGAACCCAGAGGCATGCTAAGAAGCTTACCACAGGTAACCCCCCCCCACACACTTCAACAAAGCCTCTGGTAGGAGTCAGTCATTCATCTCCCACTCAAGATTCCCCAGGCAATTCACTTGACACTCTTTGTCCCAAAATTCCATCATAGTCTGGCACATTGTTCAAGACAATCCTTTGAAGTTCATCACACGTCCCAGTGTTCATATCACATCTCCCCCTTTACAGAGATTACACACAATCCTGGGTTCTCCGAGACCAACAAACAAAGAAAGGGCCTTTGACAATCTGAGACCAGGCCTTCCTTCTGACCCAGTGAAGAGACAGGACCTTCTGTCCAAAGGGGCTGGGGGAAGCCCTTACAGAAGCATTGAAGGACTTTGGCCTACTAGGGCCCTGTAAGACTGATGGGTGACTCGGGTGAGCTTTTAGCCACAAGAATAGGAACTTTTATTGTTTTTATGTTTTCTCTGTAATGCTTTTACCTTAAAAACAAATGTGCTTGCTTAGAAGGAGCTGTATGGTAACTTGTGACTGCTTGCAATACACTGTTCATTGCCCTTGGAGAGAAAGCAACTTATAGATGCTGGTCTCTAGGCTGACTGGCTTGCTGAGGATATCACAGTGTAAAGCAGGGAGCTGTGCAGCCTTAAAACTCCTTGACAGAAGGGAGAGACACGTGAGTCTGCACCCAAGATGTGACATCTGGGATCCCTTAAGTGGGTGCCCTTGAGGGACCCCAGAGGAAGACTACAGATACAGTTACCCTTGAAACTGTGGCAACCCTACTCTTTGCTTTCTGTCTTTTGGTCAGTTTTTGATCCATGACAATACTTTGCCTTTCACCTCATTAAAAAAGGTGAGAGTCAATGGCTTCACCATCTACCCATCTCATTGGGTTACAACAGAGTGCTACAAACCAAAATGGAGAATTTGCTTAATTTCTAATGTGTTCCAAGAAGTGTCTTTCACAATAGCATTGTGTAACCTGCGAATTAACTAAGGTCTCTTAAAATTGTAAACATCACAGGAATAAATGTTAATTGCACCCCTTTCTCTTCAGTTAGTGCCTGCTTTTAGAGCTGGGAACTCAAAATACATCACTAGAAACTAAGCAACAAAAGCAAGCCTGAAAAAATTGCTGTTTTATAGTAGACTCTATACTTAAAAGCCAGGCCACATAGCTGTTATCTGCAACAAAAAAGACACTTTACTCACTTGTCAAGTTCTATTGCTTTCTTTTTTGTGTTTTATTTATTCTTTAAATGGAGCTATTCTCATAGTAATACAAGTGCTATAAATTATCCATCTATGATGCATCATACTTTGCTGATGGGTGTTCAATAAAGGAAGCTAAAATTGCAGAATCGTGGGCTTCAGGGTTTTTTCCCTGCCGGACTGAACAGAATAAGCACTTTCAAAGCTGCCTAAAGTCTTCTAAGTGTGACACATTTTGAGGGACAGCCCTGTTAGGAAATGAGCATGACTGCTTAACAGGGCACTGGTCTAATAGGGCTGAGCACACTGAGGAATGGAGAGAAATCCAGGGTATATTGCCATGGCAATTCTAATTGTTCCAACTTTATTCTTCCTGTGTGGCTGTGCAGCCCTAGTCACTCTAATAAAAAAACCACTTCAATGGGTGTGCTGAGTATGGAGAAATACCCAGCTAACACTGGGGAACAATTGTGTTCTTTTTATCCTTGTTAAATAAAGCCAAACAGAGTAAATTAAGTCTGGCTTTAATAAAATTTTTATAAGTATGTAAAGGTTGGTATAAGATAATGGAATACAATTTGTTTGAACTGTGTAGTCTTTTTTAAATTAATTTTTCATGATCCAGTTCAATTTCTCTATGACTGGTGTATTCATAGAATTCAATTGTCTGCACACAGTGACAGATTTAACCCTTGCAATTCCCAATAGTTTGTAAGCCTCTGGAGGGGGGCTTTTGGACAGAAGTTTGTGATTTGGAAATTCTACTTAGATTGTATGTTCATTCAAGATGAAAAAGGTTTTTTCCCCCAACTGATGTCTATAAACTCTCCACAAATGTTATTCCTCCTCTTAAAGTGGATCATATAGACAGACGTATCTCCTGTTCTTTTGCAAACATCAAAGCTGCCTCCGTTATTCTGTAAATGTCAAGGTGCTAATTAGTTGAAACAGGAGTCAGCTGAGGACATATCAAGGCACTTAAAGAGAAGATTAAATTCAGTAGAAATATAGCAGTGCACAAAGAGCACTGGGTGTCCTTTAAATAGTCTGCTCACAGCTTCTGAGTGAAGGGGTATTAGTCATATGCAATATCTTAGATCCTTTGTATATGTCATGCTGATAACAAGATTTCAAGCATAGAGATAGGGCTTATTGTACCTTAGGGCTAAATACTGGATATTCCTCCATTACAGGCCCTTGACACCCCATAGTTAGTGTGGTTTTGCTGTATGGGGTTGGAGGCGGTGAGGCAGCTCAGGGGATGCCATGTTCTTGGAGAATAACAGAGCTCTGCTCTACTGTGTCTCTCTGAAGCAGCCCAGCATGGTTGTGGCTAGTGGATCTGCCATGAGATAAAAGCACAAGCCTGAACTCCATGCATGCTCCCCAACTGGGCACATTTCACAGCAGAGACTCTGTGTCAAGCTGCCTTGATGGAGGAAGGATTCCTTCCCCTATCCCTCTGAGAGTAGCTGTGTGATAAAGCCTATCTAACTCAGGCTGTGAAAGGCCTGAGTTTCCAGAATTTGGCTTTTTGGACCATGATTCTGTAATGATGTAAGCATGTGCTTAAATTTATGCACAATGAGCCCCATGGATGGCAATGGGAATGCCCACATCCATGAAGTCAAGCATGTATGTAAATCTTAGCAGGATCAGTATCTTGGTTGTGCTGATTTACTCATATAATACCACCTAGCTCTTATCTGGTGATTTTTTTTCAGTACATTTCAAAGCACTTCACCAAAAAGGTCAATATCATTATCCCCATATTACAGATTGGAAAACTGAGGCACAGAGAAAAGGAAATGATTAGCCCAAAGTCACTCAGTGGCAGAGCTGGGAATAGAACCCAGGTCTCCTTACAGTCCAGTGTTCTAGCCAATAGGCCACATAGCCTCACAAACTCCCCCTGTTGGCATCAACTGAGTAGGGAACTTCCTTCTTCTTGTGTCCTGTTGGCTGTTGGTTTTTCCTTACATAAAACATGCCCTGCTCATACCATCCATCAGATTTCAGTCAACACTTTGTAATTACAATTTTTTCCTGTTATATTTTAAGCTTCAGGGCATAAATATCAAATAAGTCCTCTTTGTTTAGATGGTGTTGGTTGACCATTTAATTACATAGTCATTACCAGGTACTGACAGGGTAATTACATGGTAAGGATCATATCATTACACACAAGCACTTCGCTCTTTCTAACCAAGGTGCAGGTTGGATGGTGTAATTACTTTTGAATCTACTAAAAGTGCAAGTGCAGAATAATTTACAGCAGCCTGCAATTATTGAGTAGTTGTATGGTATTTACCAAGTACACCCTAGAAATTACCATTCATACAAAGGCAAGACAGAGGAAGCCACTAAAATGGCTGTCTATTTCAAGCCATGCAACCATAGGGCCAGAGCCACACAGGCCAGCTTCTAATAGCCACACTGGTCTCACTCGGACCCAGATGCCCATGGAGAAAAATAGCAAGGAGCAAATTAGACTTAAAATGCATGTAACATTGATTTAACTAGCGGTGAAAACCCTGGGAACCATAAGAGTTTGTGGGCCAGTGCTGGGATTGACTCAGTGCAGTTAAGTTCATGTGACATTTGATTAAAGCAAATTATTTTAAAAAGCTTCTCTTCAGCCTTTGGTGTTTCAAATGATCAACAGCCACAGTCATCAGCCTTATTGTAGCTCATGCAGCTGCTACCCATGAGCAGTAAAGTAGGCTTGGAGCCAATCTGAAGGTGATGCAAGCCTACGGAGAACCTGGATGTTGCAGCAGTGAGTACAGCTGGACACAACATAATAGTGTAGCCAGGGTGCCCAAAGTGCCATCCACAGAATCCTAAATGTGGCCTATGGGCTGTCTTTCTTCTCTAATATGGTGGTATAGCCAGTGGAGATCATGTGTCCCAACATACATGGTGCCATCTTTATCACAGCAGCCTCCTTCAGTGGCTGCAGTACCCATAATGCAGATCAGCATGACATGTGAAGCTGGTTCTGCTTAAGACAGGCTACTGCTTGATGGCTGGTGTGCAAACCTCCACGTTGTCGACCACCACTCAGATACAGAAGTGACTGCCAGACTCCTGGAAATGTGCCTGTATGGTACTCCACTGGCAGAAGTTTGGATGGCCCAGTGCAATAGTTCACCAGTGTGGGTAAGGAGAGGGATGAATTTACGGGGCTTCTCCTGTTCCTTGATTCCTCTGTCTTTTATGTTCCTTCCTTGTGCTCTCCTGTGCTCTACGTATATTAGTAGCAGCAGCGTACCAGCCATCAGTGCAGAGGTGTGACAAACTATTGGCTCAGGTGGACAACAGACCTATTATTTATTATTCCAGCAGGGCTTAAAGGCCTCAACCAAAATTGGGGCTCCATTGTGCTAGGCACTGTACACATAGAATAGCAATCTACTGTCTGAGTTTATTTCCCCATACAGACTAATAAGAGGTAATTCCTTTGAATATTAGCTCTACTAATTTTATTTATTGCTACCCATGTATCCATTTTTCTTATATTCATTTTGAGGTGATTCAAGTGCCAATGTACATCCATTGCCCTTTTTGATATTCAGCTAATCAACTTTAGCAAAGACTCTTCGGTTTCTTCTTTCTAGAAAATGAGAAATTTATTGTCTCCTTTGCCTGTTCATAATCCTTCACTTAAGCATGCAGATTATTCAAACATAAGCAGGGATGTCAGCAATCATACTGGGCTTTGGAATGCAAAAGCAACTCCATGACATCAAATGCCTCTACTTTATCTTCAGAATGCTAAGTCCTAACACTGTCGTACAGAAATAGAGCAGAGAAAGAGCAGCTTAGTTTGACTAGTGGAGCAATATATGAATATGGCAGTGTGCCAGCTCTGGAAACTTGGAACCTTGTGTTGTGTGGGAAAGTCTGGACGTTGCAAAGCTGATGCCGTTATTCTGTAGGAACCGAGGTAGGGACATTCGTAGAAGGCTGTTGCTGTCTCAGCTGCAGTGTTAATGGCACAAATTTAGCTGCTCAAAGAAAGGAATGCGGGAGAGCTCTCATTTGGCTGTATCTAGGATGCCTGAACAACAGCACTGCTAGGAATCATGAGAAGTCATTCAGTATCTCTCACACCACGGCCCCACAAAGAAATAATTGGTTTGGAAAAATCAATTAAAGCTTTTGAACAATTACATGTTCAAATTAGAAACTAAAAGCTGTTCCTAAAACTCTTCCCACTCAAAACCAGATTTCAGCACAATCCTCAGATGCAGAGAGCATGTTTGCTTTTTTCTCTGTGCATTGCAAAATATCATTTCAAAAGCAGCAAATCAGGTCACTTCTTTGCAGACTACCTTAAGGTTCTGTTGTCATTATATAGAAAGATATTGGGAACACCTTATATGAATGGTACAAAAATTTCTACGTCATGGCCCCAGGCAAAGATCATAATTATAATGCTGAATTTCTTTATCCATCTTCCAAAATGTCAACTTGATCTCAAATTAAAAGACTTGCTAGAGAATGCCAACATCAATGAAATAAACGAGGCAATACAAAATCTTAAATAGTACAAGTTTGCTAAAGGTAGCTGAGAGCATGGCTGGGAAAGGAAATGAGCAGCCGGCAGAGAACAGTGAAGTGACACTAAGACTCACTAGAGCAGTGAAAAGCATGACTCATCCAAATGGCTGTTTACCTGGTCTGGTCTTCACCAAGCAGTGCCCCCTCTCTGATTTATCCCCTTCTCCAGACACTGCCTTGTGTCCTTCAATAGTTCCCATCCACCCCCTCTTCCCATTATCTGCTCTTTCCATGACTTCCAGCCCATCAGTGTCAACCACTTCTCATCCACACACAAATTTATCCTCTGTCCTTTCCCCTCCTCCACTGACTCAGTTGGTGACTTCCTCCATTCCACAATCTCAATTTTTCTCAATTCCATTGCCTCTCTCCCCACCTCTGCCCCACCGTGGTGGTCCACCCTGCCAACCAGCAACCCTAGATTGCCTCACCATCCTGTTTTCCTATGCAGCAGAGCATCTCCAGCAGAAGTCCAGTAACTATCTCTTAAGACCAATCTTTTCTGTGATATTCATGGTAAAACTGCCTAGCGACAATGGCTAGGCAAGTGACCTGACAGTGATTCATTCGTATCTGCTACTCCCTTATCTTCTTAAAGGAAAACAACAGGAGATGGGAGTATATGTTGTATTTAGACTGCTTTCTGGTAGCGTGAATGTAAGAATCCAAATGGGATGGATTGTTACTCAGAACGGACTAGTTCAGGGGTGGTACCTTTGGGGTTTCCTGCACAGAAGTGTCACTAAGCTCACAGAGCTGACTGAGAAATGGACTGTTTTCAAAGGAATTTTGACAAAAGATGGGAAGAATTCTTATGGTAATTTTCATGAAAATTATGCCCATTTTTTTGACCTACTCTAGAAAGAGATTTTCATAGGCACAAAAGGCAGCTGGGTGCCTAACTCCTATCAACTTTCACGGGCAGTTAGGCTAACTTTGAGTTGTGCCTTTTTAAAATCAGGACCCTAGTCCTTACATTATTGGTCTCAGTACCAGGGTTACTGGGTGAAATGTAATGTATACAAGAGGTCAGACTACGTAGCCTGATGTGTCCTGCTGGCCTTAACTTTATGAAGCTTAACTTGAAATGGAAGGCTCAACATTTCCGTGTCCTTCAGGCTCTTATCCACACAGACCTCAAGGCATTTCTCATGAATGAAATCAGTATAGGGTGAGCATGTGGTAGTCATGTTGTATCTAAGCTGTACACACTTTGAACACCATCAGTGTAACTGTGAGGTGTACAGCACTTCTCATGTCTTCCAGTAGGATCAACCAAATAGCCTGAAAAGACGAAATATTTCTTCTCAGGTGTCAGCAGCTTTTTATTTTGAGCTGCTATAGAAGAGAGCTTTGTAGAGGAGGGAAATCCAGGGTGCAATCAAATGATCTATGCAGAGAAAATATGCACATCTGATGTTATTCCACAGCAATAGCCACTTACTGGAGTTTCATGGGGAAGATTTCCTGCCAGCCATCTCATCCAGAAGCTTCTGCTGCTCTTCTCCTGCACTCACAGTGAAGTGTTTGACTGGAACTTCATCATGCTTGTCCAGAGCAGATGTGAAGAACAAGCAAGTCCCTGTTACCCACAAACCTTACTAACTAGGCTGACTTGTCAGAGGTTGTTCTTTGTCAGTTTAGTTGCTATTGTCCCACTAACTATGAGAAAATGGCACCAACCCCTGAAGCAGTATGGTAGTGCTAAAGTGGAGGACAGAAAAGGGTAGCCACTGATCTGTATGTTCCTTTGAACTAATATTAATTCAGTAATAGGGTTGTCAACTTTCTAATAGCACAAAACCGAACACCCTAGCCCTGCCCCTTCATCCAAGGCCCGTTTCCTGCCCCGCTCCTTCCACGAGCACCCCCCCACTACATTCGCCTCCCTCAGTGGCTCACTCTCCCTCACCCTCCCTCACTTTCACTGGGCTGGGGCAGGGGATTGGGGTGTGGGAGGGGGTGAGGGCTTTAATAGGGAGTGCAGGCTCTGGGACACGAGGGGGCTCTGGGCTGGGGGGTAGGGCCAAGTGATTCGGAGTGTGGGAGGGTACTGCGGCTTGAGGCAGGAGGTTGGGGTGTGGGAGGGGGTACAGGCTCTGGGCTGGGGGTGCAGACTCTGGGGTGGGGCTGGGGATGAGGGGTTCAGGGTGTGGGAGGGTGCTCTGGGCTGCAGCAGGGGGTAGGGGTGCAGGGGTGTGTGAGGGCTCTGGGCTGGGGGTGCAGGCTCTGGGCTGGGGCTGGGGATTAGGGGTTTGGGGTAGAGGAGAAGGCTCTGGGTTTGGGGGGGCTCAGGGCTGGGGCAGGGGCTTGGGGCACAGGGCGTGGGTTTACCTCGGAGTGGCTCCTGGTCATTATTGCAGCAGGGCTAAGGCAAGCTAGTCCCTGCCTGTCCCGGCACTGTGCTGCGCCCCGGAAGCAGCCAGGGGGTCCGGGTCCTAGGCGCGGGGGCCAGGAGACTCTGCGCTCTGCTCTCGCCCACAGGCACCACTCCCCAGCTCCCATTGACCATGGTCCCCAGCCAATGGGAGTGTGGAGCTGGTGCTCGGGGTGGGGGCAGCACACGGAGCCCCATGGCCCCCACGCAATTAGGAGCCGGACCTGCTGGCCACTTCCAGGTCGAAAACCGGACACCTGACAACCCTATCAGTAAGCTGAAATGTAATACCCAATCCCCAAAATTCAGTGAGATTCCTACTTTGGTAAGCATACACCAGTGAGATTATATTATGTAAATACAGGTCACATATATAGAGTTAAAAACTGCTCCTGGTCACACCAGTATAAATCAATAGCTTTAGCTGAAGTGAATGGAGTTACTGTGGATTTACACTGTTGTAACTGGGAGTGGAATTTGGACCCTTGTGTTTATGCATGCCCAGCATGAAGTATGGAAAGACTGGTGGGCTGTACTGGGTCCTCTATCAGTAAGAACACTAATCTCTAAAGGAAAATCTGTTGAATTGTAGCCGTGGAACTACACCTAAATGCACAGGAGTATGTTATGAGTAGTACTAGATTCTGGCTTGTTTTGAAGAGGTGCACTAGCAGTGGTAGACTCTTCTTACTGGGACCCCAATGCATCAAGACAAAATGCTGATAGCCAGTGCTTTCCAAGTGCTGGGGTCAAACATCGAGGGTTGTGTGATCCAGTTTTCCAGGGGAGGTTGGTCATCTATGTTGGGGTGTGGCAGAACAGTACTCTCTGCCTCTCACACCACAGCCTCTGGCAATGAGCACTTGGGAGAGTACAGACTGCACCTTTCACCAGGAGGTGTGAGGGATGCTATACAACCCGGGTGCCCAGACTTACTGACCCTCAGAGCTGCTGGCCCCTCCCTGCAGCTCCCAGCTGTTTGCTGCTGCCTCTCCACGTAGAGCTAACACCTGAGAGCTGCAGAGCGGGGCTGCTGAGGATAAGAGGGGTGTGTGTGACTCAAACTGTTGGGGATGCAACTCAAGCTGTTAGGTGGGGCAACCTTTAAATTGTGCTCCCCCCCCCTCAGCAGGTTCCAGTCATCTCTGGCAGAAGCCCCTAGCCCCACCACCGGGCAAAAGCCCCAAGCTCCGTAGGAGCAGGAACTAAGGGTGTGGGGGTGCTGCAGCACCCCCAGGCTTTACGTGGGGCTTTGCTCCCGGCCCCGCATGCAGGGTCCCAGCCCTACACCTGGGGATCTGCTTCTGGCCCCCAACACGGAGTCCTGGCTGCCAGCCCCGAGCCCAAGGTTCTGCTCCTGGCCTCACATGCTGGGTCCCGGCCCCGTGCCCGGGGCTCTGCTTCTGGCCCCCCATGTGGGGGCCCAGCTGCTGCCCTGCAGCCGGGGCTCCGCTCCTGGCCCCACACACAGGATCACAGCTGCTGGCCCTGAGCCTGGAGCTCCCCTCCTGGCCCTGCATTCAGGGTCCCGGCTTCTGCCCCACACCCAGGGTTCTGCTCCTGGCCTGGCACACGGGGTCCCAGCTGCCACCCCACACCTGGGGCTCCGCTCCCGGCCCCACACATGAGTTCCTGGCCCCATGCCTGGGGCTCCGCTCCCAGCCCCGCATGTAGGGTCCCGGCTGCCGCCCCCCCAGCCAGGGCTCCGCTCCTGGCCCTACATGAGGGTCCCGGTCTCCCTCCCAGGGCTCCGCTCCCGGCCCTACTCATGGGGTCCTGGCTGCTGGCCCCAAGCCCATCCTGAACCTCAGTCCCCTTAACCCTGTTCAGGTCCCCCCCTCCTGTAGACACGGCCCTGCTCCGGGCCCAAGCTCTGGGGGTGGGGCGCAGACAGGGGTAAGCGGGCTGGCTTTCAGCACCCCTACTAGTAAAAGTGTTCCATCGCCACTGCCAAGCTCCCCCCTCCCAGTCTGTAGGCAGAGAATGGGGGGTAGAGAGGGCTGACTCCACGGGCTGCGCTTTAAGTGTAAAAGAGCTGTGGTTTGGCCACCCCTGCTATACAAATTTTCCTTCGCTTCATTGGCTTATACTTCTTACGCACATTTGAAACCCTCGCCCTTTGCGATATTGTAATCATCACTACAGCAACTAACTGTGACAAACAGAGGGCTATGTCTTCACGTGAACAAATAAACAGCAAGAATAAGCAATGTCTTAACAAGAAAAATTCTGTTTGCCTCCTGTTACTATCACTAAACTGTTTGGCATTTCCTTAACCTATACGGGAGCAAAGGCTGGTTTTATCCCAGGCATGTGTTAGGAACCAGACAGTTCTTGGAATGCACTGCAAACAGATTTATTTTGTGTTTATGGCATGTTCGTGTTCCTAACTAGCAGCCAAGATCAATCTCAGATGCAGAAGAGCCTGTATATCTCCAAAAAATTTGCTACCATGTTAAATACGTGTACTCAAGTAAGGCATGATGAGAGTTGAGTGGAAGTTTTCAGGCAAATAGTTTAGTCACTAAAAATCCCATTTTGGGGCAACCAAAACTGTTTGAGAACACGGATCAAATTTGGCTAATAGTTTTGGACAAAAAACTCTAAGTTGAACTCTTTCACTTTGACATTTTTGAAATAAAACATTTTGACTTTTCATTTTGAAATGTTTCATTTAGAAATATAACTAGATTTACATTAAAAACAAAACAAAACCCCAAAGGGTAAATGTACTCACAAACTAAATGGAAAAAAGGAATAAAAATTTGGTTTGGATCAAACAAAATATTTCATTTGACCTGAAACAATTTTTTTTTCAGTTTTTCATTTCAGTGAGAAAATCTGAAAAATTCTATTTTGGGTAGACATGAAATGAAATTCTTTTCTTTTTTTCTTTGACCACTGTACCAAAAAAATCAATTATTCACTCAGCTCTAGGTATGATTCAAGTCTGCTTTGAAGTACTTTGGTCAATGGGTTTTCATGCAAAATCTTTACTGAATTAACTTTCAAAGACAGACTTTGGTAGTGTGGAGAATTTCCAAATAGACCATACATTGCAAACAACTCTATCACTGGGCACACTATAATGACTCAGATGGACAGATATCTCTGCTAAATCATTTTGCCTTTTAGTTTGAGCACCACATCAGATTGCAATTTACCGCTTTGTGTCCCACCAGATAACTAAATTTTATCCCAGCCCCGATCAGAATATCTCAGTACAATAAACATCTTAGCACAAATCTGTCCTTTGCCATCAGTCTAATTTTAAATACCCAATACATTGTTTTTAATTCGATGTTTAACTCATGAGATGCAAACACAAAAAGATTCCTGTCTATATATAGTGTGTTGATTTAACTATATCATCAAAAATTAAGCTTTCAGCAGTGTTATTACAGGTAGATTCTTATATTTGATTGAATATCTTTTAAAGACAACTTCTCAAGTCAGGTTTCAGAGTAACAGCCGTGTTAGTCTGTATTCGCAAAAAGAAAAGGAGTACTTGTGGCACCTTAGAGACTAACCAATTTATTTGAGCATGAGCTTAAGAGAGTGAATTTGTGTGTGGGGGGGTGGAGGGTGAGAAAACCTGGATTTGTGCTGGAAATGGCCCACCTGATGATCACTTTAGATAAGCTATTACCAGCAGGACAGTGGGGTGGGAGGAGGTATTTTTTCATATTCTCTGTGTATAAATAAAGTCTGCTGCAGTTTCCACAGCATGCATCCGATGAAGTGAGCTGTAGCTCACGAAAGCTCATGCTCAAATAAATTGGTTAGTCTCTAAGGTGCCACAAGTACTCCTTTTTTTCTCAAGTCACTGAACTCAAGTGCCCTGGACTTTATTAAGTGTGTGGCCAATATTTTGCGTTCTTTAAATTAAATGCAGGTTTCCATTTGAGAGCAGGTGTTGCCTTCAGACACTGTTTTTCACAGGTGGGTCCAGTTGACTCACCATCCTGATACATCACGGAATGAAGTCTTGTTATTGTCCCCTTTTGTATAGTCCCTTGCCCTTTAAGGTGAAATCAGGTGGCAGGTATCTCATACCGTCATACAAAAAACCTTGTGACAATTGCACTGTAATTAGGGTTGTTTTTCGCAGAGGAACATTTCAAGAGTTGCACGAATGGTTTGGCTTTCCTTCCAAAACAGCCTTCAGCCTCCTGTACTCTGCTGGCTCCACATGTTGTACCTCCTCCTTCAGGAGGACTGGCAGAGCTTGTCACTGGTGGGCTGCTCAGGGTTGACCCAGAACCTGCCCTGAGCTGTTTCTCTGATGTTAAGTTGGAGAACGGAAGATGTGACAGCAGCTTTGGAAGCTGAACTACTTCCCCTCATTCAGACATCTCTCTGCTCGATCTGACTCATGGCTGCTGGCTCCAACTTAAGATTGTGGTAGGAAGCCAACTCAATTGGGGCAGAGGCCAACACATCATCAAGCTTGGTCTGCAGGAGGACCTTCTGGCTTGGTATGAAATCCTCTGCTCTTGGGAAACTTCAACAGTGTCAGGGCTGGGTTGTGGGCTGCCAGCCTATTGGCTAGAGCCAGGGCAGACATCAGTGAAGGCGCTGGGTGCCAGCTCTACATGAAAGCAAGCCAGCACACTCCTGCTATCTCAGATGACCAAGACTCGGGTGGATGTGTCCCCTGATGTCCTAGGAATATATCGGAAGATCTAGAACTACCAGGGTGGCTATAGATATCCTTTACGTCTGCTGTTCTCAACAAACTATTGAGATATACTATGGTCTGGTCACTGTCTGACAGAGTAGGTGCCATTCTGTACCAAGAAACATCTACACCTACAAGTTTGATGTGAGATTTGAACAAACAGTTGGTGCAGCCAGCGAGCAATGGATAGGACATGGCCACAACGCTGTCTGCAGCCCAGTGAACAGGAGACAAACGATCATACATTGCTGGAAGCCTTCCAACATATTTGTAGACAAGGAAAAGTCGAGACTTCCAGCTGCCAAATACTAGAAGGCATTCCCTGCCAAGTATGAAAAATCTGAATTTATTCCTTGGCTCATTAAAACACATCCCCTTTGATTTTTTTTTAAGTACTCAATTATTTGTTTGAGGGCAATAAAAACTTATTTCCTCACACCTTCTCGACAGGTATAATCCTCCCACAGCAGAGGGACTGTAGACTGACCCCAAATCAGCCATACCAAGGCAATTCTGCAACAGGAGATGTGGGTAGCTGCAGTGAGGGCATGAAGGGACACTCCCTGCCTCAGTTTCCCTTCTCTCAAGCTTTAAGAACATCCATTTGGACTGTGGCAAGTAAGACAAAATTCCCATGCTGGGGCTTTACTTTATTAAACACAAATAAACCTGACACTGTCTCTCTGCTTGGCCCAGGGATTGCCCAGCCTTCCTCCTTGGGGTCTGGTTTCTCAATCCTGGGAGCTCCTCTCTCTTGGCAGAGCCTCTCCCTCTGTGAACACCATCCTGTAAGTGCTCCCTGAAGACTTTTTATTAGGCCCACGTGCTTGTTGTCCAATTAACCAGCTTGATGGGCTCTTTAAATTAGCTTGCCATGGGTAACCTGAGCCTGCACCTCCCCTTAAAGGGGCCAGCAGTGTTGTGACAGGGGGTGAAAGCGCAAGGCAGCAGATGGCCCCAGGTTGGCCAGGAGCAAGGGAGAGGGAGTACAGCAGGGCAGTGGGGATCCCAGGTTGGCTGGGAGTAGGCAGAGTGGTCCCTGGATTAGGATGGGGAGGCCTAGATGTGTCTCCCTCCATCCCACATGTAACCCCACAGCTTTGTCCAAAGGGATTCACACATTCTCACACTCTCTCTCTTATTTGCATTTTCACCTGCCAAGAACTAACTGGTAGATTTTCCCTGCCTCCTGCTACTTTCTCAGATGTGGTTCTTCACACATGCTTCCGTCCAACATCCTTTTACTGGATATGGCTTGATTCCTGTCTGGACAAGGTTTGCATTAAATGCCTCTTGGTCTCTCAGTCTTTTCCATCATCTAGATCAGTGCTTTAGGGCAGTTTTTCTCCCACTTATTTTTAATAAACATTGTTACAAAAGCTAAAAATATGTGTACGATTTCACAATAAAACCCACCCTTCCATATCCAGTG
This sequence comes from Lepidochelys kempii, assembly GCF_965140285.1. Lineage (NCBI taxonomy): Eukaryota > Metazoa > Chordata > Testudines > Cheloniidae > Lepidochelys > Lepidochelys kempii. The sequence continues at coordinate 73,643,193 of NC_136390.1, read as the reverse complement.
TAGCTGGGCTGCTTGCATCTCATATTTGTCATGTTCAGCAGATCAAAACCAACCTGAATAGGGAGCAGTGTGGGCTGGAGACACGAGCATAGCTTCGAGACTCAAAGGCCTTAGGTCTAATGTGGCTCCACCATTCTCTGGCTCTCTGGCATGTCACTTTGCCACTCTCTGGGCCTGATTGTCACTTTGCCACTCTCTGGGCCTGATATACCCAGGGAAGAGTATAAAAATATTGCTCGGGCATGTAGGAATGATATCAGGAGGGCCAAATCGCACCTGGAGCTGCAGCTAGCCAGAGATGTCAAGAGTAACAAGAAGGGTTTCTTCAGGTATGTTGGCAACAAGAAGAAAGTCAAGGAAAGTGTGGACCCCTTACTGAAGGAGGGAGGCAACCTAGTGACAGAGGATGTGGAAAAAGCTAATGTACTCAATGCTTTTTTTGCCTCTGTTTCCACTAACAAGGTCAGCTCCCAGACTGCTGCGCTGGGCATCACGAAATGGGGAAGAGATGGCCAGCCCTCTGTGGAGATAGAGGTGGTTAGGGACTATTTAGAAAAGCTGGACGTGCACAAGTCCATGGGGCCGGATGAGTTGCATCCGAGTGCTGAAGGAATTGGCGGCTGTGATTGCAGAGCCATTGGCCATTGTCTTTGAAAACTCGTGGCGAACCGGGGAAGTCCCGGATGACTGGAAAAAGGCTAATGTAGTGCCAATCTTTAAAAAAGGGAAGAAGGAGGATCCTGGAAACTACAGGCCAGTCAGCCTCACCCTCAGTCCCTGGAAAAATCATGGAGCAGGTCCTCAAAGAATCAATCCTGAAGCACTTGCATGAGAGGAAAGTGATCAGGAACAGTCAGCATGGATTCACCAAGGGAAGGTCATGCCTGACTAATCTAATCGCCTTTTATGATGAGATTACTGGTTCTGTGGATGAAGGGAAAGCAGTGGATTTATTGTTTCTTGACTTTAGCAAAGCTTTTGACACAGTCTCCCACAGTATTCTTGTCAGCAAGTTAAGGAAGTATGGGCTGGATGAATGCACTATAAGGTGGGTAGAAAGCTGGCTAGATTGTCGGGCTCAACGGGTAGTGATCAATGGCTCCATGTCTAGTTGGCAGCCGGTATCAAGTGGAGTGCCCCAAGGGTCGGTCCTGGGGCCGGTTTTGTTCAATATCTTCATAAATGATCTGGAGGATGGTGTGGATTGCACTCTCAGCAAATTTGCAGATGATACTAAACTGGGAGGAGTGGTAGATACGCTGGAGGGGAGGGATAGGATACAGAAGGACCTAGACAAATTGGAGGATTGGGCCAAAAGAAATCTGATGAGGTTCAATAAGGATAAGTGCAGGGTCCTGCACTTAGGACGGAAGAACCCAATGCACAGCTACAGACTAGTGTCCGAATGGCTAGGCAGCAGTTCTGCGGAAAAGGACCTAGGGGTGACAGTGGACGAGAAGCTGGATATGAGTCACCAGTGTGCCCTTGTTGCCAAGAAGGCCAATGGCATTTTGGGATGTATAAGTAGGGGCATAGCGAGCAGATCGAGGGACGTGATCGTTCCCCTCTATTCGACATTGGTGAGGCCTCATCTGGAGTACTGTGTCCAGTTTTGGGCCCCATACTTCAAGAAGGATGTGGATAAATTGGAGAGAGTCCAGCGAAGGGCAACAAAAATGATTCGGGGTCTGGAACACATGACTTATGAGGAGAGGCTGAGGGAGCTGGGATTGTTTAGCCTGCAGAAGAGAAGAATGAGGGGGGATTTGATAGCTGCTTTCAACTACCTGAAAGGGGGTTCCAAAGAGGATGGCTCTAGACTGTTCTCAATGGTAGCAGATGACAGAACGAGGAGTAATGGTCTCAAGTTGCAGTGGGGGAGGTTTAGATTGGATATTAGGAAAAACTTTTTCACTAGGAGGGTGGTGAAACACTGGAATGCGTTACCTAGGGAGGTGGTAGAATCTCCTTCCTTAGAGGTTTTTAAGGTCAGGCTTGACAAAGCCCTGGCTGGGATGATTTAACTGGGAATTGGTCCTGCTTTGAGCAGGGGGTTGGACTAGATGACCTTCTGGGGTCCCTTCCAACCCTGATATTCTATGATTCTATGCTTCTATGATTCTCTTGTTCAACGCAGGTGTAACTGCAACCCCACTGCTGGGCTCAGTCCATTGATGTTTCAGCTCCTGAAAGGCATTTGAGTAGATCCATTTCCCATCGCGCTCTACAAACACAGTCCACGTGATTTGCAAAGCCCAAACTTGCCCCCTTCCTGGGGTTTGATTTAATTCATAAAGAGGACAAAAATGAGAACTTAATGCTCAGGTTTGGCTGTTGCAATGCTCCTATCTCAGGATTACTCAGCCCACATACCAGGTCCTCCCTTTCTATAGAATCATGCACACTTCCCTTATATCCCAGTTGGGTAACACATCATATGCCTCAGGGAGTCAGCAGAACCCACTTAACCCTTTCTCACCTTAACAGAATTGGGTATTTTAAAAAAACACTCCTAGCCCACTTCATGATTTTTGAATAGGCAGGGTAAACATAAGCCCTCAACAGAACTAGTGCCATGTAGAGAGCCAAGAAACACCATTCCATGTTACATGGATGGTGTGATCAGCCTTAGTAATGTAAAAAACACACTCATTGACTTTACTGGTTACACAAAAACAGCATTGTGCATGTTTATACTATACTGGTGACAACCAGCAGCCTGTTGTATTGTTCTGCAAACTGTACTAACAAAACTGATTCTACCAACATAAAAAAAGCTAAACCAGTTTGTTTGCCCGATGGCTAGGGCTTTATGCTGCTAGATGGAAGTCTGGGTTAATTCCTGATCTCTTGCTGCTGGAGCAGCCCACTCTCCTTGGAGTTTGGGGTGTGCATTCCAAAACACCATCTGTTCTGGCTGATCAAAGCAAAAGGAGGACTCCTGACCTCTCCTATCAGAAGATTAGTGGCTGTGATTTCAGAGACAGTGAGGGAAGAGGGGGAGGCATTCTCAGAACTCTGGGAAACCCTCCCCAATGTCATAGAATGGTAGCAGGGCTGCGTCTCAGCCCAGCACACTTCTTTCATGGAAGAAATCATTGCTGTAATACATGGAAATGGACACAGGTCCTTCTGCCCTGGGTGAGTCTGGTTGTGAATCCCCGGCCCAGGGGAAGAGAAAGTGTATCACCACTTTCCCACTGTCAGGCATTCCCTCTCCCCAAATAGAGCACAGTGCTCTACTGAGGGCTGTTCCTAAGAATTAGCCTTCACTATTACCTCCATGTTGGGGTTTATGAGTCAGATTAATTCTTACCAGTGGAATACACTGCCTTATGCTAAAGCACTAATGCTCTATAAACTTTTAGAATTACTGGAAGACACTCCTTCTCCCACCAATAGCTGGAACAGATTGTTTGTTACATTTTGAATGTACCCTCTGTATAAACTGGGGCTTTAAAAAGAACCCAAGAGAGTTGGCTGCCCAACTTTCACTGTATTTCAATGGGATTTAGGCACTTAACTCTCTAAGGCTTTTTTGACAATCCCAGCCAGAGTTGTACAGGAGTAATTAAAAGAGGGCTGACAATATATTGTAATTTACACAACAGATGCAAAGGGTGAGGCTTCCAAACCCATCTAAGAGAGCTGGAAACCCAACTCATTCAAATTAATGCTAACTGGGTCCTGATGCTCTGCGTAGCTTTGAAAATCCTGTGTGACGTATATTCTGAAAGCTTCCTACTTGCTGAATTATTTGGGGCAGCATGATGAACTAATAAGCTAATGAACAAGCACTAACTTGCCACTCCTGGAGATATGGCTTCAAATCCTGCTTGCAGTAGGCCACAACTACAAATGCATTTGGTGGACACCACAAATCCAGTCAAAGTTGAGTTTTGTCAGGAAGTCTCTTCTCTTCGGGAGAGCCTCCGCATTCACCAATTCCAGGCTTCTGGAACAGGCAGACCTGTATTGAGGGAATCTTCAGGCACTCAGCTCTTGCACAATTTAAAAAGCCTGTGCACTCACTCACTCATTACTTCCTCCTGCTGCGCTGCTCTCTGTACCCATTGCTTAGTCGCTGCACACTCATTGCTTCCTCTTCATGAACTATCACACAGGTTTGCTTGGGAGGGGGAGAACCAATAATAATACATGCCAATGGTGAGGTTCTAAGCAACAAAAGGAGTTTTGCTCCCATTTCCCCTGTGAATGATACACAACTGTTATAACAGTGACAGTGGGTAATCTTGCAGGCCTTCTGTGAGGGTTGAACCTGTGACCTCTCTGTTTAGGAGACATTAATTGCCTACTGGAACACAGTTCATCTGCATTTTATAGATGGGGAAGCTGAGGTAGAGCACTTAGGTGACTTGATTAATACTATAGAGAAAGCCCATGTCAGTATCAAAACCCCAGCATCTGCTGCTCCCAGACTCATGCTTAATGCATTAGACTATGCTGCCTTGTGTTATTGAGCTACTCCCCTTTTATCCAGAGTCTCTTCTGACAGCAGAGGCACCAACCCAGCTGCAGGCAGCTAGCTAGCAGCTGGGAGGAAGCTTGTGGCCATTGTGGCGCTGTTAATGGCAGTCTGGAGGTCCCCCACTACAAATGCAAACTGTTCTCTTCCAAAAATCAAGAAAGCACAACTCTGAGCTTACATGGACAGAAAGATCAGATCAGCTTTGCTAGGGAGCCAAGAATAATATGGGAGTTTCAGGAAGAATCGGAAGGACAAAGTTTTAACACTAGCAATCAATGTACATTTTCAAGGTGCTCAGTGCAATAAGAAAAGTGAAAAACTTATTTTTAAAGGGCCAGATTGATATCTCTACTCCTGTTGAATAATACCTTATTAAACAAATAGTCCCACTCAAGCCAAATTAAAGGTGACTTGAGTCTTGATGTTTAGAGGCCCCCAGGCTAGGTGGGAAGATGGCTAGAGGCTTTTTGGACTCCAAAGAACAGCTAAGATAGTTCAAAACCTAATAACGTTGTTGGTTATATTGTCCCTCTTCCACCTCTGGCCAATTCTTCATTGTACTCTGGGTCTCCCCGGTGCGGTTGTGTCAATTTAGCAGCACATCTGTTTGAGTCCACCTTGGTGAGCAGCTTCTTGCTAGTGTCTGCAGGCAGGCATACCAGATGGTAAGCAGCTGAAAAGATTCTGAAAGTCATCCAAAAGAGTGACCTTTCAGACTCATTTATTTTGCCAAAAAAACACTGCCCTTTTCCTTGAAAGGCTACACTCAGGCTGAAAACTAAGTGACCCATCTGGGCAATCGCGATTATCTAAATTAAACAGAGAAGCATATTTTAGACCATTTCCCCAACTGTCTGAAGTGAAGGACAGATGGACCAAAGTGGGGAGGGCGAGCTCAGTGGTTTGAGCACTGGCCTGCTAAACTCAGGGTTGTGAGTTCAATCCTCGAGGGGGCCATTCAGGGATCTGGGCCAAAAATTGGGGATTGGTCCTGCTTTGAACAGGGGGTTGGACTAGATGACCTCCTGAGGTCCCTTCCAACCCTGATATTCTCAGGTTCTCCATTTGTGGTGAGTCATTTATTCAGCACATGACATAGACCCATCTGAGCATTCTGTCTTTAATCTTCACTTTCTCCCCATCTGAATGAATCCTGTTGATATGCTTTGAAGCACATATGTTATGCAAAGGCTTGATTCTGCGCTTATTAAAGTCCATTGCCATTGACTTCAGTGGGAGTTGGGTCAAACCGTAAACCTTGAGATTGGAACATATCTACTGACTTTTTTTTTACTTTTGTAACTGTAAGCATTGGACAAAGGCCAGAACAACTTTTGAGTTCAGATGAAGAAACATTTTAAAACACATAAAGGTTGCAACAAACGGTGGAGCCTCAAAAGATCTGAGGGCATCGACTCTGTTTGACAGTCTCTCATAGCATTTTTCTCCAATGAGCCCCATAGAGGAAGTTCTGAAAGCTTTTTGGGTGAGGTTTTCAAGGCTACCTAAGGGATTTGGATATCCATTTCTCATTCACCTCAGTGGGCCACTGGCTATCCAAAAGCCCATAGATGTCTGAAGATCTCAGCATTTCCTCTCTAACACTGTCTGAGGCTGCTGTTCCTTGCTGGATCTCTCTGCCATAGGAAACAAATCCATACTGGAGTGTACTAACACCACAAAAGATGGTTGAAAGTGTCAGGCATATATTTTTAGAGGAAGGGAGAGAATGATTCGGGATTATCTGAGGATGTCTTCAGTCCCCTTGTCACTCTATCATCCTGGCCTACCCATGAGACTTTTGCCCCCTTCACTGGGGATCCCACCACCCTCACTTTTACCACCTTTTAAAACAAACCGCACTTTATTTTCATTGCTCCCAACACCAATGCATGGTTCATATGTCTGGAGGACTGGCTCTGAAGCAGACTAAAATGGCTTTGAGGCATGAGCTGGTAATTAGGGCTGGTAAAAAATTTTCTGTCGAAACTATTTTTCAATGGAAAATTGGGTTTTTAACAAAACATTTTTTTCCCTCATAAAAAGTGTCTGCTTTCCACAGAAAATTTCAATTAGTCATCAAAAATCAAAATGCCTAAAAACCAAATTATTTTTACTGGGAAATGCCCCATGATGCCTCACGGGAAGGGGAGGGTTGCCAAGAGTCCAGTTTTCAACCAGAATACTTGGTTGAAAAGGGATCCTGGTGGCTTCAGGCAGCACCACTGACTGGGCCACTAAAAGTCTGGTTGGTGGTGCAGCCTGCTCTGGCTCCACATGGTTCCTGGAACTGGCTGGCATGTCTGGCTCCCAGTCACGGGGGCAGCCATGGGGGCTCTGTGCACTGCCCCTGCCCCAAGTGCTGGCTCCGCAGCTCCCATTGGTCGGGAATCGTGGCTAATGGGAGCTGCGAGGGCAGCGCCTGAGGGCGTTGGCAGCGCACAGAGCGCCCCTTTGCCTCTCTGTCTTCTGCTGGATGCTTCCAGGAGCCGCCTGAGGTAAGCGCCGTCCGGAGCCCACACCCCTCACTCCCTCCCATGCCCCAACCCCCTGCCCCAGCTCTGATTCCCCTCCCAGAGCCCATACCCCACACCTCCTCCCACACCCCAACCCCCTGCTCCAGGTCAGAACCCTGTCCCACAACCTAACTCCCTCCCAGAGTCCGAACCCCAACCCCCTGCCCCAGCCCTGAGCCCCCTTCACAGGCCCACACCCCCTTCTGCACCCCAACCCCCTGCTCCATGTCAGAACCCTGTCCCACAACCTCACTCCATCCCAGAGCCCGCACCCCAAACCTCTGTCCCAGCCCTGAGCCCCCTCCAAAACCCAAACTCCATCCCGGAGCCTGTGCCCCACCACCCCCTCCCGCATCCTAACCCACTGCCCCCACCCAGAGCCCCCTCCTGCACCCAAACTCCCTCCTGGAGCCCACACCCCAGGCCTCTTCTCCATCCTAGTGAAAGTGAGTGAGGGTGGGGGAGAAGGAGCGACAGAGGGAGGGGGGATGGAGTGAGCGGGAGCGGGGCCTTGGTGAAGGGGTGGGGCAGGGGTGTTCGGTTTTGTGCAATTAGAAAATTGGCAACCCTAGGGAGGGGTAGTTTGTTCCCTCATATCCTCATTCCCACCTATGGGCTGGGATCCCCAGTCAGACTACATCTCCCATGGTACACCATGGTCAGGAAACAAAACATTGATGCAACACTATCAAGGTTCCTTCCCTACTCTGAAATCTAGGGTACAGTTGTGGGGACCTGCATGAAAAACCCCCTAAGCTTATTTTTACCAGCTTAGGTTAAAACTTCCCCAAGGTACAAACTATTTTACCTTTTGCCCTTGGACTTTATTGCTGCCACCACCAAGCGTCTAACAAATATATAACAGGTAAAGAACCCGCTTGGAAACATCTTTCCCCCCAAAATCCTCCCAAACCTTAGACCCCCTTTCCTGGGAAACGCTTGATAAAAATCCTCACCAATTTGCATAGATGAACACAGACCCAAACCCTTGGATCTTAAGAACAATGAAAAAGCAATCAGGTTCTTAAAAGAGGAATTTTAATTGAAGAAAAAGTAAAAGAATCACCTCTGTAAAATCAGGATGGTAAATACCTTACAGGGTAATGAGATTCAAAACATAGAGAATCCCTCTAGGCAAAACCTTAAGTTACAAAAAGACAAAAACAAGAATATACATTCCATTCAGCACAGCTTATTTTATCAGCCATTTAAACAAAACAGAATCTAACGCATTCATAGAATCATAGAATATCAGGGTTGGAAGGGACCCCAGAAGGTCATCTAGTCCAACCCCCTGCTCAAAGCAGGACCAATTCCCAGTTAAATCATCCCAGCCAGGGCTTTGTCAAGCCTGACCTTAAAAACCTCTAAGGAAGGAGATTCTACCACCTCCCTAGGTAACGCATTCCAGTGTTTCACCACCCTCTTAGTGAAAAAGTTTTTCCTAATATCCAATCTAAACCTCCCCCACTGCAACTTGAGACCATTACTCCTCATTCTGTCATCTGCTACCATTGAGAACAGTCTAGAGCCATCCTCTTTGGAACCCCCTTTCAGGTAGTTGAAAGCAGCTATCAAATCCCCCCTCATTCTTCTCTTCTGCAGGCTAAACAATCCCAGCTCCCTCAGCCTCTCCTCATAACTCATGTGTTCCAGTCCCCTAATCATTTTTGTTGCCCTTCGCTGGACTCTCTCCAATTTATCCACATCCTTCTTGAAGTGTGGGGCCCAAAACTGGACACAGTACTCCAGATGAGGCCTCACCAATGTCGAATAGAGGGGAACGATCACGTCCCTCGATCTGCTCGCTATGCCCCTACTTATACATCCCAAAATGCCATTGGCCTTCTTGGCAACAAGGGCACACTGCTGACTCATATCCAGCTTCTCGTCCACTGTCACCACTAGGTCCTTTTCCGCAGAACTGCTGCCTAGCCATTCGGTCCCTAGTCTGTAGCTGTGCATTGGGTTCTTCCGTCCTAAGTGCAGGACCCTGCACTTATCCTTATTGAACCTCATCAGATTTCTTTTGGCCCAATCCTCCAATTTGTCTAGGTCTTTCTGTATTCTATCCCTCCCCTCCAGCGTATCTACCACTCCTCCAAGTTTAGTATCATCCGCAAATTTGCTGAGAGTGCAATCCACACCATCCTCCAGATCATTTATGAAGATATTGAACAAAACTGGCCCCAGGACCGACCCTTGGGGTACTCCACTTGATACCGGCTGCCAACTAGATATGGAGCCATTGATCACTACCCGTTGAGCCCGATAATCTAGCCAGCTTTCTACCCACCTTGTAGTGCATTCATCCAGCCCATACTTCCTTAACTTGCTGACAAGAATACTGTGGGAGACCCTGTCAAAAGCTTTGCTAAAGTCAAGAAACAATACATCCACTGCTTTCCCTTCATCCACAGAACCAGTAATCTCATCATAAAAGGCGATTAGATTAGTCAGGCATGACCTTCCCTTGGTGAATCCATGCTGACTGTTCCTGATCACTTTCCTCTCATGCAAGTGCTTCAGGATTGATTCTTTGAGGACCTGCTCCATGATTTTTCCAGGGACTGAGGTGAGGCTGACTGGCCTGTAGTTCCCGGGATCCTCCTTCTTCCCTTTTTTAAAGATTGGCACTACATTAGCCTTTTTCCAGTCATCCGGGACTTCTAGCATTTCTAACTAGATTGCTTATTAACCCTTTTCAGGAGTTCTGACCTGCATTCCTGCTCTGTTCCGGGCAAAAAACATCACACAGACAGAGAGAACCCTTTGTTTCCCCGCCCCCTCCAGCTCTGAAAGTATCTTGTCTCCTCATTGGTCATTTTGGTCAGGTGCCAGCAAGGTTATCTTTAGCTTCTTAACCTCTACAGGTGAAAGGGTTTTTTCCTCTGGCCAGGAGGGATTTAAAAGTGGTTAGCCTTCCCTTTATATTTATGACGAACACCAAGAGGAGAGACTGTGGTGCATCAGGGGAAATGTTGTCTTATCAAGGAACCTGGCGTACAGAGAATAGGAGCATGAGACACCCTAACTAGAACGCCCACAAGGAACTGCAGCAGCATTTCCAAATGAAAATATTTTGTAAAACTCAAAAATAGAGAAAGTCTACATTTATGCAAATGTGCCATCTAATATACCTGTTTAGTAAAGATACATAAAATATATGTAGGTGGTCAGTGTGCACAGTCCAGAGGAGAGAGTATGAGATTGAGAGGTTAGAGTTTGGAACTAGGAATTGCCCAGACAACTCACTCCAGTTTTCTTTGTCTCTGTTTCTTCATCTAGGACAGTGGTTCTCAACCAGGGTACACAGAGGTCTTCCCGGGGGTACATCAGTTCATCTAGCTATTTGCTTAGTTTTACAACAGGCTACATAAAAAGCACTAGTGAAGTCAGTACAAACAAAAATTTCATACAGACAATGACTTGTTTATACTGCTCTACACACTGAAATAAGTACAATATTTATATTCCAATTGATTTTATAATTATGGTAAAAATAAAAGTAAGCATTTGTCAGTAATAGTGAGCTATGACACTTTTGTATTTTTATTTTGATTTGGTAAGCGAGTAGTTTAAGTGAGGTGAAACTTTGGGGTACACAAGACAAATCAGACTCCTGAAAGGGGTACAGTAGTCTGGAAAGGTTGAGAGCCACTCATCTAGGATAGTTAACACAAGGTGTTAGGAGGCTGAATTAGTTAATGCTGTGAAGTCCTATGAAATCCTCCAAAAAAGGCATTTTCATTAATGAACACAGAGATGTGGATTTGGTTTAAGGTTTACCTGAATAGGGCACCACAAATCTGTGAATTCCTCCATTTGGGATTGTATAATAAGATTATATGCCCTGTTAATATAAATGAGAGGGCCCTGATGGCTGGGTTTTGTCTGTGAGGGCCCCAGGGTTTTGGAATTGGCTTGCAATTGTCACTCTAGACAAGTCCAGGATTGGGAGAAGAGGGGTAAATAGTTCTAGAATGAGGTGCACAGGCAGAGGCACCCTAATATCTTGCATCTTGCCTGGCTCTGCTTAGCTACTGTTATCTACGTCTCAAATTCGTGAGCACTGGATTTACTAAAATGTCAAATTATGAAAGCAAATTCATGGTCCAATTTTTTATGGGAGAGGGTGGGGAAGGAGGTATGGAGGTGAGAGACATGCTTGTTTTTCCTGGAGGTAGATCACTTGTGAAAATGAGTTTGCTGATTCTGGGCAAAATTTTCAAAACCTCCAAAGTGATTTAAAAGCCCAAATCTAATTTTCAAAAGTGACTTAGCACCCAAGTCACTTAGCCACTTACAAAAACTTTACCCTTAAGCTCCTAAATCACTTTTGAAAATGGGACTTAGATGCTTTTGAAAATTTTACACATCATCTTGTATCCTTTCTCCAAGAAGGATTTGAATACCAGAGGTTCATGTTTAGTGCATTAAACCATTTCATCAACCTAACTGTTCCTAGTTTGCCTTGATCAAACTTCATGAAATTCCAAATAGCACGTCTGATGAGCTTCCCCCTCCTCTGTTGGCTTTAGTTAAAATTACCTTAGATTAGTTAGCCTGGCAAAATTGGAAAAGATTTCCTTTGAATCACAAACGTAAGCCTATTCCCTAGGTAGCTTTTCCTCAGGTTCACACACAGCATCTCCAGCGAAATGTAATATCTCATATAAAATCTAATCTAGCACCAGTTTACTTCTGGTGGGATTCAATTTATTGTATGCATTTCCCTTTCTCGTCTCCCATTTATGACACCGTTAGTGACAGCTTTTACAAGAACAGGAGTACTTGTGGCACCTTAGAGACTGACAAATTTATTTGAGCATAAGCTTTCGTGAGCTACAGCTCACTTCATCGGATGCATTCAGTGGAAAATACAGTGGGGAGATTTATATATGCAGAGAACATGAAACAATGGGTGTTATCATACACACTGTAAGGAGAGTGATCACTTAAGATAAGCTAATACCAGCAGGAGAGCGGGGGGTGGGGGGGAGAAAACCTTTTGTAGTGATAATCAAGATGATATATGCCATCATGTGCCAGCAATGCCCCTCTGCCATGTACATTGGCCAAACTGGACAGTCTCTACGTAAAAGAATAAATGGACACAAATCAGATGTCAAGAATTATAACATTCATAAACCAGTCGGAGAACACTTCAATCTCTCTGTCACTCGATTACAGACCTAAAAGTCGCAATATTACAACAAAAAGACTTCAAAAACAGACTCCAACGAGAGACTGCTGAATTGGAATTAATTTGCAAACTGGATACAATTAACTTAGGCTTGAATAGAGACTGGAAGTGGATGTGTCATTACACAAAGTAAAACTATTTCCCCATGTTTATTCCCCCCACTGCCACTCCTTACTGTTCCTCAGACGTTCTTGTCAACTGCTGGAAATGGCCCACCTTGATTATCACTAAAAAAGGTTTCCCCCCCCTTCATCCCCTGCTCTCCTGCTGTTAATAGCTCATCTTAAGCGATCACTCTCCTTACAGTGTGTATGGTAACACCCATTGTTTCATGTTCTGTGTGTATATAAATCTACCCACTGTATTTTCCACTGAATGCATCCGATGAAGTGAGCTGTAGCTCACGAAAGCTTATGCTCAAATAAATTTGTTAGTCTCTAAGGTGCCACACGTACTCCTTTTCTTTTTGCAAATACAGACTAACATGACTGCTACTCTGAAACCTTTTACAAGAATGTTAACCTTTCCTAACCATATTATTCAGTGTCTCAAAGTTTCATTTCACTGTTGAATTTTAAAACTCAACTGTGTATTTACAGTCCACATGAGTACACTAAGCCAAATCTTGCAGTGATTACATAGGCCAAACACACATTCACATCAATGGGAATGTTGTCTAGGTAAAGACAAAAGGAATTGACTCGTTGATAATATAAAATGCATTCTGTTCTAAAGAGTAATTGTGAACAGTGGAAGAGTGTGTTTCCATGCTATTTCTGTCAGTGATTTCCAGTTCAGGTCTGCTCAGTTCAAATGAAAAGATGACTCGTACAAATTTCTGCTGCTGGGGAGAACACCAGTGGAAAATTGGGGCTGAGTATTTTTGCACAGCAATTTTACTCTGTTGAAGACAATAAAGCTATGCTAATTTAAACTAGCTGAGACTCTGGAGGGGATGCCAGGATTTAGGGAATTATTTTAATATCTTCTGGGATTTTCCCAGATTAAAAGACAATTTTAGAATATTGACGCAAGAATTATTGCAAGACTATGTCCCTCTAATTCAGGGGTTCTCAACCTTTTTCTTTTGGAGGCCTCCCTAACATGTTATAAAAACTGCACAGCCCATCTGAACCACAACGGTTTTTCTGCATATAAAAGCCAAGGCCAGCGTTAAGGGGTAGCAAGCAAAGCAATTGTCTGGGGCCCCACGTCATAGGGTGCACCACAAAGCTACGTTGCTTAGGCTTTGGCTTCAGCCTGGGGGCTGAGGCTTGGGGCCCCAGGCTGCAATCCTGTGTGGTGGGGCATTGGCTTTCTGCCCTGGGCCTTACCAAGTCTAATGCCAGTCTTGCTTGGCGGACCCCCTGAAACCTGCCCTTGGCCCTCTAGGGAGCCCCAGACCCCTGCTTGTGAACCACTGCTCTAATTCATATGATTACGGTGTTAGTAAAGTACGATGATTTCCTGAAATTAAATAAATATATGTACATATTTAGAATTATTGTGACTGCTGCCAATAATTTTATTTCATTATTAGGGTTGAAAAAACAAGTATTACCTATAGAAATATGGTTGATTACAACAAAAGATTTAAGGGACAATTTACTGCCAGTATTAGAACAGCAGCTGCACTATTTGAGGAAAGATGTGCCCAGTGCGAACCTGTAAATATCATCGATGGAACTGTTATAAAAAAGGAGGTATATCTACTATATACTGCTTCAGCTCCACTGTACCTGCTATACCCACGATTCACAGATCTTCATCTCCTCCACACCTGTCTCCTTCTGCCCAGACTAGTCTCAGTCTCTTCCTCTGATATCTCCTTGTAGATGTCTAGCCTTCAGCTCAAGCTCGCGGTAGCTAAAACAGAGTTCTTACCCCCCTCACCTCCCAAGCTCTCCATGCTACTTCCTTTCTCAGTCAATGGACAACACCACCATTCAACATAAGAACTATCCTACTGGGTCAGACCAATGGTCTATCTAGCTCAGTACCAGTCTTCCGACAGTGGCCAATGCCAGGTGCTTCAGAGGGAATGAACACAACAGGGCAATTATCATGTGATCCATCCCCTGTCATCCAGTCCCAGCATTTGGCAGTCAAATGTTCAGGGACACCCACAGCATGGGGTTGCATCCCCGACCATCTTGGCTAATAGCCATTGACGGACCTATCCTCCATCAACTTATCTAGTTTTGTTTCTGAATTCAGTTATATTTTGGCCTTCACAACATGCCTTGGCAACAAGTTCCACTGGTTGACTGCAATGTGTGAAGAAGTACTTCCTTTTGTTTGTTTTAAACCTGCTGTCTAGTAATTTCATTGGGTGACCCCTGGTTCTTGTGTTCCATGAAGGGATAAATAACACTTCCTTTTTTACTTTCTCCACACCTGTCATGATTTTATAGACCTCTATTGTATGCCCAGTCTCTTTTCCAGGCTGAACAGTCCCAGTCTTTTTAATCTGTCCTGTCTCTCAGGCCCACAACTAGAGTGCCATCTTTGACTTGGACCTGTTTCTAATTCCTCAAACCCAGGCTATGTCTGAATCTTGCAGATTCTTTCTGCAGAACATCTCCAACATACAGCCTTTCTTATCCATCCATACAGAAAAATGACATCCAGGCTCTCATCATTTTGTGTCTTGATTACTTCAACATCCTTTTCTCTGGCCTTGGCAAACGCAATTTTGCCCCACTCATATCCATTCAGAATGGTGCTGCAAAGATTATTTTTTTCTAGCCCATTGCTTTGACCATGTCACGCCTCTCTTTGCATCCCTCCACTGGCTACCTCTTCTATCAGGTAAGTCACTTGTCTTCATGTTCAAGGGTCTTCACAACCAACGCCCACCCTAACTATCATCTCTCATTCACTACTGAAAGGTCGACTCCTACCTCCAGTTGGCTCATGATGTCAGCACCCATTGCCCACTTGCTACATTTTCAAACAACCACCTCTGCTTTCTCTTTTGCCATCCCTCACACTTGGGAGGAGCTCCCTGTAAGCATCTGTAAAGCCACCTCATTATCCTCCTTCAAAACCCTTTTTAAAATTCTCCTTTGCTGTGAGGCTTACAGAAAACTTACAGTGGTTAGGCTGCTGTTGTGCTGAGACCAGACATAGCCTGTCACATTGACCAATGCTGTCTGTTTCCTTGTGCTCCCCCATCAGTCTGTCTGCAACAAAATGCTTATTTTTGCCTCTATAGTAGCCAGATACACCTTTGATGAAGCAGCTACAACAGGGATTAATAAGTAAGGTGATGTATTTCTTATACAGTCACTTTTCAGAGCAGTTTTCAGAGTGGCAACTGTGTTAGTCTGTATCCGCGAAAAGAAAAGGAGTACTTGTGGCACCTTAGAGACTAACAAATTTATTTGAGCATAAGCTTTTGTGAGCTACAGCTATCCGATGAAGTGAGCTTTAGCTTACGCTCAAATAAATTTGTTAGTCTCTAAGGTGCCACAAGTCCGCCTTTTCTTTTTTCAGAGCAGAGTCGAGCTCTAGGATTCTAGGATTGTCACAGTGGCTACATCTGCGTACACACACTACTTGCCACTGTCCTTGCACCTGCAACCACACTACTATTTTTAGTGCACTAGCTTGATGAATGCTAGTCTGAGTATGTCTAAGTGACTTGGGAATCACACCCCTAGCTCCAACTGTACATGCAACCTGTGTGTCACTCTGAAGCTTAGAAAGTCTGTTGAGTCAGTAGGAAGTGAAGAAAACAGTGACAAGCATATGATGATTTTGTTCAGAATATCACCAGGTTCAATCATCAATGGGATTCACAGTCTGTTATTGTCCGATTTTTAAGTTCTCAGCCATTTAGATTTTAAAACTAGCATCCGTGTGGCATACAGCTATAGTAAGGTATGTATCTATGCCATGCTAAGATTCCTCAGCTATTATGATATCAGAGGTAATTCAACCTATCACCACCCTTACTCTAAGCTAATTTGCATGCAACAATTTCATTGGTTATTTGAGGGACACTGCACCAATGGTGGCCCAACTGCCATATGCATGCAATAGCATGGACTTTCAGCTACTAGTAATACTAGTTATTTCTATTCTAACTTCCTTCTGAGGATCTCCAACCAACGTCTCCCTGAGCGAATGTATTAAACCTCACAACACCTCTCTCTGGCAGATAAATATTACTATCCTGAAGAAACAGGAATAGAGTCCAGAACTCCTAACTCCTTCTCCAATCAGCAAAGTACTTAAGCAGTGCTTAACTTTAAACTCCACTGGAATTTCAGGTGTTTCGCCCAATGGGGTGGACTTAAGCACAAACTTAAAGCTAAGCACATTGGGACTGAGACCACAGTCTGTTATAAAGGTTGTCTAAAACTTCCCATTATAAGCCTTGTTTTAAGCTGCTTATAAGGTCAAACTTTCATCATTATGGCTGAAAATGTTCATGTTGGGCATCCACCACTGGTTGAATGCTATTGGAAAATTTCAGCCCAAACCGTTTGGCTGTTTCTGAAAATGAGGTTAAGAAAAATACATTGCTTTGCCCATGTTAAAAATCCTGGTGACCTTTCCTTTGAGAAGCTCTAATGTCCCTATGCTTTGGATCAGGGACTTGAAATTAGGCAGGGAGCTGCCTTTGAGTCTAGGATGTCAGTGTGAAAATCTGTCGGAATTTGGTTAAGCTATAAACCTTTGACAAGTGCATTTTGCATGTGTCCAATAGAGACTTGCTAGAGCTTTGCGGTGAAGCATGCCAAAGATTCCGTCTGCGCTGAGCAGGAATTTCCCTGCAGTTTCAGTTCTGGGTTGCTGTGGACCAAGCTGGGGTGAGGCACTGGAAATGAAAGCAGGGAGCTTGTCTTTTCTGTGCTCTCACTGACTCCCCTACTGGTGCCCAGGCAGTGTGGAGTAGGAAACTGCCTGATTTAAACGCAGAGGGGACAAAAGTTGAATTGGGGGGTGGGGTGGAATATAGTAGATTGGGACAAGGACAATGTGGGTATGGGGACATACAAATGGACAGGAGGCTCATGGGGAGAAGAGGGAAACTTGGAGTGAGTTAAGGTGGGGAGAGGAGACTTGGACTGGCTGGGCAAGGAGACTGGGACTGAGATGCTTTGGTGTGGGAGAGTGGAGACAGATCTGATAAGAAGCCAGGGTACAGGGAGAGAACTGGGACTGTCTGAGGGGAGAGAACTGGTATGAAGAATCTGGGATTGGCTAGGTAAGAAGACTGGTACTGGAAGGGGGAATGGGGTAGTATGGGTCAAGCTTGGAAGGAACTGGCTGAAAAGTCTGTGTGCACTAGAGCACACTTCCCTCTAGACCCTGGAATAGAACCCAAGATTCCTAAGTCTTACCATTTCTCTGGTGTCAGCAAATATCTGTGAAACCTACCGGCGACGTGTCACATCTCCCTCTAGTGCTGTTCCACCGAGGATGACAACCTACCTCGGAGATCATTTACTTCATTAGCTCAGGTGGCAGCATGGTGGATCTAAAGGTTCCAACTCCGCTGCTGACCCAAGTGGGTGTCAGTGTGATGCCGCAGGATGAAATTTAGATTTTTCCAGTTTGCTTTTGAAAAGAGACTCAGTATTTTTGTGTGTAAATGCCTCTGTTAAAAGAACATTATTCAGAGATTGCAATGTCAAGCACCCAAGAGTTCAGAAATGCCAGAATTAAGGTTGCCTGTGCAGCCGTAATTGAGATCCCTTGTGCACATGCATTACGATACAGACTTTAATTATGTGATCACATCCTATTTGTTCCACTGGCTCTTTAGAATGTTTGGTGATTCTGGGAGGCTGCCAATACACCCAGGAGGAGAAAGAAAGGGTGATTTTTAACACTTTGCAGCTCAGCTGAAATTGAACAGAATTTCACAAGACTAAGAAAAGGCACTTCCGTAGCCTGAGGGGTTTCTCCTGGCTGAATAGAAAAGGGTTGCTGCAAACAATGGAACTGTTGATGCGTCTCAAAAAAGGGCACAAGAATGGGAGCAGGAGCAATGGGGCCAAATCAGGACCACTTCTCCCCCAGAACTCCACATACCCAGAACTGTGCAGGGGGAGATCCCCCCCAGCTCTGGGACAAAAGACACAGGTGATGCCTCCCCTGCTGACCGCTGCCACATGGCCTTGGGGCAGTACCACAGGGAGGAACCAGTCCCAGACGTCAGTGGGTAGAAGCAGCTGCAAAAGCAGCCAAAGTGGGGACCTCTGGACATTCACACCTTTCTACAGTTTGACTGGACTTTCTCTGCCCTGTGCTGACTCGCTGTTGGCACCAATCCTCCCTCTATCTCACTGTCTCTTCACTTCAGCTTCACCCCACACCTGACCCCTCACCCCTCTTCTTCCCTTGCCCTGTCTCCTTCACCCACTTCTCTTCAGTGCCCCTCTCCTGTCCCTTTTCCTTCCACTGAGCTTGTTCCCTCCTAAGTAAACCCACCATCCCACTGTTCACTCTGCTGGTGTGTTTTGTCCCTTCCCCCCACCCTGGATCTGTCTGGTCTATTTAGATTATCAGCTTTTGGGGCCAGGAAATCTCTGCTACTGTATGCTTATACAGTGCCTGGCACAATGGGCCCACATTCTTGGTTAGCCCTTGGGCATTAATGTAATACACATTCTTAATAATCCTTTGTTTATGATGGCAAGTGTTAGGCCACCTAAATATAGGGGTTGCCACCAGCTCTTCCGCTAATATTAAGTAAAAATAAAAAATCCCCCCATATTTCTCCACCTGTCAAAAAGGAGAGAGAGAGAGAGAGAGAGCGTGAGTGAGTGAACCACACAGGACAGATGTTAATCATAAAGCTTAATGCACGACTGGAAGGGGCTCAGATACGATGGTGATGAGGACAGTATAAGAAACAGAACAGAATAAACACTACTTTTTAACTGGAAAAAGTGAACAACAATAGTGATCTCTCTGCCCCACAAAAATGAAATACCTCATCTTGTCTCAGGCTGCCGAGAGACTCCTACCTTCTGGCTATCACAGCTGGAAACTGCACTTCATGCTGCTAAATAACTGACAGCCTCCAGAATGCCACAGGGTGCAAGGCAGCAGGACAGCAGGCTGTTTACGGCTTCTTGAAATGCATAGTTCACCTGCATCTCTTGTTTTCTATGCATAAACCATTTATTTTTTGTGTGTGCGCACGCGCATTAGAAAGGTGTGGGTGGAGCACGCCTGTGTTTGTGAGTCACCCACTGCTCTCAAGTACCATTTTCTTATGAGAAATATACTTATTTTTCTATTCCCGGGTCTTAAAGATGGCTTCTAAAAAAACCAAACCAGCATTCTTGTTGGTTGTATCACCCGTGGGTAATAGCCCAGAGTCACCACCTAATGTGATGTGACACAACCTTACAGAAAGAGGGGAGGGGTATGTACTATTTATAACTTAAAACATGTCCCCCCTAGGTATCACCCTGACAAGCTAAATTATTTCTAGACTTATTGCCTTGAGAGTCAGGATAAGCTCATTTCCTCACTGCCCTCTCGATTATTTGGAAATGTCTTTAGGGTCCCAAACGATTAGGTTATGGTGGCCTTAATCTTCTTTAGGTAGATGTTGATGAATACTGATATGGGAATTCCACTCTGTTCTCATCACCATGGCTAGAGTGAAAGGGAGCAAACAGCCAGCAGTGAAGTTTATATGGAGGGATTTCTTAATACTTTTGAGTGAACTGAGTGCTTATAGAAGTGAAGGACCAGCAGCATTGCTTTGGGATAATCATAGTGCTGCAGTCAGTGGTTGTGTAGGCTTCTTCTCCGCACTCAACAGTCTCTGCTATTCCAGGTCTCTGCCAAGCAAGGACTGCCAAACCACATGGCAGTTTTGTAACATGGCACACTGACTACAGACTAGTGTACAAGCAGCAAACCCGCATTCTCTTGGATGTGGGGGGCAGAGGCATGTTCCACTTGGATCCAAGAATTAGTTGCAGAATAAGGGACTTATAGAATATTGCCAGGTTGAAAAGACAGCCACTTGTGTGAATCCATGTGTAAGTGTAATATCTGATTTTCCAGGATATACTGCGGTATCTGCCTGAATATCTGAGAGGCGAAAGAGGAAGATTCAGAGGGTGAATTTTTAAACCCACCTAAGAGAGCGGGATGCCTAATTCTCATTAGAAAATAATGGGCACTGGCCAATCTTGTAGGAGACTTTGAAATCTAAGATATTTATATGGCCCCCATCACCACAGCATCTGAATACCTACACAGTCTTTAACATGTATATCCTCACAGCCAGAGGCACGGACTTTCTGGTTTCCCCAGGGATGCTCAACCCCTACTCCACCCATTGCCCTAAGGCCTCACCTCCACTCCACTCCACTCCACTCCACTCCTTCCGAACTCCGCTACGCCCCCTCCCTGCCTCTTCCTGACCCTGCTCCTCCCTCCCACCCACCTGCTGACGACTGGCAAGGTGGAGGTGCTGGGGGAGGGGGAGGACTTGATTGGCAGGGCCTCTGGTGGGTGCTGAGCACCCACTATTTTTTTCCCGGGGGTGCTCCAGCCCCGGAGCGCTCATGGAGTCGGCGCCTATGCCCACAACCCCCCCTACAAGGCAGGGCAGTGCTACTATCCCTGTTGTACATATGGGGAACTGAGGTGCAGAGAAACTAAGTGATTTGTCCAAGGTTTCCTACAAAGGTCTGACAGAGAAGAAATTGAACCTGCATCTCCCGAGATCCAAGCTAGCATGCTAACCACCAGACCATCCTTCCTCTCCTTGTACTTTTCAGCTGAGGTCAGTAAGCCTCAAATTGATTCAATTCTCACTATAAGATGAAAAATTACCATCCTGTTCACTTAAAATTATGGAATAGCTTGCATTCTAGCTGTGGAACTCTCGCCCCCATCCCTCAATGGTCAAAAGAAACAGGTCATCCATGAATATGCCCATACTTAGTGGTATGGAAAGTCATGATCATATTTATATATAATTATGATGCAGAAAAGGCAAAAGTATTCAATAAATGGTTCTGTTCTGGATTCAGAAAGAAGCAGGATATGTATTCATATCTCACAGTGATAAGGAAATACTTTCTACTCCATCAGTAACTAATTTTAAACTGCAACTATTAAACATTCAATAAACTACACTCAAATATCCATAACTTTCACCCCTGCTGGGGTTGCTCCTCCACTGACTCGTCCCCTCTTCCCGGGCTCTGCGGGGCTGTTCTCCCACTCTTGTGCAGAGGGATGCCTCGCAGGACTTTCTCCCTGGACTCCAGGCTCCGAAGTTAACATTCCTTCTCTCCCTGGTGTCAGGATGTTTCTGCATCACCTTTCCCAGTGGACAGTAGGCAAACCTTGGCCCACCCTCTGCTTTGGATTTCAGCCCGGGGACCCTGTGTTGAGCAACTAAGGTCTGCTCCCTCAGACATCTCACTGCCTCCCTAGACTTTTCCAGCCATCACCTTCCTTCAGGCCCTTTCCCACAGTCCTCCCTGCCTGACTGTACATCTGCCTATCTCTAAGCCTTTCCTCCATTCTAGCAACCAGAGAGGGACTGCAGTGTTCTTCCCACTTCTCATCTGAGCTTCTTCCCTTTATGCTCACTAGCCAACTCCTGCCCCAGCTAGACTTCATCTTTAGTTGGGGCTGATCCCCACCTCCACCCCCCACCCCAGGCACCTTAATTGAACTCTCTAGCTCCAGTTAGCCCTTTTAGTGCCAGTGTGTGGTATATACCTCATCACAGTTACATGACATTCTGCTAAAAAAATTAGCACTATACAACATCAGAGCAGTCCATCTCAAATGGTGTAAAAACTGGTTAACTGATAAATCTCAAACAGTAATTGAAAATAGGGAATCGTCATCCAAATGGGATGTTTCTAGTGGGATTCCACAGGGATCTTCTTCTCGGTCCAATGTTACTGAATATCTTTATCAGTCATCTGGAATATAAAATCATTGCTGGTAAAATTTTCAGATGACACAAAAATTTGGTAAATAATGATGGTGACAAGTCAGTTATACAAATCACCAGGGGTTCCTTGAAAAGGGAGGCTCATTAGAACATGCATTTTAACAAAGCCAAATGAAAGATCATACATGTAGGAACAAAAGAACATAGGTCACACTTGCACGATGGGGGGCTGTATTCTGGAAAGCAGGGACTGAAAGGTACTTAGGGGTCATGGTAGATGACCAATTGAACTAGGGTGACCAGACGTCCCAATAAAATCGGGACTGTCCTGATTTTTAGGTCTTTGTCCGGCATCCTGACTGATGACATTTGTCTTGATACTGCAGCTTTGGCCACTTTTTTTTTTTTTTTTTTGCTTCCCCCATGTGTCCTGATATTTTCTTCGTTTCATCTGGTCACCCCTAAATTGAACACAAGCTTCCAGCGTGATGCTGTAGTGAAGAGGGAAAACACGATCCTTGGTAGTATAAGCAGGGGAATATCAAGTAGATATAGGGAGGAGGTATACACGGCATCAGTGAGACCATTACTAGAATACTGTGTCCAGTTCTGGTGGCCATATTTAACAAAGATATTGAAACATTGGAAAGGGTTCAGAAGAGGATCACTCTTGTAGCTCAAGTTCTGGAAAATGCTTTATAGTGAGAGACTAAAGAAGCTCATCTATTTTGTTTATCCAAAAGAGGCGGTGATTTGTTCCTGGCCTACAAGTACCTACATGGGGAAGTGATTTCTGGTAATGGATGACTCTTTAACCTAGCAGAAAAAGGCATAACAATATCCAAAGGCTGAAGCTAAAACTAGACAAAGTCAGACTAGAAATAAGGTGCACATTTTTAATAGTGAGGATGATTAACAATCAGACCCACTTAGCTAGGGGAGTGGTGGATTCTCCATCACTTTAAGTCTTTAAACCAAGACTGGATGTCTCCCTAAAAGGTAGATAATACTAGATATACTTAGCCCTGCCACGAGTGCAGGGGACTGGACTAGATGACCACTCGAGGTCCCTTCCAGTCCTATGATTCTAAGGTATGCAAGAGCTCAGACAGAAGTTATGGGCTTAATGCAGGAATCTCTGGCCTATGTTATGCAGAAGATCAGGCTAGAGGATCTAGTAGTCCCTTCTGGCCTTGGAATCGACAAATATATACAATGCAAATGTTCTGATGGGTTGAAACAGCAGATTCTATTGGTAATAGTGTAGCTCTGCACTTCCTTTCCAGGTGTTAACCAAAATAATTTTTACTCCTGAGGCCAGATTTTCAGGCCCCTCTTCTAACAGCTAGGAAGCCAGCCCAACTAGTTATCTGGGACTTCCACTCATGTAAGGGCATTTCTGGGTGACACATAACTGGTGTAAGCAGCATAGAGCATGTCTTGGAGTGAAGCCAGGGGAAGGGGATGAGGCCAGATTACCACTGTATTTTGATGGTCTTCAGCTGCCTGAATGGCCTCTTAGAAGCCTTTGAAGCCAGGAACAACATAGAGCAGCTCTACAATGGACCAAAACAGTGCCCAGCCAGGCACAGGAACAAGGGTGTGTGTTTGAAAGTGCTGTATGACTATCATTGCTCTCACCTCAGCTGTTGTATTAACATGGACAAAACTCTTATTATTTTCATTTCATTCCTGTTTAGCTGTACTTTGTACTTCAAAGATTAACTAATAAATAACTTGTGTTCCAGTACCATAGCCAGGTGGATTATGGGGGAAGATTCCAGGTATGTTTTCAATACTAGCCATTAGTCCAGACCAGGAGAATTTAAGCATTTTAAGGGGCATGACAATAGTGCATAAAGTAATGGAAGACATCCTTCAGAGCGAAAGAGAGATGTGTTTCAATATATGTATAGCAAACACATTTGCTAAAGTCAGTTTTGCCAGCAGCCTTAATTTCTATGTGGACAGTGATTGCAAAGGTATAAAATGAAAAAAAAAGTTAGGATTGTATGTGAAGTCAGAAAGCAAATACATAAAAAGGAAAAGAATACAAACCTCTGGCAAATGCCAAAGCATAACAAAAAGTGAAACAGCAACCTTATTCACCATGCTTGTCATTAAACTAGTCACAGAGCTACTATGCTCTAACGTTCTCCTCTTTGTTCCCTGTGAGTCACTTGCATTTTATTTACAGAAAATTCTTAATTCAATTGGGCATGAAAAGTAAAAGGCCTTTTTGCATCTGCTATTAATACCTTTTGCTCACAGTTCATTCCTCTCTATGATTTTAACCATATTTACATTTACACTTATAAAGCATGTACTATTTCTTGTTGACATGGTTCTTGTCATCTGTGTTTTCTATGTCTTTTTTCAGGGTATGACTCCATATCTTGATTTCTCAGCTTATTTGCCGATCTTGAAGTTGTCATAGTGCACAAAGAAAGTACCCTCCAGCACATCGCTATGTTCAAAACAATGCTTGCTCTAACTTTGTAATTTTCACTTTCAGCAAAGTGATATAACAGCACCAGCATAATACGGTCATTTTCTCACAATTTCAAACTGAGCATCTTTATTAGCAGGTGCTAAATTGCTGCTCCAGCTGCTGAATGGTAACAATTAACTCAATTAACATCTAAACAGCTGTACTTTGTGAGGAACCGAACAACATTAATAACCACCAAAAGGGGGGAAAAGCTGCAATTACAAGTGTGGAAAATACCATGCCACTGCTCCAGGCAGGCGTGTGCTGTTTCCAGCATCCCCTGGGGAGCTGTAAAAGGACACCCTTTTTTCTGAGCATTGGCAGTCTGCGCAGTTAATAATATGCAGCAGACTTGCTGCTATGGGTCAGAGTATGTTTGGAATGGATGCAGCTTAGTTTGTGACCAAAGGGTTAAGATCAGAGGGCTTGATTCTAGCGAGGACACGAAGCAGAACATACTAGAAATAACAAGATGGAAATGGGTGTGTGGCTTTTCACATTAAAGCAAGGAGGGCTTGTATTTAGCTATTAAATTCTTTATTCACACTTTACAGAATACCACAAATATGAGAGCCTTCTGACAGCTGCAGCCTTTAGCTGCCTGTTCCACCCTGCAGTCCCACCTTTCAATACAAAGGGTGACCTTTTGATAGACAACCATACACACAACAGTTACACTAGTGAAAAAAGGTGCTATCAGCCAGTCACAAAATATAGTCACAGGCACTATATCCACACACTGGCTATACTGATTTAAAAAAATCAGCTAGACGTTATAGACACAAACAAGCTTCCATGCAGCTCCAGTTCCAGCTTGGTCATCTTTGTTTACTAGGGACCACATCCTGTCTAGAACTCTATACAACACAGAGAGACACCTAGTGGTTGAACACCACACTGCAATCAACATACCATCAGAGACTTTTGTTAAAAGTTTCATAGAAATATTCCTCTGAATTATTAAATGTGTTTGTTTTGGCCTTGCTTGTGCCCTGTTTGCATTCAGTTTCCAGGAACATTTGCAGGGGCTAGATTTCGCTGTCACAAATGTTCACAGAAAGCAAATTTCAATGTCTCATGCAAAAAAGTATTTGAAGAATCTGAATTTTAAAGTCACATATACATGAGAATTAACACCCAAAGCGTTTATGTGCGTCCAACCAGGAACCCCAAACTGACTTGACTCAGCTGACAAATCACAACTAAAAATGCAGCTCTAATTTTGAATATTAGTGATGAATATGTAACCGGGGGAGGCATACTGAGTCAACACTATGTATAACTATTACACTCCCTCTCTTCCTGCACCTCAGCTTAACCCTGCAGAAGCCGAGGCCAGAGTTTTATCTGTTCAGGACTTTTCAGAAAGCATTACATAGAGTTAAACCTCAGGGCTATTGTATGTAAAACCCCTGATAAATTGATGTTAATAGTTCCCAGTCAACTTCAAATACAGTGTACCTTATGCTTTCTTAGTAAAATAAAGATATAATAGAGACAAAAATACTATAAATAGTAATTATAAAGTTATGAATATCTTTTGAACAAAAGCTGTCAGACAGAAAATCTGCTAGTGTTCCTTATACTCGCTTCCCCTGAGGTTGTTGCATCTATTCACATATATAACATTTACACTTCTATTCTTTAGCACACATATAAATACATTTCACACAGGTAGTCTCTCAGAGAGGATTTCCCAGTCTCTGCAGTGTGGCCATGATATGTAGCGTGTATCACCTGGGCTGTTCAGAGTTTGAGAAGAATGGTAGCATTTGAGTCCTTTCCAAGAGAGCTGGGAGAATAGTTGATTTTTCAGCTCAGTTAACAAACTGAAAAAGTCAGAAAAAATATTCAGTTTGGTTCCTAAATGCCATCAAACAGTGTGTCCTCATCTGTCTGTCTATCCCACTTTATATAACCTTTAGCTCAGATGTTAGGGCACTTGCCTGCAATGTGGGAGGTGTACATTTCAATGGAGTAGAGATTTGAACTTAAAGGGGGACAGAAAGACACACCTGGTTTGCTAACCTGGAAGTTTTTCCCAGCTGAAACTAATTTGATCAAATTCACAAATAGTGTCAGCTAATCCAAAACTGCAGTGTTCTACAAATAAACTATTAGTGTGAAAAATGTTCAATCACTTTAGAATCCTGTCAGCAAATAATCTGGGGTCTCCTCTGAAATGATCTGGAGGATGGTGTGGATTGCACTCTCAGCAAATTTGCGGATGATACTAAACTGGGAGGAGTGGTAGATACGCTGGAGGGGAGGGATAGGATACAGAGGGACCTAGACAAATTGGAGGATTGGGCCAAAAGAAATCTGATGAGGTTCAATAAGGATAAGTGCAGGGTCCTGCACTTAGGACGGAAGAACCCAATGCACAGCTACAGACTAGGGACCGAATGGCTAGGCAGCAGTTCTGCAGAAAAGGACCTAGGGGTGACAGTGGATGAGAAGCTGGATATGAGCCAGCAGTGTGCCCTTGTTGCCAAGAAGGCCAATGGCATTTTGGGATGTATAAGTAGGGGCATAGCGAGCAGATCGAGGGACGTGATCGTCCCCCTCTATTCGACATTGGTGAGGCCTCATCTGGAGTACTGTGTCCAGTTTTGGGCCCCACACTACAAGAAGGATGTGGATAAATTGGAGAGAGTCCAGCGAAGGGCAACAAAAATGATTAGGGGTCTGGAACACATGAGTTATGAGGAGAGGCTGAGGGAACTGGGATTGTTTAGTCTGCAGAAGAGAAGAATGAGGGGGGATTTGATAGCTGCTTTCAACTACCTGAGAGGTAGTTCCAGAGAGGATGGCTCTAGACTATTCTCAGTGGTGGAAGAGGACAGGACAAGGAGTAATGCTCTCAAGTTGCAGTAGGGGAGGTTCAGGTTGGATATTAGGAAAAACTTTTTCACTAGGAGGGTGGTGAAACACTGGAATGCGTTGCCTAGAGAAGTGGTAGAATCTCCTTCCTTAGAAGTTTTTAAGGTCAGGCTTGACAAAGCCCTGGCTGGGATGATTTAATTGGGTACGGGTCCTGCTTTTGAGCAGGGGGTTGGACTAGATGACCTCCTGAGGTCCCTTCCAACCCTGATATTCTATGATTTTATGATTCCTCAGCAAGCAGCACCCCAGCCTTTAGGTTAATAGCTGACTGGTCCTCTCAGTGGCTGGTGAAACAGAAATCTGTAGAATCATAGAATCTCAGGGTTGGAAGGGGCCTCAGGAGGTCATCTAGTCCAACCCCCTGCTCAAAGCAGGACCAATCCCCAATTTTTGCCCCAGATCCCTAAATGGCCCCCTCAAGGATTGAGCTCATAACCCTGGGTTTAGCAGGCCAATGCTCAAACCACTAAGTTATCCCTTCATAGAATCATAGAATCATAGAATATCAGGGTTGGAAGGGACCCCAGAAGGTCATCTAGTCCAACCCCCTGCTCGAAGCAGGACCAATTCCCAGTTAAATCATCCCAGCCAGGGCTTTGTCAAGCCTGACCTTAAAAACCTCTAAGGAAGGAGATTCTACCACCTCCCTAGGTAACGCATTCCAGTGTTTCACCACCCTCTTAGTGAAAAAGTTTTTCCTAATATCCAATCTAAACCTCCCCCACTGCAACTTGAGACCATTACTCCTCGTTCTGTCATCTGCTACCATTGAGAACAGTCTAGAGCCATCCTCTTTGGAACCCCCTTTCAGGTAGTTGAAAGCAGCTATCAAATCCCCCCTCATTCTTCTCTTCTGCAGGCTAAACAATCCCAGCTCCCTCAGCCTCTCCTCATAAGTCATGTGTTCCAGACCCCGAATCATTTTTGTTGCCCTTCGCTGGACTCTCTCCAATTTATCCACATCCTTCTTGAAGTGTGGGGCCCAAAACTGGACACAGTACTCCAGATGAGGCCTCACCAATGTCGAATAGAGGGGAACGATCACGTCCCTCGATCTGCTCGCTATGCCCCTACTTATACATCCCAAAATGCCATTGGCCTTCTTGGCAACAAGGGCACACTGCTGACTCATATCCAGCTTCTCGTCCACTGTCACCCCTAGGTCCTTTTCCGCAGAACTGCTGCCTAGCCATTCGGTCCCTAGTCTGTAGCTGTGCATTGGGTTCTTCCGTCCTAAGTGCAGGACCCTGCACTTATCCTTATTGAACCTCATCAGATTTCTTTTGGCCCAATCCTCCAATTTGTCTAGGTCTTTCTGTATCCTATCCCTCCCCTCCAGCGTATCTACCACTCCTCCCAGTTTAGTATCATCCGCAAATTTGCTGAGAGTGCAATCCACACCATCCTCCAGATCATTTATGAAGATATTGAACAAAACTGGCCCCAGGACCGACCCTTGGGGTACTCCACTTGATACTGGCTGCCAACTAGATATGGAGCCATTGATCACTACCCGTTGAGCCCGACAATCTAGCCAGCTTTCTACCCACCTTGTAGTGCATTCATCCAGCCCATACTTCCTTAACTTGCTGACAAGAATACTGTGGGAGACCGTGTCAAAAGCTTTGCTAAAGTCAAGAAACAATACATCCACTGCTTTCCCTTCATCCACAGAACCAGTAATCTCATCATAAAAGGCGATTAGATTAGTCAGGCATGATCTTCCCTTGGTGAATCCATGCTGGCTGTTCCTGATCACTTTCCTCTCATGCAAGTGCTTCAGGATTGATTCTTTGAGGACCTGCTCCATGATTTTTCCAGGGACTGAAGTGAGGCTGACTGGCCTGTAGTTCCCAGGATCCTCCTTCTTCCCTTTTTTAAAGATTGGCACTACATTAGCCTTTTTCCAGTCATCCGGGACTTCCCCGGTTCGCCACGAGTTTTCAAAGATAATGGCCAATGGCTCTGCAATCACAGCCGCCAATTCCTTCAGCACTCTTGGATGCAACTCGTCCAGCCCCATGGACTTGTGCACGTCTAGCTTTTCTAAATAGTCCCTAACCACCTCTATCTCCACAGAGGGCTGGCCATCTCTTCCCCATTTTGTGATGCCCAGCGCAGCAGTCTGGGAGCTGACCTTGTTAGTGAAAACAGAGGCAAAAAAAGCATTGAGTACATTAGCTTTTTCCACATCCTCTGTCACTAGGTTGCCTCCCTCATTCAGTAAGGGGCCCACACATTCCTTGGCTTTCTTCTTGTTGCCAGCATACCTGAAGAAACCCTTCTTGTTACTCTTAACATCTCTGGCTAGCTGCAGCTCCAGGTGCGATTTGGCCCTCCTGATAACATTCCTACATGCCCGAGCAATATTTTTATACTCTTCCCTGGTCATATGTCCAACCTTCCACTTCTTGTAAGCTTCTTTTTTATGTTTAAGATCCGCTAGGATTTCACCATTAAGCCAAGCTGGTCGCCTGCCATATTTACTATTCTTTCGACTCATCGGGATGGTTTGTCCCTGTAACCTCAACAGGGATTCCTTGAAATACAGCCAGCTCTCCTGGACTCCTTTCCCCTTCAAGTTAGTCCCCCAGGGGATCCTGGCCATCCGTTCCCTGAGGGAGTCGAAGTCTGCTTTCCTGAAGTCCAGGGTCCGTATCCTGCTGCTTACCTTTCTTCCCTGAGTCAGGATCCTGAACTCAACCAACTCATGGTCACTGCCTCCCAGATTCCCATCCACTTTTGCTTCCCCCACTAATTCTACCCGGTTTGTGAGCAGCAGGTCAAGAAAAGCGCCCCCCCTAGTTGGCTCCTCTAGCACTTGCGCCAGGAAATTGTCCGCTACGCTTTCCAAAAACTTCCTTCATATCACAGCAATAAAAGCTGGTATTTAACAGCTAAATTATTCTTATTTAAGGGTCACACAACCACAACCAAGTTCACCATGGCCTGCAGTTCAACCTCCTCAGGCCAGATCCCCACCTTCCAAAATGAAGAATGACCTTTGTTCTTTGCAGGCGCACCTCACATTCTTACACATCCACAGCTGCTTCCCACAGTCTTCAGTCTTCAACTTGCTGTTCCAGCACATTCCATATACTACAAATCAGTTTTAATTAAAAATATGCATAATGATGATGCACAAGACTAAGTAGAAAGTAAGACCCAGGGGTTCTGACCCCTCTGTTGTTTTTGTTTCCACTGGGTCTTATCTCT
Source organism: Lepidochelys kempii (assembly GCF_965140285.1). Classification (NCBI taxonomy): domain Eukaryota; kingdom Metazoa; phylum Chordata; order Testudines; family Cheloniidae; genus Lepidochelys; species Lepidochelys kempii. Next base: position 73,612,488 of record NC_136390.1, on the reverse strand, counting down.
TTATTACAGTACACACTCTTCGGTGCCCCTGTAACCTAACTGCATCATCATGGAATACTATGGGTGTAGCTTAGTGGGCACTCAGTAGGCCAGGTAGAAGATAGACTTTAATAATACCATGATAGTAAGCCACACCAGAGAAGGCAGGCAGTGATACCTGTCATAGTGCCCCTGGGAACAATCTGTTTTCCTGCACTTTAAAAAGCCACCTCATTCCATGGTTCCTTGTTGCAGCCATCCTCCATTTGACGACTGCCCAGATCTCTCGCTCAAGACCAGGCCTTCTAGAGCTATGTGAATAACTGATTTTTCAGTTCACTGGCAGTTCAAAAAAAATTGTGAAAAAGTTTGTCTTGAGTTGACCCAAATTAAAACTTTTTAAAATTTCTGGCAAATTGAAGTCAAAAATTGTTTTTCATTTCATTTTGATTTTAAGCTTGTCTAACATTTTTTATTTCTTTATAATAAAACTGAAGGAAATTTCAAAATGAAAAATCATTTCAAATAGAAAAATAGAAACATTTCATTTAAAAAATGTCAAAATATTTCATTGGGGGGGATTGAATGAAATAATTCAGAAAAATCAACAAAAAAATTGAAAAATGTTTTGGTTGACCTGAATCTGCATTTGTTCATCAAAAATAATTTTGGTTCAAAAATTTTGCCCAGCTCTAATGTCTCATCTGCTTGCTGCATGGTTATTGAGTGATCTACAGCACTCCCTCTCCCGATGGCTGAGTGCCCTGCCTTCACAGCACTCCCACAGTCTGCTGGAGCTGTGGGTTCAGAAGACAAGAACCAAGCTGGAGTCTCTTTGGGTAAGTTTATATTGTGTTTTAAAATGTGCAGCACTGAGCCTCAGAGCCCAGGTCTACTGACTCCAGCTCACACTATGGCACTAAAAACAGCCACGTAGATGTTGCAGCTTGGACTGGAGTTCAGGCTCTGAAACCCACCACCTTTTCTGGCTTCAGAACCTGAGCTTCAGACTGAGCCCAGCTGTTGTTAGTACCTTGGCGTGAGCCCCGCGAGCCCAAGTCTATAGCCCCAGGCTCTGAGACTTGCTGCTATGGATTCTCAAATACAGTGTGGGCATGCCCTCAGAGATTATGGATAAAATTTTCTAAGGTGCCTGAGTGTCTTAGGAGCCTAAGTCCCATTTTTAAAAGGGACTTAGGCACTTAGCACACTAAGGGTCAATGGGACATAGACTGCAAAGTGTTTAAATCACTTGGGAGCTTTTGAAAATGTTACACGATATGATTAAAACCCCAAATCAAACCCATCTCTTACAGACTGGTAGTGAACCAGGAGCGCGCTTCTCTAGCATGAACATGCGATTTAATAAGCATCATTCTCTGTTGCATTTACTGTTTAGATTAAATTTTCAACAGCATTTAATTGGCAATTGCTCCATTCTTCCCATTTATTTACCCTGCATTTCACTGTGCTCCTTTGAAAGTCAAATTGAATGTACTTCTTTTTTTGGCACAATATGCTCTCTAATTCTGTGTGATGATCACAGGGGAACTACAGCTAGTCCCCCATATGTAAATGCTAGTAGCTGTCATTCACCTTCCTGAAATTATGCTGCTGAGAGAGCCAATGTGTGCGCATTTGTTAGTAAAACTGAGAGATAGATACACATACAGCATTTCTAAAAGCAATTGTTCACTATATGTTCCTTAGTGCATTTCATTAAGTTGTTTGTTTACTTACAATATTCTTTTACACGTTTCTACACTAATTGTTGTGACCTCAGCAACAACAATGGTCAGCACTAGGATTTTCAAAGGAGCCTAAGGGAGCTAGGCATCCATTTTCCACTTCATTTGAGCACTGACTCTCTTAGGCTCCTTTGAAAGTTCCACTTTGTTTCAGGTCTGATCAACATTAAACAGCGTTTTTCAATGATTGTGCATCCCCTTATGGGAGTTGTAGTTCAGAGTGTGTGTTGCCCTCATTCTCCCCTATGGGCCAACTACCCTGGCTGAACTACATTTCCCATGATGCAGCACAGTCTTCTCGCTGACTGATCTGTCTGGTACATCATGGGAGATGTAGTCCAGACAGGGTACCCGGCCCAGAGTGGAGAATGAGGGCCCCCCTGGGCAATCTGAACTACAACTTCCATAAGGCAATGCACCATAATTGGGAAATGCAGCATAATATTGAACTGAATCAAAATTAAACATTTCATACCAGATCAGCAATCCAAAATATTTTGACTGACCTGAATTAAAATATTTTGTTTTAGTTTTTTGGCAAAATTGAAATTTCCCCACAGAAAATTTTGATCTTGCTGAAACTGCATTTTCCATTTGAAAATCATTCTGTGGGAACATTCCTGGCCAGGTTCAAACATAGGTCTTCTGAGTCACAGGCTAGCACAGATATAGCAAGCCATCCTTCTTCTTCAGGTATGTTAGCAACAAAAAGAAAGTCAGGAAAAGTGTGGGCCCGTTACTGAATGAGGGAGGCAACCTAGTGACTAGCTAATGTACTCAATGCTTTTTTTTGCCTCTGTCTTCACGAACAAGGTCAGCTCCCAGACTACTGCACTGGGCAGCACAGCATGGGGAGGAGGTGACCAGCCCTCTGTGGAGAAAGAAGTGGTTCAGGACTATTTAGAAAAGCTGGATGAGCACAAGTCCATGGGGCCAGATGCGCTGCATCCGAGGGTGCTAAAGGAGTTGGTGGATGTGATTGCAGAGCCATTGGCCATTATCTTTGAAAACTCATGGCGATCGGGGGAGGTCCCGGCTGACTGGAAAAAGGCTAATGTAGTGCCAATCTTTAAAAAAGAGAAGAGGGAGGATCCTGGGAACTACAGGCCAGTCAGCCTCACCTCAGTCTCTGGAAAAATCATGGAGCAGGTCCCCAAGGAATCAATTCTGAAGCACTTAGAGGAGAGGAAAGTGATCAGGAACAGTTAGCATGGATTCACCAAGGGCAAGTCATGCCTGACTAATCTAATTGCCTTCTATGATGAGATAACTGGCTCTGTGGATGAGGGGAAAGCAGTGGACGTGTTATTCCTTGACTTTAGCAAAGCTTTTGGTATGGTCTCCCACAGTATTCTTGCCAGCAAGTTAAAGAAGTATGGGCTGGATGAATGGACTATAAGGTGGATAGAAAGTTGGCTAGATCGTCAGGTAGTGATCAATGGCTCCATGTCTAGTTGCCAGACAGTATTAAGCGGAGTGCCCCAAGGGTTGGTCCTGGGGCCGGTTTTGTTCAATATCTTCATTAATGATCTGGAGGATGGCATGGACTGCACCCTCAGCAAGTCTGCAGATGATACTAAACTGGGAGGAGTGGTAGATATGCTGGAGGGTAGCGATAGGATACAGAAGGACCTAGACAAATTAGAGGATTGTGCCAAAAGAAATCTGATGAGGTAGGTATGCTGGAGGGTAGCGATAGGATACAGAAGGACCTAGACAAATTAGAGGATTGGGCCAAAAGAAATCTGATGAGGTTCAACAAGGACAAGTGCAGAGTCCTGCACTTAGGACGGAGGAATCCCATGTACCACTACAGACTAGGGACCGAATGGCTAGGCAGCAGTTCTGCAGAAAAGGACCTAGGGGTTACAGTGGATGAGAAGCTGGATATGAGTCAACAGTGTGCCCTTGTTGCCAAGAAGGCTAATGGCATTTTGAGCTGCATATGTAGGGGCACTTCCAACAGATGGAGGGACGTGATCATTCCCCTCTATTTGACATTGGTGAGGCCTCATCTGGAGTACTGTGTCCAGTTTTGGGCCCCACACTACAAAAAGGATGTGGAAAAATTGGAAAGAGTCCAGCGGAGGGCAACAAAAATGATTAGGGGACTGGAACACATGACTTATGAGGAGAGGCTGAGGGAACTGGGATTGTTTAGTCTGCAGAAGAGAAGAGTGAGGGGGGATTTGATAGCTGCTTTCAACAACCTTAAAGGGGGTTCCAAAGAGGATGGATCTAGACTGTTCTTAGTGGTAGCAGATGACAGAAGAAGGAGTAATGGTCTTAAGTTGCAGTGGGGGAGGTTTAGGTTGGATATTATAAAAAACGTTTTCACTAGGAGGGTGGTGAAACACTAGAATGCGTTACCTCAGGAGCAGGTGGAATCTCCTTCCTTTGAGGTTTTTAAGGACAGGCTTGATAAAGCCCTGGCTGGGATGCTTTAGTTGGGGATTGGTCCTGCTTTGAGCAGGGGGTTGGACTAGATGACCTCCTAAGGTCCCTTCCAACTCTGATATTCTATGATTCTATGATCCTTCCTACCATCCTATTCTAGCCATATTTACACCACAACCTCCAAGTGTATGTCCACGTGGAATAAAAAAATCTACAGCCGTGATTCTCAGAGCCCAGGGCAACTGAATTTATCTAATCTCTCTGCACCTGAGTTTCTTGTAAAATGGGGATAAACGATGCTTTGTAGAGATAGGTTTATAACACACTTTAACAGCATTATAGAACAGTAGAGTATTATTAATGCCGAACTAAAGTTAATTTCCTATCTTCCCTCCCAGCTCAGTGCTGAAGTATAATGAGGAAGGTATTGTGTGAGAGAAAATATGTGCTGCTCAAATCATCAATCATCAGTGGGATTCACACTCTGCTTTCATCCAATTTTTAAGTTCTCAGCCATTTATGAATGACACCAATGTAGCGCACAGGCTTTCAGCTACAGTAAGGCATGTATCTATGCCATGCCAAGAGTCCTAGACCTTTGTGATATCAGAGGTAATGCAATCAATCACCACCATTACTCTACAGCTAATTTGCATGCAACACTTTCATTGGTTGTATGAGACTGCACAGATTGTGGTTTATTTGGCCCATCTGCCATTGTTCTTACAGCACAGGGCTTCAGCTATGAATGTGGATGTAATGTGACATCCATACTGATTATCAAGAGTAGGATTCAAACCTGGGACTTCTGGATCTAAAAGCATCTACTACTACTACTACTACTGAAAGACCTACTTGTTAGCTAGAAGTCACCTGGCACATAATCTTCTATGCCACTAGAGGGAGACAGAGAGCCACACTGTCAACAGGTTATCTACATGATCCCATCCATTTGAATCTGTGTATCTCTCAAGCATTTATTAATCTATTTGATAACACCTTTTTCAGAGAGGTTTCAGATACCAGACACGGGTGGGAGACAACTTTTACATCCCATGAATATTTTCAAGAGTTCAAAATTTCTTTCCATCTCAAACTGAGATAAAAAGTTGACATCTCAAAAATATTCTCCAGATGGTAAACAGATTCTTTCATTTTGGATCAACTGAACCATTTCGCTTTGATAATTTTGAAAAGTTTTGTTTCACTGTTGACCTTTCTTTTTTAACCTCTTTTTTTAGTTTCATCTACTTAAATTTCAAAATGAAAATTAATTTTGAACCAGAAAACTGGATTTTGAAAACAAAACAAAACACATCAACAATTTTGAAATCTTTTTTTCCCCTCAACAATTTTTGGAGTTGGGAAATATGTTGAACCATTCAATTCCTGCTTTACCCCCAGTGACACAAAGATACTGGTGCAGAGCAGGGCACGGATCTCTTTAGTCTCATTCTACTGCCTTAACCACAAGACCGTATTTCCTTAATGAGCTGGTGGCCTTTGTGCAGATGCCAGTGGACATAGGGCGACATGATTAGTATTGGGAAACATATATGTAGTGTTGTTGACCGCTGTGGTGGAGAAGCCAGTGAATCACTGCATTCACAGATTGGACTGTGTCAGGTGATGATAGTGCTGAGATGTATTAGGTGGGCCATGGTGCTGTAAGTGCACTAAGGAGAAAAAGGGGTCATTTGCATGTCCAAGCCCCTTTATATTCTCCCTTTAAAGGAGAATATAAAATAAATGAAACTGCTTTAAATGGTCATCCTTACAGTTGGAAATTCACAACAGGCATCCTATTACTGCCAACAGGAATGTGCTCTTGTCTCCTGCATCCTAGGGTTTGACCATAAAGCCAGGAATTGGGGACTCTAAAAGCAAAGGAAAATGGAAAGCCGAGATTGCCACTGCATTTTCAGCTCAGCCCATGCCTAGGCAGTGCAGCATGGATGGTCCTTTCATTAAGAACAGTGGGCCGTGTTGCATACTGTGTCCTGCACTGAACCACGGCGAGGCACATGAAGGCTGAATTGAGAGGGCACTTTTAGCCTGGACTGAAAATAGTTGAGCTTTGTTCGTTTGTGTCTGACAGACCTTTGGGGTAGGTCTATACAACAGCCACGGCTGTGATCTGCAGCTCATATAGATGTCCTCACTCCAGCTAGCTTGCTAAAAACAGCAGTGAGGGTGCCTGTTTAGTGCAGACTGCACAAGCAAGTACGTAGCTGGGGGTCAGGTGGGGCTAGGCTCCTGCCACAACATTCTCACTTTTTTATGGAGCTAGCTAGAGCAGAGCTTGTGCAGGTTTGTCGACACAAGCTGCCATTCACAGCTCCAGCTGCAAGGCAGATGTACCCTTAGTGCAGTTTTAAAGGAAGAAATTTCAAGTTTTTCTATTTGAAAACACCCGTGAAACCACTGGCAACCCATTCTTGCCCATGCTGCCTCCTGGGTGGTGGTGAATGGTAGAAAAGTTATGGTTTGGTAATGATGCAAAAGTCCAAACATCCGCTCTCTCCCCGGTGTAGCCCAGTGGGCTAGTTTGCCTTTGTTATATTCACTGCTACTGTAACCCAGTGGGCTAGCTTGCCTTTATTATATTTACTGCTTTGCATTATATTCCGCTTTGCATTATATTCAGCAGGTTTCAAAAACAGACTCCAACGAGAAACTGCTGAGCTTGAATTAATATGCAAACTAGATACCATTAACTTGGGTTTGAATAGAGACTGGGAGTGGCTGGGTCATTACACATATTGAATCTCTTTCCTTAAGTATCCTCACACCTTCTTGTCAACTATCTAAATGGGCCATCTTGATTATAACTACAAAAGATTTTTCTCCTGCTGATAATAGCCCATCTTAACTAATTAGCCTCTCCAGTTTGTATGGTAACTTCCAACTTATCTGTATGTATATATATATATATCTTCTTACTATATGTTCCATTCTATGCATCCGATAAAGTGGGCTGTAGCCCACGAAAGCTTATGCTCTAATAAAGTTGTTAGTCTCTAAGATGCCACAAGTACTCCTGTTCTTTTTATTATATTCAGCAGTAATGCAAGAAATTTACAGGTCTGTATCCTGTAAGACATTAGCTTCAGCAAGTTAGCATAAGGCTTGAGGCCTATGCACATTGAACAGATAAACTTTGCACAGATAGACAGCCCAACAGAAAACCCCAAGTATCTGGGGAGCTTAAAATAGAGTTTAAGGGGAAGTTCTGCCCACAGGTACACGAGTCAACCACAGAAGCGTCCTGGCAATGAATGGACTTACATAACAAGTACATGAGATACATCTAAGGCTAACCTGCTTGCTTGCCTATATATCTTTTCTTATAAGTTTCTCATTTTCTTATGGGTTTGATTATTTGTTTTATTATAATAGATTTATATTAAAGTACATTTTGGCTGTAACACAAGGGACCTGCAGGCCAGATCCTGTATGTTGAGCTAAGGCAAAGTTAGTGTATATATGTTTGGGACCTTTCACCTAGATAGATGGTGATGAGCTAAAGCATAAGGTCCATGTATGGCTGCGACCTTTAACATATAGGATGCATTAAAGCAGGTTGGCTTACGGGTGTTCCTAAGTTCATACCCCTTTAAACTTATCAGGTACACCACAACTTGGAACTTGGAAAGAACCGAAAGAACCAGTTAGGACAAAAATAACAAATGTGATACCTAATCTTAAAAGGGCTATGGTAATGAATGGACATACATGATAATAAGTTGAGATCACTGATAGGAAAAAGACACTCCAACATTAGTAAGGTAAGGAAATATAAATAAGGGAAAAGGGGAAAAAAATCCCCTACCGAATATGCATCAAACACAGCGGCATCAGTGTAATATATTATAAAAGTGACATCCTAGCATAGGGGCGGTAGGAGAGAGAGATGCCAGAATCATGGCCACTGGTGATGATGGGGAAGGCGATGAGGAAGATGACAGCTAACATTTCAGGTTGTTCTGCAGGAGATGGTGTGGGTACATGGATGTGCAGATTTACATTCTGTCGTATCTCTATCTATCTTACTAAGTTGGGGTATTTGTGACTGTGCTAAATGTTTTAATAAATTATATTTGTAAATATAAAAGAGTTCCTATAGTGTGAGTGTTGCAACTGTGCACATCAGAGTTCCCAACTATATAATAATTTGAATAATACTGGGCCTGATCTTGGGCCAAAAACCTGGCAACCCTCAAAGTAATAATTGGGGATGCTCAAGTAACCAATATAATTATTACACGACCTATAGATCGGGCAAGACGGGGCCAATTGGGACACCAATGCTGAAAGGCACCTGCTGCTTCTTGCACATAGCCAACTCATCCCTAATTTTAGTGCCAAGGTTCTAAATACATTTATGAACTCCCATATGTATGATATCAGTGCCTGCAAAGGGCAATCCTAAGTGTTTAAATAGTTGGTGGGAGCTGCCACATTGGCACTGTTTCTGATATTGATTTAGAAGCATCTTATCCCCACAAAGCAATCAGGGCCACTGGCTCTTTTTTACAGACCATTTCAAATGATCTAGAGGTACTGTTTGCCAGAAGCTGTGAATGGGCAACAGGGGATGGATCACTTGATGATGACCTGTTCTGTTCATTCCCTCTGGGGCACCTGGCATTGGCCACTGTCGGAAGACAGGATATGGAGTAGATGGACCTTTGGTCTGACCCAGAATGGCCGTTCTTATGAGGGAGAAGAAAGTGAGCACCGCTCCTCCTTGTATCTAATATGTTCTTGGGAGGAAAGGGGCATAAGTGGAAACAGCCTGAGTGGGGGCATGTGTGTCTGTCTCAATCTCGACTACAGCCTGCCCCCTCTTTTGTTATCTATTTATTTAAGGGATGTGGCACAGGTAATGGATCTAAGGAGCAGATCTAAGGTGTTGCCTTGCTTTTGCCAAATAGTCTCATTTAATTCCAGAAATGGGAACCCCTCCTCTGCCCCTTCAGAAGCCAGGGGCTCTGGCAAAGGAAAGTTTATGGAACTGGGGCACCTGTCAAAACATTCCAGTGACCAAATCAAAGGTAAAATCCATGATCCATAAAAGAGGATCTGCATCATCAGGAAGTGACGCAGAGCGAGAAAGAATGGTCTTGTGGCTAACACAAGTTACTAGGGCTCAGGAAATCTGAGATCAGTTCGCAGCTCTGCCACAGACTCCATGTGTGACCTTGGGCAAGTCACTTAAGCTATGTCTACACTTATGGTGGCATGTAGAGTACAGGTGGTACAGGTGCCACATGCCATGAGGAGAGGCTTTGGCAGGGGGAAGGTAGCGGGGAAGGACTCTGGCAGGGGGGAAGCAGCAGGAGCCTTTCCCTGCTGCTGCAGTATTTCACTATGGTGGGGCCAGGCTCTGGCACCAGGGTGGCAATAGGACACTATACTGCAGTGTAAATGTGGGAGGCCAAGCTTGGGTTTGTAGGAGGCCCATGTAAGCTCTCTCTTACTATGTACAGCACCTAGCACAACAGGGCTCTGATCTTGGCTGAGGCCTCTAGTTGCTACAGTAATACAAATAAATAATACTGAAGCATATGACCCTGAATCAGAAGTGTACATTGCCCTATAGAAATCTGTGCAGGCAATATGGATATTAAAGAACAGATGCTGGAACTTACCAAATGGGAAGAAACAAATATGAAAGAACAATATTCTTGAGAGAAGCTGCTTGTAGAATTTGACTTATGGCCTAATGGACAAGCAAATGAATAGTAGGCCTGAAATCCTAGGGAATAAGCTGCATGGGAAGAATGGGTTAGATTCTCCTCTGCCTCATACTTCATGTAGACCTTTACATCTGTGCCAAGCGGCTGTAAAACATTGCTATTCTGGTGTGGCACAAATGGATACTTACTTTGTAAGAAGTGGACCATAAATCTGTCCAGGATGTTAAGAGGAAAGGGACTGATGCTGGAAAAGTATCAACATCCCAATATTAAATTTGACAATGTTTTACCACCAAAGAGCTGCTTGTGGAAGGAAGCAGCCTCTATCTAGAAAACACTGTGCTCTGCCTTGCAGCTTAATTCCTCAGAAAAGCAATTTAGCATGTGTCAGCTTCACTAAAACAATGGGCTCTCCAATATGGATTGATTTATCCTACACCCGAAGGCCTGTCAGGACATGGTTACTGAACAGTCCTCTGAAGACAGAGAAGAGACGTGAAAGGAGAGGATAACATGAAATGCAACTTAGACATAAATTGGTACTTTTAAATTTCACACACACAGCATAAACCAGAGAGCTGTTGTAAAGTAAACACTAATAATGGGCCAGAAAGCAGAAGGCAGTATAGAAACACAGTCTGCCATTCAGTGTGAAGATGCATGGAGAGAGGTCCAGTAACACAGTAACAGGCAGTCCTCAGAGTTACGAAAAACTTGAATTTTTCTGCAGAAAGAGGGTAGGGTTCACAAACAATTGGGTTTAATCAGAACACCAATTTTCTGCTGAAACCAAGTTTAGAGGGAAAACTTGCAGCCAGCCCTAATGATTAGTCTTAATGCCTTTTAGGTGGGATTTTCTATAGTGTACAGTAGCATTGACTGCAAAGTTAGGCCTCTGCTGGTGCTATTGAAAATATCACTTTACAGGTCTATCTAATCAACACATAACATGACACACCTAGCAGGGATTGAACCAATAGTCTCTGGGTCTAACAAAACAAGCTTCTATGGCCTGAGCTAAAGAATGCAGCTTTCCTAGTTTAAGGGGCTGTAGTGGATTCTAAACCTCTCTGCATGCACTAGCAAATAGAAGGGGACAAAGAACCACACTGCATAAGCATGTATTACATATAGCTTAGCAAAGGACGGGGTAGATAAATGGTGTCCCAACCTAACAGCCACATTGTGTCCTGTGCATGGGCTGGTCACAGATGTATGCCTTGTGCTTCCCTGAGTGCAACAACTGCTCTGGGTTAGCTGCTCTAGCTGCGCCAGCTAACAGAGTTGACTGGCTACAGAGATGAAACTTTTCTGCACTTCCATTAAGAGGTGGGTGGCCAGTGGGTCCATGTGGCAATAGCAAATGAGAGTCAATACACTTGAAGAGGGAAAAAGACAGTTGGTTTTATTGCAAGCAGATCACACTATACAGATGTAATCCTGCTGCCAGATGAGACTGGCATCAAAAAAGGCTAGATTCAATTTTCTAGGGGTTCCTGCTGACAATTGAAACAACACTGGCTCCACCCCCGCCCAGAAACCTGGGAAAGTATCTATACGACACTGATACCATACCTATGGGAGTTCATAAATGTGTTTAGAACCTTGGCACTAAAATTAGGGATGAGTTGGCTATGTGCCAGAAGCAGCAGGTGCCTCTCAGCATCGGTGTCCCAACTGGCCCTGTGTTGCCCGATCTTTAGATCGTGTATTAATTATATTGATTACTTAAGCATCCCCAATTATTACTTTGAGGGTTGCCAGGTTTTTGCCCCAAGATCAGGCCCAGTATTATTCAAATTATTATATAGTTAGGAACCCTGATGTGCACAGTTGCAACACTCACACTATAGGAACTCTTTTATATTTACAAATATAATTTATTAAACCATTTAGCACAGTCACAAATACCCCAACTCAGTAAGATAGATAGAGATACGACAGAATGTAAATCTGTAAATTGCTCTGATAGGTAATACTTTCCCACCCACAAGCACTGAGTGCAGGGGTTTAAAACAAAGAGAGCTTTGGAGGAGCAGGGAGGGGGAAGAGACCAAACTGGGGAAAGCCCGTAATTAATAAATAAACAAATCCAGGGTGTCTTAGCAGGAGTTCTAACCTCAGTCCTCTTCTGGAACTTGTGACTGGGTGAATGTGTGTTCTAGCCACTTCCCCGCACCCAAGCTCCCTGCCCACAGTTTGTTGTCTTGGTTGGTGGAGGCCAAGGATTCTGGCAGGTAAGTGGTGTCTGGGCTGCTCTGGGACCTCTACAACAAGACCCAGCTCAGGTGATTTCAGCTTTGGTTGCTAGATAGGGAGGTCCACACCAGAGTTCCCCAAGTAGGCTGCTGTTCTCTGTAGCTTCAACCCAAGCTACCTCAGAACCATCACCCGCATCAGTACCACCCATGCACTGTCTGCCATCTCAAAGCAACCTCAGCTCTGCACCACCCACTGTTTTGTAGCTGTCTGAGCTCAGCTGTTTAAAGAAGAATCAGTGGTATAGAGGACCCTTAACAATATTCTTATCACCACAAGGGCAGTCCCAAAAGAACTCAGCAGAGCGTTCCGCCCTCTCTTCCTTTAGCCCTGTAGTCTCCATCAGGGTGACCCCTCACCCCAGGCACATTTGATGGAGGACCAATGAAACTTGTTTGTAAATCTTCCTCTGTACATGGTGCTCCGCAGATCTCTGTTTCTGGCCTCTTGCATGAAGTATGAGGGAGAGAAGAAGGAGGGCCTTCTCCGCACATATTTCTATCCCCTCCTCAATGTCTGTGCAGTGGCCCTTTCGAGGGAAAAAATATCACCCATTTCCCTGCTTGCCCTGATATGGGATTTTGTGCTCCCTGTTGCAGGTTGTGTGTCTTTTTCTGTTTGCAAATTGTTCATGAGCACTTTACAATTTTCTCCTATGTAGTCCTTGCTGACTGAATCATTTCTGATAATAATTCTTGGTCTGCAGTAAGCAGTTCATTGTTTTCATGATAAAGGCCTTGGCCCCTTTGACAGTAGAACAATATCTGGTACATAATATATTCAGGGAGGGGAAGGGAAGATGTAGATAGATTCAAATCCTCTTCCTAAAACTGGAACTTACTGTAATTGTGGTCAGTCAGAGCATATATTGGTCTCCTAAAAGCACCCAAACTCTCTGTTCTGTCTTGTTTATCTAGACATCCTCCCATTTGTAGTGAACCGCTACATGTATTTACAGCTGAGGAGGAAGGGGAAGTACAGTACTTGAAAGGCTCCAATTAGACTCCAGGGAGCACTCTGAGCTAAACTAACAAAGGATGCCTGGCAGCACCACAGAAATACTGTTGGCACACTATGAGTTGTGCCTGTAAAATAGCACCTCTGTCTCTGTGGTCCAAAGAGTCTGATAGTGGCCTCTCCAGAGTTTCTGCTCCTCAAGCCATGTTTCTCCTCCATTTACAGGTCCCTCTCTTGCTCCTTGCTAGGGTTTTTCTTTCCTTTTTGATTCCTGCTTCTCATTCTTTCCTCTTCAGCCACCAGGATGGAGGTGTCTTCTTTCTTGGATTCTTAAAGTCTAGTGAGATTACAGTAGGGGACTAGAAATCAGTACCACTAGGTTATCTTCCTGCCTCTGCCACTGACACTGTCAATTGACATGAGCCTCCCTATCTCACTTTTCCCATGTGCCAGATGGGAATAATTACATATCCTCTCTCTACTGTAAAGCACTGAAAGGAGCCAGGCACGTAATACGGTTATTAATCATAGTACAACAACAAACAGATATATTTGGGATAGGGTCTGGTTTCTACAGAACAGTTACAGTATCTCAAAGGTAAGCTTAATGACAGAGCAGTCATTGCACCAGGTTCGATTGTTTATGCCAGCCACTTGGTCAGAATTACATACAGCTGGACTGGGCAGAATTTGATTTTTTTTTATCGTTTTGATGGATAATATTGATTTTTAGTTGTAAGCCTGTTTTTCAATTTTCATCAATTTAAATTTTCACAGTTGTGCAAAATTAGGGGGTTTAAACTTTTTTTAGACTTTTATTGATTTAAATGTTCACAGTTGCAGGAGGGTCAGACAATGTGTGTGTGTGTGTTCGTGTGTTGGGGGGCAGGCAACAATTATTTAAGTACAGTAGATGTTGAGATTAAAAAAGCTAAAGCTTTGTAACCATTAAAACACAAACTGTTAACATCATATGTCAAAATTTTAGCCTTAAATCACACTTGAGGAAGTTCTCAAGCAGCATTTTCCTTACTTTGCCAGGCTTTAAATATCAATAATTATCTATGGAACTATTTTTTCATTGGTTTGTGTGTGGGCGGTGAAATCAAGGTTTATCAACATTCACTGATAAAAATCTAAACCTTCCAAGCCTTCAGAGAGCAATAGCTCAGTTGTTCTGGCGGGTGGATGCTGTAGAGACCTTCCCCCACTGACAAAGATCGTGTGATGTAGGTGATTTACTGAGTCACACTACACGGTATTTCCAGACAGCTATGTGGCAGCTGCAAGGTAACATTTCTGCTATCACTGATGAAACGGGGAGAGAATGACTCTTGTCACCATTAGATACTGTCAGTCTAGAATTGCAATCTACTCTCTCTGGAAAAGAATGATACAGTATCTCTCTACTGATGAGTGGGAGTGAAGATGCAGGATACCTTTGCAGATGTGGAGACAACGAGAGGGTCAGGCATGGTCATGAATGCCAGACTCTGAGTCTAGCGCCACCACATGGAGGGAGGTCAAGAGGGGAAGTGTCATGTCCTAGTCCTTCCTTTGCACTTGATAGCCGGGCTGGACCCAAATGAGAGTGGAGAGGGCACACTGCGCTTTGCCAAAGGGAAGTGCTATAAGTATGCTCCTGTTGCTCTCCAGAGGGAGCTGGGACTGTCTGTAGATCAATGCTTCCACAAGTTCCGACTTGGGGCTGCATGCCTCCACACCTGCTGCTCCTTTGAGCTGTGTCACAAAGGCACAAATTAGCTTCGGTTTTGTAGCATACAAGTTTACCTTCAATGAAAAGTGAAGAACTGTGAGAACCAAATATATTATGCAAAAAGAAAAGGAGTACTTGTGGCACCTTAGAGACTAACCAATTTATTTGAGCATGAGCTTTCGTGAGCTACAGCTCACTTCATCAGATGTATGCCGTGGAAACTGCAGCAGACTTTATATATACACAGAGAATATGAAAAAATACCTCCTCCCACCCCATTGTCCAGCTGGTAATAGCTTATCTAAAGTGATCATCAGGTGGGCCATTTCCAGCACAAATCCAGGTTTTCTCACCCTCCACCCCCCCACACAAATTCACTCTCCTGCTGGTGATAGCCCATCCAAAGTGACAACTCTTTACACAGCTGTGCAGAACACAATGCCATCCACAGCCTCAGAAACAACTCTGACATCATAATCAAAAAGGCTGACAAAGGAGGTGCTGTTGTCATCATGAATAGGTCGGAATATGAACAAGAGGCTGCTCGGCAGCTCTCCAACACGAGTTTCTACAAGCCATTACCCTATGATCCCACTGAGAGTTACCAAAAGCAACTACAGCATTTGCTCAAGAAACTTCCTGAAAAGGCACAAGATCAAACCCGCACAGACACACCCCTGGAACCTTGACCTGGGATATTCTATCTACTGCCCAAGATCCATAAACCTGGAAATCCTGGGCGCCCCATCATCTCAGGCATTGGCACCCTGACAGCAGGATTGTCTGGCTATGTAGACTCCCTCCTCAGGCCCTACGCTACCAGCACTCCCAGCTACCTTCGAGACACCATTGACTTCCTAAGGAAACTTCAATCCATCGGTGATCTTCCTGATAACACCATCCTGGCCACTATGGATGTAGAAGCCCTCTACACCAACATTCCACACAAAGATGGACTACAAGCCGTCAGGAACACTATCCCCGATAATGTCACGGCTAACCTGGTGGCTGAACTTTGTGACTTTGTCCTTACCCATAACTATTTCACATTTGGGGACAATGTATACCTTCAGATCAGCGGCACTGCTATGGGTACCCGCATGGCCCCACAGTATGCCAACATTTTTATGGCTGATTTAGAACAACGCTTCCTCAGCTCTTGTCCCCTAAAGCCCCTACTCTACTTGCGCTATATTGATGACATCTTCATCATCTGGACCCATGGAAAAGAAGCCCTTGAGGAATTCCACCATGATTTCAACAATTTCCATCCCACCACCAACCTCAGCCTGGTCCAGTCCACACAAGAGATCCACTTCCTGGACACTACAGTGCTAATAAACAATGGTCACATAAACACCACCCTATACCGGAAACTTACTGACCGCTATTCCTACCTGCATGCCTCCAGCTTTCACCCGGACCACACCACACGATCCATCGTCTACAGCCAAGCTCTGCGATACAACCGCATTTGCTCCAACCCCTCAGACAGAGACAAACACCTACAAGATCTCTGTCAAGCTTTCTTACAACTACAATACCCACCTGCAGAAGTAAAGAAACAGATTGATAGAGCCAGAAGAGTTCCCAGAAGTTACCTACTACAGGACAGGCCTAACAAAGAAAATAACAGAACGCCACTAGCCGTCACCTTCAGCCCCCAACTAAAACCCCTCCAACGCATTATTAAGGATCTACAACCTATCCTAAAGGATGACCCAACACTCTCACAAATCTTGGGAGACAGGCCAGTCCTTGCCTACAGACAGCCCCGCAACCTGAAGCAAATACTCACCAACAACCACATACCACACAACAGAACCACTAACCCAGGAACTTATCCTTGCAACAAAGCCCGTTGCCAATTGTGCCCACATATCTATTCAGGGGACACCATCACAGGGCCTAATAACATCAGCCACACTATCAGAGGCTCGTATACCTGCACATCCACCAATGTGATATGTGCCAGCAATGCCCCTCTGCCATGTACATTGGTCAAACTGGACAGTCTCTACGTAAAAGAATAAATGGACACAATTCAGATGTCAAGAATTATAACATTCATAAACCAGTCGGAGAACACTTCAATCTCTCTGGTCACGCAATCACAGACATGAAGGTCGCTATCTTAAAACAAAAAAACTTCAAATCCAGACTCCAGCGAGAAACTGCTGAATTGGAATTCATTTGCAAATTGGATACTATTAATTTAGGCTTAAATAGAGACTGGGAATGGCTAAGTCATTATGCAAGGTAGCCTATTTCCTCTTGTTTTTTCCTACCCCCCCCCTCCCAGATGTTCTGGTTTAACTTGGATTTAAACTTGGAGAGTGGTCAGTTTGGATGAGCTATTACCAGCAGGAGAGTGAGTTTGTGTGTGTATGGGGGTGGGGGGGATGTGAGAAAACCTGGATTTGTGCTGGAAATGGCCCACCTTAATTATGCACATTGTAGGGAGAATGGTCACTTTGGATGAGCTATTACCAGCAGGATAGTGAGTTTGTGTGTATGGTTTTTGGGAGGGGGTTGAGAGAACCTGGATTTGTGCAGGAAATGGCCCAACTTTATTATCATGCACATTGTGTAAAGAGTTGTCACTTTGGATGGGCTATCACCAGCAGGAGAGTGAATTTGTGTGGGGGGGGTGGAGGGTGAGAAAACCTGGATTTGTGCTGGAAATGGCCCACCTGATGATCACTTTAGATAAGCTATTACCAGCTGGACAGTGGGGTGGGAGGAGGTATTTTTTCATATTCTCTGTGTATATATAAAGTCTGCTGCAGTTTCCACGGCATACATCTGATGAAGTGAGCTGTAGATCACGAAAGCTCATGCTCAAATAAATTGGTTAGTCTCTAAGGTGCCACAAGTACTCCTTTTCTTTTTGCGAATACAGACTAACACGGCTGTTACTCTGAAATATATTATGGGTAAACTGCTTCCGGTTTATGAAATGCAAAATCCCAGCTGTGTGTTTGCACATGCACAGTGGGTCATTTTATACCAGAGCAGGGCTTTAAACACGTATAGACGAAAGCTGTGTGCTGACATGTTCAGAATATGCACCCTGAACATTAAGCCAACACATGAAGTTGCCAGTGCTGCATCATAGAACAAGAACTGTCTTCCAAATCACATGCTCTCACTTGGTTTTTCGGCCCTTGTGTGAGTCTATTTAGAGCTGATGGGAAACTTCTGATGAAACATTTTGTTGAAATTTGCAGATTTGGCAAAATTGCAACATCGCAGAGAGAGCTTGATTTTTGCTGGCGTTCTAACAGGATCCAGGCAGGTCTCCATCAGAAACCTGCTTGGTTTCCTGGCAGCTCACCTGCCTGGCTCCTTGGCAGCCTGCCTGGAGAGCTCCTGGAGAGCCCAGATTCCAGGGTTTGCAGCTCTGGATCAGCCAGCCACGTGGACTGCCCCAGGGCCAGGGACCCCAAATCTACCAGTATCTGTGGCTCTGGGGCAGCCTGCCGGGCGGACTGTCTGGGAGCTGGCACGCCATAACTTTCTGTGGAGAATTTTGAAATAGTTGGGTTTCATTCTTAATCAGAATGGAACCAAATTTCAAAATCCTCTGTGAAATGGAATGACCTTCCCCTGCCTTGCTATAAGTTTATCTCTATTAAAATTTTAGTCTCAATTTTTGGAACAGGTCCTCATGCTGTCACTGTAGCTTACGTCATGAATATTACTAACTTATGTTCCTACTAATTGCTGCTTGCTGTTTTTTCTTTTAATTTGCTGTAATTAGGAGGACTCATAAAAATAAAACAAGCTTGAGAATAAAAATATTCATTGCAAGAGGCATAGTGATGCAGTGGGTTACTTCACTAGTTTTCACTCCTACAGATGGAATCTGCAGGTTCAAATCCTGTCATAATGCAAATAAATTTGATAGTTTCCTGTTTAATGAAGAGTGAAGCCACCACACAGTGTAACACAACTGGCAGTCTCATAGAAAGAGCAGATAAAATGTACCCCTGGCCAGTACAAGACTTGTGCACCACTGAAGCCCTATTTCAAGGACTTAGGCTGGACATAAATGTTGTGTAAATCTTAGGCCAAGATAATGTACTAAATCTGGAAAGACACAGAAATGATTAGTGTGGCCCCTATGCAAAGATGACATGCAAATTTGTGAAACATTCCATATTTTTGGTGTGGATTCTCCACCACTGGTAATTTTAAAATCAAGATTGGCTGTTTTTCTAAGAGATAGTTGGGCATTGGTCCTGCTTTGAGCAGGGGGTTGGACTAGATGACCTCCTGAGGTCCCTTCCAACCCTGATATTCTATGATTCTATGATATGAAGTAGCTCAACCAGGAATTATTTCAGGGAAGCTCTAGAGTCTGTGTTATTCAGAAGGTCAGACTAGATGATCCCAGTGGTGCCTTCTGGCTTTATAATCTATGAATCATGTAGCGAATCCTCATACCATCTTTATGAGATAGGAGGAGTGGAATTATTTCCATTCTATACCTGGGGGAACCAAGACAGCAAGGTAAAGTCAGATAAAGCCAAGGCCACTAAGGGAGTTAACATCAGCACTGAGATGAGAATTCAAGAATTGCTGAATCCCAGTTCTGTGTTCAGATCCTTTGCCCCTCTCCCCATCTCAAAAGCATACAGAGTGGAGTCTTTTTCCATGCACCAATTCATGCCCATCTAATATTACTGGTGCTTAGATTCTACAATAGTAGATGCTTTGGAAAGGCAGATAAATGGAATTCAGTAAAGTTGTGTCTCTTGGACACAAATTGGCATTGAAAGTTTTCCTGTTTAATGACAATTGAACAGCCCTGTTGCTGGCACTTACTGTCAATTACTATCCATAGCCTCATGAAGTGAATGCTCATAAGTACTACATGGTCACAAAACTTCATCCATAGATAAAAATATTAATCTTTGTGCCGTGCACAGATGCCTTGCTGCTTCATTGTGAATGATGGGATTTTGAAGATCCAAAGCATAATCCCCATAGCTGAAAAATGAGGATGCACGCTTGACAGTCAGTCTCCTTCTCTTTCTTTCCCTCTGACGTGCCATTATTGGTTTCCTGGCATGCATCAGTACAGCTGCTGTCACAATGGACTGACAAATTCTCTCCGAATGACAGAAAATCTGGACAGAGAGCTGCATATTGTTCCTGAAAAATATCAGATTCTTCTTGTGAAGAGATTCTTCATGTGGATGAAAAGAAAAGAGAAGAGAAAGAAGCAGAAGTACTGTAGATATTACTAAGGCCGGGTATCTCCCAAATTATCTTTGCACTGCACAGTGACCACGATACTGGGTTTAATCCAAAAATGTGAATGCCTGGTGGTGCATTGCCTCACCCCTCCTCACTAGCTCCTTTCCTCTTACAACAAGGACTTCTGTGTAGAAAGATCTCTTTTCCACTAGCTGTTATTTGGCACAAGGCCCCCTCAGTCACACGCTTTACAATCACTCTCTCCACCTAATGGGCCCAAATCAGAAAAGAGCCCAAAGTGGTGTAACTGATGCTGTCTTCCTCTTACCTCAGCACCTCCTGCATCAGTTACACCCGGTTAGGCTCACTGGCCTCATTCCTGCCTCTGGTCAAGCAGTACTAGGTACAGCAGCGGAGGGGTGAGGCAAAGGTAGTATTATGGCACCTCCTGGTTTGTGTATCCATGAGCTTGGACCCAGCACAGGGCAAGTTTGGCCAACAGAATAAATCAGAGCCACTCAAAGGCTTTTCTGACTTATGCCCAGTTGCCCATGGCTCCATGGAGGCAATATCTCCAGTTGTGCCTCCTGCATCAAGGGAGTGTGTGGGTGGTATAAAACCACAACCCTGGCTCTGTGCCACACAAGGATCTCCTTCTGCTGGGAGGATTTCCAGGTAGCTGATAGAATGGTGCAAAGGATTCATGGCAGACCTGACAACCGGGAAAATGCAGAGGTCACCTGGGGGGTGGGGATGGAAGTTCCATCTTAGGAAGTGGGTGTGAATGACGGGGAGTCTAAGTGAGTCTACGAGTGTGTACGTATATTGATGACACTCACATGCAGAGGGGTCTGGGAAACGGTGTAAGTTACATCATCTTAGGCCCCCCCCCTTTAGACCCAAATCTAAATTTGCCTCAGTACTCATACCTAATACCCCTTCCTGCTATTTGCCACTATGGTCAAACACAATGAGCTAAATTCAAGATGCTGCATAAATAGGCACAAATCTGAGCTCCTTGCCCTAACTTGGACTCCCTTACACGTAGTTAAGCTGGTCTAACACAGTTTAAACACAGTTCAACACAGTTTAACACAGCTGGTCTAACACAGTTTACATCACCTCTACGCTGGGCCAAACATCTACAGCCTAGTCCACTGAATGGAGGGAACAACAGAATATCTGTGTGCATTGGCAAAATACTTGGCTTTTTAATATGCTCGTTAGACTCCTCACCATCAGAAGGATATTATTCCTGGTTCTAGAGAGATGACCAGCGATTGGCTGACAACACCTAGAACAGTGTTTAAAGGTTTTGGAAGATCCTTTTTACCTGGCATTTCAGAAAGTCAGGTGGACAGTTCGGCAGAGCTGTTCCAAGACAGACAGGTGAGGTTCAGTTGCTCGGTCAGCTGACAGTGAATCCATCAAGGAAGAGTTTCAGAGTAACAGCCGTGTTAGTCTGTATTCGCAAAAAGAAAAGGAGTACTTGTGGCACCTTAGAGACTAACCAATTTATTTGAGCATAAGCTTTCGTGAGCTACAGCATCCGATGAAGTGAGCTGTAGCTCACGAAAGCTTATGCTCAAATAAATTGGTTAGTCTCTAAGGTGCCACAAGTACTCCATCAAGGAAGAGGAGTGCCTCCTCCCAGTTCTTTAATCATATAATGTGAA
This sequence comes from Lepidochelys kempii, assembly GCF_965140285.1. NCBI lineage: Eukaryota > Metazoa > Chordata > Testudines > Cheloniidae > Lepidochelys > Lepidochelys kempii. The sequence continues at coordinate 73,590,848 of NC_136390.1, read as the reverse complement.
ATATTCCTTCCAGCCTCCCAATCTCATTATTTCACCTGCCAACCACGCAATTGGACTAAAAATGTAATTATAGAATGTTAGTAATTAAAAATTGAAACGACATTTGCACCACCTGGCCCTGAGTAGTGTGTACACTAACTGACGTGCGTTGAAGGGCATCACTGATTTTCAAATGGTGTACACCAAAAAATCACTTAAAGCCTGCTGCTTGGGAGTTTTGCTATTGATTTCAATGGAAATAAGGTAGGCCCCTTAATTTACTAAATACCAGTTGTCAATTTATTTAATGTAAATTGATATTAAACAGGTATAATTGTAATGAATTATAGTGCAAGCCAGTTCCCTTTAAAGTCAACAGGAGATTTACCATTGACTTCAAAGGTACTGAGTTCATCCCATACAGCACGACTTGATACACAGACAAAATATTCCAGGATAGTCTGTTAAGCGAGCTGATATTGAGGTGGCTTCTCTGGCCTTTGAAATTAGGGTGGTCACCAAGACTCATTCCCATCCAGAAAGAATGCAAGTGCTAGCTAGGGTAGCCAGGTGTCGAGTTTTCAGCTGGACACCCAGTCGAAAAGGGGCCCTGGTGGCTCTGGTCTGCCCCCACCCCGAGTGTTGGCTTCGCAGATCCCATTGGCTGCGTCTTTGCCTAGGGGCTGGAGGGGGGAGATGCCACTGCATCTGGGGAGCCACCTGAAGTAAGTGCCACCCAGAGTCCACACTCCGAACCCCTCTCCCGCACCCCAACCCACTGCCCCAGCTTGGAACCCCCTCCTGAACCCCAAATTCCTCATCCTTGGCCCCACTCCAGAGCTCGCACCCCCAGCCAGAGCCCTCACTCCCCTGCACCTCAAACCCCTGTCCCAGCCTGGTGTCCCCTCCCACACCCTGAACCCCTCATTTCTGGCCACATCCCAGAGCCTGCACCCCCAGCCGGAGCCCTCACTTCCCTCCCACACCCCAGCCCCCTGGCCCAGCTTGGTGAAAATGAGCGAGTGAGTGAGGGTGGGGGAGAGAGAGCAACAGAGGAAGTGAGGATGGAGTGAGCAGGGGCGGGGCCTCAGGGAAGGCGCGCGGCCTTGGAGAAGAGGCAAGGGTGTTTGGTTTTGTGTGATTAGAAAGTTGGCAACCCTAGTGCTAGCTAAATGGGAATGGGGAGGTGGGGACACCAGCATATCTAATTCTCCTCCATTGGCTTATGTATTAAAGATCAACTGAACTAGCTAAAGATTAAAAATCCTTGTTGGCACATATTAAAAGAAGACAGCTGGGGCTCTGAGTGTGTCTGCATCTACCCCCTACAGTGACACATTCAACCTGCTGGGGTTCGAGAAATTTGGCTTTTTTCTTTCCTAACAATTTTAACAGTACCTTACCCAAGCACTGCACAGAATCAGCACTCATAAATGCTGTATTGTGTTACAAAGACTGGCATGTCATCCATGTTCTTTAAAAATTTAAACTCCGTATTGTCTGTGTATCCTGTCTTTGTCTTATCTGTCTGGCCAGGCGGTTACACATGCATTCATCATTGTCATATCTGGACCTCAATCTCCAGTTCTCTTCTAGGAAAAAACAAGAGGGCATTTTTTTAGCTGGATAATTTCCAGGTTTTGTGGCAAAAAAAGAGTTTGTAATAATAATCCTTTTCACTTACATATCACTTTTGATCAAAAGCTCTCAAAACTCACTTGCCAAGAGGGAGTATTATTATCCCACTGCTAATAAAGGGCCTCTGAATATTTGATAGAGTCATAGAGTAGTAGACTTTAAGGTCAGAAGGGACGATTATGATCTTCTAGTCTGACCTCCTGCACAACGCAGGCCACAGAATCTCACCCACCAACTCCCTCCCCCCCGCAAATCTGTGTCCAGCTCAAATAACAATTGTTTATGGGTGCATGGAGTTCAGGTTCTGAGCTAAAGAGATTTACATTTCAGTATCTTTGGTAAGTGTTGTTTACACATATCCATAGGATTTAACCTGTAAGACATCTTGAGCTGAGTGGTGACAGTGGAAGGTTTTATAGGTGTTTTGGAAAAAGGTGGGGTTACGGGTCATTCCCTGGACTGAGAACACAGGGTGTCTGGGTTAATACTAGGCTTTACTACAAGCACCCTGTTGGTAAGTCATTTCATATCTCTGTGCCTTAGTCCCCCATCTCTTGGCAATCTTTCCTTTGTCCATCCTGGCTATTTAGACTGTAAGCTCTTTAAGGCAGGGACTGGCTCTTACTATGTGCCAGAACAGTGCCCAGCCCAATGGGGCCCTAATTTTGGTTGGAGCCTCTCTAGACATTACCAGAATACAAGTAACATGATTAACTTCCCATTTCTACCTGTACAAGCAAATACACTCCACTTTCACAAAGGTTCCTCCTTTCAGATTGTGCCAGGGCTTCCCTGACATATCTCAAGTAGCAATAATGCCACAAGCTGATCCTTCTCATCACTGCTAGGGATGCACTGCAGCTGAGACCCACTGATCCTCCAATGCAACCTTCTGTAGGCTTCCAAATGGGTCTCCACCGTTTCTACATCTGACACTTCGCTACAAGACTTTTTTGTTAGAAGCTACTCACAAGCCCTTACCCCTGACATCCCATTATTCTACCATCAGCAGAGGTAACTGGGCAAGGTGCTCTGTCAAGGTGAGAGGTAGTTTTTTCACATGGATGTTGATATCAGTGACATAGGTAGTCTTTTTGCCATTTGAGATAGTTTTTCCCCTAGCAGTCACTTAGATCTATAGTTTGGTATTGCAAATTTGCTCTTCTTTTGGGTAGTGATAGTATCCTAGCCAAATGGAAATCATCGAAAAAATATCCACTCAACTAATGGAGAGATTCCTTAGACCCTACCACTGATGACAGTCTGGCTATTCTTTCTGAAGTGTCTAAAAGTGAGATTTTTCAATATCAGTTTGTGACTTACATGGGCTTGATCCTGCCCCCATTTACATCAGTGACAAACCCCATCAGCTTCAACAGAGCAGGCTAGCACCTCTACTCCAGAGAGATTTCTCTCCTTTTTCTGAAGTGCGCATGCGAGAGAGGAGGAATTCTGAGTCCTGATGTTTCTACTCTCCAGTAGCTGTTAGTGGTGGCCCCAATATGGTTAGTATCTTCTTGGTGTCTTCTTACTTTAAGTAAGTATTGCTGATAATACTTGCTGCAATGGTTTGCTGAGAGACCATATCAGCTTCCTATCATACTTTGCAAGTCTCCACCACCTCAATATTTATTTTTGCTAATGCGGCTCAATGCTGAAGACTCAGAGTACCAATAAGACTCATACACTTTAAGGCCAGAAGGGACCATTGTGATCAGCTAGTCTGATCTCCTGCATATCTGAGGCCACAGAACCTCACCCACCCACTGCTGTAATAGACCCCTAACCTTTGGCTGAGTTACTGAAGTCCTCATATCATGATTTAAAGACTTCAAATTACAATAAGACTTGGACTGTACTTCTATGGTACAGTAAAACGTCACTTAGGAGTTTCTACAATGAAGGGAACAGCGTTTCAGAATAAGTGCTTAGACCTTTCTACATGACTTTGTGAGCTGTGCCTCTTAGAATCTTCCTAGAGATCCTACTAGTTGAGAAAGTGCAGGGAAACTCACCTCTCTGAACCTGGGGTGTCTGTCCCTGTAGCTAACTCTTGCTACACCATGCACAACCAGTCTAAGCGGTATTATATAATGTATTGGTCTCTTCCATTTTTCCAGGAACATGCCTGTTTCATGATAAATGCTCCATGATACTCTTAAAGATAGGAAAACCTAAGCCCTTCCTCCCTCTCTAGAAAGGCACATCTTGTTCTAGGATGTTTTAAGCTTGTTACCTTATCTCCATGATATCTCCATCAACATTTTATTAATCGTTATGGGGACTGTGAGGGATTGTGATGGAGGTGTTTAGACCTCTTTTACAGGTCGCGAAGGGTGTAATATCTCTCTGTCAGGGAAACACCTCTGTCACATGGCCTAACGGGAGCATGCCTGGGCCAGCTGTAGTGAATTGGGCAGGTGTTCTAGGAAGCCCAGGCTAGCTAGCCAATGATGGAAAAAATCCTCCTTCCAATACTCCCATTTGGCTACACAAAGCCAGCACTTCTGTTTTTCATTTAGGGACAGTCCTGGCTAGGAGAGTGTTTATTTATTTGATAGTATTCACAAGGCTCTGGAAAACCTGAAGACAGATTACACCATCCTGGGCTCTTGGTCTTATATTTACCTATAGAGCCCTGCAAATACATAGCAATTCACTTTATATCTGCAGAACATTTTTGCAGATTGGATGTGGATACAAATTTTGTATCCACGTGGGGATCTATTTACCTCTAGCTCCTGTGACTGGACAAAGGAATAGATACAGGAAGTAAGCCAAAAGGTGTAATAATTTAAGGAGGCCAGTTGTCTCCTCCGTATTATCCCTTACTCACTAAACTGCAATTTATTTGCTTCTTCTCACAGATCCACTTCCAACCGAACCCGCCTCCTTTGGAGTGGAGAGCCAGCCCTCTTCCTGGAGCCAGTGGAGTGACGTAGGAGTTGACTGCTCTCTCCATCACACATCTGGCCTCCACATGCTCCCTTTGTTGGAGGCAATATTCCTCGGTGAACTTCATCAGCTGGGTAGTAAAGACAGGCCCTGTGATCCCCGTATTACTGATGCGGATGTCAGCTGCTGTGCTGCACACAGTGGCAGCGTAACCGCTAGCCTAAGCAGCTGGTTTTATCACACTGACAGGCTGAGCAGGTCTCGTGGCACAGTGGCCATGTCTACGAGCCTGGCTCTGAACCAGTGCTGCTGCACCACCGCTGGCAGTCACTAACAGGCAGATGCTAATTTTGCTGGTTTAGACGTGGCCAGATATTCCCCTCCAGCACAAAATATGCAGGGAGAGGAACAAATTAGGCATGAAACATGGCCGCTGATACAGCACCCAGCAAGGATACAATGTATCCAAGGGACTAGGCTACAGAACCAGACAGACTGCTGGGGTCCAGCTCTCCCCCCCTACATTAGTGTGGATCCTGGCCAGATAGGCAAATAGAGCTTCCATTTTCTTCCCCATAACCCCTACGAGCCATGGTAGCCCAGTAGAGCTGCTAACTGTGTTGCTAGTGGCTGCCGAGTTCCAGCCGTGCACTGGGATCCATCCAAAGGAGGACAGAGTGTCTCAGAGCTGCCGCTGTCCAAATCTTTTATTAAGTATCAGAGCAGTAGCCGTGTTAGTCTGGAGCTGTAAAAGCGGCAAAGAGTCCTGTGGCACCTTATAGACTAACAGACGTATTGGAGCATAAGCTTTCGTGGGTGAATACCCACTTCGACGGATGCATGAATCTTTTATTAAGCGGCCTATGCAGTTTTGTTAGGGAAAACTGCTACTTAGTGCAGTCCTTCCCTCTCCCTCCCTGCCCTACCACTCTTTTTTGTGTAGCTCATTGGCATGGGGCTATTTTTCAGAAAGGACTGAAGATGGTATGCGGAAGAGGAGCATGTCACCCTTTGTCATCTCTGCTATCCAGGAGGCTCCCATACAGTTTTGCCGATATGCCATGGTGCAGGGCTTGGGGGAAAGATAGGGGCCAGGATCAGCAGACAGCTGCAACAATTACACTAACTCATTTAGGCTATTAATCCCATCAAAGCACCTTTCCATCAGAATAGGGTTCAGACAATCCCTTGTAAATTTCTAGCCTCTGGGTGCTTGCCTCTTCTCGAGTGAGGTGTATTCATGTCAGTGTTCTTGGTATGATGTACAACATCTGGCTAAAAGAACCCTGCCTCCAGCACAATGGTCTGTACAATTACAAAACCAAAAATCAATTGCTTCTTCAAGAACTAGTGGAAGCCATTCAGGATGGGAGCCAATTCCTGTTCCTTCAGCATCCAAGAGGTCTCCACCCCGTAGCTTTTTGGAAACCCTCGACTGATAGCTTTTAGCATTTAAGAAATGGTTTCCCCTCTTCACTGATGTACTGTCTCTTTTTCCTGCCAAAGCCCACACATTCCATGCCAAAATAAAACCCCACTAGAATATGAAAGCAGCGATCATCATCAGGGGAGGGCGAGAGAACACATGATAGCACTGAAGATATTAGTTCCTGGAAGCCTTGTCTATTTCTGTCTGCTGTTTTATTTGCTTCATCATAGTGTGGGCAAAAAGAGATTTTACCAGGGCCAACTTAAGCCCAATTAAAGCCCTCCCTTTTTAGTTTTCTCAGAGCTGGTTTGGGCTGTCCAGAAATATGTCGCAGACTCAGGAGATCCACGGATGCCTTGTTCTTCCCACTATTTATATCTCTCCATTCTGAAAACTGACCATTTATTCCTACCCATTGTTTCCTATCTTTTAATCAGTTACCAATCCATGACAGGACCTTCCCTCTTATCCCATGACTGCTTACCTTGCTTAAGAGCCTTCGATGAGGGACCTTGTCAAAAGCTTTCTGAAAATCTAAATACACTATATCCACTGGATCCCCCCCATCCACATGCTTGTTGACCCCCTCAAAGAATTCTAGTAGATTGGTGAGAATCATAGAATCATAGAATATCAGGGTTGGAAGGGACCACAGAAGGTCATCTAGTCCAACCCCCTGCTTGAAGCAGGACCAATTCCCAGTTAAATCATCGCAGCCAGGGCTTTGTCAAGCCTGACCTTAAAAACCTCTAAGGAAGGAGATTCTACCACCTCCCTAGGTAACGCATTCCAGTGTTTCACCACCCTCTTAGTGAAAACGTTTTTCCTAATATCCAATCTAAACCTCCCCCACTGCAACTTGAGACCATTACTCCTCGTTCTGTCATCTGCTACCATTGAGAACAGTCTAGAGCCATCCTCTTTGGAACCCCCTTTCAGGTAGTTGAAAGCAGCTATCAAATCCCCCCTCATTCTTCTCTTCTGCAGGCTAAACAATCCCAGCTCCCTCAGCCTCTCCTCATAACTCATGTGTTCTAGACCCCTAATCATTTTTGTTGCCCTTCGCTGGACTCTCTCCAATTTATCCACATCCTTCTTGTAGTGTGGGGCCCAAAACTGGACACAGTACTCCAGATGAGGCCTCACCAATGTCGAATAGAGGGGAACGATCACATCCCTCGATCTGCTCGCTATGCCCCTACTTATACATCCCAAAATGCCATTGGCCTTCTTGGCAACAAGGGCACACTGCTGACTCATATCCAGCTTCTCGTCCACTGTCACCCCTAGGTCCTTTTCCACAGAACTGCTGCCTAGCCATTCGGTCCCTAGTCTGTAGTGGTTCATTGGATTCTTCCATCCTAAGTGCAGGACCCTGCACTTATCCTTATTGAACCTCATCAGATTTCTTTTGGCCCAATCCTCCAATTTGTCTAGGTCCTTCTGTATCCTATCCCTCCCCTCCAGAGTATCTACCACTCCTCCCAGTTTAGTATCATCCGCAAATTTGCTGAGAGTGCAATCCACACCATCCTCCAGATCATTTATGAAGATATTGAACAAAACCGATCCCAGGACCGACCCTTGGGGCACTCCACTTGATACCGGCTGCCAACTAGACATGGAGCCATTGATCACTACCCGTTGAGCCCGACAATCTAGCCAACTTTCTACCCACCTTATAGTGCATTCATCCAGCCCATACTTCCTTAACTTGCTGACAAGAATACTGTGGGAGACCATGTCAAAAGCTTTGCTAAAGTCAAGAAACAATATATCCACTGCTTTCCCTTCATCCACAGAACCAGTAATCTCATCATAAAAGGCGATTAGATTAGTCAGGCATGACCTTCCCTTGGTGAATCCATGCTGGCTGTTCCTGATCACTTTCCTCTCATGCAAGTGCTTCAGGATTGATTCTTTGAGGACCTGCTCCATGATTTTTCCGGGGACTGAGGTGAGGCTGACTGGCCTGTAGTTCCCAGGATCCTCCTTCTTCCCTTTTTTAAAGATTGGCACTACATTAGCCTTTTTCCAGTCGTCCGGGACTTCCCCGGTTCGCCACGAGTTTTCAAAGATAATGGCCAATGGCTCTGCAATCACAGCCGCCAATTCCTTCAGCACTCTCGGATGCAACTCGTCCAGCCCCATGGACTTGTGTACGTCCAGCTTTTCTAAATAGTCCGTAACCACCTCTATCTCCACAGAGGGCTGGCCATCTCTTCCCCATTTTGTGATGCCCAGCGCAGCAGTCTGGGAGCTGACCGTGAGGCATGATTGCCCTTTACAAAAACCATGTTGACTATTCCCCAACAAATTATGTTCATCTAGGTGTCTCAAAATTTTGTTCTTTACTATAGTTTCAACCAATTTGCCTGGTACTTAAGTCAGGCTTACCGGCCTGTAATTTCCAGGATCACCTCTGGAGCCCTTTTCAAAAATTGGCGTCACATTAGCTATCCTCAAGTCATTTGGTACAGAAGCTGATTTAAATGATAGGTTACAGACTACAGTTAGTAGTCCTGCAATTTCATATTTGAGTTTCTTCAGAACTCTTGGGTGAATGCCAGCTGGTTCCGGTGATTTATTACTGTTCAGTTTATCAATGTGTTCTAAAACATCTTCTGGGACAGTTCCTAGGATTTATCGCCTAAAAAGAATGGTTCAGGTTTGGGAATCTGCCTCACATCCTCAGCCATGAAGACCGATGCAAAGATTTCTCCGCAATGGCCTTATCATTCTTGAGTGCTCCTTTAGCATCTCGATCATCCAGTGGCCCCACTGGTTGTTTAGCAGGCTTCCTGCTTCTGATGTACTTAAAAAAAATTTGCTATTACTTTTTGAGTCTTTGGCTAGCTAGTCTTCAAATTCTTTTTTGGCCTTCCTAATTATAGTTTTACACTTCATTTGCCTCACTAGGATTTAACTTTCACTTTTTAAAGGATGACCTTTTGTCTCTCACTGCCTCTTTTACTTTGTGGTTTAGCCATGCTGACACTTTTTTGGTTCTCTTGCTACGTTTGTTAATTTGGGGTATACATTTAAGTTGAGCCTCTATTATGGTATCTTTAAAAAGTTTCCATGTAGCTTGCAGGGATTTTACTTTTGGCACTGTACCTTTTAATTTCTGTTTAACTAACTGCCTCATTTTTGTGTAGTTCACCTTTCTGAAATTAAATACTAAACTGCTGGGCTGCTGTGGCGTTTTCCCCGCCACAGGGATGTTAAATTAATTATATTCTGTGGTTTCGCAAAAAGAACAGGAGGACTTGTGGCACCTTAGAGACTAACCAATTTATTTGAGCATAAGCTTTCATAGCTCACTTCATCGGATGCATAGAATGGAACATATAGTAAGAAGATATATACACACACATACAGAGAACATGAAAAGGTGGAAGTAGCCATACCAACTGTAAGAGGCTAATTAATTAAGATGAGCTATTATCAGCGGAAGAAAAAAAACTTTTGTAGTGATAATCGAAATGGCCCATTTAGACAGTTGACAAGAAGGCGTGAGGATACTTAACATGGGGAAATAGATTAAAAATGTGTAATGACCCACACTGTGGTCACTATTACCAAGTGGTCCACCAAGTGGACCCGATCCTATGCTCCACTTAGGACTAAATCAAGAATTGCCTCCCCTCTTGTGGGTTCAAGGACTAGCTGCTCCAAGAAGCAGTCATTTAAGGTGTCAAGAAACTTTATCTCTGCATCCTGTCCTGAGGGGATATGTACCAGTCAATATGGGGATAGTTGAAATCCCCCATTATGATTGAGTTTTTAATTTTAATAGGTTTCAGAGTAACAGCCGTGTTAGTCTGTATTCGCAAAAAGAAAAGGAGTACTTGTGGCACCTTAGAGACTAACCAATTTAGTTGAGCATGAGCTTTCGTGAGCTACAGCTCACTTCATCGGATGCATACCGTGGAAACTGCAGCAGATATTATATACACACAGAGATCATGAAACAATACCTCCTCCCACCCCACTGTCCTGCTGGTAATAGCTTATCTAAAGTGATCATCAAGTTGGGCCAACTTGATGATCACTTTAGATAAGCTATTACCAGCAGGACAGTGGGGTGGGAGGAGGTATTGTTTCACGATCTCTGTGTGTATGCATCCGATGAAGTGAGCTGTAGCTCACGAAAGCTCATGCTCAAATAAATTGGTTAGTCTCTAAGGTGCCACAAGTCCTCCTTTTCTTTTTAATTTTAATAGCCTCTCTAATCTCCCTGAGCATTTCACAGTCCGTATCACCATCCTGGTCAGGGAGTCAGGAATATCTCCCTACTGCTATATTATTATTCGAGCATGGAATTACTATCCATAGAGATTCTCTGGTACAGTTTGGTTCATTTAAGATTTTTACTTCATTTGATTTTACGCTTTCTTTCACATATAGTGCCACTCCCCCATCAGCACGACCGGTTCTATCCTTGCACCCTGGTATTACTGTGTCCCACTGATTATCCTCATTCCACCAAGTTTCTGTGATGCTTATTATATCAATATCCTCATTTAGTACCAGGCACTCTAGTTCACCTATCTTATTATTTAGACTTCTAGCATTGGTATATAAGCACTTTAAAAACTTGTCATTTTTTAGCTGTCTCCCATTACATGATGTACACTGGACCCTCGCTAGGACATGGGATTTGGGATCCATGCGCAGTACCGTGTTAACATGGGGACCGCATTAAAATGAATTGCAATTAGAGTAATTAAATTTGGGATCCATGGCCGCAACTATGTTATATGCGAATTATCTTCCATACTCTCCTCCTTACCAGGACATAGAGAATCTCCATTAATAGATCCTCCCCTAAGAGATGTCTCTATCTGAACCACATGCTCCTCCGCATCTGTCGGCTTTCCCCCAGCCCTTAGTTTAAAAACTGCTCTATGACTTTTTACTGTTAAGTGCCAGCAATCTGGCTCCATTTTGGTTAAGGTTGAGCCCATCCTTCCTGTATAGGCTCCCCCTTTCCCCAAAGTTTCCCCAGTTCCTAATAAATCTAAACCCCTCCTCCCTACACCACCGTCTCATCCACGCATTGAGACCCTGCAGTTCTGCCCATCTAACTGCCCCCGCACGTGGAACTGGAAGCATTTCAGAGAATGCTACCATGGAGCTCCTGGACTTCAAACTCTTACCTAGCAGCCTAAATTTGGCCTCCAGGACCTCTCCTATCCCTCCCTATGTCATTAGTACCTACATGTACCATGACCACCAGCTCCTCCCCAGCACTACACATAAGTCTATCCAGATGGCTTGAGAGATCCGCAACCTTCACATCAGACAGGCAAGTCACCATGCGGTTCTCCTGGTCATCGCAAACCCAGCTATGTTTCTAATGATCAAATTGCCCATTACTAATAACTGTCTCTTCCTAATAACTGGAGTTCCCTCCCCTGGAGAGATATCCTCAATGTGAGAGGATACATCATCATCCAGAAGGAGCGTCCCAACTATGGAATTGTTTCCCTCTGCTCCAGTTGGATGTTCTCCTTCCCTGAGACTTTCATCCTCCTCAACAGCACAGAGGCTGTCAGACCGGGGGTGGGACCGTTCTACTGTGTCCTGGAAAGTCTCATCTATGTACTGCTTTGTCTCCCTTAGCTCCTCCAGTTCAGCCACTCTGGTCTCCAAAGCCCGTACATGGTCTCTGAGGGCCAGGAGCTCCTTGCACCAAATGCTCACATATGCCACATGCCCATAGGACAGGTAATCATACATGCTGCATTGAGTGCAATAAACTGGATATCCCCCACTCTGTTGCTGGACTTCTTCCTACATTTTCTCTTTACTCCTTAAGATAGTTCCTTTGTTGAGGTTTTGTTTTTATCGGGGTTTTTTTTTAAGCTCAAGTTTAAAGAAGTTTAAGGAATGTTAAGTGTATCTAGCCCCCCACTCTCCCACTCCCCCTGTAAACTGCCTTGCAAAACACGCGTTAGCCGCTTCTCAAGTTGCAGTGGGGGAGGTTTAGATCGGATATTAGGAAAAACTTTTTCACTAAGAGGGTGGTGAAACACTGGAATGCGTTACCTAGGGAGGTGGTAGAATCTCCTTCCTTAGAGGTTTTTAAGGTCAGGCTTGACAAAGCCCTGGCTGGGATGATTTAACTGGGAATTGGTCCTGCTTTGAGCAGGGGGTTGGACTAGATGACCTTCTGGGGTCCCTTCCAACCCTGATATTCTATGATTCTATGATTCCTGTTCGCTAGCTTGTAGACTTGTCCACGGTGTACAGCAGTGGACCCTGATCTTGGAAACAACTATGCATGTGCTTAACTCAGATGCAATGCACTCAGGTAGTCCCACTGGATTTTGTGAGACTGCACATATGGCAAACTGTTTGCAACTCAGGCCTGAGACATTTCGCCAGAGCTCTTCCATTGTGGAGTATGCAGCTAGAGAACTGAGAACTGAGCTAGAGAACAATTGCCATATCCTCAATCTACTGTTGCATGCAGTGTCATTGTAGCTGTGTTGGTCCCAGGATATTAAAGAGACAAGGTGGGGGAGGTAATATATTTTATTGGTCCAACTTCTGTTGGTGAGAGAGACAAGATTTTGAGCTTACACAGAGCTCATCTTCAGGTCTGGGAAAGGTACTCAGAGGGTATGTCTACACTGTAATGTGAGCCCAAATTAGTGGGACTCTAATCTCACTAGCCGTAGGACTGTGGTGCACTGTGGGAAAACTTTACTGCCTACCCTCAGTGTTACAGGAAGCTTGAAGCAGCTCGTTTGGCAAAATGCTTGATGGGTTTGCTCTCCATTGAAAATTCAGGAGGCTCTCTGATAGTGTGCTTACAGATCGATGATCAGAATAGAATGGGTTAATGCTGCCCTGAGCTGCTGCTCGTTGCAAAGGGGGTTGGCTTCTATTCTCAACAGAGTAGATTGCAGATTGTTGTGATAGAGGGGTCTACGGAAGTTGTCTCATGGAATTGTGGGATACTTCCAGCTGACTCCCAGATCTGATTCAAGCAGGACTGCGTCTACACTGCAAAACACTAGGGCTCGGACCCTGGGTTCCAGTTTAACTTGAGCTCAGACCCTCCAGCCCTGCAGGGTCCTGGAACTCTGGGTCTGAGCCCTGGATTAGCGCAATTGCAGTGTAGATGCAACAGGGGTTAGGCTTCAGCCTGGATCCAAGCACAGGCTTATGTTGCAGTGTAGACATAAACAGAGCATTACAGCTCAGTACCAGATAGAACAGATTGTTTTGCATCAGTAGTTAACTCATTTCAAGAGATCGTTTAAGGTGAAGTGGCCCATTAACACCTCTCCAATCATGATCCATGGGATTTCAAGATCTATGGGTCTTACACTTGCCTATCACAACATGTGGTGTACCTCATCCTGTGCATGAAGTACCCCCAATAACAACTATGTGGGTGAAAGCAGACAATCTCTATACTCTTGAATGAACTCACACAGGAAAATGATAAAAAACAAAAAACACCTTGTCACCAGTGGATAAACACTTTGCGAACACTTTTCACAGAATGATCACTGTGACCTATCGGTTCTTACCCGCAAAGGAAACCTGCACAACACTTTCAAAAGATGAGCCTGGCAACTTACGTTCATAACTTTGAGACACTAAAAATCATGGACTGAAGAGAGACACTGGAATTATGGCTTATTACAACAATCTGTCACCCATTAACCTATTTCCACCTCTCCCCACAGCTCTTTTCCCCTATGGAGAGGTGTTAAAAGGCCACATAATACATATTTCAAGGGACCATTCAAGGTTAACTACTTTATGTTAAACAATCTGTTCCACCTTGTGTTTAGCTCTGAGACACTGAGTACAGTCTCCAGATCTGAAGAAGAGCTTTTGGTGAGCTCAAAATTTGTCTCTCTCACCAACAGAAGTTGGTCCAATAAAAGATATTACCTCCCCCACCTTGTTTCTGTAATATCCTCAACGTTTCATTCTTACACAGAGAGCAGTGGAGCAAGCAGCCAAGAAACTGCAATTAACATTTTTTTCCAGAGTTATTAAAAAAGACCTTGGACCATGCCTAAGGCTGTTATTTCTTCATTTGGGGATTAAATGCACCATTAAGAGAACTCAGAGCCTTCTTTGAAGTCTTGGGAATCCTACAACATCAACTCACTGTCCTGTGGGAGAGCTTTCCACCTCCTCCCCACCCTGCAGTTACCACACCCAGAATGACAGAAGGCCTTAATAACTGGGCAGTTCCACTTGTCAGGATATTGGATGAATTTGCCACCTTGAGATCCTCCAGGTTTCTTCCTGAGGTGGTTTCTTTACATACTCATGAGTTACCGTAATGGAGACCTTTCAGAGTCATTCTTCAGATAAGGAGCAGTACAAAGTAAGTGGACTCGGGGTAACTGAACTGCTCACACATTCATTCATTTAGAAAGTCACAGAAACAGGTGTGTCTGTCTAATGAGATAACATTGATCTCCCTGTATAGCACCATATAGAGGGAGACCATTCTGAGAATTGGAGGCATATAGAAAATTATTTTCCTTCTCTATTACAACACATTGAACCCATGGAACCAAGGACCTGATGGACTGATCTCCATCAATCTGTCCCCTATTAAATTTCCACTACCACAGCCCTGACGTTAACGTCCATCTAAAAATAACAACATGTTCACAGCACCTTGTATCTTCTAAGATGATTATAAACCACAACGCCCACCCTGAAAATGCTTACACTTAGACACTCTGTACCAGACAATTTAGTGTCAGGCATGATCCATTTGCTAAGGAAGCACAGAGGAAATTTCAGAGCTAATTTGGTGATGGTGAATATAAATGTCTCTGATCCAGTCTCCCGGGGCTTGTTCCCAGGTCTATCGAAGCAATATAAAAACTCCCATTGACTCCCTCAGATCTCTAACTATATCAGTGCAAAGTTGACTGTCATATGGACCAATATTGCCCTAACTTCTAGATCACGAAAGACATCAATGGGAATTCCATCCTTGTAAGTGATGACGGAATTGCCTTCTGTGGGGTTAAGGTGCTGCTTTTTTCTAAGCGCTGTCAAAACTTACATATGTAAGTTTGGTACACTTCCACTAGGCTATCTTTGAACTCTGAGTATGATTAAAAAGGCAGTTTCAGTGTTTCAAGACAATTGTTCAGAAGAGTTTTGTGATCAGGTAACTTTAAAGTGCTTTTGCTGTTAAAGCTCAAACTTGGTACATACCTAGTCTTCCTTGGGGAAAGCAAGGTTTGCTAAGTGGGAGAAGGAGAGGTTTGCTTATCCTGTGCAGTAACTGAAGTTCTTTGAGATGCATATCCCTATGGGTACTCCATTGTAGGTGCGGCAACGCCCCCTCTGCCTGGTATTGGACATCAGCAGCAGTGCCAGTCGAACCACACAGGCACACTTCTCCCGCTGTGAGTGGACATTTTATATATACAGCAGAGGGGAGTAGGGCAGCTAGTCGAGCACCCACTGGGACACACATCTTGTAGAACCTCAGTTACTGCACAGGATGAATAACCGTCTCCTCTTCTTGCAGTGATGTCCCTGTGGGTGCTCCACTGTAGGGGACTATAACGCAGTGCCCCTGATTGGAAGACTGGGGCTTCGGAGTGGCATTTACTGCAGATGATAGGACAGCGTGTCCTAGGAGAGTGTCCGCTATGGTGTCATAAGTAATGGCGTAGCAACGGACAAAAGTGTCTGTTGATGCCCATCAGGGCCATCCCTACCCATACGCAAAGTACGCACCTGCATGGGGCACCAGGAAATTTGTTAGGGTGCTGCTCCAGCCCCAGCCCCGCCCCCACTCAACCCCTTCCCCAAAGCCCCTGCCCTGCTCCACCCCCACCCCTTCCCACCCCTGCTCCACCCCAGCCCTGCCCCCACTCCCCTGAGAACTGCAGCAAGGGTGGGGCCTGCACTCACCGGCGGCGGGAAGTGCAGCGACCCAGCCCCCAGCTGCGCCACCAGTGAGTGCTGGGGCGGTTCCCCCCAGACCCCTAGCCAGCCCCCCCCCCCCCCCCCGTGGAGGCCTGTCCCCCCAAGAAAAGCCATTTTTATTGATAAGTAAACATAAGAGCACATTGCCATTGGTTCGAAGGGAGGTCTAGTCAGAGAATGTAGGACTAGGCCAGGTCCCCAGTTGCATCTGGGTCTCGTAAATAAGGATAAAGATTTTGGAGACCCTTCAGAAAATGTTTGGTGAGTGGGTGTGTGAAGACGGAATGGCTGTCTATGTGGCAGTGGAAAGTGGTGATGACTGCCAAATACACCCGAATGGAGCTGGTGGATAATCCTGATTGTTTAAGGTGTAACATATAGTCCAGGATAAGTGGTAGTGGAACGCTTATTGTGTCAACCTGATGGGAGGCACACCAGCATTGCAATCTAGTTCATTTGTGAAGGTAAGTTTGTCTAGCCCTGTTGCACCTGCTATTCAAAAGCATCTGTTTAACTGCACTTGAACAGGTTATTTCTGAATCCTGGAACCACAGAGGAGCCAGGCTTTGAGGTGGAGCACCTGTGGATTGGGATGGAGGATGCGACCCACATCCTGTGAAAGGAACCATGGAGTTGGATGGAGAGAGATTGGTCGGCCCACCATCATGTGAAGGAGATAAGTATACCAGATCTGTCATGGCCATGTTGGAGCTATAAGGATGACATGAGCTTTGTCCCCCAGTATCTTGTGGAGTACTTGGAGGGAGGGCATAGAGTAATGGTGCATCCCATGTGACGAGGAAGGGGTTCTCCCAGAGATCTGTGTCCCAGTGGTTGAAGATGAACTGAAGGAACTGGAATGGGGGAATGGCTCTCAGCCCTCGACCTCTAAGACACTTATTTCTGTATCATGGTACACCCTACCCACAGATGGTTTCTCCAATTCACTATAGGCACTAACCACTCTCAGTACAAGATACTGCCTTTCAGACTGTCAATGGCTCCTGGTGTATTCTCCAAAGTTCTTTCAGTAGTCACTGCCTACCTAAGGAAACAAGGCGTCATCTTTCCATACCCCTGTTCCAGTGCTGGGATAATGCAGAGAGGCTAACCATCTTGAAGCATTGCAGTTTGACAAGCTCGTTTAGGTTTTGAAGGTCCAGGATTGGCCGAAATCCACCGAATTTCTTCTGGATCAGAAAATAATGGGAGTAGAAATCCTTTCCTCTGTGTTGAGAAGGGACCGGTTCTATGGTGCAGAAAATGATTATTTCTTCTCGTAAAATGGGTTAGAGAGAGGGGTCCCTGAAGAGGGATGGGGAGGATGGGTGGTATGGAGTGATACGGATGGATAGATAGGAAAGGGATGGAGTATCCTTCTCTGATGATCTCTAGAACCCACTTGTCTGAGGTGAACAGTCTCCATGGTGGAAAGAACAGAATTAAACAGTCGCCAAATTAGTGGCATGTTGAAGATGTATGACTGGAAAAGGGGGAGGCTTCTCAGGGCCTTGACCACACCTTCAAAATCGTTGCTTGGCTGGAGCTGTGTGAGGGGCAGCCCCTTGAGAAGTCAGCTCTCTACATTTGGTAGGGGTCTTTCGTCATCGGTGCTGAGTGTCATAGTGCTACTGAAGAGTGTTCTGTGGTGGTTGGGATCGGGGGGGGGAGGGGGAGCAAGATGATACTTCCCTAGGCATCTTTTCAGAGCAGTGTAAATACCAAGGGAGAGGAAAGTAGGCAGCAGTCATTAAGGGAGTGTAGGAAGTTGTCTGTATGCTCCACAAATTGTTTGCAGCTCTAAAAGGGTAAGTCTTCAACTGTGATTTGTGCCTCCTTCCAAAAGCCCGAGAGTTGCAGCCATAATGCATGTCTCATGACCACGGCAGTTGCAATGGAGCAGGTGGCAGTATCCGCAGTGTCTAATTCGAAATTGGACCATGGCCGATAACTAAGCCTTATCTTTGAATAAATTTAAGCATTTCCAGTCTCTGTCCTGATGGGCAGAACGAGATTGATATGATCATCCTCTCTCTTGCACCCCATTAACTACTAGAGAACTTGGGGTGGAATGACAGGTTTCAGAGTAACAGCCGTGTTAGTCTGTATTCGCAAAAAGAAAAGGAGGACTTGTGGCACCTTAGAGACTAACCAATTTATTTGAGCATAAGCTTTCGTGAGCTACAGCTCACTTCATCGGATGCATACTGTGGAAACTGCAGAAGACATTATATACACAGAGACCATGAAACAATACCTCCTCCCACCCCACTCTCCTGCTGGTAATAGCCCATCCAAAGTGACCACTCTCCTTACAATGTGTATGATAATCAAGGTGGGGCATTTCCAGCATAAATCCAAGTTTAACCAGAACGTCTGGGGGGGGTAGGAAAAAACAAGGGGAAATAGGCTACCTTGCATAATGACTTAAATAGAGACTGGGAGTGGCTAAGTCATTATGCAAGGTAGCCTTTTTCCCCTTGTTTTTTCCTACCCCCCCCCCCAGACGTTCTGGTTAAACTTGGATTTATGCTGGAAATGGCCCACCTTGATTATCATACACATTGTAAGGAGAGTGGTCAGTTTGGATGAGCTATTACCAGCAGGAGAGTGAGTTTGTGTATGGGGGTGGGGGGTGAGAAAACCTGGATTTGTGCTGGAAATGGCCCACCTTGATTATCATACACATTGTAAGGAGAGTGATCACTTTAGATAAGCTATTACCAGCAGGAGAGTGGGGTGGGAGGAGGTATTGTTTCATGGTCTCTGTGTATATAATGTCTTCTGTAGTTTCCACAGTATGCAGCCGATGAAGTGAGCTGTAGCTCACGAAAGCTTATGCTCAAATAAATTGGTTAGTCTCTAAGGTGCCACAAGTACTCCTTTTCTTTTTGGGGTGGAATGCGAGGACAGAAATTCCACATCGTTCACAGGAACATAATATTTTCTGTCAGTGCATTTGCAGGTTGGAGGGATGGACACTGGAGTCTGCCAGAGCACTTTTGCGGAACTGAGAAGAGCTTCATTGATAGGTAGGGAAATTGTGGAGGATGAAGATGTGTGCAGGGTATCAGGTAATTTATGCTGCTGATTTTTCACTTCCTGCAGATTCCTCTGGAGGGAGTCTGCAAATCTGTGGAATAATTTTTGAAAATGCCTGAAGTCAGCACCCATAAGAGATGGAGGCATGATAGCCTCATCAGGGAAGAAGAGGAATAATGTAGTGTTGGTCGGGCTTCCTCCTCCTGATCTTCCTCCTTACTTGGTACCCGGGGAGGTTCAGTCTCTGGTGGGCGAGACACCAATGGAGAAGGAAGAGGTGTAGATCTCCGAGTTTCCTCCATGGGAGGTTTCCCAAACTATGCCCTGTACATGATCCAAGGATCCCAATATGACCAATGTGGAGAGAGTGGAATGTGTGGCTGCACCTATGGCAATCCATGTCAGGACTGTGGTCTGGATGTGGACTGCAAATAGTGAGGATGTGTAGATGAAGTCATTGCAGCCTGTCTCGAAGACGAGGGTGTGATGGAGCCCTCCTCCTCCTCTTCTTCCTCCTCCTCCTTATTGCTGGGGAAGGGAGGTGCCATCCTTGGAGGAGAAAGGGAGGAGTGTCGTCAGTCCAGAGAGGAGGTTGGAAGTGGGGGCAGATGGTGTCTGAGGGGAGGTAACTCAGGCATGTCAGATACCAGCAGGTCATTAGGGTATCTGAATTCCTGTGGAGGAGGGAGGAGTATGATCAGTACCAGTGCACAGCTCAGTACTGAAGGAGAGGTGCATTCTCCTGAAGATTTGCCTAGTGCCAAGGACTTGCCCGGTGCCAAGGACTTGCTCTGTGTCGACAGCTTCCTCTGTGTCAGTGCCGTGGTTACCAAGTTACCGACTGTTGTTTCATTCAGGAACCAGAGGTACTCAGATGGGCTCTGGAGCTATGTCCCCTGTCCAAGGATGTTGAGGTGACTGACCTTGCAGGGGATGGTGTTCTGGCAGGCTGTGCTTTGGAGTGTGATGAGGAAGCCTCTTTCTTCTCATCAGAGCAAGAGAGACACTACTTTCTCTTAGAGGGACACGGGGAATGAGAATTGGTGGACAACCTGGCAGAGTGTGAAGTCCACACAGTGGGAGAGTTGGGGCTTGGGTCCAATGCTGGACACAGTGATTTCTCCATGAAGAGAAGTCTTAACCAAATGTCCTGGTCTTTTCTGGCCCTGGCAGTCAAATCGTGGCAGTGGGAACACTCTGTGGGACATGTCCTTCTCCCAGACAGCGAATACTGTTACCAGGAAGGCAGTCCGGCAGGAGATGTATCTTTTAAACCTGAGAGATCTGGGCATAAGGGTGAGGGAAAAAAAGCTTCCTAGCTGGGAAGGGGCGGGAAGTGGGGAAACAGAAACCGAAGTTATGAAGTAACAGTAAAGGTAAAGCGAAAACAAAAACACGGTTTGTTGAGACGGGAAGAAGTACTAACTACACTAAAACTGACAGGTAAGAGACTATCTACTGAGGGAAATGTGGAAGCAGGCTCTGCTGTGGATTCTGTCCCAGACCAAAGGTGATAGAGAAGGAACTGGGGGGCAGTTGGACCACACAGTGCTATATATACGTCCCACTCACTGTGTGAGAGGGGGGAGGTGCGAATGTGCAGTCTGACGAGCACTACTGATGAAGATCTCTGATCCAGGTGCAGGGAGCACTGCTGCACCTACAGTGGAGTGTCCAGAGGGACATCACTTGAAGAAGATGAATTGGTTGAGAAATAAAGATGCTAGCAAATGCTAAAACATACCATGCCTGCTCATCACTATTTTCTTTAGCATGTATGTACACAACGTGTCCTTAACCATAGGGGATGCAAACAGAAATGTGTATGCATTTATTTCAGATATGGAGTGGGGGAATTGCATAAGTGCAACAGCTATTCTACTGTGTTGCTCCCAATTCCACTTCTTTATCTGGTCCTTCTGTTTTCACTTGGCTTTTAGAGTAGAATGGCTGAGCTGTCTGCTCCACTCTGCACTGATGATGCTTGTAAAAGAACAGACAACTGTCAAGGAATAAGTGAGCACTGCAATGGCCTTTTGGTCACACTGGTGAACGTCCCTGGATACCTGTCAACACCCCAGAGCTGCACATACCACCCACTTGCTCTTACAATTTTAAAACACAAAGCATGGGAGCGGAAAGAGGGGAAATGACTTGCCTAGGGTTAAACAGGTCCGTGACTGACCTCCAGTACTGTGCTCTACCCATTGGATAATGATGCCTGTCAAAAGGACCAGATTTTACCATATTAGGGCCAAATCTTGAGGTTCTATGCCAGTTTTCACTCTGTCCTTACTTGGGATTCTTGCAGACTTCAGGCACATTTTTTCCTGAGTAAGGACTGATTTTCAACCGAGCACCTTAACGCCTACTGACTGGCACTCAGCACCTCGGAAAGTTAGCCCTTGTATTTGTAAGGAAGCAACCTTTCCCCAGTCAGTGGCAGAAGGATGATGCTCACTTTTTAAAAGAAAAGTCTTTGGGGAATTGGCAGCAGGTCTGGATTTTAGAATCCCACGAGAACATGTGTGTTACTTTATGTATCCATGGGGAATGTTCCTCATTATCCTTCCTCTCCATTTAATTAATCTGCATTCAGTAATGAACCTTGAAGTTCCAATTAAAAACATCATTACTAATCAGGACAGGATTCAAAAGAGTCAGGGGGCTCTCAATACCTTTGCAGTGGCAGGAAGTTGGGGTCTCAAATAGTATTTCTACATGCTACATGATCAACCTCTAGTGGGACATTTACATCCATCAGACTGCACGTTTCTTCTATTGTTTTGGCAAACCCAAGGGAGTTGTGTCTCAGAGGAGAGAGGCCTGAATTAGTTTTAGATTTCTGGCTTACATAGAAAAACACAGGCTTTGGAAATAAATCTGTTTAAAGATGAGATGTCACTGAAAAATACCAACACAACAGCTTGACAGTTTCACTTTTGGGACAGGGTTCTGCATAGGAAGTGGTTTGTTTGTCTATGTATTTTCTGATGATTACAATCTTGTAATAGGAGAGCTGCATGTTTTCAATTCATTAAACAGACTGCCCTGGCATTACTGTGCTGTTCTGCATGGCATGCAGAATTGCTGCATTGGAAATGTCAGTATAACCTGACCTGATAAAGACTTACATCTCTTGTCCAGCTAATAGCCCCCAGATTTACTTTGCCACCCCTTTCCTTCAGTTAAGTATCTCAATTGCACTTCAGTTTAGGAAATCCCTAAGCATGCAGCCACAGAAACATCACTGGGATTTAGGATACAACAGGACTTGTTAGCAGAGCCAGACCACAGCCTTAATTCACAGCTGGCTTATCCACAGAGTCGAGACAGTTGTACAGTGGAATTACCCACAGTGAGAGAATTGCAGATTCCATGAATTCTTGCACGGAGTAGCAGGGGAAAAAGAAAAAACCAAAAAAAAACCATTTACAGTTCATTTCCCACTGCCCTAAGGAACCTGTGCTCTCTGTGCTGCTGTTTCCCCTCCCACCCTTTGGACTGGTTTGTTGTAAACTCTTCAGGGCAGAGCCTGTTTCTTACTCCATTTGTACAGCATCTGTTCCAATGGGGCCCTGATCCCAACTCTTCCCTACAACTGTGAGACTTGGGTGACCGACAGAAAACATCTGAAAAACCTGGAACGCCAACACTTTCTCTGGAAGATCCTCAACATAAAGTGGGAGGATCACCGCACTAATGTCAGTGTCTTCATGGAGGTCAACATCTTCAGTATTGAGGCCCTGATTATCCAGCACCAGTGGAGGTGGAGCGGGCAGTGTGTGCGCATGACTGCTGCATGCCTGTAACAGGATGCTGGCCAGGAGGTCCTGAGCCAGGCCCTTGTTAGCCCAGCTCCAATTAATTGGGGCTGGCTGAGTATGCCACGCGTAATTGCTAGAAGAGAAGCACCTGCGGGCCTTATTAGCTAGGGGGCTATATAAAAGGGTGGCAGGAAGGACGTGAGAGGGGACAGAGAAAGGAAAGGGAGGAGCCCAAGGCTGTGCATCCCTGCTGGCTGGAGAAGCGAGCTGTCCCCCAGGTTGCTGGTTTGGAGCAGACTGTAGGTGGTGGGAGCGGACACTGAAAATAAAAAGCACTGGTGATTGCACTCAGAAGGGGTCTCTGGCTGATTTGTTGAGCGGGCAAGAGAAGGCCTCCTCATTACATATGGGGGCTTGTCCGGGACCCAAGAGCCAGCGAACATGGTTGGTGGCCCAGATATGGAGGAGACCCTGCAGTTGCTGGTCAAACAGCAGGAGCAGATGCAGCAGGCCCTGCAAAGTTTTCAGCAGTCCCACCAGGCTGAGAGACAGGCCTTACTGACCTGGCAAGCAGAGCAACAGCAGAGAGTCCGCGAGAATTCATACGGGAACAGACCAGCATGCAACAGCAGCTCTTGCAATGAGTGGTGAATCCTGTAGGAGGGGATGGCACCCAGCTGCTGGGCTGGGGACTTTGTAAAATGAGCCCGGTGGATGATCCGTATGCCTTTTTCAGGACCTTTGAGCGGGTAGCCACGGGAGCCAGGTGGGAGACGGGAATCTGGGCCCTCCGACTGGCTCCATAGCTGATGGGAGAGGCTCAAGTGGCCTATATGGCCTTGAGCGACGAGCAAGCCCAGAACTATGAGGCGGTGCAGGCGGCCTTTCTAGACTGGGTGGGCCTGTCAACGGGGTGGTACTGCCAAAAGTTCCGAGTGGCTCAATGGACAGAGGCAGGGAGGCCCCGGGTGTACACCCAGAGACTAATGGACTGGGCCATACCCTGGCTGAGTCGGGGAAGAAACTGGTGGAACCTTTTTCCGGGAAAGGCTCGGAGAGAAAGGAGGAGCCCCAAGGAGCCCTAGAAAGGCCTGCCAAGCTTGTTTGCTGGCAGTGTAGGAGACCTGGACACACAAAATGTCACTGCCCTGATATGGAGTGTGGGTGGGCTGAGTTTTGTGGCTGAACTCAAATTGGGGGGGTGTAAAGGGGGACACAAACTGTCCACCATCCCAATGAAGATTGGGAGGAACCCCCAAACAGGCCTGATAGATACTGCATCAGCCTGTTCGCTTTTACAGAGTGGGCTGGTAAAGCCGCACTGGCTGATTGCGGGGGCAAGGATGGCCCTTGAGTGTATCCATGGGGACAAGAGGTCCTGCCCGGTGGCCCAGGTGCCCCTCGAAGTGAGGGGCTGCTTCAAATGGAAGCGGCTAGAGGGGCTACCATACCTGGTGGTGTTAGGTAGGGACTGGGGCCCACTACCTAGAAAGAAGCGGAGGGGTGCCCCAAAGGAGGGGGCAGATATCCCTAAACTGAGGATCCCAAGTGGGGAAGATGAGCGAAATCCCAGAAATAACAAAGAAGAGACTCCTAGACAACAGAGCCCAGAGTAAGCAGACCCACGGGTAGGGTGTACGGGGGAGCCAGCCAGCCTGAGCCCCTTGGAAAGGGAGAGGGGGCAATTGGAGCACCCCACAACCCCGCTCCCCAGGGAGGGGACCCAGAACCCACTGGGTGGCCTGGGGGAAACTGAGGCACAGAGGGTCCTGCAGGATGGTGGGATGGATCCTGACCCCCTACCAAAACTAAAGGGGAAACAGGGGATGGGACACCTGCCGGGGTGCAACTGGTGTGATGACCTGTGAGCAGAGGTGGAATTATGGGGGCAGATACTCTCCGAGCAGTGTACATTTTGCAGGAGGGAGATGGAGAAAACCCCAAGAGAGGATGCTGGGGATCGCCTGGCCAAGAGCAGGGAACTTCCCCGGAGGAGCCCCTGGGGTAGAGGGGTCGAGGTTGGCTGGCCCTTTCAGTTTTTAAGGGGGGGAGGCATGTAACAGGGTGCTGGCCAGGAGGTCCTGAACCAGGCCTGTTAGCCAGCTCCAATTAAGAAGCATTAATTGGGACTGGCTGAGTATGCCATGCCTAATTGCTAGAAGAGAAGCACCTGCAGGCCTTATTAGCCAGGGGGCTATATAAGGGTGGCAGGAAGGAAGGGGAGGGGAAGGGAAAGGGAAGAGAAAAGAAAAGAAAGGGAGGAGCCCAAGGCTGTGCATCCCTGCTGCTGGAGAAGCGAGCTGTCCCCCAGGTTGCTGGTTTGGAGCAGACTGTAAATAGAAGATGGTGGGAGCGGACACTGAAAATAAAAAGCACTGGTGATTGCACTCAGAAGGGGTCTCTGGCTGATTTGTTGCGAGGGCAAGCGAAGGCCTCATTACAATGCCCAACTCATGAAAGGAGCAAGGAAATGGGGAGGCCAAAAGACACTTCAAAGACATGCTCAAGACAAATATCAAGAGCTGTGACATTGATATCACACACTGGGACCCAGTTAGCCCTGTCCTGGGCTGCTGTCTAAGACTTGTCAGAGAAGGAATGGCCACTTTTGAGGAAGATCACCTTGCCCTGGTTGCAGAAAAATGCTTGAAAAGAAAGGACAGATAACTGTCATGCAGCAATCATGGACCAACTCTGCCTTCCAACATCACCTGCAACATCTGCCAACGAGTTTGTGGCTCAAGGATCGGACTCCTCAGTCACCAAAGGACCCATAAAAAATAAAACCCATGGAAGAGATCATCCTCCACCCCGATGGATCACCAGCGTTGATCACAATGGGTCCTTGATCTTAGATGCAGCCTCTGGGTGCTACTATAGGTACTAACAGTTTGCCACTGAGAAGCAACAGAGTCTCTGACAAGCTGTATAATAGTGTTTAAAAAAAAAAAAGAACCCTCATAGAATATCAGGGTTGGAAGGGACCTCAGGAGGTCATCTAGTCCAACCCCCTGCTCAAAGCAGGGCCAAACCCCAATTTTTGCCCCAGATCCCTAAATGGCCCCCTCAAGGATTGAACTCACAATGCTGGGTTTAGCAGGCCAATGTTCAAAGCACTGAGCTATCCCTCCCCCCTAATCACTGAGCTATCCCCCCAAACCACTGAGCTATCCCTCCCTCCTTCCCCCTCTTTGGTTTGTCACTTAAAGGAGATTTGAAACAGACTTTGATGGTACTATCCACTGCACAGTCTGAAGGAAAACAGAGTTCTGAACAAATTCCCTTGTCTCCCTGTGTGAAAGGGTCCCACAGGGCAGATGTGCTTGTCCCACCTGTTTAAGAGATTCTGCACCCCTCTGTCCACTGGAATCGGCTGCAGACAGGTAATTTTGCTCAGGAGTGCTACGTTACTTGGAAAGTCAAACAACTCCAGGAAAAGATCTGGTGACTGTGAGGAAGATGTCTCATTGTCAGTTTTCAAGGAGATTAATGTGCCAAAACGGGAGAAAATCTCTTTTGGGTGATCAGGATCAGCTAACCTTGTTCTCCCTTTCTACTCACAATCTCAACATTAAATGTGTGTAGGACTCCAATTTTAGAGGGAGAGAGAGGACTTGTTTTTCTCTTTATCCTGCATTGCTGATTTTCCCACAGTAACTTGTTTTCCACCTGCCCAATGAGACATGACAAGCCAAGATCCGACGCCACTGAGTGGAAACTGACATGTCAGCAGAAATCTGAGACAGGCCTTCCTTAAAAACAACTGCTATGGTAGGTCATGTTATCAGTAGGAAGATAAAAAAAGAACAAAAGAGAAACTCATTATTTGTATAGCTAGTTGCCAAATTAGATGTCTCCACTCTTTGACAAAGAAAAACTCAAACTGGAGAAGAAGCATTAAAACTAAAGCACAAGATCTTAAAGAAGAGACACACTCTACAGAATGTTTTAAATCTTTCAGCAGAGCTCAGATACCATTGCAAGGGGGGCGGGGCATATAAGTACCTAGATATTAGTTAGATAAGCTGAACCAGCATTATTTATGGCATCAATGCCCCACCACACCCACCTTTGATCTCTCCAGATACTAAAACAATATGTACAGTAAAAATTTTAAGTGACCCTAAATGCCAAACGGAATTGTAGTGAAAACTCCAGACAGAGAAATGTACAGGGCGGGGGTGGCGGGGAGAGGAGATAAAGTTACATTCACTTGATGTCATAACATTTCGGTGGTGGTTTTCAGACCTGGATGACTGAAAATTGTCTCATTGCTACACAATTCCACACATGTATGTCATTTTCCTAAACTTAAGTGGTAATTTTGTGAACTAATTGATTCTAACATTTTTAGTCTCCCTTGAAGTAACCACACAAATGACTTTGATGCATCAGAGTATGCAACTGGCTGCTGATTGTAGACTTTGGTAAAATACCAGATGGGTTGAATTACATAATTCATCTGGTACCTTTATAATTCTGCTACTCTTTTACAGTTAAAGACATGGGTTGAGATCTGCCTTCCATTCAAGTCAATGGCAAAGCTCCCAATGACTTCATCCATGGTGCCTAGATACTCCGGTGAGGGGTGCAGTAGGACTGTATTGACAGATTTGATTGGGGTGGTCTGACGGATCAGAAGGATAATTGGGAGCTGTGGGTCTAAGCTAGGACGCAGAGGCATTGAATTCACTGTGGGCCCATTCTCCATCTGTCAGACAGTCTCTCACTGTGCAGCACTAGCTGTGAGAAGCCCAGGCTCAAGCTGCTTTCATGGTGTAGATACATATTGGCACATGGCAAGTAACTGAACTGTGTGCAACCAAGTGGGGATTGTTGTGGGGTGGGCACCTCACACCAGCTCTGACAGGGTTAACAAGGTCCTGAGAACCCAATTAGGTTACCTGGAAGAGGGAGGGCCAGGGTTAACGGACAGTGAAGCCCCGCTGGGGGAGGACTGGAAGCCAGGAAGCTGTGTGGGGAATGGGGGTAAAGGGGAAGAGGGTTATGGTCACTCTGTGGAAGGCTGTCAGGGACAAGGAGTGAGTCTAAGGGGCGAGTAAGCCCTGGGATCCTGCCCTGGAGTAAGGAGTCGGGTAAGAGGCAAAGGGGTGTGTGTGTAAAGTAGCCACAGGGACCAGAATTTGATCCCGTGATAAACCCAGAAACAGGCAAGGGAAGGGTACGAAGGAGCCCAGCCCAAGGACACAGCAACAGGGAATGGGGACTGAGCAGACCTGGATTGAAGGCTATAGGGTCCCTGGGCAGGAACCCAGTGTAGCAGGTGGACCTGGGTTCCCCTGCCAGCTACTGGTATGGTGGCACAGAGCCTGAGCTGGGGCTGAGCACTCTCTGGGGAAGGCTTTTGGAGAGTGGTCCTGTCAGACTTCACAGTCCTGGAAGGGGTCGACTAAACAGGGACCTGGCCAGAGAGACAATCACAGCGTGAGCAGAGAGCAGAAGGAAGGGGGCCCCGAATGCTGTGAGAGCTACTTTCCCAGACCTAGACATGAGGAGGCATGCCAGTGGGGAGCAGGAACCCCAGTACAGGGATTCAGCTTATTAAACATTCACTGGCCACCCCCAACTCCTCAGCTCTTCCACAGAAGCTGCTTTTTCTCCTCACACCTTACTGCAAACTAGTGACTTTATCTCCTCCCTTTTGCTTTTGTTCTCTTACCTCAGCAACTCGCCGACCCACGTTCATCCTACCGGGCCTACTTCAAACACGCTTTCACTTAGCCCTGAATTCCAAACCTCCTTCTCAGTAGGGATTCCCTGGATTTCCTCCAGTGGCTGCTGCAGAAGGAAAGGAAAAACTCTCTTCCATTGTTGGCTTTGCAGCCCTGTTGCATTGTATAACTAGTGCTCCTCTTGCAGACCCCCACTAGCAGCCTCCTTTTCCTCTGTGCATGGGTGAGAGTGTGCACAGCTGCGTCAAGAGCCCCTATGGTCTAAATTTCAAAAGCAAGTTCAGCAACCATCACTGGGGACAGATTTCCAGCAATGTAACCCTGGGAGCTACTGGGTGCTCAGCGCTTTTTGAAAAATCTATGGCCAACTGTGGCTTCCAGACACTTGAAAATCCAGCCCGGATCCCTTTTGAAAATCTGGCCATATACACCCTTGCCAAAAGCCCCAGCTACTACTTGGGTAATTACTGATGGCTGCATTGAGCTCCCTGGTCCCAGTCTGTGCAAGGAGGGGACAGTCCCATGCAACCTCTTCTGGATGGAAGTGAGGCCCAGATGCCTCCATAGTCCTTCCCACTAACCTGGGCAGAGCAGGGACCTGTCCCCTCTAGGGAAGAGGAGGAGACTGGCTGAGTGGGCTTGGAGCAGAACCGTGGGCTAGGGGGAGTGTGCACATCAGCTTCCCACTGGCCTCAGCTTCAGAAAAACAACAAAGCCCCAGCATGTATTCTTGTTTCTACCCAGGGTGCCCTGGGGGCTGTGTGGTCAAGGCAAGTCTCCAGCAGT
The DNA here is from genome assembly GCF_965140285.1 of Lepidochelys kempii. NCBI lineage: Eukaryota > Metazoa > Chordata > Testudines > Cheloniidae > Lepidochelys > Lepidochelys kempii. The sequence continues at coordinate 73,561,680 of NC_136390.1, read as the reverse complement.
GCAGCTCTCAAGGATTCAGGCTGTACAGAGGCTTGAGGAAAATATTCTACAGATCCCCCAGGAATTTTGCAGATCCCTGGGCATCTTCCCAGGTTGGTGACCGGTCCAATGGCCTTTTCTGTCATCCCCCCGAAATGGGATGTCACAGGGGATTCTCTATGAGGGCCACCTTCTCTCAGCTGTGTCCTCTGCAAAAGACTTTAATATGGAAGGGGATCATCATGATCTGGCCCTGAGTGAGCTACATGCAAGAAGCACTTATTCTGTGGATTTCTTGGGTTGAGGTGAGTGTCTAACTGCTCACGCCTCTATACACGAGATGGTCTGATCAGAGGCGGCTGCACACAGCACACTGCCAACACAATGCTTGAGGAAATGGCTGGGTGCCTTTGTTTCACTGAGTTGTTTTTTGGGGTTTTTTTTGCACTGTAAAAGGAAGATGTGGTGTGCTGAACAGAAAACATGTCACTAATCTGTCGCCTTCCCTTCTTCGTCCCACCTTCTTTCCTGTGCAACCTTCAGAGAGTCAGAAACAAGCCTGATAGTGTTTGGATTTCCACTCTGGTATGTCAGTTCTCAGCAGGTCTTATCTGGTGCTTTGGAATTGCTTGGAGGCAGTTTATGTTACAAATTGTATCTGGAATCATTCTTTGAGCCAAGGACATGTTTGGGTCCTACTCCAAATGGCTTGTGTGTGATATATAATAAAACAGGTGACCCATTTATGCCATACAGTGATGTAAATGACACGTCACTCCAATGGACCTGGGATCACTTAACATAGCATCTACTGCTGAGATGCACAAAAGGTTACTATCCACAGGCTGGCATTCATGCTTCATTTCTTTGATTGTGAAGACAGTCTACGCATTGTGTCACTGGCTCCTTCCAGAGCCAAAAGAAAACCACTGCTGGCTCCAATTTGCCCAATCCTATGAAGAGACTTAAAATTAGGTGAGTGAAAGTTGTAAAATCTCACACAAAAACTTGGGTGCTCCTCCCTCAACTGCCAGAGAACCTCAGTCTTCTGGGGTTTGACTCAAAAATAACTCAGAGTTCCATTTCCAGACTTCTCTACGTAAAAGAATAAATGGACACAAATCAGATGTCAAGAATTATAACATTCATAAACCAGTCGGAGAACACTTCAATCTCTCTGGTCACGCAATCACAGAGATGAAGGTCGCTATCTTAAAACAAAAAAACTTCAAATCCAGACTCCAGCGAGAAACTGCTGAATTGGAATTCATTTGCAAATTGGATACTATTAATTTAGGCTTAAATAGAGACTGGGAGTGGCTAAGTCATTATGCAAGGTAGCCTGTGTCCTCTTGTTTTTTCCTCCCCCCCGATGTTCTGGTTTAACTTGGATTTTAACTTGAAGAGTGGTCAGTTTGGATGAGCTATTACCAGCAGGAGAGTGAGTTTGTGTGTGTATGGGGGTGGGGGGGATGTGAGAAAACCTGGATTTGTGCAGGAAATAGCCCAACTTGATTGTCATGCACATTGTGTAAAGAGTTGTCACTTTGGATGGGCTATCACCAGCAGGAGAGTGAATTTGTGTGGGGGGGTGGAGGGTGAGAAAACCTGGATTTGTGCTGGAAATGGCCCACCTGATGATCACTTTAGATAAGCTATTACCAGCAGGACAGTGGGGTGGGAGGAGGTATTGTTTCATATTCTCTGTGTATATATAAAGTCTGCTGCAGTTTCCACGATATGCATCTGATGAAGTGAGCTGTAGCTCACGAAAGCTCATGCTCTAATAAATTGGTTAGTCTCTAAGGTGCCACAAGTCCTCCTTTTCTATTTCCAGACTTGGACTCTGCAGCTGGTGATATCACACAGTGCTCCTTCTGGGAAACCCTTTGTTTTTAACCAAGTTCTCCAGGACAAAAGCGTCATAAATGACCTATACAGGCTTGCCTGGACAACTCTGAGTGTACACCTCATGGTATCATGTTTCCCTTCTGCGCTTGCAACCGGAAACAGGCTCTCAGAGCCAATCCAAGGTTCTGCATGGAAGCAGAGAGAATTCTCTATTTCTCTTTCACATCCAATGAAGTGAGCTGTAGCGCACAAAAGCTTATGCTCAAATAAATCTGTTAGTCTCTAAGGTGCCACAAGTACTCCTTTTCTTTTTGTCTGCTAATGTTGAACTATCCCCTTTTTGGGTAGTCAAAGCTGTCTTGCAAGCTGAACGGCAGTGCAGAGCCCTGTGAGCAATGCGTTATGAAGATCTATACATCCTAGAAGTGCTAAGTAGCGCTAGAATAACATGGCAAAACATTTTCTGCAAATTTGAGACTTATCTGCTTAGACTGTGCCTGCCTTGCAAAATATTTGGGAAAAGTGAATTTGTAATTTATCCATAATATTTGAGCTGGATTTTGATTCTCAGTTATACTCATCTAAGCAGGGTACGTACGGACCATGTGACTTATGTGACTGATCAAAACTTCTCAGTTTTAAAATTCTAAGTATTGAAAATTTGCAATGAACTGGTCCCAGATGAGCTAAAGACTAAGAATTATTCACTGAAATGATTTGGCAAGTAATTCTGAATAATGAATACATTCAGGAAACTTGCAGTCTGTTTACAGACAATTCAAACACAGAAATACAAGTAAAAACATGATTATCTGAAATTCAGTAAATTGGAAAAGAAAATTCTAATTTGAGGAGATACTTCCAAAACTTGGATAGTCCAAATTCCAGGGAAATGGGGTGTGGATAATTAGATTTTACCTGTACAGAAAACATTCACAGAATAAATCAATCATTACCCATTACTTGCCCAGCATGAATATTAAATAAACAAGGAGGAAGCATTAACAAAGCCAGTAGTTGGACAGCATATCAACAGCTACTACACTACTAAAGGGTGCTAGCCAAGTTTCAATTCCTGTCTCTCCAAGTTTCAGAGTAACAGCCGTGTTAGTCTGTATTCACAAAAAGAAAAGGAGTACTTGTGGCACCTTAGAGACTAACCAATTTATTTGAGCATGAGCTTTCGTGAGCTACAGCTCACTTCATCGGATGCATACCGTGGAAACTGCAGCAGACTTTATATACACACAGAGAATATGAAACAATACCTCCTCCCACCCCACTGTCCTGCTGGTAATAGCTTATCTAAAGTGATCATCAGGTTGGGCCATTTCCAGCACAAATCCAGGTTTTCTCACCCTCCACCTCCCCACACAAATTCACTCTCCTGCTGGTGATAGCCCATCCAAAGTGACAACTCTTTACACAATGTGCATGATAATCAAGTTGGGCCATTTCCTGCACAAATCCAGGTTCTCTCACCCCCTCACCCCCCTCCCAAAAACCACACACACAAACTCACTATCCTGCTGGTCCCGAGCCTGCAGCTTCCAGCATGGTTGTTAGGTTGCCTCACTTAATATGATCCACCATACTTTCAAGTTTGATTTCCATGGTCACTGCAAAAGTGAAAGGTTGCAAACTCTCAGTTCTAAGAGGGCCTTGAACATATCTTTCCAAGGCTGGCTTAACTTTGGGAGGCAACGCAGCCTGAAAATCCTGCCATGGGATCTGCAAGGCTGAGGAACAGTGTCCAGTAGCTACAATGTAAGAAGTTTTATTGGAAGGCTGCAGCCAAAAAAAATCCCCCAAAGTGCTTCATGGTAATGTGTTTTCTCTCCTTCATTGAATTCTCTACCCTGAATTCTCCTCCCTTTCCCAGTTCAGTGTGTTTGAACTAAGTCAGGAGTTACATTATTGCATATATAATATAAGTAAGGGCTCATCAACACCATACAGCTACTTGCCCTGGTGGAAAGCATTGCAGTGGGAAGTCAAATAAGGCAGGACAAAAGCTTCCACCAGGTCTGGCTTTGCAAAGCACACAGAAAAGAGCTCTGCAGCTAGCTCAGCAGTTTGGGTAGCAGGCTTTCCTTGAGAGACTGTTTGCTGAGACAATGAAAAGCACACCAGAGTTGCATGCTAGCTTTGCATGCTTACCCAAACCAGAAAAGGTGTTGAACAGATCAGATTGATTTTTGTCTTTTTGGTTCATTTCCCCTCCACAGAAGATCCCTAGGGTTTTTTAGATCTTGTTACAAAGCATCTTATTACATCTTCAAGGGTTGGCTCAGTTCTGGACTGCAGCATTTACAGAAGGGAAAAACAACGAGGAGTACGTGTGGCACCTTAGAGACCAACAAATTTATTTGGGCATAAGCTTTTGTGGGCTAAAACCCACTTCATCAGATGCATGGAGTGGAAAATACAGTAGGAAGATTTAAAAAAAAAAAGTGTGCATTAAAAAACATGAGGCCAGTCCCAGGCGGAGCCAGCATTCATCTCTTTGCGTGTGTGCATTCAAAACAGGAACATAATATTTCCCGTATCAGACCATGGAACCATCAAATTCTGATAACCTAACCTGGCAGTGGCCAATATCTTATGCAGAGAAAGATGATTCTCACCCCACCATTATCCATCTAGCTAATTGTGCAATTCTGTATCTAGAGGAGGGAAATCGTATTTGATGCCTGGGTTTATCAGCTTAGGCAGTGAAGGAGAGGGGCTAGAGACACTGGAGGCTAACCTAGCAGGAGAACTCAGCTGTGAGGAGGCAGGTGGGGAATGACAGGTAATAGGAGGTGTTCCCAAATGTGCTGGCCACATGTTTACAATGTGGAGGATTAGCAGAATTGCAAGTCGTTGTAGTACAGATTAAGGGAAAGGTGTTCTCTGAGGTGAAGCGAGGATACATGGGGTACGCCTACACTGCAGTAAAGCCCCACCCACCTCCCAGCACCGAGTCTCAGAGCCCAGGTCAATTGATGCGGGTTTGTGGGGCTTGGGCGGCAGGAGTAAAAATAGCAGTGCAGATGTTCAGGCTTGGGCTGGAGCCCAGACTGTGAGCCCCCCCTGAGCCCCATGGTCTACACTGCAATTTTTAGTCCCACAGCCTGAGTTGCACAAGCCCCACTCAGCTGACCTGGGCCTGGCATGGCTGTGCCACCGGTCTTTTATTGCAGTGTAGATGTACCACAGTGCACAGGATTTAGGCTGAAGAGGAGTGGAGGGCAAGGGTAAAGGCACAGAGGCAGTGGTGGGAGAAGGCAACAAACTGGCAGAGCATAAGGCCACAGTGGGAGAGAGTGTTAGGAGACATGAGATGACACGAGATGTAGCATGTTTGTGAGGGGGCAGCAGCATTTGGGAAAGTGGATGTGGAAAGTGATGCAAAGGCAGGTAGGGGACTTGGCGTGTGTGTGTGTGTGTGTGTGTGTGTGTTGGGGGGTCCTTGTCCATAACTAGGGCTTCTCAGTGCTATGGTAATACAAACAAATAATAAGATGACAGTGGACATTATGGAAATCAGATAGACCAGGCAGATGGAGGCTGCAGTAGTCTAGGTAGCTGATAGATTAAGATATTTATCAGACTGAGCACCAAGGCAATTGCAAACTCTGTGTAAAACCTCTCTGGAACACACCCACACTTTGGGTTAATGGCTGATTTTCAACCGAAAGGAAAAAAAATGGAAATGAAGAGGATGCCTTAATCCTAGAGCTCAAAGCTATAAAGAGACAGCGTCGGACGATTCCCACCCCAGGGGGTGTACATTATTAGCCAGCTTGAAGAATCTCATTGATGAGAAGGGTGGCTATTGGCAATTCAGACAAGATAAGATCTCATTGGAGCTGAGTGCTGCATGGTACCATTGCACACAGCACAAAGCAGAAACAAAGTCTGCCACTTCCCTCTTGGGGAAAAAACCCAGCTCATGCGAGTCTCAAGAGGAAAATGGCGGGGGGCGGGGTGTGCAAGGGTACTGGAACAATTTTTATAGGGGGTGCTGAAGATGGAAACCATGTATTTGGTGTTTATTATTACTACTTCAAGCCAGGGGGTGCAACAGCACCCCCAGCCTCCCTAGGTCTAGCACCACTGGTGTTTAGGAGCATATCAAGTGTCCACAGCATACTGTGTCTCCGGCTAGTCCTAGAGCCATGGGACTGGTATCCTCAGTGAGTAATAAGCATTGCAAGAGAAGTTCGCTACACATCCAAAGTTTAGATAAATACATTGGTGCCCTTTCATTTCCAGGTCTAGTTTACAGTCCCCAGATCTCCTGCTGTGAGGGGAAAAAATGATAGTCCCCAAACAGCCAGAGTGAGCTCCCAGCCCTATAGCTAGTCTATTATCTCTGACCAGCCACTGCATGAACCAACAATAGAGAGGCTACAGCCAAGATAACCATCAGCTTCCCATCCTAGGGCCACCCCCACTGGAGTATAAACCCAAAGTTATACCGTCTTGCACTGCATAAGGAAATTTACAGTGTAAGCTCATAGAGTTCGCCCCTCCCTCAATGTGGAGAGGAAATGCAATAGCCCCTGAGCTAATATTCCCAAGCACTTCACTCCAAACTTACTGGTTTAGATTAAAACAAGTTTATTACACAAAGATAGATTTTAAGGGATAGCAAACAGATCAAAGCAGATTACCCAGTAAATAAACGAAAATGGAAACTAAGTCTAAGATACTAGAAAGATAGGATATAAATTAGTAAATTCTCACCCTGGCTCATGATACAAGCAGGATTGTAGATTCTTAAGGGACAAGCTACTTTTGTTTTGCAGCTTGGTATCCCTTCCCCAGTCCAAGTCCTTTTCCTTAGGAGCTTCTCTTAGGTGTTCAGTTGTGGGGGAGTGAAGAACTGATGATGTTACTCTAGGCCTTATATAGCTTTAGCATATGGTGGGAACCCTTTGTTTCAAACTTGGTTCCCAGACCAGTTTGTGGAAATATACAGACATCCCAAAATGGAGGTCAGAGTCATGTAGCCTGGTCACATGCCCTTGCAAACCTTGCTGAGTCATAGCAACCATTACTTGCAAGTTGCCTGGAGCATTCTCAGGAAGGTTAAGCTGTTCCACAGCCCATTGTCTTTGTTGATGAGCCATTAGCACTATCTGTTTTCTTCCTTGTTGTGGTGTTTTCCAGAGTAAGCCCATTTGAAATACAGAGCCATAATCAATATTTATCATTTCAGATAAAAAAATGATACATGCATACAAATAGGATAATCATATTCAGCAAATCGTAACTTTTCCAATGATACCTTACATGACCCATCTTGTACAAATGCATCACAATTATGTCATAATAATATAATATTACTAGCATGAATATGGGGGGGTAGTGTCCCACCTGGAGACCGGTATCTCCTGTCAGTCAAATGCAGACCCTGCTTGCACACAAAAATGGCAAAGGTCAAAATGAATTAAAGGGACATTACTTGAAGAATCAGGATTATTCAGAGGCAGCTGGGCCAGTGGTTAGGACACAAGCCTAGATCTTTGGAGACTATGGTTCAAGTCCTTGCTCTATCACAACCTCTGTGACCTTGGGCAAATCACTTAGTCCTTCAGGTTTCCCACTCTGTGAATTGGAGATAACAGGCATGTGAGACAGGGTTTGAGGCTAAGTCCATTAAAAGACTGCAAGGTGCTCAGATGGGACCCATAAGTACCATAAATAGACAGATTTCAGCTGGAAGACAGAAAACCAAGGTAAATACTCTCTACCTGGCTTCTTTTAAAAAATGTTGTGCTTATTGCAGGGAGTTCAAGCCCTGCTGATAACAGTTTCTCAGGAGTGGACCTACCTGATCAAAAATGATATGATCCCACAGTGTATACGAAGCTAAAGGATGAGTAGAAGATGAGGCAGTTTGCAGGAGCCCAAACAGCAAAGATACAGTGTAACCCAGAAAAAACACAATATATGGTAACGGTAGTTACGTGCAAAGGCATATTGTTACATTGCCAAGCATCAGGACAAATGTCAGTGAAGTACAAACAACAGCCAACATACCACCTCCTCAAGACAAAAAAGAATTGCAGAGACTTTTAGGAATGGTGCAGCACAGTGCAAGTGGACCAGTGTGGTGGTCTAACAGAGAGAAAAGTTATGTAAAGACAATGTAGCAACGGGAGCTGGAATAAAATGCACTGCAGCAATCAGACAGTGGCCAGCACTGGATGGATCAGTGGAAGGTGCAAAAACCCTGCTTTTGTAAAGGAGCCCTCCAGGCAACAAAATAATACTTTACTCACAGCAGGACTCTGCCTGCTGGCTGGGGAGCTTGATGCTTTATTCACCTTAGTCACAACGAACTCTTGTGTGTGTGCTGTGTGTGTGAGAAAGAGAGGTGGGGGGCAGTCTGCCCCCCACAAAACAGGAAATAAGGGAGCATGGCTCCATCCTCTAATACTTTGAGTAACCCAGTTAAATTTACTACACCTGCAAGAGTCAATTATGGGATAACTGTCCCCAGGGAAAATTTCCTTTCAACCCCTGTGCCCTGAAACATGAGTTTCTATCCCTTCCAAAGCTCTTGGCTATTGATAGATATTTGCTATTATAACTCTGCATATTCTCATTATCCATAGATAGCAGGATTCAAAAAAAAAAAAAAAAGGAATGGCTAAGCTCTTGACTGCAGTAATATGTTGTGGCGATGAGTCCCACAGGTAATTTTGTGTGTTAGGCCAAAACCACCAGAAAGACCTGTTATGGTCTTGCACTAGGAAGACACAGTTGAGACCAAGAAATAGCAGGATAAAAATATCTTCATCTCTCATTTTTCAGCACATATGATGAAAATATGAGACCATTAGGATTTATCTAAGCAGATTTGACAGCCTTTACTTGATCTTGAGACAAATTAAATTCGGGGCTCGCTCCAAGAATTAGTTATTTTTACCTGAGTAAGTATGTGCTGGTGAATCAGACATTGGGAAGATGCTTCTGTTATAACTATATAGTTGGTATGGTTTATATTAGTCCATGTTGTTTTATACTGTGCTTCATTTTGGAATACTTAATTTATTTGAGTTGCCGGTTTTCATTGTTTAAATTGTTTTATTTTTTAATGGTTGGTTTTGGGTTTCAGTGACTGATGTTAGTATTGTAACAATTTAATGCAAAGAAAGAATATAAAACAATGGCAAAAAACAAAAATCACACTGGGTTTGCAAATCAAACATATCCCTCCGGAAATTGATCTGGAAATTGAGAATAAAGCATCACAAAGTGCTTTTCAAGAATTCATAGCTCCTTATCTAGGGAAATGCCTCACGTGAGTTCAGGAGTACAATTTATATCCTTAAGTATGCTCCAGATGTCCTTGTGCATTTAAGTACATGACCACACCCAGGCCTGCCAATTTAACCATCAATTCTGCAAAGACTTCTGCATTTTTGAGTTCAATAGGACTACTTCCGTGTGTAAAATTAAGCATGCATATTCAGTGTTTGAAGGCTCGAGGCCCTATTTTGTTTAAGTAAGTAATAGAGCACTTTTAAGCCCTATCTGCTGAAAATTTTCACATGTGCCTGTGACAAGCCACCGAGAGACAGTAGGTGCACAGAATATGAATTCTCCTTTGCCAATGAAGGTTGGGGAGAGGAGTGAAGACAGGTGTATTTGAAGAATCAAGTATTACCTTTGTTCGAGATTTCAGTTTCTGCAAGGATGTCCAAGAACTATTGTCTGGCTAGGCATGTGCCTGCCCATTTCACACACGCATATCAGGTTCATTGCTTTGAAAAAAATCTATGGCCTACTCAATAAAGATGCATTTTACACGATTGGCTTTTCTGATGTAGTCCACATAACCGGGTATAAACATAAGATGGAGGAAGTGACTGATGGCAAAACTAAACTCAAAAATACATCTGCCAGCTGGACAGGTGTGCTGTTCCATTGGAGTGGGAGTGGCCAGGATGGCAGGCCTGTGGTCCTTCTCTAGGGAAGTTGCTCAGCTTTCCAGTTTAGGAAGGCTGGCAGAGTCCTAAAATGTATGGGATGGAAATAAGAAGAGAATGATGGGAGCATATACAGTGACAGGAATTTATCCTGACAGTAGAGCAAAGGGATAAAGTCATAGAATCACAGAAATGTAGGGCTGGAAGGGATCTCAAGAAGTCATCTAGTCCATACACACACACACACAGTGCTCAGGCAGGATTAATTTGCAGCTCACACTGAAATGAACCTTTCAGCGTTTAGCAGAAAGGTAAAAGGGAAATTAACTACATAACTGCACACACTACACACCTATATCCACCTCTGTGGGTCCTGATTTGTGACTGGCTCCCTAGGTGCTACCACCATGCAAATAAAAACAGTCACCTATCCATTTATACCCCAGGAACAGGGTGAATGGGCATGGAGCCATATACCAATCCTCCTTTTGTTAGCAGATGTTATGAATATCATCCACAGATAAAATATTCATGGAGATATACTGAGTGGTGTCAGCTACTGGTGAAGTGGATGGATGTGCTGACAGGATGGATGTGCTCACAGCTCCCTGAATGCTCCTGTATTTGTTGTATATTCATCAGCAGTTGGCCCACTCTTCCTTAGAGTGTAAAACAACCCTTACAGTTAGAATTCTAGTCCTTAGAAATCTTTGCACATATTGGAATCTTCTTGCTTCTCCAAATACACACCTCATTACCCCTCTGCCCGAGCTTCCCTGGCAAAGGAGAATTCACATTCTGTGCACTTCGCGGCTCACTGGCTGTAACAGGAAAAATAAGTCCTGATCAGCATTACTGATCAGTGAGATGCCTGCAGCTGGTAATTAACACTGGGGGTGGGGGGAAGATAAATCATCTTCTCTGTGCTGATTTATGCGATTTTAAAAACTTAGGAACTGAGATTTTCCTATCACCATCTACGGGACCCCAGGGACAGTTTTGACTTAATACAGAGTCAGATGCCTCTGTTGGTTATGAATTCAGAAGGTGATCTAGGGAGCTTGAAACAGAGGTACAAGCATTTTAAGATGAGCGCACATAGGGGCTTTGAAATTTTTGGTTTTACCATCAGTATTTTGTTTTTAATTGCAATTCTAACAGTGTCCTGGTGCTTTGAGATTAAGGGGGTGAATCCTCCTGGGCCAGCATCAGCCTGTTCCAGGTTCAGTGGAAGGCTGGTCCAGTGGTTAGGGTGCTATGCTGGGACTCAGGAGTCCTGGGTAGGGTTGCCAACTTTCTAAATGCACAAAACTGAACACCCTTGCCCCCACCTTCTGAGGCCCCACTTCCCACTCACTGCACCTCCCTGTCGCTCACTCTCCCTCACCGTCACTCACTCAGTTTCACTGGGTTGGGGCAGGGGTGTGGGAGGGGGTGAGGGCTTTGGCTGGGGGGGGTATGCTGGGGTGGGGCCAGGAATGATGGGTTTGGGGTGCAGGAGGGGGCACAGGCTCTGGGCTGGGGGTGCAAGCTCCAGGGTGGGGCCAGAAATGAGGGGTTCAGGGTGTGGGAGAGGGATCTGGGCTGGGCCAGGAGGTTGGGGTGCAGGGCTGAGGGCTCCAGCTGGGGGTGTGGACCTGGGGTGGGGCTAGGGATTAGAGGTTTGCAGTGCAGGAGCGGGTTCTGAGCTGGAGCAGGGGGTTGGGCACGGGAGAGGGTTGGGAGTGCAGGCTCTGGGAGGGAGTTTGGGTGCAGGATAGGACTCAGGGCTGGGGACTGGGGCACAGGAGGGGTTAAGGGGTCCAGGAGGAAGTTTGGGTGCCGGAGGGGGGCTCAGGGCAGGGGGTTGGGGCGAGGGGTGCGGGTTCTGGGCAGTGCTCACCTAAGGTAGCTCCCCGCAAGCAACATGTCCCTCAGCTCCTAGGCGGAGGCATGGCCAGGCGGCTCTACACGCTGCCTCTGCCTGCAGGCACCACGATTCCCAGCCAATGGCAGCTGCGGAGCCGGCACTTGGGGCGGGGGCAGCAAACGGAGCCCATGTGGCTGTCCCTCTGTCTAGGAGCCGAGGACATGTCACTGTGTGTGGGGAGCCACGTGTAGCCAGGTAGGGAGCCTGTTAGCCCCATTCCAATGGCTGTGCTGACTGGAGCCACAAGGGTCCCTTTTCGATCAGGTGTTCTGATAGAAAAACAGACACCTGGCAACCCTAGTCCTGGGTTCAGTTCCCTGCTTTGCTAATGACCGCCTTGATGACCTTGAACAAGTTACAAGTTTAGTCTGTGTGCCTCAGTTCCCCATCTGTGAACTGAGGGTAAATAGTGCTGCCTATGTTATGCAGGAGGCCAGGCTAGATCACCACAATGGTCCCTTTGTGACTTAAAAATCTATTAAAACTGTTGGAGGTTCAGTGTCTGAGCCCAGCTGTGCCACCCAGTGGTCAGTCTGAGGCCCTGTTGCCCGGTGTCAAGTTTATGGCCGTGTCACCCAGTGGTGAGAGTCTACGGCTGGTGGTAAGGGAACCGGAAAAGTCCCTGCTCCACCAGGTTCACAGCCAGGGCCCTGTGACTGGCTGGTGGGATATGTGGCCTGGCACATGCACACTCCCAAGCCTGCTCCCTGGGTCACTTCCTATCGCATTCTCAGCTCCCTCCAGCGTCACAAAAAGGGGTCAGCTTATGAGCTCACAGGAGACAGTTCTCACCAGAGGCTCTTCTCCTTCAATTGCGGCCTTCCCTTCCTGGTCTCCATGGGGGCCTTGGCAGTGGGGTCTGGTCCAGGCAGTGTGGAGCCCTGTGGTCTTGCAGGAGCTACCAGTGTAGGACTGCTTCCGTGCCCAGCCTTTTGGGCCTAGAGCTGCTTGTTAACCCTTGGCTCCCAATCACAAAGACACCACCAATAGAGCCCTCCTTCTCTCATATGCAGGTATTATCACTGAAGGGGAGGAAATCTGAAGGGGTTTATAAACAAGCTGATACTAGTTTTAAGCCTTGAGTCTGTAGTTCTTTGTATAGGGAAGGCTGGATGGAACTCCCCTCCATAGTGAGGAACACAGCTGGCTATTCCTAACTGGTCTTTGTCGGGCCAGGAAGGCTGGGACATATAGTTCATCATGGCAGACAAGCACAGAGCTTTTATGATTTTTAAAAACAAAAGCCAAAACGATGTGTTGGGCCAAAGAAAAGTAGTGCTGAGGAGAGTACCTGGGTGAAGTGTTCTCCAAAGGCGAACAGAAAAGTTCTGTCCCTTCCTTGGTGATTCGTATTTAGCTCTGAGTGAGACAAAGGCCATACGGAAGGAACCAGGGTAGGTTCTGGGAGCTATTGCAGCCTTCCCGTAACAGATAGGAAAAAGAAAGAGGTGTTTCTGATCTCTGATTTTCTAAACCTCCCTGGGAAACCTGTCCAGTCCCTGAGCCTCTCCCCAACTTCACTGATGAAACAGCCACAGATTCCAGTTAAGGTAATCGTCTTGCTTAATAATTCATTACCTGCTTTCAGGAGAAGCTCAAAGGAAATCTAAAAAGCTGCTGCATCCATTCCCATCAACAACATTGTTCAGAGAATATCTTTTTAAAAAATAAAAATCAGTGAAAGCATTATTAATAACTCCAGGGTCATACAATGGCTCCCTCTGTGCTAGAGATTTCAGATGTCTTACTTACAGTTTATCTCTCTTTTTTAAAAAAAAAAAATATCACCTAACAAATACTAGCACCAAATGCAAATAAGGGTATAAGACAAACAGTCACAGCTGAGGCTTCCACCTTTAATAACGAGGCAAAAGTTAATGTGGTCCCTTGGAGGACCAAAGGAAATAGGGATTTAATTTGTGAAGAGATGAACTTTGGAAGATATTCTGTATATGCTTTACATGCCGGTTTTCCATAGTTCCCATTATTTCTTAGTTGCATTAGGGTAGTGCCTAATGGCCCCCACAACTCAGGTCAGGGCCCATTGTTTTCTTACACCTGGAAAGGAATCAAAGAACTCACACTCTAAACTCACAAAGAGGGAAGAAACTTGGCCAAGGTCACAGCAGGTCACCTGGGAATAGAACCTGATCTACAAGTCACTGTCTAGTGCCCGAACCCTTGAACCCTGCTGCCTTTTTTTGATTATTGCCAAGTATGTTTGCATGATACAGCAGCATTATTTTGTAAGGGTTCATCTGCTGCTGGAATTTCCCATGCTGAAAGCTTATGGCCCTATGTTTGTGTCTGTTTTGTCTGCCAACTGGTGCAGAGCAGGCTTCAACAATTGAGTTCATCAGTTGATGGCTAGACTGGCCAGGTACCGTCCTACATAATACTGCACCCAAGTCTCAAAACATCCATCTCCCTTGCATTGCTAGAGATGCTCCTGGCTCAGAACACTGGCTGTGCAGAGACCCAGGACTTCAGAGAAGTTGGGTTCAGGATCTGAAGTCTCATCATGCACGTGAAATTCCAGAACTAAAGATCAGTGAGTGTTATAGTACATTGCAGCTGTGTCGGTCCCAGTATATTGGGCAGACAAGATGGGTGAAGTAATATCTTTTATAGGCCCAATTTCTATTGGTCCAATAAAATAAGGGACCTTGAATGGTCCCTTAGATATTGTGCTAACTACGTATGCTAAGCTATCTGTTCAATCCTGTATGTAGCTGTAACACTATCTTTCCCGGACCTGAAGAAAAAGCTGTGTAGCTCAAAAGCTTGTCTCCCTGACACTCAGAAGTTGGTCCAATGAAAGATATTACCTCATCCACCTTGTCTCTGTTATCAGAGGACACTCTAATGGATGAAGAACAAATACTTCATAGTTTGCAGTTCAGGTACCAATAAGAATGATTTTTTTTTTTTTGAAGATTGACTCTGAAGATCATAGAATATCAGGGTTGGAAGGGACCTCAGGAGGTCATCTAGTCCAACCCCCTGCTCAAAAGCAGGACCTATACCCAATTAAATCATCCCAGCCAGGGCTTTGTCAAGCCTGACCTTAAAAACTTTTAAGGATTCCACCACCTCCCTAGGCAACGCATTCCAGTGTTTCACCACCCTCCTAGTGAAAAAGTTTTTCCTAATATCCAACCTGAACCTCCCCCCCTGCAACTTGAGACCATTACTCCTTATCCTGTCCTCTTCCACCACTGAGAATAGTCTAGAACCATCTGCCCTGGAACTACCTCTCAGGTAGTTGAAAGCAGCTATCAAATCCCCCCTCATTCTTCTCTTCTGAAGACTAAACAATCCCAGTTCCCTCAGCCTCTCTTCATAACTCATGTGTTCCAGACCCCTAATCATTTTTGTTGCCCTTCGCTGGACTCTCTCCAATTTATCCACATCCTTCTTGTAGTGTGGGGCCCAAAACTGGACACAGTACTCCAGATGAGGCCTCACCAATGTCGAATAGAGGGGGATGATCACGTCCCTCGATCTGCTTGCTATGCCCCTACATATACATCCCAAAATGCCATTGGCCTTCTTGGCAACAAGGGCACACTGCTGGCTCATATCCAGCTTCTCGTCACCCCTAGGTCCTTTTCCGCAGAACTGCTGCCTAGCCATTCGGTCCCTAGTCTGTAGCTATGCATTGGATTCTTCCCTCCTAAGTGCAGGACCCTGCACTTATCCTTGTTGAACCTCATCAGATTTCTTTTGGCCCAATCCTCCAATTTGTCTAGGTCCCTCTGTATCCTATCCCTGCCCTCCAGCGCATCTACCACTCCTCCCAGTTTAGTATCATCCGCAAATTTGCTGAGAGTGCAATCCACACCATCCTCCAGATCATTTATGAAGATATTGAACAAAACCGGCCCCAGGACCGACCCCTGGGGCACTCCACTTGACACCGGCTGCCAACTAGACATGGAGCCATTGATCACTACCCGTTGAGCCCAACAATCTAGCCAACTTTCTACCCACCTTATAGTGCATTCATCCAGCCCATACTTCCTTAACTTGCTGACAAGAATACTGTGGGAGACCATGTCAAACGCTTTGCTAAAATCAAGATACAATACATCCACTGCTTTCCCTTCATCCACAGAACCAGTAATCTCATCATAGAAGGCGATTAGATTAGTCAGGCATGACCTTCCCTTGGTGAATCCATGCTGACTATCCCTGATCACTTTCCTCTCATGCAAGTGCTTCAGGATTGATTCTTTGAAGACCTGCTCCATGATTTTTCCGGGGACTGAAGTGAGGCTTACTGGCCTGTAGTTCCCAGGATCCTCCTTCTTCCCTTTTTTAAAGATTGGCACTACATTAGCCTTATCTTATTATTATCTATTAGTAAGATCTTATACAGCGGTGCACAGGCAATCCAGGAAGTTTTTGGAAAATATAGGGGACAATTTCCTGGTGCAAGTACTAGAGGAACCAACTAGGGGCAGAGCTCTTCTTGACCTGCTGCTAACAAACTGGGAAGAATACTAGGGGAAGCAAAAGTGGATGGGAACCTGGGAGGCAGTGACCATGAAATGGTCGAGTTCAGGATTCTAACACAAGGAAGAAAGGAGAGCAGCAGAATACAGACCCTGGGCTTCAGAAAAGCAGACTTTGACTCCCTCAGGGAACTGATGGGAAAGATCCCCTGGGAGAATAACATGAGGGGCAAAGGAGTCCAGGAGAGCTGGCTGTATTTTAAAGAATCCTTATTGAGGTTACAGGGATAAACCATCCCGATGTGTAGAAAGAATAGTAAATATGGCAGGCGACCAGCTTGGCTTAACAGTGAAATCCTTGCTGCTCTTAAATACAAAAAAGAAGCTTACAAGAAGTGGAAGCTTGGACAAATGACCAGGGATGAGTATAAAAATATTGGTCGGGCTTCCAGGAGTGAAATCAGGAAGGCCAAATCACACCTGGAGTTGCAGCTAGCAAGAGATGTTAAGAGTAACAAGAAGGGTTTCTTCAGGTATGTTAACAACAAGAAGAAAGTCAAGGAAAGTGTGGGCCCCTTACTGAAGGAGGGAGGCAACCCAGTGACAGAGGATGTGGAAAAAGCGAATGTACTCAATACTTTTTTTGCCTCTGTCTTCACAAACAAGGTCAGCTCCCAGACTACTGCACTGGGCAGCACAGCTTGGGGAGGAGGTGACCAGCCCTCTGTGGAGAAAGAAGTGGTTCGGGACTATTTAGAAAAGCTGGATGAGCACACGTCCATGGGGCCGGATGTGCTGCATCCGAGAGTGCTAAAGGAGTTGGCGGATGTGATTGCAGAGCCATTGGCCATTATCTTTGAAAACTCATGGCGATTGGGGGAGGTCCCAGATGACTGGAAAAAAGCTAATGTAGTGCCCATCTTTAAAAAAAGGGAAGGAGGATGATCCTGGGCCAGGCAGCCTCACCTCAGTCCCTGGAAAAATCATGGAGCAGGTCCTCAAGGAATCAATTCTGAAGCACTTAGAGGAGAGGAAAGTGATCAGGAACACTCAGCATGGATTCACCAAGGGCAAGTCATGCCTGACTAATCTAATTGCCTTCTATGATGAGATAACTGGCTCTGTGGATAAAGGGAAAGCAGTGGACGTGTTGTTCCTCGACTTTAGCAAAGCTTTTGACATGGTCTCCCACAGTATTCTTGCCAGCAAGTTAAAGAACTATGAGCTGGATGAATGGACTATAAGGTGGATAGAAAGGTGGCTAGATTGTCGGGCTCAGCGGGTAGTGATCAATGGCTCCATGTCTAGTTGGCAGCCGGTGTCAAGTGGAGTGCCCCAGGGGTCGGTCCTGGGGCCGGTTTTGCTCAATATCTTCATAAATGATCTGGAGGATGGTGTGGATTGCACCCTCAGCAAGTTTGCAGATGACACTAAAGTGGGAGGAGAAGTAGATACGCTGGAGGGTAGGGATAGGATACTGAGGGACCTAAACAAATTAGAGGATTGGGCCAAAAGAAATCTGATGACGTTCAACAAGGATAAGTACAGAGTCCTGCACTTAGGACGGAAGAATCCAATGCACCGCTACAGACTAGGGACTGAATGGCTCGGCAGCAGTTCTGCAGAGGAGGACCACGGGGTTACAGTGGACGAGAAGCTGGATATGAGTCAGTGTGCCCTTGTTGCCAAGAAGGCTAATGGCATTTTGAGCTGCATATGTAGGGGCACTTCCAACAGATGGAGGGACGTGATCATTCCCCTCTATTTGACATTGGTGAGGCCTCATCTGGAGTACTGTGTCCAGTTTTGGGCCCCACACTACAAGAAGGATGTGGAAAAATTGGAAAGAGTCCAGCAGAAGGCAACAAAATTTATTAGGGGTCTGGAACACATGACTTATGAGGAGAGGCTGAGGGAACTGGGGATGTTTAGTCTTCAGAAGAGAAGAATAAGGGGGGATTTGATAGCTGCTTTCAACTACCTGAAAGGGGGTTCCCAAGAGGATGGCTTTAGACTGTTCTCAGTGGTAGCTGATGACAGAACAAGGAGTAATGGTCTCAAGTTGCAGTGGGGGAGGTTTAGGTTGGATATTAGGAAAAACTTTTTCACTAAGAGGGTGGTGAAACACTGGAATGCGTTACCTAGGGAGGTGGTAGAATCTCCTTCCTTAGATATTTTTAAGGTCAGGCTTGACAAAGCCCTGGCTGGGATGCTTTAGTTGGGGATTGGTCCTGCTTTGAGCAGGGGGTTGGACTAGATGACCTCCTGAGGTCCCTTCCAACCCTGATATTCTATGATCTGTCTACACTTAAAAGAATACAGTGGCACAGTTGTGCCACTACACCTGCACAGCTGCAGGACTTCAGTGTAGACACTACCTATACTGATAGGAAGGGTTTTCCCGTCAGCATAGGTAATCCACCCTTCCGCCACACCCAAAAGGCATTAGCTAGGTTGACAGAAGAATTTTTCTGTTCACCAAGCACTGTCTACACCATGGATTTCACACTCTTCAGTGACATAGTTAAGCAGACTTAATTTTCTAGTGTAGACCAGATCTGACTTTAATGGTCAACTCCTTCTGCTCTTGTGGTGAAGGGACACTGGGAGGAAGCAGAAGATCTGAATACTATTTCCCACTCTGCCATGGATTCATTGTCTGATCCTGGGTAAGTCACACAGGCCTACAGTTTCAAAAGTATCTTCTGATTTTGAAATTGATTTTGTCTCTAGTTTTGGGGACTTCACTAAAGATATACCTATTGCCTGATTTTCAGAGGTGGTGAGCCCCCCCCCATGACTCCATCTAATCTCAGTTGAAGCTACAGGTGCTCAGCCAGTCTGAGGCCCTAGGTGTCAATAATTCAGGCATCCAAATTGGTGCACTCTTGAAAATTTGAGCCTAAACCTTTCTATGCCTGTTTTCCTTGCCTGAAAACTAGGGAAAGTAATATTTATCTTCCTCGAAGGAATATTAGAAAAACAAGGTGGGTGAGTGTGACAGGTTTCCCGCAGGGTGCCACCTGGAGCTGGGATTCCACTGAGCCCTCTGGCTCACTCACCTGGGCTCCCTCTCAGCACTGTGCTGCCGTGACAAGCTATAGACCACTCCCAGTCCTACACTCCCACCAGCATTCACATAGGCAGGGACACACCCAGCTGCAGTTGCAGGCAGGCTGCGGCCAGCCACTGCATGAACCAACAATAGAGAGGTTCCAGCCAAATAAACCCCCAGCTCCCCAACCTCAGACCCTAGAGCTGAACTGTCCTGCCCTGATCGAAACCCTGACCAGTATGAATTTATTACCTGGTTTGACCCTCCCTCAATGTGGAGAGAAATATGCAACAAACTTATGTCAAGCAAGCTAAGATTTTCGCCAGACACTTTAGTCAGAGGCACACTGGTTTAGATAAAGCAAAAAAAAAAAAAAAAACCCAACAAGTTTATTACCTACAAAAAGATAGATTAAGTGATTATTAGTGATAGCAAACAGATCAAAGCATATCATCTAGTAAATAAACAAAATCACAAACTAAGCCTAAAATACTAGAAAAATTGCTAATTCATATCCAGTCTCTCACCCTGGCTGATGAGACAAGCAGTCCACCAGGTTTCCAGACACAGGCTACAAATCTCTTGAACTTGGGTCCAGCACTTCCCCCCAGTTCAGTCTTTGTTCTGTAGGTGTTTCCAGGGGTGTCCTTGTGTGAGGAGTGAAGCCCCTTGATGTCACACCCCACCTTATATAGCTTTAACATATGGCGGGAATGCTTTGTTCCAAAACCAGTTCCCAGCCCAGTTTGTGGAAAACTACAGGTACCCAAAATGGAGATCAGTGTCATGTGGTCTAGTCACATGCCCTTGCAGTCATAACAGCCATTACTTACAGGCTGTTTGGAGCATTCCCAGGAAGGCTCAGCAGGTGGGAGATAAGCTTCTCCTAAGGCCTATTGTTTTTCCTAATGGCCCTGTCATAAATATAAAGGGAAGGGTAAACCCCTTTGAAATCCCTCCTGGCCAGGGGAAAGCTCCTCTCACCTGTAAAGGGTTAAGAAGCTAAAGGTAACCTCGCTGGCACCTGACCAAAATGACCAATGAGGAGACAAGATACTTTCAAAAGCTGGGAGGAGGGAGAGAAACAAAGGGTCTGTGTCTGTCTACATGCTGGTCTTTACTGGGGATAGACCAGGAATGGAGTCGCAGAACTTTTCGTAAGTAATCTACCTAGGTATGTGTTAGATTATGATTTCTTTAAATGGCTGAGAAAAGAATTGTGCTGAATAGAATAACTATTTCTGTCTATGTATCTTTTTTGTAACTTAAGGTTTTGCCTAGAGGGGTTCTCTATGTTTTTGAATCTAATTACCCTGTAAGATATCTACCATCCTGATTTTACAGGGGGGATTTCTTTATTTCTATTTACTTCTATTTTTTATTAAAAGTCTTCTTGTAAAAAACTGAATGCTTTTTCATTGTTCTCAGATCCAAGGGTTTGGGTCTGTGCTCACCTATGCAAATTGGTGAGGCTTTTTATCCAACATTTCCCAGGAAAGGGGGGGTGCAAGTGTTGGGAGGATTGTTCATTGTTCTTAAGATCCAAGGGTCTGGGTCTGTAGTCACCTAGGCAAATTGGTGAGGCTTTTTACCAAACCTTGTCCAGGAAGTGGGGTGCAAGGTTTTGGGAAGTATTTTGGGGGGAAGGACGTGTCCAAACAGCTCTTCCCCAGTAACCAGTATTAGTTTGGTGGTGGTAGCGGCCAGTCCAAGGACAACGGGTGGAATATTTTGTACCTTGGGGAAGTTTTGACCTAAGCTGGTAAAGATAAGCTTAGGAGGTTTTTCATGCAGGTCCCCACATCTGTACCCTAGAGTTCAGAGTGGGGGAGGAACCTTGACAGGCCCATTACCCTGAATAGGCCCTTCCCAACCAGCTATCTAGACAAAGCATCTTGCTTAGTGGGCATCACCCAGGCCTAACTACATTTGAAATACAGATGCATAGCCAATATTTTTTAATTTCAGATACAAAAATAATATATGCATACAAAGACAATCATATTCAGCAAATCATAACTTTTCCAGTGACACCTTACATGACCCAACTTGTACAAAATGCATCATAATTATGCCATAATCAAAACATAATATTAACAGGATGAATATGGGATGTAGTGTCAGTGAAGTAATAGTCATTGGACCACCTTCTGTTGGTGAAAGAGACAAGCTTTTGATCTACACAGAGCTCTTCGTCAGTTCTGGGAAAAGGATTCAGTGTCACAGCTAAGTGGAACAGATTATTTAGGATAACCCCCCTACCCTTTTTGTCCTATGACTGGAGAGGTGTTAACAGGCCCTTGAAATGTGTTAACTACTTATTCTAAGGAGAATTGTAAGGAGTGTGATCACTTTAGATAAGCTATTACCAACAGGAGAGTGGGTTGGGGGGGAGAAAACCTGGATTTGTGCTGGAAATGGCCCACCTTGATTATCATACACATTGTAAGGAGAGTGATCACTTTAGATAAGCTATTACCAGCAGGAGAGTGGGGTGGGGGGAAAGAAAACCTTTTGTAGTGATAAGAAAAGGAGTACTTGTGGCACCTTAGAGACTAACCAATTTATTTGAGCATAAGCTTTCGTGAGCTACAGCTCACTTCATCCGATGAAGTGAGCTGTAGCTCACGAAAGCTCATGCTCAAATAAATTGGTTAGTCTCTAAGGTGCCACAAGTACTCCTTTTCTTTTTGCGAATACAGACTAACACGGCTGTTACTCTGGAACTTGTAGTGATAAACACCCATTTTTTCATGGTCTGTGTGTATAAAAACATCTGTATTTTCCACAGTATGCATCCAATGAAGTGAGCTGTAGCTCACGAAAGCTTATGCTCAAATAAATTGGTTAGTCTCTAAGGTGCCACAAGTATTCATTTTCTTTTTACTTATTCTAAACAATCTGTTCCACCTTGTATTCAACTGTGACTCTCTGGTTACCTGTCCCAGGCCTGAGAAAGAGCACTGTAGCTTGTCTCTTCCACCAACCATCTTGTCGCTCTAATATCCTGGGACCAACATGGCTACAACATTGCAAACATCAAAGGAATATTGTCAGGTGTATCTCACTGAACTCTGTAAAGCACTTTCAGATCTTGAGATGGAAAACACATCAGCAGAGCAAATATTGTCATCTTGATTATTATGAGGAGCTTGCTGTTACCTGGGCTCCACATGGTGAAGGAGGAAGAGAGAACAAGCTTCATTCCTGCCCCCACCCCCACTTTGCATTTCAAATGGATTGTAGTGATCATTTTAAGTGAGATAGATAGTGCTGGTGGGAGTCCAACATTCCGTACACTAAACCCATCTTAATCTTTGCCTGCAAGCATGCTTCCTCCTTTTGCTGTTTCAATCGTAACCCCCCATCCAGCCCCCGCTGCCTTTCCCCCACTGCTGGTGTTTGCAAAGCAGCCAAACAGATCTGCTTGGAACTAGGGTGAGTGTGCCAAACTCTTCAAGGCAGATTTTACTGAAATTCTGTAGAAAAGAAGAAAAAACACCCAGTGACTATATTTTTTTAAGAAGAAATGATTGTTTAATCCTGCTCCTTAGGCAGGACACAAAGCATGGGTGGTGGGTGAACCCCCTCTTCAGGGAGGCTAACTTGTCACGCCTATACCCCCCCATCCCGTGCCCAGAGGAGCCCCACCCTAGCTAACCCCAAACAGCTGGCCAACCTGACCCCTGGGCCGAGCCAAGTGCTCCAGGCTGCTGGCTGGAGCAGACTGAGCCTCTGCTGGCTTCGGGGAGAGGGGGAGGGAGGGCCTCAGGGAAGAACATGAGCAGGGCCACAGCCTGGGTTAGGGGAGGCTTAGCCTGCCCTGGCCTTTGGTACCTGCCGCTCATGACAAAGTGTACAGGGCTTGTTGTGATTTCTGAAATCTGTTCCATTACAGCATATTTTTTTAGGTTGCGAACCCTTCAGGACAGGGATTGCCTCTGAGGTGTGTCTGTGCTGTCCCACACACAATGGGGCCCCAGTCTCATTTGGAGCCAACAGGTGTGACCATAACATAAATATCTTAACAGTAATGTCACCAAGTGATTATACATAGTATGTTGTGGGACTAAAACCGACCACATACCAATGACTATATTAGAGGTGCTCAACCAGGGAGTTGTGACCCCACCCAGCCCTTCTGATAGTGCTAAAGAGGAGGATCCCAGTTGGATGGGTAGGGACCCTGGAGAGGGGAGTTGCAATCTGGAAAAGTATGAGAATCACAGGGCTAGATTGTGGCTCTGCACATGCTCTGCCTGGACCTTCAGGAAGAAGGTCAAAGAGAGAATTATTATGTGTATTACAGTAGTCATATAATCATAGAATATCAGGGTTGTAAGGGACCTCAGGAGGTCATCTAGTCCAACCCCTTGCTCAAAGCAGGACCAATCCCCAATTTTTGCCCCAGATCCCTAAATGGCCATGTCAGGGTTTGAACTCACAATTCTGGGTTTAGCAGGCTAATGCTCAAACCACTGAGCTATTCCTCCCCCCATCATCCCTCTATGTGTGTTACAGAAATTTCCATCACTGCTGGCTGAGGTCAGGGCTCCATTGTGCTAGGTGCAGCCAAATGACATATAGCCAAATGACAGTCCCTGCCCTGACAACCACACAATATTGTGAATCCAACAGAGGTATATTATTCTATTGTAGCTCTAGGGCTGTTGGGCTTTTCACCTTTGTACAACCCAAAAGCAATAGTCTTCAATAGAAACTTTTTATGTACCTATCAAAGCTTGAAGGTTCAGAAATCTGGAGACATTATGCAAATGATATAATATCCTAATTTGCATATTTAATGACTACTCACTGCCTTATTTACATAGATGCCAGCAGAACTTGATTACCAGAGTATCAGACCAGTACGGCTGGAGAATGGAAGGCGTTTTAGGAATTGCTATGCTCCAGGCTGCTCTGGCATAGCCCTGGGCTGCAGTCTAGGTAGTTCTTGCTGCTTCTCCCGACTGCCACTGGCTGCTCTGTGTCCTGGACTGGGAGGAGGTAGCCCTGTGCTGGCTGCTGCGTGCCCTAGGCTGGGAGGGGCTCTGGCCACTTCCTGCTGTCACAGCTGGGCATACTGTGGCTTTGCCTTGCCCCATGGCTGTGAGGAGGGGAGGTGGGGCTCAGGCTGCTGTCCCTGGTCATTGCTTGCAGGCCCATTGTTGTCCAGGACAGGGGGCTAGAGCACTGCGTGGTATTTCTCTAGCCATCACTCCGAGTTCATGGTTGTGGGTGGGCTCAGAGAATATGGCTGGAGTGCTCCTTGATGGCACTGCAGGACTCTGCTGGTGGGGAGAGGAAGTCTAGGACCCCACTCCCAGGCAGGGTGGAACCGTGCTAACTGCTGTATGGGTGACATGCAGGCTCCCCCTCCCCAGGCCAGCGAGTGGGGCAGGGCCCGTCAGGACAGAGCGCTGACCACAGCTTTGCTACACACAGGATGTGACTGCTCTGTCTCCATTCTGCTCATCCCCATGCTAGAGACTGCATGCTCCTGCTTGTGGCAAGGGCTGGATAGCCAGTTCCTTGTAGCCATCGGGACAGTTGGTCGGGAATTCAAACTGTTGAGTCTTTCACTGTTGCACCGCATGCGTCTAGCCAGTCAGCGGAGTTTCTTGCAGAAAGATTGTGAGCATTTGCTGGTCTTGTTCGGAACTAGTGTTCGACTTCAGATGAACAAGTGACCATGCACTTAACACTGGCCTCCAGTTTGCAGTGTGTGGTATCTCTTGCTTAAATAGACAGTAGGATGCCATGGCCATGTTTGTTTCCATGAACTGTGTTGTGTCTCCAGCATTCTTAACAGCCTCATTAACACTCACCGGTGTTGTCCTTGGTCAGTGGAGACTCAGAGTTCAGAGATTCAGAGTTCACATGAGTTGACCTCCCAGGTTGGGGGCAAGAAGGCACCTTGCTCGTTCCTCCAGCTGCTCACTGCTCGCTCTGGCCAGTGTTGTTCGTTGTGTCCCCGTTCACTCCCTGCGCCATCACCTTCTGCTGCCACCTGCTGCTGTGACCTCTGCGAGTGGGTCTCTTGAGGTTCCACACAGCTCTCCGTGATTTCAGCTGAGCTCTCAGCGGGGGAACCACACTGCGAGTGCAGACTGGGCCGTCTCTTCCACAGAAACACTGTCCCACAGCCGGTCTAAGCACTTAGACCTGATTCTCAGTGATTTCAGCTCTAGTGATCACTTAACAGAACAAAAGACTCGCTATGGAGCCTAATCAGCTCGGTCTTTAAACAGTGGAGAGGGGCAGGACAAATAGAACTTGTGACTCAGGCAGACTATCAAGCAAATCACCTGTTCCCCACCCTCTCTCTCAATGCCCTCCATCAGCACAGGCTGAGCACAGTTCTATTGCCCTTTACTCCTACAATAAGAATAACAAGATTTCTCCCGCGCCACCCCCCCCCCCATGCACTGACATGGTCATAAAAACAACAGCTGTATAACGAAGCTAGTCTCTGTTCATACCTTTCAAATCTATTACACTTTTTCAGATACACGTATTTTATGATACACACTTTAAAAGCAAATAAAGTGTATTAATGTTTCAATTTCAATTCAAATGTCCAAACAATCACTAAACTGGCAACACTGCATGTAACTAGTTCACAAAACTGGGGAGGGGGGGGGTGTTGGGGAAATTCAGGGGGGGTAAACACCCCCATAGGGTGGGTGTAGGGAAATCCCTGGATTCAGCGTTCAGCTACATTACTGACAGAGGTGTAGCCCTCAACTGCAGCATCTTCTGGCTAGCCTGGTCTCTAACCCCACCTCCGCACTGCTTTCTAACCCATCCCCATGCTATGGGAGGAGACGTACGGCGCTGGAGTGGAGTTGGAACACTGTTCAATTGTGGGTGCTTAAAGCTAGGCCCCAAATCCATATTTCTGGCAAATAAGTGGTCTGATTTTCAAGGCTGCTGAGCACTTGTAGCTCCCATTGGCTAAATAAAGACATTTCCCAGAAAGCCTGACCACTGCCATGCACTTTGCCAAGTCCAGCCAAAGGCTGTAGAGTTAATAGACTCCAACCCAGAGATCTGCTATTGAGAACATACTCGTCACCAGCTCCCTGGCACATACAGAAAATGTCTTTTAAAATTGGCCAGGGATGTGATGCTGATATAATTACAGCCCAGCCCACATGGAGTACTGCAGACATGCTGTTCAAAGGCAGTGTGGCACAATAAAAATAACAGGGCAGATCCTCAGCTGGTGTAAAAGGGAACCACTGATGTTAATGGAGCTACGCTGATTTCCATGGGCTTAGGATTTGGCCCAATGTCTATAATGCTTTACTGTACGAAGAGGTTCTTTATTAATATAGGTTTCAGAGTAGCAGCCGTGTTAGTCTGTATTCACAAAAAGAAAAGGAGTACTTGCGGCACCTTAGAGACAATTTATTTGAGCACAGGCTTTTGTGAGCTACAGCTCACTTCATCGGATGCATTCAATTATTAATATACAATTTCAGGAGTCAAGCAGGCCAAGCACAAATGCAAGAAACTGTATGTAAAAAGCAAACATACGTCGTTTAGTTTCCCACTGTGTGCTGTTGCTCTTGTATCAGTGACCACCAACATGTGTTCTTGCTGTCTGAAACAGGACTTGCCAGACCGGATTGAACCTGGGGTCCATCTAGTCCAGTATCCTGCCTCTGACCATGACTGTGGTTAATACTTCAGAAGGGGTCCACAAAGCCCTGCAGGAGGCAGCTAGTGGGTAACCTGCACCTATGGAACAGTTCTTCCTGAGCCCAGTACTTAGTGGTTGGCTTACACCCTGAAGCAGGAGGTTTGAGATCAGTTTCAAAACTCTTATTTAAATGAAATTTACTACTGTAACTAGAGATTCTTGTTATGCACTGAAATGGCCAACCCTTTTTTTGAATCCTGGTAAGCTCTAGACCTCAACAAACTCCACAGGTTAATGATGCATCCTTTGAAAAAGTATTTACTTAGTTTTACATTTGCCACTTTTCAGTATCATTGAATGGCCCTTCTTCTTGTATTATCAGCCGGGTTAATGGAAGTTCCTGATCTACAGTAGAACCTCAGAGTGACGAACACCAGAGTTATGAACTGATCAGTCAACCACATACCTCATGATCGGAAGTACACAATCAGGCAGCAGCACAGACCAAAAAAAGGCAAATACAGTACAGAACTGTGTTAAACATAAACTACTAAAATAGGGAAAGGTTTGACAATGTAAGGAAATTTTCTGTACTTGTTTCATTTAAATTAAGATGGTTAAAAGCAGCATTTTTCTTCTGCATAGTAAAGTTTCAAAGCTGTATTAAGTCAATGTTCAGGTGCAAAGGTCTGAAAGAACAACCATAATGTTTTGTTCAGAGTTATGAACAACCTCCATTCCCGAGACATTTGTAACTGAGGTTCTACTGTACCATCGTTATCCCATCCATTATACATTTACCATGTCTTAGTCTCTTCTCTTTTACGCATCTTCCCCCTAAGACCTTTTCAACTGCTCCTCCTGTGAAAGTTTCCCCATACCCATCCTGTCATCTTATTATTCAGGGCTCTCTCATAGCTTTCCCAGGATAAAGGTTCTTTCTGTCCCAATATTTTCCTGGTCCATCAGCAACGGAGGGGCGTGGGTGTGCTGGGAGGGAAGGCTCAGAGTGAAGCAACTACAGTCTTTGCAACAGGCTCCGAGCCCTTTCTCCAAGCCATCTGTGATACACGGCTGTCTTTCTGCCATCTCCAGCTTTCCTTCATTCCGCATGCCGACTCTTGTGCCAGACCCTCCTGTCCTTGTGTCCCAGCACTCAAAGTTCTCCTTCTGGACACAGTTTTTCTGTATTCTCTCTGCTAATGCTGCTTCATAGGTGAAAAGTAGCTACAGTCTTGACTGCTTTACTGACAAGAAAATATCAGCTCTACTTTCTTTTAATCCTTGACTGAGGTATTTCTTTTCTTCTCTCTTTTTTTCCCTTCCTGCCACTTCTCACCCAATATTTTTGTTTAAGCTGATTTGTCCTTTTATGAGGAGCTCTAGCTTTCGATGAGGGCTTCATGTATGGGGGTTAACAGATTTAACACAATTATAACTTAATTACAAGAGGAAAACTCAAAAAAAATTTTCACATAAACTTTCCTTGACTGGAAAAACAGATGTCAAAAATAGCTCCAAGGGGCATCAGAAATTGGTCCTAAATTCTCTGGGTCCATCACAAACTATCCATTAGAGGGAAAGAATACAGAGCTGATTGTGGATTCAAAGTGTCTTACCTTGTTACGCTTCTATGATAGAATTACATCATGACTGTTGCAAAAAAGAGATCAACTATCCAGCACACAGTACTCACCAAAATCATACACAGTATGGCTGATTCTCACAAGTTCATTGGGAGTCATATGTCATTTGGTGTTTTCCTTAAAACCCCAGCCCCTGGAGTGATAAGATTATATGAGACCTGACAATATGAGTCCTAAAGGCTCAAAATCCAAGAGGACAAATAAACCCTCTCCCCCCACCCATTTTTTTAAAAATCATGATTTTTAAGCCCATCTCATGCTTGTTGAGGACTTGACTCAAGGTTTTGAATGCTTGGAGTTGAAATATATCCATATCCACCCTTCCATAGGCAGATTCTCATTCACATTGAGTCCCCTTTACACCTCTCAAGCAACATAATGTGATTTTAAAATGGGAGTATATTACATTCATTTTAAGGCCTGTGTATAGTGCCAGCTACTTGAAATAGCATGCAAACCGTAATATTTTAAGTGCATGTATAGGCCATGACAAATAAATGAAACATTTGACTTAATTTATGGAAAAAATATATACATATTTCCATATGTGAGCTTAAATAGGCTCCTGACTCTCCCAAGATGAGATCACCTCTTCTTTTGCAAAGCTCCACAGCCAGAACAGTACCTGCCTGGCTTACTATTAAGATTAATACTGCCTTGGCTTGGTATTGCAGGTCACTGCTGTGAAAAGACTGTTATCAATATGTCTATGCACCGCAGAATGTAAGGCCAGGGCAAGTCGGTCATATGATACTGCCCTTTAATGTCAGCAAGAGGGAAGTCTATAAAAGCCAGGGAAGGGATTCCAAGGGGGTGGGTGGGGGAGGCCATTTTATTGCTGGAATGCACTTCACAGGCCCTGGGACTGGTATGGCGTGGGGTATAGTCACTACAGCAACAGCAGTGAATACCTTCCTATCTTTTATCCAAGCTTTGAATTATTAAATGCAGTTGAAAAATATTTCCAGCTCCTATCTTAAAGATGGAAAGCCAATATATATGCAACTCACGCAAAGCACACGTAGGGAACAACTGCAGAAACAAACACACTTTGTAAGGTACAACCAGACTCCAGTTGTTATCTCATTTGTGTTATAGTAGCACCTATAGGCCCCAACAGATTGGCAGCCCCATGATGCTAGGCATGAGGTGAAGTGATTTGCCCAAGGTCACAAAGCAGGTCAGTGGCAGAGCCTCCTGACTCATTGTCCAGTGTGACAGCCATTGAATCACACTGCCTCCCCTTCTCACCGTGTGTGGAACAGCAGCCACTGAATGCCAAAAGGTCTGGGGGTAGGGAGGGTTAAGAAGGGAAAGTTGGCAGCCGGTATCAAGTGGAGTGCCCCAAGGGTCGGTCCTGGGGCCGGTTTTGTTCAATATCTTCATAAATGATCTGGAGGATGGTGTGGATTGCACTCTCAGCAAATTTGCGGATGATACTAAACTGGGAGGAGTGGTAGATACGCTGGAGGGGAGGGATAGGATACAGAAGGACCTAGACAAATTGGAGGATTGGGCCAAAAGAAATCTGATGAGGTTCAATAAGGATAAGTGCAGGGTCCTGCACTTAGGACGGAAGAACCCAATGCACAGCTACAGACTAGGGACCGAATGGCTAGGCAGCAGTTCTGCGGAAAAGGACCTAGGGGTGACAGTGGACGAGAAGCTGGATATGAGTCAGCAGTGTGCCCTTGTTGCCAAGAAGGCCAATGGCATTTTGGGATGTATAAGTAGGGGCATAGGGAGCAGATCAAGGGACGTGATCGTTCCCCTCTATTCGACATTGGTGAGGCCTCATCTGGAGTACTGTGTCCAGTTTTGGGCCCCACACTACAAGAAGGATGTGGATAAATTGGAGAGAGTCCAGCGAAGGGCAACAAAAATGATTCGGGGTCTGGAACACATGACTTATGAGGAGAGGCTGAGGGAGCTGGGATTGTTTAGCCTGCAGAAGAGAAGAATGAGGGGGGATTTGATAGCTGCTTTCAACTACCTGAAAGGGGGTTCCAAAGAGGATGGCTCTAGACTGTTCTCAATGGTAGCAGATGACAGAACGAGGAGTAATGGTCTCAAGTTGCAGTGGGGGAGGTTTAGATTGGATATTAGGAAAAACTTTTTCACTAAGAGGGTGGTGAAACACTGGAATGCGTTACCTAGGGAGGTGGTAGAATCTCCTTCCTTAGAGGTTTTTAAGGTCAGGCTTGACAAAGCCCTGGCTGGGATGATTTAACTGGGAATTGGTCCTGCTTCGAGCAGGGGTTTGGACTAGATGACCTTCTGGGGTCCCTTCCAACCCTGATATTCTATGATTCTATGATTCTATGAAAGGCAGAGGCTGTTGAGACTGTGAAGGCTCAGCTACCACTCTGGACACAGCAAACATTTTTGGAAAGGCTATTAACCCTTGTGCTTCAGCTTTCATACCAATCGCTAACAGAGACCAGCATGAGTCCTGTGTGGGCGCCGAGTATCTCACATCTGCTTCTGTGGGATTCTTACACCTTCCTCTGAAGCATCACCGTGGTGTTGATCCCTGTCAGAGACAGGATACTGGGCAAGATGTGCTATGGCTCTGATCTAACGTGGCAATTCTTTATAATCCTGATCTGCATCGTAGTAGCTTCTGCATGTCCTACACAAGACTGGGGGTCTCACTGTGATGGGTACTGTATAAACACAAAGGAAAAGACAGCCTTTTCCCCTAAGAAGCATACAGTCGAATATAAGGGATAGTAGAATCAGCTGAAAGGATAAAGAGGGAAACACAGAGGCAATGGTGGTAGGGACACACAGTAGGGAGTTAGAGCTGGACAAAAGAAGGGAAGGACATTCTGTGAAAAAAATTGGAAAGAATTTTTTGTTTAGTTCAAAATTTTTCATGCATTTTTTCAGGCAAAAATGAATATTTCCCAAACATTTTGATTTTGTGGAACACCCCCCCACCACACACTTTCCTTTTAAAAACCTTTCTACCTCTGCCCCCCTTTTTCCAGCAAGGAGGTGGGGGGGAGGAGAAAAAAAAGAAAGAGAGATATTCCCCAACAAAGTGTATGGCAAAAATTAAAAAAAAAATTGGAAAAATTATTCCCATTTTTTCCTTTTTGAATTTTATTCAAAAACCAGGAAATATCGAAGAAACAGAAATGCTTTCACAAAAATGTTCTGATTGTGTCAAAACATGATTTTATTAGGGGCTTGGGGAGGGGGTCAAAAGTTATTTTGAAAAGCTCCCAAGGAAGACCTAACTATGTGCACAATTAGCAGGTGGCAGGACAATTTAAAAAACCTAATAATCAAAAGAGATCAATCTGATTGGTTTTCCCTGTTGTATATGAGGAAAATCAGAAGGAGATCAAAGAGGGGAAAGATATGACCCCTGGGATAAACAGCAGTAACAGCATCAGCATCTTTATAAGCAGTGCAATATGGAACCAATCCAAAGCCCAATGAAGTCACTGGAAAGACCCCTGCAGACTTCACTGGGCTTCAGATCAAGCTGTATATCTTTCCAGCTGCCTGTAAGATCAAAATGCTCTGCAACCCGTTTGTTTGATTAAAAATGCATGACATCGACTGTGGCTGAGGCCCCCAAATCACATATTTAATATTTTATTTGTACAA
The DNA here is from genome assembly GCF_965140285.1 of Lepidochelys kempii. Taxonomy (NCBI): domain Eukaryota; kingdom Metazoa; phylum Chordata; order Testudines; family Cheloniidae; genus Lepidochelys; species Lepidochelys kempii. The sequence continues at coordinate 73,529,586 of NC_136390.1, read as the reverse complement.
GCTGTTTGTCTGAAATGAATTTATTACCCCTGCTCTCCAGCTGGACACGCTACCCCAGAAGCTGAAATGCCAAGTTACGAGGCAGTAATTTCATATTCTTTTTTGCCCCCATCACATCACACAAGCCAGAAACACAAAGCAGCACCCTGGGCCTAATGTTTTTTCCATAAGAGCCTGCAGGCTACAAGAGCAGTACCCAGCCTGTGCATTTTAAAGAAGGCTACCTCCCTAACAAATCATCAGGGATCATGGGATGATGTGAGAAATGCATTATAAAAGACAGCAGGAAGCTGCTTGGCTAGGACTAGCATCACACACACAGCCCTCTTTCCTGACCAGTTGTTTGCTCAGTGATTACAATTCTCGCACAGCCTCCTTTAAAATAGTCAGCGCTGAGTATTTATTCAAATTAATCAGCTCACAAATACAGATCTTCTCGGCTAAATACATATTTTACCATCCCTGTGGCTTTTGTTGTCTGGTTTCACCAGAAGCTGCCTGATGCTTTATAGTCTTTGTTTACAGTTTAAAGGAGAGACTCACAGCTTTGCAAGGCACATTATACTCTTTGCTGGTAGACACTCATGTATGCCTAGCAGTTAGCAGGTAATAGTATGCATGTGTAAACACTAAGGCAATGTCTACACTATCATGAATGTTGGCATAACTGGTGTGAATAAACCACCCTTGAGCAACGTGAATTATACTGACCTAAGAGCCGGTGTGGCCATCACTATGTCAGCGGGAGATCTTCTTCTCTTACCAACATAGGGCATGGCTACACTTGCAGGTGTAGAGCACTGTAAATTAAACCATCCCTTGGAGACTGCAGCAGGGAAAGTGCTGCCATGTGTTCACACTGTCAGCTGCAAGCACAGTGGCGTGGCCACAAGAAGCACTGGGAGTGGTGCATTATGGGCAGCTATCCCACAGAGCACCTCTTCCCATTCTGGCACTGTGGTTTGTGGGAAGGAGGCGGTGGGGTGCGGGGCATTCTGGGTCCTGTCCCAATGCCCCGTGATGCATTGCTTCGCATCCCAGTAATCCCTGTGTTTCCGTCCACATTTGACTCCATCTTTCAACTTTTCTTGTACTGCACGCTCTGTCTTCCCTTTCGGTCTGCGGGAATGGATCCTGAATCTGTGAGGAATATGCTGATGGGTCTTGCCAGCACATCAGGAATTGCAGCCGAGTTACTCCTTAAGCTACAAAGTGACAGTGAGGAGTCCGATGATGATGTCGACTCACATAACACATACGACACGAGATTGTTTGTGGCATTGACGGACATGCTCACCACCATGGAACGCTGCTTTTGGGCTCGGGAAACAAGCACTGAGTGGTGGGATCACATCATCATGCAAGTCTGGGATGACGAGCGGTGGCTGCAGAACTTTCGGATGAGGAAAGCCACTTTCATGGGACTCTGCTGAGCTTGCCCCCACCCTGCGGCGCAAGGACATGAGATTGAGAGCTGCCCTGCCGGTGAAGAAGCGGGTGGCTATTGCAATCTAGAAGCTGGCAACTCCAGACAGCTACCGATCGATTGCTAACCAGTTTGGAGTGGGAATCGTGTTGATGTAAGTTTGCAGGGCCGTTAATCTCATCCTGCTCAAAAGAACCGTGAATCTGGACAGCATGCGTGACATTGTGGCTGGCTTTCACAAATGGGTTTCCCTAACTGCGCAGGGGTGATATATGGGACGCATATTCCAATTCTGGCACCAGACCATCGAGCCTCAGAGTACATAAATCAGAAGGGGTATTTCTCTACAGTTCTCCAGGCGCTTGTGGATCGCTGTGGGCATTTCATGGACATTAACGCAGGCTGGTCTGGAAAGGTGCATGACGCATGCATCTTTCAGAACGCAGGCCTATTCCGGAAGCTACAAGCCAGGACTTTCTTCCCAGACCAGAAGATCACCATAGGGGAAGTTGAAATGCCAATTGTGATCCTTGGAGACCCTGCTCATCCTTTAATGCCATGGCTCATGAAATCCTACAAAGGGAGCTATGACAGCAGCAAGGAGTGGTTCAACAACAGGCTGAGTTAGTGCAGAATGACTGTTGAGTGTGCTTTTGGCTGTTTAAAGGGCCGCTGGCGCTGTTTGTATGGGGAGCTATACCTGGCCGATGACAATATCCCCAGGGTTATAGCCGCATGCTGTACCATCCATAATGTTTGTGAAGGGAAGGATGAAAGCTTTACTCAGGCATGGACCTTGGAGATTCAACACCTAGAGGGTGAAATTTGAACAGCCAGAGAGCAGGACTATTAGAGGGGCCCAGCACGGGACTGCAAGGATTAGGGATGCCTTGAGGGAGCAATTTGATGCTGAAAGCCACCAGTAATGTTTGGTGCCCTGCACAGGAGTGAAGTGTAGTGGTTCCAATGCAATGTATGATGCACTGATTTGCAGTGCCTGTTGCTTTCCTGGGCTACGGCATCTTTTACTTAATGCAATAAAGAATGTTTTCAAAGCCAAAAAATTCATTTATTGAAAATAAACACAACTGCTTGGGAAACAGAAAGGGCATGATACATCTGTGCTGAGTGGGAGGAAGGAAGGGGGCGGGGTGGGGACAATCACAGATTTGCGTATGTCCTGTTATCATGCTCAGACTTCTTGTCTGGAGTGCCATGCAATGAGTGCTGCACTTCAGGCTGGCTAAAATGCATGGTGATGGGGGTTGAGTACAGTGGCTAAGGGTCGTAGTTTGCAGGGCTGGGCAGTGAAGCTACAGGTGTTGAAGGCAGCTGGTGGTGATAAGAACCCAGATGTTGGGGAAAGTGGGTTTGCAGTGACATGGGGCCACAAGGGAAAGAGTTTTGGGACAACGGCTGCGGGCGGGAGATGGGAGAGGGCATGGATGTGCTCCATCTGCATTGCCTGTATTGAGTCCGCTTAGCACTCCATGATGCTTAGAAGCTGCTCTATGCTTTGGTGCCAGTGATGGCACCTCACCATTGCTCCATACTGGGGATCGCCTGGTGCATGGAAGCATGGTCACCTGGAGAGATGCACTGAGAGCACTCCACGCCTGGCTGAGCAAACAGGAAGGGGAATTTCAAAATTCCCAGAGAATTTAAAGGGCAGGTCTGATGGTTGGTCACCTGAGGGCAGGGCAGTAGAATTCAATGTGATGACCACAATAGCTAGAGCAGGCATTGTGGGACACTTCTGGAGGCCGATCAGAGCGCATTAACAAGCCAGGGCGTCCACACTGGTGCCACGGCACTCCAGCTGGGGCACAGCAAGTGTTGTGCTTCTTGTGGAGGTGGATTACCAGAGGTGCTCCAGCTGTGGAGTCCGGGCGCTCTACATGCCTCGCCAGTGTGGACACCACAGGAGTTAGGGCGCCTGGGGCTGACTTAATGCACTCTAAGTTAGAAGTGTAGCCAAGCCCATAGTTACTCCAGCCCCCAAGAGTAGTGGTAGCTAAGCTGACAAGAGAGCTCTCTCCCATCGGCCTAGAGTGTCTGCAATAGCAGTGCTACGGCAGTGCATGCAGCTACATCGGATCAGCTGTGCCATGGTAAGCCCCGTAGTGTGGCCCTCGCCTCAGGGTTTCTCTTCTGTAGTGGCACTGGGACTGATCTGTTCTTTGCTATTCACTTAGCAGTGCTTTTTCTGCTGTGTCATTAGGTAATACGCTGATGTACAATCCAAACAAACTCTTTAAAAAAGTTGATTTTGTCCTTGGTGAAGGCCATGGCATGAAATCTACCACGGATGGTCTCTCCTTAGAGACTGAAGAGTCGTCTGTTTGGTTTGGATAAAACACTTTTCTTTGAAACAGCAGAGTCAGTGACTGGAATTGGACGTACATGGTAACAGACTGGCACATAACCTCAGGACTCTGGGGACATGTCAGAGAATCATAGAATATCAGGGTTGGAAGGGACCTCAGGAGGTCATCTAGTCCAGCCCCCTGCTCAAAGCAGGACCAATCCCCAACTAAATCATCCCAGCCAGGGCTTTGTCAAGCCTGACCTTAAAAATATCTAAGGAAGGAGATTCCACCACCTCCCTAGGTAACGCATTCCAGTGTTTCACCACCCTCCTAGTGAAAAGGTTTTTCCTAATATCCAACCTAAACCTCCCCCACTGCAACTTGAGACCATTACTCCTTGTTCTGTCATCAGCTACCACTGAGAACAGTCTAGATCCATCCTCTTGGGAACCCCCTTTCAGGTAGTTGAAAGCAGCTATCAAATCCCCCCTCAGTCTTCTCTTCTGCAGACTAAACAATCCCAGTTCCCTCAGCCTCTCCTCATAAGTCATGTGTTCCAGTCCCCTAATCATTTTTGTTGCCCTCCACTGGACTCTTTCCAATTTTTCCACATCCTTCTTGTAGTGTGGGGCCCAAAACTGGACACAGTACTCCGGATGAGGCCTCACCAGTGTCGAATAGAAGGGAACGATCATGTCCCTCGATCTGATGGCAATGCCCCTACATATACATCCCAAAATGCCATTGGCCTTCTTGACAACAAGGGCACACATATCCAGCTTCTTGTCCACTGTAACCCCTAGGTCCTTTTCTGCAGAACTGCTGCCGAGCCATTCGGTCCCTAGTCTGTAGCGGTGCATGGGATTCTTCCATCCTAAGTGCAGGACTCTGCACTTGTCCTTGTTGAACCTCATCAGATGTTTTTTGGCCCAATCCTCTCCTTTGTCTAGGTCCCTCTGTATCCTATCCCTACCCTCCAGCGTATCTACCACTCCTCCCAGTTTAGTGTCATCTGCAAACTTGCTGAGGGTGCAATCCACACCATCCTCCAGATCATTTATGAAGATATTGAACAAAACCAGCCCGAGGACCAACCCTTGGGGCTCTCCACTTGATACTGGCTGCCAACTAGACATGGAGCCATTGATCACTACCCATTGAGCCCGACAATCTAGCCAACTTTCTATCCACCTTATAGTCCATTCATCCAGCCCATACTTCTTTAACTTGCTGACAAGAATACTGTGGGAGACCGTGTCAAAAGCTTTGCTAAAGTCAAGGAATAACACGTCCACAGCTTTCCCCTCATTCACAGAGCCAGTTATCTCATCATAGAAGGCAATTAGATTATTCAGGCATCACTTGCCCTCGGTGAATCCATGCTGACTGTTCCTGATCACTTTCCTCTCCTCTAAGTGCTTCAGAATTGATTCCTTGAGGACCTCCTGTATGATTTTTCCAGGGACTGAGGTGAGGCTGACTGGCCTGTAGTTCCCAGGATCCACCTTCTTCCCTTTTTTAAAGATGGGCACTACATTAGCCTTTTTCCAGCCGTCCGGGACTTCCCCGGATCACCATGAGTTTTCAAAGATAATGGCCAATGGCTCTGCAATCACATCCGCCAACTCCTTTAGCACTCTCGGATGCAGCGCATCCTGCCCCATGGACTTGTGCTCATCCAGCTTTTCTAAATAGTCCCGAACCACTTCTTTCTCCACAGAGGGCTGGTCACCTCCTCCCCAAGCTGTGCTGCCCAGTGCAGTAGTCTGGGAGCTGACCTTGTTCATGAAGACAGAGGCAAAGAAAGCATTGAGTACATTCACTTTTTCCACATCCTCTGTCACTAGGTTGCCTCCCTCCTTCAGTAAGGGGCCCACACTTTCCTTGACTTTCTTCCTGTTGCTAACATACCTGAAGAAACCCTTCTTGTTACTCTTAACATCGCTTGTTAGCTGCAACTCCAGGTGTGATTTGGCCTTCCCGATTTCACTCCTGCATGCCTGACCAATATTTTTATATTCTTCCCTGGTCATTTGTCCAATCTTCCACTTCTTGTAAGCTCCTTTTTTGTGTTTAAGATTAGCAAGGATTTCACTGTTAAGCCAAGCTGGTCGCATGTCATATTTACTATTCTTTCTACACATCAGAATGGTTTGTCCCTGTAAGCTCAATAAGGATTCTTTAAAATACAGCCAGCTCTCCTGGACTCCTTTCCTCCTCATGTTATTCTCCCAGGGGATCTTGCCCATCAGTTCCCTGAGGGAGTCAAAGTCTGCTTTTCTGAAGTCCAGGGTCTGTATTCTGCTGCTCTCCTTTCTTCCCTGTGTCAGGATCCTGAACTTGACCATCTCATGGTCACTGCCTCCCAGGTTCCCATCCACTTTTGCTTCCCCTACTAGTTCTTCCCGGTTTGTGAGCAGCAGGTCAAGAAGAGCTCTGCCCCTAGTTGGTTCCTCCAGTACTTGCACCAAGAAATTGTCCCTTATGCTTTCCAAAAACTTCCTGGATTGTCTGTGCACCGCTGTATTGCTCTCAGCAGATATCAGGGTGATTGAAGTCTCCCATGAGAACCGGGGCCTGCGATCTAGTAACTTCTGTTCAATGGTGCAATGACAATTGGTGCCAGCTGAGGATCTGCCCCCTCCCCCATTAGTTACATAGGAGCATTAAGACACATTGATTCTGGGACTTGTAATTGCAATTGTTCACTATACAGTTATTGATGTGCTCCAGTATGATCATCTTTGAGAATGGATATTGGCCAACCCAGTGGAAGGACTCAAGCTTGCAATGAGCCACCAATTTAGATTCTCAGCTTCTATGTCTTGAATCACAGATTGGTACTCCCAGCACCAGCCACACTCAGTTTTTCGGCAAGAAAAATGGGAGTGCTTCATGTCACTCAACAGTAGTCTCTCCACCTGATTAAGGAAGGATGCTGCAACGTTCCAGACTGAAACCCCCTCCAGATCTCCTAGGCGAGGATAAAGAATGGGATGTGGAAAAGGGATCAGAAGAGATCCTCAATTTAAAAGAGACTGGAATTCAGCCCACATTGGTGTTGAGTCAGAGACCAATTTACTGAAAATAGAGGGTTTAAAAAAATTGTCTACAGCAGTTTCAATTTTATTTTTTCTAACATAGTTATGGTGAGAGCAGCCGTTACAACAAGGAATGTAAGTAGAGACCACCACAAGCTGCATTTGGTGTAATGCACTTTACACTGCTATCCATCTTTACTTCTGGGCAAAACTGTCCTTTACAAAGCATCACTATGCCCAAGAGCTCTATCTTCTATTGGCTATACAGGACCCCCTGTGTACTTTTTTCCTTAGGGATGCTTGTTATCTGAAACTGCTGTGAAACAGCTTACAAAGGTAAAAATCCCACAAGTGTTTTTATACCCTAAAGAAGAAATACCCTAAAGCAGCAAATTAAACCGTATTTGAAACTTTTTAAAGCATATGAGAACAGCAGTTTATGTACAGCATTTAAAATCTTGCAAGTAATATACTAATACAGTGGCAGCTTCTTGCTTTGTATGCTACCAATATGCTTTGCACTTAGAGCTCCTTTTATTTAACTATCCCCAAACATTGTGCAAACAGTTAATTATTTAAATGTATGATAAATATGCAGGGCCCCTGCAAAACAGATAAATATCGTCATGCTATCCATATAACAGACTGGGAAGCTGAGGCATGGTGATTTTAAGGGATTTGCTGGAGGACACAGAGCATCTCACCATTGGAGCTGTGAATAACTGGAGTTCTGGCTCCCAGTCTCATATGCCTCTGACACCAACTGAATATTTTTTATGCTGCATGTCATTATTTATGTTTCTGTAAAGCTGTTCTTGACCGATGTGCTTCATGCAGTCCTTTCAGTAATTAGGAACTTTATTTTTGTTGGAATGCTCTATTTTTATACTCCAATCATGACACATTCATTCCCTTTTTCTAATCCTCCATCTTGCCATCCCTTTACATAGGCCACTTTCCTGCCAAATGACCTATATCCATCTCCAGCTCAAACATATAAACCTGACTAAAGGGCAATTAATGGATTAGAATGCTGGATTTGATTCTTCCTTACATCATAGCCACATAAGACAAAAGGCATATTATTTCAATGTATTTTAAAGGAGTTATAGTTCTTTTTGTTGCTTATTGTCACATGTACAATAATGGTACAGAGCCTAATTTGTGACTGTGACACAAATCCTTCACTCATGCTTTGCATGAAAGAGGCAATCAATAAGAGCAGATGCTTACTTCATGATGGGCAAAAATCATCATTAAAGACTTTGATACTTGGAATAAATTGTCCAGAAAAGAGGAATGAAGAAGTGCAACTGGGAAGCAGTTTTATGTGATGGGAACATTCTATCTCAGACACTGGCAAACCCTACAGTTTGCTTTCATTATTTTACGCACTTATCTGATGTTATGATAGATTAAACATAGCAACCCAAAGTGGTCTAACAGGTGGTCTTCTTCAGAAGTGGAGAGCAAGCTTTGATCAAATATAGGCCACTAGGAAGTATGCAGCCGTGTGATGTAAGGATTTTCACTTTTATGATGTTTTGGCCATGCCTGGCCATATGAAGCTCAATACCGGTAGGGTTAAAACTTTTAAACAAGGTTTGGGCTGTTAGATTTTGTACTCCGTGAAATAGGCTATGAAGAGGCAATGTACTATGGTGGTTAGAGCAACAAATTGAGAGTCAGAAGACACTAAACCTGGGTCTGTGGACATGGTGTTCTCAAGCCCTTTCTTGAGTATCCACACTGCATTGTAAACCTGGGCTTACCATTGCTGGACCCCGGTGTCTCAGCCATGCTAATGCAGTCACACTGCACTACACAGACCTTCTGACTCAGGTCTGTGGCATGGCCGGCATCCACACTGAAAAAGGACAGGGCTTGGACTGGAGTCACAGTGGATCTCAAGCTCTGACTTACCCCCTGGTGGCGTGCTAGGACCCGGGTCCTGAGTGCTTGCTAACCTGAGTCAGACTGATTTGTATGTGAACGGAAAGAGGGGGGTGGTGAGCTCAAAGCTGAGTCAGACCCTGGGCTTAGTGTGCAGTGTTGACATACCCACAGCAATCTGGGGCAAGTCAATTTACCTCTCTTGTCTCTGTTTGCCTGCACATTCTTTATCTTGTCTATTTAGACCATATGTTCCTCAAATGAAGTGCTTGTACAGCACCTTGCACAAAAAGTCTCCAGTCTTGATTCCTGCCCAGAAGTGCTACTCAAATACAAAAATTGGGTAAAATTGTCAAAAGCACCTAAATGACTTAGAAGCCAAAGTCCCATTTCCAAACGTGACTTCGACACCAAGGGTTAGATCCGCAAAGGAGACTTAGGCTTAATTTTGTAACATCTAACTTTAAGTGCCCTGGTGCCCGGTAGAATTCAGAGCCCTGAGTTAGGTACCCAAGCTCCCTGTACAATGCAGAGGGAGAGTTAGGCGTCTAAGTTTGGGATTCACAGAAGCCAGCATGCTGACTGGGGAGCTGCCTAACCTAGCCAATAGGAAACCCTCTAAGGGACTTAGCTGTGAAGCTCTGGGCCAGAGGGAGGTGTCTCTCTCTGCTCAGGCTTCACAGCTGTGAATCCTCGCCTGGAATATGGCACCTAAGTTCTTTCTCACACAAAACTGAGGCAGGGGGTGTTGCCTTTAGCCCAGTGGCTAAGAGCACTCACCTCAGATGTGGGACACCTAGGTTCAAATTCTCCCTCTGCCTGATTCAATGCTCATTGGAACATGGACTTAGGATGAGTGCCTATCCACTGGGCTACAGAATCACACTTTTTGATGGCTCAGTAAATATTTAATACAAAATGAAAGAGCTTCAACAGAATAAAGACCCATCCCAGAACTCCTCATAGCCCTGGGGCTAGAGTACTCATGTGGGAGTTGGGAGACCAGATTTCACGTCTTTGCTCCATATGAAGAAAGATTGGGATTTGAACCTGCATCTCCTGTAGCCTGGTTGAGGGTTCTAACTAGTGAGGAAAAGGTAATAAGGGCCATCACCACCACCATTTTGTGTGATGCCTGATCTTGTAGGCATGGTCTGAGACCACATTCCAGACCACAGCCCATAGGTGAGAGAAAATGCCAAGTTTGGGGGATACTGTCAGGGCTTCGGTGTGAACTGGGTGCTGGGCATCAGGGCTTAGGCAGCTTTGTGCATACTAACCAGCAGGAGTTTAGGCACCTGGGGAATTTAAGTGCATACAGAGCTAAGCAGCAGTTGAGCAGGGGATTTGAGGATCTAAATTTTTGACTTAGCCACCTAAATCCCTTTGTAGATCTCGCCCCCAGGATCCTAATTCTAATGGGTTGTCTTGCAATGGCCACTACTGGAGAAACTTATTGTGTGGGCCTAGCTTCTTTCTTGCCAAACCCCAGTTCAAGAGACTTAAGCTCACCTTCACTTCTCTGGATGTGAAATGGGATTAGTTGATGAGACTGAGTAACCCACGATATGCCAATGTCAGTGTTGAACTCTTCTTGCAAGTCTTTTGGTTTACCCATGCTGTGCAGCTGCTTTGGGTATATCTGATGCAGTGGGTCAGCTGTAAATATCATGGGCTAGATCCTCAGCTGGTGTCAATAAGCATAGCATTATTAACTTCACTGTGAGTATGTTTGGTAGTATGAAATTACTATACATACCCATCAATCTGCTAGTATGTAATGAGCCATAAGTGTGTTCCAGTATATTAGTGTGACACATTAGTCTATGACACCAATGACATTCTGCTAAAATGGTTCAGCAGTGAAGTAGTTGAGAATTTAAATATCTACTTGGTTTTGGGCTTCAGAGTTAACAACTCATTGAGATGAATGAACCGGTTCACATCTTTCAGAGGTATTGTTTCAGGCTCTTTGCAGACTCAGGAAGATAACACTGCATCAGTTACACTCAAGTCACATTTTCAAGGTTCTCTTCACTACCATGAGAGGTAATCACATTTCATAAACATGAAAACTGAGCTGCTGGAGCACAATTCTGCAACAAAGATTGATTCTGCAGTACAGTCTCTGCCAGCGAGTTGCACCATATGTAGAGCCCCGATCCAGAGGTGTAGGTTTTATTGCAGACTCTCATTTCTACCAAAAGCTCAGCTGCCATCTGTCATTCACAAGACAGGAATGAGGGTCAGAGCCAGAAATAACAAGTTTGCTTCCAATGACTAAGTGATTGAGAAGAATGGAAACCTCTCCTAACCCTTACTATGGATCGTTTGCTTTAGCTCTCAGCTGTGGGGATATTTAAGAGAATCAAAGGTGATCAGCTTTGCTTGTTAGCCTTTAAAATGCATATCTCCTTGCTTGACTGAAGCCATTTTGCTACACTACTCAAACATCAGTCATTGTAATTGCAACATTAGCTATGCTCCACACAACTTTGCAGCCCCATCGCTGCTAGTGTGCTCTTCTTTAATGTGCCTCCCCCTGCACTGGGTCTCTTCAGCATTGCTCGGGAGATTGAAAGTGAACTGTTACTTTCATTCTAATCTGGGGACCATATATTGCCATTCAAAAAAGCAGGAACATCTTTGAAGGCCAACACCCAATGATGTCACACAATCTCATTGTTTTCATAGATTCCAAGGCCAGAAGGGACCATGGTGATCATGCAGTGTATTGACAATTAAGTCACTCTAGTTAAGCAACTCTACTTCTCTAGGGTTTTTGATTTCAAAAGGGCTGACTTTCAAAAATTAAGGAAATTAGTTAGGGAAGTGGATTGGACTGAAGAATTTATGGATCTAAAGGCAGAGGAGGCCTGGGATTACTTTAAGTCAAAGCTGCAGAAGCTATCGGAAGCCTGCATCCCAAGAAAGGGGAAAAAATTCATAGGCAGGAGTTGTAGACCAAGCTGGAAGAGCAAGCATCTCAGAGAGGTGATTAAGAAAAAGCAGAAAGCATACAGAAAGTGGAAGATGGGAGGGATCAGCAAAGAAAGCTACCTTATTGAGGTCAGAACATGTAGGGATAAAGTGAGACAGGCTAAAAGTCAAGTAGAGTTGGACCTTGCAAAGGGAATTAAAACCAATAGTAAAAGGTTCTATAGCCATATAAATAAGAAGAAAACAAAGAAAGAAGAAGTGGGACCGCTAAACACTGAGGATGGAGTGGAGGTTAAGGATAATCTAGGCATGGCCCAATATCTAAACAAATACTTTGCCTCAGTCTTTAATAAGGCTAATGAGGATCTTAGGAATAATGGTAGCATGACAAATGAGAATGAGGATATGGAGGTAGATATTACCATATCTGAGGTAGAAGCGAAACTCGAACAACTTAATGGGACTAAATTGGGGGGCCCAGATAATCTTCATCCAAGAATACTAAAGGAATTGGTACATGAAATTGCAAGCCCATTAGCAAGAATTTTTAATGACTCTGTAAACTCAGGGGTTGTACCGTATGATTGGAGAATTGCTAACATAGTTCCTATTTTTAAGAAAGGAAAAAAAAGTGATCTGGATAACCACAGGCCTGTTAGTTTGACATCTGTAGTATGCAAGGTCTTGGAAAAAAATTTGAAGGAGAAAGTAGTTAAGGACACTGAGGTCAGTGGTAAATGGGACCAAATACAACACGGTTTTACAAGAGGTAGATCATGCCAAACCAACCTGATCTCCTTCTTTGAGAAAGTAACAGATTTTTTAGACAAAGGAAACCCAGTAGATCTAATTTACCTAGATTTCAGTAAGGTGTTTGATTCTGTACCACATTGGTAATGATTAGTTAAATTGGAAAAGATGGGGATCAATATGAAAATTGAAAGGTGGATAAGGAATTGGTTAACAGGGAGACTACAGCGGGTCATACTGAAAGATGAACTGTCAGGCTGGAGGGAGGTTACCAGTGGAGTTCCTCAGGGATCGGTCTTGGGACCAATCTTATTTAATCTTTTTATTACTGACATCAGCACAAAAAGTGGGAGTGTGCTAATAAAGTTTGCAGATGATACAAAGCTGGGAGGTATTGCCAATTTAGAAAGAGACCGGGATATCATACAGGAAGATTTGGATGACCTTGTAAACTGGAGTAATAGTAATAGGATGAAATTTAATAGTGAGAAGTGCAAGGTCATGCATTTAGGGATTAATAACAAGAATTTTAGTTATAAACTGGGGACGCACCAATTAGAAGTAACAGAGGAGGAGAAGGACCTTGGAGTATTGGTTGACCACAGGATGACTATGAGCTGCCAATGTGATATGGCTGTGAAAAAAGCTAATGTGGTCTTGGGATGCATTTGGCGAGGTATTTCCAGTAGAGATAAGGAAGTGTTAGTATCGTTATACAAGGCCTGGTGAGACCTCACCTGGAATACTGTGTGCAGTTCTGGTCTCCCATGTTTAAGAAGGATGAATTCAAACTGGAACAGGTACAGAGAAGGGCTACTAGGATGATCCGAGGAATGGAAAACATGTTTTATGAAAGGTTTCAGAGTAACAGCTGTGTTAGTCTGTATTCGCAAAAAGAAAAGGAGTACTTGTGGCACCTTAGAGACTAACCAATTTATTTGAGCATAAGCTTTCGTGAGCTACAGCTTAGCTCACGAAAGCTTATGCTCAAATAAATTGGTTAGTCTCTAAGGTGCCACACGTACTCCTTTTCTTTTTGTCTTATGAAAGGAGACTCAAGGAGCTTGGCTTGTTTAGCCTAACGAAAAGAAGGTTGAGGGGAGATATGATTGCTCTCTATAAATATATCAGAGGGATAAATACTGGAGAGGGAGAGGAATTATTTAAGCTCAGTCCCAATGTGGACACAAGAGCAAATGCATATAAACTGGTCTTCGGGAAGTTTAGACTTGAAATTTAGACAAATGTTTCTAACCATCAAAGGAGTGAAGTTTTGGAATAGCCTTCCAAGGGAAGCAGTGGGGGTAAAAGACCTATCTGGCTTTAAGATTAAATTCAATAAGTTTATGGAGGAGATGGTATGATGGGATAACATGATTTTGGCAATTAATTGATCTTTAACTATTCATGGTAATAGGCCCAATGGTCTGTGATGGGATGTTAGATGGGGTGGGATCTGAGTTACTACAGAGAATTCTTTCCTGGGTATCTGGCTGGTGAATCTTGCCCATATGCTCAGGGTTCAGCTGATCACCATATTTGGGGTCAGGAAGGAATTTTCCTCCAGGGCAGATTGGAAGAGGCCCTGGAGGTTTTTCGCCTTCCTCTGTAGCATGGGGCACAGGTCACTTGCTGGAGGATTCTCTGCTTCTTGAAGTCTTTAAACCACGATTTGAGGACTTCAATACCTCAGACATAGGTGAGAGGTTTATCGCAGGAGTGGGTGGGTGAGATTCTGTGGCCTGCATTCTGCAGGAGGTCAGACTAGATGATCATAATGGTCCCTTCTGATCTTAATATCTATGAATCTATGAATCCACCCTAATTGAAATCCCATGTTGACAATCCCAGCGGTCTTTTTGTCACCTTTGATTTCTTCCTCCAACCTTTCCCCTTCCTGCCTTGACTTCTCTCTGCACAGGATCTCACTGATTTCTTCATTGACAAAATGTGGTGAGATCTCTCTGCTCCTTCTCGCTTATCTTTCTTTTTCCCTCTTCCTTCTCCCCTCCTGTGAGAGGGAGCCTCTTGTGGCAGCTTCCCTGATATTGCCAGCCCTTCAGCCACTCAAGCACTCTCCTCTGGACTCTGCCAGCCCCTACTTTGCCTTACAAACAAACACTTGAACTCTTCAGAAGCATGCCTCCTATAATGTCCAGCCCCCGTCACTGAATGCTCACAGTAACTACCTGGTTCCCTACTCCCAAAGCAATCTCAGTAAGACTCCCCGTGCAACCTCTGGGAAACAGCAAAATTTTGTCACGTGGTATTTGTGGCATAAGTAACGTGGGAAATCCACCTGCTGTTAAGTCTATAACCCATTTAGGGCCTGATTCTAAGTACATTGAAGTGGATGGGATTCTTTCGATTGAAATCAAAAGGAACTGGATCCCACCTATCCTAACTTATCTTGTCAAATGCACCAACCTGATGTCTCACTGTTGATGATCAAATAAGTCTATGTTCTAATGCACAATTTTGAGAAAATCATATAAACTTAAATACCACTATGTGAGGAGTCTATATCTCCCACTTAAGGAACTCCTAATGCATCCCAGAGCAGGCAATAAGAACCAGGGTAAAATCTGAGCTCCACCGAGATCAATGAAGGGTTTGCCACTGATTACAATGGAGCCAGGATTTCACCCCAAATATTCCTGGGGAAAGAAAGAGGAAGAAAAGGCAGGAATATGGGGAGGATTTATGCATAAAACTTAATTTTAATCCATATTAACTTTGTTATTTTAATACTGAGCCATCAGTGAGCACAACCCTTCCCCTAAACAAAAAATACACCTCATTGTTTTACAGCAGTGATTCACAAGCTTTTGTACTGGTGACCCCTTTCACATAGCAAGCCTTTGAATGCGAATCCCCTCTTCCCCCATTTAAAACACTTTTTTATATATTTAACACCATTATAAATGCTGGAGGCAAAGCAGGGTTTGGGAGTGGAGGCTGAAAGCTCGCCACCCCACACATAATAACTTCGTGACCCCCCCTAAGGGGTCCTGAGGTTCAGTTTGAGAACCCTTGTTTTACAGTAACTAGCCCCCAAACACTGTTCTTGCTCTAGTGTTTGTGATCTAGTGTTTGCGTTGCCTAGGGAGGTGGTGGAATCTCCTTCCTTAGACGTTTTTAAGGTCAGGCTTGACAAAGCCCTGGCTGGGATGATTTAATTGGGTATGGGTCATGCTTTTGAGCAGGGGGTTGGACTAGATGACCTCCTGAGGTCCCTTCCAACTCTGATATTCTATGATTCTATGATCATAACTATACAATATCACAGCAGTTTCTTATGAAGATGTACAATAAGGAGAACCAGGTCAAACACGTCAGATGTGTCTGGCCTGGGGATCTGAGAGTTTACAAGTCTGATGCAGCTCCTGATGAAGGCAGTGGGTGCTTTTCCATTGACTTCGGTGGGAATTGGACCAGGCCCTAAATGCAGAATGCAGTACAATAAACACACATGTGTAATGGCAAATGCACATTCCACTGAGCACTGTGCAGTTCAGAAGGGGGGTTTTAGAAGCAAAATTGTTAAATTGTGGTAGTGTCTTTCACCCTGAAAGATTTCAAAGCATATTTTAAATTAACAGGCTGAATAGGGTGCTCCATTCACCGCTGGGTTGGCACCTGCTCCTGGTCACTCTGGGGATTATCTCTCAAGGCCAACACCCGCATCCACAGTTTGTACGCCATCACTCTGACTCTGGTCTGCAGCTCCTCTTGCTCCAAGGCCCACAGTGTCCTCTTTGTGATGTAGCCCTCCGGCTAGGTCACTGAGCGTTCCCCCTTCCGGGGTCAGTTCATCAGCAGTCCTAAGCAGTCTGCCCATTCACAGCATCAGTTCTATGCCATGCCGTGGTGCCTGGTAGGAGAACCTGGGCCTGCCCTCCTCTCCGGGTTCCAGTCCAGGGACCCTCAGCTCAGCAGTTCCAGGCTTCCTCTCTCTGCCCTCTCTGGGCTGCTTCCTCCCACTCTGGTTCCCCTTCTCATTCCAGGTATACCAGCTCCAAGAGCCCTTCTCCCATTTCCCAGGGAGTGACTGCTGCCTGCCATCCTGCAGCCTTTCCCAGCAGCCCCCAATTTGTAGCCCTCTACCTGGCTTTATAGGCCCCGCCTGTTCCAGCACAGCTGAGCCTGCTTGTAACCAGTTAGTTCTCTGCTCCCTGGCTCCTTCTCCAGGTGCAGCCTGGGCAGTTAATTAGCCTACCCGGCCACTTTAACCCCAGTCTGTCCTGTATGTCCCATCACATAGGCGTAGTGTTATGTGATACCTTCTGCCACAACTCAAATGCAGCCATCTCTGGTGTGTAATATGGCAGCTGTTTAACAATGCAGGGCAATTTTAGGACAGGATGAGAAAAAGCACTACTCAGTTGATATTGAAGGAGGGATTTAGGGATGCAGAATTGAATTGCCCATGTTGGAATTTTGACTGGACACTTGGATTAGCAGCCCCTGTTCTTGTTTAAAACCTCAGGAGATATGGAACGGGCACAAGTAGTCAAGAACTCACTCCTATGCTTCCTCAGAAAGGTGGTGCCCTCAGCAGCACACAGATTCCTAACCCCACATCGTCTTTAAGTGTCACCCAGTTTTCCGTTTCACCAGCTGGTTCTAACACAGGGAGGTCAGGATATTTTAGCTAACAGTTTGCATTTGGGATTTGCCCCAAACATGCATGTGCCACTTAAGTTCTGCTGCTCTCTGTACTTCAGGCCTAAAGGATCTGCTGTAGCATTGTCCAAAATCTCCTATGGAATTCCAAACCCAAGTTAGTTTTTCAGTGGGTTATTCCCCTAGCAAAGGTGAAACCAACTATGCCCTCTGGCAAGCAGAGGACTCTGACCAAAGGGCAGTGGCATCGCAAATAGAATGCTAACAAAGGTCAGGTGCTATGGAGACAATCAGCCAGCGCTCAGTCAAAGGTGGACATTGAAAGCTGGCACAGCCCAGGAAATGTAGTCTGAACTAAATTAACCCCTCGAGTGAGGAACTTCATGCCATCCCAAATTATAACATCCACCCACTGCACTGCAATCACTTCATCCACTGTTCAAATATGCTCACCACCTCAGCCTTGCCATGTAACAGCTGTGTAAGGAAGCATGGCAACAATCCATACAAAGGTAGGACCAGACGTGAACACTGAGCAGTGTTCCCAGAGATGCCCACTGGCATTGAGAAAGCACGCTTTTGTCTGTACCACAAGACGTCATTGTAAGGGGACGGCCAGAACCTCAGCTGGTGTAAATCTGTGTAGTTCCACGGACTCAGAGATAGCTGCCTGGATTCACCCTAGCTGAATGTCTGCCCATGAGGTTGCACACCATACAACAGTGCTATCGTTATAAATCTCAAAAGGCCACCATTTTGCCCCCATTGCCAGGGCACAACTCCCCCTCTGGCCCAAGGAACCTTTCAAGGAAAACTTGAAACATGGGATGAGCTTTTCTCAACTCATTCGGGAGCCCAGATATCTGGCTATGGCCTTACCTTTCTAGGGCACTGGTTCTAGGAAGGCTCAGGTGATAAAATGCTGGTAGCACATGGTGACCTGTGTGAACTGAGCCTGCACCTAGATATCTGTCTGTCTCCTGCAGTATCTCAGTCCAGTTCCATGTGGGCAGAAATTGACATAAACAGGGCTTCTGATTTTGGGGGATTATTCATTTCTTTTTTCTGGGTTGGCTTTTTTTTGTCAATTTTTGAACTTTATGTAGATGTCCAGAAATTGGGGGTTTTCAGGGTTCTCTCTTTGTATATCCTGTAATGTATATCATAAACATTATTCATTACAGTGGTATATATGAGAATGAGCGATCTCTTTGTAATGTTCCCTAGTGCACTTTAACATAGTAGTGTTTCAAAGAGCATTATGTTAAAATGCACTATGGAACCTTCAGTGACCACCAGTAGGGGCTATACAGACTGATTAGCACACAACGTTAGCGCACTTTAGAACGTTTAAACTACTCCACATTTCTGCTTCACGTAGACAAGCTCTTAGATACAAGTAACGATTTCTGGTATTTTTCCAATGTTTGTTAGATAAACACTGATTTCATTTTTTTTTTTTTTGGTATTGGTGGGCTTTTATTGGTGTTTATCGGTTAAAACTGAAAATCAGAAACTCTAGAACTAACAAAGAATGCAATGCCCTGAGCAACTTTGTTGTCAGTCTTAGCAGAGAAGAAAGTGAGACCAGGGGCTTGGCCAGGCACGTGGTGACGTAGGGTATGGGGCACGCTCAGAAGTGGCCCAAAGCGTTTTCAGCCTCCCACACTGGCGTGGCCAAGCAAAAATATATAAACTAGAGCAGAGAAAACAAAACACCCCAAACCAAAACATGGCTGAGCAATATGGACCCCACTTGCCCACCCTAGAGCTGGCCCTTGGCATGCTTTGTACACTAATTAGAAATGCAGTGGGAAATATTTCCATTGGGGGCACTCTGGGCACTGGGCTATGTTCTATGGTAAAGGTGATTGTCATGATATAACAATTGAGATAGCAGCTTAGGTTATAGACTCTTACTGCCCCGGGCCCCAATTCCACGTAATTACACGAATGCAGCAGCGTAGTGTGCTAGACTCCAGCTGCAGAGGTAAGTACATGGATCTGTCTGGAATTACACAGGAACAGGGGTTCATTTCAGAATGCTGTTCACTTCTAAGGGAGCTACATGATAGTTACATAGTTACGTATCAGGATGCAGGAGATTGAGGCATGTGCTGGAACGCCCCATGATTGCTTGCGAGAACAGTGGGAGGGTAATTACAAGCTTCCCCATAAACCAAGTTCTGCCTTGTGGTTAAAATTCTGTCCTTCTGCGCAGGATGGGGCACATTACTTGAGCGTGTCACGCAGGCAATCCTGGTTCCTAGGAGACTCCTAGATCACCCTTTCCAGCTGAGCTCTCTCACTTTGTAGGCTTTCCCGACCCGTTCTGAGCTGTGCCCAAGAGTGGCAATTCAGCCGCCCTATCAGGATCAGAGGGGGGAGGATGAGGTGGGGGAAGGAGAAAGTGCTGTACTGGCTGCTTCACAGCTGAAGCTGACCCTGACTTCCTTTAGCGGGCCAACAAGCCTGGGCCACATGAGTGGACCCCACTGGTTGAGGGAAGCTCCAGTCAGGCACCAGGAATGGCAGTATAAGAGGAGTGGGTGGCAGATGCAGCGAGATAGGTGTAGCCAATGCAAAGGGGACCCTATCAAGGGTATGGACCCTACACAAGGTGTCTACCCCCCACTCCCTGCCCCGCCGCTAGAGGGGCTGGTCTTGTGGTGCACAGTGTGGCTGCACAGGGGCTGTCTGAGTCCTGCCTGGGTCATGGGATAGATTAACGGGGGAGGGATGGAGTCTGATCAGCAAACGGATACTGACTGTAACCCATTCAAATCAGCTCCCTGTGTCCTAACTGCTCCGAACCAGGAATGCGAACATTTACACAAGCAAAGCGGTTCTTTTGGGCATCTTAACAAACTGATAAACCATAATGTCCAGACCACGGTCTCTCTGGAGTTGCTGAGCACACTTCATCGATCAGCTGTTGCAAGAGGTCCAAGGTTAACCCTGTGGAGAGGAGTCAACGCTGGAGCAGACTCTGGGGCTGCTTCGCTTCAGGTGCTGGGTTAACATTTTCTAAAGCACCTACATGACTTAGGAACTTAAATCCCAGTTTCAAAAGCGACTAAGGGCTTGTCTACACATACAAGTTGTCCCCCTTTAACTATATCAGTGCAGTTAACGTGTTATAACCCCACCAATGTGGATATAGCTATATTGGTACAAAGGCACTTTAGACCAGTCTACATTCCATATGGGAAGGGGAATAAGCTATACCACTCTAAGATTATGTCTACAATAACGAGCTTACAGTGGCATAATGGAGCTGTGCCACTGTAAGATCACTCAGGTAGCTGCTCTGTGCTGATGGGAGAGAGCTCTCCATCAACATAATAAAACTACCTAAACAAGCGGCGGTAGCTATGTCAGTGGGAGAAACTCTGTGTACACTATCACTTATGCTGGTGAAACTTATGTTGCTCAGGAGTGGTTTTTTTACACCCCTGAGCAATGTAAGGTTTGCTGAACTCAGTGGTAATGTAGACATGGCCTGTGGCACCTTTATACCAGCATAACTGCAGTCACACTAGGGCTTGTACTGTATATAACTATTTATAACTATTTCAGTTAAAAAAATCACACCCTTAATTGACAGTTATAACTGTACAAAAAAGTTCATAGACTAGGTTTTAGGCATTTTGGACCATAAGTCTGATGGGACCTAGGGCCACATTTGCAAAGGTGTTTAGGTGCATAAAGTTGCTGATAGTGCCTAGGCAGGTTGGGCACCTAACTGCAATTGATTTCAGCTCCCATGAGAGTTGGGCACCTAACCTGCTTAGGTGCATTTGAAAATCCCACTAGGCATCTCTCTGCACCTTAAGCTGCAGCACTTTTGAAAATTTTACCCACAATAAAGAAAAAGGAAAAATAAAACTAAGACTATGTCTGCCCTGCCCTGCAGCTTGGACAACAGGGTGCGAATAGCAACATGTGCCAAAGTGCTGTGCTGTCTGCGGGCGTGAATTTAAGAATTCCTAACTCAGATCAATGTAATCCTGGTGGAAGAGGACTACATCAATGCAAACTAGGGACCTTTTAGTTCCCTGCAGTCTGAACAGCAGGGTGGTGCGGATAGGGGTGCCAATTTTGGTTGGACGTATTCCTGGAGGTTTCATCACGTGACATAACCTTTAATTGAAGATTAATCTGGAGACTCCAGGACAAGCCTGGAGAGTTGGCAAGCCCAGGTGAGGATATGCCCTAATACCCAGAGCTCCCACAACTCAGAATAACAACTAAGATTGGCAATGGGAGACAAATTCCACTGTAAGAGTTCAGTTGCTGGAGATCCTTTGTCAGTCTGTTAAAACGTGTGTTCTTGGGAAGGTAAGTTCTCAGAGGGAAAATATAGAAGTATTTAGTGCTGTAACAGAACGTCCAGTTTAATGCATGACTCTCCATTAAATGTAATTCATATTAACATGAAATATTGTGTGTGAGTTTGTGTGCTTGTAAATGGGTCAGCTGCACCCTCAGCAACCCCTCATGACCGAGGTAGCTCTGCAGCACCCTGCCTCCATTTCCTCTCTTCAGATGAACGGAAATAATCTGCAAATACTTTGTATCCAGTAACACCCTTTCTTGGGGCCTGGGTTTAAAACAATTAGGCTCCTTAGCACAGGCCTCTGCCTGCCTTGTCCAACTCTGGTTTTGAGGGGCTCACGGACAAACTCCCTCTGCTGCTTTCCTGCTGCCTCCCGGTTTCTTAGGGTCCCTGCAGCCCTGCTCTCATTTTCCTTCTCCAGGCCTCTGCTAAATTTTGTCTCTTCTCTAGCCAAGCATCTCACTTAGGGCCTATTGAATCACATGACCTTCATTTTCCCCATCTGGGGAGTAGACTTGGCTGAGACCTCTCTCTCTTTAATGGGCTACACACCCTGTGACAGGGCTTAACAGTTGGGGTATGACTTTTCTGTTACATGCACCAGCGCAAACCAGGAGTGGAATCAGTGGCATCACACTGTAGAGGAGAGGAGAATCAGGCCACTGCTCTCTTAGAGATGGGATCAGAGAGAAGAGAGAAATGGAGAAAGAGAATGACATGGTGTCTAGCACTTTGTACATGATGCCTCCACATGGGGTGGAAAGTGCCATAGCAATCTGGCCCCAATAAACATGGACCAAGGGCTGTTACTAACATATTGCTTCCTTGTCAAATGTATCACTGATTCTGCAGCCAAGTTTCCTGCCAGCAAGACTGCAGCCGTGCCTCTCCATTGCTTTCATATGCAAAGAGGATGTTAACTCAATTGCCAATAAAATTCTAGTGGGTGTAGAGGACATCTGCCTTTCTAATGCTATGCTTGCCAATATGCCTCTTTTATGCTCCCAGAAGCCAAAAGCTCCTGCTTGAGCTGGTATTTTGACAAGCATTTCTGTTTTCTTGACACAATGGGCAAAGTGTGCACGGATGTCACATGCCACTCATCATATGTTTTTCATGCCATGATTAGCAGTTGCTGCATCTTTCTGGATGACGCTTGGCATAGCACTGGCCAAAGCAGAATTAGCAGTTTGTCCAGTGGGTTAAGCCTGCCATGTGAACTGACCGTTTAATTACGTGTCAGGGCATTAGGGACGAAGCTCCTGAGACTGCTGTGGTTGTAACACTCATCTGAAGTTGGTTTTGGAAAGCCACCAGCTAGGCTGAAGAGGGAAGGGGAATAAAGTTAATTAAGGAATATGTCAAAGGCAGGAATGAGGCCAGCTGCAGGTGTGCAAGTTAGCAGCAGGGTTGGGGGAATCATGGATCTTTTGGTGCATTGTCAATTTTGAAAAAGTTTTTAAAAATGGTTTCTGGTTGAACAGAAAATGAAAATTTTGGTGAACCAAAAAATGGAAAAGAAAATTGTTTTGGGTCTCTGTCTGGAAGCGGGGCTTGCAACAGACAAACCTTGAAAAGTCTCTAGATGTAGCTGTTTAAGCACTCAAAAGGCGTCAAAAATGTCACTGAACAAAATGTCCAGAGAATTATATATATATATATATACACACACACACGGGCGATAGGTCACAAAATCATTCACAAGCAGCGCAATAGTGTTAATAAGATCCATTCCATGTTTTTCTTACTACATTCTGCTGCACACCAGCAGCAACTACACCAGTACAGTCATCATCAGGAGGGCGCCCTTTGCTCATTGGGAAGGAGACTGCAGCCCTCTGCTCATTGAGAAGGAAACTGCAGTCCTCTGCTCATTGGGAAGGGCGCTCTGTACATGCAGCCCAGGTTGGCCAGGGTTGGTTAATTTCAGCCGAGCCTCCCTTTCTTGCCAGCCTGGATTTGAGCTGGCAGGTTAGTGAAAGGGAGAGCCCAGAGGTGGGGGGGAAGAGGCCATTCACCTGACCTGAGCTCAGCGCTGCAGGGAGCTAAGAAAGTAGATTTAAAAACAAAAGTCCGCTAGCCGGACTCCTTCCCCCACTTCCAGGGTTTCATTTCTGAAAACAGCTGGGCAGCTAACCCCAGGCCAAGCTAGGGGAAGGAGTAAAGGGCAACTGAAAGCAAGATAGCTCCGCCTTTGATCCTGTAGTAAGGGCTTCATCCCTGGAGGCATGGTGCCCGCAGGCCCACTGGGACACATGGCCCTGTCTCATTCCACCCCACCTTCCATCCATGTAATTCTCCTTGCTGGCTAACCTGCCTCCCGAGCCCTGCCCACTTCATTAGCCGTCTTTCCCTGCATCACAGGGTGTGCTACCTGCAATGGAACGGCGAGAAAGAACACATTTGGGTAAAAACATGCCCTGGCTAATGTGCTGCCCTCTCCAAAGTGCGCCAGGATTTAGCAAAGTATTTAATTAGCCCCCCCAGACTTCTTTTTCTCACTTGCAGATTATAGTGATCTCAGCCCAAGCAGCCCTGGAATATGATTCCTTCCAAGGACATGCCCAACTGAGATGTAATGACATTGACTTGGTGTGCAGCAGAATGTAGTAAGAAGAGCATGGAGTGGATTTTGTTAACACTACTGAGCTGCTTGTGAATGATTTCGTGACTATACATATTGGTGACTTCTTTCTCTGAATATCATTGTCATTGGCAGTGAAAGTCGCTAGATTGGTCACTGGTCACTTTTGACACTTCTTTTCTCGCTAGGGAAACCAAAAAGTCACTAAATCTAGTGACCAAGTCACTAAGTTCGCAACACTGGGCCTAGCTGGCTACATCGCCTGGTTGGCTGGAAGAGTCAGCAGATTGACTCTTAAGCCCAGCAGCAGCAGTCGTTTAGCAGCTGCTCAAAGCATTTGCCCATAGCTGCGTTAGTGCCCGTGCCTATTTGCACCCAGCCATGTCCTGGCCTTGCCTTGTTCCGGATAACCCAGTTCTGACTCTGGCTCTGCCCTTTGCCTCTGCACCTGGCTCTGACCCTGGGCCCCGACTCCTGGCTCCTGACACCGCTGTAACCACTAGACTTGACGCTTGCTCCAGCCACTAGGCATGAGTTGACCGCCCATGTCCCAGTCGCTGATCGTTTCACTTCTACAAGATCAAAATCTTTCATTTCAATTTTGGCCACGTTTGAATGGTTTTAGATTTTTTAAAAATAAAATCAAAATAAAATTTTGAAACAAAACATTGTTTCAAACCGAAAAATTGAAATGTTTTGTTTCAGAAGTGTCAGAATGAAATGTTTTGATTGTTTTCAAAATGTCTTTGTTTTGCGGGTTTTTTGTCCCCCTAAATGAACATTTTGGAGAAACTGATACCGATTTGTGAAAGGTTTCAGGGTAGCTAAATCTGCATTTTTCACCAAAAAGACGAGTTAGATGGAAAGTTTTGCCCAGCTCCAGTGAGGAGCAGTTTGTTGGAACATCCATCGTCTCTGTAATCTTATTCTCAGCCTGTCCAGGTCAAGGCTCTTATTCTGATTTACACCATGGCCCTTTTACCCCACTCTGGCAGCATAAAGGGTCTTAAAGTGTATGTCTACACTGCATTTTGGAGAGACACGCCCCCAATCCAGACCAACAGACAGGGGCTAAGGAGGTTCATGTTTGTGCTCTAAAAATAGCTGTATGGACATTGCAGCTCCGGCTGGGCTTGGGCTCCGAAGCCCCTACCTCTCCTTATGCTTCAAAGCCTGAACCACAACTTTAAAGTACTGTCTACAGAGCTATTTTCAGAGCACTTGCATAAGACCTGCTGGACTGAGTCTGTTGACCTGGGCTGGGAGGCTCACTCCAAAATGCTGTGTAGACACACCCAATGTGGCTATAAATGAGAAGGAGGCCCAGATTTCTGTGCCCTTGCTTTTCACTGGTCACTGTTTCATACCAAGTAATATGGCCTGGATACCTGGCTTGTTCTGCAGCACACTTTGCACCATAGTTACACGATTGCTTAAAAGGGCACTTCATCATGAACTGGGCTAGTACCCTACGTACAGGCCTGCCAGACTCAGCAGACTTCAGAAAGCATAACTCAGAGATGTTCAACGTCTAATTTGTGCATCCAGATTCCCTAACGAGAAACTCCCACGCCCCTCCACCTAAAGAACCCAAGCAAATGTCCCTTTCCTCTCAATGAAAGAATATTTAACTCTGCAATAAAGAAATGTGGAGATTTGTTGTATGACTGTAGCAGTGAAATGAAATTGTATAGGGCCAGGCTTCAGATATGATCAAGTTCTGTAAATAAATATATATCAGCAGTGAAAGTCCATACCTTTTTTAAAGCCTGATTTGTATGCCTAATTTGCATGCTGTATTACTGCAACTTTGCATGCAAAGACTGGATAATCACGCATGCAAATGATTACTTAGTTTGCATGGACTATTACTCAGTGTGCTCATGATGCAGTACTTGTACATAAAAATCATTTTTACAGTAGGCCCCAACACTTGAGAAAATTAGGATTTTGCTGTGTATTTGGGAAGGAGCCTAGGCCTTAAAATACTTTTAATGAATATTAGGAAAATAATTAGTCAGTTTCTGAGTGATCTGACAACAGGGACCAGTCTGTATGTATGCAATGGAGCAACACAGACTGACAAGAAAACAGATTTCAGCTTCTAATGTTAGAGAGGTTATTGTAAATGACCGTAGAAACAAAAGCTTTTTAGAATATGCTGTAGATGCTTAGACAGTGGCCTTTGACTTTCAGAAATGACGGCTGAGTGTATATCTGCCGCTTTCCCCTGGTTCTATGGCGGTAAGCAGAATCCGGTAGCGACTTAGAGAAATCACGAGCTGTAGCGAGGAGTTCACCATGTCAACAAGTCCGAAGGACGGGCTTCCTTACGCTTTGTGCACCTTAGCTAGGCATTCCTCTCGACAGCACCGGCTGACTGATCCGGAGGTACCTGTGGGAAGAGTAAGGCAAAAGAAAATGGGAAGAATGGAGACTGCAAGTGCCATGGGTGTAGAAGAGGCCGGATGGTCTGTGGGGTGAGCATGGGGCTGGGATCCAGGACCTCCTGCGTTCCAGCTTCGGTTTTGTGCTACGGTGGCGCAGCAGCAGCACCACGACTGCAGTTCACGCTGCACCGGCTGGTCTATGTCCTCCGCAGCTGACCTGTGTTCGGACAGAGACACTCAGGCCTGCCTGTAAAGGCCGGTGCGCTAAGAATGTCCGTCTACGTTTATCATTTCGCTGGTTATAGAGGTATACAAGAAAGAATCTGCGTAAGGGCCTTCTCTCACTGTGACAGTCGGAGGCCTTTGGCTAAGCAGCAGAGGCAGCCATAAGCTGGGAAGAGACCAGTCACCTCCTCACCTTCCAAACGAGTCAATATGGGGCTGTGAGGAAGGTGATCCGATCTACCACCTCCAGACAAAGGGAAGAGCCTAGACGATGTAAAAGGAAATTTAGTCTGATAGTTTTCTGTCTGGTAAGAACTCACTTATCAATAAACACAGTTGGGAAACCCTTATGTCTTTATATAGGTAGTTGTGAAATCCTCACTTCTGTATTGTTTTCTCATAGTTCCCACTTTGCTCTTGTTTATTTGCATGGTCTCTGTCTGGTTCTGTGATTGTTTCTGTCTGCTGTATAATTAATTTTGCTGGGTGTAAACTAATTAAGGTGGTGGGATATAATTGGTTAGCTAATCATGTTACAATACGTTAGGATTGGTTAGGTAAATTTCAGTAGAATGATTGGTTAAGGTATAGCTAAGAATATTACTATATAAATTAGGAAGTAAGTTGGGATTCGAAAATAAGGAAAAAGGAACTTGGATTTAAGCTTGCTGGAAGTTCCTCCCAATAAACATCAAATTGTTTGCACCTTCAGACTTCGGGTATTGTTGTTCTCTGTTCATGCGAGAAGGACCAGGGAAGTGGGAGAGTGAAGGAATAAGCTCTCTAACAACATGCTTGGGCTAGTGTACACTACAAAATTAGAATGATGTAAGCTGCCTTGGGCTGACCTAGTTGTGCATGTGGCTACACTTTGATTTGTCTCCCACCAATAGAAAGAAAAGGAGGACTTGTGGCACCTTAGAGACTAACGCATTTATTTGAGCATAAGCTTTCGTGAGCTACAGCTCACTTCATCGGATGCATTCAGTGGAAAATACAGTGGGGAGATTTATATACACAGAGAACATGAAACAATGGGTGTTACCATACATACTGTAAGGAGAGTGATCACTTAAGGTGAACTATTACCAGCAGGAGAGTGGAGGGGTGGGGGAACCTTTTGTAGTGATAATCAAGGTGGGCCATTTCCAGCAGTTGACAAGAATGTCTGAGGGGGGGGGGGGTAAGGGGAAAGGAGGGAATAAACATAGGGAAATAGTTTTACTTTGTATAATGACCCATCCACTCCCAGTCTTTATTCAAGCCTAAGTTAATTGTATCCAGTTTGCAAATTAATTCCAATTCAGCAGTCTCTCCTTGGAGTCTGTTTTTGAAGTCTTTCTGTTGAAGAATTGCCACTTTTAGGTGGCATTTGCCACTGTAATCGAGTGACCAAAGAGATTGAAGTGTTCTCCGAATGTTTTTTAAATGTTATAATTCTTGACGTCTGATTTGTGTCGATTTATTCTTTTACGTAGAGGCTGTCCAGTTTGGCCAATGTACATGGCAGAGGGGCATTGCTGGCACATGATGGCATATATCACATTGGAAGATGTGCAGGTGAACGAGCCTCTGATAGTGTGGCTGATGTGACACCATCACAGGGCCTAATCACATCAGCCACACTATCAGAGGCTCATTCATCTGCACATCTACCAATGTGATATATGCCATCATGTGCCAGCAATGGCCAAACTTCCATTGTCCCGTCTTCTCTATGATTTTAAGAGGAGCTGTGAATTTATGATCCCCTTTGCGTAAAATTCCAGGTTTTTCTATTCTAACGAAGGAACCACACTCAAAATTTGGTTCCTTAGTACCCTGCTGCTTGTCTGTGAAAGCCTTATACTTTGCTTGGTTCTGTTCAACTGTTTTTCTCACATCATCCTCATTTGGAGCATTACGTCATGCCTTTAACAATCCAGCAATGTTCAGTTTAGTATTCATCTGTTTCCCATGCAGTAACTCTGTGGGTGATTTTTGCATTGTGGCATGTCGTGTAGCCCGATATGCTTGCAAGAAATCAGAAATGAGAGTATCCACAATCGCCCTTCCAGTTTAGCCATTTGCAAACTCTCTTTCAAACTCCTGTTAAACCGTTCAATTTCCCTATTGGCTTGAGGGTAATATAGGGATGACCTTCTGTGTAAAATGTTCCTCTGTGCTAGAAAAGTTTCAAACTCCAGGGAAGTAAATTGACTACCATTATCTGAAACCAGTTCTTTGGGTTACCTTCCCTGCTAAAAACTGAAGAGAGGAACTTAATTACTATAGCAGAAGAAATTTGCTATGTAAATGCTACCTCAAGCCATTTACTGAATAGTTTATTAAAGTGATGGCATAATGGCAGTCAACTGGAGCAGTATCAAAGGGTCCTACAATGTCAATCTCCACTCTTTCCCATGCAGACTCAGGAAGAGGAACAGGCTGTAATGGAGGGGTACATGTCACTGCTGTCTTATCATGCATTTGGCAAGTGACACAAGATTTTATGAGTGCTTCAGTTTGAGAGTCCATTCCTGGCCACCAATACAGATTTTGTAGTTGTTGTTTGGTTTGGACAATTCCTTGATGAATATCATGTGTCAGGTGTATGAGTTTTGACTGTAATTTGACTGTAATTCTTCTGGCTCAAGGAGCCTGTGTGTACCTCGTAGCACACAGCCATCAAACAAAGAAAGTTCATCCCGAACTCTAAAATAAGGCAGCAAAACTGGGTCAAGGTTTTTAGGGTTACGGGGCCATCTCTTTGTCAGAAATTCTTGTAGTTTTGGTCGAATTGGACATGCTGAACAAGCAGCTTGAAATTGTTCTTTTGTAACGGCAGTGAGAGTGCTTCTAATAAGCGCAACCACTACATCCTCATCCTCCGGTGGACCATCTGGTGAAGGCAAAGGCAGGTGAGAAAGGCAATCAGCGACCACATTTTGGTTTCCAGGCTTATATTCCAGTTCATAATTGAAAGAGAGTAGTCTTGCAGATCATCGAGCAATACGATATCCTGCTCTTCCCAGTCCTTTCGTGGTGAGCAACATTGTCAAAGGGCTGTGGTCTGTGCACAACTTGAACATGTGGCCCCACAGGTAAGTTCTCCTTTTTTCAGTAGTCCAGACACAAGCAAGTGTTTCTTTTTCGACTGTAGAATATTTTCTCTCAGCTTTACTTAGTGTCCTTGAAGCAAATGCAACAGTCCTCTCTGAGTTGTTCTCATGCAGTTGTGTGAGAACAGCCCCAAGTCCATAATCAGAAGCATCAGTAGATACAATTGTGGGCAATGCAGGACTGAATAGTGCAAGTACTGGACTATGTACAATCAAGTCTTTCACCGTTTCGAAACTAGCTTGTGCCTCCTAAGGTTGAACTTCTCCAGAGTAATTCCCAATGACAGAAGCATAATTGGGAATGAATTTTGCATACCAGGAGGTAAGACCCAAGAAGGAATGTAAGGTTTGCAAATCTGTTGGAGGAGGAGCATTTGAAATTGCCAGGATATGAACTGGATCAGGTTTTAGTCCAGCCTGAGAAATTGTATGCCCCAGAAAGGAGAATTCAGTTTGTCTAAATTTGCATTTGGACCAATTGAGCTAGAGGCCTGCTGTGCTGATGCAGTTTAGTACAGTCTGCAGGTTATTGTCATGCTGCTCAGAAGTATTTTCAAACATGATAATATCATCCAGATAGCACTGAACTCCATGTTGATTCTTCAGAATCAATTACATCATTTTTTGAAAGGCACTTGGGGCAGATGCGAGACCGTATGGGACACGTTTAAAACAAAATAGTCCCTCGTGTGTAATAAATGCTGTGAGGTCTCTGCTATCTTCATGCAACTAACCTGGTGGTTGCACTCTGCAAATCAAGAGTAGAAAACATCTTTGCTCCACGGAGTTCTGCAAATACTTCTTCTATGTGAGGAAGAGGATGGCTGTCAATCACAATAGCTTTATTTGGCTCCCTTAAGTCCACACAAAGGCGAATGCCTCCACCCTTCTTCTGCGTCACTACTTTTGTTGAAACCCATTCCGAGGAGTTGATCTCTTCAATAATGTCCTTTTGAACAAGTTTTCTGAGTTCCTCTGAAACAGCTTCTCTGACTGAAAATGGTAAGCGCCGTAACTTCTGTCATACAGGCATTATTCTGCATTTTAACTTTATGCAGAAACCCATGAGCACAGCTGAGTTTCTCCCCAACCTCGTGTTGTGTCCCAGCTGAAACTGGTGTGTGTACCGCAAGAGAGCTTTGCTGAGGAAGATCAATTCATCCATTAACTACCCTGAGATTTAAAGCAGCCAATAAATCTCTGCCAAGGACAGGATTGGCTTTGTGGACAATGTAGAGCTCTGCTGTTACACAGCAATCACCAAAAGTAACTATTACTAGCAGACAGCCATGTACTAGAATATTGTTTTTCAAATAGCACACCTAGTAAAATTTGGGTTCAGTAAGAGGCACATCTTTAAAGTAAAGTAAAGCTTATGCTCAAATAAATTGGTTAGTCTCTAAGGTGCCACAAGTCCTCCTTTTCTTTTTGCGAATACAGACTAACATGGCTGCTACTCTGACACCTGGCAGATAGATGGAATCAGGTAGTATAGATACTGCTGAGCCAGTGTCCAACATTAGCTGAATAGAGTGTGGTTTGCCTGAGGGTATGGCGGAAATATTTACAATGCACTTTATCTGTTTTGGAATATGTGCAGTAGTGATTTTGTCCACGCTCAGCATAGTAACATCTGGTATTGTAACTGCATGCACCTGATAATTGAACTGGCTACTGCAACATACTTTAGCAAAATGTCCAATCTTTTTGCAATGATTGCACTGAGCTACTTTTGGCGGTCATCCTGTGTAGCTTGCAAGGTGTTGTGGGGATCCACAGCAAAAACAGGCTTTTACTCTATTTTGAATTTGCTGATTTGGTGGTTTTTCATTAGTTTTCCTCTTGTAATCGTTTGTCTGCAGTGGTAGTGAACTTTTCTGCAAAGGAGTCACAGCCTTGACTGTGCCTCCTGTACCCATGCTCATTATTTTGGCTTCAGCTGTAGCTGACTCAATCTGAGTAGCAATGGTTATTGCTTTTTCTAGTGTAAGTTGTGGTTCTAGAAGTAAGCATTCTCTTACATGAAGCATGGTTGTTTTCTCAATGAGCTGGTCTATAATCATCTCATCTGCCATATTCCCAAAGTCACAAATTACAATCAGACTCCTCAGGGAAGCAATAAAGCAATAGCATTATAATTTCCCCTGGTTTCTGCTCACGCTGGCGAAATCTGTAGTGATTAGCTACTACATTCACTTTTGGCACAAAAAAATTCTTTAATGCTGTGAGTGCAGTCTCATATTTATCATCTGCAAGGGGAAAAGTGTAAAATATACGCTGCCCTTCTGCTCCAAGGCAGTGGATTAGCAGAACACTTTTTCTTACTTCAGAAATCTCTGTAGCAGTAATTGCAAGCAGATAAGTCTCAAACATATGGATCCAGGCAGTAAAAGCAATTGGAGGCTCACTTGGGCTTTGCAGAAAGCGTGCAGGTAGGTTCAGAGGCAGAAGATCCATACTCATCGCGAAAATGTTGTATCAACCAGGCAAGGTACTAATAAGCTTCAACAGGACTTTATTTTCAAAGTGGAAACCTCTTTACCAAGCTGCTGCTGCACCCTCTATAGCTTTCTCCCAGCCTCTCAACTCCTCCCCCCTCCTTCCTGTTTCCTGTCCTTTCAGACTCCCAACAGCCAGTGCTCCCAATTCTAATAATTACAAGCAACATCTAAACACCAAGCACCACACAATTCCTAATAGGCCCCCAAACAGCAGGGCCCGATAAAGCACAGTACATCACAGCACATTACTGCTAAAGTGCTCTGTCAAAGCCTCACTGACAGACCCCACCGAATTGGTTCTCGCTATGTCCCACAGCATTCTGTCCTCCATGTTCCCTGTGGATTCCGTTCCTCTTGTGGAGCTGCAGCCTTGTGCTTCCTGTGCTTGCAACACTTAGGATTATAGTGCAGAGCTGTGCAGGCTCAATGCTTCTGTCAGAGATGGCAGATAGTGAGGAGGGCTGGGTGCATTCATGGGATTTTGAAAAAAAAGACAAAATTATCCCTCTCTCCTGCTGGTAATAGCTCGTCTTAAGTGATCAGTCTCCTTACAGTGCGTATGATAACACCCATTGTTTCATGTTCTGTGTATATATCAATCTCCGCACTGTATTTTCCACTGAATGCATCCGATGAAGTGAGCTGTAGCTCACGAAAGCTTATGCTCAAATAAATTGGTTAGTCTCTAAGGTGCCACAAGTACTCCTTTTCTTTTTCCAAATACAGACTAACACAGCTGCTATTCTGAAACCTTTCATAAGACAGGTTTTCCATTCCTCGGATCATCCTAGTAGCCCTTCTCTGTACCTGTTCCGGTTTGAATTCATCCTTCTTAAACATGGGAGACCAGAACTGCACACAGTATTCCAGGTGAGGTCTCACCAGTGCCTTGTATAACAGTACTAACACTTCCTTATCTCTACTGGAAATACCTCGCCTGATGCATCCCAAGACCGCATTAGCTTTTTTCATGGCCATATCACATTGGCGGCTCATAGTCATCCTGTGGTCAACCAATACTGCAAGGTCCTTCTCCTCCTCTGTTACTTCTAATTGGTGCGTCCCCAGCTTATAACTAAAATTCTTGTTATTAATCCCTAAATGCATGACCTTGCACTTCTCACTATTAAATTTCATCCTATTCCTATTACTCCAGTTTACAAGGTCACCCAGATCTTCCTGTATGATATCCCGGTCTCTTTCTAAATTGGCAATATCTCCCAGCTTTGTATCATCTGCAAATTTTATTAGCACACTCCCACTTTTTGTGCCGAGGTCAGTAATAAAAAGATTAAATAAGATTGGTCCCAAAACCGATCCCTGAGGAACTCCACTGGTAACCTCCCTCCAGCCTGACAGTTCACCTTTCAGTGTGACCTGCTGTAGTCTCCCTGTTAACCAATTCCTTATCCACCTTTCAATTTGAATATTGATCCCCATCTTTTCCAATTTAACTAATCATTCCCCATGTGGCACAGTATCAAACACCTTACTGAAATCTAGGTAAATTAGATCCACTGGGTTTCCTTTGTCTAAAAAATCTGTTACTTTCTCAAAGAAGGAGATCAGGTTGGTTTGGCATGATCTACCTCTTGTAAAACCATGTTGTATTTGGTCCCATTTACCATTGACCTCAGTGTCCTTAACTACTTTCTCCTTCAAATTTTTTTCCAAGACCTTGAATACTACAGATGTCAAACTAACAGGCCTGTAGTTACCTGGATCACTTTGTTTTCCTTTCTTAAAAATAGGAACTATGTTAGCAATTCTCCAATCATACGGTACAACCCCTGAGTTTACAGAGTCATTAAAAATTCTTGCTAATGGGCTTGCAATTTCATGTACCAATTCCTTTAATATTCTTGGATGAAGATTATCTGAGCCCCCCAATTTAGTCCCATTAAGTTGTTCGAGTTTCGCTTCTACCTCAGATATGGTAATATCTACCTCCATATCCTCATTCTCATTTGTCATGCTACCATTATCCCTAAGATCCTCATTAGCCTTATTAAAGACTGAGGCAAAGTATTTGTTTAGATATTGGGCCATGCCTAGATTATCCTTAACCTCCACTCCATCCTCAGTGTTTAGCGGTCCCACTTCTTCTTTCTTTGTTTTCTTCTTATTTATATGGCTATAGAACCTTTTACTATTGGTTTTAATTCCCTTTGCAAGGTCCAACGCTACTTGACTTTTAGCCTGTCTCACTTTATCCCTACATGTTCTGACCTCAATAAGGTAGCTTTCTTTGCTGATCCCTCCCATCTTCCACTTTCTGTATGCTTTCTGCTTTTTCTTAATCACCTCTCTGAGATGCTTGCTCATCCAGCTTGGTCTACAACTCCTGCCTATGAATTTTTTCCCCTTTCTTGGGATGCAGGCTTCCGATAGCTTCTGCAGCTTTGACTTAAAGTAATCCCAGGCCTCCTCTGCCTTTAGATCCATAAATTCTTCAGTCCAATCCACTTCCCTAACTAATTTCTTTAATTTTCGAAAGTCAGCCCTTTTGAAATCAAAAACCCTTGTCGCAGATTTATTTTTGTTTATCCTTCCGTTCACTTTGAACTGAATTAACTCATGATCACGTGAACCAAGATTGTCCCCTACAACCATTTCTTCTATGAGGTCCTCACTACTCACCAAAAACAAATCTAAAATGGCATCCCCTCTAGTCGGTTCAGCAACGACTTGATGAAGGAATCCATCAGCTATCGCATCTAGGAAAATCTGAGCCCTATTATTATTACTACCAGTCATCCTCCAGTCTATATCTGGGAAGTTAAAGTCTCCTATAATCACGCAGTTTCCATTACTATTTACTTCATTAGAAACATTAAAGGGGGCTCTATCCATATCCAAATTAGATCCCGGCGGTCTATAGCCCACCCCAAGCACTATCCCAGGGGAGGCTCCAGTAGTTTTCTTCCCCAATGTATTTTTACCCAGACGGGCTCTGTCTGATCCATTCCATCACTTCTTATTTCTTTACGTTCTACCTCATCCTCGATATACAGTGCTACTCCACCACCTTTACCTTTATTTCTGTCTTTCCTAAGCAGCACATGCCCTTCAATACCCGTAGTCCAGTCATGACGACTATTCCGCCCTGTTTCTGTTCTCCCTAGAATAGCTGGTTTCACTTCCTGCACCAGTAGCTCTAGTTCCTCCATTTTGTTACCGAGGCTCCTCGCGTTGGTGAACAAACATCTTAATTTTTGCTGTTTGGCCTCGCTCACATTCTGTACCCGATTAGGCACAGACATTCTACAGCCAGTATGACCTATTAGACTGTATCCACACTGCCCTTCCTCCTTATGTCCATTCTCCTACCCACGGCTGTATCCTTTCTTGCTTTGTTTTCTTCCCTCTCAATGCTAAAATCCGGCGTGGAGATTACCTGGACATCTCCCAGCCATCTCCCCCAAATTCCTAGTTTAAAGCTCTCTTAATCAGTTGTGCCAGCCTCCAACCTAGAAGTCTATTTCCTTCCCTACTCAGATGAAGTCCATCCCGAGAGAACTGTCCTCTGTCCATGAAAGCCTCCCAGTGGCCATACATCCCAACGCCCTCCTTATAGCACCACTGCCTGAGCATCTATTGATAGTCATAATCTTGTCACACCTTTGTTGCCCTTCTCTAGGAACAGGCAGAATCCCACTAAAGATCACCTGAGCCTCAATTTCCTTAAGCTTCTTCACAGCATCCTCTGGCAAAGAGTTCCACAGGTTGACTGTGTGTTGTGTGAAGAAATACTTCCTTTTGTTTGTTTTAAACCTGCTGCCTATTAATTTCATTTGGTGACCCCTAGTTTTTGTGTTATGAGAAGGAGGAAATAACACTTCCTGATTTACTTTCTCCACACAAGTCATGATTTTATAGACCTCTATCATATCCCCCCTTAGTGATCTCTTTTCCAGGCTGAAAAGACCCAGTCTTATTAATCTCTCCTCATATGGCAACCATTCCATTCCCTTAATAATTTCTGTTGCCCTTTTCTGAACCTTTTCCAATTTCAATATATCTTTTTTGAGATGGGGCGACCATATCTGCACGCAGTATTCAAATCCAAATATAATGAGGGAGCAGAAGAACTTGTGACTTCAAGGGAGCAGCTGGGCAGAGGAGCTAGCACCAGACTGCTTCTGAGAAATCTAGACCCTCCTGGAGTAAAAGGAAGGGAGCTGGAGATGGAAAGCTGGAGTTCCAGAGCTTTTTGACTCATTTGTGTTATATTTATGGAGTCTGCCTTTTTCTGATTTGCTTTAAGCCACTGCTGCCCAAGTCCAGGGCTGACCCAGGCCCCTCGAATTAGAACTTTACCCACGATGGTGTTCATCATCCACTGACAGCGACCCACTCTGAAACCAAACTGTGACTGTTATTTACAAACATGTTTACTTCTTTGCCTGTGTAGAAGTGCAGTCTGGAAGGATTACAGTGCATATGTGCCAACAAAGGAAAAAGCCGAGGGGGTTTCGGTGCAGTCACTTTATGCTTCCCTGGTTAGTTCAATGGAATGTGCTGATGCCCTTGCCCCAGGGGTGGCGCTAGACTAGCTGCCAGCAACTGACCATGCAATCGGCACCTCCCAAACCCCAAGGGCAGATCTAAGCTGAGGTTTTTGGTAAACTGGGAAACATTTTGCCCCTTTTTCCCTTTTAATGATTTTTAAGTGTTTTTTTTTAAACAGTGTCCGTCTGTCCAACCAATGTTTCTGAGATCAGATAAAATAGAGACATGAAATTTTCAGAATAGATTTGTACACGACAGCTAGATGATATTTCAGTCTGATTTCAAATAAAAATGCATTAAAATGTTAATTATAATTTTTATGATTACAAATCCAAAATCATCCATTACGCTATCCTGCTTTAACTGCCATTACCACCACATCCAATATGGAAAGAAATAAGAAAACCCTTCAATGAACTTTAACCTGTATTTACAAAACACTTAGAATAAAAAACACTCTGTGGTCTTAAAACATGACTTTTCTTGCTTTAAGTTTTGAAAATTCAATCACTAGTTTTTAGTTCCAGTTTTCCAGCTTTTCATGCTCTATTGACATTGTGGCAAGTACAACAAGTCTCTCTTGCATCATTGTTGAATGCAGATATGTTTTTATCAATTTTAACTTTGACAAGCTATGTTCCCCACTAGCTACAAAAACTGGCAAAGTTAAAATAATGCGCAGAGCTATAAAAATGTTTGTGAAAATAAACTCAGACAGTTTTCCAAACAAACTTCAGTACTTCTTCAGGAGTGGAATGTTTCTTAAGTCGTCTTGAAAAAGCCTAAAGCTCACTACACAAATCTGTAGCATCAATGTCTTTTGAATTTTCATGAGTCAATGCTGACTCCAGTTTTATACAAAATTCTCTTATCTGTTTTGCTGTTTTCTTTTGCAAGCTGTGAATATCATACAGGAAGCCAAATACTGACTCTAGCTGCTGCATCTGTTGAAATCTTTCATCAACTGAGTGAATAGCAGTATCAAGGACTGCGAAGTAGAAATTCACTTTGAACCTTTGTTTTGGGTTCTGAATGGGTGTGTCTCATCCTTCATATGAAAACTGCTGTTTCTTTTGCCGAATCTGAACTGGATCAAATTCTTTCAGAAAGTCTATTTCTTCAGCAAGCTCGAGGGAATCTACCAGTGTTCTTTCGAACCCTTCATCACTTCTGAATTCCTCTGGAATATTTTTAGTTTGCTGCAGTTTTTGAATAGCAGAATGTATGTTCACGTTCTTTTCCTGAAGCTGCTTTCTAGTGAGGGTAATCTCGAAAAGGATATTATACCACAAAATGAATGAACTCACAAATTTGAACTTGGAAAGGCCATTTGCAAGAGCTTCTGCATCTGAACGTGCCGTATTGCCAGATGATCCAGTAAAGGGAATATCATCAGAAATTTCAATTAGGGCATCATAAATGTTTCCAAGTTCATAGCAAAGAGGCTTCAAAGCATTAATGTGACTCTCCCATCTTGTCTGACTAAGTGGTTTCACAGTTAGAGAATTCACATGGCGAGTCAGACTCTCCCAACGGCGTGTTCAGCCTGAGAAAAACACATAAACACATTGCACCAGGTCAAAGAAACTGTTTGCCTCCAAAGAGCATCTAGCAGCATCACTGACAACCAAATTCAGAGAATGCGCACTGCAAGGAAAGAAAAAGGCCCTAGGATTGATTTCCATCATTCTCCTTTGCACACCATTGTCTTTACCCTTCATATTACTCCCATTATCATAGCCTTGGCTACTTAAGTTTTCAACAGAAGATGACATTCTTTCAAGCTCTTGTAGAATAGTTTCAGTCATAAATGCTCCAGTCATGTCCTTCAGTGGTATAAAACCCCAAAAATGTTCCTTTATGAGCACTTCAACACTATCTTCATCTGTAGACTTTTCCATATTCACAAAATGAATGATCTTCGTCATTTGTTCAACATGACTCACATCGGGTGTACAGTCCAGTATTATTGAAAAGTATTTTGCAGAATGGGCAGCTTCTACAATTTTCTTTTTAATGGCATTTGCTAGGATTTGAATCAGTTCATTCTGCATATTTTTTTCCTAAGTAATGAACCCGTGTTTCATTATCAGTTATTTTACGTAGATGCTCCTTCATGACTGGATCAAAGTTAGGTATTCAACAAATTTTTAAAAGTTTCCATTACCCAGAGTGTATAATTTTTCATTTCTACCACAGCCACGGAATGCTAAATTTTGTCCACTGAGAACTCTCACTAAAGCAATCAGACGCTCTAATATTTGTTGCCAATATTCTTCTTTTTCCTTGGTCACACATAAATTTTCTTCATCAATAGTTTTTCCTTTTTTCAATTGTAATTCAAATTCTTTCCAATTTTGAAAACATTCCAAATGTTCTGTACTTCTTTCATGTGAAGAGAGAATTGAAGATATGTTTTTCCAGTCCTTCGAACATTTTCAGTAAGTGATGTACCAATTGCTTGCTTTCTAAACAACTTGCAGCAAAAGCCAAACACAGAGTCCTTTGACACTGAATATTGTAACCAGTTTCAATGAATTTGTTCCCTATTAATGAGTTTCCTCTTGTAATGCTGATCAGAGAATTTTCTTTTATTTCCATCCTTAGGGAAGGGAAATTTGTGAACTTGTTCAGGTCCATGTTCCACGAGAATTTGCCGCACACTGTCAGCACATCTGGACCATGAAACTGAGTCCCCATACTGTAACTTGGTTGTAACTTCCTCATCCTTTCTTCCTTCTACTTCATTTACTTCAATTTCTTCATGTGTCTCTGAAGGTGAATAAATCTTTTCCCCCTTCCATATCAGTCTGATGCCTTCATCTAGAAGTATGTTTCCATCATCTTGATGTTCCAAATTGCTTCCATGCGGATGTGAGCTAACCTCCTCTCCAAGTAAAATTCCTTCATCTGGATGCTGTGAACTTCTTCCATCTTTATTTGGATTAAAGAGAAGATATTTCAGGAAGGATCCCTGCTGTTTTGCTTGGTCCTTTTCCTTCTCAGCCTTTCGTTTATGATACTCAGCTCCTGAGGGTTTTCTTTTTCCTCTTTCTGCCATGGGGCATTTGAATATTGTTACATACTGTGCTCCCGACTGCAAGCATTATAATGTTAAGGATCGCCGACACACCACATGGTTGGCGATTTAAACCACATTGCAGCCATTCCAACAAGTCTTTTCACTGCTTAAAGGTTCAAAGATTAGTAACATACACTCACCTATTAAAACAGTTAGTTACAGCTTTTACACGGAAACAAAATGACCTTTATTGACGTTATAACGCGACACTGGTTGTTTGGAAAGTAATCCCCTTCCTCATGGTTACCCGCTTGGAGTGTGATGTTATCACTTTTGTAGTCTATTAAGCATTAACACTGTTACTTTTCTTTTATGGACCTTATTTATTACGTGTGAACCAGTTATAACAAAGAAAAGTTCATAATTATACAGCCAGATAATAACTCTAAGGTTTAATAACGCTTAAAGATACTCACATTTTGGATTTATAATGCTGAAAGATGTTATTCTTTATTCTTTGGTGCCAAGAAACACAATTTTCCACAGTATTTGCTTGATTATTAACCATCGACGTGTGTTAAAATGACCGTTTGACATGTATCAACTCGCAATATCTCCGCTCTACATGAATTTGCAGCTATGCAACCTTGATGTATATTCGAGTTAGGTGTCACTAGCATTGCAGCTCTTGCCACTGGCAGATGTGTTTCACCATGGCTGAGTTATTGCTTATCAAAGTTGTGGAGTGGGTCATCTAGACCCTACATGGCAAATTGAAAAAAAAATTTGCTAAAATATTATTTATTTTCGCAGTAAATAAAAGATTTGACATATTAATAAATTTTCAGAAATGTAGAGAAATGAATTATAATTCATATTCCCTCCGTAAGCGCACAGGAATTGAAATAATGACATCTTCGTTATTTTTTTTCATCTTTTTCATTTTTTTTCATTTTATTTTTTTTTAAATTTGATTTTTTTCCTCAAATTTGGAACCCCTTTTAACTTGGCACCCTAGGCGACTGCCTAGTTCGCCTATATGGATGGGCCGCCCCTGCGTTGACCCAATGATCATCCCACCACTGATGTTGTACACCTGTGCAATAAAGAGTTAAGAAGTCATGTTGCATGCTACAAGTTGCTTCTGTTATAGTATTACGTGTTTTCATTTTGTGGGGAGGTTTGCTGCAAACACAAGAATAGCCAGCAGTCAGTCTAATCAAAAGTGTTATGATATTGGGTTGAGAGGAGCCAGAGACAGAGGACTTTGTGTGTATGTCGGTTGAAGGTGGAATGAACCAGGAGAGGAAAAGAGGTTGTGCCTGCAGAGGCAACAGGAAATGT
This sequence comes from Lepidochelys kempii, assembly GCF_965140285.1. Classification (NCBI taxonomy): domain Eukaryota; kingdom Metazoa; phylum Chordata; order Testudines; family Cheloniidae; genus Lepidochelys; species Lepidochelys kempii. The sequence continues at coordinate 73,488,583 of NC_136390.1, read as the reverse complement.
GGAAAGGTGGGAAGCAAACTTTGAGAAACTCTGTATTTTACTAGCCCATGACTGGCAGGCAAGTGGTTTCTTCCTGATCTTGGAGCAGATTAATATGTGGTTTCCAAAGATATATAGCACTAAATTTTGGAACTGACTGAGCAGATACCTTGACAGCTGAGGGAAAAGAACTATGTGCACGGCCAGGGTTGTGGATTCTGGATGATTCCTGGCTCACGAGGTTGCAGAAGTTTTCAGGAGAGCAAGAAGAACATTATGACATGGGGATTGCTGACTACAGGCTGATTTGGGTGGAGAGAAGTGGCCTGGGTTGGCATCATATTTTGCCCACTCTGCAGCATCTAACCAATGACTTAAGAGGTTGTGATCTACCAGACACTGTGGTGGTTTACTTGGGCAGAAGTTATCTGGGCCTTGTTCCTGGTGTGCCCCTCATACAATGTATGGGAGCAGATTTGGACTACATCAGATTTGTGTCAGAGAATCATAGAAGATTAGGATAGGAAGAGACTCAGGAGGTCATCTAGTCCAACCCCCTGCTCAAAGCAGGACCAAACCCAACTAAATCGTCCCAACCAGGGCTTTGTCAAGCCGGGCCTTAAAAACCTCTAAGGACGGAGATTCCACCACCTCCTCTAGGGAACCCATTCCAGTGCTTCACCACCCTCCTACTGAAAAAGTTTTTCCTAATATCCAACCGAAACCTCCCCCACTGCAACTTGAGACCATTGCTCCTTGTTCTGTCATCTGCCACCACTGAGAACAGCCTAGCTCCATCCTCTTTGGTACCCCCCATCCAGGTAGTTGAAAGCTGCTATCAAATCTCCAGGATTTGAAAACTGTCCAGGAGCTGTGACAGTTTTCTCTGATTTGGCTGAGCATCTGAATAAGTTCTACAGTGACAATATGAAAGCTATTAAGTGTTGGAAGAACAGAAATTGGAGGATTCATGGCTGGCTGGACAATGTGTACTGTATGGCAGAGAAACATTACAAGCACTCTGTTCACGGAGGGGGAACATCTGTCAGACAGTCGTCAGAGGATCTTTCTCTCAAGCATAAAACTCTCAGTATTTCGGAACAGAAACTATTTGTGATTTCTCTGGCTGGCCCTGCCACAAATTCCACCCTCCCGCCGTTCTGAAACATGACCAGGAACACCCTTGCACCATGACAGAGTTTCCCTTTACTCCAGGCCCTGCATGTCAGTTGGGTTCTAGGAGTGGAGAAGTAACAGTCATAGAAAAGTTTGTATACCAGGGAGTGAAGACTGCAGGGACATGTGTTCCCTGCTTGCAGTGGGGAGGGGCCAGTTTGGAGGGGGAATGCATTGGAGGGGGAATGCATTGAAAGCTGGGGAGGTGTGCTGAAGGAGGGCTGGCGGGGTGCAGCTGATATTTATATGGGGGAGAGAGACATCTGGAGCAGTATGATAATTGTGGGACACTCTATATACACAGCTGCCTAAATGACTACTAACTCCTATCAATGTCATGTCTTTTCCTGTTCAAAAAAATGAGGAAATTCAATGGCAAAAACTCATGTGAATGCAGAGTGGTGGTTCAGTGACCCCATGCAGAATGCTGATTTGAGTAAAACTCAAACTTTGGAAAACCAGGAAACGCATACTTAAATCTGCCATCATTCAGCAGTGTAGGTAAACCTACCCCATTGACTGCACCTGGAGTGTATGCAAATAATTCCCATTGGCTATTGCCAGCTCCAGGGGAACAGAAGGATAGTGGCATAAGCAACTTTCTCCCCCTTCTGCGCCTTAATGTTGTTAGATGGAATCCAGTGAGTGAGAGTGAACGAGTTGTAAACAGAGGAGAAGAAATGGTACATTTCAGCAACTGTGGGGTTGGCAGAGTAAAGGTATGTGTGTTAATGGGTAGTATTGGGGCATTGATGAAAGGGGTAGGGTTGCACATGCAATCTTCACGATGCATTTCCTGGTTTTCCAATGTTTGAGTTTTGCTCACCTCAGGGTGCTGCAAGGAGATGATGGAAGGGCAGTGAGTGAGTGAGGACTTGTGATGCCACTCAAATTTGTGGCAACTAAAAAAGTTGCAGCATGTTAAGAGTTGCAGTTTTTGCAACACAATTGCCTCTTACAATTTTCTTACCACCTTATATGAATTAGTATCAGGATTATGGTGTATTTAAAAATGGTGCTCCAATTGTGGGCTATCACCTGAATATCCAGGGCTTTCCTGGTCCTACTTGCAGGCTAGGAGGCTCTATGGGGATGCATGTGATCTGGGCCTAGCAGTCCTCATTCTGCAGGCAGACAGCCCAGAGTAAGATGTGGTGAGTTGTGCCTCTCTCTGTCTTAAGGAGCAGTCCGCTTTGTTTCTCTCTGTTTTGGGTTCTTATATGTTATTATTCTGAATTCTAAGAAACAAAGCAGTGTTACCTTGCAATCTTCCAGCAAGATTTTTTAAAAATCTAACATCTCTGTGTACAGACTGTAAAACATAACAAGGTTCAGGGAGACAGTGCTTGGTAAAAGGACTGGTATTTGAGAGGAAGAAAAACCTTTATTTAACTCTTCTAGGGGAAAGTAAAGATGATATCCATCAATGGTGGTTGCTGTTGTTAGTACAGATAGTGAAATGGCCGTAATGTTGGCATGGGTGAAAATGTGCTACCATCTTTGGAGGTTTGCAACCTGGTTTAATCTATGCTTTCGTTTGAATTTTTTTTTAACTACAAAAAAAAGGAGGCCAAATTCATCCCTGGTGTCCCGTGGAGTTATCCACATGAGCTCCTGTATTGTTGCTACAAGCCTTACTTTAACACACAGACAAAAAATCTAGTACCAATCAGCTTTCTTAACTCTCTAGGGAGTGTCCTGAGACTAAAACTGCTTGTTTAGCTAGGTTAGTCTGACATCTGAGAGGAGCAGGAGATTATAATCTGAAAACTGGAATGGGAAGGGGTTTAGTTAATTTTATTTCCTGTTCTCATAAATAAAAGACCAAACAAGAGATACATGTCATTCTGTTTTCTGTTCTTGGTCTGACATTTCACCTTTAGGACAAAGAATTAAAACAAAAAGTATATTGTCTCATTAAATATCTGGTGCTTCGCTACTTCAACTCTTTCACTGTTCTGTAACTTAATTATTTAGTTTTTCCAGGCTTTAATTGATTCATTCCTACCGTCTATGTTCCATTGGGAAGTCAAATCTAGGGAACTGAGAATAAGATAGGAAAACCCAGCTCATTTGCATAGAATCATAGGACTGGAAGGGACCTCGAGAGGTCTTCTAGTCCAGTCGCTTGCACTCATGGTAGGACTAAGTATTATCAGATCATCCCTGACAGGTGTTTGTCCAACCTGCTCTTAACAATCTCCAATGATGGAGATTCCACAACCTCCCTAGACAATTTATTCCAGTGCTTAACCACCCTGAGAGTTAGGAAGTTTTTCTTAAAGTCCAACCTAAACTTTGGTGCCTATCTTGTTCAAACACGATTTCCCAAAGTCTCTCTCTCAAGCCTGGCCCTTATTTGTGGGCATTTCTTTTCCCACCTATCCACAGACCTCAGCCCATGAAAGAAATTGGGTGTTTGAGATTACCACAGTGTGCTCATAAATGTTTAATAACTCCTCAGTCACTGCATGGTGCTTGGATTTCTTGCTTGTGCCATCATTGTTACTAGCGCAGGTTGGAACACTCCAGTTAATTTTGTTTTGTTTAAATAAGTTGTTTCATGGAACACAAAGTGTTCCAGAGATGTATCATTTTCAACCAGGTTTTCAATGGGAAGGTTTCAGAGGTCCAGGATGGAGTCTCCAGTCACTTCCAGAGAAAGAGAGAGGGGAAGGAATTGAACATGTGACCTTTTCAATCCCCAAATATGGTGTTTTGACCCAATTCCATTACGTGATGCTTGACAAATTTTGTTTCCATTACAATGAAGAAGAAAAACAAAAACTTGAGGATCTTGAAAGTTGTCACAAAACAGCATCGTTGTTCCCTGGCCAGCACTAGTCATTACTTTATGAAGTTTCAGGCCAGGAAAGGTTTTAGATTTCCAGCCATTACAATTCCCCACTACACTGAACTAAGCATATAAGGGATTTGATTGTGAGACCAAAACAAAGCAACAAGAAACAACTTTAGCTTTGCTCATTTCACCTTTTTGTTTGGCTCATGTTAAATCAGGAGCTATTACCACTAACATGAGATCTCATTTAGGCTGAATCTATTCGAAGAACAGAGGGCCAACAGCATTCACTTTCCCACCAGTGAATCAAATGAACCCCATTTCCATTTAATTCATATTATGCTATAATAATGTAGGCTATTTGAATTAGCAAACTATGAATTGTCCCTGACTTCTTTGTAAACATTTTGGACCTTATTCTGAAAGGAGTCCTTGCTGCTCAGCTGGTGGGAATTTGGTATTGTCTCTTAGAGCTGGGTGGAAGGTACGCAACAGGAAAATGTTTTGACAAATCAGGAACATTTCACTGAATGTTTCCAGGCATATTTCTTTGGTTTCCCAGCAAGCTCTGCTCCCTGCCCGTTACATACACACAGCACTGTGGCTCTGTGGGCCATAACTCTCCCAGTGACCTTGGCCAACTCACTTCAACTCTCTCTACTTCAGTTTCTCTGTCTGTAAAATGGGAATAGCAGCATTTACTGACCAACCTCAGAAGAATAATGCTTTTAGATGAGGCTTGAACTCACAGCCTCAGCATCATTCCACACAGTATTGCTCTACAAGTACTGCGCCACTGGCAGATTCATAAGTAGCTGTGAATACTGCCAAGTGTATGTTTTATCCCTTTTCTGTGTGCCTTTTCTTTGGAACTGGTAGCTTTGATGTGTGGCACCAGAAGACCAAAGGAAGGTCTGATCTTTCAAGGAACATGGCTCTGCAACCCTTTCCTTATACTACCTACACTCTATATTAAATACAAAGGGCTAAAACCTCAGATGCAGCTGACTCCTCTTGGTGCACCAGGGTGAGGAGTGATATAAGAGGCTTTCTACCCCCACTCTTCTTACCCCAATCCCCAAGGATCATGGGAGCGCAGCATACTCTCCCATCACTCTGTCCTGTCCCTGGCATGCCTATTACACTCCTGCAGGAGCAGGCTGCACAGACCTGGATATGTTGCCTTTCTCCCACCCAGGGATTTCCCTATGGAAGCAAGCTGAATCACTTAATAAACTGGGCTGTATCTGCTCAGCATGTATTTAATCCAGCCAAATGCACACCTCCCAAAGGGGGAACACTGCTGGCTCGAGGGGAGTACTGGGGATTACAGTGGATCACAAGCTGAAAATGATTTAACAGTGTGATGCATTTGCAGAAAAGGCTAATATCATTCTTGGGTGTATTAACAGGAGAGTTGTATGTGAGATACGTGGAGCAGCGGCAACTTGTCCCACTCCACTGAGCACTGGTGAGGCCTCAGCTTGAGTATTGTGTCCTGTTATGGGTGCCACCCTTTAACAAAGATGTGGACAAACTGGAGAGACTCCAGAAGGGGGCAACAAAAATGATAAAAAAGTTTTAAAAACCTGACCTCTGAGGAAAAAAAACCTGACCTCTGATTTAACTGGGAATTGGTCCTGCTTCGAGCAGGGGGTTGGACTAGATGACCTTCTGGGGTCCCTTCCAACCCTGATATTCTATGAAAGAAAACTGGGCATATTTAGTCTTGAGAAAAGAAGACAGAGGGGGAACCTGATAACAATCTACAAATATGTTATAAGGAGGGCAGTGATAAATTGTTCTGCATGTCCACTGAAGGTAGAACAAGAAGCAATGGGTTTAATCTGCAACAAGGGAGATTTAGGTTAGATATTAGGAAAAAACTAACTATAAGGGTAGTTAAATTCTGGAATAGGCCTCAAAAGGAGTTTGTGGAATCCCTGTCATTGGAGGTTTTTAAGACTAGATTGGACAAACACCCGTCAGGGATGGTCTAGGTTTACTTGGTCCTGTTTGACTGCAAGGGGCTACACTTGATGACTTCTGGAGGTCCCTTCAAACCCCACAGTTCTATGAATAAAGAATGCAAGTCACACAGAGGATGGAGTACTGTATCTTGGAAAGCAGTTACTCTGGAAAGGACTTGGGTGTTATGGTAGATAGCCAACTGGACATAAGCTCCCAGGACAATGCTTTAGCTCAGAGAGCTAACGCAATTGTTGGAGGTACAAGCAGGAGAAGATCTAGTAGAAGCATACTCCTTACAACACTGATGAGACCATTACTGGATTCGGTGTCCAGTTCTGATGTCTGCGTCCATAAGGATGTTGACCATTGGAAATGGTTCAGAAAAGAGCTACAAGACTAATCTATGGTCTGGAAAACCTGCCTTATAGTGGGAGACTAAAGAAGCTTAAAGAAGCTAAAGACAGCTATTTAATTTAGCAGACAAACGCATAACAAGATCCAGGCACTGGAAGCTGAAGCTGGATAAATTCAGACAAGAAATAAGCCACACAGTTTAAACAGTGAGGGTAAATAACCATTGGACCAAATTACAAAGGGATATGGATTCTCAACTGCTTGATGTTTTAAATCAAGGCTGGATAGCTTTCCCCCAAAATATGCTGTAGCTCAGCCACCAGATATGGGCTTGATGCAGGCATCATTAGGTGACGTTCTCTGGTTTATGTTATGCAGGAGATTAGACTAGATTATCACAATGGCTCCTTCTGGCCTTAATAAAAGCCTCGCTGCTCTCTTGAAATAATTGTCTATCTCCTTTGCAGAAGCAAGGCAAAGAGGAAAGGGTGAAGATTGAGGATTTGGCCCAAACTATTTTTCAATCTGCTTTATATGGCAGGAGGCAGTGCATATTGCAAGGGCTGTCCATCTGGAATTTTATGGATGCCTTCATCAGGATGGCAAGCATTTTGATAGCAGCAACAGGCTACTCCTTTGTTAGCATTAGATCAATTTGCTTTCTGTAAAGGAATGAAGTGCTTGACCTTAAAGGGACTTACATTTTCAAAGCAATGTGCCAGGATTGCTCAGTTCCCATTGCTGCTAATGGAAGTCATGTGGCTAAGCCCTTGGGTTTCACACAACTTTGAGTCTTGTGAAAGGCTTTCCTGGAATTTCAAAGGAAATATAATTTTAAAAGCATTTATTTAGCTCTCAGTGGAAGCCCATGCCAATGCAAACAATCAAGAGTAAAGTTTGGAAGTAGTTCTTGCCATGCATCCAGAATGAGAGGAGTATTAAAAAAACAAAAACAAAAACCAACCCCACCATGCAGCCCAAAACACAAGTTTTGCTCTAGCAAAAAACACAACATGAGGATAAAAGTACAGAATCTTTTGTTCTTACTCTAGAACAAGTAAGTGAATTCTAAATGTAGCAAAACAAGATCTCATCTAGAGCTGGGTGAAAATTTTCAGAATAGTTTATTTGCCAAAGAAATGCAGTTTCCCAGGTTGTGCAAAACTACTTGTGAATGTGTGTTGAAATTGGCAAATACAGTTTCAATTAAAAAAATGAAATTTTTTTAAAAAAGATTAAATGTTTCATTTTGACATTTTCTAAAAAGAACAGTTTTGTTTTGAAACAACATTTCATTTAGAAATTTAGCAAGAGCCATTTAAAAAATGAAAGGAAATGTTTCAGTTTGCATTGAACAAAAAGTTTCATTACATTCCAAATTAATTTTTCCATGTTGGTGGGGAGGGGGAAAACCTAAAAATCTCCTTTTGGTTCCACCTGAAATTAATTTTGCTTCCTACCCAATTTTTCAGTTTGACGACTGAACCAAAAACAAAAATACCCCCTGTCCCCCAAACCCAACCAATGATTTGCTTAGCTCTGTTCTCATCCCGGCAGCCTCCAGGTTCTGCCTTCCCTGCCACCAATAGCCTCCTTTCTTCAGCAGTGTTGACTTCTGTGACGGGTTGGATCACAGAAACCCCCTTGCGGCTGCCAACTGATGTGCCAAGACTACTTCTGCCCCTGCTGTCCCTGCCCACCCAGCTTGGGACTCCAGAACCCTGCCTGGTAGTGTCAGATGCGCTTGCTGGCTACAAACACAGACCCAGGGCTGAATCATGTCCCACAAACTGTAGGCTTAACTGAAAAAAGCTCAAGAAGTGTTCCTGTCTCCAACACTCAGATGCCCAACTCCCAGTGGGGTCCAAACCCCAAATAAATCAGTTTTTACCTTGTATAAAGCGTATACAGGGTAAACTCATAAATTGTTCACCCTCTATAACACTGATAGAGAGGTATGCACAGCTGTCCCCCCCCCCCAGGTATTAATACATACTCTGGGTTAATTAATAAGTAAAAAGTGATTTTATTAAATACAAAAAGTAGGATTTAAGTGGTTCCAAGTAATAACAGACAGAACAAAGTGAATTACCAAGCAAAATAAAATAAAACACGCAAGCCTATGCCTAATACAGTAAGAAACTGAATACAAATAAAATCTCACTCCCTTCTACAGACTAGCCTCCTTCTAGTCTAGGTCCAGCAATCACTCACACCCCAGTGGTTACTGTCCTTTGTTCCAGTTTCTTTTAGGTATCCTTTGGGAGTGGAGAGGCTTCTCTTGAGCCAGCTGAAGACAAAATGGAGGGGTCTCCCAGAGTTTTAAATAGACTTTCTCTTGTGGGTGGACACCCCTACCTCCCCCTGTGTAGAATCCCAGCTACAAGATGGAGTTTTGAAGTCACATGGGCAAGTCACATGTCCATGCATGAATCAGAACTTACAGGTAGCAGCCATTGTTCACATGCTTCCTTGAACGTCCTCAAGTAGTCTTCTTATGTGGATTGGAGCATTACATGTTTCATTGTCCTTTAAGTGTTTCTTGATTGGGCACTTAATTTGCACATTCCTTTCTCAAGAAGCTGACCAAATGCCTTACTAAGGCTACTTAAAATCAAACAAGTACACAGCCAGTATTCATAACTTCGAATACAAAAATGGTACATGCATACAAATAGGATGAATATATACAGCAGATCGGGGTCCCCAACGTGGTGCCCGTGGGCGCAATGGTGCCTGCTGGGGCAGTTGTGTGTGCCTGCAGGACACCACGCTGCCGCAATGCCGCCACCGAGCGCGGCCACCTGAGAACCGCCCACTGAAATGCTGCTGAGAAGCGTTGCCATTTCTCGGTGGCATTTCAGCGGCAATGCTTCTTTCTGCTGCGGCTTCTCGGCGGCATTTCAGTGGCAGCAAGGTGTCTGGCAGCCGCCAGTGTCTTCTGGGAGTAGGACTGTGCTTTTCCTTTTCTCACGGAAAGGTTGGGGACCACTACAGTAGATCATCACCTTTGCAGACATATGTTACTGGCATATGTAGCATAAAACATCTTCCAGTTATGTCATATTTACATTCATAAGCATATTTCCATAAAGCATTATGGGGTGCAACATCACAGTGTCCCTTTCTCTGCACTCCAGGTAATAAATTTATTTAAAGGGGGCCTTACAACTTAGTCTTAGCTGTGCCTTGTGTAATTTCAGTTTAAAAGGGTACCCCAGTTCTGACATTTGTTTTGTAATCAATATGCCTTTCCATGTCTGAGGGTGGTACCTAGTCAGATCCAGATCTGAGGGAATCTTCTCACTCTTGCTTCTTTCCTTTTCTTGGCATGTGACTAGAGCAGGAATGAGTGTACCCCAGAGGGGAGCGCACCATGGGTAGTGTTCTTTCCCCGCCCCCGGCTGGCTAAAACTCTTTCAGGTGCCAGGCAAAGATGGTGTTTGGGGAGCTGTCAGCTGGAATGCTGGGCCTGAAGGCTCCATAACTTGTTGGGGATGACAGCTGGATAGTTCATTAGAGAGAGGAGAGACTCCTGAGGAAGAAATGGGATGAACATGCCGAGCAGTTAGAATCCTAGACCAACATTTTCAAACCTGGTGCCTAAAACTAGACCCCTAAATCCATATTCAGGCACCTAACAAAGTGGCCTGGGTTTCAGAGGTACTAAGCATTCACAAATCCTGCAGTGAAGCTGTCTAATGGATTTGGCAGTATTGCACTTTCCACAGCATAGACTCTTCCCTCGGGGGTAGCCCTTCCTGTCACCATGGACTCAACCAGAACATTTCCTCTTCTGGGCCCTTTGCCTGTGGAGTCAGTTTAGGATTGGCTAACAATTTTAACCCTGAGTGACTGAAGTGAATCCCGTAGAGCCATATTTTCGTGCCTAACAGCTCCTTTTTAGATTTTTTTTAAACATATTAATTCAGTTTTGTGTAATATTCTTATAAGTTTAAAAATAATTTCCTCTCCTGTGTCAACATTGTCTTTTTCTCTATTTGGCAAACAGACATTGATTCCAACACAACCCTCCCACTACAGCATATTTGCTGAAGCTGAAACTGCACCTGGCTACATGCATAGGTGCCGACTCTGTGGGTGCTCTGGGGCTGGGACACCCATGGAAAAAAATAGCGGCTGCTTAGCACCCCCGGTGGGCCCTGCTGATCAGCCCCTCCCTCTCTCCCCAGCACCTCTCTCCCGCCAATGGTCCCACCAATCATCTCCCTTCCCTCCCCAGCGCCTCCCACTCACCAAGGATCAGCTGTTCAGCGGCATGCAGGAGGCGCTGCAGGAGAGGGGGCAGAGTGTGGGTGGGGCACACTTGGGGGAGGGGACAGAATGGGGTGGGAAGAGGCGGGGTGGGGGCAAGGGCTTGGGGGGAAGTGGGGGTTGAGCACCCCCCCGGAAAATCAGAAAGTGGGTGCCTCTAGCTCCATGATTTACTTATTTGCATGTCACTACCATTGAACATGGTACAAGAACATGCATAGCTCTGGGAAGAGAAAGCTGTTAATTGCTACTGCACATCTATTTAATTCCTCCTTAAAATTCACCTCTGCCAGGATGCCTACAGGACACTTAACAGCTGTGACCTTGATCATACACATCCCAGTATTCCATCTGCCTGTTTGCAGGATTGGGGCCTTAGCCCATTACTTGATACAACAAAAACTTATATGCATGATGAGCTTTACTGATGGTGAGTAATCCATGTATGTAAATCTTTGCAGAAATAGGGCTCTAAATTATAAACTCGACCTTTACCTTTTTTTTAATTTGTGTCTTGCTTTTATCACAGCTGGGCTCCAACTCTTGCTGATAAAAATAATAAATATCAATGCTATTAAGAATACTGTTATGATTCATCTCACAGCTTCTGATATTTCTAATGTGCAATAGCACCTAAAGTTGGGGAGTTAGCACAAAGAGTTTGAATAGGCCCTACAAAAACAGTGTACCCTACCTCCGTAATGAAGTGATGAATCAAAAAGAAACTAAAGAGATTTTTAGAATCCGGGGGCTTGCCACTAGATTACAACAATTTTTAAATGGGTTGATTTTTCAGCCTGAACTACTTGGCAGTGTCCCTCAAACTCATTCTTACTTTATTCACAGCAGTAATAAATAATAAACCTAGGGATCACAAAATGCCATCACACCTCACACATCTTCCTAGCTGTAGATCTCACAAATAAATAATAATTGCATCTTACTAAATCAACCCCCGATTAGAGAAAACAGGAAGACATTTCATATTGTTAAATTCCTAGCAAGGGGGAAAAATTAGGGCATGGAGGCATTAAAGATTTATATTGTACCGTCTGACTGAGCTCATCCCTTAACGAAAGAAAACAGGTATTTGGGCAATTACTTTGAACCCTTTTACAGAATGCACACCAGAGAGGCTAATAAGTTGACGGGTAGATATATAAAATATGTATACTACATAAACGTAACAAATAATATATATATTTTACATGCACAGGAAGAGTAAGGTATAAATCTATTTATATCTTTCAGCTAAAGATAGACACAAAGATAGAGTTTAAAAAACCCTATACAGACAGCATCATATTTATAACTGGCAGTTTGGAAAGAATAACTTCTTTACCAATTTTCATAGTGCAGCAGCAACCTCAAAGTTTCGTTCATTAGCAGCCTTTTTACTATTTATTGTGCAATATTTTTTTCTTCAGGCATTTTCTATTCTAGTAGTTGAAAAATACCTTTTCTGGAGTAAAGAAAGTTGCTGTCTCCTGAACAGTGTTGGCACACAGGTGACTGGGATAAATCAAGCAGAATTGGAGGCTACATTTCCAACACATGCCTCAGGATATTGTGACATAAAACTTGCTATTGCTTCGATGGTTTTTACAGCTTATTGTTGTCATTGGTGTTGCAAAATTTACTCCTATGGTACAAAGCAAAACAAAAAGTTACAGACCTGATAGCTTCTTGGTGTGCATAGCATTTATGCAAATTATATTAGTCATCTGGCTTTGCATGACTAAGGTTGCACTAGGAATTTATTAGGAGCCTTCTGATGACACCTAAATCAAAGTGGGTTGCAACTGTCTTCTTTATACAGCAGTGTTTCCTCACAGAAACTACATGGACAGTGCACAATGCTCCATGTTAGTCTGAGTCATCTGGCTGCTCAGAGTCAGAAGGAGCATTGCATGCTCGGAGTTTTTCCTTTTGGACGGTGCACCTCTGGGTTAAAGAGAAAGGTAGATGGGGAAGACTTGGATGGGCAGAGGAGAGACAAGCCTGAAGACACAGACCATATTGTAGCACTGTGCATCTTGAATTTGGCTGATGGTCTACGGTTTGACCACCCCATTAATCGTCTTCTAAAAGCAATTTACATAGACCAGCAAACAATAGTCAATATCAATATGGACATATCATAAAGCACCACTGGAGTCAGCAGGACATCCTGTCAAAGCAAACCCCCCATTTGGAATGTAGCCACACAATATACTCCCTCTTGTTCACATTGAGGAGAATGGCAAGATTCAAAATTATTCTGAATCAGGCCTGTAACTTTCAAATTTCCAGTTCTAGAGTGAGGGGAACCGCCAAACAAACATCTGCCCAACGGAATTGAAGGAAAATCCATCTTGCATTCCATGTGAAGAAATACCCATTTTTATAAGATACAAGGCTACATGCCAAATGTTTTCAACATTGTATGCAGTGCTATTGTAGCCATGTTGGTCCCAGGATAATAGAAAGACAAGGGTGAGGTAATAGCTCGAAAGCTTGTCTCTCTCACCAACAGAAATTGGTCCAATAAAACATACTGCCTCCCCACCTTGTCTCTCTTCAACATGACTGTAATTCTAAAGTGGTTTGGAAAGTGAAAAAAATACTGTAAAGAATAAAAGTTTGCTTTGTATAGTCTTTTCAGACCTGACACTCCAATGAGGAGTCAGGATATTTTAACCACATACACATTTACAAGGCGGTGGTCAAAACCTCCTCACAGATGTTTTGAAAGATTCTCTTTATTTGAATTTTTAAAAATATCTAAACTCCTTTTCTGAACATCTGTAGTCAGTTTACAGGAGAACGGCAGCTCGCCTTTGTTTGTGTGTAAACTGTACACATGAAATCAGAAGAGTTATTTTAAGGTGTTTGTTGCACACAAAGATTCTAAATTCACTTTCTCCTTCATTTTCCTGAACAGTGGAGTCCAGAAGTCATTCATTTCCCTTTGCAAGAGACCATGCAATCACAACACCTAAATCATGAAGAATGCAAGAAAGACAAAATAACAATGGAAAACTAATGAGAAGCAATTTATGAGTTAAAAATTAGTGGTGATGAAGGCAATGAAAGAGACAGTTTCTGCTAAAATAAATTAGGCTAACACATTAGAATCTGTGTCAGTTTAAACGGACCTGTAACTTCGTTCATGATAACCATTCAGCATTTTAATTACAGAAAATACTGGCAAAAAATCCTTCCCTGTATAGTTGACTGATTCATGGATAGTGCAAATATACCTCTTTAATATACCCCATTGCAGTAGCCTCTGAACTCATAAGAACATAAGAATGGCCATCCTGGGTCAGACCAAAGTATCCTGTCTTCCGACAGTGGGCAATGCCAGGTGCCCCAGAGGGAATGAATAGAACAGGTCATCATCAAGTGATCCATCCCTTGTTGTCCATTCCCAGCTTCTGGAAACAGAGGCTAGGGACACTGCCTTTCCTGGCTAATAGTCATTGATGGACCTATCCTCCACAAATTTATCTAGTTCTTTTTTTAACGTTGTTATAGTCTTGTCCTTCATAACATCCTCTGGCAAGGGGTTCCACGGGTTGACTGTTAGTTGTGTGAAGAAATAGTTACTTTTGTTTGTTTTAAGCCTGCTGCCTATTAATTTCATTTGGTGACTTCTAATTCTTGTGTTCTGAGAAGGAGTAAATAATACTTCCTTATTTACTTTCTCCACACCTGTCATGATTTTATAGACCTCCATCATGTCCCCCCTTAGTCATCTCTTTTCCAAGCTGAAAAGTCCCAGTCTTATTAATCTTTCCTCATATAGAAGCTGTTCCATACCCCTAATAAGTTTTGTTGCCCTTTTCTGAACCTTTGCCAAGTCCAACCTATCTTTCTTGAGTTCGGGCAACCATATCTGCACTCAGTATTCAAGATGTGGGCGTACCATGGATTTATATAGAGGCAATATAATATTTTCTGTCTTATTATCTATCCCTTTCTTAAAGATTCCCAACATTCTGTTAGCTTTTTTGACTGCCGCTGCACATTGAGTGTGTATTTTCAGAGGACTATTCACAATGACTCCAAGATCTCTTTCTTGAGTGGTAACTGCTAATTTAGTCCCCATAATTTTATATGTATATTTGGGATTATGTTTTCCAATCTGCATTACTTTGCATTTATCAATCTTGAATTTCATCTGCAATTTTGTTGCCTAGTCATCCAGTTTTGTGAGATCCCTTTGTAACTTTTTGCAGTCTGCCTTGGACTTAATTATCTTGAGTTGTTTTGTATCAGCTGTAAATTTTGCCACCTCACTATTTACCCCTTTTTCCGGACCATTTATGAATATATTGAATAGGACTGGGCCCAGTACAGACCCCTGGGGGACACCACTATTTATCTCTCTCCATTCTGAAAACTGATAATTTATTCCTACCCTTTGTTTACTATCTTTTAACCAGTTACCAATCCATGAGAGGACCTTCCCTCTTATCCCATGACTCTTTACTTTGCTTCAGAGCCTTTGTTGAGGGACCTTGTCGAAGGCTTTCTGAAAATCTAAATACATTATATCCACTGGATTCCCCTTGTCCACATGCCTGTTGACCCCCTCAAAGAATTCTAGTATATTGGTGAGGCATGATTTCCCTTTACAAAAACCATGTTGATTCTTCCCCAACAAATCATATTCATCCATGTGTCTGATAATTCTGTTCTTTAGTAGAGTTTCAACCAGTTTGCCTGGTACTGAAGTTAGGCGTACGTGCCTGCAATTGCCCGGATAACCTCTGGAGTCTTTTAAAAAAATTGATGTCACATTAGCTATCCTCCAGTCATTTGGTACAGAAGCTGATTTAAATGATAGCTTACAAACTACAGTTAGTAGCTCTGCAATTTCACATTTGAGTTCCTTCAGAACTCTTGGGTGAATGCCATCTGGTCCTGGTGACTTATTACTGTTTAGTTTATTAATTTATTAAAAACCTCCTCTAATGACACGTCAATCTGGGACAGTTGCTCAGATTTGTCACCTAAAAAGAATGGCTCAGGTTTGGGAATCTTCCTCACATCCTCAGCCACGAAGACCAATGCCTTATTGTCCCAGAGTGCTCCTTTAGCATCTCGATCATCCAGTGGCTGTTTAGCAGGCTTCCTGCTTCTTATGTACTTAAAACATTTTTGCTTATTATTATGGTCACTATTACCAAACGGTTCACTATATTCACCTCTTGGTTCCAGGACTAGCTGCTCCAAGAAGCAGTAATTTAAGGTGTCAAGAAACTGTCCCCCTTTCAGGAGTCTGATTTGTCTTGCATACCCCAAGTTTCACCTCACTTAGAAACTACTTGCTTACAAAAATCAGACATAAAAATACAGAAGGGTCACAGCACACTGTTGTTGAAAAATTGCTGACTTTCTCATTTTTACCATATAATTATAAAATAAATCCATTGGAATATAAACATTTTACTTACATTTCAGTGTATAGTACATAGAGCAGTATAAACAAGTCATAGTCTGTATGAAATTTTAGTTTGTACTGACTTCACTAGTGCTTTTTCTGTTGCCTGTTATAAAACTAGGCAAATCTCTAGATATGTTGATGTACCCCCAGCAAGACCTCTGCGTGCCCCGGTTGAGAACCACTGACCTAAGCTTTGACTAGTGAGATGGGAGCTGCATAAACCTTCCAGTTTTTATTTCTCCATGTAGATTCTTCCAGGGTAAATTGGAGGGGGAGGGGCAGGGAAAATCTAGAGAAATTCTGCAGAAAATGCCTACCATGTTGTAACATGGAGACCCTTTTGCAAACAACTTGTCTCACACCTGACAAACTCACTAAACCAAACATCATTAGGATATTTATCTATAAAGAGTTACATGTAAGGTATCTGCAGAAAGCTGATGACTTAATCAAGCCTCATAATGAGTGTGAGATGTATGTATGGATAATATTTAAGGAATAATGTAACTGTTTTGAAAGTATGCTTTATGGCTGTGGTGGGCAGTCTGCGGCCCATCAGAATAATCTGCTGGAGGGCCGCAAGACAGTTTGTTTACATTGACCGTCCACAGGCATGGCCGCCCGCAGCTCCCAGTGGCCACGGTTCACCATTCCCAGCTAATGGGAGCTGCGGGTAGCCGTGCCTGTGGATGGTCAATGTAAACAAACTGTCTCGTGGCCTGCCAGCAGACTACCCTGATGGGCCATGTGTGGCCTGCGGGCCAGAGGTTGCCCACCATTGATTTATGGTCTTGGAGTAGAAGTTAGTCACCAGAGAATAATGTGTCTCGGTGACAGGCCATTCAAACCCTTTTTGTCACCCCTTCCTTGCTAGCCAGTGATGTAAAATGCAAGGCTCAACTGTCTAGCCTTGCTCCATCCCAGGACTTTCAATGGAAAGGCATTAGAAACACCTGCAAACAATCAAAGCCACTTGAAGGTAGAAAAGGAGCATTACAACTAGGCTGGAGTTCACCTGTCTATGACTAGAAACAAAAGGCTTTCAGTATATCAGAGGAGGAAAGGGTCTCTGGATCCACGCACTGAGGAGACATCTTGGGTGTGAGGTATTCTTATGAAAAAGTGGGTCCTGGCCCCTGTGAAGCCAGCCAGCTCTGCAACAGGCTGAACTTGTGGGGTTTGAGTGTGTGGTGGAACCTACTCCATTTGCTAAGAAAGATAACTCTTACTAAGTGTAGACTCAGGTTTGCATTTTATGATTGTGTTTTGTACTGTAACCATTTTTTTCTTACCTCTCATTTCTAGTGAACTCTTGATCCTTTCTTAAATAAACCTTCTTTTGTTTTGTTATAAGTGTGGTACACAGAAGCGGTGATTTAAGGTAAAACTGGGGTACACTGCTCCCTTGGGACAGAGGACCTGAGATTTCTGTGAGTAGCCAGTATCAGGGGCTGGATATCACAAGGGAATGTGTGAGAGGGACTTGGGGACGAGGTGCACCTCTTGTTAACCTGCAAGGCAAAGTCAGGGCTGGCATAGCCCAGAGGGGAGTGCTTGAGTGGCTCACAGGATGATGGTGTTATGGATATAAACATCCAGCCACCACAGGCAAGGCTCCCTCTAGCTAGAGGCAAGAGGTAACAAGGTGATTGACAGAGCTGGGTGCCCCAAGAAATGTCACAGCAGTGTAGTCATGCATAAACTTTACCGTTTTCATTTTTCCATGTAGGTTCTTCCAGCGAAAATGGGGGGAGGGGATGGAAATCTACAGAAATTCTGCACAAAATGCCTACCATGTGCAGCTTGTCAAATCTGATTTAGCTTTACTGTTCACTTATTGTATTTTATGGGCACATTTCATATGAGAATGTCTCCAGAGCAGTGTCACATTTTGTAGCTTTTTTCAGTGATGAAAATGCTGTCAGAACCACTGTGCAATGTATATATAAAGCTCAAAAAGCAACAAATTCATCAATTTCTACTTTGTGCGTAAAACTTTCTGCACCACTCCAGCAGAAATGGCAAACATGAAAAGAACAGGAGGGATGTGGTGGAGGCATTGTTCTCTTTCCAGAATATTCTCTTTCTTTCTCTGTCTTTCTTAAGAGAAACTTAATTGTAATTCTTTAGTTTAAGGCCATTTATAATACAGAATCATCCAGCAACGTTTTTTTTTTCTTTTTTCTTTTGGTTCTTCCAGGCAATTAAAACTACTACTCAAGACCAACCTATCCGGAGGGTGACAGGATAATTGGGGACCCATTGGTTTAGCTGTCCTGAGATGTCAAGGATATACAGAGGTGTAGTCCTAAGATTCCAGTGACACACAAACTTAATAAGTGTTAGGGGTGAATCTAATCACCACTTTGCAGTTCTCAAGAGCTAACATTTTGTTGCTGTTTTATTCAGTTCCATTTAACCCCAATAGCAGTTGAACAAAAAGTATCGCAGCTCTGCCGAATGATCACTAGAATTTCATGCTGTGAAGTTCGTTAGTTTTTAATCCCTTTTTCAGTTTCTTTCTAGAGCCAGTAGGGCACTAGACGACACAGAGTTTACCTTTGGGATATAAATGCCTTTTCTGTCATATTTTTAAGTATAGGTGGGGAATTACATTGGTCCTAAGGATGAGCTTTTTAAAAGCACTCAGCTTTGGCCTAACTGCTGCCAAGGGAAGTCAGTGAAACTCCCCTTGACTATGATGGGGACAGAGTCGAGCCAATGCTGAAAACTTTGGCTGGCCACAGTTGGGTCACCAGCAGGACAGAGGCAGCTAAAAACATGTCCCGTTCTCGCCTGAGCTCAAAGACTATGTTCCTTAGCTGGAAGGAAGCAGTAGCTAACTCCCGATTCTTAGGTGGAGCAGCCACTGGAGGGAGACAGATCCAGAGCATCCTCAGGTGGGACATATGGGACATATCCACATATGGGACACATATTACAAATAAAGGGATTTAGTTTTGCCATGCTTAGGAGACCCCCAGCATGAGGCTGCTCTTCCATTCAAGTCAGTGAAAGCTGTAATGCCCAAAGGGCTGGATGTGAGTTATCAACTGCAAAATGTTTTAGTTCTTCCAAATGTCCAGCTGGCCCATTGATGGGGATTGGCATTTTGTTGCTCTCTAGCACAGCTTCTTTCTGCTGTGGGCCAGGCTGTTTCTTGGAAATGTTGCAACATGTGGTACTTCCTGAGAGGACATTTAACTCCAGAAATGCTGGCTGGCTTGCAATGAATCATTATTCTGGGCAGGTCCATGTCACAAGGGACAGAACTTCCCCCAACTGATGTATCAGCACATGAGGGATCAATGGGAAAGAGGTGGAAGCCCCGCTGCATGGGTCATGTAGAACTAGACTGGACATGGCACTGAGGATTGGGGTTGGGGTGCAAGAGGGAATGTGGGGTGCGGACTCTGGGAGGGAGTTTGGGTGCAGGAGGGGGCTCAGGGATGGGGCAAGGGGTTGGCATGCAGGACGGGGTGTGGGGTGCAGACTCTGGGAGGGAGCTTGGGTGCAGGAGGGTTCTCAGGGCTGGGACAGGGCGTTGAGATGCAGGAAGGGGTGTGGGCTCCAGGAGGGAATTTGGATGCAGGAGAGGGTTCTGATCTGGGGTAGGGGGTTGGGGCACAGGAGGGGGCTCAGGGTGCGGGCTCTGACCAGGCGGTGCTTACCTCAGGTAGTTCCCGGTAGTGGCCAGCATGTCCAGCTCCTAGGTGGAAGAACCAGGGGGCTCTGCATGCTGACCGCACCTGCAGGCACCACCCCCACAGCTCCCATTGGCCACAGTTCACAGCCAATGGGAGCCAATGCGGAGCCAGCACTCTGGGTGAGGGGCACCACGCAGAGCCTCGCTGGTCACCCCTGCACCTAGGGGCCACAGGGACATGCCGGCCACTTCCGGGAGCCACGTGGAGCTAGGGAAGGTAGGGAGCCTGCCTTAGCCCCGCTGCGCCACTGACTGGACTTTTAATGGCCCGGTCAGCAGTGCTGACCAGAGCCCCAGTGTCCCTTTTCGATCAGGCTTTCCGGTTGAAAACCAGATGTCTGACAACCCTAATTATACTATAATCTTTTAGGGTGAACCTCAATATTTGTTCCCTCCCCATGATCTGCACTGGACATGTTTACATCCATCCGTGAGCAGTGAAAAGCTGCAAAGCCAAAAAAGTGCTTGGAATTCTTCACCCACAGCAAACCCTTACAGTGCAATTCTGACAGCACAGCATTGCTAGGGAAAGGCTGCAGAACACAGTTAGGATGGCCACAGAGTTAGCTCACCCTTATTGCTTGCCTGGCAAAGGTTATGTCTCAAGGTCTCTGCTCTGGGGCAAAGACAGGAGCCTCACTTACCTCAGACATCTGACCTCGGACAACAGCAGTGCTGTGATCTGGTCCTGGGGTATGAAGTATAGGTCTCTGGCTGTACTGCTTAGGAAGTGCAACCCCTTCAAGAGGTGTACACGTAGAACAGTCCAGATAGAAAGGAAAATGGTCCAAAGCTCACAAGGGGCCAGGCAGCCAAAATCAGACAAAGGGAGAGGAAGCAGTTTGTCAGGCTCTGCAGACAGCCACAGCTCCTGTCCTCCTTGGTTAAAAGCCAAGATCTAGTCCTGGGTACTCCAGCAAACAGAACAAACCATCTAGTTTTCTCTCCTCAGAAGGCTCAGGTTAGTGGCAGCCTCAAGCCATTCCTCTGTACCCCCAATCTGGAAGTTGTTGTTCTACTTCGGTTCCTCCCTTTTAAGGGTCCACCCCCAGGCCTGACAAGCCACAGAGGTGTGGTGAATTGGGGCTGATTGTGACTGCAGGGTTTTTTAACCCCTTCATGAGCGGTGGGGAAGGGGTATTATCTGCCTCACCACATTGCCATGTAGAACTCCAAACTCTGAGGCAACGAGATCAAAAGAGAACAATTTGCCCCAGCAGGATTCCTGGGTCTTGATGAATGAGCTACTTAAGAATTTTGTGTTTTCCTGTTTTGCCTCATGGGTGAAAAATATGTGGAACAGCATGGATTGTGGACACTGCTGTGGTGTGATTCTATATCGGAGAAACTCTTTACAGCAAAAGAACAGCAAAAAGGTCTGGATTACAAAGGGGTAAAAGTGCACCAGTGTAAACTAGCCCTGGCTCTTACATACTATCCCATGATAGTACAGCAAGTATTGAGCTTTCCAGACTTCTCAGATTAGTACGATGGTACATCTGCTAGGATACTGTTCCTCTAGCATACTCCTGCTGTGGCCAGCAATCCAGTCATTTCTCTGTTGTTTTGATGTGACAGGACTGATCTCAAATGGATCTAGTAGAGGCAGAGGGAAGGGCTGAAGGACAAGCAGTATCATTGTTAATCTGAGGAGGTGACCAGCAGCAAAGTCATGCTGGTAATTTACATGATTCACACAAGGATGGGGTCAGGCAAGTCCTGAAGGCATGTCAGTGAGATGGGAATGCAATATTCATGGCCTGTAAAGCACAGTCCCCACATGAGAAATGTGAGCATCAGAAAAACAGTCTCAAGGCCACTGTGTTTACCTTGTTAGGCCCAGATGTGGAAGCTAGCGTGACGCTTTACGTGGAAGAAATAAACTTCATGCTCTATCAGAAGAGAAGAGAATGGGGGAAGGTAAGGGATTGGCTGGAGCAGTGTCATGACTGGGATGTGGGTGGTCAGACCTAATGATCAGAACAGCAGTCAGAAACCAGGCCAGGTCAGGATACCAGGAGATCAGAATCCGAGACAGGCCTGAGGGCAAACCAGGTGTCAGGAGGCCAGCAGAGTCAGGCAGCAGGAGCAGATGGAACAGGGAAGGCAGCCCCAAGCTGGGGAAACTCACTGGCACAGACAAATTCCTCTTCCTCTGCTTGGTTTTAAATAAAAACTGGGAACCAATCATGCCCCTCAGCATGTCACCAGTCAGATCCCAGGACTGGAGTTCTCTGGCAGAGTTGTGTTGCAAGGGTTAGTGGATGGCAGGTTGGACCATATTGTTGCCTAAGCACCATGCAGACTATGGTTTGAGACCCAAGGCCCCTAACAAATAGGAGCTGGACTTAGCAGGTAAAGTGGGTACTGGTAGAGTACTTCCTTTAGCCAAGATTAAGCGTGTGGCAGTGAGGCCTTCACTGGCAGAGCCTCTAGTTGTCCTGGGACTGTTAGTCCATGCTGGGAATGAACATGCTCTCAGGATGTCACTGTGGTTGTATAAGCCATTCCCACCAGCATGGCTCTACAACACCTCAGTGCCTGTCTGAAAAAAATGGGTGTTGGGGGCTCTCTAATCATAGTGGAAATTTTTTTTTTAAACTTGGGTCTTTGCTACAACCCAAGTAGCTTGCATTCAGCTTTTAGCGGGTGAGTGAGTGCCCTCTTTACTGACGCTCTGTTGCCATTTCTTGGGTTATTCATTGATCCAGCTGGTGGCACTTGATGAACCAATGGAGGAGCTGCCTTTGGGAAAGGGAGGGGAAGGGGAGGAGAAGTTACAATGTACTGTCAGTAGCAATGCCTTTCAACTTGCCATGGCTCAACCATGGGACACAATGTGTGACAGAGACCCAAAATAGAAAATATTGTGGGATTCATTCCTTTGGTGTAAATCGCTCTTTCTATAAACTCCATTTAATGATCTTTTCTGTCTGAGGTAAATAATTTACTTCAATAAAAGTGAGGGGCACCAAAGTTGTGTGGAACTTTGTGACTAAAATGAGGGAAATTTGGGTAGTGTGTCAATATGGTTTCAGTTGAGTTGGGGAGATTTTAATTTTAAATGCTAACTGGCAAGGATGATGACATTTGATCCCCCACAGCTGAGAGTTAAAGCAAACAACCCATGGTAAGGGTTAGAAGATGCTTGCATTCCTTTCAACCACTATCAGTCATTGGAAGCAAACTTTATTTCTAGCTGTGACCCTCATTCCTGTTTTGTGAATGACAAATGGCAGCTGAGCTTTTGGTAGAAATGGGATATGTCTGTGCATCTTATATCAGGGATCCATGTACGGTGCAATTTCATGGCAGGCGCTGTACCGCAGAATTTATATTTGTCAGAGAATTGTGCTCTGGCATCTCAGCTTTCATGTTGACAAAATGAGATTAGCTCTCCATGGTAGTGAAGAGAACCTTGAAAATCTGACTTGAGAGTAACTGATGCAATGCTGTCTTCCTGAGTCTGCAAAGAGCCTGAAACAATAGCTCTGAGAGGTGTTAACCACTCTGTTCATCTTAGTGGGTTATTAACTCTGAAGCCCAAAAATAAATTGATATTTAACTGCTCAATTACTTCAGTGATGAACATTTTAGCAGAAACATGCTTGATGTTATAAGCCGGTATCGTAGTGCAATGTATTATCTTTATACCAGTATATCTGTGTCCACACTAGGGGAAGTGGGGGTTGCATCACATGAACTACACTGGTACAGTTAATTGGTACAGTCAACATGTATGGGTAGACAAGCCATTAGTCACTTTTGAAACTGGGATTTAAGTTCCTAAGTCATGTAGGGACTTTAGAAAATGTTAAACCGGCACCTCAAGAGAAGCAGCCCCAGAATCGGCTCCAGCATTGACTCCTCTCCACAGAGTTAACCTTGGACCTCTTGCAACAGCTGATCAATGAAGTGTGCTCAGCAACTCCAGAGAGACCATGATCTGGATGTTATGGTTTATCGGGTTTTTAAAACCGCCAAAAGAACCGCTTTGCTTGTGTAAATAGGTATGTTCACATTCCTGGTTCGGAGCAGTTAGGACACAGGGAGCTGATTTGAATGTGTTACGGTCAGTTTCAGTTTGCTGATCAGACTCCATCCCTCCCCCATTAATCTAATCCATGATCCAGGTGGGACTCAGACAGACAGAGGTGAAAGTAAGCCAGTCTGGTCCGGTACGGCGTACTGGTAAGAAAGTAGCTGCCGGTACACAGCTGACCATACCGGCAGGGCTGCTGACGGGGGGGAGGGGCAGGGCAAAAGGGGCAGCTACCCTGGGGCCCGGCAATTTAAAAGGGCCTGGGACTCCCGGCTGCTGCCCCTGCTCCTATTACCACTACTGCACCAGCAGCCAGAGCCCTAAGCCCTTTAAATCAGTGCCAGAGCCCTGTGGCTCTCGGCTGCTGCGACTGCTACCCTGGGGCTCCGGCAGCAATTTAAAGGGCCCAGGGCTCCCATTCACCACTACTGCTACTGTGCCAGCAGCCAGAGCCCCGGACCCTTTAAATCGCCTCCAGAGCCCCGGGCAGCGCAGGCCGGGCAGCACAGATGGGCTGGCTGAGGGAATCTAGCCTCAGCCTCATACCTTCCGCCCAAGGCCCTGCCCCTTCTGGGGGCCCAGAGCCCCTCCCCCCACCTTGCCCGGGACTCTGGCCACCCTGCGTACCAGTAAGTCCTTTAAGTTACTTTCACCCCTGCAGACAGCCCCTGTGCAGTCACACTATGCATCACAAGCTCAGCTTCTCTAGCTGCAGGGGGGGAGAAAGGGGGCTAGAGAGCCTGCATTGGACCAGCTCCCTAAATAAAGTCTCCTCTTTGTGGTGAATGCACCTACTGTCTCTTATCTATCAAAGTGGATACTGCATCTGTCATACAACCCTCTGACACTAACCCTCTGGTACCTGACTGGCGTTTTCTCCAGCCAATCAAGGCCAGCCGTGTGGGAAGATGTTCTGACACGCTCCGCCCGTCCTGTTTGCATTTCGCCGTCCCTTAAAGCTCTATTATAGTACAGCTTTTAAAAACAGCTGGGATCCCATTCTACTGCTTGAAGTGCAGGGCTTCAGCTATACTCATCTGTATAGAGGCTGCAGGAACATCCTTTATGGGGCTGAAGAGTGAATGCTGTAGAGTGAAGAGTAGGGGCATCCTTATACCGCCAAGTATATTGGTCCACAGTTTATCATGTTGTCATCACTACAACGTATGTGGTACAACTATAGATATGCTACCCAATGTATATATTATAAAAAAATAAATATCTAACATAATTTCAGATGCTAAACAAAAGGGCTTTTCCCCCCTAAAAATTGGGATTGCCTGTGAAAACAATAAAATACAGTACAACCATAGACACCATGTGTCTATCAGCTCAGGACTGATAGAAACATGGGCAAACACTGGCTCATAGGCAAATAACCCTGAAAGGTGCTTGTTGGAGATAAGTTAATGACTGACAGTTGTTAGATAGGAGGATGAGAAGTAAGTGATTGAATACACAGTGGAGAATACTCCCGATATCTTTCTAGTTCCTCAGTGTGGATATGGTCTCTCCAGGAGAAGGGAAAGGACACTGAAATTCAGAGGGAGGGATGTTCAATCCAGCCAGAGGGATTGTAGGTGAAAATCTCTCCAGTATTTTATAATTGAGCACATAAAGTGTTTTGACGTCCTCAAGACAAGCAATTTCTTGAGGAAAGAGTGTAAATTATTTGCAGACAGGACTGAACCTCCTTTTACTGACCATGGGGGGTGTGCGTTGTTGTGCGACAAGGAGTTCAGAGAGTTAAGATAGAAAAAATACTTTCTAAAACAAATTTTAAAAAAAATCTATCTGTGCTTTCCCTGGAAAACAGCTGTGTCAGCTAGTTCTATAGTATATGTTTATTAAACAAATATTTCACGAGAAAATTCCTCATTGCTATAAAAACCTCATTTCCAAGGATATCCTGGGGCACAAGGAGAGCAGGCAGTAATTGCTCATTCCCATAATTACAGATATTATATTAGCAGGTTAACGTGAAGCAACATTTACATAGAGTAATATAGTTAGGTGACAGTGCTCCTAACTGAATTAAAGGCCATCTTGTTTATCCGGTCTTAAAAGAGGCAGCACAACTTTGCTGTTACTGTGGTAGTTAGGGGGATTTAAATACCTGACCTAGGGCCTGGTTCAAAGCCTATTGAAAGACGTGGAAAGACTTCCATTGACTGTGGTGGGTTGTATTGTGTCAGGTTCCTAAAGTTTTGTTTCCGTTGTTGTTTATTAAAGCTTGGGTCCTCTTCTGAGAGTTGGTTTTATGCACAGCTACAGCCTAGTGCAGTTCAGATTTCCCTTCTCCTTCCAGCCATCATGAGGGCTGGGCCCAGCTAGTCCCATTTCTGCCTGAGGTGAGGGAAAAACCTTAAAGGGTTTTTTCATCTGTCAACCCCAAACGACAACAGTTGGAGATGTGGCACTAGCTGGGGAGGGCTCTGATTTACTACAGAGAATTCTTTCCCAGCTGCCTGGATGGTGGTTCTCGCCCACATGCTCAGGGTCTAACTGATCGCCATATTTGGGGTTGGGAAGGAATTCCCCCCCAGGTCAAATTGGCATAGACCCTGGGGGTTTTCATCTTCCTCTGCAGTGTGAGGCACAGGATACTTGCTTGTTTGAAGTAGAGTGAATGGTGGATACTTAAAATCTTTAAATCAAGATTTGAGGATGCCAGTAACTTAGCCAGAGGTTATGGGTCTATTACAGGAGTGGGTGGGTGAGGTTCTATGGCTTGAGACATGCAGGAAATCACATGAAGGTGATCTGACCTTAAAGTCTATGAGAGGGTCCTCAGAACACGCCTCCCACTGGAGGAACCAGCATCATAAATGCCTAAAGAATGTGGTATGGTTTTATCAATTTTTTTGTATTTTCTTGGCTTTTTACACCCACAAAACACCCAGCTGCTTTTCGTATCTGAGCTCTCCACTTCCATTTGCACTCTGCACAGAAACAGGATTCATCAACAAAGATGGCGGAAGCAAATATACAGTCCATGAGAATTTGTCCCATTTGATACAAGCTGAGAGCAAGGTCGTCATTAGAGTTGGCCAGGAACCTTCCAACTAAATATTTTTTCATTGGAAAATTTGATTAGTTGAAACCATTTGCAAAACAGCGTCAGGTTTGATGAGATAACTGACTTGAAAAATTGTTGTTTAAAAAAGTTTAGTGATTGTAAGACAAGAAGAACAGGAGTACTTGTGGCACCTTAGAGACTAGCAAATTTATTTATTTGGGGGGGGGGAAGGGAACTGTTCCTTACACGTTCTTGTCAATTGCTGGAAATGGCCCACCTTGATTATCAATACAAAAGGTTTTTTTTCTCTCCTGCTGGTAATAGCTCACCTTACCTGATCACTCTCGTTACAGTGTGTATGGTAACACCCATTGTTTCATGTTCTCTGTGTATATAAAATCCCCCTACTGTATTTTCCACTGCTTGCATCCGATGAAGTGAGCTGTAGCTCACGCAAGCTTATGCTCAAATAAATTTGTTAGTCTCTAAGGTGCCACAAGTACTCCTGTTCTTTTTGCAGATACAGACTAACACGGCTGCTACTCTGAAATAAGACAAGAAGGTTTCAGTTCTGAGTCAAAAGGGTTTTTCATTTAAAATTTGTAGTAAATTTACACTAGAAAAAAAAGGTTAAAAGGAAAAACAGTCAAAAATCAAAATGGAATGTTTTGATTGATCTCAGCCAAAATGTTTCAATTAATTCAAACCCTTATTTTTTCATATTGTGAGTGTGCAAAAATTTGAGATTTCACCATTACTTCTATTGGGGACAGGAAAAAAAATTGAAATGTTGAAAATTCTTGGGGGATGAGAAAAATCTTTCCTGATCAGCTTTAGCTGTCTCAGCCATTATTCAGCTGCCGTGAGAAAGATTGCAGAAATAACACCCCCAACCCCCACTTTTCCCTTCTCCCATTGCAACTCTAGTGAGCACTTCCTGCTCCCCACTTTGGTGGGCAGATATGTCCCGTTGTGAGAAGTTAGGCTGGTTGGCGTTGGAGCAGTTCCAGCTCTGCCCCTGCTCAAGGGCCAAAGTAGCTGGCTGGGGGTGAAGAACTTTACTCCTCAAAGCAAGGAGGAGCAGAGAAAGAATTTGGACTGAGTCTCAGTTCATTCTCTGGTCTGCGCTCTTGGGGTGATGCAGCTCTTGTGTGCTGCCCCTCATTCTAAGCAGACAGCAATGTTACAACCCAGCCTGATAAGAAATCACACGAATTTCACACTTGCTGTAATGTTGCCAGTTTGAATATTTCCTGGAAAATTGTATTTTTGAAGCAAAAATTGCCAGGAGGTAGGGCTTGGTGCATCCAAGTGAAAGACACCCCTCCTCCACGGGCTGCTGAAGGAAAATGAATGTGCAGGTAGCGTAGTTTGGCACAACTGCACCCACAAATCCAACTGCTCAGGATTTGGGCAGACAGAGATTGTCTCCCAAGTCACCTTACTCCCTTTGATGAAATATTACATTTGAAACCCAAATCAAATCCAACTCCTCCCATCTCCTCTGTAGTCATTTTCAAAGTTCAGACTTAACTGTAGAAGGCTGCTGACATATTTATTATCCTTTTTGCAGTGCCATCTGGCAGTTGTGTATTACTGGAAGACTATATATATATGTCAAATGGGGAGGGAAATATCTTTTCCTGTAACAGTTGTAGAAACAAAAAAAACAAAAAAAAAAATCCTGCCAACCATATGGAAGATTTTTTTCCGAAATGATCCATCTTGAACAATGAGGAAATGCCACAGCCAACATGCAAAAAGATTTTTTTAGATCTTGTACATGCTGTAGGCTCTGGAGGAGAAAAGGGGAAGGAACTACCTGAAGAGCTGAATGCATCTTATTAAAATTACCTTCCCTGTTGAAAGTCAGCCTGGGAACCTAAAATGATGTGAACAAAGTGAGACAGCTTGCAGCATGCTATGTGAATCAGAGCAATGGCCTTTCTTTGCCTTCCGGGATTATTATCATTTTACGACTTGCAAAAGCAATAGGTGTGAACCCACAGTGGATATGAGCCAAGTTTTGAATACTTGTTCTCTGCTTGGTAACAAGGGGGAGTGGAAAATTACTGGTGTCTCCTCCTGGATTTACCAAGTAAATAAGCTGCAGCATTTTTAATAATGAACAAGCAATGTGAACAGGCTGTGGAGTGGAGAAGGAGTTGATTGGAGACACCCTGCATGGTTGGTGTAGTGCATTAGCCCACCACATTTGGAGAGCTGGGTTGAAATCATAGTTTACATCTGCAGTGCCATGGAGACTTATAGTCTCATATTACCATCTCTTTGCTCTTAGCCAGTTTCTTTAATCTCAGAGCACCTTCCCAACAATTATTTAAGTCTTATTATTTAAGCCACAGTATTATCTTTATTCCACAGCACGTGTCCTCTCACAGCAGATGGGAACTGTGTAGAATAGGAAGATCACATAGTTTGCTCATGGTCACAGCAAACTCCCGCCTCCCACCCTGGTTTGTCCCCAACACAGAAAAATGCCTTGCAACTGGCCCTGTTTGCTGACATGGTGCTAAAATAGATAGCTCTGCCGATGACCTACAGTCACTTTAGAAAGGCGCTTATATGACCTTCATCACTGTGGCATCTTAGCACCTCAGTGCCCAAGAGATCCTACTCCACAGCATCCCTGCGAGAAAGGGAGCATTACCCCAATTTTACAGATGTGGAACTGAGGCACAAGGTTGATTAAACGACTTGTCCAAGGTCACCCAGGGAGTCCGTGGCTGTGCTGAGAATCAAACCCAGGTCCCCACTTGGCTTCTATGCCCCTGGAGCATCCTTCCCACCTAACTGTATGCACTTGAGGAGAGGCAGGAAGAAGCTTTTGAAAACTTGAAGAAAAGAAAGCTCTGGTCAGAGAGCCAGATTGTGAACCCTGTTGGCCCATTGATGGCAATTGGACTTCTTGTGTGAGCGACTGTTCACCAGTTGGAGTGGCTCTTGACAGTGATTGTGCACCAGTGTGAGTCCAGGGCTCACAACCTGGCCTAGGAACCTTGGGTGAAACCTGGCTTTTTGGAACTCCCTCTAGCTTCCATGGGGCAGGACTTCTACCCCTTGTTTTCAAGGCACAGAAAAGGATAATTTCACTTCCTGGTGCAAAGGCAAACCCAGACCTTCTTGTGGGGAGATAGAAAAACACTCCTCAGGGCTATTTAATGGCAAAGTCAGGGATGAACCTTCAGGCAGCATCTGACCTAATTTTAGAGAGGGGCCAAAATTTCTCCTGTTTCGCAAACAAATCCAGGCTCCTTCCCTCCTGCTTTTTTAGTTCTCTCTTCTTTTGACCATCTTCTGCTGCTTTTAAATAAACAGCACATTCGGTGAGCGAGAGCCTGAAGTTCCCAAGTGAGTCAGTTTATCCCAGTATTTATTTACCTTTCATCCCAAACAAGCTTTCCACTCTGGGTCTTGCCAGCTTCAGACTATGATGTTTCCTCCCCGCACCCTGTCCTCTCGGTCTGATTCAAACCAGTCCAGGCAGCTTTCATTGTACAGCGCTCTGATGTGGTCTGACTTGCAGCAGCCGTTTCCTCCCCCCCCCCCACGTTTATGTTCTGATCGTCATAAAAATATTTTTACCAGGAAATCTAGCTGAGATCAACATCTTGTTGCAGCTGCCGGGCCCCTGGGATGAGTAGCACGAGATAACCCACTGCATTCCAGAGAGCTCCACCAATCAGAGGAGTGCCAGTTTTTGTGTAATGGGACTGGCTCGCTAACCCTCTTCTGAGCTGTCTGCCCACTCCCTCCACCCCAAATTTAGAAAATATGCAAACCAGGCTGTCGCTTGGATCCCTGCCTGCCGAAGGGAAACAGTGCTGTGTATCTGTCATAGGCCCTTCCCATGCCAGCTATTTCCATTACAGATGCCTGCCATAGCAATCCTGTGCTAGGCCACTGCCATTCACAACAGCCAGTCGGCCTGAGTCACTGGTAATGTTTCATTAAGGGCTAATTCCATCACCCAGGATTTTGGGGGAGGAAAGTGGTGGAGGGAAGCCAAGAGGCGGGGGCTGGTTGTAAATTACTAGAAATCAAGAGTCATTTAGAGTGTTGGTAGGTTTTAAACTGGAGGGAGTGAGAATGCGAAGGCTCAGGGTGCTATTATGGACTGGGATGTAGGCAGTCAGGTCTAGTGGGCAGAGCAGGCATACAGGCTCAGGAATGAAGCCAAAGGTCAGCACCAGAGTCAACTGCCAGTGACCAGAGCCCGGGGCCAAGCCAGAGTCAGAACCAGGAATTGAAACTGAGGGTTCTGAGCCAAGGTCAGATATCAAATGCCAGAGCCAAAAGGTCAAACAGGAGTCAGGGTTGGAAGTCAGAGCTGGGGTCGGAGCCAGGATTGGTCCCTGAGGATGCGAAGCGAGGGTGTACGGGAAGGACAAGAGGAAAGGATCAAGTATGGTGGGAAGAGGAGCAAAGGCAGGAGCAGAGCAGGAACGAGGAACCAGGAACCAGGGGTGGGGGCGGGGCGGGGCAGGAAATTGCCTTGTTCTTCAGACAAACTTCCTGTTCCTCCTCCTGGCTCAAATAGTGTAGTTGGACCAATCGGTAGAGCCGGGTGATCCTCCAATCAGAGCTCCTGTGGGTGGTGCTTAGCTGGGACTATAGCCCTAATTGCTTCTCTGAACACCCAGTTTCAGTAGCCATTGGGTGGAGGCCAGGATGTGGCAGCTCTCTGGGGACTCCAAAGCCTGGGTTCAAGACCTGGGACATCATAGGAATCTAGACACCCTGTCAAGATTCCTTCCCCACTCTGAACTCTAGGGTACAGATGTGGGGACCTGCATGAAAACCTCCTAAGCTTATTTTTACCAGCTTAGGTTAAAACTTCCCCAAGGTACAAACTATTTTCCTTTTTCCCTTGGACTTTATTGCTGCCACCACCAAGCATCTAACAGATATATAACCGGGAAAGAGCCCCCTTGGAAACGTCTTTCCCCCCAAAATCCTCCCCAAACCCTACACCCCCTTTCCTGGGGAAGGCTTGATAAAAATCCTCACCAATTTGCATAGGTGAACACAGACCCAAACCCTTGGAACTTAAGAACAATGAAAAAAGCAATCAGGTTCTTAAAAGAAGAATTTTAATAGAAGAAAAAGTAAAAGAATCACCTTTGTAAAATCAGGATGGTAAATACCTTACAGGGTAATGAGATTCAAAACATAGAGAATCCCTCTAGGCAAAACCTTAAGTTACAAAAAGACACAAAAACAGGAATATCCATTCCATTCAGCACAGCTTATTTTCTCAGCCATTTAAACAAACAGAATCTAACGCATATCTAGCTAGATTACTTACTAAGTTCTAAGACTCTATTCCTTTCTGTTCCTGGCAAAAGCATCACACACACACTTTGTTTCTCCCTCCCTCCAGCTTTTGAAAGTATCTTGTCTCCTCATTGGTCATTTTGGTCAGGTGCCAGTGAGGTTATCCTAGTTTCGTAACCCTTTACAGGTGAAAGGGTTTTTCCTCTGGCCAGGAGGGATTTTAAAGGTGCTTACCCTTCCCTCTATATTTATGACACACCCCATTAAAATAAGATGGCCCCCAATGTGCTGTAAGATAGCAGCAATAATGCTCAAACAAAGGACAGTGCTGAGATGACATGCATCTAACAGAGCAGGAGACTAAACTATATTATCCACTGGGATAGACTGATGCAGCTGGGTGGGGCGATTTGCTGTGCTTTGTGATGTATCTATATGGAGGAACTGGTGTGGAGCGCCAATAGCAACCTGTCAAATGGATGGTGGTCTTGCCTGGCTTCTTGTTTATAGCTGTAGGCAGGTATCAGCACCAATGCCTTCGTGTGAAGGTGCTCTACCTCAGCACTTGCAGACAGGGTAGCCCAATCAAATGGCCACAGAGGGGACCCTAGATCTATTTTTTGTATTGTAGTTCCTAGGATCCACACACATGGACCATGACCTCGTTGTGCTAGGCATTGTAGAAACACATGTGGTCTCAACACACCAGCAGCCTGTCCTCTGCAAAGTTCGGTGTAGGCCTCTCACTCTGTGTAGGAGCACAGGGACATTTGCCAGCTTTTGGGTCAGGAGTAGGGTTGTCCATTCTTGGTTGGATTGCTAATTGGTTGAGCTGTTGCTGCTGCCCAGTTACAAAACCTCCTCCTCTTTTTTGGAAAATTCACTGAATGTTTAGCCTAAGGTGACACCTTGTGCCTAGGATCTCTGCTTCTTTTTTCTCCCGATCTTAAAATTTCTTATGGATGATAGAGTTCTTTGACGGTACTTGAAAATGATAAACAAAGGACACTTACATACCAGTGTAGCATTCCCCTCTGGTGTTATCTGGACCGGCGATCTGCTGGGTCACTTCAATCCTTGACTCTGGGAGCCAGCCTTACCCTGCTCTGCTGTGAAAACCCCCACTCCTGGGCTGTTCACGCACAGTCTCTGGCATGTAAGCTGCTCCCAGCTACTTGCAACTGAATGACCCTAGCCAATATCTCCGATCCCAGACACAACCATAGGAACCTCCATCTTGCAGAGTCCAGTTATGCCCTCTGGATGCTGCAAACTTATATAAGTTTGTCAATTTAACAAAGAAATTGATATGTACCAGGCTTGTTATCCAAAGGGGAGCCTCTGACACACTTCAGACCAAACACACTGCTTCAGGTAGAATAAACAAACACATTTATTAACTATAAAGATAGATTTTAAGTGATAAGTCAAAACATAAGTCAGATTTGGTCAAATGAAATAAAAGCAAAACGCATTCTAAGCTCATCTTATCACTCTCAATGCCCTTACAAACTTAGTTGATTCTCTGCACAAGCTGGCTGGTTGCACTTCAGCTGGCTCTCCCCTTTGATCAGCGCTTCAGTCACTTGGTATGGTTGTGTCTGTAGATGTAGGTGGAAGAGAGGGGAAGAGCATGGCAAATGTCTCTTCCTTTTATCAGGTCCTTTCCTCCCTCTTGGCTTTGCACCCCGCACCCCTTCAGAGTCAGGTGAGCATTACTGAGCCTCTCCAAGCAAGGTTGAGCAGTTCCCCTGGTGTGGCCTCATGCAGGTGAGTCATTGCATTGTAGCTCCCTTGCTGGACAATGGCTGTTGATGGGCACCCCACCCAGGCATTGGATACTTTCCTTGGTGTTGCCTCTGGGGAGCTAATATCTGGCTGATTCCCCCAATTTACAGCATGTTTTAGTGACAACCATACTACACAATTCTCATAACTTCATATGCATTAATGAGAGACATATATGGATAGAGAAATGACTTTCAGCAGATTGTAACCTTTCCCCGATACCTTACAGGGCATGCTTTATATGTAAGATCAGGATTATAGGAAAATGAGGAATATGGGGATTACAGCATACTCCCCCAAAGGTATAGAATGTCACAATCAGCCCATTGATTGATCTAACACACTGATGTTGATATCCACCAGATTAGGAGGCCAGATGGGAAAAAAATACCCACAAACCCCTTAATGGCTATATCCCTTAAAAAATTATATACATGTAGTGCTGATGCAGGTGAAAGATTCATAGTGCTATTTGAGTCATGTACTGTGACGTAGGATCCGTACAATCTTGCCCCACATAGGTCTGTCAGTGGCCCATATGCATGACCACTACCATCCTTTCCTATGACAGTCTATAAGGTCCCACACAGCTTTGCCACTTGATTAGAATCCTGACCTGCAGCACATCCTGCTATTGCTGTCCAGGGACTCCTAGTCTTGGAATGTGAGTCATCACTAGTGAGATCATCTGGAGAATCTATCCTCACACAACTTATGAATTCTGGTTGATGTTATGAAATTGTTGTATTGTGGAACAGCTCATGAATGTAGAGACACCCATTTGCTGTCAGAGCTGTAGCACATCCCTTCCAGACCAGGAACAATGATCAGCATTTGACTTTAATGATTGCCTATTCAGGTGGAAACACCTTAGGACATGGGTTGGCTGAAGCTAGAAAAACCAGTTGCCTCCATCTCCTCTACAGTGGGCTGCAATTTGGAGAATGGAAAATCCCTAACAGCAGATAAAGGAGCCATATGATGGTGATGGGCCATATAAACTTGAGCAGGAACAGGAAGCTTTTGGCAGGAGACAGGGCATGCTTTTGTAGTAGGGTATCCTGTTTAGCTGCAGGCCAGCCAAGGGAAAGGAAGCTAGTTGAAAAAGAGACTCCATAACTCAGAGGAGAAGCCATGTGTAGGAGATGGGACCCTGGACTCTGCCCCCTAAACCTAAAAAACTCTCCAGAGTGATGAGGAAACTGAGGCAGGGAAATGCTCATAAATATGTTTATTGTTTTGTCTAAATCTATGAAAAATGCACTACACAATCAATGATATCCCTGAGATACATCAATGATATTTTCATCCTCTGGTCAGATGACCTAAACTCCCTCATAGATTTCCACCACAATGTCAACAACACCACCCACCATCAAGCTCTCTCTAGAACACTCCCACACTCCCACACTACCACCAACTTGCTGGGCACCATGATCAGCTTCAAAACTGGAACTATACAACTATACTGGAACTGGCGGCTGTGATTGCAGAGCCATTGGCCATTATCTTTGAAAACTCGTGGCGAACGGGGGAAGTCCCGGATGATTGGAAAAAGGCTAATGTAGTGCCAATCTTTAAAAAAGGGAAGAAGGAGGATCCTGGGAACTACAGGCCAGTCAGCCTCACCTCAGTCCCCGGGAAAATCATGGAGCAGGTCCTCAAGGAATCAATCCTGAAGCACTTACACGAGAGGAAAGTGATCAGGAACAGTCAGCATGGATTCACCAAAGGAAGGTCATGCCTGACTAATCTAATCACCTTCTATGATGAGATTACTGGTTCTGTGGATGAAGGGAAAGCAGTGGATGTATTGTTTCTTGACTTTAGCAAAGCTTCTGACATGGTCTCCCACAGTATTCTTGTCAGCAAGTTAAAGAAGTATGGGCTGGATGAATGCACTATAAGGTGGGTAGAAAGTTGGCTAGATTGTTGGGCTCAACGGGTAGTGATCAATGGCTCCATGTCTAGTTGGCAGCCGGTATCAAGTGGAGTGCCCCAAGGGTCGGTCCTGGGGCCGGTTTTGTTCAATATCTTCATAAATGATCTGGAGGATGGTGTGGATTGCACTCTCAGCAAATTTGCAGATGATACTAAACTAGGAGGAGTGGTAGATACGCTGGAGGGCAGGCATAGGATACAGAGGGACCTAGACAAATTGGAGGATTGGGCCAAAAGAAATCTGATGAGGTTCAACAAGGATAAGTGCAGGGTTCTGCACTTAGGATGGAAGAACCCAATGCACCACTACAGACTAGGGACCGAATGGCTAGGCAGCAGTTCTGCGGAAAAGGACCTAGGGGTGACAGTGGACGAGAAGCTGGATATGAGTCAACAGTGTGCCCTTGTAGCCAAGAAGGCCAATGGCATTTTGGGATGTATAAGTAGGGGCATAGTCAGCAGATCGAGGGACGTGATCGTTCCCCTCTATTTGACATTGGTGAGGCCTCATCTGGAGTACTGTGTCCAGTTTTGGGACCCACACTACAAGAAGGATGTGGATAAATTGGAGAGAGTCCAGCGAAGGGCAACAAAAATGATTAGGGGACTAGAACACATGACTTATGAGGAGAGGCTGAGGGAACTGGGATTGTTTAGTCTGCAGAAGAGAAGAATGAGGGGGGATTTGACAGCTGCTTTCAACTACCTGAGAGGTGGTTCCAGAGAGGATGGTTCTAGACTATTCTCAGTGGTAGAAGAGGACAGGACAAGGAGTAATGGTCTCAAGTTGCAGTGGGGGAGGTTTAGGTTGGATATTAGGAAAAACTTTTTCACTAGGAGGGTGATGAAACACTGGAATGCGTTACCTAGGGAGGTGGTAGAATCTCCTTCCTTAGAAGTTTTTAAGGTCAAGCTTGACAAAGCCCTGGCTGGGATGATTTAGTTGGGGATTGGTCCTGCTTTGAGCAGGGGGTTGGACTAGATGACCTCCTGAGGTCCCTTCCAACCCTGATATTTTATGATTCTATGATAATATGTTCAGAGGAAAATGTCTGAGATACACACCTTAGCACACTTAAAACTGCCTTCAGTAAACAAGGTCACTCCACCGGAGAAGTAGATCACATCAGGAATGGGCCACACATATACCCTGAAAACTTGCTTCAGTACAGAAAAAAAAAACCCTATAACTCCACAACCCTAATTTTCACCTACCCCCTACAATGGAATCCATACAGAGTATCATTAAAGAATTAAAACCTATGCTTAATGGAGACCACACCCTGAAAGAAATATTTCCTGAACCCCCTCTTCTGGTCTTCAAATCACCCCCCAGCCTTACCAAGCTCATCATCAGAAGCAAGCTCCCCATATACGAGGACTAGATGACCTCCAGAGGTCCCTTCCAACTCTGATATTCTATGATTCTAGGACACACCACCTCAAAGATGGAACAGACCCTGCCAGAATAATAGATGCAAAACCTGCAGATGTATCTCCACTGCTACAATGATCAGCAACCCCCACAACACAACTTTCAAGATCAATGAGTCATACACATGCCTATCATATTGGTGAACCTCATCCAGTGCATCAAATGCCCCAACAATAACTCTGAGGGTGAAACCAGACACTCACTGTACTCTCAGATGAACTCTCACAGAAAAATGATAAGACAAAAAAACACCCTTTCACTTGTGGGAGAATGCTTTTCACAAAGCAATCACTCTATATCTGACCTCTCAGCCCTTGCCCTCAAAGGAAACTGCACAACATCTTCAAAAGACAAGCCTGGAAACTTAAATTCATAACTCTGCTAGGCCGGTTAGCATAACTACGTCATTCAGGGGTGTGACAAATCCACACCCCCTGAGCAGCGTAGTTAAGCCAACCTAAGGCTAGATCTACACTACAGAATTAGGTTGATGTAAGGCAATTTATTTTGACCTAACTCTGTAAGCGTCTACACTACAGTGTTGCTCCTGTCAGTGTAAGTCCCCAACTACACTGACCTAATAACTGAACCTCCACGGGAGGAGTAGCTCTTAGCTAGGGTGATGCAGTATCTGTGTAGATACTGTGTTACGTACATTGCCTGGGAGCTCCATGTGGAGCTAACAGCTAGGCTCCCAGCTCTTAGCCTCCCACACTGCCTCACTTAAGTCGCTGCACGAGCTCCTGGTGAGGATGTGCACTCCCGGCAGAAGGAGGGTAGTTGAATACCGCAGTAAATACGGTGGTGGTTGTATGTCGATCTAACATAGGTTGATTTAATTGTGTAGTGTAGACAGTGCTAGGTCAACAGATGAATTCTTCTGTTGACCTAGCTGCTGCCTCTTGTGGAGGTGGATTACCTATGATGATGTGAGAACCCTTCCTATCAGCATAGGTAGTATGTACACTGAAGCACTCCAGCTGTAGTGTTTTAAGTGTAGACAAGTCCCTAGACACCAAAAGTCATCAGCTCAACTGGTTTTATGGCTCATTAAAACAATTTGTAACCTACTAACCCTCCTTTTGTCCCGACTTCAGTGGTGTTATTGCCCACTTCACTTTAACTGATGCCTTGCAGTGTGTTTAGTCCCTTCTTCTTAACAATCTGTCCCATCTTCTATTTAGCTGTGACACTGATTACTTTCCCCAGACCTGAAGAAGAGCTCTGTGTACCTCAAAAGCTTGTCCCTTCCACCAACAGAAGTTGGTCCACTCAGAGATATTACCTCACCCATCTTGTCTCAACCCTATGCAAAGTCTATGTGTCTGTTTGCTTCACTATCCCATGCCCCAAAGAAGTTAACTGTAAACCCAGAGTTCCCACCCAGTTGGAGCTGTGGGAAAGGGTGTGTGTAAAAGAGTCCCCTGAGGTCTTTCTCCCAGATGGCAGGAGAACCTGACCCCACCCAGTTATCCACACTGGGTAGCTCCACCACACTTCCTTACTCCTTGCAATGGGCCCCTGCTCTTTGTGGGCCTTTTAAAGTCTCTCCAGATGGGGGGATTGAAAGGCAAGTCAAATGACCCAATGCACTCAAGAGTTCTCCCTTCCCAGGGCCCCGCAAAGCAGGGGGGGAAGGTCCATGGTGCTCCCAATTCAGCGCATGCTGGGTTTTGAGAAATCCTTCTGCCTGGGCTGCTGAACTGGGCTTAGTCTGTCCAGTTCATCCTAGGAGTTTGCTGCACTCTCCGTAGGGTCAGAGTGGAGTCTCTTGGCTGGGAGCTCTCTCTGATGCTCCAGGAGTCACTCTAGCAATCTCCTGCTTAGGGTAGTCCTGTTCCCCACCACCAGCTAACTATCCAGCTAACACCAGCTAACTACAGCTGGCTATGAGTCAGCAGTGTGCCCTTGTTGCCAAGAAGGCCAATGGCATTTTGGGATGTATAAGTAGGGGCATAGCGAGCAGATCGAGGGACGTGATCATTCCCCTCTATTTGACATTGGTGAGGCCTCATCTGGAGTACTGTGTCCAGTTTTGGGACCCACACTACAAGAAGGATGTGGATAAATTGGAGAGAGTCCAGCGAAGGGCAACAAAAATGATTAGGGGTCTGGAACACATGACTTATGAGGAGAGGCTGAGGGAACTGGGATTGTTTAGTCTGCAGAAGAGAAGAATGAGGGGGGATTTGATAGCTGCTTTCAACTACCTGAGAGGTGGTTCCAGAGAGGATGGTTCTAGACTATTCTCAGTGGTAGCAGAGGACAGAACAAGGAGTAATGGTCTCAAGTTGCAGTGGGGGAGGTTTAGGTTGGATATTAGGAAAAGCTTTTTCACTAGGAGGGTGGTGAAACACTGGAATGTGTTACCTAGGGAGGTGGTAGAATCTCCTTCCTTAGAAGTTTTTAAGGTCAGGCTTGACAAAGCCCTGGCTGGGATGATTTAATTGGGGATTGGTCCTGCTTTGAGCAGGGGGTTGGACTAGATGACCTCTTGAGGTCCCTTCCAACCCTGATATTCTATGACTCTATGATTCTATGATACACTTTCCTCCCTTTTAAAGGCCTCCTCCCCACTATACATCATTGACAGGGCTGGAGGAGAGGTTGTCAAGGCCTCCCTGGCACCATCCTTGTCAATGTGGGGTCTATACACTCTGTCACCGGGTGTTTAAGCTCTGGGTCTCGAGTTCAGTTTCTTTCCCATTAGATCTCAGACTTGCTCACATCAATGCGTCTCCCTTTAGGATATATTCTGTCAATGCACCTGTATAACTCCAATTAGCATCCGCGTCAAGAGGAGAGTATACATAAGATTTTTTTGCCCAACCAAAATAAGCTTCTGATGTTTGGAAATAAATTACAATACATACCAGCAGGTGTTACCTTTTAAAATTTAGCCTTGTTTGTAGCCTGTTACAAGACAACATTCTCATTCCATCCGAGGTAAGCAGATGGCACTTATTAATTTACACTGAAATATACTTTCAATATGTACATCGAAAGCACATTTCTATTGAAG
Source organism: Lepidochelys kempii (assembly GCF_965140285.1). Taxonomy (NCBI): domain Eukaryota; kingdom Metazoa; phylum Chordata; order Testudines; family Cheloniidae; genus Lepidochelys; species Lepidochelys kempii. The sequence goes on along the minus strand of NC_136390.1, from coordinate 73,448,346 downwards.
GAAATTGTCCTTAGTTTACCTGACTCCCAAAATATATCATAACACAAACTTTAAATCTGAGATTATAAACAGATGTTAGGAGAGCACAGTACTGCAGGGTATGCTCACATTGAAAAGCGTGATTTCCATAATCCCTGAACAGGTTATTCATTCTCTCTAAATTAAAGTTGCTCAGGAAAGAAATGAGAGATCTTAAGCAGACCCTTTCTACCATGCTCAGTTCTGTGTTGCATCATGAATGGGTTCCCCACCTGTCTCTTCCTACTCTGAACAATGGCACAATCCAGCCCCGTATGTATTCTATATGGGATTTAGTAATGGACTAACTTTTTTGTGTGTGCAAAAAACCCATTAGTTAAGTATGGCCAAATGCCTCAATCTGGCTACTAAACTTGCACCTGAGTGCACAAGCCCACCCGATGGGCTCACTGTGAGTGCTGAGTATGCTACACCTGTTCAGATAATGGTCTCTGAGCTCATGGTACACCTGGCATATTACCGTGCACTGTAGGTCCTCTGGGGTCTTGTCACTGGTGAGTTCCCAGCAAACACTCATATGCATGGCTAGGAGGAAAGGATTGTTTATTAGAACAAGTATAATGGCTCCCTTGGGCAGACACTGGGGTTTGCATACTGGACAAGCAGCATTCCAAGCATGAGCCTCTACCATCTTGAGCTAAAGGAACAACTCCTCTAGCAACTAGCTGTGGTAGACTCTTATCTACGGTGCAACGGCTTTGTCAATCACTATAGAAGATAAACATGAGCAGTTCCTAACTCAAGCTCTATGGCAGTGGTTTTCAAACTATTTGCCATTGTGGGCTGCATATGCAGCTCTCTGTGTTATGTGGGCCAAACCATATATATACTATCTGTATGGCCCTGAGGATGTCACATGGGCCGCAGCTGTGTACTGACTGGGCCACAAGCAGCTTCTGGGTTGAGAACCACCTCTCTACAGGGCAGTCCAGAATAAGGGCACAAAGGTACCTTCATCCTGTCAAGCTGCTGGGGCCCCGTAGCTGGGGTGCACTTACTGGTACATTCTTCTACTGGTCTGTAAGTTCCATTGGTCAGACTTCAGTCCTCTCCTCCGTGTTCTTGAGAGCTCTCAGCTCTCTGCCTCACGCCCTGCAGGGCACAATAGGCCCTGAATGTTCCACTCAGCCTTTAAAATGCCATCAAAACCTCTGTTCAGTGTCTCTTAAGTCTGTTAATTGGGTAGCTGCTCTTATGTAAAATAAACACACCTATTATCCTGACACTTTGTGGCAATGGTCTCCTAGCAACAGGTCCTCTGGAGGTGGCACTTGCCATTCCAGGGGTCTGTGCTCTCCGTCTGTTTGTACTGACACTTAATCCTTGTCTCTATACCAGCTGGATTTCCCATCAAAGAGCCTTGATCTCGAGAGTCTCCTAGTAGGCGAATGATAAAATATGCTAACCAACCACGGTTCCATATTTTTCTGTAAACCACACAGCACAAAAGGAGACACTTTCACAAGTGCTCCAGGTTAATAAGCTAGTTCAGGGGTCGGCAGCCTTTCAGAAGTGGTCTGCTGAGTCTTCATTTATTCACTCTAATTTAAGGTTTCGCGTGCCAGTAATACATTTTAACGTTTTTAGAAGGTCTCTTTCTATAAATCTATAATATAGAACTAAACTATTGTTGTAGGTAAAGTAAATAAAGTTTTTAAAATGTTTAAGAAGCTTCATTTAAAATTAAATTAAAACGCAGAGCCCCCCGGACCGGTGGCCAGGACCTGGGCAGTGTGAGTGCCACTGAAAATCAACTTGCGTGCCGCCTTTGGCATGCGTGCCATAGGTTGCCTACCCTGGGGCTACTTCTTCCAATATCTGAAACCTCTTCATCTGCTGGGCATAGAAGACAGTGTCTGTTGGCTGTACCAGGAGCTCTGGCCTATAGCCCTATAATAATGATAGGATTTATATTTTACAGGTGTTGTCAACACACCACAGCCTTCACTAGAGTCTCAGAAGAGATTATTTCATAGTGCAGGCCTATTACCATTATCTGCATTACAGCAGCACCTAAACCTCAGGCGAGCTCTAGCCCCACATAGTCCTGTACCCTGGAGAGTTCACAATCTAAATGGACCAGACAAAGATAATCCTGAAGGGGATGCAGAGGCACAGGGAGGTGAAGTGACTTGCACAAGGTCACCCAGCAGATCTGGGGAAGAGCAGGAAGTGGAATGGAGGTCTCCTCACTCCCAGCCAGGCACAGCCCTGGAACACAGACCTGACTGTCTCCTTTCGCATAAGATGAAGCTGGAGTGAAATTCAGAGCATTCAAGCTGACAGAGAATTTCAAGCTATAGACTGCACCTTTCCATGGACAGAAACTTACTCTGATAAATGAAGTTTAGATATTCCTGCTATCGTAGCACCAGTAAGGCTGGCAGATCCTATCAGTGAGTAGAGCCCTAGGAGAACCTAGGCAGGTTGATTGTATCAGTGAGGTTTTAACACAACAGCGAGGCACAAGGAGTGCAACACCACCTCGTTTTTGCGCACTGTAATCAGGAACTAATTGATGGAGACAAAAAGTACGTACATTTTTACTCAGCTCAAAATTTAAAATTTGACTGGATTCAAAAACTGCCTGTTAAAAAAAAAAGTGGCTCCCCTACGAACAGCAGTGGTTTTAAGAGACTCTGTGACCCCGCGAGGAAGGTCTGTGGTGAAAGGAATAGCTTTAGAGATGCCAGAGAACAGATTTTAATGAGATGAACTTGCCGCCCTTTCCTTGTTTTAAAGATCCTCGTTTGCCCATCTGAAAGTGCTGTACAATGCCAGCACGTACCAATGTCGGGGGTTTATTTTCTTCCCTCGTACAATGCAAGAGACAAAGCGTGATGAAGAAAGTGAAGTTTTAGTTCCAGTTCTTGATACTAAAGTCTGGGAAGATTCCCTTTTGCATGGTTGGGCACAGAGTGACTCAAAGGTCACAGGCTAGAGTGGAAACATCTGAATACCAGACGCAGTCTTTATACCAGCATGTTCACCTACTGAAACAAGGAGTGAGTGAGCCCATAGTACCAGAGAGGCAGGACCAATAGACCCACCAGGTATGGGCCTAGAGTGTGTGGTTTATAGGAGGCACTGTTTTGCAGTGACAACGTGGGCCAAGTGGGCAGGGGAGCCTGGGAAGAAGTGGGCATTTAGAACCTGGCAGCAGGCCTTAGGGAGAAGCTGCACAAGTGCATCCTCTGTCCAAAAGTAAACAGATTGCAGGAAACTTTTCTAACAGGCTGAAGGCAGGTCGGTGGAGTAATCACTATTGATGAGCTGCAGCTTGGTTTTCAGTGAGATGAACATGTGGTGGGGAACTAGTCTCCAGCTCAGTTTGTTTCCATTGTTGCAAAGTGGTGTTTGTATTTGCAGCTCAGCTGGTGACTCCACTAAAGCATATGCTGATTGACTACAAGCAGAGATGCATGGGCATAGAGAGACTGAAGCGTGTGAAAAGAATGGAAGGTATTCGCTCTGCCAGGCTGCATAGAAACTAAGTTTTATGCAAGAATTCTAGTTAGAAGGGATATGGGGTAGAAAGTCATTAAAGCAGATGGACACAGACTAAAGAGCTCTGTTTCCACACCCCTCCACTCTGAAAACCAACACATTCAAAAATTGCTGGCTATCTTTGTGGAAGAGGCAAGAGCAAATTGACAGGAAAAGGAAGCCCAGCACCTCTGAGGAAATCAAAGGAAGGTCACTTCTTGGGCATTAGCACTGAGACTCACCAGCTTTGAGGTACAGAACTTGGAAAACAGTAGCCTGGCTTTCCCAACCCAGCCATCACACGAGGAAAACTATGCAGCTGTTGACAGCAAAGAGGAAGCCCAGTGCCATGCAGCAAAGAGGAAGGATCGTCCACTGGTTAGAATATTAGCTTAGGACATAGGATTCAACTCCCTGCTCTACCATAGACTTCCTGTCTGACCATGGGCAAGTCCTTAGTCTCTGTGCCTCAGTTTCCAATCTGGATGATAGTGATAAGAGCACTGCCCTGCCTCACGGGCGGGGGGATGTGAGTATAAACACACTAAATGTTGTACGATGGTCAGATACTTTAGATATGTGTGAATATCAACCAGCATGAATTACAAAAGGAACTGAATGCAACCGTTCCAAAAATAGACAATGAAATGGATGCTTTCCAAAACCAATGTGATCTGAACAAGCGGCAGCATGTTGGAAACAAGAGCACAGGATGGGCACATTTCATAAATCAAAATAAACAGATAAATAATATGCAGACAGAGGCTGGAAGGAACAGGTGGGGAAAGTCACACGTTTCGCTGAAAGATGTAGAGATATTGTCAATGGTTTTGACCCTGTCCTGTGAAGCTAGTGGGAATGCTAGACGGTTTAGAGGGAGCCAACCTGAATTTCTTTTAACAACCCTTAAAGAGGAGGTTTTTTTCTTCTTTCAAAACGATTGACCAGGCCCAGCAAGCACCACAACCCAACTAGATAATTAAATGGCCCCTACCATCGTTGTGTCTGAGGTTCTCACAGTCACGACTGGCTTTATCTTCACAACACCCCTGTGAGGTAGGGAAGAGCCATTATCTCCTTTTTATAGATGGAGAATTAAGGCACAGAGCAATATAGCGACTGGCACGAGATCACACAGGAAGGGTGTGGGCTTCCCGAGAAACACCAATCTATTAGAGTTCTTTGAGGGTGTGTCACAGGGCATTCCCTCAGCTACAGGGTGTGCTGTGCTGGCTGGCCCCTTTGCATGGTCTCTTATTCACAACATCCAGCAGGCCGTTTCTTTTCCCCATGTGGACCTATAATCTATCGATTCCAAGCTTTGAATAACACAGCACAGGCATATGCCAGCAGGAGCCTTCCACCAGCTTTCTTTACCACATCCAACTCTCTCTCTGAACTCCCCTTTTACTTCCTGGTCCTGCCAGTTATATATCCTACCCTTACGGAGATAATTACTTCATTAGCCCAACCATTGTCCCCAAGTGTCAAAAATCCCCACCATGACAGATTAATTTGTTCCAATTAAGTCTGTAATCTTCATTACCCAATTAATCAGTGTTCTACAGACAGCGCTCTGTCACAGTGTGACAACAAATGTGGACAAGGGTGATCCAGTAGACACAGTGTACTTGGACTTTCAGGAAGCTTTTGACAAGGAACCTCACAAAAGGCTCTTAAGCAAAGTAAGCAGTCATGGGATAAGACGGAAGGTCCTCTCATGGATCAGTAACTGGTTATAGGAAACAGAGTAGGAATAAATGGTTAGTTTTCACAATGGACAGAGGTAAATAGCGGGGTCCCCAAGTGATCTGTGTTGGGACCTGTGCTGTTCAACATATTCATAAATGATCTAAAAAAGGGGGTGAACAGTGATGTGGCAAAATTTGTAGATGATGCAAAACTACTGAAGATAGTTAAGTCCAAAGCTGACTGCGAAAAGTTACAAAGGGATCTCACAAAACTGGGTGACTGGGCAAGAAAGTGGCAGATGATATTCAGTGCTGATAAATCCAAAGTAATGGACACTGGAAAAAATTATCCTAAAAATAACCCCATACAAAGTGATGGGGTCTAAATTAGCTGTTACCTTTAAAAAGGAGATCTTGGAGTCATCGTGGATAATTCTCTGAAAACATCTGCTCAATGTGCAGCAGCAGTCAAAAAAGCTGCCAACGTTAGGAACCATGAGGAAAGGGAAAGATAAGAAGATAGAAAATATCATAATGCCACTATATAAATCCATGGTATGCCCACACCTTGAATACCGCCAGCCGTTTTGATCACCCCATCTCAAAAAAGATACATGGGAATTGAAAAGGTACAGAGAAGGACACCAAAAATGATTAGGGGTATGGAACAGCTTCTGTATGAGGAGAGATTAAAAAGACTGGGACTAGTCAGCTTAGAAAAAAGACAACTAAGGGGGAATATGATAGAGGTCTATAAAATCATGAATGGGGTGTGGAGAAACAGTATGGGTATGGATTCACCAAGGGAAGGTCATGCCTGACTAATCTAATCGCCTTTTATGATGAGATTACTGGTTCTGTGGATGAAGGGAAAGCAGTGGATGTATTGTTTCTTGACTTTAGCAAAGCTTTTGACACGGTCTCCCACAGTATTCTTGTCAGCAAGTTAAAGAAGTATGGGCTGGATGAATGCACTATAAGGTGGGTAGAAAGCTGGCTAGATTGTCGGGCTCAACGGGTAGTGATCAATGGCTCCATGTCTAGTTGGCAGCCGGTATCAAGTGGAGTGCCCCAAGGGTCGGTACTGGGGCCGGTTTTGTTTAATATCTTCATAAATGATCTGGAGGATGGTGTGGATTGCACTCTCAGCAAATTTGCGGATGATACTAAACTGGGAGGAGTGGTAGATACGCTGGAGGGCAGGGATAGGATATAGAAGGACCTAGACAAATTGGAGGATTGGGCCAAAAGAAATCTGATGAGGTTCAATAAGGATAAGTGCAGGGTCCTGCACTTAGGATGGAAGAATCCAATGCACCGCTACAGACTAGGGACCGAATGGCTAGGCAGCAGTTCTGCGGAAAAGGACCTAGGGGTGACAGTGGACGAGAAGCTGGATATGAGTCAACAGTGTGCCCTTGTTGCCAAGAAGGCCAATGGCATTTTGGGATGTATAAGTAGGGGCATAGCGAACAGATCGAGGGACGTGATCGTTCCCTTCTATTCGACATTGGTGAGGCCTCATCTGGAGTACTGTGTCCAGTTTTGGGCCCCACACTACAAGAAGGATGTGGATAAATTGGAGAGAGTCCAGCGAAGGGCAACAAAAATGATTAGGGGTCTAGAACACATGACTTATGAGGAGAGGCTGAGGGAGCTGGGATTGTTTAGCCTGCAGAAGAGAAGAATGAGGGGGGATTTGATAGTTGCTTTCAACTACCTGACAGGGGGTTCCAAAGAGGATGGCTCTAGACTGTTCTCAATGGTAGCAGATGACAGAACGAGGAGTAATGGTCTCAAGTTGCAGTGGGGGAGGTTTAGATTGGATATTAGGAAAAACTTTTTCACTAAGAGGGTGGTGAAACACTGGAATGCGTTACCTAGGGAGGTGGTAGAATCTCCTTCCTTAGAGGTTTTTAAGGTCAGGCTTGACAAAGCCCTGGCTGGGATGATTTAACTGGGAATTGGTCCTGCTTCGAGCAGGGGGTTGGACTAGATGACCTTCAGGGGTCCCTTCCAACCCTGATATTCTATGATTCTATGAAAGTGAATAGGGAAGAGTTATTTACCCCTTCACATAACACAAGAACCAGGGAGCAGCTAATGAAATTAATAGGCAGCAGGTTTAAAACAGGAGAAAGTACTTCACAGAACACCTGATCAACCTGTGGAATAAATTACGATGGGATGTTGTGAAAGTCAAAAGTATAACAGGTTCAAAAAAGAATTAGATAAATTCATGGAGAATATGGTCATCAATGGCAATTTTCCAAGATGGTCAGAGATGCAACCCCATGCCCTGGGTGTCCCTAAACTTCTGACTGCCAGAAGCTGTCACCCACCACTCCTGCAAAAAACCTCACACCTGTGCTATTGAAGTCCTCAAAATCGTAGTTTAAAGACTTCAAGGAGCAGAGAATCCTCCAGCAAGTGACCCGTGCCCCATGCTACAGAGGAAGGTGAAAAACCTCCAGGGCCTCTTCCAATCTGCCCTGGAGGAAAATTCCTTCCCGACCTCAAATATGGCGATCAGCTAAACCCTGAGCATATGGGCAAGATTCATCAGCCAGATACTACAGAAAATTCTTTTCTGGGTAACTCAGATCCCACCCCATCTAATATCCCATCACAGGCCATTGGGCCTATTTACCACTCACTGGATCCAAAGTGGTTCAGGGATCAGGACCCAGCCTCACAGCAGATACAAAACTTGGTACTGCATCAATCAACTGCTGAGTCTACAAGGGTGTTTTTAACAACTCTGTTAATAACCTCCCCTCCCTTTGCTCTCTGATTGGCTCAGCTCTCAGAAGGTGGGTAGGTGTGACCTGCCAGGTGCATTGCCCACAATGCAAACATCCTACACAGCTTCAGAAACAGCTACCAAGCATGTCTGGTAACTACCACCCCCTGTTCTGGAAATTTTCTGGGTCTTAAGATAACTAAGAGAAGGTTAAAGGGTGACTTGATCACAGACCTGTAAGTATCTACTTGGAGAACAAATATTTAATAATGGGCTTCTCAATCTAGCTAGAGAGGCATCTGGCCTCCGGCCCCAAGGATCCACCCCTCCATGCAGTATATTGGGAGAAGTGGGAGGAGCTCCGGGCTTGGAGGACCATCAAGCCCGAGGTGCTTTTCATAGAATCAAAGAATATCAGGGTTGGAAGGGACCTCAGGAGGTCATCTAGTCCAACCCCCTGCTCAAAGCAGGACCAATCCCCAATTAAATCATGCCAGCCAAGGCTTTGTCAAGCCTGACCTTAAAAACTTCTAAGGAAGGAGATTCTACCACCTCCCTAGGTAACGTATTCCAGTGTTTCACCACCCTCCAATGAAAAAGTTTTTCCTAATATCCAACCTAAACCTCCCCCACTGCAACTTGAGACCATTACTCCTTGTCCTGTCATTTTCTACCACTGAGAATAGTCTAGAACCATCCTCTTTGGAACCACCTCTCAGGTAGTTGAAAGCAGCTGTCAAATCCCCCCTCATTCTTCTCTTCTGCAGACTAAACAATCCCAGTTCCCTCAGCCTCTCCTCATAAGTCATGTGTTCCACTGTCACCCCTAGGTCCTTTTCCGCAGAACTGCTGCCTAGCCATTCGGTCCCTAGTCTGTAGCGGTGCATTGGATTCTTCTGTTCTAAGTGCAGGACGCTGCACTTATCCTTGTTGAACCTCATCAGATTTCTTTTGGCCCAATCCTCCAATTTGTCTAGGTCCCTCTGTATCCTATCCCTGCCCTCCAGCGTATCTACCACTCCTCCTAGTTTAGTATCATCCGCACATTTGCTGAGAGTGCAATCCACACCATCCTCCAGATCATTTATGAAGATATTGAACAAAACTGGCCCCAGGACCGAACCCTGGGGCACTCCACTTGATACCGGCTGCCATCTAGACATGGAGCTATTGATCTAGCCAACAATCTAGCCAACTTTCTACCCACCTTATAGTGCATTCATCCAGCCCATACTTCTTTAACTTGCTGACAAGAATACTGTGGGAGACCATGTCAGAAGCTTTGCTAAAGTCAAGAAACAATACATCCACTGCTTTCCCTTCATCCACAGAACCAGTAATCTCATCATAGAAGGCAATTAGATTAGTCAGGCATGACCTTCTCTTGGTGAATCCATGCTGACTGTTCCTGATCACTTTCCTCTCGTGTAAGTGCTTCAGGATTGATTCCTTGAGGACCTGCTCCATGATTTTTCCGGGGACTGAAGTGAGGCTGACTGGCCTGTAGTTCCCAGGATCCTCCTTCTTCTCTTTTTTAAAGATGGGCACTACATTAGCCTTTAGGTGCCTTTAGGTACAGCCTTAGGTGCTGTATGCTGACGTGGAGTGTCTGGCTGCTCGCTGCTGCATCGGGACTACTGCTGCTGTCGAGGAGGACTCCTGCCGAGGGACATTGTGGAGGGGGTTTATTTATAAAAGGAGTTACTTTTGATATCTCTGCTCCCGGGGTGGTGGTGACCTTTATTGCTGCTGTGGGGAGCACGGGGGAGAGGCGTGGAGCCCTCCCCCTTGTCCATTTGCTCCCCTCCCTACCACCACCACCACCATCATCGCTGCCCCCTCCACCACCCCACATACCAACCAGACCTGCTCTTCGCCCCTCGACGTGGCTGATTGTTTCCCTCCCTTCACCACCTGGGACTGTTTGCAGCAGTGAGCGGCACTGGACTGAGCTACACAGGCGCACGTGGGCGCACGTGTCTCCCTACCTTGGACTTTCCCTCCCCCCAGCTGCGTTTGGCTGGTGGGGTCCCCTCCCTGCTATGCCCCCCAGCCTCCTGTGCTAGTTTGCCCCCACACCTGCAGCCCGCCCGCCCGCTACTTGCTTTGTTCCCCTGGGAGTTCCCCTTTCGTTAGTTTTGCCTCTCCCGCCCCGGCCCTTCCGCATTTTCTACTTGCCCCGCCCCAAACTTTGAGATTTGGTTTGGTTGCCTGCCCCGCCCTTAGACCTGGAGCTCCTTCCTGTGCTTTGCCTGGTCCCCTTTTTCCCTTGTCCTTTTTTTGCCGACCCCAAGCTTGGTCCCTCTTACCTAAGCACCCATGCCCCCTCCATAAGTGTTTGTGCCCCCTTTCAGTTGCCCCCCATCACTGTTCACAGATTCCCCAATGATATTGTAGCTCCCCCCCGATCCCAGTGCAGCCGGAGGAGCCGTATCCCTACCCAGTACCTGTGCCTCCCCTCTTGCCCCTTCATCTCCCACTTCTAACGCCCTCCTCCCCTGCCTGCAGCCTAGCGGGGAGGAGTGTTTGCTTCCCCCCCACCCCACCCCAGGGGCACCCTCCTTCCCTGTCTACAGCTTAACAGGGAGGAGTGATTAGCCCCTTCCCCCACATTCCCCCTGCCCCTCCTACTGGACCCTCCTCCCCTGCACATTGCTTAGCGGGGAGGAGCGGTTGCCCATTGCATCCCCACCCCCATATTAGGGCCTCCTCCTGCCTTTCGCCATCATGGAGGAGGACCCTGTTTCTGCCCCTGCTGAACCCGTGGTTCCTCCCTTGCCACCGCCCCTGCCCGCCCCAGCGGATGCCCTCTTGGTCACCATTAGCCCAGACTCCACCACTGCCATGGCTGCCCTTTCCACCAGCAAAAAGGGCCAGGGAAATAAAAAGGGCAAAGGCCCCGCCCAGAAAACAAAACCTCCCATTGGAGGGGCTGCCCTCCCTGTCGCGGCCCCGACATCTACTGCAGCCCCTTCCTCCCGAGCCGTTCCCTCCACCAGCTCTGGGGGCGCTCCATCCCTAGCCCAGGTAACCGCTGCCCCCCCGCGTGCCACCGCGCCATCTGCCCAACTGCTGCCTCCGGTACCATTCCTGGAGGCTGGGGCCGCTTCCCCTCGCTGACCAGGAGGCACGGCATCCGCTGCCTCCTGGTACCCACCTCGCCCCACGTTGAAACGTACGTGTGGGCACTGGTGAGCGTGGTAGGGCCCACAGCCGTCGTGGCAGCCTCCAAGATGTATGGTAAAGTTGTGTTCTTCCTAGCATTGGAGGCCGCCACGCAGGAGGCGGTAGAGAAGAGCCTGGCAGTGGGGGGCATGTTCGTCCCTCTAGAACCCCTGGAGGACCTGGGCGTACAGGGGTATTGACCTCCGTCCCGCCCTTCCTGCCCAACGTTGCCCTATTGCCTGCCCTCTTCACCCTGGGGAAGCCCATTTCCGTCATCAGCCCTCTCCCGCTGGCTGCAAGAATCCCCCCGCCCCCCCGCCACGTTCTGTCCTTCCGCCGGCAGGTGCAGATCCAAGTGCCGCCAGCGGTGCGTGGTGGGGTGGCGCTCGAGGGGTCCTTCTTGGTGCCCTATCAGGGGGCCCATTACCAGGTCCATTATTTGACAGGAGAGGCCCGGTGCTTTCTCTGGCAGGTGATGGGACACGTCCGGAGGGACTGCCCCCTGGCTCAGCCTGGAGGAGCGTCCAGGACCCCCGAGACCCGGGAGGGTGCCGGCCCTGTCACCGCCGGCGACCCTGGCAGCCCGGCTGCCGCTGCCCCTCCTCCCATTGAGGAGAGGGCGGAAAGACCTTTGCCAGCTGAGGGAGAAGGCCCACACCAGGGGGAAGTTTCCCTTTCCCCCGTTGTCCCAACCTTGCCGCCCCATGCCCCAAAATGATTGCCCTTTCCCCCTGGGCCTGCACCTGCTGACCGGCCCTCCATCTCCACTTTGGAGGGCTGGGTGCTCGTCCGGGGGAAGCGTTGCGCCCATAAATCGTGGGCTCGATCCCTCCCCTCCGACGTAGAGGGAGAGAAGGCCCCCTGAAAGATGCTGTGGGGGGCTGATGCTGTTACATTTTCCGCTGCGCCCCTGGATGGAGCCTAGCAGGTGACGCTGGACATGGCAGCCATGGCCACAGATGGAGATGCCACCGCCCCCCTTGTTGAGTCCCCTCCTGAGGAGGCCTCTGTAGGAGTTTCCCCGGCCCCTTTGCCATCTGTGCCCCCCACTGCTGTCGATATGGGGGCTATTACTGCCCCGGTTACTGGCGGGGAGGACTCTGGGGCCGCAGGGACTGAATTTACATCCATATTTGAGGAGATCGAGGCCCTGGGTCTGACCCAGGGGGAGGACGACCCCCCGCCAGCGGGCCTTGATCTGGGCAGCGGCTCAGTTCCACTGCCCCTCCTCCTTCTCTCTGCCCCTCACTCCCAGTTGTAGCCCCCACTCTGGTCCTTGGGGCGCCCCTGGCCCTAGCTATCTGTCCAGCTGCAGATGGCACCTCACCCGAGGCCGCCAAACCCCTAGGGGTGACGGTCGGTGCCAAGCGGTCGGGCCCCGAGCCTGTGGGCGCACCCTCCACTACCCGAACGGAGCAGTTAACCTCTCCTCTGGAGGGGGGCCCCACTGCAGTTTCTGTATTGCCTGACGCCGTGGCTGCGGGTGACATGTTTATCACAGCTCCCGTGCCCAGCGTTGGTGAAGGCTCCCCTCTAACCCCCATCCCCTTTGCACCCAATCCCGGCCAAGAGGAGCCACACCCCAGCAGCCCGACTGCTGGGGACCGTGAACCCACCAGTGTCCCCGCTCCTGTTCCTACCCCTGCTTCCGACCCCTCTCCTGCCCCAGTCCCAATATTAGCCCTTGTCCCTGCTCCCACCCCTTTTTCTTCCCTAGTCCCTGTCCCCACCCCGATCCTATTTCCTTTACCAATGAGTCACTTGCCCCCTTCCCCGCCACCTGCCATGCTATTGCCGCCCCTGAGGTTGTCTCGTTCCCGCTACTTACGGACAACCCTCAGGGAGCGGTTTTCATGTCCCCTCTTCCCAACACTATGGGGGCTGCACTATTCCCTCCACTGCCCCTCCCATGCCGGGGACGGGGACGGGCTGCCCGGCGCAACCGCGCTGGGGTTCCGCTCCTTGCTTGCCCGTTTCTGCAGGCCGCGAAGATCTTTCAGGGGCCCCACCAGAGGACGGCAGCGGGTTGGCTGCCGTGTCCCCCTTAGTGCTGAGGGAAGAGCTGCGCCATTTCGTACTGGACACCCGTGGCTCAAAGGGCAAGGTGCAACTCGCCCTCCAGTGCTGGGGGGACTTCCTCCACATCCTCCAGGCCATGAAGGCCCTCCTGGGGAAGGGGAGAGGGACCGGGAGGCAGGGCCTCATGGTCTACCAGCAGGCCCGCAAGTTCCGTGACTCCCTGATGACCTTTGGGGTCGAACATGGGTTGTTGCGGGGCCCGCTGGAGGCCATCGATCACCCTGCCTGTGAGGATTCACCCCAGCCCTCCCTATGAAGGACACCATTTTTGCTATGTTAAACACCAGGGGCTGTAGCGTGGGTCTCCGCAGGAGCCAGGTGCTCTCCTTCATTCGGGAGGGGGGGTACTCTGTGATCTTCCTGCAGGAGACCCACATGGCTCCAGCTGTCGAGGCTAGCTGGAGGCTGCAGTGGGGGGACGAGGTTTACTTTAGCCATCTCGGCGCCCGTTCAGCTGGGGTGGCCACCCTGTTCTCCCCCGAGCTGCGGCCCGAGGTGCTGGGGGTAGCCGAGGTCGTGCCGGGTCGCCTGCTGGACGTCCGGGCCTATGTGGAGGGACTGATATTAAACCTGGTCAACATTTACGCCCCAAACGTGGGCCCGGAATGAGTGTGTTTCTATCGGCAGGCGTCAGCCTTCCTCGGCACCCTGGATCCTCACAAGTGCCTGGTCCTGGGCGGGGACTTCAACACCACCCGCGAGGACCGGGACTGCTCAGGAGTCAAGACATCCCAGGCAGCTGTGGGCATCCTCAGGGAGATTGTGGACCATCACTCCCTGGTGGATATCTGGCGCGACCACCACCCGGACGATGATGTCACCTTTACCTATGTCCGGGTGGAGGAGGATTGGTCGCGCCACTCCCGGTTGGATCGCATTTATTTTTCGCGTTTCCATCTGGCATGAGCTCACGCCTCCGGCGGCTGGCCGGCCCCTTCTCGGATCACCACTTGGTGACCGTGATGGCCTCTCTCAGTTCAGAGAGGCTGGGACCGGCCTATTGGCATTTTAACAACAGTTTGCTGGAGGATGTGGGCTTCATGGTGCCCTTCTGGGAGTTCTGGCTGGCCTGGCGGGGGCAACGGTGTGCCTTTCCCTCAGCGAGGCAGTGGTGGGATGTGGGGAAGGTGTGCGCACGGCTCTTCTGCCACGACTACACCTGGGGTGCCACCTGGCAGAGGGATGTGGTGATAGGGCAGTTGGAACGGGAGGTCTTAGAGCTAGAGAGGCATCTGGCCTCCAGCCCCAAGGATCCACCCCTCCTTGCAGCATACTGGGAGAAGCAGGAGGAGCTCCGGGCCCTGGAGGACCATCGAACCCTGGGCGCTTTTGTTCAATCCCGCATCCATCTCCTTCGGGAGATGGATTGTGGCTCCCGCTTCTTCTGTGCCCTGGAGAAAAGGAGGGGGGCCAAGAAGCATGTCACCTGCCTCCTGGTGGGGGACGGTACATCCCTCACGGATCCGGAAGAGATGCGTGGAAGGGCCAGGGCCTTTTACACTAGCTTTTCTTCCTGGATCCAACCGACGCCGAAGCCCACAGGGTGCTCCGGACCGAACTCCCGATGGTCAGTGCGGGCGACCAAGACCGGCTGGAGCTGCCTCTCTCTCTGGCCGAGCTCTCAGAAGCCCTCCGCCGCATGCCCACCAATAAATCTCCAGGCATGGACGGGCTGACCGTGGAGCTCTACCGCGTGTTCTGGGACATCCTCAGCCTGGACCTTGTCATCGTCTGGGCCGAGGCCTTGCAAAGCGGGGTCCTCCCTCTCTCGTGCAGGCGAGCTGTGCTCGCCTTATTGCCAAAGAATGGGGACCTCCGCAACCTACGGAATTGGCATCCCGTCTCGCTCCTCAGCACAGACTACAAGGTCATAGCGAAGGCCATTTCGCTGCGGCTGGGGTCCGTGCTGGCCAACGTGGTCCATCCTGACCAGACTTACCCTGTCCCGGGCTGCACCATATTTAATAACTTGTATTTGGTCCGGGACCTCTTGGAGTTGGGGCGTAGGGATGGTCTGTCGTTCGCCCTCCTGTCCCTGGACCAGGAGAAGGCGTTCGACAGGGTGGAGCATGGATATCTCCTGGGCACTCTACGGGCGTTTCACTTCAGTCCCCAGTTCATGGGCTTTCTCCAGGTGCTGTACACTGACGTGGAGTGTCTGGTCAGGCTCAAATGAGCCGGTCAGCTTTGGGCGGGGAGTACGGCGGGGTGCCCCCTCTCAGGCCAGCTGTATGCTCTGGCGATTGAGCCCTTCCTCCGCCGGAGGTTGACGGGGTTGGTGCTTTGGGAGCCGGAGCTACGGCTGGTCTGTTGACGTACGCCGATGACGTGCTCCTTGTGGTTTAGGACCCGAATGACCTGGTGCGGGTGGAAGCCTGCCAGGCCATTTACTCGGCGGCCTCCTCTGCCCGGGTCAACTGGATCAAGAGCTCTGGCCTGGTGGTCGAGGACGGATGGCAGGCGAGCTCCCTCCCACCCACGCTTCAAGCCATCCGGTGGAGCGCGAGTCCGCTGCTCCATCTTGGCGTTTATCTATCCGCCACACATCCTTCTCCGCCAGAGAACTAGCAGGATTTGGAGGCCAGTGTGGGTGAGCGGTTGCGGAGATGGACAGGACTGTTCCGGTGTCTCTCCCTGAGAGGGAGGGCGCTGGTGCTGAACCAGCTAGTCCTGTCCATGCTCTGGCACCGGCTCAACACCCTGAGCCCAGCCCCGAGGATCCTGGCCAGGCTCCAGAGGATGGTTCTGGATTTCTTTGGGCCAGGGCTGCACTGGGTCTCTGCAGGGGTCCTGAGTCTCCCCCTGGAGGAAGGAGGACAGGACCTGGTTTGCTTGCACAGCCAGGTCCATGTCTTCCACCTTCAGGCCCTGCCTTTATGGTGCAGGTAGTCCGGCACGGAGCAAGTTGGCGCATGCCTTCCTCCGCCGCCCCCGAGGGCTCCGATATGTCTGGCAGCTCTTTTTTTCTCCATCCGAAGGGTCTTCTGCAAGACCTCTCTGAGCTGTCGGTCTTCTACCAGGACCTCCTCCAGACCTGGAAGCTTCTTTCAGTGACCAGTTCCTTTATGGCCACCAAGGGGGCGGACCTCCTTGTGGAGCCTCTGCTACACAACCTCAATCTATGTGTGCAGGTGGCGGAGTCTCCCTCAGTGTGTCGGAGGTTGGTCCTGGCAGAAACCTCCAGAGTCAGAGACCTCCTGGACTACGACGGGGGGACTGGGTGGCACCCCATGTGCTCAGATGACGCATGGGGCTTTCCACCATTCCAACCCCTAGGCGCGTACTCCAAGAGGTGAAGGCCGCCTTGTCACCCGATTCTCTCGTTTTCCTGCAGCAAACCCTGCAAGAAGGCGCTCTCCGCCAAACCCCTCACCCTTGGCCCTCCGGACATTTTTCATGGGCCCCTGTTCTGCGAGCCCCCCCGGCCTCCCCTCTCCCACACTCCAATCTGGCTGCATACCCTGCAGCCAGTCCGGTGTCAAACTGCGCCCGGAAACCATCTGTACACGCTCCTGCTCCTTACACTGCACTTCCTCACCCTCGCGTCCTGCCCCGACACCAAATGACGGGACTATCTTCCACCTAAAGAGAGTGAGGAGCCCCGGTGGGCCAGCCTTTATTCCACCTTGGTCCCACGGCCCGCTGGAGACATCGATTGGCGGCTCCTTCATGGAGCTGTGAGCGTGGGCGTGCACCTGGCGCGGTTCACCCCTATACCCGAGGCCTGCCCCTTTTGCGGCATGAGGGAGAACCTGGCGCACACCTATCTCGAATGTGCCAGGTTGCAGCCCCTATTCCGGCTCCTCCAGAACCTCTTGTTGAGGTTCTGGCTGCACTTCTCCTCACACTTGTTCCTCTTTGCGCACCCTATCCATGGCCCCACAATGTCACGAGACCTCCTCGTCAACCTCCTCCTGGCCGTGGCCAAAGTTTCCATCTATAATACTAGGAGGAGGATGTTGGACGAGGGGGTGCTCTGCGACTGTGGGGCCTATTTCCGTTCCTCCCTAGTTTCACACATCTGGGCAGAGTTCCACTGGGCAGCGTCCACTGGCTCCCTTGACAACTTTGAGGAGCAGTGGGTGCTGTCCGGGGTTCTCTGCTCGGTGTCCCCATCCGGTATCCTTGTTTTGAACCTCTGACCTTCACTCCAACCCCTGTTTTTCATTAGTTGTCCCCCACATTTACTTGGTCCCTGGGTCCAGTGATCCCTTCCTCTAGGCTGGGGGAGGGGCCTTTAGAAGTAGGCAGACTTGTGCCCACCCACCTCGCGGGTTTCCAATAAGATCCCTCTACAGGGTGTCAAACAACCAATCAACAGCCATTGTCCAGTAAGAGAGCTACAAAGCAATGACTCACCTGCATGAGGCCACACCAGGGGAATTGCTCAACCTTGCTTGGAGAGACTCAGCAATGCCCACCAGACATGCCTGGACTTGTGCTCCCCAAGCACGTGGACTGAGGGTATAAAACACACAGAATGGACACATACTGAGCCCCTCTCCTGCCCCCACCTATGCTGCAAGCAACCAAGACACTAAGAAGAAGACGCGATTCCAACAAAGGAGATTGGCCCAGGTTTAAGGAGCAAACGTGTATAATAAGGACTGCAATATCCTGTGGGGTGAGAAAAACTGCTTAATCTAGTTGCTGTCCAGTCTAATAGGGTTGAGAGTTTAGATTGCGTGCTTATATTTTATTTTATTTTGGTAACCACTCTGACTTTTTGCCTATCACTTAATATCACTTAAAATCTATCCTTGTAATTAATAAATTTGTTTGTTTATTCTACCTGAAGCAGTGCATTTGGTTTGAAGCTTGTCAGAGACTCTCATTGGGATAATAAGCCTGGTACATATCAATTTCTTTGTTAAACTGATGAACTCATATAAGCTTGCAGCGTCCAGCAAGATGGAAGTTCCTAGGGTTGTGTCTGGGGCTGGAGATATTGGCTAGTATCATTCGGTTGCACAATCCAAGGAGCAGCTTACATGCCAGAGGCTGTGCGTGAACAGCCCAGGAACGGGGGTTCTCACAGCAGAGCAGGGTAAGGCTAGCTCCCAGACTCAAGGATTGGAGTGACCTAGCAGATCACTGGTCCGGATAACATCAGGGAAAGGTCACAGACTGCTGTGTTGGTGGGAAAGTTCCTCCCACCAACAGAGCTACCACCTCTCACGGAGATGTATCAACTAAGCTGATGGCACAGCTCTCTTCCTTTGGTATAGAAAGTCTTCATTGAAGCACTACAGCAGCACAGCTGCATCCCTGCTTTGCTGATGTAGCATTTTAAGGGTAGAACTGCCCAAAGTAAAACACCGCAATATAAAGCATGCGGGTTACACAGCTACATGAGAGGGAAGACGGGATGAGGCGAAGGAAACCTGGGTGCATTAGCAAACTAAACCAAAATCCCGCATTGGTTCTTAGCTAGGAGAACAAAATACTAAAAGAAAGGAGTCAATTAATTATTCATTAATTTAATGAATGAATGACTTAATTAGTTCGTTTGTTCTTGCTGATCTTGAAGCCAACAGAACCGTCTGAACTATTATTCCCTCTCAGGGAAAATAAAAGACAATGAAGAGACAAGACATTTCCTTGTTCAAAATAAGTTTCAAATTAATTAATATAGAGCTTGAGTGCTGGCACCTTGGCTCGGATCCTGCAGAGAGATCTGCGTGGGCAAGCCTTAAGCCTATGCGGAGCCTTTTGACTATAACAGCAGGCAAGGAGGGAATCTGATTCCAGGATCAGGGCCTTCGGTGCATCATCAGAAGTAGAGCTTAGACAATAATTGATTTTATGGTTTGGGAGCTAAACTGAAAATTCTGGGGAAAAAAAATCAGAAACTTTTTTTTTAGCTTTTCATTGTGTTTTAGGTCATTTGTGCATGTTTTTCATCTTAGCTTGTTTGTTTTTTTAAACTTGGCAAATTGCTTAACAAAATGCCATTTCAAAGGAAAAAATTGAAATGTTTCTTTTCAAAATGGTCTGCACAAAAGGTTTAGAATTTTTCAAGAGAATATGTGTCCATTTTTTCATTTTATGGCCAAAACTATTCACTGAATTCAACTCGCAAATAGTTGAGGTGATCACAAAACCATATTTTTTGGTGAATGTATTATTTCATAGAACCATAGAATCATTGGATTGGAAGGGACCTCGAGAGGTCATCTAGTCTAGGCCCCTGCACTCATGGCAGGACTAAGTATTTGCCCCCCAAAACTGCCCATCTCTAATCATCGATCTTCCCAGATCTAGATATCAACAGCTACACAATGTGATGGCACTACTGGATAAGTACACCTTAACGGACAAGTCTTCATTTAAACATATGAGAGGCAAAATTGAAATCATCGCCTGGAACGTACAGAATCTTAACTCCCTCCTGAGAAGTCCTAACGCCTTTTCATCCATCCAAAATCATGATAATCGGCTGAAGTCTCTGACATGAGACTCATTGGAAAAATGGAGACATTGAATGAAGAAAAACATTCAGCCTGATTATAGCTCAGGGGGTCTTTCACACACCATGGAAGTTGCTAGTCCAGTCTTCTCTCATTTGAATTACAGTATCTTCAGACATGAATCAGACTCAGATGGTAGACAGAATTGCACATCTTCAAACAGACAGCACTATTTGCTCAGTGGCCACACAATATTTCATCAATAGAAATAATCTTCACTCTTCTAATTACTTTTATTTTGCTTATAGAATTGCAAACTGCACACTTGGAGATTTCAGTTTAGTTTCTTCAAAAGTATTAGATCAGTCTTCACCTATGTCAAGTCCACTGAAAATGACTGAAAGTGTTCCAGAGCTTAATTTAATGAAAGTGAAAAGAATGGAGAGTGAAAAATCTTAAGAAAAACACCAGTAATATCCTTATTACTTTGGTATGTAATGATTGAGGCCTCATTTACACACAGTTTTGTCCCAATCTATTTTGCTTAGGGATGTGATTTTTTTACCATATTAGTTAAAGTGGTACTACCTTTACTGTGGACTCAGTTATATCAGTAGAAAAGTGCATCATACTGTGTTATGTTCATGGCTTGCACTCAGAGAAGATAAAAACATCAAATACTCTTTCTGGAAGGTTGCAACATAACACTACCTTATTTCTTAGAATCTAGAACCTTAACACGCCAGAAACAAAACCAGAGAGAGACAAAGCAGGCTGCTCACTCAGGCAGTGAGGCCAACCTTGCTCTAGACTGTCCCTTTGCAGACTGATTGCTGAAGTCCCAGATCACATGATTCCCTATAGAGCCACCTAGCTTTCAAGCAAGACCAGGAAAGTTGGAAACCCCTTACACTTAAAGTGGTAGCTTATAATTTAGCAAAGTTTTCAATACCCTACATACCCCTTACATTTACAAAAATAAGATGCTCCAGTGTAAGAACCTTTGTAGTGATATAACTGTGTCTGCACTAGCAGGTTGTGCCTCTTTAACTATACTGCTTCAAACCAATACAGTTAAAGCAGTACAAAAGCTGTGTGTAGACAAGCCCTGAGATTTTCAAAGCTGTGTAAGAAATCTGGCTGGCCAGTTCCCATTAAAATAAATGGCAATTTGATGTCTAAATCCCATAGGTAACTTTGAAAGCCTCAGTCAATGTGTCCTCTCAGTTGGATTATCATTTTGATACCAGATTAGACATTTACATAGAGGGTTTCCGATCTCCTTTGCACTGAAATAATCCCACTGGCTTCAACAGTTTGCTCCTAATTTACACCTCCACCTCCACTGTGGTCAGCATCCGTGCAGCTAACCCAAGGGTAGACAACAGATACGCTGGAGGGGTTCTGTAGTGTTGAGACTAGTGCCTTTAAGGGCTGAACTTCCCAGTCAGAGTGACTGTGACGCTCTTGCTATTATTGGAACAGACTAAGAATACGCACCTGAAGTGATCACTGAGAGCCTTGATTGACAACTGACCAACACAGGTTCTATTGGCTACAGTAGGCAAAGCCTTAGGAGGATTTATATGGCAGTGCAGTACATGGAGATAGCTGCAGAAGCATCCTGGCGTCTATAAAGCAGGAGCCGTACTGTTGGGGAAGGTCAGTTGGATTCCTGACTCAGCCAGCCCCTCGCTGCCCTTTGCAGAAGGAGATGTCAGTCTCCCACAGACCTGTGTTTTACTGCCCTTAGCTCTTCTGTTCACCACACCTTTATTGTTTTCCTTTTCTCCCAAGCACCCAGAGAACGCCCCGAACTAGCAAGCGTGCCACATCCCGCTCTGGCTGCAAGGCAGCAAGGGGCATGCAAACGGGGAGCCTTTTATAAGCAGCCTGCCCTGGGGCTCTAGGTAAGTGTTTGGAGGGTATGAGGCAGGTAACGGCACTGAACACTCATTCAGAACAGTCCCAAGGGAACCTTTACCGTTGTGTCAGTGCAGCCTATTTGCCAAAACAGGAAGTGACTGGGCACTTATTAAAAACAGGAAGTGACTGGGCACTTTTTAAAAACGACGCTTTAAAAATGCCTGTTATATCATTGTTTTGTTGCGGCAAGGGCACGATGTGAAAGGGAGGCTGCACAAATCATGCTGCAGGCATGGGTCACTAGTTCTGAATCAGATGGGACAGCCAGGGACACCACTGTCAGCACCAGCTTTCATGTTCCCACTCACCTGCCCTACAGAACAGGTAGGATACAGCCAGTCAGTGGGAGTTATTTGTTTTCTTTCATTAGACAATGGAAAACTGACAGATGAAACAAGGACTTGCCAAGGAATCTGAGTCTTTTAGCCTTTCCTATGAGTTTTCACAGTATGGACTGATCCCAGGCTCTTCTGTGTGGCTCCTCTTCATGCTGCACCTGACTTGGAGGACCAGTCCTGATGAACTCAGGCAAGATTCCCATTGACTGGGTGAGGACTAGAGACGGGCAGGCATTTTTTTGACAACATGGATTTTTGTGAGAAAATGCTGCTTCGTTGAAGCCAAAACTTTTCATGGCAAGGTATTGGTTTGGACAGGAAACATTTCCCAGGTCCAGGGTGGAATTTCTGGGCAAAACCAGAGTGACCAGGCAGAAGAATGCCTGATGGTCTGATGGCTAGGGTGCTCCTTCCCCCATCCCAGACAAGGTTACTGTCTATTGTTTTGCAAAGAATACCTTCCCTGGGTTTGTCCTGATATGTACTGGGGAAAATATTTGAAATCTCAGAGTTTCCAAGGATGGGAAAACCATTTACCACCCAGTTGTAATGTGGACTCTTCTGTCCCTCTGGCCACTAACAGGAAAGCCGAATCAAGCCCTTTCCTAAGGGGCACCAGATGTAGGCCAGGCATGGGATCTTCCTTCAGATCCACAAAGCGAATCTCATGCCTGATTCTTCTCCCAGTTACACCAGGGTAACACTAGAATAACTCAGTTGACATGAATGGTATTACTCTGGATTTACACCAACATTCCTCTGTCCCAAGAGGCCCAGAACTCCCAGAATGCTCTAGCAGGGAAGAAAAGCTGAATATCAGAATTGTGATCAAGTTTATGCTTCAGCCTTTTACCTTGTCCAAACTGTTGTGTTAGCTGCCACAATGGTTGTTTACACTGATCCTGTGCAGCACTGGGTCAGCTAGCACAACGGCTGAGGACCACATTCACACTCATGGGCAATGCACAGCATAGGCCAGGCCAGAGAATGGAATTTTGCCTTTTGACTTGAGCACTGAAGGGTAAGATTGCAATATTCAGCTTTCAGGAGGGGGAAGAAAACCTGGTGTGACATTTAAAAGCAAGTGATTGACAGTTCAGGTCCTCAGCAGAAGAGTTTGTATTGAGGCAGCATGCCCCCTGCTCACTGACAGCACTGGCTGGCTGGCTGACACTGTCAGCTTTTTTACCCGAGATGTACCTTGGACATGTTCTAGTTGCTGTCAAGGAGACTGGTCTTTTTGTTGCTTTTGCTTGAGCATCTTCTGAAAAACTAAAAGTCTAAGACAAATCTTTGAAAGCCCACGTTGTGCTCTCTCCTCTGGCTCTATTTCAGTCGCTATCTTTCCAGGGCTTAAAAAATTACCCTCCGCTTCTGCAGTTTCCCTCCTTTCAGAAGTTAACTTTTAATAAAGGCTGGAGTGAGGGAGCAGTTTGGCTCTGAGCTGACCCTGGATTTTAAACAGCCCTGACTTCTGCGGATTTGCCTTTGGTTCAAATCTAATTTCCATCCCCTCAAAAAATCTTCAGATCCTCCTTCCTCCTTACTGAAAATCAGTTTCATATCTTTAGGGAGCAGAACAGAACAGTGTGGTTCACAGATAAAAAAGAATTACTCTGAGTTGCTTTTAAAAAAAACCTGGTATTGATGTGCACCAAGTCTCCTGTTTGCTAGTGGGTAATTGAATCAATTAACAAGTATCCGTTTATTTATTTCCCTAGTTTATGGATGTAAGCAGTTTGTATAGCAGTTTGTAACCAGGTCCAGCTGTAACTTGCCTGCCATTATGCTGAACACACGTGAATATTTAGACCAGTGCAGCATCCATCCAAGGCTGGTGTCACTCCCGTGCCAAATTCAGACCTGGTGTGAATGGGGTGAGCTGATTCATGCCAAGGGTATGTGAGCATCTTGGACTACACGGCACATTGGAGCTGAGTTTGGCAGCAATTACATGGTAAGGCTTGGCACAATGGAGAACCCCATTCTCACCAGCCTCCTGCCACAAGCTTCCTCCCAGTCCAGCTTAGAATGTCATCCCAGACTGCTGCTCTGAGCTCCCCTCCTTTCCCAGGGGAAAGGCAGCAACAGCAGCCACCAGGCAGGAATCTGACAGTCAGGAGTGGGACGGGGAGGCCTGAAAAGGGGCCACAGCTGGGCTGGGCCACGAGGCTCACAGAGAGAAATGCTTGCCCTGCATGTCATGTGGCGCCCATGCTTATGACGTGTAGGAACTCAAAAGGGCAGGCATGTCCTCAGGGGCATAGCTGCTGCAGGTGCATGAGAGAGGTCAGCATGCCTTGTTCACGTCCCCAGCCAGCTCACCCTCCTTCCATTCCAGCTGAACTTCTAAGCTGTACAGGATGGATCTCCTCTCCCTGGGCATCATTAGAGTTTTGTGACTGGACGAGGCACCGACTCTGCGGAGTTCTTATGCGCCACCACAGTAGGGGTTCTGCAGGAAAAATGCCTTCCCTAGATGCTTCCCCCCCCCCCCCGATGCCTACATTTTTGTATTGCCCTCCTTCCGTGTTGCTTGGTCTCCTGCACAGAGCGCCATGCCTGCTGGACAGTCACTTATGCAGCAGTGAAAGGGATTTTCATGGCAGGCTTTATGGGGCCATTTGCATGGCTGTATCCTGGATGCTTACGCTGTAAGGCCAGAAAGCACCATTAGCTCCTCTAGTCTGACCTCTTGTATAACACAGGCCATCTTCCAGAAAGGCATCCAGTCTTGGCTTGAAGACCTCAAGAGTTGGAGAATCCGCCACTTCCCATTGGTAGGTTGTTCCAATGCTAAATTACCCTCAGTGATAAAAATGTGTGCTACATAGCTAATGGGAATTTGCCTGGCTTCAGTTTCCAGCCCTTGGTTCTTGTTTTACCTTTCTCTGCCAGATTAAATAGACTTTTAGTACACTGTATTTTCTCCTTGTGAAGAAATAATACACTGTTATCAAGTCAGCTCTTGATCTTCTTTTCGATAAGCTAAACGGATCAAGCTCCTTAAATCGCTCACTGTAAGGCATTTCCCCAACCCTCAAATAATTTCTGCAGCACTTTTGTGCACCTCCTCCAGTTTTTGAACACCCTCTTTAAACTGTGGCCACCAGTGCATGCTTCCACTGCTGGTCTCACCAACGGTGGTGTAGCCGGGCAGTTACCCCACTCCTAAGAGAAAAAGCTAGGCTGATTGGGGAAATAGCCACAGCTGGGACCACACCCCAATCAGGCCACAGCTGGCCCTATAAAAGGGCTGTGAGCCAGGAGCTGAGTCAGTCTCTCTCTAGCCCTTGAGAGAGAAGGACCTGGCTGAGAAGGGTATTTGAGGCAGAACAGTGCTGGGGAAGGGCAAAGGGAGCTAGGAGCTCCAGCCTGGTAAACCCCCAGGCTGCAGGCCTTGTCAAGGGCCCAAAAGGTACTGGGGCTGCAGAGGGACAGCCTGAGAATAGGCAAAGGCAGCAGGTCCTAACCCCTTGCCAATAATGAGTGATCATTACAGACTGCAGCCCGCCCAGTGAGTGGGGGTTAGATGATGACTGGCAGCAGCCACTGAGGCAAGATGGGGGTTCCCCTGGGAGGGGAGCCCCAGAGTGTGAGGGCACTGCTGGGGGAAGCACCCCAAGGTAAAGGGGC
This sequence comes from Lepidochelys kempii, assembly GCF_965140285.1. Classification (NCBI taxonomy): domain Eukaryota; kingdom Metazoa; phylum Chordata; order Testudines; family Cheloniidae; genus Lepidochelys; species Lepidochelys kempii. Next base: position 73,422,833 of record NC_136390.1, on the reverse strand, counting down.
ACCGGGGTCTGGGAGGGACACGGGGCCAGCGGCAGGTGAGACACTGGCCAGGAGGAGGTGCTCTGTATGATGGAGAGCTAATTCCCAAGATGAGCAGCAGGAGGCACCATGCTGGTGAGTCTTCACTTCGCTACAAGTACAGAGGTAAACTCACCTCCCTGCTCTGACTTACTATTCCCCAAGTTGTACATTCAAGGATCGTCAGATCTTACACAATGCCCTAGCTCTCTGTTGACACTGAACTGGGAGGAGCGGTAGATACGCTGGAGGGTAGGGATAGGCTACAGAGGGACCTAGACCAATTGGAGGATTGGGCCAAAAGAAATCTGATGAGGTTCAACAAGGATAAGTGCAGGGTCCTGCACTTAGGACGGAAGAACCCAATGCACAGCTACAGACTAGGGACTGAATGGCTAGGCAGCAGTTCTGCGGAAAAGGACCTAGAGGTGACAGTGGACGAGAAGCTGGATATGAGTCAACAGTGTGCCCTTGTTGCCAAGAAGACCAATGGCATTTTGGGCTTTATAAGTAGGGGCATTGCCAGCAGATCAAGGGACGTGATCGTTCCCCTCTATTCGACATTGGTGAGGCCTCATCTGGAGTACTGTGTCCAGTTTTGGGCCCCACACTATAAGAAGGATGTGGAGAAATTGGAGAGAGTCCAGCGAAGGGCAACAAAAATGATTAGGGGACTAGAACACATGACTTATGAGGAGAGGCTGAGGGAACTGGGATTGTTTAGTCTACGGAAGAGAAGAATGAGGGGGGATTTGATAGCTGCTTTTAACTACCTGAAAGGTGGATCCAAAGAGGATGGATCTAGACTATTCTCAGTGATAGCAAATGACAGGACAAGGAGTAATGGTCTCAAATTGCAGTGGGGGAGGTTTAGGTTGGATATTAGGAAAAACTTTTTCACTAGGAGGGTGGTGAAACATTGGAATGCGTTACCTAGGGAGGTGGTGGAATCCCCTTCCTTAGAACCTTTAAGGTCAGGCTTGACAAAGCCCTGCCTGGGATGATTTAGTTGGGATTGGTCCTGCTCTGGGCAGGGGGTTGGACTAGATGACCTCCTGAGGTCCCTTCCAACTCTGATATTCTATGATTCTACCACATAGATTATTGGTGTGTGAGCATGTGCTCAGCAATGCTGTTCTGCCCCAGCCTAACCAAAGAGTTGAGAGGGCACTTTTAGATCTCTACAGAGATGTCTATGTTCATTCTAACTGTTCTCGTCAAGTGGGATTGGAAGGAGAGAACCTTGCAAGGAAAGGAGTGACTCTTTCTTCTGAGAGCCTTCGTGCATATAACATGCGTACACTCTCCTTCACAGCAGCCAGAAAGAAAACTGAGCCTCAGGCTCCGATGCAGGAAAATGTAGCAGAAATGGCTCTGATGTCCCCAAAATGGCTGTACTCTGGCAGCAGTGTGTTGCTCGCTCTTTGCATTAGTGGCTGCCATTTTGAAAGTGCCAGTTGGGGGCTAGTGCTTTAAGACTTTGCTGCCACTGACTGTTTCAGACTGAGATCCTTAGGGGTTGTAACGTCTCTAGCTGATATTTGGAGGGGCAGGAGCATCTCCATGTGATATTCCCGCTAAGTTGTGTCAGGGTGCTGGTTTCCCTCCTTCATTCTAGCTGGGCTTCTGGTCATTTCACTGAGGAGATGACTGAGGCCCATGCCACCTTGCCACTCACCTGTCCAATTTATGCTAGTAGAAACAGGCCTCCTGGCAGACTGGATTGATCTCCTAAAGGCTCTGGGTGTTCAGGAGAGTATCCCAGACACTTCTCTCCCAGTTTCTTACAAAACAAGACCCTTTCAGCCAAGCTCAAGGGAGAGAACTTGGCATGTGACTTTTTCTGTTCAGAGAGAATAACTTCTGTGATGTGTTTAACACACAAGGAGCACAGTGAAAGAAACACAGGGGCAAGCGAAAAAGGGATTGGCAATATCATGGAAGAACAAGTTGTGCATCAACTGCTGGCTTGTCTCTTCCAGATGCACTGGTTTTATTGCAAAGTCAGCAGGATGGGTGTTTACTCCTTTTTTTTTTTTAAAAATAGTCAGGTAACTGAGATGAATAATGCCCCACAACCTTAAATGGGCTAGCATTGTAAAGATGGTCGGAGGAGGAAAGAAGGTTAGGAACAAAGGAGCTGCCAGACTAGATCAGATACGTTTTAGTCCTGTAATTCTGTGTCTGACATTAGCCAGCAGGTGCAAGAAAGTCTGCAATAAGCAGTTATGGGATTACTTGCCCTGGGGAATGTCTCTTCCTGACCCCCATTACTTGGAGGCGAGTGGGTGCCATGAAGAAGGAGGGTTTAATATTCATTTCAAAATTCCTGGGTTTCAGAAATTTAATTAAACTAGGCAACTAGAGCCAATTCTTATATTAGCTGATTTTCCAGGATGGAACAGGCTGGTTGGCCTTTCCTACTGAGCTTCAAATAACATGAAGGATTTTGGCTTCTAATGAAAAGCCATTTGAATTTGCAACCTCTACCATAACAAGAAATGGGAAATGAGGCTCTTGCATGCAAAGACAATTCTTTCAGGTGGGGAACTCTGAAGATGCATTGGAGAGGGGCGCTACTCTGAGCAGCATTGCCAAATGAACTCAGCTGCTTATAGGCCAAGGGGTTGCCAATACTGCCAACGTTACAGCTCCATCTTTGTCTAAAGTAGTCTTGATTAAAAGATGTGAGATTCTAAGCCTAAGAGATCTTAGGCTTTCTCCTTTTACCATCATAATGCAGCCTGAAACTTACCAAAGATTTCACTAGGAGACCTAGTTCTGGTCAAACTGCAGGAGAATAGCTGTAGCTGAGGAACGGTGGGGAGGTGGGGGAGATAAACATGGGGAAATAGTTTTACTTTGTGTAATGACCCATCCACTCCCAGTCTCTATTCAAGCCTAAGTTAATTGTATCCAGTTTGCAAATTAATTCCAATTCAGCAGTCTCTCATTGGAGTCTGTTTTTGAAGGTTTTTTTTGTTGAAATATTGCCACTTTTAGGTCTGTAATCGAGTGACCAGAGAGAGTGAAGTGTTCTCCAACTGGTTTTTGAATGTTATAATTCTTGACGTCTGATTTGTGTCCATTTATTCTTTTACATAGAGACTGTCCAGTTTGACCAATGTACATGGCAGAGGAGCATTGCTGGCACATGATGGCATATATCACATTGGTAGATGTACAGGTGAACGAGCCTCTGATGGTGTGGCTGATGTGATTAGGCCCTATGATGTTGTCCCCTGAATAGATATGTGGACACAGATGGCAACAGGCTTTGTTGCAAGGATAGGTTCCTGGGTTAGTGGTTCTGTTGTGTGGTGTGTAAAGGTTGGCCTGTCTCCCAAGATCTTTGAGAGTGATGGGTTGTCCTTCAGGATAGGTTGTAGATCCTTGACAATGCATTGGAGAGGTTTTAGTTGGGGGCTGAAGGTGATGGCTAGTGGCGTTCTGTTATTTTCTTTGTTGGGCCTGTCCTGTAGTAGGTGACTTCTGGGTACTCTTCTGGCTCTGTCAATCTGTTTCTTCTCTTCAACAGGTGGGTATTGTAGTTGTAAGAATGCTTGATAGCAGCATCACTTTCCCCATAACCTCAGCCATGCAGAACACAATGCCATCCACAGCCTCAGAAACAACTCTGACATCATAATCAAAAAGGCTGACAAAGGAGGTGCTGTCATCATCATGAATAGGTTGGAATATGAACAAGAGGCTGCTAGGCAGCTCTCCAACACCACTTTCTACAAGCCATTATCCTCTGATCCCACTAAGGGTTACCAAAAACTACAGCATTTGCTCAAGAAACTCTCTCCCCACTGTATTTTCCACTAAATGTATCCGATGAAGTGAGCTGTAGCTCACGAAAGCTTATGCTCAAATAAATTTGTTAGTCTAAGGTGCCACAAGTACACCTTTTCTTTGTTAGAGGAGCCCAAGACTTCCATTTCAGGGCTCATTTCTGACTGGGAAATCAGTGACTGAAGAGCAAATTCCCTCCACCTCTTGTGTTGCAGCCTGGAGGCCTCATTCCCAGCCCTATGCCAGTTCCCATTTCAGCAGGAAGAGGGTAATCTGCTTTCACGGTCCCCCTTCCCCCATACAATCCCCCTGTTTAACTGCAGTCGCAGAGAGACACCCCCCCCCCTTTGCTGTGGGCAGGAGATCAGCTGCCTGCAATCAAGAACTGACCAAGTCTCTCCTGAAAAGGCAACTGGTGAATATTTTGGACAGCCAGCACTAAAAAAAACTTGACCCCGTCTCCTTGCGGCTTTCTGGACAGTGGGCCTGACTCTGACCTCCCTAATCCATCACCCTCCTGTAGGCTCACCCCAGGGGATCAGCTGGGATTTTACAGTGCTCCTTTCCACAATGTTTCTACCACCGAGTGGATAAATAAGGTGAAGAGAATTTCACTCTGATTTTCTGTTGCTTATTTTTTTCTTTCCCTCTTTAGCTCTCTCCCTGCTGCAATGACCTCTACGCTCAAAATCATTAATACACTGGGATACTGATGGGATCAGATCTGACAGGAGAAGGCCTGCTATTGATTTTTTCTTCATATTTCAGGGGGGAAAATGTTCTAGTTTCTGTCTTAAATTAGTGTGGTGCGCACTGAGTGGGTGAGATCAGAGTCTGCATCAACATCACACCGTGTGGGCCATTTAGCTAATGAGAGCTCATCAAAGGCTTTTAAAAAGCCTCCTTGTTTTGTCGTTGTCCCCCCCGCCCCCGCCCATGCTTTGCTGGGATTGGAAGGGGCCCCTGAGGCTTCTCTTATACAAAAGAGCCAATGGCAAGGAGCACAGTCTGACACCAGCAGGGCAGCGATGGCAGGAGCTGCTCCTGCATTGCCAGGTTGCTAGCAGCATACCTTCCCTGCTCCCCGCGTGGAAGTTCTCTGGGGCAAGGCCTGGCATTTTACCCTGTGTTCATACCTAGCACAACAGGATCCTGATCCAGGATTATAAAACAAATCAATAATAATAAAGGCCATCCTTGCCCAGCTCCTCAGTCTGGATTTCCCCATACCCCAGGGACTCTTGATTGGGCTCACTCTTTCTCCTGAAGGTCTTTACGATAGCCAGTTTTTTAGGATGGCATCCATGCCATCCCATTGGTCACATGGCAGAGGAAAGGTTATTCAAGCCAAAAAGGGGCATCCCCTGGTTCTCCTTCCTACCTATGCTTATTAACTGCGGAATTTAGAAAAAAAAAATAAAACAGCCGGCTGCCTTTCATTCTATGCTCAGATTAGACATGCTATGGATTCAAAATAGAGCCATAAAGACTCACTTGACTTTTCCTCTTCCATTCTGTCCTTGGTGACAGGCTAGTGGCCAGGTAACCCTTAGACACTGGTAAACAGCAAATTAAAAAACAGGCTCTGACCACTCTTATCCCTGGGATGGAATTAGATACTGTGGCGAAAGGGCCCTAACATATATGCTGCTGCCAGACTCACAACTGGACCCTGGGCAAAGCAGCGTTACCAATGCTCATGATTTTATCACAAGTCTCTTGCTATTGGAGGTTCATCTTAAAGCCCCAGCAAATGGAATCAAGAGATTGCATGAGAAGCTCAGCTTGTGTTAAAAACAAAACAACACACACACACACACAAACCCACTAGGTTTCTATCCCTCTTCATTGTGAAGAAAAGGTTGGAAATGTGATGTGCATCCACCCTAAAAGACTCAGAACCTGGAAGACAAATAAAAAGACCCCACATCTATTATTTTATTGATTTAAGCCACTCTCATGATTTTTGGGTGTCTGATTCCTGATTTGTGAGTGCCTGGGGCTGATGATACTGCCTGTATCCTGGTGGTGCCTAAGACAGCCCAGCTTGTGCAAAAAACTATAACTAGGACATAACTCTTCAATTTTCAAAGAAGCACCTTTCTGTTGTCTCTTATGCCGAGCCTTCAGTGTGGGAGGCATTCCCTGCAAACCTCCACAAAACTACTTCATTACCCTCCTTCAAGCTCTCCTTTGCTGTGAGGCCTACAAAAAACCTTGAGAACAGCTATGCTGCTGGTGTGCTGAGACCACAGCCTGTGGTGCTGAACCATGCTGCCTCACTGTTTCCTTACGGTCCTTCCCCTCCCCATGCCTCTCCCACAGCCACACCGGGTGTACCCCACCTCTGTTTGCTGTCTCTTGATTTATGTTTACATTGCAAGCTCCTCGGGGCAGGGACTGGCTTTGTGTTCTGTGTTTGTACAATGCCTAGCACAATGGGCTCTGGGTATGGGATTAGAGCTGCTAGGCACTATGGCAATATAAATAATAAATATTAATTCATTGAGGTCCCCCCATGACTCCAATCTTTTGAATAATGAAACTGCCAAAGCAGTCTCCAGCTCTTGCTACTTAGGTTCTATACTCACCAGTTCCTCCAACTCTCACATAGAGGGTCTTCACTGGATTGGCATTGCAGCGTCTGCCATGGGTCGTTTACAACAAATATGGAGTCAGCATCAACTCGGCATGACAACTGCATTTAGGATCTGTTTGAGCTATATTCTCTCCATCCTGCTGTACGGTTGTGAAACACGGACACTGTGCCAGACAGGGCAAAGCTGGAGGCTTTCCACACAAAATGCCAATGTCGTAGATCGGGCATAAAGTGGAATGACTTCATTTGTAATGCAGATGTTTATGGTTGCTTCAATCTACAGAGTACTGGGGCCATTGTCTGCAGATTGTGCCTTACACTTCTCGGACATGTCACCAGAATGCCGCAAGACATCCCGGCAAAAATCAAGTGATTTTTCTACAGCCATGAATGTTCCTGACCTCCCCAAAAGCCACTACGTCAAAAGTTCCTTGGGGGTCTAAAAAGAAAATTCTACCTCAGGATAATTACAGAGAGCCCCCCGCCCCACTATTCCGAATCTGCCATTCATACCTTTAGTGTTCCCTGTGCAGCTGGGGATCGGTGTTATCTCCTAGCTTGTGGCACCTATAGGAATGCCCAACAACAATTAGCCCAAACCGCACACTGTGTTGAATGTTATTTCTGTGGAAACGCTGATTCTTCTCCCCGTCTCACAGCTTTGCAAAATAACAAATGGGTTTGAGACATCCAGGTTTGGCTAGGAGTAACCCCCAATGAGAACAAGGCCAAATACCCAGTGGGAGACTAATGACATCACTCTACCCCCTAGAAAACACCACAGAACATCTAGAATTAACTCATGGACAACAAGCTTTGTGTGGTCAAATACAGTGGCATCCCTTCCTCTATCTCTGTCTCTTCCCTTGGGGGATGGACTGGGGACAGATATGTCTTGGAAAAACCCTGCAAAAGCATGAAGACAATCAGCTCAACCTCCCTTGAAGGTGCTCACAGCACACATATATATGATTATACAGTCATGTTTGACTAAGTTTTTTTTCTGAATTAGTTCTCCTAATCTCATAGGTCACAATTCCAGCCATTAGCCTGGGCAGAAGTCAGTTTAATTCTTCAAAAACTCTCGGAATGAAATGTGTAGTATTTATTTTTTTCCTATGGAAATTATCATTCTCTATTCTATAAAACTTCCCTATTCCCACAAAATTGTACAAGTGTCTAGTTTATAGATTTGGCATTCTCTGTCTCCTCACTCCTACCAGCAATAAACTGGAGTGAAGGCTTGGCTATATGGCAAGTCACTGCTTAGCAAGCCAGAGTGTGAGCATTCCACACCAGCTTGCCATGCAGCGATGTCCAGTGTGGCCACTACTAGAGCGCATTGAAAGTCCTGGGATCACACTCCTCAACTTTCAGTGTACAGTAGCACAGTCCACATGTGATGTTACTGCATGGCCATACAGAGGGACCTAGACAAATTAGAGGATTGGGCCAAAAGAAATCTGATGAGGTTCAACAAGTGCAGAGTCCTGCACTTAGGATGGAAGAATCCAATGCACTGTTACAGACTAGGGACCGAAAGGCTCGGCAGCAGTTCTGCGGAAAAGGACCTAGGGGTTACAGTGGACGAGAAGCTGGATATGAGTCAACAGTGTGCCCTTGTTGCCAAGAAGGCCAATGGCATTTTGGGATGTATAAGTAGGGGCACTGCCAGCAGATCAAGGGATGTGATCGTTCCCCTCTATTCGACATTGTTGAGGCCTCATCTGGAGTACTGTGTCCCGTTTTGGGCCCCACACTACAAGAAAGATGTGGAAAAATTGGAAAGCATCCAGCGGAGGGCAACGAAAATGATTAGGAGACTGGAACACATGACTTATGAGGAGAGGCTGAGGGAACTGGGATTGTTTAATCTGCGGAAGAGAAGAATGAGGGGGGATTTGATAGCTGCTTTCAACTACCCAAAAGGGGGTTCCAAAGAGGATGGATCTAGACTGTTCTCAGTGGTAGCAGATGACAGAACGAGGAGTAATGGTCTCAAGTTGCAGTGAGGGAGGTTTAGGTTGGATATTAGGAAAAACTTTTTCAGTAGGAGGATGGTGAAACACTGGAATGCATTTCCTAGGGCGGTGGTAGAATCTCTTTCCTTAGATATTTTTAAGATCAGGCTTGACAAAGCCCTGGCTGGGATGATTTAGTTGGGGATTGGTCCTGCTTTGAACAGGGGGTTGGACTAGATGTCCTCCTGAGGTCCCTTCCAACCCTGATATTCTATTATTCTATGGCAAGCTGGTGCACTCTAAAGTCACACCCTGGCTTGCCCTGTAATAAATTGTGGAAAAGTCCTTCCTCGTTGCAGTTACAGTGTCATCAACGTCATATATATGCTGCATCCATCTCTCATGTGGACATGCTGAAGACTGACTGCAGTTTGTGTTAAACGGAGATTAAGCAGAGTCATTAGCACTGAGTGCCGAGATCCCATTAAAGTGAAGCTCCTGGATATAACAGTAAGACTCACCCTAGGAAAGCTTGTTTGTATCCATGACAGAAGGTCTGAATCAGGGATTAAGAGACGACCAATGCTCCCAGACCTAACTGGCTATGGTTAAACCTACTCCGACATAATCTCTGAATTTGGCCCTGTGAGTTTATGCAAAGGCAGCATTAGACTTCAATATACCTATCTACACCCTCTTACTAAGGCTTTCCCAAACCAGGCCATAAATAATTTCAGATGTAGCTGTAAATTCATTTTCCATGTCACTCACTGTGGGGCACATACTGGTTATTTAATGGCTCCCCCCTTGTCTCTTACATAAACACTTTCTAAAATTTTATACATGGGAGGGGTATTGTAGCTCTTGCTCCCTATGCAACATAATATGAAGTAATCACAGAGACACAACAGGGTCCAAATAACCATGTTTACTAATACATACCACATGGAAGGCCAAGCTAACCCTATTCTGGAACACAATGTGCCCCTGGAGGGCTCCCAAACTATTTTAAGTAATAACCTGTTTCTATAAACTACAGGGTGAGGGGGAAATTAAAGAGGCACATCAGAGTAGGAAAACAATATAAATAATCTGCTGCCTGATTAAGAGACTTGAACCAGGGTCTCCTATGTCTGAGGTAGGTGCCAGGGCTCTTGGCTAGTTTGGGATCAAGAGCTCAAGCTTCCATCCCAGACCTGAGAAACCTTCCTGATGAAAGTTCTGTCAAAAATGATCCTCCATGAACAGTTTCGGTTTGGACAAATTGGCATTTTTCATGGAAAACTTTCTCCAAAAAGTTCTTGCCCAATGCTAATTATTATGGATAGATAGTTGGATTTTAGAACGCCCTGGTATGTAATGAGAGTGGGTTTTTCTCATCAATCAGCATTATTACAATTAACAATAAATTAATAAATACAGGGCCCTTATATAATGCCTTTCATCTTCAAACATTCATTTGCTGTATATAGAACCAAATAAGTGGTAAAGGAAGAGTACTAGAGACAGGCTCCAGCCAGAATGAATCCTCTCGAAAAACAGAAAGACCTTTTTATCACATCTGCGTTAAAAACCAACAACAACAGAGGAGAGTCTGCGACATAGCTGCTGGATAGAGGTGCATCTCCTCCCTGCTGCTGGGAAAGCAGAACCTCGTTAGCATAACAGGTGCAGATGTGAGTCAGCGCACTTCCTGCTTAACATCACTAAGCACAACCATGAGCTCAGTAATTATCTCTAAGGAGATGCCCTCCACTCAATACTCAGCTTGAGGGAAACAGGAGTTGATGGAAGGGTTCCAAAAGCAGCGCTCTTCGCAGGACTCTCTGAATACCATTTTGCCATCTCACCTTTTTTGTTCCCCAAACACCGTATATGAAATCATGAAACCCCTACTGGCTATGGCTCGGAGTACAGGGACAATGGGGAACTCTCCCTGACTCATGGCCCTTGCAGAATGGCTCTGGCCAAGCTGAGCAGAGTTCTACACGCCCAGCTTACTCAGTGCAGACATGCTGAGGTGCATGGGGCAGAGGGGTTAGTACTCTGATCCGCAGGCTGATAATGTACTAAGTCACTCCTCTCTATCAATAACTCATTGGCTCCCTCTTGCCCACTGTGCCAAGCTTGTCATCACCTTTAGGACTCTGCACCACCCAGGTCATGGCTGCTGCCACCTCCTCCTTGCCCAACCTGGCTCTGCCATTGAGGCCGACCTTCAATGTCCCCTTCATTTCCTTCTCCTGCTGCTTTCTCCCTGCCTTCTCATGCGGCAGCTCCTGTGCACGCAGCAGTCTCTCAGTCTCATTCATCTCAGTTACACCCTGTCTAAAGAGCCACTTCTTCCGAGAGGTCCCAAATGAAAAATAATTAAGGCATTAAAAGGAAGGATGTAAAAAGGGGGTGTGGGCTCTGGGGTGGGGCCAGGGATGAGGGATTTGGGGTATAGGAGGGGGCTCCAGGCTGGGGCCAAAGGATTCAGAGTGCAGAAGGCAGCTCTGGGCTGGGGAAGGGGGTGAGATGCCGGAGGGGGTTAGGGGTGCAGGCTCTGTGCAACGCTTACCTCAGGCGGCACCTGGGAAGCGTCAACACCTGGGATGGCCTGGGAGCTCTGCATGCTGCCCCCGCAACTTCCATTGGCTGCAGTTCCTGGCCAATGGGAGCTGCGGAGCCAGCACTCGGGGAGGGGGCAGCACGCAGAGCCTTTGTGGTCGCCCCCAAGCCGGAGGGACATGTTGCTGCTTCCCGGGAGCTGTGTGGAGCCAGGCAGGAAGCCTGCCAGCCCAGCTGTGCCACCAGCCAGACTTTTAATGGCCCAGTCAGCCGTGCTGAACGGAGCTGCCCGGGTTCCTTTTCGACTGGGTGTTCTGGTCAAAAACCGGACACCTGGCAACCCTATGTAGTGCCCCCTCTCCACCTGGTTACCTCCTTTAATGCCAATCCGCTTATAGGTTTTGATGGACAGGTCTGGGTTCTTTTGGATCCCACCACCCACTCAGCAGGTTGTATCTTCTTTCTTTTTTTCCTATGAAATTATTTGGCAGTGCTTGCTTCTTTCTGGCAGGGTCACCAGGGTAGCTTGGGCAGAAAATTCTAACACAGAGTAATCCCCACTTACTTGCCAGATAGTTGGAGACTTCCAAGAAATAACACAAACACAAACACAATAATTATATTAAACAGGAGACAAATACAACATAACAAGGTAAAACACTATTTTTAGGGTCACCGGTGCCCACACTGCAAATACCCGTGACTTGATGTAGCAAATGTAAAATTAGTGTCCCGTTGGTATGCGTACTTTGCTGGGGCCCTTGATGACCTATAACCACAAAATTCTTCTCTGCAGTGGTTTAGCAGTCTGGCTGACTGGGTTCAGTATAACCCAAAGGATTCACAAGTGGGAGAAGGTGGTAAATCCCTCCACAGATGTAATATGCAGCAGGTTATAAAATCCTCAAACCCTTACTCCCTGGCTTAAGGACACAGTCCAGGGAGTAGGGGGTCCCCAAAACAAATTCCCTGACTAACTAACTCAACGATGGTGCACTCACAAACTCCATGCACGATCCTCCGGTTTGAAGATGTCTCTGGACTCCTCAGTCACTGCAGAGGGGCTGCTCTCTGCCGGCAGGGATCCTCCTCAGGCAGCAATCAGGCTGCGTGGTTCCCAGGATTTCCCCTCACCTCAAAGGGGTGCAGGGCTCAAGGAGTAGGTTATAAAACTACACTAACATCCAAACTGTAGCCTCCTAGCCCAGCCTCCAGTCACACACTCCGCAGGCAGCTTCCCTGGACTAGCAGACAGAGCAGAGCTGACCATGTGGTGACTGGTCTCACTGAGGAAGCTGGAGGGCGAACTCAGCCTGGCTGGGAAGTTTCCCAGCAAACGCTACAAACTGGGAATCATCAGCGTGGAAGGAAAAACCCAGCAGAGGGATCTGCTGTCAGGTCCCTAGAGGCCAGTTTTCAGGGGGAACCCTGCATGCAGGCCGGGGACTCACCAGCTCCCCACACAGCCAGTCCTGCCCTTTTCCTTGCTGGCTCCAGACTGACTCCAGAATGGCTTCTCCCTGTGGGGGGCTTCTCCCTCCCTATTGGTTGTTGGGTGGACTCTGAGTCTGCCTTGGCTCCCCCTCCCTACCAGGGACAGTGTGCCTCTCCCTGAGCTGCCAGCAGACAGAGTCCCAGGAATCTAGGTCATCTCCTTGGGGGTTACACCTAAATAGAAACAAATCTAAGGGCATCTTCCATTCTGTCCCCTTTGTCAGCTGTAGCCGCACCTTCTCCCAGGAACTCCCCTTAACAAGCCATGAGAGAAATTGAGAATGCAAATATCAAGCGATGCTTTCTCTGCATTGTATACTTCCTGTAATTGTTGTTTGCTCCTGTTTGTTTTGTACCCCGACAGAGATCAAACTCGACAGTTTTACAGAGTCATATCTGAATGTCAGTTTCGGCTTTCCTGTTTGGACAAACCCAAAGCTCAAGATGAAGTTCAGGAAGCTCAAAGCTCCACAGAAAACCCATGCATACAAAAATGTATCAAGATGCATTTGAAGTTAAATGAATGATACTTCCACAGCCCGCTCTGTTGCCAGCTTTGCTCCAGACTCACTGTGGGATCCTCACCAAGACATTTAAATTCTCTGCACCTCAATATCTTGTAATATGGGCAGAACTCGTACCTACTGCAGCTAGTAAACTGTTGTGAAACTTCACTAGTGATGGTGTCACATGCTATGAGATGACGGTATAAACAAGTGCTGTCGGTTCAACTAAAAACTAAAAGTCAAATGCAAATCAGAACAGAAATTCCTTCTCTCCACGCTTGGCTTTTGAGGCTTCTTAGCTCTAAGCCTCTTCTAGAGCAGACTGAGCAGGGAAGGATGAGTCTTGCATGCCAGATTTCCCCCTCAAGCAAATTTTATACTGATTCATAGACATTGTTTAGGCCAGACTGGGAACAATTTGTGCATAACTCTATTGGCAGTTATGTTAATTGTGTGACCTGTCATCTGGGCCCTGAGCAGAGATTCTCCCACTCTAAATCTGGCAACCAGGCACTTGGTAATACTAGAGACAGGCAGTCAGGGGTTAATTGTATTTTTAACCACTTTCCCTAAAGGCTGAGGAAAAAGGCACCTCTCCCACCTCAGCCCCTCCAAAGGGATAGCAGAGACTAAGAAGTTCCATGTTGTGCTTCCCAATGTTTCTGGGGTGCGCTTGCAAACACTTTTGCCCTAGATTGTTTGTTGTCTCCCCCAGGTAGGTGCACCGTGGCATTGTAATCAACCTTCTCAAAGATCATTATACAGTTCCAGTGGTCTACCATCATGCACACACAAATCTATGTTTAAAAAAACAGAGTGCAAAGTCAAGCAGTCAAAAGTTAGGAAATGCCAGAATTACAGTTGCTAGTGCCACCAACATTCAGGCCCCTTGGGCATATGCATTATGATACAGTCTTTAATTACATAATCACATACTATTTTGCCGCAGGAGTCTTTGCCCAGCTAGCTCCAGTGTCTGACCTTCAGTTTCAAGTCCCAGTTGCAGCCTTTTTGTCCAGCCAGTCCTGCTCTCCACTCCCAGTTCCAGTTTCTCCTCAACAGCCGTTAGGCCCAGTTTCCTCCCCTCCCAGAATCTTTGTCCCTATATTTCCTCACCCACCTTCACCAGCAGTCTGACACTTGTCCTATCTGCATTCGAATCAAGCAGCTTTCCTCACTGCCTCAGCCACAGGAGAGATAGGCTCCCTGCTCTCAGTTCAGGTGCACAAACCCAACACAGCCCAGAGCGGCAGTTGGAGGAAAAGTCCTGCTCAGCCCCAGGTTGAAGCATGCTCAGGGCACATGGAAATGTTGTGGAAGGTAGCTGCTAAAATCAAAGAAGATTCTGCTGAGAATGTAGAAACTTATTTTTCTGAGGCTTATAACTTGGCCAAGTTTGGACAGGTTTTACACAGACAGAAGTGGCTGAGCTGTTTTGACTGAAATTAAATATATATATATCTCTGAGACAGATACTCAGCCTGGAAAATTTTAGCCCAAACAATAGAAGTTTGGCTAAGTTATAAACAACTGAAAACAGGGTCTTATAATGGAAAGAGTCAAGCAACCTTAATAATAGGTGGTGCTACCAGCCCCACCCATCACTAACTCAATCAGCAATTATATGTTTCTCTGGCTAGTACTGTGGTTCTGTTTAAACGCTGATAGTCAAGTGCTACATAAAATGTTTATTACTCTTTATTTTGACCAGTGTGAAAGCACTTTTTGCATTATTTTTGGTGGTCTCTGCTGAGAATTGTTAATTACTACTGCTGGTATTCATGCATGTCTTTGAAACAGCTCGCTCTTGAGTTAAGGGGAAGAGGATAAATCTTCATAGTGTATGCACAACGTACCTCAGGTGGCACATAACCAGAATTCATCACTGAATTTGGTCTGCTGGTTGGATCATTAGCTGAAGAGAGCAGAATTCAGACTGCAGATCAGTAGGGCTAAAGGCAGGAAAAAAGGGGTCTTGGATGAATTCCAGCGAGTCTTCTAGTAAAACCTCTTTTTCCAGCTTCCCCCTTTCTGCATGTCCCTCTTTCTGCTTTGCTGAGGATTAATTATAATCCAGTTAGACCAAACAAGGATCTAACTTGGTATCACTTGAGGTTGTTGTAGGACATGAGTCTTAGAGTGTGAGACAGGTAAAGGACTCTGTTTGTTCCCTGGGAGTAAATCATTACTAAACAGCTCCCTGGAGTTACTTCTTGAGTCTAAATAGGGGCTAGTGGCTTCCATGGTGACAGATTTTTGAAAAAGCTCAGCATTTAATAACTCCCCTGTAGGAACCTCAGTAAAGTGTCCAGATTTTCCTAAGAACTCAGCTCCCAGCTACTCCCATTGATCTGGCCCTTAGTTCAGTGCCTAACTGAGAGCAGAGCCCTTGAAAAGCTGATCTGAGCCCACAATCATCTCTCCAGTCAGTGTGGTCCTCCTCACGCTAGCAGTCCTATCAAATCACTGTACAGATATGCGAGATGACCTGTGGCAGCTTGTTACTTGTAACCTGGTAAACTGCCCTCAACCTTAACCCTCATTACACACACCCAAGAGAATGTGGGCAGTATTCCAGCTCCCTGTTCCAACAGCAGCAAACTGTGTATTGCCCCTCTTGGAGAGTGCATGGTCTTCTTGGGAGGCTCCTCTCCAGTGCTCTCATCAAAATTTGTGGAGCCATGGCATGTGTTTTCCTTAATGTAAGAGAGAGAACAATGGCTGAGGCTGCTACCAGGTGGCACCCGAAGAAGCTGCTACTGCTGGGAAGAGATGCCCCAAGTTCCCTAGCAGTTGTGCGGACAAGAAATGATCCAGTGCAGTAGGACAGTGTGAGTTGCTGACAGATGGACCCACACAGCTCAAACGTGGTGCTGAAGTAGGAGTCTTTAAGCCAGCGGCAGGTCCCAGAGAAAGCACTTGCAGTTCAGAGACACCAGACTAGCTCCCCACTGCTCCCAGGCTGGGGCTCAGAATTCATCCAGGTTCATTGGGTACGTTGTCAGTGCAGCAAAGTTTGCATGAAGTTCCCCGCATTTCCAAACTGTCACCTGATGCAGCCAGCCAAGGCTCTGGCCTCCCATGAATTTCCCGTCACTGGTGGGGCAGCCAAGGGAAAAGCTGTCTCCACACTGCAGGAGTTTGACAGTGAAATAACAGTAACTCTTTCATTGCCTCCGATGAAGTGAGCTGTAGCTCACGAAAGCTCATGCTCAAATAAATTGGTGAGTCTCTAAGGTGCCACAAGTCCTCCTTTTCTTCTTTCTCATATGGCACTTTTATCAGTAGAACTCAAATCACTTCCCGGTCCTCACTGTATTTATCCTCACGCCCTCATGAGGCAGGGCTGCTGCACCCCAACTGAGGCAGACAAAGAGACTCGGTGGTTTGCCCAAAGCCACCTCATGAGAAGTCTGTGGCAGAAGAGGAAACTGAAGCCAGGTCTCCCAAGGCCTCAGCTAGTACCTGAACCATTGGACCATTCTAACCTATATCTCCCTTGCTGCAATTTAACCCCGTTACTTCTTGTCCTGTCCTCGGTGGTTAAGGGGAACAATTTATCACTCACCTCTTTACAACCATCTTTTAGATACTCGAAGACAAGTATCACGTCCCCTTTCAGTTTTCCCTTCTCCAGGCTAAACCCATCCAACGTTTTTCAATCTTCCCTCATAAGTCATGTCCCACATCAGGCACAAGCGCCACCTTCTCACTGCGCTGGTGTAACTGCAGTGGGAATACCGTGCTCAGTTCCAGGCACTGCATCACTAGAAAGTGATTGACAAACTGTAGAGGCTCAGAGAGGAGCAAACACCTGCTGAGGGAAGTGGCTCTGTAGGGAGCATTCTGAGGTGTCAGGCACATTCAGTGGTGGAAGAGTGTGGTTCTGCACCCTGGTGATCCCTGGAGCTGCAAGGTCCATGGGGGCTTCAGGCTACTGCGTACAAAGTGCTCAGTGACTGAACTGGCCTCCAGAAGACCCAGGAACAGTGTGTGATGCCACCTCCCCCTCTACACCAGCCCAGGGATGAGTTTAGCCAATGGAGAAGCTGTTCCTAGAGTTGCAGTGGAAGAGGCCTCAGCCTGGGTGTGAGGATAAATCTATTAATGCCTGGGAGTGGTTCAGATACTATGGTGAGTACCCTACTTAGAGAAGGAAGGTGGGAGTGATATGGACTCTGTACGTGCACTAAAAGGCTGTCAGAAGCACCCTAAGTATGCTGATGTGTGTGCAGAGTCAGCTAGTCACCAGCTAACAGCACCACTGATTCCTCTGTAGGGGAAAAGTATTTTATCATTCCCAATTAGCTTCACTGCTGCTTGAGAAACTTCATTGGCTTTGACAGCTTCCATGTTGAAAACTCCGAAGTATCAATATTTGATAGGGTGGATGATGTTCTGCAGCAAAAAGTATGTCACTGATGCCAGTTCATCACACAAATTGATACAAAAGGTTGGGAAAGAGAGGAAAAATGCTGAACACTCAGCACTGCCCAGGGGGAGGGAAATGGCATGATGCAGGGATTACAATAAACCCATAAATCAATGGCAGAAGGCAGGGAGCCCACACATTGAAAGGGCCAGTGAATACAAAGGGAAATGGATAGATAAGCCGTGACACAAGGTTTTTATAAATACACATGCCTGTTGAAACCCAATTTCTGGATAAATAAGATTCCTAGCAGAGGGCTCTCTGGGGTCGGGCACAAGACAGTGCATGGAATACTAGCAAAAGTCGCATGTTTTGCTCGACACATTAAAGCACAAAAAGGAATTAAAGCTGTACAGCAGAAAACCTAATCGTATTTGCCATTCCAAATCAGATCCCTACACCCTTTAGTTGGATATCCTGCATTTAGCAGTGGCTGACATCTGAGGAAGATGGGGCACACTATCTAATCCTCATGAAGGACTGGGCACAGGCAGGCGGGGAATGCCTCACCCCACTTCCCAGCTGATGAGCACAGAGTGTGAGCACCGCAGCACTGCACAGTTATTATCTGCTGCCAGACAGCAAGATTTGAACCCAACCCTTGAGCCCTGCTAAAAGTCACACAGCAGAAGCATGCGGCTTAAGAGATGCTGTGTGCCAGAGAGTTCCAGCTAACTGCTAGAGACACTCTGCATTCAACTGCTCCTGCTGGTAGAGTGATGTTGCCAACAGGGTGGCAGTGGCAACCCTTCCTGTTGTACCATAGAATCATAGACTTTAAGGTCAGAAGGGACCATTATGATTGTTTAGTCTGACCTCCTGCACAACACAGGCCACAGAATCTCACCCACCCACTCCTGTAATAAACCCCTAACCTATGTCTGAGCTATTGAAGTCCTCAAATAGTGGTTTAAAGACTTCAAGGTGCAGAGAATCCTCCAGCAAGTGACCCTTGCCCCACGCTGCAGAGGAAGGTGAAAAACTCCTAGGGCCTCTGCCAATCTGCCCTGGAGGAAAATTCCTTCCCGACCCCAAATATGGCTATCAGCTAAACCCTGAGCATGTGGGCAAGACTCACCAGCCAGACACTCAGGAAAGAATTCTCTGTAGTAACTCAGATCCCACCCCATCTGATATCCCATCACAGGGCATTGGGCATATCTACCGCTAATAGTTGAAGATCAATTAATTGCCAAAATTAGGCTATCCCATCATATCATCTCTTCCATAAACTTATCATCATATCATCTCTTCCATAAACTTAGTCTTGAAGCCAGATATGTCTTTTGCCCCCACTGCTTTCCTTGGAAGGCTGTTCCAGAACTTCACTCCTCTGATGGTTAGAAACCTTTGTCTAATTTCAAGTCTAATGAAAGGATGGCCAGTTTATATCCATTTGTTCTTAAGTCCACATTGGTACTGAACTTAAATAATTCTTCTCCCTCCATGGTATTTATCCCTCTGATATATTTATAGAGAGCAATCATATCTCCCCTCGGCCTTCTTTTGGTTAGGCTAATCAAGCCAAGCTCTTTGAATCTCCTTTCATAAGACAGGTTTTCCATTCCTGGGATCATTCGAATAGCCCTTCTCTGTACCTGTTCCAGTTTGAATTCATCTTTCTTAAACATGGGAGACCAGAACTGCACACAGTATTCCAGGTGAGGTCTCACCAGTGCCTTGTATAACGGTACTAACACTTCCTTATCTCTACTGGAAACACCTCGCCTGATGCATCCCAAGACCGAATTAGCTTCTTTCATGGCCATATCACATTGGCGGCTGTTAGGGGGCTTTTTCCTTCACCCACTTACTTCCCTGGTCCTTCTCGCATGAACAGAGAGCAACAATACCCGAAGTCCAAAGGTGCAAACAATTCGATGTTTATTGGGGTGAACTTCCAGCAAGCATGATTCCAGTTTCCTTCCTTAGTATCCTCCTTCCCAGCTCTGACACCACAGAGCCTTACACCTGTGTCCCTGTTCCCATTCCTGCCCTTAGCCAAACATTATTCCAATTTCCTTACCCCATTCCCATTTCCCCTCTTTAGCAAAACATGATTCCAATTTCCGCACCCCCATTCCCTGTTCCCATCCCCCCACCCACACACCCATCCCCTCCCACCCACACCCACTCACTTCCTCATTGACTACAGATTATATAGTAAAACTTGAGTTCCGCTTAGCTATACCTTAACCAATCATTTTCCTGAAATTTAACTAACCAATCCTAACGTATTGTAACATGATTATGTAACCAATTATATCCCACCACCTTAATTAGTTTACACCCAGCAAAATTAATTATACAGCAGACAGGAACAATCACAGAACCAGACAGAGATTATACAGACAAACGATAGCAAAGTGGGAACTATAATGACAAGACAATACAGAAGTGAGGATATCACATCCGAGCTATTGATAAGTGAGTTCTTGCCAGACAGGATGCTATCAAACTAAGTTTTCTTTTACATTTTCTAGGCACTTCCCTTTCTCTGGAGGTGATAGGAATACAATCCTGTCCTGATAGTGCCTAACAGCCCAATAGCACCTTATTTCAATGTGACTAGTTTGGAATGTGAGGATGTGACTGTTCGCTTCCTAGCTTATGGCTGCCTCTGCTGCTTAGCCAAAGGCCTTAGCCTAAGAACAGGGCCTCAGACTGTCACAGTAAGAGAAGGCCCTTACACCGGCAGACAGTGATTTTGATTCTTTCTTTTGTACCTCTCTAACTAGCCAAGTGATAAGAATACACCTAAATTCTTAGAGTCTAGGCCTTCACAGACAGGCCTGAATATCTATATCCTAACAGCGGCTCATAGTCATCCTGTGATCAATCAATACTCTGAGGCCCTTCTCCTCCTCTGTTACTTCCAAGTGTAGGATGTTTACTTCACAAACTTCCCTGATCCCTTAGGTGAGGCATTAGTCCTGGTTTGGGCGTGACTGCAGCTGGCAGTTGCCACAGTTTTGCAGAGTCACTCGCAGGCTTGGAGCCAGGAGCACAGAGCCCCCTGCACCACTGGACAGGAGTTAGAGCTACAAGTGATGAACAGTCCCCACAAGGATTTTCTCAGAGTAAAGTAGGGCAGGGGGTGGCCTTCTGCTCAAAGCCTCTGGTTAAGTGTGGTGAGAGGTGACTAAGAGCATGGTGTGAGGGAGGCACTGAGTTACAGGTGGGGAGAGAAGTGTAACTTACTAACAGTGGCTGGGACAAGCCCAGCTGAGTGGGAAATGTGCATGGAGGCATGCATGTGCTGCTGCCCTCGAGTGGAAGGATTGGCTGCCTGGTTCAGGTACATGTTCATATGACACTAAAGCGGCTGAGCTATAAAGAAGTTCTCGATAAAGCCGCATTACTAAGGCCTTGTCTACACTAAGAAATTAGGTCGATTTTATAGAAGTCAATTTTTAGAAACCGATTTTATACAGTCGATTGCGTATGTCCACACTAAGCGCATTAAGTCGGCGGAGTGCGTCGTCACTACCATGGCTAGCATTGACTTACAGAGCGGTGCAGTGTGGGTAGCTATCCCACAGTTCCCGCGTCTCCACCCTCCCACTACAGTCCATGGAGCCCCCAGACTCTCTACTGCAGTGGTTCTCAACTTATTACACATTGTTGGCTGCAGATGCGGCCCACAATTTGTTACTCAGGCCGCAGGGGCCAGCTGGCTGCCCCAGACCCCTGGTGCGTGGCTGCCCTGGACCCTGGAGCTTGCAGGGCCGGGCAGCTGCCTCAACCCCAACCCAGTGTCAGTGGAAATTAAGGGTGAATTTGGGGTGCTGGGCAGTGGGACAGCCCAGCCCACTCTGCGCCAGGCAGCCGGGAACCTGGCGGACCCCAGCAAGCAGGCCGGCCTTCAGCACACACCTGAGCTGGGCCACAACTTTGAGCTAATTGGGCGGCATGCAGTCCATGGGCAGCGGGTTGAGAACTGCTGCTCTACTGCTACTTTCCCAACAGCTCTGTGCTCTCTCATTGGGAAAGAAGTTAGACCGGGTGGTGATTACCCAGGTTAAGCACCTGATCTAGCTTAGTCCAGGTGTAAGCATTCCCACAACGAAGTCATACTATGCCCTCAGACTTTCTACACTTGCCCGTGCTGGTCTGGGGGCATAGCCCAGGGTTCTTTGTGCAGAGAAGCTTTAGGGTTCTTCCCCAGGCCATTGTGGGAGAATCTGTACTTTGCAAAGAACTGTAGGAAGGCACGGGAGAACTTTCTACACTTGAATGATCTTGCCTGCATCCTCACAGCAAAATTGGTGGATTCCAGCCAGAGTTAAAGTGGAACCTGGGCTCTAACGCACAGCCACAGTCAAGTAAATTAGCCTGGGCTTAAAGCACCTCGAAACCTGTTTTTCTTCCTGTGTGGATGGTTGGGTGGAGGATGACTAGTTAAAACCCAGATTCAGCCTGCAGTAAAGAAAGACCCTCTGGGTATGTGTACACTGCAGTTAAAATCCCGCGGCTGGCCTGGGTCAGCTACTCGGGCTTATGGGGCTCAGGCTACAGCGCTGTTTAACTGCACTGCAGATGTTTAGGCTCGGGCTGGAGTCTGGGCTCTGGGACCCTCTCCCTCCACTCAAACCATGACCGAGGTCTTAGGGCACAACCAGAAATAACCATCTATGAACAGATTTCTATGCCAATCTTTTCTTCTGTAGTAGATTTTTCAACTGTAGCCCAGAATGCCTCCATTAAATTCATCTTTAGTGCCGTTCCAATAAAGTCAGTGGAAATTAAGGGTGAATTTGGCTACATATATTTTATTGTGTTCTAAACCAAATAGTTGGAGATATTTCCAGTTTTGCAAGTTGATCTTTAGCACCATTGATACCCGTCTTTACTGGGATGTTCATATTTATGGTTAGTACAGTATTTCTTGTTTGAGGAGATCAGTATTGCTGGATGTTTCATAACAGATTAGTTGCTTCCTATAAAAGAAGATTTATGCACAAGGGTATGTTCCTAAACAAGATGTTATTGTTCTAAGGTTCCTGAGCATGATCAACATGAGTCATTAGAACAACACAGTGGGTTGTAACTAACTTTCTATTATAAGCCTTATTTTGACACACATCTTTCTTCACAAAATTCCTCCAAACAAATCCATTCAGCATGAAATTTCTCCTCTATGGTTGTGACACTAAGCACCGCTGTATTCACACCCTACACACTATTGTAATAATCTTTGTACATAATATGCCTTGTGTATTACCATTTTGTATCATGTATGTACGTGGTGGGTATTAAGAGATATGGACACATGCAGGAACGATAACTAAAATATTTTTAAGACAGGTATGTAAGGGGAGTTGTTAAACGGGTCAATCCTAAGCAAAGGAACATGTGTTCCTCCTCAATTTTACAAAAAAGCAGCAAACAGACATCATGCTAATGAGGGATGGAAGCAAACCTCACACTAGCAAGTGGGGGAGAAGACAACATGGCATCTACACCCAGTAGGAGAGAAAAGCTTGGTCTCAAAGAAGTCATTTCAAAGGTTTACTGGTCTATAAAGACGGGGGGCTGAACCTCAAGTGGTAAGCAACTAAATTAACTGATTGCATGCAACATTACTGTAGTGTAAGTGTACAGAGTGAGGTCTTCTCTCAAAGCAAATGCCACACTAGTGATTAATATCACTGTGGATATGTCTACACTACAAAATTAGGTCGATTTTATAGAAGTCGATTTTTAGAATTTGATTTTATACAGTCGATTGCATTGATTGTCCACACTAAGCGCATTAAGTTGGCAGAGTGCATCCTCACTACCATGGCTAGCATCAACTTACAGAGCAGTGCACTGTGGGTAGCTATCCCACAGTTCCCACAGTCTACACCAACCATTGGAATTCTGTGTTAAGCTCCCAATACCTGATGGGGCAAAAACATTGTTGCAGGTGGTTTTGGGTACATGTCTTCAGTCGCCCCTCCCTCCGTGAAAGCAACGGCAGACAATCGTTTCATGCCTTTTTTCCTGGTTTACCCATGCAGACGCTATACCACGGCAAGCATGGAGCTCGCTCAGCTCACCATCACCGCTGCTGTTGTGGGCAAGTCTACTGTGGGGGCTGCTGTGATCCGAGAAGCCAATGCAATCATCGACGTTCTGTTATCAAGGGTAATGACTCTGGGAAATGTGTGGGCCTTTTTAGATTTTAGGTGCATCATATTCCTGTCCTTTGTCACTGGTGAAGACGTCTTGCAGCCATATGTTCCAGTCTGGTCGACACTGTAACACACCATAGCACTTCTGTGGTTGACACATGTTACAGCTCCAGGGCTCTTGCTCTTTTGCCTTGGCCGAGGTACTTTGCCCTACCAGGACCTCCAAGCATTCAACACAGAAGCACCTGCAGCAGCTGGCATTGCTACACAGCAGCAGCTCCTGGGTCCCTTCACAGCAGACGGTGTAGTAGGACTGCTAGCTGTCCTCATCCATGGTGTACAGCTCCACCACTTCTGTTGCAACTCTGCTCTCCTGCTCCCCAGCGACGAGCTCAGGGGATCTGTTCTGGTCCTCCTGGGTGCCTTCGCAGCAGATGGTGCAGTAGGACTGCTAGCCATTCTCGTCCATGGTGTACGGCTCCACCGCTTCCGCTGTAACTCTACTCTCCTGCGAGCTGGAGGCTTGCCTCAGGCTGCTCTCCCAGCTGGCAGCACCGCGCAGTCGCACCTACCCCAGTCTACCCCTTGCTCCCATGCCTCATGAAGCCTGGACAGTAGTAAGGAGCAGTTCAACTGTAGGCTGAGCAAGTGCAGAATGGTTGTAGAATGTGCCTTTGGACGTTCAAAAGCTCGCTGGTGCTGTTGGTCAGACCTCAGCGCAACCAACATTCCCATTGTTATTGCTGCTTGCTGTGTGTTCTATAATATCTGTGAGAGTAAGGGGGAGATGTTTATGGCGGGGTGGGAGGTTGAGGCAAATCACCTGGTGTCCGATTTTGAGCAACCAGACACCAGGGCAAATGGAAGAGCACAGCAAGGTGCGCTATACATCAGAGAGGCTTTGAAAATCAGTTTCACGACGGGCCAGGCTTCGGTGTGACAGTTGTGTGTGTTTCTCCTTGATGCAAACCCTCCCCCTTTGTTGATTTTAATTCCCTGTAAGCCAACCACCCTCCCTCCTTCGAAATAAAGTAACTATTGTTTTGAAACCATGCATTCTTTCTTTATTAATTTTTTTAAAAAATGAGATAACAGACAAGGCAGCCCGGGTGGGGTTGGGGAGGAGGGAAGGACAAGGCCACATTGCTTCTTGTAGCCACACTAGAAATCAAACTGTTTGAATGACAGCCTTCTGTTGCTTGGGCCATCCTCTGGAGTGGAGTGGCGTGGCTGGGTGCGCGGAGCCTCCCTCCCTGCCCCCCACCCCCGCATTCTTGGGCGTCTGGGTGAGGAGGCTATGGAACATGGGAAGGAGGGTAGGCGGTTATACAGTGGATGCAGCGGGGATCTGGGCTCTTGTTGGCTTTCCTGCAGCTCCAACAGACACTTCATCATGTCCGTTTGCTCCCCCAACAGACGCTTCATCATGTCTGTTTGCTCCCCCATTAGCCTCAGCATCGCGTCCTGCCTCTGTTCTTCACGCTCACTTAATTCTTTCCTGGCCTCTGCCACTAAATGCCTCCATGCATTAAGCTGTGCCCTATCAGTGCGGGAGGACTGCATGAGCTCAGAAAACATGTCATCGGGAGTGCATTTTTTTCGCCTTCTAATCTGTGATAACCTCAGGGATGGAGATGATAGGGGAAGCGTAGAAACATTCTACGCTCTACGATTCTGGGGGCACTGCCTGGTCACCTGTGCTGCTGAGTTCGCCACGCTGACCAAACAGGAAATTAAATTCAAAAGTTCCCGGGGATTTCCTGTGTACCTGGCTAGTGCATCAGAGTTCAAAGTGCTGTCCGGGGTGGTCACAATAGAGCACTCTGGGATAGCTCCTGGAGGCCAATACCGTCGATTTGCATCTGCACTACCCCAAATTTGACCCAGCAAGGTCGATTTTAGCACTACTCCCCTCGTTGGGGAGGAGTACAGAAGTCGATTTTAAGGGCCCTTTAGGTCGACGGAACGGGGTTGGTTGTGTGGACGCAGTCATTTTTAAATCGACCTAACGTGGCTAAATTCAACCTAACCCCGTCGTGTAGACCAGGCCTAAGAACCAAGAGCTCTGTGTTTTCGGGATCAGAGGAACCCTTCAGTTTACTCCCTAAACTGCATGTGTGAGGTTTTGATGAGAAGTTTGAAATCTCTGACCTTCAATTTGATACAAGCAGTGCTTCCGTGAGGGGGGAGCCCCGATGTTTTGCCTTTGACTAGCACAGGACTCCCTTCTGCATGCAGAGATGAGGCCTGCTCTGCAGAAGGGCAAGGAATGATCACGTTGGACAAGAACAGGGAAGGGTTCAACAAGAGATAATGGCTACCTTCAATGAAGCCAGATGTTTACAGCACCTTCCCTCTCTACTGGTTATGGATCCTTAATGTCCCACTGCACAGTGGGATGGGGAACATCACAAGAGGGCCAGACCCTGAGCTCGAGCAAAGGACTTGTATGGAGCTATGACACTGTACAGCAGCTGCAGACCCAGACCCAGGTGTCCACGGTGTAGGTTAGGGAGGGCTTCACAGTGTAGGAGGGGTAATTTCCTTCCCTGCCAAAAGCATGTAGCATTCAGTGTGAGTATTTAATGTTTGTGCTCTCCAAAGCAATAATGTCCAATGCAATAGATTCCACAGGGAGAGGAAAAGAATCCAGGAGACATTTTCTTCCTGTTAAAGCCTTGGTCACAATGACCTCTATGGATATTTTAAATCATGATGTTTAACTTAAATAAATAAATAAATAAAAAGAGCTGTCAGTGGCTCTCAAAGCCCTGCTCTGGCTCTGGAGGTTGGTCATGTTTCTTTTTCATGTAACTTGGTAAAAGCCAGCTGATTTAAAAAAAACATCATCTTGCAAATGTTACATTACACTCTGCATTCCAGCTACATCAAGGGTTCTCAAATTTCATTGCACCATGACCCCCTTCTGACAACAAAAATTACTACACAACCCCAGGAATGGGGACCAAAGCCTGAGCCTACCTGAGCCCCACTGCTCCAGATTCGGCGGGTGGGCAAAGCCAAAGCTTAAGGGCTTCAGCCCCAGGCAGGGAACCTGTAACCTGAGCCCTGCTGCCCAGAACTGAAGCCCTCGGGCTTCGGCTTCGACCCCTGGAAGTGGGGCTCAGGCTTCAGCTCTGGGCCCCAGTAAGTCTAAGCCAGCCCTAGTGACCCCATTAAAATGGGGTTGCAACCCACTTTGGGGACCCGACCCACAGTTTGAGAACTGCTAAGCTGCATTATTTCCCTCCATAGAGCTGGTGCTTCAGCCATTTGGGTGAAATACAAAAGGACAGCAAGACGAGATGCAAACTCAGAACATGAGGAAGTCAAATAGAGCGTTAAAAACAGAACATTAGAACTGGTCAAAAGTCGGGATTTCTCTTCCACTGGAAATTCCAACATTTCAAAGTTTCCTTTCATCCTGAATTGGAATGAAAAGCAGAAATTCTGAAATTTCCTGTGAAATGAAACTTCTGAAAAATTTAATTGAGGAAATCCTGAAATTATTTTGTCCAGGCGTTTCATTTCATTAAGGCAAAAGTGCTTCATTTTTCATTATTGTGTGATTATAGTACATTATATTGTCAGAATGAAGCGCTTGGACTTTAGGGAAATGAATCACTTTAATAATTTTCCATTAAAAAATGTCAACTACATTGCTGTGTTCCCACAAAGCATTTTGATTGTGTGGAATCAGCAAACCAACCAGCTTTACAGGAGACTCACTAAGGGCCTGATTTTATCACCCTTTGTCACTCTGTTAATATTCCATTCTGCACATACCCCAGGGACTCATGCCCTGGGCTAGGAACCATGTCTCTTCTCACCTACTGAAGTCAATGGGATCACTTGCAGAATACGGGGCTACTTGATGTGATACTAGATGGCAGCATCGGACCCCTAATTCATGAGACTGAGTCACCCCTTCAGACCTGTATTTCTCTTTAAAATTGGTACACATGATCAACCAGCCAACATGTGATCCACTCCAAAGCTGACAGTGGGCATCTCTCTGCACGCAGGGGGTCTTGCCTTGGCAGTACTGCCAACCCTCAGGGTTCAAAAATCATGAGTCAAGCCCCCCAGATCATGAGATTTTGACAAATACTGAACAGTGGGTTCTTTTTATTCACCATCCAGCTTCAGAGGTAATGTTTCCTCCACACTGTTGAGGACTGGACTCCAGCAGCTTTAAGCAGAACACCTACTATTGCAAGACTTGCAATAACATCTTCCTAACTGTGCCCCCAACTCCCACTGGCTGCAGTGAGCAGTGAGGTGCAGAAGGCTGTAAGGAACTGATCCTGCACCACTGCATCTGTGGGTACCTCAACACTGTGATACAAGACCCACAGCATGGCCGCAGCTGCCCCAGGTCAGCTGAGTCAGGCTTGCAGGGTTCAGGGCTATAAAACTGCAGCGTAGATGTTCGGGCTCACTCTGAGACTCCCTGGTGGGGGAGGGTCTGAGAGCACAGGCTCTAGCCTGAGCCCAAACGCCTACACTGCAGTTTGATAGCCCTGAGTCAGCTGACCTAGGCTCTGAGACTCCGGGCTGTGGATTTTTTATTGCAGTGTAGACCTACCCACTGAGTCTTGCTGTTTACTTAATTGGGTACATGATCAAGCCCATGTATGATCAGACTGAAGAGCTAGTTCCTTGTGATCACCTCTGTTTCTATTGCAGAAGGACTGGTTGTGAAAACAAAACATTCCCATTTTCATCTTGAAACTCCTCTTTCTAACTGACGATTTGACATTTCTGCTGGGCTTACACTTAATTATCCTCTTCCATCTGCATTTAATACCCCATGCTCTGTCTGAGGGCTCCTTGTATCCAGAAGGACAAGAGTGCTCTGAAACAGCTGCTATATTTAACCAAAATGTACACTGGGTTGTCATGGCAACCTAGATTCTAAAAATAGACATGCCATCTACAGCACAGTCAATATCACAGGAAGAACTGCTGGGAGCTAGACATCACTACTTTAGACCCTGATCCAATACAGTACTGACAGTCACCAATTTGTATTGACTCAGCATTCTTCTCTGTGAGATCTAGTGCCGTTGTGTGATGGGCCCTTTCCCATTAATAATGGGTAGCAGAGCACATCAGACCAGAACAGTGTCAGAGAACATGCAGTGCTAGTCACAGCCAAGGGTCCAGCTGATTGTTCTGCTTGCTGTTACTCTGGCAGCCTGACGTCTTCAGCATGACCCCTGTGGTGCTGCTGAAGTCCCAAGGCTCTGAGCGTCTAAGCAGATATGCCTCCATGCCTTTTCATGGAGGACCGGCTGCGATCGCCGAAGAGGGTGGGGAGCCTGCTGAACTTCTTCAGATTCTCTTCTTCCCAAATCTCCAAATCTGCAGGACCCAAAAGAATGGAATGTAAATTAATCTGAGCGAGAAGCCCTAGTGCCAGTCTCTAGGGCCAGAAGATCTGCAGGCCCTGCCCCATTTCCCTAGCACCACTTGCATAGCTGGTATCTGAATCATGTGCAAGACCTGCATGCTTCCAAAAACCTTGCCTCCCCTTGCACAATGGAAGCCAGGACTCCTGAGTCCAAATCCGGTGCATTAACCGCAATACCATCCTCCCTTTCTGTAATACATATCTTTAGGCACAAGCTTCATTATCAAAATACCCAAAGACAAGCCAGACGAGCATCTTTTGAAACCTGGTAAGTAAGGCGGTACCATCCCAGGCTACCGAAGAGCAATAGTTGTTATTACCATGGTCTCCAAGTCTCCAGCCATGTCATTAATTTTTTTTGACACTGCACTGCTAAAAGTGGAGATTGTGGTGCCGACTGCTTTTTTCCAGCTATTTGTCCACACAGCTGGGAGAATCAGCCTTCTCAGTCGTAACATGCACCTTGTTCTAGCTTTCTCTATTTGCAGCGTTGATTTGTAGGAAGCATCAAGTGCCTTATCAATAAGCACCCAGACAATCAACAAACATGCAGCTCTTCTTGACTTCTGTACCTTTCTTTCAAAGAACATGTTAGTTTATGTGATGGCACTTTGAAGATGAAAAGATTTTATACTGTTATTGTATCAGTGTCACACTGAGTGGAGGCGATTGTTCATTTGCTTTTCTTCTAGGAAGTGAGGAGTTCGAGCTGGTTGGAATGGTTTTTTTCCCCAATAATCTGAAAATTCTGATTCATTGAAAATAACACTTAGGGGAAATGTGCCACCTTTGATGAAATTTTCTTTCAAAACTAAAGAAAAAAGAGCCATTTGTTTTGGTTTTGGAAAATGAATCTGCGGGTGTATTTATTTATAAGATTAAATGTAATAGGAAAAGAATAAAGTCAAAATCAGAACAAAACTTTTCAATCGACCTCGTGACAGGGTGAGCCTGCCTGGAGCCTCTCTAGAGCGGACACACACCTGCCACAGTTTCCGGCCTTCCGAGACAGCAGTAACTCCACTTAGGCTCTCTTGTCCAAATAATACCCTTCCTTGGGGCCAGCTTATTAAGAAAACATAGAGCAGAGTCTGTAACAAGAGCCACAAACATTTATCACTCCAGTGCCAGTACAGCATATAAATCTTTTTGTGAATAAGCCTCTCTGCTGCTCTCGTGCCTTCATCCCTCTGGCTCTTTGGCTTGGGAGATCTGGTGCTGTCCTTGCTGTCAGCTTTCCCCCAGGAAACATCTTCTGGCTTTGGCAGCTCTTCTCTCCTACTAGTCTCCTACTCCCATGCAGCTCTCACCTGCCCTTCTCCTGACTGACTCACCAAGTCTCTCTCCCCTCTAGGGCCCAAGTGCCCTCTTTTAAGGCCAACTGGAGTCAGATGACCAGACACAGGTGCACTGGCCTCACCCATTCTTAAAGGACCAGTGTCACCCTGTGATGGATCCAAAACACTTTCCCCCACACACCCCAAGAATTTCAATTTGCAGGAAATTTTGAAATTATGGAGTTTTGCTCTGTTCCAGAATGGAAGGAATTTTGAAATAGCAAAACTCTCTCTGAAACAAAAACTCTGGTTCCAGAACAGCTCTAATAGGAACTGCCAGATTTGATCATCCATGTGTCCAATATCTTGTCTCCCGCAGTGACCAGTATGAGCTGCTTCAGAGAGGTGCACGAATCCTGCAGTAGGCGATTATGGAATAACTGGCAAGAAATCCATTTGACAAATACAATTTATAACATGGTCAGCACTTTCTGGTCACTTTGTCAGTCTGTTTGAATCCCAGTTTTCCAACTTTCTACTATTCAGCACTTCTCTAGTACCTTTCAAAGCATAAAGGACAACATTTTCAAATCTGTGTGTCTATGGTAACTAGTTTTTAAACCCATATTTAGCTATCTAAATGGAAATGGCACTGAGCACCCGGAGGAGCTGGCTCTACTCAGCACCTCTGAAACCTGCTTGTACTTAGAAGCCTACTTTAGGTACCCAGTTGTGAAGTGTTGGTCAAAGACCTGACTCAAACATGAAGTTACACCTGGTTAGTGCAAGGCATAAATTTTTAATGAGGAGAGAATTAACTGCTGGAACAATTTATCAAGGGTTGTGGTGGATTCTCCATCACAGGCAATTTTAAAATCAAGATTTTTTTTCTTAAAAGATACGCTGTCGTTCAAAGGGAATTATTTTGGGGAAGTTCTCTGGCCTGTGTGATACAGAAGGTCAGATAATGCGATCACTATGGTCCCTGCTGGCCTTGGAATCTATGACTCTGTGTTAGAACAGTAACTCTGTATTCAGACTGCCTTACAGAGTTAAGTAAAAGCAATATGATCCAGGTTTAATCCAGGAGTGCCCAAACAAAGGTCTGCATTGGTGTCGCTATACTGGCAATTAGATTTTCATTTGAATGGGTGCAACTTCTGCACTTGGACAAGCCCTAAGTAATGGATCCTCCCTACAGGTCTGTAAGATAGGGAAGTGTCATTAATTCCATTTTACAGAGGTGGATTCTGTCAACACGAATTTTTCTCAAATTGATTAACTTCTCATCCAGAGTGAGCTGGCTTTTAACAGAGGTCTCTTTAAATAGCAATTGTTAAAGTCCCATTAACTTCAATACCAGGATTTTTTGTCTGCTCCCCCGTTTAAGGGAGAAACAGACTACCCAGGAGACATAGTGAGTGCCTTTACACAAAGCGCTTTCACATGCACCAAGGAAACCAAATGGTCAGAGATATTTTTCCATTGTTTTTTCAGTTCTAGTCATTGTAGGTGTTCCTTGTACTCCTCATGGGTACAATTTCAGACAAATGTAATTTTTCACATCAATGGGCAAGAGGAGGCCCCCATTAGGTAACTTGACCATAGTCACACAGTCAGGGGCAGAGCCTAAAATGGAACCCCAATGCCCAACACTCCATTCTGTACTCTAATATTAGACAGGTTAGTCTATGTTAGTCTGTATCCACAAAAAGAAAAGGAGTACTTGTGGCACCTTAGAGACTAACAAATGTATTTGAGCATAAGTTTTTGTTAGTCTCTAAGATGCCACAAGTACTTCTTTTCTAATATTAGACTGCACTTCCTCCCGCTAAGTGCTATGCCTGGCTCCATTATCATTTTCACTTCCCTTGTGGTTTACAACAAGATCATGCCCTGTTATGGGTTTTTATTAAAAAGTCCAGAATGATCAGATAACATTGTTAGGGTAACTGGCACTTGACAGGATGCAAATCTTGTATTGAGTCCATTGGCATACTCTGCATGCAAGTGGACTTTAAATCCCAGGCAGCACAAAATTTCCCACTCTCTGATGTTGCTGTAACTCAGCACATGTAGCCAAAACCTTTCTTCCTCTGACAGTCAGAAACTCTAGCCTTTGCCGAATACATTTATCTGGTTTGCCTCCTGGGTGCATGCAGAGAGCTGGCAGTAGGAAGTGCTTTGTTACTCCCATTATTCTCTTCTGTCTTCCATGCCATGGTGGGCGTGTTGCGAATTCCTCCACAGCCCACACCCTTTCTTCTGGCACATGCTGATGGAACACATCTCTTCCATCAACCGGGCCTCTGCCAATGCACCTGCCAAATATGTTGTGGTGCTGGCCCCTTGTGCATCTGGGGAATGCCCCACATTTGTAGGCCTGGGACCTAACCATGGCAAGATCAAACATTTACATTATGAATGAGTTGACATATGTACAGTGTCCCATTGAACTGTGTCTGTAAAGTTACTCAGTTTGCAGGATTGGGACTTGGGTTGCAATTAACTCCTGGAGTTCCCTGGTTCAGCACTGGAAGATGCAAATTTCCCAACATGCCTAAGTCCCATTTGGAAAGTATGTAAAGTGTCAGTCTGGGTCAGTACAGCTCCAATGGTGGAAGCACGAGGCTGTGCAGACTACCGTGCTCAGGAATCAGTCCATCCTGTAGCAGTAAGATCACTAGATTATAACCCCCAAGAATGTTAGCAGCCACTTTTGTGGGAAAACAGCTTGTGCAACACATTTTGCCCTCCTTGTTTTCAAATTCAAAAGGCTGTTTTGGTCCGATCTATATTTAACTCCCTTCCAACCCGCTCCTCACATGGCTCATAGTGAGCCTGGAGTTTAGATACATCTTGTTCCCTTAACTAGGAAGCTGAGAGCTATTGGAGGCAGTAAATCATTAACCCTGTCAGGTCATCCAGCATCTTTGGGTGAATGTGGCAGTGCATTGCTCAAATTGACAAGGGCAGGAAACACACCAAGGTGCGTGTGTAAATCCAGGGTTATGGCATGCTTAAAAGTAGTCTGTTCTGGTCAAAAATGGGTATCAGGGGAAGGATATCAGGGGGAGGAGATTTAAAAGGCTAGATTTCAAAACAATAAAGGATGTCCTAGTTCCTTAGGCCACGCATGCCTGTTCAAGAGTGAATCGGAGCATGTGAATAAGCTTTAGAATACTTGACTCTGGGGGCTGAGGCTTTCAGTGCAGTGTGGGGAGTTAAGTACACAAACCCGGTTATTGCTAATGGTATTTGTGTTCAGAACTCCCTGGGCATTGCTTTAGAGACGTCCATGCCCAGACAGTTAACCTGTCTCACCTGCTGTTTAGTTTTGCTACTCAGATGCAAAATTGCCTTGTGTGGAGTTTCATGGGATACATAGGGAAGTGCTGCTCCAGGAGCAACAATTTGCATGCTGCACTCAGACCTGTCAGCTCTGTGAAAGGAGAACGAGGATGAGCTGCAGTTTCCCAAGGAGGGCAGGTCTAGGTGTGTCGCGGCCCGCCCATCCCCCGTCCCACCCACTGGAGGTGAACGGGGGACACTCCAAATGAAGGTGATAAGTGGGCCAAGATTTTAAGAAGTGGGACAAAGTCAGACCTGACACTTGTGGAAGGGTGGCTGAAGGCAGGTGTATCAGTCTGAAAATGGTTAAAGCCCCCTATGAACAGAGAGAGGTTACTGCAGGTTAATTAGGACACCCAAGTCTAAAGGTCACAAGCTGCCCTTTAAAACACAAAACAACGAGGAGTCCTTGTGGCACCTTAGAGACTAACAAATTTATTTGGGCATAAGCTTTTGTGGGCTCTAAGGTGCCACAAGGACTTCTCATTGTTTTTGCTGATACAGATTAACACGGCTACCACTCTGAAACCTTTAAAAAACAGTGGCTCTCCACCTTTTCAGATTACTGTTTCCCTTTCAGGAGTCTGATTTGTCTTGCATACCCCCAAGTTTCACCTCACTTTAGTGCTTGCTTACAAAATCAGACATAAAAATACAAAGGTGTCACAGCACACTAGTACTGAGAAATGGCTGACTTTATCCTTTTTACCCTAGAATTATAAAACAAATCAATTGGAATATAAATATTACACTTAGATTTCAGCATATAGTATATAGAGCAGCATAAACAAATCATTGTCTGTATGAAATTTTAGTTTGTACTGACTTTGCTAGTGCTTTTTTCGCTTTTTTCTTTTGTAAAACTAGGCAAATATCTACGTGAGTTGAGGTATACCCTGGGAGACTTCTGTGTACCCATAGTTGAGAACCACTGCTTTAAAACACCTCTTCCGGTGGGGGGTGGGGGGAAGCAAACTGCAGAGGGATTGTGTGCAGCAAGGGGGAAAAGCTTCTCTTAGGTAAAGACATGTTTTTACGTGGAAGGAAAATGATGTGTTTGTTCCGCTTGGGGAGAGGGCCTTGGTGCCTAGCTAGCTGGGCCCAGAATAGGTTAGAGAGGGTGGGTGGTGATTAGTAGCCAGCACAAGAAGAGGCAGGATTCCAGTAGGAGTTAAGAAATGTATTTGTTTAAAGAAGCCCAGTTCTAGGGCCTACCCTGTCAATAAATTCACGGGAAGAATTAAACCTCCGGAGTAGGACTGATTTACCCCAGGTCCCTAATGTCAGAAGGAGGAAGGCAGAGCCCAGATGTGACGAACGAGGTGCATTTTCACAGAAGTTACTGGTGATTTTGGGGGGGCCTCAACTAGAGACAGCTGAAAGGAGCCTGACTTGTAGAGAGCGCTGACCTATGGAAATGAAGCCCCGTAAAGTTCTCTGAAACAGCAGACACCCAAAATAGCTTGTCATTTTTTAATTCTGGATCGTGGAGCATAACAAACTTACCCCAGTCACAAAGTCTGCCTTGGCCGATGGCCCAAACAGCAGAGCAGCCAAAGATTTGTGGATGAGCTTGGTTGTCCCTGGCTCCCTCTGACCAGAATCATGCCCAACTCTTCAGCATCCTGGGGGTTATGAACAAGCATTGCCTGATACAATGAGTCAGAGAATTTCCTGGGCAGCTCTTGGCAGGGTACCAAGCCATGCAACAGGGTGAATCCCAAGAAGAGCCCTTCACCCCACCTGTCTTGTCTCTGCTGCATAAGGAAAATCTAACAGGGATTTTTGTTTTAACAAGAAACAGCCAAATCACTAAATCATAATGAACCCTTCTGTGGTGTTGTTAATAGGAGTGGCCTTTGCCCCTTTGTTGGTCAGCACAGCATATCCCAGATTTTTTCCAAAGTGTGTCTTTAATTTCATCTGCCAAGAGGAAACCAACAGTCAGTGCCCATGAAATAATGAGATGAAGAAGATTTGCAGGTTTCTGGTGCACTGTATGTCATAAGTACTGATCCAGTTCAGCTCTGCTGTTTTTTAACGGATGCGTGCTTTGGATTTTCAGGGTCCAGCCAGGACTAGAACCATAAGTGATATTGTAAGAGTCTGTTTGCAGTATGTTTCTTGCTCAGATGTGCTCCTCTCTGATTTCAAGGGATAAGAAGAGAGCCTGTAATAATTGCTGGAATTCCAGACCAGAAGTGGCAGGAGGATACATTCAGCTGAGACTTGATGCTGCTTAGCCAAGCAAAGCAAAATTGAGCACTGTGCTGTTTACCAATCACCACCTTTTTTGCCCTTCTCCTAGAATAGGGGTGAGCAAACTTTTTGGCCCGCGGGCCACATCTGGGTATGGAAATTGTATGGCGGGTCATGAATGCTCACAAAATTGGGGTTGGGATGTGTGTGGGTGGGGGGTGAGGGCTCTGGCTGGGGGTGCGGGCTCTGGGGTGGGGATGAGGAGTTTGGGGTGAAGGAGGGTGCCCTGGGATGGGACCAAGGGGTTAGGAGGGCAGGAGGGGGATCAGGGCTGGGGCAGGGGGTTAGGGCGTAGGGAGAAGCTCAGGGATGCAGGCTCCCGGCGGCGCTTACCTCAAGCAGCTTTGCATTGGTTCCCAGCCAATGGGAGTTGCAGGGGTGATGCTTGGGGTGGGGGCAGCATGCAGAGAGGAACCCCCTGGAGCCCCTACATGTAGGAGGCGGAGGGAGCCATGCTGCCGCTTCCAGGAGCCGCGTGGAGCGGCCCCTGACCCTGCTCCCCAGTTGCAGCGCCGGAGCTGGGCAAGCCCCAGACCCAGCTCCTCAGTGGGAGCTTGAGGGCCAGAATAAAACAGCTGGCAGGCCGGATTTGGCCTGCTGGCCAGATTCAGCTCATGGGCCACAGTTTGCCCAGGTCTCATATTGTCATCACTCCCATTGAGTAGGGCCACAAGGAATTCTCACTGGGGGCCCATCAAGGCAGATATCCACAACCTCATGAGGCATTTCCCTTCTTCCCCCTGGTGGAATGCACTGCCTCTGTCCTCAGCATTCCCAGTACCTGTCCACCCAGGGAGTGAGAGACCAGGACAATGAATTAGCCTTAGATTTCCTGCATGAGAATACGCATCACTACCGAGTGCCCAGCCACCACACAGGTTTGAAGACTCCCCAAGGCATGTGTAGGGGGGGACTCCTCTTAACTGACAGATTATCCTCAAGTAGCAACAGTGCTTCCTACATACAGAAGGAAATCTGTTATCCCTAAAGCCTTACTGATATTTCTTATATTTCTCTCTCCTCTCCAAATGGTCAGCAGACTTCGTGCTGAGAGTGGGAGCCTACAAGGTGGAAGCAAACAATTTAAAGATTTGACACATCCCAAAATACTAAGTGCTGGACTTGGCATTTAGAAAGTGTTAGCATGTGTCTCTGGAGCTGGACTCAGCTCTGGGCCTGGGAATCAGGGATGCTTGACTGCAAGCCCCAGAGTGAGGTAGACAGGCTTGCACATGGTGCAACAGAGTCCGTTAGCAGAGAAGAAAGAAAAAAGTACCTGGGAGG
Organism: Lepidochelys kempii; assembly: GCF_965140285.1. Classification (NCBI taxonomy): domain Eukaryota; kingdom Metazoa; phylum Chordata; order Testudines; family Cheloniidae; genus Lepidochelys; species Lepidochelys kempii. Next base: position 73,385,766 of record NC_136390.1, on the reverse strand, counting down.
TAGAAAGAGGGGAGAAAACCTCAGAAGCAGTTCAGTGGGGAGGGGAAAAATGTACAGAAGTAGTGGGGAGTTCTTTAAAAGCTGACCGGGACTTAGGGGAGTTCAGAAATATTATGCCACTGCAAAGCCAAATGGGAAGCCAAGAGAAAAGGGAAAGCAAAGGGGTAAAGTTATGAGGGACCTTAGCAATGCAATAGGAGGTGGGAAGATCGCAACCAGTCACAAAGCAAATGCCATTCATTCAATTAATTTAACTTTATCTCAGGCTCTCAAGCCCACCTCACACCCTAGGCCCAGGAGCCGAAGCCACAACGTCCACGCTGTTATTTTTTGTGAGCTAGCTCAAGTCTGTCCCCCTGGGCTGGGAGGCTTGCTGCCAGTGGCAGTGTAGACATGGCCATTAATAGGGCTATGCTCATTCACACTAGTTGACAAAGCAGCCCAGTGTTCAACAATGTGAATTGCTTGAGTGATTCTTGTCCGCTCGATCGATTGATGTGAGCCATAGCTCATTAAGGAAGGGTTGTGGTCAGTCTCCTTCTGCACTCAGCGTGCCTCCAACATGTGTATGGAGCCCCACAACGTCCAGAGGCAGTGGAGTAATGAATCATGCTGTCTTGGAACGGTATGTGTCTGTCCCCTCCAGAGTAGCAGGTGTTGTCATAGCATCCCTGTATCTTCTCTGTGCTCTCTAGCACCATCTACTGGAGAGACCCTCCAATCAGTTCTCTTCTGTCTAGCCACAATTTGACATGCCCCAGGAGGCATGGGGGCATTGTAAATTGCATGTCCCGGGGCACCAGCAAGGCTCCTTACATCACAGACTGAGGGCGCTATCCTTCTTCCAGTGTTATGCTGGGAAGGGCAGCGCCAGCTTCCGCTGGGGACTCAATAGCAGCCACAACACCCATTGTTCAGGCCGTAGCAGCTGTCTGCGTCCAAGCAGAGATGGTAGCTGTTTTCTGCCACTGCAGCCTCCCCCTCGCTAATTCTCTGCTACTGTGGCTTGTGCTGGCAGAAGCTGGCATAAACCAGGGGTGAATGTAGCTCACTCTATTAGAGCCCTGACAAGCTGGGCATGTGATGCTCATTACCAGGGCCACACATACGGCAGGGCACTGGAGCGGGAAGTTGCCAATATAGAGAAATGTTATACATTGCCCCTGGCTGCAAATACCTTACAGTCTAATAACCAGTCCTATCAGCCGAACCATGAATCCACTTCGCCGCCATTTCCACATGGCCCCAACCCTCTATTAAGTGCCCCCCATGGATCTACAACTTCTAGCAGCTTGCATTCCCTCTAGGAGATTTACTCCACTCTAGGCTTTACAGGCTTAGCCATGGACCTCTCAATGTTCCATGCAACCTCCAGAATTGTGGCGCACCCCTCCCTATTCCCGTTCCTGCACGTCTGTTTCCTTTAACCCCATAGGAGCCACCAGGGGGCTCTTCTATCCCACCTAAAGTTAGGTACGTTTTTCAGGATGGGGGCCTACTGTAGGACACAAGACACTGGTTCCTTCAGGGTCCCAGAAGCGTCACAAACCTCACCATTTTTTGTTCCAAACATAGGACAGCATGCAAGCACTCGGGGGCACACACGCACACACACGAGTGCCTTCCCCCTTGGCAAGGTGCGAAGGAGTAATCCAGTCACATTACCTAAGGCACTTCTGGAAGGACCCCACACCACAGCGCTGTGGTGTTGGGGATCAGACCCAGCAGAGAACAGAATCTGCAGCGAGTGAAGAGAGAGCCCCATATGGAGGTGAACAGGTGTGCGAACACTGAGCCAAAGGCCACTGTGCACTACCAGAGCTGAGCTGACCACATTTAAAAGAGACAGAGGGGTAGAAATACAGATCCCTTGTGGCACGTTATACAGCTGTGTGTCCAACACACTGTGAAAAGACAGCCCATTGACAGTGAAAGCACTACTTGTCATTAATTCTGCATCCTTCGGGTTTCTGACTTCCATGTGCTGTTGAAAAATATGTTTTTCCATACTGAATCTCTGGAGTTTAGGGATCTTTTAATTAGCAGGCAGGCTCAGTTAATTCATAATGGACATTTCCCTCTGGTTACCCCAGCACATTTATATTTCTAGCCTGAATCTTAGTCTGAATCCTTTCTGATTGCTTGGGGCAGTGGTTCCCAAACTTGTTCCACCACTTGGGCAGGGAAAGGCCCTGCCGGGCCGGGCTGGTTTGTTTACCTGCCACGTCCACAGGTTCGGCCGATCACGGCTCCCACTGGCCACGGTTCGCTGCTCCAGGCCAATGGGAGCTGCTGGAAGTGGCGTGGGCCGAGGGACGTACTGGCCACCACTTCCAGCAGCTCCCATTGGCCTGGACCAGCGAACCGCGGCCACTGACAGCTGCGATCGGCTGAACCTGCGGACGCGTCAGGTAAAGAAACCGGCCCGACCTACCAGGGGCTTTCCCTGCATAAGGGGCAGAACAAGTTTGGGAACCACTGGCTTAGGGCATGAACCAGGTGCTGCCACCCCTGTCTATCCTTAGCCACTCTAGGCTTGTCCTCTATGTCAGTGGGGGCTGCAGGAAGGGTGGCCAGCACATCCCTCAGCCCGCACCATTTCCTGCAGCCCCCATTGACCTGGAGTGGCAAACCGCAACCAGTGGGAGTGGCGACTGGCCGAACCTGCAGACGCCGCAGGTAAACAAACAGGCCTGGCCCGCCAGGGGCTTTCCCTGAACAAGCAGTGGCCCTAGTTTGAGAACCACTGCTCTATGTTGTTAAGTCCCGTATATATATCCCTGGCTGAGTACTGTTTGGCAGAGGGATTCCTTCATTCAGCCCTTTTGTGTGTTCCTCCTGCTGCCCACTGGCACACCTACCACGGCAGGTGCTTTTGCTTCATTCTTAACATATGTCTCCGATATTTCCATTTTCTTTTCTGGATAATTTTGGATTGTTGAATTTTTATCAAGCTCAGGATTTGTTATAATGCATTCCGTCTAATACTGAGAAGTTTTCTAAGGCATTTGCTTTCAAATGAGTGATTTCCAGCTTTCATATCCCTATGTTAAGGTGGAAATAACATGTGAGTCGAAGATTCAGAGTTTAGTGTACATTTTTGATGACCGATTTTTTTCTGGATTAATTATTCCAAAATTTAAGAAATCATTTGTATTCCAGAATAGAGTGTTCCCATGAGGAAGTTATTCTAGAATAGCTAAATTATACTGGAGTAGCTATTCAATATCCCATATAGACAAAGCTTTTGCATTTGTGACCAGGCCTTAGCAGGTGAAAGACTAGTGAACTAACTCACTGCACTACTCAGTCCCCAATGCAAAACTTCTTAACGAGCCACGAACTCGAGACAGGATATTGGGATTAGGTTTCACTAAAAATACATGTTTGAGTTGGGGGGTGGGGAATGCACTCGCAGAACTTCAACTGAAAGGGCAGAGGAAATGCTGAGCTGCTCCAGCTAGAGAGAAAGGTCTATAATTAATGTAGTAGGAAAATTACACGTTTATCTAGCCCCCAAAACACAATAGCAGACATCCATTTCCTGCAGCGCCGTGGAGACTTGCCAGCTAGCAAATAAATCACTAAGCCACAAAGCCAACAAGGAGGAAAAGAGAGGGGAATTATCACAGAGGATGCAGCAGACTTTTATACAAGGAAAATAATCAGTGTCTCCACCAGACATCTATTGTTTATCAATAATAATCTCTAGTGCTCCAGCGACTTGAATAGCAACATGGATTTAGGACTGATTGATGTCAGACTCCTCGGATCATACAAGATCCAAACTCTCAACAAAACAGTTACCCAGTAGCCATGCTGACCTGCCCAAAAGTCATTCAATTGCCTTGGAAAAAACAGAACAAACCTGCTAATAGACAGGGTTTGCCAGTAACTTGGCATATAAAGTACTGTAATAACAATGCGGTTATTTGCTTAGCTCAGGGAGGGGGCTATTCCAGTATAGTAACAATGGCTTGGCAGGGCCTCTGGCAGGATTGCATCTTAAAGTGAGAGCCTATTTTCATTCATTTATATAAAATATTGAAATTTTAGTAAGGGACTAAGGTTTTTCTTTTCCCCTGCCCTGGCCTCTGATGCCATATTACATTGTGGGGGTTTCATGAGATAAGAGCCTGATCCAAAGTCCACTCAGTTTATTTGAGTCTTTCCCACAGACTTTGAATCAAGCCCTAGGGCATTACATGGGTTTTATTACTTCCTCTGAAGCATATGGCCTTGGTCTTTATTGGAAATAGGAGGCTGGATTAGAAGGACAATTGGTCTGCTCCACTCCGGCAGTTCCTGTCTTCTTCTCAGCTTAAGGCTGTGTTAAATGAAGTGTAGGAGTGCCCCCTAGTTTCCAGCCTGGCTTTTGTAGTGCCATCACAAGTTTGACATGAAGAAAAGGAGGACTTGTGGCACCTTAGAGACTAACCAATTTATTTGAGCATAAGCTTTCATGAGCTACAGCTCACTTCATCGGATGCGTACTGTGGAAAGTGTAGATCTTTTCATATACACACAAAGCATGAAAAAGTACCTCCTCCCACCCCACTCTCTTGCTGGTAATAGCTTATCTAAAGTGATCACTCTCCTTACAATGTGTATGATAATCAAGTTGGGCCATTTCCAACACAAATCCAGGTTTTCTCACCCCCTCCCCCACACAAACCCACTCTGGAGTACAGTACAGTACGGTACAGTAAAGACAGACACAAGCTTCAGTTTCCCACAGCAACTTGAATGCTGTATATTTGTATGTCACACATTGGAGAGACTATAGTCGCTTGGCTTTTCTGGTGCATTTGTACAGCACCTACCACAAAGGAACCTGGATCCAATTGGGTGCTCCTCCAGCATATGCATCATGTCACTTATCATTGCTTTAGAACAAGCTCTGTGTCATGTATTTGCCTTACAAGTTAGCTTGCTGACTCCGGAGCTCAGCAAGACTGGGTCACCTTAAACTGCACACAGAAAGTGACTGCAAGAAGTGAGCTCAGAGTAAACACAACTGGGACTGAGGAGCTGTCTGTAACCACCTGCATTTCAGAAGTTGCTGTCTAAGTGTGGCTCCTTTTGACACCACACCTTGCCAGAGATCACATAAACTGTCCTGAACTACTGATGAGGTAAGAATTACCAGTAACCTACGTCCACTCAGGTGTAGCCCTCTGTCTGCAGCTACTGGTGGCTGGGATGCATATAGAAATTGGTGAGCCTGCTCAGCCTTGGTTACCAGACGTGCATCTTTTTTCTCAGACAGCAAAGCCCATGCATGGAGCCACAGGTCCAAGGTTCAATCCCCACTGCCAGCAGCCCACCTGGGGCCCTGAGTTATATACACGTCTCCTATGGGCTCTGCAGCAGGAAAGGTTTTGAAAACTGGGCCAGTGGGAAGAATCTGATGCTACTGGTGTTTTCAGAAGCAGAAGCTGGTTAGCAATTCATACAGCTCCCTACTTCCAAATGAGCATGGGACTGAAGGGAAAAGAGACTATATTCTGCAACGAGGATTGGTTCCAGCAAAGTGGGACAGTGTCAAGGGCTGTGCAAACCAAGCCTGAAAGGAGCCCAGCAGTTCTGTGGCCTTCCTTTGTAGAGCTGGTGCAGCCTGCAAGCAAAGCATGAGAGTGCTGTGGGAAAGCAGGGCTACTGCTGCTTACAGCTTCATGTAAAGAGCTGCATGGAGGGTGCCATTTGCCGTGCACAAAACCCAGGGGTGATGCTCCATGGTCTCAAGCACTGCCTACCGGCACTGCATTGCTTAACTATTTACAGACAGAGGGTGCATTCCTGTAACTGCAGGCATGGTTTGGCCACAGTACATGACATTCCTCTTGGGAATAGCAGAGGTGGCAGCAGGGGTCCCTTTTCACCCTGAGAGAGGCAGGGGTAGCAGCAGGGCTTATCTCTGACAGTGGGGTGAGATCCCATTCAAATGCATGGGTTATTCCATGCCTTTGAGAGCTATCGTTTCAGGCTCTCTGCAGACTCAGGAAGACATCACTGCAAGTTAAGGTTTCAAGCTTTCCTATATAACCAAGAGAGACAGAGGATTTCATTTTTAGTGGAAAGCTTAGATTCTGCTGTCATCACATGACTCCAGGAGCCTGGGCACCAGGCACAGGCCTAGAGTGTTTATGCCATAGTCTGGCTTTCCAGCTACTTTGGGTCTCATTTCTTTGCTTGGTGGAAGGAGCTGGTAAACCAAGTGAAGAAGCACCATCCAGGCTGCAGAAATGCCTAGGGTAGGAGATGGCACTGGTTGGGTTGAAAGACAACTGCATAGCTAATTCCACTGTCCCCGTCCTGTGTCAATATCTGCTGCAATTCTGCTTCCACCCCTTCGACTCCATGGTAACTCTCAGTAAAGGCCACTAAAGAGCTCCTCCCATCCAAGTCCCACTGCCTCCTCCCACACATTGGGCTGTCTGCTGCCCTTGGCACAGCTGATCACTTCCTCTTCTTTGGATTTATTCCTTGCCCAGGCTTTCATGGTTCTCTCCTAGTTGTGTCACCATGCGTCTCCTTCACCCTTAGCAGCACCTCATTTTCCCCTTTCCTACTGTCCCTCAAGGCCCTACTTTTGTCCCCCTTTCCCCTCTATCTGCACCCTAACCTTCATGAGAATACAAGGATCAAATAATCCCAGATGAATGTGAGACGATTGAGCTTATTAGCATCCATGTAAAGCCTTCTCACTTCAAAGGGATTTTCTAAAGCAGAGGCACTGTGTCTCACCAGTCAGCAGACACACGGTAAACTCAAGTGAGACTCATTAAGGGGCTGTGCCACTGCATATTGAAATGACACATTAAAGGACAGAATTTTAATGAGATAAAACTCCAGTGAGGCAGAACAAAAGTGTTTGCTGAAGATAACTTGATCCTAGACAAGGGAGTGAAAATAGCACAGATGCACGTGGCTTCCAGGGAAGGAGATGAATGAAAATACTACTCAGGAGATGGCTGGATATGGTGGTAGCAAACACATGGTGACCAAAGAGAATGATCAGCATCAAGCCAAATCCCAAAGGCACATTGCCTTTTTGCACATCAAGTGCCATTGTAATGGTGCTTTCTCGTGGTTTCACTGATCATTTTTGCCTCAATGGCAGAGAGAATGAGATCAGGTTGTTTTAGACAACAGGAGGTGGAACTGGGACTTCAGAAAGAGATGACTAAGCAGTAAGTGGGAAAATCTTATAGCAAATCTTGGCAGAAGCCTGTCTTCCCCCCCCCCAAAAAAAACAAACAAACAAAAGGGATTCCTGGTGCAATACATAGCAGAGACTGCAAACAGCATACTGAATTGTTCTGGGCATCAGTGTAGACCACAGGAATGAAGACAGATGGAGAAGCACGCACCACAACGTTAATAGAGAAGCAAACATACCCATGAAACTCCAAACCCATACTGGAGTATCGATCAGTTGCATGCTACTTTCAGCATATGGCCACCACTTGACCCAAAGAGCTACCAACATTAAAGCCAAACCATCAGGAAGATGCAGTGACACCAGCACATTGGGAAACCGGCCGAGTTTGATTATTTAATGGTTTCCCTTGTGTGCAGCAGGCATTTCAGCAAAGCTTGTCTTGAGACTGCAAACCTCCAGATGACTCTCAGATGACAGCAGATTTTGACTCCCTCAGGGAACTGATGGGCAGGATTCCCTGGGAGAATAACATGAGGGGGAAAGGAGTCCAGGAGATCTGGCTGTATTTTAAAGAATCCTTATTGAGGTTACAGGGACGAACCATCCCGATGTGCAGAAAGAATAGTAAATACGGCAGGCAACCAGCTTGGCTTAACAGTGAAATCCTTGCTGATCTTAAACACAAAAAAGAAGCTTACAAGAAGTGGAAGATTGAACAAATGACCAGGGAAGAGTATAAAAATATTGCTCAGGCATGCAGGAGTGAAATCAGGAAGGCCAAATCACACCTGGAGTTGCAGCTAGCAAGAGATGTTAAGAGTAACAAGAAGGGTTTCTTCAGGTATGTTAGCAACAAGAAGAAAGTCAAGGAAAATGTGGGCCCCTTACTGAAGGAGGGAGGCAACCTAGTGACAGAGGATGTGGAAAAAGCTAATGTACTCAATGCTTTTTTTCCCTCTGTCTTCACGAACAAGGTCAGCTCCCAGACTACTGCACTAGGTAGCACAGCATGGGGAGGAGGTGACCAGCTTTCTGTGGAGAAAGAAGTGGTTCGGGACTATTTAGAAAAGCTGGACGTGCACAAGTCCATGGGGCCAGATGCGCTACATCTGAGAGTGCTAAAGGAGTTGGCAGATGTGATTGCAGAGCCATTGGCCATTATCTTTGAAAACTCATGGCGATCGGGGGAAGTCCCGGACGACTGGAAAAAGGCTAATGTAGTGCCCATCTTTAAAAAAGGGAAGAAGGAGGATCCTGGGAACTACAGGCCAGTCAGCCTCATCTCAGTCCCTGGAAAAATCATGGGGCAGGTCCTCAAAGAATCAATTCTGAAACACTTAGAGGAGAGGAAAGTGATCAGGAACAGTCAGCATGGATTCACCAAGGGCAAATCATGCCTGACTAATCTAATTGCCTTCTATGATGAGATAACTGGCTCTGTGGATGAGGGGAAAGCAGTGGACGTATTGTTCCTTGACTTTAGTAAAGCTTTTGACACGATCTGCCACAGTATTCTTGCCAGCAAGTTAAAGAAGTATGGGCTGGATGAATGGACTATAAGGTGGATAGAAAGTTGACTAGATTGTCGGGCTCAACGGGTAGTGATCAATGGCTCCATGTCTAGTTGGCAGCCGGTATCAAGTGGAGTGCCCCAGGGGTCGGTCTGGTGCCGGTTTTGTTCAATATCTTCATAAATGATCTGGAGGATGGTGTGAATTGCACCCTCAGCAAGTTTGCAGATGACACTAAACTGGGAAGAGAGGTAGATACACTGGAGGGAGGGATAGAATACAGAGGGCCCTAGACAAATGAGGGGATTGGGCCAAAAGAAATCTGATGAGGTTCAACAAGTGCAGAGTCCTGCACTTAGGACGGAGGAATCCCATGCACTGCTACAGACTAGGGACCGAATGGCTAGGCAGCAGTTCTGCAGAAAAGGACCGAGGGGTTACAGATGACGAGAAGCTGGATATGAGTCAACAGTGTGCCCTTGTTGCCAAGAAGGCCAATGGCATTTTGGGATGTATAAGTAGGGGCATTGCCAGCAGATCGAGGGATGTGATCGTTCCCCTCTATTAGACATTGGTGAAGCCTCATCTGGAGTTCTGTGTCCAGTTTTGGGCCCCACGCTACCAGAAGGATGTGGAAAAATTGGAAAGAATCCTGCGGAGGGCAACAAAAATGATTAGGGCACTGGAACACATGACTTATGAGGAGAGGCTGAGGGAGCTGGGATAGTTTAGTCTGTGGAAGAGAAGAATGAGGGGGGATTTGATAGCTGCTTTCAACTACCTGAAAGGGGGTTCCAAAGAGGATGGATCTAGACTGTTCTCAGTGGTAGCAGATGACAGAACAAGGAGTAATGGTCTCAAGTTGCAGTGGGGGAGATTTTGGTTGGATATTAGGAAAAACTTTTCCACAAGGAGGGTGGTGAAACCCTGGAATGCATTACCTAGGGAGGTGGTGGAATCTCCTTCCTTTGAGGTTTTTAAGATCAGGCTTGACAAAGCCCTGGCTGGGATGATTTACTTGGGGATTGGTCCTGCTTTGAGCTGGGGGTTGGACTAGATGACCTCCTGAGGTCCCTTCCAACCCTGATATTCTATGATTCTATGATTCCAGCTCGTAAAAGTTATAACATTAGAATCAGTAAATCCAGACATCACAAAAGTGACAAGAGAATCTTCCCGCTCATATTCAGCAGAGTTGGGCACATGCCAAAATATTGTAAAACACAGCTAAGGCTGGAGTGATTAGTGAGCCAGCAATCTAGCAGTTGGAAGGAAACTGAGCACATTGAAACCTATGGAGTCATTGGAAGCAGAGAAGAGATGGGCCAATTTTGTGGATCCCTCATGCAGTTCTAATTGCTGTGTGTAACGAAAACAATGAAAGCTGGAGAAGCATTTTAAAGATAGTGGATGCAGATCCGCAGTGTGTCTATTGGCCAAGTCATGTCCAGCTTCTTACCAGCTCTCCTGTGTTTGGGCATGGACTTGAGGAATCATAACAGATCAGGGGAGCATGCTGGGCCCTGCACAGGAGAGCAGAGCAACCACAGGCAGTTTGTCAGCACACCAGCTGCACAGAGTGGCTACAGGCTAATAAGGCTAGATGGAAACAGGCAGTAAATATACAACATTTGACACTCAGTTCAGCCAGTGTGGGCTGACTCACATGGCAAGTCCTCTAGCACATTGAGGATGGTCACTAGTTTCTGTGTAGAGGGCTCGAGTAGACTGGAAGCCCTCACTGAAGATATCAATGCAAAAGAACAGCATGACAGGAATCTAGTAACAAGCTGCAGAAGTGTTGGCCAGGGAACATAAAGCTTAACTAGAAGACACTGCAAACTGGGATAAAGTGAAGTTGCTGTTTTGAATCTATCCTGCAGGAAGGGTACCTCAAGCCTGATCCAGTAAACACAGAAGCATTAAAAAGATAATGGGCAGCTCTACTGCCAACCTCACGTGGAAGGTTTCTCAGAGTCAGGGTGGAATTTCTGATCAAATTGAGAGAGAGGGGCCTATGCTAGCACATGGGGAAGATGCAGATTAAAGTCCCTGATCTGGAGCAGGCAGGGTTTTCTGGGGTGGGTCTCATGTGTTCGGGGTTTTTTGGGTGCAAAAAAATTCAAAATATTTCTGGGAGCAGCCCAAGCTCTGGAGGTATATAACTAGCTTAAAGCTTCCCTCTCATGGGCTGTGAAGCATGAGATGTAGTAGATAACTCTAAGTTCAGTACAGTGCTTAGCTGCACTTCTGAACCTTGTGGGGAGTTGGTCTCTTAAGTTCAAAACTCATTGGCTTTTAAAGGTGCACAAATACAAGCTATGAAAGAAGGAAGGGGAAAAGACCCCTTTGTAGAAATGTACATTGACATATACAAGCTCAAGTAATTTCACTGTATTACAAACTCTAATTTTAGTTTGCAAATACAGATTTTTCTCCATTTTGATCCAGAATGTCAGAGGTTTGTGTATTCATGAATATTTCTAATCCATATTCCCCTCCTTCCCCCAGGGACAAGTCCTTTCTATGAGAAGATCACTTGATATGTGTCAAATACTGGGAAGAATCTCTGTAATGCTGCAGAATTTCTTTAGAGAACTTGTGATTTGAAGTATCTCTACATTTGGGGAGAGGGCAGTTTGTATGTTTTATTTGTTCTTAAATATTAAAGCTAGACTGTATTAATATTGCCTGTAATTTTTTCATATCTACTAGAATTTGTTTCCCTACAATGAATGTGTAAATACCTAAATTCTGCCTAAAACTACTCTGATTTGGCTCAGTATAGCCAAGAGCAGTCAGTTCATATAGTCCCGTGTATTATAACAAATGTACTGTATGCAGCAAAAATCACAGGATCAGACTGAAGATGGGCACAGCAGAGCTTTGGGGTGGGCAGGGAGCTGGCTATCACTGGTTGTCCAAGCTCAAATCACTGCACAGGTTGGAGCAGCCTGAGGATTGCTCTACCTTTAGCCAGATGGTTATAGTCCCCAAGGGACCATGCAACTCAGCTGGAAATGGCTAGTTGCTCCACCCCTCTTTCTTCCTTTCCACATGCCTCCTGTACCAGGGCTGTGAGGAAGTAGGGGGATTCACCCTAACCTGGGGAATCTCCAGCAAGGGATGCACCAGTGGTTTCTGCTCCCTTTACACTACCTGAGCAGCACACAGGGAGTGGAATGGACCAGAGAACCTTGCCCATGGTCTCTTCTCTTAAAGCATCCTAGGAAGGCTTCCTTGGTCTTCATTTGAAACAGCTTGCTGATGGGTCTGCGTAGTGCTGACTGGTCACGTGGTGCTGGATCTCAGCAGCTAAATCACATTAGTAGAAGCTCAAATGCATTATACGCTTCCCTAATGCTGTTTTCCATGTTATTGGCTACCAAAGGGATGTTGTGCAGGTAGTTGTGTAGGGGAGGGATGGCCTTCCATTCCCAGTTGTGCAGACAAGGTATCCATAAGATGTGTCTACTAATGTCTGGGGCCTATTCTATGATAGTGCAAGTTCCTCTGCTTTAGCACATCCTAGGCCCAACTGCAAAGCTAACTAACTGTTACAACGTGAAGTATTTTTTTCCTACTGTAGAGTGTTCAATGGGAAAAGATCTAACTTCCCAATTAAGCCATTTCTTAAGGTCAAATTTCTGTTGAAATTTAATTTCTATCTTGCATAATCCAACAGGTTACTGACCTTTAAGAGCCAGGAGTGGAACAGCCATTTTCCTGCAAACTGATGTGCCCTTCAGTTTAAAAAGAACAGTTGTTAAACCTCCCTTATTAAGGATAATAGTCACCTAGCGCTGTTTTCTTTTGCTTGCCTGGTTTATCCACTCGGGAATCAGATTACTGTCTGAAAGAGTGCAAGGCTACTATTAGCCTTTAATTGATACATTAAAAAAATAGTTATGGAGAGTAACTATCCTGCATGGGTAGGACGGACTTTATCAACTTAAATAACTCTCTGGTACCTTGTAAATTTTTTTAGAAATATGCAAAAGGCAAGGTCAGTCAACTGAAAAGAGTACATGTCAGCCAAAATCTCAGGTTTGGAACATTAAAAATGCTTTCACTAAAGCCCTGTGGGGATGAAATCAAACCAAACTGGTTTTCTTTGTGTTCAGCTGTGTAACATCCCCTTTGATTTAAGGAGTTTTGTCTTTTTTTTTTTAAACTGGAGCACAGCCGGATGCCATTGAAAACAGCAGCATTAAATACTTAAAGGTAGGGTTTGGAATTGAAACATCAACAGATCACAAAATGAAGCAGAAAGCACTGGCTGCTGCTCCGATGCCAGTCAGAGTGATGGGTGCGTTGTTTTCGAGGCTGCTGGATGTGGGGTGGATATTCTGAAAGGCATTGGCGTTGCGGTTCACTGAGGACAGGGTATTGGTTCCGTGTAGACATGGCTCCTTCGTACTCAATCAGCTCCCTTTGCCTAGGAAGAGTCAGATGTGCTTTCCCTCCCCCAGACACCATTCTTGTCACCAGTGGTGAGCTGGAGCCTGTTTGCACCAGTTCGCGCAAACCGGTTGTTAAATTTTGAACCAGTTTTAGAACTGGTTGTTAAAAATTGTTACGGCTCCCTGAGCTCTGGGCCGGGGAGGCTCCCCCAGCCCCTCCCCCCTCTTGCAGAGCCTATTTTGTCTCTCCTTCCATTTAAACTGAATTAGCTCATGATCACTTGAACCAAGGTTGACCTCTGCACTAAGTTCTTCTGTGAGGTCCTTGCTACTTACCAATACTAAAGCTAAAATGGCATCACCTTGTGTTGGTTCAGTGACTATTTGGTGAAAAAATCTATCACATCCAAGAATATCTGGGCCCTACGACTATTAGTAGCACTTGTCCCCCATATATGAGAAATTAAAGTCTCCCAGAATTACACAGTTCCCAGTAATATTTATTTAATTAAAAAGGTCTCCATCCATATCCAAACTGGATCCTGGGTGTCTGTAGCATACCAAGGACTATCCCAATGGAGGGTCTGATAGCTTTCTTCTCCAAAGTGATATTGACCCAAACAGATTCTGTTTTATCCATTCCATCACTTCTAATTTCTTGATAGTCCACCTCATCATTGATATACAATCCTATTCCACCTCCTTTACCTTCAGTTCTGTCTCTCATGACCAGCACATACGCTTCAGTATTTGTACACCAGTCACAACTACTATTCCACCATGGTTCTGTTATCCCTATAATAGATGTTTTCATTTCCTGCACAGTATTTCTAGTTCCTTCATTGTGGTATGAAGGCTCCTTATGTTGGTGCACAGATATCTAAGTTATTTCTGCTTCGCTTCACCGAGATTCCTCACCCAATTAAGTACAGTCATTTTACTGCCAGTATCACCTCCTGGACTGTTGCTGTCACTGGCACTATTCTGTTGTTCCTTTTTCTGTTTTGTATCCTCTCACTCTATTTTTCTTCTAATCAATATTAGAATCAGGTATAGAGATTACATGAGCATCTCCCAACCATCTCCCCTGAGTTCCTAGTTTAAAGGTCCTTTAATCAATTGTGCCCACCTCCATCCCAGAAGTCTATTTCTCTCCCTACTGAGATGGAGTCCATCCCATGAGTAGTCATCTGTCCATGAATGCCTCCCAGAGGCTGAACATTGCAAAGCCCTCTTTAGACCACCATTGTCTGAGCCATCTGTTGAGCATCATAATCTTGTCTTGCCTTTGCTTTCCTTCTGTAGGGATAGGTAGCATCCCACCAAAGATTACCTGAGTCTCCATTTCTTTAGCTGTCTTCCGCAGCCTGGCATAGTCTCCCTTTATGTCTTCCAGAAAGAATCTAGCAGTATCATTAGATATACATCTAAGCACATTAAAAACCACCCTCACCAGCAAGGACACTCCAGAGAAATAGATTACATCATAGAATGGGCCACCCAAATACCCCAGGAGAACCTGCTTCAATACATATAAAACCTTGCTGACTGCACGCTCTTATTTGTCAACTACCACCTCACACTAGAATGAATACGGGGTATCAGACAATTGCAACCCATACCTGATAGGGACCACAGCATGAAAAATCTTTCCTATCCCCTTCTCTTTCTGGCTTTCAAACAACCCCCCAGCTTTGCTAAGCTCATCATCAGAAGCAAGCTCCCCACAGGCCAGGACGCACCAACTCAAAGCAGCACCAGACACAAAACCTGCTGACAGATCTTCACCGCTACAATGATCAATACCCACCTCCCAAACACACCTTTCAAGATCCATGTATGCAATACATGCCTAACACAATATGTGGTGTACCTCCTCCAGTGCATCAAATGCCCCAACAGCTAAGTGGGTGAGACCAGACACGCACACAGGAAAAAAAAACATGAGACAAAAACCGCTATCACCTGTGGGTGAACACTTTTCACAAAGCCATCACTGCACATCTGACCTTTCAGTCCTCGTCCTCAAAGGAAACCCGTACAGCACCACCAAAAAGATGAGCCTGGGAGCTCAATTTCATAACTCTGCCAGACCCTAAAAACCATGGACTCAACACAGACACTGTTTCCCATAGAATCATAGACTATCAGGGTTGGAAGGGACCTCAGGAGGTCATCTAGTCCAACCCCCTGCTCAAAGCAGGAACAATCCCCAACAAAATCATCCCAGCCAGGGCCTTGTCAAGCCTGACATTAAAAATATCTAAGGAAGGAGATTCCACCACTTCCCTAGGTAACGCATTCCAGTGCTTCACCACCCTCCTAGTGAAAAAGTTTTTCCTAATATCCAAACTAAACCTCCCCCACTGCAACTTGAGACCATTACTCCTCGTTCTGTCCTCTGCTACCACAGAGAACAGTCTAGATCCATCCTTTTTGGAACCCCCTTTCAGGTAATTGAAAGCAGCTATCAAATCCCCCCTCATTCTTCTCTTCCACAGACTAAATAATCCCAGTTCCCTCAGCCTCTCCTCATAAGTCATGTATTCCAGACCCCTAATCATTTTTGTTGCCCTCCGCTGGACTCTTTCCAATTTTGCCACATCCTTCTTGTAGTGTGGGGCCCAAAACTGGATACAGTACTCCAGATGAGGCCTCACCAATGTCGAATAGAGGGGAGCATTCACGTCCCTCGATCTGCTGGCAATGCCCCTACTTATACATCCCAAAATGCCATTGGCCTTCTTGGCAACAAGGGCACACTGTTGACTCATATCCAGCTTCTCGTCCACTGTAACCCCTCGGTCCTGTTCTGCAGAACTGCTGCTGAGCCATTCAGTCCCTAGTCTGTAGCGGTGCATGGGACTCTGCACTTGTCCTTGTTGAACCTCATCAGATTTCTTTTGGCCCAATCCTCTCATTTGTCTAGGGCCCGCTGTATCCTATCCCTACCCTCCAGTGTATCTACCTCTCCTCCCACTTTAGTGTCATCTGCAAACTTGCTGAGGGTGCAATCCATACCATCCTCCAGATCATTAATGAAGATATTGAACAAAACCGGCCCAAGGACCGACCGTTGGGGCACTCCACTTGATACCGGCTGCCAACTAGACATGGAGCCATTGATCACTACCCGTTGAGCCCGACAATCTAGCCAGCTTTCTATCCACCTTATAGTCCATTCATCCAGCCCATACTTCTTTAATTTACTGGCAAGAATATTGTGGGAGACCATGTCAAAAGCTTTGCTAAAGTCAAGGAACAATACGTCCACTGCTTTCTCCTCATCCACAGAGCCAGTTAACTCGTCATAGAAGGCAATTAGATTAGTCAGGTATGACTTGCCCTTGGTGAATCCATGCTGACTGTTCCTGATCACTTTCCTCTCCTCTAAGTGCTTCAGAATTGATTCCTTGAGGACCTGCTCCATGATTTTTCCAGGGACTGAGATGAGGCTGACTGGCCTGTAGTTCCCAGGATCCTCCTTCTTCCCTTTTTTAAAGATGGACACTACATTAGCCTTTTTCCAGTCATCCGGGACTCTTCCCTGGTCATTTGTTCAATCTTCCACTTCTTGTAAGCTTCTTTTTTGTGTTTAAGATCAGCAAGGATTTCACTGTTAAGCCAAGCTGGTCGCCTGCCATATTTACTATTCTTTCTACACATCGGGATGGTTTGTCCCTGTAACCTCAATAAGGATTTTTTAAAATGCAGCCAGCTCTCCTGGACTCCTTTCCCCCTCATGTTATTCTCCCAGGGGATCCTGCCCATCAGTTCCCTGAGGTTGTCAAAATCTGCTTTTCTGAAGTCCAGGGTCCGTATTCTGCTGCTCTCCTTTCTTCCCTGTGTCAGGATCCTGAACTCGACCATCTCATGGTCACTGCCTCCCAGGTTCCCATCCACTTTAGCTTCCCCTACTAATTCTTCCCGGTTTGTGAGCAGCAGGTCAAGAAGAGCTCTGCCCCTATTGGTTCCTCCAGCACTTGCACCAGGAAATAGTCCCCTACACTTTCCAAAAACTTCCTGGATTGTCTGTGCACCGCTGTATTGCTCTCTTAGCAGATATCAGGGTGATTGAAGTCTCCCTGATATGTCTTATTACAATTTGTAACACACTCTGCACTGCCCCTGCTAACCTTTAATTGCACATTTAATTTTAAGTGATCTCCTACAGCATGTGAGAACCTTCATGTTTAATATTCTGTCCCACCTTGTATTTAGCTTGGGCATTCTGGTTACCTTCCCCAGATCTGAGGAAGGGTTCTGTGTAGCTCAAAGGCTTGTTCCTTCCACCAAGAGAAGTTGGTCCAATAAGAAATATTGCCTCACTACCCCATCTCTCACACCCTGACAGGAAACAGTTTACTGCTTTTTATGTTTTAGAAGGATCAGCACAGCCTAGAGAATGAGCAGGATAAAGATTCCTCTTCTGTATTATCACAGCTTTCTACTAAATCCCCATGTAGTCCCCATGTCTGTCAATGGAACTGAAACTACTCAATGGATGATACATAATTTTCAATCACTTCTATGGCCAGGGTCGTCCCTAGTGGGGTGTGGGGCCTGGGACAAATCAGCCCCTGCCAGTTTGGGGGCCCTGCTCTGAAAGCCAACCCCTTATGCCTGTCTCCCCTCCCTGCGCAGAGCAAAGCTCCAGGCATAGGGTGACAGCAGATCCCTGGGCATGCAGGGTGGCAGCCAGGACCCTGGGGCCAATAGCCGGGACCCCAGGGGTGCTGCAGCACCTCCGCACCCCTAGTTCCTGCACCTACGTCTTCCAGGACAGACCGCGCCAGCCAATTGCACCGGCCCTCAAGGCCCCACAAAGCATGGGACCCACAGTGGTTGCCCTGATTTGCCCTACCCAAGGGACGGCTCTGTCTAGGCCTTCAGTGGGTTTGGACCAGTGTGAGTGCATAGGCATTACGAAAGCTAATTTAGCCTGTATAACCTTTATTGCAGGTGATGGTATGCGAGATGGAAAGAACCCATCTTATCTCTCTGATCCCAGGTTGAATTTGCAGGACTGGAAGCTAGAAACCAAAATATTTTGACTTGTCAACTCAGCTCATTAGATATGAAATCATTTAGAGACAATAGCTGGAACCCTACCACAGCATTGTCAGAGTCAATCTTCAGTATAGAACTGTGCTAAATTATAAATCAACTTGGCAGAATTCAATCTTTTGTAATAATTTTGATGGATTGACATTAAGCATTTTTTTATATTTTTATTGATTTAAATGTTCACAGTTGTGCAAAATTATGGGGCGGGGGATCAGACAGTGGGAATGGTCAGACAATAGTCAGAAATAAAAAGTTAAAATTTTATAACTTAAAAACACAAATTGTCAACACCACATGTCAAAATATATAAAGTGAATATCCTTAATTTAAATATAATAAGTTCTCAAGCAGCGTTTGTCTTACTTTATCTGTCAGTTTTAATCATCATCCATGGAAATATTTTTTCATCAGATTGTGTGTTTGGTAAAATTGATGTTTACCCACATTTACCAATAAGTCTCATCCTGCCAAGCCTAGTTATAAAACAACATTTGGTGGGGGTGGGGGGCTGCAGAAGTGATTACTTACGCTGCAGCAAAACTAGATGATCGTGCAGTTCATTTCTTGAAGCGCTTACATGTCCCATTTGAAGGCCCAACTGTAGTAAATATTGAGGAAAACAATGTAAATCCGTGCTTAGAGCAAGTTTCTGATCTTGGATGCGGATCAGATATTTTGCCAAAAGGGACACAGTAGTGCACCTTTAATCAGTGATGAGCTGCCAGAAGCTGAAGAACCGGCTTCTTCAGTTGCTCCAGGTCTTCGGCAGCACTTCGGTGGCACGTCCTTCAGTCGCTCCGGGTCTTCGGCGGCACTGAAGAACCTGCTGTCAAAGTGCTGCCGAAGGCCCGGAGCGAGTGAAGGACGTGCCGCTGAAGTGCCACCAAAGGCCAGGAGTGCCGCTGGGTGAGTAAAAATTCTCAGGGGAGCTTCCCCAGCCAAGAGCTCAGGCAGGATGGAAAGGATGGCCCTGCGGGCCTTTGCCCACCCCTTTAACAACCGGTTCTAAACCGGCTTCAAAATTTAACAACCGGTTCGCACAAACCGGTGTGAACCAGCTCCAGCTCACCACTGCCTTTAATGAGAATGACCCAAGAATGTACAGTCATTTTGTGTGGAGGCTGATATTGGGATAAACCTAATTTTTACAGAGTGATTTTGAGGCAAATCAATCAATCATTCTTGTTGACACGTAAGGCCAGAGATTTAAAGGTATAATCCTTAGTCCTTCCAGGAGTGCAGGGGACTGAATTAGATGACCTCCCGGGGACCCTTCCAGTCCTACAATTCAGGCATCTACAATGCAGAAAGGTGCCCGGTGGGATTCTCAAAAGCACCTAGACACCTAACTCCCATGGCAATCTGTAGCAGTCTAGGCGATTCTGAAAATCCCACTAGGTGCCTATCTGCACCTGAGGGGCCTAAATACCCTTAAAAGTCTAGCCCTTAGTTACTGGTGGAGCTGAATTCCCAGAAAGAAGAATCAGCACACAGGGCTACTCTTGCTGCTAAATTACCACACGCGAAGAAGTGCAGAACCATGCAGAATGGTGAAAATAAAAGATATTTTTATTCAATATCTTCATAAATGATCTGGAGGATGGTGTGGATTGCACTCTCAGCAAATTTGCGGATGATACTAAACTGGGAGGAGTGGTAGATACGCTGGAGGGGAGGGATAGGATACAGAAGGACCTAGACAAATTGGAGGATTGGGCCAAAAGAAATCTGATGAGGTTCAATAAGGATAAGTGCAGGGTCCTGCACTTAGGACGGAAGAACCCAATGCACAGCTACAGACTAGGGACCGAATGGCTAGGCAGCAGTTCTGCAGAAAAGGACCTAGGGGTGACAGTGGACGACATATGGAATAAGACATATCTTAGTCTTAGTTATGGTTACACCCCTGATGCCTCCAGTGAGAGGGAGTCTTGCTTGTGGTAGCTAGATGTCAGCTCTTTAGCACCACCAGCCTTTCAAGGACTCTCCTCTGGGCTATGCCAGCCCTGACATTGCCTTGCAAGTTAATAGGTGCATCCCAATTCCTGAGTCCCTTTGATTCACTCCCCTCTTATATGCAGTCCCTGACACTCACAGAGATTCCAGATCCTTTGCCCCCAAAGGAGCAGTGTGCCAGTTTTCCCTTAAACCCGCCACTCCTGTATACCACATAGCACTTGTGAGCCCCCATAACAAACTAAAAGTAGGTTCGTTTAAGAAAGAATAGAGATTCAACTAGAATTGAAAGTGATGGAAACAAAAGTCATAAAACAGGATGTGGATCTACACATATCGGTAGTTACCTTTCCTGACTAACAAAGTAGGCTTCACTCCCAAAGATCAGTCACTTGCAGAGCTGGCTAATTTCACAAGAACCAGGATCCAAATGTTCATGGAAGCCCCTCGCTCCTTAAAGTAAATGATTCCGGGGTGCCTTTCCCTACACCGAAGCAGTCTTTTGTCTTTAATTCATAGCCAGGAAGGTCTCCTGCCTGCTGTAATGTTCCTTTTCGCTGCCACATGGTTTCAATTGTTTGCAGTTGTCTTTGATGGTTTTCCATTGACTGTTGTTCAATGTGGCAAGGGTAGAAGACAGAACCTTGCATTACCTTGCCAGCTGACTAGGAAGAGGTGACAACTCTCTCTTGCTTGAATGGTTCTCCACTGAGACACTCTACGCTAGTGACCAATTTTTACTCCAAGTCCAAAAGGCATATTTTTAATATTAGTCCTTAAATATTACCCCTTCATACATCTCACAATGATTATGAGTCTTGACAAGCTCTGTGCAGATACCTGACATGCTACTCTTCATGGATAAATATCCTGTAAAACATGTGTTTGGTTTACTGAATTTGTCAGGTCTGTGATGAGAGTTATTTACAAAGAACCGGGGACCCTTTGCCAAGGAGCCTGTTCGGTACTGCAGAAGGCCCCAGAACAGATAGATAGCAAAGTCTATTATAGATTTTTTGTTCCAAGTCACAAGGCCAAAATCTGCTCCATTAGCAGCATAAATCTGGAATAATTTCAATGAGCAACTCCATGGAGCTGCTCTGGATTTACATGAGTGGAACTGAGCTCAGAACCTAGCCCAGTACCAATATGGCTAAATCTCTGTATTTCCGTTAGGAAATCTTTACTTGACTGCTCTGTACAAGAAAGGTAACACTCCATCACTGTACTCCAGGAGAACTGTGCTAGACAAGTAACTTTCCTGATCTGTAAGAGTTAGAACTCCACCCTACCAGCCCGACCTCAGAAAATAGGACCTTACTCACACTTACCCAGAACACGGGACTACTCAAAGTGAGTAAGAGAGGCAGAATTGGGCCCTGTAACTCTAAGTATTGCAGCCAAGGCAGGAGAAACTGAGCTGGACACGGATTCCAAAAGTAAAGCAGTGCGTGTGTGCGGGGGGTGTCTCTACACTTGAGGCACACCACGGAGCCAGTAGGGATTAAGATATTTCTTGAAGGAGGAGCCCGATGGAGCTTGTTATTTGGACAGTTATTCTAGACACGTGGGGAAGGAGGGAAGTGTCAGGAGGACATAAAGGCTGGATTCAGATCTCATTACTCTGGCATCCATCAGGAGTAACACCACTGAAGTAAATGGGTCAGAGTTTGGTCTCTGATGCAGTGGTGTAAGCCTGGAGTAACTCCAGTCAGAGCTCCAATTTGCCCCACCCCCATTGCCACACTCACTAGCAAAGGTTCCAGGTTCTATCAGTTGTCCTACTGGCTGAGGAAAGCTGAATGGATCTTCCTCTCTGAAGCTCATTGGCACCAGTGCTGGGCAGGTCTCCTGGGTGTCACATAACTGTGCAGCATTCTCCCAGGGACTGAGTGCACTGACTCTCATTCAGTTCTCATTTCCATTGGGGTGACTACTGGGCCAAATTCCACCCTCAGCTCTATTGGCAACAGTGGATCTATCGCACATTTTCAGGGGAGTAGCAAACACTGGTGACACTGGCAAAATTTGGCCAAAGGACTTCAGTGGAGTTACGCCCGATTTACACCACTGTGGGGAATAGAATCAGAAGGTCAAATTCTCTTCAGCTGCACACCAGCCTAAATTGGGAGACCCTCCATTGACATTCAATGCCCCGTGTCCTGACACCAGCCCTTTCCAGTCTAGCAAGCGACTTCTCAGGCTTTGTTCCCCCAGTAAATTGCACTGGAATAATCAGTAATCCATTCTTATGGCTGCCTAATTAGACCAGATTTAGGTTATTTCACATGACAGTATAGAATACCTTGTGTTGGAACCAATGTGAACCAAAGTGTCATCCTCTTTTATCTCCTATCCTGCATTTCTTTCAGCCACTTCTAACACACCACAGGCACCCTTTGGGGATTGGTCCTGCTTTGAGCAGAGGGTTGGACTAGATGACCTCCTGAGGTCCCTTCCAAATCTGATATTCTATGATTCTTTGATTCTACCCTGTCAGCCCAGCCCCTAGTTATCTTATTAATTACTTATATGATGGTAGCCCCTAAAGACCCAGCTGGGATTCATGCTTGGTGCTGTACAAACATAGAAAAGTGTCCTGAAGGGCTGATGTCCTGCAGATCTCTTTTCTTTCAATGCATTTGAAAAAGTCTACGACTGGGGCTCCTAGTGCTATGATAATACAAATCAATAGCTACAAATTGAAGTTTCCTTAATTCAGTGAAGGTTTTTGATGATATATTTGCTTCAGTCTCTTTTAAAAACTCCCATGATCTTACCCATTTACCAGCTCATCCATATATTTTGAAAGTCTCCTGATTGTTGCCTATGGTTAATTCATAAGACAACAGAGCACATTTTTTGAATATTACATGGCATGCCTTGGATGGTGTATTTTAAGCATGCAGTTGGATGCACAGTTAATGGGGGGAAGAATTTCATTCAGGGTGTCTTTGACCATTGTCCTAAATGCTTCCTATTTTCCTCAATAGATTTCCCAGACATTATACAATCCCTGAGGGCATTCCACATTCCCTCAAAGTCAACTTCAGTAGAGTCCAGAACGTGTGTTGCTTCTTCCAATACTTAATAAAGCCTCATGAGAATGTCAAATTTGTTATTTCTTACTAGATCCCAGAGGATACTCATGAACTTTGGCTTGATTTGATATATTTGGCTCCTCTACGAAGAGTCAGAGTCCAGGAAATCTTCTAATCATGTTCTACCCATCCCTTTTGAGATTTTTGTATCCTGGTATGTTGCTTTTCTAGTTATTTTTAGGAATGAGCGAACAGATTCAGATAATATAAGAAATGAGTTCTATCTGGTCAAAAGTTTCCTCAAGTCAGAGAGCCTTATCCAGTAACATGCTGGTGTGGGCACTCACCTGGACTGTCAGAGACACAGGTTCATCTCCCACCCCTCAATCAGGCAAAGAGAGGAACTGGAGCTGGGTAAAAACATGTGTTTTTACAGTTCAGTATCCCTGTATTTGGTTATAACATACATCAGGGACACTCCAAATGGAGTCAGCCTATACTTCAGCCAAGCAGAAGGAAAGTAGTTGCTACTATGGAAATCTGCCTAACCAATTTTGTCGTAATAGATGAAACATTCAGTGAGACTTGCTAAAGTAAAACACCCATTGGTTTGTATTGAAGAAGCATTCTCTGATTCAGAGCAGGGACTTGAACCTGAGCCTGCCACATCCCAGGTGACTAAGGATATACCTGAACTGCAAGCACACACACACACCTTGCAGCAACATGTCTCAAGACCAGGTCTACAGATTCAGGCTCGTGGAAATCATGTTACAAGCCTAGACATAGCAGTATAGATATTCCCACTCAGACTGGAGCTTGGGTTCTGAACCCTGACCAGGGGGATGAGTCTCAGAATCCCAGTTCCAGCCTGAGCAAGAATATCTATATGGCTATTTTTAGCCCTTTAGAGTAAACCCTGCAAGCCTGAGTCTGTAGACCTGGGGCTGAGACTCATTGCCACAGGGTTCCCTCCCCTCCCCTCCCCGGCCCCACTCACAGCATGGGCATACCTTGAACTCCAAACCACCAAACTATTGCATCTTCTGGGGTAGTTCATTCTCTCTCTCATGCACAGGTCCAGAAATTCCATCCTAGAGCTCAGAAACCTTCCCATTGAAAGTTCTGGTTTCAACAATTTGGTTGTAACAAATGGGCATTTTCTGACAAAAAAAAAGTTTAGCCAAAAAACTGACCATCTCCATTTACTAGACAGACAAAGAAGGGAAAGAGGCACCAAAATGGTAAGTAACTTGCTGAAGATCAGCAGGTCAGTGGCACAGCCAAATTAGAATTTAGGTGTCCTGATGTCTTTCCACTGGACCACGCTGCCTTTCATCTTTTCTATTAAGGATGAGATTTACCCATGTGCAGAGAATCCACAAGAGTCCTAAGACCCATTTAAATTCCCTCTTAACTGCTTAAAATAGAATACCTTGAGAGCTCAATTTTACAGCCCTTCCACAGGCACATTACACTGGGGGTTGTCCTTGTGGTAAAGTGGCAGGCTTGGCCCCCTCCATCTCTATCCCTGTGAACCTTCAATGCTGAGACACCAAGACTAAAAATGAGGTCATCAGGCTCTGAGTTTATTTTATTAATAGTCATGTGCCCCAGCCCCCTAATCATTTTTGTTGCCCTTCACTGGACTCTCTCCAATTTGTCCACATCCCTTCTGTAGTGGGAGGACCAAAACTGGATGCAATACTCCAGATGTGGCCTCATCAGTGCCGAATAGAGGTGAATAATCACTTCCCTCAATCTGCTGCCAATGCTCCTATTAATACAGCCCAATATGCTGTTGGCCTTCCTGGCAGCGAGGGCATACTGCTGACTCATATCCAGCTTCTCGTCCACTGCAATCCCCAGGTCCTTTTCTGCAGAACTGCTGCTCAGCCAGTCTGTCCCCAGCCTGTAGTGGTGCATGGGGTTCTTCCATCCTAAGTGCAGGACTCTGCACTTGTCCTTGTTGAACTGCATCAGACTTTTTTTGGCCCAATCCTCCAATCTGTCTAGGTCACTTTGGACCCTATCCCTACCCGCCAGCATATCTAGCTCTCCCCCCAACTTAGTGTCATCTGTGAACTTGCTGAGGGTGCAATCCATCCCATCATCCATATCATTGATAAAGATGTTGAACAAAACCGGCCCCAGGACTGATCCCTGGGGCACTCCACTTGATACCAGCTGCCAACTAAACATCAAGCCAGTGGTGAGCTGGCACCGGTTCACAAGAACCAGTTGTTAAATTTAGAAGCCGTTTTAGAACCGGTTGTCCCACATGGGACAACCGGTTCTAAAAGGGATTCTAAATTTAACAACTGGCCAAAAGTGGCGCCTTAGGCGCCAACTCCATGGGTGCTCCAGGGCTGGAGCACCCACGGGGAAAATTTGGTGGGTGCAGAGCACCCACCGACAGCTCCCCGCCCCACGCCCGGCCCCAGCTCACTTCACCTCCACTCTGCCTCCGCCTCCTCCTCTGAACGCGCCACCCTGCTCTGCTTCTCTGCCCCCCCTTCCCCAGCTTCCCGCAAATCAGCTGTTCACATGGGAAGACTGGGAGGGCTGAGAAGCAGGCAGCAGCTTCGCGCTCAGGCCCAGGGAGGTGGAGCGGAGGTGAGCTGGGACGGGGGGGGAGGGGCGACGAGGGCCAGCTGCACCACAGCAGGTAACCCTGGGGGCACAGGGGAACCACTCCCCGCCCCAGCTCGCCTCCGCCTCTGCCTCCCTGGGCCTGAGGGTGAAGCCGCCACTTGCTTTTCAACACTCTCCACCTTGCCCCCTGGCAGGTCCCTCTGGCTCTTAGGGGCAGGGTGGGCACCCACTACGGTGGCCCACGAGACCCTCCTGCCAGTTCTGGGGGCAGTCAAGGGACAGGGGAGGGGGATGGATGGGGCAGGGGTCCCGGAGCAGGGTGGGCATCAAGGAACGTGGGGGGGTTGGATGGGGCAGGAGTCCCAGGGGCCAGGGGTGGGCCACGACCCCCTCATGGGGTGAGGAGGGAACTGGTTGTTAAGATTTTGGCAGCTCATCACTGCATCAAGCCCTTGATCACTACCCGTTGAGCCCGACAATCTAGCCAGCTTCTATCCACCTTATAGTCCATTCATCCAATCCATACTTCCTTAACTTGCTGGCAAAAATACTGTGGGAGACCATATCAAAAGCTTTGCTAAAGTCAAGATATATCACATCCACTGCTTTCCCCATATCCACAGAGCCAGTTATCTCACCATAGAAGGCAATTGGGTCGGTCAGGCATGACTTGCCCTTGGTGAATCCATGTTGACTGTTTCTGATCACCTTCCTCCCCTCCAAGTGCTCCAAAATGGATTCCTTGAGGACCTGCTCCATGATTTTGCTGGGTACTGAAGTGAGGCTGTAGTTCCCCGGGTTCTCTTTCTTCCGTTTTTTAAATATGAGCACTATATTTGCTTCCTGGTTGTCTGTGTTTATTGTTAAAGGCTAAACTGATTAATCAAGCAATCTCCTAGTCTAGGCACTTCCCTCTCTGGTACTTTTTTACATGGAGATATTTGTATCATGGTAGTAGCACCTAATGGCCCCAGTCATGGACCACCATCTCCATTATGCTAGGTGCTGTACAAACACAAAACAGAGAGACAGTCTTGCTTTTGTAATCCATAGGAGACCAAATGAATGATCTCAGGCATATTAATAGTTTGTAATTCTACAGTGCCTTCTGCCCTGTGACAGTGGTAGAGGATCACAGGAAGCATCAATTTCTTCTAACACTGAACAAGAAACCTCATTAAGGTAAGTATAATCCTTCTGCCAGGTGTTGTCAGCAGCAAAAAAGGGGCTGAGTTCAGATTTCTAGGGGTTGCTTCTAAAGACTTAAACACTGGCTCAACCCCCCCGCCCCTCTAGAAACCTGGGAAGCTATATACCATGCTGGGCACCTCTGATAGGCAATACTCCCCCACTGGCAAGTACTTAGTTCAGGGAGTTAAAACAAAGAGAACTTTTTTGGAGGGAGGAGGGGGAAACACCAGAACAAACTTGGGAAAACCAGCAAACACAACCTAGGTACGACTCCCAACATGCTCAGGGCATCTAACAATAGTCCCAATCTCACTCCTCTTTTAGCAGTTGTGAGTGCGTCCTAGCCACTTTCCTCTTCCCCACTCAGTTTGTTGCCCTGCTGCTGTTTCCCTGGGCTCCTTCCTACCCCACCTCTCTATCTCCTTGCCTATCTCTGGGTTTACCCCAACCGCTTCCTCTGCTCTCCATGGCTACTTCACCCCCTAGGCCTCTTGCAAGACTCTCTAGTCCAGGACAGGACCCCAGGGTTTGCGCTCCCCCCAGGATCTCCTCATTGTCTCTCTAGGGAATGACTGCGGAACTCAGCCCCACAGCCCTTCCTGCTCTCACTTCCTGGCTTTGTACTCCTATCCCTCTCCTCCCCCCGCTGGGCTTCCTCTGCCATTAGGCCCTGTCAATCCCTGTTCCCCTCCAGGTGCAGCATCTGAGGTTAGCTTGCGCCTCCTGGCCCACAGTAACCCAACTCCAGGCTTGTGTGGAGTGGACACCCCATCACAGGACTCCTTATTGTAGGACAGGCTGCTGGGGTGGTGTACCTAAGAGGAAAGAATCTCACTTTGCACCTATTTCACATATATTCCTTCATCCCAGCAGGTCAAAACTGTGGCAGTAGTCTCCAATGAAGCTGTTCACCAGCTCATTTCTACTCCTGTAGTGGAAGAAACCCCATTAAGCTCTCTTGCTTTCATCCTCCAGCCTGGTTCCAAAAATGCTTTTGGAGCTGCTGTACTGGCTTAAAGAGGAGTAGCAGTGGTGCACATGCCTCTGTGGCTGCCCAGCCAGCTCTTGGCTCTCCTGGCATTCACACAGCTGCATTGTCTTTGAGTCTAGAGGGAAGGTACAGCAAGGTAATGAGCCTCCACTGTACTTCTCCTAGAGCTAGCCTTCCTCCAGGGCAGTCTCTAGGCGATGGGCAAGGCATCCTGTCTCTTAACCTGGATAAAACTTATAGCTGTGGTGTTGGCTGGCTGCCCCTGAGTGCTGTACACCAATGAGCCAATGCCTTCTGCATGGCACTCTAGCATTGGGTCATGATCACCTCTGATAAGGCCAATATACCAATGTTACCCTGTTATCTGAAGTGACAGCAATAAGGTTGCATGATTGGCTTACTAATTCCTCAATATTATAGTAACAGGGATAATTGAGTGCCTTGCCTAAGTCAGAGTCCAGCCTCTGGGAATGAGGCACCTGCATTACCAGCACAGCATCTTGAGCTGAGGGTACATGGCTAACTACAGTGTGGGGATTTAGCATTCAAGGTTAACTCACTTTCGCCAATATGCAGACCCATACCTAGGTCTTCCCAACAGCAACATCCATCCAAAGGCCACCAGGCTGCAGCGCCATGCAGTGCCCATCCAAAGGACACCAGGCTGCATCAGGTGCTTTCCCCTTCTCCCGCCCATTCCCTACTCCTGACTTTTAGTCCTACTATGTTTGCCTCAAAATATTCTGCAGTTCTCTGGAACACTGCTTAAGTCTGTCTGAGATGAGAGGCGTCAGGGTCCTTTTTGGGTGCTGACAATGAAGTGATTGGACAGGGCTAGGCCAAACACTTCCATTTGTAAACAGAGCAGGACTAGATTTATTTCTCAGCTCATGTTTGGTTAGAATTGTTCCAAATAATAAGCTAGTCCCTGATGTATTTCGTTTGCCAGTTTAGAAGTGTTCTCATCCCCACTGTTCTGTGCATTAGCAGCACAATTTCTGAACAGCAAGACATTTTATACAGCGGTTAAACCAATGGCAAGCCTCTGCCAAGGAATCAAACACACAGAGTGCCCTATCTCATGCAGGGGAGGGCTTGCGAGACAAGTGCCCTCTACACCATGGGCTCAATACAGGCTGAACGTCTTTAACCAGTGACATACAGGAGCTCAGGCTAGATGATCTAGTGGTCCCTCCAATTCTCAGACTCCTGCTTTGTCAGACTACAGGGGTGAGCGAGTTCCTGAGCTAGGAGAACCCCCACTAACAATGCCTTGTGGTTAGACTCAAACAGCCGCACCTGGGGACTGCTAGCTCAAATGCATCCGCTGATCTCAGGTGTCCCAGTAAGGTGTGGGCTACCTGCCTCCTCACAAGCTACACAGGCCTTTCCAAATCAACATCAGCACCAGAAGTGCACAGGAAATCAATGCAGGCAGTAGTGTGATGGGCTCTGTCAGCAACCTGCAGTTCTTCAGGTGTAGCTTCCTGATAGATTTCAGTGTAGAGCCCACTGCACTCTGGTGGTGACAGAGGCAAGGTTGGCTGGATGGCTGTGGCAAGGATCATAGCTGAGGGGACCCAAGCATGGATCATAGAATCATAGACCCATAGGGTTAGAAGGGTCTGCAAGGGGCATCTAGTCTAACCCCCTGCCAAGACTCAGGATTTGCTATGTGTGAACCATCCAAAACAGATTGCTATCCAGCCTCCCTTTGAAAACCTCCAGGGAAAAAGCTTCCACAACCTCTGGTAGTTTGTAATTGTCCCTAGTTCAACTCTAGCCAAGAGCTTGCACAGGAGAGGGACACATTGCAAGCAAGCTATTCTCTGAAGTTCAGATCAGAAACCTTGACACAGAACCACCAGATACATATTTAATCCTGTTACGCCTTTGGTGATCAGCAATTAGCAAAATTCAAGGTCTAGTGGGGTCTTTCTATCAGGAGGAGAAATTGTTGATGGGGGTCTGGTACATGTGTTTGATGCAATCTTGTTTATATTTACAAAGAATGTACATTAACTCCTGTTTCCCTGAGCACAGGAAGAATCGCACAACAGGAGATAGAGGCTTGGAATGGTGAGCACAGAAACTATCAGCCAGGACTTTATGCAAAAAGCCCTTTCTCACTAGGCTTTTCTCCTCAGGGCTACAAGCTCAGGGCGTGTTCTACTGCCTCCTTAGCTTTCTGCTGCTTCTGTGTCTCTCACTGACACAAAATCAAAGCCATCCCCCGCCCCTTGGCTCAATATCAGATCACAATAGAACCCTTAGGCTGCATGGCTCATGTCCTATCCCATTCTTGCATGCGTCTGTGTTTTGGGTGGTAGCTCCTATTGTTCCAGCTAACCAGCTGAGCTCCTTTAGGGAATTGCTTTTTCCATTGAATGAGAGGCCGTTGTTACACCCACCAAGCCCTGGAATAACAACTGTAAACAAAAGATTGAAATTCTATTCTCTGACATCACACACCTTCCACCAGCAGCCCTACGCCTCACCATACACAGGACTACCTGTCCTTCCTTATTGCTTGCCCACACTACTTTCCTTTGCAGGCACTGGGTACCCGCCTCTCTTTTTGTTATACCTGTATCTGGTTTCAGATACGCTGGTTGACATCTCCCAGCCCCACCCTCCTGCACAGAGAATTTCTTGTTCTGATAATACGGAGACACAAGCTGGACATTTCACGGCACATAAGCTACAAATCCATAAACCAGCCTTCAAAATAACCTCATGTGATTCCACTGCTCTCCTCACTGATGGTTCTTGCATCTATTTTAGTAGTTCTGTGTGGCCATTTTCTTAAATTCTTTCCCCCAGTCGCTTCTTGCTGTCCGTGTACTAGAACTGCCAAGGCTGTTCTAAACTAATTCCAATTGCTGGGCATGGAAAAAAGCAGAAGGGGTAGCTACAGAAACAGAACACTTAAACAAACCCATTAGTTCATGTCGCTCATCTCTATGGCAACCAAACAGCACAAAAACAAGCCATTAACACCTACATTTATTAGCGGGTAAGGGCTTAGCTCAAATCATTCCAGAGGTATATCCCTCCTTCCTCCACACCTTCACTTGAGTTCATGAACAATAAGACCAGGTTCAAAAGCCAACACAAACACACACTATTCATGCACAAACACACACAATTTACAGACAGTGGATCTAGCTGGGTGCTTTCAATGCCTTTATTTCTTTTTAAAGTCACAATAAAGAAAGGAAAATAGCATCCCTTTTCATTTTCTATTGCCCGATCGTTAACATTTCCAAGCCATGGGGACCAGACTGGGCCTGAGAAGCCTCCATTCCACCTAGGAAAAGGGCCACAGAGGTCTATCCGAAACTGAGTCTCTTGCTGTTCCTAATCTCTGCCATTCTTGAGACAGTTTAGCAGCTTACATTAAATGCTGCATTCGTCTAAAAAGAATTAAGCAACAGCAAAACTTCATATCCTAATAGTATATTTACCACACATTCGCAGACTTAAGGAAGAGCTCTGTGTAGCTTTAAAGCTTGACCTTTCCATCAGCCAAAGCTGGTCCAATAAAAGATATGCCCTCACCTAGCTTGTCTCTTAGTACATTCTGTATCACTGATGGAGTTTATGCGCACAGGGGAAAAGGAAGAGGTTAATTCAGATGCTGGGAAGCAGGAAGTGAAAGCTACAGAGCAGCAGTATCAACATCAGTCACTGCTAGCCCAGCTGACAAACCCAGACATTTTACAAGACCCAGTTACAGTTGTGGACCTCCTATAGACTATGTATTTCAATGGTGTCAGGCCTCATCAGTGAAAATGAAACCTGCATGTGACCTGAAAGGGCAGCCATTGGCATTAGCTGGGCCATCTGCCATGGGTGAAGCTTAAGCAGTAAGAATACTTGAGAAGGCCATGAGATTTATAATACCTCATTGAGTTTAAGGCCCAAAGAAAACATGACATCATCCAGTCTGATTTCCTGTATAGCACAGGCCATCAACTCCTCCCAGAACCCGCACACTAAACCCACAACAGAAATTAACCCAAGGTACTACAGCCCACAGGAGACTAGACTCTGATGTGTCACAGGCAGAGAACAGGAGGGACCGAGGAACACCAGTGCCCGAGGGCCTTGCAATAGCAGGGAAATGATTAAGTGAGATATCTCCAGATAATTCTGGCAAGTGACCTGCACTCCACATTGCAGAAGAAGGCGAACCCCTCCCCACTCCCCACACACAAGGTCCGTGCCAATCAGACCCAAGGAAAAATTCCTTCCCAATCCCCACAGTTGGACCCTGAGCATGTGAGCAAGAACCAGCCAGCTATGAACCTAAGAGAAAGAATGCTCAGTGCCACCTTAGAGCACTGGTCCATCCTGTCTAGTACCTCATCTCTCTGTCCTCCCTGCTCCTTCCGTGGGCTGCTTCCTACCACGCTGGTTCCCCTTCTCATTCTGGGTGTACCAGCTCCAAGACCCTCCTCCCTCTTCCCAGGGAGTGACTGCTGCCCGCCTTCCTGCAGCCTTTCCCAGCAGCCCCCCAATGCTCCTCCTTCGTCCCAGGGAGTGACTGCCCTTTCTCAGCAGCCACCCAGTCTGTGGGACTCTACCTGACTTTACAGGCCCTGCCAGTTCCTGCACAGGGGAGCTTCCCTCCAACTAGCTCCCTCTGGCCTAAAGCTCCCCTGTTTGCAGCCTAATTAGCTGGTTGGGCCCACCTGACCCAACTCAACTCTTGCAGGGCTCATATGGGGATCTCACCCCATCACACCCAGAGTCAGCTAGATATTGTGAAGGCTGCACACAGTCAGGCTGAACTAGGTAACCCAGGTGCCGCGCCTTTTTTCTAGCCTGGCTGGCTCCTGCATGGTTACTAAACGTTGCAGCACAAGTAGCAGTCAGGATAGGTGAACCCCAAAATGTTCAGGACCGTGGCAGACAAGCACCCCACATTTTCAAAGCTCCCATGCTATTCAGACCCTTGGAGGCTGCAAAACTGGGCTAGAACTCTCATGAAATCAGACAGCATGGGCCTGATCCCCTATTATCCTGCATCTTGTGCGGTCAGCCAACCCAGTTCCAAGCGGATATAAAATGCTACACAAAAAAAAAAAAATAAAAATAGAATCTGGCCCTAGATTTCCAGTACTTCCTGCTACCAATCAGGCAGAAAATAGCATGAGAACAGCCTCCAATAACTTTATGCTCGGAGTGCTATCTCTGTAATATATGACACAATCAGTCTTCAGGAATGAATGACCATAATATAAGAACCAAGCTAACCTTCTGTCCAAATGTCAGTCATCTGAAGTCAATAGAGTTATTCTGAACATACATCAGTAAAAACAAGGGGCACTCTTTGAGCCTACTGACAGGCCCCATTGAACCTATTCACATAATTGTACAAAAGGGTAAGTTGCTTTTACATTTGTTAGTCTCTAAGGGTAAGTTGCCTGTCATTCTGTTGTAGACATGTGAGCAGAAAATATTAAACATAAGGCTTGTAGTATACTAACCCCATTCCCATTAGCAGTAGAACAATTACTATCCTCCCATCCTCATCAGGCCACACTTCCTTTTGAAAGGATGCTTTCAGGAATTAAACTAAAAAAAGAAAAGGAGGACTTGTGGCACCTTAGAGACTAACAAATGTATTTGAGCATAAGCTTTCGTGAGCTACAGCTCACTTCATCACCACTCTGGTTTCTAGGCACTACAGAGAAGCTACATGAAAACAAGTTAGCAGATTGATACCCTGACACCTCTCTTTTAGATGGAGGTTACAGGGCTCCCACATGCCCCTTACAGCTGGCTTAGTGGCAGCAAAAATAGAAATATGAAGACTGTTAATGTCACCTCCCCCCAAAATCTGGGTTTGTCATTATGATAAAACAACAGGAGGAAAAGGGGACGAGTTTCAGTTACTAAGCACAGAGAATGGCCTGAGTGGCTGGAATCTCACTTACAGAAATGTATCAAGAGAAATTGCTCCTCCAAATCTCCTGGAGAAGAGACTCCACATATGACAAAGCGGAATGAGAGTCAGTGTAGACAGCTTCCCAGGGTCACAGATCTAGCTTTTAGAGAGCTCTGAGGTGGATCTCGCGAAGGTGAGGGGTTAGTAGAATAGCCAAGTCAAGTTCCACCCCCAGCTGGCAAAAGGAGCAGAGAGACAACCATCCACTCTGCAAGGTATTTTCCAGCAGGTTTCCTGCTCTTCTTGCGGAGAGCCAATGCCATGAGAATAAGACTAGTTGTGTATTTCAGGTCTGAAATAAATAGGTTTATTTTTATTTCTCTTCTGATGTTGTAACTGCTTTTTTGTCACTTGGGGCACCCCAACATACAATGCAGATCTATTCTTACCTCGCCTCTGTGCAGGTACACAACCTGAGAGCAGGTCAGAAAAACTTGGATGGAACCATTTTTCTGTTGGAAAACACAATTCAGCCGGAATAAAAATGCTCCATGAAATCATGTCAATTTCACGAAAATTTCATTTTAGGGAAAAAGTTCTAACAGTGTTGAAACATCCCCTTTTGACATTTTCAGAACACAATGTTCTAATTTTTTTCTTTTGAAATGTTTTGATTTTATATTATTATATAAAAAGTCAAAATGAAAATGAACTGTGTTGATGGACCCAAAACGATTTTTTTTGTCAGGAGGGAGGGGTGTGATGTTCTTTCACAGAAACTTTCTAAATTTTCAGATTTCATTCCTAGTCAGAACCAAACCAAGGTCTGAGGTCTTCAGATCCTCCACAAAACAGAATTTCCCTTCTCTACATCGCTCTATGCAGCAATCCATGGTGGCAGACTCAAACCTCCCATCCTGAATACGTGCTTCGTTACTGCTGCCTACAATTGCAAAGCAGCTCCCTGCCTGCATCCTCAAAGGAAACACCATTATACATCCATTTAAACTAGATTTCTGGGCCTTAAAATTCTGTTACAAATGAAATTCCATTGTTAGGTAATTAAAGGCCCATCATTCCTCTAAGGCCATTTTAAGCCCCAAAAGAGAATCATATCACTTGAAACTGTATTAATGAAAAAATAACCCTACAGTTTTTAGCAAATATCTTCCCATTTTAAATGTGACAAACCCCTCCCCATTGTCCCCCACAAACACACTCATAAATTCTGTCATGGCTTTGAAAGCCATTTGGTCCCTCTGGAGCTTGTGCCATCTTGGATCTATTAAAATGCATGATGAACAAATGACTGAGCAAAAGCCAGTTTTTCCTTCTCCATTTTATGCTGAGAAGGCAGAGGAAAGAGAGGTTTGGGAATGGTGGGGGAGGGGAGGACGGCGTGAAGCTCCGTGAATGACTTGTGATTCCCATTCAGGGGTGATAGGCGAGCATCCCCTTACACCTGGAGATTTTGGCGAGCTGTACCCACACAGAAGTCCACATTGGAATCCTGATGCTCTTCTTTCCAATGTGTGTTAAATTAATCCCTTGTTGTATGTGTGTGTGTGTGTGCGTTCCCAGAAGGAGGAGATGGGAATAGGACAAGTTCTTCCCATCCCCACCTCAGTCCCAGGGGCTGTGCCAAAGTTGCTTAGCTCACACTAATCCAAGGTCACAATTCTTGGCAGTGCCCTGTGTGCTCTTTTCTACCCGCCCCCTCCACAAAGCTCTCGTTTAAATATGAAAACAACAGCCTGACACCTGCTATGTGCAAGCTCCTTTTCCTCCCAGAGCCTGCCAAAAATTAACAACAGCCCCAAAATATAATTGGAAACAGCTTCACTGCTCTGCAGGGGGCATAGCTGTTGCACTGTAGATGCTTGAAAAAGCCAATTTAATTTCTAGATTGCCTGGACAGCATGTAGATTCTGATTATTTTGAAAATCCATCTTGTGGGAATCAGTGAATTGTCATGAATAGTTTCAGGGCATCATTTTCTTGGAACTAAAATGTGTGGGAGGACAAGACTCACTGGCCAAGATTCTCAAATTTAGGAGCCTAAAGTCTAGGCTTCTAAGTCCATATTTAGCCACCTAAATAAATGGCCTGATTTTCAAAAGTGCTGAGCAGACGCAGTGCAATTTTTGCCCTGAATCAATTACTGACAGATACGCCATGCACAAATTTTCATAGGCCCATGCAACCTTGTGGCAGAGTCAACGCACCACTGACATGCCCCCTTGTGGCTGGGTGTGGCATAACAGCTTTTTCCTCTCTAGCACCCCCTCCTGACAGTTGCTTCAGTGCCGTGGTGGCCTGTCTCTTCTTGTGACATGGACCTCGGGCCAGGTTATGCTTTAGCTCCCCCTCTTTCAGGATAACAAAGTCCAATAAAACAAGAGTCCCATGTTGTTACATGAGGTCTTCTACACTGGGTTCCAGTCCACAGACCCTGTAATGAGCAGCTGTGGTCTGCACCAACACACTCCCTGCTGCTGCCTCCCTGGACTTCTTCTTGCCAACAGCAACTCTCACCTCAGGGCTCCAGTGAGCAAATGCCCTGAAGTGTCCCGCTCCCCAGGCTTCTGCCTGTGCGTCCTGCCCCTACTCGGCAGCTCCAGGAGTTTCCCTTGCTCTTGGGCTCGGCCTCTCCCTGCTTCTTATAGACCAATGGTCCCCAAACTGTGGGGTGCGCCCCCCCCAGTAGGGTTGCCAACTTTCTAATTGCAGAAAACTGAACATCCTTGCCCTGCCCCTCCCCGTGGCCTCGCCCTGCCCCTTCTCTGAGGCCCCACCCTCATTCACCTCATCCCATCCCTCCATCGCTTGCTCTCTCCAACCCTCATTCACTTTCACTGGGCTGGGATGAGGGTTGGGGTGCGGGAGAGGGTGAGAGCTCCAGCTGGAGGTGCGGGCTCTGGGATGGGGTCAGGGATGAGGGATTTAGGATACAGGAGGGGGCTCTGGGCTGTGCCTAAGGGGTTCAGAGTGTGGGAAGGGGCTCCAGGCTGAGATAGGGGGTTGGGGTGCGGGAGGGGGTGTGGGCTCTGGGAGGGAGTTTGGGTGCAGGAGGGGGTTTTGAGCTGGGACAGGGGGGATGGAGCCCCGGAGGGGGTTTGGGCTCCAGGTGGCGTTGACCTCAGGTGGCCCCGGCATTTCCCAGGAATGGAGGTGCAGAGCCAGCGCTTGGGGCGGCGCCTGTGGGTGGGGACAGTTTGCAGAGCCCCCCCGGCTGTCCCTCCACCTAGAAGCTGGAGGGACATGCCGGCCACTTCCCAGGACCCACACAGAGCCAGGCATGCAGTCTGTCATAGCCCCGCTGCAGCCAACTGGACTTTTAGTGGCCCGGTCAGCTGTGCTGACTGGAGCCGCCAGGATCCCTTTTTGACTGGGTGTTCTAGTCAAAAACTGGATACCTGGCAACCGTATCCCCTAGAGGGTGCAGAGAAACATTTGGGCGTGGCCCAACCTCAGTCCCCGGCTGTGGCTCCGCTCCCAGCCCCAGCCCTGCCCCCAGCTTCAGCCCCAGCCTCGGCCCCCCCTTACCCCGTTCCTCCCCCCACCATCAGAGCCATGGCCCCACTCCCAGCCCTGGCTCCCAGGGGAGGGGGCGCAGAGGGGTAAGGGGAAGCAACGTGAAAAATTTAGGGACCACTGTTATAGACCCTACTCAGGCCGACCCTGCTCTCTGCAGCCTCTGCCACAGCTTCCCCACAAATGTCAGTCCAAACAGCCCTTAGGCCCATGGGTCTCTCTCTGCCTTTAGCCCAAAAGAGAAAACTCCCAGCCACCTCCCACTTGGGTCTCCTCACTGGCTTCTCTTCCCGCTGCCCTGTGTTCTTTCCTTTATAGAGACCCAGCTCCTCCCCAGCTTTGCTTTAAGCATCATTTATCACTACCACCCCTCCAGGTGCCACACAGCAGCCTAACTGGGCTCAGATTCCGATCAGTCCATGGTTAACCAGTATGGGGTATATACACCCCATCACAGACCTACAAATGTAAACACACCACCAAGCAATCTTCAGCCAAGCAGCAAATTAACAGATGATTGAGGTGAATTACAGACAGTTAAAAACAAAGCATTAGTGCTTTCCAGCAGTAATATGTGTCCCCTGTCAATGCCCCCCACCTCCCACATGAAAAAACCTTATCATAGAATCATAGAATCATAGAATATCAGGGTTGGAAGGGACCCCAGAAGGTCATCTAGTCCAACCCCCTGCTCAAAGCAGGACCAATTTCCAGTTAAATCATCCCAGCCAGGGCTTTGTCAAGCCTGACCTTAAAAACCTCTAAGGAAGGAGATTCTACCACCTCCCTAGGTAACGCATTCCAGTGTTTCACCACCCTCTTAGTGAAAAAGTTTTTCCTAATATCCAATCTAAACCTCCCCCACTGCAACTTGAGACCATTACTCCTCGTTCTGTCATCTGCTACCATTGAGAACAGTCTAGAGCCATCCTCTTTGGAACCCCCTTTCAGGTAGTTGAAAGCAGCTATCAAATCCCCCCTCATTCTTCTCTTCTGCAGGCTAAACAATCCCAGCTCCCTCAGCCTCTCCTCATAACTCATGTGTTCCAGTCCCCTAATCATTTTTGTTGCCCTTCGCTGGACTCTCTCCAATTTATCCACATCCTTCTTGAAGTGTGGGGCCCAAAACTGGACACAATACTCCAGATGAGGCCTCACCAATGTCGAATAGAGGGGAACGATCACGTCCCTCGATCTGCTCGCTATGCCCCTACTTATACATCCCAAAATGCCATTGGCCTTCTTGGCAACAAGGGCACACTGCTGACTCATATCCAGCTTCTCGTCCACTGTCACCCCTAGGTCCTTTTCTGCAGAACTGCTGCCTAGCCATTCGGTCCCTAGTCTGTAGCTGTGCATTGGGTTCTTCCGTCCTAAGTGCAGGACCCTGCACTTATCCTTATTGAACCTCATCAGATTCCTTTTGGCCCAATCTTCCAATTGGTCTAGGTCCTTCTGTATCCTATCCCTCCCCTCCAGCGTATCTACCACTCCTCCCAGTTTAGTATCATCCGCAAATTTGCTGAGAGTGCAATCCACACCATCCTCCAGATCATTTATGAAGATATTGAATAAAACTGGCCCCAGGACCGACCCTTGGGGCACTCCACTTGATACCGGCTGCCAACTAGACATGGAGCCATTGATCACTACCCGTTGAGCCCGACAATTTAGCCAGCTTTCTACCCACCTTATAGTGCATTCATCCAGCCCATACTTCCTTAACTTGCTGACAAGAATACTATGGGAGACCGTGTCAAAAGCTTTGCTAAAGTCAAGAAACAATACATCCACTGCTTTCCCTTCATCCACAGAACCAGTAATCTCATCATAAAAGGCGATTAGATTAGTCAGGCATGACCTTCCCTTGGTGAATCCATGCTGGCTGTTCCTGATCACTTTCCTCTCATGCAAGTGCTTCAGGATTGATTCTTTGAGGACCTGCTCCATGATTTTTCCAGGGACTGAGGTGAGGCTGACTGGCCTGTAGTTCCCAGGATCTTCCTTCTTCCCTTTTTTAAAGATTGGCACTACATTAGCCTTTTTCCAGTCATCCGGGACTTCCCCGGTTCGCCACGAGTTTTCAAAGATAATGGCCAGTGGCTCTGCAATCACAGCCGCCAATTCCTTCAGCACTCTCGGATGCAACTCGTCCGGCCCCATGGACTTGTGCACGTCCAGCTTTTCTAAATAGTCCCTAACCGCCTCTATCTCCACAGAGGGCTGGCCATCTCTTCCGCATTTTGTGATGCCCAGCGCAGCAGTCTGGGAGCTGACCTTGTTAGTGAAAACAGAGGCAAAAAAAGCATTGAGTACATTAGCTTTTTCCACATCCTCTGTCACTAGGTTGCCTCCCTCATTCAGTAAGGGGCCCACACATTCCTTGGCTTTCTTCTTGTTGCCAACATACCTGAAGAAACCCTTCTTGTTACTCTTGACATCTCTGGCTAGCTGCAGCTCCAGGTGCGATTTGGCCCTCCTGATAACATTCCTACATGCCCGAGCAATATTTTTATACTCTTCCCTGGTCATATGTCCAACCTTCCACTTCTTGTAAGCTTCTTTTTTATGTTTAAGATCCGCTAGGATTTCACCATTAAGCCAAGTTGGTCGCCTGCCATATTTACTATTCTTTCGACTCATCGGGATGGTTTGTCCCTGTAACTTCAACAGGGATTCCTTGAAATACAGCCAGCTCTCCTGGACTCCTTTCCCCTTCAAGTTAGTCCCCCAGGGGATCCTGGCCATCCGTTCCCTGAGGGAGTCGAAGTCTGCTTTCCTGAAGTCCAGGGTCCGTATCCTGCTGCTTACCTTTGTTCCCTGCGTCAGGATCCTGAACTCAACCAACTCATGGTCACTGCCTCCCAGATTCCCATCCACTTTTGCTTCCCCCACTAATTCTACCCGGTTTGTGAGCAGCAGGTCAAGAAAAGCACCCCCCCTAGTTGGCTCCTCTAGCACTTGCGCCAGGAAATTGTCCCCTACGCTTTCCAAAAACTTCCTGGATTGTCTATGCACCGCTGTATTGCTCTCCCAGCAGATATCAGGAAAATTAAAGTCACCCATGAGAATCAGGGCATGCGATCTAGTAGCTTCCGTGAGCTGCCGGAAGAAAGCCTCATCCACCTCATCCCCCTGGTCCGGTGGTCTATAGCAGACTCCCACCACTACATCACTCTTGTTGCACACACTTCTAAACTTAATCCAGAGACACTCAGGTTTTTCTGCAGTTTCGTACCGGAGCTCTGAGCAGTCATACTGCTCCCTTACATACAGTGCTACTCCCCCACCTTTTCTGCCCTGCCTGTCCTTCCTGAACAGTTTATAACCATCCATGACAGTACTCCAGTCATACGAGTTATCCCACCAAGTCTCTGTTATTCCGATCACGTCATAGTTCCTTGACATCACCAGGACCTCCAGTTCTCCCTGCTTGTTTCCAAGGCTTTGTGCATTTGTATATAAGCACTTGAGATAACCTGTTGATCACCCCTCATTGCCAGTATGAGGCAGGAGCCCTCCCCTCACAGACATTGCTGCCTGTGCTTCCTCCCGGTATCCCGCTTTCCCACTTACCTCAGGGCTTTGGTCTCCTTCCCCCGGTGAACCTAGTTTAAAGCCCTCCTCACTAGGTTAGCCAGCCTGCTGGCAAAGATGCTCTTCCCTCTCTTCGTAAGATGGAGCCCGTCTCTACCCAGCACTCCTCCTTCATGGAACACCATCCCATGGTCAAAGAAACCAAAGCCTTCTCTCCGACACCATCTGCGTAGCCATTCGTTGACTTCCACGATTCGACGCTCCCTACCTAGGCCTTTTCCTTCCACGGGGAGGATGGACGAGAACACCACTTGCGCCTCCAACTCCTTTATTCTTCTTCCTAGAGCCACATAGTCCGCAGTGATCCGCTCAAGGTCATTCTTGGCAGTATCATTGGTGCCCACGTGGAGAAGCAGGAAGGGGTAGCGATCCCAGGGCTTGATGAGTCTCGGCAGTCTCTCCGTCACATCACGAATCTTAGCCCCTGGCAAGCAGCAGACTTCTCGGTTTTCCCGGTCAGGGCGGCAGATAGATGACTCAGTCCCCCGGAGGAGAGAGTCCCCGACCACCACCACCCGCCTTCTCCTCTTGGGGGTGGTGGTCGTGGAACCCCCAACCTCAGGACAGCGCATCTCATGCCTTCCAACCAGCGGAGTCTCCTTCTGCTTTCTTGCCCCAGACATATCATCTGGTCCACTCTCCGCAACGATACCTGTGGAGAGATACCTTCATTGTCTAGTCTAAATTCAAGCAAGTACTTGGTTGAAATTTTGAGTCATGTCCCAAGGGCCAACAAAACTGGGCACTTTTGAACCACAGAAAGTACGTTCCGCAGCCTCCCGTTCAGGAGTTGAAATGTAGGGCTAGGTCAACACACTGGGCATGAAGTGAGGCATGAAGTGAGGCTGTCCCATTTGCCAGCCAGCTCCCAGACCATACAGGGATTTACTGATTAAATGTCCACACCTTGATTTACACCTAGAAGCAGAGTGGAAGTCAGTGCAGTGCAGTGCATGGAACGCAGGAGTAAAATAATGTATAATTTCTTAGAAGACTAAAAACTTGCCCACACAATAAGAAAAGAGCTTGTAAGACAACTTGTGACAGTGCCTGACTGCTGCCATAAAGAGTTCAACATAAATCTTAAAGCCCCTTTCATTTACTTCTTTGAAAACAAAGAGCTCTATGGAGTAGCCAAACTACTTCCCCCACCACTGGGTATTACAGAAGTACTTCAGGAAACACTGATCCATTTCTCATGGAGTTATCCATTGAATAGACATGATTTATATTCAGCCTATGCATAGTTGAGTTTAAAAAAAAGAAAAAACTCAAGGAACTGCTGAGTGGAAATAAACTGACTCCCTTGTATTTCTTAGTATAACAAATATGATTTTTAAAAACAAAAACACCTCAAAATTACAGCAAGATGCTTTAAAGTTTCAGCAAAATATAATATGGGTATTCACAGCTCTTGTGAATTTGCAATATGGGTTTAAAAACAAAATAAACTGGCACATTTGCGTGGAGAAATATGCATTCATCTCTTTAATCCTCCATCCCTGAAAGCTTAAACTAAGAGAGAAGGGGGAAGCCTTGAAGTAATGAACATATGAAAAAGCCCTGAGAACAATAGCTAGTCTACAGTTGACTCCAAAGCTGTTATTGAACTAGAGGTTCCATTACTTGAAGAGCACAGTGTGAGCAGCGGGTACATTTTTTGACAACAACAACACATTCCAATAATGCAAGAGAGTCAGGCTGCCACCTACAAATCTCTGCAAGTTCATAGTTTAAGGATTATTGCTTCAGTATCACAGTATCATAGGGCACAGCTGGATAATGTTAAAGATGGCACCTCACTGGGATAAAATATTGGTGAGTTCAGAATGGGCAGATGCTTGTAGCATCACTTCAGTGTTTCCCTTTTTATCTTCAGTTCTTCCTGCCTGATCTCTTCCTCCCATTGAAGGCTACGGAAACAATCTCCATGGGATAGCAACATCAGGCCAATAATCAGCAGATACTTTAATACCTACAAGAGACTACATTTAAAGAATGTTAAGGTTGCAAAGTCAAGCATTCACATGTTAGGAAATGCCAAAATGAAGGGTGTCAGAGCAACCTTAACTCGGCCCTCTTGCACATATGTCTTATGATGCAACCTGTAATTAGATGATCACCTTTTTTTTTTCATAGGATTCCTGCCACATTTAGTGCCCAGGATGGACCTACTCTGGGGATGAAGCAGGGTTGTGTTGAACTATGTGTGCTTAACTTTAAACATGGAAGTAGTCCCACTGATGACAAAGTACAACTAGAAGATGAAATAAGGGGACTACTCCCATGCTTAAAGTTAAGCATGTGCTTAAATGCTTTGTTGGACCAGGGCCGTATCCTGTTGCTAATGAGAGAAGAATTTGTTCCACCCTATGGAGGATTACTTGCTGAATGTGTGATCTAAGGCCATGTCTACACTACCAGTTATGTTGGCAAATGCGATGTGAAAAAAACACCCCCCTGAGCAACATAAGTTTCATCGGCATAAGCACTTGTGCGTACAACGCTATGTCGGTGGGAGAGCTTCTCCCACCGACATACCTACTGCCACTCATTTAGGTAGTTGTGTTATGTCGATGGGAGAGGTCTCTCCCATCGGCACAGAGTGGCTACGCAAGCAATCTTACAGCAGCACAGCTGCATCGATACAGCTGTACCACTGTAAGTTCGCTAGTGTAGACATGGCCTAAGGCTGTTTCAATGAACGTTCTATCAGGCAGCAGGAGAAAACGTGTTCTGTGCAGGTTAGAAAAGGGAAATGAAAAATGTAGTTGGTAGATCTCTGCAAATAATAGATTTTTTAATTCGCCGGTTGTACCCCTAGCACTCCTCCCTCAAAAAAAAAAAAAAAACAGGGAAAAAATTGTTTTGGGTTCACAGAAAACAAATTTTTAAGACAATTTTCAATAAACATAAAAGTCATAAAAAATTCATTTCAGGTAAAATATGCTTCAATTTGTTTCTGTGTTTTTAAACATTTTAAATGTTTAAAAAATAAAATATAAGGAAATTTCAAAACAAAAAGTTGTTTTGAGTTGAAAAATTGGAATGTTTCATTTAAAAAAATGTCAGA
Source organism: Lepidochelys kempii (assembly GCF_965140285.1). Classification (NCBI taxonomy): domain Eukaryota; kingdom Metazoa; phylum Chordata; order Testudines; family Cheloniidae; genus Lepidochelys; species Lepidochelys kempii. The sequence continues at coordinate 73,341,746 of NC_136390.1, read as the reverse complement.
ATGAAACATTTCCATTTTGTGGCCAGATTTTTTTATATATATGTATTTGAACCAAAACAATTTGGCAAATTCATCACAAACTCATGAAATGTTCAGTCAACCTGAATTTGCAATTTATTTGGCAAAAAGACATTTCAATCAAAAAAAATTCACCCAACTCTGGTTGTGGGTACATTATGGGAGGCCAGAGACCCTTTAGAGGGGCCAAAGAAAGAAAAGGACATGGCTGGGGATACTGACAAATGCAGGTTATGGAATATACAATGGTGCAGAATGGATTATTAAAACAATTAACAGTCATGCAGGTTTGTTTGCAGGTGCTAAAGTATCTTGGGAAGATGAAATAAGTGTCTGTGAAGCCATGCTGGCTAAAAGAAACAAAACCTCCTAACAAGCAATCACTTGTCACTATAAATACAGCTGTATATTGCATGCCATTTGTTTATTTCAAATAAACCAAACCACATACCACTTCAGGCAGGGCTGTCCGGCCCATTCATTATTCAAGAAGTTTCTTTAACTCGTTTGAAGTGAAACAAACATGTGTCTCCGAATCACTGTCCCCAGAATTGAATCTGAGTGGCACTGGAGGTATAGGAGGGAGTGTGGTTTCTGTCTCTCTTTATTTTGCACAGCTGGCACAAAACTTGCCAGCTTCTCCTCTCCAGAAAGGTGTTTCCATTCTAGTCAGAGACTAATCAACAGAATTTTCCCTTAGGACAATATATGTGCTTGATAGGTACTAAGAACAGCACACCAGGGTTGTATTAGTGCTCAAACCAGAGCCGGTGGATTATGACTAGGCCAGGAGCTGCCACGGGAGCCCCATCTTCAGTAAGACTCATGCTTTACTTTTTAACCCTCCCCCTCCCCCCCGATTTCTGACTTGTTTGCCTGGGAAGGATTAGAATTGGGGGAATAAGCAAATGGTTGGATCTGATAGTAAGCAATTGAACAAACTTCATTGAGGGCTGCAGAATTGGGTTGCATGAGAGGCAGAGAAGGAGCAAATGCTATGGAGACATGTTGGACCATCCTCGTAAAGTTGCAGCGAGCTCTTTCATTTTGGATTTTACTTTGCAATTAACCTGAGTGAGCCGAAATGGGAGTAATAAGGTGAGATTTAATGCAGCTGTTTCAATGCTTAAGGGCTGTTGTGATGACACCCAACATGCTGCTCTGGCTATTTACACTAACATGGACAAATAAAAAGCACGTTCAGCACAAAATTAATCTGGTGCCTTCTTCTTACCTGTTTCTTTAGGCAGCTTTGGAGACAGAAGAAAGCTGTGCTGCCTATAGCTGATGGCACTTGCATGAATCATCAGGGGAATCAGGTGACCCAGCAAGAGACAAGGCAGCAGAGCAGAAAGCTGCAGTGTCAGTGTTGGAAGAAGAAAAGGAGTACTTGTGGCACCTTAGAGACTAACCAATTTATTAGAGCATAAGCTTTCGTGAGCTACAGCGTCAGTGTTGGAAGAGTCCCTCCAAAGCCTCCCTTCTCCGGTTGCTATTATTCTATAATATGCTAAATCCCATCTTCTAAGACTAATCTGTATTAAAAATTCTTCCTGCCTTTGCTCTCAGCATCAAATGGTTCATAACACATTCAACACTTAATTATTTTTGCCGTCCAAAAATACAAGGCTAAAAAACCCCGCTGTCGACAAGAAAAATAAAGAGAAATGGCCGGATCCTCGGCTGGAGTTGTCAGCAATGGGGATCAAACTGTGGGCCTCTGGCTCTCAAAAGAGACCATAAGCTTCTAATGTTAGGGCTCAGGGAACCGCTTTTGCTAGCACAGGCTATAGTAGACTCATGAACCTCTAGATGTGATCCAGCCACCAGTAGAAGGGACCAAAATGCCACAAAGAGTGGGCCTGGGCTACAGAACCAGCTGGAGGAGAGCTGATACTATCTGTTTTTAATTGTCAACCCTATGTGATCATGTGATTACTGTCTCCTCTCACCTCTCCCATCCTTTGTTACACTTGTTTCTTTCTTCTTGTTTCTACGTAGGCTGTAAGGTCCTCAGCGCAGGGATGACTTTTCCCTGTGTGTCGTACAGTATCTAGCGCAGAGGGGCCCTGATGCTGATTGGGGTTTTCAAATGATACTGTAAGGCAAAGAATAATTAATAATAGTAATTAAAAGAATCATCTGGAGAATGCTGTTAACTCTGACAAAATTTCAAATTTAAAAAGGGGGAGAGTTTGGGAATTTCAATGAATTTTGGGAGGAGATTCCCCCCTCATTTTGCATCAAGCATAAAGCGGGCCAACATTTTTCAAAATTTCAAATTTAAAAAGGGGGAGAGTTTGGGGAATTTCAATGAATTTTGGGAGGAGATTCCCCCCTCATTTTGCATCAAGCATAAAGCGGGCCAACATTTTTCAAAATTTCAAATTAAAAACAAATTAAGGGAAAAATTTCAAAAGTATTTCTTGAAATGTTCACTCCTCCCCCTGGCAACTCTACTGGAGGAGGACAATGAAAGACGCTGCTATTTTCAGGCCACTGTCAGAGGCCAGACCAGCAGCAGGCCAGCTCCCTGACTGGCTTTGCTGCTAGGCAATCAATGAGTCCAGCTGCACTGCCTTGGAACTGACTGAGTGGCCACAGCCCTGGCTGGCTGCTGGTTTAGCAGCCCTGTTTAGAACCCAGCCTCCCCCAGCAGATCAGCAGCTACCCAATATGTACCATGCCTGCAGCTGTGTTTGCCTTTGTTCTAGCCCTGCTCTTCTCCAGACCCTTCTGGCTTTGATCCCTGGCTTCACCTCTGGTTGACCCTCTGACATTTTGCTACTGATCCTCCACTTGTTTCTTGGACTCTGCCCATCCTGGATCTAGCTTTAACTGGGAGGTTGAACTCTTGTTTCAACCACTAATCTGATCACCCATGGCCCAGTTGGCTACAGTCACTCCTAGAAGCTCTAGCAAGATCTTCCTCCAAGCCATAACATTACAGCAGAAGCCAGCATAAATGCTAGATAGGATAGGTCCTTTTAAAAATAAATACAGGAATTTGGTGATTGGTGTAAGCATTCTTGTTATCTTAGGGGTGCTCTGTGTTCATCCCCCTTATACAAACAGCACTGGCCCAGCAATTGCCTAGATTGAATCCCTTGTTAGGGAACCTGGAATAGAATACCAGTTCTAGTCTCTTTCTTTCCTGGTCCAAAAGTCCAGGAGTCCTGGAGCAAGGGCATGCTCAATGCCTGTGAGAGGAAGTTGTGCCTTACATTGCTCAATAGGGACCCCTCTGGCTGAATGAGGCGGCAAGCTCCAAAGGTGTTTGTTTGGCTGTGGAATGGATGGTGGATGCAACATGGGACTTCAAGGTTTGGTGTGATAATGCAGGGGGAGCATTAGGAAGCTACTATGGAAGGGTGTGATGGGCCAGGCTCAGAATAACGCAACTCATTCCCTCCCCTCCTCGTGTTGGAATTGACTTCAGGACCAGGGCATGTATGGCCGAAGTTTCCCTTCCTCCAGCTGATCAGGTGAGAATGCCAGTTACACTGCCTGCCAGCCCCCTTGACAGCACATAGAATCAGCCAAACTCTGAGCACCAGTCCATGTGGCAGTGAAGGGAAGAAGGGGCTCCCTCAAACCGAGGCGAAGAGCAGTCCAGGCCCTCCTTGGTTCCCAGGAAACCCCGGCCAGGCTTTCTGTAACATTCCTGCAGCCAGTTTTTTTCCAACCAAAGAACATTTTGTCCAAATGAACCATTTACATTTTGCCTACAAAAGGACCTGGGGCTATTTCCCCTCCCCCGCTTGGCTGCCTTTGGTTTGCAAAGCTTGTCAGGGCTAATTGCATTAGCTTTTTCACCGTGGGAGCTTTCCTCGGCATGTGTTTTCCATTCAGACCCCTGTGCAATTTCAGTGGGATTATTTCAGTGTGATTGTTCTTCTTTCCAAGACCCGTTGTTATGAAATGCATCCTTGCAGCTCTGCCAAAGCCCCGGCCAACTGGGAACCTGCTCCACTGGACATCAAACAATTTGGGCTCATTTGGTATTTGGGGCAGTTGACATCATCGTATTGAATCTGCAAAGGGGCTGGGAAAGAGCTTTTTCTTCTCTTCCCTCATCCGTGGCTTCAGCAATACCTCATTTCTTTCACAGTCCTCAACTGCCCCTCACACAGCCGAGATGGACAGGGAAGCACCTGCCGGTCCCGTCAAGGAGCCGCCTGCTATCTATCAAGTCAAATGGGCCTTAGAAGACTGCTGCTGCTCCTGCCCCCTTCCACTGGCAAGAGGGGCTCAAGTAGCAGTGAAACCAGGGGAGTTCCCCATTAAGGGGGGGAGCAGGATTCTGGGATCCCATGCAGGAGGTGTGGATCTTTTGCATTTCCTGGAGCAGAGCTCTGCTGGTGGCTTCCTGTCCACATCAGGGACGCTGGGGGTGGATTTGGTGGATCCCCCAGTAGGCAGGTCATTATCTCCTGCAGAGGGCAGGTGCTACAGCCTCCAGGACTATGACACACTTGCGATTGTGGTATGCGGCCTAGGAGAATAATGTTGTGTTCCCCAGTTACTGGCAGCATGCACCAGGGAAGAGCTTTTTGTCCTCTGAGAAGAGGAAGCTGATAGGATGATGAAGGTTCCAAGTCCTGGCTGGGCTGGTGTAGCACATTTGCCAGTGTTTACATAAAGCTATAGGCTGGTGGTGGGTAGGGATTGGGTAGCGTCCCTTTAAAGAGTTTGGGAGCCTTCTTGTGAATCTTCCTGTCTCCTGCCCAGGCAGCAGTAGCTAGGCCTTGTAACTATATGCAAACATACTAAACATGGTTATTTGGAACCCAGCAGTGTCTGGGGGGTTTCTTCATGTCCTTACTGTTGTGCAAAGAATAGAGCTGGACAGGAAACGATTTTCCTATCCCAGGAAAAATGTTGAGAGTTTTGGAACCTCTTCCTGTTTTGGAACACCAGAGACAGCTAGAAGATTTTCACATAAACACAAAGAGAGACAGAGAGCCCTGACACCCCAGAAATGGCCAATAGCCTGCTGGTTAGGGTATATGCTGGGAGTGTGGGGACTGGGGTTTTGCCTGATTTGGACACAATATCCCTGAGTGAGTTGTCAGCAGCAGAGATGGAACCCTGGGACCTCTGGATCCCAAACCATGAACTGCCATTAGCCAGGCCTGTGAGCTCAAAGACAGCATAGACTCATAAATCTCTCTGTCCTAGCCATTAGTGGGACCATGTAAAGGTGGGTTGACTGCATCACAGGTTAAGCACCATATTGCCATGGGCTCTTAAGGTAGTATACATGGAATCCCACTCCTCCCAAATTCTCCAGGTTTTATAAAATGGCTACACAGTCATGATGAATGTTAACAACATTATTACTGGTGGCTAAGGTGGGACTGCTAGGATCACCACAGCTAAACACAATTGCATGCTGCTGTTTGCTGTGGAATGACCCTTGGCAATGAGAAGGAGCCGGAGGTGATAGTATCTCTAGATACAGCATTGGTGAGATGATGCCCGGTGTACCAGGAAAACAACAAGGTGTCCACCGGCCTCCTCATTGTTTTTGTGGATACAGACTAAGACCGCTACCCCTCTGATACAGTGTACCAGGAGAGTACTGGTGTCCATACCTTAAAATGATGTTGCAAAGGGTTCAAGATGCGTGAAGCTTCAGAGAAAAGCCAAAAGAATTATTCAAAATATCTCTTATCATGAGAGAGTCCATCTACTTACAGAGCTCAATCTATTTTGCTTGTTGAAGAGAGGGTTAAAAGATGACTTGAATGCCGTCAACAAGTCCCTACACTGGGAGAACATACCTGACTCTAGAGAGCTCGGTGATCTAGCAAGGCAATGGCATTGTATGTAGAGCTGGGCAGAAAATGTTTTCATCCATCACACCAATGTTGCTGAGTGTTCAAAATAGTTTCCCATCTCAAACTGGGGTATGTTACAGGGAGTGGTCCGCTCCTGTCTTCTCGCAACCAAACTATGTGAAGGCCTTCTTCAGGTCAATAACCAGTGGCTTATTTACAAATTTTGTTCTCATTGCCTTTACAGATTGTGCAGCAACTTTAACAGTATCCTGAGGCTCTAAGGCACCTAAGCCCAGCCGGAGAGAGACCTCTCAGTGGCCTTGAAGCTAACAGCCGACAGCTCTTTCACAATCTCTCTTCCCCATTTGCCCTTCCTTCCTGAGCCTTTGTACCTTCTGAGCTAGTGAGGTAATTAGTTTTTAACTCTCTCCAGCCTATCCTCGATCAATCAGTTTGGCACAGTTCCCATATTCAGATGTGCAGAAGGAGGGGGAAAAAGCTAAGTGATGTTGCAGTGATCAGAGTGCTGGATCAGCTGCTGTTGCCCAGGACTCTGCCTCAGGATGAAAAGTCCAAAAATATTCATGAGCTGAAAACTCAATTTTGAGGAGCGGAGAGTTTGTTTCCCATCAGTCAAAATATTATGTTTCAGTCATTTCAAAATATTTCATTTTGATTTTGATTCTTTTCACCCTCACCCCCAAATCTAATTAGCTTAACATTCTAAATAAAAAGTTGTTTTCAACCAGAAAACCATTTTTTCTCATTTAAAATAAAAAATTCTCAACGTTGTTTCTCCTTGGGAAGTTTGTCATACTCACCTATTTCATAAACAATTTGGGTTTGGATGAATCAGCATTTTTTATGAAAAACAATTAATTGAAAAATTCCTGACCAGCTTTAGTTTCAAGTTGTGGTGGCTATTTGAAAGTAGACAAGTTCAACTGGAAATAAGCTTCAAAGGTTTACTAATGAGGTGCTAACAAACTTTAATTCATAAATAATACATAAAAATTAATCATTGGTACAACTTCCAAGGGACATGGTGGATTCTCCGTCACTTGAAGTCTTAAAATAGATTGGATGTCTTTCTAAATTATATGCTCTAGTCCAACCACAAGTTGTTGGGTAAGATGCAGGAATCACTGGGTGAAGTTCTCGGGCTTGTGTTACAAAGGAGGTCAGGTTAGATGATCATGATGGTCCCTTCTGTCCTTAATGTCTATGAAGGTGACAACAGTGAAGTTAACCTGATTCACTGATGGACCATGTACTTCCTGAACAATGGAGCAGAACAGGCAACAGACTCCTAAGCCTGAACTGCCCAACAGCACCCAGAAGTTACCCACAACCCTGGCTCAGTCTCCATCTCTGATCTGACACCAAACAGTCCCAAAGCTGTAGACGCTGCTGGGCTATTTCCAAAATTTTGCTTGGCTTTGAGACCACAGTAGAACAATATTTGGGCTGTATTTTAGTGGTTCTGTCTCTGACACTGAGGGAGTTTGGTAGATGACCCCTCTTCTCTCTTCTTGGGAAGCCAAAACAAATAAAGGGGCTTCCTTGAGTGTCTGTCCTCCTCTTCCCCTTCAATAAAGCATTGGAGCTCTGTGTCTCAGCATGCGAGAGCAACAGCAAGACCTTTAGACCTGGTATTGATTTTCCCCTGAAACTCAGCTCAGATGGTTTTCACTTTGCCATCCCCAGGAGAGATGGAGTGGGGCTGAGATTACATTACATAATTGTGTATGAGTAAGGCAATCTCTTAGGAAGCACTCTACGAGCTGCATGCCGACTCTGACAAATCGACTCACTGCTCCCACAATAGAAGCTGGGGTCATGACCTCGGCAGCAGACCCCAGAGATCCTTTTCCCTGTCTCTTTGCTAAAGAGTTTTACTGCTGCTCTAAAATTTCACTACATGTTTTTCCCCCTGCAGTGAATCTACAACAGCTCCCACTAGTGAGAATGACTTTACAGGGTGTTGAGACCTGATTCTTATTCACTCAAGGGCCTTGTCTGTGGGTGTGCCTGCCCCGTAGCACCCCCTGCTGGCCAAACTTGACAGTGCAGACAATCCCTGCCTCAATTTTCCCTCACCAGGATTTTTTGTCTCTCCTGGGGTTCACGTGGCTCAGTCCTCTGGCTATGTCACCCTCAGAGTTCAGTGCCTTTCTGAGGTAACAAAAGTCCAAACAAGAGTTCTTTCGCCCACTTGGGCCCTCTTCAGACTGCCCTTTGGGCTCTCTTTCAGGCTATCTGGCTCCAAAGTAGAGCTCTGACTCCCAGGCTCTTTCCCTGGAGTCCCCTCAGTCTCAAACTGGTTGTGTTTTTTTTGGCCCTTTTATGAAGCCCAGGTGATTATCAGGCTGTCACAAAACCCTCATTAATGTGCCCCCCCCCTTAGGCTGGGAAGCAGCTCATCCTGGCATCAGCGGGAGATGATTGACTAGGGCCAGCTAGCCCCAGGCCTCCTGTCCCTTAAAGTGGCAGGCCATCGTGCCAGGCCCCATTATACTGCTCTGCAAACATAAAGGGTCATAAAGAGAGAGTGTAAAGGCCAGAGGCCCAGATCCTCAAATCAGTGGAAATTAGGTACCTAAATACCTCTGAAGGTTTGGCCCTTAGTGTAACTGGGAATCAGGCCCCAAAATATTTTATAGTCATTTTCACCCAGTGGAAGGCATCTTTACACTGACTGGGAAGGTGGGGACATAGATTAGTGTATTTAATGTGTTTTTTTCCCTTCAACTCCCCACTGCCCCAAGGGCTCATAAAGCAATGCCCAAAATATCTGAAGCAGCTGAATCCAAGCCCATTCACCTATATCTGTTGTTAGCCCTTGGCATGGTGTTTTCACCACCCTTTGCTGCCCTAGTGCTGAAGTGTGTGACCTGCAGATCAGTGATTCCTGGCCAATGAGGGTGTTTAGAGGGCGTGACACCTCCAATGCAGGTCTGTCTCTACAGCAAGATCCCTAATAAGTTTTGGTACTGGCTGCAGAACTTTCTCATTGTCAGATTCAGCGGGTGCACCCCTATTCAGCACAGCGCTTAAAATGGGCTTAAGCATCATGCTGAACTCAGCCCTACATTCTGAAATGGATGAACCCTATACAAATATATGTATTGTTTAGGGAAACTCTCCCTAGCTACTTTTTAAGGAGACCTGCCTTCAAAAATGGTGGTTAAATGACTTAAAACTCCATGGGTGAAGTGTGACCTTACTGTTGGCACACATGACGTGTTTCCAATTTACCTCAAAGAGGAACAGCAGATCTTGGGGCTCCTTGTTTCTTCTAGTTCTAGTACAGAACTGCAGAGAAGATACTTGTGAGACTTTGCCTCCTCTCCCCATCCCAAGGTCTAAAACTTTGCTAGTGCCAGCATACACTGTGATGCCAAAGAGAAAATAAACACTAGATTGATCCAAAATGGTGGGTAGAATGTCCCTAGTGGGTTGTCTCTTACCAGCACCCAGAAAAAGAGCTAACTTTGCATGAGTATCGTTTTCAGGAGGAGCAACTGAATCTATCTGACCCTGACCTTGGGGGAATAGCAGGCATCCTTCAGTCTTGAGAGACCATGGGTATGTGCCTCTGAATGGTAAAGAATTTACACAGTTGGTTTTATGGCAGCTGTGGCTATGGCTGAAGAGACTCACTTCAGAGAGATAGTCTCTGCTGCATCTGTCACATTTAAAAGTGGTGTTTCAACCCTTTGGACTCTGCCTTCTGCAAGCTCTTTTCTCTTCTGCTAAGCTAGACTGCTCCCTCTGGTAACTCTGGAGACCTTTGTTAAGCTCTTGTTTCCAAAGTCTGCGGTCCTGAATGTGATCATCCCAGTTATCCACATCCACATCCATTTCTTGGAGGTCTCGCTTGCACACATCCTTGAAACACAATTTTGGGCATCCTTTGTGTCTTTTTCCAGATGCAAATTCACCGTAGAGGATGTCCTTTGGGATGTGCCCATCATTCATTCGGCACACGTGCTTTGGGTGAGTAGGGGTAAGCCAACAGTAGCAAAATAGGAATGCAACTTTGGAGCAACCCTAAAGAGAACACTATTACAGATCAGGATTTCAGGTATGGGAAATGTTATGATCACAGCATACACACAGAGACATTCAATAAAAACATAAATACTCTTGCTGGAAGGTTGCAATGTAACACAACTTTAATTCTTAGACTCCAGAACAATAATACACAAGAATCCAAAGGCAGAGAGAGACAAAGCAGGCTGCTCCCTAAGGCACTGATGCGCAACTCACCCCCATTTACTCAGGCTGGCTGGCTGCAGACTGCTAGCTGCTCCCAGATGTTTCCCTACAGAGCCCCCTAGTCTGCAAGCAGGACAAGGAAAACCCCCTACTCTTAAAGTGATAGCTTGCAGGTCCAACACAGTCCTCAGCACACCTCAGAAAAAATAATATTAGAGTTAATTAATTTGAAGGCTCACAGGGTTTATAGGCTTAGGAGACTTGACAGAAGTAAAGAAAGGAAGAAGTGAAGCTGTGCAAGAGGAAAATTTGAAGATAAGACTCTGAAAAACAGTGAGACGTATCCTGGCTGATGTTGCAAACAGCGGCTTTGAAAAAAGGATGCGTCTCAGAAACTTGCCATTGCCGCACTAGGGCTGAGTGAATGAGACAAGTGGAATTCAAGCTGCAGCCAAGTCAGTAGTGCTTATATCTAGTGACCTGAAGAGCAGCATCAGGAGGGTTCTGCTGTCCTTTTGGACAAATGCAGCATCCCTGTGCTGTGACATTGCATTAGAAGGTCACTACAAACTTTATCACCTGGGTTGCTGGCCAAGAGGAATTCTGCTTTCTCAGAGTCTCCCTCGGGCATGTGGAGAGCGGGAAAGGGATAGCTACATGGTGAAGCCATCAACTTGGGAGTCAGCTGTGCTATGGCAAGAGCTCATCCTTGGAGCACAGGGAGCAGAATAAGAGGTTTGGTTTTGGCAGAATGAACCTGCATTTGTAGGTTTCCCCCACCAACACTTCTTGCTGCTCCAGAAGGGGGTGGACTTAAATAAGGCTAGAGAACATCACCTGGTGTAATTTGACATCATGCCATTGACTTCCATGGATCTGTGCTGATTTAGGACAGCTGAACCATATGTTTTTAGGGGAAAGCTCGTTAAGGTAGCCCTAGAGTTAAGCCCCAAAGAGAGAAAGGGGTTGCGACAGAAAGTCCTGCTAGGGATAGTCAAAGGAAATGCAGCTGCCAAAGCATATGCCAATATTGTTAATACCTTTTTTGTCTGTATCTCAAGGAGAGTTTATTTTGGCAGCAGCAAAGTATATTTAAAAAGCATATCTCTGTTGTATAGATGGCGTATTTCACTGGCGCTGGCCACAGCTTCTAGGATAAGAAGGTGTAGATTTTTTCTGAGGACTGGCAACAGAGCCAGATCCTCAGCTGGTGCAAATCAACATAACTCTATGGATTTCAATGGCACTTCGCCAGTTTACCCTAGCTGAGGATCTGGCCCTGGCCTGTTGTTTGTTTGTTTTTTAACATCTTTTTCAGGCTCTCATTTTTAATCAGGAAAATGGTGCGTTATTGGAAGCAAGAAGAATGTGCAGTGTTCTCTGATTGCGATTTGGCTCAAGAGCCAATCAGCCAGTAGGTAGACTCTTTGCACTAAGCCTGCCCCTCTACAGCGAAATCCTGTGTTGTCTAGAGAATGAGATAGGAGATGCCAGACAAAAATATCTGCATGGTTTGAATGTCAACCAGGTCAAGCTGGGAAGCAGGAGATCTCTAGTTCCGAATGATCTTTATGAACAGCCATTGTGCACGTCTCTGCACACGCACGTCTCTCTGCATTCTTTTATCATTAAAAGGCTCTGTCAAGGATGGTTGATCTGAAAATCCTTACCAAGCAAGTTGGTCTAATATTTGGAGTCCACACCATGCTGCCCCTCTATTCGGCCTATCTGAAGCATTCTGGTATGTCAAGAGCTCGATTGCTGTGTGCATCTTCATGCCAAGAATAGAGCAGCCGGGCTGAATGAAGTTTTTGTACTCAGCATGTGCACTTGAGCCAGATCCCCAGGTCTGACTGAGCTGGGCTAGGCCCAGCCATCAGAATGAGTCCCCAAGCCAGTCTCCAGTGTTAGTCGGGGCTGCTCTAAATTAAGAAGGGTAAGCCAGTTCTCTAGGAACTGTGCTGCCAGTGAGGTTCAGCAGAGGGCATGGCCTTATGTGTCTAGATACTGAGGTTCTCTGGGATGTCACCGACCTGCTGCTTCTTAGTGTATGAGCAATGAGCTTCAGGTGGCATGTGACCAGAATTTGGTCTGCTGGTTGGATCATTAGCTTCCCCGGGCCGGGGACCAATGCGGAGCACAATGTGAATGCTGATCCATGCCCCCCGCCAACCTACTGATTGATCCAATATAGAATTTATATTCTAAGACTTAACAAACATATACCATACGTCACTCTGCTGTATCACTCCTATGCTAGCATAATTCACTTGTTGTGTTGTGTGGGTTGTGTCTCCCTTTGAGCCTGATCTGAAAAGGCTATGGGCCTGCTCCAGCCCTGATGGGAGCTCTAGCAATTTATGTTTTTATCTCTGGAGGTCACTGGTTCAGTACCTGGTGTGTTGGGCCAAGGTGACGGTTGTAACGTAAGTGGGCGCTCATCTGGGATTTGAACTGATGTAGGCCGCAGATACATGGAATGAGCTTCCTCTGTCCAGAGGAAGTATGTAACCTACTAGTGAGTCTGTGGCACAGGCCCCCCTCTGTGCCTGATCCACAGAGGATATAGAAGTCTACTACAATCCAATCAACGGAGCCTGGCTCTTTAGCTCAATCTGTAGCACCTCACGTTTTTAGCTCTGGAAGTCTCCAGTGTATCTCCTAGTGTGCTGGCCAAGATGGCAGCCAGCACTTTATCGATGGTATAATGTCAGATTAGGACTAGATAGTCCTGAACTGTAAGTGCAACAGGCCATACGAGAGCCTTCCACACACTGTGGTCCCAGCACATGAGCCGGATTCAGCCACAGTACACAAGGCCCCGGGGGATTCCCATGCGGAGAGGTGTGCTAAAGGAGGGGGGCAGGATCTGCACTCACTGGGGGCAGGACAGAGCCAAACCATCTCTCTGTGTGGTGACTAATTAACTGGTCCCCAAGTAAAATGCTTGCGATCTCTGCTAGCTAGCATCTGCAGCGGTGGGCCTCATGCTCCGCACCTGCCATTTCTAGAACTGAAAAGTTGCCCAGGTAGCTCACTGCCTGACAGTGAATCCCAACCGATGACACAGAGCTAAACTTCCAATCCGAGGTATTATTTGAACCAGCGGCTTCTTCTGGGGCCCAACTAAGCAAACACTAAAGAAAACTGGAGAAAAAAAAACAAACCAAACCAAACCTACAACTGAGTCACCAGTAAATCAGCAGTACTCTGTTCGTGGCGCCTGATCAGTGCTGTGCACAGGAAACGACTCTTAAAGGGACAGGCCAGTCTCTGGCTAGGAAGAAATGTTTCAGATAGCATCGCAGACCATTTCTGCAGGGCTCCAAGTGCAGGGAACACAGAGCTACAACCCTGTGAGGTAGAGGGCAGCCTATATGCATCGGAAAGTGGACTTACTCTGGCTGTTCATGGTGTGTAACGTCTTGCTGCCCAATTCCCCGACCAGCTGCCACCTCCTTGCTGTTCCCACTCCAAACTGAAACCCCAACCCAGCACAACTCCCAGATACCTAAAACCCTCCCACGAAGTTAGGGATGGGTGACCCAGTTCAGACAAAGTGAAAGCTTCCAGGGGCCCTGCTCAGGACTCAAAATGGACCAGGCCTGCCTTGAGCTCTGAAGAAGTCTGGTTATTTTTTCTATGTGCTTCAGCATATTCACACTGGAAGGCCACTCTCCTCTAGATTTTTGGCCAGGAGCAGGAACAGACCATGAGAAACGCTGTTACTCTCAGTACAACTGGGAGCAATACCAGAAGGCAGAGGGTGAGGAGCCCAACTCCAATGGAAAGTGCATGGCATCTGGGTGGTGAACTTTCTTGAGCTCCTTTGGAAATTCCAGCCCAAACCTTTTGATCTGACCTCACCCTAATGTAGCGAAGTCAGGAATCCAGTAAATCAACTGAAGGAAGAGCAGTCCCTCCAGGTTTATACTGCTGTAACTTAGAGACCATATTCACTCTAAAGTCCTAGGCTGACCCAAACCGTGACGGGATGGATGGCTTCCTGCATTGCACAAGCCACAACTCAGCTACACAGATCCTGGTGGAAGGAAAAAAATAATTCACAGGAGAGATCAATTCAGTGAGATTTAGAAACTGATTTGGCAGACTCAAGAGGTGTGGCTACTCCAGAGAAGCATGCAAACATAAAGGTTTTGAGGTTTGCCTCTCCCTGGTTCTCATGTGGGCACACAGGCCGTGTGTTTATTTTGCTGGGTTTACTAATGAACATTTCTGCTCTGAGCTTTCAGCTTAAACCACTTTGCCATTTGCATCCCCACCTTGAAAGCAGCAAAGAGGCTGAAATTATATCCATCACTGTTGCTGTTGGTTGACTGAGCTCCCCTGCCTTCCCCCAGCCTGTTCCACATTTTTCAAATTTCTGGAGATTGTTTTTCACCTCCTGATGTTCTCTGGAGCTTACCCAAGAGAAGCAAACACAGCCTTCCCCTGGCTGGTGGAGCAAGGGGCAGGAGGTTATGCTCTGAGTAAATTTAGTCTCTCACTGGCAGATTTATCTCCCTTAATCAGAATTGTGTGGGGATTGTTTTTGTAGACTTAACTTCCCCAAATGCAGCCCCAGATCACATAAACGCTTTTAGTTAAGAGCTAATTTCCTGGCGCGTGTGCCAGCACTCTCTCTATGCAAACAAAACAAAGAGGGTGAATACAAAATGTTTCACAACTACAAGGAAGTTTGAGCCAATAAATGTCCAGGAATGAGAAGGTATCTGCACCCTTTCTCCACTTTCCCAACACCATCGGCATGTGTTACAGTGCTGCTTCCAACTAGCACTGTCCCCTGACACCTGGCCCTTCTGTGGGGACAGGGAGACCCTGACACACATCTATGGAGGGTGTGTCAGGTTGCAGCCCCTGGTCCGGCTCCTCCAGAACCTCTTAGAATCATAGGACTGGAAGGGATCTCGAGAGGTCATCTAGTCCAGTGCCCGGCACTCATGGCAGGACTAAGTATTATCTAGACCATCCCTGACAGGTGTTTGTCTAACCTGCTCTTAAAAATCTGCAGTGATGGAGATTCCACAACTTGTGTTTTCTCAAATGACATCTTACACAGTTAAGTCTGGCACTATTCTTTGTCATTAACTAAAATGTCCATCTTTAAACTTTCATGATCTATTCCCAAATTTAAAAATTATCCTGGCCAAAAAAGCCATGGCAGTGAATGTGCCTCATAACTATCCCACAGCTGAGAGAAGTGGAGATGCTAAAAATGGGAGGCTATTGGAATCAATGATATGGGCTTGCTGGCTGGATGTTCTGTGTGAGAAACCCACAGCCTTGGAATTCACATGCCCCCCACTTGGTCCAACAGCCTGAAACTGAGAACCTTCAGTATATGTTGTAAAACTCATCTTTTTCCCCACGTATTTGAAACTGCAGGGGTAGACGTGGAGGGGTTGGAATAGTTAGAGGAAGAGGATCATTTGGGATGGGTTATTTTAAATTATATTCCTTCATTTAAAAGTACGTCCTAAAATTGTGTCAAGGAGACTTAAAGTCTGTGGATAGGCACCTTTTATCATTTCTAGCAATCTAAATAAATAGTGTACACATTCTATGGAAGATTATCCACTTGACTAGATTAAAAAACCAAAGACATTAACCATCCAATGATCTTCAATATGAAACTCATCCATACTTTTCTAGGACACATCTTCATTGGCACAATCTTCACGCAGCAGTGGGGCATAGATCAGCATTTGTGCTCCCTATCAGTACCAAGGTCAGGCCAGGGAAGCTAATGATCCAACCAGCAGACCAAATTAGGTTATGAATCCTGGTCATGAGCCACCGCAGGCATGTGGCGTATACACTAAGAAGAAGCTGGGCAACGGAGACGCTCACACTAGAGTCATCAGAGAGCATATGTTTGGCTCTGTCATTATGAACACTCATACGGAGTTTGGTAGAAGTGCATGGCAATACGCAAAGAACTAGCACAGATAATGCCCTTCTCCTACACAGCTTATAAACTAAAATACGATTTTTCAAGAGCTCTCAGCTTTGCTTTTAGGCACCAGGATAAGTGGGTGTATTTTTCAAAGGAGGTCAGTGTTTGGGGAGCTGAGCACTACAGAAATCTGGCTCCCATTGTGAGTGCTGAGGACTTGGACAGCCAATCTAGCACTTTTTTGAAATTCTGACACTAATAAAGGCAACATGATGAGTAAGGATGCCATCAACGCACTGTGGGTGGGGAAGGGGGTGACACAGCAAAGTGAGGAGGCCACTCAGGGGAAAGTTTTATTTTTTATATTAATATTTAGTATTGTTTAATCATCTTCCCTTGGTGGGACATGGGAGTGGCAACAGGCAGTGATGAAAAGCTAGGAGATGGACTACACTACAGCCTGTCGGCATAACTTCTGTTGCTTAGGGGCGTGAACACGCCCCCTCCCCACAGCAACATAAGTGACACTGACATAAGCACTCGTGTGCACGACTTCTCCCACCAACGTTGGTTCCGCCTCTCATGGAGATGGTTTTATGATGCTGACGGGAGAGAGCTCTCTCCCATTGTCCTAGAGAGTCTTCACCAGATGCACGGCAGCGGCGCACCACTATACGTATAGACATGGCCTAGGAGACAGCAAGTGAGGTTACAAAGAGAGCTGGGTATTATTTTTCAGATGAAATTTTTTTTTGCCAAAAAATGCAGGTCAGTCAGAATATTTTGTGAATTCGTGTTGAATTCACCAAATTGCTTTGGTAAAAAAGAAAAAAACAAAGCAAAAATTTTCAAAAAAATCTGTCTTTCATTTTGGCATTTCTGAAACAAAAACATTTCGATTTTTCAATTCAAAGCAACTTCTTGTTTTGAAATTTGTTTTCAATTTTATATTTTAAAAAGGTTATAAAAACCTCCCACAAAAACAGAAAGTTTTGGTTTTTGGTCAAACAAAATGTTTCATTTTTTACTTTTTGGTTTGCCAAAAAATTGATTTTAAAAAAATGTTTTGGATTGCCCAGCAACCCGAAAAATCCATTATTTGCACAGCTGTAACTTCAAGACACATTGGAGGAGGGTTCTGACGGAGGGGTAGTGTGAGCAGAGGTGAGTGGGAGAAAGAGAGAAGAGGCAAGTGAAATAGTGAAGAACACACTCCTGTGGACCAGTAGTGGATCCCATCTGACTCGCCTTTAACTTTCTTCCTGCATTGTCAGTTACACCTCTGCTATGTGGATGTGCCACCTTTCTGATTCAAGGCAGTGCTTTCAAGGGAATTATTTGGAGGAAATTCAGCAAGGAGAACTTTGCAGACATTTCTTCCCTCCAGGAGCTGTCCTGCTCAGGGCAGGGGGACCAAGCCAGGCCTGTGTTTTAAGAAACATTTTATAATGCTTCCCCTTTGTTTCTGTTCCTAACATGGTATTAATTAAAAACATTTCTAACAACTACCAGCATGGAACAGAATATTTTACAATGTTAACATGATCAGTTTTCTTCTGTTTTAATTTAAAAGGCTTCTTATTGTGCTCATAAAACCCAACCAACCACATAAAAATGGATTTGGGAAGAAAAGCTCAAATTTAAACTTCAATGAGGGTCAATAAAATGTAATTAGTTTTCAGACAGGTTGAATATGTGAAGACATACCTAGACTTCAGACCCAATTCACTGCACCTTCAGTCAATTCCTCCAGTGCAAGGTGAGTGTGAAACACGGCCACTGTGATCTGGTAGCATTTCATATCTTCATTGCACAGACAACTGTAGCTGTGAGAAATACAGCTTGATAGACTGTGACTTAAGAAAATTTACATATGGAAAAAGGGAGAATATCTACTATTTCTACAATTTAGTTCAAAGTTTTTGGTGTTTCTGAAAGTGACATGAAACGGAAGGATGGGTTTGGGGTTAAAGCATTTGACTGAGAATTTAAATTCAAAGCTCTTCCATAGACACTCTATGTGACCTTGTCCAAGTCACTTAATCTGTCAGGTCTTACTTCACTGTCTGTAAACTGGAGTTAGTAAGGGCTTGTCTATACAGGAAAGTTAATCTGCAATAAGGAAGGTTAAGAATTTAAAGCAGGTTAACTATTCCTAACTGACTCCATGTCTGTTTTTTTATTCAAGAAATAAGAGAGTCACTCCAAATTAACTTCCAAAATGTATTATGCTAATTCAGAATAAGGTATGCTTATTCTGGAATAAGAGCCTCTCCTGCATAGAGTCAATCAGGAATAGTTAATCACCAATAGCTACAACTCCTTGGGTAGACAAGCCCTAATATTGACTTTGCCCACTGTCGTCTATTTACAATGCAAGCTCTTTGGCACATGAACTTTCTCAGTAGGGGGCTGTACAGTGCCTAGCACTGTGGCCAGAGGTAGAACAGTAATGTTAGTGGGGACTATAAAGCCTGTGGAAGTAACCAGAAGGGACTTCCTTGTTAGTGCTAACACTGTATAGTTTAATGCATCACTTTATTTCTGCTGGTTATGTGTTCTTTTCACTATTTACACAGGAACTCAAGTGAATGTTAGATCTGTGAAGATAAGATAAGGAGTGTAATAAATAGAATTCTTTAAAATCTACCCTTATCTTGTTTTTGTTTCAGTACAAGTGGGGTTCTGGAAAAGCATCAGCTGCTTAGTTAAAGGGACAGGTCTGGATTGTAGAATTCAGCTTCTGGTGCCAGCTGGGATTGCCCTATGCCAGTAAATCCACAGTTCTTTATAATCAATGGGGATAGATGTTGCATAGTCCTCACTAGAAGTGCACAAGGAGCTGAGAGGCAGCTAATTGGTTAATGAGAGACTGGCCCAGTTGGACCCAATCAGATGCCTCCATTCCGAAACTGCATTTTAGAAGAATTGCTCTGGAGCAAAATTTAATGTGACCAATCACAATGGTAGGATTTAAGGCACATCTTCTTGCTATCCCTATGGCAATGGGACAAAACAAAAATGCTGTTTGATACCTGTCATTCTTGGGGATTGTACGTATTTCAGCCACAGTACAAACTGTTCAGAGATCCATGTGCTCTGAAGAGCACTTCTGGGAAACTGAACATTCCGGACAGTTGCATGGCAATAAAATCTGCACAGAAAACTACTAGAGGAGCAAAGTTCAGATGGGATGAAGAGCCTCAAGGCTATTCCTGGGTTCTAGCTCCCGTGCTTACCAGGAAACCCCTACCCAGCTTCCTCTTCAAACCTTCCCCAGTGCCCCATACCAACCACCGCCCCCCGTGCCCCACCCCCACTCAATGTGGCATTCTCTTCCCTGCTACGTGTGGCTGGGCCATATGTAGTGCATGTTGAGCTTGCTATAGGAATTAATCTTTTCACTCAGGCAGTCGAGGTTCATGGCTTTAGAACACGAGGTGTCTAGTTCAATCCCCGCGGCTGACAACTCACCTAGGGAAACAGTGAAATTCATCTGAATTATCACAATTGTATACAAATGATCCTACTTGGAATTAAAGGGAACAATTTTTTGTTCCCTTTAATTCCCCACAATTGTATACAAATGATGAATATGGGAGTTACAGGACACTCCCTGGAGGTATAGAGTGTCACAGAGCGTAATGGCTCAGTCATCAACTGCTTTATGCACCCACGCAGGGAAATCAGCATGTTTAAGGAGTTCCCTTACTTGCTTGTGTGACACACCCACATCACTGGTCTGGGCATGGCAGTAAGGGGGCAGGTGGGTGGGGAGTGGACAGGCCAAGGTAAGGAGCAAGCAGAGCCTTGGGTCCACCCTCCAGGACGGCCAGTGCAGCTGAGCTGGTGTGAAGCTGGTGTGGAGCCAGGTATAGGGGTGGTGCAGACTACTTCCCCTCTTCCCAGCTGACTATAGGGGTAATGGGACTGCATTGTGGCTTTCTGAGACACACTTTGATCTTCTCTTGGGGAGCCCAGTAATGGTCTGTCCTTGGCTCAGGGCACATGGAGATTCCATGAGGAAGCACTGGGTGAGGTTCTCCAGCTGCGGTATGCAGGTCAGAATAGAAGGTCATTGTGACCCCTTCTGGCTTTAAAGACCATGATTGTCTCCTGGTGGGCCTCCATCCATCTTGAAGGCAAGTCTACTTACTGGACTTTCAACGATTCTCTGGGCTGAAATCCATTCAAGCTAGACAGCAGCTCGGACACAACCCAACCCCAGCCAGAAGGGATTGCTCTTGCGCCACCCTGGGATCCTTCTCTGCCATCTCGGTGCCTGTGGTCCTGCCTTTTACAGCGGAGATGGTTTCTCTCTACTGCGTAGGCTGGGGGGTGGGAGCCATCTGTCTCCTTCTTCCAGTATTTTGTGTCCATCCTTTCCCCATTTTTCCCCCATCTGATACACTCCAGCTGTGCGGATCCCTGCTGATTCTGGGGCTCTCCTCCTCCTGCCCACGCAAGCTTGACAAGGCAGTAGGGTCCCACTTACAGGACGATGTTTAGCTGCTTGGCTTTATAAGTTAAAAAACGCTACAGCCAGCCAGGGAGTGAGGGCAGCAGCTCCCCCTACACAAATTCCCTGCTACAACTAGGAGTCCAAGTCTTACAAAAGGCACCAGGCTACGGTCTAAAATCCTCCCAATGCTTGTATCCTTTAATTGATTATAAGTAAGGCTACATTTTAGTCACAGGTATTTTTACTAAAAGTCATGGACAGGTCACAGGCAGGTGCTGGGGGGGGGTGCTCAGGGGTGGGTGTGGCCAGGAGGAGCACCGCAGGTGCTGGGGGTGGGTGCTCAGGGGTGGGTGCGGCCAGGAGGAGCACCGCAGGTGCTGGGGGGGGGTGCTTAGGGGGGGTGCGGCCAGGAGGAGCACCGCAGGTGCTGGGGGAGGGTGCTCGGGGGGGGTGCGGCCAGGAGGAGCACCGCAGGTGCTGGGGGGAGGGTCCTCAGGGGGGGGTGCGGCCAGGAGGAGCACCGCAGGTGCTGGGGGGGGGTGCTCAGGGGTGGGTGCGGCCAGGAGGAGCACCGCAGGTGCTGGGGGGGGGTGCTCAGGGGTGGGTGCGGCCAGGAGGAGCACCACAGGTGCTGGGGGGGGTTGTTCAGGGGTGGGTGCGGCCAGGAGGAGCACCGCAGGTGCTGGGGGGGGGTGTTGGTGGGGCTGGGGCAGGGTCCATACCCAGCTCCTGGGAAGTGGAAACCCCAGCTTCCTTTGAATGCTGCCTCTGCTCCATTCAAAGCCCCAGTTCTGCAGCTCCCATTGGCTGGGAGCCGTAGCCAATGGGAGCTGGGGAGCGGTGCCTGCAGGCAGAGGAGCTAGGAGCTGAGGGAAGCGAGTTGCTGTTGCCCTTCTGGGGAGCCTCCCACCACCACCCAGGCAAGCACTTCCCCCAGCCTTGAGCCCCTCCCAATGCCTGCTGGGGGGTGGGGGCTGAGACTGCCCCAGCAGCAGCCAGTGTGACTGGCCCAGGGGCTGCCTGAGCTGCAGAAGTCAGGGAGGTCACGGAAAGTCACGGAATTGGCGACTTCCATGACCTCCACGTGACCTCCATGACAAACATGGAGTCTTAATTATAGGGCCATTGTGATCATCTGCTCTGATCTCCTGCATAACAAAGGGCTTCACTGCAATAATGTCTGGCAGCACAAACTCCCTTCCATGGTACAGGCAGCCCATCCTGCAGCCCATCCCAACAAGAGACAGGCCCTGTCTTTAATGACTCAAGCTGGAGCTACCTTAAGGATAAATTTCATTCTAATGTCTTTTTTAAAAAATAAAACCTCCCTGTAGTTCACATGTAAGGTGGGCATGTGTGGGATCCTTTCAAATTCAGTTTATTTTTACATAGCATCTTTCAGACATTGCATCTCACGTGGCTTTAAAGTGAGAGAGAAAATAAGGAGCAAAACACAAAAGATGGTTGGGGGGACAGGGCTGGAGAGACAGGACTCCCCCAGCAAACAGCTGTGGTTTCACTTCTTGAGGCAACTGAGAGGACAGAGAGGTGGTGAAGAGAATGCATTTCCAGTAATTAAGGCACAGGATTTTCAAACAAAGGATAGTCTGTAGGAAGATCCACTACAAAACTCAGAAGATGTGAGCCCTATTTATACTGGTCTAACTTCAAAGGAATTACTCCCAAATGACACTGGTGTGTGTTAAATTAGAATCAGGGTCAACATACACATGGGCTTTAGAAGATGTTTTTACATGGGCCATTCCCCTTCCTGTTGTTCTGCCGCTGGGGGCTAAGGATGGGGGAGTCAAGCAAGAGTCACTTAGAGGTCTGAAACTGCCTCTTTTCTGCCTTTTTTTTACTGAAAACAGCTGTGAAAAAGACCAAAGGTGATGAAGACACTGGTAGATGGCCCTGTGCCAGAAACCTGGATCTGAACTCCAGAGCTGGCGTCAAACATTGCATCTCTATGGCAGGCAGAACAAAACCCACAGCTCTGAACAATCCTAATGGAGGTGCTTGGAATTAGGATCAATCACTAATTTGGGCCTTGGGGTTCGATTCAACTTACAGAGACGTGGACGAGCTGTGAACTTGGATCAGAATCCAGCAGTGGGGTTTGCATTCAGGAGGTCGGCCCACCTCTAGAATGTGTCATAATCCGGAAACAGTGTGGTACTGTAGAAGAAGAAAGATGAAATGGATTAAATATAATAATCTCCTATAATACTTATGTAAGCAGAGTCAGGATGAGTTCCACCCCGACATCTGGTGGTGAGGTGTGGCAAGTTGGTGCGGAAAAGAACTTCAGGGGCCGATCTCATTTGTATAGGCACACCCACCCCACCTAGAATGAGGCCATAGCTGCCCAAATGGTCACTTTGACTGCTGTGGGATCCCCAGTGTCCCTGTTATTGGGGCAGGGGCAGGAAGATTGTTATTACTCTGATTATGGGAATCAAGGACAGTGGAACTGTACTGGGCCTTTTGTTATAATGGAGGGACTCGCCATCAACTTAGTAGCACTCGCTAGGCAAGGTACATGGGTTCCAAAACTCTGTGAATAGAGAGAGGCTGGGGACAGGTATTAATACTTGGTGGTATGGGCCCCCGATGAGGGCCTTACATGCTAATTGCATTTCCTCCTCTCTCCACTGTGGAATATCAGAGCTAATTTTGATTCTATTAGGAGTGTAGTTACAGGCTGCTGAGCTGAATTCACTTTGGGCTAATGGTGCACCAGCAGTGAGGCTCCCCTACTTCAAGCTGAAATCACAAAAGAGCTAAACTTACTAAGAGCTGAAATCATGAGTGTTGTGTTAAGTAGTGGGGGAGCCTGAAGATGTATGGTGGAGGAGTTTGCGGGACAGCAAGCAGAATGGCTGGTGGAGCAGAGCAGTTTGCAGGACGGCGAGCAGAGTAGCTGGTGGAGCAGAGTGGCTGGTGGAGTAGAGCAGTTTGTCAGATGCCTAGAGCAGCTCATGGGGCGGCTGGCAGAGCGGAGCCCCATGGAGAGGTGGGGCCATCAGCTTTGGACCACATAAAGTACCCCTTAACACCCAATCTCCACCCAGGTTGGGAGGTAAAGCTCTGCAGATAAACTTTTGAACTCTGGGGCTGCCCTGACCAGGGACAGAGACTTTTGGGTTGTTGGACTTTTGGGACTTTGGGTGATTTTGGGTTGCAGAACTCAAGAACCAAAGGGAAAGGGCACGCCCTGATTTGCTTGGGGTGGGTTTTTTGCTCATGGGTTGTGTTATGAATCCTGTTGGTGGTGTTTCCCCAACATAATGCCACATTGTTTCTCTCGGTTATTAAAAGGCTTTTTGCTACACTCAGACTATGTGCTTGCGAGAGGGGAAGTATTGCCTCTTGGAGGCGCCCAGCGGGGGTGGTATATATTTGTCCCAGGTCACTGGGTGGGGGCTGGAGCCAGTTTTGCATTGTGTTATTGGAATGGATCCCCTAGATACTGAACCCGGCCCTTGTTGCTGCCAACTCTGACGGGCAGAAGGGTTACAGTTACAATACAACCAGCTATCGCAATGTCAGTGGCTTCCAACATGTCTCCATGAGTTATTATTTGGGCTTGCCTTTATTTCCTAAGCAAAACAATAGCATCCGGGTCACTGCAGAAGCTGGGGAACCTACATATTACAAGCCATGCTATTTGCAATGACAGCCAGCAGCATGTTCTCCAGTTACCATGGCAATGCTGCCAAGGTTCAGATAAAGAAAAGGAGTACTTGTGGCACCTTAGAGACTAACCAATTTCTCTAAGGTGCCACAAGTCCTCCTTTTCTTTTTGCGAATACAGACTAACACGGCTGTTACTCTGAAAAAAGGTTCAGATAGTTTTCTTCCACCCAGATTTCTGCTCTTTTCATTTGTTGCTCCATTGGCCATGCCAGCACACACCATGCCTCAATCCTTGCCCATGAGTAGGCTGCAAAAGGGTTAAGATGTCTTGGCAAAGGGTTCCTTACACTGCCATGAGGATCACGGTCACATTGCATAAAGTCCTTGCTTAGGAATAATAGCATTAGATCTTCTGTCACAACAGAGGTAAAACTGAAATCAGCCAGCAGATACTAATAGATCCTCAGTATCTCTTCTCATTAGTCTTAATCATAGGGAAAAACCCAAAAGGCCTAAACCATTTTTGTTGAGCGAGAGGGAGGGGAAAAATGAGTGTGTGCAGACAGCAATGTGGAAGGCTCCTCGTTAGCACCGTTATTCCTGCTACAGGCTCTCTAGGTTGGGAAGTCATATTTTATGTCTTCATCCTCAAACCTCTCTTATAGTATTTCATACTGATCCATAAACTGCCATGCCTCAGCTACCCTGAGATGGATCCTCCAGCTCAGAGGTCAGAAACATTAGCAGACCACTGTGCAGAGATTTTTTTTTTATTTATTTTTTCCAGGCACATCCTCCAATCACAGGACAGTCCCTGGTCTGTTGTTGATTCTATTAGAAAGTCAGGGAATTCAGATGCAATAAAGTTTGGGCGTAACTGGTCATATTCACGCCTGCATCTGTGTAAATACACCCATGCCATCTTTGTGCTCCCCATGTACCACCTAGGTCACTGGAAGGGCCAGACTGTGTTACTCTTACGTTGAGTGCTGCAGTGGTCAAGGAGTAGTCCCAGTGGGAAGATTTGTGGAGGAAGGTGTGAGTCAATGTTAGAGTAAAGCAGTAAAGAAATGTTCAAGAGGGCCTCTTTCAAAGGGGTTTGGAAGTATGGTTGCCACTTAAAGTGCTCCATCTTCAGAGGAACTTTGCACCAACAGCTCCCTTGGATGTCAGAGGGAGCTGCAGATGTTCTGATCTCTCTGGGCCAATCAGAAACTATGAGCTCCAGCTTCCAAGTAATCAGTGAAGAGAGAATGTAGTAAACAATCTCAAAAAGGCCAAAGGAATTAGTTTTCAACCAAGATCTTCTCCATACAAACATTCATGATCATTAAATGAGGCGACAGTGGTATCCTAACCAGAAGTATCAGTGGCTTTAAAAAGAGAGGACCATGTCAATGGTAGACATGACCACCCTGTAGAAACTGATGGACTGGGGTTTTGGCACTGTATGGTGGGGAGTAGTGGTTTCTTGATTCTCTAGCACTTTCTGGCCTCTGGAAGCTGACTTTGGAGCAGCATTAATCTTAGCCCATCCAGAAGGCCACTTAGGCCAGGTCTATACTACAGAGTTAGGTCAATATAATGCAGTTTACATTGACCTATCTGTATAGGCGTCTACATTAAAATGAAGCTCCCTCAGATGTAACTCGCCCCCTACACTGACTTAATAACTCCACCTCCGTGAGAGGCGTAGCACTGAGGTCGATGTAGTTAGGTCAATGCACTGTCAGTGTAGTGGCTTACATTGCCGTTTGCTCTCTTTCAGAAGCTGTCCCACACTGGCAGTTAAATTGGTGCAAGTGCTCCTGGTGAGGACGCGCACTGCCGACAGAAGGAGGACATGCAAAAGCAACGTAATTACTGAGGTGGCTGTACATTGCTGTAACTGAGGTTGATTTAATTTTCTGGGGTAGACTTGCCCTGACTCTCCTCATCAGAAGTATCAGTGGCTTTGCTGAGAAGAGTGTGCAGATATTGGTGCTGATGAACTGGTTCCATCTTGGTAATAGCTCATCTTAAGTGATCACTGTCCTTACAGTGTGTACGGTAACACCCATTGTTTCATGTTCTGTGTGTATATAAATCTCCTCACTGTATTTTCCACTGAATGCATCCAATGAAGTGAGCTGTAGCTCACGAAAGCTTATGCTCAAATAAATGGGTTAGTCTCTAAGGTGCCACAAGTACTCCTTTTCTTTTTGCAAATACAGACTAACATGGCTGCTACTCTGAAACCTATCTTGGGGAGAGCTGTTCTTCAGGGCAGAGCGTTGTAGCAGGAAACCCAGATGTCCTAATGATTTTAGTGGCCAGGTTGTTTAAAGAATTACTGAGACCACAGGGGCCAGCTTCCAACCCCCCATGCTCTGCCCTAGGCCCCGCCCCCACCCAACCATTTCCCCCAAGCTCCCGCTCCCACCCCCACCCTGCCTCTTTCTGGCCCTGCTCCGCCCAAGTCCCGCCCCCACCTCACCCCTTCTCCCAACACCCCATCCCTGCTCCACCTCTTCCCACCCCCGCCCCACCGGAGCCCCAGGCCCTTTAAATCACCACTGGAGCACCGGACAGCGCAGGCCAGGTGGAGTGGAAGGGCTGGCTGGGGGACGCTTACCCCCAGCCATGCCCCTTCCACCTGAGACCCCGCCCCTTCCGGGGGCTGGAGCTAGCCCCCATACTGGCAAGTCTTTGGAGTTACTTTCACCACTGCCTGGGTCCAGCCGTCACAACGACTGCCTATGCCTGAGACTGACACGCTGCCTGCCAAGAGCAGCTTGCCCGAAGTGGGGGGGGGAGGGAGGGTTATGTCGCAGATGAAGAGTAGGCAGGGTCACAGCCTGTTTCCCCTCCCTCTATGTGCATGGCTACTGGGGGAAATATGCAGCACTTATTAAAGGGCTGAAGCAAATTACTCCTTGACTGAAGGGCTGTGGGAGGCACGGGGTCTTAGTGAGGCAGAACACCTTCGGATGCCCCCAGTGCAGCAGGGTAGCCTGATGTGTCCTCACAGGGCTCTGACTGAATAGCACCCAATAGCCTTAGCAGAGCTTGATTGTCTCACCTTGGGCCTTCAGGGTCAATCATCGAAACTCACAGGCTACCAAAGCACCCACAGAATTAGGAGTCTTCAGGACAGCGCATGCTCAAGATGGATCAGAACTGGAGCCCTTCTCATACAACTCCTGAGGCCCAGCCATTGCTGGTTTGGATGAAATGGAACCTCGGTCTGAACCACTCTCACTCTGCTTTGGCAAAACTCAGGCCTGATTTACAGAACCCAAATGCGACCTCCTTGTGCCCAGTGGTGAAAAAAAAAAAGGAGTAAATTAAACTCCATGTCCCCAGATGGGAAGTGGATCAACTCCATTTACCCACGTTTATCCTTGACGACACTACTGCTTGTTCCTTTTCTACAGCAGAAGACCTAGAACACCTACCCACCATCCAACCTGGTCACTATATTGCCCTGCACAGATATTGATCAGATTAATTCTGAGCAACAAGAGCTTCAAAACCTCCCCTTGAAAGATATCCCATAGATGTACTGTTTTCACTATTAGGATATTTTTTCCTAAGGTTTAACCCAAACTTCCCTTTTCATAATTTCTTCTTATTCCTGCTAGTAATTTCTCCTTTAAGAATCCTACACACTTGTTCCTCTGCTGCTAGAGTAGACAGTTATATCTCCTCTTAGTCATCTCTTTGCCAAGCAATTGTTAAGCTGTAATAGCTTTGTATGTTGTAAAAAAGGGATTAGACAGTGGTGGGTGGGTAGAACTCTAACTGAAGTGTGGCTCTGACATACAGGATCTGATTTTTTTAAGAGCTTCTTGCCCTGACAACCATGTGGGCACAATGATGTCACATGTATCTACCGGCCTGATAGTGACAAGTCAGGCAGGTCGGTGTGTAAGAGCGAGTGCAAGTGACAGCATTTATCTGTGCTTGCAAAAACACACTGGCAAAACGGGAGACTGTTTCTGAAAGTTAGCCTCAGCGGATCGCTGAGAGCTCTGAATTTGCATGTGCGCCTGTTTGCACACTCAGCTACTGGAGCTGTGCACAGACAATTCAGGCAACAACCCAATCTACACATGCACATAAGGGGGTTTATACAGATGACTGACATTTTGCATTTATGTAAACAGGACACCCTTAAAAACATGTCCAATGACTTTAATTGCTATTGAAGTACCCCAGTTTGTCTGTATGCATGTTTGCCCTACTTAGTTTGCAGCCAAGTTTAACTATAAACCAATGTTTACTCGCCTTAGTTAAGACAAAACTAGACAGTCACTCAAAGGCATCAGAAATAAATAGGGTTGCCAGTTTTGATTGGATGTATTCTTGGAAGTTTCATCACGGAACATAATCTTTAATGAAAGATGAATCTTTAATTCCTGGAGACTCCAGGATAATCCTGGAGGGTTGGCAACCCTAATCTGCCAGTACAGAGGGTTACCACACAGTTGTATGCACTGCATGGTGAGGCTGTGGCTTACACCAGGAGAGAAAGGAACCTGACTAAGAGGAAGAAGGCCTTCCGATTTCTATCCTGTCCTGAGGATCTCTGCAATAAAGCCGAGACAGGTCTAACCTTTCACCAGGAAAAAGGGTTAACTATTTCCCTGGTGGAATCTGCACAGCCTGTCAGGGAAGCATGAGGATTTATAGGCATTTCAAGAAAATATTGGAAGCCAAAAAAAAAGTAAAGCAACTAATTAGGAGTCAGTTGTTGGTCTCACATTTTATCACAAGCTGTTAGCAACTGACAAGCTGCTAAATTCTTTTTTTCTCACTGTTAAATGAGATTAACCTCTGGTTACTTATGGATAGGAACCAATTTTGCTAGCGCACCCACAGAAAAAAATTAATGGGTGCTTAGCACCTACCAGCAGCCAAGTACCCCCCCATCCGCACCCCCCCAGCGCCTCTTGCTCACCAGCGACCCTACTGATCAACTCCTCCCCCTCACTCCCAGCTCCTCCTGCCCGCTGCGATCAGCTGTTCCGCTCCATGCCGGAGGCGCTGGGAGGGACAGGGAGGAGCAGGGATGAGGCGCATTTCGGGGGGGGAGGTGGGGAAGAGGTGGGGCGGGGATGGAGTGGGGCAGGGAAGAGGTGGGGGTGGGGCCTTGGGGAAGGGGCAGAGCGGGGGCAGGGGCAGAGCGGGGGCAGGAAGAGGCAGGGTGGAGGTGGAGGTTTGGGGGAAGGCGTGGATTGGGGGTGGGGCCTGAGGGGGAATCGAGCACCCCCCAGGTAGAGAGGAAGTCGGTGCCTGTGCTTTCCAGGACACCCAGTGGAGAGCCAATACAAGAAATACACCCCAAAGGAGTTGCTGAAACACTAGAAAAAGTCAAAGGTCTAGGCTGGGGCACTCCCTGTGCTCTGCTAGATTTACTGGTGCTGGAATTACGTTGCCTTAGCTTTTCCACCAATTGTCCTCAATGCCTACAAAGGGCCACAACCCAGCAATGCGGAGACAAACAACGCTCTGACGCGAGGTTGATTCAGTGGAGTATATGGGCAGGGCCTCCCGGGGGGGAGGCAAAAGGGGCAGCTTGAGAGGGTCCCCAAATTGAGTGGCATTGTGACCTGCCACATGGGGTCCCAAGTCCACTCAGGCTTGGCCTGGATGCCATGACAGAGGGGAGGCCAGTCCAAGCTTTAGTGGTGCTATGAGGCCTGGAGCTGGGTCCAGCCCCACAGGATGGGAGCTGTCCCTGAGGGGTGAGTGTGGGGCAAGCCTGCTCTACAGCTCACTTCCCACCACCTCCATTTCCCCAAATTTTTTGGGAAGGGTAAGAGGAGCTCTGAACATCTGTGTGGCCCTGGATCCAGGATAGATCCAGAGACACTCTTGGGATTGGATGTGAATGGCAGCAAAGCTTTCTGCTCGCGCAGGTGTTTGTAATCTCCTTGCAGTGGAAACAAGTTGGTAGCCTTGATCTAGCCAGCCTGCTAAAACTAGTTGCAAACCCACAGCAGCTTGAGCATGTGTTCAGGAGGTTAACAGGGACATGCACAAGGGGGAACAGGAGCATGGGTCCCCCCAGTCAGAACTCCTCTGGGGCCGGGGCGGAGAGAGCAAGCTCCACCAGCCCCAGGGCGGTGGGGAGAACCAGCTCCTCCAGCTGCGGGGCATGTGGGGGAGGAGATCCTGCTCCTCTGGCCATGGAGGGAGAGGGGAGGAGAGCCAGCTCCTCTGGCAATGGGGAGGGGTAAGGGAGGACAGCCAGCTCCTCAGGGTGGGGAGAAGAGCCAGCTCCTCTGGCCACAGGGGGCACAGAAAGTGCCCCTCCAAAAGTGGTCAAATTTTTATGCCTGCACATGCCCCTGGTGGTTAGCCCATGCAGTTGGGGCCACACTGCTATTTTTAGCAAGTTAAATCGATCCAAGCCGGCTCAGGTTTGCCTACACGTGCTGCAATCACACCTCCCGATTGCTCTGTAGACATACCTCAGTCTCCCGGCATGATCTGTGTTTCCTTTCCCCAGAGGTGGGTTGCATATGCCCAGATGCCCTGCTAGTGATTTGCACTCTGAAACTTTCTGGGCTGGAAGGGTCAGGACACAGTGCTTGCATGGAATGTCCTGCAGAAAAATTCCTGGTGTGCAGTTCTCCAGGCACTAGCCGCTGCAGTGGAGTGGGTATGAAGCCCTCAAGAACTTGCAAGGAACCAAGGTTAACCACCCAACTCTAAAGTGTCCCTTGGGGAGGGTACCCCTAGATTCCTGGGAGGCTAGGGCTCATCTCGCATGGCTGCTACACCTGTACTTGGTTCTGCTGGCCCCATCCCCCACAGTGGCTATTTATTCTTGTCTTACCATAGCACCTAGAAGCTGTAGACCAGGGCCCTATTTTGCTAGGTGCTGTGCAGACACAGAACAAAAAACTGGCCCTGCCCCAAAGAGCTGACCATTGATGTATGAGGAAAAGACAACAGGTGGAGACAGACAAACAGACAGACGTGGGAGGACAAGGAAATGATGAGACAATCCTGGTCAGCATGATCAGTGGTGGTGTCTGTACTGGCCTCTCTCTCAGAAGGTGGAGGTTGCCCGGGAGTAGGCTGCAGCCTCTCCTGAGGCTGATGGGTGGATACATTAACGATAAAGACAGAGGTACTCCTACGCCAGGTGGCAGTTGCTCGCTCCACTGCTCATGCACATAGCTAAGCACATCCCCTCTGACATATGAATGGGCTACCCACATCCAGGGAGCAAAGCCATCAAAGCCACATCTAGCACACAGCAGTGGGCTGCTAGCCATTGCACCAGTAGGCTAGCTACCAGAGCTCTTCCTTGCCAGCCATTTACCGCTCCACTGAGTCCAAGTGCATTCAGGGGAAATAGAGGTCTGTGCTGAAGATCTATCAACTAGCACAAGAACACTTGTTTAAATTATCTTCCCCCCATGCATATTCCATAGGAGGCTTAATGCCCAATTTAGCTCGCTATAGACGAAAAGGGACAGTGTTACGGGCCCTGACATGAAGGCAGAGAAGAAAATGGAAGCACAATGTTTTTTTTCTGAAGACAAATTAACATGATGTAACCTTCCGTTGAGGCACATGTACAACCCCCGTTAACATTCACAGGAGTGAGGCACATGCATCCTGGGTAAAGCAGCTTTCTATGACGAGACCTCACGCCGGACGAAGGGTTATCATGAGATGATTCTCAGCAATCATTGAAGCCCTCCGGGCAGAGCTAGGTAAGAATTATAGGTCGGTCTTTTCCATAGCTCCATTAAAACAACTGTCGGTGTCACCTACTGAATACTTCCAGAGCTGCAGTAAATCTCCACACGGAGCATTCAGTACTGGTATCATTGTTCAGTTAATGTTTGTAAAATACAGAGGCTGGAGAAGCACTATGAGGTGCGAATTACGGCAAGTAAAGGAGTTTGGCACCCAGCTCTCACTGTAAGTCATTAGAGAAGTCCAAGGCTACAGAAATAAGCGCTACCTAGGGAGACTACAGTCGCGGCGGCCAGAGGGCTGTTGGCAGGGGCAGAGATGCTCTTGAAGAGAGGGTGCAGCAGTACTGCCAACCCAAAGCCGCCAAAAATCAGGAGGCGGGCCCACCAAAATCATGAAACTTTACAGAAATACAGTTGGGGTTCTTGTTATAGACCTCCGGAGTTTGAACCTTTAGGGACACACTCAGGTGATGTTCACAAGCGTTTCTCACAACCATGAGAGCTAGAAACGTCTTTTTTTTTAAAATGAAAGGGGAGAGTCTCCTGTGATCACATGACTGCGGATGCTGGGGCTTTACCAAATATAGCAGATGTCGCAAGACTTGGGATCAGATCAAATCAAAGATAGTGCTAGCAATAACCAGAGCTTAAAACTAACCTCAAACAAGAGCAGCACACAGCAGGAGTTTGCCTGGGAGTTTGCCTGGGAGTTCGCCTGGGGTGAGCCCAGTGAGGCTTACATCTTGCCAGCTTCTTTGAGGAAGCTCATAGTAGGAAGGTGATATGGAGGGGGGGTGTTCAGCTATTGTGACCTGCACTGGATGTGCCATGTTTGTCTTTCTTCCACAGGACAGAAGCGACTTTGTCTGTACAAAGTGCAAGCTAGTATCCATATTGGAAGAGAAGATTGAAGGTCTGGAGCAACAGATATCAACCCTGCGTTGCATACGAGAATCTGAGGATTTCCTGGACAAAAGTCAGGATATGCTTCTACGGGCACAAAGCTCTAAAGATTTAGAGCAGGTTGCACAGCGGAGCCAAGAGGCCAGTGAAGAAGCTTGGCAACATGTGACCTCCAGAAGAAGAAGGGGGAATGTCCGGGTACCAGCAACGCAGACACAGGTAAGTAACTGTTTTCATGTTCTCTCCACAGGTACCATTGCAGAGAGTGGACTAGATGATACGTCTGGGGGGAGAAAGCAGAAGGAGACTCCGCTGGTTGGAAGGCATGAGATGCGAGGTCCTGAGGTTGGGGGTTCCACGACCACCACTCCCAAGAGAAGGAGGCGGGTGGTGGTGGTCGGGGACTCTCTCCTCAGGGGGACTGAGTCATCTATCTGTCGCCCTGGCTGGGAAAACAGAGAAGTCTGCTGCTTCCCAGGAGCTAAGATTCGCGATGTGACGGAGAGACTGCCGAGACTCATCAAGCCCTCGGATCGCTACCCCTTCCTGCTTCTTCACGTGGGCACCAATGATACTGCCAAGAATGACCTTGAGCGAATCACTA
This sequence comes from Lepidochelys kempii, assembly GCF_965140285.1. NCBI lineage: Eukaryota > Metazoa > Chordata > Testudines > Cheloniidae > Lepidochelys > Lepidochelys kempii. Next base: position 73,308,496 of record NC_136390.1, on the reverse strand, counting down.
CGGACTACGTGGCTCTGGGAAGAAGGATAAAGGAGTTTGAGGCGCAAGTGGTGTTCTCGTCCATCCTCCCCGTGGAAGGAAAAGGCTGGGGTCTTCTGCCCGCCCAACAGAGCCACCGCTTCTTGGGCCCCTCTGCATCAGACTCCGACCTGTGCCACTGCAGGGCACGTCTCCTATGCCTGCTTTTCAGAGGGCGAGCACCCAAAACTCCACCTGACAGCACTCAGAGGGGCAGGTGTCAGCTCCTCTGAAAATAAGGCCCCATTGCATTGCACGACGGTGACTCAGGACTCTCCATGCCAACTGGCAAGGGGCTACAGAAGTCCCAGAAGTCAGCGTGTACATTCTGTTCCCCCAAGGAACGTCATGTGAGGTCTCAGATTAAAACTGACCTCACACTGGCTATTACTATCTTTGTGAAATGTATGTACAGATACTATGTAAGGAATTATGTATATACACTGAAACTATGTTCTTATAATCTGTGCAAGGTATTAGTTATCATACCTAATAACTAATGGGGGAGGGATAGCTCAGTGGTTTGAGCATTGGCCTGCTAAACCAGGGTTGTGAGTTCAATCCTTGAGGGGGCCATTTGGGATCAGGGCAAAAATTGGGGATTGGTCCTCCTCTGAGCAGGGGGTTGGACTAGATGACCTCCTGAGGTCCCTTCCAACCCTGGTATTCTATGATCACTAAGGCTACATTTTAGTCACAGGTATTTTTAATAAAAGTCATGGACAGGTCACGGGCAGTAAACAAAAATTCACAGCCCATGACCTGTCCATGACTTCTACTATATACCCCTGACTAAATCTTGGGGCAGGAGGGCAATTAATTAATTGTTGGGGAGTTGGTGCAATTAATTGTTGGGGCAATTAATTAATTGGTGCTGAGGGAGGCAACCCAAAGGGTGCCGTCGGTGCTGGAGGTGGGACAGCCCAGGACCCCTGCGGGTGCTCGGGGGGGGGGCAGGAAGTTGGCGAGACTGGCAGGTTCCTACCTCGCTCCCACACTTCCCAGGAAGTGGTGACATTCTCCTCACTCAGTTCCCAGATGGAGGTGTGGCCAGGCAGCTCTGTGTGCTGCCTCCACCCCACACGCCGGCTCCACAGCTCCCACTGGTCATGGTGACTGCAGGTGAAGGCAGTGCGCAGAGCTCCCTGGCCATGCCTCCCCTTAGGAGCTGAGCGAGGGGGATATCACCACTTCTGGGGAGCCACCCGAGGTAAGTGCTGTCCGGAACCTGCCTCATCCCATCCCGTGCCCCAACCCCCTGCGCCCTCCCACACCCAAACTCCTGCTGCTGCTGGAGAGGGCAGGGGGCGCAGTGGCCCAAGACTGCCCCAGCAATGGCCAGTGCCACTGGCCCAGGGGCTGCCTGAGCTGCTCAGGTGGTCCCCAGGCCAGGTGCACCAGCCTCTTCAGAAGTCATGGAGGTCACAGAAAGTCACGGAGTCTGTGACTTCCATAACCTCCATGACAAACTCGCAGCCTTAGTTATCATCAGCAGAGGTGAAAAACAGGTTTTTGGCCAGACAAGAGATGTTCATTCACCTGTCTCTGTCGGGTAGGTTCATTCACTTAACTCTCTGCTGAGATGTAAATTAAGCATTGTAAGCTTACACAATGGATACCCATTTCCATATGAAATCCTTGAAAAGATATGAAGTCAACAGGAACATAACACATAGGAAAAAACAAGCCACAGGTGGTTGCCCTGGCTGTTTGCGAAGACAATGATCTTTAGGGGGTCTATCTAGGAAGCAAAGGAAACACCCCACCATCCTGCACCTAGGAAGTAAACAGTGTGTTAACATACATGAAAACAGACTCTCAGCCAACCTGGGCTGAAAATGCAGCAGAGGGCTTTGGGTGACATGAACGTCTTGGTTCACCTGTTAGTTAAGTTTAGTCTCTAGAAAAGGACTAGATGATTTTGATATCTGTAACCCTTTGTTTCCAGTATCCTTACTCACTATCACTTGAATCTTTGATAATAAACCTATTCTTGTTTTCACTATAAATACATTTAAGTGCTGATACATTTAGCAAAGTGCTGATTCTGAGTTGAATCACAAAAGCTGGTATATATGCAGTTCCTTTGGGAACAGCAGACACGGCAATTCTGTGAGTAGCCAGTGTCAGGGGCTGGATATCCCAGGGGAATGCTTCAAAGGGGCTCAGGGACTGGGGTACACTTATTATTAATTTGCAAGTTGTTTACAGGGCTGGCATAGCCCAGGGAAGAGTGCTTGAGTGGCTAACAGGCTGGTGGTGTTAGCAAGCTAACACCGAGCCAGGCTCAAGCAAGACTCCCTTATGCTGGAGGCAGGGGGTAACAAGCCGACTCACATTCCTGGGTACCCTGAGAACCATCATAGATACATGAGCAAGGGCCCGCTAGCTGATTTGCCTGTGACAGGGCCCATCTCCAGATCCGCATCCCTGGAGTATAGGCTGGTGGAGGTGTCAGGGTTTGGGTTCCAGTTAGCCAGACATTGTGGTCCAAACCAGAACATCAGTCCGAAACCAAACTTATCCTAATTAAGTCACACCCATATGCATCATTAATTTAGGTACTGATCACTCATGAGATGAGTAGTACTTCACTCTTCAAGCAATCTTGGCCTGCATGTGGAGAACTGTATTATTAGGGCAGAAGCCACCAGATGACACTGTTACACACAGTCTTACAAGTTCTTTTCCTTCATATGAGAACAGTGGGCACTCTTGGAAGAAATGTATATTGTTGTTAGTTTTGTGATGTAGATTCTTTGGGGAAAATGGTTGCAAACAGCAAGAATTTCTGCCTTAATCTCTCTAACTAGAGTTGATTCTTAGCACAGAGATGCTCTCTGGGGATGGGACTCTGGTGTTTGACTGAGATTCCTGAATGAGGAGTTTCCCTGCATGCCATTGGTGACTAGCTCTGTTCCAGGACTGGTGTACATACTATAAATAAACTAGAGATACTAAGGATATAACCTAAGTTATCTTAGGTGCCTGTACACGAATGCAAGAAGCCTGGGAAACAAGCAGGAAGAATTGGAAGTCCTGACACAGTCAAGGAACTATGATGTAATTAGAAGAACAGAGACTTGATGGTGTAACTCACATGACTGGACCCCTGGGTATAAACTGTTCAAGAAGGAGAGGCAGGGGAGAAAAGCTGGAGGAGTTGCACTGTATGTAAGGGAGCAGTATGATTGCTCAGAGCTCCAGTATGAAACTGGAGAAAAGCCTGTTGAGAGTCTTTGGGTTAAGTTTAGCAGCGAGAGCAACAAAGCTGGTGTTGTGGTGGGTGTCTCCTATCAACCACCGGACCAGGAGGATGAGGTAGACGATGTTTTCTTTGGACAACTAACAAATTTCCAGATCACAGACTCTGGTTCGGATGATGGACTTCAATCACCCTGACATATGCTGGGAGAACAATACAACAGTGCACAGATAAACAAGGAAGTTTTTGGAAAGTGTTGGGGACAACTTCCTGGTGCAAGTGCTGGAGGAACCAACTAGGGGCAGAGCTCCTTTTGACCTGCTGCTCACAAACAGGGAAGAATTGGTAAGGGAAGTAGAAGTGGGTGGCAACCTGGGCAGCAGTGACCATGAGATGTCAGGATCCTGACAAAAGGAAGAAAGGAGAGCAGCAGAATATGGACCCTGGACTTCAGAAAAGCAGACTTTGATTTCCTCAGGGAACTGACGGGCAGGATCCCCTGGGAAGCTAATATGAGGGGGAAAGGAGTCCAGGAGAGCTGGCTGTATTTTAAAGAAGCACAGGAACAAACCATCCCGAGATGCAGAAAGAATAGCAAATATGGCAGGCGACCAGATTGGCTTAACAGTGAAATCTTCAGTGAGCTTAAACAGAAAAAGGATGCTTACAAGAAGTGGAAACTTGGACAGATGACTAGGGAGGAGTATAAAAATATTGCTCAAGCATGCAGGGATGTAATCAAACCAAAGCACAATTGGAGTTGCAGTTAGCAAGGGATGTGAAGGGTAACAAGAAGGGTTTCTACAGGTATGTTAGCAACAAGAAGGTGGTCTGGGAAAGTGTGGGACCCTTACTGAATGGGGGAGGCAATCTAGTGACAGATGATGTGCAAAAAGCTGAAATACTCAATGTTTTTTTTTTGTCTTGGTCTTCACAGACAAGGGCAACTCCCAGACTGCTGCACTGGGCAGCACAGTATGGGGAGGAGGTGAGCAGCTCTCAGTGGTGAAAGAACAGGTTAGAGTGATACTTTGGCAATTATGCTGAAGAATTGGAAGACAATGGGACATTGTTCCAGGAAGCACAATCCATTTATCAAAGTGCTTGCAGCTCCTGGTTCAAGGCAGGTGAAGTAATAATAAATATTGAGCGCAAAGAAAGTGAACCTTAATCCAGAGAAGTTTAATAAATAAAAGGCTTTTAAAAAATTAGTGCAGATCTTTGGCTTGTGCCAGCTCATACTTCTTCAGAAGCAGCTTTAGGTGCTGGTAGTGAGCATTCAGATCTCCCCAGAAAACCCTGAACAGCTCAGATTACCAGATGGAACCTTTGTTATTTACATGGCAAAATTGAAACCTTGCAAATTTCAAACTGTGGTCCAATTTCAGAATATTTTTTCTAGGCAATATTTCTCCTGATGTCACAAATTCTCCAGAACATTTGCGCTTCTCACAGTTGTTTTGTTCAAGTTTTAAAATTTCATCTGTGATAAACACTCATGACTTTGCCCTCCAAAATGTCATTTCAGAGCTGCCTGTATTTCTACTTGCATATATGTTCCTATCAGAATATACCTATCAGAGATTTTGTTCCCCAGTCTGCGCATAGAGCTTAATGCTAACGTGGAGCAAAAACACAGAGATGGAAAAGCTCCCTGGTGCCATTCCTTGTAACACCCTCTGGCATTCCATGCCCTACCTGCAGATATTCTTCGTTTCAAACTAATTTTTACTTAAAAAAATATAAAGCAAAAACCAAACAAAAAATCTTGCATGCACATTTGTATTTGCTGTTTTGATGGCAGTACTGACAGCTCTGACAATAGACATTTTCTTTCTACCCACAGAATAAGCATAGCAAAGGAAACAGCAGCATAAACATCTCCAACCAGATCTTGGAGGGATAAGGTATAGGAGTGAGCAGTTTGATAGTTTATAGTTCAGGTCCCATGCCCATTCGTCACAATAGGCCTGAAGGAGTTAAGGAGAGCCTGTAGCTGCAATCAGCCCTGCTCTGCTACACCTCAATCAGTGTCCAGGTTGGGGCTGACTAGAAAGGACAGCAGATGGCTGGCTGTCATGCAGCCGGAGAGGGCTGGCCTGCCTGCTGAATCCTAGGAGCCTTGTGACAAACTGGGGAGAAGGGGCCAGCTGAAGGAGAAGCTGGCTATTCCCTACATCTGGCCAATGCTACACATCCAGCTTCAAGGAGGAGAGCTGGGTGACTCCTGTTGTGAGAAGGAAGCCAGAAGGACTGTTTGGAATACAGCCCTGCTGCCGCTACTGGGAGCAACTCAGAGGGAGCGTCTCAGTCACTAGCTAGGAAGAAGCCACAAGGAGCCACCAATCCACAGTGGCATTCACTGGTCTGTGGGAGGTGCTGACAAGCAGGAAAAGGTAGGAGCAGCCCAGGGAAGTGCTGGGGGAGTGAAGGAAGAGTCTACAGCCATCTAACCAGGGTCCCTGGGCTGGACACAGAGGAGAGGGTGGGCCTGGGTTCAATTATCTCCTTCAGTCCCAGAGGGGAAGTACAGGCTTCAAGACTGAAAGAGGCCAAGAACAGTGGGTCCCAGATGGGGGCTGAGCGTCTGGCATAGAGTCCATGAAACACTGAGTTTGCCTGTTTTGTTGGACTATTGGAAGGGGAGGGACTGTAGGGGACTGAGTGCTGAGTTGCAAGAAGCAGACCACTGCAGGGGGCACTAAAGGAGGAGAGCCTGTTGCACCTTGCCTGGCCACCAGGGGATGCTTTGGCCAGGAGTCACATGCTTACATGGACATTGGTTAAAAGTTCCATGCAATTTTCATGTTTGTGCAGCATAAATATAGTCCTGTTGCAAAATTAGTGCTGATACAAAGAACCCACCTGGTTGTCTGTTGAAATGCACTGGAAGATAATTGCATCTCAGCCTTTTGGTTCTCCAGGGTTTGTGCTGGGACGCAGAAATGCAACTTCAAAAGATGGGAAATAAAAAGGGAGCGGGACACTAAAAACATCTTTGAAGATCAGGCAACAGATGACACACTCAACTATAGCTCTCAATGCCCACAAAAACATCCATAGAAAGGCCAATATCCTCTACAGACAACCAATAAAAAACAGTCAGTGCTGTTTGTATTCATATGGAGAACAAACACCTCCAAACCTATCAGTCCTCCAGCTCATTCCATGTATAACCGAAACCCTCTCCTAAGATAATTGTCTCATTCACATAAAGCAGAGATGGGTCCCACAGTATTCTTGCCAGCAAGTTAAAGAAGTATGGGCTGGATGAATGGACTATAAGGTGGATAGAAAGCTGGCTAGATTGTCAGGCTCAACAGGTAGTGATCAATGGCTCCATGTCTAGTTGGCAGCCAGTATCAAGTGGAGTGCCCCAGGGGTCGGTCCTGGGGCCGGTTTTGTTCAATATCTTCATAAATGATCTAGAGGATGGTGTGGATTGCATCCTCAGCAAGTTTGCAGATGACACTAAACTGGGAGGAGTGGTAGATACGCTGAAGGGTAGGGATAGGATACAGAGGGACCTAGACAAATTGGAGGATTGGGCCAAAAGAAATCTAATGAGGTTCAACAAGGACAAGTGCAGAGTCCTGCACTTAGGATGGAAGAATCCAATGCACCGCTACAAACTAGGGACCGAATGGCTCGGCAGCAGTTCTGCAGAAAAGGACCTAGGGGTTACAGTGGACAAGAAGTTGGATATGAGTCAACAGTGTGCCCTTGTTGCCAAGAAGACCAATGGCATTTTGGGATGTATAAGTAGGGGCATTGCCAGCAGATCAAGGGACGTGATTGTTCCCCTCTATTCAGCATTGGTGAGGCCTCATCTGGAGTACTGTGTCCAGTTTTGGGCCCCACACTACAAGAAGGATGTGGAAAAATTGGAAAGAGTCCAGCGGAGGGCAACAAAAATGATTAGGGGACTGGAACACATGACTTATGAGGAGAGGCTGAGGGAACTGGGATTGTTTAGTCTGCGGAAGAGAAGAATGAGGGGGGATTTGATAGCTGCTTTCAACTACCTGAAAGGGGGTTCCAAAGAGGATGGCTCTAGACTGTTCTCAGTGGTAGCAGATGAACGAACAAGGAGTAATGGTCTCAAGGTGCAGTGGGGGAGATTTAGGCTGGATATTAGGAAAAACTTTTTCATTAGGAGGGTGGTGAAACACTGGAATGCGTTACCTAGGGAGGTGGTGGAATCTCCTTCCCTAGAAGTTTTTAAGGTCAGGCTTGACAAAGCCCTGGCTGGGATGATTTAGTCGGGGATCGGTCCTGCTTTGAGCAGGGGGTTGGACTAGATGACCTCTTGAGGTCCCTTCCAATCCTGATATTCTATGATTCTATGAAATAGAGAGTAGGGGGCACAGTTGCATAGTTGTTAAACACATCTCTGTGTAATGAGTACAAACAGATGTAGTACATTATACACTGCATACTATCCCTTCCCCACCTCAGTTACAGGCAGTGGCAATCTTGCACAGGTTAAAGAAGCACTGGGGATGCCCAGACATAAAGACATTCCTTAAATGCCTTCCTTAAAAGGAAGATGGATTTGAAGACAGCTTTTCTGATTGGGAGGGAAGCTGCAAGAGAGAGGTCCAAGGAGCAAGGGACAGTTTAAGAGCGGAACCTTCTCAAAGTTCAGAAGGGTTTGGCTCATTAGTGAGATAAGGACCAGCCCCCAAATTGGGCTCAGGTTCCAGCTCATCTTTAGTCACTACTGTGTCTCAATAGGCCACCATTCACCTGCAGATGTATAATGAAAAAGCAGAATGTCTGGATCAGCCCACCAGCAGTGAGCTTCCAGACACAAATGCCAGAGCTCAAGTGTGTTCTACACTTCATTGCATCGGTTCATGTCCAGAATGGATCTGCTGAAGAGTTCTTCAACATATTTTCAGTGGGGCTGGCCACTAGCGAGCAGCACTACAGTGAGAATTGTTGCAGTGCCCAGCCCTGTGACATGGAGGGCCTAGCAGAGCTAGTCTCCCACTTCCCCATACAGTTCCACTGCAGTTTGTACTTTTCATAAGCAGTCAAACTTGGTGCAGGGAATCATGAAAGATGGAATTCAGCCTCCAGCCCCTGGAAAGGTGCAAGGTTGCAACACAGCCCTTCTATGGCTATTCAGCATCCCTTATAGGGAGGTTTGGCTCAATGGATCCAGGTCAGAGAAGACATTGTGCACCACTCCCCAGCCCACCTCCAACCACCCCCATGGAGTGGCCTGGAGACCCTCCTTTATAGTGCACAGGGGGTGCAGCTACTGTTCTGGGTGATTGTTCCCCCGACAGCACCTCCTCTGTGCAGTTCTACTGCTGGGGTAAGTGTACCCCATTCAACCCTGTGTAGACATTTTGCACCTAGCTGCATGTTGCCAAGAGTGAATATAGCACTCTGTGCATTTTCACACTTGATTACCACTGTATTTGTAGAGCTAGTTACTGCCATAGTTGTACAGTAAATTACCACTCTTTTGTTGCTATCTTAACATGTGAATTAAAAATATTTATTACACACACACACATGCACGCTACACAAATGTTTGTGACCATTTTAAGCTACATGCCTTTATTTCATTTGGTCCATTTAAAAAATGACTTTATTTAGTAACTAGAAGCAACATGGAAAATACAGAACACCACATGCACTATGCTGACAAGTCACCAACCCTAAAGTAAGGGTCTTGTGTAGGGCTCGCCTGCTTGAGATCAGATATTGTCTGCAGTGTAGTGGGGGAGAAGCCACGTTTTTTAAAAAGAATCTCAGAATTGGAGAATAAGAAACACCTAATTGCCTCATTATCTGGTTGCACACAAACTAGTTCCCACAAGCTGTGTAGGTTTGGGAAGCTGCATCGTAGAACGGTACTTACATGACATATTGTATCCACCTGAAAACTGACACTGCAGCCTTGGGTGGGTGGAACAATATGTGAATTCAGAGGGGAAGGGAGTGTTGGAAAAGAAGAAACGGGGCAGCTCCTGCGTTTAGGAAGAGCAGGATTTTCTAAATGGGTTAGCACCCGTGGTTTGCATTTCTCAGGTCCGTCTGAGAATATAGTATTCCGAGTCCAGCTGCATATCTTCTTATTAGAAGAAAGTCTGCCTTGCAAATTGTCAGATGGGGGTGCCTATAGTTTGACTCCAAAATCCAGATTTAGGCATCTAAAAAGAAGAGGCCTGGCTGCTGAGTAGGGTTGCCAACTTTCTAATCGCACAAAACTGAACACCAGAGCCTGGCCCCTTCCCTGAGGCCCCGCCCCCACTCACTACATTCCCCCTCCCTCGGTGGCTCAGTCTCCCCCACCCTCACTCATTGGGCTGGGGCAGAAGGCTGGGGTGCGGGATGGGGTGAGGGCTCTAACTGGGGGTGCGGGCTCCAGGGTGTGGCCAGAAATGAGGAGTTCAGGGTGTGGGAGGGGGCTCTGGGCTGGGGCAAGGAGTTGGGGTGTGGGATAAAGGTTGAGGCAGGGGGTTGGGGTATGGGAGGGGGTGAGGGCTCTGGCCTGGGGGTGTGGGCTCTGGGGTGGGGCCGGGGATGAGGGGTTTGGAATGCAGGAGGGGTCTCCAGGCTGCGGGGTGGGGCTGAGGGATTCTGAGTGTGGGAGAGAGCTACGGGTTGAGACGGGGGGTTGGGGTGCAGGAGGGGGTAGGGGCTGTGGGCTGGGGGTCCGGGCTCTGGGCTGGGGCCCGGGATGAGGGCTTCAGGGTGTCAGAGGGGGCTCTGGGCTGGGGCTGGGGGTTGGGGTACAGGGGGGAGTGAGGGCTCTGGCTGTGGGTGCAGCCTAGATTCATAGATATTTAGGTCAGAAGGGACCATTATGATCATCTAGTCTGACCTCCTGCACAATGCAGGCCACAGAATTTCACCCACCACTCCTAAAAAAGACCTCACACCTATATCTGTGCTATTGAAGTCCTCAAATTGTAGTTTGAAGACCTCAAGGAGCAGAGAATCCTCCAGCAAGTGACCCGTGCCCCATGCTACAGAGGAAGGCGAAAAACCTCCAGGGCCTTCCAATCTGCCCTGGAGGAAAATTCCTTCCCGACCCCAAATATGGCGATCAGCTAAACCCTGAGCATATGGGCAAGATTCATCAGCCAGATACTACAGAAAATTCTTTCCTGGGTAACTTGGATCTTACCCCATCTAAAAACCCATCACGGGCCATTGGGCCTATTTACCATGAATATTTAATTACCAAAACCATGTTATCCCATCATACCATCTCCTCCATAAACTTATCGAGTTTAATCTTAAAGCAAGATAGATCTTTTGCCCCCACTACTTCCCTCGGAAGGCTATTCCAAAACTTCACTCCTCTGATGGTTAGAAACCTTCGTCTAATTTCTAATCTAAATTTCCTAGTGGCCAGTTTATATCCATTTGTTCTTGTGTCCACATTGGTACTGAGTTTAAATAATTCCTCTCCCTCTCTGGTATTTATCCCTCTGATATATTTATAGAGAGCAATCATATCTCCCCTCAACCTTCTTTTAGTTAGGCTAAACAAGCCAAGCTCCCTGAGTCTCCTTTCATAAGACAAGTTTTCCATTCCTCGGATCATCCTAGTAGCCCTTCTCTGTACCTGTTCCAGTTTGAATTCATCCTTCTTAAACATGGGAGACCAGAACTGCACACAGTATTCCAGGTGAGGTCTCACCAGTGCCTTATATAACGGTACTAAAACCTCCTTATCCCTACTGGAAATACCTCTCCTGATGCATCCCAAGACGACATTAGCTTTTTTCACAGCCATATCACATTGGCAGCTCATAGTCATCCTATGATCAACCAATACTCCAAGGTCCTTTTCCTCCTCCGTTACTTCTAGTTGATGCGTCCCTAGCTTATAACTAAAATTCTTGTTATTAATCCCTAAATGCATGACCTTACACTTCTCACTATTAAATTTCATCCTATTCCTATTACTCCAGTTTACAAGGTCATCCAGATCCTCCTGTAGGGTATCCCTGTCCTTCTCTAAATTAGCAATACCTCCCAGCTTTGTATCATCTGCAAACTTTATTAGCACACTCCCACTTTTTGTGCCCAGGTCAGTAATAAAAAGATTAAATAAGATTGGTCCCAAAACTGATCCTTGAGGAACTCCACTGGTAACCTCCCTCCAACTTGACAGTTCACCTTTCAGTAGGACCCGTTGTAGTCTCCCCTTTAACCAATTCCCTATCCACCTTTCAATTTTCCTATTGATGCCCATCTTATCCAATTTAACTAATAATTCCCCATGTGGCACAGTATCAAACGCCTTACTAAAATCTAAGTAAATTAGATCCACTGCGTTTCCTTTATCTAAAAAATCTGTTACTCTCTCAAAGAAGGAGATCAGGTTGGTTTGGCACAATCTACCTTTTGTAAAACCATGTTGTATTTTGTCCCATTTACCATTGACTTCAATGTCCTTAACTACCTTCTCCTTCAAAATTTTTTCCAAGACCTTGCATACTACAGATGTCAAACTAACAGGCCTATAATTACTTGGATCACTTTTTTTCCCTTTCTTAAAAATAGGAACTATGTTAGCAATTCTCCAATCATACGGTACAACCCCTGAGTTTACAGATTCATTAAAAATTCTTGCTAATGGGCTTGCAATTTCTTGTGCCAATTCTTTTAATATTCTTGGATGAAGATTATCTGGGCCCCCCGATTTAGTCCCATTAAGCTGTTTGAGTTTCGCTTCTACCTCAGATATGGTGATGTCTACCTCCATATCCTCATTCCCATTTATCATGCTACCATTATCCCTAAGATCCTCTTTAGTCTTATTAAAGACTGAGGCAAAGTATTTGTTTAGATATTGGGCCATGCCTAGATTATCCTTGACCTCCACTCCATCCTCAGTGTTTAGCGGTCCCACTTCTTCTTCTTTCTTTGTTTTCTTCCTATTTATATGACTATAGAACCTTTTACTATTGGTTTTAATTCCCTTTGCAAGGTCCAACTCTACTTGACTTTTAGCCTGTCTCTCTTTATCCCTACATATTCTGACCTCAATAAGGTAGCTTTCCTTACTGATCCCTCCCTTCTTCCACTCCCTATATGCTTTCTGCTTTTTCTTAATTACCTCTCTAAGATGCTTGCTCATCCAGCTTGGTCTACAACTCCTGCCTATGAATTTTTTCCCCTTTCTTGGGATGCAGGCTTCCGATAGCTTCTGCAGCTTTAATTTAAAATAATCCCAGGCCTCCTCTACCTTTAAACCCATAAATTCTTCAGTCCAATCCACTTCCCTAACTAATTTCCTTAATTTTTGAAAGTCAGCCCTTTTGAAATCAAAAACCCTAGTTGCAGATTTATTTTTGTTAATCCTTCCATTCAATTTGAACTGAATTAGCTCATGATCACTTGAGCCAAGATTATCCCCTACAACCATTTCCTCTATGAGGTCCTCATTACTCACCAAGACCAAATCTAAAATGGCATCCCCTCTAGTCGGTTCAGCAACTACTTGCTGAAGGAATCCATCAGCTATCGCATCTAGGAAAATCTGAGCCCTATTATTATTACTAGCACTCGTCCTCCAGTCTATATCTGGGAAGTTAAAGTCTCCCATGATCACACAGTTTCCATTAGTATTTACTTTATTAAAAACATTAAAAAGGGCTCTATCCATATCCAAATTAGATCCCGGCGGTCTATAGCACACCCCAAGCACTATCCCAGGGGAGGCTCTAATAGTTTTCTTCCCCAATTTAATTGTTGCCCAGACAGACTCAGTCATATCCATTTCATCGCTTCTTATTTCTTTACATTCTATCTCATCATTGATATACAGTGCTACTCCACCACCTTTACCTTTATTTCGGTCTTTCCTAAACAGCACATACCCCTCAATACCTGTAGCCCAGTCATGACGACTATTCCACCAGGTCTCTGTTATACCTATAATATCTGGTTTCACTTCCTGCACCAGTAACTCTAGTTCCTCCATTTTGTTACCTAGGCTCCTTGCATTAGTGTACAAACATCTTAATTTTTGCTGTTTGGCCTCACTCACATTCTGTACCCTATTAGGCACGGTTATTTTACTACCAGTATAACCTATTAGACTTGTATCTACACTGCCCTTCCTCCTACCTACAGCTGTATCCACTCTTACTTCATTTTCTTTCCACTCTATGCTAAATTCTGGCGTGGCGATTACCTGGACATCTCCCAACCATCTCCCCCAAATTCCTAGTTTAAAGCTCTCTTAATCAGTTGTGCCAGCCTCCATCCTAGAAGTCTATTTCCTTCCCTACTCAGATGAAGTCCATCCCGAGAGAACTGTCCTCTATCCATGAATGCCTCCCAATGGCCATACATCCCAAAGCCCTCCTTATAGCACCACTGCCTAAGCCATCTATTGATAGTCATAATCTTGTCACACCTTTGTTGCCCTTCTCTAGGAACAGGCAGAATCCCACTAAAGATCACCTGAGCCTCAATTTCCTTAAGCGTCCTCCCCAGCCTAGCATAGTCTCCCTTAATACTTTCCAGCGAGAATCTAGCCATATCATTTGTTCCCACATGAAGGATAATTAGGGGATTCTTTCCCGCTCCCTTTAGAATCCTTTTCAACCTCAGGTCTACATCCCGTATCTTAGCACCTGGAAGACAGCACACCCTCCTATTTTCTGGATCAGCTCTGGTTACAGAGCTATTCTTCTCAGTAAAGAGTCCCCAATCACATAGACCTGCCTTTTCCTAGTGACGGTGCTATTCTCCAGTCTATCCCCTGTTCCCTCTGGCTGCAAGTTTTTTCCATTCCCATTCTCCCTTGTAATCCTTTTTAACCCATCCTGTATCCTCCTGGGGCTCATATTTGGTGTAATCTCCATTAACTCTTCCCCTTTTCCTATAGGACTAACCGCTCTTCTCTTCTTCCTTGCCCTGTCACCTTCAGTGACTACCTGCTGAGCCCCTTCTTCATTTTCCAACTCTGCAAACCTATTCTGAAGCTCTATTTCTCCTTCACTAGCCCGTCTTTTCCTCTGCCTAGTTCTTTTAGTCACATGCTTCCACTGACCACTTTCCTCACCCAGTCTCCCCTCAGAATTCCCTAGTCCTGCTTCCATCTGCAAGTCTGAGCTTTTCCCTTCAGATACCTCATGTCTTTGCTCCATAATCTGCTCAAACCCCTTCCTAAACTCTACCAGACTTTCCACCTGCATCTCCAAACCTCTGATCTTTTCCTCCATCAGCTCTATCAGACGGCATTTCATGCAGACAAAACTCTTACCAGGTGCCCCCTCCAGGATCATGTACATACCACAGCTTCCACATCCAGTCATCTTCATTGTGTCATCTGCTACATGGGTCACTCCCACTGCCACCTCTGAATCTGTCATAGCCTTCCCACCTAAATCCTGTTAATCTGGGAAACACAAACCCCACCAAAACACCACCACCCACAGCAAAACCAAACCCCACACAAGCACCACAAGACAAACTCCGCTTTCAAACTCCCACTCAAACTCCCCTGTTTACAGCTCTGTTTGCTAGCTCCTGTGCCGCTGCAGCTGTCTGTGCCTCTGGGGTGGGGCCAGGGATGTGGGGTTTTGGGTGCAGGAGAGAGCTCCGGGTTTGGGGGGGGGCTCAGAGCTAGGGCAGGGGGTTGGGGCTCAGGGTTGGGGCACAGGCTTACCTCGGGCAGCTCTGGTCAGTGGCACAGGGGGGCTAAGGCAGGCTGTCTGCGTCTCCTGGTTCCACACTGCACCCCAGAGGCGGCCAGCAGGTCCGGCACCTAGGCAGTGGGAAGAGGAGGCTCCAGGTGCTGCTCTCACCCTCAGGCAACGCCCCCCCAGCTCCCATTGGCTGAGGTTCCTGGCCAATGGGAGTGCGGAGCCAGTGCTCTGGGTTGGGGCAGCGCGCTGAGACCTGTGGGCCCCCCACTTAGGAGCCAGACCTGCTGGCTGCTTCCAGGGGTGCAGCGCGGAACCAAGAGAGGCAGGGACTAGCCTGCCTTAGCCCTGCAGCACTGCCAACTGGACTTTAACAGCGCAGTCAGTGGTGCTGACCAGAGCCGCCAGGGTCCCTTTTTGACCGGGCGTTCCAGTTGAAAACCGGACACCTGGTAATCCTACTGCTGAGCACCTGCAAAGCCAGTGCAGTCAGCACAGGAGTTAAGCACCTCTGAAAATCAGACCACTTTTATTTAGGAACCTAAACATGGATATAGGCACCCTCTGCTAGAGGGGCCTCTGAACATCATTGGGACCATGCCAGCCAGGAAGATCCTCAGTGCTGCACCCAACCTACAGTTCCCATGGTGCCTTGGGGAAGAGAGAGACTTCTGTGGGGAAACATGTGGTGGGCTCCCTCTTGGCGGGGAGCGGAGATCCTGGCCAAAGGAGTGGAGATTGCTTTGTGGAGCAAGACAGCAGCTGGGTCTGGGAAACTGCTGGGCTTTAACCAAGCAGAGAGCCCCGGAGGCTATTGCTGGGCCTCACAGGAGCCAGGGCCAAGACTGTTGCGGTGCCCAGATCTGACTGAGGTGGCCTTGCATGAAGGCAATGGGAGTAACCACCACCTTGTTGTTTGGCAAAGTGCTTGCAGGGGAAGGGGGACAGCAAGAGGTTTCCCTGAGCCTGAGATCTAACCAAGATCCAGGGTTACTGACCTCTGGTGATAACAGCATGGAATGATCCTATGGGAAAATCACTCTGCCCCTTGCTGTGTTCGCTGGACTGCTTTACCAGACCCACAGAGGGCTGTCCTGGGCTTCAAGATCTTCACAATCGCCCACGCAAGTGTTTAGACCTTTGACAGTCAGAGGGGTGCACACTCCGGGGTGGGGTAACTGGTGTGAATGGGCAGTTGGTTACATTTTATTTACTGATGTAAACTGCCGTTTATTAATTGATTTACTGAAGTGCCCCTGCTGATTTAAAGGGGTTGTGACATTTTAATTAACCTCAGTTTGTTACCTTATGGTTTTCTAAAAGGATAAGTAAAGGTGTGTCTAAGGTAGTCTAAGAGGATATTATTTGTCTGTTGGTTATAATTGCTACTTCTGAGCTAGATCCAATGCATAGATAAGCTCAGGTTTACTCCTGGAGGCTCATTTAGGATCAGTTTCCTTTACAAGTAAAAGGACTGCAGCAGAGGGGTGGACAGAGGATTCCCACCCATCCAGCATCACCACTGGGATACTCAGGATTTTCTTTACTGTCAAGGGGAGTGTTGCCTGTCAAGGGCCGAGTAACCCAGGGAGGAAGTGGGGGGGGGGGGGGGGGGGTTTAACACAGAGTTAGGAGCTGAAATGTAGGCACCTGGGGTTGATAATTTTGACCAGAATTTTTCACTGCCTAACCTACATTAATTTAGGAATAAACTAGCCCTGCTTAATTCCTCTTTCACTCTGCCCTGTTAATAAAACTTGGTTCACTGATCTAAATATCCCAAAGCTTACAATAGTTTTGGATTTTCGTATTTGTTTGCCTTATTTTGCTTCATTGTTGGGCTTTATTATTATTTATTTGTTCATTAATTTTTAAGTTAGGAATTGCAGAAGCTAAGGTTTCACCTCCAATATTAAGCTCAGCACATCACATATGTGGGGGTCTCTTTTCCTTTTAATTTCCTGGTTAAACGTGTACTTGGTTTACTGTTTTTGTCATCAAACATACACTACATGGGCGGCATATGCCTGAGTACCCAGGCCTAACCCAGTAGCTCCCTGTGCCCCCCGTGGTTACTCCATATGGAGCAGCTGATGAGCCTGCTACTAGATTTGAGCTAAGGTGTCTGGTTCTGTCATTCAGGCAGTTAAAGCCTTAAGCATTTCAATCAGGGGGACATGGACTCACTTCAAATACCAGAAGGCAAATAAAAAAGAATCCAAAGTGTGTGTGTCTCTCTTTCTCATAATGGTGGGGGTGGAGTCCAACTCATATTTCTTGAATGCCTGGGGTTGGCCATACTGAGCTGGGGAACCGTTAGAAGAATAAGAAAGCAATATCCCACAGCGGACAAATTTATACATGGGAACCAGGCCTAGGCCCAAACCAAACCCTTGGATATCCCCCTTCACCAGCCTCTAGAGAAATGCAGCTAGGCCAGAGTTGCCTTGTTTGGATCCCAATCTCAGCACTTCCTTTTTGTGCCTCACTTTGGAAGTAGATTTTAAATCTTTGTCAGAGGGCCGAGAGAGTCAAAGGGCACCTGGGCATTGGAGCTGGAGGTGTTATTAGACATACCAAAGTCTGTGGTGGACTCTCCGTCGCTGACAATTTGTAAATCAAGAGTGTTTCTCTGATGTTTCTCTGAAAGGATGTTTCTCTGAAAGATCTGCCCTAGGAATTATTTTGGGGCAGTTCTCTCTGCAACCAATGTTATGACTATAGCTACAGACTTGACTCGCACCGGGGCAACTCTTGAATTTCATGCTTGGCTTTATACACAGGCAAAATGTTCAGCACTTTACTCAGATTTTTGGCTTAAAAGAGAAAAAACGCTTAATTCCTGAAATATGCCATTCATACATAACTCCAAGAGTTCTGATTTGGATGGGATAGCAAAATTCCAAGAACCCAGCAAGCCACTGTAACTTATTTAACAGCGATTGGAAGGGGTACAAACCAAAACAGAATTTTTAGAAATTGCAAGTATCCCATTATGGGCCGGACCCCCAACTGGTGTAAATCCATGTAGCTCTATTAGAGCCAATAGTATACATTGGCACTGTTCCATTGAAGTCAAAGGGTGAGCTCTCCAGCTGCTGTAAAAGAGCAGCTACCCTGAAACCCTTGGAGCTACGCTCATTTACACGAGCTGAGTATCTGGCTGCATGTTATCTCATATTACCAAGGCCTTTGGGATAGGGTATGACCAGAAAGCTGCATCCAGGAGGAGTTCTGTGAGTTGCAGCTGTTGTGCAACTGATCTCGGCTCCTCTAGGACCCTCAGAATTGCCTGTCCTGATGCTCCATGCACTGAGCTGCAACAAGTCTTAGCCAGTTAGGAAGGGGCCTGTTCCTGTCCAGAGGAATGAAAGCAAGCAGGACAGACAGGCAGAATATCCTTTGCTTTCATTTGAACTCCATCACTAATTCACTGAGGGTACATTTACATTGCAGAAAATATGACAGTGAGTCTCAGAATCCAGGACAACTGACTCAGGCTCTCAGGGTTCGTGCTCGGGGGCTAAAAATAGCAGTGCAGGTGTACCTCTCGGCTCGCAGAATCACTGCTACAGGGAGCTTTTTTTTTTTTTTTTTTTTAAGGCTAGTACCCTTAGTGGCCATGACTTACTTCATCTTCTACCTCAGTTTCCCCAACTATAAAACCTGTCTGACAGGTGTGAGGACTAGCTAATGTCTGTACCACATGTGGACAACTTCAGTGCTAAATATTATGTCCAAAATCTTCAAAGTGAAAGCCCACAATGAGGCATCAAAATCCATATGTAGGCGCCTACAGAAGTGACCTTCTTGTCAGAGGTGAGCCGATATCAGCATCAATGGATTACAAGCATGAGTAAGGACAACTTGCCTGGGGAAAGACCTGCAGGACCCAGTCCCTGGTTTGAGGGGAAAGCAGGCAAACCTGTGAGGTCTGTGTACATTTTTCCAAGAAGGCTCAGGTTCATTTGAGCTTCACAGACCTTCCATGAATGTTTAGGCAAACCTAGGGCGGGTTTCAAGTTTGTAACCAAACGAGATGAGGTAAATCAGTATATTTGCTTTAATCCCTAGTTTACAGATAGAAAAACCAAGGCACAGAGAGACTAAAAGACATGAAGGCCCAGAAGAATTAAAGTATAAAATAAACACCTCTGAGGATCTGGCCCAAGTGACTTGGCTACCATCACACAGGTGGTCTGCAGCCTAGCCAAGAATATTGTAGGCTGTAAGGCTTCAGACTCACTGCCTGCAGCCCAAGGAAGACCCTCCATCTTTCCACAGAGTTACCTTTTCCTTGGATTTCTCTGCAAATATTTCACACAGCTCCACCATATTCCCAGCTGATTGGTGTTTTGCCTGTGGCTTTTATTCACTCTTTTAAATGTAAAGTAAACCAAAGCCTTTCGGATCCTGTTCCCAATTAGGCCCAAATACTCCCCCAAACATGGGGAAAATCTCTCTCTAATATATTTTCGAGGTCCCCGGTACCATAGTATCTGAGCACCTCCCAGTCTTCAATTAATTTATCCTCCCAACACCCCTGTGAGGGAGGGCAGCATTATGGTCCCCATGTCAGATGGAGAACTGAGTTACAGAGGCAATTCCTTTGAGGAGCCAATCCCGAGTGGCTCTCCCCCAAGTCACTCCAAAAGCCTGTTGCGGATGAAGGAATTGAATTCTGGGCTCCTAACTTGCAGGCTAGTGCCCCCAGTGCTGCTGAGACCCTAGCCACTCCTGCCTTCTACGCACGCCACCGGCACCCTGCAGAAGACGGTGCACGCCTGTCCTGGGCAGGAGACAGCCGTGTGCTAGTCGAACAAGGAATTTTGTGTGTGGCCAGAATGGCTGTGAAATGGCCATTCCTGCAAACGTCTACAGAGGGGGAAAGATACAGTTCTGCGGTGGCCTTAAGAATAGAGGATTTTCAAGGAGGGGCAATTTTTTAAGTGACGTTATACTAATTGCTGAGTCCAGTCTGTGTGCTGCTGCACCCCCTAGTGACACTCCAGCAGGTGTAGCATCATTTTCCAGTCAAAATGTGCATTACTGAGAAACAGTCCAGCGTGAGCTGCACCGTCCCAACAGAACATCTCCCATTAACATCGTCAGAGCAGAGCCACATCCAAGCTGTATCCTAGCAAACTCCAGAGGCTTCGGGATCTAATTAGCACATGGTCCCCTTTTCAGGTAAAGGAAGCTGTTTCCCACCCACCCCCCAACCCCTGCCCCGTGCTCTGCCCCTGTGTGGAGGTGCAAGGTGGTGATATGGGCATGCCGGGGTGCCAACATCTTCCATTCCTAGAGTCATCTCTCTGGCACAATTGCAGTCCTGCAGAAACAGGCCAGGGCTCCCAGTGGCACGGCTGAGCTGCAGAGGACACGCTGCTTCAGCTTCAGGGAAAAGCAGATGCTGCATCACACTTTGCATGCCAGGGAGCTCTGGAGACTGGTATATTTCCTTGAAGGATACTGGCTTCCCTGCAGGTGAGGGGGGATAACAGTATCAATCCCCCACATAGAGTGCTTCTAAGGCACAGTCCAGCCTTACAGTTATAAACCTTGCCAAGTGCCTCAAGCTCGGCCTAGCTTAATGTTAGAGATGGCTCAAGCCAGGGAGGAAGAATTCAGAGATTTATCCATTTTAAGGCCAGAAGGGATCATCTAGTCTGACCTGCATAGCACAGGCCAGAGGATTTCACCCCACATTCCTGAATCCAGCCCATATCTGGTGGTTGAGCTAGAGCATATATTTTAGAAAGGCTGATCCAGTCTTGATTTAAAGACTAAGGATGGAGAATCCACCATGTCTCCCAGCTAAGTTGTTCCTTAATGACCATCACTCTTCAAATGCTCCAACGTTTTGGGAAGTTGCTAAATGAAGTTTTGGTTCAGGAACCCTTATAGAATGTGAAACCAGAGCTGGGTTTGGATTCTTCCAGAATCAGGGTGCATTTATATATGGCTGGAGGACTGGTCAGAGTTACCACCCTCAGCACTGAATTCCCTGGCTCTTGAATGTTTAGACTCAGAGCCCCCCGCCCCAGTGATGCTTTATTCTGGTTTTTATTTCAAAGGCCAGTGTCTTTTTATAGGAAAAAAGACAGTCTCTGAGAAGCAGGTAACCATTCTCTGCGAGTTGGCTCCAGCTCCAAAGGTGCAGGAGATATGGCCTATTAATATTTAATGATGCCTTTACGAGGTATTCATCCAGGCCAGAATTTCCCTCTCTAATGAGCCCTTCAGAAGCGTAACCCTCAGGGCACAGCTCTGGGGAATAATTTGTACTGGTTCCGAGGGGGAAACGACCATTTAAGTCAGTGGAAATTTCATGTGCTGATTTAGTTCCCAATATGCAGCAGAGACCCTCACTGTGGACAGACCCGAACGGGGCTTCAAGGAAACTGGGCACTGGATCATTGGGCTGGGTAGCTGGCATGGGCTGTTCTGATGCACCCTGCTGCACTCGGTCACTTGAAGAGCATGTCTAGGCAGACCACATTGGGTACGATCAATTCCTTCCATTTTCTGTGACAAAAACCTGGTGACTGCAGGGCTTCCCATCCCATTCACTAGCCTGGATAAGTTGGAGAGCCAGAATCTACCAGTATATTCCACACACCCCATGCCCTCAGGAGAGGAGGGCTGCCAAATGTCATGTAGCAGGAATTTACTCCCAGTCCACATCACGCCTGCCCACAGCCTTGATGGAATCTCATGCACTCCATGGGGCTGACGTCATTGAGCAGTTTACCCCTCAGTGAGTCCTCTTGGGGCACCGGCCACAAGGGCAGGGAGACTATACTCACTATTTTAGTCACCCCTGGGCTGTGGGAACGGCCCCTTACACAGGTTGGGTAAAGAAGGAAAGTTCCATTTTTATATTGCTCAACTAAGCATGAACAGTTCCAGACCCAGCCTCTTGGGTGCTGTGCATAGTGGTGTGGTTGCGGCCGACAGGCATCAGTAATGTTGGGGGTTTGTCTACATCATTTCATAGACCAAATGGTAAGGCTAGCTGTAGCGCAAGTTGATCTCCACCTTGCCCTCCTAGCGGACATCAGGATTATAGGTTTCATTCCTTCCTGGTCAAAGGCATCCCAGAGAGGGAAGTGGTTAATTTTGGCTGGGTTTTAGGTTGTCACTGCAACAAGTTTCCAAAAAGATTCCCTGGAATAAAATCATCCAATTCACTTTGGCTCTGCGGGCCCCTTCTCATGACGCATTCCTGAAAATATTCTAGGGAAGAAGTTGGCTGGCAGAGATACTCACCAAACAGGGAAATCGACATGAATGCTAAAGAGTAGTCACAGAAAGCAAATCTGAAGTTTAGAAATAGGAATATTCACAGTCAGGCTTCTGGTATAAGACTTACACGTGCAACCATTTCTACCAGGTCTTGTCAGCAGCAAAAAGGGCTAGGTTCAATTCTGTAGGGGTTCTTTCTAAAGCCAAGCAACACCAGCTCAAGCCCCCCCCCGAAACCTGGGAAAATATATATATACCGCCTTGTGTGCCCTTGATAGGCAATACTTCCTCACTCACAAGCATTGAGTGCAGGGGTTTAAAACCAAGAGAACTTTACTGGGTGGGGAGGGAGAGAGAAAAGCACATGGACAACAGAATGAATTTGGGAAAACCAGCAATTAATAAATGAACAGTTTTATGTAAAATTCCCCCAGCCACCTCAGGTGTCTCAGCAATAGTCCCAACAACCTCACTCCTCCTCTGGTAGTTGTAAGTGGCTGATGCATTCTACCATATCCCTGCTCCCCACTCAGTTGTTTGTTGTCCTAGAGTGATAGAGTCCAAGGATTCTATGAGGTCAGTGGTGTCTGAGCTGCTACAAGGGCTCTACTATATGACCCAGCTGAGGTGCTTTCAGCTTTAATTACTAGGAAGGGAGGCTTAAACCAGAATCCTATTGGTAGATTCATCTGTCAAGTAAGCTCTTTACCATTCACTGTTGTACTGCATTTGCTATTTAACTTTTTAGATAGAAATAAATAGCATATAGAATCCTTAACAGAGTACTTCATCCCCAAAGAGTCCCATGGAAGTAGAACCAGAGCCTACCCTCGCCGAGCTCCTTTACCCAATCATGCCCGATTACAGTTGCAGTCAGGGTGACCCCTCACCCCAAGCACATTTGGTGCAGTTCTCTCATCCCTTCATTTCCCAACAGGGGCAACAGCATTTTATTTCCCCCAGGCTCAAAACTCAACTGTATGTTAACCAAAAGTGCCCCAAACTGTCACATAGCTGAAACGCAAATGAGATGTGGCCCACTCAGTCATTTACCCTTGTTCCCCAACAGATGGCATCAAATAGCTCCCTCCCCTGTGTAGCCTCAGTTCATCTGGAGTTCCCAAGCAGCTCTGAGCCATTCTTCTCCCTGTATGTCAACAGGTGTCAATAGTGAGCTCTCTGCTCTTGAAGGCTTCAGGCTACAGGACCTTACATATGTCATACCAGTGTCCTGGCTAGGTCACCAACAGTGGGAATTAAACCTAGGACATCAGTTCTCAATTCCTGAGTGTCTCCTGTCTGAGCTAAAAACACTTGTGTGGGATAGCCAAGCTGGTAGCAGACACATCAATCTCTAGGTGGCCTAGCTACCAGCAGAGGGGGGAAGAATGCCACACCAACTGGGCATGGCTTTTGTGCATGAATATAACATGTGAACAGAAGCCAGACCACATGACCTGCATCAAATCAAACTAACACAGCTCAAACTTAAATTAATGACTACTCACAAAAAATAGCTCACCCACAGTCCAGAAAGCAAAAAGGATTCATAGACTTTATTTGGTGAATAGCTATGGAGGAGTTAGTATTTAAATTAGATCAGCCCCAGGCAGGCCCCATCAAACTAGGTGCTGTGCAAACCTGAAGGAAAGACACAATTCCTGAAAAAGAAAGCTTAAATCTGAGCAGAAAAATGGAGTCAGTGACTTGCTAAGAACGATTTACTATCCCATAATAAAGCTCATAGCCATGGTTTTAATTTTCCTCTTCTGCTTCTGCAATCTCAAATCAAAGCTTAATGACTTCTTAGCCATGCTTCCACTGCTCCTTGCCTTTCTACTAATGGTGAGCTCAGACCAGGCTGGCTCAAGGGAGCTGGCTGTATTTCCCATCACCTGAGAAGAAAGCAGGGAAGAGGCAGGAAGGGAACGTTGACATGGAAATGGTTGAAATATTAGTGGGTTGTGATTTACTCTAAGGTGCCCAACCCCACTGAACAGCAGCGGGAATTGGGGTCAGATTTTCAACAGCATCTAAGTGACTTGGCTCCTTCTTTGAAAATCCCAGCCCATGGAGATAATCTTCACAGGAACTAATATTCATAATCACATATATATAACAGGCACCCACACTTTTCCATGCATCTATAATTTACATGAGCTGGATTACTTTAATGCTCACCCACAATTCTTTACCAGCATTTTGCCTAGCCATTGTTGTGACTCCTTCCACTAGGTCACTGGTATTGCCGAAGAATTTTTGTGGTCCACCTTATTATCTTGAGCATCCTACACAGCAATGACTCTAGAAAGGGAAGAGCTAGTGGAGGTCATGTAAGCCAGCCCTGAATCACTACAGGATTATTTTTTTTTAAAGCTGGTCAAATAAACGTTTTGAAAAAGCGTATTAAAGCCCTGGCTAGTTTCTCCAGGGAGCGATCAAGATAATTTTCCTTGGCCAGAGCGTGGTAGCAGGGTCAGGCTGTCAGCTTCTATTAAGATTCAGATTTGCGTCACTGCATGGAAAGTGTTTAGCTGTATTGCTTCTCATTAGATTGCTGTAGAATAAATCTAATCATTAACTTACTACACTTGGCTGATTTTAAGGTTAGAAATCTAGCTCTCTTGCTGCCCCAGCGGGGCTGTAACCACACCGAGTTCCCATTAGGAATGACAGCTTTACAGGAACATTACCTGTATTTCTCTGTAATGGCAAACAAGCTGACGTCTGACAAGAGCAACCTTGCAAAGGAGGTGCCGTAGTTTGTCACTGCAGGAGCTAGTGGGGTCCATTGTATCATAGAATCATAGAGACCTCAGGAGGTCATCTAGTCCAATCCCCTGCTCAAAGCAGGACCAACACCAACTAAATCATCCCAGCCTAGGCGTTGTCAAGCCAGGCCTTAAAAACATCTAAGGATGGAGATTCCACCACCTCCCTAGATTCCCTGCATTCCAGTGTTTCACCACCCTCCTACTGAAACAGTGTTTCCTAATATCCAACCTAGACCTCCCCCACTGCAACTTGAGACCATTACTCCTTGTTCTGTCATCAGCTACCACTGAGAACAGCCGAGCTCCACCCTCTTTGGAACCCCCCTTCAGGTAGTTGAACTCTGCTATCAAATCCCCCCTCACTCTTCTCTTCTGGAGACTAAACAAGCCTCTCCTCATAAGTCATGTGCCCCATCCCCCTAACCATTTTCATTGCCCTCCCCTGGACTCTCTCCAATTTGTCCACATCCCTTCTATAGTGGGCGGGACCAAAACTGGACGCACTACTCCAGGTGTGGCCTCACCTGTGCCGAATAGAGGGGAATAATCACTGCCCTCGATCTGCTGGCAATGCTCCTACTAATGCAGCCCAATATGCCGTTAGCCTTCTTGGCAACAAGGGCACACTGCTGACTCATATCCAACTTCTCATCCACTGTAATCCCCAGCTCTCTTTCTGCAGAACTGCTGCTTAGCCGGTCCCCAGCCTGTAGCGGTGCATGGGATTCTTCCTTCCTAAGTGCAGGACTCTGCACTTGTCCTTGTTTAACCTCAGATTTCTTTTGGCCTTCACTACACACTTAACACAGGCTCTTACCCGTGGTTTAGCCCAACCTCCCCAAATATCCACACAGAAGCACTTTTACCCAGCTCAATATGGCACTGAACCTGAGCTTGCTTGCCCAGCTGTGGGTATAAGTTTGGCGCTCAGGATACAGCAGAAGCCTTGGGTCACAGAGGTCGGGTTGTGATAGTTCTCCAAGGCCTTCCCACCATTCCCCCAGGGCTGTCGTTCCTGCCTTTCTTCCTCCTCACTTCTGGTGTCCCTCCCAGTTTAAATACACCTGGTCAGTGGTCACGCCCCTCCCTCTGCACAGCCTGTCCCGTTCCCTCACAGCTCGCTGGTACCACAATGCTGCCCAGGACCGCTTCATCCCAGCAGGCTGCCAGTTGGCCAGAGGTGCACACCCAGGGTCCGGTGGACCTCTGCTGTGGGTCCAGTCATTGCCACGATTGCAGGAGGTGCACCCAAAATCAGCTGCTCTACAACAGCGTTGCTGAGAGGCTGGAGGAGAAGACTAAGATGAGTGCACCTCAGTGCCAGCAGAGAAATAAAATACTGCTAAGGGCATATACTTCAAGGCAAAGGACACCAGTGGCAAATCTGGATTCCCTCATTCACTTGCCCCTACTAAGAGTAGGGCCAGGTGCTCAGCCCTGCCCTAAGCCCGGTGCCCAGTACCTGGCTTGATGGGCTATTAAAGTGAATCAGTCTGATTTTTAGACTAGGAGAGAGGGACCAGCCGAGCCAGAGGAGACCCGGGCAGCTGAGGAAGCAGGAACAGCCCCCAGACCAGACCATGCAGCCAGGCCGACTGGAGGATGTCCTCCAGTCCATAGACCTGTCTGGGGAAGGGCCTGGGGAACAGAACAGAGAAGAAGCAGCTTCAGAAGCAGAGTCACAGCTGGGTAAGAAACCCCCACCATTTCTGTTATAGCCTGGGCGGGAGTTGCAGCAGAAGTCGGAGCATTTTAACTGTTTATGACCAATGGAATTATTGTCATAGAGCATAGTAAGTGTGATGGAGTGGACTTTGCTTCAGTTGAGCACGGAAGCCACACCCTTCCTCCCCCCTATAATGTGTGATCCAAGATGGATTCCAAGTGGGGAGAAAATTACATGCACCCAGTGATTTATTCTAGCTGGGGTTTACCTGCTGACTGCTAAATGAAGACATTTATGTACAAGGAATTAATCCATGGCCCAGTGGGGTGTAAATCTACAGCACTCCAGCGTGCTGCACTCTATATGTCCATGTGGACCCTGCTGCTGTGCACTGAAAGTTCCCCAGCGTGCTTTGACTTACTCCTGTTTGAAGCAGCAGTACGCAAAATGGGGAGGAAGGGTGCAGGTATCTGGGCTAGGGGGTGTCCCATGGCTGGGCTCTGGGGGCAGAGAAACAGGAACTGGGTTGTCATAGGGGTTTCTTTAACTCTCAACTCCTGGGGGGATTTTTGTGTGTGTCTGTATTATTACAGACATACTTACTGATGGGTATTTTGCAATAAATTACCAAAATAATTGAAACTGGTGTGACTATATAGTGTTATTTTGACAAATAAAATATGCAGAGTTTTTCTGAATTATAAAATATTGTGCACAGAATTTTAATTTTTTTGGCGCAGAATTGCCCCAGGAATAAGATTACATATCTCTTTACATGTCACTAAAATCCAACCCATCAATTTTTCCCAGTTCTTTACTTGTTGGTCTGTTCCTGTCCTTATCTTTGTCTTGGATATAAGCATTGCAGGTACTGATCTGTGAAGTCACCTCCGAGGTTTGTACTAGGGTATGTCCTGTCCTTTTGGGGGGACAATCCAGTACTGACCTATTAGAGTGACACCTACTTGTTGCTATGGTAAAAAAAACCTCATATATCCTGATTCTGACAGTTTTCCTATTCACCGCAGGCAAAACTTACTTCAGCTAATGCAGGGTGTTATGGGATGCAGAATTATAAAAGATATAGGCTAATTTGGGCTATATAATTGTTATTAATATTGTGTGTTTAATGCATACTAATATCATGCATACTAATAAAAGTCTAGCGAGAAGATAAAAATGTCAATTTGTGGTCTTGCTGTGACGCAGAACTTTAAAAAGGAGAAACTTTTCTGTCTTTCCATGGACATAAAAACCTCACACTTGGCCGTGGCAGAGCCTTTCACCTCTGCTGGCCCGAGGCAGCCACCCAACCTCCTGGGGTGAGGACCTTGAATAACTGGAGGAAAGGGAAAGGATCAAGGATGACCTGCTCTAAGAAATGCAGAATTTAAGCCACAGGCTGGACCACCATATGAATTCCAGAAGCACCAGCTGGCATGGGAGGAGTGGTAGGAGACGGACCAACAGCAGCTCAGGAAACTGTTTGACCCACTGCTTGCCCTGATGGCCAGCAGGCTGCAGATCCCAACACACTTCTAGTTCCGTTTCAGAGTAGCTTATTTTGGTTTAGCTTAAGCGGATTCCTAATCAGTTTAAAATAACCAGGCTTATTTCAGTTTTAAGCTGAAATCAGAGCAGCCACGCCGCCTTTTGCCCCGCTTTCACTAAACCAGTTTAAAAATCACACCTTAAGTTAAACCAGTGCCTCTCTCTGTATAGACCAGACTTTAGGAATTGGTTTAAGCTAAACCAAAATAAGCAACTTTTAAAGCAAAATCAGTGTCCAAACGGGGGTGTGCATCAGTTTAACTGGATGGGTTTTCAAAACAATATCATTGACACCAGTCAACTTCTGAGAGTAGACAAGCCCATAGGCTCCCTACAGAACTTGGGAAGGGAAGGGCAGAGCCTCACATGCATCCACTAACTCCCAGGCAGAAGGGGAAGCAGAGTACATACTTCACGGTCACTGGCTCCCCTGTGAAGCAGCTCTGACAGAGCCAGGTGAGCTGCTCTGAGCAGGGGGCTTGATGGTGAAAGCCGAGGGCTGTATTTTGTGCCCTACTTTCACATACCACTTCCTGAACCAGTCCCAGGTTTGGCTCTGCTCTTCTGCATCCATCAGTGTTTGATTAATTACGAAGCTTAGGGCCTGATCCTCAGCCAGTATAAATTTGCTATGTGATTTTATGCCAGCTGAGGGTCTGGGCCCTGGTCTCTAGCTTTTAAATCAAAGAACTGGTGTTCAAGACATCTGAAGTTTATTCCCAGCTCTGTCACGCATCTCTTGTGTGATGTTGCCACTGGTCTCCTCCTTCATTAGATAGACATATCTTTACCTGCAACAGATGATGCAAGACTAACAATTGAGCTTTGTCAAGCATACAGAGCCTCTGATAAAAGTCTCAAACACAAACTGTGCAGTCAGCCCATGATGAAATACGGCCCATTGCAGCCTCAAGAAGTTCTTTCTTATGTGGTTTAATTTATCTAGTTTATGAGTAAGCCCCTGCTGCTGCCAACACCTTCTTCTGCGCCTCTTCTCCTCCTCTAGTAGCAGATACATGTTTAAAAACAGTGGGCCAGATTCTTAGATGGTGTAAATTGGTGTTGGCATCAGTGGAGATACAGTGATGTATACCAGCTGGGGATCTGGCCCAGTCACTCCAGTGGAAGAATGGCAATTTACACTAGCCTGGGATGTAGACATTGCATTTTTCCTCAGAGGAGCTTTGAGCACTTTACAAGGAATCATAGAATATCAGGGTTGGAAGGGATCTTAGGAGGCCATCTAGGCCAACTCCCTGCTTAAAGCAGGACCAGTCCCCAATTAAATCATCCCAGCCAGGGCTTTGTCAAGCCTGACCTTAAAAACCTCTAAGGAAGGAAAATCCACCACCTCCCTAGGTAACCCATTCCAGTGCTTCACCACATCTGAGTCAAAAAGTTTTTCCTAATATCAAACCTAAATCTCCTCCATTGCAATTTGAGACCATTACTCCTTGTTCTGTCATCTGCTACCACTGAGAACAGTCTAGATCCATCCTCTTTGGAACCCCCTTTCAGGTAGTTGAAGACAGCTATCAAATCCCCCCTCATTCTTCTCTTCCGCAGACTAAACAATCCCAGTTCCTTCAGCCTCTCCTCATAAGTCATATGCTCCACCCCCCTAATCATTTTTGTTGCCCTTCGCTAGACTCTTTCCAATTTTTCCACAGCCTCCTTGTAGTGTGGGGCCCAAAACTGGACACAGTACTCCAGATGAGGCCTCACCAATGCTGAATAGAGGGGAGTGATCACGTCCTTCGATCTGCTGGCAGTGCCCCTACTTATACAGCCCAAAATGCCGTGAGGCTTCTTGGCAACAAGGACACACTGTTGACTCATATCCAGCCTCTCGTCCACTGTAATCCCTAGGTCCTTTGCTGCAGAACTGCTGCCTAGCCGCTCGGTCCCTAGTCTGTAGTGGAGCATGGGATTCTTCCGTCCTAAGTGCAGGATTCTGCACTTTCCTTGTTGAACCTCATCAGATTTCTTTTGGCCCAATCCTCTAATTTGTCTAGGTCCCTCTGTATCCTATCCCTACCCTCCAGCGTATCTACCGCTCCTCCCAGTTTAGTGTCATCCGCAAACTTGCTGAGGGTGCAATCCACACCATCCTCCAGACTGTTAATGAAGATATTGAACAAAACCTGAGGACTGACCCTTGGGGCACTCCACTTGATACCGGCTGCCAACTAGACATGGAACCATTGATCACTACCTGTTGAGCCCGACGATCTAGCCAGGTTTCTATCCACCTTATAGTTCACCTTATAGTCCAGCCCATACTTCTTTAACTTGCTGGGTTCTCCCAACCCCCTCTGACATAAAGGAATAGTCTCACTCCCATTGCACAGATGGGAAAACAGACACTCACCAGTTAAATGACCTTGCCAATGTCACACAGCAAATTGACCGTATAGCCAAGCTTAGAACCCATATCACATGACTTCCAGCCCTTTGCTTCAATCACAGATTCTATCTGCAGTCTCAGGCACTTGGGGTGTTGGAAAAAAGCCCAACAATGACCCAGCAAAAGGGGATGTTGCATTCTCAACACCTTTCTATTGTATTTATCGACCAGTAGACTTGGTCCTGCTGAGGTTAATCTAAACCTGTTTAGTTTAACTCAAAGTAGGTCTACTTTGTGTAGCACTGGGACAGCTGCACAGGGCCTGGATTTTCAGTACAATTTCTTCCAATATTTTTTCTCTTTAAAGATCTCATGCATTTAACAAATATACTTAAACAGACTTTTGTTGCAACATCAAAGGACAGTGACTGGGATTCTCCTGCTCTTCAGTGTCGATAGGCCATTCTTGTGTACATGTTATAAAATAGCATTTGGCAAATTACTCTATCATATTTCCCCTGGGAGACAATGGGCCACAAGAAGAACTTAGGCATTTTATAGTTTTTAAAACCTTCAGTATTATACATGGTCAAAAAAAATCCATCAATATTTTTTTTAAAAAGAAAAGTGCCTTTTTGACCAAAAAACTCCTTTTTAATGAAAAGTTTTTGTTTTTCAATGAAAAAATTCCAAATTTTGTGATTTTTTAAAAAATTGTTTTGTTTCAGCACGGGGAAAATTACTCTCTTGCTTTATTACTCCTGTTTTAGAGGGAGGAAAAGTTTCAAAAAAGAGGAAGAGAGAGAGAGAGTCTTTTCTCTTGCAAAAGAAAACCCAATTTTTAATGATGTAATCCTTCTGCCAGGAGGTGTTAGCAGCAACAAAGACAGGATCCAATATCTAGGGGTTCCCTCTTAGCATTACAGAACAGAACCGGCTCACGATCTCATGCAGAAAACTGGGGAAACTAAACAACCACCCGCTGGACGCCTCTAAGAAGCAATGCTTCTGACTCGCAAGCTCTGAATCTACGTTTAAAAAACAACAAACAACTTTTATTAAGGGGAGAGGGAACACAACATTAGGCTGGGAAAATACTGCAGCAATGACTTAGAAAGTATGCAGCCTGAAGTAGAACACCCACCCCACCGTACCTGGGGCAGTTTTGCTTCAGTTTCCCACCTTGTGATGTGAGAGTCCAGTGGACGACTGTCCCTTTCACACACCACTCCCCCTTTCCTCTGCTGCATCCCACTCAGGGTTTGTTGTTTGGGGTCACCAAAGTCCCAGCACCCACTGGGACTGCGTTCAAGTGGTTCACCTCCTGCCCCATGGGGTGGGAGTAACGCGTCTTGCTGCTGCCCACTGTCCAGACCCACAGCACTAGCCCAGCGATAAGTTATCACAGTACTGGGGCTGCTGGGTAGAGGGTGCCCTGCTGCCAATACACTGCCTTTAGTTGTGAGGCTGTGTCCTGAGCCTCCACCACCTACCCCTGTCCACAGTGACTTCAACAGGTAGTGCAGATCTTCACTCCTGCTGCCTCCTCTACATTCTCTCACTGCAGCTCCGCCCCCACACCCGGTCTAAGGCTCCGTCTGTTCATCCGCGACTTCAGCTCCAGTTGTCAGTGAGAAGAGACGAGGACTGTCTTTAAACACTGGAGGGGAAGGGTCAAATGGCATCTACACAGAGTCCCCACCACCTGGGAGGAACAGCTGTCCCCACCCCCTCTGGCTTTCACTTGGATTGGGGGGTGGGCCAACACAGAGAAGAAACCTTGGTAGCTCAGCCAACGGTAATGCCCAATTGGATTTGTGCTTGTAAGGTCACAACCACCTGAGGGATGTGTGTTCCTCTCCACCACTGCTACTCTCCTACCCCCAAACCTGCAAGGTATCTACTGCACCGTGGCAACACAGAGAGACTTTGCTGGGCAGGGGCAGGGACAGGCACCCACCTGCCTCCCCATTTTTGCACATTTTGGGCCTTCGGTCAGGGCTGAGCCATCACAGCTACTGGAGGGAGAGTTAAGAGGTGACTTGGTCACAATCTTTAAATACCTACCTTGGGAGAAAATTGCTGGTAGTAGAGCTCTCTAATCTATTGCACAAAGGCATACTACGGTCCAATGGCTGGAACAAATTCAGATTAGAAATAAGGCACAATTTTAGCAATGCCAGTAATTAACCACCAGAGCCACTTATGTAGCGATGTAGTAAATTCTCCATCACTTGGAGACTTGAAATCCAGACTGGGCTCCTTTCTAAAAGAGAGACTGGAGTAGTTCATCCCCAACTACTAGGGCTTGTGATTGGAGGAGCCACTTGGTGACATTCTCTGGCCTGTGTTACGGAGAAGAGCAGACGATACGATCACAGTTGTTCCTTCTGGCTTGAAAATCCATGGAGTAGAGGGAAGCAGCTGGAGCACAATATGTTTGATGATTCACAGCCTGGCAGTAAATTATTTGAAAAAGGGCAGTTACTATGAATATTTTGTAAAACACTTTGAAATCCTCAGGAGGAAGGTGTCAGTATCGTACGTGCAAAGAGTAATTAATTAAGCCTTTCCATACCACCATCTTGTAGGTCAACTGCCTAGAGATGGGGAAACAGACCTTGGCACTTCTGCACAGTGACAAAAAACCCACAGTACCGAGTCTCTGAGTCCAGCTGACTCGGGCTCAGGCTGCAGGGCTAAAATTGCAGTGTAGATATTTGGGTTTGGGTTTGGGCTGGAGCCTGGGCTCTGAGACCACCTCTACTCCCAGAGCCAGGGTCCCAGAGCCAGTGTTCCAGCCTGAGTGCAAACATCCACACTGAAATTTTACAGCTCCACAATCTGAGCCCTGTGCGCCAAAGTTAGCCGAGCCGGGCCTGCCTCGAGTCTCTTATTGCTGTGCAGACCAACAGAAGTCTAGGCCAGCATTTCTGAGTGTCTGTTATTTCTGGGTGCCCAACCTGACAGTGGGGTGGGAGGAGGTATTGTTTCATGATTTCTGTGTGTATATAAAGTCTGCTGCAGTTTCCACGGTAAACATCTGATGAAGTGAGCTGTAGCTCACGAAAGCTCATGCTCAAATAAATTGGTTAGTCTCTAAGGTGCCACAAGTACTCCTTTTCTTTTTGCGAATACAGACTAACACGGCTGTTCCTCTGAAACATGTCAGAGTTGTGACCCAACAACCGAATTACTGGAGCGTTAAACCCTGGGTATTTCTTAGATCCCAAGGCCAGAAGGGACCATCATGATCATCTAGCCTGACTTCCTGTATAACACAAGCCAGAGAATTCCACCAAATGATGCCTGCAGTGGAAAGAATTGTTCTTCCCACTATCAAGCCAATAACCTGGAATTGCACGACAACAGCTTGGCTTGACAAAGCCATCCAAACTTGAATTAGAGAGGGAAAGCAATGGGGCATCACCCACTTACTCTGCTACTCTGTGCCAGTGGTTAATTACCCTTGCCGTTAACACTCAGAAGTGTCTTTATTTGCATTCCAGGCTGGGCACCCAGGGTGCCCAAAATTTAGTGGGCACTTCGGGCCTTAATGACTCACACGTTGCCAGAGCTGCATAAAGCACATAGGCAGCCCGATTCCTCTAGCCCTGTTCTAAGCACCAAACTCCACTCCCTCGTCATAAAACAAAAGGATTTATAATGCAGTAGATTATGCCGTCATTCAGTTCAAAGTTCTCTCCAGTTTAAACTCTTTCTTTAAGGGTAATTTGTTTCAGTTCCAAAGCAGCTGCTGCTAATTATGCCGCTAGGAAATATTATGTATTAACATTACTCAACTTCCTTTGGCCAGGTTGCCATGAAATGCTATTCCATTCGAAAGATCCAGCCCCAAATGTTTTCTGATCTCCAGATAAAATCCTACTTAAACAAGGAAGAGGCGATGTCACGGCATGCACAACAGTGAAAGAGAGTGACATCACAGAGATGGCTCAGCTCGCTGATTGTTTGACAGAACAAAAACCACACCCAAAAAAACCCACAGACCATTAAACCTTCACAATGGTTAGACAGCTGGTGTGCTCTGATCACTGCCTGTCATGCTGACCAGCATGGTCTCATTGTTTCCTTGTTCTCTCCCATCTGTCTGTCTGTCTCCATCTGTTGTTTCTTGTTGTATTCTTTGTACAGCACCTAGCACAATAGGGTCCTACTCCATGGCTGGGGCTCCTGGGCGCCACAGTTATACAAAGAAGTAATAAATAATAATAATACCATTCCACTAGATAGCTTAAAAGTCTGAAGACAGGCATTTTCCTTCCTTAACAAAGACAGGCTATGATCCCTGGTGCTGAAAATTCAGATACTTCCTCACCCTGAAAACAAGAAATATTTTTAGTGGAAAACATTAACTCTTCATTATGCACTTAGCCAAGCTGGAGTCATTTCATTAATGGCACCTGCTCAAAGTGAAGCACCTGTTAAATGCTTGGCTGGATCGGGGCCTTATTTACTTGTTCACCAGCACCTCAGTGAACAGGTGTAACCCACAGGTCAGTGTGCGTCACTTGTCACCCTCAGGGGCTGATCCTCAGAGGTTGTGAGCCTGTTACAGCCCTCAGCGACAGAGTCTGGCTCTTTAACTTAATCTTTTACTACTGGCCAGCCCCGGTTCAATCCCCAGTGTCAGTCAAGATGGCAGCTGGAGAGGAAAGTCTGTGACGTTCTTGAATAGGAGGCAGGGTCAAGCACCCCCCAGTGGCAGGGGGGTGCTTGACTCCCACCCCACCCCACCCCAGGCCCTGCCCCCACCCCTGCTCTGACTCTTCCCTCTCTGCTCCCTACCCCAAGTGTGCCCTGTCCCCTGCTCCTCCCCCACCCTCCCCGCACCTCCCGGAACAGCTGATTGTGGTGGTGGAAGATGCTGGAGGGGCGGGGGGGAGGTTGCCCATGGACAAGGGGTTTCCAGCGGGCAAGAGGTGCTGCGGGGGGGGGGGGGGGGGAAACTTGGCTGCCAGTGGTTGCTAAGCACATGCTCCTTTTTTTCCATGGGTGCTCCAGCCCTGGAACACCCATGGAGTCTGCACCTCGGACACTACAGCCAGAGGAGAAGCAAATTCCTTGGATGAGCCCTGTGTCATACCAAGCAAAGACGACTGAAAATCCATGCTCCAAGAGCTGCAAAAGCCTCATGTGTGGTTACAGAACAGGGAAGGGAATTAGCACTGGGATTGGGCTATGGCACCACTTGCTGTTAGGTTGCTGGTTCAAATCCCAGCACCAGCAGGAGGTGTTGGAAGCCGTTAGTAGCTGACAGCTGGTCAATGGCCTATGGAAAGCATGTTGGAGGCCTTGGCCATGTTCCTAATGGACTTAACAATGGGGCATCTCAGCAGTAAGAACCACCTAGGCACCAAATTACACAGGGCTCTTACAAATGAGAGAGGCAGCACTAGGGAGTGCCCAGCATTAGTGGTGAGCTGGAGCCGGTTTGCACCGGTTCACGCAAACCAGTTGTTAAATTTTGAAGCCGGTTTAGAACTGGTTGTTAAAGGGGTGGGGAAGCTCAGGAGGGACAGACAGGATGTGGCCCGCGGGACCATCCCGTCTGAGCTCTTGGCTGGGGAGGCTCCCATGTGAATTTTTACTGACCAGGTGGCACTCCGAGCCTTCGGCAGCATTTCGGCGGCGGGTCCTTCAGTGCCGCCGAAGACCCAGAGCGAGTGAAGGAACCGGTTCTTGAGCTTCTGGCAGCTCATCACTGCCCAGCATGGATCTGTTTTGAGGACTTTGGCTGTCCAGCGCAAGCACTGAATTCACTGGAAAATCCGAAGGCAGAGAAACACGGGCCAGCCTGGCAATCCCATCCCAGCACCACCCTCCTCTGGAAAACAGGACTACAGTGACACCTAGTGGGTGCTGGGGAAGATCCACACTTACTCGTGGAAGGCAATGGGAAGAGCTGGATTTCTCAGGTGCCCCGAGGCAGGTTTGTTTTCAGTCAATGAATACTGATCAGGACAAAGGCCCGGCTCTCTCATCTGTCAGATCAAGGTAGGCAAGTTGCGGGGAAAGGGTGGGTACTTTACAACAGTGAGAGAGCACTAAAAGCAGGAACACTGCTGGGTGCTGTGCCACTAAATCCACTGCCAATGCCCCAGCAGGAGCAGGAATGGGTGTGAAGGAGAGAATTCAGCATTGAGAACGTGCTCTCCTTCGGTACAGCAAGAGGCGCACTGAACAAAGGACACAGGCCTTAGCTCCTTCCCAGCACTGCTGTCTGGGATTCTCTCTCCATGGCAGTGCTGTGCACTAAATGCACCAACATTCGCGGTGTGGGGGTGGTGGTTCTGTGTCTTTCCTTTAGGGAAACAGCCTGCATGGGACTGGTTAGGGAGCCTTAACATCTCTGGCCATGCTCAGTACGCACTAAGCTAACAGAGATGGCGTCTTCTTGTGCACCCGCAGAGTGTGGGTATTGGCTGAAGCCTGACATCATGTTAAGGGTTAGGGTTAGAGTGGCAGAAACGCACAAAGAAAGAAGCCCACCAGCAACACAACCAGCTGGAGATTTAGGCACTGGGAGGTTAAGCACAGACGACATCCTGTTGTGATCTTGCTGTGACTATGTGTTTGGAAAACAAAACATTTCAGCTGGCAGCTCAACGAAGCAGAACCTGCCCACGTTGTGCTCCCCAGGTGCCTCTCGAGCAAACACCACGATGCTATCTGCCTAATAACTCTGGGCGGAACGCTGCCGTCTTATCGGGGTTAAAAGGGTCAGATCAACCTAAGTGGTTCTTGCTGACTGCTTGTGAGGGGGAAATGGTTTCCCTTTTCTCAGAAGAGCTCCCTAGCGTGGCGTCTGGGCTCAGTTTGCTAGCGCGATAGCCATCTCCAGCCTATGAAGCAATAGCTGCAGCTCTGCACCATGCCCAGCAGCTCCTGGAGGGGCAGGGTGGGATCCTACACGCAATACTTAAAGCTAGATTTTCAGAACAGCCTAGGAGCTGGGTACCCAGCTGCTACTGAATTTCTATGGGAGTTGTTCACCGAATGCCCTTAAACTCTGTTGAAAATGCCAGTTTTCAGCTCTCAGTTAACTATGCCAGTGACTGTGCTCACTGAGCATCTGCCACTGGTACCCAAGGGCTGGCCCAGCTGCCATACGTCCACACACACATACAGACACGCCCAGCAGGACTCAGGTGGTCATGTTGACTTCAGGCAAGGCTACCCAGGGTGTGGTCCTTCCCTGGGCCAGTCACCAGCAGTGCCATGCCAGGATCTGCTGGCCTAATAGCCCAAACAGCGCAAGTAATCCCCCCCCACTCCTGGTCCACAGTGCACTGCTCCCTGGGTCCACTCTACTCCGCTCCCCACACTCACAGCAGATATCACGGGACTCTGCTAGATGCTAGTTTCCCAAGCAAATCAGATTCCTCAGCAGCGACTGGATTCGTCCTGCTTCTGCCACCATCCTGTCTCATTGGTAGAACCCTACCAAATTCATGGTCGTGAAAAACACATCACGGACAGTGAAATCTGGTCTTCCCCTGTGAAGTCTGGTCTTTTGTGTGATTTTTCCCTATACTATACAGATTTTATGGGGGAGACCCGTGTTTCTCAAATTGGGTGTCCTGACCCAAAAAGGGAGTTGCAGGGGGGGTCACCAGGTTACTTTAGGGTGGTCATGATATTGCCACCCTTCTGCACTGGCTTCAGAGCTGGGCAGCTGGAGAGCGGCAGCTGTTGGCCAGGCACCCAGCCCTGAAGGCAGCGCCCCGCCAGCAGCAGCCCAGAGTAAGGCTAACAATACCTACCATGCCACCCTTACTTCTGTACTGCTGCCTTCAGAGCTGGGCGGCCGGTTAGTGGCAGATGCTGACTGAGGGCCCAGCTCTGCAGGTAGCAGCAGAGAACCAAGGGTGCCAGTCCCACACCAGGCCGTCCTTACTTCTCCGCTACTGCTGCTGGCAGTGGCTCCGTCTTCAGAGCTGGGCTCCCGGCCAGCAGCCTCCGCTCTCCAGTGACGCAGCTCTGGAGGCCGCACTGCTGCCAACAGCAGTGCAGAAGTAACGGTAGCAGCACCGCAACCCCCCGCCCACACACACACACACACACACAGAGCTCCTTTTCGGGCCAGGACCGCTAGTTACAGCCCCATGAAACCTCAGATTTAAATAGCTGAAATCATGAACTTTACAATTTTTAAAATCTTATGGCCATGAAATTGACCGAAATGGACTGTGAATTTGGTAGAGCCTTGCTCCTTGGTGGCCTTGCTCTGAGCACGCTGCCCAGCAGCTACTCTGCAACAGACATGCGGCCCCTGGGGGTGAAATCCAAGCCCAGCTGGAGGCATTCATAAGGAATCCTTTGGTCCATGGCCACGTGTCAGAGCGACCACACGGTGTGTTGGCTTCACTCTGAGCTGCACGCAGTACCGTGGAAAGATCAAGAGCCTTGTGGCTCAGTACAACCAGAGTGGGCATGGTACTCCTAGCTCCAGTGCAGGGTGGAAAACATGCCTGGTCTGTGAGGAGCTTGACTGATTCCTCAGTTTTCGGCTCTCACCCTAGTCTAGTGTGCTTCTGTGTAGCAGGCAGGCTCCAGACAATGCCATGGAGAGGAAAGAGCGGGCAGGGGAAGAACACTAGGACCAGGGAAACCAGATGCACATGGGCTGGCTCAGGAGACACCCACATCCCATGATCTAGGAATGGTAGTGGAGACAGTGTTTCTCCACGTGCACATAGTCTGGGAATGGTTTTCATGAGCGCTGGTGTGCAGGGTCATCATGCATTGCCACATGCCCTCTGGCCGTGCTACAAACCCACCCAAGAACCTGCTCTGTTGATCATTTAAGCCTCATGTTTAAAGCACCTTTCTAGCAGGCAAGGGGGAATGGGCACAGGGCTCTATTGGTAGCTCCTGTGCTATTTAGAAAACCCAATTGTTCAAATGTCTCAGGGATCCATCTCCGGCACACTCGCCTTGCACACAGTGTGCGTTGCCATGCATTCCCCACCACAACAGCGCTGATGTCCCAAGCCCAAACTGGTGCTCAACTGATCAGTAACACCACCAGCTAGTTTCCACAGGGTGATCGATTGCCACTCCCATTCCCTTGGTGAGGGGACCGTCCACCCCCATGGCCTGGTGCTGTAACATCAGGGCTAGCTCGCCACACGCCGTTGCTGCTCAACTCCAGTCATGAGCAACGCCACTCCCACCTGGCTGTGGTCACGGGCTGGACCCCAGACATGCCTCACCCAGTGAGCAGCAGCTTCAAGTACTGGCTATTGCAGTGCGGGGCTGTGCACAGCCACGGCAGCCATACATCTGTGCAATACTAACTCCAAACTCAACTCTCCGCCAGGATACCCTCCACCCCCCCAGCACCTCCTGCAGATCAGTCAGCCCAGCCTAGCTGGAATTGGTGTCAGTCCCCAAGAAGTTATGGGAGTTTGACCTCTTTTCTTACCATTCGCTGAGATCCCAGAAGGCCTTTTGAAGTGTCCCACAAGTCACTGCCCTGAGGGACTGTGGAATAGATCCCCAGAGGACAGTGATGCTCCAATGATGTGCTTCAGCTCAAGTGTGGATGCAAGCACAATTACCACTTCTGCAGTGCAAACTAGAGGGGGGTGAACTGCAGAACCGCTCCCCCGTGTAAACCCTGCTGGCACACACTAAAAGGTACCTAGATCGCATTGCTGTCGTCCCATTTCAAACGTGGTTATTTTTAATGTGCACTTTTAGAGCATACCAGCAGGGTCTACACAAGGCATTTAGAGTGCACCCACATTAGAGCACTCCCCTTTTGATTCACACTGTGGCACCATGTAGACATGCCCTTGGTGTCGTATGCACCACACACCAGAACTCCCTGAAGGTTGATGCGCTCCCTTTATCTGCAGGCCAAGAAGAGTGCTGGGCAATCTTCCTTGCAGTGCTCTGACCAGGAGGGAATCTACTCTACAGACCAGACAAGTCTTAGCCCCCAAAAGATTCGTTCATGTTAAACAGGGTGAGGATGTGTGTGACTGGGAGACCCCACCACCACCTGGAACTCTGCAGACCCTTACAAAGACACTTGTTTACTTCTTTTAGATCTAAGTATTTTATTGCATAGCATCTTGTTACACTAAAAGACCTTCTATTGCTCCTTTGGAGAGGTGTGTTAATGCAACAGATTGGTATCACTGAAGGATATTGGTAAACTCCTCTGTATTCCCATAGCACATATTATCCCAATGCTTTAGACCAATTGTCCCCAAACTTTTTACCCCCTTACCTGTAACGTGATCTGTCCACAAGTCCTAGGAGCAGTGGTTGGGAGCCTGGGCCAGAAGTGGGGCCGCGGTCAAGAGCAGGGCCATGGTTGGGGACTAGGCTGGGAGCGACGGGCTGAACCGGGGCCATGGCTGTGATTGTGGGCCAAGCCATGGCTAGGGCATGGCTGGGTGGTGCTCCTTCCTTGCCCCCTGTGGGGTCTAGCCCAGGCCTTGCTCCACCCCCTTGTGATGGGGTGGGGACACATCTAGTGCAAGGTGGGTGCTCCCCATCCTCCTTGCATGCAAAGGGGTGTTCCCAATCCACAAATAGGTTCACCACACTGTTCTAACTCTCTGAGTTATAAGGCCTAAGAGTCCCCCCTACTTCATCGGGTCCCAGCCCAGGGCCCTGTCAGTGGCAAGGGTCTCCATCACAGAGTTAACGGGGATCTAACCGCAACACAGGGACAATTCTCAGCCCTGAGGCTGGTGTCCCCCCCCGGGCTACTTCCTACTCTGTCCCTTGTAGTCATGGTCCAGACATCTCCAGGCTCGTTGGCACAGATGGCTCCCAGTGATCCTGGGTTCTCCTAGATGTCTGCCTCTCTGCCTGGGTCTCAGCGTGTCTGCCTCCTGCTGTCGGAGCCTCTGGTGCTTCCTGGAGTGGAGCCGATCCTTCCCCTTTAGCCGTCTGCCCAGACTGAGCTGCTCCTCTTTATACTACTGCCACACTTGGAGCATGCCCAGCAGGGCTTGGTGGGTGTGGCTTCCTCAGCCCACATTAGCCCATCTCAGTCTAGTGCAGGATGAGTATACCCCATCACCATCCAAGCATTCTTCCTTGCCCCCCAGGGGGGTGCATCCCACTGTTTGGGGATCACTGCTTTAGACACAGTAGTTTTACAACCAACCCTTGAGGAAATCAAAGAGACAGAGGATAAAGGCCTGATTTTCAGACATGTAGAGCACCCATATCTCCAGTTGAGATCAATGAGAGCTGCAGGTGTTTAACAGCTCTGAAAATCAGGTCCAAAATTACCTGCCCAGGATCCCATATAACCCCATGAAAAGGCCAGGAAAAGAAGGAAGCCCTGACTTCCACATGGTTTTGTTAAGTAACTTCCATGTCTTAAAATCAGGTGTCATGTAGCTAGGCTGTATGCAGTCGTTCCCCATGAAGTGTAGTCAGAGCACATTAATCCTGGACATAAGTTCTTGTAATGACAGATGGCCAAATAATGCTGTGGTTCTCCCAGCAGGAGGAGTTGAGACCGCTGACCTCAGTACACTTGTGGTTTTACCCCCAAGGCTTGAACTGAGAGCTCCCTAGTTACCACTCCCCTACTTAGCCTCTGCTACACTTGTTTCTATTAACCTTTACACAAATGGTGTTCTGCCCATTCTTTTGTAAATAACATCCCTAGTCTGCTAGAATGTGTTGTGGATCTACATTACATTCGCTTAGGACAGGTCTATGCTGCTGCTGAAATTGAGGTAACTTATGTCGCTCGGGGATGAAAAAGACACGCCCACGAGCGACGCATGTTACACAGACTGAAGCGCTGTCCACACCACCGCTCTGTCTACAGGAGACGCTCTCCTATTCACACAGAGCGTCTTCACCAGACGCGCTACAGCAGCGTCAACGTAGCACTTCTCGTGTAGACCTGACACCAAGCAAGCTTTTCCACAGAGGGGAATGGTTTTAATTTTGTCTGGGGTGGGGGTACAGCAAGTTTGTCTTCTGTTCTATTTCAGCAGAGTATAGTTTATCACTGCATTCACTCTCAACAAAAAAGCCGTGTGGTTAACATCTCGACTGTTCTCAGTGGTAGCAGATGACAGAACGAGGAGTAATGGTCTCAAGTTGCAGTGGGGGAGGTTTAGGTTGGATATTAGGAAAAACTTTTTCACTAGGAGGGTGGTGAAGCACTGGAATGCGTTACCTAGGGAGGTGGTGGAATCTCCTTCCTTAGAAGTTTTTAAGGTCAGGCTTGACAAAGCCCTGGCTGGGATCATTTAGTTGGGGATTGGTCCTGCTTTGAGAAGGGGGTTGAACTAGATGACCTCCTGAGGTCCCTTCCAACCCTAATCTTCTATGATTCTATAAAAACCATCTTGTTTGAAAACGTAAGGAGGCACCTTAAGATAGGGAACAGAAAAACTCATTGGATCCCATAGCCATGGCCCCTGAGCCAAGTGTCATTGCTCATTCTCTAAAAGGGAAGCATTTTTTTTTTTTTTTAGGAGGGAGGGAAGGTGTGGAATTAAAATGTCAAGTTTAAATACAGCGTTTGCTCTGTGGTTCAGAGTGCATGGAGATAACGAATGCAGACAGACTGACCCTGTTAAACACTGCAATATTTCAACTCTCCATCAACTGATACGGAAACTACTAATGGACAATTCAAGTGCAAAAACACAAGCCAGTTGTCAACTGCAGCGCTGGTTGGAGTGGGAGGGTTTACTGGGAACCCAGAACTCCATAAACCCATGTGAACTAAGGCTCTGTCTACGCTACCACTTACGTTGGTATAAGTTATGTTGCTTGGGGGTTGAATAAGCCACCCCCCTGAGCAAGATAAGTTACACTGACCTAAGCACCAGTGTGGACAGTACTATGTCGGCAGGATAGCTTCTCCTGACAACATAATTAATCTACCCCCAATGAGTGGCGGGAGAGCCCTCTGATGCGGCAGCACTGCTGTAAGCTCTCTAGTGTAGCCATACCCTTAGTTTTATAATTGGACAGGGGTTGCCATCAACTCAGATTTTAACAGCCAAAAAGGCCCATTGCAATCATCTAGTCTGAACTTCTGGATAGCACAGGCTAGGGAACTTCACCCAGTGATTGGTTCGGTTCATAGCTGTAGCATTTTGGAGACTTTAAACTCCAATCGGATTCGCACTCTGCAAATGGCAAGAGATCTTGGTGACAGCACAGACTAAAGCCTATATTGCAGAGACGCTGGATACTACAGAACAAACTTTAACCAAAGGTGTCTTGATGACTGTAGATTCTTAACCTTTTCAAATCTACTAAAAGGCAGGAGAGAGTTGACCAGGGATCTGTAAGTTGACGTTGGCATGACACTGAATGCTAATTAATGGAATTAGAATCTAAATACCTTTTTCAGTATTGGTTCAGAGGGAACTCTTTTCCTAGAAAGGAAAAAGTAACAGCAAATGTAAAGAAGTCGGAATCAGAAGGAGGAACATTGCTTTTCTTATATATTTAGTTTACAGTTCTTGAAGCTCCAGTTAAATCTGGAGAGAAGGTTTATGCTGTATGTTTTGTGTCATAATGTAAGCTGTGTGGAATTTTCTGACTGGAATTATGTTCCATCTAAAGCAGGGCTTGGGGGACATGCACTTCGTCAAACAGGACTCTTGGAATTTTAGGGGAAGATTTGTTTCTTTGCTTCCAACCACTCCACACCACACAAAGACAGAGCACCCACAATGGAAAATTAAACAGAGCGCCTTTTCCAGCATTCCAAATACCAGAACTTCACATTCCAGCAGAGGGGTTTATATCACACTTGCACACGCAATGCCAAGTGAGTTACCAAGGTCTGCAAAACCCTGAGGATTAGCTTATGAAAACAGAGTTGGACCTCTCAAAAAAGGACTTTTAAGGTTCACAGCAAACCCAGCAGATGTCATCTCTCCTCCACCCTTCCTTAATGATTGCTGTAGGGTGGCACTCAAAGCCCAGAAGGAAAAGCTAGTAAAATATATCCTAGCACACTTACCGTTCAGCTCGCATCTCATCTCAAGGCTAATACAATGGTCTAGGTGGCAAGAGGAGCCTCAAAACTGGCCTATGCTGAAGGGAGAGCTGGCATACAGCCATCTGGATATGTGTGAGGACTAAGGAACTGTGTGACTGTGTTGCCAATTACTGCTGCACTCTTTGGCCCCTAGAC
Organism: Lepidochelys kempii; assembly: GCF_965140285.1. Lineage (NCBI taxonomy): Eukaryota > Metazoa > Chordata > Testudines > Cheloniidae > Lepidochelys > Lepidochelys kempii. The sequence goes on along the minus strand of NC_136390.1, from coordinate 73,263,881 downwards.
CTGCCTCTCTCCTGTGGCAGATAAGTTTCTGAGTGGTACCAGCATATGCGCATTTCCACAGGGGGAAATGCCAAGCTCCAGCTTTGAGGCTGGAGGATCTGTTGAGGCCCACAGCCTGAGAGCTCTGCAGTGCTACAGGCCGGTCTGGAATGGGGAACTGTAGCCCAGGTGGTTGGGCACATACATTTGTCTCTAAGGACTTTCCTGCTTTACTTGCACATCTGACATTACGCTGGAACTGCAGAAGCTGATCTGAAGCCTTGGTTGTGATCGGGGAGTTAGCAATACACGAGCAAAAAGGCTGATTTTTGATCAGCCCAAGGAAATAGGCAAGCCCCCTTCCTGCCTATCTCAACATCTAACATGGCCCCCAAGGCAGTTTTTAAAGAAGTCTTTTCACAATAGGCTTAGTGCAAGAAAAGGGAGCTGGCCAGACGTGGTTGCTTAGACAAGAGCATTGCCCTAAATGTTGGAATGCCTGGCAGCACTTTCATTCAATGATTAAAGTACTTAGCCCATAGCAGAAAATGCCGAATTATGACAGACTGAATCTGGACAGCGCTGCTAGAAGTAATGCCAGGAAGCCTAATTTTTATGACTGGTAACTAAAGCCACTAGCTGTCACCTTCAGCCCCCAACTAAAACCCCTCCAACGCATTATTAAGGATCTACAACCTATCCTAAAGGATGACCCAACACTCTCACAAATCTTGGGAGACAGGCCAGTCCTTGCCTACAGACAGCCCCCCCAATCTGAAGCAAATACTCACCAACAACCACATACCACACAACAGAACCACTAACCCAGGAACTTATCCTTGCAACAAAGCCCGTTGCCAATTGTGCCCACATATCTATTCAGGGGACACCATCACAGGGCCTAATAACATCAGCCACACTATCAGAGGCTCGTATACCTGCACATCCACCAATGTGATATATGCCATCATGTGCCAGCAATGCCCCTCTGCCATGTACATTGGTCAAACTGGACAGTCTCTACGTAAAAGAATAAATGGACACAAATCAGATGTCAAGAATTATAACATTCATAAACCAGTCAGAGAACACTTCAATCTCTCTGGTCACGCAATCACAGACATGAAGGTCGCTATCTTAAAACAAAAAAACTTCAAATCCAGACTCCAGCGAGAAACTGCTGAATTGGAATTCATTTGCAAATTGGATACTATTAATTTAGGCTTAAATAGAGACTGGGAGTGGCTAAGTCATTATGCAAGGTAGCCTATTTCCTCTTGTTTTTTCCTCCCCCCCCTCCCCCCCACCAGATGTTCTGGTTTAACTTGGATTTAAACTTGGAGAGTGGTCAGTTTGGATGAGCTATTACCAGCAGGAGAGTGAGTTTGTGTGTGTATGGGGGTGGGGGGGATGTGAGAAAACCTGGATTTGTGCTGGAAATGGCCCACCTTAATTATGCACATTGTAGGGAGAATGGTCACTTTGGATGAGCTATTACCAGCAGGATAGTGAGTTTCTGTGTGTGGTTTTTGGGAGGGGGGTGAGGGGGTGAGAGAACCTGGATTTGTGCAGGAAATGGCCCCACTTTATTATCATGCACATTGTGTAAAGAGTTGTCACTTTGGATGGGCTATCACCAGCAGGAGAGTGAATTTGTGTGTGGGGGGTGGAGGGTGAGAAAACCTGGATTTGTGCTGGAAATGGCCCACCTGATGATCACTTTAGATAAGCTATTACCAGCAGGACAGTGGGGTGGGAGGAGGTATTTTTTCATATTCTCTGTGTATAAATAAAGTCTGCTGCAGTTTCCACGGCATGCATCTGATGAAGTGAGCTGTAGCTCACGAAAGCTCATGCTCAAATAAATTGGTTAGTCTCTAAGGTGCCACAAGTACTCCTTTTCTTTTTGCGAATACAGACTAACACGGCTGTTACTCTGAAATAAAGCCAAATGAATCATTTATTTAAAAGAACTCTGTAACTTAGATTTTTAGAGACATATAAAATAATAATGACTTTTACTTTGCCTTTTATACTCCAACATTTTGATTTATGGTTTTATATTAGAGGAAGAAATTAGTGCTCAACAGCTGGCAATTATTATGAAATCTTTACAGTTTTAAGTGCAAAAAATACTTTGTTTAAAAGTGAGCACTACCCACTTTCCTTCTCTTGGTGGTGTTTTTAAAAATATATATATTTGTTTGCTTTGATGTCAATACCTATGAAAGACCTATTTATAGAAATATAGCTGCATCAGAATGGTGTGCCTAACAGAACTGTGTATGACACGGGGATGGAAATATAAATTGAAAAAATCATTAGGATACAGGTTTTATTTCTTTTCAGTTCAGTCAAACAATCACAATCCTGTATAATATTAAGCCCCCGTTTTGATGACGATTCCCTGTTGATCTTAGAAAGGCTACCACTGCAATGTCATATTATTACAATTATTGTGGATCATTCTAAAATAAAAATGAGCTGAATTCCATGAAGAGGCAAGACATTTCCTTAAATATTACGGTGGTTTGGTTTACTTTGAGACCATTCTCTTACACTCTAATTTCCCGACCATTTACATGTGTGTTCTTTGTGCTACATATACAGTCAATGGTGAGCAGAGAGACTGAAAGCAGCTTCTATATCATTCAAGTTCTGTGGTCATTCAGTGTCAGGGCTTCAAAGCACGGCGGGTTTCATTTCAGCCAGATCCACTTGTCCCCCACCTCGGAGTTGTAACCTTTGTCAAAATTGCGACCAGGAAGCTAGAGAAAAACAAACAAGTCCGGTCAGGGCTAGGCCATTTATGATGATAAATCATTTCTTCTTCTTCTTCCACACTTCACCTCCCCACCCCCAACACGTTTGGCCAGGATTTCAATTTAAAAAAAGACAAGTGATTTTTGGGTGCCCAATTTTCAGGGGGAGACCGCTCATTACTTCCTGAACATCAGGCCTCTTTAAAGTAACTTCAAATGGGCATCCACAATGAGAAGTTGCTTTAAAAATACCATTGGCCAATATTTCTCTTGGTTGACAGCTTCAGAAACCTGGACACCTTCCTAGGATATCCTAACAAGTAATCTTAATGAGAAGGGATCCTAAACGTTTAAAGGGTTCATTGTAGTTTGTCCCACAGAAACGGAGTAAGAGTGTAGAAACTAATCCCAAACTAAATGCAAATTAAAAATACAAAAGATGGCATGCATGAAAAATCCAGTTAATTATTACAGTAAAACTAATCCATTTAAAACACATTAATATTCAGCCTTTATATGCAGATCTAACTTGAATTTATTAAAACAGAAAACTTTTTCCAGGGGTCACTGTTTTCATTGCATTGTCAATTTGCATTTAACAGACAACTGTTTCCTAATTTGCATGGAACAGATTGACAGAGCCAGAAGAGTACCCAGAAGTCACCAACTACAGGACAGGCCCAACAAAGAAAATAACAGAACGCCACTAGCCATCACCTTCAGCCCCCAACTAAAACCTCTCCAACACATCATCAAGGATCTACAACCTATCCTGAAGGACGACCCATCACTCTCACAGATCTTGGGAGACAGGCCAGTCCTTGCCTACAGACAGCCCCCCCCAATCTGAAGCAAATACTCACAAGCAACCACACACCACACAACAGAACCACTAACCCAGGAACCTATCCTTGCAACAAAGCCCGTTGCCAACTGTGTCCACATATCTATTCAGGGGACACCATCATAGGGCCTAATCACATCAGCCACAATATCAGAGGCTTGTTCACCTGCACATCTACCAATATGATACATGCCATCATGTGCCAGCAATGCCCCTCTGCCATGTACATTGGTCAAACTGGACAGTCTCTACGTAAAAGAATAAATGGACACAAATCAGACGTCAAGAATTATAACATTCAAAAACCAGTTGGAGAACACTTCAATCTCTCTGGTCACTCAATTTCAGACCTAAAAGTGGCAATTCTTCAACAAAAAAACTTCAAAAACAGACTCCAACGAGAGACTGCTGAATTGGAATTAATTTACAAACTGGATACAATTAACTTACGCTTGAATAGAGACTGGGAGTGGATGGGTCATTACACAAAGTAAAACTATTTCCCCATGTTTATCCCCGCCGCTGCCACTCCCCACTGTTCCTCAGACGTTCTTGTCAACAGCTGGAAATGGCCCACCTTGATTATCACTACAAAAGGTTCCCCCCCGCCCCCACCCCGCTCTCCTGCTGGTAATAGCTCACCTTACCTGATCACTCTGGTTCAGTGTATATGGTAACACCTATTGTTTCATGTTCTCTGTGTATATCAATCTCCCCACTGTATTTTCCACTGAATGCATCCGATGAAGTGAGCTGTAGCTCACGAAAGCTTATGCTCAAACAAATTTGTTAGTCTCTAAGGTGCCACAAGTACTTCTTTTCTTTTTGCGAATACAGACTAACATGGCTGCTCCTCTGAAACATGGCAGCTAAAGTTCCTCATACCATTTATTCAGGTCTCAACAACTTCATCTGAAAACAAAGTGATGACAATCTTTGGTTGGGACACATCACAATTTTATTACTACATGCTACCTATACACAGTGTAATGCATTTCCAAATAGAATATTACTTGACACACTGTCATAGAATCATAGAATATCAGGGTTGGAAGGGACCTCAGGAGGTCATCTAGTCCAACCCCCTGCTCAAAGCAGGACCAATCCCCAACTAAAGCATCCCAGCCAGGGCTTTGTCAAGCCTGACGTTAAAAATATCTAAGGAAGGAGATTCCACCACCTCCCTAGGTAATGCATTCCAGTGTTTTACCACCTTCCTAGTGAAAAAGTTTTTCCTAATATCCAACCTAAACCTCCCCCACTGCAACTTGAGACCATTACTCCTTGTTCTGTCATCAGCTACCACTGAGAACAGTCTAGATCCATCCTCTTTGGAACCCCCTTTCAGGTAGTTGAAAGCAGCTATCAAATCCCCCCGCATTCTTCTCTTCCGCAGACTAAACAATCCCAGTTCCCTCAGCTTCTCCTCATAAGCCATGTGTTCCAGTCCCCTAATCATTTTTGTTGCCCTCCGCTGGACTCTCTCCAATTTTTCCACATCCTTCTTGTAGTGTGGGGCCCAAAACTGGACACAGTACTCCAGATGAGGCCTCACCAATGTCAAATAGAGGGGAATGATCACGTCCCTCGATCTGCTGGCAATGCCCCACCATATAGATCCCAAAATGCCATTGGCCTTCTTGGCAACAAGGACACACTGTTGACTCATATCCAGCTTTTTGTCCACTGTAACCCCTAGGTCCTTTTCTGCAGAACTGCTGCCGAGCCATTCGGTCCCTAGTCTGTAGCAGTGCATGGGATTCTTCTGTCCTAAGTGCAGGACTCTGCACTTGTCCTTGTTGAACCTCATCAGATTTCTTTTGGCCCAATCCTCTCATTTGTCTAGGTCCCTCTGTATCCTATCCCTACACTCCAGCGTATCTACCTCTCCTCTCAGTTTAGTGTCATCTGCAAACTTGCTGAGGGTGCAATCCACACCATCCTCCAGATCATTTATGAAGATATCGAACAAAACCGGCCTGAGGACAGACCCTTGGGGCACTCCACTTGATACCGCTGCCAACTAGACATGGAGCCATTGATCACTACCCGTTGAGCCTGACAATCTAGCCAACTTTCTATCCACCTTATAGTCCATTCATCCAGCCCATACTTCTTTAATTTGCTGGCAAGAACACTGAGGAAGACCGTGTCAAAAGCTTTGCTGAAGTCAAGGAACAACACGTCCACCACTTTCCCCTCATCCACAGAGCCAGTTATCTCGTCACAGAAGGCAATTAGATTAGTCAGGCATGACCTGCCCTTGGTGAATCCATGCTGACTGTTCCTGATCACTTTCCTCTCCTCTAAGTGCTTCAGCATGGATTCCTTGAGGACCTGCTTCATGATTTTTCCAGGGACTGAGGTGAGGCTGAATTGCCTGTAGTTCCCAGGATCCTCCTTCTTCCCTTTTTTAAAGATGGGCACTACATTAGCCTTTTTCCAGTCGTCCGGGACTTCCCCCGATCGCCATGAGTTTTCAAAGATAATGGCCAATGGCTCTGCAATCACATCCGCCAACTCCTTTAGCAATCTCGAATGCACCGCATCCGGCCCCATGGACTTGTGCTCGTCCAGCTTTTCTAAATAGTCCCGAACCACTTCTTTCTCCAGAGAGGGCTGGTCACCTCCTCCCCATGCTGTGCTGCCCAGTACAGTGGTCTGGGAGCTGACCTTGTTCGTGAAGACAGAGGCAAAGAAAGCATTGAGTACATTAGCTTTTTCCACATCCTCTGTCACTATGTTGCCTCCCTCATTCAGTAAGGGGCCCACACTTTCCTTGACTTTCTTCTTGTTGCTAACATACCTGAAGAAACCCTTCTTGTTATTCTTAACGTCTCTTGCTAGCTGCAACTCCAAGTGTGATTTGGCCTTCCTGATTTCACTCCTGCATGCCCGAGCAATATTTTTATATGCTTCCCTGGTCATTTGTCCAATCTTCCACTTCTTGTAAGCTTCTTTTTTGTGTTTAAGATCAGCAAGGATTTCACTGTTAAGCCAAGCTGGTCGCCTGCCATATTTACTATTCTTTCTACACATCGGGATGGTTTGTCCCTGTAACCTCAATAAAGATTCTTTAAAATACAGCCAACACTCCTGGACTCCTTTCTCCCTCATGTTATTCTCCCAGGAGATCCTGCCCATCAGTTCCCTGAGGGAGTCAAAGTCTGCTTTTCTGAAGTCCAGAGTCCGTATTCTGCTGCTCTCCTTTCTTCCCTGTGTCAGGATCCTGAACTCAAGCATCTCATGGTCACTGCCTCCCAGGGTCCCATCCACTTTAGCTTCCCTTTTAAATGGAAACCAGCCTTCTGGATAGATTTTAGACAGCTCTCCCCTTAACATTCTAGAAAGTTCAGTCTGCCCAAACATCTCATGTCCCCTTCAAGTGGGATCCCAATGGACCCTCCAGCTGGCATGATCCAACTTTTTAGACAGTTACTTATCTAAAAACAGTTCTGGCTGACCATTTCTGTGGTATAGCCCAGGCCCAACCCTCTAGGATGTGTTGGCCTAAGACCATAAGGGAAAGGGAAACTGAGGGGGGGAGGGATAGCTCAGTGGTTTGAGCATTGGCCTGCTAAACCCAGGGTTGTGAGTTCAATCCTTGAGGGGGCCATTTAGGGATCTAGGGCAAAAATTGGGGATTGGTCCTGCAGGGGGTTGGACTAGATGACCTCCTGAGGTCCCTTCCAACCCTGATAGTCTATGATTCTATGATCAGGACTTGAAGCTGACTGGTAAGAGGAATGAGTGGAGAGAAGTGTGCAATTGTGAAAACCAAGGAACAGGTGGGGAGTGCAGAGAAAAGGGGAGTGGCCAGGATTGCTAGGAAAGGAGATAGCGCAGCAGGATAAATCCTAACTTGAGAGAGGACAGGAAGGGGGGTTATAGATGGAAGTAAAGCAAAGGTGCATGGGAAGAGCTGAACAAGAATCCTATTGCTTGGTAGGATGGGACGCTTTAATGGGAAGCAACTCTGGGATCCATGTCTGAGCTGGGCAGGGGATCAGCAGACCTTCTGAGCGTGAGCAAGAGCATGGAAAATTCAAGTGCAACATTAAAAAAGACAATCCCTTTATGGACAGTCTCATGCAGTTTCTCAGTACACACACAACTCTTCTACTTCAAGAACTACTTCCTGCAAGGAGGTGGAAGGAAAGAAGCGCAGGCAGACTTGCGGAGCAATGCCAGGACAGCACAGTCCCCTGCCTGTGCACGTGAACAGGAAGTAGAACCAAAGCATTACACAGCCTACATTTTCAGTATCCAGGAACAGCACAAAACCACCCCAGAGTACACAGTGAAAAATCCAACTGCAATACAGAATTAAATTTCAAGCTGCTAAGATTTTGGGGTGGGGGCCGTAGGGTGTTTCGAGTATCAGCATTTTTAAAGGGTTACAAATTATAGTGTCTAAGGCCAGGCCTAAACTAGGAAAGGTTTGCTGGGATAGCTATCCTGACAGAACAGATATTGGCAAAAAGGTGCTCTGGCTGTCAAAGCTTATTTCAGTTCCCCAAGTGAAAGAAGGTACATCAGCAAATGCACTTTTATGCCACTAAAACTGCGACTTTATAAGGCCTATGGTTGGTATAGAAACATAAGAAAAGTTACACCCCTAGCCAATATTAATAAACTAGTGAAAGTTTTAACATAGACCCAGTGCAAACTAACACACCCAGTAGAGAGACAACGTGGGTGAGGTAATACCTGATTGGACCAGCTTCTGCTGGTGAGAGAGACAAGCTTTCGAACTTACACAAGAGCTCTTCAAGTCTTGGGACCAACACATCTATAATACTGAACGTACTCAGTGGACACATACTGAGGCCTGAGTCTACAGTCTGATCCATATGGGTGAAACCAGACATCAAATACCTACTTTGGCAACAAATCCCCCAAATCCAGTGAGAGGCCAAACAGAGGTAAATACATCTCAGCCTTTTTAAACTCCCAGCTGTTAACAATGCCTTTGAAGGAGGCACGGACAATGACCTAAGAATGACAGAAGTTCTCAGGTTCCCATTAGATAACAAAAGCCGTCTACCCCTCTAATGAGCTGGTACATAACTATCATCAAATATACAAAGTACATCACAGTTCTGTAAGATGATGCTCAGCATGTGAAGAAAACGTAACTGTAAAAATCTACTGTGATCTCAACGATTTCTTTTTAAATGCCAAACATTGATCTCTGATGTACAAAACACTTCCCTGCCTCGTTTCCCCACATAGATAGCGGTGATATAGCAAGAACCACAGGCTTATCATTTTTCTTTTTTTAAAGAACAAATGAAGTCTGAACAAAGAACTATTTAGAGTAAGTGCACCTGTTCACAGCATGGGAAGAGGGGTCCAATTAGGTATTGATGTGGTCGATAGCAGTTTGCTATGCCACAGAGTATTTATGTATTTAACAAAAATGGCCTCATCCTGGATTAAGGTAAGAAAGCAACGTCTGTTACGACAGAGATCAAATGAGTCACAAATAGTTTCCATGTCTTGAACACGAACACACACACAACCCACCTAGTAGAAACTATTACAAGTCACCCTTGATCAGATTCTCTAAGGTTTTTAATTTAAAAGTTGCCTCTTAATGTCTTGTCTAAATATCAGACGCAATCATGCAGTCCTGTTAACAGCAACTCCTGCTGATTGAAGAGTAGATTTGTGATAGCAAGTCATTTGTTTCCATCTCTGCAACACAAATTTACAGTGGAAAGCTGGAGAAAAAAAAAAAAATCTCTCAGGGCATCAGGGCTGGTGTGTTCAGCCTGCATCTATTAATTCTAGCACAAAAATTGCTCTCCCCAGCCTTGTTAAGGCAGATTTAAAGAAATTCCCAGATTATTAAAGCAAAGGGGGTCTCTGGGAAAAAAACATGAATTTTATTATTTCATTTCTGAGTAAATATCCACTCTAAAAAACCCCATATTGTAACCCCACCACAGTTCAAATTATCCAGTACAAAGATGCCATGTGTTTTTTGTTAGAGATATAAAGTACATCAAAGCCATTGTTATAATATGTATTAATTGAAGGAGGGACTGAGTTGTTCAGTCAGGCTTTCACATTGGGCCTTGGCAAAGACATTTGTTAAAATACAGAGCCAAGATTATATGAATTTGAGGACGTATTACTAGACAGGCTCTTAAACTGCTTAAAATTCAAAGGGAAAATAATACAGTTAAATGAAGTAACGTATCTAGTAAGCCATGCCATGTAGCAACAACTCAGAAAACAAACCTGCAGCAATGAAGTGGATACAAGAGGACTTAACTGAAAAAGTGATGTAACTCCAAAATTATTACAAGAATATAGATATGGTTTGTTCTGAACACACTTCACAGAGAATGCCACCTTCCTGTGAATGTAGAATGTCTGAGAAAATATTTTCCAGTGATTCTAGTGAAGTCCTTTTATGTCATTTAAACATGCATTTAAAAATAACTTGTGGGTAAGTACATTTTAGTCATAAGTCAACTTTTTTTCTTTATGTAATAGGCAGAAGAAGAACTTGAAATGCACTGCATCTCAGTCCCATTCCCTGTCCTCCCCCACCCAAAAAACAAAAACAAAAAAAAACAACAACCTGGGCTCCTAGGAGGGGGTTCCATCTTACCTACCTACACCCACACCTTTTTGGTCAGAGGTGCGGAAAGATCGTCCTGATTACCTGCTACATTCCCTTTTGTTCTAACAGGAGTTAGAAAAGTTCTAAGTCTCATGGATAATAAAAAGAAAAGGAGTACTTCTGGCACCTTAGAGATTAACAAATTTATTTGAGCATAAGCTTTCGCGAGCAGCTCACGAAAGCTTATGCTCAGATAAATTTGTTAGTCTCTAAGGTGCCACAAGTCCTCCTTTTCTTTTTGCGGATACAGACTAACATGGCTGCTACCCTGAAACCTGTCATTATGCAATGGATAATAAACAACTTCTCAGAGAGCAGTAATGAAAATCAGTTAATCCACATAATTAATGAGAGTGGCTGGCCCGTTTGCAGTACTACTCTGTGCTTGAGAAAACTAGTCGATTTCACTAAGGCTTGAATTAGACTAAAGGGAAGATGCAGCTGACTGGCAAGGTAAAAATCAGAACAAGCGTCTCCTCATACAATTAAGAGGGAAACATTTAGGGCCAGGATCTTGTCCCAATTACATCTGTTTTGTGATGACATAAATGGCCAGCCAAAGAATCCCCGGTTTAGAGGATTTCTCCGGTGGGGCAGAAGCAGCATAGTTGAACCTATGTCACCCTCTCTTGTAGCCTTTAGCATAGGGTGTGCGGCCAGGGAAAGGGGTGTAGCTGGAACACTGCTATCTCTGCCTATCCCCAACTGTTTGAATTGCCCCTGGGAACAAAGGCAACCTTAAGTGCCATGATTAGGGAGGGAGGAGAGGTATGAAACACAGTCAAAGCCACCTTTGTCCTTTTAATTCCTCCTGGGCCTTGCACTGCACACAGCATGGCCAGATCTGTGGACTCTGTCATTACACAGGGCTTGGCTTCACTTGTGAGTTAGAGCGCATTAAAGCAGCCCCGGGCACCCTAACTCATGACACATCCACACTGGCAAGGCACGTAGAGCGCGCACACTCCGTGGCTGGAGTGCTCCTGGTAATCCACCTCCACGAGAAGCACAACGCTTTCTGCGCCCCAGCAGGAGTGCCGCGGTGCCAGTGTGGATGCCCTGGTCTATTAATGCGCTCTGATTGGCCTCTAGAAGTATCCCACAATGCCTGTTCTAGCCACTCTGGTCATCACTTTGAACTCTACTGCCCTGCCCTCAAGTGACCAACCGTCAGACCCACCCTTTAAATTCTCTGGGAATTTTGAAAATCCCCTTCCTGTTTGCTCATCCAGGCGTGGAGTGCTCTCAGCGAATCTTTCCAGGTGACCATGCCTCCATGCGCCAAGCAATCCCCCACGATGGACCAATGGTGAGGTGCTGGACCTCATCAGTGTTTGGGGGGAGCAAGCTGTCCAGGCCCAGCTGTGCTCCATACATAGGAATTACGATACCTTCGGGCAGATACCAAGGGACATGATGGAAAGGGGCCATGATTGGGATGCACTGCAGTGCAGGGCTAAAGTGAAGGAGCTGGGGAATGCCTATTGCAAAGCCCGCAAGGCAAACCACCGCTCTGGTGCTGCCCCTGCAACCTGCCGTTTCTACAAAGAGCTGGACACAATACTTGGGGGCGACCCCACCTCCACTCTGAAGGCCACCACAGACACTTCAGAGCCCAGTGCAACAAGGCAGGAGGAGGTGGAAAGCGGGAGCAAGGGTGCTGAGGAGGAGGGGGACAGCCCGGCATCCCTAGAAACATGCAGCCAAGAGCTGTTTTCAAGCCAGGAGAAAGTTGGCCAGTCACAACGGACAGTGCTTGTGGAAGAACACACAGCAGAGGAGGTGCCCAGTAAGCGGCTTTTATTTTGGGAAGGAAGTTGTTTGGTGAGGGCTCTTGGGGCAAAGAGCATTAGGGCTGCATGCATGTCTCGATGCGGAACAGGGCACTGATGTGCTCTCTCATCGCAGTAATCGGCCTCAGTGATCTCTTCAAAGGTCTCATACAGAAGCTGGGCAATCCACTTGTGCAGGTTCCTTGGCAGAGCTACTGTGCTCCTTGTCCAAGTAAGGCTAACATGTCTGCGCCACTGTGCCGTGAGGGGCAGGGGGACCATTGCTGCACACACGAAAGCTGCATATGGGCCAGAGCGGAAGCCGCATTGTAGTAGAAGACCCTCCCTTGCTTCCCAGGCCACCCTCAGCGGCGAGATATCTTCCAGAACGAACTCATCCTGTGGAAAATGTGGGGACAGTGTTCAGTATAGGGGCCCCCTGCAGCTGTTGGCTCTCCCCAAGGCACAGAACCCCAGAGGACAGTACGGCCGTGAAACAAATCAGTCCCCTTACCCCTGTGCTTACTCATCATTTTGGGGCTCCTGTAGGTTGTGCGCGCTCGCTTTGGGATGGGCAATTTCTGCTACTGTTTACACTGTGCTTGTCTTTAAGTACAGGCGAATCATTGCTCTGTCTGGTGTGAACAATGCTGCCTCTGTTAAGTGTTGCATTTTGGCTTTACAGATGCAACCTTGAGATCCCAGCCATCCTTGTTATCAAAGGCCGAAAGACTCCAAAGAATCAGGAAGCGTCCACAAAGAAGCAAACAGGACCTGCTGTGTGAAGTAATGCAGCAGTCTCTAATGAAAATAAAGAAGTGCAGGAGTGGTGGGAGAGTGAAAGGTGGGTCCGCCAGCAGAAGGCGGATCACTGGCATCAAAGCACAGAGCGGCTGCTAAGCATCATGGAGCGCCAAGCGGACTTGATACAGGTGCTCGTAGCAATACAGGCGGTGCACTTCCGTGCCTCCTCCCCTCCCCCCGCAGCCTTTGTCCCAAAACTCTCTCTCTTGTTCCCCCATGTCACCTCCAATCCACTTTCCCCAACATCTATGTTCTTATCACCACCAGCTGCCTCCAACACCTATAGCTTCATCACCCAGCCCTGCAAACTACGACCCTTACCCACAGCACTCAACCTCCATCACCATGCATTTTAGCCAACCTGAAGTGCAGCACTCATTGCACAGCGCTCCAGACAGGAAGGCTGAGTATGATAACAGGACATACACAAATCTGTGATTGTACCGTTCCCCACCGCACCCCCTTCCCTCGTCCCACACAGCACAGATATGTCATGCCCTTTGTTTCCCAAGCAGTTGTGTTTCTTTTCAAGAAATTAATTTTCTTTTCAATAAATGAATTTTTTGGCTTTGAAAACATTTTTTATGATTGCATTAAGTAAAACATACCGTAGCCCAGGAAAGCAACAGGCACTACAAGTCAGTGCATCATAGTAGCAAAAACAGATTCCTATTAACATTGGAACCACTGCACTTCACTCCTGTGCAGGACACCAGACATTACTGGTGGCTTTCAGCCTCAAATTGCTCCCTCAAGGCATCCCTAATCCTTGCAGCCCCGCACTGGGCCCCTCTAACAGCCCTACTCTCTGGCTGTTCAAATTCAGCCTTCAGGTGTTGAACCTCTGAGGTCCATGCCTGAGTGAATCTTCCACCCTTCTCTTCACAAATGTTATGGAGGGTACAGTACGCAGATATAACCACGGGGATGTTGTCTTTGGCCAGGTCCAGCTTCCCATACAGACAGCGCTAGCGGCCATTTAAACGGCCAAAAGCACACTCCACAGTCATTCTGCACCAACTCAGCCTGTTGTTGAACCACTCCTTGCTGCTGTCAAGGAGGCTCCCTGTGTAGGGTTTCATGAGCCACGGTATTAAAGAGTAAGCGGGATCTCCAAGGATCACAATGGGCATTTCAACTTCCCCTACGGTGATCTTCTGGTCTGGGAAAAAAGTCCTGGCTTGCAGCTTCCTGAACAGGCCTGTGTTCCGAAAGATGTGTGTCATGCACCTTTCCAGACCAGCCTGCATCAATGAAACAATGTCAATGAAATGCCAACGGTGATCCACAAGCACCTGGAGAACCACAGAGAAATACCCCTTCCAATTTATGTACTCTGAGGCTAGGTGGGCTGGTGCCAGAACTGGAATATACATCCCATCTATTGCCCCTCCACAGTTAGAGAAACCCATTTGTGCAAAGCCAACCACAATGTCACGCACGTTACCCAGAGTCACAGTTCTTCTGAACAGGATGCGATTAATGGCCCTGCAAACTTGCATCAACACGATTCCAACGGTCGACTTTTCCGCTCCAATCTGGTTAGCGACCGATAGGTAGCTGTCTGGAGTTGGCAGCTTCCAGACTGCAACAGCCACCCGCTTCTCCACTGGCAGGGCAGCTCTCAATCTCGTATCCTTGCGCCGCCGGGTGGGGGCGAGCTCATCACATAGTCCCATGAAAGTGGCTTTTCTCATCTGAAAGTTCTGTAGCCACTGCTCGTCATCCCAGACTTGCATGATGATGTGATCCCACCACTCAGTGCTTGTTTCCCGAGCCCAAAAGCAGTGTTCCACTGTGGTCAGCATGTCCGTGAATGCCACAAGCAATCTAGTGTCATATGTGTTATGCGAGTCGACATCACCGTCAGACTCCTCACTGTAAGTTTGTAGCTTAAGGAGTAACTCTACTGCAATTTGTGACGTGCTGGCGTGACCCATCAGCATATTCCTCAGCAATTCGGGGTCCATTCCTGCAGACCAAAAGGGAAGACAGAGCGCGCAGTACAAAAAAAAGTTGAACGGTGGCACCAAATGTGGACGGAAGCACAGGGATTGCTGGAATGCGAAGTGATGCATCACGGGGCATTGGAACAGGACCCATAATGCCCCGCACCCTCGCCCACACCCTTCCCACAAGCCACAGCGCCAGAATGGGAAAAGGTGATAATGCACCGCTCCCAATGCCGCTGCAAGTGCTGCAAATGTGGCCACGCCAGTGCGCCTGCAGCTGACAGTGGGAGCACACTGCAGCGCTTTCCCTGCTGTGGTCTCTGAGGGCTGCTTCAACTCACAGCGCTCTACATCTGCAAGTGTAGCCATGCCCGAAGGTTCCCAAGTAGAAGAGGATTGTGGAGTGCAGTTTATCTTCATACACAAATCCCAGAAACCACCTTGTGATAAAGTAAACAAAGCCAAGTTATCTGTACTACTGCAACAACATCTAGAGGCCTTGGCCAGATGCTGTGCAAACATAGTAAAAAAGCGTCTGCCCTAAAGAGCTTCCAGTCAAACACAAGATGGGATGACAGAAACAAATGAGCAATGGAAATATCATTCTAGTACATCTCCCTTGCAAAACAGAAATGTGCCTTCCAGCATAGTCACTGCTGAGTAATGCAAAATATAAGAATGGCCATACTGGGTCAGACCAAAGGTCCACCTAGCTCAGTATCCTGTCTTCCCACAGTGGCCAATGCCAGGTGCCCCAAGGGAATGAACAGAACAGGTCATCACCAAGTGATCCATCGCATCGCCCATTCCCAGCAAAGCCTTTTCTATTATCCTAGCAGAGAGAAGTATGAGACCAGGAATCAAGTCTGGATCTCCCACGTAACACTGCACTGAATTAATTAAACTTGACCAAAGGGCCCACCTTAACAAAAGTATGTTACACATCAACTCTTCAAACTGAATTGCTGCTCCGAAGACAGAACTGACTCATACAAAGGAATTAATTTCTTCAGATTTTTAAAAAGCAAATTACATAAAAAATAAAAGATCACTTTAATAATTAAATAAAAAACTATACCACAGAAGTGTGTGTCAAGACCATGAATATGATGAAATGCCCCTTTAAAATGGTATATGTTGTAGAATAATGAACAGCTTCAATGAGGTGTTTACGGTACACTACAGTTGCATTTCACAGATCCTCAAAAAAAGTGAAAATCAGACATGCAGAGCCAGAGCTGCCTGAGAGTTTAAACAATCTGGAAATGTCTAAATCCATCATGGAGTTTGGAGCCTGTCTTATTTTCCAGAATTTCTGGACCAAAGAGAAGAACTACTCTCCTTCCCCCAACTCCTTGGCTGCTTTCATTACACCGCTATGCTTAACAGCTAAAATAGGTCCATAAATAACAGGGTTTGAAGGCTGTTGATCAAAGAGTATTTAAAAACACAAGGCATCACCCTGGAAAGCACAAAGGCTTGTACCAATCTCCAAGCCTTTTCATTTGCTGACCATTTATAGTAAGTACCATAGCAGCACCTGTCATTGCTGCTATTAGTTAAGGTCTATTGCTGTTTCCATTAGAAGCCCTGCTTTTCAGAGGTTTATAGCTAAGGTGGTTTATTTTAACTGGCTGTAAATTAAAGTGCATGGTTTTCACTTCAGATACCATTTCTTCTTAGAACTCTTTAAATATTGGTTGTGCTGCACTTATTGGGGTAGGCTTGGTATTACTTGCTCCAGTGCAAAATTATAGAAAATTAATAGAAAATAAAAAACCTGTAAGCTAGATACACACGCTTCAGAAGAATAGCATACTAATTAGGATGCTAATTTTTAAGGCGCTGCTACAATTCCTGATTTTGGCAGAACTCCCAATGAAGTCAATGGGTTTTTTAGCCTGAATAAGGAGTACTGACCTAATATTAAAGTAACCTATTCTTCATGGACATAAAAAAAGTTACAATATGAACAGACGAGCAACTGTTCTGCTACGCTGACAGGCTCGTTAGTAGAACAGTTATTACTTATCTCTGGTTTCCTCTAGGTTCTTAATGCATAAAATGTGTCAAGATTCTCATCAGTGATTTCATTTTGGGCGCCCAACTTGACAACACCTTAAAGGGCCCTGATTTTCAAAGGGTGGGTCTTGGCCTAATACATGTATAGACAAGCATGAAAAGGGTGATCTAAGCTGCAGTTATGATGCCAATATAAGCAAGAGTAATGTCAGGGCAATCCAAATATTTTCTATATTATTGCTAAAAAATAAAGAAAATGAAATCATACAATTTTTTATTAAAGTAACACCGACGTTCACAACACTTTTTCTTGCTGATATGTTCTGAAATTTTACATAGATGTATGTTGCTGCATATAAACTGAGCTGTATTATAAAGATTTTGGTCATCAATTAGAAATTATGAGTCTTCTCTGCTGGCATATCCAGAATGCTGAAAAACAACATCTGTAGTTCCAGCAGCATAAGAGTACAATGCCAGGTGAAATATTTTCCATCCAGTACTCATATTGGGTCAACTGTCAGAAAACTACTTAAGATATTCGAGTGCTGAGAAGAGTCATTAACAATGACATCTTTGGGACTCCTTGTTCGTATTCTTTCACCGATTAACTTACCAAACTTGCTCAAATTAATAGTTGATTTCTCCAACTATCAGCACTATAGACAACCTAGAGTACGGCTGTGTTCTTGCTTTTACAACACTGCCAGTAATAAAGATTCAGACAGCAGAATTTAGCTGATTAAAAGAGATTAGTAACAAAATTATATACTTCTATAATGGCAAATCACTACAACTTCTATTCTAGGCGCTGATATACACAGCGGAACAGAATCCACCTTGCTCTTTCTTAGCAGAACAGTGCTAATAGTAAACATTGACTTTAGTCAGTAAGGTAATACCTAGCTCTTATCTAGCACTTGTCATCAGTAAATCTCAAAGCACTTTACAATGATACAATACAGTATCATTATCCCCAGTTTACAGATGGGGAAACTGAGGCACCGGGAGATGAAGTGTCTTGTTGCAGGTCACCCATCAGGCCAGTGGCAGAGTGTGGAGCAGACCCAGACCACCACATGACACCACAGAGAGAAGCTGTAGAACCAACTGACTAGTGCCATGCTGAATAAAGTGATTATTGTAACTGCGTATTTATTTTTCTGATTAGTCAGTACTAAAATGCATCTGAAGCCTCTTACCTCTAGGCTAACTTATGGTTAGTGCCACATTAATATATTTTAGCAAGGTAGCAGCAGGCTTTAGAAATGCCAGTTTTAATACCAGAAAGTTAGCTCTACACATAATTCAATTTGTGTGTTGTCGGAAGTGCTTCTCATCAGTGAGAGCTTTCAAAACAACGTACTTCACAAATCAAGAAATTCAGAAATTAAAACTGACCCTTCAGTTTTAGCCTATGCAAAATCCAGCATATAAACAATGCAATATTTTCAATTATTTGAAAGCCCTGCAGAATCCAGCCTTACAGAGCAAGTCAGGAATAACCAAAGGGAAAATAATGGGGCCAGTGTCCTTTGCACAGTAAAGGATCTAAAAAAAGGCAGCCTGAAGTCTTTCCCCATTCTAAGAAATAGTTTCTAGTCTAAGAGATACTAGGATCATCATCAAATTTTGTCCTCCCTGATTTTGCTAGCCTCCTGGGTGGCCCAGAGGAGGGGAGTTGGAGCTCTCTCATCCCAGAAGTGACATAGCTGGGATTTTAATCTTTAACAAAACTTTCTTCACAGCTATTTGTTTGAGTTAAATAGGCATATCTGAGGAATCACCTCTCCCCACATCATGGCCATAGTGGTCAGTAGAAACACTCAAGCTTGGTCTCCCTTGTTATAAAGGAGGCACTCTCTGTGAGGGCTACAGAACTCTGGAACTTGCTTGGTCCAATACAGCCTGAATTTGGTGACTTTACAGGCATGCTGCAAAAGACATCCGCTCAACAGGGTCGTTGGAGGGGGCTGACGGCACGCTTCTCACAATGATGAAGAGAGAAGTTTGGGGTTTTTTTTAGGTTTCTTGCTGACCGAGTTCCTGTTTGAAATGAATATTTTAAGGGTGCTGGCATTTTATTTTATTGTATTAGTAATGATGCATCATGGAATCCAAATCCTTGGATAGACATTTTTATCATTTAAATTTAAATAAACCAACTGGTGTTACCAAAAAGTCCCCAAAAAGTTCTGAAGCAGTCTACCAAGCCTTCAAACTCATCACTTACACTGGTTTCACTTCCTTTGTACTCTACTTTATAATCCTACCATTTCTCTAGCTGTCTACAGATTCTAAAGCAAAAAGCAAAGCAGAACAAATAAACAAAAATTTTATGCTCCATTTTATAAGTGAAGAAAAGAAAAGCACAGAACACCCATTTTCCCCCTTTGCAGGTCAGCTTTAAAGATAGTTTGGTAGTTCATTTAAAATCTACTGGGTTTTGTTTGTTAGACTCATAAGGATATTTTATCAGACAATGGTATTTTCATATAATATGCACAAACATTAAATTTGGTGGCAAGAACAATTTTATTTACTCTAGTTTGGAATCTGCTAAACAAGTAATTTTGAAGAGACAAACATTTCACAAAGCAGAACACTTAGAAATTAGAGCCTTTTCTTGCTTATTGCACGTCTGTCTTTATTAAACTTTTTCTTCCTAGCTCTGAGAACAGACCACGCTCTGTATTAAAGCTGTCAAATATCTCCATTAAAATAAAAAATGGAAAGGGAGACCTTGATCCAGAAAAATGAAAACAACTAAAGATGGCAAAGGAAAAAATAGCAGGGGGGAGAAAACAGAAGACGGTGTTGCCATAGCAGCTGTCTTTGATAAAGTCATACGTAAGAAGGGAGGGAGTTACCCTAACAATAATTAGCCTCCTTAATTTTGGAAAAACAGAGAGAGGCTAAACTGAAACACAATTTACAATGTAATTACTTACACTAAAGAAAAAGAGCTGCAGTGTTCTAAAAACATTGACAATGTCTGGCTTGGAAATAATTTTTTCTTTTCAACGTATTGAGGACATTTTCTGTGTAGGTAACATGGTGTTTGTTTCAATCACCATATCTAAAATCTGAGATCAATGGCCAAAACGTTTATTATTCCACAGTACAATTATTTCGGAGTTAACCCTACATGTATTATTCTGACACATTTCAGAGTAACAGCCGTGTTAGTCTGTATTCGCAAAAAGAAAAGGAGTACTTGTGGCACCTTAGAGACTAACCAATTTATTTGAGCATAAGCTTTTGTGAGCTGTAGCTGCAGCTCACGAAAGCTTATGCTCAAATAAATTGGTTAGTCTCTAAGGTGCCACAAGTACTCCTTTTCTTTATTCTGAGACAACCTCCCTGTTGCTCGCCCGGACTCTGGAATCCCCAGCATCTAAAAGTATTTTCTCTGTGGTGTCCTTGTATTTATTGTAAAGGGAGGATTAGTATGGAAGCCCTGAGAGTGCTCTGTACTAATGAAGAAGGATGGGAAGATTGGAGGCCTGCCTGAGTGTTTATTCCCATTCTAGGCATCATCCCCACCCCAACCAGAGCTGTTAGAATGTGTCTGAGTAGCACTTCACACAAAGTGAGGGCCCAGGCTGTATCTTCTTGGGCTAGTATCACTATACAGTAAAAACATCTCTCTTTATAGAAATCTTATCTTTAGGGTTTGGGTTTTTTTGCTGGGGAAGGAGGAGTAGGCATTCAGTGAAATTGAATGGTGGTAAATTCAAAACTAATCAAAGGAAATACTTTTTCACACAACATGTAATTAGACTGTGAAACTAATTGCCACAAGATGTCATTGAACAAGATTCTAAGAGGGAATGGACATTTGTAAGGATGACAAGAATATCCACAACTATGTCAGTTAATGCCTAAATAAATGGGAAAAGATATTAAACTTCACGTTTCAGGGCTTAAGCTAGATCTCTAGTAGGGATCAAGACAAGAGTTACAGGGAGACAAGTTATCCTACATTCGTCTGCTGCCTCAGACTTGAGGATGACTAGTGATAATTAGCCCCCACTAATTTTATTTAGTTCTCAATTAACAGCAATATCAAAGGTTGTGTGTGTGTGTGTGTGCGCACGCGCGTACATATACACAGGAAACACCGACTAGTCTTCCTGTGATCTGCAGTGAGAAGAGAGGAATTATCCAGCTCTGGTTTCTGAGATACAAATGCTGCTTGTGTTAATGTTTCCCTTCAGATAACCATCTGCCCAATTTTGGGAGAAGAGAGAGGACATGTTTGGAGGGGTGAGAAAAGAAATCCCTAGAAGGTTCCAGCAGCACTCACGGATTGAGTTTGGGAGTGTGAAGCGTAGTGTTATTTGATTCCTTCCCCTCTGCGGACACCTCTAAGTACTCCCAGTATCCCAGGAAGCCTGAGGACTTTGGAGTATTCTCTGTCAAAAGTCTATCATTGGAAAGAGCGAAGGGGCACTTGTTAAAGAATTTGCAAGTCTTTGCTGCTTCCTGTCAGAATTAACATGCTTATCTTCCAGTGATCTACATGACTTGACACAAAATTATTTTTTTTACTGAGTTTCCTTTTACCTCCCAACACATCTTTAAAATTTATGAAAAGCTGCTGAACCAAGCCAGACAACTTACTTAATAGTAAAAGAAAGATGCAGCAAGCCTTGTCTCAGAAATGGAGAGATCATTTAACAACAACAAAAAATAAAAAAATGGAAGGAAGGGTAGTTAAGGGTAGTTAAATTCTAGAATCCTAATCATTGAAGGTTTTTAAGAACAGGTTGGACAAACACGAGTCAGGGACTGTCTAGGTTTATTTGGTCCTGCCTCAGTGCAGGTCCTGATGACCTCTCAAGCTCCCTTCCAGTCCAATACTTCTATGACTGACTGAGTTTGAAAAAGGTAAAAACAAAAATTTTCTGCAGCTGCCTCACTACTGTTAAAAAAAAAAAAAGTTGGGTATGCCTTAAACCTTCTGGGTTCTTAGGAAGGTATTTGCACAGGTCCTCAGTGCACCGGGGGTGGGGGGGGGGAACCAGCCACATGTGAAAGGTTTATGCAATGGAGGACACACTTACAAAGGGTGGAGGACACACTTACAAAGGAGGACACACTTCACAGTATTACTTCCACTAACTTTAAACATGCACACATTGTCCAAAATGAAAAGTTTACTATTCTTGTGATGTTTTAATTACAGGATCATTAAGCCTGGAGTTACTAGCTGACTAGGCCTACAAGCTCAGACTTTCTGTAGCATTGTGCTCTGTTACGCCCCCTCCATGACACTGGCCCTGGGCTTCCCTAGCCACTTGTGGCTCGTGTGGCCCCCTAACTCTAGGGGTGTTTCCTAGTGTAGGGGCAGCTGGTTGGCTGGAGGAAGAGATGCTTCTTATGCCGCACCTATGCAGGGACAGGCCTGTGAGGAAAGGAGGGACGTTACCTAGGAGCAGACAGGTTTCAGATATGAGTGGGAGGAGGAAAAAGGGAGCTGCTGGGTCACATTTGCAGGAGGGAAGTGGGGAAGGAAGAGAAAAAGAGCCCAGAAGTTGAAGGCCAGATTGAGGGCAGATACATCATTTGGGTAGGAATCCTTCTCTAGAGCGGCCATGTGAGAGTACAGAAGGGTTATGACTATAATTTAAACATACTGGCCAAGTAAAAAGAAAAGACGAAGAGAAACAGCAGTAGGAAGTACAGCCCCAATACAGGAAAGTACTTAAGCACAGTCTCATGGGATGGTTTTGGTCCCTAAGAATATCATGCCGTTTTTGATTGGCATCAGGGAGAAACTGTGTGACTTGAGCTTCCTGTCTTCCTTTCTAGAGATGGCTTACACAGTTCTTCCTGCCAGATATCCTTCCATCATATCTGGGAAGTGGATCTCACTATTTGAAAGCCAATTTCCAACTGAGTCAGGGCACCCTTGCCTTGTTGCCGAACGCAAGATTGTCAATTACAAAAGTTAGGAAAAAAGTGTATTTAGAACTCGCATCCCTAGTTCCCAATATGATGCACTGAGGTCACCTACTGAGAGAGCTCAACACACACCTACAGTTCTGAACTCCACCACCACGTGATCCTTTAGCAGGGAAAGTCCGTTGTCTTACGCAAAACAGGCATAGTAGGTATAGATTAGATGATGCACTATGACAATGCACATACCAGAACAACACCCTTAAATATGCAATAATGCACACAAAGGTTTCTGTTTAATTTTGAAACACAAGAATCCTAATTCTTGGAACAAATATACTTAGTCATCAAGTCCAAAGTTTCAGATTCATGCTGGAAATGATGCCAAAAGCTACCATAAAGGTGTTTAATTCTGAAAATATTTTTTCCTTGAACTTATTAGGGAGTATTCAAAGCCATCAACTGATTTGAACTTATGCAACAGCGAGAAGCCTTCTGTGATTCTAATCCCATTTACAAGCCGGAGAAAATGCTTTCTAATACAGATCTCAAAAAGATGTGGAATTGTATGAACCCAGAGCATCTTTCTCTACAGCCCCGTCTGCACAGTCTGAGGAGGAGCAGAGAAGGGGTAATATTTATTGGAAATTCTAAACCTGATGCATAATAGACATTTTTTTTTCAAAAGTTCACAGTCTCTCAAATACCAGAATTTTACACTTTAATGATACTTACCACAAGTGATTTTTCTAACCTTGCTAGTGCACTAATTAAACTGTTTTGACTCTGCAGATTATAGTTCACTACAACTTCCAAATACAGTTTCCTTGGACTTTTACCTGCCCTAGTTTCCCCAAGCAGCCAGCAGAGAAAAAGTTTCCACACAGTTTAAAAATATACAGACACCACCATCAGCTGGCTGTTCAATTTGTACAAACTAAGAACTTATAGTAGTAAGTCCTACAGAAATTCTGCAGAGTACCTTGAAGAGCAGGTGATGTTAATTTTCACCAAGTCCCACAAGATCCCATGCAGATCATACCACAGGACTGACTGCATAAAGGTAGGAAGCCAATTTCAAGCCATTATCTCCAAAACTAGCAAGGTAAGCAGCTAATGTGGTTGGGAATCTCTGGGTACATTTACACTGAAATTAGAGGCAAGCTGGCTGACTCGGGCTTGCGGGGTTCTGGCTAAGGGGACCCTTGCAGGATCCTAGAGTCCAGGCTCCAGCCTGAGCGCAAACGTTGACACCTCAATTAAACAGTCCCTTAGATCTGAGCCTGAGTCAGCTGCCACAGGCCAGCCATGGGTTTTTAACTGCAGTGTAGACATATCGTCTGTGGGCTGCAGGAAGGGGTGCAGCAGGTTGCAGGCTCATAGGAACATGTTTATTTAAAGCAATAACATTTCACTGAACCAATGAAACGTTCACATCCTCAGCACCTACTTTTCGAAAGCAACAAGTATTTTATAGTTGTATCAAAAAAGGTGTTTCAATGGGGATTCAATTTTCTCTTTGGACTTTAAGGAATATTTTAGATTTATCAGAGGGCAGAAAGATGAATTAAAAAAGGATTTACCTTTTCGTCCAAATTTAGAGAGAGAAAAAAAGAATCCGCTTATCAACCTAATAATCTGCTTCATTATTTCCCCTAAATAGGAGCTAGATTTTAAGAAAAGTTGGGTTCTATACAAAGCTAGCACATATGATAAGAGGCCCCACTCCTGGAAAGACATCAGCATATTATGCATAAAATTGACATAACTGAGTTATGCAGTGTGGTTCTAGCTGTACTTGCCCTGGCATATTAGGAAGACAAAGTGGGCGAGGTAATAACTTTTATTGAATCAACTTCTGTTGGTGAAAAAGAAGCTTTTGAGCTACACAGAGCGCTTTATGTGTGGGCTCAAGCCTTTGCAGGGTTGGGGCCATAGTCTGGAATATCTTCTCCATTCCCACACCTTTCCTGTCCACAACATTTTCATTCCCTCCAGACATTTCTTACCGATCTGTATTGGTAATATATTTTATCAAATTCATTGCCTCCAATTGTGATTTCTGGGATGTAGCGAGGGATAGTTGTAGGGTTCACCACTTTATGTTTGTCCTCCATACTAAAAAAGGGAAAAAAACAAAACAAAAAAACCACAGTTATGTCCATCCTTCTTGGAAATAATTCAATCAACTTTGAAATTCAGAGAGATATTGGAAAACTGAAATGCATTAGTAATCTGGATGCAAAGGACAATAAAGAAGTCATTACTTCAGGCAAACCAAATACAAAAAAATGATTTTTTTTTCCTACTTAAACTATATTTCTGCAGATGTAGGGTCCTCTTTCGGTTCTACTGTATGCATGAACTGACTGCCCCTTGCACCCTTCCCTATCCCATTTCAATATAGCCCTTTTCCCATTTGGCCTTTATTTGAAAGAAAGGCTAACTCTTCTAATGGTAGCTCTGAAGTTGCTGGAAGCCTGGTGTGTCAGAGAGCTGCAACTACTTGCTTCTATGAACGTTTCGGTTTTGTAACTCAGTAACAGATATAAATAAAACAGATGGATTTTTTGTACTCCGTTAATGTTTTGCAAATAGCGTCCATGCGCTGGCATTTCATTTGCAGTGGAAGGATGCTTTTCTCATCAATATTAATCTATATTTCCATCTCTAGTGAAATGAACAAATCGCACACATATGGCTCTGTCCCAGATAAAATTTGAGCTTAATACAATAGCTTCATATTGTTTTTTTTTTAATTGAGTTCGCTTAAATTGTGTAGATTAAGTTTAGCCCAACTAATGAAATAGAGATCTTACTTGCATTTTATTCTAAATGCATTCAAAATAATTTAATACACTCATGGTCTCCTCTTCCATTACGAGGCTATCAATATGCAGCATCTAAATTCTATTACTTTTTCAGTAAAGAGTTTGTATGGAAGTGTTTTTAAATGTACCTGGCAACATACCAGGTGATCCATGTGCACAAATATTCAACAGAACAAGAACTGGCCCAATAGTAGCTCTTGACATGGTCACATACAACACCATCTTCAATTACTGGCAATCTCTCAGCTGGTGGGATCTGAGGCTAGAGTAGAGGAAATATGCTCAATGCATAGAGGGTGTGCTACCATTCTTCACAGCAAAACTCTGTTTTACCGCTGTGTGAAGCTACAGTGTTCCTTAGGTTAGCTCAGATTACATTAGGCAATCGTTCTCTAGTCTCTCAACAAGATGTCATGGCAGGGGGTCATGGGAAAGAAAACAACAAGAGGGGAAACTAGAAAGACAAGTGCCAATGACAGCAGTATGTTTCCGCGCTCTCTACAAGTGCCCAATTGTGATTGCTTGTACCCAGTATTCACAACCTACACACCATTGTAATAATCTTTGTGAAAAATATGCCTAGTGAGGTATCATTTGAAAACTAATCACTCACTGGTCAATAACAATGATGAAATGTGTGTAGCAACATTATATATAAAGTTATGAATTCTCCTTGAATGATGTTGGTAGCACATATTCAAACCCATGTAGCCCCAGTTAGGCAGGACTGGTCAAGCAGATCTTCAGAAATATGTGTTTACCTCAATTTACATGCAAGTTGTAAACAGGGTCCTCAGATAGTGAGAGGGAGAAGACAGGAGATAAGGAAAATCTGCATTTCAGCCGAGGTGAGAAGAAATTGTGTGCAACCTCTTTCACCACCGGACACCATGTTGCCTTCTTTACTGTCTGAATGAACTTTAATAGGGTAATCCTCAGTACAATGTATTTCAAAGGATGACTGAACTATGAAAGTGATGGGCAAAATGCCCCAAGTTCTCTCTCCCTATCCATCTCTCTCTTTTCACCTCAGATGACAAAAGAAACAGGTGTTGGACTTTGGAAATAGATGCCAACCTGAGAATTTGATCAACAATGTTAGTGGGAATGGACTTCAACTTGACCCAAATCTAGTTAGTTAAGTTTAGAAAGCATTTTATCTTTATTTCTCTTGTAACCATTGCTCACTTAAATGCCTTATAGTGGTACTCACAAACTCTTTATAGTTAAATAAACTTGTTTTATTCTTTAATTAAAACGAATCCAGTGTTGTCTTTAAACAAAATTGTGTAAGTAACTCCATTTAGAGTAGCAAACTGTTGTATATGGATCTACTCAGAGGGCAATGGGACCATCTGGACTGTCCAGGAGAGGGCTGGACAATGCAGAACACATATTTTGGGGGGAAAACCCAGGGCTGGCAGTGTGTTGGGGTCACCCTGCAGGCAGTAACCAAGGCTGCTAGAAGCCAGAGTGCGGCTGGTGAGTTGCTGACAGGCTGCAGGGGGCAGAACTGCTGGACCGGGACTGTGGCTCTACAGACACTCAGGGTGTTACCAGCATGCTGTCCGCGAGTGGCCCAAGTGAGACCTACAGCAGCAAAGCATTGTGAGGCACCCAAGTTGCAGGGCAGGTGGTGATACAGCCCCTCAATCGTCAGGATTGCACCCCGGAATATCATACTAATGAGCTCCTAACAAGCCCTCTTTTTCATCTGAGGAGGAGGATAGGACTGGGGAAAGATGAGGTGCTAGCTGGACAAGACACTCAGGAGAAGACAGAAGCAAGAGAAGTTATTGACTTGTGTAGAAGTGGTCCGGCTTTTGGAACTTAGTATCACAAAAAAATTGCTATGCCCAGAAACAGTGCATCCTGGGGATATAGATAACACTGAGTAACATAACCCTGCATTTCCATACTTTTCAATATCTGCTCCAAGTGTTTCAAAAGTTTTGAAGTTGAAATAGTTTTAAAATATATATTGCATTAATTTCATATAAAGAAAATTCACATTGTACAGTACTCCCTTGCTTTATTCCTATATCAAATTCATCACTTTGTGACATTTCATCATAAGATTTATATAAAAAATATTGCCAAGTAGACCCAAACAGAACAAAAATATTAGATTCATGCTTGTCTCCCCAAAATTCCTATCCCAAATGTTTTATTTGCCTGTAACATTGAGGGTTAATGTAACAAACAGTAACAGAATTTCAGCTGGAAACATGATTTTGAAGTCAACAGTGTCCCTTTACCAGAATGGAAACATTTAGAGATACCTTGCTGTGCTATTAGGATTTTGCTGCAGTTCAGCTCTGATCAGTACAGATATAAGCAGCAATCCACCATAAAAGGGATACTCTGTGGCAACACTAAGCACATTCAAAAATCTAACATTTTTTGAAGAGCTTAAGAAACTGCTAGAAACGCACAACTATTTAGATGAAGAAATTATATACAGAGGAACAGTGCCATCTATATAAAGTCTGAGGACATCACACCAATCATGACGTTGCAATTGACAATGAATTCAAAAACAGAGGTACACAAACACAGCTGTGCTTTTGGTTTTCAGGGACTGTCATTTCTCTAGAAACATTTACACAAGAATGCAAAGGAGTAATATGGTGCAGAAAACGGTTACTCAATTACAATTACTACTGTTAATCATTTGTATTACAGTAGTACTCCAAGAGTTCAAATCAGGACCTCGCTGTGCTCAGTGCTGTCTAGAACATAGAAGAACACAGTCCCTGCCCCATGAGTAGTTAGCTAGCTAATTCACAACTGAATACAAACCCAAATGGTTTGTGTGTTAAGATATAAATCTACGTGCCACTCTATTACAGATAGATAACATAAAAACAACACTGAACTAACAACCTGAATATTATTCCAAGGTCAGAAAATGAATAAAAATAAATGCTCATTTGGCATCATTTGGCAAAGTTAGGATGAAATAATGTCAAAGAAATTCTCCTACAACTGAAAAAACATTGTTCATACTACTTATCACAAAACTGTGATTTTTCCTTAATCAGAGATAACTTTTTCCCTTCCAATTTAGTATAGTGGGGCAGGAGAGGACTGGTATTGTTTTTTGGGATTTTTTTTAAGAACAGGTTTGGGGGTTTATAACCCTATCTCCAAGATGGTGTTTACCAGGAAAACCAGAGGAGTTCTGGGTGTAACAAGGAAGCCAGGTTTCCAAAGCCAGCACCATCCACAAGTTACAGGACAGGAAGATGGGCCCTCTAGCCAAGACAAATATGGGTCTTTTAGGAGCCACGCTGCCAATGACTCTCCCATACCTTCATCTCCCACCCCAAGAGAAGCAGGAACTGAAGGCAGAGTAAGTTTTGCTTGAAAGAATATTATAAAAATCACATCAATTCCCATTGTGAATTCCACTGGCTCAGCAAAGAGCATTTCTGTCCTTGCCACATGTTAAATCTGGTCCATATAGGTTCTGTAGAACAGGGACAAGCTGGAACACCCAGTGCCATTCAAGTGGAATTAACTTAGCCTCCTCCCATGCAGAAGGGATCTCTCCAAGTAGTGACTCTTTTCACATCTACGCACAGCCCCTTTTAAGGAAAGTCTGTCAGCACTATAGAGTGTAAACGCTCTATGGCAGGGACCGTCTCTTTGGTCTGTATTTATACAGAACTTACCACAATTAGGTCTCGGAGACCCATGATTAGGTCTCTGAGGCATTATGGTAATACATAAAATAAAATAGTGAGTTATAATCTGCATTTTCATTGTGCAGCCAGCACTTCCATCCATTCATACAGCAATTTCCTCTTAAACTAGCTGTTTACAAGATATCAAACTATGGCTCCTGACTTCAATAGGACTTTACACATGGTTAGCATTAGGCATGGTGCTTAAGCATCTTTCTGCCTTGGGCCCTAAAGGCACTGGCTTTATATCATCCTCCAATTTATCAATAGCCGTGTCTCATTCTAACAGCAGCACTGACCCTCTGCCAAACCATAGCAGATATCCTGGGCTTGGCAGATTAGCTTCCCAAGGGAAGCAACACTCCGTCTGGGAATATTCCAACAGTAACTTATTTACACACACACACACAAGTCCTGGAACAGAAGATACTCCTTTGTCTCCTCCGAACTGGATTATCGTATGCTCCACAAGCTACTAGGAATTAACTCCAGTCAGAAGCTGAAGCTAGAGTGGAATCCAGCAGCCCACATGTTAAGTGACAGGTTTCAGAGTAACAGCCGTGTTAGTCTGTATTCGCAAAAAGAAAAGGAGGACTTGTGGTACCTTAGAGACTAACCAATTTATTTGAGCATAAGCTTTCGTGAGCTGAATGCATGAAATGAGCTGTAGCTCACAAAAGCTTATGCTCAAATAAATTGGTTAGTCTCTAAGGTGCCACTAGTACTCCTTTTCTTTTCATGTTAAGTGAGTATGTCAACAGTACTCATGAGGTGCACTTCAGGCCCATTGGTTTTTGGAGTTTAAAGGTGTTAATGCTGCCTTAAATGGCCTGGGATCTGCCACTTGAGAGAGAACCTCTCTCTATTTCAGATAGCAATCACACTGGGGCTTCTCTTTGGGTGTGATCCAAAGCCTGTTGAAGTCAATGGGAGTCTTGAAACATAGGGATGGGAG
Source organism: Lepidochelys kempii (assembly GCF_965140285.1). Classification (NCBI taxonomy): domain Eukaryota; kingdom Metazoa; phylum Chordata; order Testudines; family Cheloniidae; genus Lepidochelys; species Lepidochelys kempii. The sequence continues at coordinate 73,233,727 of NC_136390.1, read as the reverse complement.
ATACTGGTAAAGCATTCTCTGAGAGGGCCCTTGGACTTCTGACCCCCTCTTCCCCCCCCACATTGAAATAGTCATGATCTTTTACCTTCAGGCTATGATGCAGAGGCCCTTCCCCCGCCTCCCCTCACAAGTGTTTTGGGAAGGAAAAGAGGACAGGGAGGTAAGAGATTTTATTACACAAGGTTTGTTATATGTGGGAGGGAGTCTGCCCTTTTGTTTAACTTATTTATTATTTGCATATTATTTGTTGGGAATCATTAAGAAAGGGATAGATAATAAAACAGAAAATATCATAGTGCTTTTATATAAATACATGATACGCTGACATCTTGAATACTGCATGCAGATGTGGTGACCCCATCTCAAAAAAGATATATTGGAATTGGAAAAGGTTCAGAAAAGGGCAACAAAAATTATTAGGGGTATGGAACGGCTGCCATATGAGGAGAGATTAATAAGACTGGGACTTTTCCAGCTTGGAAAAGACACGACTAAGGGGGGATATGATAGAGGTCTATCAAATCATGACTGGTGTGGAGAAAGTAAATAAAGAAGTGTTATTTCTTCCTTCTCATAACACAATTAGGGGGAACCAAATAAAATGAATAGGCAGCAGGTTTAAAACAAATAAAAGGAAGTATCTTTTCACACAACATAGTCTTGGCCTTCACAACATCCTCTGGCAAGGATTTCCACAGGTTGACTATAACAGAGTTAAAAAAAGAACTAGATAAATTAATGAAGGATAGGTCCATCAATGGCTATTAGCCAGGGATGGTGTCCCTAGCCTCTGTTTGCCAGAAGGTGGGAATGGGCAACAGGGGATGGATCACTTGATGATTACCTATTCTGTTCATTCCTTCTGGGGCACCTGCCATTGGCCACTATCAGAAGACAGGATACTGGGCTAAAAAGACCTTTGATCTGACCCAGTATGGCCATTCTTATGCATAACAGCCCTGTTGTGCTGGCCTTTGCACAAACTCAGTTAAAGACAGTCCCTGTCCCAAAGAGCTTACAAGTCAGACAAAGGTGAGAGGGGAAATAGAAGCACAGAGGTGGGAAGTGACTTGCTCAAGGGGTCCCTGCAGGCCACCACCAAAGCTGGGAATAGAACCCAGGTCTAGTTTTCCAGACCTGTGCCTTAGCCACCAGATCTGTATTTTAGTTAATGGCAGGAAACCTAGAACAGGCTTCTTTCACATTAAATCAAACTTAAGGGGCTAGTGTTACTCTACACAAACTGGAAGGAATTTGTTGTGAATGATCATGATGTAAAATTATAAAATGCATCATGCTGTATTTGAGAATTAACTTTATGGACAGGACTCTATGATAGGGGAAGCAAAAGTGGATGGGAACCTGGGAGGCAGTGACCATTAGATGGTCGAGTTCAGGATCCTGACACAAGGAAGAAAGGAGAGCAGCAGAATACGGACTCTGGACTTCAGAAAAGCAGACTTTGACAACCTCAGGGAACTGATAGGCAGGGTCCCCTGGGAGAATAATATGAGGGGGAAAGGAGTCCAGGAGAGCTGGCTGTATTTTAAAGAAGCCTTATGGAGGTTACAGGGACAAACCATCCCGATGTGCAGAAAGAATAGTAAATACGGCAGGCGACCAGCATGGCTTATCAGTGAAATCCCTGCTAATCTCAAACCCAAAAAAGAAGCTTACAAGAAGTGGAAGATTGGACAAATGACCAGGGAAGAGTATAAAAATATTGCTCGGGCATGCAGGAGTGAAATCAGGAACGCCAAATCACACCTGGAGTTGCAGATAGCAAGAGATGTTAAGAGTAACAAGAAAGGTTTCTTCAGGTATGTTAGCAACAAGAAGAAAGTCAAGGAAAGTGTGGGCCTTTTACTGAATGAGGGAGGCAACCTAGTGGCAGAGGATGTGGAAAAAGCTAATGTACTCAATGCTTTTTTTGCCTCTGTCTTCACGCACAAGGTCAGCTCCCAGACTACTGCACTGGGCAGCACTGCATGGGGAGGAGGTGACAAGCCCTCTCTGGAGAAAGAAGTGGTTCGGGACTATTTAGAAAAGTTGGATGAGCACAAGTCCATGGGGCCGGATGCGCTGCATCTGAGGGTGCTAAAGGAGTTGGCGGATGTGATTGCAGAGCCATTGGCCATTATCTTTGAAAACTCATGGCAATCGGGGGAGGTCCCGGACAACTGGAAAAGGCTAATGTAGTGCCTATCTTTAAAAAAGGGAAGGAGGAGGATCCTGGGAACTACAGGCCAGTCAGCTTCACCTCAGTCCCTGGAAAAATAATGGAGCAGGTCCTCAAGGAATCAATTCTGAAGCACTTAGAGGAGAGGAAAGTGATCAAGAACAGTCAGCATGGATTCATGAAGGGCAAGTCAAGCCTGACTAATCTAATTGCCTTCTATGACGAGATAACTGGCTCTGTGGATGAGGGGAAAGCAGTGGACGTGCTGTTCCTTGACTTTAGCAAAGCTTTTGACACGGTCTCCCACAGTATTCTTGACATGACTTATGAGGAGAGGCTGAGGGAACTGGGATTGTTTTGTCTGGGGAAGAGAAGAATGAGGGAGGGATTTGATAGCTGCTTTCAACTACCTGAAAGGGGGTTCCAAAGAGGATGGCTCTAGACTGTTCTCAGTGGTAGCAGATGACAGAACAAGGAGTAATGGTCCCAAGTTGCAGTGGGGGAGGTTTAGGTTGGATATTAGGAAAAACTTTTTTACTAGGAGGGTGGTGAAGCACTGGAATGCGTTACCTAGGGAGGTGGTAGAATCTCCTTCCTTAGAAGTTTTTAAGGTCAGGCTTGACAAAGCCCTGGCTGGGATGATTTAGTTGGGGATTGGTCCTGCTTTGAGAAGGGGGTTGGACTAGATGGCCTCCTGAGGTCCCTTCCAACCCTGATATTCTATGATTCTATGGTGTTGTCTGCAACAGAAGGGAACTGGACTTGGTGATCCAAGATGTCCCTTAGAGTCCTATAACCTATGTAACTCCACCAAAGAATGAGGCTTTAAGTTAATAGCTTATCCCTTTTAATGTCCACATGGGGGCAGCATGTGCACAAACATGGACAGCAGCTCACACACGAGAAATATATAAGTAGATTCTTCCATAACAAATAAAAGCGTTTAACACTTGATAAGTCACACATAAATAGGGCTTGTGCGCCCAGGGCAGGCTCCTTGAGTTCTGCTGAGGAAAGCTCTCCATAGTTTTTTAACTCTGGGCATTCAGGAAAGGAGCTTGCTGTAGATTACAGGATGTAAAGGATTTATTTATATCATTGGTGGCTAGAGCTATATAAACAGCTGTATTATTAATTGGCTTATTATATATTATATTTTAAATATTGATCATACTTTAGTTATTGCCAATTTTAAATGCTTAGAGTATGCATGGTCACATGGGGATGAGGGGAGGGGGTGGCTGAGTGGTGGGTGCAGGGACACCTGGGGACAGGGGCAGATGTGCTTGACTGAATGAGAGAGGCTAGAGGTCAGCCAGGGTCAGCTCCCTAACAATCCCTCCCTGCCACCAAAAAAACCTGTTCTATAGTTCTCCCATCCACAGACAACAACCCTCCAAGTTCACACCCAGGCTCCTGCCCAGCAATTACTTCCTTCTCCGTCGGGTCCTCCATTGGGGGTAATGGACTCCCCCAAGCCTTTGCACTGCTTCTGAGGGGTGCAGGAAATATGTTTCTGTACTGTAGTTTAAATGAATTATTACTCAGAGATCTGTATTAATATGCCTAGTAAGGAATCTATTTGTCAAAAAGTATTTCCTGAATCTTTTTTGTTATCTGTATTGTTCCAGACATACTTGCTGACAGGTATTTTGAAGTAAATTACCAAAATAATTGAAACTGGTGTGATTATATTGTTATTTTGACAAAATGCAGAATTTTAAAATATTGTGTGCAGAATTTTTAATTTTTTTGGCACAGAATTTCCACAGAAATAAACCACATTGCTCAGCGGTGTGAAAAATTCACCCCCTGAAAGACATACTTAAGCCAACCATAGCTCTACCATAGACTAGAAGAAATCTTCCTAGCTACTGCCTCTTGGAGAAGTGGATTTACTACAGCAATAGAAGAACCTGTTCGTCACTGTAGTGTCTTTTACAATACTACAGAAATTCAGAAAGGAAAAATATCAAGAAAAATTTGCCCATGGATCTACTTGCCTATGGAATAGTCTCCCAAGGGAACTGGACCAATTCACCATTTAAATCTAGTCTTGCAGAAAACACTAGTAAATTTACCCAATGGCAATCCTGCACATGAAAGGAGAGGGACTAGCTGATCTGTTAGAGTGTTTCCAGCTCTAGAGTTGGTTCACAGATAGCAAAATCAGTGCAAATGGCCGATGTAATTTCAGAAATAAACTGAGGTATTAAACGAAATTTGTGTCCACGCTTAACTGAATTAGGGGCAAGATCCCTGGCGTGGGTTGTGTTTGCCAGCATGTGCATTCAGAGAGTCACAACACTGCAGCCCCTGCTCTTTATCATGCAAGTGTTCCAATGCTGTTCTCTTCCCTCAACTCTCTTGCACCTATAGATATGATCCCACCACGCTTGGAGTAAGTAGTGCTGCATCTCCCTTTCCGACAACTGACAGCGCTTGGAACCGGCCCTCCACACTCAGGCAGAACTCCCACCGAAGTCAGTGAGAGCACTGCCAGAGTAGCAAGGGCACCAAGAGGATCACAGTTCGTCAGCAAAGCAGCCAATCCCCTGCTCCTATCTCAGCACGTGCGCACTGGATCTCTCTGTGAACAAATGGACCGTCCAGGCAGTTAATTGTATGTCAGGTACTCTTTGCACTAGTATCAATACCTACCGCACTACTGAAGAGCTTAATGTAGATATTCACTGACAATCTAGCCTAAGAAAGAAAGATCACATTGACAGATTATTTCAGTAAGGTCTTCTCTCTTCTGATTCTATCTCTATTGATCCAATTAAACAGAAACCTTTTTAAAAATGTCCTGAAACAGCAATCTTCTAAAATCTTTGAATAATTGAGCGTGAAAGACACAAAACTGGCAATACTCTAAAACCTAGATTAGGATTAATTAAGGCTCTTTATCTAGGATTATTTATTGGAAAACCAGTATTGATTGAGTGACTGTGTTCCTGTCATCCATCCAAGTTGGCATAAATTGCATTTCTTCCCCTACATTCCCTTTAGCCTCCTTGTTGGTTGCTCTCCCTGAACAGCAGAGATCTGAAAACAGAAATGGAAGTGCAGCACGCAAGGGCCTCCTCCCCCCAAATCTTTAAGATTGGCTGCATTATAATTTAACAGCAACACAACTCAGCAAGTTTTAGTTTGTCATCACCTCCCCACAAAGGGGACAGTGAAAGACACAGGGTAGCTAACTGCACATTGCAGGGCTTTGGAGCGAAGCCCAGAGCTGGAGCACAGCAGTGGAGCTGCAGGTTTTTGCCAGGAGCTGGAGTGGAGCTGGAGCACAGAAAATCTTGACTGCTCCACTGCTCCAGCTTTGTTTTTTTTTCCATTTTCAATCCAAAATGAATGATATTTAGCAAGAAAGTCCTAAAGGTGCCAAAAAGTTTCAGATTGCATAACAATTGATATTAACATCTACTTTACCACTTTACATAATATGTCACAGTTCTTCTCACTTCGTCCATCAAGATTTAATGTACAGATACAAAATTACGAAGTTTTTGGAGATATGTTTTATTAAAGAATCAGATAATTATCAGACATCAGGCAACACTGCAGACTGCTCCCACCCTTGTGCCAAGGTTAGACGAGTACGTACTCGCATAGATTAGTTAGATAGTTAAATTAGTATGTGCTGATACTTCTTTTGTAAGGGTTCATCAACGAGACGCGCTGAGTGCTGCAATTACGGAAAAGCGTGAAGCAAGACGCAACATTTAATATATCACAAACAGGTATATTGCAAAAAAAATAATGTTTTTGTTTATTGATGTATTAAGATATCGCAAAAGATATCAACCACTTAAGCTCATTTCTCACTCAAGCTCCAGTTACTGATACATTTGTTCATTTGTACATGCTCCCGTATCACTCTGATGGACTTATTTTATATGTCGTCTGTTCAACAGTCTTTTGGTAGCTTTGTTTGTAATTTTAAATTTACTGAAAAAGTCGTGTGCAGCAGGCATATAAATACACAGTAAACATTTTTGCATAAATTAGGAGTGATTTCTGTGATATATCCAGAGTGATTGGAAAATGTCCAACACAACTTTGGGGGTGAATTCTTAGGTCATCTTAAGAAAAAACGTTTCTGTGTCCTAAAATTCTTCCTAAGGGAGCTACAGTCCCTTCAAGGAGGTGATGAAAAGTTAATTTCTAATTAATATCTCAAAAACGTTTTAAGATAAAGTAATGAAAGTATGTCCGTGTCTTAGCATTAGTATGTGTTACCGTATTACATTATCCAAAATTATTTAAACCATAGGCATCCCGAACTGGTGGTTGGTCATTTTTATTTCATATTTCAAGAAAGGCTTGTCGTCGACTGATTATGTTCCATAATAAGTTGTTAATTTTTGGTTATTTATTATTATGTTTAAAATTTATGGTTCTAAAGTTGAAAAATAAGTAATAAGTATCATCATTATCATTCTAAGCAGCTAAGCAGATTAAAATTTTTGAACAGTTTTCTCGGAAACGGTTAATTATACAAAATGAATTAAGATGCATGTTTGAGCATTAAATCATATTCCAGAGTCGCATCTGTTAAATAGTCAAAGAGTTGAAAAATATTAAATAAAATTGGCCCAGTCCCCCCAGTTCACGACGCCTGCAGTTTAAATAATTTTATTTGAATGATGTTGTACGATAGAACGTTGGAAATAAAGTTTAACAGGAAAGCAGATTCAAACTGCAAGCACAGTCCTTTTAGTAAAGAGAGGAAATTTTTGGAAATATGTTTTTGCTTCATCAGGCTGGAAACATTATACAAGATAGAGCAATTAACACATTCTATCTTGTATAATCTATTCAGGCTGATGAAGCAAAAACGTATTTCCAAAAATTTGCACTCTTTACTAAAAGGACTCTGCTTGCAATTTGAATCCGCTTTCCCGTTAAAAGTTTATTTTTAACCTTGTAACGTGTAGCCTCGTTACTTCCCAACAATGTTGTAGAACAGCGACAGCACGTATTAACGCTTCGGCACATACCAAATTTCATTGAGATATCTATATTAAAGCGTTTTTGAGATATTAATCAAAAACTTGGAAAATATTTCTAATATTTTTACCGCAAAATTTCATAAGAAAAATGAACTTGCAATTTATAAATACAAATTTATATTATGTATATTAAAAGTACTTACTTCATTAAAACTGGAAGAAACATGTTAAAATATTAAAATATACTTTAATAATAATTTTGTGTAGAAAGAAAATGTGATCATTTTTTTCCAGAAAATCCAAGATAAATTCCAAGTACCTTAAGTGGTTAAGATATCACAAGCAGGTACATTTTTTTATAATGTAATGCTTTTGCTCATTGCTTTTCGAAGATCATAACAAGAAACATTTGGATGCGGTACCAGCACAAGAAGATTTGGCCGGGGCTTCAACAAAAAAATCAAATCTGCCCCACATGATTGATAGCCGATTTACGGAAAAGGATCTCAACGACATCTTAATTCTGAATTTGAAAAACCCCAATTTGGGCTTTTGGGAAAAGCAAAGAAGAAATTGGCAACGTGTAAGGTGGAAAAGGAAGTGAATGGCGAGCTCAAACCATGTAGCTTCAAGACAAGTGAGGCAAGTGCCGTGAAAAGTTTCAACCTTTGGCGGCATGTAAAACATAACCATCCTGAAAACTATGTGGCTCTGGTTACAAAAAAGGACCAGGAAGATGAGGCAAAACAGAAAGCTGACGTGGCTAAACAATGTTCATCTGGCTCTTTCAAAACTCCTGGAGAAAAGATTTTTTGCGGCGCTTCATCTGAAAAGAAACCCAAAATTGCGCAAACAAAACTTGACTCATATTTGAAGTCCTCAAAGGTTACAGTCACCATGGATGCCAATACTTTCCATGAAGGGCTGATGGAAATGGTTTGCTTGAGTTCAACACTGATCACTACCTTCAGGCTAAAGAACAAAGAATTCCAAAAAATTGCTCGTGAAATGGGTCAGCAGCTTGGCGTTTCGATGGAGCACGATGTGGTTCGTCATTTAGTTGTCAGCACAGCTGAGTTTGGTCGCGAAGAGCTCAAGAAAGCTTTGGAGCAAAAATTGTGCAACCTGAAAATGGATGCAAACCCTGAAAACAGAAATTTCCTTGCAATCAATGCTCAGTACTACGAAGAAGGAAAAGATAAAGCAGTGGTAAAAACCTTGGACATAATCGACACTGAAGGGCATCACAATTCTTTGTATGTGAAAAGTCAAGTAAAAGCTGTTTTAGAAAAATTTGGGATCAGTGAAATGCAAGTGCTGAGCATCTGCGTTGACAATGCAGCAAACATGACGTGTGCCATCAAAAATTTCAGCAAGGACAATGAAATCATTTCTACCTCTGAGAACAGGGATGTGGACAGAACTGAAGCAATTTTACCTGATGAAGGAACTAAAGGAATGGATGAAATCGAACTCAACATGGATGCTGCTGCGCAATGGGTTAATGACCCTAGCCTCATACTTCCAACATGGCTTCATGAGGACAACTCAAAAGTCCAACTGATGAGGTGTGATATTCACACGCTTCAGTTGGCAATCCAGACTGAACATGCGAAGAAATTCCTGGCAAAAATTCGACAAGTTGTTGTCAAACTACGAACCCCAAGTATTCGAAGTGTTCTGCTTGATCTACACGGGGTAACAATCATTGGATACTGTGACTCGCTGGGGTTCAACATTTGTGATGATTGATCAGCTTCTCGTTTTTCAATCTTACTGTGAACAAGTGGCTGCTGCTGGAACAAGAGAACTCAAGTTAAAAAAAGCTGAGTGGGCCAAAGTGAAGAACCTGTGAGACCTCTTGGCAAAGCCAAACCAAAACAATCGTGAATCTTCAAGCCGTTGATGTAATCCTGGGAGTTTTAATGAAGGAATGGCAAAAACTGTCAAAATTTTTGCAAGAAAATGGTGGACAAATTGCAGAAGGAATTCTATCCTCCATGCAGAAGCACGATGAGAAGCTTTTTGACAATATTCATTTCCTTGCTGGAGTTTATGTTGACCCACGGTATCGGATTCTTCTTACCTCAAGGAAAATACCAAAGGCAAAGGAAGGACTCCTTGATATTGCTCGACAACTCAAAAAACAAAATCTATTGCTACATTTGAACTCAGCGAAAGAAGTTGAAGAAAATGAAACACAACAAAAGGAGTCATCAACAATTGAATCTGCGGTTTCAGAAAGTTCACATCCTTCAGAAATAGCAGGCTGTTCTCAAATTTCCGTCTCCACTCTGAACTTGTTCGAGCATCCATCCCTGAGACAACTTCAACCATCACAGGGAAATGGAGATAATTCATGCACCAATTCTTCAGAAGATGATGCCTTCAAAAAGGAATTGGATAAACAAGAAAGAAGCCAGCAAGTTTCTGTCATTCATAATTGTAATGAAGCATTATTCAAGAGAAACTTTTGGGAAGATTGTGAGGCGATGGAGTCTATTGGTAGGCTAAAAGTTAAGTCTGTTTTCGAAGCCATTCACAGCTACCCACACTGCATTCAGGCTGCCTGTAGAATTGCTTCGAGCATGCCAACAATTCAAGCTAGTATAGAGCGACTGTTTTTGGTTTTAAAGTTCATTTTAAATGATTTGCGGCAGGCTATGAAAGACGACTTGATTGCTGCAATAATTTTTTACAGAATGAATTATGAATGATTCTAGTTTGTATCATTGTTGATGACATTTAAATGGTTTTAAAAGTCTGGATAAAAATAATGTTTTTTTCAAAATTTCAGTTTGCACTTTTTTATTTAGTTAAAAATTAATTTGAGTTGGAATGGAGCTGGAGCAGTCACTACTGGTGCTGGAGCAGAGCAATTCAAAAATTTGATTGCTTCAAATTTGATGTGCTCCTGGCATTTGTTTTTTTAAGTCTTTACGCTCTCATCTTGGTACAGTAATTGTTTGGGGACAAGAATAATTCCACTGATATAACTTGCACATCAAACACAATTTCCTACAGCTCAAAAAGCCACAGTTCATGGCAAAACTCTTATATTATGAAATAAGCATAGAATTCTGTGGTTTGGGGATTGATTAATTGGATATGGAGCCTTTATCTGTGGGTCTCTGGCTGAATCTAGCTCAAGTTGGTAGTAACCAAAAAGCCACCACCATCTGATATCCGGCTTACTAAAAGTTGGTGGTCCCAGACCAGATTAGTGGCAACCATCCTCTCATTGTTTACCTCTGACGGACAATGTATAAAACTAAGTCTTGGTGCAAATATGCAATTTCTTTTTCAAAGTAAAAGACAATAAAAGTTTCTCCTTACTGGCAACATTGAATAGGATTAGGTTTACTTACTAAAGCCTCAAGTGATGGAAACTAACATCATCTTGTTCCAGCCAAGGTCCCTTATCAAACTTCAGATACTCAATATCTTCAACTACCTGAAAGAGAGGCATACGTTACAATTACAAGAGTTTATCAAAATATATATCCTCAGTCAAGAAAAATAAAAGTCAGTCAAGCAAACAATACATGCAATTAAACAACAAAGCCATCCCAACAGGTGATTTGCTATTACCTTCCAACAGTAATGCAAAACGTTAGTAACAATTACATGTTCAGGACACCCCACAGGCAGTGACCAGAGTCCTTGAGGAACTCTTGCTGAGTTCACTTACTGATGCTTTACATCCCCATGGAGTGATAGGTGGGGGGGGAATACTTAGGGTGCTGGTAGGGACTTTGTTTGTGCTACTCTCAAAACACTCCAAAGTGACTGGCTATGATGTTGACTAGATGCACACATAGTCCAGACTGCAGCTGTTATACAGAGGCATCCCTTAGGGGAGGATCTATTAATGGAGATTCTCTACATCCCAGTAAGAAGGAGAAGATGGAAGATTATAAAATACAGGTAGGATCTGATGAGAAACAGTCAAATGAAAAAGAGGCCCATTCAATTACATTATGTAATGGCAGACAGCTAAAAAGTGACAAGTTTTTAAAGTGCTTATATACCAAAGCCGGAAGTCTAAATAATAAGATGGGGAACAAGAGTGCCTCATATTAAATGAGATATTGATATCATAGGCATCACAGAAACTTGGCGGAATGAGAATAATCAATGGGATATATTTTGTACCCTGGTATTACTGTATCAGAAGGACAAAACAGGTCATGCTGATGGGGGAGTGGCACTATATGTAGAAGAAAGTATAGAATCAAATGAAGTAAAAATCTTAGCTGAACCAAACTGTACCATAGAATCTCTATGGATAGTAATTCCATGCTCGAATAAGAAGAGCATAGCAGTAGGGATATATTACCGACCACCTGACCAGGATGGTGAAATGCTCAGGGAGATTAGAGAGACTATAAAAATAAAGAACTCAGTAATAATGCGGGATTTCAACTATCCCCATACAGACTGGGTACATGTCCCCTCAGGATGGGATGCAGAGATAAAGTTTCTTGACACCTTAAATGGAGCAGCTAGTCCTCGAACCCACAAGAGGAAAGGCAATTCTTGATTTAGTGTTAAGTGGAGCACAGAATCTGGTCCAAGAAGTGAATATTGCTGGACCGCTTGGTAATAGTGACCATAATATAATCAAATGTAACATCCCTGTGGCAGGGAAAACACTACAGCAGCCCAACACTGTAGCACTTAATTTCAAAAACGGGACTACACAAAAAGGAGGAAGTTAGTTAAACAGAGGATGTTGTGAAGGACAAAACTATAATAGGATTCAAAAAAGAACTAGATACATTCATGGAGGATAGGTCCATCAATGGCTATTAGCCAGGATGGGCAGGGTTGGCGTCCCTAGCCTGTGTTTGCCAGAAGCTGGGAATGGGCGACCAGGGATGGATCACATAATGATTACCTGTTCTGTTTATTCCCTCTGGGGCACCTGACATAGGCCAGTGTCGGAAGACAGGATACTGGGCTAGATGGACCTTTAGTCTGATACAGTATGGCCATTCTTATGAGGTAGGGATTAACAGCTGGGGAAAATCTGGGAGGATGTAGTGAAGAGGGTAGTTCCTAACAGGTCTTCCAAGAAGACCCTTTAGATCAGTGGCTCTCAACTTTCTAGATTAATGTATCCCTTTCAGGAATCTGATTTGTCTTGCGTACCCCCAAGTTTCACCTCAATTAAAAACTACTTGCTTATAAAATCAGACATAAAAATACAAAAGTGTCACAGTACACTATTACTGAAAAATGGCTTGCTTTCTCATTTTTACCATATAATTATTAAATAAATCACTTGGAATGTAAATATTGGACTTAAATTTCAGTGTGTAGTAATATAGAGCAGTATAAACAAGTCATTGTCTGTATGAAATTTTAGTTTGTACTGACTTTGCTAGTGCTTTTTATGTAGCCTGTTATAAAACAAGGCAAATATCTAGATGAGCTGATGTACCCTCCTGGAAGACCTCTGTGTACCCCCAAGGGTACATGCACCCCTGACTGAGAACCACTGCTTTAGATGAAACAGTAATATATCTACAAGGCCAGAACCTGAGCAGGTGTAATTGTTATAGCTCCATTGACTTCAAGGGAGCGATAATCTACAGCAGCAGAGGTTCCAGCCCACTCTTATTTATCTATTTACTGACACTTACTTAGACAGACAGACAGACACACATTTCTATTCTATGCTACATAGTATAGTAATCACTTCCCTATACCTCACAGAGCAACAAATGCTTCTTGGCAGAAAGGGGTGGCAAAGGTATCCATTGTTTACATTACAAAAGGCTCTATATTACCTAAATAATTCTGCTTTGTTCCTCATGTTAAGTAGGAACAAGAGTTGATTTACACAGGTATTACTAACCTTTTATCATCATTTTACTTTGAGCATTGAAGTGTACATTTCTCTTACGATCATTTAGCTGATGTAAACTTATAAACAGATGGTTGATGTGCGATAGTCTCAAAATCTGACAGAATCTAAAGAAAACCCTGAATTCTCTATGCCCACTGTTGATCTGTTACTAGGTGCAACATTGGAAAGATAAGGAGCTAAATTAACTGTGCCAAACTCTACAATGTCTATGACTTATAAAGCATGTACCTTAGCATTATATAGGTTTCAGAGTAGCAGCCGTGTTAGTCTGTATTCGCAAAAAGAAAAAGAGTACTCCTTTTCTTTTAGCATTATATAATATCCTATATTTCACTGTCTTTGATTTCACTAAATATTTCTTGGGGAATGGTATGGCAAGTTAGTTTAAATGCCCCTTCCTTATTCTTAATTTTAGATTCCAAATACTCAAATTAGATACCATATGTTCCACTTGACAAATGAGAAAGCAATTATTTTTCATGCCGAGGTAACCCTTTAATCACTGCCATTTAATGGCTGGAGAAAGAGCCTGCGCATTAATTTCTAAAAACATCATGAATCAGTATGTGTGAAATCAATCAGTTTTCTAATCAGTTGCATTTATTCAAGTGACTGTAGGAAAGAGCATCTTTTCAGCAGCTTCTTATCCAGATCACATCATTGTATTACTGTGGGTGGGTGACAGTGTGCATGTATTTTTGTCTACAGAATCTATAGACTGCAAATGATTTTGTCCATCTTCCAACAGCTTTTAAGGAAAATTTCACTTTAATGGGAAACAATCTCAAAAGAGAAAATATAGTACAAGTTCCTTCTAAGCAGAATTAATACCCATGTTTATGGTTCCCACTTGGCATCTAACTTGCAAAATTGTATGCTATTCTTGCAAATAATGACTGCAAATAATAAATTCCTACTCTACTCCAGAGCTGCTCAAACCCAAATTTGACATGGTCATCAATACACTCCCTGGCCACGTACTGTGATGATGTAATATTGCTGGCCCGGAGGAATATCTGCTTGAGCAATAAGAGCTTTAGACTACTTTAAACCCCAATTTACAGGATTAAAATAAAATTGTCAGCAATGGGATTTGCTAACTGTTACCAGGAAGGAGTAGAAGGGATGTAATTTTTTTCTCCTAAAGCCTCTCCACTTCCCTATTGAGCCTGTGACTATCCCCATCCATAGCCATACAACCTGGGATCATCTTTTGATTCCTCCCACCCTTTCCCACACATGCAGGTCCTGCCAAATCTTGCGGTATCTTCCTCTGCAAAATATTGAAAATCCAACTGTTCCTTTCATCAACACCCTGCTTATTTATTTCCTCCTGTTTCTTGAAGCCTCCTCCTCCCTTGCATATCTGACACCCATAACATCTCTCCTTAGTGCACCCAAAATGAAGTACTGAACATGTTATTCCTTGCCTGTTGATCTGACTGCATCACAAGACTTCCTGAATCACTTCACTTGCACCACATTGTCCAACAACTCAGATTTAAGACCTTTTTCTTTTGCCTCTAAAGGTCATACACAAATCTGCTCCTGCATCTGACCTCCTTTCATATTCTCCAGCCCCACCTCCATCAATGACATCTACCTTGTCACCCTATTAATCTCAATGCTACCTTTTTTATACTGCTCGATGGATGCTCTCCCCATCGTGGCTCACTAAGGATTTGTCTACACTGGCAATTAGTCAGTAAAACTTTTGTCATTTGGGGGTGGCTTTTTAACACCCCGAACGACAAAAGTTTTGTCGACGAAAAGCAGCAGTGTGAACAGCGCTTTGTCAGCAGGAGAGCTCTCTCCTGCCGACAAACACTAGCTACACTGTGTGCCTTTTAGCGGCACAGCCATGTCGCTAAAAGCCTCATAGTGTAGCCATAGCTTAAATTATCTTCATCTCCTTAGTCAAGACTCTTCTAGACTCTTTTCTTTTGTGGCAGCTGCAGGAAGTGAGCTAACACCACCAGAACCATCTTAAGTTACAATCTCCTGTGTAAAAAGAAAAGGAATAGTTGTGGCACCTTAGAGATTAACAAATTTATTTGAGCATAAGCTTTCGTGAACTACAGCTCACTTCATTGGATGCATGCAGTGGAAAATACAGTGTGGAGATTTTATATACACAGAGAACATGAAACAATGGGTGTTTCCATACACATTGTAACGAGAGTGATCAGGTAAGATGAGCTATTACCAGAAGGAGAGAAAAAAAAAAACCTTTTGTAGTGATAATCAAGGTGGGCCATTTCCAGCAGCTGACAAGAACGTGTGAGGAACAGTAGGGGGGAGAAATAAACATGGGGAAATAGTTTTACTTTGTGTAATGACACATCCACTCCCAGTCTTTATTCAAGCCTAATTTAATGGTGTCCAGTTTGCAAATTAATTCCAATTCAGCAGTCTCACGTTGGAGTCTGTTTTTGAAGTTTTTTTGTTGTAATATTGCCACTGTAATCAAGTGACCAGAGAGACTGAAGTGTTCTCCGACTGGTTTTTGTTATAATTCTTGACATCTGATTTGTGTCCATTTATTCTTTTACATAGAGACTGTCCGGTCTGGCCAATGTACATGGCAGAGGGGCATTGCTGACACATATCATAGAATATCAGGGTTGGAAGGGACCTCAGGAGGTCATCTAGTCCAATCCCCTGCTCAGAACAGGAACAATCCCCAATTTTTGTCCCAGATCCCTAGATGGCCCCCTCAAGGATTGAACTCACAACCCTGGGTTTAGCAGGCCAATGCTCAAACCACTGAGCTATCCCTCCCCCCCCAGTATCACATTGGTAGATGTGCAGGTGAACGAGCCTCGGATAGGGCCTAATCACATCAGCCACACTATGATGGTGGCCCCTGAATAGATATATGGACACAGTTGGCAACAGGCTTTGTTGCAAGGATAGGTTCCTGGGTTAGTGTTTTTGTTGTGTGGTTGCTGGTGAGTATTTGCTTCAGGTTGGGGGGCTGTCTGTAAGCAAGGACTGGCCTGTCTCCTAAGATCTGTGAGAGCGATGGGTCGCCCTTCAGGATAGGTTGTAGATCCTTGATGATGTGCTGGAGAGGTTTTAGCTGCGGGCTGAAGGTGACGGCTAGTGGCATTCTGTTACTTTCTTTATTGGGCCTGCCCTGTAGTAGGTGACTTCTGGGTACTCTTCTGGCTCTGTCAATGCTTCCCAGCATGTTCCATTTTAGTAATTTAGACTGTAAGCTTAGGAATTAGTTAGGAATTACTTAGGAATTAGTTTCATACCAAAACAATGCTATTTTTGTGCTCCTATTGTACCAGCCTTGTGTGGATTTATATACATTGTGACGGGGCAAGGCCAGATGGCTATGGAAAAGTAGTGGGAGATAGATATATTAGCTCCAGGCTAAACAAATCCCTGGTACCAGGATAAGTTAAAGGGCAGCTGCTCCAGGTCAATTAAGAACTTTCCAGAAGGCAGGGAGAATGCTAGGTTGATTGGGACACCTGAAGCCAATCAGGGACTGACTGAAATTAGTTAAAAGCCTCCCAGTTGGTCAGGTGGGTGTGGATGTCAGGAGCTGTGTGAGGAAGTTGCGCTGTTGGAGAAACTGAGCAGTACACACCATATCAGGCACAAGGAAGGAGGCCCTGAGGTAAGGGTGAAGTGGAGCCTGAGGAAGTGGGGGCTGTTGTGGGGAAGTAGCCCAGGGAATTGTATGTGTCCTGTTTCTAAAAGGTCAGCTACCATAGTGGATACTATTAGGGTCCCTGGGCTGGAGCCTGGAGTAGAGGGCGGGCTTGGGCTCCCCGTTTGCCCCCTCCCTGATTAATCACTGAGACTGGGAGACAACAGAGACTGTGCAAGGGAGGATAGCTTCTCCTCACCTCCCTCTCTGGCTTATGATGAAAAAGGCTCAGTAGACTGTGACCCTTGTCTCTAGAGAAAGAAGGGTTATGTGGAGGGTCACAGTGAGCCTCTGAGGCTAGCGAAATCTGCCAGGAAATGCGGGACCCACAGAGACAAGGACAGAGCTTTGTCACAGCATAGACCACTTTCTTGATCATATCTTGCATGTCTATAGCAACTGTTTATCAAAGACCCCAGTATGCATTAAAACACAGATGAATTAAGCCTCATAACACTTGTGAGCACCAGGGAAGTTGTACGATCCCTATTTTCTAGAAAGGGAAACAGAAATAAAGGTTAACATTACAGCAAACTCACACCTGTAGTTGTACAACTATGAAACATCTGATTTGGGCACTATACAGACTTGTAACTCAACAAACAGCAAGCCAGTAGCAAATCTAGGAATAGCATCAAGATTAGAATAGAAAAGAAGGAACTACACTTCCTAAATCTGCAGGCAGTACTTAAACTGGATGTTTCACACCAATACGGCCACAGTGAGTGTGGCGGCTGTAGTAGCTGAACATAATACAGTGGAATACAGATCAGAGGTGCTGCACAGACTATGTATCCATCTAGACATGCACAAATTAAGGACCCCAATCCTGCAAACACTTCAACAGGTGCGTAACTTTTTTTATGCACCGAAGGAGTCAAATGGAGACCAGAGACTGCTCACTTGTGAGTGTCTGCAGGACTGAGGCCTATTTAAACAGCAGTTTGGATAGATCATTTAAAAGTTAAAAAACCAAAATTTGAGTGTTTATTTTCTTAAATTAGGTAGAGGATTAATGTTAACTCTTAAGAACTATTTCCTACTCCACAATGTCAGACTGCCAATCGTAAAGACTCTCAGTAATCAGATACATAAATAAGATTGGATCTTAGAAGGTATGCAAAGAACTTTTTCTTTTTTTTAAAAAAAAACAAACACAATTTATGCACAAGTTCAAGCAAGCTTTCAATGATAGCTATTACACATCTTTATCTCTACAATAATTATTTTGACAATCATTTAATAACCACCAACATGAGACGCAAATCATTGCTTATAAATGCGTGTTCTGGGGAAATGGTTAACAAGCTCCATTATCATATGCACACTGGAACAACCAGCCCTGTTTGTAATTTTGAAATCAAGCTGCCTGACAAGTCCCTCAACCAACCACTTAAATGAGATTTTCTTAATTAGTCTTTGCTTATTCAAAAGGGATTCAAGGAGACACTAAGACCTCATTTATGGTACCAAAACCTACAGTGTTAGGGAATCTGGTTGCAACACAGTAGTATCCAACACACATCTGTATTACCAACATAAAATGGACTAAAATGTGCAGCGAAGTGTAGTAACAGGGATAATTAAGCCCAAGGTTTTCACACAACTCAGTAATCCAGTTGAACAGTCCGAACTCCTCTACACCAGTGGTTCTCAATTAGCACATAGCTGTATGCTAAAAAAAATTCAAAATTTGCCACTTTGGTCTGAAAGGGGGCAGGGCCAGTTGAGGGGAAGACAGCATCTGGCAGCCTGCTGGAGCACACCTGCCACCAGGGGGTTGGTGAGTGCATCAGGGGGGTAGGGTGCAGGAGTGTGGGTCTCTGGGCAGATTTGGGGGAGGGGGTGTTCTGGGCAGCGAGGGGGTGGGAGGTACTGAGAACCAGGAGTTTGTGGTGGTGCTGCAGCACTCCCAGGTTTTAGGCTGCTCGGCCCCACGGCTCCGCTCTTGGTCTCTCTGTGGAGGGGTCTCTGGGCGGGGGATGCTAGGCATAGGGGAGTGTGTGGAGTTTTGAGGGGGACGCTGTGGTTCTCAACCTGTGGCCCACAATGATAAATAGGTTGAGAACCACTGCTCTACACCCAACTGTGTTGAGCATGACCATGGAGGTAACTAGGTTCCCCAACCCAAGATTTTAATAGAGTTGACAGGACATAAATAATGCCAGTTTGCTCATCCCATCAAAACTAATCAATAAGAAAGGGGAGATTGGACCAAATTATTAGACTTTACCATCTGGATTAAACAGTTAAACACACATCACCTGGGATGAGGTTTCATTTTACACTTTTTTTTTATGAGATGCAACTAAAACACAGGCTGCAATACCTGCAAATTAGAGAGATCTACCAATTGGAAGTAGGCGTTACATCACATTCCTCCCATTCTCTGCCTTGTACCGCTCCTGGTCAAAACACAGTCCTATCTCATTCTGCAATTCAGAAAGTGGAATTTATAAAAATATTAACTAACATGATTTAATAGGAATTACAGAGATGATTCCAACAGAAATTGGGTGGCACAAAGACTTTCCTGCTGCCTGACAGAGGCTATTCGGCTCCAGTTCACAATTTGTTTTCTCTAGAGACTCCAAAAGCAATTGATTTCAGGATTTCCATGGTTCATTTGTACCCTGATGTGGCATTATGCCATTATCAATGAGCAAGGCGCAGGGACAGCAGGTGACCTTCAACAAAGATTTTAAAGCTGTTTAACGCTGAAAAGCAAAAATCCTAGTATAACAACTTCACAAAGGTAGCAGTAAGGTAGCCAGGTCAGGAGCCTCTTTTACTATTAACTGACTATCTACATTTAAATATCTTCAGTTAAGCATCTCATTGCAGACCAGGTGGAGAAGAGGAACTCAAGATCATTGTATGGGGAAGAAAGAACCAGCAGCATGGTATTAGCATACGAACCTGAATGCTATAAAAATCACTCCCAAGGCAAATTTAGATGTGCTGTCCTTCATAGAAAAGCACTCTGAAATTACCACACAGCACTGAAAAACAATGTTTTTATTACAGTTAAGATTACACAGTCTGCAAAGTTATGTAAAAGACTTGTGGATAAGCTATTTTCATAGCTAAAACAAAATCAGTTTGGCACCCCCCCAGTTGTATAGAGGTGGAAAATAGAGGTATACTTGGATCTGAGTGCTGCACTGAATTCAAATGTACATCCCATTATATCCAGGCTCTTATAGACCACTCCCTACAAAAATGCATCACTTCTCATTAAAAATAAAATCAGAGTAATGAACTGCTCCAACATGAATTCACAGTGTTAAATTTCTGTTCATGTTTTCAGCCTTATCAAGAGGCAGAGCTCTGAAAATTACAAAGCTACAACTTTGCTCTGCTGTCTGATTGCTCAGCAACCATGTAAAGCTGAAATTCACATCTCCCGCACATCTTTGAAGTACGCTGTCACCGTTAGAAAGTCTCCAATCTCTTATGAGGCTTCGTTTTTGATCAGAACAAGACATAGCATAATGGAATATTATGGCTGAACCTGCCCATGTTAACTACTTAAAACTTTTATTTAAGCATTTCTGGACTGGTCCTCAAATGTGTTTATTTACACATTGATCACCAAATGGAAAGTGGGCTTTCCACAGCAGCAGGAAATTCATGGAAGTTATGAGATGTCTGAATTCTTCAACTTTTAGGGGTGTGTCTATATTGCACCTGGGATGGCACTTCCCAGCATGGGTAGACAGAAGTATGTGAGCTCTATTTGAGCTAGAGTGCTAAAAATAGGAATGTGGCCACAGCAGCTCGGGTTCACCACCCAAATACACATGCAGAGGGTCAGGTGGGTTTGTACTCAGGTAGTTGGAACAATCCACTGTGGCCACACAGCTATTCTTAGCGAATTAGCTCAAGCGGAGCTGGTGAGTGTCTGTCTACCCATACTGGGAAACACAACCTCAGGTGCTGCACAAACATACCCTAAGGGTGAAGGAGCAAGATCCTTTTCACATGATGGCAGAAACTGTATTATTAATGTGTATGTTTAAATTTCTGTTGGCAACAGCTGTGCATAAGCACATTTTCTAAGACCAATATACATCCCTGTGTCTAATTTATCAAATGTTGATGAAAACCTCCCACTCCACACTTGCCATGGAAACCTGGATAGAACATTCTCCATGCCCATGCATCAACTGTGCTGTTCCTGAGAAAGTTTCATCCATAGCAAAGTCTGGGTTTAACTAGGAGGATTACCTGAACCAATTAGGTCCCCATCTCCCTCTGTAAATCCTCTCTTCCCAACCCTTCTGTGATAGTGCACCCCATAAGGCTTTATGGAAATATGCTTATGAATTATGACATAACTAGAATATGTTTTATGCTACATATGCCATGTAACATATCTCTGTAAAGGTTATGATCTACTGAATCTATTAATCCCATTTGTATGCACATATCATTTTTGTACTTGAAGTCATGAATATTGGCTGTATACTTGCTTGATTTCTAAGTAGACTTTGTAGAGCATTTGGTCAGCTTCTTGAGAAAGGAATGTGCAAATTAAGTGCCCAATCAAGAAACACTTAAAGGACAATGAAACTTGTAATGCTCCAATCCACATAAGAAGTCTACTTGAGGACATTCAAGGTAAGCAATGGCTGCTGCCTGAAAAAACTGAGTCATGCATGGACATGTGACTTGTCCATATGACTCCAAAATTCCATCTTGGAGCTGGACTTTGCATAGGAAAGAGGAGGGGGTCTCCACCCACAAGAGAAAGTCTATTTAAGCCTGTGGAAGACCCCTCCATTTTGTCTTCAGCTTGCTCAAGAGATAGCCTCTCCACCCCCAAGGATACCTGAAAGAAACTGGAGCAAAGGACAGTAACTACGGGGGATGTGAGTGATTGCTGGACCCAGACTAGGAGACTAGTCTGTAAAAGGAAGCTTACTGGGTGAGGTTTTTATCTGTATTCAGTTTTCTTACCAAGCAAAATAAAAAACACACAAGTCTGTCTAATTCACTTTGTTCTGTCTGTTACTACTTGGAACTGCTTAAATACTACTTTCTGTATTTAATAAAATCACTTTTTACTTATTAATTAACCCAGGGTATGTATAAATACCTGGGGGGGGGGTGGTGCAAACTGCTGTGCATCTCTCTCTATCAGTGTTATAGAGGGCGAACAATTTATGAGTTTACCCTGTATAAGCTTTATACAGGGTAAAACAGATTTATTTGGGGTTTAGACCCCTTTGGGAGTTGAGCATCTGAGCATTTAAGACCGGAACACTACTTAAGTTACTTTCAGTTAAGTCTGCAGCTTTGGGGCATGCGGTTCAGACCCTGGGTCTGTGTTGGAGCAGACTGGCGTGTCTGGCCCAGCAAGACAGGGTGCTGGTGTCCCATGCTGGCAGGGAAAGCAGGGGCAGAAGTAGTCTTGGCACAACAGCTATCAACCCCAGGGGGGTTTCTGTGATCCAACCCATCACACCTCCTCCTTCAGCAGTAAGCAACATGCTACCATGCAGGGGTCTGGGTCTCATCTCTTGGGCTATGCAATCAGCCCTGGGAAGGATTCTTTGCACCTCTCTCTTTCTCTAGCAGATGAAAAGAGTTAAGTTAGACAAGCTCCTGATGAAGTCACAAGGAAGGTCCCCATAATATCAGGCCTTCAAAGCAAGATGCGTGGGGAGAATGGGGTTCAATAGATTGGAAAAAAAAAAAAAAAGATATGGATGATGTAGCTCTTAGGAGCTGTGCAGAACCTTATCACTTGTACAAAATTTGATAGTACTTTAACAGGCTGTGTACTGAAAATGAAAGATCATCATTTGATGAAGGATCAAATCTACTACAAACTGGTCCAAAGCTATATAAGACAGTAAGTAGGCATTAGAAATTAGCCGCAACTGTAGAAACAAGAGGTGAAAGGCCTTAATTATCCCATTATCAATCCTCTACAATCTTCTCTGAATTCTCCCCACACTGTGACCAAGTGGATTGCATTTTTCCAGAATAAAGACACATACAGAATCCCAGGCTAATCGAATTGGATACTGTAAACTGGCCTATTACCCTGCAGTTTGGTTGATTTTCCCCACGTCCACACTGGTCTGCATCAATCCATTTGGAGAGAAGAACTGCAATTCACAGATACCATATACAACTGTCAATACAGATCAAGTGACTGGCCTTTTAGCAGTCTCAGCATTTGTGGTTGCATGATTACCTTCCAGCAGTTGGCCCTTACAGTTATCACAAACATTTTTCTCAGAGCAAAAAATCCGTGGGATTGTAAAAGGAGTCAAACTTTAGATCCACTAGTAGTTGTCTAGCAAAGTAATAAAATAACTTGATATTCCCTTTAACTAGTCTTGGAACTAGTTTCTTTTAAGAGTGGATTATTTTATGTTGCTGTTACTCTAAAAGACATGACTAAATTGCAAATCCAAGATTAACTACAAAAGATGGCCAGAACAATGCATTTCAAAAAACAGATTTCCCTAATCAAAGCTTAACGATATCAACTCCATGCAGCAAGCTCTTTTACCTTCTCTACATCCTGTGCCGCACTCGCTGTGTACTGCAAAACCTCAGAGGTCTCACTGCAAAGAAAATAAATAATATTAAATTTACTGGATATAGCTACCTTGCCTCCCAGAAAAAAAAAGACCCCAATTATTCATGCTGAAATGAAATTAAGATGTAATACACCAAGATAAATGGAATAATTTCAAATTAAGATTTTTTTTTTTTGTGGAGGAGTTATTTGGAGAAGTTGTTGCAGTAGAACACTCCCTGGATTGCTCAATGTTTCTTCCCTGCGATGAAAGTGTTTAAAATTCCCAATGTCAGAATTAACTGAAAACTAACTAAGAGTTTGCTAATATGAGACTTGTCCTAATTATGCACTTCTGCTCCTATTCAATTCAGACAACCGCTCTCCAAACTATTAGCAGCTGTTTGACCCAAAAATTCAGTGAGAGGGGCACGAGGGGAGACAGAGCACATGCAGGCCGAACGGACACTGCTACCAAAGTTCTCTGATCAGCAGCGCAAGGACACAAGCACACCTACAATGGAGCACCCATAGGGACGCTACTCAAAGAAGCTGCAGGATTCTTGAAATTCTCAACTCCAACGTTCATCGCCCTACAGTCAACTGGCAGAGGAACAAAACGGTCTTACTTTTTTCCTTCCCAAAGGGGACTGTCATCACAATGCAGCACAGACTTTTGCATTTTCAGTTTCAAGTTTCACTAAACAAAGGATAGTGGGTTTTGATCAAATACAGAGTGGATCAAGCCTCTTGATTCTTTGCAGGCTTTCACAAAGCAGCAGCAGCTGCTCAGTGGTAGCAGAATTGGATATGAAGATTAAGAACAGATTCGCAAAAAGAAAAGGAGTACTTGTGGCACCTTAGAGACTAACCAATTTATTTGAGCATAAGCTTTCGTGAGCTACAGCTCACTTCATCGGATGCATACTGTGGAAAGTATAGAAGATCTTTTTATACACACAAAGCATGAAAAAAATGGGTGTTTACCACTACAAAAGGTTTTCTCTCCCCCCACCCCACTCTCCTGCTGGTAATAGCTTATCTAAAGTGATCACTTTGTGCTGGAAATGGCCCAACTTGATTATCATACACATTGTAAGGAGAGTGATCACTTTAGATAAGCTATTACCAGCAGGAGAGTGGGGTGGGGGGAGAGAAAACCTTTTGTAGTGGTAAACACCCATTTTTTCATGCTGTGTGTGTATAAAAAGATCTTCTATACTTTCCACAGTATGCATCCGATGAAGTGAGCTGTAGCTCACGAAAGCTTATGCTCAAATAAATTGGTTAGTCTCTAAGGTGCCACAAGTACTCCTTTTCTTTTTGCGAATACAGACTAACACAACTGTTACTCTAAAAGAACAGATTTGCAATTTTAGGCTTCTGGCCAGGAAAAGACTACCAAAAAGACTGAAGTGATCTGTTCAATATGATGAAGAGGAGCACCTATCCCAGCATTAGTCATTTATGAGACTATCAGATGACGCACGGAAAGGTTCTGGTATCTCCAGTATGACATCAACCTCCTGTTTTCGTCTAATACATAAACTACTGATGAATTCCATCGTTGTGTGAAACTTGACTGTCATATATGTTAAAACTTTTAACATCATGGGGCAGATGTGTCCTCCTTCGAAACTGAGTACAAACTTCATTTGACAGGTTGTTATAAACCCATACACTGGAGATGCCAAGCAGAGTGACTGCTTAAAAAGTGTATTAAACCACATACAGATGAAGAGTTGAAATCACAGGAGGACCAGCTAGATCAGGATGTAACCTGAATGAAGTAACAATGGTATGTTTCAGGGGCTCGATTTGATCCAAAGAACAAACAACATTTTTCTCCTCACTGGTCAATTAAAACAATTCTGCCCTCAGGGATGGGAGTCCTAAGGTTTCCCACCCTCTCTCTTCAGCCTTTAGTTCCAGCTTTGTTCTTACAGCTGTGCACTAGCTGCTAATCAATGGGGGGTGAACTCACCAAGGGAGGCAGCTGACCTTAGCTGCATCAACATCTCATGCCCCAGATGACAGACAGGCTTCAGGATGACGGAATGAAATTATTCATTTCAATTGCTGGCAGCACAATTACCCTGATTTATCTTGGGAGTTGCAGCAAGAAAACAAGAGGAGATGGATGACACACTTTAAGGTTTGTTCTGACTTACATCAATGAGACTAGATAACCAGATGCATACACAAGCCAACCAGCGTTCCCTCTAATTTTTCCCACGCATGTGGGAGAGGGGCTCAGGGCTGGGGCAGAGGATTGGGGTGAGGGCTCTGGCTGGGGGTGCGGGCTCTGGGGTAGGGCCAGGGATGAGGGGTTTGGGGTGGAGGTTTCCCAGGGCCTCCGGTGGGGAGAGGACTCCTCCTAGCTCTCTCTCCCCACAGCAGCACCTGGACTGGGTAGGGAGGCGCCTCTCCTGGCCGCGGCAGGTCCGTGCCAGGGCTGGGTTGGGGGAGGGGTGCCTCTCCCCGCCGCAGCAGGTCCATGCTGGGGGAGAGGCATCTCTCCCCGCCGCAGCCCTCAGCCCCTGCACGAGGCTTAATAGGCGGCCACGCAGCTTAGAGGGAACTTAGAAGCCAACCCCAGCTTGATTATACTTACCTTGTTTTAATACAAAGCAGGATTAGCTTTGTGACCTTTGAAAGTTACCCTTCCTGACCAGAGTCATCACACCACAACACGCCACGATAATGACCTGGTCTACACTTAAAAGTTAGATAATATAGGTACTGTGTTCAGGGGTGTGAAAAATTCATCCCCCAGATCACCACAGTTAAGCTTACTTAAGTAGATGTGTCTAGGTCAACAGAAGAATTTTTCCATCAAACTAGCTACTGCTGTTCAGAGACACAGATTAGCTACAGTGATGGAAAAACCCCTCCCTTCAATGTAGGAAGCATCAACACTACAGAGTCATAACTGCCACTACAGCACCTGTAGTGTAGAAATGGCCTATGTTAATTGCCCCAAAGGCACTTACTTTCACGCAAATTTAGCTCACAAGATAGTTCTTATGTGAGAGACTCATTAAAATCAGAACTGGGATAGGGGAAAAACTGAAACTGTCTCCACGATACTGCTCAGAGCTGCCATACTCAAATTCAGTTCCTAGGTCCGTCCTTCCTACTTGGACAGAGCTAGGAGTGTTGTGGAGAAGAGCACCTCCAGTCTAACAGGTTAGGGAGGAGTAAGTGTCATTTAACAGAAGCTCCACAAAATCAACTAAGGAGTCCTTTCTGGCCACAGAAGTATGCTCAGAAAGTGGTTGCCGCATGGGATACGAGGCTAGAGAGTTAAAGCAAGAAAAGGATGTGAAAATCCCCCTCAATTTTTTTTTTTTTTTTTTTAATCATCAGTTGCTATTACAGAGCTACCACATGAGAACATTCGGGGCGGGAGGAGGGGAGCAAGTATTCTCTCCAAACAAAATCGGACAGGTGATCATATTAGGAAACCTCTGCTCCTCCTCATCTTGCAATGCCCTCTCCCCCACAAACACACACAACAATAAAGAGCTAAAGCCACTAGACCCCACTCTAGGAAAGTGCTCTCTTCATCTCTATAAGTTGTCCACAATATCTTGTCAACCGGATAAGCAGCCAGGATGCTAATGCCAAACGCCCACGGTACATCACCAGAAGAGAGGAAAGGAGAAACAGAGCTCAAGAATAGGTTTGCAGAGTTGGAAAATGAAGAAGGGGCTCAGCATGTGGTCACTGAAGGTGGAAGGGCAAGGAAAAAGAGAAGAGCGGCTAGTCCTATAGGAAAAGGGGAAGAGTTAATGAAGACTACACCAAATATGAGCCCCAGGAGGATACAGGATGGGTTGAAGAGGATTTCAAGGGAGAATAGGAATAGAAAGAACTTGCAACCAGAGGGAACAGGGGATAGACTGGAGAATAGCACCGTCACCAGGAAAAGGCAGGTCTACATGATCGGGGACTCTTTACTGAGAAGAATAGACAGGCCTGTAACCAGAGCTGATCCAGAGAACAGAAGGGTGTTGTTGGAGACCCCAGGGCATGGCCACTAGTTAAGTTGAAGGGATGGAAGGCCATAAGGGTCGAGGAAGTCTCCCTGCTGAAGGCCTAAGGGCTTCTTCTCAACCCCCCTTAATAGAATTCAGGCCTGGCTGGTTTGAGTAAGCTCTTTTGCTCTTAAAACAATGTTGCAGCCGCAGATAATGCCTCATAGTGTAAGGTTTGCTGACGCCAAGCTAAAAATAATAGGAGATAGTTACAAGGCCAGACAGAATGTGCTGGTTGTTTAAGTTGTTAGGAATGCTTGTTAGAGGTTGCAGGAAATAAACATTGTTGTAACCCATATAAGGAAGGCAGAGTATTTGTGCAAAGTTTTAATTGGCTGATGTGTAGTGCAGTAGCATTAAGGAATATAAAAGTGTGTGTAATGACCTGCTCTGGTGTGCAGGATTTGAGATTCTATTCTCCCTGTACCTTGTTTGCAGCTGCAAATAAACTTTTCTGCTTCTCCACCCCGTTGTGATTATTGAGTGAAACACACCGGGTAACGAACCCCTGCTGTTGTTTTGCCTCTAGGCACTGGGTGCTGGCAACAGTGTGCTGTCTTCCAGGTGCTAAGATACAGGATGTAGAACTGAGGTTGAAAAGGATCCTAAAGGGAGCGGGAAAGAATCCCCTACTTATCCTTCATGTGAGAACAAATGATACTGGTAGATTCTCGCCGGAACGTATCAAGGGAGACTATGCTAGGCTGGGGAAGACGCTTAAGGAGATCGAGGCTCAGGTGATCTTTAGTGGGATTGCCTGTTCCTAGAGAAGGGCAACAAAGGTGTGGACAAGATTTTGACTATCAACAGATGGCTCAGGCAGTGGTGCTATAAGGAGGGCTTTGGGATGTATGGCCACTGGGAGGCATTCATGGACAGAGGACAGTTCTCTCGGGATGGACTTCATCTGAGTAGGGAAGGAAATAGACTTCTAGGATGGAGGCTGGCACAACTGATTAAGAGAGCTTTAAACTAGGAATCTGGGGGAGATGGTTGGGAGATGTCCAGGTGATCTCCATGCCGGATTTTAGCATTGAGAGGGAAGAAAACAAAGCAAGAAAGGATACAGCCGTGGGTAGGAGAATGGACATAAGGAGGAAGGGCAGTGTGGGTACCAGTCCAATAGGTCATACTGGCTGTAGAATGTCCGTGCCTAATCGGGTACAGAATGTGAGCGAGGCCAAACAGCAAAAATGAAGATGTTTGTTCACCAACGCGAGGAGCCTCGGTAACAAAATGGAGGAACTAGAGCTACTGGTGCAGGAAGTGAAACCAGCTATTCTAGGGAGAACAGAGACATGGCGGAATAGTCGTCATGACTGGACTACGGGTATTGAAGGGCATGTGCTGTTTAGGAAAGACAGAATAAAGGTAAAGGTGGTGGAGCAGCATTGTATATCGAGGATGAGGTAGAATGTAAAGAAATAAGAAACGATGGAATGGATAAGACAGAGTCCGTCTGAGCAAAAATACATTGGGGAAGAAAACTACTGGAGCCTCCCCTGGGATAATGCTTGGGGTGTGCTATAGACCGCCGGGATCTAATTTGGATATGGATAGAGCCCTTTTCAATGTTTTTAATGAAGTAAATACTAATGGAAACTGCGTGATCATGGGAGACTTTAACTTCCCAGATATAGACTGGAGGACGAGTGCTAGTAATAATAATAGGGCTCAGATTTTCCTAGATGCGATAGCTGATGGATTCCTTCATCAAGTAGTTGCTGAACCGACTAGAGGGGATGCCATTTTAGATTTGGTTTTGGTGAGTAGTGAGGACATCATAGAAGAAATGGTTGTAGGGGATAATCTTGGTTCAAGTGATCATGAGCTAATTCAGTTCAAAGTGAATGGAAGGATAAACAAAAATAAATCTGCAACTAGGGTTTTTGATTTCAAAAGGGCTGACTTTCGAAAATTAAAGAAATTAGTTAGGGAAGTGGATTGGACTGAAGAATTTATGGATCTAAAGGCAGAGGAGGCCTGGGATTACTTTAAGTCAAAGCTGCAGAAGCTATCGGAAGCCTGCATCCCAAGAAAGGGGAAAAAATTCATAGGCAGGAGTTGTAGACCAAGCTGGATGAGCAAGCATCTCAGAGAGGTGATTAAGAAAAAGCAGAAAGCGTACAGGGAGTGGAAGATGGGAGGGATCAGCAAGGAAAGCTACCTTATTGAGGTTAGAACATGTAGGGATAAAGTGAGACAGGCTAAAAGTCAAGTAGAGTTGAACCTTGCAAAGGGAATTAAAACCAATAGTAAAAGGTTCTATAGCCATATAAATAGGAAGAAAACAAAGAAAGAAGAAGAAGTGGGACCGCTAAACACTGAGGATGGAGTGGAGGTCAAGGATAATCTAGGCATGGCCCAATATCTAAACAAATACTTTGTCTCAGTCTTTAATAAGGCTAATGAGGATCTTAGGGATAATGGTAGCATGACAAATGGGAATGAGGATATGGAGGTAGATATTACCATATCTGAGGTAGAAGCAAAACTCGAACAGTTTAATGGGACTAAATCGGGGGGGTCCAGATAATTCATCCAAGATTATTAAAGAAATTGGCACATGAAATTGCGAGCCCATTAGCAAAAATTTGTAAAGAATCTGTAAACTCAGGGGTTCTACAGTATGATTGGAGAATTGCTAATATAGTTCCTATTTTTAAGAAAGGAAAAAAAAGTGATCCGGGTAACTACAGGCCTGTTAGTTTGACATCTGTAGTATACAAGGTCTTGGAAAAAATTTTGAAGGACATTGAGGTCAATGGTAAATGGGACAAAATACAACATGGTTTTACAAAAGGTAGATCGTGCCAAACCAACCTGATCTCCTTCTTTGAGAAAGTAACAGATTTTTTTAGACAAAGGAAACTCAGTGGATCTAATTTACCTAGATTTCAGTAAGGTGTTTGATACTGTGCCACATGGGGAACGGTTAGTTAAATTGGAAAAGATGGGGATCAATATGAAAACTGAAAGGTGGATAAGGAATTGGTTAACAGGGAGACTACAGCAGGTCATTCTGAAAGGTGAACTGTCAGGCTGGAGGGAAGTTACCAATGGAGTTCCTCAGGGATCGGTTTTGGGACCAATCTTTTTATTACTGACCTCGGCACAAAGTGGGAGTGTGCTAATAAAGTTTGCAGAGGATACAAAGCTGGGAGGTATTGCCAATTTAGAGAGAGACAGGGATATCATACAGGAAAATCTGGATGACCTTGTAAACTGGAGTAGTAGGATGAAATTTAATAGTGAGAAGTGTAAGGTCATGCATTTAGGGGTTAACAAGAATTTTAGTTATAAGCTGGGGATGCATCAATTAGAAGTCATGGAAGAGGACGACGACCTTGGAGTATTGGTTGACCACAGGATGACTATGAGCTGCCAATGTGATATGGCTGTGAAAAAAGCTAATGTGGTCTTGGGATGCATTTGGCGAGGTATTTCCAGTAGAGATAAGGAGGTTTTAGTACCGTTATACAAGGCACTGGTGAGACCTCACCTGGAATACTGTGTGCAGTTCTGGTCTCCCATGTTTAAGAAGGATGAATTCAAACTGGAACAGGTACAGAGAAGGGCTACTAGGATGATTCGAGGAATGGAAAACCTGTCTTATGAAAGGAGACTCAAGGAGCTTGACTTATTTAGCCTAACCAAAAGAAGGTTGAGAAGAGATAATGACTGCTCTCTATAAATATATCAGAGGGATAAATACCGGAGAGGGAGAGGAATTTTTTAAGCTCAGTACCAATGGTGACACAAGAACAAATGGATATAAACTGGTCATCGGGAAGTTTAGACTCTAAATTAGACAAAGGTTTCTAACCATCAGAGGAGTGAAGTTTTGGAATAGCTTTCCAAGGGAAGCAGTGGGGACAAAAGACCTATCTGGCTTTAAGATTAAACTCGATAAGTTTATGGAGGAGATGGTATGATGGGATAACATGATTTTGGCAATTAATTGATCTTTAACTATTCATGGTAAATAGGCCCAATACCCTGTGATGGGATGTTAGATGGGGCGGGATCTGAGTTACTACAGAAAATTCTTTCCTGGGTATCTGGCTGGTGAATCTTGCCCATATGCTCAGGGTTCAGCTGATCGCCATATTTGGGGTCGGGAAGGAATTTTCCTCCAGGGCAGATTGGAAGAGGCCCTGGAGGTTTTTCACCTTCCTCTGAAGCATGGGTCACTTGCTAGAGGATTCTCTGCTCCTTGAAGTCCTCAAATCACGGTTTAAAGACTTCAATAGCTCAGACATAGGTGAGAGGTTTATTGCAGGAGTGGATGGGTGAGATTCTGTAGCCTGCATTGTGCAGGAGGTCGGACTAGATGATCATAATGGTCCCTTCTGACCTTAATATATATGAATCTCTCATATGAAGGGTTAATGTCTAGCTATTCCACCTGGAAGCAGGCGGGGCACACCCTGACTGTTTCCTAGAAGCAATGCACACATTGCTCTATCCAAGGACAAGGGCTAGATATGAACCCTGAGAACTTGATTGTTTGGACAGCAACTGTGGGAGGCTTTTTTAGCCTGGGCTCAAGGCCTGAGAACCAGGATTGTAGTAGATAGAGGATGGTAACTAAGCATATGAATCAACGTCATACATTCCTTTGTGTAGCAGTGTGTAATGCTTAGGGGGAGAAATATAATAAAAGGAGAAGGTGGAAGGCGGGGGGGCAGAACAGCCCATCTCCGCTGACCAGCCTGTTTGCTTGCATAAAGCTGTGTTCTGTCTCATCACTGAACCGCCACACTCATAGTTGGTGTAAAGGGGACAGCAATCTCCGATCCTGGGATTTATTACTTGCTTTATCCCTGACTCACTGTGTGGTTGTGAGCAAGCCAGAAACTCTTTGCACTATTGTGCACCCTTCTGTAAAATGCGATAGTACTTCCCCACCTGACTGTGGAGTTGTGAGGCTGTTTATAATGTGCTCGGAGATACTAGGACAAAAGGCACTGAATTACGGATTTGGGTCCATAAACCTTGTAATATATTCAATGTTTCTGCCACATAGGAATTTGAGTTCAGTCTTGAAATCCAGTTGAGATACAATCCAAGTGACCATTAGCAACTACTCCGCCCCCCAAAAAATAATTTTATGCTTATAGAAAGCTATTGAAACCTAAAAGTTCAAATAAAATCTTTTATCTTTCTTAAGCCCATTGAAACAAGTCTAAGGGGAAAAACAGTTCAATAGAGTTGGCAGTTTTTCAAAGAGACATTATTAAGGGCACAAGAGCAAACTATCCCACTGCGTAGGAAAGATAGGAAGTATGGCAAGAGACCATGAGATCTTCAGTGATCTGAAACTCAGAAAAAAGTTTAACGTGGCTTCTGTAAAAAACCCCACCTCCACGAGGGGAGTAGCTACCACACTGGAAGTGCGGCACTTTACAGCGCTGAAACCTGCAGCGCTGGGGGGGCGGGGGGGTTCACACCCCTGAGCAAGAAGTTGCAGCGCTGTAAAGTACCAGTATAGACAAGCCCTTACTGTCAGGGTAGTAAAGCACTGGAATAAATTGCCCAGGGAGGTTGTGGAATCTCCGTTACTGGAGATTTTTAAGAGCAAGTTAGACAAACACCTGTCGGGGTGATGTAGTTAACATTTAGGCCTGCCATGAGTGCAGGGGACTGGACTAGATGACCTCTCGAGGTCCCCTCCACTCCTAAGATTCTATGATGTTCCCTGACATGACGGGTAACTGCAATGAATAATTTCAAAAGGGTAAATTTCAGCACTAGCATAGGGATCCAACTGTGTAGGTGCGTAACTTACTACATCCAGAGTTTAATATGGTAACAAAACACAAGGAGGATTTTTACATACTAGCAGTTTGAATCAAGTGTATGTGTGGCGATTCTAGCTCTACACGCACAAATAGTTTTGCATAAATATTTGTCACACAAAAAGGCTGAAGCTGCTAACCTGATCTCTGGCAGGAAAGATTTCTTGTAGATATCTTCAATGCTCTGGAGGTATGCAGGAGACACCTTTTTCTCATGGGGCTAAACACAAGGAAAACAAAACACTGTGAAATGTGTGTGTTTGTTTTCTTTTTACACTGGTACAGATTCCAGAGATCGCAAGTAGAAGCCACGACTCCCACACCATCTGTTGAAACATAGCTCCTGCATTAAACAGCCAAACAGTCATTTACATCCACATGCATTTATGAAGACTTCAAAATTATGACTAACATATGGAGTATTTGGGATTACAGAATATTGTATTAACATATAGAACACTACATATGTGGCAAACAGAATAAACTGCAGCTGCTGTAGAATCATAGCTGTTCACTGTACTTTTTTGTATGTTCTCCATAAAGTTGAACATATTTGTTTTGCAATTCCTTTAATAATGATGCGGAATAATAGGATTCCCTTGGTATATAAGAGAGTCTAGAAAGACAGAAAAAGGCAAGTACTACTGAAGAAAGCACAAAGTGACACTTCTCTACCAGGCTGAGATGAACGGTGGAAGAATCTCAATTTTTCTAAGCTTACACAAACAGAATTACCAACCAAGAACAGGCTCCAGACAGTTTAATTTCTAAACAAATGACTAATCCTACCCACCTGCACATTTAAGGAAGTTACGTATAGTCAGCTGGTTTAAAAAAAAAAAGAAAAAAGGATTGCCCACATCGACCCTTTCAGCAAGTTAAACCAAATGGGCCAACTAACCATCATTTCTTCTCTTGAGGATTGATTAGGACATGCATGATTACAGCGTGCACCCCAAATATAATCCTCCCTAATTTTTAGGCAGACAGATGAGCAACAGTGCACTCAATACAAAGCCAAACAACTTTTTCTTATAAATTAAGTGGACTGCAATTCTACTGTCAAGGGGTTACCCATCAATGGCAGGCATCAGTTACTCTATACAGCTCTTTCATCACATTTCCTGAGTGCACGGTTCATCATGATTTCCTTCTTCCCTTAAGAGCAGAACTGTTCTGCTCTTTCCCTACCCATTTACAGCCTGATCCTGCCTGTGAGGTACAGAATGC
This sequence comes from Lepidochelys kempii, assembly GCF_965140285.1. Taxonomy (NCBI): domain Eukaryota; kingdom Metazoa; phylum Chordata; order Testudines; family Cheloniidae; genus Lepidochelys; species Lepidochelys kempii. Next base: position 73,199,436 of record NC_136390.1, on the reverse strand, counting down.
TCACACCTGTATGTCAGAGATGATGTGCAGCACCTTGGAGAATTAGGCTCCTCCGTCAGTTGAGCACACAGAAGTATTTTCTATTCCAAGCCTCTAATAATTGTTCAGTCAATGCCAACTACAAGCCATTAATGTAAACAGACAGAAGAGTTCCAGGGGCTGCTGCTAACAAACAATGATATATTAATAAATACATTCACCCTTCAAAGCCTCTACCCCTGAGAAATGTTATTGTAGGAGCAGTTTGTGCCAGAATAAAAAGGACTGCAGGGTCAAGGAGACCAGTTCTGTTTTCCCCAAGATAAGCAGAGGGAGATAAAAATTAGAAACCTCTCATAGTGCTTCATAAGGTATCATTCAAAAAAGCAGCTTAATTTAAAGAGAGACGCTCTCCTCTAGTAAAGGAACGGCCCATTATTACTGTTGCATAAAGTAACATCCTGTTCTTTAAGCAAAAGAGTAACGTTCAGTCATGGTTTGAATATCTGTCTGGCATTTTATTATATTAAAGAAGTGCAAGACTGATAGACAACGCAACTCAGGCCAGTGACAAACCTATCTTAGCAGAATGTTATCACAGTGAAGTTACAAAAAACTGCCTGTGTTTTTTTTTATTTTCCACTGCCATATACACCTTTCCTTAACAATGGTCAACTTTGTTTGACACGAGTACAGCAATTTCCAAGCCTGTCACCAAAGCTGCCCTCCCATATACCATATACACAAAGGGCTTTGGAAAACAGATGTGGTCAAATGTTTGTAAAGATCTCAATAAAAGGCTTTTAAAAAAAAAATTAGACTTCTCATCGTTAAATTCCTCACTCAGATCCAATTTCCTGTAACCTTTGAACAAGGTGCAGGGTAAACATCATTTGGCTCTTGTAGCACATCTGGGAACAGTTACTGATACATGGATCAATACCATTTTCGGGGGGCGGGGGGAGGCTACCTCAGATTATCTGTTAAATGAAAACACTCCACAACTCTCCTGCTCTCAGAAGATGTTACTGACCCAAATTTCTGGAACCCTTAGAGGGGTAATTTTAAAACATGTTGCTTCAGAATACCAGAAGTCAAAGCAGTCAACAAAACCGTTATTCTTCTTTCAGTACCATATGTTAACAAAAGGCAGATTCTCTCTGTTCGCCCACAGAAACTATCCTGCTTTTAGAAGACTTTGAAAACAAAAGGGAGAACACCCTTGAGTTTCACAGAATATCCCAGTCTCAAGAGAGTTCAAGTACCAGAATTTCAGACTAGGAAGAGAAATCATTTCTATGTTACACTGAATAACTGAAAAAATAGCCAAGTCTCTGTGTGCTCTGCAATGAGCTGGACTTAAGAACCAGCAACAAGGCCCTCTGGTTTCTGCAGCATGTGGAAACATCTATGGCAATTTGATTTAAATATAAAAAAAAGATTCTTACTGAATCAAAGATGAAAGTTAATAGCAATCAGAATAGTAGCCCTCATGTTATTTATCTGAATACCAAGTTTTATTCATTTTACACTGACCACATGCTGACGATATATAACTGCACCCAAAGGGTTGTCAGAAGGGGAGGCTGCAGCTGAGTGGGGAAGTTGCTAAGGCTTTTGGGATAAGCCCAGTCAGAGTAGGAGGTCTGTACTAAAATGATTAGCAGTGAAGGCCACAATTTCCAATAGAAGTTAGGCATCTAATTTTCCCAGGCTCTAATTCTAGCCAAAAGAGTTTGCAATGCACAATTTTTAACAGTCAGTCAACTTTCTGTGGCAGCACTAATGCCCCACAGAGATAGTCAGGGCAATTCACCTGTCAGAGCTGACATGCCAGGAGAGCTGGCTGTATTTTAAAGAATCCTTATTGAGGTTACAGGGACAAACCATCATGACGTGTAGAAAGAATACTAAATATGGCAGGCGACCAGCTTGGCTTAACAGTGAAATCCTTGCTGACCTTAAACACGAAAAAGAAGCTTACGAGAAATGGAAGACTGGACAAATGACCAGGGAAGAGTATAAAAATATTGCTCGGGCATGCAGGAGTGAAATCAGGAAAGCCAAATCACACCTGGAGTTGCAGCTAGCAAGAGATGTTAAGAGTAACAAGAAGGGTTTCTTCAGGTATGTTAGCAACAAGAAGAAAGTCAAGGAAAGTGTGGGCCCTTACTGAAGGAGGGAGGCAACCCAGTGACAGAGGATGTGGAAAAAGCTAATGTATTCAATGCTTTTTTTCCGTCTTCACGAACAAGGTCAGCTCCCAGACTGCTGCGCTGGGCAGCACCGCATGAGGAGGAGGTGACCAGCCCTCTCTGGAGAAAGAAGTGGTTCGGGACTATTTAGAAAAGCTGGACGAGCACAAGTCCATGGGGCCAGATGCGTTGCATCCGAGAGTGCTAAAGGAGTTGGCGGATGTGATTGCAGAGCCATTGGCCATCACGTTTGAAAACTCATGGCGATCGGGGGAAGTCCCGGACAACTGGAAAAAGGCTAATGTAGTGCCCATCTTTTAAAAAGGGAAGAAGGAGGATCCTGGGAACTAAAGGCCAGTCAGCCTCACCTCAGTCCCTGGAAAAATCATGGAGCAGGTCCTCAAGGAATCAATTCTGAAGCACTTAGAGGAGAGGAAAGTGATCAGGAACAGTCAGCATGGATTCAGCATGGATTCAAGTCAAGCCTGACTAATCTAATTGCCTTCTATGACGAGATAAGTGGCTCTGTGGGTGAGGGGAAAGCGGTGGACGTGTTGTTCCTTGACTTTAGCAAAGCTTTTGACACGGTCTCCCACACTATTCTTGCCAGCAAGTTAAAGAAGTATGGGCTGGATGAATGGACTATGAGATGGACACAGAGTTGGCTAGATTGTCGGGCTCAACGGGTAGTGATCAATGGCTCCATGTCTAGTTGGCAGCCGGTATCAAGTGGAGTGCCCCAAGGGTCGGTCCTTGGGCCAGTTTTGTTCAGTATCTTCATAAATGATCTGGAGGATGGTGTGGATTGCACCCTCAGCAAGTTTGCAGATGACACTAAACTGGGAGGAGAGGTAGATATGCTGGAGGGTAGGGATAGGATACAGAGGGACCTAGACAAATGAGAGGATTGGGCCAAAAGAAATCTGATGAGGTTCAACAAGGACAAGTGCAGAGTCCTGCACTTAGGACGGAAGAATCCCATGCACTGCTACAGACTAGGGACCGAATGGCTCGGCAGTAGTTCTGCAGAAAAGGACCGAGGGGTGACAGTGGACGAGAAGCTGGATATGAGTCAACAGTGTGCCCTTGTTGCCAAGAAGGCCAATGGCATTTTGGGATGTATATGTAGGGGCATTGCCAGCAGATCGAGGGTCGTGACTATTCCCCTCTATTCGACACTGGTGCGGCCTCATCTGGAGTACTGTGTCCAGTTTTGGGCCCCACACTGCAAGAAGGATGTAGAAAAATTGGAAAACATCCAACGGAGGGCAACAAAAATGATTAGGGGACTGGAACACATGACTTATGAGGAGAGGCTGAGGGAAGTGGGATTGTTTAGTCTGCGGAAGAGAGGAATGAGGGGGGATTTGATAGCTGCTTTCAACTACCTGAAAGGGGGTTCCAAAGAGGATGGATCTAGACTGTTCTCAGTGGTAGCAGAGGACAGAACAAGGAGTAATGGTCTCAAGTTGCAGTGGGGGAGGTTTAGGTTGGATATTAGGAAAATCTTTTTCACTAGGAGAGTGGTGAAACACTGGAATGGGTTACCTAGGGAGGTGGTGGAATCTCCTTCCTTTGACGTTTTTAAGGTCAGGCTTGACAAAGCCCTGGCTGGGATGATTTAGTTGGGGATTGGTCCTGCTTTGAGCAGGGGGTTAGACTAGATGACCTCCTGAGGTCCCTTCCAAACCTGCTATTCTTTGATTCTAATTGTATGCCAGGAAGACAGAACCTCACTGATGGGACTCTGAACATTTCTGAAGGTTTTCTTCACAAGAGGAAGAAACACAATTAAAAAAAAAACACTTAAGATTCTGGAGCACAATTCTGCAGCAGAGAGACAGACTAGGCAGCAAGTTCCTTAGCCGCATGATTCATGCAATAGGCCCTGATCATGACATTTTAACATAAAAAAGCAAGCTAACAGCTAGAATTACCTTTCCTTTCTCTTGGATCCTTTTCTGTACCTCTGAGACTGGTACATCAACATAGATCACCAAATGAGGTGGCAGAAATTCACAGATACTGATGCCCTTGACTTCATTATAATGATCAACACCTAAAAAACAAAAATAGAGCAGGGAATTCCTTAAATAGAAATACATAACCATCTGTATTCACCATATATGTAATGAAGCTCAAGAACATACAGAAAAGAAACGATTTGATTTTGATCACCATCATCCCATCCACCAGGTAAATGATCAACACAGCCTCTTGAAAGGATTCTGTTAGCATTTGTAACTGCATTTCATTTTCAGAAGAGTCTGTCTGCCCAGTAGAAGTGTTTATGAAGTCTTACCTCTCTGCAAAGATTTCAGCTGGAATACACATTTCAGGTTGGGTTTTTATCCCAAGCAAGGGGATTTAGCAAATTTAAAGCTGAAATAGCCTTATAGAAATAGAAAATAAGCAACAAACAACATTATAGGGTAGTTTACTTCCGACTTAAATGTCGCCAGATTCACTGAGGTCAATGTTATTAACAGGAAGTGCCTCAGCCCAACAAGCCACAAATCCCAGTTCCCTTTAATTATTTTGCATTAGCCATTTTGCCCCCTAACCCTCCCTCCTTTCATGAACTTGCAGAAAGGTGACCCTTCCCCCAACCTGCACAGGTAGGTTCTTATATAAACAGCAGAGGGCACTGGCAGAGGCAGCTGTAGAGACTGCCTGAAGGCTGCAGGCTGCTACTTCCAATAGCCACAGTATGAGGAAAGCTGCACCCACTGACAACATGGCAGCGGGGCAAAGCGGGTTCTAGGGAGTCTAGGGAAGAAACGGAGGAATAACCACGTCACGTCACTTCACTTCACAAAAACCCCATCCTATCCCATCTCAAAGAAATCTGAGGGGAAGTGTGAGAGGCACATCTGCCCTCCCACAACACACCTCCCCACCCCCGCCAACAGGGACGTCTCGGAGGAAGGGAAATGTTGTCAGGGTGCCCAACACCTGAGTGCACTGAGCTGTGAGCTCAGTGTTCCCTCCCACTACAGTCCGTGGAGCCCCGACTCTCTACTGCAGTGGTTCTCAACTTATTACACATTGTTGGCTGCAGATGCAGCCCACAATTTGTTACTCAGGCCACAGAGGCCAGCTGGCTACCCTGGACCCTGGAGCTTGCAGGGCCGGGCAGCTGCCTCAACCCCAACCCAGCTGTGCTGGGCAGTGGGACAGCCCGGCCCACTCTGCGCCAGGCAGCCGGGAACCTGGCGGACCCCAGCACGCGGGCCGGCCTTCAGCACACACCTGAGCTGGGTCACAACTTTGAGCTAATTGGGCGGCATGCAGTCCACGGGCAGCGGGTTGAGAACTGCTGCTCTAGTGCTACTTTCCCAACAGCTCTGTGCTCTCCCATTGGGAAAGAAGTTAGACCGGGTGGTGATTACCCAGGTTAAGCACCTGATCTAGCTTAGTCCACGTGTAAGCATTCCCACAATGAAGCCATACTATGCCCTCAGACTTTCTACACTTGCCCTTGCAGGTCTAGGGGCATAGCCCAGGGTTCTTTGTGCAGAGAAGCTTTAGGGTTCTTCCCCAGGCCATTGTGGGAGAATCTGTACTTTGCAAAGAACTGTTGGAAGGCATGGGAGAACTATCTACACTTGAATGATCTTGCCTGCATCCTCACAGCAAAATTGATGGATTCCAGCCAGAGTTAAAGTGGAACCTGGGCTCTAACGCACAGCCACAGTCAAGTAAATTAGCCTGGGCTTAAAGCACCTCCAAACCTGTTTTTTTTCCTGTGTGGATGGTTGGGTGGAGGATGACTAGTTAAAACCCAGATTCAGCCTGCAGTAAAAAAAGACCCTCTGGGTATGTGTACACTGCAGTTAAACACCCGCGGCTGGCCTGGGTCAGCTGACTCGGGCTTATGGGGCTCAGGCTATAGCACTGTTTAACTGCACTGCAGACGTTCAGGCTCGGGCTGGAGTCTGGGCCCCTCTCCCTTCACTCAAACCATGACCAAGGTCTTAGGGCACAACCAGAAATAACCATCCATGAACAGATTTCTATGCCAATCTTTTCTTCTGTAGTAGATTTTTCAACTGTAGCCCAGAATGCCTCCATTAAATTCATCTTTAGTGCCGTTCCAATAAAGTCAGTGGAAATTAAGGGTGAATTTGGCTACATATATTTTATTGTGTTCTATCTAAACCAAATAGTTGGAGATATTTCCAGTTTTGCAAGTTGATCTTTAGCACCATTGATACCGGTCTTTACTGGGATGTCCATATTTATGGTTAGTACAGTATTTCTTGTTTAAGGAGATCAGTATTGCTGGATGTTTCTTAACAGATTAGTTGCTTCCTATAAAAGAAGATTTATGCACAAGGGTGTGTTCCTAAACAAGATATTATTGTTCTAAGCTCCTGAGCATGATCAACATGAGTCATTAGAGCAACACAGTGGGTTGTAACTAACTTTCTATTATAAGCCTTATTTTGACACACATCTTTCTTCACAAAATTCCTCCAAACAAATCCATTCAGCATGAAATTTCTCCTCTATGGTTGTGACACTAAGCACCACTTTATTCACACCCTACACGCTATTGTAATAATCTTTGTACATAATATGCCTTGTGTATTACCATTTTGTATCATGTATGTACATGGTGGGTATTAAGAGATATGGACACATGCAGGAATAACTAAAATATTTAAGACAGGTATGTAAGGGGAGTTGTTAAACGGGTCAATCCTAAGCAAAGGAACATGTGTTCCTCCTCAATTTTACGTATAAGCAGCAAACAGACATCAAACTAATGAGGGATGGAAGCAAACTTCACACTAGCAAGTGGGGGAGAAGACAACATGGCATCTACACCAAGCAGGAGAGAGAAGCTTGGTCTCAAAGAAGTCATTTCAAAGATTTACTGGTCTATAAAGACGGGGGGCTGAATCTCAAGTGGTAAGCAACTAAGTCAACTGATCGCATGCAACATTACTGTAGTGTAAGTGTACAAAGTAAGGTCTTCTCTCAAAGCAAATGCCACACTAGTGATTAATATCACTGTGGGTATGTCTACACTATGAAATTAGGTCGATTTTAAAGCAGTCGATTGCATATGTCCACACTAAGCGCATTAAGTCGGCGGAGTGCATCCTCACTACTGTGGCTAGCATTGACTTACAGAGCGGTGCACTGTTGGTAGCTATCCCACAGTTCCCGCAGTCTGTGTCACCCACTGGAATTCTGGGTTAAGCTCCCAATGCCTGATGGGGCAAAAACATTGTCACGGGTGGTTTTGGGTACATGTAGTCAGTCACCCCCTCCCTCCATGAAAGCAACAGCAGACAATTGTTTCGTACCTTTTTTCCTGGTTTACCCATGCAGATGCCATACCACAGCAAGCATGGAGCTCACTCAGCTCACCGTCACCGCTGCTGTTGTGGGCAAGTCTACTGTGGGGGGCTGCTGTGATCCAAGTAGCCAATGCAATCATTGACGTTCTGTTATCAAGGGTAATGACTCTGGGAAATGTGTGGGCCTTTTTAGATTGTAGGTGCATCATATTCCTGTCCTTTGTCACTGGTGAAGACGTCTTGCAGCCATACATTCCAGTCCAGTCAGCGCTGTAAACACCACATAGCACTTCTGTGGTTGACACATGTAACGGCTCCAGGGCTCTTGCTCTTTTGCCTTGTCCGAGGTACCTTGCCCTTCCAGGACCTCCAAGCATTCGACACAGAAACACCTGCAGCAGCTGGCATTGCTACACAGCAGCAGCTCCTGGGTGCCTTCGCAGCAGACGGTGCAGTAGGACTGCTAGCCGTCCTCGTCCATGGTGTACGGCTCCACCGCTTCCGCTGGAACTCTGCTCTCCTGCAACTCTGCAGCAGACGGTGCAGTAGGACTGGTAGCCATCCTTGTTGGACATGTAGCTTGACCGGGGGTTCTGGGAACGTCTTCCCTGCCCGGCTCCTAGCAACCTCCAGGGCATGGTGTATGGCTCCATCGCTTCCGCTGTAACTCTACTCTCCTGCGAGCTGGAGGCTTCTGCCTCAGGCTGCTCTCCCAGCTAGCAGCACCGAGCAGTCGCACCTACCCCAGCCTACCCCTTGCTCCCATGGCTCATGAAGCCTGGACAGTAGTAAGGAGCAGTTCAACTGTAGGCTGAGCAAGTGCAGAATGGTGGTAGAAAGTGCCTTTGGACATTTAAAGCTCGCTGGCGCTGATGGTCAGATCTGAGCACAATCAACATTCCCATTGTTATTGCTGCTTGCTGTGTGCTCCATAATATCTGTGAGAGTAAGGGGGAAATGTTTATGGCGGGGTGGGAGGTTGAGGCAATTCGCCTGCCTGCTGAATACGCGCAGCCAGACACAGGGGGATTAGAAGAGCACAGCAAGGTACACTGCACATCAGAGAGACGTTGAAAAACAGTTTCATGACGGGCCAGGCTTCGGTGTGACAGTTTGTGTGTTTCTCCTTGATACAAACCCACCCCCTTTGTTGATTTTAATTCCCTGTAAGCCAACCACCCTCCCCGCTTCGAAATAAAGAAACTATTGTTTTGAAACCATGCATTCTTTCTTTATTACTTAAAAAAAAAGAAGAGATAATGGACAAGGTAGCCCAGGTGGGGCTTGGAAGGAGGGAAGGACAAGGCCACATTGCTTACTGTAGCCACACTGAAAATCAAACTTTTTGAATGAAAGCCATCTGTTGCTTGGGCCATCCTCTGGAGTGGAGTGGCGTGGCTGGGTGCCCAGAGCCTCCACCCCCCACGTTCTTGGGCGTCTGGGTGAGGAGGCTATGGAACATGGGGAGGAGGGTAGGCAGTTATACAGTTGATGCAGTGAGGGTCTGTGCTCTTGTTGGCTTTCCTGCAGCTCCAACAGACACTTCATGTCCATTTGCTCCCCCAACAGACGCTTCATCATGTCCGTTTGCTTCCCCATTAACGTCAGCATCGCATCCTGCCTCCGCTCTTCGCGCTCACTTAATTCTTTCCTGGCCTCTGCCACTGAATGCCTCCATGCATTAAGCTGTGCCCTATCAGTGCGGGAGGACTGCATGAGCTCGGAAAACATGTCATCGTGAATGCAGTTTTTTCACCTTCTAATCTGCGATAACCTCAGGGATGGAGATGATGGGGGGAGTGTAGAAACATTCTACGATTCTGGGGGGACTGCATGGTCACCTGTGCTGCTGAGTTCGCCACACTGACCAAACAGGAAATTAAATTCAAAAGTTCCCGGGGCTTTTCCTGTGTGCCTGGTTAGTGTATCAGAGTTCAAAGTGCTGTCCAGGGTGGTCACAATGGAGCACTCTGGGATAGCTCCTGGAGGCCAATACCGTCGATTTGTGTCTGCACTACCCCAAGTTTGACCCAGCAAGGTTGATTTTATTTCTACTCCCCTCATCAGGGAGGAGTACAGGAGTTGATTTTAAGATCCTTTTAGGTCGACAGAACGGGGTTGGTTGTATGGACGCAGCCATTTTTAAAATCGACCTAATGCGGCTAAATTTGACCTAACCCCGTAGTGTAGACCAGGGCTATTAAATTTATATATTAACACTACAGAAGGAATTATAGATACTCATTAATATTATGTTTTAAAGCATTGGTTGAACAAAGGAAGCAACAGTTCCCACCCGGACAACAAAGGAAGCAACAGTTCCCACCCGGACAGGAGGGAATGTTACAGCTATTTAAATTAAGTCAGGTCTGCCCAGAAACAATGGAAGCTGCATTTATATAGAGATCAGCAGGGGGATAGGACACTCATAGGATGGGAAAAAGAAAAGGAGGACTTGTGGCACCTTAGAGACTAACAAATTTATTTGAGCATAAGCTTTCGTGAGCTACAGCTCACTTCATCGGATGGGAAAAGAACCCTGAGTATTATCATGCCTCTTGAAACAAAGTCATTGAATGTTTGGTGATATAAGCAAGGACTGAAGCCATCTTTGGCATCCATCACTAGACAGATACAAGGAAATATAGCTCTTACAAGCTGAGAAAGATGGGTCTTTCAACTCTCACTAAATATGAAAAACAGTAAGGCACTGATTCAAACACAGCTATTTAAGTATATAGAGCAGCGTTTCTCAAACGCGTTCCTGACCAAAAAGGGGATTGCCAGCCTATTGTGGGGGGTCACTTGTTGCCACCCTTACTTCTGTGCTACCTTCAGAGGTGGGCAGCGAGAGATCGGTGGCTGCTGGCTGGGCACCCAGCTCTGAAGGCAGTGCCACCGCCAGCAGCGGAGCAGAAGGGTGGCAATACCATATCAATACCACTCTCCACTCTGCCTTCAGAGCTGGACGGCCAAAGAGTAGCTGCTGCTGGCCAGACACCCAACTCTGAAGGCAGTGCTGCCACCAGCAGCAGTGCAGAAGTAAAGGCGGCATATTGAACAGCTGCCAGGGTCTACGACGGATGCTCTGTCCCCCTCAAACTTGAAGAGTTATTCATTGCTGTGAGTAAAACATTCACAGTAAGTTCCCCCCCTCGAAAGTTTCTCACACTCACACACACACACACACACACACACACACCAGAATACATTCCGTGCCTCCCTGTTTGAGTGCCTCTGGTCTAGTACACAGACACTTTGGGGTGTGACCTGCACGCATGAGAACTATGATAGCAAAATATTGTGAGGCACTCAACATTACAGGTAAGAGGTGGAGTACTGAGGCCTCATCTGGAGTACTGTGTCCAGTTTTGGGCCCCACACTTCAAGAAGGATGTGGATAAATTGGAGAGAGTCCAGCGAAGGGCAACAAAAATGATTAGGGGACTGGAACACATGAGTTATGAGGAGAGGCTGAGGGAGCTGGGATTGTTTAGCCTGCAGAAGAGAAGAATGAGGGGGGATTTGATAGCTGCTTTCAACTACCTGAAAGGGGGTTCCAAAGAGGATGGCTCTAGACTGTTCTCAATGGTAGCAGATGACAGAACGAGGAGTAATGGTCTCAAGTTGCAGTGGGGGAGGTTTAGATCGGATATTAGGAAAAACTTTTTCACTAAGAGGGTGGTGAAACACTGGAATGCGTTACCTAGGGAGGTGGTAGAATCTCCTTCCTTAGAGGTTTTTAAGGTCAGGCTTGACAAAGCCCTGGCTGGGATGATTTAACTGGGAATTGGTCCTGCTTTGAGCAGGGGGTTGGACTAGATGACCTTCTGGGGTCCCTTCCAACCCTGATATTCTATGATTCTATGACAACTCTGCACTGGTCTGGACTGCATCCCACAATATGACAGTGGTCTCTTACAACAGGTGATTTTGTTTTTAACTAAATCCGACATGAATGAGACAAGACATTTGAAACATACAGGGTAAGACAGACAAGGGGTTTTCACTTTCCGAAACATCACTTCAGAAACAAATTCCACACTGGTTTAAACAAATTCCAAACTGTACTTGATAAAAACAACCATGCAATAAGAACTGATTTTGGGGAAGGTTTGATGCTTCATTTCAGAGTCATTTCTACAGACTTCTGAATCTTTCAGTAGCCCAGGAGCTCCGCCTTGGAGCTTCTAAGGACCATTCTCAGCTAGTAGGAAATACTCCTACATGGCTCAAGAAGCTGCCTCACTCCTCATAGACTCAAACAAACTTGAAAACCAGAAGGGACCATCATGATCATCTAGTCTGACCTCCTGCACATTGTAGGCCAAGGAACCTCACCCACCCACTCCTGTAATAGACCCCTAACCTCTGGCTGAGTTACTGAAGTCCTCAAATCATGATTTAAAGACTTCAAGTGACAGAGAATTCACCATTTACATTACCTCCAAGTGACCCATGCTCCATAGGAAGGCGAAAGCCCCTCAGGGTCTCTGCCAATCTGACCCAGGGGAAAATTCCTTCCCGACCCAAAACATGGCAATCAGTTAGACCCTGAGCATGTGGGATAAACCCACCACACACATCTGGGAAAGAATTCTCTGTAGTAACTCAGAGCCCTCCCCATCTAGTGTCCCATCACCAGCCGCTGGAGATATTTACTGTTAGCAGTCACAGATTGCCTACAATGAGCATGTATGCAGTTTCATCATACCATTCCCTCCATACACTGATCAAGCTCAGTCTTGACACCAGTTAGGTTTTTTGCCCTCACTGCTCCCCTTGAAAGGCTGTTCCAGAACTTGACTCCTCTGATGTTGAGAAACCATCTAATTTCAAGACTAAACTTGTTAATGGCCAGTTTATAGCCATTTGTTCTTGCGTCCACATTGGTGCTTAACTTAAATAACTCCTCTCCCTCCCTAGCTTTTATCCCTCTGATGTATTTACAGAGAGCAATCATATCTCCCCTCAGCCTTCGTTTGGTTAGGCTAAACAAACCAAGCTCTAAGTCTCCTCTAATAAGGCAGGTTTTCCAGTCCTCAGATCATCCTAGTAGCCTTTTCTGTACCTGTTCCAGTCTGAATTCATCTTTCTTACACACAATATTACAGCTGAAGTCTCACTAGTGTCTTGTATAATGTTACTGATAGTTCCCTGTCTCTACTCATAATAGCACACCTGATGCATCCTAGCACTGCATTAGCCTTTTTCACAGCTGAATCACATTGGTGGCTCATAGTCACCCTGTGATCAACCACTACATCCAGGTCTCTCTCCTCTTCAGTCACTTCCAACTGATAAATCCCCCATTTTATAGCAAAAATTCTTCTTGTTAGTTCAACTTCTGAGTTGAAGCATCTCAATAATTCTATCAGGAGCAGGGAAGGCAGGCACCAAATGCAGCATGGTCAAGTGCACCTAGCAGAGAGCTGGGAGCCAGAAACTCCTGAGTTTTATTCCCAGCTGTGCGACAGTGTGGATTTAATAATCATAGAATCATAGAATATCAGGGTTGGAAGGGACCCCAGAAGGTCATCTAGTCCAACCCCCTGCTCAAAGCAGGACCAATTCCCAGTTAAATCATCCCAGCCAGGGCTTTGTCAAGCCTGACCTTAAAAACCTCTAAGGAAGGAGATTCTACCACCTCCCTAGGTAACGCATTCCAGTGTTTCACCACCCTCTTAGTGAAAAAGTTTTTCCTAATATCCGATCTAAACCTCCCCCACTGCAACTTGAGACCATTACTCCTCGTTCTGTCATCTGCTACCATTGAGAACAGTCTAGAGCCATCCTCTTTGGAACCCCCTTTTAATATTGCATTGTATCTTTCTCCTGCCTGCTGATCACCAAGTTAGCTCTTTCTCCTAATCTACCCCTTTCCCTTTCAGATTTACTCAGGGACTATTTCCATAACAATAGGTTATGATTTCATGAAAGAAAAAAAAAGTAGGGTATCACTGAATCCAGGCAAGACTAAGGGAATAACCACAGCAGAACTGTCCCCTATATGCACTCAGATGTTGTGATAAGAAGTGTGAAAGGAAACATAGAAGAACATCACACCACAGATTAAGAGGCTTGGGTAATCATTAAAAGACTGTAGAAGCAACTTCATTTGATTTGTTAAGAATACCTTTAAACACTCTCACAAGATGGCTTGCCCTTTAAGTGGAATTGGGCATAGCTCGAATCAGCTGGCGTTATGTGGCCAGAGATCAGGTAAATAGCTTGAAGATCACCTGGTCCTCATAAGAGGCAGCAAAAGCACAATTAGGGGGAGAGTTGCAAGGAACAGGAGAGCTTCTGCAGATGTTCCCGAATCAGGGAAAAGAACATAATTGATAGGAAGAACTTGTGTTCAACCATTTTAATGTTAAAGAAATAAAACTGAAGCACTGAACAAAAGGGACTGGAATCCTGCAGCTAGAGAGTTCCTTGGCGTACAGGTCAGTAGCATGGCCCACTGGCTAAATGACACCTTCAGACATTAAGGATTCAGACTTGCTGCCTTTCCATCTGTTTACATGGCCACCATATTCCTCACAGACAGTGTTACAAATTAAGTTTCTTTTTGCAGATAGGAACTTACATCTTTTGTGGATATAGCCTTGTTGAAACATCGCCTCCATGAACACAAAGTCGCTGTAGACGGAGCGTTCCATCACTACACCTTGTCCTATGATTACAAACAGGTTCTAATCATGAAAGGCTCAATAAAACTACGCTGCAACAACATGTCAAGTCATATCTATTAGATAATAAGCAACAGTCAGGCTCTTGTGATTACATCATCTTGGAACACACTCTTCTCTAACCAAGTTAACATACCAAAAGAGTAAAGATTTCACCCCTCAACATAATACCAGGCATAGTTCAAACGAACATACATCTCTAACACTACTGAACATACGTATTGATCGATTCTATTAAGGTTTTTATACCACACCTATCACCATGATATCCAAATGCCTTCCAGTGATGCAATAAGCAATACATCATGAGGAGACCCACATCTGAAATGCAGTTTGTTAAAGTGAAGGCAAGGATATTATTGTTCCTCCTTATAGGAAAGTGCTCTCGTATCTCAAATACGCAAAGGGCACTTAGATACATGTATTTAGCAGGTGAAAGATGGCTGAGTTAATGCTGCTGCTGGAACCTTATAGTTAGGGTAAAAAAGTGGCTATAGAAATAGCAACTTCTTACCTAACCAATCCATTCCTTACTTCTTACCTAACCAATCCATTCGCTTACTTTACACTGATTACAGTAAGATTGTTAATTTTTATCTATGTTAATGAGGCAAATCTGATACAGCGACTGAAAAGGGAGACAGAATCTGTATTCTTGCTGATGTGTGAGCCAGAAACACCACAGCTTAACTTTCAGGTTCCAGGTCAAGCTTGCAGGACTGGATGTTAGAAAAATCACTTTTTTTGCCCCCTAAGCTTCCAGATCAATTCTGCTTAGTCACAGAGTGGCCACAGGTATGGGGCCTTACAAGACAATGTGCATTTTTATCCTGCAAGATGACTATACAATTTGAGTTATGTATTTTTCGACTTTGATTTTAACTGTGCCACCTTAATTATTATATTCAAAAAGCCACATTAACATTTCTAAGTGCAGTTTCCTCTGGAAAATTCTGCCAAGCTGACCTGACAGATTACCAATGTAACTCTGCCCTCCCTCTGAAAGAACTAATGAAGCTCACCATCACAGTGTGATGCCTTTTAGACAGGTATAATCAAAAACAACATAGAAAAACATTATTCAGAATATACATTAACAATAGAACTGTTATTTTGTTTTTTAATAATTCGGAAGGTTTCTCATTTTTGAACACTACTTTATAAAAAGGACTATTCAAAAAACTAATGGAATAACGAGATTTTATATTTTAAAATACAGCTATGGGGGGTAGCCAAACTGTTAAAGGCAGCTTAATCATTTTAACAACTCTAGAACCCAAATTCACCAATTAATTTTGAAACCAAACTTAACCTGTAGACAGGAGGAGCTCCAGTGCGTCAGAATACTGTAAAACACGGTTACTGTACAACCAGGCTTGTAGGCGATATGAATTTCCATCAGGACATTTAGGATCATTGTAAAATTTCTCTAGACTACAATGGCCATTAAATTTCTCATCAAGTAGTGTTCCATCTCCTGTGACCCTGTCCAAATAATGGGCATCTGCTTCTGGGAAATACTGCATACCTGAGACAAAGAGGAATCAAGATCATAAAATTGTTTGGTTTAAACTGGACATTTCCTATTCATTTTAGTTATTTTTAAAACTGTAGTTTAAAGTGAAATTATTTTATTTACAAGCATGCATAACTCATCTCCACAAGTTCTGAGCAAAATATTACTATACAATGTTCTCCAATGAATTTCACCATGCCATCATGATTAGAGATGCACAACCAAGTTAAAAACTATATCTTTCAATTTCTTCTTCCTTCTTCAAAATGGCCTCTAAACTGTTGTTCTGAGCAGCCACTTCCCTCTCCAAAGTTCTTATAACCCCACTCTGTTGCTGCAAGAACATTTTTACTGCAGTGTAACCTAGGACAACCTACTGAGAAAACTCCCACTAACTTCATTAGGGTCAGGATTTCTTCCATCAACACCCCTACAACTGCCCACACATTTGGAAAACGTGACATCCAGAAATCCCAGTTTGCTATATATTTGGTATTCTCGTTGCTGGTCAAACCACTACATTAACTATGGCAGCAAAGAATTATTTGAGCCACCCCAAATCACTGATACTTGATGAATCAGTGCCTTTGCTTGTACAAGGATTGCAATAATGTGTTATGTTCCATAAAAAGAATCAGCCATACCTAGCTTTTCTGCTATTTGTTGTGCAAGTTTGCCCTTCCCAGAAGATAAATTGCCATCCACAGTAAAGATTTTGCTGTATTTATTGAACTTTTTAGTAGATCTCTCTCCCAGCATATAAGCCAACCAGCCATACCGCAACTTCTGCTGAGAGCTCACGTGAATTTTTGCCTGCAAGAAAACAACCACCAAACTAATGAATTCAAGTTGTTGATTTTAACATAATATTTATATTAATACAATGACCTAGAGGCCCCAATCAGGATCAATGCCTACATTAGTATGTATAGCGCCTAACACAATTCAAGGCATCATTGGAGAGTTTACAGTTTTAGGACCTGACCTTGTAATCAGATCCATGAGAGTACAACCATGTGCCCTGCAGATCTGATTGTAGAATCAGGATCTATGAAATGATTAAATTTGTTTAACTGTAGCGTAACCCAGGAAGTGAAGAAAATAGTATTTAATAGAAATAACGAATGATTTAAAGTGATTCAATATGTTACCACAAAATAGAACTTGGCCAGAAGGATTGATATCCCTGGTCTAAAAAGTGCCAAAGATCTTTAATGACTTATTTTAAGGGACAATTAATTCACTAATAATTTTATACATATCTATGTCCACTACTCAGTTTAAGGCCAGAAGAGACCATCCTGATCATCTTGACGGATCTTCTGCTTACCAGACCATAGAATCTCACACAGTAATTTCTGCATCTGTTGAGCCAGAGCATATATTTCAGAAATATATACAAATTTGTTTTAAAGATTTCAAGCAACAGAGAAACCACCACATCCCTAGATAAGCTGTTCTAATGGTCAATTTGCTCCCAATTTCTACTCCAAAATTGTCAAGCTCCAACTTCCAACCATTGGATCACCTTATGTGCCTTTTTCTGCTAGATTAAAGGGCCATCTATTAACAAAAATTGCTTCTCCGTGTTCATACCAGCAGAAAATGATCAAGTCACCTCTTGACCTTCCTTTGGCTAAACTAAATACAATGAGAGACTAAGGAAACTCAATCTAAGGCAGGGTTCCAGATCTCTAATGATTCTTGGAGTGCTTGTTGAACCCATTCCAATCTTTCCAATTCCCTTTTGAAGTGTGGACATCAAGACTGGACACAGCATTCTAGTAATGCTCTCATTGGTACTACATACAGAGGTAATACCTAGAGCCATGGAAATCTATGGGTATCCACTTTATATCTGTGGACCATTTCTGTGGATAACAGCACGGATGTGAATACAAATTTTGTATCCGCGCAGGGCTCTGACGGTAAGAGCCGGGCAAGCAGTTAGGAGGAACTGCGGCAAAGGGACACTAGTTGGGTGGGCTGCTTGAGCCCCATGCCCAGGGCAGGTGGAGCGGTCTGCCGTGGGTCCCCACAGCTCCCCGCCCGGCAATTACTGTGGCCGGGCTGTGACTCAGAGTCCCCCCTCCCCACCGCCGGAGCAGGGAGAGCTGTGCTAGCAGCTGTGGGGAATCTGGGTTCCTCCACCTGCCCTGGGTGGAGGAGATGGGGGGCAGGGACATTGGGTGGCGGAGGGTCCGCAACTCTGCGTGGGCTCCCTACAGCTGCCCGCAGCTCTCCCCGACCGGGCTCCGGCTGGGGGATGCCTGGGAGCCTCAGCCCAGCCCCCAGTGTTGAGCCCTGCAAATCCGCAGATATCCGCAAAAATTATTTGCGGATAGCAGATTGGATGCGGATACACATTTGTGTATCCGCGCAGGGCTCTAGTAATACCAATTCCATATTCCCACTTGCTATTCCCCTGTTTATATATCAAAGGATCATCTTTACCAAGCTACAGAACATCACTGGGAGCTCTTGTTCAATTGGTTATCTACCATGACCCATAAGTACTTTTCAGAATCAATGCATTCCAGGATACAGTACCCTTTATCTTGTAAGTGTGACTTATACTTTTTGTTTCTAGTGGTCAAACACTTCATATGACTGTTCTAAAACATGTGTTCTTCAATTGATCCCTTTTCCAATGAATCTAGATTACTCTGTATAACTGACCCAGTCCCCATCATTATTTACCACTCGACCAATAAGAACAACATCTGCAAACTTTACCAACAATGATTTTAAATTTCTCCCAGGCCACTAACAAAAGCTTCAGCGGGACCTGCTAAAAATACCTCCACTGGATGATGATTCCCCACATACAATTATTTTGTGATTGGTCAGTTAACCAGTTTCCAATCCACGTAACATGAGCTACATTGCTATGCTAGTGCTATGTAAGCGATCATATTCTATGCAACAGCATGTCCACTTTTAGAGATTTACAATTAAACTGAAGGGATCAGCCTGCACAGTCTCATAATGTCCATTCTGAACAGCTTTTTCCCCCTATAGAGGTAAGCAAAACATCACTAGTTTTTTCATCATCATCAAAAAGAATCGGCAAGAAGATTGTGTATTTAGACTGGTAAAAATGAACAACATTTTTGCAAGACTGAGCTCTTAAATGTAGAGTTCAGGCTACTCTCAAACAATAAAGAAAATAAACAGCGCTTTACTAATCTATAGTAGCCTCCACCCAAAGCTTTCTAAGTGCCTTCTAAATATGGGTGAATCAAGCCTCAAGTCTTTGGAAGAGTACTGTAGTAGTGTATCAGGGACTCCATTGTCCAGAAAAAAAAATGTGCTGGAGTGCTGAAATAACTTGTGAAAGGAAACCTGTGTCAGAACAAAGAGCAGAATGCCGATTTTCTGACTCCCAGCCCTGTGCCTTAATAACAAAACCATTCTTCCTGTCCAAGTGATCTGCCAATGATTACGTGTAACATGTAGCCAAATTGTTAGAAAACACAAGGAATGTCTTCAGATTTGTAATGAATTCCAGGTTAGAATATGAATTAAGTTCACCTAGATGTGTGCGTGCATAGATATATATACATAAATAAAATGTGGCTACCAAACATGAATTTTATAAAGAATCTTCATGTCACGTTTTTCACTCTGAACCCTTGCAAAAGGTCGAGTTGCATCACTTCTGTGGTATCCCGTCACTTGTGACAGCAAGATGCAGTACCGATCCAGTACTTCTCCCCAGGATTATTACTAAACACAGCTTGAGGTAACATTTGAAGGCTACAAGAAGTCATAGAATTTAAGGCCGAACGGACTAGTCCCACTTCCTGTAGATCACAGATCACCACCATGACCTAGCCCCTGCACATTAAACCCAGCCACCAAAATGAGACCTAAGCATTACAGGCTACACTAGACTATTACGTGCCACAGGCGGAGCGCAGCAGGGACCAAGCTGCACCAGTGCCCGAGGCCCCCCTCAATGGCAGGAATTTCTCCCCAGATGATCCTAGCAAGCGACCCACACCCCACGCTGCAGCGGAAGGTGGGAACCCGCCAAGGCCTCTGCCAGTCTCTCCTGGGGGAAACTCCCCCCCGCCCCGCAGGGGGATCGGTCAGACCCTGAGCACGGGAGCTGGCCCCGGCCTGCCAGGCGCTGCACAGCGCCCAGTCCCCCGGCCAGGGTCCGCCCTAGGGCGCGGAAGGCCACAAGCCCGCCGCTCCGTTCGGCCAGCGGGAGGCCGCCTCACCACTCGCAGGGCGCCGAGCCCCGGGCGGCCCCGAACGGCCGCAGCCCCCGGGCGGGCGAGCTTCCCCAGCCGCAAGGACATCGCGGACCCAGCACAGCAGCGGGAGGACGCCCTTCCGCTGAGACCGACACGACGCCACCAGCAGAAGGACCCTCAAGGGGGGCCTAACCGGCTGCCCGCGCGGAGATGACGTCAGAGGACCCGGTGCATAGGTAACTGCGGCGAGCGCCTGAGTGGAGAGGGCGAGTTGGGGCGAGGCGCCTGCTCTCAGTCCCCCCTCTGCTTGGTTCCTCTCTCCTGAGCGGCCCCTCGCCGCCACGGGGAGTGCCCCGTTCGGCCGGGCGTGGGGAGCTCCGGGCCCCACGGCGCCACCCGGGAGCCCGTGCCCGAGCATGGCCCCTCTCTGCGGGCTGGAAGGGTGACCCAGGCCCTCAGAGGCCCAGGTTCAAGTCCCTGCTTTGCCACAGACTCCCCCTGTGACCTCGGCCAAAGCACCAGTCTCTCTGTGCCTCAGTTTCCCCAAGTGCCCCGTGGGGACAGCGGCATTGTTGCCCTGCCTCATGGGGGGAGGGAATGATTCAAAAGCAGGGAGGGCTCAGCTGCTATGCTGATGGGGCTGGATAAAGCACCTGTGGGACGGGGTGTAATGATCGCCATGCACTCCCTAGGTCACCGCAGGAGAGATGAGCAACCCACTTCACTTGCCAGCGAGGGGTAGCTCAGCTGTAGGGCCACCCGTTATTTGTTAACCCTGAGGACATGCATGGCTCTGCACATAACAAAGGGCAAATAAGGGCCCTGCCATGTCTTCAGAGAGCTTACTTGCTATCGCCACTGTCCTGCAATCAGCTCCATAGGGGAGCCCCTCTGCCCCCCCGGACCCACCCTGTTACCGTTTGAAATAAGTGGTGCTCTGCACGAGTACAGGTGTCTGCCTGCCCATTGCTCTAGGCAGCTGTAACCAATGTTAATTCCCAAACTATCTTCACTGTTTAACACTTAAAGTGCAGACAGGCTACCCCAAACAACGCAGACACCTTGCATACAGTATTAAAGAAAAATAAAGCTATGGCAATCACCATTGGTTAAGTATTCAAGTCTGACACCATACTTAATACATTCAATTCACTAGGGGGGGGTTGGTGTGACAAGCTACACAAGGATTGGTTTCAGAGTAGCAGCCGTGTTAGTCTGTATTCGCAAAAAGAAAAGGAGGACTTGTGGCACTTTAGAGACTAACCAGTTTATCTAAACATAAGCTTTCGTGAGCTACAGCTCACTTCATCGGATGCATACTGTGGAAACTGCAGAAGACATTATATACACAGAGACCATGAAACAATACCTCCTCCCACCCCACTCTCCTGCTGGTAATAGCTTATCTAAAGTGATCACTCTCCTTACAATGTACATGATAATCAAGGAGGGCCATTTCCAGCACAAATCCAGGTTTTCTCAACCCCCCACCCCCATACACACACAAACTCACTCTCCTGCTGGTAACAGCCCATCCAAAGCGACCACTCTCCCCACAATGTGCACGATAATCAAGGTGGGCCATTTCCAGCACAAATCCAGGTCTTCTCACCCCACCCCACCCCCCCCCACACAAACTCACTCTCCTGCTGGTAATAGCTCATCCAAACTGACCACTCTCCTTACAATGTGTATGATAATCAAGGTGGGCCATTTCCAGCATAAATCCAAGTTTAACCAGAACGTCTGAGGGGAGCGGGATAGGAAAAAACAAGGGGAAATAGGCTACCTTGCATAATGACTTAGCCACTCCCAGTCTCTATTTAAGCCTAAATTAATAGTATCCAATTTGCAAATGAATTCCAATTCAGCAGTTTCTCGCTGGAGTCTGGATTTGAAGTTTTTTTGTTGTAAGATAGCGACCTTCATGTCTGTAATTGCGTGACCAGAGAGATTGAAGTGTTCTCCGACTGGTTTAGGCAAGGATTGCCAGACAGTAAAAAGAAACGTGTCAGGTTATCTGTCAGAGGTAGATACAATCAACACAGGACAGAGCTACGTGCCCATTTCTTTATCATTACTGTCCATTCCTGTTCGGTGGCAAGTTCCTGCACAGTGTGATGCCATCTTTGCCATGTATCTCCTGTTTCCTAGGATTAGGCACAGGTTTTCCCACCAAGGCGTGGACTGGTTGTGTACCCACATACTTGTATTGTAGCATTTAGTGTTGTAAATAAAGGAAGATACAGTGGAAAGGATACATAGTTCTTATCTTTTTGGGGGGGACCCTGCATGCGGGGGCATGCACAGGAATAAAAATTTGGCCACTTTTGGAGGGGCACTTTCTGGGCCCCCCACTTCCAGAGGAGCTGGCTCTCCTCTCTCCTGTCTCCCCTCCCCCCGCCATTCCCAGAAGACCTGGCTCACCCCCACCCCCCCCCCCGCAGCTAGAGAACATGGTTCTCCCCAGGCCTAGAAACTGTCATCCCCCAGCCCGGCCCCTGAGGCGCTTGCTCGCCCCAGAAGAGTTCTGTGCCCCCACTGATTGGCGAGGCCTGTACACTTGTTTGACTTGCTTGCGCACACCCCTGTCTTCATTCACACTTGCCAGAGTCCTTTTTTGTCTTTAGGGGCACAAACAGCTCTGAACTATCCAGGAAAGGGCTGAACATTACAGAGCACATGGTTTTGGGAAAATCTGAGATTGGGACTGTGTTGGGCTCACCTTGCTGGTTGTAACCAAGGCTGGAGGAAGCCAGAGTGGGGCTGTAGACAGGTTGCTTTGGTCAGAGCTGCTGAACCAGGGCCATCTAAGCCCTCAGACACTTCAAGGTGTGACTTGCATGTTTGCAGGTTGGTTGGGAGCATCCCAGGTTGGGAGCTATAGCAGCAAAGCATCGTGAGGCACTCAGGTTTGCAAGGCAAGTGGTGACACAACCCTTCGCTGTTCTGGATTGCCCTCCAAACCCTGTCACACTCTCTGAAAATGGAACTAAATGGGAACTCAAGGGGAGTGGGGAGTTTATAAATAAGAGGAGTTGGAGCCAGATGACAGGGCTCAGCAGTGGAGCAGTGTGAGAAGCAAAAGGGCCTGCTGTAACTATTGTGTTCCAGTGACTTTTGTTGGATTTTGACTTTCTCCCCAACTTAGAAATACCTATATTTGCAAGTGTTGCTGTATAATGGAGCTTCAGGAAGAGAAATTATAATGATATAATATTATATATATGACAGGTTTCAGAAAAACAGCCGTGTTAGTCTGTATTCGCAAAAAGAAAAGGAGTACTTGTGGCACCTTAGAAACTAAACAATTTATTTGAGCATAGCTTATAAGGTGCCACAAGTACTCCTTTTCTTATTATATATATGGTACTATGCCCTGGACACTGGGCTTTGCATGAACAGGTCTATCAATGCTAATGTTTGCAGTGTTGACATAGCCATGTTGGTCCCAGAATATGAGAGACAAGGTAGGTGAGGTAATATATTTTACTGGATCAACTTCTGTTGGGCCTCACCTTCCTTGTCTCTATCAGAGATAATGTAAATCTTGGTAATATTATGTATTGTTGTGACATTATTGACATGAACTCTGACCGTATAGATCATTGTTGCAACCACTGTTATATATTTTCAGAAAATATTGTACAAAGGTTGTCATGTAAGGTGTCTATGAAGAGGTTATGATTTGCTGATTATAATTGTGCTATCTGTATGTGTGTACCATTTTTGTAGTTGAAGTTATGAATATTGGCCATGTACTTGTATCTCCATGTGTTTGATTCTAAATAGCATTAGTGAAGCATTTGGTCAGCTTCTTGAGAAAGGAATTTGCAAAGTAAGTGCCCAATCAAGAAACACTTAACTGACAATGAATTTTGGGAAATCCCAATCCACATCTGAGCTTTCCTGGGAACATTCAAACTAACATGTAAACAATGGCGTCGGGCTGTCGGCCTGCAAACTGAGTCATGCATGGACATGTGACTTGGCCGTGTAACTCCAGACTCCATCTTGCTGCTGTGATTTTCCACAGGAAGAACAAAGGGGTGTCCTTCCATGGGCAGAGAATATAAAAGGCCCTGGAAACCATAGGTGCCGACTCCTTGGGTGCTCTGGGGCTGGAGCACCCACGGGGAAAAATTGGTGGGTGCTCTGCACACACCAGCAGCTCCCCAACCTGCCCCAGCTCACCTCTGCCTCCGCTCCACCTCCGCCACCTCCCCTGAGCGCGCCACTGCGTCCTGCTTCTCCCCCTCCCTCCCTCCCTCCCTCGCAGCGCTTGCGCCGGGAAACAGCCGTTTCATGTGGCAAGCGCTGGGAGGGAGGGGGGAGGAGGAGGAATGCAGCACGCTCGGGGCTGGGGCAGGGATTTGGGGAGGGGTCCAATAGAGGCAGGGAGGAGGCGGAGTCAGGGCAGGGGCGGAGGGCGCAAGCTGAAAAGTTGGCACCTGTGCTAGAAACCCCTCCATCTTGTCTTCAATCCTGCTTCTTATTTTTGGAGGAACCTTGCTACAAACTAAAGCGCTGAACAAAGGACTGAATGACCCATCACAGCTGTGGGTGTACTCCAGAGACTTAATTTGAACCTGCAGTTTATTCCATCAATGCTACAAGCCTGAACCAAGAACTTCGCCATTACTGTATGTAATTGATTCCATGTAACCAATTCTAGCTCTCATCTGTATCTTTTTCCTTTTATGAATAAACCTTTAGATTTTAGATTCTAAAGGATTGGCAACAGTGTGATTTGTGGGTAAGATCTGACTTGTATATTGACCTGGGTCTGGGGCTTGGTCCTTTGGGATCGGGAGATCCTTTTTTCTTTTACTGGGGTATTGGTTTTCATAACCATTCGTCCCTGTAACGACTGGCACTTGTGGTGATACTGGGAAACTGGAGCGTCTAAGGGAATTGCTTGTATGACTTATGGTTAACCAGGGGGGTAAAACTAAAGTCATCTCTGTTTGGCTGGTTTGGTGTGCCTTAGAGGTGGAGAACCACCAGCCTGGGGCTGTGACTGCCCTGCTCTAAGCAATTTGTCCTGAATTGATACTCTCAGTTGTGTCCCACCAAAGGATGCATGGTTGCAACTGTATAATCCTTCTAATTTCCCCATCACTTTAGTTTCCAAGAACTGGCTCTTCAGCCCATTGAAGTCAATGGGAGAATTGACTTCTAGGGGCTCTGCAGCAGTTGCTAAATGCTTTAGAGTCATTAGTTTTCTGGAAACTCGGATCTTTCACTGTAGATTAACTGTCTGTTCCTGTTTCATCTTCTGTGCTGTGATGTACCCTAACACGGAGCATGTTGTGTCTGTCGTCTCTCCTTACGTTAGCCCACATGTGATGAGATGTGAAGGAGGCAGTCACTGTGCTGCTGCTGCCTCCCATCACCATCAAAGCAGGACCAATCCCCAATTAAATGATTTTCCTATCCTGCGAGAATTTGCAAGATTTTGAAAAATGTTCTCATCTCAAATCAGGACTGTAACAGGGTAGCTTGCCTGAGGGGCTGGAGAGCCTGCAGCTAAGCCAACCCTGATTACAGGATGCGCCCCACCTGAGAGGTATCTGGTCATTCCTGGAGTCAGGTTTAAGTGCTGGTTTACGATGCGCAGTGAGGACAGGGCGGGGAATGCACCTAATGCAGGATAATATTTAGTTTTTTCATCCATAGATCTGAAAACCAGGTCATTTTTTCCATTTCACAGCTGTGCGGGGAGGAAACTGAGGTGGGAATTGACTTGAACAGGGTGACCAGATGTCCCATTTTTGGGGACATTTTCTTATATAGGTGCCTATTACCACCCTCCCCCTGTCCCATTTTTTCACAGTTGCTATCTGGTCACCCTAGACTTGAATGACCACCCAGCAGCGTAATAGCAGCACTCGACCTAGACCCTTAAACTTCTTACCTGCTAGTCTACCACTACAGCCACTCAACCACACTACCTTAACAGAGCTCACTTTTGTGAGAGATGGAGCTCATCTATACTTGCAAAGAGCTGCGTTTGCTGTGCTTTTCTAACAAAGTTCTACAGTAAATCTTTTTTGAGCTCAGATTGGGGGATGGTGGGGACAGGGCCAAAAATGTATTCAGAATAGTTTACAAAAACTGTCTTAGATTGTCTTTATTTAGACTGTAGCCCAAATATGTGTAACAAGCCCTTGCTGTAAAAGAGAGGAAGGAACATGTTAGTCTGATCCCCATGGGGCTTGCTACTCAAACAATAAAGGCAATAAAACCAAAAAAGCCACCTCCCACACTGGAAGGCTGGGAAACATGGTGGACTAAAATACAACATGTGTGGGCTACAGACTCTTTAGATACAGGAGAAGTACAGACTTCAGTTACAGTATAACGAGACACCACTCCGTACATTAAACAGTATCCGATATCTCAGGAAGCAAAACAATCACTGAAACAGGTCATAGAAGAACTGGAAGAGCAAAAGCTAATCCGGAGATGAGCCCCACCCCTCATCGTAGCTGCTTATCCTGAGCTGCTGGAGGTAGTGTCCCCCAAAAAGAAGTGGTTTTCTGTACTTAATGTGGCAAATGTTTTTTGAAGCTTACCTTTAAGCTTGGAATCCCAGTATCAAATGGCTTTTGTATTCCAGGATACTCAATATTGCTGGAACGTTCTACCTATGAGGTACTGTGATGCCCCCACCATATTCATGTTGAGGTAGGGAATATGTCGGAAAAGAAAGGATTGTTGCAAATGGGTAAAATAGTTCAGCATGTGAATAATATCTTGATAGTAAGCAAAACAGAAAAGGAGCATGAAGGATTAGTGCAGAGGTTACTGTATTGCTGCCAGGCATACTCTTGAAACTTAACCCTTCTAAATCCCAGATCAAACAGAGAGAGGTGCAGTATCTCGGAATCAGACTCAGTGCAGGGGGAAGATCGGTAGATAAGGAGAGAGAGAAGTGTATTGTTAACCTTCCAATGCCAATGGATACTAAATTATTGCAGTCTCTTTTGAGTCTCACTAATTGTTGCCAAGAATTTATGGTGGAGTATGCAGAAAAAAGCAGGATCCTTGTAGGAGGTACTTAAAAGATTGCAATTGACCTGGACATTAGAAGCAACTTGTGCATGGGAAAACTTAAAAAGGGAGTTAATGGAAGCTCCTACTTTGGCCGCCCATAACAATGAGTTCCCCTTTGTGTTGTGTCCTGGTGTTAAAAATTTCTGTATTGTCAGCGTTCAGGATACTGGGAAAAAAACACTGCATATTATAGCCAAGCTTTAACAGCTCCAGAAAACAAACTGGGAATCTGTGAGCAAACTGCCCTTGCTCCCACTGGACTCTGCAAAAGGCGCAGGCAATTACTGGAGCAAGTAAAGTAATTGTTAAAAGTCATCATGCTCTAGAAAAACTAGTAAGTCAGGAAAACTTATCTAAGGGGCATGTGAAAGTGCATAAGGCTATACAATGGGTCTTTGCTCCCATGACAAAAAATGTTCAATTGGTTACCTTAAAAGAGTCTGAAATATCTGTATGGGGATTGGGGACTAACTTTAACTGGTCAGATACATGTCTGTGAGCCCTGTCTTTAAGACAACCCTGGCTGAACAGGTAATTGGAAGGAAAATCTGGTTTGTGAATTATTATAAGGAAGGAAAGCAAGTAACAGGATTTGCAGGAATATGCCTTACCAGAGACGGGCAAGTAAAAAAGAATTTTCAATATAAACTAAAGTAGGTGGGAACTGAATCCCTAAAAGTATCAGTGGTTGTAGAAGTGCTGGAAAAAATGAAGAATAAACCAACAAAAATAATTATTGGTACAGATTCAGATTATGTTTGCAAGGGTACAACCATATATCTTCCATGGTGAGTAGTATAAGGGCCCTACCATCAATCAAACACTAACCCGGCCCCTTGGCCCCTGAAGAAAATGTATTTTAACTAAAAGAAAAAAATAGCCAAAAGCAGCCTAGTTGTGCAAACAACTTAATTCCTCCACCCCAGATCACAAAAGGGAATGTTAGGGGAGAGGTGCCTAAAGTCCTTAAATATTCATTAATTCAGAGTTGTGGTGATTGAATCAATCAATTGGACTATAAGGTGGATAGAAAGTTGGCTCGATTGTCGGGCTTAACGGGCAGTGATCAATGGCTCCATGTCTAGTTAGCAGCTGGTATCAAGTGGAGTGCCCCAAGGGTCGGTCCTCGGGCCAGTTTTGTTCAATATCTTCAAAAATTATCTGGAGGATGGTGTGGATTGCACTCTCAGCAAGTTTGCAGATGATACTAAACTGGGAGGAATGGTAGATACGCTGGAGGGTAGGGATAGGATACAGAGGGCCCTAGACAAATTGGAGGATTGGGCCAAAAGAAATCTGATGAGGTTCAACAAGGATAAGTGCAGAGTCCTGCACTTAGGACGGAAGAATCCCATGCACCGCTACAGAATAGGGACCGAATGGCTAGGCAGCAGTTCTGCAGAGAAGGACCTAGGGGTGACAGTGGACGAGAAGCTGGATATGAGTCAACAGTGTGCCCTTGTTGCCAAGAAGGCCAATGGCATTTTGGGATGTATACGTAGGGGCATTGCCAGCAGATCGAGGGACGTGATCGTTCCCCTTTATTCGACATAGGTGAGGCCTCATCTGGAGTACTGTGTCCAGTTTTGGGCCCCACACTACAAGAAGGATGTGGAAAAATTGGAAAGAGACCAGCGGAAGGCAACAAAAATTATTAGGGGACTGGAACACATGACTTATGAGGAGAGGCTGAGGGAACTGGGATTGCTTAGTCTGCGGAAGAGAAGAATGAGGGGGGATTTGATAGCTGCTTTCAACTACCTGAAAGGGGGTTCCAAAGAGGATGGATCTAGACTGTTCTCAGTGGTAGCAGATGACAGAACAAGGAGTAATGGTCTGAAGTTGCAGTGGGGGAGGTTTAGGTTGGATATTAGGAAAAACTTTTTCACTAGGAGGGTGGTGAAACACTGGAATGTGTTTCCTAGGGAGGTGGTGGAATCTCCTTCCTTAGAAGTTTTTAAGGTCAGGCTTGACAAAGCCCTGGCTGGGATGATTTAGTTGGGGATTGGTCCTGCTTTGAGCAGGGGGTTGAACTAGATGACTCCTGAGGTCCCTTCTAACCCTGATATTCTATGATTCTATGAACCTGCTAACTACAGACTTTTGAAGTCTGTTTGAAACAAAAAGTTAGAATGGTATAAAAACTTCAGGTTTTTTTTAGACTGTCCTCTTTCAACAGAAACTATCTTGAATTGAATTGCTGCTGGACTGCAAGAGCAGGTATGTTTCCTGTTTTTAACTCTGAAAATATATATTAGATTCATAGAATATCAGGGTTGGAAAGGGACATCAGGGGGTCATCTAGTCTAACCCCCTACTCAAAGCAGGGCCAATCCCCAATTTTTGTCCCAGATCCCTAAATGGACCCCTCAAGGATTGAGCTCACAACCCTGGGTTTAAGCAGGCCAATGCTCAAACCACTGAGCTATCCCTCCTTCCAAATTATATAATATACTTCTTTGGCCATGCTGTCGTTATTAAATAATGGTACCTATCTTTATTGCAGTGTGATCTGTTTATCATGGAACCAGTAACTTTAAGTTGCATTTCGCCACCAGGCCAGGGTAAAAGCCAAAAAAAAACCCAAACCAAAAAAACATTTTTAACTACAGTTGTGCTTAATACTGGTAAATTAAAAACAAAAAAACAAAAAAAAACCTTCAGGTATTACACAGGTTGCATCGGAATTTGGGGGTAATACTCACTACAATTTTTGCTTGTTCCTTAACCCATAGACCCAAACACACATGGTGGGAAACAGAATAACCATCTGCTAGCAACCCTTTATCCTGTGATGGAAGGTAACTTTCTGCAATTGTTTTTTCTCAACCTGTATCGGGAGCACAGATATGAGACGTTTGACTTGCAGAAAGAGCTCACATATTACTGTCAGCAGGATGTCAAAATTTTGAGACAGGCTTATATCCTATCCAGAAAAGAGATTCTGAAAATGATGGAGATGGGAGATATAGTAGAGAGAGGCCCTGGTAAATTCACCTAGATAAAACTGTCCATAGATCCTTTCCGGTACATAATGCTAGCATCTGTCTACATGGCTATGTACAAGTTTATGTTTTTGGAGCCTAACACGGTAACTCTGCTCCCTCCAGACAAATACCACAGGCAGAAAAATAGATATTCAACCCCATCTATTCAGTGGCTGTTGTATACCTCTCACAAATAAAATATACAGATACGGCATGCTTTACAGGGTGGGGAACTACAGGTAGGCCCCTACATTTTGGACAGTTACACCAGTGTTGACAGGGTACTTACGACCTTTGAGTTTAACGGGTGTTTAAACCATGGCTGTGTCACCTGTTGCTGTGAAAAAGCACAGAATCCTATGACAGGGACAACTTTTGGGTTTCTTTATTACAAGACGTAGCTCAAGACCGACTGTCTGAAAAGACTTGGTTTTGTAGTGAGGCCTCTCTGGGAGCACGAGTGGGAGGTGATGAAACAAACACACAGGGAGCTTGCAGATTGCCTCGGGATGCTCTTTTTGTGTGGAGGACAAACGCTACCCGCCTGTATTACAAACCTAACCCTGGGGAAGAAATCCACTATTATGATTGTACCAGCCTGTACCCTTTCATAAACAAAACCAAAGAATAACCTATTGGACACCCCGATACAATTTATTTTTTCTGTAGGGCCCCCTTACATTATTAAACAGTAAACCACTACAAACAACAATCCTTAATGTTACTGTACGCATTCCAAAGTGGGGGCCCCTTGCAGATATCAGTGAATGTCTTGGGGCTTTGTTTGTTTTTGTTTTGTTTTAAATGTTTTTTTCATGCTTAAAGTTTGAGGGTTGTTTCTGAAATAAAATAGGTGTATCACAACCATAGTAAGCACCCTAAAAATACCCATAGCTTTTAAATGTTTGATTTTCTTTAAAGCAAATGCTTGTTCTAAAGTATGGTGGAGATTTGTGAACCCTTGAAACATTTCAGTTTTGGGTTAGATCCTTGTTTATTTTTGTAAAAATATTATTTTAAACTTTTAATGACTTTGAGTTGCTAGAAAGAGTGACCCATAATGTTCAACCGACTCCTGAGATTTTATTTAAACTGTCCAATAGAGTTCTACCAACTCCTGGGGTTTTATTTCATTTCATATTAATCAGAGCTCACCATCCTCACCCACCTACCTCCCTTACTGTGGGTGTACACCCATCAAATTTAATTACTGATCACTAATACGATTAACCCTGATGGCAACAAGGGTGGGTAATCTCAGCCCTGGTCTACACTACGAGTTTAGGTCAGATTTAGCAGCGTTAGATCGGTTTAGCCCTGCAGCCGTTCACACTATGAAGCCATTTTTTCCGACTGTAAGGACTCTTAAAACAGGTTTCTGCACTCCTCCCCAACGAGTGGATTAGCGCTGAAATCTACCTCGCTGGGTCGAATTTGGGGTAGGGTGGACACAATTCGATGGTATTGGCTTCCGGGAGCTATCCCAGAGTGCTCCATTGTGACTGCTCTGGTCAACACTCTCAACTCAGATGCACTGGCCAGATAGACAGGAAAAGCCCTGCAAACTTTTGAATTTCATTTCCTGTTTGACCAGCGTGGTGAGCTCATCAGCAGGGGTGACCATGCAGAGCTCTTCAGCACAGGTGACCATGGAGTCCGAGAATCGAAAAAGAGCTCCAGCATGGACCGAACGGGAGGTACTGGATCTGATCGCTGTATGGGGAGACAAATCCATGCTATCAGAACTCCGTTCCAAAAGACGAAATGCCAAAATATTTGAAAAAATCTCCAAGGGCATGAAGGACAGAGGCTATCACAGGGACCTGCAGCAGTGCCGAGTGAAACTTAAGGAGCTTAGGTTTCAGAGTAGCAGCCGTGTTAGTCTGTATTTGCAAAAAGAAAAGGAGTACTTGTGGCACCTTAGAGACTCACAAATTTATTTGAGCATAAGCTTTCGTGAGCTACAACTCACTTCATCGGATGCATTCAGTGGAAAATACAGTGGGCAGATTTATATACACACAGAACATGAAACAATCGGTGTTATCATACACACTGTAAGGAGAGTGATCACTTAAGATGAGATAATACCAGCTGGATAGTGGGGGGGGGGGGGGAAGAAAACCTTTTGTAGTGATAATCAAGGTGGGCCATTTCCAGCAATTGACAAGAACATCTGAGGAACGGGGGGGAATAAACATGGGGAAATAGTTTTACTTTGTGTAATGACCCATCCACTTCCAGTCTCTATTCAAGCCTAAGTTAATTGTATCCAGTTTGCAAATTAATTCCAATTCAGCAGTCTCTCCTTGGAGTCTGTTTTTGAAGTCTTTTTGTTCTAATATTGCGACTTTTAGGTCTGTAATCAAGTGAGCAGAGAGATTGAGGTGTTCTCTGACTGGTTTATGAACATTATAATTCTTGACATCTGATTTGTGTCCATTTATTCTTTTATGTAGAGACTGTCCAGTTTGACCAATGTACATGGCAGAGGGGCATTGCTGGCACCTGATGGCATATATCACATTGGTAGATGTGCAGGTGAACGAGCCTCTGATAGTGTGGCTGATGTGATTAGGCCCTGTGATGGTGTCCCCTGAATAGATATGTGGACGCAGCTGGCAACGGACTTTGTTGCAAGGATAGGTTTCTGGGTTAGTGGTTCTTGTTGTGTGGTATGTGGTTGCTGGTGAGTATTTGCTTCAGGTTGGGGGGCTGTCTGTAAGCAAGGACTGGCCTGTCTCCCAAGGTCTGTGAGAGTGATGGGTCGTCCTTCAGGATAGGTTGTAGATCCTTGATGATGTGTTGGAGAGGTTTTAGTTGGGGGCTGAAGGTGATGGCTAGTGGTGTTCCGTTATTTTCTTTGCTGGGCCTGTCCTGTAGTAGGTGACTTCTGGGTACTCCTCTGGCTTTGTCAATCTGTTTCTTCACTTCAGCAGGGGGGTACTGTAGTTGTAAGAATGCTTGATAGAGATCTTGTAGGTGTTTGTCTCTGTCTGAGGGGTTGGAGCAAATGCGGTTGTATCATAGAGCTTGGCTGTAGACAATGGATCATGTGGTGTGATCTGGGTGAAAGCTGGACGCATGTAGGTAGGAATAGCGGTCAGTAGGTTTCCGGTATAGGGTGGTGTTTATGTGACCATCGCTTACTAACACCGTAGTGTCCAGGAAGTGGATCTCTTGTGTGGACTGGTCCAGGCTGAGGTTGATGGTGGGATGGAAATTGTGGAAATCATGGTGGAATTCCTCAAGGGCTTCTTTTCCATGGGTCAAGAGGATGAAGATGTCAATATAGCACAAGTAGAGTAGGGGCATTAGGGGACGAGAGCTGAGGAAGCATTGTTCTAAGTCAGCCATAAAAATGTTGGCATACTGTGGGGCCATGCGGGTACCCATAGCAGTGCTGCTGGTTTGAAGGTATACATTGTCCCCAAATGTGAAATAGTTATGGGTGGGAACAAAGTCACAAAGTTCAGCCACCAGGTTTGCCGTGACATTATCGGGGATACTGTTCCTGACGGCGTGTAGTCCATCTTTGTGTGGAATGTTCGTGTAGAGGGCTTATACATCCATAGTGGCCAGGATGTCACTGCTATGGGTACCTGCATGGGTTTTTTTAGGGTTTTTCCCCCCAAAGATTCTACAACGTACATTTCAGCTTTTTGCTGTAAATTGGTCTCTTTTACACAACGACACAAGCGCTAGCTATTTTTTTTTTTTATTTAAGAGACATACAGCTCCTTGAAAACAAACCAAGATGCTCCATTAAAACTTTTAGCTCACTTAAGGGCCAAAGGCCTGTTAACAGAAACACAGATGGTCACAAAGCCCTTTTCAATAGATTTTTTTTTTTTTTTAATTTACAGGTACCAAGTTTTATATTGCATGTTTGGCCCCTCACCATTCTCTAACTTTAATCCTTTTAGATTTCTTACAAATAGTCTTTTTTTTTTAAGCAGGGTTCTGGAACTTTTTGTGCGGACCAGACAGTCAATATAATGCTGTAAGCAGGCATCTTCCGGTTTGGTCATTTTCTTTAAAACACGGTCAGGGTCTCCACTGAATCGTACAGCATTTATCAAGGTCACCCCTTGCGCTAAATGTTCTTGAGTTAAGCACAGACATTGCGTAGCATAACCTGTGGAAATCACAGTTTTTAATAAGCTTTCCAAACACAGCTCAGCACACAGGCCCCGGAGCTTGCAATTTAAATCCATTGAAGTCCAAGTCACACAGTCATGGTGCCACTGGCCTGGCGCATCTATGACACAGCCCTCACAATCTTAGAAAAGCTTTTCTCTAAGACAGTGTTTAAGGACAGCATAAACAGCAACACATACAATAGTCCGTGTGACTTGTTTACACTCACAACGTGGCACTGGCTCAGTTAGTTCCATCCTAAGCTTCCTCCTAAACTCCTCATAGCCGTGATTCTTGGAGTCCTTTTCAACAATTTGTATCGGCGTTGAGCAAAAACAAGGTGGGCCCGGTTCATCTTCACTGTTTGATGCAACGCTGTCCAGGGCCTCCGGGTCCTCTAGAAAGCCATCGTCGAGCTGTCAAGAGATTTTCAGAAAAGAAACAAGTGTAAGTTCCTACTGCTTTTTTTTTAATTTACACAACCCCAGTTCCTAACCCCATTACACACACACACATACACACACACACACACACAAATCCTCTAACATTACTTCTAAATCGTTCATTTACCTAAGTGACGTCTTTTCTGTTCACCTTGTCTGCTGGTGACTCCCCTGAGCTGCGTATTCATTTACTTGAATTTATATAAACTATCATGTAATCCTATATACATATATATATATATACACACACACACACTCTACAAAAGTGTACAATGGTACACAAAGGTACAATGACAAATATATCTATAATCCTGACCAAAGCTCATATTATTGACCACCAACTAAGTGCAAGAGGTGGCCCCCTTTATAACATTACCCAAAGGTCATCAAAGCACAGTTCTGAACCCCACCCCTCAATCATGGCCCTGGGCCTGACGTTCACAGGCCCACCATAAAGGACTAAAAACAGTTGGAAAATAAAATCTATCCATTGCTCATACAAGGGAATGTGCAGACTAAGGGACAGATGGGATATGAATGTATGGATGGTAAAGTAAGGTGACCACATAACAGTGTTTAGCCCACTGGGTCATCTTCAGTTCATGCATCATGCTTTTTTGGGATGATGGGTAAACACCCTCCACATAAAAACACAAAAAATGGGGGAAAGTAGTTGAAAGAGAGAGCCAGAAGCATGGGCCTGGTGCAAGGCCTGAGGCCTGAACCAAAGTCAGCAAAAGTTACACTCTGAGCAACAGTCAGGTCCTGTCAAGAGCAGTGCTTGCTGACAAGTCAGCATCCAGTACATGAACTCAGCACTAGTACTGGTAGCATTGCTAAAGCACACTGAATATGTAAAAATACATTCCAGCAGGCCAGCACAAGAACAGCCCGATCAAACACACAATAAAATGGTTTGACAAAAGTGATGAACAGAGATATTTTGTCGGAAACATCATGAGTAAAGGATCAAAGACAGGTGGTATATAGGGATGTTTTGTCTGAAACATCAGGAGAAGAGTACAAAGGGAGGTAACAAACATGTCATGAAACACGTAACATGATACGTAAGTTGTTTATCCCAGGTTGTTTGTCTCAATCTACAAATGTTGGGATACCTCACTTTAACTGTTTGTCTGGCCTAGGGGACAGTGGAAAGTCCCGCCACTGGCTGAGCTGGTCCATTGTCACTGACATACATGAGTTAGTGTACCTGTTACCATTGAGTTGGGGCATTAGCACCATGCCTTCACTTCTAAAGGAGTCTGTGGTTATTGGGCAGTTTGACTGGAACCTGCTGTATGGGCTATCTGTCCAGAGCCAGTGCAGCCCACAGAAAAAACACACGCATACAGTCGAACATCTGACAACACTCACACAGCTGGAACTTTTGTCAGCCAAGCAGATGTCGCCTTGGGAAAGACCGGGGAAAATGAGAACCGGCATCCATTCTGCCAAACTCCACTGCTGTGTTCTGGAGAAGAGCCCAGGTCCTGCGCTAGGATCTAGCCATGATTTAGTTGGGGATTGGTCCTGCTTTGAGTAGGAGGTTGGACTAGATGACCTCCTGAGGACCCTTTCAACTCTGATATTCTATGATTCTATGTCAAGTTTTTCCATGCTGTGATCTCTTTCACTTTTGGGGCGGTTGTTTTTTTCCTTTTCTCTTCTTTTTCCGTGGATGTATTTCACCCTCCCCTCCATTAATCTTTTCCATCACTTGGCCAGAAAGAAGTACAGCGCCCCCATCAATACGAGTCCAAACCAAGCGGAGTTATAATAACCATTCATCACTTATCATTAGGAAGCAGTAGTGTTGCCTTCCTTGCAGTCCTGCATTCCTAACACCAGATGGTGCTGTGCAAAGGTATAAACAGCAACATTCCTTGCATGACCCAAAATGGAGTCCCACAGCCCCTACGAGGCATAGTGGCCTCTTCTTGCTCCAGGGAAAACTACCACAAAGAAATCCCTGCAGTAAGAAAAACCAACTCTCCATCATCTGTGATAAGGCCAATATGGCCAATCCCCACTATTCAAAACTCACGTGGCGGACCTCAAAAAAATCATGAGATTGCCTTAAAAATCAGATATTTTTAAAATAATTAATGTGTGGTTCCTTTTTCTTTGCCTTCTGCTTTTTGAGCCTTTTGCTTAC
Source organism: Lepidochelys kempii (assembly GCF_965140285.1). Lineage (NCBI taxonomy): Eukaryota > Metazoa > Chordata > Testudines > Cheloniidae > Lepidochelys > Lepidochelys kempii. Next base: position 73,162,747 of record NC_136390.1, on the reverse strand, counting down.
TCTTGGGTCCATTATCAACTTGTTTGTGGAGCCAACAAGGGCCAGAAACTTACTTTAAAAATAAAAACCTGAGATTGCCATGTACTCAGATGATTCCAGAAGCTGGGGGTTGAGGAAAACCACCAAAATATCACCAGAGTTGGCAGGGCAATTGGACAAAGGAAGGAAGAAACCAGCTCTGAGGAGGGGGTCTCCATCTGTCTTCCACTAGGGACTCTACATCAGTTGGGGGTTGTACTACAAGAATCAACCATTTAACAGATTTTCCCCTTGGATTGCCATAGAAATTTCAACATGAAATTTCAGCCACCTCTGCTCTCTTTAGTCTCAGGGGGTGAAATTCACCAGCAAAAGATCTATGCATCACTAAAATCTTACACAAATTATGAACCCTGTCAGGGGGTGGGAAAGCTGTTGCATTAGAGAGGGCTGCCAGTTGGAATCCTGCATTAGACTTTGGACCCTTTCTGTGCTCCTGAGGACACAACCTGGCCCATAACTAACAGATGCTGGGAAATGTTTCTTCTGATTTCTGTTGTCCTTTGACTAATCACAGACCAAGTATTATTATTCTGCTCCACAGCAGTTCTCAAGTGTACAAAGTCCCAGACTAAGAGGTGATATAACTGGAGTGCAGTTCCCTTTTGAGCAAGAAGAGTTCAGCCTCTCTAACAGCCCATGGTTGCCACTGGCTATAGGCCTTACTTCCCCATGGAAAAGTCTGCCGCTAAAGCTCTTGGGATGTGTGAGGGCTGTGGCAGGTCCCCAGCGCTGCATTGGGAAGGGGGTTGCAGACTCCATGTGATGACACTACCATGGTGCCATTTCTTTAAAAAGCAAACAGGCCTGGATTGAAATGTATAGTAAGCCTAAAGCTGCTTTTTTTTCTTTTCTTTTCTTTTGTTAACTGTGAAGATTTGATCTGCCTGGCAACACAACACCAGATGTTGGGCAGTGGTGAATGAATTCATGACTTATTCATCTGAGCTTCACAGAGCGCATTTCACAGCTCATTCCTTCCTGCTTCTGGAGCTCCCTTGCAAATGAAAAAGCTGCGAGCTAATCATCTGCACATGACAGGATGGTTTTCCTTGCTTTCCTATGGGGTGGAAGGGAGTCAGGGTCTTCCTTGGTTCCATACAGTGGGAGCAACTGGGAATGGCAGCACTTCTGATATGTCCCTCCATTTCTCTCTGCTTGCATAACTGTTCTGTTATGCCCACTTCAATCATTCATGCACATGCAGTGCTGCTTCTGTTGTCTGGAGGGCCGACCTGGGCTGACATCCTGCTATTCCTGAACTTCTTTGAAAGACAGCTGTTCATAACATCAGCAGATGTCAGCCAATTGGCTATCACCAACCTCCTTTTCCCCTCCCCCTCATAAAACAGTGTCACTACAAAGGAGACATTCACTTAAAGACATCTAGGTCAAGACACAGGGACCTGCATGTAGGCAGACTCTCTCAAAGAGGAACACCATAGCACAGGGGTGGGCAAATTTTTGGCCTGAGGGCCACATCGGGCTTGTGCAACTGTATGGAGGGCTGGGTAGGGAAGGCTATGCCTCCCCAAACAGCCTGGCCCCTGCCCCCTATCCACCCCCTCCCACTTCCCGCCCCCCTTTTAACCCCCAAGCCATCCAACCCCCCCGCTCCTTGACTCCTGACTGCCCCCTCCCAGGACCCCTACCCCAACCACCCCCCCGGACCCCACCCCATATCCAATCCCCTGCCCCACTCCCTGTCTCCTAACTGCCACGACCCCTGTCCACACCCCTGGCCCTAACTGCCCCCGGGACCCCACCCCCTATACAACTCCCCCCTGCTCCCCGTCCCCTGACTGACCCCCCCAAACTTCCAACCCATCCAACCGCCCCCTGCTCCCTGTCCCCTGATTGCCCCCCGGGACTCCCCACTCCCTGCCCCCTTACCACACTGGAGCTAGCCACGCCGCCGTGCTGCCCGGCAGAAGTGGTGGGCCAGAGCCCTGGTAGCGCATCGTCCTGAGGCTGCGGGGGAGGGAGAACAGCGGGAGAGGGGCCGAGGACTAGCCTCCCCAGTCGGGAGCTCAGGGGCCTGGCAGGACGGTCCTGTAGGCCAGATGTGGCCACGGGCTGTAGTTTGCCCACCTCTGCCATAGCATGTAACTCCAATGAAGTCTCCAGTCTCTGAGTGGCCATGGGTTCCCTTACCCATCAGTGCAGGCTTTTCAGGAGGAGGAGGAGAACCTGGCCATGGAGGAGGCAGCCTCTCTGGGTCTAAGCAGCACCAGAGCCGGATGGGAGCTTCTGATATGGGAGGTTTCACGTGGGGTCCATGGAGCTGGAGAGGACAGAGCTGGGCCCAGAGTCCTGGGGCAGCTCCTCAGTCAGTTCCTGTGAGACACAAAGGAGAATGTCAGATTCAGGCCCCACAGAAACCTGGGCATTTCCCAGAGAGGCTGGCCAGACACAGCCAGCAGGATCCTCTGGCAAGACAGCTGGGCCCTGCTCTCCCGATTCTTTCCTTCCCTTGGCCCACCCTAGCCTCTCTCAGCTGCCCCCTACCTTTCTATCCCCAGCCTCAGCTTACCCTCCACTTCCATGATTCCCCACCTGCCCCCTAGCGCTTACTCCCAGAATTTCCTCTTGGCTGCTGCCCAGTCCTCAGCCCCAAGAATCCCTGCTCTCTGCTGTTGGATAGGGGCAGGAGGTCCTGGGGGCAGTCAAGGGACAGGGAGCTGTTGGATGGGGCAGAGGTTCTGTGGGGGGTGGTCAGAAGACAGGGAGAAAGGGGGGTTGGAGAGGGGGTGGGATCCCAGGAGGGCAGTCAGGGGACAAGCATGGGGGGGTGGGGGGAGTTGGATGGGTTGGGGGTTCTGGGTGGGGCAGTCAGGGGGTGGGAAGTGGGAGGGGGCAGATAGGGGGCAGGGGCCAGGCTGGTTTGGGAGGCACCACCTTCCCTACCTGGCCCTCAGGCCAAAAAACTTGCCCACCCCTGTCCTAGAGGGTAAGTGTCCCCATGAGGTGCTGTGAATCGTCCTGGACAACCCCCTCTGCAGGGAGCTGGGATGGGCAAGGGGCAGGACGGATTTATTTCCTGCTAAGATAGGCAACGTGTGTACCTTGTCACCACCCTGGAGATGTTCCATGACAACCTCTGGGCAGCTTCTTCCATGTCCAGATCTTCCCCCTCCTCCACTTCCTCTTCCGTGTCCAGGTTTCCCCCTCCTCCATGTCCAGGCCCTCTCCCTCCCCCACTTCCTTCTCCGTGGTCAAGTCCTCCCCCTCCTCCATGTCCAGGTCCTCCTCCTCCTCCGGGGCAAGGTTCCCTTCCTCCTTCTCGTTTTCCTCTGTGGCCAGGTTCTCCTGCTCCTCCTCTTCACCTTCCTCTATGGCCTCATCCACAATCTCCTCCTCTGTGGCCTGGTCCTCTTCCTCTTGCTGCATGGCCATATCCTCCTCCTCCATGGCCAGATCCTCCTGCTCCTCTTCTGTGGCCAGATCATCCTACTCCTCCAGTTCCTATTCCTCCAGTTCCTCCTCTTCCTCTCTTGTCAAGTTCTCCACCTAATTGATAGACAAGTCTTCATCCTCCTCCTCCTCTGCAGCCAGGTGTTCCTCCTCCTCCTTTGCAGCCAGGTCTTCCTCTTCTTTCTCCTCTTCCATGCCCATGTCCTCTTCTTGCCACCTGGCCAAAGAGGAGGAGGAAATGGCCATGGAGGACGAGGTCATAGAGGAGGAAGACAACAACCTGAGCAAGGGGGACCTGGCCATGGAGGTGGAGGAGGACTTGGCCTTGCCCTCCTCCTCTTCATCCAAGTCGTCCTCTTTCACTTTCTTCTCCATGACCACGTGCTCCATTCCCATGGCCAGATTCTCCCCCTCTTCCACTTCCTCCTCTATGGCCAGGTCCTCCCTCTCCTTCTCCATGGCCAGGTTCTCCTCCTCCTTTTCCTCCTTCTCATCCTCCTCTCTGGCCAGCTCCTCTTGCTCCTCCTCCTCCATGGCCAGGGCTACCTCCTTCTCTTCTTCTTCCCCCGACATCCGCACATCCTTGTCCTCCTCCATTCCTGGGTCCTCCTCGTCTATAGCCATGTCTTCTACCTCCTCTTCTGCCTCTTCTTTTTCTTGCATGGACACATCCTTGTCCTCCTCCATTGCTAGGTCCTCTTCCTTCTCTTCCTCCTGGTCCAGGTCCTCCTTGTCCTCCTCTGTGACCTGGTCCTTCTCCTTGGCCAGGTCCTCCTCTTCCTTCTCTGCAGCCAGGTGGTCCTCCTCTTACACCTGCTCCATGGCCAGGTGCTCCACTCCCATGGCCAGGTCCTCCTACTCTTCCTCCATAGGCAGGTGCTCCTCTTCCTGCTCCATGGCCAGATTCTTCTCTTCTTCCTTTTGCTCCATGATCAGGTGTTCCTCCACCAGGGCCACATCCTCCTCTTCCTTTACCTTCTTCTTCCTCCTCCTTCCCTGCGGTCAAATCAGCTTCCTCTTCTACAGAGAGGTCCTCCTCCTCCTCTGGAGGCAAGTTCCCCTCCTCCTCCTCTTCTGCAGACAGCTTCTCCTCATCATCATCTTTTTCCTCTTCTGCAGACAGCTTCTCCTCCTCCTCCTCCTCCTCCTCTTTTTCCTCTTCTGCAGACAGCTTCTCATCCTCCTTCTCCTCTTCTATCTCTTCTACAGACATGTTCTTCTCCTTCTCCTCTTCTGCAGACAGCTTCTCATCCTCCTCCTTTTCCTTTTCTACGGATCTGTCCTCCTCCTCCAACTTCTCCTCTGTGTCCAGGACTTCCTCTTTAGTCATGTCCTTGTCCTCTTCTATGGCTAGGTCCTCCTCCTCCTCTTTTTCTGTGGTCAGGACTTCCTCTTCCTGCTTCTCCTCCTCCTCTGTCTCTAGCTCTTCCTCCTCTTCCTCGCCTTCTGTGGCTAGGTCTTCATCCTCCTCTGCCTTTTCCTCAGTGGCAAGGTCCTTCTTCTCCAACTGGTCCATGGGGGTCTCTGCGTCAGAGAGTCAAGGTCAGAGGGGGACTCTTGCTGCAGCTGGGGGGAGGAAGAGAAAGGACAGGGGTGTGGTGCGGAGAGAAGATTTAATGTTTCCCCCTCCAATGTAAGCACCACGTGGCAGAGAGTTCCCCACACTACCCCTCCCACAGAACCCTCAGCCCCAGGGCCCCATGGCAGAGAGATCCCCACACTACCCCTCCCACAGACCCTCAGCACCATGGCCCCATGGCAGATGGGGCCCTTCACTGTCCCATCCTCCCTGGGACTTGCCCCAAAGCATCAGGATCCCACTTCCCAGTACCTCCCCCCATTTCCCGCTGCAAGGGGTGGCTCTGCGACTCCCACTGACGTCATTGGGCTCAAGTGGCTCAGGCCAGAGCCTTGGGTTGGGGTCCCCCCAATGACTCTGAGAGAGTGATTGGGTGTTAATGACCCCATGCTCCTCCCCGTACCCAGGGCATCTCCTCACCTGCAGTGGAGGAGCACTCAGCTTCCGTGCTCAAGGGAGCCTCCAGGGAGTGGCCGCTCTCCCCTCCAGCACCAGTTGAGCTGCTGGGGCAGCGATCCCCCAGCTCCTGCCCTGGGGATGCCTCCTGCTGGTCCATGGGGCTGGGCTCCAGAGCTGCATTGCCTGGCTCCTCTTGTGGGCTGGGTCCTGCCTGCCCAGACTGAACTTGGGCCACCTCCATCTTGGCCTGGCTGTTGTGTCCCTCTGTTCAGCACCAGCCCTGGGAGCTGGTTTCCTCCTGGTGAGCAGGGACGAGCAGGTCCATCTTCTGGGCTGTCCGGGAGCTGCTTCCCATTCCATGGGGATGGAGGGGCAGCTCTCTGTCTGGGGACGCTGGCAGCTGCCCCCTCTGGCTCTGGGGCCACCTGTGGAGTCTTCCTCCCAAGAAGCCTCCTGAGCACCTCCATCCTGGAACTGAGCAGGGAGCAGCCGTGAGTCTGGGGCAACACAGCCTCTCGCCAATGGGCCTGTCTGCCCCCCAGCTGGGGTGACTCCCTGTCATCCCATGCCTCCCAGGGGGCATCTGGACTGGGATCTGCGCACACTGGCAGGGCTCACCCTGCAGGCTGCTCCCAAAGCTCCCCCAGTGTTGGAACCCCCAGGGAATCTCATCCCTTTAGAGCAGTGGGGTCAGTGACAGAGACCTGTAGTCAGTCTGTCTGTATCTCCAGGCCACACTCCCTCCCTAGCCTGAGAAGGCAGAGAAACCAGGTGTCCAGGCTTCACTCCTGAGCCAGTGGCAACAGCAGACAGGTGCCCCCTGTTCCCCAACCCCAGCTCAGCAGCTACCAGCTAGTGGACATCCCAACTTCAGCCCCCAACTCCTATCCCCACTTTGCGCAGCAGACAGTGGGCAGGCCCCCAGTACGGAGCAGCTGGGTCAGGGATGGCTCCAGGGGGTGGGGGGCAAGGAGGTGGGAGCTGCAGTGGAGCAGTGTGCTGGGAGGAGGGGCACCCTTGCCTCGAAGGCACACAACGGCGCCCCCAAGCACAGTGGCCTGGTGTGCTATTAATTCTCATGACAAAAAATAATTCAGTAATTTGGTTTGAGTTCATCACATGCATTAACTGCAATTAATTGACAGCCCCAATTATTAGTTTTGATTACAAATATTTGCACTGTAAAAAAGATAAAATAGTGCCATGCAAATGCCTGTTCTCACTTTCAGGTGATCTTGGAAATAAGAAGTGGGCAGCATTATCTCCTGAAAATGTCAACCAACTTGTCTGTCTTTGCAATTGGCTGAACAAGAAGTAAGACTGACTGCACTTGTAGGCTCTAAAGGTTTACATTGGTTTGTTTAGGAGTGCAGTTACGTAAAAAAACCACTACATTTGTAAGTTGCACTTTCACGAGAAAGAGAGTGCACTACTGTACTTGTACGAGGTGAATTGAAAAGCACTATTTCTTTTATCTTTTTTACGGTATAAATATTTCTAATAAAAAATAGTCATATACAGGGAGCACTGTACACTTTGTATTCTGTTCCAGAGGGGTGGCCGTGTTAGTCTGTATCAGCAAAAACAACAAGGAGTCCTTGTGGCACCTTAGAGACTAACCAATTTATTTGGGCATAGCCTACGAAAGCTTATGCCCCCAAAATTTGTTAGTCTCTAAGGTGCCACAAAAACTCCTCATTGTTTTTTGTATTCTGTGTTGTAATTTCAAATCAATATACTTGAAAATATAAAAAAATCCCAAAAGATTGATAATACATTGCACTTGGTATTCTATTATTGTTTAAGAGTGCAATCAAAACTGCGGTTAATTGGCAGCCCTAGTTATTGACTTTGGATGGAGCCCAGCAGGAAATCAGTAGGAATTCTTTCCCAAACACTCACCCAGTGGCCTTCTGAGCTCAGACGGTTTAATGTTCTTTGTCAGGACTCACTACTGCCAGGAGTTTGAGAAGTGTCTATCCCTTCATTGGAGAGATTGGATAGGTGAGTGGCAGCCTGTAAGTCCCCCTCCCCAACAGTCCACGGTATCGCAAACTCTCGTGATGGTAGTTGCGGATTCTGGCAAGCCAGGGTAAAGGATTTTTTGGATAAATGGATAAGGAAGAACCAGGGCCCATACCAGGTGCAGGGGTCAACCTGGGATAAGATTAAAAAGGAAATGGAGGAAGTGTTAGGGGACCCAGAGGGATAGGGGGGTGGCTGAGGAGCCCACCCTCCTTGGTATATGGGTAGTGGAAGAAGGTCCCTGCCCATGGGTACTGAATGCCTTCCAGGGAAAGGAGGCACTTCAGTCCACTTGTGAGAGGTTTGAAGTAAGGGCAGCATTATGGGAAGCTGCCAGGAATCTTTCAAGTTTAGTGCTGCTTCAGCAAGGGCTGCTGAGGGGTTGTAAATTAGTTAGGGGAGTGAAAGATGATTTGGCACAACAGGGTTTAAAGTCAAAAGCAGAGTTAACAGACCACCTTTAGAGACTGGAGCTGGGACTTGGTCCTGGGGGAGTGGAGAGAAAGAAGGGGAAGAAAAAAAAAGTTTCAAAGTGCAACCTGCCTTTCCACACTCTTTTGTTTTTCTAAAGTTTTAATGGAGGGTACTTTGGATACTTATGTGAGATGTCAAGAAGGAAGTTTTTATTTAAAGATAAAACCCAGTTATATAAATATAACTGTATGTGCAACTCTGTGCAGTCACATTGGATGGAAGCTTGGTAATTAAATTATCCAAAGGGGTCAGGTCGAGTGGCTACTACCACCACTATGCTTCTGTCCCCAGAAGCCTTTACAGCTATTCTGAGGGAAAATGGGCCCTTTTCCCACAGAAATAGTCTATAAGGGACTGCTGCAGGCAGCAGGAGAGAGAATCTGAGCAAAATTATTTAACTATTGGGTAATGTAACCAAAATCACTAAAGGATGTAAGGGGTTTCTATTGGAACTTATCTTGGCTGCCCCTGGTTGTGTCCAGATGTACAAGATGGAAGTGTAATCAGGGTACAGCTGTGTAAAAAAGAGTAATCAGAGTGCAAGAAATGTTAGGCAAAAGAGAATTTTGTGTGTGCACACAGGTAAAAGAAAAGGAAAAGGGGAGGAATGATGGGAACACTAAGCCTTGGGGTGGCTCTGGGGGATCAGACTGTTGCTTTGGTGGGTGTGCATGAAACCTCTGTGGGCATGGGAGGCAGTTACACCTTGTGTAAAATTAATATGGCTAATATAATGTTATGGAGGTTAAACTATCTGGAAGGAATGTGCATTTTCCCAGGATGTGTACAGTGCTAGAATCTGAAGCTGTGTCTCAGCTATTACCTGAGAATAAACTTAAAGCTGGTACAGCAGAGAAACTATTGCAAACATGGTCTGTTGTACAAGAGGGGAAACTGAGGTACACCACCTCATGAATTTCATAAATGACCAGTGAGTGGGGTAATTCACTAGACTGACTATAGAACAAAATAAGGACAGGCTGGAGGTAATTCTTCTGTTTTTTCCTGCAATTAGCAAGGAAATTTGTAAAAGAAAGTGGTATTATTATTAATAAGCAATTATCTGTCCCCACCAGGGGGGTGGAAATTGTTTCTTTTGTTTTTCAGACACTCTACAAGCAAGCTGGCGCCAGCGGAAGAATAACTCAGAATACCATGGATCTATGTTTTGTGTTATTTGTCTGGTGGTGCTTGTCTTGTTGCTAGCATTGCTGTGTTTTCATGAACAGAAAATCTCATGATGTGGGAGGGGGATGGCTTCAAAAGGCTGACCTGGGGCTGCGGGGGGGAGATGTATATGGGAACGCAAAATGCTCAACTGGGAGGCCAGCACCTGTGTAATAGCTACCGTGGTACCTGGAAATGGAATGGCAACTAAGGTGGTCCCCACAAGCCCTTTGGAAATAATGAGAAGGGGAGGAGCTCACTGGGAATCAATGGAGGGGTGTGTAAAATAGTGTAAATCAACAGAAGATGTTTGGATGTGCCCTTCTCCTATGACTATGGAGGAGCAGAATCAATGGCCTATATAAGGGGTGGACATTTGGGTGTACTGTGTATAAGGGGTTTTGCTGGGAATGTATATATTACTGGGGGCACAATTAGACCAGCCCATAACCAAACTACACACATGTACGTGCTGCTATCTGGACTTTGGTGCACAAATGGATCTGTGAATCTTATTGCTGTGAATAATCAAACCAGGGCATACTGCCTGATTCCATACCAAGTGGTCAAGCTGGTTTGGACAATATCCCATTTCTCTGTGAACATTCAGTGGACTTATGATATGGACAAAAGCAAGCAAAACCTGCTGGGGCAGCTTGTTGCAACTGCCAGCAACTGGACACATCAGATCGTGACCCTGTCGAAGGAGGAGAGGCAGTGTTTTGGGGGTGTCTCAGACGTTGGACCATGCTGCAGTGGTCAGGACTCGGTGTTGCTGTGGATTTTGTATTGTTAACTGTACTTGTTTTACATTGCATATGGAGATAACCTATAAGTAATAAGCCCTCCAAACCCTGCAGTGTACTAGACAACCCGGACCCAACCTTCTCGGGCCCACTCTAATGGGAAGTCTGGAACACTAATTGGAATAGGTGTGGTATGCCCGTACGAGAGAAGGTGCAGGGCACTATACTACACAAGGGGCAGTGGGACAAATGGAATATCGACACCTTCCACCTTGATGCCTGGCCCTATCAGGAAATGTGTCGCCATATGTCCTATGCTTTTCCAGGGATACCTGGGCAGGAAGATCCCAAAAGAAAAGAAAAAAAAGGGGTGGAGTGTTAGGATATACATATTCAGGCCTGTGTGTAAAAGCCTATACTCTAAGAATTTAGGTGTATTCTTATCACTTGGCTAGTTATAGAGGTATAAAAGAAAGAATCAAAATCACTGTCTGCTGGTATAAGGTCCTTCTCTTACTGTGACAGTCTGAGGCCCTGTTCTTAGGCTAAGGTCTTTGGCTAAGCAACAGAGGCAGCCATAAGCTGGGAAGCGACCGGTCACATCCTCAAATTCCAAACTAGTCACATTGAAAGAAGGTGCTATTGGGCTGTTAGGAATACAATCCTGTCCTGATTGTGCCTGTCACCTCCAGAGAAAGGGAAGTGCCTAAAAAATGTAAAAGGAAACTTAGTTTGATAGCATCCTGTCTGGTAAGAACTCACTTATCAATAGCTGGGATGTGAAATCCTCACTTCCGTATTGTTTTGTCCCCGTATTGTTATAGTTCCCACTTTGCTATTGTTTGTCTGTATAATCTGTGTCTGGTTCTGTGATTGTTCCTGTCTGCTGCATAATTAATTTTGCTGGGTGTAAACTAATTAAGGTGGTGGGATATAATTGGTTACATAATCATGTTACACTATGTTAGGATTGGTTAGTTAAAGTTCAGGAAAATGATTGGTTAAGGTATAGCTAAGCGGAACTCAAGTTTTACTCTACAGTCTGCAATCAATCAGGGAGCGGGTGGATGGGTGGGGGATGGAAACAGGGAATGGGGGTGGGCAAATTGGAATCATGTTTGGCTAAGGGCAGGAATGGGAACAGGGACACAGGTGTAAGGCTCTGTGATGTCAGAGCTGGGAAGAGGGATACTAAGGAAGGAAACTGGAATCATGCTTGCTGGAAGTTCACCCCAATAAACATTGAATTGTTTGCACCTTTGGACTTTGGATATTGTTGCTCTCTGTTCATGCGAGAAGGACCAGGGAAGTAAGTGGGTGAAGGAATAAGGCCCCTAACAGAAGTGACCTTCCCAGGGCCCCACAGCAGGGCAGTGGGAGGGCCAGAAAGAGAAGTCAGTAGCCCTGCAAGCCCTGCTCTGAGGCCTAGCTCAAGCCTTCTCCCTGTTGCCTGCTGCTCAGTGGAGCTTCTTCCCTGCGGGGGATGGAACCAACCTGGGTCCTTCTCTTGGCACCTGCTGACTCCGCCCCCGGGGGCCCTCTTAGCACCTGAGTCACAAGGACTGCTGTGCCCTGGGGAACGGTGTCGTGGGACCTGGGGAACGGTGTAGGGCCCGATAACAGACTGAGGTTGTCATCCATGCACAAGGGTACAAATCGATCTCAATCCCCCAGTAACACCACAACAGGTGAGGGAGCTAATGGGGCAGAGGGAAGAAAGGCCTGGGGCTAAGGAAAGAACAGGAGCAACTAGACTAATAACCCACCATCAATAACAGCATTTACAAGGGGCCCAACCCCACACAACCAGCTCCCTCCCAGCGGACAGACGCGGCCCAGTGGCCACCAATAGGGTTCAAAGTCTCCTTTTGTAGAAGAGTGGGAAGGTCAATGGGCAATACCACCAGTCAGATCTGTGTTCTTGGGGAGCCAGGGTGCAGCATCTGGCCTGTCTGACTCAATAACCCCCGCCCAACCAGTCTCTGCTTGAATCAAAACCGATCGGAGAAAAGACTTGCAGAAAGCAGTGAAGGGTGTTGGGAGACACACCTAGACCACTCCTGACAAGGGTGACAAGATTAAGACTTCTCCATTAGCATACAAAATGCAGAACAGAGGCAACTCCCCTAGCCTCATTTGCATGAAAGATGGGACAGGAAGACTTCTCCGTGCGCATACAGAATGGTGAACAGAAAACCGCACTGAACTATGGGACCAGAATAGCAGGGAAGCACTGCATCATGGGGGATCTCTGCTCCAGCTGTTACTGAACCTACTACACCTGTGAGGCTAGAAATCAAGAACTGTGAGATCTGTTAATGGCCAGTGATCAGAAGGCAGGAGCACAGCCCTTACCTGATACTACAGAAGCTGCAGAAGCAATTAGAATGCAAAAGGCAGCATATAAACTGCAACTTGAGCATGAACAGAAACAGAAACGAGCAGAAATTCGATAGCTGGAAAACAAAAGATAGCCAAGATAGAGAGACAAGCTGATGAAAGGAAGAAAAAAGATCACCTGATGCAAAAGGAGACAGCCAGACTTCAGCTTCAAGTCAGAAAAGAAATGAAAGAAGAGCAGAAAGTGTATCCTCTTGAAAGTCCAGTTTATAACAATGTTGGTATGTTGTATAACCCTGAGCAGCTGTCTGAGTGTAACCAAATGTACCCCAACACCTTTTAAGTAAATGCTGTTACTGTGAGTTCAGTAGGGGGTGCCCCATAAATTGTGCCAATGCTATCTATGGAAGTGGTAGTGAAAAATTCATAGAGAGTGTAAAAGTCAATGGTAAAAGCAGTTGAGGGCAAATTATGGCTTCTACCATGGCTCGAGTTAAGCAGATCTTGTCCAAGAGGAAGATTACTTACCACATCAGAGTGTGAATGTTGTAGTCTTCTATGAGTTTACTGTAAGTGTGCCTTTAGCCAGAATCCACCTTGAATGGAATGCCAGGCTCGTGAGCTGACGGCTTTGCTTTGTCTAGTCAGCAGTTTGGGAAGGCAAGGATAGTGGAAGATGAGTGTCCCTATACGTTACCTGTGTGGAGAATTGTAACAGTGAAGGAAATGTGCCCGTGTCTGTCAGGGGTATTGACTTGCCAATGGAGGGAGCTTCCCCGGTTTTCAAGCAGTTGTCTGCGAACAGCCCTGTCTGCTGCGACAAGGGAAATGAGATCCCAAGCTGGGTGTCTGGTGAAGGAGAATGTGTCTCCGTCTCTTCTTTGTCTGTGGAGCAGACAGAAGGTGCCTTTCAGCCTGTACTGGTTGAGAATAGTGCAGTTGTCTCAGAGTTGGTTCTGGATTCAACTAAGGCCCAGGAAGGCACTGCTCCTAAGTTTGTGTCTGCTAGGGAGAATGGCACTGTAACTAGGTTGCATCCAGTCAGTGTTTTTGCAAAATCCCAGAGACCAAACAATTCTGGTGCTTGTATTTTGCCTTTTGGTAAAGTGTGGTTGGAAAAGAATGTAGCAACCCGGTCTAATCAGGGTGATAGCCTAGCCAGGGCGCAAGGAGAGCCTAAAGGTGATTTAACTGTGTTAGCTACTGACAGGTTGGAAACTGGTAGCCAGAAGGAAAAGATTCCTGAGCATGTGCATGGCAAAGGGAAGGAGAATGCTTCTGACCTTTTGTCAATGAAATCTAGCAGTTGACCTGAAAGGGGATTGTAGAGAAATCCACCTGATGAGCTCAAGGTGATCCTGGATGTAAGTGAGAGCCAGAAAGAATCTGTTGTTGCTCAGGAAAGTGTTCCTTTGGCGCAAGCCCTAGGTGAAGAGGGTAAAGGCAGCATTTCTGTGAGGGCTGAACTGCTGCTTCGAAAAGCTCCTGAGGAAAGGAATCTTCAGGGTAGTCTCTGCAAGCAATTGACTGCAACCGAAGCGGGTGAAAGTGATTTAATCAAGGAAGTTTCAGTTCCTAAGAGACAGAGATTTTATGTTGTAAATGGATCCACTGAATTTCCTTTTCAAAGATCCAGTGTGGATATCTTTGAGAAGGTCTCGGAGTAAAAGCTGCTAAGGAATTTAGACAGCCCTATGTGGCTGTATTTGGCCTGCTTGTTGGGAAGACAATGGTGTTGGAACATGAATGTCTCCATGCTAATTCTGTAAGTAAACAGTCTGCGCTTCAGGGTCTGAGGACAGATTTGATTCCGGGTGTTGCAGAGCAGAACAGTTGTATGGCTGAATGCTTTAGGATGCAGGGGAGAGCAAGCAAACTCCCACTCTCCGACTCTTTGGATTTGAGCGGTATCTCTTTAAGACAGACTCCAGCCTTGGAATTGGTCGCTTCTGTCTGTGTGGATGCAACTTACCTGAATGACTGGGAGAAGAAAGTACTCCTTTTCTTTTTGCGAATACAGACTAACACGGCTGTTACGCTGAAACCTTACTAATAGTTGTTAGGACAGAGAGCCCACCCAATCAACCAGAGAATTGTGTTAAGCAAGAGAGGTCAGTGTTTGATCCTACAGGACAAAAAGAAAAGAGACACCTTCAATTTGCAAAGGGAAGCCACAGGGTGACCCTAAAAGGCCCAAACCCCAATGGTATTGAGCCAGAGGTGTGGCATAAGAAACATGTAGATGGACATTTGCAAAGGATTTGTTGTTATTGCTCATGGTAATTTTTATAACTAATGCATTGATATTACCGAAAAGAAAAGGAGTACTTGTGGCACCTTAGAGACTAACCAATTTATTTGAGCATAAGCTTTTGTGAGCTACAGGTCACTTCATCGGATGCATACCATGGAAAATACAGATGTTCTTATACATACAAACTATGAAACTGTCCAGTTTGACCAATGTACATGGCAAAGAAGCATTGCTGGCACGTGATGGCATATATCACATTGGTAGATGTGCAGGTGAACGAGCCTCTGACAGTGTGGCTGATGTGATTAGGCCCTGTGATGGTGTTAGGCTTGAATAGAGACTGGGAGTGGCTAAGTTAATTGTCTCCAATTTGCAAATGAATTCCAATTTAACACTCTCTCGCTGGAGTCTGGTTTTGAAGTTTTTCAGTTGTAATATCGCAACTTTCATGTCTGTAATCGCATGACCAGAGAGATTGAAATGTTCTCCGACTGGTTTATGAATGTTATAATTCTTGACATCTGATTTGTGTCCATTTATTCTTTTACGTAGAGACCGTCCAGTTTGACCAATGTACATGGCAGAGGGGTATTGCTGGCACATTGCTGGCATAAGCCCGTTGCCAACTGTGCCCACATATCTATTTAGGGGACACCATCACAGGGCCTAATCACATCAGCCACGCCATCAGAGGCTCGTTCACCTGCACATCCACCAATGTGATATATGCCATCATGTACCAGCAATGCCCCTTTGCCATGTAGAGACTGTCCAGTTTGACCAATGTACATGGCGGGGGCGCGTGGCTGGCACATGATGGCATATATCACATTGGTAGATGTGCAGGTGAACGAGCCTCTGATAGTGTGGCTGATGTGATTAGGCACTATGATGGTGTCCCCTGAATAGTAAAACTATTTCCCCATGTTTATTGCCCCCCCACACACTGTTCCTCAGATGTTCTTGACAACTGCTTGAAATGGCCCACCTTGATTATCACAACAAAAGATTTTCTTCCCTCCCCCGCTTTCCTGCTGGTATTAGCTCATCTTAAGGGATCACTCTCCTTACATTGTGTATGAAAACACCCATAGTTTCATATTCTCTGTGTATATAAATCTGCCCACTGTATTTTCCACTGAATGCATCCGATGAAGTGAGCTGTAGCTCACGAAAGCTTATGCTCAAATAAATTTGTTAGTCTCTAAGGTGGCACAAGTCCTCCTTTTATTTTGCGAATACCAACTAACAGGGCTGCTACTCTGAAACATAGCAAGAGTGATCATCTCCTATTGTCTAGCCTAAAGAAAACCATTGAGTCATCAGTTTAGCCATAAACAAATCTTTTACCTAAGCTAAAGATCCCCCTAGCGCCCCAAATCCTGGGGGGTTAGCTCCTCAAGTGGGTTACGACCAGTACCCTTGTGACACGAAAGTGGGGATAGGGATGTGCTAAACCTGTGGCAGATAAGGGTTGCAGCTTGGAAGTGCTGCTTGACCCAGCCTATGGAGCCCAGGAACATGTAAGGGTGACAGCTTAAAAGTGCTTGTTAGAGAGCTTATTCCTTCACTCTCCTACTTCCCTGGTCCTTCTCGCATGAACAGAGAGCAACAATACCCAAAGTCCGAAGGTGCAAACAATTCTATGTTTATTGGGGTGAACTTCCAGCAAGCTTAAATCCAAGTTCCTTTTTCCTTATTTTTGAATCCCAACTTACTTCCTATTTGCCCCTAATTTATATAGTAATATTCTTAGCTATACCTTAACAAATCATTCTACTAAAAGAAAAGGAGTACTTGTGGCACCTTAGAGACTCACAAATTTATTTGAGCATAAGCTTTCGTGAGGTAAGCTTATGCTCAGATAAATTTGTTAGTCTCTAAGGTGCCACAAATACTCCTTTTCTTTTCGCGAATACGGACTAACATGGCTGCTGCTCTGAAACCAATCATTCTACTGAAATTTACCAAACCATTCCTAACATATTGTAACATGATTAGCTAACCAATTATATCCCACCACCTTATTTAGTTTACACCCAGCAAAATTAATTATACAGCAGACAGAAACAATCACAGAACCAGACAGAGACCATGCAAATAAACAAGAGCAAAGTGGGAACTATAATGACAAAACAATACAGAAGTGAGGATTTCACAACTACATCTATAAAGACATAAGGGTTTCCCAGCTGTGTTCATTGATAAGTGAGTTCTTACCAGACAGAAAACTATCAACCTAAATTTCCTTTTATATCGTCTAGGCTCTTCCCTTTCTCTGGAGGTGATAGATCTACGAACCTGCCACCCCTCCCCACGCATAGCCAGCACTGGCAGCAGAAGAGAGGGCGCAGCAGCTAAATCATCCTGCCCTCACATCATGAGATTTTCCCAGGGCCCCCCAAGTTGCCCGAGGCCCCTGGGCATGGGCCCCCTGGGCCCGGGAGTTAATCCGCCACTGCCTGGAGGGGTTTCGCCCCTGGCCTACAGCAGCGAGAATACTGTGGGAGACCGTGTCAAAAGCTTTGCTAAAGTCAAGGAACAACATGTCCACCGCTTTCCCCTCATCCACAGAGCCAGTTATCTTGTCATAGAAGGCAATTAGATTAGTCAGGCATGACTTGCCCTTGGTGAATCCATGCTGACTGTTCCTGATCACTTTCCTCTCCTCTAAGTGCTTCAGAATTGATTCCTTGAGGACCTGCTCCATGATTTTTCCAGGGACTGAGGTGAAGCAGACTGGCCTGTAGTTCCCAGGATCCTCCTTCTTCCCTTTTTTAAAGATGGGCACTACTTTAGCCTTTTTCCAGTCATCCGGGACTTCCCCCGATCACCATGAGTTTTCAAACATAATGGCCAATGACTCTGCAATCACATCTGCCAACTCCTTTAGCACTCTCGGATGCAGCGCCTCCGTCCCCATGGACTTGTGCTTGTCCAGCTATTCTAAATAGTCCCGAACCACTTCTTTCTGCAGAGAAGGCTGGTCACCTCCTCCCCATGCTGTGCTGCCCAGCGCAGCAGTCTGGGAGCTGACCTTGTTCGTGAAGACAGAGGCAAAAAAAGCATTGAGTACATTAGCTTTTTCCATATCCTCTGTCACTAGGTTGCCTCCATCATTCAGTAAGGGGCCCACACTTTCCTTGACTTTCTTCTTGTTGCTAACATACCTGAAGAAACCCTTCTTGTTACTCTTAACATCTCTTGCTAGCTGCAACTCCAGGTGTGATTTGGCCTTCCTGATTTCACTCCTGCATCCCCAAGCAATATTTTTATACTCTTCCCTGGTCATTTGTCCAATCCTCCACTT
The DNA here is from genome assembly GCF_965140285.1 of Lepidochelys kempii. NCBI lineage: Eukaryota > Metazoa > Chordata > Testudines > Cheloniidae > Lepidochelys > Lepidochelys kempii. The sequence goes on along the minus strand of NC_136390.1, from coordinate 73,145,000 downwards.
CTTGTAAGCTTCTTTTTTGTGTTCAAGATCAGCAAGGATTTCACTGTTAAGCCAAGCTGGTCGCCTGCCATATTTACTATTCTTTCTACACATTGTGATGGTTTGTCCCTGTAACCTCCATAAGGATTCTTTAAAATACAGCCAGCTCTCCTGGACTCCTTTCCCCCTCATGTTATTCTCCCAGGGGATCTTGCCCATCAGTTCCCGGAGGGAGTCAAAGTCTGCTTTTCTGAAGTCCAGGGTCCATATTCTGCTGCTCTTCTTTCTTCCTTGTGTCAGGATCCTGAACTCGACCATCTCATGGTCACTGCCTTCCAGGTTCCCATCCACTTTAGCTTCCCCTACTAATTCTTCCTGGTTTGTGAGCAGCAGGTCAAGAAGAGCTCTGCCCCTAGTTTGTTCCTCCAGCACTTGCACTAGGAAATTGTCCCCTTTCCAAAAACTTCCTGGATTGTCTGTGCACTGCGATATTGCTCTCCCAACAGATATCAGGGTGATTGAAGTCTCCCATGAGAACCAGGGCCTGTGATCTAGTAACTTCCGTGAGTTGCCGGAAGAAAGCCTCGTCCACCTTATCCCCCTGGTCCGGTGGTCTATAGCAGACTCCCACCACGACATCACCCTTGTTGCTCACACTTCTAAACTTAATCCAGAGACACTCAGGTTTTTCTGCAGTTTCATACTTGAGCTCTGAGCAGTCATACTGCTCCCTTATGTACAGTGCAACTCCCCCACCTTTTCTGCCCTGCCTGTCCTTCCTGAACAGTTTATATCCATCCATGACAGTACTCCAGTCACGTGAGTTACCCCACCGAGTCTCTGTTATTCCAATCACATCATAATTCCTTGACTGTGCCAGGACTTCCAGTTCTCCCTGCTTGTTTCCCAGGCTGGTGTCTCAGTCCCTCAGGAGTAACTGCTACCCCCTCTGCCCCTGCCAGATTTTGTCCTCTGACACCCTGCACAAGTGCCTCACTCCTGGGCTTAACTCCTGCTCCTCCCCCACTCTTTCCTGATTTTGCCCTTTAGCCCCTCTCCTACTGCTGCCTCCAGCTGCTTCACCCCCCCGACCAGTCAATTTCCGCCCCCTGCTCAGACCCTGGCCACCCTCCTACTCCATTTTGCCCCCTTTGCCCCTTTTTAACCCCTGTCTAAAGCTGTCCGCAGAACTTTATGGATAGTAAGGGCAGGATGAAGGGCAGTGGCTTCAGCAGATGTACTGATCATGCTCAGTACAGGTAAGTAGCACATTACTACGGAGAGCACTTTATTACACTACACCTTGCTGGATGGTCCCGCGGGCTGCAGTTTGCCCACCTCTGGGCTAGGTGGACCTTTGGTCTGACCCAGTATTGCCATTTGGATGTTCCTATGTCAGTACCCGACCTGCGCCTAGGGAAGCTAATGATCCAACCAGGACCAAATTCCCCGCTGAATCCTGGCCAGCTGCCACCTGGGGCACTCTGCACATTGGCTGGGAAGCAGCTCTCTGCTCAAGAAGCTGATCTTGGAAGGCTGAAGAGGCAAGGCACAAGGCCAGCGCTGAGTGCCTGGACTCCCTCCTGCTGGGACCCTTCTCCAGGTCCCCTCCAGCCCCGCCTTTCTGGGATTCTCTCCCACCTGCTCTGCCTGGCCGGGCGGTGGTCTTAGCACACGCCCTCCGCCCAGGGGAGCCAGGCTGAGGGGCAGCAGGAGGCAGGGAGCTCGCCAGCCAGGCAGGAGACCGTTCTCGCTCTACGGTGCTGCCCCTCGGCGATTCCCTGCCTTTCGGCTGCCTGCCTTTCCCCCGCGGAGCTGGCAGCAGGGGGCGAGGGCCATGCGGGCCCCAAGGGGGCAGCAGGAAAGGGGGACAGTGGGCAGCAACGTGCCCCGCTCCCCACCCCACCAGAGACTCGGTGTCAGCTGTCCGGTCCACCTTCAGCCGCCTCCCCGCGCGGCGGTGATTCCTGGGCGGGTGCAGCGCCGGGAGCGGAGGGGGCTGGCGCGCGGCCCCGCCCTGCTGGGTTGTACTTGCCCAGCCGCGTCAACTTCGTCCCAGCTGGGTCCGGAGGGGGCGCGTGGCGTGGGGCAGCCGGGGCCGGCCGCAGGAGGGGGCGGGCGCGTGGCGTGGGGCAGCCGGGGCCGGCGGCAGGAGGGGGCGGGCGCGAGGCGTGGGGCAGCCGGGGCCGGCGGCAGGAGGGGGCGGGCGCGTGGCGTGGGGCAGCCGGGGCCGGCGGCAGGAGGGGGCGGGCGCGTGGCGTGGGGCAGCCGGGGCCGGCGGCAGGAGGGGGCGGGCGCGTGGCGTGGGGCAGCCGGGGCCGGCGGCAGGAGGGGGCGGGCGCGAGGCGTGGGGCAGCCGGGGCCGGCGGCAGGAGGGGGCGGGCGCGAGGCGTGGGGCAGCCGGGGCCGGCGGCAGGAGGGGGCGGGCGCGAGGCGTGGGGCAGCCGGGGCCGGCGGCAGGAGGGGGCGGGCGCGAGGCGTGGGGCAGCCGGGGCCGGCCGCAGGAGGGGGCGGGCGCGTGGCGTGGGGCAGCCGGGGCCGGCCGCAGGAGGGGGCGGGCGCGTGACTTGGGGCAGCCGGGGCCGGCCGCAGGAGGGGGCGGGCGCGTGGCGTGGGGCAGCTGGGGCCGGCCGCAGGAGGGGGCGGGCTCGTGCCACGGCTTGCAGCAGCGTCGGGGCTTTTCCCCCTTCCCGTCCCGGGGCAGGGCGGCCTCGGTGGGATCCAGGCTGCCCTGTTTCCCTTGGGAGTCTGGGGTTCCTCCCCGCCGCCCCACCGCGTGCCAGGAAGAGCAGAGAGAACTTTCTCCTGGCGGTGGGTTGTGTCCCAGGCTTGTCATGCTGCAGACGGGAGGCGTTTATGCCATGAAAGAGAGGAAAAAGCCGGTGCTGAAAAGGTAGGTGTGTGAGAGAGAGCAGCTCCCCTTCCCGGAGCGTGTGTACATCGCCTGTGCTCACCCTGGGGCTTTACAGGGCTGTCTGGGCTCTGCTGGGTAGGTGCTGATGCTGGTTTGCTTTAATCAAAGGGCAGGGGTTTCCTTTGCCCCTAGCTCCTGCTCACTCCAGTGCTCAGGCAGGTTGTCCCCTGGCTCCAGTTCATTTCCCCAGTCCCCTCGAGTCACCCCCGAGCGGGACTGCACAGACCTCACAAGGCTTGGTTTTCTGCTGTCTCTTTACTCCCTCTTCGGCTCGCTTATGTCTAAAGTATTTGCTCCATAACTGGTTGTAAAATACACTCCGAGAGAAGTCTGGGTCTCTGGGATGGGCCTGCTGAAACAGCTTGCGGCTTCTCTGACGTCATTTAAATCCCCTCTGGATTGTACTGTTTGGCTCTGAAATTCGAAATTGTCCCAAAGACCCACACAAGAGTTCTCACTGAATACATGTGCTTCCCCGGGTTCACTTAGCAGCTCCGCTCCAAAGACAGGTTGACTCTTAAAAAAGCAATTCCCAGGGAAGAAAGAGAGCACAAGGGTGTTGTTTCCTGGTTTGAGAATTCTAGTCAAAATCCTTTCCAGGTTTTTTAAAGTTATAAATTCTATTTGGGGCTGTGAGAACTTGACAGAAATCACCACAAAATGAAATGGGCAGTGATTTGTGGAAAGTTGGGACATTTGCTCTAAGTAATCTAAGGATGACAATCCAGGCTCTGGGCCAGGTTCTTAGGATGTCCTACAAGTAGATCAGCTTGGTGGAGACACTGGGCTATTCTTGTACTAATAAAATGAATCAGGTTTTTCTGTCCAGTGCCCTAGAGGAAAGATGATTCCTTCCACTGGAGCTGCAGAGAGAGAGAGAGAAACCTTTGCCCTTGCTGGAGTGATAAGTCAGGGCAAAAGATAATGGCTCTGATTCTCCACTGCTTTGTACCTGTGCAGTCACTAAGGCTGTGCAAAATTCTTTCAGATCAGAAAGATGAGTGCTTCTCTCTCACTTTGCATGGGTGTAAATGATTCCACAAGTTTTGGGGAAATGGGGGATCAGGCTTCCCCTGCTGTCCCCTTGAGATTTCCAAGCACTTACCATTTCAAAATGTCTACTGGTTTAGTGTTGAAACATTATAATATAAATGTTTTATATACATATCAGATTATTACTCATATATTATATTAAACTTAATTTTAATGAAATGCACTGAAACAATAAAGTTGAAATGAAACAATTTGACATCATCAGAATGATTCATTTTGACTTTTTCCCATAAAAAAATTCATTTAAATTGACACATTTTCTGATGGAACACTGTTCTTTCAGAAGTTTTGTGACTAACTCTACACGTGACCATGTCCCAGACCCAGAGCATTCAGGGTATCTGGCAGTCCCTCCTCAGAATGTGCCAGGACTGGAAGACAGATAGTCATAGGTATGGCAAAGTTTAGAAGGAAGGAAAAATATGCCATGCTGTGCCTTCTGATGCATGTGGTTCAATGTATGATGCTAGCTGATAACGATAGCACCCCCTATTGGGAAAATATTTGTTGTAGCACAGAGTGGGGAGCCTCCTACTACTCAACAGTAACTCCTTTGGCCAATGAAGGAGCAGTGTTGATGGGTACTCCTGTCCAGTTGCTGGCAGGAATGATTGCAGTTTGTGTTTGTTTGGGTCATACTAATGGAGAATTAAAGAGATTAAAGAGAGTGAAATGGCGTAGTAGGGGGTCTCATGGCCTTGACTGGGACACAGGACCTCGCCAGACCAATTTGTAATGTATTAGCCCTGCAGAAAAAAAATCTCAAGTACTAGTGTAAAAAAACTTGCTGTAGGAACTCCACCGAACCATCTTAAAATGGGAGAAGTAGGCTGTCTAGTTTGGATGTGGAGGGACTTCTTCATTTCTCATGCTGGGAGCTGGAGGTGCTTATGAGCATAATTGCACTGTTCTCTTTAAATCTGGAGTAAAAAGCCAGGCTGGCAGGGTTGGGGAAGGTTCTAAGCACTACAGTATAGCAGGGGCAGAGTAGTTTTAAGGATGATACTGGCTTCCTGATTCTAACACAGACCCTTGTTCAATGTGTGAAGAAAGTGTCTTTCGGTGGTTTTTCACCAGGGTCACATGGCAGTGCTTTTATGCAGTGTTAAGGCCAGTGTGTATGGGGAGAGGCAGGAGTGGACTGCAAAGAACGTTAGTGTAACTTGGTATTATGAACTATCTTTATGGTCAACATTTTCTGGTAGGAATTAGGATTTTATTTCTTCCAGAGAGAAGTGATCACAACTTAGAGTTAAATGAGGCAATCTGAAATAATACCCAGCCCTTATAAAGCACTTTACAAAGGAGGTCAGTATCATTATTTTGCATCTGGGAAACAGGCACAGAGAGGTGGGTCAAGCAACCAGCCCAAGATCACCCAGCAGGCTAGCAGCAGAGCTGGGACTCCTGAATTACAGGCCAGCGCTTTATCCACTAGGTGAAGTTTTTAGAACATAGTGAGGGCTTGAATCTCCGTTCTCCAGCACTTTGCAGTCATTTGTATTAGTGCTAAGCAGGTGGCAAACATTGTCAGATCACAATGGTCGCATATTAGGCCCACTTAGCCCTGGTGAAAAGCATCACTCATGGAGCAGGGCACTGGCAAATCAGATTGGTTTAGGACACAGGTTGTTGTTGGTTTAAAAGAAATAGCAGTTGCCAAGAATGTCAGCTGTATGATGTGTGAGAGTGGTGGACGTATGGAGGAGATTCTCTTGAGGAGAAATAGTTATCCTTTGCATTACAGCTGGATTAAATACTGCTTTGAATCTGCGTTACTGTGTGTGAGTGGGCTGGAGAAACCAGATTCAAGAGGACTAGATGGGTGACAGGATGGGTAATGAGCTAGGATATCATCTCCCAGGTTGCTGTGTGAAAGTGACACAGTGAATTACCAAGCAAAATAAAATAAAACACGCAAGTCTAAGTCTAGTACAGTAACAAAACCGATTACAGATAAAATCTCACCCTCAGAGATGTTTCACTCTAGGTGACAGTTGCCTTTAAGAGAGGAGCTGGTCTTGCTCCAGCTCCACAGTGGATGTGTGTGCGCTTCACAGATGCCACTGCCATGGCAGCCTCAGCAAAGAGGACAAGCAGGGAAGTGACTGTGAAGTTGCACTCTATATGATTTTATAAAAATATGCTAATGAGTGTGAATATAATGTAACTGGAATATGCTTCATGCAAAAGGTCTCTTGTAAGGTATCATTACAAAGCTTATAACCTACTGAGCGTGGTCATCCTATTTGTATAAATGTATCTTTCTTGTATCTGAAACTAAAAATATGAAATATAACTCTGAGGTCCTATTGTAGTTATGCAAAGTGTGGGGCCATTAATGGTGGTTTGGAATCTTAATGGCTCCCATTAACCAGGACAATTGGCTGTAGATGGCTCTGTTTTACTTGTAAGTCCTCCTGTATAGTGTGTGCTGGCAAGTGGATAGTGGGTTCTTACAGTGACATGTGATCGTGTCATCTGAACTGGAATCCATCTTTAACCTGGTGTTTTTCCATTTAGAAGGAGGGGTGGGAATGCAGAGGGACAAAGGATTCCCGCCTTATGCAAAAGATCCTGAGCTGGAACAAGGGCTGTACCAGGGGAAAGGATTGGGCCCAGACTAGGAAGAAGTCCAGTCTGTGAAAGAAACTTATTGAAACATCTCTGAGGGTGAGATTTTATCTGTAATCAGTTTTGTTACTGTACTAGACTTAGACTTGTGTGTTTTGTTTTATTTTGCTTGGTAATTCACTTTGTTCTGTCTGTTACTACTTGGAACCACTTAAATCCTACATTCTGTATTTAATAAAATCACTTTTTACTTATTAATTAACCCAGGGTATGTATAAATACCTGGGGGGGGGCAAACAGCTGTGCATATCTCTCTATCAGTGCTATAGAAGGCGAATAATTTATGAGTTTACCCTGTATAAGCTTTATTCAGGGTAAAACGGATTTATTTGGAGTTTGGACCCCATTGGGAGTTGAACATCTGAGAGTTAAAAGACAAGAACACTTCTTAAGTTGCTTTCAGTTAAGTCTGCAGCTTTGGGGCATGTGGTTCAGACCCTGGGTCTGTGTTGGAGCAGACTGGCGTGTCTGGCTCAACCAGGCAGGGTGCTGGAGTCCCAAGCTGGCAGGGAAAGCAGGGGCAGAAGTAGTCTTGGTACATCAGTTGGCAGCCCCCAAGGGGTTTCTGTGATCCAACCTGTCACAGTGACATAGGACTGAACTGTCCTTCCACCAGCAGCAGTGGACGGGTAGTCTGGTCAGGTCAAGATGAGACATAAGGGCAGGGCTGTAAAGCTTCAGATCTGAGCAAATTGGAATTTCCCTGGTATACACTTTTTACTTTATGAGTAAGCAGTCTGGTTAAAGTGGAACCCCAGCTCTTCTGTACAAGCTGTCCCTCTCCCTATGATTTCTGCAGTGTCTAATGAACAACCTGTGCCTCTTTACAACATCTTCTCATCCATGGAGACCCTGGGAGTTCCTTGTGTGTTGAGCCAGGAGCATTTAAGAGGAAGTTATTGTGGAAGCTGTAAATTTAAGCCTTCTTCCTAGTAACCTAAATTTAGCTCCCTCTTTCTGACACTTCCCTGCATCATTGGTGAGTAGGTGCCATAGATTCCTCCACAGAGCACTCTCAAGGTTCGTCTGGACGCTACAAGAGATCCTTCACTCTTGCACCTGATTGGCAACTCACCAAAAGGCTCCCACTGCCTCATCATACTCAGTTATCGTTTTTTCTAAGGAGAGCCTCTTGTATCATTGCAGTCTGCCTATTTCTCCGAACTGTGTCCCCATCTCCTCTTGTGCGTGAATAATGATCTTCTGCCTTTACTAGAAAGTGGGCCCCATCTAAGGAAATTTGTCCCAGATCTAAAATGCATTAGGTGCCTTAAATGGAGCAATATAAGAGCATTACATTTTGTTCTGCTTTTTATAATCTTACAGTTTGTGTAAACTAACTTTACTGTACTTCTGTGAACAAGCTAGTTTCTGACTCCTTCTAAAAATAAAAGGAGTACTTGTGGCACCTTAGAGACTAACCAATTTATTTGAGCATGAGCTTTCGTGAGCTACAGCTCACTTCATCGGATGCATACCGTGGAAACTGCAGCAGACTTTATATACACACAGAGATCATAAAACAATACCTCCTCCCACCCCACTGTCCTGCTGGTAATAGCTTATCTAAAGTGATCATCAAGTTGGGCCATTTCCAGCACAAATCCAGGTTTTCTCACCCCCCACACACAAACTCACTCTTCTGCTGGTAATAGCCCATCCAAAGTGACAACTCTCCCTACAATGTGCATACTTAGAGACTAACCAATTTATTTGAGCATGAGCTTTCGTGAGCTACAGCTCACTTCATCAGATGCATACCGTGGAAACTGCAGGATTTGTGCTGGAAATGGCCCAACTTGATGATCACTTTAGATCAGCTATTACCAGCAGGACAGTGTATGGTGAATAAGGGGATGCCAGGGTATCACACCCACAGTCAAAAAATCCTTTATCCTTTTTTTTTTTAAAAGGATGAGCATAGTATGATTTCAAAAGTGTTTACGCCTTTTTCATGTTGAATATATGAAAACACTGGTGTCAATCTGTCATGCATGACTTATACAGACAAGTCACAATATCTAACCTCAGTGAGAATTAGGGTATATATTGCCAGAGGCTATCATTACAAAGCAGCATGCAAATAGGATTTTAATTTTCTATCCAAAACTTAGAATTATTTGAAATGAAGACACAACGGCAGCCACATCGTATCATTTTCAAAGACAACTCCTCTGCCCCTCTCCCCAAACATGGAATCAGTCCTGCCAGCTGAGTTTTGATATCGGGGGGGGGGGGGGGGGGAAATCAGCTTTAAACACTGGCAGATCTTGTTAACTGATGTTGCCTTAAACAGCAAGAGTTCCTGTTGTTCAGAGCAAGGTGCAGGGAGTTTGCAATTAGACAATTCACATCAAAACAAGATCAGCTGGACTGCAGGGATAACAATCTATGCAGATCAAGGAAGGCCACATGTCTCCGGCTGGTCTCTTCTTCCTTTCAAAAGAAGACTAAATTCATTAGCCAGTAGGGGAAACTCAAGCCAAGGAGATTTGGGTGAAATCCCAGCCCCACTTAAGTCAATAGCGAAACTCCCAGTGGCATCACTGGGGCCAGGATTTCACCCTCAATGTGTCAGGTAACAAATATGGGCCAGATCGCAATGTTGCCTACACTCATGATATTTAATGCATTTCTTAAAGTACCAGCTCCTGGAGGCAGGTGATTAGGTGAGAATCTCAGCTCTCAGGGTTCTTCTTCTTCTTTATTTGTAGTGTGGTGTCATGTAGGTGAACCAATCATGGATCAGTACCCCACTGTGCTAGCTTACACTCAGGTCATGTCTTTATCCTAGACATTCAGAAACCTGAAGGCAAATAAAAAGAACCCTCAATTTAAAAAAAATCTCTGGCTTAAAAATTACTTCTTGTGAGCTGAAAACACTTGGCAATACTCTGACCATAATACTTCTGCTCACACTGAATAGCACCTTGCTGCACAAGTGCTGGTTCAGCGTGGACGTTTTGGGGTGAGAGCTGCTATTGAGCATGGATAGCTGGGTCACATAATGCAGTATCAAGTGCTGAATAGCCTTGTATGCATCTTGTGGATCTCTCCCATTGCTTCCTGGGAAAGAAGGGGAAGAGTATTAAGGAAAGGGTGTTAATTTTCCAAGTGCAGCTGTCCAGCTCCAGGGTACAGGATTTCCTTCTAGTGTTACTAACAATTGCTGAGAGAGTTTTGATATGAACAGAGCTCAAGTGGAGTTCAAATGCAAGTGTCTCTGGTCCTTCTGCTTGTGCTTGGTAACTGTAGTGAGCAGGTGATGACAGTGTAATCTTGAATGGGGAGCCAGAATGAGCTGCCACTGGGGAGGAGGGAGCAGTCTTAGGGCAGGACAGACCATGCGTCCTAGGAAGGTGGACTGATGCTCCCTGTTTGTTTAAGGCCAGGAGAGCAGAGTGGCTCAAGTCTGCCCTTTTACCTCATTACTATTAAGCTTTAGTGGTCGGAGGAAATGGCCCATGGGAGATTTGTCCTTGCCTAGAGGATGGACTTGGGAGGTTGAGGCAGAGCAGCAAGCATCCCAGCCTGAGTGGGGGAAGGAAGACTTGCTTGTCGAATTCCGAGCAAAGACTTCTGGGAAGGGGAGGAGTCTGAGGCCCTTTATAATGCATCTGCAACTTAGTCAGTGCTTGTGAGAGTAGCATCATGGGAGGAGATGCTGCCCAAAGGAACATTCCTTCTTGATGAAGCCTGTTGGCTCTGTTGGAGAAGACCTTGGGGATCAATATTACTAAGCACTTTGGGGAATGGGCCTGTACACAGGTTCATGAGACTGTCTGTCTGGTTTTGAGAATCTACTCCATCTAGATATTCATAATAGGGTTGGCTCCAGGAATCTCACTTTCCAGGTGCAGTGCTTCTAGGAATGAGGATAGAAATCTCACTCCTTTCTCCCCTGTCTGTTTGCTTCTGCTCCTAGAAAATACAGAGGGTGCAATGGGGAAAGAGGAGATACTCGTAGGTAGCCAAGTGCTGAGTAACAAAAAATGGAAAGCACCCAGTCTCACCATTGCCTGATGCCTGGAGTTGCAGGGAAGGTATAATGGAGAATGCTAGTGGAGGATCCCTGTACTTTTGAGAAAGATGAGAATCTCGGCTAGTGAGTCCTAGGCCAAAATTCTATTCTTTCTCCTTGCTTGACTGATAGAGCAAGAATGTATGTGGTAAAGCATCTAATTCTATGTAGGCATCTCAGGTAACCTTGATGTCACAGTTGTGGTCCCAGTTTTAAGGGAGCAAGAAGCAATACTTTCAGCCATAACCTTCCTCTGTCTTGAAATCTTTAATATGCTAAATATTAAAGACGGGATTTCAAAAATGCACAGTGTTGGCCTATCTCTGCTCCCCATTGATGTCAAAGATAAAAATCCCATTGCTGTCAAAGGGAGCGGTTAGGCCAATGCTGAATGATTCTGAAAATCCCTATTGTGATAAGTTTTATCCTAATTTTAGTTGAATGATATTTATCTCCATGTGTAAGCCTTAGGCCTGGTCTACGCTACGAGTTTGTCGGATTTAGCAGCGTTAAATCCGAATTAACCCTGCATCCGTCCACACAACAAAGCCATTTTTTCAACATAAAACTGATTTCTGTACTCCTCCCCAACAAGGGGATTAGCGCTGAAATCGACATCGCCATTTTGAATTAGGGTTAGTGTGGACGCAATTCGAAGGTATTGACCTCTGCGAGCTATCCCACAGTGCACCACTGTGACCGCTCTGGACAGCACTCTGAACTTGGATGCACTGGACAGGTGTACAGGAAAAGCCCCAGGAACTTTTGAAGCTCATTTCCTGTTTGGCCAGGCAAGCTCATCCGCACAGGTGACTATGCAGTCCCAGAATTGAAAGAGCTCCAGCATGGACTGAACAGGAGCTACTGGATCTGATCGCTGTATGGGGAGAGGAATCCATGCTATCAGAACTACATTCCAAAAGACGAAATGCCAAAACATTTCAAAAAATCTCCAAGGCCATGAGGGACAGAGGCTACATCAGGGACTCAACACAGTGCTGCGTGAAACTTAAGGAGCTCAGACAAGCATACTGGAAAACCAAAGAATCAAACAGACGCTCCAGGACAGAGCCCCAAACATGCCGCTTCTACGCTGAGCTGCATGCAATTCTAGGGGGGGCTGCCACCACTACCCCACCCCGTCCGTGGACTCCGATGATGGGGTACTCTCCGCCATGCCTGAGGACCTAGGGGTGACAGTGGACGAGAAGCTGGATATGAGTCAGCAGTGTGCCCTTGTTGCCAAGAAGGCCAATAGCATTTTGGGATGTATAAGTAGGGGCATAGCGAGCAGATCGAGGGACGTGATCGTTCCCCTCTATTCGACATTGGTGAGGCCTCATCTGGAGTACTGTGTCCAGTTTTGGGCCCCACACTTCAAGAAGGATGTGGATAAATTGGAGAAAGTCCAGCGAAGGGCAACAAAAATGATTAGAGGACTGGAACACATGAGTTATGAGGAGAGGCTGAGGGAGCTGGGATTGTTTAGCCTGCAGAAGAGAAGAATGAGGGGGGATTTGATAGCTGCTTTCAACTACCTGAAAGGGGGTTCCAAAGAGGATGGCTCTAGACTGTTCTCAATGGTAGCAGATGACAGAACGAGGAGTAATGGTCTCAAGTTGCAGTGGGGGAGGTTTAGATTGGATATTAGGAAAAACTTTTTCACTAAGAGGGTGGTGAAACACTGGAATGCGTTACCTAGGGAGGTGGTAGAATCTCCTTCCTTAGAGGTTTTTAAGGTCAGGCTTGACAAAGCCCTGGCTGGAATGATTTAACTGGGAATTGGTCCTGCTTTGAGCAGGGGGTTGGACTAGATGACCTACTGGGGTCCCTTCCAACCCTGATATTCTATGATTCTATGATTTTGCAGACGAGCAAGATGAGGAGAAGGAGGACGAGCTTGGGGAGAGCACACAGTACACCGTTCTCTCCAACAGCCAGGATCTTTTTATCACCCTGACTGAAATACCCTCCCAACCCAAACAAGCTGGAGAAGGGACCTCTGGTGAGTGTACCTTTTAAAATATAATACATGTTATAAAAGCAAGTGTTTTTTAATGATTAAGTAGCCCTGAGGACTTGGGATGCATTTGTGGCCAGTACTGCTGCTGGAAAAGACTGTTAACATGTCTGGGGATGGAGCGGAAATCCTCCAAGGACATCTCCATGAAGCTCTCCTGGAGGTACTCCCAAAGCCTTTGCAGAAGGTTTCTGGGCAGAGCAGCCTTATTCCGTCCTCCATGGTAGGACACTTTACCATGCCATGCTAGTAGCAAGTAATCTGGTATCATTGCATGACAAAGCCTGGCAGCGTATGGTCCCGGTGTTTGCTGGCATTCAAGCAACATCCGTCCTTTATCTCTCTGTGTTATCCTCAGGAGAGTGATATTGTTCATGATAACCTGGTTGAAATAGGGGAATTTAATTAAGGAGACATTCAGAGGTGGCTGTTCCTACTGGGCTGTTTGCCTGTGGCTGAAAAGAAATCCTCCCTGCAGTTAACAAAGTGGGGAGGGGAAGAGCATTGGCGCTGAGCTGTTCGCGTTTGGCTAGCAGGGATCTTCCCTGATACCAGCCACGCGGTGGGGGGAGAGGAAAAGCGATCATCCCAGAGAATTGGATGGGGGGAGGGGGTTAGTTTGGTTTGTGCTGCTGCACATTAACAGGAAAACTGCAGCACTAAATGGCCAACTCAACGTGCTTTACTTGGTATGGGAAAGGAGGGGGCTGCTGTTATGAAGGTTGCAGAAGCCGAAAGACTATGGCTTACCATGGCCGCCTGCAAGCCGGATTCTGTTGCCCGGCCCTGCATGTGTGATCTCTGTTAGAGAGCTTATTCCTTCACTCTCCCACTTCCCTGGTCCTTCTCACATGAACAGAGAGCAACAATACCCGAAGTCCGAAGGTGCAAACAATTCGATGTTTATTGGGGTGAACTTCCAGCAAGCTTAAATACAAGTTTCTTTTCCTTATTTCCGAATCCCAACTTACTTCCTGTTTGCCCCTAATTTATATAGTAATATTCTTAGCTATACCTTAACCAATCCTAAAATATTGTAACATGATTATGTAACCAATTATATCCCACCACCTTAATTAGTTTACACCCAGCAAAATTAATTATACAGCAGACAGGAACAATCACAGAACCACACAGAGATTATACGGACAAACAATAGCAAAGTGGGAACTATAATGGCAAGACAATACAGAAGTGAGGATTTCACATCCCAGTATTGATAAGTGAGTTCTTGCCAGACAGGGTGCTATCAAACTAAGTTTTCTTTTACATTTTCTAGGCACTTCCCTTTCTCTGGAGCTGATAGGCACTATCAGGACAGGATTGTATTCCTAACAGCCCAATAGCACCTTCTTTCCATGTGACTACTTTGGAATGTGGGGATGTGACCGGTCGCTTCCCAGCTTATGGCTGCCTCTGTCGCTTAGCCAAAGACCTTAGCCTAAGAACAGGGCCCCAGACTGTCACAGTAAGAGAAGGACCTTACATTGGCAGACAGTGATTTTGATTCTTTCTTTTATACCTCTGACTAGCCAAGTGATAAGAATACACCTAAATTCTTAAAGTTCAGGCCTGTACAGACAGGCCTGAATATCTATATCCTAACAATCTCTAACACCAAAGCCACAGGCACTCAATATAAGATGCAAAATGTGACCTTGTACCAAAATCACATGTGCTATGTAATATGAATAGTGTTGTTCACCGTGAAAGAGTATAGCCATTGTTCTGTAAAATGTATCTTTTTAAATACTTCATTCCCTTTTTTTCCTCCAGCAACTGCAAATGTTTCAAGCCTCCCTCCTCCGTCCCAAAGGCTATCTCAGACAAGGCAGCAAAAAAAACGCAGGCGCGATGAAATGTTCTCCGAGCTCATGCAGTCGTCCGGCATTGACAGAGCTGTGTGGAGGGACACAATAGCAGCGTACAGGACAGTGGACGATGAACGTGAGGAGAGGTGGCGGCAGAAAGATCAGAGGAGGCATGAGGCAATGCGGGGGCTACTGCGGGATCAAACGGTCATGCTCCGGCATCTGGTGGAGGTTCATGAACGGCAGCAGGATCACACCTGCCGCTGCAGCCCCTGCTTAACCGCCCTCCTTCCTCCCCAAGTTCCATAGCCTCCTCACCCAGATGCCCAAGAACACAGGGTGGGAGGCTCCGGGCACCCAACCACTCCACCCCAGTGAACAGCCCAAGCAACAGAAGGCTGGCATTCAACAAGTTTTACAGTGGCCTTTGCCTTCCCTCCTACCCTCCTCCCACACCCCACCCAGGCTACCTTGTGAGTTATCTCCCTATTTTTATAATCAATTAATAAAGAATACATGGTTTTAAAATGATAGTGACTTTATTTCCTTTGCAAGCAAGCTGTGATCGAAGGGGGGAGGGTGGGTGGCTTACAGGGAATTTAGAGGCAACCAAGGGGGCGGGTTTTCATCAAGGAGAAACAAAAAGAAGAGTCGCACAGTACCCTGGCCAGTCAGGAAACTGGTTTTCAAAGCTTCTCTGATGTGCACCACGCCCTCCTGTGCTCTTCTAACTGCCCTGGTGTCAGGCTGCGCGTATTCAGCAGCCAGGTGATTTGCATCAACCTCCCACCACACCATAAATGTCTCCCCCTTACACTCACACAGATTGTGGAGCACACAGCAAGCAGCAATAACAATGGGAATATTGGTTTTGCTGAGGTCTGAGCGAGTCAGTAAACTGCGCCAGCGACCCTTTAAATGTCCAAATGCACACTCTACCACCATTCTGCACTTGCTCAGCCTATAGTTGAACAGCTCCTTACCACTGTCCAGGCTGCCTGTGTACGGCTTCATGAGTCAGGTCATTAAGGGGTAGGCTGGGTCACCAAGGATAACTATAGGCATTTCAACATCCCCAACAGTTATTTTTTGGTCTGGGAAGTAAATCTCTTCCTGCAGCCGTTTAAACAGACCAGTGTTCCTGAAGACGTGAGCTTCATGAACCTTTCCCGACTATCCCACGTTGATGTTGGTGAAACATCCCTTGTGATCCACCAGTGCTTGCAGCACCATTGAAAAGTACCCCTTGCGGTTTATGTACTGGCTGCCCTGGTGGTCCGATCCCAAGATAGGGATATGCATTCTGTCTATAGCCCCACCACAGTTAGGGAATTCCAGTGCAGCAAAGCCATCTACTATGACCTGCAAGTTTCCCAGAGTCGCTACCTTAGATAGCAGCAGCTTAATGATTGTGTTGGCTACTTGCATCAGAGCAACCCCCACAGTAGATTTTCCCACTCCAAATTGATTACCAACTGACCGGTAGCTGTCTGGCATTGCAAGCTTCCACAGGGCTATTGCCACTCGCTTGTGAACTGTGAGTGCTGCTTTTCTCTTGGTATTCTTGTGCTTCAGGCCAGGGGAAAGCAAATCACAAAGTTCCATGAAAGTGCCGTTAGGCATGCGAAAGTTTCGCAGCCACTGGGAATCATCCCAAACCCGCAACACTATGCAGTCCCACCAGTCTGTGCTTGTTTCCTGAGCTCAGAATCGGCGTTCCATGGCCTGAGCCTGCCCCATTAACACCATGATCTCCAAATTGCCAGGGACCGTGGTTTTAGAGAAATCTGTGTTCGTATCCTCATCACCGCGCTGCCGTCGTCTCCTCGCCTGGTTTTTCAGGTGCTGATTGTGCATAAACTGCACGATAATGCGCAAGGTGTTTACAAGAATTAGTAGGGGAAGCAAAAGTGGATGGGAACCTGGAAGGCAGTGACCATGAAATGGTTGAGTTCAGGATCCTAACACAAGGAAGAAAGGAGAGCAGCAGAATACAGACACTGGACTTCAGAAAAGCAGACTTTGACTTCCTCAGGGAACTGATGGGCAAGATCCCCTGGGAGAATAACATGAGGGGGAAAGGAGTCTAGGAGAAGTGGCTGTATTTTAAAGAATCCTTATGGAGGTTACAGGGACAAACCATCACAATGTGTAGAAAGAATAGTAAATATGGCAGGCGACCAGCTTGGCTTAACAGTGAAATCCTTGCTGATCTTAAATACAAAAAAGAAGCTTACAAGAAGTAGAAGATTGGACAAATGACCAGGGATGAGTATAAAAATATTGCTTGGGGATGCAGGAGTGAAATCAGGAAGGCCAAATCACACCTGGAGTTGCAGCTAGCAAGAGATGTTAAGAGTAACAAGAAGGGTTTCTTCAGGTATGTTAGCAACAAGAAGAAAGTCAAGGAAATTGTGGGCCCCTTACTGAATGAGGGAGGCAACCTAGTGACAGAGGATGTGGAAAATCTAATGTACTCAATGCTTTTTTTGCCTCCTTCTTCATGAACAAGGTCAGCTCCCAGACTACTGCACTGGGCAGCACAGCATGGGGAGAAAGCGACCAGCCCTCTGTGGAGAAGAAGTGGTTCGGGACTATTTAGAAAAGCTGAACAAGCACAAGTCCATGGGACCGGATGCGCTGCATCCGAGAGTGCTAAAGGAGTTGGCAGATGTGATTGCAGAGTCATTGGCCATTATCTTTGAAAATTCATGGCGATCGGGGGAGTCCCGGATGACTAGAAAAAGGCTAACGTAGTGCCCATCTTTAAAAAAGGGAAGAAGGAGGATCCTGGGAACTACAGACAATTCAGCCTCACCTCAGTCCCTGGAAAAATCATGGAGCAGGTCCTCAAGGAATCAATTCTGAAGCACTTAGAGGAGAGGAAAGTGATCAGGAACAGTCAGCATGGATTCACCAAGGGCAAGTCATGCCTGACTAATCTAATTGCCTTCTATGACAAGATAACTGGCTCTGTGGATGAGGGGAAAGCGGTGGACATGTTGTTCCTTGACTTTAGCAAAGCTTTTGACACGGTCTCCCAAAGTATTCTTGCCAGCAAGTTAAAGAAGTATGGGCTGGATGAATGGACTATAAGGTGGATAGAAAGCTGGCTAGATTGTCGGGCTTAACAGGTAGTGATCAATGGCTCCATGTCTAGCTTGAAGCCGGTATCTGCCAGCAGATCGAGGGATGTGATCGTTCCCCTCTGTTCGACATTGGTGAGGCCTCATCTGCAGTACTGTGTCCAGTTTTGGGCCGCACACTACAAGAAGGATGTGGAAAAATTGGAAAGAGTCCAGCAGACAGCAACAAAAATGATTAGGGGACTGGAACACATGACTTATGAGGAGAGGCTGAGGGAACTGGGGATGTTTAGTCTTCAGAAGAGAAGAATGAGGGGGGATTTGATAGCTGCTTTCAACTACCTGAAAGGGGGTTCCAAAGAGGATGGCTCTAGACTGTTCTCAGTGGTAGCAGATGACAGAGCAAGGAGTGATGGTCTCAAGTTGCAGTGGGGGAGGTTTAGGTTGGATATTAGGAAAAACTTTTTCACTAGGAGGGTGGTGAAACACTGGAATGCGTTACCTAGGAAGGTGGTGGTGGAATCTCCTTCCCTAGAAGTTTTTAAGGTCAGGCTTGACAAAGCCCTGGCTGGGATGATTTAGTCGGGGATTGGTCCTGCTTTGAGCAGGGGGTTGGACTAGATGACCTCCTGAAGTCCCTTCCAACCCTGATATTCTATGATTCAATGGTCATAACTGCTGCGGTGAGCTGAATGGGCTCCATGCTTGCTGTGCTATGGCGTCTGCTCGGGCAATCCAGGGAAAAGGGCGCAAAATGATTGTTTGCCATTGCTCTGACGGAGGGAGGGGCAACTGACAACATGGCTTACAGGGTTGGCTTACAGGGAATTAAAATCAACAAAGGGGGTGGCTTTGCAAGAACCGGAATGGCCCCCTCAAGGATAGAACTCAAAACCTCAAGGATAGAACTCAAAACTGGGTTTAGCAGGCCGTTGATTTCATGGAGGGAGAGAGGAGAAAATGAATACAAAACAAATCTGGTCTATTTCTTGTTTTGATCCACTTCATCTATCTTTATACAACTTGCTGGCAGCGGACTGTGCAGTATGACTGCTAGCCATCGTCATCTCCTGGGTGCTCGGCAGAAGACGGTGCAGTATGACTGCTGGCCATAGTCTTCTCCTGACTGCAGGTAGGACTGAATCACCATGAGACTAAACTTAAAAGGGAAATGACCTGGCTGAGTCACTCCCATGTTTGCCCAGACACCCCGACCTCATCGATGACGGCTACCAGTATACTGCACTGTCTGCTGCCAAAAGGCAATAAGCTGCTGCTGTGTAGCAATGCAGTAGCACGTCTGCCAGCATCCAGGAGATATACGGTGAGCTGAGCGGGCTCCATGCTTCCCATGGTATGGCGTCCGCACTGGTAACCTAGGAAAAAAGGCGCGAAACGATTGTCTGCCGTTGCTTTCATGGAGGGAGTGAGGGAAGGGGGGCCTGACGATATGTACCGAGAACCACCCGCGACAATGTTTTAGCCCCATCAGGCATTGGGATTTCTACCCAGAATTCAAATGGGCGGTGGAGACTGCGGAAACTGTGGGATAGCCACCCACAGTGCAACGCTCCAGAAGTCGATGGTTGCCTCACTACTGTGGGCACACTCCGCCGACTACATGCACTTAGAGCATTTGTGTGGGGACACACACAATCAACTGTATAAAAACGCTTTCTACAAAACCGACTTCCATAAATTCAACCTAATTTCATGGTGTAGACAAGGCCTTAGTAGTTCTACCCAGAGGACAGAGGGATTGAGATAGGGTAGTATTTAGCAAATGTAGGGACACTCTAAAAAACAAGTCACTGTTTCTGTCTGGAAATTGTTTTGGTGTCCATTTTCAATGTAAAATCTGCAATGTAAAATCCAATTCAGCTATAAGTCAAACAACATTTCAGTTTTGGGTTTTCAATGAAGAGTCAAAATTTCCTATAAGGGAAAAAAAGATTTTTTTTCATCTAGCTCTGGTCCTGGGGTTTGTTTTGGCTGGCCTGGGCTTGGCTGTAATACCATGGTATTGTAAAGGGCCTGATTCAAGACAAATTACATCCTGCTTCCCCATCACAGAAACCTGCAGACTTCCACAAGGAGAACTGAAAGAAAGACGTAGGTCATGGGCGGGTGTATTCTGTAGCTTTGGAACCATTACAACATTGTGGGAGCTCTAGTACTTTTCATCGAATTAGGCACAAAATGAAATGTAAATCTTGATGCTTCTGTTTAGTTTTCCAAACCTTTGGAGTGGGGTAGGAGAGAAAAGCACAATTATGTGCGTGTCTGTGATAGACAGCTCTGGACAGCACACACACATTAAGGTGATGGGCACACTGTAGGTACCTAGCTATAACAAGATGTTGTCGATTGGACTATTTTATTCAGTACAATCATGTCCGTTTTAAATATTTCTGTTACATAAGGCCACAGAAAATCTCTGCATTTGAGCTCTGTAAGGGTGGGACTTGTTCTATGCTCCCTCCCTCATGACTTATTTCATAGTGATGAGATAATTGATCTGGGCTGCTGTACAGTCAGATCAGCCTTTGATGTGTTTTGCTTCAGAGAGAGGCTGGGATGGGAGAACAGAGTCACTGTCTATGTTTGGTCTTCCTGTGGGCAGAGACACTGTTCTTGCAGCGTCTGTGCCCCACTGTGTGAGGCACTATGATGTGCTACCCTTGTGTGTTCTGCCGTAATGCTGCATTAGCAAGACTTTTGAATTGACTGTGGTTCAGACCTGAGAACAGCAGGTCTGGTTTGTGGGTTCAGGGAGGTGCTCTGGACATGCTGGGGGTGGTCATGCTTGCTGGGAGGGGTCATGGACTTGAAGTTGGGGGAGAGCTGAGCTCTAGTCCTACTTCTGCTGCCACTGACCTGCTGTGTGTCCAAGATCCACTCATTTGGGGTGCCTTCATTTTTGGCAGCTGCACACCCAGGGTTTCGTCCCCTCTTATTGGAGTCGTGGATTCTCAGCCCCTCTGAAAGCCCTAGGTGTGTCAAAACAGATGCTCTTATGAAGACTTTGGCCTTGAGGTCTCTGCCTTTATTCTTCCACCTGTAAAATGTGGCTTCTGCATAGCTCACGGGGCCATTGTGGCTTAACGCTTTCATGCTGAGAAAGCACTTTGGGATCCTCCGATGGGAGCTGGAAGAGCAAGGCAGAGGATTAGAAGTGTTTTGTGTCTGGCTGACTAAGGAACAGCACTGATGGTTCCATTCAGCCCTCCATTGCTAGAAGAATGGTAGCTCTGACAAGCCTTACCCAGGAGCTCCCATCTTCCTGGCTCTCTCATGGACATGCAGGTCTCCTGAGAGTTCCCATCTGACTACAGAGTATGAGGAGTTCACAGCCCACTGCAGTTAATTATTGTAATAGTTTAATTCTCTGCTCAGGGTGTAGTTGGAACA
Source organism: Lepidochelys kempii (assembly GCF_965140285.1). Classification (NCBI taxonomy): domain Eukaryota; kingdom Metazoa; phylum Chordata; order Testudines; family Cheloniidae; genus Lepidochelys; species Lepidochelys kempii. The sequence continues at coordinate 73,124,071 of NC_136390.1, read as the reverse complement.
GGCCCCACTCTGAGCATTTGCCACCAACTATACAACCATCACCTCTGTTGGCATTGGCTCAGACCCTTTGCTCTTCACCCCATAACAGGTTACTGCCTTCTATAAGAAGTCCATTACCAAGCCTGTCCTACATGTCTTAGAACTAGAGTTGCCAAATTTCTATTTGCAGAAAACTGAATTCCAATGCCTCACCCATGCCCCGAGGCCCCACCCATGCCCCGAGGCCCCACCCCATGCTCTCTCCATCCTTCCTCCCTCCCTCCGTCGCTCGCTCTCCCTGCACCCTCGCTCAATCACTCATTTTCACTGGGCTGGGGCAAAGGGTTGGGGTACTGTGGGGGGAGGGGGAGCTGTGCAGGCTTTGGGTTGGGGCAGGGGCCCAGGGGTTTGGAGTGCAGGAGGGGGCTCAGTGCTGGGGCAATCGGTTAGGGTGCGGAAGGAGGTTCAGGGTGCGGGCTCCAGGTAGCGCTTACCTCAGGCAGCTCCTGGAAGCGGCACATGTCCTCTGGCTCCTAGGCGCAGGGATGGCCACTTAGCTCCGTGAACTGCCCCCGCAGTTCCCATTGGCCGCAGTTCCCAGCCAATGGGAGCTGCAGAGCTGGCACTCAGAGCAGAGGCAGCACGCAGCGCTCCTGTGGCCGCCCCTGTGCCTAGGAGCCAGAGGGATATGCCAGCAGCTTCCCGCAGGTGCCTGTCCTGCTGCGCTACCGACCGGACTTTTAACAGCCCGGTCAGTGGTGCTGACTGGAGCTGCCAGGGTCCCTTTTCGACCAGGCATTGAGGTAAAAAACTGGACACCTGGCAACCCTACTTAGAGACAAAGGCCACCTTGTCTCAGCTGTAGCAAACAGTTTGGTGGTGTCTGTAGACATTCATCATTCCCCACCCCCCCAAAAAAAGAAAACCCTAACCATTTTAGCAAGCTGCTTGCTGTATCAGAGCCTTTGCAAGTGTTTGCTTCAAGATGGACATAATCCTAGCCCTTTTCTGGTACGTACAAGGGGAAAACTCAACTGTGGTAGCAAAGTGACACTGAAAGAGCTGGGAGGGGAAAAAATCTCATTTTGGAAAAATTTCTCCAATAATTTTGTCAAAGCAAAGGCTTTTAGGTCAGATTTGAGGCCTAATAAATTTATTTTAGAACTTAAACAACTTGATTGTGGACAACTGTGCAGGTTCCAGAGAATTCATTTTTATTATCCACCACTCTTCAAAACGTTTTATTAAAGAATAGACATTATGTATACTGCGGCCTCTGGAGACACACTAATCTCTTCTGCCCCCTCTGCAGCTTCTTCAGCAACAGAACTAATGCACTGGTATTTTTAGAGCTTTTCTGATGTCTTTGATTTATGCTGGAGTCAAAAATATGAGAGATCAATAGGGCAAAGTGTTATGTAAATAAAAGTTAAACCACACAAAAAGAAGACCATTGCATTAGGTGTAATTTGACTTCTACATTTGGGGGAGGGGGCAGCTCCAGTCAGACCAATGGGGCTGCATGTGGGGGGAGGGGCAAATTCTACACCTGCCCAAGGCTTGCAGTTTCAGGGGGCAATGCCCTCTGCCCCCCAAACTATGCCCATGCATTTCAGTTCATTTCTAATGTGTTTGGTATGGGAGTGGTTAGAAGTCAGACCTTGCCAAATGGAAAATGACATGACTGATAAGCAAAGAAATACAACTGTAAATATATAAATATAACTGTAAAAAGGGAATTGTGAATAACAGAATTTAATTAGTATTTTAAAGTTGCATTTAAATGTAAAAACAGGATCGTTTCTGTTGAATGGATGCCTCTTAAGTGCTCATTCTCAAGTATGCGAGCTATTCGCTTTATACAAGCAAAATAAAGTATGCTGCAACTTTCCCTTTATTTTTCCGGATTGGTAGAGAGAAAAACAAAGCTGTAGTATGAAAAATCTGACTCTCCTCATTCCTTGTTGTCACTGTGCCTCAGTGGGTCACAACTGAGAATACCAAATTCAGGACAAGCTGCTGACCAGCCCAAAACTGGTGGTTATTCTTCCATAAGATGTACCGAACCAGCAACAAAAGTAAACTTCGGTCTCACCACACTGGCTAACAAGAAGACAGAAATACAGCCTCCTTAGGTATTCCAGTCCTGGATTCAACACCCAGACACTAGACCTAAAGATGAGTGGTTATTCAAAACCAATTTCATCAAACAAAAGGGTTCTTCTGATCCTAAAGGACTAGCCACACACCCAGGTCAATATCTAACTTAGATCTTAGACCAAAAATCACACTGTTGCCCATCCTTTAGTATCTAAAATATAAGGAAAGAAAGAAAGAAAGAAAAAGATGAGAGTTAAAATTGGTTAAAGGAATCAAATACAATCAGTAATTGCAAAGTTCTTAGATCAGCTTTGGAACAGAGATGGAATAAACTGCTGGCTTGTTAAGTCTCTGGTTACTTCCAAATCATTGGAAGGACCTCCATCCCTTGGTTAGAATGCTCCCATTGGTATAAACACATAATCCAGAGGTTTGAGCAGGAAGGAGGCAAAATGGAGATGTTTCCAGGACCTTTTATAGCTTCTGCCACGTGGAGGGAAACTTCATTGTTTCAAAAAAGCCCTCAACATAGTTTGTGGAAAAGTACAGGCACACAAGATGGCGTTTAGTACCACATGATCAAGTCACATGCCCTTGCATGCTTCAATGTGTCATAGCAAGGCCCATTACCCATATTCTAGCTAGAAAGTCCATCTGGAAAGTTCATTATGTGGGGATAGGCTTCTTCCATGGCCCATCAACTTAAACATTCCCAACACAATGTGCTGGCTAGACTGATTTGCAAACCTTACATTCCTTCTTGGGTCTTACCTCCTAGTATGCAAAATTAATTCCCAGTTATGCTTCTGTCATTGAACTGTTACAAGAATTACTACGGAGGAGTTCAACCTTAGTGTGGACAATGGATGCACAAGCTAGTTTCGAAACGGTGAAAGACTTGATTGTACATAGTCCAGTACTTGCACTATTCACTCCTACATTGCCCACAATTGTAACTACTGATGCTTCTGATTATGGACTTGGGGCTGTTCACACACAACTTCATGAGGACAACTCAGAGAGGACTGTTGCATTTGCTTCAAGGACACTAAGTAATGCTGAGAGAAAATATTCTACAGTCGAAAAAGAAACACTTGCTTGTGTCTGGGCTACTGAAAAATGGAGAACTTACCTGTGGGGCCGCATGTTCAAGTTGTGCACAGACCACAGCCCTTTGATGACGTTGCTCACCACGAAAGGACTGGGAAGAGCAGGATATCGTATTGCTTGATGGTCTGCAAGACTACTCTCTTTCAATTATGAACTGGAATATAAGCCTGGAAACCAAAATGTGGTAGCTGATTGACTTTCTCACCTGCCTTTGCCTTCACCAGGTGGTCCACTGGAGGATGAGGATGTAGTGGTTGCGCTTATTACAAGCACTCTCACTGCAGTTACAAAAGAATGATTTCAAGCTGCTTGTTCAGCGTGTCCAATTCAACCAAAACTACAGGAATTTCTGACAAAGAGATGGCCCCGTAACCCTAAAAACCTTGACCCAGTTTTGCTGCCTTATTTTAGAGTTTGGGATGAACTTTCTTTGCTTGATGGCTGTGTGCTATGAGGTACACACAAGAGGCTACTTGTGCCGGAAGAATTACAGTCAAAACTCATACACCTGACACACGATACTCATCAAGGAATTGTCAGAACCAAACAACAACTATGGGATCTGTATTGGTGGCCAGGGATGGACTCTCAAATTGAAGCACTCATAAAATCCTGTTTCTCTTGCCAAAAGCATGATAAGACAGCAGTGATATGTACCCCTCCATTACAGCCTGTTCCTCTTCCTGAATCTGCATGGGAAAATGTGGCGATTGACATTGTAGGACCCTTTGATACTGCTCCAATTGACTGCCGTTATGCCATCACTTTAATAGACTATTTCAGTAAATGGCGTGAGGTAGCGTTTACATCGCAAATCTCTTCTGCTACAGTAATTAAGTTCCTCACTTCAGTTTTTAGCAGGGACGGTAACCCCAAAGAACTGGTTTCAGATAATGGCAATCAATTTACTTCCCTGGAGTTTGAAACTTTTCTAGCATAGAGGAACATTTTATACAGAAGGTCATCCCTATATTACCCTCAAGCCAATTGGGAAATCGAACGGTTTAACCAAAGTTTGAAAGAGAGTTTGCAAACAGCTAAACTGGAAGGGTGATTGTGGATAACCTTCACTACTGATTTCTTGCAGCACACTGGGCTACATGACATGCCACAATGCAAAGATCACCCACAGAGTTACTGCATGGGAAACAGATGAATACTAAACTAACCATTGCTGGATTGTTAAAGGCACGACCTGATGCCCCAACCGAGCATGATGTGAGAAAAACAGTTGAACAGAACCAAGCGAAGTCTAAGGCTTTCACAGACAAGTGGCGGGGTGGTAAGGAACCAAAGTTTGAGTGTGGTTCCTTCGTTAGAATAGGAAAACCTGGAATTTTACATAAAGGGGACCATAAATTCACAGCTCCTCTTAAAATCATAGAGAAGAAGGGACCTTACACCTATCGACTTTCTGATGGGCGGGTATGGAATGCTTCTTATCTTGCACCTGCCTATGCACCAAGAGGAGATTATGCCAACACCCAGTCTGCATTGGATGACTTCACCGTAGTATCAACACAACAAGACATTGCACTGGAACCAGGGCTTGAGAGATGGCCTGTCAGACCCAGACAACCACTTGTCTGGACTAGAGACTGTTATGTAGTATCTACAGTGTTTTCAGTGTAATATTTCTGCCAACAGTATAGTGTCTTGTTTCATATTTGTTTCTGTGGTTAGAACAACAGTGTTTATTTTAATTGGGAGAGTTTCTTAAGATAGGAGGGAATGTGGTGTTTTGATGCTGCTTGTAATTATTAGAACTGGGAGCACTGGCTGCTGGGAGTCTGAAAGGACAGGAAACAGGAAGGTGGGGGGAAGTTGAGGAGGCTGAGAGAGAGCTACCGAGGGTGCAGCAGCAGCTTGGTAAAGAGGTTTCCACTTTAAAAATAAAGTCCTGTTGAAGTTTGTTAGTACCTTGCCTGGTTGCTACAACACCTATATGATCCTTTATCCCCCATCCTCTTACAGAGACAATTATTGCCTGTGACGGGGCAAGGCCAGATGGCTATAGAAAAGTAGTGGGAGAGAGATATATTAGCTCCAGGCTAAACAAATCCCTGGTACCAGGTTAAGTGAAATGGAAGCTGCTCCAGGTCAATTAAGACACCTGGGGCCAATTAAGAACTTTCCAGAAGGCAGGGAGAAGGCTAGTTTGATTGGGACACCTGAAGCCAATCAGGGGCTGGCTGAAACTAGTTAGAAGCCTCCCAGTCAGTCAGGTGGGTGTGCATGTCAGGAGCTGTGGGAGGAAGTTGTGCTGTTGGAGAAGCTGAGTAGTACACACCATATCAGGCACAAGGAAGGAGACCCTGAGGTAAGGGTGAAGTGGAGCTTGAGGAAGTGAGGGCTGCTGTGGGGGAAGTAGCCCAGGGAATTGTACATGTCTTGTTTCTAAAAGGTCAGCTACCATAGCTGATACTATTAGGGTCCCTGGGCTGGAGCCAGGAGTAGAGGGTGGGCCCGGGCTCTCCCCCCCACACACACCTTTGCCCCCTGATTAATCACTGAGACTGGGAGACAACAGAGACTGTGCAAGGAAGGATAATTTCTCCTCACCTCCCTTGCTGGCTTATGATGAAAATGGCTCAGTAGACTGTGACCCTTGTCTCTAGAGAAAGAAGGGTTACGTGGAGGGTCACAGTGAGCCTCTGAGGATAGCAAAATCCTCCAGGAAACGCAGGACCCATGGAGGCAAGGACAGAGCTTTGTCACATGCCATAACCTTTCCTCTCTGCTAGGAACTGTCCAGCTCATATTCTTCCCATGAGAGGAACTGTCTCCTGTTGTGTCCTGTTTGCAGTCATGTGGACAGCAGTTCCATGTTTCTTTTTTTTCCCATCTACACTGTAATGACAATTGTTTTCAGGAACCCAACTGAATTCTGACAAAGTTAAAATACAGGAGTTAAAATAATGCTACTGCTTTCTTGTTGCTTCACCCCAGAAGATTTCTGTTTTCCTAGGAGGAAGGACAAATATGTCTGTCTATCTGTCTTGTAGAAACCAAATGTATCAAATTACAACTATCCTTCCACCCTTAGGGGATGGGGGCAAATGCATCCATAAGTGAAATTGGAGAGTGCAAGAAACCAGGTTCTGGCCTGGACTTGTCCTTGCAATAGTTTAAGACTTCCTCCAGGTGGAAGCCCATCCTTTTGGAGTCGCTTTCATCTGGAAGCTCTCTCTCTGGGTTAAAGAAGTGCTCTTGTACTGGGATGCATTTGAAAGTAAAAATAACTGAACAAGGCAAAGCAGCCAACTTTCATAGAATCTCAGACATTAGAACCAGGGATAAAATATACAGTGTCCCAGTCCATTCCCCTTGTAGAGCTGTACTGCTTCCCTCTATACATGTTCTAGTGCGCTGGTCCAGTTCTGGGACTTCTCTTGCAAGATTCTTTCACAGTGGAAGCTCCAACTGCTCTGCCTGTGACTTTCTTTTTGTCTTGCCACTGAAGAGGCCCAGCGTGTTTCTTCAATAAGACCACCACCCCCAGCCAGCTTCTGCCCTCCCTGGATTCTGCAATGGAGTTCTAATTGGGTGTTTATGACACCACTTGCTGTGAACAAAGAAATCATGATGTCACACACAGACACATAGGTTTTAAGGCTACCCTAGTGGGACCATTACGTAACACAGACAGTAGAATTTCACCCAGGAAATTCTGCATCAAGCCCTTAACTTGTGGTTTAGCTACAATGCATCTTTCAAAAGACATCCAGTCTTGTTTTAAAAGCTTCAAAGGATGGAGAATCCACCAGGAACTCTCATTGTGTGGGTGGGCGAGGGAAGTTTCACTCTAAACATGCATTTTTCCAATCCATATTTGAAATTATGGAACAAAATTGAACAAATGTGGGCTCCAAGAAGTTATTCGGAAAATGTGTGTTTATATATAATAAATGACATTTTTTTAAAGCTTCTTCCCAGAAACCTCTGAGTGACTAAAATGGCATAATGCCTTCTTCTGGAATGCCTGGGCAAGATGAGTTTAATGGTTTCAGCTTCATGGCATTTGATATGACTACCTATAGTGGAGGGTCCCCTTTGTTCCTGGCGAGTTAGTTGGATACCTTGTGCTTGGAATGGTCTCTCCGGTTTATCCCACGGCGTTCAGTTCGGGGACATAGGCACTCCCCCAACCCAGCTCCATGCACTGACCCTACTCCCGTCCAAATCCATGGAAAAACTCCCAGGCCCAGGATTAAGCCTTAACTGCTAGATGAGGAAAGTAGCTGGTACTGTTGATGACAGCCGCTGTCTGCCCACTACATCTCTGTTGCCAAGACAGCATCCTCAGGATCCACTCTGTTCATAGAATCATAGAAGATTTTGGGTTGGAAGAGACCTCAGGTCATCTAGTCCAAACCCCTGCTCAAAGCAGGACCAACCCCAACTAAACCATCCCAGTCAGGGCTTTGTCTGTTGTTCCAGAACGATCTCACAATTGGTCAGTCTTTGACGGTCACCTCTCTGTGGAGCCACCAACGTGACCTCTCGAGCTTTGCAGCCCTGCTGCCTGGCCTGTGATGCAGGAGCAGTTGAGGCCTCTTGGGGCTATTATCAGCTATCACTTAGGTATTTTCTTCCAGCTGTGCAAGGCAGTGATTGTGTTTCCTACGGCCCCCCCACCCCCAGCTGTTTTCTGAAAGGAAAAGGAAAAAAACCATGAAAACACTTCAGCTCAAGTTTTTTTGTTCCCCTAGAATTTCATTTTTAAAGCCTACATTTTAGGCTTAAAGTCTTCCCTTTTTCCTCCTTGGGCTAAAAATACATGAATGGCTTTTGCTCCTTGGTGAGTTCTGTGGGAGAAACCTGTCTGAGAAGAGAGAAGAGCTCTGAGTGTCTAATCCCCTTGCCATGCAGCAAAGCATCATCTGCCTGTTCATTGGCTATCAGTGTGGGCCCCCCGAAGTGTTCGTCTGATGACTGCTCTATGTTAATTCTATAATGCTGGCTTCCCCCTTTGCCCTCCTGCTTTTGGCTCAATCCTCCACCTGAGCCCGAGACCAGAACATGCAAGATACCTGTCTGAAGCAATGAAGTTTGGCCTGCAGTCCTGTGGGAGAGACAGTTGATGCACTGTGGTTCCTTCATCTGAAAGGACAGAGAGTGGAGAGGGGCCAACCTTTCTGCCAACTGTTCGATTTTTAACAGTCGTTTAAGTTGCTGGATGTTGAAAATATTTTCAAGTGCTTCTGTCATGTCCAAATATGGAGTGCTTTAGGGTACATCTACACGGCAAAAAAACCCATGGCAGTGAGCCTGGAGCCTGGGTCTACAGACTTGGGCTTACACTACAGCACAATAGCAATGTATATGTTTGAGCTTGTACTCTGGAACCCAGCCCACTCCAGGCTTCAGAGCCCGAGATGCAGCCTGAGCCATAACATCTACCATAGCTATTTTTAGTGCCATAGTGGGAACCCTGTGAGTCCAGGTCTGTAGAACCAGGTTCTGAGACTCGCTGCCATGGGGGGTTTCTTTTTTGCTTTGTAGTCGTACCCCCTAGTGCACACACCAAAGTGTGTAGGGAGCGTTGCTTGTAAGTCTTGCATTGCCACAGTAAATCTACTTCGGAAGATAGAGCATAGATAGGGGGGAAGGGGTGGAGTATTAATGTCAATTTTAGCAATTTTTAGTACTATGTCGATGTCCAAAAATCAGTCTTGGGTGGGATGGGGGATTTCTCTTTGTATATACTGTAATGAGTAATGTAGATACTATAACGAGTAATCTTTGTAACGTTCCCTAGTGTTTCAAACAGCACTAAGTAAAAGCAGACTCGGGAACCTTTAGTCCGCACCAGCAGGGTCTACACCAGTGGTTCTCAAGCTTTTGTATTGGTGACCCCTTTCACACAGCAAACCTCTGAGTGTGACCTCCCCACCCCCTTATAAATTCAAAACACATTTTTTAGATTTAACACTATTATAAATGCTGGAAGTGAACCAGGCTTTGGGGGTGGAGGCTGACGGCTTGTGACTCCCCCATGTAATAACCTCATGGTCACAACCCCCATTTTGAGAACCCCTAGTCTACACAGACCTATTAAAGCACAACACAGTGGTGTGCTTTAGAAATCATACCCCCATAGTCAGCATTACTACTTTGTGTAGATAAGCCCTTAGATACCATTAATTAGGTCCAGGGTTTGCCTGATATTTGTTAGATAAACACCTATTTCTCTCTCTTCTGTGTGTGTGTGAGAGAGAGAGAGAGTGTTTGTTAGTTAAAACTGAAAATCAGATGCCCTATGTATAGACTAGAGATAAGGGGAGGCGGTGGGCTACTGCTCATGTGAGTTTGAGAGGGAATCATTACTGAAGAGATGAGGCCTTGAGGCCTTTTGAGTGAATATTTCTCATTTTTATGGAGTCATGGAACTGCCGCCTGCGTGTCAGGTTGGCTTTGTTTGTTAAAGCACTGCACTGTGTGACTGAAGAATTTGTATGGGAGAATAGTGAAAAAAGAAAATCCTGGAAGGGAATAATCAGGCCTTAGAAGAGGGCAGTTCCACAAGTGACAAAGGGAGAAAGAGAATATGGGGAAAGAGAATATGTTTTAGATTCTGGTTTTAAAAAGCCAGCTCAGCAGAGCTGATGGTGAACATGAGCAAGGCAAATAGATGCAATAGCACCTTGCACTTCATAGAATCATAGAATATCAGGGTTGGAAGGGACCCCTGAAGGTCATCTAGTCCAACCCCCACTTCTATAGATGTTGGTGATGCTACATCTTAGAACTTTTGTCCTAATCTAGGTTCCAAATGGGTGGGCAATATGCTGCTATTTTCATTTGGGAGGATTCACTGCTAATTCGTGACCTAATTTTTTTTTTTAGGCCTTCTGGGCGTTACTGGTTCTTCCCTGATCTGTGCCACCTTGCCCAGCAGCTTTTATAGTTAAGAACCAGTAGAGTCTGTAAATGATGGTGTGACATACAACAAAACACAGTTGTTGTGCATGCAGGTCATTTTCCATGAATAGGTAGGCTTGGAAGTTGAGAGGGATGGTTTCTATTTACCTCTTCTCTCCCCACCCATCAGAGCAGCAGGGAATCAAAATTCCTTTCTGGGGTGGCACATATACTTCCCACCCCATAGACAGGGCTGAGCCTTCTCCTTAATCTTCTGAATGGTAGCTGAATCCTTTTAGCTGTGGGTTGGTGGGTGGATGGGTGTTTCAATTTGGGCTGGGGTGAGTGGTTCTCTTGTTTTCTTATGAGCACTATTCTTTAGTCCCCTTTCACTCTGAGATACTGTCAGTGATTTTCACAGCCCAGGATTTACATGTCTTGCTTCATTGGAGAAAGCCAAGCATGCATCTAAAAGCTGGGCTGGGCCCCCTGTTTCCTGGCAAGGTCACTCACTACTGAGCAGAGCCCTTTGGTCACCTCCTAGTCCAGGCCTCTAGGTCATTGTGCTTTCCTGATGAAGACGAATGGCAGGTTTTCAGACACAGTGGAATGCCAGAGACACTTCATTATGCTTAGTGTCTTTTTATCCCAGCCTAACTGACAATACCTAACTTCCAAGACTAACACTTCCAGATCTTCCAGGAAAGATTCTGGGGCGCATTTGAATCCAGATTAGTTACCTGTGACGTTATCCAGCATGTACTATTTCTGATACAACATGGGTGTGTTTGTGTACCTCATGTTCATTTAGGCAGAAAGCAATACCATGGTGCAGTAGGGAAGGAGAAGGGATCATCTAAAGACACTGTGTCCTTGTCACAAACACACAGCCATGCAGTGTGTTTTAACTTATTAAAGACTTTCTCTGAACCATAGTTAATCTTGGACTTTATCTCATCCACCCAGAATTTGTTGGGGGGCTGGGAGCTCCAGTGGCGGGGACCTGTATCTCACTAGGGAGTGAAACTCAGTCCTGGAAAATCTGGAATCTGAATCACCTCTGTGTTCAGAATATCAGCATTCAGCCACTGATAATGTCATTTTGACTTTCCTCTTGTTGTTAAGTCTTTTGCTCCTCTTGGGTTTTTGAAGATAAAAATGGGTAAAACAGGCAAAGAAAACAATCCCATAGAAATATTACTGTCCTACTTAGATGCCTCCATAACCATAGTATCTGAACACAGCATAATCATTAATGATTTTATCCTTCGCAACATGCCTGGAAGGTAGGGGGCTGTGTCTCCACTTGACAGATGGGGAAACTGAGGCACAAGGGAGCTGGAGGGCTTGTCTTCCTGGGACATTCAGGAATGTTAATCTGAATGAACTAAAGGTGTGAATTTCAAATAGATTTGTTAAACTGCATTGAACCCTGTGTGGATGCCCTTACTCGGAATTAAAGTGATCTTTCCTCAATTTAGTCTAATTCATTTTAATTCACTTCAAGGTAAGTTAAACTAAATAAAATTCAGAATGCTTTATTCTGAATAAGAGCATCCCAATAGGCATTTCAACTAATCCACTTTAAAAGTGATTTTTTTAAAAAAAAGCAGTCTTCCTGAGTGTTCTGTGTAGCCAAGCCCTGTGATTTACCCAAGGCCCTACAAGTCTGCGATTGTGTGGGGAATTGAACTCAAGCCTTTCAAGTCCTAGTCTAATGCCTTAACCACAAGACCTTCCCTGCCCTACTGGTGTGATCTGATCCACCATAGTTCATGCCAGAGAAATGCACTGCTTTTTCAACATCAACACTCTGCTCTGATATAATGGGATGTACCAGGCACTACCAAGTTATCTGGGCCTATGCAGCAGATATATTAGCAGAAACAAGCACACAAACAGAAGTGAAGCTTCTTCAGATCATCTGATTAATCCCACAGAGAAGGCAGTTCCTCACATGTGAATTATTCCACTTTGTTTCCTGCCAGTAGGACAGGAACTTCAGTACTAAAAATCGAGCCATAGTGCTAAGAAATGCTGAAGGGCTGCCAGGCGGGTTATTTTGACAAGCTGATTGTGCAAGCAGCTATTTCAGTGTTGCAGAGCAGTAACTGTTAGATAAGAGAGGCTTTTGCAGCTGAGAGCAGAGACACAAAAGGATATTCTGTTGGAGGGGAGGGCCATGAGAATTTGGGCAAAGGCAAGGCAACCCTTCTCCTTTCTCAGTGGGTCCTGTTGGTCATGGATTTACCAAGAACAAATCATGCCAAACCAGCTTGATTTCCTTCTTTGATAGGGTAACTGGTTTGGTGGATGAGGGAATGCAGATATGGCTTTTTTGGTGTTCCATGTTTGTCTGAATGAGATAGTGGAAGCTGTTTGCATTTAAAGGAGCAAAGACAGTACACATGCAGGGCAGAGAGTATGCAACATTCCTCTCCAGTCTCCTTGATATGGTACATTTGGTAAATGTTTTGCAATGTTGGCTCCAGTGGTAGGCACCTGCTAATAAAAGAATGAGGTTTCATGTCTTCAAGAGACGGGAAGACTTGCTGCTGATCTTCAAAGCAAAAGCCTTGATTTTAAGGTGGACTCCCTGTGAGATGGGGTGGTCACTGGGAAAACAGCCCCTGACCCTCTATCATAGTTACTATCATAACCATAAGAGCAATTTCAAATTGGTCCCCGTGACGTTCTTTGACTCAGTGTCTGTTCCTATTAGTGGAAGGAATGAGGTCAGAACTCTCCTTTAGTTTTTCCTTTCTTGGATGATATAGGTCTGAAAAATCTTTGTATATAAAGATCTGGAATATAATTCTGGACCATGGCTTGACTGGCTTCCAGTGCTATGGATGTGGCGCTGCCAGATGGAATGGATGGGTGTGAAAGGATGGTCTTGGCAGAAGTGAGAGTACACTGTTACCTGGCAAAAGGGACTAGTCACCTGACCAGTATGTGACAGTTAAGTATTGTTTTGGGAGGCAAGCCAAAATCAGACAACTGAAGTCTTTGTATCAGGAGCGGTGTTAAATCCCTGCATCTGCAGCCATGCTTTGGGTCTCCTGCTCTCATTGGCCTGAAGTTCCTGTACTTGACCTGCCGCCAGATTTTGCAATATTCCTGCATGCACCGTTGGCTGACCTGACACTGGATGTAATTGCCTTTGTTTGTCTGCCTTTGAGACCAAACCCTTGCTACTTGCTGTTGACATTCGGGAATAGTGCTTCTGGTAAAAAGATCAGGGTGTCACCCGTGAAGAGCAGCATGTGAAGAGCTGCCCATAAGGAGCCAGTTGCAGTACACCACAATGTCTGTTGCTTCTACAAAACCAGTGAAGATGGTTTGTTAACTGCTTACAGGTGAACAGACACACATCCCTTTTCTAGAGCACTCTCATAACACCACCTAAAGCAACAGGCATGGAAAGATCAACATTGTTTCCCAGAGCCTTCCCAGTAGTTATGGAAGGCCCCTGACAGCTCTCTGTCCTGAAGATACAGCTGGCAGCCTCTCCTCCATGCTGAGGGAATGTACCATGCCTCTGTTTCCAGAACAGGAGCCATGAGATGGCCTGGCTTTCTTCCTAGTTGTCTACATCATGTCAACACTTAGCATAATTAAAATACTTGAGCACCTGGCAGGAGAGCTGGGCCCATTTTGCTCCACCTAACGTTTCACAAATTCACAAAACGAGAAGCCTTTCTTGCCGTGCGTGGGCTGTATTTATAGTATATACAATTACATGGCCATTTCTGCACCTCCTGTGGGGGTGGCCTCCAAGTGTGGCACTTAAAGTGAGTTGATTGGTGATGCTGACATACCCTCATGAGACCGCATGTAACAGATGAGTTGCTTCTGGGAGGAGCAAGGTAAGATTTGTTTTCCCTCCATTTTTGTTTCCTCTTGGTAGGATTTCCTTTGTGGGTGCTCAGCCTGCTGTCTCTGTTCATACAGTATAGTCATTTGAGGGGATCTGAAATTTGGGAGTTTTTTAATGTTTGTTTTCTTAAATCTTTTAAAAACCTCTTGGTCCAGGTTGTAGCAGGAAGCCCGGCACTCAGAGCACATACGTAGCCTCCTGGGCAGTGTGTGTTCTGTCCCCCTGTGTGCTGGATATGTGGGTGATATGTACTTGGGAGCATAATGTGATAAAATGTTGCAAGTTAGTGACAGAAAGGTAAGTGTGTGGGTGTGGGGGATCATTTGATTCATAAAAATCTACAGAATCATCATTGCAGTGGTGTCACCCTCTGCAACATGGCTAGGGGAACCTGCTGCCCCACCACCCACCTCCAGGTGCTGTGGGTGGTGGAAATTTTGATAATAGTGTCATTGGAAATGGGTCGAGTTAGGTATCCTTTGAAAGCCCTTTCATCCACAAATACAGTGGTACCAAACATGACAAACCTAGAGCAATTATGTAGATACGTATTTGAGAAAATGTTTAAAAATCAACTGTTTGTAGTTATACTTTACTGCAGGGATGCGTTACTTACATAAAAAAAGGCATTGCTCTTCGGGAATCATAGAGAAGTTGGCCCTGACATGTACGACTGAAAACTTTTATTCATCAAAGTCGTCATCCGTGTCATCTCCATCTAAGACACTGCTGCTAGACACTTTGTCACACTGATCCTTGCCCGTGCTGCACATGCACATCTCCGTACAAGGCAGGTTGCTGGCCAAATATTTGAAGGATGGTGAGCATCTGGTCTTTGCACACCAGCATTTGATTAGCTGAGGGACTGATTTGGGACATAACTGGTCATAACTGGTCTAATCAGTCCATCCTCCGTGCCTGGCAGGGGAGGTGGTTTTGGATGCACTCAGTCATCTCAGATTCATTCCATTCCTTGATAATTTGTCCTCTTGGTGGGAGGTATAAATGCGGCCCTCATCAGTGGCAATTTATCTCTGTTTGTCTACTTCTTGGAAAACATCCACCAACATAGCTCTGCAAGTGTCATAATGTTGGTCGTCAAATGGTAAACTTGGCACATGAATGCCTCCAGTGCATTTACGACCTCATCTGTGACTGTCTCAGCCATTCTGAGCACCTTCAGAATGAGGAGTGACTCATCAGAGGCTGAATCAAATGCCTTCCAGTAAGGGCTTGGCTACACTTGTGAATTAGAGCACATTAGAGGAGCCCCGGGCGCACTAGCTCACTACCCGCCCACACTGGCAAGGCATGTAGAGTGCTCTGACTCTGCGGCTAGAGTGCTCCTGGTACTCCACCTCGGCGAGTGGAATAACGTTTGGTGCACCCCCGCTGGAGCACCACGGTGCCAGTGTGGACACCCTGGTCTGTTAGTGCGCTGTGATTGGCCTCCAGAAGTGTCCCACAATGCCTGTTCTAGCCACTCTGGTCATCACTTTGAACTCTACTGTCCTGCCCTCAGGTGACCAACCGTCAGACCCACCCTTTAAATTCTCTGGGAATTTTGAAAATCCCCTTCCTGTTTGCTCAGCCAGGCATGGAGTGCTGTCAGCGAATCTTTCCAGGTGACCATTCCTCCACGCACCAGGCGATCCCCAGTATGGAGCAATGGCAAGGTGCTCATCAGTGTTTGGGGGGAGGAAGCTGTCCAGTCCCAGCTGTGCTCCAGCCGTAGAAATTACGATACCTTCGAGCAGATATCAAGAGACATGATGGAAAGGGGCCATGACCGGGACACACTGCAGTGCAGGATTAAAATGAAGGAACTGCGGAATGCCTGCCGCAAAGCCCACGAGGCAAACCGCCACTCCGGTGCTGCCCCTGCAACCTGCCGTTTCTACAAAGAGCTGGATGCGATACTTGGGGGCGACCCCACCTCCATTCCGAGGACCACCATGGACACTTCAGAGCCCAGTGCAACTAGGCAGGAGGAGGAGGAGGAGGAGCAAAGCGGGAGCAAGGGTGTTGAGACGTTGGAAGACACCCCGGAATCCCTAGATGCATGCAGCCAGAAGCTGTTCTCTAGATGCATGCAAGCCAGGAGGAAGGTAGCCAGCCAAGCCGGTGCTTGGGGAAGGACAAACACCAGAGGAGGTTCCCAGTAAGCAGCTTTTATTTTGGGAAGGAAGTTATTCGGTGCGGGCTCTTGGGGTGAGGAGGGTTATGGCTGCATGCATGCCTCGATGCAGAATAGGGCATTGATGTGCTCTCTCACATTGTGGTAATCGGCCTCAGTGATTTCTTCAAAGGTCTCATCCAGAACCTGGGCAATCCGCTTGTGCAGGTTTCTTGGGAGAGCCACTGTGGTCCTTGTCCCAGTAAGGCTAACTTGTCTGCGCCACTGTGCCGTGAGGGGCGGGGGGACCATTGCTGCACACAGGCAAGCTGCATATGGGCCAGGGCGGAAGCCGCATTGTATTAGAAGACTCTCCCTTGCTTCCCAGGTCACCCTCAGCGGCAAGATATCTTCCAGAACGAACTCATCCTGTGGAAAATGTGGGGACAGTGTTCAGTATAGGGGTCCCCTGCCACTGTTGGCTCTCCCCAAGGCACAGAACCCCAGAGGACAGTACGGCCGTGAAACAATCAGTCCCCCTTCACCCAGTGCTTACTCACCATTTTGGGGCTCCCGTGGGTTATGGGCGCTCGCTTTGGGATGGGCAAATTATGCTATTGTGTAGACTGTGCTTGCCCTTAAGTACGGGGGAATCACTGCTCTGTCTGGTGTGAACAATGCTGTCTCTGTTAAGTGTTGCATTTTGCTTTACAGATGCAACCTTGAGATCTCAGCCGTCTGTGTTATCACCGGCCGAAAGACTACAAAGAATCAGAAAGAGGCCACGTAGAAGCAAGGAAGACATGTTGCATGAAGTAATGCAGCATTCCAGTAATGAAAATCAAAAAGTGCAGGAGTGGCGGGACAGGGAAAGGAGGATCCACCAGCAGAATGAGGAGCGCCGGCACAAAAGTGCGGTGCTCCGGCAGCAACACACGGATCGGCTGATAAGCATAATGGAGCACCAAGCGGACTCTATCCAAGCGCTCAAAGCCATGCAGGCAAAGCGGAACCACGCCCGCGCCGCCCCCCACCCCCCGCAGCCCTTGTCCCAAAACTCTTTCCCTTGTGTCCCCATGTCACCTCCAACCCACTTTCCCCAACATCCGGGTTCTTACCACCACCAGCTGACTTCAACACGTGTAGCTTCACCACCCAGCCCTGAAAACTACGACCCTTACCCTCTTCACTCAACCCCCATCACCATGCAGTATAGCCATCCTGAAGTGCAGCACTCATTGCACAGCACTCTGAGTATGAGAACAGGACATACACAAATCTGTGATTGCACCATTCCCCCCGCCCCTTACCCTTTCTGTTTCCCAAGCAGTTCTGTTTCTTTTCAATAAATGAATTTTTTGGCTTTGAAAACATTCTTTATTATTGCATAAAGTTAAAGATACCTTAGCCCAGGAAAGAAACTGGCACTGTAAGTCAGCGTAGCAAACACAGATTCCTACTAACATTGGAACCACTGCAGTTCGCTCCCGTGCAGGGCAACAGAAATTACTGGTGGCTTTCAGCCTCAAATTGCTCCCTCAAGGCATCCCTAATCCTTGCAGCCCCCGCACTGGGCCCCTCTAATAGCCCTGCTCTCTGGCTGTTTAAATTCACAGAATCATAGAATATCAGGGTTGGAAGGGACCTCAGGAGGTCATCTAGTCCAACCCACTGCTCAAAGCAGGACCAATCCCCAACTAAATCATCCCAGCCAGGGCTTTGTCAAGCCTGACCTTAAAAACTTCTAAGGAAGGGGATTCCACCACTTCCCTAGGTAACGCATTCCAGTGTTTCACCACCCTCCTAGTGAAAAAGTTTTTCCTAATATCCAACCTAAACCTCCCCCACTGCAACTTTGAGACCATTACTCCTTGTCCTGTCATCCGCTACCACTCAGAACAGTCTAGAGCCATCCTCTCTGGAACCACCTCTCAGGTAGTTGAAAGCAGCTATCAAATCCCCCCTCATTCTTCTCTTCCGCAGACTAAACAATCCCAGTTCCCTCAGCCTCTCCTCATAACTCATGTGTTCCAGTCCCCTAATCATTTTTGTTGCCCTCCACTGGACTCTCTCCAATTTTTCCACATCCTTCTTGTAGTGTGGGGCCCAAAACTGGACACAGTACTCCAGATGAGGCCTCACCAATGTTGAATAGAGGGGAACAATCACGTCCCTCGATCTGCTGGCAATACCCCTACTTATACATCCCCAAATGCCATTGGCCTTCTTGGCAACCAGGGCACACTGCTGACTCATATCCAGCTTCTCGTCCACTGTAACCCCTAGGTCCTTTTCTGCAGAACTGCTGCCGAGCCATTCGGTCCCTAGTCTGTAGCGGTGCATTGGATTCTTCCGTCCTAAGTGCAGGACTCTGCACTTGTCATTGTTGAACCTCATCAGATTTCTTTTTGCCCAATCCTCCAATTTGTCTAGGTCCCTCTATATCCTATACCTACCCTCCAGCGTATCTACCACTCCTCCCAGTTTAGTGTCGTCTGCAAACTTGCTTCGGGTGCAATCCACACCATCCTCCAGATCATTTATGAAGATATTGAACAAAACCGGCTCCAGGACCGACCTTTGGGGCACTCCGCTTGATACTGGCTGCCAACTAGACATGGAGCCATTGATCACTACCCGTTGAGCCCGACAATCTAGCCAACTTTTTACCCACCTCATAGTGCATTCATCCAACCCATACTTCTTTAACTTGCTGACAAGAATACTGTGGGACACAGTGTCAAAAGCTTTGCTAAAGTCAAGGAACAACACATCCACTGCTTTCCCTTCATCCACAGAACCAGTTATCTCGTCATAGAAGGCAATTAGATTAGTCAGGCATGACTTGCCCTTGGTGAATCCATGCTGACTGTTCCTGATCACTTTCCTCTCATCTAAGTGCTTCAGAATTGATTCTTTGAGGACCTGCTCCATGATTTTTCCAGGGACTGAGGTGAGGCTGACTGGCCTGTAGTTCCCAGGATCCTCCTTCTTCCCTTTTTTAAAGATGGGCACTACATTAGCCTTTTCCCAGTCGTCTGGGACTTCCCCGGATTGCCTTGAGTTTTCAAAGATAATGGACAGTGGCTCCGCAATCACATCCGCCAACTCCTTTAGCACTCTCAGATAAAACGCATCCGGCCCCATGGACTTGTGCACGTCCAGCTTTTCTAAATAGTCCCGAACCACTTCTTTCTCCACAGAGGGCTGGTCACCTCCTCCCCATGCTGTGCTGCCCAGTGCAGTAGTCTGGGAGCTGACCTTGTTCATGAAGACAGAGGCGAAAAAAAGACAGAAGCAAAAAAAGAGTCCAGTTGTTCCTCCTAGTCAAGAGGTGAGGGAGAGTCTGGCCCTGGCCTCCCGGCAGAGTCTCACTCACAGTCCTGGTCCCTCCCCCATAGACCCTTCTATTTTAGCAGTTGCAGCCTATCTGCTTTCCTGCAGGCAGTCTCTCCATCACTTCCCCAGCTTCCTTTGTGTGGGGGCTGTAAACCGCAGCCAGGGCCCAACATGCAGTCCCCTTGGGCTTCCCAGCCATCTTGTAAGCCAGCCCTGCTGGAAATTCAGCAGCTCCCTAATTCAGATTCAAACTGGAAGGGGTTTTAGTGGATGAAATATGGAAGGGGATGATACAGTTTTGTGCAATGACCTCCTGGCCACATTGGGGTGAAAGCTCACCCACCTGCCCATCCCAGTGTGAATGAGCTGGTTGTAGAATAACCAGGAAAATCCCTTTTAATTTCATTTATGGTGCAGCCCCCCTTACAGACAAAGGGCAGGTCCCCAGGGTTCAGGAGGTCACTGAGAGGTTAGGGCTGGGAGATAGAACTTTGTTGCCAGCTGGGAGACCCAAGCCTGAATACCAGTGATGGGACCCCGGGAAGCCATCACATCAGAGAGGGCTGAGGCACCCCCTTGACAGGTGCCAGAAAAAAGGAGCCTTTCCCCCATGGTCTCCTCTGCTCACCTGCACTTCTGGCTCTATCTGCATCGCTCTGGCACGGAGTAAGGAGGCCCCAACCATAGGCTGTTCTCTGTGATTTGGGGCCAGACTATCACTGGAAGGCTGGAACTGGCTGTGGAGCCTGAGGGATTTAGCCACTCGGTGGTCACCAGGATTTGGACACCCACATGTCTCCTTTTCCTTTGACAGTCCTACCCTGAGGTCTCAGGCTATGTGGCCTGATTGAAGTCTCTGTCTCTGTAATCTTTTCCTGGTAACACATGCAGACTAACCTACACTGCCACACAGTCTTTCCCTCCCCCACAACATGTGCTTTAAAAATGTAATCGTAGCTTGTGGGCAAAGCACGAGGCCTTGGGAATGGCCTGCTACTGGGAACTGCCCCAATGTCTGCAGGTCCCAATTCAACAAGGATTGCTTTGCAGAAGGACTCTTCAATTGAGTAAGCTCAAGCTATCATCTCAAAAACAAAGTGAACTGCCAGAAAGATGAAAGGCAGAGAGCTGCCTTCCCCGGAGGGCTATGCTATAATGTTCTACTGGCTTGAATAAATTTCTCTTACTTCTTGCAGACCTCCCAACTGTTCAATCACCTGGCAATCCTGCTCCAGTTTCTCTCCCACCAGTCTTGAACAAGGGTTGCTTTCTTAATAGAAAATGGAATCAGATCATGGCACAGCGTGCATAGCCTTTCCAGTACTCCGAACGCTTGAATCTAAGTAGGGCCCTTTTTCATAGTCCTGGCCCTAGAATTTCAGCGTCATGCCTGTGTAGCTCAAGGAATGTTAATTAGCCTGTGGAACTCATTGCCACAAGATGTACCTGAGGTCAAGATGTTAGTAGAATTTCAAAGAAGGATGGGACATTTACAAAGATAATCAGAACATTCACAAATGCATTAGGTAGGGTGAATGTATTATGGTATATAAACCCTCAGGCATCAGAGTATAAATCATCTGGCAGCTGACAAGCTTTCCCTCTGTGCAGATAAGTCCATTAACTGGAAATGGGTTTCTTGCTCTTGCCTCTAGTGCATCTGGTACTTGCCACTTGCTACTAGACTACATGGATCATTGCTCTGACTTGTTATGGTAGGTCCTATGTTTCTTGGTTTAGTAACACAGGTCAGGTACAGTGTGGCTGTGGAATATCCCTGGTAGAGTCATTAGCAGCAGAAGGGTTAAAGTGGTGTAGATGGGAGCCAAGGTACAGTGCTGTAATAAATTGTTGAACGAGGAGAGCAATGTCTTTTCCTTTTCTTGGCTGTAACTAGGATTCTGACTCTGGATTTGGATATCTGTGGTACAGGTGGCTGCATAGGTTAAAAAAACCTTGTCACTGTACAAGTAGCTATACAATTATTCAAAGATACACAATGAAGGGCAGAGCCCATCCTGGGCTGAGAGTCGTGTTTGTCTTCAGATTTTTGGAGCCAATATTTGAATTCTGATCCCAATGAATATGACATTGCCTGTAAAATCAAATATTACTAGAAATGAATTATTTTTCTCCCTATTACTCCTTCTCTGCCTTCTTTTCCTCTGTTTTCTTAATTTTCCCCCTCTTCATATCTTTTCATAGAATCATAGAATATCAGGGTTGGGAGGGACCTCAGGAGTCATCTAATCCAACCCCCTGCTCAAAGCAGGACCAATCCCCAACTAAATCATCCTAGCCAGGGCTTTGTCAAGCCTGACCTTAAAAATATCTAAGGAAGGAGATTCCACCACCTCCCTAGGTAACGCATTCCAGTGTTTCACCACCCTCCTAGTGAAAAAGTTTTTCCTAATATCCAACCTAAACCTCCCCCACTGCAACTTGAGACCATTACTCCTTGTCCTGTCATCCGCTACCACTGAGAACAGTCTAGATCCATCCTCTTTGGAACCCCCTTTCAGGTAGTTGAAAGCAGCTATCAAATCCCCCCTCATTCTTCTCTTCCGCAGACTAAACAATCCCAGTTCCCTCAGCCTCTCCTCATAAGTCATGTGTTCCAGTCCCCTAATCACTTTTGTTGCCCTCTGCTGGACTCTTTCCAATTTTCCACATCCTTCTTGTAGTGTCGGGCCCATGTTTTCTCAAGACAACATCAAACATACATGATCATGAAGGAGGAGTGCTGGGCAGAGATGGGCTCCACCTTACGAAGAGATGGAAGAGCATCTTTGTGAGCAGGCTGGCTAACCTAGTGAGGAGGGCTTTAAACTAGGTTCACCAGGGGAAGGAGACCAAAGCCCTGAGGTAAGTGGGAAAGCGGGAAACTGGGAGGAAGCACAGGCAGGAATGTCTGTGAGGGGAGGGCTCCTGCCTCATACTGAGAATGAGGGGCAATCAGCAGGTTATCTCAAGTGTTTATATACGAATGCACAAAGCCTTGGAAACAAGCAGGGAGAACTGGAGGTCCTGGTGATGTCAAGGAATTATGACGTGATTGGAATAACAGAGACTTGGTGGGATAACTTACATGACTGGAGTACTGTCATGGATGGTTATAAACTGTTCAGGAAGGACAGGGAGGCCAGAAAAGGTGGGGGAGTTGCACTGTATGTAAGGGAGCAGTATGACTGCTCAGACCTCCAGTACGAAACTGCAGAAAAACCTGAGTGTCTCTGGATTAAGTTTAGAAGTGTGAGCAACAAGAGTGATGTAGTGGTGGGAGTCTGCTATAGACCACCGGACCAGGGGGATGAGGTGGATGAGGCTTTCTTCCGGCAGCTCGCAGAAGCTACTAGATCGCACGCCCTGGTTCTCATGGGTGACTTTAATTTTCCTGATATCTGCTGGGAGAGCAATACAGCGGTGCATAGACAATCCAGGAAGTTTTTGGAAAGCGTAGGGGACAATTTCCTGGTGCAAGTGCTAGAGGAGCCAAATAGGGGGGAGCTTTTCTTGACCTGCTGCTCACAAACCGGGAAGAATTAGTAGGGGAAGCAAAAGTGGATGGGAATCTGGGAGGCAGTGACCATGAGTTGGTTGAGTTCAGGATCCTGACGCAGGGAAGAAAGGTAAGCAGCAGGATACGGACCCTGGACTTCAGGAAAGCAGACTTCGACTCCCTCAGGGAACGGATGGGTAGGATCCTCTGGGGGACTAACATGAAGGGAAAAGGAGTCCATGAGAGCTGGCTGTATTTCAAGGAATCCCTGTTGAGGTTACAGGGACAAACCACCTCGATGTGTTGAAAGAATAGTAAATATGGCAGGCAACCAGCTTGGCTTAACGGTGAAATCCTAGCGGATCTTAAACATAAAAAAGAAGCTTACAAGAAGTGGAAGGTTGGACATATGACCAGGGAAGAGTATAAAAATATTGCTTGGGGATGTAGGAATGAAATCAGGAGGGCGAAATCGGACCTGGAGCTGCAGCTAGCGAGAGATGTCAAGAGTAACAAGAAGGGTTTTTTCGGGTATGTTGGCAACAAGAAGAAAGCCAAGGAAAGTGTGGGCCCCTTCATGAATGAGGGAGGCAACCTAGTGACAGAGGATGTGGAAAAAGCTAATGTACTCAATGCTTTTTTTGCCTCTGTCTTCACGAACAAGGTCAGCTCCCAGACTGCTGCGCTGGGCATCACAAAATGGGGAATAGATGGCCAGCCCTCTGTGGAGAAAGAGGTGGTTAGGGACTATTTAGAAAAGCTGGACGTGCACAAGTCCATGGGGCCGGACGAGTTGCATCCGAGAGTGCTAAAGGAATTGGTGGCTGTGATTGCAGAGCCATTGGCCATTATCTTTGAAAACTCGTGGCGAACGGGGGAAGTCCCGGACGACTGGAAAAAGGCTAATGTGGTGCCAATCTTTTAAAAAAAGGGAAGAAGGAGGATCCTGGGAACTACAGACCAGTCAGCCTCACCTCAGTCCCCGGAAAAATCATGGAGCAGGTCCTCAAAGAATCAATCCTGAAGCACTTACATGAGAGGAAAGTGATCAGGAACAGTCAGCATGGATTCACCAAGGGAAGGTCATGCCTGACTAATCTAATCGCCTTCTATGATGAGATTACTGGTTCTGTGGATGAAGGGAAAGCAGTGGATGCATTGTTTCTTGACTTTAGCAAAGCTTTTGACACGGTCTCCCACAATATTCTTGTCAGCAAGTTAAAGAAGTATGGGCTGGATGGATGCACTATAAGGTGGGTAGAAAGGTGGCTAGATTGTCGGGCTCAACGGGCAGTGATCAATGGCTCCATGTCTAGTTGGCAGCCGGTGTCAAGTGGACTGCCCCAGCAGTCGGTCCTGGGGCCGGTTTTGTTCAATATCTTCATAAATGATCTGGAGGATGGTGTGGATTGCACTCTCAGCAAATTTGCGGATGATACTAAACTGGGAGGAGTGGTAGATACGCTGGAGGGGAGGGATAGGATACAGAGGGACCTAGACAAATTGGAGAATTGGACCAAAAGAAATCTGATGAGGTTCAACAAGGACAAGTGCAGAGTCCTGCACTTAGGACGGAAGAACCCAATGCACAGCTACAGACTAGGGACCGAATGGCTAGGCAGCAGTTCTGCGGAAAAGGACCTAGGGGTGACAGTGGACGAGAAGCTGGATATGAGTCAGCAGTGTGCCCTTGTTGCCAAGAAGGCCAATGGCATTTTGGGATGTATAAGTAGGGGCATAGCGAGTAGATCGAGGGACGTGATCGTCCCCCTCTATTCGACATTGGTGAGGCCTCATCTGGAGTACTGTGTCCAGTTTTGGGCCCCACACTACAAGAAGGATGTGGATAAATTGGAGAGAGTCCAGCGAAGGGCAACAAAAATGATTAGGGGTCTAGAACACATGAGTTATGAGGAGAGGCTGAGGGAACTGGGATTGTTTAGTCTGCGGAAGAGAAGAATGAGGGGGGATTTGATAGCTGCTTTCAACTACCTGAGAGGTGGTTCCAGAGAGGATGGCTCTAGACTATTCTCAGTGGTAGAAGAGGACAGGACAAGGAGTAATGGTCTCAAGTTGCAGTGGGGGAGGTTTAGGTTGGATATTAGGAAAAACTTTTTCACTAGGAGGGTGGTGAAACACTGGAATGCGTTACCTAGTGAGGTGGTAGAATCTCCTTCCTTAGAAGTTTTTAAGGTCAGGCTTGACAAAGCCCTGGCTAGGATGATTTAGTTGGGGATTGGTCCTGCTTTGAGCAGGGGGTTGGACTAGATGACCTCCTGAGGTCCCTTCCAACCCTGATATTCTATGATTCATGATTCTATGATTGTTGTTGAATGTAAAATGGATATCTGAGGGTTGTTCATTGTCTTGTAACTATTTGAGGCAGGCAGCTATGCCATCATTATGGGGGATATTGGTGTATTGGGAGATGACATCCATGATGGCAAAGATGGTGTTCTGAGGGTGGTTGAAAATGTTACATTTTGTGGAAGACGTTGGTTGTGTTCTGCAGAAAGCTGGCCCATTGTGTGGCGTGTGGTTTGAGGATGGTTTCTATGAGTCCCAATGTTATCTCAGGTTTCAGAGTAGCAGCCGTGTTAGTCTGTATTCGCAAAAAGAAAAGGAGTACTTGTGGCACCTTAGAGACTAACCAATTTATTTGAGCATAAGCTTTCGTGAGCTACAGCTCACTTCATCGGAGGCATTCTCAGTAAGAATACGGTAGTCAGATATGTTGGGTCTGCCTGGATTTCCTCGTGTGTATCTTGTATGTAAATATTGGAGGATGAGTTTCTAGAGTTTCTCTTGGAGTTGTTTGGGGAAGGATTTGATATCCTTAAATTCCTGCGTAAATTGTGGTGTGGGGTCATCTTTGACATTGGAGAGTTGTTGGTTGGCCTCATGATGACTACGTTAATGGTTGAGGACTATGTTAATTACTTATGCTATACAATCTGCTCCACCTTGTGTTTAGCTGTGACACTCCAAGTCCCTTTCCCAGACCTGAAGAAGAACTCTGTGTAAGCTCAAAGGCTTGTTTCTCTCATCAACAGAAGTTGGTCCAGTAAATCTAGTCTAGACCCACCTCGGCTCTCTAATATCCCGAGACCAACATGGCTACCACAACACTGCACATAGAAAGGTTAGCATTTTCTGTGGGGTCTATGTTTTTTTTATGAAAGGTACTCTGATACTGTTTTGAGTCTGAATTGTGTGACTGGCCATTTCATGGCATCTCTATCAATTCATAATTGGAACTATGAATTGATTCAGGTACTTATTTCCATGCATATTTTGCTTAGAAGGCACATACACCACTACACTTTGGCTGATTGTATTTGGAATGGATTATGATGCATAAATTAATTTTACTGTCTATTTCACACTCCTGCAAAAAACCTCTCACCTATGTCTGAGCTATTGAAGTCCTCAAATTGTGGTTTAAAGACTTCAAGAATCCTCCAGCAAGTGACCCGTGCCCCATGCTACACAGGAAGGCGAAAAACCTCCAGGGCCTCTTCCAATCTGCCCTGGAGGAAAATTCCTTCCCGACGCCAAATATGGCGATCAGCTAAACCCTGAGCATATAGGCAAGATTCACCAGCCAGATGCTACAGAAAATTCTTTCCTGGGTAACTCCGATCCCACCCCATCTAATATCCCATCACAGGCCATTGGGCCTATTTACCATGAATATTTAATTACCAAAACCATGTTATACCATTATACTATCTCCTCCATAAACTTACTGAGTTTAATCTTAAAGCCAGATAGATCTTTTGCCCCCACTGCTTCCCTTGGAAGGCTATTCCAAAACTTCACTCCTCTGATGCTGAGAAACCTTCATCTAATTTCAAGTCTAAACTTCCTGGTGGCCAGTTTATATCCATTTGTTCTTGTGTCCACATTGGTACTGAGCTTAAATAATTCCTCTCCCTCTCCGGTATTTATCCCTCTGATATATTTATAGAGAGCAGTCCTATCTCCCCTCAACCTTCTTTAAGTTAGGCTAAACAAGCCAAGCTCCTTGAGTCTCCTTTCATAAGACAAGTTTTCCATTCCTCGGATCATCCGAGTAGCCCTTCTCTGTACCTGTTGCAGTTTGAATTAATCCTTCTTAAACATGGGAGACCAGAACTGCACACAGTATTCCAGGTGAGGTCTCACCAGTGCCTTGTATAACAGTACTAAAACCTCCTTATCCCTACTGGAAATACCTCTCTTGATGCATCCCAAGACCGCATTAGCTTTTTTCACAGCCATATCACATTGGCGGCTCATAGTCATCCTGTGATCAACCAATACTCCAAGATCCTTCTCCTCCTCCGTTACTTCTAATTAAAATTCTTGTTATTAATCCCTAAATGCATGACCTTACACTTCTCTCTATTAAATTTCATCCTATTACTATTACTCCAGTTTACAAGGTCATCCAGATCCTCCTGTATGATATCCCGGTCTGTTTCTAAATTGGCAATACCTCCCAGCTTTGTATCATCCGCAGACTTTATTTGCACACTCCCACTTTTTGTGCCGAGGTCAGTAATAAAAAGATTAAATAAGATTGGTCCCAAAACTGATCCTTGAGGAACTCCACTGGTAACCTCCCTCCAGCCTCACAGTTCCTTTCAGTAGGACCTGTTGTAGTCTCCCCTTTAACTAATTCCTTATCCTCAATGCACAGTGTACAGACCCTGGGCTAAAGACAGAAATGAAAAGCCAACCCCTCTCACTGGGCTCCTGCATTTCAGGGGTTAAATCTCCAAAGGCAACTAAATACAAGACTTTGCCCTCAGTGCGTCAGCAATGGAGAGACAGCTATTTCTTGTTTCTTTTTTGTTTTTACAATATGTGTGATCTGGATTGTCATCTTTCTGGCAGATGGGATTAACTGATTCACAAATGAGCATCTGTGTCTATTCCTAGGGAATGCAGCAGAGAACTTTAGGGGGAGAGGGGCTTTCTGTTTTTTTAAATCCAAATGGTGCAACAAAGACCCTGCCCTCTAGCGATTGTTTGTTTTTTAAACCAAAAATGTGCTGTCAAACTGCACGACTCAATGTATTTTTGGTAACAAACTTTCTTTGCTATGAGCCTTTAAACATTCCTTCTCTCTCCCCTCATTCTTTAATAGAAAAGCAGAAAAACTTGCTATCCGAATAACTGAAGGAAACTAGGAGCTTCAGGGTTCTGAAAGAAAAGCCTTAGAATGTTGAGATATATTTAAACTTGATATTAAATATATATTTCATAATAGATGTGTATACATATATTAAATAACGCATGTGCTCTAAAATGTTTGTTATAAGTTGCCCAACACTTAATATTATAAACCTCTGATTTTAGTTGCTAATAATGTTGCCAAACTTTAATTATTTGGGCTGAGATTTTGCATGGAGCAGCTGCCAATGGTGGCAAACTTCTGCTGGGCCTGAGAAGTGAACACTGATGGGTGGGATCACACTGTAATGCAGGCTTGGGATGACAAGCAGTGGCTTCAGAACTTTTTAATGAGCAAGGCCATGTTCCTGGCTCTTTGTGCCAAGCTCGCCCCAGCCCTCCAGCATAGGGACACAACAATAAGAGTTGCCCGGACAGTGGAGAAGCAGGTGGCAATCATACTGTGGAAACTTGTAACATCAGATTGCTGCTGGGCAGTGGGAAATCATTTTGGAGTTGGAAAATCCACTATGGGAGGCCATTGTTATACAAGCATGCAGGACGATTAACCACCTCCCGCTACACAGGAGTGTGACTGTCAGCAACATGCAGCACACAGTGGATCGATTTGCAGCAGTGAGGTTCCAGAATTGCGGTGGAGCAAGGGAAGGCATGCATATGCCTATTTTGGCACCAGGCCACCTTGCCACAGAGTACATCAACAGAAATGGCTACTTGGTTGTGCAAGCACTTTTGGGTCTCCAAGGATGCTTCACTGACATCTGTGTTGGCTAGTCAGGCAAGGTGCATGATGTTTGCATCTTTAAGAATACAGGACTGTTCAGAAAGCTACAAGCAAGGACTTTCCTTACTGGTGGATTACAATGGGCGATGTTGAAATGTCAATAGTGATCCTGGGAGACCCAATCTACCCCTTAATCCCCTGGCTCGTGAAGCTGTACACCAGCCACACTGACAGCACCAAGGAAAGATTCAGCTACCAGCTCAGCAAGTGCAGAATGACAGTTGAATGTGAATTTATTGTTAGAAGCATCGCTGGTGTTTACTCACAAGATTGGATCTCAGTGAGAATAATATTGCAAAGGTTATAGCTGCTTGCTGTGTCCTGCATAATGTTTGTGAAGCAAAGAGGGAAAGTTTCTGTGGAGGCAGAGCAGCTATCTGCTGAGTTTGAATAGCCAGACACAAGGGATAGTAGAAGAGCTCAACACAGAGCTATATGGCTCAGGGATGCTTTGAAAGACCACTTTAGCAGTGACCCTCAGTAACACATTTTGATCTGTGCTTTATCTGGCTCTGCTGTTTTGGAGCCTGTTAGGAATTGTGTGGTGCTTGGTGACCATATGTGAATACAGCACTGTCAATCACCTATTTTTTTGTTGGTCACTCTTCCTACGAGTTGTGTCACACTGTACAGTAACAAGTGGTGGGTGCTTTCAGAACTGCTAGGCACTCTGCAGCAGATGTTGTAAACTAATAAAGATGAATTACATTCTAAATAATAGAATGTTATTCTGTAATGAAATCAGTACTTAAAAAAAAAAACACCCCGGCAATTTTAAAGCAAGTACATAGAATCATAGAATATCAGGGTTGGAAGGGACCCCAGAAGGTCATCTAGTCCAACCCCCTGCTTGAAGCAGGACCAATTCCCAGTTAAATCATCCCAGCCAGGGCTTTGTCAAGCCTGACCTTAAAAACCTCTAAGAAAGGAGATTCTACCACCTCCCTAGGTAACGCATTCCAGTGTTTCACCACCCTCTTAGTGAAAAAGTTTTTCCTAATATCCAATCTAAACCTCCCCCACTGCAACTTGAGACCATTACTCCTCGTTCTGTCATCTGCTACCATTGAGAACAGTCTAGAGCCATCCTCTTTGGAACCCCCTTTCAGGTAGTTGAAAGCAGCTATCAAATCCCCCCTCATTCTTCTCTTCTGCAGGCTAAACAATCCCAGCTCCCTCAGCCTCTCCTCATAAGTCATGTGTTCCAGACCCCTAATCATTTTTGTTGCCCTTCGCTGGACTCTCTCCAATTTATCCACATCCTTCTTGTAGTGTGGGGCCCAAAACTGGACACAGTACTCCAGATGAGGCCTCACCAATGTCGAATAGAGGGGAACGATCACGTCCCTCGATCTGCTCGCTATGCCCCTACTTATACATCCCAAAATGCCATTGGCCTTCTTGGCAACAAGGGCACACTGCTGACTCATATCCAGCTTCAGAAACATCAGAAACTTAACTTCTGTTCTATTAATTTATTATGATGGGGAAAGAACATTCATGTCCATTTCAGCTATCCACATACCAACCATGGCTTTCATAGGTCAGCATATCTGAAGCTGTGGTTGTCTTTAATGTCCATGGGGGAAGAGGGGTAGTGCAACGGCTTCTGATAGCATGTGGAATGTTGCAGGGGTGGGGATGTAGGGAAGTGCTGCAGTGGAGTTCTCTATGGACTGTAGAGGGAGGCGAGCCTGGGATTGTTGAACCTGTAGGTCCACAAATGTCTGCAGCATGTGTGTTTGCTGCCAGAGAAGCCCCATTGTGGCCTGCTGCATCTCCCTCTCCTTTTCCTGCTGAGATTCCTGGGTCTTTCTCCTCTCCACTCTTTCCTTCTCCAGGCTGTCTGCAGTGTTTATCCTCCAGGCTCTGTGCTCATGGTCTGATGTAGCACTGGCTTGCTGAACACATCATCCAAGTTCTTGTCTTTCTCCTTCTTATCTGGCTCAGGTGTTCCACGGGTGTGGAGGGGGAACCCCTGAAGGCTGCAATGGCAGCAGCTACCAATCAAACACATGGAGGTACCATTGTCAGTAGTCACAATGGAAAGCAAAAGCTAACATTCAGAGAACTCCCCTTCCCCTAAAGTGTTACACAAGACATGGCTATTGACACTTCTGCTTGGGATTGCTTGTGCACAGCGCTACTCACAGCACCAGCCATGGTGAGTGTGGCCCACCAGGGGTGAGGGAAATGAGAAGGAAATTGCTCAGTTGCATGATTCTAGTAGCAATGGCACTAAATACTGGCACTGTTTCCCACAGGCGGTGGTGGTTTTAGCTGATATCTCACTCCTGAGGGTATCAAAGGCACAGAGAGAAGCTGCTGCTGGTGCCCCAAAGCTGCCTGGGCCTGGATGGTGTGAGCCTGTGTACTGCAATGGTGCTTGCTGAAGTTATCACCAACTGATGTCTAAAAGTGTCCTACCGCGGAGGAAGAAATAAGGCTGCCATCCCTAGAAACCTCCAGCAAAGGACTACAGAGTATCTCCCTTAAAGTTTCATTGAGATCTCTCCGATTCAAGGGACATTCCTGTGCACATAACTAAACTGCTGCACATGACCCTGCTTGCTTAACTCTACAAGAGAATAAAAAGCAGATAACCACTCTGCCTCCCTTTATTGTACCACTATCTCTTATACTACAAGTAAATTAAGGAAAAGTCAAAAGCTGTGTCCTGTGCCAACACTGTAATGGGAAATAAATTTACATGGTGACCTAAGGATCTCTCCACTGCTTCAGGCTTGTCCATGCTGGACTGTGGTGGAGTCTCAAACAGGTCCTGCCTCATGGCACATACCTAGACCCCCAGTTGCATGTTCCCCGTTTTCCTCCTCCCCACTACCCATTCTCACTGTTCACACCAGGGGCTTTGGAAGTATCCAGAGTGGTGTGTTGGGTGGGGTCTCTGCCAAGTATGGCATGCATCTGTTTGTAAAAGTGGCAGATCTGTGGCTTGGCACCAGATCAATTGTTGGCTTCTCTGGCCTTCTGGTTTGCCTGCTGCAGCTCCTTGGTTTTCACAAGGCACTGATGCAGATCCCTGTCATATCACTTCTCCAGCATCCCCTATACACTATGCTCATAGATATCCACATTTCTACAGTGGGTCCATAGCCATACTTGTACAGCCTCTTCTCCCCACAGGCCAAGGAGATCCTGTGTCTCTGCCTACTCCAGGAAGGAGGGCAAAAGCCAGCATGGTTAGCTGGGCAGTTGCACACAACAATGGAGAGCTGCTAGGTGTACTTGCCAAGCTGCACAATCAGGAAAAGGCATTTCAAAAATTGACAGGGCATTAAAGGAGGAGAGTGCTTCTGGTCTCCATGACCCCACAGCAGTGGAGTTCACAGTTGTGACTAAAGCATTCAGAGTCAGGCATTGTGGGACAGTGGCTGTTAGGGTCAACATAGGTAATGCAATGTCTACAGTCACACTGTGTTGACATCAGTATATCAACCATGGGATGATAGGGTTACTATGTCAGTGTAACAAGGCGCTTACATCACTGCAAAACAAATTTAATTATAGACACACGTAGAACTAGATTGACGCAAGGTGACTTACGTTGACTTTGTAGTGCAGATCAGGCCTAAGACTCTGGCAAGATGTGTGCTTTTTGTCTTCTATAGACTGGTCCCTAAAAGGATAACAGCCTTCTACTGCTACCAGTTATACCTTTGGTAGAATTCTGTGCTGTTGGTCAAACTCTACTGATGACCCATGGGTTCAGTATATTCCATGTGATGAAATTACTATTTTATCAGTTTATTTTATAAAAAACCTAAGCAATATTAAAAGATTCTTAAGGTTGAAAGTCAAACACATGGAAGTTAGGAAATGCCAGTATTAAGGTTGCCTGTGAAATCATGGGATGTACAAGGCTGTACCAGACTTCCTATGTGATGTTGTATCCTAATGCAAATACACAAGGGGCTGAATTAAGGTTGCATGCAGAGGAAAGCTAAATTCTATCACTTCCTTACTTTTCAGTGCTTGCCTATGCAACATTAAACTTTTACACTGAGTGTAATTTTTTACCAGAGACAGAACAATTTGTAAAATCTACCCCCAGATGTTGACTCATTTTTCTGTCCTTCCACAAGAGCCTTTCTGCTCTTAAACTCACCCAGTCTTGGGAAGAAACAGGTACAGGGCAAGATCCAGTGCATCATTGTGTGTGTGGTTTAATGCTGTGTAGAACTCCTGTTTGGCTGCTGACAGAAAGGGGGATCTTACATTAGAAAGAAACACCGGGGGGAGAAGGAACACCATACCACACATTTTGTGGGGAGGGCCCTTTCTTAAAGGTGCATTTTCGTTTTTGTACATAGTACAGGAATAGCCGCTCTGGCGAGTGATATCCTTTGCTTACATATCTCTCCCCCTGCTGTGTGTGTTCAGTCAGGAAAGAGAATGGATAGGAGAAAGGATATGTTTATTATCTCTGTTTAAGAGGCATAGGATGGATTGAGAGGAATTGAGCGTTAATCTCTTAAAGCCTCATTTGAGGCTTTAACCAGAAAACCATCCTTCCTTCCACTTATTAGCTAATTTATAACTGTGGTTCTTCTTCCAGTGATGGTCCCTAGATGGGTTCCAAATGTGGGTGCGTGTGTGGGCCATGCACCAGAGCCAGAACGGTTTTTAACAGTGTTTGTCACTGGTTTCTGTGATGCAGAAACCTGTTCTCTAGGAACTGGTTTAACACTACAAAGACTCTGGAGGATGCCCACTTCAATCCCGCACAGTAACTTTGCAGCTAATATTAACTGAATTGTGAACTTAGTAAGATTCACAAAAGGATTGTCTGTTTACATGGATAAGAAAATCCACAACTGCAACAGCCAGGAGGCCAAATGTATACGGCAAAACAATCTTTGTGTTTCAGGACATAATCTGCATCCTTCCTACACAGGTCAAAGAAAATTGCCTTTTTATAGGAGCTTTGTACCTTCAAAATAGAGTTGGACAAAAATTTTAAAACATTTTGTTGTGAAAACACCCTTTTTATGACAGTGAAACTTTTCACTTTTTTTGCTTTGCTTTTCATCATAGAAAATTTTCAAGTAATTTTTTTTATTCTAAATTTTTACCCCCCAAAAAATCTCATCTGATTAAGTTTACCAAAATATTCATTTCTAAAAGTTTATCATTTTGAAAAGGGAAAATGATAAATTTCTATTCAAATCGATAAACAACATTAACAAAATTCAAGAAATGAAATGAAGAGGACTGTGAAACTTTGAACTTTTGTGGTGAAATTGTTTTTCATTTTCAAGCAGTTCTGTTCCAAGGCATCTGGTATTGGCCACTGCCTTCTGCTGCTGTAGTGGAACCAATCCATAAGTTTCTTATTTCTATGTTCCTATGGCTGCTTTCCTTTTCCTTCTGGCTGTGTAACAGGCTCCTAAACGATTAAGTAGTGAAACTCACTGCTTACATGAAGG
The DNA here is from genome assembly GCF_965140285.1 of Lepidochelys kempii. Lineage (NCBI taxonomy): Eukaryota > Metazoa > Chordata > Testudines > Cheloniidae > Lepidochelys > Lepidochelys kempii. The sequence continues at coordinate 73,089,769 of NC_136390.1, read as the reverse complement.
AAGAAAAAAATAATGTACTAGTAACATACACATCCCTGTCAACCAATCCCGTTTGCTGTGATCATTATTCAGATGTGAGACAAAAGGACCTCATGATAAATCCAAAGATACTCCACTGACTTTCAGCCTCTTTGTGGCTGAAATACAGCTTGCTTTTGACTTTACAATGCTGGCCATTGGGATAACTGTTTCCTTCATGGTGTGGAACGACACCCACATCTTCCGCTTTTATCAGAAGGAGAGACTCCCTTAAAGCTTTAATTGATCTGTTTAGTGTTGAGTGGCTTGGAATCCCTCCAGCTAGCTCTGGAATCTTGCACTGGGGTTAATTTCCTAATGTTAAGAGTTTCAGGGAAGCATCATGGAATGGTTGCAGATGTGCCAAAGTGCTGGCTTAGCCAAGGGTAAAGCCGGTGTTTAGGGAGAATGGTCAGGAAAAAGAGATCAGAATATACTGATTGGCAGAGTGGAATAGCCAGCTGGGTTTCATACTGCGTATGGCTGTCTTCCGCAGCCTGTAGCTGTGAATAGGGTGTAGAAGAAAATAATTTACTGGTTTCATGTCATCCCCAGTATCCCAGTAATAGGATAGATAACCACATCTATTATACACCTTTTTCTATCCACCCACACATGGCTGCAACCATATTTAATAAGGTTTTGGCCCTTGCCCATGTGTGGTATTCCAGTAACCACAGTTAAACTTCCAACCACTGACACAAGCCTCTTGCATCAGTTAAAGTCTATGTAGTTTTGTTACATTATTAGTTAGCTCCATGGTTACCTTATTGCAAAAATACTCTAGGATGCTACCATAAATTTGGTTTTGATTTAGCTAATTATTACAGAATGCATTGCTAAACTACTGCAAAATACGTAATGCTAAATGTTATATCCTTAGGCAAAGCACATATTACTTATGTTAGCTTATGCAACCTGCCAACTTCTACGGAGCCTCACTCTAAACCAGGGCAAACTTTTTGACCCGAGGGCCACATCTGGGTATAGAAATTGTATGACAGGCCATGAATGCTCATGAAATTGGGGCTTGGGAGGGGGTGAGGGCTCTGGCTGAGGGTGCCAGCTCAAGGGTGGGGCTGGGGATGAGGTGTTGAGGGTGCTCTTGGTTGGGGCCAAGGGGTTCAGAGGGAAGGAAGGGGATCAGGGCTGGAGTAGGGGATTGGAGTGCAGGCAGGGGTCAAGGGTGCAGGCTCCAGGCAGCGCTTACCTCAAGCAGCTCCCAGAAGCAGAGGCATGTCCCCCCTCCTGTTCCTATGCAGAGGCGCAGGCAGGCAGCTCTGCATGCTGCCCCTTCCACAGGTGCTGCCCCTGCAGCTCCCATTGGCCAAGGTTCCCAGCCAATGGGAGCTGCAGGGGCAGTTCTTTGGGGGGGGGGGCAGCATGCAGAGCCCCCTGGCTGCCTCTACACATAAGAGCTGGAGCGGGGACATGCCGCTATTTCCAGGAGCTGAGTGGAGCAAGCCCCGATGGGAGCTCGAGGGATGGATTAAAACATCTGGAGGGCCAGATGTGGCCCCTGGGCTGTAGTTTGCCCGCCCCTTCTCTAAACCCTTAATGCTTAATACTTAAAACCTATACCCAAGGCTATTTTTAATACATATGTTTTGATTCTTCTACTTGCTGTTACAGCTTCAATAACACCCATTATTATTTCTGTATGCATGCTTTGCAAATACATTACAGTTTACCCAAACCCGTATTCCCTCTAGCAGTTGTTGACTGTGAGGGATCAAACAACAGCTAGAAAAGGAAACTGGTCGTCTCCTCTGTTACATGGCTATGGTCTTGTTTTGGCATCTGGAGTTGAGAAGCACTTACAGTTGCTGCACAGCAACACTTGTGCGGTGAGAAGTACCCTAATGGGGCATATTCATGTATGCTCACTGTGCAGTTTCCTTTGTTGAATCTGTGCATTACTTCAATGATAGGTTAGCCTTTGGCATAGGAGAATGGAATGTGAGCTCTTTGCTGCTATATGGTGTGTTACATGAAGGGGATGGGGGGAAGGAAGACAAAGAGCAACTACACCTTCCTAGGCCTTTTCTGTTTCAATTTTCACTCCATGCCTTACAACTCCCTGCAAAAGGAGGAAGCTCATACATTTTTCTGGGCTATCTGCAAAGCTATTGATCTTTGACTGTTGGGTTTGAGAGGCTCTGGGAATGGGGGAAGTTGGGTTCTCAGTTAAGTCTTCAGAACTAACAGAAGAGCACAGCTGTTAGGAGCTCTGTCTGTAGGGACCTGGCAGTAGATCATTGTTCCCCAAAGCCAGGACGAAGGAATGGCTGAAGAGATGCAGGCAGACCTCTCAGTTGTTCTCTGGAGTCTCTGCTTTCCTAAAGACACTATGAGCCAGGGGTTTTCAAACTTCATTGCACTGCAAACCCCTTCTGACAACAAAAATTGACCTCATGGGGTCATGTAGGGGGACCAAAGCCTGAGACCGCCCAAACTCCATTACCATGGGCGGGGGGGGCCAAAGCCCAAGGGCTTCATCCCCAGGTGAGGAGGTCTGTAACCTGAACCCTGCCACCCAGGGCTGAAGTCTTTGGGCTTTGGCCCTGGGCCCGTCTAATGCAAGCCTTGGCGACCCCATTAAAACAGGATCAGGACCCACTTTGGGGTCCCAACCCACAGTTTGAGAACCACTGAGCTAGTCTGTAGCTCTAATGGTTGCAGAGAATCCATGGTCGCATCTTCAGAACTTGAAGCAAGTATAACAAAGGCTGAGGTGTCAGGCTGTGTTCACAAAGAGCGTGAAACAATAGCCCTGTTGTGCGCGCTGCCTCCTTTGTTTCAACAGGTTCTGAGGTGGATGGTGCTCTCAGTGTCCACATTGCTCACTGTTTCCATGACCATCACAGCAAGGGAGGCAGGAGAGAGAGGCTCATACTGTGGAGATCTGTGCACTCTGCTCTGAGGGAGTGCTTAGTGCGGTGCCATGCCTGGCAGCTTGCACGGAAGAGGCCCTGTGCCATCTGCAGCACATGTGGAGCAACCCAGCCCTGAGCATCACAGCTGCATTACCACCACCATCCACTCCCTTCCCCACCAGGGCCATAGAAAGGAGAGTACTAGGCTAAATGGCACCAACAGCCTGAAAGGACAGGAAAAGGGCTCTGTCCAGAATCATAGAATCATAGAATATCAGGGTTGGAAGGGACCCCAGAAGGTCATCTAGTCCAACCCCCTGCTCGAAGCAGGACCAATTCCCAGTTAAATCATCCCAGCCAGGGCTTTGTCAAGCCTGACCTTAAAAACCTCTAAGGAAGGAGATTCTACCACCTCCCTAGGTAACGCATTCCAGTGTTTCACCACCCTCCTAGTGAAAAAGTTTTTCCTAATATCCAACCTAAACCTCCCCCACTGCAACTTGAGACCATTACTCCTCGTTCTGTCATCTGCTACCATTGAGAACAGTCTAGAGCCATCCTCTTTGGAACCCCCTTTCAGGTAGTTGAAAGCAGCTATCAAATCCCCCCTCATTCTTCTCTTCTGCAGGCTAAACAATCCCAGCTCCCTCAGCCTCTCCTCATAAGTCATGTGTTCCAGACCCCTAATCATTTTTGTTGCCCTTCGCTGGACTCTCTCCAATTTATCCACATCCTTCTTGTAGTGTGGGGCCCAAAACTGGACACAGTACTCCAGATGAGGCCTCACCAATGTCGAATAGAGGGGAACGATCATGTCCCTCGATCTGCTCGCTATGCCCCTACGTATACATCCCAAAATGCCATTGGCCTTCTTGGCAACAAGGGCACACTGCTGACTCATATCCAGCTTCTCGTCCACTGTCACCCCTAGGTCCTTTTCTGCAGAACTGCTGCCTAGCCATTCGGTCCCTAGTCTGTAGCTGTGCATTGGGTTCTTCCGTCCTAAGTGCAGGACCCTGCACTTATCCTTATTGAACCTCATCAGATTTCTTTTGGCCCAATCCTCCAATTTGTCTAGGTCCTTCTGTATCCTATCCCTCCCCTCCAGCGTATCTACCACTCCTCCCAGTTTAGTATCATCCGCAAATTTGCTGAGAGTGCAATCCACACCATCCTCCAGATCATTTATGAAGATATTGAACAAAACCGGCCCCAGGACCGACCCTTGGGGCACTCCACTTGATACCGGCTGCCAACTAGACATGGAGCCATTGATCACTACCCGTTGAGCCCGACAATCTAGCCAGCTTTCTACCCACCTTATAGTGCATTCATCCAGCCCATACTTCCTTAATTTGCTGACAAGAATACTGTGGGAGACCGTGTCAAAAGCTTTGCTAAAGTCAAGAAACAATACATCCGCTGCTTTCCCTTCATCCACAGAACCAGTAATCTCATCATAAAAGGCGATTAGATTAGTCAGGCATGACCTTCCCTTGGTGAATCCATGCTGGCTGTTCCTGATCACTTTCCTCTCATGCAAGTGCTTCAGGATTGATTCTTTGAGGACCTGCTCCATGATTTTTCCAGGGACTGAGGTGAGGCTGACTGGTCTGTAGTTCCCAGGATCCTCCTTCTTCCCTTTTTTAAAGATTGGTACTACATTAGCCTTTTTCCAGTCATCCAGGACTTCCCCGGTTCGCCACGAGTTTTCAAAGATAATGGCCAATGGCTCTGCAATCACAGCCGCCAATTCCTTTAGCACTCTCGGATGCAACTCGTCCGGCCCCATGGACTTGTGCACGTCCAGCTTTTCTAAATAGTCCCTAACCATCTCTATCTCCACAGAGGGCTGGCCATCTCTTCCGCATTTTGTGATGCCCAGCGCAGCAGTCTGGGAGCTGACCTTGTTAGTGAAAACAGAGGCAAAAAAAGCATTGAGTACATTAGCTTTTTCCACATCCTCTGTCACTAGGTTGCCTCCCTCATTCAGTAAGGGGCCCACACTTTCCTTGGCTTCCTTCTTATTGCCAACATACCTGAAGAAACCCTTCTTGTTACTCTTAACATCTCTGGCTAGCTGCAGCTCCAGGTGCGATTTGGCCCTCCTGATATCATTCCTACATGCCCGAGCAATATTTTTGTACTCTTCCCTGGTCATATGTCCAACCTTCCACTTCTTGTAAGCTTCTTTTTTATGAAGAAGCTATGCAGAGCTTTTTATGAAGCTCTTTTATGAGCTCTTTTATGAAGAGTTATGCAGCAGCAGCCTGTGCTATCACAGCCTTCCCGCAGTGGAGTGGTTTCAGTCTGAAAAGCTGACACGCGTATTTAAATAAAAAGCAAAGAAGAGAGAACATAAGAGCGGCCACACTGGGTCAGACCAAAGGTCCATCTAGCCCACTATCCTGTCTTCTGACAGTGACCAATGCCAGGTGCCGCAGAGGGAATGAACAGAACAGGGAATCATCAAGTGATCCATCCCCTGTCATCTACTCCCAGCTTATGGCAACAGAGGCTAGGGCCACTCAAACTGGTGAGTTCTTCAGAATGTGAATAATAATTTAATCTTCTCGACAAATGCTGTCTGGAACTCGAATACCAACTGCAGTCCCTTTGAACCCTCGCAAACTTCAAAGCCATTCTTTGTAAAGGGCACAACAGAGACAAATCCAGTTGTGAGCGAAGCATAACACCCTCGCTCTGTGTGTCTGTGATGCTTACAGAGCTTGCTCTCATTTTTGCCCTGGGTTTGGCAGCGATAAAGCATGCTGTTCGCTAACCAGCAAGAGCTAAAGAAATGTCTCATTGTTGAGCTGCGTCCTTTATCGCACATAGTTCCCAGATGTTTTCTTTGAAGTGTTTGCAAGGGGGATTGTTCTTAATTTCAGGAGATGAGATGGAATCGCGTAATAGAAAATGCGATTTTACTTTTTTAAAAAATTCCTTGGGGAGCTGATCTGAAGGGAAAGGAAGGAAAACCAGATCACTCTGTGATAGCTTTCAAAGGGCCACCTTTGTGCTGATGAGGTGAGTGTTCATATGCTGGAAATGGTCTGGAGGGAAGTGTGTGTGTGTTTAAAAAATATATATATTAGCCATTTTTAGCTCCTTGCCTACTCTGGAGATTCTTAACACCCTGGAAAATAGTGATGGGGGAACATTATTGAAAGAGGGGTTTGAAGGCAGGCTTGAGTATTTCTGTATTCCATTGCTCTGGCTGAACAGCTGGATTTGTTTTACAGGATTAGGTTGATTGGACTAGGGTTGGCTTGTTTAATTCACCTATGGTGTGATTCTTTTAGTGCTGTAGAAGCACCTAGAGCTATTGGATAGAGGCATTCTCACAGTAATATGAACAAGACATAAGGTGGCCCTGACCCTGGACCTTGCTGTGTGGGGCCAGGGCGGCAGCCCAGACCCTGTTGTGCATGACCGGGCAGCAGACCCGACCCCACCACCAACCCTGACGCCTGCCATGTGAGGACAAGCAGCAGCCTCACCCCTGACCCCAGACCTTGCTGTGTGGGGACGGGTGGCAGCCCAAACCCCGGACCCTGCTGCAGGGGGCTGGGCAGCAGCCCCAACACCAGACCCAGTTGTGTGGGGCCAGGCAGCAGCCCCGGCCTGACCCCACCGCCAACCCCGATCCCTGCCATGTGGGAACAAGCAGCAGCCTCGACTCCAATCTCAGACCCTGCTGTGCAGGGCCTGGACGGCAGCCCCAACCCCGGACCTTGCCACAGGGGGCTGGGTGACAGCCCTGACCCTGACCCTGGTTCAGGGGGCTGGGCGGCAGCCCCAACCCCAGATTCTGTTGTGTGGTGCTGGGGACAGCCCTGGCCCCGGACCCCACCGCCCTTTACCTGTATGTGGCCCGAGGTTTAAGAACCACTGATCTAAACCATAGGCTTGCCATCTTTCTAGTTGCTTGTAACTGGATCCCAGAGACCCTGCCCCTGCCCCGCTTCTTCCCCTCAAGGCCCTGCCCCACCTCGTCTCTTCCCTCGAGGCTCCGCCTCTTGTTCCACCTCTTCCCCCAAGGCCCTGCCCATGCTCCACTCAGAAAGACTTTCTGGTTGAAAACCAGGCACCTGGCAACCCTAAATGGCACCCTGACACACAAGTAAAAAGCTGGACTGTCTGGGTAGAACCTGGACAGGTGGTAACCCTACTAGACCATGCAATCCTGCACCCTAGACCATCCAGTACTGTTCCTCTCCTGAGCACAGACTGCCTGTGATGGAATGGTTTTGTGGCTAGTATAAATGCCCCAGATCTTGAGCTGAAAGATGAGGATTTATACTAAGTAGTAAAGTATTTTTAATTACTGGATTATTTTTAATTACTGCATTATTGGATCAAAAGTGGTAAAGTTATGAAAACTTAATGGGACTCAGAACACAAATGACTATTCAGTTAATGACTTCCACTCACCAGCGTACACTGGACACCAGCAAAATGATAGTTGGTGAAAAACCAGCCAGGTGTGTGCCATATAATAGCACAGGTGACTCATGTCTAGTGTGATGAACAAGCAATTCATTTTAGTATCTAGCTATCTAATATCTATCTATCTTCCCTCACCGCCCCAATCTAAGCAGAAGTGTGTGTGTGTGTGTGTGTGTGTGTGTAAAAATAACAAAAAGCAGGCCCAGGGGATCGATGCATGTGTCCAGAGAGGCTGCTTTTTTGTAGCTGGTTCTGGTGCCCAGTGCTATGTGTCAGAGGAATGCTCTGATGGGCTCGGGTTGAGATCTTGCCAGTAATGGTATTCCTCTAGCTCTCTTGGCTTAGTTTGAGTCTTCCCTCTCCACTGTATTGAATATGAACAGTCCCCACTTCATATTAAACCATGGGGAACATGCTCTGTAAAATTGTTAGAACTGGAATTGTTTTGCTCTGATCTGCTGTAACTCCATGGGTTTTGAATTGCAATAATAATTTTCCTGCATTGCCTGTGTGTCTCCTGGAAACAAATGTGCATTGGAGACAGGATCTCTCGGGTGCCTGCTCCAAAGGCAAAGACCTTCTGAAAGGCTCCTTTTGTTGCATTATCTCTGTGCAGAGCAGGGCTGGGTTCATTTGTGGTGTGGGCAGCATTAATAGACTCAGTCCCATTTCCTTCTGTGGCCTCATAGGTGCAGTGAGCCCCACCCATGTAATTTACATGGCATAAATATTAAACACTAGTGACTGTTGTAGTTGCTGTTGTTTGTATTGTGGTAGCACTTAGGAACTACTATCATGGACCAAGACTTCATTGTGCTCTGTGAGGTGTATTAAGGACTGTGTTGGAATTGCAACCTATCACTTTAAGAGTGGGGAGTTGCCTGGTCCGGGTTGTAGGCTAGGGGGCTCTGCAAGGAAGCGTGTGATCAGTCAGTCGGTAAAGAGTCAGCCTGGAACAAAGTGCGGCAAGATATGCCTCGCTGCCCTAGGCCTGGTCAACACTATGAGTTTGTCGAATTTAGCAGCATTAAATCGAATTAACCCTCCACCCATCCACACAACGAAGCATTTTTTTTTTTTTTTACATAAAGGGCTCTTAAAATCAATTTCTGTACTCCTCCCCAACGAGGGGATTAGTGCTGAAATCAACATCGCCGTTTCGAATTAGGGTTAGTGTGGACACAATTCAACAGTATTGGCCTCTGGGAGTGATCCCACAATACACCATTGTGACGGCTCTGAACAGCACTCTGAACTCAGATGCACTGGCCAGATGTACAGGAAAAGCCCCAGGAACTTTTGAATCTCATTTCCTGTTTGGTCAGGCGAGCTCATAGAATCATAGAATGTCAAGGTTGGAAGGCACCTCAGGAGGTCATCTAGTCCAACCCCCTGCTAAAGCAGGACCAATCCCCAACTAAATCATCCCAGCCAGGGCTTTGTCAAGCCTGATCTTAAAAACTTCTGTGGAAGGAGATTCCAGCACGTCCTTAGGTAACGCATTCCAGTGCTTCACCACCCTCCTAGTGAAAAAGTTTGTCCTAATATCCAACCTAAACCTTCCCCACTGCAACTTGAGACCATTACTCATTGTTCTGTCATCTGCTACCACTGAGAACAGTCTAGATCCCTAGATTCCTCTTTGGAACCCCTTTTTCAGGTAGTTGAAAGCAGCTATCAAATCCCCCCTCATTCTTCTCTTCCGCAGACTAAACAATCCCAGTTCCCTCAGCCTCTCCTCATAACTCATGTGTTCCAGTCCCCTAATTATTTTTGTTGCCCTCTGATGGACATTTTCCAATTTTTCCATATCCTTCTTGCAGTGTGGGGCCCAAAACTGGACACAGTACTCCAGATGAGGCCTCACCAATGTCGAATAGAGGGGAATGATCATGTCCCTCGATCTGCTGGCAATACCCATACATATACAGCCCAAAATGCCATTGGCCTTCTTGGTAACAAGGGCACACTGTTGACTCCTATCTAGCTTCTCATCCACTGTAACCCCTAGGTCCTTTTCTGCAGAACTGCTGCCTAGCCATTCGGTCCCTAGTCTGTAGCGGTGCATGGGATTCTTCCGTCCTAAGTGCAGAACTCTGCACTTGTCCTTGTTGAACCTCATCAGATTTCTTTTGGCCCAATCCTCTAATTTGTCTAGGGCCCTCTGTATCCTATCCCTACCCTCCAGTGTATCTACCACTCCTCCCAGTTTAGTGTCATCTGCAAACCTGCTGAGGGTGCAATCAACACCATCCTCCAGATCATTTATGAAGATATTGTACAAAACCGGCCCAAGGACCGACACTTGGGGCACTCCACTTGATACCGGCTGTCAACTAGACATGAAGCCATTGATCACTACCAGACGATCTAGCCATCTTTCTATCTACCTTATAGTCCATTCATCCAGCCCATACTTCTTTAACTTGCTGGAAAGAATACTGTGGGAGACCGTGTCAAAAGCTTTGGTAAAGTCAAGAAACAGCACGTCCACTGCTTTCCCCTCATCCACAGAGCCAGTTATCTCGGCATAGAAGGCAATTAGATTAATCAGGAATGACTTGCCCTTGGTGAATCCATGCTGACTGTTCCTGATCACTTTCCTCTCCTCTAAGTGCTTCAGAATTGATTCCTTGAGGACCTGCTCCACGATTTTTCCAGGGACTGAGGTGAGGCTAACTGGCCTGTAGTTCCCAGGATCATCCTTCTTCCCTTTTTTAAAGATTGGCACTACATTAGCCTTTTTCCAGTCATCCAGGACTTCCCCCGATCGCCATGAGTTTTCAAAGATAATGGTCAATGGCTCTGCAATCACATCCGCCAACTCCTTTAGCACTCTCGGATGCAGCGCATCCAGCCCCATGGACTTGTGCTTGTCCAGCTTTTCTAAATAGTCCCGAACCACTTCTTTCTCCACAGAGGGCTGGTCACCTCCTCCCCATGCTGTGCTGCCCAGTGCAGTAGTCTGGGAGCTGACCTTGTTTGTGAAGACAGAGGCAAAAAAAGCATTGAGTACATTAGCTTTTTCCACATCCTTTGTCACTAGGTTGCCTCTCTCATTCAGTAAGGGGCCCACACTTCCCTTCTTGTTGCTAACAAACCTGAAGAAACCCTTCTTGTTACTCTTAATATCTCTTGCTCGCTGCAACTCCAGGTGTGATTTGGTCTTCCTGATTTCACTCCTGCATGCCTGAGCAATATTTTTATACTCTTCCACTTCTTGTAAGCTTCTTTTTTGTGTTCAAGATCAGCAAGGATTTCACTGTTAAGCCAAGCTGTTCGCCTGCCATATTTACTATTCTTTCTACACATCGAGATGGTTTGTCCCTGTAACCTCAATAAGGATTCTTTAAAAACAGCCAGCTCTCCTGGCCCCCTCCTGTTGTTCTCCCAGGGGATCCTGCCCATCAGTTCCCGGAGGGAGTCAAAGTCTGCTTTTCTGAAGTCCAGGATCCATATTCTGCTGCTCTCCTTTCTTCCCTGTGTCAGGATCCTGAACTCGACCATCTCATGGTCACTGCCTCCCAGGTTTCCATCCTCTTTTGCTTCTCCTACTAATTCTTTCCAGTTTGTGAGCAGCAGGTCAAGAAGAGCTCTGCCCCTAGTTCGTTCCTTCAGTACTTGCACCAGGAAATTGTCCCCTACGCTTTCCAAAAACTTCCTGGATTGTCTGTGCACCGCTGTATTGTTCTCCCAGCAGATATCAGGGTGATTGAAGTCTCCCATGAGAACCAGGGCCTGCGATTTAGTATCTTCCGTTAGTTGCCAGAAGAAAACCTCGTCTACCTCATCCCCCTGGTCCGGTGGTCCATAGGAGACTCCCACCACGACATCATCCTTGTTGCTCACACTTCTAATCTTAATCCAGAGACTCTCAGGTTTTTTCTGCAGTTTCATACCAGAACTCTGAGCAGTCATACTGCTCCCTTACATACAATGCAACTCCCCCCACCTTTCCTGCCCTGCCTGTCCTTCCTGAACAGTTTATATCCATCCATGACAGTACCCCAGTCATGTGAGTTATCCCACCAAGTCTCTGTTGTTCCAATCACATCATAATTCCTTGACTGTGCACATCAGCACAGGTGACCATGCAGAGCTCATCGGCACAGGTAACCATGCAGTCCCAGAATCGAAAAAGAGCTCCAGCATGGACCGAACGGGAAGTACTGGATCTGATCACTGTATGGAGAGAGGAATCTGTGCTATCAGAACTACGTTCCAAAAGACGAAATGCCAAAACATTTTAAAAAATCTGCAAGGTCATGATATACAGAGGCTACAGCAGGGACGCAACACAGTGCCGCGTGAAACTTAAGGAGCTCAGACAAGCATAGCGGAAAACCAAAGAATCAAACAGACACTCTGGGCCAGAGTCCCAGATATGCTGCTTCTACACTGAGCTGCATGCAATTCTAGGGGGGGCTGCCACCACTAGCCCACCCCAGTCCATGGACTCTGATGATGGGGTACTCTCCGCCATGCCTGAAGATTTTGAGGATGGGCATGAGGAGGAGGAGGAGGAGGACAAGCTTGAGGAGAGCACACAGTACACTGTTCTCCCCGACAGCCTGGATCTTTTTATCACCCTGACTGAAATACCCTCCCAACCCAACCAAGCTGGAGAAGGGACCTCTGGTGAGTGTACTTTTTAAAATATAATATTTTTAAAACATGTAAGTGGTTTTTTAATGATTAAGTAGCCCTGAGGACTTGGGATCCATTCATGGCCAGTACTGCTACTGGAAAAGTCTGTTAACGTGCCTGGGGATGGAGCAGAAATCCTCCAGGGACATCTCCTTGAAGGAGGTACTCTAAAAGCCTTTGCAGAAGGTTTCTGGGCAGAGCAGCCTTATTCCATCCACCATAGTAGGACACTTTACTACACCATGCTAGTAGCAAGTAATCTGGTATCATTGCATGACAAAGCCTGGCAGTGTATGGTCCCGGTGTTTGCTGGCATTCAAGCAACATCCGTTCTTTATCTCTCTGTGTTATCCTCAGAGTGATATCATTCATGGTAACCTGGTTGAAATAGGGGAATTTAATTAAGGGGCCATTCAGAGGTGGCCGTTCCTACTGGGCTGTTTGCCTGTGGCTGAAAAGAAATCCTCCCTTCAGTTAACCAAGCGGTGGGGGGGGGGCATTGGTGCTGAGCTGTTCACGTTTGGCTAGCAGGGATCTTCCCTGATACCAGACACGCGGTGGTGGTAGGGGTAAAGCGATCATCCCAGAGAATTGGGGGGGGGGGGCTTGGTTTGGTTTCTGCTGCTGCACGTTAACATGAAAACTTACAGGGAATTGGAGTCAACCAAGGGGGTGGGTTTTCATCAAGGAGAAACAAACAGAAGTGTCACACGGTACCCCGGCCAGTCAGGAAACTGGTTTTCAAAGCTTCTCTGATGCGCACCACGCCCTCCTGTGCTCTTCTAACTGCCCTGGTGTCAGGCTGCGCGTATTCAGCAGCCGGGTGATTTGCATCAACCTCCCACCCCACCATAAACGTCTCCCCCTTACTCTAACAGAGATTGTGGAGCGCACAGCAAGCAGCAATAACAATGGGAATATTGGTTTCGCTGAGGTCTGAGCGAGTCAGTAAACTGCGCCAGCGATCCTTTAAATGTCCAAATGCACACTCTACCACCATTCTGCACTTGCTCAGCCTATAGTTGAACAGCTCCTTACTACTGTCCAGAGTGCCTGTGTTCAGCTTCATGAGCCAGGGCGTTAAGGGGTAAGCTGGGTCCCCAAGGATAACTATAGGCATTTCAACATCCCCCAACGGTTATTTTCTGGTCTGGGAAGTAAATATCTTCCTGCAGCCATTTAAACAGACCAGAGTTCCTGAAGACGTGAGCTTCATGAACCTTCCCCAGCTATCCCACATTGATGATGGTGAAACATCCCTTGTGATCCACCAGTGCTTGCAGCACCATTGACAGTTACCCCTTGCAGTTTATGTACTGGCTGCCCTGGACGTCCGGTCCTAAGATAGGGATATGCGTTACATCTATAGCCCCACCACAGTTAGGGAATCCCATTGCAGCAAAGCCATCTACTATGACCTGCACATTTCCCAGAGTCACTACCTTTGATAGCAGCAGCTCAATGATTGCATTGGCTACTTGCATCAGAGCAACCCCCACAGTAGATTTGCCCACTCCAGATTGATTACCGACTGACCGGTAGCTGTCTAGCCTTGCAAGCTTCCACAGGGCTATTGCCACTTGCTTGTGAACAGTGCAGGCTGCTTTCCTCTTGGTATTCTTGCACTTCAGGGCAGGGGAAAGCAAGTCACAAAGTTCTGTGAAAGTGCCCTTGCACATGTGAAAGTTTTGGAGCCACTGGGAATCATCGCAAACCCACAGCACTATGCGGTCCCACCAGTCTGTGCTTGTTTCCCGGGCCCAGAATCGGTGTTCCATGGCATGAGCCTGCCCCATTAACACCATGATCTCCAAATTGCCAGGGACCGTGGTTTTAGAGAAATCTGTGTTCATGTCCTCATCACCTCCTCGCCTGGTTTTTCAGGTGCTGGTTCTGCACGATAATACACGAAGTGTTTACAATGGTCATAACTGCTGCGGTGAGCTGAACAGGCTCCATGCTTGCCATGCTATGACATCTGCTCGGGCAATCCAGGGAAAAGGGCACGAAATGATTGTCTGCCATTGCCTTCACGGAGGGAGGGTTGACTGACGACATTTACCCATAACCACCCGCGACAAATTTTTGGCCCCATCAGGCATTGGGAGCTCAGCCCAGAATTCCAATGGGCAGCGGGGACTGCGGGAACTGTGGTATAGCTACCCACAGTGCACCGTTCAGAATGTCGACACTTGCCACAGTACTGTGGACGCACACCGCCAAATTAATGTGCTTAGTGCGGATGCATGCACTCCACTTTATACAATCTGTTCCCAAAAATCGACTTCTGTAAAATCAGAGTAATTATGTAGTGTAGACATACCCTTAGGGAGCAGCAGGCTTTGTCTCTCTCTGTTTTGGGGTTCTTGGTGTCTACCTTGCAACCTTCCAGCAAGAGTATTTTGCGTTGTTATCGAACCTCTCTGTGTGTGTACTTTGAACATAACACTGTACAAACACACAACAAAAAGAGGGTCTCTGCCCCAAAGAGCTTAAACTCTCAGTAAAAGACACGAGACCAGAGGTGGATACTGTAAGGTGACGGATCACTCCTATGCTAGACTCCAGCCAATCCATAAGCCAGAACAAGTTGTGTGACTGGCAGACCGGGTATATAAGCCTCAAAGGGGGAACAGCAGTTCACTCTGCTCAACATCACTCCAGGGCTTGGAACTCACTCCTGCCTCACAGTGGCAGTGAACTCCCCAAGTCTTAGCCTGCTCCAGACTTGCTCTTGCTCCAGCCCTGTTCCTAGTCCTGTTCCAGCCTTGCTCCAACACTGCCCTAGACTCCTGATTCTGGCTCTGACCACTAGGCGTGACCATCCCCATCACAGTTTGACAGATGTCTCATGGCTCTGATCCAACTTGCACTGACCTCAGTGGATGTCAGTGGGAGCTGGATCAGGTCTCTTAGTATAAGGAAACCAGTAATATCTTGCTTCATGGTAAAAATCTAAAGGATGGTTTTAACTGTACCCATCGTATTATAAAACAGCAGCAAAAAATAAATATTTTAAAAAATATCTTTTCCAAACTGGAGAGTGGGCTGGGGAAGACATCCCTTGCTTACTCTCAAAAGTGACCTGTCGTGCTTTGTTTTTCTAAAAGGACAATCCCTGCAAAAACTTCAGTATATGTGTCATTTTACTCTGGATTTAGATGAATGTAATTGACTTTAGAATCTGGCGTGATATGTTTCTGTGTGTTTATTGTGCATTGAGCTGGGAGCATGTGACCCAGAGGCCCTGTAGTGCCAATGGGTTAAGTGTTCACAGTTCTTTACAAGCAACTCCTGTCTCAGATCTGACAAACTTACTACACTTAATATACCAGTTTATTGGTATTTATCCATAAAGGGTAGCAAGTAAGGGCTCTGCTGAAAGTTACAACTTCCCAAGATTCACAATTATTGAAAGATGTGTGCATAGGTAGTATTTAAGGAATAATGTAACTATATTGGAAAGTATGCCTGGTGGTTTTGGAGTGAAAGTTAGTCACCAGGGAATAATGTGTCTTAGTGATGCCTCATTCAAGTGGGAGGGAGTTGTCACCCTTCCCTGGCTAGTCAGTTATATAATGTATTAATCGTCCACCATTGCAACCACACAGAAAAGTCAATGGAAAAACCATCAAAAAACAGACTCTAGACATGGAAACCACATGGAGGTAAAAAGAAAGAGTAGAACAGACTATGAGGAAAGACAAAAGACTGATAGAATGTATCACATGATGGGGGAAAGACTCTCTGGATCTATTCACAGAGAAGACCTCTCATTGGGCATGGGTGTTTCATGAAAGATTGGCTCCTGGTTCCTGGTGAACTCAGCCAGCTCTGAACAGGCTGAATTTTGTGGAGGGGAAACCTATGTTATTAGCTAGGAAAGGTAACTAACTCCATTAATAAGTGTACGCCCTAGTTGACATTTTATGATTTTGTTTTGTGTTATAACCATTTGTTTCCATTTCTCTCTCTAATTTCTAGTGGAACCTCTGTTCTTTCTTAAATAAGCTTCTCTTGGTTTATTATAGGGGCTCATAAGTGCTGTGTGGCACACAGGAGCTGTGGTTTAAGGCAGTGGTTCTCAACCAGGGGTACGCGTACCTCAGGGTACGCAGAGGTCTTCTGGGGGTACAGCAACTCATCTAGATATTTGCCTACTTTTACAACAGGCTACATAAAAAGCACTAGCGAAGTCAGTACAAACTAAAATTTCATATAGACACTGACTTGTTTATACTGCTCTATATACTATGCACTGAAATATAAGTACTATATTTATATTCCAATTTATTTTATAATTATATGGTAAAAATGAGAGAAAGTAAGCATTTTTTCAGTACTAGTGTACTGTGTCATTTTTGTATTTTTATGTCTGATTTTGTAAACAAGTAGTTTTTAAGTGAGGTGAAACATGGGGATATGCAAGGCAAACCAGACTCCTGAAAGGGCTGGAAAGGTTTTCAATCCTGGAAAGGTTGAGAGCCATGAGTTTAAGATAAAACTAGTAAACTGGGTTAACTGCTCTTGTGGGGCAGAGGACCTGGGATTTCTGTGAGTAGCCAGTGTTGGGGGCTGGATGTCACAAGGGAATGCGTCAAAGGAACTCGGGGACTGGGGGGCACCTCCTGTTAACCTGCAAGGCAAAAAACAGGGCTGGCACAGCCCAGAGGGGAGAGCTTGAGTGACTGAAAGTCTGGTGGTGTCAGGGAGCTGACACCCAGCTATCACAGGCAGAGCTCCCTCTTACTGGTGGTGGTGGTGGGGAAACAAGGTGACGCACAGGCCTGGATCCTTGGACCAGGGGGATGAGGTGGATGAGGCTTTCTTCCGGCAGCTCACGGAAGCTACTAGATCGCATGCCCTGATTCTCATGGGTGACTTTAATTTTCCTGATATCTGCTGGGAGAGCAATACAGCGGTGCATAGACAATCCAGGAAGTTTTTGGAAAGCGTAGGGGACAATTTCCTGGCGCAAGTGCTAGAGGAGCCAACTAGGGGGGGCGCTTTTCTTGACCTGCTGCTCACAAACCGGGTAGAATTAGTGGGGGAAGCAAAAGTGGATGGGAATCTGGGAGGCAGTGACCATGAGTTGGTTGAGTTCAGGATCCTGACGCAGGGAAGAAAGGTAAGCAGCAGGATACGGACCCTGGACTTCAGGAAAGCAGACTTCGACTCCTTCAGGGAACGGATGGCCAGGATCCCCTGGGGGACTAACTTGAAGGGGAAAGGAGTCCAGGAGAGCTGGCTGTATTTCAAGGAATCCCTGTTGAGGTTACAGGGACAAACCATCCCGATGAGTCGAAAGAATAGTAAATATGGCAGGCGACCAGCTTGGCTTAATGGTGAAATCCTAGCGGATCTTAAACATAAAAAAGAAGCTTACAAGAAGTGGAAGGTTGGACATATGACCAGGGAAGAGTATAAAAATATTGCTCGGGCATGTAGGAATGTTATCAGGAGGGCCAAATCGCACCTGGAGCTGCAGCTAGCCAGAGATGTCAAGAGTAACAAGAAGGGTTTCTTCAGGTATGTTGGCAACAAGAAGAAAGCCAAGGAATGTGTGGGCCCCTTACTGAATGAGGGAGGCAACCTAGTGACAGAGGATGTGGAAAAAGCTAATGTACTCAATGCTTTTTTTGCCTCTGTTTTCACTAACAAGGTCAGCTCCCAGACTGCTGCGCTGGGCATCACAAAATGCGGAAGAGATGGCCAGCCCTCTGTGGAGATAGAGGCGGTTAGGGACTATTTAGAAAAGCTGGACGTGCACAAGTCCATGGGGCCGGACGAGTTGCATCCGAGAGTGCTGAAGGAATTGGCGGCTGTGATTGCAGAGCCACTGGCCATTATCTTTGAAAACTCGTGGCGAACCGGGGAAGTCCCGGATGACTGGAAAAAGGCTAATGTAGTGCCAATCTTTAAAAAAGGGAAGAAGGAAGATCCTGGGAACTACAGGCCAGTCAGCCTCACCTCAGTCCCTGGAAAAATCATGGAGCAGGTCCTCAAAGAATCAATCCTGAAGCACTTGCATGAGAGGAAAGTGATCAGGAACAGCCAGCATGGATTCACCAAGGGAAGGTCATGCCTGACTAATCTAATCGCCTTTTATGATGAGATTACTGGTTCTGTGGATGAAGGGAAAGCAGTGGGTGTATTGTTTCTTGACTTTAGCAAAGCTTTTGACACGGTCTCCCATAGTATTCTTGTCAGCAAGTTAAGGAAGTATGGGCTGGATGAATGCACTATAAGGTGGGTAGAAAGCTGGCTAAATTGTCGGGCTCAACGGGTAGTGATCAATGGCTCCATGTCTAGTTGGCAGCCGGTATCAAGTGGAGTGCCCCAAGGGTCGGTCCTGGGGCCGGTTTTATTCAATATCTTCATAAATGATCTGCAGGATGGTGTGGATTGCACTCTCAGCAAATTTGCGGATGATACTAAACTGGGAGGAGTGGTAGATACGCTGGAGGGGAGGGATAGGATACAGAAGGACCTAGACCAATTGGAAGATTGGGCCAAAAGGAATCTGATGAGGTTCAATAAGGATAAGTGCAGGGTCCTGCACTTAGGACGGAAGAACCCAATGCACAGCTACAGACTAGGGACCGAATGGCTAGGCAGCAGTTCTGCGGAAAAGGACCTAGGGGTGACAGTGGACGAGAAGCTGGATATGAGTCAGCAGTGTGCCCTTGTTGCCAAGAAGGCCAATGGCATTTTGGGATGTATAAGTAGGGGCATAGCGAGCAGATCGAGGAACGTGATCGTCCCCCTCTATTCGACATTGGTGAGGCCTCATCTGGAGTACTGTGTCCAGTTTTGGGCCCCACACTTCAAGAAGGATGTGGATAAATTGGAGAGAGTCCAGCGAAGGGCAACAAAAATGATTAGGGGACTGGAACACATGAGTTATGAGGAGAGGCTGAGGGAGCTGGGATTGTTTAGCCTGCAGAAGAGAAGAATGAGGGGGGATTTGATAGCTGCTTTCAACTACCTGAAAGGGGGTTCCAAAGAGGATGGCTCTAGACTGTTCTCAATGGTAGCAGATGACAGAACGAGGAGTAATGGTCTCAAGTTGCAGTGGGGGAGGTTTAGATTGGATATTAGGAAAAACTTTTTCACTAAGAGGGTGGTGAAACACTGGAATGCGTTACCTAGGGAGGTGGTAGAATCTCCTTCCTTAGAGGTTTTTAAGGTCAGGCTTGACAAAGCCCTGGCTGGGATGATTTAACTGGGAATTGGTCCTGCTTTGAGCAGGGGGTTGGACTAGATGACCTTCTGGGGTCCCTTCCAACCCTGATATTCTATGATTCTATGATTCTATGGATATCTCGAACTGCGCACTCTGCTCAAGGCTGCAAGGTTGTGGCTTTGGAACCTGTGAGCACACCATTAGGTTACTTTCCCCTAACATATGGCTGTGGAAAGCCATGAGAACATAATCTCCAAGCAATCTGCAGTGCTGCAGTGTTGAATGGATTCCATATAGCCCCCATTAATTCAGTTCAGTAACGTTCTGGGGCCTGAGCAGGCCCAGGGGGAAGAAATAGAGTTCTTTTAAAACTCGCCTGAAAAGGAAGACCAAGATCACCTGCATCAGATACCTTGACCCAATGGGACTGTGTCGCTGGCAGGGGTGGGTTTGGACTTGGGCTTTCATCCTGGGGCAGAGGACAGGGAGTGCAGGAGCAGCCTTCACTGAAAAGAGAGCTCATTCCGCCCACTGGGATTTGATCCAGCTAACTACTGCAGTGTGTTTCCCTTCTGAGTGGAGCAGTGGGACGTACCCTGATGTGGCTGTCAGTGCCAGCCTGTTCCACACACCAGGAGCTGTTCATTGGGCTAGCAGGCGCTCCAGTCTCTAAGCTAATTCCATGGGCTGGCTCTTGCCTCCTTGTTGTCCCTATTGCTCACTGGAATTTCACTTCCTAACTAGGGAACATCATAGCTGTGAGATTTGATGGCAACTTTGGTGAAAGGAGAAAATATTACAGATCCCAAATGAAAGAGCCAGAGAAGTCTTGCATAGTAATTCTACAAGACCTCAACCTTGTCCTGATGGGAGTCTCGCTTGTTCAGTAGGAATAGCCTTGGTATCATGCAGTCTGCAAGGAATAAGTTGCTTATCTGATTGGATGGCTTGACCATCTCTGTAAAATATAAATTAGAACAGTAATTAAAAAAATTGAATGGGCAGTGTGGGACCTCGCAGAGCTTCTGCACCTATTTCAGATTCAGGACCAGGCATAGCGTACACCTGAATTTGAATCCTCCAGGTCTTGCCAGTCACTGTAAACAGCACATATCCTAAAAGGAACAAACACAGGCAAACCCAAACAAATGTTTGCAGAATATTAGTGACGCAAAACATCCTACAGGGCTGCATGACTTCATCATGTTCATGCCTTGGTTACCCACTAGCACAACATTTGGAAATGTCACCACGGTAGTTTGTCCTGCAGAGAGGTTACTAAAGGTGGCTTTGTTGTTCATTGATTTTAAGGCTAGAAGAGACCATTATGGCCATCTCATCTGACCTTCTGCATAGCACAATCCAGCAAATCTCACCCAGTAGTTATTGCATCAAGCCAATAACTTGTGGTTGAGCTAGAGCAATTGTGTTACATCCCTCCATAAACATTTCATTCTCAGTTAGCAGAGAATCTTGGATTCCAGGATGTCCATGACTAGGCTAAAGTCCTGAAGTCCTAGCATAGAAGCTGGGTACCAGGGTTTTGGTCATTGGCTTGGACTGGAAAACAGCCTTTCAAAAAGAAGTCTGACCAGACATTATGAACCTATTTGGAGTGATTAAAGTCTGGCTCTTCCCCTTATATTCTGGAAAAACTGTATTTGAAACCCCTATATAGGATGTCATATGGATAATAAAAGTCCTCATTAGAAAGTAATAACTGCACATTACAAATTAACTACCTTTCAGCACTGTTCATCAGCTCACGTAGCTCCACTGAAGCCAAAGGAGCTATTCAGCTTTACATCAGATGAGGATCTGGCCACTAATTTCTTGGCTCTCCATATTTTTGTTAATATACCAGAAGCAGTTGGATGGTCTGAAGAGCAGCATCTCATAACTAATAAATACATTAGTTTTACAGGCTGAACAATATCTCTGAAACTGTTAAATTCAAGGTTTATTAACACACCTAGAGCTTTTAAATGACTTAATTGATTGTCTTTAAATTTGCTTTAAAACCCCACTCTGTGCAGAGAACTTGAGTGCAACATCTCATCCTGGGATTCATCTTATTTCTTTAAAAAGGGAGTGTTGAGATGAGCTTGTCACTGAACTAGGGCACACTAGACAGCCCTCTGAATCCTGACTTGCCCTCTGTTTGCTCTGGAGGTGGGCTCCTTTGGCGGAGGACAGACTGAAATGTGGTGCATGCTACCACTCACCTGAAGACAGCACGGTTGTTTGAGAAAATGGGCAGGTCTGGAGTGTTGTCTGATTTGGGGGCCAGGGTCACAGGAAGTGGGAAAATCCATGTTCACCTAACTTACAGGAACCTGGTCAAGCTGATTAGGGTGCAAAGCTGATTTTCACCCTGAAAGTTGGTTCTGAATCTCTGGTTTCCTCCCAGGGTAGCTTCCCTTTTTAAAAAAATTGCTCATTGCTGAAGTGCAGAAACCTTTATTCAAATTAAAACTCTGTCCAGTTTCTTGTACAGTCTTTATGTCCCATTGTAAACTGGCTCAGGCCCGTTTCTCTCAGCTATAGATTGCCTGTTTTGTTCATTTCCTCTGGAGCACCTGGCATTGGCCACTGTCAGAAGACAGGATACTGGGCTAGATGAACCTTTGGTCTGACCCAGTGTTGCCGTTCTTATAGTCTTATGCTTGTTGTAGGGTCCCTGGACTGGAACCCAGTTTGGAGGATGGGCCTGGGTTCCCCGGCAAGCCACTGAGAAGTGACAAAGGAGCTTGGGAGATGCCAGTTGGACAGCTGGTCCAGAGAGTTATCCAGAAGGGGAGCGGTATAGTGACCCCGCTGGAGGGCTGAGTCACAAAGAAGGTGCACCCCAAGGCCTGGAGAGAGAGGGGCCACGGTGTGAGGAAGAGAGTGTCACACCTGAGTGGAGCTAATACCCAGATGCGTCCATGAGGAGGCACCACTAGTGGTGAGTCAAACCTGTCTCTCACAGGCTTATATATCTGGAAATTTGCCCCCTCACCTTGGCAGCTTAAGCTTTGTGTAGGCAGCTTCTTTATTTGGTCCTGATGACACTTCATGCCTAGAAGCTACAGGGGTGATTTTTTTAAGTCAGCAAAACTTTGCAGCAATTAACTGCTGTGTCTCTGTACCCTTGCAAATCCTCTGGCATTGTCTGAATGGGAGGGAGGAGAGAGAGATGTGTTGCACTCTTGGATGGATGCCCGTGGGGGCACTTCAGTGCTGGCAAGAACTAATAAGAATGCTGCAGTAGCCAGAGACTTCGGGGGCTGGGGGAGGAGGAAGTGGCTGAAAACAGAGTATTGTGACAGGGTCGGGCCAGATGGCTACAGGAAAGTGATAGAAGGCAGATATATTAGCCCCAGGTTAAGTAGGTCCCTTTTCCCTGGGTAAGGTAAACAGGGAAGGTTCCAGAACAATCAGGAACCTTCTGGAAACAATTAAGACAGACTGGCTGCAGGTGTTCTAATCAGCCTATCAAGAGGCTGCTAGAATCAATTAAGGCTGGCTAATCAGGGCACCTGAGTTTAAAAAGGACCTCACTTCAGTTTGTGGTGTGTGCGAGGAGCTGGGAGCAAGAGGCACTAGGAGCTGAACGTGAGAAGGCGTACTACTGGAGAACTGAGGAGTACAAGCATTATCGGACACCAGGAGGAAGGTCCTATGGTGAGGATAAAGAAGGTGTTGGGAGGAGGCCATGGGGAAGTAGCCCAGGGAATTGTAGCTGTCGCTCAGCTGTTCCAGGTGGCACTCTACACAGCTGCATTCCACGGGGCCCTGGGCTGGAACCCAGAATAGAGGGTTGGCCTGGGTTCCCCCCCAAACCTCCCAACTCCTGGTCAGACACAGGAGAAGTTGACCTGGACTCTGGGTTCACAAAAATGGCCAAACTGAGGGCTGCCATGAATCTCCGAGCGAGCAAATCCACCAGTAAGCACAAGACCCACCAAGGTAGAGGAGGAACTTTGTCACAGTATATTAAGCTGACCTTTTAGGGGCTATTGGAAAAAGTACCCAGCTAATTTTTTCATACACACATGCACTCACAACTTTGGAGTGCATCCATTCTGAGCCTCCAGTGGCAATTTGCCCTCTTCTTTATCTCTCTTCAGGGTGTGCTCTGATGAGTTCTCTTTGAGTTCATTTGAGCTTTTATGAAATGGAGTTGGAGGGAAAAGTAGCTAAAGCAGAGAACAGTTGGGATTATTTTTTCAACATGCATTACTTTGCACTTAGCATTGAATTTCATCTGCCATTGTGTTGTCCAGTCACCCAGTTTTGTGAGATCCCTTTGTAACTCCTCACAATCAGCTTTGGACTTAGCTGTATTGAGTCATTTTGTGTTACCTGCAAATTTTGCCACCTCACTGTTCTTACAAGGGTGTTAAATTTAATTACATTATGATTGCTGTTTACTGAGTGGGAGCAAGTCTGAAGTGGAGCACCTCTTGAACCAGATCCTGTGCTCCACTTCAGACTAAATCAAGAATTAAATCCGCCCCCGCCCCCCCCGGTTGTGAGTTCCAGGACAAGCTGCTCCAAGAAGCAGTCATTTCATGTGTTTAGAAATTTTATCTCTGCAAAAAGCTCTAGCACTGGTATGTTTGTGGGACACAATGTGAGAGGCCACCTGAACTGAAATGCAAACAAATATTCAGGAAGGAATTTTCCTGTACCCACTCTGTTCTAACTTATACAGTTTTGTCAACCTGACTCAAATGCTGGTAGATCTGTGCACTGGGTTTGCCCAGTGCCAGGATTCTGAAACAATGGCAACCCTAATTCTTGGCAAGGGTTGACCTGGTATTTCTCAGAGGTCGCTGTTCCAGTCCTTGCAGACTGTCAAAGGGCAATGCCGACTTTTGACATCAGAAGTAGCCCAGGGTGGTTTCCTGCTGTCAACATTGTCACTGGTTGCTAGCAGTGGGACGGGTTTTCTTTTAAGAGGGGAATCCCTAACATTGCTATGTGTGTGAGGGAGAGATTGGGCCATGGATGGGGGCTAGCTGGTTTAGATTTATTCCAGATAAAATAGAGGAGAGCAATTGGAGGATATGGCACCAGTAATTTCTGCCCATTTCATCGGAAGGTGCACATCCACCATGTGTGGGTCAGCGACATCATTACATCTGGGGACCTGGTTAGACTCCCAGCTGCTACCAGTAGCCACAGCCAGGTTGGCTTTTATTGTTGTTTCTGATCTATATATCCATAGCACCTAGGAGCCCCAGTCATGGACTGGACCCCATTGGGCTAGGCACTTTGCTCCCCAGTTGGCAGCCAGATGGTAGGCACCATCACTTTTGGATGCAGACGGTGCCACTGTTACACACCATGTCTTTGTTACCTTGAGATTAGACCACCGGAAACATGCTCCACTTGGGGCCACATCTTAAAGCCATCTGGACATTGCAAAATTTGCCAACGTGCTTGTTAAGTGGCGCATCCGTCGGTGCAGCCATGTTAAACCTGGGCTCTGCAATCTGCCTGTTGATTTCCAGGTTGACTTTAAAATGATACTTTTTGACCATTTATAAAGCACTGGATGGCCTGAAACATGCCTCACCCTGATGGCAGTGTCTCCCGGGGAGAGCAGCAGAGCCTGTGTTGATATAAGAGTGGGGAGGATGCTAGCCATGTCCCCATTAGCACCCTGGATCTTTGTCCTTGCCTGCCCTCTTTCTGTGTCTGTCCACATTAGTTACCCTTCAGATGCTCCCCACCGGTAAGGAGACGAGAGTGATGGAAGGCTGGGAAGGAGGTGACTCAGGAGATCCTGTGGAGGGATATACATTAAACTTTTGGTCTATTTATGCTGTTATGGTCTGGGGTAGACGACAGCTTGTTTATTTTAAGAAAAAACAAGGAGGAATCCTTGTGGCAGTTTAGAGACTAACAAATTCATCTGGGCATAAGCTTTCGTGGGCTAAAACCCACTTCATCAGATGCATGGAGTGGAAAATACTGTAGAGAGGTATAAACACACAGCATATGAAAAGATGGGAGTTGCCTTACCAAGTGTGGGGGGGGGTCAATGCTAAACAGTCAACAAGAAGGTGTGAGTATCAGCAGGAGGAAAAATAGTTTTTGTAGTGACAATGTTTGAAATGGGCCACCTTGATTACACTGAACTCATTAGCACTACAAAAGTGATTTTTCCTCCCTTCTTGTCGACAGTTGAGAATAGCCTACTTCCACCTTAATTGAATTGGCTCATTAGCACTGACCCCCCAGTTTGGTAAGGCAATTCCCATCTTTTCATACGCTGTGTAATTATACCGCCCTACTGTATTTTCCACTCCATGCATCTGATGAAGTGGGTTTTAGCCCACGAAAGTTTATGCCCAAATAAATTTGCTAGCCTCTAAGGTGCCACAAGGACTCCTCTTTGTTTTTGCTGATACAGACTAACATAGCTACCACTCTGAAACTTGTCTTTATGTTAAGATATTACCATCTTCTTTGGCTAGAGTGACAGAAATTGAGAGATGGGTGAATAGATGTTTTGTTTACTGACCTTGTCTATAATTTTTCTGAGGTTGGGATGCTTTTTTGATTAGTTAAAGAAAAATTGTCTTTGACTGTTGTTCAGAATCCCCAGGCCTTTAGCAAGGGAGTGGGTGCTTTACAAATAAAGCTGCTATTGTAATTATTATTAAAATGTTAGTGCTTGGCACTCTCCCAGAGAGATCCGGAACAATCCGTTTATCTTAAAACTGAGGCTCTGGGAGGGAATTCCAGTTTTTCTAGCTCTAGAATTCACAAGACACTTCCCTGTTTATGCCCAAGGCAGTGAAGCTGAACAGAAACCTCCCAGCTTCAGTCTGCTAGCAAAGTGGATTGATAAGGTCTTGATCCTTGGAAGATTTGCATGTATTCAATAAGGACAAATGCAAAGTACTCCTCTTAGGAAGGAACAATCAGTTGCACACAAACAAAATGGGAAACGACTGCCTAGGAAAGAGTACTGCGGAAAGGGATCTGGGTGTCATAGTGGATCACAAGCTAAATGAGTCAACAGTATAACATTGTTGCAAAAAAAGCAAACATCATTCTGGGATATATTAGCAGGAGCATGGCCAATCAGAGGTGGGGCCCAGGAGGGCCATTTGGCCTGGGCCTCAAGCTCAAAAAGGGCCTCAAATTTAGACACTTGTTAATTTTTTGGCATTTGATAAGTTTCACAACTTGCTTTTATGCGTATCCCTATCAGACCAAAATGTGACACTCTCTCAGCTTAGAGAGGCAAATTTAAGCAAATAAGAGATGTGATTTGGTAAGACACCATTTTTTTGTTAACTGATATAGATTTTGTTAGAGTTAAAATGTTAATCAATATTAATAAAAATATATCGGTTTTGATGGCACAAGATTAGACCATGTGTCGTCATTTTTAATTTTTATTATGACTAGGGGCCTCAAAAGCTGGAAGTGGCCCGGGCCTCTCTGGACCTCTGAGAGGGCCTGAGCAGTAGTATTGTAAGCAAGACACAAGAAGTAATTCTTCCTCTCTACTCCACGCTGATTAGGCCTCAACTGGAGTATTGTCCAGTTCTGGGCGCCACATTTCAGGAAAGATGTGGACAAATTGGAGAAAGTCCAGAGAAGAGCAACAGAAATGATTAAAGGTCTAAAAAACATGATCTGTGAGGGAAGATTGGAAAAAATTGGGTTTGTTTAGTCTGGAGAAGAGAAGACTGAGGGGGGACATGATCACTGTTTTCAAGTACATAAAAGGTTGTTACAAGGAGGAGGGAGAAAAATTGTTCTTAACTTCTGAGGCTAGGACAAGAAGCAATGGGCTTAAATTTCAGCGAGGGCGGTTTAGGTTAGGCATTAGGAAAAACTTCCTAGCTGTCAGGGTGGTTAAGCACTGGAATAAATTGCATAGGGAGGTTGTGGAATCTCCATCATTGGGGATTTTTAAGAGCAGGTTGGACAAACACCTGTCGGGGATGGTCTAGATAATACTTAGTCCTGCCCTGAGTGCAGGGGACTGGACTAGATGACCTTTCAAGGTCCCATCCAGTTCTGTGATTCTATGATTGTTATGTTTCAGAGTAGCAGCCATGTTAGTCTGTATCCACAAAAAGAAAAGGAGTACTTGTGGCACCTTAGAGACCAATGCATCCAATGAAGTGAGCTGTAGTTCGCGAAAGCTCACGCTCAAATAAATTTGTTAGTCTCTAAGGTACCACAAGTCCTCCTATTCTTTTTATGATTGTTATGTAAGCTTGGAAACTGTCAGGAATTGATGTTCTAATGCTGAGACCTCCAAATCAGCCTATGGGATTTGGATGCCCCATCTCCATTTAAAAGAATCAGGCATCCAAATCCCTTAAGAGACTTAAAGGGGCAAGTCAGAGATCAGACAAGCTGCTTAGCTTTCTTCTCACCCCATTCCTAGTGCATAACAAACATTCAATGGGACCAATTTTGCCACCATAACTCAAAGCAATGTCCTTGCTCACAGGGTAAGGTGCTACTTTGCAGGAATAAGGATGGCAGAATCTGGCTCAGTATTATTTAAGGGTAGTCAGCATGGCTAGATCCCAAATTTGTGCTGCTTTTTATTTTTTTCTCATCAGTTTTCCCATCTTTCTATATGAATGCTCTCAAAACAGCTTATTTAATGGTCTCCCCCATCCCCATCTGTCAAGAGGAACCCAACAATAACAAAGGAATGAGAGGTAGGCTTTCAGGAAGAAAACAACCCCCTCCCTCTTCCAGTTTCTAAACAAGGATTTGAAAGAATGATGGTCAGAACAGTCCAACCCCAGGGGGCTGTTCCCCCTTCTCCCACATTATCCTTCCCGGAGGAGCTGCAGTGTCTTTGGAACGAGTGCTTTCTCCCTGTTGTGTGCTTTGCAGGTGCATTGCCTTTTTCCTAACCTCCAACTTACTCAGCATGCAATACAGCATCAGAAGGACTTATGAGCAGTAACCCTTTCAGTCCTGGGGGGAGACAGAACTGCTGTTTGTGCTGTTGCATCTCAATAACCCCAACTGCCAGTCTCTAGGGTTAACAGCCTAGCATGAAATTGACTGGCAGTGAGTAGGCGAAGAAGGAAATGCTGGATATACCATGCAGAGAAAGGAAAATAGTGCCCTCCTATTTAATCATGACATCGGCAATTAGTTAATCAAAACTGGCCAATGAAGTGTGCCAGATGCAACCCTCCCTTGCCCTCTTTCTCTAGCTCCTTACTGCGATGCACACTGCATTGCTTATCAGTCTTGCACCTGCACTGCTGCAGGCTAGGTCTTCACATAAAGCAAAAGGGAGCGCTCAGAAATGAAATCACTCCTAAATCTAGCCCCAGCAATTCATTTTTTCCCCAAGTATCAGAGGGGCAGCCGTGTTAGTCTGTATCCACAAAAACAACAAGGAGTCCAGTGACACCTTAAAGACTAACAGATTTATTTGGGCATAAGCTTTCATGGGTAAGAAGTGTGTGTTTTACCCACTAAAGCTTATGCCCAAATAAATCTGTTAGTCTTTAAGGTGCCAACTCCTCGTTGTTTTTTCCCCACTATGCTTCTTGCAGGCGGAATTTAAACCTTTTCAGCTGCAATCCAATGTCCTTTTCTATAAAGAAAAGTAAGCAGGATTGCATTGCTGGCTTTATTTTGGTATTGCTGGTCTCCACCTGTGCATATTTGGGAAGTCGCTCTTTAAATTGTAAATGGCTAAAAGATTAAAGCCTTTGACTCTGCTTGATTGCAGACATAAGCCTAGAAAGAGAGCTATAGTGTATTGCACTGGACCTTCAAGTCCAACAGACCCCTCTCCCTCGATGGTAAAACGCAACAATTGGCTCTTCAGTAGTT
Source organism: Lepidochelys kempii (assembly GCF_965140285.1). Lineage (NCBI taxonomy): Eukaryota > Metazoa > Chordata > Testudines > Cheloniidae > Lepidochelys > Lepidochelys kempii. The sequence continues at coordinate 73,060,759 of NC_136390.1, read as the reverse complement.
TTTTGTTCTTTCCACTGAGAGGTCCCAACAGGGAGTGCAGGACCATTGCTCATATTCTCAAGGATTCTTACATGCAAGGACCTACAGGGTTACACACTATTATCTGTGTTAGGTATGTGCATAGAGCCATCATGGGAGATGGCAAGAGACTTTTATGAATTTGTTCATTATAGAATCATAGAGTTAGAAGGAACCGCAAGGGTCATCTAGTCTAACCCCCTGCCAAGATGCAGGATTTGTTGTATCTAAACCATCCATGACAGATGAATGTCCAGCCTCCTCTTGAAAACCTGCAGTGAAGGAGCTTCCACAACCTCACTAGGCAGTCTGTTCCATTGTCCTACTGTTCTTACAGTTAGGAAGATTTTTCCTGAGATTTAATCTAAATCTGCTTTGCTGTAGTTTAAACCCATTGCCTCTTCACCTGCCCTCTGTGGCAAAAGAACAACTTTTCTCCATCTTTTTTGTGGCATCCTTTCAAGTATTTGAAGATGGCTGTCATGTCCCCCCTTAATCTCCTCTCTTCCAAACTAAACATACCCAGTTCCTTCAGCCTTTGCTCATATGGCTTGTGTTCCATCCCTTTGATCATCTTTGTCACTCACCTCTGGATCCTTTTCAGTTTCTCTACATCCTTTCTATGCAGTGGTGACCAAAATTGGACATAGTACTCCTGCTTGGTGCTGGTTAGGCCTCAGCTGAGCGGTACTATCACCTCCCTTGACTTGCATGCTGTGCCTCTGTTAATGCAACCTAAAAGTGCACTTGTTTTTTCACAACAGCCTCTCATTGCTGACTCACGTGGAGGTTGTGATCCACCACAATTCCCAGATCCTTCTCAGCAGTACTGCTGCCAAGCCCATTATCCCCCACTCTGTATTTGTGCATTTGGTTTTTCTTCCCTAAGTGTAGCACCTTACATTTATCTTTGCTGAATTTCATTGTGTTGTCTATAGCCCACTTCTCCAATTGATCAAGATCCCGCTGAATGTTAGCTCTATCCTCCAAAGTGCTTGCAACCCCCTCCCAGCTTTGTCTCATCTGCAGATTTGATCAGTGTGCTCTCTATTCCTACATCCAGGTCAATAATAAAGAAGTTAAACAACACTGGACCCAGAACAGATCCCTGTGGAACCCCACTTGAGACCTCCCACCAATCTGATATAATTCCATTCATAGTTATTCTTTGTGGTTGTTTAACCAATTATGTATCTACTTAATGGTAGTTCTGCCAAGCACACATTTCTCCAGCTTACTTATCAGAATGTCATGTGAGACTGCATCAAAAGCCTGGCTGAAGTCCAAGTATATGATGTCCACTGCATTTCCCCCTGTCCACCAAACCAGTTACCCTGTCAAAGAAGGAAATCAGGCTGGGTTGGCATGGTTGGCTCTTAGTAAATCCATGGTGGCTGCTAGCAATTACCCCATCATCCTCCAGGTATTCACAAATGGAGTGTTTTATACATTTCTGTAATAGCTTCCAGGTATCAAAGTCAGGCTGACTGGTCTGTAGTTTTCCAACTCCTCCTTTCTCCCCCTTTCTAAAGATGGGCACTACTTTAGCCCTTCTCCAGTCTTCCACGATCTTTCCTGTCATCCATGAGTTTTCAAATATTATTGCCAGTGAGTCTGAGATTTCTTCAGCTAATTCCTTCAGTACCCTCAGGTGACCTTCTTTACTTATCCCAAGCTGCATCCCTTCCCCTTCATTGTCTATGATAACTTTGCTAGTCATCTGGTCATACGTTGTTTTTTGTGTGAAGACTGAGGCAGAGCTGCTCAATGCCTACTTTGCTTTTCTAACATCTTCTGTTACCAGCTCATCTTCTTCACAGAGCAGTGGACCATACCATCCCTGATCTTTCTTTTTTGTCTGACATATTTGAGGAACCCCTTCTTGTTGTCTCTAACATTCCTAGCCAACTGTAACTCATTCTTTGCCTGGGCTTTCCTGATTTTGTCGCTACATGGACAAAATCCATGGAAGAATTAGGTAAAATTCTTCCACCATCTCATTCAAACATTTCAGCCTAGGAATTATTTGTGAGCTTCAACTGTTTGTGTTCACGAGTTATTGCTCACACTGTGTGATTAGTTATGTTGATCAAATAGTATTGTTTCTTTTCCCTGATTGGATGACTGAAATTGCTGTAAACCGGAGTACGGCTAGAACAAGTCACTTCCACTCTGAGCTTTCATATGAATATGTATTAGGGCAAGTAACAAACCCACTTGTCTGACCTGATCCATGAAGATTTGTTTTTTCAGACATACCACTGAAGTAGTTTCAAGAGTTTTTTGTTTGAATTGTCTACCCCTCTGCCAAATGAGAGCAATGTCATAAGAATGGTCATGATGGGTCAGATGGGTCCATCTAGCCCAGTATCCTATCTGACAACAGTGGCCAGTGCCAGGTGCTCTGGAGGGAATGAACAGAACAGGTAATCATGGAGTGATCCATCCCCATCATCCACTCCCAAGTACTGACAATCAGAGGCTATGGGACACCCAGAGCATGGGGTTGCATCCATTTGACTAATAGCCATTGATGGACCTAGCCTCTATGAACGTATCTAATTCTTTTTTTAACCCCACTATAGTTTTGACCTTCACAACTTCCCCTGGCAATGAGTTCTACAGGTTGACTGTGCGTTGTGTGAAGTAGTACTTCCTTATGTTTGTTTTAAACCTGCTGCCTAGTAATTTCATTAGGGGACCCCTGGTTCTTGTGTTATGTGAAGGGGTAAATAACGTTTCCTTATTCACTTTCTCCACACCATTCATGATTTTATAGACCTCTTATCACATCCCCTCTTAGTTGTGTCTTTTCCAAGCTGAAAAGTCTCAGTTTTTTTTATCTCTACTCAGATGGAAGCTGTGTATTCAAGGTGTGGGCATACCATGGATTTATATGCCAGCATTATGATATTTTCTGTATTATTTATCCCTTTCCTAATTTCTAAAATTCTGTTAGCTTTTTTGACTGCTGCTGCACATTGAGCGGATGTTTTCAGAATAATATCCACAATGACCCCAAGATCTTTCTTGAGCGGTAATGGTAATTTAGATCCCTTCGTTTTCTATGGGATTGGGATAGTTGGGATTGTGGTTTCCAATGTGCATTACTTTGCATTGATCAACATGGAATTTCATTGGCCATTTTGTTGCCCAGGTGCCCAGTTTTTGAGAACCCTTTGTAGCTCTTAATTAAATGCAGAGCAAACTTCAATCTTGAGTAATTTTGTACAGTCTATAAGTTTTGCCACCTTACTGGTTACACTTTTTTCCAGATCATTTGTGAATATGTTGAACAGCATAGTGCCAATACAGATTCCTGGGAGACACAGCTCCATTATAAAAATTGACCATGTATTCCGACCCTTTCTTTCCTGTCTTTTTTAATTAGTTATTGATCCATGAGAGGACCTTCTATCTTATCCCATGACTACTTACTTTGCTTAAGAGCCTTTGGTGAGGGACCTTTTCAAAGGCTTTCTGAAAGTCCAAGTACACTATATCCACTGGTTCACGCTTGTCTGCATGTTTTGACCCCCCCTCAAAGAATTCTAATAGATTCGTGAGGCATGATTTCCCTGTGTGTCTGTTCCCATTGCAGGAGAAATCAGTGATGTGAAGTTAAGTATATTTTTATTGTAACTTGTTTGTTTACACTATGTATACCATTCCTGGAACAGAGATGCTCCTAAACATCATGCAGGCAGTCCTCTGTTTCAGGAATCTCTGCCTGAACACCAATGCCTGAGTTCTCAGGGAGGAATTCTGCCCCAATAATTGACTCTAGTTAGAAAGATTAAGGCAGAGGGAAAACTCTGTTGCTCTTTGCAACAGCTTCCCCACTGAAACTGCATCACAAAACTAACAATATATGATTTCTTTGAGGACTCTATGCTGTTCACACACAGAGAAAAGAAGTGCAGCCTGTAGAAGTATGTGTAACTGTCGTCTGGTGGCACCTTCCAGAAGAGGGTGACCAATTACGGAACAACTTCTTGTGATTGCCCAGATCTGCTTGGTACTCTGTCACTGTTGGAAATGAAATCTGGATTAAAGTGTAATACGGGCAAAGTTCAAGGGTTGGAATTTTTGGTCTGCAGTTGAATAAGATCCTCAAACTGCTTAAATTTCTTGAATCTGCAAAATTTATAGATTCCAAGTCCAGAAGGGACCATTGCGATCATAGAACTTCCCCCAAATAATTCCTAGGGCAGGTCTTTGAGAAAAACATCCAATCCTGATTTTAAAATTTGTCAATGACTGAGAATCCACTATGATTCTTGGTAAATTGTTCAAATGGTTAATTACTTTCAGTGTTAAAAATGTACGCCTTATTTCCTGTCTGAATCTAGCTTCAACTTCCAGATATTGAATCATGTTACATCTTTCTCTGCTAGACTGAAGAGCCCATTATTAAATATTTGTTTCCCATATAGGTACTTATAGACTGTAATCTAGTGACTCCTTAACCTTCTCTTTGTTAAGCTAAATTGATTGAGCTCTTTGAATCTATCAGTATATGGCATGTTTTCTAATCCTTTAAGTAGTCTTATGGCTGTTCTCTGACACTGGACCCAGTATTCCAGCAGTGGTTGTACCAGAGCCAAATACAGCAGTCAAATAATCTCTTTACTCTTCCTGAAAAAGATTCCCCCAAATCTTTTTCAGAGTAGCTGCTTCCCAGGATATACCCCTCCCCCTTTGTGTATGTAGCACCTAAATTGCATTGCAGACTCCTGGGAACATCTTTCTAATAGTATTCAGGGATTTCATTATGCAGTGTAGGCTGGAACCTAGCCGTTCAGAGGTAGGCATAATTGCAAAATGTAGCTGGAAGTTTTCATCAAAATTTTAATAAGGAGCAAATGAGCCAGACTCTTTTTTTCTTCTTCTTTTTTTTTAACCTCAAACTGTTTTTGGTTTAGGCTTGAGTGCAGGTTTAGGGAGATTCTTATCCCACCCCTAATTAATATTGGTCTTAGATCACAGGTGTAGTAAACTAGCTAGTTCTTCTGAAAATTATTGTCAATATCTGATCATGTGAATCAAGGAACTAGAACAGCTACAGGTCTGCCAGTTATGGCATTAGAAATATGCAATATGGGTGAAGGGAGGATTAATATCACAGGGACTACTTAAAGTCAAAGGGCTCCCCTTACTGCATAGAATGCAGTGTGGCCTAATGGATAAAGCCTAAATGGATATAGTTTCATCTCTGACCCTGGCCTGCTGGATGACCATGGGTAAATCACTGTGCCTCAGTTCCCCAGCTCTTAAATGGAGATGATAATACTGACCTCTACTGTAAAGTGCTTTGAGATCTGATAAGTGCTCCTTAAGAGTTTGGTGGTATAATAATAATTCCCATCTTTTCTTTTAACTCCCAGAATGCTGAGTGGCCAGTGTTTTTTCCTATATTTGATGTCCTAGCTCAGCTACTTTCCATTCTGGTATCTAGCCAGATTGATGAAAATTACTATGGACGTACCTAAGCGGCTGGTTTTTCAGAATTTCCTGATGGTAACTCTTAGCATAAAAGAGTAAACAGCAGCTTCCCAGGACCCTGTAAAATGAAAGCTCTAGCAAAAGAGAGGAGCATATGGATCTCATCCAGATAGCAAGAGCTCTCGAGCAAGGGCCAGGCTAATAAAAGGAGCATTTTTACTGCGCCATTTGCAATTTGATTTTCAATTGCAGGCAGTTTTAAAACTGGAGCAAAATGAGATCAGGCAAGAACGGTGCCCTGCTGAAGGCATGTATTATTACTGTTTGTTTATTACATGACTGTTTATTATTTGTAGAACTGTAGTGCCTCCGAGCCTACAGTCCTGGACCACGACCCTGTTGTGCTAAGTGCTGTACAGACACTGGCTAAGATTTTCAAAGCCGCGGAAGGAATTTGGATGCTTAGGTCCCATTTTCTCATTCTTATAACCTTAACATGTCAAGCAGACCAGGAGGAGTTGGCTTCTGCAGGTAATTTCCTTGTGCCAAGAAATGATGAGCAATAGATCGCATTTCAGCTACATTCTGAAATGTCTGTCCATCTGAAACCTGCAAAAGAGAAAAAACCCACCTTCACTTAATAGATTTTGTAATATTTTAGGGCATGTTTTTTTAAATCTAACACTCTTTTCATCCCCAGGGAAATCATGTTCCCCCAAATTATATGGGGTTCCTTATGAACATTTATAGCAATGACTATATGTTGAAGGTGAGAATGTTTCATCCAAGAGAAAGGTGTTCCTAGCAGAATACAAATACAGTCCTACAGACAGCTCATCTCTCTCTGTTTATTTTGTGACTCAAAGAGGATGCATGGCACATGGAGAATCTCTCTGAATGAAAATGTATGGAAATCTATGCACAGCTTCTGGGCTTCCATTCTCCGGAGATTGGGGCTTGGCAAACCACCTGCTGTGTTTTGATTTGAATTTTGTTTTCACCAAAGTGAGACTGATCTCCAATGTGATTTTACTGGGGTGAGGATTAAGCCAGCAGGGCCAGCTCTACTGTTTTTGCCCCCCCAAGCAGCGCACTGAATTGCCGCCACCGCGAGCAGCTGAAGAGATGGGAGCTGCTGCTGAATTGCTGCCGTGGGCGCTGAAGATAGAGGCTGCCGCAGAAACATCCTCACGGTACACGGACTGCTGCCTCTTGCAGATTGACATCCCAAGCACTTGCTTGGAATGCTGGTGCCTGGAGCCGGCCCTGTAAGCCAGGCAAAATAGCAGGACACCCTGTTTTTGTTAGTGGTTTCAATCTGAAACCCCCAGGAGATAGATTGGGTTTGCATGAAATGGAGCCCAGGCTCAACAGGTTTTTGAACCTGGTCCATCTTTCAGGACTGTAGCTATATGCAAAAAAAATTGGCACAGTGACTCACTATGGCAGTATCTGACCAGTTGCCTTGACACATGATTTCTGCTGGAAACAATCGTTCCAAGGTGAACCGATCCCTCGTGAGATCATTGACAGGATAGCTCAATGATTGATTGGGACACTGATCGTGGTAACCAGATCTTTAAAGTTTTGGATCCAAATGTTCAGATGCTTCTCTGTACCTTCAACTGATACAGACCATGGAGTCCTCAGCACTGAGCTAGAAACTCTTCCTGCTTCTGGTCAGGCCAGAAAGAGTGTGGGAAAATGTCTTTCTTGCAGCTTTCCAGCACTTCTGGTCCATGCCAAGAACAGGAAACTTAGGCCCAACTGGAAATAGATGCTGCCCAGGCTTCTGAACCTTAGTGGAGATTTGGATTCCTGATTTGGGCAATGGCAGGGATCAGTCGCTCTGGGGATCAGTTCTTTCATCTTAGCCAAAGTGGCTCATCCAGCCCTACAAACAAATTGTGCTATAGGACCAGCATGAGTTCCTTAGTTGGGGTTGGTCCTGCTTTGAGCAGGGGGTTGGACTAGATGACCTCCTGAGGTCCCTTCCAACCCTGATATTCTATGATTCTATCTGGGTGGTCTATTTGCAGGCAGCTCTTCCAGGTAAGCAGTAACAGAGGCGTCTTACTCTATTGTTTCTTTTATGGATCACTGAGTGCTGTGGTCTGCGGGGACTGCTGGTGTTGCTCATACCGTTATCAGCACTAGCAGTCCAGTCGCAGTGTATTAACAAGGGAGATGCCCCTAAAGACAGTTTTTAAATCAGTCTCTGCTCTTTCCCTTCCTCTTGCTGTTCACCTGTCCACCCCCGCCCCTCCTTCCCCCTTCCCCAGAGTCTCTCCCCCGGGGCAGCGAAGGGCAGATTCTGAAATGCTGACTGTGAAACTTCTTGAAAGCTGGCTCTGCGGCCCTCTGAGAGTGAAACAGACAAATGCCAAACTGTGGCTCAAATTACCTGCCAGAGCAAAGTCAAATGCCACAGGCAGGGATCACTCTGACCGGGCTGCTGCTAGCTGAGATTTGCTTTTGGTGAGCAGCCAGTGAGCTGCCAGTTCAAGGGGGGAAATAGCTTTATTCAACTTCAGGCTCTGAATTCTGCATTCTGTATAAGCAGAGGGGATGAAATCCTGGCCCCATTAAAGTTGATGGCAAAATTCCCATGGACTTCAGCAGGGCCCAGGTTCCATCCCTGGTATCTTTCAAGTGTCTCCCTGAGTAGCACGCGTGATGGCTGTGGCAGCTAGAGATGGAAAGCTGCCAAGGTGCGCATCTGAAAGGAAACAGTCAGATGAAAACTGAAGTGTGATAAGATCAGTGAGGTCAGACTAGATAATTATAATGGCCCTCTTCTGGCCCTACAATCAATTAATCTATCTCCTGGCAAAGGCCTCTTGCCCTAGGTGGCCAAACGGGAATTTCCTGGCTGTGTGAGTTTCAGTGAGATCTTTCATGTTCTTTTACCATAGTCTTGTGTTTGGGTATGTGTTTAGGGTGACCAGATGCCCGGTCGAAAAGGGGACCTGACAGTGTCCAGTCAGATCAACTGACTGGATGCTCAAAGTCTGGTTACTGTGGGCAGGGGAGGTGGGGAGGAGCCGAGTCACCACCTGCACCATCCCCTACTCAGCCGGGGTTGCCTCCTACCTGCATCAGGCAGCTGCAGCTCCCAGATCCAGTTCTGCAGGTGAGTCCCTCCCGACCCGGGTAGGGGAGAGCGAGGGGAAAAGGAGTGAGTGACAGGAGGAGAGGGGAAGAGGAATGAATGGGGGTGGGGCCTTTGGGAAAGAGGCAGGGCAGGAGTGTGGCCTCAGGGGAGAAGAGGCACGGTGAGGGAGGTTCCAGCACTCCTGCTGGAATGTCCATTTTTTAAATATTACAAAGTTGGCAACCCTATCTCTATTATACTGCAGAGCTTCACTTATCCATACTAAGAAGGCACGTGGACTGAAATAATACAAAGCTGTGAAGATTTACTTCTTTCCCAGCCCAGCGAGGAAACATGCCAACGATTGGCAGGAGTTGGTTTCCAATCAGCTACCACATGCCTCTAGATCCGGGGGCTGTGAGACTGAATCCTTGTACCAGGGGACTGGAGGAGGCAGGGTGCCAAACAGGGAAATGAGGGAAGGTAGAAATGAATGCCAGAACCCCTCGGTCTGTTCAAAGTGTGGGTTCTTGAGGAAAGCTGAGCCTGGACTGTTTGGGGTTTTGATGGCATTCACTCTGCTGCCTTTCCATGAGGCCTTTGAACAGAGCAACTTTGAGGAGAACAAATTAATTTTCTTTCCTCCTCTGGGAGCTACTTTAAATCTCATGTGCATTGTACAGAATACAGTGGGTGTATTGTTCCATCCTGCCCTGAGGGAAAATGACAGAACCTTTTATAAATCCTAGCACATTCTTTCATGTGCAGTCTGTGATTGGCCATTTCTAAGTGAAGAAATAATCCTTGCAACAAACATTCTTTGGTGCAAAGCAGCTGCTTGGGACATAACTCTTCAAAAGCAGCCATTGTGCTGGAGGTCTCTGTGCTAATGGAAAGTGGGTTAGATGTTCTGCCTGGGGATGCAGCTCCCTTGATTATCAGGTGTCCCGACTTGTCTGAAAGTGCACATGCAGAGTCATTGCTCTGAACCGTTTGGAGGCACAAGGACTCTCTTGTTCATAAGCCTTATTTTGGCTGCCACCTTTGGGCACACTGCTCTGTTTCAGTCACCAGTGGCACATGGCTCAGGGAGCTGAATTGTGCACGTCTTCAAAGTTAACCTTTGACCCCAGATGTTCAAAGGCAGGCCATTCTGACAGGAATTCAGTCTCCATGCTGAGGTAGCTTTGCACTGTGCCCCGCATCCTTAGGAAGTGTGGCTTCAGTGACCGTCTTCTGTGTCCTGACCAGCTCAAAGCAAGTTCAGCCACCTCATGTAGACAGGATTTTCTTATCAGGGGGGCATGAGGCCCCAAGGCAGGCACAGGATTGGATTTTAGCAGAGTTGCCGTGGGGAACTCCATTCAAAGGCAATCCTCCCCAGGGAACTAGAGGTCACTGTGTCAGTGATGAATGATGTACATTTTGCATTGATACAGGGTTACTTCAGCATCCTATTTAAAGGGCTTTCTTCACCAGTTTGGCACTTGGGCATAAAATATATAAAGTTGATTAGGATTAATATTTTTATTTACTATAGTAAAATAAGTATCAAAATACCCTTCCTAAGCCATCAGGTGTAAGTAGGACCCTACCAAATTCACAGTCCATTTTGGTAAATTTCAGTCACAAGATTTAAAAAATCATAGATTTCATGATTTCAGCTATTTAAATTTGAAATTTCATGGAATTGTAATTTTAAGGGGTCCTGATCCAAAAAGGAGTATGTGGGCAGGGTTGCAAGGTTACTGTAAGCGGGGGTTGTGATCCTGCCACCCTTAGTGCTGCCTCTGGAGAACAGCGGCTGCTGGCCGGGAGCCCAGCTCTGAAGGCAGAGCTGCTTCCAACAACAGCGCAGAAGGATGGCATGGTGTGGGATTGCCACCCTTACTTCTGCACTGCTGCCTTCAGACCTGAAGCTGGAAGAGGAGACTGCCTGAGACAGTGTCTGGACAGCTTGTCCGATGGGACTTTGTTATCCCAGAAGGGGGCACTCTTAGTTGCCCGTGTACTTTATCTGTCCATTTGTGCAACACAAGTGAGTTAGGAAGTGTTTGGGGGTGCAGCTGGGAATCAGAGTAAATGCTCAGAAGAAAGACCTGAAAGAAGAGGATGGAGTGGGGTTTTCAGAAGCAATTCAGCCTTGACTTGAGCTTGCTTCCATTGACCTCAGTGGGAGCAGAGTTAGGCAAATGCTGAGAGCTTGTGAATATCCACCTTGAGCTGCCAGTGAGACTCACAGAGGCTGTGTCTACAATGAGGCCTGTCAGGAATTCTCCCATCATTGGCCTGGCAATCTTGGCCATGTGAGCGTAGACCAGCCGCCTGCCTTGTTACCCCCATGTCACCTGATTCTGCTCAGAGAAGGTCGAGACCAACAGGTAGTAAGATCACTGGTGGCCCATCTAACTAATGCTTGTACTGTTGCTAATACCCATGGAACTGCACTGGAGTGAGACCAGTGGTGGGAGAACTCCTTCAGATTCACAGCAGACATGACCCAGCCCAATCTTTGTTTGCATTCATAGGAGTAAAACATCAGCCTGAGTGGAGTTGTGGCTGGGAAGGAGGGCAGAACAGTAGGTCTCCTTGGTCCTGGCATGTGAGGAATTTTGGAACTGCAAGATTCAAAACACAGACAGGCCGAGACTGTAAAGGGGAACTGAGGAAACTCTCTTGATCTGGGATTTAAGAGCTAAGACTTTGCTGAGACTTAGTCTGGATTTGCTGGAGCTGTACTTGTCAATCAAAGGATTCTCTGACTGCTGCATAGGAGCTGGGGTACTTAAATGTGAAATGGATTACCCTGAAACTTGAGATGCTGATTTTTCCTTTTAACTAGGTCAGTTATTAAAGCTGACAGTGCTGTAACCACCTTGGAGATTTGGCTTCTACTAGCAAAGGCAATGCTAGTAACCCTAAGAGGCAGTCTGCAGTTGGCTATGTACAACATAAAGCCCCCAGGTTGTTAACCAGACAGTCACTGAATGAAAACAGTGCAGCTCTGTAATGGACTCTTGTTATTTCAACTTGCATGAAGTATCTGGGAGTTCCCAAAATAGCAGGCCTTCGGGAATTTCTTCCCATCAGCAGCGTTTTGTGTCACAGATGAACTTTCTGCAAATTCCACTTGGAGAGACTTAGGTCTCTTATTTTCTTTCACTATCCAGAACTAATTCCATAACAGCTCTGCACTGCTGTTTGATCCTTGCTCATCACAACCAAGTGGTCTTCTCGTCCATCCTCCCTGTGGAAGGAAAAGGCCTGGGCAGAGACCATTGAATCATGGAAGTCAACGAATGGCTACGCAGGTGGTGTCGGAGAGAAGGCTTTGGATTCTTTGACCATGGGATGGTGTTCCAAGAAGGAGGAGTGCTAGACAGAGACGGGCTCCACCTAACGAAGAGAGGGAAGAGCATCTTCGCAAACAGGCTGGCTAACTAGTGAGGAGGGCTTTAAATTAGGTTCACTGGGGGAAGGAGACCAAAGCCCTGAGGTAAGTGGGATACCGGGAGGAAGCAGAAGCATGTGAGAGGGCAGGGCTCATACTGAGAAAGAAGGACAATAAGCGAGTTCTCAAGTGCCTATACACAAATGCAAGAAGCCTGGGAAACAAGCAGGGAGAACTGGAAGTCCTGGCACAGTCAAGGAATTATGATGTGATTGGAATAACAGAGACTTGGTGGGATAACTCACATGACTGGAGTATTGTCATGGATGGATATAAACTGTTCAGGAAGGACAGGCAGGGCAGAAAAGGTGGTGGAGTTGCACTGTATGTGAGCTCTGAGCAGTCATACTGCTCCCTTAAGTATGAAACTGCAGAAAAACCTGAGTGTCTCTGGATTAGGTTTAGAAGTGTGAGCAACAAGGGTGATGTCGTGGTGGGAGTCTGCTATAGACCACCGGACCAGGGGGATGAGGTGGACGAGGCTTTCTTCCGGCAACTAATGGAAGTTACTAGATCGCAGGCCCAGGCTCTTATGGGAGACTTCAGTTACCCTGATATCCGCTGGGAGAGCAATACAGCGGAGTACAGACAATCCAGGAAGTGTTTGGAAATTGTAGGGGACAATTTCCTGGTGCAAGTGCTGGAGGAACCAACTAGGGGCAGAGCTCTTCTTGACCTGCTGTTCACAAACCGGGAAGAATTAGTAGGGGAAGCTAAAGTGGACGGGAACCTGGGAGGCAGTGACCATGAGATGGTCAAATTCAGGATCCTGACACAGGGAAGAAAGGAGAGCAGCAGAATACAGACCCTGGACTTCAGAAAAGGAGACTTGGACTCCCTCTGGGAACTGATGGGGAGGATCCCCTGGGAGAATAACATGAGGGGGAAAGGAGTCCAGGAGAGCTGGCTGTATTTTAAAGAATCCTTATGGAGGTTACAGGGACAAACCATCCCGATGTGTAGAAAGAATAGTAAATATGGCAGGCGACCAGCTTGGCTCAACAAATGAAATCCTTGTTGATGTTAAACACAAAAAAGAAGCTTACAAGAAGTGGAAGATTATAAAAATATTGCTTGGGGAAGCAGGAGTGAAATCAGGAAGGCCAAATCACACCTGGAGTTGCAGCTAGCAAGAGATGTTAAGAGTAACAAGAAGGGTTTCTTCAGGTATGTTAGCAACAAGAAGAAAGTCAAGGAAAGTGTGGGCCCCTTACTGAATGAGGGAGGCAACTTATGACAGAGGATGTGGAAAAAGCAAATGTACTCAATGCATTTTTTGCCTCTGTCTTCACAAACAAGGTCAGCTCCCAGACTACTGCACTGGGCAGCACAGCTTGGGGAGGAGGTGACCAGCCCTCTGTGGAGAAAGAAGTGGTTCGGGACTATTTAGAAAAGCTGGACGTGCACAAGTCCATGGGGCCGGATGCGCTGCATCCAAGAGTGCTAAAGGAGTTGGTGGATGTGATTGCAGAGCCATTGGCCATTATCTGTGAAAACTCATGGCGATCGGGGGAAGTCCCAGACGACTGGAAAAAGGCTAATGTAGTGCCCATCTTTAAAAAAGGGAAGGCGGAGGATCCTGGGAACTACAGGCCAGTCAGCCTCACCTCAGTCCCTGGAAAAATCATGGAGCAGGTCCTCAAGGAATCAATTCTGAAGCACTTAGAGGAGAGGAAAGTGATCAGGAACAGTCAGCATGGATTCACCAAGGGCAAGTCATGCCTGACTAATGTAATTGCCTTCTATGACAAGATAACTGGCTCTGCGGATGAGGGGAAAGTGGTGGATGTGTTGTTCCTTGACTTTAGCAAAGCTTTTGACACTGTCTCCCACAGTATTCCTGCCAGCAAGTTAAAGTAGTATGGGCTGGATGAATGGACTATAAGGTGGATAGAAAGTTGGCTAGATTGTCGGGCTCAACTGGTAGTGATCAATGGCTCCATGTCTAGTTGGCAGCCGGTATCAAGTGAAGTGCCCCAAGGGTCAGTCCTGGGGTCGGTTTTGTTCAATATCTTCATAAATGATCTGGAGGATGGTGTGGATTGCACCCTCAGCAAGTTTGCAGATGACACTAAACTGGGAGGAGAGGTAGATATGCTGGAGGGTAGGGATAGGATACAGAGGGCCCTAGAGAAATTAGAGGATTGGGCCAAAAGAAATCTGATGAGGTTCAACAAGGACAAGTGCAGAGTCCTGCATTTAGGACAGAAGAATCCCATGCACCGCTACAGACTAGGGATCGAATGGCTTGGCAGCAGTTCTGCAGAAAAGGACCTAGGGGTTACAGTGGACAAGAAGCTGGATATGAGTCAACAGTGTGCCCTTGTTACCAAGAAGGCCAATGGCATTTTGGGATGTATAAGTAGGGGCATTACCAGCAGATCGAGGGACATGATCATTCCCCTCTATTCGACATTGGTGAGGCCTCATCTGGAGTACTGTGTCCAGTTTTGGGCCCCACACTGCAAGAAGGATATGGAAAAATTGGAAAATGTCCAGCGGAGGGCAACAAAAATGACTAGGGGACTGGAACACATGAGTTATGAGGAGAGGCTGAGAGAACTGGGATTGTTTAGTCTGCAGAAGAGAAGAATGAGGGGGGATTTGATAGCTGCTTTCAACTACCTGAAAGGGGGTTCCAAAGAGGATGGATCTAGACTGTTCTCAGTGGTAGCAGATGACAGAACAAGGAATAATGGTCTCAAGTTGCAGTGGGGGAGATTTAGGTTGGATATTAGGAAAAACTTTTTCACTAGGAGGGTGGTGAAACACTGGAATGTGTTACCTAGGGAGGTGGTGGAATCTCCTTCCCTAGAAGTTTAAGATCAGGCTTGACAAAGCCCTGGCTGGGATGATTTAGTCAAGGATCGGTCCTGCTTTGAGCAGGGGGTTGGACTAGATGACTCCTGAGGTCTCTTCAAACCCTGATATTCTATGAACCATATGCTGAATGACAGTGTGGCACGGAATAAGAAAGCCAAGCCAAATGCATGCGAGCAAAGAGTTCTGAGCTTGGGGGGGCCCATGTTGGCCAGTCTCACTGTTACGTTTCTTCTGAGGGTCACTTCTTCCAAGAGTTTAGGATGTACTGACTTAGATGCAGGTCTGGTCAGCCAAGTGCTGCTGCTGCTGCTGACCAATGGACATCTGACCTCTGAGGGTTTGCAGTGACTCAGATGCTGTGGCTTGTTTATGCAAGACAGGCTGTGCATGGGCAACCAGATTTTTCAAAGGGGAAAAACGAGGCCTCCCTATAGTGGGGAGGTGGAAAGGGCCATGGGTCAGTGGTTTTGGTGGCGGTCAGGGACAAGTAACAAGTAGAGACATGCTGACTCCTCCCTCCTGCCCTTTCTGTCTTTTCTCCTTTACTGCACCAGCCTGCCTTGCTGTCTGTATTTAACCGGCTGCTTTCCCTTGCCATGGCTGTGCTGTTTGTAAGCCCACCTCTCCCCGATCTACCAGAGGACTGAGCCAGCCTCTGACTCCAGCCAGGTTCACCTCTGGGAAGGGTTGGCTCAGCCTTTGGGGAAGTCGGTGGGAGACCTCGGGGTAAAGTGACAACATGTAACAGCCCTAGTGAAGGATAGGTCTGGAGGCCCACATTCACTCAGCCACCTGCTGTCAGTTTCACCAGGCAGTGACTCCCTCGGATGGCCAGTCTGCAAACGAGCTGGTAGAAAACACTGGAGGGTTCCCAAACCTCCAGGAATCCCAAGACAGGCCCTGAAAAGAAGGGCCATGCCAGGTCTTCAGGGACTCGTGGTGACTGCCCTCTCCCACTCCTTCACACTTCCCAGTGTGGGTGGGGGGTGTGGCTGGAGTGCTCTGACTTTTCTGGGGGACACAACAACCATAGCAGCTCAGGGGAAGGTAGCGGGAAGTCAGATTTGCCTCCAAGTCTCTACAGTCTGGCATTGGTTAGGCAAGTGACTTCTGCTTTTCTGTGCAGCTCTGTTCTTTTAACCTCATCCTAGCAAACCACCTCCTCTCCACCCGTCTGGTGCAACATCTTGGACATGTAGACATGCACTTGTCTGTACAGCACCTAGCACACTGGGGTTTTGATTTTTGATTGGGGACTATGGTCCTATAAATCATGTGATCTTAAGGGCCTTCCCTCCCATCCCCTCAAAACTACTATGACCTTTACTTGTGACTACAGCTGGAGGAAAGTCAGGAAAGGGAAGAAGCTGGTTCCTCAGAGTTGTGCTGAGAGATTGCTCAAACCCGGGGAAAAACCGAGAAGATCCATAGCTTTTAAAGCAAGCAGGATGGGAAACAAATCAAATCTGCTGCTCTATTCTCAGGTCAGAAATCCAGGTAGCATTCTGAGGACCACCGGAGCTTCTCCAGCAAAATTCTCCAGCCTTCTTTCTTCTGCCAAGCACACGTGTCTCTTCCTCTTCTGCAGCAAAGGACCCAGAAATGCAGGCGCCTGAAATCTCTGCTTTTTAGTGGGTATTAAAGTGTCAGTGAAGAAATCCACAGAACATGCTTTGCCTTCTGTTCCTTCGCACACTGTATTCTTAGGGGCAATCTGGGCAGCAGTGGAATTGCAGTGATCTGGTTTGAAAATGCTCTGACTTTCATAATCTTCTTTTGTGCTCCCACCACGAGATCATCATTTCTTTTCTAGCTCAGTTTTGTATTAAACTTAGACGTCCATCTTTTGTTTTAGTCATGTGCCCTGTAATCTACTGGCGCCTGCTGCAAGTATATACTGTTACGTTCTAATCCAACTGCCTCGAATGCAAAGCAAGAGAGCACTGGCAGGCAGTCAGGAAATGGCACTTTTGTTTCTGTGGCAGAAATCAACGCTAGTTCTATGCAATACACTCCGAATGCTCTGCCTTTTATTCACCCAGGCAGCTGCATGATCCTAGTTTGGAGATGGGCAAGGACATGGCTGCCAAGTTCTGCACAGCTCCGTGTGTGTCATTCTATGCCAATTAGTCCATGAGACAATTTGCATAATTGTCAGTGATTTGCATGAAACCCTTGCATGAGCTTTGTGATGTGGATTTAGCACTGATGAAAGGCACTGGCTTCAGAGCCCTGATGAGTGAAGTTCTCTGTTTATCTACAAGGCAGCAGGATGGCAGGCTTCTCACACACACTGGCCTGTCAGGACACCCAGTCATAAGAACATAAGAATAGCCATACTGGGTCAGACCAAAGGTCCATCTAGTTCAGTATCCTGTCTTCCAGACGTGATGCTTCAGAGGGAATGAACAGAACAGGTGATCATCAAGTGATCACCATCCCGTCGCCTATTCCCAGCTTCTGGCAAACACAGGCTAGGGTCACTTCAGAGCATCATTTTGCATCTCTGCCAAGCCTGGCTAATCACCATTGATAGACTTATCTAGTTCTTTTTTAACCCTGTTATAATCTGGACCTTCACAACATCCTCTGGCAAGGAATTCCACAGGTTGACTCTGCGTTGTGTGAAGAAATACTTACTTTTGTTTGTTTTTAAACCTGCAGCCTATTAATTTCATTTGATGATCCCTCATTTTTGTGTTAGAGAGTAAATAACACTTCCTTATTTACTTTCTCCACACCCCTCATGATTTTATAGACCTATATCATATCCCCCCTTAGTTGTCTCTTTTCCAAGCTGAAAAGTCCCAGTCTTATTAATCGCTCCTCATATGGAAGCTGTTCCATACCCCTAATCATTTTTGTTGCCCTTTTCTGTACCTTTTCCAATTCCAATGTATATTTTTTGAGATGGGGTGACTACATCTGCACACAATATTCAAGATGTGGGCATACCATGGATAGAGGCAACATGGTATTTTCTGTCTTATTATCTATCCCTTTCTTAATGATTCCCAACATTCTGTTTGTTTTTTTGACTGCCGCTGCATATTGAGTGGATGATTTTGGAGAACTATCCACAATAACTCCCAGGTCTCTTTCTTGAGTGGTAACAGCTAATTTAGACCCCATCATTTTATATGTATTGTTGGGATTGTTTTCCAATGTGCATTACTTTGCTCCGTGCTGATCTGGGGGGCATCATTCCTCTCCCACGCTCTCTGCTCGATGACCATCGCTAGTACCAGGACTTGCTCCAGAGGGTAGCAGCAGACTTGGGGCTTCTATTAGAAGAAGTCCAGGACCCATAACAGCAGCTCCTGGACTTTCTTCAACCCCAGGAGCTCACTTAGGTGGCTCTATCCATTCTTCAACTGGTGCAGGCAGTATGGTGCACTCCTGCCTCCTGTGCCCCCACACCAAAGAGGGTGAAGAGGTGGTATTTCATGCCTGCGAAACAGGCAGATTTTCTCTTCACACACCCACTCCCAGCTCTCTTGTTATTCACGTGGCAGCAGAGCAGGTAAGCCAGCACCCACAGAAGTCTACTCCTCCAGACAGGGTGGCACAGAGGATGGACCTGCTAGGCAGAAAAGTATATTCCTCAGTGAGACTACAGTTCTGGATTGAAAACTACCAGGCTCTGCGAGCCAAGCATGACTTTAATAATTACAGTAGGCTAGTAGAGTTCAAGGACAACCTGCCACCGGATCAACAGCAGCAATTCTAGGCGCTGGTAGAGGAGGGGTGAATGGTGGCCAGGTTGGTCCTCCAGGCTGGTGGGGATGCAGACAATATGTCCTCTTGTTCTCTAGCCACTCTGGTCATTATGTGCTGAGACTCATGGCTACAATCGTCCGGCTTCCCCAGGCATGTCCAAAATACAGTCAAGGACCTGCCCTTTAATGAGAACAAGTTGTTCCACGAGAAGATGGACAAATCCCTTTATTTGCTGAAGGACTCCAGGGCTACACTATGGTTCCTTCGTATGTACACCCCAGCCCCAAGACGCAGGCAGCAGAGACAACCATTCCATCCATGACCACACTCTCCCTACCTGGACTACTACCAATGCCAACAGGAGGTACCATGTATGCAGAATGGTTCAAAATGGCCGTACTTGCCCACCTCCACCACAATCACCTCTTCGACTCTTTCCCAGCAGCAGCCAAAACCTCAGTTTTGACATGCAGGTTGAGACCCATGAACCTTCCCCGATGACACCTATGGTGCCCTGTATCATCTTTGGGAGCCATCTTCCCTATTCATCCACAACTGGGGAGAAATTCCCATGGAGAGTTGGGTACTGGAGATCATCCACCACAGATACTCCATAGAATTCCTCTGGTTCTCACCTCATCAACACCCCACCCTGGACTTCCCCAACAAGAAGTGGACACTCTGCTCTTCCAGGGGGCCATAGAACCTGTCCCACCTCAATACAAGAGAAGAGCCGCCTTCTCACTCTACTTCCTCATCCCAAAAAAGGGCGGAGAGCGCCACCCCATTCTAGGTCTTCGGATGCTAGACACCTTTACCAGAAAGTCCAAATTCCATATGGTAACACTGGCATCGATTATTCCCTCCATCCCCCAGGGAGTCTGGTTTGTGCTTCATATTGAAAGGCACACTTACTTCCATGTAGATGTTCATCCTGCCCACTGCAAGTTTCTCCATTTTCAGGAAGAACACCAACACTACCAATTTTGGGTCCTTCCGTTTGGTATATTGACATCTCAACAAGTGTTCAAAGAGGTCTTCTCTGTGATAGCAGCCCAAATGTGCCATTTTGGCCATTCAGTATACCCCTACCTTAACAACTGGCTCCTCCTGCTGCTATCGCACCAGGAAGTAACCTCTGCGATCCTCGTCCTTCACACGCTATTAGCATCAATGAAGAAAAATCAGTATCGAAAGCTATACAGATGATACACACGCCAATAAAGTGTCTCGACTCCATCGTGGTGAGAGTTTTCCTTCCAGCAGACCACTTCACAACACTGACGTCCTGCATCGAAGACCCTACACCATGGTCCGCCACTGTCTCTCTCTCCTTGGCCATATGTCTACCTGCTTCTATGTGACACCACACTCAAGTCTCCATATGCGTTGCCTCCAGATGTGGCTCCTCTGTCTACAGACCCAGCACAGACCATATGCAGACCAGAATTCCCCAGACCGGGCTAGCCTCCCTCACGTGGTGGGCAGATCCTTCCAAGGTCATGACCGACACCCCCCTTGTCGCTCCCACACCACAGGTCACTATCACAATAGATGCCTCCCTCATGGGTTGGGGAGCCCACCTGGACCCGCCACATGACCCAGGGAGGGTGGATGCCATGGGAGGCCAGGATGAACATAACCATGCTAGAGCTCTGAGCAGTCCATTTAGCATGTCAGGCCTTTCCCCCACTCATTCAGTCCTTCCATGTTTAACTGCTCTCTGACAACTTCATGGCTATGTTGTACATCAACCAGCAGGGCGGCACCAAGTCACCCTCCCTCTGTTTTTGAGTCTCTTTGCCTTTGGAACTGGTGCATAAACACCACGTAACACTTCAGGCCATGTAACACTTCAGGCCATGTAAGTACTTTGAAAATCCACTCCCTGCACTGCATATGAACCCCAAGAAGAATTCAGTATCCCCTGCCTATGCTAACTCATCCAGTGAGTGACAAAGTTCCTCCTCTGCCTTGGTGGGTCCTGCGCTTTTTGATGGATTTGCTCACCTGAGAGGTTCACGGCAGCCCTCAGTTTGGCTGTTTCTGCTAGAGGCTCAAACCTGCCATTCACTCAGCTAACTTCATCACTGGCCAGCATGGGGGAAACGGAGAATAATCTCCACAGTCTCGGTTGTCCCACCTAATGGGTCAGGGACAGGCCAGATCCCTTTCCAAATTAGACCTTCCCTTCTGGTGTTGTCCTCCTGTGTCCGATCAGGAGTTGGGGGGAAGCCGGGCCAGCCCTCTACACCGGGTTCCAGCCCAGAGCCCTGTGGATAGCAGCTGTCTACATCTCCTGTATCAGCTGCATGACCGCTACAGCTACAACTCTCTGGGCTACTTCCCCTTGGCCTCCCCCCAGCACCTTCTTTATCCTCACCACAGGATCTTCCTCCTGAAGCCTGATCACACTTGTACTCCTCAGTCCTCCAGCAGCACGCCTTCTCACTCCTTGCATGCCCTCCACTAACTGATGGGAGGTCCTTTTTAAACCAGGTGTCCTGATTAGTCTGCCTGTCACAATTGATTCTAGTATATTCTTAATTGGCTCCAGGTGTCTTAATTAGCATGCCTGTCTTAACTGGTTCTAGCAGGTTCCTGATTGCTCTAGGGCAGCCCCTCCTCTAGTCACTCAGGGAACAGAAAACTATTCCTCTAGTGGCCAGTATATTTGCCTTCGACGAGACTCCTGTACCCTACTGGTCTGGTCTGTCACAAGTATAATCAGTCTGAAAACCATTAGCCATCATTGTTTCATGATCAGTTCTACATTTTCAAATATATTTATTTCAATTTCAACACAGAATACAAAGTGTACAGTGCTCACTGTATTTCATGTAGAGCTGATCATGAAATAAGCTTTCTAAAAGTATACCTTAGCTATGATAGTAATTTAAATGTTATTACACAGTCTGCATTACAGTCTGAATTTACTTAGACTGTAAGTTCTTTGGGGCAGGGATCATCTTGGGGAAATGGTAATACGAATAATAATAATTAATAAACAGCTGCGTATCATCAGGGGCCTCATTTCAGAAAAATTCCTCGGGGCAGTAGAAGTTGTGTCAGCATGTAGAACATGCTTAACATTATATCCTGCAAAGTTGGGGCACTGGGCGGGGGGAGAGGGAGACAAAAAGTGGAAGACATAATGGATCATATAGACTAGGGGTTCTCAAACTGGGGGTCGGGACCTTCAAGGGGTCGTGAGGTTATTACATGGGGGGATCACAAGCTGTCAACCTCCACCCCAAACCCCGCTTTGCTTCCAGCTTTTATAATGGTGTTAAATATATTAAAAAGTGTTTTTAATTTATAAGGGGGGGTTGCACTCAGAGATTTGCTATGTCAAAGGGGTCACCAGTAAAAAATGTCCTGCAGCATTCTAATCAATGGGAGTTTTACAGTTCACTTCAATAGGCACAGGATCAAATTCGCACAGTTTCAGCCTCTTAATATAGCAACTCTGAGAGCAAAAGTCCTTTGGAACACAGATCAAATCATTTAAGATTAAAACTAGCTCCCATAAAGTTTCTATAACCTGGAAAATCTGACTGTTGCTTCACTGTGGAGAGTGCACAAAAAGAACCAGAAGCAGAACAAACTAAAGACAGTACTCCAAACAGTCAGTAACATGAGCTGTTCAGTTGACACCACCATTGAATCAAGTTGACTGAAGGAGGTCTGATTTTTCTTGGCACCCTTGCAAAGTGCAAATGTTTAAATAATAGCATCAAGAAGCTAAGCGCACATTGTTTATAGAGAAAGCAATCCTTTTGTGTGACTTGAAGCTGTATTTTTTTTTCTTGTACGTGCTGGCATTTTTAACACCAGAACAAAGCAGTCATTAATTGATCACAATTTACCAGAAAGAACTTTCTCTCAGGGTATTATGGATTTTTCTTCCTCTTTTCTTTCCATACAAATAAGGTAATTATTTTCTTTAGACCAACCAGGAATCCTGCATTCTTTTGCCAGACATAGAGTAAGGAGGAGTGCTGGGTAGAGACGGGCTCCATCTTACGAAGAGAGGGAAGAGCATCTTTGCCAGCAGGCTGGCTAACCTAGTGAGGAGGGCTTTAAACTAGGTTCACCGGGGGAAGGAGACCAAAGCCCTGAGGTAAGTGGGAAAGCGGGATACCGGGAGGAAGCACAGGCAGCAATGTCTGTGAGGGGAGGGCTCCTGCCTCATACTGGCAATGAGGGGCGATCAACAGGTTATCTCAAGTGCTTATATACAAATGCACAAAGCCTTGGAAACAAGCAGGGAGAACTGGAGGTCCTGGTGATGTCAAGGAACTATGACGTGATCGGAATAACAGAGACTTGGTGGGATAACTCGTATGACTGGAGTACTGTCATGGATGGTTATAAACTGTTCAGGAAGGACAGGCAGGGCAGAAAAGGTGGGGGAGTAGCACTGTATGTAAGGGAGCAGTATGACTGCTCAGAGCTCCGGTACGAAACTGCAGAAAAACCTGAGTGTCTCTGGATTAAGTTTAGAAGTGTGTGCAACAAGAGTGATGTAGTGGTGGGAGTCTGCTATAGACCACCGGACCAGGGGGATGAGGTGGATGAGGCTTTCTTCCGGCAGCTCACGGAAGCGACTAGATCGCATGCCCTGATTCTCATGGGTGACTTTAATTTTCCTGATATCTGCTGGGAGAGCAATACAGCGGTGCATAGACAATCCAGGAAGTTTTTGGAAAGCGTAGGGGACAATTTCCTGGCGCAAGTGCTAGAGGAGCCAACTAGGGGGGGTGCTTTTCTTGACCTGCTGCTCACAAACCGGGTAGAATTAGTGGGGGAAGCAAAAGTGGATAGGAATCTGGGAGGCAGTGACCATGAGTTGGTTGAGTTCAGGATCCTGACGCAGGGAACAAAGGTAAGCAGCAGGATACGGACCTTGGACTTCAGGAAAGCAGACTTCGACTCCCTCAGGGAACGGATGGCCAGGATCCCCTGGGGGACTAACTTGAAGGGGAAAGGAGTCCAGGAGAGCTGGCTGTATTTCAAGGAATCCCTGTTGAGGTTACAGGGACAAACCATCCCGATGAGTCGAAAGAATAGTAAATATGGCAGGCGACCAACTTGGCTTAATGGTGAAATCCTAGCGGATCTTAAACATAAAAAAGAAGCTTACAAGAAGTGGAAGGTTGGACATATGACCAGGGAAGAGTATAAAAATATTGCTCGGGCATGTAGGAATGTTATCAGGAGGGCCAAATCGCACCTGGAGCTGCAGCTAGCCAGAGATGTCAAGAGTAACAAGAAGGGTTTCTTCAGGTATGTTGGCAACAAGAAGAAAGCCAAGGAATGTGTGGGCCCCTTACTGAATGAGGGAGGCAACCTAGTGACAGAGGATGTGGAAAAAGCTAATGTACTCAATGCTTTTTTTGCCTCTGTTTTCACTAACAAGGTCAGCTCTCAGACTGCTGCGCTGGGCATCACAAAATGCGGAAGAGATGGCCAGCCCTCTGTGGAGATAGAGGCGGTTAGGGACTATTTAGAAAAGCTGGACATGCACAAGTCCATGGGGCCAGACGAGTTGCATCCGAGAGTGCTGAAGGAATTGGCGGCTGTGATTGCAGAGCCACTGGCCATTATCTTTGAAAACTCGTGGCGAACCGGGGAAGTCCCGGATGACTGGAAAAAGGCTAATGTAGTGCCAATCTTTAAAAAAGGGAAGAAGGAAGATCCTGGGAACTACAGGCCAGTCAGCCTCACCTCAGTTCCTGGAAAAATCATGGAGCAGGTCCTCAAAGAATCAATCCTGAAGCACTTGCATGAGAGGAAAGTGATCAGGAACAGCCAGCATGGATTCACCAAGGGAAGGTCATGCCTGACTAATCTAATCACCTTTTATGATGAGATTACTGGTTCTGTGGATGAAGGGAAAGCAGTGGATGTATTGTTTCTTGACTTTAGCAAAGCTTTTGACACGGTCTCCCATAGTATTCTTGTCACCAAGTTAAGGAAGTATGGGCTGGATGAATGCACTATAAGGTGGGTAGAAAGCTGGCTAGATTGTCGGGCTCAACGGGTAGTGATCAATGGCTCCATGTCTAGTTGGCAGCCGGTATCAAGTGGAGTGCCCCAAGGGTCGGTCCTGGGGCCGGTTTTATTCAATATCTTCATAAATGATCTGGAGGATGGTGTGGATTGCACTCTCAGCAAATTTGCAGATGATACTAAACTGGGAGGAGTGGTAGATACGCTGGAGGGGAGGGATAGGATACAGAAGGACCTAGACCAATTGGAAGATTGGGCCAAAAGGAATCTGATGAGGTTCAATAAGGATAAGTGCAGGGTCCTGCACTTAGGACGGAAGAACCCAATGCACAGCTACAGACTAGGGACCGAATGGCTAGGCAGCAGTTCTGCGGAAAAGGACCTAGGGGTGACAGTGGACGAGAAGCTGGATATGAGTCAGCAGTGTGCCCTTGTTGCCAAGAAGGCCAATGGCATTTTGGGATGTATAAGTAGGGGCATAGCGAGCAGATCGAGGGACGTGATCGTTCCCCTCTATTCGACATTGGTGAGGCCTCATCTGGAGTACTGTGTCCAGTTTTGGGCCCCACACTTCAAGAAGGATGTGGATAAATTGGAGAGAGTCCAGCGAAGGGCAACAAAAATGATTAGGGGACTGGAACACATGAGTTATGAGGAGAGGCTGAGGGAGCTGGGATTGTTTAGCCTGCAGAAGAGAAGAATGAGGGGGGATTTGATAGCTGCTTTCAACTACCTGAAAGGGGGTTCCAAAGAGGATGGCTCTAGACTGTTCTCAATGGTAGCAGATGACAGAACGAGGAGTAATGGTCTCAAGTTGCAGTGGGGGAGGTTTAGATTGGATATTAGGAAAAACTTTTTCACTAAGAGGGTGGTGAAACACTGGAATGCGTTACCTAGGGAGGTGGTAGAATCTCCTTCCTTAGAGGTTTTTAAGGTCAGGCTTGACAAAGCCCTGGCTGGGATGATTTAACTGGGAATTGGTCCTGCTTTGAGCAGGGGGTTGGACTAGATGACCTTCTGGGGTCCCTTCCAACCCTGATATTCTATGATTCTATGATTCTATGATTCTATTCTGCATGCTGCTCCTCTTGGAGATTACAAAACAAGGCTGAAATATTTCTCACTACTCAAGTTGCAGGTGGCCTGTACGTTACTTGGGTAAAATATATTACAAGTAGAAGCAGAGCAATTCCTACAGTCACACACAACTCCTGCTGACTTCACTGGGACTTTACCTGAGTTAGGAGTGAAGGATTTGAGAAGAAAATGCAGGGTGCTGGTGACCAAGACTTGATATTTTTAATAGCTGTCTATTTAGAAAGTATAAGCCATTTTACAAATCATTGCCAGGCAGGTTCCATGAATGCAATATTAACAATGACAAAAATGAACATATCACTTTTTGAGGAAGAGACACACAATGCAATGACATTGCCCAGTGTCTCTACAGGACATGGTAATACCACATTAGAGGACTGACTTCTTTCCATCACTATGGGGGGCAAAATCCTGGCTCTGTCGAAGTCAATGAGAGATTTGCCATTGATTTCATTAGAGCCAGGATGTCACCCTTTGTTTCTAGGAATTTTCTTAAACTGCAAAACAATTCACTCTTTGCTCATTAACAAACTACAGCAGGTCTATTATAGTAATCAATTTTGCAAAAAGACAATCCAATGCAATTGGTGGAGGTTTTTCACAGATGAGTTTGCAATATATCTGAGCATTGTATAAATGGCAACCAAATATCAGTATCTCTGTCTATTTTGGTGGGTGTACTCGATGAATGAATATTATTTTTACCATAACCACGATCTTCCATATTTTTTGGAACCATTCCTCTAATGTGGGGGATTTTTGCTTTGCCATTGAGGAGCCATCAATTTAATTTTTCCTTTTTAGTATATTTCTTGTATTTAATTGCCGAGTACAGAGCTAAAGGTGAAGTTAGCAGGTGATACGAATACAATTAACAGAAGCTGTGAGTATTTGTACAGATTAGCTCCATGTTAGAAGCTTTATCATCTGCCCTTGGAGAGGTAGGTAAGAGTGCAGTCTATTTGCCAGTGCAATTTTCACCTGGGTGAGTGCTGTGTTAGGATAAGTTGAAGGACATTTAGAACATTAGCACCATTTGGCTGGAACCAGGGTGAAATCAGATGTGAACGAACTGTGGTCCCAAGTATGAGACAGGTGGGAACCATGCTATTGTTGCCTTGAAGTTGTGTCAAAGAATTTGCACATTTCTAATAAGAGGGAGAAAGCAACTGCAGATACCACAGACGTAAGGGTAGGGGTCCCACATAGATTGGAGGCCTCGGAGGCAAGAGGGCACAGGGCAGGGAATACTGTCTCCTATAATGGTTATTTCAGCCTCAGAGGTACCCAGCATCCACCCTCCCTGCTCCCACAGTCCTTATGTTAAACCACAGTGGCCAATGGAAAGCTTTATTAATGTTTATTTATATACAAATACCCATATGCATACATTTGGGGATAGCCACCATCTTGGATAGCAGCAGGGATTAAATCAGGGGCCTCTGGAGCTAAATGTCTGATTCGCTTCAGCTGGAGCTAAAAAGCCAGGCTCTTCAGCACAGAGTTGTAGCAGACTCAGACTCTGTATGATTCAGGCACACAGTCACGTGCACAAGGACCACAGTTCTATTTCCACAAGTATTGATGGTGGCAGTGTTTGCCTGGTCATTTGTGGGGTGGGGATTACCTGGGTGAGTGTGCAGAAACAATAACCTAACAGCAACCTATCTGACCAGCCACCCAGTGCGGACGGAGTACTCAGAGCACTGACTGTGACTGTAAAATGATGAGTCATCCCTGACCTAGAGCCTGATTAAGACACATGCACTGATGAGTCATGCTGTGCTGGGTTCCAGCCAATCCACAAGCCAGGAACTGGCCTGGTGACTCTTAGGGCGAGTATAGAAGCCTCACAGCAGCTTAGTTTGCTCAACATTGCTCTAGGGCTTGGAACGCTTCCTTGTTTAACAGTGGCAACAGCGTCCGCAAGCCTTGCTCTAGCCCTGTTCCTTGTCCTGCTCCATCCTAGCTCTCACTCCGGCCTCATTCCAGCCCCGCTCTAGCCTCCTAATTCTGGCTTTGATCCCTGACTCCAACTGCAAGGCCCGACCACCCCCATCATGCTTTCTGACAGTGGTAAATCATTAGTTCAGGAATGATCCAAAAAAGGGGTTTTTGTCAAGTAAATTGTTCACTGCAATTCAGTTGCCGATCTCTAAAATAGGCACTGATTCAGCAGAGCACTTAAACCTGTATTTAACACCCATTGAAATCAACAAAACTTAATGAGATGCTTAAATTAGTGCTTTGCTGAATCAGAGCCCAAAGACTCACCTTTCTTTAAAATCCCCCGTCATGCCCCTCGATCTGTTTTGCCCCATGGCTGTCAGCCCCGGGCGGCTGGGGGTTCAGTTAATACAGAGAGCTGGATAATGGAGGCTTGAATAATCTGGGTTCTACTTCTTTATGTTTTTATTTTTTCATAAAATGTAAAAACTAATGATTCTCTGTAAAAATGGAAATTCCATGTTTTTCTGTGGCAAATGGATTTCTAGGATCCCAGGTAACAAGTTCACACACAGTCCTGTAGTGTTCCCCCATGTCATGGACCTATGCACATACACAGAAAATATTGTTGTGCACCCTATGGGACTGGATCTCTTCTTTCTTTCAGGCAATCAATGGATTTGTCATTGCAGTCACGGCAGACGGTTCTGTCTTCTACGTCTCGCCTACAGTTCAGGACTACCTGGGATTTCATCAAGTGAGTAGCATTTTTTTCCTGATTTAAGAAGAGGGTGGTGTAGTTTAAACGTGATCAGTTGCTAATGTCCATTACTAGCTGAGAGGCTGTTTCTTCTCTTGGAAGATCATAAGATATAATACACACCCACACACACATATGTATATTAGAGCTGTTGATTAATCACCATTAACTCACACAATTAACTAACAAAAATTAATCATGATTAAAAAAATTAATCGCGATTAATCGTAGTTTTAATTGCACTGTTAAACCATAGAAGACCAAATGAAATTTATTAAATATTTTGGATGTTTTTCTGCATTTTCATATATATTGTATTCTGTGTTGTAATTGAAATCTAAGTGTATATTATTTTTATTACAAATATTTGCACTATAAAAATGACAAACAAAAGAAATAGTATTTTTCAGTTCCCCCATACAAGTACTGTAGTGCAATCTCTTTGTCATGAAAGTGAAACTTATAAATGTAGATTTCTTTTGTTACGTAACTGCACTCAAAAACAAAACAATGTAAAATTTCAGAGCCTACAAGTCCATTCAGTCCTACTTCTTCTTCAGCCAATCAGTAAGACAAACAAGTTTGATTACATTTACAGGAGATAATGCTGCCGCCTTCTTATTTACCATGTCACCAGAAATTGAGAACAGGCATTTGCATGGCATGTTTGTAGCCAGCATTGCAAGGCATTTACGTGACAGATATGCTAAACATTCGTATGCCCCTTCATGCTTCAGCCACCATTCCAGAGGACATGCTTCCATAAGGATGATGCTCATTAAAAAAATAATGTGTTAATTAAATTTGTGACTGAATTCCTTGGGGGATAATTATATGTCCCCTGCTCTGTTTTACCCGCATTCTGCCATATCGTTCATGTTATAGCAGTCTCAGACGATGACCCAGCACATGTTCATTTTAAGAACACTTTCACTGCAGATTTCACAAAACGCAAAGAAGAACCAGTATGAGATTTCTAAAGACAGCTGCAGTGCTCAACCCAAGGTTTAAGAATATGAAGTGCCTTCCAAAATCTGAGAGGGATGAGGTGTGGAGCTTCCTTTCAGAAGTCTTAAAAGAGCAACACTTTGATGCGGAAACTACAGAACCTGAACCAGCAAAAAGGAAAATCAACCTTCTGTTAGTGGCGTCTGACTCAAATAATGAAAATGAACATGTGAAAATGAACATGTTATCGAGTCCTCAGCATGAACGTATGTCCCCTGGAATGGTGGTTGAAGCATGAAGGGACATATGAATCTTTAGCGCACCTGGCACGTAAATATCTTGCAACGCCGGCTATAACAGTGCCATGAGAACACCTGTTCTCACTTTCAGGTCACATTGTAAAGAAACAGGCAGCATTCTCTCCTGCAAATGTAAACAAAATTCTCTGAACAAGTAGGACTGAGTGGACTTGCAGGCCCTAAAATTTTACGTTGTTTTATTTTTGAATGCAGATTTTTTGTACATAATTCTACATTTGTAAGTTGAACTTTCATGATAAAGAGATTGTACTACAGTACTTGTATTAGGTGAATTGAAATATACTATTCCTTTGTTTTTTTACAGTGCAAATATTTGTAATCAAAAATAAATATAAAGTGAGCACTGAACACTTTGTATTCTGTGTTGAAATTGAAATCAATGTATTTGAAAATGTAGAAAACATCCAAAAATATTTAAATAAATGGTATTCTATTATTGTTTAATAGTGTAATTAATCATGATTAATTTTTTTAATTGCTTGACAGTCCTAAAATAAATATTTGTGTGTGTGTATGTATGTGTACACACACACACTAAATATTTCCCTCTCATACTGTTTAAATAGGTAAATAAAATGATGAGTTCACACTATTGTGGCTCTTTTGGGTAATGTTGATGGCTAATTTGTCTCTGGAAGCACTGAGGTCCGAGTATCACTGCTACAGAATTTAAAAGTATGTAATTATAGCATTAAACTGCACTTCACTTGCTGTACATTTTGCCAGATTCATCATTTTCCTGTGCAAAGTGAGTGTGCATGCTTTGCACTGGTGGAAATGACCTAGGTCAGGTGTAGGGCACCAGCAAAGCAGCTCTGTTAAGTAAAGCAGAGTAATAATGAACATTTGCTGGTGTGTTTGTAGCCCAGCTAAGTGGGCTTCAGGGTGAACTCAGCCATCCCCAGAATTGCAGTTAAGGAAGGGGGGATAACTCAGTGGCTTGAGCATTGGCCTGCTAAACCCAGTGTTGTGACAGCCCTAAAATAAATATTTTTATGTATATATGTGTGTATATGTATGTATGTGTATCCTTGAGGGGGCCATTTAGGGATCTGGGGCAAAAATTGGGGATTGGCCCTGCTTTGAGCAGGGGGTTGGACTACATGACCTCCTGAGGTCCCTCCCTATGATTCTAAGGCAGCATTTCAAATCCAAATGCAGATGTGTTACCTTCATACTTACAGAGTGAAATCCTGGCTCATTGAAGTCAGTAGCAAAACTCCCATTGACTTCAATGGGGCCAGGATTTCCCCCAGGGCATTATTTGAGAAAAACAACATGCTTATGTCATTAAAGATGGTGTTGTAATACATATGCATAAAGGGACAGAAATAAAGGTGTACAATGAAGCCTTCAAGTTAGCAATTGTATGGAGTATACATGTATATTCTCTTTACACAATTCCTTCTTCTGAAAAATCTATTTTGTTTCCTGCCACAATGTAGTTATAAAAGCACTATCCAAAGGTAACATATTTTTTCCCCGTGTCGGTTTCTGAAATAAGCCGTCTGCTTCATCTCAGCTGGAAAAAAGCAACAACCTCAGTCAGATTTTTTTCTTTTTTTCTGTAGTTTGTGAAATGCCAGCTCCGATCTTAGTGCCTATTATGTTTCCCAACATAAACAGAGGTAGACAAATACATTGTTTGTTTGTTAGCAATTCTCTTTCTCATCCACACACATACAATCCCAAAAACCAATTGTTTGGGGTCAAACCAAACCCAACATTGTTCAAATTTGTCAGGAAATCAATTAAAAAAAATATTGTGGGTGAAAATAAATATTTCATTTGACAAAATAAAAATGTTTTGTTTGGATTCCAACCATTTACAACATTTTTATCATGTTTTTGAATGAAAATTAAAGGACCTTTTGAACCAAAAAGTTGAAACCTTTTTGTTCAGAAAATGTTGAAACAAAACATTCCATTTTTTCAGAACTTAAGTGTTTTTTCAACTGAATTAATGTGTTGAAATCAACATAAATTCACAGAATGTTTCCATGTTGCCATATCTGCATTTTTCTCTGGAAAAAGTTATTTAAATTGCAAAAAATTTCACCAGCTCTGAACATAACTTGCTTTTCCCCTCCCCAGAAGCAAACGATTTTTATTGACTATTCTTAGCAGTAGGTGCAGTGTATTAACACCCTACCTCACTTCATTTTATTCTCCAAAGCGTTTCCTTCCTTGATTGGCATTTATGTCAAAAATAGCTATCAGATATCAGTATGTAGTACTTCAGGGGTTGAAGAATGGCACGCTCCTACTTATTCTCTGCCCCATCTCTTGTCACTATCGTTTAGCATGATTAGGTTCTGTTTACAGTAAATCCATTTTCTTCCCATTCTGTTTGTTTCCAAGTTTGCCACTGCATCATGCTTTGAATGCTAAAGACATAGTAGCAAGTATAAAGGATTTTTAATTTGAGTTCCTATACAACCAGGGAGAAAAGTGAGGTCATCTTAGGTTTAATTAACTTGTCCCACATTTTGTAAGACAGCTGAAGGGTCTTTAAATACAAGCCAGCAAGCCAAAACACTGGATACACTGCATACATGAAGCCTGGTAAATATTGTGAGGTGCTTAGATACTACAGTAATGTGACTATATAAGTAGCTAAGATGTGATGGTCAGCATAGTTTTAAGTCTCTTTAAGTCCCAGCATAGTTTTAGTCCCTTTCCTAGCCCCAAACAGGGCAACTCTGAAAAGACCTCAGACCATGTTGAGGCTGTTAATATCAACAGTGGGGCATTCCCTGTACTCCAGCTGGTGCCCTCTTTCCCCAAAAACCCGTCCCATGGATTGGTGTGTGGGAAGGGACAAGAATCTCCTTGCCAGCCCCTGAAGACCGAGGGGTTAGGAGGTACAGGCCAGCCAGTTATCCCCTAAAAGGGGGAGGGCACAGGAGATCATTTTTTTGTCCCCTCTATCCCCAATCCAAGGAGACACACAAGGAGATCAATCGTGTGGCCAGAATTTGAGGAAGGCCCCTGACCCTGCATCTGTCAAATGGGAGCTGCTTTGGGGAAAGGATGGTCCAAGACTGGCCTTACGAGAGTTTTGAACGCCACCCCCAGCAATTTCAAATTGTTCCCTCTTGTACTTTCTCATTTGGCTCTGAACGTTTAGCACAGCCCCTCACCATACTGTTGGGGACACTGGGGCATGGCCACTAGGTAACTCGAGGGGATGGAAGACCACGAGTGTCGATGAAGCCCCCTCGCACTAGGCCCCGGTGTCCTTGCCCCCCCCCCCCTCCTGCCTGGAGGCACTCGCAGCAGCTCTGCGTACTAGGCCCAAGTGTCCTTGGCCCTCCTGCCTGGAGGCACACACAGCAGTTATGCTGAGAATCTGCAACAGTATGTTGCAGAGTCAGACTGCCTGAAACTAAGCAAGGCCAAACAGGGGAGATATGGAAGAACAATGCTGAATAAAGCAGCTTTATGTATAGTTTAACAAATGATACAGAGAATCAGGGAACTAGCTGGGAACTGGATTGGCTGGCTATATGGATACTTGGGGCAGCTTGCTATTGGATAAGTATGCTGAGAAAAAGGATGTATAAAAGCCTGTGTAACTTCCTGCTCTGTTGTGCAGGATTTGAGATTTTATTCTCCCTGTACCTTTTTGCAGCTGCAAATAAACTTTTCTGCTTCTCCACCCCGTTGTGATTATTGGGTGTAGCACACCGGGTAACGAACCACTCAAGCTGTTGTTCAGCCTCTCGGCACTGGGTGCCGGCAACAGCTTTTGGCGTCCCTGGGTGGGCGACGAGGCTGCAATTTAGCCTTGCCCAGACCCCTCCTGGAGGTCGAGGATTGCGGCGAGAACCGACGCCCAGCGCGCACCGGTGAGTTCATCGGGGGCCTCGGAGGAGACGCGATTTGATCGACCCCAGAGGGCACAATGGTGCAACGCACTCATATAGTGGAGAAGCTGTTGTGGACGGCGGTGAAGAACCGGTCCCTTAGACATGGGGGAGGAGCAGCTGCAGGCCACGGTGAAGAACCGGTTCCTTGGATAAGGTAGGATCCTTTTAAAATCCGGATTATATGCTCTGTTGGAACCTGGGGACGCCCAGAGTTACCCTGTAGGTATGGGACAGGGACAGAGCTCAGAGGTTAGGGCACAGTGTACGCCCCTAGAGTGCATTCTAGCAAACTGGAAGGTATTTGGTGCGGATCCAATGACTAAGAGCCAATTAAAACGATTCTGTACAGTTGACTGGCCTCAATATCAACTAGAGGACCAGGAGTGGTGGCCACCAGGAGGGTCAATTAATTACAACACGATCCTTCAGTTACTCCTGTTCTGTCAGAGAACAAGGAAATGGAATGAACATATGTATGCGCATTTGTTTCTGACTTTATGTACTCGACCAGATATTTTACAGCGCTGTAATCTGACTCCGACTGGTTCGGTAGTAGCTAATGTTAGTCCCCAGACCCCCACCTCCACTGTAATGGCAGAGCCGATGTCCCCTTCGGCCCCCACACCCCCACCTTATAAGGGTAGGATGCCTCGGGTTACAGAGATTGCCCCCTCGGTGGGACTCTATCCTTTGCTTACCGAGACTGTTGTGGCTTGCCCAGGGGCAGATGGACGTCAGGCTACCACTATGCAAGTTTACACCCATGTGCCATTCAATCCAATAGACTTAGCAGCTTTTAAAACACAGGCTGGGGAATTCTCAACGAACCCAAACAGGTTTATTTCAGTCTTTGAGGGGTGCCTCAGTAGTCACAAGCCGATTGAGACGACTGTAATATCCTCCTGAGAACCCTGTTGTCTGAGGTGGAGAGGGATCAGGTTACAGCTACG
The DNA here is from genome assembly GCF_965140285.1 of Lepidochelys kempii. NCBI lineage: Eukaryota > Metazoa > Chordata > Testudines > Cheloniidae > Lepidochelys > Lepidochelys kempii. The sequence continues at coordinate 73,026,298 of NC_136390.1, read as the reverse complement.
GCAAGGGGAGCGTCAGCTTTCAAGTGAAAGAAAGGAAGCTATCTGTCAAGTTCCTACCCCAAGTAACCGTAAGCGGCTCAGGGCATTTCTGGGTATGGCAGGCTTTTGCAGGATATGGATCCCAGAGTTTGGACTGTGGGCTAAATCCCTGTACGACTGTGTAAAAGGAGTGGATCTACCCCTTCTATTGGACCCCAGAGGCTGATAGGGCATTTAAAATCCTGAAAAGAAAATTGATGGAAGCCCCAGCTCTGGACCTGCCGGATCTCTCTAAGCCGTTTCAGTTGTATGTACATGAACGAAGGGGGGTGGCCCTAGGAGTGCTCACACAGCTGTTAGGAGCATGGAGACGTCCCGTGACTTATTTTTCTAAGCAATTGGATCAGGTTGCAAAGGGTTGGCCGGCATGTTTACGGGCGGTCGCAGCTACTGCCCTATTGCTTGAGGAAGCCGAGAAGCTAACATTGGGAGGGGTTATGCAAATCTATACTCCCCATATGGTCCGAGCCTTATTGGATGCAAAGGGAGGGCTTTGGCTCACCCAGGCTCGGATTGCTCGGTACCAGGCTAAGCTGTTAGAGAACTCTGAAGTCACCCTACAGCCTTGCCCCTCCCTTAACCCAGCCACTCTCTTGCCAGAAACAGAGAAACAAAAACATGACTGTTTAGAAATCATAGATGTCCAGTACTCCAGCCGTCCGGATTTAAAGGATGCACCCCTCCCAAATGCAGATTATGAGTGGTACACTGATGGTAGCAGTACTGTAATAAATGGGAAAAGGAGGGCGGGTTATGCTGTTGTGACCCTCCATGACACTGTGGAAGCTGAAGATTTGCCTGCTGGGACCTCTGCCCAGCTTGCTGAACTAATAGCCCTGACCCGTGCACTTGAACTGTCAAAAGGAAAGCGGGTCAACATTTTTACTGATTCAAAGTATGCTTTTGGTGTGCTGCATGCTCATGCTGGCCTATGGAAGCAAAGGGGAATGCTGACAGCCCAAGGCTCCCCAGTCAAGTACGGGCCCCAAATCCTCCAGCTCCTAGAAGCTGTACAACTCCCCTCGGAAGTGGCGGTGGTACACTGTAAAGCCCATCAAAGGGAGGATCAAGATGTGGCCAGAGGTAACGCCCGGGCAGGTAGAGAGGCTAAGCATGCTGCCACCCTGCCATCCCCTCAGGCTGAGAACGCCCATATGCATGCCCTTATCCCATCAGTAGGGGAGCTTCCAACCCCTCAGTACTCTGGGGAGGAGAGACAGCTAACTGACAAACTCAGTCTCCGGGAAAAGGAGGGATGGCTCCATTCCCCGGAAGGGAAGGTCCTCTTACCAAAGGGCCTAATCCGGCCAGTGCTGCAGAAACTACATCAAACCACTCATGCTGGCAGGGAAGCACTTATCCAGCTAATGGGAAAATACTTTATCACTTCCGGACTCCGACCCCTGGCTGCCCAGGTACAAGCGGACTGCTTAGTCTGCCAAAAGAATAACCCCCGACCGGGACATCCTGTGCCACCAGCTGCCCTAGAACCCACTCCGGGCCCCGGACAAGTGTGGCAAATAGACTTTACTGAGTTTCCCCAGACCCAAGGGTTCAAATATCTCCTTGTTATAGTGGATCGGTTCAGCGGATGGCCAGAAGCCTTCCCCTGCCGTAACTGCACTGCCAGAACAGTGGCCCTCAAGTTTGTTAAGGAGCTCATTCCTCGCTTTGGACTCCCCCTGTGGATGAAATCTGACAACGGGACACATTTCACGTCAAAAATCATTCAAAGCATCTCACATGCCTTACGGATCCCCTGGAAACTCCATACGCCCTGGAGACCGCAAGCCAGTGGGGTAGTGGAGCGTACCAATCAGACCCTTAAACGGCATCTCTCAAAAGTGCCAAGAAGCCTCACTGCGATGGCCTGATGCTTTGCCCCTCGTCCTACTCCGTATCCGCGTTCTCCCAAAGGGTAGATTAGGGCTCAGTCCCTTTGAAATTATGTTTGGAAGGGCATGGCCCATGAATGGCACCCCGGTTCTGTCAGGGGAATGGGAGTTGGGTAATGTTTTTTTGTCACAGTATATGTGTTCCCTGTCTGCTGTTCTCTTGTCTCTTCACAGGTATACCAAGGATTCCCAGCCTCTCCCCTTGGACTCTCCCGTTCACTCCTTACAGCCCGGTGACTCTGTGCTTGTTCGCATCTGGAAAGACGAGCCTCTCCAGGAAAAGTGGAAAGGACCCTATACCGTCCTGCTGATCTCCCATACAGCGGCAAAGATCGAGGGACACAAGAACTGGATCCATCACTCTCGTCTGAAGGCAGTACCTGCCCCCTCGTCAGCAGAACAGTGGACCGTCCAACCTGCTGACTCCTCATCTAGTGACGATCTCGGGCTAAAGCTACTGTTTAAAAGACACAAATAGCGGGCACCTTAATGCTAAAATGGGCCCACCCAGGTACTGGAGACCCTGGGTTGGGAAGACTCTGGTAATAATTAATTGGGTAACATTGTTATTCTCTGTATTGGTATTTCCAAACTGTGCATATTGGGAGCATAACTCCTTTGTTTTGCTTGCGCACCATGTTGCTACTTTAACAAACCAGACTGATTGCTGGGTATGTGCTCCGACTCCACTGTCCCCAAAACGGGAATGCCCCTTGACATGCTGCCCTTGACCCTAGCAGAATTAGCCACCACCAAAGAGCAGGAAAGAACGAACTCGCCGTTCTGGAATAAGACCTCTTTACAGCAGGCCACCTATCAGGACCAGGAGTATTCAGTTGCAGTACTCACTGAGGGAGTGTTATGTTTTACCCGAAACCAATCTGATCACTATGGGCGTCCTGTGGGAAAAAGCTCCTGTGTTATTACACAGTGGGCTGATGGGTATTGGATAAAGACCAACAGGGGAGGCCAACAGTGTGGGTGTAATGGTTCCTCCCCTTTTAGGGAAACACAAATAATCTTACCACAAAAAAGGGGTTTGGAAATGTAACTTGCCGTCAAGTTAACATCTCCAATGTAGCAAGCCCAAGTGAGAAAACTCAGAGCCAAGGCTGTTGAGTGTTCTCAAAGGGGGGAGTTGTTGGGGACACTGGGGCATGGCCACTAGGTAACTCGAGGGGATGGAAGACCACGAGTGTCGATGAAGCCCCCTCGCACTAGGCCCCGGTGTCCTTGCCCCCCCCCCTGCCTGGAGGCACTTGCAGCAGCTCTGCGTACTAGGCCCAAGTGTCCTTGGCCCTCCTGCCTGGAGGCACACACAGCAGTTATGCTGAGAATCTGCAACAGTATGTTGCAGAGTCAGACTGCCTGAAACTAAGCAAGGCCAAACAGGGGAGATATGGAAGAACAATGCTGAATAAAGCAGCTTTATGTATAGTTTAACAAATGATACAGAGAATCAGGGAACTAGCTGGGAACTGGATTGGCTGGCTATATGGATACTTGGGGCAGCTTGCTATTGGATAAGTATGCTGAGAAAAAGGATGTATAAAAGCCTGTGTAACTTCCTGCTCTGTTGTGCAGGATTTGAGATTTTATTCTCCCTGTACCTTTTTCCAGCTGCAAATAAACTTTTCTGCTTCTCCACCCCGTTGTGATTATTGGGTGTAGCACACCGGGTAACGAACCACTCAAGCTGTTGTTCAGCCTCTCGGCACTGGGTGCCGGCAACAATACAACCAGCATACGGGTCATTTTAAAATTTTTAAACATGTCTGTCTTGCCTTTTGATGGAGGGAACAACTCCAAACCAGTTGGGGTGTGCTGCTCCGTTAGCCCATGCATATGGAATCCTTCATACATGTTATGAAGTGGGTTCTAGCCCACAAAAGCTTATGCCCAAATAAATTTGTTAGTCTCTAAGGTGCCACAAGGACTCCTCGTTTTTTTTTCACATAGCAGAGTCTGGAACAGAATCCTGGATCTTAACACTCCTGACCCTGGGAGAGTCTCAACCTGAAAAGGCACTTGGTGGCCTATGCTAATAGGTAGTTTTAAAGATTGCTGTGTAAAGTTTTTGCACAGCACATGGCCTGGGAAGATACTATGGACCAATCGTTGAACATGGTGCCAGGAGGGAAATCAGGTAGTGTTTGGAATGTTTATATTTATTTTTCTGTTGCTATCCTTTGGCTTTCAGCTGAAACTGTTAATTCTTTGATGCTGAATTAAAAAGTAACCCTAAAAGCCACCCAAACTGAACTTCATGAATGCCCTCCACCATGGCCTAAGCAGTGGGAGAAGGGGAGAGATTCATTAAATGGAAGAGTCTGTTTGATTTCCAGGAGGCGTGGGAGGAAATCCTCAGGCACCCTGGTTTGAAAGTCGTTTTATATTTTGCATAGCCTGATGGATTGATTCAGTCCACATGTCCCTTGTACGAGGTCCAGGAGACTGTTTTCTCCTTTCTGGTGGGAATGCTTCCCAGCCAGGTGGCCTCTGGCTTTGAATGCCACAGTAATACAAGTCATAAGATTATAGTCCCACTTTCAGAGCCTTCATGTCTTAACAACCATGTAAAAGAAGCGGTGAGAGATAAAAAGGCATCTTTTAAAAAGTGGAAGTCAAATCCTAGTGAGGTAAATAGAAAGGAGCATAAACACTGCCAAATTAAGTGTAAAAATGTAATAAGAAAAGCCAAAAAGGAATCTGAAGAACAGCTAGCCAAAAACTCAAAAGGTAATAACAAAATGTTTTTTTAAGTACATCAGAAGCAGGAAGTCTGCTAAACAACGAGTGGGGCATCTGGACAATCGAGATACAAAAGGAGCACTTAAAGATGATAAAGTCATTGTGGAGAAACTAAATGGATTCTTTGCTTCAGTCTTCACAGCTGAGGATATTAGGGAGATTCCCAAACCTGAGCTGTCCTTTGTAGGTGACAAATCTGAGGAATTGTCACAGATTGAAGTGTCATTAGAGGAGGTTTTGGAATTAATTGATAAACTTAACAGTAACAAGTAACCGGGACCAGATGGCATTCACCCAAGAGTTCTGAAAGAACTCAAATGTGAAATTGCGGAACTATTAACTGGTTTGTAACCTGTCCTTTAAATCAACTACTGTACCCAATGACTGGAAGATAGCTAATGTAACGCCAATATTTAAAAAGGGCTCGAGAGGTGATCCTGGCAATTAAAATGATCAGTACCAGGCAAATTAGCTGAAGCAACAGTAAAGAATAAAATTGTCAGACACATAAAAGAACAAAAATTGTTGGGCAAAAGTCAACATGATTTCTTTAAAGGGAAATCGTGTCTTACTAATCTGTTAGAGTTCCTTGAAGGGGTCAACAAACATGTGGACAAGGGGGATCCAGTGGACATAGTGTAATTAGATTTCCAGAAAGCCTTTGACACAGTCCCTTACCAAAGGCTCTTACGTAAATTAAGTGGTCATGGGATAAGAGGGAAGATCCTTTCATGGATTGAGAACTGGTTAAAAGACAGGGAACAAAGGAATAAATGGTAAATTTTCAGAATGGAGGGGGGTAACTAGTGGTGTTCCCCAAGGGTCAGTCCTAGGACCAATCCTATTCAACTTATTCATTAATGATCTGGAGAAAGGGGTAAACAGTGAGGTGGCAAAGTTTGCAGATGATGCTAAACTTCTCAAGATAGTTAAGACCAAAGCAGACCGTGAAGAACTTCAAAAAGATCTCACAAAACTAAGTGATTGGGCAACAAAATGGCAAATGAAATTTAATGTGGATAAATGTAAAGTAATGCACATTGGAAAAAATAACCCCAACTATACATACAATATGATGGGGGCTGATTTAGCTACAACTAATCAGGAAAGAGATCTTGGAGTCATGGTGGATAGTTCTCTGAAGATGTCCACGCAATGTGCAGCGGCAGTCAAAAAAGCAAACAGGATGTTAGGAATCATTTAAAAAAGGATAGAGAATAAGATGGAGAATATCTTATTGCCCTTATATAAATACATGAATACTTAGAAGTAAATACAAGAAGTAAATCTTGAATACTGTGTACAGATGTGGTCTCCTCATCTCAAAAAAGATATACTGGCATTAGAAAAGGGCAACTAAAATGATTAGGGGGTTGGAACGAGTCCCATATGAGGAGAGATTAAAGAGGCTAGGACTTTTCATCTTGGAAAAGAGGAGATTAAGGGGGGATATGATAGAGGTACATAAAATCATGAGTGGTGAGGAGAAAGTGAATAAGGAAACGTTATTTCCTTGTTCCCACAATATAAGAATTAGGGGCCACCAAATGAAATTAGTGGGCAGCAGGTTTAAAACAAATAAAAGGAAGTTCTTACACAGCGTACAGTCAACCTGTGGAACTCATTACCTGAGGAGGTTGTGAAGGCTATGACTATAACAGGGTTTAAAAGAGAACTGGATAAATTCATGGAGGTTAAGTCCATTAATGGCTATTAGCCAGGATGGGTTAGGAATGGTGTCCCTAGCCTCTGTTTGTCAGAGGATGGAGATGGATGGCAGGAGAGAGCACTTGATCATTACCTGTAAGGTTCACTCCCTCTGGGGCATCTGGCATTGGCCACTGTCGGCAGACCGGATACTGGGCTGGATGGACGTTTGGTCTGACCCAGTATGGCCATTCTTATGTTCTTATTCTCCAGCTAGTCTGAATGACTCGAACATGTGGCTGATTTAACCACTTTGCTATGCACTTGTCTCAGTGGCAGTTGTCAAAGGGTCTGCCAGCTACGCTTAGTCAGTTTGGCAGTGCTGAGGAAGCCAGACCATGCACAGGTGTTGAGCCACAGACAGGGGATACGGGCTGCAGAGCAGTGCTGCTGCGATGAATTAGTTGTGCCTTTCAGTTCTTGCTCCATGTGGCTCCCAGCTGAATGGGTGTTCAATGGTGCATTCCCTTTGATTTCTTTTCAGTCAGACATCTACCAGAGTGTACTGGAGCTGATCCACACGGACGATCGAGCCATGTTCCAATGCCAGCTGCATTGGTCCTTAAACCCACCTCCATACAAAGAACTGGAGCAGGGCACAGATGGTGAGTGACCAGGGCTGAGGGAACACAAGACTGTTTGTGCAGTGAGATCCATCTTCATGACTACTGCTGCCTGAATGAGCTCTACGGGAAAAGCCCTATGGAGACTGACAAGCCCGAAGCGCTGAGACGTGCTAAAGCAAACAAAGGGCTGTAAAGCACAATGGGAATTGTAATCCCACTGGGAATCCTATCCTTACATTAGAGCCCAGCTCACGAAAGCCAGGTGGTGGGGGAAGGCAATGTAATTTGTGGCTGCTTTGTGCTGGATGCTGTTCTGTTGTTCTAAGTGGAAGAATCAAAGCTGTTTTGATGGGCAATGGAGAGCCAGACCAGTTAGAAAGGCCAAGGAATGGAGGAACCAGAAAACTCACCCCAGTGTGTCTAAGCTGTGTCTACCAGCTTATTTAAAATGGAAAAAAACCTCTCTCTAGAGAGAGTGCCAAACCCACTCTTCCCTTCTCAAGGTGGTACAGGGTTTCCATTCATGGCCTCCCACAGAATGGGAAGCTATACCTCCACATATGGCTCTGAGAAGAGAGGGGCAAGAGCCAAGATATAATATCTGCTTGGCTCCATGCCAGACCCACTGCCCATCAGAGTCAATGGGAGTTTCTATCCCAAGAAAACCTTGAAAAAATCATGTGGCTGCAGCACCTAGATCTGATGCATAATATTGACTTTCCATCAGCATGAAGGTGGTACTGCTGCCACCCAGAACTTCTCATGGCCTTTCCCAGCCCACCCCCATACACAGCGCAGATCCCTGTGAGCCAAAGGAGCCATTGCACAGCTCCACCTCTGGCAGCTCCCACAGGGAACAGCCACTGCGGCACCGAATTATAGGTTTAAGGCCAGAAGGGAGCACTATCTAGTGTGACTTCCCAATGTGGGTATACAGACACGCGCCAACTCTGTTGGAGATGGCACGCTAAAAATAGCAGTGTGGCCATGGTGGCACGGGCAATGGCTCGTGCGTACCACCTGAGTACAAACCTACCCCACCCTGGGTACATATTAGGTGACTATACACCCTTGGAAGCACCCTTCCAGCTGGGGTGTAGACATGCCCTAAGACAGTAGAAAAGGCTAGCTGATGTAGCCATACTGGTATAACTATATTGACAAATCCTTCTCGTGTAGATGCAGCTTATACCATCCAAAAGAGTGCTTTTGCTGGTATAGTTTTTACTGTATTTACACCAGGACTTTTGTCAATGTAGATATGTCATAAAAAAATCACCTGCTAACCCTGATTACTGTACTGACAAATATCTAGTGCTAGCCTGGCCTTACTCTGCGTTTCCGATGCTTGTGTAGATCAAGACCGTGAGAGAATTTACTCCAGGGGTCTTTTTAGAATTGAGGCTCTCTTTATTAACAAAAAGGAGAGAACAACAGTGACTATGTGTTCTCCCTCATTGGCATCGCTCTGTTAATATGTGGTATATGCCTGCGAGGCAGGAATTGCTCCCTGTCTGCCTTTAAAGCCATGTTTATTACAACACTGATGAATTAGTGTCTAAATACTCTTTGAGATGCCTGCTAAAAATGCTTGCAGCACTAGCACTGGGACTGACTTTAATCATGTATGTTTGGCCATATTTTTTTTGAAATAGGGAAAAATTATCACTCCATATGCTAATATCTCTCATCTCTCATATCTCTCATCCATATGCTAATCTCTTCTGACAGATTTCACCGCCTAATTTAAAGCTTCTGGATTCACATAAGCAAATAAGCAGTCCACTGGATGTCTAGAGCTGATGTAAGAAAAAACAAGTCTCTTGCCTTCATTGGCTGGCATCCACCTACCCTAGCTTAGATCATAGCCTGTAGGCCCCTGTCAAGGTTCCTTCCCCACTCTGAGCTCTACGGTACAGATGTGGGGACCTGCATGAAAGACCCCCTAAGCTTATTCTTACCAGCTTAGGTTAAAAACTTCCCCAAGGTACAAACTTTTGCCTTGTCCTTGAACAGTATGCTGCCACCACCAAGCATTTTAAACAAAGAACAGGGAAAGAGCCCACTCTTCCCTCAAAATATCCCCCCCCCCAAGCCCTACACCCCTTTTCCTGGGGAAGGCTTGACAATCCTCACCAATTGGTACAGGTGAACACCAAACCCTTGGATCTTAAGAACAATGAAAAATCAATCAGGTTCTTAAAAGAAGAATTTTATTTAAAGAAAAGGTAAAAGAATCACCTCTGTAAAATCACGATGGTAAATACTTTACAGGGTAATCAGATTCAAAACATAGAGAATCCCTCTAGGCAAAACCTTAAGTTACAAAAAGACACAAAAACAGGAAGACACATTCCCTCCAGCACAGCTTATTTTACAAGCCATTAAACAAAAGAACATCTAACGCATTTTCTAGCTAAATTACTTACTAACTTTACAGGAGTTGTAAGGCTGCATTCCTGATCTGTTCCCAGCAAAAGCATCACACAGACAGACCAACCCCTTTGTTCCCTCTGCCCTCCAGATCTGAAAGAATCTTGTCCCCTCATTTGCCATTTTGGGTCAGGTGCCAGCAGGGTTACCTTAGCTTAACCCTTTACAGGTGAAAGGATTTTGCCTCTGGCCAGGAGGGATTTTATAGCACTGTATACAGAAAGGTGGTTATTCTTCCCTTTATATTTATGACAGGGGCTGTCATAAATATAAAGGGAAGGGTAAACCCCTTTAAAATCCCTCCTGGCCAGAGGAAAAATCCTCTCACCTGTAAAGGGTTAAGAAGCTAAAGGTAACCTCGCTGGCACCTGACCAAAATGACCAATGAGGAGACAAGATACTTTCAAAAGCTGGGAGGAGGGAGAGAAACAAAGGGTCTATGTCTGTCGATATGCTGCTTTTGCCGGGGATAGACCAGGAATGGAGTCTTAGAACTTTAGTAAGTAATCTAGCTAGGTATGTGTTAGATTATGATTTCTTTAAATGGCTGAGAAAAGAATTGTGCTGAATAGAATGACTATTTCTGTCTGTGTCTTTTTTTTGTAACTTAAGGTTTTGCCTAGAGGAATTCTCTATGTTTTGAATCTAATTACCCTGTAAGGTATCTACCATCCTGATTTTACAGGGGTGATTCCTTTACTTCTATTTACTTCTATTTAAAAGTCTTCTTGTCAGAAAACTGAATGCTTTTCATTGCTCTCAGATCCAAGGGTTTGGGTCTGTGGTCGCCTACGCAAATTGGTGAGGATTTTTACCAAACCTTTCCCAGGAAGTGGGGTGCAAGGGTTGGGAGGATTTTGGGGGGAAAGACGTGTCCAAACTACGTTTCCCAGTAAACCCAGTTAGAGTTTGGTGGTGGCAGTGGATATTCCAAGGACAAAGGATAAAATTAATTTGTACCTTTGGGGAAGTTTTAACCTAAGCTGAAAAAAGTAAGCTTAGGAGGTTTTCATGCAGGTCCCCACATCTGTACCCTAGAATTCAGAGTGGGGGAGGAACCTTGACAGCCCCCATCCTGCAAAGACTTACGCACGTGCATGCTGACTTCAGTGGTCACAAACAGTATATAAAGCTAAGCAGGTGTCTCAGTCTTTGGAGAATCAGAGTCTTAGGGTGCATCTGTGCATACGCATGATATATTATTCACAGGCATGAAATTTTAAAAGGGCTGAATTAGTTTTCAATGTAATCAATTTCAGCACCTTATTCTATTCTGGGTGGAGACAATGCCTGGCAAGCTTGATTCCAGATCATCCCTTTAAAGCCAAGTGACAGACCCCAGAAAAGAAGCACTTGTGCTGGGAATGCCAACAGACCCTCACACAGTGCTATAATTAGAGGTCTGCTCAGCTTCCAATGTGCTCGTGTGTCTTCTGAGAAGACGAATGGGAGCTCTGCACATGTATGGAGGGGAGAACCAGCTCCAAGAGGCTCGTGCATTCCAAACAGCATTACCCAAGCCTTTCCTCCATGCCTGGTGGACATTAAGGACTCAGCATAACAGGAATGTTCTGAAGCGGTTTCAAACCAGATGAATACATCCTCTCTTGTTTTGGTTTGGTTTCTCAGCCATGCCTCATGTAGGCAGCAGCACCACCACCATGGATGACCCCCAGCACCTGCCACCTGAGAATTCCTCTTTCTTAGAAAGAAGCTTCATCTGTCACTTCCATTGCTTGTTGGACAACTCCTCAGGATTCCTGGTAATCCACACAGCAAGGCATTTGGGCTCAGATCCCCAGAGAGATTTAGGCACCTACCTGTCGATGGGAGTTAGGTGCTTAAATGCCTTTGAGGATCTAGGTCTTGCTTCCCTGCTGCACTTGCCCCATGACAGCCACACCTCAGGGAACAGACTCTGAGCCTAGCTTCTGCTATGGGGTGGTGCAAACCTGACCAGAGATGATGGGAGTTGATGGGGAAAGGAATATTTCACTCCATGCCACTCTGTGGGGAGTCCACAGAGCTCTGCCAGGCTCTGAGCTTCCTCTGGACAGTTGGGGTTTTGGGATGATATACTAGAGAGGAAGGATGGCCTGGTGGCTAAGGCCCTGCCCTGGAACTCAGAAGAACCATGTTCAACTCTCTGTGTGCCCTGGGGCAAGTCTCACTGTGCCTCTGTTTCTCATGTGCCCAATAGGTATAATGGAGGGATGATGAAACAGGGATAATTTTCCCCAGCTCACGGGGGATATATTCAGTAATGTCTGTGTGGTGCCCATATACTACAGTGGTGAGGAGTTGAATGGAGAGATTCTGATATGAATGATCCATGTCACTAGTGTATATGTTTGTCATCCCCACTTTTTCCTTCTTCCCCAAAGGACTTGAATTTCCATGGCCGTTTGAAATTCCTCCCTGGGCAGCAAAAGAGAACAGAAGATGGGACCCTCGGGCCTCCACAGCTGGCTCTGTTTGCCATCGCAACTCCACTCCAACCGCTTTCTATCCTGGAGCTTCAAACCAAGACCTTCATCTTCCAAACAAAACACAAGCTGGACTTTATCCCCATGGCCTGTGATTCAAGGTATGGCACAGAATAGGGGCCGAGATGCCACTTGCTCACAGCTCTTGTTAAGTTTGCTGAGGATATAGGCAGGCATCATGCTACAGCAGATGTGAAATGCGAAACAAGAGCCACTAGTACTGCTGTTGTAGAAATAGAAAAAACAGTAGATTGTAACCCTGGCCAAATGCTGGATTAAGTGAATAGAGAAAAAAAATCTTCTATGAAAACTTTTTCCGTTGCATTACAAATAACCAGCATTAAACATAAATACATTCAAAGGGACATCATCAGGTTAAAACCCACTCTGTCTCAAAACATATTTCCAGCTAGTGGTATACGCTGGGATTATCACAGCAGCATAAAGGATTTAGGTACCTGTCCGTGGGCCAGCTGCCTCCTAAGTGCTCCCTCATGGTACGTGGTCATCCCTGCTTCAGTTTCCTTTTTCTTCAGTTCTGGGCCAATAACTCAAACTATCAGAAAAACTCTACTCAAGTTCAGCAGTTCTCCCTAGACTCCCAAAACAGAGTTCTCAAATCTTCCACATGTTCCCACTCCTTGTCTTTCCCACCAGGGCCTCCCAGACCTTCCCTGCCTCAAGTCTTTTCTTTAAAGACTCTGGGTCCCCTCCCAAAGCCTGCTCATGCTCAGCAGCCTCTGTAGTCTTTGCCATTTCCCACTGTAGTCTCTCAGTTCCCACCTGCTACTCCTGGGTTTCCTGCTGGAGCCTATTTACACCCCACAGCCATTCCTTGCCTTGGCAGGCTAAAATCTCTCCCTCCAGCCTCACTCTTGTTATTTCCCTCCCTGACTGAGCAAGCTAAGCAAGCATGCGGACATGGAACCCCCTGCTTCCTGCTGCTCCTTATAGAAGAATCAACTCCTCCAAACCCTGCTGGTTCTACTAATGAAACCCCATGCCGCATCCCAGGTGTGAAAGGCAGGGCTAGCTGGATGGGCCTGGCCAGCTCCAGACCTCTGGCAGTTAAAGGGGCTGGCCACCCCGTTACAGTGCCCAGCTCCCACTGAAATGCAGTGGGAGTTGGGCAGCTAACTTGGGCTCCTTTGAAAATGACAGTCATGGTTACTTAAGGGCATTAATTTTACTTTACAATTATTATTGCTCTTCTACCTTTCCTTCCATGTAGAAGGCATCTTGCTACAAATTCTCAGCTTGGAGAATATCCAGAAACACCTTTAAAGCAGTGGTCCCCAATCTGTGGGGAGCGCCTCCTATGGAGGAACATTTGGGGGTGGGTATGTGGTGGGCCAGCCCCTACAGGGGTAGGGAGGGAGCACCATGCTTCTGTCCCCACTCTGCTACTAGACCAACTCCACCCCCAGCCTCGCTCCTCCCCCAACCCTGTTCAACCCTCAGTCCTGCTCTGTATCCAGGCCTGGCCAGCCCTCATAGGGGGTGGGGAAGCAGCACCATGCCTCCAGGCCCAACTCCACCTCCAGGCCCGATCTGCCCACAGTTCCGCTCCACCCTCAACCCCATCTCCACTCCAGCCCCTGCACCACCCACATCCCGGCTTTGCCGCCATTCCCTCTCCACCCCAGACCAGCTCCGCCTCTAGACCCAGCTCCTCCCATAGCCCCAGCTCCGCCTCTAGACCCACCGCTAGCCCCAGCCCCTTCCCTAGCCCCAGTTCCTCCCCCAGCTCCGCCTCCAGCCCCAGCTCCTCTGCGGAGGGAGCCTTGGCTGTGCAGTAATGGTGGCAGGGGAGCAAAGACAGATTCCATTACTGGTAAGGGAGGCACAACTGGGAAAGTTTGAGCACCATTGGTCTAAAGACAGAGGTGCAGGGAGAACATACTGAAGATGACTCTTCCCAACTGTTTTTTTGTGAAGAGAGCAGTGAGTAGAGTTGGATGGAGCTTTTTGACTGGAACGTTTTTCTGCTGAAAAATGCTGATTTGTTGAAATCAAAACATTCTGCAGGAACTTGACAAAATTCCAGTAGAACCCAACCAGGGTTCAATCCAAAACTTGGTACACACCAGCTCAGAGGTCCTGCTCTTCAGCAGCCAGTCTGCTGGGCTGAATGGGAGCTGAGAGGCTCGAAACCCAAGCTCATATGTTGGCAGTTCCTTGGCAGCCCAGGCTTCCAGGATCCCCAGTCTGGGGTAGCTGGCTGGGCAGGTTTCCAGCTGGGAACCAGCTGGGAGGCCGGTTTCCTATCTGAGGCAGCTCCCTGAGGACCTGGACAGCCCAGCAGGCTGGCTCCTTGGGTAGGCAGGTTGCTTAGTTTCCCAGCTGAAGCAGTCATTCTGCAAGAAATTTTGAGTTGATTTTTCTTTGGTTTGTTTTATCCTACTGGGGACTGAAACATTTTCCCAGAATTCCCAAAAATCCCAGAATTTTTCACAGAATGGAAAATGCCTCTTCACTCAGCTGGAGGGATAACTGTGGGTGGGCTAAACCCACCATAGTTTTCCCTGTTATCAGATAACTGCACAGATTAGGTTAAACCCTAGCTAATGGACTGACATAGCTCTGTTCTGCATTCATCCTTGGTCCTAAAAGTTTTGTGAACTCTATTTCTTTTTTGTTTGTTTTATTTTACAGACGTAAAGTTGTGCTGGGATACACAGAAATGGAGCTCTGCATGAGAGGCTCTGGGTACCAGTTTGTCCATGCAGCAGACATGATGTACTGTGCAGAGAATCATGTGAAATGTGAGTTAGGTGTCAAGTTGTTAGATCAAAGATCCCAACTCAGCTAACGTGATTGTATTGTCCTATTTTATGCAGGGCTTGTCTACTCAGGGAAAATTACTGGCATAATTATACCAGCATAATTATAGTTCTTCTTTGAATGCTGGTCCCTTTGCGTATTCCAGATGTTGGGTGTGCATGCGCCACACAACTGAGCCTGGAATTTTTTCCAGGCAGTGTCCAATGACCTGCATGTGCACAATATCTTCCCTCATACTCCCCAACAGACAGTATAAGGGGCAGTGCGGGTCGACATCTCTCCAGTTCCCTCTTTCGGCCGCATGGCCTGAATCAGAATCCTGTTCTCCTTTGCTCTTGCAAGCTCAAGAAGAGTTATATTTGCTGCAAATAATTATCCTGTAGTTTAGAAATCTTAGTTGTACGTCATATAGTTTAGAACAGCTTAATAAAGCCCTCCCCCAAGTCAGGGACCGTCTTTGTCTTGGGGACTATGCCCAGGTTCCCAGGCTTCAAGAACTGCATCTCCTGCCTCCCCTCTTTTTCCATCAGTGACGATCATCCACGGTGCCCCTACCATCTGGGTGAGGCGCATAGTCTGAGAAGTGTCCTTCCCCCCAGAACCAGAGAGGCCCAAGGAAGGGCTTAGGCTGAAGAAGCACCTAATGGAAGAGGCTTGGAGGCCCTGCTTTGATCCAGGCCAGAGGGACCTCCCTGTAATTTGGCCTCAGCTGACCAGCAATGCCCGTCCAAGCATGAGCCATGGAGTAGAGCCGCTGGCACCAAAGCCCAACAACTCAGGACACTGGGTTCCCCATGCTAATAAGAAACACACTTATGGGCATAAAGGCAGATCCCTGCAGTTGACTGCCCACAAGGAACATGTTTGCTTCCCAAGCCACGTCTGGTCAGGCAAGACGTTGTGTACAGATCCCATGGAACTGGTGCCAAAGCCCCTTGGGCTGGAGGGTAAGGCAAAGAAGAAAAGGGATCCATCAGTTCCAACAGTGAGTGCAGTACCAGGTCAGAAAGACAGGCCAGTCCCATCCATGAGTGCAGGTCCAGATGTACCATCAGTACTGCCTCGGCAATTCAGAGAGTGACCAACTCTGATGGATGAAGTGTGTCCCTCTGGTTCCTTAGTGGGAACTCTGCAGACTTTGGGCCATACTGAGAATTTTATGACACCAGAGGATGTCTTTCTCCCCAACCCACAATCTCCACTTCTGTTGGGCCCTGCAGTTCTCAGGGAAGTTCTTAGCCTGTTGCTGCTGTCAGAGGAGAGACCCCATCCCGATCCATCGGACAGGAGCGTCTCAGTACCAACAGTGCCACCATTTCCAATGGAACCATCTTCAGACTCGGAGGAGTCAGAGGCAAAAGCTCCACCGATATCTATGGGAAGGCGCAGGAGCCCAAACAGACAGCTGCAGCACCCCGATCCTCTTGACTGTGACACCGCCCTGCCCAGGGATACCTGGTCATTTCCCGTGGGGATCACCACAACCAATAGATTCCTCCTTCTGGCTGTACTGGGGCCCTTGGGATCCTTATAGCAGACGCCCGTAACTTTCGCAAGGGTCCTACCATTCGTCCCCGTCTCGTCAGCCAGCTCCATCCGTGTGTGAGGAGAAAGAAGCAGTGTCAGCAGCTCCACATCTTACCGGAGCCTTCTCATTACCGGATAACATGGCCATCCAGTTGCCACCCTCTCTTCAAGATCTATTCCAAAGGGTGGCCGATGACTTGCAAATCCCACTGGAGAAGGCCCAGGACCCCCAATACCATCTCCTGGACATCTTACAGCCACAGGGACTATCCCTTCCAATAATGAGGCCATCCTGGGACCAGCTAGAATGGTTTGGCCCACTCCAGCATTGTGTGGCCCCACCCCGCAGTGAGCCAAGAGGGATTGTTTTGTATTGTCTTGTGAGATGGTGGGGATCCCTGGACACCCCCCACCCCAGGTCCCACTGTCTGTGGTTTACCTTCTTTTCTCTCCAAGTTGGTAGCACTTGGGGGAGCTCTATTAGGCAACTGCACATGTGCAGAGGGTTGGCTCCTTTCTCTTCCCTTCTCCTTGCAAAAGAGGAGGATCTGTCTCTCAGACAGTCCCTGGATATTCAGCTGTAAGGGGTTAATCTCCTAGAGTCTATTGCTTCTCTTGCTCCTTCACAGGGTTTACCTTCTACCACTCTTCCAGAGCCGTACTGCTTTCCTGTCAGTCAGGGCAGCTTTGGGAGTGGTGCGTCTCATGGCTGTTTCCTCCTTGGCTAGAACCAGCAGTCTTTGGGTGGAGCAGCCTTATTCCTGATCACTGCCCCTTGATCACTGCCCCATGGTAAATTCCCCCTTTTAAGCTCCTCCTTCTCCAGGCTGAACAAGTTTTGAAGGTGCATCTTGTTACCACAGAACAGGCCCATAAGAGCTCGTTAGTTTCCTTCATATCAGAGTGAGGGTCTGTCCCTTCACCTACCCCACCCCTCAAGATTGAAAGGCCATTCAGGGTTCGGTTGTCTCCATCCCCGATCTCCTGTGAAAAGAAATTGGGGGTTATGTGGTGCTTTCCCGCCCAGGGTTGTCCTCGGAAACTATGGTGTTATAGTGCAAGCTACTATCTCATCATAGGAGGGTTCATATCCCCCGTTGTCTGAATCCAGCGTAGAGGCATGTAATCGGTGATCAGGGAAAAGGGGCTACACAAGTAATACCTGAAGGTATCTACTATCCATTGGAAAGTTAATACCTCCTTGTCAATAATTGAGTATGACTTTTCCCTAGGGAATAACTTCCTACTTAGGTACTGTATAGGACCAGATGTTTTTCTCCTTCACCGTCTTGTGAGAGGATGGCACCAAGGCTGACATTTGAGGCAGCTGTGTGTAGTATGAATTCCTGAGAAAAATCGGGGCTGAAGAGTACAGGTGCCCAGCATAGTCATATTTTCAGTTTGCTGAATGCTTCCATGCATTTCCTATCCGAATGGATCTTCTTAGGATCTTCCCTTATGGATCTTCATAAGTGGGGCCACAAGTGAGGTGAGTCTGGGGATACACCTCCAGTAATATCCTGCAAGGCCAAGAAAACATCTGACTTGCCTCTTCGTGAGGGCTTGCACCTTATCAACCACTGGCTTCACAAGGCTACCTCCTACACAGTACCCCACATGGGTTACTGCACTCACAGCCAAATTACATTTCACCAGGTTGGCCGTAAGTTCTGTTTCCTTTAGGGGTTTTAACACCGCCCTTATATACTGTAGATGGTCTTTCCAGGTGAACTGTATATGACAATGTCATCGAAGTCAGCTGCTGTATATTGATGGTGGGGGTTGTGGATCTTATTCATAAGCCATTGGAAGGGTGCAGCAGCCCCGTGGAAGTCGAAAGGCATGATCTGAAGTTGGAAGTGCTGGTCCCAGCTGTTCTAGTAACTTGTCCATTCTTGGTATTGGGTAGGTGTCAAATTGCATTGACCTTCCTGAAGTTGATGCAAAACCAAACCGTACCTCTCTTTTTTGATGAGGCCAATCTGTTCAATGAAAAGATGGATGAATCTCTGCATTCCCTGAAGGACTCGAGATCCACCCTGAGGTCTCTGTGAATTTCCACTCTAGCCCCCAGAAGAAAACATCCATAACAGCCCTTCAGACCACAGCTTTCTTCCTCCTGTCCTCATACTATCAATGTCCACCTGAATCTCCTCACAAGTGACCCAGATCTCAGAGAACCTGTTTCCAGGCTCCAACCCCTACCACAGGGGTAGCCAATTATTTTTTGTCAAGGTCCAAATTTCTTGGTCAAGGTATAGTCATGGTTCAGACTCCAGAGAAAATAACAATAATGATAATAATTATAATAAGTAAATAAAAAGATTTGAGGTCTATTCAAAAGAAGTGAGCGGTCCAGATTTGGCCTGTGGTCCATTTATTGAGTACCCCCATCCTGCCACATCGTCCACTTACTTCCAAATGCAGACCAAACGCCACTTTTTACATACAGGTTGAGACCTGCATACCACCACCGATGCCACCTAATGTGCCACCCATCATCTTTGGAGGCTGCCTTTCTTTTTTCATCCACAGTTGGAACAAGATCACCACGGACAGTTGGATTCTAGAGATTATCCATTATGGATACTCCATAGAGTTCCTTTCCTTCCCTCCTCACAAACCTCCCATCTGCCCCCCCCCCAGGAGACCCCTCCCACAAATTGATTCCTCAACAAGAGGTAGACTCCCTATTACACTGGAACACAATAGAAAGTGTCATGCCTCAATACCAGGGAAGAGGGTTCTGTTCCCTATATTTCCTCATCCCACAAAAGGGCAGAGGGCGGAGACCTATCCTGTATCTTTGACAGCTGAATATCATTATCAGGAAGCTGAAATTCAGGATGATTACACTGGCATGAATAATCTCCTCCCTTCAGGAGGGAGTGTGGTTCAGAACTCTTGTCATGAAAGACGCATATTTCCATGTGGACATTGACCCATCGCACAGGAGGTTATTACGGTTATGTCTCCTCCCCTTTGGTCTTGCAACATCACCCAGGCTTTTCACAAAGGTGTTCATGGTAGTAGCAGCCTAAATGCAATACCAGTGACATATGGTGTTCCCATAGTTGGACCACTGGCTTTTGGTGGGACAATCCCGACAAGTAGTTGTCTTTGCAATAGAGACTCTTCGGTGCCTCCTTGCCACCTTAGGTGCATAAACAAAGATGAGTCCGCTTTGTCACCCATACAGACAATACATTTCATAGGATCAAGGCTGGACTCAATCTTGGCACAAGCTTTCCTTCCCATGGAAAAGTTTTGCATGATGAGCAAATTCCAGACCCAGTCTGATTTCCCACATTACCCACAAGCCCCAAACTATGGTGCATTGGTACCTTTCCCTCTAGGGCCATATGGCCGCAGACACCTCTGTGACACCTTTTACCAGGCTCCACTTGCGGGGCCTACAAGCTTGGCTCCACTTGACCTACTGGCTGACCAGGGACCACATTGACTCCCTAGTCACAGTTTCCTCAGGATTTCTCGCCTCTCTTACTTGGTGGTCAAACCCAAACAGTGTCATGGTGGGGACCCGCCTCACGCCTTCTATACTGAGGGCCACCATTGTGACGGACCTCTCCCTTACAGAATGGGGTGCTCATTTGTATCACCGCACAGCCCAGAACACATGGACACCACAGGAGGGCCAGACTACATATAAACTCACTGGGACTCAGAGCAGTCTGCCTGGCCTGCAAAGCCTTCCTTGCCCTCATTCGCTCACTCCATGTGCAAATCCTATCAGACAATATAAACAAACAGGGAGGAGCGAGATCTCGTCCCCTCTGTCTGGAGGCAGTCAGACTGGGGAACTGGTGTGTCAGAAATCAGGTTACCGTATGGCTACTTACTTCCCTGGCACTCAGAACTCCCTAGAGGACAAACTAAGCAGAAGTCTCTCCACAGACCATGAATGGGAAATACATGACACAGTTCTGGCCAACATCTTTACGCAGTGAGGTACTCCCCTTATGGGACCTCTTTGCATGCCAGACAAACAGAAAACTTCCCATGTATTGCTCCAGGGGAGCCAGAGGCAGTGACTCACAAGGTGACACTCTCCTGCTTCCCTAGACAGGTGACCTCAGGTATGCCCCAGACTGCAAGTTCTCCAGAAGACTCACCAAGACAGAATCTCCTCCTAGCTCCCTATTGGCCCAGACAATTCTAGTTTATGGATATATCATATATAACTCCGCTGGTTGGAAGGCATGAGATGTGATGTCCTGAGGTTGGGGGTTCCACGACCACCACTCCCAAGAGGAGAAGGCGGGTGGTGGTGGTCGGGGACTCTCTCCTCCGGGGGACTGAGTCATCTATCTGCCGCCCTGATCAGGAAAACCGAGAAGTCTGCTGCTTGCCAGGGGCTAGGATTCGCGATGTGACAGAGAGACTGCCGAGACTCATCAAGCCCTCGGATCGCTACCTCTTCCTGCTTCTCCACATGGGCACCAATGATACTGCCAAGAATGACCTTGAGCGGATCACTGCGGACTACGTGGCTCTGGGAAGAAGGATAAAGGAGTTGGAGGTGCAAGTGGTGTTCTCGTCCATCCTTCCCGTGGAAGGAAAAGGCCTGGGTAGGGACCGTCGAATCGTCGAAGTCAACGAATGGCTACGCAGGTGGTGTCGGAGAGAAGGCTTTGGATTCTTTGACCATGGGATGGTGTTCCATGAAGGAGGAGTGCTGGGCAGAGACGGGCTCCATCTTATGAAGAGAGGGAAGAGCATCTTTGCCAGCAGGTTGGCTAACCTAGTGAGGAGGGCTTTAAACTAGGTTCACCGGGGGAAGGAGACCAAAGCCCTGAGGTAAGTGGGAAAGCGGGATACCGGGAGGAAGCACAGGCAGGAATGTCTGTGAGGGGAGGGCTCCTGCCTCATACTGGGAATGAGGGGCAATCAACAGGTTATCTCAAGTGCTTATATACGAATGCACAAAGCCTTGGAAACAAGCAGGGAGAACTGGAGGTCCTGGTGATGTCAAGGAACTATGACATGATTGGAATAACAGAGACTTGGTGGGATAACTCATATGACTGGAGTACTGTCATGGATGGTTATAAACTGTTCAGGAAGGACAGGCAGGGCAGAAAAGGTGGGGGAGTAGCACTGTATGTAAGGGAGCAGTATGACTGCTCAGAGCTCCGGTACGAAACTGTAGAAAATCCTGAGTGTCTCTGGATTAAGTTTAGAAGTGTGTGCAACAAGAGTGATGTAGTGGTGGGAGTCTGCTATAGACCACCGGACCAGGGGGATGAGATAGATGAGGCTTTCTTCCGGCAGCTCACGGAAGCTACTAGATCGCATGCCCTGATTCTCATGGGTGACTTTAATTTTCCTGATATCTGCTGGGAGAGCAATACAGCGGTGCATAGACAATCCAGGAAGTTTTTGGAAAGCGTAGGGGACAATTTCCTGGCGCAAGTGCTAGAGGAGCCAACTAGGGGGGGCGCTTTTCTTGACCTGCTGCTCACAAACCAGGTAGAATTAGTGGGGGAAGCAAAAGTGGATGGGAATCTGGGAGGCAGTGACCATGAGTTGGTTGAGTTCAGGATCCTGACGCAGGGAAGAAAGGTAAGCAGCAGGATACGGACCCTGGACTTCAGAAAAGCAGACTTCGACTCCCTCAGGGAACGGATGGCCAGGATCCCCTGGGGGACTAATATGAAGGGGAAAGAAGTCCAGGAGAGCTGGCTGTATTTCAAGGAATCCCTGTTGACGTTACAGGGACAAACCATCCCGATGAGTCGAAAGAATAGTAAATATGGCAGGCGACCAGCTTGGCTTAATGGTGAAATCCTAGCAGATCTTAAACATAAAAAAGAAGCTTACAAGAAGTGGAAGGTTGGACATATGACCAGGGAAGAGAATAAAAATATTGCTCGGGCATGTAGGTGAAGGGTTCATGTTTAGCTATTCCACCTGGAAGCAGGCAGGGCACACCCTGACTGTTCTGTAGAAGCAATGCACACATTGCTCTATCCAAGGTCAAGGGCTAGATATGAACCATGAGAACTTGATTGTTGGGACAGCAACTGTGGGAGGCTTTCTTAGCCTGGGCTCAAGGCCTGAGAGCCAGGATTGTAGTAGATAAAGGATGGCAAATAAGTATATTAATCAACGTCATACATTCCTTTGTGTATCTTTTTGCGGTAGCAGTGTGTAATACTTAGGGGGGAGAAATATAATAAAAGGAGAAGGTGGAAGGCGGGGGGGCAGAACAGCCCATCTCAGCTGACCAGCCTGCTTGCTTGCATAAAGCTGTGTTCTGTCTCATCATTGAACCGCCACAACTGGAGCCCAAACGTGGGGCCCTCAGCACTCACCTCGCCCAGCAAGGGTTTCAGACGCATCACTCATCCGCTTCGTGGATCCCGGTGAGTATTTTTCATTGTGGTAAGTATGGGAAGCTCCCTCTCTGCTTTGCAAGTGCAACACCGCAATGAGCTGCAGTATTTGCTGCGTAAGGCTCAGCATGACTGCCCGGCTCGAGCACTTACTCTCCTGCTACAGGAGGTGTGTGCCCAGTGCCCGTGGTATCCTGAAGCCGGAAGCCTTAAGGTAGCGGACTGGGAGCGATTGGGCCAGACATTGCACGAAGAGCCTCGGGCGCCCGTGCAGGCTTTACATGCCTGGCACCTCTGTCACGACGCGATACTGCGTGTCACCTCGGATAGGCCCTCTTTCACGAGGCTGGTGATCTCGCCACGCCCGTCGGCTCCTGTAGCCATCCCCGTTGCAGCTCTCCCCCCTTCTACTGATGCAACCCAGCGTGTCGCTTCGGAAAGACCCTCTCTCGTACCCACAGTCCCCCCTCTCCCTGCTTTGCCCCCAGTGTCTTCATTACCACCGCCTCCCTTGCCTTCCCCACCGGAGCCAGTGTGTGATCACCCTCCCTCCGTGGGGCCCCATGCTCTGGGGCCCCCCGGAGGGTCATCTGTATCTGCTCAGAAGCTTTCGCTGGTGCAACAAATGGTTCACGCAGCGAAAGCTCGATCAGATTTTACAGCGGAGGAGCTGGCTGATCTGGTCTCAGTTTGCCCGGTGACCTGGCAGAATGATGACCAGGGCAACCCTGTGGGCACCTGGACCACTTTGCCATACTCGGTGATTAGAGAGGTAAAGAAAGCAATTCGTGAATTTGGCCTGACTAGCACCTTTGTGCGTGGTCTCATTGAAGGGATAGGTACTGGATACTCCCTAATCCCTGAGGATTGGAAAACGCTGCTGCGCATGATGTTGTCACCCAGTCAGTATGTTATTTGGCTTAGTGAGTATCGGCAGATGGCAGAACGCCAAGCTCAGGTACATAGAGAGCACGGTATCATTTATGAGCATTTGGCAGGGGAGGGCCCGTTTGCTACTATTGAGATGCAGTCTCAACTCCCTCAGGCCGTCTTCCCCATTATTTCCACCTGTGCCCAGCATGCTTTCAAGAAGGTCCCGGATTCAGGCAAGCCTACCAAAAGCTTTGTCAGTATCCATCAGGGCGCCTCAGAGTCCTTTTTGGATTTTACCAACAGATTGCATGAGGCTATCCTCCGACAGGTGGATAACACTGAGGCAGCTCACGAGCTCCTGTTAAAATTGGCAGTTGAAAATGCAAACGAGGATTGCCGCCGTGCTCTCCAGGCAGCACAAGCCTCTGGTATTTTAGAGCTCTCAGACATGCTGCGGGCGTGCCAGAACATTGGCACACAAACCCACAAGGCTGGAGTTCTGGCTGCCGCCCTGAGAAAAACTGGGAAGGAGGGGAAGCGTTGTTACCGCTGTGGTAAGGAGGGTCATTTTCAGCGGGAGTGCCGCTCATCTAAGGCACCAGCCCAACCCTCAAAGAAGTGCCCCAAGTGTGGGAAAGGTTATCCCTGGGCTAATCAGTGTCGTAGCGGGTCGGGAAACCGCGCGACGGGTCCCCCCCGAACCCAGGGCCAAACGGGGGTGTTTCCCACTCAGACAACCGCTCCTCTGCCTTAAAATCCGTAGACTCTATGAGGGCGGCGACTGCTGGAAGTGCAGGGCTTGATTTGATCATGCAGGAGGACACTGACTTTCGGCTGCCAGGGGAGGTCTGTGCCATACCTACACAGGTGACGGGACCTCTCCCTGCCGGCTTTGTAGGTCTTGTTCTCCCTCGCTCACATGCTGGGAAACAGGGCTTTTTTGTCATTCCAGGGGTCATTGATGCTGATTACACTGGCATTATTAAGGTTCAGGTGTGGACTCATCTTCCACAGTCGCTCCCGCGTGGACGGTCAATTGCACAATTGATTTTAGTCCCCTATCAGGTGCCAGCTGCCGAGGATCGAACTCGGGGCGGAGGCGGCTTTGGATCGACATTGTCTCACTCGCCGTCTCACAGCGCGTCTTCTCCACTTGTTGCTCTGACAATGTCAGTCCGCCCCTCGAAACCTCAGTTAACACTTCTCTTAAATGATGTTCCCTTTACAGGGCTGGTGGACACTGGAGCTGACGTTACGGTGATTCGTGATCTGGAGTGGCCAGTTAGTTGGCCTACGGTTCCTTCTAAAGAATTGTGGGGGATCAGGGGTAGTAAACCCGGGCACCACAGTTTGTCTTGGGTCACAGTCTCTAAACCGGGAGGCCGTACCCTTGCTACTATCTGCCCTTTAGTACTCCCTGTCCACCTCAATATTTGGGGCCGTGATTTACTTACAAAGTTAGACACCACCCTCGATATTAACATCTGATGGCCCAAAACCCTCCCTCACCCACCGTGCCCTCCGCATTACCCTTGGTATGGCAATCCTTAGAGCCCGTATGGATTGACCAGTGGCCCCTCCCTCTAGAAAAGCTAAAAGCACTTCATTCGCTTGTGCAGCAGCATTTGCAAGCACAGCGACTGGAAAGCTCCACTAGTCCCTGGAACACCCCGGTGTTCGTTATTAAGAAAAAATCAGGTGCTTGGCGGCTGTTACATGATTTAAGGGAAATAAATAAACGCATCCAACCTATGGGCCCCTTGCAATTTGGCTTACCAAATCCAAATTTAATTCCTCAAACCGATCAACTTTGTGTGTTAGATTTAAAAGATTGTTTTTTCACCATCCCCCTTTGCCCTCAAGATCGTGAAAAATTTGCATTTACGGTGCCACAATATAATAATCAGCGACCCTCTCATAGGTATCAGTGGAAGGTCTTGCCCCAGGGAATGCAAAATAGTCCAACCTTGTGTCAGCTTTTTGTGGATCGGGCCCTTGCCCCTTTCCGTGCCCGGTACCCTTCGCTAAAGGTCTACCATTACATGGATGACATTTTGCTAAGTGGTCCCCGGGTCACGGCACAACAGCTTGAATCTTTATCTCAGATTCTCGGCCAAAATGGCCTGTTAGTGGCACCAGAAAAAATCCAACGCTCTTATCCCTACCACTACCTCGGATATAAGGTTTTACAAACCTATGCTGCTCCGGTTCGTCCGGAATTAATTCTACCTCAACCCCTAACCCTTGTTAAATTACAACAGATTTTGGGCCATTTAAATTGGATTCGGCCCTACTTTCGTCTCCCCACTTCAATGCTGCAGCCGTTGTTTGAGCTCCTGCGTGGAGCCCGGGCACCGGGTGCAGTTATTGCCATCACTGAAAAGCATACTGCCTGCATTCGACAAATCAATGCAGCACTGAGTCAGCAGTTTGTGGACAGACTCCCAGATGTCCGTCCCTTGCGATTGGTTCTTCTTGCCACCCCTCATACGCCAACTGTGGCTCTGTTTGTACCCCGTACAGACACAGCTGTCTCTATTATAGAATGGCTATACCTTTCATCCACCCCTCCTCGAAATATTTATCCGTATTTAGATGCCCTATCTGATCTTGTTCGTAAAGCCCGCCACCGTGCAGTGCAACTCACTGGCACTGATTTAGTTGCCATTGTGCTCCCCTTGTCCCGTACTGAATTTGACTCTTTGTGCCACACCTCCTTGGCCTGGCAGGTTGCTCTTTGTGATTATGTGGGAGAGATTTCTTACAATCCTCCAAAAGATCCTCGGTTGGTTATTACCCAAAAGGTGCCCCTAGTTGTTCATCGTCTTAGCCGCTCTCAACCCATTGTTTCTGCTGTCACTCTTTTTACTGATGGCTCTCCCCACCGAGGTGTAGTCACTTTTCAGTTGGGTGACCCCCCTCGTTGGCATTCTCGTTTTACACTGCCTCAGCGTTCTGCACAGCGTTCAGAATTAGCTGCTGTTATTTTGGCCTTTCAACTTTTTGCTGATTGTCCCTTTAATTTAATTGTGGATACCCATTATGTTTATCAGGTAATTGATCATTTACCCCTTGCCCTCATTACCCCTCAGGTTGATGCAGACCTCCTTTGCCTGTTTTTGTCTTTGCAGCACCTTCTTGCCACTCGTCATTTCCCTTACTTTGTTGCTCATATTCGCAGTCATACCCCTCTGCCTGGGCCACTCACTGAGGGCAATGCCCACGCCAATCGTGCGGTGCGTGGTCAGGTAAATTCCCTTTTTTCTGACCCCATTGAAAGCCATGCCTTTTTTCATCAGTCTGCCTCTGTTTTGGCCCGGCAGTTTCACATTCCTGCTGATCATGCACGTTCCATTGTTCGTTCCTGCCCCCACTGTGCTGCTGCTGCTCCTACTTTTTCTTATGCCGTTAACCCCCGAGGTACCGCAGCAAATCAGCTGTGGCAAATGGATGTTACTCATGTGCCACAATTCCGCCCCTATTCATTTTTACATGTTTCCGTTGATACTTATTCAGGCTTTCTTTGGGCAACCCCACAACGTGGGGAAGCCACTAACAAAGTTATTCACCATTTGCTGGCCTGCTTTTCTGTTATGGGTCGCCCCTGCCAAATTAAAACAGATAATGGCCCAGCCTACTGCTCTGCAGCCCTCTTCACCTTTTGTGCCCGCTGGGACGTCCGTCTTAAACACGGAATCCCTTATAATTCCACGGGCCAAGCCATTGTTGAACGTGCCAATCGCACACTCAAAACCTTGCTAGATAAACAATTAAAACAAGGGGAGCTGCGTCTCCGAACCTTAGGAGACATTCAACAACAAATGCATATCCTCTTGTTTACTTTAAATAATTTAACACTGAATGCAGATCAGCAGACCCCTGCAGATCGGCATTTTCACAAATCTGAGGTACTGAAAAGACCGCGTGTCTTTTACCATCAGCTGCCTGATCCACAGTGGCTGGGCCCAGTACCTCTAATCACTTGGGGTCGGGGATATGCTGCTGTGTCTCTCCCTGCAGGACCGCTGTGGGTTCCAGCTCGGTGTGTGCGACCGGCACTTAAACAACATGGCATGGCACCAGGGGCTGTCGAATCCCATACCAGAGTTTCAGCTGACCTTGGAGGAGACCGCGTTGCCCCCCGAGTCGACAACGACGGGACGGAAACGGAGGAGGCGTAGTGTCCCAAACCGGCCCGTGACATGGGGAGCAGTAAAAGCATTGGTCGCCGCGGCCCAACGAAGACTGGCAGCAGATCAACAGCCAGAGACTCCTGAGACTTTGTTTGTGGCGATTCTCGCCCAAATCACTGCTAATTCTGTGATGATTGTGTGCCTTTTGTGCCTGCTATTTCCTGTAGGGGTTGGCTCGGAAGCGCTTCCCCCGTTACGAGCCCGAATGACATATAACATATGGGAAAGATTGGCTTCAATAGCAAATGTTACCCACTTTTGTCTATCTAATTCTGTAGCAGCCGGAGATTTGTTAGGTACATGCCTTATTCCAGTATGTCATCACCCTGAGGAGATGGAGAATAAGACACTGTTCTCTGCTTATGCGAATCTTTCCTCCCAGTACTCTAGCATGGCTAATTGGGGCCCGGCCAACTATACTCTGCCTCGCACGGCTATATCCTTTCACACACCGTACCCGGCCGGAGCTCACAATGTCACCTGTGCGCGTGTAGTTAACTGCACTAGTACAAAGGTGCCCTTGGGCTGTCGAAAAATTTCTCAACCCCTTTTAAATTGTTCCCATGCTGTTAATGTTTCATATAATTATGGCCATATCATCCTACCATCAGGATGGTTTTTTACTTGCGGTTCACGCACCTTTAATTATATTCCTGCAAATTTAAGTGATGGCACCCTTTGCTGTCTTAGTAGAATGACACTTAAATTGCCTTTTGCTGGTCAAAATCGTAGTAAAAGAAGTGTACCCCTTTCAGATGATTGTATTGCAGATGTTGAGCTTTTTAGTCGTGCTGAGTATACTGCCTTAGCGGCCTCTATTGTTGGGGTCCCCGCGCTTGCTATGTATTCCGCCAGAACTTTAAATAACCTGGCATGCTTTGCAGCAAAGGCAATTAATACAACATCCCAGGCTATTGCCTTACTTAACACAGAACAACACGAATTAAGGGATGCAATTTTGGATAACAGAGCAGCCATTGATTTTCTGCTCCTGAAACACCATCTAGGCTGCTCCACATTTCAGCACATGTGTTGCTTTAATTTAACTGATAATAGTCGCTCCATAGAAACTAGACTGGCTGAATTGGCCAGTTTTACAACACACATACGCCAAGATCTGGGGTTTGAGGGGTTTTGGAATTGGCTTACAGGTTGGCTGCCCTCTCTAGAATGGCTGCGACAGCTTTTTGGTTATGCTGTGTTTGTAATCATTGGGCTTATTTTTTGCTGCTGCTGTGTACAATGTATTCCTTCCTTGTTAAGACTTTGTAAAATTTCGCCCTGGAAAGCTCCCCAGGTTATGTCCTTGTCTGTCTGGGAGTTAAATAGCATGACAAAACAAATTGACGGCTACCATGAGATGGCCAAATATCATTAAATAAAAAACGGGGGGATGAAGGGTTCATGTTTAGCTATTCCACCTGGAAGCAGGCAGGGCACACCCTGACTGTTCTGTAGAAGCAATGCACACATTGCTCTATCCAAGGACAAGGGCTAGATATGAACCATGAGAACTTGATTGTTGGGACAGCAACTGTGGGAGGCTTTCTTAGCCTGGGCTCAAGGCCTGAGAACCAGGATTGTAGTAGATAAAGGATGGCAAATAAGTATATTAATCAACGTCATACATTCCTTTGTGTATCTTTTTGCGGTAGCAGTGTGTAATGCTTAGGGGGGAGAAATATAATAAAAGGAGAAGGTGGAAGGCGGGGGGGCAGAACAGCCCATCTCAGCTGACCAGCCTGCTTGCTTGCATAAAGCTGTGTTCTGTCTCATCATTGAACCGCCACATGTAGGAATATCAGGAGGGCCAAATCGTACCTGGAGCTGCAGCTAGCAAGAGATGTCAAGAGTAACAAGAAGGGTTTCTTCAGGTATGTTGGCAACAAGAAGAAAGCCAAGGAAAGTGTGGGCCCCTTACTGAATGAGGGAGGCAACCTAGTGACAGAGGATGTGGAAAAAGCTAATGTACTCAATGCTTTTTTTGCCTCTGTCTTCACGAACAAGGTCAGCTCCCAGACTGCTGCGCTGGGCATCACAAAATGGGGAAGAGACGGCCAGCCCTCTGTGGAGATGGAGGTGGTTAGGGACTATTTAGAAAAGCTGGACGTGCACAAGTCCATGGGGCCAGACGAGTTGCATCCGAGAGTGCTGAAGGAATTGGAGGCTGTGATTGCAGAGCCATTGGCCATTATCTTTGAAAACTCGTGGCGAACCGGGGAAGTCCCGGATGACTGGAAAAAGGCTAATGTAGTGCCAATCTTTAAAAAAGGGAAGAAGGAGGATCCTGGGAACTACAGGCCAGTCAGCCTCACCTCAGTCCCTGGAAAAATCATGGAGCAGGTCCTCAAAGAATCAATCCTGAAGCACTTGCATGAGAGGAAAGTGATCAGGAACAGCCAGCGTGGATTCACCAAGGGAAGGTCATGCCTGACTAATCTAATCGCCTTTTATGATGAGATTACTGGTTCTGTGGATGAAGGGAAAGCAGTGGATGTATTGTTTCTTGACTTTAGCAAAGCTGTTGACACGGTCTCCCACAGTATTCTTGTCAGCAAGTTAAGGAAGTATGGGCTGGATGAATGCACTATAAGGTGGGTAGATAGCTGGCTAGATTGTCGGGCTCAACGGGTAGTGATCAATGGCTCCATGTCTAGTTGGCAGCCGGTGTCAAGTGGAGTGCCCCAGGGGTCTGTTCTGGGGCCAGTTTTGTTCAATATCTTCATAAATGATCTGGAGGATGGTGTGGATTGCACTCTCAGCAAATTTGTGGATGATACTAAACTGGGAGGAGTGGTAGATACGCTGGAGGGGAGGGATAGGATACAGAAGGACCTAGACAAATTGGAGGATTGGGCCAAAAGAAATCTGATGAGGTTCAATAAGGATAAGTGCAGGGTCCTGCACTTAGGACGGAAGAATCCAATGCACCGCTACAGACTAGGGGCCGAATGGCTAGGCAGCAGTTCTGCGGAAAAGGACCTAGGGGTGACAGTGGATGAGAAGCTGGATATGAGTCAGCAGTGTGCCCTTGTTGCCAAGAAGGCCAATGGCATTTTGGGATGTATAAGTAGGGGCATAGCGAGCAGATCGAGGGACGTGATCATTCCCCTCTATTCGACATTGGTGAGGCCTCATCTGGAGTACTGTGTCCAGTTTTGGGCCCCACACTACAAGAAGGATGTGGATAAATTGGAGAGAGTCCAGCGAAGGGCAACAAAAATGATTAGGGGTCTAGAACACATGACTTATGAGGAGAGGCTGAGGGAGCTGGGATTGTTTAGCCTGCAGAAGAGAAGAATGAGGGGGGACTTGATAGCTGCTTTCAACTACCTGAAAGGGGGTTCCAAAGAGGGTGGCTCTAGACTGTTCTCAATGGTAGCAGATGACAGAACGAGGAGTAATGGTCTCAAGTTGCAGTGGGGGAGGTTTAGATTGGATATTAGGAAAAACTTTTTCACTATGAGGGTGGTGAAACACTGGAATGCGTTATCTAGGGAGGTGGTAGAATCTCCTTCCTTAGAGGTTTTTAAGGTCAGGCTTGACAAAGCCCTGGCTGGGATGATTTAACTGGGAATTGGTCCTGCTTCGAGCAGGGGGTTGGACTAGATGACCTTCTGGGGTCCCTTCCAACCCTGATATTCTATGATTCTATGATATCCTAAGGCTGTCCACATGCCCACCCATCATGACCCACCCATTCCCAGATCTCCTAACCCACCCTGAGCTCACTCCACCTCACGGCCTGTGTTTGGATTGGCATTGGAAATAGAATGCTCATGCTCCGCCTCGGTCCAGGAGATCATTAACCAAAGCAGAAAAGATTTGACCAGAGCATGCTACCAGGCTAAGTGGCATAATTTCTCAAGTTGGATGCATCACCACCACCAGTCCCTCGGCACAGTAGGCATTTCAGTTAGCCTCGACTGTCTCCTTGCCCTAACATCAGGCTAGCCTTTAGTTCCCTTTGTGTACACCTAGCAGCGATTAGTGCCTTCCTTCCCTGGATGGAGGGACGCTCTAGCTTCATGCACCCGACTACAGTACGCTTTATGAAAGTCTTGATCAGGACTTTCCCACCAGTCATCAAATCCATACCTCAATGGAGCATTAGCCTCATCCTGTCAACCCTCACAGGCCCATCCTTCAAACCCATGGCAACATGTGCCATGACCCACCTGTCCATGAAAGTGGCATTCTTCATAGACATCCCTTTGGCCAGAGGGGTCAGTGAACTCTCGGCGATGATGGCACACCCACCTTACATAGTATTCCGTAAAGAGAGGGTCTTCCTCCAGGTACACCCCAAATTCCTCCCCAGGATTGTGTCTGAATTCCATACCAACCAATCAATTCACTTACCTCTATTTTTTCCAAAACCTCATGCTTTTTCTGGGGACAAGAAATTGCACTCCCTTGACATCAGATGTGACCCAGTGTTCTACCTGCAGAGAACCAAACCCATTAGAAACCTCTGAGGTTCTTTGTCGCCATGGTGGAAAGTCAAGGGGCCAAGCCATATCCTCGCAGGGAATTTCTAAGTGGGTCTTAAGATGAGTATTAGAATACTATATGACTGCAAACCTCCTCCTCCTCGGGTGTTACAGCTCACTCCAGGCAAACACAAGCAGCCTCCACGGCATCCTTATCAGGGCATCCTATTGCAGGACATTTGCGAAGCCACAATTTGGTGATCAGTCCACATGTTTATGGCTTACTATACCCTGACTCAAGTAGCACTGCAGATGCATCAGTAGGAGCAGTTTCCTCTTATCCACCTCTGCACTGATCACTGCTCGCAAATCACCCACTTGTGGAATACACGTAGGGACCAGCACTTGAAGAAGAAGAGGTTATTTACTGTAACTTGAGGTTCTTCAAGATGTGTAGTCCCTATCTGTATTCCAAGCCCCCTCTCCCTTCCCCTCTGCTGCAGACTCACTTGTATTGTGGTAAGAGGAGGAACTGGAGAGGCGTTGACCCACACCGCCCCTTATGCCCTCGGTTGGAAGCACAAGGGAAGGTATCATAGAATCATAGACTATCAGGGTTGGAAGGGACCTCAGGAGGTCAACTAGTCCAACCCCCTGCTCAAAGCAGGACCAATCCCCAATTTTTGCCCCAGATCCCTGAATGGTCCCCTTAAGGATTGAGCTCACAACCCGGGGTTTAGCAGGCCAATGCTCAAACCACTGAGCTAGCCCTCCCCCCTGCAGGTACTGCACATGTGCAGGTCAATGGACACTACTTAGAAAAAATTCCAGACCCAGGCATATGACACACGTGTGCCCACATGTGGAATCCAGATAGGGACCGCACATCTCAAAGAGCCTCCCCTTACAGTAAGTAGCCTCTTCTTATACAAGTGTAACTTCCCAAAGAGTGCCTCTGAGTATGAGCTAAACCAGGTAGTTATACTGGCATAACTATGGTGGTACAGTCAGACTGGTATAGTTATGCTGGTAAATTTCCACATCTAGACAAGCTCTGAATTCCGACTTGCAGCAGCCCATGTTAGTTTAGTCCTAACCTCCTATCCAGAAACTGCCCGTTAAGCTGCGCTGTGTTTCTGTGGTGTAAACAGACATCCACTAGGAATCTGACTGAACCTTCTGAAATCACTCATTTGTGATCCAGGTTTGATTTGACCACAGCCCTCCAGATATGAAAAGCTAACGGACAAACATGTCACACCACCAAGACTCAAACATCCCAAAGTCACAGAGAAAATTCATAGGAACATAGGAATAGCCAGACTGGATCACCCCTGAAGTGCATGTAGCCCAGTATCTTGGCCAGCACCAGATGCTTCTGATAGGCAATTGTGTGGTAATCTGCCCAATGAAGGTCTCATTCTCATCCCTAGTAGTTATAGGTTGGTTTAAACCCTGAAACATGAGGTTTTATGTCCTATCTGAGGTTTTATATCCCAATGCTGATCCCAGGCAAAGAACCCAGGACCAGTAAGGATTTCCTTTAACATTATACACTTTGCCAACTAAGGCCAGTGTGTGGCTATACAAGTCTCACTGTAAAGGGTTTGCCTGCATGGTTTGTGAGTTGGACCGTGACGTGGTTCTGCAGATCTCTGTTGGTAATTTTTTTCTGGATGTAATAGACAGGAGCAGGCTGAGGGCTATTTCTTGCTGCATTTTGCTGAGCTTAGACTGCTGTCCTCTTCTGTTTGCCCTAGTGATGAAAACCAGAGAGAGCGGAATGACCATTTTCAGGCTGCTGACAAAGAAAGGAGGCTGGGTCTGGGTCCAAGCGAATGCGAGGCTGGTGTATAAAGGAGGCCAACCGGACTGTATCATTTCCAGGCAGCGGGCCCTGTCGTAAGTGTCCCTGCAGATGGCAAGCGTGAAATCCTGCCCCATTGAAGTCAATGACAAAACTCTTACTCAGTTCACTCAAGTCAGGATTTCACCCCACAGCACCCATTTCCTCAGGGCTTGGACAAAATCACCTGCCTCGCTGAAATGCAGCTGTGTTGAAATTGTTCCTTGTCACAAGCCGCAAAGATGGCATCCAAGTTTCCCCAAAGTTTAGGGGTCTTCAGATCTGGGGCAGGTCTCTAGAACGTAGTCTGGAAAACTGTCCGGTGTTCTGCAGGTCAGACCAGCTGCTCATAATGGTCCCTTGTGGTCTTAACATCTGTAAAACCAAAACCTATAAAAAACAGAGCTATGTAAGCCACACTGACACTCGGCACAACCTCTGGCTCCATTTATCTGAGTTGGGAGCATTTCCCATTTCAGAGCAAGCCAGACAACAAAGCAACTTGTCCAACCCCATCCCCCAAAAACAAACCACCACCCCCCAATTGTAGGGTTTTAAATAGATAAAACACCCAGACTGATGCCAACTTGTTGGCTCTTGTCTCACTATCTAGCAGCTGTTTTTTGCCCAGCCCTGTGTATTTCATTGTCTTGTCACCCTCTTCTTAATGTCCCATTCATATACCTGCAGGAATGAAGAAGGAGAGGAGCATTTGTGCAAGCGGAGCCTGCAGCTGCCTTTTCACTTTGCCATGGGTGAAGCAGTCCTGTATGAAAACAATCCACCAGGGTTCCTGGACTCCTTGCACACCAAGAAGGTCTCAAAGGCAAAGAGAGACACCCCTGTGGGGCAGGGTTCAATAGATTCCAACTTGCTCCTAGGGGCCATGATGAACCAAGACAAATCCGTATACATCTCACATGCCGATAATATGCCACAGTTCTCCCTGGCAGATATTGTTGATGTGCTGGAAGAGCCATGGCTGGATTACGGAAACAAGAGAACTGTCAAAGAGAATGACTCACTTCTAGCCGTCATTGAAACACTCTTTGAAAAGAGCAATGTGGATGGTGACATCTCTAAGACTCTGCAGAGCCTGGAAATGGATGACCTGGAATTAAAGCAATGGGAGGAGATCTTGCGCAAGATGGACACCAAGGAGCCTGTGGCCCAGGCTTTCCAGGAGAGGCTGAATGATGAGGTGACCTCCTGTGTGGAGGAGATATTGTTTAAAAATGATAATGGAAAGAATCTGGGGTCCCCATGGTATGATGTGACGACTTCATCTCAGGCCCTTATTCAACAAATTCCTCTGGAACAAATTCCACAAAGCACTCAGCTAAACAGACTTCAAAACCAGCTTGTCAATAATAGGAAATGCAATCAGCAAAGCAATCCTCTGGTGAATTGTCACCATTTCTGGGGGACTAATTCAGCAGCCTCTACACCATCTGGATTCCAAAATCCAATGTATACTCCACAGCAAAATTCACTAGACCATGATCCTCAGGGTCCTTTAGTCACCAATATGTCCCAGGATATCACTTCTAAACCAGAAAAGCAAGCACCTTTTGATCAAGCAAATTTGCTAAGTGGGAATATACTAAGTACCTTGGGTTCCAATAACCAGTGAACTACGGAAATTAATCTAACAAATCCTGTACAGGTATTTCAGCCAAAGGCTCCTGCATCAGTTTCCTGGGGGAATGTTATTCCTAAAAATCAGATACATCAGGGCTCAACTCTGATTGACTCAAATCATCCAGCTCCATTAAAAATTAAATTCACAAGAGAGTCATTGGCCAGACCCATTGGTTTCAATGAATCCAGTCATCAGTTTCAATCAGAATAATTCTCCAAGAGGTGACTCGTTAGATGTTTGGAAATCTGACACTCCAAATCAGCTGGGAATCAAATCAATGGAGATAGAGTCACAAACTCTACTGGCAACTAACCAACAGAATCTTTTTGGATCACAAGTAACAAATCCATGGATTTCTTCATTACACTAACTAGGGCATGCAAGAATTCAGCATAATGCAGGTGTCTCCAGTGCAAGCTCTACAGAATGAAATAGCTGGTTCTCTTGTGCAAAAATCTAGTCCATTAGAAGCTGGCCACCTGTCTGGAAGTCATTCCTTTCCCCAACATACATCTTCGCATGGACCTCACTTAATGCCACATTTTTACAATAAAGAGCAGCAGCAGATGCTTCAGAACAAACAGTTGTCAACACAGCAGCAGCAACTGATGCAAGCAAGGATGCATCCTCAAGCTCATTGCAGGCCAACTCAAATGCAACACAATGGACTTCCACTGGCCAGCTGCTTGGAGCCAAGTAGCTGGTGTCACACTTGCTCCCGGGTGGGAAACCAGCAAATGGACAATGTTCTTGAAAACTCATTGAAGTCCTTATCATGTAGCATGTTATCTAGTAATGTCATGTTAGCTTCATGGGAATATGAGAACAGTGGCTTATCCTTTGAAAATGATGTTACATTTCCTAAAGCCACTCACGTGACATCCCTTCCCCAGCAACAAAATACCATGCCCTGTCATGGCGAGAGCAATCCAAAACTGTGTAACTACCAAAGGCATAAGGAACCCATTCTGAGTTCCTCAGTGACTCCTCCCATGGAAGCTGGTTTGAGAGGATTTTTCTACCAGTTGGAACCAAATTTTCCTCCCATGTTATTAACAGATAGGAAAATGAAGAGTCAGCAGCAGCTCTTCACTTACAATATTTAAGTTCAAGGTGAGGTGAGGGGGGCATATGTTAAGGTGTGAAAACTGGACAGACACAAGAACAACCAAGCTGTGCATGTTAAGTGATAAGCTGAGACATATGAACATTATATAAGGTTTGGTTTTGTAATTATTGTAGTTATATCAACACAATGCAGATGGATTTTGAATATGTGCAGATTCATTTTGAAATTTGCAACTGAGAGCCGAAAGCTTCCAACCCATTGAGGAAGGAAAATGTCTGGTATATCAGTATTGTTCTATAAAAATGGCTTTAAAAATGCAAACAAGCCCACTTTTTACCTTAACAATGCCATTTCAGCATATTCTTCTTCACAACCCTTTACACAGACAGCGTTCAAAGCAGTATTTGAAAAGTCTATTATAATAACAATCCTTGAGCCAATAGCACAAACTATTTTTGGCCTACGAGCCAAATTTTGAGAAGTGGCTAGAATGTAGGCCATGCTTACAGGATGGGGGAATGCTATCCTGGGAAGCAGTGACTCTGAAAAAGATTTAGGGCTATGGTAGATAATCAGCTGAACATGAGCTCTCAGTGTGATGCTGTGGCCAATGGAGCTAATGTGATCCTGGGGTGAATAAAAGGGGAAATCTTGAGTCGGAGTAAAGAGGTTATTTTACCTCTATATTTGGCATGAGTGCAACTGCTGCTGAATACTGTGTCCAGTTCTGGCACTCACAATTCAAGAAAGATGCTGGTAAATTAGAGAGGGTTTAGAGAAGAGCCATGAGAATGATTTTAAAGGATTAGAAACCATACCTTATGGTGATAGACTCAAGGAGCTCAATCTATTTAGCAGACCAAAGAGAAGGTTAAGGGATAACTTGATCACAGTGTATAAGTACCTACATGAGGAATAAATATTTGATAATGGGTTCTTCAGTCTAGCAGAGAAAGGTATAACACGATCCAATGTCTAGAAGTTGAAGCTAAGACAAATTCAGACTGGAAATAAGGTGTAAATTGTTAATGGTGAGAGTAATAAACCACTGGAACAATTTACTGAAGGTCGTGGTTGGATCCTCCATCGCTGACCATTTTGAAATTGAGATTGGACATTTTTCTAAAAGTTCTGCTCTACGAATTATTTTGGGGACGTTCTCTGGCATGTGTTATACAGGAGGTTGGACTAGATGATCACAATGATGCTTCTGGCCTTGGAATTTCTGAATCCTCCCCTTTCATCACTCTACTGAGATGCTGATGGCACTGCTTCTCCTTTTTTCCTTGCCTGATTGTGATTCTAACTCATCTCTCCTTTTTCTGCTCAGCAGTCTCACCAAAATGAAGAGAATGCCTCCGTGGAATTTACTCCTACAATCACTAAGGACTGTGTGGGTTTCTCCAAGTACTGAGAGCGAATGTAGCAATAGAGAAAGAAAAGACCCTGCTCCCAGCTGTGGACTGATTTCATGGCCTTGGATTGGCAAGCCTTTTTTTTTTTCTTTTACTGATGATGTGTGAATATTTCCATATTATTATAATTGTTGCAGCTGGAGGCTTTTTCTAAGTGAACACACACACACTCCTGAGACACTCTCCTGTAGGTTCCACAGAGACGGACTTGAACGCTCAGGCATTTTGTACTGACGAAGCTATAACCCTCTCAACCAGTTGTCTTCTGCTCATTCTTCTGAGCAGAACCAAGGAGAATTAAGCACCAATAATTAGGGTTGGATTAGGCACTAAAGTAACTGAGCCACAATAAGCTTTAAAAAATCAGGAACAAGTACTTGGAGTTTCCAATGAGTTTTCCAGGTCAGGTAATTAACAAGACAAAGGACACAGATGTCAAAAAGTGGCTGAGATGCTGCAATAGAAATTCCATAAGACTCTGTCCGATCTCCGGCTTGAACACTATGGCCCAGCGTTCTAATTAAAGGGGGAGAAGATATGGTTGCAGTCTTTGCAAGCATTATTTGTTCATTTGCTCTTGTCCATTGGGAAGTCGTGTGTGATACCATCTGGATAATGAATGGGGGCACTTCTAAATCCAAACAGCATCTACCCTTCGAGTGACTGTACATGACTAAATGACTGAAATCAACCCAAGCGTATCAGTGCTAACAAAAATGCCTATATGCCCGTTACTGACTTATTTTACTTTTCCGGCGGGTTCTCAAATTTCCTTGCACCATGATCCCCTTCTGACAACAAAAATTACTATACAATCCCAGGAATGGGGACCAAAGCCTGACCCCGCCCAAGCCCCACTGCCCTGGATGGGGGGCCAAAGCCTGAGCCCCACCACTCCAGGTGCTGGGGTCAGGGAGGGGCAAAGCTGAAGCCCAAGAGCTTCAGCCCCAGGCAGGGGGCCTGTAACCTGAGCCCCGTCGGCCAGAGCTGAAGCCCTCAAGCTTCGGCTTTGGCCCAGGGCGATGGGACTCAGGCTTCAGCCCTGGGCCCCAGCAAATCTAAGACAGCCCTGATGACCCCATTAAAATGGGGTCACGACCCACAGTTTGAGAACCACTGCTTTACCTGTACTGGCCATACAGTTGTTTTCCCCACATAAATATAGCGAAGGCTTATGGTAACTTTTCTATGTACTATTCTGACTTATTTGTCAAAAGCCATGAGAGTCAATAGATAGGGTAAGCTGCATATTGTGTTGTCTTATATTTTATGCAGTATCAATGACTTTGGTGAAGTTGCACAAGTTGTAGTTCATCCCAGAATTTGGCTCAGTTTTTATATAAGGACACTGGGCCAGATTCTCCTTGTTTCCCCAACCCAAACCCATTGAAAAGTAAATGGGAGAAGGATTTAGCTCAATGTGTTATTTGCTGGTGTGTGATGTTCTATACAGTGGCTGGGTGCTGCCAAATCCCTGAACCTGATTGGAATATAGTTGACTTAGAGCCATTGCTCCATGTGGCTGCTTCAACACCCTATCTAATCATTCCATATAAATATATAATGTGTGGCATTATGATGTGGCAGGGGATAATTATCAATGTAGCAATGTGCTATTGCCTGGCAACAGGCTTATTTGTATACTAATGTGTGTTTTATTTGTCTATCCCTATCTGCCTACAAGATACTTGAGCATATCGCCTTAGCCCCTATTAGGGCGTGCAGAGAAAATACCATATTGAATACTGTATACATTTGTAACTTATCCCTCTGGGATTCCAATTGAACTCAACTAGTGACTCAGAAGGCTCATACAGAGCAATCTACAATCAGGGATTGAGTGCATGTCTTTTTGATCACTCAGCTCAGGAAGATTTTACCCAATCCGAATTCATTTTCAATGACCCACCAAAGGATTTTTTTGTTTTTCCCCCCTTGCCTTTTTCTAGTTATGAAATATGGAATCTTAAAGCCAGGTGTCACTTAGTTCAACAGTTTATATTTTTGGCATGTGTCATAAATATAAAGGGAAGGGTAAACCCCTTTGAAATCCCTCCTGGCCAGGGGAAAGCTCCTCTCACCTGTAAAGGGTTAAGAAGCTAAAGGTAACCTCGCTGGCACCTGACCAAAATGACCAATGAGGAGACAAGATACTTTCAAAAGCTGGGAGGAGGGAGAGAAACAAAGGGTCTGTGTCTGTCTGTATGCTGGGTCTTTGCCGGGGATAGACTAGGGAGTCTTAGAACTTTTAGTAAGTAATCTAGCTAGGTATGTGTTAGATTATGATTTCTTTAAATGGCTGAGAAAAGAATTGTGCTGAATAGAATAACTATTTCTGTCTGTGTATCTTTTTTGTAACTTAAGGTTTTGCCTAGAGGGGTTCTCTATGTTTTTGAATCTAATTACCCTGTAAGATATCTACCATCCTGATTTTACAGGGGGGATTTCTTTATTTCTATTTACTTCTATTTTTTATTAAAAGTTTTCTTGTAAAAAACTGAATGCTTTTTCATTGTTCTCAGATCCAAGGGTTTGGGTCTGTGGTCACCTATGCAAATTGATGAGGCTTTTTATCCAACATTTCCCAGGAAAGGGGGGGGTGCAAGTGTTGGGAGGATTGTTCATTGTTCTTAAGATCCAAGGGTCTGGGTCTGTAGTCACCTAGGCAAATTGGTGAGGCTTTTTACCAAACCTTGTTCAGGAAGTGGTGTGCAAGGTTTTGGGAAGTATTTTGGGGGGAAGGACGCATCCAAACAGCTCTTCCCCAGTAACCAGTATTAGTTTGGTGGTGGTAGCGGCCAGTCCAAGGACAACGGGTGGAATATTTTGTACCTTGGGGAAGTTTTGACCTAAGCTGGTAAAGATAAGCTTAGGAGGTTTTTCATGCAGGTCCCCACATCTGTACCCTAGAGTTCAGAGTGGGGGAGGAACCTTGACAGCATGTCATTGATTATTCATTATATCAAACTTCTGGATTTTCACAAAACTTAATACATTAGTGCCTTCACTAGGGTTCTGCCCCCAAGCAAAGTTATCTATGTCCCAGTACAAATCTGTTGTCCTTTTTCTGGCCCCAGTTCACCAAACAAATTACCCACACGCTAAAGTTAAGCATGTGTTTGTCTGACCTCAGTACGACATAAGCACCTAATTAACTTCAGCATGTGCTTAGCTCCATCTCTCTTTAGAAAAGAACTTAAATGCTTTGCTCAGCCAAGTCCTCTGTATTTAAATGGAGCCACAATGACCCAACTACTGTAAGTTAAGTGGGAAAAATATTGGGAAGTTTTGTGTATGTTTGGGCTGGTCAAAAATTTTCTGTCGAACTGTTTTTGATGGAAAATTGGGGTTTTGACAAAATTCAGCTTTACATTGAAAGTGTTTTGCTTTCCATTGAAATTTTTGATTTTTCATTGAATAACCAAATGCCAAACAAATGAAAAGTTTTCAGATTTTGGCCAAAAATTGAAATATTTTATTCAGCAGTACCTTATGGGAGTTGTAATTTGGGTGACTCATGTCTCCATTCTCCTCTATGGACTATGCTCCCCAGCCAGATTTTATCACCCATGATGCACCATGCCCATGAGCCTCCCATGATGTATCCTGGGTAATGTAGTCCAACCAGGGAGCCAGGCCTGTAGAGGAGAATGGGAACACCAGGTACCAGAACTACAGTTCCCAGGAGACACCACGGTGGCATTTCTAAATGGAAATATTTGGGGAGTTGATTTTTACACCAAAAAGTCAAAATATTTCATACTTTGAGTTTACTTACAATTCCTAAATTCACCCTCCCCTTGGCAGGTCAAAGCTGTGTCAAGGGTCTGACTCCCTCCCCGCGGTGTGTGTGTGCCTACCTCCCTTTACTACTAATAGGAACGATGTCAGTTTTGCCAAAGCACTCAGCATTGGGCAAACTCTGCTCCTATTGAAGCCAACAGGAGAAGAGTTAGGGCAGTCCGGACTTTGGGGACGTGCTTTGTAGAGTGCTGTAAAGTCTTGCCCTCTAGCTGCCCCAGGTAGACCCTACTGGTGTGAACTAAAAGATATCTAGTTTGCATTAACATAGTTCCATACTAAGCACTTTTTAAAACCCTTCCTTCCTTGTACACCCCATGGCTTTGTCTATACATAATAGTTGTACCACCAACTATGCCAGTCTAGTTAAAGCAATACAATGCCCCTAGTGTGGGTGTAGTTATACCAGTATGAGCACATTTATAACTTCATCAACAGCAGAGGTTGGACTGGTGTAACTCCTTGGTATAAAAATCAGCCCCCTAGTTGACATAACAATCTTGACACAGTACAAAAACTGTGTGGTGCAAATCTAAGAGAAGAATAGAACCCTAAATTCTGTAGGAGTTACAATGAAGACAATACCTCTTTTAATTAAAAGTTCTGTTCATCACCCTATTGCAGCACACGTGTGCAGCCAGAAAGAGACTGTACTGTTGATCAGGGTTCAGAGAAGATACTTTCTGTGTATCCAGTGCCTAGCTCTGTTACTTATGTCTTGCTCTATATATGTTATATATATTCATATGTATATGAAATGTTGGGGTATACTTTGATTATTTTATGCTTCATGATTTCCTTGCATGTTGCAGGGAGATGGATGAAATTTGGAGAAAAAATGTTAACCTACTTTGTTATACATTAAAATGCAGTTTGCTTTTTGTTGTTGGTTCAAAGCATTCACAAGAGAGGTGCATGACTGAGAAATGCCAGAGAGACTGAGCTGTGGTTCCAAGGAGCTGCTTGTTTTGTTAATATCCAATGAGTCCAGTTAGCAGGTATCCATTTACTTCACCAAATACTGAAATCATTAGACCTATTAAATTGACCCCTGGTGGATCGATCACCGTGTGTTGATCCCCTCATAAGTGGAGACAAGCCATCAGTTGGCAAGTCCATTGATCATGCATAGCCCCAAAGAATCCAACCCCCATCCCATAGCTGTGTTCATTTTTCCAGTGCTAACAAATAAAAAGTAATCAAGATTTAAGCTACGTCAATCCAGTCAACAGCTATGACTCTGGATACTCACAAGGAACAGATTTGTTGTGCGTGAAGGGGCCAGGCCAAGAGCGTCCTTTGGCGCACCATAAAGGATGAAGCAATGGTGAGGCCAGGCTGCAATGCGGGAAGAGGATACAAAAAGCATATGCAGAGCTTCCATCTTCTCTTGGTAGCTTTTCCTGCTATGTTACAGCTTTCCCACCACTTGTGAGGAGTATGTTACACTCTGAGGCTGCCTTCATGCTGTGTCACTCCAGTGAGATGAGACCGTCCCCTCTCCTTTCACTCCCCATAGCTGGGTATGATAAGGACGAAAGAGGGACTTCCCCACTCCAGCATGGAGGGTGGTGCCAGCACAGTCAATGCTGACCCTCAGCCCTCCTCTCCAAGACCCTGTGAAGGCCCCTGGGAGTCCAGGAGGCAGCAGGAAAAGGTGGCAGAGACAGGGCAGGTAGAGGGTGGGCACCCGTTGCCCTTCCTCCAGCCACTGGTACAGCATGATGGTACATTATGTGTTGCCACCCTGGCAGACTCAGGAGCAACTGTGACTAGGGAGCTAGGGGGTCCAAGGGAAGCCAAATGCCAGGATCGTGTGCCCATTGTACACACGTGCAGATGAATACAAGTATGGAGAGCTGTGAATTAAGGACCACAGAGTACTGGGTGCAGAGACACAAACTAGCTCCTCTGTTTGTCATCCTGGCCTGTACCCATCTGGCCAAACATCTGCTACACATACTCATGGTGTTTGTCTTACCTCTAGGTCGTTGTGATGTACAGCATAGGGCTGGGAGGGCATATTTCTACAGGCATCTGCTGAAAGTCTGGGACCATTAAACTGAGCTAATGGACAATAAACAGAATTCCTCCAGAATGCTTTCAAGTCAATCTTGCTGCAGGAACAATCATTGCATGAGTGTGTGAGAGACCTTTGGACCATCTCCTCACTGTCTTAAAAGTCATGGTCAACTTTCATTTAGCCAGGTTCCTTAGGAAGGCTCCCTTAAATCTTTGATTTATTGGCCATGTGAATGCATTTGCCATGAGCTTAACCTTCCTGCCTTTCTGAGTATATTAGGAAATTTGTCAGGGATGCAAATAAAAATATCTTAACAGGACAAAGATTCTCTCTCGCAACCCATATTTAATTCCCACATCCTGTATAGCAGAGATCCCTGGCTGCTAATGGAAAGCAAGAGTTTCCTAGAGCAGAAAGCAGATCTTGGCAACATCCAGTCCAAAGGGACAGAGAGAATATTTACACCACTGTTTCTATTGCCGAGCTCTGAGCTATGAAGCTTGAGCTGCAGCCAAAGTCAGGTGCGGTGAGATCACTGAGGTATTAAGAGCCCAGCAGCCAATTTCAGAGAGAAGGAACATCTTCCCCAAATGTGCTGGCAGAACACAATGCGCCTCTGGCAGAGCCTGGCAAAGCAGAGCCATCTTCTTATAAGATCCCTGACTGCTTGGTCTCCATAGAAAGTCTTCATCTCAGCCACAGGATCAGGCAAGAGCAGAACATTCTCTTCTAGGATGATGCAGGGAGGAAGTTCATCAAATGGCCTGCCTGGCTCAGCTTGCACAGGAGTTCCCACTGGCGCTCACTAGTTATGTCCTGAAAAGTTAACATACAAATGGACAGCAGGGATGGGCCTGGAAGCTGAGACAGGGCACCCAGCAGTTCTCATTGAGTTTGTTATTCTCATGCAGCCTGGGTTCATGCTTGCTAGAAGTCACCTTATGGCAGCTCTTCGA
This sequence comes from Lepidochelys kempii, assembly GCF_965140285.1. Lineage (NCBI taxonomy): Eukaryota > Metazoa > Chordata > Testudines > Cheloniidae > Lepidochelys > Lepidochelys kempii. The sequence continues at coordinate 72,981,503 of NC_136390.1, read as the reverse complement.
TGTCTTATATGAAATCTCTCAATGTGATTCTAGTGGACCAGAGTCCACAAACCTGAAGCCACCCTGACTGCCATGACTTGGCTTTCCTGGGGGCCATCTCAGTAATGAGGCAAAGGACTGACTGGAACTGGATAGCCCCTTGGAATAAAAATTTTGGAAAGGAAAAGATGAACCAATAACAAATTACTCTAGGCAGGAAAGTTATCCCCTCTTCTGCCATCAGAAGCATGTGAATTGCCCACATAACTAGTGTGACGGGGTCAGTCCAGATGGCTACAGGAGAGTGCTCCTATTGGGTCCCAGGAAGAGGGAAGTACAAATATTTGCACTGTAAAAAACAAAAGTAGTAGTTTTCAATTCATCTAATACAAGTATGGTAGTGCAATCTCTTTATCATGAAAGTTGAACTTACAAATGTAGAATTATGTACAAAAACTAACTGCATTAAAAAATAAACCAATGTAAAACTTTAGAGCCTACAAGTATACTCAGTCCTATTTCTTGTTCAGCCAATTGCTCAGACAAACAAGTTTGCTTACATTTACAGGAGATAATGCTGCCCACTTCTTCTTAACAATATCACCTGAAAGTGAGAACAGGTGTTCACACGGCACTGTTGTAGCTGGCATCCCAAAATATTTACATGCCATTTGCTCTAAAGATTCATATGTCCCTTCATGCTTCAACCAACCAGGCAAAGTACTGACAAGCTTCAATAGGGCTTTATTTTCAAAGTGGAAACCTCTTTACCAAGCTGCTGCTGCACCCTCTGTAGCTCTCTCCCAGCCTCTCAACTCCTCCCCACTCCTTCATGTTTTCTGTCCTTTCAGACTCCCAAGAACCAGTGCTCCCAATTCTAACAATTACAAGCAACATCTAAACACCACATTCCCTCCTCGCTTAAGAAACTCTCCCAATTAAAATAAACATTATTGTTCTAACCACAGGAACAAATATGAAACAAGACACTATACCGTTGGCAGAAATATTACACTGAAAACACTGTAGATACTACATAACATAGTCTCTAGTCCAGACAGGTGGTCGTCTGGGTCTGACGGGTCATCTGTCAAGCCCCAGTTCCAGTGCAATGTCTTGTTGTGTTGGTACTACAGTGAAGTCATCCAATGCAGACTGGGTGTTGACATAATCTCCTCTTGGTGCATAGGCAGGTGCAAGATAAGAAGCATTCCATACCCACCCATGAGAAAGTTGATAGGTGTAAGGTCCCTTCTTCTCTATGATTTTAAGAGGAGCTGTGAATTTATGGTCCCCTTTGCATAAAATTCCAGGTTTTCGTATTCTAACAAAGGAACCACACTCAAACTTTGGTTTCTTAGCACCCTGCCACTTGTCTGTGAAAGCCTTAGACTTCGCTTGGTTTTATTCAACTGTTTTTCTCACATCATCCTCGGTTAGGGCAACAGGTCGTGCCTTCAACAATCCAGCAATGTTTAGTTTAGTATTCATCTGTTTCCCATGCAGTAACTCTGCGGGTGATCTTTGCATTGTGGCATGTCATGTAGCCCGGTATGCTTGCAAGAAATCAGTAGTGAAGGGTATCCAAAATCGCCCTTCCAGTTTAGCCGTTCGCAAACACTCTTTCAAACTTTGGTTAAACCGTTCGATTTCCCAATTGGCTTGAGGGTAATATAGGGATGACCTTCTGTGTAAAATGTTCCTCTGTGCTAGAAAAGTTTCAAACTCCAGGGAAGTAAATTGACTGCCATTATCTGAAATCAGTTCTTTGGGGTTACCGTCCCTGCTAAAAACCGAAAAGAGGAACTTAATTCCTGTTGCAAAAGAGATTTGCAATGTAAACGCTACCTCAAGCCATTTACTGAAATAGTCTATTAAAGTGATGGCATAATGGCAGTCAATTGGAGCAGTATCAAAGGGTCCTACAGTGTCAATCTCCACTCTTTCCCATGCAGACTCAGGAAGAAGAACAGGCTGTAATGGAGGGGTACATATCACTGCTGTCTTATCATGCATTTGGCAAGTGACACAGGATTTTATGAGTGCTTCAATTTGAGAGTCCATTCCTGGCCACCAATACATATCCCATAGTCGTTGTTTGGTTCAGACAATTCCTTGATGAGTATCGTGTGCCAGGTGTATGAGTTTTGATTATAATTCTTCTCACACAAGGAGCCGGTGTGTATCTCATAGCACACAGCCATCAAGCAAAGAAAGTTCATCCCAAACTCTAAAATAAAGCAGCAAAACTGGGTCAAGGTTTTTAGGGTGACTGGGCCATCTCTTTCTCAGAAATTCCCGTAGTTTTCGTTGAATTGGACACGCTGAACAAGCAGCTTGAAATTGTTCTTTTGTAACTGCAGTGAGAGTGCTTGTAATAAGCGCAACCACTACATCCTCATACTCTGGTGGACCATTTGGTGAAGGCAAAGGCAGGTGAGAAAGGCAATCAGCGACCACATTTCAGTTTCCAGGCTTATATTCCATTTCATAATTGAAAGAGAGTAGTCTTGCAGACCGAGCAATGTGGTATCCTGCTCTTCCCAGTCCTTCCATGGTGAGCAACATTGTCAAAGGGCTGTGGTCTGTGCACAACTTGAAGATGCAGCCCCACAGGTAAGTTCTCCATTTTTCAGTAGCCCAGACACAAGCAAGTGTTTCTTTTTTAACTGTAGAATATTTTCTCTCAGCATTACTTAGTGTCCTTGAAGCAAATGCAACAGTCCTCTCTGTGTTGTCCTCATGAAGTTGTGTGAGAACGGCCCCAAGTCCATAATCAGAAGCATCAGTAGCTACAATTGTGGGCAATGCAGGACTGAATAGTGCAAGTACTGGACTATGTACAATCCAGTCTTTCACCATTTCTGTCAAGGTTCCTTCCCCACTCTGAACTCTAGGGTACAGATGTTGGGACCTGCATGAAAGACCCCCTTAGCTTATTCGTACCAGCTTAGGTTAAAAACTTCCCCAAGGTACAAACTTTGCCTTGTCATTGAACAGTATGCCGCCACCACCAAGCAATTTAAACAAAGAACAGAAAAAAACCCCACTTGGAGATGTCTTCCCCCAAAATATCCCCCCAAGCCTTACACCCCCTTTCCTGGGGAAGGCTTGATAATAATATCCTCACCAATTGATACAGGTGAACACTGACCCAAACCCTTGGATCTTAAGAACAATGAAAAATCAATCAGGTTCTTAAAAGAAGAATTTTATTTAAAGAAAAGGTAAAAGAATCACCTCTGTAAAATCAAGATGGTAAATACTTTATAGGGAAATCAGATTCAAAACATAGAGAATCCCTCTAGGGAAAACCTTATGTTACAAAAAGACACAAAAACAGGAATACACATTCCCTCCAGCACAGTGAATTTTACAAGCCAAAAAACAAAAGGAAATCTAACACATTGTCTAGCTAGATTAAGCTTACTAACTTTACAGGAGTTGGAAGGCTTGCATCCTTGATCTGTTCCCCGCAAAGGTATCACACAGACAGACAAAAACTTTTTTCCCCCTCCAGATTTGAAAGTATCTTGTTCCCTCATTGGTCATTTTGGGTCAGGTGCCAGCGAGGTTACCATAGCTTCTTAACCCCTTACAAGTGAAAGGATTTTGCCTCTGGCCAGGAGGGCTTTTATAGCATGGTATACAGAAAGGTGGTTACCCATCCCTTTATATTTATGACAGTTTCGAAACTAGCTTGTGCATCTGTTGTCCACACTAAGGTTGAACTTCTCCATAGTAATTCCCGTAATAGTTCAATGACAGAAGCATAATTGGGAATAAGGTTTGCAGATCTGTTGGAGGAGGAGCATTTGAAATTGCCAGGATATGATCTGGATCAGGTTTTAGACCAGCCTGTGAAATTGTATGCCCCAGAAAGGAGAGTTCAGTTTGTCTAAATTTGCATTTGGATCGATTGAGCTGGAGGCCTGCTCTGCTGATGCAGTTTAGTACAGACTGCAGGTTATTTTCATGCTCCTCAGAAGTATTTCCAAACACGATAATATCATCCAGATAGCACTGAACTCCATGTTGATTCTTCAGAATCAATTACATCATTTTTGGAAGCAATTAGGGCAGATGCGAAAAGGTATGGAACACGTTTAAAACAAAATAGTCCCTCATGTGTAATAAATGCTGTGAAGTCTCTGCTATCTTCATGCAACATAACCTGGTGGTTGCACTCTACAAATCAAGAGTAGAAAACATCTTTGCTCCATGGAGTTCTGCAAATACTACTTCTATGTGAGGAAGAGGATGGCTGTCAATCACAATAGCTTTATTTGGCTCCTTTAAGTCCACATAAAGGTGAATGCCTCCACCCTTCTTCTGCATCACTGCTATAGGTGAAACCCATTCCAAGGAGTCAATCTCTTCAATAATGTCCTTTTGAACAAGTTTTCTAAGTTCCTCTGAAACAGCTTCCCTGACTGAAAATGGTAAGCGCCGTAACTTCTGTCGTACTGGCATCACATTATTCTGCATTTTAACTTTATGCAGAAACCCATAAGCACAGCTGAGTTTCTCCTCAACCTGGTGTTGTGTCCCAGCTGAAACTGGTGTGTGTACTGCAAGAGTGCTTTGCTGAGGAAGATCAATTCATCCATTAACTACCCTGAGATTTAAAGCAGTCACTAAATTTCTGCCAAGGATAGGAGTGCCTTTGTGGACAATGTAGAACTCTGCAGTTACACAGCAATCACCAAAAGTAACTATTACTGGCAGACAGCCATGTACTGGAATATGTTTTTTCAAATAGCACACCAAGTTAAGTTTGGGTTCAATAAGAGGTACATCTTTAAAATAATGCAGATAGATGGAATCAGGTAGTATAGATACTGCTGAGCCAGTGTCCAACATTAGCTGAATAGAGTGTAGTTTGCCTGAGGGTATGGCAAAAACATTTACAGTGCACTTTATCTGTTCTGGAATATGCGCAGTAGTGATTTTGTCCACGCTCAGCACAGTAACATCTGGTATTGTAACTGCATGCACCTGTTGATTGAACTGGCTGCTGTGACATACTTTAGCAAAATGTCCAATCTTTCTGCAATGATTGCACTGAGCTACTTTTGCCGGACATCCTGTGTAGCTTGCAAGGTGTTGTGGGGATCCACAGCGAAAACATGCTCTTACTGTATTTTGAATTTGCTGATTCGGTGGTTTTTCATTAGTTTTCCTCTTGTAATAATTTGTCTGCAGCAATAGTGAACTTTTCTGCAAAGGAGTCACAGCCTTGACTGTGCTTCCTATATCCATGCTCATTATTTTGGCTTCAGCTGTAGCTGACTCAATCTGAGTAGCAGTGGTTATTGCTTTTTCTAGTGTAAATTGTGATTCTAGAAGTAAGCGTTCTCTTACACGAAGCATGGTTTTTTCTCCATAAACTGGTCTCTAATCCTCTCATCTGCCAAATTCCCAAAGTCACAAATTACAATCAGACTCCTCAGGGAAGCAATATACTGCCTTATAATTTCCCCTGGTTTCTGCTCACATTGGCAAAATCTGTAGCAATTAGCTACTACATTCACTTTTGGCACAAAAAAATTATTTAATGCCATGAGTTCAGTCTCATATTTAGAGAATCTGCAAGGGGAAAAGTGTAAAATATATGCTGCCCTTCTGCTCCAAGGCAGTGGATTAGCAGAGCACGCTGTCTTACTTCAGAAATCTCTGTAGCACTGATTGCAAGCAGATAAGTCTCAAACATATGGATCCAGACAGTAAAAGCAATTGGAGGCTCACCTGGGCTTGCAGAAAGGGTGCAGGTGGGTTCAGAGGCAGAAGATCCATCCTCATCACCAAAATGTTGTATCAACCAGGCAAGGTACTAACAAGCTTCAACAGGACTTTATTTTCAAGTGGAAACCTCTTTACCAAGCTGCTGCAGGACCCTCTGTAGCTCTCTCCCAGCCTCTCAACTCCTCCCCCCTCCTTCCTATTTCTTGTCCTTTCAGACTCCCAACAGCCAGTGCTCCCAATTCTAATAATTACAAGCAACATCTAAACACCACACACCATTCCAGAGGACATGCGTCCATGCTGATGAGGGGTTCTGCTCAATAATAATCCAAAACAGTGCAGACCGACCTGTCATAAATATAAAGGGAAGGGTAAACCCCTTTGAAATCCCTCCTGGCCAGGGGAAAGCTCCTCTCACCTGTAAAGGGTTAAGAAGCTAAAGGTAACCTCGCTGGCACCTGACCAAAATGACCAATGAGGAGACAAGATACTTTCAAAAGCTGGGAGGAGGGAGAGAAACAAAGGGTCTGTGTCTGTCTGTAGTCGTCTTGGCCGGGGACAGAACAGGAATGGAGTCTTAGAACTTTTAGTAAGTAATCTAGCTAGGTATGTGTTAGATTATGATTTCTTTAAATGGCTGAGAAAAGAATTGTGCTGAATAGAATAACTATTTCTGTCTGTGTATCTTTTTTGTAACTTAAGGTTTTGCCTAGAGGGGTTCTCTATGTTTTTTTAATCTAATTACCCTGTAAGATATCTACCATCCTGATTTTACAGGGGGGATTTCTTTATTTCTATTTACTTCTATTTTTTATTAAAAGTCTTCTTGTAAAACACTGAATGCTTTTTCATTGTTCTCAGATCCAAGGGTTTGGGTCTGTGGTCACCTATGCAAATTGGTGAGGCTTTTTATCCAACATTTCCCAGGAAAGGGGGGGTGCAAGTGTTGGGAGGATTGTTCATTGTTCTTAAGATCCAAGGGTCTGGGTCTGTAGTCACCTAGGCAAATTGGTGAGGCTTTTTACCAAACCTTGTCCAGGAAGTGGGGTGCAAGGTTTTGGGAAGTATTTTGGGGGGAAGGACGCGTCCAAACAGCTCTTCCCCAGTAACCAGTATTAGTTTGGTGGTGGTAGCGGCCAGTCCAAGGATAACGGGGGTAATATTTTGTACCTTGGGGAAGTTTTGACCTAAGCTGGTAAAGATAAGCTTAGGAGGGTTTTCATGCAGGTCCCCACATCTGTACCCTAGAGTTCAGAGTGGGGGAGGAACCGTGACACGACCCATATTCATTTTCATCATCTGAGTCAGATGCCACCAGCAGAAGGTTGATTTTCTTTTTGGTGGTTCGGGTTCTGTAGTTTCCGCATTGGAGTGTTACTCTTTTAAGACTCCTGAAAGTAAGCTCCACACCTCATCCCCCTCAGATTTTGGAAGGCACTTCAGATTCTTAAATCTTGAGTCAAGTGCTGTAGCTATCTTTAGAAATCTCACATTGGTACCTTCTTTGCGTTTTGTCAGATCTGCAGGGAAAGTGTTCTTAAATCGAACATGTGCTTGGTCACCATCTGAGACTGCTATAACATGAACTATATGGCAGAATGCGGGTGAAACAGAGCAGGGGACATACAATTCTCCCCCAAGGAGTTCAGTCACAAATTTGATTAACGCTTATTTTTTTAACGAACATCATCAGCATGGAAGCATATCCTCTGGAATGGTGGATGAAGCATGAAGGGACATACGAATATTTAGCATATCTGGCACATAAAACTTTGCAATGCTTGTTCTCACTTTCAGATGACATTGTAAATAAGAAGCAGGCAGCATTATCTCCCATAAATGTAAAAAAACTTGTTTGTCTTAGCAAAGAAGTAGGATTGAATGGACTTGTAGGCGCTAAAGTTTTACATTGTTTTGTTTTTAAGTGCAGTTACGTAACAAAAAAAATCGACATTTGTAAGTTGCCCTTTCACGATAAAGAGACTGCACTACAGTACTTGTATGAGGTGAATTGAAGAATATTATTTATTTTGTTTATCATATTCACAGTGCAAATATTTGTAATAAAAATAATATAAAATGAGCACTGTACACTTTGTATTCTGTGTTGTAATTGAAATCAATATATTTGAAAATGTAGAAAATATTTAATACATTTCAATTGGTATTCTATTATTTAACAGTGCGATTTAATCACAATTAATTTTCTTAATCACGATTACATTTTTTGAGTTAATCGCATGAGTTAACTGCGATCAATAGACAGCCCTACTTTAAATCTTATTAAATTATGTAGAATCTGTTTGACCCACACAAGGTTGTGCTTAGGTGTCGTAAGGTTGGGCATCACTGCGCTAGAAGATTGCTGTCACAAGGTAACTGTCCCTTTCAGGGTATGGATCACAGCTCCACCAATGGAATAGTGAGCTCTCCTCTCCCCAGGGGTGGGAAATGATGTCATGTGACTGGTGGGTCATGTGATTCCAGAAGGGGAATATTGTTTTAAATAGTTTAGTCTGTGAAGAGTTACTGGGAGAGCCAGGAGACAAGTCAGGGTGGGGTGTTGTAGGGCCACCTCAGGGGGAGCTTTGGAGGCAGGGTCCTCACCACAGCTGCTCTGGTGCTGTGAGGCTGAGTCCATTAATGCTTGTCATGCATTTTGCGATCCAGACAGAAAGCCCTGAAGCATTTGTATTTCAGCAGGGACTCATTTCAGGGAAGTGTTGTGGCAAGGCCTCGAGACAGGATGCTGCTGACACAAGTTTGTGGCCACACTAGTTGCCCCACATGGAGCTGACACATTCCTTGGAATGGAAGCTCCACACTGGAACCAAGTTCTTTTGTCTGATTTTTCTTATCAGGCCTGACCCTGCCCTGTGTGATCCTCAGTCCAGTGGTCATGTAGTTATTCCCAGGGAGAATTATAGGATTTATGCAATATAAAGGCGGTGAAGTGAAGGTGTAGTTAAGAGTGGACTGTCCACTCAGTTCTTGCCTGGAGCAAGACTACTATGGGCACCTGCTGGAACATGCTCACTGGAACGAGCCTCTCACTTTTGAATTTGCAAGCACCTGAGTTACGCCGCAAAACCTGGACAGAGAGAGCATGTTGATTGGGGGAGGGGTTGTCTGCACAGAGGAGAGAGAAACTGCAGACATTGTCCATTTCTCTGTCTGAGCTCCCTCTTCAAAGACACTGAACAGTATGACACAGGCTCTTCCAAACACAGTTCTAGTATCTGTTCTTGTTGTTCAGTGCTACAATGCACTGGAATCTAAACAGTGTTGCTTTCTTGGTCTTATCTCTACAATTATTTGATTCCAAACTCTTCACTCCTCAACTGTCCTTAACAGATTGCACTGATGATGATACTGAGAGGTGGGAAATGATGTAAAGGCAAAGTCTGACAATTTAGCAAGTTCCCACAAGGTACAGTATATCACACAATACAATGTTTTATGTACTAAATATTTTCCCTCTTAAGTAGAAGGATTTAGAGAGCAAAATGTGATATGTTGAGATATTTAAGGCATTATAGGTTGTTGTTGTTTTTTTAAACGCACAGTTTTCAAATGTGGTCCCCAGAGAAAGCTGTAAATTGAATTCAAGCACCAGGTAAGTGACACCAGAAAGATTTTTGCTCCAGGTGATCAAAATATTGAGGGAGATACTCAGAACAGGGATTCATTGTGAAGGCAGATGAAGCTGCAGAACTGACATAGCTGGTCTGTGGGGGAGTCAGCACTCTAAGCATGAACACCTCTGCCAGCCATGGGATTTGCTTGCTATTGATGCAGATAGTTTCTCCTTAAGAAAGGGAGGGTGGGGAAAAGGTGGAAAGGAGCAGTAGCTCTAAGGTGTGTGTTACGGGTGCTGATCCCTGTACAGATGTGCACTTATTTATGCATAAGTACGCTGTTCAAAGTGGGGTTCTGGAATAGAATGATGATCCAAAGCCAGCTAAAGTCATTGGAAGTCTCTCTACTGACTTTAATGTGCTTTGGATCAAGCATGTCTTTCATAGATGCATGTCATAAAGATGACAGCCCACCAAGGGGTTTGTTCCATTACAGGATGTTCAAAATGTATTTGCAATGCATTTTTTCCTTTATTTTTCTGTTTCAGTTAGATCATAAGCACTTACACCGGTCTCTGGGTGCTTGTCCCAAACATGAATATATACAGAAATTACATACAAGGACTACATACAAAGAATGTTACTCTGGTTTCAAAATTAAGAATGTAAAAGATGGGGAAATGCCAGATTTATAGTTGCCCAGGTGTCCTTAATTCAGCTGCCAAACTCTGGAGTCTGGGTCCTGTGGAAAAAATATTGTACAAGGGGGCTGGATCAAGGCTGCATGGTTCGCAAAAGTTGAGGATGTTTTAAAAGTGCCAGAAAGTTGTTCTTTTTCTTTTGCTACCTTGCAACTTTTCCAAAGTTGGAGAAGGTTTGAAAAGTTAGAGAGGAAGAAGGAAAAAGTTGGAGGGACATTGCCTGGACATTATTAAGTTTATTGCACTCAGTGGCAAAAAGATGGAGAGAGGGAAAATTAAAAAAAATCATTTTTTCAAAATAATATTTTGTGAAATGTCTTGAAAACAAAAAAAATTCCTTTTGCACAAGCAGCCAAGGACTGTGCTTTCAGTTCAAGCAATGAAGAGAATAGGTCTCTAATACAGAGCGATCTGGACCACTTGGCCAACTGGGCACAAGCAAACAACATGTGTTTTAATACCGCTTTGTGTAAATGTATACAGCTAAGAAAAAAGAATGTAGGCCAAGAATAGGGGTCTCTATCCTGGGAAGCCATGACTCTGAAAAACATTTGGGTGGATAGTTGAACATGAGAGCCCAGTGCGATACTCTGGCCAAAAGGGCTAATGCAATCCTGGGGTGCATAAACAGAGGAATCTTGAGTAGGAGTAGAGAGGTTATTTTACCTCTGTATATGGCTGCTGGAACACTTGGTCCAGTTCTGGTGCGGAGAGGATTCAGAGAAGAGCCGCAAGGCTTAGAAAACCTGCCTTAGGGTGATAAATTCAAGGAGTTCAATCTATTTAGTTTAACAAAAAGAAGTTGAAGGGGTGACTCAATCACAGTCTATAACTAGCTCTGTGGGGAACAAATATTTGATAATGGGCTCTCCAACTTAGCAGAGAGGGGTCTAACATGATCCAAGGGCTGGAAGTTGAAGCAGGACAAATTCGAACTGGAATTAAGGTGTACATTTTTAACAGTGAGAGTAAGTAACTGCTGGAATAGCTTACCAAGAGTCGTGGTGGATTCTCCATCACTGACAATTGTTAAATCAAGACTGCTGGAGGAATGATGTTGGGGCAGGTCTGTGGCCTGTGCTATGCAGGTCAGACTAGCTGGTCACAGTGGTCCCTGTGGCTATGAAAAAGCATTCTTGCATCCAGTCCTAATACAGCGTTCAGCCAGGGGCATTATTTTCAGTTGGCTGGCTTGCCTTTTTTCCATCTCTCGCCTGGCACAAGTGTGTGTGTGGAGGGGGCTCAGCTGGCAACCAGCCCTTTCAGGGACTTTCAGTAGCAAGCGAAACACTCCAGTCTCCTCTCCTAGCCTCGTTGCGCTGGGACTTTGCTCTTGCCCCCGCAGCCCCAGCGCAACAAGGTTCCTGCTCCGACCTCGACCCGCCTGCGCCAACAGCAGCCAAGCCTGGAGGCTTCACTCAGCCCGAGCCGGAGCCGCCGCCTGCCTTGCCCGCCTTCATCCCTCCTCCTCCTCCTCTCCTGCTCAGCGGAGAGGGAGGCGCAGCCCGGCTCCCAGGAGATGCCCGGCGGCCGGCTCTCTCCTTGCTCCCATTGGCCTACTGGGGGTCGCCTAACGTGCTGCGGCGGCGGCTGGGTGCGCTAGCCGCTGGGAGCGCACTTGCAGGGGGCGACAGGCGGGGCCGCTTGGAGCAGCAGCATAAGCGCGGCTGGCTGGCGAGGGAGTTTTGCAGCCCGGCGGCAGCGACCGTGTCTGCGCCCTGCCCAGCGATGAGCAGCCCGAAAGTCCCGGCCCGGCCAGAAGCGGCTGCGGTGCCCCGGAGCTAGGGCTGCCTTGCCCCCTGGCCAGCGGCTCGGAGGTCAGCAGCAGCCGGCCGTGGAGAAGATGCGCCCCCGGCTGGCACGACCCCTGGGCGCCCTGGGCGCAGCGCGCTGAGCCAGGCGCAGCCGGCTGCTGCCCTGAGTGGCTTGGTGCGGGCGGGCCGGGGTCCCCCGGTTCTTCTGCGCTGAGCCGGCAGGCAGGCGGCTCCGAGGAGACAGGGACAATGTACGCGGGGCGCAAGAGGAGGAAGCCCGTGCAGAGGACGTAAGTAGGGAGCCGGAGGGGGAGGCTGGAACCTGCCTCGCTGGCTCGACCCCCTGGCAGGGAGCTCTCCCTTGGGGGCAGCAGCACAGGGCTGGCGGGGAGGTGGGTGTCTGGAGCTGGGGTGCACGTTCGGGGTGGGAGCGAGGTGGCATTGCTCTCCAGGCAGCACTCTGCCCCTTTAGCTCCCAAAACTTGACAGAGCATGTGTTGGGTTGGAGGGAGAATGAATCCAACCCGCCTGCCAAAGGACTCTGCCTCCCACCCCAGTGCCTGCCCCGGAGCTACCGGCGGTCTGCCTCCTGCGGACTTTCCCCCCATTGCAGCATTCACAAGCCGACTTCTCTCTCTTTTTTTCTTGAAACCCCTCGTTCATTTCATCGCTCCCTAGCTCCGCTGCTACGGATTTCCGCTGGGCAGCGGTTGAAACTAGATTTCTATGTGTATTTCCCAGCTGTGGATGTTCCTTGCCAAGGAGGAAAAGCCAGAGTTTGAGCCTGATGAGGCCCTGTGATGCAATGCCAGCACGGTGAAATTGCCTTGGTAAAATGGTGCCAATGAACTCCCTCCCCAACCTTAAAAAAGTCCTTTTCATGAGAACCTATGCAGGATATTTGTTGAAAACATAGGCACGATCTATGGTCTGCGTACATTTGCATGTTGTATGGTCTGCATACATATGGCTATTGCACCATATGTCACATCTTCCGTACAAGATAGGCTGGAGCTATCACCCACAGTTGGTCTGGAAGTTTTATATAAAGGTTTCAAAGACTTCACATGGGGCATGTTATGATAAAGAACTCTGTTTAAATTATCAGTAGCCTCCATTTGAAAAAGATACTAGTGAACAATAGTTGTCCTTTCAAGGGCTGACCTATTTTTAGTTGATAACCTTCCCAAAGATTAATGATGGAAAGGGTGGCTTTTTAAGTTGTCCCATTGACCAGATCGGATCCTGTGAACATGCCCTAAAAGAAGTTACCATGGCAGATATTTGGAATCAAAAGAGGTGCCTTAGTTATTTTATTGACTTTAAAAAAAAAACAAATGTTCTTTTTGTAACTGGAGCGTGTGGATTTCAGGTTATCCCTTGCCTTTTCTCGTGGTGAGACTCCGAATTATTTTATAATTGATAAAATAATGTGGTACATCTTCAGAAGGCTACAATGAACTTCAGGTTTGTGCTTTCTACCCACATGTGTACCATCCAAAACTATTTTCATTGTTTGCTTTTCCATGGTTAGGGAATAGGTACAAGAGACACAATTTACTAAAATGTCAGTGCAGTTAAAATAAAGGACTGGTTATCATGTAGTATGAGCTAATTATTAATTTAACCAGCACAAATGGTTTGTCTGTTGATTTGCAGCCATTCATTGGGACGAATGGCCAATTTTAACACTCAGTTAAAAAGTTTAGTTAAAGTGCTGGCTAGAAATCTTTAAAATATATTAAAAATATGAAGCCTTTTGGACCAGTATAAACTCTGAATGGCTGGAACTCCGTGTCCCAGGATTGCCCAGTCACATTCTCACACTTGCTCCCTTGCAGCCACGAGAGCAGGCTGAAATATGGAAGGGAAGAGGTTGAAACTCGTAAAGCTTCTAAAGTAGATTCAGAAGGCAAGCAAGAAGGGCGCCCGACCTCATGCATTGAGCAAGTGTCCTCTTGAACCTGGATTCATTTGTTTAAAATGAAATAGATAAATGTCCTTGGAAAAAGTCGCAAGGCCCTTTGCATGGGTAAATGAAAAGTAACCAACAGAGGCCATTGTTAGGGTTGGGCAGTTTGGTAGCCTGATGGCAGGAACAACTGAAATCAGAGGTGATGGGGGGAGGCATGCAGGATCACGTGCCCCCTTGTTGCTTGGCTTGTACTGAGCATGCTCACACAGACTGAGTGTGTGGATTTCAGGTTATCCCTTGCCTTTTCTCGTGGTGAGACTCCGAATTATTTTATAATTGATAAAATAATGTGGTACATCTTCAGAAGGCTACAATGAACTTCAGGTTTGTGCTTTCTACCCACATGTGTACATATGGCCCTTGCCCTCCCGCTGCCCTTCCCCCCCACTATTGGCAGGTCTTTGACTGGGATCATGAAGAACAACTGCAGCTCATTCTTGTTTTGATGCAAAGGGGTTAATTGTAAGTGCTTGGGGCAGGGACCATATGTTATTCATCTGGGGATCAGGGTGCACGGTGCTAGAAACATATGAATAGCAGGAATGAATAAGGGCTTGAAGTAAGAGTTCCCATTCTGTTAAGAAATCAAGAGTGGAGGTCGGCAGTCTGGCAGCCCTCGCAGGAATGCCAATTGTCATAGTCCCTTCTCACACCCTTGCTGTGTGCTGGAGAGTGCTGTGAACTCTGCAGGTGTGTTTGTGATGTGTCTTCCTTTGCTCCTCCCCCCGGCAGAGTGAAGCCGCCACCCCCAGAAGGTGTGAAGTTGAACCCCTCCAAGCGCCATAGGGATCGGCTGAACTCGGAGCTGGAGCGGCTGGCTAGCTTGTTGCCTTTCCCCGAAGAGGTCATCTCTACCCTGGATAAACTCTCCATCCTGCGCCTCAGTGTCAGCTACCTCAGGGCCAAGAACTTCTTCAACAGTAAGAGCAAACTGTGGGAGGGTGGGAGACTGGAGTGGGCCCTTTCCTATTAAATACACCATTTTCCCTTCAGCACTGCAACAGGACCAGCAAGGTACACACTGCAGGGAAATCTCACCCTTTGTGTTAACATGCTGGCAGAAGAAGATTGTTTCATTGCATAAGGGAATGGTTATTGTGAAAATCTGATTCCTGTATGTTGCCGGCACCTTTCACTCACCCCCACACCTGCAGACATTAAAACGGACTTTCACCACCAACACAATGTAATGTGGATCTGCCACTTCACACTCATATTAAGGGAAGCTACTGGGAAGGTAAAAAGCCCTCTGAAACTTCATGCTTATCTGGTGCTACATTTTCCTGCATTGGAAAGCAGAAGTCCCAGAAGACTGAGCATGTCCCTTCCATCAGATCTCTTATAACTGTTCTGTATTTAGCCTTTTATTTGAAATATGGCACATGGAATCTTGTCTAAAATCAGTTAGCTCCAGGATCAGATGTGTTTTAGCTTGATTGAATTTTGGCGAGAGAAGCACTCCCTGTTTCTGAGGACAGCATGGTAATTCCCTGGCAGTACAATGGCATCTCCTGCCGCAATAGTCTTCAAATTGGGCTTGTCCTCTTCTTACTTTTCAGTACTAATTTTTATCTCTTGAGCCGAAGAGCTCAGAGGAGCAGAATCTGTTCCCATTCAGAATACTATACTGGAACGAGAGGAATCAAATCTATTAGGAAGCCTAGATAGCAGACTAATAATACCAGATCTCAGTGCTCAGGATGCATCTAATTGAGCAGCGTTGTCATAGCTGTGTTGGCCACAGGATATAAGAGAGTCAAGGTGGGGGAAGTAATATCTTATTGACCAGCTTCTGTTGGTGGAAGGGACCCGTTTTCAAGCTTCGCAGAGTGCTTTTTCAGACCTGAAGAGCTCTGTGGAGCTCAAAAGCTTGTCCCTTCCACCAACAGAAGTTGGTCCAATAAAATATATTCCCTCCCCAACCTCGTCTCTAGTTTAGTAGTCAATTTATTGCCTGTTAAAGTCAGAGTTCCTGATCAAAATGAGTGTAGTTTTTGATGCATTTGTTTACTTAGGGTGTGTCTACACTGCAGCATAAGCCCATGTTTAAGGCCCGGGCTCAGGCATAACTCCCCTGGCGTCTACACTGCAATTGTGCTAACCCAAGGCTTGGACCCAGGATCCCAGTTAAGCTGGAACCCAGCATCTGAGCCCTATTGCTTTGCAGTGTAGATGCAGTCCCGCTTGACTCGGGTCCCGGGAGTCAGTTGAAAATATCCCACAATTCTATGGGACAGCTTCCTTAGTCCTCTCTATCCCAACAATCTGCGATCCACTCTTTTGAAAATGGAAGCCACCTTCCTTTGCTAAGAGCAGCAGCTCAGGGCAGCATTAACCCATTCTCTTCTGATCACCGATCTGCAAGCACAGATCTGTCAGAGAGCCTCCTGAGTTTGCAATGGAGAGCAAACCCATCAAGCCTTTTGCAAAGTGAGCTGCTTCCTGATAACGTGCAGGGCAGGCAGTAAAGTTTCCCCACAGTGCACCATCATCCTAGGGCTAGAGCAGCTATATTTTGAGGGGCACTAGGGACTCTGCAATATGGTTACTTGGCTCTGTGCATTATAGTGTGGGTGCCAGAGTCCTAGGTTCAAACATGGGTTAGAAAAGTCTTAGCATAGGGTTAAAATACAGTGTCGACACTCATACCCAGGGTTCCCTAACTCAAGTCCCACTAAACCTGGGATTACATTGCAGTGTAGACATACCTTTACACACACATTTGATACCACTGATGGCCAGAGGTGAAAGTAATTTAAAGGACTTACCGGTACTCCGGAGCCCTGAGCAGGGGGTGTGGCCTTGACCTGAAGATTTAAAGGCCCCAGGGCTCCAGCTGCAACTGGGAACCCGGGAGCCTTTAAATCACCCCCAGAGGCAGCTGGGAGCCCCGGGACTCAGGGGCGATTTACCACAGCGGAGCTCAGGCCCTTTAAATCACAGCTGGAGCCCTGCCGCCACTACCCCAGGGCTCCGACAGCAGGGCTCAGACGGCGCTTTAAAGGGCCCAGGGCTCTGGCCACTGCGGGGAACCCTGAGCCCTTTAAAGAGCCAGCCTGGGGAAGCCGGTCCGGCACAGTGTACTGGCTCTTGCCGGTACGCCGGACCAGACCAGCTTACTTTCACTTCTGCCGATAGCACTTAAACAGTTTCAGATTAAAGGTTTCAGGTTTTTTCCCTGTTATACTCTTTAAGTGACCAACTTAATCCTGGATACTGAACATAATTTAGCTGTCTCTGCATCGATTGTTTTAAATTAGCACTATGTTTTTGTAGCTTTTAAACTAAACTGCTTCAAGATAAGTTTCATGGCCAACAAAAGTGTAGCCTTAGTCATTCTTGTTTAAAATATCCTCAGTTGCTTTCATTTTATTTGGCACTGTTGGCCCATGCCGTTAAAATACACATAATAACTGATTCTCAGTGGCATAGAACATAGGTGTTTTATTAATGGAGACAAATAGAAATGCATACAGAATGTGTTTTATCTTTTCCTCACAGTATATTTTTGAGATACTATTTTATATTAAGATTTTTCATTGTTACGCCAATGAGAAAAAAATGAAGTGTGTGAGCTGTTCATTTGCCATGTTTTGACAGAAGCATTTTAATACCAAAGCACATGATTGTTTGGAATTGCAGGGCTCTTTAAAAATTGCATTGGTTTTGTTTGAGGGTTTGTGATGGGGTGGGTGTCCCCATCCAATGCAGGGTGAGTTCACCCTGACCCTCCAGCTGTCCTTTACCTTGAGGTGGTAAGACCAACGGACTGAAATTTATGGGGTAACCCTGGTTTGCAGGGCAGCCCAGCCTAACAGCCAGGTGTAAGTGTATTTGGGACCAGTTTGGTTTAGAGGCTGGGACCAGCTCCCTTCAGAACAGGGTCTGACTACATCCAGAGTCAATCAGAGCCACCATGGGTGTTCCATTTACATGCACGGGAAACCCGAGCTTCCCTGGGGCCTTCTTCTGGGCCCGTGGGCTAATTACCCATCCCTATCTGCCGTTATAATCTATATAGGGGCAATCCCTTCAGAAAATGCCTCTTGTCCACACTCATAACAACGGTCTCAGGTCCACTTTCACCATGCCAGTCCCTGCCCGGAGGACTTCACCCTGCCAGGGCAGGACTCAAGTAGCTATCAGCCTCTGTGTCAAGTCTGAGTGATTGGTGGGGGTTCTGGATGGGCGTCAGTATCCTCTGGGCTTGTTCCAGCCAGTTTATCTCGTACCACTGACACTTCAGGCTTTCAGTATCGTGGTTCCCCACTTCTGCTGCCAAGTAATCTTCCATCAGCCCTACAGCATCCATACGCGTTACAGACTGGTGTTGTCGCACCCATTCCTTGCCCCTGCAGGGATCTGGGTGAAGTGCAACAGGACTATGGTTTCTGCTACCTGGGCCCCAGACCACTTGTCAGGTTCCAACCACCGCCAGGCGATACCTCTGAGGCGTTGGCCCACTGCTCTTGGTCTGGCCCCAGAAGGATAACACTCTCGACAGAAACACTGTCACTATGTTTCATGTCTGATGCCAGTTTGGTTGGGATTGCTGCCTTCACCTTATCATCATCTAGTGCGTCCAAGTGGTCAAGATTGCGATAAACTGACGGGGCAGGCCCAGTGTGGGTGGCCCAGTGCCCTGGGAGCCAATGTGTGGTGGTGGGCACCCACTCAAAGTCACTAGGAACACTTCAGGGTCATCCCCAGGTCCCATCTTGGTAAGCTACAGCAGGAGTCCAGATGGCATGGAGCCAGGGTTGGATTCTGCTAGTATGGTGGTCGGAGTGCCCCCTGGCTGCAGTAAAGTCGCCATCTGCTGCACAAGACTCTCCTGCTGGGCTTGATGATGGGGGGCTAGTCTCCACATCATTTGTGGTTGTTGATTGGCAGCTGTACCTGTTGCTATTTGTGTGCTTTTTGTTGTTGGCTCTCCAAGAGCCATTTCAATACTTTCTTTGACTCCATCTCAAGGCCTAATATTCCCCAAGTGGAGAGGTACAAGTATCCATGGTGGAAATGGTGTCTTCCCTCTTCCTGGGCTTCTCAACACAGGCCTCTCAGCAGGCCCTCATCACTGCCTGCATTCTCCACCACGTGCAATGGGGTGGGTGTCCCCATCCAGAGCAGGGAGAGTTCCCTCCCATCCCTCCAGCTGTCCTTTACCTTGAGGTGGTAAGACCTAAGGACTAAAATCAACAGGGTAACCCTGGTTTGCAGGGCAGTGAGACTTAGTGGCTGGGGTCAATAAAGTACCCATGATTTACAGGGCAGTAGGGCCTAGTGTCTGGAGTCAATACAGTTACCTGGCTTCTCAGGGCAGTGGGGCCTAATGGCCAGAGCCAATAGGGGGAGGGATAGCTCAGTGGCCTGCTAAACCCAGGGTTGGGAGTTCAATCCTTGAGGGGGCCATTTAGGGATCTGGGGCAAAAATTGGGGATTGGTCCTGCTTTTGAGCAGGGGGTTACTAGATGACCTCCTGAGGTCCTTCCAACCTTGATATTCTATGATTCTATGAATAGAGTTACCCATGTACACAGGGCAGTTGGGCCTAATGGCCAGAGCCAGTAGAGTTACCCTGGTATGCAGGGAAACCCAGCCTAGCAGCCAGAGTCAAGGGGGTTCACCCTGAGTCACAGGGCAGTAAGGATTACTGGCGAGAGTTGGTAGGTTGCCATCTGGCGGAGCTAGGGTAGGGGGACCTGGGCTGACCCTGCTCCACCGGGTCCCAGTCCAGAGCCCTAACAGTGGCAGAGTGTTCCACCACTGAGTCATTGGGGCTCCAGCTGAAACACGCCAACTTATAGCCACAGGACTATAGCTAGTCCCCCCTGGGCCACTTCCTACCATATCTTTTGGAGCTACAGTTGAGGCATCGTCAAGGTCTCCAGGTTTTTCAGCGTGTGCATTTCCCGGTGACTCTGATCCCTTTCAGACGTCTGCATGCACCTGGGCGTTGGGCAGGGTCTCCATGGCTCTGGCTTCCACAATCAGGGGTTCCTGCTGCTCCCGGGCTGGAGCCAGCAAGGAGCGTCCTTCCTCCCCAGTGGTCAGCCCAGACTGAGCTAGGCTGCTCCCTTTTATACTAGTGCTGCATCTGGAACATGCATACTAGTGACATGGGAACATGACTTCGTCAGCCCACAATGAGGAGTTAACCCTTCCCCATCCAGTGTGGGGTGAGTTCATCCTGTCACAGGGTTCCAGAATATTGAAGTTTAGGTTTATGGGTGAGAGGCTATGTCTGTGGCAGACACCTTTGTGGACAAGTAAAGTGTTATCTAGCACAGATTAGATTTGATAGTTTCAAAGTGACTTATTTTTTTCTCTATCGTCAGATGAAAGGGAAGTACTCTTACCTGTTCTGCTTACAAAGAGTACTCGTTTGATATTGGTACAATCTAATTAAAGATATTTTAAAATATGTTAAAGAATTCATCTATCATGCCATTGTAATATAACATTCTTAGTTAATATATTCCATTCTTGTCCCTCAAACTCTGACTGCCAGATGCTGGGACTGGATAACAGGGGATGGATCACTTTATAATTGCCCTGTTTTGTTTTTTTCCCTCTGAAGCATGTAACACAGGCTACTGTCAGAAGACTAGATGGACCATAGGTCTGACCCAGTATGGCTGTTTTTATATTTAGAATTTGCTTAGACTTCTTCTATACAAACAGCATCAGTTTGAAAACGATACTCGTTTGACTTACTATAGAAACATTTGCAAGAAGTTTTATTTGAATTCCATTTAGTTTTTCTCTGTTAAAAAGCTGCTTTAAACATGATACAGTGCTTATAAGAATGGGAAGGCTGGTGAAATGGAAAGCTAATGTTATTAGAAAGCAGTTATTTTACTCTGCAGTGCCAAATCAGTTGACACTGAGTTGATAACTATTTCTAATTTATTTTTAACTTCGACTTTTCACTATTAAATAGTTCCTATATGTGAGCCCTCACTGTACTGAACATATCAAATGCAACATTTTTAGCAGCAGCATTGTAGGCAAAATTCAGATCTTCAGAGGTTTTCCACCTCTATTATAATCTTCTGACTCTCTGAAACAATGGCAACAGATTTAGAGAAATATAACTTGGTTTGGGTTGTGTTTGTTTGTAAAGGTTTTCATATTGCAGAAAAATGGCTTGTTTTGACAGTGAACTGATGATGTCTGCTGAAAATCAATGGTGCGATGCAGGCATTGCATTCTCTTGAAGCATTAATAATTTAAAAATCTCAGCTTAAAGAAATTATAAAATGGAGGCATGGGAGCCACTCTTTAAACCTTTAGCCTTAAAATGGCTGGTCTTGTCACAAAGAATCAAAACCTAAGTTACAATGCTTAGAGACTCCTTGTCTAAGAATTTCAAACGAAATTCTGCCAAGATACTGCAGAAATTGAATTTGGAAGGAGAAGACAACAGTCCATGTCATGGGGAGAGTGTGCACTTCATGGATTATAGACACCCAGAAACTTGCATAACTATTTGTTCATTTTACATTTCTGGATCCCAGTTTTTACGTTCTTGGTGCATTTGGGCATATTGGCCTCTCTATGTTTGCATCAAAGGAAACCGTAAAATGCCTTGTTTAAGGTTCCTAATATATTCTTGTGTCTCCCCTGTACTGGAATTTAATTTGTTTTTTAGCTACCAGCATTCAAAATGCTAAGCATAAAATAGTGTACTCTTCTTGAAGAGCACCTAGGGTTTTAGAAGTATACCTCCCTCCATAAAGACAACAGCTTAGTTTGAGGAAGCATCCTTGGTTATGTGACTGGCTCAGTCAGATTAAATCAGCATTAAGGAAACAAAAATCCTTATAGATGAAAGTGCTACCACAAACCTAGAGATGTGTTTCTTAATTAGTCCTGCAGCCTTTAAAATGTTTAGTATTAAATAGTTAGCTTTGGACATTGCTGCAGCAAGTACTTCTGAGCAACTTAAAGAACCCATATTTAAAGAATTTTCCAGCATTATTCATTATCTCTGGTCAGATTCAGCTCAACTGCAGTGTGGTTTGTTTGTGAAGATTCTTGTACTCTGGTTTTATACCCTCTTCCTAAAGATCATACTGAGAATGCCTTCTGCAGAGAAACATTTCTAGTTTCCATATTTTTACTTTCACAAGCATTAAGCTTCTCTTCGTTTACCCCTAAAGTGTACACTGACCCATACAAACCCAGTATTACCTACTTTTATTATTAGTCTAGATTATGTACACTAGAAATACTGACTCTTACAAGTAATGTTATTTATATTAAAAGAGATAATGTGACATTACGCTCCCTACCCTTGTGTTTTTCTTGTGCTCTTGAATTTGGGTCCGTTCAATGTCTGATCTTGGCTGAAGACTGTGGATGCTAGTTTTTGACTTTGGATCTAACCCTATTCCCATTGAAATCAATAGTGTGTAGCAAAACTCCTTCTGCACATTTAAGGAGGTTCTATACAGCAAGGGTAGTGGTTAGTAGCATAAGCTGCTCTGCTTCAGGATGTGGTCGTCTCTGCCTACGTGAGCTTTGGATCTGACTGGCCCCCACTGATAGCACCCGATAAGGGTCCCTGCTCAGAGTAAGGAGTGATGGCCAACCATGGATCCAGTGGATGTGGGCCAAGTTCCCCAACGGCAGTGAATGTGGACAAGCTACGATGGTGGATGTGTGGACCACACAGGGAGGAGAACAGAGAGATCTTTGAAAAGGCTATCCAGGCCCTACAGAACCAATGGCGTCTGTCAGAAGAATTCCTGGGGAAGGGGATGGTGTGTGTGGTCACCCCAAAAACAAGATACCCTCTGCACCTCCCCAATCCCAAGGAAGAAAAGTGAAATGAAGCACCATGACAACAGCACCAGGGTTAGCACCCCTGCTACTGCCAATTCCTGGAGGATGGGCATGTTCCGCATGATCAGGACAGGTGTGGCCTAAACCACTCTCAGGGAAAGCACATCCCTGATAACCCCAACTTCCTGGAAGTCCAGACCAGACCTTAGTCATGTTCTGTCTTGCCACATGGAATGTGTTTATACTGAACAGCACTGGCTGCAAGACAGCTCTTGTCAAAGAACTCACTTGCTACAAGATGGTAATCGCTGGCATTGAGGAGGCTTGCCTGCCACAAAGCGATCAAGTTGCTACGGAAGGAGCAACCTTCCTCCACTTTGGTGGTCCACACCATACTTGAGGTGTGGCACTTGTCATGAGACAGCCTCTAGAACAGACTTTAACCATATGGAACCCCATTTCTCTACACTTATTTTGTGCTCGGCTTCAATGCCATCTTGTCATTTGTGGCCTTCGTGCCAACATAAGATGTATCAGCTGCAGAAAAAGACACCATAACTATCTCTTCATTATACATTGCGTTACTGGGCTGTTGGCCACCAGCTAGCAGCAAAAATCCATTCTATTCTACCACATGACACACTGCTAGTGCTTGGAGATTTCAATTCTGCAATCAAACTGGGTATGAAACTGTGATGGGTTTCCAAACGCCAGCACCACTCGGCTTCTGAACTTGTGTGCCACTGAGGGCTTGTCTGTTATGGGCGCCTGGTTTTAGGTGCCACAATAACCATTGCTGGACCTGGATCTCGACTAGTGGACGTGCTATGGAAGAAACTGATCACATCCTTATCAGAAATTGCTGCATAGTGAAATCTCACCGGGTCTTTGGCAGCAGAGAAGCACCAGCATACACAGACCTTGGACTAGTTGTTGTTCATCTTTCACTCTCTTTTCCAACTCTGCGCAAGCCTGAAGTTCACCAACAATACAATATTCAGCATTTGTCTGAGGATCGTGTTGAAGCCATGAAATACATAGGTCTTTGAGGATCACATACATAATCTCAGTACCCTCTCTGACTACTTGGAGATCACCTGGATTGGTATACGTAACACTGTCATGCACTGCCACCGAAACAGTCAGTTTCAGATGGTCACGTAATAGGGTTGCTATGTTTCTAATGGCTGGTAACATGGTAATGGCTCCGCCCCCAGCTCCACCTCTCCCCTTGAGGCCCCGCCTCCTTCTCCAGGTCTTCCCCTAGATGAAGAAAAAAAAAAGACATCAGGGCTTGTCAAATGGCATCCAGACACACAAGCTGACACCTGGACTGTCCAGATGAAAATCAGATGGGTGTAGGCCTCCCACAACACCCAAAGCAATAGGGACAGCATCCATGTACATTTCCCCTCCAAAGTTTTGCTCTCCAGGTGCAAAGCTCTGGCTGTGAAATGAGTGGATGAACCGGGATTAGATCTGGAGCAGTCTCTTTAGAAAAGTACTGAAGTGTGTGTGGGGGAGGTCAGCTGCATCCTGGGCACCCCCTCATGGCCAGGGTGCCTCTGCAGTGATTTTCTCCCTCAAAGGGCTTCTTAAACAAATGCCACCCAGGCTTTTCTTGTCCATCCCCAATCCCTTCTCAGGGGCCAAGTTTATTCACGAAAATAATACTCCAAGTCCCAAACACAGTCCATTGGTTTTACCCTCTTGCTGGTTCACTCCCAGGCCTTTCCTGCCTGCAGTCTCAGTAGGGAAACCCCATGTCAAGGTTCCTCCCCCACTCTGAACTCTAGGGTACAGATGTGGGGACCTGCATGAAAACCTCCTAAACTTACTTTTACCAGCTTAGGTTAAAACTTCCCCAAGGTACAAATTAATTTTACCCTTTGCCCTTGGAATTTCTACTGCCACCACCAAACTTTAACTGGGTTTACTGGGAAACGTAGTTTGGACACGTCTTTCCCCCCAATATCCTCCCAACCCTTGCACCCCACTTCCTGGGGAAGGTTTGGTAAAAATCCTCACCAATTTGCATAGGTGACCATAGACCCAAACCCTTGGATCTTAGAACAATGAAAAAGCATTCAGTTTTCTTACAAGAAGATTTTTAATAGAAGTAAAGGAATCACCTCTGTAAAATCAGGATGGTAGATACCTTACAGGGTAATTAGATTCAAAACATAGAGAATCCCTCTAGGCAAAACCTTAAGTTACAAAAAAGACACACAGACAGGGATAGTCATTCTGTTCAGCACAGTTCTTTTCTCAGCCATTTAAAGAAATCATAATCTAACACATACCTAGCTAGATTACTTACTAAAAGTTCTAAGACTCCATTCCTGTTCTGTCCCTGGCAAAAGCATTATACAGACAGACACAGACCCTTTGTTTCTCTCCCTCCTCCCAGCTTTTGAAAGTATCTTGTCTCCTCATTGGTCATTTTGGTCAGGTGCCAGCGTGGTTACTTTTAGCTTCTTAACCCTTTACAGGTGAGAGGATTTTCCCTCTGGCCAGGAGGGATTTTTATGGGGTTTACCCTTCCCTTTATATTTATGACACCCCACCTCCCAGGGCTTTCTACTGGAGCTTGCTTATTCCCAGCAGTCTCTAATTCACCCTACTCCCTGGCCTTCCTGCCCAGGGCCTTTCCTGCTTTGGCCGGCCACCCGCAGACCCTGCCTGGCCTCCCTGACCCTCCCTATGTCAGCTGATAACTATGCATCATGGCTTGTTACAGATAGCAGCCGCTTCCATTGGTTAACAAATTCCACTTTATTTCCATGCAACAGAAATAGATATTTCCTTTTTCCTTTAAAAAACAAACCCATTCAGCATTATACAGGGCTTTCATTTTCAACAGGGCCTCACTAGTTTCAAGAGCTCTGGGGCTTGCTGCTTGCAATTTGTGGGAAGCCATTGACTATTATCACCACTCATAAAAGAGTATTTAAAAACAAAAAACTAAAATTTATTTTAGCTTTTGTTTGGCGAGGGCTCAGCCTTTCTGTAAGGCTGTTCCCAATAAGCTAGACAAGAGTTATGGAGAGCCAGATTCCAAGGTGACGCATGCATCTCCACTTCCCATGAAAAAGCCACTAGTAAAGGAAATAAAAGACCGTGCTTATTTTAAATGTCTTTTAATTGCAAAACAGGGAGCAATAGCCTAATGCTGCAAATAGGGAGGGGGGGGGAAACAGGCTAGAAATCAGAACAACTTTTAGCTGGTGGAGGGTGATAAAAGATTCCAAAGCTCCATAAGAGACTTAAGGATGGAATGGACAGGGTAAGCATGGGGGAAGTGGGCAGAAGAGTCCACTGGAGCACATACCTCTACAGAGCCTGAAATGGAACACAAGATCCCTGAGTTTCACCATTCCTCTGCTGTTGGGAAATATCTCTGAAACCACTGGCAAAGCGTCTCCTCCCCCTCTAGTGCTGATCCACAGAGGAGATGACAGCCTACCACTGCGATCAGGTCTGGTACTTCATCAGCTCAAGTGGCAGAGATCCATGTGGCAGGACCCATGTGGGTGTCAATGTGATGGAATATCAATGCACTCAAAAGTCAGGAAATGTCAGGATTAAGTTTGCCTCTGCAACTTTAATTTGTCCCCCTGTATCTGTTATAGTGCAGTCTTGAATTCCATACTATTTTTTTCACAGGACCCCTGCCTCATTCAGTGCACAGGATGGTTCTGCTCAGGGGATGAATCAGGGTGTGTAATGAAGGAGACTGTTGTCTGTAGGTTCCTCAAAACTCTATTCTGCCCTCATGTCTACAAAAACTTTGACAGCAGTCAGGCTGCTGGTGTGCTGAGAACACTGCCTGGCATCCTGACCAATATTGTCTCATTGTTTCCTGTCTGTCTGTATGCAACTATTGTCTCTTGTTTAATACTTAAATGATAAATTGGGGGGGGGGGGGCAATGCCTAGCACAGTGGGGTCCATGTCCATGACTAGGACTCCTAGGTGCTATGATAATGCACATAATTAATTCATAATCTGTGCCTCATTTGTTGCTGAGGTTGGAAGGTATGTAATGAATGAGGCAGAGGCTAGCAGGAAGAGCAAGGATGGTCTTGGGGTTAAGACAGTTGACTGATGCCCTGGAAAATTGGTGTCTCAAATTTGGCACCCAAAATTAGTGGATACTTTGGACTTTCATCGCTTTGTACCTCAGTTTCCATCTTCAAAATGGGGATAAGTCCCTCCCCCATCTCACAGAGGTGTTGGGAAAATTAATTAAATTACTGTTTGTGAAGTACTCAGATTCTATAGTGATGCACACCATAGAAAGTCCCTGAGAAATTAATAATTTTGTCTTCAGAGTAGGGTTTGAATAGCATGAAGGAAATAAGGCCTGAGGCCGAACATTGGCTAATGGGGATAAAACAAAACATTCAATCACCTCTCATTCAGTGAGCATCCTGTGCACTGAATGAGGCAGGGGTCCTGTGAAAAGATAGTATGTGATCATGGAATTAAAGACTGTATCATAATGTACATGCAAAAGGGAGTCGAACTAAGGTTGCACAGGCAAATTTAAGCCTGGCATATCCTAACTTCAAAGTACGCAACTGGTAAATTGGAACTGTTTGTCCGAAATCGAAGGGCTGGGAGTTGGGATTGTGCTGCTGGTATGGCAGAGCCTAAGGGCTCGTCTATATGGAGAGTTAGTGAGCAGCAAGCAGGGTTGTTAATCTACAGTGTGCTAGCCTGCCGCACGTTAATTGGCTGTGTGGACCTTGCTACTGTGCACTAACTGTTGCCTAGTACACTTTGACTTACTACAGAACTTTTAGTGCGTGGCAGCAGAGTCCACAGGGCCAATTAGTGCATGTCAGGGTAGAATATAGTAGATTTGCTCCCCAGGTTGCTGTGCACTAACCCTCCATAGAGACAAGCCCTAAGTCACCTCCTACAGCTGAAAAGCAGATGTGTAATATGCCTTTCACTTCGCTAACATGTACCACAGAAGGCTGCTACATTCACGGCTTTCTCCTGGAACCTAAAATCCTGTAATAAGCAGGACTTGATGGAGAGGTTAGCACAGAAGTTATGTGCTCTTTATGATGTTGGACATTTTTGGAAAACCTTGTCTGGGAGAAGCCATCATTAGAGCAGTGACGTGGGCTTTCCATCGCAGCCATCAGTCTGCTCCAATAACATTAGTCCCAGTTAGGATGAGATTTTCTTGTACTGTCAGGTCAGAGAATTACTATTACTACAATTACAGTGCTGTGTGAAAGTTAAGGAGCTCAGGCAAGCCTACCAAAAGACAAAGGAGGCAAACAGTTGCTCCGGGTCAGCGTGCCATACATGCCACTTCTATGATCAGCTGCATGGCATTCTAGGGAGGGACCCTACCACTACCCCACCACTGTCCATGGACACCTGCAAGAAGGGAGTCTCACGCAACAGAGATGAGGATTTTGTGGATGAGGAAGAGGAGGAGGAGAATGCACAGCAGGCAAGCGGAGAATCCGTTCTCCCGGGCAGCCAGGACCTTTTCATCACCCTGAAGCCAATATCCTCCCAAGGCAGGTTCCCGGACCTTGAAGCCGGAGAAGGCACCTCTGGTGAGTGCACATTTGTAACTACACTACAGGGTTTAAAAGCAATTGTGTTTAATGTTTGATTTTCCCTGAAGAATCAGGATGCATTCGCGGCCAGTACAGCTACTGAAAAAGTCTGTTAACGTGTTTGGGGAGGGAGTGGGAATCCTCCAGGGACTTCTCCATGAAGCTCTCCTGAAGGTAGTCTGAAAGTCTTTGCAGAAGGTTTCTGGGGAGGGCTGCATTATTTCGTCCTCCACGGTAGGACACTTTACCATGCCAAGCCAGTAGCAAGTAGTCTGGAATCATTGCAGCACAAAGCATGGCATCAAATGGTCCTGGGTTTTGGTTACATTCAAGCAACATTCGGTCTATATCTTTCTGTGTTATCCTCAGGAGAATGATATCATTCATGGTTACCTGGTTGAAATAGGGGATTTTTTTAAGAGAACAGTAAAAGGACCCCGTTCATGCTGGGCTGTTTGCGCTTGGCTAAAAGGGATCATCCCTGAGAATAGCCACGTGGTGGGGGGAGGGGTGAAGGGATCATCCCAGAGAATAGCCATGCAGTGGGGTGCGGGGAGAGTTGTGCTGCACATCCACCCGAAAACCGCAGCTCCTCCTTTTAAATGCCGGTTGGCAAACCCAACCAGCATTGCTTGCTATGGGAAAGGAGGGCACTGCAGTTTGAAACCATTCCCACATGTTATGAAAGCGGAAGAAGCCAACCCCACGTACCATACTGGCAGGTGCTCAATATAAAAGGCAAAATGTGAACTTGTACCTAAAGCACATGTGCTGTCTGCTGTGAATTGCTTGATTCACTGTGAAAGAGTCTCCCTTTTGTTCTCAGAAATCTATCTTAAATTCTACTCTCCCTTTTTATCCCCCCCGCAAGTGCAAATGTTTCTACGCTCCCCCTATCATCTCTGTCCCAGAGGTTATCACAGATTAGAAGGTGAAAAAAACGCACTCGCGATGACATGTTTTCTGAGCTCAAGCAGTCCTCCCACACTGATAGGGCACAGCTTAATTCATGGAGGCATTCAGTGACAGAGGCCAGGAAAGCATTAAGTGAGTGCAATGAGAAGAGGCAGGAGGCGATGCTGAGGCTAATAGGGGAGCAAACGGACATGCTCAGGAGTCTGGTGGAGCGGCAGGAAAGGCAACAAGAGCACAGACTGCCGCTGCATCCACTGTATAACAGCCTGCTCTCCTCCCCAAGTTCCTCCTCACCCAGATGCCCAAGAATGCTGGGGGGAGGCTCCAGGCACTCAGGCACTCCACTCCAGAGGATGGCCTAAGCAACAGAAGGTTGTCATTCAAATAGTTTTGATTTGTAGAGTGGCTACAATAAGTAATGTGGCCTTATCCTTCCCTCCTCCCCTACTCCCCCACCGCACCTGGGCTACCTTGTCAGTTATCTCACTTTTTTTTCAATTAATAAAGAAAGAATGCATGGTTTCAAAACAATAGTGACTTTATTTCCTTTGCCAGCTGTGATCGAAGTGGGGAGGGTGGTTGGCTTACAGAGAATTAAAATCAACAAAGGGGGCAGGTTTGCATCAAGGAAGAACACACACAACTGTCACACCGTAGCCTGGCCAGTCATGAAACTGGTTTTCAAAGCCTCTCTGATGCACAGCATGTCTAGCTGTGCTCTTCTAATCACCCTGGTGTCTGGCTGCTCAAAATCGGACACCAGGTGATTTGCCTCAACCTCCCACCCCACGATAAATGTCTCCCCCTTACTCTGACAGATATTATGGAGCACACAGCAAGCAGCAATAACAATGGGAATATTGGTTGTGCTGAGGTCTAACCTGGTCAGCAAACAGCGCCAGTGAGCTTTTAAATGTCCAAAGGCACATTCTACCATCATTCTGCACTTGCTCAGCCTACAGTTGAACTGCTCCTTACTACTGTCCAGACTGCCTGTGTATGGCTTCATGAGCCATGGGAGCAAGGGGTAGGCTGGGTCCCCAAGGATAACTACTGGCATTTCAACATCCCTAATGGTAATTTTCTGGCCTGGGACATAAGTCCCTTCTTGCAGCTGCTCGAACAGCCCGGAGTTCCTAAAGATGCGAATGTCATGCACCTTTCCCAGCCATCCCACGTTGATGTCGGTGAGACATCCCTTGAAATCCACCCGTGCTTGTAGCACCATTGAGAAGTAACCCTTACAATTTACGTACTGGTTGGCAAGGTGGTCCAAGATAGGGATATGCGTTCCATCTATCACCCCACCACAGTTAGGAAACCCCATTGCAGCAAAGCCATCCACTATGACCTGCACATTTCCCAGAGTCACTACCTTTGTTAGCAGAAGGTCAGTGATTGCACTGGCTACTTGGATCACAGCAGCCCCCACAGTAGATTTGCCCACTCCAAATTGATTCCCGACTGACTGCTAGCAGTCAAGCGTTGCAAGTTTCCACAGGGCTATCGCCACTCACTTCTCAACTGTCAGGGCAGCTCTCATCTTGGTATTCCTGCGCTTCAGGGCTGGGGAAAGCAACTCACAAAGTTCCAGGAAATTGGCCTTATGCATGCGAAAGTTTTTCAGCCACTGGGAATCATCCTATACCTGCAACACTATCCGGTTCCACCAGTCTGTGCTTGTTTGCCAGGCCCAGAATCGGCGTTCCACTGTATCAACCTGCCCCACTGCCACCATGATGTCCCAATTGCCACATCCCATGCCTTCCCGTGATGTCCTCCTCACAATCATCCTCATGCTGGCGGCTCCTAGCCAGGTTCTGCACATACTGCAGGATAATGCGTGAGGTGTTAACAACGCTCACAACAGCAGCAGTGAGCTGAGCGGGCTCCATGCTTGCCGTGCAATGGCATCTGCACAGGTAACCCAGGAAAAAAGGTGTGAAATGATTGTCTGCGATTTCTTTCATGGAGGGAGGGAGGCAGGGAGTGGAGACTGACGACATGTACCCAAAACCACCCGCGGCGATGTTTTTGCCCCATCAGGCATTGGGAGCTTAACCCAGAATTCCAATGGGCAGCGGAGACTGCGGGATAGCTACCCACAGTGCACGGCTCCATGAGTCGATGCTAGCCATGGTACTGAGGACGCATTCTGCCGACTTAATGCACTTAGTGGGGACATACACAATCGACTGTATAAAATCGCTTTCTAAAGATCGACTTCTATAAAATCGACCTAATTTCGTAGTGTAGACATACATTCAGACACAATATCCCTATTCATTGTTCTGTCAACCTTATCTTGTACTAGATTGGGGTTTATCTGTACTAGCCTTCTGAAATATATCTATGAAAATATCTAGTGCCTAGTATGCTAGCAGCAACTTTGCCAAGTTCATGTACTGGACAACGAACTTGTAAGCATCTGCTTTAATACATGGCCTGACTTTGGTTCACAGCTTCTGGTTCAGACCTGAGGTCCTGCACCAGGCCCAGTGCTCCAGGCTCTCTCTCTCTCTCTCTCTCTCTCAACTGCACCCCAGTTCAAGAGGAATGTTGATAAATTAGAGGGCGTTCAGAGAAGAGCCACAAGAATGATTAAAAGATTAGAAAACCTGATTTATAGTGATAGACTCAAGGAGCTCAATCTAGTTAGCTTAACAAAGAGAAGGTTAAGAGGTGACTTGATTACAGTCTATAAGTACCTCTAGGGGGGACAATATTTAATAATGAGCTCTTCAATTTAGCAGAAAAAGATCTAACACAATCCAATGGCTGGAAGTTAAAACTAGACAAATTCAGCCTGGAAATAAGGCATACATTTTTAAACAGTGAGAGTAAATTAACCACTGGAACAACTTACCAAAGGGTCGTGGGGGATTCTCCATCACTGACCATTTTTTAATCAAGACTGGATGTTCTTCTAAAAGATCTGTTCTAGGAATTATGCTGAAAGGAACAGGGCCACTGGAGCAGCTGGTGATGGTGGGGTCTGAGGTGCTACTTCTTTGTACATGTCAGAACCTGGTGGGTGGCAATCTAGACATGGTGTCTGGAGACCTGGTTTTGGGGGAAGAGGGAAATGTCAAAGAAAAAACAGTCAAAACAGTCACCCAGGGAGAGGACAGGAAGGTCCAGATGAGGATTTCAGTAGAAGCGGAGTCATGGCTGCTGCTTGAATACTAGAGCAAGGGGGGCCAGATAGATGGCTAGATAGAGTGACTCCAGTGCTGCTAACAGCTACGTGGCTGAGATCAGAATCTGGTCCAGGGTGACCAAGAAGGAGAAGACAGATGAGAGCAGAGACCAGAACTGAAGCCGTAGATAAGGAGTCTTGGGGCAGGGTGGAGTCACTGCCTAAGGCAGAGAGTTCTGATAGGTAGGAGTGGAGCTGTGAAAGGAGATGCTAAGATGCTTCTGTAGCTATAGATCTAGTCCAGGAGGCTGGAGCATCCCATAGCATCAAAGGCTGAAATGAGATAGAAGACGATGAGAGAAAAGTAGCAGAGATGTGGCAGAGGTAACTGAGCTGCTGGTGTCCAGAGCAAGGAAAGGGAGACAGTTTCACACCATTGGGAGGGATGAATGCCAGGAGAAGAGGCAGTTTTCTTAAGGGAACACATAATTGCAAGGATCCTGAGAGCCAAGGGACAGGGAGAAGATGCAGAAAGGAAAATGAGACCCAAAGATTTGTGTATATGGCAGACAAGGTGCCATCACAAGTTAGGACAATTTTAGCCTAAAAGGAAGCCATGAATTCCTTGAACCAAGCCAGGGCAAGGACATACATACATATTACTACAATTACAGTGCTGTGTGAAAGTTAAGGAACTCAGGCAAGCCATAACACAACCCATGAGCAAAAAACCCACCCCAAGCAAATTGGGGCATGCCCTTTCCCTTTTGTTCTTGAGTCCAGCAACCCCAAATCACCCAAAGTCCCAAAAGTCCAATGACCCAAAAGTCTCTGTCCCTGGTCAGGGCAGCCCCAGAGTTCAAAAGTTTATCTACAGAGCTTTACCTCCCAACCTGGGTGGAGATGGGGATGGAGGTAAGAGGCACCTTACATGATCTGAAGCTGACCACCCCACAGCCCCATAGGCCTTCCCTCCGCTCCACCAGCCGCCCCACAAACTGTTTCACTCAGCTCCGCGGCCCACACGCAGCTCCCGCCGTCCCACAAACTGCTCCGCGTCCCACCAGCAGCTCCCGCCTCCTATGAACTGCTCTACCAGCCTGTCCACAAGGCACTCCAGCCACCCCACAAACTGCTCCACACTATATCTTCAGGCTCCCCCACTACTTAACACAACGCTCAGTGATTTCAGCTCTTAGTCAGTTCAGCTCTTTGGTGAATTCAGCTTGTAGTAGGGGAGCCTCAGTGCTGGTGCACCCTTAGCCCAAAGTGAGCTCAGCAGCCTGTAACTAGACTCCTAATGAAATCAAAATTAGCTCTGATATTCCACAGTGGAGAGAGGAGGAAGTGCAATTAGCATGGAAGGCCCTCACTAAGGCACCTATACCACCAAACATTGATTCTTCCCCCACCTCTTTCAATTCACAGAGTTTTGGAACCCATGACCCTTGCCTAGCGAGTGCCACTTAGTTGATGGTGAGTCCCTCCATCATAACAAAAGGCCAAGTACAGTTCCAAGCACAGTTCCCATAATCAGGGTAATAACAATTTATTCTTCCTGCCCCAATAACAGAGACACTGGGGATCACACAGCAGCCAAAGTGACCATTTGGGCAGCTATGGCCTCATTCTAGGCGGGGTGGGTGTGTCTATGCAAATGAGATCGGCCCCTAAAGTTCTTTTCCACAACTTGCCACACCTCACCACCAGATGTCAGGGTGGAGCTCATCCTGACACTGCTTACACTAGCATGCTGTTGAACATCTTCTTTTTGCTACATAAAGCTGGTAAATCAATTCTAAAGAGAAATGCCTGGCCCATTCTTTCATGTGTGGAGCATCTGCATATCTTGGAGGATTCCGGAGATGACTCTGAATGTGCTTCAGACTTGTTGCACACTTCATAGAATCATAGAAAATTAGGGTTGGAAGAGACCTCAGAAGGTCATCTAGTCCACCCCCCGGCTCAAAGCAGGACCAGCACCAACTAAATTATCCCAGTCAGGGCTTTGTCAAGCCTGACCTTAAAAACCTCTCAGGATGGAGATTCCTCCACCTCCCTAAGTAATTCCACCACCTCCCTAGGTAGTGGTGGAATTACCTTCAAATTCTTTCACAGCAAGGGATTTTCTAGTGATAGTCTTTTCCTTTCCCACCATAATCTTTCTAATTGGTTCAACCATCTTTTAGCAGCGTAGTGCTCCAGCAAAGAGACGGTGGACTTGTTGTGGAGATTGTATATGTTGTGACAAGCCTCTCTATTTACTTTGGTATTATTCCATAAGGTGTTGCCTTTTTTCTCCCACTTCCGCCTCAAGCTTATCATTGCACTTGTGTACCTTGCAACCCTGTGGAGAAATATGGAATTTGATTATCAGCACATTTCTTTTCAGGCAGGATCGCAGTTTTGTCACTGATTGCACCTAATTCCTGATCTTACTTCCATGAGTTGAATTACAGTGGAGTTACTTGTGATTGCGCCTGTGTGAATCAGTACTTGTGTGTAAGCAGAGTCAGGATGAGCTCCACTCTGACATCTGGTGGTGAGGTGTGGCAAGTTGTGGAAAAGAACTTCAGGGGCTGATCTCATTTGCATAGGCACACCCACCCAGCCTAGAATGAGGCCATAGCTGCCCAAATGGTCACTTTGGCTGCTGTGGGATCCCCAGTGTTTCTGTTATTGGGGCAGGAAGAATAAATTGTTATTACCCTGATTATGGAAATCAAGGACAGTGGAACTGTACTTGGCCTTTTGTTATGATGGAGGTACTCACCATCAACTAAGTATCACTCGCTAGGCAAGGGACATGGGTTACAAAACCCTGTGAATTGAGAGAGGTTTGAGACAGGTATTAGTAAGGGTGGTATGGGTCCCTTTGTGAGGGCCTGAAACACCAATTGTACCTCTCTTCCCCCCCCCCTCCACTGTAGAATGTCAAAGCTAATTTTGGGTCTACTAGGAGTCTTACTACAGGTGCTGTGCTGATTTCACTTTGGCCTTGGGGTGCACCAGCCCTAAGGCTCCCCCTACTATAAGCTGAAATCACTGAGCACTGTGTCAAGTAGTGGGGAGCTAGAAGATCTAGAGTGCAGTAGTGCTGTTCGTGGATAGGCTGGCGGAGTGTTTGTGAGATTGCGGAGCCAAGCTGTGCAGAGCGGAGCCGTTCGTGAGACGGGGGAGCGCAGCAGAGCAGAGCCATTGTGAGATAGCGGGGCAGAGCGGAGCAGAGCTGTTCGTGAGATGCCGGGGCGGGGTGGACCGGAGCGGAGCCGTTCGTGAGATGGCGGGGCGGAGCAGAGCCCTGTGGAGCTGTGGAGTAGTCAGCTTCAGGTCATGTAAGGTGCCCCTTACCTCTTTCCCCCCCACACACACATTTTTAGCCAGACTGGGGAGTAACACTCTGCAGATGAACTTTTGAACTCTGGGGCTGGACTTTTTGGACTTTGGGTGACTTTTTGGATTGCTGGACTCAAGAGACGTTTGGGTTGTGGGACTCAAGAACCCGAGGGAAAGGATGTGCCCCAATTTGCTGGGGTGGGTCTTTTCTCATGGTTTGGTTAATGAACACTAGTTGTGGTGTTTTCCCAATTTAATGCTGATGTCGTTTACCTCATGTTATTAAAGATTCTCTGCTACACCGAGACCCTGTGCTTGCGAGAGGGGAAATATTGCCTCTTTGAGGTGCCCAGGGGGTGTGTAGGATTTTGCATTTGCTTTGATGAGAGGGAACCCCTGTGTACTGAACCCAGCCCTTGCTGCTATCAACTTGGCCTGGCAGAAGGGTTACATGTGAAGAGGGCATAAACATAGCCTGACTGAGCAATATATCATTTTTTTAATTGATGATTTCTAGTCCTTACAGTATGAAACAGGAAAGTGAAGCACTGCTGGTTTGTGTGTGGCCCCCTGAGCCCAAGATTTAAAATGCAGAGAGGTTACAGTTCAATTTGAATTGAGCAGTCTATTTTTAAGCACTTACTTTGAGCCATTTATAACTCTTTCAAGTGTCCCTGGAGCTAATATTTTTTCATGCTGGATCTCAGATCAAAGGTGAATTATTCTGGAAAGTCTGAGCAAAATCCGTGCAGCTGTTTTTGAGTTCTGGGTGGAGGGGAGAAGACTTCAAATGAGAGGAAAGGGGTGAAGATGGGGAAGGAATGAAGAATCAGGAGGAAGTGGGTAGGACTGGTACCTAGATCTGTTGCCAGCTGTTCTGTTTGGCAAGGGTTGTCTTGGGCTTTAGAAATGCGTCCAAGGATCTTCCCATCCCAGCCAATGTGCAGGGGTCCCAAGCCAGGGCAGATCAGTGAAGACAGGAGGCCAAAAATTGCTGAGCAGTTGAGAGCTGCTTCATGCCCATAGCTGGTCATTGCCCCATTGTGACTGGCCAACACACATCTGTTGGCATGACCACCCAGGACTTGTGTGTCTCAGCTGTGTGGCTTTTGCCTGTGAGGGACACCTACTCCAGCTGAGTTTTCCTGTCTGCAGAGGAAGTTTCCAGCACTGCCTTGCTTTCGGCAGCCTGCCATAGTCACTGAACTCAGGGTCCTGATCTCACTCCCTTGGCTGGCGTGGAATCCGGAAATGATCAGAGGACACTGTTCATCCACCAGCGTATCTGCCATTCAGATCGGTCTTCCACTACAAGAAGGATGTGGAAAAATTGGAAAGAGTCCAGCGGAGGGCAACAAAAATGATTAGGGGACTGGAACACATGACTTATGAGGAGAGGCTGAGGGAACTGGGATTGTTTAGTCTGCGGAAGAGAAGAATGAGGGGGGATTTGATAGCTGCTTTCAACTACCTGAAAGGGGGTTGCAAAGAGGATGGATCTAGACTGTTCTGAGTTGTAGCAGATGACAGAACAAGAAGTAATGGTCTCAAGTTGCAGTGGGGGAGGTTCAGGTTGGATATTAGGAAAAACTTTTTCACTATGAGGGTGGTGAAACACTGGAATGCGTTACCTAGGGAGGTGGTGGAATCTCCTTCCTTAGATATTTTTAAGGTCAGGCTCAACAAAGCCCTGGCTGGAATGATTTAGTTGGGGATTGGTCCTGCTTTGAGCAGGGGGTTGGACTAGATGACCTCCTGAGGTCCCTTCCAACCCTTCCAACCCAATTCTGTGATTCTGTGAGGTCATAGGGGACCCAATAGCTCTCTTTCCACTCCTGACTCCCCAGGAAGATACTTCAGCCCCCAAGCTCATAGCCTGAATCAGAACAACCTTCTGGCTGGCCAGCTCTAAAGCTGCTACTCCCAGAGCCAGCATAACTGCAATGCCCTCCCCGCCCTACTCTCCAGCCAGAGGAGTCTGGTAAGAAAGTAGCCAGCTCTAGACAGCCAGCCATATCCCAGCTAGTGGAGAAGGGAAAATGGCTTTTCTGATTTTGCAGCTTGATTCTTCCAGGTGTTTCACAGCAAAGGAACTGCCCT
This sequence comes from Lepidochelys kempii, assembly GCF_965140285.1. Lineage (NCBI taxonomy): Eukaryota > Metazoa > Chordata > Testudines > Cheloniidae > Lepidochelys > Lepidochelys kempii. The sequence goes on along the minus strand of NC_136390.1, from coordinate 72,943,904 downwards.
GCCTTTGCAATATGGCTTTGTGCGACTCCCCCACACTCTTCTTTCTTTGCCGATGGCAAAAGACTGGCCAGAACTCCAGTTCTACTGAAATCTTCATCCGAACCTTCCTGTCCTCTCACTCTGTGACTGTTGACTCCTTTTTCTTTGACATTTCTCTCTCCCCCAAAACCATTCCAGGAAGACCTCTAGCTTGCACCCCACCTGATCCACAGAGGGCAGATGTCCTTGGTTAATAGTAGAGCTGGGTGGGAAATGGTTTCCCTGTTTCTTGAATATTTTCAAGAGTTCAATTTTTTTCCCTTGAATCAGGATGAAAAGTCAAAATCTCAAACTTTTGTGAATTGAAAACCCCAAAACATGTTCAGCATGAGTCCATCAAAATATTTTGTTTATTGAAAAGTTTTGATGTTGACCATTTTTTCTTTAACTTTTTTAGTCTAATCAATTTAACTTCAGGAATGAAAAGTCATTCCAAAATGGAAAAGGAGAATTTTTCATTTAGCAAATGTCAATTTCAAAAAATTTTCCAATGTTTTTTTCAGTTGGGAGAATTTTTGAAACTGACCTTGATTCACAAACAGTTTTGGTTCTGTTTTGTTGAAAAATTCCTAACCATCCATAGTTGATGGTGACCTTATGCTTTGGCCATTTCCTCGTAACACTTTCGTCTTCCCACCAGCATCTAAATTTGATCCAGGTGCTTTTAGTGCTCTAACCTGGTGATGATGTGGTCTGTGTTTGATGTGAAGGGCATGCAGGATGTGGGGGAGATTGTAGAGGAAGGTGGGGAAATGAAGGTCTGTAGGAGAGCAGGGGAAGGGAAGTGGCTGGAACCAGAGGCCTGGGGAAGGGAGGAGATCATGTGGAGTAAAGATGGAATGGAACAGGGGACCAGAAACAGATAAGACGGAGATGGGGAGTGGAATAGGATAGAAAATGAGAGAGAGGAAAATATACAGAAGGGAAAGAAAGAAAAATAGTTGGAGTAAAGGAAAATAGGAGCTGGAAGGAGAAAATGAGAGAATGCAGATGTTTACAGCTGAGTAACAACTTGTTTATTCTGCCACTGGTTCTCTCTGTATCCAGCCAAAAACCATCTCTAGGCGTTTTCTGTACATCTCAGTGCTACATTCCCTCAGCTGGGCTAAGCATCATTTTCTAGCTCAGCAATTCCTTATGCCCCTGCTTGTCTCTCATTAGTTTGCTCCTTGAAACACACCCAGCAGCCATTTTCTCTCTCAAGGAAAAGGAAGCAGCAGCAGTTGCTGTAGGTTGACAGGCAAGGGATCTCTACAGACCAGGCACCTACAGTGCTCTCCTGGGATAAGAGTTCATCTTGCCATCTCATCAAACAAACAAGGGGTATTTTCAGCTGCATTAAGCTATAGGCGCTGAGTTCCTGTTTACAGTACTGGATTGTGTTTCAGAGATCTGTTGTCCCCTGTTCAGATCTATTGTCCCCTATGTTGGTCTGTTGTCCCTGGTGTGGATCTCTCCCTTATAGGATAGAGGAGGCTGAGTTTCCATTCATGGAATTTATTGCCTTTTCTAGCAGGAGTGTTAGGAGGTGGAGCTTGGCCTTCCCATTCCATGGGAGATCCATATGGCTTCCAGGGAATCTGCAGAGGCTCTGTGCCTCCACGCTGTTTTCTAGCTTCCTGAGTGTCATTCCTGGAGGATCTGCACTGCTAGGAAAATCCCCTGCTGTATATACCCCACATCCCACTCCTATTCTCTGTAAGATGGGCAGCATCCAGCAGAGGAGGGGAAAAAATCTCTTTACAAGCTCCACGTTAACTTACCTGCCAAAGCCATGAATGTTTGGCTGGCCTCTCCTTGTGCCTTCCCCAGCGATAGATCCAGACCTCTGCAGGCCCCAGCAGAGGGTCATCAGAAGCAGGGAATGATGTCATGGAGGCAGCCTGCTCCCTTCTGCTCCCTCCTCACTTGCTTCTTTTTCCCTCCTGCCAGGGCTGCAGAGGAAAGATGGTGCCCTACATGTTAACTCTATGGGTTAAATTTCCCAAAGTATTTAGTTCTTGGGGGCACAACAGTAGACCCCCTTCAAGGAGCTGATGTTTCAGGAAGTGTTGAACACTGGCTCTTTTAGCTGAGCCCCAAGCCGGATACCCAGATCTACAAGCCCCCTTTGGACGATTTAGGCCCAGCTGCGTTAATATTTCAAGGGCAAAGAGCCCATGGAGTTGGCAGCGTTTAAAAACAGTGGCGTGCTGCATGGAGCAGCTAGCAAATACCCGTACGCCCACCCACAGAAGGACATGTGAATGGCTTGCGTTAAAACCACATCATTAAGTAGCTGCAACTGAGAGATGCTGGCCCCATTCCAAAGTCCTGCTGCTCCACAACATCATTACAGCAGCTGAGCCTCCCCCCCAGCCTTATTGTCTGCTTTTCACAGCAATAACCTTGTTTATTTTGGCTGGATGTTGGGCCCTTCTCCCCCTGTCCCCACCCCTTTCCTTTTCTGTGTAGAAAATTAGCTGAAGCATTAGAGGGACGCTCAAAAAGTAGCCGGCCCCTTGCATGAGTAGAATCCAGCCAGGGAAGCTTACACAACATAATTGGTTTTCCAGTCTCTCTTAAGTAAACTTTAGACAAACCAGCTGAGTGAGCCAGTGAAAGGGCTCGATGGTGAAACGGAGCCCCAGCCGTCCCTTTGCCGATTGCTCTTCCTATCGCATGGCAGCGTGCGGTCATGGACTGGTCTGCCCCTCCCCCGGAAGGAAGAACGTAAAGCAGCTGAATGTACAACCCTGACATTTCTGTTAATGAGGGCTGTTTTTTAGGTAACCAACCAAAGGCACCCATTTCAATGGCAGCGCTGTTAACCTAGAGCCTTCCCTGCTTTCCTGTTTGTTTGCATCCATCTCAATCAGATCTGGATGCTGTGGGATAAAAGGCTCTTTGCCAGAAAATGTGGTGTTTTTTAATCAACCAATTTCTAATACAATCAACTTGGAGCTCTTTCTTTCTTCCGATGTTCCTGTGGTTTTTGTCACCTCCGGTCACACCAAACTGCATTCTTGCCAATACAGTTTTTTTCAGGTTCTCTCCCAACCTCTCAGGATATCAATGAGTGTGCCCAGTAATCGGGGCTGGCATCTTGGAGCTGGTATCTGAATGGCAGGGGCATGGAATGGGTTGTGCTGCAAAGAAATGCTGAAATCTTCCCCAGCCAGGGGGCCCAGTACCTCAGTCTGGGCAGGCATAGCCCAGCAAGAGGATTTCTGCCTGCTGGGAAACCTGTTAACTGTTCAAACTGAAGTAAACTCTAGTGGGGGCACAGGCTGGAAGGCTGCCAAGACTACTTTATACTGGCGGTGAGGGGGTAGGTGCTTTACACTCAACTTTCCATTGCAGCCCCATCGCAAGGCTTCTCGATTGAACTGCTGAAAATGCTCTGTTGAGCGAAGTCCCAGCCTCACCATCTTGATGTAGAATCCAAGGCAGTGAAGCAGGAGGAGCATGGCCTCTACCTGAATCCAGATTGGTGTCTGAATTTCTGTTTATCACCATCAAATATTTGCATGTCTGAGACTTCAATACTGTGCCAGAAGAAAAGAGAATCCTTGAGCCTTTCCACTTCCTGCACAGTCAAGAGGCAAAGTTAGGGGGAGGGATAAGTCAGTGGTTTGAGCATTGGCTTCCTAAACCCAGGGCTGTCAGTTCAATCCTTGAGGGGGCCATTTGGGGATCTGGGGCAAAAATTGGGGATTGGTCCTGCTTTGAGCAGGGGGTTGGACTAGATGATCTCCTGAGGTCCCTTCCGACCCTGATATTCTATGATTTGCTGGTAAAACCAGAAGAAAATGAGTGTGAGGGATGTATTCTTATGGCCTGAGCCAACCCCTAAGGCAGGAGTAGACCCCTGATAGTTTCAACCAGTCTTCCTCTTCCTCCACTTTTGCTTGTCAATGGCAGAATCCCCACAGGACAATCCCTCTTGAAGAGACAAACGCATTACACTCATCTTCCCCTATGTACGCGTTATCAGCTCTGCTGTAAGTTTGGGCTCCTGCTTAGCTCTCCATGCCTTCAGCATTTTGCATCTCAGCCCTTGGCACAGTGATGGGCCCTTGGTTACGTCTGTACAGTTTGCTGCCTTCAGAGTTTCACAAAGTTTGAGGTGACCAGAGGGTCACCTGCTGTGACTTCATGCATAACACAGGCCACTAAATTTTACTGGAACACCTATGTTAAGATGAATGACTTCAGTTGGCCAAAGCCTTTCAGTCCTCACTGGGGTTGCCAAGGGCAGAATTTGACCCTGTGTCTATGAAAATCCAGTTAGACCATTAAGAGCCCTACAAATTATTTTTTACCTATCAACATAGTACTGGGGCTTGAATGAGAACAGAAACATTTCCCAGACATAGGGAACTAATTCCCATGATCCCTTGCAGCACCACGGCCCCAGTGTCCTACAGAAGGAAGGGAAAGAGACCTGTTTGGATCCCATCAGAGTTCTTGCTGTTATTGGTCTGGTAAGGGGGTGTCTCCTCTCCTGGCTGCTTCCCTGTGGGAGGGGCTGGTCTCATCCATAACGTTCCTAGTGAAGAATTTAACCCCCAAGGAACAGACGTTCCTCATTCCCCCTCCCCGTCCCACTGCAATTTATCGCTTAGCTAGAATGCTGTGACCAGTCTTTGTTACAGCCAGTTGTTTCCTATGCTGATCACACTGTATCTGTCCTACCAACAAAGTAGTTGGACGGCACCTCAGAGTTATGTGGCCCTCCATGCTCCTTTGCACACCAGCGAATGAAAAAAAGAATGCAGCACTTGTTTTCTGCCATCCCAGATCCTCCCTTTTCATAACATCTGTCTTGTTCTCTGTCCGCCTAGAGCCAGTGTTGAGGTTTGTACAATGTCTAATTCCAAATGAATACTGACAGATTAATCTGATTGTGCATGGCATACTGTTCACCACATAATCCTTTCCCATTCTTTCACTTGACACCACACACCCTCTGCACAGTGGGCTCAGTAAATGTTGCTTGTTTACAGAGGGTTTTCAGACTCTTCTCCCTTCTTGCAAGATTTACCTATGGAGAATCTAACCCAGTAATTCCTTTATTTATTTTTTTAAGGAGCTGTTTTCTTTCTTTTCCCCAAACTGGCTGGTAAATTACATGATTATTCCTAGCCAAAGGAGCAATAAAAATTACTTGTATATGTCCATTAGTTGTAGAACCCATATATAATTAGGTCCACTTTAATTCCCAAATGGGCATCTTAATTGGTGGGCATTGTCATAACTTCAGTACATAGTCCAGTCTTTGATGAAATACCTTCTACAATTTGCTTGTAGGAATACACTTTGACAGTATTCTGGAAAACTTGTCTGGCCCATGATTTGTTATGTGGAATACATTCCTTTTTATTGTGAACCCTGTTATTTGTATAGTGTGTGGAATAGATCTCCATTACATATGATGTATTTAGAATATACAAATAGGTCACATGATGACACTAAAAATAGTTGGGCCAGATGCAGTATTCTTTATTAAGGACCTACTACAGTAAAGCACATGCTTAAGACCCACTGGACATTGAAAGCTTTGTAGAATCAGGGTCTCCATTCTTATTCAAGCCAACTCTCACTGTGGTCAATGGGATTGTGTCTGAGAGAAGCCAGATACATCCCTCTTTCAGTAAAACCTCCAGGCTGAGATCAGGAAGGGGAAAAGTCCTTGAGGTTCCTTTTGTGGTGTGTCCCTCTTGTTCCACTAGAGCAGCAGGGTATGCTCACCACAGGCTAGACAGTGAGTCCACAGAGGTCTTACATCTCTGCAGTAAATCTGGGCTCTCGGGGGTTTTGGCCCCAGTCCCTGGCAGACCAGGGTTTCCCCTGGGACTCTGCCCCTTAAAGGGGAAATTATCAAATATCCCCTTCACACACATAACACCAAGCAAGGAAGCCTGGTTTTTGTTTACAGACTTGGGATTGTCCTGTTTAACTATGGCGTGGAAGTACCTTGTTCCAAGTCCATCATCGCCACTTATTGCTGAAAAAAACAGGGTATGTTTTTAAAATAGATTTCTTTGGCAAGAGAGAACCTTCCAAATAAGTACTAAAGTATGAACCCACCCTTAAGAACTCATGCCGCATATCCATCCCTTCTAGCTATAATACTAGTGGCTTCATTTCACCTTTCAGATGGACAAAGGTCCCTCTTCATTTCAAGCGATTTTACCAAATACCAGGAAAAGTTCCCCGGTGCGTCAGGCACTGATATGTTAACATGCAGTAGTTCTGATGTTCCCAAACTGAATATTTCAGAGTAAATTATTATAATTCTGTACAAGATGTGTTTCAAAACCAGACTATGCTGATAGGTCCAATAGAAAGGCCTAGAGAGGGCTGACTATGTCGTTATTGGTTCTAGAAAATATTCACTTTCCATTTAAGTAGCTAGGGTTTTCAAAAAAGCTTTGCACACTGTGTGTTGAGTTCTTTTGAAATTCTGGCTGTTAGGTGTTGCAATGGAAGTTACTGGTTGCTCAGCATCTAGCCAGTGTGGATTGACTAAAATCAAAGTAATTGAAATCATAGATTTTAATCATGATTTAAATCAGCAGTGGGGAAACCTTGATTTAAATAATTGATTTTAATCTTGTGTTGTATCTGTACTTTTTAGTTATTTTCCTAAAGAAAGGTTGCTTCTCACTGGTTGGTAACCATTAAAACATGTTGATTTGCAACTATATATAGCCTTCACACTTGATTTAGTGCTGCTAAAATGGCTGCTTTTTGCAAACCATGAGGATATACTGTATCTATAATGAAAAGGAGTACTAGTGGCACCTTAGAGACTAACCAATTTATTTGAGCATAAGCTTTCATCAGCTACAGCTCACTTCATCGGATGCATTCAGTGGAAAATACAGTGAGGAGATTTATATACACACAGAACATGAAAAAATGGGTGTTATCATACACACTGTAAGGAGAGTGATCACTTAAGATGAGCTATTACCATCAGGCGAGCTGGGGCGGGAGAAAACCTTTTGAAGTGATAATCAAGGTGGGCCATTTCCAGCAGTTAACAGGAACGTCCGAGGAGCAGTGGGGGGTGGGGGAAATAAACATGGGGAAATAGTTTTACTTTGTGTAATGACACATCCACTCCCAGTCTCTATTCAAGCCTAACTTAATTGTATCCAGTTTGCAAATTAATTCCAATTCAGCAGTCTCTTGTTGGAGTCTGTTTTTGAAGTCTTTTTGTTCTAATATTGCGACTTTTATGTCTGAAATCGAGTGACCAGAGAGATTGAGGTGTTCTCCGACTGGTTTATGAATGTTATAATTCTTGACATCTGATTTGTGTCCATTTATTCTTTTACGTAGAGACTGTCCAGTTTGACCAATGTACATGGCAGAGGGGCATTGCTGGCACATGATGGCATATATCACATTGGTAGATGTGCAGGTGAACGAGCCTCTGATAGTGTGGCTGATGTGATTAGGCCCTATGATGGTGTCCCCTGAATAGATATGTGGACACAGTTGGCAACGGGCTTTGTTGCAAGGATAGGTTCCTGGGTTAGTGGTTCTGTTGTGTGGTGTGTGGTTGCTGGTGAGTATTTGCTTCAGGTTGGGGGGCTGTCTGTAGGCCTGTCTCCCAAGATTTGTGAGAGTGATGGGTCATCCTTCAGGATAGGTTGTAGATCCTTGATGATGCGTTGGAGAGGTTTTAGTTGGGGGCTGAAGGTGATGGCTAGTGGCGTTCTGTTATTATCTTTGTTGGGCCTGTCCTGTAGTAGGTGACTTCTGGGTACTTTTCTGGCTCTGTCAATTTGTTTCTTCACTTCAGCAGGTGGGTATTGTAGTTGTAAGAATGCTTGATAGAGATCTTGTAGGTGTTTGTCTCTGTCTGAGGGGTTGGAGCAAATGCAGTTGTATCGTAGAGCTTGGCTGTAGACGGTGGATCGTATGGTGTGGTCTGGGTGAAAGCTGGAGGCATGTAGGTAGGAATAGCGGTCAGTAGGTTTCCAGTATAGGGTGGTGTTTATGTGACCATCGCTTATTAGCACTGTAGTGTCCAGGAAGTGGATCTCTTGTGTGGACTGGTCCAGACTGAGGTTGATGTTGGGATGGAAATTGTTGAAATCATGGTGGAATTCCTCAAGAGCTTCTTTTCCATGAGTCCAGATGATGAAGATGTCATCAATGTAGAGCAAGTAGAGTAGGGGCATTAAGGGACAAGAACTGAGGAAGCGTTGTTCTAAGTCAGCCATAAAAATGTTGGCATACTGTGGGACCATGCGGGTACCCATAGCAGTGCCGCTGATTTCACATTTGGGGACAATGTGTACCTTCAAATCAGCGGCACTGCTATGGGTACCTGCATGGCCCCACAGAATGCCAACATTTTTATGGCTGACTTAGAACAACGCTTCCTCAGCTCTCATCCCCTAAAAAGACATCTTAGGAGCAGCCATTTTGGAAACAAGTGAAATTTGGTCCTCCAGTAGCTAGAAGGGTTGGGGACCAGCAACAGCCACAAGGCCTAGTAGGCTAAAATACAGAAGGGCCAGGGAGCTATGGTAGACTGATAGAGGGGAAATATATAAGCCCTAGGCTAATTAAGGCATGGTTCCCTGTAGACTAGGGAAGGTTGCTACAGGTTAATTGGAGCACCTGTAGTCAATTAAGACTCTGTCAGGAACCTAATAAAACCCTCTGCTTCAGGCAGTCAGGGGAGGAGGAGGAAGGAGAGAGGACTGGAGCTTGGAGGTGTGTTGTAAGATTTGAAAGACCAGAGAACTGAAGTAAAGGAGACCCTCTCCCCCAGCATCTAAGGTTCTCCACCCAAGGGGGAAGAGGGTAAGAACCCACAAGGGTTGAGAGGGGCTGGGGCTCAGAGTGAGGAGCAAACCCAGACCCCTCCCCCGCTTCTCTCCTCTACCACCTTCCCGGGCCACTAATGGGGACCTTGGCAGCCCAAGAGCAGGGGCAAGGGGTGGTGTCTGTGTTCCCCTGCCAAGAAAAGCGCAGGACCCACCATACTAACATTGGCCATCTTGCCACAACATGTATTGCTTAATACTTGGGGGGAGGGGAAGGGTTGTAATTAATTGAGTGTAATAATTATAAATTTAGATCTTTGCACAAATTGTCATAATCTCAAACTTAATTTTGAATAGGCTTATTTTTAAAAAGTGTTTAATTTAAATAAACCTCCGATTTAAATTTAAAAACAATTTTTTTTATATCCACCCTGCACCTAACTCTTATGTAGGTTACTAAGGCAAAACAGAGTTCATCTAAAATTCTGGTCGCTGGTGTGGGTGCTGAACAGTTGAAAATCTGTCCATGAGCACATGTGCGATCTTTACTCGCTTCCTAAAGTGGTTGCAGGTTTGAGTTTTAAAAGAATGGTTCATTAGAACTGGGAGCTATCTCCATAGCCTTAAATGTATCTGAGCAGTACAAATGAATCCTCTATTGTGCAGTCTTTATTTAACTGAAAAGTATTTTGGGAGGACACTAGAAAATATTATGTTTCCCATTATAAACATCTGGCCTTAAATGGGTACCAGCTAAATAGTATCTCATCAGATAGCAGCAAGATAACCTCTCAGTTTATGCCACATATAAATTTGAACTGAATGAAGTATGTTTAGAATATGGCAGTATTTATCCCTGCTTCCTCCAGGGTTTTTCCCATGAAAGCATTTATTTCATAGGAAAGCTAACGAAGCTAAACAATTTGTACTTCACGCATGCAGTCTTAAAATGAAGACATGAGGCTGTTGAGGTTTTTTTAAGTGTTTAATCTCTAAACCTGGATGGCATCTCTGGGATTAATATTAAATGTAATTTAGTTATTTTTAATCCCTTAACTCGGTTACAAACTTGAATAGCTATTACTACATACGTAATGATCTGGGAAGATTTTTGTTCTTTTTTCCTTGTCTCACAAAACAAAATCAAACTCCTTTTCAGCAAAGTGAAGCTTTCTAATATCCACAGTTAAAATGGAGCAGACATGGAATGATTCTTAAACAGATTTAAGAAGCACATAATCGACAAAACTCCCTTCTCACACCACCTGACTCTTCCTCAATATATCTTGAATATAGGTTTCCAATGCAGTCGCTGCTGACAATAAGCAGCCCTATTGACTTCTGCAATAAGAGCTACTTTCATAAGGAAGGGTTTCAACAGTGGGATTTAAATTAATAATCTGTTTGCATCTTTTGTTTATAAAATGCTAATTTTTAAAGGCTAATAATGGGTACTCATGAGCTAGCTTTATATGCTCTTTCAACTTCGAAGGTGTTATGAGCAGGGTTAAACCTTATGTGTTGAGTTAAAAACCTCCTCCAAACTGATGTTTGAACACACGCTTCACTTAAGGACCTGTCCAGAAACTAGCACCATCTGGGTGGGTGGCTTCCACTGGATACTGTGACCAGGTATTGGGGTGGTGCAGGAGAAGAAGGGGAGAGAGGACAGAGGACACACACAACTCAACACAGAACCAGGAGAGAGGCAGAGCAGGAAAGCCAAACAGTAGACATTTAGCAAGATGTGGCCCTGGGAAAAAGCTAGAGAGGGAGCTTTAGGGTCTGTTGACTAAAGAGGATTGAGGGTGGTAAGCTAAGAAACTGCTCCTTTTGTTCATGGGTGGTCCTGCAGTTGGAGAAACAAGGAATGTACAGAGTCCTGAAAACAAACAGGATTGTCTCAGAGAAATACTTGCCTGTCATCAGTTTCTCCTCCTCACAGGAATATCCTTGGGGCCCCAGACTTTGACTAGCTTCTCTGCTCAAAAGAGAGCAAAACTGTTTGTTTCATTCCACTTACCAAGCATTATTAAAATGACCTTTTGGGGTTTAATTAAGAAATTAAAACTTAACCCAACTCCAGCATTGCATTCATCTTAAACTTAAATCCAGATGATGAACCAAAATATTCCATGTTCATCACGTACTATAAAACAGAGGCACAATTTATTGACTGAAGTTGAAAACTCCCTCAGTATGCATTTTACCCTGTGAGAGAGAATTTCAGGTATAAATGGAGCAAACAAAGAAACCAGCACACAACATATGATGGAAAATGTCTCAGACTCGGCAGAGGGAGTGGCATTCATGCATTTCTAGAAGTGATGATTCCATTATCTGTGTAGGCTTTGACAGTGTAAATTGGAAAGGAAGGTAATGTATATATTCTATGGCATAATCCATGACTCCTTCAACTTCCCGCTTCTTCTTCAAAAAAAGGAGTACTTGTGGCACCTTTGAGACTAACAAATTTATTTGAGCGTAAGCTTTCGTGAGCTACAGCTCACTTCATTGGATGCATGCAGTAGAAAATACAGTGGGGAGATTTTATATACACAGAGAACATGAAACAATGGGTGTTACCATACACACTGTAACAAGAGTGATCAGGTAAGGTGAGCTATTACCAGTGGGGGGGAGGGGAAGAGAACCTTTTGTAGTGATAATCAAGGTGGGCCATTTCCAGCAGTTGACAAGAATGTGTGAGGAACAGTAGGGGGCTGCCAGGCCCTGGATTGTTTTGTGTGGCAGCCTTCTTCATTAGGGAGAAATCTGTGTTCATCCTTGGCTGGTTCTCAAGGACAATAGGGCCCCTGAGAATGACACCAAGAATGCTCATAAGGTCCCATATCACACAGAGTGTGTTCTCATCAGCCATCTGAACCCCAGTCATCAGGAAAATAGATTTTTAGAATACCAAGGCCTGAAAGCATCGGGCATTCTCTGATTGGAGATCTACAAGGGGTCATGCAGTCAGAATACCAACCGGCTAGGAAAAAGAGATCCACTCACACTACGAGGAAGGAAGGTTTGGAGCTCAATCCTGAAATGTGCCAAACAATCTGACACTGATATCACAAAGCATTTAAGCACATGCCTCACTTCAAGAAGGTAAATGGTTTGCCATTACTTGGGCAACTTCTGTTAACCGCAGTGGGAATTTGAATAAGGACTGAGTGAAAACATCAGGATTTGTTTAAATGGGAATCTTGCTTGGGGAAAAATGGAATAAGGCCTTCAGGATTTGTCTGTGTATGTAATAACTATTGGTACATATAGGGTAGAATCATAGAATATCAGGGTTGGAAGGAACCTCAGGAGGTCATCTAGTCCAACCCCCTGCTCAAAGCAGGACTGATCCCCAATTAAATCATCCCAGCCAGGGCTTTGTCAAGCCTGACCTTAAAAACTTCTAAGGAAGGAGATTCCACCACCTCCCTAGGTAACGCATTCCAGTGTTTCACCACCTTCCTAGTGAAAAAGTTTTTCCTAATATCCAACCTAAATCTCCCCCACTGCAACTTGAGACCATTACTCCTCGTTCTGTCATCCGCTACCACTGAGAATAGTCTAGATCCATCCTCTTTGGAACCCCCTTTCAGGTAGTTGAAAGCAGCTATCAAATCCCCCCTCATTCTTCTCTTCTGTAGACTAAACAATCCCAGTTCCCTCAGCCTCTCCTCATAAGTCATGTGTTCCAGTCCCCTAATCATTTTTGTTGCTCTCCACTGGACTCTCTCCAATTTTTCCACATCCTTCTCGTAGTGTGGGGCCCAAAACTGGACACAGTACTCCAGATGAGGCCTCACCAATGTCGAATAGAGGGTACCGATCACGTCCCTCGATCTGCTGGCAATGCCCCTACTTATATATCCCAAAATGCCATTGGCCTTCTTGGCAACAAGGGCACACTGTTGACTCATATCCAGTTTCTCGTCCACTGTAACCTCTAGGTCCTTTTCTGCAGAACTGCTGCCTAGCCATTCGGTCCCTAGTCTGTAGCGGTGCATTGGATTCTTCCGTCCTCAGTGCAGGACTCTGCACTTGTCCTTGTTGAACCTCATCAGCTTTCTTTTGGCCCAATCCTCCAAATTGTCTAGGTCTCTCTCTATCCTATCACTACCCTCCAGCGTATCTACCACTCCTCCCAGTTTAGTGTTGTCTGCAAACTTGCTGAGGGTGCAATCCACACCATCCTCCAGATCCTGGCTTTGCTGCAATCAATGGCAAACCTCTAAACCCTAGAAAGCAAATGGACTATGTTCCAAGTAGCCTTGTGATCATTTGTCTTGCGTACAGAAGTAAAAATAGAATATTGCCCAAACAGTTGGTATCTTGATACAGTGATTTTTATTGCCTGGTATTTAAAATTTGATTTCCCTGGATTAAAATACCTTGGATTGAATATGTTGTTTTGTGATGCATTCTCTCTATGCAGTGCTACCCTGGCCTAAATTACACAGATTCAGTTCTTGTACTCATTATTATACTACAAGTGACAACAGATTTGTTTTTGTTTGTTTTTTCAAGCTGTGAAACATGGTATATGGGACACCTTTGCATGTGCTGAATACGTATTTCTGTTTCTGCAGATGCATCCACATACTTGCAAAGGCCGCCAATAGTTGATCATACATTAAATACTTAATTTTGCTACATAACTGAGAACTGTGGTGAATACAAATGTTAGAACTCCACGGATATTTTAACATGAATTATTTTCACTAGCCCAAAGAAAGCTTTTAGATTATGAAGGACCGCTGCTGTCTCTGTCCTCTTCTGATGACCCCTAAGTAATGCAAAGTGAGTTTTGTAATAGGATGCCCATGCTGAATGTATACAAGTTTTACGAGAGCTACCTGCTCAGTGACCTAGGCAGCCAGGCCTAATGGTTAACATTAGAGTAGGAGGCTGGATCCCCACACCAGCCGGGGTTCAGCATTAGGAGCTGAGGTCAGAAACCTTGAGTCAGGGAATCAGGATGTCATTGTCATGAGACAAGAGCAGGTAGCACTTGGTGAACAGACCCAAACTGGATGGCAACCAGTTGTACAGACTTCCCCTTCCTCCCCCTGGCTTAAGTAGGGGGAGTGGGCCAATCAGGAGCTCTGATTTTTCACCAATTGGGGCCCAGAGATCGCATGGTCTATCTGAGCTGGACTTCAAGGCGTCTTGGCTCTAGGTGCTACCAGGAAGCCATCAAGTGGAGGGCTGGAGCATGCTGACCCTCAGGAATCCTCTGGCCCTGGGTTTGAGACCCATGGGTCATGATACTCAGAGCCTTAGTACTTTGGCTTAAATTTTAGAGGGCAATTGAATTAGACTAGATGAATCTTTAGAAAGGATTACAATTTTTGCAAACAGTATATTGAAATCATAGATTGAATCTGAACCTTACTGCAGATCTATAGATAATTACCTTTATGATCTGCTATATGGCATGGATTTCAGCTCCTAGAAGTCCAGTTCTGACTGTCCATATATACAGAATAATGGGTAAAATTCACCCTTCAATTCATTTCCAAACTGACTTCAGTGTGTCTACGCATGTGGTTAAAAACAGACATTCCAGAACAGGGGGGCATGGAGAAAATAAACTTCTTCATAAGGTGGATGAATAAGGGCTTGTCTACATGGGGAAACTTACTGGTATAATTATACCGCTCTAGTTATACCAGTGTGACTCCCCATGTGTATGCTCTTACTCCAGAATAAGGCTATGTCTATACTATGAAATTAGGTCTAATTTATAGAAGTCAGTTTTGTAGAAAGCATTTTTATACCGTTGGTTGTGTGTGTCCCCACACAAATGTTCTAAGTGCATTTAGTTGGCGGAGTGCATCCACAGTACTGAGGCAACCGTCGACTTCCGGAGCGTTGCACTGTGGGTAGCTATCCCACAGTTCCCGCAGTCTCCGCCGCCCATTTGAATTCTGGGTAGAAATCCCAATGCCTCATGGGGCAAAAATACTGTCGCGGGTGGTTCTCGGTACATATCGTCAGGCACCCCCTTCCCTCCCTCCCTCCGTGAAAGCAATGGCAGACAATCGTTTTGCGCCTTTTTTCCTGGGTTACCCATGCAGACACCATACCACGGCAAGCATGGAGCCCGCTCAGCTCAGCGTCACCGTATGTCTCCTGGGTGCTGGCAGATGCAGTACTGCATTGCTACACAGCAGCAGCTCAGTGCCTTTTGGCAGCAGACAGTGCAGTATGACTGGTAGCCATTGTCGCCGTACTCGAGGGTGCTCTTTTAGCCAACCTCGGTGAGGTCGGTCAGGGGCGCCTGGGCAAACATGGGAGTGACTCAGCCAGGTCATTTCCCTTTTAAGTTTCGTCTCATGGCAGTTCAGTCCTGCCGGCAGTCATACTGCACCGTCTTCTAATGAGCAGCCAGGAGATGACAATGGCCAGCAGTCATACTGCACTGTCTGCTGCCAGCAAGATGTATAAAGATAGATGAAGTGGATCAAAACAAGAAATTGACCAGATTTGTTTTGTATTCATTTTCTCCTCCCTTCTTCCTTCCCTCCATGAAATCAGCGGCCTGCTAAACCCAGGCTTTTGAGTTCTATCCTTGAGGGGGCCATTCTGTTTCTCCTTGATGCAAAGCCACCCCCTTCGTTGATTTTAATTCCCTGTAAGCCATGTTGTCAATCGCCCCTCCCTCCATCAGGGCAACGGCAGACAGTTGTTTCACACCACTTTTCAGCGAGATGCCATAGCACTGGGAACATGGAGCCCACTCAGATCACCGCGGCAATGATGAGCACTATAAACACCGCGCGCGTTATCCAACAGGATATGCAGAACCACAACCTGCAAGAAAAGCGAAACCAGGTGAGGAGGAGGCAACTGCAGTGCCGTGACGAGGCTGATGAGGACATGGACTTAGACTTCTCACAAAGTAGGGGCCCCTGCAATGTGCACATCATGGTGTCAATTGGGCAGGTTCATGGTGTGGAACCCTGATTCTGGGCCCGGGAAACAAGCACAAAGTGGTGAGACCGCATAGTGTTGCGGGTCTGGGACGATTTCCAGTGGCTGCGAAACTTTTGCATGCGTAAGGGCACTTTCACGAAACTTTGTGACTTGCTTTCCCCTGCCCTGAAGTGCAAGAATATCAAGACAAGAGCAGCCCTGACAGTTGAGAAGCGAGTGGCGATAGCCCTGTGGAAGCTTGCAATGCCAGACAGCTACCGGTCAGTCAGGAATCAATTTGAAGTGGGCAAATCTACTGTGGGGGCTGCTGTGATGCAAGTAGCCAATGCTATCACTGAGCTGCTGATATCAAGGGTAGTGACTCTGGGAAATGTGCAGGTCATAGTGGATGGCTTTGCTGCAATGGGATTCCCTAACTGTGGTGGGGCGATAGACAGAATCCATATCCCTATCTTGGCACCGGAGCACCAAGGCAACGAGAACATAAACTGAAAGGGGTACTTTTCAATGGTTCCGCAAGCACTGGTGGATCACAAGGGACGTTTCACCAACATCAATGTGGGATGGTTGGGAAAGGTACATGATGCTTGCGTCTTCAGGAACTCTGGTCTGTTTCAACAGCTGCAGCAAGGGACTTACTTTCCAGACTAGAAAATAATCACTGGGGATGTTGAAATGCCTATAGTTAGCGTTGGGGACCCAGCCTACCCCTTAATGCCATGGCTCATGAAGCCATACACAGGCAGACTGGACAGTAGTCAGGAGCTGTTCAACTATAGGCTGAGCAAGTGCAGAATGGTGGTAGAATGTGCATTTGGGAGTTTAAAAGCGCGCTGGCACCATTTACTGACTCAGTTAGACCTCAGCAAAACCAATATTCCCATTGTTATTACTGCTTGCTGTGTGCTACACAATATCTGTGAGAGTAAGGGGGAGACATTTATTGTGGGGTGGGAGGTTGAGGCAAATCGCCTGGCCGCTGATTACGCGCAGCCAGACACCAGGGAGGTTAGAAGAGTAAAGGAGGGCGTGGTGCGCATCAGAGAAGCTTTGAAAACCAGTTTCAGGAATGGCCAGGCTATGGTGTGAAAGTTCTGTTTGTTTCTCCTTGATAGAAACACCCTCCCCCCTCCGGTTTCACTCTACTTTCCTGTAAGCTAAGCACCCTCTCCTCCCCCCTTATATCACCGCTTGCAGAGGCAATAAAGTCATTGTTGCTTCACATTCATGCACTCTTTATTTATTCATCATACAAATAGGGAGATAACTGCCAAGGTAGCCTGGGAGGGGTGGTGGAGGAGGGAAGGACAAGGCCACACAGCACTTTAAAACTTATTGAAAGCCAGCCTCCTGTTGCTTGGGCAATCCTCTGGGGTGGAGTGGCTGGGTGGCCGGAGGCCCCCCTACCACGTTCTTGGGCATCTGGGTGAGGAGGCTATGGAACTTGGGGAGGAGGGTGGTTGGTTACACAGGGGCTGTAGCGGTGGTCTGTGCTCCTGCTGCCTTTTCTGCAGCTCAACCATATGCTGGAGCATATGATTTTGATCCTTCAGCAGCCTGAGCATTGACTCCTGCCTTCTTTCAGCAAGCTGACACCACCTACCATCTTCAGCCGGCCACCTCTCCTCGCAGTCATATTGTGTTTTCCTGCACTTTGAGATTGTCTGCCTCCACATATTTTTCTGTGCTCTGTCAGTGTGAGAGGACAGCATGAGGTCAGAGAACATTTCATCACAAGTTCGTTTTTTTCACCATCTAACCTTCGCTGGGAAGGAGAAACATATGCAGCTGGTGGAGGGAATAAAAAGGGAGAGGGGTAGTTAAAAAGACATTTTATAGAACAATGGGTACACTCTTTCATGGTAAACCTTGCTGTTAACATTACATAGCACATGTGCTTTCATTACAAGGTCGCATTTTGCCTCTTACTGAGGGTATGCCGGTTTAGCGTGAGAGATCACTCACGGAGGGCCGGGCAACATAATTCGGCTTGCAGGCAGCCATGGTAAGCCACAGTCTTTTGGCTTCTTTAACCTTCATAACATGTGGGAATGGTTTCAAACAGCAGCGATCTCATTTTCCATATGAAGTAGCTGTTGGGTTGGCCATTAAAAATGGGTTGGCAATTTAAAAGGAGGGACTGCAGTTTCTGGGTTCATGTGCAGCAGAAACCCAACCAACCCCCCCTACCCCCCCGCCAACACACACACCCAATTCTCTGGGATGATGGCTTCACCCCCCCCCCACCACGTGGCTAACAGCGGGGAAGATTTCTGTTCAGCCACAGGCAAACAGCCCAGCAGGAACGGGTACCTCTGAATGTCCGCTTACTAAAACCACCCTATTGCAACCAGGTGGCCATGAATGATATCACTCTCCTGAGGGTAACACAGGGAGATAAAGAACGGATGTTGTTTGAATGCTAGCAAACACCGGGACCATATGCTGCAATGCTTTGTTCTGCAAGGATTCCCAACTATGGGGTACTGGCCTGGCGTGGTAAAGTGTCCTACCATGGAGGACTGAATAAGGCTGCCCTCCCCAGAAACCTTTTGCAAAGGCTTTGGTAGTTCATCCAGGAGAGCTTTATAGAGATGTCCCTGGAGGATTTCCGCTCCATCCCCAGACACGTTAACAGACTTTTCCAGTAGCTGTACTGGCTGCGAATGCCAGGGCAAATGAATCATTAAACACGCTTGCTTTTAAACCATGTATAATATTTACAAAGGTACACTCACCAGAGGTCCCTTCTCTGCCTTCAGGGTCCGAGAGCCCGTCTTGGGAGGGTTCCGGGGCTACTGGGTCCAGGTCCAGGGTGATAAACAAATCCTGGCTGTTGGGGAACCCGGTTTCTCCGCTTCCCTGCTGTGAACTATCTACAACCTCATCATCATCTTCCTTGCCCCCAAAACCTGCTTCCATGTTGCCTCCTACTCCTTGGATGCAATCAAAGCATAGGGTTGGGGTAGTGGTGGCTGCACCCCCTAGAATGGCATTCAGCTCATCATAGAAGCAGCATGTCTAGGGCTCTGAACCGGAGCAGCCGTTTGCCTCTCTGTTTTTTTGGTAGGCTTGCCTGAGCTCCTTAATTTTCACGCAGCACTGCTGCGGGTCCCTGTTATAGCCTCTGTCCTTCATGCCATTGGAGATTTTTTCAAATATTTTGGCATTTCGTCTTTTCGAACGGAGTTCTGCCAGCACGGATTTGTCTCCCCATACAGCGATCAGATCCCGTACCTCCCGTTTGGTCCATGCTGGAGCCCTTTGGCAATTCTGGGACTGCATGGTCTCCTGTGATGATGAGGTCTGCATGGTGACCTGTGCAGGTGAGCTCGCCACGCTGGCCAAACAGGAAATGAGATTCAAAAGTTCGCGGGCCTTTTCCTGTATACCTGGCCAGTGCATCTGAGTTGAGAGCGCTGTCCAGAGCAGTCACAACTGAGCACTCTGGGATAGCTCCCGGAGGCCAATACCATCGAATTGCGTCCACAGTACCCCAAATTCGACCCGGCAAGGCCAATTTCAGCACTAATCCCCTTGTCGGGGGTGGAGTAAAGAAATCAATTTTAAGAGCCCTTTAAGTCGAAAGAAGGGGCTTTGTCGTGTGGACGGGTGCAGGATTAAATCGAGATAACGCTGCTAAATTCGACCTAAACTCATAGTGTAGACCAGGCTTAAGTGTCTTCACGTGGAGAGTTATACCAGTATAATTATGGCAATCTTCCCCATGTAGACAAGCCTTTAATCTAGAGAAGTGATAAACCAAATATGATCTCTTGGGTTTCTGGAGGTAGATTTGATCGGTCAAATATGCAGGAATCATGATTGACTTTATGTTTAACAACTAAAGAGCTTTTCTCTTTAAAATTACAAAATCTTTGAGGGTATGTGGGGGGGCAGGGAACCTACTTACTGATACAGTTTATGGAGAGTCAGGGTATAATTTTCAAAAGTACATAGGATGTAAGCTCCTATGCGACCTATTTTCAAAGTGACTGAGAAGCCTAAATCCCACTGACTTTAGGTTCCTGTATCTAATGGGATTTTCAAAAGTGACTAGGCACCTTGAATGCCCAAGTCCCTTTTAAAAATTAGACTTTGGCTCTTAGTTGGGAACATTTGAAAATGATACTCTTTGTAGCTCCAAGCGAGACATTGAGGAGCAGAACACCCTCTCAGCACCCACTGCAATCTAGTCACTGGGAGATCAGTTCTCATGTTAGAGCTAGTTGGAAAAAATGCGGGGGAAGGGGATCACAGTAATTTTCATAGATACTAAGGTCAGAAGGGACCATTATGATCATCTAGTCTGACCTCCTGCACAACTCAGGCCACAGAATTTCACCCACCCACTCCTACGAAAAACCTCTCACCTATGTCTGAGCTATTGAAGTCCTCAAATCGTGGTTTAAAGACTTCAAGGAGCAGAGAATCCTCCAGCAAGTGACCCATGCCCCATGCTACAGAGGAAGGCGAAAAACCTCCAGGGCCTCTTCCAATCTGCCCTGGAGGAAAATTCCTTCCTGACCCCAAATATGGCGATCAGTTAAACCCTGAGCATATGGGCAAGATTCACCAGCCAGATACTACAGAAAATTCTTTCCTGGGTAACTCAGATCCCACCCCATCTAATATCCCATCACAGGCCATTGGGCCTATTTACCATGAATATTTAATACCAAAACCAGGTTATCCCATCATACCATCTCCTCCATAAACTTATTGATTTTAATCTTAAAGCCAGATAGATCTTTTGCCCCCACTGCTTCCCTTGGAAAGCTATTCCAAAACTTCACTCCTCTGATGGTGAGAAACCTGCGTCTAATTTCAAGTCTAAACTTCCTGGTGGCCAGTTTATAGCCATTTGTTCTTGTGTCCACATTGGTACTGATCTTAAATAATTCCTCTCCCTCTCCGGTATTTATCCCTCTGATATATTTATAGAGAGCAATCATATCTCCCCTCAACCTTCTTTTAGTTAGGCTAAACAAGCCAAGCTCCTTGAGTCTCCTTTCATAAGACAAGTTTCAGAGTAACAGCCGTGTTAGTCTGTATTCGCAAAAAGAAAAGGAGGACTTGTGGCACCTTAGAGACTAACCAATTTATTAGAGCATAAGCTTATGCTCTAATAAATTGGTTAGTCTCTAAGGTGCCACAAGTCCTCCTTTTCTTTTTTCATAAGACAAGTTTTCCATTCCTCGGATCATCCGAGTAGCCCTTCTCTGTACCTGTTCCAGTTTGAATTCATCTTTCTTAAACATGGGAGACAAGAACTGCACACAGTATTCCAGGTGAGGTCTCACCAGTGCTTTGTATAACGGTACTAAAACCTCCTTATCCCTACTGGAAATACCTCTCCTGATGCATCCCAAGGCCGCATTAGCTTTTTTCACAGCCATATTACATTGGCGGCTCATAGTCATCCTATGATCAACCAATACTCCAAGATCTTTCTCCTCCTCCATTACTTCTAATTGATGTGTCCCCAGCTTATAATTAAAATTCTTGTTATTAATCCCTAAATGCATGACCTTATACTTCTCACTATTAAATTTCATCCTATTACTATTACTCCAGTTTACAAGGTCATCCAGATCCTCCTGTATGATATCCCTGTCCTTCTCTAAATTGGCAATACCTCCCAGCTTTGTATTATCTGCAAACTTTATTAGCACGCTCCCACTTTTTGTGCTGAGATCAGTAATAAAAAGATTGCTCCCAAAACCGATCCTTGAGGAACTCCACTGGTAACCTCCCTCCAGCCTGACAGTTCACCTTTCAGTAGGACCCGTTGTAGTCTCCCCTTTAACCAATTCCTTATCCACCTTTCAATTTTCATATTGATCCACATCTTTTCCAATTTAACTAACCATTCCCCACGTGGCACGGTATCAAATGCCTTACTGAAATCTAGATAAATTAGATCCACTGCGTTTCCTTTGTCTAAAAAATCTGTTACTTTCTCAAAAAAGGAGATCAGGTTGGTTTGGCACAATCTACCTTTTGTAAAACCATGTTGTATTTTGTCCCATTTACCATTGACTTCAATGTCCTTAACTACCTTCTCCTTCGAAATTTTTTCCAAGACCTTGCATACTACAGATGTCAAACAACAGGCCTATAGTTACCCGGATCACTTTTTTTCCCTTTCTTAAAAATAGGAACTATGTTAGCAATTCTCCAATCATATGGTACAACCCCTGAGTTTACAGAGTCATTAAAATTCTTGCTAATGGGCTTGCAATTTCATGTGCCAATTCCTTTAATATTCTTGGATGAAGATTATCTGGGCTCCCCAATTTAGTCCCATTAAGCTGTTCGAGTTTCACTTCTACCTCAGATATGGTAATATCTACCTCTATATCCTCATTCCCATTTGTCATGCTACCATTATCCCTAAGATCCTCTTTAGCCTTATTAAAGACTGAGGCAAAGTATTTGTTTAGATATTGGGCCATGCCTAGATTATCCTTGACCTCCACTCCATCCTAAGTGTTTAGTGGTCCCAGTTCTTCTTTCTTTGTTTTCTTCTTATTTATATGGCTATAGAACCTTTTACTATTGGTTTTAATTCCCTTTGCAAGGTCCATCTCTACTTGACTTTTAGCCTGTCTCACTTTATCCCTACATGTTCTGACCTCAATAAGGTAGCTTTCCTTCCTTTCCTTCCCATCTTCCACTCCCTGTATGCTTTCTGATTTTTCTTAATCACCTCTCTGAGATGCTTGCTCATCCAGCTTGGTCTACAACTCCTGCCTATGAATTTTTTCCCCTTTCTTGGGATGTAGGCTTCCGATAGCTTCTGCAGCTTTGATTTAAAATAATCCCAGGCCTCCTCTGCCTTTAGATCCATAAGTTCTTCAGTCCAATCCACTTCCCTAACTAATTTCCTTAATTTTTGAAAGTCAGCCCTTTTGAAATCAAAACCCTAGTTGCAGATTTATTTTTGTTAATCCTTCTGTTCAGTTTGAACTGAATTAACACATGATCACTTGAACCAAGATTATCCCCTACAACCATTTCTTCTATGAGGTCCTCACTACTCACCAAAACCAAATCTAAAATGGCATTCCCTCTAGTCGGTTCAGCAACTACTTGATGAAGGAATCCATCAGCTATCGCATCTAGGAAAATCTGAGCCCTATTATTATTACTAGCACTCGTCCTCCAGTCTATATCTGGGAAGTTAAAGTCTCCCATGATCACGCAGTTTCCATTAGTATTTACTTCATTAAAAACATTAAAGGGGGCTCTATCCATATCCGATCCCTGAGGTCTATAGCCCACCCCAAGCACTATCCCAGGGGAGGCTCTAGTAGTTTTCTTCCCCAGTGTAATTTTTGCCCAGACGGGCTCTGTCTGATCCATTCCATCGCTTCTGATTTCTTTACATTCTACCTCATCCTCGATATACAATGCTGCTCCACCACCTTTACCTTTATTCTGTCTTTCCTAAACAGCACATGCCCTTCAATACCCGTAGTCCAGTCATGACGACTATTCCACCATGGTTCTGTTCTCCCTAGAATAGCTGGTTTCACTTCCTGCACCAGTAGCTCTAGTTCCTCCATTTTGTTACCGAGGCTCCTCGCGTTGGTGAACAAACCTCTTAATTTTTGCTGTTTGGCCTCGCTCACATTCTGTACCCGATTAGGCACGGACATTCTACAGCCAGTATGACCTATTGGACTGTATCCACACTGCCCTTCCTCCTTATGTCCATTCTCCTACCCACGGCTGTATCCTCTCTTACTTCGTTTTCTTCCCTCTCAATGCTAAAATCCGGCGTGGAGATTACCTGAACATCTCCCAACCATCTCCCCAAATTCCTAGTTTAAAGCTCTCTTGATCAGTTGTACCAGCCTCCGTCCTAGAAGTCTATTTCCTTCCCTACTCAGATGAAGTCCATCCCGAGAGAACTGTCCTCTGTCCATGAAAGCCTCCCAGTGGCCATACATCCCAACGCTCTCCTTATAGCACCACTGCCTGAGCCATCTGTTGATAGTCAAAATCTTGTCACACCTTTGTTGCCCTTCTCTAGGAACAGGCAGAATCCCACTAAAGATCACCTGAGCCTCGATTTCCTTAAGTGTCTTCCTCAGCCTAGCATAGTCTCCCTTAATACTTTCCAGCAAGAATCTAGCCGTATCATTTGTTCCCACATAAAGGATAATTAGGGGATTCTTTCCCGCTCCCTTTAGGATCCTTTTCAACCTCAGGTCTACATCCCGTATCTTAGCGCCTGGAAGACAGCACACCCTTCTATTCTCTGGATCAGCTCTGGTTACAGGCCTGTCTATTCTTCTCAGTAAAGAGTCCCCGATCACATAGACCTGCCTTTTCCTGGTGATGGTGGTATTCTCCAGGCTATCCCCTGTTCCCTTTGGCTGCAAGTTCTTTCCATTCCTATTCTCCCTTGTAATCCTCTTCAACCTATCCTGTATCCTCCTGGGGCTCATATTTGGTGTAGTCTCCATTAACTCTTCCCCTTTTCCTATAGGACTAGCCACTCTTCTCTTCTTCCTTGCTCTTCCACCTTCAGTGATTACCTGCTGAGCCCCTTCTTCATTTTCCAACTCTGCAAACCTATTCTTGAGCTCTATTTCTCCTTCACTAGCCCGTCTTTTCCTCTGCCTGGTTCTTTTAGTCACATGCTTCCACTGACCACTTTCCTCACCCAGCAGTGTCCCCTCAGAATTCCCCAGTCCTGCTTCCATCTGCAAGTCTGAGCTTTTCCCTTCAGATACCTCATGTCTTTACTCCATAATCTGCTCAAACCCCTTCCTAAACTCAATCAGACTTTCCACCTGCATCTCCAAACCTCGGATCTTTTCCTCCATCAGCTCTATAAGACGGCATTTCATACAGACAAAACTCTTTCCAGGTACCCCCTCCAGGATCATGTACATACCACAGCTTCCACATCCAGTCATCCTCATTGTGTCTTCCACTGCCTAGGTCACTCCCACTGCTGCCTCTGTATCTGTCATAGCCTTCCCACCTCAATCCTGCTAATCTGGGAAACACAAACCCCACCAAAACCCCACCACCCACAGCAAAACAAACCCCAAACAAGCACCACAAGACAAACTCCCACTCAAACTCCCCGGTTACAGCTCTGTTTGCTGGCTCCTGCACCGCTGCAGCTGTCTGTGCCGCTGCACGACTGGCTGGCTATCTGTATAGGACCCCTCGTCAGAGAATCAGAGCCAGCCTAATCAGGGCTCAGCTTCTCTCCCAGCACAAAGCCTCTACAAGCCTCTACACATACAAATACTACCAATACAAAACCAAACACAAATACCTTCTCCTCCAACAGAGCTCCCACTCAAACACCCCTGTTTACAGCTCTGTTTGTTTAAATCTTCTTGAAATTGATACTTGGATGAATTTTTGTCAAACTTTTGCCCAATTATATAGCTGGGTGAAGATCTTAAAGACAATACATTAACTTTTTTGGAATATTTTGACCAGCTCTACTTGTCTTTTTTGATAGACTGCTGGAAAAGCAAGCCTTATAGCTGGCATGTGATCTGTCCTATAAGTTCTAGGAGCCTATAAGAGTGAGCCTGGCTCATCCAGAGGTTAACCGTGCTTGACAAGTGTTCTGTTCCTGTTAGGATTTCAGATGTCATTCTTGTAGTGCTTGAGAAATAGCTCCATTGTCAATCATCCACAAACCTGCTGTAAGTTGCATTGTGATGGCCCTGGATGCTCCCTATGAAGTCAGAAGGAGCTGCACGCATGCTAATAGTACAGAATGTGCTCTGGGCATATATGATGAGCACATGTACCAGATATACAAACCACCACTCCATCTTCTTCAGCATTAGATGTTCATGTTACTTGTTTCACATTCAGGGGATTGTGGCTAGGTCCCTGAAATATGGTTTGCTTTCCCACATTATGCCTACTGCAGTCGCCGCAGTCCAATTAGTTCAGTTCACACTAGCAACCTTGCTTCAATGGACATGTTAAGTGAATCTTCAGTTAACACATAATTTTTGAGTGTATATCCTCCCCAACCTCTTTTGTTTTAATGTTTTGTTTATAAAATCAGCTCCTGCTGCTTGGGAAGCTTTTACATTATTGTCTCAGTGATAACTGAAGGAACAAAAGAACCTATTTCCTGTAGCAGAT
Organism: Lepidochelys kempii; assembly: GCF_965140285.1. Taxonomy (NCBI): domain Eukaryota; kingdom Metazoa; phylum Chordata; order Testudines; family Cheloniidae; genus Lepidochelys; species Lepidochelys kempii. The sequence continues at coordinate 72,918,006 of NC_136390.1, read as the reverse complement.
CGTTCCAGGCATGTAGGGGTTAATACCAATAAAGCGCTGTGACAGGAAAAGTTGCTTGGGACACCATCCGCTGCCCGTTCTTTCGCGGGAGCAAAAAATAAGGGCTGTGCACCATGCCCTGAAGGCAAAAATTCTCAGGGTCTGGAAGGCCCACAAGGGGACAGATTTTCCAGCTGTGAGCCTTCCACAGATATTGTCCCACCTCCCAGCCCCTGCAGTGCTAATTAGTCAAGTCTCATTTAAATTCATCCTGCCAGTGTATAGACTTACACTGCATTATTAATCATGTGTATTTCCCAGTTCATCAGACAATCAGATGGGCTCTGCTCTAGTCTGTGTACCAGAGGATAATAATTGACCTGCTGCTATGAAAAGTACTCCACAAAACATCACCAGCCTTAACTACCAATATGAGGAGCTGTGGGGTTCTAATTAACCAAGTTAATTAATCAAGTTGCAGTGGGGGAGGTTTAGATTGGATATTAGGAAAAACTTTTTCACTAAGAGGGTGGTGAAACACTGGAATGCGTTACCTAGGGAGGTGGTAGAATCTCCTTCCTTAGAGGTTTTTAAGGTCAGGCTTGACAAAGCCCTGGCTGGGATGATTTAACTGGGAATTGGTCCTGCTTTGAGCAGGGGGTTGGACTAGATGACCTTCTGGGGTCCCTTCCAACCCTGATATTCTATGATTAACGTGCCGAGAACTCTCGCTTCTAAATTTACTTTAGAGTTTCTTCTAGCCACATCATCTTCTGCCAGGCTGTAGCTGGTGCAGGTTCTGTGCAATGGATGTAGTTATCTTCCATTTATAATCACAATCAGTCTGTTGGATACTAATGTCTTTCCATATGCATTGTAGTGCCTTTGGATCCAGAGCTTCTTCATGTCTGATTTAAGAAGCAGTGGTATTTTTCTTCTAATTTTAAGGCTGCATTGTAGAACACAGTGTGATTTCTTATGACCTATCCAGACAGGACTTTCCAAGATCTAGGTAAACACACACAGGTAATCCTTCTTGCAAAGCCCGCACTTCTGTGTGCAGTTATCTGATTTGCTTGCTCACATGAAGGCTGTGCAAATGGAGTTGCTCTGTCCATAGTATTGCTAGCAGATGTAAGAGAGGGCAACAGCTCAGACATTCAAAAAGGAAAAGCCCTTAGCTAAAGCCTAAAGCACGGAAAGATGCATGTTTTTGACATGCAGCTCCAATTGGGGTGGTATATAGTGTGTACCCTCAACAGGCTGGTCAATGAGGGGGTGAACATCCTTTACTGGGAGGAGGCAAGAAAACTTGCCTCCCCCTCCTTACAGATTCTTGTAACTTTCAGCCATTGATGAGTGAGTCTCCAGATGTGGCTTATTTGTGCCAGGTGATCAGGAACCTGATGGGAGCTGCTAAGAAGCAGAGTTTGGGGATGGTTTTGCATCCTGTAGTGCCTGTGTGCCCTGAACCCAAGTGACTTAGAGGTGCCTTACCAGAAAAGGGAGCTGCTTATTTTTTCTGAGTTTCTACATGGAGACACCTGGAAACTGCACAGCTCCCATCTCAGCAGAGTGCTGCTCTTCAGTTTCATGGAAACCTTTGGTGCTGGATGGGCAAAGAGTCAGCTAAATAAATGATCACGAAGGTCTTGTAACCTGCTACGCAAGTGAAGGTTCATGTCGCAGCATCACAGTAATGTCAGTCAACCATTCCCAGTATTGCTAGCATTCCTGCTAAAGATTAGATCTTACAATCTATAAACCATGAGTAAAATTTATCATTCGTTTCTATCTGTGGGGTTACTCCAGGGATGGATTTGGCTTTGGGTGTACAGGCTGAGGTTGTCAAAGGAGCCTAAGGGGGAAGCTAAGGCATCTTTTAAAGACTAGCTAAAAGGTATAACATGTCACATCCCAAAAGTGATCCTACTGTTTGTATGGTGTCTACTACAATGGAGTCCTGGCCCACGAATGGGCCTTCTAGGCACTACCAGTAAATGTACAGCGCCTAGCGCAATGCAGTCCTGCTCTGTAAGTGGGGCTCCCAGGTGCTACCGCAGTAGAAATAATAATCATAAATAACCATACCCTGCTCTGTCTTTCAGAAATAAATGGCATATATTTCTTTCTACTTCTGAATGGGTTTGATTCACCCTCTGTATTTTTTAATACTCATTGCTAAATTTTGCATAAATGTACCGATTTAAAATGTGTCATTAAAGAGACTTACAACAGAGAGTAATATACAGTCTAAACATCATTATTTAAAAATGCAATTATATATTTAAATATGAGCAACCATAATTAACAAAATACACATTAGCAGAACTTGGGATATATACAGACACCATTCAGACAAGGGATTAATAATTCATTTATTGAATGAAATTCATGTCAGTGCAAGCTTTAGATTAACACGCCAATAGATGTGGAGGCTATTGTGGAAAACAATGAGTAAAAAAAAAACCAAATTATTAATTATAGCTGAACAAGGAGAATGTAATTTGTATTGTTTTCATGAAATAGTTGCAGGCTGCTGGAAAATGGAGGCAGCACGTTATAGTGGTGCAAAATGAAATTATATGCATTTTAGAAAGCTGGATAAGAGTTAGTTTTACTATTTTGTTTCAGCAAATCTTTACATATTTCACTTCTGCACTTCCTTAGCCTTTTGTGTCACTGCATGCATACCTACAAAACAATAAGCTCGTTGCACGTCAAGTGTTCTATTATTGAGAATATCAGGTCTACCCCATTTTTTTTCTTCTAAAAATAATGATCTTCAGAGTTCAGTGCATTAGTTGTCTGAGAAGTGGAATAACTATCTGTGAATAGTACAATATTCAGTGTTATGTAGATTATACGTGTGCCCGAGGTGCAAAGAAATACATAATTATGTACTGAATTGATGTTCAGTGCCTTTTAATATGCTCTTGCAACTTGCCTTACCCTTCTAAAATATGTATATTAAATCATGCAGGCATTTTCATTAGAAATGAACACAGGCAAAATACTAAACTCAGTGGGTTCCACCTGATGATGCATGCAGAATCAGATAATTTAACTGGATATTGGGTTCTCTGGCTTTACAGACAAGGCTTTGTTTTTCTTATTGATTGTACCATCTTCAACTAGAAGTAAAGCAGCGGGTGTATGCCAAGTTACATAAATTGAATAGCCCAGGTAAGAAGTGATTAAATCTTATGGACCGTATTCTCAGCTAGTGTAAATCAGCATGTCTGAGGTAAGTAGAACTCTGCTGACTTGCCCCAGTATGTTTTAACTAGCATCAGACTTTTTTGGGGAAAAAGATGGGACAACTGCAAAAAAGTCTCATTGAAAGATTTTTGTTCCAACTATTACAAAAAAGAAAGTTGATTTTTACTTTTTCCACTAGCCTCATTCTCGGAGATCTAAACTAGATGGCTACATGCAATATCTGGGAAGTTCTGCCTGTACTAAGCATGGCCCTTTATAGAAATTACTCTTCCATGCTGCAGATGTATCTTCAGTACATATCATATAGCACAACTCAAGAAGCGAACACTGTGTTGTTGGAACTGGCTGAAGTCAGCTCCTTGGTTCCCAATTCAATATCTTGTCTTTTGGGCACGTTTAGACCTTTCCACATGGACATGGTTTTACTTCAATATAAAAATATATTGACTTTGCCTGGATATGCCATTTCCGCTATGGTAAAAGTCCCAGGATGAAGCTCATAAGAACAATCATAGTGGGTCAGACCAATGGTCCATGTAGCCCAGTATCTGTCTTCCACCATTGGCCAATGCCAGATGCTTCAGAGAGAATGAACAGAACAGGGCACTTATTGAGTGATCCATCCCCTGTCATCCAGTCTCAGCATCTGGCAGTTAGGGACACCCAGAGCATGGGGTTGCATCCCTGCCCATCCCGGCTAATAGCCATTGATGGACCTATCCTCCATGAATGTATCCAGTTCCTTTTTGAACCCTGTTATACTTATTGCTAGGGGATGTTGTGAAGATCAAGAGCTCCACAGGTTGACTGTGCATTGTGTGAAGAAGTACTTCCTTATGGTGGTTTTAAACCTGCTGCCTATTAATTCCATCAGGTGACCCCTGGCTCTTGTTATGGCCCCTTCACATAACACCTCCTTATTCACGTTCTCCACACCATTCATGATTTGCAGACCTCTATCACATCACCCCTTAGTTGTCGCTCTTCTAATATGAACAATCCCAATCTTTTTGATTTCTCCTCATGTGGAAGCTGTTTTCGCCCTTTTCAATAAAAAAAGACATTCGAATTGGAATTGAGATGGGGCAACCAGAATTTCCCACAGTATTCAAGGTGTGAGCATACCATGGATTTATATGGGTGGCATTATTGATATTTACTGTCTTATTATCTATCCCTTTTCTAATGGTTCCCAACATTCTCTCGGGTCTTTTGACCACCGCTGCACATTGAGCAGATGTTTTCAGAGAATTATCCACAGTGACTCAGATCTTTCTTGCATGGTAACAGCTAATATAAATCCCATCATTTTGTATGTATAGTTGGGATTATGTTTTACAATGTGCATTATTTTGCATTTATCACCCTTGAATTTCATCTGCCATTTTGTTGCCTGGTCACCCAGTTTTGGAAGATACCTTTGTAACTCTTTACAGTGAGCTTTGGACTTAACTATCTTGAGTAATTTAGTATCCTCTGCAAACTTTGCCATGTCACTGTTTATCCTTCTTCCCTCCCCCTGCCCCCAATCATTTATGAATGTTAGACGTCACTTGTTGCTATTTATCTCTCTCAGTTCTGAAAACTGAACACTTATTCCTACCCTTGTTTTCTTGTCTCTTAATCAGTTACTGACCCATGAGAGGACCTTCCCTCCATCCCATGACCTGCTTACTTTGCTTAAGAGTCTTTGGTGAGGGACCTTATCAAAGGCTTTCTGAAAGTCTGAGCACACTAGATCCACTGGCTCATCCTTGTCCACATGTTTGGTCCCCTCAAAGAATTCTAATTGGTGAGGCATGACTTCCCTTTACAAAAGCTGTGCCTCTTCACCAATAAATCATACTTATCTATGTATCTGATACTTCTATTTTTCACTATAGTTTCAACCAGTTTGCCTGTATAAGTAATAGACATCCTTCCATCTCGAGAGACCATGGGTATGCACCCCTGAAAGGTAAAGAATTTACTCGGTTGGTTTTATGGCAGCCACGAGTGTGGCTGAAGAGACCCACTTGAGAGAGACAATCTCTGCTGCATCTGCCACATTTAAAGGTGATGTTTTGACCCTTTGGGCTCTGCCTTCTGTGACCTAGTTTCTCCTCTGCTAAGCTGGACTGCTTCCTCTAGGAACTCCAGAGACCTTTGTTAAGCTCTTGTTTCCAAAGGCTGCAGTCTTGAGTGTGATCTTCCCAGTTATCCACATCCATGTCCATTTCTTTGAGGTCTCGCTTGCACACATTCTTGAAACACAATTTTGGGTGTCCTTTGGGTCTTTTTCCAGATGCTAATTTGCCATAGAGGATGTCCTTTGGGATGTGCCCATTGTTCATTCGGCACACGTGCCCAAGCCAGCGAAGGCATCTCTGTTTGAGGAGTGTTTGCCTGCTGGGTATGCTGACCCATTTGAACACCTCAGTGTTGGTGACTTTTCCCCTCCAGGAGATTCCAAAGATTCGACAAAGGCAACACATACGAACGCTGTTGAGCCTCTTTTCCTGATGAGAGTATAAGGTCCATGTCTCGCTCCCATACAAAAAAGTGTGCTGATAACACACGCATGATACACACAGATCTGTGTGTGTTCTGTCAGTTTGTTGTTTTGCCATACCTTCTTGTTCAGTCTAGACATTGTTGTGGTGGCATTTCCAATGTGGATGCTGAGCTGCCAGGTATAAAAGCTAAGATTATTGTTCTGTAATTGCAATCCAAGCACTTACGACCTTTCTGGGGGTGTGGACAGCCCAAGTCATTGTAAGGAGAGGTAATGTACCCATCCCAGCACCAGTGGATCTGTCCAGTGGAGCTGGTCAACATTTATGAACCATAAAACCTTCCTGAGGAAAAATGGCATTTTGTTGCAAGGACGATTCTCACAAAAGATTTTCCTTTCTGTTCAAAACATAAAGGTAATTTTAAAACAAATGTTTTTTTTTTCCATTTCAAATGGAAGCTTCCATTTAGGTTTTTGAAAACTGAGAAGTTTTCAAGTTTTAGACCTCCCCCCCACACACTTTTTTCTCCTCCTCCTGCAACTCAGGGCAATAAATTGAATAACGTCCCACAGGGTTGGGGGGTCACTTTTGCCAACTTCTTTTTCTTTTGCAAACTTCTCCAGCTTAGAACAGGTCACCAAGTGGTAGTTAGTGTTCCATTTTTATCCCTTGTACCAATGGATAACTTGTATCTAATGTCTCAGATGGGACTGAACAAGGGCAGCTAACTCCTCATGCTGGCATGAACAGCAGGGCTTCACTGCTATTTTTAACACACTCGCTCAATCACAGCCAGCACAGGTACATCTCCTCGAGCTGGAAACTACCTCCATTTTTCACTGTAGTCGGACCCTTTGTGTCAGTGAAGTGGCCAGCACAATGGGACCCTGATCTCATTTAGGGCCTGTAGATGTTATCATAATACAAATAGTAGAGCACCTTCTCCTGTTTGCTAAACTGGCCACACTCTGAGGAGGCTGAAGAAACTGGTGGAAAGTCCAGCTGATGGGTACGCATTTGGCAGGAGTTAGGCAGCCCAAATCTTGGGGTGAGTGGGTTGCTTTGTCCTTGCTGACAGTGCTCTGAAATAAATACACTCCAGGTTTTAAAAGCTTTCAAAATAGAAGTTAAAGTTTTGCCATCTTGCACTCAGTCCTTGCCTCTTGGAGAGAGACTGATCCCCTGTATCTGTTAGCACTGCAGTACCCGGCTTCTGAGATGAAGGGCATAATTAATGGTGGTCCCCTTTGAACTACCCCTGCAGGGCTGTTGAAGGCAGATAATCTGAATGACCAGATTCCTTGCTGGCAGTTTGTGCTCAGACCTTTAGTATCCTCTCCCCTTTAATCAGAATTATTCAGACTACTCTGGACTGGTGTGACCCATCTGTTATCTTGAAGGAAAAAAAAAAAGACATCTGAACCTATTCTGATTCTTCTAATGCTGGTCCAAATCTGGAGTGCATGGAGATACTCTGATAAAACCAGAGTTCAGAATAGGCCCTTTGTTTTCATTCTTACTGTCTTAGAAATGTTGCTGAATGGTAGGCCCATGAGATGACCTGGTGGCAGTTGGGGGAGGAGCTGCATGTGTATGTCTGGGAAGTAAAGGGGTTGCGCAGAGGGGGGGGCAGATCCTCTCAAAAATGTTAATACCAGATTTTTAGTACAGAGAATTCTCAGGTCTAAAGCACTGTAGGTTCAGGAGTTCAACAGCAAATTTGATAGCAAGTGAGGTGTCAGTTTGCTGCCATGTGAAATAGCTTTTCAAGCTTGGAGCTTGCATAGCACAGTTCTAAAATCAAAAATGTATAAACTAAAACCCCTCAACTTGAACACTCACACTTAAGTTAGACAGTCTCCTACATTAACAATTTGAGCTCTTTCTACAAAGCTAGAGAGTAGAGACTTTAAATGCTGGGCCAGAACCATACCTCCTGTGGGTTTGATGCATGAAAACCTCTTGTTTATAACAATTTTCTGACTTCTAGAAGTAGAAGTTAGTGGACTTGGCTTTCAGAATAGCTCGTGATCAGATTTAAATCCCTGACAACATTGATAAACAATAAACTGTATGCAGATATTACAGCAGCACCTCATAAACATGTCTGTACACCTAACATATGTAAAATGCCTCTGGGAAGTTCCACCTATTTGAAATGGAGTCAGAATCACTAGCTATCTGATTGGAGAACTTCCACCAAGAAATCCTGGAGTTGAAACCCTATTAAGAATCATACAATATCAAGGTTGGAAGGGACCTCAGGAGATCATCTAGTCCAACCCCCTGCTCAAAGCAGGACCAATCCCCAATTTTTGCCCCAGATCCCAAATGGCCCCCTCAAGGATTGAACTCACAACCCTGGGTTTAGCAGGCCAATGCTCAAACCACTGAGCTATCTGTCCTGCCCCCACCTCCCCAAGAGACTGTAACTGCTTTATAAAGGAGAAATCATTCTTAGAATATCAGTTTCACATTATGCAGAGAAGCTGCCTGGCTTCCACCTTTAGTTCAGGTCACTATTACAGAAGACCTTGCACCCCCTATTTCCAATATGCACCATGCATCCCTCATTGCCCAGCCCAGAGCTAACACCATCCTGGCTGAGCACCAAGAGAAGTGGTCTCTTAGGTAGAAAGCTCTTTTTTCCCTTACTACCTTGCCCCCGCACCTGGTGTATGGAGAGTCATGGGTTATGGACCCTTACCACCCCTGGCAACTGGAGGCAAGAACCTTCCCCCCCCAATCAAGGTTCCTTCCCAACTCTGAACTCTAGCGTACAGATGTGGGGACCTGCATGAAAGACCCCCTAAGCTTATTCTTACCAGCTTAGGTTAAAAACTTCCCCAAGGTACAAACTTTGCCTTGTCCTTGAACCCTATGCTGCCACCACCAAGCGTGTTAAACAAAGAACAGGGAAAGAGCCCACTTGGAGATGTCTTCCCCCCAAATATCCCCCCCAAGCCCTACACCCCCTTTCCTGGGGAAGGCTTGATAAAAATCCTCACCAATTTGTACAGGTGAACACAGACCCAAACCCTTGGATCTTAAGAACAATGAAAAATCAATCAGGTTCTTAAAAGAAGAATTTTAATTAAAGAAAAGGTAAAAGAATCACCTCTGAAAAATCAGGATGGTAAATACCTTACAGGGTAATCAGATTCAAAACAGAAAATCCCTCTAGGCAAAACCTTAAGTTACAAAAACAGCAATACACATTCCATTCAGGACAGCCTATTTTACCACCATTTAACAGAAGAAAATCTAACACATTTCTAGCTAGATTACTTACTAACTTTTTACAGGAGTTCTGAGCAGCATTCCTGATCTGTTCCCAGCAAAAGCATCGCACAGACAGACAGACCCTTTGTTCCCCCCACATCCAGCTTTGAAAGTATCTTGTCTCCTCATTGGTCATTTTGGTCAGGTGCCAGGAAGGTTATCTTAGCTTCTTAATCCTTTACAGGTGAAAGGGTTTTGCCTCTGGCCAGGAGGGATTTTATAACACTGTATACAGAAGGGTGGGTACCCTTCCCTTTATATTTATGACACCCCCCCCCCCATCTCAAGCTACCTCTGCTCAATGAGAGGGGTGAAATTGCTGCTGACTGCAGGGGTGTTTGAAATAACTCAAAGATAACTGGGCCTGGGAGCTGTCTACTTGGCCTCTGACATTGCTCACTGGAGCAAATCCCCTAGGCTGTGCAAAGAGGAGAGGCCTCTTTTGCAGCTCTGAGCAACATATGCATTGCCAGAGTGGATCAGACCAAAGGTCCATCTCACCCAGTCTCTGACTGTGCCAGCACCAGCTGCTTCAGAGGAAAGTGTAATCACATTAGAGATAAGTGGCAGAACTGGGAATAGAACCCAGGTCTCTTAGCTCTCCATTTAATCTGCCATGATGTTAGGTCACTACAGTCTCCTTCCTTGTGCTTCTTTTTGGCCTGGTACAAAGGACTGGCCTTTTCCTGGGTAAGGAAAGACCTTGGGAACCATAGGAGCCCTGGATATCTTCAGGTCTGTTGGGCAGGAGATATTGAGCAGGCCTGTAAGGAGCACCCCTTCTTCCCAACACAAATCCTATTCATGGCTCTCACTTGTACCAGTGAATGAGAATGTTTCTAGTAACCTCCATTGCTCACCACATGGTGCTGATGACCTGCTGTCATGGCATAGCTGGAACAGACAGCACAGCCCTATGGCGGCTGCAATCATTCCTCTCCCACAGGGTCTAGATTCATGCTGCCTCCCCTCCCCCTCATGATGATGCTGCCTGGAGAGGTGGTGTAGCGACTCTGGCTCCATGGCCAGTCAGCTGTGCAGCTCTGCTTCTCCAGGTGCAGCGAGCACTGTGCTAGGAGCATGGCACTGTGCTTGCCACAGATCTGAAGAGCACCTGCCTCCAACTCAGTCCAGGCAAGACTGAGATGAAGCTGGCTCGATGGACGAACTGGCACCCGTGGTCCTCTTCCACTGAAGGCATCTGCCCCACATGCAAAGACTCTTCACTTAGCCTGAATGGCCAAGCAGCAGAGATAAGCCTCCTTCCCCTTGCAGCTTGCTAAAGCACACTGTCCTCTGCTCCCAGCTAGTGATCTGGCCTCAGATCTGTGCCTTTAACTCCAGCTTGGACTGTTGTGACTAGCTGTACCCGAGCCTTAATGTGGATGCAATGCTGAGACTCCAGCCAGTGCAGAATGCTCCAAAATGCTCCTCAGCACGACAAGCCACTGCAGTCACATCACCCTGGGGCTCCAGTCTGTTGACTGGCTTCCAGCCTGCTTCCACTGCCACTGCAGGACCTTGCTCTGGATCTTCAAGGCCAATGGGCTGGGGGAGGATGCTGGGCCCAGCAGCATCAGTGCCCACACCTCTCCCCATGACCGATCAAGACAGCTGCCAGCCTCTGAGCCAGATCAACTTCAAGGCCCAGGATGAAGAGATCAAGCATTCTTGATGAAAGGAATCCAGCTGTGGCAGATGTTTGCTGAGCAGGTCAGACTTAACCAGGATCTGACTCCCACAAAACACACTGTAAAAACCCTCCTTTACGAAACTTTCATCTTTTCCCTCAAAGCCTCAATCAGCAGGAGAGCACTACCTTGTTCTCAGCTCCATAGCCCTGGAGTATGATCAGTCAACTTCACATTGGCATCGGTGGAGCCCCTATACTCTGAGGGCCTTCTGGAGGTTTAGCAGCGTTGTCAGAGCCAGCCCTAGCACTCATTTACATGGCACAAACAACTTTTTTACCTCTCTGTTGAGCTGCATGCCGCTAACACCCACCATACGCAGGGTGCAATCACATGTTTTTCCGATTTGTAACAGGTCTCTGTCTTGCTTCCAAAGTCCTCTCCATTTGCAGCAGTGGAACTGTAGCGCCCCCTCTCCACCTGGTTACCTCCTTTAATGCCAATCCGCTTACAGGTTTTGATGGACAGGTCTGGGCTCTTTTGGATCCCGCCACCCACTCAGCAGGGTGTATCTTCTTCCTTTTTTTCCTATGAAATTATTTTTTTCCTATGAAATTATTTCCTTCTTGGCAGGATCGCCAGGGCAGCTTAGGCAGAAAATTCTAACTACAGAGTAATCCCCACTTACTTGCCAGATAGTTGGAGACTTCCAAGAAATAACACAAACGCAATAATTATATTAAACAGCAGACAAATACAACATAACAAGGTAAAACACTATTTTTAGGGTCACCAGTGCCCACACCACAAATACCAGTGACTTGATGTAGCAAATGTAAAATTAGCGTCCCGTTGGTATGCATACTTTGCTGGGGTCCTTGATGACCTATAACCACAAAATTCTTCTCTGCAGTGGTTTAGCAGTCTGGCTGACTGGGTTCAGTATAGCCCAAAGGACTCACAAGTGGGAGAAGGTGGTAAATCCCTCCACAGATGTAATATGCAGCAGGTTATAAAATCCTCAAACCCTTACTCATTAGCTTGAGGACACAGTTCAGGGAGTAGGGGGTCCCCAAAACAAATTCCCTGACTAACTAACTCAATGATGGTGCACTCACAAACTCCATGCACGATCCTCCGGTTTGAAGATGTCTCTGGACTCCTCAGTCACTGCAGAGGGGCTGCTCTCTGCTGGCAAGGATCCTCCTCAGGCAGCAATCAGGCTGCGGGGGTCCCAGGATTTCCCCTCACCACAAAGGGGTGCAGGGCTCAAGGAGTAGGTTATAAAACTACACTAACATGCAAACGGTAGCCTCCTAGCCCAGCCTCCAGTCACACACTCCGCAGGCAGCTTCCCTGGACTAGCAGACAGAGCAGAGCTGACCATGTGGTGACTGGTCTCACTGAGGGAGCTGGAGGGTGAACTCAGCCTGGCTGGGAAGTTTCCCAGCAAACGCTACAAACTGGGAATCATCAGCGTGGAAGGAAAAACCCAGCAGAGGGATCTGCTGTCAGGTCCCTAGAGGCCAGTTCTCAGGCGGAACCCTGCATGCAGGCCGGGGACTCACCAGCTCCCCACACAGCCAGTCCTGCCCTTTTCCTTGCTGGCTCCAGACTGACTCCACAATGGCTTCTCCCTGGGGGGCCTTCTCCCTCCCTATTGCTTGCTGGGCAGACTCTGAGTCTGCCTTGGCTCCCTCTCCCTACCAGGGACAGTGTGCCTCTCCCTGAGCTGCCAGCAGACAGCGTCCCAGGAATCTAGGTCATCTCCTTGGGGGTTACATAATGAACACAGTGAAGGCAGCATCAAACTGCTAGTTGTGAGCGGAGGTGTAAAAACAGAAATGCATGCTATGTCCTGAGAATCCACCCTACATACCAATCAGAGATATTCTCCCTCTTCTGCTGGCGGGTGGTGCTTTTGGCTGGAAGGAAATGCCACATGTGCAGTACAAGGTATGTGGTGGTGTTGGTGGCTTTGCAAAATGGCAGCAAGTCGCCCATAGAAGCTGCTTTTTTATTTGGGGGGGGAAATAAGTGGCACCCATGCAAAATGTCTTGCATTTAAGTGTTCTCGCTTCTGCTTTTGCTGGTGATGACAAATATCTGCCAATCCCAAATGCAGCCACAGAGGACCCCCCCGCAAAAAAAACAACCAAACTATAGGAGGGAACGAATTTCTCCATTTAAATCCAGACTACCCACTTTTTCCCACCAAAAATCTTCCACTGGTGGTATGGTTATTGCTAGTAACAGGTCAACAGAAGCTCCTGACATCATGCTGAATTTAGTTTGTGTGTTGCCCCCTTACTAACATTCAGTGGGGGTATTTTAGTTGCTAGCTCCCAGTACTAAAAGGGGGAAAGGGTTGATGGGAAATCAGGACCTTGAGACTGACAGTCCCCAGGAACAATGGGGAAAGGCCAATGCTCCAGGTCAGCCTGAATGACAGGGCGGGCAGGCTAATCAGGGAGTCAGGAGGCCAGGGAGGTCCCGTCCTCCCTGTGAGCTGGAATTGTCTGGGTCAGACAGGGTGGGGCCGAGCTAAGGAGAAAACAGGGGCTCAAGCTGAGCTGGGGAGCAGAGCTGGGCCAGATCCAGAGGGACCAGAAAAGCAGCCCAGAGAGAGCAGACCCTGTCCTGGGAGCAGAGCTGTAGCAACCAGAGCCAGAGGGGCCAGCGAAGCAGCCCAGGGAGCTGGAGGCAGAGCAGCAGCCGTGCTGAGATAGAGTGGAGCTGGAGCAGTCCAGAGCCAGGTGTGGTGAGCAGCTGGGGAGAGCGAGGGGGGGACCCTTGGCAGCAGGCCCAGCACAGGGAGATGCCTCAGCCAGGAGGCTCTGCAGGCTGGACTCGGAGAGGGATTGGTAACCCCAACAGGGCGGGGGCAACGCTGGGAAGAAGGGCCCTGCCACCTAAAGCCTGAGAGCCTGTGGCCACCACCAGAGCGAGTGTCCAACCCACAGCATCCCTGCAGCACAGCCAGGGCCTGAGAAGGAGGCCTGGGATTTACAAGAAACAGACTGAACTGCCCTGATGTTCCAGAGACACTGTTTGTGATGTTCCCTGCCATAGAGCAGGGTGATGTGTTTCCTTTAACCTTTCCCATTTTCCTTACTCTTTTTAAAATTAATTGTTGGTTAAATAACTTGCATTTGCTTTAAATTATATGTAATGATCAGCGGGTCAGAGAAGTGCTCAGTGCAGAGAGAGTAGCTCAGAGTGGGGACACCCTAGTCCCTGTTCTAGGTGACCGCAGCAGGGTTGGGGGGGTCGAGCCCCCCAGGAATTCTAGGCCCAGCCTTGTTGGGGTTACAAGGACTCTGCCAAACAGGAGAGTGGAAGGGGAGTCCTCAAGGGCAGGGAGGCCTCTGGGTAAAGGAAGTGGGAGCAAGGACTCAGATCCTTTCACTAGCCCACTTCCCTGGGGTAGTGCAGAAGCCAGGAAAGTTCCTCACAATAGCGGGACTATTCTCCTGCTTACATGTAGCCAAGTGCCTTGTCTGAAAGGTCACTTTATTTCAAGTAATAAACTGTTTCCCTTCTTAAAGTAACAGCGCTTAGACAGGATAGGCTAAAGTAAAGCTGGGGTGTGGAGGATGCCATTATCAGTTCTCCAGCTTGTCTTCACTCTGTAGGCTTGATATGGTGTAACAGTTCTGCTGATTTAGTGACCCAGGGGGCTGCAGAAGGCTATTCATAGAGAGAGACAAAGACTGAATAGACAGGAGGGCTGGTCTAAGATCTCAGTAGTAAAGAGCAGGACTTCCTTAGTTGTGTTTTGACGTTCTCAAACTTTTCAATAAGAACATATTGTTCAGTCAAGGTCAGAGAAATGCTCTTCAGAGTATTGCTGTGAACCATGTCTGTGGCAAATAGACTCTCCCTTTAATTCTCTTAGTTGACAAAATCAAAGGCCTGCATTTTCCAACATCGGCACCTAACGTTGTGGTTTGTAAATCCTGAATCAAAGAGTCCTGATCTTCTAAAGTGCTGCATGCTTGTGTAATGCCGACGGACCCCAGTTGTCAGGATCGAACCTGGGACTTCTGGAGCTTAGTGCTTGAGCCTCTACTGCATGAGCTAAAAGCCAACTGGCTGTTAGCAAAGGCTGTAGAGCAGACTCATTAATTTCTCTCTCTAATCTAAGTGACCTTGGTGCCACTAGATGGGACAGAGCACCACACCCAGGAGGTGTATAGGTTACACTTGCTGCTCCTAATGACTTCAGTTAGTGAAGTGCATAGTGATGGTCACTAGCCATTGGAACAGCTTTCCAAGGGAAACAGTAAATTCTCTATCGCTGGAAATCTTTAAATCAAGACACTCTCTAGTTCACCCACACGTCATGGGCTTGATGCAGGAGTCACTGAATGAGGTTCTCTGGCCTATTTATGCAGGAAATCCAGGCTAGGATCAGATAAGTAAGCTGTGAGTTCTGGGTGCTCAGCGTGTGACTTAGGTCAAGTTTCAGGCAGCCCTTGTGAACAAAGGGCAAAGGACAAAAGGCCAGATTTTTAAAAAGATATTTGAAATTAGGTGCCCAGATACCTTTAAAAATCTGGCATTAAATCCATTATCTGTTGGTCATACCTCTACTGTTAGCATGTGGCAGAGATTAAAATAGATGTGCCAGGGAAATCAAAGCCATTAGAACCAAACTTTCTTTGTCTATCTTGATGCAACACTTTGTGCCTTTCCTGTCATTCTATTTTGATTGTGCACCTTTTGCAGTATTCCATTTTTTTTCAAGCCTTCCTAGACCTAAAGAAGTTTAATTATTCATATTTTCTATGTTTTACTAAGAGTGCTCACAAAAATGAAGCAGCCTGTTACTTGAGGCAGATGCTGTGTATGGGTTTCATCCCGTGTACTGCAAAAGTTTGCACAGATTGTATATGCATGTTGCTTAACATTGCACTATCTGGTATTTCAGCAATATTCAGGGGTGCGTCTGTGTTTTAGTAAACACTATGGGCCATAACCTACCTCAGCTTTCTTGCAGAACTGCTCCTCACTTTTCTCAATAGGCAGTTATGCTTAAACACTGATAGCACAACTTGGGCCTGTGATGTTTAGTTGTATTAAAGCTGTACTGGCCTGAAATGATAAGTCCACAATAGTTTTCTTTTTAAAAACAAACAAGTCACTTTTGTTATAGAACCTCCACTGTGTATTATCTTTCACCAGATCCTAGCTAACTGCTTGCTTTCTACAGGTATAAACAAAATGTTATCCATCTCTTCTTGGGGAGCAAAAATGTACAGGGGTAACTACAAAGAAGAAAGAAAGATGGTCTTGTACTTACAGTGCCAGATCGGGATTTAAGAGATCTGAGTTCAAGTGCCAAATCTGCCGCTGACTCCCTTTCTGACCTTTGTCAAGTTGCTTAAAATTTCGCTATGCCTCAGTTTTCCCTATCCTTTCATCATGCTTTGACTGAGATGTCTATTTTAGATTATAAGATCCGTGTCAGGGTGGAATGATTTAAATGAAAGGCAGTTGTATCACTGACTTTTAGTGATGATATAGATTAGTAAGCAGGAAGCCTTGCTTTTTAAATCTTCAGTTGTAATCTTGTTTTACATTTGTACTTCTTAGGTTTTTTCCTAAAGAGGCTGATTCTCATTCAGGGGTGCTGGAACAATTTGTATATTGGGGGTGTAGAGAGCCACTGAACCACACTGTAAACTCTGTATATAATGGAAACCACTTCAAACCAGGGGGTGTGATAGCACCCCCAGCACCCCTAGTTCCAGCACCTACATTCTCATTGGTTGGTATAAACACTTACAACTAATATAGCCTTTACACTCGTTTTGGTACTTTTTTGCTAACCAGATGGGTACAATATAATGTATATTTAAGTAGCCGTATAGATAATTATGAGATTCTTTTTTATTGTACTAAAATGTACAGTTAGAAAATGGTGAATAATACATTGCTTATTTACTAGATAATTAACTTTGCTGCTGACTTGTGTCAGGCTGAATGAGGGTGGTAACTGGAATTTAATTAAAACACACAAAAGCATACAAAATCAGTTACTAAACAAAACAACCTGAAATGTTTTGGATATTGTGACAGGGTCAGACCAGATGACTACAAAAGAGTGGTCGAAGGTAGATACATTAGTTCCAGGTTAAGCAGGTCCCTTTTCCCTGCGTAAAATAACAGGGACTATTCCAGAACACTCAGGAACTTTCTAGAACTAATTCATAGAATCATAGAATATCAGGGTTGGAAGGGACCTCAGGAGGTCATCTAGTCCAACCCCCTGCTCAAAGCAGGACCAATCCCCAACTAAATGATCCCAGCCAGGTATTTGTCAAGCCTGATCTTAAAAACTTCTGTGGAAGGAGATTCTACCACCTCCCTAGGTAACACATTCCAGTGTTTCACCACCCTCCTAGTGAAAAAGATTTTCCTAATATCCAACCTAAACCTCCCCCACTGCAACTTGAGACCATTACTCCTTGTTCTGTCATCAGCTACCACTGAGAACAGTCTAGATCCATCCTCTTTGGAACCCCCTTTCAGGTAGTTGAAAGCAGCTATTAAATCCCCCCTCATTCTTCTCTTCCGCAGACTAAACAATTCCAGTTCCCTCAGCCTCTCTTCATAACTTATGTGTTTCAATCCCCTAATCATTTTTGTTGCCCTCTGCTGGACTCTCTCCAATTTTGCCACATCCTTCTTGTAGTGTGGGGCCCAAAACTGGACACAGTACTCCAGATGAGGCCTCACCAATGTCAAATGGAGGGTACCGATCACGTCCCTCGATCTGCTGGCAATGCCCCTACTTATACATCCCAAAATGCCATTGGCCTTCTTGGCAACAAGGGCACACTGCTGACTCATATCCAGCTTCTCGTCCACTGTCACCCCTAGGTCCTTTTCTGCAGAACTGCTGCCTAGCCATTCGGTCCCTAGTCTGTAGCGGTGCATGGGATTCTTCCGTCCTAAGTGCAGGACTCTGCACTTGTCCTTGTTGAACCTCATCAGATTTCTTTTGGCCCAATCCTCTAATTTGTCTAGGTCCCTCTGTATCCTATCCCTACCCTCCAGCATATCTACCTCTCCTCCCAGTTTAGTGTCATCTGCAAACTTGCTGAGGGTGCAATCCACACCATCCTCCAGATCATTAATGAAGATATTGAACAAAAATGGCCCCATGACCGACCCCTGGGGCACTCCGCTTGATACCGGCTGCCAGCTAGACATGGAACCATTGATCACTACAAGTTGAGCCCGACAATCTAGCCAACTTTCTATCCACCTAATAGTCCATTCATCCAGCCCATACTTCTTTAACTTGCTGGCAGGAATACTGTGGGAGACAGTGTCAAAAGCTTTGCTAAAGTCAAGGAACAACACGTCCAATGCTTTCCCCTCATCCACAGAGCCAGTTATCTCGTCATAGAAGGCAATTAGATTAGTCAGGCATGACTTGCCCTTGGTGAATCCATGCTAACTGTTTCTGATCACTTTCCTCTCCTCCAAGTGCTTCAAAATTGATTCCTTGAGGACCTGCTCCGTGATTTTCCCAGGGACTGAGGTGAGGCTGACTGGCCTGTACTTCTCAGGATCCTCCTTCTTCCCCTTTTTAAAGATGGGCTCTATATTAGCCTTTTTCCAATTGCTGGAACTTCTTCCAATCACCACGAGTTTTCACAGATAATGGCCAATGGCTCTGCAACCACATCCACCAACTCCTTTAGCACTCTCGGATGCAGCGCATCCGGCCCCATGGACTTGTGCTCATCCAGCTTTTCTAAATAGTCCCGAACCACTTCTTTCTCCAGAGAGGGCTGGTCACCTCCTCCCCATGCTGTGCTGTCCAGTGCAGTAGTCTGGAAGCTGACCTTGTTCGTGAAGACAGAGGCAAAAAAAAGCATTGAGTACATTAGCTTTTTCCACATCCTCTGTCACTAAGTTGCCTCCCTCCTTCAGTAAGGGGCCCACACTTTCCTTGACTTTCTTCTTGTTGCTAACATACCTGAAGAAACCCTTCTTGTTACTCTTAACATCTCTTGCTAGCTGCAACTCCAGGTGTGATTGGCCTTCCTGATTTCACTCCTGCATGCCCAAGCAATATTTTTATACTCTTCCCTGGTCATTTGTCCAATCTTCCACTTCTTGTAATCTTCTTTTTTGTGTTTAAGATCAGCAAGGATTTCACTGTTAAGCCAAGCTGGTCGCCTGCCATATTTACTATTCTTTCTACACATCAGGATGGTTTGTCCCTGTAACTTCAGTAAGACAGGCAGGCTAATTAGAACACCTGTAGCCAATTGGGAAGCTGCTAGAATTAATTAAGGCTAATCAGGACACCTGGTTTAAAAAGGCTCTCACTCCATTTAGTGAGGTGCGCGTAAGGAGCTGGGAATGAGAGAATGCACTGCTGGAGGACTGAGGAGTACAAGCCATGAGGAAGTAGACCAGGGAATTGTAGCTGTCGCGCAGCTTTTCCAGGAGGCACTCTAGACAGCTGCAGTCCACAGGGGCCTAGGCTGGAACCCGGGGTAGAGGGCGGGCCCAGGTTCCACCGAAACCTCCCAACGCAGGAGGTTCCACCAGAGAGGAAGGTCTCTGAGCTGTTCCCCAACCCACATAGTGGATCAGCAGAAACTGCAGGGATTGTTCTTATTCTTTTTTCCCCATGCTGGCCAGGGATGAGGTTGTCTGAGTGAACGGCAGATTTGAGCCACGAAAGTGGCTAAACTGAGGGCTACTGTGAATCTCTGAGGCGAGCAAAATCCGCCAATAAGCGCAGGATCCACCAAGGTAGAGGAGGAACTTTGTCACAATATATAAACGTCACTTATCAAAACATGGTTCATATGTGTAACTGAATGATGTATTAAACAGAAGGATTAACTAGTCAGTGAGAAGATCAAGAAAAGGAGAAAAAAATAGTTAATATTTTGAAATGTGAAGTATTAAATATGGCATTGTCAAGGTTCCTTCCCCACTCTGAACCTAGGGTACAGATGTGGGGACCTGCATGAAAACCCCCTAAGCTTATTTTTACCAGCTTAGGATAAAACTTCCCCAAAGTACAAACTGTTTGACCTTTTGCCCTTGTACTTTATTGCAGCCACCACCAAGCGTCTAACAGAGATATAACTAGGAAAGAGCCCGCTTGGAAATGTCTTCCCCTACCCCCCCCCCCAAATCCTCCCCAAACCCTACACCCCCTTTTCTGGGGAAGGCTTGATAAAAATCCTCACCAATATGCATAGGTGAACGCAGACCCAAACCCTTGGATCTCAAGAACAATGAAAAAAGCAATCAGGTTCTTAAAAGAAAAATTTTAATAGAAGAAAAAGTAAAAAGAATCACCTCTGTAAAATCAGGATGGTAAATATCTTACAGGGTAATCAGATTCAAAACATAGAGAATCCCTCTAGGCAAAACCTTAAGTTACAAAAAAGACACACAGACAGAAATAGTCATTCTATTCAGCACAATTCTTTTCTCAGCCATTTAAAGAAATCATAATCTAACGCATACCTAGCTAGATTACTTACTAAAAGTTCTAAGACTCCATTCCTGTTCTATCCCCGGCAAAAGCAGCATACCAACAGCCACACACTTTGTTTTTCTCCCTCCTCCCAGCTTTTGAAAGTATCTTGTCTCCTCATTGGTCATTTTGGTCAGGTGCCAGCGAGGTTACCTTTAGCTTCTTAACCCTTTACAGGTGAGAGGATTTTTCCTCTGGCCAGGAGGGATTTTAAAGGGGTTTACCCTTCCCTTTATATTTATGACACGCCCCCCAAATCTCAGCTAGGGTGAAACACTGGCTGGGATTTCTTCCTGGAGCTCTAGGAAAAACAGAGTTAATAAGACACATGCATCTCTAAATATACTACCAAGTATATAAAGACTAACAATATTTTCCACATCTCAACGACGATTTTAACCAGTTGATTCTGGGAACCTTTCACAGGAGAGTGCATCAGCCACTTTGTTAGAAGCTCCTGAGATGTGTTGGATGTTGAAATCAAAATCTTGGAGAACTAAACTCCACCAAGGAAGTTTTTTGTTATTTTCTTTGACAGTGTGAAGTCACTTCAGTGCAGCATGGTCGGTTTGCAGGTGGAAACGCCGTCCCCAAACATATGGGCGTAGCTTTTCCAGAGCGTAGACAATGGCATAACATTCTTTTTCACTGACTGACCAGTTGCTTTCCCTCTCAGACAGTTTTTTGCTGAGAAACACTACAGGGTGGAATTCTTGATCAGGTCCTTTCTACATTAAAACTGCTCCCACACCACACTCGGATGCATCTGTGGTTACTAGGAACGGTTTGTCAAAGTCTGGGGCCCTTAGTACAGGGTCAGACATGAGTGTCGCTTTAAGCTGGTTAAAGGCCTTCTGACACTTTTCGGTCCACTGAACGGCATTTGGCTGTTTCTTTTTGGTTAGGTCTGTCAGTGGGGCGGCGATTTGGCTGTATTGCGGTACAAATAGTCTGTAATAACTGGCCAAGCCTAAGAAGGATTGAACCTGTTTCTTTGACTTTGGGACAGGCCACTTTTGGATGGCATCCACTTTGGCCTGTAGGGGTGGTAACCAAGTGATTTACCCCATGAACTTCCCAAAGGTTTTCCATAGTTCCTGCCAGGAAATTAGTCCCTGCATCTGTGAGGATGTCGGAGGGCCAACCTACCCTGGCAAAAATGTCTGCTAGGGCCTGGCACACACTTTTAGCCCTGGTGTTGCTTAGAGCTACTGCTTCCGGCCATCGGGTGGCAAAATCCATGAAAGTCAGTGTGTACTGCTTTCCTCTCGGTGTCTTTTTCGGAAAAGGACCCAGAATATCCACAGCTACTCGCGGAAATGGAACTTCAATGATGGGGAGTGGCTGGAGAGGGGCTTTGACCTGATCTTGGGGTTTTCCTACTCTTTGGCATACTTCACAAGACTGGACATAGGTAGAAACATCCTTGCCCATTCCCTCCCAGTGGAATGACCCCCCAAAACAGCCTTTGGTCCTGTTCACCCCAGCATGGCCACTAGGGTGATCATGGGCTAAGCTCAAGAGCTTGGCCCGGTATTTAGTTGGAACTACCAACTGTCTCTGAGGATGCCAGTCTTCCTGGTGTCCACCAGAAAGAGTTTCCTTGTATAAAAGTCCTCTTTCTACAACAAACCTGGATCGATTAGAAGAGCTGAGAGGCGGTGGGTTGCTCCGTGCTGCCGTCCAAGCTCTCTGGAGGCTTTCATCTGCTTTCTGTTTGGTCTGGAACTGTTCCCTTGATGCTGGAGATATCAGTTCCTCATTGGATTGTGGACCTATGCTTGGTCCCTCTGGAAGCGATGTAGGGGATGGGGCTGTTTCCGTTGACTGTGAACCGCTTTCCGCTGGGACACTATGTTGGGGTTCAGGCTCTGGCTGAGCCTCTTGTGTAGGGTTATGGGCTGTTGCCGGTTCAGGTTCGGTGGGGCCCTCTGGTGTTGAGGTTGCAAGTACTGGATTCAGTGCTGGCAATGGGTCTGGTGTTGGTTGTTCGGCTGGTTCCAGTTCTGGGACTGGTTCCGTCTGGGTCTCTGGGACTGGATCCACTACTGCTGTTCCAGACATTGGCCTGGGGTCCGGGTCCATCACCTCTGACTGGGTCCTGATAGAAGTTTCCGGAACAGAGCTAGGCCTCACAGCTTGTTTAGCCTGGCTACGGGTGACCATTCCCACCCTCTTGGCCCGCTTCACATGATTGGCCAAGTCTTCCCCCAACAGCATGGGGATGGGATAATCATCATAGACTGCAAAAGTCCATGTTCCTGACCAGCCCTGGTACTGGACAGGCAACTTGGCTGTAGGCAAATTGAAAGAGTTGGACTTGAAGGGCTGAATTGTCACTTGGATCTCTGGGTTGATTAAATTGGGGTCCACTAAGGAAGCATGGATAGCTGACACTTGTGCTCCAGTGTCCCTACATGCGGTGACCTTCTTCCCGCCCACACTCACAGTTTCCCTCCACTCCAAGGGTATCTGGGAGGTATCTGGGCCTGCGGACCTCTGGTGTGATTCCGGTGCAATGAACTGTAATCTGTTGGGGTTCTTGGGGCAGTTGGCCTTTACATGCCCCAGCTCATTACATTTAAAACATCGTCTAGCTGACGGGTCACTGGGGCAAGGTGGGTTGCTGAAGAACAGAGTGGCGGGACGATAAGGAGTCTGGAGGATTCTTTGGGAGGTAGGTGGGGCTTTGGGCGGCGCCCGGTAATAGGGTGTGGTCTGGGGTTGTCCCTTCTGGTCTCCGCTCCAACTGCGACCAGTTTTCTTCTTCTCTGCCACCTCCACCCATCTGGCTCCAATCTCTCCTGCCTCGATTACAGTTTTGGGCTTCCCATCTAGGATGTATCTTTCTATTTCCTCAGGAACTCCCTCTAAGAATTGTTCCATTTGCATTAGGAAGGGCAAATTTACTGGAGATTCAACATTTGCTCCTGATATCTAGGCGTCCCAATGTCTCACAATGTGGTAGGCATGTCGGGTAAATGACACGTCTGGTTTCCACCTTAGGGCTCTGAACCTCCGACGAGACTGCTCGGGTGTTATCCCCATTCTGACTCTCGCCTTGGATTTAAACAGTTCATACTTGTTCATGTGTTCTTTAGGCATTTCAGCTGCCACCTCAGCTAAGGGTCCACTGAGCTGCGGCCTCAGCTCTACCATGTATTGGTCAGTAGAGATGTTGTACCCAAGGCAGGCCCTTTCGAAGTTTTCCAAGAAGGCCTCAGTATCATCGCCTGCCTTGTAGGTGGGGAACTTTCTGGGATGGGGAGTGGTACCTGGAGAAGGATTGCTAGGGTTTGTTGGTATATTCTGCTGAGCCTTTACCTTCTCCATCTCCAGTGCATGCTTCCTCTCTTTTTCCCCTCTCCTCCTCCTTCAGCTGCATGAGTTCTATCTGTCTTTCATGTTCCCTTTGTTTTTCCTTAGCCTGAAATCTGGGTAATTCCAGCTTTTGTCGAGCCGTGGATTTTGTCATCCTAACCTCTCTGTTTTTAACTAACTTTACACCTGAGGTTTAGAAATAAACAAACAAAACTTGGCTGTAAAATTTTGCTGTGCTGGAATAGAATACCTATTCTCTGATAGTGATTGTCAGCCTACAGAAAAAGACAATTCCCTTGTCTCTGCTCTGGCCCCAAATCAAAGCAAAAAACTTCCAACTACTTGGAAACCTGCTTACCAGCAGCCCAAAGGAAAAAAAAATTCCTTTTCAAACTTGTGCTCCTTGTAAAAAAAAAAAAAAAAATCAAAATCCTGAAACCTGTTACTAAGTTTTAAGACTCCATTCCTGTTCTGTCCCCAGCAAAAGCATCACACAGACAGAGAGAGCCTTTGTTTCTCCCCGCTCCAGCTTTTGAAAGTATCTTGTCTCCTCATTGGTCATTTTGGTCAGGTGCCAGCGAGGTTATTCTAGCTTCTTAACCCTTTACAGGTGAAAGGGTTTTTCCTCTGGCCAGGAGGGATTTTAAAGGTGTTTACCCTTCCCTTTATATTTATGACAGGCATCTATTTTAACATCTCTTGTACTCTATCCCTTTAGCTGGGCAGAAACTTTCCCTTTAGAGGAAACCCCCCATGCCCCTCTGTTTTACAGACTTTGGATGGTACCAAAAATGTTGGTAATTGTCCTCTTGGGGGGTGAGGGAAGAAGAAGTAGATGAGCTGCTGATGTTAAAGTTTAATCCCTCTTCATCTCAGGTGGCATTTGGGATTCATCTGGAACTGGTAGGGGTGGTGATATCATTTGGGTCCCCATCTCAGTATAGTCAGGACACCTCAGGATCGGAAGGACAAAGGTCTGGGGTCCCAGGAAAAGGTGCGGGTGGCAGCAGCTCATTCTAGTTGCCTCTGTCTGTTCTTCCGTATTCTCCCACACACACACAAGTCTTTGGGTGGAACAGCCCATCCCCTCATTATTTTGCCCACCAGTTAGGCCGACTAGCCGACACACCAGTTTTGGTTCTTCAGTTTCTGGGTGCACATTTTCTCGTTCTTACTGAGCCTAATTTTAACATGGTTTTGAGTTCTATCAGGAGGCCTTTTTGTTTAGACTCATTCACTTTTTTGGTCTCCTTTCCTAACTTTCCTATCAACACTTGTGGTTTTTGTTGGTTATTGTGATATTTTATGAAGCTTTACATACTCTTTAAAGTTGAGCTGACAATTACGGTTAATTTGTCTCAATTATTACAATAGACCTCTGGCATGAACAAAAAATAACCTTGAAATTGTGGGTGCAAATGTAAATTTTGTGCTCCTATAGGAAAGGATTGATAACGACAATCAATGTTGCTTGTTTACTCTTATTTTCTCATCTGTTGGTATTGATTTTTAGAGTACAAGTCTCCTCTGAGAAGTGACTTTGTAGAAATGTCCTCCATGGGACAGTATGCATATTGTGTCTGTTTACTTCCTGATCAAACTTGCTCATTTTACAATTTAAAACATTTTTATTTACTTTAGCTGCAGCCCTGCAAACTCAACTATGGATCTGAGTCAAGCTGGCTTCTTTCTGGCCTGTGGATCCCCACCAATAATAAAAATCCATGCAGAGCAGATTGAGCCTTCAGCTGTATGTGTGCAACCCCATTATTGCCAAATTTAGCCCAAACCCACTCTGACCCCTCAGTCCCCCTCTCCACTCCTCCCCTGTCCTCATGTAAGCTATGCAGATGTGCCGTGGAGACCTAGTTTGTAATATGTAGGGGGTGTGGAGTCCCCAGGTATGCAGAATCTCTGCAGCTGTGATTCCCAACCCCCACAAAGCAGACACATACCTTTTTTTAGCTGCTTTTGATCCTGACCCAAAGCCCACTGATGTCAACGGGAGTCTTTGAATCAGGCTGTTGAACATCGTATGTTCCTGCTAGGAATCCAAAATGTGGCCAATGTTATTGGAGGGGCCCTTGAGTAGGGCTTTGAAAATCTACTTGCCTTGTCAGGCAGGTGCCCTCCATGTCCGCAGAGCTTAAACTGCATGTACTTTAATGTTTTTTAGCTTGTAGCTGCACAGGGAATTGTCCATTTTCACTGCAGCTCTTCAGAACCCCCAGGGTACAGTGAAACTGACAGGAATTCCTTCAGTTTTGCTCTGCTGCAAATTGGGAGATTTGTGAATACACTGGAGCTGGAGTGGGGCAAAGGAGCAGAGAAACCCATCTGGCAGCATTGAGAATGCTGTGAGAGGCATAAAGCAGCTGAGTCATCTCCCCTCCTCTCTCTCCCCTCCCACCCCCCATTGCAACAGTCAGGATGGCAGAGAGATACAGGAACAGACACCCATATACAGAAGACTCTCTTGGGTAGGGGGACGCAGAGACCATGCTCCTTGCTTCGAGCAGCCAGGCAGAATAAGGTGGGATGGGGACTTCAAATTCATCAGAGACCTACTGGCTTGAAGCTGATAAGAAATGGAATACCCTGGCCTTGGTGGAATGAGTTGGCTTCTCACTTGGGTGTTTACCACAGACAAATGGTTCCTCTATCCTTTGGGCTCTTACAAGTGATGTATCAATTTTGCTGCATTCTCTGGTTCTCTTTGTTTGCAGCTATAGTCTCTCCCATGGGCTCATCTACAGGTTTGTGCTCTATGAGCCAATCTGCTCCTGATTCACTGATTCCAAGGCCAGAAAGGGACCACTGTGATCATCTAGTCCAGGGGTCAGCAACCTTTGAGAAGTGGTGTGCCAAGTCTTCATTAATTTAAGGTTTCATGTGCCAGTAATAAATTTTACATTTATAGGGGCTCCTGATGGAACCCCAGACCAGCTGCGGGCTGAGCGGCTCAGCCGGTCTGGGGTTCCATCTGCCATTGGCGCCGCCGGTCTGGGGTCCGCACTGCCGGCCTGGATGGACATAACTGGGGCCAGCAGCTGGGACCCGGGCTGAGCGGGGCCGGCGACCGGGACCTGGGCTGAGCGGGGCTGGCCCGCTGCCAGTCTGGGGTTTCGTCCGCCAGCCCCTGTCAGCCAGGGTCCTGGCCTGGATGGATGGAACCCTGGGCCGGCAGTGGGCTGAGCGGGCCCGGCAGCCAGGACCCTGACTGGCAGGGGCTGGCAGACAGAACCCCACACCGGCAGCAGGCTGAGTGGCTCAGCGCACTGCCAGTCTGGAGTTCTGTCTCCCACCCGTGCTGCCAGTCTGGGATTCTGTCCGCCGGCCCCGCTCAGCCTGGGTCCCGGCTGCCGGCCCCAGTTACATCCATCCAGGCTGGCAGTGGGGACCCCAGACCGGCAGCGCCAGTGCAGATGGAACCCCAGACCGGCTGAGCCGCTCAACCTGGGGCCGGTCTGGGGTTCCGACCGCCGGCACCTTCCCTGCTGGGGTTCCGGCCGCCAGCCCCGCTCAGCCCTCTGCCAATCTGGGGTTCCATCGGGGGACTCCTGTAAATGTGAAATTTATTACTGGCACATGAAACCTTAAATTAATGAAGACTGGTTTGGTTGAAAATACATCTTGGTACCGGTTGATCATCTCAGTTACCTCCTTCTTCTGGTTCAGTGTCAGATCAGGGGATATCCTGATCTGCTCATGTAGGTTATTTCCCTGAATCGGGGCCTCTTGGGCCACCACACATGCCTCTTGCTGGTTCCAAGGTTTCAAGAGGTTAATGTTATAAATTTGTTCTTGTTTCCAGCATCCTGGCTGCTGCACCTTGTAGGTTACTTCCCCCACAGGTTCAACCACCTCATAGGGCCCCTGCCATTGGGCCAGAAGCTTGCTTTCTGCTGTGGGTACCAAAACCATCACTCAATCCCCTGGTTGGAACTGTCGGACTTTTGCCTGGTGATTGTAGTGGGTACGCTGGGCCTCCTGCGCCTTTTCCAAATGTTCCCGTACAATAGGGGTGACCCGGGCTATCCGGTCTTGCATCTGCAATACATGTTCTATTCTATTTCTCCCCTCATTGGGTTCCTCTTCCCATATCTCTTTGGCAATATCTAGTATGCCACGGGGGTGGCGCCTGTATAATAACTCAAAGGGGGAAAACCCAGTTGAGGCCTGAGGTACCTCCCGGACGGCGAACATAAGGTAAGGTAGTAGGGCATCACAATCCTTCCCGTCCCAACTTAGCACCTTCCGTATTATAGCCTTGAGGGTTCGGTTAAACCTTTCTACCAGCCCATCGGTCTGCAGATGATAGACTGAAGTTCTCAGGGTATGTATATGGAGCAGGGTACAGAGGTCCTTCATTAACTTCGACATAAATGGGGTTCCTTGGTCTGTTAATATCTCCTTTGGTAGCCCCGCTCGGGCAAAGATCCCCACCAATTCTTTAGCTATTGTTTTAGAAGCCGTGTTCCGCAGGGGGACGGCTTCTGGGTAGCGAGTAGCATAGTCCAAAACAATAAGTATATATTGGTGGCCCCGGGCTGTCTTCTCCAGGCTTCGTCCATGGCTATTCGCTCAAAGGGGACCTCTATGATGGGAAGGGGTACTAAAGGTGCCCTCAAGTCGGGGCGGGGACTGTGGTGCTGACACTCTGGGCAGGACGCACAGTACCTCCGCACTTCCTCATATACTCTGGGCCAGAAGAATCGTCGTAGGACTCCTGCCAGGGTCTTCTCTACCCCCAAATGCCCCCCAAAAAGATGACTAGGGGCAAGACTTAATACAGCATTCTGGTGTTTTTGAGGTACTAGGATCTGCTGTACCTTCTGCCCCTGTACTGGTGCAACCTGGTATAAGAGATCCTTCTTCATTATGAAGTAGGGTCCTGGACCCTGGGTTTTCCCTTCCACGGGAACCCCATCTATTTTGGTCACCTCTTTCCTAGTCCTTGGGTCTTCAGCCTGGTCCTGTCCAAAATTTCCTCTCCCAGAGCTAATCTGGCCGAGCTCTAGGCGGCCAGTCTCTGTTGCCTCTACTGGTTCAGAGGCATTAGGGTGGGGGTCAGACTCGGGTGCTTCTCCCTCCTGGGTGGCCTCCTTTTCAGCGGCTCGGGTCCGCCTACCTATGAGAGTGACCCTCTGGCTTTGGGTCAGTATTTGAGTTCCCAAGGCCTTAGCTGCCCTCCTTGCCCTTTTTGACTTTCTACCCTGTCTGGGAGTGGAGAACAAATCTGGGGATATTTCAGAGAAGATTGGGGGTTGACAGTCTACTGTGGATGCCTCACTGACTTCAGGGTTTCCCCTTTTCTCCAATTCCCCTACAAGGAGTAAGTCTCCAAACCCTGGGAAGTCCGTCCCTATGAGCACCGGGTATGGGAGTTTAGGGACTACATCTGCTGCTACCTCAGTAATGTTCCCCTGAATCTCGATTTTTTACTGGGATGGTGGGGTAATAACCAACTGTCCCATGGACGCATGTTATCCCCATACGCTTAGCCCACAGCAGCTGACTACACTTCACGAGCTTCCCCGGGACAAGTGTGATAGCACTCCCCGAATCAACCAGTGCTGTGGTCTCTACCCCATTTAGCTTCACTAGTCTGGTGTACATATGTGGGGTTAGTGATACCCCCACGAGGTGGATTAGGGAGCATGGGTCAGCCCAGTTCCTCATGTTACACTGCATAGGCTCCTCAGCATTGGGACGCTGTGCAGCTATGTGTCCCCACTCCCCGCAGGCATAACATTGGTATGGAGCCCTAGGCATTCCCCAGTCTCTTGGTTTGGGCAGTCTAACACCTTCTCCCTCAGTGCTCCGACTCTTTGTGGCTTCTGGTGGGCCTTCAGCTGCTCTCTTTTTCCACCTGGGCTCTCCTGGTGGCCCAGTCACCCGAGCTCTAGGGCCTGGTGCTGCTAGTTTAACCCGGGGTGCCTCTTCCTTAACTGATCGGGTCAGCTCCCTCGCCGTCCTTCACCTCTCTACCAGTGCGACAACCTCATCATAGGTGGAGGGTTCGTTCTGGCTTACCCAGGCGCGAAGGTCTGGTGGTAGTCCTCTCATGTACCGGTCAATGACCAGAACCTCTTTTTTTTTTCTTCCCCCACCCCCTTCCCCAAGAGGGACAATGGATCCCTCTAAACAGAGGCCAGAGCTGGGCTGGGGGAATCCTTTTTAGCCAAAGGACAGATTTCGACAATTGCAAGCCAACTGAAAGCAAACATGCCTTTAAAAATAGTAACTGTTTGAAGTTAGTGGTAAATGTCATCATGTGTGATAAGTACTTGGACACTTCTCTCTAGTGGCCTATGGCAAGGCTTTAGCTGCTGTTTGCACAGGTCTTGTTAAGTGCCTCTTGCTTTCATGGTATATACCTCTACCATAAACACTATGAACAGCAAAGCAAACAGCTGGCAAGCAACGCAGGCTTCCTTTGAAGAAGCAGCACCTAATCAAACTGTGAACAAATTGTTTGAGGTAAAAGAATCTGACATTCACAGCAGTGATTTTGTAAAAATTATTTCAGCACTCACATTGCTTTACTTTGCTTCATTGCAGTTGCCCTGAAGAGTCACTGCTCCAAAGGGGGAACAGAAAGGAATGGTGACCATGACAATGGGAGGACCTTGGGACTGGATGACAGAATCATACCAGAGGGTGAACTGCTATTACAGGTTGGTGCTTCAGGCATTCTCTCTACAATCAAGTCTGTCTGCAAGGCTTATCTGGGCACTTCCTCTCTCTCTCTCTCCTCTTCCACCTTGACTCCCGTGCATTTACTTTGTGGTAGAAACAGACAAATGTTTGGTTCAAAATGTGACTGACAAAAAAAAAAAGACCATGCAGCCCCTGGTTGCCTTGTTATTTCAGCCTGCAGAAATCAGTCCAGCCTCTTATTTAACACCTCACAGTAGAGCATGGTGTAAAGATACAGAGCTTGATTCTCCACTGCTTTGCACCTTTTGTAGTCACTAGCACTGGTGTAAAATGGAAGTACTGGTGGAGTATTACATCCTGTTTGAACACGTATAAAAGGCAGTGAAGAGTCATTTACAATTTACTATTCTTCCCACTCACTTCCACGGGAGTTGACATAGATCATTTCAAACCATCTGCAGCTAGCTGCCATAAATGGGCGTTTAACCCACACACCTCCTGGATATGATGTTCTGTCCCATGTAGTGGCACTGAGACCACTTAGAGAGAGAGAAAGCAATTAATGAGTCTGCTCTACAGCCTTAACTACCAGTCAGTTGGCTTTTAGCTCATGCAGTAGAGGCTCATGCACTAAGCTCCAGAGATCCCCAGTTTGATCCCACCCACCAACGACCGGGGGGTGTTGGCTTTACAGGCGCACAGAGTTTTCTGGGTTTTTTTAAGACAAAACCCAGTGTTGTTGTTGAATGGTCCCTATTGTATTCCAGTGTGGGTTATGCATGCACACCTAGTTGGAGAATTTGGAAGTAGTGTTTGTTGGTCTGTGCATGTGCCCTGACTCGCCTCAAGCTTCCATTTAAGGCAATAAAGGGGCGGGGTGGACCACCACATCTCCAGATCTCCTTGCTGCCATATAGTCCAGGTTCAAACCTTCCGTGTCCTCTTCTCTGGAGTTCTAATTATGGTTGTAAATAGCTTTACTAGTTTTATTTCTTTTCTAGTTTTTAACAGTTTAATCTAGATTTCAGGGACTTTCCCCATTACCCCTACCCCATACCCCTGTTCAAGTACCACACTATGCCCAGGACTGCAGGCTTCAAACTCTGCGCCTCTTGCCTGTGATCCTTTTCAGTGAGCTGTGACCATCAATGCTGCCTCTATTGCTTGAGTGGGAGAAGCTCACATTGCAGCTAGGTGCAGTATTTGCCAGTCCTTTCCCAGCCATACCTGAGAAGGCTCAGCACTTTGTCTCTGCACGTATCTCATGGAGATGGCCATGAGACCACGTCAGACCCAGGCCAGGAACTACCCCAGACATCAGTCTGATTCAGCAAGGAGTGCACCTCCCACTGCTACATCTGACTCTGGTACTGGCAGAAGGAAAAGATTAAATGCCCCTTACACCAGGCAGATGCTGATCCATGACTGCACCCCAAGAAACCTGACTGGATCTAGAGTCTCCTCCTTCAGGACCCTCCACTTCCAGAGAACTCACATCCTGCCATGGGCTATGCCTGCTATACAGATTCTCATGCTTTCCTTGCATGTTATACGCCAGTCCATCAGCTCCAACGGTACCATCATTCAAACCAGAGTCCACCTCTTCCCATGAATCGGAACCTAGGGAAGAACCATCCTTACCATCCTGCTACTATGAACCATCACAGAGACCAGCACGCCCCAGGCAAAACCATAGAGCTTTAATCATCAAATCCAACACCTAGAATTGCACTAAGAAATGAACTGGAAGCTAATGCAGTTTACTTCTCATGTCTTGCTTACAACACTCCTGCCGAGACATCATAGAATGATGTTCGCTTTTTTTGCAACGGTGTTACGCTGTTGACGCATATTTAGTTTGTGATCCACTATGACCCACATCCCTTTCCGCAGGACTCCTTCCTAGGTAGTCATGTCCCATTATCTGTGTGTGCAACTGATTGTTCCTTCCTAAGTGGAGTACTTTGCATTTGTCCTTATTGAATTTCACCCTATTTACTTCAGACCATTTCTCCAGTTTGTCCAGATCATTTTGAATTTTAATCCTATCCTACAGAGCACTTGCAACCCTTCCCAGCTTGGTATCGTCCACAAACTTTATAAGTGTACTCTATATGCCATTATCTAAATCATTGATGAAGATATTGAACAGAACAATATGGACCCAGAACCGACCCCTGCAGGACCCCATTTGTTATGCCCTTCCAGCATGACTGTGAGCCACTGATAACTAATATCTGGGAACAATTTTCCAACCAGTTATGCACCCACCTTATAGTAGCTCCATCTAGGTTGTATTTCCCTAGTTTGTTTATAAGAAGGTCATGCGAGACAGTATCAAAAGCCTTATGAAAGTCAAGATATACCACATCCACCGCTTCCCCCCCTATCCACAAGGTTTGTTACCCTGTCAAAGAAAGCTATCAGGTTGGTTTGACAAAATTTGTTTTTGATTGCTTAATTATTTGCTCCATTATCTTTCCGGGTACAGAAGTTAAGCTGACTGGTCTGTAATTCCCTGGGTTGTCCTTATTTCCGTTTTTTATAGATGGGCACTATATTCGCTCTTTTCTGGTCTCCTCCTTCTTCATGAGATTTCCTTTGCTGCCTGAAGACATGGCTTCAGTCCATGTACTCAGCAAACTGTCACTCTATGAACTTCATGCTGATAGTCCCATCCACAGTACTGTTATCCCTCCTATAGTGGACAGACCCACATCACATGTGCATGGGAGTCCCCTTTCTTCCCTCTTCCCCCAGACAAAACTAGCATCACTGTTAGGTGGGGGAGCATATAGAGACAACCCGTATGACACAAGGGATGTGGCCACCTCAAGAATCCAGGCTGCACATCAAAATCCTAGAACTTAGAGCAGTAAGATTTGTGTGTGAATCCTTTCTTCCACTCATCCACTTGCATCATGACGAACAACACCAACACGGTCTTTAATATGGAAAAACAAGGGGGAGTGAGATCTGTCGCTCTCATGTGCAGAAACAGTCAATCTCTGGAACTGGTGTTTCAGCAATCAGAGCACCCTATCTTCCAGGGACGTAGAATGTGGTTACTCAGCAGATACTTTGCAATCAGTGCTACATGATATCTTCACACAATGAAGGATCCCAACTAGGGACCTATTTTGCTTCTCAGACAAACAGCAAGTGCACCACATACTTCTCCAGCAAAGCTCCTTGTTATCACTCCCAGGGTGATGTCCTCCTTCTCTCCTGGTCAGACCAGCTCAACTACGCCTTCCCTCCTCTACTGCTCCTTTCTTGAGTGCTCCACAAAATCTATTGAAACAAGGCAACCGTCATTCAGATTTGCCACCTTCTGGCCCAGACAATTCAATTCTGGTTCCCCAATCTCCTGCGGATGTCAATCCACACACCAAGCCCCCAACCCAAACTTCCCTTTGACCGGGTACAATGGTGAGATCAAGCACAATCCACATACAGTCCGCCTCAGGGCATGGTAGTTGGATGGGCATCACCTATAG
The DNA here is from genome assembly GCF_965140285.1 of Lepidochelys kempii. Taxonomy (NCBI): domain Eukaryota; kingdom Metazoa; phylum Chordata; order Testudines; family Cheloniidae; genus Lepidochelys; species Lepidochelys kempii. Next base: position 72,884,390 of record NC_136390.1, on the reverse strand, counting down.
AATGGGCATGTTCCTCTGCAGTACAAGACATTCTCCCTAACAGTAGAAAAATTCTACTAGATAATGTTACTATACTAAGTGGAGACGTTTTTCATCTTGGGCACAACATAAAGAGGTTTTACCAGAAGCAACAGAGTCCCCTAATCGTAATCACGTTCTATCCTTATAGACATTGGGGCTCACCCTCAGCACTTGGACGGTGCACGTAGCAGCAATCACCACATTCCATCCTCCTGTGCAAGGGTACTCCGCTTTTAAAAAACACCTGCTAACCGCTAGATTGTTGGGTGTTTTTTTGAAAGGCCTCCTCAACTGTCCCACCTCTCCAAACGATTGCACCTCAATGGGTCCTAAATCTGGTACTCTTGGTATTCATGAAGCCTCCCTTTGAGCCAATGGCATCTTGCTCCATGAAGGTCACCTTTCTCATGGCTATTACTTCAGCAAGAAGGATCAGGAAACTCAGAGCTATGAGGGCAGAGCCACCATTTGCAGTTTTCCACAACTACACCCAAATTTCCTACCTAAGGTGATCTCCTAGTTTGACATTAACCAATTCATTCACTTACCAGTTTTTTCCCCGAATCCGTACACATCTGCAGAAGAACATTGCCTTCATTCCCTCTTCATCCAAGCTCTGGTTTTCATTCTCTGCAGGTAGAAGACCAATCAAAGTCCCCTAGACTGTTTATTGCGGTAGCAGAGAGACTCAGAGGAAAGGCCATCTCCACCCAGAGAATGGATTTCTAGCTGCATTAAACTCTGCTACCAGCTGTTGAATCTACCCCCATCCCTGCCCTCCACATAGGTACAGGCTTATTCCACTAGAGTTCAAGCTACAATCATGGCCTCCCTTCAGGATGTGCCTCTCATAGGCATACATGGAGCAGCCACGTGGAGTTCTGCCCACACCTTCACCACATACTATGCCTTGGTGCAGGACTCACTGGCACACACATCCTTTGGCACAGGTGTTTTTTTTGCACGACCCTCTTGCCCTCTATCCTTGCACCCTCCTGCAACTCAGGTACTGCTTGTCAGTGGAATACAATAGAGACCATCACTTGAAGAGGTTACTTACTTGTGACTGGATGGTCTTCAAGATGTGTGGTCCCTATCAGTATTCCACTTCACACCCTCCTTCCCCTCTGGTTTGGATCTGTCAGATTCACTGTTGGAGGAATTTGAGATGTGGTTGGTCCGTCCTGTGCTTTATTGCCTCAGATGGAAGCATGAGATGAGTTAGGCACATGCATGGACCAAAGGACAGTACTTTTGAATTCTCTAACTAGGGCATATGGCACGCATGCATAATGCACAGTGGAATCCAGATAGGGGCCACACATCTCGAAAAACTCCAGTTACAGGTAAGTAACCTCCCCTCTCCCAGTAACAAGAGAACATAATTAAATATGGTGTCAGAACAAAACAGAAAGCTCTGTTGAATGGATGTGGATGAAGAAAACTAAGACTGTTTTTAGAAACTTGGTCAAAGTGAGTTATTGCTGAGTAATCACTGTGTTTTTTGGAATAAGCAAGGAATACGTATTCTCCTTGTTTCTTTGGATTTGTAAACTGGCCAGCTCTACTGCTAAAAGTATGGTCTGACTTCTTCAAAATCTGAAACTTTGCCAACATTTTTATATACACTTCAAACTCTGACAAATGGAAAGGGAAAGAAAATGTAGTGAAAATTTTTTTGACCTGGGCTACACTTACATGTAGAATATATAAACGCCATTTTGCAAATGAACACAGTGCAAATAAGACTCCAACTCTCCCTGCCAAAGAAACATAACATGAATCTGCACCTGAACAAATACTCTTTCCAGTGTGTCCTCCTGCAGCCTAGTCCACTTTAGGCTTGGAGTATGGCGATGAGGTCCAAGTTGGGGCTACTTGCTGAAATGTATCGCAGTCACGTACAGGCAAGAAAAAACAGACGTGAAAAAGCAACTGGGATGGCACCTTCCAATAAACAATGCATTCTATTCATTGCTGCATGCTGACTGGCCACCTACAATAGCTGCTTCATCCACTCACAGAGGTTGCTGCATTTTAACCACTGGGGAAATCATTTTGGTATGTCTACTGCATGAAGCCAAAGCATGATCATAAGCAAAACAGCTTTGCATGAAGTAAGCCTATGAGGTGCAGGGAGAGGAGAGGGAGATGCTAACCTCGAAATAGGATTCAGCATCATTGCTACAACCTAGGGTGGGGGTAGTGGCCATGGCCCTCTGTCATCTTCTCTCCATGCAAAGTTTTTTGAGTCGTCAGATCTGGGCTGTGTGTTTGTGACCCACTATTCTCAGCCTAACCCTCTCCCCTGCCCCTACCCCCACCCCCAGCACATAGGAGTCCGCCCTGTACTGCCAAGACCCCTTGCAGCAGAAAAACAGCACCACCAATGTAGGTTGAGCCTCAGATTCGTATGTAGGGACTGGAATTTGCCAGTTGTTTCTAAAGCACTTTAAGATCCTTTTGTTGAAAGGCCCTATGTAAATATATTTGTGGAATGTGAATCTTTCCTTGTCAGGGGTGATCACACACTGAAATGCTGTATTTAAGCCAGAATTCCTCACTGAGTCCTTAATCTAAAGTTGGGTTGTTGTTTAAGGTAAATGTTAATGATCCTCGCTCTAAAATCACCAAGCTCGTGTAGCCAAATAATGCTCCCCCCCCCCCCGTCCCTGGAATCTCCATTTTTTCAGACTTGAAAGAAAAACTCACCTGGGGGCTTTGGAGACACTCTCAGTGCAGGAAGTAATTTGCAAAGGTCTGAACACCTACACATTGGGCTTGTCAACAAGTGGCCTTCGCAGCCATAACAGTAACGCTGCCTCTTCTGTATCTGTCTGCTGCTCACCAGTGCATGGGGCCCTTCACTGGTGGCTCAGAGGCAGTAGGGCTTCTATGCACAGGGAGCCACCTGCTCTGCTTTAGGACATTCTGCCCCATGCATGGAGTCTGAGATGTCCTGCTGCTTTCCCCAGTTCCCTGCAGTGTTTTTTAAGAGGGGCAGTTTTCCCCGAGGGAGAACTCCTTTGTCTCTGCCTTCCCTCTTCTGAGCTTTCTTTCTCTGCTGTTCCTCTGCCGCGATTTGCTTGCCAAGCTAAGTGAGCTGCTGTGAAGATGGCTGAAAGGCTGCACCAAGAATAGTGTATAGTCAGGTAGAGCGCTACAGGCTGGAAAGCCCCTTTGGCTGCTGGGGAGGTCTAGACCTGCTGACTCCTATGGAGGAGGAGAAGCTAACGGCTGTTAGAAACAGGGGTGGGCATGGCAGAATGAGTAACAAAACTCACCCCCATCTGCAAAAATGCCATTTTTCAGCCAACCTCCCCCATTTCATTTGGCAGCTGTGCTCATGGCCTCCATCTTATCAGAGGCAAGAGAAGGGGAAGGAGACAATCCTATGGTCTTCAGGAGTGCTTTTGAAGCTCACAGAGAGCACCCAGCCATCCTCTGGTCCGCCCCCAGTGCTGCTGGGAATGCCCCCCCCTTCCTCCTCAGCAATGCCCCATCTACATGGACCTGGACTGGAGCAGCTGGAGGAGTTCCTGACTGATCCTTCCCTCGGGGAGTTGGGCATACACTGGCAGTGAACTCTCATCTATGCATAGGGAAGTGAGGGGAATGGGTGTGCGAGAAGGCCACTTTGCCACTGGAGGAGCATGCCCTGCTGCCCTTCTCACACTGAGACTCCACAAACACGGAGAGCTGGGATGGAGACTCTGCTTCCCGGTACCTGCTTGCATTTTTCTCCAGTGCTCTGCCACAGTCCTTGTACCTCCCATGGTGGCCAGGCCTCCTGCCTGGTGCCTAACCAATGGAGTGATCTGCATGCATGGGGAGGGGTCTCCCCTCCTTCTTGGATGACAAAGGAGAAGGCTGAAGGGACAGGCTGCATTGCAGAGGGCACCAGGCACATACCTGCAGCTGCTGTAATCTTGCCCTATGGCTTCAGTGAGGAGCTCTCTGGGCAGCCATGAGGATGACAGAGGCTGGAGAGAACGGTGTGCTACATGGGGGGCACTAGGAGCCCATTACCTAGCTCTGCACCCTAGAGATTGCTATCTGCAGCAGGGTCAAGAGGAGCAGCAGCCCATGTCCAGACAAGGGGGCTCCCGGCAGAAAAGGCTTTCCTTGTTGAACAGGGAGGGGAACCCATGGACACTCTCATACAAAGCTGGCTATGCTTTATCATGAGTAATCTCCTTGAGTCTATCCATTTAGATTAACAAGAGAAGGATAAAGGGTGACTTGATCACAGTCTAAAGTACCTATATGAGGAACAAATATTAATAATGGACTTTTTGATCTAACATGATCCAGTTGGAAATTGAAACTAGATCAATTCAGATGGGAAATAAGGCATAATATTTTAACAGTCAGGGTTCTTAACCCTGGGAACAACTTCAGGGCTTGTGGTAGATTCTCAATCACTGGTCACTTTTTTAAAATTAAGATTGGAAGTTTTTTCTAAAAGATAATTCCTGGTTGGACTAGAATGTAATGTGGGGAAGTTCTCTGCTCCGTCGTACAGGAGGTCAGACTAGCTGATCACAGTGATCCCTTCTGGCCTTACCTATGAAGCACTGTGTGTGCTCCTGTGCTTTCCCCATCACTGCTAATTTCTGGGCCTTTTCTTTGTAGTCCGACCGCTATAAGTATTCACTGACTTTTCAATGTTATGGGACAAATTCTTTGCTTAAACCCGCTGTTAAACAGCTGAAAGCAGAGTTTGGCCCTTCATGGTCTGTCCCTCCACGTAATTCCCACTCGTGCCAATATTTTTGATATAAAATGTTCTTATTTCACACACGCCCTAGAAACTTACAGAAATAAAAGCAAACTGAATTGGTGTAATGATCTCAACTCTAAAGAGTTGATCTCAAACTATGTAGAAACTTCCCTCTCTGAATCCACTCCCTGGTAGAAACCTCTGTAACCGGATGGCTTTGCATTATGTCCTGAAGGTCAGCAAACTCTCTGGCTCTACTAGACCCATGGAGAAACCAAGACCCCTCCACTGAGAATACTCTGCCACTGGCCACCATGCAGGGCCGTCCCTAGAGTGGTGCAGGGCCTGGAACAAATCAGCCTGTATGGGCCCCCCAGGAAGCACGGAGTGTGCTGGGTCTCCCGCAGGGGCACTTGGGGGGCGCCGGGGCTCCAGCTGCTCCATGGGACATGGGCCGAGGAGGCTTACCTGGAGCAAGGGGCACCCACTGGTAGTCGGCGGTGCCTGTCTGCTGGGTGCCAGTGTGGACTGGGACCCCCACACTCCCTGGCCTCTGCATTCAGATGGGGATGGGGCCGGGGTGGGCGCACAGGGCGGGGGAGCTGCATGTGGAGCACCCTCCTGCCAGTGCTAAGTGGTCTCAGTGCCGCTAGATCATAGAATCACAGAATATCAGGGTTGGAAGGGACCTCAGGAGGTCATCTAGTCCAACCCCCTGCTCAAAGCAGGACCAATCCACAACTAAATCATCCCAGCCAGGGCTTTGTCAAGCCTGACCTTAAAAACCTCTAAGGAAGGAGATTCCACCACCTCCCACCATTAATGAAGATATTGAACAAAACCAGCCCCAGGACCGACCGTTAGGGCACTCCGCTTAATACCGGCTGCCAACTAGACATAGAGCCATTGATCACCACCCGCTGAGCCCAATGCTCTAGCCAGCTTTCTATCCACCTTATAGTCCATTCATTCAGGCCATACTTCTTTAACTTGCTGGCAGGAATACTGTGTGAGATCGTATCAAAAGTTTTGCTAAAGTCAAGGAATGACATGTCCACTGCTTTCCCCTCATCTACAGAGCCAGTTATCTCATCATAAAAGGCTAGGTTAGTTAGGCTAGTTAGCTAGGTTAGTCAGGCATGACTTGCCCTTGGTGAATCCATGCTGACTGTTTCTGATCACTTTCCTCTCCTCCAAGTGCTTCAAAATTGATTCCTTGAGGACCTGTTCCATGATTTTTCCAGGGACTGAGGTGAGGCTGACTGGCCTGTAGTTCCCAGGATCCTCCTTCTTCCCTTTTTTTAAAGATTGGCACTACGTTAACCTTTTTCCAGTCGTCCGGGACTTCCCCCGATCGCCATGAGTTTTTAAAGATAATGGCCAATGGCTCTGCGATCACATCCGCCAACTCCTTTAGTACTCTCGGATGCAGCGCATCCGGCCCCATGGACTTGTGCTCATCCAGCTTTTCTAAATAGTCCTGAACCACTTCTTTCTCCACAGAGGGTTGGTCACCTCCTCCCCATACTGTACTGTCTGGTGCTGGTCTGGGAGCTGACCTTGTTCATGAAGACAGAGGCAAAAAAAACATTGAGTGCATTAGCTTTTTTCCACATCCTCTGTCACTAGGTTGCCTCCCCCATTCAGTAAGGGGCCCACACTTTCCCTGACCACCTTCTTGTTGTTAACATGACTGTAGAAACCCTTCTTGTTACTCTTAACATCCCTTGCTAGCGCAATTCCAATTGTGATTTGGCCTTCCTGATTTCACTCTGCATGCCTGAGCAATATTTTTATACTCCTCTCTGGTCATTTGTCCAAGCTTCCACTTCTTGTAAGCTTCTTTTTTGTGTTTAAGTTCAACAGGGATTTCACTGTTAAGCCAAGCTGGTCGCCTGCCATATTTACTATTCTTTCTACACATCAGGATGGTTTGTTCCAGCAACCTCAATAAGGATTCTTTAAAATACAGCCAGCTCTCCTGGACTCCTTTCCCCCTCATGTTATTCTCCTAGAGGATCCTGCCCATCAGTTCCCTGAGGGAATCAAAGTCTGCTTTTCTGAAGTCCAGGGTCCATATTTTGCTGCTCTCCTTTCTTCCTTTTATCAAGATCCTGAACTCGACCATCTCATGGTCACTGCCTCCCTGGTTCCCATCCACTTTTGCTTCCCCTACTAATTCTTCCCTGTTTGTGAGCAGCAGGTCAAGAAGAGCTCTGCCCCTAGTTGGTTCCTCCAGCACTTGGACCAGGAAATTTTCCCCTACACTTTCCAAAAATTTCCTGGATTGTCTGTGCACTGCTATATTGCTCTTCCAGCAGATATTGGGGTGATTGAAGTCCCCCATGAGAACGAGGGCCTGTGATCTAGTAACATCTGTTACTGTTAGATGGGACAGAACACCACACCCAGAAGGTTTGTGGATTACACTAGCTCGTGTCGACAGACGCATGCTACCTCTCATCAAGCTAACATGCTAAAGATAGTAGCAGAGCTAGGGTCACACCAATAGCGGTGGTGTGGGCTAGCCACACCGTACCCACGGACTCTGGGAGGGCACGTTCTAGCCCGTGACAGCTCTTGCCGCTGCCTATGCTACCCTGGCTCAGCTACTATTTTTAGCATGCTAGCTCAATGAGAGGTAGTGTGCGTATCTCTGTGCGAGCTAGGACTGTCACCCCAGCTCCTAGTGTAGATGTACCCTTACACACACACCCCCCCCAAACAGCACTTGAGTCATGTAAAAGAGCTTAAACTTAATGTGACTTAAACCCACTTTAAGACCCCTTTTTACTGACAGAGTAGTGAAAAGAGGTTTCAGCATAAATGAGAATAGTTAGAACAGGGACTGCAATTATTTGTTAAAATGCATCACTGTTCCTTGTATCACTATGAAATGTAGACCATGAGTGGGGTTAATATCTTGCTCACCAGAAATGAAACCAATCTGCAATCAGTGTGATTAACAAAACACAATTGAAACATTGGGGGAAGTGGTCATTGTTGTCATCATCTAGAAATGTTTCTGCCTGGAGCCTGCTCTAAGGGTTAAAGGTAGTGCATTCAGTGGCATTAATTAACCTCTGCCGTAGATTCCCACACAGTGAGATCTGCTCTGAAAATAGACCATTTGTGTCTAGAATAAAGGGGGGGATGAATACAGATCTGGACAATGAAAAGGGAATTGGCAGCAACAATAGCTGAACTTGGCTAAGAATGCACACCAGATTCTAATTACTTCAGACATCTGTACATTAGTGAATTGGGAAGGCAGTCCAGGGTTGGATGTCAAGGCTTCGAATTGCCAGCAGTGGTTAAAGTGACAGAACCACTATTATTGGTTTATTAAGACTTCTGGGGCAAGCCTGAGAACCTTTTAATACAGTAGGATTTGTGCACAGGTCTGAATCAGACTTGACATAATGATGCCTCTTAATGATTGCTGTGGATTTCTGCTCGCTCTATTGCAGTCTCGGAATGCATGCTATCTCAGGTATCTTGGGTACATCCAGAGACTGCTGAGCAACATGTGAGCAGGCCATGTTGGCCTGGATCCCCGTAACAGGGTCCCGCTCCACACAGTCTCCTTCCCTGCAGAAACTACAGAGGCTCCTCCAGGTGTGACCTTTTATTTCTAGTTCCCTCCACCAATGTCACCACAGTCCCCCTGTAACAGTCTGTTTACAATGTTAACTGAGCTTTTGGCCCTGAATGGGAATGGAGGTCTCCTTACTCTGCCCAGTGTTGCAGAGCTAGGACTAGAAACCACAGTTCCTGATGCCCAAGGCAAGGTCCTTGCCCTTAGACCATGCTGTACATTTTTTTTCTTTCCCAAAATTATTCATGATGGGTCTATGCTCCCTATCACAGTTAGACAAGGTGAGGAGCTGGTACTAGTGGCCAAGTCTCTGAAGCAGCAGAAAAAAGGAGTGTGATAGAGTGCAGGGAGTGAGTAGGTAAGCCTGCACTCTGATCACTTAGAGGTTAATTAGTGCCCCAGGGGAAGCTGACTAGGGTTAATGATCTAATCAGGCTGGTGGTCTGGATGAGGTAATAACTCATTTGGCCCCAGCAGCTGAGGGCTGATAAAAGAAGCACAGGAAGGGAATGCAGGGAGAGAGGGGGGGGGAACTGGCCTAGGTGGGGCTAGTCACACAAAGGGCTCAGAGTAAGGAGACCTCCATTCCCATTCAGGGCCAAAAGCTCAGTTAACATTGTAAACAGACTGTTACAGGGGGACTGTGGTGACATTGGTGGAGGGAACTAGAAATAAAAGGTCACACCTGGAGGAGCCTCTGTAGTTTCTGCAGGGAAGGAGACTGTGTGGAGCGGGACCCTGTTACGGGGATCCAGGCCAACATGGCCTGCTCACATGTTGCTCAGCAGTCTCTGGATGTACCCAAGGCTGGCTCTGTGGTTGGAGTCAGTGTGGTGCAGGCAGAGACAAGGAACAGCTGCCACTTGACTCAGGCTGCTCCTCTTGGACGCTGGTGGAAATTCCCATGGCTTTGCCACTGGGTGCATTGACTCCTGTTCCCAGCTGTCCTCTGCTCTGCAGTGGGAATATAAAGCAAGGGCAGCTGGAATAGTCAATGACAGAAACCATGCTTCCAGGTTGGAGGGGAGCCACAGAGAACAGCGTAATGCGGAAAGCACCTCTGCAGCATAGAGCTTCTCTTCCCCGGAGATATCCAGGGCTTGGAAGAGAGCACCCCAACCTTGCAGATTTCTTTGAGACAGCCCTGTGGGTATTAACAGACATGGGTGTAATATTGCCCCGTATTAGGGCCTAAATCAGGATCCAGTATAGGTCATATAATTTGCAAGCTCAGCAGGTCATCGTGTCCCAGAGCTGAGATCACCAGACAGTCATGACAGCTACATGGAGCATCACAGGGATATTCAGATGCTGATGTTGTCAGTTCTGAGAGGATATTTGCTAACTCTTATCTGCTTAAGCAAACACAGGGGTTCCAGTAAAATCCTAAGGTGACAGCTGCACTGTGAATTCAGACAAATGGCTATATTCACAGATCTGAAGGGACCATCATGATCATCCAGTCTGACCTCCCATATAAAATAGAGAACTTCCCTAAATAATTCCTATTTGAAGTAGTGCATATCTTAACACACACACATACACATATATATATATATATATCTCCAGTGTGCCATGGAGATACAAGACCAGTGGTGTTGATCTTCTACCTCAACTTCTGTTTGGACTCTGAGAAGATGTTAGCTCAGAGCTAGCCACCCTTTCAATCATCAGCTAATGACTGTTCAAAATCCCTAGCAATACATAAATAGAGCCTGACTCAGGAAACTGCACTGCAGAAGGGTTTGTGATGAAGGAAGCGTTGCTTCTGGCAGCTGCTCATTAAAGACAGTGCCTCATTTCTGAATGGCCTCTCATCTTTTATTTAACACCCAGCTGTGCTGTCCTGAAGGCAACACAGGGACCTCCTCAGACCAACACAAGCAAAGACTACTGAGAAGGTTTGAAATTAGTCTCCCCTGAAGAAAAGGGGTTGGAGGCTGGATAAAAATATACAAGCCAATGCAAATTCCTGCTTGGGAATATAGACATTCCCCTTCTACTATTGATTTTTCTGTCACTGATGAGGGTGGAAAGCCTTTGAACCGTAAAGTCTGAAAGTTGCGTACCATTAAAAATACATCTAAAATTTTATATTGGTGGCTGCATTAGCTGTGCTGTCCTGGGAATTCTTAGTGCTCTGTATTTCTCACAGGTGAAAGAACTTAAGTGTTTATTTTATAAAAACAGAACATACCACTCATCTAGTTAGTATCACTGTGTTTGGGTTCGGAATGCGCCTGAATGAGCACACATATTTTACTATATGGCATTTGATATTGGGTAGATAGCTCTATACCAATATAGACAGTTGTATTCATAGGGACACAGTGGGTGGCCATAGCTCTTATGTGTGTGTATTGTGTATTGTTGTTTGCTTATACATGCTCCCCAACGGAATCCTGTGAAATTAGCTCTTCTGTATTTACATAAAAATCCTGTTCCAAAATGCTTATTGTAGCATGTAGTACCAGATGATGCAAAAGAAAGCATCATAGTAGAAAATTATTATTTTTTCCTATTACCTGTCTTTTACAAGGCTGCTTACACCGTGGGATCAAGAGATTTTATACCCCTTATAATGTCTTATTTTCTCTCTGTCACTGTGTATATTCTCATGTACATTCAGATTCTTGAATCCTAATAAGCCCTTAACATCAGTGAAACCTTGTGGCAATGAGTTCCACAGGTTAAGTATGTATTGTGCATCTTCTTTCAATGACATTTCTAACTTACTGATTTTCAGTTGAAGAAAGTCCCTTTCTTCTTGTATGAAGAGAGAAGATAAATAGGAGTACGCAATTTGCCCTCTTTCTTATTCCATTCATTATTTTATATGCCTCTATCCTGACCACCTGTATTTATCTTCTCTCTAAATTAAACAGTTCCAATCATTTCGGTCTCTCTTCATATAAAGTTTGTGTGACTCTGGGGCCAAAAAGAGCAAATATGATCCTGGGATGTATAATCAGGGGAATCTCAAGTAGGAGTGGAGAGGTTATTTTATCTCTGTCTTTGGCACTGGCGCAATTGCTGCTGGAATCCTGAGTCCAGGTCTGGTGCCAACAATTCAAGAAGGATGTTGATAAATGGGAGGGGTTTCAGAGAATGATTCTGTCACAGGTATCTTTAGTAAAAGTCAGGGACAGGTTGCAGGCAATAAACAAGAATTAACGGAAGCCCACAACCTGCCCCTGACTTTTACTAAAAATAGGCTGGGGGAGTGGGGACAAACAGAGCGCTACCAGGACTTGCAGCTGCTCCAGCCCTGCCACTGCTCCTATGGCAGGGGCTGACGGTTGCTGCTCCAGTCTCAGGGGGGCTGACCCAACCCCAATCACCTCCAGGTAGCTGGGGACCGTTGCTCCAGCAGGCCCAGGGCTGGCCACTGGTTAGCTGTTCTGGCAGCTGCTGCACCACATCCCTGGGGCAGGCTGCCAGTCCGCTGCTCTGGCCCTTACCCAGAAGAAGTCCCGGAAAGTTCCAGAATCCATGACCTCCATGACAGAATCGTATCCTTAAGAATGATTAAAAGATTAGAAGACATACTTTTATAGTGATAGACTCAAAAGCTTAATCTATTTAGCTTACCAAAGAGAATGGGTGACTTGATTATCTATCAGTCCCTACATGGAGAACAAATATTTAATAATGGATCTCTTCAGTCTAGCAGAGAAAGGTCTAACAGAGTCCAGCATCTGGAAGTTGAAGATAAACAAATTCAGATATGAAATCAGGTGTAAACTTTTAACTGTGAGAGTAATTAACCATTGGAACAATCTACCCCTGACAATTTTAAAATCAAGATTGGGTGTTTTTCTAAAAGATCTGCACTGGGAATTATTTTGGGGCAGTTCTCTGGCCTGGATTGTACAAAAGGTCAGACTAGATGGTCACAATTGTCCTTCTGGCCTTGGAATCTGTGAATTTTTGTCTGCAGTGGGGTGGACATCCGCTCAGGCCCAGAAGGGTTTAAGAGAGCCCTTAGAGAGGGCTGGGGCAGGGGAAAAGTGGGCTGATTGGCAGAGCAGCTGCAGTTGGGGGCCATGCCCCAAACAGACCCAGTGGGCCTTATAAAAGCCAGAGAAGCAGAGAGACTGTCTCTCTAGCTCTGAGAGGGAGGGACCTTGCTGCAGGGACCTGAGCAGGGCTGGGGAAGGAGCTGGGGAGCTCCAGCTAGGAAAGCCCCAGGCTGCGGCCTAGTATTAGGCCCAAGAGGTACTGGGGTTGCAGGGGACAGCCCAAAGTTAGGCAGAGGCAGCAGGTCCAAACCCAACCTTGCCTGGAATGAGTGGCTCATACTGCATTCTGGCTCAGGGGCTAGCTGGTGATTGGCAGGAGCCTATGACTGAGGCAAGGTAGGGATAGTGGGTGGGGGGTTCCCCTGAGAGGGGGAGACCCAGATCTGTGGGGTATTGCCAGGGGGCAGCACCCAGTGAAAGGGGCACCGGGGTCCTGGGAGGGACACGGGAGCCAGCAGCAAGGTGAGACACTGGCCTGAAGAGGGCACTCCGGAGGCTGGAAAGCTAATTCCCTGAGACGACCAGCAAGTGGCGCCACCGGTGAGGCTGCGCCCTGGTTACAAAGTGGTGGAGAATGCGGGCATGAGCGGTCCACCCCTGATACAAAGGGCAAGGGCACGGACTGTGGAACGATTGCCCAAATCAGAAAGGAGAACTTGAAGGTGGAGAAGCAGGGACGATGGATCCCAGGTACACCGGGGTCTTCTATGGGGAGTTCCCGGGTGTTGTCTCTGGGTGGGGCCCAGTGTCAGCAGCTCACTGGAAGGGCGCTGACGGCCTGAAGGGGGACCGGGAGACCCAGGATGGCTTATGGGAGGCGCAGTGGGTCCTCCAAGGACAGATGGCCCAGCTGGTGGGTGAACAGCAGGCCTTGCAGAAGCTCCTCTGGCCCGTGTTCAGGAGAAACCGCTGAGGCCAGAGGGAGGAGCCTGGCGCTAGGACCAGGAGGCCTGGTGCAGAAACAAGGACTTCTTATGCCTGTGCCAGGCGTGGGCACTGGACAGGACTGTCCCTATGGGGCTGGGGGCTGAATGCCTCAACCTGGGACAGGACGGTGGCAGGTTCCCTCAAACCATCTTCTGGGTAAAGGAAGGAGTCCGGGCATGTTGGGACTGTGGGCAGCAGGGGCACCTTTGGCGAGAGTGCCCTGGCCCAAGGAACACAACTCAGGGCAACCCAGGAAGGGCTGGCCCAGTGAGGGACAACAGGAAGAAGCAGGAGGCCCAGGCAACATGGAGGCAGGGAGCCTGTTGGCGTTGCTGGGAGCCGGGCCACCTACGGAAAGACTGCCCCCTAGGGGGAGGGAAAATACAGCTGGAGGCAGCTGAGAGAGTGGCTGACCGGCCAGTAGGCCACCCAGGGGAGGTAGCAAAGATCGCAACCAGGATGGTGAGGATCCTGCTACCGGGTAGGACCCAGACCATCGCCAGGGAGGCCTGTGACAGGGAAACCCAAATGGACTGGGCCCAGCAGGAGGCTGGGACCCAGGTTGGGGTAGGACAGGGAATAGCGGGGACCCAGACCTAAGGGCGCAACTTGAGGCTGTGGAACAGGCCCGCTGGAGGGCGGAGACCCATGTCTGGGAGATGTCCCAGCCTGGGAGGCCTCAGAGAGAAGGTGTGTGAGCCTGGAGGGGTGAGCCTGGACGGCTAGTTCCAGGAAGCCCCAGCTGAGAGGCGTGGGGGTTTTGAGTGGGGGTGTAGCGGGGTGGACACCCGCTTGGGCCCAGAAGGGTTTAAGATAGCCCTGGGAGAGGGCTGGGGAAGGGGAAGAGCTGGGCTGATTGGCAGAGCAGCCGCAGCTGGGGGGGCCATGCCCCAGACAGACCTAGTGGGCCTTATAAAAGCCAGGAGAAGAAGAGACTCCCTCTCTCTCTAGCTCTGAGAAGGAGGGACCTGGCTGCAGGGACCTAAGCAGAGTACCTAGACTTGGAGCAGGGCTGGGGAAGGGCCTGGGGAGCTCCAGCCAGGAAAGCCCCAGGCTGCAGCCTAGTATTAGGCCCAAGAGGTACTGGGGTTGCAGGGGATAGCCCAAGGTTAGACAGAGGCAGCAGGTCCAAACCCAACCTTGCCTGGGATGAGTGGCTCATACTGCAGTCTGCCCCAGGGCACAGGGGCTAGCTGGTGATTGGCAGGAGCCTATGACTGAGGCAAGGTAGGGATAGTGGGTGGGGGGCTCTCCTGAGAGGGGGAGACCCAGAATTGTGGGGTACTGCCAGGGGGCAGCACCCATTGAAAGGGGCACCGGGGTCCTGGGGGGGGACATGGGAGCCAGCAGCAAGGCGACACGTGGGCCTGAAGAGGGCGCTCTGGAGGCTGGAACGCTAATTCCCTGAGACGACCAGCAGGAGGTGCCACCGGTGAGTCTGCGCTCCGTGACATTGTCTCATAGTTTACTTAGATTCTGCTCCTTTGGGCCAGATTTCTATTTTCTGAGAGCGATCCACTTTGCCTGAATAACCTCTTGGATCTTGCCATTTAAATACAGGGGCTTGTTGGTTTTACTTTCCTGACCACATAGGCTGTCAGAGCAACCCTTCCCAGTCCAGCACATAGAGGAAATGGGAGCATGGCGTGTTTGTGAGTACCTCTTTAGTGCCCCTCATAAAGAAGTGGGTGTCCGGTGTTCTAGACAAATATTTCTCTCCCTTCTACACAGGCCTGCTGCGATCTCATTACTGTCGATTTAGTCCCATCAGAAATGCTGAATTACAGAACAGGGATCACAAATGAGGCTGTTCAGGCTAAAGAACTGATCCTGGACCACTTTCATCTGCTCTCACTAGGGCTGTCAAGAGATTAAAAAATTAATCTCTATTTTAAAAAAAAAAGTATCGTGATTAATCCCACTGTTAAGCAATAATAGAATATCATTTATTTAAGTATTTGTGGATGTTTTCTACATTTTCAAATATATTTTTCAATGACAACACAATACAAGGTGTACAGTGCTCACTTTATATTTTTTATTACAAATATTTGCACTGTAAAAAAACAAAAGAAATAGTTTATTTCAATTCACCTAATACAAGGATTGTAGTACAATCTCTTTATAATGAAAGTTGAATTTACAAATATAGAATTATGTACAAAAAATAACTGCATTCAAAAATAAAACAATGTAAAACTTTAGAGCCTACAAGTCCACTCAGTCCTACTTCAGCCAATTGCGCAGACAAACAAATTTGGTTACAATTTGCAGGAGATAATGCTGCCCACAGCTTGTTTACAATGTCACCTGAAAGTGAGAACAGGTGTTCGCATGGCACTGTTGTAGCTGGCATTGCAAGATATTTACATGCCATATGCGCTAAAGATTCATATGTCCCTTCATGCTTCAACCACCATTCCAGAGGATGTGCATCTGTCATAAATATAAAGGGAAGGGTAAACCCCTTTAAAATCTCTCCTGGCCAGAGGAAAAATCCTCTCACCTGTAAAGGGTTAAGAAGCTAAAGGTAACCTCGCTGGCACCTGACCAAAATGACCAATGAGGAGACAAGATACTTTCAAAAGCTGGGAGGAGGGAGAGAAACAAAGGGTCTGTGTCTGTCCGTATGCTGCTTTTGCCGGGGATAGAACAGGAATGGAGTCTTAGAACTTTAGTAAGTAATCTAGCTAGGTATGTGTTAGATTATGATTTCTTTAAATGGCTGAGAAAGGAACTGTGCTGAATAGAATGACTATTCCTGTCTGTGTGTCTTTTATGTAACTTAAGGTTTTGCCTAGAGGGATTCTCTATGTTTTGAATCTAATTACCCTGTAAGGTATCTACCATCCTGATCTTACAGAGGGGATTTCTTTACTTCTATTAAAAGTCGTCTTGTAAGAAAACTGAATGCTTTTTCATTGTTCTCAGATCCAAGGGTTTGGGTCTGTGGTCACCTAGGCAAATTGGTGAAGATTTTTACCAAACCTCTCCCAGGAAGTGGGGTGCAAGGGTTGGGAGGATTTTGGGGGGAAGGACGTGTCCAAACTGCGTTTCCCAGTAAACCCAGTTAGAGTTTGGTGGTGGCAGTGGATATTCCAAGGACAAAGGGTAAAATTAATTTGTACCTTGGGGAAGTTTTAACCTAAGCTGGTAAAAGTAAGCTTAGGAGGTTTTCATGAAGGTCCCCACATCTGTACCCTAGAGTTCAGAGTGGGGGAGGAACCTTGACAGCGTCCATGCTGATGACGGGTTCTGCTCAATAATAATCCAAAGCAGAGCGGACCAATGCATGTTCATTTTCGTCATCTGAGTCAGATGCCACCAGCAGAAGGTTGATTTTCTTTTTTGGTGGTTCGGGTTCTGTAGTTTCTTCATCAGAGTGTTGCTCTTTTAAGACATCTGACAGCATGCTCCACACTTCGTCCCTCTCAGATTTTGGAAGACACTTCAGATTCTTAAACCTTGGGTCAAGTGTTGTATCTATCCTTAGAAATCTAACATTGGTATCTTTTGTGTTTTGTCAAATCTGCTGTGAAAGTGTTCTTAAAATAAATATATGCTGGGTCATCATCCAAGACTGTTATAACATGAAATAGATGGCGGAATGTGGATAAAACAGAACAGGAGACATACAGTTCTTCCCCAAGGAGTTCAGTCACAAATTTCATTAACGCATTATTTTTTTAATGAGCATCATCAGCATGGAAGCATGTCCTCTAGAATGGTGGCCAAAGCATGAAGGGACATATGAATGTTTAGCAAATGTAAATGTAAACAAACTTGTTTGTCTTAGCAATCAGCTGAACAAGAAGTAGGACTAAGTGGACCTGTAGGCTCTAAAGTTTTACATTGTTTTGTTTTTGAGTGCAATTATGTAACCAAAAAAAATCTACATTTGTAAGTTACACTTTCGCAATAAAGAGATTGCACTACAGTACTCGAATTAAGTGAATTGAAAAATATTTCTTCATCATTTTTACAGAGCAAATATTTGTAATAAAAAATAACAGTATAAAGTGAGCACTGTATAATTTCTATTCTGTGTTGTAATAGAAATCAATAAATTTGAAAATGTAGAAAAACATCAAAAATTTAACTTCAATTGGTATTCTATTGTTTAACAGTGCGATTAATTGCGATTAATTTTTTTGAGTTAACTGTGATTAATTGACAGCCCTAGCTCACACTAATAATTTTTTATGCTTCTATTTTGGGCCTTTGTCCCCCATTATATGCCATGTTTGGGCTTTAGGAGGTTGTGAGATCTCTGGGGAGAGAGAGAAAGAAGGGAGTAATTCTGCTATCAGTGCACTTAAGTCTATCTCTACTGCTGTCCACTTACAAGAAAGAGAAGTATGAGCGTCCTAATCAGAATATGTGAAATACAAGCTGAAAATATTCAGCTTTCTGATATTGTGCATTTGGAAAATTATTAATGTATTAATTATTGAAGTTGCTGAAAACTTGGTTGTCACAAAATTGAAATTTCCCCCAGAAAACTTTGATTTTTGTTAAAGTTAAAAAAAAAAAACTGGCCCCAAATAAGTATTTCTTTATCTCAGATTGAGACATTCTAGCTTGTTGAGAACCAAATTGGAAACACTTCATTTCAGGTCAGTTCAATATTAATCTGTGTCTGCTTGAGGTGTCCTGGTTGATTCACCCTGCACCCTGATGCACCTCTGGCTTAAAGTGCTCTGTGCCTCATGTACATACCAGGGCCACATTGTATCACAGGAGATGGGAAAATGGGGAGAGTGAGGAACCTAAACTACAGCTCCCTTGAGGCGCTGTGACAATTCAGGCATAGTTCAGTGTTGAACCAAGCTGAAATGAAATAGTACTTCAACTCAGGAATGTCAAAATGTTTCACTTCAATCAGAAATGTCAAAACAAAACAACTTATTGTCTCGATTCAGGATGAAAACAGTCATTGAAACATCTGAATTTCCTGATGTTTGATCAGATCTAATTAGGATACAGTTAAGCAACTAGACAGAATAGGTTCATAAATGTGACAAAACACAGCAGAAGGCACTTTCTGTGTTTGCTAGGTCAGCACAGCTCTGCCAGCATTGGAAAGGCTTCAGCACTTGTATGTGTGAAAAGGCGATGTGATAGGGCAGCTGCCCCTCACTGGCAGAAAAGGGATTAAAAGCATCCCTAGGGAGGCTGCACTGGAGGCAGCCAAATAGAAAGGGGCTGAGAGGAGTAGCCAATCACAGCCCCGTAGGCTCATATAAGAAGGGCTGCAGGGCTGAGCAGAGTTAAGTAGCTGACTGGAGAGAAGTAGCTTGAGGGGAGAAGGCCAGGCTCCTAGCAGGAGGAAGGAGTGCCAGTACCTAGGACAAAGCAGTGCTGCAAGCAGAGACCAGGGGAGCTAGAGAGCTCCTGGCTGGCTGCTAGGGCCTGTAGGCTGAGGCCCGGAGGTAAGGGCAGAAGAGGGTGCAGGAGCCTCATGGGAAGCAGCCCTGGGACAATGCACTGCATTTGCCACTGAGGGAAGTGGCTGGACAGAGATTGCAGGTCCCTCAAAAGGGGGAAACACAGAGTGTGGCACAGCCGGAGGGCCGTGTCACTGAAAAGGATGCTGCAGTCCTGGGCGTGGCGTGGGTCCTGGAACGAAAGTGACAGCGATGAGGCACCGCCAGAGATTAGCGCATTAGCGAACAGAGCTAATCTCCAGGACAGCCAGCAGGAGGCGCCTCAGTAGTGAGTCGCAAGCCGTCACAGGCAGGATTTGTGCCTGCTCAGTAAATCTGGGAGAAAGGAAAACAATGCTTCATTTTGAAATACTGCTTTATTTGGCCTCCTGAAGACTATTCCAGACATTCTGTTTTCAGTTCTCTCCCAGAGTAGTCAGCTACCATATTACATGAAACTCACACTTTATAGATCTCGGCTCTCAGATCACCACTACTTTGTTTTGTTTGTATCTGCTTGCTCAGTTTTGCTAATGATTCGCGATTCACAATCCGCCTCTTAAACTGTCTCTGTAGAAAATGAAATCCCAGTCTCTCCTCTGCCTCATTTGCAGTCAGTGAGGGGTGGCTCTGGGACTCAGAGCCCACCGTGACCTGACAATGGTTTTACCTCAGGGACACCATTCTCCCCAAGGAGAATGCTGCAAAATCCAGACAGATTCAAATCAACCCCCAGGAAATAACTAACGTGAATCTAAAATCCCCCTGGTAGGGAGACCCCCTAGGCTGTTCCACCCCATTGCTGGTGCACCAGCAGTGGTCTGTGAGGTCCTTATTTTATTAGCCATTCCTCTGTCATATGCAGGATGCCACCAGTGCACCCCACAGAAAAGGACCTATTGCTGATATCATAGCAACAGGCAGCTGCCACAAGCTGGGAGTTCTGTGTAGGATTGCCAGCACCCCAGGATTGTCTGGGAGTCTCCAGGAATTAAAGATTATGTTATGTGATGAAATCTCCAGGAATGCGTCCAACCGAAGTTGGCAAACCTAGCTCTGTGTCATCGGAGCTGACCTCCATACAAAGATTCTTTGGCATGGAATGCCTTCCCCAAACTAGTCTACCCTCCTCCAGGCCCACTCCTACCAGGGTGCTCCAGTAAATGGCCAGCTGATAGCAGCCAGCCAGTGGCTAGCCTTGATTACCAATGTCACTAATATCTAGTTCATGTATAGTGTTAACAAGAGATCAAATCCTGCACCTTTCTGCATGTAGCTAATCTCCATAACCTTGTTTCCCTGTGGCTGACATTCCTTGTCCAGCCGCCCTCTCAGATTTTCAGAAAACACCTCCTTCCCCCTTCCGATCATTTGGTCCTGACTATAAATCCTTATTTCCCTACGTCCCTAGCTGCAACTTTTCCTCGGGGTCTCTCACAGCTGTCTAAGCTGTCGTCCTACCCCCACTACTTTCTTATCCCCACCAGCAGCTGACCATCAGAAAGCTGACAGGGGAACCTGACCTCCAGACAGAATGAGATCTCTCCACTCACTTGGATTCCATCCACATGCAGTGGTGTTGGGTTGGGAGCTGAGTTCTGGTGCTCACTCTGTCCCCCTCTCTCCTAGGCTCTTCATGGCTTTGTGCTGGTGGTGACGTCTGAAGGGTTGATATTTTATTCCTCGCACACGATTCAAGACTATCTTGGATTTCATCAGGTTAGTAGGATGTTCCATAACTTTTTAACGTGGTTTCTCTTTGGCCTGTGACTTTCTTTCTTGGTTTAGCTGGTAAAACATATCCTCTAACCTGGGAAATAGCTGACAGCCAATGGACCCCAGGCTCCTCTGAAATGAGTGGATGAGATTTGACCAGATGTTTCTGCTCCTAAAAGTAATGTGACTCTTCTGGGCTGATTTCACAACCACATTCATGGCTCCCCTGATCCGAGGCCAGCAGAGGGAGGAGCAGAAAATTGCTCTTGGCGCTGGAAATAGGGCTGAGCTGATAAGCAGAGCCAAGCAAGAGACTTGAGCTCCCATCTGCAGAGCATGGGCCAAACTCCGCTCTGTTCCAGCGATGTAAGCGTGCAGTAACTCAGCTGAAGCCAATGGAGTTACTTTGAATTTACACCCATATAGATGAAAGCAGAATTTGACTCTCTAGAGAGTCTGCTTGTTGTCATTCTGACAGTGGCATGGCAGGGTATCACTGCCCCTTTTAAGATCACTTAACATAGGGACTACAGAATTTAAAAATGACAAATATCAGGGAGCGGGACCACAATACATGTATTCCTTTTCCCTCTCTGAATACAATCCCTTGTTACTTCCAGATGTGGAATGACTTTGCCACACTGAGGAAAGTCGACTAAGGAAGGAAAGACAAACATTTCTGGTAGAAAAGACTCATTTGTGGTCTCTTGCCACAGCCCTGCACTGGGAACAGTGCTGGACAGCTGGTCAAATAACAATGTTGAAAAATGTCTCTTTAGCTGAATGGAATCCTTCCCAGAAGCTGCAATTTCTTCTGATTTTTTGCAACTGAAAAACAACATTTTCTGGTTGTCCACAACAGAATATCAAATTTTGGTTGTTGAAAACCAAAAAAATTGTTGGGTTTCAGGTTTTTCAGTGAAACTCTGAAACATTTTGCAAAAACTTTTGACAAAAAATGGAAAAACTTCTTATGTTCCCACAAAACATTTTGAAGAAAACAGAACAGCCCTACTGGGTCAGACCAAAGGTCCATCTAGCCCAGTATCCTGTCTTCCAACAGTGGCCAATGCCAAGTCCCCAGAGGGAATGAACAGAACAGGGAATCAAGTGATCCATCCCCTGTTGCCTGTTCCCAGCTTCTGGCAAATGGTGGTTAGGGACACCATTCCTGCCCATCCTGGCTAATAGCATTGATGGATCTATTCTCCATGAACTTATCTAGTTCTTTTTTTGAACCCTGTTATAGTCTTGGCCTTCACAATATCCCCTGGCAAAGAGTTCCGCAGACTGACTGTGCGTTGTGTGAGGAAAAACTTCCTTTTCTTTGTTTTAACCCTGCTGCCTATTAATTTCATTTGGTGACCCCCAGTTCTTGTGTTATGAGAAGGAGGAAATAACACTTCCTTATTGATTTTCTCCACACCAGTCATGATTTTATAGACCTCTATCATATGCCCCTTAGTCATCTCTTTCCAAGCTGAAAAGTCCCAGTCTTATTAATCTCTCCTCATATGGAAGCTGCTCCATACCCCTAATTATTTTTATTGCCCTTTTCTGAACCTTTTCCAATTCCAACGTATCTTTTTTTGTGATGGCGTGACCACCTCTGCACACAGTATTCAAGATGTGGGCGTACCGTGGATTTATATAAAGGCAATGAACATTCTGCTCGCTTTTTTGAGTGCCACTGCACATTGAGTGGATGTTTTCAGAGACCTATCCACAATGACTCCAAGATCTTTCTTGAGTGGTAACGGCTAATTTAGACCCCATCATTTTATATGGGTAGTTAGGATTATATTTTCCAATTTGCATTTATCAAAATTGAGTTTCATCTGCCATTTTGTTGCCCAGTTTTGTCAGATACCTTTGTAGCTCTTTGCAGTCTGCTTTGGACTTAACTATCTTGAGTAGTTTTGTATCATCTGCAAATTTTGCCACCTCACTGTTTACCCCTTTTTCCAGTTCATTTATGTTGAATAGGACTGGTCCCAGTACAGACCCCTGGGGGACACCACTATTTACCTCTCTCCATTCTGAAAACTGACCATTTATTCCTACCCTTTGTTTCCTATCTTTTAATCAGTTACCAATCCATAAGAGAACCTTCCCTCATATTCCACGATAGCTTACTTTGCTTAAGAGCCTTTGGTGAGGGACCTTGTCAAAGGCTTTCTGAAAATCTAAGTACACTGTATCCACTGGATTTCCCCTTGTCCACATATTTGTTGACCCCCCTCAAAGAATTCTGGTAGATTGGTGGCATGATTTCCCTTTACAAAAACCATGTTGACTATTCCCCAACAAATCATGTTAATCTAGGTGTCTGATAATTCTGTTCTTTACTGTAGTTTCAACCAGTTTGCCTGGTACTGAAGTCAGGTTTACCAGCCTGTAATTGCTGGGATCGCCTCTGGAGCCCTTTTAAAAAAAATTGGTGTCACATTAGCTATCCTCCAGTCATTTGGTACAGAAGCTGATTTAAATGATAGGTTACAAACCACAGTTAGTAGCTCTGCAATTTCACATTTGAGTTCCTTCAGAACTCGTGGGTGAATGCCATCTGGTCCTGGTGACTTATTACTGTTTAGTTTATCACTTTGTTCCAAAACCTCCTCTAATGACACGTCAATCTGGGACAGTTCCTCAGATTTGTCACCTAAAAAGAATGGCTCAGGTTTGGGAATCTCCCTCAAATCCTCAGCCATGAAGACCAATACAAAGAATTCACTTAAGAAAGGAAATTAGTTTCCTTTCCTATTCTGTCCCAGCCCAGCAGGCACTCCAGTCTGCCTAAGCGGGAGACTTTTTTTTGTATTTTTCATGACATTTTAGTGGCCAAATACCATATTTCCTTGTTTTGCAGAGGAAGCCTTCATAAATGGCCCCCTTTTTGATAGTGTCATTCTCACCAATTTGCTTCCTCCAACTAAGCCACAGTCACCAGTTTTCACCCACATGTACGAAGACTCTGATCATTTATCAAGGCTTGGAAACAGTTGACAGTTGCTTGCAGAAAGAGTTGGCCACCACGTTTTATTGTAACTTAATTGGTCTCCTCAAAGAATGATGGTTTCCTTGCAGCTTTCACTGATCAGAAATGAACTTCAGTGATCTTAATGTTAACAATTGTTTCCCTATAATTAGCCAGGATGGGCAGGGATAGTGTCCCTAGCCTTTGTTTGCCAGAAGCTAGGAATGAGCGACAGGGGATGGGTCACTGGATGATGACCTGTTCTGTTCATTCCCTCTAGGGCACCTGACATTGGCCACTGTCGGAAGACAGAATACTGGAGTAGATTAACCCTTGACCTGACCCAGTATCCCCATTCTGATGATCTTATATTCTTAAAGGTCTGACTGATTTGAAATATTTCCCCAAGGGTGACAGCCCCTCTTAAATGGGCACTTAAATGTGGAGGGCCAGATTTTCAAACAAGGCCAGATCACAACTGCATGTATAAAAATAAATGCAACTGCTCAACTAATTTGCATATTTAATAGCCTTAAGCACAGGATCACATCATGTAATTGCACATTCAACTCTCCAGCACTGGTCTTTGCCGTGCACAGATACCTGATGCGTGCATGCAATTGCAGTAACTGTGTGTGGAAAGTAGATATTGACTTGCCTGCCTTAACCTGTAGGGAAGTCAAAGTACTTCACTCTTATATAGGGCTTTTCATTCTCTATATATCCCAAAGTAAGCATCATTAGCTCAATTTTGCAGATGGAGAAAATGAGCCAGAGGGGTGAAGTGATTTGCCCAAGGACACTCAGTAGCAAAGCCGGAATTAAAACTCGGGTCTCTTGACTCCCAGTCCTCAGTTGTATCCACCATGGCACAGTGTCTTGGCCTCTATTTTCTAACAGCATCTGCAATGTTTTCTTTATGAATTTCAAAAATAAGTGAAGCTGACATCTATTAATAGCTCTGCATTATTGCAGGCAATGGAACAGATTTAGTGCTGTTTTTCTCCTTTTGAAATGTTTTTTTCTAATAGATTCAAAACTACTGGAATCAGGATAGTCTAAGTACTGTACAACATGTGCATAAATCAGCTGCTGAGGTGTCAAATTGCTTTAAGAATGTTTCTTCCAATATGCAGAACTTCCTTTCATTTAAAAAAAAATTATAATAAACTGAAATATAACCAGTACAAAGCTCCTAGCATTCTAAACCTTATTTATATTTCATAGTTCAGAAGTTTTCATATTTTAAATGTGAAGATCTTGAGGATTAATTTAGTTGGCAAATTGCAGCAAATTATAGTGAATGACTGAGAGTCAAAGCGCCAGTGAGGGCAGTGTTTGTGATTTTTATTATTCTGATCTGCTCTTTGTAAATCATGTCTGTCTGTTCTACTGACTCATTCAGGGAAATGAGGTCAGATCTTTGTTGTGAAGTGTGACTTAATTACAGACCTTTTTTGGCTTTTGTTCTTATTGGAGCTACCCTATTAGTCATTGCTTGCTTTTTCTGCTTAAACATACTTCATCTTGCCAGCAAACACACCGCATATTAATTACACTGGGGTAGCTTGTGACTGCACACCTGTGTAGTGAAGTCCAAAGCCACAGTCTCACCCTTTAGGTGATGACCAGGTAAAGGCAGAATAAATCATGGTGATCTGTTTTGTTGGGATTCTTTGAGCAGATTGGGCTTGATTCTGCACCACTGACACTTGAATCAGTTTCTTCCACACTGACTCACTCTTATGCCCCAAATGGTCCCACTAAAGAAACCAGGACCTCTTCCATGGTGAGTAAGGATGGCAGAATTGGGTCCATTGTGTAGTTCTGGCTCCAACAGGTAGCTCCATTGCCTTTGCAGGGGCTGCTGTCTATGCCATGGAGGTGAGGGATGCAGGCCACCTTTACCCACCCTGGCTTGACCCAGCTCCCATCCGCAGAGTGTGCTCAGGCCTGGGATATGGAACCTTACTCCCCGGGGAGCCCCACTGATCTCAGTGGGGTGAGACTCTTTGCAGGCCCTGGCACTGCCCCTGGGAGTGAGGGTGATGAAATCTGGTCCACTGTGTGTGTGGCAGTTCCGATGGCGAGAGGCCAGGCTGTCCCCAGCTGTGCGGCAGCTGCAGGTGCCTGGGATAGACAGTTGGACTCACCTGTCACTCTGCTTCCTTCCAGACAGATGTCATGCACCAGAGCGTGTTTGAGCTGATCCACACCGAGGACCAACAGGAGTTCAGGCGCAACCTTCACTGGGCCCTTAACCCACCTCCCACTCCCGAGAGCAAACCATCGCCTGATGGTAGGTGCAGGAGACTAAAGAAAGGGAGGTGGCATAGAGCCTGCTAGGGGCCCGGCCAGTTCTGTTAGCAGCCCAAAGACCACCGGGAATGTCCTGCAACTCTTCACTGTTTCCATAAGATAGTTGCTTTAAAAATGCTGTTGTATTCCTGTTAGTCCTGGGCAGGTCCTGTCAAGAGGAGTTTGGTCCTGGCCCTCAATGGCGGAGACAGATCGTCCACTAGACCTGCTGCCTACAGACACCACTCGGTTCAAGCCTCAGCTGCAGTAATGTGCAGAAACAACGAGGAGTCCTTGTGACACTTTAGAGACTAGCAAATTTATTTGGGCATAAGCTTTCGCGGGCTAAAACCCACTTCATCAGATGCATGGAGTGGAACATACAATAGGGAGGTATAAATACACAGCATATGAAAAGATGGGAGTTGCCTTACCAAGGCAGGTGCAGGTCTCTCAGATGGCAAATCCTTCATTGAGGCAGCTGTGAACTGAAATATTCTCTGTGCAGTGTCCAGCTTGTGCACTGAATAAGGCAGAGGTCCTATGTCAACGATAGAGAGAGATCTTGTAACTCAGGGCTGCACCCACAGCAGGCCATTGGAACTTTCCTGACTTTTGAGTGCTTCACTTTGAAACAGTCCTGTTCTTCATGTGCATGCAGGTTTTTGTAGGGGGCGTTTAATTAGAAAGAAGGAACCAAGTGTGTCCATCAAGAGGAGATTTTTTGCAATACCTTCAATAGATATAGCTGCTGATGCACGTTGTCACCTTGTTGGGAGTCTCCGCACTTCCGTGTGTGTTAATTTGGGCTCTCCTTTATCCCACATCCTTTAGGTGAAACAAGTATCAGCTCCTCCATTATCACTTACAAGCCCAGCCAGCTGCCTCCCGAGAATTCCTCTTTCCTCGAAAGGAGCTTTGTGTGCCGATTCCGCTGCCTCCTGGATAATTCATCTGGGTTCATGGTGAGTAAGAACCTGCATCAGCCTCTCCTCATTAGTGTGACATTAGTGCAGGACTGCTCCTTTAGTATTCTCACCCTCACACACACACACCCATTGGTGGCAGAGGACCCTTAACACAGCTCTGCCAGGGCAGAATTCTCCCTACCAGAACAAGGGGGCTGTTTCTATGACAGGCCTGTTTTTTCCTTTGAGCCTTCAGTCAATCCTTGACCATCTGGAACAAAGGCCTTCTCCACACCAGCCTTTGTTCTTCAGTCCCCCTTCCACTTCTAGCACATCTCTGCCGGTGGGAGCACTAGTCTGGACAGACCACTGGCATTTTGAGCACCTCGTGCTCTAGAAGTGTTAGGAACATGGTCAGACAATGTCCTCATACACACTAGCTCTTCCTCTGTGCTACCACCAATGGAGCTGCACTGGTGGTGGGACAATGTAAGAACAAGGCAGCTAAAGTGACATACTTCCACTCCTAAATTCATTGGGGGCAGAATGTGGCCCCTGATCTATCAGGGCAAACCTGCTGAACACCAGTGAATCTCCGTCTAATCGCCCTGGGGGTCAGCAGCTTTTGGAATGGCCCTTATGGGGCACAGGCAGCAGCTCAAAGCGGGACATCCAGTGAACAGCCCTGTCCTTGGCTGATGCCCGGATCTGGAGTGGAGGATGTAAACTGGCTTAACTTCCCCTTTGGCCCTGCTCCCCCCCCACACACACACACAAATAATACATAGTGTGGTTCACCCACAGACCAGGGTCAGGACAATTGTTGCCTAAATAGAGGGGTTTGTCTGGATTCTGACAGGAGAATTTGCTTGTGTTAAACTTCAGCAAACAACAAAATGGCATTCAGTTTTTGGTGGCATTCTGGAATGGTGATTTTAAAAGTGACTTTCAAAATGGAAAAAAAGGTCTGATGTTCCCCAGTGCCTGCGTTCTCCAGGGGAGGACCCAGAAATGCGGCTTGGGAGCTCACTCAACCCTTAATGGAAGGAGCAGAGGGACAGACTCTTTAAGAACCATGCTTTTCTCCAATCTGTTCGCCAGACATCTGAGTTAAATATCTGTCACAAAAACAAAGATGCTTGAGAATCACTTCCAGGAAAATAAAGCCTTTTTTTCTTTCCCCCTAGGCCTTATTATTACATCATAAAGCTTCTATCAAGTGCACCAACTCCATTACTGTTATGTTTTCAGCTTTTTAAGTGATTGGGAGGAGATTTCCCAAAACAAGGACTTTGCACACACAAAAGCACCACTCTGGGTCAGTTCTGCATGAGGGTATGGCTCTAGGTGATACTGCCTGGCAGCGAAAGTATGAAGGTTGGTGAATGCCTCATGCAAAATGCTAAGAGGGCTGGTTGGCTCAGGGGACTGGTAATAGGTTGAGAAGCTTTTCACGGCTTGATCACCAATTCAAATGCAGCTGCTGTTGGTAGTGACCAAAAGTCATTCAGGCCTCATAGCTGTGTGATGTCTAAATGCACTTCACAGTGTGGTTTCAGCCCGCAAGCAGGTGTGAAAAGTCACCCTCACAGCTTGTGGCTAAGTGGAAGCCAGAGACTGAATGGACATGGTAACTGTGCTATCCTCAAAAAGAAAAGGAGTACCTGTGGCACCTTAGAGACTAACCAATTTATTTGAGCATAAACTTTCGTGAGCTACTTCATCAGATGTTACTCTGAAACCTGTGCTATCCTCTTAACCCCTAGTGGCCTGAGACATATTAGTGAAAAGCTGGGTTAGCTTGTGCCATCTGCTCTGTGGAGGGTGGATGTCAAATACCAGTGTTGTTAGTCCGGCACAGTTCACCAGCACTGGCTTCAGTTGCACTAATAATACTCAGAGCTCTGTTGGGGTGATAGTTGCATCATGTGGGTGGTGCTTTTTCCTGGTGTTCCCTTACACCTATTCTCCCAGTAAACCAGACTGCTGTGCCCAGGGGCATGTGCATGTGCACTATTCCTGAGCCTGGAATGGCTTTTTCCTCACCCAGCACGCAGTCCCTAATCCTTAGCAAGGTGCTTTGTAGAAAGGTTTGGATGCCTACTGTGTGAAAAGCACTCTGTTTGTTAAAACCACCTTTGGAGCCAGCCCTGTGACGTTTACATTAGATGGCCTGGATTTTCAGCTACAGGAAGACATGGCTGAGGCCTTTATTTTAGAGCAGTATTTTCTGACCATGCAAGATCACCACAGCACGGGTCCCAAAGGACTGGCTTTAAGGATGTCGATGCTTTGGTTGGATGTGTGTGTTAGCCAGCCAGAGGGGGCACGTGTGAATGGGAGGAAGCACAGATAGGAAGCTGTGCGAACTTTATTCCTCAAAGAACAGACCACATGACTGCCAAGGAGACTAGCAACAGCACTGCAGGAACACACCAGATCCCATTGGCAGCCTGAAATGTTGCCATACCAGGGCTCAGCTCGCACAGAACAGCCCAATAAGGGAAAGATGGGAGCAGTGAGGAGCATGGTTCTGCTCAGTAAAGTTAAGGTGGGCCTGACTCAACGTCCATTGAAGGCAATGGAGGGTTTCTGATTTCCTCCAGTGGTCTTCGAATCAGGCCCTGTAAGAAAGTGACATCAAATTTCCCCCTGTGTCTCTACAAAAGCCTATCTGCTCATTCATTAGAAACAAAGCGATACAGAGGGACTAAAAAGAGATTTAAAAAACTCGCCTCTTTTGGTGACTTTTCACTGCATTGTCTCACTTTCCTTTGCCCTCCTATTACAAGAAATCTAGCACATGCTTAGATTGGTGCTTTGGCCACATGGCTGTGCCTCATGTTCTGACTCCTAGGGTATCAGTTGTACAGCAGGGGTGTTTGTCTGTATGATGATTTATTACTTTTAGCCATGAGGGAATATATGGGCATCAAGGCAAACCTATCAAATTTTAGTTTGATAACAAATCTGCTGCAGCACAAACACTGTCATTGCCAAGGAAGGCTAAAAAAAGAGGAAGAAGTGGGCAAAAGGAGACAAGGAGCTGAAATTGTACCTTTTTCTAAGGCTATGTCTACACTACAACTCAACACTCAGGGCTCATGGATCTCAGGCTGCAGGACTATAAAGCTGCAATATAAGCATTTGGCTCTGGGACCTGCTGGGTTTAGACACCGCTACACTCTGTGTATAATAGTTACTGTCCTTGGGGAATAGATGTGATGTTGCTTCGCAACTGCTTCTTGGGGATTACCTAAAAAGTAAACTATTTGAGTGAAAGTTAGGACACAACAGAATCTGCTGTTTGAATGAAATTAACCAAGTATTTTAAACGGATGCCTCTAGGAGAAAAACGAAAATCACATGCACAGAGTCTGAGTAATTGCATGTGGTGATGGTTTGGTTTTTATATTCAGAATTGATTTCATTTTAACAAGCACATTAAAATACAGGCTGCATTTTTTAAAAAAAATAAAACCCTAATAGGTATTGGGGCACTACAGTAAAATCAAATGACTCAACAGAGTAAAAAACAATCATATTTTTAAACAAAACAATTATTGAAATCCTACGTGTGGTTGAAGATGTTACGTTACCAAAATGGAAGTGAGTGGTGACCCAGATTCCTGCTAGGCACTTCCCTCCAGCTGACAGGTGATGTCACTTCCTGTATTTATTTCCAGTAACTTTTCAAGGGCAATAAAATGTGCAGTCAGAGAACTAACTGAGGTCCATCCCTGCCTCTCAGACCTCTCAAACAGCTGAGCAGCATGGCTACTCCCTCTGGTTTTGCATTGGATGAACATTTGATGAAGGTGGGGTACGGATTGCTTTTGGGTGTTTGTTGGAGATGGGAGAACTGAAGTGTGTAAGCCACAATGCTGCAGGCAGCGGGAGGGGGGAAGGGAATTCGTAAGTCTTTACTTCTCAGTTCCCGACTTGTAAGGTTTTGGGTGGGATGGGTTGTGTCCTGCCACCACTGAAACTGTCTCTACTGTAATTTTGTTTGTGAGCTCACATGAATAGAGATCACAAGAACAGGTCCTACCTATGTCCTGACCTTACAGCATGGGTCTAACCTGGTTTATGGCATTGTTGCCACAGGGTACAGCTACACTGCAATAAGACAGCCACAGCTGGCCTGGGTCAGCTGACTCAGGCTGCGGGGCTATTAAATTGCAGTGTAGACTTTCAGGGTTGTGAGGGAAGAGGGGTCCAGACTCAGTGCCAGGGGATTTTGTGCTCCAGCAGCACCTCTGAAAATCTCCTCTGAATAGCATACAGTCCCGATGATTCAGTGTTCATTGGCTTTTCTCTCCTTCCCCTAGGCTTGTCTTGTTCGTTTGCATTTACTTATTAACAAATGCTGTATTTGCTTTAAACAGGCCTTTTGTTGCTGAAGTTAACAGCCCCATTCATGTTCTCGAAGTGACTCCTCTTTTTTCTTTTCAAGGCTTTAAACCTTCAGGGCAGGTTGAAATTTCTCCACAGCCAGAATAAAAGGTCTGAGGATGGGTCCCTGCTGCCACCCCAGCTGGCTCTCTTTGCCATCTCCACTCCCTTGCAGCCCCCCTCCATCTTGGAGATCAGAACCAAAAACTTGATCTTCAGAACCAAGCACAAACTGGACTTCACCCCCTTGGCATGTGATGCCAAGTAAGTACAGAAGTTGGGACTAATGTTGGCATGTGCTGTTAAACAAGATTTTCCCCAAATACTCTTATAAGCAAGACTCATGTTACATTCAGCATCTTTCTGTGGTGTTCCATGTTTGTGCAGCTCCTGGCACGGGGGGGTCCTGGTCCATGATGGGACCTCTGAGGAGCTACTGAAATACAAATAAATTAATAATAATAATTAATTACTTAGGAAAGGTATCTATTTGTTTTTTAAAATGTGGTTAATACAGCTAGTTGAAATATTTTTTTTAACAAAAAGGGTTTTGGGGAGGAAAGTGACTTGGTTTTTTGCAAAAAATTGTTAGAATGTTTTTCTGGGAGCAGGGTACTCTTTATCAACCACATTGAAATTATCCAAATGACTGTTGAAGATTTTCAGTTACTGGGAACACAATTTTTGGTAAATGAAAAGTATTGTTAACCAGGTCAGTAACATTTTTGATTAAACACAATTGGATGGGTGGAGAAATTAAAAAAATAGTTAAATAAAAAGGGAGGGGGTCCATTTAGAATCCTTCAGCATGGAAACAACATTTTCATTTCCAAAACCTTTCCAAAACTAGTAGTTCATTTTTCAGCTAACTGTAGTAGTCAATATCCTTGCTTATGGAAGTGAAAGATTGGTCCCATGGGTTAGAGTCAGGCACAGATAGCAAGTGGCTGGCTAGGCTTCTCTGCAGACTTCTGCCAGTGCACCCTAACCTGGACCTGCAGCACAAGTTCTTGAAGCAGGAATCAGCAGTTGTGTGGGGATTATGGCCCACATCCTCAAAGATATTTTGGTGTCTAGTGCTCATTGAAATCAGTGAGACGTCGGTGCCTAAATACACTTGAGGACATAGGCCTATGTGATTTGGCCCTTGACCCACCCTGGCTTGAGATAAGACCTATCCCCCAATTTATGTCACTCGTGACTGAAGTACTAGCTGGATCAAAACTGTCCTGTGTCAGTGGTTCTGAACCAGGGGTCCACATACCCCTGGGGATATGCAGAAGTCTTACTTATCTAGATATTTGCCTAGTTTTACAACAGGCTACATAAAAAGCACTAGTGAAGTCAGTACAAACTAAAATGTCATACAGGCAATGACTTGTTTATACTGCTCTATACACTGAAATGTAAGTAGGATATTTATATTCCAATCAATTCATTTTATAATTATATGGTAAAAATGAGAAAGGACGCACTTTGTCAGTAACAGCATGCTGTGACACTTTTGTATTTTTATGTCTAATTTTGTAAGCAAGTAGTTTTTAAGAGAGGGGGTATGCAAGGTAAATCAGACTCCTGAAAGGGGTACAGTAGTCTAGAAAGGTTGAGAGCCACTGTCCTATGTAAAGGCTACAGCCAGCCTTTGCTTCCATTGACAGTATTTGAACAGCCATTGGCATTCCAGGCCTCCTTAGCCTTGCTGTGTCTGTTTTGTTCCCGTTGTGCTACTCTTTAAAAGAAGAACATCCTGCTTCTGGTCTCTGCCCTGTCACACTCTTCACAGCCCCAAGGAGCTGTGTACTCTGTTAGCCTCTGGCTGCTCATAATTCAGATTTTTTTTTTTAATTAATCCTTGTGTGGGGAACCCTCCCTGGGCACAGGGACCATGCAAAGCCCTAATTTAAATGGTTAAATGCTGCTTAGGCTTCCTGGGACCTTCTGCACGGGGGTGAATTCCAGCCAGTTTCCTGAAATCTTGCTCCTTCTTAGTCTGTTGGGATCCATTCCACTCTTTACAAAGCTTCCCACTTTAACAGTACTGCCCCAGGTAACACAGTTAGCTGAGGAGGCCTAGCTAGGCCTCTCTTTGAAGGGGTTCAGAGGGCAGGAGGGGACTCAGGGTTGGGGCACGGGAGGGGGTTTGGGGTGCAGGCTCCAGGTGGCACTTACCTCAGGTGGCTCCTGGAAGTGGCAGCTTGTCCCCCCTCTGGATCCTAGGCAGAGGCGCGGCGAGGCGGCTCTGTGCACTGCCCTGTCTACAGGCACTGCCCCTGCAGCTCCCATTGGTCACGGTTCCCGGGCAATGGGAGCTGTGGAGCCAGCACTTGGGGCGAGGGCAGCACGCGGAACCCCCTGGCCACCCCTGCTATTAGGAGCCAGAGGGGGTCATGCCGCTGCTTCCGGGAGCTGCGCGGAGTCAGGCAGGGAGCCTGCCTTAGCCCTGCTGTGCCACCGACCGGACTTTTAACAGCCTGGTCAGCAGTGCTGACTGGAAACGCCAGGGTCCCTTTTCGACTGGGTGTTCCGGTCAAAAACCGGACGCCTGGTAACCCTACTCTCTGCTCTGGTGCACGGGTGGGGTAGTACAGGGCAGGGCGCGGAGGAAAGCCATTCTTCACCCACCAGGGAGGGAGGGAGCAATGCTGCTATCTCCTGTGTGCCCAGATCCAGGGTCTGGGTGATCCTGTCAGGGGGCTCTTACTGACCGCCTGCCCCACGGATGAGGCGATGTCTCCATTGCAGAACTGTAAATAAGCTGGGAATGGAGTGTTGCTAGAAGCCTTTTCCCCTAGCAGCTGGATTGTTGAGGGCCAGGCTGCTGACCTCTCTGTAATCGTGGTGCTCTGCTCTTCTACCCCAGAGGGAAGGTCGTGCTGGGCTATACGGAGGCAGAGCTGCGGGTGCGTGGTACCGGGTACCAGTTCATCCACGCCGCTGATATGCTGTACTGTGCTGAGAATCACGTCCGAAGTAAGACTGTTAAAAATCTGCAGGTTTGGATAGTTAATCTGAATGCAGTGTGAGTGACAGTCCAGAGACACAGCTGGAGGTGTCTTTGGAGGGAGATGGTAGAAAAGTGTGGAGCCTTCTAGGGCTCTGACAATGTTATCGAAAAGATCTGCTGTAGGCATTATTTGGGGGACGTTGTCTGGCCTATGTTATACTGGGGGGGAGTCAGAGTAGATGATGGCAATGGTCCCTGGGCATGCTGACCTAGAACAAGCTGGCCAGGGTCAGCTGTCCAGCCAACAAGCCTCTGTCTGTGCTGTGTTGTGCATTATACAAAAGTCTGGCTCTGGTGTGCTGGAGGGACTCTGTCTAACTTAGCCAGAACTCCTGTCAGGGGCTCCACAGCAGCACATGCTCTGCCACCTGCAGATGCTGCCCCCTCCACCTGGCCCTTTCAGGGATCGCCCTGGCAGCACCACAGCAAGTAACCCTCTTAGCCCTGTCCATCCCTCCTGCATCCCTGTGCAAGGCTGTGGGCACCCTGGCTGGCTAACCAGTCCTAAGGGCTTCAGGAGAACAGAAATTAGGTAGATTCCCCTTTAAATTCCATTCCTGGCACCAGCTGCTGTAGTCACATGGGAGCAATCTCCACGGGAGCACCACCTGCAAAGCCCTGTTACTCGGGCTTGGTACAGGCTGCCCAGAACATCCCCCAGAAAGAACTGGTGGGAGATAACATCCAGGAGTGCAGGCCATGTCTCCGCCTTCCCTTCTTGTAGAGGTTTTCAGTAAACCCTCCCTTTCAAACAGACTGCAAGGGGGGATGCACTGGGGCTACTGCGGTGCTGCACAGTGCCACCAAGGCTCTGGCGAACACGACTGCTGGGTTACTCTTTGACTCATGGGGCAGGAGCCGAGGGGAGCGGTGCCTGGATCCTTCCTTGTCCCCTTGTGAATCCACACAGGGCTGGGCCCAGTGTGGCCCAGGAACTTCTCCATTGCACACGATGGGTTAGGGGTTTCTACAGATAATTCTCTGCCCATCAGCAGGACCTGACCCTGTGAGGTGCTCAGAAGGGCATTGAGGGTGCTTGGCACCTGCTCAGCCCTTTGTAGGGTAAGAGCTGGCATGAGGAGCTCCAGCGTATGCTGGTGCTCAGGGTTCACCCTCCCACATGGAGTGGAGAGCATCTCTATTTCCCCAGCACAGTGGTGCTGGAACCCTAGGTCACAGCCAAATGTCCCACGTCGGGAAGGCAAGCAATACGACCTGGCTTTCGTAAAGGCATGAGCAATGCCTGATTAATTACTGAATGAAGCATTTCTGAAGGGATGGTGTTGGTGTTAAGGATTGTGAATCTGTTGGACAGATCATGGCTTTGCCTCCTGTTTGTCTGATTAGGAGCCTATGGGGCGATCCACAAACTGAATCGCAGCGATGTTGGACACAATTGCTGCTTCAGGTTCCTGACCCTAAAGCCAGCTTGGTTCAGTTATTTCACCCAGCATCACTAAGTGACTTGAGCCCCTTTCAGTGGTCCTTTCTTGGTGCAACATGTCATACTCACGCTACAGGTGATGGATCTGACCCAAAACACATTGCATGTAACAGAAAGGGAGCCAAGTAAAAAACCCCACACACAGTTTAGCCATAGAAAAAAAGGGGATTCTGTAAAAGCAGCCATATAGAGTTAATTGTTGTTTAAATGGCCTCATTAAACAAGACACAGTTAGTGTGACCCTTATCTGCCCCTGCTGTCAGGTCCCAGCCCCGCTCACATGGGCATTCTAATTTGGGTTGGGGGGAGGGGTAAAATTACCTCTGGGTCTTGTCTGACGTAACCTCTGAAATGGCTATCTTTTTTCTAACATGGCTTTTATAAAGAGCATGGGCCAGATGTTCAGCTGGTGTAAATCAGAAATGCCCATTTACTCCAGCAGAGGATCGGCCCTACTCCTTTATAGGGATAACTGTTCTGCCCCCCTCCCTTCCTAGATAACTTAACACCACAGTGTCGGCAAATAAACGAACACATATGCAAATATTACTAGCATACGTGTCATGAATGAGAAAAATGAAGAATTGTCCTTGAGTGGCATTTGACCAGATTGGATGGGCACAGCTGGGACAGTCTGTATCGAAGGGCTCATGTGCTCCAGGGCGCTTTGTTCTTGCAGAAATCGCAGTACCTTGTGACACCAAGGCTCTGCATCCCTGGATCCATCTCTGCAGATCGGGTGTCGCTCACTGCATTGTCTTGGCATCTCTTTTCCAGTGATGAAAACGGGCGAGAGCGGCCTGACTGTGTTCCGTCTCCTGACAAAAGAAAATCGCTGGAAGTGGGTCCAGGCCAATGCTAGACTCGTCTACAAGAATGGCAAACCCGATTACATCATTGCCACGCAAAGGCCGCTTGTGTAAGTGCCGGGGTACGGGCCTGGAGTGGGTCTAGCCTCTGGAACCCAGGAGAGGTTGTCAGTCTCTTAGTTTCATTTAGTAAGGAAGCTCTGACAGAGTAGGGTAGGTCACTTGCTTCATCTTTCTAGTATGCTGTCTTGCTTGTTGCTTCTCTCAGAAGGAGCAGCATGGATCCCAACTGGGCACTGACTATAATGAAAACAATGTAATAATAATGCCTTGCTCTTATCTGCAAAAAGAAAAGGAGTACTTGTGGCACCTTGGAGACTAACCAATTTATTTGAGCATAAGCTTTCGTGAGCTACAGCTCACTTCATCGGATGCATACTGTGGAAAGTACAGAAGACATTTTATACACACAGTATGTATCCGATGAAGTGAGCTGTAGCTCACGAAAGCTTATGCTCAAATAAATTGGTTAGTCTCCAAGGTGCCACAAGTACTCCTTTTCTTTTTGCAAATACAAACTAACATGGCTGTTACTCTGAAACTTGCTCTTATCTAGCACTCTTCATCAGTAGATCTCAAAGTGCTTTACAAAAGGCACTATCATTATCTCCACTTTACAGATAGGGAAACTGAGGCATAGAGCAGTGAGGTGACTTGCCCAATGTCACCCAGCAGAACCAGGAATAGAAACCAACTCTCCTAAATTCCAGTCCCGAGCTTGAGCCACTAGGCCATGAAATATACGAATTCTTTGAAACTCTCCCATTGCTTGGGATGGCATCCAGGGACAAAAACCACTGTATTATTCTAAAGAACGAGAAAATATTCTGGGTTTGATTCTGATTTCACACCACCTTACATTGGTATACTGGCTAGAGTGGGGAACTTGTGGTTTACTGCCGTGTTGGAACAGAATCAGGCCGTTGTAAGCCTGGGCTCTGAAATTCAACAGTCCCCTCTGGCCTTCGCTAGGGCTGCCTCATCCCTTCTCTGGCCGCTTACTTATGGCAAGAGATGATCGCATACCCCTGCATCTTTCTCAACCCTCACACACTGGAATGAGGAACATCACACTTTTTTATTGAACACATGGTTTTTGTTTTAAAAAAAAAAAATACTCTCCTGCAAATAGCCAGAAACTTCTTATATGGACATACAACATGATCCTGTGTACTACAAGCATACTGCAGATGCTAAGGTGGGAATTATGAAAGCTTGTGTCTTTTAGAGGCTGGTCTTCAGTGATAGCTGTTCTACCTTTTAATCAGGAATGTCACAGGTTTTGCTAGAGCAAAATGTTAAAGACACTTAAAATAATGCAATAAAACAATAAATAATCTTGGGGTTAACCCGTCCTTTAGGATTACGCTCTGAACTGTGGAGTTAGCTGACCCGACCCGGGGGAGGGGCGTTGCAACTCCAGCTTTCAGGAACCAAGTTTGCAGCTGTGACGGTGTTCGCTCACAGTGCCTCCTGCTGACTGTCCCAGGGATTAGCTCTGCTAGCCAGTGTACCCTCTTCTGGCGGCGTCACACCACCATCACTTTGCTCTAGGACCCACGTCATTCCCGTGGCGTCCTCTTCACGCCACCACCCTCCAGCCATCTCATGCTCTATTCTCCCCCTTTCCGGAGGAATTGCAGTCTGCTGTCTGGCCACTTCCCTCAGTGGCAACTGAAACCAGTTGTCTGGCCACTTCCTCTGTGGCAGGTGGGGGGACCCTGGCCCTCTCACTACTCCAGGTCCCAGCTCAGGGACCCTGTAGATGGCCACCACTTGCTGCGTCCCCTCTGACTCCTCCATTCATTTCCCTGGGCCACTTCCCTGCAGCCCCCAGCACCCTCTTCAACCTTGCCTCAGGGCCCCAGCCTGTGAATCCTGCAGCCAACCAGGCACCATCTTTAGCTCCACCCTGCTCTGTCCAGGATACTAGTTCCCTTCTGCCTGGTCAGGAGCCTGATCTTCTCTCATCAAGCTCCAGTCAGCTTCTGAACTTGCTCTGCCCTGCAGCTCTTCTCATATGGGCCTGCCCAACCCTGATTGGCTGCTCCTCGCAACCCCTTTCCTATTGGCTGCTTTTCATGCAGCCATCTGATTAACCCCTAACAGTCCAGTGTGGGACAGTCACCCCATCACAGCAGCTCGCAGAAAAGGGGCATGGGTGGCTCCATGCAGGGAACTGCATGGGGCTTTACCCCTTGCTGCAGGGAAGAGCTCAGACAGGGGAATCACCTCCCCAGTGGAGCAAATTTGCCTGCGTGCTACCTCCTTGCAGCTGTAGATGGTTTCCCCAAAGCTGTGCTGGGAATGCGCCTCCCCCTGGGTGAGCCTGCAGTGCGAGCCCCTGGAAAAGCCTGGCCAGCCCAGCTCCAGGACAGGCAGCTCCAGGCCCAGCTGCTTGGGAAAGTAGGTGACTTGGGAGCAGCTCAGAGGTGTGATGCAATTACTTCACTGCCCCTTCCTTGGCCCAGGGGCAACACGGACACCTGGAGGAGTGTAAGACATGGTGTTGTCAAGCACCAAGCCATGCAGCTCACAACCAGGAAAACTTGCCAAGCAGCTGAACTGATACTTTGTGATGGTGGCATGGGGCTGTGGGAGAGCCTTAAAAATTGGGGCCAGATGCAGGATGTTCCACACAATGTGGCACACTTGAGCCGCATTATGCAACAGGCCAGTTATTAAGACAAGCCAACGATACTCTCTGCGGCTGATCCTGGAAACCTTTTCTCCTGCAAATAGTCCTGACACTTGTGTGTGGTCTCCAACTTCTATGGAATTTCTCCCGTGCATGGGAACTACCTGCAGGAGTGAGGACGTCTCCCTTCACCCCCTATCTCCCCTTCAGCAGTCATGAAAACACCACAAACACAACTTCAGAGGGTTTTCCCTCAGACTTTGCTTTGATCATGGGCTGCATTTTAGGGAGGTATATGCTTGAACCCACATCAATGAACTCCCTGGCAAAAGTCCCATTGACTTCAATAGCACAAGATTGTGGCAGATACCCGGATATCACTTATATCATCAGCTGGGCATATGTGAGCTTGCTGTTGATGCACAATCCCTAGCCTAGAACATCCCTCTACCATATGGGAATATCCCTCAGCGAGACCTTACCTGCACGCAAAACAGCTGATAAATGCTATTGGGGTTTTTTTCAAGTCTTGGTTAGTGTCATTCTTCATTCTGTCCGGAGTTTCTGTTTCTGTTTTGTCCAGGATGCAATATGAACCCGGTGCAGCTACTTGACTTTGTACATGCACCAGAGAACCCTACACAACTCCCCTGTTTTAAGAACCCTATGTTAGTTCTGCATCAGATTCCAAAATTAAAATCAAGGTTTTCCAGGAGCATAGGAATGGCCTGACTGGGTCAGACCAATGGTCCATCTAGTCCAGTATTCTGTCTCCAACAGTGGCCAGCACCAGCTGCTTCAGAAGAAGAAACTTTGGAGGAGGCAGTGATGGAGAACTTTGGCAGGCTGGATTTTGTTACTCCTTGCAACATAATTATCAGCAATGGGGTGCTGGTGTGTGTTTAATGGAAAGTTGATTTTGAACTACATTCCTTTCTCTTGGCAGTGTTAAAATCCAGTTTTGTACGAGTGCAGCCTTCTGAAAGGATTGTATGTGAGGAAGACTTCAGACTATTTAATATCTCCTTTACCTTCTGTGCACTGAGGTCACTTGCCTCAGTTCCCCTCCCTCACCCCACATAGAAGGTGCAAGCTTCCAAAAAAGATCTTTGATACCAGTGTTGATTATGTGAGCACTAGGGGGAATCAGCAAGGCGATATTAACCTCTGTGGTGAGTCATTCTAGGTTTCCTTGTGGGTATGTGTCCATAACCAATCTTGTCTTTGTTCTGTGCAGAGATGAAGAAGGAGGGGAGCACCTTCAGAAGCGTTCTATGCATCTTCCTTTTACCTTTACTACAGGAGAGGCACTATTATATCAAACGCCCTACCCACTTCCTGGCTTCCCTGACCCTTTCAACAGCAAAGGGGAAAACAACAGATCCAAAAAGAATTCTCACGATAAAGGGGGAAGGTCCCAGAAGGACAATGTAGACCCAAACTCTCTTCTGGGAGCCATGATGAGGCAAGATGAGGCTGTTCATGTCTCCCATCCAGCTTCTACTCCCAAACATTCCTTCAGCAGCAATCTCTTCAGCCACCTGGGAGAATCTGGTTTATTTGGGACTGGAGGAGACAACTGGAATGCAGTTGCTAATCCATTGTCCTTTGGGGAAAATAGTCCCAAGCAGGAGCTGGCTGACTTGAGGCAAGGGGACCCACTGTTGACCACGCTGGATTCTCTCTCGATTAGCAGTGATGAAAACTGTTCAAATAATGAGCTGTTTAATGCTTTGGAGGGTCTGG
This sequence comes from Lepidochelys kempii, assembly GCF_965140285.1. NCBI lineage: Eukaryota > Metazoa > Chordata > Testudines > Cheloniidae > Lepidochelys > Lepidochelys kempii. The sequence continues at coordinate 72,843,678 of NC_136390.1, read as the reverse complement.
GGCTGAATGCTGAGGATCTGGAGCTCTTGCTGTTGGATGAAAGGATGGTGAGGGTAGAAACGGACCTAGATTATATTCCTTCTCTGAACGATCTATTAACAAACAATGAAATCCTCTCCTATATTCATGGTTCACTTGTAAACAAATGTGAGGATGAGCCCACTGGGGAGCAGCAGGCCTGTTCCTTGTCAGACCCAGGCCAGAATCCAAGCAAAGATGCAGTGGTGTATCCATCTCAGATGCCAGAGAAAGGATCCCAGTGCTCACACCAGTCCCTGCCACAAAACCAGCAATCGCTGATCTTGCATCTCCCTCAGCAAATGCAGCAGCACATTGTGACCCAAAACCAGCAGAGCAGCCAGCCATGGGAGCAGCTGTTGCCCTCAGTTCTCAGTCAGCCAACGCCCCTGCTGATGAAGCAGGCTGATGAGGATAAGCAGCAGTCTAGCAGTCTACAGTGGAGGCCGCCAGCAGGAACAGCTGAGCTCGGGCTGTCTCAGTTTGTACAGTCACCTCTTGGTAATCAGCAGCAGAGTCCACAATGGGTCATCCCTCATGGATCAAACCATCTCCATCAATCCATAGAAATCCCTTACAAACATCAGCAACATGGGCAGCAGCTGGAGAGCAGCCTACACTCAGTGCAGGGAGCACATCAACCATTCCTGCAGCAAAGCCAGCCCTGCATCCAACAAAACCAGATCCAGGCGCGCACAGAGCCACAGCTGAAACAAAAACCCAACCAGCACTGGTTAGTGAACGGCCTGTGCAGCCATGCCTCCTCCAACCAACCAACCCTAGGGAGTAACACGTGGCAGGGCTATAGCTACAGGCCTGAAAGTCAGCCAGCCAGGGGCCTCCCAGCACAGACCAATATCTATGGTGTCGAGCAGGAGCTGAGCTCCCAGCTCCGCCCATCTCAGATGCCAAACACGGGAGTGTCCACCATTCATTTTTACCTGAACAGGCTGTCCAACATGGAGATAGGAGATAGAGAAGCATCCCAAGAAGAGATGACTCTGTGTTCGGGTTTTCTCCCCCCTTCCTCATATCAGGTCATTTCTCCAAAGCAGCTGACCCCTGTTCCTTCAGTGTCCCAGTACCTGTGTCCAAATTCAGCCTTGGAACACTTTGTGAATATCCATGGAGAACGGGATGCCTCCATGCACTCCTACAGCACACACACATCATTGTCACACCAGGGTAATATCCGTAAGGTGAGCAGCTCTTTTACATTGAGCTAAAGATTCCCTGAATCTGTTACGTGTTTCAGGGAGTGCCTCATCTAGTGCCGATTTTATTAATTCGGGGACTAACTCTCCTCCCATTTACACCATTGTAAATCAGGAGCAACTCCCCTGGAGTCCATTGACTTACACCAACGTCAAGCAGACATCAGAGGAGGACCTGCCCCATTGGCCAACCCTTCTGAAAAGTGACTAATGGGGTGAGGTGCCTCACGTTTCGGATGTCCCACCGGAGGTACCTGAAAGGGGCCCACTGTTCAGAGGGTGGGAGTTCAGCAGTGTCTAACAGTTGGGCCCCTTTAAGGAGTCTCAAGATGGGCACCTGAAATCACTAGCCCTTTTTGAAACTCTAGGCTTCTCCTTTAGTCTGCCAATACACACACATTAAGTTAGTCTGCCAGAGTGTCCTAGTGAATTGTGGTGAAAAATAGGCCTTTGTTAACCCTTTCTCCTATGATGAATTAAAGAACAAAAGAATGGAGAACATGCTGCATGGATTCCTGTCCTTAACAGGTGAACACCCCTGGCTCAAACTTCCTTAGGGATCATGGCACACAGTGTGAGACAAAATCCTCACCTCTGTATTTATGGACAGAAATGCCGAAAGAGTGACTGTTGCAATATGCCCATTGTTATTGCTCTTGCAAAACAAAGGTGAAGGATTGATTTTTGCAGCAAAGATGTCAAAGTGCCTTTAGAACAAAGCCTTCTATAGGCCAGTTATCTGACAGTGCTACTCACATGTAATATCTGAGCGCTTCACGCTCTTACGTGTAAGTCATCTCATGTGCCCCCTTAAGGCAAGGCAACGCTGTTATCCCTGTTTTACAAACTGAAGCACAGAGAGACTAAAATGGCTTCCGCAGGGTCACACCGCAAGCCTTGGGAGAGCAGCGAGTAAAGCCGGGTCTCCCATGTCCCAGGCAAGCCCCCTGCCCACCTTCCTCTCCTGTAGTCAGCCTGTGCCGCAGCTCTTCGGCTGCAACTGAGTGGGGCACAAGACAGTTTGGAGAGGGGGATGCTGTGCAGAAGTGTCCTTCGCACTGTATGTAGCCTCACCCCCACCCCCGTGAGGCTGTTATCCTCCTTGTACAGATCGGGGTGCAACCAGAAATGTCCTAAAGAGGGGTATGTCTTTACCGAACCCCCCCCTCCTTCTGGAGCGGGCCCGGCACAGGAGGAGATGGGGGAGGCAGCGGGAGGAGATGGCAGCCTGGGGTTCTGGAAAGCAGTGCAGAGGTGGCTCGGGTTAGAGGGGGGCTCAGCCCCCACCCAATCTATCTCTGCCTCTGGGGCACAAACCTGAGCACCAGGCACAGTGCTTAAAGTGCCAAGGATCATGGCGGGGAGGGGTCGCAGCCCCAGAAACCACTTTGCATCCCTGGTTCAATCTTACAGCCTTTTAGTAGAGCTGCTGTGCTGCTTCCTCATCAACCCAGGCTCCACTCTGCCTCTTGCCACCCAGCTCCACTCACTGCCTCCCCATTGGTGAGCCATTTGGGAGCTGAGAGCCAATCAGGTTCTGAACAGCTCTCTCCCCTGCCCCAGCAGTGGGCAAGGGTAGGGCACAACTCTGCCAATGGAGAAGCAGTAACTAGAGCTGGGTGGTGTGGGGCAGAGCCCCTCCCCTACATGAGTGGTGGAGAGGTGGTTAGGCCAGCAAATGGCATTTCGACCCGTCCTGGGCTGTGGCTCCATCTTATGCTTCTTTCCTATGTTCAAGGACTGGCCCTTGGTGAGAGAGAAGCCAAGAGAGGCCAGGACTGGGGCCAAGAATGGATTCTCCTTGTTGCACCCCAGTGAGGCACAGGGACAGGAAATGACTTACCCCAGGTCACACAAGAAGTCTGTGGCAGACCAAGGAATTCCTAGATTCATTGATTCCTAGATTCCAAGGCCGGAAGGGACCATTGTGACCATCTCATCTGATCTTCTAGATAGCCCAGGGCAGAGAACTGCCCCAAAATAATCTCTAGAGCAGATCTTTTAGAAATTGAATCTGTCTCTCCCGGGTCCCAGATGACACTTTCCCCACTGGCCCATCCTTCCTATCAGTAAAGCTTACATCTTTACCTTCAGTGTTTAAAACATTAAATCCTCCAGAACCCCTAACGTTTTCTCTCTGTCCTCCCTCAGCCCGAAAATGATTGTGTTTTGACCAACGCTAATGTGGGATACCCCAGAGACTGCCTCCTGCCCATCAGAAACCCTGCTTCCTCAGATGAGCTGCATTCCTGCACAGAACTGCTTCCAAATCATTCTAATCCCTCCAGCAGTGGCTTTTATCTTTAAGAGTGGGCGATTAGATTGGCCAAACCAGGATTATTCAGACCATATGGAGAAATGGTTGTGTTTTAAGTTATGGAAAACAAGCAGCTATTTTTTTTCTGGCTATTTTTGTCTCGTCTTTCCTTTTATTGTTTTTATCAACCTCACATGATAGTGATTTTGACAGACAGGGCTTGGCCCTGAGTGAGAAGGAACTTCACGTGGTAGAGTTTAATTTTCACAAAGATATTACTGATCTGAGCATTAATGTTCCATCTACAAATGTGTAGTAGGGAAACAACTTTTAATTCTTCACAACCCCTCTGTAATGCATTTATAAAAATAGCCCGGGCTTGAGCTATGTACACAAAGTCTCATATGTCCGATTATCTTGGAATGGCTGAGAGTTTTTTGTGTTCTTTGCTTCATCAGTTGAGAGTTTCCAAATGTCAGGGCCCTATCTGTTTTCCTTTCATGTTTCCCTGGTAGGGGTATCGATTGCAGAAAGGCAGAGCCATCCAGCTACAAAGGAAAATCAGCTTGGAAATATCTTGATCTAGCCTCATATCTTTCTTCTGTAGCAGTCTTTTAAATTGAATACAGAACTACATTTTAACATCAACAAAGACTACCCTGTTGAAGATGTGACATTGACATAAATCTTGCACTTTGATGAAAAGAGTTCTCTATTGCTCTACACTCATTTTTAGTTCTACTGTTACTTAAGATTGTTGGGTTGGGGGAAGGGGGGAGTTTAAACACATTTTACCGGTCTCTACAATTTAGGACATTTTTGTTTCTGTCGTTGAGCTCAGAGGTTCAACAGTGTAGATATTGTTTTGGTGAAGCCGCACCACTGTAAAAAAGGCAAGATGTAGAATTTCACTAACTGTGCACAGATTGTAATTAATCTCTTCCTGCTGGGTTTGCCAAAGCTTTTTGATTTGTTACAGTTTGCTTTTCCAAAAAAAACCACATTTCCCTAATGACATGGTTGACCATGAAACCAATTGCATTCATCAGCAAGTTACCGCCGTGAATGAATACATGAGCTGCTGCTTTTCCAAACATCGCTCTAAAGTCACATTCCACTAAGTCTGCAAACAACTGACCTATATTCTCATATTACATGGGTCCTTTCACAGTCAGGCTTCAACATCCATAAGAGACATTGTCATTAACTGATTCCACAGATTAGAGCGTTAGGTATTGTAGTAAATATCACTGATTGTCATTTTGTTGTCTTCTGTATGATATGCCCAAATTGGTTGGTTTTGATTCTCAGAGTACCTAGCATGTATTCTGTCTGAAAGTTGATCTAAACCACCAAGATTATTCAAAGCCACAGGAGCTCATGTGTAGGTACTTAACTATAAAAAATTAGGAGCAGACTGGCATATAAACCATATGTTGTATCTGTGCCTAAAAAGATTGCAAATAAAGTAGAGGACTTGACTAGTTCAGAGGAAGAGTCATTTTACTGTACAGAGAAGTTTGCAATATGATAAAGAAAATAAGTATAATGATACTTAATTTTAAATGCTTAACATAGTGATATTTTCCCACAAAAGAAGTACAACCCATACATATGTATATAATGTGAGCCCACAGATATATTTTTATGCTACTCCAGCAGAGAAAAACATATCTTCCCAAGGTATTCAAGTAACATCCTTTGGAATGAGAAAAATAAGAGTGTTCAAAGGATCAGAAATTTTTCTTCGAGTGCTTGTTCACGTTCATTCCACATTAGGTGTGTGCGTGCCGCGTGCATGAGTGTTGGAAACTTTTTCCCTTAGCGGCTCCCAGCGGGGCTCCCCGAGTGGCACCACTGTGCCGTGCATATATACCCCTGCCGGCCCGACCCCCTCCAGTTCCTTCTTACTATCCATGGCTGCGTTGGAACAACCTCTCTCTCTCTCTCTCTCTCGTAGAAGAGCAGTCCCTTAGCCTTCAGAGTAACTGTTATCAGTTAGTTAACATACCTTTATTGTGGACACTTAAGTGATCAGGTACTTGGAGGCTTCCAGCACCCGCCGCAGGCCCACAGCTTCAAAGCTTGCGCCACACGCCGCAAACCTATGCCAGTTAGTGACCCCCACGACTTGTGTCTACGTTGCCTGGGGGATGGACATCAAACTGAATGGTGTAGGCATTTAAGCCAAGAAGGAAAGAAAGAGACTTCAGTTTAAAGCAGCTGTTGATGGAGGCTGCATTGCAGCCACTGGGCCCAGAGCGCCCAACACCAGCTCAGGCTTCCTTGGTGTGTAGTGCCCTGCAACCGTTGGGAGACCCGGCACCTGCTCAGCACTGTAAACTGTCAGCCCCAGAGCGCCAGACTAGGCCTTAGCACCGCTCAGCCTGCCCCGTGCGGCCCCCGGCGCAGCCGAAAGGAAGGCACGGTCGTTCCCCTCACAGGAGGCTGGTGCCTCCCAAGGCCCCGAGCGCTGATAAGAGCAGGAAGGTCGCAGTACCGGCGCCAACACCAGCGGTCCCGGCAGCACAAGCCCCCCCGAGCCCAGACCTAAGTGAGCTCAGTGCAGACAATGGGCTCAAGGGCATAACAGATCAGTCCTCCAGGCCGGGCACCTTTGAGGCTGCAAAGGACCGCATCAGGCTGTCGGCGGCGAGCCCCTTCCCGTATGGGGAGAACCCTCCAGCACCTATGCCTCGGGTGCCGTCGAGGGGTAAGCCGGCAATGATGTGCCGCTCGAGGACACCATCCCAGCACCACTCCCGGAGTTGGCCCCGGTCGAGCTCTGACTCCGCGGACTCACAGTTGCCAGCGGTCCAGAAGGAGGTCGTGGCACCGGGAGTGGGTCGACGCAAGGAAGCACCAGAAAGGGCACACCACTCTCTGGCACCACCCAGAAACCAGCACTGCGAGGAGTTGAGATGGCCCTCGCCAGAGGACTCTCACAGACGGTCCTGGTCCAGGGAACGCCAGCACCAGTCCTGGTCCAGATTCTGGTCCTGGTCTTGGGGATACCGGTACTGCTCCCGCTCAGCCAGGAGCCACTCATTCTCCTGTCGGAGCAGATCGTTGGCACCACCATGGCCTTCACAATCGGCGTCGCCGTAGTCCGGCACCGACACCAGCCACTATAGGTACCTGCACCGGGCCCCAGACAGCAGGGACCCTCAGGTGGGCTGGCAACCCACGCCATTGGCCCTTCTGGACGCCCGGGCCTATCAGGAGCACCAAGGGGCCCCATCCAGGGCAAGTTACTTGGTGCAGCAGTCCTGGTGCCTGCACCGACGCCAGACGGTGCCGGAGGCTACAGTATCGAGGCCCCCAGCATCCCCCCAGGATAAACCGGAGAGACCAGCACCGAGTCCGGTGCCGTCCCATGGATTCCCGCCCCAGCCTGAGCCGGAGGCCCCTCCCACAGGAGAAGGGGAGCAGGAGGACCAACCAGAGGGGGTCGAGCAGCAGCTAACCTCCTCGTCATCCCCGGATGAGGCGGTGGTGGGTACAGATATGTCCAGTCCTCCACCGATAGACCATAGAGCCCACCAGGAGTTTCTGCGCAGGCTCACCCAGAACTTGGGGTTCCAGGCCAAGGAGACGGTTGAGCAGGAGGACCCCATGGTGGACATTTTGAACCCCGAAGGTTCATCCAGAATAGTGCTCCTGCTCATTAAGACCATTCAGTCCAAGTATAAGACCATATAGCAGACCCCAGCCTCCAGTGCTCCAATGGCTACAGAAGTGGAGCGTAAATACTTTGCCCCATCTAAGGGCTATGAGTTCCTGTTCTGCCACCCAAGTCCATGCTCCCTAGTGGTCTCAGCGGTAAACGAAAGGGAGAGCCATGGACAGCAGGCCCCGGACCCTAAGGCCAAGGAGGCAAAATGCCTGGACCTTTTTGGCAGAAAGGTGTACTTATCTGGGGGCCTTCAGTTGAGGATTGCAAACCATCAGGCCATCCTCAACCAGCACAATTTCAACTACTGGGCGGCAGTGGGGAAGTTTAAGGACAACCTCCCATAAAGTTCCCAACAGGAGTTCACGTCCCTGGTGGACGAGGGCAAGGCAGTAGCCAAGACCTCTCCAGGCCTCCTTGGATTCGGCTGACTCGGTGGCTAGAACAATCGCGTCAGGGGTGGTCATGGGGTGCTCACTGTGGCTCCAGGAGTCAGGCCTGCTGCCCGAGGTCCAGAATACACTCCAGGACCTCCCCTTTGAGGGGTCCGGGCTCTTCTCGAACCAGACAGACACGAGGCTGCACAGCCTTAAGGACTCGCGAGCTATGCTTAAGTCACTGGGTATGCATGCCCTGGCGACCCAGAGGAAGCCCTTTCAGCTGCAGCCTCCCCCTCAACGCCAGTACCAGGCTCGCCATAGGCATGAGCCTTACCATAGGCGAGGCAGGGATAACAGGAGATGGTGCAACAACAGTAACAATAATGTGCCGGGCCAGAACCAAGGCCAGCACAAACCCCAGCCGGGCACTAAGCCAGGCTTTTGAAGGTGCGCTCAAGGACAGTGTACCAGACCAGACATAGAACCATAGATTATCAGAGTCGGAAGGGACCTTAGGAGATCATCTAGCCCAACCCCCTGCTCAAAGCAGGACCAATCCCCATTTTTTTTGCCCCAGATCCCTAAATGGCCCCCTCAAGGATTGAACTCACAACCCTGGGTTTAACAGGCCAATGCTTGAACCGCCTGTCCCGTTTCTCCCATACATGGTCCACCATTACATCAGACCATTAGGTCTTACGCACGGCGCGGAACGGCTACTCGATGCAGTTTGCCTCCCTCCTCCCATCCCCCTTCCCCGTCCCTCTTCAGGGACCCCTCTCACAAACATCTCCTAGAGAAGGAAGTCCGCTTGCTGCTAGAGGCGGGGGCGGTAGAGGCGGTGCCGCACAGCCTAAGGGGAAAGGGATTCTACTCCCGGTACTTCCTCATTCCCCAAGGCCAAAGGGGGCCTTCTCCGCATCCTAGACCTGCGCAGGCTCAACAATTTCCTGGTCAAGGCCCGGTTCCATGTGGTCCCTCTGGGCACCATCATCCCTTCCCTGGATCCGGGGGACTGGTATGCTGCCCTTGACATGAAGGATGCGTACTTTCATATCGCCATTCACCCAGCACATCGGTGGTTCCTACACTTCACTGTGGGCCAAGAACATTACCAGTTTGCGGTTCTCCTGTTCGGTCTAGCCACAGTCCCACGGGTGTTCATGAAGTGCATGGCGGTGGTGGCAGCCTTTTTATGGAGGCAGAGAATCTGGGTGTACCAGTACCTCGACGACTGGCTCCTGGCAGGCCGATCCGAGGTGGAAGTGCGAGGCCAAGTGGAGGTGGCCCTGAGATTGTTCCACAAGCTGGGGCTCCTGGTCAGCGTCCCCAAGTACACGCTCGTACCCACACAGAAAGTGGAATTAATAGGGGTGGTCCTGGACGCAGGCCAGGGCAAGCCTTCCAGTGTCCCAATTCCAGGCTATCCAGCAACCGATGGCCTCCCTGCACCAGTTTCCAACGACAAAGGCCAGGTGCTGCCTGCGGCTGCTCGGTTACATGGTGGCATGCACGCACGTGGTCAGGCATGCCAGACTGAGACTCAGGACTCTGCAGATGTGGCTCGCTCGGGTGTACCGCCCACACAGGGACCCCCTGGACTTGGTAGTGACAGCCCCAAGGGACGTGCTGGACTCCCTGCTGTGGTGGCAGTCCCAGCCTGTGGTTTGCAAAAGCATCCCCTTTGCCGCCCCACAACCAGACCTGATGCTGGTGGTGGACACATCAGACCACGGATGGAGGGCCCACCTGGGGGGACCTCATGATGCAGGTGTTGTGGTCTGGAGCAGAGTGGTCGCTCCATATCAATGTGAAGGAGCTCAAGTCAGTTCATCTCACCTGCCAGACCTTTCATGCCACTCTGAGTGGTCACAGCATGATAGTTCTGACAGACAATACTGCAGCCACGTTTTACATAAATAAACAGGGTGGGGCTCGTTCCTCGCCACTCTGTCGCGAGGCTCTCCTCCTCTGCGACCTCTGCATAGCCCATGCAATTCACCTCGAGGCGTCGTATCTCCCAGGGGTGCGGAACGAGCTGGCGGACTCCCTCAGCAGGTCGTACCACATGCACGAGTGGATGCTCAGGGCGGAAGTCATGCTTTCGCTCTTCCGCAGGTGGGGGTTTCCCTGGGTAGACCTGTTTGCCACCAGGGCCAACGCCCAGTGCTCACAGTTCTGTTTGTTCCAGGGCCGCAGCCTGGGCTCACTTGCAGACGCGTTTGTGATCCTGTGGAGAGGGGACTTGATGTATGCCTTCCCCCCCACTCCCCTTGGTGCACAAGGCCCTACTCAAGGTGCGCAGGGACAAGGCGGCGGTGATGCTCATTGCCCCAGCCTGGACCTGCCAGCACTGGTACACATCACTCCTAGAGCTGTCGGTGGAGGCCCTAGTAGTCCTGCCCCTACACCGGGACCTCATTACGCAGGACGGCAGGTGGCTTCTCCACTCCAGCCTACAGTCACTGTACCTGATGGCGTGGAAGCTCTGTGGCTAAACATCCTGGTGAGCCAGTGCTCCCTTCCCGTGCAGCAGATTCTGCTTGGCAGTAGAAAGCCCTCTACCAGGGCGACCTATATGGCCAAGTGGAAAAAGTTCTCATGTTGGTGTGAACCATGACAGATGCGGCCGTGCCAGGTCCAGTGCAGGCCAGCCTGGAGTACCTCCTGCACTTCAAGCAGCAAGGGCTAGCCCCATCCTCACACAGAGTACACCTGGCCAGCCATCTCCGCCTTCCATTCGGGGTTCTCAGGGGACTCAGTGTTTTCCCACCCAATGGTGGGACAGTTCCTTAAAGGGTTGGAGAGGGTGTTTCCATATTCCCCCCCCCCAGTCCCTCCATGGAACCTTAACCTGGTCCTCTCTAAACTCATGGAACCCCCTTTCAGGCCCCTTGCTTCCTGTTCTCTCCTCCACCTTTCCTGGAAGGTGGCATTTCTGGTTGCCATTACCTCGGCCAGAAGGGCATCCCTCACCTCTGAGCCCTCACCTCTGAGCCACCGTATACAGTATTTCACAAGGACAAGGTGTAGCTCCAGCCACACCCCAAGTTCCTCCCTAAGGTAGTCTCCCAATTCCATTTGGGCCAGTACATTTGTCTGCCGATGTTCTTCCCAAAACCCCATACAGACCTGAGTCACCGCAGCTTGCACACTCTGGATGTGCGTCGAGCGCTGGCGTTCTATTTGGAGCGCACCAAGCCCTTTCACAAATCCACGCAGCTGTTTGTGGCTGTAGCCAAGAGAATGAAAGGCCTCCCAGTGTCAGCGCAGCGGATTTCATTTTGGATTACAAGCTGCATCCGGGCATGCTATGAGTTCGCAGGTGTTCCGGCCCCGGCGGTCACGGCCCACTCAACCAGGGTGCAAGTGACTTCCACAGTGTTCCTGGCACAGGTCCCAATCCAGGAAATCTGCAGAGCAGCCACCTAGTTCTTGGTGCACACCTTCACGACCCACGGGTCAACCAGCAGACCAGAGAGGACACAGTGGTTGGCAGAGCGGTCCTCCAAGCAGTTGTTCCATGACTCCTACCCTCCTCCAGAGGTAAGCTTGTGATTCACCTAATGTGGAACGGACGTGAACAAGCACTCGAAGAAAAAAACGGTTACTTGCTTTCTCCTAACTGTTGTTCTTCGAGATGTGTTGTTCACGTCCATTCCACCACCCACCCTCCTACCCCTCTGTCGGAGTCGCCAGCAAGAAGGAACTGGAGGGGGTCAGGCTGGTAGGGGTATATGTGCATGGTGCAGTGGCGCCGCTCAGGGGGGCCCCGCCGGCCCAACGGGAGCCGCTAAGGGAAAAAGTTTCCGACACTCGTGCACACGCACACCTAATGTGGAATGGACTTGAACAACACATCTCGAAGAACAACAGTTACGAGAAAGTAAGTAACCGTTTTTTATGGCCACCTGTTGTCAGAAACCTAACATAAAATAACATCCTTTCTGTGTGATCAGCCTTGGTTTTGCATTAACGTTACATTCTTTTTATTTCAATAAATGGTTTTGGGTCTTAGCACTTCTGTGATTCCCTTCCTTGATGTCCGCTCTTGTTATTTATTATAAACAACCACAGTGAAGTTCAACTTTCACTTCTTGTCCTTTGTGTCATTAGAGCCCTGATCCTGTAGCCACACCATTCCACACGTGATGAGGGGTTGATTTTTTTTCCTTTAAACATTACCAGTGTAATTTTATCATTGGCTTCAATAGGAGCAGAGGAAATACCTGTGTATGGGTGAAGACTTGTAAAGAAATTTGTCCACTGGATTTGACTTGAAACGTCAGATCACTGTAGTGCAAGACACTGTACAAACACAGTGAGAGAGTACTTGCCTCAGAGGACTTCCACAGACTAAATAGACAAGGGTTGGGAGAGGAATGGAGAAGTGATTCACCCTAGGTCATAGATCAGGTCAATGGGACAGTTGTAAATAGAACCCATATCTTCTGGTTCCCAGGCTGACACCCTATCTGCTAGGTCACACTGCTTCAGGAATTGCTACCCGCAAAATTGGTCCAGCGTGTCAGGCTGCTAAGTCATTATAAACACTTCTTCCCCACACCAGTGTTTAAATGATCTCTTGTTTATTGCTGATTAAAATCTGAGTATCAGCAGCTCAGACCTCACAGGCAACCCTCCAATAGCAAACTAGTATATGTACACAAAGGAGGAAAAACAACCATCCACACTAAGCTTAGAAATAGGATGTCAGGGGCTTGATTTCTTTTTAAACCCAGCCTACAGTTGTGCACAGGAGAAATTAATTGCTGGAGCAAATGTGGGTCAGCAGACATCTAATTACTAGAGCTGATCAGGAATCTTCTTCCAAAACCATTAATCTTGTTTTGCTCTCAATCACTTGTGCTTGGCAAAAGAAATATGTGACAAGAGCGGGCCAGATGACTACAGGAGAGTAACAGAAGGCAGATATATTAGCCCAAGGTTAAGTAGGTCCCTTTTCCCTGGGTAAGGTAACAGGGAAGGTTTTTTTTTTCTCTCCAGCCCTCGTACCCCCCGGCGCGTACTTCAGGAGGTGAAGGCCGCCTTGACCCCTGCTGCTCGGGCTTATGTTAACTGAGTCTTGCGTGAGGGCGCACCCCGCCCATCCTCTACCCCAGGCCTGCCGGACCTTTCCATTGGGCCCCTACCCTGCCGATCCTAACAAACCCCTCACCCTTTCACTGCAAGCCGGCTACATGAACTGCAGCCGGTCAGTTTTCAAATCGCACCACGGAATTATTTATACACACTCACGCTTCACACCCTTCACCGGGGTCAAGTCTAGGGCCTCAATCTCCGCATACACGGAGGAGAGGCCAACTCCTGCTACCCCGGGGGTCTCTCCTCTAGGGCCCGCCTCAACGGTCGCCTCGGGGTTCGCGGGGGGTTGGAGTAGTATCCGGGCAGAAGGAGCTTCCTCAGGGGTCTCAGAGGGGAGGGTCTCTCATGGAGGGGGGATTCTGCCCTCCAATGCCAGTCTGTCTTCCCCTCCCGACACCAGCAGATGGATCTCACTCGTGGCCGTAGCAGAAGGCTCAATATCAATGCTTCCCTTCCTGGTCTTCCGGGGGGCTTCCACATCGGATGGGTGCAGCGGAGCTCGAGCCTTCTGCTTGCCTCGCTTCCCCTGGACTAGGGTCCAGCCCTCCATAGTGTCGTCTGGGGGTTGGTTAGCAGGGGTCATGTCGGGGGGCGGAGGCGATGGTTCGGGGGGGGTGATGGTGAGGCAGCATGAGGGGCGGGGGGTTATCCTTGGGGCGGGCCGTCTCCTATACCCGGTAATATCTTGGCCACACCCTTCTCCATAGGCTCTGCCGGGTTGGTAATAGCAAAGGTGGGACTCCCTTGCTCGCCTGGGTGTTGTAGGGAAGGTGTTTCTTGGGCCCGGACGGAAGCAGCGGCGAGTCGAGTAGGAGGAGGGTTGGTTTCAGGTGCCGGGCGGCCAGGGGCGTCGGCAACGACGGCGCCAGTGTCCTGCCGGGTCTCGGGTGCCCCTCCCCCCTGGGCCAAAGGGCAGTTTCTGTGGACATGTCCCGCTGAGCGGCAGAGGTAGCACCGGGCCTCTCCGGTAAAATAAAAGACCTGATAGCGGGCTCCCTGGTAGGGGACTAGAAAGGACCCCTCGAGCGCCTCTTCGTCACGTGCCCCTGCCGGTGGTAGAAGCTGCACTTGCCGGCGGAACGAAAAAATGTGACGGAGGGTGGGGTCCTTGCAGCCCAACGGGAGAGGGCTGATAACAGAGACAAGTTTCCCCAGAGTGGAAAGAGCGGGTAACAGGGCAACATTGGGTAAAAAGGGAGGAATGGAGGTAAGGATGAGGCGAACGCCCAGGTCTTCTAACGGTTCTTGGAGGACAAACACACCCCCCCCCCCCCACCGTCAGGCCCACCGCCTCCTGGGTGGCATCCTCCGAGGCTAAGAAAAAAACGACCTTCCCATACATCTTGGAGGCCGCCACAATAGCCGTGGGTCCTACCACCTTCGCCAACGCCTGCACGTATGTCTCCACGTGGGGCGAGGTGGGCACCAGGAGGCAACGGATGCCGTGCTTCCTGGTCAAGGCGGGGAAAGGGCCCCGGCCGCTAGTGATGGTGGCGGAGGCGGGGGGGGCGAGATGACGAGGCGGCAGGCAAGGGGGAGTCTGCTGCCGCCCGGGCATACGTCCTGGGGGCCGGGGGAGGGACAATCGCAGAGCTGGTGGAGGGAAACGCAGGGAGGGGTGCCACGGTCGATGACAAGGCCACAGCGGTGGGGGCAGCCCCTGCCATGGAGGGCTTAGTGGTTTTAGCGGGGCCCTTTCCTTTCCACCCGCCCTGGCCCTTCCGGCGAACCACGGGGGGTTCCTAGCATTTGGGGGGGCAGTGGGTGCAGCAGCAGCAGCAATCACCCAGGTGCCTCCTGCTACCAGTGCCCCAGCAGGGGGGGTGGCAAGTATCTTGACAATAGTGGTGGCGGGGGACCTTGGGGGTCGGGCAGGGGTGGTGGTGGAGGAGGGACAACTAATTTTGTTGAAGCAGTCTCGCCCCTCTCGTTCCCCGCCATTGTGAGCAGGGAGAGACAGGGAGACACCGGAAGGAGAAGGGGGGAGGGGGACAGGAAAATAACCACTCCTCCCTGCTAGGCTGCAGGCGGGGAGGGGGGGAATGCCGAGGGGGTTGGACTGGGAGGGGGGGAAAAAACAAAATTGGGGTCCAGTAATAGGGGCAAGCTGTGGGATAAGCAATCCGGGGGGGGTGCAGACCCACACACGTTTGTCCAAAGAGTCTCGGGTGGTTGGCTGTTATGTCCGGTCCGGAAGGCAAAGTTCAAAGCGAACAGCTGGATCTGAAGGGAGATGGCAGGTTGCCAGCAGGGACAGACGGCGGGGGGGCCATGACAGTTGTAATAACGATGGGGGGGTAGGGGCACCGATGGATCGGGGGTGGGGGTCTCCATGCCACACCCCCTGTGCCGCCACAAATGCAAGTAACCACAGTCAAACTCCCCCCCACGAGAGTATAATTCAGAAAGTTACTCAATCTTACGGCCTTCGTCACGATGATTTATATTATTTCTTCTGTCTGCTGAAATCTCCGTCTCCGGCTGTGTTGGCTGTGTTCCAAAGCCTCCGGCATGTTAAGAATGTTGTAAGGTCCGAGCTGCTGGCAAAACGGCTGGGTCTGGGGGTTTCCACTCCCCCCTCCGGACAGCAAAATCGGCAATCTTCCCCCCCCTCCTCCGGGGGCTCAGCTGAGGCAAATAGCTGCGCCCGAAAGCAGGCGTGGGGGGGATGGCTGGCGAAGGACGTAGACGGAAAAAAAACACAAAAAATGAAAAGAAAAAACAAAAAAGCGTCTGGCCCGGTTGGGGGGGGGACTAAGGCAGGTGCAAAAAGTAAGAAAAATCCGGGCCAGGGGGCTTTAGGAAAGAACAGAAAGCAGATAGCTGAGGAGCAAGCAAAAGACGTTCCGTTTCCTAACAGGGAAGGTTGCAGAACAATCAGGAACCTTCTGGAGACAATTAAGATGACAGGCTGATTAGAACACCTGCAGCCAATCAAGAAGCTGCTAGGATCAATTAAGGCAGGTTAATCGGGGCACCTGGGTTTAAAAAGGAGCTCACTTCAGTTTGTGGTGCGTGTGTAAGGAGCTGGGAGAAAGAGGTGCTCAGAGTGAGAATGCATACTGTTGGAGGACTGAGGAGTACAAGCATTATCAGACTCCAGGAGGAAGGTCCTATGGCAAGGATAAAGAAGGTGTTGGGATGAGGCCATGGGGAAGTAGCCCTGGGAGTTGTTGCTGTTGCACAGCTGTTCCAGGAGGCACTCTAAACAGCTGCATTCCACAGGGCCCTGGGCTGGAAAGCAGAGTAAAGGGCTGGCCCGGGTTTTCCCCAAACCTCCCAACTCCTGGTCAGACACAGGAGGAGTTGACCTGGACTGTGGGTTCATGAAAACAGCCAAACTCAGGGCTGCTGTGAAGCTCCAAGGCGAGCAAATTTGCCAATAAGCGCAAGACCCACCAAGGTAGAGGAGGAACTTTGTCACAAATATCTGCCAAACAAGTGTCCAGTGTTGAAGACAGCAAGAGATGGCTTCCCTTGGTAGCTTGGTTCCAATGGTTAATCATCTGTACTGTTTGAAAATGCATGCCTTGTTTCTAACTTAAATTTGTGAGGCTTTGACTTCCTGTCAGGGCTCCCTTCCCAGTCTGAACTCTGGGGTACAGATGTGGGGACCCGCATGGAAGACCCCCCCTAAGATTATATTCCACCAGCTTAGGTTAAAAACTTCTCCTTTCCTTGTCCTTGGACAGTATTGCTGCCACCACCAAGTGATTTAAACAAACATTCAGGGAGGGGCCACTTGGAACCCTATTTCCCCCCGAAACAAAATCCCACCAAGCCCCTTCACCCCCTTTCCTGGGGAGGCTTGAGAATAATACACCAACCGATAGGTTTACAAAGTGAGCACAGACAAAAACCTTGGTTTTTAGGACACTGAAAATCAATCAGGTTCTTAAAAGAAGAATTTTATTTAAAAAAAAATAAGTAAAAGAATTGCACCTGCAAAATCAGGATGGAAGATAACTTTACAGGGTAAATAAAAAGATTTAAAACCCTGAGGATTCCCCTCTGATTCTGCTTCCCAGTTACAAAACAGGAATAAAATTACCTCTTAGCATAGGGAAAATTCACAAGCTAAAACGAAAGATAATCTAATGCATTTCCTTGCTATTACTTACAATTTTTGTAATTTTAGATGTATCATTTCAGGATCTTTTTAAGAGATGTTTTTTCCTGCACTGGTCCCTCTCTCTGTCCGAGAGGGCACACACAAAGAGAGCACAAGCAAAATCCCCCCCCCCAACAGTTTTGAAAGTATCTTCTTTCCCATTGGTCCTTCTGGTCAGCTGCCAACTAGGTTAATTGAACTGATGAACCCCTTACAGATAAGTGATTCTGTACCTCTGGCCAAGACGGATTTTATATTACTGCATACATAAAGGTTGTTACCCTTCCCTTTATATTTATGACACATCCATTGGTTCTAGTTCTGCTTTTCTCCATTAGATTAAAGAGCCCTTTCATTTCCAGTGTTCTCTCCCTGTGAAGCTGCTATCCCCCGTAATCAAGTCACTTCAATCTATTTAGCTTATCAAAAAGATTAAGAACTCTTTCAGTCTCTCACTTTCATACATTTTCTTCAGCCCTAGAATAATTTTGGGGGCTCTTCTTTGTACCCTCTCCAGTTTTTCAACTGTCTCTTTGAACTGGGGACTTTAGAACTGTGCTCTGTATTCCAGCGTCAGTCTCACCAGTGCCATAACCAGACTAAAATCACCAATCAGAGGGATAGCTGGCCTAATACTGTGAAGGGAAACAGTTTTCTTTAATGTGCAGCATAAAGGTGAAGAAAATAGCAGCATTTGACAGTAAGTACATTGCATTAGCCGTTTGCCACAGAATCACATTTGAAGTGCCCGTTAGCCAGGATTTCAACATTTGTGCACCTGCATAAAAGCACAAGCCTTTCCACTGCTCCATTATGCATGACCGCATAATTCAAGGCTCATTTTGGCTCTCACTTACCCCAGCGTACGTTCAGCGTAACTGGAAGCAGAACTGTTCTGCCTTCAAATGACTATAGAATTTTTCAGACACAAAAGAAAGATCAATAAGTGGGTCTCAGTTTTTTTCCCTCTGCCTCTCAATTTATTGCTAATAAGAATGTTTTGCATTTACACAGTTCCTTCCATCTCAGAGGGTCCTGAAGTGCTTTACAATCCTGTGATAACCTTTTGCACTCTCCTGTATGCACAAAGATACATACCATGAGGAATGGATTTTTCCATCAGGAAAATAGAGCCATCGCTGAAGTGGAATGTGGCAGCAGCTATTTTAAACAAAGCATAATGTAGTGATTGTGATGGAGCACTGGCCCCACCCAGGTGTAAAAAAGGGTTAATCTCAGTAGGGCGTAGTCGAGGTGAGTTCTTAGAGAGGCTGCGTGGGGTGCAGCCAATAGGAGAGAGGCTGCAAGGAGCAGCCAATCAGGGCCCAACAAGCTTACATAAAAGGAGCTATGAGGCAGAGCAGAGGTTAGTTGCTGCTGGGACCCCAAGGGGTGCCTAGTAGGCTGAAAAAAAGCTAGCACCACTGACACGTCAGTTGCTTGCAGGGACCAGGGGATCAAGAGAAAGCTTCTGGCTAGCTGAAGGGACTGAGCAGTTGTGTGCCCTGAGATAAGGGTGAAGAAGATGCTGGGGCTGTGAGGAAGTGGTTCAGGGGACTGTAGCAGCGGTGAGAGGAGTTAGAGGAGAGTCTCCACCACTCACCCCTGGAGAATTGGCATGATTCTTGGACTGAGACACTAGCCCCCAGAAGCAGGCAACACAGATGGGAGGGCTGAATCGCGAAGAGGGTGCAGCAGTTCCTGAAGCTGCAAGAGGCGCTGCAGGCAGCTGCAGAGATTGAGTGATCATGTGCAAGTCATGGACTAGGGGCATCGGCCTCGAATTCATCCCCAGAGTGACCAGCAGGAGGCACCAGTCCGGGAGCGAATGATACACCCTGTGACAGTGATACCTAAAAAAACTAATAATAGTTAGGACAGGAAAACCCAGTTGAGACGCACAAGAGCTTTTCACCGCTTCTTTAAAAATGGACTCATTCTATTATCTCCTTGCAAGAGCCATTTTTCCCTAAACTTTTCCCCTCATTAAAAATGAAAAAATCAGAGTGCAAAGTAGGCATACCGTCGAAGTGGGGCCCAGCCAGTGGGAGCAGAAAAGTGAAGTCTTCCCATTTTACTCTAGCCATTGCTCACTGTTTCTAAAAATAATTAAATATAATAGTTTGTACATTAATTCTTCATTCTTCTCCTAACTTCGGAGGAGGGACAGGGTTACAATCCTAACTCCATTGGTGCCATGCTACATAACTGTGGCATCATCACCCTGACGGAGCAGTGAGGGGCAAAGCCAAGGAGGTGTGCTTTACAGCATATTCTATGTGCATTTCCAGTTGGAAACCTGCCCGAATTCCTACTGGCTGAAGCTTCTATTCTCTTTTGGTTCTTATATCTCTCCCATCAGGGTGATATTTTTATAGCTTTTAAGGCCAGAAGGGACTATTTTAATCACCTGCATAGCAAAAGACATAGAATGCCACCCCGCATTCTGGCAGCAAGCCCCTATCTCGTGGTTGAGCTGGAGATTATTTGTAGAAAAGCATCCAGTCTCTGAGCACCTCAGTAATTTCTCATTGGCAGCTGTACAGACCTTTTTGTGTTTTTGAGACACCTGCATGGTAACTTTGCTCCTCAGAGATCCCTACTTCGGGGTGGGTATGTGTGTGACATGGGTATGTGTGTGACCCAGGGACAATCTGAACTGTGTCCCCCTCAGTTCTCCAACTTGATATGGAAATTGTGCACATAAAAGGAAAAGAAAACATGATGGTAGATGCCCTGTCCAGGAAAGAGGGCCCCGACCTAGTGCCTCTGGGTAAGCCAGTGGCTAACCCTCCTGCAGCTTTGTAAGGGGGGCGTGTGACAGACAGTGCCCTTATGTTCACCCTATTTACGAGACTATAATACATTTTGGACAAAGTATGCCTTGTAAGAGATCATTTGAAAACTCATAATCTGCTGAATATTATCGTCCAGTTAAAATGTGTGCCAATATTGCATGTAAAGTTATAAGATTCTGTTGTATGGTGTTACTGAGATATGTTGCAATTCTAGAGAACACCAACAGACCAGATCCTCAGAGAAAATACGCAAACTGGCACCTCAGCCAGGTATCAACAAGATCAAATGGACTATTCCCTGGTTAAGTGCCATTTTTTGGGTTTGGGTGCCTGTTTACACTGCTTCCCACACACTCCAGCATGTAAAATATTCCTTGATACACTGCAGAGCAACACCAGCAAATTCCTTGTCCCAGACTTTCCCCCCAAAACTTATGTCCTGTACTGTCCAGCACTCGCCTGGACAATACAAGTTCACATAAAGTCTGTCATTTTATTAATAGAAAATGATATGCAGAAGCCTTGTTATCCCAAATGGAGTTTCCCACACACTTCAATCCAAACACACCGGTTCTGATCAAACAACTTTATTAGCTACAGAAAGATAGATAGATTTTAAGTGAGTACAAGTAATGCAGTATAAAAATCAGAATTGGTTAGAAATAAATAAAAGGTAAAAATGCAACTAACCCCTAACTTTAAAAGCTAAAAGAATTTAAAGCAAAGGTCTTTCTCTCACCACATGCTCTAGCAGACTTACAGGCTATATTCCTTCAGCCCAGACCCCTCCCCACAGTTCACTGTTACTTTCCTTGTCAATATCTTTCCAGGTATTGAAATTAATCTGGTCTGCAGTTCCCTGGGTCCTCTTTGTTTCCCTTTATAACGACACCTTGTTTGCCCTTCTCCAGTCTTCCAGGACCTCACCCGTCCTCCATGACTTCTCAAAGATAATCACTAATGGTTCTAGCTTCAGCTAATTCCTTAAGTACATAAGGATGAATTTTATTAAGTCCCGTTGACTTGAATACAGCTAAATTAGCTAAATATTATTTAACCTGGACTTTCCCTGTTTTGGTTTGCATTTCTTTTGTTCGTATTCAATGTAAATATCTGGTCACAATTAACCTTTTTATGTTGAAGACTGAAGCAAAGCAGACATTAAAGTGCTCTGCTTTCTTGATGTCATATTGTTAGCTCGCCTCCGACACTAAGTAGAGGGCCTACAATTTCCTTTGTCTTTCTCTTGTTTTTAATGTAGTCATATTATAATACTAATCCCTTTGAGAGCTAGTGGAGAAAAGCACCATATGAGAACTAAGTATTTATTGTGGTATCACTACGCGCCGTATGACTCTCTCTCGTAGTTGGAATTTTAATCAAGAAATTTTGCTTTTAGGGTCTGATCCAATGGTCAGGTAACTCAGTGGGAGTCTTCCGATTGACTCGAGAGTTGGATTAGGACCCAAGTTTAGGTTATGCCGTTCCTGTTAATTTCGAAGAGGCCCTTGCTTTACCCATGGACTTCTAGTGGGCTGTGGATTTGCCCTAAAATGAAACTGTTTTTCCAGAGAACTGGGGCTTATTTCCAGTGAGCTTTCCTGCTGAATAAATAAACTGCCCTGTACTTTTGTACAAAGAATGACAGTAAAATGGGGGAGTGGGAGTTCAGGACAGAATGTTAGACTTCCTCTGGAATGTCCCATCTCGTGGTGTTTGCAGCATGTTTTCTTTTCATGCCTAGTACATTTCCCCCCCGCCCCCCATAAACAAATCCAATGCAGCCTGAAGTCTGCGCTGTCAGAATTTTGCAAACCTTTGAGGAACAGCTGAGCAGTGATGAGGGCAGTCAGCCTGGCTGCTTGCATGCTCTGTAACTCAAATAGATGTTAAGTGCTGTGTAGTGCAGCTCTGTCAGTCCCAGGGTATTGGAGAGACAAGGTGGATAGGAGAATAGAAATCAGGAAGCAGGTCCCTCTGCCCTATTCTTACCCTTACCACTCCCATCACAGAGCTCTCCTTCTGTCTACCATTTCGACCTCACGCTTCAGACATCCTATTCTGTGGAAGCTTGGCCTCTGTTACTAAAGCAAAGAAGCTCAGGATCAGGGATGGTTTACTTTTTCACTTTACTGCTTTCTTTCTGATGAAATGCCTTTGCAATATCACCAAAATCCACCCACCTCCTTGTATTTCACACACATTTTCTCCTGAGTCATGGATGCAGATGCAGTGTCCTCAGATTGCACTTCATGAAACACTCCTTTAAGTGCACCGTTCTGCAGGCACTGATGTTAAGAGCTCCCTGTCATGTGTGGGTTTTTTCAATATAGGCTTCAAAAGTACAAGGGGCGAGATACCAAGATAGGTGTGTAGATATAGGGAGAGACTGATCTCTTCTGCCAGCTCCTGATGTTCTTCCATGAGTCTGAAGCTACCATGAATTAAACTGTCAACAAAACTTTTGTGCATGAATTGCGTTCATGCAGAGAATTGAGTGGTTACTGGCTAGGTAAGCGCACCATCCATCTGCAGTGGCCTGTATCAGGGCACAATAGCCAAAGGTGTTCTACAATGCATTCTATCATCCCCTGTCGAAAGGTGTTGATTTTTTAACCCAGGTGAGTGACTGCTACTTATTGGACAACTACATATTTGGATTGGGTGGAAGTTGTACCTGTTTATCTTCCTGCCTCAATTCAGTCAAACATCTCTATTGAGAAAGGCACTAAGGCTTGTGCTTAAATACAATAGGTTTCAACACGTCTGATGTTAAGCAAGTGAGCAAATGGTTTGCTGAATCAGGGTGTAAATGCAGAGATCTGGGCCAATGGCTGCTCTACATGTACAAACTCGCTTTTTTTCTTTCTTACTAATTCGGGCAGAGGAGTAGTTGTTTGAAATTTTTACAATGACTTCCGAACACGACGTGATGTTGATGAGGGAGAATAAATAACTTTATTGAGGGAGAAACATCTCTGATCCAGCTCGTTAGCAGCATCCCTGGTTTCAAAAAGTAGTCGAGCCAGTGCTGAATTCATGCCAGCCTTAATACATCACTTTATTCACCCCTTTTTAGTGCCCATTAAATAAGACAAGGGAGATGGACTCTCTTACTGTAACAAAATATTGCTAAAGAGTCATATATGCATATATTTGCATGTGTATATATGCATGTCTATTTTATTGTTTGTACAAATGATCTCTAAAATGAATATATAAATAATATATAGCTTAATCTTACTATAGACATACGTGTTTATATATATATATATATTTACATATCTAACACTTCTGCCATTATGTTTCCAGTGTCTCAGTACAGGAAGTACTCCCTACAGGAAGTAGGAGCAATTGTAGAGAAAATACTGCTCAGCCCTAGCAACCCCTGGGGTAGAGCATGCTCAGTGCAGATATAGCCAGTGGAGAATAATGCTGCCAACTTCCCGCCACATACCCCGTCTCCCTCAGACCTGTAGCTTGGTGCAATTTGGGCATGTGACAGGAACAGGTGATGCCCTGACACCACATTGAACCCTAGTCCCCAGCCCGGTGCCAATTTTCCAAGCACCAGCTTGAAAGCGTGAGGGCGCTATAGCTTCTAAACAAAAACTTGTAATACTCTTTTTTTTTAATATGGCCAAAATAATGAATTTTTTCATAGATTTAACAATTTTCGCTGAAGCTTTTCCAAACAAGTCACACCCTGAAACATGGAAAATTTCAGCTTGAATGGGTACAATCTGGTAGAATGATAAGCAACGGAGAAATAATGTCTTGAAATGGCGTGTTGGATAATCTTAATATAGGTTTTGCTCCCAGCTCTGGCTATAACACAAAGTGTGCGTAAGTATCTATGTGTTAATGTGTGTGTGTGTATATATGTTATTCTCATCATATAGTTCTCTCCACTAACATGAATAGAAGAAAATTAACTTGAAAAACCCACTTCGACAGGAAGCATAAAATGGGGAGCTGTGTCCTGCAGCATGCTCCACGTCATTGGGACACCAGAGAAAAGCCTTCTTCTAAGATCGATGAGGCTGGAGTTCCACCAAAATTTGGGAGCCAGAGGGATGGAGTTGGGAGCAGTCATATCCCACACACATTGTTGTCGTGGCCCACAGATAGCTTAGTCAGAATTTCATAACTTCGTACTGCACAGCTGAAGCTTCGTACTGCCTGAGGAAGAGGCAGCTGGTGACAACACAGCTCTGGGCACAGTCTAGTGGAAGATGGAAGAGGCATTTTCCACTCCTCTGGGCAGAGGCAATGTATGTGTGTATGTGCGCGCGCGTAGCAGGGAACGTAGTGTCATCTGTCCCCCTCCAGATTTGCTTTTTGCCTTGCACTGACCATGTTCACACAGACTAAGCATGCTCAGAATCACAGCTGAAACCAGCTGCCCTCATTCTGCCTCGCGCAACTGTCACCAGGCACAGGTCATCGCTGGCTCAGGGACATAATTGTCCAGAGACCACAGTGTCCCGGGAGCCAGAGCATTGTTGCCATCTATAAGGGGTTAAGTAAGCCTCACAGACAGCTTACTTAAGCCATCTGCCTTTTATCATTGTACTTATGCCTTTAAAGGGATGTCTGGATGGTGGCGTGCATCTCCTTAGAAGGAGACACAAAACTGTGTATACGCAACATACTCACAGGTTGTCACATTATCTTTCAGACCCAGGTAGATGATGCGGAGCGGAGTAAGGATTGATATTATGTTTAAAGGCTTATCTCAGGGTAGAAGATGTCCCTTATGGCTTTCTAGACTAAGTGAAGCTGGTCAATTGCTGGGCACCCCACTGCGGGTCAATTCGGACTGCATTAAAAGCTAGTAATAATGCTGATAATACCAGGGTAAACATCTGTCCACTATTGCTACTAAATCCATTTCCCTACCGCTTTGTTTACTTCTCACCAGGCTGTAGTGTAATGAAGAAGAATAAATATAATAAATGTAATAAAAATAATAAAGAAGCTCAGCTGGTCTGTGCTCCAGATGTAATTTCTATGAGAAAGGCATGAACATAAGAGAAGCTGTGACCCGAAATCTACCTCACCCCAAGGTAACTGTGGAAAAAACAGTGCGCCGCAAAATTGAAAACAGCCGGTCCAGTAGTCTCGTTAGACGTATATTGTGTCTATCATAGATATGATCATAGAATCATAGAATCATAGAATATCAGGGTTGGAAGGGACCCCAGAAGGTCATCTAGTCCAACCCCCTGCTCAAAGCAGGACCAATTCCCAGTTAAATCATCCCAGCCAGGGCTTTGTCAAGCCTGACCTTAAAAACCTCTAAGGAAGGATGATGTCTTATACTAGGATGCCACAGATAGCAGGGAGTCGGTGCCCAAATGGGATGTTACCCGTTAAGATTTTCATGGAAAACCCTGTGTTTCCCTTCATAATTGAATAGGCAATGAAGTATCCTGGACCTGAAACTATAGACCTCTGTCTCTTACCTTCTAATTCCATGAGTATGGTAAGCATGATTATAAATGGTATTTCAGAGATTAGGAAGCTGGAAGGGACAATGCCATTAACCAGTCTGCCTTCCTATATAAAACAGGCCCGTGAATCAAACCTAAAAATCTGGTAGTACTCGAGCAGATAGTATAGAAAGACCAAGCCAATCGAATCAATTCTCTGTTCAATAAATTAAAGACACTGAGGACCTTTAGTCACATTTATATGCCATGTTTTCTATTTCAATATTTTTTAGCTCCTCTTTGAACTAGATCGTCCTACATTTTAATGTTCTTTCCTCATTTGTGGTGCCTGATTTCAGCATGCTGCGCAGACTGTATTGCTGTACAGACTGTCCAGCAAGAAGTACACCTCAGGGTGTAAAGGCTTAGCAGAGCAAGGACGAGGAAGCTCATTGTGGTGGGAGATGTGCTTTAGCCACAATTGAAGCAGGGCAGCTGGCTCAGACCCATCCCCACATCAGCAGAATTTTACAGCACGCTGGAAACAGCCCTACCAAAAACACAGGCCTGCAACTGAGAGGCACACATGCTTTGATGTCTTAATTTACTTCAGCACATTACAAACTCCTTTCTGAAGGAAGGCATCATTATTATTGCCACTTTACTGTTAGGTAGAGCAAAGACAAGCGATTGGCCTTTTGGGACCAGACCCACGTACACTGACTCTCATTCCAGCACCCTTTTTCATATTTCCGGAGCGTCTGCTTGCCAGGTAGCAAGGGAACAATCTAATAGTGACGTCTTCGGAGGAAGAGACGTGATAGAGCAAGGGGTGAGGGTCAGCAAGTCGAGTAGACGAAGCACTGTGGTCACACTGATCGCTAATTGCATATGAAAAAAACCATTTCCGTATGCAAATCAAAGAGCTGTAAGTGAAAGGTAAAGCAAGTGGCAAGCTGAGGCTAAAATTTGAGATTTGAAAACCGACACTAGAGTTACTACTCTTGGGGTATGATTACCAGCTGCGTGAGTATACTCTCACTCGCTTGCTGGCCTGCTGCGATCTAAAATAGTAGCATGTCTACCGTGGGGGGGGGGGGGGTACTCAAAGCAGCTAGTCTGTGCTGCTGCATTACCATTTTCAACACACTAGCTTAATTAGAGGTAGTGGAAGTGAGCTGTAGCTCACGAAAGCTTATGCTCAAATAAACTGGTTAGTTTCTAAGATGCCATAAGTACTCCTTTTCTTTATGTCTACATAAACTGCCAATCGCACCGGAGCTCAAAGTGTAGAAGTAGCCTGGGGTGAAATTCTGGCTCCATGAAGGTCATTGAAACTCTAAGGACTTAATTCTAATTCACGTCAGGTCCCTCTTTTATGTTCTAGTCCCAGAGGCAATTTTAAATAAAAAGGCTTTCCAAAGCTGTAAGTAGATATTTTATCTATCTTTTTTTTCATAATTTTTTCCGCTCCATTTCTCTGCCCCTGCAGCTTTGCACCTTGGGCACCTGCCACCCTGGTTTCAGCCCTGGGGGTTTCGAATAATGTAATGTAGTCAGCCCATTAGAAAAGAGAACTTTCTCTTTCCCCAGCCTTCGAAGCCTGGCAAAGCTTGCTGGTCTGACGGCCAATAGACCAAGAGCGAGGAGGGACGGAATTTCCAGATTCTGGGCCCAGCCAGCAGCGCCTTCCAGTGCACGTACTTTGACTGTCCTAGTATCACACAGTAAAGCCGTGATTTCCATGAAGGGTAGGACCCACCTAGGGCTTTATAGCTATGCCTACACCTTGAAATACACCCAGCAGTGAAATGGAAGGTCAGTGCAATGCATATGCTCCAGGAACATAGGTGGCTGCACTGTGCACTAACTAAAGAGCCTGATAGTTCTGTGGTGTATCCTTGTGCACAGTGCATTGCATTAATTCCATCTGGAGCAGGCAGCTGTCAGAAAGTCAAAAACTCCAGAGTAGTACTCCTAGAAAAGGGGGGGAACAAAGTCCCATACAAGCTGTCTTTGAGAAATGGGCAGTAGAAGTGGCTGAAATGGTATGTTAGATTCTAGTTTAGCTTTCATATCTGTACTTGTTTGTTAGCAGGAACATTTACCTAGTAGCGTTTCCTTTGCTTTTCACATTTGAGGACTCAAAGCCTAAGGCGAGACATAGCCTTTTTTAATTAATGTATAACAAATTATCTTTATGCTTGTTTAGCATTTTCCAGCCAGAACACTCCAGGCATTTCCTAGTGTAGACTTACAGAATTTCAATTTTCTACCAATTTAAATTTTCGCAGTTACTTGAAAATATGGGGACAATTATTTATTGACAATAGAAACTGAGATTAAAAAAGTCCATTTAAACACAAATTGCCAAAATCAAATGTCAAAACATACAAAATAAATATCCTTAAATAAACAAATCATACCTGTTTTTACTATTCATTTTCGGGTCTATTTTTAATAAGCATGGAAACATTTATTTTATCATTTTGTATGTTTACAGTGAAATCGACCTTAATCGACATATAAAATCGTTTCAAGCCTACGGTTATTTTAGCACTTTCCCCAGAGTTTTACAGCTTCAAAAGTTTGCTATTGATAGTTGATTACGGAATTTCACCACTGCCTTCATTCATTTGGGTGGCAGGGTGGTGACAAAAAAATTAATCTAGTATTGTGTGAACTAGCGCCCATAGATGTCAGGTTTATATTATGCTTCTACCGATTCCAGAACAAATCTATAGCTGTCCCTTTAATTAACACTTGGGACATACATTCAAAAAAATAATACACTATCCATTGGTAATCTAGCTGTGAAAACGTTGGTTGAAGTGACTCGCCCAACCTCACAGAGGAAAGCTGCAGCGCGTGTAGCAGAATCCAGTTCTCCAGATCAGCAGGCAACTGCTTTAACCACGAGAAGCTCCATGTTCTTCCTGCCAACCCCTGCCTTAAATCACTACCCACTTGCCAACTTTTGCAACTAATCAAGCAGTTGCCCTACAGAGAGCAGTATTCCTGACATTTCTTGTAGATGAGTGTTTGACTTTGCAACCAAAATCATGGACTTTTAATTTAGTTTTTTATGCAATATGTATATATAATGTGTGTGGGCATAGACATGTAATATTTCAAGCAGGGGGTTGGACTAGATGACCTCCTGAGGTCCCTTCCAACCCTAACCTTCTATGATTCTAAGTGTAACATACTTCACCATTTCTTCCAACCTCCACTGCCATCTTCTGGACAAGACGCGCAATTGGCGTCTGCATTTATTTAGTTGGGACATTTTATAAGAAAAATGGAATAAAAATTGCCATTTCAGATTTTCATAGCACTTTTCAAGCATTCTATCATCTGTCATTAGACCATTGCAACGTACTGTAACCACGTCATGATTTTTGTCATAAATCGTCAATATTTGTTGTTTTTCTTAGTATTCCTCTCTTAGAATAATATTATAATGGGGAAATCTCAGCTGCCATTTTTCATAGATTCCAAGGCTGGAAGGGACCATTGTGGTAATCTAGTCTTACCTCCTGTGTTACAGTCCAGAGAAGTGCCACAAAATAATTTCAAGAGGTAGTAGTTTAGAGAACCACCTAATGTTAATTTATAAGTTGTTAGTGATGGAGAATCCACCATTACCCTTGATAAATCGTTCTAATGGTTAGACTTTTACCTCGTTTGTATTTTGAATTTGTCTAGATTCAGCTTCCAGACGTTATCAAATATTGTTATCAAATATTGTTATCAAATATTTTATGTTATCAAATATTGTATGTACAAATAATGTAAGTATGTTATCAAATATTGTTATCAAATATTTGTTTTCCAGGTATGTACTTATAGTTTATAATCAAGTCAGCCCTTAGGATTTTCTTCCTTGAACTAAGACTCAAGAAAGTCACACGATCAATAATGCTTGTTTTCTAAACTTTTTAATGCTCTTCCACGAAACATCCCAAATTTATCAATTTATCTCCAATTTATCAATTTATCAAATTCGGGGGGACAGGCAGACGCAAGATATTGGAATGCTTTAGATTGGCAATACTGTTTGATTATTCTATATCTTCATCTAGGTTACACAAAGAGATCAACTTTGAGTCGTAAAATTAAGCACGTACATAAGAGGTGATTTTTCAGAAGAATTGGTTACCCACAATGCCCATTGTGTTGCCCAAGGTCCCACAGCAAGTCAGAGGCAAAACTCGGGATTAGGATTTGGGTGGGCCTATTTCCCAGTATTTGCTCACGCCAAGCGGTGGCGCTAAAATGACATGTGACATACATATTATGATGGGGGAAAGACTAAAATAAGTACAAAAATGACGAGAGAGAGAAAAGTGCCCTAGACATAGAGGAATTACAGCGAAGATAGCAGCTCAGCAAAATTCCCCACCAAAGTGCCTTAATCTTGGCTCGGAATGGCCAGGGTAAGGAGGAGATGTTTGTCTAGTCTCAATGCACAGACAGGCCATATCCTCTCACCTGAAAGAGCCAATCACTGTGAGAAAGTATTTCTCCTTTCTCTCATCTCCAGGTCGGAAGGCGCTTTTCATGGGAATAAGGCACATCCTGGGTCATCGAATCGAGGGCCTGTTGTATAATCCCATTAATAACTATATCAAGCTCCCTCTTCCTGTCCCAGTGCCTCTCAAACAGGGACTGAATTGTGCTGGGTGGGTGAGAGAAACTGCCTAGTGCAATTCTTTCATGGGACTTGATCACTTGGTCCAAATGGGTCACAATGAGGAATTCTACTGGATCTCTGATCCTTGCTTCCAACATAGTGGTGGTAGCCAAAGATGCGTTTTGTCCATCTCTACTTGGCAAGGTTGATGAAATGATGATCCAGGCCTGTCATTTTCTTGTAATATTTTTGAGGCATCTCAGGACCTCTCCATTCCCTAGCTTCTGCCTATTTCTCCTTTGTACAGGTGCCTTGGTTGGCATCAGGGTAGGGTTAATATTGTTGGCACCATATGTTCTGCGGTTCCTCTACCTGGCTGCCCTGGTCTGTTAACCTGTTGGTTGGGAAGTTACTTTGTCGCCCAACCAACATGTAGTTGAGTCTCTGCTTTCTTTTAATCTCTGATTTAACTCTGATTTAACTCTTAAGAGGTAGAATGTGCATAAAAAAATATCCATATCCGGCGTTGTCTTAAGAATGGGCAGCAAAAATCTTGGGACGCATATTAAACATGGTACGTCAACCATAATCTGATTATTCCACATCTACTATTGTGGATTTCTTACAAGTCAGCTGATGCTGGCCACTGTTAGTGACAGGATACTGAGCTAGATGGCAATCCCTGTGTTCCTAACAATGTATGTTCCTTTCTCTGCATTTTTAACTGGGCCATGTGTCAGTGTTTCCATGATGAGAGGAACTGGACAGTCATAAGTGCCGCCTTTGCAGATATCGAAAAAATATAACGTCAGGGACTGGAGTGCAATGGGTTGATTTAGCCACAAAACCAAAACAGAATGCAATAACATTTATGCGATAGATCGACTGTTACAAGCGAAGAGAGTGGATTTTGGTATGGGAAATTATTACCTGCATCTCAATACAGTATTGAAATGAAGAGCGGATTGTTTTTTTTTAATACAGATATTATTATCCATTGTGCAGCATATTTGGAAACACTCCATTTTTCAAGGCACTTTTTACTTAATCCTCACAGCGAGAGGATTTCATTTTAATCCGGATTTCAGATTTAGATTGATAAGAATTACTGTCTGTTTTTCCAGAAGGGAAATGTGCCTTCCACAATTCATGGAACCTATTAAAATGGACATGCATGTCTCCTAATCATGCAGGGAGAAGTAAGTAAGATTTTTCGTTCTTATTGAACATTTCAGATTACCAATGGCTATCTAATGTAGCTGTAGAATATATAACACAGTATTTTCTTGCTGTGAATTTTCTCATTTTGCATTTCACATGCTTCATCTGAGGAAAAATGAACCCTGAATCTGTTTTAATTTCGATAATGGTCCTTTTTTTAAAAAAGGAATTTAAACGTATGTATTCCATATATTTGTTCTGTGTTGAATGGTATGTTTGAGTGATCGTTTTAAATGTATAACTAATGTTGAATTGAACAGTGCTTGTGCTAATTAAAATCTTACGCGATCGCAAAAGAAATGTGAGCAATCTCACATTATAAATCCTATATATAATCACTATGCATGGTATAAGCACATTAAAGTCTAGGTACATAGTTCGTACGCTAATAGTTTAATATGTATGTGTATATGTTCTAAGTATATAAATATGTGCTATAATAGTTGTGTATCTGTATACCTACATAAAATATATAAAATATTGCACATAAAAACTAAATTAAGAAGGCCATGATTTTGGTTTCAAAGTCAAACACTCATCAACAGGAAATGCCAGGAATATGTTTTTCGGTGCAACCTTAATTCAAGTTCCTTGCGCATATGCGTAACGAGACAGAACTTAATTACATTTTTCCACAGGACCCCTGCTTCGTACACTGCTCTGGATGGACCCGCTCAGGAGATGAATCAGGGTTGTGTTGTGAAAGAATACTGCTCTCTGTAGGGCATCTGCTTGGTTTGTTTCAGAAGTTGGCAGGTGGGTAGTTAATTAGGCAGGGGTTGGCAGGAAGAAAATGGAGCGTCTCGTTGTTAAGGCAGTTGACTGCTACACGCGCTGCAGATTTCCTCTGTGAGGTTGCGCGATTCACTTCCACCAAACTTTTCATAGCTAGGTTACCAATGAAGTTTTCCTCATTTTCTGTTTCTGACTGGATATTTCCGGGCTGATTTCCAGAAGTGCTGAACATTCACAGCTGCAACTGAGCTGCAATGTGAGCTGTGGCATGAACATATAAAGTGTCATATAATGCTAACCACGCTGAAAAATCAGGTCCTAGCCGTCTCAAATTGGCCATCCACAGTTAGTAGAAACTGTCACCTTCATCTCTGCCTCAGCGCCCCACTTAATCATATGCATGTCTCTCACAGCGGTGTTGTGGAAATGAGTTCATTAATGCTTGTGTAGTATTCATATACCATTCTGATAAGCACCATAATAATAATGCTATACTCAAAGGATGCCTTGAATAATGTGTCCTACATAAGGACCACACACTAAAAAATGAGGCTCAAACGACATATCAAATAGCTGTTCATTCATAGAGCATTTATCCATCCTGGGCACTGAAGGAGGCACGCCTCATACGGCTAAAATAATATTTGAATTAACGACCCACACACAAAGAGTTTGTTAATTATATTGATAGAGGCTGCCTGAATTGTAGTATTTTTTCTAATATTTGAGTGCTTGACTTTGCCATGTTAATAATGTTCCTTTGACACATAATATGTTGCTTTTAACTGCTACACTTCAATGCCAGTCTTGAATGTTCCATTCCATATCTGCCTCCAGGTTCTTGGGGTTTTTCGTTTGGTCAAAACGGCTCTGCTGTTTCCAAAAGCGAACTTAGGGAATAATCTATTTGTGTGCGGTTTGTGCCTCATCTGCTGTAAAATCACCTGGGGGCATACTGATCATCCCCACCTCCCGGGCTTTACTACACTCGAATCCGCTTTTATATATTTCTTCTGAGTTCGCCACCAGTAAGGGCCTCCTATGTTACCACAGCAGGCACCCCTCATAGCACGGTTCTCTTGGGCGCACACGCGGGGGGGGGGGGTACCTGTACCAAGGCTACAACCTACCACCCATACTCGGTATATTTCCAAAGCAAAGTTTTCACAGTATAAGATGTTTAGAATATATCAATACAGAATTGCACTCAGTTATTTTGCTGTGGGACAGGAATTAGCCAAAAATCTGTATTAAACTCTAATCTTTTGCCATATGTCTCTTCTAACTCATGTTCTAATACACTCCTGAACCCTTGTATGATGTTCCAAATGCCAATGAAGTCAGTGCCATGGTATATAACATAGAGGTGTGATCTGTACACTTAAAAGGCTCAGACAGTCTTTTTTTCTGCCTGGTTGTCAACTCTGAAATCCTCTGGTGGCAGGTATGCTTATATATGTATATTTTTGAATTAGGTTGTCTAGAAGCTGCTTGCATGACTCACGTTATGAGGAAACATACACTGTAGAGCCAGAGAAAATGACTGGAAAGATCTGAAATTCTATGTATAGTCAAATCTCACCTCTTTGGTGAGGAGATGGAAGTAGTGTGCAGGGAGCGGCAGGTGGCATGCGTCAGTTTCCTGCTTCCAGCTGTCTGAATTATTAAAAGTTTCCTTTCTAACCAACCCCTTCTCTCATACATATAGACTTCAACAGGTCTCTGAGTACAGCAGCACTCAACACTTCCACCGTTCACCTCTGTTTTTTCCATCAGCTCTCCCTCCTGGATGAAAGACGGCTGACAGAGGCACAGAAAGCAACTAGAAAGGTAAGAAGAAGTACTTGTGGCTCCGTAGACTAACAAATTTATTTGAGCATAAGCTTTCGTGAGCTTTCATAAGCTCACGTCATCCAATGCATACAGTTGGGAGATTTTATATACACAGAGAATATAAAACAGTGGGTGTTTCCATACAAACTGTAACAAGAATGATCAGGTAAGGTGAACTATTACCCTTGAGGGGGGAAACAAACCTAAGCCTTTTGTAGTGATAATCAAAGTGAGCCATTACCAGCAGCTGACAAGAAAGTGTGAGGCTGGGGGGCAATAAACATGGGGAAATATTTTTACGTTGTGTAATGACCCATCGACTTCCAGTCTTTATTCAAGCCTAATTTAATGGTGTCCAGTTTGCAAATTAATTCTAGAATGTACGAAGGTGGGGTAAAAACACAAAACATATATGTGTGAAGGATGTGGTTTACAAGGCAAAGATTGCAGATCCAGAGGAGGCTCTTTAATAATCCTGATTATTATCTCTAATGAGGAATTATATTTATTGTTGTACACAAAAGGGGCTAATTATTTAATTGCTGTTCCTACATGCCATAATCTTCAGACGACATTGGAAAAGCAAAAGTAGTGTGTCTTTTTATTTATGACAGTTATTTGTAATGTCTAGCCGTAAATGTTGGTTGAGGGACAACATGTGTACCACCACAGATTTATTTAGTAATCATACACGTGTGAAATATTTTCTGTGGGGCATGAAGTCCTTTGACTTCATGAGACACTAGGCTGGTAAACTTTAAACTGTGATCCAATGGGGGTGGCATCATGAATATTTGCATTACAGCACACCTAGAGACGCCGACTTACCTCGGGCCCCTTGGTCTACATGCTGAACGGACCAGACTGTCACTTGCAGACTCAGAGCTTACGGTATATATATACCCACAGTACGCATCGTTCTTTCTATTCCCAGAATATAATTGTTACATTTAGTTTAAAAGCTCAAGCTGAAAAAGTGTTAGCAACCATCGCAGTTTCAGCTGCACAAAATGGGGGCCTTCCAGAGTATAGTCGCTTTGAGCTGGTAGGACTTTTCTTGTGGAAGAGAGTGAATGTTGCAGAAGAGCTACCATATAGCTGGGGCGAGAACAATTATAACTGAGTGTAACAGTTAAAAAACAAAGTATGAAAGTCAGTGGAAACTAGCCTGTGAAATATTTATTTTACGAAGTTGGGAACAACATTTGATTATGAGGCAGACCGAGCCCGCTTGCCTTTCTCTTCTTTTTAGCCTCGTTGTTATGGAAATAAAAGAGCAGTATACTTAATCCTTCTGTTTTTCCATAAATCATAACCAAATGGGACGTTTCTTATTTTCTGTAAGTTTACCATGCCCATTCCTATGTTCCTGGGCCTTGTCTCCTTCAGTACATTTTTTTGTCTTGTCCAGCGAAGTCCTAAGTAGGTGAATGAATGAGGTTTCTGCTATTTCATTTGTGGGACTATTCTACATTGTAATAACCCCCAGATTGGGAGCGCTTCTGAGCAGTGAATTTTGAATGCCTGTCTGGAAAACACTTCCCACATTGTGGGCACTACCGTAAACAAATAGTAATCACCAACAATAGCTGTCAGGAAGGTACGGAGATAGCCGAGCTGATACTGAAAACAATACATCTCCACAACTAGGAAGAAAGAGATCCCAAAACCTTCCTCTGAAACCCACCCTCTGCAAAAATTGTTAGCTACATTTAATCATGCCAAGACAGTTGGCTGAGACGTAGAAAATTAAGTTATTTTCATTCACATTGCCAAATACCTCTCTGTGTGATATACTGATTCAGCGGCAATGTGAATGAAAATAACTTAATTTTACTAAGCCTTCATTATCTGTCTCTTTCTTTCCAGCTATACTTTCTCTGCTATTCAGTTAGAAAATGCTCTTGATCTGGTTGTTTATGTGTCTGGAATCTTTGTGAATTCACTATAGCTTTTGTGACGTGCTGAGTTGTGGACTCTAGAGGGCACATTCTCATTTGTAGTAAGGCCCCTTTACACCATTCCGGCAGCGTAATGGGCCCTATAACTGTGTGTGACATATTTCCCCAGGGTGCAACTTGGAATTGGGGTACCGCTGAGCCCTCTTTCCTCCCAATCTCGGCCGCCTCACACTTTGAGGCTATGACCAGCTGCAATCCTCTCCAGCTCTTGCATTTACACAACCCCAAACAAGGAGTGACACCCAGCTGTAGTTACATGCCTGCTTTCGCCAGCCACTCATGAACCAACAATAGTCTCCAGCCAGTTTCCCTCTGCTCCCCAGCCTAGGACCCCAGAGCTGTACAGTCTTGCCCTGGTCAACAGCCTGATTTTTGTAAGTTTGTTACCCAGTCTACCCGTCCCTCAGTGTGTAGAGGACTATTCACGATTCCCTATTCCTGAACACGATTCCCTGTTCCTGACTTACTAAGAAAACTTTTTCTGATCCTGAGCACTCCAATGATTCTGGATCCATAGACAGTGAATGCAGAATGGTAGAAGGAGCGGTGACTGTTGGAGCTTGTCTATGCTGAGCCCCAATTAGCTCAAGGGGGTCATTGTTGACATAAGGCATCCTTGCCTGGGGTTAAACACTGCATTCCCCAGATCCCTCTAGCTGGGGGGGGGGGGGTGAGAAGCCATGGGATTGGGAGTCACAGTTCCCTAATTCAGCACTGGTCCCCAGGTCTGATGTGCTGACTACCACCTATGATCTGCAGGTTAGCTCTGGTCTACACTACAACTTTAGGTCGAATTTAGCAGCGTTAGATCGATTTAACCCCGCAACCATACATACATGAAGCCATTTTTTCTCAAATTAAAGGGCTCGTAAAATCGATTTCTGTACTCCTCCCTGATGAGGGGAGTAGCACTGAAATCGAAATTGCGAGGTCTAATTTGGATTAGTGTGGATACATATCGATGGTATTGGCCTCCGGGAGCTATCCCAGAGTGCTCCACTGTGACTGCTGGGGACAGCACTTTGAACTCAGATGCACTAGCCAGGTACACAGGAAAAGCCCTGGGAAATTTTGAATTTCATTTCCTGTCTGGCCAGCGTGGGCAACTGAGCAGCACGTGACCTTGGAGCCCCCCCAGAATGTTTTTATGGTCCCCCTTCATCTCTGTCCCTGAGTTTATGGCAGATTAGAAGGTTAAAAAAATAGCACTCGCTATGACATATTTTCTGGGCTTATGCAGTTCTCCTGCACTGAGAGGGGGACACACCTTAATGCGTTCATTAGTGGAGGCCAGGAAACAGCTGAACAGCAAAACTATCAGGCCTCACTACCGATCCGGACTGAGCCAGGTCGCTGTGTGAAAGCACTCCGCGCTGTCGGTCTTGGGCGAGGGCATGACTGCTTTGTGAGCAGGAAGGCCACAGAGCTAGACATTGCATTAGGTAACTTCTGTAGTGAGAGAAAACATTCCTCTGCATTTGGCAAAGTCTGTGGCAAAAAAAGAAAGCCTTGTGAGACACCAAACTATTAATACTACATAACAACAGGTTACATAAAGTATAATAGCGAACACATGAGGGATACATTCAAGTCAGATTTCTGTATTGTAGTGGTTATCACGTTCACCAAAACATGTGAAATGCTCCCCGGTTTGAGACTGCGTGGAAACAGGTCCGTATTCCTTTTTTGGACTCCCCCCTGCATTTTAGTCTTAGAACAGACTACACTGTGAAATTTTACTTTGAATTATATAAATTATAAGTTAAATAATACGGAAGCTCTTGCTAAATTAGTTATAGTTCCACGGTCCTTACTATTTCAACTGCTCTGATAAATTAACATTTTTGTTTGGGACGAAGGAAAATTTTCATGAAGACTTTTTTAGGGACTAAATGCTATCTAGGACTCTGAAATAATCTTAACGTGGCCCATAGAGTGCAATCTTTCGTTCTGGATTTGTCATTCCAAATGCTACTTACTACTGTCCAGGCTTCATGAGCCGTGGGAGTAAGGGGCAGGCTGGGGTAGATGCAAACGCGCGGTGCTGATGGCTGGGAGAGTAGCCTGAGGCAGAAGCCTCTAGCTCGCATGATATTCCAGGTAGAATTGAATCTCCATGAGATGAAATTTAAAGAAGCGAATGACCTGGAGTCAGACCCATTCGAGGATAGCTATGTCTGTCCAGGTGCCCCTAATTGACCTCACCAAGGTCTGTCAGGAGCACCCTGGAGATGTATGACGTCTATGAGTCCTACTGCACTGTTTGCTGCGAAGGCAAGGAGCTGCTGCTGTGTCGCAATGCAGTACCAAGTCTGCCAACAGCACCCAGGATACGTAGAGTGACGGTTACCTGAGTGGGCTCCATGCTTGTTGGGGTAAGACCCTGGCTTTCAGGAGCCGGCGGACAGAGTTCCGGACTGGCAGCTCAGCCCACTGCCGCCTGGGGCTCTACCCGCTTTCCCCACTCAGCCTGCTGCCTGCTTGGGGTTCTGATCATCCAGGCAGGCAGCGGGCTGAGCGGGGCCGGCAGATGGGACCCCAGAAAAAAAGCGTGAAACGATTGCTGTTGCTTTCATGGAGGGAGGGGAGCTCCCGACAAGATGTACCCCGAACCACCCACAACAAAGTTTTTGTCCCATCAGGCATTGGGAGCTTAACCCAGAATTCCAATGGGCAGCGGAGACTGCAGGAACTGTGGGATAGCTACCCACAGTGCACCGCTCTGTAAGTCAATGCTAGGTACCGTAGTGGGGACGCACTCCGCCGACTTAACGTGCTTAGTGTGGACATACACAATCAACTGTATAAAATCGAATACTAAAAATCGACTTCTATTAAATTGACCTAATTTCATAGTGTAAACTTGGAGCTATGACTACCGAGGTACTGACCCTACCTTGGAGCTCTTTCAGGGAGCTAATACATGATTGTTTAAGACCTTTTTCTCAAACTAGAAGCCAGCTGTTTATAGGGTGCTGGCTTGTCTTAACTGCATTAGTTAAGACATACCTAAAAATATATGATACATAAAATGAACTGTTTTCCTGATGTTATTTTCCACGTCAATAGTTGTTGCAGTTCCCAGAGAAATGTTATGTGAGGAAAGGCGTTCTGTGGGGTGGTGACTTGAAATTGTGATGAACTTTGAGAATTCCTGGTCCACAACACTGTAGCCTTGTGCGTGACAGTGCAGTTTGCCCCATTAGGCCTACTGATTCTTACACCAAAGTTGTTAGGGTTGCCAGGCGTCCAGTTTTTGACTGAAAAGTCCAGTCAAAAAGGTTGTCTGGTGACTCCAGTTAGCACCATTGGCCGGGCATTTAAGTCTGGTCGATGGTGCAGTGCGGTTACGGCAGGCTCCCTGTCTTCTCTGGCTATGCACGGCTCCTGGACGCGGCCAGCATGTCCCTGTGGCCCCTAGGTGCAGGGCCAATCAAGGAAGCTCTGCGCACTGCTCCCCCGCCCCAAGTGCCAGCTCCACAGACCCCATTAGCTTCAAGATGCATCTTGGAACAGGACTTGCTGGCTGCCTCCGGGAGCCACACAGAGCCAGAGCAGGCAAGGAGCCTGCCTTAGCCTTTCTGTTCCATGGACCGGGAGCCACCTGAGGTAATTGCTGCCTGGAGCCTGCACCCCCTCCCACAGCCTAGCCCCCTGCCCCAGCCCTGAACCAAGTCCTGCACCCAAACTCCCTCCTGGAGCCCGCACCCCCTCCTGCAGCTCAAGCCCCTGCCCCAGCCCTGCGTCCCCTTCTGCACCCTGAATGCCTTATTTCTGGCCCCAACCCTGAGCCAGAGCCCTCCCCCCCCTCCCAGATCTCAACCCCCCGCCTCAGCCCAGTGAAAGTGAGTGAGAGTGGGGGAGAGCAAGCGATGGAGGGAGGGGGACGGAGTGAGTGGGGGTTGGCTCTCCTCTAGGCCTTTTCCAGACTCACATTATCTGATTCTTCCTCACTGGAAGTCCAATATCCTGGACAGCTTCCTATCAGTCTACTGCTGACGGAATCTTATCTTCTAGTGCTTCAGTCTGTCTGGTAGTTGTCCCTCCCCTCTGAGCTGCAGCCTTCTTATCCTCCAGCTGTTGCTGGCCCAGAAATTAGCTACAGCTGAGGAGATAGCCAGCCAACCTGATAACTCCTGCATGGCCGTCATAGAACAGGTTCTACGCATCCCTGACAGAGGTGTAATAGTTTTATCTTAGCAAAGGTAATGGAAGCCAAGTGGAAGCCTGTAACATTGAAATATGTGTTTTCCTTCCTATATTATGCCCAATACACTACATATAGTTGTAAAATATGCTTACATTTTTTATTCCTCTTGTACAGATACACTAGAGTACATGCAAGGAGGCAGAAGATGCATGTCCACTACTTAATCTGGATTTGGATTAACTTCTCCTTTGGTGACTCTGAATTTCTTTACCTATGTCAGAAAATCTACCTTTGCAAAGAAGGGGCCAAGTTTGTGAACTGCTCTGGAGTCAATGTGACTGACAACTTCATCTTCCCGCCTGAGACCAAGCACTTGGATTTGTCCATCAGTAACCTGTATTCTGTTCCAAGCAAAGCTCTGAGATCCCTGTGGAAGTTACAAGTGCTACTTCTGAGTGGGAACTACATCACCAAAGTCGGAGAGAGTGCATTTAGCTCTCTAGAGAGACTCCAGAAGCTTGATATCCATAGAAATGAGATAACAGTGCTTGGAAATAGTTTTTCCACAGGGCTCAGTTCTCTCAGAGAGCTGAATTTGTCCTATAATAGGCTCCAGAAACTATATTACAGGAACTTCCAGCATTTTGAGAATCTTCAAACGCTCAACTTCCAAAATAACAATATCTCCTCCATAGAAATAGGAGCATTCCGGAGTCTGACCCGCTTGAGGCAGCTTCATCTTCAAAACAATCACCTCTTGAACCTCCACAATGGGGTCTTATCCATGCTGCAGCATTTAGAGGTTCTGAACTTGGAGGGCAACAGGATAAAGCTCATTGCTCCTGGGGTCTTTACCTCCTTGAATCACCTTACGGTACTTAACTTGGTGCGCAATGAAATTGAACATATCCGATTCAAAACCTTCCTAACAATGCAGACCCCTGGGACACACATCTTGCTCTCCTACAACTCCTGGTTCTGCAACTGTGATCTGCAGAGAGTCTTTACAAAGCTGCACAGTGTCAAGTGGCTGATCTTGGATGACTATGAAAACATGACATGCATGGAGCCGCAAGTCCTGAGAAACCTGTCCCTGTCATCGGTTGACACCCAGCTCTGTATTGCAGAGACTGTGACGGTTCTCATCATTACCTTCACAGTGTTCACTACTGTGGTGGCAGCCATTGTGATGGCTGAGAGGAACAGGAAGAAAAGGACAGGCAAGCACTGGAGTGAAGACAGTGACATCTCTTATGAATCACAAGACTGCATTTAGAGACTAATAAATTTATTTGTGAATAAGCTTTCGTGGGCTAAAACCCACTTCATCGGATACATGCAGTGGAAAATACAGTAGGAAGATATATACTGTGGCAGAGCTCCAACCTTTTCCCCGTGGGTCTCGCGCTTCCAAGTGGTTTATGCTAGCTTCAGAGGCTCACTGCAACCCGCCACGTAGCCCTTCTCTCTCTACGGCCAGGAGTACAGTCTACTGAGCCCTTTTCATCATAAGCCAGCAAGGAGATTGGTGAGAGAACGCCCACCGTCTCTGTTGGTCCTATGGCCTCATAGCAAAACAGTTTAGCGTCCTGTCCTGACACGGGCCAGTTTTCCCCTCCCAGGAGGTGTTTCTGCATTGGCGGGTTGGGGGAACCCGGGCCCGCCCTCTACTCCGGATTCTGGCCCAGGGACCTAATGGTAGCAGCTGTTGGCAGCCAACCTTTCACTGCCAGAGTTGCTACATTTCCCTGGGCCACTTCCCCACAGCTGTCCTGTTTCTCCCTTCTTCACCCTTACGAATACTTGAGAGTGTCTTCATTAACCAGCCCTTCAGATGCACTTCCTCTCCCCTGGTTCCCCTCTGCCTGACTGGAGTGAGCCCTTTTATAGTATCAGAAGGGTCTTAATTAGAGTCAGGTGTTCACATTAACTTAATGTCCTTACCTGACTCTTTAAAGGCTAATTGGGGTCAGGTGTTCTCAATAGCCTGGAGCAGGCCCTGCTCTGGTCAGTCAGGGAACAGAAACCTGTTAATTTACTGGCCCATGGACCTGCCTTCGGCTCCTCTGCTGAACCCGACTGCCTGGAGGGTGGAGGGAGACTGCTGCTGCTGGGCCTTGGGCTCTTGCTGCTCCTGCTCCCCTGGGTGGGTGACCACCGGTGCCGCGCGGCTGGGACCCGAGCCCCACGGGCTGTCCCTCGTAGGCGTGGGGCAACCAATCTCCTTCCCGGGCAGGGAACCCACTGAAGATGCTGCCTTCACTACTACGCCAGCCGTGGTGCTGGAGCCCAGAGTCACAGAGGGCACCCTTCCCAGCCCCCAGCTCCCTGAGCCCGATCGAGGGCGGCCTTATCCTAGGGGCCTGGCTATTGGGGCCGAGGATCCTGCCTTTTCCCCTCTCCCTGATTCTGCACCCAACCCCTGCCTTGCCCCTACTCTTGGTCCCTGCCCTGCCCCTGATGTCAACCCTGTCCCTGTCCCCTCCACCTCCCTTGATATCATTGCTGCACCTGGGGCCGTCATCTCCTCGCTCCTAGAGGATAGCCCCCAGGGAGCGGCCTCTGTATTTCCCAGTCCCGACTCACCAGGGGCTGCTATCTTCCCTCCGCGGCCCCCAATTCAGCCGGAGTTTGAAGGGGGGGCCTGCGTGGTGCCAGCCCATTGGGCGCCACGTCGGGGGTCCGCCCCTTGCCTGCCCGTTTCGGTGGGCCACAGGGCTGTGTCAGTGGTCCCTCCAGAGGCAAGCCAGGGGCTAATGACCCCGGCCCCCCATACGCTGCGAGAGGAGCTGCGGGAATTCCTTGAGGACATCCGTGGCTCCCGTAACAAGGTGCAGCTCGGTCTCCAGCGATGGGGGGACTTCCATCAAATCCTCTGGACCGCGAGGGCCCTCATGGGGGAGGGTAAAAGGACCGGCAGGCCGCCGCGGCCTACCAGTGGGTCCACCTCTTCTGTGACTCCTTATTCACCTACGGGGTAGGTCACGGATTGTTGCGCGGCCTGTTGGGAACCACAAGCGTCCCTGCCGGTGAGCATCCCCCCCAGCCCTCATGGCACCTCTCACCATCGCAACGTTGAACACCTGGGCCTGTAGGATGGGTCTCCGCTGGTGCCAGGTGCTCTCCTTCCTTCGGGCGGGGGGTACTCTGCAGTTATCCTACAGGAGACCCATACGGATCCGGCCGCCGAAGATAGCTGGAGGCTGGAATGGGGGGACAGGGTCTACTTTAGCCATCTCACAGTTCGTACGGCTGGAGTGGTGACCCTGTTCTCCCCCGACCTATGGCCCGAGGTGCTGGAGGTCGCCGAGGCTGTTGCAGGCCACCTGCTGCACCTCCGGGTCCGTATGGAGGGGCTTGTGTTCAATCTTGTCAACGTCTATGCCCCGACATTGGGCCCGGAGCGGCTGCATTTCTTTCAGCAGGCGTCCGCCTTCCTCAGCACCTTGGATCCTCGCGAATGCCTGGTCCTGGGCGAGGACTTTAATACTACCCTCGAGGAGTGGGACCGCTCGAGGACCGAGCAGTGCCCGGCCGCCACGGATGTCCTCTGGGAGATAGTCTAACACCACTGCCTGGTGGACGTCTGGCATGACCACCACCCAGACAACATCTCGACGTTCACCTTTGTCTGGGTGGAGGCCCATCAGTCACGCCACTGCCGGTTGGACCGCATCCACTTATCATGTTTCCACATTTTAGGGGCCCACTGCTCCAGCATCCGGCCGGCCCCGTTCTCTGATCATCATTTAGCCACCGTGATGGTCTCTCTCTGCACAGAGAGGCCGGGGCCGGCCTATTGGCATTTTAACAACAGCTTGTTGGAGGATGTGGGCTTTCTGGTGACCTTCCGGGAGTTCTGGCTGGCCTGGCAAGGGCAGCGGCGTGCCTTTCCCTTGGCGCGGCGGTGGTGGTACCTGGGGAAAGTGCGCGCCTGGCTCTTCTGCAGTGACTACACCCGGGGCGCCCACCGACAGAGGGATGCAGCGATAGAGCTGTTGGAACGGGAGGTCTTAGAGCTGGAGAGGCGTCTGGCCACCAGCTCCAAGGATTCATCCCACTGCGGGGCGTGCCGGGAGAAGAGGGAGGAGCTCCAGGCCCGGGGTGCCTTTGTTCGATCCCGCATCTGCCTCCTTCAGGAGATGGATTGCGGCTCCCATTTCTTCTATGCCCTGGAGAAAGAGGGGGGCCAAGAAGCATGTCACCTGCCTCCTCGCAGGGGACGGCACCTCCCCTCACGGATCCAGCGGAGATGTGCGGGAGGGCCAGGGCCTTCTACACAGGCCTTTTCTTCCCAAATCCAACCGATCCTAATGCTTGCAAAGTGCTCTGGGACGAACTCCCAACGGTCAGTGCGGGTGACCGAGACCGGCTAGAGCTGCCTCTCACTTTGGCCAAGTTCTCGGAAGCCCTCCGCCGCATGCCCACCAATAAATCTCCGGGTATGGACGGGTTGACCATGGAGCCTCATGGAACATGGACCTCATGTTCTGGGACATCCTCAGCCCAGACCTAGTCACCGTCTGGGCCGAGTCTCTGCAGAGACTCTGCAGAGTGGGGTCCTCCCTGTTTCATGCAGGCGAGCTGTGCTCACCTTATTGCCAAAGAAGGGGGACCTCCGCGATTTATGAAATTGGTGTCCTGTCTCGCTCCTCAGCACGGACTACAAGGTCATAGTGAAATCCATCTCGCTGCGCCTGGGGTCCTTGCTGGCGGACGTGATCCACCCAGACCAGACCTACACCGTCCTGGGCCGCACCATCTTCAACAACCTGTATCTGGGCCGGGACCTCTTGGAACTTGGGTGTAGGGATGGGCTGTCATTCACTTTCCTGTCACTGGATCAGGAGAAGGCATTCGACAGGGTGGATCACGGGTATCTCCTGAGCACTCTGCGAGCGTTTGGCTTTG
The DNA here is from genome assembly GCF_965140285.1 of Lepidochelys kempii. Lineage (NCBI taxonomy): Eukaryota > Metazoa > Chordata > Testudines > Cheloniidae > Lepidochelys > Lepidochelys kempii. The sequence continues at coordinate 72,799,239 of NC_136390.1, read as the reverse complement.
GACCCAAGTTTGTGGGTTTTCTCCAGGTGCTGTATGGCTCAACCGGACCCTGACCGAAACGATCAGCTTCAGGCAAGGAGTACAGCAAGGGTGCCCCCGCTCAGGCCAGCTGTACGCTCTGGCGATCGAGCTCTGTCTCCTCCGCAAGGGGTTGACGGGGTTGGCACTGTGGGATCCGGAGCTGCGGCTGGTCCTATCAGCTTACACCGACAGTGTGCTCCTCGTGGTCCAGGACCCGGGTGATTTGGCGTGGGTGGAGGCTTGCCAGGCCGTTTACTCGGCAGCCTCCTCCACCCGGGTCAACTGGGTCAATCGCTGCCTAGTGCAAGGGTGGGCAAACATTTGGCCTGAGGGCCACATTGGGGTTGCGAAACTTTATGGAGGGCCGGGTAAGGAAGACTGTGCCCCCCCGCAACCGCCTGGACTCTGCCCCCTATCCATCACTTCCTGCCCCCTGAATGCCCCCCTCAGAACTCCCGACCCATCGAACCCTCCACCCCCCACCCCATTCCTGGTCCCCTGACCGCCCCCTCCTGGGAGCCCTGCCCCTAACCCGCCCCCCGCAGGATCTCACCCCCTATCGAACCCCCTTGCTCCCCGTCCCCTGACCGCATCACCCTGAACCCCTGCCCCATCCAACCGCCCCTTGTCCCCGGACCCAATGTACGTCCTCAATATAGCAGAGAAGGAGAGCTAACAACTGATGACATCAAGACGGCTGATGTGTTTGATGCCTATTTTGCTTGCCTTCTTTAAAGAGTTAATAGTCACAAGAATGATAAAAGATTTTAAAAACCTCTCCTGTGAGAAGACATTAAAAAAACTGAGCATGTTTGAGCTTGAGAAAAGAAGACTGAGGGGAGGCCTGATAGTCTAAAAATAAGTTCAGGGCTGTGTTAAGGAGGGCAGGGATCAATTGTTATCCATGTCAACTGAAGGTAGCACAAGAAAAAAAGGGCTTAATCTGCAGCAAGGCAGATTTAGGTTGGATATTAGCAAAAAGAAAGGAGTACTTGAAGTGAGCTGTAGGTCATGAAAGCTCATGCTCAAATAAATTGGTTAGTCTCTAAGGTGCCACAAGTACTCCTTTTCTTTTTGCGAATACAGACTAACACGGCTGCTACTCTGAAACCTGTTGGATAGTAGGCAAACTTTCTAACTAGAATGGTAGTTAATCGCCGGACTAGGCTTCCAAGCGGGGTTATCGAATGCCCCTCATTGGAGGCTTTTTAGAACAGGTTGGAAAAACACCTGTCAGGGATGTTCTAGGTTTACTTGCTCCTGCTGCAGCGCAGGGAGCTGGACTTGTTGACTTCTCAGTCCCTATATTTGTATGATATTTATAAGAAGAAAGCATGGCACTATAGAGCCAGTTTTTCAAACAAGCTCCAGGCCAGGTCTACCCTCCCACTAGAACCTCTGGCAAGCCAAAGTCTTCACACAGAGACAGGCCCAGGCTGTCAGACAGCTCCCCACAGGAGCAGCCTGTCTCCTTTCTTCCTCAGCCTACCTCCGTTGCTGGGCCTTCCTCCTCTAATGTCCACTGGGGATTATAACCAGGGCAGGTGGGGCAGGCACCCAGGGTGCAAAGCTGTGGGGGCAGAAAACTGTGGTCATGTTGGTGTCCCCCCAATTTCTGCATTCCATTTAGCACAGAGGATTCACACTGTGGGGTAAGCCCCACTAGGGGTGCACTCCCCACAGTTTGAAAACTGTCACCTCCTGCCAGGAACCCGTGCGTAAGTAGCTGCTGGGAGCCACTCGCAGTAGTGGCCCCTGACCCCCCAACTCCATCCCTGGCAGAAGCCACAGGATGGCAGGGTAAGTCCCCACATCCAACCCCATTGTCCGGCAGAAGCACGGGGCGGGAGGGGTGGGAGAAGGCCCAGAGCCCCATCCGCTACAGAAACGCAGAGGGGTGTGGGGCAGCCTCAGCACCTGGATCCCCTCTGCAGCCCTGAGACTGGAGGAGCTCTCACTCCCTACTGTGAAATCCTAACAAGAACAACAAGTTTGCAGAATAGACTAAAGAAGAAAATAATCCAAAAAAAGTAGGAGAAGACATGTTTTGTTTAGAATATGCGGTTAAAAAACAATAAGAGAATAGTGAGACTACAAGATTTGAAAGAACAGTGCACAATAGTTCCCTGAAGGTATATTTTCGATCATAGACTGACAACAACAAATAGATTCCTTCATCTTACAATATGTTCCAGAATAATTTTCAGTCTAAAAAATACCTCAAAGGTGACTAAAAAATGACTTTGCTGCAATTACACTAGTTTGCAGCCACTATATTTTGCATGATTGAATCTTTCTCTAATGGTTGTAAATTCCCCTAAAACTGAATAATATTGTATTGTTTTATTTGACATGAGGATGATAAATGCATGTTAACAAACTAAAAATAACTTACAATGTTCTCAGAAGATACAGTTTACAAACGATTTATCTTTTTGTGTTTGTAACCGTCACTGATCAGTAAAATTAACGCTGAGACATGAACAGGGAAAAGCTGGCCCTGGCATACACTGTCTTGCAGGTTTAGCTTCAATCCATAGTAAAATAATGTAAAAAATGAGAGAAAATTCGCCAAACCCTGAAAGGCAATGACGACCATAAGGTATAACTAGCACAGGTTTCTAAAGAGCAAATCTCACCAGGCAAGCTTATTTTATATTTGTAATAGAATTAAAAATTGGAGGTGACTATAAGAGACGTCATAAATCTATCTAAGCTACTTTTATTGCCTTCCTATTATTACAGTATTATAGTATTTAAGCATCACAGTTGGGCCCGGGTGCACAAATATCCTTCCTTGCCCCAGGTGGTAAAATGCCTGTTACGGCTTCTGATGTCAATCACCCTGTCCAGGTATAGCAAGGTGGAGCTAACTGAACAGGGGTGACGGGCCGCATGTCTTCTGGCCCTGAAAGGGGAAGGATGCCCTCTTACAGGATCCATAGCTCACCTTTGAACAACTCACTGTTCTCACCTTTTTATATAGTCACTTCACTTTATTGGATGTGTGTTCTGGGACTCCGTTTAATTTTAACTTATATGGTACTATGAGTAAAGTTGTGTAGAAGCTTGGAAACCCCTATCCTACTTGAATATATTGCATCTCAACTTATTATTTTTACATTGTAGGTTTAGACAGTCTCTCAATTCAAGTCATTATAAGGTCATTGCAAGGAAAAATCCCTGTTAGCTTCAGCACTAATACTAAAGGATAAATATGGATTTAGTCATAACAAAAAATCCAGCACCTGGAAATAAGACTCCCTTTCGGCTTTTCAGCATAGAGAGCTTTATGTAACACCTTAAGACATTGTAATTTAAATGTTGATTTATTTCACGCTTAGCTTTTAGCCATAGAATTTTCAATCTGTGTAACCTAAACTGAACCTCATTTCCCTTAGTTTAAATGAGCCACAGCTGTGTTGCTATAGCATAGATTATCAGTGACTAAACTCCCGTTCCTTCATATTGTAATAATTGAAATGGAAGTAGAACAAACGGATGTACTCCTAAATAGCTATTAGGCATTTAATCATATTTTCTATTTTGTGTAAACCATGGGCTGCTTTTCCTCATATTGCTTATTTTGGGGATGGGGAGTCTTTTACTTTGTTGAGAGCTTTGCAAAGAGTCAAGATTATTACTAACTGGCCCTCTGGAACATTCTCCCAACATGCTCTTGGCCTACTAACACCCTGGCATTTCAATCCAGGAGCCCCGATAGGTTCTGTCAATGCAAGTCAATCACAATCTAAAGTGGCTGCTGCTCTTCCAGTGACTGATTGCCACACAACTCTCCCAATGCAGTACAGTCCTGATTTTCAGTGCTCCCTATTAGTCCAGCTTTTTCTCTTCAGAAAGTGCTTTCAACAGACTATAGACCCGATCTGTAGCAACCCATCCTACTCCACTCCCATGTCACTACACTGCTCTGCCAATGTAGTTCAGTCTCGTCCCCTGCATTTTCTGCTACTCCAGTTCACTTTTGCTTCCCCTACTAATTCTTCCCGGTTTGTGTGCAGCAGGTTAAGAAGAGCTCCGCTCCTAGTTGGTTCCTCCAGCACTTGCACCAGGAAATTGTCCCCTACAGTTTCCAAAAACTTCCTGGATTGTCTGTACACCGCTATATTGCTCTCCCAGCAGATATCAGGATGATTGAAGTCGCCCATGAGAACCAGGGCGTGTGATCTAGTAGCTTCTGCGAGTTGCCGGAAGAAAGCCTCGTCCACCTCATCCCCCTGGTCCGGTGGTCTATAGCAGACTCCCACCACGACATCACCCTTGTTGCTCAGGCTTCTAAACTTAATCCAGAGACTCTCAGGTTTTTCTGCCATTTCATACTTGAGCTCTGAGCAGTCATACTGCTCCCTTACGTACAGTGCAACTCCCCCACCTTTTCTGGCCCCCCTGTCCTTCCTGAACAGTTTATACCAATCCATGACAGTACTCCTATCATGTGCGTTATCCCACCAAGTCTCTGTTATTCCAATCACATCATAATTCCCTGACTTTGCCAGGACCTCCAGTTCTCCCTGCTTGTTTCCCAGGCTTTGTGCATTTGTGTATAGGCACTTGAGATAACCCGCTGATCGCCCCTCGTTCTCAGTATGAGGCAGGAGCCGTCCCCTCTCACATGCTCCTGCTCGTGCTTCCTCCCGGTATCCCGCTTCCCCACTTACCTCAGGGCTTTGGTCTCCTTCCCCCGGTAAACCTAGTTTAAAGCCCTCCTCACTAGGTTAGCCAGCCTGCTCGCAAAGATGCTCTTCCCCATCTTCGTAAGATGGAGCAGGTCTCTGCCTAGCACTCCTTCTTGGAACACCATCCCATGGTTGAAGACTCCAAAGCCTTCTCTCCGGCATCACCTGCGTAGCCATTCATTGACTTCCACGATTCGACAATCCCTACCCCGGCCTTTTCCTTCCACGGGGGGATGGACGAGAACACCACCTGGGCCTCATACTCCTTTATCCTCCATCCCAGAGCCACGTAGTCCGCAGTGATCCGCTCAAGGTCATTCTCGGCGGTATCAAGAATGCCTGTAGAAGTCCGTATGTGTTCATTGTTTATTATGTTTATTTATGTTTATTACGTTTTATTATGTATTATGTTTTAAAGCACTGCTGTCAGCATTCTGCATCTGACTGGCCATTGCATGCAGAGTGTAATAAATTAAAACAGTGTTTAATTGTATAGTAGCGTAATAGTAGGCATTTGGATATGCATATAGGCTATTAGAATTTGTTTGTATTCGAATATATACTTGTTACGTTAAAAAGGTTTTTGGTTTATTCTTTTATATGCATTAGACTTATTACGTTAATTTATTTAATACAAAATATTCCCTATTTTGTTTTCAAAGAAATTACTGCCTGTGTGTTAATCCTTTGAATGGACGGCTGTATCCATGTTCTCCCAAGGGGTAACAGAGCTAGTCTGTTATGGGGAGTCCTCTGCAGGTCAGAGACAAACTCCCTGGTAAAAGTCAGGGCTTGATGAGTCTCGGCAGACTCTCCGTCACATCGCGAATCTTAGCCTGTATGGTAGAATATAGAATTATTCTTTATTCCTCATGACAGCAGTAAAACAAAATCGACACAAATATAGTGCTGCTCCAAAACTTTGAATTGCTGAGCTACAGCAGGACCTGGGGACAGATCCTGCAACCCTCATGGGTTCAATAGGATTAAGTGTCTGAGTAAGGACTCCTTGCTGTGTAAAGGTTTCAGGATCAAACCTTAGGCTCCTGCTGATAGGTTTCTGCATGCTCCCAAGAATAAAGTAAAGGAAGGCGAGAACCCAGGCAGATGGAGTGGGAGATAGACCCATATCAAACTAGTGCAGAGAAGCTGAGAGATGGTGGTAGGCGCTGTTGAGCATGATTTCAGGCGTCTAATCTGAGACGTATGTGCAATTATTTGTAAAATACACAACAATAAAAACGAATAACCCCTGCTGCACCTCTTCTCCACAACGCCTCCTGCTGTTACCCCAAAATTCAGCCATACGGCACCCCACAAGGGCCTTCCTATCCTAATACCGAATTGTACACAGTTTCGTTATGTAACAGGAGGTGGCCTGCCCTAGAGGAATTGCCTGACTTTTACCTGTCCCCGCCCCCGGGGAAATGACCCCCCCTTGGGTCTGCCAGCTGGGCAGGGCGCAGGAGAGGAGCTGCTGGGAGACATGGAGGGAAAGGAGCCGAAGTGAAGGGAGGGGGCAATTGTATGGGCCACAGGGTAGGGACATCAGACTGGGGGTGGTGCAAGTTGGTACCGAGGGCCAGAGCCTGATCCCGGTGGGAGTGGCAGGGTTCAGCATTTGGCCCCATCTTTATAGGGAACCAAGCCCAGAGCCTAAAGACTGTAGGGGGTCACATGATTCCTGTGATGGACCCCCCTGGATACTCCACCCCTGGAAGGAGCCCTGCTCTTCCATTGGGCCACAGATGCAGCAAAGGACTCGATCACTGCACTGCCACCAATGGGAATGGAAGGAAACAGGCACCAAACCTGGAATGACAAGTTGGACCCATGTCTCTCTGTCCCCGAGGGCTGAGCATCCAAGAGGCCAGAGAGCTGTGGAGCCAGAACAGGCCCCAGGAGTGCTGGCTCCTGACCGACGTGAACACAGCCAAGGTGGGGCAGCTGAGGGCACTTAGCCAGGGAATTGTATGAGCTCAGCACAGGAGCTCCCTGCAGCAGCTGCATCCTAGATCCAGGACGGAGTCTGCTACTTATTCCCAACTTGTGTAGTTCCTCCTTCAGCTCTGGAGGGAGGCTGGTACGGAGGGGCCCAGGTTGCAGTCTCGCTAACGGCTGAGGTTTGTGTGGTGCATGGGTTCACTGCTGCTAGGTAGGCGTAAAAAGAATCCCTGGGAGGGTGAGTTAATGCAGGATCGTATCTCTAGGGTCTTGAGGGTGCCATTACTGCTCCATAGGCTGGGTTGGCCTTAGGGGTGGGCAATGTGGGCAACTGCCCAGGGAACCTGGTTGTGGCGGGGCAGGGGGAGACGCCATAGGTGTGTGCTGCCGGCAGGCAGGGGAGACCACCGGACCAGGGGGATGAGGTGGACGAGGCACAATGAGTGACAGCAGTGAGTACTGCATAGAGGCAGAGTTGGGGGACATGGGACCATTGCCCCCCTAAAGTCACAGCGGCAATACATGGGGGGACACCCAGATTTCTCCCTGCTTCCTGCCTGTGGAGGACTAGTCAGTGATGGGAGAGGTGAGGGTTAAAGACGCAGAGAACCAAGTGCTCTGCGCATCCCCAGGTCACTTTCCCCACCTGGGCTGTGCTGCTCTCCCCTTATGCAGCTAACCTGGAGAAACTGACCTGGCTGTACAGGAGTGCCCGGAATTGCTGCTTGCTCCTCCCCTCCCAGCCCCCTCGAGGGGCACGGAGGAATGTTCGACGGCAGCTGAGCAGCAACGCCGGGTGCTCGGGGTGTCAGTTCACTTTCCCCACGTGGGCACAGAATGGGGTGCAGAAGGGATTGGTGGAGAAGGGGCCCCAGGAAGGGTTTGGGAGACGGGGCGCAGTGATTCAGAGCATTTTTCCGGTGCTCTCTCTAAGCTGAAAACGCTGTTCAGCACTAGGTGCTGTCCAGTATCAGTGTCGCTGATCTGTCACCATGAGCTGATGCAGGGAGAGATCGAGAGTTGGGCCTATGTAAATGAGTGAAATTGGAGTGGTGACAGTGAAATAGCATGATAAGGTGCTTATAAATGTGTAATATGTTTGGTAATTAGAAGATGTTAATAGTTAATATAATTTTATGCGGTTAGAGTTAGGGAAAACAAAATGATGGCTGTAAGGAATCAGAGCTGTGAAAACCAAAATGGAGGCCTTAGAATGGTTTGACCAATGGCAATCGGGTAGACTGGGGTGAAATAAAGATCACTCCAACACCTGAAGGGAGGGGTCAGTCAGGTGGAACACAGGTCTTCAAGTAGATCCAGCTCTAAAGGCGCAGGTTTTCAACCGGGTCCAGATTCTAAAAGGCTTGAAGCTGATTAGTGGGTTAACTATATACATAAGGCAGAGAGCTGACAGGCTTCAGACTGTCCATGTCACACAAGTGGAGGGCTCTGGAGTGAGTGAGAAGAACAGCAGAGGAAACGTTGGAAGAGAAGATTAAGAAGACGAAGAAGAAGAATATCTAAACGAGCTAAAACACTTGAAGAAGCAAAGCTGATACCAGCTGCAGGAGGCCGAACAGAAAGACCTAGACAGAGCAAAGGGAAAGAAGCCATCAGAGAAAGTAAGCATGATGATTTTAGTAGAAGACTGCAATTGAAACAGGTATTTGTATCAGACTTCGTAAAGCTGAATCACAGAATAACAGAGTTGGAAGGGTCCTCTGGAGGCCATCTAGTCCAACCCCCTGCCCACAGCAGGACCAATCCCAACTAAATCATCCCAGCCAGGATGTCAAGCTTGACCTTAAAAACTTCTAAGGAAGGGGATTCCACCACCTCCCTAGGTTACGCATTCCAGTGTTTCACCACCCTCCTAGTGAAAAAGTTTTTCCTAATAGCCAACCTAAATCTCCCCCACTGCAACTTGAGACCATTACTCCTTGTTCTGTCATCTGCTACCACTGAGAACAGTCTAGATCCATCCTCTTTGGATCCACCGCTCAGGTAGTTGAAAGCAGCTATCAAATCCCCAGTCATTCTTCTCTTCCATACACTAAACAATCCTAGTTCCCTCAGCCTCTCCTCATAAGTCATGTGTTCCAGACCCCTTATCATTTTTGTTGCCCTTCGCTGGACTCTCTCCAATTTCTCCACATCCTTCTTGTAGAGTGGGGCCCAAAACTGGACACAGTACTCCAGATGAGGCCTCACCAGTGTCGAATAGAAGGGAACGATCATGTCCCTCGATCTGCTGGCAATGCCCCTATTTATACATCCCAAAGTGCCATTGGCCTTCTTGGCAACAAGGGCACACTGCTGACTCATATCCAGCTTCTCGTCCACTGTCACCCCTAGGTCCTTCTCTGCAGAACTGCTGCCTAGCCAATCGTTCCCTAATCTGTAGCGGTGCATTGGGTTCTTCCGTCCTAAGTGCAGGACTCTGCGCTTGTCCTTGTTGAACCTCATCGGATTTCTTTGGGCCCAATCCTCCAATTTGTCTCGGTCCCTCTATATCCTATCCCTACCCCCCAGCGTATCTACCTCTCCTCCCAGTTTAGTGTCATCTGCAAACTTGCTGAGGGTGCAATCCACACCATCCTCCAGATCATTTATGAAGATATTGAACAAAACCGGCCCCAGGACCGACCCTTGGGGCACTCCCCTAGATACCGGCTGCCAACTAGACATGGAGCCATTGATCACTACCCGTTGAGTCCGACAATCTAGCCAACTTTCTACCCACCTTGTAGTGCATCCATCCAGCCCATACTTCTTTAACTTGCTGACAAGGATACTGTGGGAGACCGTGTCAAAAGCTTTGCTAAAGTCGAGGAACAACATGGCCACTGCTTTCCCTTCATCCACAGAACCAGTTATCGCATCATACGAGGCAATAAGCTTAGTCAGGCAAGACTTTTCCTCGGTGAAGCCATGCTGACTGTTCCTGAACACGTTCTTCTCGTCTAAGTGCTTGAGAATTGATTCCTTGAGGACGTGCTCCATGATTTTTCCGGGGACTGAGGTGAGGCTGACTGGCCTGTAGTTCCCAGGATCCTCCTTCTTCCCTTTTTTAACGATTGGCACTACATTAGCCTTTTTCCAGTCTTCTGGGATTTCCCCCGATCGCCATGAATTTTCAAAGATAATGGCCAATGGCTCTGCAATCACATCCGCCAATTCCTTTAGCACTCTCGGATGGAACGCACGCGGCCCCATGGACTTGTGCACGTCCAGCTTCTCTAAATAGTCTCGAACCAGGTCTTTCTCCAGCGGGCTGTTCGCCTCCTCCCCATGCTCTGCTGCCCAGTGCAGTAGTCTGGGAGCTGACCTTGTTCGTGAAGACAGAGGCAAAAAAGCATTGAGTACATTAGCTTTTTCCACATCCCCTGTCACTAGGTTGCCTCCCTCATTCAGTAAGCTGCCTACACTTTCCTTGGCTTTCTTCTTATTGCCAACATACCTGAAGAAACCCTTCTTGTTACGCTTAAGATCCCTCGCTAGCTGCAACTCCAGGTGTGATTTAGCCTTCCTGATTTCATTCCTACATGCCCAGGCAATATTTATATACTCATCCCTGCTCATATGTCCAATCTTCCACTTCTTGTAAGCTTCTTTTTTGTGTTTAAGATCAGCAAGGCTTTCACTGTTAAGCCAAAGCTGGTCGCCTGCCATATTTACTATTCTTTCTACACATCGGGATGGTTTGTCCCTGTAACCTCCATAAGGATTCTTTAAAATACAGCCAGCTCTCCTGGACTCCTTTCCCCCTCATGTTATTCTCCCAGGGGATCTTGCCCATCAGTTCCAGGAGGGAGTCAAAGTCTGCTTTTCTGAAGTCCAGGGTCCGTATTCTGCTGCTTTCCTTTCTTCCTTGTGTCAGGATCCTGAACTCGACCATCTCATGGTCACTGCCTCCCAGGTTCCCATCCACTTTTGCTTCCCCTACTAATTCTTCCCGGTTTGTGTGCAGCAGGTTAAGAAGAGCTCCGCTCCTAGTTGGTTCCTCCAGCACTTGCACCAGGAAATTGTCCCCTACAGTTTCCAAAAACTTCCTGGATTGTCTGTGCACCGCTATATTGCTCTCCCAGCAGATATCAGGATGATTGAAGTCGCCCATGAGAACCAGGGCGTGTGATCTAGTAGCTTCTGCGAGTTGCCGGAAGAAAGCCTCGTCCACCTCATCCCCCTGGTCCGGTGGTCTATAGCAGACTCCCACCACGACATCACCCTTGTTGCTCAGGCTTCTAAACTTAATCCAGAGACTCTCAGGTTTTTCTGCCGTTTCATACTTGAGCTCTGAGCAGTCATCCTGCTCCCTTACGTACAGTGCAACTCCCCCACCTTTTCTGGCCCCCCCGTCCTTCCTGAACAGTTTATACCAATCCATGACAGTACTCCTATCATGTGCGTTATCCCACCAAGTCTCTGTTATTCCAATCACATCATAATTCCCTGACTTTGCCAGGACCTCCAGTTCTCCCTGCTTGTTTCCCAGGCTTTGTGCATTTGTGTATAGGCACTTGAGATAACTCGCTGATCGCCCCTCGTTCTCAGTATGAGGCAGGAGCCCTCCCCTCTCACACGCTCCTGCTCGTGCTTCCTCCCGGTATCCCGCTTCCCCACTTACCTCAGGGCTTTGGTCTCCTTCCCCCGGTAAACCTAGTTTAAAGCCCTCCTCACTAGGTTAGCCAGCCTGCTCGCAAAGATGCTCTTCCCCCTCTTCGTAAGATGGAGCAGGTCTCTGCCTAGCACTCCTTCTTGGAACACCATCCCATGGTTGAAGACTCCAAAGCCTTCTCTCCGGCATCACCTGCGTTGCCATTCATTGACTTCCACGAGTCGACAATCCCTACCCCGGCCTTTTCCTTCCACGGGGGGATGGACGAGAACACCACTTGCGCCTCATACTCCTTTATCCTCCATCCCAGAGCCACGTAGTCCGCAGTGATCCGCTCAAGGTCATTCTTGGCGGTATCATTGGTGCCCAGGTGAAGAAGCAGGAAGGGGTAGCGATCCGAGGGCTTGATGAGTCTCGGCAGTCTCTCCGTCACATCGCGAATCCTAGCCCCTGGCAAGCAGCAGACTTCTCGGTTTTCCCAGCCAGGGCGACAGATAGATGACTCAGTCCCCCTGAGGAGAGATCCCCCGACCACCACCACCCGCCTCCTTCTCCTGGGAGTGGTGGTTGTGGAACCCCCAACCTTAGGACAGTGCATCTCATGCCTTTCAACTGGTGGAGTCTCCTTCTGCTCCCTTCCCCCAGACATAGCATCAGGGCCACTCCCCGCAATGGTACCTGTGGCGAGAACATGAAAACGGTTACTTACCAAAATCTGCGTTGCTGGTACATGGACGTTTCCCCTTCTTCTTCTTCTGGAGGTCACCTGTTGCCAAATTTCTTCACCGTCCTCCTGTCCCCACTGCGCAGCCTGCTCTGAATCTTCAGAACCTTGTGCCTGTAGAAGTCCGTATGTGTTCATTGTTTATTATGTTTTATTATGTATTATGTTTTAAAGCACTGCTGTCAGCATTCTGCATCTGACTGGCCATTGCATGCAGAGTGTAATAAATTAAAACAGTGTTTAATTGTATAGTAGCGTAATAGTAGGCATTTGGATATGCATATAGGCTGTTAGAATTTGTTTGTATACGAATATATACTTGTTACGTTAAAAAGGTTTTTGGTTTATTCTTTTAGTATATGCATTAGACTTATTACGTTAATTTATTTAATACAAAATATTCCCTATTTTGTTTTCAAAGAAATTACTGCCTGTGTGTTAATCCTTTGAATGGACGGCTGTATCCATGTTCTCCCAAGGGGTAACAGAGCTAGTCTGTTATGGGGAGTCCTCTGCAGGTCAGAGACAATCTCCCTGGTAAAAGTCAGGGCTTGATGAGTCTCGGCAGACTCTCCGTCACATCGCGAATCTTAGCCTGTATGGTAGAATATGGAATTATTCTTTATTCCTCATGACAGCAGTAAAACAAAATCGACACAAATATAGTGCTGCTCCAAAACTTTGAATTGCTGAGCTACAGCAGGACCTGGGGACAGATCCTGCAACCCTCATGGGTTCAATAGGATTAAGTGTCTGAGTAAGGACTCCTTGCTGTGTAAAGGTTTCAGGATCAAACCTTAGGCTCCTGCTGATAGGTTTCTGCATGCTCCCAAGAATAAAGTAAAGGAAGGCGAGAACCCAGGCAGATGGAGTGGGAGATAGACCCATATCAAACTAGTGCAGAGAAGCTGAGAGATGGTGGTAGGCGCTGTTGAGCATGATTTCAGGCGTCTAATCTGAGACGTATGTGCAATTATTTGTAAAATACACAACAATAAAAACGAATAACCCCTGCTGCACCTCTTCTCCACAACGCCTCCTGCTGTTACCCCAAAATTCAGCCATACGGCACCCCACAAGGGCCTTCCTATCCTAATACCGAATTGTACACAGTTTCGTTATGTAACAGGAGGTGGCCTGCCCTAGAGGAATTGCCTGACTTTTACCTGTCCCCGCCCCCGGGGAAATGACCCCCCTTGGGTCTGCCAGCTGGGCAGGGCGCAGGAGAGGAGCTGCTGGGAGACATGGAGGGAAAGGAGCCGAAGTGAAGGGAGGGGGCAGTAGTATGGGCCACAGGGTAGGGACATCAGACTGGGGGTGGTGCAAGTTGGTACCGAGGGCCAGAGCCTGATCCCGGTGGGAGTGGCAGGGTTCAGCATTTGGCCCCATCTTTATAGGGAACCAAGCCCAGAGCCTAAAGACTGTAGGGGGTCACATGATTCCTGTGATGGACCCCCCTGGATACTCCACCCCTGGAAGGAGCCCTGCTCTTCCATTGGGCCACAGATGCAGCAAAGGACTCGATCACTGCACTGCCACCAATGGGAATGGAAGGAAACAGGCACCAAACCTGGAATGACAAGTTGGACCCATGTCTCTCTGTCCCCGAGGGCTGAGCATCCAAGAGGCCAGAGAGCTGTGGAGCCAGAACAGGCCCCAGGAGTGCTGGCTCCTGACCGACGTGAACACAGCCAAGGTGGGGCAGCTGAGGGCACTTAGCCAGGGAATTGTATGAGCTCAGCACAGGAGCTCCCTGCAGCAGCTGCATCCTAGATCCAGGACGGAGTCTGCTACTTATTCCCAACTTGTGTAGTTCCTCCTTCAGCTCTGGAGGGAGGCTGGTACGGAGGGGCCCAGGTTGCAGTCTCGCTAACGGCTGAGGTTTGTGTGGTGCATGGGTTCACTGCTGCTAGGTAGGCGTAAAAAGAATCCCTGGGAGGGTGAGTTAATGCAGGATCGTATCTCTAGGGTCTTGAGGGTGCCATTACTGCTCCATAGGCTGGGTTGGCCTTAGGGGTGGGCAATGTGGGCAACTGCCCAGGGAACCTGGTTGTGGCGGGGCAGGGGGAGACGCCATAGGTGTGTGCTGCCGGCAGGCAGGGGAGACCACCGGACCAGGGGGATGAGGTGGACGAGGCACAATGAGTGACAGCAGTGAGTACTGCATAGAGGCAGAGTTGGGGGACATGGGACCATTGCCCCCCTAAAGTCACAGCGGCAATACATGGGGGGACACCCAGATTTCTCCCTGCTTCCTGCCTGTGGAGGACTAGTCAGTGACGGGAGAGGTGAGGGTTAAAGACGCAGAGAACCAAGTGCTCTGCGCATCCCCAGGTCACTTTCCCCACCTGGGCTGTGCTGCTCTCCCCTTATGCAGCTAACCTGGAGAAACTGACCTGGCTGTACAGGAGTGCCCGGAATTGCTGCTTGCTCCTCCCCTCCCAGCCCCCTCGAGGGGCACGGAGGAATGTTCGACGGCAGCTGAGCAGCAACGCCGGGTGCTCGGGGTGTCAGTTCACTTTCCCCACGTGGGCACAGAATGGGGTGCAGAAGGGATTGGTGGAGAAGGGGCCCCAGGAAGGGTTTGGGAGACGGGGCGCAGTGATTCAGAGCATTTTTCCGGTGCTCTCTCTAAGCTGAAAACGCTGTTCAGCACTAGGTGCTGTCCAGTATCAGTGTCGCTGATCTGTCACCATGAGCTGATGCAGGGAGAGATCGAGAGTTGGGCCTATGTAAATGAGTGAAATTGGAGTGGTGACAGTGAAATAGCATGATAAGGTGCTTATAAATGTGTAATATGTTTGGTAATTAGAAGATGTTAATAGTTAATATAATTTTATGCGGTTAGAGTTAGGGAAAACAAAATGATGGCTGTAAGGAATCAGAGCTGTGAAAACCAAAATGGAGGCCTTAGAATGGTTTGACCAATGGCAATCGGGTAGACTGGGGTGAAATAAAGATCACTCCAACACCTGAAGGGAGGGGTCAGTCAGGTGGAACACAGGTCTTCAAGTAGATCCAGCTCTAAAGGCGCAGGTTTTCAACCGGGTCCAGATTCTAAAAGGCTTGAAGCTGATTAGTGGGTTAACTATATACATAAGGCAGAGAGCTGACAGGCTTCAGACTGTCCATGTCACACAAGTGGAGGGCTCTGGAGTGAGTGAGAAGAACAGCAGAGGAAACGTTGGAAGAGAAGATTAAGAAGACGAAGAAGAAGAATATCTAAACGAGCTAAAACACTTGAAGAAGCAAAGCTGATACCAGCTGCAGGAGGCCGAACAGAAAGACCTAGACAGAGCAAAGGGAAAGAAGCCATCAGAGAAAGTAAGCATGATGATTTTAGTAGAAGACTGCAATTGAAACAGGTATTTGTATCAGACTTCGTAAAGCTGAATCACAGAATAACAGAGTTGGAAGGGTCCTCTGGAGGCCATCTAGTCCAACCCCCTGCCCACAGCAGGACCAATCCCAACTAAATCATCCCAGCCAGGATGTCAAGCTTGACCTTAAAAACTTCTAAGGAAGGGGATTCCACCACCTCCCTAGGTTACGCATTCCAGTGTTTCACCACCCTCCTAGTGAAAAAGTTTTTCCTAATAGCCAACCTAAATCTCCCCCACTGCAACTTGAGACCATTACTCCTTGTTCTGTCATCTGCTACCACTGAGAACAGTCTAGATCCATCCTCTTTGGATCCACCGCTCAGGTAGTTGAAAGCAGCTATCAAATCCCCAGTCATTCTTCTCTTCCATACACTAAACAATCCTAGTTCCCTCAGCCTCTCCTCATAAGTCATGTGTTCCAGACCCCTTATCATTTTTGTTGCCCTTCGCTGGACTCTCTCCAATTTCTCCACATCCTTCTTGTAGAGTGGGGCCCAAAACTGGACACAGTACTCCAGATGAGGCCTCACCAGTGTCGAATAGAAGGGAACGATCATGTCCCTCGATCTGCTGGCAATGCCCCTATTTATACATCCCAAAGTGCCATTGGCCTTCTTGGCAACAAGGGCACACTGCTGACTCATATCCAGCTTCTCGTCCACTGTCACCCCTAGGTCCTTCTCTGCAGAACTGCTGCCTAGCCAATCGTTCCCTAATCTGTAGCGGTGCATTGGGTTCTTCCGTCCTAAGTGCAGGACTCTGCGCTTGTCCTTGTTGAACCTCATCGGATTTCTTTGGGCCCAATCCTCCAATTTGTCTCGGTCCCTCTATATCCTATCCCTACCCCCCAGCGTATCTACCTCTCCTCCCAGTTTAGTGTCATCTGCAAACTTGCTGAGGGTGCAATCCACACCATCCTCCAGATCATTTATGAAGATATTGAACAAAACCGGCCCCAGGACCGACCCTTGGGGCACTCCCCTAGATACCGGCTGCCAACTAGACATGGAGCCATTGATCACTACCCGTTGAGTCCGACAATCTAGCCAACTTTCTACCCACCTTGTAGTGCATCCATCCAGCCCATACTTCTTTAACTTGCTGACAAGGATACTGTGGGAGACCGTGTCAAAAGCTTTGCTAAAGTCGAGGAACAACATGGCCACTGCTTTCCCTTCATCCACAGAACCAGTTATCGCATCATACGAGGCAATAAGCTTAGTCACGTCCAGCTTCTCTAAATAGTCTCGAACCAGGTCTTTCTCCAGCGGGCTGGTCGCCTCCTCCCCATGCTCTGCTGCCCAGTGCAGTAGTCTGGGAGCTGACCTTGTTCGTGAAGACAGAGGCAAAAAAGCATTGAGTACATTAGCTTTTTCCACATCCCCTGTCAATAGGTTGCCTCCCTCATTCAGTAAGCTGCCTACACTTTCCTTGGCTTTCTTCTTATTGCCAACATACCTGAAGAAACCCTTCTTGTTACGCTTAACATCCCTCGCTAGCTGCAACTCCAGGTGTGATTTAGCCTTCCTGATTTCATTCCTACATGCCCAAGCAATATTTATATACTCATCCCTGCTCATATGTCCAATCTTCCACTTCTTGTAAGCTTCTTTTTTGTGTTTAAGATCAGCAAGGCTTTCACTGTTAAGCCAAAGCTGGTCGCCTGCCATAGTTACTATTCTTTCTACACATCGGGATGGTTTGTCCCTGTAACCTCCATAAGGATTCTTTAAAATACAGCCAGCTCTCCTGGACTCCTTTCCCCCTCATGTTATTCTCCCAGGGGATCTTGCCCATCAGTTCCCTGAGGGAGTCAAAGTCTGCTTTTCTGAAGTCCAGGGTCCGTATTCTGCTGCTTTCCTTTCTTCCTTGTGTCAGGATCCTGAACTCGACCATCTCATGGTCACTGCCTCCCAGGTTCCCATCCACTTTTGCTTCCCCTACTAATTCTTCCCGGTTTGTGTGCAGCAGGTTAAGAAGAGCTCCGCTCCTAGTTGGTTCCTCCAGCACTTGCACCAGGAAATTGTCCCCTACAGTTTCCAAAAACTTCCTGGATTGTCTGTGCACCGCTATATTGCTCTCCCAGCAGATATCAGGATGATTGAAGTCGCCCATGAGAACCAGGGCGTGTGATCTAGTAGCTTCTGCGAGTTGCCGGAAGAAAGCCTCGTCCACCTCATCCCCCTGGTCCGGTGGTCTATAGCAGACTCCCACCACGACATCACCCTTGTTGCTCAGGCTTCTAAACTTAATCCAGAGACTCTCAGGTTTTTCTGCCGTTTCATACTTGAGCTCTGAGCAGTCATACTGCTCCCTTACGTACAGTGCAACTCCCCCACCTTTTCTGGCCCCCCTGTCCTTCCTGAACAGTTTATACCAATCCATGACAGTACTCCTATCATGTGCGTTATCCCACCAAGTCTCTGTTATTCCAATCACATCATAATTCCCTGACTTTGCCAGGACCTCCAGTTCTCCCTGCTTGTTTCCCAGGCTTTGTGCATTTGTGTATAGGCACTTGAGATAACCCGCTGATCGCCCCTCGTTCTCAGTATGAGGCAGGAGCCCTCCCCTCTCACACGCTCCTGCTCGTGCTTCCTCCCGGTATCCCGCTTCCCCACTTACCTCAGGGCTTTGGTCTCCTTCCCCCGGTAAACCTAGTTTAAAGCCCTCCTCACTAGGTTAGCCAGCCTGCTCGCAAAGATGCTCTTCCCCCTCTTCGTAAGATGGAGCAGGTCTCTGCCTAGCACTCCTTCTTGGAACACCATCCCATGGTTGAAGACTCCAAAGCCTTCTCTCCGGCATCACCTGCGTTGCCATTCATTGACTTCCACGAGTCGACAATCCCTACCCCGGCTTTTTCCTTCCACGGGGGGATGGACGAGAACACCACTTGCGCCTCATACTCCTTTATCCTCCATCCCAGAGCCACGTAGTCCGCAGTGATCCGCTCAAGGTCATTCTTGGCGGTATCATTGGTGCCCAGGTGAAGAAGCAGGAAGGGGTAGCGATCCGAGGGCTTGATGAGTCTCGGCAGTCTCTCCGTCACATCGCGAATCCTAGCCCCTGGCAAGCAGCAGACTTCTCGGTTTTCCCAGCCAGGGCGACAGATAGATGACTCAGTCCCCCTGAGGAGAGATCCCCCGACCACCACCACCCGCCTCCTTCTCCTGGGAGTGGTGGTTGTGGAACCCCCAACCTTAGGACAGTGCATCTCATGCCTTTCAACTGGTGGAGTCTCCTTCTGCTCCCTTCCCCCAGACATAGCATCAGGGCCACTCCCCGCAATGGTACCTGTGGCGAGAACATGAAAACGGTTACTTACCAAAATCTGCGTTGCTGGTACATGGACGTTTCCCCTTCTTCTTCTTCTGGAGGTCACCTGTTGCCAAATTTCTTCACCGTCCTCCTGTCCCCACTGCGCAGCCTGCTCTGAATCTTCAGAACCTTGTGCCTGTAGAAGTCCGTATGTGTTCATTGTTTATTATGTTTTATTATGTATTATGTTTTAAAGCACTGCTGTCAGCATTCTGCATCTGACTGGCCATTGCATGCAGAGTGTAATAAATTAAAACAGTGTTTAATTGTATAGTAGCGTAATAGTAGGCATTTGGATATGCATATAGGCTGTTAGAATTTGTTTGTATACGAATATATACTTGTTACGTTAAAAAGGTTTTTGGTTTATTCTTTTAGTATATGCATTAGACTTATTACGTTAATTTATTTAATACAAAATATTCCCTATTTTGTTTTCAAAGAAATTACTGCCTGTGTGTTAATCCTTTGAATGGACGGCTGTATCCATGTTCTCCCAAGGGGTAACAGAGCTAGTCTGTTATGGGGAGTCCTCTGCAGGTCAGAGACAATCTCCCTGGTAAAAGTCAGGGCTTGATGAGTCTCGGCAGACTCTCCGTCACATCGCGAATCTTAGCCTGTATGGTAGAATATGGAATTATTCTTTATTCCTCATGACAGCAGTAAAACAAAATCGACACAAATATAGTGCTGCTCCAAAACTTTGAATTGCTGAGCTACAGCAGGACCTGGGGACAGATCCTGCAACCCTCATGGGTTCAATAGGATTAAGTGTCTGAGTAAGGACTCCTTGCTGTGTAAAGGTTTCAGGATCAAACCTTAGGCTCCTGCTGATAGGTTTCTGCATGCTCCCAAGAATAAAGTAAAGGAAGGCGAGAACCCAGGCAGATGGAGTGGGAGATAGACCCATATCAAACTAGTGCAGAGAAGCTGAGAGATGGTGGTAGGCGCTGTTGAGCATGATTTCAGGCGTCTAATCTGAGACGTATGTGCAATTATTTGTAAAATACACAACAATAAAAACGAATAACCCCTGCTGCACCTCTTCTCCACAACGCCTCCTGCTGTTACCCCAAAATTCAGCCATACGGCACCCCACAAGGGCCTTCCTATCCTAATACCGAATTGTACACAGTTTCGTTATGTAACAGGAGGTGGCCTGCCCTAGAGGAATTGCCTGACTTTTACCTGTCCCCGCCCCCGGGGAAATGACCCCCCTTGGGTCTGCCAGCTGGGCAGGGCGCAGGAGAGGAGCTGCTGGGAGACATGGAGGGAAAGGAGCCGAAGTGAAGGGAGGGGGCAGTAGTATGGGCCACAGGGTAGGGACATCAGACTGGGGGTGGTGCAAGTTGGTACCGAGGGCCAGAGCCTGATCCCGGTGGGAGTGGCAGGGTTCAGCATTTGGCCCCATCTTTATAGGGAACCAAGCCCAGAGCCTAAAGACTGTAGGGGGTCACATGATTCCTGTGATGGACCCCCCTGGATACTCCACCCCTGGAAGGAGCCCTGCTCTTCCATTGGGCCACAGATGCAGCAAAGGACTCGATCACTGCACTGCCACCAATGGGAATGGAAGGAAACAGGCACCAAACCTGGAATGACAAGTTGGACCCATGTCTCTCTGTCCCCGAGGGCTGAGCATCCAAGAGGCCAGAGAGCTGTGGAGCCAGAACAGGCCCCAGGAGTGCTGGCTCCTGACCGACGTGAACACAGCCAAGGTGGGGCAGCTGAGGGCACTTAGCCAGGGAATTGTATGAGCTCAGCACAGGAGCTCCCTGCAGCAGCTGCATCCTAGATCCAGGACGGAGTCTGCTACTTATTCCCAACTTGTGTAGTTCCTCCTTCAGCTCTGGAGGGAGGCTGGTACGGAGGGGCCCAGGTTGCAGTCTCGCTAACGGCTGAGGTTTGTGTGGTGCATGGGTTCACTGCTGCTAGGTAGGCGTAAAAAGAATCCCTGGGAGGGTGAGTTAATGCAGGATCGTATCTCTAGGGTCTTGGGTCCTTGTGCAGTCTCCATGACTGATATGTGACTGTCTGAGAAGGGTGCCATTACTGCTCCATAGGCTGGGTTGGCCTTAGGGGTGGGCAATGTGGGCAACTGCCCAGGGAACCTGGTTGTGGCGGGGCAGGGGGAGACGCCATAGGTGTGTGCTGCCGGCAGGCAGGGGAGACCACCGGACCAGGGGGATGAGGTGGACGAGGCACAATGAGTGACAGCAGTGAGTACTGCATAGAGGCAGAGTTGGGGGACATGGGACCATTGCCCCCCTAAAGTCACAGCGGCAATACATGGGGGGACACCCAGATTTCTCCCTGCTTCCTGCCTGTGGAGGACTAGTCAGTGATGGGAGAGGTGAGGGTTAAAGACGCAGAGAACCAAGTGCTCTGCGCATCCCCAGGTCACTTTCCCCACCTGGGCTGTGCTGCTCTCCCCTTATGCAGCTAACCTGGAGAAACTGACCTGGCTGTACAGGAGTGCCCGGAATTGCTGCTTGCTCCTCCCCTCCCAGCCCCCTCGAGGGGCACGGAGGAATGTTCGACGGCAGCTGAGCAGCAACGCCGGGTGCTCGGGGTGTCAGTTCACTTTCCCCACGTGGGCACAGAATGGGGTGCAGAAGGGATTGGTGGAGAAGGGGCCCCAGGAAGGGTTTGGGAGACGGGGCGCAGTGATTCAGAGCATTTTTCCGGTGCTCTCTCTAAGCTGAAAACGCTGTTCAGCACTAGGTGCTGTCCAGTATCAGTGTCGCTGATCTGTCACCATGAGCTGATGCAGGGAGAGATCGAGAGTTGGGCCTATGTAAATGAGTGAAATTGGAGTGGTGACAGTGAAATAGCATGATAAGGTGCTTATAAATGTGTAATATGTTTGGTAATTAGAAGATGTTAATAGTTAATATAATTTTATGCGGTTAGAGTTAGGGAAAACAAAATGATGGCTGTAAGGAATCAGAGCTGTGAAAACCAAAATGGAGGCCTTAGAATGGTTTGACCAATGGCAATCGGGTAGACTGGGGTGAAATAAAGATCACTCCAACACCTGAAGGGAGGGGTCAGTCAGGTGGAACACAGGTCTTCAAGTAGATCCAGCTCTAAAGGCGCAGGTTTTCAACCGGGTCCAGATTCTAAAAGGCTTGAAGCTGATTAGTGGGTTAACTATATACATAAGGCAGAGAGCTGACAGGCTTCAGACTGTCCATGTCACACAAGTGGAGGGCTCTGGAGTGAGTGAGAAGAACAGCAGAGGAAACGTTGGAAGAGAAGATTAAGAAGACGAAGAAGAAGAATATCTAAACGAGCTAAAACACTTGAAGAAGCAAAGCTGATACCAGCTGCAGGAGGCCGAACAGAAAGACCTAGACAGAGCAAAGGGAAAGAAGCCATCAGAGAAAGTAAGCATGATGATTTTAGTAGAAGACTGCAATTGAAACAGGTATTTGTATCAGACTTCGTAAAGCTGAATCACAGAATAACAGAGTTGGAAGGGTCCTCTGGAGGCCATCTAGTCCAACCCCCTGCCCACAGCAGGACCAATCCCAACTAAATCATCCCAGCCAGGATGTCAAGCTTGACCTTAAAAACTTCTAAGGAAGGGGATTCCACCACCTCCCTAGGTTACGCATTCCAGTGTTTCACCACCCTCCTAGTGAAAAAGTTTTTCCTAATAGCCAACCTAAATCTCCCCCACTGCAACTTGAGACCATTACTCCTTGTTCTGTCATCTGCTACCACTGAGAACAGTCTAGATCCATCCTCTTTGGATCCACCGCTCAGGTAGTTGAAAGCAGCTATCAAATCCCCAGTCATTCTTCTCTTCCATACACTAAACAATCCTAGTTCCCTCAGCCTCTCCTCATAAGTCATGTGTTCCAGACCCCTTATCATTTTTGTTGCCCTTCGCTGGACTCTCTCCAATTTCTCCACATCCTTCTTGTAGAGTGGGGCCCAAAACTGGACACAGTACTCCAGATGAGGCCTCACCAGTGTCGAATAGAAGGGAACGATCATGTCCCTCGATCTGCTGGCAATGCCCCTATTTATACATCCCAAAGTGCCATTGGCCTTCTTGGCAACAAGGGCACACTGCTGACTCATATCCAGCTTCTCGTCCACTGTCACCCCTAGGTCCTTCTCTGCAGAACTGCTGCCTAGCCAATCGTTCCCTAATCTGTAGCGGTGCATTGGGTTCTTCCGTCCTAAGTGCAGGACTCTGCGCTTGTCCTTGTTGAACCTCATCGGATTTCTTTGGGCCCAATCCTCCAATTTGTCTCGGTCCCTCTATATCCTATCCCTACCCCCCAGCGTATCTACCTCTCCTCCCAGTTTAGTGTCATCTGCAAACTTGCTGAGGGTGCAATCCACACCATCCTCCAGATCATTTATGAAGATATTGAACAAAACCGGCCCCAGGACCGACCCTTGGGGCACTCCCCTAGATACCGGCTGCCAACTAGACATGGAGCCATTGATCACTACCCGTTGAGTCCGACAATCTAGCCAACTTTCTACCCACCTTGTAGTGCATCCATCCAGCCCATACTTCTTTAACTTGCTGACAAGGATACTGTGGGAGACCGTGTCAAAAGCTTTGCTAAAGTCGAGGAACAACATGGCCACTGCTTTCCCTTCATCCACAGAACCAGTTATCGCATCATACGAGGCAATAAGCTTAGTCAGGCAAGACTTTTCCTCGGTGAAGCCATGCTGACTGTTCCTGAACACGTTCTTCTCGTCTAAGTGCTTGAGAATTGATTCCTTGAGGACGTGCTCCATGATTTTTCCGGGGACTGAGGTGAGGCTGACTGGCCTGTAGTTCCCAGGATCCTCCTTCTTCCCTTTTTTAACGATTGGCACTACATTAGCCTTTTTCCAGTCTTCTGGGATTTCCCCCGATCGCCATGAATTTTCAAAGATAATGGCCAATGGCTCTGCAATCACATCCGCCAATTCCTTTAGCACTCTCGGATGGAACGCACGCGGCCCCATGGACTTGTGCACGTCCAGCTTCTCTAAATAGTCTCGAACCAGGTCTTTCTCCAGCGGGCTGTTCGCCTCCTCCCCATGCTCTGCTGCCCAGTGCAGTAGTCTGGGAGCTGACCTTGTTCGTGAAGACAGAGGCAAAAAAGCATTGAGTACATTAGCTTTTTCCACATCCCCTGTCACTAGGTTGCCTCCCTCATTCAGTAAGCTGCCTACACTTTCCTTGGCTTTCTTCTTATTGCCAACATACCTGAAGAAACCCTTCTTGTTACGCTTAAGATCCCTCGCTAGCTGCAACTCCAGGTGTGATTTAGCCTTCCTGATTTCATTCCTACATGCCCAGGCAATATTTATATACTCATCCCTGCTCATATGTCCAATCTTCCACTTCTTGTAAGCTTCTTTTTTGTGTTTAAGATCAGCAAGGCTTTCACTGTTAAGCCAAAGCTGGTCGCCTGCCATATTTACTATTCTTTCTACACATCGGGATGGTTTGTCCCTGTAACCTCCATAAGGATTCTTTAAAATACAGCCAGCTCTCCTGGACTCCTTTCCCCCTCATGTTATTCTCCCAGGGGATCTTGCCCATCAGTTCCAGGAGGGAGTCAAAGTCTGCTTTTCTGAAGTCCAGGGTCCGTATTCTGCTGCTTTCCTTTCTTCCTTGTGTCAGGATCCTGAACTCGACCATCTCATGGTCACTGCCTCCCAGGTTCCCATCCACTTTTGCTTCCCCTACTAATTCTTCCCGGTTTGTGTGCAGCAGGTTAAGAAGAGCTCCGCTCCTAGTTGGTTCCTCCAGCACTTGCACCAGGAAATTGTCCCCTACAGTTTCCAAAAACTTCCTGGATTGTCTGTGCACCGCTATATTGCTCTCCCAGCAGATATCAGGATGATTGAAGTCGCCCATGAGAACCAGGGCGTGTGATCTAGTAGCTTCTGCGAGTTGCCGGAAGAAAGCCTCGTCCACCTCATCCCCCTGGTCCGGTGGTCTATAGCAGACTCCCACCACGACATCACCCTTGTTGCTCAGGCTTCTAAACTTAATCCAGAGACTCTCAGGTTTTTCTGCCGTTTCATACTTGAGCTCTGAGCAGTCATCCTGCTCCCTTACGTACAGTGCAACTCCCCCACCTTTTCTGGCCCCCCCGTCCTTCCTGAACAGTTTATACCAATCCATGACAGTACTCCTATCATGTGCGTTATCCCACCAAGTCTCTGTTATTCCAATCACATCATAATTCCCTGACTTTGCCAGGACCTCCAGTTCTCCCTGCTTGTTTCCCAGGCTTTGTGCATTTGTGTATAGGCACTTGAGATAACTCGCTGATCGCCCCTCGTTCTCAGTATGAGGCAGGAGCCCTCCCCTCTCACACGCTCCTGCTCGTGCTTCCTCCCGGTATCCCGCTTCCCCACTTACCTCAGGGCTTTGGTCTCCTTCCCCCGGTAAACCTAGTTTAAAGCCCTCCTCACTAGGTTAGCCAGCCTGCTCGCAAAGATGCTCTTCCCCCTCTTCGTAAGATGGAGCAGGTCTCTGCCTAGCACTCCTTCTTGGAACACCATCCCATGGTTGAAGACTCCAAAGCCTTCTCTCCGGCATCACCTGCGTTGCCATTCATTGACTTCCACGAGTCGACAATCCCTACCCCGGCCTTTTCCTTCCACGGGGGGATGGACGAGAACACCACTTGCGCCTCATACTCCTTTATCCTCCATCCCAGAGCCACGTAGTCCGCAGTGATCCGCTCAAGGTCATTCTTGGCGGTATCATTGGTGCCCAGGTGAAGAAGCAGGAAGGGGTAGCGATCCGAGGGCTTGATGAGTCTCGGCAGTCTCTCCGTCACATCGCGAATCCTAGCCCCTGGCAAGCAGCAGACTTCTCGGTTTTCCCAGCCAGGGCGACAGATAGATGACTCAGTCCCCCTGAGGAGAGATCCCCCGACCACCACCACCCGCCTCCTTCTCCTGGGAGTGGTGGTTGTGGAACCCCCAACCTTAGGACAGTGCATCTCATGCCTTTCAACTGGTGGAGTCTCCTTCTGCTCCCTTCCCCCAGACATAGCATCAGGGCCACTCCCCGCAATGGTACCTGTGGCGAGAACATGAAAACGGTTACTTACCAAAATCTGCGTTGCTGGTACATGGACGTTTCCCCTTCTTCTTCTTCTGGAGGTCACCTGTTGCCAAATTTCTTCACCGTCCTCCTGTCCCCACTGCGCAGCCTGCTCTGAATCTTCAGAACCTTGTGCCTGTAGAAGTCCGTATGTGTTCATTGTTTATTATGTTTTATTATGTATTATGTTTTAAAGCACTGCTGTCAGCATTCTGCATCTGACTGGCCATTGCATGCAGAGTGTAATAAATTAAAACAGTGTTTAATTGTATAGTAGCGTAATAGTAGGCATTTGGATATGCATATAGGCTGTTAGAATTTGTTTGTATACGAATATATACTTGTTACGTTAAAAAGGTTTTTGGTTTATTCTTTTAGTATATGCATTAGACTTATTACGTTAATTTATTTAATACAAAATATTCCCTATTTTGTTTTCAAAGAAATTACTGCCTGTGTGTTAATCCTTTGAATGGACGGCTGTATCCATGTTCTCCCAAGGGGTAACAGAGCTAGTCTGTTATGGGGAGTCCTCTGCAGGTCAGAGACAATCTCCCTGGTAAAAGTCAGGGCTTGATGAGTCTCGGCAGACTCTCCGTCACATCGCGAATCTTAGCCTGTATGGTAGAATATGGAATTATTCTTTATTCCTCATGACAGCAGTAAAACAAAATCGACACAAATATAGTGCTGCTCCAAAACTTTGAATTGCTGAGCTACAGCAGGACCTGGGGACAGATCCTGCAACCCTCATGGGTTCAATAGGATTAAGTGTCTGAGTAAGGACTCCTTGCTGTGTAAAGGTTTCAGGATCAAACCTTAGGCTCCTGCTGATAGGTTTCTGCATGCTCCCAAGAATAAAGTAAAGGAAGGCGAGAACCCAGGCAGATGGAGTGGGAGATAGACCCATATCAAACTAGTGCAGAGAAGCTGAGAGATGGTGGTAGGCGCTGTTGAGCATGATTTCAGGCGTCTAATCTGAGACGTATGTGCAATTATTTGTAAAATACACAACAATAAAAACGAATAACCCCTGCTGCACCTCTTCTCCACAACGCCTCCTGCTGTTACCCCAAAATTCAGCCATACGGCACCCCACAAGGGCCTTCCTATCCTAATACCGAATTGTACACAGTTTCGTTATGTAACAGGAGGTGGCCTGCCCTAGAGGAATTGCCTGACTTTTACCTGTCCCCGCCCCCGGGGAAATGACCCCCCTTGGGTCTGCCAGCTGGGCAGGGCGCAGGAGAGGAGCTGCTGGGAGACATGGAGGGAAAGGAGCCGAAGTGAAGGGAGGGGGCAGTAGTATGGGCCACAGGGTAGGGACATCAGACTGGGGGTGGTGCAAGTTGGTACCGAGGGCCAGAGCCTGATCCCGGTGGGAGTGGCAGGGTTCAGCATTTGGCCCCATCTTTATAGGGAACCAAGCCCAGAGCCTAAAGACTGTAGGGGGTCACATGATTCCTGTGATGGACCCCCCTGGATACTCCACCCCTGGAAGGAGCCCTGCTCTTCCATTGGGCCACAGATGCAGCAAAGGACTCGATCACTGCACTGCCACCAATGGGAATGGAAGGAAACAGGCACCAAACCTGGAATGACAAGTTGGACCCATGTCTCTCTGTCCCCGAGGGCTGAGCATCCAAGAGGCCAGAGAGCTGTGGAGCCAGAACAGGCCCCAGGAGTGCTGGCTCCTGACCGACGTGAACACAGCCAAGGTGGGGCAGCTGAGGGCACTTAGCCAGGGAATTGTATGAGCTCAGCACAGGAGCTCCCTGCAGCAGCTGCATCCTAGATCCAGGACGGAGTCTGCTACTTATTCCCAACTTGTGTAGTTCCTCCTTCAGCTCTGGAGGGAGGCTGGTACGGAGGGGCCCAGGTTGCAGTCTCGCTAACGGCTGAGGTTTGTGTGGTGCATGGGTTCACTGCTGCTAGGTAGGCGTAAAAAGAATCCCTGGGAGGGTGAGTTAATGCAGGATCGTATCTCTAGGGTCTTGGGTCCTTGTGCAGTCTCCATGACTGATATGTGACTGTCTGAGAAGGGTGCCATTACTGCTCCATAGGCTGGGTTGGCCTTAGGGGTGGGCAATGTGGGCAACTGCCCAGGGAACCTGGTTGTGGCGGGGCAGGGGGAGACGCCATAGGTGTGTGCTGCCGGCAGGCAGGGGAGACCACCGGACCAGGGGGATGAGGTGGACGAGGCACAATGAGTGACAGCAGTGAGTACTGCATAGAGGCAGAGTTGGGGGACATGGGACCATTGCCCCCCTAAAGTCACAGCGGCAATACATGGGGGGACACCCAGATTTCTCCCTGCTTCCTGCCTGTGGAGGACTAGTCAGTGATGGGAGAGGTGAGGGTTAAAGACGCAGAGAACCAAGTGCTCTGCGCATCCCCAGGTCACTTTCCCCACCTGGGCTGTGCTGCTCTCCCCTTATGCAGCTAACCTGGAGAAACTGACCTGGCTGTACAGGAGTGCCCGGAATTGCTGCTTGCTCCTCCCCTCCCAGCCCCCTCGAGGGGCACGGAGGAATGTTCGACGGCAGCTGAGCAGCAACGCCGGGTGCTCGGGGTGTCAGTTCACTTTCCCCACGTGGGCACAGAATGGGGTGCAGAAGGGATTGGTGGAGAAGGGGCCCCAGGAAGGGTTTGGGAGACGGGGCGCAGTGATTCAGAGCATTTTTCCGGTGCTCTCTCTAAGCTGAAAACGCTGTTCAGCACTAGGTGCTGTCCAGTATCAGTGTCGCTGATCTGTCACCATGAGCTGATGCAGGGAGAGATCGAGAGTTGGGCCTATGTAAATGAGTGAAATTGGAGTGGTGACAGTGAAATAGCATGATAAGGTGCTTATAAATGTGTAATATGTTTGGTAATTAGAAGATGTTAATAGTTAATATAATTTTATGCGGTTAGAGTTAGGGAAAACAAAATGATGGCTGTAAGGAATCAGAGCTGTGAAAACCAAAATGGAGGCCTTAGAATGGTTTGACCAATGGCAATCGGGTAGACTGGGGTGAAATAAAGATCACTCCAACACCTGAAGGGAGGGGTCAGTCAGGTGGAACACAGGTCTTCAAGTAGATCCAGCTCTAAAGGCGCAGGTTTTCAACCGGGTCCAGATTCTAAAAGGCTTGAAGCTGATTAGTGGGTTAACTATATACATAAGGCAGAGAGCTGACAGGCTTCAGACTGTCCATGTCACACAAGTGGAGGGCTCTGGAGTGAGTGAGAAGAACAGCAGAGGAAACGTTGGAAGAGAAGATTAAGAAGACGAAGAAGAAGAATATCTAAACGAGCTAAAACACTTGAAGAAGCAAAGCTGATACCAGCTGCAGGAGGCCGAACAGAAAGACCTAGACAGAGCAAAGGGAAAGAAGCCATCAGAGAAAGTAAGCATGATGATTTTAGTAGAAGACTGCAATTGAAACAGGTATTTGTATCAGACTTCGTAAAGCTGAATCACAGAATAACAGAGTTGGAAGGGTCCTCTGGAGGCCATCTAGTCCAACCCCCTGCCCACAGCAGGACCAATCCCAACTAAATCATCCCAGCCAGGATGTCAAGCTTGACCTTAAAAACTTCTAAGGAAGGGGATTCCACCACCTCCCTAGGTTACGCATTCCAGTGTTTCACCACCCTCCTAGTGAAAAAGTTTTTCCTAATAGCCAACCTAAATCTCCCCCACTGCAACTTGAGACCATTACTCCTTGTTCTGTCATCTGCTACCACTGAGAACAGTCTAGATCCATCCTCTTTGGATCCACCGCTCAGGTAGTTGAAAGCAGCTATCAAATCCCCAGTCATTCTTCTCTTCCATACACTAAACAATCCTAGTTCCCTCAGCCTCTCCTCATAAGTCATGTGTTCCAGACCCCTTATCATTTTTGTTGCCCTTCGCTGGACTCTCTCCAATTTCTCCACATCCTTCTTGTAGAGTGGGGCCCAAAACTGGACACAGTACTCCAGATGAGGCCTCACCAGTGTCGAATAGAAGGGAACGATCATGTCCCTCGATCTGCTGGCAATGCCCCTATTTATACATCCCAAAGTGCCATTGGCCTTCTTGGCAACAAGGGCACACTGCTGACTCATATCCAGCTTCTCGTCCACTGTCACCCCTAGGTCCTTCTCTGCAGAACTGCTGCCTAGCCAATCGTTCCCTAATCTGTAGCGGTGCATTGGGTTCTTCCGTCCTAAGTGCAGGACTCTGCGCTTGTCCTTGTTGAACCTCATCGGATTTCTTTGGGCCCAATCCTCCAATTTGTCTCGGTCCCTCTATATCCTATCCCTACCCCCCAGCGTATCTACCTCTCCTCCCAGTTTAGTGTCATCTGCAAACTTGCTGAGGGTGCAATCCACACCATCCTCCAGATCATTTATGAAGATATTGAACAAAACCGGCCCCAGGACCGACCCTTGGGGCACTCCCCTAGATACCGGCTGCCAACTAGACATGGAGCCATTGATCACTACCCGTTGAGTCCGACAATCTAGCCAACTTTCTACCCACCTTGTAGTGCATCCATCCAGCCCATACTTCTTTAACTTGCTGACAAGGATACTGTGGGAGACCGTGTCAAAAGCTTTGCTAAAGTCGAGGAACAACATGGCCACTGCTTTCCCTTCATCCACAGAACCAGTTATCGCATCATACGAGGCAATAAGCTTAGTCAGGCAAGACTTTTCCTCGGTGAAGCCATGCTGACTGTTCCTGAACACGTTCTTCTCGTCTAAGTGCTTGAGAATTGATTCCTTGAGGACGTGCTCCATGATTTTTCCGGGGACTGAGGTGAGGCTGACTGGCCTGTAGTTCCCAGGATCCTCCTTCTTCCCTTTTTTAACGATTGGCACTACATTAGCCTTTTTCCAGTCTTCTGGGATTTCCCCCGATCGCCATGAATTTTCAAAGATAATGGCCAATGGCTCTGCAATCACATCCGCCAATTCCTTTAGCACTCTCGGATGGAACGCACGCGGCCCCATGGACTTGTGCACGTCCAGCTTCTCTAAATAGTCTCGAACCAGGTCTTTCTCCAGCGGGCTGTTCGCCTCCTCCCCATGCTCTGCTGCCCAGTGCAGTAGTCTGGGAGCTGACCTTGTTCGTGAAGACAGAGGCAAAAAAGCATTGAGTACATTAGCTTTTTCCACATCCCCTGTCACTAGGTTGCCTCCCTCATTCAGTAAGCTGCCTACACTTTCCTTGGCTTTCTTCTTATTGCCAACATACCTGAAGAAACCCTTCTTGTTACGCTTAAGATCCCTCGCTAGCTGCAACTCCAGGTGTGATTTAGCCTTCCTGATTTCATTCCTACATGCCCAGGCAATATTTATATACTCATCCCTGCTCATATGTCCAATCTTCCACTTCTTGTAAGCTTCTTTTTTGTGTTTAAGATCAGCAAGGCTTTCACTGTTAAGCCAAAGCTGGTCGCCTGCCATATTTACTATTCTTTCTACACATCGGGATGGTTTGTCCCTGTAACCTCCATAAGGATTCTTTAAAATACAGCCAGCTCTCCTGGACTCCTTTCCCCCTCATGTTATTCTCCCAGGGGATCTTGCCCATCAGTTCCAGGAGGGAGTCAAAGTCTGCTTTTCTGAAGTCCAGGGTCCGTATTCTGCTGCTTTCCTTTCTTCCTTGTGTCAGGATCCTGAACTCGACCATCTCATGGTCACTGCCTCCCAGGTTCCCATCCACTTTTGCTTCCCCTACTAATTCTTCCCGGTTTGTGTGCAGCAGGTTAAGAAGAGCTCCGCTCCTAGTTGGTTCCTCCAGCACTTGCACCAGGAAATTGTCCCCTACAGTTTCCAAAAACTTCCTGGATTGTCTGTGCACCGCTATATTGCTCTCCCAGCAGATATCAGGATGATTGAAGTC
Source organism: Lepidochelys kempii (assembly GCF_965140285.1). Classification (NCBI taxonomy): domain Eukaryota; kingdom Metazoa; phylum Chordata; order Testudines; family Cheloniidae; genus Lepidochelys; species Lepidochelys kempii. The sequence goes on along the minus strand of NC_136390.1, from coordinate 72,767,569 downwards.
GCCCATGAGAACCAGGGCGTGTGATCTAGTAGCTTCTGCGAGTTGCCGGAAGAAAGCCTCGTCCACCTCATCCCCCTGGTCCGGTGGTCTATAGCAGACTCCCACCACGACATCACCCTTGTTGCTCAGGCTTCTAAACTTAATCCAGAGACTCTCAGGTTTTTCTGCCGTTTCATACTTGAGCTCTGAGCAGTCATCCTGCTCCCTTACGTACAGTGCAACTCCCCCACCTTTTCTGGCCCCCCCGTCCTTCCTGAACAGTTTATACCAATCCATGACAGTACTCCTATCATGTGCGTTATCCCACCAAGTCTCTGTTATTCCAATCACATCATAATTCCCTGACTTTGCCAGGACCTCCAGTTCTCCCTGCTTGTTTCCCAGGCTTTGTGCATTTGTGTATAGGCACTTGAGATAACTCGCTGATCGCCCCTCGTTCTCAGTATGAGGCAGGAGCCCTCCCCTCTCACACGCTCCTGCTCGTGCTTCCTCCCGGTATCCCGCTTCCCCACTTACCTCAGGGCTTTGGTCTCCTTCCCCCGGTAAACCTAGTTTAAAGCCCTCCTCACTAGGTTAGCCAGCCTGCTCGCAAAGATGCTCTTCCCCCTCTTCGTAAGATGGAGCAGGTCTCTGCCTAGCACTCCTTCTTGGAACACCATCCCATGGTTGAAGACTCCAAAGCCTTCTCTCCGGCATCACCTGCGTTGCCATTCATTGACTTCCACGAGTCGACAATCCCTACCCCGGCCTTTTCCTTCCACGGGGGGATGGACGAGAACACCACTTGCGCCTCATACTCCTTTATCCTCCATCCCAGAGCCACGTAGTCCGCAGTGATCCGCTCAAGGTCATTCTTGGCGGTATCATTGGTGCCCAGGTGAAGAAGCAGGAAGGGGTAGCGATCCGAGGGCTTGATGAGTCTCGGCAGTCTCTCCGTCACATCGCGAATCCTAGCCCCTGGCAAGCAGCAGACTTCTCGGTTTTCCCAGCCAGGGCGACAGATAGATGACTCAGTCCCCCTGAGGAGAGATCCCCCGACCACCACCACCCGCCTCCTTCTCCTGGGAGTGGTGGTTGTGGAACCCCCAACCTTAGGACAGTGCATCTCATGCCTTTCAACTGGTGGAGTCTCCTTCTGCTCCCTTCCCCCAGACATAGCATCAGGGCCACTCCCCGCAATGGTACCTGTGGCGAGAACATGAAAACGGTTACTTACCAAAATCTGCGTTGCTGGTACATGGACGTTTCCCCTTCTTCTTCTTCTGGAGGTCACCTGTTGCCAAATTTCTTCACCGTCCTCCTGTCCCCACTGCGCAGCCTGCTCTGAATCTTCAGAACCTTGTGCCTGTAGAAGTCCGTATGTGTTCATTGTTTATTATGTTTTATTATGTATTATGTTTTAAAGCACTGCTGTCAGCATTCTGCATCTGACTGGCCATTGCATGCAGAGTGTAATAAATTAAAACAGTGTTTAATTGTATAGTAGCGTAATAGTAGGCATTTGGATATGCATATAGGCTGTTAGAATTTGTTTGTATACGAATATATACTTGTTACGTTAAAAAGGTTTTTGGTTTATTCTTTTAGTATATGCATTAGACTTATTACGTTAATTTATTTAATACAAAATATTCCCTATTTTGTTTTCAAAGAAATTACTGCCTGTGTGTTAATCCTTTGAATGGACGGCTGTATCCATGTTCTCCCAAGGGGTAACAGAGCTAGTCTGTTATGGGGAGTCCTCTGCAGGTCAGAGACAATCTCCCTGGTAAAAGTCAGGGCTTGATGAGTCTCGGCAGACTCTCCGTCACATCGCGAATCTTAGCCTGTATGGTAGAATATGGAATTATTCTTTATTCCTCATGACAGCAGTAAAACAAAATCGACACAAATATAGTGCTGCTCCAAAACTTTGAATTGCTGAGCTACAGCAGGACCTGGGGACAGATCCTGCAACCCTCATGGGTTCAATAGGATTAAGTGTCTGAGTAAGGACTCCTTGCTGTGTAAAGGTTTCAGGATCAAACCTTAGGCTCCTGCTGATAGGTTTCTGCATGCTCCCAAGAATAAAGTAAAGGAAGGCGAGAACCCAGGCAGATGGAGTGGGAGATAGACCCATATCAAACTAGTGCAGAGAAGCTGAGAGATGGTGGTAGGCGCTGTTGAGCATGATTTCAGGCGTCTAATCTGAGACGTATGTGCAATTATTTGTAAAATACACAACAATAAAAACGAATAACCCCTGCTGCACCTCTTCTCCACAACGCCTCCTGCTGTTACCCCAAAATTCAGCCATACGGCACCCCACAAGGGCCTTCCTATCCTAATACCGAATTGTACACAGTTTCGTTATGTAACAGGAGGTGGCCTGCCCTAGAGGAATTGCCTGACTTTTACCTGTCCCCGCCCCCGGGGAAATGACCCCCCTTGGGTCTGCCAGCTGGGCAGGGCGCAGGAGAGGAGCTGCTGGGAGACATGGAGGGAAAGGAGCCGAAGTGAAGGGAGGGGGCAGTAGTATGGGCCACAGGGTAGGGACATCAGACTGGGGGTGGTGCAAGTTGGTACCGAGGGCCAGAGCCTGATCCCGGTGGGAGTGGCAGGGTTCAGCATTTGGCCCCATCTTTATAGGGAACCAAGCCCAGAGCCTAAAGACTGTAGGGGGTCACATGATTCCTGTGATGGACCCCCCTGGATACTCCACCCCTGGAAGGAGCCCTGCTCTTCCATTGGGCCACAGATGCAGCAAAGGACTCGATCACTGCACTGCCACCAATGGGAATGGAAGGAAACAGGCACCAAACCTGGAATGACAAGTTGGACCCATGTCTCTCTGTCCCCGAGGGCTGAGCATCCAAGAGGCCAGAGAGCTGTGGAGCCAGAACAGGCCCCAGGAGTGCTGGCTCCTGACCGACGTGAACACAGCCAAGGTGGGGCAGCTGAGGGCACTTAGCCAGGGAATTGTATGAGCTCAGCACAGGAGCTCCCTGCAGCAGCTGCATCCTAGATCCAGGACGGAGTCTGCTACTTATTCCCAACTTGTGTAGTTCCTCCTTCAGCTCTGGAGGGAGGCTGGTACGGAGGGGCCCAGGTTGCAGTCTCGCTAACGGCTGAGGTTTGTGTGGTGCATGGGTTCACTGCTGCTAGGTAGGCGTAAAAAGAATCCCTGGGAGGGTGAGTTAATGCAGGATCGTATCTCTAGGGTCTTGGGTCCTTGTGCAGTCTCCATGACTGATATGTGACTGTCTGAGAAGGGTGCCATTACTGCTCCATAGGCTGGGTTGGCCTTAGGGGTGGGCAATGTGGGCAACTGCCCAGGGAACCTGGTTGTGGCGGGGCAGGGGGAGACGCCATAGGTGTGTGCTGCCGGCAGGCAGGGGAGACCACCGGACCAGGGGGATGAGGTGGACGAGGCACAATGAGTGACAGCAGTGAGTACTGCATAGAGGCAGAGTTGGGGGACATGGGACCATTGCCCCCCTAAAGTCACAGCGGCAATACATGGGGGGACACCCAGATTTCTCCCTGCTTCCTGCCTGTGGAGGACTAGTCAGTGACGGGAGAGGTGAGGGTTAAAGACGCAGAGAACCAAGTGCTCTGCGCATCCCCAGGTCACTTTCCCCACCTGGGCTGTGCTGCTCTCCCCTTATGCAGCTAACCTGGAGAAACTGACCTGGCTGTACAGGAGTGCCCGGAATTGCTGCTTGCTCCTCCCCTCCCAGCCCCCTCGAGGGGCACGGAGGAATGTTCGACGGCAGCTGAGCAGCAACGCCGGGTGCTCGGGGTGTCAGTTCACTTTCCCCACGTGGGCACAGAATGGGGTGCAGAAGGGATTGGTGGAGAAGGGGCCCCAGGAAGGGTTTGGGAGACGGGGCGCAGTGATTCAGAGCATTTTTCCGGTGCTCTCTCTAAGCTGAAAACGCTGTTCAGCACTAGGTGCTGTCCAGTATCAGTGTCGCTGATCTGTCACCATGAGCTGATGCAGGGAGAGATCGAGAGTTGGGCCTATGTAAATGAGTGAAATTGGAGTGGTGACAGTGAAATAGCATGATAAGGTGCTTATAAATGTGTAATATGTTTGGTAATTAGAAGATGTTAATAGTTAATATAATTTTATGCGGTTAGAGTTAGGGAAAACAAAATGATGGCTGTAAGGAATCAGAGCTGTGAAAACCAAAATGGAGGCCTTAGAATGGTTTGACCAATGGCAATCGGGTAGACTGGGGTGAAATAAAGATCACTCCAACACCTGAAGGGAGGGGTCAGTCAGGTGGAACACAGGTCTTCAAGTAGATCCAGCTCTAAAGGCGCAGGTTTTCAACCGGGTCCAGATTCTAAAAGGCTTGAAGCTGATTAGTGGGTTAACTATATACATAAGGCAGAGAGCTGACAGGCTTCAGACTGTCCATGTCACACAAGTGGAGGGCTCTGGAGTGAGTGAGAAGAACAGCAGAGGAAACGTTGGAAGAGAAGATTAAGAAGACGAAGAAGAAGAATATCTAAACGAGCTAAAACACTTGAAGAAGCAAAGCTGATACCAGCTGCAGGAGGCCGAACAGAAAGACCTAGACAGAGCAAAGGGAAAGAAGCCATCAGAGAAAGTAAGCATGATGATTTTAGTAGAAGACTGCAATTGAAACAGGTATTTGTATCAGACTTCGTAAAGCTGAATCACAGAATAACAGAGTTGGAAGGGTCCTCTGGAGGCCATCTAGTCCAACCCCCTGCCCACAGCAGGACCAATCCCAACTAAATCATCCCAGCCAGGATGTCAAGCTTGACCTTAAAAACTTCTAAGGAAGGGGATTCCACCACCTCCCTAGGTTACGCATTCCAGTGTTTCACCACCCTCCTAGTGAAAAAGTTTTTCCTAATAGCCAACCTAAATCTCCCCCACTGCAACTTGAGACCATTACTCCTTGTTCTGTCATCTGCTACCACTGAGAACAGTCTAGATCCATCCTCTTTGGATCCACCGCTCAGGTAGTTGAAAGCAGCTATCAAATCCCCAGTCATTCTTCTCTTCCATACACTAAACAATCCTAGTTCCCTCAGCCTCTCCTCATAAGTCATGTGTTCCAGACCCCTTATCATTTTTGTTGCCCTTCGCTGGACTCTCTCCAATTTCTCCACATCCTTCTTGTAGAGTGGGGCCCAAAACTGGACACAGTACTCCAGATGAGGCCTCACCAGTGTCGAATAGAAGGGAACGATCATGTCCCTCGATCTGCTGGCAATGCCCCTATTTATACATCCCAAAGTGCCATTGGCCTTCTTGGCAACAAGGGCACACTGCTGACTCATATCCAGCTTCTCGTCCACTGTCACCCCTAGGTCCTTCTCTGCAGAACTGCTGCCTAGCCAATCGTTCCCTAATCTGTAGCGGTGCATTGGGTTCTTCCGTCCTAAGTGCAGGACTCTGCGCTTGTCCTTGTTGAACCTCATCGGATTTCTTTGGGCCCAATCCTCCAATTTGTCTCGGTCCCTCTATATCCTATCCCTACCCCCCAGCGTATCTACCTCTCCTCCCAGTTTAGTGTCATCTGCAAACTTGCTGAGGGTGCAATCCACACCATCCTCCAGATCATTTATGAAGATATTGAACAAAACCGGCCCCAGGACCGACCCTTGGGGCACTCCCCTAGATACCGGCTGCCAACTAGACATGGAGCCATTGATCACTACCCGTTGAGTCCGACAATCTAGCCAACTTTCTACCCACCTTGTAGTGCATCCATCCAGCCCATACTTCTTTAACTTGCTGACAAGGATACTGTGGGAGACCGTGTCAAAAGCTTTGCTAAAGTCGAGGAACAACATGGCCACTGCTTTCCCTTCATCCACAGAACCAGTTATCGCATCATACGAGGCAATAAGCTTAGTCAGGCAAGACTTTTCCTCGGTGAAGCCATGCTGACTGTTCCTGAACACGTTCTTCTCGTCTAAGTGCTTGAGAATTGATTCCTTGAGGACGTGCTCCATGATTTTTCCGGGGACTGAGGTGAGGCTGACTGGCCTGTAGTTCCCAGGATCCTCCTTCTTCCCTTTTTTAACGATTGGCACTACATTAGCCTTTTTCCAGTCTTCTGGGATTTCCCCCGATCGCCATGAATTTTCAAAGATAATGGCCAATGGCTCTGCAATCACATCCGCCAATTCCTTTAGCACTCTCGGATGGAACGCACGCGGCCCCATGGACTTGTGCACGTCCAGCTTCTCTAAATAGTCTCGAACCAGGTCTTTCTCCAGCGGGCTGTTCGCCTCCTCCCCATGCTCTGCTGCCCAGTGCAGTAGTCTGGGAGCTGACCTTGTTCGTGAAGACAGAGGCAAAAAAGCATTGAGTACATTAGCTTTTTCCACATCCCCTGTCACTAGGTTGCCTCCCTCATTCAGTAAGCTGCCTACACTTTCCTTGGCTTTCTTCTTATTGCCAACATACCTGAAGAAACCCTTCTTGTTACGCTTAAGATCCCTCGCTAGCTGCAACTCCAGGTGTGATTTAGCCTTCCTGATTTCATTCCTACATGCCCAGGCAATATTTATATACTCATCCCTGCTCATATGTCCAATCTTCCACTTCTTGTAAGCTTCTTTTTTGTGTTTAAGATCAGCAAGGCTTTCACTGTTAAGCCAAAGCTGGTCGCCTGCCATATTTACTATTCTTTCTACACATCGGGATGGTTTGTCCCTGTAACCTCCATAAGGATTCTTTAAAATACAGCCAGCTCTCCTGGACTCCTTTCCCCCTCATGTTATTCTCCCAGGGGATCTTGCCCATCAGTTCCAGGAGGGAGTCAAAGTCTGCTTTTCTGAAGTCCAGGGTCCGTATTCTGCTGCTTTCCTTTCTTCCTTGTGTCAGGATCCTGAACTCGACCATCTCATGGTCACTGCCTCCCAGGTTCCCATCCACTTTTGCTTCCCCTACTAATTCTTCCCGGTTTGTGTGCAGCAGGTTAAGAAGAGCTCCGCTCCTAGTTGGTTCCTCCAGCACTTGCACCAGGAAATTGTCCCCTACAGTTTCCAAAAACTTCCTGGATTGTCTGTGCACCGCTATATTGCTCTCCCAGCAGATATCAGGATGATTGAAGTCGCCCATGAGAACCAGGGCGTGTGATCTAGTAGCTTCTGCGAGTTGCCGGAAGAAAGCCTCGTCCACCTCATCCCCCTGGTCCGGTGGTCTATAGCAGACTCCCACCACGACATCACCCTTGTTGCTCAGGCTTCTAAACTTAATCCAGAGACTCTCAGGTTTTTCTGCCGTTTCATACTTGAGCTCTGAGCAGTCATCCTGCTCCCTTACGTACAGTGCAACTCCCCCACCTTTTCTGGCCCCCCCGTCCTTCCTGAACAGTTTATACCAATCCATGACAGTACTCCTATCATGTGCGTTATCCCACCAAGTCTCTGTTATTCCAATCACATCATAATTCCCTGACTTTGCCAGGACCTCCAGTTCTCCCTGCTTGTTTCCCAGGCTTTGTGCATTTGTGTATAGGCACTTGAGATAACTCGCTGATCGCCCCTCGTTCTCAGTATGAGGCAGGAGCCCTCCCCTCTCACACGCTCCTGCTCGTGCTTCCTCCCGGTATCCCGCTTCCCCACTTACCTCAGGGCTTTGGTCTCCTTCCCCCGGTAAACCTAGTTTAAAGCCCTCCTCACTAGGTTAGCCAGCCTGCTCGCAAAGATGCTCTTCCCCCTCTTCGTAAGATGGAGCAGGTCTCTGCCTAGCACTCCTTCTTGGAACACCATCCCATGGTTGAAGACTCCAAAGCCTTCTCTCCGGCATCACCTGCGTTGCCATTCATTGACTTCCACGAGTCGACAATCCCTACCCCGGCCTTTTCCTTCCACGGGGGGATGGACGAGAACACCACTTGCGCCTCATACTCCTTTATCCTCCATCCCAGAGCCACGTAGTCCGCAGTGATCCGCTCAAGGTCATTCTTGGCGGTATCATTGGTGCCCAGGTGAAGAAGCAGGAAGGGGTAGCGATCCGAGGGCTTGATGAGTCTCGGCAGTCTCTCCGTCACATCGCGAATCCTAGCCCCTGGCAAGCAGCAGACTTCTCGGTTTTCCCAGCCAGGGCGACAGATAGATGACTCAGTCCCCCTGAGGAGAGATCCCCCGACCACCACCACCCGCCTCCTTCTCCTGGGAGTGGTGGTTGTGGAACCCCCAACCTTAGGACAGTGCATCTCATGCCTTTCAACTGGTGGAGTCTCCTTCTGCTCCCTTCCCCCAGACATAGCATCAGGGCCACTCCCCGCAATGGTACCTGTGGCGAGAACATGAAAACGGTTACTTACCAAAATCTGCGTTGCTGGTACATGGACGTTTCCCCTTCTTCTTCTTCTGGAGGTCACCTGTTGCCAAATTTCTTCACCGTCCTCCTGTCCCCACTGCGCAGCCTGCTCTGAATCTTCAGAACCTTGTGCCTGTAGAAGTCCGTATGTGTTCATTGTTTATTATGTTTTATTATGTATTATGTTTTAAAGCACTGCTGTCAGCATTCTGCATCTGACTGGCCATTGCATGCAGAGTGTAATAAATTAAAACAGTGTTTAATTGTATAGTAGCGTAATAGTAGGCATTTGGATATGCATATAGGCTGTTAGAATTTGTTTGTATACGAATATATACTTGTTACGTTAAAAAGGTTTTTGGTTTATTCTTTTAGTATATGCATTAGACTTATTACGTTAATTTATTTAATACAAAATATTCCCTATTTTGTTTTCAAAGAAATTACTGCCTGTGTGTTAATCCTTTGAATGGACGGCTGTATCCATGTTCTCCCAAGGGGTAACAGAGCTAGTCTGTTATGGGGAGTCCTCTGCAGGTCAGAGACAATCTCCCTGGTAAAAGTCAGGGCTTGATGAGTCTCGGCAGACTCTCCGTCACATCGCGAATCTTAGCCTGTATGGTAGAATATGGAATTATTCTTTATTCCTCATGACAGCAGTAAAACAAAATCGACACAAATATAGTGCTGCTCCAAAACTTTGAATTGCTGAGCTACAGCAGGACCTGGGGACAGATCCTGCAACCCTCATGGGTTCAATAGGATTAAGTGTCTGAGTAAGGACTCCTTGCTGTGTAAAGGTTTCAGGATCAAACCTTAGGCTCCTGCTGATAGGTTTCTGCATGCTCCCAAGAATAAAGTAAAGGAAGGCGAGAACCCAGGCAGATGGAGTGGGAGATAGACCCATATCAAACTAGTGCAGAGAAGCTGAGAGATGGTGGTAGGCGCTGTTGAGCATGATTTCAGGCGTCTAATCTGAGACGTATGTGCAATTATTTGTAAAATACACAACAATAAAAACGAATAACCCCTGCTGCACCTCTTCTCCACAACGCCTCCTGCTGTTACCCCAAAATTCAGCCATACGGCACCCCACAAGGGCCTTCCTATCCTAATACCGAATTGTACACAGTTTCGTTATGTAACAGGAGGTGGCCTGCCCTAGAGGAATTGCCTGACTTTTACCTGTCCCCGCCCCCGGGGAAATGACCCCCCTTGGGTCTGCCAGCTGGGCAGGGCGCAGGAGAGGAGCTGCTGGGAGACATGGAGGGAAAGGAGCCGAAGTGAAGGGAGGGGGCAGTAGTATGGGCCACAGGGTAGGGACATCAGACTGGGGGTGGTGCAAGTTGGTACCGAGGGCCAGAGCCTGATCCCGGTGGGAGTGGCAGGGTTCAGCATTTGGCCCCATCTTTATAGGGAACCAAGCCCAGAGCCTAAAGACTGTAGGGGGTCACATGATTCCTGTGATGGACCCCCCTGGATACTCCACCCCTGGAAGGAGCCCTGCTCTTCCATTGGGCCACAGATGCAGCAAAGGACTCGATCACTGCACTGCCACCAATGGGAATGGAAGGAAACAGGCACCAAACCTGGAATGACAAGTTGGACCCATGTCTCTCTGTCCCCGAGGGCTGAGCATCCAAGAGGCCAGAGAGCTGTGGAGCCAGAACAGGCCCCAGGAGTGCTGGCTCCTGACCGACGTGAACACAGCCAAGGTGGGGCAGCTGAGGGCACTTAGCCAGGGAATTGTATGAGCTCAGCACAGGAGCTCCCTGCAGCAGCTGCATCCTAGATCCAGGACGGAGTCTGCTACTTATTCCCAACTTGTGTAGTTCCTCCTTCAGCTCTGGAGGGAGGCTGGTACGGAGGGGCCCAGGTTGCAGTCTCGCTAACGGCTGAGGTTTGTGTGGTGCATGGGTTCACTGCTGCTAGGTAGGCGTAAAAAGAATCCCTGGGAGGGTGAGTTAATGCAGGATCGTATCTCTAGGGTCTTGAGGGTGCCATTACTGCTCCATAGGCTGGGTTGGCCTTAGGGGTGGGCAATGTGGGCAACTGCCCAGGGAACCTGGTTGTGGCGGGGCAGGGGGAGACGCCATAGGTGTGTGCTGCCGGCAGGCAGGGGAGACCACCGGACCAGGGGGATGAGGTGGACGAGGCACAATGAGTGACAGCAGTGAGTACTGCATAGAGGCAGAGTTGGGGGACATGGGACCATTGCCCCCCTAAAGTCACAGCGGCAATACATGGGGGGACACCCAGATTTCTCCCTGCTTCCTGCCTGTGGAGGACTAGTCAGTGACGGGAGAGGTGAGGGTTAAAGACGCAGAGAACCAAGTGCTCTGCGCATCCCCAGGTCACTTTCCCCACCTGGGCTGTGCTGCTCTCCCCTTATGCAGCTAACCTGGAGAAACTGACCTGGCTGTACAGGAGTGCCCGGAATTGCTGCTTGCTCCTCCCCTCCCAGCCCCCTCGAGGGGCACGGAGGAATGTTCGACGGCAGCTGAGCAGCAACGCCGGGTGCTCGGGGTGTCAGTTCACTTTCCCCACGTGGGCACAGAATGGGGTGCAGAAGGGATTGGTGGAGAAGGGGCCCCAGGAAGGGTTTGGGAGACGGGGCGCAGTGATTCAGAGCATTTTTCCGGTGCTCTCTCTAAGCTGAAAACGCTGTTCAGCACTAGGTGCTGTCCAGTATCAGTGTCGCTGATCTGTCACCATGAGCTGATGCAGGGAGAGATCGAGAGTTGGGCCTATGTAAATGAGTGAAATTGGAGTGGTGACAGTGAAATAGCATGATAAGGTGCTTATAAATGTGTAATATGTTTGGTAATTAGAAGATGTTAATAGTTAATATAATTTTATGCGGTTAGAGTTAGGGAAAACAAAATGATGGCTGTAAGGAATCAGAGCTGTGAAAACCAAAATGGAGGCCTTAGAATGGTTTGACCAATGGCAATCGGGTAGACTGGGGTGAAATAAAGATCACTCCAACACCTGAAGGGAGGGGTCAGTCAGGTGGAACACAGGTCTTCAAGTAGATCCAGCTCTAAAGGCGCAGGTTTTCAACCGGGTCCAGATTCTAAAAGGCTTGAAGCTGATTAGTGGGTTAACTATATACATAAGGCAGAGAGCTGACAGGCTTCAGACTGTCCATGTCACACAAGTGGAGGGCTCTGGAGTGAGTGAGAAGAACAGCAGAGGAAACGTTGGAAGAGAAGATTAAGAAGACGAAGAAGAAGAATATCTAAACGAGCTAAAACACTTGAAGAAGCAAAGCTGATACCAGCTGCAGGAGGCCGAACAGAAAGACCTAGACAGAGCAAAGGGAAAGAAGCCATCAGAGAAAGTAAGCATGATGATTTTAGTAGAAGACTGCAATTGAAACAGGTATTTGTATCAGACTTCGTAAAGCTGAATCACAGAATAACAGAGTTGGAAGGGTCCTCTGGAGGCCATCTAGTCCAACCCCCTGCCCACAGCAGGACCAATCCCAACTAAATCATCCCAGCCAGGATGTCAAGCTTGACCTTAAAAACTTCTAAGGAAGGGGATTCCACCACCTCCCTAGGTTACGCATTCCAGTGTTTCACCACCCTCCTAGTGAAAAAGTTTTTCCTAATAGCCAACCTAAATCTCCCCCACTGCAACTTGAGACCATTACTCCTTGTTCTGTCATCTGCTACCACTGAGAACAGTCTAGATCCATCCTCTTTGGATCCACCGCTCAGGTAGTTGAAAGCAGCTATCAAATCCCCAGTCATTCTTCTCTTCCATACACTAAACAATCCTAGTTCCCTCAGCCTCTCCTCATAAGTCATGTGTTCCAGACCCCTTATCATTTTTGTTGCCCTTCGCTGGACTCTCTCCAATTTCTCCACATCCTTCTTGTAGAGTGGGGCCCAAAACTGGACACAGTACTCCAGATGAGGCCTCACCAGTGTCGAATAGAAGGGAACGATCATGTCCCTCGATCTGCTGGCAATGCCCCTATTTATACATCCCAAAGTGCCATTGGCCTTCTTGGCAACAAGGGCACACTGCTGACTCATATCCAGCTTCTCGTCCACTGTCACCCCTAGGTCCTTCTCTGCAGAACTGCTGCCTAGCCAATCGTTCCCTAATCTGTAGCGGTGCATTGGGTTCTTCCGTCCTAAGTGCAGGACTCTGCGCTTGTCCTTGTTGAACCTCATCGGATTTCTTTGGGCCCAATCCTCCAATTTGTCTCGGTCCCTCTATATCCTATCCCTACCCCCCAGCGTATCTACCTCTCCTCCCAGTTTAGTGTCATCTGCAAACTTGCTGAGGGTGCAATCCACACCATCCTCCAGATCATTTATGAAGATATTGAACAAAACCGGCCCCAGGACCGACCCTTGGGGCACTCCCCTAGATACCGGCTGCCAACTAGACATGGAGCCATTGATCACTACCCGTTGAGTCCGACAATCTAGCCAACTTTCTACCCACCTTGTAGTGCATCCATCCAGCCCATACTTCTTTAACTTGCTGACAAGGATACTGTGGGAGACCGTGTCAAAAGCTTTGCTAAAGTCGAGGAACAACATGGCCACTGCTTTCCCTTCATCCACAGAACCAGTTATCGCATCATACGAGGCAATAAGCTTAGTCAGGCAAGACTTTTCCTCGGTGAAGCCATGCTGACTGTTCCTGAACACGTTCTTCTCGTCTAAGTGCTTGAGAATTGATTCCTTGAGGACGTGCTCCATGATTTTTCCGGGGACTGAGGTGAGGCTGACTGGCCTGTAGTTCCCAGGATCCTCCTTCTTCCCTTTTTTAACGATTGGCACTACATTAGCCTTTTTCCAGTCTTCTGGGATTTCCCCCGATCGCCATGAATTTTCAAAGATAATGGCCAATGGCTCTGCAATCACATCCGCCAATTCCTTTAGCACTCTCGGATGGAACGCACGCGGCCCCATGGACTTGTGCACGTCCAGCTTCTCTAAATAGTCTCGAACCAGGTCTTTCTCCAGCGGGCTGTTCGCCTCCTCCCCATGCTCTGCTGCCCAGTGCAGTAGTCTGGGAGCTGACCTTGTTCGTGAAGACAGAGGCAAAAAAGCATTGAGTACATTAGCTTTTTCCACATCCCCTGTCACTAGGTTGCCTCCCTCATTCAGTAAGCTGCCTACACTTTCCTTGGCTTTCTTCTTATTGCCAACATACCTGAAGAAACCCTTCTTGTTACGCTTAAGATCCCTCGCTAGCTGCAACTCCAGGTGTGATTTAGCCTTCCTGATTTCATTCCTACATGCCCAGGCAATATTTATATACTCATCCCTGCTCATATGTCCAATCTTCCACTTCTTGTAAGCTTCTTTTTTGTGTTTAAGATCAGCAAGGCTTTCACTGTTAAGCCAAAGCTGGTCGCCTGCCATATTTACTATTCTTTCTACACATCGGGATGGTTTGTCCCTGTAACCTCCATAAGGATTCTTTAAAATACAGCCAGCTCTCCTGGACTCCTTTCCCCCTCATGTTATTCTCCCAGGGGATCTTGCCCATCAGTTCCAGGAGGGAGTCAAAGTCTGCTTTTCTGAAGTCCAGGGTCCGTATTCTGCTGCTTTCCTTTCTTCCTTGTGTCAGGATCCTGAACTCGACCATCTCATGGTCACTGCCTCCCAGGTTCCCATCCACTTTTGCTTCCCCTACTAATTCTTCCCGGTTTGTGTGCAGCAGGTTAAGAAGAGCTCCGCTCCTAGTTGGTTCCTCCAGCACTTGCACCAGGAAATTGTCCCCTACAGTTTCCAAAAACTTCCTGGATTGTCTGTGCACCGCTATATTGCTCTCCCAGCAGATATCAGGATGATTGAAGTCGCCCATGAGAACCAGGGCGTGTGATCTAGTAGCTTCTGCGAGTTGCCGGAAGAAAGCCTCGTCCACCTCATCCCCCTGGTCCGGTGGTCTATAGCAGACTCCCACCACGACATCACCCTTGTTGCTCAGGCTTCTAAACTTAATCCAGAGACTCTCAGGTTTTTCTGCCGTTTCATACTTGAGCTCTGAGCAGTCATCCTGCTCCCTTACGTACAGTGCAACTCCCCCACCTTTTCTGGCCCCCCCGTCCTTCCTGAACAGTTTATACCAATCCATGACAGTACTCCTATCATGTGCGTTATCCCACCAAGTCTCTGTTATTCCAATCACATCATAATTCCCTGACTTTGCCAGGACCTCCAGTTCTCCCTGCTTGTTTCCCAGGCTTTGTGCATTTGTGTATAGGCACTTGAGATAACTCGCTGATCGCCCCTCGTTCTCAGTATGAGGCAGGAGCCCTCCCCTCTCACACGCTCCTGCTCGTGCTTCCTCCCGGTATCCCGCTTCCCCACTTACCTCAGGGCTTTGGTCTCCTTCCCCCGGTAAACCTAGTTTAAAGCCCTCCTCACTAGGTTAGCCAGCCTGCTCGCAAAGATGCTCTTCCCCCTCTTCGTAAGATGGAGCAGGTCTCTGCCTAGCACTCCTTCTTGGAACACCATCCCATGGTTGAAGACTCCAAAGCCTTCTCTCCGGCATCACCTGCGTTGCCATTCATTGACTTCCACGAGTCGACAATCCCTACCCCGGCCTTTTCCTTCCACGGGGGGATGGACGAGAACACCACTTGCGCCTCATACTCCTTTATCCTCCATCCCAGAGCCACGTAGTCCGCAGTGATCCGCTCAAGGTCATTCTTGGCGGTATCATTGGTGCCCAGGTGAAGAAGCAGGAAGGGGTAGCGATCCGAGGGCTTGATGAGTCTCGGCAGTCTCTCCGTCACATCGCGAATCCTAGCCCCTGGCAAGCAGCAGACTTCTCGGTTTTCCCAGCCAGGGCGACAGATAGATGACTCAGTCCCCCTGAGGAGAGATCCCCCGACCACCACCACCCGCCTCCTTCTCCTGGGAGTGGTGGTTGTGGAACCCCCAACCTTAGGACAGTGCATCTCATGCCTTTCAACTGGTGGAGTCTCCTTCTGCTCCCTTCCCCCAGACATAGCATCAGGGCCACTCCCCGCAATGGTACCTGTGGCGAGAACATGAAAACGGTTACTTACCAAAATCTGCGTTGCTGGTACATGGACGTTTCCCCTTCTTCTTCTTCTGGAGGTCACCTGTTGCCAAATTTCTTCACCGTCCTCCTGTCCCCACTGCGCAGCCTGCTCTGAATCTTCAGAACCTTGTGCCTGTAGAAGTCCGTATGTGTTCATTGTTTATTATGTTTTATTATGTATTATGTTTTAAAGCACTGCTGTCAGCATTCTGCATCTGACTGGCCATTGCATGCAGAGTGTAATAAATTAAAACAGTGTTTAATTGTATAGTAGCGTAATAGTAGGCATTTGGATATGCATATAGGCTGTTAGAATTTGTTTGTATACGAATATATACTTGTTACGTTAAAAAGGTTTTTGGTTTATTCTTTTAGTATATGCATTAGACTTATTACGTTAATTTATTTAATACAAAATATTCCCTATTTTGTTTTCAAAGAAATTACTGCCTGTGTGTTAATCCTTTGAATGGACGGCTGTATCCATGTTCTCCCAAGGGGTAACAGAGCTAGTCTGTTATGGGGAGTCCTCTGCAGGTCAGAGACAATCTCCCTGGTAAAAGTCAGGGCTTGATGAGTCTCGGCAGACTCTCCGTCACATCGCGAATCTTAGCCTGTATGGTAGAATATGGAATTATTCTTTATTCCTCATGACAGCAGTAAAACAAAATCGACACAAATATAGTGCTGCTCCAAAACTTTGAATTGCTGAGCTACAGCAGGACCTGGGGACAGATCCTGCAACCCTCATGGGTTCAATAGGATTAAGTGTCTGAGTAAGGACTCCTTGCTGTGTAAAGGTTTCAGGATCAAACCTTAGGCTCCTGCTGATAGGTTTCTGCATGCTCCCAAGAATAAAGTAAAGGAAGGCGAGAACCCAGGCAGATGGAGTGGGAGATAGACCCATATCAAACTAGTGCAGAGAAGCTGAGAGATGGTGGTAGGCGCTGTTGAGCATGATTTCAGGCGTCTAATCTGAGACGTATGTGCAATTATTTGTAAAATACACAACAATAAAAACGAATAACCCCTGCTGCACCTCTTCTCCACAACGCCTCCTGCTGTTACCCCAAAATTCAGCCATACGGCACCCCACAAGGGCCTTCCTATCCTAATACCGAATTGTACACAGTTTCGTTATGTAACAGGAGGTGGCCTGCCCTAGAGGAATTGCCTGACTTTTACCTGTCCCCGCCCCCGGGGAAATGACCCCCCTTGGGTCTGCCAGCTGGGCAGGGCGCAGGAGAGGAGCTGCTGGGAGACATGGAGGGAAAGGAGCCGAAGTGAAGGGAGGGGGCAGTAGTATGGGCCACAGGGTAGGGACATCAGACTGGGGGTGGTGCAAGTTGGTACCGAGGGCCAGAGCCTGATCCCGGTGGGAGTGGCAGGGTTCAGCATTTGGCCCCATCTTTATAGGGAACCAAGCCCAGAGCCTAAAGACTGTAGGGGGTCACATGATTCCTGTGATGGACCCCCCTGGATACTCCACCCCTGGAAGGAGCCCTGCTCTTCCATTGGGCCACAGATGCAGCAAAGGACTCGATCACTGCACTGCCACCAATGGGAATGGAAGGAAACAGGCACCAAACCTGGAATGACAAGTTGGACCCATGTCTCTCTGTCCCCGAGGGCTGAGCATCCAAGAGGCCAGAGAGCTGTGGAGCCAGAACAGGCCCCAGGAGTGCTGGCTCCTGACCGACGTGAACACAGCCAAGGTGGGGCAGCTGAGGGCACTTAGCCAGGGAATTGTATGAGCTCAGCACAGGAGCTCCCTGCAGCAGCTGCATCCTAGATCCAGGACGGAGTCTGCTACTTATTCCCAACTTGTGTAGTTCCTCCTTCAGCTCTGGAGGGAGGCTGGTACGGAGGGGCCCAGGTTGCAGTCTCGCTAACGGCTGAGGTTTGTGTGGTGCATGGGTTCACTGCTGCTAGGTAGGCGTAAAAAGAATCCCTGGGAGGGTGAGTTAATGCAGGATCGTATCTCTAGGGTCTTGAGGGTGCCATTACTGCTCCATAGGCTGGGTTGGCCTTAGGGGTGGGCAATGTGGGCAACTGCCCAGGGAACCTGGTTGTGGCGGGGCAGGGGGAGACGCCATAGGTGTGTGCTGCCGGCAGGCAGGGGAGACCACCGGACCAGGGGGATGAGGTGGACGAGGCACAATGAGTGACAGCAGTGAGTACTGCATAGAGGCAGAGTTGGGGGACATGGGACCATTGCCCCCCTAAAGTCACAGCGGCAATACATGGGGGGACACCCAGATTTCTCCCTGCTTCCTGCCTGTGGAGGACTAGTCAGTGACGGGAGAGGTGAGGGTTAAAGACGCAGAGAACCAAGTGCTCTGCGCATCCCCAGGTCACTTTCCCCACCTGGGCTGTGCTGCTCTCCCCTTATGCAGCTAACCTGGAGAAACTGACCTGGCTGTACAGGAGTGCCCGGAATTGCTGCTTGCTCCTCCCCTCCCAGCCCCCTCGAGGGGCACGGAGGAATGTTCGACGGCAGCTGAGCAGCAACGCCGGGTGCTCGGGGTGTCAGTTCACTTTCCCCACGTGGGCACAGAATGGGGTGCAGAAGGGATTGGTGGAGAAGGGGCCCCAGGAAGGGTTTGGGAGACGGGGCGCAGTGATTCAGAGCATTTTTCCGGTGCTCTCTCTAAGCTGAAAACGCTGTTCAGCACTAGGTGCTGTCCAGTATCAGTGTCGCTGATCTGTCACCATGAGCTGATGCAGGGAGAGATCGAGAGTTGGGCCTATGTAAATGAGTGAAATTGGAGTGGTGACAGTGAAATAGCATGATAAGGTGCTTATAAATGTGTAATATGTTTGGTAATTAGAAGATGTTAATAGTTAATATAATTTTATGCGGTTAGAGTTAGGGAAAACAAAATGATGGCTGTAAGGAATCAGAGCTGTGAAAACCAAAATGGAGGCCTTAGAATGGTTTGACCAATGGCAATCGGGTAGACTGGGGTGAAATAAAGATCACTCCAACACCTGAAGGGAGGGGTCAGTCAGGTGGAACACAGGTCTTCAAGTAGATCCAGCTCTAAAGGCGCAGGTTTTCAACCGGGTCCAGATTCTAAAAGGCTTGAAGCTGATTAGTGGGTTAACTATATACATAAGGCAGAGAGCTGACAGGCTTCAGACTGTCCATGTCACACAAGTGGAGGGCTCTGGAGTGAGTGAGAAGAACAGCAGAGGAAACGTTGGAAGAGAAGATTAAGAAGACGAAGAAGAAGAATATCTAAACGAGCTAAAACACTTGAAGAAGCAAAGCTGATACCAGCTGCAGGAGGCCGAACAGAAAGACCTAGACAGAGCAAAGGGAAAGAAGCCATCAGAGAAAGTAAGCATGATGATTTTAGTAGAAGACTGCAATTGAAACAGGTATTTGTATCAGACTTCGTAAAGCTGAATCACAGAATAACAGAGTTGGAAGGGTCCTCTGGAGGCCATCTAGTCCAACCCCCTGCCCACAGCAGGACCAATCCCAACTAAATCATCCCAGCCAGGATGTCAAGCTTGACCTTAAAAACTTCTAAGGAAGGGGATTCCACCACCTCCCTAGGTTACGCATTCCAGTGTTTCACCACCCTCCTAGTGAAAAAGTTTTTCCTAATAGCCAACCTAAATCTCCCCCACTGCAACTTGAGACCATTACTCCTTGTTCTGTCATCTGCTACCACTGAGAACAGTCTAGATCCATCCTCTTTGGATCCACCGCTCAGGTAGTTGAAAGCAGCTATCAAATCCCCAGTCATTCTTCTCTTCCATACACTAAACAATCCTAGTTCCCTCAGCCTCTCCTCATAAGTCATGTGTTCCAGACCCCTTATCATTTTTGTTGCCCTTCGCTGGACTCTCTCCAATTTCTCCACATCCTTCTTGTAGAGTGGGGCCCAAAACTGGACACAGTACTCCAGATGAGGCCTCACCAGTGTCGAATAGAAGGGAACGATCATGTCCCTCGATCTGCTGGCAATGCCCCTATTTATACATCCCAAAGTGCCATTGGCCTTCTTGGCAACAAGGGCACACTGCTGACTCATATCCAGCTTCTCGTCCACTGTCACCCCTAGGTCCTTCTCTGCAGAACTGCTGCCTAGCCAATCGTTCCCTAATCTGTAGCGGTGCATTGGGTTCTTCCGTCCTTAGTGCAGGACTCTGCGCTTGTCCTTGTTGAACCTCATCGGATTTCTTTGGGCCCAATCCTCCAATTTGTCTCGGTCCCTCTATATCCTATCCCTACCCCCCAGCGTATCTACCTCTCCTCCCAGTTTAGTGTCATCTGCAAACTTGCTGAGGGTGCAATCCACACCATCCTCCAGATCATTTATGAAGATATTGAACAAAACCGGCCCCAGGACCGACCCTTGGGGCACTCCCCTAGATACCGGCTGCCAACTAGACATGGAGCCATTGATCACTACCCGTTGAGTCCGACAATCTAGCCAACTTTCTACCCACCTTGTAGTGCATCCATCCAGCCCATACTTCTTTAACTTGCTGACAAGGATACTGTGGGAGACCGTGTCAAAAGCTTTGCTAAAGTCGAGGAACAACATGGCCACTGCTTTCCCTTCATCCACAGAACCAGTTATCGCATCATACGAGGCAATAAGCTTAGTCACGTCCAGCTTCTCTAAATAGTCTCGAACCAGGTCTTTCTCCAGCGGGCTGGTCGCCTCCTCCCCATGCTCTGCTGCCCAGTGCAGTAGTCTGGGAGCTGACCTTGTTCGTGAAGACAGAGGCAAAAAAGCATTGAGTACATTAGCTTTTTCCACATCCCCTGTCAATAGGTTGCCTCCCTCATTCAGTAAGCTGCCTACACTTTCCTTGGCTTTCTTCTTATTGCCAACATACCTGAAGAAACCCTTCTTGTTACGCTTAACATCCCTCGCTAGCTGCAACTCCAGGTGTGATTTAGCCTTCCTGATTTCATTCCTACATGCCCAAGCAATATTTATATACTCATCCCTGCTCATATGTCCAATCTTCCACTTCTTGTAAGCTTCTTTTTTGTGTTTAAGATCAGCAAGGCTTTCACTGTTAAGCCAAAGCTGGTCGCCTGCCATAGTTACTATTCTTTCTACACATCGGGATGGTTTGTCCCTGTAACCTCCATAAGGATTCTTTAAAATACAGCCAGCTCTCCTGGACTCCTTTCCCCCTCATGTTATTCTCCCAGGGGATCTTGCCCATCAGTTCCCTGAGGGAGTCAAAGTCTGCTTTTCTGAAGTCCAGGGTCCGTATTCTGCTGCTTTCCTTTCTTCCTTGTGTCAGGATCCTGAACTCGACCATCTCATGGTCACTGCCTCCCAGGTTCCCATCCACTTTTGCTTCCCCTACTAATTCTTCCCGGTTTGTGTGCAGCAGGTTAAGAAGAGCTCCGCTCCTAGTTGGTTCCTCCAGCACTTGCACCAGGAAATTGTCCCCTACAGTTTCCAAAAACTTCCTGGATTGTCTGTGCACCGCTATATTGCTCTCCCAGCAGATATCAGGATGATTGAAGTCGCCCATGAGAACCAGGGCGTGTGATCTAGTAGCTTCTGCGAGTTGCCGGAAGAAAGCCTCGTCCACCTCATCCCCCTGGTCCGGTGGTCTATAGCAGACTCCCACCACGACATCACCCTTGTTGCTCAGGCTTCTAAACTTAATCCAGAGACTCTCAGGTTTTTCTGCCGTTTCATACTTGAGCTCTGAGCAGTCATACTGCTCCCTTACGTACAGTGCAACTCCCCCACCTTTTCTGGCCCCCCTGTCCTTCCTGAACAGTTTATACCAATCCATGACAGTACTCCTATCATGTGCGTTATCCCACCAAGTCTCTGTTATTCCAATCACATCATAATTCCCTGACTTTGCCAGGACCTCCAGTTCTCCCTGCTTGTTTCCCAGGCTTTGTGCATTTGTGTATAGGCACTTGAGATAA
This sequence comes from Lepidochelys kempii, assembly GCF_965140285.1. Lineage (NCBI taxonomy): Eukaryota > Metazoa > Chordata > Testudines > Cheloniidae > Lepidochelys > Lepidochelys kempii. The sequence goes on along the minus strand of NC_136390.1, from coordinate 72,746,297 downwards.
CCCGCTGATCGCCCCTCGTTCTCAGTATGAGGCAGGAGCCCTCCCCTCTCACACGCTCCTGCTCGTGCTTCCTCCCGGTATCCCGCTTCCCCACTTACCTCAGGGCTTTGGTCTCCTTCCCCCGGTAAACCTAGTTTAAAGCCCTCCTCACTAGGTTAGCCAGCCTGCTCGCAAAGATGCTCTTCCCCCTCTTCGTAAGATGGAGCAGGTCTCTGCCTAGCACTCCTTCTTGGAACACCATCCCATGGTTGAAGACTCCAAAGCCTTCTCTCCGGCATCACCTGCGTTGCCATTCATTGACTTCCACGAGTCGACAATCCCTACCCCGGCTTTTTCCTTCCACGGGGGGATGGACGAGAACACCACTTGCGCCTCATACTCCTTTATCCTCCATCCCAGAGCCACGTAGTCCGCAGTGATCCGCTCAAGGTCATTCTTGGCGGTATCATTGGTGCCCAGGTGAAGAAGCAGGAAGGGGTAGCGATCCGAGGGCTTGATGAGTCTCGGCAGTCTCTCCGTCACATCGCGAATCCTAGCCCCTGGCAAGCAGCAGACTTCTCGGTTTTCCCAGCCAGGGCGACAGATAGATGACTCAGTCCCCCTGAGGAGAGATCCCCCGACCACCACCACCCGCCTCCTTCTCCTGGGAGTGGTGGTTGTGGAACCCCCAACCTTAGGACAGTGCATCTCATGCCTTTCAACTGGTGGAGTCTCCTTCTGCTCCCTTCCCCCAGACATAGCATCAGGGCCACTCCCCGCAATGGTACCTGTGGCGAGAACATGAAAACGGTTACTTACCAAAATCTGCGTTGCTGGTACATGGACGTTTCCCCTTCTTCTTCTTCTGGAGGTCACCTGTTGCCAAATTTCTTCACCGTCCTCCTGTCCCCACTGCGCAGCCTGCTCTGAATCTTCAGAACCTTGTGCCTGTAGAAGTCCGTATGTGTTCATTGTTTATTATGTTTTATTATGTATTATGTTTTAAAGCACTGCTGTCAGCATTCTGCATCTGACTGGCCATTGCATGCAGAGTGTAATAAATTAAAACAGTGTTTAATTGTATAGTAGCGTAATAGTAGGCATTTGGATATGCATATAGGCTGTTAGAATTTGTTTGTATACGAATATATACTTGTTACGTTAAAAAGGTTTTTGGTTTATTCTTTTAGTATATGCATTAGACTTATTACGTTAATTTATTTAATACAAAATATTCCCTATTTTGTTTTCAAAGAAATTACTGCCTGTGTGTTAATCCTTTGAATGGACGGCTGTATCCATGTTCTCCCAAGGGGTAACAGAGCTAGTCTGTTATGGGGAGTCCTCTGCAGGTCAGAGACAATCTCCCTGGTAAAAGTCAGGGCTTGATGAGTCTCGGCAGACTCTCCGTCACATCGCGAATCTTAGCCTGTATGGTAGAATATGGAATTATTCTTTATTCCTCATGACAGCAGTAAAACAAAATCGACACAAATATAGTGCTGCTCCAAAACTTTGAATTGCTGAGCTACAGCAGGACCTGGGGACAGATCCTGCAACCCTCATGGGTTCAATAGGATTAAGTGTCTGAGTAAGGACTCCTTGCTGTGTAAAGGTTTCAGGATCAAACCTTAGGCTCCTGCTGATAGGTTTCTGCATGCTCCCAAGAATAAAGTAAAGGAAGGCGAGAACCCAGGCAGATGGAGTGGGAGATAGACCCATATCAAACTAGTGCAGAGAAGCTGAGAGATGGTGGTAGGCGCTGTTGAGCATGATTTCAGGCGTCTAATCTGAGACGTATGTGCAATTATTTGTAAAATACACAACAATAAAAACGAATAACCCCTGCTGCACCTCTTCTCCACAACGCCTCCTGCTGTTACCCCAAAATTCAGCCATACGGCACCCCACAAGGGCCTTCCTATCCTAATACCGAATTGTACACAGTTTCGTTATGTAACAGGAGGTGGCCTGCCCTAGAGGAATTGCCTGACTTTTACCTGTCCCCGCCCCCGGGGAAATGACCCCCCTTGGGTCTGCCAGCTGGGCAGGGCGCAGGAGAGGAGCTGCTGGGAGACATGGAGGGAAAGGAGCCGAAGTGAAGGGAGGGGGCAGTAGTATGGGCCACAGGGTAGGGACATCAGACTGGGGGTGGTGCAAGTTGGTACCGAGGGCCAGAGCCTGATCCCGGTGGGAGTGGCAGGGTTCAGCATTTGGCCCCATCTTTATAGGGAACCAAGCCCAGAGCCTAAAGACTGTAGGGGGTCACATGATTCCTGTGATGGACCCCCCTGGATACTCCACCCCTGGAAGGAGCCCTGCTCTTCCATTGGGCCACAGATGCAGCAAAGGACTCGATCACTGCACTGCCACCAATGGGAATGGAAGGAAACAGGCACCAAACCTGGAATGACAAGTTGGACCCATGTCTCTCTGTCCCCGAGGGCTGAGCATCCAAGAGGCCAGAGAGCTGTGGAGCCAGAACAGGCCCCAGGAGTGCTGGCTCCTGACCGACGTGAACACAGCCAAGGTGGGGCAGCTGAGGGCACTTAGCCAGGGAATTGTATGAGCTCAGCACAGGAGCTCCCTGCAGCAGCTGCATCCTAGATCCAGGACGGAGTCTGCTACTTATTCCCAACTTGTGTAGTTCCTCCTTCAGCTCTGGAGGGAGGCTGGTACGGAGGGGCCCAGGTTGCAGTCTCGCTAACGGCTGAGGTTTGTGTGGTGCATGGGTTCACTGCTGCTAGGTAGGCGTAAAAAGAATCCCTGGGAGGGTGAGTTAATGCAGGATCGTATCTCTAGGGTCTTGGGTCCTTGTGCAGTCTCCATGACTGATATGTGACTGTCTGAGAAGGGTGCCATTACTGCTCCATAGGCTGGGTTGGCCTTAGGGGTGGGCAATGTGGGCAACTGCCCAGGGAACCTGGTTGTGGCGGGGCAGGGGGAGACGCCATAGGTGTGTGCTGCCGGCAGGCAGGGGAGACCACCGGACCAGGGGGATGAGGTGGACGAGGCACAATGAGTGACAGCAGTGAGTACTGCATAGAGGCAGAGTTGGGGGACATGGGACCATTGCCCCCCTAAAGTCACAGCGGCAATACATGGGGGGACACCCAGATTTCTCCCTGCTTCCTGCCTGTGGAGGACTAGTCAGTGACGGGAGAGGTGAGGGTTAAAGACGCAGAGAACCAAGTGCTCTGCGCATCCCCAGGTCACTTTCCCCACCTGGGCTGTGCTGCTCTCCTGCTCTCCCCTTATGCAGCTAACCTGGAGAAACTGACCTGGCTGTACAGGAGTGCCCGGAATTGCTGCTTGCTCCTCCCCTCCCAGCCCCCTCGAGGGGCACGGAGGAATGTTCGACGGCAGCTGAGCAGCAACGCCGGGTGCTCGGGGTGTCAGTTCACTTTCCCCACGTGGGCACAGAATGGGGTGCAGAAGGGATTGGTGGAGAAGGGGCCCCAGGAAGGGTTTGGGAGACGGGGCGCAGTGATTCAGAGCATTTTTCCGGTGCTCTCTCTAAGCTGAAAACGCTGTTCAGCACTAGGTGCTGTCCAGTATCAGTGTCGCTGATCTGTCACCATGAGCTGATGCAGGGAGAGATCGAGAGTTGGGCCTATGTAAATGAGTGAAATTGGAGTGGTGACAGTGAAATAGCATGATAAGGTGCTTATAAATGTGTAATATGTTTGGTAATTAGAAGATGTTAATAGTTAATATAATTTTATGCGGTTAGAGTTAGGGAAAACAAAATGATGGCTGTAAGGAATCAGAGCTGTGAAAACCAAAATGGAGGCCTTAGAATGGTTTGACCAATGGCAATCGGGTAGACTGGGGTGAAATAAAGATCACTCCAACACCTGAAGGGAGGGGTCAGTCAGGTGGAACACAGGTCTTCAAGTAGATCCAGATCTAAAGGCGCAGGTTTTCAACCAGGTCCAGATTCTAAAAGGCTTGAAGCTGATTAGTGGGTTAACTATATACATAAGGCAGAGAGCTGACAGGCTTCAGACTGTCCATGTCACACAAGTGGAGGGCTCTGGAGTGAGTGAGAAGAACAGCAGAGGAAACGTTGGAAGAGAAGATTAAGAAGACGAAGAAGAAGAATATCTAAACGAGCTAAAACACTTGAAGAAGCAAAGCTGATACCAGCTGCAGGAGGCCGAACAGAAAGACCTAGACAGAGCAAAGGGAAAGAAGCCATCAGAGAAAGTAAGCATGATGATTTTAGTAGAAGACTGCAATTGAAACAGGTATTTGTATCAGACTTCGTAAAGCTGAATCACAGAATAACAGAGTTGGAAGGGTCCTCTGGAGGCCATCTAGTCCAACCCCCTGCCCACAGCAGGACCAATCCCAACTAAATCATCCCAGCCAGGATGTCAAGCTTGACCTTAAAAACTTCTAAGGAAGGGGATTCCACCACCTCCCTAGGTTACGCATTCCAGTGTTTCACCACCCTCCTAGTGAAAAAGTTTTTCCTAATAGCCAACCTAAATCTCCCCCACTGCAACTTGAGACCATTACTCCTTGTTCTGTCATCTGCTACCACTGAGAACAGTCTAGATCCATCCTCTTTGGATCCACCGCTCAGGTAGTTGAAAGCAGCTATCAAATCCCCAGTCATTCTTCTCTTCCATACACTAAACAATCCTAGTTCCCTCAGCCTCTCCTCATAAGTCATGTGTTCCAGACCCCTTATCATTTTTGTTGCCCTTCGCTGGACTCTCTCCAATTTCTCCACATCCTTCTTGTAGAGTGGGGCCCAAAACTGGACACAGTACTCCAGATGAGGCCTCACCAGTGTCGAATAGAAGGGAACGATCATGTCCCTCGATCTGCTGGCAATGCCCCTATTTATACATCCCAAAGTGCCATTGGCCTTCTTGGCAACAAGGGCACACTGCTGACTCATATCCAGCTTCTCGTCCACTGTCACCCCTAGGTCCTTCTCTGCAGAACTGCTGCCTAGCCAATCGTTCCCTAATCTGTAGCGGTGCATTGGGTTCTTCCGTCCTAAGTGCAGGACTCTGCGCTTGTCCTTGTTGAACCTCATCGGATTTCTTTGGGCCCAATCCTCCAATTTGTCTCGGTCCCTCTATATCCTATCCCTACCCCCCAGCGTATCTACCTCTCCTCCCAGTTTAGTGTCATCTGCAAACTTGCTGAGGGTGCAATCCACACCATCCTCCAGATCATTTATGAAGATATTGAACAAAACCGGCCCCAGGACCGACCCTTGGGGCACTCCCCTAGATACCGGCTGCCAACTAGACATGGAGCCATTGATCACTACCCGTTGAGTCCGACAATCTAGCCAACTTTCTACCCACCTTGTAGTGCATCCATCCAGCCCATACTTCTTTAACTTGCTGACAAGGATACTGTGGGAGACCGTGTCAAAAGCTTTGCTAAAGTCGAGGAACAACATGGCCACTGCTTTCCCTTCATCCACAGAACCAGTTATCGCATCATACGAGGCAATAAGCTTAGTCAGGCAAGACTTTTCCTCGGTGAAGCCATGCTGACTGTTCCTGAACACGTTCTTCTCGTCTAAGTGCTTGAGAATTGATTCCTTGAGGACGTGCTCCATGATTTTTCCGGGGACTGAGGTGAGGCTGACCGGCCTGTAGTTCCCAGGATCCTCCTTCTTCCCTTTTTTAACGATTGGCACTACATTAGCCTTTTTCCAGTCTTCTGGGATTTCCCCCGATCGCCATGAATTTTCAAAGATAATGGCCAATGGCTCTGCAATCACATCCGCCAATTCCTTTAGCACTCTCGGATGGAACGCATGCGGCCCCATGGACTTGTGCACGTCCAGCTTCTCTAAATAGTCTCGAACCAGGTCTTTCTCCAGCGGGCTGGTCGCCTCCTCCCCATGCTCTGCTGCCCAGTGCAGTAGTCTGGGAGCTGACCTTGTTCGTGAAGACAGAGGCAAAAAAGCATTGAGTACATTAGCTTTTTCCACATCCCCTGTCAATAGGTTGCCTCCCTCATTCAGTAAGCTGCCTACACTTTCCTTGGCTTTCTTCTTATTGCCAACATACCTGAAGAAACCCTTCTTGTTACGCTTAAGATCCCTCGCTAGCTGCAACTCCAGGTGTGATTTAGCCTTCCTGATTTCATTCCTACATGCCCAAGCAATATTTATATACTCATCCCTGCTCATATGTCCAATCTTCCACTTCTTGTAAGCTTCTTTTTTGTGTTTAAGATCAGCAAGGCTTTCACTGTTAAGCCAAAGCTGGTCGCCTGCCATAGTTACTATTCTTTCTACACATCGGGATGGTTTGTCCCTGTAACCTCCATAAGGATTCTTTAAAATACAGCCAGCTCTCCTGGACTCCTTTCCCCCTCATGTTATTCTCCCAGGGGATCTTGCCCATCAGTTCCCTGAGGGAGTCAAAGTCTGCTTTTCTGAAGTCCAGGGTCCGTATTCTGCTGCTTTCCTTTCTTCCTTGTGTCAGGATCCTGAACTCGACCATCTCATGGTCACTGCCTCCCAGGTTCCCATCCACTTTTGCTTCCCCTACTAATTCTTCCCGGTTTGTGTGCAGCAGGTTAAGAAGAGCTCCGCTCCTAGTTGGTTCCTCCAGCACTTGCACCAGGAAATTGTCCCCTACAGTTTCCAAAAACTTCCTGGATTGTCTGTGCACCGCTATATTGCTCTCCCAGCAGATATCAGGATGATTGAAGTCGCCCATGAGAACCAGGGCGTGTGATCTAGTAGCTTCTGCGAGTTGCCGGAAGAAAGCCTCGTCCACCTCATCCCCCTGGTCCGGTGGTCTATAGCAGACTCCCACCACGACATCACCCTTGTTGCTCAGGCTTCTAAACTTAATCCAGAGACTCTCAGGTTTTTCTGCCGTTTCATACTTGAGCTCTGAGCAGTCATACTGCTCCCTTACGTACAGTGCAACTCCCCCACCTTTTCTGGCCCCCCTGTCCTTCCTGAACAGTTTATACCAATCCATGACAGTACTCCTATCATGTGCGTTATCCCACCAAGTCTCTGTTATTCCAATCACATCATAATTCCCTGACTTTGCCAGGACCTCCAGTTCTCCCTGCTTGTTTCCCAGGCTTTGTGCATTTGTGTATAGGCACTTGAGATAACCCGCTGATCGCCCCTCGTTCTCAGTATGAGGCAGGAGCCCTCCCCTCTCACACGCTCCTGCTCGTGCTTCCTCCCGGTATCCCGCTTCCCCACTTACCTCAGGGCTTTGGTCTCCTTCCCCCGGTAAACCTAGTTTAAAGCCCTCCTCACTAGGTTAGCCAGCCTGCTCGCAAAGATGCTCTTCCCCCTCTTCGTAAGATGGAGCAGGTCTCTGCCTAGCACTCCTTCTTGGAACACCATCCCATGGTTGAAGACTCCAAAGCCTTCTCTCCGGCATCACCTGCGTTGCCATTCATTGACTTCCACGAGTCGACAATCCCTACCCCGGCTTTTTCCTTCCACGGGGGGATGGACGAGAACACCACTTGCGCCTCATACTCCTTTATCCTCCATCCCAGAGCCACGTAGTCCGCAGTGATCCGCTCAAGGTCATTCTTGGCGGTATCATTGGTGCCCAGGTGAAGAAGCAGGAAGGGGTAGCGATCCGAGGGCTTGATGAGTCTCGGCAGTCTCTCCGTCACATCGCGAATCCTAGCCCCTGGCAAGCAGCAGACTTCTCGGTTTTCCCAGCCAGGGCGACAGATAGATGACTCAGTCCCCCTGAGGAGAGATCCCCCGACCACCACCACCCGCCTCCTTCTCCTGGGAGTGGTGGTTGTGGAACCCCCAACCTTAGGACAGTGCATCTCATGCCTTTCAACTGGTGGAGTCTCCTTCTGCTCCCTTCCCCCAGACATAGCATCAGGGCCACTCCCCGCAATGGTACCTGTGGCGAGAACATGAAAACGGTTACTTACCAAAATCTGCGTTGCTGGTACATGGACGTTTCCCCTTCTTCTTCTTCTGGAGGTCACCTGTTGCCAAATTTCTTCACCGTCCTCCTGTCCCCACTGCGCAGCCTGCTCTGAATCTTCAGAACCTTGTGCCTGTAGAAGTCCGTATGTGTTCATTGTTTATTATGTTTTATTATGTATTATGTTTTAAAGCACTGCTGTCAGCATTCTGCATCTGACTGGCCATTGCATGCAGAGTGTAATAAATTAAAACAGTGTTTAATTGTATAGTAGCGTAATAGTAGGCATTTGGATATGCATATAGGCTGTTAGAATTTGTTTGTATACGAATATATACTTGTTACGTTAAAAAGGTTTTTGGTTTATTCTCTTAGTATATGCATTAGACTTATTACGTTAATTTATTTAATACAAAATATTCCCTATTTTGTTTTCAAAGAAATTACTGCCTGTGTGTTAATCCTTTGAATGGACGGCTGTATCCATGTTCTCCCAAGGGGTAACAGAGCTAGTCTGTTATGGGGAGTCCTCTGCAGGTCAGAGACAATCTCCCTGGTAAAAGTCAGGGCTTGATGAGTCTCGGCAGACTCTCCGTCACATCGCGAATCTTAGCCTGTATGGTAGAATATGGAATTATTCTTTATTCCTCATGACAGCAGTAAAACAAAATCGACACAAATATAGTGCTGCTCCAAAACTTTGAATTGCTGAGCTACAGCAGGACCTGGGGACAGATCCTGCAACCCTCATGGGTTCAATAGGATTAAGTGTCTGAGTAAGGACTCCTTGCTGTGTAAAGGTTTCAGGATCAAACCTTAGGCTCCTGCTGATAGGTTTCTGCATGCTCCCAAGAATAAAGTAAAGGAAGGCGAGAACCCAGGCAGATGGAGTGGGAGATAGACCCATATCAAACTAGTGCAGAGAAGCTGAGAGATGGTGGTAGGCGCTGTTGAGCATGATTTCAGGCGTCTAATCTGAGACGTATGTGCAATTATTTGTAAAATACACAACAATAAAAACGAATAACCCCTGCTGCACCTCTTCTCCACAACGCCTCCTGCTGTTACCCCAAAATTCAGCCATACGGCACCCCACAAGGGCCTTCCTATCCTAATACCGAATTGTACACAGTTTCGTTATGTAACAGGAGGTGGCCTGCCCTAGAGGAATTGCCTGACTTTTACCTGTCCCCGCCCCCGGGGAAATGACCCCCCTTGGGTCTGCCAGCTGGGCAGGGCGCAGGAGAGGAGCTGCTGGGAGACATGGAGGGAAAGGAGCCGAAGTGAAGGGAGGGGGCAGTAGTATGGGCCACAGGGTAGGGACATCAGACTGGGGGTGGTGCAAGTTGGTACCGAGGGCCAGAGCCTGATCCCGGTGGGAGTGGCAGGGTTCAGCATTTGGCCCCATCTTTATAGGGAACCAAGCCCAGAGCCTAAAGACTGTAGGGGGTCACATGATTCCTGTGATGGACCCCCCTGGATACTCCACCCCTGGAAGGAGCCCTGCTCTTCCATTGGGCCACAGATGCAGCAAAGGACTCGATCACTGCACTGCCACCAATGGGAATGGAAGGAAACAGGCACCAAACCTGGAATGACAAGTTGGACCCATGTCTCTCTGTCCCCGAGGGCTGAGCATCCAAGAGGCCAGAGAGCTGTGGAGCCAGAACAGGCCCCAGGAGTGCTGGCTCCTGACCGACGTGAACACAGCCAAGGTGGGGCAGCTGAGGGCACTTAGCCAGGGAATTGTATGAGCTCAGCACAGGAGCTCCCTGCAGCAGCTGCATCCTAGATCCAGGACGGAGTCTGCTACTTATTCCCAACTTGTGTAGTTCCTCCTTCAGCTCTGGAGGGAGGCTGGTACGGAGGGGCCCAGGTTGCAGTCTCGCTAACGGCTGAGGTTTGTGTGGTGCATGGGTTCACTGCTGCTAGGTAGGCGTAAAAAGAATCCCTGGGAGGGTGAGTTAATGCAGGATCGTATCTCTAGGGTCTTGGGTCCTTGTGCAGTCTCCATGACTGATATGTGACTGTCTGAGAAGGGTGCCATTACTGCTCCATAGGCTGGGTTGGCCTTAGGGGTGGGCAATGTGGGCAACTGCCCAGGGAACCTGGTTGTGGCGGGGCAGGGGGAGACGCCATAGGTGTGTGCTGCCGGCAGGCAGGGGAGACCACCGGACCAGGGGGATGAGGTGGACGAGGCACAATGAGTGACAGCAGTGAGTACTGCATAGAGGCAGAGTTGGGGGACATGGGACCATTGCCCCCCTAAAGTCACAGCGGCAATACATGGGGGGACACCCAGATTTCTCCCTGCTTCCTGCCTGTGGAGGACTAGTCAGTGACGGGAGAGGTGAGGGTTAAAGACGCAGAGAACCAAGTGCTCTGCGCATCCCCAGGTCACTTTCCCCACCTGGGCTGTGCTGCTCTCCTGCTCTCCCCTTATGCAGCTAACCTGGAGAAACTGACCTGGCTGTACAGGAGTGCCCGGAATTGCTGCTTGCTCCTCCCCTCCCAGCCCCCTCGAGGGGCACGGAGGAATGTTCGACGGCAGCTGAGCAGCAACGCCGGGTGCTCGGGGTGTCAGTTCACTTTCCCCACGTGGGCACAGAATGGGGTGCAGAAGGGATTGGTGGAGAAGGGGCCCCAGGAAGGGTTTGGGAGACGGGGCGCAGTGATTCAGAGCATTTTTCCGGTGCTCTCTCTAAGCTGAAAACGCTGTTCAGCACTAGGTGCTGTCCAGTATCAGTGTCGCTGATCTGTCACCATGAGCTGATGCAGGGAGAGATCGAGAGTTGGGCCTATGTAAATGAGTGAAATTGGAGTGGTGACAGTGAAATAGCATGATAAGGTGCTTATAAATGTGTAATATGTTTGGTAATTAGAAGATGTTAATAGTTAATATAATTTTATGCGGTTAGAGTTAGGGAAAACAAAATGATGGCTGTAAGGAATCAGAGCTGTGAAAACCAAAATGGAGGCCTTAGAATGGTTTGACCAATGGCAATCGGGTAGACTGGGGTGAAATAAAGATCACTCCAACACCTGAAGGGAGGGGTCAGTCAGGTGGAACACAGGTCTTCAAGTAGATCCAGCTCTAAAGGCGCAGGTTTTCAACCAGGTCCAGATTCTAAAAGGCTTGAAGCTGATTAGTGGGTTAACTATATACATAAGGCAGAGAGCTGACAGGCTTCAGACTGTCCATGTCACACAAGTGGAGGGCTCTGGAGTGAGTGAGAAGAACAGCAGAGGAAACGTTGGAAGAGAAGATTAAGAAGACGAAGAAGAAGAATATCTAAACGAGCTAAAACACTTGAAGAAGCAAAGCTGATACCAGCTGCAGGAGGCCGAACAGAAAGACCTAGACAGAGCAAAGGGAAAGAAGCCATCAGAGAAAGTAAGCATGATGATTTTAGTAGAAGACTGCAATTGAAACAGGTATTTGTATCAGACTTCGTAAAGCTGAATCACAGAATAACAGAGTTGGAAGGGTCCTCTGGAGGCCATCTAGTCCAACCCCCTGCCCACAGCAGGACCAATCCCAACTAAATCATCCCAGCCAGGATGTCAAGCTTGACCTTAAAAACTTCTAAGGAAGGGGATTCCACCACCTCCCTAGGTTACGCATTCCAGTGTTTCACCACCCTCCTAGTGAAAAAGTTTTTCCTAATAGCCAACCTAAATCTCCCCCACTGCAACTTGAGACCATTACTCCTTGTTCTGTCATCTGCTACCACTGAGAACAGTCTAGATCCATCCTCCTTGGATCCACCTCTCAGGTAGTTGAAAGCAGCTATCAAATCCCCAGTCATTCTTCTCTTCCATACACTAAACAATCCTAGTTCCCTCAGCCTCTCCTCATAAGTCATGTGTTCCAGACCCCTTATCATTTTTGTTGCCCTTCGCTGGACTCTCTCCAATTTCTCCACATCCTTCTTGTAGAGTGGGGCCCAAAACTGGACACAGTACTCCAGATGAGGCCTCACCAGTGTCGAATAGAAGGGAACGATCATGTCCCTCGATCTGCTGGCAATGCCCCTATTTATACATCCCAAAGTGCCATTGGCCTTCTTGGCAACAAGGGCACACTGCTGACTCATATCCAGCTTCTCGTCCACTGTCACCCCTAGGTCCTTCTCTGCAGAACTGCTGCCTAGCCAATCGTTCCCTAATCTGTAGCGGTGCATTGGGTTCTTCCGTCCTAAGTGCAGGACTCTGCGCTTGTCCTTGTTGAACCTCATCGGATTTCTTTGGGCCCAATCCTCCAATTTGTCTCGGTCCCTCTATATCCTATCCCTACCCCCCAGCGTATCTACCTCTCCTCCCAGTTTAGTGTCATCTGCAAACTTGCTGAGGGTGCAATCCACACCATCCTCCAGATCATTTATGAAGATATTGAACAAAACCGGCCCCAGGACCGACCCTTGGGGCACTCCCCTAGATACCGGCTGCCAACTAGACATGGAGCCATTGATCACTACCCGTTGAGTCCGACAATCTAGCCAACTTTCTACCCACCTTGTAGTGCATCCATCCAGCCCATACTTCTTTAACTTGCTGACAAGGATACTGTGGGAGACCGTGTCAAAAGCTTTGCTAAAGTCGAGGAACAACATGGCCACTGCTTTCCCTTCATCCACAGAACCAGTTATCGCATCATACGAGGCAATAAGCTTAGTCAGGCAAGACTTTTCCTCGGTGAAGCCATGCTGACTGTTCCTGAACACGTTCTTCTCGTCTAAGTGCTTGAGAATTGATTCCTTGAGGACGTGCTCCATGATTTTTCCGGGGACTGAGGTGAGGCTGACCGGCCTGTAGTTCCCAGGATCCTCCTTCTTCCCTTTTTTAACGATTGGCACTACATTAGCCTTTTTCCAGTCTTCTGGGATTTCCCCCGATCGCCATGAATTTTCAAAGATAATGGCCAATGGCTCTGCAATCACATCCGCCAATTCCTTTAGCACTCTCGGATGGAACGCATGCGGCCCCATGGACTTGTGCACGTCCAGCTTCTCTAAATAGTCTCGAACCAGGTCTTTCTCCAGCGGGCTGGTCGCCTCCTCCCCATGCTCTGCTGCCCAGTGCAGTAGTCTGGGAGCTGACCTTGTTCGTGAAGACAGAGGCAAAAAAGCATTGAGTACATTAGCTTTTTCCACATCCCCTGTCAATAGGTTGCCTCCCTCATTCAGTAAGCTGCCTACACTTTCCTTGGCTTTCTTCTTATTGCCAACATACCTGAAGAAACCCTTCTTGTTACGCTTAAGATCCCTCGCTAGCTGCAACTCCAGGTGTGATTTAGCCTTCCTGATTTCATTCCTACATGCCCAAGCAATATTTATATACTCATCCCTGCTCATATGTCCAATCTTCCACTTCTTGTAAGCTTCTTTTTTGTGTTTAAGATCAGCAAGGCTTTCACTGTTAAGCCAAAGCTGGTCGCCTGCCATAGTTACTATTCTTTCTACACATCGGGATGGTTTGTCCCTGTAACCTCCATAAGGATTCTTTAAAATACAGCCAGCTCTCCTGGACTCCTTTCCCCCTCATGTTATTCTCCCAGGGGATCTTGCCCATCAGTTCCCTGAGGGAGTCAAAGTCTGCTTTTCTGAAGTCCAGGGTCCGTATTCTGCTGCTTTCCTTTCTTCCTTGTGTCAGGATCCTGAACTCGACCATCTCATGGTCACTGCCTCCCAGGTTCCCATCCACTTTTGCTTCCCCTACTAATTCTTCCCGGTTTGTGTGCAGCAGGTTAAGAAGAGCTCCGCTCCTAGTTGGTTCCTCCAGCACTTGCACCAGGAAATTGTCCCCTACAGTTTCCAAAAACTTCCTGGATTGTCTGTGCACCGCTATATTGCTCTCCCAGCAGATATCAGGATGATTGAAGTCGCCCATGAGAACCAGGGCGTGTGATCTAGTAGCTTCTGCGAGTTGCCGGAAGAAAGCCTCGTCCACCTCATCCCCCTGGTCCGGTGGTCTATAGCAGACTCCCACCACGACATCACCCTTGTTGCTCAGGCTTCTAAACTTAATCCAGAGACTCTCAGGTTTTTCTGCCGTTTCATACTTGAGCTCTGAGCAGTCATACTGCTCCCTTACGTACAGTGCAACTCCCCCACCTTTTCTGGCCCCCCTGTCCTTCCTGAACAGTTTATACCAATCCATGACAGTACTCCTATCATGTGCGTTATCCCACCAAGTCTCTGTTATTCCAATCACATCATAATTCCCTGACTTTGCCAGGACCTCCAGTTCTCCCTGCTTGTTTCCCAGGCTTTGTGCATTTGTGTATAGGCACTTGAGATAACCCGCTGATCGCCCCTCGTTCTCAGTATGAGGCAGGAGCCCTCCCCTCTCACACGCTCCTGCTCGTGCTTCCTCCCGGTATCCCGCTTCCCCACTTACCTCAGGGCTTTGGTCTCCTTCCCCCGGTAAACCTAGTTTAAAGCCCTCCTCACTAGGTTAGCCAGCCTGCTCGCAAAGATGCTCTTCCCCCTCTTCGTAAGATGGAGCAGGTCTCTGCCTAGCACTCCTTCTTGGAACACCATCCCATGGTTGAAGACTCCAAAGCCTTCTCTCCGGCATCACCTGCGTTGCCATTCATTGACTTCCACGAGTCGACAATCCCTACCCCGGCTTTTTCCTTCCACGGGGGGATGGACGAGAACACCACTTGCGCCTCATACTCCTTTATCCTCCATCCCAGAGCCACGTAGTCCGCAGTGATCCGCTCAAGGTCATTCTTGGCGGTATCATTGGTGCCCAGGTGAAGAAGCAGGAAGGGGTAGCGATCCGAGGGCTTGATGAGTCTCGGCAGTCTCTCCGTCACATCGCGAATCCTAGCCCCTGGCAAGCAGCAGACTTCTCGGTTTTCCCAGCCAGGGCGACAGATAGATGACTCAGTCCCCCTGAGGAGAGATCCCCCGACCACCACCACCCGCCTCCTTCTCCTGGGAGTGGTGGTTGTGGAACCCCCAACCTTAGGACAGTGCATCTCATGCCTTTCAACTGGTGGAGTCTCCTTCTGCTCCCTTCCCCCAGACATAGCATCAGGGCCACTCCCCGCAATGGTACCTGTGGCGAGAACATGAAAACGGTTACTTACCAAAATCTGCGTTGCTGGTACATGGACGTTTCCCCTTCTTCTTCTTCTGGAGGTCACCTGTTGCCAAATTTCTTCACCGTCCTCCTGTCCCCACTGCGCAGCCTGCTCTGAATCTTCAGAACCTTGTGCCTGTAGAAGTCCGTATGTGTTCATTGTTTATTATGTTTTATTATGTATTATGTTTTAAAGCACTGCTGTCAGCATTCTGCATCTGACTGGCCATTGCATGCAGAGTGTAATAAATTAAAACAGTGTTTAATTGTATAGTAGCGTAATAGTAGGCATTTGGATATGCATATAGGCTGTTAGAATTTGTTTGTATACGAATATATACTTGTTACGTTAAAAAGGTTTTTGGTTTATTCTTTTAGTATATGCATTAGACTTATTACGTTAATTTATTTAATACAAAATATTCCCTATTTTGTTTTCAAAGAAATTACTGCCTGTGTGTTAATCCTTTGAATGGACGGCTGTATCCATGTTCTCCCAAGGGGTAACAGAGCTAGTCTGTTATGGGGAGTCCTCTGCAGGTCAGAGACAATCTCCCTGGTAAAAGTCAGGGCTTGATGAGTCTCGGCAGACTCTCCGTCACATCGCGAATCTTAGCCTGTATGGTAGAATATGGAATTATTCTTTATTCCTCATGACAGCAGTAAAACAAAATCGACACAAATATAGTGCTGCTCCAAAACTTTGAATTGCTGAGCTACAGCAGGACCTGGGGACAGATCCTGCAACCCTCATGGGTTCAATAGGATTAAGTGTCTGAGTAAGGACTCCTTGCTGTGTAAAGGTTTCAGGATCAAACCTTAGGCTCCTGCTGATAGGTTTCTGCATGCTCCCAAGAATAAAGTAAAGGAAGGCGAGAACCCAGGCAGATGGAGTGGGAGATAGACCCATATCAAACTAGTGCAGAGAAGCTGAGAGATGGTGGTAGGCGCTGTTGAGCATGATTTCAGGCGTCTAATCTGAGACGTATGTGCAATTATTTGTAAAATACACAACAATAAAAACGAATAACCCCTGCTGCACCTCTTCTCCACAACGCCTCCTGCTGTTACCCCAAAATTCAGCCATACGGCACCCCACAAGGGCCTTCCTATCCTAATACCGAATTGTACACAGTTTCGTTATGTAACAGGAGGTGGCCTGCCCTAGAGGAATTGCCTGACTTTTACCTGTCCCCGCCCCCGGGGAAATGACCCCCCTTGGGTCTGCCAGCTGGGCAGGGCGCAGGAGAGGAGCTGCTGGGAGACATGGAGGGAAAGGAGCCGAAGTGAAGGGAGGGGGCAGTAGTATGGGCCACAGGGTAGGGACATCAGACTGGGGGTGGTGCAAGTTGGTACCGAGGGCCAGAGCCTGATCCCGGTGGGAGTGGCAGGGTTCAGCATTTGGCCCCATCTTTATAGGGAACCAAGCCCAGAGCCTAAAGACTGTAGGGGGTCACATGATTCCTGTGATGGACCCCCCTGGATACTCCACCCCTGGAAGGAGCCCTGCTCTTCCATTGGGCCACAGATGCAGCAAAGGACTCGATCACTGCACTGCCACCAATGGGAATGGAAGGAAACAGGCACCAAACCTGGAATGACAAGTTGGACCCATGTCTCTCTGTCCCCGAGGGCTGAGCATCCAAGAGGCCAGAGAGCTGTGGAGCCAGAACAGGCCCCAGGAGTGCTGGCTCCTGACCGACGTGAACACAGCCAAGGTGGGGCAGCTGAGGGCACTTAGCCAGGGAATTGTATGAGCTCAGCACAGGAGCTCCCTGCAGCAGCTGCATCCTAGATCCAGGACGGAGTCTGCTACTTATTCCCAACTTGTGTAGTTCCTCCTTCAGCTCTGGAGGGAGGCTGGTACGGAGGGGCCCAGGTTGCAGTCTCGCTAACGGCTGAGGTTTGTGTGGTGCATGGGTTCACTGCTGCTAGGTAGGCGTAAAAAGAATCCCTGGGAGGGTGAGTTAATGCAGGATCGTATCTCTAGGGTCTTGGGTCCTTGTGCAGTCTCCATGACTGATATGTGACTGTCTGAGAAGGGTGCCATTACTGCTCCATAGGCTGGGTTGGCCTTAGGGGTGGGCAATGTGGGCAACTGCCCAGGGAACCTGGTTGTGGCGGGGCAGGGGGAGACGCCATAGGTGTGTGCTGCCGGCAGGCAGGGGAGACCACCGGACCAGGGGGATGAGGTGGACGAGGCACAATGAGTGACAGCAGTGAGTACTGCATAGAGGCAGAGTTGGGGGACATGGGACCATTGCCCCCCTAAAGTCACAGCGGCAATACATGGGGGGACACCCAGATTTCTCCCTGCTTCCTGCCTGTGGAGGACTAGTCAGTGACGGGAGAGGTGAGGGTTAAAGACGCAGAGAACCAAGTGCTCTGCGCATCCCCAGGTCACTTTCCCCACCTGGGCTGTGCTGCTCTCCTGCTCTCCCCTTATGCAGCTAACCTGGAGAAACTGACCTGGCTGTACAGGAGTGCCCGGAATTGCTGCTTGCTCCTCCCCTCCCAGCCCCCTCGAGGGGCACGGAGGAATGTTCGACGGCAGCTGAGCAGCAACGCCGGGTGCTCGGGGTGTCAGTTCACTTTCCCCACGTGGGCACAGAATGGGGTGCAGAAGGGATTGGTGGAGAAGGGGCCCCAGGAAGGGTTTGGGAGACGGGGCGCAGTGATTCAGAGCATTTTTCCGGTGCTCTCTCTAAGCTGAAAACGCTGTTCAGCACTAGGTGCTGTCCAGTATCAGTGTCGCTGATCTGTCACCATGAGCTGATGCAGGGAGAGATCGAGAGTTGGGCCTATGTAAATGAGTGAAATTGGAGTGGTGACAGTGAAATAGCATGATAAGGTGCTTATAAATGTGTAATATGTTTGGTAATTAGAAGATGTTAATAGTTAATATAATTTTATGCGGTTAGAGTTAGGGAAAACAAAATGATGGCTGTAAGGAATCAGAGCTGTGAAAACCAAAATGGAGGCCTTAGAATGGTTTGACCAATGGCAATCGGGTAGACTGGGGTGAAATAAAGATCACTCCAACACCTGAAGGGAGGGGTCAGTCAGGTGGAACACAGGTCTTCAAGTAGATCCAGCTCTAAAGGCGCAGGTTTTCAACCAGGTCCAGATTCTAAAAGGCTTGAAGCTGATTAGTGGGTTAACTATATACATAAGGCAGAGAGCTGACAGGCTTCAGACTGTCCATGTCACACAAGTGGAGGGCTCTGGAGTGAGTGAGAAGAACAGCAGAGGAAACGTTGGAAGAGAAGATTAAGAAGACGAAGAAGAAGAATATCTAAACGAGCTAAAACACTTGAAGAAGCAAAGCTGATACCAGCTGCAGGAGGCCGAACAGAAAGACCTAGACAGAGCAAAGGGAAAGAAGCCATCAGAGAAAGTAAGCATGATGATTTTAGTAGAAGACTGCAATTGAAACAGGTATTTGTATCACGCGCTATCTCAGAGTAATCACAGAATAACAGAGTTGGAAGGGTCCTCTGGAGGCCATCTAGTCCAACCCCCTGCCACAGCAGGACCAATCCCAACTAAATCATCCCAGCCAGGATGTCAAGCTTGACCTTAAAAACTTCTAAGGAAGGGGATTCCACCACCTCCCTAGGTTACGCATTCCAGTGTTTCACCACCCTCCTAGTGAAAAAGTTTTTCCTAATAGCCAACCTAAATCTCCCCCACTGCAACTTGAGACCATTACTCCTTGTTCTGTCATCTGCTACCACTGAGAACAGTCTAGATCCATCCTCCTTGGATCCACCTCTCAGGTAGTTGAAAGCAGCTATCAAATCCCCAGTCATTCTTCTCTTCCATACACTAAACAATCCTAGTTCCCTCAGCCTCTCCTCATAAGTCATGTGTTCCAGACCCCTTATCATTTTTGTTGCCCTTCGCTGGACTCTCTCCAATTTCTCCACATCCTTCTTGTAGAGTGGGGCCCAAAACTGGACACAGTACTCCAGATGAGGCCTCACCAGTGTCGAATAGAAGGGAACGATCATGTCCCTCGATCTGCTGGCAATGCCCCTATTTATACATCCCAAAGTGCCATTGGCCTTCTTGGCAACAAGGGCACACTGCTGACTCATATCCAGCTTCTCGTCCACTGTCACCCCTAGGTCCTTCTCTGCAGAACTGCTGCCTAGCCAATCGTTCCCTAATCTGTAGCGGTGCATTGGGTTCTTCCGTCCTAAGTGCAGGACTCTGCGCTTGTCCT
This sequence comes from Lepidochelys kempii, assembly GCF_965140285.1. NCBI lineage: Eukaryota > Metazoa > Chordata > Testudines > Cheloniidae > Lepidochelys > Lepidochelys kempii. The sequence goes on along the minus strand of NC_136390.1, from coordinate 72,727,088 downwards.
TGTTGAACCTCATCGGATTTCTTTGGGCCCAATCCTCCAATTTGTCTCGGTCCCTCTATATCCTATCCCTACCCCCCAGCGTATCTACCTCTCCTCCCAGTTTAGTGTCATCTGCAAACTTGCTGAGGGTGCAATCCACACCATCCTCCAGATCATTTATGAAGATATTGAACAAAACCGGCCCCAGGACCGACCCTTGGGGCACTCCCCTAGATACCGGCTGCCAACTAGACATGGAGCCATTGATCACTACCCGTTGAGTCCGACAATCTAGCCAACTTTCTACCCACCTTGTAGTGCATCCATCCAGCCCATACTTCTTTAACTTGCTGACAAGGATACTGTGGGAGACCGTGTCAAAAGCTTTGCTAAAGTCGAGGAACAACATGGCCACTGCTTTCCCTTCATCCACAGAACCAGTTATCGCATCATACGAGGCAATAAGCTTAGTCAGGCAAGACTTTTCCTCGGTGAAGCCATGCTGACTGTTCCTGAACACGTTCTTCTCGTCTAAGTGCTTGAGAATTGATTCCTTGAGGACGTGCTCCATGATTTTTCCGGGGACTGAGGTGAGGCTGACCGGCCTGTAGTTCCCAGGATCCTCCTTCTTCCCTTTTTTAACGATTGGCACTACATTAGCCTTTTTCCAGTCTTCTGGGATTTCCCCCGATCGCCATGAATTTTCAAAGATAATGGCCAATGGCTCTGCAATCACATCCGCCAATTCCTTTAGCACTCTCGGATGGAACGCATGCGGCCCCATGGACTTGTGCACGTCCAGCTTCTCTAAATAGTCTCGAACCAGGTCTTTCTCCAGCGGGCTGGTCGCCTCCTCCCCATGCTCTGCTGCCCAGTGCAGTAGTCTGGGAGCTGACCTTGTTCGTGAAGACAGAGGCAAAAAAGCATTGAGTACATTAGCTTTTTCCACATCCCCTGTCAATAGGTTGCCTCCCTCATTCAGTAAGCTGCCTACACTTTCCTTGGCTTTCTTCTTATTGCCAACATACCTGAAGAAACCCTTCTTGTTACGCTTAAGATCCCTCGCTAGCTGCAACTCCAGGTGTGATTTAGCCTTCCTGATTTCATTCCTACATGCCCAAGCAATATTTATATACTCATCCCTGCTCATATGTCCAATCTTCCACTTCTTGTAAGCTTCTTTTTTGTGTTTAAGATCAGCAAGGCTTTCACTGTTAAGCCAAAGCTGGTCGCCTGCCATAGTTACTATTCTTTCTACACATCGGGATGGTTTGTCCCTGTAACCTCCATAAGGATTCTTTAAAATACAGCCAGCTCTCCTGGACTCCTTTCCCCCTCATGTTATTCTCCCAGGGGATCTTGCCCATCAGTTCCCTGAGGGAGTCAAAGTCTGCTTTTCTGAAGTCCAGGGTCCGTATTCTGCTGCTTTCCTTTCTTCCTTGTGTCAGGATCCTGAACTCGACCATCTCATGGTCACTGCCTCCCAGGTTCCCATCCACTTTTGCTTCCCCTACTAATTCTTCCCGGTTTGTGTGCAGCAGGTTAGAAGAGCTCCGCTCCTAGTTGGTTCCTCCAGCACTTGCACCAGGAAATTGTCCCCTACAGTTTCCAAAAACTTCCTGGATTGTCTGTGCACCGCTATATTGCTCTCCCAGCAGATATCAGGATGATTGAAGTCGCCCATGAGAACCAGGGCGTGTGATCTAGTAGCTTCTGCGAGTTGCCGGAAGAAAGCCTCGTCCACCTCATCCCCCTGGTCCGGTGGTCTATAGCAGACTCCCACCACGACATCACCCTTGTTGCTCAGGCTTCTAAACTTAATCCAGAGACTCTCAGGTTTTTCTGCCGTTTCATACTTGAGCTCTGAGCAGTCATACTGCTCCCTTACGTACAGTGCAACTCCCCCACCTTTTCTGGCCCCCCTGTCCTTCCTGAACAGTTTATACCAATCCATGACAGTACTCCTATCATGTGCGTTATCCCACCAAGTCTCTGTTATTCCAATCACATCATAATTCCCTGACTTTGCCAGGACCTCCAGTTCTCCCTGCTTGTTTCCCAGGCTTTGTGCATTTGTGTATAGGCACTTGAGATAACCCACTGATCGCCCCTCGTTCTCAGTATGAGGCAGGAGCCCTCCCCTCTCACACGCTCCTGCTCGTGCTTCCTCCCGGTATCCCGCTTCCCCACTTACCTCAGGGCTTTGGTCTCCTTCCCCCGGTAAACCTAGTTTAAAGCCCTCCTCACTAGGTTAGCCAGCCTGCTCGCAAAGATGCTCTTCCCCCTCTTCGTAAGATGGAGCAGGTCTCTGCCTAGCACTCCTTCTTGGAACACCATCCCATGGTTGAAGACTCCAAAGCCTTCTCTCCGGCATCACCTGCGTTGCCATTCATTGACTTCCACGAGTCGACAATCCCTACCCCGGCTTTTTCCTTCCACGGGGGGATGGACGAGAACACCACTTGCGCCTCATACTCCTTTATCCTCCATCCCAGAGCCACGTAGTCCGCAGTGATCCGCTCAAGGTCATTCTTGGCGGTATCATTGGTGCCCAGGTGAAGAAGCAGGAAGGGGTAGCGATCCGAGGGCTTGATGAGTCTCGGCAGTCTCTCCGTCACATCGCGAATCCTAGCCCCTGGCAAGCAGCAGACTTCTCGGTTTTCCCAGCCAGGGCGACAGATAGATGACTCAGTCCCCCTGAGGAGAGATCCCCCGACCACCACCACCCGCCTCCTTCTCCTGGGAGTGGTGGTTGTGGAACCCCCAACCTTAGGACAGTGCATCTCATGCCTTTCAACTGGTGGAGTCTCCTTCTGCTCCCTTCCCCCAGACATAGCATCAGGGCCACTCCCCGCAATGGTACCTGTGGCGAGAACATGAAAACGGTTACTTACCAAAATCTGCGTTGCTGGTACATGGACGTTTCCCCTTCTTCTTCTTCTGGAGGTCACCTGTTGCCAAATTTCTTCACCGTCCTCCTGTCCCCACTGCGCAGCCTGCTCTGAATCTTCAGAACCTTGTGCCTGTAGAAGTCCGTATGTGTTCATTGTTTATTATGTTTTATTATGTATTATGTTTTAAAGCACTGCTGTCAGCATTCTGCATCTGACTGGCCATTGCATGCAGAGTGTAATAAATTAAAACAGTGTTTAATTGTATAGTAGCGTAATAGTAGGCATTTGGATATGCATATAGGCTGTTAGAATTTGTTTGTATACGAATATATACTTGTTACGTTAAAAAGGTTTTTGGTTTATTCTCTTAGTATATGCATTAGACTTATTACGTTAATTTATTTAATACAAAATATTCCCTATTTTGTTTTCAAAGAAATTACTGCCTGTGTGTTAATCCTTTGAATGGACGGCTGTATCCATGTTCTCCCAAGGGGTAACAGAGCTAGTCTGTTATGGGGAGTCCTCTGCAGGTCAGAGACAATCTCCCTGGTAAAAGTCAGGGCTTGATGAGTCTCGGCAGACTCTCCGTCACATCGCGAATCTTAGCCTGTATGGTAGAATATGGAATTATTCTTTATTCCTCATGACAGCAGTAAAACAAAATCGACACAAATATAGTGCTGCTCCAAAACTTTGAATTGCTGAGCTACAGCAGGACCTGGGGACAGATCCTGCAACCCTCATGGGTTCAATAGGATTAAGTGTCTGAGTAAGGACTCCTTGCTGTGTAAAGGTTTCAGGATCAAACCTTAGGCTCCTGCTGATAGGTTTCTGCATGCTCCCAAGAATAAAGTAAAGGAAGGCGAGAACCCAGGCAGATGGAGTGGGAGATAGACCCATATCAAACTAGTGCAGAGAAGCTGAGAGATGGTGGTAGGCGCTGTTGAGCATGATTTCAGGCGTCTAATCTGAGACGTATGTGCAATTATTTGTAAAATACACAACAATAAAAACGAATAACCCCTGCTGCACCTCTTCTCCACAACGCCTCCTGCTGTTACCCCAAAATTCAGCCATACGGCACCCCACAAGGGCCTTCCTATCCTAATACCGAATTGTACACAGTTTCGTTATGTAACAGGAGGTGGCCTGCCCTAGAGGAATTGCCTGACTTTTACCTGTCCCCGCCCCCGGGGAAATGACCCCCCTTGGGTCTGCCAGCTGGGCAGGGCGCAGGAGAGGAGCTGCTGGGAGACATGGAGGGAAAGGAGCCGAAGTGAAGGGAGGGGGCAGTAGTATGGGCCACAGGGTAGGGACATCAGACTGGGGGTGGTGCAAGTTGGTACCGAGGGCCAGAGCCTGATCCCGGTGGGAGTGGCAGGGTTCAGCATTTGGCCCCATCTTTATAGGGAACCAAGCCCAGAGCCTAAAGACTGTAGGGGGTCACATGATTCCTGTGATGGACCCCCCTGGATACTCCACCCCTGGAAGGAGCCCTGCTCTTCCATTGGGCCACAGATGCAGCAAAGGACTCGATCACTGCACTGCCACCAATGGGAATGGAAGGAAACAGGCACCAAACCTGGAATGACAAGTTGGACCCATGTCTCTCTGTCCCCGAGGGCTGAGCATCCAAGAGGCCAGAGAGCTGTGGAGCCAGAACAGGCCCCAGGAGTGCTGGCTCCTGACCGACGTGAACACAGCCAAGGTGGGGCAGCTGAGGGCACTTAGCCAGGGAATTGTATGAGCTCAGCACAGGAGCTCCCTGCAGCAGCTGCATCCTAGATCCAGGACGGAGTCTGCTACTTATTCCCAACTTGTGTAGTTCCTCCTTCAGCTCTGGAGGGAGGCTGGTACGGAGGGGCCCAGGTTGCAGTCTCGCTAACGGCTGAGGTTTGTGTGGTGCATGGGTTCACTGCTGCTAGGTAGGCGTAAAAAGAATCCCTGGGAGGGTGAGTTAATGCAGGATCGTATCTCTAGGGTCTTGGGTCCTTGTGCAGTCTCCATGACTGATATGTGACTGTCTGAGAAGGGTGCCATTACTGCTCCATAGGCTGGGTTGGCCTTAGGGGTGGGCAATGTGGGCAACTGCCCAGGGAACCTGGTTGTGGCGGGGCAGGGGGAGACGCCATAGGTGTGTGCTGCCGGCAGGCAGGGGAGACCACCGGACCAGGGGGATGAGGTGGACGAGGCACAATGAGTGACAGCAGTGAGTACTGCATAGAGGCAGAGTTGGGGGACATGGGACCATTGCCCCCCTAAAGTCACAGCGGCAATACATGGGGGGACACCCAGATTTCTCCCTGCTTCCTGCCTGTGGAGGACTAGTCAGTGACGGGAGAGGTGAGGGTTAAAGACGCAGAGAACCAAGTGCTCTGCGCATCCCCAGGTCACTTTCCCCACCTGGGCTGTGCTGCTCTCCTGCTCTCCCCTTATGCAGCTAACCTGGAGAAACTGACCTGGCTGTACAGGAGTGCCCGGAATTGCTGCTTGCTCCTCCCCTCCCAGCCCCCTCGAGGGGCACGGAGGAATGTTCGACGGCAGCTGAGCAGCAACGCCGGGTGCTCGGGGTGTCAGTTCACTTTCCCCACGTGGGCACAGAATGGGGTGCAGAAGGGATTGGTGGAGAAGGGGCCCCAGGAAGGGTTTGGGAGACGGGGCGCAGTGATTCAGAGCATTTTTCCGGTGCTCTCTCTAAGCTGAAAACGCTGTTCAGCACTAGGTGCTGTCCAGTATCAGTGTCGCTGATCTGTCACCATGAGCTGATGCAGGGAGAGATCGAGAGTTGGGCCTATGTAAATGAGTGAAATTGGAGTGGTGACAGTGAAATAGCATGATAAGGTGCTTATAAATGTGTAATATGTTTGGTAATTAGAAGATGTTAATAGTTAATATAATTTTATGCGGTTAGAGTTAGGGAAAACAAAATGATGGCTGTAAGGAATCAGAGCTGTGAAAACCAAAATGGAGGCCTTAGAATGGTTTGACCAATGGCAATCGGGTAGACTGGGGTGAAATAAAGATCACTCCAACACCTGAAGGGAGGGGTCAGTCAGGTGGAACACAGGTCTTCAAGTAGATCCAGCTCTAAAGGCGCAGGTTTTCAACCAGGTCCAGATTCTAAAAGGCTTGAAGCTGATTAGTGGGTTAACTATATACATAAGGCAGAGAGCTGACAGGCTTCAGACTGTCCATGTCACACAAGTGGAGGGCTCTGGAGTGAGTGAGAAGAACAGCAGAGGAAACGTTGGAAGAGAAGATTAAGAAGACGAAGAAGAAGAATATCTAAACGAGCTAAAACACTTGAAGAAGCAAAGCTGATACCAGCTGCAGGAGGCCGAACAGAAAGACCTAGACAGAGCAAAGGGAAAGAAGCCATCAGAGAAAGTAAGCATGATGATTTTAGTAGAAGACTGCAATTGAAACAGGTATTTGTATCAGACTTCGTAAAGCTGAATCACAGAATAACAGAGTTGGAAGGGTCCTCTGGAGGCCATCTAGTCCAACCCCCTGCCCACAGCAGGACCAATCCCAACTAAATCATCCCAGCCAGGATGTCAAGCTTGACCTTAAAAACTTCTAAGGAAGGGGATTCCACCACCTCCCTAGGTTACGCATTCCAGTGTTTCACCACCCTCCTAGTGAAAAAGTTTTTCCTAATAGCCAACCTAAATCTCCCCCACTGCAACTTGAGACCATTACTCCTTGTTCTGTCATCTGCTACCACTGAGAACAGTCTAGATCCATCCTCCTTGGATCCACCTCTCAGGTAGTTGAAAGCAGCTATCAAATCCCCAGTCATTCTTCTCTTCCATACACTAAACAATCCTAGTTCCCTCAGCCTCTCCTCATAAGTCATGTGTTCCAGACCCCTTATCATTTTTGTTGCCCTTCGCTGGACTCTCTCCAATTTCTCCACATCCTTCTTGTAGAGTGGGGCCCAAAACTGGACACAGTACTCCAGATGAGGCCTCACCAGTGTCGAATAGAAGGGAACGATCATGTCCCTCGATCTGCTGGCAATGCCCCTATTTATACATCCCAAAGTGCCATTGGCCTTCTTGGCAACAAGGGCACACTGCTGACTCATATCCAGCTTCTCGTCCACTGTCACCCCTAGGTCCTTCTCTGCAGAACTGCTGCCTAGCCAATCGTTCCCTAATCTGTAGCGGTGCATTGGGTTCTTCCGTCCTAAGTGCAGGACTCTGCGCTTGTCCTTGTTGAACCTCATCGGATTTCTTTGGGCCCAATCCTCCAATTTGTCTCGGTCCCTCTATATCCTATCCCTACCCCCCAGCGTATCTACCTCTCCTCCCAGTTTAGTGTCATCTGCAAACTTGCTGAGGGTGCAATCCACACCATCCTCCAGATCATTTATGAAGATATTGAACAAAACCGGCCCCAGGACCGACCCTTGGGGCACTCCCCTAGATACCGGCTGCCAACTAGACATGGAGCCATTGATCACTACCCGTTGAGTCCGACAATCTAGCCAACTTTCTACCCACCTTGTAGTGCATCCATCCAGCCCATACTTCTTTAACTTGCTGACAAGGATACTGTGGGAGACCGTGTCAAAAGCTTTGCTAAAGTCGAGGAACAACATGGCCACTGCTTTCCCTTCATCCACAGAACCAGTTATCGCATCATACGAGGCAATAAGCTTAGTCAGGCAAGACTTTTCCTCGGTGAAGCCATGCTGACTGTTCCTGAACACGTTCTTCTCGTCTAAGTGCTTGAGAATTGATTCCTTGAGGACGTGCTCCATGATTTTTCCGGGGACTGAGGTGAGGCTGACCGGCCTGTAGTTCCCAGGATCCTCCTTCTTCCCTTTTTTAACGATTGGCACTACATTAGCCTTTTTCCAGTCTTCTGGGATTTCCCCCGATCGCCATGAATTTTCAAAGATAATGGCCAATGGCTCTGCAATCACATCCGCCAATTCCTTTAGCACTCTCGGATGGAACGCATGCGGCCCCATGGACTTGTGCACGTCCAGCTTCTCTAAATAGTCTCGAACCAGGTCTTTCTCCAGCGGGCTGGTCGCCTCCTCCCCATGCTCTGCTGCCCAGTGCAGTAGTCTGGGAGCTGACCTTGTTCGTGAAGACAGAGGCAAAAAAGCATTGAGTACATTAGCTTTTTCCACATCCCCTGTCAATAGGTTGCCTCCCTCATTCAGTAAGCTGCCTACACTTTCCTTGGCTTTCTTCTTATTGCCAACATACCTGAAGAAACCCTTCTTGTTACGCTTAAGATCCCTCGCTAGCTGCAACTCCAGGTGTGATTTAGCCTTCCTGATTTCATTCCTACATGCCCAAGCAATATTTATATACTCATCCCTGCTCATATGTCCAATCTTCCACTTCTTGTAAGCTTCTTTTTTGTGTTTAAGATCAGCAAGGCTTTCACTGTTAAGCCAAAGCTGGTCGCCTGCCATAGTTACTATTCTTTCTACACATCGGGATGGTTTGTCCCTGTAACCTCCATAAGGATTCTTTAAAATACAGCCAGCTCTCCTGGACTCCTTTCCCCCTCATGTTATTCTCCCAGGGGATCTTGCCCATCAGTTCCCTGAGGGAGTCAAAGTCTGCTTTTCTGAAGTCCAGGGTCCGTATTCTGCTGCTTTCCTTTCTTCCTTGTGTCAGGATCCTGAACTCGACCATCTCATGGTCACTGCCTCCCAGGTTCCCATCCACTTTTGCTTCCCCTACTAATTCTTCCCGGTTTGTGTGCAGCAGGTTAGAAGAGCTCCGCTCCTAGTTGGTTCCTCCAGCACTTGCACCAGGAAATTGTCCCCTACAGTTTCCAAAAACTTCCTGGATTGTCTGTGCACCGCTATATTGCTCTCCCAGCAGATATCAGGATGATTGAAGTCGCCCATGAGAACCAGGGCGTGTGATCTAGTAGCTTCTGCGAGTTGCCGGAAGAAAGCCTCGTCCACCTCATCCCCCTGGTCCGGTGGTCTATAGCAGACTCCCACCACGACATCACCCTTGTTGCTCAGGCTTCTAAACTTAATCCAGAGACTCTCAGGTTTTTCTGCCGTTTCATACTTGAGCTCTGAGCAGTCATACTGCTCCCTTACGTACAGTGCAACTCCCCCACCTTTTCTGGCCCCCCTGTCCTTCCTGAACAGTTTATACCAATCCATGACAGTACTCCTATCATGTGCGTTATCCCACCAAGTCTCTGTTATTCCAATCACATCATAATTCCCTGACTTTGCCAGGACCTCCAGTTCTCCCTGCTTGTTTCCCAGGCTTTGTGCATTTGTGTATAGGCACTTGAGATAACCCGCTGATCGCCCCTCGTTCTCAGTATGAGGCAGGAGCCCTCCCCTCTCACACGCTCCTGCTCGTGCTTCCTCCCGGTATCCCGCTTCCCCACTTACCTCAGGGCTTTGGTCTCCTTCCCCCGGTAAACCTAGTTTAAAGCCCTCCTCACTAGGTTAGCCAGCCTGCTCGCAAAGATGCTCTTCCCCCTCTTCGTAAGATGGAGCAGGTCTCTGCCTAGCACTCCTTCTTGGAACACCATCCCATGGTTGAAGACTCCAAAGCCTTCTCTCCGGCATCACCTGCGTTGCCATTCATTGACTTCCACGAGTCGACAATCCCTACCCCGGCTTTTTCCTTCCACGGGGGGATGGACGAGAACACCACTTGCGCCTCATACTCCTTTATCCTCCATCCCAGAGCCACGTAGTCCGCAGTGATCCGCTCAAGGTCATTCTTGGCGGTATCATTGGTGCCCAGGTGAAGAAGCAGGAAGGGGTAGCGATCCGAGGGCTTGATGAGTCTCGGCAGTCTCTCCGTCACATCGCGAATCCTAGCCCCTGGCAAGCAGCAGACTTCTCGGTTTTCCCAGCCAGGGCGACAGATAGATGACTCAGTCCCCCTGAGGAGAGATCCCCCGACCACCACCACCCGCCTCCTTCTCCTGGGAGTGGTGGTTGTGGAACCCCCAACCTTAGGACAGTGCATCTCATGCCTTTCAACTGGTGGAGTCTCCTTCTGCTCCCTTCCCCCAGACATAGCATCAGGGCCACTCCCCGCAATGGTACCTGTGGCGAGAACATGAAAACGGTTACTTACCAAAATCTGCGTTGCTGGTACATGGACGTTTCCCCTTCTTCTTCTTCTGGAGGTCACCTGTTGCCAAATTTCTTCACCGTCCTCCTGTCCCCACTGCGCAGCCTGCTCTGAATCTTCAGAACCTTGTGCCTGTAGAAGTCCGTATGTGTTCATTGTTTATTATGTTTTATTATGTATTATGTTTTAAAGCACTGCTGTCAGCATTCTGCATCTGACTGGCCATTGCATGCAGAGTGTAATAAATTAAAACAGTGTTTAATTGTATAGTAGCGTAATAGTAGGCATTTGGATATGCATATAGGCTGTTAGAATTTGTTTGTATACGAATATATACTTGTTACGTTAAAAAGGTTTTTGGTTTATTCTTTTAGTATATGCATTAGACTTATTACGTTAATTTATTTAATACAAAATATTCCCTATTTTGTTTTCAAAGAAATTACTGCCTGTGTGTTAATCCTTTGAATGGACGGCTGTATCCATGTTCTCCCAAGGGGTAACAGAGCTAGTCTGTTATGGGGAGTCCTCTGCAGGTCAGAGACAATCTCCCTGGTAAAAGTCAGGGCTTGATGAGTCTCGGCAGACTCTCCGTCACATCGCGAATCTTAGCCTGTATGGTAGAATATGGAATTATTCTTTATTCCTCATGACAGCAGTAAAACAAAATCGACACAAATATAGTGCTGCTCCAAAACTTTGAATTGCTGAGCTACAGCAGGACCTGGGGACAGATCCTGCAACCCTCATGGGTTCAATAGGATTAAGTGTCTGAGTAAGGACTCCTTGCTGTGTAAAGGTTTCAGGATCAAACCTTAGGCTCCTGCTGATAGGTTTCTGCATGCTCCCAAGAATAAAGTAAAGGAAGGCGAGAACCCAGGCAGATGGAGTGGGAGATAGACCCATATCAAACTAGTGCAGAGAAGCTGAGAGATGGTGGTAGGCGCTGTTGAGCATGATTTCAGGCGTCTAATCTGAGACGTATGTGCAATTATTTGTAAAATACACAACAATAAAAACGAATAACCCCTGCTGCACCTCTTCTCCACAACGCCTCCTGCTGTTACCCCAAAATTCAGCCATACGGCACCCCACAAGGGCCTTCCTATCCTAATACCGAATTGTACACAGTTTCGTTATGTAACAGGAGGTGGCCTGCCCTAGAGGAATTGCCTGACTTTTACCTGTCCCCGCCCCCGGGGAAATGACCCCCCTTGGGTCTGCCAGCTGGGCAGGGCGCAGGAGAGGAGCTGCTGGGAGACATGGAGGGAAAGGAGCCGAAGTGAAGGGAGGGGGCAGTAGTATGGGCCACAGGGTAGGGACATCAGACTGGGGGTGGTGCAAGTTGGTACCGAGGGCCAGAGCCTGATCCCGGTGGGAGTGGCAGGGTTCAGCATTTGGCCCCATCTTTATAGGGAACCAAGCCCAGAGCCTAAAGACTGTAGGGGGTCACATGATTCCTGTGATGGACCCCCCTGGATACTCCACCCCTGGAAGGAGCCCTGCTCTTCCATTGGGCCACAGATGCAGCAAAGGACTCGATCACTGCACTGCCACCAATGGGAATGGAAGGAAACAGGCACCAAACCTGGAATGACAAGTTGGACCCATGTCTCTCTGTCCCCGAGGGCTGAGCATCCAAGAGGCCAGAGAGCTGTGGAGCCAGAACAGGCCCCAGGAGTGCTGGCTCCTGACCGACGTGAACACAGCCAAGGTGGGGCAGCTGAGGGCACTTAGCCAGGGAATTGTATGAGCTCAGCACAGGAGCTCCCTGCAGCAGCTGCATCCTAGATCCAGGACGGAGTCTGCTACTTATTCCCAACTTGTGTAGTTCCTCCTTCAGCTCTGGAGGGAGGCTGGTACGGAGGGGCCCAGGTTGCAGTCTCGCTAACGGCTGAGGTTTGTGTGGTGCATGGGTTCACTGCTGCTAGGTAGGCGTAAAAAGAATCCCTGGGAGGGTGAGTTAATGCAGGATCGTATCTCTAGGGTCTTGGGTCCTTGTGCAGTCTCCATGACTGATATGTGACTGTCTGAGAAGGGTGCCATTACTGCTCCATAGGCTGGGTTGGCCTTAGGGGTGGGCAATGTGGGCAACTGCCCAGGGAACCTGGTTGTGGCGGGGCAGGGGGAGACGCCATAGGTGTGTGCTGCCGGCAGGCAGGGGAGACCACCGGACCAGGGGGATGAGGTGGACGAGGCACAATGAGTGACAGCAGTGAGTACTGCATAGAGGCAGAGTTGGGGGACATGGGACCATTGCCCCCCTAAAGTCACAGCGGCAATACATGGGGGGACACCCAGATTTCTCCCTGCTTCCTGCCTGTGGAGGACTAGTCAGTGACGGGAGAGGTGAGGGTTAAAGACGCAGAGAACCAAGTGCTCTGCGCATCCCCAGGTCACTTTCCCCACCTGGGCTGTGCTGCTCTCCTGCTCTCCCCTTATGCAGCTAACCTGGAGAAACTGACCTGGCTGTACAGGAGTGCCCGGAATTGCTGCTTGCTCCTCCCCTCCCAGCCCCCTCGAGGGGCACGGAGGAATGTTCGACGGCAGCTGAGCAGCAACGCCGGGTGCTCGGGGTGTCAGTTCACTTTCCCCACGTGGGCACAGAATGGGGTGCAGAAGGGATTGGTGGAGAAGGGGCCCCAGGAAGGGTTTGGGAGACGGGGCGCAGTGATTCAGAGCATTTTTCCGGTGCTCTCTCTAAGCTGAAAACGCTGTTCAGCACTAGGTGCTGTCCAGTATCAGTGTCGCTGATCTGTCACCATGAGCTGATGCAGGGAGAGATCGAGAGTTGGGCCTATGTAAATGAGTGAAATTGGAGTGGTGACAGTGAAATAGCATGATAAGGTGCTTATAAATGTGTAATATGTTTGGTAATTAGAAGATGTTAATAGTTAATATAATTTTATGCGGTTAGAGTTAGGGAAAACAAAATGATGGCTGTAAGGAATCAGAGCTGTGAAAACCAAAATGGAGGCCTTAGAATGGTTTGACCAATGGCAATCGGGTAGACTGGGGTGAAATAAAGATCACTCCAACACCTGAAGGGAGGGGTCAGTCAGGTGGAACACAGGTCTTCAAGTAGATCCAGCTCTAAAGGCGCAGGTTTTCAACCAGGTCCAGATTCTAAAAGGCTTGAAGCTGATTAGTGGGTTAACTATATACATAAGGCAGAGAGCTGACAGGCTTCAGACTGTCCATGTCACACAAGTGGAGGGCTCTGGAGTGAGTGAGAAGAACAGCAGAGGAAACGTTGGAAGAGAAGATTAAGAAGACGAAGAAGAAGAATATCTAAACGAGCTAAAACACTTGAAGAAGCAAAGCTGATACCAGCTGCAGGAGGCCGAACAGAAAGACCTAGACAGAGCAAAGGGAAAGAAGCCATCAGAGAAAGTAAGCATGATGATTTTAGTAGAAGACTGCAATTGAAACAGGTATTTGTATCAGACTTCGTAAAGCTGAATCACAGAATAACAGAGTTGGAAGGGTCCTCTGGAGGCCATCTAGTCCAACCCCCTGCCCACAGCAGGACCAATCCCAACTAAATCATCCCAGCCAGGATGTCAAGCTTGACCTTAAAAACTTCTAAGGAAGGGGATTCCACCACCTCCCTAGGTTACGCATTCCAGTGTTTCACCACCCTCCTAGTGAAAAAGTTTTTCCTAATAGCCAACCTAAATCTCCCCCACTGCAACTTGAGACCATTACTCCTTGTTCTGTCATCTGCTACCACTGAGAACAGTCTAGATCCATCCTCCTTGGATCCACCTCTCAGGTAGTTGAAAGCAGCTATCAAATCCCCAGTCATTCTTCTCTTCCATACACTAAACAATCCTAGTTCCCTCAGCCTCTCCTCATAAGTCATGTGTTCCAGACCCCTTATCATTTTTGTTGCCCTTCGCTGGACTCTCTCCAATTTCTCCACATCCTTCTTGTAGAGTGGGGCCCAAAACTGGACACAGTACTCCAGATGAGGCCTCACCAGTGTCGAATAGAAGGGAACGATCATGTCCCTCGATCTGCTGGCAATGCCCCTATTTATACATCCCAAAGTGCCATTGGCCTTCTTGGCAACAAGGGCACACTGCTGACTCATATCCAGCTTCTCGTCCACTGTCACCCCTAGGTCCTTCTCTGCAGAACTGCTGCCTAGCCAATCGTTCCCTAATCTGTAGCGGTGCATTGGGTTCTTCCGTCCTAAGTGCAGGACTCTGCGCTTGTCCTTGTTGAACCTCATCGGATTTCTTTGGGCCCAATCCTCCAATTTGTCTCGGTCCCTCTATATCCTATCCCTACCCCCCAGCGTATCTACCTCTCCTCCCAGTTTAGTGTCATCTGCAAACTTGCTGAGGGTGCAATCCACACCATCCTCCAGATCATTTATGAAGATATTGAACAAAACCGGCCCCAGGACCGACCCTTGGGGCACTCCCCTAGATACCGGCTGCCAACTAGACATGGAGCCATTGATCACTACCCGTTGAGTCCGACAATCTAGCCAACTTTCTACCCACCTTGTAGTGCATCCATCCAGCCCATACTTCTTTAACTTGCTGACAAGGATACTGTGGGAGACCGTGTCAAAAGCTTTGCTAAAGTCGAGGAACAACATGGCCACTGCTTTCCCTTCATCCACAGAACCAGTTATCGCATCATACGAGGCAATAAGCTTAGTCAGGCAAGACTTTTCCTCGGTGAAGCCATGCTGACTGTTCCTGAACACCTTCTTCTCGTCTAAGTGCTTGAGAATTGATTCCTTGAGGACGTGCTCCATGATTTTTCCGGGGACTGAGGTGAGGCTGACCGGCCTGTAGTTCCCAGGATCCTCCTTCTTCCCTTTTTTAACGATTGGCACTACATTAGCCTTTTTCCAGTCTTCTGGGATTTCCCCCGATCGCCATGAATTTTCAAAGATAATGGCCAATGGCTCTGCAATCACATCCGCCAATTCCTTTAGCACTCTCGGATGGAACGCATGCGGCCCCATGGACTTGTGCACGTCCAGCTTCTCTAAATAGTCTCGAACCAGGTCTTTCTCCAGCGGGCTGGTCGCCTCCTCCCCATGCTCTGCTGCCCAGTGCAGTAGTCTGGGAGCTGACCTTGTTCGTGAAGACAGAGGCAAAAAAGCATTGAGTACATTAGCTTTTTCCACATCCCCTGTCAATAGGTTGCCTCCCTCATTCAGTAAGCTGCCTACACTTTCCTTGGCTTTCTTCTTATTGCCAACATACCTGAAGAAACCCTTCTTGTTACGCTTAAGATCCCTCGCTAGCTGCAACTCCAGGTGTGATTTAGCCTTCCTGATTTCATTCCTACATGCCCAAGCAATATTTATATACTCATCCCTGCTCATATGTCCAATCTTCCACTTCTTGTAAGCTTCTTTTTTGTGTTTAAGATCAGCAAGGCTTTCACTGTTAAGCCAAAGCTGGTCGCCTGCCATAGTTACTATTCTTTCTACACATCGGGATGGTTTGTCCCTGTAACCTCCATAAGGATTCTTTAAAATACAGCCAGCTCTCCTGGACTCCTTTCCCCCTCATGTTATTCTCCCAGGGGATCTTGCCCATCAGTTCCCTGAGGGAGTCAAAGTCTGCTTTTCTGAAGTCCAGGGTCCGTATTCTGCTGCTTTCCTTTCTTCCTTGTGTCAGGATCCTGAACTCGACCATCTCATGGTCACTGCCTCCCAGGTTCCCATCCACTTTTGCTTCCCCTACTAATTCTTCCCGGTTTGTGTGCAGCAGGTTAGAAGAGCTCCGCTCCTAGTTGGTTCCTCCAGCACTTGCACCAGGAAATTGTCCCCTACAGTTTCCAAAAACTTCCTGGATTGTCTGTGCACCGCTATATTGCTCTCCCAGCAGATATCAGGATGATTGAAGTCGCCCATGAGAACCAGGGCGTGTGATCTAGTAGCTTCTGCGAGTTGCCGGAAGAAAGCCTCGTCCACCTCATCCCCCTGGTCCGGTGGTCTATAGCAGACTCCCACCACGACATCACCCTTGTTGCTCAGGCTTCTAAACTTAATCCAGAGACTCTCAGGTTTTTCTGCCGTTTCATACTTGAGCTCTGAGCAGTCATACTGCTCCCTTACGTACAGTGCAACTCCCCCACCTTTTCTGGCCCCCCTGTCCTTCCTGAACAGTTTATACCAATCCATGACAGTACTCCTATCATGTGCGTTATCCCACCAAGTCTCTGTTATTCCAATCACATCATAATTCCCTGACTTTGCCAGGACCTCCAGTTCTCCCTGCTTGTTTCCCAGGCTTTGTGCATTTGTGTATAGGCACTTGAGATAACCCACTGATCGCCCCTCGTTCTCAGTATGAGGCAGGAGCCCTCCCCTCTCACACGCTCCTGCTCGTGCTTCCTCCCGGTATCCCGCTTCCCCACTTACCTCAGGGCTTTGGTCTCCTTCCCCCGGTAAACCTAGTTTAAAGCCCTCCTCACTAGGTTAGCCAGCCTGCTCGCAAAGATGCTCTTCCCCCTCTTCGTAAGATGGAGCAGGTCTCTGCCTAGCACTCCTTCTTGGAACACCATCCCATGGTTGAAGACTCCAAAGCCTTCTCTCCGGCATCACCTGCGTTGCCATTCATTGACTTCCACGAGTCGACAATCCCTACCCCGGCTTTTTCCTTCCACGGGGGGATGGACGAGAACACCACTTGCGCCTCATACTCCTTTATCCTCCATCCCAGAGCCACGTAGTCCGCAGTGATCCGCTCAAGGTCATTCTTGGCGGTATCATTGGTGCCCAGGTGAAGAAGCAGGAAGGGGTAGCGATCCGAGGGCTTGATGAGTCTCGGCAGTCTCTCCGTCACATCGCGAATCCTAGCCCCTGGCAAGCAGCAGACTTCTCGGTTTTCCCAGCCAGGGCGACAGATAGATGACTCAGTCCCCCTGAGGAGAGATCCCCCGACCACCACCACCCGCCTCCTTCTCCTGGGAGTGGTGGTTGTGGAACCCCCAACCTTAGGACAGTGCATCTCATGCCTTTCAACTGGTGGAGTCTCCTTCTGCTCCCTTCCCCCAGACATAGCATCAGGGCCACTCCCCGCAATGGTACCTGTGGCGAGAACATGAAAACGGTTACTTACCAAAATCTGCGTTGCTGGTACATGGACGTTTCCCCTTCTTCTTCTTCTGGAGGTCACCTGTTGCCAAATTTCTTCACCGTCCTCCTGTCCCCACTGCGCAGCCTGCTCTGAATCTTCAGAACCTTGTGCCTGTAGAAGTCCGTATGTGTTCATTGTTTATTATGTTTTATTATGTATTATGTTTTAAAGCACTGCTGTCAGCATTCTGCATCTGACTGGCCATTGCATGCAGAGTGTAATAAATTAAAACAGTGTTTAATTGTATAGTAGCGTAATAGTAGGCATTTGGATATGCATATAGGCTGTTAGAATTTGTTTGTATACGAATATATACTTGTTACGTTAAAAAGGTTTTTGGTTTATTCTCTTAGTATATGCATTAGACTTATTACGTTAATTTATTTAATACAAAATATTCCCTATTTTGTTTTCAAAGAAATTACTGCCTGTGTGTTAATCCTTTGAATGGACGGCTGTATCCATGTTCTCCCAAGGGGTAACAGAGCTAGTCTGTTATGGGGAGTCCTCTGCAGGTCAGAGACAATCTCCCTGGTAAAAGTCAGGGCTTGATGAGTCTCGGCAGACTCTCCGTCACATCGCGAATCTTAGCCTGTATGGTAGAATATGGAATTATTCTTTATTCCTCATGACAGCAGTAAAACAAAATCGACACAAATATAGTGCTGCTCCAAAACTTTGAATTGCTGAGCTACAGCAGGACCTGGGGACAGATCCTGCAACCCTCATGGGTTCAATAGGATTAAGTGTCTGAGTAAGGACTCCTTGCTGTGTAAAGGTTTCAGGATCAAACCTTAGGCTCCTGCTGATAGGTTTCTGCATGCTCCCAAGAATAAAGTAAAGGAAGGCGAGAACCCAGGCAGATGGAGTGGGAGATAGACCCATATCAAACTAGTGCAGAGAAGCTGAGAGATGGTGGTAGGCGCTGTTGAGCATGATTTCAGGCGTCTAATCTGAGACGTATGTGCAATTATTTGTAAAATACACAACAATAAAAACGAATAACCCCTGCTGCACCTCTTCTCCACAACGCCTCCTGCTGTTACCCCAAAATTCAGCCATACGGCACCCCACAAGGGCCTTCCTATCCTAATACCGAATTGTACACAGTTTCGTTATGTAACAGGAGGTGGCCTGCCCTAGAGGAATTGCCTGACTTTTACCTGTCCCCGCCCCCGGGGAAATGACCCCCCTTGGGTCTGCCAGCTGGGCAGGGCGCAGGAGAGGAGCTGCTGGGAGACATGGAGGGAAAGGAGCCGAAGTGAAGGGAGGGGGCAGTAGTATGGGCCACAGGGTAGGGACATCAGACTGGGGGTGGTGCAAGTTGGTACCGAGGGCCAGAGCCTGATCCCGGTGGGAGTGGCAGGGTTCAGCATTTGGCCCCATCTTTATAGGGAACCAAGCCCAGAGCCTAAAGACTGTAGGGGGTCACATGATTCCTGTGATGGACCCCCCTGGATACTCCACCCCTGGAAGGAGCCCTGCTCTTCCATTGGGCCACAGATGCAGCAAAGGACTCGATCACTGCACTGCCACCAATGGGAATGGAAGGAAACAGGCACCAAACCTGGAATGACAAGTTGGACCCATGTCTCTCTGTCCCCGAGGGCTGAGCATCCAAGAGGCCAGAGAGCTGTGGAGCCAGAACAGGCCCCAGGAGTGCTGGCTCCTGACCGACGTGAACACAGCCAAGGTGGGGCAGCTGAGGGCACTTAGCCAGGGAATTGTATGAGCTCAGCACAGGAGCTCCCTGCAGCAGCTGCATCCTAGATCCAGGACGGAGTCTGCTACTTATTCCCAACTTGTGTAGTTCCTCCTTCAGCTCTGGAGGGAGGCTGGTACGGAGGGGCCCAGGTTGCAGTCTCGCTAACGGCTGAGGTTTGTGTGGTGCATGGGTTCACTGCTGCTAGGTAGGCGTAAAAAGAATCCCTGGGAGGGTGAGTTAATGCAGGATCGTATCTCTAGGGTCTTGGGTCCTTGTGCAGTCTCCATGACTGATATGTGACTGTCTGAGAAGGGTGCCATTACTGCTCCATAGGCTGGGTTGGCCTTAGGGGTGGGCAATGTGGGCAACTGCCCAGGGAACCTGGTTGTGGCGGGGCAGGGGGAGACGCCATAGGTGTGTGCTGCCGGCAGGCAGGGGAGACCACCGGACCAGGGGGATGAGGTGGACGAGGCACAATGAGTGACAGCAGTGAGTACTGCATAGAGGCAGAGTTGGGGGACATGGGACCATTGCCCCCCTAAAGTCACAGCGGCAATACATGGGGGGACACCCAGATTTCTCCCTGCTTCCTGCCTGTGGAGGACTAGTCAGTGACGGGAGAGGTGAGGGTTAAAGACGCAGAGAACCAAGTGCTCTGCGCATCCCCAGGTCACTTTCCCCACCTGGGCTGTGCTGCTCTCCTGCTCTCCCCTTATGCAGCTAACCTGGAGAAACTGACCTGGCTGTACAGGAGTGCCCGGAATTGCTGCTTGCTCCTCCCCTCCCAGCCCCCTCGAGGGGCACGGAGGAATGTTCGACGGCAGCTGAGCAGCAACGCCGGGTGCTCGGGGTGTCAGTTCACTTTCCCCACGTGGGCACAGAATGGGGTGCAGAAGGGATTGGTGGAGAAGGGGCCCCAGGAAGGGTTTGGGAGACGGGGCGCAGTGATTCAGAGCATTTTTCCGGTGCTCTCTCTAAGCTGAAAACGCTGTTCAGCACTAGGTGCTGTCCAGTATCAGTGTCGCTGATCTGTCACCATGAGCTGATGCAGGGAGAGATCGAGAGTTGGGCCTATGTAAATGAGTGAAATTGGAGTGGTGACAGTGAAATAGCATGATAAGGTGCTTATAAATGTGTAATATGTTTGGTAATTAGAAGATGTTAATAGTTAATATAATTTTATGCGGTTAGAGTTAGGGAAAACAAAATGATGGCTGTAAGGAATCAGAGCTGTGAAAACCAAAATGGAGGCCTTAGAATGGTTTGACCAATGGCAATCGGGTAGACTGGGGTGAAATAAAGATCACTCCAACACCTGAAGGGAGGGGTCAGTCAGGTGGAACACAGGTCTTCAAGTAGATCCAGCTCTAAAGGCGCAGGTTTTCAACCAGGTCCAGATTCTAAAAGGCTTGAAGCTGATTAGTGGGTTAACTATATACATAAGGCAGAGAGCTGACAGGCTTCAGACTGTCCATGTCACACAAGTGGAGGGCTCTGGAGTGAGTGAGAAGAACAGCAGAGGAAACGTTGGAAGAGAAGATTAAGAAGACGAAGAAGAAGAATATCTAAACGAGCTAAAACACTTGAAGAAGCAAAGCTGATACCAGCTGCAGGAGGCCGAACAGAAAGACCTAGACAGAGCAAAGGGAAAGAAGCCATCAGAGAAAGTAAGCATGATGATTTTAGTAGAAGACTGCAATTGAAACAGGTATTTGTATCAGACTTCGTAAAGCTGAATCACAGAATAACAGAGTTGGAAGGGTCCTCTGGAGGCCATCTAGTCCAACCCCCTGCCCACAGCAGGACCAATCCCAACTAAATCATCCCAGCCAGGATGTCAAGCTTGACCTTAAAAACTTCTAAGGAAGGGGATTCCACCACCTCCCTAGGTTACGCATTCCAGTGTTTCACCACCCTCCTAGTGAAAAAGTTTTTCCTAATAGCCAACCTAAATCTCCCCCACTGCAACTTGAGACCATTACTCCTTGTTCTGTCATCTGCTACCACTGAGAACAGTCTAGATCCATCCTCCTTGGATCCACCTCTCAGGTAGTTGAAAGCAGCTATCAAATCCCCAGTCATTCTTCTCTTCCATACACTAAACAATCCTAGTTCCCTCAGCCTCTCCTCATAAGTCATGTGTTCCAGACCCCTTATCATTTTTGTTGCCCTTCGCTGGACTCTCTCCAATTTCTCCACATCCTTCTTGTAGAGTGGGGCCCAAAACTGGACACAGTACTCCAGATGAGGCCTCACCAGTGTCGAATAGAAGGGAACGATCATGTCCCTCGATCTGCTGGCAATGCCCCTATTTATACATCCCAAAGTGCCATTGGCCTTCTTGGCAACAAGGGCACACTGCTGACTCATATCCAGCTTCTCGTCCACTGTCACCCCTAGGTCCTTCTCTGCAGAACTGCTGCCTAGCCAATCGTTCCCTAATCTGTAGCGGTGCATTGGGTTCTTCCGTCCTAAGTGCAGGACTCTGCGCTTGTCCTTGTTGAACCTCATCGGATTTCTTTGGGCCCAATCCTCCAATTTGTCTCGGTCCCTCTATATCCTATCCCTACCCCCCAGCGTATCTACCTCTCCTCCCAGTTTAGTGTCATCTGCAAACTTGCTGAGGGTGCAATCCACACCATCCTCCAGATCATTTATGAAGATATTGAACAAAACCGGCCCCAGGACCGACCCTTGGGGCACTCCCCTAGATACCGGCTGCCAACTAGACATGGAGCCATTGATCACTACCCGTTGAGTCCGACAATCTAGCCAACTTTCTACCCACCTTGTAGTGCATCCATCCAGCCCATACTTCTTTAACTTGCTGACAAGGATACTGTGGGAGACCGTGTCAAAAGCTTTGCTAAAGTCGAGGAACAACATGGCCACTGCTTTCCCTTCATCCACAGAACCAGTTATCGCATCATACGAGGCAATAAGCTTAGTCAGGCAAGACTTTTCCTCGGTGAAGCCATGCTGACTGTTCCTGAACACGTTCTTCTCGTCTAAGTGCTTGAGAATTGATTCCTTGAGGACGTGCTCCATGATTTTTCCGGGGACTGAGGTGAGGCTGACCGGCCTGTAGTTCCCAGGATCCTCCTTCTTCCCTTTTTTAACGATTGGCACTACATTAGCCTTTTTCCAGTCTTCTGGGATTTCCCCCGATCGCCATGAATTTTCAAAGATAATGGCCAATGGCTCTGCAATCACATCCGCCAATTCCTTTAGCACTCTCGGATGGAACGCATGCGGCCCCATGGACTTGTGCACGTCCAGCTTCTCTAAATAGTCTCGAACCAGGTCTTTCTCCAGCGGGCTGGTCGCCTCCTCCCCATGCTCTGCTGCCCAGTGCAGTAGTCTGGGAGCTGACCTTGTTCGTGAAGACAGAGGCAAAAAAGCATTGAGTACATTAGCTTTTTCCACATCCCCTGTCAATAGGTTGCCTCCCTCATTCAGTAAGCTGCCTACACTTTCCTTGGCTTTCTTCTTATTGCCAACATACCTGAAGAAACCCTTCTTGTTACGCTTAAGATCCCTCGCTAGCTGCAACTCCAGGTGTGATTTAGCCTTCCTGATTTCATTCCTACATGCCCAAGCAATATTTATATACTCATCCCTGCTCATATGTCCAATCTTCCACTTCTTGTAAGCTTCTTTTTTGTGTTTAAGATCAGCAAGGCTTTCACTGTTAAGCCAAAGCTGGTCGCCTGCCATAGTTACTATTCTTTCTACACATCGGGATGGTTTGTCCCTGTAACCTCCATAAGGATTCTTTAAAATACAGCCAGCTCTCCTGGACTCCTTTCCCCCTCATGTTATTCTCCCAGGGGATCTTGCCCATCAGTTCCCTGAGGGAGTCAAAGTCTGCTTTTCTGAAGTCCAGGGTCCGTATTCTGCTGCTTTCCTTTCTTCCTTGTGTCAGGATCCTGAACTCGACCATCTCATGGTCACTGCCTCCCAGGTTCCCATCCACTTTTGCTTCCCCTACTAATTCTTCCCGGTTTGTGTGCAGCAGGTTAGAAGAGCTCCGCTCCTAGTTGGTTCCTCCAGCACTTGCACCAGGAAATTGTCCCCTACAGTTTCCAAAAACTTCCTGGATTGTCTGTGCACCGCTATATTGCTCTCCCAGCAGATATCAGGATGATTGAAGTCGCCCATGAGAACCAGGGCGTGTGATCTAGTAGCTTCTGCGAGTTGCCGGAAGAAAGCCTCGTCCACCTCATCCCCCTGGTCCGGTGGTCTATAGCAGACTCCCACCACGACATCACCCTTGTTGCTCAGGCTTCTAAACTTAATCCAGAGACTCTCAGGTTTTTCTGCCGTTTCATACTTGAGCTCTGAGCAGTCATACTGCTCCCTTACGTACAGTGCAACTCCCCCACCTTTTCTGGCCCCCCTGTCCTTCCTGAACAGTTTATACCAATCCATGACAGTACTCCTATCATGTGCGTTATCCCACCAAGTCTCTGTTATTCCAATCACATCATAATTCCCTGACTTTGCCAGGACCTCCAGTTCTCCCTGCTTGTTTCCCAGGCTTTGTGCATTTGTGTATAGGCACTTGAGATAACCCGCTGATCGCCCCTCGTTCTCAGTATGAGGCAGGAGCCCTCCCCTCTCACACGCTCCTGCTCGTGCTTCCTCCCGGTATCCCGCTTCCCCACTTACCTCAGGGCTTTGGTCTCCTTCCCCCGGTAAACCTAGTTTAAAGCCCTCCTCACTAGGTTAGCCAGCCTGCTCGCAAAGATGCTCTTCCCCCTCTTCGTAAGATGGAGCAGGTCTCTGCCTAGCACTCCTTCTTGGAACACCATCCCATGGTTGAAGACTCCAAAGCCTTCTCTCCGGCATCACCTGCGTTGCCATTCATTGACTTCCACGAGTCGACAATCCCTACCCCGGCTTTTTCCTTCCACGGGGGGATGGACGAGAACACCACTTGCGCCTCATACTCCTTTATCCTCCATCCCAGAGCCACGTAGTCCGCAGTGATCCGCTCAAGGTCATTCTTGGCGGTATCATTGGTGCCCAGGTGAAGAAGCAGGAAGGGGTAGCGATCCGAGGGCTTGATGAGTCTCGGCAGTCTCTCCGTCACATCGCGAATCCTAGCCCCTGGCAAGCAGCAGACTTCTCGGTTTTCCCAGCCAGGGCGACAGATAGATGACTCAGTCCCCCTGAGGAGAGATCCCCCGACCACCACCACCCGCCTCCTTCTCCTGGGAGTGGTGGTTGTGGAACCCCCAACCTTAGGACAGTGCATCTCATGCCTTTCAACTGGTGGAGTCTCCTTCTGCTCCCTTCCCCCAGACATAGCATCAGGGCCACTCCCCGCAATGGTACCTGTGGCGAGAACATGAAAACGGTTACTTACCAAAATCTGCGTTGCTGGTACATGGACGTTTCCCCTTCTTCTTCTTCTGGAGGTCACCTGTTGCCAAATTTCTTCACCGTCCTCCTGTCCCCACTGCGCAGCCTGCTCTGAATCTTCAGAACCTTGTGCCTGTAGAAGTCCGTATGTGTTCATTGTTTATTATGTTTTATTATGTATTATGTTTTAAAGCACTGCTGTCAGCATTCTGCATCTGACTGGCCATTGCATGCAGAGTGTAATAAATTAAAACAGTGTTTAATTGTATAGTAGCGTAATAGTAGGCATTTGGATATGCATATAGGCTGTTAGAATTTGTTTGTATACGAATATATACTTGTTACGTTAAAAAGGTTTTTGGTTTATTCTTTTAGTATATGCATTAGACTTATTACGTTAATTTATTTAATACAAAATATTCCCTATTTTGTTTTCAAAGAAATTACTGCCTGTGTGTTAATCCTTTGAATGGACGGCTGTATCCATGTTCTCCCAAGGGGTAACAGAGCTAGTCTGTTATGGGGAGTCCTCTGCAGGTCAGAGACAATCTCCCTGGTAAAAGTCAGGGCTTGATGAGTCTCGGCAGACTCTCCGTCACATCGCGAATCTTAGCCTGTATGGTAGAATATGGAATTATTCTTTATTCCTCATGACAGCAGTAAAACAAAATCGACACAAATATAGTGCTGCTCCAAAACTTTGAATTGCTGAGCTACAGCAGGACCTGGGGACAGATCCTGCAACCCTCATGGGTTCAATAGGATTAAGTGTCTGAGTAAGGACTCCTTGCTGTGTAAAGGTTTCAGGATCAAACCTTAGGCTCCTGCTGATAGGTTTCTGCATGCTCCCAAGAATAAAGTAAAGGAAGGCGAGAACCCAGGCAGATGGAGTGGGAGATAGACCCATATCAAACTAGTGCAGAGAAGCTGAGAGATGGTGGTAGGCGCTGTTGAGCATGATTTCAGGCGTCTAATCTGAGACGTATGTGCAATTATTTGTAAAATACACAACAATAAAAACGAATAACCCCTGCTGCACCTCTTCTCCACAACGCCTCCTGCTGTTACCCCAAAATTCAGCCATACGGCACCCCACAAGGGCCTTCCTATCCTAATACCGAATTGTACACAGTTTCGTTATGTAACAGGAGGTGGCCTGCCCTAGAGGAATTGCCTGACTTTTACCTGTCCCCGCCCCCGGGGAAATGACCCCCCTTGGGTCTGCCAGCTGGGCAGGGCGCAGGAGAGGAGCTGCTGGGAGACATGGAGGGAAAGGAGCCGAAGTGAAGGGAGGGGGCAGTAGTATGGGCCACAGGGTAGGGACATCAGACTGGGGGTGGTGCAAGTTGGTACCGAGGGCCAGAGCCTGATCCCGGTGGGAGTGGCAGGGTTCAGCATTTGGCCCCATCTTTATAGGGAACCAAGCCCAGAGCCTAAAGACTGTAGGGGGTCACATGATTCCTGTGATGGACCCCCCTGGATACTCCACCCCTGGAAGGAGCCCTGCTCTTCCATTGGGCCACAGATGCAGCAAAGGACTCGATCACTGCACTGCCACCAATGGGAATGGAAGGAAACAGGCACCAAACCTGGAATGACAAGTTGGACCCATGTCTCTCTGTCCCCGAGGGCTGAGCATCCAAGAGGCCAGAGAGCTGTGGAGCCAGAACAGGCCCCAGGAGTGCTGGCTCCTGACCGACGTGAACACAGCCAAGGTGGGGCAGCTGAGGGCACTTAGCCAGGGAATTGTATGAGCTCAGCACAGGAGCTCCCTGCAGCAGCTGCATCCTAGATCCAGGACGGAGTCTGCTACTTATTCCCAACTTGTGTAGTTCCTCCTTCAGCTCTGGAGGGAGGCTGGTACGGAGGGGCCCAGGTTGCAGTCTCGCTAACGGCTGAGGTTTGTGTGGTGCATGGGTTCACTGCTGCTAGGTAGGCGTAAAAAGAATCCCTGGGAGGGTGAGTTAATGCAGGATCGTATCTCTAGGGTCTTGGGTCCTTGTGCAGTCTCCATGACTGATATGTGACTGTCTGAGAAGGGTGCCATTACTGCTCCATAGGCTGGGTTGGCCTTAGGGGTGGGCAATGTGGGCAACTGCCCAGGGAACCTGGTTGTGGCGGGGCAGGGGGAGACGCCATAGGTGTGTGCTGCCGGCAGGCAGGGGAGACCACCGGACCAGGGGGATGAGGTGGACGAGGCACAATGAGTGACAGCAGTGAGTACTGCATAGAGGCAGAGTTGGGGGACATGGGACCATTGCCCCCCTAAAGTCACAGCGGCAATACATGGGGGGACACCCAGATTTCTCCCTGCTTCCTGCCTGTGGAGGACTAGTCAGTGACGGGAGAGGTGAGGGTTAAAGACGCAGAGAACCAAGTGCTCTGCGCATCCCCAGGTCACTTTCCCCACCTGGGCTGTGCTGCTCTCCTGCTCTCCCCTTATGCAGCTAACCTGGAGAAACTGACCTGGCTGTACAGGAGTGCCCGGAATTGCTGCTTGCTCCTCCCCTCCCAGCCCCCTCGAGGGGCACGGAGGAATGTTCGACGGCAGCTGAGCAGCAACGCCGGGTGCTCGGGGTGTCAGTTCACTTTCCCCACGTGGGCACAGAATGGGGTGCAGAAGGGATTGGTGGAGAAGGGGCCCCAGGAAGGGTTTGGGAGACGGGGCGCAGTGATTCAGAGCATTTTTCCGGTGCTCTCTCTAAGCTGAAAACGCTGTTCAGCACTAGGTGCTGTCCAGTATCAGTGTCGCTGATCTGTCACCATGAGCTGATGCAGGGAGAGATCGAGAGTTGGGCCTATGTAAATGAGTGAAATTGGAGTGGTGACAGTGAAATAGCATGATAAGGTGCTTATAAATGTGTAATATGTTTGGTAATTAGAAGATGTTAATAGTTAATATAATTTTATGCGGTTAGAGTTAGGGAAAACAAAATGATGGCTGTAAGGAATCAGAGCTGTGAAAACCAAAATGGAGGCCTTAGAATGGTTTGACCAATGGCAATCGGGTAGACTGGGGTGAAATAAAGATCACTCCAACACCTGAAGGGAGGGGTCAGTCAGGTGGAACACAGGTCTTCAAGTAGATCCAGCTCTAAAGGCGCAGGTTTTCAACCAGGTCCAGATTCTAAAAGGCTTGAAGCTGATTAGTGGGTTAACTATATACATAAGGCAGAGAGCTGACAGGCTTCAGACTGTCCATGTCACACAAGTGGAGGGCTCTGGAGTGAGTGAGAAGAACAGCAGAGGAAACGTTGGAAGAGAAGATTAAGAAGACGAAGAAGAAGAATATCTAAACGAGCTAAAACACTTGAAGAAGCAAAGCTGATACCAGCTGCAGGAGGCCGAACAGAAAGACCTAGACAGAGCAAAGGGAAAGAAGCCATCAGAGAAAGTAAGCATGATGATTTTAGTAGAAGACTGCAATTGAAACAGGTATTTGTATCAGACTTCGTAAAGCTGAATCACAGAATAACAGAGTTGGAAGGGTCCTCTGGAGGCCATCTAGTCCAACCCCCTGCCCACAGCAGGACCAATCCCAACTAAATCATCCCAGCCAGGATGTCAAGCTTGACCTTAAAAACTTCTAAGGAAGGGGATTCCACCACCTCCCTAGGTTACGCATTCCAGTGTTTCACCACCCTCCTAGTGAAAAAGTTTTTCCTAATAGCCAACCTAAATCTCCCCCACTGCAACTTGAGACCATTACTCCTTGTTCTGTCATCTGCTACCACTGAGAACAGTCTAGATCCATCCTCCTTGGATCCACCTCTCAGGTAGTTGAAAGCAGCTATCAAATCCCCAGTCATTCTTCTCTTCCATACACTAAACAATCCTAGTTCCCTCAGCCTCTCCTCATAAGTCATGTGTTCCAGACCCCTTATCATTTTTGTTGCCCTTCGCTGGACTCTCTCCAATTTCTCCACATCCTTCTTGTAGAGTGGGGCCCAAAACTGGACACAGTACTCCAGATGAGGCCTCACCAGTGTCGAATAGAAGGGAACGATCATGTCCCTCGATCTGCTGGCAATGCCCCTATTTATACATCCCAAAGTGCCATTGGCCTTCTTGGCAACAAGGGCACACTGCTGACTCATATCCAGCTTCTCGTCCACTGTCACCCCTAGGTCCTTCTCTGCAGAACTGCTGCCTAGCCAATCGTTCCCTAATCTGTAGCGGTGCATTGGGTTCTTCCGTCCTAAGTGCAGGACTCTGCGCTTGTCCTTGTTGAACCTCATCGGATTTCTTTGGGCCCAATCCTCCAATTTGTCTCGGT
The DNA here is from genome assembly GCF_965140285.1 of Lepidochelys kempii. Lineage (NCBI taxonomy): Eukaryota > Metazoa > Chordata > Testudines > Cheloniidae > Lepidochelys > Lepidochelys kempii. The sequence continues at coordinate 72,698,661 of NC_136390.1, read as the reverse complement.
CCCTCTATATCCTATCCCTACCCCCCAGCGTATCTACCTCTCCTCCCAGTTTAGTGTCATCTGCAAACTTGCTGAGGGTGCAATCCACACCATCCTCCAGATCATTTATGAAGATATTGAACAAAACCGGCCCCAGGACCGACCCTTGGGGCACTCCCCTAGATACCGGCTGCCAACTAGACATGGAGCCATTGATCACTACCCGTTGAGTCCGACAATCTAGCCAACTTTCTACCCACCTTGTAGTGCATCCATCCAGCCCATACTTCTTTAACTTGCTGACAAGGATACTGTGGGAGACCGTGTCAAAAGCTTTGCTAAAGTCGAGGAACAACATGGCCACTGCTTTCCCTTCATCCACAGAACCAGTTATCGCATCATACGACGCAATAAGCTTAGTCAGGCAAGACTTTTCCTCGGTGAAGCCATGCTGACTGTTCCTGAACACCTTCTTCTCGTCTAAGTGCTTGAGAATTGATTCCTTGAGGACGTGCTCCATGATTTTTCCGGGGACTGAGGTGAGGCTGACCGGCCTGTAGTTCCCAGGATCCTCCTTCTTCCCTTTTTTAACGATTGGCACTACATTAGCCTTTTTCCAGTCTTCTGGGATTTCCCCCGATCGCCATGAATTTTCAAAGATAATGGCCAATGGCTCTGCAATCACATCCGCCAATTCCTTTAGCACTCTCGGATGGAACGCATGCGGCCCCATGGACTTGTGCACGTCCAGCTTCTCTAAATAGTCTCGAACCAGGTCTTTCTCCAGCGGGCTGGTCGCCTCCTCCCCATGCTCTGCTGCCCAGTGCAGTAGTCTGGGAGCTGACCTTGTTCGTGAAGACAGAGGCAAAAAAGCATTGAGTACATTAGCTTTTTCCACATCCCCTGTCAATAGGTTGCCTCCCTCATTCAGTAAGCTGCCTACACTTTCCTTGGCTTTCTTCTTATTGCCAACATACCTGAAGAAACCCTTCTTGTTACGCTTAAGATCCCTCGCTAGCTGCAACTCCAGGTGTGATTTAGCCTTCCTGATTTCATTCCTACATGCCCAAGCAATATTTATATACTCATCCCTGCTCATATGTCCAATCTTCCACTTCTTGTAAGCTTCTTTTTTGTGTTTAAGATCAGCAAGGCTTTCACTGTTAAGCCAAAGCTGGTCGCCTGCCATAGTTACTATTCTTTCTACACATCGGGATGGTTTGTCCCTGTAACCTCCATAAGGATTCTTTAAAATACAGCCAGCTCTCCTGGACTCCTTTCCCCCTCATGTTATTCTCCCAGGGGATCTTGCCCATCAGTTCCCTGAGGGAGTCAAAGTCTGCTTTTCTGAAGTCCAGGGTCCGTATTCTGCTGCTTTCCTTTCTTCCTTGTGTCAGGATCCTGAACTCGACCATCTCATGGTCACTGCCTCCCAGGTTCCCATCCACTTTTGCTTCCCCTACTAATTCTTCCCGGTTTGTGTGCAGCAGGTTAGAAGAGCTCCGCTCCTAGTTGGTTCCTCCAGCACTTGCACCAGGAAATTGTCCCCTACAGTTTCCAAAAACTTCCTGGATTGTCTGTGCACCGCTATATTGCTCTCCCAGCAGATATCAGGATGATTGAAGTCGCCCATGAGAACCAGGGCGTGTGATCTAGTAGCTTCTGCGAGTTGCCGGAAGAAAGCCTCGTCCACCTCATCCCCCTGGTCCGGTGGTCTATAGCAGACTCCCACCACGACATCACCCTTGTTGCTCAGGCTTCTAAACTTAATCCAGAGACTCTCAGGTTTTTCTGCCGTTTCATACTTGAGCTCTGAGCAGTCATACTGCTCCCTTACGTACAGTGCAACTCCCCCACCTTTTCTGGCCCCCCTGTCCTTCCTGAACAGTTTATACCAATCCATGACAGTACTCCTATCATGTGCGTTATCCCACCAAGTCTCTGTTATTCCAATCACATCATAATTCCCTGACTTTGCCAGGACCTCCAGTTCTCCCTGCTTGTTTCCCAGGCTTTGTGCATTTGTGTATAGGCACTTGAGATAACCCGCTGATCGCCCCTCGTTCTCAGTATGAGGCAGGAGCCCTCCCCTCTCACACGCTCCTGCTCGTGCTTCCTCCCGGTATCCCGCTTCCCCACTTACCTCAGGGCTTTGGTCTCCTTCCCCCGGTAAACCTAGTTTAAAGCCCTCCTCACTAGGTTAGCCAGCCTGCTCGCAAAGATGCTCTTCCCCCTCTTCGTAAGATGGAGCAGGTCTCTGCCTAGCACTCCTTCTTGGAACACCATCCCATGGTTGAAGACTCCAAAGCCTTCTCTCCGGCATCACCTGCGTTGCCATTCATTGACTTCCACGAGTCGACAATCCCTACCCCGGCTTTTTCCTTCCACGGGGGGATGGACGAGAACACCACTTGCGCCTCATACTCCTTTATCCTCCATCCCAGAGCCACGTAGTCCGCAGTGATCCGCTCAAGATCATTCTTGGCGGTATCATTGGTGCCCAGGTGAAGAAGCAGGAAGGGGTAGCGATCCGAGGGCTTGATGAGTCTCGGCAGTCTCTCCGTCACATCGCGAATCCTAGCCCCTGGCAAGCAGCAGACTTCTCGGTTTTCCCAGCCAGGGCGACAGATAGATGACTCAGTCCCCCTGAGGAGAGATCCCCCGACCACCACCACCCGCCTCCTTCTCCTGGGAGTGGTGGTTGTGGAACCCCCAACCTTAGGACAGTGCATCTCATGCCTTTCAACTGGTGGAGTCTCCTTCTGCTCCCTTCCCCCAGACATAGCATCAGGGCCACTCCCCGCAATGGTACCTGTGGCGAGAACATGAAAACGGTTACTTACCAAAATCTGCGTTGCTGGTACATGGACGTTTCCCCTTCTTCTTCTTCTGGAGGTCACCTGTTGCCAAATTTCTTCACCGTCCTCCTGTCCCCACTGCGCAGCCTGCTCTGAATCTTCAGAACCTTGTGCCTGTAGAAGTCCGTATGTGTTCATTGTTTATTATGTTTTATTATGTATTATGTTTTAAAGCACTGCTGTCAGCATTCTGCATCTGACTGGCCATTGCATGCAGAGTGTAATAAATTAAAACAGTGTTTAATTGTATAGTAGCGTAATAGTAGGCATTTGGATATGCATATAGGCTGTTAGAATTTGTTTGTATACGAATATATACTTGTTACGTTAAAAAGGTTTTTGGTTTATTCTTTTAGTATATGCATTAGACTTATTACGTTAATTTATTTAATACAAAATATTCCCTATTTTGTTTTCAAAGAAATTACTGCCTGTGTGTTAATCCTTTGAATGGACGGCTGTATCCATGTTCTCCCAAGGGGTAACAGAGCTAGTCTGTTATGGGGAGTCCTCTGCAGGTCAGAGACAATCTCCCTGGTAAAAGTCAGGGCTTGATGAGTCTCGGCAGACTCTCCGTCACATCGCGAATCTTAGCCTGTATGGTAGAATATGGAATTATTCTTTATTCCTCATGACAGCAGTAAAACAAAATCGACACAAATATAGTGCTGCTCCAAAACTTTGAATTGCTGAGCTACAGCAGGACCTGGGGACAGATCCTGCAACCCTCATGGGTTCAATAGGATTAAGTGTCTGAGTAAGGACTCCTTGCTGTGTAAAGGTTTCAGGATCAAACCTTAGGCTCCTGCTGATAGGTTTCTGCATGCTCCCAAGAATAAAGTAAAGGAAGGCGAGAACCCAGGCAGATGGAGTGGGAGATAGACCCATATCAAACTAGTGCAGAGAAGCTGAGAGATGGTGGTAGGCGCTGTTGAGCATGATTTCAGGCGTCTAATCTGAGACGTATGTGCAATTATTTGTAAAATACACAACAATAAAAACGAATAACCCCTGCTGCACCTCTTCTCCACAACGCCTCCTGCTGTTACCCCAAAATTCAGCCATACGGCACCCCACAAGGGCCTTCCTATCCTAATACCGAATTGTACACAGTTTCGTTATGTAACAGGAGGTGGCCTGCCCTAGAGGAATTGCCTGACTTTTACCTGTCCCCGCCCCCGGGGAAATGACCCCCCTTGGGTCTGCCAGCTGGGCAGGGCGCAGGAGAGGAGCTGCTGGGAGACATGGAGGGAAAGGAGCCGAAGTGAAGGGAGGGGGCAGTAGTATGGGCCACAGGGTAGGGACATCAGACTGGGGGTGGTGCAAGTTGGTACCGAGGGCCAGAGCCTGATCCCGGTGGGAGTGGCAGGGTTCAGCATTTGGCCCCATCTTTATAGGGAACCAAGCCCAGAGCCTAAAGACTGTAGGGGGTCACATGATTCCTGTGATGGACCCCCCTGGATACTCCACCCCTGGAAGGAGCCCTGCTCTTCCATTGGGCCACAGATGCAGCAAAGGACTCGATCACTGCACTGCCACCAATGGGAATGGAAGGAAACAGGCACCAAACCTGGAATGACAAGTTGGACCCATGTCTCTCTGTCCCCGAGGGCTGAGCATCCAAGAGGCCAGAGAGCTGTGGAGCCAGAACAGGCCCCAGGAGTGCTGGCTCCTGACCGACGTGAACACAGCCAAGGTGGGGCAGCTGAGGGCACTTAGCCAGGGAATTGTATGAGCTCAGCACAGGAGCTCCCTGCAGCAGCTGCATCCTAGATCCAGGACGGAGTCTGCTACTTATTCCCAACTTGTGTAGTTCCTCCTTCAGCTCTGGAGGGAGGCTGGTACGGAGGGGCCCAGGTTGCAGTCTCGCTAACGGCTGAGGTTTGTGTGGTGCATGGGTTCACTGCTGCTAGGTAGGCGTAAAAAGAATCCCTGGGAGGGTGAGTTAATGCAGGATCGTATCTCTAGGGTCTTGGGTCCTTGTGCAGTCTCCATGACTGATATGTGACTGTCTGAGAAGGGTGCCATTACTGCTCCATAGGCTGGGTTGGCCTTAGGGGTGGGCAATGTGGGCAACTGCCCAGGGAACCTGGTTGTGGCGGGGCAGGGGGAGACGCCATAGGTGTGTGCTGCCGGCAGGCAGGGGAGACCACCGGACCAGGGGGATGAGGTGGACGAGGCACAATGAGTGACAGCAGTGAGTACTGCATAGAGGCAGAGTTGGGGGACATGGGACCATTGCCCCCCTAAAGTCACAGCGGCAATACATGGGGGGACACCCAGATTTCTCCCTGCTTCCTGCCTGTGGAGGACTAGTCAGTGACGGGAGAGGTGAGGGTTAAAGACGCAGAGAACCAAGTGCTCTGCGCATCCCCAGGTCACTTTCCCCACCTGGGCTGTGCTGCTCTCCTGCTCTCCCCTTATGCAGCTAACCTGGAGAAACTGACCTGGCTGTACAGGAGTGCCCGGAATTGCTGCTTGCTCCTCCCCTCCCAGCCCCCTCGAGGGGCACGGAGGAATGTTCGACGGCAGCTGAGCAGCAACGCCGGGTGCTCGGGGTGTCAGTTCACTTTCCCCACGTGGGCACAGAATGGGGTGCAGAAGGGATTGGTGGAGAAGGGGCCCCAGGAAGGGTTTGGGAGACGGGGCGCAGTGATTCAGAGCATTTTTCCGGTGCTCTCTCTAAGCTGAAAACGCTGTTCAGCACTAGGTGCTGTCCAGTATCAGTGTCGCTGATCTGTCACCATGAGCTGATGCAGGGAGAGATCGAGAGTTGGGCCTATGTAAATGAGTGAAATTGGAGTGGTGACAGTGAAATAGCATGATAAGGTGCTTATAAATGTGTAATATGTTTGGTAATTAGAAGATGTTAATAGTTAATATAATTTTATGCGGTTAGAGTTAGGGAAAACAAAATGATGGCTGTAAGGAATCAGAGCTGTGAAAACCAAAATGGAGGCCTTAGAATGGTTTGACCAATGGCAATCGGGTAGACTGGGGTGAAATAAAGATCACTCCAACACCTGAAGGGAGGGGTCAGTCAGGTGGAACACAGGTCTTCAAGTAGATCCAGCTCTAAAGGCGCAGGTTTTCAACCAGGTCCAGATTCTAAAAGGCTTGAAGCTGATTAGTGGGTTAACTATATACATAAGGCAGAGAGCTGACAGGCTTCAGACTGTCCATGTCACACAAGTGGAGGGCTCTGGAGTGAGTGAGAAGAACAGCAGAGGAAACGTTGGAAGAGAAGATTAAGAAGACGAAGAAGAAGAATATCTAAACGAGCTAAAACACTTGAAGAAGCAAAGCTGATACCAGCTGCAGGAGGCCGAACAGAAAGACCTAGACAGAGCAAAGGGAAAGAAGCCATCAGAGAAAGTAAGCATGATGATTTTAGTAGAAGACTGCAATTGAAACAGGTATTTGTATCAGACTTCGTAAAGCTGAATCACAGAATAACAGAGTTGGAAGGGTCCTCTGGAGGCCATCTAGTCCAACCCCCTGCCCACAGCAGGACCAATCCCAACTAAATCATCCCAGCCAGGATGTCAAGCTTGACCTTAAAAACTTCTAAGGAAGGGGATTCCACCACCTCCCTAGGTTACGCATTCCAGTGTTTCACCACCCTCCTAGTGAAAAAGTTTTTCCTAATAGCCAACCTAAATCTCCCCCACTGCAACTTGAGACCATTACTCCTTGTTCTGTCATCTGCTACCACTGAGAACAGTCTAGATCCATCCTCTTTGGATCCACCTCTCAGGTAGTTGAAAGCAGCTATCAAATCCCCAGTCATTCTTCTCTTCCATACACTAAACAATCCTAGTTCCCTCAGCCTCTCCTCATAAGTCATGTGTTCCAGACCCCTTATCATTTTTGTTGCCCTTCGCTGGACTCTCTCCAATTTCTCCACATCCTTCTTGTAGAGTGGGGCCCAAAACTGGACACAGTACTCCAGATGAGGCCTCACCAGTGTCGAATAGAAGGGAACGATCATGTCCCTCGATCTGCTGGCAATGCCCCTATTTATACATCCCAAAGTGCCATTGGCCTTCTTGGCAACAAGGGCACACTGCTGACTCATATCCAGCTTCTCGTCCACTGTCACCCCTAGGTCCTTCTCTGCAGAACTGCTGCCTAGCCAATCGTTCCCTAATCTGTAGCGGTGCATTGGGTTCTTCCGTCCTAAGTGCAGGACTCTGCGCTTGTCCTTGTTGAACCTCATCGGATTTCTTTGGGCCCAATCCTCCAATTTGTCTCGGTCCCTCTATATCCTATCCCTACCCCCCAGCGTATCTACCTCTCCTCCCAGTTTAGTGTCATCTGCAAACTTGCTGAGGGTGCAATCCACACCATCCTCCAGATCATTTATGAAGATATTGAACAAAACCGGCCCCAGGACCGACCCTTGGGGCACTCCCCTAGATACCGGCTGCCAACTAGACATGGAGCCATTGATCACTACCCGTTGAGTCCGACAATCTAGCCAACTTTCTACCCACCTTGTAGTGCATCCATCCAGCCCATACTTCTTTAACTTGCTGACAAGGATACTGTGGGAGACCGTGTCAAAAGCTTTGCTAAAGTCGAGGAACAACATGGCCACTGCTTTCCCTTCATCCACAGAACCAGTTATCGCATCATACGAGGCAATAAGCTTAGTCACGTCCAGCTTCTCTAAATAGTCTCGAACCAGGTCTTTCTCCAGCGGGCTGGTCGCCTCCTCCCCATGCTCTGCTGCCCAGTGCAGTAGTCTGGGAGCTGACCTTGTTCGTGAAGACAGAGGCAAAAAAGCATTGAGTACATTAGCTTTTTCCACATCCCCTGTCAATAGGTTGCCTCCCTCATTCAGTAAGCTGCCTACACTTTCCTTGGCTTTCTTCTTATTGCCAACATACCTGAAGAAACCCTTCTTGTTACGCTTAAGATCCCTCGCTAGCTGCAACTCCAGGTGTGATTTAGCCTTCCTGATTTCATTCCTACATGCCCAAGCAATATTTATATACTCATCCCTGCTCATATGTCCAATCTTCCACTTCTTGTAAGCTTCTTTTTTGTGTTTAAGATCAGCAAGGCTTTCACTGTTAAGCCAAAGCTGGTCGCCTGCCATAGTTACTATTCTTTCTACACATCGGGATGGTTTGTCCCTGTAACCTCCATAAGGATTCTTTAAAATACAGCCAGCTCTCCTGGACTCCTTTCCCCCTCATGTTATTCTCCCAGGGGATCTTGCCCATCAGTTCCCTGAGGGAGTCAAAGTCTGCTTTTCTGAAGTCCAGGGTCCGTATTCTGCTGCTTTCCTTTCTTCCTTGTGTCAGGATCCTGAACTCGACCATCTCATGGTCACTGCCTCCCAGGTTCCCATCCACTTTTGCTTCCCCTACTAATTCTTCCCGGTTTGTGTGCAGCAGGTTAGAAGAGCTCCGCTCCTAGTTGGTTCCTCCAGCACTTGCACCAGGAAATTGTCCCCTACAGTTTCCAAAAACTTCCTGGATTGTCTGTGCACCGCTATATTGCTCTCCCAGCAGATATCAGGATGATTGAAGTCGCCCATGAGAACCAGGGCGTGTGATCTAGTAGCTTCTGCGAGTTGCCGGAAGAAAGCCTCGTCCACCTCATCCCCCTGGTCCGGTGGTCTATAGCAGACTCCCACCACGACATCACCCTTGTTGCTCAGGCTTCTAAACTTAATCCAGAGACTCTCAGGTTTTTCTGCCGTTTCATACTTGAGCTCTGAGCAGTCATACTGCTCCCTTACGTACAGTGCAACTCCCCCACCTTTTCTGGCCCCCCTGTCCTTCCTGAACAGTTTATACCAATCCATGACAGTACTCCTATCATGTGCGTTATCCCACCAAGTCTCTGTTATTCCAATCACATCATAATTCCCTGACTTTGCCAGGACCTCCAGTTCTCCCTGCTTGTTTCCCAGGCTTTGTGCATTTGTGTATAGGCACTTGAGATAACCCGCTGATCGCCCCTCGTTCTCAGTATGAGGCAGGAGCCCTCCCCTCTCACACGCTCCTGCTCGTGCTTCCTCCCGGTATCCCGCTTCCCCACTTACCTCAGGGCTTTGGTCTCCTTCCCCCGGTAAACCTAGTTTAAAGCCCTCCTCACTAGGTTAGCCAGCCTGCTCGCAAAGATGCTCTTCCCCCTCTTCGTAAGATGGAGCAGGTCTCTGCCTAGCACTCCTTCTTGGAACACCATCCCATGGTTGAAGACTCCAAAGCCTTCTCTCCGGCATCACCTGCGTTGCCATTCATTGACTTCCACGAGTCGACAATCCCTACCCCGGCTTTTTCCTTCCACGGGGGGATGGACGAGAACACCACTTGCGCCTCATACTCCTTTATCCTCCATCCCAGAGCCACGTAGTCCGCAGTGATCCGCTCAAGGTCATTCTTGGCGGTATCATTGGTGCCCAGGTGAAGAAGCAGGAAGGGGTAGCGATCCGAGGGCTTGATGAGTCTCGGCAGTCTCTCCGTCACATCGCGAATCCTAGCCCCTGGCAAGCAGCAGACTTCTCGGTTTTCCCAGCCAGGGCGACAGATAGATGACTCAGTCCCCCTGAGGAGAGATCCCCCGACCACCACCACCCGCCTCCTTCTCCTGGGAGTGGTGGTTGTGGAACCCCCAACCTTAGGACAGTGCATCTCATGCCTTTCAACTGGTGGAGTCTCCTTCTGCTCCCTTCCCCCAGACATAGCATCAGGGCCACTCCCCGCAATGGTACCTGTGGCGAGAACATGAAAACGGTTACTTACCAAAATCTGCGTTGCTGGTACATGGACGTTTCCCCTTCTTCTTCTTCTGGAGGTCACCTGTTGCCAAATTTCTTCACCGTCCTCCTGTCCCCACTGCGCAGCCTGCTCTGAATCTTCAGAACCTTGTGCCTGTAGAAGTCCGTATGTGTTCATTGTTTATTATGTTTTATTATGTATTATGTTTTAAAGCACTGCTGTCAGCATTCTGCATCTGACTGGCCATTGCATGCAGAGTGTAATAAATTAAAACAGTGTTTAATTGTATAGTAGCGTAATAGTAGGCATTTGGATATGCATATAGGCTGTTAGAATTTGTTTGTATACGAATATATACTTGTTACGTTAAAAAGGTTTTTGGTTTATTCTTTTAGTATATGCATTAGACTTATTACGTTAATTTATTTAATACAAAATATTCCCTATTTTGTTTTCAAAGAAATTACTGCCTGTGTGTTAATCCTTTGAATGGACGGCTGTATCCATGTTCTCCCAAGGGGTAACAGAGCTAGTCTGTTATGGGGAGTCCTCTGCAGGTCAGAGACAATCTCCCTGGTAAAAGTCAGGGCTTGATGAGTCTCGGCAGACTCTCCGTCACATCGCGAATCTTAGCCTGTATGGTAGAATATGGAATTATTCTTTATTCCTCATGACAGCAGTAAAACAAAATCGACACAAATATAGTGCTGCTCCAAAACTTTGAATTGCTGAGCTACAGCAGGACCTGGGGACAGATCCTGCAACCCTCATGGGTTCAATAGGATTAAGTGTCTGAGTAAGGACTCCTTGCTGTGTAAAGGTTTCAGGATCAAACCTTAGGCTCCTGCTGATAGGTTTCTGCATGCTCCCAAGAATAAAGTAAAGGAAGGCGAGAACCCAGGCAGATGGAGTGGGAGATAGACCCATATCAAACTAGTGCAGAGAAGCTGAGAGATGGTGGTAGGCGCTGTTGAGCATGATTTCAGGCGTCTAATCTGAGACGTATGTGCAATTATTTGTAAAATACACAACAATAAAAACGAATAACCCCTGCTGCACCTCTTCTCCACAACACCTCCTGCTGTTACCCCAAAATTCAGCCATACGGCACCCCACAAGGGCCTTCCTATCCTAATACCGAATTGTACACAGTTTCGTTATGTAACAGGAGGTGGCCTGCCCTAGAGGAATTGCCTGACTTTTACCTGTCCCCGCCCCCGGGGAAATGACCCCCCTTGGGTCTGCCAGCTGGGCAGGGCGCAGGAGAGGAGCTGCTGGGAGACATGGAGGGAAAGGAGCCGAAGTGAAGGGAGGGGGCAGTAGTATGGGCCACAGGGTAGGGACATCAGACTGGGGGTGGTGCAAGTTGGTACCGAGGGCCAGAGCCTGATCCCGGTGGGAGTGGCAGGGTTCAGCATTTGGCCCCATCTTTATAGGGAACCAAGCCCAGAGCCTAAAGACTGTAGGGGGTCACATGATTCCTGTGATGGACCCCCCTGGATACTCCACCCCTGGAAGGAGCCCTGCTCTTCCATTGGGCCACAGATGCAGCAAAGGACTCGATCACTGCACTGCCACCAATGGGAATGGAAGGAAACAGGCACCAAACCTGGAATGACAAGTTGGACCCATGTCTCTCTGTCCCCGAGGGCTGAGCATCCAAGAGGCCAGAGAGCTGTGGAGCCAGAACAGGCCCCAGGAGTGCTGGCTCCTGACCGACGTGAACACAGCCAAGGTGGGGCAGCTGAGGGCACTTAGCCAGGGAATTGTATGAGCTCAGCACAGGAGCTCCCTGCAGCAGCTGCATCCTAGATCCAGGACGGAGTCTGCTACTTATTCCCAACTTGTGTAGTTCCTCCTTCAGCTCTGGAGGGAGGCTGGTACGGAGGGGCCCAGGTTGCAGTCTCGCTAACGGCTGAGGTTTGTGTGGTGCATGGGTTCACTGCTGCTAGGTAGGCGTAAAAAGAATCCCTGGGAGGGTGAGTTAATGCAGGATCGTATCTCTAGGGTCTTGGGTCCTTGTGCAGTCTCCATGACTGATATGTGACTGTCTGAGAAGGGTGCCATTACTGCTCCATAGGCTGGGTTGGCCTTAGGGGTGGGCAATGTGGGCAACTGCCCAGGGAACCTGGTTGTGGCGGGGCAGGGGGAGACGCCATAGGTGTGTGCTGCCGGCAGGCAGGGGAGACCACCGGACCAGGGGGATGAGGTGGACGAGGCACAATGAGTGACAGCAGTGAGTACTGCATAGAGGCAGAGTTGGGGGACATGGGACCATTGCCCCCCTAAAGTCACAGCGGCAATACATGGGGGGACACCCAGATTTCTCCCTGCTTCCTGCCTGTGGAGGACTAGTCAGTGACGGGAGAGGTGAGGGTTAAAGACGCAGAGAACCAAGTGCTCTGCGCATCCCCAGGTCACTTTCCCCACCTGGGCTGTGCTGCTCTCCTGCTCTCCCCTTATGCAGCTAACCTGGAGAAACTGACCTGGCTGTACAGGAGTGCCCGGAATTGCTGCTTGCTCCTCCCCTCCCAGCCCCCTCGAGGGGCACGGAGGAATGTTCGACGGCAGCTGAGCAGCAACGCCGGGTGCTCGGGGTGTCAGTTCACTTTCCCCACGTGGGCACAGAATGGGGTGCAGAAGGGATTGGTGGAGAAGGGGCCCCAGGAAGGGTTTGGGAGACGGGGCGCAGTGATTCAGAGCATTTTTCCGGTGCTCTCTCTAAGCTGAAAACGCTGTTCAGCACTAGGTGCTGTCCAGTATCAGTGTCGCTGATCTGTCACCATGAGCTGATGCAGGGAGAGATCGAGAGTTGGGCCTATGTAAATGAGTGAAATTGGAGTGGTGACAGTGAAATAGCATGATAAGGTGCTTATAAATGTGTAATATGTTTGGTAATTAGAAGATGTTAATAGTTAATATAATTTTATGCGGTTAGAGTTAGGGAAAACAAAATGATGGCTGTAAGGAATCAGAGCTGTGAAAACCAAAATGGAGGCCTTAGAATGGTTTGACCAATGGCAATCGGGTAGACTGGGGTGAAATAAAGATCACTCCAACACCTGAAGGGAGGGGTCAGTCAGGTGGAACACAGGTCTTCAAGTAGATCCAGCTCTAAAGGCGCAGGTTTTCAACCGGGTCCAGATTCTAAAAGGCTTGAAGCTGATTAGTGGGTTAACTATATACATAAGGCAGAGAGCTGACAGGCTTCAGACTGTCCATGTCACACAAGTGGAGGGCTCTGGAGTGAGTGAGAAGAACAGCAGAGGAAACGTTGGAAGAGAAGATTAAGAAGACGAAGAAGAAGAATATCTAAACGAGCTAAAACACTTGAAGAAGCAAAGCTGATACCAGCTGCAGGAGGCCGAACAGAAAGACCTAGACAGAGCAAAGGGAAAGAAGCCATCAGAGAAAGTAAGCATGATGATTTTAGTAGAAGACTGCAATTGAAACAGGTATTTGTATCAGACTTCGTAAAGCTGAATCACAGAATAACAGAGTTGGAAGGGTCCTCTGGAGGCCATCTAGTCCAACCCCCTGCCCACAGCAGGACCAATCCCAACTAAATCATCCCAGCCAGGATGTCAAGCTTGACCTTAAAAACTTCTAAGGAAGGGGATTCCACCACCTCCCTAGGTTACGCATTCCAGTGTTTCACCACCCTCCTAGTGAAAAAGTTTTTCCTAATAGCCAACCTAAATCTCCCCCACTGCAACTTGAGACCATTACTCCTTGTTCTGTCATCTGCTACCACTGAGAACAGTCTAGATCCATCCTCTTTGGATCCACCTCTCAGGTAGTTGAAAGCAGCTATCAAATCCCCAGTCATTCTTCTCTTCCATACACTAAACAATCCTAGTTCCCTCAGCCTCTCCTCATAAGTCATGTGTTCCAGACCCCTTATCATTTTTGTTGCCCTTCGCTGGACTCTCTCCAATTTCTCCACATCCTTCTTGTAGAGTGGGGCCCAAAACTGGACACAGTACTCCAGATGAGGCCTCACCAGTGTCGAATAGAAGGGAACGATCATGTCCCTCGATCTGCTGGCAATGCCCCTATTTATACATCCCAAAGTGCCATTGGCCTTCTTGGCAACAAGGGCACACTGCTGACTCATATCCAGCTTCTCGTCCACTGTCACCCCTAGGTCCTTCTCTGCAGAACTGCTGCCTAGCCAATCGTTCCCTAATCTGTAGCGGTGCATTGGGTTCTTCCGTCCTAAGTGCAGGACTCTGCGCTTGTCCTTGTTGAACCTCATCGGATTTCTTTGGGCCCAATCCTCCAATTTGTCTCGGTCCCTCTATATCCTATCCCTACCCCCCAGCGTATCTACCTCTCCTCCCAGTTTAGTGTCATCTGCAAACTTGCTGAGGGTGCAATCCACACCATCCTCCAGATCATTTATGAAGATATTGAACAAAACCGGCCCCAGGACCGACCCTTGGGGCACTCCCCTAGATACCGGCTGCCAACTAGACATGGAGCCATTGATCACTACCCGTTGAGTCCGACAATCTAGCCAACTTTCTACCCACCTTGTAGTGCATCCATCCAGCCCATACTTCTTTAACTTGCTGACAAGGATACTGTGGGAGACCGTGTCAAAAGCTTTGCTAAAGTCGAGGAACAACATGGCCACTGCTTTCCCTTCATCCACAGAACCAGTTATCGCATCATACGAGGCAATAAGCTTAGTCACGTCCAGCTTCTCTAAATAGTCTCGAACCAGGTCTTTCTCCAGCGGGCTGGTCGCCTCCTCCCCATGCTCTGCTGCCCAGTGCAGTAGTCTGGGAGCTGACCTTGTTCGTGAAGACAGAGGCAAAAAAGCATTGAGTACATTAGCTTTTTCCACATCCCCTGTCAATAGGTTGCCTCCCTCATTCAGTAAGCTGCCTACACTTTCCTTGGCTTTCTTCTTATTGCCAACATACCTGAAGAAACCCTTCTTGTTACGCTTAAGATCCCTCGCTAGCTGCAACTCCAGGTGTGATTTAGCCTTCCTGATTTCATTCCTACATGCCCAAGCAATATTTATATACTCATCCCTGCTCATATGTCCAATCTTCCACTTCTTGTAAGCTTCTTTTTTGTGTTTAAGATCAGCAAGGCTTTCACTGTTAAGCCAAAGCTGGTCGCCTGCCATAGTTACTATTCTTTCTACACATCGGGATGGTTTGTCCCTGTAACCTCCATAAGGATTCTTTAAAATACAGCCAGCTCTCCTGGACTCCTTTCCCCCTCATGTTATTCTCCCAGGGGATCTTGCCCATCAGTTCCCTGAGGGAGTCAAAGTCTGCTTTTCTGAAGTCCAGGGTCCGTATTCTGCTGCTTTCCTTTCTTCCTTGTGTCAGGATCCTGAACTCGACCATCTCATGGTCACTGCCTCCCAGGTTCCCATCCACTTTTGCTTCCCCTACTAATTCTTCCCGGTTTGTGTGCAGCAGGTTAGAAGAGCTCCGCTCCTAGTTGGTTCCTCCAGCACTTGCACCAGGAAATTGTCCCCTACAGTTTCCAAAAACTTCCTGGATTGTCTGTGCACCGCTATATTGCTCTCCCAGCAGATATCAGGATGATTGAAGTCGCCCATGAGAACCAGGGCGTGTGATCTAGTAGCTTCTGCGAGTTGCCGGAAGAAAGCCTCGTCCACCTCATCCCCCTGGTCCGGTGGTCTATAGCAGACTCCCACCACGACATCACCCTTGTTGCTCAGGCTTCTAAACTTAATCCAGAGACTCTCAGGTTTTTCTGCCGTTTCATACTTGAGCTCTGAGCAGTCATACTGCTCCCTTACGTACAGTGCAACTCCCCCACCTTTTCTGGCCCCCCTGTCCTTCCTGAACAGTTTATACCAATCCATGACAGTACTCCTATCATGTGCGTTATCCCACCAAGTCTCTGTTATTCCAATCACATCATAATTCCCTGACTTTGCCAGGACCTCCAGTTCTCCCTGCTTGTTTCCCAGGCTTTGTGCATTTGTGTATAGGCACTTGAGATAACCCGCTGATCGCCCCTCGTTCTCAGTATGAGGCAGGAGCCCTCCCCTCTCACACGCTCCTGCTCGTGCTTCCTCCCGGTATCCCGCTTCCCCACTTACCTCAGGGCTTTGGTCTCCTTCCCCCGGTAAACCTAGTTTAAAGCCCTCCTCACTAGGTTAGCCAGCCTGCTCGCAAAGATGCTCTTCCCCCTCTTCGTAAGATGGAGCAGGTCTCTGCCTAGCACTCCTTCTTGGAACACCATCCCATGGTTGAAGACTCCAAAGCCTTCTCTCCGGCATCACCTGCGTTGCCATTCATTGACTTCCACGAGTCGACAATCCCTACCCCGGCTTTTTCCTTCCACGGGGGGATGGACGAGAACACCACTTGCGCCTCATACTCCTTTATCCTCCATCCCAGAGCCACGTAGTCCGCAGTGATCCGCTCAAGATCATTCTTGGCGGTATCATTGGTGCCCAGGTGAAGAAGCAGGAAGGGGTAGCGATCCGAGGGCTTGATGAGTCTCGGCAGTCTCTCCGTCACATCGCGAATCCTAGCCCCTGGCAAGCAGCAGACTTCTCGGTTTTCCCAGCCAGGGCGACAGATAGATGACTCAGTCCCCCTGAGGAGAGATCCCCCGACCACCACCACCCGCCTCCTTCTCCTGGGAGTGGTGGTTGTGGAACCCCCAACCTTAGGACAGTGCATCTCATGCCTTTCAACTGGTGGAGTCTCCTTCTGCTCCCTTCCCCCAGACATAGCATCAGGGCCACTCCCCGCAATGGTACCTGTGGCGAGAACATGAAAACGGTTACTTACCAAAATCTGCGTTGCTGGTACATGGACGTTTCCCCTTCTTCTTCTTCTGGAGGTCACCTGTTGCCAAATTTCTTCACCGTCCTCCTGTCCCCACTGCGCAGCCTGCTCTGAATCTTCAGAACCTTGTGCCTGTAGAAGTCCGTATGTGTTCATTGTTTATTATGTTTTATTATGTATTATGTTTTAAAGCACTGCTGTCAGCATTCTGCATCTGACTGGCCATTGCATGCAGAGTGTAATAAATTAAAACAGTGTTTAATTGTATAGTAGCGTAATAGTAGGCATTTGGATATGCATATAGGCTGTTAGAATTTGTTTGTATACGAATATATACTTGTTACGTTAAAAAGGTTTTTGGTTTATTCTTTTAGTATATGCATTAGACTTATTACGTTAATTTATTTAATACAAAATATTCCCTATTTTGTTTTCAAAGAAATTACTGCCTGTGTGTTAATCCTTTGAATGGACGGCTGTATCCATGTTCTCCCAAGGGGTAACAGAGCTAGTCTGTTATGGGGAGTCCTCTGCAGGTCAGAGACAATCTCCCTGGTAAAAGTCAGGGCTTGATGAGTCTCGGCAGACTCTCCGTCACATCGCGAATCTTAGCCTGTATGGTAGAATATGGAATTATTCTTTATTCCTCATGACAGCAGTAAAACAAAATCGACACAAATATAGTGCTGCTCCAAAACTTTGAATTGCTGAGCTACAGCAGGACCTGGGGACAGATCCTGCAACCCTCATGGGTTCAATAGGATTAAGTGTCTGAGTAAGGACTCCTTGCTGTGTAAAGGTTTCAGGATCAAACCTTAGGCTCCTGCTGATAGGTTTCTGCATGCTCCCAAGAATAAAGTAAAGGAAGGCGAGAACCCAGGCAGATGGAGTGGGAGATAGACCCATATCAAACTAGTGCAGAGAAGCTGAGAGATGGTGGTAGGCGCTGTTGAGCATGATTTCAGGCGTCTAATCTGAGACGTATGTGCAATTATTTGTAAAATACACAACAATAAAAACGAATAACCCCTGCTGCACCTCTTCTCCACAACACCTCCTGCTGTTACCCCAAAATTCAGCCATACGGCACCCCACAAGGGCCTTCCTATCCTAATACCGAATTGTACACAGTTTCGTTATGTAACAGGAGGTGGCCTGCCCTAGAGGAATTGCCTGACTTTTACCTGTCCCCGCCCCCGGGGAAATGACCCCCCTTGGGTCTGCCAGCTGGGCAGGGCGCAGGAGAGGAGCTGCTGGGAGACATGGAGGGAAAGGAGCCGAAGTGAAGGGAGGGGGCAGTAGTATGGGCCACAGGGTAGGGACATCAGACTGGGGGTGGTGCAAGTTGGTACCGAGGGCCAGAGCCTGATCCCGGTGGGAGTGGCAGGGTTCAGCATTTGGCCCCATCTTTATAGGGAACCAAGCCCAGAGCCTAAAGACTGTAGGGGGTCACATGATTCCTGTGATGGACCCCCCTGGATACTCCACCCCTGGAAGGAGCCCTGCTCTTCCATTGGGCCACAGATGCAGCAAAGGACTCGATCACTGCACTGCCACCAATGGGAATGGAAGGAAACAGGCACCAAACCTGGAATGACAAGTTGGACCCATGTCTCTCTGTCCCCGAGGGCTGAGCATCCAAGAGGCCAGAGAGCTGTGGAGCCAGAACAGGCCCCAGGAGTGCTGGCTCCTGACCGACGTGAACACAGCCAAGGTGGGGCAGCTGAGGGCACTTAGCCAGGGAATTGTATGAGCTCAGCACAGGAGCTCCCTGCAGCAGCTGCATCCTAGATCCAGGACGGAGTCTGCTACTTATTCCCAACTTGTGTAGTTCCTCCTTCAGCTCTGGAGGGAGGCTGGTACGGAGGGGCCCAGGTTGCAGTCTCGCTAACGGCTGAGGTTTGTGTGGTGCATGGGTTCACTGCTGCTAGGTAGGCGTAAAAAGAATCCCTGGGAGGGTGAGTTAATGCAGGATCGTATCTCTAGGGTCTTGGGTCCTTGTGCAGTCTCCATGACTGATATGTGACTGTCTGAGAAGGGTGCCATTACTGCTCCATAGGCTGGGTTGGCCTTAGGGGTGGGCAATGTGGGCAACTGCCCAGGGAACCTGGTTGTGGCGGGGCAGGGGGAGACGCCATAGGTGTGTGCTGCCGGCAGGCAGGGGAGACCACCGGACCAGGGGGATGAGGTGGACGAGGCACAATGAGTGACAGCAGTGAGTACTGCATAGAGGCAGAGTTGGGGGACATGGGACCATTGCCCCCCTAAAGTCACAGCGGCAATACATGGGGGGACACCCAGATTTCTCCCTGCTTCCTGCCTGTGGAGGACTAGTCAGTGACGGGAGAGGTGAGGGTTAAAGACGCAGAGAACCAAGTGCTCTGCGCATCCCCAGGTCACTTTCCCCACCTGGGCTGTGCTGCTCTCCTGCTCTCCCCTTATGCAGCTAACCTGGAGAAACTGACCTGGCTGTACAGGAGTGCCCGGAATTGCTGCTTGCTCCTCCCCTCCCAGCCCCCTCGAGGGGCACGGAGGAATGTTCGACGGCAGCTGAGCAGCAACGCCGGGTGCTCGGGGTGTCAGTTCACTTTCCCCACGTGGGCACAGAATGGGGTGCAGAAGGGATTGGTGGAGAAGGGGCCCCAGGAAGGGTTTGGGAGACGGGGCGCAGTGATTCAGAGCATTTTTCCGGTGCTCTCTCTAAGCTGAAAACGCTGTTCAGCACTAGGTGCTGTCCAGTATCAGTGTCGCTGATCTGTCACCATGAGCTGATGCAGGGAGAGATCGAGAGTTGGGCCTATGTAAATGAGTGAAATTGGAGTGGTGACAGTGAAATAGCATGATAAGGTGCTTATAAATGTGTAATATGTTTGGTAATTAGAAGATGTTAATAGTTAATATAATTTTATGCGGTTAGAGTTAGGGAAAACAAAATGATGGCTGTAAGGAATCAGAGCTGTGAAAACCAAAATGGAGGCCTTAGAATGGTTTGACCAATGGCAATCGGGTAGACTGGGGTGAAATAAAGATCACTCCAACACCTGAAGGGAGGGGTCAGTCAGGTGGAACACAGGTCTTCAAGTAGATCCAGCTCTAAAGGCGCAGGTTTTCAACCAGGTCCAGATTCTAAAAGGCTTGAAGCTGATTAGTGGGTTAACTATATACATAAGGCAGAGAGCTGACAGGCTTCAGACTGTCCATGTCACACAAGTGGAGGGCTCTGGAGTGAGTGAGAAGAACAGCAGAGGAAACGTTGGAAGAGAAGATTAAGAAGACGAAGAAGAAGAATATCTAAACGAGCTAAAACACTTGAAGAAGCAAAGCTGATACCAGCTGCAGGAGGCCGAACAGAAAGACCTAGACAGAGCAAAGGGAAAGAAGCCATCAGAGAAAGTAAGCATGATGATTTTAGTAGAAGACTGCAATTGAAACAGGTATTTGTATCAGACTTCGTAAAGCTGAATCACAGAATAACAGAGTTGGAAGGGTCCTCTGGAGGCCATCTAGTCCAACCCCCTGCCCACAGCAGGACCAATCCCAACTAAATCATCCCAGCCAGGATGTCAAGCTTGACCTTAAAAACTTCTAAGGAAGGGGATTCCACCACCTCCCTAGGTTACGCATTCCAGTGTTTCACCACCCTCCTAGTGAAAAAGTTTTTCCTAATAGCCAACCTAAATCTCCCCCACTGCAACTTGAGACCATTACTCCTTGTTCTGTCATCTGCTACCACTGAGAACAGTCTAGATCCATCCTCTTTGGATCCACCTCTCAGGTAGTTGAAAGCAGCTATCAAATCCCCAGTCATTCTTCTCTTCCATACACTAAACAATCCTAGTTCCCTCAGCCTCTCCTCATAAGTCATGTGTTCCAGACCCCTTATCATTTTTGTTGCCCTTCGCTGGACTCTCTCCAATTTCTCCACATCCTTCTTGTAGAGTGGGGCCCAAAACTGGACACAGTACTCCAGATGAGGCCTCACCAGTGTCGAATAGAAGGGAACGATCATGTCCCTCGATCTGCTGGCAATGCCCCTATTTATACATCCCAAAGTGCCATTGGCCTTCTTGGCAACAAGGGCACACTGCTGACTCATATCCAGCTTCTCGTCCACTGTCACCCCTAGGTCCTTCTCTGCAGAACTGCTGCCTAGCCAATCGTTCCCTAATCTGTAGCGGTGCATTGGGTTCTTCCGTCCTAAGTGCAGGACTCTGCGCTTGTCCTTGTTGAACCTCATCGGATTTCTTTGGGCCCAATCCTCCAATTTGTCTCGGTCCCTCTATATCCTATCCCTACCCCCCAGCGTATCTACCTCTCCTCCCAGTTTAGTGTCATCTGCAAACTTGCTGAGGGTGCAATCCACACCATCCTCCAGATCATTTATGAAGATATTGAACAAAACCGGCCCCAGGACCGACCCTTGGGGCACTCCCCTAGATACCGGCTGCCAACTAGACATGGAGCCATTGATCACTACCCGTTGAGTCCGACAATCTAGCCAACTTTCTACCCACCTTGTAGTGCATCCATCCAGCCCATACTTCTTTAACTTGCTGACAAGGATACTGTGGGAGACCGTGTCAAAAGCTTTGCTAAAGTCGAGGAACAACATGGCCACTGCTTTCCCTTCATCCACAGAACCAGTTATCGCATCATACGAGGCAATAAGCTTAGTCACGTCCAGCTTCTCTAAATAGTCTCGAACCAGGTCTTTCTCCAGCGGGCTGGTCGCCTCCTCCCCATGCTCTGCTGCCCAGTGCAGTAGTCTGGGAGCTGACCTTGTTCGTGAAGACAGAGGCAAAAAAGCATTGAGTACATTAGCTTTTTCCACATCCCCTGTCAATAGGTTGCCTCCCTCATTCAGTAAGCTGCCTACACTTTCCTTGGCTTTCTTCTTATTGCCAACATACCTGAAGAAACCCTTCTTGTTACGCTTAAGATCCCTCGCTAGCTGCAACTCCAGGTGTGATTTAGCCTTCCTGATTTCATTCCTACATGCCCAAGCAATATTTATATACTCATCCCTGCTCATATGTCCAATCTTCCACTTCTTGTAAGCTTCTTTTTTGTGTTTAAGATCAGCAAGGCTTTCACTGTTAAGCCAAAGCTGGTCGCCTGCCATAGTTACTATTCTTTCTACACATCGGGATGGTTTGTCCCTGTAACCTCCATAAGGATTCTTTAAAATACAGCCAGCTCTCCTGGACTCCTTTCCCCCTCATGTTATTCTCCCAGGGGATCTTGCCCATCAGTTCCCTGAGGGAGTCAAAGTCTGCTTTTCTGAAGTCCAGGGTCCGTATTCTGCTGCTTTCCTTTCTTCCTTGTGTCAGGATCCTGAACTCGACCATCTCATGGTCACTGCCTCCCAGGTTCCCATCCACTTTTGCTTCCCCTACTAATTCTTCCCGGTTTGTGTGCAGCAGGTTAGAAGAGCTCCGCTCCTAGTTGGTTCCTCCAGCACTTGCACCAGGAAATTGTCCCCTACAGTTTCCAAAAACTTCCTGGATTGTCTGTGCACCGCTATATTGCTCTCCCAGCAGATATCAGGATGATTGAAGTCGCCCATGAGAACCAGGGCGTGTGATCTAGTAGCTTCTGCGAGTTGCCGGAAGAAAGCCTCGTCCACCTCATCCCCCTGGTCCGGTGGTCTATAGCAGACTCCCACCACGACATCACCCTTGTTGCTCAGGCTTCTAAACTTAATCCAGAGACTCTCAGGTTTTTCTGCCGTTTCATACTTGAGCTCTGAGCAGTCATACTGCTCCCTTACGTACAGTGCAACTCCCCCACCTTTTCTGGCCCCCCTGTCCTTCCTGAACAGTTTATACCAATCCATGACAGTACTCCTATCATGTGCGTTATCCCACCAAGTCTCTGTTATTCCAATCACATCATAATTCCCTGACTTTGCCAGGACCTCCAGTTCTCCCTGCTTGTTTCCCAGGCTTTGTGCATTTGTGTATAGGCACTTGAGATAACCCGCTGATCACCCCTCGTTCTCAGTATGAGGCAGGAGCCCTCCCCTCTCACACGCTCCTGCTCGTGCTTCCTCCCGGTATCCCGCTTCCCCACTTACCTCAGGGCTTTGGTCTCCTTCCCCCGGTAAACCTAGTTTAAAGCCCTCCTCACTAGGTTAGCCAGCCTGCTCGCAAAGATGCTCTTCCCCCTCTTCGTAAGATGGAGCAGGTCTCTGCCTAGCACTCCTTCTTGGAACACCATCCCATGGTTGAAGACTCCAAAGCCTTCTCTCCGGCATCACCTGCGTTGCCATTCATTGACTTCCACGAGTCGACAATCCCTACCCCGGCTTTTTCCTTCCACGGGGGGATGGACGAGAACACCACTTGCGCCTCATACTCCTTTATCCTCCATCCCAGAGCCACGTAGTCCGCAGTGATCCGCTCAAGGTCATTCTTGGCGGTATCATTGGTGCCCAGGTGAAGAAGCAGGAAGGGGTAGCGATCCGAGGGCTTGATGAGTCTCGGCAGTCTCTCCGTCACATCGCGAATCCTAGCCCCTGGCAAGCAGCAGACTTCTCGGTTTTCCCAGCCAGGGCGACAGATAGATGACTCAGTCCCCCTGAGGAGAGATCCCCCGACCACCACCACCCGCCTCCTTCTCCTGGGAGTGGTGGTTGTGGAACCCCCAACCTTAGGACAGTGCATCTCATGCCTTTCAACTGGTGGAGTCTCCTTCTGCTCCCTTCCCCCAGACATAGCATCAGGGCCACTCCCCGCAATGGTACCTGTGGCGAGAACATGAAAACGGTTACTTACCAAAATCTGCGTTGCTGGTACATGGACGTTTCCCCTTCTTCTTCTTCTGGAGGTCACCTGTTGCCAAATTTCTTCACCGTCCTCCTGTCCCCACTGCGCAGCCTGCTCTGAATCTTCAGAACCTTGTGCCTGTAGAAGTCCGTATGTGTTCATTGTTTATTATGTTTTATTATGTATTATGTTTTAAAGCACTGCTGTCAGCATTCTGCATCTGACTGGCCATTGCATGCAGAGTGTAATAAATTAAAACAGTGTTTAATTGTATAGTAGCGTAATAGTAGGCATTTGGATATGCATATAGGCTGTTAGAATTTGTTTGTATACGAATATATACTTGTTACGTTAAAAAGGTTTTTGGTTTATTCTTTTAGTATATGCATTAGACTTATTACGTTAATTTATTTAATACAAAATATTCCCTATTTTGTTTTCAAAGAAATTACTGCCTGTGTGTTAATCCTTTGAATGGACGGCTGTATCCATGTTCTCCCAAGGGGTAACAGAGCTAGTCTGTTATGGGGAGTCCTCTGCAGGTCAGAGACAATCTCCCTGGTAAAAGTCAGGGCTTGATGAGTCTCGGCAGACTCTCCGTCACATCGCGAATCTTAGCCTGTATGGTAGAATATGGAATTATTCTTTATTCCTCATGACAGCAGTAAAACAAAATCGACACAAATATAGTGCTGCTCCAAAACTTTGAATTGCTGAGCTACAGCAGGACCTGGGGACAGATCCTGCAACCCTCATGGGTTCAATAGGATTAAGTGTCTGAGTAAGGACTCCTTGCTGTGTAAAGGTTTCAGGATCAAACCTTAGGCTCCTGCTGATAGGTTTCTGCATGCTCCCAAGAATAAAGTAAAGGAAGGCGAGAACCCAGGCAGATGGAGTGGGAGATAGACCCATATCAAACTAGTGCAGAGAAGCTGAGAGATGGTGGTAGGCGCTGTTGAGCATGATTTCAGGCGTCTAATCTGAGACGTATGTGCAATTATTTGTAAAATACACAACAATAAAAACGAATAACCCCTGCTGCACCTCTTCTCCACAACGCCTCCTGCTGTTACCCCAAAATTCAGCCATACGGCACCCCACAAGGGCCTTCCTATCCTAATACCGAATTGTACACAGTTTCGTTATGTAACAGGAGGTGGCCTGCCCTAGAGGAATTGCCTGACTTTTACCTGTCCCCGCCCCCGGGGAAATGACCCCCCTTGGGTCTGCCAGCTGGGCAGGGCGCAGGAGAGGAGCTGCTGGGAGACATGGAGGGAAAGGAGCCGAAGTGAAGGGAGGGGGCAGTAGTATGGGCCACAGGGTAGGGACATCAGACTGGGGGTGGTGCAAGTTGGTACCGAGGGCCAGAGCCTGATCCCGGTGGGAGTGGCAGGGTTCAGCATTTGGCCCCATCTTTATAGGGAACCAAGCCCAGAGCCTAAAGACTGTAGGGGGTCACATGATTCCTGTGATGGACCCCCCTGGATACTCCACCCCTGGAAGGAGCCCTGCTCTTCCATTGGGCCACAGATGCAGCAAAGGACTCGATCACTGCACTGCCACCAATGGGAATGGAAGGAAACAGGCACCAAACCTGGAATGACAAGTTGGACCCATGTCTCTCTGTCCCCGAGGGCTGAGCATCCAAGAGGCCAGAGAGCTGTGGAGCCAGAACAGGCCCCAGGAGTGCTGGCTCCTGACCGACGTGAACACAGCCAAGGTGGGGCAGCTGAGGGCACTTAGCCAGGGAATTGTATGAGCTCAGCACAGGAGCTCCCTGCAGCAGCTGCATCCTAGATCCAGGACGGAGTCTGCTACTTATTCCCAACTTGTGTAGTTCCTCCTTCAGCTCTGGAGGGAGGCTGGTACGGAGGGGCCCAGGTTGCAGTCTCGCTAACGGCTGAGGTTTGTGTGGTGCATGGGTTCACTGCTGCTAGGTAGGCGTAAAAAGAATCCCTGGGAGGGTGAGTTAATGCAGGATCGTATCTCTAGGGTCTTGGGTCCTTGTGCAGTCTCCATGACTGATATGTGACTGTCTGAGAAGGGTGCCATTACTGCTCCATAGGCTGGGTTGGCCTTAGGGGTGGGCAATGTGGGCAACTGCCCAGGGAACCTGGTTGTGGCGGGGCAGGGGGAGACGCCATAGGTGTGTGCTGCCGGCAGGCAGGGGAGACCACCGGACCAGGGGGATGAGGTGGACGAGGCACAATGAGTGACAGCAGTGAGTACTGCATAGAGGCAGAGTTGGGGGACATGGGACCATTGCCCCCCTAAAGTCACAGCGGCAATACATGGGGGGACACCCAGATTTCTCCCTGCTTCCTGCCTGTGGAGGACTAGTCAGTGACGGGAGAGGTGAGGGTTAAAGACGCAGAGAACCAAGTGCTCTGCGCATCCCCAGGTCACTTTCCCCACCTGGGCTGTGCTGCTCTCCTGCTCTCCCCTTATGCAGCTAACCTGGAGAAACTGACCTGGCTGTACAGGAGTGCCCGGAATTGCTGCTTGCTCCTCCCCTCCCAGCCCCCTCGAGGGGCACGGAGGAATGTTCGACGGCAGCTGAGCAGCAACGCCGGGTGCTCGGGGTGTCAGTTCACTTTCCCCACGTGGGCACAGAATGGGGTGCAGAAGGGATTGGTGGAGAAGGGGCCCCAGGAAGGGTTTGGGAGACGGGGCGCAGTGATTCAGAGCATTTTTCCGGTGCTCTCTCTAAGCTGAAAACGCTGTTCAGCACTAGGTGCTGTCCAGTATCAGTGTCGCTGATCTGTCACCATGAGCTGATGCAGGGAGAGATCGAGAGTTGGGCCTATGTAAATGAGTGAAATTGGAGTGGTGACAGTGAAATAGCATGATAAGGTGCTTATAAATGTGTAATATGTTTGGTAATTAGAAGATGTTAATAGTTAATATAATTTTATGCGGTTAGAGTTAGGGAAAACAAAATGATGGCTGTAAGGAATCAGAGCTGTGAAAACCAAAATGGAGGCCTTAGAATGGTTTGACCAATGGCAATCGGGTAGACTGGGGTGAAATAAAGATCACTCCAACACCTGAAGGGAGGGGTCAGTCAGGTGGAACACAGGTCTTCAAGTAGATCCAGCTCTAAAGGCGCAGGTTTTCAACCAGGTCCAGATTCTAAAAGGCTTGAAGCTGATTAGTGGGTTAACTATATACATAAGGCAGAGAGCTGACAGGCTTCAGACTGTCCATGTCACACAAGTGGAGGGCTCTGGAGTGAGTGAGAAGAACAGCAGAGGAAACGTTGGAAGAGAAGATTAAGAAGACGAAGAAGAAGAATATCTAAACGAGCTAAAACACTTGAAGAAGCAAAGCTGATACCAGCTGCAGGAGGCCGAACAGAAAGACCTAGACAGAGCAAAGGGAAAGAAGCCATCAGAGAAAGTAAGCATGATGATTTTAGTAGAAGACTGCAATTGAAACAGGTATTTGTATCAGACTTCGTAAAGCTGAATCACAGAATAACAGAGTTGGAAGGGTCCTCTGGAGGCCATCTAGTCCAACCCCCTGCCCACAGCAGGACCAATCCCAACTAAATCATCCCAGCCAGGATGTCAAGCTTGACCTTAAAAACTTCTAAGGAAGGGGATTCCACCACCTCCCTAGGTTACGCATTCCAGTGTTTCACCACCCTCCTAGTGAAAAAGTTTTTCCTAATAGCCAACCTAAATCTCCCCCACTGCAACTTGAGACCATTACTCCTTGTTCTGTCATCTGCTACCACTGAGAACAGTCTAGATCCATCCTCTTTGGATCCACCTCTCAGGTAGTTGAAAGCAGCTATCAAATCCCCAGTCATTCTTCTCTTCCATACACTAAACAATCCTAGTTCCCTCAGCCTCTCCTCATAAGTCATGTGTTCCAGACCCCTTATCATTTTTGTTGCCCTTCGCTGGACTCTCTCCAATTTCTCCACATCCTTCTTGTAGAGTGGGGCCCAAAACTGGACACAGTACTCCAGATGAGGCCTCACCAGTGTCGAATAGAAGGGAACGATCATGTCCCTCGATCTGCTGGCAATGCCCCTATTTATACATCCCAAAGTGCCATTGGCCTTCTTGGCAACAAGGGCACACTGCTGACTCATATCCAGCTTCTCGTCCACTGTCACCCCTAGGTCCTTCTCTGCAGAACTGCTGCCTAGCCAATCGTTCCCTAATCTGTAGCGGTGCATTGGGTTCTTCCGTCCTAAGTGCAGGACTCTGCGCTTGTCCTTGTTGAACCTCATCGGATTTCTTTGGGCCCAATCCTCCAATTTGTCTCGGTCCCTCTATATCCTATCCCTACCCCCCAGCGTATCTACCTCTCCTCCCAGTTTAGTGTCATCTGCAAACTTGCTGAGGGTGCAATCCACACCATCCTCCAGATCATTTATGAAGATATTGAACAAAACCGGCCCCAGGACCGACCCTTGGGGCACTCCCCTAGATACCGGCTGCCAACTAGACATGGAGCCATTGATCACTACCCGTTGAGTCCGACAATCTAGCCAACTTTCTACCCACCTTGTAGTGCATCCATCCAGCCCATACTTCTTTAACTTGCTGACAAGGATACTGTGGGAGACCGTGTCAAAAGCTTTGCTAAAGTCGAGGAACAACATGGCCACTGCTTTCCCTTCATCCACAGAACCAGTTATCGCATCATACGAGGCAATAAGCTTAGTCACGTCCAGCTTCTCTAAATAGTCTCGAACCAGGTCTTTCTCCAGCGGGCTGGTCGCCTCCTCCCCATGCTCTGCTGCCCAGTGCAGTAGTCTGGGAGCTGACCTTGTTCGTGAAGACAGAGGCAAAAAAGCATTGAGTACATTAGCTTTTTCCACATCCCCTGTCAATAGGTTGCCTCCCTCATTCAGTAAGCTGCCTACACTTTCCTTGGCTTTCTTCTTATTGCCAACATACCTGAAGAAACCCTTCTTGTTACGCTTAAGATCCCTCGCTAGCTGCAACTCCAGGTGTGATTTAGCCTTCCTGATTTCATTCCTACATGCCCAAGCAATATTTATATACTCATCCCTGCTCATATGTCCAATCTTCCACTTCTTGTAAGCTTCTTTTTTGTGTTTAAGATCAGCAAGGCTTTCACTGTTAAGCCAAAGCTGGTCGCCTGCCATAGTTACTATTCTTTCTACACATCGGGATGGTTTGTCCCTGTAACCTCCATAAGGATTCTTTAAAATACAGCCAGCTCTCCTGGACTCCTTTCCCCCTCATGTTATTCTCCCAGGGGATCTTGCCCATCAGTTCCCTGAGGGAGTCAAAGTCTGCTTTTCTGAAGTCCAGGGTCCGTATTCTGCTGCTTTCCTTTCTTCCTTGTGTCAGGATCCTGAACTCGACCATCTCATGGTCACTGCCTCCCAGGTTCCCATCCACTTTTGCTTCCCCTACTAATTCTTCCCGGTTTGTGTGCAGCAGGTTAGAAGAGCTCCGCTCCTAGTTGGTTCCTCCAGCACTTGCACCAGGAAATTGTCCCCTACAGTTTCCAAAAACTTCCTGGATTGTCTGTGCACCGCTATATTGCTCTCCCAGCAGATATCAGGATGATTGAAGTCGCCCATGAGAACCAGGGCGTGTGATCTAGTAGCTTCTGCGAGTTGCCGGAAGAAAGCCTCGTCCACCTCATCCCCCTGGTCCGGTGGTCTATAGCAGACTCCCACCACGACATCACCCTTGTTGCTCAGGCTTCTAAACTTAATCCAGAGACTCTCAGGTTTTTCTGCCGTTTCATACTTGAGCTCTGAGCAGTCATACTGCTCCCTTACGTACAGTGCAACTCCCCCACCTTTTCTGGCCCCCCTGTCCTTCCTGAACAGTTTATACCAATCCATGACAGTACTCCTATCATGTGCGTTATCCCACCAAGTCTCTGTTATTCCAATCACATCATAATTCCCTGACTTTGCCAGGACCTCCAGTTCTCCCTGCTTGTTTCCCAGGCTTTGTGCATTTGTGTATAGGCACTTGAGATAACCCGCTGATCGCCCCTCGTTCTCAGTATGAGGCAGGAGCCCTCCCCTCTCACACGCTCCTGCTCGTGCTTCCTCCCGGTATCCCGCTTCCCCACTTACCTCAGGGCTTTGGTCTCCTTCCCCCGGTAAACCTAGTTTAAAGCCCTCCTCACTAGGTTAGCCAGCCTGCTCGCAAAGATGCTCTTCCCCCTCTTCGTAAGATGGAGCAGGTCTCTGCCTAGCACTCCTTCTTGGAACACCATCCCATGGTTGAAGACTCCAAAGCCTTCTCTCCGGCATCACCTGCGTTGCCATTCATTGACTTCCACGAGTCGACAATCCCTACCCCGGCTTTTTCCTTCCACGGGGGGATGGACGAGAACACCACTTGCGCCTCATACTCCTTTATCCTCCATCCCAGAGCCACGTAGTCCGCAGTGATCCGCTCAAGGTCATTCTTGGCGGTATCATTGGTGCCCAGGTGAAGAAGCAGGAAGGGGTAGCGATCCGAGGGCTTGATGAGTCTCGGCAGTCTCTCCGTCACATCGCGAATCCTAGCCCCTGGCAAGCAGCAGACTTCTCGGTTTTCCCAGCCAGGGCGACAGATAGATGACTCAGTCCCCCTGAGGAGAGATCCCCCGACCACCACCACCCGCCTCCTTCTCCTGGGAGTGGTGGTTGTGGAACCCCCAACCTTAGGACAGTGCATCTCATGCCTTTCAACTGGTGGAGTCTCCTTCTGCTCCCTTCCCCCAGACATAGCATCAGGGCCACTCCCCGCAATGGTACCTGTGGCGAGAACATGAAAACGGTTACTTACCAAAATCTGCGTTGCTGGTACATGGACGTTTCCCCTTCTTCTTCTTCTGGAGGTCACCTGTTGCCAAATTTCTTCACCGTCCTCCTGTCCCCACTGCGCAGCCTGCTCTGAATCTTCAGAACCTTGTGCCTGTAGAAGTCCGTATGTGTTCATTGTTTATTATGTTTTATTATGTATTATGTTTTAAAGCACTGCTGTCAGCATTCTGCATCTGACTGGCCATTGCATGCAGAGTGTAATAAATTAAAACAGTGTTTAATTGTATAGTAGCGTAATAGTAGGCATTTGGATATGCATATAGGCTGTTAGAATTTGTTTGTATACGAATATATACTTGTTACGTTAAAAAGGTTTTTGGTTTATTCTTTTAGTATATGCATTAGACTTATTACGTTAATTTATTTAATACAAAATATTCCCTATTTTGTTTTCAAAGAAATTACTGCCTGTGTGTTAATCCTTTGAATGGACGGCTGTATCCATGTTCTCCCAAGGGGTAACAGAGCTAGTCTGTTATGGGGAGTCCTCTGCAGGTCAGAGACAATCTCCCTGGTAAAAGTCAGGGCTTGATGAGTCTCGGCAGACTCTCCGTCACATCGCGAATCTTAGCCTGTATGGTAGAATATGGAATTATTCTTTATTCCTCATGACAGCAGTAAAACAAAATCGACACAAATATAGTGCTGCTCCAAAACTTTGAATTGCTGAGCTACAGCAGGACCTGGGGACAGATCCTGCAACCCTCATGGGTTCAATAGGATTAAGTGTCTGAGTAAGGACTCCTTGCTGTGTAAAGGTTTCAGGATCAAACCTTAGGCTCCTGCTGATAGGTTTCTGCATGCTCCCAAGAATAAAGTAAAGGAAGGCGAGAACCCAGGCAGATGGAGTGGGAGATAGACCCATATCAAACTAGTGCAGAGAAGCTGAGAGATGGTGGTAGGCGCTGTTGAGCATGATTTCAGGCGTCTAATCTGAGACGTATGTGCAATTATTTGTAAAATACACAACAATAAAAACGAATAACCCCTGCTGCACCTCTTCTCCACAACACCTCCTGCTGTTACCCCAAAATTCAGCCATACGGCACCCCACAAGGGCCTTCCTATCCTAATACCGAATTGTACACAGTTTCGTTATGTAACAGGAGGTGGCCTGCCCTAGAGGAATTGCCTGACTTTTACCTGTCCCCGCCCCCGGGGAAATGACCCCCCTTGGGTCTGCCAGCTGGGCAGGGCGCAGGAGAGGAGCTGCTGGGAGACATGGAGGGAAAGGAGCCGAAGTGAAGGGAGGGGGCAGTAGTATGGGCCACAGGGTAGGGACATCAGACTGGGGGTGGTGCAAGTTGGTACCGAGGGCCAGAGCCTGATCCCGGTGGGAGTGGCAGGGTTCAGCATTTGGCCCCATCTTTATAGGGAACCAAGCCCAGAGCCTAAAGACTGTAGGGGGTCACATGATTCCTGTGATGGACCCCCCTGGATACTCCACCCCTGGAAGGAGCCCTGCTCTTCCATTGGGCCACAGATGCAGCAAAGGACTCGATCACTGCACTGCCACCAATGGGAATGGAAGGAAACAGGCACCAAACCTGGAATGACAAGTTGGACCCATGTCTCTCTGTCCCCGAGGGCTGAGCATCCAAGAGGCCAGAGAGCTGTGGAGCCAGAACAGGCCCCAGGAGTGCTGGCTCCTGACCGACGTGAACACAGCCAAGGTGGGGCAGCTGAGGGCACTTAGCCAGGGAATTGTATGAGCTCAGCACAGGAGCTCCCTGCAGCAGCTGCATCCTAGATCCAGGACGGAGTCTGCTACTTATTCCCAACTTGTGTAGTTCCTCCTTCAGCTCTGGAGGGAGGCTGGTACGGAGGGGCCCAGGTTGCAGTCTCGCTAACGGCTGAGGTTTGTGTGGTGCATGGGTTCACTGCTGCTAGGTAGGCGTAAAAAGAATCCCTGGGAGGGTGAGTTAATGCAGGATCGTATCTCTAGGGTCTTGGGTCCTTGTGCAGTCTCCATGACTGATATGTGACTGTCTGAGAAGGGTGCCATTACTGCTCCATAGGCTGGGTTGGCCTTAGGGGTGGGCAATGTGGGCAACTGCCCAGGGAACCTGGTTGTGGCGGGGCAGGGGGAGACGCCATAGGTGTGTGCTGCCGGCAGGCAGGGGAGACCACCGGACCAGGGGGATGAGGTGGACGAGGCACAATGAGTGACAGCAGTGAGTACTGCATAGAGGCAGAGTTGGGGGACATGGGACCATTGCCCCCCTAAAGTCACAGCGGCAATACATGGGGGGACACCCAGATTTCTCCCTGCTTCCTGCCTGTGGAGGACTAGTCAGTGACGGGAGAGGTGAGGGTTAAAGACGCAGAGAACCAAGTGCTCTGCGCATCCCCAGGTCACTTTCCCCACCTGGGCTGTGCTGCTCTCCTGCTCTCCCCTTATGCAGCTAACCTGGAGAAACTGACCTGGCTGTACAGGAGTGCCCGGAATTGCTGCTTGCTCCTCCCCTCCCAGCCCCCTCGAGGGGCACGGAGGAATGTTCGACGGCAGCTGAGCAGCAACGCCGGGTGCTCGGGGTGTCAGTTCACTTTCCCCACGTGGGCACAGAATGGGGTGCAGAAGGGATTGGTGGAGAAGGGGCCCCAGGAAGGGTTTGGGAGACGGGGCGCAGTGATTCAGAGCATTTTTCCGGTGCTCTCTCTAAGCTGAAAACGCTGTTCAGCACTAGGTGCTGTCCAGTATCAGTGTCGCTGATCTGTCACCATGAGCTGATGCAGGGAGAGATCGAGAGTTGGGCCTATGTAAATGAGTGAAATTGGAGTGGTGACAGTGAAATAGCATGATAAGGTGCTTATAAATGTGTAATATGTTTGGTAATTAGAAGATGTTAATAGTTAATATAATTTTATGCGGTTAGAGTTAGGGAAAACAAAATGATGGCTGTAAGGAATCAGAGCTGTGAAAACCAAAATGGAGGCCTTAGAATGGTTTGACCAATGGCAATCGGGTAGACTGGGGTGAAATAAAGATCACTCCAACACCTGAAGGGAGGGGTCAGTCAGGTGGAACACAGGTCTTCAAGTAGATCCAGCTCTAAAGGCGCAGGTTTTCAACCGGGTCCAGATTCTAAAAGGCTTGAAGCTGATTAGTGGGTTAACTATATACATAAGGCAGAGAGCTGACAGGCTTCAGACTGTCCATGTCACACAAGTGGAGGGCTCTGGAGTGAGTGAGAAGAACAGCAGAGGAAACGTTGGAAGAGAAGATTAAGAAGACGAAGAAGAAGAATATCTAAACGAGCTAAAACACTTGAAGAAGCAAAGCTGATACCAGCTGCAGGAGGCCGAACAGAAAGACCTAGACAGAGCAAAGGGAAAGAAGCCATCAGAGAAAGTAAGCATGATGATTTTAGTAGAAGACTGCAATTGAAACAGGTATTTGTATCAGACTTCGTAAAGCTGAATCACAGAATAACAGAGTTGGAAGGGTCCTCTGGAGGCCATCTAGTCCAACCCCCTGCCCACAGCAGGACCAATCCCAACTAAATCATCCCAGCCAGGATGTCAAGCTTGACCTTAAAAACTTCTAAGGAAGGGGATTCCACCACCTCCCTAGGTTACGCATTCCAGTGTTTCACCACCCTCCTAGTGAAAAAGTTTTTCCTAATAGCCAACCTAAATCTCCCCCACTGCAACTTGAGACCATTACTCCTTGTTCTGTCATCTGCTACCACTGAGAACAGTCTAGATCCATCCTCTTTGGATCCACCTCTCAGGTAGTTGAAAGCAGCTATCAAATCCCCAGTCATTCTTCTCTTCCATACACTAAACAATCCTAGTTCCCTCAGCCTCTCCTCATAAGTCATGTGTTCCAGACCCCTTATCATTTTTGTTGCCCTTCGCTGGACTCTCTCCAATTTCTCCACATCCTTCTTGTAGAGTGGGGCCCAAAACTGGACACAGTACTCCAGATGAGGCCTCACCAGTGTCGAATAGAAGGGAACGATCATGTCCCTCGATCTGCTGGCAATGCCCCTATTTATACATCCCAAAGTGCCATTGGCCTTCTTGGCAACAAGGGCACACTGCTGACTCATATCCAGCTTCTCGTCCACTGTCACCCCTAGGTCCTTCTCTGCAGAACTGCTGCCTAGCCAATCGTTCCCTAATCTGTAGCGGTGCATTGGGTTCTTCCGTCCTAAGTGCAGGACTCTGCGCTTGTCCTTGTTGAACCTCATCGGATTTCTTTGGGCCCAATCCTCCAATTTGTCTCGGTCCCTCTATATCCTATCCCTACCCCCCAGCGTATCTACCTCTCCTCCCAGTTTAGTGTCATCTGCAAACTTGCTGAGGGTGCAATCCACACCATCCTCCAGATCATTTATGAAGATATTGAACAAAACCGGCCCCAGGACCGACCCTTGGGGCACTCCCCTAGATACCGGCTGCCAACTAGACATGGAGCCATTGATCACTACCCGTTGAGTCCGACAATCTAGCCAACTTTCTACCCACCTTGTAGTGCATCCATCCAGCCCATACTTCTTTAACTTGCTGACAAGGATACTGTGGGAGACCGTGTCAAAAGCTTTGCTAAAGTCGAGGAACAACATGGCCACTGCTTTCCCTTCATCCACAGAACCAGTTATCGCATCATACGAGGCAATAAGCTTAGTCACGTCCAGCTTCTCTAAATAGTCTCGAACCAGGTCTTTCTCCAGCGGGCTGGTCGCCTCCTCCCCATGCTCTGCTGCCCAGTGCAGTAGTCTGGGAGCTGACCTTGTTCGTGAAGACAGAGGCAAAAAAGCATTGAGTACATTAGCTTTTTCCACATCCCCTGTCAATAGGTTGCCTCCCTCATTCAGTAAGCTGCCTACACTTTCCTTGGCTTTCTTCTTATTGCCAACATACCTGAAGAAACCCTTCTTGTTACGCTTAAGATCCCTCGCTAGCTGCAACTCCAGGTGTGATTTAGCCTTCCTGATTTCATTCCTACATGCCCAAGCAATATTTATATACTCATCCCTGCTCATATGTCCAATCTTCCACTTCTTGTAAGCTTCTTTTTTGTGTTTAAGATCAGCAAGGCTTTCACTGTTAAGCCAAAGCTGGTCGCCTGCCATAGTTACTATTCTTTCTACACATCGGGATGGTTTGTCCCTGTAACCTCCATAAGGATTCTTTAAAATACAGCCAGCTCTCCTGGACTCCTTTCCCCCTCATGTTATTCTCCCAGGGGATCTTGCCCATCAGTTCCCTGAGGGAGTCAAAGTCTGCTTTTCTGAAGTCCAGGGTCCGTATTCTGCTGCTTTCCTTTCTTCCTTGTGTCAGGATCCTGAACTCGACCATCTCATGGTCACTGCCTCCCAGGTTCCCATCCACTTTTGCTTCCCCTACTAATTCTTCCCGGTTTGTGTGCAGCAGGTTAGAAGAGCTCCGCTCCTAGTTGGTTCCTCCAGCACTTGCACCAGGAAATTGTCCCCTACAGTTTCCAAAAACTTCCTGGATTGTCTGTGCACCGCTATATTGCTCTCCCAGCAGATATCAGGATGATTGAAGTCGCCCATGAGAACCAGGGCGTGTGATCTAGTAGCTTCTGCGAGTTGCCGGAAGAAAGCCTCGTCCACCTCATCCCCCTGGTCCGGTGGTCTATAGCAGACTCCCACCACGACATCACCCTTGTTGCTCAGGCTTCTAAACTTAATCCAGAGACTCTCAGGTTTTTCTGCCGTTTCATACTTGAGCTCTGAGCAGTCATACTGCTCCCTTACGTACAGTGCAACTCCCCCACCTTTTCTGGCCCCCCTGTCCTTCCTGAACAGTTTATACCAATCCATGACAGTACTCCTATCATGTGCGTTATCCCACCAAGTCTCTGTTATTCCAATCACATCATAATTCCCTGACTTTGCCAGGACCTCCAGTTCTCCCTGCTTGTTTCCCAGGCTTTGTGCATTTGTGTATAGGCACTTGAGATAACCCGCTGATCGCCCCTCGTTCTCAGTATGAGGCAGGAGCCCTCCCCTCTCACACGCTCCTGCTCGTGCTTCCTCCCGGTATCCCGCTTCCCCACTTACCTCAGGGCTTTGGTCTCCTTCCCCCGGTAAACCTAGTTTAAAGCCCTCCTCACTAGGTTAGCCAGCCTGCTCGCAAAGATGCTCTTCCCCCTCTTCGTAAGATGGAGCAGGTCTCTGCCTAGCACTCCTTCTTGGAACACCATCCCATGGTTGAAGACTCCAAAGCCTTCTCTCCGGCATCACCTGCGTTGCCATTCATTGACTTCCACGAGTCGACAATCCCTACCCCGGCTTTTTCCTTCCACGGGGGGATGGACGAGAACACCACTTGCGCCTCATACTCCTTTATCCTCCATCCCAGAGCCACGTAGTCCGCAGTGATCCGCTCAAGGTCATTCTTGGCGGTATCATTGGTGCCCAGGTGAAGAAGCAGGAAGGGGTAGCGATCCGAGGGCTTGATGAGTCTCGGCAGTCTCTCCGTCACATCGCGAATCCTAGCCCCTGGCAAGCAGCAGACTTCTCGGTTTTCCCAGCCAGGGCGACAGATAGATGACTCAGTCCCCCTGAGGAGAGATCCCCCGACCACCACCACCCGCCTCCTTCTCCTGGGAGTGGTGGTTGTGGAACCCCCAACCTTAGGACAGTGCATCTCATGCCTTTCAACTGGTGGAGTCTCCTTCTGCTCCCTTCCCCCAGACATAGCATCAGGGCCACTCCCCGCAATGGTACCTGTGGCGAGAACATGAAAACGGTTACTTACCAAAATCTGCGTTGCTGGTACATGGACGTTTCCCCTTCTTCTTCTTCTGGAGGTCACCTGTTGCCAAATTTCTTCACCGTCCTCCTGTCCCCACTGCGCAGCCTGCTCTGAATCTTCAGAACCTTGTGCCTGTAGAAGTCCGTATGTGTTCATTGTTTATTATGTTTTATTATGTATTATGTTTTAAAGCACTGCTGTCAGCATTCTGCATCTGACTGGCCATTGCATGCAGAGTGTAATAAATTAAAACAGTGTTTAATTGTATAGTAGCGTAATAGTAGGCATTTGGATATGCATATAGGCTGTTAGAATTTGTTTGTATACGAATATATACTTGTTACGTTAAAAAGGTTTTTGGTTTATTCTTTTAGTATATGCATTAGACTTATTACGTTAATTTATTTAATACAAAATATTCCCTATTTTGTTTTCAAAGAAATTACTGCCTGTGTGTTAATCCTTTGAATGGACGGCTGTATCCATGTTCTCCCAAGGGGTAACAGAGCTAGTCTGTTATGGGGAGTCCTCTGCAGGTCAGAGACAATCTCCCTGGTAAAAGTCAGGGCTTGATGAGTCTCGGCAGACTCTCCGTCACATCGCGAATCTTAGCCTGTATGGTAGAATATGGAATTATTCTTTATTCCTCATGACAGCAGTAAAACAAAATCGACACAAATATAGTGCTGCTCCAAAACTTTGAATTGCTGAGCTACAGCAGGACCTGGGGACAGATCCTGCAACCCTCATGGGTTCAATAGGATTAAGTGTCTGAGTAAGGACTCCTTGCTGTGTAAAGGTTTCAGGATCAAACCTTAGGCTCCTGCTGATAGGTTTCTGCATGCTCCCAAGAATAAAGTAAAGGAAGGCGAGAACCCAGGCAGATGGAGTGGGAGATAGACCCATATCAAACTAGTGCAGAGAAGCTGAGAGATGGTGGTAGGCGCTGTTGAGCATGATTTCAGGCGTCTAATCTGAGACGTATGTGCAATTATTTGTAAAATACACAACAATAAAAACGAATAACCCCTGCTGCACCTCTTCTCCACAACGCCTCCTGCTGTTACCCCAAAATTCAGCCATACGGCACCCCACAAGGGCCTTCCTATCCTAATACCGAATTGTACACAGTTTCGTTATGTAACAGGAGGTGGCCTGCCCTAGAGGAATTGCCTGACTTTTACCTGTCCCCGCCCCCGGGGAAATGACCCCCCTTGGGTCTGCCAGCTGGGCAGGGCGCAGGAGAGGAGCTGCTGGGAGACATGGAGGGAAAGGAGCCGAAGTGAAGGGAGGGGGCAGTAGTATGGGCCACAGGGTAGGGACATCAGACTGGGGGTGGTGCAAGTTGGTACCGAGGGCCAGAGCCTGATCCCGGTGGGAGTGGCAGGGTTCAGCATTTGGCCCCATCTTTATAGGGAACCAAGCCCAGAGCCTAAAGACTGTAGGGGGTCACATGATTCCTGTGATGGACCCCCCTGGATACTCCACCCCTGGAAGGAGCCCTGCTCTTCCATTGGGCCACAGATGCAGCAAAGGACTCGATCACTGCACTGCCACCAATGGGAATGGAAGGAAACAGGCACCAAACCTGGAATGACAAGTTGGACCCATGTCTCTCTGTCCCCGAGGGCTGAGCATCCAAGAGGCCAGAGAGCTGTGGAGCCAGAACAGGCCCCAGGAGTGCTGGCTCCTGACCGACGTGAACACAGCCAAGGTGGGGCAGCTGAGGGCACTTAGCCAGGGAATTGTATGAGCTCAGCACAGGAGCTCCCTGCAGCAGCTGCATCCTAGATCCAGGACGGAGTCTGCTACTTATTCCCAACTTGTGTAGTTCCTCCTTCAGCTCTGGAGGGAGGCTGGTACGGAGGGGCCCAGGTTGCAGTCTCGCTAACGGCTGAGGTTTGTGTGGTGCATGGGTTCACTGCTGCTAGGTAGGCGTAAAAAGAATCCCTGGGAGGGTGAGTTAATGCAGGATCGTATCTCTAGGGTCTTGGGTCCTTGTGCAGTCTCCATGACTGATATGTGACTGTCTGAGAAGGGTGCCATTACTGCTCCATAGGCTGGGTTGGCCTTAGGGGTGGGCAATGTGGGCAACTGCCCAGGGAACCTGGTTGTGGCGGGGCAGGGGGAGACGCCATAGGTGTGTGCTGCCGGCAGGCAGGGGAGACCACCGGACCAGGGGGATGAGGTGGACGAGGCACAATGAGTGACAGCAGTGAGTACTGCATAGAGGCAGAGTTGGGGGACATGGGACCATTGCCCCCCTAAAGTCACAGCGGCAATACATGGGGGGACACCCAGATTTCTCCCTGCTTCCTGCCTGTGGAGGACTAGTCAGTGACGGGAGAGGTGAGGGTTAAAGACGCAGAGAACCAAGTGCTCTGCGCATCCCCAGGTCACTTTCCCCACCTGGGCTGTGCTGCTCTCCTGCTCTCCCCTTATGCAGCTAACCTGGAGAAACTGACCTGGCTGTACAGGAGTGCCCGGAATTGCTGCTTGCTCCTCCCCTCCCAGCCCCCTCGAGGGGCACGGAGGAATGTTCGACGGCAGCTGAGCAGCAACGCCGGGTGCTCGGGGTGTCAGTTCACTTTCCCCACGTGGGCACAGAATGGGGTGCAGAAGGGATTGGTGGAGAAGGGGCCCCAGGAAGGGTTTGGGAGACGGGGCGCAGTGATTCAGAGCATTTTTCCGGTGCTCTCTCTAAGCTGAAAACGCTGTTCAGCACTAGGTGCTGTCCAGTATCAGTGTCGCTGATCTGTCACCATGAGCTGATGCAGGGAGAGATCGAGAGTTGGGCCTATGTAAATGAGTGAAATTGGAGTGGTGACAGTGAAATAGCATGATAAGGTGCTTATAAATGTGTAATATGTTTGGTAATTAGAAGATGTTAATAGTTAATATAATTTTATGCGGTTAGAGTTAGGGAAAACAAAATGATGGCTGTAAGGAATCAGAGCTGTGAAAACCAAAATGGAGGCCTTAGAATGGTTTGACCAATGGCAATCGGGTAGACTGGGGTGAAATAAAGATCACTCCAACACCTGAAGGGAGGGGTCAGTCAGGTGGAACACAGGTCTTCAAGTAGATCCAGCTCTAAAGGCGCAGGTTTTCAACCGGGTCCAGATTCTAAAAGGCTTGAAGCTGATTAGTGGGTTAACTATATACATAAGGCAGAGAGCTGACAGGCTTCAGACTGTCCATGTCACACAAGTGGAGGGCTCTGGAGTGAGTGAGAAGAACAGCAGAGGAAACGTTGGAAGAGAAGATTAAGAAGACGAAGAAGAAGAATATCTAAACGAGCTAAAACACTTGAAGAAGCAAAGCTGATACCAGCTGCAGGAGGCCGAACAGAAAGACCTAGACAGAGCAAAGGGAAAGAAGCCATCAGAGAAAGTAAGCATGATGATTTTAGTAGAAGACTGCAATTGAAACAGGTATTTGTATCAGACTTCGTAAAGCTGAATCACAGAATAACAGAGTTGGAAGGGTCCTCTGGAGGCCATCTAGTCCAACCCCCTGCCCACAGCAGGACCAATCCCAACTAAATCATCCCAGCCAGGATGTCAAGCTTGACCTTAAAAACTTCTAAGGAAGGGGATTCCACCACCTCCCTAGGTTACGCATTCCAGTGTTTCACCACCCTCCTAGTGAAAAAGTTTTTCCTAATAGCCAACCTAAATCTCCCCCACTGCAACTTGAGACCATTACTCCTTGTTCTGTCATCTGCTACCACTGAGAACAGTCTAGATCCATCCTCTTTGGATCCACCGCTCAGGTAGTTGAAAGCAGCTATCAAATCCCCAGTCATTCTTCTCTTCCATACACTAAACAATCCTAGTTCCCTCAGCCTCTCCTCATAAGTCATGTGTTCCAGACCCCTTATCATTTTTGTTGCCCTTCGCTGGACTCTCTCCAATTTCTCCACATCCTTCTTGTAGAGTGGGGCCCAAAACTGGACACAGTACTCCAGATGAGGCCTCACCAGTGTCGAATAGAAGGGAACGATCATGTCCCTCGATCTGCTGGCAATGCCCCTATTTATACATCCCAAAGTGCCATTGGCCTTCTTGGCAACAAGGGCACACTGCTGACTCATATCCAGCTTCTCGTCCACTGTCACCCCTAGGTCCTTCTCTGCAGAACTGCTGCCTAGCCAATCGTTCCCTAATCTGTAGCGGTGCATTGGGTTCTTCCGTCCTAAGTGCAGGACTCTGCGCTTGTCCTTGTTGAACCTCATCGGATTTCTTTGGGCCCAATCCTCCAATTTGTCTCGGTCCCTCTATATCCTATCCCTACCCCCCAGCGTATCTACCTCTCCTCCCAGTTTAGTGTCATCTGCAAACTTGCTGAGGGTGCAATCCACACCATCCTCCAGATCATTTATGAAGATATTGAACAAAACCGGCCCCAGGACCGACCCTTGGGGCACTCCCCTAGATACCGGCTGCCAACTAGACATGGAGCCATTGATCACTACCCGTTGAGTCCGACAATCTAGCCAACTTTCTACCCACCTTGTAGTGCATCCATCCAGCCCATACTTCTTTAACTTGCTGACAAGGATACTGTGGGAGACCGTGTCAAAAGCTTTGCTAAAGTCGAGGAACAACATGGCCACTGCTTTCCCTTCATCCACAGAACCAGTTATCGCATCATACGAGGCAATAAGCTTAGTCACGTCCAGCTTCTCTAAATAGTCTCGAACCAGGTCTTTCTCCAGCGGGCTGGTCGCCTCCTCCCCATGCTCTGCTGCCCAGTGCAGTAGTCTGGGAGCTGACCTTGTTCGTGAAGACAGAGGCAAAAAAGCATTGAGTACATTAGCTTTTTCCACATCCCCTGTCAATAGGTTGCCTCCCTCATTCAGTAAGCTGCCTACACTTTCCTTGGCTTTCTTCTTATTGCCAACATACCTGAAGAAACCCTTCTTGTTACGCTTAAGATCCCTCGCTAGCTGCAACTCCAGGTGTGATTTAGCCTTCCTGATTTCATTCCTACATGCCCAAGCAATATTTATATACTCATCCCTGCTCATATGTCCAATCTTCCACTTCTTGTAAGCTTCTTTTTTGTGTTTAAGATCAGCAAGGCTTTCACTGTTAAGCCAAAGCTGGTCGCCTGCCATAGTTACTATTCTTTCTACACATCGGGATGGTTTGTCCCTGTAACCTCCATAAGGATTCTTTAAAATACAGCCAGCTCTCCTGGACTCCTTTCCCCCTCATGTTATTCTCCCAGGGGATCTTGCCCATCAGTTCCCTGAGGGAGTCAAAGTCTGCTTTTCTGAAGTCCAGGGTCCGTATTCTGCTGCTTTCCTTTCTTCCTTGTGTCAGGATCCTGAACTCGACCATCTCATGGTCACTGCCTCCCAGGTTCCCATCCACTTTTGCTTCCCCTACTAATTCTTCCCGGTTTGTGTGCAGCAGGTTAGAAGAGCTCCGCTCCTAGTTGGTTCCTCCAGCACTTGCACCAGGAAATTGTCCCCTACAGTTTCCAAAAACTTCCTGGATTGTCTGTGCACCGCTATATTGCTCTCCCAGCAGATATCAGGATGATTGAAGTCGCCCATGAGAACCAGGGCGTGTGATCTAGTAGCTTCTGCGAGTTGCCGGAAGAAAGCCTCGTCCACCTCATCCCCCTGGTCCGGTGGTCTATAGCAGACTCCCACCACGACATCACCCTTGTTGCTCAGGCTTCTAAACTTAATCCAGAGACTCTCAGGTTTTTCTGCCGTTTCATACTTGAGCTCTGAGCAGTCATACTGCTCCCTTACGTACAGTGCAACTCCCCCACCTTTTCTGGCCCCCCTGTCCTTCCTGAACAGTTTATACCAATCCATGACAGTACTCCTATCATGTGCGTTATCCCACCAAGTCTCTGTTATTCCAATCACATCATAATTCCCTGACTTTGCCAGGACCTCCAGTTCTCCCTGCTTGTTTCCCAGGCTTTGTGCATTTGTGTATAGGCACTTGAGATAACCCGCTGATCGCCCCTCGTTCTCAGTATGAGGCAGGAGCCCTCCCCTCTCACACGCTCCTGCTCGTGCTTCCTCCCGGTATCCCGCTTCCCCACTTACCTCAGGGCTTTGGTCTCCTTCCCCCGGTAAACCTAGTTTAAAGCCCTCCTCACTAGGTTAGCCAGCCTGCTCGCAAAGATGCTCTTCCCCCTCTTCGTAAGATGGAGCAGGTCTCTGCCTAGCACTCCTTCTTGGAACACCATCCCATGGTTGAAGACTCCAAAGCCTTCTCTCCGGCATCACCTGCGTTGCCATTCATTGACTTCCACGAGTCGACAATCCCTACCCCGGCTTTTTCCTTCCACGGGGGGATGGACGAGAA
The DNA here is from genome assembly GCF_965140285.1 of Lepidochelys kempii. Taxonomy (NCBI): domain Eukaryota; kingdom Metazoa; phylum Chordata; order Testudines; family Cheloniidae; genus Lepidochelys; species Lepidochelys kempii. The sequence continues at coordinate 72,655,639 of NC_136390.1, read as the reverse complement.
CACCACTTGCGCCTCATACTCCTTTATCCTCCATCCCAGAGCCACGTAGTCCGCAGTGATCCGCTCAAGGTCATTCTTGGCGGTATCATTGGTGCCCAGGTGAAGAAGCAGGAAGGGGTAGCGATCCGAGGGCTTGATGAGTCTCGGCAGTCTCTCCGTCACATCGCGAATCCTAGCCCCTGGCAAGCAGCAGACTTCTCGGTTTTCCCAGCCAGGGCGACAGATAGATGACTCAGTCCCCCTGAGGAGAGATCCCCCGACCACCACCACCCGCCTCCTTCTCCTGGGAGTGGTGGTTGTGGAACCCCCAACCTTAGGACAGTGCATCTCATGCCTTTCAACTGGTGGAGTCTCCTTCTGCTCCCTTCCCCCAGACATAGCATCAGGGCCACTCCCAGCAATGGTACCTGTGGCGAGAACATGAAAACGGTTACTTACCAAAATCTGCGTTGCTGGTACATGGACGTTTCCCCTTCTTCTTCTTCTGGAGGTCACCTGTTGCCAAATTTCTTCACCGTCCTCCTGTCCCCACTGCGCAGCCTGCTCTGAATCTTCAGAACCTTGTGCCTGTAGAAGTCCGTATGTGTTCATTGTTTATTATGTTTTATTATGTATTATGTTTTAAAGCACTGCTGTCAGCATTCTGCATCTGACTGGCCATTGCATGCAGAGTGTAATAAATTAAAACAGTGTTTAATTGTATAGTAGCGTAATAGTAGGCATTTGGATATGCATATAGGCTGTTAGAATTTGTTTGTATACGAATATATACTTGTTACGTTAAAAAGGTTTTTGGTTTATTCTTTTAGTATATGCATTAGACTTATTACGTTAATTTATTTAATACAAAATATTCCCTATTTTGTTTTCAAAGAAATTACTGCCTGTGTGTTAATCCTTTGAATGGACGGCTGTATCCATGTTCTCCCAAGGGGTAACAGAGCTAGTCTGTTATGGGGAGTCCTCTGCAGGTCAGAGACAATCTCCCTGGTAAAAGTCAGGGCTTGATGAGTCTCGGCAGACTCTCCGTCACATCGCGAATCTTAGCCTGTATGGTAGAATATGGAATTATTCTTTATTCCTCATGACAGCAGTAAAACAAAATCGACACAAATATAGTGCTGCTCCAAAACTTTGAATTGCTGAGCTACAGCAGGACCTGGGGACAGATCCTGCAACCCTCATGGGTTCAATAGGATTAAGTGTCTGAGTAAGGACTCCTTGCTGTGTAAAGGTTTCAGGATCAAACCTTAGGCTCCTGCTGATAGGTTTCTGCATGCTCCCAAGAATAAAGTAAAGGAAGGCGAGAACCCAGGCAGATGGAGTGGGAGATAGACCCATATCAAACTAGTGCAGAGAAGCTGAGAGATGGTGGTAGGCGCTGTTGAGCATGATTTCAGGCGTCTAATCTGAGACGTATGTGCAATTATTTGTAAAATACACAACAATAAAAACGAATAACCCCTGCTGCACCTCTTCTCCACAACGCCTCCTGCTGTTACCCCAAAATTCAGCCATACGGCACCCCACAAGGGCCTTCCTATCCTAATACCGAATTGTACACAGTTTCGTTATGTAACAGGAGGTGGCCTGCCCTAGAGGAATTGCCTGACTTTTACCTGTCCCCGCCCCCGGGGAAATGACCCCCCTTGGGTCTGCCAGCTGGGCAGGGCGCAGGAGAGGAGCTGCTGGGAGACATGGAGGGAAAGGAGCCGAAGTGAAGGGAGGGGGCAGTAGTATGGGCCACAGGGTAGGGACATCAGACTGGGGGTGGTGCAAGTTGGTACCGAGGGCCAGAGCCTGATCCCGGTGGGAGTGGCAGGGTTCAGCATTTGGCCCCATCTTTATAGGGAACCAAGCCCAGAGCCTAAAGACTGTAGGGGGTCACATGATTCCTGTGATGGACCCCCCTGGATACTCCACCCCTGGAAGGAGCCCTGCTCTTCCATTGGGCCACAGATGCAGCAAAGGACTCGATCACTGCACTGCCACCAATGGGAATGGAAGGAAACAGGCACCAAACCTGGAATGACAAGTTGGACCCATGTCTCTCTGTCCCCGAGGGCTGAGCATCCAAGAGGCCAGAGAGCTGTGGAGCCAGAACAGGCCCCAGGAGTGCTGGCTCCTGACCGACGTGAACACAGCCAAGGTGGGGCAGCTGAGGGCACTTAGCCAGGGAATTGTATGAGCTCAGCACAGGAGCTCCCTGCAGCAGCTGCATCCTAGATCCAGGACGGAGTCTGCTACTTATTCCCAACTTGTGTAGTTCCTCCTTCAGCTCTGGAGGGAGGCTGGTACGGAGGGGCCCAGGTTGCAGTCTCGCTAACGGCTGAGGTTTGTGTGGTGCATGGGTTCACTGCTGCTAGGTAGGCGTAAAAAGAATCCCTGGGAGGGTGAGTTAATGCAGGATCGTATCTCTAGGGTCTTGGGTCCTTGTGCAGTCTCCATGACTGATATGTGACTGTCTGAGAAGGGTGCCATTACTGCTCCATAGGCTGGGTTGGCCTTAGGGGTGGGCAATGTGGGCAACTGCCCAGGGAACCTGGTTGTGGCGGGGCAGGGGGAGACGCCATAGGTGTGTGCTGCCGGCAGGCAGGGGAGACCACCGGACCAGGGGGATGAGGTGGACGAGGCACAATGAGTGACAGCAGTGAGTACTGCATAGAGGCAGAGTTGGGGGACATGGGACCATTGCCCCCCTAAAGTCACAGCGGCAATACATGGGGGGACACCCAGATTTCTCCCTGCTTCCTGCCTGTGGAGGACTAGTCAGTGACGGGAGAGGTGAGGGTTAAAGACGCAGAGAACCAAGTGCTCTGCGCATCCCCAGGTCACTTTCCCCACCTGGGCTGTGCTGCTCTCCTGCTCTCCCCTTATGCAGCTAACCTGGAGAAACTGACCTGGCTGTACAGGAGTGCCCGGAATTGCTGCTTGCTCCTCCCCTCCCAGCCCCCTCGAGGGGCACGGAGGAATGTTCGACGGCAGCTGAGCAGCAACGCCGGGTGCTCGGGGTGTCAGTTCACTTTCCCCACGTGGGCACAGAATGGGGTGCAGAAGGGATTGGTGGAGAAGGGGCCCCAGGAAGGGTTTGGGAGACGGGGCGCAGTGATTCAGAGCATTTTTCCGGTGCTCTCTCTAAGCTGAAAACGCTGTTCAGCACTAGGTGCTGTCCAGTATCAGTGTCGCTGATCTGTCACCATGAGCTGATGCAGGGAGAGATCGAGAGTTGGGCCTATGTAAATGAGTGAAATTGGAGTGGTGACAGTGAAATAGCATGATAAGGTGCTTATAAATGTGTAATATGTTTGGTAATTAGAAGATGTTAATAGTTAATATAATTTTATGCGGTTAGAGTTAGGGAAAACAAAATGATGGCTGTAAGGAATCAGAGCTGTGAAAACCAAAATGGAGGCCTTAGAATGGTTTGACCAATGGCAATCGGGTAGACTGGGGTGAAATAAAGATCACTCCAACACCTGAAGGGAGGGGTCAGTCAGGTGGAACACAGGTCTTCAAGTAGATCCAGCTCTAAAGGCGCAGGTTTTCAACCGGGTCCAGATTCTAAAAGGCTTGAAGCTGATTAGTGGGTTAACTATATACATAAGGCAGAGAGCTGACAGGCTTCAGACTGTCCATGTCACACAAGTGGAGGGCTCTGGAGTGAGTGAGAAGAACAGCAGAGGAAACGTTGGAAGAGAAGATTAAGAAGACGAAGAAGAAGAATATCTAAACGAGCTAAAACACTTGAAGAAGCAAAGCTGATACCAGCTGCAGGAGGCCGAACAGAAAGACCTAGACAGAGCAAAGGGAAAGAAGCCATCAGAGAAAGTAAGCATGATGATTTTAGTAGAAGACTGCAATTGAAACAGGTATTTGTATCAGACTTCGTAAAGCTGAATCACAGAATAACAGAGTTGGAAGGGTCCTCTGGAGGCCATCTAGTCCAACCCCCTGCCCACAGCAGGACCAATCCCAACTAAATCATCCCAGCCAGGATGTCAAGCTTGACCTTAAAAACTTCTAAGGAAGGGGATTCCACCACCTCCCTAGGTTACGCATTCCAGTGTTTCACCACCCTCCTAGTGAAAAAGTTTTTCCTAATAGCCAACCTAAATCTCCCCCACTGCAACTTGAGACCATTACTCCTTGTTCTGTCATCTGCTACCACTGAGAACAGTCTAGATCCATCCTCTTTGGATCCACCTCTCAGGTAGTTGAAAGCAGCTATCAAATCCCCAGTCATTCTTCTCTTCCATACACTAAACAATCCTAGTTCCCTCAGCCTCTCCTCATAAGTCATGTGTTCCAGACCCCTTATCATTTTTGTTGCCCTTCGCTGGACTCTCTCCAATTTCTCCACATCCTTCTTGTAGAGTGGGGCCCAAAACTGGACACAGTACTCCAGATGAGGCCTCACCAGTGTCGAATAGAAGGGAACGATCATGTCCCTCGATCTGCTGGCAATGCCCCTATTTATACATCCCAAAGTGCCATTGGCCTTCTTGGCAACAAGGGCACACTGCTGACTCATATCCAGCTTCTCGTCCACTGTCACCCCTAGGTCCTTCTCTGCAGAACTGCTGCCTAGCCAATCGTTCCCTAATCTGTAGCGGTGCATTGGGTTCTTCCGTCCTAAGTGCAGGACTCTGCGCTTGTCCTTGTTGAACCTCATCGGATTTCTTTGGGCCCAATCCTCCAATTTGTCTCGGTCCCTCTATATCCTATCCCTACCCCCCAGCGTATCTACCTCTCCTCCCAGTTTAGTGTCATCTGCAAACTTGCTGAGGGTGCAATCCACACCATCCTCCAGATCATTTATGAAGATATTGAACAAAACCGGCCCCAGGACCGACCCTTGGGGCACTCCCCTAGATACCGGCTGCCAACTAGACATGGAGCCATTGATCACTACCCGTTGAGTCCGACAATCTAGCCAACTTTCTACCCACCTTGTAGTGCATCCATCCAGCCCATACTTCTTTAACTTGCTGACAAGGATACTGTGGGAGACCGTGTCAAAAGCTTTGCTAAAGTCGAGGAACAACATGGCCACTGCTTTCCCTTCATCCACAGAACCAGTTATCGCATCATACGAGGCAATAAGCTTAGTCACGTCCAGCTTCTCTAAATAGTCTCGAACCAGGTCTTTCTCCAGCGGGCTGGTCGCCTCCTCCCCATGCTCTGCTGCCCAGTGCAGTAGTCTGGGAGCTGACCTTGTTCGTGAAGACAGAGGCAAAAAAGCATTGAGTACATTAGCTTTTTCCACATCCCCTGTCAATAGGTTGCCTCCCTCATTCAGTAAGCTGCCTACACTTTCCTTGGCTTTCTTCTTATTGCCAACATACCTGAAGAAACCCTTCTTGTTACGCTTAACATCCCTCGCTAGCTGCAACTCCAGGTGTGATTTAGCCTTCCTGATTTCATTCCTACATGCCCAAGCAATATTTATATACTCATCCCTGCTCATATGTCCAATCTTCCACTTCTTGTAAGCTTCTTTTTTGTGTTTAAGATCAGCAAGGCTTTCACTGTTAAGCCAAAGCTGGTCGCCTGCCATAGTTACTATTCTTTCTACACATCGGGATGGTTTGTCCCTGTAACCTCCATAAGGATTCTTTAAAATACAGCCAGCTCTCCTGGACTCCTTTCCCCCTCATGTTATTCTCCCAGGGGATCTTGCCCATCAGTTCCCTGAGGGAGTCAAAGTCTGCTTTTCTGAAGTCCAGGGTCCGTATTCTGCTGCTTTCCTTTCTTCCTTGTGTCAGGATCCTGAACTCGACCATCTCATGGTCACTGCCTCCCAGGTTCCCATCCACTTTTGCTTCCCCTACTAATTCTTCCCGGTTTGTGTGCAGCAGGTTAGAAGAGCTCCGCTCCTAGTTGGTTCCTCCAGCACTTGCACCAGGAAATTGTCCCCTACAGTTTCCAAAAACTTCCTGGATTGTCTGTGCACCGCTATATTGCTCTCCCAGCAGATATCAGGATGATTGAAGTCGCCCATGAGAACCAGGGCGTGTGATCTAGTAGCTTCTGCGAGTTGCCGGAAGAAAGCCTCGTCCACCTCATCCCCCTGGTCCGGTGGTCTATAGCAGACTCCCACCACGACATCACCCTTGTTGCTCAGGCTTCTAAACTTAATCCAGAGACTCTCAGGTTTTTCTGCCGTTTCATACTTGAGCTCTGAGCAGTCATACTGCTCCCTTACGTACAGTGCAACTCCCCCACCTTTTCTGGCCCCCCTGTCCTTCCTGAACAGTTTATACCAATCCATGACAGTACTCCTATCATGTGCGTTATCCCACCAAGTCTCTGTTATTCCAATCACATCATAATTCCCTGACTTTGCCAGGACCTCCAGTTCTCCCTGCTTGTTTCCCAGGCTTTGTGCATTTGTGTATAGGCACTTGAGATAACCCGCTGATCGCCCCTCGTTCTCAGTATGAGGCAGGAGCCCTCCCCTCTCACACGCTCCTGCTCGTGCTTCCTCCCGGTATCCCGCTTCCCCACTTACCTCAGGGCTTTGGTCTCCTTCCCCCGGTAAACCTAGTTTAAAGCCCTCCTCACTAGGTTAGCCAGCCTGCTCGCAAAGATGCTCTTCCCCCTCTTCGTAAGATGGAGCAGGTCTCTGCCTAGCACTCCTTCTTGGAACACCATCCCATGGTTGAAGACTCCAAAGCCTTCTCTCCGGCATCACCTGCGTTGCCATTCATTGACTTCCACGAGTCGACAATCCCTACCCCGGCTTTTTCCTTCCACGGGGGGATGGACGAGAACACCACTTGCGCCTCATACTCCTTTATCCTCCATCCCAGAGCCACGTAGTCCGCAGTGATCCGCTCAAGGTCATTCTTGGCGGTATCATTGGTGCCCAGGTGAAGAAGCAGGAAGGGGTAGCGATCCGAGGGCTTGATGAGTCTCGGCAGTCTCTCCGTCACATCGCGAATCCTAGCCCCTGGCAAGCAGCAGACTTCTCGGTTTTCCCAGCCAGGGCGACAGATAGATGACTCAGTCCCCCTGAGGAGAGATCCCCCGACCACCACCACCCGCCTCCTTCTCCTGGGAGTGGTGGTTGTGGAACCCCCAACCTTAGGACAGTGCATCTCATGCCTTTCAACTGGTGGAGTCTCCTTCTGCTCCCTTCCCCCAGACATAGCATCAGGGCCACTCCCAGCAATGGTACCTGTGGCGAGAACATGAAAACGGTTACTTACCAAAATCTGCGTTGCTGGTACATGGACGTTTCCCCTTCTTCTTCTTCTGGAGGTCACCTGTTGCCAAATTTCTTCACCGTCCTCCTGTCCCCACTGCGCAGCCTGCTCTGAATCTTCAGAACCTTGTGCCTGTAGAAGTCCGTATGTGTTCATTGTTTATTATGTTTTATTATGTATTATGTTTTAAAGCACTGCTGTCAGCATTCTGCATCTGACTGGCCATTGCATGCAGAGTGTAATAAATTAAAACAGTGTTTAATTGTATAGTAGCGTAATAGTAGGCATTTGGATATGCATATAGGCTGTTAGAATTTGTTTGTATACGAATATATACTTGTTACGTTAAAAAGGTTTTTGGTTTATTCTTTTAGTATATGCATTAGACTTATTACGTTAATTTATTTAATACAAAATATTCCCTATTTTGTTTTCAAAGAAATTACTGCCTGTGTGTTAATCCTTTGAATGGACGGCTGTATCCATGTTCTCCCAAGGGGTAACAGAGCTAGTCTGTTATGGGGAGTCCTCTGCAGGTCAGAGACAATCTCCCTGGTAAAAGTCAGGGCTTGATGAGTCTCGGCAGACTCTCCGTCACATCGCGAATCTTAGCCTGTATGGTAGAATATGGAATTATTCTTTATTCCTCATGACAGCAGTAAAACAAAATCGACACAAATATAGTGCTGCTCCAAAACTTTGAATTGCTGAGCTACAGCAGGACCTGGGGACAGATCCTGCAACCCTCATGGGTTCAATAGGATTAAGTGTCTGAGTAAGGACTCCTTGCTGTGTAAAGGTTTCAGGATCAAACCTTAGGCTCCTGCTGATAGGTTTCTGCATGCTCCCAAGAATAAAGTAAAGGAAGGCGAGAACCCAGGCAGATGGAGTGGGAGATAGACCCATATCAAACTAGTGCAGAGAAGCTGAGAGATGGTGGTAGGCGCTGTTGAGCATGATTTCAGGCGTCTAATCTGAGACGTATGTGCAATTATTTGTAAAATACACAACAATAAAAACGAATAACCCCTGCTGCACCTCTTCTCCACAACGCCTCCTGCTGTTACCCCAAAATTCAGCCATACGGCACCCCACAAGGGCCTTCCTATCCTAATACCGAATTGTACACAGTTTCGTTATGTAACAGGAGGTGGCCTGCCCTAGAGGAATTGCCTGACTTTTACCTGTCCCCGCCCCCGGGGAAATGACCCCCCTTGGGTCTGCCAGCTGGGCAGGGCGCAGGAGAGGAGCTGCTGGGAGACATGGAGGGAAAGGAGCCGAAGTGAAGGGAGGGGGCAGTAGTATGGGCCACAGGGTAGGGACATCAGACTGGGGGTGGTGCAAGTTGGTACCGAGGGCCAGAGCCTGATCCCGGTGGGAGTGGCAGGGTTCAGCATTTGGCCCCATCTTTATAGGGAACCAAGCCCAGAGCCTAAAGACTGTAGGGGGTCACATGATTCCTGTGATGGACCCCCCTGGATACTCCACCCCTGGAAGGAGCCCTGCTCTTCCATTGGGCCACAGATGCAGCAAAGGACTCGATCACTGCACTGCCACCAATGGGAATGGAAGGAAACAGGCACCAAACCTGGAATGACAAGTTGGACCCATGTCTCTCTGTCCCCGAGGGCTGAGCATCCAAGAGGCCAGAGAGCTGTGGAGCCAGAACAGGCCCCAGGAGTGCTGGCTCCTGACCGACGTGAACACAGCCAAGGTGGGGCAGCTGAGGGCACTTAGCCAGGGAATTGTATGAGCTCAGCACAGGAGCTCCCTGCAGCAGCTGCATCCTAGATCCAGGACGGAGTCTGCTACTTATTCCCAACTTGTGTAGTTCCTCCTTCAGCTCTGGAGGGAGGCTGGTACGGAGGGGCCCAGGTTGCAGTCTCGCTAACGGCTGAGGTTTGTGTGGTGCATGGGTTCACTGCTGCTAGGTAGGCGTAAAAAGAATCCCTGGGAGGGTGAGTTAATGCAGGATCGTATCTCTAGGGTCTTGGGTCCTTGTGCAGTCTCCATGACTGATATGTGACTGTCTGAGAAGGGTGCCATTACTGCTCCATAGGCTGGGTTGGCCTTAGGGGTGGGCAATGTGGGCAACTGCCCAGGGAACCTGGTTGTGGCGGGGCAGGGGGAGACGCCATAGGTGTGTGCTGCCGGCAGGCAGGGGAGACCACCGGACCAGGGGGATGAGGTGGACGAGGCACAATGAGTGACAGCAGTGAGTACTGCATAGAGGCAGAGTTGGGGGACATGGGACCATTGCCCCCCTAAAGTCACAGCGGCAATACATGGGGGGACACCCAGATTTCTCCCTGCTTCCTGCCTGTGGAGGACTAGTCAGTGACGGGAGAGGTGAGGGTTAAAGACGCAGAGAACCAAGTGCTCTGCGCATCCCCAGGTCACTTTCCCCACCTGGGCTGTGCTGCTCTCCTGCTCTCCCCTTATGCAGCTAACCTGGAGAAACTGACCTGGCTGTACAGGAGTGCCCGGAATTGCTGCTTGCTCCTCCCCTCCCAGCCCCCTCGAGGGGCACGGAGGAATGTTCGACGGCAGCTGAGCAGCAACGCCGGGTGCTCGGGGTGTCAGTTCACTTTCCCCACGTGGGCACAGAATGGGGTGCAGAAGGGATTGGTGGAGAAGGGGCCCCAGGAAGGGTTTGGGAGACGGGGCGCAGTGATTCAGAGCATTTTTCCGGTGCTCTCTCTAAGCTGAAAACGCTGTTCAGCACTAGGTGCTGTCCAGTATCAGTGTCGCTGATCTGTCACCATGAGCTGATGCAGGGAGAGATCGAGAGTTGGGCCTATGTAAATGAGTGAAATTGGAGTGGTGACAGTGAAATAGCATGATAAGGTGCTTATAAATGTGTAATATGTTTGGTAATTAGAAGATGTTAATAGTTAATATAATTTTATGCGGTTAGAGTTAGGGAAAACAAAATGATGGCTGTAAGGAATCAGAGCTGTGAAAACCAAAATGGAGGCCTTAGAATGGTTTGACCAATGGCAATCGGGTAGACTGGGGTGAAATAAAGATCACTCCAACACCTGAAGGGAGGGGTCAGTCAGGTGGAACACAGGTCTTCAAGTAGATCCAGCTCTAAAGGCGCAGGTTTTCAACCGGGTCCAGATTCTAAAAGGCTTGAAGCTGATTAGTGGGTTAACTATATACATAAGGCAGAGAGCTGACAGGCTTCAGACTGTCCATGTCACACAAGTGGAGGGCTCTGGAGTGAGTGAGAAGAACAGCAGAGGAAACGTTGGAAGAGAAGATTAAGAAGACGAAGAAGAAGAATATCTAAACGAGCTAAAACACTTGAAGAAGCAAAGCTGATACCAGCTGCAGGAGGCCGAACAGAAAGACCTAGACAGAGCAAAGGGAAAGAAGCCATCAGAGAAAGTAAGCATGATGATTTTAGTAGAAGACTGCAATTGAAACAGGTATTTGTATCAGACTTCGTAAAGCTGAATCACAGAATAACAGAGTTGGAAGGGTCCTCTGGAGGCCATCTAGTCCAACCCCCTGCCCACAGCAGGACCAATCCCAACTAAATCATCCCAGCCAGGATGTCAAGCTTGACCTTAAAAACTTCTAAGGAAGGGGATTCCACCACCTCCCTAGGTTACGCATTCCAGTGTTTCACCACCCTCCTAGTGAAAAAGTTTTTCCTAATAGCCAACCTAAATCTCCCCCACTGCAACTTGAGACCATTACTCCTTGTTCTGTCATCTGCTACCACTGAGAACAGTCTAGATCCATCCTCTTTGGATCCACCTCTCAGGTAGTTGAAAGCAGCTATCAAATCCCCAGTCATTCTTCTCTTCCATACACTAAACAATCCTAGTTCCCTCAGCCTCTCCTCATAAGTCATGTGTTCCAGACCCCTTATCATTTTTGTTGCCCTTCGCTGGACTCTCTCCAATTTCTCCACATCCTTCTTGTAGAGTGGGGCCCAAAACTGGACACAGTACTCCAGATGAGGCCTCACCAGTGTCGAATAGAAGGGAACGATCATGTCCCTCGATCTGCTGGCAATGCCCCTATTTATACATCCCAAAGTGCCATTGGCCTTCTTGGCAACAAGGGCACACTGCTGACTCATATCCAGCTTCTCGTCCACTGTCACCCCTAGGTCCTTCTCTGCAGAACTGCTGCCTAGCCAATCGTTCCCTAATCTGTAGCGGTGCATTGGGTTCTTCCGTCCTAAGTGCAGGACTCTGCGCTTGTCCTTGTTGAACCTCATCGGATTTCTTTGGGCCCAATCCTCCAATTTGTCTCGGTCCCTCTATATCCTATCCCTACCCCCCAGCGTATCTACCTCTCCTCCCAGTTTAGTGTCATCTGCAAACTTGCTGAGGGTGCAATCCACACCATCCTCCAGATCATTTATGAAGATATTGAACAAAACCGGCCCCAGGACCGACCCTTGGGGCACTCCCCTAGATACCGGCTGCCAACTAGACATGGAGCCATTGATCACTACCCGTTGAGTCCGACAATCTAGCCAACTTTCTACCCACCTTGTAGTGCATCCATCCAGCCCATACTTCTTTAACTTGCTGACAAGGATACTGTGGGAGACCGTGTCAAAAGCTTTGCTAAAGTCGAGGAACAACATGGCCACTGCTTTCCCTTCATCCACAGAACCAGTTATCGCATCATACGAGGCAATAAGCTTAGTCACGTCCAGCTTCTCTAAATAGTCTCGAACCAGGTCTTTCTCCAGCGGGCTGGTCGCCTCCTCCCCATGCTCTGCTGCCCAGTGCAGTAGTCTGGGAGCTGACCTTGTTCGTGAAGACAGAGGCAAAAAAGCATTGAGTACATTAGCTTTTTCCACATCCCCTGTCAATAGGTTGCCTCCCTCATTCAGTAAGCTGCCTACACTTTCCTTGGCTTTCTTCTTATTGCCAACATACCTGAAGAAACCCTTCTTGTTACGCTTAACATCCCTCGCTAGCTGCAACTCCAGGTGTGATTTAGCCTTCCTGATTTCATTCCTACATGCCCAAGCAATATTTATATACTCATCCCTGCTCATATGTCCAATCTTCCACTTCTTGTAAGCTTCTTTTTTGTGTTTAAGATCAGCAAGGCTTTCACTGTTAAGCCAAAGCTGGTCGCCTGCCATAGTTACTATTCTTTCTACACATCGGGATGGTTTGTCCCTGTAACCTCCATAAGGATTCTTTAAAATACAGCCAGCTCTCCTGGACTCCTTTCCCCCTCATGTTATTCTCCCAGGGGATCTTGCCCATCAGTTCCCTGAGGGAGTCAAAGTCTGCTTTTCTGAAGTCCAGGGTCCGTATTCTGCTGCTTTCCTTTCTTCCTTGTGTCAGGATCCTGAACTCGACCATCTCATGGTCACTGCCTCCCAGGTTCCCATCCACTTTTGCTTCCCCTACTAATTCTTCCCGGTTTGTGTGCAGCAGGTTAGAAGAGCTCCGCTCCTAGTTGGTTCCTCCAGCACTTGCACCAGGAAATTGTCCCCTACAGTTTCCAAAAACTTCCTGGATTGTCTGTGCACCGCTATATTGCTCTCCCAGCAGATATCAGGATGATTGAAGTCGCCCATGAGAACCAGGGCGTGTGATCTAGTAGCTTCTGCGAGTTGCCGGAAGAAAGCCTCGTCCACCTCATCCCCCTGGTCCGGTGGTCTATAGCAGACTCCCACCACGACATCACCCTTGTTGCTCAGGCTTCTAAACTTAATCCAGAGACTCTCAGGTTTTTCTGCCGTTTCATACTTGAGCTCTGAGCAGTCATACTGCTCCCTTACGTACAGTGCAACTCCCCCACCTTTTCTGGCCCCCCTGTCCTTCCTGAACAGTTTATACCAATCCATGACAGTACTCCTATCATGTGCGTTATCCCACCAAGTCTCTGTTATTCCAATCACATCATAATTCCCTGACTTTGCCAGGACCTCCAGTTCTCCCTGCTTGTTTCCCAGGCTTTGTGCATTTGTGTATAGGCACTTGAGATAACCCGCTGATCGCCCCTCGTTCTCAGTATGAGGCAGGAGCCCTCCCCTCTCACACGCTCCTGCTCGTGCTTCCTCCCGGTATCCCGCTTCCCCACTTACCTCAGGGCTTTGGTCTCCTTCCCCCGGTAAACCTAGTTTAAAGCCCTCCTCACTAGGTTAGCCAGCCTGCTCGCAAAGATGCTCTTCCCCCTCTTCGTAAGATGGAGCAGGTCTCTGCCTAGCACTCCTTCTTGGAACACCATCCCATGGTTGAAGACTCCAAAGCCTTCTCTCCGGCATCACCTGCGTTGCCATTCATTGACTTCCACGAGTCGACAATCCCTACCCCGGCTTTTTCCTTCCACGGGGGGATGGACGAGAACACCACTTGCGCCTCATACTCCTTTATCCTCCATCCCAGAGCCACGTAGTCCGCAGTGATCCGCTCAAGGTCATTCTTGGCGGTATCATTGGTGCCCAGGTGAAGAAGCAGGAAGGGGTAGCGATCCGAGGGCTTGATGAGTCTCGGCAGTCTCTCCGTCACATCGCGAATCCTAGCCCCTGGCAAGCAGCAGACTTCTCGGTTTTCCCAGCCAGGGCGACAGATAGATGACTCAGTCCCCCTGAGGAGAGATCCCCCGACCACCACCACCCGCCTCCTTCTCCTGGGAGTGGTGGTTGTGGAACCCCCAACCTTAGGACAGTGCATCTCATGCCTTTCAACTGGTGGAGTCTCCTTCTGCTCCCTTCCCCCAGACATAGCATCAGGGCCACTCCCAGCAATGGTACCTGTGGCGAGAACATGAAAACGGTTACTTACCAAAATCTGCGTTGCTGGTACATGGACGTTTCCCCTTCTTCTTCTTCTGGAGGTCACCTGTTGCCAAATTTCTTCACCGTCCTCCTGTCCCCACTGCGCAGCCTGCTCTGAATCTTCAGAACCTTGTGCCTGTAGAAGTCCGTATGTGTTCATTGTTTATTATGTTTTATTATGTATTATGTTTTAAAGCACTGCTGTCAGCATTCTGCATCTGACTGGCCATTGCATGCAGAGTGTAATAAATTAAAACAGTGTTTAATTGTATAGTAGCGTAATAGTAGGCATTTGGATATGCATATAGGCTGTTAGAATTTGTTTGTATACGAATATATACTTGTTACGTTAAAAAGGTTTTTGGTTTATTCTTTTAGTATATGCATTAGACTTATTACGTTAATTTATTTAATACAAAATATTCCCTATTTTGTTTTCAAAGAAATTACTGCCTGTGTGTTAATCCTTTGAATGGACGGCTGTATCCATGTTCTCCCAAGGGGTAACAGAGCTAGTCTGTTATGGGGAGTCCTCTGCAGGTCAGAGACAATCTCCCTGGTAAAAGTCAGGGCTTGATGAGTCTCGGCAGACTCTCCGTCACATCGCGAATCTTAGCCTGTATGGTAGAATATGGAATTATTCTTTATTCCTCATGACAGCAGTAAAACAAAATCGACACAAATATAGTGCTGCTCCAAAACTTTGAATTGCTGAGCTACAGCAGGACCTGGGGACAGATCCTGCAACCCTCATGGGTTCAATAGGATTAAGTGTCTGAGTAAGGACTCCTTGCTGTGTAAAGGTTTCAGGATCAAACCTTAGGCTCCTGCTGATAGGTTTCTGCATGCTCCCAAGAATAAAGTAAAGGAAGGCGAGAACCCAGGCAGATGGAGTGGGAGATAGACCCATATCAAACTAGTGCAGAGAAGCTGAGAGATGGTGGTAGGCGCTGTTGAGCATGATTTCAGGCGTCTAATCTGAGACGTATGTGCAATTATTTGTAAAATACACAACAATAAAAACGAATAACCCCTGCTGCACCTCTTCTCCACAACGCCTCCTGCTGTTACCCCAAAATTCAGCCATACGGCACCCCACAAGGGCCTTCCTATCCTAATACCGAATTGTACACAGTTTCGTTATGTAACAGGAGGTGGCCTGCCCTAGAGGAATTGCCTGACTTTTACCTGTCCCCGCCCCCGGGGAAATGACCCCCCTTGGGTCTGCCAGCTGGGCAGGGCGCAGGAGAGGAGCTGCTGGGAGACATGGAGGGAAAGGAGCCGAAGTGAAGGGAGGGGGCAGTAGTATGGGCCACAGGGTAGGGACATCAGACTGGGGGTGGTGCAAGTTGGTACCGAGGGCCAGAGCCTGATCCCGGTGGGAGTGGCAGGGTTCAGCATTTGGCCCCATCTTTATAGGGAACCAAGCCCAGAGCCTAAAGACTGTAGGGGGTCACATGATTCCTGTGATGGACCCCCCTGGATACTCCACCCCTGGAAGGAGCCCTGCTCTTCCATTGGGCCACAGATGCAGCAAAGGACTCGATCACTGCACTGCCACCAATGGGAATGGAAGGAAACAGGCACCAAACCTGGAATGACAAGTTGGACCCATGTCTCTCTGTCCCCGAGGGCTGAGCATCCAAGAGGCCAGAGAGCTGTGGAGCCAGAACAGGCCCCAGGAGTGCTGGCTCCTGACCGACGTGAACACAGCCAAGGTGGGGCAGCTGAGGGCACTTAGCCAGGGAATTGTATGAGCTCAGCACAGGAGCTCCCTGCAGCAGCTGCATCCTAGATCCAGGACGGAGTCTGCTACTTATTCCCAACTTGTGTAGTTCCTCCTTCAGCTCTGGAGGGAGGCTGGTACGGAGGGGCCCAGGTTGCAGTCTCGCTAACGGCTGAGGTTTGTGTGGTGCATGGGTTCACTGCTGCTAGGTAGGCGTAAAAAGAATCCCTGGGAGGGTGAGTTAATGCAGGATCGTATCTCTAGGGTCTTGGGTCCTTGTGCAGTCTCCATGACTGATATGTGACTGTCTGAGAAGGGTGCCATTACTGCTCCATAGGCTGGGTTGGCCTTAGGGGTGGGCAATGTGGGCAACTGCCCAGGGAACCTGGTTGTGGCGGGGCAGGGGGAGACGCCATAGGTGTGTGCTGCCGGCAGGCAGGGGAGACCACCGGACCAGGGGGATGAGGTGGACGAGGCACAATGAGTGACAGCAGTGAGTACTGCATAGAGGCAGAGTTGGGGGACATGGGACCATTGCCCCCCTAAAGTCACAGCGGCAATACATGGGGGGACACCCAGATTTCTCCCTGCTTCCTGCCTGTGGAGGACTAGTCAGTGACGGGAGAGGTGAGGGTTAAAGACGCAGAGAACCAAGTGCTCTGCGCATCCCCAGGTCACTTTCCCCACCTGGGCTGTGCTGCTCTCCTGCTCTCCCCTTATGCAGCTAACCTGGAGAAACTGACCTGGCTGTACAGGAGTGCCCGGAATTGCTGCTTGCTCCTCCCCTCCCAGCCCCCTCGAGGGGCACGGAGGAATGTTCGACGGCAGCTGAGCAGCAACGCCGGGTGCTCGGGGTGTCAGTTCACTTTCCCCACGTGGGCACAGAATGGGGTGCAGAAGGGATTGGTGGAGAAGGGGCCCCAGGAAGGGTTTGGGAGACGGGGCGCAGTGATTCAGAGCATTTTTCCGGTGCTCTCTCTAAGCTGAAAACGCTGTTCAGCACTAGGTGCTGTCCAGTATCAGTGTCGCTGATCTGTCACCATGAGCTGATGCAGGGAGAGATCGAGAGTTGGGCCTATGTAAATGAGTGAAATTGGAGTGGTGACAGTGAAATAGCATGATAAGGTGCTTATAAATGTGTAATATGTTTGGTAATTAGAAGATGTTAATAGTTAATATAATTTTATGCGGTTAGAGTTAGGGAAAACAAAATGATGGCTGTAAGGAATCAGAGCTGTGAAAACCAAAATGGAGGCCTTAGAATGGTTTGACCAATGGCAATCGGGTAGACTGGGGTGAAATAAAGATCACTCCAACACCTGAAGGGAGGGGTCAGTCAGGTGGAACACAGGTCTTCAAGTAGATCCAGCTCTAAAGGCGCAGGTTTTCAACCAGGTCCAGATTCTAAAAGGCTTGAAGCTGATTAGTGGGTTAACTATATACATAAGGCAGAGAGCTGACAGGCTTCAGACTGTCCATGTCACACAAGTGGAGGGCTCTGGAGTGAGTGAGAAGAACAGCAGAGGAAACGTTGGAAGAGAAGATTAAGAAGACGAAGAAGAAGAATATCTAAACGAGCTAAAACACTTGAAGAAGCAAAGCTGATACCAGCTGCAGGAGGCCGAACAGAAAGACCTAGACAGAGCAAAGGGAAAGAAGCCATCAGAGAAAGTAAGCATGATGATTTTAGTAGAAGACTGCAATTGAAACAGGTATTTGTATCAGACTTCGTAAAGCTGAATCACAGAATAACAGAGTTGGAAGGGTCCTCTGGAGGCCATCTAGTCCAACCCCCTGCCCACAGCAGGACCAATCCCAACTAAATCATCCCAGCCAGGATGTCAAGCTTGACCTTAAAAACTTCTAAGGAAGGGGATTCCACCACCTCCCTAGGTTACGCATTCCAGTGTTTCACCACCCTCCTAGTGAAAAAGTTTTTCCTAATAGCCAACCTAAATCTCCCCCACTGCAACTTGAGACCATTACTCCTTGTTCTGTCATCTGCTACCACTGAGAACAGTCTAGATCCATCCTCTTTGGATCCACCTCTCAGGTAGTTGAAAGCAGCTATCAAATCCCCAGTCATTCTTCTCTTCCATACACTAAACAATCCTAGTTCCCTCAGCCTCTCCTCATAAGTCATGTGTTCCAGACCCCTTATCATTTTTGTTGCCCTTCGCTGGACTCTCTCCAATTTCTCCACATCCTTCTTGTAGAGTGGGGCCCAAAACTGGACACAGTACTCCAGATGAGGCCTCACCAGTGTCGAATAGAAGGGAACGATCATGTCCCTCGATCTGCTGGCAATGCCCCTATTTATACATCCCAAAGTGCCATTGGCCTTCTTGGCAACAAGGGCACACTGCTGACTCATATCCAGCTTCTCGTCCACTGTCACCCCTAGGTCCTTCTCTGCAGAACTGCTGCCTAGCCAATCGTTCCCTAATCTGTAGCGGTGCATTGGGTTCTTCCGTCCTAAGTGCAGGACTCTGCGCTTGTCCTTGTTGAACCTCATCGGATTTCTTTGGGCCCAATCCTCCAATTTGTCTCGGTCCCTCTATATCCTATCCCTACCCCCCAGCGTATCTACCTCTCCTCCCAGTTTAGTGTCATCTGCAAACTTGCTGAGGGTGCAATCCACACCATCCTCCAGATCATTTATGAAGATATTGAACAAAACCGGCCCCAGGACCGACCCTTGGGGCACTCCCCTAGATACCGGCTGCCAACTAGACATGGAGCCATTGATCACTACCCGTTGAGTCCGACAATCTAGCCAACTTTCTACCCACCTTGTAGTGCATCCATCCAGCCCATACTTCTTTAACTTGCTGACAAGGATACTGTGGGAGACCGTGTCAAAAGCTTTGCTAAAGTCGAGGAACAACATGGCCACTGCTTTCCCTTCATCCACAGAACCAGTTATCGCATCATACGAGGCAATAAGCTTAGTCAGGCAAGACTTTTCCTCGGTGAAGCCATGCTGACTGTTCCTGAACACCTTCTTCTCGTCTAAGTGCTTGAGAATTGATTCCTTGAGGACGTGCTCCATGATTTTTCCGGGGACTGAGGTGAGGCTGACCGGCCTGTAGTTCCCAGGATCCTCCTTCTTCCCTTTTTTAACGATTGGCACTACATTAGCCTTTTTCCAGTCTTCTGGGATTTCCCCCGATCGCCATGAATTTTCAAAGATAATGGCCAATGGCTCTGCAATCACATCCGCCAATTCCTTTAGCACTCTCGGATGGAACGCATGCGGCCCCATGGACTTGTGCACGTCCAGCTTCTCTAAATAGTCTCGAACCAGGTCTTTCTCCAGCGGGCTGGTCGCCTCCTCCCCATGCTCTGCTGCCCAGTGCAGTAGTCTGGGAGCTGACCTTGTTCGTGAAGACAGAGGCAAAAAAGCATTGAGTACATTAGCTTTTTCCACATCCCCTGTCAATAGGTTGCCTCCCTCATTCAGTAAGCTGCCTACACTTTCCTTGGCTTTCTTCTTATTGCCAACATACCTGAAGAAACCCTTCTTGTTACGCTTAAGATCCCTCGCTAGCTGCAACTCCAGGTGTGATTTAGCCTTCCTGATTTCATTCCTACATGCCCAAGCAATATTTATATACTCATCCCTGCTCATATGTCCAATCTTCCACTTCTTGTAAGCTTCTTTTTTGTGTTTAAGATCAGCAAGGCTTTCACTGTTAAGCCAAAGCTGGTCGCCTGCCATAGTTACTATTCTTTCTACACATCGGGATGGTTTGTCCCTGTAACCTCCATAAGGATTCTTTAAAATACAGCCAGCTCTCCTGGACTCCTTTCCCCCTCATGTTATTCTCCCAGGGGATCTTGCCCATCAGTTCCCTGAGGGAGTCAAAGTCTGCTTTTCTGAAGTCCAGGGTCCGTATTCTGCTGCTTTCCTTTCTTCCTTGTGTCAGGATCCTGAACTCGACCATCTCATGGTCACTGCCTCCCAGGTTCCCATCCACTTTTGCTTCCCCTACTAATTCTTCCCGGTTTGTGTGCAGCAGGTTAGAAGAGCTCCGCTCCTAGTTGGTTCCTCCAGCACTTGCACCAGGAAATTGTCCCCTACAGTTTCCAAAAACTTCCTGGATTGTCTGTGCACCGCTATATTGCTCTCCCAGCAGATATCAGGATGATTGAAGTCGCCCATGAGAACCAGGGCGTGTGATCTAGTAGCTTCTGCGAGTTGCCGGAAGAAAGCCTCGTCCACCTCATCCCCCTGGTCCGGTGGTCTATAGCAGACTCCCACCACGACATCACCCTTGTTGCTCAGGCTTCTAAACTTAATCCAGAGACTCTCAGGTTTTTCTGCCGTTTCATACTTGAGCTCTGAGCAGTCATACTGCTCCCTTACGTACAGTGCAACTCCCCCACCTTTTCTGGCCCCCCTGTCCTTCCTGAACAGTTTATACCAATCCATGACAGTACTCCTATCATGTGCGTTATCCCACCAAGTCTCTGTTATTCCAATCACATCATAATTCCCTGACTTTGCCAGGACCTCCAGTTCTCCCTGCTTGTTTCCCAGGCTTTGTGCATTTGTGTATAGGCACTTGAGATAACCCGCTGATCGCCCCTCGTTCTCAGTATGAGGCAGGAGCCCTCCCCTCTCACACGCTCCTGCTCGTGCTTCCTCCCGGTATCCCGCTTCCCCACTTACCTCAGGGCTTTGGTCTCCTTCCCCCGGTAAACCTAGTTTAAAGCCCTCCTCACTAGGTTAGCCAGCCTGCTCGCAAAGATGCTCTTCCCCCTCTTCGTAAGATGGAGCAGGTCTCTGCCTAGCACTCCTTCTTGGAACACCATCCCATGGTTGAAGACTCCAAAGCCTTCTCTCCGGCATCACCTGCGTTGCCATTCATTGACTTCCACGAGTCGACAATCCCTACCCCGGCTTTTTCCTTCCACGGGGGGATGGACGAGAACACCACTTGCGCCTCATACTCCTTTATCCTCCATCCCAGAGCCACGTAGTCCGCAGTGATCCGCTCAAGGTCATTCTTGGCGGTATCATTGGTGCCCAGGTGAAGAAGCAGGAAGGGGTAGCGATCCGAGGGCTTGATGAGTCTCGGCAGTCTCTCCGTCACATCGCGAATCCTAGCCCCTGGCAAGCAGCAGACTTCTCGGTTTTCCCAGCCAGGGCGACAGATAGATGACTCAGTCCCCCTGAGGAGAGATCCCCCGACCACCACCACCCGCCTCCTTCTCCTGGGAGTGGTGGTTGTGGAACCCCCAACCTTAGGACAGTGCATCTCATGCCTTTCAACTGGTGGAGTCTCCTTCTGCTCCCTTCCCCCAGACATAGCATCAGGGCCACTCCCCGCAATGGTACCTGTGGCGAGAACATGAAAACGGTTACTTACCAAAATCTGCGTTGCTGGTACATGGACGTTTCCCCTTCTTCTTCTTCTGGAGGTCACCTGTTGCCAAATTTCTTCACCGTCCTCCTGTCCCCACTGCGCAGCCTGCTCTGAATCTTCAGAACCTTGTGCCTGTAGAAGTCCGTATGTGTTCATTGTTTATTATGTTTTATTATGTATTATGTTTTAAAGCACT
Organism: Lepidochelys kempii; assembly: GCF_965140285.1. Lineage (NCBI taxonomy): Eukaryota > Metazoa > Chordata > Testudines > Cheloniidae > Lepidochelys > Lepidochelys kempii. Next base: position 72,634,368 of record NC_136390.1, on the reverse strand, counting down.
GCTGTCAGCATTCTGCATCTGACTGGCCATTGCATGCAGAGTGTAATAAATTAAAACAGTGTTTAATTGTATAGTAGCGTAATAGTAGGCATTTGGATATGCATATAGGCTGTTAGAATTTGTTTGTATACGAATATATACTTGTTACGTTAAAAAGGTTTTTGGTTTATTCTTTTAGTATATGCATTAGACTTATTACGTTAATTTATTTAATACAAAATATTCCCTATTTTGTTTTCAAAGAAATTACTGCCTGTGTGTTAATCCTTTGAATGGACGGCTGTATCCATGTTCTCCCAAGGGGTAACAGAGCTAGTCTGTTATGGGGAGTCCTCTGCAGGTCAGAGACAAACTCCCTGGTAAAAGTCAGGGCTTGATGAGTCTCGGCAGACTCTCCGTCACATCGCGAATCTTAGCCTGTATGGTAGAATATAGAATTATTCTTTATTCCTCATGACAGCAGTAAAACAAAATCGACACAAATATAGTGCTGCTCCAAAACTTTGAATTGCTGAGCTACAGCAGGACCTGGGGACAGATCCTGCAACCCTCATGGGTTCAATAGGATTAAGTGTCTGAGTAAGGACTCCTTGCTGTGTAAAGGTTTCAGGATCAAACCTTAGGCTCCTGCTGATAGGTTTCTGCATGCTCCCAAGAATAAAGTAAAGGAAGGCGAGAACCCAGGCAGATGGAGTGGGAGATAGACCCATATCAAACTAGTGCAGAGAAGCTGAGAGATGGTGGTAGGCGCTGTTGAGCATGATTTCAGGCGTCTAATCTGAGACGTATGTGCAATTATTTGTAAAATACACAACAATAAAAACGAATAACCCCTGCTGCACCTCTTCTCCACAACGCCTCCTGCTGTTACCCCAAAATTCAGCCATACGGCACCCCACAAGGGCCTTCCTATCCTAATACCGAATTGTACACAGTTTCGTTATGTAACAGGAGGTGGCCTGCCCTAGAGGAATTGCCTGACTTTTACCTGTCCCCGCCCCCGGGGAAATGACCCCCCTTGGGTCTGCCAGCTGGGCAGGGCGCAGGAGAGGAGCTGCTGGGAGACATGGAGGGAAAGGAGCCGAAGTGAAGGGAGGGGGCAGTAGTATGGGCCACAGGGTAGGGACATCAGACTGGGGGTGGTGCAAGTTGGTACCGAGGGCCAGAGCCTGATCCCGGTGGGAGTGGCAGGGTTCAGCATTTGGCCCCATCTTTATAGGGAACCAAGCCCAGAGCCTAAAGACTGTAGGGGGTCACATGATTCCTGTGATGGACCCCCCTGGATACTCCACCCCTGGAAGGAGCCCTGCTCTTCCATTGGGCCACAGATGCAGCAAAGGACTCGATCACTGCACTGCCACCAATGGGAATGGAAGGAAACAGGCACCAAACCTGGAATGACAAGTTGGACCCATGTCTCTCTGTCCCCGAGGGCTGAGCATCCAAGAGGCCAGAGAGCTGTGGAGCCAGAACAGGCCCCAGGAGTGCTGGCTCCTGACCGACGTGAACACAGCCAAGGTGGGGCAGCTGAGGGCACTTAGCCAGGGAATTGTATGAGCTCAGCACAGGAGCTCCCTGCAGCAGCTGCATCCTAGATCCAGGACGGAGTCTGCTACTTATTCCCAACTTGTGTAGTTCCTCCTTCAGCTCTGGAGGGAGGCTGGTACGGAGGGGCCCAGGTTGCAGTCTCGCTAACGGCTGAGGTTTGTGTGGTGCATGGGTTCACTGCTGCTAGGTAGGCGTAAAAAGAATCCCTGGGAGGGTGAGTTAATGCAGGATCGTATCTCTAGGGTCTTGGGTCCTTGTGCAGTCTCCATGACTGATATGTGACTGTCTGAGAAGGGTGCCATTACTGCTCCATAGGCTGGGTTGGCCTTAGGGGTGGGCAATGTGGGCAACTGCCCAGGGAACCTGGTTGTGGCGGGGCAGGGGGAGACGCCATAGGTGTGTGCTGCCGGCAGGCAGGGGAGACCACCGGACCAGGGGGATGAGGTGGACGAGGCACAATGAGTGACAGCAGTGAGTACTGCATAGAGGCAGAGTTGGGGGACATGGGACCATTGCCCCCCTAAAGTCACAGCGGCAATACATGGGGGGACACCCAGATTTCTCCCTGCTTCCTGCCTGTGGAGGACTAGTCAGTGACGGGAGAGGTGAGGGTTAAAGACGCAGAGAACCAAGTGCTCTGCGCATCCCCAGGTCACTTTCCCCACCTGGGCTGTGCTGCTCTCCTGCTCTCCCCTTATGCAGCTAACCTGGAGAAACTGACCTGGCTGTACAGGAGTGCCCGGAATTGCTGCTTGCTCCTCCCCTCCCAGCCCCCTCGAGGGGCACGGAGGAATGTTCGACGGCAGCTGAGCAGCAACGCCGGGTGCTCGGGGTGTCAGTTCACTTTCCCCACGTGGGCACAGAATGGGGTGCAGAAGGGATTGGTGGAGAAGGGGCCCCAGGAAGGGTTTGGGAGACGGGGCGCAGTGATTCAGAGCATTTTTCCGGTGCTCTCTCTAAGCTGAAAACGCTGTTCAGCACTAGGTGCTGTCCAGTATCAGTGTCGCTGATCTGTCACCATGAGCTGATGCAGGGAGAGATCGAGAGTTGGGCCTATGTAAATGAGTGAAATTGGAGTGGTGACAGTGAAATAGCATGATAAGGTGCTTATAAATGTGTAATATGTTTGGTAATTAGAAGATGTTAATAGTTAATATAATTTTATGCGGTTAGAGTTAGGGAAAACAAAATGATGGCTGTAAGGAATCAGAGCTGTGAAAACCAAAATGGAGGCCTTAGAATGGTTTGACCAATGGCAATCGGGTAGACTGGGGTGAAATAAAGATCACTCCAACACCTGAAGGGAGGGGTCAGTCAGGTGGAACACAGGTCTTCAAGTAGATCCAGCTCTAAAGGCGCAGGTTTTCAACCAGGTCCAGATTCTAAAAGGCTTGAAGCTGATTAGTGGGTTAACTATATACATAAGGCAGAGAGCTGACAGGCTTCAGACTGTCCATGTCACACAAGTGGAGGGCTCTGGAGTGAGTGAGAAGAACAGCAGAGGAAACGTTGGAAGAGAAGATTAAGAAGACGAAGAAGAAGAATATCTAAACGAGCTAAAACACTTGAAGAAGCAAAGCTGATACCAGCTGCAGGAGGCCGAACAGAAAGACCTAGACAGAGCAAAGGGAAAGAAGCCATCAGAGAAAGTAAGCATGATGATTTTAGTAGAAGACTGCAATTGAAACAGGTATTTGTATCAGACTTCGTAAAGCTGAATCACAGAATAACAGAGTTGGAAGGGTCCTCTGGAGGCCATCTAGTCCAACCCCCTGCCCACAGCAGGACCAATCCCAACTAAATCATCCCAGCCAGGATGTCAAGCTTGACCTTAAAAACTTCTAAGGAAGGGGATTCCACCACCTCCCTAGGTTACGCATTCCAGTGTTTCACCACCCTCCTAGTGAAAAAGTTTTTCCTAATAGCCAACCTAAATCTCCCCCACTGCAACTTGAGACCATTACTCCTTGTTCTGTCATCTGCTACCACTGAGAACAGTCTAGATCCATCCTCTTTGGATCCACCTCTCAGGTAGTTGAAAGCAGCTATCAAATCCCCAGTCATTCTTCTCTTCCATACACTAAACAATCCTAGTTCCCTCAGCCTCTCCTCATAAGTCATGTGTTCCAGACCCCTTATCATTTTTGTTGCCCTTCGCTGGACTCTCTCCAATTTCTCCACATCCTTCTTGTAGAGTGGGGCCCAAAACTGGACACAGTACTCCAGATGAGGCCTCACCAGTGTCGAATAGAAGGGAACGATCATGTCCCTCGATCTGCTGGCAATGCCCCTATTTATACATCCCAAAGTGCCATTGGCCTTCTTGGCAACAAGGGCACACTGCTGACTCATATCCAGCTTCTCGTCCACTGTCACCCCTAGGTCCTTCTCTGCAGAACTGCTGCCTAGCCAATCGTTCCCTAATCTGTAGCGGTGCATTGGGTTCTTCCGTCCTAAGTGCAGGACTCTGCGCTTGTCCTTGTTGAACCTCATCGGATTTCTTTGGGCCCAATCCTCCAATTTGTCTCGGTCCCTCTATATCCTATCCCTACCCCCCAGCGTATCTACCTCTCCTCCCAGTTTAGTGTCATCTGCAAACTTGCTGAGGGTGCAATCCACACCATCCTCCAGATCATTTATGAAGATATTGAACAAAACCGGCCCCAGGACCGACCCTTGGGGCACTCCCCTAGATACCGGCTGCCAACTAGACATGGAGCCATTGATCACTACCCGTTGAGTCCGACAATCTAGCCAACTTTCTACCCACCTTGTAGTGCATCCATCCAGCCCATACTTCTTTAACTTGCTGACAAGGATACTGTGGGAGACCGTGTCAAAAGCTTTGCTAAAGTCGAGGAACAACATGGCCACTGCTTTCCCTTCATCCACAGAACCAGTTATCGCATCATACGAGGCAATAAGCTTAGTCAGGCAAGACTTTTCCTCGGTGAAGCCATGCTGACTGTTCCTGAACACGTTCTTCTCGTCTAAGTGCTTGAGAATTGATTCCTTGAGGACGTGCTCCATGATTTTTCCGGGGACTGAGGTGAGGCTGACCGGCCTGTAGTTCCCAGGATCCTCCTTCTTCCCTTTTTTAACGATTGGCACTACATTAGCCTTTTTCCAGTCTTCTGGGATTTCCCCCGATCGCCATGAATTTTCAAAGATAATGGCCAATGGCTCTGCAATCACATCCGCCAATTCCTTTAGCACTCTCGGATGGAACGCATGCGGCCCCATGGACTTGTGCACGTCCAGCTTCTCTAAATAGTCTCGAACCAGGTCTTTCTCCAGCGGGCTGGTCGCCTCCTCCCCATGCTCTGCTGCCCAGTGCAGTAGTCTGGGAGCTGACCTTGTTCGTGAAGACAGAGGCAAAAAAGCATTGAGTACATTAGCTTTTTCCACATCCCCTGTCAATAGGTTGCCTCCCTCATTCAGTAAGCTGCCTACACTTTCCTTGGCTTTCTTCTTATTGCCAACATACCTGAAGAAACCCTTCTTGTTACGCTTAAGATCCCTCGCTAGCTGCAACTCCAGGTGTGATTTAGCCTTCCTGATTTCATTCCTACATGCCCAAGCAATATTTATATACTCATCCCTGCTCATATGTCCAATCTTCCACTTCTTGTAAGCTTCTTTTTTGTGTTTAAGATCAGCAAGGCTTTCACTGTTAAGCCAAAGCTGGTCGCCTGCCATAGTTACTATTCTTTCTACACATCGGGATGGTTTGTCCCTGTAACCTCCATAAGGATTCTTTAAAATACAGCCAGCTCTCCTGGACTCCTTTCCCCCTCATGTTATTCTCCCAGGGGATCTTGCCCATCAGTTCCCTGAGGGAGTCAAAGTCTGCTTTTCTGAAGTCCAGGGTCCGTATTCTGCTGCTTTCCTTTCTTCCTTGTGTCAGGATCCTGAACTCGACCATCTCATGGTCACTGCCTCCCAGGTTCCCATCCACTTTTGCTTCCCCTACTAATTCTTCCCGGTTTGTGTGCAGCAGGTTAGAAGAGCTCCGCTCCTAGTTGGTTCCTCCAGCACTTGCACCAGGAAATTGTCCCCTACAGTTTCCAAAAACTTCCTGGATTGTCTGTGCACCGCTATATTGCTCTCCCAGCAGATATCAGGATGATTGAAGTCGCCCATGAGAACCAGGGCGTGTGATCTAGTAGCTTCTGCGAGTTGCCGGAAGAAAGCCTCGTCCACCTCATCCCCCTGGTCCGGTGGTCTATAGCAGACTCCCACCACGACATCACCCTTGTTGCTCAGGCTTCTAAACTTAATCCAGAGACTCTCAGGTTTTTCTGCCGTTTCATACTTGAGCTCTGAGCAGTCATACTGCTCCCTTACGTACAGTGCAACTCCCCCACCTTTTCTGGCCCCCCTGTCCTTCCTGAACAGTTTATACCAATCCATGACAGTACTCCTATCATGTGCGTTATCCCACCAAGTCTCTGTTATTCCAATCACATCATAATTCCCTGACTTTGCCAGGACCTCCAGTTCTCCCTGCTTGTTTCCCAGGCTTTGTGCATTTGTGTATAGGCACTTGAGATAACCCGCTGATCGCCCCTCGTTCTCAGTATGAGGCAGGAGCCCTCCCCTCTCACACGCTCCTGCTCGTGCTTCCTCCCGGTATCCCGCTTCCCCACTTACCTCAGGGCTTTGGTCTCCTTCCCCCGGTAAACCTAGTTTAAAGCCCTCCTCACTAGGTTAGCCAGCCTGCTCGCAAAGATGCTCTTCCCCCTCTTCGTAAGATGGAGCAGGTCTCTGCCTAGCACTCCTTCTTGGAACACCATCCCATGGTTGAAGACTCCAAAGCCTTCTCTCCGGCATCACCTGCGTTGCCATTCATTGACTTCCACGAGTCGACAATCCCTACCCCGGCTTTTTCCTTCCACGGGGGGATGGACGAGAACACCACTTGCGCCTCATACTCCTTTATCCTCCATCCCAGAGCCACGTAGTCCGCAGTGATCCGCTCAAGATCATTCTTGGCGGTATCATTGGTGCCCAGGTGAAGAAGCAGGAAGGGGTAGCGATCCGAGGGCTTGATGAGTCTCGGCAGTCTCTCCGTCACATCGCGAATCCTAGCCCCTGGCAAGCAGCAGACTTCTCGGTTTTCCCAGCCAGGGCGACAGATAGATGACTCAGTCCCCCTGAGGAGAGATCCCCCGACCACCACCACCCGCCTCCTTCTCCTGGGAGTGGTGGTTGTGGAACCCCCAACCTTAGGACAGTGCATCTCATGCCTTTCAACTGGTGGAGTCTCCTTCTGCTCCCTTCCCCCAGACATAGCATCAGGGCCACTCCCCGCAATGGTACCTGTGGCGAGAACATGAAAACGGTTACTTACCAAAATCTGCGTTGCTGGTACATGGACGTTTCCCCTTCTTCTTCTTCTGGAGGTCACCTGTTGCCAAATTTCTTCACCGTCCTCCTGTCCCCACTGCGCAGCCTGCTCTGAATCTTCAGAACCTTGTGCCTGTAGAAGTCCGTATGTGTTCATTGTTTATTATGTTTTATTATGTATTATGTTTTAAAGCACTGCTGTCAGCATTCTGCATCTGACTGGCCATTGCATGCAGAGTGTAATAAATTAAAACAGTGTTTAATTGTATAGTAGCGTAATAGTAGGCATTTGGATATGCATATAGGCTGTTAGAATTTGTTTGTATACGAATATATACTTGTTACGTTAAAAAGGTTTTTGGTTTATTCTTTTAGTATATGCATTAGACTTATTACGTTAATTTATTTAATACAAAATATTCCCTATTTTGTTTTCAAAGAAATTACTGCCTGTGTGTTAATCCTTTGAATGGACGGCTGTATCCATGTTCTCCCAAGGGGTAACAGAGCTAGTCTGTTATGGGGAGTCCTCTGCAGGTCAGAGACAATCTCCCTGGTAAAAGTCAGGGCTTGATGAGTCTCGGCAGACTCTCCGTCACATCGCGAATCTTAGCCTGTATGGTAGAATATGGAATTATTCTTTATTCCTCATGACAGCAGTAAAACAAAATCGACACAAATATAGTGCTGCTCCAAAACTTTGAATTGCTGAGCTACAGCAGGACCTGGGGACAGATCCTGCAACCCTCATGGGTTCAATAGGATTAAGTGTCTGAGTAAGGACTCCTTGCTGTGTAAAGGTTTCAGGATCAAACCTTAGGCTCCTGCTGATAGGTTTCTGCATGCTCCCAAGAATAAAGTAAAGGAAGGCGAGAACCCAGGCAGATGGAGTGGGAGATAGACCCATATCAAACTAGTGCAGAGAAGCTGAGAGATTGTGGTAGGCGCTGTTGAGCATGATTTCAGGCGTCTAATCTGAGACGTATGTGCAATTATTTGTAAAATACACAACAATAAAAACGAATAACCCCTGCTGCACCTCTTCTCCACAACACCTCCTGCTGTTACCCCAAAATTCAGCCATACGGCACCCCACAAGGGCCTTCCTATCCTAATACCGAATTGTACACAGTTTCGTTATGTAACAGGAGGTGGCCTGCCCTAGAGGAATTGCCTGACTTTTACCTGTCCCCGCCCCCGGGGAAATGACCCCCCTTGGGTCTGCCAGCTGGGCAGGGCGCAGGAGAGGAGCTGCTGGGAGACATGGAGGGAAAGGAGCCGAAGTGAAGGGAGGGGGCAGTAGTATGGGCCACAGGGTAGGGACATCAGACTGGGGGTGGTGCAAGTTGGTACCGAGGGCCAGAGCCTGATCCCGGTGGGAGTGGCAGGGTTCAGCATTTGGCCCCATCTTTATAGGGAACCAAGCCCAGAGCCTAAAGACTGTAGGGGGTCACATGATTCCTGTGATGGACCCCCCTGGATACTCCACCCCTGGAAGGAGCCCTGCTCTTCCATTGGGCCACAGATGCAGCAAAGGACTCGATCACTGCACTGCCACCAATGGGAATGGAAGGAAACAGGCACCAAACCTGGAATGACAAGTTGGACCCATGTCTCTCTGTCCCCGAGGGCTGAGCATCCAAGAGGCCAGAGAGCTGTGGAGCCAGAACAGGCCCCAGGAGTGCTGGCTCCTGACCGACGTGAACACAGCCAAGGTGGGGCAGCTGAGGGCACTTAGCCAGGGAATTGTATGAGCTCAGCACAGGAGCTCCCTGCAGCAGCTGCATCCTAGATCCAGGACGGAGTCTGCTACTTATTCCCAACTTGTGTAGTTCCTCCTTCAGCTCTGGAGGGAGGCTGGTACGGAGGGGCCCAGGTTGCAGTCTCGCTAACGGCTGAGGTTTGTGTGGTGCATGGGTTCACTGCTGCTAGGTAGGCGTAAAAAGAATCCCTGGGAGGGTGAGTTAATGCAGGATCGTATCTCTAGGGTCTTGGGTCCTTGTGCAGTCTCCATGACTGATATGTGACTGTCTGAGAAGGGTGCCATTACTGCTCCATAGGCTGGGTTGGCCTTAGGGGTGGGCAATGTGGGCAACTGCCCAGGGAACCTGGTTGTGGCGGGGCAGGGGGAGACGCCATAGGTGTGTGCTGCCGGCAGGCAGGGGAGACCACCGGACCAGGGGGATGAGGTGGACGAGGCACAATGAGTGACAGCAGTGAGTACTGCATAGAGGCAGAGTTGGGGGACATGGGACCATTGCCCCCCTAAAGTCACAGCGGCAATACATGGGGGGACACCCAGATTTCTCCCTGCTTCCTGCCTGTGGAGGACTAGTCAGTGACGGGAGAGGTGAGGGTTAAAGACGCAGAGAACCAAGTGCTCTGCGCATCCCCAGGTCACTTTCCCCACCTGGGCTGTGCTGCTCTCCTGCTCTCCCCTTATGCAGCTAACCTGGAGAAACTGACCTGGCTGTACAGGAGTGCCCGGAATTGCTGCTTGCTCCTCCCCTCCCAGCCCCCTCGAGGGGCACGGAGGAATGTTCGACGGCAGCTGAGCAGCAACGCCGGGTGCTCGGGGTGTCAGTTCACTTTCCCCACGTGGGCACAGAATGGGGTGCAGAAGGGATTGGTGGAGAAGGGGCCCCAGGAAGGGTTTGGGAGACGGGGCGCAGTGATTCAGAGCATTTTTCCGGTGCTCTCTCTAAGCTGAAAACGCTGTTCAGCACTAGGTGCTGTCCAGTATCAGTGTCGCTGATCTGTCACCATGAGCTGATGCAGGGAGAGATCGAGAGTTGGGCCTATGTAAATGAGTGAAATTGGAGTGGTGACAGTGAAATAGCATGATAAGGTGCTTATAAATGTGTAATATGTTTGGTAATTAGAAGATGTTAATAGTTAATATAATTTTATGCGGTTAGAGTTAGGGAAAACAAAATGATGGCTGTAAGGAATCAGAGCTGTGAAAACCAAAATGGAGGCCTTAGAATGGTTTGACCAATGGCAATCGGGTAGACTGGGGTGAAATAAAGATCACTCCAACACCTGAAGGGAGGGGTCAGTCAGGTGGAACACAGGTCTTCAAGTAGATCCAGCTCTAAAGGCGCAGGTTTTCAACCAGGTCCAGATTCTAAAAGGCTTGAAGCTGATTAGTGGGTTAACTATATACATAAGGCAGAGAGCTGACAGGCTTCAGACTGTCCATGTCACACAAGTGGAGGGCTCTGGAGTGAGTGAGAAGAACAGCAGAGGAAACGTTGGAAGAGAAGATTAAGAAGACGAAGAAGAAGAATATCTAAACGAGCTAAAACACTTGAAGAAGCAAAGCTGATACCAGCTGCAGGAGGCCGAACAGAAAGACCTAGACAGAGCAAAGGGAAAGAAGCCATCAGAGAAAGTAAGCATGATGATTTTAGTAGAAGACTGCAATTGAAACAGGTATTTGTATCAGACTTCGTAAAGCTGAATCACAGAATAACAGAGTTGGAAGGGTCCTCTGGAGGCCATCTAGTCCAACCCCCTGCCCACAGCAGGACCAATCCCAACTAAATCATCCCAGCCAGGATGTCAAGCTTGACCTTAAAAACTTCTAAGGAAGGGGATTCCACCACCTCCCTAGGTTACGCATTCCAGTGTTTCACCACCCTCCTAGTGAAAAAGTTTTTCCTAATAGCCAACCTAAATCTCCCCCACTGCAACTTGAGACCATTACTCCTTGTTCTGTCATCTGCTACCACTGAGAACAGTCTAGATCCATCCTCTTTGGATCCACCTCTCAGGTAGTTGAAAGCAGCTATCAAATCCCCAGTCATTCTTCTCTTCCATACACTAAACAATCCTAGTTCCCTCAGCCTCTCCTCATAAGTCATGTGTTCCAGACCCCTTATCATTTTTGTTGCCCTTCGCTGGACTCTCTCCAATTTCTCCACATCCTTCTTGTAGAGTGGGGCCCAAAACTGGACACAGTACTCCAGATGAGGCCTCACCAGTGTCGAATAGAAGGGAACGATCATGTCCCTCGATCTGCTGGCAATGCCCCTATTTATACATCCCAAAGTGCCATTGGCCTTCTTGGCAACAAGGGCACACTGCTGACTCATATCCAGCTTCTCGTCCACTGTCACCCCTAGGTCCTTCTCTGCAGAACTGCTGCCTAGCCAATCGTTCCCTAATCTGTAGCGGTGCATTGGGTTCTTCCGTCCTAAGTGCAGGACTCTGCGCTTGTCCTTGTTGAACCTCATCGGATTTCTTTGGGCCCAATCCTCCAATTTGTCTCGGTCCCTCTATATCCTATCCCTACCCCCCAGCGTATCTACCTCTCCTCCCAGTTTAGTGTCATCTGCAAACTTGCTGAGGGTGCAATCCACACCATCCTCCAGATCATTTATGAAGATATTGAACAAAACCGGCCCCAGGACCGACCCTTGGGGCACTCCCCTAGATACCGGCTGCCAACTAGACATGGAGCCATTGATCACTACCCGTTGAGTCCGACAATCTAGCCAACTTTCTACCCACCTTGTAGTGCATCCATCCAGCCCATACTTCTTTAACTTGCTGACAAGGATACTGTGGGAGACCGTGTCAAAAGCTTTGCTAAAGTCGAGGAACAACATGGCCACTGCTTTCCCTTCATCCACAGAACCAGTTATCGCATCATACGAGGCAATAAGCTTAGTCACGTCCAGCTTCTCTAAATAGTCTCGAACCAGGTCTTTCTCCAGCGGGCTGGTCGCCTCCTCCCCATGCTCTGCTGCCCAGTGCAGTAGTCTGGGAGCTGACCTTGTTCGTGAAGACAGAGGCAAAAAAGCATTGAGTACATTAGCTTTTTCCACATCCCCTGTCAATAGGTTGCCTCCCTCATTCAGTAAGCTGCCTACACTTTCCTTGGCTTTCTTCTTATTGCCAACATACCTGAAGAAACCCTTCTTGTTACGCTTAAGATCCCTCGCTAGCTGCAACTCCAGGTGTGATTTAGCCTTCCTGATTTCATTCCTACATGCCCAAGCAATATTTATATACTCATCCCTGCTCATATGTCCAATCTTCCACTTCTTGTAAGCTTCTTTTTTGTGTTTAAGATCAGCAAGGCTTTCACTGTTAAGCCAAAGCTGGTCGCCTGCCATAGTTACTATTCTTTCTACACATCGGGATGGTTTGTCCCTGTAACCTCCATAAGGATTCTTTAAAATACAGCCAGCTCTCCTGGACTCCTTTCCCCCTCATGTTATTCTCCCAGGGGATCTTGCCCATCAGTTCCCTGAGGGAGTCAAAGTCTGCTTTTCTGAAGTCCAGGGTCCGTATTCTGCTGCTTTCCTTTCTTCCTTGTGTCAGGATCCTGAACTCGACCATCTCATGGTCACTGCCTCCCAGGTTCCCATCCACTTTTGCTTCCCCTACTAATTCTTCCCGGTTTGTGTGCAGCAGGTTAGAAGAGCTCCGCTCCTAGTTGGTTCCTCCAGCACTTGCACCAGGAAATTGTCCCCTACAGTTTCCAAAAACTTCCTGGATTGTCTGTGCACCGCTATATTGCTCTCCCAGCAGATATCAGGATGATTGAAGTCGCCCATGAGAACCAGGGCGTGTGATCTAGTAGCTTCTGCGAGTTGCCGGAAGAAAGCCTCGTCCACCTCATCCCCCTGGTCCGGTGGTCTATAGCAGACTCCCACCACGACATCACCCTTGTTGCTCAGGCTTCTAAACTTAATCCAGAGACTCTCAGGTTTTTCTGCCGTTTCATACTTGAGCTCTGAGCAGTCATACTGCTCCCTTACGTACAGTGCAACTCCCCCACCTTTTCTGGCCCCCCTGTCCTTCCTGAACAGTTTATACCAATCCATGACAGTACTCCTATCATGTGCGTTATCCCACCAAGTCTCTGTTATTCCAATCACATCATAATTCCCTGACTTTGCCAGGACCTCCAGTTCTCCCTGCTTGTTTCCCAGGCTTTGTGCATTTGTGTATAGGCACTTGAGATAACCCGCTGATCACCCCTCGTTCTCAGTATGAGGCAGGAGCCCTCCCCTCTCACACGCTCCTGCTCGTGCTTCCTCCCGGTATCCCGCTTCCCCACTTACCTCAGGGCTTTGGTCTCCTTCCCCCGGTAAACCTAGTTTAAAGCCCTCCTCACTAGGTTAGCCAGCCTGCTCGCAAAGATGCTCTTCCCCCTCTTCGTAAGATGGAGCAGGTCTCTGCCTAGCACTCCTTCTTGGAACACCATCCCATGGTTGAAGACTCCAAAGCCTTCTCTCCGGCATCACCTGCGTTGCCATTCATTGACTTCCACGAGTCGACAATCCCTACCCCGGCTTTTTCCTTCCACGGGGGGATGGACGAGAACACCACTTGCGCCTCATACTCCTTTATCCTCCATCCCAGAGCCACGTAGTCCGCAGTGATCCGCTCAAGGTCATTCTTGGCGGTATCATTGGTGCCCAGGTGAAGAAGCAGGAAGGGGTAGCGATCCGAGGGCTTGATGAGTCTCGGCAGTCTCTCCGTCACATCGCGAATCCTAGCCCCTGGCAAGCAGCAGACTTCTCGGTTTTCCCAGCCAGGGCGACAGATAGATGACTCAGTCCCCCTGAGGAGAGATCCCCCGACCACCACCACCCGCCTCCTTCTCCTGGGAGTGGTGGTTGTGGAACCCCCAACCTTAGGACAGTGCATCTCATGCCTTTCAACTGGTGGAGTCTCCTTCTGCTCCCTTCCCCCAGACATAGCATCAGGGCCACTCCCCGCAATGGTACCTGTGGCGAGAACATGAAAACGGTTACTTACCAAAATCTGCGTTGCTGGTACATGGACGTTTCCCCTTCTTCTTCTTCTGGAGGTCACCTGTTGCCAAATTTCTTCACCGTCCTCCTGTCCCCACTGCGCAGCCTGCTCTGAATCTTCAGAACCTTGTGCCTGTAGAAGTCCGTATGTGTTCATTGTTTATTATGTTTTATTATGTATTATGTTTTAAAGCACTGCTGTCAGCATTCTGCATCTGACTGGCCATTGCATGCAGAGTGTAATAAATTAAAACAGTGTTTAATTGTATAGTAGCGTAATAGTAGGCATTTGGATATGCATATAGGCTGTTAGAATTTGTTTGTATACGAATATATACTTGTTACGTTAAAAAGGTTTTTGGTTTATTCTTTTAGTATATGCATTAGACTTATTACGTTAATTTATTTAATACAAAATATTCCCTATTTTGTTTTCAAAGAAATTACTGCCTGTGTGTTAATCCTTTGAATGGACGGCTGTATCCATGTTCTCCCAAGGGGTAACAGAGCTAGTCTGTTATGGGGAGTCCTCTGCAGGTCAGAGACAATCTCCCTGGTAAAAGTCAGGGCTTGATGAGTCTCGGCAGACTCTCCGTCACATCGCGAATCTTAGCCTGTATGGTAGAATATGGAATTATTCTTTATTCCTCATGACAGCAGTAAAACAAAATCGACACAAATATAGTGCTGCTCCAAAACTTTGAATTGCTGAGCTACAGCAGGACCTGGGGACAGATCCTGCAACCCTCATGGGTTCAATAGGATTAAGTGTCTGAGTAAGGACTCCTTGCTGTGTAAAGGTTTCAGGATCAAACCTTAGGCTCCTGCTGATAGGTTTCTGCATGCTCCCAAGAATAAAGTAAAGGAAGGCGAGAACCCAGGCAGATGGAGTGGGAGATAGACCCATATCAAACTAGTGCAGAGAAGCTGAGAGATGGTGGTAGGCGCTGTTGAGCATGATTTCAGGCGTCTAATCTGAGACGTATGTGCAATTATTTGTAAAATACACAACAATAAAAACGAATAACCCCTGCTGCACCTCTTCTCCACAACGCCTCCTGCTGTTACCCCAAAATTCAGCCATACGGCACCCCACAAGGGCCTTCCTATCCTAATACCGAATTGTACACAGTTTCGTTATGTAACAGGAGGTGGCCTGCCCTAGAGGAATTGCCTGACTTTTACCTGTCCCCGCCCCCGGGGAAATGACCCCCCTTGGGTCTGCCAGCTGGGCAGGGCGCAGGAGAGGAGCTGCTGGGAGACATGGAGGGAAAGGAGCCGAAGTGAAGGGAGGGGGCAGTAGTATGGGCCACAGGGTAGGGACATCAGACTGGGGGTGGTGCAAGTTGGTACCGAGGGCCAGAGCCTGATCCCGGTGGGAGTGGCAGGGTTCAGCATTTGGCCCCATCTTTATAGGGAACCAAGCCCAGAGCCTAAAGACTGTAGGGGGTCACATGATTCCTGTGATGGACCCCCCTGGATACTCCACCCCTGGAAGGAGCCCTGCTCTTCCATTGGGCCACAGATGCAGCAAAGGACTCGATCACTGCACTGCCACCAATGGGAATGGAAGGAAACAGGCACCAAACCTGGAATGACAAGTTGGACCCATGTCTCTCTGTCCCCGAGGGCTGAGCATCCAAGAGGCCAGAGAGCTGTGGAGCCAGAACAGGCCCCAGGAGTGCTGGCTCCTGACCGACGTGAACACAGCCAAGGTGGGGCAGCTGAGGGCACTTAGCCAGGGAATTGTATGAGCTCAGCACAGGAGCTCCCTGCAGCAGCTGCATCCTAGATCCAGGACGGAGTCTGCTACTTATTCCCAACTTGTGTAGTTCCTCCTTCAGCTCTGGAGGGAGGCTGGTACGGAGGGGCCCAGGTTGCAGTCTCGCTAACGGCTGAGGTTTGTGTGGTGCATGGGTTCACTGCTGCTAGGTAGGCGTAAAAAGAATCCCTGGGAGGGTGAGTTAATGCAGGATCGTATCTCTAGGGTCTTGGGTCCTTGTGCAGTCTCCATGACTGATATGTGACTGTCTGAGAAGGGTGCCATTACTGCTCCATAGGCTGGGTTGGCCTTAGGGGTGGGCAATGTGGGCAACTGCCCAGGGAACCTGGTTGTGGCGGGGCAGGGGGAGACGCCATAGGTGTGTGCTGCCGGCAGGCAGGGGAGACCACCGGACCAGGGGGATGAGGTGGACGAGGCACAATGAGTGACAGCAGTGAGTACTGCATAGAGGCAGAGTTGGGGGACATGGGACCATTGCCCCCCTAAAGTCACAGCGGCAATACATGGGGGGACACCCAGATTTCTCCCTGCTTCCTGCCTGTGGAGGACTAGTCAGTGACGGGAGAGGTGAGGGTTAAAGACGCAGAGAACCAAGTGCTCTGCGCATCCCCAGGTCACTTTCCCCACCTGGGCTGTGCTGCTCTCCTGCTCTCCCCTTATGCAGCTAACCTGGAGAAACTGACCTGGCTGTACAGGAGTGCCCGGAATTGCTGCTTGCTCCTCCCCTCCCAGCCCCCTCGAGGGGCACGGAGGAATGTTCGACGGCAGCTGAGCAGCAACGCCGGGTGCTCGGGGTGTCAGTTCACTTTCCCCACGTGGGCACAGAATGGGGTGCAGAAGGGATTGGTGGAGAAGGGGCCCCAGGAAGGGTTTGGGAGACGGGGCGCAGTGATTCAGAGCATTTTTCCGGTGCTCTCTCTAAGCTGAAAACGCTGTTCAGCACTAGGTGCTGTCCAGTATCAGTGTCGCTGATCTGTCACCATGAGCTGATGCAGGGAGAGATCGAGAGTTGGGCCTATGTAAATGAGTGAAATTGGAGTGGTGACAGTGAAATAGCATGATAAGGTGCTTATAAATGTGTAATATGTTTGGTAATTAGAAGATGTTAATAGTTAATATAATTTTATGCGGTTAGAGTTAGGGAAAACAAAATGATGGCTGTAAGGAATCAGAGCTGTGAAAACCAAAATGGAGGCCTTAGAATGGTTTGACCAATGGCAATCGGGTAGACTGGGGTGAAATAAAGATCACTCCAACACCTGAAGGGAGGGGTCAGTCAGGTGGAACACAGGTCTTCAAGTAGATCCAGCTCTAAAGGCGCAGGTTTTCAACCAGGTCCAGATTCTAAAAGGCTTGAAGCTGATTAGTGGGTTAACTATATACATAAGGCAGAGAGCTGACAGGCTTCAGACTGTCCATGTCACACAAGTGGAGGGCTCTGGAGTGAGTGAGAAGAACAGCAGAGGAAACGTTGGAAGAGAAGATTAAGAAGACGAAGAAGAAGAATATCTAAACGAGCTAAAACACTTGAAGAAGCAAAGCTGATACCAGCTGCAGGAGGCCGAACAGAAAGACCTAGACAGAGCAAAGGGAAAGAAGCCATCAGAGAAAGTAAGCATGATGATTTTAGTAGAAGACTGCAATTGAAACAGGTATTTGTATCAGACTTCGTAAAGCTGAATCACAGAATAACAGAGTTGGAAGGGTCCTCTGGAGGCCATCTAGTCCAACCCCCTGCCCACAGCAGGACCAATCCCAACTAAATCATCCCAGCCAGGATGTCAAGCTTGACCTTAAAAACTTCTAAGGAAGGGGATTCCACCACCTCCCTAGGTTACGCATTCCAGTGTTTCACCACCCTCCTAGTGAAAAAGTTTTTCCTAATAGCCAACCTAAATCTCCCCCACTGCAACTTGAGACCATTACTCCTTGTTCTGTCATCTGCTACCACTGAGAACAGTCTAGATCCATCCTCTTTGGATCCACCTCTCAGGTAGTTGAAAGCAGCTATCAAATCCCCAGTCATTCTTCTCTTCCATACACTAAACAATCCTAGTTCCCTCAGCCTCTCCTCATAAGTCATGTGTTCCAGACCCCTTATCATTTTTGTTGCCCTTCGCTGGACTCTCTCCAATTTCTCCACATCCTTCTTGTAGAGTGGGGCCCAAAACTGGACACAGTACTCCAGATGAGGCCTCACCAGTGTCGAATAGAAGGGAACGATCATGTCCCTCGATCTGCTGGCAATGCCCCTATTTATACATCCCAAAGTGCCATTGGCCTTCTTGGCAACAAGGGCACACTGCTGACTCATATCCAGCTTCTCGTCCACTGTCACCCCTAGGTCCTTCTCTGCAGAACTGCTGCCTAGCCAATCGTTCCCTAATCTGTAGCGGTGCATTGGGTTCTTCCGTCCTAAGTGCAGGACTCTGCGCTTGTCCTTGTTGAACCTCATCGGATTTCTTTGGGCCCAATCCTCCAATTTGTCTCGGTCCCTCTATATCCTATCCCTACCCCCCAGCGTATCTACCTCTCCTCCCAGTTTAGTGTCATCTGCAAACTTGCTGAGGGTGCAATCCACACCATCCTCCAGATCATTTATGAAGATATTGAACAAAACCGGCCCCAGGACCGACCCTTGGGGCACTCCCCTAGATACCGGCTGCCAACTAGACATGGAGCCATTGATCACTACCCGTTGAGTCCGACAATCTAGCCAACTTTCTACCCACCTTGTAGTGCATCCATCCAGCCCATACTTCTTTAACTTGCTGACAAGGATACTGTGGGAGACCGTGTCAAAAGCTTTGCTAAAGTCGAGGAACAACATGGCCACTGCTTTCCCTTCATCCACAGAACCAGTTATCGCATCATACGAGGCAATAAGCTTAGTCAGGCAAGACTTTTCCTCGGTGAAGCCATGCTGACTGTTCCTGAACACGTTCTTCTCGTCTAAGTGCTTGAGAATTGATTCCTTGAGGACGTGCTCCATGATTTTTCCGGGGACTGAGGTGAGGCTGACCGGCCTGTAGTTCCCAGGATCCTCCTTCTTCCCTTTTTTAACGATTGGCACTACATTAGCCTTTTTCCAGTCTTCTGGGATTTCCCCCGATCGCCATGAATTTTCAAAGATAATGGCCAATGGCTCTGCAATCACATCCGCCAATTCCTTTAGCACTCTCGGATGGAACGCATGCGGCCCCATGGACTTGTGCACGTCCAGCTTCTCTAAATAGTCTCGAACCAGGTCTTTCTCCAGCGGGCTGGTCGCCTCCTCCCCATGCTCTGCTGCCCAGTGCAGTAGTCTGGGAGCTGACCTTGTTCGTGAAGACAGAGGCAAAAAAGCATTGAGTACATTAGCTTTTTCCACATCCCCTGTCAATAGGTTGCCTCCCTCATTCAGTAAGCTGCCTACACTTTCCTTGGCTTTCTTCTTATTGCCAACATACCTGAAGAAACCCTTCTTGTTACGCTTAAGATCCCTCGCTAGCTGCAACTCCAGGTGTGATTTAGCCTTCCTGATTTCATTCCTACATGCCCAAGCAATATTTATATACTCATCCCTGCTCATATGTCCAATCTTCCACTTCTTGTAAGCTTCTTTTTTGTGTTTAAGATCAGCAAGGCTTTCACTGTTAAGCCAAAGCTGGTCGCCTGCCATAGTTACTATTCTTTCTACACATCGGGATGGTTTGTCCCTGTAACCTCCATAAGGATTCTTTAAAATACAGCCAGCTCTCCTGGACTCCTTTCCCCCTCATGTTATTCTCCCAGGGGATCTTGCCCATCAGTTCCCTGAGGGAGTCAAAGTCTGCTTTTCTGAAGTCCAGGGTCCGTATTCTGCTGCTTTCCTTTCTTCCTTGTGTCAGGATCCTGAACTCGACCATCTCATGGTCACTGCCTCCCAGGTTCCCATCCACTTTTGCTTCCCCTACTAATTCTTCCCGGTTTGTGTGCAGCAGGTTAGAAGAGCTCCGCTCCTAGTTGGTTCCTCCAGCACTTGCACCAGGAAATTGTCCCCTACAGTTTCCAAAAACTTCCTGGATTGTCTGTGCACCGCTATATTGCTCTCCCAGCAGATATCAGGATGATTGAAGTCGCCCATGAGAACCAGGGCGTGTGATCTAGTAGCTTCTGCGAGTTGCCGGAAGAAAGCCTCGTCCACCTCATCCCCCTGGTCCGGTGGTCTATAGCAGACTCCCACCACGACATCACCCTTGTTGCTCAGGCTTCTAAACTTAATCCAGAGACTCTCAGGTTTTTCTGCCGTTTCATACTTGAGCTCTGAGCAGTCATACTGCTCCCTTACGTACAGTGCAACTCCCCCACCTTTTCTGGCCCCCCTGTCCTTCCTGAACAGTTTATACCAATCCATGACAGTACTCCTATCATGTGCGTTATCCCACCAAGTCTCTGTTATTCCAATCACATCATAATTCCCTGACTTTGCCAGGACCTCCAGTTCTCCCTGCTTGTTTCCCAGGCTTTGTGCATTTGTGTATAGGCACTTGAGATAACCCGCTGATCGCCCCTCGTTCTCAGTATGAGGCAGGAGCCCTCCCCTCTCACACGCTCCTGCTCGTGCTTCCTCCCGGTATCCCGCTTCCCCACTTACCTCAGGGCTTTGGTCTCCTTCCCCCGGTAAACCTAGTTTAAAGCCCTCCTCACTAGGTTAGCCAGCCTGCTCGCAAAGATGCTCTTCCCCCTCTTCGTAAGATGGAGCAGGTCTCTGCCTAGCACTCCTTCTTGGAACACCATCCCATGGTTGAAGACTCCAAAGCCTTCTCTCCGGCATCACCTGCGTTGCCATTCATTGACTTCCACGAGTCGACAATCCCTACCCCGGCTTTTTCCTTCCACGGGGGGATGGACGAGAACACCACTTGCGCCTCATACTCCTTTATCCTCCATCCCAGAGCCACGTAGTCCGCAGTGATCCGCTCAAGATCATTCTTGGCGGTATCATTGGTGCCCAGGTGAAGAAGCAGGAAGGGGTAGCGATCCGAGGGCTTGATGAGTCTCGGCAGTCTCTCCGTCACATCGCGAATCCTAGCCCCTGGCAAGCAGCAGACTTCTCGGTTTTCCCAGCCAGGGCGACAGATAGATGACTCAGTCCCCCTGAGGAGAGATCCCCCGACCACCACCACCCGCCTCCTTCTCCTGGGAGTGGTGGTTGTGGAACCCCCAACCTTAGGACAGTGCATCTCATGCCTTTCAACTGGTGGAGTCTCCTTCTGCTCCCTTCCCCCAGACATAGCATCAGGGCCACTCCCCGCAATGGTACCTGTGGCGAGAACATGAAAACGGTTACTTACCAAAATCTGCGTTGCTGGTACATGGACGTTTCCCCTTCTTCTTCTTCTGGAGGTCACCTGTTGCCAAATTTCTTCACCGTCCTCCTGTCCCCACTGCGCAGCCTGCTCTGAATCTTCAGAACCTTGTGCCTGTAGAAGTCCGTATGTGTTCATTGTTTATTATGTTTTATTATGTATTATGTTTTAAAGCACTGCTGTCAGCATTCTGCATCTGACTGGCCATTGCATGCAGAGTGTAATAAATTAAAACAGTGTTTAATTGTATAGTAGCGTAATAGTAGGCATTTGGATATGCATATAGGCTGTTAGAATTTGTTTGTATACGAATATATACTTGTTACGTTAAAAAGGTTTTTGGTTTATTCTTTTAGTATATGCATTAGACTTATTACGTTAATTTATTTAATACAAAATATTCCCTATTTTGTTTTCAAAGAAATTACTGCCTGTGTGTTAATCCTTTGAATGGACGGCTGTATCCATGTTCTCCCAAGGGGTAACAGAGCTAGTCTGTTATGGGGAGTCCTCTGCAGGTCAGAGACAATCTCCCTGGTAAAAGTCAGGGCTTGATGAGTCTCGGCAGACTCTCCGTCACATCGCGAATCTTAGCCTGTATGGTAGAATATGGAATTATTCTTTATTCCTCATGACAGCAGTAAAACAAAATCGACACAAATATAGTGCTGCTCCAAAACTTTGAATTGCTGAGCTACAGCAGGACCTGGGGACAGATCCTGCAACCCTCATGGGTTCAATAGGATTAAGTGTCTGAGTAAGGACTCCTTGCTGTGTAAAGGTTTCAGGATCAAACCTTAGGCTCCTGCTGATAGGTTTCTGCATGCTCCCAAGAATAAAGTAAAGGAAGGCGAGAACCCAGGCAGATGGAGTGGGAGATAGACCCATATCAAACTAGTGCAGAGAAGCTGAGAGATTGTGGTAGGCGCTGTTGAGCATGATTTCAGGCGTCTAATCTGAGACGTATGTGCAATTATTTGTAAAATACACAACAATAAAAACGAATAACCCCTGCTGCACCTCTTCTCCACAACACCTCCTGCTGTTACCCCAAAATTCAGCCATACGGCACCCCACAAGGGCCTTCCTATCCTAATACCGAATTGTACACAGTTTCGTTATGTAACAGGAGGTGGCCTGCCCTAGAGGAATTGCCTGACTTTTACCTGTCCCCGCCCCCGGGGAAATGACCCCCCTTGGGTCTGCCAGCTGGGCAGGGCGCAGGAGAGGAGCTGCTGGGAGACATGGAGGGAAAGGAGCCGAAGTGAAGGGAGGGGGCAGTAGTATGGGCCACAGGGTAGGGACATCAGACTGGGGGTGGTGCAAGTTGGTACCGAGGGCCAGAGCCTGATCCCGGTGGGAGTGGCAGGGTTCAGCATTTGGCCCCATCTTTATAGGGAACCAAGCCCAGAGCCTAAAGACTGTAGGGGGTCACATGATTCCTGTGATGGACCCCCCTGGATACTCCACCCCTGGAAGGAGCCCTGCTCTTCCATTGGGCCACAGATGCAGCAAAGGACTCGATCACTGCACTGCCACCAATGGGAATGGAAGGAAACAGGCACCAAACCTGGAATGACAAGTTGGACCCATGTCTCTCTGTCCCCGAGGGCTGAGCATCCAAGAGGCCAGAGAGCTGTGGAGCCAGAACAGGCCCCAGGAGTGCTGGCTCCTGACCGACGTGAACACAGCCAAGGTGGGGCAGCTGAGGGCACTTAGCCAGGGAATTGTATGAGCTCAGCACAGGAGCTCCCTGCAGCAGCTGCATCCTAGATCCAGGACGGAGTCTGCTACTTATTCCCAACTTGTGTAGTTCCTCCTTCAGCTCTGGAGGGAGGCTGGTACGGAGGGGCCCAGGTTGCAGTCTCGCTAACGGCTGAGGTTTGTGTGGTGCATGGGTTCACTGCTGCTAGGTAGGCGTAAAAAGAATCCCTGGGAGGGTGAGTTAATGCAGGATCGTATCTCTAGGGTCTTGGGTCCTTGTGCAGTCTCCATGACTGATATGTGACTGTCTGAGAAGGGTGCCATTACTGCTCCATAGGCTGGGTTGGCCTTAGGGGTGGGCAATGTGGGCAACTGCCCAGGGAACCTGGTTGTGGCGGGGCAGGGGGAGACGCCATAGGTGTGTGCTGCCGGCAGGCAGGGGAGACCACCGGACCAGGGGGATGAGGTGGACGAGGCACAATGAGTGACAGCAGTGAGTACTGCATAGAGGCAGAGTTGGGGGACATGGGACCATTGCCCCCCTAAAGTCACAGCGGCAATACATGGGGGGACACCCAGATTTCTCCCTGCTTCCTGCCTGTGGAGGACTAGTCAGTGACGGGAGAGGTGAGGGTTAAAGACGCAGAGAACCAAGTGCTCTGCGCATCCCCAGGTCACTTTCCCCACCTGGGCTGTGCTGCTCTCCTGCTCTCCCCTTATGCAGCTAACCTGGAGAAACTGACCTGGCTGTACAGGAGTGCCCGGAATTGCTGCTTGCTCCTCCCCTCCCAGCCCCCTCGAGGGGCACGGAGGAATGTTCGACGGCAGCTGAGCAGCAACGCCGGGTGCTCGGGGTGTCAGTTCACTTTCCCCACGTGGGCACAGAATGGGGTGCAGAAGGGATTGGTGGAGAAGGGGCCCCAGGAAGGGTTTGGGAGACGGGGCGCAGTGATTCAGAGCATTTTTCCGGTGCTCTCTCTAAGCTGAAAACGCTGTTCAGCACTAGGTGCTGTCCAGTATCAGTGTCGCTGATCTGTCACCATGAGCTGATGCAGGGAGAGATCGAGAGTTGGGCCTATGTAAATGAGTGAAATTGGAGTGGTGACAGTGAAATAGCATGATAAGGTGCTTATAAATGTGTAATATGTTTGGTAATTAGAAGATGTTAATAGTTAATATAATTTTATGCGGTTAGAGTTAGGGAAAACAAAATGATGGCTGTAAGGAATCAGAGCTGTGAAAACCAAAATGGAGGCCTTAGAATGGTTTGACCAATGGCAATCGGGTAGACTGGGGTGAAATAAAGATCACTCCAACACCTGAAGGGAGGGGTCAGTCAGGTGGAACACAGGTCTTCAAGTAGATCCAGCTCTAAAGGCGCAGGTTTTCAACCAGGTCCAGATTCTAAAAGGCTTGAAGCTGATTAGTGGGTTAACTATATACATAAGGCAGAGAGCTGACAGGCTTCAGACTGTCCATGTCACACAAGTGGAGGGCTCTGGAGTGAGTGAGAAGAACAGCAGAGGAAACGTTGGAAGAGAAGATTAAGAAGACGAAGAAGAAGAATATCTAAACGAGCTAAAACACTTGAAGAAGCAAAGCTGATACCAGCTGCAGGAGGCCGAACAGAAAGACCTAGACAGAGCAAAGGGAAAGAAGCCATCAGAGAAAGTAAGCATGATGATTTTAGTAGAAGACTGCAATTGAAACAGGTATTTGTATCAGACTTCGTAAAGCTGAATCACAGAATAACAGAGTTGGAAGGGTCCTCTGGAGGCCATCTAGTCCAACCCCCTGCCCACAGCAGGACCAATCCCAACTAAATCATCCCAGCCAGGATGTCAAGCTTGACCTTAAAAACTTCTAAGGAAGGGGATTCCACCACCTCCCTAGGTTACGCATTCCAGTGTTTCACCACCCTCCTAGTGAAAAAGTTTTTCCTAATAGCCAACCTAAATCTCCCCCACTGCAACTTGAGACCATTACTCCTTGTTCTGTCATCTGCTACCACTGAGAACAGTCTAGATCCATCCTCTTTGGATCCACCTCTCAGGTAGTTGAAAGCAGCTATCAAATCCCCAGTCATTCTTCTCTTCCATACACTAAACAATCCTAGTTCCCTCAGCCTCTCCTCATAAGTCATGTGTTCCAGACCCCTTATCATTTTTGTTGCCCTTCGCTGGACTCTCTCCAATTTCTCCACATCCTTCTTGTAGAGTGGGGCCCAAAACTGGACACAGTACTCCAGATGAGGCCTCACCAGTGTCGAATAGAAGGGAACGATCATGTCCCTCGATCTGCTGGCAATGCCCCTATTTATACATCCCAAAGTGCCATTGGCCTTCTTGGCAACAAGGGCACACTGCTGACTCATATCCAGCTTCTCGTCCACTGTCACCCCTAGGTCCTTCTCTGCAGAACTGCTGCCTAGCCAATCGTTCCCTAATCTGTAGCGGTGCATTGGGTTCTTCCGTCCTAAGTGCAGGACTCTGCGCTTGTCCTTGTTGAACCTCATCGGATTTCTTTGGGCCCAATCCTCCAATTTGTCTCGGTCCCTCTATATCCTATCCCTACCCCCCAGCGTATCTACCTCTCCTCCCAGTTTAGTGTCATCTGCAAACTTGCTGAGGGTGCAATCCACACCATCCTCCAGATCATTTATGAAGATATTGAACAAAACCGGCCCCAGGACCGACCCTTGGGGCACTCCCCTAGATACCGGCTGCCAACTAGACATGGAGCCATTGATCACTACCCGTTGAGTCCGACAATCTAGCCAACTTTCTACCCACCTTGTAGTGCATCCATCCAGCCCATACTTCTTTAACTTGCTGACAAGGATACTGTGGGAGACCGTGTCAAAAGCTTTGCTAAAGTCGAGGAACAACATGGCCACTGCTTTCCCTTCATCCACAGAACCAGTTATCGCATCATACGAGGCAATAAGCTTAGTCACGTCCAGCTTCTCTAAATAGTCTCGAACCAGGTCTTTCTCCAGCGGGCTGGTCGCCTCCTCCCCATGCTCTGCTGCCCAGTGCAGTAGTCTGGGAGCTGACCTTGTTCGTGAAGACAGAGGCAAAAAAGCATTGAGTACATTAGCTTTTTCCACATCCCCTGTCAATAGGTTGCCTCCCTCATTCAGTAAGCTGCCTACACTTTCCTTGGCTTTCTTCTTATTGCCAACATACCTGAAGAAACCCTTCTTGTTACGCTTAAGATCCCTCGCTAGCTGCAACTCCAGGTGTGATTTAGCCTTCCTGATTTCATTCCTACATGCCCAAGCAATATTTATATACTCATCCCTGCTCATATGTCCAATCTTCCACTTCTTGTAAGCTTCTTTTTTGTGTTTAAGATCAGCAAGGCTTTCACTGTTAAGCCAAAGCTGGTCGCCTGCCATAGTTACTATTCTTTCTACACATCGGGATGGTTTGTCCCTGTAACCTCCATAAGGATTCTTTAAAATACAGCCAGCTCTCCTGGACTCCTTTCCCCCTCATGTTATTCTCCCAGGGGATCTTGCCCATCAGTTCCCTGAGGGAGTCAAAGTCTGCTTTTCTGAAGTCCAGGGTCCGTATTCTGCTGCTTTCCTTTCTTCCTTGTGTCAGGATCCTGAACTCGACCATCTCATGGTCACTGCCTCCCAGGTTCCCATCCACTTTTGCTTCCCCTACTAATTCTTCCCGGTTTGTGTGCAGCAGGTTAGAAGAGCTCCGCTCCTAGTTGGTTCCTCCAGCACTTGCACCAGGAAATTGTCCCCTACAGTTTCCAAAAACTTCCTGGATTGTCTGTGCACCGCTATATTGCTCTCCCAGCAGATATCAGGATGATTGAAGTCGCCCATGAGAACCAGGGCGTGTGATCTAGTAGCTTCTGCGAGTTGCCGGAAGAAAGCCTCGTCCACCTCATCCCCCTGGTCCGGTGGTCTATAGCAGACTCCCACCACGACATCACCCTTGTTGCTCAGGCTTCTAAACTTAATCCAGAGACTCTCAGGTTTTTCTGCCGTTTCATACTTGAGCTCTGAGCAGTCATACTGCTCCCTTACGTACAGTGCAACTCCCCCACCTTTTCTGGCCCCCCTGTCCTTCCTGAACAGTTTATACCAATCCATGACAGTACTCCTATCATGTGCGTTATCCCACCAAGTCTCTGTTATTCCAATCACATCATAATTCCCTGACTTTGCCAGGACCTCCAGTTCTCCCTGCTTGTTTCCCAGGCTTTGTGCATTTGTGTATAGGCACTTGAGATAACCCGCTGATCGCCCCTCGTTCTCAGTATGAGGCAGGAGCCCTCCCCTCTCACACGCTCCTGCTCGTGCTTCCTCCCGGTATCCCGCTTCCCCACTTACCTCAGGGCTTTGGTCTCCTTCCCCCGGTAAACCTAGTTTAAAGCCCTCCTCACTAGGTTAGCCAGCCTGCTCGCAAAGATGCTCTTCCCCCTCTTCGTAAGATGGAGCAGGTCTCTGCCTAGCACTCCTTCTTGGAACACCATCCCATGGTTGAAGACTCCAAAGCCTTCTCTCCGGCATCACCTGCGTTGCCATTCATTGACTTCCACGAGTCGACAATCCCTACCCCGGCTTTTTCCTTCCACGGGGGGATGGACGAGAACACCACTTGCGCCTCATACTCCTTTATCCTCCATCCCAGAGCCACGTAGTCCGCAGTGATCCGCTCAAGGTCATTCTTGGCGGTATCATTGGTGCCCAGGTGAAGAAGCAGGAAGGGGTAGCGATCCGAGGGCTTGATGAGTCTCGGCAGTCTCTCCGTCACATCGCGAATCCTAGCCCCTGGCAAGCAGCAGACTTCTCGGTTTTCCCAGCCAGGGCGACAGATAGATGACTCAGTCCCCCTGAGGAGAGATCCCCCGACCACCACCACCCGCCTCCTTCTCCTGGGAGTGGTGGTTGTGGAACCCCCAACCTTAGGACAGTGCATCTCATGCCTTTCAACTGGTGGAGTCTCCTTCTGCTCCCTTCCCCCAGACATAGCATCAGGGCCACTCCCAGCAATGGTACCTGTGGCGAGAACATGAAAACGGTTACTTACCAAAATCTGCGTTGCTGGTACATGGACGTTTCCCCTTCTTCTTCTTCTGGAGGTCACCTGTTGCCAAATTTCTTCACCGTCCTCCTGTCCCCACTGCGCAGCCTGCTCTGAATCTTCAGAACCTTGTGCCTGTAGAAGTCCGTATGTGTTCATTGTTTATTATGTTTTATTATGTATTATGTTTTAAAGCACTGCTGTCAGCATTCTGCATCTGACTGGCCATTGCATGCAGAGTGTAATAAATTAAAACAGTGTTTAATTGTATAGTAGCGTAATAGTAGGCATTTGGATATGCATATAGGCTGTTAGAATTTGTTTGTATACGAATATATACTTGTTACGTTAAAAAGGTTTTTGGTTTATTCTTTTAGTATATGCATTAGACTTATTACGTTAATTTATTTAATACAAAATATTCCCTATTTTGTTTTCAAAGAAATTACTGCCTGTGTGTTAATCCTTTGAATGGACGGCTGTATCCATGTTCTCCCAAGGGGTAACAGAGCTAGTCTGTTATGGGGAGTCCTCTGCAGGTCAGAGACAATCTCCCTGGTAAAAGTCAGGGCTTGATGAGTCTCGGCAGACTCTCCGTCACATCGCGAATCTTAGCCTGTATGGTAGAATATGGAATTATTCTTTATTCCTCATGACAGCAGTAAAACAAAATCGACACAAATATAGTGCTGCTCCAAAACTTTGAATTGCTGAGCTACAGCAGGACCTGGGGACAGATCCTGCAACCCTCATGGGTTCAATAGGATTAAGTGTCTGAGTAAGGACTCCTTGCTGTGTAAAGGTTTCAGGATCAAACCTTAGGCTCCTGCTGATAGGTTTCTGCATGCTCCCAAGAATAAAGTAAAGGAAGGCGAGAACCCAGGCAGATGGAGTGGGAGATAGACCCATATCAAACTAGTGCAGAGAAGCTGAGAGATGGTGGTAGGCGCTGTTGAGCATGATTTCAGGCGTCTAATCTGAGACGTATGTGCAATTATTTGTAAAATACACAACAATAAAAACGAATAACCCCTGCTGCACCTCTTCTCCACAACGCCTCCTGCTGTTACCCCAAAATTCAGCCATACGGCACCCCACAAGGGCCTTCCTATCCTAATACCGAATTGTACACAGTTTCGTTATGTAACAGGAGGTGGCCTGCCCTAGAGGAATTGCCTGACTTTTACCTGTCCCCGCCCCCGGGGAAATGACCCCCCTTGGGTCTGCCAGCTGGGCAGGGCGCAGGAGAGGAGCTGCTGGGAGACATGGAGGGAAAGGAGCCGAAGTGAAGGGAGGGGGCAGTAGTATGGGCCACAGGGTAGGGACATCAGACTGGGGGTGGTGCAAGTTGGTACCGAGGGCCAGAGCCTGATCCCGGTGGGAGTGGCAGGGTTCAGCATTTGGCCCCATCTTTATAGGGAACCAAGCCCAGAGCCTAAAGACTGTAGGGGGTCACATGATTCCTGTGATGGACCCCCCTGGATACTCCACCCCTGGAAGGAGCCCTGCTCTTCCATTGGGCCACAGATGCAGCAAAGGACTCGATCACTGCACTGCCACCAATGGGAATGGAAGGAAACAGGCACCAAACCTGGAATGACAAGTTGGACCCATGTCTCTCTGTCCCCGAGGGCTGAGCATCCAAGAGGCCAGAGAGCTGTGGAGCCAGAACAGGCCCCAGGAGTGCTGGCTCCTGACCGACGTGAACACAGCCAAGGTGGGGCAGCTGAGGGCACTTAGCCAGGGAATTGTATGAGCTCAGCACAGGAGCTCCCTGCAGCAGCTGCATCCTAGATCCAGGACGGAGTCTGCTACTTATTCCCAACTTGTGTAGTTCCTCCTTCAGCTCTGGAGGGAGGCTGGTACGGAGGGGCCCAGGTTGCAGTCTCGCTAACGGCTGAGGTTTGTGTGGTGCATGGGTTCACTGCTGCTAGGTAGGCGTAAAAAGAATCCCTGGGAGGGTGAGTTAATGCAGGATCGTATCTCTAGGGTCTTGGGTCCTTGTGCAGTCTCCATGACTGATATGTGACTGTCTGAGAAGGGTGCCATTACTGCTCCATAGGCTGGGTTGGCCTTAGGGGTGGGCAATGTGGGCAACTGCCCAGGGAACCTGGTTGTGGCGGGGCAGGGGGAGACGCCATAGGTGTGTGCTGCCGGCAGGCAGGGGAGACCACCGGACCAGGGGGATGAGGTGGACGAGGCACAATGAGTGACAGCAGTGAGTACTGCATAGAGGCAGAGTTGGGGGACATGGGACCATTGCCCCCCTAAAGTCACAGCGGCAATACATGGGGGGACACCCAGATTTCTCCCTGCTTCCTGCCTGTGGAGGACTAGTCAGTGACGGGAGAGGTGAGGGTTAAAGACGCAGAGAACCAAGTGCTCTGCGCATCCCCAGGTCACTTTCCCCACCTGGGCTGTGCTGCTCTCCTGCTCTCCCCTTATGCAGCTAACCTGGAGAAACTGACCTGGCTGTACAGGAGTGCCCGGAATTGCTGCTTGCTCCTCCCCTCCCAGCCCCCTCGAGGGGCACGGAGGAATGTTCGACGGCAGCTGAGCAGCAACGCCGGGTGCTCGGGGTGTCAGTTCACTTTCCCCACGTGGGCACAGAATGGGGTGCAGAAGGGATTGGTGGAGAAGGGGCCCCAGGAAGGGTTTGGGAGACGGGGCGCAGTGATTCAGAGCATTTTTCCGGTGCTCTCTCTAAGCTGAAAACGCTGTTCAGCACTAGGTGCTGTCCAGTATCAGTGTCGCTGATCTGTCACCATGAGCTGATGCAGGGAGAGATCGAGAGTTGGGCCTATGTAAATGAGTGAAATTGGAGTGGTGACAGTGAAATAGCATGATAAGGTGCTTATAAATGTGTAATATGTTTGGTAATTAGAAGATGTTAATAGTTAATATAATTTTATGCGGTTAGAGTTAGGGAAAACAAAATGATGGCTGTAAGGAATCAGAGCTGTGAAAACCAAAATGGAGGCCTTAGAATGGTTTGACCAATGGCAATCGGGTAGACTGGGGTGAAATAAAGATCACTCCAACACCTGAAGGGAGGGGTCAGTCAGGTGGAACACAGGTCTTCAAGTAGATCCAGCTCTAAAGGCGCAGGTTTTCAACCGGGTCCAGATTCTAAAAGGCTTGAAGCTGATTAGTGGGTTAACTATATACATAAGGCAGAGAGCTGACAGGCTTCAGACTGTCCATGTCACACAAGTGGAGGGCTCTGGAGTGAGTGAGAAGAACAGCAGAGGAAACGTTGGAAGAGAAGATTAAGAAGACGAAGAAGAAGAATATCTAAACGAGCTAAAACACTTGAAGAAGCAAAGCTGATACCAGCTGCAGGAGGCCGAACAGAAAGACCTAGACAGAGCAAAGGGAAAGAAGCCATCAGAGAAAGTAAGCATGATGATTTTAGTAGAAGACTGCAATTGAAACAGGTATTTGTATCAGACTTCGTAAAGCTGAATCACAGAATAACAGAGTTGGAAGGGTCCTCTGGAGGCCATCTAGTCCAACCCCCTGCCCACAGCAGGACCAATCCCAACTAAATCATCCCAGCCAGGATGTCAAGCTTGACCTTAAAAACTTCTAAGGAAGGGGATTCCACCACCTCCCTAGGTTACGCATTCCAGTGTTTCACCACCCTCCTAGTGAAAAAGTTTTTCCTAATAGCCAACCTAAATCTCCCCCACTGCAACTTGAGACCATTACTCCTTGTTCTGTCATCTGCTACCACTGAGAACAGTCTAGATCCATCCTCTTTGGATCCACCTCTCAGGTAGTTGAAAGCAGCTATCAAATCCCCAGTCATTCTTCTCTTCCATACACTAAACAATCCTAGTTCCCTCAGCCTCTCCTCATAAGTCATGTGTTCCAGACCCCTTATCATTTTTGTTGCCCTTCGCTGGACTCTCTCCAATTTCTCCACATCCTTCTTGTAGAGTGGGGCCCAAAACTGGACACAGTACTCCAGATGAGGCCTCACCAGTGTCGAATAGAAGGGAACGATCATGTCCCTCGATCTGCTGGCAATGCCCCTATTTATACATCCCAAAGTGCCATTGGCCTTCTTGGCAACAAGGGCACACTGCTGACTCATATCCAGCTTCTCGTCCACTGTCACCCCTAGGTCCTTCTCTGCAGAACTGCTGCCTAGCCAATCGTTCCCTAATCTGTAGCGGTGCATTGGGTTCTTCCGTCCTAAGTGCAGGACTCTGCGCTTGTCCTTGTTGAACCTCATCGGATTTCTTTGGGCCCAATCCTCCAATTTGTCTCGGTCCCTCTATATCCTATCCCTACCCCCCAGCGTATCTACCTCTCCTCCCAGTTTAGTGTCATCTGCAAACTTGCTGAGGGTGCAATCCACACCATCCTCCAGATCATTTATGAAGATATTGAACAAAACCGGCCCCAGGACCGACCCTTGGGGCACTCCCCTAGATACCGGCTGCCAACTAGACATGGAGCCATTGATCACTACCCGTTGAGTCCGACAATCTAGCCAACTTTCTACCCACCTTGTAGTGCATCCATCCAGCCCATACTTCTTTAACTTGCTGACAAGGATACTGTGGGAGACCGTGTCAAAAGCTTTGCTAAAGTCGAGGAACAACATGGCCACTGCTTTCCCTTCATCCACAGAACCAGTTATCGCATCATACGAGGCAATAAGCTTAGTCACGTCCAGCTTCTCTAAATAGTCTCGAACCAGGTCTTTCTCCAGCGGGCTGGTCGCCTCCTCCCCATGCTCTGCTGCCCAGTGCAGTAGTCTGGGAGCTGACCTTGTTCGTGAAGACAGAGGCAAAAAAGCATTGAGTACATTAGCTTTTTCCACATCCCCTGTCAATAGGTTGCCTCCCTCATTCAGTAAGCTGCCTACACTTTCCTTGGCTTTCTTCTTATTGCCAACATACCTGAAGAAACCCTTCTTGTTACGCTTAACATCCCTCGCTAGCTGCAACTCCAGGTGTGATTTAGCCTTCCTGATTTCATTCCTACATGCCCAAGCAATATTTATATACTCATCCCTGCTCATATGTCCAATCTTCCACTTCTTGTAAGCTTCTTTTTTGTGTTTAAGATCAGCAAGGCTTTCACTGTTAAGCCAAAGCTGGTCGCCTGCCATAGTTACTATTCTTTCTACACATCGGGATGGTTTGTCCCTGTAACCTCCATAAGGATTCTTTAAAATACAGCCAGCTCTCCTGGACTCCTTTCCCCCTCATGTTATTCTCCCAGGGGATCTTGCCCATCAGTTCCCTGAGGGAGTCAAAGTCTGCTTTTCTGAAGTCCAGGGTCCGTATTCTGCTGCTTTCCTTTCTTCCTTGTGTCAGGATCCTGAACTCGACCATCTCATGGTCACTGCCTCCCAGGTTCCCATCCACTTTTGCTTCCCCTACTAATTCTTCCCGGTTTGTGTGCAGCAGGTTAGAAGAGCTCCGCTCCTAGTTGGTTCCTCCAGCACTTGCACCAGGAAATTGTCCCCTACAGTTTCCAAAAACTTCCTGGATTGTCTGTGCACCGCTATATTGCTCTCCCAGCAGATATCAGGATGATTGAAGTCGCCCATGAGAACCAGGGCGTGTGATCTAGTAGCTTCTGCGAGTTGCCGGAAGAAAGCCTCGTCCACCTCATCCCCCTGGTCCGGTGGTCTATAGCAGACTCCCACCACGACATCACCCTTGTTGCTCAGGCTTCTAAACTTAATCCAGAGACTCTCAGGTTTTTCTGCCGTTTCATACTTGAGCTCTGAGCAGTCATACTGCTCCCTTACGTACAGTGCAACTCCCCCACCTTTTCTGGCCCCCCTGTCCTTCCTGAACAGTTTATACCAATCCATGACAGTACTCCTATCATGTGCGTTATCCCACCAAGTCTCTGTTATTCCAATCACATCATAATTCCCTGACTTTGCCAGGACCTCCAGTTCTCCCTGCTTGTTTCCCAGGCTTTGTGCATTTGTGTATAGGCACTTGAGATAACCCGCTGATCGCCCCTCGTTCTCAGTATGAGGCAGGAGCCCTCCCCTCTCACACGCTCCTGCTCGTGCTTCCTCCCGGTATCCCGCTTCCCCACTTACCTCAGGGCTTTGGTCTCCTTCCCCCGGTAAACCTAGTTTAAAGCCCTCCTCACTAGGTTAGCCAGCCTGCTCGCAAAGATGCTCTTCCCCCTCTTCGTAAGATGGAGCAGGTCTCTGCCTAGCACTCCTTCTTGGAACACCATCCCATGGTTGAAGACTCCAAAGCCTTCTCTCCGGCATCACCTGCGTTGCCATTCATTGACTTCCACGAGTCGACAATCCCTACCCCGGCTTTTTCCTTCCACGGGGGGATGGACGAGAACACCACTTGCGCCTCATACTCCTTTATCCTCCATCCCAGAGCCACGTAGTCCGCAGTGATCCGCTCAAGGTCATTCTTGGCGGTATCATTGGTGCCCAGGTGAAGAAGCAGGAAGGGGTAGCGATCCGAGGGCTTGATGAGTCTCGGCAGTCTCTCCGTCACATCGCGAATCCTAGCCCCTGGCAAGCAGCAGACTTCTCGGTTTTCCCAGCCAGGGCGACAGATAGATGACTCAGTCCCCCTGAGGAGAGATCCCCCGACCACCACCACCCGCCTCCTTCTCCTGGGAGTGGTGGTTGTGGAACCCCCAACCTTAGGACAGTGCATCTCATGCCTTTCAACTGGTGGAGTCTCCTTCTGCTCCCTTCCCCCAGACATAGCATCAGGGCCACTCCCCGCAATGGTACCTGTGGCGAGAACATGAAAACGGTTACTTACCAAAATCTGCGTTGCTGGTACATGGACGTTTCCCCTTCTTCTTCTTCTGGAGGTCACCTGTTGCCAAATTTCTTCACCGTCCTCCTGTCCCCACTGCGCAGCCTGCTCTGAATCTTCAGAACCTTGTGCCTGTAGAAGTCCGTATGTGTTCATTGTTTATTATGTTTTATTATGTATTATGTTTTAAAGCACTGCTGTCAGCATTCTGCATCTGACTGGCCATTGCATGCAGAGTGTAATAAATTAAAACAGTGTTTAATTGTATAGTAGCGTAATAGTAGGCATTTGGATATGCATATAGGCTGTTAGAATTTGTTTGTATACGAATATATACTTGTTACGTTAAAAAGGTTTTTGGTTTATTCTTTTAGTATATGCATTAGACTTATTACGTTAATTTATTTAATACAAAATATTCCCTATTTTGTTTTCAAAGAAATTACTGCCTGTGTGTTAATCCTTTGAATGGACGGCTGTATCCATGTTCTCCCAAGGGGTAACAGAGCTAGTCTGTTATGGGGAGTCCTCTGCAGGTCAGAGACAATCTCCCTGGTAAAAGTCAGGGCTTGATGAGTCTCGGCAGACTCTCCGTCACATCGCGAATCTTAGCCTGTATGGTAGAATATGGAATTATTCTTTATTCCTCATGACAGCAGTAAAACAAAATCGACACAAATATAGTGCTGCTCCAAAACTTTGAATTGCTGAGCTACAGCAGGACCTGGGGACAGATCCTGCAACCCTCATGGGTTCAATAGGATTAAGTGTCTGAGTAAGGACTCCTTGCTGTGTAAAGGTTTCAGGATCAAACCTTAGGCTCCTGCTGATAGGTTTCTGCATGCTCCCAAGAATAAAGTAAAGGAAGGCGAGAACCCAGGCAGATGGAGTGGGAGATAGACCCATATCAAACTAGTGCAGAGAAGCTGAGAGATGGTGGTAGGCGCTGTTGAGCATGATTTCAGGCGTCTAATCTGAGACGTATGTGCAATTATTTGTAAAATACACAACAATAAAAACGAATAACCCCTGCTGCACCTCTTCTCCACAACGCCTCCTGCTGTTACCCCAAAATTCAGCCATACGGCACCCCACAAGGGCCTTCCTATCCTAATACCGAATTGTACACAGTTTCGTTATGTAACAGGAGGTGGCCTGCCCTAGAGGAATTGCCTGACTTTTACCTGTCCCCGCCCCCGGGGAAATGACCCCCCTTGGGTCTGCCAGCTGGGCAGGGCGCAGGAGAGGAGCTGCTGGGAGACATGGAGGGAAAGGAGCCGAAGTGAAGGGAGGGGGCAGTAGTATGGGCCACAGGGTAGGGACATCAGACTGGGGGTGGTGCAAGTTGGTACCGAGGGCCAGAGCCTGATCCCGGTGGGAGTGGCAGGGTTCAGCATTTGGCCCCATCTTTATAGGGAACCAAGCCCAGAGCCTAAAGACTGTAGGGGGTCACATGATTCCTGTGATGGACCCCCCTGGATACTCCACCCCTGGAAGGAGCCCTGCTCTTCCATTGGGCCACAGATGCAGCAAAGGACTCGATCACTGCACTGCCACCAATGGGAATGGAAGGAAACAGGCACCAAACCTGGAATGACAAGTTGGACCCATGTCTCTCTGTCCCCGAGGGCTGAGCATCCAAGAGGCCAGAGAGCTGTGGAGCCAGAACAGGCCCCAGGAGTGCTGGCTCCTGACCGACGTGAACACAGCCAAGGTGGGG
This sequence comes from Lepidochelys kempii, assembly GCF_965140285.1. Lineage (NCBI taxonomy): Eukaryota > Metazoa > Chordata > Testudines > Cheloniidae > Lepidochelys > Lepidochelys kempii. The sequence continues at coordinate 72,598,337 of NC_136390.1, read as the reverse complement.
CAGCTGAGGGCACTTAGCCAGGGAATTGTATGAGCTCAGCACAGGAGCTCCCTGCAGCAGCTGCATCCTAGATCCAGGACGGAGTCTGCTACTTATTCCCAACTTGTGTAGTTCCTCCTTCAGCTCTGGAGGGAGGCTGGTACGGAGGGGCCCAGGTTGCAGTCTCGCTAACGGCTGAGGTTTGTGTGGTGCATGGGTTCACTGCTGCTAGGTAGGCGTAAAAAGAATCCCTGGGAGGGTGAGTTAATGCAGGATCGTATCTCTAGGGTCTTGGGTCCTTGTGCAGTCTCCATGACTGATATGTGACTGTCTGAGAAGGGTGCCATTACTGCTCCATAGGCTGGGTTGGCCTTAGGGGTGGGCAATGTGGGCAACTGCCCAGGGAACCTGGTTGTGGCGGGGCAGGGGGAGACGCCATAGGTGTGTGCTGCCGGCAGGCAGGGGAGACCACCGGACCAGGGGGATGAGGTGGACGAGGCACAATGAGTGACAGCAGTGAGTACTGCATAGAGGCAGAGTTGGGGGACATGGGACCATTGCCCCCCTAAAGTCACAGCGGCAATACATGGGGGGACACCCAGATTTCTCCCTGCTTCCTGCCTGTGGAGGACTAGTCAGTGACGGGAGAGGTGAGGGTTAAAGACGCAGAGAACCAAGTGCTCTGCGCATCCCCAGGTCACTTTCCCCACCTGGGCTGTGCTGCTCTCCTGCTCTCCCCTTATGCAGCTAACCTGGAGAAACTGACCTGGCTGTACAGGAGTGCCCGGAATTGCTGCTTGCTCCTCCCCTCCCAGCCCCCTCGAGGGGCACGGAGGAATGTTCGACGGCAGCTGAGCAGCAACGCCGGGTGCTCGGGGTGTCAGTTCACTTTCCCCACGTGGGCACAGAATGGGGTGCAGAAGGGATTGGTGGAGAAGGGGCCCCAGGAAGGGTTTGGGAGACGGGGCGCAGTGATTCAGAGCATTTTTCCGGTGCTCTCTCTAAGCTGAAAACGCTGTTCAGCACTAGGTGCTGTCCAGTATCAGTGTCGCTGATCTGTCACCATGAGCTGATGCAGGGAGAGATCGAGAGTTGGGCCTATGTAAATGAGTGAAATTGGAGTGGTGACAGTGAAATAGCATGATAAGGTGCTTATAAATGTGTAATATGTTTGGTAATTAGAAGATGTTAATAGTTAATATAATTTTATGCGGTTAGAGTTAGGGAAAACAAAATGATGGCTGTAAGGAATCAGAGCTGTGAAAACCAAAATGGAGGCCTTAGAATGGTTTGACCAATGGCAATCGGGTAGACTGGGGTGAAATAAAGATCACTCCAACACCTGAAGGGAGGGGTCAGTCAGGTGGAACACAGGTCTTCAAGTAGATCCAGCTCTAAAGGCGCAGGTTTTCAACCAGGTCCAGATTCTAAAAGGCTTGAAGCTGATTAGTGGGTTAACTATATACATAAGGCAGAGAGCTGACAGGCTTCAGACTGTCCATGTCACACAAGTGGAGGGCTCTGGAGTGAGTGAGAAGAACAGCAGAGGAAACGTTGGAAGAGAAGATTAAGAAGACGAAGAAGAAGAATATCTAAACGAGCTAAAACACTTGAAGAAGCAAAGCTGATACCAGCTGCAGGAGGCCGAACAGAAAGACCTAGACAGAGCAAAGGGAAAGAAGCCATCAGAGAAAGTAAGCATGATGATTTTAGTAGAAGACTGCAATTGAAACAGGTATTTGTATCAGACTTCGTAAAGCTGAATCACAGAATAACAGAGTTGGAAGGGTCCTCTGGAGGCCATCTAGTCCAACCCCCTGCCCACAGCAGGACCAATCCCAACTAAATCATCCCAGCCAGGATGTCAAGCTTGACCTTAAAAACTTCTAAGGAAGGGGATTCCACCACCTCCCTAGGTTACGCATTCCAGTGTTTCACCACCCTCCTAGTGAAAAAGTTTTTCCTAATAGCCAACCTAAATCTCCCCCACTGCAACTTGAGACCATTACTCCTTGTTCTGTCATCTGCTACCACTGAGAACAGTCTAGATCCATCCTCTTTGGATCCACCTCTCAGGTAGTTGAAAGCAGCTATCAAATCCCCAGTCATTCTTCTCTTCCATACACTAAACAATCCTAGTTCCCTCAGCCTCTCCTCATAAGTCATGTGTTCCAGACCCCTTATCATTTTTGTTGCCCTTCGCTGGACTCTCTCCAATTTCTCCACATCCTTCTTGTAGAGTGGGGCCCAAAACTGGACACAGTACTCCAGATGAGGCCTCACCAGTGTCGAATAGAAGGGAACGATCATGTCCCTCGATCTGCTGGCAATGCCCCTATTTATACATCCCAAAGTGCCATTGGCCTTCTTGGCAACAAGGGCACACTGCTGACTCATATCCAGCTTCTCGTCCACTGTCACCCCTAGGTCCTTCTCTGCAGAACTGCTGCCTAGCCAATCGTTCCCTAATCTGTAGCGGTGCATTGGGTTCTTCCGTCCTAAGTGCAGGACTCTGCGCTTGTCCTTGTTGAACCTCATCGGATTTCTTTGGGCCCAATCCTCCAATTTGTCTCGGTCCCTCTATATCCTATCCCTACCCCCCAGCGTATCTACCTCTCCTCCCAGTTTAGTGTCATCTGCAAACTTGCTGAGGGTGCAATCCACACCATCCTCCAGATCATTTATGAAGATATTGAACAAAACCGGCCCCAGGACCGACCCTTGGGGCACTCCCCTAGATACCGGCTGCCAACTAGACATGGAGCCATTGATCACTACCCGTTGAGTCCGACAATCTAGCCAACTTTCTACCCACCTTGTAGTGCATCCATCCAGCCCATACTTCTTTAACTTGCTGACAAGGATACTGTGGGAGACCGTGTCAAAAGCTTTGCTAAAGTCGAGGAACAACATGGCCACTGCTTTCCCTTCATCCACAGAACCAGTTATCGCATCATACGAGGCAATAAGCTTAGTCACGTCCAGCTTCTCTAAATAGTCTCGAACCAGGTCTTTCTCCAGCGGGCTGGTCGCCTCCTCCCCATGCTCTGCTGCCCAGTGCAGTAGTCTGGGAGCTGACCTTGTTCGTGAAGACAGAGGCAAAAAAGCATTGAGTACATTAGCTTTTTCCACATCCCCTGTCAATAGGTTGCCTCCCTCATTCAGTAAGCTGCCTACACTTTCCTTGGCTTTCTTCTTATTGCCAACATACCTGAAGAAACCCTTCTTGTTACGCTTAAGATCCCTCGCTAGCTGCAACTCCAGGTGTGATTTAGCCTTCCTGATTTCATTCCTACATGCCCAAGCAATATTTATATACTCATCCCTGCTCATATGTCCAATCTTCCACTTCTTGTAAGCTTCTTTTTTGTGTTTAAGATCAGCAAGGCTTTCACTGTTAAGCCAAAGCTGGTCGCCTGCCATAGTTACTATTCTTTCTACACATCGGGATGGTTTGTCCCTGTAACCTCCATAAGGATTCTTTAAAATACAGCCAGCTCTCCTGGACTCCTTTCCCCCTCATGTTATTCTCCCAGGGGATCTTGCCCATCAGTTCCCTGAGGGAGTCAAAGTCTGCTTTTCTGAAGTCCAGGGTCCGTATTCTGCTGCTTTCCTTTCTTCCTTGTGTCAGGATCCTGAACTCGACCATCTCATGGTCACTGCCTCCCAGGTTCCCATCCACTTTTGCTTCCCCTACTAATTCTTCCCGGTTTGTGTGCAGCAGGTTAGAAGAGCTCCGCTCCTAGTTGGTTCCTCCAGCACTTGCACCAGGAAATTGTCCCCTACAGTTTCCAAAAACTTCCTGGATTGTCTGTGCACCGCTATATTGCTCTCCCAGCAGATATCAGGATGATTGAAGTCGCCCATGAGAACCAGGGCGTGTGATCTAGTAGCTTCTGCGAGTTGCCGGAAGAAAGCCTCGTCCACCTCATCCCCCTGGTCCGGTGGTCTATAGCAGACTCCCACCACGACATCACCCTTGTTGCTCAGGCTTCTAAACTTAATCCAGAGACTCTCAGGTTTTTCTGCCGTTTCATACTTGAGCTCTGAGCAGTCATACTGCTCCCTTACGTACAGTGCAACTCCCCCACCTTTTCTGGCCCCCCTGTCCTTCCTGAACAGTTTATACCAATCCATGACAGTACTCCTATCATGTGCGTTATCCCACCAAGTCTCTGTTATTCCAATCACATCATAATTCCCTGACTTTGCCAGGACCTCCAGTTCTCCCTGCTTGTTTCCCAGGCTTTGTGCATTTGTGTATAGGCACTTGAGATAACCCGCTGATCGCCCCTCGTTCTCAGTATGAGGCAGGAGCCCTCCCCTCTCACACGCTCCTGCTCGTGCTTCCTCCCGGTATCCCGCTTCCCCACTTACCTCAGGGCTTTGGTCTCCTTCCCCCGGTAAACCTAGTTTAAAGCCCTCCTCACTAGGTTAGCCAGCCTGCTCGCAAAGATGCTCTTCCCCCTCTTCGTAAGATGGAGCAGGTCTCTGCCTAGCACTCCTTCTTGGAACACCATCCCATGGTTGAAGACTCCAAAGCCTTCTCTCCGGCATCACCTGCGTTGCCATTCATTGACTTCCACGAGTCGACAATCCCTACCCCGGCTTTTTCCTTCCACGGGGGGATGGACGAGAACACCACTTGCGCCTCATACTCCTTTATCCTCCATCCCAGAGCCACGTAGTCCGCAGTGATCCGCTCAAGGTCATTCTTGGCGGTATCATTGGTGCCCAGGTGAAGAAGCAGGAAGGGGTAGCGATCCGAGGGCTTGATGAGTCTCGGCAGTCTCTCCGTCACATCGCGAATCCTAGCCCCTGGCAAGCAGCAGACTTCTCGGTTTTCCCAGCCAGGGCGACAGATAGATGACTCAGTCCCCCTGAGGAGAGATCCCCCGACCACCACCACCCGCCTCCTTCTCCTGGGAGTGGTGGTTGTGGAACCCCCAACCTTAGGACAGTGCATCTCATGCCTTTCAACTGGTGGAGTCTCCTTCTGCTCCCTTCCCCCAGACATAGCATCAGGGCCACTCCCCGCAATGGTACCTGTGGCGAGAACATGAAAACGGTTACTTACCAAAATCTGCGTTGCTGGTACATGGACGTTTCCCCTTCTTCTTCTTCTGGAGGTCACCTGTTGCCAAATTTCTTCACCGTCCTCCTGTCCCCACTGCGCAGCCTGCTCTGAATCTTCAGAACCTTGTGCCTGTAGAAGTCCGTATGTGTTCATTGTTTATTATGTTTTATTATGTATTATGTTTTAAAGCACTGCTGTCAGCATTCTGCATCTGACTGGCCATTGCATGCAGAGTGTAATAAATTAAAACAGTGTTTAATTGTATAGTAGCGTAATAGTAGGCATTTGGATATGCATATAGGCTGTTAGAATTTGTTTGTATACGAATATATACTTGTTACGTTAAAAAGGTTTTTGGTTTATTCTTTTAGTATATGCATTAGACTTATTACGTTAATTTATTTAATACAAAATATTCCCTATTTTGTTTTCAAAGAAATTACTGCCTGTGTGTTAATCCTTTGAATGGACGGCTGTATCCATGTTCTCCCAAGGGGTAACAGAGCTAGTCTGTTATGGGGAGTCCTCTGCAGGTCAGAGACAATCTCCCTGGTAAAAGTCAGGGCTTGATGAGTCTCGGCAGACTCTCCGTCACATCGCGAATCTTAGCCTGTATGGTAGAATATGGAATTATTCTTTATTCCTCATGACAGCAGTAAAACAAAATCGACACAAATATAGTGCTGCTCCAAAACTTTGAATTGCTGAGCTACAGCAGGACCTGGGGACAGATCCTGCAACCCTCATGGGTTCAATAGGATTAAGTGTCTGAGTAAGGACTCCTTGCTGTGTAAAGGTTTCAGGATCAAACCTTAGGCTCCTGCTGATAGGTTTCTGCATGCTCCCAAGAATAAAGTAAAGGAAGGCGAGAACCCAGGCAGATGGAGTGGGAGATAGACCCATATCAAACTAGTGCAGAGAAGCTGAGAGATGGTGGTAGGCGCTGTTGAGCATGATTTCAGGCGTCTAATCTGAGACGTATGTGCAATTATTTGTAAAATACACAACAATAAAAACGAATAACCCCTGCTGCACCTCTTCTCCACAACGCCTCCTGCTGTTACCCCAAAATTCAGCCATACGGCACCCCACAAGGGCCTTCCTATCCTAATACCGAATTGTACACAGTTTCGTTATGTAACAGGAGGTGGCCTGCCCTAGAGGAATTGCCTGACTTTTACCTGTCCCCGCCCCCGGGGAAATGACCCCCCTTGGGTCTGCCAGCTGGGCAGGGCGCAGGAGAGGAGCTGCTGGGAGACATGGAGGGAAAGGAGCCGAAGTGAAGGGAGGGGGCAGTAGTATGGGCCACAGGGTAGGGACATCAGACTGGGGGTGGTGCAAGTTGGTACCGAGGGCCAGAGCCTGATCCCGGTGGGAGTGGCAGGGTTCAGCATTTGGCCCCATCTTTATAGGGAACCAAGCCCAGAGCCTAAAGACTGTAGGGGGTCACATGATTCCTGTGATGGACCCCCCTGGATACTCCACCCCTGGAAGGAGCCCTGCTCTTCCATTGGGCCACAGATGCAGCAAAGGACTCGATCACTGCACTGCCACCAATGGGAATGGAAGGAAACAGGCACCAAACCTGGAATGACAAGTTGGACCCATGTCTCTCTGTCCCCGAGGGCTGAGCATCCAAGAGGCCAGAGAGCTGTGGAGCCAGAACAGGCCCCAGGAGTGCTGGCTCCTGACCGACGTGAACACAGCCAAGGTGGGGCAGCTGAGGGCACTTAGCCAGGGAATTGTATGAGCTCAGCACAGGAGCTCCCTGCAGCAGCTGCATCCTAGATCCAGGACGGAGTCTGCTACTTATTCCCAACTTGTGTAGTTCCTCCTTCAGCTCTGGAGGGAGGCTGGTACGGAGGGGCCCAGGTTGCAGTCTCGCTAACGGCTGAGGTTTGTGTGGTGCATGGGTTCACTGCTGCTAGGTAGGCGTAAAAAGAATCCCTGGGAGGGTGAGTTAATGCAGGATCGTATCTCTAGGGTCTTGGGTCCTTGTGCAGTCTCCATGACTGATATGTGACTGTCTGAGAAGGGTGCCATTACTGCTCCATAGGCTGGGTTGGCCTTAGGGGTGGGCAATGTGGGCAACTGCCCAGGGAACCTGGTTGTGGCGGGGCAGGGGGAGACGCCATAGGTGTGTGCTGCCGGCAGGCAGGGGAGACCACCGGACCAGGGGGATGAGGTGGACGAGGCACAATGAGTGACAGCAGTGAGTACTGCATAGAGGCAGAGTTGGGGGACATGGGACCATTGCCCCCCTAAAGTCACAGCGGCAATACATGGGGGGACACCCAGATTTCTCCCTGCTTCCTGCCTGTGGAGGACTAGTCAGTGACGGGAGAGGTGAGGGTTAAAGACGCAGAGAACCAAGTGCTCTGCGCATCCCCAGGTCACTTTCCCCACCTGGGCTGTGCTGCTCTCCTGCTCTCCCCTTATGCAGCTAACCTGGAGAAACTGACCTGGCTGTACAGGAGTGCCCGGAATTGCTGCTTGCTCCTCCCCTCCCAGCCCCCTCGAGGGGCACGGAGGAATGTTCGACGGCAGCTGAGCAGCAACGCCGGGTGCTCGGGGTGTCAGTTCACTTTCCCCACGTGGGCACAGAATGGGGTGCAGAAGGGATTGGTGGAGAAGGGGCCCCAGGAAGGGTTTGGGAGACGGGGCGCAGTGATTCAGAGCATTTTTCCGGTGCTCTCTCTAAGCTGAAAACGCTGTTCAGCACTAGGTGCTGTCCAGTATCAGTGTCGCTGATCTGTCACCATGAGCTGATGCAGGGAGAGATCGAGAGTTGGGCCTATGTAAATGAGTGAAATTGGAGTGGTGACAGTGAAATAGCATGATAAGGTGCTTATAAATGTGTAATATGTTTGGTAATTAGAAGATGTTAATAGTTAATATAATTTTATGCGGTTAGAGTTAGGGAAAACAAAATGATGGCTGTAAGGAATCAGAGCTGTGAAAACCAAAATGGAGGCCTTAGAATGGTTTGACCAATGGCAATCGGGTAGACTGGGGTGAAATAAAGATCACTCCAACACCTGAAGGGAGGGGTCAGTCAGGTGGAACACAGGTCTTCAAGTAGATCCAGCTCTAAAGGCGCAGGTTTTCAACCGGGTCCAGATTCTAAAAGGCTTGAAGCTGATTAGTGGGTTAACTATATACATAAGGCAGAGAGCTGACAGGCTTCAGACTGTCCATGTCACACAAGTGGAGGGCTCTGGAGTGAGTGAGAAGAACAGCAGAGGAAACGTTGGAAGAGAAGATTAAGAAGACGAAGAAGAAGAATATCTAAACGAGCTAAAACACTTGAAGAAGCAAAGCTGATACCAGCTGCAGGAGGCCGAACAGAAAGACCTAGACAGAGCAAAGGGAAAGAAGCCATCAGAGAAAGTAAGCATGATGATTTTAGTAGAAGACTGCAATTGAAACAGGTATTTGTATCAGACTTCGTAAAGCTGAATCACAGAATAACAGAGTTGGAAGGGTCCTCTGGAGGCCATCTAGTCCAACCCCCTGCCCACAGCAGGACCAATCCCAACTAAATCATCCCAGCCAGGATGTCAAGCTTGACCTTAAAAACTTCTAAGGAAGGGGATTCCACCACCTCCCTAGGTTACGCATTCCAGTGTTTCACCACCCTCCTAGTGAAAAAGTTTTTCCTAATAGCCAACCTAAATCTCCCCCACTGCAACTTGAGACCATTACTCCTTGTTCTGTCATCTGCTACCACTGAGAACAGTCTAGATCCATCCTCTTTGGATCCACCTCTCAGGTAGTTGAAAGCAGCTATCAAATCCCCAGTCATTCTTCTCTTCCATACACTAAACAATCCTAGTTCCCTCAGCCTCTCCTCATAAGTCATGTGTTCCAGACCCCTTATCATTTTTGTTGCCCTTCGCTGGACTCTCTCCAATTTCTCCACATCCTTCTTGTAGAGTGGGGCCCAAAACTGGACACAGTACTCCAGATGAGGCCTCACCAGTGTCGAATAGAAGGGAACGATCATGTCCCTCGATCTGCTGGCAATGCCCCTATTTATACATCCCAAAGTGCCATTGGCCTTCTTGGCAACAAGGGCACACTGCTGACTCATATCCAGCTTCTCGTCCACTGTCACCCCTAGGTCCTTCTCTGCAGAACTGCTGCCTAGCCAATCGTTCCCTAATCTGTAGCGGTGCATTGGGTTCTTCCGTCCTAAGTGCAGGACTCTGCGCTTGTCCTTGTTGAACCTCATCGGATTTCTTTGGGCCCAATCCTCCAATTTGTCTCGGTCCCTCTATATCCTATCCCTACCCCCCAGCGTATCTACCTCTCCTCCCAGTTTAGTGTCATCTGCAAACTTGCTGAGGGTGCAATCCACACCATCCTCCAGATCATTTATGAAGATATTGAACAAAACCGGCCCCAGGACCGACCCTTGGGGCACTCCCCTAGATACCGGCTGCCAACTAGACATGGAGCCATTGATCACTACCCGTTGAGTCCGACAATCTAGCCAACTTTCTACCCACCTTGTAGTGCATCCATCCAGCCCATACTTCTTTAACTTGCTGACAAGGATACTGTGGGAGACCGTGTCAAAAGCTTTGCTAAAGTCGAGGAACAACATGGCCACTGCTTTCCCTTCATCCACAGAACCAGTTATCGCATCATACGAGGCAATAAGCTTAGTCACGTCCAGCTTCTCTAAATAGTCTCGAACCAGGTCTTTCTCCAGCGGGCTGGTCGCCTCCTCCCCATGCTCTGCTGCCCAGTGCAGTAGTCTGGGAGCTGACCTTGTTCGTGAAGACAGAGGCAAAAAAGCATTGAGTACATTAGCTTTTTCCACATCCCCTGTCAATAGGTTGCCTCCCTCATTCAGTAAGCTGCCTACACTTTCCTTGGCTTTCTTCTTATTGCCAACATACCTGAAGAAACCCTTCTTGTTACGCTTAAGATCCCTCGCTAGCTGCAACTCCAGGTGTGATTTAGCCTTCCTGATTTCATTCCTACATGCCCAAGCAATATTTATATACTCATCCCTGCTCATATGTCCAATCTTCCACTTCTTGTAAGCTTCTTTTTTGTGTTTAAGATCAGCAAGGCTTTCACTGTTAAGCCAAAGCTGGTCGCCTGCCATAGTTACTATTCTTTCTACACATCGGGATGGTTTGTCCCTGTAACCTCCATAAGGATTCTTTAAAATACAGCCAGCTCTCCTGGACTCCTTTCCCCCTCATGTTATTCTCCCAGGGGATCTTGCCCATCAGTTCCCTGAGGGAGTCAAAGTCTGCTTTTCTGAAGTCCAGGGTCCGTATTCTGCTGCTTTCCTTTCTTCCTTGTGTCAGGATCCTGAACTCGACCATCTCATGGTCACTGCCTCCCAGGTTCCCATCCACTTTTGCTTCCCCTACTAATTCTTCCCGGTTTGTGTGCAGCAGGTTAGAAGAGCTCCGCTCCTAGTTGGTTCCTCCAGCACTTGCACCAGGAAATTGTCCCCTACAGTTTCCAAAAACTTCCTGGATTGTCTGTGCACCGCTATATTGCTCTCCCAGCAGATATCAGGATGATTGAAGTCGCCCATGAGAACCAGGGCGTGTGATCTAGTAGCTTCTGCGAGTTGCCGGAAGAAAGCCTCGTCCACCTCATCCCCCTGGTCCGGTGGTCTATAGCAGACTCCCACCACGACATCACCCTTGTTGCTCAGGCTTCTAAACTTAATCCAGAGACTCTCAGGTTTTTCTGCCGTTTCATACTTGAGCTCTGAGCAGTCATACTGCTCCCTTACGTACAGTGCAACTCCCCCACCTTTTCTGGCCCCCCTGTCCTTCCTGAACAGTTTATACCAATCCATGACAGTACTCCTATCATGTGCGTTATCCCACCAAGTCTCTGTTATTCCAATCACATCATAATTCCCTGACTTTGCCAGGACCTCCAGTTCTCCCTGCTTGTTTCCCAGGCTTTGTGCATTTGTGTATAGGCACTTGAGATAACCCGCTGATCGCCCCTCGTTCTCAGTATGAGGCAGGAGCCCTCCCCTCTCACACGCTCCTGCTCGTGCTTCCTCCCGGTATCCCGCTTCCCCACTTACCTCAGGGCTTTGGTCTCCTTCCCCCGGTAAACCTAGTTTAAAGCCCTCCTCACTAGGTTAGCCAGCCTGCTCGCAAAGATGCTCTTCCCCCTCTTCGTAAGATGGAGCAGGTCTCTGCCTAGCACTCCTTCTTGGAACACCATCCCATGGTTGAAGACTCCAAAGCCTTCTCTCCGGCATCACCTGCGTTGCCATTCATTGACTTCCACGAGTCGACAATCCCTACCCCGGCTTTTTCCTTCCACGGGGGGATGGACGAGAACACCACTTGCGCCTCATACTCCTTTATCCTCCATCCCAGAGCCACGTAGTCCGCAGTGATCCGCTCAAGGTCATTCTTGGCGGTATCATTGGTGCCCAGGTGAAGAAGCAGGAAGGGGTAGCGATCCGAGGGCTTGATGAGTCTCGGCAGTCTCTCCGTCACATCGCGAATCCTAGCCCCTGGCAAGCAGCAGACTTCTCGGTTTTCCCAGCCAGGGCGACAGATAGATGACTCAGTCCCCCTGAGGAGAGATCCCCCGACCACCACCACCCGCCTCCTTCTCCTGGGAGTGGTGGTTGTGGAACCCCCAACCTTAGGACAGTGCATCTCATGCCTTTCAACTGGTGGAGTCTCCTTCTGCTCCCTTCCCCCAGACATAGCATCAGGGCCACTCCCCGCAATGGTACCTGTGGCGAGAACATGAAAACGGTTACTTACCAAAATCTGCGTTGCTGGTACATGGACGTTTCCCCTTCTTCTTCTTCTGGAGGTCACCTGTTGCCAAATTTCTTCACCGTCCTCCTGTCCCCACTGCGCAGCCTGCTCTGAATCTTCAGAACCTTGTGCCTGTAGAAGTCCGTATGTGTTCATTGTTTATTATGTTTTATTATGTATTATGTTTTAAAGCACTGCTGTCAGCATTCTGCATCTGACTGGCCATTGCATGCAGAGTGTAATAAATTAAAACAGTGTTTAATTGTATAGTAGCGTAATAGTAGGCATTTGGATATGCATATAGGCTGTTAGAATTTGTTTGTATACGAATATATACTTGTTACGTTAAAAAGGTTTTTGGTTTATTCTTTTAGTATATGCATTAGACTTATTACGTTAATTTATTTAATACAAAATATTCCCTATTTTGTTTTCAAAGAAATTACTGCCTGTGTGTTAATCCTTTGAATGGACGGCTGTATCCATGTTCTCCCAAGGGGTAACAGAGCTAGTCTGTTATGGGGAGTCCTCTGCAGGTCAGAGACAATCTCCCTGGTAAAAGTCAGGGCTTGATGAGTCTCGGCAGACTCTCCGTCACATCGCGAATCTTAGCCTGTATGGTAGAATATGGAATTATTCTTTATTCCTCATGACAGCAGTAAAACAAAATCGACACAAATATAGTGCTGCTCCAAAACTTTGAATTGCTGAGCTACAGCAGGACCTGGGGACAGATCCTGCAACCCTCATGGGTTCAATAGGATTAAGTGTCTGAGTAAGGACTCCTTGCTGTGTAAAGGTTTCAGGATCAAACCTTAGGCTCCTGCTGATAGGTTTCTGCATGCTCCCAAGAATAAAGTAAAGGAAGGCGAGAACCCAGGCAGATGGAGTGGGAGATAGACCCATATCAAACTAGTGCAGAGAAGCTGAGAGATGGTGGTAGGCGCTGTTGAGCATGATTTCAGGCGTCTAATCTGAGACGTATGTGCAATTATTTGTAAAATACACAACAATAAAAACGAATAACCCCTGCTGCACCTCTTCTCCACAACGCCTCCTGCTGTTACCCCAAAATTCAGCCATACGGCACCCCACAAGGGCCTTCCTATCCTAATACCGAATTGTACACAGTTTCGTTATGTAACAGGAGGTGGCCTGCCCTAGAGGAATTGCCTGACTTTTACCTGTCCCCGCCCCCGGGGAAATGACCCCCCTTGGGTCTGCCAGCTGGGCAGGGCGCAGGAGAGGAGCTGCTGGGAGACATGGAGGGAAAGGAGCCGAAGTGAAGGGAGGGGGCAGTAGTATGGGCCACAGGGTAGGGACATCAGACTGGGGGTGGTGCAAGTTGGTACCGAGGGCCAGAGCCTGATCCCGGTGGGAGTGGCAGGGTTCAGCATTTGGCCCCATCTTTATAGGGAACCAAGCCCAGAGCCTAAAGACTGTAGGGGGTCACATGATTCCTGTGATGGACCCCCCTGGATACTCCACCCCTGGAAGGAGCCCTGCTCTTCCATTGGGCCACAGATGCAGCAAAGGACTCGATCACTGCACTGCCACCAATGGGAATGGAAGGAAACAGGCACCAAACCTGGAATGACAAGTTGGACCCATGTCTCTCTGTCCCCGAGGGCTGAGCATCCAAGAGGCCAGAGAGCTGTGGAGCCAGAACAGGCCCCAGGAGTGCTGGCTCCTGACCGACGTGAACACAGCCAAGGTGGGGCAGCTGAGGGCACTTAGCCAGGGAATTGTATGAGCTCAGCACAGGAGCTCCCTGCAGCAGCTGCATCCTAGATCCAGGACGGAGTCTGCTACTTATTCCCAACTTGTGTAGTTCCTCCTTCAGCTCTGGAGGGAGGCTGGTACGGAGGGGCCCAGGTTGCAGTCTCGCTAACGGCTGAGGTTTGTGTGGTGCATGGGTTCACTGCTGCTAGGTAGGCGTAAAAAGAATCCCTGGGAGGGTGAGTTAATGCAGGATCGTATCTCTAGGGTCTTGGGTCCTTGTGCAGTCTCCATGACTGATATGTGACTGTCTGAGAAGGGTGCCATTACTGCTCCATAGGCTGGGTTGGCCTTAGGGGTGGGCAATGTGGGCAACTGCCCAGGGAACCTGGTTGTGGCGGGGCAGGGGGAGACGCCATAGGTGTGTGCTGCCGGCAGGCAGGGGAGACCACCGGACCAGGGGGATGAGGTGGACGAGGCACAATGAGTGACAGCAGTGAGTACTGCATAGAGGCAGAGTTGGGGGACATGGGACCATTGCCCCCCTAAAGTCACAGCGGCAATACATGGGGGGACACCCAGATTTCTCCCTGCTTCCTGCCTGTGGAGGACTAGTCAGTGACGGGAGAGGTGAGGGTTAAAGACGCAGAGAACCAAGTGCTCTGCGCATCCCCAGGTCACTTTCCCCACCTGGGCTGTGCTGCTCTCCTGCTCTCCCCTTATGCAGCTAACCTGGAGAAACTGACCTGGCTGTACAGGAGTGCCCGGAATTGCTGCTTGCTCCTCCCCTCCCAGCCCCCTCGAGGGGCACGGAGGAATGTTCGACGGCAGCTGAGCAGCAACGCCGGGTGCTCGGGGTGTCAGTTCACTTTCCCCACGTGGGCACAGAATGGGGTGCAGAAGGGATTGGTGGAGAAGGGGCCCCAGGAAGGGTTTGGGAGACGGGGCGCAGTGATTCAGAGCATTTTTCCGGTGCTCTCTCTAAGCTGAAAACGCTGTTCAGCACTAGGTGCTGTCCAGTATCAGTGTCGCTGATCTGTCACCATGAGCTGATGCAGGGAGAGATCGAGAGTTGGGCCTATGTAAATGAGTGAAATTGGAGTGGTGACAGTGAAATAGCATGATAAGGTGCTTATAAATGTGTAATATGTTTGGTAATTAGAAGATGTTAATAGTTAATATAATTTTATGCGGTTAGAGTTAGGGAAAACAAAATGATGGCTGTAAGGAATCAGAGCTGTGAAAACCAAAATGGAGGCCTTAGAATGGTTTGACCAATGGCAATCGGGTAGACTGGGGTGAAATAAAGATCACTCCAACACCTGAAGGGAGGGGTCAGTCAGGTGGAACACAGGTCTTCAAGTAGATCCAGCTCTAAAGGCGCAGGTTTTCAACCGGGTCCAGATTCTAAAAGGCTTGAAGCTGATTAGTGGGTTAACTATATACATAAGGCAGAGAGCTGACAGGCTTCAGACTGTCCATGTCACACAAGTGGAGGGCTCTGGAGTGAGTGAGAAGAACAGCAGAGGAAACGTTGGAAGAGAAGATTAAGAAGACGAAGAAGAAGAATATCTAAACGAGCTAAAACACTTGAAGAAGCAAAGCTGATACCAGCTGCAGGAGGCCGAACAGAAAGACCTAGACAGAGCAAAGGGAAAGAAGCCATCAGAGAAAGTAAGCATGATGATTTTAGTAGAAGACTGCAATTGAAACAGGTATTTGTATCAGACTTCGTAAAGCTGAATCACAGAATAACAGAGTTGGAAGGGTCCTCTGGAGGCCATCTAGTCCAACCCCCTGCCCACAGCAGGACCAATCCCAACTAAATCATCCCAGCCAGGATGTCAAGCTTGACCTTAAAAACTTCTAAGGAAGGGGATTCCACCACCTCCCTAGGTTACGCATTCCAGTGTTTCACCACCCTCCTAGTGAAAAAGTTTTTCCTAATAGCCAACCTAAATCTCCCCCACTGCAACTTGAGACCATTACTCCTTGTTCTGTCATCTGCTACCACTGAGAACAGTCTAGATCCATCCTCTTTGGATCCACCTCTCAGGTAGTTGAAAGCAGCTATCAAATCCCCAGTCATTCTTCTCTTCCATACACTAAACAATCCTAGTTCCCTCAGCCTCTCCTCATAAGTCATGTGTTCCAGACCCCTTATCATTTTTGTTGCCCTTCGCTGGACTCTCTCCAATTTCTCCACATCCTTCTTGTAGAGTGGGGCCCAAAACTGGACACAGTACTCCAGATGAGGCCTCACCAGTGTCGAATAGAAGGGAACGATCATGTCCCTCGATCTGCTGGCAATGCCCCTATTTATACATCCCAAAGTGCCATTGGCCTTCTTGGCAACAAGGGCACACTGCTGACTCATATCCAGCTTCTCGTCCACTGTCACCCCTAGGTCCTTCTCTGCAGAACTGCTGCCTAGCCAATCGTTCCCTAATCTGTAGCGGTGCATTGGGTTCTTCCGTCCTAAGTGCAGGACTCTGCGCTTGTCCTTGTTGAACCTCATCGGATTTCTTTGGGCCCAATCCTCCAATTTGTCTCGGTCCCTCTATATCCTATCCCTACCCCCCAGCGTATCTACCTCTCCTCCCAGTTTAGTGTCATCTGCAAACTTGCTGAGGGTGCAATCCACACCATCCTCCAGATCATTTATGAAGATATTGAACAAAACCGGCCCCAGGACCGACCCTTGGGGCACTCCCCTAGATACCGGCTGCCAACTAGACATGGAGCCATTGATCACTACCCGTTGAGTCCGACAATCTAGCCAACTTTCTACCCACCTTGTAGTGCATCCATCCAGCCCATACTTCTTTAACTTGCTGACAAGGATACTGTGGGAGACCGTGTCAAAAGCTTTGCTAAAGTCGAGGAACAACATGGCCACTGCTTTCCCTTCATCCACAGAACCAGTTATCGCATCATACGAGGCAATAAGCTTAGTCACGTCCAGCTTCTCTAAATAGTCTCGAACCAGGTCTTTCTCCAGCGGGCTGGTCGCCTCCTCCCCATGCTCTGCTGCCCAGTGCAGTAGTCTGGGAGCTGACCTTGTTCGTGAAGACAGAGGCAAAAAAGCATTGAGTACATTAGCTTTTTCCACATCCCCTGTCAATAGGTTGCCTCCCTCATTCAGTAAGCTGCCTACACTTTCCTTGGCTTTCTTCTTATTGCCAACATACCTGAAGAAACCCTTCTTGTTACGCTTAAGATCCCTCGCTAGCTGCAACTCCAGGTGTGATTTAGCCTTCCTGATTTCATTCCTACATGCCCAAGCAATATTTATATACTCATCCCTGCTCATATGTCCAATCTTCCACTTCTTGTAAGCTTCTTTTTTGTGTTTAAGATCAGCAAGGCTTTCACTGTTAAGCCAAAGCTGGTCGCCTGCCATAGTTACTATTCTTTCTACACATCGGGATGGTTTGTCCCTGTAACCTCCATAAGGATTCTTTAAAATACAGCCAGCTCTCCTGGACTCCTTTCCCCCTCATGTTATTCTCCCAGGGGATCTTGCCCATCAGTTCCCTGAGGGAGTCAAAGTCTGCTTTTCTGAAGTCCAGGGTCCGTATTCTGCTGCTTTCCTTTCTTCCTTGTGTCAGGATCCTGAACTCGACCATCTCATGGTCACTGCCTCCCAGGTTCCCATCCACTTTTGCTTCCCCTACTAATTCTTCCCGGTTTGTGTGCAGCAGGTTAGAAGAGCTCCGCTCCTAGTTGGTTCCTCCAGCACTTGCACCAGGAAATTGTCCCCTACAGTTTCCAAAAACTTCCTGGATTGTCTGTGCACCGCTATATTGCTCTCCCAGCAGATATCAGGATGATTGAAGTCGCCCATGAGAACCAGGGCGTGTGATCTAGTAGCTTCTGCGAGTTGCCGGAAGAAAGCCTCGTCCACCTCATCCCCCTGGTCCGGTGGTCTATAGCAGACTCCCACCACGACATCACCCTTGTTGCTCAGGCTTCTAAACTTAATCCAGAGACTCTCAGGTTTTTCTGCCGTTTCATACTTGAGCTCTGAGCAGTCATACTGCTCCCTTACGTACAGTGCAACTCCCCCACCTTTTCTGGCCCCCCTGTCCTTCCTGAACAGTTTATACCAATCCATGACAGTACTCCTATCATGTGCGTTATCCCACCAAGTCTCTGTTATTCCAATCACATCATAATTCCCTGACTTTGCCAGGACCTCCAGTTCTCCCTGCTTGTTTCCCAGGCTTTGTGCATTTGTGTATAGGCACTTGAGATAACCCGCTGATCGCCCCTCGTTCTCAGTATGAGGCAGGAGCCCTCCCCTCTCACACGCTCCTGCTCGTGCTTCCTCCCGGTATCCCGCTTCCCCACTTACCTCAGGGCTTTGGTCTCCTTCCCCCGGTAAACCTAGTTTAAAGCCCTCCTCACTAGGTTAGCCAGCCTGCTCGCAAAGATGCTCTTCCCCCTCTTCGTAAGATGGAGCAGGTCTCTGCCTAGCACTCCTTCTTGGAACACCATCCCATGGTTGAAGACTCCAAAGCCTTCTCTCCGGCATCACCTGCGTTGCCATTCATTGACTTCCACGAGTCGACAATCCCTACCCCGGCTTTTTCCTTCCACGGGGGGATGGACGAGAACACCACTTGCGCCTCATACTCCTTTATCCTCCATCCCAGAGCCACGTAGTCCGCAGTGATCCGCTCAAGGTCATTCTTGGCGGTATCATTGGTGCCCAGGTGAAGAAGCAGGAAGGGGTAGCGATCCGAGGGCTTGATGAGTCTCGGCAGTCTCTCCGTCACATCGCGAATCCTAGCCCCTGGCAAGCAGCAGACTTCTCGGTTTTCCCAGCCAGGGCGACAGATAGATGACTCAGTCCCCCTGAGGAGAGATCCCCCGACCACCACCACCCGCCTCCTTCTCCTGGGAGTGGTGGTTGTGGAACCCCCAACCTTAGGACAGTGCATCTCATGCCTTTCAACTGGTGGAGTCTCCTTCTGCTCCCTTCCCCCAGACATAGCATCAGGGCCACTCCCCGCAATGGTACCTGTGGCGAGAACATGAAAACGGTTACTTACCAAAATCTGCGTTGCTGGTACATGGACGTTTCCCCTTCTTCTTCTTCTGGAGGTCACCTGTTGCCAAATTTCTTCACCGTCCTCCTGTCCCCACTGCGCAGCCTGCTCTGAATCTTCAGAACCTTGTGCCTGTAGAAGTCCGTATGTGTTCATTGTTTATTATGTTTTATTATGTATTATGTTTTAAAGCACTGCTGTCAGCATTCTGCATCTGACTGGCCATTGCATGCAGAGTGTAATAAATTAAAACAGTGTTTAATTGTATAGTAGCGTAATAGTAGGCATTTGGATATGCATATAGGCTGTTAGAATTTGTTTGTATACGAATATATACTTGTTACGTTAAAAAGGTTTTTGGTTTATTCTTTTAGTATATGCATTAGACTTATTACGTTAATTTATTTAATACAAAATATTCCCTATTTTGTTTTCAAAGAAATTACTGCCTGTGTGTTAATCCTTTGAATGGACGGCTGTATCCATGTTCTCCCAAGGGGTAACAGAGCTAGTCTGTTATGGGGAGTCCTCTGCAGGTCAGAGACAATCTCCCTGGTAAAAGTCAGGGCTTGATGAGTCTCGGCAGACTCTCCGTCACATCGCGAATCTTAGCCTGTATGGTAGAATATGGAATTATTCTTTATTCCTCATGACAGCAGTAAAACAAAATCGACACAAATATAGTGCTGCTCCAAAACTTTGAATTGCTGAGCTACAGCAGGACCTGGGGACAGATCCTGCAACCCTCATGGGTTCAATAGGATTAAGTGTCTGAGTAAGGACTCCTTGCTGTGTAAAGGTTTCAGGATCAAACCTTAGGCTCCTGCTGATAGGTTTCTGCATGCTCCCAAGAATAAAGTAAAGGAAGGCGAGAACCCAGGCAGATGGAGTGGGAGATAGACCCATATCAAACTAGTGCAGAGAAGCTGAGAGATGGTGGTAGGCGCTGTTGAGCATGATTTCAGGCGTCTAATCTGAGACGTATGTGCAATTATTTGTAAAATACACAACAATAAAAACGAATAACCCCTGCTGCACCTCTTCTCCACAACGCCTCCTGCTGTTACCCCAAAATTCAGCCATACGGCACCCCACAAGGGCCTTCCTATCCTAATACCGAATTGTACACAGTTTCGTTATGTAACAGGAGGTGGCCTGCCCTAGAGGAATTGCCTGACTTTTACCTGTCCCCGCCCCCGGGGAAATGACCCCCCTTGGGTCTGCCAGCTGGGCAGGGCGCAGGAGAGGAGCTGCTGGGAGACATGGAGGGAAAGGAGCCGAAGTGAAGGGAGGGGGCAGTAGTATGGGCCACAGGGTAGGGACATCAGACTGGGGGTGGTGCAAGTTGGTACCGAGGGCCAGAGCCTGATCCCGGTGGGAGTGGCAGGGTTCAGCATTTGGCCCCATCTTTATAGGGAACCAAGCCCAGAGCCTAAAGACTGTAGGGGGTCACATGATTCCTGTGATGGACCCCCCTGGATACTCCACCCCTGGAAGGAGCCCTGCTCTTCCATTGGGCCACAGATGCAGCAAAGGACTCGATCACTGCACTGCCACCAATGGGAATGGAAGGAAACAGGCACCAAACCTGGAATGACAAGTTGGACCCATGTCTCTCTGTCCCCGAGGGCTGAGCATCCAAGAGGCCAGAGAGCTGTGGAGCCAGAACAGGCCCCAGGAGTGCTGGCTCCTGACCGACGTGAACACAGCCAAGGTGGGGCAGCTGAGGGCACTTAGCCAGGGAATTGTATGAGCTCAGCACAGGAGCTCCCTGCAGCAGCTGCATCCTAGATCCAGGACGGAGTCTGCTACTTATTCCCAACTTGTGTAGTTCCTCCTTCAGCTCTGGAGGGAGGCTGGTACGGAGGGGCCCAGGTTGCAGTCTCGCTAACGGCTGAGGTTTGTGTGGTGCATGGGTTCACTGCTGCTAGGTAGGCGTAAAAAGAATCCCTGGGAGGGTGAGTTAATGCAGGATCGTATCTCTAGGGTCTTGGGTCCTTGTGCAGTCTCCATGACTGATATGTGACTGTCTGAGAAGGGTGCCATTACTGCTCCATAGGCTGGGTTGGCCTTAGGGGTGGGCAATGTGGGCAACTGCCCAGGGAACCTGGTTGTGGCGGGGCAGGGGGAGACGCCATAGGTGTGTGCTGCCGGCAGGCAGGGGAGACCACCGGACCAGGGGGATGAGGTGGACGAGGCACAATGAGTGACAGCAGTGAGTACTGCATAGAGGCAGAGTTGGGGGACATGGGACCATTGCCCCCCTAAAGTCACAGCGGCAATACATGGGGGGACACCCAGATTTCTCCCTGCTTCCTGCCTGTGGAGGACTAGTCAGTGACGGGAGAGGTGAGGGTTAAAGACGCAGAGAACCAAGTGCTCTGCGCATCCCCAGGTCACTTTCCCCACCTGGGCTGTGCTGCTCTCCTGCTCTCCCCTTATGCAGCTAACCTGGAGAAACTGACCTGGCTGTACAGGAGTGCCCGGAATTGCTGCTTGCTCCTCCCCTCCCAGCCCCCTCGAGGGGCACGGAGGAATGTTCGACGGCAGCTGAGCAGCAACGCCGGGTGCTCGGGGTGTCAGTTCACTTTCCCCACGTGGGCACAGAATGGGGTGCAGAAGGGATTGGTGGAGAAGGGGCCCCAGGAAGGGTTTGGGAGACGGGGCGCAGTGATTCAGAGCATTTTTCCGGTGCTCTCTCTAAGCTGAAAACGCTGTTCAGCACTAGGTGCTGTCCAGTATCAGTGTCGCTGATCTGTCACCATGAGCTGATGCAGGGAGAGATCGAGAGTTGGGCCTATGTAAATGAGTGAAATTGGAGTGGTGACAGTGAAATAGCATGATAAGGTGCTTATAAATGTGTAATATGTTTGGTAATTAGAAGATGTTAATAGTTAATATAATTTTATGCGGTTAGAGTTAGGGAAAACAAAATGATGGCTGTAAGGAATCAGAGCTGTGAAAACCAAAATGGAGGCCTTAGAATGGTTTGACCAATGGCAATCGGGTAGACTGGGGTGAAATAAAGATCACTCCAACACCTGAAGGGAGGGGTCAGTCAGGTGGAACACAGGTCTTCAAGTAGATCCAGCTCTAAAGGCGCAGGTTTTCAACCGGGTCCAGATTCTAAAAGGCTTGAAGCTGATTAGTGGGTTAACTATATACATAAGGCAGAGAGCTGACAGGCTTCAGACTGTCCATGTCACACAAGTGGAGGGCTCTGGAGTGAGTGAGAAGAACAGCAGAGGAAACGTTGGAAGAGAAGATTAAGAAGACGAAGAAGAAGAATATCTAAACGAGCTAAAACACTTGAAGAAGCAAAGCTGATACCAGCTGCAGGAGGCCGAACAGAAAGACCTAGACAGAGCAAAGGGAAAGAAGCCATCAGAGAAAGTAAGCATGATGATTTTAGTAGAAGACTGCAATTGAAACAGGTATTTGTATCAGACTTCGTAAAGCTGAATCACAGAATAACAGAGTTGGAAGGGTCCTCTGGAGGCCATCTAGTCCAACCCCCTGCCCACAGCAGGACCAATCCCAACTAAATCATCCCAGCCAGGATGTCAAGCTTGACCTTAAAAACTTCTAAGGAAGGGGATTCCACCACCTCCCTAGGTTACGCATTCCAGTGTTTCACCACCCTCCTAGTGAAAAAGTTTTTCCTAATAGCCAACCTAAATCTCCCCCACTGCAACTTGAGACCATTACTCCTTGTTCTGTCATCTGCTACCACTGAGAACAGTCTAGATCCATCCTCTTTGGATCCACCTCTCAGGTAGTTGAAAGCAGCTATCAAATCCCCAGTCATTCTTCTCTTCCATACACTAAACAATCCTAGTTCCCTCAGCCTCTCCTCATAAGTCATGTGTTCCAGACCCCTTATCATTTTTGTTGCCCTTCGCTGGACTCTCTCCAATTTCTCCACATCCTTCTTGTAGAGTGGGGCCCAAAACTGGACACAGTACTCCAGATGAGGCCTCACCAGTGTCGAATAGAAGGGAACGATCATGTCCCTCGATCTGCTGGCAATGCCCCTATTTATACATCCCAAAGTGCCATTGGCCTTCTTGGCAACAAGGGCACACTGCTGACTCATATCCAGCTTCTCGTCCACTGTCACCCCTAGGTCCTTCTCTGCAGAACTGCTGCCTAGCCAATCGTTCCCTAATCTGTAGCGGTGCATTGGGTTCTTCCGTCCTAAGTGCAGGACTCTGCGCTTGTCCTTGTTGAACCTCATCGGATTTCTTTGGGCCCAATCCTCCAATTTGTCTCGGTCCCTCTATATCCTATCCCTACCCCCCAGCGTATCTACCTCTCCTCCCAGTTTAGTGTCATCTGCAAACTTGCTGAGGGTGCAATCCACACCATCCTCCAGATCATTTATGAAGATATTGAACAAAACCGGCCCCAGGACCGACCCTTGGGGCACTCCCCTAGATACCGGCTGCCAACTAGACATGGAGCCATTGATCACTACCCGTTGAGTCCGACAATCTAGCCAACTTTCTACCCACCTTGTAGTGCATCCATCCAGCCCATACTTCTTTAACTTGCTGACAAGGATACTGTGGGAGACCGTGTCAAAAGCTTTGCTAAAGTCGAGGAACAACATGGCCACTGCTTTCCCTTCATCCACAGAACCAGTTATCGCATCATACGAGGCAATAAGCTTAGTCACGTCCAGCTTCTCTAAATAGTCTCGAACCAGGTCTTTCTCCAGCGGGCTGGTCGCCTCCTCCCCATGCTCTGCTGCCCAGTGCAGTAGTCTGGGAGCTGACCTTGTTCGTGAAGACAGAGGCAAAAAAGCATTGAGTACATTAGCTTTTTCCACATCCCCTGTCAATAGGTTGCCTCCCTCATTCAGTAAGCTGCCTACACTTTCCTTGGCTTTCTTCTTATTGCCAACATACCTGAAGAAACCCTTCTTGTTACGCTTAACATCCCTCGCTAGCTGCAACTCCAGGTGTGATTTAGCCTTCCTGATTTCATTCCTACATGCCCAAGCAATATTTATATACTCATCCCTGCTCATATGTCCAATCTTCCACTTCTTGTAAGCTTCTTTTTTGTGTTTAAGATCAGCAAGGCTTTCACTGTTAAGCCAAAGCTGGTCGCCTGCCATAGTTACTATTCTTTCTACACATCGGGATGGTTTGTCCCTGTAACCTCCATAAGGATTCTTTAAAATACAGCCAGCTCTCCTGGACTCCTTTCCCCCTCATGTTATTCTCCCAGGGGATCTTGCCCATCAGTTCCCTGAGGGAGTCAAAGTCTGCTTTTCTGAAGTCCAGGGTCCGTATTCTGCTGCTTTCCTTTCTTCCTTGTGTCAGGATCCTGAACTCGACCATCTCATGGTCACTGCCTCCCAGGTTCCCATCCACTTTTGCTTCCCCTACTAATTCTTCCCGGTTTGTGTGCAGCAGGTTAGAAGAGCTCCGCTCCTAGTTGGTTCCTCCAGCACTTGCACCAGGAAATTGTCCCCTACAGTTTCCAAAAACTTCCTGGATTGTCTGTGCACCGCTATATTGCTCTCCCAGCAGATATCAGGATGATTGAAGTCGCCCATGAGAACCAGGGCGTGTGATCTAGTAGCTTCTGCGAGTTGCCGGAAGAAAGCCTCGTCCACCTCATCCCCCTGGTCCGGTGGTCTATAGCAGACTCCCACCACGACATCACCCTTGTTGCTCAGGCTTCTAAACTTAATCCAGAGACTCTCAGGTTTTTCTGCCGTTTCATACTTGAGCTCTGAGCAGTCATACTGCTCCCTTACGTACAGTGCAACTCCCCCACCTTTTCTGGCCCCCCTGTCCTTCCTGAACAGTTTATACCAATCCATGACAGTACTCCTATCATGTGCGTTATCCCACCAAGTCTCTGTTATTCCAATCACATCATAATTCCCTGACTTTGCCAGGACCTCCAGTTCTCCCTGCTTGTTTCCCAGGCTTTGTGCATTTGTGTATAGGCACTTGAGATAACCCGCTGATCGCCCCTCGTTCTCAGTATGAGGCAGGAGCCCTCCCCTCTCACACGCTCCTGCTCGTGCTTCCTCCCGGTATCCCGCTTCCCCACTTACCTCAGGGCTTTGGTCTCCTTCCCCCGGTAAACCTAGTTTAAAGCCCTCCTCACTAGGTTAGCCAGCCTGCTCGCAAAGATGCTCTTCCCCCTCTTCGTAAGATGGAGCAGGTCTCTGCCTAGCACTCCTTCTTGGAACACCATCCCATGGTTGAAGACTCCAAAGCCTTCTCTCCGGCATCACCTGCGTTGCCATTCATTGACTTCCACGAGTCGACAATCCCTACCCCGGCTTTTTCCTTCCACGGGGGGATGGACGAGAACACCACTTGCGCCTCATACTCCTTTATCCTCCATCCCAGAGCCACGTAGTCCGCAGTGATCCGCTCAAGGTCATTCTTGGCGGTATCATTGGTGCCCAGGTGAAGAAGCAGGAAGGGGTAGCGATCCGAGGGCTTGATGAGTCTCGGCAGTCTCTCCGTCACATCGCGAATCCTAGCCCCTGGCAAGCAGCAGACTTCTCGGTTTTCCCAGCCAGGGCGACAGATAGATGACTCAGTCCCCCTGAGGAGAGATCCCCCGACCACCACCACCCGCCTCCTTCTCCTGGGAGTGGTGGTTGTGGAACCCCCAACCTTAGGACAGTGCATCTCATGCCTTTCAACTGGTGGAGTCTCCTTCTGCTCCCTTCCCCCAGACATAGCATCAGGGCCACTCCCAGCAATGGTACCTGTGGCGAGAACATGAAAACGGTTACTTACCAAAATCTGCGTTGCTGGTACATGGACGTTTCCCCTTCTTCTTCTTCTGGAGGTCACCTGTTGCCAAATTTCTTCACCGTCCTCCTGTCCCCACTGCGCAGCCTGCTCTGAATCTTCAGAACCTTGTGCCTGTAGAAGTCCGTATGTGTTCATTGTTTATTATGTTTTATTATGTATTATGTTTTAAAGCACTGCTGTCAGCATTCTGCATCTGACTGGCCATTGCATGCAGAGTGTAATAAATTAAAACAGTGTTTAATTGTATAGTAGCGTAATAGTAGGCATTTGGATATGCATATAGGCTGTTAGAATTTGTTTGTATACGAATATATACTTGTTACGTTAAAAAGGTTTTTGGTTTATTCTTTTAGTATATGCATTAGACTTATTACGTTAATTTATTTAATACAAAATATTCCCTATTTTGTTTTCAAAGAAATTACTGCCTGTGTGTTAATCCTTTGAATGGACGGCTGTATCCATGTTCTCCCAAGGGGTAACAGAGCTAGTCTGTTATGGGGAGTCCTCTGCAGGTCAGAGACAATCTCCCTGGTAAAAGTCAGGGCTTGATGAGTCTCGGCAGACTCTCCGTCACATCGCGAATCTTAGCCTGTATGGTAGAATATGGAATTATTCTTTATTCCTCATGACAGCAGTAAAACAAAATCGACACAAATATAGTGCTGCTCCAAAACTTTGAATTGCTGAGCTACAGCAGGACCTGGGGACAGATCCTGCAACCCTCATGGGTTCAATAGGATTAAGTGTCTGAGTAAGGACTCCTTGCTGTGTAAAGGTTTCAGGATCAAACCTTAGGCTCCTGCTGATAGGTTTCTGCATGCTCCCAAGAATAAAGTAAAGGAAGGCGAGAACCCAGGCAGATGGAGTGGGAGATAGACCCATATCAAACTAGTGCAGAGAAGCTGAGAGATGGTGGTAGGCGCTGTTGAGCATGATTTCAGGCGTCTAATCTGAGACGTATGTGCAATTATTTGTAAAATACACAACAATAAAAACGAATAACCCCTGCTGCACCTCTTCTCCACAACGCCTCCTGCTGTTACCCCAAAATTCAGCCATACGGCACCCCACAAGGGCCTTCCTATCCTAATACCGAATTGTACACAGTTTCGTTATGTAACAGGAGGTGGCCTGCCCTAGAGGAATTGCCTGACTTTTACCTGTCCCCGCCCCCGGGGAAATGACCCCCCTTGGGTCTGCCAGCTGGGCAGGGCGCAGGAGAGGAGCTGCTGGGAGACATGGAGGGAAAGGAGCCGAAGTGAAGGGAGGGGGCAGTAGTATGGGCCACAGGGTAGGGACATCAGACTGGGGGTGGTGCAAGTTGGTACCGAGGGCCAGAGCCTGATCCCGGTGGGAGTGGCAGGGTTCAGCATTTGGCCCCATCTTTATAGGGAACCAAGCCCAGAGCCTAAAGACTGTAGGGGGTCACATGATTCCTGTGATGGACCCCCCTGGATACTCCACCCCTGGAAGGAGCCCTGCTCTTCCATTGGGCCACAGATGCAGCAAAGGACTCGATCACTGCACTGCCACCAATGGGAATGGAAGGAAACAGGCACCAAACCTGGAATGACAAGTTGGACCCATGTCTCTCTGTCCCCGAGGGCTGAGCATCCAAGAGGCCAGAGAGCTGTGGAGCCAGAACAGGCCCCAGGAGTGCTGGCTCCTGACCGACGTGAACACAGCCAAGGTGGGGCAGCTGAGGGCACTTAGCCAGGGAATTGTATGAGCTCAGCACAGGAGCTCCCTGCAGCAGCTGCATCCTAGATCCAGGACGGAGTCTGCTACTTATTCCCAACTTGTGTAGTTCCTCCTTCAGCTCTGGAGGGAGGCTGGTACGGAGGGGCCCAGGTTGCAGTCTCGCTAACGGCTGAGGTTTGTGTGGTGCATGGGTTCACTGCTGCTAGGTAGGCGTAAAAAGAATCCCTGGGAGGGTGAGTTAATGCAGGATCGTATCTCTAGGGTCTTGGGTCCTTGTGCAGTCTCCATGACTGATATGTGACTGTCTGAGAAGGGTGCCATTACTGCTCCATAGGCTGGGTTGGCCTTAGGGGTGGGCAATGTGGGCAACTGCCCAGGGAACCTGGTTGTGGCGGGGCAGGGGGAGACGCCATAGGTGTGTGCTGCCGGCAGGCAGGGGAGACCACCGGACCAGGGGGATGAGGTGGACGAGGCACAATGAGTGACAGCAGTGAGTACTGCATAGAGGCAGAGTTGGGGGACATGGGACCATTGCCCCCCTAAAGTCACAGCGGCAATACATGGGGGGACACCCAGATTTCTCCCTGCTTCCTGCCTGTGGAGGACTAGTCAGTGACGGGAGAGGTGAGGGTTAAAGACGCAGAGAACCAAGTGCTCTGCGCATCCCCAGGTCACTTTCCCCACCTGGGCTGTGCTGCTCTCCTGCTCTCCCCTTATGCAGCTAACCTGGAGAAACTGACCTGGCTGTACAGGAGTGCCCGGAATTGCTGCTTGCTCCTCCCCTCCCAGCCCCCTCGAGGGGCACGGAGGAATGTTCGACGGCAGCTGAGCAGCAACGCCGGGTGCTCGGGGTGTCAGTTCACTTTCCCCACGTGGGCACAGAATGGGGTGCAGAAGGGATTGGTGGAGAAGGGGCCCCAGGAAGGGTTTGGGAGACGGGGCGCAGTGATTCAGAGCATTTTTCCGGTGCTCTCTCTAAGCTGAAAACGCTGTTCAGCACTAGGTGCTGTCCAGTATCAGTGTCGCTGATCTGTCACCATGAGCTGATGCAGGGAGAGATCGAGAGTTGGGCCTATGTAAATGAGTGAAATTGGAGTGGTGACAGTGAAATAGCATGATAAGGTGCTTATAAATGTGTAATATGTTTGGTAATTAGAAGATGTTAATAGTTAATATAATTTTATGCGGTTAGAGTTAGGGAAAACAAAATGATGGCTGTAAGGAATCAGAGCTGTGAAAACCAAAATGGAGGCCTTAGAATGGTTTGACCAATGGCAATCGGGTAGACTGGGGTGAAATAAAGATCACTCCAACACCTGAAGGGAGGGGTCAGTCAGGTGGAACACAGGTCTTCAAGTAGATCCAGCTCTAAAGGCGCAGGTTTTCAACCAGGTCCAGATTCTAAAAGGCTTGAAGCTGATTAGTGGGTTAACTATATACATAAGGCAGAGAGCTGACAGGCTTCAGACTGTCCATGTCACACAAGTGGAGGGCTCTGGAGTGAGTGAGAAGAACAGCAGAGGAAACGTTGGAAGAGAAGATTAAGAAGACGAAGAAGAAGAATATCTAAACGAGCTAAAACACTTGAAGAAGCAAAGCTGATACCAGCTGCAGGAGGCCGAACAGAAAGACCTAGACAGAGCAAAGGGAAAGAAGCCATCAGAGAAAGTAAGCATGATGATTTTAGTAGAAGACTGCAATTGAAACAGGTATTTGTATCAGACTTCGTAAAGCTGAATCACAGAATAACAGAGTTGGAAGGGTCCTCTGGAGGCCATCTAGTCCAACCCCCTGCCCACAGCAGGACCAATCCCAACTAAATCATCCCAGCCAGGATGTCAAGCTTGACCTTAAAAACTTCTAAGGAAGGGGATTCCACCACCTCCCTAGGTTACGCATTCCAGTGTTTCACCACCCTCCTAGTGAAAAAGTTTTTCCTAATAGCCAACCTAAATCTCCCCCACTGCAACTTGAGACCATTACTCCTTGTTCTGTCATCTGCTACCACTGAGAACAGTCTAGATCCATCCTCTTTGGATCCACCTCTCAGGTAGTTGAAAGCAGCTATCAAATCCCCAGTCATTCTTCTCTTCCATACACTAAACAATCCTAGTTCCCTCAGCCTCTCCTCATAAGTCATGTGTTCCAGACCCCTTATCATTTTTGTTGCCCTTCGCTGGACTCTCTCCAATTTCTCCACATCCTTCTTGTAGAGTGGGGCCCAAAACTGGACACAGTACTCCAGATGAGGCCTCACCAGTGTCGAATAGAAGGGAACGATCATGTCCCTCGATCTGCTGGCAATGCCCCTATTTATACATCCCAAAGTGCCATTGGCCTTCTTGGCAACAAGGGCACACTGCTGACTCATATCCAGCTTCTCGTCCACTGTCACCCCTAGGTCCTTCTCTGCAGAACTGCTGCCTAGCCAATCGTTCCCTAATCTGTAGCGGTGCATTGGGTTCTTCCGTCCTAAGTGCAGGACTCTGCGCTTGTCCTTGTTGAACCTCATCGGATTTCTTTGGGCCCAATCCTCCAATTTGTCTCGGTCCCTCTATATCCTATCCCTACCCCCCAGCGTATCTACCTCTCCTCCCAGTTTAGTGTCATCTGCAAACTTGCTGAGGGTGCAATCCACACCATCCTCCAGATCATTTATGAAGATATTGAACAAAACCGGCCCCAGGACCGACCCTTGGGGCACTCCCCTAGATACCGGCTGCCAACTAGACATGGAGCCATTGATCACTACCCGTTGAGTCCGACAATCTAGCCAACTTTCTACCCACCTTGTAGTGCATCCATCCAGCCCATACTTCTTTAACTTGCTGACAAGGATACTGTGGGAGACCGTGTCAAAAGCTTTGCTAAAGTCGAGGAACAACATGGCCACTGCTTTCCCTTCATCCACAGAACCAGTTATCGCATCATACGAGGCAATAAGCTTAGTCACGTCCAGCTTCTCTAAATAGTCTCGAACCAGGTCTTTCTCCAGCGGGCTGGTCGCCTCCTCCCCATGCTCTGCTGCCCAGTGCAGTAGTCTGGGAGCTGACCTTGTTCGTGAAGACAGAGGCAAAAAAGCATTGAGTACATTAGCTTTTTCCACATCCCCTGTCAATAGGTTGCCTCCCTCATTCAGTAAGCTGCCTACACTTTCCTTGGCTTTCTTCTTATTGCCAACATACCTGAAGAAACCCTTCTTGTTACGCTTAACATCCCTCGCTAGCTGCAACTCCAGGTGTGATTTAGCCTTCCTGATTTCATTCCTACATGCCCAAGCAATATTTATATACTCATCCCTGCTCATATGTCCAATCTTCCACTTCTTGTAAGCTTCTTTTTTGTGTTTAAGATCAGCAAGGCTTTCACTGTTAAGCCAAAGCTGGTCGCCTGCCATAGTTACTATTCTTTCTACACATCGGGATGGTTTGTCCCTGTAACCTCCATAAGGATTCTTTAAAATACAGCCAGCTCTCCTGGACTCCTTTCCCCCTCATGTTATTCTCCCAGGGGATCTTGCCCATCAGTTCCCTGAGGGAGTCAAAGTCTGCTTTTCTGAAGTCCAGGGTCCGTATTCTGCTGCTTTCCTTTCTTCCTTGTGTCAGGATCCTGAACTCGACCATCTCATGGTCACTGCCTCCCAGGTTCCCATCCACTTTTGCTTCCCCTACTAATTCTTCCCGGTTTGTGTGCAGCAGGTTAGAAGAGCTCCGCTCCTAGTTGGTTCCTCCAGCACTTGCACCAGGAAATTGTCCCCTACAGTTTCCAAAAACTTCCTGGATTGTCTGTGCACCGCTATATTGCTCTCCCAGCAGATATCAGGATGATTGAAGTCGCCCATGAGAACCAGGGCGTGTGATCTAGTAGCTTCTGCGAGTTGCCGGAAGAAAGCCTCGTCCACCTCATCCCCCTGGTCCGGTGGTCTATAGCAGACTCCCACCACGACATCACCCTTGTTGCTCAGGCTTCTAAACTTAATCCAGAGACTCTCAGGTTTTTCTGCCGTTTCATACTTGAGCTCTGAGCAGTCATACTGCTCCCTTACGTACAGTGCAACTCCCCCACCTTTTCTGGCCCCCCTGTCCTTCCTGAACAGTTTATACCAATCCATGACAGTACTCCTATCATGTGCGTTATCCCACCAAGTCTCTGTTATTCCAATCACATCATAATTCCCTGACTTTGCCAGGACCTCCAGTTCTCCCTGCTTGTTTCCCAGGCTTTGTGCATTTGTGTATAGGCACTTGAGATAACCCGCTGATCGCCCCTCGTTCTCAGTATGAGGCAGGAGCCCTCCCCTCTCACACGCTCCTGCTCGTGCTTCCTCCCGGTATCCCGCTTCCCCACTTACCTCAGGGCTTTGGTCTCCTTCCCCCGGTAAACCTAGTTTAAAGCCCTCCTCACTAGGTTAGCCAGCCTGCTCGCAAAGATGCTCTTCCCCCTCTTCGTAAGATGGAGCAGGTCTCTGCCTAGCACTCCTTCTTGGAACACCATCCCATGGTTGAAGACTCCAAAGCCTTCTCTCCGGCATCACCTGCGTTGCCATTCATTGACTTCCACGAGTCGACAATCCCTACCCCGGCTTTTTCCTTCCACGGGGGGATGGACGAGAACACCACTTGCGCCTCATACTCCTTTATCCTCCATCCCAGAGCCACGTAGTCCGCAGTGATCCGCTCAAGGTCATTCTTGGCGGTATCATTGGTGCCCAGGTGAAGAAGCAGGAAGGGGTAGCGATCCGAGGGCTTGATGAGTCTCGGCAGTCTCTCCGTCACATCGCGAATCCTAGCCCCTGGCAAGCAGCAGACTTCTCGGTTTTCCCAGCCAGGGCGACAGATAGATGACTCAGTCCCCCTGAGGAGAGATCCCCCGACCACCACCACCCGCCTCCTTCTCCTGGGAGTGGTGGTTGTGGAACCCCCAACCTTAGGACAGTGCATCTCATGCCTTTCAACTGGTGGAGTCTCCTTCTGCTCCCTTCCCCCAGACATAGCATCAGGGCCACTCCCAGCAATGGTACCTGTGGCGAGAACATGAAAACGGTTACTTACCAAAATCTGCGTTGCTGGTACATGGACGTTTCCCCTTCTTCTTCTTCTGGAGGTCACCTGTTGCCAAATTTCTTCACCGTCCTCCTGTCCCCACTGCGCAGCCTGCTCTGAATCTTCAGAACCTTGTGCCTGTAGAAGTCCGTATGTGTTCATTGTTTATTATGTTTTATTATGTATTATGTTTTAAAGCACTGCTGTCAGCATTCTGCATCTGACTGGCCATTGCATGCAGAGTGTAATAAATTAAAACAGTGTTTAATTGTATAGTAGCGTAATAGTAGGCATTTGGATATGCATATAGGCTGTTAGAATTTGTTTGTATACGAATATATACTTGTTACGTTAAAAAGGTTTTTGGTTTATTCTTTTAGTATATGCATTAGACTTATTACGTTAATTTATTTAATACAAAATATTCCCTATTTTGTTTTCAAAGAAATTACTGCCTGTGTGTTAATCCTTTGAATGGACGGCTGTATCCATGTTCTCCCAAGGGGTAACAGAGCTAGTCTGTTATGGGGAGTCCTCTGCAGGTCAGAGACAATCTCCCTGGTAAAAGTCAGGGCTTGATGAGTCTCGGCAGACTCTCCGTCACATCGCGAATCTTAGCCTGTATGGTAGAATATGGAATTATTCTTTATTCCTCATGACAGCAGTAAAACAAAATCGACACAAATATAGTGCTGCTCCAAAACTTTGAATTGCTGAGCTACAGCAGGACCTGGGGACAGATCCTGCAACCCTCATGGGTTCAATAGGATTAAGTGTCTGAGTAAGGACTCCTTGCTGTGTAAAGGTTTCAGGATCAAACCTTAGGCTCCTGCTGATAGGTTTCTGCATGCTCCCAAGAATAAAGTAAAGGAAGGCGAGAACCCAGGCAGATGGAGTGGGAGATAGACCCATATCAAACTAGTGCAGAGAAGCTGAGAGATGGTGGTAGGCGCTGTTGAGCATGATTTCAGGCGTCTAATCTGAGACGTATGTGCAATTATTTGTAAAATACACAACAATAAAAACGAATAACCCCTGCTGCACCTCTTCTCCACAACGCCTCCTGCTGTTACCCCAAAATTCAGCCATACGGCACCCCACAAGGGCCTTCCTATCCTAATACCGAATTGTACACAGTTTCGTTATGTAACAGGAGGTGGCCTGCCCTAGAGGAATTGCCTGACTTTTACCTGTCCCCGCCCCCGGGGAAATGACCCCCCTTGGGTCTGCCAGCTGGGCAGGGCGCAGGAGAGGAGCTGCTGGGAGACATGGAGGGAAAGGAGCCGAAGTGAAGGGAGGGGGCAGTAGTATGGGCCACAGGGTAGGGACATCAGACTGGGGGTGGTGCAAGTTGGTACCGAGGGCCAGAGCCTGATCCCGGTGGGAGTGGCAGGGTTCAGCATTTGGCCCCATCTTTATAGGGAACCAAGCCCAGAGCCTAAAGACTGTAGGGGGTCACATGATTCCTGTGATGGACCCCCCTGGATACTCCACCCCTGGAAGGAGCCCTGCTCTTCCATTGGGCCACAGATGCAGCAAAGGACTCGATCACTGCACTGCCACCAATGGGAATGGAAGGAAACAGGCACCAAACCTGGAATGACAAGTTGGACCCATGTCTCTCTGTCCCCGAGGGCTGAGCATCCAAGAGGCCAGAGAGCTGTGGAGCCAGAACAGGCCCCAGGAGTGCTGGCTCCTGACCGACGTGAACACAGCCAAGGTGGGGCAGCTGAGGGCACTTAGCCAGGGAATTGTATGAGCTCAGCACAGGAGCTCCCTGCAGCAGCTGCATCCTAGATCCAGGACGGAGTCTGCTACTTATTCCCAACTTGTGTAGTTCCTCCTTCAGCTCTGGAGGGAGGCTGGTACGGAGGGGCCCAGGTTGCAGTCTCGCTAACGGCTGAGGTTTGTGTGGTGCATGGGTTCACTGCTGCTAGGTAGGCGTAAAAAGAATCCCTGGGAGGGTGAGTTAATGCAGGATCGTATCTCTAGGGTCTTGGGTCCTTGTGCAGTCTCCATGACTGATATGTGACTGTCTGAGAAGGGTGCCATTACTGCTCCATAGGCTGGGTTGGCCTTAGGGGTGGGCAATGTGGGCAACTGCCCAGGGAACCTGGTTGTGGCGGGGCAGGGGGAGACGCCATAGGTGTGTGCTGCCGGCAGGCAGGGGAGACCACCGGACCAGGGGGATGAGGTGGACGAGGCACAATGAGTGACAGCAGTGAGTACTGCATAGAGGCAGAGTTGGGGGACATGGGACCATTGCCCCCCTAAAGTCACAGCGGCAATACATGGGGGGACACCCAGATTTCTCCCTGCTTCCTGCCTGTGGAGGACTAGTCAGTGACGGGAGAGGTGAGGGTTAAAGACGCAGAGAACCAAGTGCTCTGCGCATCCCCAGGTCACTTTCCCCACCTGGGCTGTGCTGCTCTCCTGCTCTCCCCTTATGCAGCTAACCTGGAGAAACTGACCTGGCTGTACAGGAGTGCCCGGAATTGCTGCTTGCTCCTCCCCTCCCAGCCCCCTCGAGGGGCACGGAGGAATGTTCGACGGCAGCTGAGCAGCAACGCCGGGTGCTCGGGGTGTCAGTTCACTTTCCCCACGTGGGCACAGAATGGGGTGCAGAAGGGATTGGTGGAGAAGGGGCCCCAGGAAGGGTTTGGGAGACGGGGCGCAGTGATTCAGAGCATTTTTCCGGTGCTCTCTCTAAGCTGAAAACGCTGTTCAGCACTAGGTGCTGTCCAGTATCAGTGTCGCTGATCTGTCACCATGAGCTGATGCAGGGAGAGATCGAGAGTTGGGCCTATGTAAATGAGTGAAATTGGAGTGGTGACAGTGAAATAGCATGATAAGGTGCTTATAAATGTGTAATATGTTTGGTAATTAGAAGATGTTAATAGTTAATATAATTTTATGCGGTTAGAGTTAGGGAAAACAAAATGATGGCTGTAAGGAATCAGAGCTGTGAAAACCAAAATGGAGGCCTTAGAATGGTTTGACCAATGGCAATCGGGTAGACTGGGGTGAAATAAAGATCACTCCAACACCTGAAGGGAGGGGTCAGTCAGGTGGAACACAGGTCTTCAAGTAGATCCAGCTCTAAAGGCGCAGGTTTTCAACCAGGTCCAGATTCTAAAAGGCTTGAAGCTGATTAGTGGGTTAACTATATACATAAGGCAGAGAGCTGACAGGCTTCAGACTGTCCATGTCACACAAGTGGAGGGCTCTGGAGTGAGTGAGAAGAACAGCAGAGGAAACGTTGGAAGAGAAGATTAAGAAGACGAAGAAGAAGAATATCTAAACGAGCTAAAACACTTGAAGAAGCAAAGCTGATACCAGCTGCAGGAGGCCGAACAGAAAGACCTAGACAGAGCAAAGGGAAAGAAGCCATCAGAGAAAGTAAGCATGATGATTTTAGTAGAAGACTGCAATTGAAACAGGTATTTGTATCAGACTTCGTAAAGCTGAATCACAGAATAACAGAGTTGGAAGGGTCCTCTGGAGGCCATCTAGTCCAACCCCCTGCCCACAGCAGGACCAATCCCAACTAAATCATCCCAGCCAGGATGTCAAGCTTGACCTTAAAAACTTCTAAGGAAGGGGATTCCACCACCTCCCTAGGTTACGCATTCCAGTGTTTCACCACCCTCCTAGTGAAAAAGTTTTTCCTAATAGCCAACCTAAATCTCCCCCACTGCAACTTGAGACCATTACTCCTTGTTCTGTCATCTGCTACCACTGAGAACAGTCTAGATCCATCCTCTTTGGATCCACCTCTCAGGTAGTTGAAAGCAGCTATCAAATCCCCAGTCATTCTTCTCTTCCATACACTAAACAATCCTAGTTCCCTCAGCCTCTCCTCATAAGTCATGTGTTCCAGACCCCTTATCATTTTTGTTGCCCTTCGCTGGACTCTCTCCAATTTCTCCACATCCTTCTTGTAGAGTGGGGCCCAAAACTGGACACAGTACTCCAGATGAGGCCTCACCAGTGTCGAATAGAAGGGAACGATCATGTCCCTCGATCTGCTGGCAATGCCCCTATTTATACATCCCAAAGTGCCATTGGCCTTCTTGGCAACAAGGGCACACTGCTGACTCATATCCAGCTTCTCGTCCACTGTCACCCCTAGGTCCTTCTCTGCAGAACTGCTGCCTAGCCAATCGTTCCCTAATCTGTAGCGGTGCATTGGGTTCTTCCGTCCTAAGTGCAGGACTCTGCGCTTGTCCTTGTTGAACCTCATCGGATTTCTTTGGGCCCAATCCTCCAATTTGTCTCGGTCCCTCTATATCCTATCCCTACCCCCCAGCGTATCTACCTCTCCTCCCAGTTTAGTGTCATCTGCAAACTTGCTGAGGGTGCAATCCACACCATCCTCCAGATCATTTATGAAGATATTGAACAAAACCGGCCCCAGGACCGACCCTTGGGGCACTCCCCTAGATACCGGCTGCCAACTAGACATGGAGCCATTGATCACTACCCGTTGAGTCCGACAATCTAGCCAACTTTCTACCCACCTTGTAGTGCATCCATCCAGCCCATACTTCTTTAACTTGCTGACAAGGATACTGTGGGAGACCGTGTCAAAAGCTTTGCTAAAGTCGAGGAACAACATGGCCACTGCTTTCCCTTCATCCACAGAACCAGTTATCGCATCATACGAGGCAATAAGCTTAGTCACGTCCAGCTTCTCTAAATAGTCTCGAACCAGGTCTTTCTCCAGCGGGCTGGTCGCCTCCTCCCCATGCTCTGCTGCCCAGTGCAGTAGTCTGGGAGCTGACCTTGTTCGTGAAGACAGAGGCAAAAAAGCATTGAGTACATTAGCTTTTTCCACATCCCCTGTCAATAGGTTGCCTCCCTCATTCAGTAAGCTGCCTACACTTTCCTTGGCTTTCTTCTTATTGCCAACATACCTGAAGAAACCCTTCTTGTTACGCTTAACATCCCTCGCTAGCTGCAACTCCAGGTGTGATTTAGCCTTCCTGATTTCATTCCTACATGCCCAAGCAATATTTATATACTCATCCCTGCTCATATGTCCAATCTTCCACTTCTTGTAAGCTTCTTTTTTGTGTTTAAGATCAGCAAGGCTTTCACTGTTAAGCCAAAGCTGGTCGCCTGCCATAGTTACTATTCTTTCTACACATCGGGATGGTTTGTCCCTGTAACCTCCATAAGGATTCTTTAAAATACAGCCAGCTCTCCTGGACTCCTTTCCCCCTCATGTTATTCTCCCAGGGGATCTTGCCCATCAGTTCCCTGAGGGAGTCAAAGTCTGCTTTTCTGAAGTCCAGGGTCCGTATTCTGCTGCTTTCCTTTCTTCCTTGTGTCAGGATCCTGAACTCGACCATCTCATGGTCACTGCCTCCCAGGTTCCCATCCACTTTTGCTTCCCCTACTAATTCTTCCCGGTTTGTGTGCAGCAGGTTAGAAGAGCTCCGCTCCTAGTTGGTTCCTCCAGCACTTGCACCAGGAAATTGTCCCCTACAGTTTCCAAAAACTTCCTGGATTGTCTGTGCACCGCTATATTGCTCTCCCAGCAGATATCAGGATGATTGAAGTCGCCCATGAGAACCAGGGCGTGTGATCTAGTAGCTTCTGCGAGTTGCCGGAAGAAAGCCTCGTCCACCTCATCCCCCTGGTCCGGTGGTCTATAGCAGACTCCCACCACGACATCACCCTTGTTGCTCAGGCTTCTAAACTTAATCCAGAGACTCTCAGGTTTTTCTGCCGTTTCATACTTGAGCTCTGAGCAGTCATACTGCTCCCTTACGTACAGTGCAACTCCCCCACCTTTTCTGGCCCCCCTGTCCTTCCTGAACAGTTTATACCAATCCATGACAGTACTCCTATCATGTGCGTTATCCCACCAAGTCTCTGTTATTCCAATCACATCATAATTCCCTGACTTTGCCAGGACCTCCAGTTCTCCCTGCTTGTTTCCCAGGCTTTGTGCATTTGTGTATAGGCACTTGAGATAACCCGCTGATCGCCCCTCGTTCTCAGTATGAGGCAGGAGCCCTCCCCTCTCACACGCTCCTGCTCGTGCTTCCTCCCGGTATCCCGCTTCCCCACTTACCTCAGGGCTTTGGTCTCCTTCCCCCGGTAAACCTAGTTTAAAGCCCTCCTCACTAGGTTAGCCAGCCTGCTCGCAAAGATGCTCTTCCCCCTCTTCGTAAGATGGAGCAGGTCTCTGCCTAGCACTCCTTCTTGGAACACCATCCCATGGTTGAAGACTCCAAAGCCTTCTCTCCGGCATCACCTGCGTTGCCATTCATTGACTTCCACGAGTCGACAATCCCTACCCCGGCTTTTTCCTTCCACGGGGGGATGGACGAGAACACCACTTGCGCCTCATACTCCTTTATCCTCCATCCCAGAGCCACGTAGTCCGCAGTGATCCGCTCAAGGTCATTCTTGGCGGTATCATTGGTGCCCAGGTGAAGAAGCAGGAAGGGGTAGCGATCCGAGGGCTTGATGAGTCTCGGCAGTCTCTCCGTCACATCGCGAATCCTAGCCCCTGGCAAGCAGCAGACTTCTCGGTTTTCCCAGCCAGGGCGACAGATAGATGACTCAGTCCCCCTGAGGAGAGATCCCCCGACCACCACCACCCGCCTCCTTCTCCTGGGAGTGGTGGTTGTGGAACCCCCAACCTTAGGACAGTGCATCTCATGCCTTTCAACTGGTGGAGTCTCCTTCTGCTCCCTTCCCCCAGACATAGCATCAGGGCCACTCCCAGCAATGGTACCTGTGGCGAGAACATGAAAACGGTTACTTACCAAAATCTGCGTTGCTGGTACATGGACGTTTCCCCTTCTTCTTCTTCTGGAGGTCACCTGTTGCCAAATTTCTTCACCGTCCTCCTGTCCCCACTGCGCAGCCTGCTCTGAATCTTCAGAACCTTGTGCCTGTAGAAGTCCGTATGTGTTCATTGTTTATTATGTTTTATTATGTATTATGTTTTAAAGCACTGCTGTCAGCATTCTGCATCTGACTGGCCATTGCATGCAGAGTGTAATAAATTAAAACAGTGTTTAATTGTATAGTAGCGTAATAGTAGGCATTTGGATATGCATATAGGCTGTTAGAATTTGTTTGTATACGAATATATACTTGTTACGTTAAAAAGGTTTTTGGTTTATTCTTTTAGTATATGCATTAGACTTATTACGTTAATTTATTTAATACAAAATATTCCCTATTTTGTTTTCAAAGAAATTACTGCCTGTGTGTTAATCCTTTGAATGGACGGCTGTATCCATGTTCTCCCAAGGGGTAACAGAGCTAGTCTGTTATGGGGAGTCCTCTGCAGGTCAGAGACAATCTCCCTGGTAAAAGTCAGGGCTTGATGAGTCTCGGCAGACTCTCCGTCACATCGCGAATCTTAGCCTGTATGGTAGAATATGGAATTATTCTTTATTCCTCATGACAGCAGTAAAACAAAATCGACACAAATATAGTGCTGCTCCAAAACTTTGAATTGCTGAGCTACAGCAGGACCTGGGGACAGATCCTGCAACCCTCATGGGTTCAATAGGATTAAGTGTCTGAGTAAGGACTCCTTGCTGTGTAAAGGTTTCAGGATCAAACCTTAGGCTCCTGCTGATAGGTTTCTGCATGCTCCCAAGAATAAAGTAAAGGAAGGCGAGAACCCAGGCAGATGGAGTGGGAGATAGACCCATATCAAACTAGTGCAGAGAAGCTGAGAGATGGTGGTAGGCGCTGTTGAGCATGATTTCAGGCGTCTAATCTGAGACGTATGTGCAATTATTTGTAAAATACACAACAATAAAAACGAATAACCCCTGCTGCACCTCTTCTCCACAACGCCTCCTGCTGTTACCCCAAAATTCAGCCATACGGCACCCCACAAGGGCCTTCCTATCCTAATACCGAATTGTACACAGTTTCGTTATGTAACAGGAGGTGGCCTGCCCTAGAGGAATTGCCTGACTTTTACCTGTCCCCGCCCCCGGGGAAATGACCCCCCTTGGGTCTGCCAGCTGGGCAGGGCGCAGGAGAGGAGCTGCTGGGAGACATGGAGGGAAAGGAGCCGAAGTGAAGGGAGGGGGCAGTAGTATGGGCCACAGGGTAGGGACATCAGACTGGGGGTGGTGCAAGTTGGTACCGAGGGCCAGAGCCTGATCCCGGTGGGAGTGGCAGGGTTCAGCATTTGGCCCCATCTTTATAGGTAACCAAGCCCAGAGCCTAAAGACTGTAGGGGGTCACATGATTCCTGTGATGGACCCCCCTGGATACTCCACCCCTGGAAGGAGCCCTGCTCTTCCATTGGGCCACAGATGCAGCAAAGGACTCGATCACTGCACTGCCACCAATGGGAATGGAAGGAAACAGGCACCAAACCTGGAATGACAAGTTGGACCCATGTCTCTCTGTCCCCGAGGGCTGAGCATCCAAGAGGCCAGAGAGCTGTGGAGCCAGAACAGGCCCCAGGAGTGCTGGCTCCTGACCGACGTGAACACAGCCAAGGTGGGGCAGCTGAGGGCACTTAGCCAGGGAATTGTATGAGCTCAGCACAGGAGCTCCCTGCAGCAGCTGCATCCTAGATCCAGGACGGAGTCTGCTACTTATTCCCAACTTGTGTAGTTCCTCCTTCAGCTCTGGAGGGAGGCTGGTACGGAGGGGCCCAGGTTGCAGTCTCGCTAACGGCTGAGGTTTGTGTGGTGCATGGGTTCACTGCTGCTAGGTGGGCGTAAAAAGAATCCCTGGGAGGGTGAGTTAATGCAGGATCGTATCTCTAGGGTCTTGGGTCCTTGTGCAGTCTCCATGACTGATATGTGACTGTCTGAGAAGGGTGCCATTACTGCTCCATAGGCTGGGTTGGCCTTAGGGGTGGGCAATGTGGGCAACTGCCCAGGGAACCTGGTTGTGGCGGGGCAGGGGGAGACGCCATAGGTGTGTGCTGCCGGCAGGCAGGGGAGACCACCGGACCAGGGGGATGAGGTGGACGAGGCACAATGAGTGACAGCAGTGAGTACTGCATAGAGGCAGAGTTGGGGGACATGGGACCATTGCCCCCCTAAAGTCACAGCGGCAATACATGGGGGGACACCCAGATTTCTCCCTGCTTCCTGCCTGTGGAGGACTAGTCAGTGACGGGAGAGGTGAGGGTTAAAGACGCAGAGAACCAAGTGCTCTGCGCATCCCCAGGTCACTTTCCCCACCTGGGCTGTGCTGCTCTCCTGCTCTCCCCTTATGCAGCTAACCTGGAGAAACTGACCTGGCTGTACAGGAGTGCCCGGAATTGCTGCTTGCTCCTCCCCTCCCAGCCCCCTCGAGGGGCACGGAGGAATGTTCGACGGCAGCTGAGCAGCAACGCCGGGTGCTCGGGGTGTCAGTTCACTTTCCCCACGTGGGCACAGAATGGGGTGCAGAAGGGATTGGTGGAGAAGGGGCCCCAGGAAGGGTTTGGGAGACGGGGCGCAGTGATTCAGAGCATTTTTCCGGTGCTCTCTCTAAGCTGAAAACGCTGTTCAGCACTAGGTGCTGTCCAGTATCAGTGTCGCTGATC
This sequence comes from Lepidochelys kempii, assembly GCF_965140285.1. NCBI lineage: Eukaryota > Metazoa > Chordata > Testudines > Cheloniidae > Lepidochelys > Lepidochelys kempii. The sequence continues at coordinate 72,556,663 of NC_136390.1, read as the reverse complement.
TGTCACCATGAGCTGATGCAGGGAGAGATCGAGAGTTGGGCCTATGTAAATGAGTGAAATTGGAGTGGTGACAGTGAAATAGCATGATAAGGTGCTTATAAATGTGTAATATGTTTGGTAATTAGAAGATGTTAATAGTTAATATAATTTTATGCGGTTAGAGTTAGGGAAAACAAAATGATGGCTGTAAGGAATCAGAGCTGTGAAAACCAAAATGGAGGCCTTAGAATGGTTTGACCAATGGCAATCGGGTAGACTGGGGTGAAATAAAGATCACTCCAACACCTGAAGGGAGGGGTCAGTCAGGTGGAACACAGGTCTTCAAGTAGATCCAGCTCTAAAGGCGCAGGTTTTCAACCGGGTCCAGATTCTAAAAGGCTTGAAGCTGATTAGTGGGTTAACTATATACATAAGGCAGAGAGCTGACAGGCTTCAGACTGTCCATGTCACACAAGTGGAGGGCTCTGGAGTGAGTGAGAAGAACAGCAGAGGAAACGTTGGAAGAGAAGATTAAGAAGACGAAGAAGAAGAATATCTAAACGAGCTAAAACACTTGAAGAAGCAAAGCTGATACCAGCTGCAGGAGGCCGAACAGAAAGACCTAGACAGAGCAAAGGGAAAGAAGCCATCAGAGAAAGTAAGCATGATGATTTTAGTAGAAGACTGCAATTGAAACAGGTATTTGTATCAGACTTCGTAAAGCTGAATCACAGAATAACAGAGTTGGAAGGGTCCTCTGGAGGCCATCTAGTCCAACCCCCTGCCCACAGCAGGACCAATCCCAACTAAATCATCCCAGCCAGGATGTCAAGCTTGACCTTAAAAACTTCTAAGGAAGGGGATTCCACCACCTCCCTAGGTTACGCATTCCAGTGTTTCACCACCCTCCTAGTGAAAAAGTTTTTCCTAATAGCCAACCTAAATCTCCCCCACTGCAACTTGAGACCATTACTCCTTGTTCTGTCATCTGCTACCACTGAGAACAGTCTAGATCCATCCTCTTTGGATCCACCTCTCAGGTAGTTGAAAGCAGCTATCAAATCCCCAGTCATTCTTCTCTTCCATACACTAAACAATCCTAGTTCCCTCAGCCTCTCCTCATAAGTCATGTGTTCCAGACCCCTTATCATTTTTGTTGCCCTTCGCTGGACTCTCTCCAATTTCTCCACATCCTTCTTGTAGAGTGGGGCCCAAAACTGGACACAGTACTCCAGATGAGGCCTCACCAGTGTCGAATAGAAGGGAACGATCATGTCCCTCGATCTGCTGGCAATGCCCCTATTTATACATCCCAAAGTGCCATTGGCCTTCTTGGCAACAAGGGCACACTGCTGACTCATATCCAGCTTCTCGTCCACTGTCACCCCTAGGTCCTTCTCTGCAGAACTGCTGCCTAGCCAATCGTTCCCTAATCTGTAGCGGTGCATTGGGTTCTTCCGTCCTAAGTGCAGGACTCTGCGCTTGTCCTTGTTGAACCTCATCGGATTTCTTTGGGCCCAATCCTCCAATTTGTCTCGGTCCCTCTATATCCTATCCCTACCCCCCAGCGTATCTACCTCTCCTCCCAGTTTAGTGTCATCTGCAAACTTGCTGAGGGTGCAATCCACACCATCCTCCAGATCATTTATGAAGATATTGAACAAAACCGGCCCCAGGACCGACCCTTGGGGCACTCCCCTAGATACCGGCTGCCAACTAGACATGGAGCCATTGATCACTACCCGTTGAGTCCGACAATCTAGCCAACTTTCTACCCACCTTGTAGTGCATCCATCCAGCCCATACTTCTTTAACTTGCTGACAAGGATACTGTGGGAGACCGTGTCAAAAGCTTTGCTAAAGTCGAGGAACAACATGGCCACTGCTTTCCCTTCATCCACAGAACCAGTTATCGCATCATACGAGGCAATAAGCTTAGTCACGTCCAGCTTCTCTAAATAGTCTCGAACCAGGTCTTTCTCCAGCGGGCTGGTCGCCTCCTCCCCATGCTCTGCTGCCCAGTGCAGTAGTCTGGGAGCTGACCTTGTTCGTGAAGACAGAGGCAAAAAAGCATTGAGTACATTAGCTTTTTCCACATCCCCTGTCAATAGGTTGCCTCCCTCATTCAGTAAGCTGCCTACACTTTCCTTGGCTTTCTTCTTATTGCCAACATACCTGAAGAAACCCTTCTTGTTACGCTTAAGATCCCTCGCTAGCTGCAACTCCAGGTGTGATTTAGCCTTCCTGATTTCATTCCTACATGCCCAAGCAATATTTATATACTCATCCCTGCTCATATGTCCAATCTTCCACTTCTTGTAAGCTTCTTTTTTGTGTTTAAGATCAGCAAGGCTTTCACTGTTAAGCCAAAGCTGGTCGCCTGCCATAGTTACTATTCTTTCTACACATCGGGATGGTTTGTCCCTGTAACCTCCATAAGGATTCTTTAAAATACAGCCAGCTCTCCTGGACTCCTTTCCCCCTCATGTTATTCTCCCAGGGGATCTTGCCCATCAGTTCCCTGAGGGAGTCAAAGTCTGCTTTTCTGAAGTCCAGGGTCCGTATTCTGCTGCTTTCCTTTCTTCCTTGTGTCAGGATCCTGAACTCGACCATCTCATGGTCACTGCCTCCCAGGTTCCCATCCACTTTTGCTTCCCCTACTAATTCTTCCCGGTTTGTGTGCAGCAGGTTAGAAGAGCTCCGCTCCTAGTTGGTTCCTCCAGCACTTGCACCAGGAAATTGTCCCCTACAGTTTCCAAAAACTTCCTGGATTGTCTGTGCACCGCTATATTGCTCTCCCAGCAGATATCAGGATGATTGAAGTCGCCCATGAGAACCAGGGCGTGTGATCTAGTAGCTTCTGCGAGTTGCCGGAAGAAAGCCTCGTCCACCTCATCCCCCTGGTCCGGTGGTCTATAGCAGACTCCCACCACGACATCACCCTTGTTGCTCAGGCTTCTAAACTTAATCCAGAGACTCTCAGGTTTTTCTGCCGTTTCATACTTGAGCTCTGAGCAGTCATACTGCTCCCTTACGTACAGTGCAACTCCCCCACCTTTTCTGGCCCCCCTGTCCTTCCTGAACAGTTTATACCAATCCATGACAGTACTCCTATCATGTGCGTTATCCCACCAAGTCTCTGTTATTCCAATCACATCATAATTCCCTGACTTTGCCAGGACCTCCAGTTCTCCCTGCTTGTTTCCCAGGCTTTGTGCATTTGTGTATAGGCACTTGAGATAACCCGCTGATCGCCCCTCGTTCTCAGTATGAGGCAGGAGCCCTCCCCTCTCACACGCTCCTGCTCGTGCTTCCTCCCGGTATCCCGCTTCCCCACTTACCTCAGGGCTTTGGTCTCCTTCCCCCGGTAAACCTAGTTTAAAGCCCTCCTCACTAGGTTAGCCAGCCTGCTCGCAAAGATGCTCTTCCCCCTCTTCGTAAGATGGAGCAGGTCTCTGCCTAGCACTCCTTCTTGGAACACCATCCCATGGTTGAAGACTCCAAAGCCTTCTCTCCGGCATCACCTGCGTTGCCATTCATTGACTTCCACGAGTCGACAATCCCTACCCCGGCTTTTTCCTTCCACGGGGGGATGGACGAGAACACCACTTGCGCCTCATACTCCTTTATCCTCCATCCCAGAGCCACGTAGTCCGCAGTGATCCGCTCAAGGTCATTCTTGGCGGTATCATTGGTGCCCAGGTGAAGAAGCAGGAAGGGGTAGCGATCCGAGGGCTTGATGAGTCTCGGCAGTCTCTCCGTCACATCGCGAATCCTAGCCCCTGGCAAGCAGCAGACTTCTCGGTTTTCCCAGCCAGGGCGACAGATAGATGACTCAGTCCCCCTGAGGAGAGATCCCCCGACCACCACCACCCGCCTCCTTCTCCTGGGAGTGGTGGTTGTGGAACCCCCAACCTTAGGACAGTGCATCTCATGCCTTTCAACTGGTGGAGTCTCCTTCTGCTCCCTTCCCCCAGACATAGCATCAGGGCCACTCCCAGCAATGGTACCTGTGGCGAGAACATGAAAACGGTTACTTACCAAAATCTGCGTTGCTGGTACATGGACGTTTCCCCTTCTTCTTCTTCTGGAGGTCACCTGTTGCCAAATTTCTTCACCGTCCTCCTGTCCCCACTGCGCAGCCTGCTCTGAATCTTCAGAACCTTGTGCCTGTAGAAGTCCGTATGTGTTCATTGTTTATTATGTTTTATTATGTATTATGTTTTAAAGCACTGCTGTCAGCATTCTGCATCTGACTGGCCATTGCATGCAGAGTGTAATAAATTAAAACAGTGTTTAATTGTATAGTAGCGTAATAGTAGGCATTTGGATATGCATATAGGCTGTTAGAATTTGTTTGTATACGAATATATACTTGTTACGTTAAAAAGGTTTTTGGTTTATTCTTTTAGTATATGCATTAGACTTATTACGTTAATTTATTTAATACAAAATATTCCCTATTTTGTTTTCAAAGAAATTACTGCCTGTGTGTTAATCCTTTGAATGGACGGCTGTATCCATGTTCTCCCAAGGGGTAACAGAGCTAGTCTGTTATGGGGAGTCCTCTGCAGGTCAGAGACAATCTCCCTGGTAAAAGTCAGGGCTTGATGAGTCTCGGCAGACTCTCCGTCACATCGCGAATCTTAGCCTGTATGGTAGAATATGGAATTATTCTTTATTCCTCATGACAGCAGTAAAACAAAATCGACACAAATATAGTGCTGCTCCAAAACTTTGAATTGCTGAGCTACAGCAGGACCTGGGGACAGATCCTGCAACCCTCATGGGTTCAATAGGATTAAGTGTCTGAGTAAGGACTCCTTGCTGTGTAAAGGTTTCAGGATCAAACCTTAGGCTCCTGCTGATAGGTTTCTGCATGCTCCCAAGAATAAAGTAAAGGAAGGCGAGAACCCAGGCAGATGGAGTGGGAGATAGACCCATATCAAACTAGTGCAGAGAAGCTGAGAGATGGTGGTAGGCGCTGTTGAGCATGATTTCAGGCGTCTAATCTGAGACGTATGTGCAATTATTTGTAAAATACACAACAATAAAAACGAATAACCCCTGCTGCACCTCTTCTCCACAACGCCTCCTGCTGTTACCCCAAAATTCAGCCATACGGCACCCCACAAGGGCCTTCCTATCCTAATACCGAATTGTACACAGTTTCGTTATGTAACAGGAGGTGGCCTGCCCTAGAGGAATTGCCTGACTTTTACCTGTCCCCGCCCCCGGGGAAATGACCCCCCTTGGGTCTGCCAGCTGGGCAGGGCGCAGGAGAGGAGCTGCTGGGAGACATGGAGGGAAAGGAGCCGAAGTGAAGGGAGGGGGCAGTAGTATGGGCCACAGGGTAGGGACATCAGACTGGGGGTGGTGCAAGTTGGTACCGAGGGCCAGAGCCTGATCCCGGTGGGAGTGGCAGGGTTCAGCATTTGGCCCCATCTTTATAGGGAACCAAGCCCAGAGCCTAAAGACTGTAGGGGGTCACATGATTCCTGTGATGGACCCCCCTGGATACTCCACCCCTGGAAGGAGCCCTGCTCTTCCATTGGGCCACAGATGCAGCAAAGGACTCGATCACTGCACTGCCACCAATGGGAATGGAAGGAAACAGGCACCAAACCTGGAATGACAAGTTGGACCCATGTCTCTCTGTCCCCGAGGGCTGAGCATCCAAGAGGCCAGAGAGCTGTGGAGCCAGAACAGGCCCCAGGAGTGCTGGCTCCTGACCGACGTGAACACAGCCAAGGTGGGGCAGCTGAGGGCACTTAGCCAGGGAATTGTATGAGCTCAGCACAGGAGCTCCCTGCAGCAGCTGCATCCTAGATCCAGGACGGAGTCTGCTACTTATTCCCAACTTGTGTAGTTCCTCCTTCAGCTCTGGAGGGAGGCTGGTACGGAGGGGCCCAGGTTGCAGTCTCGCTAACGGCTGAGGTTTGTGTGGTGCATGGGTTCACTGCTGCTAGGTAGGCGTAAAAAGAATCCCTGGGAGGGTGAGTTAATGCAGGATCGTATCTCTAGGGTCTTGGGTCCTTGTGCAGTCTCCATGACTGATATGTGACTGTCTGAGAAGGGTGCCATTACTGCTCCATAGGCTGGGTTGGCCTTAGGGGTGGGCAATGTGGGCAACTGCCCAGGGAACCTGGTTGTGGCGGGGCAGGGGGAGACGCCATAGGTGTGTGCTGCCGGCAGGCAGGGGAGACCACCGGACCAGGGGGATGAGGTGGACGAGGCACAATGAGTGACAGCAGTGAGTACTGCATAGAGGCAGAGTTGGGGGACATGGGACCATTGCCCCCCTAAAGTCACAGCGGCAATACATGGGGGGACACCCAGATTTCTCCCTGCTTCCTGCCTGTGGAGGACTAGTCAGTGACGGGAGAGGTGAGGGTTAAAGACGCAGAGAACCAAGTGCTCTGCGCATCCCCAGGTCACTTTCCCCACCTGGGCTGTGCTGCTCTCCTGCTCTCCCCTTATGCAGCTAACCTGGAGAAACTGACCTGGCTGTACAGGAGTGCCCGGAATTGCTGCTTGCTCCTCCCCTCCCAGCCCCCTCGAGGGGCACGGAGGAATGTTCGACGGCAGCTGAGCAGCAACGCCGGGTGCTCGGGGTGTCAGTTCACTTTCCCCACGTGGGCACAGAATGGGGTGCAGAAGGGATTGGTGGAGAAGGGGCCCCAGGAAGGGTTTGGGAGACGGGGCGCAGTGATTCAGAGCATTTTTCCGGTGCTCTCTCTAAGCTGAAAACGCTGTTCAGCACTAGGTGCTGTCCAGTATCAGTGTCGCTGATCTGTCACCATGAGCTGATGCAGGGAGAGATCGAGAGTTGGGCCTATGTAAATGAGTGAAATTGGAGTGGTGACAGTGAAATAGCATGATAAGGTGCTTATAAATGTGTAATATGTTTGGTAATTAGAAGATGTTAATAGTTAATATAATTTTATGCGGTTAGAGTTAGGGAAAACAAAATGATGGCTGTAAGGAATCAGAGCTGTGAAAACCAAAATGGAGGCCTTAGAATGGTTTGACCAATGGCAATCGGGTAGACTGGGGTGAAATAAAGATCACTCCAACACCTGAAGGGAGGGGTCAGTCAGGTGGAACACAGGTCTTCAAGTAGATCCAGCTCTAAAGGCGCAGGTTTTCAACCGGGTCCAGATTCTAAAAGGCTTGAAGCTGATTAGTGGGTTAACTATATACATAAGGCAGAGAGCTGACAGGCTTCAGACTGTCCATGTCACACAAGTGGAGGGCTCTGGAGTGAGTGAGAAGAACAGCAGAGGAAACGTTGGAAGAGAAGATTAAGAAGACGAAGAAGAAGAATATCTAAACGAGCTAAAACACTTGAAGAAGCAAAGCTGATACCAGCTGCAGGAGGCCGAACAGAAAGACCTAGACAGAGCAAAGGGAAAGAAGCCATCAGAGAAAGTAAGCATGATGATTTTAGTAGAAGACTGCAATTGAAACAGGTATTTGTATCAGACTTCGTAAAGCTGAATCACAGAATAACAGAGTTGGAAGGGTCCTCTGGAGGCCATCTAGTCCAACCCCCTGCCCACAGCAGGACCAATCCCAACTAAATCATCCCAGCCAGGATGTCAAGCTTGACCTTAAAAACTTCTAAGGAAGGGGATTCCACCACCTCCCTAGGTTACGCATTCCAGTGTTTCACCACCCTCCTAGTGAAAAAGTTTTTCCTAATAGCCAACCTAAATCTCCCCCACTGCAACTTGAGACCATTACTCCTTGTTCTGTCATCTGCTACCACTGAGAACAGTCTAGATCCATCCTCTTTGGATCCACCTCTCAGGTAGTTGAAAGCAGCTATCAAATCCCCAGTCATTCTTCTCTTCCATACACTAAACAATCCTAGTTCCCTCAGCCTCTCCTCATAAGTCATGTGTTCCAGACCCCTTATCATTTTTGTTGCCCTTCGCTGGACTCTCTCCAATTTCTCCACATCCTTCTTGTAGAGTGGGGCCCAAAACTGGACACAGTACTCCAGATGAGGCCTCACCAGTGTCGAATAGAAGGGAACGATCATGTCCCTCGATCTGCTGGCAATGCCCCTATTTATACATCCCAAAGTGCCATTGGCCTTCTTGGCAACAAGGGCACACTGCTGACTCATATCCAGCTTCTCGTCCACTGTCACCCCTAGGTCCTTCTCTGCAGAACTGCTGCCTAGCCAATCGTTCCCTAATCTGTAGCGGTGCATTGGGTTCTTCCGTCCTAAGTGCAGGACTCTGCGCTTGTCCTTGTTGAACCTCATCGGATTTCTTTGGGCCCAATCCTCCAATTTGTCTCGGTCCCTCTATATCCTATCCCTACCCCCCAGCGTATCTACCTCTCCTCCCAGTTTAGTGTCATCTGCAAACTTGCTGAGGGTGCAATCCACACCATCCTCCAGATCATTTATGAAGATATTGAACAAAACCGGCCCCAGGACCGACCCTTGGGGCACTCCCCTAGATACCGGCTGCCAACTAGACATGGAGCCATTGATCACTACCCGTTGAGTCCGACAATCTAGCCAACTTTCTACCCACCTTGTAGTGCATCCATCCAGCCCATACTTCTTTAACTTGCTGACAAGGATACTGTGGGAGACCGTGTCAAAAGCTTTGCTAAAGTCGAGGAACAACATGGCCACTGCTTTCCCTTCATCCACAGAACCAGTTATCGCATCATACGAGGCAATAAGCTTAGTCACGTCCAGCTTCTCTAAATAGTCTCGAACCAGGTCTTTCTCCAGCGGGCTGGTCGCCTCCTCCCCATGCTCTGCTGCCCAGTGCAGTAGTCTGGGAGCTGACCTTGTTCGTGAAGACAGAGGCAAAAAAGCATTGAGTACATTAGCTTTTTCCACATCCCCTGTCAATAGGTTGCCTCCCTCATTCAGTAAGCTGCCTACACTTTCCTTGGCTTTCTTCTTATTGCCAACATACCTGAAGAAACCCTTCTTGTTACGCTTAACATCCCTCGCTAGCTGCAACTCCAGGTGTGATTTAGCCTTCCTGATTTCATTCCTACATGCCCAAGCAATATTTATATACTCATCCCTGCTCATATGTCCAATCTTCCACTTCTTGTAAGCTTCTTTTTTGTGTTTAAGATCAGCAAGGCTTTCACTGTTAAGCCAAAGCTGGTCGCCTGCCATAGTTACTATTCTTTCTACACATCGGGATGGTTTGTCCCTGTAACCTCCATAAGGATTCTTTAAAATACAGCCAGCTCTCCTGGACTCCTTTCCCCCTCATGTTATTCTCCCAGGGGATCTTGCCCATCAGTTCCCTGAGGGAGTCAAAGTCTGCTTTTCTGAAGTCCAGGGTCCGTATTCTGCTGCTTTCCTTTCTTCCTTGTGTCAGGATCCTGAACTCGACCATCTCATGGTCACTGCCTCCCAGGTTCCCATCCACTTTTGCTTCCCCTACTAATTCTTCCCGGTTTGTGTGCAGCAGGTTAGAAGAGCTCCGCTCCTAGTTGGTTCCTCCAGCACTTGCACCAGGAAATTGTCCCCTACAGTTTCCAAAAACTTCCTGGATTGTCTGTGCACCGCTATATTGCTCTCCCAGCAGATATCAGGATGATTGAAGTCGCCCATGAGAACCAGGGCGTGTGATCTAGTAGCTTCTGCGAGTTGCCGGAAGAAAGCCTCGTCCACCTCATCCCCCTGGTCCGGTGGTCTATAGCAGACTCCCACCACGACATCACCCTTGTTGCTCAGGCTTCTAAACTTAATCCAGAGACTCTCAGGTTTTTCTGCCGTTTCATACTTGAGCTCTGAGCAGTCATACTGCTCCCTTACGTACAGTGCAACTCCCCCACCTTTTCTGGCCCCCCTGTCCTTCCTGAACAGTTTATACCAATCCATGACAGTACTCCTATCATGTGCGTTATCCCACCAAGTCTCTGTTATTCCAATCACATCATAATTCCCTGACTTTGCCAGGACCTCCAGTTCTCCCTGCTTGTTTCCCAGGCTTTGTGCATTTGTGTATAGGCACTTGAGATAACCCGCTGATCGCCCCTCGTTCTCAGTATGAGGCAGGAGCCCTCCCCTCTCACACGCTCCTGCTCGTGCTTCCTCCCGGTATCCCGCTTCCCCACTTACCTCAGGGCTTTGGTCTCCTTCCCCCGGTAAACCTAGTTTAAAGCCCTCCTCACTAGGTTAGCCAGCCTGCTCGCAAAGATGCTCTTCCCCCTCTTCGTAAGATGGAGCAGGTCTCTGCCTAGCACTCCTTCTTGGAACACCATCCCATGGTTGAAGACTCCAAAGCCTTCTCTCCGGCATCACCTGCGTTGCCATTCATTGACTTCCACGAGTCGACAATCCCTACCCCGGCTTTTTCCTTCCACGGGGGGATGGACGAGAACACCACTTGCGCCTCATACTCCTTTATCCTCCATCCCAGAGCCACGTAGTCCGCAGTGATCCGCTCAAGGTCATTCTTGGCGGTATCATTGGTGCCCAGGTGAAGAAGCAGGAAGGGGTAGCGATCCGAGGGCTTGATGAGTCTCGGCAGTCTCTCCGTCACATCGCGAATCCTAGCCCCTGGCAAGCAGCAGACTTCTCGGTTTTCCCAGCCAGGGCGACAGATAGATGACTCAGTCCCCCTGAGGAGAGATCCCCCGACCACCACCACCCGCCTCCTTCTCCTGGGAGTGGTGGTTGTGGAACCCCCAACCTTAGGACAGTGCATCTCATGCCTTTCAACTGGTGGAGTCTCCTTCTGCTCCCTTCCCCCAGACATAGCATCAGGGCCACTCCCAGCAATGGTACCTGTGGCGAGAACATGAAAACGGTTACTTACCAAAATCTGCGTTGCTGGTACATGGACGTTTCCCCTTCTTCTTCTTCTGGAGGTCACCTGTTGCCAAATTTCTTCACCGTCCTCCTGTCCCCACTGCGCAGCCTGCTCTGAATCTTCAGAACCTTGTGCCTGTAGAAGTCCGTATGTGTTCATTGTTTATTATGTTTTATTATGTATTATGTTTTAAAGCACTGCTGTCAGCATTCTGCATCTGACTGGCCATTGCATGCAGAGTGTAATAAATTAAAACAGTGTTTAATTGTATAGTAGCGTAATAGTAGGCATTTGGATATGCATATAGGCTGTTAGAATTTGTTTGTATACGAATATATACTTGTTACGTTAAAAAGGTTTTTGGTTTATTCTTTTAGTATATGCATTAGACTTATTACGTTAATTTATTTAATACAAAATATTCCCTATTTTGTTTTCAAAGAAATTACTGCCTGTGTGTTAATCCTTTGAATGGACGGCTGTATCCATGTTCTCCCAAGGGGTAACAGAGCTAGTCTGTTATGGGGAGTCCTCTGCAGGTCAGAGACAATCTCCCTGGTAAAAGTCAGGGCTTGATGAGTCTCGGCAGACTCTCCGTCACATCGCGAATCTTAGCCTGTATGGTAGAATATGGAATTATTCTTTATTCCTCATGACAGCAGTAAAACAAAATCGACACAAATATAGTGCTGCTCCAAAACTTTGAATTGCTGAGCTACAGCAGGACCTGGGGACAGATCCTGCAACCCTCATGGGTTCAATAGGATTAAGTGTCTGAGTAAGGACTCCTTGCTGTGTAAAGGTTTCAGGATCAAACCTTAGGCTCCTGCTGATAGGTTTCTGCATGCTCCCAAGAATAAAGTAAAGGAAGGCGAGAACCCAGGCAGATGGAGTGGGAGATAGACCCATATCAAACTAGTGCAGAGAAGCTGAGAGATGGTGGTAGGCGCTGTTGAGCATGATTTCAGGCGTCTAATCTGAGACGTATGTGCAATTATTTGTAAAATACACAACAATAAAAACGAATAACCCCTGCTGCACCTCTTCTCCACAACGCCTCCTGCTGTTACCCCAAAATTCAGCCATACGGCACCCCACAAGGGCCTTCCTATCCTAATACCGAATTGTACACAGTTTCGTTATGTAACAGGAGGTGGCCTGCCCTAGAGGAATTGCCTGACTTTTACCTGTCCCCGCCCCCGGGGAAATGACCCCCCTTGGGTCTGCCAGCTGGGCAGGGCGCAGGAGAGGAGCTGCTGGGAGACATGGAGGGAAAGGAGCCGAAGTGAAGGGAGGGGGCAGTAGTATGGGCCACAGGGTAGGGACATCAGACTGGGGGTGGTGCAAGTTGGTACCGAGGGCCAGAGCCTGATCCCGGTGGGAGTGGCAGGGTTCAGCATTTGGCCCCATCTTTATAGGGAACCAAGCCCAGAGCCTAAAGACTGTAGGGGGTCACATGATTCCTGTGATGGACCCCCCTGGATACTCCACCCCTGGAAGGAGCCCTGCTCTTCCATTGGGCCACAGATGCAGCAAAGGACTCGATCACTGCACTGCCACCAATGGGAATGGAAGGAAACAGGCACCAAACCTGGAATGACAAGTTGGACCCATGTCTCTCTGTCCCCGAGGGCTGAGCATCCAAGAGGCCAGAGAGCTGTGGAGCCAGAACAGGCCCCAGGAGTGCTGGCTCCTGACCGACGTGAACACAGCCAAGGTGGGGCAGCTGAGGGCACTTAGCCAGGGAATTGTATGAGCTCAGCACAGGAGCTCCCTGCAGCAGCTGCATCCTAGATCCAGGACGGAGTCTGCTACTTATTCCCAACTTGTGTAGTTCCTCCTTCAGCTCTGGAGGGAGGCTGGTACGGAGGGGCCCAGGTTGCAGTCTCGCTAACGGCTGAGGTTTGTGTGGTGCATGGGTTCACTGCTGCTAGGTAGGCGTAAAAAGAATCCCTGGGAGGGTGAGTTAATGCAGGATCGTATCTCTAGGGTCTTGGGTCCTTGTGCAGTCTCCATGACTGATATGTGACTGTCTGAGAAGGGTGCCATTACTGCTCCATAGGCTGGGTTGGCCTTAGGGGTGGGCAATGTGGGCAACTGCCCAGGGAACCTGGTTGTGGCGGGGCAGGGGGAGACGCCATAGGTGTGTGCTGCCGGCAGGCAGGGGAGACCACCGGACCAGGGGGATGAGGTGGACGAGGCACAATGAGTGACAGCAGTGAGTACTGCATAGAGGCAGAGTTGGGGGACATGGGACCATTGCCCCCCTAAAGTCACAGCGGCAATACATGGGGGGACACCCAGATTTCTCCCTGCTTCCTGCCTGTGGAGGACTAGTCAGTGACGGGAGAGGTGAGGGTTAAAGACGCAGAGAACCAAGTGCTCTGCGCATCCCCAGGTCACTTTCCCCACCTGGGCTGTGCTGCTCTCCTGCTCTCCCCTTATGCAGCTAACCTGGAGAAACTGACCTGGCTGTACAGGAGTGCCCGGAATTGCTGCTTGCTCCTCCCCTCCCAGCCCCCTCGAGGGGCACGGAGGAATGTTCGACGGCAGCTGAGCAGCAACGCCGGGTGCTCGGGGTGTCAGTTCACTTTCCCCACGTGGGCACAGAATGGGGTGCAGAAGGGATTGGTGGAGAAGGGGCCCCAGGAAGGGTTTGGGAGACGGGGCGCAGTGATTCAGAGCATTTTTCCGGTGCTCTCTCTAAGCTGAAAACGCTGTTCAGCACTAGGTGCTGTCCAGTATCAGTGTCGCTGATCTGTCACCATGAGCTGATGCAGGGAGAGATCGAGAGTTGGGCCTATGTAAATGAGTGAAATTGGAGTGGTGACAGTGAAATAGCATGATAAGGTGCTTATAAATGTGTAATATGTTTGGTAATTAGAAGATGTTAATAGTTAATATAATTTTATGCGGTTAGAGTTAGGGAAAACAAAATGATGGCTGTAAGGAATCAGAGCTGTGAAAACCAAAATGGAGGCCTTAGAATGGTTTGACCAATGGCAATCGGGTAGACTGGGGTGAAATAAAGATCACTCCAACACCTGAAGGGAGGGGTCAGTCAGGTGGAACACAGGTCTTCAAGTAGATCCAGCTCTAAAGGCGCAGGTTTTCAACCAGGTCCAGATTCTAAAAGGCTTGAAGCTGATTAGTGGGTTAACTATATACATAAGGCAGAGAGCTGACAGGCTTCAGACTGTCCATGTCACACAAGTGGAGGGCTCTGGAGTGAGTGAGAAGAACAGCAGAGGAAACGTTGGAAGAGAAGATTAAGAAGACGAAGAAGAAGAATATCTAAACGAGCTAAAACACTTGAAGAAGCAAAGCTGATACCAGCTGCAGGAGGCCGAACAGAAAGACCTAGACAGAGCAAAGGGAAAGAAGCCATCAGAGAAAGTAAGCATGATGATTTTAGTAGAAGACTGCAATTGAAACAGGTATTTGTATCAGACTTCGTAAAGCTGAATCACAGAATAACAGAGTTGGAAGGGTCCTCTGGAGGCCATCTAGTCCAACCCCCTGCCCACAGCAGGACCAATCCCAACTAAATCATCCCAGCCAGGATGTCAAGCTTGACCTTAAAAACTTCTAAGGAAGGGGATTCCACCACCTCCCTAGGTTACGCATTCCAGTGTTTCACCACCCTCCTAGTGAAAAAGTTTTTCCTAATAGCCAACCTAAATCTCCCCCACTGCAACTTGAGACCATTACTCCTTGTTCTGTCATCTGCTACCACTGAGAACAGTCTAGATCCATCCTCTTTGGATCCACCTCTCAGGTAGTTGAAAGCAGCTATCAAATCCCCAGTCATTCTTCTCTTCCATACACTAAACAATCCTAGTTCCCTCAGCCTCTCCTCATAAGTCATGTGTTCCAGACCCCTTATCATTTTTGTTGCCCTTCGCTGGACTCTCTCCAATTTCTCCACATCCTTCTTGTAGAGTGGGGCCCAAAACTGGACACAGTACTCCAGATGAGGCCTCACCAGTGTCGAATAGAAGGGAACGATCATGTCCCTCGATCTGCTGGCAATGCCCCTATTTATACATCCCAAAGTGCCATTGGCCTTCTTGGCAACAAGGGCACACTGCTGACTCATATCCAGCTTCTCGTCCACTGTCACCCCTAGGTCCTTCTCTGCAGAACTGCTGCCTAGCCAATCGTTCCCTAATCTGTAGCGGTGCATTGGGTTCTTCCGTCCTAAGTGCAGGACTCTGCGCTTGTCCTTGTTGAACCTCATCGGATTTCTTTGGGCCCAATCCTCCAATTTGTCTCGGTCCCTCTATATCCTATCCCTACCCCCCAGCGTATCTACCTCTCCTCCCAGTTTAGTGTCATCTGCAAACTTGCTGAGGGTGCAATCCACACCATCCTCCAGATCATTTATGAAGATATTGAACAAAACCGGCCCCAGGACCGACCCTTGGGGCACTCCCCTAGATACCGGCTGCCAACTAGACATGGAGCCATTGATCACTACCCGTTGAGTCCGACAATCTAGCCAACTTTCTACCCACCTTGTAGTGCATCCATCCAGCCCATACTTCTTTAACTTGCTGACAAGGATACTGTGGGAGACCGTGTCAAAAGCTTTGCTAAAGTCGAGGAACAACATGGCCACTGCTTTCCCTTCATCCACAGAACCAGTTATCGCATCATACGAGGCAATAAGCTTAGTCAGGCAAGACTTTTCCTCGGTGAAGCCATGCTGACTGTTCCTGAACACCTTCTTCTCGTCTAAGTGCTTGAGAATTGATTCCTTGAGGACGTGCTCCATGATTTTTCCGGGGACTGAGGTGAGGCTGACCGGCCTGTAGTTCCCAGGATCCTCCTTCTTCCCTTTTTTAACGATTGGCACTACATTAGCCTTTTTCCAGTCTTCTGGGATTTCCCCCGATCGCCATGAATTTTCAAAGATAATGGCCAATGGCTCTGCAATCACATCCGCCAATTCCTTTAGCACTCTCGGATGGAACGCATGCGGCCCCATGGACTTGTGCACGTCCAGCTTCTCTAAATAGTCTCGAACCAGGTCTTTCTCCAGCGGGCTGGTCGCCTCCTCCCCATGCTCTGCTGCCCAGTGCAGTAGTCTGGGAGCTGACCTTGTTCGTGAAGACAGAGGCAAAAAAGCATTGAGTACATTAGCTTTTTCCACATCCCCTGTCAATAGGTTGCCTCCCTCATTCAGTAAGCTGCCTACACTTTCCTTGGCTTTCTTCTTATTGCCAACATACCTGAAGAAACCCTTCTTGTTACGCTTAACATCCCTCGCTAGCTGCAACTCCAGGTGTGATTTAGCCTTCCTGATTTCATTCCTACATGCCCAAGCAATATTTATATACTCATCCCTGCTCATATGTCCAATCTTCCACTTCTTGTAAGCTTCTTTTTTGTGTTTAAGATCAGCAAGGCTTTCACTGTTAAGCCAAAGCTGGTCGCCTGCCATAGTTACTATTCTTTCTACACATCGGGATGGTTTGTCCCTGTAACCTCCATAAGGATTCTTTAAAATACAGCCAGCTCTCCTGGACTCCTTTCCCCCTCATGTTATTCTCCCAGGGGATCTTGCCCATCAGTTCCCTGAGGGAGTCAAAGTCTGCTTTTCTGAAGTCCAGGGTCCGTATTCTGCTGCTTTCCTTTCTTCCTTGTGTCAGGATCCTGAACTCGACCATCTCATGGTCACTGCCTCCCAGGTTCCCATCCACTTTTGCTTCCCCTACTAATTCTTCCCGGTTTGTGTGCAGCAGGTTAGAAGAGCTCCGCTCCTAGTTGGTTCCTCCAGCACTTGCACCAGGAAATTGTCCCCTACAGTTTCCAAAAACTTCCTGGATTGTCTGTGCACCGCTATATTGCTCTCCCAGCAGATATCAGGATGATTGAAGTCGCCCATGAGAACCAGGGCGTGTGATCTAGTAGCTTCTGCGAGTTGCCGGAAGAAAGCCTCGTCCACCTCATCCCCCTGGTCCGGTGGTCTATAGCAGACTCCCACCACGACATCACCCTTGTTGCTCAGGCTTCTAAACTTAATCCAGAGACTCTCAGGTTTTTCTGCCGTTTCATACTTGAGCTCTGAGCAGTCATACTGCTCCCTTACGTACAGTGCAACTCCCCCACCTTTTCTGGCCCCCCTGTCCTTCCTGAACAGTTTATACCAATCCATGACAGTACTCCTATCATGTGCGTTATCCCACCAAGTCTCTGTTATTCCAATCACATCATAATTCCCTGACTTTGCCAGGACCTCCAGTTCTCCCTGCTTGTTTCCCAGGCTTTGTGCATTTGTGTATAGGCACTTGAGATAACCCGCTGATCGCCCCTCGTTCTCAGTATGAGGCAGGAGCCCTCCCCTCTCACACGCTCCTGCTCGTGCTTCCTCCCGGTATCCCGCTTCCCCACTTACCTCAGGGCTTTGGTCTCCTTCCCCCGGTAAACCTAGTTTAAAGCCCTCCTCACTAGGTTAGCCAGCCTGCTCGCAAAGATGCTCTTCCCCCTCTTCGTAAGATGGAGCAGGTCTCTGCCTAGCACTCCTTCTTGGAACACCATCCCATGGTTGAAGACTCCAAAGCCTTCTCTCCGGCATCACCTGCGTTGCCATTCATTGACTTCCACGAGTCGACAATCCCTACCCCGGCTTTTTCCTTCCACGGGGGGATGGACGAGAACACCACTTGCGCCTCATACTCCTTTATCCTCCATCCCAGAGCCACGTAGTCCGCAGTGATCCGCTCAAGGTCATTCTTGGCGGTATCATTGGTGCCCAGGTGAAGAAGCAGGAAGGGGTAGCGATCCGAGGGCTTGATGAGTCTCGGCAGTCTCTCCGTCACATCGCGAATCCTAGCCCCTGGCAAGCAGCAGACTTCTCGGTTTTCCCAGCCAGGGCGACAGATAGATGACTCAGTCCCCCTGAGGAGAGATCCCCCGACCACCACCACCCGCCTCCTTCTCCTGGGAGTGGTGGTTGTGGAACCCCCAACCTTAGGACAGTGCATCTCATGCCTTTCAACTGGTGGAGTCTCCTTCTGCTCCCTTCCCCCAGACATAGCATCAGGGCCACTCCCCGCAATGGTACCTGTGGCGAGAACATGAAAACGGTTACTTACCAAAATCTGCGTTGCTGGTACATGGACGTTTCCCCTTCTTCTTCTTCTGGAGGTCACCTGTTGCCAAATTTCTTCACCGTCCTCCTGTCCCCACTGCGCAGCCTGCTCTGAATCTTCAGAACCTTGTGCCTGTAGAAGTCCGTATGTGTTCATTGTTTATTATGTATTATGTTTTAAAGCACTGCTGTCAGCATTCTGCATCTGACTGGCCATTGCATGCAGAGTGTAATAAATTAAAACAGTGTTTAATTGTATAGTAGCGTAATAGTAGGCATTTGGATATGCATATAGGCTGTTAGAATTTGTTTGTATACGAATATATACTTGTTACGTTAAAAAGGTTTTTGGTTTATTCTTTTAGTATATGCATTAGACTTATTACGTTAATTTATTTAATACAAAATATTCCCTATTTTGTTTTCAAAGAAATTACTGCCTGTGTGTTAATCCTTTGAATGGACGGCTGTATCCATGTTCTCCCAAGGGGTAACAGAGCTAGTCTGTTATGGGGAGTCCTCTGCAGGTCAGAGACAAACTCCCTGGTAAAAGTCAGGGCTTGATGAGTCTCGGCAGACTCTCCGTCACATCGCGAATCTTAGCCTGTATGGTAGAATATAGAATTATTCTTTATTCCTCATGACAGCAGTAAAACAAAATCGACACAAATATAGTGCTGCTCCAAAACTTTGAATTGCTGAGCTACAGCAGGACCTGGGGACAGATCCTGCAACCCTCATGGGTTCAATAGGATTAAGTGTCTGAGTAAGGACTCCTTGCTGTGTAAAGGTTTCAGGATCAAACCTTAGGCTCCTGCTGATAGGTTTCTGCATGCTCCCAAGAATAAAGTAAAGGAAGGCGAGAACCCAGGCAGATGGAGTGGGAGATAGACCCATATCAAACTAGTGCAGAGAAGCTGAGAGATGGTGGTAGGCGCTGTTGAGCATGATTTCAGGCGTCTAATCTGAGACGTATGTGCAATTATTTGTAAAATACACAACAATAAAAACGAATAACCCCTGCTGCACCTCTTCTCCACAACGCCTCCTGCTGTTACCCCAAAATTCAGCCATACGGCACCCCACAAGGGCCTTCCTATCCTAATACCGAATTGTACACAGTTTCGTTATGTAACAGGAGGTGGCCTGCCCTAGAGGAATTGCCTGACTTTTACCTGTCCCCGCCCCCGGGGAAATGACCCCCCTTGGGTCTGCCAGCTGGGCAGGGCGCAGGAGAGGAGCTGCTGGGAGACATGGAGGGAAAGGAGCCGAAGTGAAGGGAGGGGGCAGTAGTATGGGCCACAGGGTAGGGACATCAGACTGGGGGTGGTGCAAGTTGGTACCGAGGGCCAGAGCCTGATCCCGGTGGGAGTGGCAGGGTTCAGCATTTGGCCCCATCTTTATAGGGAACCAAGCCCAGAGCCTAAAGACTGTAGGGGGTCACATGATTCCTGTGATGGACCCCCCTGGATACTCCACCCCTGGAAGGAGCCCTGCTCTTCCATTGGGCCACAGATGCAGCAAAGGACTCGATCACTGCACTGCCACCAATGGGAATGGAAGGAAACAGGCACCAAACCTGGAATGACAAGTTGGACCCATGTCTCTCTGTCCCCGAGGGCTGAGCATCCAAGAGGCCAGAGAGCTGTGGAGCCAGAACAGGCCCCAGGAGTGCTGGCTCCTGACCGACGTGAACACAGCCAAGGTGGGGCAGCTGAGGGCACTTAGCCAGGGAATTGTATGAGCTCAGCACAGGAGCTCCCTGCAGCAGCTGCATCCTAGATCCAGGACGGAGTCTGCTACTTATTCCCAACTTGTGTAGTTCCTCCTTCAGCTCTGGAGGGAGGCTGGTACGGAGGGGCCCAGGTTGCAGTCTCGCTAACGGCTGAGGTTTGTGTGGTGCATGGGTTCACTGCTGCTAGGTAGGCGTAAAAAGAATCCCTGGGAGGGTGAGTTAATGCAGGATCGTATCTCTAGGGTCTTGGGTCCTTGTGCAGTCTCCATGACTGATATGTGACTGTCTGAGAAGGGTGCCATTACTGCTCCATAGGCTGGGTTGGCCTTAGGGGTGGGCAATGTGGGCAACTGCCCAGGGAACCTGGTTGTGGCGGGGCAGGGGGAGACGCCATAGGTGTGTGCTGCCGGCAGGCAGGGGAGACCACCGGACCAGGGGGATGAGGTGGACGAGGCACAATGAGTGACAGCAGTGAGTACTGCATAGAGGCAGAGTTGGGGGACATGGGACCATTGCCCCCCTAAAGTCACAGCGGCAATACATGGGGGGACACCCAGATTTCTCCCTGCTTCCTGCCTGTGGAGGACTAGTCAGTGACGGGAGAGGTGAGGGTTAAAGACGCAGAGAACCAAGTGCTCTGCGCATCCCCAGGTCACTTTCCCCACCTGGGCTGTGCTGCTCTCCCCTTATGCAGCTAACCTGGAGAAACTGACCTGGCTGTACAGGAGTGCCCGGAATTGCTGCTTGCTCCTCCCCTCCCAGCCCCCTCGAGGGGCACGGAGGAATGTTCGACGGCAGCTGAGCAGCAACGCCGGGTGCTCGGGGTGTCAGTTCACTTTCCCCACGTGGGCACAGAATGGGGTGCAGAAGGGATTGGTGGAGAAGGGGCCCCAGGAAGGGTTTGGGAGACGGGGCGCAGTGATTCAGAGCATTTTTCCGGTGCTCTCTCTAAGCTGAAAACGCTGTTCAGCACTAGGTGCTGTCCAGTATCAGTGTCGCTGATCTGTCACCATGAGCTGATGCAGGGAGAGATCGAGAGTTGGGCCTATGTAAATGAGTGAAATTGGAGTGGTGACAGTGAAATAGCATGATAAGGTGCTTATAAATGTGTAATATGTTTGGTAATTAGAAGATGTTAATAGTTAATATAATTTTATGCGGTTAGAGTTAGGGAAAACAAAATGATGGCTGTAAGGAATCAGAGCTGTGAAAACCAAAATGGAGGCCTTAGAATGGTTTGACCAATGGCAATCGGGTAGACTGGGGTGAAATAAAGATCACTCCAACACCTGAAGGGAGGGGTCAGTCAGGTGGAACACAGGTCTTCAAGTAGATCCAGCTCTAAAGGCGCAGGTTTTCAACCAGGTCCAGATTCTAAAAGGCTTGAAGCTGATTAGTGGGTTAACTATATACATAAGGCAGAGAGCTGACAGGCTTCAGACTGTCCATGTCACACAAGTGGAGGGCTCTGGAGTGAGTGAGAAGAACAGCAGAGGAAACGTTGGAAGAGAAGATTAAGAAGACGAAGAAGAAGAATATCTAAACGAGCTAAAACACTTGAAGAAGCAAAGCTGATACCAGCTGCAGGAGGCCGAACAGAAAGACCTAGACAGAGCAAAGGGAAAGAAGCCATCAGAGAAAGTAAGCATGATGATTTTAGTAGAAGACTGCAATTGAAACAGGTATTTGTATCAGACTTCGTAAAGCTGAATCACAGAATAACAGAGTTGGAAGGGTCCTCTGGAGGCCATCTAGTCCAACCCCCTGCCCACAGCAGGACCAATCCCAACTAAATCATCCCAGCCAGGATGTCAAGCTTGACCTTAAAAACTTCTAAGGAAGGGGATTCCACCACCTCCCTAGGTTACGCATTCCAGTGTTTCACCACCCTCCTAGTGAAAAAGTTTTTCCTAATAGCCAACCTAAATCTCCCCCACTGCAACTTGAGACCATTACTCCTTGTTCTGTCATCTGCTACCACTGAGAACAGTCTAGATCCATCCTCTTTGGATCCACCTCTCAGGTAGTTGAAAGCAGCTATCAAATCCCCAGTCATTCTTCTCTTCCATACACTAAACAATCCTAGTTCCCTCAGCCTCTCCTCATAAGTCATGTGTTCCAGACCCCTTATCATTTTTGTTGCCCTTCGCTGGACTCTCTCCAATTTCTCCACATCCTTCTTGTAGAGTGGGGCCCAAAACTGGACACAGTACTCCAGATGAGGCCTCACCA
This sequence comes from Lepidochelys kempii, assembly GCF_965140285.1. Taxonomy (NCBI): domain Eukaryota; kingdom Metazoa; phylum Chordata; order Testudines; family Cheloniidae; genus Lepidochelys; species Lepidochelys kempii. The sequence continues at coordinate 72,534,813 of NC_136390.1, read as the reverse complement.
GTGTCGAATAGAAGGGAACGATCATGTCCCTCGATCTGCTGGCAATGCCCCTATTTATACATCCCAAAGTGCCATTGGCCTTCTTGGCAACAAGGGCACACTGCTGACTCATATCCAGCTTCTCGTCCACTGTCACCCCTAGGTCCTTCTCTGCAGAACTGCTGCCTAGCCAATCGTTCCCTAATCTGTAGCGGTGCATTGGGTTCTTCCGTCCTAAGTGCAGGACTCTGCGCTTGTCCTTGTTGAACCTCATCGGATTTCTTTGGGCCCAATCCTCCAATTTGTCTCGGTCCCTCTATATCCTATCCCTACCCCCCAGCGTATCTACCTCTCCTCCCAGTTTAGTGTCATCTGCAAACTTGCTGAGGGTGCAATCCACACCATCCTCCAGATCATTTATGAAGATATTGAACAAAACCGGCCCCAGGACCGACCCTTGGGGCACTCCCCTAGATACCGGCTGCCAACTAGACATGGAGCCATTGATCACTACCCGTTGAGTCCGACAATCTAGCCAACTTTCTACCCACCTTGTAGTGCATCCATCCAGCCCATACTTCTTTAACTTGCTGACAAGGATACTGTGGGAGACCGTGTCAAAAGCTTTGCTAAAGTCGAGGAACAACATGGCCACTGCTTTCCCTTCATCCACAGAACCAGTTATCGCATCATACGAGGCAATAAGCTTAGTCAGGCAAGACTTTTCCTCGGTGAAGCCATGCTGACTGTTCCTGAACACGTTCTTCTCGTCTAAGTGCTTGAGAATTGATTCCTTGAGGACGTGCTCCATGATTTTTCCGGGGACTGAGGTGAGGCTGACCGGCCTGTAGTTCCCAGGATCCTCCTTCTTCCCTTTTTTAACGATTGGCACTACATTAGCCTTTTTCCAGTCTTCTGGGATTTCCCCCGATCGCCATGAATTTTCAAAGATAATGGCCAATGGCTCTGCAATCACATCCGCCAATTCCTTTAGCACTCTCGGATGGAACGCATGCGGCCCCATGGACTTGTGCACGTCCAGCTTCTCTAAATAGTCTCGAACCAGGTCTTTCTCCAGCGGGCTGGTCGCCTCCTCCCCATGCTCTGCTGCCCAGTGCAGTAGTCTGGGAGCTGACCTTGTTCGTGAAGACAGAGGCAAAAAAGCATTGAGTACATTAGCTTTTTCCACATCCCCTGTCAATAGGTTGCCTCCCTCATTCAGTAAGCTGCCTACACTTTCCTTGGCTTTCTTCTTATTGCCAACATACCTGAAGAAACCCTTCTTGTTACGCTTAACATCCCTCGCTAGCTGCAACTCCAGGTGTGATTTAGCCTTCCTGATTTCATTCCTACATGCCCAAGCAATATTTATATACTCATCCCTGCTCATATGTCCAATCTTCCACTTCTTGTAAGCTTCTTTTTTGTGTTTAAGATCAGCAAGGCTTTCACTGTTAAGCCAAAGCTGGTCGCCTGCCATAGTTACTATTCTTTCTACACATCGGGATGGTTTGTCCCTGTAACCTCCATAAGGATTCTTTAAAATACAGCCAGCTCTCCTGGACTCCTTTCCCCCTCATGTTATTCTCCCAGGGGATCTTGCCCATCAGTTCCCTGAGGGAGTCAAAGTCTGCTTTTCTGAAGTCCAGGGTCCGTATTCTGCTGCTTTCCTTTCTTCCTTGTGTCAGGATCCTGAACTCGACCATCTCATGGTCACTGCCTCCCAGGTTCCCATCCACTTTTGCTTCCCCTACTAATTCTTCCCGGTTTGTGTGCAGCAGGTTAGAAGAGCTCCGCTCCTAGTTGGTTCCTCCAGCACTTGCACCAGGAAATTGTCCCCTACAGTTTCCAAAAACTTCCTGGATTGTCTGTGCACCGCTATATTGCTCTCCCAGCAGATATCAGGATGATTGAAGTCGCCCATGAGAACCAGGGCGTGTGATCTAGTAGCTTCTGCGAGTTGCCGGAAGAAAGCCTCGTCCACCTCATCCCCCTGGTCCGGTGGTCTATAGCAGACTCCCACCACGACATCACCCTTGTTGCTCAGGCTTCTAAACTTAATCCAGAGACTCTCAGGTTTTTCTGCCGTTTCATACTTGAGCTCTGAGCAGTCATACTGCTCCCTTACGTACAGTGCAACTCCCCCACCTTTTCTGGCCCCCCTGTCCTTCCTGAACAGTTTATACCAATCCATGACAGTACTCCTATCATGTGCGTTATCCCACCAAGTCTCTGTTATTCCAATCACATCATAATTCCCTGACTTTGCCAGGACCTCCAGTTCTCCCTGCTTGTTTCCCAGGCTTTGTGCATTTGTGTATAGGCACTTGAGATAACCCGCTGATCGCCCCTCGTTCTCAGTATGAGGCAGGAGCCCTCCCCTCTCACACGCTCCTGCTCGTGCTTCCTCCCGGTATCCCGCTTCCCCACTTACCTCAGGGCTTTGGTCTCCTTCCCCCGGTAAACCTAGTTTAAAGCCCTCCTCACTAGGTTAGCCAGCCTGCTCGCAAAGATGCTCTTCCCCCTCTTCGTAAGATGGAGCAGGTCTCTGCCTAGCACTCCTTCTTGGAACACCATCCCATGGTTGAAGACTCCAAAGCCTTCTCTCCGGCATCACCTGCGTTGCCATTCATTGACTTCCACGAGTCGACAATCCCTACCCCGGCTTTTTCCTTCCACGGGGGGATGGACGAGAACACCACTTGCGCCTCATACTCCTTTATCCTCCATCCCAGAGCCACGTAGTCCGCAGTGATCCGCTCAAGGTCATTCTTGGCGGTATCATTGGTGCCCAGGTGAAGAAGCAGGAAGGGGTAGCGATCCGAGGGCTTGATGAGTCTCGGCAGTCTCTCCGTCACATCGCGAATCCTAGCCCCTGGCAAGCAGCAGACTTCTCGGTTTTCCCAGCCAGGGCGACAGATAGATGACTCAGTCCCCCTGAGGAGAGATCCCCCGACCACCACCACCCGCCTCCTTCTCCTGGGAGTGGTGGTTGTGGAACCCCCAACCTTAGGACAGTGCATCTCATGCCTTTCAACTGGTGGAGTCTCCTTCTGCTCCCTTCCCCCAGACATAGCATCAGGGCCACTCCCCGCAATGGTACCTGTGGCGAGAACATGAAAACGGTTACTTACCAAAATCTGCGTTGCTGGTACATGGACGTTTCCCCTTCTTCTTCTTCTGGAGGTCACCTGTTGCCAAATTTCTTCACCGTCCTCCTGTCCCCACTGCGCAGCCTGCTCTGAATCTTCAGAACCTTGTGCCTGTAGAAGTCCGTATGTGTTCATTGTTTATTATGTTTTATTATGTATTATGTTTTAAAGCACTGCTGTCAGCATTCTGCATCTGACTGGCCATTGCATGCAGAGTGTAATAAATTAAAACAGTGTTTAATTGTATAGTAGCGTAATAGTAGGCATTTGGATATGCATATAGGCTGTTAGAATTTGTTTGTATACGAATATATACTTGTTACGTTAAAAAGGTTTTTGGTTTATTCTTTTAGTATATGCATTAGACTTATTACGTTAATTTATTTAATACAAAATATTCCCTATTTTGTTTTCAAAGAAATTACTGCCTGTGTGTTAATCCTTTGAATGGACGGCTGTATCCATGTTCTCCCAAGGGGTAACAGAGCTAGTCTGTTATGGGGAGTCCTCTGCAGGTCAGAGACAAACTCCCTGGTAAAAGTCAGGGCTTGATGAGTCTCGGCAGACTCTCCGTCACATCGCGAATCTTAGCCTGTATGGTAGAATATAGAATTATTCTTTATTCCTCATGACAGCAGTAAAACAAAATCGACACAAATATAGTGCTGCTCCAAAACTTTGAATTGCTGAGCTACAGCAGGACCTGGGGACAGATCCTGCAACCCTCATGGGTTCAATAGGATTAAGTGTCTGAGTAAGGACTCCTTGCTGTGTAAAGGTTTCAGGATCAAACCTTAGGCTCCTGCTGATAGGTTTCTGCATGCTCCCAAGAATAAAGTAAAGGAAGGCGAGAACCCAGGCAGATGGAGTGGGAGATAGACCCATATCAAACTAGTGCAGAGAAGCTGAGAGATGGTGGTAGGCGCTGTTGAGCATGATTTCAGGCGTCTAATCTGAGACGTATGTGCAATTATTTGTAAAATACACAACAATAAAAACGAATAACCCCTGCTGCACCTCTTCTCCACAACGCCTCCTGCTGTTACCCCAAAATTCAGCCATACGGCACCCCACAAGGGCCTTCCTATCCTAATACCGAATTGTACACAGTTTCGTTATGTAACAGGAGGTGGCCTGCCCTAGAGGAATTGCCTGACTTTTACCTGTCCCCGCCCCCGGGGAAATGACCCCCCTTGGGTCTGCCAGCTGGGCAGGGCGCAGGAGAGGAGCTGCTGGGAGACATGGAGGGAAAGGAGCCGAAGTGAAGGGAGGGGGCAGTAGTATGGGCCACAGGGTAGGGACATCAGACTGGGGGTGGTGCAAGTTGGTACCGAGGGCCAGAGCCTGATCCCGGTGGGAGTGGCAGGGTTCAGCATTTGGCCCCATCTTTATAGGGAACCAAGCCCAGAGCCTAAAGACTGTAGGGGGTCACATGATTCCTGTGATGGACCCCCCTGGATACTCCACCCCTGGAAGGAGCCCTGCTCTTCCATTGGGCCACAGATGCAGCAAAGGACTCGATCACTGCACTGCCACCAATGGGAATGGAAGGAAACAGGCACCAAACCTGGAATGACAAGTTGGACCCATGTCTCTCTGTCCCCGAGGGCTGAGCATCCAAGAGGCCAGAGAGCTGTGGAGCCAGAACAGGCCCCAGGAGTGCTGGCTCCTGACCGACGTGAACACAGCCAAGGTGGGGCAGCTGAGGGCACTTAGCCAGGGAATTGTATGAGCTCAGCACAGGAGCTCCCTGCAGCAGCTGCATCCTAGATCCAGGACGGAGTCTGCTACTTATTCCCAACTTGTGTAGTTCCTCCTTCAGCTCTGGAGGGAGGCTGGTACGGAGGGGCCCAGGTTGCAGTCTCGCTAACGGCTGAGGTTTGTGTGGTGCATGGGTTCACTGCTGCTAGGTAGGCGTAAAAAGAATCCCTGGGAGGGTGAGTTAATGCAGGATCGTATCTCTAGGGTCTTGGGTCCTTGTGCAGTCTCCATGACTGATATGTGACTGTCTGAGAAGGGTGCCATTACTGCTCCATAGGCTGGGTTGGCCTTAGGGGTGGGCAATGTGGGCAACTGCCCAGGGAACCTGGTTGTGGCGGGGCAGGGGGAGACGCCATAGGTGTGTGCTGCCGGCAGGCAGGGGAGACCACCGGACCAGGGGGATGAGGTGGACGAGGCACAATGAGTGACAGCAGTGAGTACTGCATAGAGGCAGAGTTGGGGGACATGGGACCATTGCCCCCCTAAAGTCACAGCGGCAATACATGGGGGGACACCCAGATTTCTCCCTGCTTCCTGCCTGTGGAGGACTAGTCAGTGACGGGAGAGGTGAGGGTTAAAGACGCAGAGAACCAAGTGCTCTGCGCATCCCCAGGTCACTTTCCCCACCTGGGCTGTGCTGCTCTCCTGCTCTCCCCTTATGCAGCTAACCTGGAGAAACTGACCTGGCTGTACAGGAGTGCCCGGAATTGCTGCTTGCTCCTCCCCTCCCAGCCCCCTCGAGGGGCACGGAGGAATGTTCGACGGCAGCTGAGCAGCAACGCCGGGTGCTCGGGGTGTCAGTTCACTTTCCCCACGTGGGCACAGAATGGGGTGCAGAAGGGATTGGTGGAGAAGGGGCCCCAGGAAGGGTTTGGGAGACGGGGCGCAGTGATTCAGAGCATTTTTCCGGTGCTCTCTCTAAGCTGAAAACGCTGTTCAGCACTAGGTGCTGTCCAGTATCAGTGTCGCTGATCTGTCACCATGAGCTGATGCAGGGAGAGATCGAGAGTTGGGCCTATGTAAATGAGTGAAATTGGAGTGGTGACAGTGAAATAGCATGATAAGGTGCTTATAAATGTGTAATATGTTTGGTAATTAGAAGATGTTAATAGTTAATATAATTTTATGCGGTTAGAGTTAGGGAAAACAAAATGATGGCTGTAAGGAATCAGAGCTGTGAAAACCAAAATGGAGGCCTTAGAATGGTTTGACCAATGGCAATCGGGTAGACTGGGGTGAAATAAAGATCACTCCAACACCTGAAGGGAGGGGTCAGTCAGGTGGAACACAGGTCTTCAAGTAGATCCAGCTCTAAAGGCGCAGGTTTTCAACCAGGTCCAGATTCTAAAAGGCTTGAAGCTGATTAGTGGGTTAACTATATACATAAGGCAGAGAGCTGACAGGCTTCAGACTGTCCATGTCACACAAGTGGAGGGCTCTGGAGTGAGTGAGAAGAACAGCAGAGGAAACGTTGGAAGAGAAGATTAAGAAGACGAAGAAGAAGAATATCTAAACGAGCTAAAACACTTGAAGAAGCAAAGCTGATACCAGCTGCAGGAGGCCGAACAGAAAGACCTAGACAGAGCAAAGGGAAAGAAGCCATCAGAGAAAGTAAGCATGATGATTTTAGTAGAAGACTGCAATTGAAACAGGTATTTGTATCAGACTTCGTAAAGCTGAATCACAGAATAACAGAGTTGGAAGGGTCCTCTGGAGGCCATCTAGTCCAACCCCCTGCCCACAGCAGGACCAATCCCAACTAAATCATCCCAGCCAGGATGTCAAGCTTGACCTTAAAAACTTCTAAGGAAGGGGATTCCACCACCTCCCTAGGTTACGCATTCCAGTGTTTCACCACCCTCCTAGTGAAAAAGTTTTTCCTAATAGCCAACCTAAATCTCCCCCACTGCAACTTGAGACCATTACTCCTTGTTCTGTCATCTGCTACCACTGAGAACAGTCTAGATCCATCCTCTTTGGATCCACCTCTCAGGTAGTTGAAAGCAGCTATCAAATCCCCAGTCATTCTTCTCTTCCATACACTAAACAATCCTAGTTCCCTCAGCCTCTCCTCATAAGTCATGTGTTCCAGACCCCTTATCATTTTTGTTGCCCTTCGCTGGACTCTCTCCAATTTCTCCACATCCTTCTTGTAGAGTGGGGCCCAAAACTGGACACAGTACTCCAGATGAGGCCTCACCAGTGTCGAATAGAAGGGAACGATCATGTCCCTCGATCTGCTGGCAATGCCCCTATTTATACATCCCAAAGTGCCATTGGCCTTCTTGGCAACAAGGGCACACTGCTGACTCATATCCAGCTTCTCGTCCACTGTCACCCCTAGGTCCTTCTCTGCAGAACTGCTGCCTAGCCAATCGTTCCCTAATCTGTAGCGGTGCATTGGGTTCTTCCGTCCTAAGTGCAGGACTCTGCGCTTGTCCTTGTTGAACCTCATCGGATTTCTTTGGGCCCAATCCTCCAATTTGTCTCGGTCCCTCTATATCCTATCCCTACCCCCCAGCGTATCTACCTCTCCTCCCAGTTTAGTGTCATCTGCAAACTTGCTGAGGGTGCAATCCACACCATCCTCCAGATCATTTATGAAGATATTGAACAAAACCGGCCCCAGGACCGACCCTTGGGGCACTCCCCTAGATACCGGCTGCCAACTAGACATGGAGCCATTGATCACTACCCGTTGAGTCCGACAATCTAGCCAACTTTCTACCCACCTTGTAGTGCATCCATCCAGCCCATACTTCTTTAACTTGCTGACAAGGATACTGTGGGAGACCGTGTCAAAAGCTTTGCTAAAGTCGAGGAACAACATGGCCACTGCTTTCCCTTCATCCACAGAACCAGTTATCGCATCATACGAGGCAATAAGCTTAGTCAGGCAAGACTTTTCCTCGGTGAAGCCATGCTGACTGTTCCTGAACACGTTCTTCTCGTCTAAGTGCTTGAGAATTGATTCCTTGAGGACGTGCTCCATGATTTTTCCGGGGACTGAGGTGAGGCTGACCGGCCTGTAGTTCCCAGGATCCTCCTTCTTCCCTTTTTTAACGATTGGCACTACATTAGCCTTTTTCCAGTCTTCTGGGATTTCCCCCGATCGCCATGAATTTTCAAAGATAATGGCCAATGGCTCTGCAATCACATCCGCCAATTCCTTTAGCACTCTCGGATGGAACGCATGCGGCCCCATGGACTTGTGCACGTCCAGCTTCTCTAAATAGTCTCGAACCAGGTCTTTCTCCAGCGGGCTGGTCGCCTCCTCCCCATGCTCTGCTGCCCAGTGCAGTAGTCTGGGAGCTGACCTTGTTCGTGAAGACAGAGGCAAAAAAGCATTGAGTACATTAGCTTTTTCCACATCCCCTGTCAATAGGTTGCCTCCCTCATTCAGTAAGCTGCCTACACTTTCCTTGGCTTTCTTCTTATTGCCAACATACCTGAAGAAACCCTTCTTGTTACGCTTAAGATCCCTCGCTAGCTGCAACTCCAGGTGTGATTTAGCCTTCCTGATTTCATTCCTACATGCCCAAGCAATATTTATATACTCATCCCTGCTCATATGTCCAATCTTCCACTTCTTGTAAGCTTCTTTTTTGTGTTTAAGATCAGCAAGGCTTTCACTGTTAAGCCAAAGCTGGTCGCCTGCCATAGTTACTATTCTTTCTACACATCGGGATGGTTTGTCCCTGTAACCTCCATAAGGATTCTTTAAAATACAGCCAGCTCTCCTGGACTCCTTTCCCCCTCATGTTATTCTCCCAGGGGATCTTGCCCATCAGTTCCCTGAGGGAGTCAAAGTCTGCTTTTCTGAAGTCCAGGGTCCGTATTCTGCTGCTTTCCTTTCTTCCTTGTGTCAGGATCCTGAACTCGACCATCTCATGGTCACTGCCTCCCAGGTTCCCATCCACTTTTGCTTCCCCTACTAATTCTTCCCGGTTTGTGTGCAGCAGGTTAGAAGAGCTCCGCTCCTAGTTGGTTCCTCCAGCACTTGCACCAGGAAATTGTCCCCTACAGTTTCCAAAAACTTCCTGGATTGTCTGTGCACCGCTATATTGCTCTCCCAGCAGATATCAGGATGATTGAAGTCGCCCATGAGAACCAGGGCGTGTGATCTAGTAGCTTCTGCGAGTTGCCGGAAGAAAGCCTCGTCCACCTCATCCCCCTGGTCCGGTGGTCTATAGCAGACTCCCACCACGACATCACCCTTGTTGCTCAGGCTTCTAAACTTAATCCAGAGACTCTCAGGTTTTTCTGCCGTTTCATACTTGAGCTCTGAGCAGTCATACTGCTCCCTTACGTACAGTGCAACTCCCCCACCTTTTCTGGCCCCCCTGTCCTTCCTGAACAGTTTATACCAATCCATGACAGTACTCCTATCATGTGCGTTATCCCACCAAGTCTCTGTTATTCCAATCACATCATAATTCCCTGACTTTGCCAGGACCTCCAGTTCTCCCTGCTTGTTTCCCAGGCTTTGTGCATTTGTGTATAGGCACTTGAGATAACCCGCTGATCGCCCCTCGTTCTCAGTATGAGGCAGGAGCCCTCCCCTCTCACACGCTCCTGCTCGTGCTTCCTCCCGGTATCCCGCTTCCCCACTTACCTCAGGGCTTTGGTCTCCTTCCCCCGGTAAACCTAGTTTAAAGCCCTCCTCACTAGGTTAGCCAGCCTGCTCGCAAAGATGCTCTTCCCCCTCTTCGTAAGATGGAGCAGGTCTCTGCCTAGCACTCCTTCTTGGAACACCATCCCATGGTTGAAGACTCCAAAGCCTTCTCTCCGGCATCACCTGCGTTGCCATTCATTGACTTCCACGAGTCGACAATCCCTACCCCGGCTTTTTCCTTCCACGGGGGGATGGACGAGAACACCACTTGCGCCTCATACTCCTTTATCCTCCATCCCAGAGCCACGTAGTCCGCAGTGATCCGCTCAAGGTCATTCTTGGCGGTATCATTGGTGCCCAGGTGAAGAAGCAGGAAGGGGTAGCGATCCGAGGGCTTGATGAGTCTCGGCAGTCTCTCCGTCACATCGCGAATCCTAGCCCCTGGCAAGCAGCAGACTTCTCGGTTTTCCCAGCCAGGGCGACAGATAGATGACTCAGTCCCCCTGAGGAGAGATCCCCCGACCACCACCACCCGCCTCCTTCTCCTGGGAGTGGTGGTTGTGGAACCCCCAACCTTAGGACAGTGCATCTCATGCCTTTCAACTGGTGGAGTCTCCTTCTGCTCCCTTCCCCCAGACATAGCATCAGGGCCACTCCCCGCAATGGTACCTGTGGCGAGAACATGAAAACGGTTACTTACCAAAATCTGCGTTGCTGGTACATGGACGTTTCCCCTTCTTCTTCTTCTGGAGGTCACCTGTTGCCAAATTTCTTCACCGTCCTCCTGTCCCCACTGCGCAGCCTGCTCTGAATCTTCAGAACCTTGTGCCTGTAGAAGTCCGTATGTGTTCATTGTTTATTATGTTTTATTATGTATTATGTTTTAAAGCACTGCTGTCAGCATTCTGCATCTGACTGGCCATTGCATGCAGAGTGTAATAAATTAAAACAGTGTTTAATTGTATAGTAGCGTAATAGTAGGCATTTGGATATGCATATAGGCTGTTAGAATTTGTTTGTATACGAATATATACTTGTTACGTTAAAAAGGTTTTTGGTTTATTCTTTTAGTATATGCATTAGACTTATTACGTTAATTTATTTAATACAAAATATTCCCTATTTTGTTTTCAAAGAAATTACTGCCTGTGTGTTAATCCTTTGAATGGACGGCTGTATCCATGTTCTCCCAAGGGGTAACAGAGCTAGTCTGTTATGGGGAGTCCTCTGCAGGTCAGAGACAATCTCCCTGGTAAAAGTCAGGGCTTGATGAGTCTCGGCAGACTCTCCGTCACATCGCGAATCTTAGCCTGTATGGTAGAATATGGAATTATTCTTTATTCCTCATGACAGCAGTAAAACAAAATCGACACAAATATAGTGCTGCTCCAAAACTTTGAATTGCTGAGCTACAGCAGGACCTGGGGACAGATCCTGCAACCCTCATGGGTTCAATAGGATTAAGTGTCTGAGTAAGGACTCCTTGCTGTGTAAAGGTTTCAGGATCAAACCTTAGGCTCCTGCTGATAGGTTTCTGCATGCTCCCAAGAATAAAGTAAAGGAAGGCGAGAACCCAGGCAGATGGAGTGGGAGATAGACCCATATCAAACTAGTGCAGAGAAGCTGAGAGATGGTGGTAGGCGCTGTTGAGCATGATTTCAGGCGTCTAATCTGAGACGTATGTGCAATTATTTGTAAAATACACAACAATAAAAACGAATAACCCCTGCTGCACCTCTTCTCCACAACGCCTCCTGCTGTTACCCCAAAATTCAGCCATACGGCACCCCACAAGGGCCTTCCTATCCTAATACCGAATTGTACACAGTTTCGTTATGTAACAGGAGGTGGCCTGCCCTAGAGGAATTGCCTGACTTTTACCTGTCCCCGCCCCCGGGGAAATGACCCCCCTTGGGTCTGCCAGCTGGGCAGGGCGCAGGAGAGGAGCTGCTGGGAGACATGGAGGGAAAGGAGCCGAAGTGAAGGGAGGGGGCAGTAGTATGGGCCACAGGGTAGGGACATCAGACTGGGGGTGGTGCAAGTTGGTACCGAGGGCCAGAGCCTGATCCCGGTGGGAGTGGCAGGGTTCAGCATTTGGCCCCATCTTTATAGGGAACCAAGCCCAGAGCCTAAAGACTGTAGGGGGTCACATGATTCCTGTGATGGACCCCCCTGGATACTCCACCCCTGGAAGGAGCCCTGCTCTTCCATTGGGCCACAGATGCAGCAAAGGACTCGATCACTGCACTGCCACCAATGGGAATGGAAGGAAACAGGCACCAAACCTGGAATGACAAGTTGGACCCATGTCTCTCTGTCCCCGAGGGCTGAGCATCCAAGAGGCCAGAGAGCTGTGGAGCCAGAACAGGCCCCAGGAGTGCTGGCTCCTGACCGACGTGAACACAGCCAAGGTGGGGCAGCTGAGGGCACTTAGCCAGGGAATTGTATGAGCTCAGCACAGGAGCTCCCTGCAGCAGCTGCATCCTAGATCCAGGACGGAGTCTGCTACTTATTCCCAACTTGTGTAGTTCCTCCTTCAGCTCTGGAGGGAGGCTGGTACGGAGGGGCCCAGGTTGCAGTCTCGCTAACGGCTGAGGTTTGTGTGGTGCATGGGTTCACTGCTGCTAGGTAGGCGTAAAAAGAATCCCTGGGAGGGTGAGTTAATGCAGGATCGTATCTCTAGGGTCTTGGGTCCTTGTGCAGTCTCCATGACTGATATGTGACTGTCTGAGAAGGGTGCCATTACTGCTCCATAGGCTGGGTTGGCCTTAGGGGTGGGCAATGTGGGCAACTGCCCAGGGAACCTGGTTGTGGCGGGGCAGGGGGAGACGCCATAGGTGTGTGCTGCCGGCAGGCAGGGGAGACCACCGGACCAGGGGGATGAGGTGGACGAGGCACAATGAGTGACAGCAGTGAGTACTGCATAGAGGCAGAGTTGGGGGACATGGGACCATTGCCCCCCTAAAGTCACAGCGGCAATACATGGGGGGACACCCAGATTTCTCCCTGCTTCCTGCCTGTGGAGGACTAGTCAGTGACGGGAGAGGTGAGGGTTAAAGACGCAGAGAACCAAGTGCTCTGCGCATCCCCAGGTCACTTTCCCCACCTGGGCTGTGCTGCTCTCCTGCTCTCCCCTTATGCAGCTAACCTGGAGAAACTGACCTGGCTGTACAGGAGTGCCCGGAATTGCTGCTTGCTCCTCCCCTCCCAGCCCCCTCGAGGGGCACGGAGGAATGTTCGACGGCAGCTGAGCAGCAACGCCGGGTGCTCGGGGTGTCAGTTCACTTTCCCCACGTGGGCACAGAATGGGGTGCAGAAGGGATTGGTGGAGAAGGGGCCCCAGGAAGGGTTTGGGAGACGGGGCGCAGTGATTCAGAGCATTTTTCCGGTGCTCTCTCTAAGCTGAAAACGCTGTTCAGCACTAGGTGCTGTCCAGTATCAGTGTCGCTGATCTGTCACCATGAGCTGATGCAGGGAGAGATCGAGAGTTGGGCCTATGTAAATGAGTGAAATTGGAGTGGTGACAGTGAAATAGCATGATAAGGTGCTTATAAATGTGTAATATGTTTGGTAATTAGAAGATGTTAATAGTTAATATAATTTTATGCGGTTAGAGTTAGGGAAAACAAAATGATGGCTGTAAGGAATCAGAGCTGTGAAAACCAAAATGGAGGCCTTAGAATGGTTTGACCAATGGCAATCGGGTAGACTGGGGTGAAATAAAGATCACTCCAACACCTGAAGGGAGGGGTCAGTCAGGTGGAACACAGGTCTTCAAGTAGATCCAGCTCTAAAGGCGCAGGTTTTCAACCAGGTCCAGATTCTAAAAGGCTTGAAGCTGATTAGTGGGTTAACTATATACATAAGGCAGAGAGCTGACAGGCTTCAGACTGTCCATGTCACACAAGTGGAGGGCTCTGGAGTGAGTGAGAAGAACAGCAGAGGAAACGTTGGAAGAGAAGATTAAGAAGACGAAGAAGAAGAATATCTAAACGAGCTAAAACACTTGAAGAAGCAAAGCTGATACCAGCTGCAGGAGGCCGAACAGAAAGACCTAGACAGAGCAAAGGGAAAGAAGCCATCAGAGAAAGTAAGCATGATGATTTTAGTAGAAGACTGCAATTGAAACAGGTATTTGTATCAGACTTCGTAAAGCTGAATCACAGAATAACAGAGTTGGAAGGGTCCTCTGGAGGCCATCTAGTCCAACCCCCTGCCCACAGCAGGACCAATCCCAACTAAATCATCCCAGCCAGGATGTCAAGCTTGACCTTAAAAACTTCTAAGGAAGGGGATTCCACCACCTCCCTAGGTTACGCATTCCAGTGTTTCACCACCCTCCTAGTGAAAAAGTTTTTCCTAATAGCCAACCTAAATCTCCCCCACTGCAACTTGAGACCATTACTCCTTGTTCTGTCATCTGCTACCACTGAGAACAGTCTAGATCCATCCTCTTTGGATCCACCTCTCAGGTAGTTGAAAGCAGCTATCAAATCCCCAGTCATTCTTCTCTTCCATACACTAAACAATCCTAGTTCCCTCAGCCTCTCCTCATAAGTCATGTGTTCCAGACCCCTTATCATTTTTGTTGCCCTTCGCTGGACTCTCTCCAATTTCTCCACATCCTTCTTGTAGAGTGGGGCCCAAAACTGGACACAGTACTCCAGATGAGGCCTCACCAGTGTCGAATAGAAGGGAACGATCATGTCCCTCGATCTGCTGGCAATGCCCCTATTTATACATCCCAAAGTGCCATTGGCCTTCTTGGCAACAAGGGCACACTGCTGACTCATATCCAGCTTCTCGTCCACTGTCACCCCTAGGTCCTTCTCTGCAGAACTGCTGCCTAGCCAATCGTTCCCTAATCTGTAGCGGAGAAACTGTCTTGCCTAAGCAGATCTGGTTTCTGGAATCTGTAGCGTGCATTGGTTCTTTTTTAACTCATCTAAGGCGACTTTACTTCGGGCTGCCAATCCTCCAATTTGTCTCGGTCCCTCTATATCCTATCCCTACCCCCCAGCGTATCTACCTCTCCTCCCAGTTTAGTGTCATCTGCAAACTTGCTGAGGGTGCAATCCACACCATCCTCCAGATCATTTATGAAGATATTGAACAAAACCGGCCCCAGGACCGACCCTTGGGGCACTCCCCTAGATACCGGCTGCCAACTAGACATGGAGCCATTGATCACTACCCGTTGAGTCCGACAATCTAGCCAACTTTCTACCCACCTTGTAGTGCATCCATCCAGCCCATACTTCTTTAACTTGCTGACAAGGATACTGTGGGAGACCGTGTCAAAAGCTTTGCTAAAGTCGAGGAACAACATGGCCACTGCTTTCCCTTCATCCACAGAACCAGTTATCGCATCATACGAGGCAATAAGCTTAGTCAGGCAAGACTTTTCCTCGGTGAAGCCATGCTGACTGTTCCTGAACACGTTCTTCTCGTCTAAGTGCTTGAGAATTGATTCCTTGAGGACGTGCTCCATGATTTTTCCGGGGACTGAGGTGAGGCTGACCGGCCTGTAGTTCCCAGGATCCTCCTTCTTCCCTTTTTTAACGATTGGCACTACATTAGCCTTTTTCCAGTCTTCTGGGATTTCCCCCGATCGCCATGAATTTTCAAAGATAATGGCCAATGGCTCTGCAATCACATCCGCCAATTCCTTTAGCACTCTCGGATGGAACGCATGCGGCCCCATGGACTTGTGCACGTCCAGCTTCTCTAAATAGTCTCGAACCAGGTCTTTCTCCAGCGGGCTGGTCGCCTCCTCCCCATGCTCTGCTGCCCAGTGCAGTAGTCTGGGAGCTGACCTTGTTCGTGAAGACAGAGGCAAAAAAGCATTGAGTACATTAGCTTTTTCCACATCCCCTGTCAATAGGTTGCCTCCCTCATTCAGTAAGCTGCCTACACTTTCCTTGGCTTTCTTCTTATTGCCAACATACCTGAAGAAACCCTTCTTGTTACGCTTAAGATCCCTCGCTAGCTGCAACTCCAGGTGTGATTTAGCCTTCCTGATTTCATTCCTACATGCCCAAGCAATATTTATATACTCATCCCTGCTCATATGTCCAATCTTCCACTTCTTGTAAGCTTCTTTTTTGTGTTTAAGATCAGCAAGGCTTTCACTGTTAAGCCAAAGCTGGTCGCCTGCCATAGTTACTATTCTTTCTACACATCGGGATGGTTTGTCCCTGTAACCTCCATAAGGATTCTTTAAAATACAGCCAGCTCTCCTGGACTCCTTTCCCCCTCATGTTATTCTCCCAGGGGATCTTGCCCATCAGTTCCCTGAGGGAGTCAAAGTCTGCTTTTCTGAAGTCCAGGGTCCGTATTCTGCTGCTTTCCTTTCTTCCTTGTGTCAGGATCCTGAACTCGACCATCTCATGGTCACTGCCTCCCAGGTTCCCATCCACTTTTGCTTCCCCTACTAATTCTTCCCGGTTTGTGTGCAGCAGGTTAGAAGAGCTCCGCTCCTAGTTGGTTCCTCCAGCACTTGCACCAGGAAATTGTCCCCTACAGTTTCCAAAAACTTCCTGGATTGTCTGTGCACCGCTATATTGCTCTCCCAGCAGATATCAGGATGATTGAAGTCGCCCATGAGAACCAGGGCGTGTGATCTAGTAGCTTCTGCGAGTTGCCGGAAGAAAGCCTCGTCCACCTCATCCCCCTGGTCCGGTGGTCTATAGCAGACTCCCACCACGACATCACCCTTGTTGCTCAGGCTTCTAAACTTAATCCAGAGACTCTCAGGTTTTTCTGCCGTTTCATACTTGAGCTCTGAGCAGTCATACTGCTCCCTTACGTACAGTGCAACTCCCCCACCTTTTCTGGCCCCCCTGTCCTTCCTGAACAGTTTATACCAATCCATGACAGTACTCCTATCATGTGCGTTATCCCACCAAGTCTCTGTTATTCCAATCACATCATAATTCCCTGACTTTGCCAGGACCTCCAGTTCTCCCTGCTTGTTTCCCAGGCTTTGTGCATTTGTGTATAGGCACTTGAGATAACCCGCTGATCGCCCCTCGTTCTCAGTATGAGGCAGGAGCCCTCCCCTCTCACACGCTCCTGCTCGTGCTTCCTCCCGGTATCCCGCTTCCCCACTTACCTCAGGGCTTTGGTCTCCTTCCCCCGGTAAACCTAGTTTAAAGCCCTCCTCACTAGGTTAGCCAGCCTGCTCGCAAAGATGCTCTTCCCCCTCTTCGTAAGATGGAGCAGGTCTCTGCCTAGCACTCCTTCTTGGAACACCATCCCATGGTTGAAGACTCCAAAGCCTTCTCTCCGGCATCACCTGCGTTGCCATTCATTGACTTCCACGAGTCGACAATCCCTACCCCGGCTTTTTCCTTCCACGGGGGGATGGACGAGAACACCACTTGCGCCTCATACTCCTTTATCCTCCATCCCAGAGCCACGTAGTCCGCAGTGATCCGCTCAAGGTCATTCTTGGCGGTATCATTGGTGCCCAGGTGAAGAAGCAGGAAGGGGTAGCGATCCGAGGGCTTGATGAGTCTCGGCAGTCTCTCCGTCACATCGCGAATCCTAGCCCCTGGCAAGCAGCAGACTTCTCGGTTTTCCCAGCCAGGGCGACAGATAGATGACTCAGTCCCCCTGAGGAGAGATCCCCCGACCACCACCACCCGCCTCCTTCTCCTGGGAGTGGTGGTTGTGGAACCCCCAACCTTAGGACAGTGCATCTCATGCCTTTCAACTGGTGGAGTCTCCTTCTGCTCCCTTCCCCCAGACATAGCATCAGGGCCACTCCCCGCAATGGTACCTGTGGCGAGAACATGAAAACGGTTACTTACCAAAATCTGCGTTGCTGGTACATGGACGTTTCCCCTTCTTCTTCTTCTGGAGGTCACCTGTTGCCAAATTTCTTCACCGTCCTCCTGTCCCCACTGCGCAGCCTGCTCTGAATCTTCAGAACCTTGTGCCTGTAGAAGTCCGTATGTGTTCATTGTTTATTATGTTTTATTATGTATTATGTTTTAAAGCACTGCTGTCAGCATTCTGCATCTGACTGGCCATTGCATGCAGAGTGTAATAAATTAAAACAGTGTTTAATTGTATAGTAGCGTAATAGTAGGCATTTGGATATGCATATAGGCTGTTAGAATTTGTTTGTATACGAATATATACTTGTTACGTTAAAAAGGTTTTTGGTTTATTCTTTTAGTATATGCATTAGACTTATTACGTTAATTTATTTAATACAAAATATTCCCTATTTTGTTTTCAAAGAAATTACTGCCTGTGTGTTAATCCTTTGAATGGACGGCTGTATCCATGTTCTCCCAAGGGGTAACAGAGCTAGTCTGTTATGGGGAGTCCTCTGCAGGTCAGAGACAATCTCCCTGGTAAAAGTCAGGGCTTGATGAGTCTCGGCAGACTCTCCGTCACATCGCGAATCTTAGCCTGTATGGTAGAATATGGAATTATTCTTTATTCCTCATGACAGCAGTAAAACAAAATCGACACAAATATAGTGCTGCTCCAAAACTTTGAATTGCTGAGCTACAGCAGGACCTGGGGACAGATCCTGCAACCCTCATGGGTTCAATAGGATTAAGTGTCTGAGTAAGGACTCCTTGCTGTGTAAAGGTTTCAGGATCAAACCTTAGGCTCCTGCTGATAGGTTTCTGCATGCTCCCAAGAATAAAGTAAAGGAAGGCGAGAACCCAGGCAGATGGAGTGGGAGATAGACCCATATCAAACTAGTGCAGAGAAGCTGAGAGATGGTGGTAGGCGCTGTTGAGCATGATTTCAGGCGTCTAATCTGAGACGTATGTGCAATTATTTGTAAAATACACAACAATAAAAACGAATAACCCCTGCTGCACCTCTTCTCCACAACGCCTCCTGCTGTTACCCCAAAATTCAGCCATACGGCACCCCACAAGGGCCTTCCTATCCTAATACCGAATTGTACACAGTTTCGTTATGTAACAGGAGGTGGCCTGCCCTAGAGGAATTGCCTGACTTTTACCTGTCCCCGCCCCCGGGGAAATGACCCCCCTTGGGTCTGCCAGCTGGGCAGGGCGCAGGAGAGGAGCTGCTGGGAGACATGGAGGGAAAGGAGCCGAAGTGAAGGGAGGGGGCAGTAGTATGGGCCACAGGGTAGGGACATCAGACTGGGGGTGGTGCAAGTTGGTACCGAGGGCCAGAGCCTGATCCCGGTGGGAGTGGCAGGGTTCAGCATTTGGCCCCATCTTTATAGGGAACCAAGCCCAGAGCCTAAAGACTGTAGGGGGTCACATGATTCCTGTGATGGACCCCCCTGGATACTCCACCCCTGGAAGGAGCCCTGCTCTTCCATTGGGCCACAGATGCAGCAAAGGACTCGATCACTGCACTGCCACCAATGGGAATGGAAGGAAACAGGCACCAAACCTGGAATGACAAGTTGGACCCATGTCTCTCTGTCCCCGAGGGCTGAGCATCCAAGAGGCCAGAGAGCTGTGGAGCCAGAACAGGCCCCAGGAGTGCTGGCTCCTGACCGACGTGAACACAGCCAAGGTGGGGCAGCTGAGGGCACTTAGCCAGGGAATTGTATGAGCTCAGCACAGGAGCTCCCTGCAGCAGCTGCATCCTAGATCCAGGACGGAGTCTGCTACTTATTCCCAACTTGTGTAGTTCCTCCTTCAGCTCTGGAGGGAGGCTGGTACGGAGGGGCCCAGGTTGCAGTCTCGCTAACGGCTGAGGTTTGTGTGGTGCATGGGTTCACTGCTGCTAGGTAGGCGTAAAAAGAATCCCTGGGAGGGTGAGTTAATGCAGGATCGTATCTCTAGGGTCTTGGGTCCTTGTGCAGTCTCCATGACTGATATGTGACTGTCTGAGAAGGGTGCCATTACTGCTCCATAGGCTGGGTTGGCCTTAGGGGTGGGCAATGTGGGCAACTGCCCAGGGAACCTGGTTGTGGCGGGGCAGGGGGAGACGCCATAGGTGTGTGCTGCCGGCAGGCAGGGGAGACCACCGGACCAGGGGGATGAGGTGGACGAGGCACAATGAGTGACAGCAGTGAGTACTGCATAGAGGCAGAGTTGGGGGACATGGGACCATTGCCCCCCTAAAGTCACAGCGGCAATACATGGGGGGACACCCAGATTTCTCCCTGCTTCCTGCCTGTGGAGGACTAGTCAGTGACGGGAGAGGTGAGGGTTAAAGACGCAGAGAACCAAGTGCTCTGCGCATCCCCAGGTCACTTTCCCCACCTGGGCTGTGCTGCTCTCCTGCTCTCCCCTTATGCAGCTAACCTGGAGAAACTGACCTGGCTGTACAGGAGTGCCCGGAATTGCTGCTTGCTCCTCCCCTCCCAGCCCCCTCGAGGGGCACGGAGGAATGTTCGACGGCAGCTGAGCAGCAACGCCGGGTGCTCGGGGTGTCAGTTCACTTTCCCCACGTGGGCACAGAATGGGGTGCAGAAGGGATTGGTGGAGAAGGGGCCCCAGGAAGGGTTTGGGAGACGGGGCGCAGTGATTCAGAGCATTTTTCCGGTGCTCTCTCTAAGCTGAAAACGCTGTTCAGCACTAGGTGCTGTCCAGTATCAGTGTCGCTGATCTGTCACCATGAGCTGATGCAGGGAGAGATCGAGAGTTGGGCCTATGTAAATGAGTGAAATTGGAGTGGTGACAGTGAAATAGCATGATAAGGTGCTTATAAATGTGTAATATGTTTGGTAATTAGAAGATGTTAATAGTTAATATAATTTTATGCGGTTAGAGTTAGGGAAAACAAAATGATGGCTGTAAGGAATCAGAGCTGTGAAAACCAAAATGGAGGCCTTAGAATGGTTTGACCAATGGCAATCGGGTAGACTGGGGTGAAATAAAGATCACTCCAACACCTGAAGGGAGGGGTCAGTCAGGTGGAACACAGGTCTTCAAGTAGATCCAGCTCTAAAGGCGCAGGTTTTCAACCAGGTCCAGATTCTAAAAGGCTTGAAGCTGATTAGTGGGTTAACTATATACATAAGGCAGAGAGCTGACAGGCTTCAGACTGTCCATGTCACACAAGTGGAGGGCTCTGGAGTGAGTGAGAAGAACAGCAGAGGAAACGTTGGAAGAGAAGATTAAGAAGACGAAGAAGAAGAATATCTAAACGAGCTAAAACACTTGAAGAAGCAAAGCTGATACCAGCTGCAGGAGGCCGAACAGAAAGACCTAGACAGAGCAAAGGGAAAGAAGCCATCAGAGAAAGTAAGCATGATGATTTTAGTAGAAGACTGCAATTGAAACAGGTATTTGTATCAGACTTCGTAAAGCTGAATCACAGAATAACAGAGTTGGAAGGGTCCTCTGGAGGCCATCTAGTCCAACCCCCTGCCCACAGCAGGACCAATCCCAACTAAATCATCCCAGCCAGGATGTCAAGCTTGACCTTAAAAACTTCTAAGGAAGGGGATTCCACCACCTCCCTAGGTTACGCATTCCAGTGTTTCACCACCCTCCTAGTGAAAAAGTTTTTCCTAATAGCCAACCTAAATCTCCCCCACTGCAACTTGAGACCATTACTCCTTGTTCTGTCATCTGCTACCACTGAGAACAGTCTAGATCCATCCTCTTTGGATCCACCTCTCAGGTAGTTGAAAGCAGCTATCAAATCCCCAGTCATTCTTCTCTTCCATACACTAAACAATCCTAGTTCCCTCAGCCTCTCCTCATAAGTCATGTGTTCCAGACCCCTTATCATTTTTGTTGCCCTTCGCTGGACTCTCTCCAATTTCTCCACATCCTTCTTGTAGAGTGGGGCCCAAAACTGGACACAGTACTCCAGATGAGGCCTCACCAGTGTCGAATAGAAGGGAACGATCATGTCCCTCGATCTGCTGGCAATGCCCCTATTTATACATCCCAAAGTGCCATTGGCCTTCTTGGCAACAAGGGCACACTGCTGACTCATATCCAGCTTCTCGTCCACTGTCACCCCTAGGTCCTTCTCTGCAGAACTGCTGCCTAGCCAATCGTTCCCTAATCTGTAGCGGTGCATTGGGTTCTTCCGTCCTAAGTGCAGGACTCTGCGCTTGTCCTTGTTGAACCTCATCGGATTTCTTTGGGCCCAATCCTCCAATTTGTCTCGGTCCCTCTATATCCTATCCCTACCCCCCAGCGTATCTACCTCTCCTCCCAGTTTAGTGTCATCTGCAAACTTGCTGAGGGTGCAATCCACACCATCCTCCAGATCATTTATGAAGATATTGAACAAAACCGGCCCCAGGACCGACCCTTGGGGCACTCCCCTAGATACCGGCTGCCAACTAGACATGGAGCCATTGATCACTACCCGTTGAGTCCGACAATCTAGCCAACTTTCTACCCACCTTGTAGTGCATCCATCCAGCCCATACTTCTTTAACTTGCTGACAAGGATACTGTGGGAGACCGTGTCAAAAGCTTTGCTAAAGTCGAGGAACAACATGGCCACTGCTTTCCCTTCATCCACAGAACCAGTTATCGCATCATACGAGGCAATAAGCTTAGTCAGGCAAGACTTTTCCTCGGTGAAGCCATGCTGACTGTTCCTGAACACGTTCTTCTCGTCTAAGTGCTTGAGAATTGATTCCTTGAGGACGTGCTCCATGATTTTTCCGGGGACTGAGGTGAGGCTGACCGGCCTGTAGTTCCCAGGATCCTCCTTCTTCCCTTTTTTAACGATTGGCACTACATTAGCCTTTTTCCAGTCTTCTGGGATTTCCCCCGATCGCCATGAATTTTCAAAGATAATGGCCAATGGCTCTGCAATCACATCCGCCAATTCCTTTAGCACTCTCGGATGGAACGCATGCGGCCCCATGGACTTGTGCACGTCCAGCTTCTCTAAATAGTCTCGAACCAGGTCTTTCTCCAGCGGGCTGGTCGCCTCCTCCCCATGCTCTGCTGCCCAGTGCAGTAGTCTGGGAGCTGACCTTGTTCGTGAAGACAGAGGCAAAAAAGCATTGAGTACATTAGCTTTTTCCACATCCCCTGTCAATAGGTTGCCTCCCTCATTCAGTAAGCTGCCTACACTTTCCTTGGCTTTCTTCTTATTGCCAACATACCTGAAGAAACCCTTCTTGTTACGCTTAAGATCCCTCGCTAGCTGCAACTCCAGGTGTGATTTAGCCTTCCTGATTTCATTCCTACATGCCCAAGCAATATTTATATACTCATCCCTGCTCATATGTCCAATCTTCCACTTCTTGTAAGCTTCTTTTTTGTGTTTAAGATCAGCAAGGCTTTCACTGTTAAGCCAAAGCTGGTCGCCTGCCATAGTTACTATTCTTTCTACACATCGGGATGGTTTGTCCCTGTAACCTCCATAAGGATTCTTTAAAATACAGCCAGCTCTCCTGGACTCCTTTCCCCCTCATGTTATTCTCCCAGGGGATCTTGCCCATCAGTTCCCTGAGGGAGTCAAAGTCTGCTTTTCTGAAGTCCAGGGTCCGTATTCTGCTGCTTTCCTTTCTTCCTTGTGTCAGGATCCTGAACTCGACCATCTCATGGTCACTGCCTCCCAGGTTCCCATCCACTTTTGCTTCCCCTACTAATTCTTCCCGGTTTGTGTGCAGCAGGTTAGAAGAGCTCCGCTCCTAGTTGGTTCCTCCAGCACTTGCACCAGGAAATTGTCCCCTACAGTTTCCAAAAACTTCCTGGATTGTCTGTGCACCGCTATATTGCTCTCCCAGCAGATATCAGGATGATTGAAGTCGCCCATGAGAACCAGGGCGTGTGATCTAGTAGCTTCTGCGAGTTGCCGGAAGAAAGCCTCGTCCACCTCATCCCCCTGGTCCGGTGGTCTATAGCAGACTCCCACCACGACATCACCCTTGTTGCTCAGGCTTCTAAACTTAATCCAGAGACTCTCAGGTTTTTCTGCCGTTTCATACTTGAGCTCTGAGCAGTCATACTGCTCCCTTACGTACAGTGCAACTCCCCCACCTTTTCTGGCCCCCCTGTCCTTCCTGAACAGTTTATACCAATCCATGACAGTACTCCTATCATGTGCGTTATCCCACCAAGTCTCTGTTATTCCAATCACATCATAATTCCCTGACTTTGCCAGGACCTCCAGTTCTCCCTGCTTGTTTCCCAGGCTTTGTGCATTTGTGTATAGGCACTTGAGATAACCCGCTGATCGCCCCTCGTTCTCAGTATGAGGCAGGAGCCCTCCCCTCTCACACGCTCCTGCTCGTGCTTCCTCCCGGTATCCCGCTTCCCCACTTACCTCAGGGCTTTGGTCTCCTTCCCCCGGTAAACCTAGTTTAAAGCCCTCCTCACTAGGTTAGCCAGCCTGCTCGCAAAGATGCTCTTCCCCCTCTTCGTAAGATGGAGCAGGTCTCTGCCTAGCACTCCTTCTTGGAACACCATCCCATGGTTGAAGACTCCAAAGCCTTCTCTCCGGCATCACCTGCGTTGCCATTCATTGACTTCCACGAGTCGACAATCCCTACCCCGGCTTTTTCCTTCCACGGGGGGATGGACGAGAACACCACTTGCGCCTCATACTCCTTTATCCTCCATCCCAGAGCCACGTAGTCCGCAGTGATCCGCTCAAGGTCATTCTTGGCGGTATCATTGGTGCCCAGGTGAAGAAGCAGGAAGGGGTAGCGATCCGAGGGCTTGATGAGTCTCGGCAGTCTCTCCGTCACATCGCGAATCCTAGCCCCTGGCAAGCAGCAGACTTCTCGGTTTTCCCAGCCAGGGCGACAGATAGATGACTCAGTCCCCCTGAGGAGAGATCCCCCGACCACCACCACCCGCCTCCTTCTCCTGGGAGTGGTGGTTGTGGAACCCCCAACCTTAGGACAGTGCATCTCATGCCTTTCAACTGGTGGAGTCTCCTTCTGCTCCCTTCCCCCAGACATAGCATCAGGGCCACTCCCCGCAATGGTACCTGTGGCGAGAACATGAAAACGGTTACTTACCAAAATCTGCGTTGCTGGTACATGGACGTTTCCCCTTCTTCTTCTTCTGGAGGTCACCTGTTGCCAAATTTCTTCACCGTCCTCCTGTCCCCACTGCGCAGCCTGCTCTGAATCTTCAGAACCTTGTGCCTGTAGAAGTCCGTATGTGTTCATTGTTTATTATGTTTTATTATGTATTATGTTTTAAAGCACTGCTGTCAGCATTCTGCATCTGACTGGCCATTGCATGCAGAGTGTAATAAATTAAAACAGTGTTTAATTGTATAGTAGCGTAATAGTAGGCATTTGGATATGCATATAGGCTGTTAGAATTTGTTTGTATACGAATATATACTTGTTACGTTAAAAAGGTTTTTGGTTTATTCTTTTAGTATATGCATTAGACTTATTACGTTAATTTATTTAATACAAAATATTCCCTATTTTGTTTTCAAAGAAATTACTGCCTGTGTGTTAATCCTTTGAATGGACGGCTGTATCCATGTTCTCCCAAGGGGTAACAGAGCTAGTCTGTTATGGGGAGTCCTCTGCAGGTCAGAGACAAACTCCCTGGTAAAAGTCAGGGCTTGATGAGTCTCGGCAGACTCTCCGTCACATCGCGAATCTTAGCCTGTATGGTAGAATATAGAATTATTCTTTATTCCTCATGACAGCAGTAAAACAAAATCGACACAAATATAGTGCTGCTCCAAAACTTTGAATTGCTGAGCTACAGCAGGACCTGGGGACAGATCCTGCAACCCTCATGGGTTCAATAGGATTAAGTGTCTGAGTAAGGACTCCTTGCTGTGTAAAGGTTTCAGGATCAAACCTTAGGCTCCTGCTGATAGGTTTCTGCATGCTCCCAAGAATAAAGTAAAGGAAGGCGAGAACCCAGGCAGATGGAGTGGGAGATAGACCCATATCAAACTAGTGCAGAGAAGCTGAGAGATGGTGGTAGGCGCTGTTGAGCATGATTTCAGGCGTCTAATCTGAGACGTATGTGCAATTATTTGTAAAATACACAACAATAAAAACGAATAACCCCTGCTGCACCTCTTCTCCACAACGCCTCCTGCTGTTACCCCAAAATTCAGCCATACGGCACCCCACAAGGGCCTTCCTATCCTAATACCGAATTGTACACAGTTTCGTTATGTAACAGGAGGTGGCCTGCCCTAGAGGAATTGCCTGACTTTTACCTGTCCCCGCCCCCGGGGAAATGACCCCCCTTGGGTCTGCCAGCTGGGCAGGGCGCAGGAGAGGAGCTGCTGGGAGACATGGAGGGAAAGGAGCCGAAGTGAAGGGAGGGGGCAGTAGTATGGGCCACAGGGTAGGGACATCAGACTGGGGGTGGTGCAAGTTGGTACCGAGGGCCAGAGCCTGATCCCGGTGGGAGTGGCAGGGTTCAGCATTTGGCCCCATCTTTATAGGGAACCAAGCCCAGAGCCTAAAGACTGTAGGGGGTCACATGATTCCTGTGATGGACCCCCCTGGATACTCCACCCCTGGAAGGAGCCCTGCTCTTCCATTGGGCCACAGATGCAGCAAAGGACTCGATCACTGCACTGCCACCAATGGGAATGGAAGGAAACAGGCACCAAACCTGGAATGACAAGTTGGACCCATGTCTCTCTGTCCCCGAGGGCTGAGCATCCAAGAGGCCAGAGAGCTGTGGAGCCAGAACAGGCCCCAGGAGTGCTGGCTCCTGACCGACGTGAACACAGCCAAGGTGGGGCAGCTGAGGGCACTTAGCCAGGGAATTGTATGAGCTCAGCACAGGAGCTCCCTGCAGCAGCTGCATCCTAGATCCAGGACGGAGTCTGCTACTTATTCCCAACTTGTGTAGTTCCTCCTTCAGCTCTGGAGGGAGGCTGGTACGGAGGGGCCCAGGTTGCAGTCTCGCTAACGGCTGAGGTTTGTGTGGTGCATGGGTTCACTGCTGCTAGGTAGGCGTAAAAAGAATCCCTGGGAGGGTGAGTTAATGCAGGATCGTATCTCTAGGGTCTTGGGTCCTTGTGCAGTCTCCATGACTGATATGTGACTGTCTGAGAAGGGTGCCATTACTGCTCCATAGGCTGGGTTGGCCTTAGGGGTGGGCAATGTGGGCAACTGCCCAGGGAACCTGGTTGTGGCGGGGCAGGGGGAGACGCCATAGGTGTGTGCTGCCGGCAGGCAGGGGAGACCACCGGACCAGGGGGATGAGGTGGACGAGGCACAATGAGTGACAGCAGTGAGTACTGCATAGAGGCAGAGTTGGGGGACATGGGACCATTGCCCCCCTAAAGTCACAGCGGCAATACATGGGGGGACACCCAGATTTCTCCCTGCTTCCTGCCTGTGGAGGACTAGTCAGTGACGGGAGAGGTGAGGGTTAAAGACGCAGAGAACCAAGTGCTCTGCGCATCCCCAGGTCACTTTCCCCACCTGGGCTGTGCTGCTCTCCTGCTCTCCCCTTATGCAGCTAACCTGGAGAAACTGACCTGGCTGTACAGGAGTGCCCGGAATTGCTGCTTGCTCCTCCCCTCCCAGCCCCCTCGAGGGGCACGGAGGAATGTTCGACGGCAGCTGAGCAGCAACGCCGGGTGCTCGGGGTGTCAGTTCACTTTCCCCACGTGGGCACAGAATGGGGTGCAGAAGGGATTGGTGGAGAAGGGGCCCCAGGAAGGGTTTGGGAGACGGGGCGCAGTGATTCAGAGCATTTTTCCGGTGCTCTCTCTAAGCTGAAAACGCTGTTCAGCACTAGGTGCTGTCCAGTATCAGTGTCGCTGATCTGTCACCATGAGCTGATGCAGGGAGAGATCGAGAGTTGGGCCTATGTAAATGAGTGAAATTGGAGTGGTGACAGTGAAATAGCATGATAAGGTGCTTATAAATGTGTAATATGTTTGGTAATTAGAAGATGTTAATAGTTAATATAATTTTATGCGGTTAGAGTTAGGGAAAACAAAATGATGGCTGTAAGGAATCAGAGCTGTGAAAACCAAAATGGAGGCCTTAGAATGGTTTGACCAATGGCAATCGGGTAGACTGGGGTGAAATAAAGATCACTCCAACACCTGAAGGGAGGGGTCAGTCAGGTGGAACACAGGTCTTCAAGTAGATCCAGCTCTAAAGGCGCAGGTTTTCAACCAGGTCCAGATTCTAAAAGGCTTGAAGCTGATTAGTGGGTTAACTATATACATAAGGCAGAGAGCTGACAGGCTTCAGACTGTCCATGTCACACAAGTGGAGGGCTCTGGAGTGAGTGAGAAGAACAGCAGAGGAAACGTTGGAAGAGAAGATTAAGAAGACGAAGAAGAATAATATCTAAACGAGCTAAAACACTTGAAGAAGCAAAGCTGATACCAGCTGCAGGAGGCCGAACAGAAAGACCTAGACAGAGCAAAGGGAAAGAAGCCATCAGAGAAAGTAAGCATGATGATTTTAGTAGAAGACTGCAATTGAAACAGGTATTTGTATCAGACTTCGTAAAGCTGAATCACAGAATAACAGAGTTGGAAGGGTCCTCTGGAGGCCATCTAGTCCAACCCCCTGCCCACAGCAGGACCAATCCCAACTAAATCATCCCAGCCAGGATGTCAAGCTTGACCTTAAAAACTTCTAAGGAAGGGGATTCCACCACCTCCCTAGGTTACGCATTCCAGTGTTTCACCACCCTCCTAGTGAAAAAGTTTTTCCTAATAGCCAACCTAAATCTCCCCCACTGCAACTTGAGACCATTACTCCTTGTTCTGTCATCTGCTACCACTGAGAACAGTCTAGATCCATCCTCTTTGGATCCACCTCTCAGGTAGTTGAAAGCAGCTATCAAATCCCCAGTCATTCTTCTCTTCCATACACTAAACAATCCTAGTTCCCTCAGCCTCTCCTCATAAGTCATGTGTTCCAGACCCCTTATCATTTTTGTTGCCCTTCGCTGGACTCTCTCCAATTTCTCCACATCCTTCTTGTAGAGTGGGGCCCAAAACTGGACACAGTACTCCAGATGAGGCCTCACCAGTGTCGAATAGAAGGGAACGATCATGTCCCTCGATCTGCTGGCAATGCCCCTATTTATACATCCCAAAGTGCCATTGGCCTTCTTGGCAACAAGGGCACACTGCTGACTCATATCCAGCTTCTCGTCCACTGTCACCCCTAGGTCCTTCTCTGCAGAACTGCTGCCTAGCCAATCGTTCCCTAATCTGTAGCGGTGCATTGGGTTCTTCCGTCCTAAGTGCAGGACTCTGCGCTTGTCCTTGTTGAACCTCATCGGATTTCTTTGGGCCCAATCCTCCAATTTGTCTCGGTCCCTCTATATCCTATCCCTACCCCCCAGCGTATCTACCTCTCCTCCCAGTTTAGTGTCATCTGCAAACTTGCTGAGGGTGCAATCCACACCATCCTCCAGATCATTTATGAAGATATTGAACAAAACCGGCCCCAGGACCGACCCTTGGGGCACTCCCCTAGATACCGGCTGCCAACTAGACATGGAGCCATTGATCACTACCCG
This sequence comes from Lepidochelys kempii, assembly GCF_965140285.1. NCBI lineage: Eukaryota > Metazoa > Chordata > Testudines > Cheloniidae > Lepidochelys > Lepidochelys kempii. Next base: position 72,505,921 of record NC_136390.1, on the reverse strand, counting down.
TTGAGTCCGACAATCTAGCCAACTTTCTACCCACCTTGTAGTGCATCCATCCAGCCCATACTTCTTTAACTTGCTGACAAGGATACTGTGGGAGACCGTGTCAAAAGCTTTGCTAAAGTCGAGGAACAACATGGCCACTGCTTTCCCTTCATCCACAGAACCAGTTATCGCATCATACGAGGCAATAAGCTTAGTCACGTCCAGCTTCTCTAAATAGTCTCGAACCAGGTCTTTCTCCAGCGGGCTGGTCGCCTCCTCCCCATGCTCTGCTGCCCAGTGCAGTAGTCTGGGAGCTGACCTTGTTCGTGAAGACAGAGGCAAAAAAGCATTGAGTACATTAGCTTTTTCCACATCCCCTGTCAATAGGTTGCCTCCCTCATTCAGTAAGCTGCCTACACTTTCCTTGGCTTTCTTCTTATTGCCAACATACCTGAAGAAACCCTTCTTGTTACGCTTAACATCCCTCGCTAGCTGCAACTCCAGGTGTGATTTAGCCTTCCTGATTTCATTCCTACATGCCCAAGCAATATTTATATACTCATCCCTGCTCATATGTCCAATCTTCCACTTCTTGTAAGCTTCTTTTTTGTGTTTAAGATCAGCAAGGCTTTCACTGTTAAGCCAAAGCTGGTCGCCTGCCATAGTTACTATTCTTTCTACACATCGGGATGGTTTGTCCCTGTAACCTCCATAAGGATTCTTTAAAATACAGCCAGCTCTCCTGGACTCCTTTCCCCCTCATGTTATTCTCCCAGGGGATCTTGCCCATCAGTTCCCTGAGGGAGTCAAAGTCTGCTTTTCTGAAGTCCAGGGTCCGTATTCTGCTGCTTTCCTTTCTTCCTTGTGTCAGGATCCTGAACTCGACCATCTCATGGTCACTGCCTCCCAGGTTCCCATCCACTTTTGCTTCCCCTACTAATTCTTCCCGGTTTGTGTGCAGCAGGTTAGAAGAGCTCCGCTCCTAGTTGGTTCCTCCAGCACTTGCACCAGGAAATTGTCCCCTACAGTTTCCAAAAACTTCCTGGATTGTCTGTGCACCGCTATATTGCTCTCCCAGCAGATATCAGGATGATTGAAGTCGCCCATGAGAACCAGGGCGTGTGATCTAGTAGCTTCTGCGAGTTGCCGGAAGAAAGCCTCGTCCACCTCATCCCCCTGGTCCGGTGGTCTATAGCAGACTCCCACCACGACATCACCCTTGTTGCTCAGGCTTCTAAACTTAATCCAGAGACTCTCAGGTTTTTCTGCCGTTTCATACTTGAGCTCTGAGCAGTCATACTGCTCCCTTACGTACAGTGCAACTCCCCCACCTTTTCTGGCCCCCCTGTCCTTCCTGAACAGTTTATACCAATCCATGACAGTACTCCTATCATGTGCGTTATCCCACCAAGTCTCTGTTATTCCAATCACATCATAATTCCCTGACTTTGCCAGGACCTCCAGTTCTCCCTGCTTGTTTCCCAGGCTTTGTGCATTTGTGTATAGGCACTTGAGATAACCCGCTGATCGCCCCTCGTTCTCAGTATGAGGCAGGAGCCCTCCCCTCTCACACGCTCCTGCTCGTGCTTCCTCCCGGTATCCCGCTTCCCCACTTACCTCAGGGCTTTGGTCTCCTTCCCCCGGTAAACCTAGTTTAAAGCCCTCCTCACTAGGTTAGCCAGCCTGCTCGCAAAGATGCTCTTCCCCCTCTTCGTAAGATGGAGCAGGTCTCTGCCTAGCACTCCTTCTTGGAACACCATCCCATGGTTGAAGACTCCAAAGCCTTCTCTCCGGCATCACCTGCGTTGCCATTCATTGACTTCCACGAGTCGACAATCCCTACCCCGGCTTTTTCCTTCCACGGGGGGATGGACGAGAACACCACTTGCGCCTCATACTCCTTTATCCTCCATCCCAGAGCCACGTAGTCCGCAGTGATCCGCTCAAGGTCATTCTTGGCGGTATCATTGGTGCCCAGGTGAAGAAGCAGGAAGGGGTAGCGATCCGAGGGCTTGATGAGTCTCGGCAGTCTCTCCGTCACATCGCGAATCCTAGCCCCTGGCAAGCAGCAGACTTCTCGGTTTTCCCAGCCAGGGCGACAGATAGATGACTCAGTCCCCCTGAGGAGAGATCCCCCGACCACCACCACCCGCCTCCTTCTCCTGGGAGTGGTGGTTGTGGAACCCCCAACCTTAGGACAGTGCATCTCATGCCTTTCAACTGGTGGAGTCTCCTTCTGCTCCCTTCCCCCAGACATAGCATCAGGGCCACTCCCCGCAATGGTACCTGTGGCGAGAACATGAAAACGGTTACTTACCAAAATCTGCGTTGCTGGTACATGGACGTTTCCCCTTCTTCTTCTTCTGGAGGTCACCTGTTGCCAAATTTCTTCACCGTCCTCCTGTCCCCACTGCGCAGCCTGCTCTGAATCTTCAGAACCTTGTGCCTGTAGAAGTCCGTATGTGTTCATTGTTTATTATGTTTTATTATGTATTATGTTTTAAAGCACTGCTGTCAGCATTCTGCATCTGACTGGCCATTGCATGCAGAGTGTAATAAATTAAAACAGTGTTTAATTGTATAGTAGCGTAATAGTAGGCATTTGGATATGCATATAGGCTGTTAGAATTTGTTTGTATACGAATATATACTTGTTACGTTAAAAAGGTTTTTGGTTTATTCTTTTAGTATATGCATTAGACTTATTACGTTAATTTATTTAATACAAAATATTCCCTATTTTGTTTTCAAAGAAATTACTGCCTGTGTGTTAATCCTTTGAATGGACGGCTGTATCCATGTTCTCCCAAGGGGTAACAGAGCTAGTCTGTTATGGGGAGTCCTCTGCAGGTCAGAGACAAACTCCCTGGTAAAAGTCAGGGCTTGATGAGTCTCGGCAGACTCTCCGTCACATCGCGAATCTTAGCCTGTATGGTAGAATATGGAATTATTCTTTATTCCTCATGACAGCAGTAAAACAAAATCGACACAAATATAGTGCTGCTCCAAAACTTTGAATTGCTGAGCTACAGCAGGACCTGGGGACAGATCCTGCAACCCTCATGGGTTCAATAGGATTAAGTGTCTGAGTAAGGACTCCTTGCTGTGTAAAGGTTTCAGGATCAAACCTTAGGCTCCTGCTGATAGGTTTCTGCATGCTCCCAAGAATAAAGTAAAGGAAGGCGAGAACCCAGGCAGATGGAGTGGGAGATAGACCCATATCAAACTAGTGCAGAGAAGCTGAGAGATGGTGGTAGGCGCTGTTGAGCATGATTTCAGGCGTCTAATCTGAGACGTATGTGCAATTATTTGTAAAATACACAACAATAAAAACGAATAACCCCTGCTGCACCTCTTCTCCACAACGCCTCCTGCTGTTACCCCAAAATTCAGCCATACGGCACCCCACAAGGGCCTTCCTATCCTAATACCGAATTGTACACAGTTTCGTTATGTAACAGGAGGTGGCCTGCCCTAGAGGAATTGCCTGACTTTTACCTGTCCCCGCCCCCGGGGAAATGACCCCCCTTGGGTCTGCCAGCTGGGCAGGGCGCAGGAGAGGAGCTGCTGGGAGACATGGAGGGAAAGGAGCCGAAGTGAAGGGAGGGGGCAGTAGTATGGGCCACAGGGTAGGGACATCAGACTGGGGGTGGTGCAAGTTGGTACCGAGGGCCAGAGCCTGATCCCGGTGGGAGTGGCAGGGTTCAGCATTTGGCCCCATCTTTATAGGGAACCAAGCCCAGAGCCTAAAGACTGTAGGGGGTCACATGATTCCTGTGATGGACCCCCCTGGATACTCCACCCCTGGAAGGAGCCCTGCTCTTCCATTGGGCCACAGATGCAGCAAAGGACTCGATCACTGCACTGCCACCAATGGGAATGGAAGGAAACAGGCACCAAACCTGGAATGACAAGTTGGACCCATGTCTCTCTGTCCCCGAGGGCTGAGCATCCAAGAGGCCAGAGAGCTGTGGAGCCAGAACAGGCCCCAGGAGTGCTGGCTCCTGACCGACGTGAACACAGCCAAGGTGGGGCAGCTGAGGGCACTTAGCCAGGGAATTGTATGAGCTCAGCACAGGAGCTCCCTGCAGCAGCTGCATCCTAGATCCAGGACGGAGTCTGCTACTTATTCCCAACTTGTGTAGTTCCTCCTTCAGCTCTGGAGGGAGGCTGGTACGGAGGGGCCCAGGTTGCAGTCTCGCTAACGGCTGAGGTTTGTGTGGTGCATGGGTTCACTGCTGCTAGGTAGGCGTAAAAAGAATCCCTGGGAGGGTGAGTTAATGCAGGATCGTATCTCTAGGGTCTTGGGTCCTTGTGCAGTCTCCATGACTGATATGTGACTGTCTGAGAAGGGTGCCATTACTGCTCCATAGGCTGGGTTGGCCTTAGGGGTGGGCAATGTGGGCAACTGCCCAGGGAACCTGGTTGTGGCGGGGCAGGGGGAGACGCCATAGGTGTGTGCTGCCGGCAGGCAGGGGAGACCACCGGACCAGGGGGATGAGGTGGACGAGGCACAATGAGTGACAGCAGTGAGTACTGCATAGAGGCAGAGTTGGGGGACATGGGACCATTGCCCCCCTAAAGTCACAGCGGCAATACATGGGGGGACACCCAGATTTCTCCCTGCTTCCTGCCTGTGGAGGACTAGTCAGTGACGGGAGAGGTGAGGGTTAAAGACGCAGAGAACCAAGTGCTCTGCGCATCCCCAGGTCACTTTCCCCACCTGGGCTGTGCTGCTCTCCTGCTCTCCCCTTATGCAGCTAACCTGGAGAAACTGACCTGGCTGTACAGGAGTGCCCGGAATTGCTGCTTGCTCCTCCCCTCCCAGCCCCCTCGAGGGGCACGGAGGAATGTTCGACGGCAGCTGAGCAGCAACGCCGGGTGCTCGGGGTGTCAGTTCACTTTCCCCACGTGGGCACAGAATGGGGTGCAGAAGGGATTGGTGGAGAAGGGGCCCCAGGAAGGGTTTGGGAGACGGGGCGCAGTGATTCAGAGCATTTTTCCGGTGCTCTCTCTAAGCTGAAAACGCTGTTCAGCACTAGGTGCTGTCCAGTATCAGTGTCGCTGATCTGTCACCATGAGCTGATGCAGGGAGAGATCGAGAGTTGGGCCTATGTAAATGAGTGAAATTGGAGTGGTGACAGTGAAATAGCATGATAAGGTGCTTATAAATGTGTAATATGTTTGGTAATTAGAAGATGTTAATAGTTAATATAATTTTATGCGGTTAGAGTTAGGGAAAACAAAATGATGGCTGTAAGGAATCAGAGCTGTGAAAACCAAAATGGAGGCCTTAGAATGGTTTGACCAATGGCAATCGGGTAGACTGGGGTGAAATAAAGATCACTCCAACACCTGAAGGGAGGGGTCAGTCAGGTGGAACACAGGTCTTCAAGTAGATCCAGCTCTAAAGGCGCAGGTTTTCAACCAGGTCCAGATTCTAAAAGGCTTGAAGCTGATTAGTGGGTTAACTATATACATAAGGCAGAGAGCTGACAGGCTTCAGACTGTCCATGTCACACAAGTGGAGGGCTCTGGAGTGAGTGAGAAGAACAGCAGAGGAAACGTTGGAAGAGAAGATTAAGAAGACGAAGAAGAAGAATATCTAAACGAGCTAAAACACTTGAAGAAGCAAAGCTGATACCAGCTGCAGGAGGCCGAACAGAAAGACCTAGACAGAGCAAAGGGAAAGAAGCCATCAGAGAAAGTAAGCATGATGATTTTAGTAGAAGACTGCAATTGAAACAGGTATTTGTATCAGACTTCGTAAAGCTGAATCACAGAATAACAGAGTTGGAAGGGTCCTCTGGAGGCCATCTAGTCCAACCCCCTGCCCACAGCAGGACCAATCCCAACTAAATCATCCCAGCCAGGATGTCAAGCTTGACCTTAAAAACTTCTAAGGAAGGGGATTCCACCACCTCCCTAGGTTACGCATTCCAGTGTTTCACCACCCTCCTAGTGAAAAAGTTTTTCCTAATAGCCAACCTAAATCTCCCCCACTGCAACTTGAGACCATTACTCCTTGTTCTGTCATCTGCTACCACTGAGAACAGTCTAGATCCATCCTCTTTGGATCCACCTCTCAGGTAGTTGAAAGCAGCTATCAAATCCCCAGTCATTCTTCTCTTCCATACACTAAACAATCCTAGTTCCCTCAGCCTCTCCTCATAAGTCATGTGTTCCAGACCCCTTATCATTTTTGTTGCCCTTCGCTGGACTCTCTCCAATTTCTCCACATCCTTCTTGTAGAGTGGGGCCCAAAACTGGACACAGTACTCCAGATGAGGCCTCACCAGTGTCGAATAGAAGGGAACGATCATGTCCCTCGATCTGCTGGCAATGCCCCTATTTATACATCCCAAAGTGCCATTGGCCTTCTTGGCAACAAGGGCACACTGCTGACTCATATCCAGCTTCTCGTCCACTGTCACCCCTAGGTCCTTCTCTGCAGAACTGCTGCCTAGCCAATCGTTCCCTAATCTGTAGCGGTGCATTGGGTTCTTCCGTCCTAAGTGCAGGACTCTGCGCTTGTCCTTGTTGAACCTCATCGGATTTCTTTGGGCCCAATCCTCCAATTTGTCTCGGTCCCTCTATATCCTATCCCTACCCCCCAGCGTATCTACCTCTCCTCCCAGTTTAGTGTCATCTGCAAACTTGCTGAGGGTGCAATCCACACCATCCTCCAGATCATTTATGAAGATATTGAACAAAACCGGCCCCAGGACCGACCCTTGGGGCACTCCCCTAGATACCGGCTGCCAACTAGACATGGAGCCATTGATCACTACCCGTTGAGTCCGACAATCTAGCCAACTTTCTACCCACCTTGTAGACTAATCACCTTGTAGACTAATCTAGTCAGTGACGGGAGAGGTGAGGGTTAAAGACGCAGAGAACCAAGTGCTCTGCGCATCCCCCGGTCACTTTCCCCACCTGGGCTGTGCTGCTCTCCTGCTCTCCCCTTCTGTAGCCAACCTGGAGCAACACTAACATGGCTAGCACTCTGAAACCATAGTCTTTGTATCCTGAAGTAAAATCACATATGACAGACTCCTGTTGGCTATATATAGCACATGTTGTGAGAGAGACAGAGCCTATTTTCTTGCTGATTCTGAGACAGACATTGCAGATGTGTAATGTTGTTAAAGCTAAAATGTATGGGTTTGCACAGGAGGAATTTCCCTATAAATTAATTCCTAAGAGATATTTTCTTCAGCATAAGCACTGGAATCAACTTTTGCAATATTGATTAGCCTAATCAAATTATTATTTTGTGTAGACTGTTTAATAGCAGATAATGTATGTCCAAGTCCAAAATGTATACCCTTTATGCCATAGTTTTTGCACTTGTTTATATATTATTGCTTTATATTTTTAGTGAACATAGAAGTTGCTAACAGGGCCAGCCCTGGACCAAATGGCACCCCACCTGAGGAGTATTTTTGGCACCACCCCCTCCATTTCTTAAAACTTTTTAATACCTTATTTTTTTATTACATTTGTAGCCCATTTCACAACTTTGATGAACAATTTGCATGCATAATTGCTGTGATTGGCAGCGTGAGCAGAACCTTCAAAGCTATCCATACACTGGAAAAGCATCCTTCAGCTCTGCATCATGAATGAATTGGAGATCTTGGAGTGGAGAGTGTTTCCTGTGTTGCAAAATGTGATGGATTTTGTCCAATTTGACATTGAGGTCTTTATCATTGACGGCCGAACATTCCCCATGTGTCAGCGTCCCGTGAAAGTACATACTATTTTTCAAGAGCGTTTTCCTGTCTGCCAGAAGTTTACTAAGGTAATACAAAAACAGTATTTCTTTTATATTGTTGCATAGATAGAGGTTTGATAGATATCTCTGGCGTCTCATTAGATATGTCCTTTATTAGTCAATACTTACAGTCTTCAAGTCTTAAAACACAAGTACACTTTCACAATTTCACAATAAAACAAGGTTCACAATATCACAGCTGGGCTCACTTCACTTCGTTCTTATATCTCACCGACTGACCTGTGACATCCCGCCCCTTATATAACTGCAATGGCATGGCTGACAACATTCTAGGAGGTTCAAGGAAAATATATTTCTCAGAAAGTTTGCAAGGTTCCATGAGATTAGTGAAAAATGAATCCACAGATAGAATACCTGAAACATTTTACTTCAAACATTCTATTTTCCCGTTTGTGGCAACAAAAAAAGGACGCTGAGCCTGGCGTCCCAGGTGCTTGCCTGCCCCCAACCCTGGTTGTTAAGTTATGCAATTATAACTACAGAATCCTGGCGAAGCAAGCACTATGTGTTCTGTATTCTATTTGACAGGTTACTGTAAATGTTTTTTAAGCCTTAATTTCTTGAAACTCTATTTCCACAGCTATGCATTATGGCATTCCTATAGTAGATGATGCAGTATCCCTCTTATTTTACTGGAATGTGTGAAAGAGACTACTTATCCCTTACTTTTTTAAAAAAATTACAAATACAAACACAAAATCGGTAAACTAAGTCTGTATCCTGTTTGTTTGAAAATATTAATGCTGCACTAACAGACCAGCATGAAGGAAAGCTGATCTATAAATGATCTTTTCTCATGGTATTGTATTAAACCAGCCAGACTGAGCAGATGTTAAGAGACAAGGTCTAGGAAATGGCGTCTTTTATGACGTACAGACAGCATTTGGGAGTGTGGTTTTTTTTTTCTTTTTCTGGGCCCAACTCACATATTGTGACAAATTCCCTCTCCAGTGCATCATCAAAGATCTACAACCTATCCTGACAGACGATCCCTCACTCTCACAGATCTTTGGAGACAAACCAGTCCTCGCTTACAGCCAGCCCCCCAAACTGAAGCAAATACTCACCAGCAACCACACACCAAAAACACTAACACAGGAACCTATGCTTGCAACAAAGCCCGATGCCCACTCTGTCCACATATCTATTCAAGTGACACCATCAAAGGACCTAATCACATCAGCCACACCATCAGGGGGTCGTTCACCGGCACATCTACCAATGTGATACATGCCATCATGTGCCAGCAATGCCCCTCTGCCATGTACATTGGCCAAACCGGACAGTCTCTATGCAAAAGAATAAATGAACACAAATCTGACATCAGGAATCATAACATTCCAAAAACCAGTATGAGAACACTTCAACCTCTCTGGTCACTCAGTAACAGACTTAAAGGTGGCAATTTTGCAACTGAAAAGCTTCAAAAACAGACTCCAATGAGAAACTGCTGAACTGGAATTAATTTGCAACCTAGATAACCCATAACTTGGGCTTGAATAGAGACTGGGAGTGGCTGGGTCATTACATACATTGAATCTATTTCCCCATGTTAAGTATCCTGACACCTTCTTGCCAACTGTCCAAAAAGTGCCATCTTGATTATCACTACAAAAGGTTTTTTTTCCTCCTGCTGATAATAGCTCATCTTAACTAATTAGCCTCTGAGAGTTGGTGCGCAACTTCACCTTTCCATGTTCTCTGTATGTATATATATCTTCCTCTAGATGTTCCCTTCTATGCAGCCGATGAAGTGGGCTGTAGCCCACAGAAAGCTCAGGCTCTAATAAATTGGTTAGTCTCTAAGGTGCCACGAGGCCTCCTGGCCTCTTTGTAACTTAGTGGGTCCCTGTTTTCCGCCGGCGGGGCGGGGCGGGGCGGGGCGGGGCGGCGGGAGAGCAGCGGTGCTACCCGGTGTGCTGCCCCCCCGGGGACAGTGCTGCCCTCAGAGCGGGCCCCCCAGCCAGGACTTCACCTGCAGCGGGCACCGCCTTCCCTACACACTAGGCACGCAGCCTGGGGGGGCCCATGGGGGCCGCTCTCCGTAGCCTACGCGGCACCGAGCAGCCGCCTTGGCAGGGAGCCGGCCCCGCGGAGACCCCGCCGCCGCAGGACGGCTCCACCCCGCCCCGGCCGCCTCCCCTAGGGCGCACGCGCGCCTTGCTGCCAGGCCACGCCGCAGGGAGGGCTCCGACAGCGCGCATGCCCAGTTGAACAGGAAGCGGGGTGTGCGTTGTCCGGCTCCGGACGCCGGCGCTGGGTGAGCGCGTTTCCGGCCCGTGCCTGGCTGTGCCGGGAATGTCTGACCAGGGCCTGGCCGGTGGCGGGGTGGACTCGGGGCTCGATGCGGCCCTGAGCAAAGTGGGGGCCTCGGTGCGGTCCCGGCGGAAGCTGCCCACGGCGGAGGAGGCGGAGCTGTTGGAGCTGGCGCAGGCGGCGGGGATCGGCCTCGACCCGGAAGTGTTCAGGTGTGCGGCGGGCGCGCGCGCGCGCGCGCGCGGGGGGGAGGGGGGGCGGCGGGCGCGCGCGCAGGCTGAGCGAGCTGCTGACGCTGCGCCCTCCCCGCAGGCTCCTGCTGGACCTGCTGCGGATGAACGTGGCGCCGCTGGCCGTGTTCCAGATGCTGAAGTCCATGTGCGCCGGGCAGAGACTGGCCCCCAGCGGCCCCGCCGAGACCGGCCCCGAGACGAGAGGTCAGGAGCCGCGGGTTATTAGGGTCCCCTCCCGCTGGGCTCGTCCTACGCCCCTCTCCCTGCAGGGAGGTGCCCGGGCTTAGGCCCGTGGCTGCCGCTTTCTGCTGGGGCAAGGCGGCGAGGGAGGGCGGTATGAGACAAGCAGGCAAGTCCCTGCCGTTTAGGAATCTCGGGCCTGCCACGGCTAGTTTTGCTGCAGGACTAGAGGGACGGAGGAGGTGTCTGTTGCTGGGAGCCTTCATTTATACAAGATGCCAGTTAGACATTCACGTTGTATGTTAGCAAAAGAAAAGGATTTGTAAACAGGCAGAATAAAAATCTTGCCCTCTTCCTAGCTCATTTGACACTCTCTTGTTGCCTATCATGACATCACTTAAGCCTGAATTTAAGCCACTTTAGCCATACTAGCATATTGAAAATGTCAAAACCAAACAACCTAAACTGAGTGTGGTCTCATATACCTGTACCTACGCTATAGCTCTAACTAGTATAGTTTTGTTGGCCAAAAAAACCCCAACAAAAAATCACAAACCTGAGAACGCAGTGCCAGTAAAACTTTTAAGTGTAGATCAGGTCTTACTCCTACTCTCTAGTTCTCATCACCATCATACTAGACAGTCTAATTTCTAATACTGTTAGAAGTAGGAAGACACCTTTTTTTGATAAAAACATCAGGCTCTAGTTTTTCACAAAGAAGCAAAAGGCACCAGACCTATTTTTCTTTTAAAAAAAGCAGCAACAGAATGTACATATATCTTCCTTTCCATTCTTTTTTGGAAGTATATTATTGTATCTCAGTTTCCCCTGTCTCAGGTGGAGGTGACATTCTTTCCTGCTCAGGAGGGCTGGATGCATCTTCCTCTGTATCTAGTGAATGTTCTTTCCATTAGTCCTACCATGCTTTCAGCAGGCACTCAGGTTATAGTGATAAGTGTGGTATAGATACTGTGACAAGCAGAAGGAGCATGTTAGAGAGGATTCAGAGTAGCAGCCGTGTTAGTCTGTATCCACAGGAGTACTTGTGGCATCGTAGAGACTAACCAATTTATTTGAGCATAAGCTTTCGTATGCACAAATAAATTTGTTAGTCTCTAAGGTGCCACAAGTACTCCTTTTCTTTTTGCAGATACAGACTAACACGGCTGCTACTCTGAAACCAGTTAATAGTAGTTACTCCACTGTAAATGCAAGCAAATGTTCGTACCTGTTTATGGTTATCTGGGACCAAAAACTGTACTCTAGGTGCAGGGCCTTATGGTGTGCCATTTTCATCCTCTGCTTTTTAGTGTTTCTCCCCTTCTTTCCTTGGTTTTCCTTCTGTCGTATCCCTCTTGATCATACCCGCAGTATCACTAGCAAAGCAGTCTGTTGCTTCTCTTGGCCTTGCTAGGGAAGAGCGGCTGAGCCTCCCTTGCATTGCTTCTGAAGGATTACAAAAACTGAGCATGCCAAATTTAAACTGGTTCAGAAGTAGCTGTCTGGAAGTCTTTAATATTGGAAACAAAGTATATTAAATCATAGGAAAACAAAATTGCAGTGGATGCTGAAAGTGAAAATGAGAGCTGTTTATCAAGCAAATGATACAGACTTGTATGTTTCTGGCAATGCCTTTATTTTTACTCTGAATTGTTAGCAGTTAAAAGTTCTGTGTAAGTGGCTTGCTTAGTTTGGGATGGGATGTGACACCTGATCAAAACTAAAGGATGCCAAAGTACAATTCAAGTTCACCCCACCTGGCTGCAGTGAGCGGCTGTGGGTGATTGTATAAAGGAGACACAATTGTGGTGTGGCTCCGCAGGACTCCACTTTGCTTGGCTTTGGCCAAAATGGAAATGAATATGAAGAGAATGAATATGAATATGAAAATGAATATTCAGTACCAGAATAAAGGATCACATTTTAGCTGTTTAAAACGACAGTAAAACAGACTTTTAGGTATTTAAAATAACTTTTTTTCATCTTTGATGCGTACTTCCTTCAAAGAAAAGCATCACAGTTACTTTTAGATACTATCTAGGAAATGATGTACACTTGTACATTTATTTACAACATTTGTTTAATGTTGGGGTTTATTAATTCAAAATACCAATTAAGTACTTCAGGAAAATGCACTGTATGCTTAAAAGACTTGTTTTACTGGATTAATGGCTAGCAAGCAATGTGGAAAGTGCAATTATGAAATTATATTTGAAAACATTTGAGAAAAATATTGGTACATTTATTACTATGAAATGATTTTTGTTTAACAGCAGTTTAATGTAATAACTATTCAAGTCTAAGCTGTTCATCTAGAGACTTCAAAATTTTAGAGGGGAAACATAAAAGTAGACTGTTAAGATGACAAGATTATGAAATTGATGTATTTAACAAAGCATGTGAGATATGTTACCATTGTTCAAGAGACAGCTTTTCTTCTTTCTCTAAGGGTATTGAACATTCATACTCACTACTCTGTTCTTTTTTTCAATAGACATATGGTGTTTTTAATGTGTTTCTATGTCTCTCTTTGAATTAGAGGTCTCATTTCTCTCTGCCAAGAACAGTAAAATCCCTGCACCACTCTCCTTTTCCTCTGCCCTTCGATCTCCAAGACAAACAGCCCCTAAGATTGTGGTCTACAGTCCTGCTGATGCTTGCTCGCCTTTCTCTCAAGGTCCCCCTCGTTCCTTCCAGTTTTCTTGCTGCCTGTTCTCTCCTTTTGCAGGTTGTGTTTATTAGTTTACCTACTGGGGTTGGTGCAGTCTGTTAGGACATTAAGAATCACACTTGCATTGTGAGTCCTTTAAGTTTAGACTAAACGAACTGGTGTACCCTCTAAACAATACGTACTAATGTTAACAAACGGTCAGGAATGGGTAATTTTAAAAATAATTAAAACTTACAGGTTAAAAATAAAATGTAAATCTTAATTTAAAAACGAAAACTGATTCACTTTGCTGTTGAATTAAGAGACTGAAATCTATTGTGAAAAATTCTTTCTCTGTCTTAGACTAGATACCATACGCATAAACAACCAAGAGAAGTAAGTTTAGGAATTATATATTGTGGCCCAGAACCTGCAGACCATTGCGTGAGGGTGGGCTGCTTTGCCCACTCAGAGCTTCCCTGAAGGCTGTCCATTCTTAATGAATTGCAGGATTGGAACCTAAGAACTTCCTGTGCATGGTGGATATTTTTCCAAGGTTTTTTATCAGTGACTTTTTATAAGCTCAAACTGGTTGGTGCGTGCACTCTACAGGAGAGCTTGTGTGGAGATGACTCACTACAAAGACAAATAATGCTCAAATTTATATCGCTCATATGCATTGGCCATTAGGCTTAAGGCTTGCAAACCCCTGTTTCCATTTAGGGCCTGTGTTTTCTGATTTCTATGTGTGTTTCAGAAAGTTATCTTTTTGGGTTGAAGTTTTCCATTCTTCTGTTTCTAGTAAATTGTCTTTGGAAGCTTGAGTAAAATCCCTTTAGCTGTTTTTGAGTGGGGATGGGGTGAGTGCTGTCACTCTGTCTTAAAAACTAAACTTTAAAGATTGTGGCTGAGGTAGGGAAGCATAAATATGGCATGTGCACAAGCCTCTATGGCCATTGTGTGATTTTTGTACATTTAAAATCCATTTCCAAACAAGTTGTATTGTAGCCATTTCAGTATATGCTGCTGTGCATACATGGGTGAGAAATGCCTGCTTGCTTTTGAGCTGGGATATCTTGGACGAAAAACATGATCACAATAAACCTTTAGAGCTTAAAACTCTCACAGACCAATTTCATTTTAAACATGCACATCTTGAAAATTGCTACAGAACAGCATAGGGTTGAGATTTCTGTCTTCCATAGTTCTTAAAATTATGTAAGCAGAAACTTCCTGAATGAAGCCCTGGTGCTACAGGTCCCAGAGATAATGTCCAGTTCCACTTTTTAAAAGTACATTACAAGAATGTTAACTTTTTAAAAATGCACTCAAGTCAGGAACTGCCAGAGTGAAGGTATCCCATTCAACCTTAATTCTGCTCCTCTGTGTATGTGTTACAGTAGTCTCCAATTTCATGCTGTCATACCTTTTTCCCCATGTGTCACCTGCCTCCATCAGTGCACAAGATGGATGGCATTCTAGGGAATGGGGCAGTTCAATACTCCTTTTATCGTCATCGTTCTGTGTCTGGCCCCAAAATATTTGGGGTGGTGGGGGAGATGGCTGATGGAGTCTCATGTTGCCCATATCTCAGATGCATTTTGTAGCTCTGTGTAGACCCTGCAGAATACTGCAGGAGGCTCACTGAGGCCCAGTGCAAGCAACTGAAAACAATGTTATAATGGAAAGTGCTTGGCAACTTTAATGCAATGGACACTTCCAGCTATAATACACCATATAACTGTGTACAATCTTAGATACACAGGTAATGTGTTGTTGTACTGTGGCAAAGTTATAAATAGTACACAACTTGAGTGATACCAGCAGTATTCAATACAATTTAAACAATAGAGCACAGAGGCAGTATAGTAAAATTGAGTAATAGCAGAAGGCAACTCCAGGTTTCATATGCAATGTTTAGTTACACAGAACAAAACTGCATGACTATCAGATTTGTCTGAGTACATCTTACTGTTCCCCCTACTGGTATGTCACGTATATACTACAGCCATTTGCCAAATGGGGATGGCGGCAAGTCACTTGGAGTTAAACTTGTGCAGTTAAAAACATAAGGCATAATAAACCAATTGCATCAAGTACTTCATGAAAATATTTGAACTCAAAATAGCTTGAGAATAGCTGAGTCTCAGATGAACAGTACAAACAAAATCTGAAACATCTGAATACACCCTGTTGTATAAGTATTTCTTGGGGAAAGTTTGTGAACTAAAGCAGTAACCTGAACACACATACACCTGAAAGGTGCTTTTTTCTTTTTTAAAAAACCCCGAAGATCTAGGAAACAAATGCAAGACCTAGAGCACTGAAAAGTCATGTGGTTTTTTGGCATTACAGTAGTATAGAAAAAGTGGTAGAGATGGGAGTGTTGAAAAAGCAGCCAAATGGGGTAGCAAAGTTGGGCATCCCTGTTGGAAAGCAGGGGACACATGATGATATGCATCTGAGGTGGAGACCTGGGGCAGTGTTGCAGGATTTTGAAGCTGAAACTTGATGGGATGGACAGGATAAGTGGGGGGGAACCAGTTGAAGGATTCAAGGCAAAGAATGATATGGTCAGATTGGTTATCAAAGGTAGTTTTAGACAAACTGGAAGATGAACAATGTGGGGGTCTGGAAGGTCAGAGGTGATTCTTAGGGCATGGATGTTTTTGTTAACTGTTGGGACAGACTGGGTTGGATTTTCAAGAAATTGTGGAGGATTAAACTGCAAGTTTTGATCAGTGTATGACTATTGTACTTCAGAAAGCTGTGTAATTATGGAAAGGGGGTAGTCACACCCTAGCTAAGATTGCAGCCAGGATTGCATTATAAAGACAAATTGAAATTTGTAACTTACCAAAAAAAAGTAACTCAGACTGAAATAGATTCGCGCCCCCCTGCCCTTGTGAGAATTGCATGGAATTGAGCAGCGCTTCTCTTGTTGGAAGATCAAAAAAATTACTCTTACTTGAAACTTTTGTGAAGTCTCTGTTTCTCTTTGAGTTTTTTAAAAACAAAATGATGCTGCAGGAGTCAGTTAATAAATAGCTTCCATGATAACATTGTACCCATCCTAGTTTACAAGCATTTTTCAAAATCTATCAAAATACCTCATTACCCTACTTTCAAAAGTCTGGTAGTGTGGAGTTATGGTTGGATGCACTCAACACTGTCTTGTCCTCATCAGTACAAGAATTTTCAAAACAGTGGAAAATCTGAAAACTTAGTTAAGAACATCTGCCCCCTACAGGAGTGCTAGCATTAAAATAAAAAGACTATAGGAATGGGGAAAGCAGAACTATGTTGATTCCAATCTGGCTGTAACACATTCCCTGTAGAGATGACAAGAGGAACTGGAAACATTATAGCACTTAACCCCTCCTGTGATCTGTCATTGAGCAGCAAAGGCTCCTAAGGTCAGTGAGGATCCTACTGACATATATCAAGAGGAGTCCTGATTTGGAGTTGCAGTGTGCACTGAAGGAAAGGGTATAAGGTATGAAGATTCTGGTCTTGGATGGAGGGGTCACTGTGCTGATGGAGATCTGATGACACTAGCTGGCTTTCTGGGAAGAGGAATTATCTTCCCTAGGGCATGGAAGATGGCAGTTTTCATCTCTATTCTGCATAATCCACTAGACTACAGGATGGGCTGGATCTGTGGACCTTATTACCTGAAAAAAAGGCAATTTTCAGATAAGTATGGATAAGTTTTCCTATTCTTGGAGCCATTAAAATGATTTTTTGTGCCAATGTGCTTCAAGAGTGGGAAGCAAAATTATTCTTTAAATATGGATATCCCGCATGGAGAAAAACTCTGCCAAAAGGTAGGGAAAAAAAAATGACGCTGGCTAAGACTGGATGACCAGTTTTCAGAATTTGGTGAACAAATGGCCATCTAGCAGATCTCAATACAAGAGAAACTACTACTCTGCCCTGAGATTGTCAGTGTGCTCCTAAAGACTGGACTTCAATGCTGAACAGAAGAAATATTTCTTGGATTTATTTAAGGAATAAATGTTATGATAGTTATGAGGACCACCTATCTGAATTAAAAGTACAATACGGGGCCTCATTAGAGAGAGCTCCCAATTTCAAATTAAAAAAAAATCAGAATGAAAATTGTAGCCCTTGAAAGGCCTACTCCATTGGATAGAGAACCTAACGGCTCCTGCAGGGGTTCAACCTAGGTAATGCTGTAAAGAGCAGAATGAGGTTCCAAGGACATGTCTATTCCCTGGGGCTGGAATAAGGTTGATGATCAAGAAAGCATTTGATGTTGGCGTTTGTACAAAAAACTTCCTTTTCTTGAACATGCTAAGAACTTTATACTATAGAGACTTGATCTTTTTGCTTGGACACTGTTATATACCCATAACCAAGCCTTCCTGGGCTGGGGTCACTCAAGGATATGTTTCACTGTCTTAACATGGTAGTTAAACCATGGACTTTGCACCAGCCAATAGAATAAGTTCTATATGTTGATTTCTGTGTTGGGCTCCATGAGGGTAATCACCACTTCATCCAAGTATCCATTTTAAACCTCGCTGGTCCTGAAATAGCAGAGCTCTGTAAGACAGGCATCTGAAGATCCAGGGCTGAGCTAATCAAGCCGGAGTATCATAGTCTCAACATCCAAAAAGGCATAAGCTGTATCTCATTCTGATGTTTTGTATTGTCCTGTGGAGCAGTGGAAAAGGTGAGAAGATGTAGCAGGGACCTTACACAGCTTTGCAAGATGCCATTCACTGCCTAAGATCCTGAGCCATGACGCATAGAAAGGCCCCAGGGCACTTTATTTTCTGTTTCTAGTTGCAAAGGAGTTGATCACCAGCCCATCGAATTACTTATTGTGAGTGAGATATTTCTGGGTGCAGAAGTCACCCCGTTACTCCAACTTGTGACATGTAGATTTTGATGCTGTTTGTCTCCCCTTTGCACAATGGCTGGGGCAGAAGCAGCTGGGCCGGTACTTTTCACCGGGCTGGGGTCAAAGGCAGGAGTCAAGACTAGTGATCAAGGTGAGGCAGAAGATGAATACCAACGTCAAGCTAAGCTGGGATCAGAAGTCAGGAGTGAGATAGGGCAAAGATGAGGTATGTAGCAAGAAAGAGTCTTCTTTCCTGCTTGGGACAGCTCTTGGGGACAATGTCCTAATTTAAATAGTTGGCGTGGACTAACAAGGGGGCTGCAGGATTCTGTGTCTCTGGCCTCTTCAGGCAGTATTTCCTGCAGTTCCTAACCCTCTTCGGCAAAAAGAAAAGGAGTACTTGTGGTACCTTAGAGACTAACAACAGTATTTCTTGCAGTGCCTAACACTCCAATAATTGTTGGGTGCTGCTTCCTTGGTGGCTCAGGACCCTGCAACAATGAAGCACTGGAATGGGTTACCTAGGGAAATAGTGGAATCTCCTTCCTTAGAGGTTTTTAAGGTCAGGCTTGACAAAGCCCTGGCTGGGATGATTTAGTTGGAGATTGGTCCTGCTTTGAGCAGGGGGTTGGACTAGATGACCTTCTGAGGTCCCTTTCAGCCCTGATTTCTATGATTCTATGGAAGACAGTGGGGCAGCCCTTGAGCAAGAGGAGATGCGGGGTTGGAGGCAGGGGAAAAAGGAGGCTTGTGCTAGGAATGGAGGGGGGAATGCCATAAAGGATGTCTGCCTGTCAGCTACCTCCCCATTCAATACCCATGCTTCCTCACTGCCTCCAATGGCATGGAGGAGAGAGGAGAGCCATACCTGCCCACCCTCCAGTTCTATAATTTCCTCTGTACCTGGTGAAGAAGCTTATCATAGAATATCAGGGTGGGAAGAGACCTCAGGAGGTCATCTAGTCCAGCCCCCTGCTCAAAGCAGGACCAATTCCCAAGTAAACCATCCCAGCCAGGGCTTTGTCAAGCCTGACCTTAAAAACCTCTAAGGAGATTCCACCACCTCCCTAGGTAATGCATTCCAGTGTTTCACCACCCTCCTAGTGAAAAAGTTTTTCCTAATATCCAACCTAAATCTCCCCCACTGCAACTTGAGACCATTACTCCTTGTTCTGTCATCTGCTACCACTGAGAACAGTCTAGATCCATCCTCTTTGGAACCCCCTTTCAGGTAGTTGAAAGCAGCTATCAAATCCCCCCTCATTCTTCTCTTCTGCAGGCTAAACAATCCCAGTTCCTTCAGCCTCTCCTCATAAGCTTCTCCTAGGTACTAGCACTGCCAAGCTGATGAGTCCTCTTGGCTGTCAGACCAATATTTACCATGCTTGCAATCCAAAGGTTGATCACCCTGAAGCTTTCTAGGAAGTAGAGCCCTCAGTAAAGCTACACTCACCTTGGTCAAAATAACTTCAGATTTTCTCCACAAACTCCACTGTGGCCCCAGACTTACCTGTTTGCATGCTGATCTGACTTTTTTTGGTAGGTTTTGGAGAGGAAGCAAAATTCAGCTTTAAATAGAAACTTAGCCGCAACACCAATAGCAGAAGAGAGAGACACTGAAAACTCTTCTACCTGTTGCTGTAATCCTACCTCCTCATCTTTGGGGCCTCAAATGTGATGGTATGCTTTAGAGCCACAACCCAGTTTTAGACAGTTTGTTTCCCATTCCCCCTGTTTTTGGTCTCCAGTATCCTTTACTTATCACTTCTAGACTGCTTTGGAGTTGTTCATGTCTTCGTTTCAGTACCTGAGCTCCTTATCAAAACTATTTGAGATTCTGCATAGCATCAACTATTTCCAGTACACAAGGACTTCCCTTTTGGTCTGTTGATTTCACTTCAAGTCACAGGATTTTCTGGATTGGATCAGACTCAAGGGTGTAAGTGGCCAGCACTAGATGCTACAAGGAAGGTGTAAGAAACCCCATGGTAAGGATAAGCTGTCCCCAAGATTGGTTTAAGCCCCGAAGCATGAGGTTACTCTTTGAGATGGCCTTTGCATATTCCCACACATCTGCGCCACGAGCTTCCAGAATCTTTCTCTTGCCCTTTGTCCTTTCTTTTGCCCTAGTTAAATTGCCTTCTGGATCCATCCAGGTCAGTGTTGCTGCATCCCTGAAACAGTGTGTCTCCAGTCCCAGGGTAGTCTCAAGTCATATGCCCACCATCTCTGCTTGAGAGAAGCATGTCTGTTGGACACATGCGATGTCTGTTGGGCTTTCGCTCCCAGAGCCTGCAAGGATCAAGTGACCTCTTGCTGGAGGCAATGGCAGCCAGACTACCGTTCTATTTGTGCAGTTTCTCCATCTGAAGCTGCTCCTGACACTCCCTGACCTTCTCTCTTGCACTGATGCTGCTGCTCTTGGTCTGCTCTCTTTTGCTCCTGGTCCCCAAGGTGCTGAATTTCCAGATACACTCTCTGCCTTTCCTGCCTTTCCTGTTGGGCTGTCTGCCGCTCCTGTTACAGTGTTATGCTGGTCAGGACAGAACATGGTTGTTTCCTCTGTCAGTCTGTTTGTTCTCTATTTCTCTCCAGGGTGGTGGACCTTTTGCCAGCAAGCTGGAGGTTTTCTGCAAACCTGGACCATCATTCCTTGCGGTCATTTAGAATAATGCAGGTCTAGTAGCTGTCATTTTGTCTGTTCAGTGTTAAGCTGCCTTTCTCTGCATACCTCAACCAGCTGATTTTTCTTCAGCTGTTCATAATTCATTTTTCTCTGTCTCTCTCATCACTATTCCTTTCCCAAAAAGACTATTGAGACTTTTTGCTCTGTGGTTTTCCCTTCTAGGTAACTTGCTTTCACTGCTGTTGATACTTATGCAGTTCACACTGCTGCAGATCCCACCGATGCCACCATAAATGTCACGGGTCAGGGCAACTGTCCCTGTATTTCCTCTCAGTACTCTAGCAAAAACACCAATTCTCAGGCTTCCAGCTACCCAGCCATTGCCTTTTTGGGTGCAGACCTGCGTTTCTCTCCTTTCAGACTGGGGTATTTCCAGGCTGCACAGTTCCCTGCCTTCCTTGTGTTATTCCCAGAAGAGACAGGCTGCCCAAGTGGATCTGCTTGCTTTCTCTTCAGCAGCTGATGAGTGATTGTCAACAGAAGTAAACTACCAAACAGTTCTTTCTATGCAAGCCAATTTTATTCTTTAGGTTAAAACACTACAGAAAAAAAAACACATTTAAAGCAATAAAATAACCTATATGCATGCTAATAAGTTTACCAGGGTTCATCTCAACTTCAACATGGATTCTGCAGGAACAGTCCTTCAGATTCTCACCCATGAGGGTTCCTTGGGGTTACAAGTTAATCACAGATTCAGTTCAGAAGAAAAATGTAGTCTTGTGGGGCTTCAGCAGGTCCAGTCCTTCCAACACTATTTTAAAGATTGGGGCCTTCTATGGACCACGGCTCCTGTCTGTTTGCTGGTTCAGGAAGAAGGCCCCGAGCCAGTTTAAAACCAGGCTATATATTCAAGAAATCTTGTTTATCTTGTGGTGCCTGGAGAATCCAGTTTGAACTAGTATATGGGCACCTCTCCAGGGGATGGCTTCAAAGGGTGGTAACAGAGAAAGTACATTAACATCCCCGTCCTACTAGAGAAGGTTCATACAATTCCACAATACCACATACACAATTGCATTTTTAATACAAGTGACACACACATTCCCCAAAGGATTCATTCCAGTTCAGTAAGGTTTAACTTAATTCAGTAAACTTCTTTCAGGGTATTGCAGGAAATTGTCAGGCTGTCACAAGTACGTCATACGTATTCTCCAGCTTGGAACTGAGTGAACATGAAAAAGTCTAATTTTAAGCCTGACACAAAAGAGAGAATTTTGGGGGGCTCTATTGATTCCACGGCTTGAGCATATTTGCAGCAAATCAGATTTGACAGTATGCTAGCGTTTGTAAATCAATTGCAAAACAATCCATGTACTACAGCAAGAACCATGTCTCTGGCTTTTAGGTCATGGGCTTCATATACTCTGGTGACCCCATTTGCCAGACTGCCGTCTTCTCCAGGGGAGGCTACAGATGGTCTATTGCCCTGCTGTTCACAGGATGGACCGGCTGGGCACTAAGGAGCAGTATTCTCCCTCCTCGGCATTTCTTCTCCTCTTTCCTGGATTGATTAATTCTTCAGAGGTTTAACCCTCCCTGAACCTTTGCTGTAGCATCTCCCTGCCAGCTCCTTTGTCTTACAGAGCAGAGCAGCCAAAAAAAAGCACTGGGTTCAATCCAAGCGATGCTTTATATATGTGTATGAGGTAGCCTTCCCAGGCTTGGCAGAGGGTGAGTTGTATCCAGCTAACCAATCCTAGCCTCAGTACCTAATGGAATTAGAAGTCAGGCAGGTAGAGTCCCCTACCCATGGAGGCAGCGGTGACTCCAACGGAAAAAATGGACCAGGAGCCACAGTGCAGAGCAGGAAGAGGCTCCAGAAACAAAGTGGACCCTGACCACTCAACTCCAGTGGTAAGTTTCCAGGGGCCCCTGCAGAACAAAGAAGGCTTGTGGGACAACTGGTACTCTTCCTCCCCTCCAAATCTTAAAGTGGATCTCAAGTGCCCTGGGGAAGGAAACAGAGCTTCTGATCAACACCCCTTTCCTCCCAAGTCAACCAGGAGGGCTCTGACAATGAGCCTCCACTTCCCAGAGGAAATAGGACCTAGAGATCTGAGACAGATCTCTCGAGAGCCTTAAGGAAGGCAAGGTGCAAAAGGCCTCACCAGAGCCTCAGCAGAATTGCTGTGCTCTCAAAGTGCACAAAAAAGGTTAAAAAATCTAAAAAAGGAAAGAAAAAGCACAAAAAATCCAGGAGATACAAGTCCTTTAACTCCTCATCCTCCTCTCTCTCCTCCACTGAGGGAGGCAAGCTGTTTGGCTCTGAAACCTGAGCAGGCTTCTTTGAATAAGCCTTGGAGTAAATTTCTCCCTTTAAAATCCTCCCTTGAAGCTCTGATACCTCTTCATGCCTCTTTCGAGAAAGTGATTTATTACTCAATGGAACAAGTCCTTTAAACGCAAGCATTGCAACAAGAGTGACCTCAGGCTCTGTAAATAGTCAAGGACCAAAAAGCTCTGTTGCTGATATACCGAAGGTTGGTGCCACTCTAGCATCCCTCGCCAGGGATATGGTAGAGTTCTACCCTAAGGACTCTATGGAAAGATGGAGGCCACTCTCAAAAAGATCTTTGAAGACTCCTCCAGCACCTTCTGAGCATCCCTGGTAGCTGCCTTCTTTGCAGGAGCATCTCTTTCCTGGCTGGAAAATCTCAAAGCGTTTAAGCACAGAGATCATGCTGACTTTGGCTCCACTTTAAAGAGAGGTTTCAGAGTAGCAGCCGTATTAGTCTGTATTCGCAAAAAGAAAAGGAGTACTTGTGGCACCTTAGAGACTAACCAATTTATTTGAGCATAAGCTTTCGTGAGCTACAGCTCACTTCATCGGATGAGCTGTAGCTCACAAAAGCTTATGCTCAAATAAATTGGTTAGTCTCTAAGGTGCTACAAGTACTCCTTTTCTTTTTACTTTAAAGAGAGTCTCCCTAACATTAGTGTTTGTAGCTGATGCGTCAATGGATGTGATGAGATTCTCAGCCTGAGCCATAGCTTCCAGCTCAGTAGCCAGGCACCACATGTGGTTCCAACTCTGGAAGGCGGATCTTCATTCTAAGCAGGCCTTGTGCTTGGTCAAGTTTACAGGTGCTCTCCTCTGTAGAGAACACTTGGATAAGGCAGTGAATGGTAAGGTGGCAAATGCAAACAGTCTATCCCTTCTCCACTGAGTGCCCTTGGAAGAGAATATAGACTGGACGTCAGACAGAGGTGCTTCTTTCACTCCCTGTTGCCACAGAGATACCAGCGAAGGGGCAACAGGTTGCTCAAGAGAACACAGTGGAATTGAGGTCCAGGAAGAAAATCCAGAGTGACCTCTCCCCCCCCCACCCAATCCACTTTATGACAAAGATTGCATAGGCCTCTGTCCAGAGCTGAAGATATGGAGCAGAATTTCCCATTTCCTAGAAGAATGGTTTTCATCAACCACAGACAAGTGGGTCAGGGAAATAGTGAGCTAGGGATATTTGCTTGACCTGCAGGCTCCACCCTGTCCATTCTTCATCCAAAAAGAAAAGGAGTACTTGTGGCACGTTAGAGACTAACCAATTTATTTGAGCATGAGCTTTCGAAGTACTCCTTTTCTTTTTGCAAAGACAGACTAACATGGCTGTTACTCTGAAACCATTCTTCATCCAGTCATCCAGCTCCAGTGACCCTATAAAATGCAATCTGATCCAGAAATCTTGTCTTCCAGATATGGGAGTGATAATGTTCCTTCAGAAAAAAAGGTTCTTCGGGTTCGACTCCATGTTCTTGATTGTACGGAAGTACACCGGGGCTATCAAAGCCATTCACAGCCTTCAAAGGCTCAATAAACTTTGAAGAAAACAAAGTTTGAGGGAGACCCCGGTCTCTATGGTGTTATCCCTGTCCCAGGGGAACTTCTTGACTTCAGTAGATCTAGCAGATCTATATCTCTATATCCTTATCAGACCAGGCCACTGCAGACTTCTGAGGTTTGCTTATGGCAGGAAACATCACTACCGAACACTCCCGTACAGCCTGTCCTAAGCCCCCAGTGTTTTTAAAAGATGGTGGTGGTAATGGCCAGATAATAGCCAGACTCGGGTTGCAGGGAGCTCACCTGTATCCCTTCCTGGACAACATTCTGATCAGAGTACTATCACAGTCAGCAGCACACATGACCATGTCTCAGACATTGAATCTCCTCCGGGCATATGGCATCAGTGCCAAGAAGAGTTTTTTCTGATTCCATCCAGGAATTTATTTTCTTGCTGCAGAGCCACAGGAGGTCTACCATAGCACTGTGCCTCCAACTTCCAGGATTCCTGTTGTCATGCATAGGGATCAGTCCATGGACATCCAATGAAGTGAGCTGTAGCTCACGAAAGCTTATGCTCAAATAAATTGGTTAGTCTCTAAGGTGCCACAAGTACTCCTTTTCTTTTTGCGAATACAGACTAACATGGCTGTTACTCTGAAACCAGTCTATGGGCACAATCACCTGTTTTCAAGTCTTCACACTAAAGGTGTGGGACACTCCTGGAACATATGAAAGATCAAGTATAGTTTCTAACTAGGGCTGCCAACCCTCCAGGATTGGCCTGGAGTCCCCAGGAATTAAAGATTAATATTTAATTAAAGGTTACGTTGTGATGAAAATCTCCAGGAATACATCCAACCACAATTGGCAACCCTAGTTCTAACACAGGTGTTCAGCTCCTTACAGTGGTGGTCAATCCACAACAATGACAACAAAGGCATATCCATCGATCTTCCAGATCCTTTAGTCCTTGCGACTGATGGCATCCTGGAGAGCTGGGGCGCTCACTTGGAGACCCAAACAACCCAGTGCCTCTGGAGCCAGGAGGGAAAAGGCTTACAGCATAAACCTCCTAGAGCTGAGTGTGGTCAAGCTTGCTCTGTGAAGGTTCCAGCCCACCTTAAGGGGAGAACCAATCAGACAGTATGATTACGGTCACATATTTAAACAACCAAGGGGGAACAAGGAGTCTTCAATTCTCCACACAGAAGCAATGGAAATAAGAGTTGGGGGGAACAGTTGCTCTTTTCCCTCAGAGCAATCCCTATCAATGGGTACCTGAGCCAAACGGCAGACTTCCTCTGCAGGCACAGGGGTGGTCAACAGCTCCAAGTGGCACATAATCAGGAGGTTTTCAACCTCATTATTCAGAGGTTCGGTCTTCCTTCAACTGACCTGTTTAATGCAAAGAGGCAAAAATATGTCACAAGGGAGGCAGAACCCAGATCCATGAGGACAGATGCCTTATCACACTGTTGGCCACAGGGCCTACTTTTTACATTTCCACTACTGGGGAAGGTGGTCTAGAAAATAAAATGAGAACAGACAATGATGATGCCAAATGTCTGAGAAGACCTTGGTTTTCAGACCTGATAGAGCTGACACTGGAGTCACTGCTCCAGTTTCTGTGGAGACGGGACATCCTTTTACAAGGTCATCTTTTGTCTGGACACGAAGTGACTCCAACTGACAGCCTGCTTATTGAGAGGGAGGCACTAGAAGGTTTTAGTTTGTACTTCAGAGTGATTGCTTTTATCTAGGAGAGTATCAACACTAAAAGCATACTCCTCTATCTGGTCCAGATTCAACAACTAGTGCCAAGAGCACAACGCAGATCCGAGAAATCCTGAAATGCTAATCATTTTGGACTTTCTCCAAGAAGGCATAGACAGAGGCCTTTAATCCATTATCATCATATGTCAGGTCTTAGTAGCATGCTATTCTCAGGATCCTCAGGTTCCCTGGCAGACAACCCATAGGTAGCCAGTTTCCTTCAGGCAGTCCGATTTAGCCAGACCAATGATCAGGCCTCTCTTCCAAAAATGGGACTTTCTGCTAGTTTTCATGGCTCTGAAAAGCTATCCCTTTGAGATTCTGATTCCAGCGTTGGCCTTTTATTCATCTGTTAAGACTTGTTTCTTAGTAGCTGTTGGGGCCACCAGGTGAGTTTTAGAACTGGCAGCCTTATCTATATTGGAGCCTTACTGCCTGTTCCACAAGGGCAAAGTCATGCTCGGGACACTAGAATCCTTACTTCCTAAGGTAGATTTGTCCTTCCACACTTCCCAAGAAGCTGTACTTCCTTTGTTCTGTCCAAAACAACAATATCCAGCTCACCGCATCTTAGATTGTCATTGCTCGCCTGACACCTATCTCAAGCAGACAGAATCCATGAGAAGATTGGGCTCCCTATTTGTGTTCATCCACCTGAAATGCAAGGGGCTCAGATTTTCTAAATCCTCCATCTTTAGATGGATTAGATTATGTATTGTGGAAGACTATAAATCGTCAGAGCCTTCTGTCCCAGAAGGGATTAAGGCGCATCGTGTGAGATCCTGAGCAACGTCTTGGGCTGAACAAGTGTGTCCACTTTGGAAATTTGCAAAGTGGCCTATTGGTCTACAGCTAACCCCTTCATTAAGCACTACAAGATGGAACTTTTATCTTCTGCAGAGGCCTCCTTTGGAAGGAAGTTGCTGCAGGCAATGGCCCAGTAATAATACAAAGGCGGATAATTCTTTCCTACAGAACTTTTGTTCCATAACCCTCCCTACGTCTGTTCGCTGTTTACTACTTCCCAGATGTCCAGAATTGTGGGAGACACTGGGCTGCAGAACAGAACATTTCTTAACAATAACTTCCTTTCTGCTAGCAGCGTCTTCTTCAGTTCTACCCACCCTGCATGGCTTATGACTCAAGGTCAGATATTAAATGGAATCATACCATATGTCCATCTTCTCTGGTCTAATGTACATAGTTATGTTATCTCTGGAATATTTGTTAGTAATGTTATGCAAATTTTACAGCTTGGGAATAGTTTATCGGGCAGCAAGTAGGAGCAGAGGGGACATGGCCAGACCATGTAGAGTCAAAACACTGATCTGCCCTCACAAGCAGCAGAGAGGAGAGCAGCCCACACATTCAGAATTGTGGGAGACGTGAGGTGAAAGGAAATTATCGGTAGGAAATTTTCTGTCCTACCTCATTTCAAAGATCACAGTATACAGATAAGAACCAACAGTGCCACACAGTGTTTTATGTAAATAAACAGGGAGGAACCAGATCAATGCAATTGTGCAGGGAAGCAGTCTTTGCATGGAATTGGCGTATCCAGCCCAATGTAACTAACTGCAATTCACCTGCCTATACAACACTCTGGCAGACCATCTAAGCAGATGTTTTTCTCAGAATAAACTGGTTCACAAAAATCAGAACTCTCACTGACCTTTCTGATATCTCTACATCTTCTACCAGACTTAATTCCTCAGAACAACGGGACAACGTATCATCTGGATTTGTTGTCACTACACCTCACAGCATGGAAACTGTCTGGCTAACAGATTTGGGGAAGAATGGTTCTGCTGATATACAGAAGAAAGGAAAGTTACTTACCTGTAGTAAATGGAGTTCTTTGAGGTGTGTTTTTATGTGTTCCGTGCCCCACCCTCTCTTCCTCACTATTGCCAAGTCTAATGACCTGGACTTGATAGTGGTGCAGGAACTGGGGTTCAGTTGGTCAGTCTGCCTCTTTTATGGCCTCTAAGGGAGGAGGATCTCTGCTCCCCAGTGAACTTGGTGCTACAACATACACTGTTGGCTAAAGCGTTCTGATCTCCAGCACATAGGGCACGTTCACACCAGAAGTAGAACACACAAAAACAACATATCTTGAACTCCCAATTATTAAAGATAAATAATTTCTTTTCATATGCAAAACAGTTGTTTCACAGAGTACGGCGCTAAGAAAGGTGCTTCTCTGTACAGCTCTGGCACTACGTTACCAGAAATATATTAACATATCAGAGAGAGAGAGTTTGAAATTATTAGCAGAAATTATTAGGGGACTGGAGAGACTGACTTTTTACAAAAGATAAAAGGAGGTAAGTGTGTCTAGCTTAAGTAAATGTCAATTTAGGAAAGGTTCATAGATTCCAAGGCCAAAAGGGACCATTGTGATCATCTAGTCTGAACTCCTGTCTGACGCAGGCCGTAGAACTGCCCCAAAATAATTCCTAGAGCAGATCTTTTTAGAAATACATCCAGTTTTGATTTAAAAATTGTCAGTGATGGAGAACCCATCGTGACCCTTGGTAAATTGTTCTAATGGTTAATTACTCTCATAGTTATAAATTTTATGTCTTATTTCCAGTCTGAATTTGTCTAGCTTCATCTTCCAGCTATCGGATCGTGTTATATCTTTCTCTGCTACGTTGAGTAGCCCATTATTAAATAATTTGTTCCCCATCCGGATACTTGTAGACTGTAAAGTCACCCCTTAGCCTTCACTTTTTGAAGCTAGATACATTGAGCTCTTTGAGCATATCACTACAAGATGTGATTAAAAAAAAAATCATGATTAATCGCAGTTAAACAATAGAATACCAATTGAAATTTATTACAGATTTTTTGATGTTTTTCTACATTTTCAAATATATTGATTTCTATTACAACACAGAATACGAAGTGTATAGTGCTCACTTTATATTATTTTTATTACAAATGTTTGCATTGTAAAATGATAAAAGAAATAGTATTTTTCAGTTCACCTCATGCAAGTACTGTAGTGCAATCTCTTTATCGTGACAATATAACTTACAAATGTAGATTTTTTTTGTTTTTGAGTGCAGTTATGTAACAAACAATGTAAAACTTTAGAGCCTACAAGTCCACTCAGTCCTACTTCGTGTTCAGCCAATCGCTAAGACAAACAAATTTGTTTATATTTACGTGAGATACTGCTGCCTGCTTCTTGTTTACAATGTCACCTGAAAGTGAGAACAGGCATTCGCATGGCACTTTTGTAGCCGGTGTTGCAAGGTATTTACGTGCCAGATATGCGGAACGTTCATATGCCCCTTCATGCTTCATCCACCGTTCCAGAGGATATGCTTCCATGCTGCTGATGCTTGTTAAAAAAAAAATGCGTTAATTAAATTTGTGACTGAACTCCTTAGGGAAAATTGTATGTCTCCTGTTCTGTTTTACCCCCATTCTGCCATATATTTTATGTTATAGCAGTCTCAGATGATGACCAAACACATGTTGGTTTTAAGAACACTTTCACTGCAGATTTGACAAAACAGAAAGAAGGTACCAATGTGAGATTTCTAAAAATAGCTACAGCAATTTACAGCAATCGACCCAAGGTTTAAGAATTTGAAGTGCCGTCCAAAATCTGAGAGGGACGAGGTGTGGGGCATGCTTTTAGAAGTCTTAAAAGAGCAATACTCCGATGCAGGAACTACAGAACCCGAACCTCCAAAAACAAAAATCAACCTTCTGCTGGTGGCATCTGACTCAGATGATGAAAATGAACATGCGTCGGTCTGCTCTGCTTTGGGTCGTTATCGAGCAGAACATGTCATCAGCATGGACGGATGTCCTCTGGAATGGTGGATGAAGCATGAATGGACATATGAATCTTCAGTGCATCTGGCATGTAAATATCTTACGACGCCGGCTACAACAGTGCCAGGCGAACACCTGTTCTCACTTTCAGGTGACACTGTAAACAAGGAGTGGGCAGTATCATCTCCTGCAAATTGTAACCAAACTTGTTTGTCTGAGCGATTGGCTGAGGTAGGACTGAGTGGACTTGTAGGCTCTAAAGTTTTACTTTGTTTTATTTTTGAATGCTGTTATTTTTTGTACATAATTCCACATTTGTAAGTTTAACTTTCATGATAAAGAGATTGCACTACAGTACTTGTATTAGGTGAATTGAAATATACTATTTCTTTTGTTTTTTTACAGTGTACATATTTGTAATCAAATATAAATATGAAGTGAGCACTGTACAATTTGTATTTTGTTGTAATTGAAATCAATATATTTGAAAATGTAGAAAACATCCAAGAATATTTTAAAAAATGGTATTCTATTATTATTTAACAGTGCGATTAAGCATGTTTAATTTTTTTAATCGTGCAATGAATCGCGATTAATTTTTTTAATCACTTAACAGCCCGAGTTATAACCATTGATTTTAGCATTCAAGTAGTGCAAATCTTCCTCCCAGATTTCAATAATACCAACTATATTGAATTTACACTCATAAATGAGCAATTCCAATTCCTCTTGGTGTTAACCATGCTCTTAGCATTGGTGTATAGGCAATTCAGGAATTTCTTCTCTTCGTATCCTTTGATTCCTTGATTTAATTGTGTTCTCAGCCTCTCATTTTTTGTGCTTAGTGCTCATTTCTTCCCTCCCTTTACCCTCCCCTTTTAAAAATAGTTTATCCCCCCCCCCCCCCCCCCCGAGAATTGTAGCCAGCCTGTCCCCAAGGAGATTGGTTCCCCTTCTACTGTACTGGAGGCCATCCAAACTATACAGCCTCCTTTTCTCCCAGAATTTGGACCAGTGTTCCACAGACTCAAACCCCTCCTCCACTTACCTAGTCAGTCACTCACTTCCACAATCTTCTGCCTTCATAGAATCATAGAATATCAGGGTTGGAAGGGACCCCAGAAGGTCATCTAGTCCAACCCCCTGCTCGAAGCAGGACCAATTCCCAGTTAAATCATCCCAGCCAGGGCTTTGTCAAGCCTGACCTTAAAAACCTCTAAGGAAGGAGATTCTACCACCTCCCTAGGTAATGCATTCCAGTGTTTCACCACCCTCTTAGTGAAAAAGTTTTTCCTAATATCCAATCTAAACCTCCCCCACTGCAACTTGAGACCATTACTCCTTGTTCTGTCATCTGCTACCATTGAGAACAGTCTAGAGCCATCCTCTTTGGAACCCCCTTTCAGGTAGTTGAAAGCAGCTATCAAATCCCCCCTCATTCTTCTCTTCTGCAGGCTAAACAATCCCAGCTCCCTCAGCCTCTCCTCATAACTCATGTGTTCCAGACCCCTAATCATTTTTGTTGCCCTTCGCTGGACTCTCTCCAATTTATCCACATCCTTCTTGAAGTGTGGGGCCCAAAACTGGACACAGTACTCCAGATGAGGCCTCACCAATGTCAAATAGAGGGGAACGATCACGTCCCTCGATCTGCTCGCTATGCGCCTACTTACACATCCCAAAATGCCATTGGCCTTCTTGGCAACAAGGGCACACTGCTGACTCATATCCAGCTTCTCGTCCACTGTCACCCCTAGGTCCTTTTCCGCAGAACTGCTGCCTAGCCATTCGGTCCCTAGTCTGTAGCGGTGCATTGGGTTCTTCCGTCCTAAGTGCAGGACCCTGCACTTATCCTTATTGAACCTCATCAGATTTCTTTTGGCCCAATCCTCCAATTTGTCTAGGTCCTTCTGTATCCTATCCCTCCCCTCCAGCGTATCTACCACTCCTCCCAGTTTAGTATCATCCGCAAATTTCCTGAGAGTGCAATCCACACCATCCTCCAGATCATTTATGAAGATATTGAACAAAACCGGCCCCAGGACTGACCCTAGGGGTACTCCACTTGATACCGGCTGCCAACTAGACATGGAGCCGTGGATCACTACCCGTTGAGCCCAACAATCTAGCCAGCTTTCTACCCACCTTATAGTGCATTCATCCAGCCCATACTTCCTTAACTTGCTGACAAGAATACTGTGGGAGACCGTGTCAAAAGCTTTGCTAAAGTCAAGAAACAATACATCCACTGCTTTCCCTTCATCCACAGAACCAGTAATCTCATCATAAAAGGCGATTAGATTAGTCAGGCATGACCTTCCCTTGGTGAATCCACGCTGGCTGTTCCTGATCACTTTCCTCTCATGCAAGTGCTTCAGGATTGATTCTTTGAGGACCTGCTCCATGATTTTTCCAGGGACTGAGGTGAGGCTGACTGGCCTGTAGTTCCCAGGATCCTCCTTCTTCCCTTTTTTAAAGATTGGCACTACATTAGCCTTTTTCCAGTCATCCGGGACTTCCCCGGTTCGCCACGAGTTTTCAAAGATAATGGCCAATGGCTCTGCAATCACAGCCGCCAATTCCTTCAGCACTCTCGGATGCAACTTGTCCGGCCCCATGGACTTGTGCACGTCCAGCTTTTCTAAATAGTCCCTAACCACCTCTATCTCCACAGAGGGCTGGCCATCTCTTCCCCATTTTGTGATGCCCAGCGCAGCAGTCTGGGAGCTGACCTTGTTAGTGAAAACAGAGGCAAAAAAAGCATTGAGTACATTAGCTTTTTCCACATCCTCTTTCACTAGGTTGCCTCCCTCATTCAGTAAGGGGCCCACACATTCCTTGGCTTTCTTCTTGTTGCCAACATACCTGAAGAAACCCTTTACTTGTAAACCAGGAATGATCTCAGAGAAGATTGTTTGGACATTCTTCCTTAGCACATCTGAATTTCCTGAAGTCATCTGTTATTTGTTAGTTATTCAGTGATGCAGTGTCAGTAGTGCTGATATGAATCATCATTTAGTGGTCGACTTCAGAAGCCTATCAAATGGTAGAGCTGATCATGATCTCTCACATAGAAAGCATTACTCGTAACTATTGCTAACATCTCCAGTTGTCTGGGAGACACTGTCTCATCCTGGCAGCCAATGATCTGGCCTCAGATACCACTGATGCCTTTGTCACCTCTCAGTCAAATTGCAGCAATGCAATACACCTGGGCATGAAAACTTCATAGGAAACTCTAGCTATTACAGATTGCTGCAGTATATTTCCTCAGCAACACAGGAAGTCTGACCTAGGTCTGTTTCTATTCAGTATCTTCATAAATGATTTGGATAATTGCTTGGAGAGTACACTTATGAAGTTTGTTGATGGTACCAGCCCGGGAGGGGTTGCAAGCACTTCGGAGGACAGGATTAAAATTCAGAATGATTTTTTACAAAGTCGAGAAATGGTCTGAATTAAACAGGATGAACTTCAATAAGAACAAATGCAAAGTACTGCGTTTCAGAAGGAATAATCAGTTGCACAAATACAAAATGGGAAATGACTGGAAGGAGTATGGCAAAAAGGATCTGGGGGTTATAATGGATCACAAACTAAATATGAGTCGTCAATATAGTGCTGTTGCAAAAAAAGGAAACATAATTCTGGGATGTATTAGTAGAAGTGTTGAAAGCAAGACCAGAAATAATTCTGCTCTACTCTGCACTGTTAAGGTGTCTCTGCCAGAGTTCTATGTCCAATTCTGGGCACCCCACTTTGTTACAGATTTGGACAAATTGGAGAAAGTCCAGAGGAGAGCATTAAAAATGATTAAAGGTCTAAAAAACATGACCTATGATGAAAGATTGAAAAAATTGGGTTTGTTTAGTCTGGAGAAGAGAAGACTGGGGTCACATAACAGCCTTCAAGTACATAAAAGGTACATGAAGAGAAGGGTAATAAATTGTTCTGCTTATCCACTGAGGGCAAGACAAGAAGAAATGGGCTTAAAATACACCACAGGAGATTTAGGTTGGACATTAGGAAAAAGTTCCTAATGGTAAGGGCTGTTAAGCACTGGACCAAATTACCTGGGGAGGTTGTGTAATCTCTGTCGCTGGAGGTTTTTAAGAGCAGGTTAGACAAACACCTGTCAGTGATGATCAAGGTAATACTTAGTTCTACCTTGAGTGTAGGGGACTGGACTAGGGGATCCGTTGAGGTCCCTTACAGTCCTATGATTCTATGGTTCTTTTCATGCTACTGTTAAAAACACTCATGTCAGAACACCCTGTGTCAGCTGACAGGGTGGTTTGTTGGAGTGCTCTCTGACCTCTTATGAGTCATTGAGTTAAGGAAAGGAGGTAAAGGAGAGCTGGATCCTTCCCACTCCCTCCCTCTCTGTTACCCAGCCACTTCCCTTTCAGGGCTTCTCTACATAGGCACAAGTACTCCACCAGGGGTTGCACTGCACAAGGGTCAGGGCTAGAGGCATGTGTTCCCAGTTAAGGAGCCTAGGATGAGTTTTGCCACAGCTGTGCGTGGAGTGGGCTGTAAAGCATCTACTGGAAGAGAAAGTCAGGGGAGCAGAACAGCAGAGCCTTAGTAGTCTGCTTGTGGGGCCAGGGACAGGAGGGGAACTCAGCCCTCGGTGCTTTTCAGCCAGGCCACAGGAATTAAACTCTCTGCTTAAGACACATTTGATTTTTCAAAACCTGCCAATGATTCAAGCAAGGTTTGTACTAATTTCCTTTCTGTGCATGAATTATAAGGAGCTGCTAACTGGAGCAACCTTTTTACGTTAACATGTAGATTGCATAAAGGGTACACCATCCCTGTGAAATCACCCACTACATCTTATTGTTACCAGGAAGAACAAATATTATAACTGAAAGAAGGGAATAAAAAAATGGCTTCTGCATCTCTGCCGGGCCTGTGCGTAGAGTCAGTGTTACTGTTCTCCCACTAAGGCCAGTCTGTTGCTTTCCCCGGTTATTTGTCTGGGTCTCACAAAACAAAAGAGAGGAAAAAAAAATTAAAAATAGGGGTGTGTGTGTGTACACCCCCTTGATCCTTGCAGGGGCTCAGGACTGGGCAGCAGCTGTGAGCTTTTAAGTCTGGTTTTCAAATTGACTAGTTTCTCCCAGTTCTCATGTCCACTTCCTGACTGGAGCCTGGTTTGAAGCACTGCCCTCACTGTGTTACAAACAGAAATAGTAAGAGCAGTTGGGGGCTTAAAGGCAGGGTCTGAGCCTTGGGTCTCTCCCTGTGGGAAGAAAACACTGCTCCATTGGGGATGGGGAACCTCCACGGTCCTTTCTGCTTCTGAGGAACGAAGGGGGCAGCAACATCAGTCTGGGCAGAGAGCAGGCAAAGAGAACAGTGCTGTAGGTGGCTACTTCTAAAAACACCTGAGGACTACAGGAAGCATTCCCTGAGGTCTGATTCACCTTTGTGACCCTGCTTCTATGCCACTGCAGCAGACTGTGCACTCCGTAGTGCCACCATGCAGCCTTTCCTGCCTCCTGAATACATCTATCTATTGAACCACCTAGGTTTTAAACCCATCTCAGTGTTGTTTGAAGGGAAGAATGAACATCACAAGCTGGTGTATGTATCCTTGCATGTAGTTGTAGGCACCTGGTCTTATGAACGTACCTCAGCCCATTTGTAGGACACATACTTGACTGCTCCTACTGCTGTCATCGTCTCTGGTCTTTTGAGGTCAAATGAAGCCTGATCTATCACGTGGAGTATCACTTGTATTTGTATCATGTTGCATCTTTACAGAACACTGGGTCTCTCTGAAAAACAACCAAGTATGCACCTCAAAATAACAGGACATCATGTGTCAATTCAATTAAGTGGGGGAGCCTTTTGTTAGCATCAGTATCATTTTCTTTACTGTATGGGAAAGTCTCTTGAAATCCAGTCCTTTCATGGGTTGCACTAATATGTGTTGATTTCCCTAATGTTCAGTATTGTTTAATACAAAGTGTTGAGGCAGAAGTGCACACAGCATACCCACTCTGATTGTTGGGCCTTGTGGTGTTGCTTCCAAACACATGGTCTGACCCTACCCTATTGAAATCAATGGGAGCTTTGCCATTGATCAAAATGGGAGGACTGACATCATACCTTTATTTATATATACATAAAATGGTCTTTAGAGTGTTCATTCTTTTTTTCTGAGGAGTTTAATATAGTTTAGAGGATTCATAGATACTAAGGTCAGAAGGGACCATTATGACCATCTAGTCCGACCTCCTGCTACAACGCAGGCCACAGAATCTCACCCACCCACTCCTGCGAAAAACCTCTCACCTATATCTGAGCTATTGAAGTCCTCAAATTGTGGTTTAAAGACTTCAAGGAGCAGAGAATCCTCCAGCAAGTGACTCATGCCCCATGCTACAGAGGAAGGCGAAAAACCTCCAGGGCCTCTTCCAGTCTGCCCTGGAGGAAAATTTCTTCCCGACCCCAAATATGGCGATCAGCTAAACCCTGAGCATATGGGCAAGATTCACCAGCCAGATACCCAGGAAAGAATTTTCTATAGTAACTCAGATCCCACCCAATCTAACATCCCATCACAGGCCATTGGGCCTATTTACCATGAATAGTTAAAGATCAGTTTATTACCAAAATCATGTTATCCCATTGTACCATCTCCTCCATAAACTTATCGAGTTTAATCTTAAAGCCAGATAGGTCTTTTGCCCCCACTGCTTCCCTTGGAAGGCTATTCCAAAACTTCACTCCTCTGATGGTTAGAAACCTTCGTCTAATTTCAAGTCTAAACTTCATGATGGCCAGATTATATCCATTTGTTCTTGTGTCCACATTGGTACTGAGCTTAAATAATTCCTCTCCCTCTCCGGTATTTATCCCTCTGATATATTTATAGAGAGCTATCATATCTCCCCTCAACCTTCTTTTAGTTAGGCTAAACAAGCCAAGCTCCTTGAGTCTCCTTTCATAAGACAGGTTTTCCATTCCTCGGATCATTTAGAGGATAAAGGGCCAGATGTCCAGT
This sequence comes from Lepidochelys kempii, assembly GCF_965140285.1. Lineage (NCBI taxonomy): Eukaryota > Metazoa > Chordata > Testudines > Cheloniidae > Lepidochelys > Lepidochelys kempii. The sequence goes on along the minus strand of NC_136390.1, from coordinate 72,468,896 downwards.
AGCCAGATAGTTGGGCATTTGAGTGCCTATCCTGTGGGCCCAGAGCCCCTTTTTGTGAGAAAGACATACGTTACTTTGTGCCCACACAAATGGAGGATTTGCACTGTAACTGGACATGTGCATTCAAGAGAGGAAGGTATTTACATGCGCAAACATGCACCTGCTTGCTTGCTAAAAAAATCAGATAATCTTTGGGGATGATTTTGTTGCCGTCTTTGATGACGTACAGTTAAATTTCTCCTTTCTGCAATTTGTGCGCTTTCATTGACAGCACTTGCATTAGTAAAGTTGCTTGAGTGATTCTGAGCTTCAGCAAAGGAGAATTGGAAAGCTGTCTGGCTGGCTTTGGGCTGACAGATGAGAAATCTACAGTAGTAGATTTTTCTTAAAGAGCAACTGACATGTCTGAGGCAAATGAATTCATTTGCTGTTTATTGCTTGAGTTTGTCAAACTATTTACAGATGCAAATGAACCACTTACATTTTTATTCTTTGGAAGCCATTTGAGTGTTTCTCTAGTGCACTAAGCTGTAAATTTGTGCTGTTGGCAGTAGTGGCTTTCAGGGGGCAGGAATGGCACTACATAGGAATGACTCTTGGGTAAGTAATGCAGAAGGTAGGAATGAGCGACAGGGGATGGATCGCTTGATGATGACCTGTTCTGTTCATTCCCTCTGGGGCACCTGGCACTGGCCACTGTCGGAAGACAGGATACTGGGTGAGATGGACCTTTGATCTGACCCAGTAGGGTCATTCTTATGTTCTAATAATGGAATAAAGTTTCTACAGCTCACTCTTCTATTGGCCAAGGAAATTGCAGAGATGATGGATTCTAAACAACATAAGTGGGATGCTACTAATTATTGTATAGCCATCAGTCAGTTGTCTTACAAAATATCTCAACATCCTAATCAGGTAATTAATGTAACTAATTTGTGCAGAAAAATTATTTAAATTAGTGATCAAATGCCTTCCTTTTGCTTTGATCTCTTTATGGTGTGTGTATTTCTAAAACTCTTTAAAGCATTGGAGCCTGTTTGTTTGTTTGTTAGCCCCGTCCTTCTCATCCTTTTCTAAGGTAGATTGTTCTCCCTTTTTTTTTTTTTGACCTTTCACTTGTGTAATTTTTTCCTTACCCTTTTTCTTCACCCTACATGATGTGCCTCCTCTAAGACAGCTCTCTCCCAATTCAGGGAGGTGTGTCAGGCCCTGCTCTTCACACACCTCACTTGGTCTCTTTCTCCCCTCACCTGCCCTGCCTGAAGCAAGTCTCAGTTTGTCCCCTTTCTCCTGCTGAACGTGGAAGGGGTCCCCTCCAGGTCTCTTGCTAGCTGTGTGCACCACACTTCCTGCCCTCTCCCCCTCCAGCTTGCATAGTGCTACCCAGTGCTTTGTCCTGCGGCTGTGTTGAATCATAGACGCAGCTAGCAGTGGTAGGATAAGAGCAAGATGGCTCAGGAGGAGTATTCTATCTCCCTTGTGAACCCAGCAAGGCAATCTGTGAGTGGCAGCTTCTGTGTAGAATTCAAATGCTTTCCAGAAAACTCCAGAGCATGACAAGAATACCCAGGAGAGTTGAGAGGTCTGTTAGTCTGACAAAGTGACAAACAGGAGTGGCTCTGCAGGGTTGGACCCTGTCACTGTGGCTTGTGAGGAGCATAGACTCTGGAACATTGGTTCACTTGTCCTAGCCATGACATGTTAGATGCTCTTTAAATTTTTCCTTAGTTGCAATTTCTGATTCTGGTGTTCTTATGCTAAATGAAAGTAATCACATAATGTGTTCACACATTTAAAAAACAAAAAGAAAAAAGAAGTACTTGTGGCACCTTAGAGACTAACCAATTTATTTGAGTATAAGCTTTCGTGAGCTACAGCTCACTTCTTATGCTCAAATAAATTTGTTAGTCTCTAAGGTGCCACAAGTACTCCTTTTCTTTTTGCAAATACAGACTAACACGGCTGCTACTCTGAAACCTGTTAAAAAACAAAGTGATTTATGCTATTTGATTTAGCTAAGGAACAAATTGTGATGAATATGATTAGTTCTACTACTGCAGTTTGTTTTATGCTACTTGACATCTGTTAAATTACAGTTCATGAGTTTTGTGTCTATATTGGATGCTGGTAAAATTTCATCTAATAAAACCCTACCTATAACATGAATTCTCGAGGAACGCTAGCAGCTTGGGTGCAGTTATGATGTCAGATTAGAACTTTAAAGTTAACATATTTATCTGTCCATCCAGGGAGAAATAAAACCAATTCTGCCGTCAGCGGGACCCAAGGCCTGGCAGAACGTTGCAGCCGGGAAGGATCGGTCCAAAGAATGCCCCGGCAGCCAAGCACTAGCAGGCTTCAGAAGACTGGAACTTCTGGAAAGAGCAGTGGAGGAAGCAGTACATAGAGAGTCAAAATAGAGCACTGAGGACCTTTGTACATTCTCCATTAAAATAAGTGCAATGCAGCACAACATGTAAAAATGCAAATGATCCAAGATTGTGAACCTGCTCCAGTGTTTTGTATTTATGAATGCTATAGAATATCACAGGTGAAGTATGCAAAGGGTCAGTTACTGTTTTCCTTTCCTACATTTCTTTTGGATACATCTGTTAATAAAGAACATGAATTCTTCGGGAATAGCTTTTAATTAGAATTCTGTTTAAAGCATTGCACTAAATTAGTGAGATGTTATTCTTCATTCTTATTCATAGTGTCTGGCCAGCTCTACGCCTTATGAGTAGTCTAGCTCGTGCAAGGGTGCAATCTCTCTTAGCTCACCATCTAGAGATACCCCTAGAAATATCGAGCTCTCCTGCAATGGCTCAAGAACATGAGTACCAACCTCAGGGCAGATTGTGATGAGCCAGGGCACCAACCATAAATTGGAGTTTTATATGTACATTGATTGTTGAAATTATCATGTGTAAGCTCCTCAGCGCTATAACAGCCTTAACTTGGAGTCATTAGGCCCTCCCGTTTGGTACCGTGATCTGTCTTGCCACCCAGGTGGGCTTTCCTTTGTGATAGATGGTGCCTTACACTAAGGATCATGGCAGTATTTGGGTTACTCCCACTACCAAAGGATCAGTCACTTACCTCGGGTCAGTTGCACCTTAGTGGGAGTGTGTGCACGTTATGGGCATTTTGAACATTACTCAAAGAGCGCAGAATTACATTTGCATGGGTGTATCTGAACTTGGCCGTTCCTGGTTTTCTGAAGTTTGAGTTTTGCTGAACTCAGTGTTCTGGAAGGGCACAACTATCACCAGACAACCCTAACTCTGCATTATGAAGCATTTTGCCTTTTAATTTCCTAGTTTTTTAAAACAAAATAGAAACATTTGTTGGTAGTTAATTAAGTCATTTAAGCAGTTGTAGATTTTACCTAGGTTTGCAATTGATGTGCTACTGTGATTAGGTAATAATCCAAATAGCTAGCTTTTATATAGTGCTTTTCATTAGTAGCGTTCAAAGAACATAACATCATTATCCCCATTTTATATATGGGAAACAGAGGCACAAAGATAAGTGAAGTGACTTGTCCAACATCACCCAGCAGACCCGTGGCAGAGCTAGAAATAGTCCCTGTCCAGTGGCCTTTCCACTAGGTCACCTGCTTGCTATGTAATTCCTCAGAGCTCCTCTCCCCTCCTAAATATTTTGGTCTAGTGGATGGGGATAATGGTTGTGCTTTGAAGTGTTTGCAATGTTTAGTTGCTAACAGCCAGTGAGAGACATCTCATCCATGGTCTTTGTCCCAAAACCATGACAGAATTACATGGTGGTTACAGTAACTTTAAGCGTGTGAGAGAAGACTGGTGTTTCTCTTCTTCTCCAGCCTCTGCCACACCATTTCCCAGGACTTGTAGCCCCTTTCTAATCCCCCTCCCCACATCAACAATTCCAGCTCCTCTCCCATTCCTGGCTGATTAAGCTATTATTCTGTACTGTAAAACCCATTAATATGTAAGAACTCCTTGATGTCTCCTTCATTATGATGCTGTGTACACAGATAACAGGCAGGAGTTAACTGGAAGACCACACATGGCTTTGTTCATGTAGCCCAAGTTGTATGCTAAGCTATGCCCCCTCCCTCTCCCAGCTGGGACTCCATGCCCCAGTCCAGTCAACCTCCCCCTCCGAACAAGGCACTTCCCCCTCCACACGTTCCAACCCCCCCCACAGGCGATGTGTATCGTAACTTCATTTTCTGGATTTCTGATGTTTACATTTGTGTTATCTTCATTTCCTCCAACCCAGATTCCAGCTAACATGGAGGGGCAGGGCTAGTGGCTCAGTTAATCTGAGAGTAGCAGTGTCCCCCAGATCCCAGAACACACAGGGAGAGGGGCTCAGACCCCTTGTAATCTTTGATTTAACTATTCCTATTAATATGTTTAAATGCAAAATTTAAAAAGATAAGATAAGCCTGAGGTTCGGTCCATAATTTGGTTCCAGATACTTTATTTAATTCAGTCTAAGAACCTGAAGTGATACAATCAGTGGTGAAATTCAAAATTTTAATATAATAGCACTAAAGCAAGCATGCATAAAACAATCAGAGTATAGCCACTTAACTCTACATTTATACTCTTGTTCCTAAGATGAAATAATATCAAAGGGTGATTAGTCCCTTGATGCCAGAATGATGATGGGTCCTTCTTTGAAGTTGTGTATGGTGGTGCATAGAACTTTCCCTCATTTGGGAAAAACAAGGAGTCTGGTGGCACCTTAAAGACTAACAGATTTATTTGGGCATAAGCTTTCATGGGTAAAAACCCCACTTCTTCAGATGCATGGAGTGAAAATTACAGATACAAGCATAAATATACTGATACATGAAGAGAAGGGAGTTACCTTACAAGTGGAGAACCAGTGTTGACAGGGCCAGTTCAATCAGGCTGGATGTGGTCCACTCCCAGTAATTGAGAAGGAGGTGTCAATACGAAGAGAGTATGTACATTGGCCAAATCGGACAGTCTGTACATAAAAGAATAAATGACCAATCAGACGTCAGGAATGGTAACATACAAAAGCCAGTAGGAGAACACTTCAGTCTCCCTGAATGTTCTATAACAGATTTAAAAGTAGCCATACTTCAAGAAAAAAACTTCAAAAACAGACATCAAAGAGAAACTGCAGAGCTACAATTCATTTGCAAATGTAACACCATTAATTTGGGCTTGAATAGGGACTGGGTGGCTGGCTCACTACAAAAGCAATTTTCCCTCTATTGGTATTGACACCACCTCATCAATTACTGGGAGTAGACCACATCCACCCTGATTGAATTGGCCCTATTAGCACTGGTTCTCCACTTGTAAGGTAAATCCCTTCTCTTCATGTGTCAGTATATTAATGCCTGCATCTGTAATTTCACTCCATGCATCTGAAGAAATGGGATTTTTACCAACGAAAGCTTATGCCCAAATAAATCTGTTAGTCTTTAAGGTGCCACTGGATTCCTCGTTATTTTTGTGGATACAGACTAATACAGCTACCTCTGATCCTCAGTTGGGAGTTATCCAATTTATAGTAAGTTATGATTAACATTAAATCCATTTTTTTACCATATCTATTCTGCTACCATACTTAGTCTTCTGTACCCCCAAACATTTACTTTTTAATTGGCTATTAATAACAAATATTATTCTAATTGCCATTTGTGTTAATGCAAATTCTGCAGTTGCCAGTATTACAAAACATCCAAAAATTCCCCTACCACTCTTGCTAAAACCAGTTAAAACAAAAATGTTTAGCTAACAACCCAAGTTTTTGCCTTGAGTCACTTCTATTAATAATGCTTATTCATTCATGCAGAGGGGTAGGGCTCCCCCAGATCCTAGAGTGCACATGTGCGTGCACACACACACACAACCCGCGCTGACTGCTCCAACCCAAACCCCCAGCTTCGAGTACTGCCCCTCACATTCTATAATCCCTCCTGTCTTCTTCCCTCCCACTTCCCCTAAACCCTACCCCTACCATTTAACTGAGCTCCCCCATCCTCCGGCCCCCGCTACCCATTCCCCATCCCCGTAATACTCCCAGCCCAGGCTGCAGATCCAAGCCCCTCTTCCTACTCTTGCATGCCAATCACTTCTCCTCCCAGTGAGCATTTGCATGTGTAATTTGTTTACTTTTTTAAAAATAGTTTCAGTGCCTTCTCAGATTACATTTCTTTAAAAGAAAATTTGCCCAAATTAAGATTTTCACCAAATGTTTACACTTAATTCTCAGATTTCTGCCCAGGGTGGGTTTCAAACTTCAGGGTTGCTAGAATCTGAATTTAATGAAATGCCTTTTTTTCTGAGAGTTGTATCTCGGGAACCATTTGCTCAAATGACCGCACAGTTGGATTACTAAGGGTATGTCTACATGTAAAACACTACAGCAGTGCCACTGTAGCGCTTCAGTGTAGACACCACCTATGCCGACGAAGATAGGGCATAGTTAATCCATTTTACCGAGAGGTAGTAGCTAAGTCAATGTCTACATGGGGATTTAGGTTGGCTTAACTATGCTGCTCAGGAGGTGTGGATAGTTATGCCAACCTAATTTTCTAGACCAGGTTTTACCCTATCCTACGTTCCCTAGAGCATAGCAAATGTTAAGACAATCCATATAAGCACTTAAATTTTAGATCACTAAGAGTGCTCGTCCTTTCAACAGGAAAGGCTTCTGAACCTTAGAGCAGAACTGGCACTTATAATATTGTATGAAATTAGAGGGAGAGTGGAGCAGAGGAAAGGTTTACACCTCCATCATCAGCAGAGAGGTGTAAAGTGGCCCATTCATCTCCGTGAGGTGTTCTCAGCTGAAAGAGCATACCCAAGGGAGCTGTATACAGCCCAAACCAATAGCTTTGAGATAAGTGAACAGTTCCATTCATATCAATGGATGTTCTCCTCTGAAGAGTTTCTGATTTGTCAACATACTGGTTTTCAGCTCATCACAGAGTGTATTCTTAGTACGTGCTTTAAGCATGCCTGTTCTAAGCTCCCCACCCAGAGGGTCAGGGCTTTCCCAGACCCTGGTAAACACACAGGCTAGGGAGTGGGGCTCAGATGCTCTCAGCAAGTCAAGGTCCCTTCCAGAACCTGGCTCACACAAGAAGGGGCATGGAAGGGAGGTCACACCACTGTAGATGGGCTGGGGCCCCCCTAAATTGTGGCATACACCAGAGAGGAAATGTGGGGCTGACAGTCTGACCCAGGGGAAAATTCCTTCCTGACCTTGAATATGAAGATCAGTTAGACCTTGAGCATGTCCCAGCCAGACACCTGGGAAAGAATTCTCTGTAGTAACTCAGAGCCCTCCACATTTAATGTCTCAGTGACATAATTGCTGCTACCAGTCACAGGTTGGCTACATGCCATTGTAGGCTTTCCCCCACCCGACTGCTCCCTTGCATTTGCCCAATGGCAAATGCAGCTCCATCCAAAGAAGTGATGGATGTAAGTGAAAGAGGAAAGCTGGACATGTGGGGAGCGGCTGCAGTCGAGGGATTGCAGCCAGAAGAGAGAAGATGGGAAACTCTCTCAGGTGGCTGGGAACAGTGCTGAGAAAAATAAATTTGGCAGCTAGATCATTAGAAATAAGTATGAAATTAATCAGGAGGCTTTCTCCAGTGTGGTGATGTTTATAAAACATGTTGCTTGATTGTCAAACTAAACTTGAAAATATCCTACTCTAATTTCAGGATGGGTCTGGGAAGGTAATCACTCACTGTAGGAATTTAAGTGTCAGAATCAATCCCCAAGCACATGGTTCTACATCTGAACTCAACCATACAGTTTCTTTCCATGGCAGCAGTAGCAGGCGTCACAGTTCAGGGAAGTGGCATCTGCTCTGTTTCTGGCTCCCTAGTCATTGCCTTTCTTGGGCGGAGACCTGCGTCTCTCTCTCTCTTTCCCTCCTAACCAGGTTTTTTTCAGGCTGAAAGGTCCCTGCCTTCACTGTTAGTCCCAGCAAAACACAGCCTACCTAATCTGGCCTGCTTGCTTTCTCTTCTGAGACAGTGTAACTGCCCACAGTTCTAGGTTACCACACAGCTCTTCCTGAGCAAGCCTAGTTTATTCTGAACAGGAAAGCATTAGGGAGAACATATTAAAAATAATAAAAGAACCTACATGCCTGGTAATAAGTTTCCCAAAGGGCTCTGGGCGGTGTCATTCCTTCCCTACAGATTTGGGCCCTGTGTGGACTGGAGGTGCTCTCTGTTTAGTGGATCAGAACGATGGCCCAAAGTCAGCTTAAACTCAGGCTATTGATTCCAAAATCCTTTCTTTGTCAGTTGGTCCCTGGTGATTCCAGTTTGGATCTTTGAACTGTCCTCTTGTAACAGAGGATCAGCAGCCAAGGCGAAGCTTGAAAGGCTGAGTCTGCAGGTGCATGAGTGGGAATCCTGTCCTCCCAAGTACTTCCACTTCCCACATACTGTCCCAAAAGATTAGGCGTGTCTACCACATTGTTCCACAGAGTCTTTTCAAATTCACAGTGTTTCCCAGATAGTGGAATAATCCTGGCTTCTTCCTACACCGGTTGAATACAATCCCACAATAGTACCTAAACATTTACATTTTTAATACATTGGGCTCCTAAAATACTGAAACAATGCAATTAAGTTTAAATTAATTCAATGAGATTTGTCCAGAATATTGCAGGAAATTGCCGTCTGCCCCATCTCCCCCTCTGAGAGAGTGTATAAACCACTCACTGGACAGCAGGGGGTTAAGGAGCAACTCTGGGTTAAGGAAGCCTCGCCCCTCTGCCTATGCTGAGCATGCTCAGGTTGAAGATGGGATTTAAAAGGCAGACAGAGGTTTCAGGGGCTGGTAGGCCAGGGAGAAGGATGTGTTCTGGGAGTGTTAGTGAAGGACATGTGCAGAATCCATAGCAAGCCCAAGAACAGGGAGAACCACAGTACTTGTAAATTGGGATCAGCCCAAGAAGCTGCCTTCTGGCAGCCCAGAAGGCAGCACTCTCCAGGGATGGCTGGCAGCTGCCTAGGATGCAGAGGGAGGTAGGAAGTGACCCAGGGAATCTGACTTGAGGCTGATGCAAGGCACCACTGGGTGGGCAAGACCAGCTCCCAGGAACCTGAGTCAGAACCTGGTGGAGTGGGAGGGCCTGGATTGCTGCGCACTGCCTGGGAGTGGTACCCATCACATGGGGCTGCTGCTCAATAGCTGTGCTCACTAGGTGAGGCTGTCACCAGAGATGAACCACTGGGGATGATTGCTGCCTTGGGCCCTAACCACTAGGTGGGCGATGCCACCTCCCATCCACAGACCCCTAAAAAAGTGGGTATATCTCAGGTGCTGACTGGCACCTTAGGGAAACACTTTGACTTATTGCCTGGACAGGTTTATTCTGTCAATGGTGGTTCTTACATTACCGTTTATATTGTCACATTTCACCTGTTCAAATAGCAAACTTTCTGCTAGCAGCCAGTGTATGTACTTAAAAAATCCATGCAGAGGTGTTTATCAACCTTCCTGTATAATTTTTCTCTTTAGACCCTCTGCAGCTGAGGTCTCACATGCCTTTTCTTACCCCAAAACCAGCAACTTGAGACCTGGTCCTCCCATTCCCACCTGTATGTCACAGGTCAGGGCAACGGCACCTGGATTTCCTCTCAGTGGTCCAGCAAGGGCACCTGCTTTCAGCCTTCCGGCTCCCAGCTGTTACCTCCTACCCACCTCTGTGTTCAGCCCAGTGTTCCTTTCAAGGAGGTCCCTCTTCTCCCAGTGAGGGGGAGAGGGGTCCTGATTTGTGGTCAGCTTTGTACCATCTCCCTTGTCCCAGGCTGACTATCTGCATATTGATTGGCCCATTTCCAAACTGGTCACATCACATGGGCTTTTGTATAGATACCAAGGTGGGGGGAGCAGAGTTTATAGACTTGCTCTACACCTGTTAACTTGTAAGTCTCATCCGCCATGGGAACCACCCACCCAGTTCTCCATTTCCTTACATAACCCTTAAATGGCCACGTTGTTCCACAAAGTCTTGAGGGCCACAATACTTCTCATATACTGCATTTCATCTTCTTCCTAATGCTGCATACAATCCCACAATAGGATATAAAATCGGCATTTTTAATGCAGATGGCTCCTCAAATATTTAAAGTGACTGCAATAAACTTTCTCCCTGATATTGCAGGAAATTGCCCTCTGCCACAGTAGGCTCTTCCCCCTCAGTGTACTGGCTTCCAGAGAGGAATACAATCTGTGAGGCCAAGGATTTACAGACGTGAGAGTCACCTCGCAGAGTTGTTTTTTAATGCTGCCTCTGATAGGAAAGCACCTCAGGAGTTCTGTTAACTAGGCAGGAGCCACATGCCTCCAAACCTAGACATCATGAGGCTCCAGAGAATTCTGTTCCCAATGTCTGTCAGGTTTTAGAGCCTCACCTTACACCTATGTTGGGAATGCATGCAACCAAAGTGCCTGGGATGTAATGCTACCCTATCTGTTTGCTTAAAGGGAGTTATCCTGAGAGGCCACAATTGATCTCCTGTATGGCAGAAAGGTCCCCTGGATCTCATCAGCTTAAGTGTCACACTCCCAGAAGTCCCTAAAGGGAAACCAGTGGCTGAAGATGTACTAAATTTTTGGAAAGATTTAGTCTATGATGGAAATGGGCCAGCTGAACCTCCTGAAAACTCAAGCTGCCCAGGAAACTTAGTATAACCATAATGCTTGTGTCTAGTCATTTGCTGAAGTCACTCCCTGAGAAAGGCGCAAGATGCAGAACTCATGGGAGGGGCCAGAGGAGGCAGTGGAAAGAGTTATGATATTACTTAAAGTATGCAGAGGCCCTGTGGCAAGGTTACTCCACAGACTTTGCATGTGAACATGCTGAAAGCCAATCACAGCAGAGAAGCTGTGACGAGAATTTTGTCTCAGTTGCCTTATCAAGCTCTGAATGGGAAAATCTGCTGAAAAAGCTTGGGAGGGGTTTAAAATCACGAAGTTGTAATTCTCTTAATTGAACATAAAATGAGTGGTGATAGTGTCAGAACCCTTTAACATGCTTACATCAGTAATTAATTTTAAAAACAAGGCTTTAATTAAATACAAATTAAGAATAGTTTAAATTAGAAAATCCAGTAATAGCAGTTATAGGGTGATGTAATAGAATGGGAGATTCCATCTCTAGGGCTCATAGGAGTCAATTGCATATGATGTAATAAGTTTACTTTTTATGATGCAATGGTAAATTCCATCAGCTGAGCAAAAACCATAGGATAAAGATAGCATCTAAAAATAGGAGCCCCTCTGTGCTAAAAATACCTTTTAAAGATAGCATCAGGAGGGTGGAGCTAGCAGGCTAAAAATACTTTCTAAAGATAGCATCTAGGGGAGGGGCAGAAAGCTGATTGGCTAAACTTGAGTGACCAAACAGTATATAAGACCAGCAGCCAGCATGCTAAATCTCTGTGGGGATAGGGACCAGCAAGAGAGTGGAAAGCTGCCAGACACCTACAAGAAGACACCTGTGCAAGAGAAGCCACCTGAGAAGCTGCACTGAAGAGGTGCTTAAAAGCTAGAGCAGCAGCAGCCCACCCCAAGGCTCCAGGATTGACTTGGCAATGGCTGTTCCTGGCACCCAGACAGCAGGAGGCCTTCGCAGCAGCATGACAGCAGTGACCAATGGGCTTCTGTCTCTTACCTGAGGAGCTGGCAGTGGGCAACCCAACAGCTAACCTCTGAACAATGCTCCCCAGACACCACTCTCAAAAAGACTTAACAGAGCAGAAGGACCATTTGTGACAATTCAGAGGGAATTTAAAGAAGCTTCTGTAATTCAAAATCTCCAACATCCTGAGGCGTATGGGTTTCAAATGTAAACAAAGCTGGATGCCTGTGGTTTGAGTGAGACTCTCTCTACCCGTTCAGTAACTGTAAGGCCAGCGCTTATTGGACAACGGTCACAAATTTTGACAGTGGACGGACCAAAGATGGTCTGAGAGTGGTTTTAGAAAGCCTTTGTAAGTTTAATCTTCTTTGATTTACCATCCAAAAGCATGTGGGTGTTGATAGGAAATAAAGCTGGGTGTCTGTGGTCTGAGTGAGATCTCCCTCTACCCATCTAGTAACCGCCCAGCCAGCGCTTACTGGATGTTTAGCTTTAAGTGTTTAGTACTGAATGTTTAATTGTTATATCTTATAGAATATTAAGTGAATGATTATATTGTTATATGGTATGGTGTCTGCATCTTCTATTTTTTGTGCCGCTTCATTCCTGTAACTTTAATTGTATTTGTTCCTACTTCTATGTATTTTTATTCTTTTATTGTAACTCCTCACTTCTAAATAAATATTATTTTTGTTTTTGAAGATTTACTGCTTGCTTGTCTATTCTTGATCGGATAACTGTATCCGTGTCTTTTCAAGGCCAGCTTGCTTCCCTGGCAATTCCTTTAGAGCAGGCCACAACCTTGGTTACTGGTTTAGATTATTATAAAGTAGGTTTTAAATTAAAGCAGTGTTCTTAGGCAACATCATTGGTATAGTATAACTGGACACAAATCTTCCAGTAACACTAGAGAGCACTGAGCCAAGTAAAGAGTTAACCCCAGCTAAAAAGGCAGATTTACAAGTGTGTTGCAGTCTCACCAGCAGGCATTTTTCAGCAAGTGAGGTTTGACTCATAAAACTGTAACTTTGGCAAAATAGGGCCCCAGCCCACCCCTGGCAGACCTTGGGGGGAAAATGCAGGAGCAAATTTGTAAGGCAATACAATATTGGAAATGGGGACTAAGTTCCTGGGCCTCACTAGTTATGATTCCTAAGAAGCAGGGGTCTATGATGGCTTGTCCACCCCATACAAGGACCAGGCAGTTAGATTATGCTAATTAACCTGATCAGCTGCACCTGTTCTCTTTTGAACCCTGTTATAGTCTTGGCCTTCACAGCATCTTCTGGCAAAGAGTTCCACAGGTTGACTGTGCATTTTGTGGAGAAAAACAAACCAACTTCCTTTTGTTTGTTTTAAACCTGCTGCCTATTAATTTCATTTGGTGACATGCATCACCAAACTGGTCAAACAGACCTGTTCTGAGCAAAGGAATGTGTTTGCCTGAACTTGCATTTAAGCAGTAAACCGAGTCATCAAGTAGGAAGGGGGTGGGGGGTGGGGGCGAAGAAGGAAGCTTGAACAGGTTAAAAAGAAACAGTAGGGAACATCCTTCCACACAGACTTTGTCTCCTACTTCCCAGCTGGAAATATTTTTCACAAGGGGGACTAAAACTATAAAAAGAAGGGGCAAACACCCCCAAGAGACACCCCTGCCTCTCTGTCAGGCTCTAGCATCTCACCTAAGACAAAGAAACAGCTGTTGGACTTTGGGAAGGGGGTCCTGACATGAAGAACTTAGTCAGAAAGCCTTTGACAAGGTCCCTCACAAAGGCTCTTAAGCAAAGTAAGCAGTTATGGGATAAGAGGGAAGGTTCTCTTAGGGATAGGAAACAAAGGGTAGGAATAAATGGTCAGTTCTCAGAATGGAGAGAGGTAAATAATGGTGTCCCCCAGGGGTCTGTACAGGAAAAAGGGATAAACAGTGAGGGGGCAAAATTTGCAGATGATACAAAACTACTCAAGATAGTTAAGTCCCAGGCAGACTGTGAAGACCTACAAGAGGCTCTCTCAAAACTGGGTGACTGGGCAACAAAAGGGCAGATGAAATTCAATGTTGATAAATGCAAAGTAATGCACACTGGAAAACATAATCCCAACTCTCTATATAAAATGATGAGGTCTAAATTAGCTGTTACCATTCAAGAGAGAGATCTTGGAGTCATTGTGGATAGTTCTCTGAAAACATTCACTCAATGTGCAGCAGCAGTCAAAAAAGCGAACATAATGTTGGTAATCATTAAGAAAGGGATAGATAAGCCAGAAAATATCATATTGCCTCTATATAAATCCATTGAATGCCCACATCTTGAATACTGCATGCAGATGTGGTCAACCCATCTCAAAAAAAGAGATTCTGAACTTGGAAAAGGTTCAGAAAAGGGCAACAAAAATGATTAAGGGTATGGAACGACTGCCATATGAGGAGAGATTAATAAGACTGGGACTTTTCAGGTTGGAAAAGAGACGACTAAGGGAGGATATGATAGAGGTCTATAAAATCATGACTTGTGTGGAGAAAGTAAATAAGGAAGTGTTGTTTATTCCTTCTCATAACACAAGAAGTAGGGACCACCAAATGAAATTAATAGGCTTCAGGTTTAAAACAAACAAACAAAAATTTTTTTTCACACAACACACAGTCAGCCTATGGAACTCTTTGCTAGAGGATATTGTGAAGGCCAAGACTATAGCAGGGTTCAAAAAAGAGCTAGATAAATTCATGGAGGATAGGTCCATCAACAGCTATTAGCTAGGATGGGCAGGGATGGTGTCCCTAGCCTCTGTTTGCCAGAAGCTGGGAATGGACAACAGGGAGTGGATCACTGTTCTGTTCATTCCCTCTGGGGCACCTGGCACTGTTGAAAGACGGGATACTGGACTGGATGGACTTTTGGTCTGACCCAGTCTGGCCGTTCTTATGTGTTTTGAACATCATACAGAGAAATCTTATAACTTTACATACAATATTGCCACACACATATTTTACCAGGACAATACTGACCAGCAAATTATGAGTTTTCAAATACCTTACAAGGCATGCCTTGTATAAAGATCATTACAATAGTGTGTAGGGTGTGAATACAGGGGTGTTCACAGTAGGTTAAGAGAATCAATAAAGCATTACGAGAGACCTCTGAGTGGGGAAATGCATGGGGTTTCAAGTTCTTCATTGCTTTACAATAAGGAAAGTTCCAAAGGAATGTAAACTGTATCTGGAAGGAGAAGAAATATATCTAAAGTTCCATCCTTAGAGGTAATATTTGAGACTAAACAACTTTGGAAAGATCATATAAACTATATTAAAGATAAATATACAGGAAGGATTAACCTGCTTAAAAGTCTTGAGGGGACTAATTAGGGGGCAGATAAGAAAACGCTGCTGATGGTATACAGAATCCCTACTGATTTCCTGCTGGGCAGCTTCCAAAGCCAATAAGAACACATCTTTAGGTGTGGAATGAAGAGCAGTTTTCCCTCTGTAAATCTCACAGCCTTATATAATAGCAGGTAAGTATCAGATTCCCATTTTATAGCTGGAGGGAGACAGGTTCATTGGTGAGAGGCTACGTTGCCCTAGACTCACAGCTGCTGCCTGCTGCATTCCAGGATGGATGTGCTGAGGAGAATTCTCAGGAGGGAGGCTCTGCAGGTAGCCCTGGAGGCAGTTGCCACATCCCCAGGCACAATGAGGTCCCTCTGTCCATGCTCTCAGGCAGCCTAGGAGGTGGATATGCCCGACCTTCCTCATCAGGAGGAGACCAGCTCCCAGAGCAGGTGCCAAGGAGAGAGATGATACCCAGGTCGAGATGGAGGTGGCCCAAGTTCTGGCTGGCAGGTGGAACCCAGCTCAGGATGGGAGCTGGCAACATGTCTCTGGGGCTACTTCTGCTGGAAGGACAGCCCCCAGGAGCCCAGCCCTGTGGTCTAGCAGGAGGCATCACTCTGCCCACTCCCTGGAGACCTCCCCATCTCCCCAGAGCATGAGATGGGAGATTGCTGCTCAGCCAATGTCAGAGGGGACTGTTGCTATTCCCTGGAATCTTCCTAGGGCAGGAAGGCTAAGTGCTTCTTTGCTGCATGTGAGGAGACCCCCCCTGGGCATGGAGAGGAGTAAGGGGCTGTTAACATCAACTGCTCCATCACTCTGTCAGTGTTACTGAGAGGATCACAGGCAAGGGGTCTGGCCTGAACAACACAAGCCCAATGACATCAGCTGGAGTTGCACAGCCACCCCCTGCAGCAGGGTATGGGGGGAGCTCCTTGCAAATGGATAGGCACCTCCCTGGGAGGAAAGGACAGTGAAGGGCCCTCTCTGCCATGGGGACCTTGGGACCAGCTAAGGTATGTCGGTGAGGGTTAGTGTAGGGCTCTCTGTTCCATGGGGCACTGGAGATGAGGGGTCTATGGGAAGGGTTAATATGGGGCTCTCTTTGCCATGGGGCCCTGAGGCTGAGGGGCCCTGTGGAAGGAGCAGTCTGGGGTGGACTTTGCCAGGGGAGGGGGAACCATTAAATCTTTTGTTCATGCCACACTTGTCCTTCTTTTTCCTCCCCCGATCAACAGCAGGAGTCACCCTCTACCCTTGTGTCCCTGATGCAGTGCCCCCCACTGACCAGTCGAAGGATGACTTTGCCACAATTGAGGAAGAGGAGGAGGAATACCTGGCCACAGAGAATGAGGAGGAGCAGGAAGAGGATGTCCTGGTTACAGAGAAGCAGGAGAAAGTCCTGGAAATGGAAAAGAAGGAAGACCTGGCCATGGAGGAGGACCTGTTTGTGGAAGAGGAGGGGACCTAACCACAGAGGAGGAGGAGGGCCAAGGAGAAGAACACAGAGGAGGTGGAGGACCTGGCCATGGAGGAGTAAGAGGTTGACCTTGAAATGGAGAAGGCAGACCTCACCATGGAGGAGGAGGAAGACCATAAGGACTTGGCCATAAAGGAGTAGGAGGACTTCATCATGGGGGAGAAGGAGAAGGACCTGGCTGAGGAGGAGGTTGTGGAGCACTTGGACAGAGAGGATGTGGAGGACCTGGCCACAGAAGAGGAAGAGGATGAAGCTCTGGCCCCAGAGGAGGACCTGGAACCAGAGGAGGACCTGACAATGGAGGAAGATAAAGAGGAGTAGCAGTGGCAGCAGCAGCAGGAGGAGAAGGACATAGCCATGGAAGGAGAAGACGTCATCATGGAGCATTTCCAGGGTGGAGACAAGGTACAAATATCGCCCAGCAGAGCAAGAAAAGCATCCATCCTCCTCCTTGTCTCACCCCAGCTCCCTGTGGGGCAGCTTGTCTGGGATGATCCACAGCCCCTAATGAGGACACTTATCCTCTTGGATTTTGGACCACACAGAAAGGGGCATTTTGTCTCACTCAGACTGGGGTCCCCTCCCATCACAGGCTCTGTCCCAGCTCCTGACCCTGCCTATGCTGGAGGAGTTGCTGGTTTCAGGAAAGAGGGGGCTTTTCTCAGCCTCTCCCATGGTTGGCTGAGTGAGAACTGAGCCTGTCCTGCCCCTTATCCTATCCCAGCTCCCTGTGGCGGAGTGGAGGGAGCTTGTCTCAGATGATCCATAGTCCCTAATGGGGATACTTCTTCCCTAGGATGTGGGATCTCTAGAAGGGGGGTGTTTGTCCTACACAATCTGGGGGTCTCCTCTCACCACAGGCTCATTCCAGTTCCTGACCCTACCTGTGATGGAGGAGGTGTTCTTTATACTAAATGGTGGGGGGACAGACATTTTCTGTTCTACCACATGGTGGGTGTGAGCCCTGGAGTTGATTTGGATGACATGGGGTATCCCTGGCTGACAGGCTTTCTCTGTGCCCCTGTCAGCTCTCTGGGTTCAGGACATGGCTGAGCAGATCCAGTTTCTCTGTGCTACCCCAACCATATACTTCACTATACAGAAGAGTAGGCAGGACAACCTCTCCATAGTGGCTTTGGCAGAGAAGACTGTAGTGAGTGAGCTATGGTTCTGGGCACCTGGGGGAGGGTGGGAGACCTTGGACAAGGAGCACCCTCCCCTGGGCTGGGCGTCAGATTGGTGGGGCTCTAGGGGGAAGCAGAAGATAGGATTCATGGGGCTTAGGACTGGGCAGCAGAAAAAGGGAAATTCTGGGCCTAAGCGATAGGGAGAAAGTGAAGGATTTGAGGCTGGGGGTAGAGAGGTAGGGGGCAGCTGGGAGAGGCTGGAGGGTGGGACAAGTTTGAGAGGAAGGATGGGGTCCAGCTGTGCTGCCTGAGGATCCTGCTGTTTGTTAGGGTGCTGGCAGCCTCTATGGGAAGTGCCCAGAGGTGTCAGTGGGGCCTGAATCTCATCTGCTCCTTTCCCTCCTTTGGGTCTCACCGGAGCTGATTGAGAAGCTGCCTCTGGTCTCTGCACCCAGCTCTGTCCTCTCCTGCTCTAGGCTCACCATGTGCAACATCTGGTACCGGAGTCTCCCATCCGGCTCCTCCAGCCCAGTGCTGCTCAGGCCCAGAACCCCTGTCTCCTCTGTGGTCAATTTTTTCTCCACCTCCTAAACAGCCTGCAGTGATGGGTAAGGGAACCCGTGGCCACGCAGAGACACCATGGGCACGGGTGGCGATTGAATCCTGGCCTTTCACCACTAACAGCACAAGCCCAGTCAGGCTCCCATTCAGGAAACCATGCAAGGCTCTGCCTGCAGACACCCCCTCTCCAATCCCACTGCCAGACTGTTGCCCGCGGTGACAATGAAAGGGTAGGAAAACGCCTGTAAGAGAACCCCAGGGCTGCACTGGGGTGTCATTGGAATGTCTCTGGGAGCCATTTACAGAGTTTGCGTTAGAGAAGGAAAATGGCCTCAACACAGTGTTTCCCTGCTCCCAGATTCTCAGCTAGTGAGGCCACCCTGCAGAATATGGTCCAGCAATTTGTTGATGGGATTCAAGAGTCACCGCATAGGTGTGCGGCAGCTGTAGTGCCTGCATTGACCCTGGGCCAAAACCTGCAGCTCTGACAGCCCAGGATACCCTCCACGGACAGCAATAGGAGTGTAGCCTGGGTAAGTAGCTGCTGGGGCCAGGGCACATAGAGAGAGGACTCAGGTACAGCAAACCAATGGCGAACACAGCTCCACCCAAAGAAGTGAAGGATGTAAGGAACGAGGAAAGCTAGGGGGCGCTGCTGCAGTCAAGGGATCCCAGCCAGAAGAGAGAAGATGCGAAACTCTCTCAGGTGGCTGGGAGCAGTGCTGAGAAAAAGCAGTTTGGCAGCTAGATCATTAGAAATAAATATGAATTAATCAGGAGGCTTTCTCTGGTGTGATGACGTCTATAAAATGTCTCTTGACTGTCAAACTAAACTTGAAAATATCCTGCTCCAATTTCAGGATGGATCTAGAAACATAATCGCTCACTGTAGGAACTTAAGTCTCAGAATCAATCCTAAGTGGTTCTACATTTGAGCTCAACCAACCAGTTTCCTTCTGTGGCAGCTGTAGTGGGTGTCACAGTTCAGAGCAGCTGCCCCTGGATTTCCCCTTAGAGGTCCAGCCAGGGCATCTACTTTCAGTTTCTGGCTTCCTAGTCATTGCCTTTCTTGGGTGAGACCCTCGTCTTGGTCCCTCCTGACTGGGGTACTGCTAGGCTGAACAGTTCCGTGCCTTCACTGTGGTGTTCCCAGCCGAAACGGGCCTGCTTGCTTTCTCTGCAGAGACTAGGAACAGTGTAACTCTGCACAGTTCTAAGTTACCGAGCAGCTCTTCCTAAGCAAGCCTAGTTCATTTTGAATGGGAAAGCATTAGAGAGAACATATTAAAAATAATAAAAGAACTTACATGCCTGGTAATAAGCTTTCCAGATATGTTTGCCGCATATCTGAGTCCTCACCCCACCCCCCATCTCTACAAGGGGTCTGGTTGGTGTCAGTCCTTGCAACCCTTCCCTAAGGACTGGGGCCCTGTGTGAACCCGAGGCTGTCTGCTTATTGGACATCAGCCTACTGATTCCAAAGTCCTTTCTTTGTCCATTGGTCCCTGGTGACTCCAGTTTGGGTCTTTAAACTGTCCTCTTCTAACAGGGGATCAGCAGACAAAATGTTCCTCCTCAGGACGAAGTTTGAAAGGCTTAGTCCCTAGGTGGGGGTTAAACTGCCTGACCAGGACGGCAGGGTGCAGACACTGCGTAAATGACAACGTCTGTGAAAACAAGAGCAGGCCTTTCTGCCAAGGAATGGGTCAACTCAGGCCAGCAGACAAAATGTTCCCCCCTCAAGGCAAAGCTTGAAGTTTGAATCCCCTCCTCCCTATACTTCCTAGGAATTCTGTTTCACATATACGGTCCCAAAAGATCATCCTTGTCTGCCACATTGTTCCACAGAGTCTTTTCAAGTTCACAATACTGCCCAGATATTGCACTAATCCTGGCTTTCTCTTACAGACGTTGGCTACAATCTCCCAATGATACTAAACATCTGCATTTTTAATACAATGGGTTCCTAAAATACTGAAAGGTAATGAAATAAGGTTTGTCCTCAATATTTCAGGAAATTGGCACGTGTCACAGGAGGCTCTGACCCTCTCTGTGTACTGCTTGTCAGAGTGGGATACAATGTATGTAGCCAAGGAACTAGAGGCAGTAGTATCACCTTGCAGAGTTGCCTTTTTAATGCTGTCCCCTCATGGGGAAGCACGGCAGGTTCTGTGGACTGGGCAGGAGCCACATACTGTAATGAGAGATTTTGCTTTGAATGTTCTGAGACACCTTGCAGCATCTTAACAGAGGCTTACAGAAAAACCTCAGAGGCGTTTAAAAACACCATAAAATTTTACTTCTCCCAATTGACATAATTAAGGTGGTGATAGTATCAGGACACTTTGACTAGCATAAAACGGTAATTAGTTCTAAGTTTAAGGTTTTAAATAAATAAAAATTAATGATAGTTTAAAATTAGAAAATCTAACATGGTGGACCAAAATGGCTGATCATTTTCTGTAGTGGGGCAAGAAGCTGAACATCACTTGGCAGCTCTGTTTGGAGCAACATTAATTCCTCTCAGGAAATCCTCAGGAGCTGAGGGGAGGATTTGGTGGCCTACAGGTGTTCTTCTGCTCTTTGAATGATGCAGAACTGAGATGGGCGGCTCGAAGGTTCTGGGAGAGTAGGCTGCAAAGCCATCGCATGCAGCTGCAGCTTCAGAGACATTGCCTTTCTCTCCCTACACCTTCCAATGCGTGTAAGAATCTGCACCTTGGATTGGAGTTTCTCCCTGGGTAACAGATAACTCATCCTACAAGTAACCCCTCTGGAGCTGGTGGTTCCTGACATATTGCACTAAGCCTGGAGGGCACTTGCCCCTGGGCTACAGCAGTGATGGCTGCAGAGCTCAGGATCCTGCTTCCCAGAAGGCCTGGAATGCAGGAGGGGGAGATAGAACATGCTGGAAACTATCACCAGAGCCAATCAGAAGCTAGGACTCAGAGACAAAGGGGTTGTCTTACATTTGGTTGTTGGCTGTTGATGGAGTGGAGCAGAGAGCGAAGCATCACAGCCTGGGAGGTCACCATTGGCCTTCACACTCTTATACAAAAGGAGACTTTGAACCCTACTGGTGGCTACTGGGCCACATGTGTCAGCCCAGCAAAGACCAGCAACCTGGGGGCTGAGGAGCGATTCATGGTCAGGCTACCGAGAGCTACCCGAATTGTCCATTGAACTTTAGAGCAGGGAGCCTCAAGACCATCTCTTCCAGGGTGAAGACCTTGTAAGAATCCCCATGTTTGTTGTTTTTTGCCTGTGAGTTTTAAGCCAGACAATGAGTACAGTACAGTACCACCCCATAGAGACCTGTTACCCAACTCCCATTCTGTCTAGGCAGGGGCTGGGGAGAGCTGAGGGGGTTGGGCCCATGTAGGAGACTGTTCCCCAGGCTGGGAGTTTCGGGGTGGGGGGCAGACCCTGGGAGGGGTGATAACCCGCAACCCCCATTGAAATCAATGGGAACCCAAGCACTCCACTCCCCATGACTCCACTTCTGAATCTGAGCCAGGGACGTTTCCCAGGGGAAGTCTGGACTCCTGGGTTCTCTTCCTTCTCAGGCAGGGGAGGGAGCATGGTCTAGGGCTGCAGGACGGAGCTGTTTGTCCAAGCTAACTGCAGGTCTCAGTCCCTGACTCCACTGCTCTGAATGGGTGAGACTCCCCTGCTGTCCCAGTGCCAGGGATGGCAGTGGAGCTTTGGGAGCAGCCTGTCCTATGAGCTCCTGCCAGTCTGTGCAGATCCCAGTCCAGGGGCCATTTGGTGGGCGTGGGGAGAAGGGAAGTTGCCCAGTTGCGGGGCAGGGAAGTCCATTGGTGAAAGGATGCATTGCAACTCATGTTTGCTCCCTGCTCAGTTCTAAGATGGACATACTAAGAAGGATTCTAAGGAGGAAGTTCCGCAGGTGGCCCTGGAGCCAGAGTGAGGCAGCTGTCAGTGGCCACAGTCAGACAGTGGTCCCTCGGTCCCTACTTGGGGGGAAGCAGCTCCCAGCCAGTCCAGGAGATGGACATACCCGATCTTCCTCACCAGAAGGAGACCAGCTCCCAGAGCAAGTGCTGAGGGGGGAGAGGCGGCATCCAGGCTGAGATGGAGGTGGCCCAAGTTGCGTCTGGGCAAGCAGGAACCAGTGCATGATGGGAGCTGGGTAATGCATCTCTGAGGCTTCTCTTGCTGGAAAGACAGCCCCAGAAACCCAGCCCTGTGGGCCAACCTCACTCTGCCCACTCCCTGGGGACCTCCCCAGGGCAGGAGATGGGGGAATCCCTGCCCCAGCAGTGGCACCAGCAGCTCCGCTTGCTCCCAAGGGTATAGCAGCAGCTCCCTGGAGTTTGGAGGCTGAGTGCTCCTCTGCTGCAGGTGAGGAGATCCCTGGGCATGGGGAGGAGTAAAGGGCTGTTCACATGTGCTCCATGGCAGTGTTTGAATTCCTGGGGGGATCCCAGCCCAGAGGTCTGATGTGAGCCACGTGAGCCCAAGGATGCCAGCAGGAGTCGCATAGCTACCCCATGCAGCAAGTATGGAGGGGAGCTGCTGGGAAGTGGGTCCCTGATGCTCTGGGGGTGGGCATCTACAAGGAAGGCTGGGCCCTTCTCTGCCATGGAAGCCTGGGGCTGAGAGGCTCTGTTGGAGGGACAGTGTGGGGCTGTTTCTGCCATGGGGCCTTTATGTGGGAGGGGGGAACATTTTAACCCTTCTTTCTCTCTGCAGTGCCTCTATCCTTCCCCTTTCTCCCCCAGCAGCAGCAGGCATCACCCTCTCCCCTTCTCTCCCCGATGCAGTGACTCCCAGTGACCAGTTGCAGGAGGAGGAGGAGACAGATCTGATCACGGAGGACGCTGCCTGGAAGGTTGTCATGGAGCATCTCCAGGGTGGAGGCAAGGTACAAACATTGCCTAGCTAAGTAGGAACTGAGTCCTGCCCCTCATTCCATCCTAGATCCCTGCAGGGTGGTTTGTCTGGGATGATCTACAGTCCCTAATAGGGACACTTATCAACTAAGATGTGGGATCCCCAGAAGGGGGCAGTTGTCCAACCCTCCACCCACAGGCCTTATCCCAGTTCTTGACATTGTCTGTGCTGGACGAGACACTGGTTACGGCAAAGGTGAGAGGGGGCTCTTCCTAGCCTTCTCCATGGAGGGCATAAGCCCTAGAGCCAGTTTAGATGGCATGTGGGGGTGTCTCTGGCTAACAGGCTCTCTGTTCCTCTCCCGCCCAGCTGGGTTCAGGATGTGGCTGAGCAGATCCAGTTCCTGCATGCCATCTCCCCCATGTATTTCACCGCACAGAAGAGCGGGCAGGACACTCTGGAGCCACCCTGCTCCAAAGCAGCCCTGGTGGAGAGGATTGCAGTTAGTGAAACACAGCTCTGAGCATGTGGGGAGAGAACAGGAGACATGGGATGAGGAGGGGACTCTGTAGGCTGGGGAACTGGAGGGGACAGCAGAAAGCAGGGATTCCAGGGCTGAGGACTGGGCAGCAGAGAAGGGGAAATTCTGGCATAATGAATAGGGGGCAGGTGGGGAATAGTGGGGCTGGAGGGCAGCTGAGGCTGTGGGTAGGGAGGCATGGGGTGGCTTGGAAGGATGCGTGGCAAGTTTGAGGAGAAGAAGGAAATTGGGAGGACAGGGCCCAGCAGGACTGGATCCTGTTGTCTGTCGCTGGATGCTGGGCAGCCTCACTTCTGGGAAGTGCCCTGGGGTCAGTGGGACCTGAATCTCACATGCTGCTTTGTCTCCTTTGGGTCTCCCAGGAGCTGACTGAGGAGCTGCCCTTGGACTCTGCGCTCAGCTCCATCCTCTCCAGCTCCCAGGTACCCAGGCCTCCCTCTTGGCTCCCCCAGCCCTGTGCTGCTCAGGCCCAGAGCCGGGAGTCCCTGTGCACCCCCATCCCCGAAGTCACCTCCCAGCTATGGCCGTTCTCTTTTTTGGCAGAGTGGGGGATGGTGCCTCTCTCCTGGCTGGGTTGGGGATTTCACTACAGTGATGCTGTGATGGCCCTGGGGAGAGGATCACTATAGAGGTCACACATGAGAGGCAGCAGGGCCCAGTGGGTTGGGGGGAGAATGGGGAAAAGGCTCTAATACAGCCCTGCCACTGACTGACTGCTGACCCTGGCCATGTCACTCCCCTGCTTGGTGCCTCAGTTTCCAGTCTGGCCACTCGGGGCCTACTTCCTCACAGTTTCATGCCCCTTTTAGTGCCATTCTCAGCCCTGCACTGGAAACCCTAATACTGGCTCCTGTCTGCTGAAAGCAAAAATACATCCAAAGCTGGAATTGTGCCTCCTGCAGGCCACAACACATAGTGTGTTCACTGTGGGCGTGGGCATGGACAAGGACCCTCACATCCCAGTAGATCCTCATCCTACTCCTCCATACCAGGATCAGAGTGGCCTCTGGGCCTTGCTCTCTCAGTTTGCTGGAGCTGCTGAGATAAGAGGGTAGGTGGGGTGGGTGGACAGAGATGTGAAGAGGCCAGGGGGTTAACAGAGGGGCAGGGAGGGGAATCCCTTTCTTCCACGTTCTGTGCTTTGGAGCCATTGAATCACTAGGAGCAAGGATTGAGGGGCCAGCTGTCATTCTGCCATGAACTCTTGCTAACTGCACAGAGAGGGATCGTAATGGGACAGCCAGGCTGAGTGTGGGGTCTCACCAAGGTTCCCAAAAGAACCTCCCATCCTGTGACAGGTGTACCCTGGGTTCCATGATGCTGACCCACAGCTCTCCCTCTCCTTTGCAGGCTCTGCACAAGACCATGGCAGAGAATCTGAATATAATGCTGAGGAGCCTGCTGGCCATGTCCCACAACACTGATGTGGTGTAGCCATTCACAGCATACCAGACTGAGTTGGGGTGTGAGAGCCTCAAACCCCTGTGAGATCCAGGGGATGGTCCTGAGAGGAGAGTCATTGGCTCCTCCCTAGGTCCTTGGGGAATCAGACCTTCTCTCCCATGGACACTGAGACTCTGGGAGGATTGTCCATTCTGTCACTACCTCCATCCCCCCAAGCACTTCAGAGCTGGGAGGGGGGTCAGGGGTCTTTCTCTTTCCTGACAAGCTGTTCTCAAGTCAGGGGACCATAGAGGGTGGCACAAGTCCCGAGAGCGAACATTATTCAAGTCTACAGACAATGATGAACTGTGACCAGCAGGACACAGGCAGTGTTCTGGGTGCTGCAAACTCCTTCTAAAGCTCTAAGATCAGTGAGTCCCGCCCAAACACAATCTCAGCCCCATGAGGACTCATTTGTACAGAATGTGTGCCTATCTTTTGACCATGACCTGCCTCCTTCCCACACAGCACATTGGCTTCTGCGTATGGTACAGAGATACCCAGCAGTGTCACGGCCATGAGGACCAGCACCGCCCTCCTCCGATACACCAACCTACTCCCAGGATTTGACATAAGTGGCCTTTGACCCCCCAGGCTCCTGACCCCAGGCATAGGCAGTGCTGGCTCCAACAGGCTATGGGATCTGCAGCTGCAGGGGCTGTAGGCTGGGCTGGGCCCTGTGGGGATGCAGTCAGAGCTGGGAATCAGATACACTTGAGGCAAGCTCCTCTTCTCCTGGCTAAGCGGTGCCCCCTGGGTCTTTAGAGGACTGTGCTCCACAGCTGCTCCAGCCTGCTTGTGCCTGGCCTTGGGCTCTTCTTGTCATCCTGGAGCAGCTGGGGGAATGAGTCCTCATGCAGAGCCCTGCCCTGTGCTCCAGGTTCCCTTTGAAGGCAGAGGGAATTAGGGCTCTAGCTCCTCTCCCATTTGTCGCTGCTCAGGGCATGAGAGGAGAGAGACTCCTGGCCCAGAAGAGACTGGGAGCTGAAGGTGAAATGCTCATGGATTCCCCTCTCCTCTTCCTTCCACTAGAACGATCCGAGTTCCCCTGGATGTGGTGCCTCATGGCATAGCTGGGTCTCTACATCATGGACCCAGCAAAGGATATCAGCCAGCAGGCCAGGGATGAGATCTACTGGCTGTACCAGCTGCTGCTGCCCTGGAGCGGCAAGCAATCCCAGCGGTGCATTAGGACCTTATAGACATGAGCCCCCCTCATCTGAGACTGACCCCAGCTAGATGATGAGTTCATCTCTTCCCTCTGCATTAGGAGCGAATGTGAGGAAAAGTGCTAATGAAACCAAGTCTCTTAACCCAGAGCCCAGCTCTGTCACCCACCCTGTGGAAATGACCCCCCCTTGGGTCTGCCAGCTGGGCAGGGCGCAGGAGAGGAGCTGCTGGGAGACATGGAGGGAAAGGAGCCAAAGTGAAGGGAGGGGGCAGTAGCTTGGGCCACAGGGTAGGGACATCAGACTGGGGGTGGTGCAAGTTGGTACCGAGGGCCAGAACCTGATCCCGGTGGGAGTGGGAGGGTTCAGCATTTGGCCCCATCTTTATAGGGAACCAAGCCCAGAGCCTAAAGACTGTAGGGGTCACATGATTCCTGTGATGGACCCCCTGGATACTCCACCCCTGGAAGGAGCCCTGCTCTTTCATTGGGCCACAGATGCAGCAAAGGACTCGATCACTGCACTGCCACCAATGGGAATGGAAGGTAAACAGGCACCAAAACTGGAATGACAAGTTGGACCCATGTCTCTCTGTCTCCGAGGGCTGAGCATCCAAGAGGCCAGAGAGCTGTGGAGCAAGGATGGGCCCCAGGAGTCCCGGCTCCTGACCTATGTGAACACAGCAAAGTGGGGCAGCTGAGGGCACTTAGCCAGGGAATTGCATGAGCTCAGCACAGGAGCTCCCTGCAGCAGCTGCATCCTAGATCCAGGACAAGAGTCTGCTACTTATTCCCAGCTTGTGGAGTTCCTCTTTCAGCCCTGGGAGGGAAGCTAGTGCTGAAGTACCAGAGTTGGAGCCTTCCTAATAGCTGAGGTTTGTGTGTTACATGGATTCACAGTTATGTGGCATAAAGACAGTCCCTGGGAGGGTGAGTTAACACAGTATTGTATCTCTAGGGTCTTGGGTCCCAGTGCTGTCTCCCTGGCGGATACCTGAGTGTCATTACTGCACCATAGGAAAGGCTCATGGGAATGGGACCTGACAGAGTCACCTTGCCCTTGTCAGATTGAAGTTTGGATTCCCTGTGGAACAAACCCATGAGCTGCAGATGCCAGACCCAGTTACTGGAGAAATCACTCATGGGAGGACACTCAAATCTTGGGCTGTCAGCTCCAAAAGCCCCAGGCCTCTCGTGACTGAGCTCCAGGAGATCTCACTCCTGGGAGCAGTGGTAAGTCCCATATGGTCTCTGTCAGCTACACTTGAGAGCATGGCATGCTCTCACACAGACACATTCCTAATATGGTATGGGCCTTGCAATGAGTCCTGCCCAGAAAGAGCCATTAGAGCCTTTTGTAACCTCTGGGCCCAAGACCTGTCAGTGAAGGGTCTTCCCTGAATCCTGGGACTCCAAAGGGCCTCCAGGAGAACTAGCTGCCTTGGCCACAGTGGAGCTCTACCTGTCCTGTAAGGAAGCTATGGGGTGATACCCTTCCAGCCTGAGGATGTGGAGCTGAGCTCTGGACGTACCCAGAGAAGGTTGTCCTGGGACCTGGACAATGTTGTTTCCTGCAGGACGTTTCAACAATAACCATAGGTAGAGATCATGTCTTTTGTACTTCACTGATACCCTTTTCTGCTTTTCAACTCTACTTGTTCCAGGACAAACCAACCCTTCATCTTCCAGACTCCTGATTTCCTGCCATATGATGGCAGAATGATATGCATGCTTTTCCCCCACCCCCACCATTTTCTTAGGGGAATCTCTCTAGAGCAGTGGAGAAATGTCCTCTCCTCATAGAACCAAGCCCTCACTAATTCCACCAATACTGGCCTCATCTGAGCTGCTTTGTTTACCTGGGAGTGGGGTCATCTTCAGAAAGTCCTTTGTGTGTGGAGGTGGGGGCAGTAGTTTTCCCTTAAGAATCCCACCCTTTCTTTCTATGGTCTATCTAGGGTTCACCATCCAACATGAAAACAAACACCTAATGGGAGCTGATAGATTATCTTTGTGTCATATCCTCTTGTGGGTTTGTGATCGCCTGCTGCCCCTCCAGTGAGCAACTTTGTCACTTTGGATGGGCTATTACCAGCAGGAGAGTGAGTTTGTGTGTGTGTGGGGGGGGAGGGGGGCAGAGGGTGAGAAAACCTGGATTTGTGCTGGAAATGGCCCAACTTGATGATCACTTTAGATAAGCTATTACCAGCAGGACAGTGGGGTGGGAGGAGGTATTGTTTCATGATCTCTGTGTGTATATAATGTCTGCTGCAGTTTCCACGGTATGCATCCGATGAAGTGAGCTGTAGCTCACGAAAGCTCATGCTCAAATAAATTGGTTAGTCTCTAAGGTGCCACAAGTACTCCTTTTCTTTTTTCGAATACAGACTAACACGGCTGTTACTCTGAAACCCATCATCAAACAAGTATTACAGAGGTTAGGGGTGGCGGGACTCTCAATCGAAGCCAGCAAGTGCCAAATTGGAAGGGCTGCGGTGTCTTATTTGGGACTTAGAGTGGGGAGCAGAAAGCTAAGCCTGGAACCTGCAAAGGTGCAGGTGATCCAGGAGTGAGGTAGGCCCAGAACAAAGTGGTAGGTGAGGGCATTTCTAGGGACTGCAAGATCCTGGGAGGGGTGTCCAGGGTGTTCTCATCTAGGCCTAGGAGGACTTCAAGGATCCAGCATGAGATAACAAGAGTCTCGTGTGCCTAGACATCCACTGCTCTCGGTTGCATAGGAAACCTTGACTCACTCGCTGCCCTGCTTTTTGAATTTTCACACATTCCAACTGTCCCTATCACTGGTAAATCAAGTAAACGGTCCTTTCAATGGTTATATTCACATTCCCAACCGTCACTGGCCAAGTCAGTTAACCAGATCTTCCAACTGTCATCTTGAAAGTCCCTGACCCCTTCAGGCCTGACAGCTGCCTCAGGAAATTCACTTGACCATCCACCAAGTTTCTCTGTTAGCATCACCTCAGACTGGGTGTTTGCTAACTCTTCCAGCCAGAACATTTTGCTTTCACTCCCTCCTTTCTGCCAGAACTTCCCCTCCTGATATAATCCTGTTCCTGGCAGTGATAGTCCACCAGCGTTCTGTGGTGAAATTGTTTCCTGACAGGAAATCTCCTCCCCTGGCAATGTTGTCACACCATTGACCCCAAAATATTAAAACACAACATCACGCAAGTATATATAGGTCCAGTATATGATCCCTCTTGATGAACAGCTGACACATATACATATAAATATTAGGTGACTCTATCTGGTACCATTTCCGCCACCATCCAGTATTCATGCCTTGTCTCTTTTAGGCTTGGAGTTAAAAGGTTTTAGGCTTTTGTCCCCAGGAACTGGAAAACCCAGAGATAGAGTCTTGCATGTGGTAATTATTATGTAGTGTCACTTTGGGAAGTTGTAGTCAGGGGTCTAAATAACATAGCAGCACAGACCAGGATTAGTCTTAGAGAAAATAACAGATCGTGTTTATTATGCTAGGACTGGAACTGGAAGCATGAAAGAAATACTTTTATTCACAGAAACCGCTCATATTACCCTATCTGTTTTAAGACTAGTTGAGCTTCTTCGTTATTTACAAATATTCATGTCTGATGTGACCTCTCAGCACCAACCCTTGCTACTGGGGTACTAGGATGGCCTTGGAAGTCCCTCGCTTTCTCTGAGGAATCTCTCTCTTCCAAAGCTCTCCACCTCTGTGGGGAGCATCTGGGGCTCAGGACACCAAGTTGAGCTCTCCTCAGAGCTCTACTATCCCATCTTAAGTTAGCTCCCCTTTCCAGGCAAGTCTAGCCAGACTTTTACCTGACCCTCTGGCTCCCTGTGCCCTTTGAGGCCCTGTCATGTTCCCAGGTCCCTCCCCTCTTGAGGGAGGTGCGGTACCCTCACTGACGATCTTTAAATCAGCATTGGTGTTTCTGTAGAAGAGCTGCCCTAGGCACTGTGTTTGGGGGAAGCTTTATGACCTGTGCTATACAGGAGCTCAGGGGCACAATGGCCTCTACTGGCCTTAAGAGTTATGAATCTATAAGGGCTGCTCTCCAACTGTCTTCTTGACCCAACTGCCCGGAGACTCCACCCCCTCTGGTGATGTCACTGCTGGTGATGTCACCAGCCTCCGCACATCCTGTCTGTTGGATTTGATGTTTTAAAACCCTGTTGAGCGATTGCTGGTGTTGCATCCTGCATACCACTGCTCAGCTGGCAGCCTTCACCCAGGCAGGCCGCTGGCTGGATCACTACAGCCCTTCTGGTCTGGTTGCTCTGGACACACTGAAGAATATCGTGTGCTTTATGTATATCCCTTTGCTGCAGGAGTGAGACAGAAGCACATTTCCCCCTGCACTCATAGCAATTGCTCCCATGCTTGTCAGTGCCTGCTCTCATGACAATTTATTAAGTTTCTGCTATGAAACTTCATTAGCATGATTTACATCAGGGTTGCTTTAGGTTTGACTATATTGCAGCCTATAAAAATCCTCAGCCCTTTTTGTCTCAAGCCCCTGAGAGTCAGTGACAGGGACAGTACGGTTCTGAATAGCACACCCTGTAGTGCTAGTGCCCATCTTGCTCCTGGGTTGCTATGGCAACACAAAGACTCAGAATGGGCATAATCAGATTTTGTAGCACACAGGAGATCTTATGCAGTGGATCAGAAGTGTGTGGAATATGTAATCTGTAAATGTAAAATTCTCCCCACACATATAAGAGAAAAAATGAAGCAGGTTAGAAAAGCATAGAATCATAGATTCTAGGCCAGAAGGGACTACTGTGATCATCTAGTCTACCCTCCTGCATAGCACAAGCCATAGGCCTTCCGTAAAATAATTCCCAGAGCACATCTTTTAGAAAAAAACAGCCAATCTTGATTTAAAAATGGTCAGTGATGGAGAATCCACGACCCTTGATACATTGTTCTAATGGTTAATTACTCTCACCATTAAAAATGTACACCCTATTTCCACTCTGAATTTGTCTAGCTTCAACTTCCAGCCATTGGATTGTATTATACCTTTCTCTGCAAGATAGAATACTAAATATGTGTGCCCCATGTAGATACTTATATGGTTCACTGTTGGGTCATCTATTTTTCAAATCCATAGTCCAAAGGCTCGGCTGAGGATATATTTGTATTATGCACTACATAGTCTATATCTCTCCCACTTCAATACTGAGCGTACCTCCCTACCTTTCAAGCTGCTGGTGTGTGACACCAGCAATCAGAATGTGCGACACCTGTATTTTGTTGTGTGTTGCACCCTCACAGACTGATTATAATTTAAAAAAATATATAAACCTTGTTTTAAAGGATGTTTTAAAAAATCAAACACAGGTTTATTGAATTCACACAGTGAGAACTGAAAAAAAAATTCGCTCACATTAAACTATAACAACACACAAAGGTCAGCAGCAGGAGTTGAAGTCTGGCACTTCAAATCCTCAGGGATTTGGGAGGCTGGAGGGCAGATTTTGGATCTATGAATGAGCACATTTATAAATTATTTGTAGAAAATCTTTTGCTCAGAGCTGTGCTGTACAAGTTCAGGACCTCTGTGAGAATACAGACAAAAAAGAGAGCTAAATCTGTGATCATAATTTGTTTTGTTTAGGTGTCTGGAGCATTTTTGCCAGCCAGATCTATTATGATGTATACTGGGCCAGTCTGCTCTCCTCCATTTGCCAAATAAATCTTTAACAAAGGCAAAATGTATTAGTTCTAGCCTTTCAACGAAGCGGTGAGAGTTCACAAGAAAAGCTGCACTGTGAAAGAAAACAGGTCACCAGATTTAACATTCCTGCCATTTCTAAGGTAAAACACAAGCAGAAATTCCCCGGCAAGTTTTCCCTTAAAAAAAAATCATTTATCCATCACAAAGGAGCAAAAAAGGGTGCACCTCCCTCCCCCATTTAAAAAAAATAATGCTCTTTGCAGGTTACCTTTAAGTATACCTGTCCATGTGACGCTCAATATCCCCCCAGTTGAGAGGTGGGGGCAGGGAATCATTGAGTTTTGATTGGCACTTATGGCAAAAAACAAGCTACAGAGGAGACATGGCTGTTTCTAAAGACAGCGCCTAGTTTTTGGTTTCCAGACACTGTTGTTATGGTACAATTCAGTGTGTGTGGGCTTGTTTGATAACCAGCATTTTCATATCAAGCATGTAAATAAATATATACTGAATCAGTTGACATTCAGCCTAACACACAGATGGCCAGGGAGATAATAGGGTGATCATCCAGGTTGATTCTAGACATAGGCCTGCCCTGAACTGAAACTCTCAGATTATGAGTGCTGCAAACGCTGGAGATATTCAGATTCTCATTCAAACCATGGCTCTTATGGTCCCAATCCTGTTACTAGATTTGTGTAGGAGTCCTGTCTGTATCTCTCCTCTCATCCTCTTACAGAATCTTTACTGGGAAAACACTTCTCCCTGTAGCTTGCTAACTGCCAAAGATTTCAGTAGAAACCACTTCAAATTGCAGAGAAACAGCAGAGACCAAACTGAGGAGACTGACTAGTTTGTATAACTGAATAGTTCCTGGCAAGAGGTGAGTGAGTATTGAAATAGAGATCTCCCCTAGGGCATTAGTCATCATCTCCTATTTCCAATGTCAAGGTTGGGTAAGGCTGACTTTTGTCAATTTCTTGGCTTTGGTACTTAGACTGCCAGCCACCTCAAGGCCCATTTTATAGCTGGGGAACTGAGGCACAGAGAGGCTAAGTGAATTGCCCACGGTCATGCAGGATGTTTCTGGCAGGGCATGAACCTAAACCCAGGTACCCTGGGCAGTGCCCTAACCACCAGATCATCCTTCTTCTCTTTAGGATATTAGTGGTATCACAAAAGCAGCTCCACCTCTCTCTGTTGGACTGCAGTAGCAGTGTATAGCACCCAAACCAACACAAAGTGTGCACTCATCAGCACCTTGGCCCAGTGCTGCTATAGCCCCAAGTGATAAAAAGGATGCTAAAGAAACATAAACAGGAAAATCCCCCAGCCCCTCTAAACTTCAGGTAAATTCAGACTCAAATATGATCTGAATTTCACTGCTTAGTCCTCTCTCTATTCCTAAACTACAGAAGTAAGCAAAGTTTAGGTTCTTCCGAGATACGCACATTTTGCCCATTACCAACCCTCTGAGCCAACTATGATTTCTTATGGCTAAGCCCGACATGGTGTGACAAAGTGGGATTTGTTCATAATATTTTGTATGGATACTATGTGTGCCTGGACATTTGGTACCTGCAACTAACCAGCATGGATGGCCGATACCTCTGCGGGAAGCCAGCCTGTTGTGACCAGCTGAAGAACAAAAGATTGAGGAGGGGCTGTGAAGTGTGGGCCGGAAGCAAGACATGATTCTGGACTGGGACTAGAGAGGACTCTGGTCTGACCCAGATGGACTTTGCTATAACTTTCCGTTCTCTCTGTTACCTAAGGACTTTCTATGCTGTGTTCCCTTCCAGACATCGAATAAACCCTTCTCTTTTTACAATGCTGGCTGAGAGTCACCAGAGTAAGGAAGTTGGGATGCATTGCTCCCTTTGGGTGTGTAAGTCTCCTTCAGGTGTCCAACTCAGGTGGACTTGCTGCAGGGAGCTCATGGCGTGAAGCAGGGGTGCTGAAGGTTTGGTCTCAGGAGGCGGTGAAGCCCAGGGGCTTACCTCAGCGAGAGTATGACCTTAAGGGGGC
Organism: Lepidochelys kempii; assembly: GCF_965140285.1. Lineage (NCBI taxonomy): Eukaryota > Metazoa > Chordata > Testudines > Cheloniidae > Lepidochelys > Lepidochelys kempii. The sequence continues at coordinate 72,435,024 of NC_136390.1, read as the reverse complement.
TGATACACTCAGGGGATCTTCCCAAGGACTGTTCCAGAGCTGTGTGAGAGCACCAGACCTGTGGAGCCATGGTCTAATGGCTAAGCAGAGAGCTGGAAAAGAAATTTTTGGTTCTAATCCCAGCGCTGAATCTCATTTGATACATGGCCTTGAGCAAGTAATGTAACTGCCGTATGTTTCAGCTTCCTTATCTTTAAATTAGGAATAAGCAACTGTCCTGCAGCTAAGACACTGGATGAGGCCCTGAAGGTCTGTGTTCAATTCCTGGCTCTGCTACAGACTCCTTGTATGATTTAAATCAGAGCTGCCAGGGACTGGACTGGGGCCATAAAGAGAGGATGACATGGGTTACAAGGGACACTTTGAATGCATGTCAGCATGGCATGGGAAGGGGATTGTGTTTTCACTTGTGGTTAGGGTCCATCTGTGCACTATCCTACTGCTTGGTGGACTCTGTCTGCACTGTGCTTTGTATATGCAGGGCACTTGATAAGCATGAAATGTTGTTATTCATTATGGTACTACAGTGGGGATACTTTTCTGATGCCTGTAGCAACTGTGAGGTCACTGGACTGGGCTATTGCTCCCTTTCACCCACCCTACCTGCAGGTTTCAGGTAGGACTTCATTTGAGATCTGCAGCATTGGTGTAAAACAGTAAATTTCATTAGTGCAAGCCCCATTTTGCACTAGACCAGTGGGGCTACATTAGGGCGATGTGCACTAATACTACTGCATTGATGTAGTCACACTAGTGCAAATACCTCTAGTTTAGACAAACCCAAAGACAGATCACTTGGTACTGTAAAAAGGCTTTCAGATACCAGAATGCAATCTCAGCACTCCTCCAGGCTAAGCCATGACTCATTTGCTTTGAACATCAAGGGGATTATCAAATGGAAAAAAAATGTCAATATTAAACAGGGCAGCACCTGCTGCTCAGAGCAGACACATCACATTGCACGTTACAGAACAATTCCCTTGCAGGCTGGGGAACAATTACTATCCAATTAGAACTGGGGATGACATCACCATCCAATTTAAACTACTTAAAATTAAACTGAGAGTGAATCAGCAAAAAGGGTGGGTGGGATTCAAACAGAAAGTGAATCCTTCTACTTCTAGCCCTCCGTTATCCTCGCTATGCTGTCATCATCCATAGATTTTGGAATGTTTAGATGTATTTAAGCATATCTGAAAGTGTCAACTCCTGCCTAGAGATTAATCATTGCTAGACTTTGGTGCACTTATGCTGGTTCTCTCCTGGTTTTGCGGAGGGAGTTGAAGGTGGATCTTTGCTTAGGAGGGCACTAATACAACTCACTGATAAGCGAAAGGCCTTGCTGCAGCACTACATGGCAGGACTGAGCACCCTGTCTCCCTGGGATCCTAGCTACTGCCTGGCAGAGAGCAATGAAATATAGGTGGCTCTTGTTATGGCCCCTCATACACTGCTCATTCCTCTGCCATGAATTCCAGGGCAATGGGCATCAACAGCAATTCTAAAATGGCCTCTTCTGGGCTTGATCCCCACTGGTGGCAGGGGTTCTGCAATTGCCTCACCTGGGCCCCAATCTTTTCTGCTTCTCCCAGGCATGATCACCCCAGGAAGCAGAGATTCTGACATGGCCTCTGTGACCCAACTGGCAGAGGGCACAGGAAGGCACGGAGTTTTACAGGTCTTCCCTGGGTCAAATGGTAGTATGTAAGGAGTACCAAGAGCCAGTAACCATTGGTCATCATCATGATGAAGCATCTATACTAGAATTTGTGTTCTTAAAGACTAGAAGTAAAAGGTCATCAGCAGATGACAGGCCTTAGATAGGTTCTGTTCAGGTGGTGGGCGGGAGGGAGGCATAGGAGACGTTTATCTCTATCTGCTCAGTGTGTACTGTGTGTCTCATAATGTCAGTCTATTTGCATATGGAGAAACCAGCTAATCAAGACTTCATAATCAATAAGAGATGATAAAATCTACAGGAAGGCACACACAGCAGGAGGGTGCCTGGTTTATGAATAAAGAACAAAGGATATATCTTTGATATATCTGGGGTTAGCAAAGAGTCTTCTTCACCTAAGAGCAAGCTGGCAGTGTTGGCCTCTGAATGGAAGGTCACAGCCAACCCGTAAGTCTCTTTGGGTGAGCAATATTTAGTTAGACATGAAAATATCTTGTCAATTAAGTCTAAGCTCTAGAATGCATGTTAGCCTTTTATTTTACATATAACCTTTTGTTTCCATTACTTCTACTTGCTATTATCTGAATCTCTGTTCTTTGTTTAATAAACGTATGCTTCTTTTCTCTATAACCATATCTAAAGGCTATGAGTTGAGTGGATCAGTGATCTGAGGTCAAACTGGTAAGCTGGGATTTACTATTCCTTTGGGAGTAGCAGATCTGTGAATTCTGGGAGTGTCCAGTGGAATAGGGACTGGACAGGCCAGGGGGACGCTCAAACAATGTGCCTATTGCTTCCCTGCAAAGGGACAGTGGTTTGCTTACAGGGCTGGTGCTGGGTCAAGTGACCCCAGCTGTCTGGGACTGAGACTCCTTCCACTGGCACAGCTCCCTGTTTTGAGATGTGAGCTGTGCTCAGCTCATTGTGCTGCATCGGGTCACTCTGAGGGGGAAATGTGTCTGAATGTGCTGCAGAATTACATTTCCTCAGGGTAATGATAAATCAGCCAGTGGCTGATCAGCATCACTCAGGCTGCGTTTCGATCCTGATAACGTGGACAGATAGATCCAGCTCTGCTCCTACACAGCTGCCCCCGTATTATCCTATAAGTAATGTGCAGTGGCTATATCTGTGTCCATTGGAACATGCAGGCCATTTATCGCGGGGCATGTAAGCAGTAACACTGAGTGATAATTCCCCAAGCAACAGAGGATTTGCTGCATCTCCCTGTGACAGAAGTGATGATAGATTCCACAGCTGAGTCTCTCAGGCAAATCTTGCTTGGAAAGAATGGGAAGGAAAGGGGGGGGTGCTAAGCTTCAAGTCCATGGAACAAAGCCAAGGACAGAGGGCAACAATGAAACCAAATCACCAAAGAGCGATTGCTGCACAATGTCTTTCCTCATTTCTGTTCTGGCATCCGGCCCTGGGGAATGCACACATCCCCCCCTTAGCCCTCATCTATCATTGGTTTAACTTAAAGGGTTTTCAATGGACATATGGTGCGACAATCCTGCCATCATGGGGTGAGATTGCAACTTGAGTAGACATACCTTTAATCTAGCTAGCTCAGGTGCCAGGGCAGGGAAGTCATGGAAGCACAGGCTTCCACATAGCTTACCCCCAAAGTAATTACTCAGGTTTCTTGGTGGGCTCATACAGCTGAATCCTGTACTGCTGCAGCCTCACTGCTCTGGTACGCATGGTAGCTACACTAAAGCTAGTTCAGGTATGGCTACACGAGCTCCAATCACACCTATGATTCCAGTGTAGCCATACCCCTAGTTATAGACTGGTACAAAGCACTGCATGCACATGCTTAGCTCAGTTGAAGGGTGGTTCCTGACATAGGCAATTCTTTTGGGGCAAGGTTTTCTCACTATACTTAGAAAACTATAACTAAACCAAAAGAGTGTATCCACATCACTTTGCCTAAACTGGCTCAAGTGCCCTTCCCCCATGAATCATAGTGTCCACACAGCACTGCTCGTTTTCAAAATAAGCGCACTGCCTTCTGTGCTGGCATCCCAGGATGCAACAGTTGTTGCTAGGCTCTGCATTCTGGGATTTTTCTCAGTGCATTATGGGCTAGCTACTGGAATGAACTGAAATTCTGAGACTTGGTTCAAGCTTGAAAACTCCCATGATGCCTTTCCCAATATCTCATAATTCATCTTGTGTTTGTGAGCCAGCACTGCGTTGAACTGACTTCAGCTAAACTGCGTTCACTTGGTTTAAACTGAAATAAGAGAATTCACACAGCTTCCTGCACTGGTTTAGTTAGGCCAGTTTAAAATAATGTCTTACATTGAACCTGTGCAATTCTGCATGTGGACAGGTACTTTAAAAAGGATGCAGTGGAAAAATAAAGTGCACTGATTATTTTTGGTTTGAAGCACAAAATTGTGGTGTGGGTTAATCAGGAGCAGATGAGGTGATAATGTGAAACACTGATATACAGTTTGAGACCGCTGGCTAATTCATGAGCTGTAAATCCCACTCTGAAGCCACACAATCGCACAAACTCTCTCTCTCACTTCCACCTATGCATGTGGCAAGTTTTACTGGCCCCTGAAATGGGTGTTTAGCACAGCATTGGCTTGCTCAGTGTAGAATAATAGATTGTAAGTGACATTAGTATTGGTAGGAGCAGCAAAATTGACATCTGCTTTGCTGGAGCTTTTATAGACATCTTGCTTTTCGGTCAGGATAGGACTAATTTCCATTTCATTGAGAACTTCAAAAAAATACTTGGACAAATGCTAATGCTCTTGGTCCTTCCTCAGGCAAAACCTCCACAAGTGGCAACAGGCATTATGCCATCATAAGGACTGATTGAAGACTAGGGGTCAATACTGCAGAAGAAGTGGCTGGAAATGGATATGTTAACAAAGGATGAGGCCTAGGGCCTGTGTCCACAAACCAAAGTGAGCCAAGCTACTGGAACTATCCCAGCGTTACCTGCTCATTGTCTCTGTGTGCTGTACTGTATTTTCTTTTTCTTTGGCCTCATGGAGTGTAAGTAGGCCTTTCTCTTAAAAGGGCAAGGATGGTAGATGTGGGTGACAAGTCATTAAATCTCTCTGCACCTTAGTCCCCAGTCTGTGAAATGGGGATAATAAAAATGCTTATGTTGGCCATTCAGAGTGTAAGCAACTTGGGGAAGGAAGGAACTGGCTCTTGCTCTGTATTTGTACAGCACCCGGCAAAATGGGGCCTTTATTGTGGCAGGGGCCTCCTGGTGCCAATGCAATCCACAGGATCAGCACACTGTGGTTCTGTAATTGTGGAAACTGTCATTTCCTGAGATGCTGCAAAGTTGGCTTCTGCCTCTCTGTGCCCTACCAGTGTAATGCAGACAGTCCCCAGTCGTCAGCAGGCGGAATCAAACCTAGGAGCTCTAGAGCTAAATGCATAAGCCTCTACTGCATGAACTAAGAGACCCTATAAAAAGAAGATCTTTTTATACACACAAAGCATGAAAGAATGGGTGTTTATCTTCTATACTTTCCACAGTATGCATCCGATGAAGTGAGCTGTAGCTCACGAAAGCTCATGCTCAAATAAATTGGTTTCCTCTAAGGTGCCACAAGTCCTCCTTTTCTTTTTGCGAATACAGGCTAACACGGCTGTTACTCTGAAACCTGTCATTAATCTCTATGTGGTCACTAGAGGGGGGCAGAGCACCACACCCAAGAGTTCTGTGGGTTACACTAGCACCTGCCTCTTGTTCTCCAGCTTCTCCCCAACAAGGGCTAGTTAAATGGATGACTAAAAGCTCCCTGCAATGTCCCATTGGCCCAGGCAGCCGGCGTTCAGAGCTGGCACTCCCTTTGCAAGCAGGGAGAGTCAGCCATGTAAGATGACAAGCCTGGCTGCCTGAAGAACAGCCCAGCCATGGATCCTACCTATCGCACTGGGTGAAAAATCTACCTACAATCCTTTAGGACAGCGGCCTCACTCCTTGGCATAAACACTGGCATAAATACTGCCAAATTAAATGTAAAAATATAATAAGAAAAGCCAAAAAGGAGTTTGAAGAATAGCTAGCCAAAAACTCAAACGGTAATAACAAAATGTTTTTTAAGTACATCAGGAAGTCTGCTACATAACCAGTGGGGCCCCTGGACGATCGAGATACAAAAGGAGCACTTAAAGAAGATAAAGTCATTGCGGAATAACTAAATGAATTCTTTGTTCAGTCTTCACGGCTGAGGATGTTAGGGAGATTCCCAAACCTGAGCTGTCTTTTGCAGGTGACAAATCTGAGGAATTGTCACAGATTGAACTGTCGCTAGAGGAGGTTCTGGAATTAATTGATAAACTTAACAGTAACAAGTCACGGGGACCAGATGGCATTCACCCAAGAGTTCTGAAAGAACTCAAATGTGAAATTGCAGAACTATTAACTATTGTAACCTGTCCTTTAAATCAGCTACTGTACCCAATGACTGGAAGGTAGCTAATGTAACGCCAATATTTAAGAAGGGCTCTAGAGGTGATCCTGGAAATTACAGACCGGTAAGTCTAACGTCCGAATCGGGCAAATTAGTTGAGACAATAGTAAATAACAAAATTGTCAGACACATAGAAGAACATAAATTGTTGGGCAAAAGTCAACATGGTTTCTGTAAAGGGAGATCGTGTCTTACTAATCTATTAGAGTTCTTTGAGGGGGTCAACAAACATGTGGACAAGGGGGATCCAGTGGACATAGTGTACTTAGATTTAGCAGAAAGCCTTTGACAAGGTCCCTTACCAAAGGCTCTTAACGTAAATTAAGTTGTCATGGGATAAGAGGGAAGATCCTTTCATGGACTGAGAACTGGTTAAAAGACAGGGAACAAAGGGTAGTAATAAATGGTAAATTTTCAGAATGGAGAGGGGTAACTAGTGGTGTTCCCCAAGGGTCAGTCCTAGGACCAATCCTATTCAACTTATTCATAAATTATCTGGAGAAAGGGGTAAACAGAGAGGTGGCAAAGTTTGCAGATGATACTAAACTGCTCAAGATAGTTAAGACCAAAGCAGACTGTGAAGAACTTCAAAAGATCTCACAAAACTAAGTGATTGAGCAACAAAATGGCAAATGAAATTTAATGTGGATACATGTAAAGTAATGCACATAGGGTTATTTTTTCCAAACTATACATACAATATGATGGGGGCTAATTTAGCTACAACTAATCAGGAGAAAGATCTTGGAGTCATCGTGGATAGTTCTCTGAAGACGTCCACGTAGTGTGCAGCAGCAGTCAAAAAAGCAAATGGGATGTTAGGAATCATTAAAAAAGGGATAGAGAATAAGATGGAGGAATATCTTATTGCCCTTATATAAATCCATGGTACGCCCACATCCTGAATACTGCGTACAGATGTGGTCCCCTCATCTCAACAAAGATATACTGGCATTAGAAAAGGTTCAGAAAAGGGCAACTAAAATGATTAGGGGTTTGGAACGGGTCCCATATGAGGAGAGATTAAAGAGGCTAGGACTTTTCAGCTTGGAAAAGAGGAGACTAAGGGGGGATACGATAGAGGTATATAAAATCATGAGTGGTGTGGAGAAAGTGAATAAGGAAAAGTTATTTACTTGTTCCCATAATATAAGAACTAGGGGCCACCAAATGAAATTAATGGATGGCAGGTTTAAAACAAATAAAAGGAAGTTCTTCACTCAGTGCACAGTCAACCTGTGGAACTCCTTGCCTGACAGGCCTTAAAAGAGAACTGGATAAATTCATGGAGGTTAAGTCCATTAATGGCTATTAGCCAGGATGGGTAAGGAATGGTGTTCCTAGCTTCTGTTTGTCAGAGGGTGGAGATGGATGGAAGGAGAGAGATCATTAGATCATTACCTGTTAGGTTCACTCGCTCTGGGGCACCTGGCATTGGCCATTGTTGGTAGACAGGATACTGGGCTGGATGGACCTTTGGTCTGACCCAGTATGGCCGTTCTTGGGTCCTGGCTATTGTCTTGAACGTCCAGCTCAGCACTTCCTTCTCTCACATGTGACAGGGAGCAGGGATCTTACAGCCAGCTTCAGTGGCGCCTCTCTCTGGGTCACCCAAGGGATCCCATGCAGCCCAGCTAGCCAGTCACCACTTCTGGCTAGCTCAAGCTAACAATGGAAATGGGCCTCTGGGTATATTTCAGCATTGCCACCTCCAGGCAATCAAAATTCATGAGTCAGAACTCAACAACAACAACAACAATAAAAATAAAAATACAAGATTGGTTTAAAAATAATGAAATTAAAAAATATCAGACATTGGCCTCTTTTTATTTGCCTTCAGGTTTCTAAGCCTTTTGGATTCACTCGCTTCATATTTTCAAGCTTTTCTCCACAACCATGAGAGCAAGAGACTTACTTATTTCTTTAAAAGAAAGCCAAAATTCTCCCCTAATCACCTGACTTCAGGAGCTTGGGCTTTAAGAACACCACCAAATATTGTGAGACTTATGCTAACATTGTGAATATGGGTGCTCTGATTGGTCCGCTGCCCAAATCTTGTATTGAATCCCAGTGCCTTCTGGGAAAAATCAAGGCAGCTACCCCAACCTGCATTGACATGGGATAGAGCATAGAATGGAGGCCAGAATCTGCAGGCATGCTCGGCCTGTACAAGCATAGCCAAGTTTCCAAAGAGCTTAGCTCTTTTAGAGCCTTAATTAACAGGCTAGATTTTCAGAAGAATGCAACTCATTTGGTGTGGAGCCCTCTTTTCTGCTCAGATAGTGAAAGAGTGCTGGGCACTTGAAAATCTAGCCCTGAGCTCTTTTGAAGATCTGCCCCCATGTGTTTATGGGATATCTTTGATAGGTCTTTTAACCTGTTCTAACCCTTACACCTTCTTGACTATCATCAAACAAGGTACTCTCCTTGGAAGTGTTGCTCCTGGGGGTGACAGCTCACTGTAACATAATCCTCTGTGGTACCATCTGATATAACACAGAGAGGCCACATGACCCAGCAAAGAGAGTGCTACCTCAGCTTGTGGGAGATGTAGGATCAATGCCCTCCTCTATGAGAATTCCTGTGTCACCTTGGGCAAGTCACTTAACCTCTCCGTGCTTCAGCCCATCTGTAAAATGGGACTAATCACAATGCCCTGCCTCCGATGGGTGTTATGGTGGTAAATACGTTAAAGATTATCAGGTGCTCAGATACTACAGGAATAGCACCAGACAAGTGCCATAGAAAGCTGATTTTGTGACCTTTCTGCCCACACACCCTGCTGTCAATGACAGACTGGCATGCACAAAGATTTGCAGATTGCTCCATATCCTTTGAAAAACTGTCCCTAAGCGACCAGAGTTAGGGCACTGTGAAAATTCCTCCCTTAAACGCTAAGAGTTTCACGAGGGAGAATTCCTAGAACTTTTTACCTTAAGCTTGTACACACAGGTTTTAATTTCTGAAGCCCAGGCACTGAGGCCGGCAGTTGGGACACTCACGTTGGCAGCTGGCTGCTAGTTATTCCAGTTTGACGAAGGTGAGTACTAATTTGACATATCATATGTGGCACTGGGCATCTAACATAGGTGCCCCAATTTGCACATCTGGCTCCTCATCATTGTGCAGTCAACTCCGGCAGTAGGTTGCAGCAAGACTCATTGCAGAATGACAACTTTCACTTTGGTAAATTACGTGAACAAAGGCAGAGCTTTGTTCTTTTGTCTGTGCCTGCTCAAGTCAAGCAAATGCTTTGTTCTTCCCATGGAATTTCATGAGCTGAGGAGAAAAAAAAAAAAAAAAAAAAGTGTCAGACCCAGTGAGAGCAGCAATGGAAACAGAATACCAAAAAATGAAGCTCTTCTGAACAACCCAACCTAGCACATCAAAAATCTTGTGTCCTCTTGCCTTTCAGTGTTATCTGTGATGGGCTTCTGGGTTTTGCTTTGCCTCAATGTCTTGGCAAAGCCAAATTATTTCACAGCGTTTGCCAACATTTTTCTTCCGCAAAATATCTCCTTTTGCCACTGAATCTCTGTATTTTTGGAGGAATTTTTCATTTCCACACAGCTGCAGCTCTGACTCAGTCTTTGGATCAACTGAAAGGTGGCCTGACCAATGGAAGGCCTTGATTTGGTTTCAAGGCATCGGAAATTATTAAATAGGGCTGAGATGTGAGATGAGCAAAGTATACGTCTGGCATCTATATACTGCAGTGAGGCGTGCATTAGGAAGGCCATAACTTAGATATCTGCTTCTCATTATATGAGCAGGGTTTGGGATATCCTGAGGTTCCAGGTGGATTAATAATATTTATATCATGGTAGAAAGGCCCCAGCCGAGATAATGGCTCCATTGTGCTAGGTGCTATGCATACATATAGCTAAGAGATAGTCCCTACCCCAAAGCTATGGAGAGAACAGAATGTCATTATCTTCTGATGACAGATGGGGTATAAAGGCACAGATTTTTAAAGGGATATAGGTGTTGCTGCACTCAGCATCGCAAGGCCTAAGTGAACCTAAGTTAGGTCAAGGGCCAGCGACCATAGTATTTAATAAGGTTTTTCATGTCCACCCTTCCCTCCTTCTGCCAATGGTGCATGTCCTCACCAGAAGCACTTGCACCGACTTAAGTGGGGCAGTATGGTGGAAAGACCCACACCAGGGTCACAGCCAGAGCTGTCAGCCCTGTACTGGGCTCTCAACTGGTGCCCCCGCCCTGGGGCTGTCAGCCAACAGGTGCAGTAAGTAATGTAGCGTTGTCACAGACACCGCATCGTGCTAACTACATCGACCTAGGCACTACATTGACCAGGGCTTTGTTATTGTGAGCACTAGAGCTCCTCTTTCCCCATGGTTTGTGAGTGCAGGCATTGCTTAAAAAGCTCCACAGGCATATTGTGTGGCTGCTTTTTCCAGGCTCTTTAATGAGCTCATTGATATGGGGCTCCTATTTAAAGTATTCCAAAAAGCGAGAAAACAAAGCACAAACATCAATTTTTTTGTTTGTTTTGAGGAGATAATGGATATTACTCTGCTTTTTGTGTGTGTGAGAAAATGTCAAAGCTCTTGGGTTTGTTCTGTGAAACTTTTCCCACACAGCTCTGTTAAATGTCCAGTGTCTGTCATGGACAAAGGGCTCCTAGAAGGCACCGTCAGCACCATAATTTCTTATGGAGAAGAAGAGGTGACTGGGGGCTGTGGATATGGCTTAGACAAAGGGAACTCTTTGGTGACACAGGCCCACATTCTGGCCTGCAGTGGGGAAAAGGTGGGAAAGGGCCCTGGAAACACTCATATTGAGAGAAAGTGAAAAGAGTGAGACATTTGTATTAGAGAAGATGAAGAGGGGCCATGAGGAAAAAGTACAGATTAATGAGTAGGATAGAGAAGGGAGATGGAGCACTCCTGTTTTCCCTCTATCCTAATTCAAGAACAAACAAAAAGGGGGGGAATTTCTTTACGGGATTTCTTTGCTCCACCAAGAATGTGGCTCTTAGAACTGCAACTGCCAATGCTGGGGGATGCTGCTAAGGTGGATCCACTGGAAGCTAAAGGAAGATTGTGAAAAGAGAGAGGGAACAACGAGATTACTGACAGCAGGTTGCTTTTCCATTGCACAAAAATCACATGTTTTACAAGGACCTTGTCTCCTTACCTGTCTGTAAACGGTCTTTCTCACTCTGGCACTGCCTAAACTAGCCTCCTGCATTAATGGAAACCCTTAACCATAGTTATAGCAGAAGGGCCAAGTGACAGAGACCCTGATTTACTAAAGCACTTAGAGTCAGACTTTCAAAAGGCATTTAGGTGCAACAGGCTGGATTCTGGTTCAAGAAAGCCTGTGTAGATCAGATATTCACACTAAGGACCATCACCAAAGAAAGTATAGAATGGCAAGCACCACTCTTCATTAATGTCATTGATTTTCAAGAGACATTTGACAGCCTGCACAGACATACATCGTGGAATATTCTTCAGTGCTATGGAATCCCAGCTAGAGTAATCAACATCATTAAGGTGATGTAAAGTGCTTTGTAAGGATGAAAAACCAGACAATAGAGTGGTGCACTGTGGACATTAGTACAAAATGGGGCTAAATTTTATCTCCACTGTTTGGCATCCCCATGGACTGGATAATGTATTAGCAACACAAACAATGAGCTTGGATAGAGGGGCAATACCTATGAAATCTAGATTTTGCTGATGATATTTCACCACTGAGCGACACCCACAAAAAAGTTACAAACAAAAGGCAGACAATATGGCAAAAATAGGAGGCCAAGTAGGACTCAAAATTAGTTATGCTAAAACAAACGTCCTTGAAACCCAGAGATCAAGCAGCAACATCACATTAGAAGGCAAAAATCTCAAGCAAGCAGAACTGTTCATCCACTGGGGCAGCACCATTTTGGCCAATGGAGACCACAAGAAGGAAATGAGCTCTATGATTGGCAAGGCATCCTCAGCATTTACTAAATTCAGCACCATATGGAAATCAAAACACCAGAACAAAACTGAGAATTTTCAATTTAAATGTAATCTTGGTGCTAACATACAATGGCAAGCACTGGAGATCTACTAAAATGTTAGACAGAAAACTGGGTGCCTTAAAAAAAAGAAGTGCCTAAAAAGGATTCTGGGCATCAGTTGGAAAGGCTTCATCATCAACGAAGAGATCTGAGAAATCACCAACTAACGCAGGGGTCGGCAACGTTTCAGAAGTGGTGTGCTGAGTCTTCATTTATTCACTTTAATTTAAGGGTTCACGTGCCAGTAATATATTTTAACGTTTTTTAGAAGGTCTGGCTCTATAAGTCTATATATTATATAACTAAACTATTGTCGTATGTAAAGTAAACAAGGTTTTCAAAATGTTTAAGAAGCTTTATTTAAAATTAAATTAAAATGCTGACCTTACGCCACCGGCCTGCTCAGCCCGCTGCTAGTCTGGGGTTCCATTCACCTAGCCCGGCAGCAGGCTGAGAGGGGCCTGCAGCCGGAACCCCAGCTGGCAATGGGCTGGCAGCCAGAACCCCAGACCAGCAGTGGGCTGAGTGGGGCTGGCGGCCGGGACCCCAGACCGGCAGTGGGCTGAGCGGCTCAGCCCGCTACTGCTCAGCGGTTCCGTCCGCCGGCTCCTGCCAGCCAGGGTCCCGGCTGCTGGCCCTGCTCAGCCCACTGCCGGTCTGGGATCCCGGCCCTGCCCACATAGAGTGGGTACCTACCTTCTCCCTGGTTCTAGCCCATTCTCTTCCTCTCTCTCTCTGCACTGAGCTGAGGGTGGGAGTGCACTGAGCACAGGGCTGGGGGTGAAGGAGCAGGCTGGGGGTTGGGGTGTAGGTTCTGGCCAGGAGCTAAAATGAGGGAGGGGGCTCAGGGTTGGGCAGGAGGTTTGGGTGTGGAGTGCTTACCTGGGTAGCTCCCGTTTGGTGCTCAGGGTGGGGGTGAGAATGTGGGGGGTGCAAGAGTCAGGCATGGGGTGTGGGGGGGCTGGGTATGTGTGGGGGTGCAGGAGTGAGGGCAGGGGGCTGGGGGTGTATGAGGAGGGTGCAGGAGTCAGGGCATGGGGTGTGGCAGGGCTGGGTATGTTTGGGGGTGCTGGAGTCAAGGCTGGGGTCATGGGGGGTGCTAGGGTCAGGGCAAAGGGCTGGGAGTGTGTGTGTGTGTGTGTGTGTGGGGTGGTGTAGGGGTCAGGGCACAGGGTGTGGGCTAGGGTCGAGAGGGTGCCCCCAGCCCCGAGCGGTTCATGGCAGGGGGTTGGAGGGGATATGCCCTGATTCCATACGCATTCCCCAAGGCCCCGTCCCCACCTCATCTCTGCCTCCTCCCCAGAGCAGCGAGCTCGCTGTGGCTCCACTTCTCCCCCTCCCTCGCAAGGGCCATCAGCTGATCGGCAGCAGGGAGGGAGAGGAGGAGGGGCAGGATCCCAGCATGGTGGGGGAAGGGGAACTTGCCTGCCCTGCTGCAGCAGCCGGCAGGACCAAGCTTCTTCACCCTGCCCCCATGGGGGGCGGAGAAGAGCAGGCCGGGGTAGGCAGGATTTTTAATGGCTTGCTGCTGCCTGTTGGGGTCCCGGCCTGGGTTCGGCAGCGGGCTGAGTGGGGCCGGCGGCTGGGACCCAGCTGGCAGCAGCGTGCCATTAAAAATCGTCTTTGGCATGTGTGCCATAGGTTGCCAACCCCTGAACTAATAGCTTTTTTCTACCACAATGAGAAGGAAGCGCTGGTGCTTTGGATATTTTGGACATGTGCTCTGGATGACAACACACAAACTTCCCAAATGAAGCTGTCAAGTGGAAACCAACTGATGTGAGGAAACAAGGGCACCCAAGAGAAATCTTAAGAACCCTTAGCAGGAAAGGCAGAATAGTTGATCTCAACTCCATAGAGCAAATGGAAGCAGCAGCAAATGAGAGGAATGGAAGAGACTGCTCTCCACCTTGCGCACCAACATGGGAAAGATGTTTAAAAAAAATGCAGAGGTGCCTAGCGGGCTTTTCAAATGCTAGGTTAGGTAAACACAGGTTAGGTGCCTAACTCCAATGGGAGTTGAAATCAATGGAAGTTCGGTGTGCAACCTGCCAGGCACTCTTGGAAATTTCACTAGGTGACTAACTCTATTTTTAGGCACCTAAATACCTTTGAAAAACTGTCCCTTAAGCACATGCTTAACTTGAAGCATGTAAATAATCCTATTGGCTACACTGAAAATGAAGTATTGTGCTCAGACACTATGCAGAGAAAGGATGCAATTGTTGATGAGCTTAATGTGAAGTATATTCTTAATTGCTTTGCTGAATCGGGACCTGAATGGACATGGAGCACAAAATCTCCTCTTTCACGGGACCCCACCAAGCCAAGTTTAAAGCACTTTGGCCAGGCGATGTGTTAAGGAGTCTCACCATGGCCTAGGGAAATAGGTCAAGTTTGAAAACATCTTAGCTGATTGTGACTAATGGCCAGACACAGAACTTGGGTAAGTCTTTCTGACGTAGGGTCACAACTGAGGTGACAGAGAGGTGGCAGTCTCCTAGGATAGCTTCAAGTGTGATGGCTTCTTTTTCAAAGAGCTTGGCCAGTACACAATGTTTAGGAAAGGGCCCAGGCCTGGATTACATCCATATAGAGTTCTTACTTCACATAGGCCCAAAAGCTGGGAGTTTTTGGTTCCTCAACCAATGTTTCCAGGACAACTGCATCTCAAAAATCTGGTGCATGGCAAAGGTTGTATCATTCCAAAACCAGGAAAGAGCTACTGCCTCATCTCTTTCATTTGTGTCACATACACAATTCTGATGCGCATCAATGAGGTTCTTGAACTACAAATGGCCTTTGTTCAGGCTGGCTTCAGATGAGGACAGCTTACCCAAGATTAAGTCATCCACCTAACACAAGACATTGAAGATACCATAGAGAAGGGCAAGAAAGTTGGTGCTATTCTGGTGGGTTTGTCAGCTGCATATGACAACCGTCTGGCATGTGGGGCTGAGCATCAAGTTGTTGCAGGTGATTCTTTGGAAATCCATGGTGCTGTTCATTATGGAAATGATAGAAAATCAGATCTTCACCTTGCAAGCCGAAGACAAAGTCAGCCAATTTAGGTGTCTGTGTAATCCCACAAGGATTCAGTCTAGAGCCTCTTCTTTTCAACCTATATACTTATGACTTAAATACTAAGGCCAATAGGTTCTTATTGTGACAAACTGGGAATTGTATTAATGTTTTGTATGAATAATGCGTGTGCCTTGGTTTCCCCTATGTGTTGCACAAGTATCTAGGTGGTGGGACAAGGGTGTGTGATCATTAAAGAGACCCCTATAGGGAGGTGTGACTACTGTCTTGCTGCCTGGGCCCAGACAATGGCTGGACACTCTGTATCCTGGCAAGAGCCAGCCAAAGGAGTCAGAGGACAAAGAGAGAGGTGGAGGCAAGCTGACCAGTTTGCCCATGAAAGAGACAAAGGATGGAGGAGGGCAACTGCGCGTGGGCTACTGGAAGCTGGTCAGTCTCCTGTTTTGGGACTCGGAGCGGGGGAGGGGGTCAGGGCTCTGGATCCCTCCCAAGATGGGCTTTGCTGAATGTTCCTACTGTCTGTGCTCAGAACTGTTCTATGTTGTGTTCCAGATGACTAATAAACCCTTCTGTTTTACAATGCTGGTTGAGAGTCACTGCTGACTTCAAAGTTGGGGGTGCATGGCCTTCTGGCTATGCCAACTCTTCTGCCAATACAAGCTGCATGTACACGAGGAGGGTTAGTGGGTATAGCTGTCCTGCCAACCTTTTCTAGTGTTGACATGTCCGAGAGATCAGACTTCCAAGACATATTAGCACCTATTAAATTCATTCAGAATGTCATTTGGCAGGATATTATCAATTCGATTCAGAGGAGCAAGCCACAAGATATAGGGCAGTCACGATTACAGCTCTTTCTTGTTAATGTTGTGATGTTTCTCTTTTTAATTTGGAAAGAAAAGCAAGCAGAAGAGTGAGGCGAGTAAGAAACAAAGGAAAACGGGGTGCCTGTGAAAGAGAGTGAGAGATCATGTAGCTACTGACAAACCTATTTATGTCAAAGGCACATAACTCACCACACACTGATACAGGGTCTGAAAGCTGCTTCTCCAACACTTATTTCCTGCATGACAAAATGCTAAGCGAATGCAGATTAAGTGTCACCATTAAGGATAATTTGTGACCACATGGGGCTGGAAATAAAAATCCTTTGTATGGCTTCATCCACTGCTATTGGGTGTGTGTTTTCCGTTCATCTGCGTTCCCCTAGGAAAATGAAAAATACTTTTAAGCACAAGACTAGTTGGGGGGAGAAAATAATTGCTATGTCTGAAAACAGTTACTATGGTAGCAGTGCTCTTCTCGCTTCTCTAGTGAAGAGTTGGGGACCAGTGTTCCTTTTGTCAGACGGACACCGGCACACATTTAAATGCTAATGTTTGTGTTAACTGTGTCTGCCTAACCTTGAAGCATCGGTGGCTGGGAGGGGGGAAGAAATAGCTTCCGAAAAAATTGGGCTCTCTCCTTAAATTTCCATCTGGACAGGTTTGGTGAACTCTGTATCTCAGCTGAGTTTAAAGGTTACTCCTGTGCTTGCTAGTCAGTGTGGTCTTAAGGACTTGTTTATGGATCACTGACCATTTGTGCTGTGTAACTGACAAGCAGAACATTTTTTAATGTCTGTTCCTTCCAGCTCATCTGATGTAGTGCCGTTTCTTAGAACAGCCCCTGAAATCTCTCTTATCAAATCAATTTAAACAATGGGAAAGATTCTGCCTTCAGTTATTTAGCTGTTAAAATATTTCTCTTACCTACTTACCAAATGAAGTCTTCTTCTCCAAGTTTTAAAGCAGAGCAAAGCTGTTTGGGCATTTTAGTGTGAAAGAAGAGGGTGTGAACAAGATGAGCATATTATTATGATCCATATTTCAGTAGTGGTTTAGGAGATAGAGCACTGCATTATGACTCAGAAGATTTCTATTTCCATGTCTACCACTGGCCTGCTAGGTGATCTTGGGCAAATCCCTTCTTCCGGTACCTCAGTTTCCCCCATATGCAATATGGGGATAATGATAAAGACCTCCATTGTAAAGTGCTTTGAGATCTACTGATGAAAAGAGCTAGGTAAGTGGATATCAGGGCCCCATTGTTCTTGGCACCGCTGTGTTGATGTGGGTTACACTTGCTATGTGCTGGAGAATAGCAGAGTACCAGTCAGGAGTTAAAGTGGGGGAGAATGCCCCTGCCCCATCTCTGCTAAAAGCATAGAAAGCTCCTTGACTTGATTAAGCAATGCTCCCCATCCCCTCAGCTGCTGCAGTGAGACCTCCTGCTCCTGTCTCTGCCATCCTTTCTTTAACCACTGCTCCTACCTTTGTGTTTTTCTCAGTTCACCAGAGGGTAGAAGAGGCCACTACAAGGTAATGGAAACTCCGGGCGCCTCTCAGGAACAAGCCTGGGATGTACTGTCTCTGTGAGCACGGAAGGGCAGAGAGGGATTGAAAGAGGAGAGACACTGCAGCATTGAGCACCTCTACTAACCTCCAGCACAGGCGGCATCTGCTCCCAGCTCTTCCCACCTCCATAAACACACACAACTACCATTAGCAGTAATGAGATTTATGAGTTGTTTCCATTGCGGAGGGCTAGTCTGTCATGGTCCATCCCTCCTGCTGCCATTCTAACATCACACCTGACCCTCAGCCTTTGCCTCGCAGGTGGTAAGCCCAAGAGACAGGTCCACATCACCTTTTTGGGCTGGGCCCAGCCAGGTTACATGGGGGGCCCAACCACCAGATGCTCGCCTGACACCACCCACAGGGGTAGGTCCCAGTACCGCTAGTCCAGGTGAGAAAGGAGACCAAAGGGTGTGTTCCAACTGTAGGGGGATCACACTCCTCAGCCTCCCCAGCAAAGCCTATGTCAGGATGCTGGAAAGGAGATTATGTCCGTTAGCTGAACCTCAGATTCAGGAGGAACAATGCCGATTCTGTCCCAGCTGTGGAACAACAGAACAGCTCTTTGCTCTCTCGCACATACTTGAGGGGTCATGAGAGTTTGCTAATCTGGTCCACCTTTGTTTTGTAGACCTGGAGAAGGCACATGACCACGTTTCCCAAGACTTGTGGGAAGTGCTGCGGGAGTATGAGATGCCGGTGCCGCTAGTGTGTGCTATCTGGTCCCCGTATTCTCAGAGTGAGAGTTGCATTCGGATTCTTGGCATTAAGTCGAGTTTGTTCAAGGTGGGCCTTGTGTGTCTTGTCCCCACTCCTGTTTGTGATTTTCATGGACAAGGATACCAAGGTGCAGCCGAGCTGTGGAGTGTATCCAGTATATCCAGTGACTTGGAGGTGGCATCTCTGCTGTTTGCAGATGAGGAGGTCCGTCTTGCTTCTTCAGACTGCAATCTCTGACATGCACTCGAACGTTTCACTGTTGAATGTGAAGCGGCTTGTATGAGAATCAGCACCTCCAAATCAGAGTTCATGATCCTCTCCTGGAAGGAAGGTGACTGCTCTCTACAGGTGAGGGGGAGCAGCTGCCCTTAGTGGACAAGTTCAAGTATCTAGGGGTCTTGTTCATGAGTGATGGCAAGCAGGAGCGTGAGATCAATCAGTGGATTGGTGTGATGGTGGCAGTGATCTAGGCACTGTACCAATCCATGGTGGTGAAGCGGGAGCGGAGTTCTTGGGCAAAGTTCTCAGTTTACAGGTCACTCTACGTCCCCATCCTCACCTATGGTCATGAACTTTGGGTAATGACTGAAAGGACAAGACAACAGGTACAAGCAGTGGAAATGAGGTTTCTCTGCAGGGTGGCTGGGCTTACTCACTGAGATAGGGTGAGGAGCTTGGCTTTTTGGGAGGGCCTCAGAGTAGAACCACTACTCCTCCAGATTGAGAGGAGCCAGATGAGGTGATTTGAGCACCTGATAAGGATGCCCCCTTGGAACTCTACTGTGTACGTCCCACTGTGTGTAGGCCCTGAGGCTGACCCAGAACATGCTGGAGGGATTATATCTCCCAGCTGGTGTGGGAGCACTGAAGAATCCCCCAGGAGGAGCTGGAACCTGTTGCAGCGGAAAAGAAGGTCTGGTCTACTCTCCATGCTGCCACTGCAACCCTCACCAGGAAAAGTAGCATAAAGGAAAAGAAAAAAGAAAGAAGAGATTTATGACCATGGAACGAGGGAAAAATAAACCCTCAAGACATCATAAAACAAAAACAGCAATGGATATGCAGCTCTCATTCAAGCCACTGGGCCGTGTCCTCACTTGGAACCCTGCGAGTACATTAACTCCAGCCACCCAAAGTGGGAGAGTGCTATGGTAACACTGAAAAGGGTGGCCAAAAAGAAACACCAAGGCCCCTTAGCACTGCTAGGATAATAATAGAAATGTAGGATTGGAAGGGACCTCAACAGGTCATCTAGCCCAGCCCCCTGCACTGAGGCAGGATTAAGTATTGTTTAGACAATCCCTGACAGGTGTTTGTCTAAATTTATCATCATCCTCTTTATACCAACCTTTTATGTACCTGAAGACTTCTCTCTCCCCACTCCCTGCCCTCAGTCTCTTCTTCTCCAGACTAAACAAGCCCAATTTTTTCAGTCTTTTCTTATAGGTCATGTTTTCTAGACCTTTAATCATTTTTGTTGATCCCCTCTGAACTTTTTGCAGTTTATCCACATCTTTCCTCAAAGTGTGGTGCCCAGAACTGGACACAGTACTCCAGTTGATGCCTTATTGGTGCTGAGTAGAGCGGAAAAATTACTTCTTGTGTCTTGCTTACAACACTCCTGCTAATACATCCCAGAATGATCTTCACTTTTTTGCAACAGTACTACTTTGTTGGCTCATGTTTAGTCTGTTATTCACTATGACCCCCAGATCCTTTTCTTCAGTACTTTTCCTTAGGCAATCATTTCCCATTTTGTTTTTGTACAATTTATTATTCCTTCCTAAGAGTAGGACAAATGCAAAATACTTATTGAAGTTCATCCTATTGTTTTGAGACCATTTCTCCATTTTGTCAAAATCATTTTGAATTCTAATCCTGTCCTGTCAAGGGGCCATGGTGTCAATGAGAATAATACCCAGCTCTTATATAATATGTCTTATCAGTATCTCTCAAAGCAGCACAGGGGCTTTAATGTATTTCTCTTCACAATACCCCGGTGAGTCAGGGGTATCATATCCATTTTACAGATGAGAAGGTAACACACCGAGAGGCTAAGTTCAGTAGAAATTAGGAGCCTAAATATCTTTTAAGATTGGGACCAAGTAACCTGCTCAAGTTCACATGGGAAGTTTGTGGTGGATCAGGGAATTGAACCTGGCTGTCTTGGGTCCTAGGCTAGTGCCCTGGCCTTCCCTCTCTATCAGGCCTTTTGTATGTCAGCAAGGGAAAAGAAACTACAAGTGCCAGTCAGGAAAGTGAGCAAAAGAGAGTTTAGAGGCAAGAAACTATCAGCTGAAATTCAAGTCACTAGACCTGATAAAGACAAAAAGCCAGATTGTTTTCTCTCTCTCGGGCTCTGAGAACTAGTTCTAATTAAATAGAAACAACCACTGCTGCCCTAGGGACCCAAAAGCAATCAGAGCTGCTTTGGAATAATTTTGTCCACATGGTGACATCTAATTATCTTTCCTCTCTCTGCACACATTCCTTCTCTTCTGCAGATCAGCAGCAACTAAACAAGGCATCTGAGAACATGCATTTTCCCCCAGTCTCTTTCTCCCCACCAAGAGATATGGGCAAGCTGGAATAGGGAAATCCGCACTACTTTGTAGCGTATGCCTTCCAGTCCCGGGTTTCTTGAGTTCATGATGACCCAAATGAGATTAAATTAAAGGGTCACAAATAAAACAGGGGATGGGAGAATTTTTAAACAGACACTTTCACTATGAAAAAAACCAAGGAGTACTTCTCCACTTAGTCTCTAAGGTGCCACAAGTACTCCCCGTTTTTTTTTGCTGATACAGACTAACACAGCTACCACTCTAAAACTTTCACTATGAGTTTGTCTACACATGGAAGTGCCAGCAGAGTAACCCAAATTGATTAGCAATAAACCAATGCATCCTCCCTCCAATTATGCATGTTCACACCATTGTGTTCTGCTGTAAGAGGCGCCATACTTGAGCCATGCATCTGCTCCGCATGGCTAGAAGTTGCACTGATGTTAGTTAATTGCATTAGGTGGTAATGCCCCAGGCAAACTGCATTCAGGGAAATGTTGCTATTGTATCGTGGGATATCTCCTGGAGGCCAGAAAAATTATAGGACCAGGGGTCAAACTCCCACCATTTCTTGCAGCGTATCCCAAAATTCCCTTGATCCCAAACTGCTCCATGAACCCAGAAACAACAACAAACAGGAGTACAGTATAAGATAGTCCAGGATCCACTTTTCTATTTGAGAGCCCCTGGGATGGGACCCACTGCAGCAGCCTGGAAGAGGTTTGGAGCTATTCAAGTATCTTGGAAAGGAGACCCTGGAGATGGAATCTGGGTGACCTGAAGAACAGAAATTCTTACAAGTTCACAGTAAAAAAGAGACATTAACAGAAACCCCTTCTCTCATGGGTGCATTTATAGAGCAGAGATATTCAAGATAGTAACTGAAGTGAGACACACCAGATTACTGCCGGGCCGGGCAGGGGAGAGAAAAAAATTGAGCCAATGGGAGTTTCCATCAAATTCAGTGGGCTTTGGATCAGGCTGCTAGGTGCCATCAGCTGAGATGGGTGAACAGTGCAGCAGTTTGTAAGCTCCAGGGAAGGCACTACATGTTTGCTGTTTGTACAGCCCCCAGAAAAATGGGCTCTTGATTTACAGCTGGTGCCCCCGATGCAATTGTAATTTAAATAAATCATCATAATGCTGGGAATAGTGGTTTGAATTTGTAAATGAGCTGACTTCAGCCTGAGCACTCAGCACTTCAGGGTAGGTCTACATAGCGTTCAGAAAATTCTGGTGGTCAGGACTAGAATTCAAAACGATCTTGACAAATTAGAGAATTGATGTGAAATCAACAAGAGGAAATTCAATAAAGACAAGTGCAAAACACTTCATGTAGGAAGTAAAGAAATCAAATGAACAACTACAAAAGGGGGATGCATGGCTAGGCTGTAATATGGCTGAAAAGGATCTGGGGGTTATAATGGATCACAAATTTAATGTGTGTCAACAATGTGATGCAGTTGTGACAAAGGCAAATATTGTTCTGGGGTGTATTGACTGGAATGTTGGATGTAAGACACGGGAGGATACTGTCCTGCTCTATTCAGCACCGGGTGAGGCCTCAGCTGGAGAACTGTGTCCAATTCTAGGCACCAGACGTTAGGAAAGATGTGGATAAATTGGAGAGAGTCCAGAGGAGAGCAACAAAACTGGTAGAGATTTACAAAAATCTGACCTCTGAGGAAAGGTTTAAAAAAAAAAATTGAGCATGTTTAGTCTTGAGACAACTGAGGGAAGGACATAATAACAGCCATTATAACAGTTTTCACCTATGTTAGAGAGGATTGTGATCAACTGTTCTCCATGCCCACTGCAGGTAGGACAAGATGTACTAAGCCTAATTTGCAGAAAGGAAGATTTAGAGTAGGTAGAAAGATTTTCCTAATAACTCTAAGGGTAGTTAAGCTCTGTAGTAGGGAGGCTGTGGAATCTCCTTCACTGGAGGTTTTTAAGAACTAATTAGACAAACACCTGTTAAGGATGGTCTAGGTTTACGGAGGAGTCCTTCCTCAGTGAAGGTGGCTGGACTTGACTTCTGGAGATTCCTTCCAGCCCTACATGTCTATCAATGAATTTTGGTGTGAATTATAAACATTGAAGAATAAATGTGAGGGAATCACATTCTTTGTGATTCTTCCACAAGCTGAAAACAAGGCTAAGTTAAATCAGAAAAGTGATTCACAGACCTGAGGAAGAGCTCTGTGTTAGCTTGTCTAACACCAACACAAGTTGGTCCAGTAAGAGATATTACCTCACTCACCTTGTCTCTCTAATATCCTAGGACCAACATGACTACAACACTGCACAAATAAATACTCAGTTATTCGATTAGATCTGAGCACCAGCAGTTTTGAAATTTAGGGAGATAAGGCGTATGAAACCAAGGAATGTTTTCACACCATGTAACATTTAGTTTGCTTATGAAATTACCTTTGGGTGCATTGTATGGAGGGATTGAACTGAGATCGTTAGATCTAAATACATGGATTTTTCAGCTGTGCTGAAGCTTAATAGACACAAACCTCTTTACATGGGCTGGCCACTACAGGGGGTCCCTGAGTAACATGAATGACACTTGCTTGGGTATGATCTTTAGGCAGCGGCTACATCTAAGAATAATTTTTGATCAGAGCGTAAAACAAAATAGATTTTACTGATAATACTCTGTTGCCAATACATTATATTTGGTGTTTTTCCTCAAAGCTCCAGCCCCTGGAGTCAAGTGATTAAACATGAAACTCTCCACTTTTCATTTAGACAAGAAAATACACTTCTAACTTTCAAAGTTGCAGAAAAAAGCTTGAAACAGGACACCAGTGCACTCTAATAATGGTCCAAAAACTAGAAGGCAAATTCAAACCCCTCCACAAATGTATTATATTTTTAGATCTAATTATTTCCTAAACAATCTTGTGTTATTTTGAACTTATATCATGATTTTTGAATGCTTGGGGTTAGTTATAATACAGTGCTCAGCACCTAAAGAATATTGCATCACAGTGGACAACAAGTATTTCTTCAAGATCTTGCTCCTACACAAATCAGATACACAGAACTCAGGACTATTTGGAATAGCATCAGCTGGTGAATTCCATCAGTGTTACACCAGTGTCACTTCCAATAGCCTAAACGCAAGTTTTGTTGAGCTAAGGCTGCTTTTCTTTTTCATGATGGCATGTGTTAGCAGGTAATCCTATCTCCAAGCAAACCAGCAACACATACTCCGTATGAAATATGAATATGAGAAATGATAAAGGTCTAAGCTTAGTAACAGTCTGCAGTGAGGGTTGTTAACAGGTCTCAGTTTAAAAACAGTAGCTGTGTTCAGCAGCAAAATTATTTCTCCAGGGCTTTATATTCTTGCTGTCATGGACAGTTGATATGTATTTAGCAAATGCAGGAAAGAAGAGCTATAAAATCAGATTAAGACTAACCATTGCACTGTTTTTGGCTCAGGAATTATACCAGAAACAAACACAGGGTCAAACATAACAAGGCTTTCCCCATAGCATACAGTGCAACTCACTTCATTCTGTCCCCATTTTGGGATCAAAGACAAGATGCATACGCTGAGCACCTTTGACTGAGGGGCACATTGGGAATCCCAGAGGATCTTCAGTGCAAATAAATATGAAAATCATGAGCTTTTGTTTTCCAGCTTCATAAGTGCTGCTGCTGTCAGGCAGCCATCTTGTCAGTGTGGAACAGCAATGAACTCCTACAAGAATCAATGGTGTTAAAAATAGTGATCATTGACCATGGAAAGAGGAGTTCAGTTCAGATAAGATGGCTCCAACATCTTCCCAATTGTTATCCAAACTCAGAGAACAGATTAAAGCCGCACAGGTTCTGCTTTCTTCCCCCAGATCCATTTCTACCCTTTGCAGATCCACTCAGGCCTAGTCTACATTAGAGAAGGTTTGCCAATGAAGCTAATCCCTCCACATATAGGCACAACTTATACTGGCAAAAACCAACCAACCCCTACATCCGTAGATTAGCATTTATCAGTTCCCTGAATAAAATAAGCTATGTCAAGAGAAGCACTTAATGCTAGTGTAACTTAGGCTATGCTGGGGTTTTCACCAGTATAGAAATTGTGTGTGTGTGTGTGTGGGGGGGGTTGAGAAGAGGGGAAAAAAAATCACTCCTCCACTCAACAATACTACACTGGCTAAGGCTTTCAATGTAGACCTTAACACTCCCTCTCTCCCCTTCTGAGACCTGACCTCAAACAGGAACTCCCAGACCACTTGGCAAACTCCAGTGGTCCTTGTTACCCCATCTCTAAACCCACTCCACAACTACCCTTCCAGGCTCCCTTATTTCCCACAATCCTTGCTGTTCCCAGTATTGCCAAGCCCTCGCTTTCAAAAAGTGACTAGTCAGGACTTCAAACATCACAAAATCATAGATTCATAGATTCATAGATATTTAGGTCAGAAGGGACCATTATGATCATCTAGTCTGACCTCCTGCACAATGCAGGCCACAGAATTTCACCCACCACTCCTAAAAAAGACCTCACACCTATATCTGTGCTATTGAAGTCCTCAAATTGTAGTTTGAAGACCTCAAGGAGCAGAGAATCCTCCAGCAAGTGACCCGTGCCCCATGCTACAGAGGAAGGCGAAAAACCTCCAGGGCCTTCCAATCTGCCCTGGAGGAAAATTCCTTCCCGACCCCAAATATGGCGATCAGCTAAACCCTGAGCATATGGGCAAGATTCATCAGCCAGATACTACAGAAAATTCTTTCCCGGGTAACTTGGATCTTACCCCATCTAAAAACCCATCACAGGCCATTGGGCCTATTTACCATGAATATTTAATTACCAAAACCATGTTATCCCATCATACCATCTCCTCCATAAACTTATCAAGTTTAATCTTAAAGCAAGATAGATCTTTTGCCCCCACTACTTCCCTCGGAAGGCTATTCCAAAACTTCACTCCTCTGATGGTTAGAAACCTTCGTCTAATTTCTAATCTAAATTTCCTAGTGGCCAGTTTATATCCATTTGTTCTTGTGTCCACATTGGTATTGAGTTTAAATAATTCCTCTCCCTCTCTGGTATTTATCCCTCTGATATATTTATAGAGAGCAATCATATCTCCCCTCAACCTTCTTTTAGTTAGGCTAAACAAGCCAAGCTCCCTGAGTCTCCTTTCATAAGACAAGTTTTCCATTCCTCGGATCATCCTAGTAGCCCTTCTCTGTACCTGTTCCAGTTTGAATTCATCCTTCTTAAACATGGGAGACCAGAACTGCACACAGTATTCCAGGTGAGGTCTCACCAGTGCCTTATATAACGGTACTAAAACCTCCTTATCCCTACTGGAAATACCTCTCCTGATGCATCCCAAGACGACATTAGCTTTTTTCACAGCCATATCACATTGGCAGCTCATAGTCAACCTATGATCAACCAATACTCCAAGGTCCTTTTCCTCCTCCGTTACTTCTAGTTGATGCGTCCCTAGCTTATAACTAAAATTCTTGTTATTAATCCCTAAATGCATGACCTTACACTTCTCACTATTAAATTTCATCCTATTCCTATTACTCCAGTTTACAAGGTCATCCAGATCCTCCTGTAGGGTATCCCTGTCCTTCTCTAAATTAGCAATACCTCCCAGCTTTGTATCATCTGCAAACTTTATTAGCACACTCCCACTTTTTGTGCCCAGGTCAGTAATAAAAAGATTAAATAAGATTGGTCCCAAAACTGATCCTTGAGGAACTCCACTGGTAACCTCCCTCCAACTTGACAGTTCACCTTTCAGTAGGACCCGTTGTAGTCTCCCCTTTAACCAATTCCCTATCCACCTTTCAATTTTCCTATTGATGCCCATCTTATCCAATTTAACTAATAATTCCCCATGTGGCACAGTATCAAACGCCTTACTAAAATCTAAATAAATTAGATCCACTGCGTTTCCTTTATCTAAAAAATCTGTTACTCTCTCAAAGAAGGAAATCAGGTTGGTTTGGCACGATCTACCTTTTGTAAAACCATGTTGTATTTTGTCCCATTTACCATTGACTTCAATGTCCTTAACTACCTTCTCCTTCAAAATTTTTTCCAAGACCTTGCATACTACAGATGTCAAACTAACAGGCCTATAATTACTTGGATCACTTTTTTTCCCTTTCTTAAAAATAGGAACTATGTTAGCAATTCTCCAATCATATGGTACAACCCCTGAATTTACAGATTCATTAAAAATTCTTGCTAATGGGCTTGCAATTTCTTGTGCCAATTCTTTTAATATTCTTGGATGAAGATTATCTGGGCCCCCCGATTTAGCCCCATTAAGCTGTTTGAGTTTCGCTTCTACCTCAGATATGGTGATGTCTACCTCCATATCCTCATTCCCATTTATCATGCTACCATTATCCCTAAGATCCTCTTTAGTCTTATTAAAGACTGAGGCAAAGTATTTGTTTAGATATTGGGCCATGCCTAGATTATCCTTGACCTCCACTCCATCCTCAGTTTTTAGCGGTCCCACTTCTTCTTTCTTTGTTTTTTTCCTATTTATATGACTATAGAACCTTTTACTATTGGTTTTAATTCCCTTTGCAAGGTCCAACTCTACTTGACTTTTAGCCTGTCTCACTTTATCCCTA
Organism: Lepidochelys kempii; assembly: GCF_965140285.1. Taxonomy (NCBI): domain Eukaryota; kingdom Metazoa; phylum Chordata; order Testudines; family Cheloniidae; genus Lepidochelys; species Lepidochelys kempii. The sequence continues at coordinate 72,407,497 of NC_136390.1, read as the reverse complement.
CATATTCTGACCTCAATAAGGTAGCTTTCCTTACTGATCCCTCCCTTCTTCCACTCCCTATATGCTTTCTGCTTTTTCTTAATTACCTCTCTAAGATGCTTGCTCATCCAGCTTGGTCTACAACTCCTGCCTATGAATTTTTTCCCCTTTCTTGGGATGCAGGCTTCCGATAGCTTCTGCAGCTTTAATTTAAAATAATCCCAGGCCTCCTCTACCTTTAAACCCATAAATTCTTCAGTCCAATCGGTTTAAAAAGCATGAGATTTTTTGTAATATATAAGTTGAAGTGTTTTTATGTTGGGGCGGGGGTGTCTTTCTCATATTTGAGTCGATAGAGATCACATTTTCCACCTTTTCTCTGCAACCAAGAAGGATAGAAAGTTCCTTTTTTTTTATTAGTGACAGCTGAGAGGCACATGTAATCATGTGACACCAGGAGCTGAGCCTTTAAGAAAAGCCTCCAAGTGTCACAAGACTTGTGATAACATCACGAGCCACAATGGGAAGTCAGATGTCTGCAAATGTTAGTGCTTGGGAAGAGGACTGGACTGGCAGCCCTGGACAATGACACTTTCTTGCCAGTCAGACCACTGGTAATGTCTTTCAGCCCTGACTAGGTAGGACCTCCCCTCAGGAGGGATTTTCCTCCTGTCTGCTGAGGGTGTCCACAGAGGTGTCAGCTGCTAGGGTGGTGGTTTGATTACATGGAACCTGCTTGCTAGGTACTAGACTGATGGCTTAGGCTAGTCCATTTCCACTAACATTTCCAGCAACTACTCTTCCACTGCCTACTGTCAGGTGGCAATCACATCTCTCAGGCTTTCATGCATTACCTCTCCATTTGATCTTCTCATCCTTGTGGTAAAAGCTGTCTTCTCTATAGCCACTTTGCTCCCAGTTTTGATACAAGCAGGCCAGTAAATGAAGTTACTTACTGCCACTATGAACACTCTGCCTTAGTGCTGGCTTCTGGTCAGTGAGGGGACTGATCCAAAAACCTCCATTCAGCCTCCCCGAACTACTGGGACATGTGGAGCCAGATCACGAGGTCTCTTCTCTTTCCCAGGAGTAATGAGGACATTGAGGTAATCCATCACTGGCTCAGGCCCAAAGGCCAATGGGGCCCATGCCCAGGGGCCCCGACCAATTTGAGGGTCTCCCCGCAGGATCGCCAGAACTCCGCCTCTGCCCTCTCTCCTCCTCTCCCCGCCGCCGCCTCTCAACGGCCTACTGCCCTGCTCCTCCTCTTCCCTCTGAGGCCCTGCCTCCAGGCCAGGCAAGAAGCTGGAGCTCAGCCATAGTAGGGTGAGTATATCCCCCTGTCACCCGGAGCTGGCTGAGCTGCTCACCCAAACCCCTCTCCTCACCCACCCGCTAAGCATGGACCTGGCCCTCCCCCCTCCCCAGGGCCAGCCTAAGGGAGAACAGTGCCCTGGGCAAACTTGTATTTTGTTGCCCCCTACACCACCACCCCCATGGGCAGGGCACCCCTGCATTTCCCCTGGTCCCCAGCCTCCCCATTCCCTCTTCACCCCTAATCCCTGCACTGTGTCCCCTCCTCCTGCACTGTACCACCTTCATCCCTAATCCCTGCACCCCCTGCTGTGCACACATGGGGAGACTGACCGGGGTGCATGGAGCAGCTGGCATTGCCGCTCGCTCTCCCCTCAAACACTGCTCCTCCTCACGCACCCCAGGGAGTGGTGAGGGGCGGAGCAAAGAGTGATGTCAGGCTCCCTGCATCCAGGTCACTTTCCCCACCTGGACTACATAAGGGGAGGGAAGAGAGCAGCAGCTCCTGATGCTTGCCTCACAGTCCAGCCCAGATGGGAAAGTGACCTAGATGCACAGAGCGCTTGGTGTTGCTCCTCCCCCTCACAGCCCTAGGGGGGCCCAGAGGAATGTGCGGGGGAGGGAGGAGGGAGTGTGCCACAGCTTGCTCCTGCCGTGTTCCTCCACGGGAGGAATCTGCCTCACCAGCGCTCCCCTGCCAGTCAGGAGCGGTTTCTCACTCTACACCAGCAGCCCACACCTCTGCACTGCCACATGGCATCTCTGGGAAGTCACCCAGGCGGCCCACCCATCACACTGGGCCTGCCTCCATCCCCACCCCTGCAATGACCTGGCCCAAGCCGCTCCTCCTGAGCCCCATGGCTCACCTCCCAGCCCCTTTATCACAGAAGTGGGCATTTGTCCCGTTTGCTCTTGCCAGCGGATGATCGACCGGCAAGAGCAAACAGGACAAATGTCCCAACTTCTTTTGCGAAATTGGGCGCCAGGGGCAGGGTTTAAAAAGGGGGCTGTCCTGGCCAAATGGGACAGATGGTCACCCCTAGCAGCTGTGGGGAGCCCTAGACCCTCCGCCTGCCCTGGGCGAGGTGCCGGGGTGCCCATGTGCCCGGGGTGCCCAGGTGGAGGGTCCAGGGCTCCCCACAGCAGTCCAGGTTCATTGGGAAGCTCTTACCACCACCCAGCTTCTGGCCAGGCGGGGGTGGGGGGGCATGGGGGAAGGGGAGGAACAGGGAGTGGGGCCCTGTGGCAGGGTGTGTGGGGGCCCCCCAAATGTTTTGTGTGCAGGGCCCCCATATAGTAAGTCTTAATCTGCCTCTGGTCAGAGCTGCCTCATTAGCCAGGCCTGCTATCCCAAACTACTTTGGGACTACTTTGGGACTTCCTGCTTTCTGTGACAGTGTCTCCTGCAGAAATCAGGGATTTAGCTGCTTAACGAGTGTGTCTTCTGCCTATATCTGGGTTTCAACCCCTGCGTAGAAGGTGCAACTGCCTCCTGTCAGGAGGATTTTAAATTCAGATAATCACCTTTCTGTGATGCATCTTGTCACCAATGAACATCCAGGAGCGCGGGTTTCCTCGTCTCTACGAATACTGCAAACGGAAGGGCTGGTAGCAACCCTCTGTGGTTACACCTTCAGGCCCTTCCAAACCGGTCCTATCCAGTACTCCAAGGACCTGGATTAAATCACAACTGGGAAATGCAGTCTCAGAAGAGTCTATGCATGGGGCCCACTGAAAAAAGCAGCTGACACATACTGTATTAGCTCTGGCCTGCTGGTGCAGAGAGGCCTTCAGCAAGTATCCTGACTGCATCACTGCCCCTGAGAGTCTTGGGTCCTGCAAGGGGTGAAAAGAAACTGGACTCTATTCCCCCAGGTATAAAGTCAGATTGCCTTGGGGGCAGGTTGTACCTTTGGGCACAGGCCTGAGCAAAGGGTAGTGTGAGAGCCACACCATATCCCAGGAATAGCCCCAGCAGACACGTCCCTGATGCACAAGTCCCTCCCCTTGGTCCGGAAGGAGAGTAGATTTGATGCTGGTCCATAGCTGGCTAAGCAAAACTGCTCCACCCATTTCCCACCTACCTTGTCTGGGGGGAGAGGGGCAGTTTCTGCTCACTTTGTGCCCAGACCCTAAGGCTTGGTCTACACTAGAGCTTACTTTGGCATAACTTAGGTCACTCAGGGGTGTGAATAATCTACACCCCGAGCGATATAAATTACACCAGCCTAAGTGCTGGGGTGAACAAGCTAGGTCAGTGGGAGATCTTGCATGAGAACTGTCTCTGGACAGATTAGTAATGGATCAAAATCACATTTGTTGATCTCTTGGGGCCAAATCTGGTTCCCATTGAGATCAAAAGAAGTTTTGCTATTCAGTTCAATGGGAACAGACTTTGACATTTGGAGAGGAAAGAACAAAAACCACTCAAGCAAGGGCTATGTTGCTTATACTACAGGTATCAAATGCTGCTGATGCATGTGAGAAAGTCAGCAGACATCTGATCTTTGTCCATTGCAAGGGAGAAATCAGCAATCAATGAGGCTAGAACAGTCTCTGTACCATATCCAACTCATAAGTCCATCTGCAAAGCATCAAGGAAATATGAAGGCTCCAGATTACCTTCAAGTCCTCAGTCCCTTGGTTAGAATGCTCCCATTAGTATATGTTCATAATCAGGAGCAAACTTGTAATAAACATAACTAATCTTCATCACTTCAGATACCAAGATGAATATACATTCATAGAAATAGCATAATCATAAGTGCCAGCTATTTCACCTACATGACTGTTCCCAACAGAAATTCTGAAAAAACAAAAAACAAACAATACATCACGTACCTGAGACCCTCTGCGCCCCACTGGAGTTTTGTTATCTGTGATCATAGAATCTCAGGAGGTCATCTAGTTCAACCCCCTGCTCAAAGCAGGGCCAATTCCCAACTAAATCATGCCAGCTAGGGCTGTCAAGCCTGACCTTAAAAACCTCTAAGGAAGGAGATTCCACCACCTCCCTAGGTAACGCATTCCAATGCTTCACCACCCTCCTAGCAAAAACGTTTTTCCTAATACCCAACCTAAGCCTCCCCCACTGCAACTTGAGACCATTCCTTCTTGTTCTGTCATCTGGTACCACTGAGAACAGTCTAGATCCATCCTCTTTGGAACCCCCTTTCAGGATAGCTGCTTTCAACTACAAATCCCCCCTCAGTCTTCTCTTCCGCAGACTAAACAATCCCAATTCCCTCAGCCTCTCCTCATAAGTCATGTATCCCAGTTCCCTAATCACTTTTGTTGCCCTCCACTGGACGCTTTCCAATTTTTCCACATCTTTCTTGTGGTGTGGGGCCCAAAACAGGACACAGTACTCCAGATGAAGCCTCAATGTCAAATAGAGGGGAACGATCACGTCCCTCGATCTGCTGACAATACTCCTACTTATACAGCCCAAAATGCCATTAGCCTTCTTGGCAACAAGGGCACACTGTTGACTCATATCCAGCTTCTCATCCACTAACCCCTAGGTCCTTTTCTGCAGAACTGCTGCCGAGCCATTCGGCCCTTAGTCTGTAGTCGTGCATGGGATTCTTCCATCCTAAGAGCAGGACTCTGCACTTGTCCTTGTTGAACCGCATCAGATTTCTTTTGGCCCAATCCTCTAATTTGTCTAGGTCCCTCTGTATCCTATCCCTACCCTCCAGCATATCTACAACTCCTCCATGTTTAGTGTCATCTGCAAACTTGCTGAGGGTGCAGTCCACACCATCCTCCAGATCATTTATGAAGATATTGAACAAAACTGGCCCCAGGACCAACCTTGGGGCACTCCGCTTGATACTGGCTGCCAACTAGACATGGATCACTACCCATAGAATCTGATGATCTAGCCAGCTTTCTATCCACCTTATAGTCCATTCATCTAGCCCATACTACTTTAACTTGCTGGCAAGCATACTGTGGGAGACTGTATCAAAAGCTTTGCTAAAGTCAAGGAATAACACATTCACTGCTTTCCCCTCATCCACAGAGCCAGTTATCTCATCATAAAAGGAAATTAGATTAGTCAGGCATGACTTGCCCTTGGTGAATTCATGCTGACTGTTCCTGATCACTTTCCTCTCCTCTAAGAGCTTCAGAATTGATTCCTTGAGGCCCTGCTCCATGATTTTTCCAGGGACTGAGGTGAGGCTGACTGGCCTATAGTTCCACAGATCCTCCTTCTTCCCTTTTTTAAAGATGGGCACTACTTTTAGCCTTTTTCCAGCCGTCCGGGACCTCCCCTGATCGCCACGATTTTTCAAAGATAATGGCCAAAGGCTCTGCAATCACATCTGCCAACTCCTTTAGGACTCTCGGCTGCAGCACATCCGGCCCCATGGACTTGTGCTCGTCCAGCTTCTCTAAATAGTCTCGAACCAGGTCTTTCTCCAGCAGGCTGGTCGCCTCCTCCCCATGCTGTGCTGCCCAGTGCAGTAGTCTGGGAGCTGACCTTGTTCGTGAAGAGAGAGGCAAAAAAAGCAGTGAGTAAGTACATTAGCTTTTTCCACATCCTCTGTCACTCGGTTGCCTCCCTCATTCACACTTTCCTTGACTTTCTTCTTGTTGCTAACATACCTGAAGAAACCCTTGTTACTTTTAACATCTCTTGCTAGCTGCAACTCCATGTGTTATTTGGCCTTCCTGATTTCACTCCTGCATGCCCAAGCAATATTTTTTATACTCTTCCCTGGTCATTTGTCCAATCTTCCACTTCTTGTAAGCTTCTTTTTCGTGTTTAAGATCAGCAAGGATTTCACTGTTAAGCCAAGCTGGTCGCCTGCCATATTTACTATTCTTTCTACACTTCGGGATGGTTTGTCCCTGTAACCTCAATAAGGATTCTTTAAAATACAGCCAGCTCTCCTGGACTCCTTTCCCCCTCATGTTATTTTCCCAGGGGATCTTGCCCATCAGTTCCCTGAGGGAGTCAAAGTCTGTTTTTCTGAAGTCCAGGGTCCGTATTCTGCTGCTCTCCTTTCTTCCTTGTGTCAGGATCCATCTTCAGGCAACTCATACCTTTGAGAGCCTAAGTCCAACTAACTTTTAATAAAACGTAGGAGCCTAAGTCATGTAGCTGCTTTTGAAAATCTTGCCTGAACTACTTTGGGAGTTAGGCGCTGAAATGCCTTGGAGGATCTGGACCCTTGAGTCTGAAATGGTGCGCAGCCGAATACTTTCCCTTTGTGTGCTGCAGTATCACTTTGAAATAAAGCAAAAATCACCCCAAAATAAGTGTCCTTTTCCTAGCCATCGTGCACGGTGCATCACAGCAGCTTTCAAATCCACTCTTGTGCAGAACCAACCCTTCTTAGTTCCTCGTCACAGTCCTCTGCAAAAGACACACGACAAGAGGCCTCTGGGGCCCATGTGTCAGCTCTGGTTTATTCCACCCAGGCACAGCAGAGGGCGCTCTGGTGTAACAATGACAGCTATTGGGGGGGTGACTGGAAGGTAATTGAGCCGTTTGGGTTTGCAAGAATAAATGAATAACCCTCTGACTAGCCAAACAGATGTTGGGTCTTCCAAAACCTGCTTTTAAACAATAATAGAGATAGCACCTCTTCAATAAGACCAATAGTTACACTTGCTACCCCCATTACTGGAGTGCTGGGATCTTGCTACAGCTCTTTAGCATTTATTTTAATTGGTGGTGCATTTCCTTTTGCAAAGCTTTTCAGTGAGAGGAGAAAAGTAAATACTAAGTGGGATGTCTTCCATGAGCCCCTACAGCAGGAATTCAAAATCAGTCTCTTGTTTATGTGAGCTAATTGAACACTGATCGGGTGTAGGATTTTAATAATCATTCAACCATTTGATAGAAGAAACACTACCAAAAATCCTCTGCGAGGGTAAGTTGCCACAGTGCCTTCTTGTGAAGGAAGAGAATACAATAATCAGCAGTAATATTACAATAGCACATTGTAACAGGGTTCCCACTCGCTATGAGGGTACCTCCTTGTGTCTAGATCTGGGAAAGTAACCCTTGCAACATGGGGTGCCTCCTTCTGCACTCTGCAAGAATCTCTTCTTCTGGGAACTTATCCCTCTGGCCAGGTCCCCATTTAGTCCACCCCTTCCAGGACTAGGAAGTCTGACATGACCACTCTCCAAATGCCTTCCCCAGAGAGTGCTCAGCCCCAGCTCAGGCTCTGTGCCATTATACCAGGAGCTGGCAGGGGAACCCAGGTCCACCTGCTATACACTGGGTTCCTTCCCAGGGACCCTATAGCCTTCAGTCCAGGTCTGCTCAGTCCCCATTCCCTATTGCTCTGTCTCTGGGCTGGGTTCCTTCCTGCCCAGCCTCTCTCTTCCCTTGCCTTTTTCTGGGTTTACCACAGGATCAAATTCTGTTCCCTGTAGCTAGTTCACCCCCCTCTTTGCCTCTTACCAGACTCCTTACTCCAGGGCAGGATCCCAGGACTTACGAATCCCTTGGACTTAGTCCCTCCTTGTCCCTGACAGCCTTCTACAGAATGACCGTGACCCTCATTCCCCCCACAGCTTCCTGGCTTTATACTGCTGTCCCAGTCCTTCCCCAGCTGCGCTTCACTCTCAGTTAATCCTCCCTCTCACAGGTGAGCCAGGTAAGCTAACTGGCCTCTCAGGCTGCTGTTAGCTCTATCAGGGCTGGTGTGAGGTGGCCACTCCATCACATACACAAAGGCCCCAAATGAGAGAGGAGCTCCATTGTGCTAGGTGCTGTCCTGAAGAGCTTGCAATCTAAGCAGGAAAAGGGTGTGAGAGGAAATGGGGGGGTGCGTGACTTGCCCAGTGGGTTAGTGGAAGAACTGGGACCAGAACTGAGTGCTCCTGAGTCCCAGTCCAGTGCCCCCACCCACAAGAGCACACTGCCTGTCCATGATACAGCTCTGCCACTGATAATCAGTTCTGTAGTTATTTTATTTCCCAACCAAAAATGGTAGCATCTTCATAACTTCTATTAGCTACTGTTACTTTTTTTTAAACAGCTGTTTCTTTTAATGATATCTTTATTACAACCTGGTAAACGACATGTGCTGAACTAAAAATCAGGGTCAAGTTCCCAGTCTGGATCACAGTGGATCAAAACTGTGTGGCTAGGAGACAACATAGTTTGAGCTGCTCTACATGTCAGGGTAGGATTGCAAATGCATGATGTGGCACCCTTTCTTCTGGGAGCTGAGCGTTTCTTCTCTCCAATGGCTTGGTGAGGAGGGGCTGGACAAGAGCGTTAGTGCCTCCTTTTATGTCATTGCACTATTGTCCAAAGAGCATGTCCCCTGTACATGAGATATGCTTTTTTATTGACTTTAAGAAATCAGATTTATTTTGTTAATAGAGTTGTGTGGAGCAGCCAGACATACAACAGCAGCTAGTTGTTTTGATGATTCCTGGTTTTTTTTAATGGTATTTTACTTAGTGGATAGAAAACAATCCCTACAATTACTTTTGTCTGGCATGAATCTGTGTGTCATTTGCATATGATCATAGAAAGAAGGGATTTTTATATGTCCACTTAACTCCACTGATTTTAGTCAAGCTACATCAGTTTACAGCAGCTGAGGGATTGGCCCAGGGTTTCTAATGAACTAAGGTCTCATCTATCACTCAAGTGCTGGAAAATAATATTTAGCAGCTACCCTCTCATGAAACCATGAATGCAATAGCCATCAGGTCTATGAGCTGATAACCAAGGGGCTTCTGTCTATACATTTACCACCATCTCTAAACCTGCTGTGGTATCTGTCACCCATACTCCCAAATCAGAGCTAGGCCAGACTCTGATCTCAGCTGCATGAGTATGGTAAGGAACTGACATGTTAATTCCTGGCCTCAGTCACATGAGTTGTCTCAAGGTTCTGAAAGCAGACTGGGGTGATTATCCCAGAGAAGGGATTTGGGGCCAAGGAGGTGGCGGAACACTGCATTATGCCCTAGGGGTCAAAGAGGGAAAGCCCCTGATTCTTCAGGCACTCTGCTCCACACAGCTCCTAGCCAGTACCAAACTGCTTGGACTCCCCAGCACACGGCCATGAAGTGTGAACAGTAAAGATCATGCCAACATAGCCTGTGCCTGGTAATATCCCCCATGGCTGCAGGCTGTGCAGCATTGGCTGAGCTCTCCCTGCTCTCCTCTGATTCAGCTCTTGCATGGGACATGGTGACTCACAAAGACTCAGATTCTTAGCCACGGCTTGCTGTGCCTGTGCGTAAGGCTAGTCCTGGAGCCAGTTATAGGCACTAATTCAACAAGGTTCTCGAGGCATGTGACTTGCTCAGTAATCCCCAAGCTTTTGAAAGTCATGCTCCCTTACCCCTGTCTGTGACCCCCCTGAGCTGGGAGCAGCATGGAGGTGGGAGTGGAGCTGCAACCAGGCTCTGGTGGAGGCCGGCAGCTGGGCCTGTGGGCAGGCATGGCTCTGCTCCCGGCCTTGCCTTCAGCCTTGCCCTTGGGCTGGGAACAGAGCTGCGACCAGCGGCCGAGGTTGGGGGTTGTTGCGGAGCTAGGAGCAGAGCTGCACCAAGGCTGGGGACGGGGCCAGGCAGGGGGCTGGGAGCCAGGTGCGGGGCTGGGAGCCAGGGACATGGCTGGAGGTGGGACCTGAGCAGAGCTGGGGGTGGGGAAGGCCTGGCTGGCGCTTCCTCCCTGCCCCACCAGATGGTCCTCCATGCCCCCCTAAGGGGGCCCACCCCACACTTTGAGGACCTCTGGATTAGCCCCACTGACTTCACTATGTTAAGGACCCTGCTGAATGGGGACCATAGTGATAGAAAACGCTTTGCAGGCTGCTGGGGCTTGCTTGCCATCTGACAGGCCTGAGTATAAAAGAGATTCCTCTGGCTGGTGGTGGCTGGATCTGATATATTCAGCCCCTGGGGTGCTACAAATTCCTCAGCAATGGCCCTTGAGTCACTCTGGAAGGAGCCCTGACCAAGCCTACTCAGCCAACAGAAAGGTGGAGTTTAAAAGCATCAAAACGAAGGTCACACTTCTGCTCCCATTCATGTCAAAGGTGAAATTCCAGCTGACTCCAGTGAGAACAGGGACAAAGGGATGATCAAGCCTCCAAAATGTGTGTGCAAACAAATCCCAGGAAGACAGAACTCTTCAGGAACTACACATCTCATAGCCTAGTGAGAAATACTAATGTAACCCTTCTGCCCGTCAGAGTTGGCAGCAACAAGGGCCGGGTTCAGTATCTAGGGGATCCATTCCAATAACACAATGCAAACTGGCTCGAGCCCCCACGCAGTGACCTGGGACAAATATATACCACCCCCGCTGGGCGCCTCCAAGAGGCAATACTTCCCCTCTCGCAAGCACAGAGTCTGAGTGTAGCAAAAAGCCTTTTAATAACAGAGAGAAACAATGTGGCATTATGTTGGGGAAACACCACCAACAGGATTCATAACACAACCCATGAGCAAAAAAACCCACCATGCAAATTGGGGCATGCCCCTTTCCCTTTGGTTCTTGAGTCCAGCAACCCCAAATCACCCAATGACCCAAAAGGCTCTGTCCCTGGTCAGGGCAGCCCCAGAGTTCGAAAGTTTATCTGCGGAGCTTTACCTCCCAATCTGGGTGGAGATGGGACGGGGGTAAGAGGCACCTTACATGATCTGAAGCTGACCGCCCCACAGCCCCATAGGCCTTCGCTTCGCTCCGCTCCGCCAGCCGCCCCACGAACTCCTTCGCTCAGCTCCACGGTCCACAAGCAGCTTCCACCATCCCACAAACTGCTCCGCATCCCACCAGCAGCTCCTGCCATCCTATGAACTGCTCCACCAGCCTGTCCACAAGGCACTCCAGCCGCCCCACAAACTGCTCCACACTATATCTTCAGGCTCCCCCACTACTTAACACAACACTCAGTGATTTCAGCTCTTAGTCAGTTCAGCTCTTTGGTGAATTCAGCTTGTAGTAGGGGAGCCTCAGTGCTGGTGCACCATTAGCCCAAAGTGAGCTCAGCAGCCTGTAACTAGACTCCTAATAGAATCAAAATTAGCTCTGATATTCCACAGTGGAGACAGGAGGAAACACAATTAGCATGTAAGGCCCATACCACCAACTATTAACACTTATCCCCAGCCTCTCTCAATTCACAGAGTTTTGGAACCCATGACCCTTGCCTAGCGAGTGCCACTTAGTTGATGGTGAATCCCTCCATCATAACAAAAGGCCACGTACAGTTCCAAGCACAGTTTCCATAATCAGGGTAATAACAATTTATTCTTCCTGCCCCAATAACAGAGACACTGGGGATCCCACAGCAGCCAAAGTGACCATTTGGGCAGCTATGGCCTCATTCTAGGCGGGGTGGGTGTGCCTATGCAAATGAGATCAGCCCCTGAAGTTCTTTTCCACAACTTGCCACACCTCACCACCAGATGTCAGGGTGGAGCTCATCCTGACACTGCTTACACTAAGGAAAAGGGAACCTCCTTGTAATGCCTTTTGTTTAACTAACAAGCAAGGAGTTATAGGGGTTTTCCCAAGAAAAACTCCTATTGATTTTCTTCGGAGTTTGCCTGCATTGGGATGAATGTGAAAGACACCACTATGCAGCATTTTATAGGGCTTTATCGGGCCCTGCACAGATATTGACTAATTATTATTGTTCCCCTTTACAGACAGGGAAACTGAGGCAGAACAGTAAAGCAACTCAGCCAATGTCACAGGTCAGTTGCAGAGGCAGGATTAGAATTTGGGACCTCCAACCCTGCAGTAATTCCACCAGACCAGGCTGCCTTCCAGTTAAAGGTGAAGGGGCATGAACATCACACAGGGACAGGAATCTGGTGAATAAAAGCAATTCAGAAATAATTCAGAAGTAGGACAGTCTTAAGGGAGAGCTCAGATTGCACAGACATAGTGGCCATTAAGTGACAAGCCAATCAAAACACAGCAGAAAGCATCTGTGGCTATAAAAGATTGTTGTTTTTTTTTAGTAAAGAGCAGATGGGTTGAAAATGTATTTTAGAAAGGCAACAATCTAGGTTAATATCTTCTCCGGAGCAGTCCCGGAGTCTTTTTTTGTATTGGTCTTGCCTGTCTTCAGCAAAAACCCTGTAACGTAAAACAGCCCCTTAGTGTGCTATATTATAAAGCAGCAGCACACTGGATAATCTGCATTCAGCCATGCTCAGACACACATGGTTAAAACAGAGCAAAGAAAGGACTGAAAGAAGTTGTAGAGGGGACACAGTTTGCTACAAGAAGGGGACAGGGCTCTCTGCTCACAGGGGGCTGGACTGTTGTCCCTATGGCAGATAGTTTGAACACGATGGTATTGACTGATAAGTCCCGATATTTGGGGCTTTTTCTTATATAGGCGCCTATTCCCCCGATATTTCACCCTTGCTGTCACAGAATCAGAGAATATCAGGGTTGGAAGGGACCTCAGGAGGTCATCTAGTCCAACCCCCTGCTCAAAGCAGGACCAATCGGCAACTAAATCAACTGTCTGGTCACTCTGGGCTCAATAGCTCCTCGCCGCGAGCGGTTTAGGGGGAAGGGTTTCCCGTTTCCCTGAGCAGCTTGTCGGTCGCCCGGATCCAGCCCCAGGGAGCCTGGGCGAGGAGGCGGGCCCCAGACATTCACGCCGAGGAGAAAGGGAGGAGCGATGGAGGCGGTGGCGGAGGAGGGGTGTGCCATTGCCCTTTAAAGGCGCCTCCCTCCCTGGCGCCGGGGTGTGCCGGAGGGGCGGGGTTTGATGGATTGAACTGCGGCTGCTTTTCCCAGCCGGCGCCGGCGCCTCAGAGCCCGGGGGGCAGCTGGAGCGAGCGGAGCGGATCGGCGCGGCGCTCTCGGGGGTCAGCGCCTCCTCAGGGACCGGGACCCCGGAATGAGCGGGGCGGGCGCCGCTCGGAGGACTTGATCTGGGGCTACGGGTCTCCCAGCCGCCCCCACGGAGTGGGGGAAGGAGGGGACCCGACATCCTCGTCCAGCACAGCCCGGCCGGACCCAGCCCAGAGGCGGTTGCCGAGTGTTTGATGGCCCCGTCAGCTCCCAGCCGTGCAAGCGCGGACCCCGGGCTGATCGCGCCCTGGCTGCGCTGATTGCAGCTCCGGCCCCTTGGCTTCCCCTGTGCGGGACGCCGCGCCGCGCGGGGCGGCTGCTGAGAGCGTGCCCTGGGGGATTGCTGCAGCGCTAGAGCCCCGACGCGACGGGTATGGGCGCGCTGTAAAAAAAAAAAAAAAAAAAAGCCGCCCCCGTTTTCGAAACCCCTCCCATAGCTTCGCCTAATTCTAGCTGCGCCGGCGGCGGAGGTGGTGGGGGCCATGGGGAACATCTCCTCCAACATCTCCGCTTTCCAGTCGCTGCACATCGTCATGCTGGGCTTGGACTCGGCCGGCAAGACCACCGTCCTCTACCGGCTCAAGTTCAACGAGTTCGTCAACACGGTGCCTACCATCGGCTTCAACACCGAGAAGATCCGGCTGAGCAACGGCACGGCCAAGGGCATCAGCTGCCACTTCTGGGACGTGGGCGGCCAGGAGAAGCTGCGGCCGCTCTGGAAGTCCTACAGCCGCTGCACCGACGGCATCATCTACGTGGTGGACTCGGTGGACGTGGACCGGCTGGAGGAGGCCAAGACCGAGCTGCACAAGGTGACCAAGTTTGCCGAGAACCAGGGCACTCCCTTGCTGGTCATCGCCAACAAGCAGGACCTGCCCAAGTCCCTGCCCGTGGCCGAGCTGGAGAAGCAGCTGGCGCTGCATGAGCTCGCCCCCTCCACCACCTACCACGTCCAGCCCGCCTGCGCCATCATCGGCGAGGGTCTCACCGAGGGCATGGACAAGCTCTATGAGATGATCCTCAAGCGCAGGAAGTCCCTCAAGCAGAGGAAGAAACGATAATCGCCAGGCCAAAACCCTGCTAGCCTGAAACATTGCCGGGCACGCCGGCCTCCCTAGGTGCCCCCAATGGGCGCCTGTGTCTAGATGAGCGCTCGGCTCCCCGTTGCCTTTCATTGGGTCGCCACTGCTGTTAACTTGCTGGCAGGACTAGGAGGTGGATGAGGCTGGCGTCTGGGTGAAGAGGCTGCTGTAACCCCTCCCAGGACGACCAGATCAGCTGGCATCTGAGCTTAGGAGGGAATTGCCTTTTCCTTTGAAATCAGAGGATTTGCGGTGGAGCTGGATGCAACAGGGCTGGCCCCTGTGAAACTGAGCTTGGATTTGCTCCTGCCTGTGGATCTTAAGGGGTGTGTATTTCGGGGGGGGGGGGGGGGGGGGATAAAGTTTCAGGAGGCATTGGGTGCTGAGGCATCTGTTTGTGGTTAGAAAGCTGCGGTAGGAAATCACAGGCAGATACATCTTGCTGAATGGCGGGTAGGTAAGGTGAGCCTCTTGGGAGAGCTGCTTTTCAGGTTGCACCAGACCTCCCCCCCCCCTCCCCCTTTGGATTCCGCCCATGTGCGGGTCATTATCACACACAAAATCAGACCAACAAAACTATGAAGCCCCGGAATGAAGGAATGATACACTACTGCTTGCAGTAGCTGTGTGCTTAATGGGAGTGCCCAGTTGTTTCAGCTGAGGGTGCCCATCCTCTTTTAAAAACAAAGTCTACCCAAGGACAGACCTGTATTGATCCACAGGAGATTTAAAGCTGTATGGCCAGCTCCATGGCTTGTAACCACCTGTTGACTGGTGCTGAGTTCTAAATTGTTTGCGAAAAGGGGTTCTGTGTGAATGTTGCCATGAAGGGTTCTCAAGCATCTTTTCATTTTCAAAGGTGTTTTTTTTTTTTTTAACAGACTCTATCCTGTAGCAATGGTAAGCAGTAGGTCTTGCTACTTTATTGCTGTAGTCTACAGGTGGAGACCTGTTTGGATTATCTAATTTGGTTCAATCTGGTTGGTTGATTCAATTTGTGCACTCCATTTAAAAAAAAAAGTCTCCTGACACTACTGGATGATAAGCCCCAACAGTTCACCTCAGCTGCAAATGGAAAAGCACAAGAGTTGCTAATTAAACTCTGGTATAAACATGGACTGTAAATCAAGCCAGTACTTTGACCAACAGACTACAAACATTAGGTAGCTAAACTAAACTTGCTCTGCCCAAAATGGCAAGAGTGCAAAATCTCTTAATGCAAAGGGATATTGGAATGCAGAGCACCTATTGAGTGGGAAGTGAAGTTTTAAGAACTTTTTGATACAACCAAAGGTTTTAAACAAATTCAAGGGTGAGAGTCCTAGCTGTAAAGCATGCAAGGGGAGATCCTGCTAGTGTAGTAAATGTATTACAACAGGCTCAGACATGTTTCCAGTCACTTCACTAGTGCAGGATCAAGCCCAGTGTTTTAGCAAGATCCTAGCTGGCCCTTCCCCATCAGTTGGTGTTTTAACATTAACTTCACTGAGCACAGGATTGGACCCTAAATATACATAAGCTGGCTGCTTCTTGGTCTCTCTCTCTCTCATGGAAACCCACCTCACAATGAGAAAATTCTGACTCCTAGAATTTCATAACAAGAAGAGAGTTTGGAAATCAGCTGCAATCAGTTTTTGGCATACTAATGTCCCACACCTGTGGTTCACTGGTCTTAACATGGTCATGTGGGAATTTCGGATGAGTGAAGTATTTTGGCTTTCTGCTTGAGTGCATTTCCCAAACCAAGAAAAAACCAGGGTGAATTTCAGGCAGCTGATTCTCCTTTTTCAGCAATGAACTTGGTACTTTCCCAGTAGCATTTTGTAGAATCCAATATTGAAACCAAATGGTATTTATATGCCTGCAAGAGTCCAGTTTACAGGAGTAGTGACTGCTTCACTAATCTAAGAAGTGGGCTGGTCCCATCATTTCAGGAGGGTCTGTACAGTTTTTCATTGGATTTTTTTGTTTTTTTCTTTGCCGTCACATGAAACACTTTCTGAAGCACTTTGACACTTGGTAGTTCCACACTATTGAGAGAGAATATATTTATTTTGTGACACTGCAAAAGCCAAATGCTCCAACCTTTGTTTTGAATATTAAGTGTTTAGGGGTTAAATAAAAACGTTCTGATCAAAACCTGTCATGCTTTAAAAATAATGAACATATTAATTACAGGGTCTCCCCCGCCAAGACTTGATTCTTGATCCTGCAGACAACTTTACTGAGGCAAATAGTTCCATTGACTTAAATGGGACTTTTTGTGGAAGTAAGACCTGCAGTTGCAGGATTGACCCCTTACTGGACATTCAGTTAAACTGGCCCTAATTAAGCAAATTATTTAAGCATTGCCTAATTTGATCCCTATCCAGCAAAAGCACTGAAGCATGTGCTTAACTTTAGGCATGTGTTTAGGTACTGACCAGGGTCATGGTCACTAGTTGTACATGTATGCAGTAAGTTAAAATACTTCTCCAATTAGTAGGTAACAGGGTCACTGGTATTTCTATAGAATTTCAGGACTGTAATGACTACTCCTCAGTGCCATGGCAGAGTTGAGCTATGTTGTCTGCAACTGACCAGATAATGAGTCCTCTGAAACAATTATTACAGAAAAGCTTTACGCAGTCTGCTGTTCTAAAATCAGGTTGGATTTTCTCCAGGTTGTGTCTTCTCAACAATGTTTTTGGGGAAAAAAAATTTTTTTTTTTCCAGCAGATGTCATGAGATGCCAGTCACATTTCAGACTGTCTTCACAGTGTACCTAGAACTCAAGAAAAATGCCATGCTACCTAGTGTAACTTTTCCTTTTATCTTGTCATCCATCCTCTGTTCCTTCCATCTTTGCATTTTTTTTTAAGAGGAAACATAATGCTGTGAACTGAAATAAATTATTTATACAATGAAGAATTTGACATAGTCTTTTTGTTCCTTCTATTAATAATTCAGTGTGTTTTCATCCATAGCTCTCAAAGCACTTTACAAAGGAGGTCAGTATTGTTATTCTCATTTTACAGATGAGGAAATAGAGTCACATAGAAGGGAAGTGACTTGCTTAAGGTCAACCAGTGGCAGAGCCAGGGAAAGAATTCAGGGCTCCGGAGTCCTAATGCAATGCACTAGCCACCAGGCTACACTGCCTCCAAGAGAAAGATAATCTTGTGGATAATCACAGGACTGGGATTCAGGACATCTAAGTTCAATTCCCAGTGCTGCTAAAAACTCCTTGTGCAAAGTGGGCAAATAATATAATCTCTCTGCACCGCAAGTCCCCATAGGTAAAATGAAGATAACACCACTGTCTGTCCTGTCTACTTAGATTGTAAATTCGGCAGACAAGGGCCTGTCCTTCGCTATGCATTTGTACAGCATCTAGTGCAGGAGGACCTCTAGTCATGACTCATATAAATAATATTAAGGAAAAAATAATAGTTCTGACCTACAAGACCACCTGAGGTCGGAGAGATCTGCGGTTGTTTGGCTCCTCTGAACATTGGCCAGGTGGTCTTGCTAACGATGATGAATTTAGAAACATAAGTACTTTTCAGAGTAACAGCCATGTTAGTCTGTATTTGCAAAAAGAAAAGGAGTACTTGTGGCACCTTAGAGACTAACCAATTTATTTGAGCATAAGCTTTCGTGAGCTACAGCATCCGATGAAGTGAGCTATAGCTCACGAAAGCTTATGCTCAAATAAATTGGTTAGTCTCTAAGGTGCCACAAGTACTCCTTTTCTTTTGTCAGTACTTTTGTTGCTGTTCACCTGTAAAATCAAGGGTGGCTCAGGGTGGGAGCTGTTGGTAAGTGAGACATGTGTAACATGATGTGAAGTCAGGGGACATGTTCCTGAAGGTGCAACTTGACATGCTGCGTGTCACATGTGGGGCTTTCCAAACATGATGTACTCCCCCCCACATGTGCCAAGATTTACACATGTGCTTAGCTTTACATAGCATGAGTAGCCCTGTTGAGTTAAAAGAGATTGTATGCACAGTGCATAAAGATAAGCACAGGCATAAGTCTTTGCAGGAGCAAGGCTATAGTCCTGTATGGTGGATAACACATGAATGTAAAGTACACTGGAGATGCTGTTAGTTACATATAGAGTCATGGAGGCAGGTCTGCCCTGCTAAAGACTTAGCTCTACACTATGCCAAGCCCTTTTAAAGTCAGTGTGGGGACTTCCTGCTATGAGGCAAATCCAGGTGCTGTAGGGGAGGTGGTTTTTGGCAGCATGGCCTGGGTGTTAAGTGCATTCTGGCACTTCCTAGCTGCCACAACAGCCCTTAGGGGCACTTCACAGCAGCCCTGAGGTTGGTCTAACTGCCTCATCTCATCAACCAGGTTCCAGATCAGTGCTTCAGGTAAATTATTTCAGCTGAACTATGGCACTTGTAGAGACTTCAGCTGAGATCAGGGCCCAGTCATGCTAGCCCGGCACAGACATCCTTTCTCCCAAACAGTTTAAGTCCAGATCTCAAAAGCATTTAGGTGCCTAATTCCCATTGATTTCAATACCGAGGAGGATTTGGGCTTTACATGCTAAATAGACAAAGAGGGGAAGGGGTAACAGGTGTACAGCAGTGAGCCCATGCACCTAAGGTCAAATAGCCAGTGACTGTATCCTGAGTCCCCTGACACCCAGGCCAGTGCTCTAGCTACTAAACCATGTTTCCTCTAGCCGCATCTCACAACTTAACAAAGACATCCCATTCACACAACTGTGCCTCAAGAAGCATGTTTTACTGCAGCATGTAACCGTGGTGGATTTCCTAACATAGATGAGGCTAGCTTGTGTTCTGATTCCCATGGGCAGGGCTGCAACTGTTACGAGTTTCACTGGGATATGGGGGAAGTTGGCTTTAAGCCATTGATTGAAAGGAGAAGAGATACTGAGCTGTGATTAAGTGGTTGTCCAGTCTAATTGCTATACTTGGTCCTGTTTGCCACAGCTAGCCCTTTAGAACAAAGGGGACTCCAAGCCATTCCCAGCCCCACCCTCTGGGACCTAAATATGCACTGACTATAAAATGTAAGCAAACTTAAAACTAAATGCGTAGACTGAAAATGCCATAAACAAACTAGTGAGCAGAGCTCAAGGGACAGGGCCTCAGCTGGTGTACATGGGCATTGTCTTCTGGGCAGCTCTGCCCATATACACCAGTGGCGGATCTGTAAAGAGTTGATGGGCCAGATTCCTTCCTGTTGTGGCTCCTGCACAGATTTTCATTGTGCCTTAGGAGTGGAGTTGTTGAACTTTAGGTGATGTTTTAGCTACCCTGGTCCCAGGCCATTGACCACTATAAAGATAAGGACCAAGACCGTGAATATGGCTTGCTATTCTATGGGAAGCCAGTGTGGAGAGCAGAGGCCAGGTTCTGTCTGTTGGGTGAGACACTTTCATTCCCTCTCCCTTTCTATCTTGTCTGTTTAGATTGGGAGCTCTTCAGGGCAGGGTCCATTTGTACAGCTCTTAGCATGATGGGACCCTTACTTCACTTGGGCCCTCTGAGTGCCACAGTAATACAAGCACAAAATGTTTGCTATTTTCTTTGCTGCACTGTTAGGTGTAGGGGAAAAAATCAAATAAGTGCAGGGTCAAAAAAGCACAAGAGTTGCGCTGTTGCTACCTGTGTGACCAGTGCTGACCAGTGCTAAGAATTGCCAGCTCTGTCCGGAGTATGTTTGTTGATGGAGTCTTTGATGGTCAGTCAAGTATGTTTCCTGTGTTTGACATTCCACATTCCAGGGGAGCAGCGGAGTGGTTTCTTACCAGAACACATGAAGACTCCATTTATAGTGTATGGGACTGTAGCTGAGCTCCAAACACACCTAGAGTTTGGAGGTGCCGTTTGACAAGGGTCTGAACTTTGGGAATGTTCTGATCTGGGGTTTTGGTTTGGTGCGTTATACAGCAATATGGGCAGGGCCACCCCTAGCTATTTTGGTGCCCTACGCAGCCCCCCCCTCCCCCGAGGGGGGCTGTGTGGGGCCCCAGGCCTCCACGGGGAGGAACGGGGGGGAGCTGGCCCCACGCCTCCCCGGGGGATCTGTGTGGGGCCCCAGGCCTCCGCGGGAGGGGTAGGGGGGCTGGCCACTTCCTGCGAGAAGTGGAGCGACCCAGCCCCAGCCGCGCAGCCGGCGAGTGCTGGGGGGCGGTTCCCCCCTCCCCCCAAGCCTGGGAGCCAGGGGAGCGGAGCAGGGGCAGGGTCACTGAGTGGCCAGCCACTGTCCCCCACGGAGGCCTGGGGCCAGCTCCCCCTGGACCCGGCTGCTCCACTCCCCTGGCTCCCAGGCTTGGGGGGAGGGGGGAACCGCCCCCCAGCACTCGCCGGCCGCGTGGCTGGGAGCCAGGGGAGCGGGGCCGGCTGGGGCCGCTCCAGAAACTTACCACGCGGTGAGTGCAGGGTCGGGCCTGGCTGCAATCTTCGGGGGAGTGGGGCTGGGCTGGGGAGGAGTAGGGTCGGGGATCTGCGGAAGAGCCGGAGCAGGGGCTGGAGCAGCTGCCTGCTTTACATACGGGTAAGGACGGCACTGAATATGGGTCAGCCACAAAAGCTTGCTCAGTGTCTGGATCCAGGCATCCCCTATGTTTGATGGTGCACAGGTCCCAGATCTGGGTTTGGGTTGATCTCTACTCCTAACTTTTCAGTCAGACCCAGATTCTCAACAGATATTTTGGTGCCTAAATCCTTCTGTGGATCTAGGCCTTACTGCCTTAAAAGCTACACTCTCCTAACTTATCATGTATCTTATCCTGGTGCTGATAGCAAATGTATTTTATTCTGCACAGCTCCGACAACATGCTAGGTGCTTTCTAATGCAAAATATGGGATGGTACCTGCCCTGAAAAGCTCAGATCTAAAAAAAATACATGTGCCTTTTTAAATCATGTTCCTCCTCCTCTCTCCCCCCCACCCCAAATGTTTGATGGGCAAAAGTTCTGAGGCACACAAATGAAGTAAGAAAGGAGGTTGGTGTAGGGCAGAGGTGAGGGAGCAGCTGTGCCTTTCCATTTCCTGAAATAGTTTGTTCCCATTATTTTTAAAGTCTGACAGATGCTGAGAGGGAGTTTCAAAGGCACCCATCACTGGCTGTGATGCCAGTGACATTGGTCTACAATGGAAGCAGAGGTAGGCCACTAGTAATACAAATAATATTAATCCCCAGCTCTTATACAGCATTTTTCATCTGTAGATCACACAGCATTTTACAAAGGAAGTTGGTATCATTGTCCCCATTTTACAGATGGGGAAACTGAGGCACGGGAAGGGAAGTGACTTGGCCAAGGTCACCCAGCAAGCCAGTGGCAGAGCTGGGAATAGAACCCATGTGTCCCAAGTCACATTCCATGCTCTAGCCCCTGTTTTTGCAAATCCAATTTACAATTTGATATAGACTATGGTTTCATGCACAAAATTGTGGCAGCTGAGTTGGTCTCCTTGTGCCAAGAGGCCCCCTTCCAGCTCTCCAAGAGACAGACCCTTGTCTGCCTTGTATATGCATTCAGCAGAGGTGTCTCTGGAGCAAACAGAATGCCCTCGTTCATCCCGCTTTCTTGGTAAGCTAAATCTCTCTGCATTATTTCAAATGGGATTTGTTCCCAAGAAAGTAGCCCACTTAAATGGATTATCCCAACTAATACTGTGCCCATGAATCCAAACCCTCGATGTGAAGTAAGTGGCTGCAGAGAGGGCTTTATCTTCACATGGCAAGGTGTCCAGTGATGCATTGGCTGTAAACTCACACCTGTAGGAAAATCTGTCTCTAAATGATGGTCCTTAAATTGCAAAATCTCCTGATGACTTGAATTTGGACCCTATTTATTCTGTTTTTTACTGACAGATGGATGAGTTGGATTCTGGATATTTTTCACTATGGATTACATCATAATTACAGTGAGCATTATTTATTTATTTATTTATTTCCGTAGCACCCAAAATCCTTAATCGTGGATCAAAGCCCCATTACACGAGGCACTTTACACACATAACAAAAGGGAGAGTCTTTGGCCCCTCACAGCAAAGTCAAGTACCTGCTCTTTTAAGGCTGTGAGTCGTCACTAGAGAACACCACATAAAGAGATTCCCACACCTGAGCCGTTCTTTTTAGGGGACAAATCTGAGGAACTGACCCAGACTGAGGTGTCAATAGAGGAGGTTTTGGAGCAAATTGATAAACAGTAATAAGTCACCAGGACCAGATGGGATTCACCCATGAGTTCTACTGGCACTCAAATATGCCACTGCAGAACTACTAACTGTGGTATGTAACCTATCACTTAAATCAGCTCTATCTGCACCAGATAACTGTGAACTTGGAACAATTGACCCGAGGTACTGAGAGACTTATGCAGGCACTACTTTAACAGCTGTAAAACGTGACAATAACACACCACTGAGGCAATGAGACCACTGCCTATCATGCTAACCGGCATTGCCCCATTGTTTTCATGTGCTCCCCAGTCTGTGTGTATCCCTCTGTTGGTTCTTGTCTTATATTTAGAAAGTAAGCTGCATGGGGCAGGCACCGCCTTTTTGTTCTGTATTTGTACAGTGTCACGGAGTCCCCGGGGCGATGCTCTGGAACTGCTCCCTACAAAGCCAGTCAGGACTCTGGGGAAGTCTCCTTTCTGTGAGCAGACTGTCTTCAGGACACACAGCTCACACGGCTTCCACCTTCCTGGGTCTGACCTCGGAGCATTCAGCAT
Organism: Lepidochelys kempii; assembly: GCF_965140285.1. Lineage (NCBI taxonomy): Eukaryota > Metazoa > Chordata > Testudines > Cheloniidae > Lepidochelys > Lepidochelys kempii. Next base: position 72,384,594 of record NC_136390.1, on the reverse strand, counting down.
CCTCTGCCCCTCCGTGCACTTCCCACAGCGAGTCCATCCAGGCGGGGTCCTGGGGAAGCCAGAGGGTCCTGCACCCCAACTTCGCAGACAGACGTGACTCTCAGCCAGCCAGTAAAACAGAAGTTTATTAGACGACAGGAACATGGTCTAAAACAGAGTTTGCAGGTGCAGAGAACAGGACCCTTCAGCTGGGTCCATTTGGGGGGGCAGTGAGCCAGACAACCACGTCTGCACTTCACTCCATGTCCCAGGCAGCCCCAAACTGAAACTCCCTCCAGTCCCTCCTCCTCTGGGCTTTCCCCTTTCCTGGGCCAGGAGGTCACCTGATTCCTTTGTTCTCCAACCCTTTAGCTCTCACCTTGCAGGGGGGAAGGGCCCAGGCCATCAGTTGCCAGGAAACAGGGTGTTGGCCATTCTCTGTGTCTAGACCCCTGCACACACCTGCCCTCTAGGGCTCTGCAGTGATCATACACCCTTACCCCACCACCTAGATACTTAAGAACTGCATAGGGGAAACTGAGGCACCCCCACACTATTCAGAGGAAACATTAAAACAGTCCCACTTCGTCACATCCAGCGCTTAGCACACAAGGAAACTGGGCCATGACCAGTTCTTCTAGGCTCTACCATAGTACAAATAATTAATAATGAGAGAATATCGAGAGATTATCACAGTGAATGACCCCAGGCAGTTCTGCCTTCTGGTCATGGGACATGGCTCCTTAGCTGCGTTCTGTGGGGGAGGACTGCAGCAGTGAAGTTAATCAGTAACTTTTTTAAAATAAAAAGACTCCATAGGTCCCTCCCGCTACAGCCCACTCTTACAAAGGGGCGTGTTTACTTTACTCTGGTCAGCACTCATGAGTAAACTTTCCCTGAAAGCACCAAGAACTGTGTTTAAATAAAGCCAGGTCTGGCCTAGACCTGCAAATGCCCAGGGATTCTGAGTCAAGGCTGAGACTGTTCTTATTCCACCCTATTGTGTGTCAATAGCAACATGTCTATGCCTGGAGAACCCTGTAGTGCCCAGCAAGGAGTACGTGTCCACATTCTCCCTCAAGCCAGGGCCCAGGAACCCACACCGAGTTCCCTTTGTGGAACTGCCTGGTAATGCCCCCCTCAGGGGGAAGGGCTGGGGTCTGAGTCAGAAGAAGGGGCAAGGATGTGGCCTCCAAACCCACAGCTCTTGGGCAGCTGAGGGAGGAGAGAGGTCCAGTTGTGTGTATACAGCAGAGCCCACACCCAGGGCCTGATCTGCAAAGCTCCATGGGTCCCATACTTTTGGTGACATGGTTCCTCTGGAGCCATCCTACTATGCAAGCCCCAGCCAACCTGCCCTACTCCTCCAGTCAGTTCACAGTACTGCCAAACCTGCCCTGCCATACCATCTCGCCCCAGGGCAGGCTCCAGCTACTGCCAAATCTGGCAGCATTCCCCCAGGTTAGGTAGCGGCGTGTGCAGTGTAGACTGACACCATCGTGACCCTTGTTCCTATGACCAACCCCATGTGCTCTCCCCTCAGGTGGTGGAGTCCCAATGCTGTGAAATGGGGCTTCCATGAACTCCTATGGATGGGGGGAGAAAGTTGCACAGGTGCCACTCCGCTCGTATTTGCTGCCCCCCCCATGAAACTTGGGAGCCAAGGACTCTAAATGTGGGGAAGCAACAAACTAACCTCATCGCAGAGTCTGGCTGGTTATCTGAGTCACCTCTTGGGTCAGCATGGAGTTGGGAGTCTCCCTGGAACACTCCTTCCCTTCCCACGATACTTCCTTCCAATCAGGCCAGACATACAGCTGTTGCTGTCCCAGAGGTCACCCGGCCCTGAAACATCACAGGCAACCAACAAGCTAAACTGTCTGTTTACCTTATTTGTCTAAATAAGATAAGTAAATAGGTCTGTCGGCTAAGGGGACAGAATGTCTGAGCCAGCACAGATAAGAGGGAGACCATCCAGGGAACCATTGAACTAGCATAACAATGGGTAAGATAAGTTAGGACTGTACAGATGAGGTAAGGAGTAGGTCGAGCTTGGACAATGCATGGACAGAGCAGGCTGCACAGGGATTGGTTCCTGCAAAGTAACCAAGCCAATCCAAAAATGTGTGATGTAATTTATAGGAAATGCAATGAGATATGTAAATATACATAAAGGGAGAGGGTTTCTGTGGGACTTTGGAGCTGCAATGTACACTGTTGTGTGCCAAATAAAGGAACTTGAGTGACAGTCTGGAGGCAAACTGAGTTTTTTGGATCCCAGAGAACTGAATGAAATGTCCTTCCAGAATTGGACAAGGTGTTCTAGATACGCTGAGCGAAAAAGGTCTTGGAGGTGATTCCAACATAAATAACTGTCTGCAGCTCGAAACATGGTTTGGTTCAGTTTCAAGTCCAGCCCTGTGCAGAGATGCATGAGCGGCTCTTATCTTATCCAAACTGGTTTGACCATCTCAAAACTAAATCTGCCAGTTTCCGTTTCTGAGAGACACAATACATGAAGGTCAACATGGTTAATTATAAATCCAATGGAGACGCTCCACCATCCACATTTGCATGAGAGGATCATAGTCTTTTTAAAAAGCAGAACGTTATCAGTGAGCCAATGAGAACTCCACTGCTCAGATGAACCTGTATGGTTGGATTTCATGGGAGACCCATGTTATTGTGACTAGTACATTGCTATTGTAGAAGGTGTTATTGACTGCCATTGAAGCATGTCTTTGATCTTTAGGCAGTCTCGGACCTCATTAAACCTGATGGGTAGGCTAGCCACCCTTCATTCAGACTAAATGGAAGAAGCAATTAAGCTCCTTTATGGAGTAAGAAAGCTGAAGACAGTGGAAGCCAATACCCAAGGCATTAAACCATATTGCAAGGTCTGGAGAGAGGCTAGGTCATCAGGGCTGAGGGGTTCCCTGGGGATTGGATGCAAGCACAGGGGCTGGGCATGGATTGGTTACAGTTGTGCATGTGTAACTCTGTGTGCCAGAGAAGAAAGGCAAGTGAAAGGAACCAGAAATCAGGGAGAAAGCGAGCAGGCATAGGAGCAGCAGTGTGAATAGGGCCCTGGGAGGAAGCCAAGAGACAACTGCTTTTGGGCAGAGAACCTGCTGAGAAGGCAAGGTTGGATTTTTGAACAAGGAACCTGCTAGCTGTTTGTTCCTCCTGAGTTCAGGGAAACAGGACTGTGTGTACAGTCTGTCAATAAACAGGATTGAACCAAAGAAACACCTAACTCCATTGTCAATTTCTCCTCCTAACGGAAACAACCCAACAAGGCCCCAGATATTGGCTCATTGCTGGGGCCAAAGGGCAACACCACCATGGAAATCAGAGCTGGATGCCTGACCACGTCGGAGAAGTACCCACAAACATCTGCAAAGATACCTCATTGTCTTTCCAAATCCCTGGTTAAAATCCTATTTCTGCCACAATGCCTACACAAATCTTGGTAACAACTCGGCAGCTGGTGTGCTGAGACCACAGCCTATCATGCTGACCAGCATTGTTTCCTAGTGCTCTCCCATCTGTGATCTCCTGTAAACTCTGGGACAGGGACTGTCTCTGTGTAAGTACAGCATTAGAACAATGGTGCGACCACAATACAGATAAGCTGGTCATTAGCTCTACTGTTTGCCAAGACAAAAGCCAGGATCAGGAAACCTGCTGAAACCATGGGGAAGTTCAGGCTCAGAGATGACTCTAGTGTCTCCTGATCTTCAGAACCAAGTCCCCCTCCCCATCTCCCAAAGAGGAAACAAATGCTCTGCCTTTCTCAAAACCTAAGACAGGCAAAACCAAAGTGTGGCCCTTCCAGGGTTCATAAACGTGACTCTCCCATGCTGCTAATGTGTCCTGGCAGAGTACCCAGGGCTGCTGCTGAATGCCGGTTGTGCTCCTCATAGCAGGTAGCTAATAGAGTAATAGCCGAGGCTGCTGTGTCATCACCTGCTTCCATGGTGCCTCTTATTGTTGGAGGTGAAAAGGATCCACAGAGAATCCCACCACTAAACTGTGATGTCTCATCCAGTGCAGGCTAAGAACCACAGCAAGAGGCACAGCTGAGGATAAACGGTGCACAGCAAGAGAAGTGGCTGGGGCATAGCTGCAGCCTGCATCTCCAGTCTGAAAAAGCAGTAGGGCTGATATGTCAGAGGAGTTTGTGCCCACCCCCTCCCTACGAAGACACAAGGAGTTGTTCCTAAGCAGCCAGGGCATGCAGGGAGCCCTGCCAAGTGTCTGTATCGAACCAATGGGTATTTGTTTTTAAGCCAGAAGTATAAATCTAATCATAAAGAAAAAGAAGCATCTGTCCTTTCCTGCTCAGAGAATTTCAGCCCCTCCCTCCAAGATTTCCAAGACACCACCTGCACTATGGGGTTGAAGTCTCATGGCAGAAGACCAAGGTCCAGAACTTTGGAGTGGGGCATCAGAAACCTCAGTACAGGTGGGGTTGAGTTCTGTAAGCACTGACAGTTCATCCACCTACGCGGCAGGCAGAGTTCAAAGGGCCAGAGCAAACCGGATGTTCTTCAGCGAACAGGTCTTGCAGCCTCCTGCATGAAGTCCACATCTCACTTACGGACACAAAACATCTTTGCACTAAGACAAAGTTCAGGGTTGGGGGAACGGATAGCTCAGTGGTTTGAGCATTGGCCTGCTAAACCCAGGGTTGTGAATTCAATCCTTGAGGGGGCCATTTAGGGAGCTGGGGCAAAAATTGGAGATTGGTCCGGCCTTCAGCAGGGGGTTGGACTAGATGACCTCCTGAGGTCCCTTCCAACCCTGATATTCTATGATTCTATCCATCAGACCTTTTTGCAACGTGTATTGCTACGTGGTTCAGAAACTTGGCTCCTCTTACAGCCAGATCTGGAACAGCAGGAGGCATTCCGTATGCACTGTCAGCACCAAATCCTGGGCATAAAGTGGTTTGTCTTTGTGCAAAATGTCACAATCTCACAGAGATCTAGCCTCCCTTCCATTGCTTGTTACGTTGAAAAGTGGTGTTGCATGCTCTTTGGCTATGTTGCCAGGATGGACAAAAACACCCCTGCAGATCATGCTCTCAAATGCTCCATCAACGCGTGAAGGGCTGTGTGACGTTGCACTCTATATGATTTTATAAAAATATGCTAATGAGTGTGAATATAATGACAGGTTTCAGAGTAGCAGCCGTGTTAGTCTGTATCCACAAAAAGAACAGGAGTACTTGTGGCACCTTAGAGACTAACAAATTTATTAGAGCATAAGCTTTCATGGGCTACAGCCCACTTCATCGCATGCATAGAATGGAACATATATATATACATATATACGTACATACAGATAAGTTGGAAATTACCATACAAACTGTGAGAGGCTAATTAGTTAAGATGCGTTATTATCAGCAGGAGAAAAAAACTTTTGCAGTGATAATCAAGATGGCCCATTTAGACAGTTGACAAGAAGGTGTGAGGATATTTAAGGAAATAGATTCAATATGTGTAATGACCCAGCCACTCCCAGTCTCTCTTCAAACCCAAGTTAATGGTATCTAGTTTGCATATTAATTCAAGCTCAGCAGTTTCTCCTTGGAGTCTGTTTTTGAAGCTTTTCTGTTGCAAAATTGCCACCCTTAAATCTTTTACTGAGTGACCACAGAGGTTGAAGTGTTCTCCTACCAGTTTTTGAATGTTATGATTCCTGATGTCAGATTTGTGTCCATTTATTCTTTTGCATAGAGACTGTCTGGTTTGGCCAATGTACATGGCAGAGGGGCATTGCTGGCACATGATGGAATATATCACATTGGTGGATGTGCAGGTGAACGAGCCCCTGATGGCGTGGCTAATGTGATTAGGTCCTATGATAGTGTCACCTGAATAAATATGTGGACAGAGTTGGCATTGGGCTTTGTTGCAAGGTTAGGTTCCTGAGTAGTGTTTTTGTTGTGTGGTGTGTGGTTGCTGGTGAGTATTTGCTTCAGGTTGGGGGGCTGTCTGTAAGCAAGGACTCGTCTGTGTCCCAAGATCTGTGAGAGTGAGGGATCATTTTTCAGGATAGGTTTTAAATCTCTGATGATGCACTGGAGAGGTTTTAGTTGGGGGCTGAAGGTGACAGCTAGTGGCGTTCTGTTATTTTCTTTGTTGGGCCTGTCCTGTAGTAGGTGACTTCTCGGTACTCTTCCGGCTCTGTCAGTCTGTTTTTTCACTTCAGCAGGTGGGTATTGTAGTTTTAAGAATGCTTGACAGAGATCTTGTAGGTTTTTGTCTCTGTCTGAGGGATTAGAGCAAATGCGGTTGTATCTTAGAGCTTGGCTGTAGACAATGGATTGTGTGGTGTGTCCTGGATGGAAGCTGGAGGCAAGTAGGTAAGAATAGCGGTCAGTAGGTTTCTGGTATAGGGTGGTGTTTATGTGACCATTGCTTATTAGCACCGCAGTGTCTAGGAAATGGACCACTTTTGAGGATTGGTCTAGGCTGAGGTTGATGATGGGATGGAAATTGTGGAAATCATGGTGGAATTCCTCAAGGGCTTCTTTTCCATGGGTCCAGATGATGAGGATGTCATCAATGTAGCGCAAGTAGAGAAGGGGTGTTAGGGGACAAGAGCTAAGGAAGTGTTGTTCTAAGTCAGCCATAAAAATGTTAGTAAACTGAAATATGCTTCATGCAAAAGGTCTCTTTAAGGTACCATCACAAAGCTTATAATCTACTGAGTATGGTCATCCTATTTGTATAACTGTATCACTCATGTATCTGAAACTAGAAATACGAAATATAACTCTGAGGTCCTATTGTAGTTATGCAAAGTGTGGGCCATTAGTGGTGGCTTGGAATCTTAATGGTTTCCGTTAACCAGGACAATTACCTGTAGATGGCTTTTTTACTTGTAAGGGCTTGGCTACATTTGCGAGTTAGAGCGTATTAAAGGAGCCCCGGGCACACAAGCTCACCACCCATCCACACTGGCAAGGCATGTAGAGTGCTCTGACTCTGCGGCTAGAGCGCTCCTGGTACTCCACCTCAGCGAGTGGAATAATGTTTGCTACGCCCCCGCTGGAGCGCTGCCTGTCTGTTAATGCGCTCTGATCTGCCTCCAGAAGTGTCCCACAATGCCGGTCCAAGCCACTCTGGTCATCATTTTCAACGCTACTGCCCTGCCCTCAGGTGACCAACCATCACACCCGCCCTTTAAATTCTCTGGGAATTTTGGGAATCCCCTTCTTGTTTGCTCTTCCAGGCGTGGAGTGCTCTCAGCGAATCTTTCTAGGTGACCATTCTTCCACGTGCCAGGCGATCCCCAATATGGAGCAGTGGTGAGGTGCTGGACCTCATCAGTGTTTGTGGGGAGGAAGCTGTCCAGTCCCAGCTGCGCTCCAGCTGTAGGAATTACGATACCTTCGGGCAGATACCAAGGGACATGATGGAAAGGGGCCATGACCGGGACGCACTGCAGTGCAGGGCTAAAGTGAAGGAGCTGCGGAATGCCTACTGCAAAGCCCGCGAGGCAAACCGCCACTCCGGTGCTGCCCTTGCGACCTGCCGTTTCTACAAAGAGCTGGACGCGATACTTGGGGGCAACCCCACTTCCACTCCGAGTACCATCATGGATACTTCAGAGCCCAGTGCAACAAGTCAGGAGGAGGAGGAAAGTGGCAGTAAGGGTGCTGAGGAGGAGGGAGATGCCCCGGCATCCCTAGATGCATGCAGCCAGGAGCTGTTCTCAAGCCAGGAGGAAGGCAGCCAGTCGCGGCAGCCTGTGCTTGGGGAAGGACAAACACCGGAGGAGGTTCCTGGTAAGCAGCTTTTATTTTGGGAAGGAAGTTATTCAGTGTGGGCTCTTGGGGCGAGGAGGGTTAGGGCTGTATGCATGCCTAGATGTGGAATAGGGCATTGATTGTACTCTCTCACATCGTAGTAATTGGCCTCAGTGATCTCTTCAAAGGTCTCATCCAGAACTTGGGCAATCCGCTTGCACAGGTTTCCTGGGAGAGCCACTGTGGTCCTTGTCCCAGTCAGGCTAACTTGTCCGCGCCACTGTGCCATGAGGGGCGGGGGGACCATTGCTCCACACAGGCAAGCTGCATATGGGCCAGGGCAGAAGCTGCATTGCAGTAAAAGACCCTCCCTTGCTTCCAGGTCACCCTCAGCAGCGAGATATCTTCCAGGATGAACTCCTGTAGAAAATGTGGGGAGACTGTTCAGTATAGGGGCCCTCTGCCACTGTTGGCTCTCCCCAAGGCACAGAAACCCAGAGGACAGTACAGCTGTGAAACAATCAGTCACGCTTGACTCTGTGCTTACTCACTATTTTGGGGCTCCTGTGGGTTATGGGCGCTCGCTTTAGGACGGGCAAATTATGCTATTGTGTAGACTGTGCTTGCCCTTAAGTATGGGGGAATCACTGCTCTGTCTGGTGTGACCAATGCTGTCTCTGTTAAGTGTTGCATTTTGCCTTTACAGATGCAACCTAGAGATCTCAGCCGTCTGTGTTATCACCGGCCGAAAGACTCCAAGGAATCATAAAGAGGCCACGTAGAAGCAAAGAAGACATGTTGCATGAAGTAATGCAGCATTCCAGTAATGAAAATGGAAAAGTGCAGGAGTGGCGGGACAGGGAAAGGAGGATCCACCAGCAGAATGAGGAGCGCCGGCACAAAAGCATGGTGCTTCGGCAGCAACGCACGGATCGGCTGATAAGCATAATGGAGCACCAAGCGGACTCGATCCAGGCGCTCGTAGCCATGCAGGCGGAGCGCTACCGCGCCCAACCCGCCGCCCTTGTCCCAAAACTCTTTCCCTTGTGCCCCCATGTCACCTCCAACCCACTTTCCCCAACATCCGAGTTCTTACCACCACCAGCTGACTTCAACACCTGTAGCTTCACCAACCAGCCCTGAAAACTACGACCCTTACCCACTGCACTCAACCCCCATCACCATGCAGTATAGCCATCCTGAAGTGTAGCACTCATTGCACAGCACACCAGACAGGAAGGCTGAGTATGATAACAGGACATATGCAAATCTGTGATTATACTGTTTCCCACCCCATACCCTTTCCCTTTCTGTTTCCCAAGCAGTTGTGTTTCTTTTCAATAAATGAATTTTATTTTCAATAAATGGATTTTTTGGCTTTGAAAACATTCTTTATTATTTATTGCATAAAGTAAAAGATACCTTAGCCCAGGGAAGAAACAGGCACTGCAAGTCAGTGTATCACACGTAATAAACACAGATTCCTACTAACATTGGAACCACTTTACTTCACTCCTGTGCAGGGCACCAGACATTATTGGTGGCTTTCAGCCTCAAATTGCTCCCTCAAGGCATCCCTAATCCTTGCAGCCCCGCGCTTGGCCCCTCTAATAGCTCTGGTCTCTGTCTGTTCAAATTCAGCCTCCAGGTGTTGAACCTCCAAGTTCCATGCCTGAGTGAATTGTTCACCCTTCCCTTCATAAATGTTATGGAGGGTACAGCACACGGATATAACTGCGGGGATGATGTCATTGGCTAGGTCCAGCTTCCCATACAGAGAGCACCAGCGGCCCTTTAAATGGCCAAAAGCACACTCCACAGTCATTCTGCACTGGCTCAGCCTGTTGTTGAACTGCTCCTTGCTGCTGTCAAGGCTCCCTGTGTAGGGTTTCATGAGCCATGGCATTAAAGGGTAAGCGGGGTCTCCAAGGATCAGAATGGGCATTTCGACTTCCCCTACGGTGATCCTCTGGTCTGGGAAAATAGTCCCGGCTTGCAGCTTCCTGAACAGGCCAGTGTTCTGAAAGATGTGTGCGCCATGCACCTTTCCGGACCAGCCTGTGTTAATGTCAATGAAACGCCTAGAGTGATCCAGAAGCACCTGGAGAACCATAGAGAAATACCCCTTCTGATTAACGTACTCGGAGGCTAGGTGGGCTGGTGCCAGAATCGGAATATGTGTGCCATCTAGTGCCCCTCCGCAGTTAGGGAAACCCCATTGTGCAAAGCCATCCACAATGTAATGCACGTTACCCAGAATCACGGTTCTTCTGAGCAGGATGTGATTAATGGCCCTGCAAACTTGCATCAGCACGATTCCAATGGTCGACTTTCTCACTCCAAACTGGTTAGCAACCGATCGGTAGCTGTCTGGAGTTGCCAGCTTCCAGACTGCAATAGCCACCTGCTTCTCCACTGTCAGGGCAGCTCTCAATCTCGTGTCCTTGCGCTGCAGGGTGGGGGGCGAGCTTCTCACACAGTCCATTGAAAGTGGCTTTTCTCATTCGAAAGTTCTGCAGCCACTGCTCGTCATCCCAGACTTGCATGATGATGTGATCCCACCACTCACTGCTTGTTTCCCGAGTCCAAAAATGGCGTTCCACGGTGGTGAGAATGTCTGTGAATGCCACAAGCAAACTTGTGTCATATGCGTTACTCGAGTCGATATCGTCGGAGCCCTCACTGTCACTTTGGATCATAAGGAATAACTCGACTTCCAAACGTGATGTGCTGGCGAGACTCGTCAGCATACTCCTCAGCAGTTCAGGCTCCCTTCCTGCAGACCGAAAGGGAAGGCAGAGCACGCAGTGCAAAAAACATTGAAAGATGGTGCCAAATGTGGACGGAAGCACAGGGATTGCTGGGATGCGAACCGATGCATCACGGGGCGTTGGGACATGACCCAGAATGCCCCTCACCCTCTACCCCCTTCCCACAAGCCACAGCGCCAGAATAGGAAGAGGTGCTCTGTGGGATAGCTGCCCATAATGCACTGCTTTCAATGCCTCTGCAAGTGCCGCAAATGTGGCCACCATGTGTCCATGTGGACAGACTTCAGCGCTTCTCTACTGTGCTCTCTGAAGGCTGGTTTAACTCAAAGCACTCTACATCTGCAAGTATAGACATGCCCTAAGTCTTCCTGTATAACTGTGGGCTGGCAAGTGGGTAATGAAGTTGTAAAGTGATGTGATCATGTCACCTGAACTGGAATCCATCTTTAACCTGGTGCTTTTCCATTGAGGAGGAGGGGTGGGAACCCAGAGGGACAAAGGATTCCCGCCTTGTGCAAAAGATCTATAAGTGGGTGGAACAGAACAAAGGGAGCAGCCATCATGAGAAATCCCCTAGCTACCACCTGAGCTGGAACAAGGGCTGTACCAGGGGAAAGGATTGTCCCCAGACTAAGAAGGTGTCCAGTCTGTGAAAGAAACTTATTGAAACATCTCTGAGGGTGAGATTTTATCTGTATTCAGTTTTATTACTGTACTAGACTTAGACTTGCATGTTTTCTTTTATTTTGCTTGGTAATTCACTTTGTTCTGTCTGTTACTACTTGGAACCACTTAAATCCTACTTTCTGTATTTAATAAAATCACTTTTTACTTATTAATTAACCCAGAGTATGTATTAATACCTGGGGGGGGGGGAACAGCTGTACATATCTCTCTATTAGTGTTATAGAGGACGAACAATTTATGAGTTTACCCTGTATAAGGTATATACAGGGTAAAACGGATTTATTTGGGGTTTGGACCCCACTGGGAGTTGGGCATCTGAGTGTTAAAGACAGGAACACTTCTTAAGCTGCTTTCAGTTAAGTCTACAGCTTTGGGGCACGTGATTTAGACGCTGGGTCTGTGTTGGAGCAGACTGGCATGTCTGGCTCAACAAGACAGGGTGCTGGATTCCCAAGCTGGCAGGGAAAGCAGGGGCAGAAGTAGTCTTAACACATCAGTTGGCAGCCCCAAGGGGGTTTCTGTGATCCAAACCGTCAGAGGCTGCATGTCCTGACCTTACCTAGCTTCATCTGTGGGGCCTCCCAGAGATTCATGAGTTTTCAGGACTGAGTCAACTCTGGGAACTTCACAACACATGCCTGGTGGGACACCATCAACCATGGGCACTCTGGATGGCACAACAGTTCTTAGTATCCATGTTGGACAATGACTTTTGTTCTGGCATTTTCTAGCTTTTCAGTGTTTGACTTTGCAACCAACATTCCTTTAATGATTTGGGGGCGGGGGAAAGATGTAATACATACTATGTTGTATGTTATACCACACACAAAGAAACTCCATACTCCATGCACAGGCTACCAGCCACAGCTTCAAGGCTTGAGGAAAGTGAATGACCAAAATGTCAATGGAAATCCTTAATGCCAAGGGCCTGTTGCACTAGTTAATGTTTAAATAACCTCTGTAAGTTCTCTCCTTTTGCAGCCTCTGCCACTTCATAACAAGGGGCCTCTTTCGATTATTTGAAAGAGTTGGCAACCTTCCCATCCTTTTAGTTTTGTTAACAAGCAGGCTAATATGAACCAAAGGCGGTGGTGGCTGCATTTAAAGGTGCAACCGCTGGAGTTTAGTGGCATGTTCTGAGTATTGAACTTGCTCAAAATTTCATTGAACCCTAGTACAGAGCATTATCTTCACCAGCAAAGCTCTGAAGCCCAGGGTTATTTACGTCAAAGCAAGACTCAGTTACTGGTTTTTTAGTCCTCTGTCAGAGTTGTAGCCTCTGTTACACAGGATCAGTGAAATAACTTTGCTCTCCTAGTCTGGCACCGGGTGGGCAGTGAGCTATGACTGGTGGTGGCAGAAACAGCCTGGCATCTGCTAAAATGCCAAAGTCACGGAAGCCGTTGTGCCCAATCTGCTGCATGTTTCTGTTAGAAGCTGCAGAAGCTCACATCATGGCTTTGGTTTGCCAGGATGCTATGCTCACTTATTTCCTGTGCAGTACGTTTCCCGTGGTTATGTTTTACACTAGGGCACAGCGTGGGTGTGATAGTGTTACTGACACCACAGCCCTGCACAGAGGGGAATGTGGAGCTGCCCTAATCCCAGCAACGGTAAAGGGAGATGGTACAATAGGCAGGTACAATGTCTCCCAGTGCACATTCAGTCGTTCTATCTTTGGAAGCCTGCTCTGGGGGCCGGGGGAGATGGGGAGGGTGGATCAGATTAAGCAGCCCTTGCTTAGTGCTTTGCAACTGCTATTTTGTGTAACAAGGAAGGGAAGCATCTGGCTTTCCTTCCCACTGAGGGGCTTGCACACAATTTGGCTAAAGTAACCACACATCCTGGTTTTTCACAATGTCATGCTGCTGGAGTGAGTCACGACTGTGCCAACCTCAGGGCAGACTGTCAAGAAGCAGGACAGAGACCCCAAACTGGTTGTGCATTCTACAATTAGATTTCACCAGCCCGGTAACAAATGTGAAGTCCTAAAGCACTATAGCAATCAAAGACAATCCCCAGTCTATCTTGTCACACAGGCAAGGTGGACTTAGTGATAGTTGGTTGTCATACACCAAAGCTCAGAAAATATTCAGGTTGCTCCCTGTCCCAAGAGACCAGTCATTTACCCTAGCTCAATTTGTACCTCAGATCCCACAGCAAAGACAACTCTTATAGCGAATCCTGGAATAAACCCTCTAAAGATTTATTAACTAGGAAAAAGAAATGAGAATGTTATTACAAGGTTAAAGCAAACAAACATATATACACAATTGAGTTACAGTCTGTGGTTTCCAAAAGCTGCAGTAATCTTTCAGCTTGGAATGTCTTTTTGGGCGAACCCAGGTTGACCCTGGGGATCTCGGCTTCTGTTTCATAGCTCCAGCAATGCAGAGGAGCAAGGGTTTGGTGTGATGAACAGTGGTTGGAGTGAAGAGGAGTTGAATAGGTCTAGGTGCAATCACCACTGTTCTTATACTCACCATGAATGTTACTGACACTTTGTCAGTGTTCTGTGATAAGCTCATTCAGGAAACTGAGGCTTGGAACTTCAAAGGTAGTTAGGCACTTAACTCCGCCTGATGCTTTTGAAGATCTGGAGAAAACCCTCCACTCTGAGAAACAGGCCTGTGTTGCAGTTGAACTAGATGCTGACAGTAGTGACTCCAGCACACACCAACAAAACAAATGGATGCTGGGCTTTGCTTTAAATGTATTGTGACCCTGTACCACATTGCTATACGAAGACTGCAGTAATACATTTCAAAAGATAGGAAAAAAATTGACCAGAATCAGACAGAAATTGCTTCCTGACTGTGTTACCCCTGGGCTGTCTGTGAAAGTTTCAGTTTGAGCAGCAGTCTTTGTTTATTGGCAGCTCACTAGATCTATTCTGTCACTGAGTTTCTGACCAGCCTTGTTAGACATGACTTGATTGAGATTTGATTATATCCCAGTGTTGGGCCAAAGAAACCTTGAAGCAATGCACAATCCTGATGCTTCTGACAGGGAAATTGTTCTGCAAGACAGGTTAGACCACTGGAGGTGGGGGGACATTTTGGAGGGTTGGATGCTTTCCTGCACCACTCATAAGAAGGGGGTCTGAAGAATGCCTATCAATTAATCTACAAAACCTTGCAGTAGCTGGCTTGGTTCAGAAGAGAATGGAGCCAAGGTCATGGATGTGATCTGGCTGGGAGAGCCCAGTCCAGCTCCCCGTATTCACAGCACAAATCCCACCATGCCAACCAGTGCAAAGAATAGCGAAGGGCTGACACTCAGCTGAGGCACCAAGGACTGAATGGGTCTTAGAGAATGAATTATCCAACCGGAGCAATGGGCTGCCAATGCTCCTGGCTCCCACTAAAGGTGCCTTCTCCTCTCTCACACACTTCAACAGGAGCAAGATGCAATCTTGCCCTTATGGCATGACCATCAAAGTGTGTGGCTGTGCAGGTGTGCACCAGGCACCACCATATCTCCAAGTCTGGGGAGTTTTTGCACAGCACAGAGGGCACTGCTCAAACATTTGTGGCTCCCTCAAACCACACATGGCACGACTGAAGAGCACTCTGCCGAACAGAGAACCCCACACAGGACCAACGAGCAATTTGTAATGCTGTGGAAATCCTCCCACCTATAGAGAAAACACAGGCCAATGCCCAGACTAGCAGAGGAGAGGCTGCAAACTCATTGGTTGGTGGCTTGTTTATGGGCTTATAGATGCAGGAAAGTTGGTACAAAGAGTTCTGCACCTGAGGAGCAAAAGGAGACTGGCATGATGTGGTTCTTGCACATCATTCACGGCAATGTTTGTTCTCAGGTTGCATTCGGGTCACTTCTGTCCATCTTGCTGAACACAGCCAGCTATGGCAGGTTGTGGAGGACGCAACGCTGTTACCCAGAATGGTCTCTGCATGGCGCTTACCACTCAAGGTAGAGTTTGCTAAGCAAGGGGATCCCTGGGTAGCATCATGCAGAGCAGAAATCCGGGTGCAAAGGAAAGATCCCTGAGCCTCTGGCACTACCTACATTGGCAAGTTGTGACCCACCTGGAGTCCTGCCTCCACCAACTTTCTCCCCTTGCTTGTGGTTCCTCCTTCCCCACCCTCATTTTTCTCATCCCTCCTCTTCCTGTCCCTTCCTCAGAGACTTTGCTGACATTCTTCCTGTCCCATCACCCCTGATCCATTCTGAAGCGTGCATGTTTCACGAGCTCAGTTCTTGTCCCCGACCATCCCCTCACTGCTGAGCCAGTAACCGCCGGGTGAGTCAGCTGCATGACAGACGCTGAGATCTCCAAGGCATTCCCTAGGCATGCTGGGCACCTCCACCCAGCCGACATAACTCAGGCTGTCCATAGCACCCGGCAGCACGGGAACAGGCAGGAACGGCAAGCCCTAGCATTGATGCTAAGAGTAGGCAGGTGCCCCTGGATGGGGTGGGAAGGGAAGTGCCTTGGCTGTCATCCACACTCTTAATGCAAATGCCACAGCTCTGCTCCACATTGATTATGCTCTTCAGAGCTAGACAGTGCCACAGGCCCCCTCTGAATCCCGGGGGAGTAGGGGAGGCTTCCGGTCAGTGGGGGTTGGCATACCTGCTGCGCCAACCTGGAAGAAGATACTGTATAAACCCCCCCTCTGTGCCCAGCCAGCTCTGCTGGTCCATGGAGAGGAGAGGGAGGGAGAACTGCAGCTCCATCATTTACCTGACCACTGCCAGGCATCGAATACCTGCTAGATCACAAGGAGCAGGGACTGTCCTCCTCATGGGGCTGCTGGCCAGTTCCTGGCACCCTGCCTCTACGTGCCCAGGCAGTGGATGCGCAGACTGTGCCCCTTCAGGATCATGTGTATCTAACCCACCATCCAGCACATCCATGTATTGTCTCCGCACCCCGTGCCCAGTCAAAAGGATCCGAGTCCATTACTGCTCAGAGCTGCAGGACACACTCAGCTACCAGGGGACTCACGCTTTTAGCTCTTGTTCAGTTCCTGGCAACGAACCAGATGACTCTCTTCCCACAGGACATGTCCCATTTGGCATGGTGACTTTGGCTAACAGGATATTTGTCTGGCTGGTGAGCACTGGCCTTGGGGTGGTGCCTGTGCCTTTCTCAGTGCAGGTGAGAAAGCATGGTTGAGTTGCTGTGCATTTCCCAAAGGCCATTCACCAGAGGGAGCAAACTCAGTGTGCTGGCTCAGCTCATTAGCCCAGAAACAGGCCAGAACCTGGAGAAAGGTCAAAGGTGGTTTTAAGCTGCATGTCTCCCTCAGACTGCCTCCTGGACGGGCAACACAGAATGTTTGCTTAAGTTTTATTCCTGACTTTGGGCCTGCTGGAGTGAATTAGCACTGCTCCATTAGAGTCAGCTGAGGATCCGACCCCATGTCTCCCTTTGCTGCCCACTTTCCTTTCGCAATCCCTGGGGTAAGATGGAAAGAATTTGTTTAGGTTGCAGTGGGATAAAACAGTTACAGGGTGATTCATAATTTATGCACTCCCCAGCCTTGTGGAGGGATAAACGTCCATCCATTGCAAGCTTCTGTGAAGCCTAATTATAGCAAAGCAATTAGGGAAGTAAAGCTGTGTATTAATTCTTAATGTCAGCTTTTTGCCCACCTGTTTTGTGTCTGTCCCCTGAGTGTGATGAGAGAAAAGTCTGCCTCGATCGCAATCATGGGACCTTGACATGACAACCTGATGTGTAGAAAGAATAGTAAATATGGCAGGCGGCCAGCTTGGCTTAACAGTGAAATCCTTGCTGATCTTAAACACAAAAAAGAAGCTTACAAGAAGTGGAAGATTGGACCTGGGAGACCAGGGATGAGTATAAAAATATTGTTCGGGCATGCAGGAGTGAAATCAGGAAGGCCAAATCACACCTGGAGTTGCAGCTAGCAAGAGATGTTAAGAGTAACAAGAAGGGTTTCTTCAGGTATGTTGGCAACAAGAAGAAAGTCAAGGAAAGTGTGGGCCCCTTACTGAATGAGGGAAGCTACCTAGTGACAGAGGATGTGGAAAAAGCTAATGTACTCACTGCTTTTTTTGCCTCTGTCTTCACGAACAAGGTCAGCTCCCAGACTACTACACTGGGCAGCACAGCATGGGGAGGAGGTGACCAGCCCTCTGTGGAGAAAGAAGTGGTTCGGGACTATTTAGAAAAGTTGGATGTGCACAAGTCCATGGGCCCGGATGCATTGCATCCGAGAGTGCTAAAGGAGTTGGCGGATGTGATTGCAGAGCCATTGTCCATTATTTTTAAAAACTCATGGTGATCCAGGGAGGTCCCGGATGACTGGAAAAAGGCTAATGTAGTGCCCATCTTTTAAAAAGGGAAGAAGAAGGATCCTGGGAACTACAGGCCAGTCAGCCTCACCACAGTCCCTGGAAAAATCATGGAGCAGGTCCTCAAGGAATCAATTCTGAAGCACTTAGAGGAGAGGAAAGTGATAAGGAACAGTCAGCATAGATTCACCAAGGGCAAGTCGTGCCTGACTAATCTAATTGCCTTCTATGATGAGATAACTGGTTCTGTGGATGAA
Organism: Lepidochelys kempii; assembly: GCF_965140285.1. NCBI lineage: Eukaryota > Metazoa > Chordata > Testudines > Cheloniidae > Lepidochelys > Lepidochelys kempii. The sequence continues at coordinate 72,366,847 of NC_136390.1, read as the reverse complement.
GGGAAAGCAGTGGACGTGTTGTTCCTTGACTTTAGCAAAGCTTTTGACACTGTGTCCCACAGTATTCTTGTCAGCAAGTTAAAGAAGTATGTGCTGGATGAATGCACTATAAGGTGGGTAGAAAATTGGCTAGATTCTCGGGTTCAATGGGTAGTGATCAATGGCTCCATGTCTAGTTGGCAGTCAGTATCAAGCAGAGTGCCCCAAGGGTCGGTCCTGGTGCTGGTTTTGTTCAATATCTTCATAAATGATCTCGAGGATGGTGTGGATTGCACCCTCAGCAAGTTTGCAGATGACACTAAACTGGGAGGAGTGGTAGATACGCTGGAGGGTAGGGATAGGATACAGAGGGACCTAGACAAATTGGAGGATTGGGTCAAAAGAAATCTGATGAGGTTCAACAAGGACAAGTGCAGAGTCCTGCACTTAGGACGGAAGAATCCAATGCACCGCTACAGACTAGGGACCGAATGGCTAGGCAGCAGTTCTGCAGAAAAGGACCTAGGGATTATGGTGGACGAGAAGCTTGATATGAGTCAACAGTGTGCCCTTGTAGCCAAGAAGGCATTTTGGCATGTATAAGTAGGGGCATTGCCAGCAGATTGAGGGACATGATTGTTCCCCTCTATTTGACACTGGTGAGGCCTCTTTTGGAGTACTGTGTCTGGTTTTGGGCCCCACACTTCAAGAAGGATGTGGAAAAATTGGAAAGAGTCCAGCGGAGGGCAACAAAAATGATTAGGGGACTGGAACACATGACTTGTGAGGAGAGGCTGAGGGAACTGGGATTGTTTAGTCTGCGGAAGAGAAGACTGAGGGGGGATTTGATAGCTGCTTTCAACTACCTGAAAGGGGGTTCCAAAGAGGATGGATCTAGACTGTTCTCAGTGGTAGCGGATGACAGGGCAAGGAGTAATGGTCTCAAGTTGCAGTGGGGGAGATTTAGGTTGGATATTAGGAAAAACTTTTTCACTAGGAGGGTGGTGAAACACTGGAATGCGTTGTCTAGGGAGGTGGTGGAATCTCCTTCCTTAGAAGTTTTTAAGGTCAGGCTTGACAAAGCCCTGGCTGGGATGATTTAATTGGGGATGGGTCCTGCTTTGAGCAGGGGGTTGGACTAGATGATCTCCTGAGGTCCCTTCCAACCCTGATATTCTATGATTCTATGAAGTGTGCAGGAGGCCGTGGTGCTGCTTTGGGAGACCTCTGAGAAATTGCTGGACAACTGTCTTGCGAAATGCAAACCCTTCTGGAATGTTAGCCCTGGGGCCGGAGTGTTTATGAAGCTGTGCTGCACCACTAATGGTGGATTTGTCACAGTATTTAGCTTAGGGGCTAAATCACGGCTTCGCCACAAGTCCTGCATAAGGGGCAGGGCCGGTTCTAGGCACCAGCAAACCAAGCACGTGCTTGGGGCGGCACATTTTCAGGGGTGGCACCATTCTGGCCATGCTTTTCTTTTTTTTTTTTTTTTTGCTTTGGGCGGCAAAAGCCTAGAGCCAGCCCTGGCAGCAGCAGCCCGTCGTGCGCAGGGGGTGCCCTGGGGCCACTGCGGTTCGCGCCATGTGGCAGCAGCACCCGCACCTTGTGGCTCTGAGCGGGCGACACTAGGGCTGGGGGCCGTCCAGCGGGGCACACGGAGCTGCCTGCAGGTTCCACAGGGCAGCCGCCCCCCAGCGCCGCAGCCGGGGCTGGGCAAAGCGGCCCGAGCTGCCCAGGGACTGTGGCAGGGCAGCCAGAAGCAGCAGCAGCAGCGCGACCATAGAGGACGGGGCGCTTCCTCTGGGGCTGCCCTGCCCCGGCTCCTCAGCCCCCTGCTGGGGCGGTCCCGCAGCTCTGCCCTCCCGTGTCCCGGCTGGTCCTGGAGGCGGGAGCCCTGGCTGGAGGGACCCTGGGCTGAGGCGCGGCCCGGGAGCCCCATTGCTTTCCCCAATCCTGCCAGCGCCAGACTGGCTGGAGGTGAGGGGGGAGCGGGCAGAGTCAGCACTGGTGGAGGGAAGCCCAGGGCTGGGGTGGCAGGGGGTGTGGGTGGGGTGGTGGGGAGAGCCCAGCACTGGAGTGGTAGGGGGCGCGGGTGGGGTGGAGTTGGGTGGGGGGGAGAGCCCAGCGCTGGGCGGCAGAGGGTGCGGGTGGGGGAGGGCATTGGTGCGGGGAGTGAGAGCCCAGGGCTGGGGTGGGGGGCAGCCAAAATTTTTTTTGCTTGGGGCTGCAAAAAACCTAGAGCCGGCCCTGATAAGGGGCTGCACAGAAATGCACCCGAGGAGCATAGGACCAACCAGAATGTGACTCCGAGAGCTACAATCTGGTCTCCACTCCCTGCCATGCTCTGGTGAGGAACATCATCAACCTGGACCCTGCACAGCTTACTTCCCGCTCGGTGTTGGGTCAGCCCCACGCTGTCTGCTCCCTCCCATGCTCCTCCCACGATACCACCTATAAGCACAAGGAAGTGAGGGGACTTGTTACACAGTTGCTGCCCTGCATGGGCATGCAGCAAGTGTCACAGGCTGGCTCTTAGGCTGTCTACTCTGCAGCTGGTGTGCAATGTCCAGCTCGGCTAGACGTACATGCGCTAGCGAGCGACACATAAGGTAGCCGTGGCTGCACAGGCTAGCTTGCCTAGTACAAGTCTGCCAGGGACCCTCAGCATGTAGGCAACCTGCATGTCTTAGACTACCCTGCTATTTTTAGCACGCTAGCTTTCAAAGCTAGCACATCTCCCCACAGTGGAAACCACACCTCCAGCTGCAGTGTCAATGTACCCTTCCTGAAATGTGGTTTCCTCCCCTTTCGCTAGCTTGTTATTTAGTGTAGGGTTTGCTCATGATGAGAGCTGGGCTTCTGGCACTAATTTATTTATAGTTAATAAACAATGCAATTAGTTTATGTGTATGGGGAGTTTGGGGGATTGTGGATTAAATCAACCTAGTCCCCGCATATATAAAATATCACGCCAAGCTTGTAAGCAGAGAGTTTGGCCAGGAAGGACAGAAGGTCAGATTTAATGTCCCTGGAATGTAGTGTCCTTCTGCGCTGTTCTGATTGACAACCTGAGGCCACAGAAACATTCTGGCAGCGGTATATGTGCTCCTCACATGCCATCCTTTCAATGAATATTTTACATCCTGGATGTTCGCTATAGATGCTTGCTTTCAAGTGCATAAGGGATGTTAGAGAGGGGACTGAATGGAGCAGGTCTGCTCCGCTTGGAGCATTGTGTTGCAATTATTCATAAGCCTCTTGAGACACTGAGACCGGGTCTTCATCAGGAAAGAAAAGGCTTCTTTTCACCAGATTGCTATGGGGCCAAATCCCATCTCTGGATCCCTGGGTGTTTTAAGCTCCCCTGGGTCTCCTCCTTGGCACATTCCTGGGCTCCTCTCTGCTTCCCCTTCATGGAAATTGATCTCCTCAGGCCTGTCTGGCCCGAGCCCCCAGGACTAGTGCTGACCTCCAGGATACGCCCTCAGCTTAAACACACACTCTTCCAGAGTCCCACTGCAGCTGTGAGCCTCCCGGGTCACGATGTACCTCTCTCCAGGGGCACGTGGTAGGTGCAGCATCTAACACACCCAGACACTCTGCAAAGGGTACTAACACTGTTGCTCTTCTACTTTCCAGATGAAGCACAAGAGCGTACAGAGCAGTTATAAGACACTGAGCACCCTGACCCCATTGCCTTTCACTAGCTCACCCGTCCCTTGGCGTTCCTAGTGAGGTTCCCCAGCCTCACCAGGTCCTACATTCAGCATGTCTCAGCTGTAGCTGGTGAAAAATGGCTCAGGAAGAGAGGACCAAAGAGATCACCCTCCAGCCTCTCTCTCAGGAGACCTCATGGTCAGCCTCCTCAGGTGACTAGAAACTCCTACCAGGTGACTTCATTGCCAGGTGACCTCTCCCCTGACCAACCAGTGCTCCTGGTTGAGAGCCAGTAACGTGTTTAGAGTTATCCCCTTTCAATGGGAGAGCACTTTATGTCAATTGGAATTGCAATTGGAATTGCAGTCCAAAGCAGAGGCCAAGAGACCATAGAGAAGACAAAGGGTTACACACTGAAAATGGAGTCTGTATAGTTATAGGCAGAGCTTTCATAATCTCACACTGGATTCATGAATTGTACAGATTCCCCAAATTGCCAAAGAGGGCTAGGCAGGCCTGAGGGGACGGCGTGGTGTCCCCTGTGTGCACATCCAGAGAAGTGTGCGGGGAGTCAATAAGAGTTCTCCTTGTAGCAGCTGTTGGGGGCATGCTCAGAGAGCCAAGGCTCTAACAAGCAAGGAGAGCACGTGACTGTGGGTGACAGCTCTGCTCCTCTGGCACCATGGAACTCCCTGCAATAAGGGTAAAGCTGGCCTGTGCAGGAGAGAGAGTCTTCTCAGGGGCTGGTACCAGACGGTCGAACAAACTCTCCCAGGAACTAAAGACCATCCCAAACCTCACCACCTTCTACTCAAGGTGCCCTGCTCCAGCTGGCTTTCTTGGCTATAAACACAGAGCAGCACGGTGACAAACAAAAAAGATTAAAATGATTTTTTTTAAATGCCTGCGTAACCAAAACACTGCATCACACCCACCGTTCTCTCCCTAGGGAGAGAACAAACCACACGTGACAGATGTGAGATGGGTCATTTAACACACTACTGGAAAGTGCTCAGATGCTACACTGATGAAGGTGGTCTATGATCCTACCTAGAACAGAATCGACACACCAGCAGAGAAATTGAATGACTTCACCACAACCTTCAGATGTGATCTTGGGTAAGTCCCTAACTGAACCCAGCTCAATCCTTAAACACAATACCATCTCCCCACTCTGTCTTTTCTGTTTAAATAGTCTGTAAATGCACAGCTGAAAGTATCAAATACCCATATATCATCCCTTCCCCTCCTTGATGGGCCATCTTCCCCTATGGTAGCCACAACACCCTGATATCATTAGCTCAGAAACCTCCATCTGTTACCAGGCTAATGGAACCGAAATGATACATGAAATAAATCCAAATTCCCCCACTTTCTGTCTCACTGTAGTTTCACCAGGAAATATGCAGAAATTGTTGGTTTCCAAAGAACTTAAATTGTTCACTTAAGACAAGAGGGTACTTGCAAAGAATGTTAATGACTTGTGTACAGGTATAATGAAAAAAGCTTGTCTTACTTTCCCCCTTCCTGTTCCTTTTTAACAGTACAGAAACCCAGACTCAAATGCCAACTTTATTCATGTAAAGGCTACTGCATCTCACTCTCAAGAAACCTGATTGTGGCTGCATAAATCTGATGGCCTGACACATCTTTCTATAAGGGATTGCACAGGCAAATATATAGCATATGAAAGAGTGTCAGGATTGAAGAATAGCTTCAATAAACAGATCTAAAATAAGAAATGGCAGGAAACTTTCAATGACAGAAAAAGCTCTGGGAGCTTTGAGCTGCAGGTCGTGACTTTGATGGACAGATTGCATTCTCAATCCAGTGGGATGGTCTGCAGTCCTTGAATAGCATGGGGTAGGGGGCATATAGGTGATTGAAGATCTACAACTCAATGCCACATTGTAGCCAGGGGAGAAATAAAGTTGAAATAGAAGGGGAGAGGTGAGTAGCAGTCTGGAGTGGAGACTCTATCACATTCCAGTGTGCTCCCGTTGGTGTGTAGACCTAAAAGCCAAAGCAGAGCACCACTTTGAGACTCAAGACCATTATTATGAAAAAGCAAATAGGTACCTGCACCAGATCAGCTCCCATCTAGAAACACATTCCAGAGACGCACTGTGTGTGTTAGACCAGCACACCTGGCTTCTGTTCATGACGCACATACAAACAAAGCATCTCTATCTTCTTCCATGGTAACAGTTCTGTAGGACCAAAGAATGCTGTCAAGCTGACTAGGAAACCCTCTGTCACAACATAGGCTAGTGGAGAAGGCACTGAGCAGCGGGAGACCTGAGTTCTGGTCTCAGCTCTGTCGGTGACCTGGGGCACGCACTTCCCTTCTTGTCTGTGTAGGCCTTGTCTTCTCTGATAACACTCAAGGTGCTAATTTAAAACACTATAGTTATCCCAGTATAATCACCCATGTGGACCCTCTGATTCTGGTATAAAAGTACCTTTTTCAGTTGAGCTCATTGTGACGGGTTCAGTCACAGAGATCCCCTGAAGACTGTCACCTGAAATTACCTCTGAGCCCATTTTCCCTGCCAGCTTGGGACTCCAGAACCCTGCCTTGTTCAGCCAGACACGCAAGCCTGCTGCAACACAGATCCAGGCTTTGGGCCACGCCCCCAAAGCTGTAGGCTTTAATTAAAACAGCTCAGCAGGTTACCTGTCTCCAGCACCCAGACACCCAATTCCCAATGGGATCCAAACCCCAAATAAATCCATTTTACTCTGTATAAAGCTTATACAGGGTAAATTCGTAAATTGTTCACCCTCTATATCACTGATAGAGAGATATGCATAGCTGTTTGCTCCCCCAGGTGTTAATCACTTACTCTGGGTTTATTAAAAAACAAAAGTGATTTCATTAAGTATAAAAAGTTTAAGATTTAAGTGGTTTCAAGTAATAACAGACAAAGCAAAGTAAGTCACCAAGCAAAATAACTCAAAAACATGCAAGTCTAAGCCTAATACATTAAAAAACTGATTACAGGTAATATCTCACCTTCCGAGATGTTCCAATAAGTGTCTTTCACAGACTAGACTCCTTCCTAGTCTGTGCCCAATCCTTTTCCCTGGTACAGTCCTTGTTAGTTCCAGCAGACATCTCAGGTGGTAAGCAGGGGTTTTCTCATGACTGGCTTCCCCCTTTGTCCTGCTCCACCCCCTTCTATAGCTTTGGCACAAGGAGGGAATCTTCTGTCTCTCTGGGTCCCCACCCCTCCTTCTAAATGGAAAAGTACCAGATTTAAGATGGATTTCATTATCAGGTGACATGGTCACATGTCACTGTAAGACCCCCTAGTCTGCATTTCCCATGGGCTGGCCCACACGTACACAGGAAGGCTTTCAAGTAACTAAGGCCATTTACAACTGATTGTTTCTAGAGCACCCTGAATGGCCTCCACTTAATATGTTTACATCAGTAATACAAGTTTATATCTTATTCCCCTAACTCCAGATATAGAAATAATACATGCAAACAAATAGGACGAACACATAGAATACAAGCATTCTAATGATACCATACAAGGGCTATTTAGCGTAAATCACATTCCAGTTATGTCATATTCATAAGCATATTTCCATAAAGGATATGGAATGCAACATCACACTCATTTACAGTGGGGATTATACCAGTAGAACTATAGATCTGTTTACATTCACACTTTAGGTCATACCGAAAAACCTCTCCTTAGTAGACAAGGCCTTACGTTGTAAGTTCCACACAGCAGGGACTGTCTCTTACTGGGACCTTGCCTAAACTAGGATAAGAGGTGTGTTGTTAGAATGCTCTATCTAACACAGTTGAAAATAATCTAGTGTAGACAAGGCAGGCTGCCTTTAACACATGCTAAATTGGCCAGGTTAAAGTGCTGGAGCTTGACCAGCGTAGCATGTCTACACTAGACTTTTCCAACAGGGTGGTCAGAATGGGTTAGCTAACACACTCTACCTCACTTTCACACTCTCAACCCTGTCTAGACAAGTCTGAAGTGTTTGCACTGTGTGTGTCTAGCACAAAGGGGCCTCAATCCTAACATCACTAAAGTGGGGGGTGGGGGAGGAGGAGGGGGTGTTAAATAAAGTTTTCAAATTAAGTGACTAGAACCAGTTGGCATTTTTTTGAATGTTGATATCAAAAAAATGCAAGTTGTGATAAAAAAAGGAAATGACAGTGACAGAACTGTCAAAAGTTTTCCCCAGGTGCTTTGGGGCCAGCTATATTGTTGAGCAAAGCCAGATAAAAAAATAAGATGACAGATTCCTGCTCAGGGTTATTGCTTGAGTGGCACTCGGGAGCTGGTTATCTCTGACCTGGGCAGTGTCTTCCCTTGTCCTCCTGCAAGGCTACATTTGTTTTTGTTTTTCTTCCTTGGAGCAGAAAGCAAACTCCAGAGCCACACTGTTTGCCTGCAGGAGCCTGTCCCTGCTATGGAGAATCACTCCCACAATGGTAAATTGCTCAATTCCTCACTGTCAACAGGAGGTTGGAGGCAGCTGCAGAGACATTAGTGCAATTACATTGGCATGCAACCAGGGCAAAGGAGAGGAGAATCAAGCTCAACCACTTAGGGTCAGGATAAAAAAAATAAAAGCCTCAAGAGAGCGATAAATGGTTTATAACCATCCAAAGCTCTTTTTTCATACAAGTGGTACTGTTGGACCCTCTCCTGCCCTTCCTCGTGTGACCCATTGACCACACACAAGAGCCTGCATGATCAGAACAGTGGCTCAAATCCTCAAAGGTATTTAAACACCTAACTCCCATTGAAATGAATGTGTTAGGGGTCTAAATACTGCTGAGGATCTGAACCACTATTCACACTCATGTATAATTTGTCCATCACTTCACTGCGCTCTCCATAGCTATGCTTAGGAAATCACATTGCCCACACAGAACAAATGCTGGACACATATGCAAACTAGAGTACAATCAGCAGATATGTTTGCTCTGTATAAATTATTTCAGTGAGTCCTCACTGTTAGAAGCAATTGCTCTGCCAAGTCCTGAGATCATTACTCAGTGTTTACTCAGTCCTTAGTCAGGCAGATCTCCCTCTGAAATTCTGCTTCTGCCAAATAGGTGCCCTTTGTTTATAGATTCTTGTTTATAGATTCTTGTGAACTCCTGTCTGAAAACCAGGCACAACTGGAATCACTGTGAACACACACACTCTCTACTGGATCACAAACATGCATACAAAATCTGGAGATTTTGATGTCCCTCACAGTACAAAGGAGAACAAAAACCTGCCACCTCAAACTACCCAGCTCCCTTCCCTTGATTAAAACAGAATCATGCAGTCATGCAGCAAGGCCTGTTAAACGCTGTCTCCCTCAGCCCAAGCCAGTAACACCATCAATGGACTCATCACTGATAGACCCACCACTGCGACCCTTCTGTTTGCTGTGAACTCCAGTGCCCCAGCTGATCACAGCAATGCCAGGAGAGGACGGTGATTTCCAAGGGAGCCAGGACCTGAACGGTGCAGGGCTTTGAGACATGATCTTAGCTCAGTAGGATTTTAAAAATGAGAATGCCCAGCATTACAATAGCAAGGAGTAAGTCAATCAATAAATACAAACCCCAAAGAATGTTGGAAGAGATATAAACCACATGCTTCAGGGCAAAAGCCAAGTCACAACGCTGGGGGTTAGGAACAAACTTTCCCTGGGGGGAGATTCTCACATAACTGCCTATTGCTGCATTTCCTATCTCTTCCTCTGAAGTAGCTAGGAAGGATGGGTCAGTGTTAGCCTCAGTGTTAGGAGACTAGGTTCAAATTCCCTGCTCTGCTACAGGACGCCTGTGCGACACTTCGGTTTGGTTGACACGTAAAATGCTTTACTGGAATAACGGTATCAGTAAAGAGCGAGAGTTTTACTGAAACAGCTGCGCCGGCAAAAGCCCTAGCGTAGACACAGTTTTACCAGGATAAGGTGCTTTCTACCAGTAAGGCTTGTTTCATTCTGCCCAACGGGAATGCGCTACATGGAATAAACCATTCATACCGGTACAATTGCTTCTGCACTTGGGGAGGAGATACGTGGCTGCTTTATCTATTGCTACAGTTAACGTGGCAAAACTTTGGAGTGTAGACAAGGTTGAATTCTTTCTGCGTCTCTGGTCTTCATCTGTAAAATGGGAATAATAGTCCTTCCCTACCTCATAGGGGCATTGTAAGGATAGAGTGATCATATCAGACACCATGGTAGTGGGGGCCACATAAGAACCTAAGAGATACTGGTTTAGATGTCTGAATCAATTGGACAGTTCTTTTGGCCATGAAATTGGAATTAATTTTGGAAATGTGCAATGGAAACTATGAAACACGAGCATTTTCTAATCATCCTGTTTCATGAAAGCCTTTTCTCTTCTCATCAACAGTTCCTAAGACTCCATGCTGACAGAGGAAATCCCATTATACAGGTCCGGCAGTGGGGTCTGATCCCAGCATGAGAGGGCATGTGTGAAAATCCAGGTCAGAACAGCTCGCTAGTCACAACCTGACCTGTAGGAAGCCTGCACTCTCTCAGAACTGGCTAAAAATATACCAGCTGTAAACAGAGCAGGGGAAAAAAAAGGTCTTAATAGAAAAAGAAAATAGTAAAAGATTGTTTTTCCTCAGCGTGCCCCACATTTAAAGGAACGCTCGGCTATAGTTAATCACTTCAGGATATCTGCTGATAAATAATTATGTTCAGTGAAAGGTCTGACAATACAATTTGTCATCAATCATCTCTCTATATCAGTCCCTTATAATGGGTTTGGGGCATCCAATAAACTGGCTGCCAGTCACAGGAAAGGCTGATGTTAAAAATAAATAAAACTATAAATCACCTGGTTTGATTTCTGCCCTTTCAGCTTGTGATAATAGTTCCATTTAGTGCTCTGGCTATAAACATTTTCACAAGAAAAATAATACTTTTTATCAAGTGGGCCGGGTTATTTATTTATGCTGATCTTTACTGTTCTCCAGTCAAAGAACTCTGTGCACTCTGAATGAGCTTGTAAAAATACACAGCCTCAACAATTATCCTAAGATCAGATATCCCTGCACCACTACAGATGTGACACCATGGTGTGCAAACCCTTCTGCAATTTGACTCCCAACTGACTTCCACCTACACCCAGCCCCAATTTATCTCCTGACCTCAGGAGAATCGAGGAGTCGTACTGTGCACCTAAAGTTAACAAAGTCAGGCTATTATGAACCAACATGAAGAGGAGTGATTTCCAAAGGCTAATGAGATGGCCTGATCCAGCTTTCATTGATATCAGTGGCTTAAGCACATGCTTAACTTTAAGCAAGGCCTGGTCTACACACGAAGTTGCACTGGTTTAATTAAAGGGGCAATGTTAAACCGATTGAATGGTGCATGTGAACACCTGTACATCATAGACAAGCTCTAAGTTCCATCAGTGGGACTGAAGCATGAGCTTAAAAAGTGCTTTGATGACCTAGTGCCTTCACACACACAGCTGTCTGCCAGGGTTTGCAGCACATGGGTGATAACATTCTTTTTCCTGCCTGCGACAAGAAATCATGCGAACCATTACTATCATACCTAATCTTGACTGACCTGACTTGACTAATTGATTGGTCATATGCGTAAAGATTGATCACAAGTAAGGATTTGTAAGGTCAGGCCTCTGTGTTTTGGGGCCAGTTAACCCCAGCAACGGATGGATCCTAAGAACAGTGGTAAAATATTATTTTCAATCTACACAGGAAAGGAAGAGATGTGTCATAACACTGATATCTTTAGCGTTGGCAAATGGCTATGCTCTAGGGTGACCAGATGATTTTATAGGGACAGTCCCGATATTTGGGGCTTTTTCATATATAGTGCCTATTACCCCCCCACCCAGTCCCGATTTTTCACACTTTCTATCTGGTCACCCTACTATACTCTAGCGTGGCTCTGAAGCAATATGGTCAGGCATGTTACCTTGATGCTGCTGCTTTCAACACAACCGCCCACTTCCCAGTTTGATCAGACACCCATTTATTTGTGGAGTTGCCGACTGACAATTTAATGGCAAGTCATATGATATTTGGTAGTTTTCTTAAAATCCCAGCTCCTGGAGGCACATGATTGAGAATCTCAGCTTCGTCTTCTTCTTAAGCAATGTCTAGCTCTTGTGGCTGCAGAGAAAAGCTTCAAAATGTGACCTGAGCATGACCTAAAGCCTCAAAAACAAACCCAGAATTGATTAAAATGCACAAACAAACAAACAAAAAACCCTCCTGATTTTTTAAGCCAGTCTCATGATTTCTGAAAACTTGGTGTTGGCAATACAGGGTGTGGCATATTACTAGACTCTTCCCACTCTGCCCCTGGCTTCAGATAAAAGGATCTTGTAACAGGCTTATTATTACTTCCGAGATTAACTGAAATGTGCGCCGCTGTCTCATTGCCAGACCCAAAGACTTAGGGATTCCTGTGTCTCTGCTGAGTGTCCAGCATGCAGGAAAACTCTCTCTTTGTCAGACCTGACGGGTTCATTTCTGGGCCACGTCACAGTTTGTTTCTGCAGGCAGCACCAATTTGACAGAGAAGATTCTAATTCTCTCCAGGCCAACATGGAGACTTTAACCTGGTTTATCTGTGCCTGATTTGGTCACCTTGTCATTCTCCCTTGTGTCAGTTAATATGCTCTTTCAGCACAGACAAGCCAAGAAACCAATGTGCCAAGGTTGGCGGGAGGGATTGACTGGCTCATATTTTCCCCAGGGTTTTGTCAAGAAGCAGACTCAGATGAAAACTCTGCTCCGCAGCAGCGAAGCTGTTCATGCCTTTACATAGTCAGCAGCTGAATCTTGCCCAGTCTTCAGAAGCAAGTGCATGCACCCTTAGCAATAAAAATCACAATTCAGGAATTCATGCCACACCCAAAGCGGCCCCAATCTCCTCACAAGAAAATCCCAAACCAATAGTGACAGGCCAGATTCAGAGCCCCTCTGATGCTGAGCAGATCTAGATCACCTGAAGAACTGTAGCACACAGAGGGGCAGTGACTTACCCCAGGTCACAGCAGTGGAGCTGGGAACAGAACTGAAGTCTCCCAAGTTCCAGTTCAGTGCCCTGTCTGTTGCATCACACAAGCACTAGTCACTGGGTCTATAGAGAGGTTGGTACTACTGCCAAGCCAATCAACCTGATCCCTTAGCTCAAGCAGTAGAGACGTGCTTCTGACTCAGGGCTTAGGAAAGATGACGAAGAATGGTCCAGCAGTTTGCCTACCCTAATGGCTAGTGCATTGGAAGGGGACTCAGGAGACCTGGGTTTGATTTTTGGCTCAGCCACAGGCCTGCTGGCTGACCATGGGCAAGTTTCAGCAGTGTGCCTCAGTTTCCCTAGCTGTAAATGGAGCTGGTAGTACTTCCCGACCTCCCAGGGTAATTGTGAGGATAACTTTATGAAGGATATGTAAGCACTTAGTACAAACAGATTGATGTGAAAGGAAGTATGAAACCCAGGACATGCCAAGTGAAGCTGTGTAGAGTACAACGTCTCTACCTAAAAGGGACAGAAATGTTTTTGGGGAGATGTATTCAGCTGTCTTGCTTTTCAAAAGAAAGAAGGAATCTAACCCCCAGATGCCAGTAAGCAGAGCTGGACTTAGGAGTCCCGTGTTTTAGGGCTTGGCTACACTTGTGAGTTAGAGCATATTAGAGGAGCCCTGGGCGCACTAACTCACTACCTGCCCACACTGGCAAGGCATGTAGAGGGCTCTGACTCCATGGCTAGAGCGCTCCTGGTACTCCACCTTGGCGAGTGGAATAATGTTTGCTGTGCCCCCGCTGGAGCACCACGGTGCCAGTGTGGATGTCCTGGTCTGTTAGTGCGCTCTGATCTGCCTCCAGAAGTGTCCCACAATGCCTGTTCTAGCCACTCTGGTTATCATTTTCAACTCTACTGCCCTGCCCTCAGGTGACCAACCATCAGACCTGCCCTTTAAATTCTCTGGGAATTTTGAAAATCCCCTTCCTGTTTGCTCATCCAGGTGTGGAGTGCTCTCAGCGAATCTTTCCAGGTGACCAGGCCTCCACGCGCCAGGTGATCCCCAGTACAGAGCAATGGCGAGGTGCTGGACCTCATCAGTGTAGCCATGCCCTTAGTTGTGGAAAATCTGCACTGGTCACCTTGCGATTTTGCAAAACCAAGCCCCAATCCAAAAGTGGTTGTGATACACATTCCACTTCTTTCAAATTAGAAACTAAGGTGGGGGGAGGTTTGGGTCAAATAAAAGGTTCTGGATCTGGTCCACCTCACCCTGTAAAACAACATACCACAGGGACGAGGTAGGACAGTTTCTAAAACCTCGTCTTGGATCTAGAGAGAACGATCCAGGCGGATAGTTATGCCACCAACTCTGAGGGCATGGCTACACTTGCAGATGTAGAGCGAGTTTGAGTTAAACCATCCCTCGGAGAGCACAGTAGGGAAAGCGCTGCAGTCTGTCCACGCTGACAGGAACAAGCGCACTGACATGGCCTCATTTGCGGCACTTCCAGTGGCATTGGGAGCGGTGCATTATGGGCAGCTATCCCACAGAGCACTTCTTTCCCCTGAAAAAAAAGCACAAGATCAAATCCGCACAGACACAGCCCTGGAACCCCGACCTGGGATATTCTATCTACTACCCAAGATCCATAAACCTGGAAATCCTGGGCGCCCCATCATCTCAGGCATTGGCTCCCTGACAGCAGGATTGTCTGGCTATGTAGACGCCCTCCTCAGGCCCTACGCTACCAGCACTCCCAGCTACCTTCGAGACACCACTGACTTCCTGAGGAAACTACAATCCATCGGTGATCTTCCTGATAACACCATCCTGGCCACTATGGATGTAGAAGCCCTCTACACCAACATTCCACACAAAGATGGACTACAAGCCATCAAGAACACTATCCCCGATAATGTCACGGCTAACCTGGTGGCTGAACTTTGTGACTTTGTCCTTACCCATAACTATTTTACATTTGGGGACAATGTATACCTTCAGATCAGCGGCACTGCATGGCCCCACAGTATGCCAACATTTTTATGGCTGACTTAGAACAACGCTTCCTCAGCTCTCGTCCCCTAACGCCGCTACTCTACTTGCGCTATATTGATGACATCTTCATCATCTGGACCCATGGAAAAGAAGCCCTTGAGGAATTCCACCATGATTTCCACAATTTCCATCCCACCATCAACCTCAGCCTGGTCCAGTCCACACAAGAGATCCACTTCCTGGACACTACAGTGCTAATAAACGATGGTCACATAAACACCACCCTATACCGGAAACCTACTGACCGCTATTCCTACCTACATGCCTCCAGCTTTCACCCTGACCACACCACACGATCCATCGTCTACAGCCAAGCTCTGCGATACAACCGCATTTGCTCCAACCCCTCAGACAGAGACAAACACCTACAAGATCTCTATCAAGCATTCTTACAACTACAATACCCACCTGCGGAAGTGAAGAAACAGATTGATAGAGCCAGAAGAGTACCCAGAAGTCTCCTACTACAGGACAGGCCTAACAAAGAAAATAACAGAACGCCACTAGCCGTCACCTTCAGCCCTCAACTAAAACCCCTCCAACTCATTATTAAGGATCTACAACCTATCCTGAAGGACGACCCAACACTCTCACAAATCTTGGGAGACAGGCCAGTCCTTGCCTACAGACAGCCCCCCAACCTGAAGCAAATACTCACCAGCAACCACATAACAGAACCACTAACCCAGGAACCTATCCTTGCAACAAAGCCCATTGCCAACTGTGCCCTCATATTTATTCAGGGGACACCATCACAGGGCCTAATAACATCAGCCACACTATCAGAGGCTCATTCACCTGCACATCCACCAATGTGATATATGCCATCATGTGCCAGCAATGCCCCTCTGCCATGTACATTGGTCAAACTGGACAGTCTCTACGTAAAAGAATAAATGGACACAAATCAGATGTCAAGAATTATAACATTCATAAACCAGTCGGAGAACACTTCAATCTCTCTGGTCACGCAATTACAGACATGAAAGTTGTGATATTACAACAAAAAAACTTCAAATCCAGACTCCAGCGAGAAACTGTTGAATTGGAATTCATTTGCAAATTTGATACAATTAACTTAGGCTTGAATAGAGCCTGGGAGTGGCTAAGTCATTATGCAAGGTAACCTATTTCCCCTTGTTTATTCCTCTCCCCCCCCCACAGTTCCTCAGACGTTCTTGCTAAACCCTGGATTTGTGCTGGAAATGGTCCACCTTGATTATCATACACATTGTAAGGAGAGTGGTCACTTTAGATAAGCTATTACCAGCAGGAGAGTGGGTTTGTGTGTGTGGTGGGGGGGTGGGAGTGTGTGAGAAAACCTAAATTTGTGCTGGAAATGGCCCAACTTGATTATCATACACATTGTAAGGAGAGTGATCACTTTAGATAAGCTATTACCAGCAGGAGAGTGGGGTGGGAGGAGGTATTTTTTCATGCTTTGTGTGTATATAAAAAGATCTTCTACACTTTCCACAGTATGCATCCGATGAAGTGAGCTGTAGCTCACGAAAGCTTATGCTCAAATAAACTGGTTCGTCTCTAAGTGCCACAAGTACTCCTTTTCTTTTTGCGAATACAGACTAACACGGCTGTTACTCTGAAATCTTCGCATTCTGGTGCTGTAGCTTGTGGGAAGGGGACGGGGATGCAGGGCATTCTGGGTCCTGTCCCAAAGGTCCATGATCCATCAGTTCGCATCCCAGCAATCCCTGTGCTTCTGTCCACACTTGGCGCCATCTTTCAATGTTTTGGAATGGAGCCCGAACTACTGAGGAATACGCTGACATCGAGTCTCATCAGCACGTCACGTTTGGCAGTCGAGTTACTCCTTAAGATCCAAACTGACAGTGAGGACTCTGACGATATCGGCGCAAGTAACGCATAAGACACAAGATTGCTTATGGCATTCAGGGATATGCTCACCACCGTGGAACGGCGCTTTTGGGCTCAGGAAACAAGCACTGAGTGGTGGGATCACATAGTCATGCAAGTCTGGGATGACGAGCAGTGGCTGCAGAACTTTTGGATGAGAAAAGCCACTTTCAAGGGACAGTGTGAGGAGCTCGCCCCCGACCCTGAGGCTCAAGGACACGAGATTGAGAGCTGCCTTGACTGTGGAGAAGTGGGTGGCTATTGCAATCTAGAAGCTGGCAACTCCAGACAGCTACCGATCGGTCGCTAACTAGTTTGGAGTGGGAAAATCGACCACTGGAATCGTGTTGATGCAAGTTTGCAGGGCCATTAATCGCATCCTGCTCAGAAGAACCATGACTCCGGGTAACGTGTATGACACTGTGAATGGCTTTGCACAAATGGGTTTAATTGCGGAGGGGTGCTAGATGGGACGCATATTCCAATTCTTGCACCAGCCCACCTAGCCTCCGAGTACGTTAATCAGAAGGGGTATTTCTCTATGGTTCTCCAGCTGCTTCTGGATCACAGTAGGCGTTTCATTGACGTTAACGCAGGCTGGTCCGGAAGGTGCATGATGAATGCATCTTTCAGAACACTGGCTTGTTCAGGAAGCTGAAAGCCGGGACTTTTTCCCACACCAGAGGATTACTGTAGGGGAAGTCGAAATGCCCATTCTGATCCTTGGAGAGCCCACTTATCCTTTAATGCGGTGGCTCATGAAACCCTACACAAGGAGCCTTGACAGCATCAAGGAGCAGTTCAACAACAGGCTGAGCCAGTGCAGAATGACTGTGGAGTGTGCTTTTGGCTATTTAAAGGGCCGCTGGTGCTCTCTGTATGGGAAGCTGGACCTGGCCGATGACAGCATCCCCGTGATTATATCCGTGTGCTGTACCTTCCATAACATTTGTGAAGGGAAGGGTAAATGATTCACTCAGGCATGGAACTTGGAGGGTCAACACCTGGAGGCTGAATTTGAACAGACAGAGAGCAGGGCTATTAGAGGGGCCCAGCGCGGAGCTGCAAGGATTAGGGATGCCTTGAGGGAGCAATTTGAGGCTGAAAGCCACCAGTAATGTTTGGTGCCCTGCTTGAGAGTGAAGTGCAAGTGGTTCCAATGTTAGTAGGAATCTGTGTTTTCTATGCTTACTTGCAGTGCTTGTTGTTTTCCTGGGGTAAGGTATCTTTTACTTTATGCAATAAATAATAAAGAATGTTTTCAAAGCCAAAAAATCCATTTATTGAAAAGAAACAGAACTGCTTGGGAAACAGAAAGGGTAAGGTGGGGGGAATGGTGCAATCACAGATTTGTGTATGTCCTGTTCTCATACTCAGCCTTCCTGTCTGGAGTGCTGTGCAATGTGTGCTGCACTTCAGGATGGCTATACTGCATGGTGATGGGGGTTGAGTGAAGAGGGTAAGGGTCGTAGGTTTCAGGGCTGGGTGGTGAAGCTACAGGTGTTGAAGTCAGCTGGTGGTGGTAAGAACCCGGATGTTGGGGAAAGTGGGTTGGAGGTGACATGGGGGCACAAGGGAAAGAGTTTTGGGACAAAGGCTGCGGGGGAGGAGGGCAGGGTGTGGCACGGGCGCGGTTGTGCTCTGCCTGCATGGCTACGAGCGCCTGGATAGAGTCCGCTTGGTGCTCCATTATGCTTATCAGCCGATCCGTGCTTTGCTACCGGAGCACTGCGCTTTTGTGCCGGCGCTCCTCATTCTGCTGGTGGATCCTCCTTTCCCTGTCCCGCCACTCCTGCACTTTTTGATTTTCATTACTGGAATGCTGCATTACTTCATGCAACATGTCTTCCTTGCTTCTATGTGGCCTCTTTATGATTCTTTGGAGTCTTTCAGCCGGTGATAACACGGACGGCTGAGATCTCAAGGTTGCATCTGTAAAGCAAAATGCAACACTTAACAGAGACAGCATTGTTCACACCAGACAGAGCAATGATTCCCCCATAGTTAAGGGCAAGCATAGTCTACACAATAGCATAATTTGTCCATCCCAAAGCGAGCGCCCATAACCCACGGGAGCCCCAAAATGGTGAGTAAGCACTGGGTCCAGGGGGACTGATTGTTTCCTGGCCATACTGTCCTCTAGGTTTCTGAGCCTTGGGGAGAGCCAACAGCGGCAGGGGGCCCCTATACTGAACACTCTCCCCACATTTTCCACAGGAGTTCGTTCTGGAAGAGATCTTGCTGCTGAGGGTGACCTGGGAAGCAAGGGAGGGTCTTCTAATACAATGCGGCTTCCGCCCTGGCCCATATGCAGCTTACCTGTGGGCAGCAATGGTTCCCCCGCCCCTCACAGCACAGCAGCGCGAACATGTTACCCTGACTGGGACAAGGACCACAGTGGCTCTCCCAAGAAACCTGCACAAGCGCATTGCCGAAGTTCTGGATGAGCCCTTTGAAGAGTTCACTGAGGCTGATTACCATGCAGTGAGAGAGCACATCAACACCCTATTCCGCATCTAAGCATGCAGCCATTGTTACCCGAAATTGGGTCAGCTAGTAAGCTTAGGGAGAACTAATGACCCACCAGAGTTTGGCAGAAAGCAGCACGTTTATTATATGGATAGCTAAGTTCAAAAGAAGGGGATGGGGGGGCCACACTCACACTCATATACTCACGCTCCCAGGACAAGCCCGGCACTGGAGATGTCAGGATCCTTCAAGATAAGTGTCCCAGAGCACAGCAATGGATGGTGCGATGAAGGTAAGTCTTCCCGAGACACGATGGAATGCAATGCGGCGAACCACTGGCCAAGCAGTCCGGGGAAAAGGCCTTCACGGGAGGCATATGCTTTTGAGTGCACTCCTGAGCACATGGCCCCCTTCCCCTTTTAAGGATCTGTTCCTCATGGCCTGCGACTAGAGATGACTTGGCCACATCTGGTTTGTCACACTCCACCTTGGACAATGTCCATGCATTGAGTGTGTGATCGCTGCCTAATTAGAGTCCCAGACATCTTGTCTACCTTGGAGTTCTTCTGATCTTGCAGCTGTTTAAGCAGCCCATTCCTCCCACAAGCATTCCAGGTGGGGAAAGCCACTTCACAGGTATTCAAAGAGGAAGAGGAAAGAAAAGGGTGGGGGGTAACAGACCTTTTGAGTAACAAGTTATACATAGCATACAGATCACTGCTGCTCCTACAACACTCCGCCCCTTGATATATGATCATTACAGTAGTTGTTGTCGTTGTAGGGCACAGATGATCTGTTGCAAACAAACCAAACAATCATAGCCAGGTGAATATAACTAAAACCATTACAATTGACTAAACACCAGATATAATATAAACACAAATGCAAACAATCACAATCATAATAATTGGGAATACAATAAAACCATCACCATTACAATAATTGGGTACATTGACAAACAAAATGAGGCCCAAGTTTGGTGCTGCAATAGCCATCAAACAATAAAAGTCACTGAGGTCAGAACCTCCTTAAGTACATACAACAAATAAGGGTATGTCTACACTACGGAATAAGGTTGAATTTATAGAAGTCGGTTTTTTAGAAATCGGTTTTATATATTCGAGTGTGTGTGTCCCCACAGAAAATGCTCTAAGTGCATTAAGTGCATTAACTCGGCGGAGTGCTTCCACAGTACCGAGGCTAGAGCCGACTTCTGGAGCATTGCACTGTGGATAGCTATCCCACAGTTCCCGCAGTTTCCACTGCCCATTGGAATTCTGGGTTGAGATCCCAGTGCCTGATGGGGCTAAAACATTGTCGCGGGTGGTTCTGGGTACATATCGTCAGGCCCCTGTTCCCTCCCTCCCTCCGTGAAAGCAAGGGCAGACAATCGTTTCGCGCCTTTTTTCCTGAGTTACCTGTGCAGACGCCATACCACGGCAAGCATGGTGCCCGCTCAGGTAACCCTATGTCTCCTGGGTGCTGGCAGATGCAGTACGGCATTGCTACACAGTAGCAGCAACCCCTTGCCTTGTGGCAGCAGACGGTACAGTACGACTGGTAGCCGTCATCGTCATGTCCGAGGTGCTCCTGGCCATGTCGGCTGGGAGCACCTGGGCAGACATGGGCGCAGGGACTAAATTTGGAGTGACTTGACCAGGTCATTCTCTTTAGTCCTGCAGTCAGTCCTATTGAACCGTCTTATGGTGAGCAGGCAGGCGACACGGATTGCTAGCAGTCGTACTGTACCATCTTCTGCCGGGCAGGCAAGAGATGAGGATGGCTAGGAGTCGTAGTGTACCATCTTCTGCTGAGCAGCCATGAGATGTGGATGGCATGCAGTCCTTCTGCACCGTCTGCTGCCAGCCAAAGATGTAAAAGATAGATGGAGTGGATCAAAACAAGAAATAGACCAGATTTATTTTGTACTCATTTGCCTCCTCTCCTGTCTAGGGGACTCATTCCTGTAGGTCACACTGCAGTCATAGAATATCAGGGTTGGAAGGGACCTCAGGAGGTCATCTAGTCCAACCCCCTGCTCAAAAGCAGGACCCATCCCCAATTAAATCATGCCAGCTAGGGCTGTCAAGCCTGACCTTAAAAACTTCTAAGGAAGGAGATTCCACCACCTCCCTAGGCAACGCATTCCAGTGTTTCACCACCCTCCTAGTGAAAAAGTTTTTCCTAATATCCAACCTAAACCTCCCCCACTGCAACTTGAGACCATTACTCCTTGTCCTGTCCTCTTCCACCACTGAGAATAGTCTAGAACCATCCTCTCTGGAACCACCTCTCAGGTAGTTGAAAGCAGCTATCAAATCCCCCCTCAGTCTTCTCTTCCGCAGACTAAACAATCCCAGTTCCCTCAGCCTCTCCTCATAAGTCATGTGTTCCAGACCCCTAATCATTTTTGTTGCCCTTCGCTGGACTCTCTCCAATTTATCCACATCCTTCTTGTAGTGTGGGGCCCAAAACTGGACACAGTACTCCAGATGAGGCCTCACCAAGGTCGAATAGAGGGTACCGATCACGTCCCTCGATCTGCTGGCAATGCCCCTACTTATACATCCCAAAATGCCATTGGCCTTCTTGGCAACAAGGGCACACTGCTGACTCATATCCAGCTTCTCGTACACTGTCACCCCTAGGTCCTCACCTAGAGAAGGTGCAGCGAGGTAAATCTAGCCATGTATCAATCAGAGGCCAGGCTAACCTCCTTGTTCCAATAAGAACAATAAGTTAGGTGCACCATTTCTTATTGGAACCCTCCGTGAAGTCCTGCCTGAAATACTCCTTGATGTAAAGACACCCCCTTTGTTGATTTTAGATCCCTGAAGCCAACCCTGTAAGCCGTGTCGTCAGTCGCCCCTCCCTCCGTCAGAGCAATGGCAGACAATCATTCCGTGCCTTTTTTCAGTGCGGACGCCATACCAAGGCAAGCATGGAGGCCGCTCAGCTCACTTTGGCAATTAGGAGCACATTTAACACCACACGCATTATCCAGCAGTATATGCAGCACCAGAACCTGGCACAGTGATACCGGGCGAGGAGGCGACGTCAGCGCGGTCATGTGAGTGATCAGGACATGGACACAGATTTCTCTGAAAGCATGGGCCCTGCCAATGCATGCATCATGGTGCTAATGGGGCAGGTTCATGCTGTGGAATGCCGATTCTGGGCTCGGGAAACAAGCACAGACTGGTGGGACCGCATAGTGTTGCAGGTCTGGGACGATTCCCAGTGGCTGCAAAACTTTCGCATGCGTAAGGGCACTTTCATGGAACTTTGTGACTTGCTTTCCCCTGCCCTGAGGCGCATGAATACCAAGATGAGAGCAGCCCTCACAGTTGAGAAGTGAGTGGCGATAGCTCTGTGGAAGCTTGCAACGCCAGACAGCTACCGGTCAGTTGGGAATCAATTTGGAGTGGGCAAATCTACTGTGGGGGCTGCTGTGATGCAAGTAGCCCACGCAATCAAAGATCTGCTGATATCAAGGGTAGTGACCCCGGGAAATGTGCAGGTCATAGTGGATGGCTTTGCTGCAATGGGATTCCCTAACTGTGGTGGGGCTATAGACGGAACCCATATCCCTATCTTGGCACCGGAGCACCAAGCCACCGAGTACATAAACCGCAAGGGGTACTTTTCGATAGTGCTGCAAGCTCTGGTGGATCACAAGGGACGTTTCACCAACATCAACGTGGGATGGCCGGGAAAGGTACATGACGCTCGCATCTTCAGGAACTCTGGTCTGTTTCAAAAGCTGCAGGAAGGGACTTTATTCCCAGACCAGAAAATAACTGTTGGGGATGTTGAAATGCCTATATGTATCCTTGGGGACCCAGCCTACCCCTTAATGCCATGGCTCATGAAGCCGTACACAGGCAGCCTGGACAGTAGTCAGGAGCTGTTCAACTACAGGCTGAGCAAGTGCAGAATGGTGGTAGAATGTGCATTTGGACATTTAAAGGCGCGCTGGCGCAGTTTACTGACTCGCTTAGACCTCAGCGAAACCAATATTCCCACTGTTATTACTGCTTGCTGTGTGCTCCACAATATCTGTGAGAGTAAGGGGGAGATGTTTATGGCGGGGTGGGAGGTTGAGGAAAATCGCCTGGCTGCTGGTTATGCGCAGCCAGACACCAGGGTGGTTAGAAGAGCACAGGAGGGCGCGGTACGCATCAGAGAAGCGTTGAAAACCAGTTTCATGACTGGCCAGGCTACGGTGTGAAAGTTCTGTTTGTTTCTCCTTGATGAAACCCCGCGCCCCTTGGTTCACTCTACTTCCCTGTAAGCTAACCACCCTCCCCTCCTCCCTTCAATCACCGCTTGCAGAGGCAATAAAGTCATTGTTGCTTCACATTCATGCATTCTTTATTCATTCATCACACAAATAGGGGGATGACTACCAAGGTAGCCCAGGAGGGTTGGTGGAGGAGGAAGGAAAATGCCACACAGCACTTTAAAAGTTTACAACTTTAAAATTTATTGAATGCCAGCCTTCTTTTTTTTGGGCAATCCTCTGTGGCGGAGTGGCTGGTTGGCCAGTGGACCCCCCACCGCGTTCTTGGGCGTCTGGGTGTGGAGGCTATGGAACTTGGGGAGGAGGGCGGTTGGTTACACAGGGGCTGTGGTGGCAGTCAGTGCTCCAGCTGCCTTTGGTGCAGCTCAACCATACACTGGAGCATACTGGTTTGGTCCTCCAGCAGCCTCGGCATTGAATCCTGCCTCCTCTCATCACGCTGCTGCCACATTTGAGCTTCAGCCCTGTCTTCAGCCCGCCACTTACTCTCTTCAGCCCGCCACTTACTCTCTTCAGCCCGCCACTTCTCCTCCCGGTCATTTTGTGCTTTCCTTCACTCTGACATTATTTGCCTCCACGCATTCATCTGTTCTCTGTCAGTGTGGGAGGACAGCATGATCTCGGAGAACATTTCATCGCGAGTGCTTTTTTTTTTCTTTCTAAGCTTCACTAGCCTCTGGGAAGGAGAAGATCCTGTGATCATTGAAACACATGCAGCTGGTGGAGAAAAAAAAAGGGACAGCGGTATTTAAAAAGACACATTTTATAAAACAGTGGCTACACTCTTTCAGGGTAAACCTTGCTGTGCTATGTATGTAATGTTAACATGTGCTTTCGTTACAAGGTCGCATTTTGCCTCCCCCCACCGCGTGGCTACCCCCTCAACCTTCCCCCCTCCCTGTGGCTAACAGCGGGGAACATTTCTGTTTAGCCACAGGCAAACAGCCCAGCAGGAATGGGCTCCTCTGAGTGTCCCCTGAAGAAAAGCACTCTATTTCAACCAGGTGACCATGAATTATATCTCACTCTCCTGAGGATAACACAGAGAGATAAAGAACGGATGTTGTTTGAACGCCAGCAAACATACACTGCAATGCTTTGTTGTACAATGATTCCCGAGTACGTGTTACTGGCCTGGAGTGGTAAAGTGTCCTACCATGAAGGACGCAATAAGGCTGCCCTCCCCAGAAACCTTTTGCAAAGTCTTTGGGAGTACATCCAGGAGAACCGCGAATGCCAGGGCAAAGTAATCCTTTCACATGCTTGCTTTTAAACCATGTATAGTATTTTAAAAGGTACACTCACCGGAGGTCCCTTCTCCGCCTGCTGGGTCCAGGAGGCAGCCTTGGGTGGGTTCGGGGGGTACTGGCTCCAGGTCCAGGGTGAGAAACAGTTCCTGGCTGTCGGGAAAACCGGTTTCTCCGCTTGCTTGCTGTGAGCTATCTTCTTCGTCCCCAAAACCTACTTCCATATTGCCTCCATCTCCATTGAAGGAGTCAAACCACACGGCTGGGGTAGTGGTGGCTGAACCCCCTAAAATGGCATGCAGCTCATCATAGAATCGGCATGTTTGGGGCTCTGACCCGGAGCGGCCGTTCGCCTCTCTGGTTTTCTGGTAGGCTTGCCTCAGCTCCTTCAGTTTCACGCGGCACTGTTTCGGGTCCCTGTTATGGCCTCTGTCCTTCTTGCCCTGGGAGATTTTGACAAAGGTTTTGGCATTTCGAAAACTGGAACGGAGTTCTGATAGCACGGATTCCTCTCCCCAAACAGCGATCAGATCCCGTACCTCCCGTTCGGTCCATGCTGGAGCTCTTTTGCGATTCTGGGACTCCATCATGGTCACCTCTGCTGATGAGCTCTGCATGGTCAGCTGCAGCTTGCCACGCTAGCCAAACAGGAAATGAGATTCAAAAGTTCGCGGTTCTTTTCCTGTCTACCTGGCCAGTGCATCTGAGTTGAGAGTGCTGTCCAGAGCAGTCACAATGGAACACTCTGGGATAGCTCCCGGAGGCCAATACCGTTGAATTGTGTCCACAGTACCCCAAATTCGAGCCGGCAAGGCCGATTTAAGTGCTAATCCACTTGTCAGGGGTGGAGTAAGGAAATCGATTTTAAGAGCCCTTTAAGTCGAAATAAAGGGCTTCATCGTGTGGACGGGTGCAGGTTTACATCGATTTAATGCTGCTAAATTCGACCTAAAGTCCTAGTGTAGACCAGGGCTAAGATTTGTAGGAGTACCACAATTGTCATGCAAGGTTAAACTGATTTGGACTTAAACTAACATCTAGTTGCTAAAATGTTGCAGAATCACATACTACTAACAGTTGTTCTCAAGAGGTCTCTGCAGGTGGGGTGGTGGTGGGGGAATGAATCCAAGACCTGAAAGACGGGGCCCTACAGTCACGGGCCAAGGTTTTATAGGTTATGGGGGCCCATGAACTACCCTTCAGGGCTTGGGGAAGTAGAACCAGGATGCATAGAGGAAAGTGTGGAATTAACAATACAAGAAAATGTAACTAACAATACAAATGCATCCATAACAAAACTCAGAAACAAAATGATTATTAGAGAACCTAACAAAAAAATAAACCTGATGCATTGGGGACAAAGTCTTTTGGACTGAGGCGGATGTGATTGATAATTTGGTTGGAGACTGGGGAAGTAGAGAGAGGAAAAGGCATTTACCCTGTCTAGTGTAGTGTCCCCCCCACTCTCTGGACCCAATGCTAGTACAGGATACCCACCAGCGACAGACACAGGACATGCAACACAGAACATGCAACACAGACTTTGTCGCGACACTATAACCATGGTATTTTTATAACTCTTCAGCTGGTACCAGCTCTCCTGATGTTCTGGTTCAGAGGCTGAAAGATAGAAGCTTAGAAACAAATTAGCACAGTGCTCCCACCGCTGCAGACCCTGATCATTTGAGTTGCCCGTGGTGTACCCATTTTCCCTCCGGGGTCCCATGGCCGGTCAGAGAGGGTCAGGGTATCTAGGGTGCTAGTCACAGCTTGGTGGGCTAGCGTGGGGGAACTGTGGAATCCCTGGGGAACCTGGGTGAACGTATACTGGATATTGCGAAAGGTAAAGGCAAATCAGTCTTGGCTCTCTGGAGCCAGGGGCAGGGCGAAGAAGCAGTTTGCTAAATCAGTCACTGAAAACCATTGTGCCTCGGGCAGAATACTTACCAACAATGCAGTCTTGTCTGCCACCACTGGAGCCCGCTGTGGGGTGCAAGCATTGATCTGGCTGTAGTCTATAGTTAGGTTTCAGAGTAACAGCCGTGTTAGTCTGTATTCGCAAAAAGAAAAGGAGTACTTGTGGCACCTTAGAGACTAACCAATTTATTTGAGCATGAGCTTTCGTGAGCTACAGCTCACTTCATCGGATGCATGCCGTGGAAACTGTAGCAGACTTTATATATACACAGAGAATATGAAAAAATACCTCCTCCCACCCCACTGTCCAGCTGGTAATAGCTTATCTAAAGTGATCACCAGGTGGGCCATTTCCAGCACAAATCCAGGTTTTCTCACCCTCCACCCCCCCCACACAGATTCACTCTCCTGCTGGTGATAGCCCATCCAAAGTGACAACTCTTTACACAATGTGCATGATAATAAAGTTGGGCCATTTCCTGCACAAATCCAGGTTCTCTCACCCCCTCACCCCCCTCCCAAAAACCAGACACACAAACTCACTATCCTGCTGGTAATAGCTCATCCAAAGTGACCATTCTCCCTATAATGTGCATAATTAAGGTGGGCCATTTCCAGCACAAATCCAGGTTTTCTCACATCCCCCCCACCCACACAAATCAGATGTCAAGAATTATAACATTCATAAACCAGTCGGAGAACACTTCAATCTCTCTGGTCACGCAATCACAGACATGAAGGTCGCTATCTTAAAACAAAAAAACTTCAAATCCAGACTCCAGCGAGAAACTGCTGAATTGGAATTCATTTGCAAATTGGATACTATTAATTTAGGCTTAAATAGAGACTGGGAGTGGCTAAGTCATTATGCAAGGTAGCCTATTTCCTCTTGTTTTTTCCTACCCCCCCCCCAGATGTTCTGGTTTAACTTGGATTTAAACTTGGAGAGTGGTCAGTTTTGAAGGGGTTTTACCAGCAGGAGAGTGAGTTTGTGTGTGTATGGGGGTGGGGGGGAAGTGAGAAAACCTGGATTTGTGCTGGAAATGGCCCACCTTAATTATGCACATTATAGGGAGAATGGTCACTTTGGATGAGCTATTACCAGCAGGATAGTGAGTTTGTGTGTCTGGTTTTTGGGAGGGGGGTGAGGGGGTGAGAGAACCTGGATTTGTGCAGGAAATGGCCCAACTTTATTATCATGCACATTGTGTAAAGAGTTGTCACTTTGGATGGGCTATCACCAGCAGGAGAGTGAATCTGTGTGTGGGAGGGTGGAGGGTGAGAAAACCTGGATTTGTGCTGGAAATGGCCCACCTGGTGATCACTTTAGATAAGCTATTACCAGCTGGACAGTGGGGTGGGAGGAGGTATTTTTTCATATTCTCTGTGTATATATAAAGTCTGCTACAGTTTCCACGGCATGCATCCGATGAAGTGAGCTGTAGCTCACGAAAGCTCATGCTCAAATAAATTGGTTAGTCTCTAAGGTGCCACAAGTACTCCTTTTCTAGTCTATAGTTAGTTGCCAGGACTTCCTATCTGCCTTGTGGACTGACCAGACAGGGGAGTTGAAAGGAGAGGTAGTTAAATGAACTACTCCCTTGGGCATCCAATATCTCACCCACAGCTTGCTCTGCCTCAGGAGGATACTTGCATTGTTTCTGGGGCAGCGCTGGGGCTCCCCTGAATGACAATGGACTCCCCCTTCCACAATCGTATTTATCCTTAGCCCAGACTCCGGGAACCTGCTTTTTCCATTCATCTGTCTCTGGAACCTCCACAGCTGTCACCCCCAACATAGAGCGGATTAGCACTCCAGAGACCCCTCCTTGTAGATCTTCCCCCAATCCACTGCGGGGACCTGCCACACACGTCGATTGGCACAATCTACCACCAAACGGAACTCTTTGAGCTGATCAACCCCCAGAATAACTTTGCCTGCCATCTGTGAATGAACCCAGGGGAGGTTAGCCACCAAACCTGCCAGTTCCCACCTAGTTGCTGACAACAAGGTTCCTCTCTCCTCCTGGCCCCTGTGAGCAGCCAGCACAACTGACTGAACTTGCACACATTCAGGGGGAAAAAAGGGTAAAAGTGAAACTGCTGCACCAGTATCCACCAATGCCACGCAGGGGGTACGTGTCATTCCTACCATCATCTGGACTACTAGACGCCCCCCGTGATCAGGGGACAGGGTGGCTACCCATTGCCACCCATCCTCCAGGCATCCGTCCTCCTGCAAGCTCCCCTATGGGACTTGCGCTGGCTGATCCAAGCGGGCTGTCACTGCTCCTGACAGGGCCGGGACGCCCCTCTGCTCCCCTGCAGGAAGAGGTATCCTCAACTGCATGCACTGACGCATCAGCTCCCTGGTGGGTTTCCCATGCCGATTGTCCATATCCTCCCCCTGTTCTAGCAAAACCCGCCAGAGGTTATTCTGCAGGCTAGACTGCCCCCTGCAGTTTCCTAGGGTCTGGTCTCCCAACATTTCTGCGGTCTACTGCTGCCACCTTAAAAGTCTTGCCCATGGGTGATTGTGGCATAGGCAGGGTGATGAGAGCAGCCTGCCAGATTGTGTCCAGCAGGGCTTCCACATCTGCGGGTTCCACCTCCCGATCGCCTGCTGTACATGGACTGGGAGACCGTGGGCGATCAGCCTCAATTCCTGCCCTCCCACTGTTGCAGCCAGACCCCAGCCACATAAACATGCCAGGAGAACCATTCTCTCTGTAAACCGGACGGGGTCTTCCCCAGGCGCAGCAGCTGCCAAGACAAACTCTGCCAACAACCCACGTGGCCCCATGGCAGGCGCCATCCCCGCCAACATATTAAAGAAACTATTGTGTGTGGCATGACCGGCTTGCTGCCGAGCTGCCCCTGCTAAATCTCCTCCCAACCCAGACGTGGCTTTTAACACCCATCGGGTCTCAGCTAGGTTCAGTCCTGTATCCAAACACAGGGTCACCATATCCCGGACCCACCTGCTGAACCCAGAGTGTGAGGGGCCACCCAGGGTTTTCGCTAACTCTATTGCTAGCGCGGGAGTCATCTTGGTCTCTGCCACAGTGTGTCCGGTACTTGGGGCTGCCCTGCCCCCTGAGGGCGCAGGCCCACAGTTTCGGACCACCCTCCGGACCACCGCAACATGGTGTCTGGGGTCCGGCCACCCAGGGTGGGGATCTGGATCACAACAGATATCCCCGTCCCAATCATCATATGGTCCCTTACCCCCCTGGGCTTTCACCCCAACGACGGCGACCTGGGCTGAATAAGTCCCCCGGACCCTGTTCTCCTGGGCGGACCAATCCAGGACCAGAACCTTCAGGCAGGTGACTGCCTGGCTCAGAGCGGCATTCTCTACTTCCAGCCGCTCCCGCTTCTCCTCTGCTGCCGCCACCTGCACGGTGGCTCCAGAGAGGGAAGACTCCTGGGCGCTAGCAGTCAGAGCCTGTGCCTTCCACCTATTCTGTTCCTTCCCCAACCCATTACGTCGGTCCTTGAGTGGATCTATTTCAGTGGCAAGCTGACTCTTTGCCACCTGCCATTGCCAACCTGCTTGCCACAGCACCCAGGCGGCTGCACGATCCAGTCCAGCCTACTGGGACCATGTATAAGTACATATTTATCCAACATGAGCTCTGGTTAAAGAATTGTCCTCCCAGGGGTCTACCCCTTTCTTTTGGAGCCATTCTGACACCACCCCAGGTGGCGGCGCCGCTCCCCAAGGGGGCTGCCTTCTCACCCGGGCTGCTTCGCCTCTTCCTTCCCCTTGTCCCACAGTGGCACACGTAGCAGCAGCATGCTTTTCTCCCTGCAGTGGGTTGCTAGCCTTCCACTCTTCACACAGGCTCGAGCCGGACCCGCTCAAGAAGCTATTGGGGGGTTTACACTTAATTCTCTCCCTTGCCCGACACCGGCACTCAACAGTGGTGTCCTTTTCTCCCTGTAGTTAGCTAGCCAACTACTTTTTCATGCAGGCTCAAGCAGGACCCACCCAAGAGACCACCAGGGGGCACCAGGGGACCCCTACCCTTGGGCCAAATCCTCCACTAAACTGCCCGCATTCTCCACCATTAATGTTACCCAAAACTGGGCCAGCTAGTAAGCCTAAGAAGGACTAATGACCCACCAGAGTTTGGCAGAAAGCAGCACATTTATTATACTGGTAGCTAAGTTCAAAAGGGAGGGGGTCACACTCACACTCCCATATTCGTGCTCCCAGGACTGGCACAGCACTGGAGATGTCAGGATCCATCAAGGCAAAGAGCGCAGAGCACAGCGATGGATGGTGTGATGAAGGTAAGTCTTCCCGAGGCACGATGGAATGCAACGTGGTGAACCACTGGCCAGGCGATCCGGGCAAAGGGCCTTCACGAGAGGTACAGGCTTGTGAGTGCACTCCTGAGCACGTGGCCCCTTCCCCTTTTAAGGACCTGCTCCTCCTGGCCTGCAACTAGAGATGACTTAGCCGCATCTGGTTGATCACACTCCACCTCGGACAGTGTCCATGCATTGGGTCTGTGATCGCTGCCTAATC
The DNA here is from genome assembly GCF_965140285.1 of Lepidochelys kempii. Taxonomy (NCBI): domain Eukaryota; kingdom Metazoa; phylum Chordata; order Testudines; family Cheloniidae; genus Lepidochelys; species Lepidochelys kempii. The sequence goes on along the minus strand of NC_136390.1, from coordinate 72,335,777 downwards.
AGAGTCCCAGACATCTTGTCTACCTTGGAGTTCTTCTGATCTTGCAGCTGTTTAAGCAGCCCATTCCTCCCACAAGCATTCCAGGAGGCAGGGTGGGGGAAAGCCAATTCACAGGTATTCAAAGAGGGAGAAGAGACAAAAGGGGTGCGGTGGGGGGTGTAACAGACCTTTTGAGTAACATGCTATACATAGCATACAAATCACTGCTGCTCCTACAACAGTCCTAACACTCCTCGCCCCAAGAGCCCACACCGAATAACTTCATTCCCAAAATAAAAGCTGCTTACCAGGAACCTCCTCCAGTGTTTGTCCTTCCCCAAGCACAGGCCGTCGCAACTGGCTACCTTCCTCATGGCTTGAGAACAGCTCCTGGCTGCATGCATCTAGGGATGTCGGGGTGTCTCCCTCCTCCTCAGCACCCTCACTCCCACTTTCCTCCTCCTCCTCCTCCTGCCTTGTTGCACTGGCCTCTGAAGTATCCATGATGGTACTCAGAGTGGAGGTGGGGTTGCCCCTAACTATCGCATCCAGCTCTTTGTAGAAATGGCAGGTCGCAGGGGCAGCACTGGAGCGGAGGTTTGCCTCACGGGCTTTGCAGTAGGCATTCCCCAGCTCCTTCACTTTAGCCCTGCACTGCAGTGCGCCCGATCATGGCCCCTTTCCATCATGTCCCATGGTATCTGCCCGAAGGTATCGTAATTCCTATGTATGGAGCACAGCTGGGTCTGGACAGCTTCCTCCCCCCAAACACTGATAAGGTCCAGCATCTTGCCATTGCTCCATACTGGGGATCGCCTGGCACGTGGAGGCAGGGTCACCTGGACAGATTTGCTGAGAGCACTCCACGCCTGGCTGAGCAAACAGGAAGGGGATTTTCAAAATTCCCAGAGAATTTAAAGAGTGGGTGAGACGGTTGGTCACCTGAAGGCAGGGCAGTAGAGTTCAAAGTGATGACCAGAGTGGCTAGAACAGGCATTGTGGGACACTTCCGGAGGCCAATCAGAGCACACTAACAGGCCAAGGTGTCCACGCTGGCGCCACGGCGCTCCAGCGGGGGCGCACAAAACGTTATTCCACTTGCCGAGGTGGAGTACCAGGAGCGCTCTAGCCGCAGATTCAGTGTGCTCTACATGCCTTGCCAGTGTGGACGCGTCATGAGGTAGGGCGCCTGGGGCTGCTTTAATGCGCTCTAACTTGCAAGTGTAGCCTAGCCCTGAGCAGCCTTGCTCCCCACATTTAGGTCTGGAGGGGGAAATAATCATAGAATCATAGAATATCAGGGTTGGAAGGGACCTCAGGAGGTCATCTAGCCCAAGCCCCTGCTCAAAGCAGGACCGATCCCCAACTAAATCATCCCAGCCAAGGCTTTGTCAAGCCTGATCTTAAAAACCTCAAAGGAAGGAGATTCCACCACCTCCCTAGGTAACGCATTCCAGTGTTTCACCAGCCTCCTAGTGAAAAAGTTTTTCCTAATATCCAACCTAAACCTCCCCCACTGCAACTTGAGACCATTACTCCTTGTTCTGTCATCTGGTATCACTGAGAACAGTCTAGAGCCATCCTCTTTGGATCCACCTTTCAGGTAGTTAAAAGCAGCTATCAAATCCCCCCTCATTCTTCTCTTCCATAGACTAAACATCCCCAGTTCCCTCGGCCTTTCCTCATAACTCATGTGTTCCAGTCCCCTAATCATTTTTGTTGCCCTCTGCTGGACTCCTTCCAATTTTTCCACATCCTTCTTGTAGTGTGGGGCCCAAAACAGGACACAATACTCCAGATGAGGCCTCACCAGTGTCGAATAGAGGGGAACAATCACGTCCCTCGATCTGCTCGCAATGCCCCTACTTATACATCCCAAAATGCCATTGGCCTTCTTGGCAACAAGGGCACACTGTTGACTCATATCCAGCTTCTCATTCACTGTAACCCCTAGGTCCTTTTCTGCAGAACTGCTCCCTAGCCATTCGGTTCCTAGTCAGTAGCGGTGCATGGGATTCTTCCGTCCTAAGTGCAGGACTCTGCACTTGTCCTTGTTGAACCTCATCAGATTTCTTTTGGCCCAATCCTCCAATTTGTCAAGGTCCCTCTGTATCCTATCCCTCCCTCCAGCCTATCTACCTCTCCTCCCAGTTTAGTGTCATCTGCAAACTTGCTGAGGGTGCAATCCACACCATCCTCCAGATCATTTAAGAAGATATTGAACAAAACCGGCCCTAGGACCGACCCCTGGGGCACTCCACTTGATACCGGCTGCCAGCTAGACATGGAGCCATTGATCACTACCCATTGAGCCTGACGATCTAGCCAGCTTTCTATCCACCTTATAGTCCATTCATCCAGCCCATAATTCTTTAACTTGCTGGCAAGAATACTGTGGGAGACGGTGTCAAAAGCTTTGCTAAAGTCAAGGAACAACACATCCACTGCTTTCCCTTCATCCACAGAACCAGTTATCTCACCACAGAAGGCAATTAGATTAGTCAGGCATGACTTGCCCTTGGTGAATCCATGCTGACTGTTCCTTATCACTTTCCTCTCCTCTAAGTGCTTCAGAATTGATTCCTTGAGGACCTGCTCCATGATTTTTCCAGGGACTGAGGTGAGGCTGACTGGCCTGCAGTTCCCAGGATCCTCCTTCTTCCCTTTTTTAAAGATGGGCACTACATTAGCCTTTTCCAGTCGTCCGGGACTTCCCCCGATCGCCATGAGTTTTCAAAGATAATGGCCAATGGCTTTGCAATCACATCCACCAACTCCTTTAGCACTCTCGGATGCAACGCATCCGGTCCCATGGACTTGTGCACATCTAGCTTTTCTAAATAGTCCCGAACCACTTCTTTCTCCACAGAGGGCTGGTCACCTTCTCCCCATGCTGTGCTGCCCAGTTCAGTAGTCTGGGAGCTGAATGTTGTTTGACTTAGTCCTAACATGCAGGTTTGACACAGCCGCAGGCAAGGCTCCATCTAATGTGATGAGAATGGAGAGATGCCTGTGAGATGTCAGTCATTGGGTCTGTCATTTCTCTCTCTCGCTCTCTCTCTCATCACTGAAGGCACTTTAATGGGCACAAGCTTTGGAAGCCAACATCAACATCTGAGGACTGGAGGGAATTCCTCTGCACAGGCTTCCTAGATGGTCACTGCTCAGGAGTGAATTCCACCAGCCAGAACCCTTCTGCCCTGGCTAACAGCGCTGTTCCTGGGATTGTTTGAGCAGTGCTTCTTTTAATGCCACAGGCTCAGAGCTCTTCAATTAAAGCTCTCTGAGGAACAGGGTAATAAACAAACAAAGCTGGGCCAGAAAAAAACAAAGCTTTGTCATGTAGGAATAAAGCAAGCATAATGGTGTATGCTGTATTGTGTATAACTGTATTGTGAAAGCTCCATGAGCCTTATGTACCTACACTTTGTAGGCAAGACACATCGAACTACCAACTAAGCAGGAGCAGTTAGTGTTAGCAATGGAATTACACAAGTCACCTCTTGATTGATACACTGACTTGTGTTTTGAAAATGAATGTACAGCCAACAGTCTGCCCCAGTAACCAGCCCCCCGTAGAAATGAGAGTTGGAAGAACTGTATGATCACTCTAGGTTTATCTATGGCTCCCATCACTAGCCTCTGTGGAAAGGTTCTCCTAGTGTCACCACTAAATGCAAGGTAGACCACTTTCCCAGCCCTGAAGAAGAGCTCTGTGTGGCTCAAAAGCTTGTCTCTCACCAACAGAAGTTGGGCCAAGAAAAGATATTACCTCACCCACCTTGTCTCTCGAATATTCTGGGGCTGAGGCTGACAGGTCTACAACTACACTGTATTTCTACCACTGTGGGCTTGGCTACACTTGAGAGTTAGAGCGCATTAAAACAGCCCCAGGAGCCCTAGCTCACTACCCGTCCACACTGGCAAGGCATGTAGAGTGCTCTGACTCCACGGCTAGGGCGCTCCTGGTACTCCACCTTGGCGAGAAGATTAATGCTTGTTGCACCTTGGCTGAAATGCCCGGGCGCCAGTGTGAACGAGGTGTTGCACTACTGCACTCTGATCTGCCTCTGGAAATGTCCCATAAGCCCCTTAAGTCAAGTGGCCACTCTTGCCCTCTTGTCATTGTTTTGAACTTGCTGTAGGAATGCGGATATGCCCTTTCAAAACTCTGTTTCTGACAGCCGGCATGCTTATCTGCTCCGAGACAAAGCAACCATTAGTGTGGAATGCTGTGTGTGAGAGAGGGAGGTGGGGGAGGAGGGGGAGGGAGGGTCTGCTGCTGTCTGAACTTACAAGACAGCATGCTGACATGCTCTCAGCCCCCCAAAAACCCACTCTCTCTCCCCCCACATACAAAGAACACTCTCCCTGTCATACTCCACTCCCCCCCCGCTTGATTTGAAAAGCACATTGCAGCCACTTGCATGCTGGGATAGCTACCACAATGCACTGCTCTCTGTGGCCATTGCAAGAGCTGCTAATGTGGCCACGCCAGTGTGCTTGTAGCTGTCAGTGTGGACAGATTGCAATGCTTTCCCTACTGCGCTCTATGAAGGCTGGTTTAACTCAAAGTGCTCTACATCTGCAAGTGTAGTCATGCCCTGTGTTAGTCTCAAGGAAGGGTGATAGCACGCAGTGGTAAAAATACCAGCACGCAATTCACACTAGTTCTCCGGATGTTGATTGCACTGAGGGAAGGGTTCCCATATAAGGCTATCACATATAAGGCTATAACAGATGAAGCCTGGGAGGCTTCTGTGACAAAGTGAGAATGTTCTTAATAAGAAAAGGAGTACTTGTGGCACCTTAGAGACTAACCAATTTATTTGAGCATAAGCTTTCGTGAGCTACAGCTCACTTCATCGGATGCATACATATTCCACGGTATGCATCCGATGAAGTGAGCTGTAGCTCACGAAAGTTTATGCTCAGATAAATTGGTTAGTCTCTAAGGTGCCACAAGTACTCCTTTTCTTTTTGCGAATACAGACTAACACGGCTGTTACTCTGAAAAATATTCTTAATGTTTTCTCTGAATACTGTGTGGGTGCCTCAGTTTCCCCTATGCAGTTCTTAAGTATCTAGGTGGTGGGATAAGGGTGTGTGATTGTTGCAGAGCCCTAGAGGGCCAGTGTGATGCTGTCTGCACAGAGAATGGCCGAAATCCTGTCTCCTGGTAACTGATGGCCTAGGCCCCTCCTCTGCAAAGGTGCCAACTGAAAATGTTGGAGAACAAAGAGATCAGGTGGCCTCCTGGCCTGGGAAAGAGAGAAAAGCGGGAGGATGGGCAGGAGAGTTTCAGTTTGGAACTGGCTGGGGAAAAGGAGGGAGGCCCAGATGGGGCTCTGGCCTCCCTGCCCCCCAAGATGGACGTGACTGAGGAGTCCTGTTCTCTGTACCTACAAACTCTGTTTTAGACCATGTTCCAGTCGTCTAACAAACCTTCTGTTTAACTGGCTGGCTGAGAGTCATGTCTGACTGCGGAATTAGGGTGAAGGACCTACTGGCTTCCCCAGGAGCCCCGCCTGTGCGGACTCGCTGTGGGAAGCACATGGTGTGGAAGGGGATGCTGAATGCTCCGAGGTCATACTCAGGAAGGTTGAAGCTGTGTAAGCTTCTTGCCCTAGAGACAGTCTGCTCTCAGAGAGGAGGCTCCCCCAGAGTCCTGACTAGCTTCGTATGGAGTAGTTCCAGAGCATTGCCCAGTGACTTCGTGACAACTTCAAAGGCTTTTCTCCAACTCTGTTGTAAAATGGGTTCATGTGGGCACACATGCTATAAACTGCTTTTGAACTGTTTTTCTCACACCTGGTGGAAAAGACCAATAAAACTACCTGGGGAGTGAGTCATTGCCAGCTCTGAACATGGCTATTTCTATTTCTCTAGACCCCTACTACCTGCGTGCAGACAGGCCCAACATTTCCATCATGCTCACGTACCCTGTCACTTGAAACCAACGGGATTCCATCTCCTAGTGAATGGCAGCAGATCACTATGAATTGTGCTGGCCTGGAAGCTCTATAATTGTTTCAATCAGCTGATATAATCTTCTCCTGCCTAAGTGAAATCATGCAACAGAAAAGCAAAAAGCCCCAGGCTATCTACATCTGCAGTAGCAGCCTATGAATGTCATTCATCTCATTTATTGCGTTAGTTACACTGTATTGTTAAGAAATTGTGGGCAGTCTTCCATTTGAATGAGGCTCAATGTAGAGTATTAATTAAACCATCAATGACCATTACTCTCTCCTAGCTGTTTCTTTCACTGGGAAGATTTAATTCCTCCAATTCCTGGAGACAATGCCAAAGTGATTACCTTACATTCCCAGCTTACTTTCACGCATATCAGTCATGGCCTCTGACCTTTAATGCAGCTCCTGCTGTCTCTAGAGTGTGCTGCCATCACTCTGAGGAGGGGCATGGGGCTGACCCATCCTTGGCTCCAAACCAGCATCAATCAATAGTCCGCATCACTCCTTCTCTGGGGGAGGATTTGAGATAAAAAAGAAGGACCATAAGGCTCTGGAGAATGCCCAGATGGAGGCATCAGTCAACCAGAGAATTTCAAGGAAATTTGCAACCCAGGAATTGTCATAGGATCTGAGTATCTAGCCCAGCCTCCAGGCTCCACCCAGTGCCGAATGCCTCTGAATAAGCCTTGCAGTAGGAAGTTATGGGAAAACCTAACCCAAGGGGAAATGTCTTCCTAACCCTTGTTAGTTAGGGGCTGTCTCCAGCCCTGAAGCCAGAAGGTTTATATCCCCTCCAAAATACTAGTGGGTTTTTTTAGGTCCTCTCTATGAGGTCTGTGGGGATCCTCCTTCTCCATATAAATGCCCAATCCCTTTTTGAATCCTGCTGCACTCTGACTTCAATGGTATCTTGTGGCAGTGAGTTCCACAGGCTAATTTTGTCCCACAGATTCACACAAAATAAGGTCACTTCAGGGAAAACAATTTCAGTTCATACTCAGCAGCTTTCCCAGCATGTCCATCAGCCTCATAGTTATGGAGTTCCCCCATGGGGGGGTCTCATTGGCCATGTTGTCTTGTTTGAGAGATTTCCAGATTTTCATGAGAAGGTTCCCAACCTCCCAACACCCTTGGAAAGGGCTGTGGTGAGAATTTTTGATCCCTACCCTGCAGCTTTTATTGAAACCATCAGAAAGTTCAATGCTTCTTCCAGCATTTCAGAAGCACTCCTATTTTTTAGTCATGAAGAACCATAGAAAGACCTTGCTAGATAATAGTTTGCACTTCTGCTGCATCTTTCATAGAATCATAGAATACCAGGGTTGGAAGGGAACTGAGGAGGTCACCTAGTCCAACCCCCTGCCCAAAGCAGGACCAATCCCCAATTTTTGCCCCAGATCCCAAATGGCCCCCCTCAAGGATTGAACTCACAACCCTGGGTTTAGCAGGCCAATGCTCAAACCACTGAGCTATCCCTCCCCCGATAGCTTTCAACTGGGGACCTCAAAGCTCATTTGACACATCAAGTTAAACCTGCCAGCGCCCCCGTGAAGCAGATATTCTCCCCACACTGCAGAGGGGACACAGTGAGGTTAAGTGACTTGTTCCAGTTCCTACCACCAGTTGCAGAGCCAAGAAGACCTCAGTTCCTGGGCCAGCCTCACCTCAGTCCCTGGAAAAAGCATGGAGCAGGGCCTCAAGGAATCAATTCTGAAGCACTTAGAGGAGAGGAAAGTGATCAGGAGCAGTCAGCATGGATTCACCAAGGGCAAGTCATGCCTGACTAATCTATTGCCTTCTATGATGAAATAACTGGCTCTGTGGATGAGGGGAAAGCAGTGGACGTGTTATTCCTTGACTTTAGAAAAGCTTTTGACACCGTCTCCCACAGTATTCTTGCCAGCAAGTTAAAGAAGTATGGGCTGGATGAATGGACTATAAGGTGGATAGAAAGCTGGCTAGATCATCAGGCTCAATGGGTAGTGATCAATGGCTCCATGTCTAGTTGGCAGCTGGTATCAAGTGGAATGCCCAAAGGGTCGGTCCTGGGGCTGGTTTTGTTCAATATCTTCATAAATGATCTGGAAGATGGTGTGGATTGCACCCTCAGCAAGTTTGCAGATGACACTAAACTGGGAGGAGAGGTAGATTCGTTGGAGGGTAGGGATAGGATACAGAGGGTCCTAGACAAATTAGAGGATTGGGCCAAAAGAAATCTGATGAGGTTCAACAAGGACAAGTGCAGAGTCCTGCACTTAGGACGGAAGAATCCCATGCACTGCTACAGACTAGGGACCGAGTGGCTAGGCAATAGTTCGGCAGAAAAGGATCTAGGGGTTACAGTGAACGAGAAGCTGGATATAAGTCAAGAGTGGACCCTTGTTGCCAAGAAGGCCAATGGCATTTTGGGATGTATAAGTAGGGGCATTGCCAGCAGATTAAGGGACGTGATCGTTCCCCTCTATTCGACATTGGTGAGGCCTCATCTGGAGTACTGTGTCCAGTTTTGGGCCCCACACTGCAAGAAGGATGTGGAAAAATTGGAAAGTGTCCAGCGGAGGGCAACCAAAATGATTAGGGGACTGGAACACATGACTTATGAGGAGAGGCTGAGGGAACTGGGATTGTTTAGTCTGCGGAAGAGAAGACTGAGGGGGGGTTTGATAGCTGCTTTTAACTACCTGAAAGGGGGTTGCAAAGAGGATGGATCTAGACTGTTCTGAGTTGTAGCAGATGACAGAACAAGAAGTAATGGTCTCAAGTTGCAGTGGGGGAGGTTTAGGTTGGATATTAAGAAAAACTTTTTCGCTAGAAGCACTGGAATGCGTTACCTAGGGAGGTGGTGGAATCTCCCTCCTTTGAGGTTTTTAAGTTTGACAAAGCCCTGCCTGGGATGATTTAGTTGGGGATTGGTCCTGCTTTGAGCAGGGGGTTGGACTAGATGACCTCCTGAGGTCCCTTCCAACCCTGATATTCTATGATTCTATGAAGAGAAGGCACGAGCGGTCCCCATTACCACCCCCTTTCTCAAAACGCCTCTTGAAACAGCATGTTAATCCTTGCACACACACAAAACTTGTACCATGTATAGAGGCCACTCTGCAGCCAACTGAATGCTTTCCTAAAGCAGAAGACAGACATTGATATCTACTGCCATGGCCCCTCAGCGCCTTTGGAACTCACCAGGATTAATGGGCATTATCTTTACAACACTCCTGCACTAGTCATATTTTTTCAAGATGGCAGATACTGAAAGGAGGAAAAAATCCTTCAAATATTTGTGGGGCGGGGGACAGACAGCCCCCCAAGATGCTCTTTAGAAGGCAGGGCAAGCTGCACCATTTCAACAGAGAATTTCTGCTCTTTTCCCAGTTCCCTGGTTTATAATGTGCTCAAATGCTGGATAGCAGAAATGTTTGGGTCCAGATCCTCAGCGATATAAACCAGCCCAGCTCTGTTAGCTGTGCTGATTGATATCAGTGGAGGATCCCATCCTCTGGCAGCAGCCAAGGATGATCAGTGCTTACACTCCAACATGGCTCTCTGGTTCCAAGCAAAGGCTTGCGATGTTCACTGCCTCCAGTATCACATGTGCTGCTGAACCTGACTGGGCAGCAGCAGAAAGCTGAGTCAATTCTGAAAGTGGGCTCCTCACAAGGTTTATCCAGGCAAGTGAAATCACTTCTACAAGCACATGCCTGGGAACAGCAGCAGTGAAGCAAACAGAGCTCCCGGAGCTGCAGTGAGCCAGGGTCCGTCAGAACCATGCTTGACACCTCCGCTCCACCTTCCCAGCAGGCTGCAGAGGAGCACTCCGGGGGCAGAGTGTAGCATTATTTCAAAACAGCACAATGTGGGTGCAGGTCACATTAACTGAAATTAGAACAACTGGTATTGCCAAGCCCAGGAATTCAAAAATTTTGGCTGTAAGGTTTATTTATTTAAGAGACTGTCATTTGGTGGGGGTTGTCTTCTGATCTTTGACCTCTGCCTGCCCGCTCTGCAGAGTGCATGTGACAAGGAGCAGCTTTGAGCGAGGCTAGCTCACTGGGAAGGACACAAGTTCTAGCTCCGTGGGGGACACATCAATTCTAGCTCATTTTGTCCCTACAAGATTGACAGTTGCTAACATCTTGTGCCAACCGACTCCCCACACTCATAGCTCTTTAATTGGCACAATGTTACACAACCAATATGAAGTTACACACGTGTACAAAGTGCTTCTTGATGTTGCGGCCCTTCCAGCTGCCCCTCGGACCTCAAAATGCAAATGAATTCAGTGCCCTCCCTCATCTCCCCATGCCCACATCAGCTAGTGTTGTCCCTCTAGTCCCCACATCTCCCCTTTGCCTCCCAATGCACCTCTGCTCCTCCTGCAGCTGTGAGGGCTCTGTACTCCAACATCCCACACCTGCAGGGGGCAGCACCTGCTTGAGTCCCCTTCTCGCCATTCCAAGGCAGGGATGGAGAGGGGATGAGAATGGGACAGATTGACCCATTTGTCACAGGAGGAGAGGGGGAGCCGATGGATCCATTGTTCACACAGAGAATTGTTAAACACCTAAAGAAACACCCTGTCAAGTTATCACTGTTATTCGTATTATAGTTGTGCTTGGAGACCACAAGCAAAATTAGGACCCCATTGTCAGACAGTATCTGCCCTAAAAGGCTTAGAAGTGAGTTACACGAGGATGGAGAGGAAGTGACTTACCCAAGGTGATTAAAGCAGATCAGTGTCAGAGACAGGAATAAAACCTAGCTTTCCTAACTGCTAGGATCCTGCTTTACCCACTGGACAACACTGCCCCATTATCAAGGATGGGGCTATAAATGTTTCCATGGTATATGCTGCATATGTTAGTATGGTTGGATGTGAAAGGCAAATATTTGGAGAGAGGGATCTAAACAGAGTACATTAGGAATGCTGCTATTGGGTATTTAAATGGAGAACCGCTTTCCCACTGGTTTGTGGCAGCAGTATGATAAATAATATCAGAAATGCACATGGTGCGGGGAATTAAGGAGACAGGGCCATGTTTTAAATCACTTGCATAAGAATGGCCATACTGGGCCAGACATCTCACTGTGCATCTCACTGTTTTATATTCCCTGTGCATGATGAGGTAGTAAACAGCACAGATGGTTACGGCTCTGTAGTATCCATTAAAACCTGTGCCGTGAAGCTGTTCAACAGGAAAGTTGTACAATGGAATGAGTCGACTCTTCCTTTTTAAATACATTGAAAGGAAATGGATGTTCCTCAAGTGAGGTTCTGTTTTGCAAAGTGTCTCTAAATATAGCATGGTGGGGTCCCATCTTAATTCTGGGTCTGACTATCACTCAGACTTAGTCAACAGGTAACAAGATATTCCTGCCCAACTGCCAGCCCTGCAAACTCTCCCTGGGATTGGAGAGTCAAGCTGACTTCTTTTCCTTCTTGTGCAACAACACCATTCAGCAGGCCACATTAACCTTGTTTCAGACAACTCTGCCACCCGATTCACAGACCCATGTTTTAGCACTGTGACTGCATGAGTCCAGACTAGAGATTTTGCTCTTAATACAAGTTAATTGGCTGTCAACTGGAGTTATCTAGCAACGTGATTGTAAATGCCAGTCTCGACACTCCCCAAATGTTTGTTCCAGGACATTCGTGGCTTAGCTAGGACGCAGCCTAAAGGCACAGTTTAGCCCCCAGTTGTCTGAAGGAATAGCATGGCCAACAGGCAGCACAAGACCCAGATCCATGAACCATTGTAGGATGCTGAAAGAAAAACATCTTTGAGTTTCTCAGTCCCTTGAGACCTGGCCCATAACTATAATTCCCAACCCCATGCTAAGTCTAACTATAACTCCATGCCATGTATACCTGGTGTTTTCGACTACTTAATATTTAGATCACAGGAACTGAATCATGGCCCTGTTGCAGTTGTTTTGGGGAGCTGGGCGATGCAACAGGTTAGTGAATCAGCCTTTCATCTTTAGAGACCTTGCTAAGATCAAATCCTGGCTTGAAGTGGGTAGCCTCATCCTACTCCCCATTTATGGGGGTCATCCAACACCATGGCCCAGTCTCTGCTCCAATGTGACCCAGGAGTTGGGTAGCCGGGGGAATTGATAGGTCAGGATAGTGGTGCACAGGCACAGCAGTGCAGGGATGCCCATACAGCCCATACTAGTTGGCTTGAGTTGAGTTCTTCCAGCCCAGCACTAAATTCACCCACAAACTAACATGTGAGAGCTTATTTCCCCATCATTTCAAACATCCAAAGTCCAGCTTTGCCAGCATCTCTAATATAGGGTCCACCATCATCCCGTACCGGTGCCTCCTACATCTGAGAGCCAATGACTGCAACTCTAGCCCCTTGCCCATGCTCAGCTGCTATCACTCGTTATCTTTCACAACCCCGTAGCTAGGCAGAGATGTTTAAATCGTGGGTGGGGGGGGCGAGTGTAGAGTTATCAGACAGGTCAGGGCAATTAGGAGAAACAGGCTGAGCTTGTTTGGAGTGGCTCCTTCCTCTGGGAGCACAGCACCCTCAGGAAGAATGTGAGCTATGCGGAGAAGCAAGGGGAAGTGTGAAATTTGCAGTACAGTCCTTGCCAGAGGTCACAGAGGGCAGTCGCAGTGAGGGACTGCTGTAGAAGAGAAAGATAAGCCCACTAAATAAGGGTCTAGGGGAAAGGAAAAGAGGTAAGGAGCCCGAAGAAGGTGGCTTTTATCAGAGTGCAACAAAAGCAGTTAAGTCAGACTGAACTCTGATGGGTGATGCAATGCGGAGCTGAGCAGGGCAGGTAGGATTGCCAGTTGTGGTTGGATGTATTCCTGGAGGTTTCATCATGTGACAATCTTTAATTAAAGATTAATCTTTAAATCCTGGAGACTCCAGGCCAATCCTGCAGGGTTGGCAATCCTAGGTATGTGTGAGCTGCACTAAGAACAGTACCCACGTTTACACAGCAGGCTTTGGGAAGGCCAGCGAGTTTTTGTCTGTTCCATTGGCCCATGGGTGCTGGAAGTAGGGATGCTACCATACCCCCTGCCTTTGAAGTGGTTTCCATCACAGACAGGGTTTAGAGTTTGATTCAATGGCTCTCAGCACCCCCACTATACAAATTGTGCCAGCACCCCTGCATCAACCCCTGAGAGAAAGATAACAGATAGGCAAGTGACCCCAAAGAATTAAACCTCCGTCTTTGGCCTATGTTTACTGTTCTTATAATACTGGTAGCCCTTAGTGTTGGCTGTGTAGTAACTGCATGGGTAGATCTCCAGATTAGACAGAGAAGGGTTGATACGTGATTTGAAATGTACACCGACTGCTTTCAAAAGGATTAGCTGAAAGAACAGGAGAACCCATCCTACACTAAGGAGAAAGATCACAAGTTGCGTAATGGTATGTTTGTAGTAGATAAGGAGAAAGAATTGCAGGGGGGAGGGGGTGGGAAATCACACATACTGCAGAGTTCACTTTCAATCAAATGTGAAATGCACATCAATATTCCAGATAGAAATAGAGCCAGGTCTGCAGCTGGTATACATGTGAACTGAGGTTAGTGGAGCTCTGCCAATTTACATCAGCTGAAGACTTGCTCTGAAGAGAATATAAACACGACATCTAGTGCAGCTTGTGATTCTATGATCCTTGCTGCAGCAACCAAGGCCTGGAACCTGAAAACTTGTGCACGTTTTATTTTTCCTCATGTGAGTAGTGCCAGAGAGATCAGCTGGCCTGCTTGGAGGTAAGGATGTGCTGCATCAGGGCCTCAATGTTCATTCTTGCTAATGTCTACACTGACCGAGTGGGAAAAGCTGCTTAGTTATTTTTAAGGATGTATTTCCATTGAAGCCAAGTGATTAGAAAACTAAGAACTGGTATCTATTCCCACATTTTAGAATGGCTGGTGCTTGGCATGGAGCAAATCTTTCCTCCTAGGTTAGTGGCACAAAAAAAGTCTTTACATGAGGCCCTGTTTGAGATACTCAACAGGAACACTGTAATCATGTCAGTTGTATATTGATAATGAACAAGGTTAGGGTATTCAAGCCATTACGTTGTCATCATTAATGGTTCTGCAATCGCTGGTGTCTTGACAGCATTAAAACTGCACTGACAACAGAAACACAGGGAAGAAACATCTAGGAGCTAGTACAATGCACTGCTCTGCTTTTCATTATTAAATAGCTAGATGGTTGTGAGAGTCAGTGCCCTTTGGAAACTTGTGTTAGGATAGAGATATTCAGGCCTGTCTGTAAAGGCCTATACTTTAAGAATGTAGGTATATGTTTATCATTTAGCTGGTTATAGAGGCATAAAAGAAAGAATCAAAATCACTGTCTGCTTGTGTAAGGGCCTTCTCTCACTGTGACAGTCGGAGGCCCTGTTCTTAAGCTAAGGCTTGTGGCTAAGTAGTGGCAGCAGCCATAAGCTGGGAAAGGTATGCTCACATCCTCACATTCCAAACAAGTCATATTGAAATAAGGCAATCTGGGGCTGTTCACCTCCAGAGAAAGGGAAGAGCCTAGAAGATGTAAAAGGAAATTTAGTCTGATAGTTTTCTGTTGGTAAGAACTCACTTATCAATAGACACAGCTGGGAAACTGTTACGTCTTTATAGATGTAGTTGTAAAATCCTCACTTCTGTATTGTTTTGTTATTATAGTTCCCACTTTGTTATTGTTTATTTGCATAGTTTCTGTCTGGTTCTGTGATTGTTTCTGTCTGCTGTATAATTAATTTTCCTGGGTGTAAACTAATTAACGTAGTGGGATATAATTGGTTAGCTAATCATGTTACAATATGTTAGGATTGGTTAGGTAAATTTCAGTAGAATGATTGGTTAAGGTATAGCTAAGAATATTACTATATAAATTAGGGGCAAACAGGAAGTAAGTTGGGATTTGAAAATAAGGAAAAAGGAACTTGGATTTAAGCTTGCTGGAAGGTCACCCCAATAAACATTGAATTGTTTGCACCTTCGGACTTCGGGTATTGTTACTCTCTGTTTATGTGAGAAGGACCAGGGAAGTGAGAGGGTGTGTGTGAAAAGTAGCATAAAGTAGGACAGGAGAGAGCTCCTTGGATCACCCACTTACCACTCACCAGGAGAAGTAAGGGTGCAATTCTGAACCTCCAAGAGATGCCGACAGAACCTTCGGCCCAGGGGGATGGGGACTATGGTGGCTTTAAAGACACCTTTGCACCTTTCCGATCCTGGGCTGTTCCATGGCTGGAGAGAGGCTCTTGGCAGAAATTAGACAGCTAAATTAGGGTAGCCTCCTGGGGCTGCCCTCTGGGTAGCAGCACTGTATAAGTAGGGGCATAGCGAGCAGATCGAGGGACGTAATCGTTCCCCTCTATTCGACATTGGTGAGGCCTCATCTGGAGTACTGTGTCCAGTTTTGGGCCCCACACTACAAGAAGGATGTGGATAAATTGGAGAGAGTCCAGCGAAGGGCAACAAAAATGATTAGGGGTCTAGAACACATGAGTTATGAGGAGAGGCTGAGGGAGCTGGGATTGTTTAGCCTGCAGAAGAGAAGAATGAGGGGGGATTTGATAGCTGCTTTCAACTACCTGAAAGGGGGTTCCAAAGAGGATGGCTCTAGACTGTTCTCAATGGTAGCAGATGACAGAACGAGGAGTAATGGTCTCAAGTTGTAGTGGGGGAGGTTTAGATTGGATATTAGGAAAAACTTTTTCACTAAGAGGGTGGTGAAACACTGGAATGCGTTACCTAGGGAGGTGGTAGAATCTCCTTCCTTAGAGGTTTTTAAGGTCAGGCTTGACAAAGCCCTGGCTGGGATGATTTAACTGGGAATTGGTCCTGCTTTGAGCAGGGGGTTGGACTAGATGACCTTCAGGGGTCCCTTCCAACCCTGATATTCTGTGATTCTGTGAATCCACATAGCGCTGAGGACAGAAATCTGTCCCCAACATGTCCTACACTAAGATTTAGGAAGAGGGCAGCCTTATGGCTGTTTGCACAGTGCCTCCTCTGGCTTGATACAGGGATTTTAGGGCCTCTTTATGCTGCCCTGGTTTTTTTTACTTGGCACAAGGGGCTGGTATGGGAAGGGAATCTCCCCCTGAAGAGAGACTAGAACATTCTGGACTCCAAATCCATTGAGTTCCACTGTCTCTATTATGGCAAAATCCAACCACTGATTTGGAACTATTGAAATTCCTTTTTCTTTTGTAAAAATTTAGATCTGGTTTCAATTTTCTTGAATGTTTCTGTTGCTAAGAAACAGTTGAAGAGCTCGGCCCCAGCTGTTATGAAGGTGACGTGGTCAAAGTTTTCATACATATTTTTTTCCTGCAAAAAGGGGTTTTTATTTTTTTTCTTCTGAGGAACATTTGTTAGTGAAAAATACTAAAATATTTCTACAAACAAACAACCCCCTACCACCACCCTGAACTGACTTTTTTGGTTCTTGTTTTTTGAGTTATATTGGCTTTCTTTTCTCATCCTTTTTCAGGGACAAAATGGAGAAAGGCATAAAAATTGGGAAAAAGAAAAAAGGGTGAACACCCCCCCCAAGCCTCAAAAATATTCAGGTTTTGGTTGCAAAAAATGAAAGTGTCCACTTTTTTCGATCACAAAATCAAAAAATGCCTACGGTTTTCTTGAAAACAGTGTAGAGGGGAAAACAACAGAAGTTAAATGTTGGTGAAATAGAAGTACCTTTTTTGGCCAGCTCTATGCAAAAGAAAAAAATATGGGGCGTGAGTCTCCATTGTTTCGTAGCTGCTTTACACTGCTCCAGTGCCATGAAAGGGCCATCTCTGTTTGTATGCCACCGAGCACAATGAGGCCCCACTCTCAGCTGGCCTTTAGGCACTGCCCTAATAAACATGATGAATAGCAATAATTAAAGGCTCTATACAGATGGTGGCTCTGGGCACCATTTTATAACCCTGATGTAGCAGGATAGATATTCTGGATGAGCAAAGCTGGTGTAAGGCCCTATACCTCCCCTTCCTGAATCCTCCACTTTAAAGCATGTGTTAGGGAGGCGGGGAAGGCATTCCTGGCACACCCCTATATTCTAGCTATTCTCAGAAGCCAGAACAGCCCTTTGTGCATGTGGGATTCTGAATGTAGATTACAGCAGCCCTGAGGCTACTCTATTTTACACTGGGGAAAGGTAGGCCCCAGGTTACAAGTGGTGTAAAGGCACTTTAATTCATCCCACTGAAAAAGGAGGAGAAAAGAAAAAGTCAAAAACAAAAAAGGCAGTTTGGGGTTTTTAGTTCTTGCTCTTTTTGCAAAAAAAAAAAAAAAAAAAATGCTCTCCATGTTCTGCATCAAGCAGAGCTGGTTATTGCCAACTCTCACAATACTCAGTGTTTCTGCTCAAGCCCCAGCTCCTGGAGGCAAGTGATTGGATGAGAATTGTAGCTTTCATGAAAAGTAAAAAGCAAGCTCCTAGCCTTCACACCTGTGGAGAACAGCCTCAAAGTGTGACCCCTAAAGGCTCAGGCACCAGAAGGGAGAGAAAAAGAACCCAACAGGGTTTAAATATCATGTTTTTGGTGGCCAGTCTCATGATTTGTGAATGCCATACCTGAATTAAGACTGAGAGGCCTTGCCACCACAACTCCAAGCTTGGCTTGCTTGCTGTGCAGCATGTCGCATGCTCATCTCAAAGACTGTATCTACGGCAGGCATGGTAGGCACTATTGCTAGCACTGGTGGTGGGAAATATTCAGGCAGAAATCCTAATGTAGACAAGGCCTTTGATCCTCCAGCAACCCCCCTCACTGACAGTGTTGTTTTAGCCCATGCCCCTGTAAGCAGCTCCTCTTATCTAGAAGTCTGACACATCAGTTCTTAAATCTTGGGAGGTTGTTTTGCTTTGGTTTCATTCTTTTGGAAACATCTGCTGTTGGAAGCTCAGCTATGAGTGCAACAACCAAAAAGAGGATTCCACCAGTGATGGGGCTCATCAAACAGAGCCAGCTAAGCCTTTTGCTAGCTGATATGGCAGAGTAGTGATTAGCTGCATTTGTTTCCCCAAGAAACTAACATGTTAAAGAAAAAACGAAGCTGACGGATTCATCCTAAGGTTTCCAGAGGGGAAGATAAGATCTCCCTTTTCTAGAGGAGAAAATAAACATGCCTGGTAGGACATGGGCTTAACACAGAAATCACAGCCATAGTACTTTCAGAGAGAGAGACTTTTCTATCAAATCTGTTTCTCTCCGTGAACAGGCTCCTTATTCAGCTCCTGGAAGCCCTGGCTGGTAAGACTTCTTCGTGAATCCTGCAGCGTACTTCCACCAAGTGTCTTCGGTGCTGTTTCTGCTCCAGATAGCAGGTGTTATGTGGAGTCCCCTTCCTGCTCTCTGGCTCAGCCTTTATACCACTTGCTTTCTTCTCACAGCTACCCAACTGATAACCTAATTACCTCATGAACTCATCAGGCTCCCCTACAGGGGCAAGTGATGACTTCTACCCTTCCAAAGCCAAGGTACTTCAGTGAAATCCAGGGAGGCACACTGATGTAAAATTGGTGGATAATGGACGGATGAAACTGGACATACCTTTAAAGAAAGTTACGGTTCAAGGTGAAGTGCTCAAAATCAGACTTAAATGCCCCCTGTATACCTTAGTTGATCCCCTTTGTGCTTATGCATTATGATACAGTCTTTAATTATATTGCATAGTCTTTTTCTGCAAGGCCCTGCCTCTTTCCTGGTGCTGGCAGGTTGGTGCCCTGTTCAATATGTATTTTTAGCCTTGTTGATCCATGTGTAATCCTGAACCTCATAGACTTAATTTCCTCAGGTGCACACAGAATCTGTCAGATGCTTTTCGTCTCCAGCAGCTCAGTCTAGATTTCCTTCTGGGTATTTCAAGGTTGGGGAGAAGGGTTATGCCTTCTTCAAAGAGTTTTCCAGGTAATTGGGAGGTTAAGAAATTAGCTGCTGTCAGAACTGAACCATGGCTAGATGACTGAGAAGATTTTAAAATTCTGGGCCAGATTCTTTGCATGGCCAGAGAAACTCAACAGGACATTAAAGAATGCCATAAAGTGGGTGAAGAAGATTCCCAGGCTGGCATAAAGCATAGGATTGGGAGAGCGGGTGTGATGGGGGCCAGAGAGGGTGGGCTGTGGTTTGTATTCTCTTTTTCCACTTGCATTTCACAGTTGGAGGGCATTTTTGTAATGACCAAATCAAACCCTAGGGGCATATTCTTCATTTGCTCTACATGTTGAGCTCACACCAAAGTCAGTGAGAGGTAAAATGTGTAGATCACAGAAGTTTATTCTCCCTTTCCACTTTTATCCAGGCCTGTATCAGGGACAGACATCTGAGTATATTTGTGAGGGCTGCTTTTTTAATATGCATCGTGAGTTTCTCCTACTTTACGTTTCTATTTTTCAAAAATGCTCTCTCTCACTTCTCCAAAAGCCTGTGAGTATTGTATCAAGTCGCCTCCTGAAGTAGCAGGAATTCTTATTTGCCTGGAACCCAAGCACTAACCCAGCCACCGTTTACCCTTCTTTTTACTCCAATCTCCCCCTGTGTATTTCCTGTGCATGCAAGGAAATGCTTAAATTCCTACACGGAGCTGGTCCAAAAATAGGATACAGTTTTTGTGAAAATTCAGTTCCCCCCTCAATTCTTAATAAAAAATTTCCAGTTTTTGGTAAAAATGTGTCCTTTTTTCATTAAAACCCCCTGGGAAAAACTCAACATTTTTCAGTCGCTGTATTCATATGAGACAATGAGCCCAGATCTGCTGGGCCCCAGCCAAAAGACTACAGTGCCCGAAGAGTTTATAAATAGCACCGACTGGGAGAAAAATTACATTGCTGCATCTTCCCCCCTTAATCAGACATAGAGGCTCTTGCATGGTCTTTTTTTTTTTTGAGGGGTAGGCGAGGGAGATTGTGGGAGTTGTGGATACAATTATATCACTGCTAACGCACCCCACAATGCAAATCCAACACTACCACAAGTTCATCTTCCTTTTAACAGAGTCTTTAGGAGATGAGACTTAGGCACTTTTGAGAACTTCACCCCCAGTGTCTTTTCCAGGAGAAAGGATGTCCTTGTGTGCCACCACTGGACTGGGGCCCAGCAGATCTGGGCTCATTGTCTAGCTCTACTCAGACACAAGGTGCAGGTATAAGACTGAGGTAACTGGGAGATTCTAATAGTTCTGCTCTACCTGGAAGAATGGTTTGTGCACATGCACCAGCTGAGCGGCAGCAGATATTTCTGACCCCTCTCAAAAGGGCTGAACATTCACTATTGTCCTGAGGCAACAAAAGATGCGTTCTTTCTTAGCCTTGCTAATGACACATTACAGCTCCTGGTTTCCTCTCCTAGATTAGTCATTCTTCTCAAATTTCCTTCTTTTGTGTAGGGATTCCTCCCATTTCCTGCTTCAGGCTTCATTTTCTTTACATGTACAATCTAAATATTGGGAAATATTGGCACTTAAATAGAACCAGTCATTTATTTTGCTGTTTTTACACCTAGAGCCACAGAATCTCTGGAAACACTTTTCACACTTAACATCCGAAGCCCAGTAAGATCTTTCATCTTAGAAAGAAACCCTTACAGATACATTTAGACCAAATGAAAACAACTTCACTGCATCCAAGTTATCTGTGTTACAATCTAACTGAGATGCCCTTAACTCAAAAAGAAATATTCAAAATTGAGATGGCTGACTCAGAAATATATTCAAAAACTTAGGTGCAAATCTTTAACAGGGACTATTAACTATTGGTACAACTTACCCAGGGACCTGGTGGATTCTCCATTGCAGATGTTCTTCAAAACCTCCAGTGACAGGGATTCCATAAACTCCCTAGTTCGCCTGCTTTAGTGCT
Organism: Lepidochelys kempii; assembly: GCF_965140285.1. Lineage (NCBI taxonomy): Eukaryota > Metazoa > Chordata > Testudines > Cheloniidae > Lepidochelys > Lepidochelys kempii. Next base: position 72,314,966 of record NC_136390.1, on the reverse strand, counting down.
TAACTATCCTTATAGTTGCAAAGTTTTTCCTAATATCTTACTTGAATCTACCTTGCTGCAAATTAATGTAGGAGGTCAGATTGGATGATCAGAATGGGCTCTTTTGACCTTAACATCTATAAATCCATTAACTGTCCTTCTGAGCAAAGGCCGCCAATCACATTGTCCTGTGCTTTGATTTTGTGATATGCAAAATGCCCCGTTGGGAATTGAGATAGTCATGCCCATTTCACTTGAGGAGGAACTGAAGTTACCAGAGATGTAGGGCTAACCACTGCACAAGTTAGTCCCCCGGCACATTATAGTAAACAAGGCAACATATGGAATATGGTCATCAAAAAGATGGCAGACATCAGGAGGAAGCAGTGGGGAAAGTTCTGCTTATAGTTTTTGCCGGAATCTGTACCAGCCATCAGGAAGTGACTTAGGAGATGAATGCACTAGGACTAACATCAGGCCTTCCACCGTCCCAGCTCATGGAAACATTGCTCAGTCCTGCCAGGTACCAGGTGGCAGCTTTAGAAGGAGCAGAGACCTTGATTCCTCCTGACTTGGTTCTCAGGAGTGCAGACCCCCTGCAGCTCCAACCTCTGAAAATCTGGCCACAAGAGATGGGCTTCTCTGGCATCCTGAGAGCATAAGAGGCATTTGTCACCCTTACTGACTTATGTTCATTGCTATCCCCCATTTAGGGCTTGAGCCAAAGACCATTGATTTTAAATGGAAAAGGCTGCGAGGTCTTAAGCTCAAGCCCTATGTGATTAAATGGGTATATTGCACATGGCTGATCCTGTGGGCTACATGTTTTGGGACACTCAGGGAAGCTTTGTCCATTGTGCTGTTAGTCGTTGTGGTGGATTTGGTTGTTGCCATTGTTGTTGTTTTTTAATAGAAGGCCAAATTGAGGAGCTAGTAAAGTCATAGGAAATTGATGGCAGTTATTGATGGCAACAGAACCAGGGTTTGGGCCTGAAAACATAGGATTTGGATTCTACAATTCTGAGGTTTTTTGGGGGGCTGAGAGTGAGGAGAAGCCAAAACCAATTGCAGCCAGCCACAGAAGCCAAGCATCTCCAGGATCAGCCAATCCCCAACAATTAGAGATAAACAAGTTCCTGACTGGCTGAATCATGAACTGGCTCTGGTTGATCAATTCCTGATTGTCTAAAGGATCCAGCCTGTTATTGCTGTTCTCTAAGTCAGTGCTTCCCAAATGTTAGAAAGCTGAGCCCCGTCTGCTTCAGGAAAATTAATCTGTTTTACACCTGCTTCAACCCTACCATGTGTTGTCAGAAGCCTTCAAAATCTACTTTGTACACATCTCCTGCAGGCATGCCCGAAGGAGAAGAGTGCACCCCTGAATTTGGGAAATGCTGCTCTACACCCATCAGAATGCAGCCAATCAATACTGGTACACTGAGTATCTGTATTCTGTAGCAGCCTGCTTCTGACAAAGTGATTCCATCACTCAATTGATGGAATAGGAATAAAGTCGTTGGTGCTGATCGTTATCACAGGATCAGCATCTCCTGCTTTGAAAACCTCCATCCACTTTTTTACCTATGGATCTGGGGGGAAATGTGGCAGTTTACTTAGTGTCTTTGTTAGGACGGTTTTCTTCTGATACGCATACAACCCAGCAATGCTCACACTCTCGCTCAGAATTCATCAGGTTGAGCTAAAGGCAACAGTCAGAAAGCTTGGAAACAGGTGGTTTCTTTCTGGGCTCGGATGCAGCATTGCCAGCCCTAAGTGTTCAAAAATTAAGGACCAGAAGAAGTCATGAAATTGGCTTCAAAATCATGGAATTTTGAAAAACAACAAATATTGGGCTCTTTCCCAGCCTTTAGGGGTGATGTTTAAAAGCTTTTCTCCACTACCATCAGGGTTAGAAACTTGCTTTCATTTTCAGTGAAACCAAACGATCAAATCTCTCATGACTTGTGTTACTATTGTGAGAGTCGGCAATTCCCCAATTGTAACTGAGTGCAATTGGAGGGTGTTCTACATTTTTTGGCTCATCTCCATGGGATCCCCAACCTGCTCCTAGTCCCAACTTCAGCCCCTCCCTGTATGCAGACCCCAGTTAGCAGTCCACCAGGTCCAGGGAGAGCAGCTGGTGTCCAAGCACCTGGCAGCGGACGGGAGATCTAAGGGGACATGTTCTGTTTCCTTGTCCTAAACCATCTAACTGGATAACTGTGAATGCACAGCCTGTGCTAAATCAGCTGATCAACAGCAGCAAGTTTCCTGTACCTGCTTGATATCAGCATATGCCCTGAATATCTCAGGGCTGCCGTGGTGGTGACGCAGGAGCAGATCACTTCGGTGGCTGCACATCTGGCTTCACTATCAGTGTCTTTTAGAAGAGCTGGTTGGGAATTTTTTGACAAAAGGCTTTTTCCATCATGAAAAGGACAATTCCTCAAAACCAAAACTGTGCACGGGAAAGGGTTGGTTGCGATCAACTGGATGTTTTGAAAAAAGGTTTCAAAATGATCAAAAAGGGACATTTGACACAGTCAAAACTAAAAACTTCCATTTTTGTGGGGTTGGGAGAAACATGCCTTGGGTTTTGCAATTTAATTTAATTTGTAGTAAAAAATGTTTTTGAAAAGGTCAAAATAAACCCAAACATTCAAATGATTGACATGAATGGTTTTGATTGACCCGCTCTTCATTTCATTTGGATTTTTGGTTTGCAAAAATTTGAGGTTTTGACTTTGTCCCAACTGAGGACAGGAAACATTTTTGAAATCTTAAAAATTCTCTTAAGAGGTGGGAAACCATTTCCTTCCTCACACTGAGTGGCTCCAAGCCCTCCGAAGAGCCTTATTGGCTTTAAGGGAGTCAGGCCTTTAATTCTCAGCTCTCACATGCCAGGCTTGCAAGAGCTGGTTCGGTATTACAATTGATTCACTTCTGCTTTTGACAAGGAAGCAAGCGGACTCCTCTCACTGCTTGGCAGGTGACATGGAGGCACTAATTGTGTTATGAGATGCTGGCTGGCTACTAAGCTGCCTACACTCTATGTTATCTCTCTCTCACCAAGAAGTTGGTCCAATAAAATATATTACTTTGCTCCCCTTGTCTCTTTGCACTCCTTGAAACTGTTGCTGGCTGTGTTTGTCTTTGAGAATACCAGCTGAGGGCTGGCTGTATTCCTTTTATGCTCATGCTTATTGGATGGTTGGGGCTTACCATTTAGTCTGGTTTTGCTAGCTTTGCTTCACATTGACACTTTTGCAGGGATCCGCTCTTTGAACCAGGGAGTAATGGAAGCTCCCTAAAAGTGGGGGGCCACCAGCACCCAAACCCAGGCCCCATTCCCCACCCCTTCCCCTGACCACCACCCACTTGCTCCTCTTCGCCGCCCCCCAATCATTTGCCCTTATAGCCCGTAAAAAGTGATGGAGCCCTGGCCCCCTCTGTTCCGGCACCCCTGGTTTGAACAATAGCTCTCAATGGCTGGGAAAGTGAAGTAGAAATATTATATATTGAAGGGCGCTGCAGCCACTGAAAGCCCCCAACAGGCACTAATTCCCTTTTCTAATGTGGATGCAAATACCAACTAAGCTCAAGCGTACTGTAGCTTTGGAAGACCACAGCATACGGATGACCCAGCTTCTTGGATATGCTGACCACAGGGTGATGGCAGACCACTAGTTGCAACTACCAGCGGGTGGCTGCTCACCTCTGTCTCTTAATGGCACTGAGTGTTGTTCTGGGCTGCTAGCCTGTTATGGGACTGTCCTTCAGGCAATGCAGTATGAAAAAAAGGAGGGGGGTCTATAATTTTCTGTAGAAGGGAAAGTGCCATTGCATCTACTTGTCTCTGTACTCACCTCCGCTCCTCCTCCCAGACTACTGCATTGGGCAGCACAGCATGGGGAGGAGGTGACCAGCCCTCTGTGGAGAAAGAAGTGGTTCGGGACTATTTAGAAAAGCTGGACGACCACAAGTCCATTGGGCCGGATGCGCTGCATCCGAGAGTGCTAAAGGAGTTGGCGGATGTGATTGCAGAGCCATTGGCCATTATCTATGAAAACTCATGGCGATCGGGGGAAGTCCCGGACGACTGGAAAAAGGCTAATGTAGTGCCCATATTTAAAAAAGGGAAGAAGGAAGATCTGTGGAACTAGGCCCGTCAGCCTCGCCTCAGTCCCTGGAAAAATCATGGAGCAGGGCCTCAAGGAATCAATTCTGAAGCACTTAGAGGAAAGGAAAGTGATCAGGAACAGTCAGCATAGATTTACCAAGGGCAAGTCATGCCTGACTAATCTAATTGCCTTCTATGATGAGATAACTGGCTCTGTGGATGAGGTGAAAGCAGTGGACGAGTTAGTCCTTGACTTTAGGAAAGCTTTGCTACGGTCTCCCACAGTATTCTTGCCAGAAAGTTAAAGAATTATGGGCTGGATGAATGGACTATAAGGTGGATAGAAAGCGGGCTAGATCATCAAGCTCAACGGGTAGTGATCAATGCCTCCCTGTCTAGTTGGCAGCCGGTATCAAGTGGAGTGCCCCAAGGGTTGGTCCTGGGGCCGGTTTTGTTCAATATCTTCATGAATGATCTGGAGGATGGCGTGGATTGCACCCTCAGCAAGTTTGCAGATGACACTAAACTGGGAGGAGTGGTAGATATGCTGGAGGGTAGGGATAGGATACAGAGGGACCTAGACAAATTAGAGGATTGGGCCAAAAGAAATCTGATGCGGTTCAACAAGGACAAGTGCAGAGTCCTGCACTTAGGATGGAAGAATCCCATGTACCACTACAGACTAGGGGCCGAATGGCTAGGGAGCAGTTCTGCAGAAAAGGACTTAGGGGTTACAGTGAATGAGAAGCTGGATATGAGTCAACAGTGTGCCCTTGTTGCCAAGAAGGCTAATGGCATTTTGGGCTGTATAAGTAGGTGTACTGTCAGCAGAACGAGGGATGTAATCGTTCCCCTCTATTCGACATTGGTGAGGCCTCATCTGGAGTACTGTGTCCCGTTTTGGGCCCCACACTACAAGAAAGATGTGGAAAAATTGGAAAGTGTCCAGTGGAGGGCAACAAAAATGATTAGGGAACTGGAACACACGAGTTATGAGGAGAGGCTGAGGGAACTGGGATTGTTTAGTGTGCGGAAGAGAAGAATGAGGGGGGATTTGATAGCTGCTTTCAACTACCTGAAAGGGGGTTCCAAAAAGGATGGATCTAGACTGTTCTCAGTGATACCAGATGACAGAACAATGAGGAATGGTCTCAAATTGCAGTGGGGGAGGCTTAGGTTGGATATTAGGAAAAATGTTTTTGCTAGGAGGGTGGTGAAGCACTGGAATCCGTTACTTTGGGAGGTGGTGGAATCTCCTTCCTTTGAGGTTTTTAAGGTCAGGCTGACAGTCCTGGCTGGGATGATTTAGTTGGGGATTGGTCCTGCTTTGAGCAGGGGGTTGGACTAGATGACCTTCTGGGGTCCCTTCCAACCCTGATATTCTATGATTCTATGATCCTGCAGCTCCTATCCCAGCCAGGCCTGGGGCTTACTGCAGCAGGGCCTGGCTTTGTATTCTTGACCATGGGGTTTCATGTTCTGATGCCACCTGGCCTTCAGGCATCCTTTGACCTCTTGCTTTCCCCATTGATGTACTCTGCCGAGCCATGCTACTGACTTTGCATGTTGCCAGGCTTTGATCATTTATCCACACACCAGAAAGTCTCTCCCCCTTCTGAACTTCAGAGATCTAATTTGATATAGGATGAGACTGTGCATTTCCCTGTAATTTAGGTTTAATTAATGCCCATTTATGACTTGCTATCAGTTGAGCTTAGGCTGGTTAGATCCAGATGCTGACATATTTTTTCCTCCTCATCATTTCTTTTTGCCCATTGACAGACAAACACGCACAAAAATAATGAGGAGTCCTTTTGTCATTTATTTGGGCATAAGCTTTTATGGGCTAAAACCCACTTATGCCCAAATAAATTTTTTAATCTCTAAGGTGCCACAAGGACTCCTCATTGTTTTTGCTGATAGAGACTACCATGGCTACCACTCTGAAACCTGTCAACACACAAAAATGTAGACACCAGGATGAAGGAACATTTTTAAGGGAACTACGTGGCTGATACAAAGCGCATGAAAATGAATGGAAAGACTCCCATTGGTTTTAGATCAGGACCTAAGTCACAATGGACAAATAAGAGTTTCTGTATGTCTACAGTAGCTGTATATTTTTAGCTTTTTACTGTCTGAACACAACCAGTAGAGCAGCATAAAAGAGAGTAAGTATTTTCCATGACTCATTTAGAAAGTAATTACAAATGTTCACGTTGCTTCAAGTTTTCCCACAGAAATTTCTGGTTTTCCACTGAAACCCCCCCCAGATGTTTTGGATTCCCCCACCTCCTTCCCCATTTCTATTTCCAGAACAAACCCAGAATTTTTCACTCTGATTTTTTATCTCCCCCAATATCAAAACAAAAAACTTCTCGCAATATTACTTGTTGGAAAAAAAGCATCGGAGAGTGGTTTAAAAATAGAGGGAGCAGAAAAGCCATTTGTCTTCCAAAAATGGTTTTGAAGAAAATGATTCTGACCAGCTGTGGTCAAATGGTAATTGTACATTCCTGCGCACTACGTTCCACTACAGACAGGTCTCCACTAGAACTTTAAGTGATGTGGCTGGGCTGACCTGGTGGGGTGGGGGGGGGGGGAAGGCTTGAAAAATCCACACCCTCAGCAATATCCCCATGTAGACAGTGCTAGGTCAACAGATGACTTTTTCCATCTGTCTAGCTACTGCCTCTCAGGGAGGTAGAATACTAACTCCAGTGGGAGAACCCCTCCCAGCGGCATAGGTAGTGTCTACATGGAAGTGCTACAGCAGTGCCACTATACCATTTTCTGTGTAGACAAGCCCTTTTGTTAAGTCCAGCAATAATCACCATGTCATGTGTCCAATGGCTTAGAAGACAAGAATAGCCTTGGGCCAGATTGTCTTCTGGAGGGGATTCTTCACTTTGCAATCTTGGCGAGGCATCCTGGGGAAATTTACCCCAAATCATCTTGTCGGAGGGGATGAGGTTTCATCCCCCATGGAAGAGTCCCAACCACCCAATCCAGGTGGTTCGGGGGGGGAAGCATGAGATACCAGGGCTATAGGGATAGCCAAGGTGCTCACTCCTGTATACTCCATACCAAATGGGTAGAGTGTCTCTGATCCTGGTGGCACAAACATTGCCTAGCAGCAGCAGCCCCAGGGCAGAATTTTGGGAGATGGTGAGATGCAGAAAAGTTAATACAATTTGTGGGTATGTTAAAATTTCTGGCTAATTTCTACTGGTGCTAGAGGGCCCCCTGCCCCAAATCCCCACCTCTCCAAATCCTGATTGCGTCCTTCCCCTGTGTGTGGACCCCAGACCATGCAGAGAGTCCACCCACCAGCTCAAAGGGGGCATGGTCTGTCTCTTTGTCCTTTTCCAGTGACTGGATGGCTCTTGTATTAAAGATCCCCCGCTATTCCATAATGCTTCCCACATACAATCAGCTGATCAACAGCTGCCAAGTGCCCTGTGCTTGCTTGATAATCGTGCACCCCAATATAAAGTGGGAACCTAGTGCAGCAAGGACACGAGTTTTTCTGGACAAAACACAAGTTTTTCTGGACAAAACTCAGGATAGGCTTCTAGGGGCACAAAGCTCTACAGATATAGAGCAGGTTGCACAGAGGAACCAAGAGGCCAGTGAAGAAGCTTGGCAACATGTGACCTCCAGAAGAGGTAAGCGGAATGTCCGGGTTCCAGTAACACAGACACAGGTAACTAACCGCTTTCATGTTCTCTCCACAGGTATCGTTGCGGAGAGTGTACCAGATAATATGTCTGGGGCGAGAAAGCAGAAGGAGACTCCGCTGGTTGGAAGGCATGAGATGCTATGTCCTGAGGTTGGGAGTTCCACGACCACCACTCCCAAGAGGAGAAGGTGGGTGGTGGTGATCGGGGACTCTCTCCTCCGGGGGACTGAGTCATCTATCTGCCGCCCTGACCGGGAAAACCGAGAAGTCTGCTGCTTGCCAGGGGCTAAGATTCGCGATGTGACGGAGAGACTGCCGAGACTCATCAAGCCCTCGGATCGCTACCCCTTCCTGCTTCTCCACGTGGGCACCAATGATACTGCCAAGAATGACCTTGAGCGGATCACTGCGGACTATGTGGCTCTAGGAAGAAGGATAAAGGAGTTGGAGGCGCAAGTGGTGTTCTCGTCCATCCTCCCCGTGGAAGGAAAAGGCCTAGGTAGGGAGCGTCGAATCGTGGAAGTCAACGAATGGCTACGCAGGTGGTGTCGGAGAGAAGGCTTTGGTTTCTTTGACCATGGGATGGTGTTCCATGAAGGAGGAGTGCTGGGCAGAGACGGGCTCCATCTTACGAAGAGAGGGAAGAGCATCTTTGCCAGCAGGCTGGCTAACCTAGTGAGGAGGGCTTTAAACTAGGTTCACTGGGGGAAGGAGACCAAAGCCCTGAGGTAAGTGGGAAAGCGGGATACCGGGAGGAAGCACAGGCAGGAATGTCTGTGAGGGGAGGGCTCCTGCCTCATACTGGGAATGAGGGGCGATCAACAGGTTATCTCAAGTGCTTATATACAAATGCACAAAGCCTTGGAAACAAGCAGGGAGAACCGGAGGTCCTGGTGATGTCAAGGAACTATGACGTGATCGGAACAACAGAGACTTGGTGGGATAACTCACATGACTGGAGTACTGTCATGGATGGTTATAAACTGTTCAGGAAGGACAGGCAGGGCAGAAAAGGTGGGGGAGTAGCACTGTATGTAAGGGAGCAGTATGACTGCTCAGAGCTCCGGTACGAAACTGCAGAAAAAACTGAGTGTCTCTGGATTAAGTTTAGAAGTGTGTGCAACAAGAGTGATGTAGTGGTGGGAGTCTGCTATAGACCACCGGACCAGGGGGATGAGGTAGATGAGGCTTTCTTCCGGCAGCTCACGGAAGCTACTAGATCGCATGCCCTGATTCTCATGGGTGACTTTAATTTTCCTGATATCTGCTGGGAGAGCAATACAGCGGTGCATAGACAATCCAGGAAGTTTTTGGAAAGCGTAGGGGACAATTTCCTGGCGCAAGTGCTAGAGGAGCCAACTGAGGGGGCGCTTTTCTTGACCTGCTGCTCACAAACCGGGTAGAATTAGTGGGGGAAGCAAAAGTGGATGGGAATCTGGGAGGCAGTGACCATGAGTTGGTTGAGTTCAGGATCCTGACGCAGGGAAGAAAGGTAAGCAGCAGGATACAGACCCTGGACTTCAGGAAAGCAGACTTCGACTCCCTCAGGGAACGGATGGCCAGGATCCCCTGGGGGACTAACTTGAAGGGGAAAGGAGTCCAGGAGAGCTGGCTGTATTTCAAGGAATCCCTGTTGAGGTTACAGGGACAAACCATCCCAATGAGTCGAAAGAATAGTAAATATGGCAGGCGACCAGCTTGGCTTAATGGTGAAATCCTAGCGGATCTTAAACATAAAAAAGAAGCTTACAAGAAGTGGAAGGTTGGACATATGACCAGGGAAGAGTATAAAAATATTGCTCGGGCATGTAGGAATGTTATCAGGAGGGCCAAATCGCACCTGGAGCTGCAGCTAGCCAGAGATGTCAAGAGTAACAAGAAGGGTTTCTTCAGGTATGTTGGCAACAAGAAGAAAGCCAAGGAATGTGTGGGCCCCTTACTGAACGAGGGAGGCAACCTAGTGACAGAGGATGTGGAAAAAGCTAATGTACTCAATGCTTTTTTTGCCTCTGTCTTCACGAACAAGGTCAGCTCCCAGACTGCTGCGCTGGGCATCACAAAATGGGGAAGAGATGGCCAGCCCTCTGTGGAGATAGAGCTGGTTAGGGACTATTTAGAAAAGCTGGATGTGCACAAGTCCATGGGGCCGGACGAGTTGCATCCGAGAGTGCTGAAGGAATTGGCGGTTGTGATTGCAGAGCCATTGGCCATTATCTTTGAAAACTCGTGGCGAACCGGGGAAGTCCCGGATGACTGGAAAAAGGCTAATGTAGTGCCAATCTTTAAAAAAGGGAAGAAGGAGGATCCTGGGAACTACAGGCCAGTCAGCCTCACTTCAGTCCCTGGAAAAATCATGGAGCAGGTCCTCAAAGAATCAATCCTGAAGCACTTGCATGAGAGGAAAGTGATCAGGAACAGCCAGCATGGATTCACCAAGGGAAGGTCATGCCTGACTAATCTAATTGCCTTTTATGATGAGATTACTGGTTCTGTGGATGAAGGGAAAGCAGTGGATGTATTGTTTCTTGACTTTAGCAAAGCTTTTGACACGGTCTCCCACAGTATTCTTGTCAGCAAGTTAAGGAACTATGGGCTGGATGAATGCACTACAAGGTGGGTAGAAAGCTGGCTAGATTGTCGGGCTCAACGGGTAGTGATCAATGGCTCCATATCTAGTTGGCAGCTGGTATCAAGTGGAGTACCCCAAGGGTCGGTCCTGGGGCCGGTTTTGTTCAATATCTTCATAAATGATCTGGAGGATGGTGTGGATTGCACTCTCAGCAAATTTGCGGATGATACTAAACTGGGAGGAGTGGTAGATATGCTGGAGGGGAGGGATAGGATACAGAAAGACCTAGACAAATTGGAGGATTGGGCCAAAAGAAATCTGATGAGGTTCAATAAGGATAAGTGCAGGGTCCTGCACTTAGGACGGAAGAACCCAATGCACAGCTACAGACTAGGGACCGAATGGCTAGGCAGCAGTTCTGCGGAAAAGGACCTAGGGGTGACAGTGGACGAGAAGCTGGATATGAGTCAGCAGTGTGCCCTTGTTGCCAAGAAGGCCAATGGCATTTTGGGATGTATAAGTAGGGGCATAGCGAGCAGATCGAGGGACGTGATCGTTCCCCTCTATTCGACATTGGTGAGGCCTCATCTGGAGTACTGTGTCCAGTTTTGGGCCCCACACTTCAAGAAGGATGTGGATAAATTGGAGAGAGTCCAGCGAAGGGCAACAAAAATGATTAGGGGACTGGAACACATGACTTCTGAGGAGAGGCTGAGGGAGGTGGGATTGTTTAGCCTGCAGAAGAGAAGAATGAGGGGGGATTTGATAGCTGCTTTCAACTACCTGAAAGGGGGTTCCAAAGAGGATGGCTCTAGACTGTTCTCAATGGTAGCAGATGACAGAACGAGGAGTAATGGTCTCAAGTTGCAGTGGGGGAGGTTTAGATTGGATATTAGGAAAAACTTTTTCACTAAGAGGGTGGTGAAACACTGGAATGCATTACCTAGGGAGGTGGTAGAATCTCCTTCCTTAGAGGTTTTTAAGGTCAGGCTTGACAAAGCCCTGGCTGGGATGATTTAACTGGGAATTGGTCCTGCTTTGAGCAGGGGGTTGGACTAGATGACCTTCTGGGGTCCCTTCCAACCCTGATATTCTATGATTCTATAAGGAGCACACTTTCGGGAGACAGCTGATCTCGGTAACAGAAGGAGTCCTTTTAAGCCATGGACTCTGCCTTATGCTACTCTAGTTCCTACTAGTGTGTCAGGCAGCCTAGGTCAGTTCCTCAGCTTGGGTAAATGGGTGCAACATCACTGTGGGTCCGTACAGCTGTGCCTATTTACTCCAGCGGAGGATCTGGGCTTCCAGTGTTAACACAATACTTGCTAATACAGTTTGTTGGTTCAAACTCAATTTGAATGCTTATAGGAAGCTGCTGGCTAATCTCCTCATCAAGTACTAGCTATTATCTAAGGGTATGCCTACACTACAAAATTATGTTGAATTTATAGAAGTCAATTTTTTAAAAAGTGATTGTATACAGTCGATTGTGTGTGTCCCCGCTCAGCATATTAAGTTGGTGAAGTGCATCCACAGTACTGAGGCTTGCGTTGACTTACGGAGCAGAGCACTGTGGGTAGCTATCCCACAGTTCCTGAAGTCTCTGCCGCCCATTGGAATTCTGTGTTAAGCTCCCAATGCCTGATGGGGCAAAAACATTGTCGTGGGTGGCTTTGGGTACATGTCATCAGTCGCCCCTCCCTCTGTGAAAGCAACGGCAAACAATCGTTTCGCTCTTTTTTTTCCTGTGTGGGTGCCATACTGCTTTCAGCAGACGGTGCAGTAGAGCTGCAAACCATTGTCATCGAACGACCGCTTCCACTGCCACTCTGCTCTCCTGATGCTATGAATCCACCTCGCAGGTCCTCTATATGACCATCGTCATCCACTGCTTCTGCTGCCACTCTGCTCTCCTGCTGGTCTCGCAGGGCTGCTTCTGCTGCAACTCTGCTCAGCTGCTCTTATCTCGCCATACCATGGCAAACATGCAGCCTGCTCGGCTGTTGTGTCCTGGCAGCAGACAGTGCAGTAGGTCTGCAAAACTGGTCATTCAGCCATCGCTTCCCCTGCAACTCTGCTCTCCTGCAGACGCCATACCATGGCAAGCATGGAGCCCGCTCAGATCACTGCGGCGGTTCAGAGCATTGTAAACACCTCGCGGGTGGGAAGTTGAGGCAAATCGCCTGGCCGCTATTACGTGTGGCCAGACACCAGGGCAGTTAGAAGAGCACAGGAGGGCACGCTGCGCATCAGAGAAGCTTTGAAAACCAGCTTCATGGCTGACCAGGCTACGGTGTGAGTTCTGTTTGTTTCTCCTTGATGAAAACCCGCCCCCTTGGTTCACTCTACTTCCCTGTAAGCCAACCGCCCTCCCCTCCTCCCTTCGATCACTACTTGCAGAGGCAATAAAGTCATTGTTGTTTCAAATTCATGCATACTTTATTAATTTGTCACACAAATAGGGGATAACTGCCAGGGTAGCCTGGGAGGGGTGGGGAAGCAGGGAAGCACTGGGTGGGGATGGGGAGGAGGGAAGGACAAGGCCATATTGCACTTCAAAACATATTGAATGCCAGCCTTCTGTTGCTTGGGCAGGCCTCTGGGGTGGAGTGGCTGGGTGCCTGGAGGCTCCCCCACCCCGCTTTCTTGGGCATCTGGGTGAGGAGGCTATGGGACTTGGGGAGGAGGGCGGTTGGTTACACAGGGGCTGTACTGGCTGCAAATGCATCCCAAGTCTTCACGGCAAATCACTAAACACGCTTGCTTTTAAACTGTGTATTATATTTACAAAGGTACACTCACCAGAGCTGCCTTCTCCACCTTCAAGGTCCGGGAGCCCGGGTTGGGAGGGTATTGTCTCCAGGGTGATAAACAGTTCCTGGCTGTCGGGGAGAACGGTTTCTCCCCTTACCTGGTGTGCGCTATCATCTCTCTTGTCCCCAAAATCCTCATCCCTGTTGCATGAGGCTCCCTTGCAGGAGTCCACGTACAGTTGTGGGGTAGTTGTAGGGGCACCCCCTAGAATTGCATGCAGCTCATCATAGAATCATAGAATATCAGGGTTGGAAGGGACCCCAGAAGGTCATCTAGTCCAACCCCCTGCTCAAAGCAGGACCAATTCCCAGTTAAATCATCCCAGCCAGGGCTTTGTCAAGCCTGACCTTAAAAACCTCTAAGGAAGGAGATTCTACCACCTCCCTAGGTAACGCATTCCAGTGTTTCACCACCCTCTTAGTGAAAAAGTTTTTCCTAATATCCAATCTAAACCTCCCCCACTACAACTTGAGACCATTACTCCTCGTTCTGTCATCTGCTACCATTGAGAACAGTCTAGAGCCATCCTCTTTGGAACCCCCTTTCAGGTAGTTGAAAGCAGCTATCAAATCCCCCCTCATTCTTCTCTTCTGCAGGCTAAACAATCCCAGCTCCCTCAGCCTCTCCTCAGAAGTCATGTGTTCCAGTCCCCTAATCATTTTTGTTGCCCTTCGCTGGACTCTCTCCAATTTATCCACATCCTTCTTGAAGTGTGGGGCCCAAAACTGGACACAGTACTCCAGATGAGGCCTCACCAATGTCGAATAGAAGCGGCATGTCTGGGGCTCTGACCCCGAGCGGGTGTTTGCCTCTTGGGTTTTTTGGTAGGCTTGCCTGAGCTCCTTAAGTTTCATGCAGCACTGCTGCGGGTCCCTGTTATAGCCTCTGTCCTTCATGCCCTTGGAGATTTTTTCAAATATTTTGGCATTTCGTCCTTTGGAACGGAGTTCTGATAGCACAGATTTGTCTCCCCATACAGCGATCAGATCCAGTACCTCCTGTTCCGTCCATGCTGGAGCTCTTTTGCGATTCTAGGACTCCATGGTCACCTCTGCTGATGAGACCTGCACAGTCACCTGTGCTGATCAGTTTGCCACACTGGCCAAACAGGAAATGAAATTCAAAAGTGTGCAGGGCTTTTCCTGTCTACCTGGCCAGTGCATCCGAGTTGAGAGTGCTGTCCAGAGCAGTCACAATGGAGCACTGTGGGATAGCTCCTGGAGGCCAATATCATTGAATTGTGTCCACACTAACCCAAATTCCACCCAGCGATGTCTATTTCAGCTCTAATCTCCTTGTTGGGGAGGAGTACAGAAATTGATTTTAAGAGCTCGTTAAGTTGACAAAAATGGCTTTGTTGTGTGGACTGGTGCAGGGTTAAATCGATCTAATGCTGCTAAATTCGACCTAAACTCATAGTGTAGACCAGGGCCAAGATAGCAGACTCCTGCTTCCATACAATTAGTTCTCAACCTATTAAGCTAGCTGATTTGGCCATCATTTCAAGCATGCAAGGAACTTTCAGTGCTTGATAAAATCAGCACTTCAGAGCTCCTGCCAGGATTAGGTGCAATTAAGAGCAAACAGCCATGGAAGTGTAACCCACACACCTCCTGGGTGTGGTGTTCTGTCCCATCTAGTGGCACTGAGACCACTTAGAGAGATAAAATGAGTTTGTTCTACCGCCTTAGCAAATAGGCAGTTGGTTTTTGGCTCAGGCACTAAACTCCAGAGGTCCCAGGTTGGCCCACCTACCAACGACCAGGGCCTGAGAAGCACAAGCAAGTCTTTATGCAAGCAACAGCAGCTGCAGCAATCCTGGGGAGAGGAAAGAACAGCAATGAAAAGCAGGCAAAAAGCAGAGATGTCGAAACTGATAAGGCTATGAAAGCAAGAGGAAGGAAAGAAGAAAGAGTAAGGATTCCTTGAGCCCCACTTGGTGTTTGGAAATTAGCCCGAGGAAGGAGGTCAGAAACAGGTCAGATGGGTTTGGACAGAGGAACAGAAATAATCCCAAGAATGAATGAGGGCTTCAGGTCAAAGCTTCTGATGTTTGCTCTTGGGCAATGTTTACAGTGAAGCCAAACATCTATTTTTGAGACAGTCGTGAAACTGGACATTCTTTCTCCATTTAACAATATCAAGCCCTGCCCTACCTCAGCGGTATCTAAGATCAGCTGTATCTCAGAATTACATGGTCACAGCCCTTGCTTGGTCATGCAGGGGAATATGGAGGGGGGAGGACCTCTTGCCCAGGTTCAAGGCCTGCTTGCATCTTGATGAGAGCTTCTCAGAAACCAGAATTTCCAGCTCTAGGAAAATTCTGACCTTTGGAAATATGGCTTCATTCTGAACCAGGCACAAAAAAGGTGAAATTTCAAAATTTCCCATGAAACAAACATTCAGGTTTGGTTTTCATTCAAAAACTGTCCAAACATTTTGTTTTGATAGTGTCAAAACATGATCAAACAGAACATTGAATTTACAATTTTCCTATAATGTAAAAGGAAATGAATCAAAACAAAGGGATTCATTTCAACTTTCTCCTCATCGAAAATGTCATTGAAATCCGTCTGTTCCTGCAAAATGGTTCAATTTTGACACAATTGTATTTTCTAACGATTCCACTGCAAATTTTCCAAGAGCTCTAATCCTGACTTTGTGATGGGGACACTCCCCTGCTAGTGCATGGACAGACTGGATGCAGAGGGGAGCATCACATCTATTCTCTGCTTGGCTCCTGAGTTAAGCCAGCGTGGCGCAGCCCTTACTCAGGGCAGACTGTACAGTTACAGACAGATTCTGACAAGTTGCTGGGGAGGAACAGAGAGTCTCAGTTCACAGCAGCACAAAGCACCATGGATACACCCCCAGAAGCCCAAGCGACACACACGGAGGAGTGTAGAGCCAGCGAGGACCTACTAACTCACGTAGGCCTTTGCACTGAAGCTGCTCACACCCGGGTCAGATCCCCAGCCCAACTGCGGGGAAGACAGGTCCTGGAGGTTTGTTCGCACTGCATTGTGAACCCAGATCTGTGCTTGCAGACTCAGTGTTTCTAAGCGCACACTTGAGTTCCACACTGCATCACAACTGCTGGGCCCAGCTCTCACAACCATGCTAATGTGGCCCTACACGACCCCTGACTCAGCTCTGTGGCTTCAACTGCATCCACCCTGAAAAGTGACAGGGCTTGGACCTGAATTTCAGCAAGACTCAGGCTCAGACTCACCTCTCAACCTCTGGGTAGGTTCTAGAACTTGGGTCCTGAGTGCTTGCTGATCTAAGTCACACAGATGTGTGTGTGTGGATGGTACAGGGCATTGGGCTCAAGTCCGAGCCTAAAACTCCAGTGCTGTGTAGACAGACCTGGAGAGGCTTCCTAGCTGCTTGAATGGATCAAGGCCTGTGCACTTTTACTCCAAGTGTCACAAATGTGAGGTTTTTCTTGCAGCCCCAGCTCTCAGAGGGATGTGGTTAGGTGAAAATCCCAGCTTGCATTTAGCCCCTCCCCACCCCCCAAGTTTCTAGCTTTCCTGGTTGCAGAGAAAAGCTGGCAAATGCAATTCCTTATGTCTCAAAAACCAGAAGGTGAGTAAAACAAACCCCAATTTTTTTTAAACTCAGGATTTCAAAAATGTTGGGGGCCTGACCCATGATTCTTGAATACCCAAGGTTAGCAATTTTGTAAAGTCTCCCTGCAGAACGTTATGGACAGGGTGGTCCAGTGGGCGACTAGCTTGGGACTCCAGAGACTCACGTTTAGTTCTCTTCTCCACACCAACCTTCCCAAGTGACCTCAATTCCCCATCTGTACAAGGGGGGTAATAACACCACCCTGCCTCACAGGAGTATTCTAAGTGTAATACATTAACGATTGTGAAGTGCTCACACAACGGGAGCCATAGAAGTACTGTAGTTAGATGGACAGTCAGCTAGGAGCAGAGACAGCAATAGGCTGAAGGTAAAACCCCTCCATGAGCTGGCACCTAAATAGCAGCACTTGGCCATTGCTAACTCAAACACATACAGATACTCATAGGGAAAGTGCTACACAAGGTCAAAAGCATTCAGAATCTCATTAGAGATAGGATCAAACCAGAACCTTGGATCCAAACCCTGTTCAAGGCTTGGATCCAAGTGTGCAGCTCAAATGCAGTTCAATACTTGGACAAATACAAACATCATGAGTTTTGTGAATGTTTGTATTCAGATCCAGATTTCAACCCACCAAGTTTCAGTATCTGGACTTTTGGTTGTGCCCTTTATAGTGTTCCAGGTCAAATTCTGTTCAGTTACTCTGATGCATATTTCATGCAACTCCAGTGAAGTAAGCAGAGTTACTTTAGACTTACAGCTATGTAACAGAGAGAAAAATATGGTCCATGAGTTCAGATACAGATCCATACAGTACCTATCCAGGAGCTCGGTTTGGGCCCATCTCTATTTAACATAGACCCTGTTAACAAGCAACTATGACTTGCATGTCATGGCTTGTGACAGCTGGGGCTAGAAGGGGACACTCTCCAAAGGAAAAGAAAATTAAAGAAAAGGAATTGTTCCCTGTGTAATGGGTTGTGCTCATCAGCACAGCACCTCCTTCTGGTTGCTCCGTGAATTAGCTCTGTCCATCAGCAGGGTGCCCTCCTCTTGTGGTGTCTCACTCTCCATCACTACTTCTCTACCATCTCCACTGTCTGTGGGGACCCATGTCACTCCCAGACCACAGCATTCTCTTCAGAGCATGGTCCTCCAGGTGTACCCCAACTCTGTTGTCTCCCCCATTCCAGGGGAAACAGTCAGTCCATTGCCTGGCCTCTCACCACAGTGGCAAACTGCTGCCCCTAGTCCATCCCCATGCTCAGGGGCAAACTGCAGTCCTTAGGCTAGCCACTTCCTTTGGCAGCCAGTGGGGCAAGGGCAGGGGCAAGCCCACCCGCTACTATGGGCCCCAACCCAGGGACTCTATAGCTAGCAGCTGCTCACTGCCTCTCCTACTACCTGTTTTCCCTGGGCCACTTCCCCGTAGCCTCTTGGCCCCTATATCAAGGCCACAGTCTGGGAGCCAGCCAGGCTGGAGCTCCACTTGTTCCACTGACCCTGCCCAACACTACTCTGTCCCAGGTACTTCTCTCCTCAGGCAACCAGTCCTTTTCCCTCAAGCTCCAGTGAGAGACTACCCTCCTTGCTGCCCTGCAGCCCCTCTTATAGGACCCCGCCTGGCCCTGATTGGCTGTTTTTAAGCCTTCCTCTGGTTGGCTGGGTTCTGTGCCACCGCTCCAAGGGCTGCTATTAACCCTTTGCCAGCCAGTGAGGGGCAGCTGCCACATCACACCCTGATATGTCTTATCAATCTCTCAGGCCCAGCCCAGTGATTTAAGAGTAGAGTAGAAAATCCATTGACTTAAATCACCAAGGTGCTTTTGCAAATCTCATCCTAAATAAATATCCACATAGACATAACTGTGTTAAACACAGGTGTTTGGATGTGCAGGGCAACTGCAACTTGAAAGCCATTCCTGGAGTAAGCAGGTGTCCCGTCCACTCACCCAACCTTATTAACAAACTGCTAGATGTCTTGACCTATGAGGATGTCCGTATTGCGTGCAATGTCACACAGGTGATGTACGATCATGGCATCAGTAATCATATTGTGTGTGCAATGGCCCATCTGTCACTGTAAATTATTGCCATATATGAAAGGGCGGGGGTCAGTCCCTGTACCAGCAACACATTTCTAGCTACAGCCCTGATTTGTGCCAAACAAAGACATAAGGTGTTGCTGGCTTTGTCAGGCAGCTGATCTAAGTGGAGCATCAGTTGCAAATGAAGATGAGTGACCTTTTCCCACAGACATTTCCCTTCCAGCATTCAGAGAACCCATTGGAAACACATTTCTCTGCAGGAGGATGCTGAGCCACTAAAAAGCTGTGAGGCGTACACCAACAAGATGGCTTTGCTTCGGCAAGGTCACCCAGCGAGCAATGATGCATGTGAGACCTCACACTGAATGTGCTGTGAACAGCATCACTAAAGTGAAAGCGTGATGCATGCATACCTCTTTCCTTCCACCTTCAGCTCTGTTTCACCAACAGCTATTAAATTTGGGAAAGAAAACATGGCACAACAAAGAGACACAACAACAAGAAAAGTGGGTTAATGTCATGGTTATTGGAAAATATTTGATCAATGGCTGATCGCAACGGTAGTTTAGGCCTAGCAAATGGAACAGCCAGATTCACTGCGTATGCTTGGAATATTCTGTGTTGATACAAGGGAGGAGGGATAGCTCAGTGGTTTGAGCATTGGCCTGCTAAACCCAGGGTTGTGAGTTCAATCCTTGAGGGGGCCATTTAGGGATCTGGGGCAAAAATTGAGGATTGGTCGTGCTTTGACCAGGGGGTTGGACAAGGTGATCTTCTGAGGTCCCTTCCGACTCTGATTTTCTATGATTCTAAGAAGACCACATACTGTAACCCACAGACCTTCCGGGTGTGGTGTTCTGTCCCATCTAGTGGCACCAAGACCACTTAGAAAGAGATTGAGTCTGCTCTACGGCCTTAGCTAAGAGTACCTCCCACTTCCTCCTCAGCATGGCTTCATAGGACCGACTCCCAGTCTACCCCTACGGAAGGGGACAGGGTAGGGAGAACATACCAAAGGGAGGAAAGGGTTAAATAAGTAGGACCAGGTCCCAGTGCCTTTGCAGTGCTCAGGGCTAGAAAGCTGCCTTGTCCTGACTCTACACCACCCATTCCTGGCTCCTCCTGGTATAGGGCCATTCCTGGGGGGCATGGTTGGAGTGTGCTGTGCTCCATGTAAGGGGACTGTTGCCCCCTTACTAACATTCAGTGGGGTGTTTTGGTTGGCTAGCTCCCAGTACTAAAAGGGGAAGGGTCTATGGGAAATCAGGACCCTGAGACTGACAGTCCCCAGGAACAATGGGAAGAGGCCCATGCTCCAGGTCAGCCTGAATGACAGGGCAAGCAGGCTAATCAGAGAGTCAGGAGGCCAGGGAGGTCCTGTCCTCCGTGTGAGCTGAATTTGCCTGCATCAGACAGAGTGGGGCCCAAGCTAAGCTGGGGAGCAGAGCTGTGCCAGAGCCAGAGGGGCCAGAGAAGCAGCCCAGGAAGCAGGTCAGTGCTGGGAGCAGAGTCACAGAAGCAGCCTGCAGAGCAGACCTGTCCTGGGACCAGAGCTGTAGCAACGAGAACCAGAGGGGCCAGAGAAGCAGCCGTGCTGAGACAGAGTGGGGCTGGAGCTAACAGAGTGGTGGAGCTGGGGCTAGAGCAGTCCAGAGCCGGGTGTCATGAGCAGCTGGGGAGAGCGAGGGGGGACCTTGGGCAGTGGGACCAGCACAGGGAGACACCTCAGCCAGGAGCTCTGCAGGCCAGACTTGAAGGGGGATCGGTAACCCTGACAGGGCGGGGGCAACGCTGGGAAGAAGGGCCCTGCCACCTAGAGCCTGTGGCCACCACCAGAGCGAGTGTCCAACCGGCAGCATCCCTGCAGCACAGCCAGGGCTGGAGAAGGGGCCTGGGTCTTACAAGGAGCAGACTGTGAACGGCCCTGACGTTCCAGAGACGCTGTTTGTGATGTTCCCTGCCGCAGAGCGGGGTGATGTGTTTCCTTTAACCTTTCCCATTTTTCCTTATTCTTTTTAAAGTTAATTGTTGATTAAATAACTTGCATTTGCTTTAACTTGTATGTAATGGTCAGTGGGTCAGAGAAGTGCCCAGTGCAGAGAGAGTACCCCGGAGTGGGGACACCCTAGCCTCTGTCCTTGGTGACCACAGCAGGGTTGGGGGTCGAGCCCCCCCAGGAGCCCTCCAGCCTTGCAGAGGTTACGAGGACTCTGCCAGACAGGAGAGTGGAAGGGGAGTCCTCAAGGGCAGGGAGGCCACTGGGTAAAGGAAGTGGGAGTGAGGACTCAGATTTTCTAGCCCACTTCACCGGGGTAGTGCAGAAGCCAGGACTATTCCCCCGCTTACATCCAGCAATGCCTGGCCAATAGCACAGGCCAGGGCACTGTTCCTTCTGGCAGAACCTAGAGCAGCCCTTAGGCTGCTCTAAATTATACTAGTGGGCTGAGCCAGTCCCAGGATCTGGGGAGCAGAATGGTGGCTTAGTACACACCCAAGTACACACCTTTCCACATCCAAGTTTGGCTGGATCTGGCCTGTAAAGTTGAGGGTGTGGGGGGATGGACAGTGACTATCAAGAAAGCATGTTGTGGCCAAGGAGCAGAGAAATTATTTGGGAGAGTGGAAGGGGCTAACTAGGAGCAAGGTGTTGCTCCTAATAAAAGGAAAATTTAAAGTGTATGGAGAGGAAAATTCCTTGATAGTGAGAGTTACTGATCTGAAGAAGAAACTTGTGAGGGGAGGGGTGGCTCCTGGATGGCTCATTCCTGGGGATATTTCAAACCCAGCCTGATGAGACACAAATGAAGATGCAACAGGGAACAAAGCTGGACTGGCTGAGAGGTGGAGGAGACAACCTCCAGCACCTCTTTAGTCTTTGGACCCTCTGATGTTGGATCTGGTTAAATGAACTGACGGCAGCTGGAAACATGTAACAGGGTGTTGTTTTGGTTGCTGTCTGTAAAATCCTCCCCCATGGAAACAGAGGGCCTGAGGCCTGATTTCTCACTCCACGAGGCCACGGGCAGCAAGTGAATGACAGATGATAAGAAACCTGACCTAATGAGGAGGTACCAAGGAATGCTGCTGTGCAGGTCCCTTTCTGGTGAGGAGAGGAGGACAGTGGCTTGCTCTGTGCATGGCCTCATTCCAGCACTGAGCTAGGACTTGCTCTTGGCACAGAATCTGTTGAACCTGTGGAATGGTGCCAGTCTCGAAGAAGAAAAACCTTTGTAGATGGATACGTCTCAGTGACAGGGAATGAGGTTCCCATCCAGATCAGCCATCAGGATGGGAAGAGCAATGGCCCATGGGCACAAGAGTGGATTTACCATGAAACAAACCGTGCGGTGACATGGGGCCCACAACAGTGGGGCCCCCAAAATGCAGGACAAATCTCACCTGAAAACCTGCCGCTGAGTCATGGCCAGTGGCGCAGCAGGGCTCAGACATGCAGGCTGAAAGACATGCTCCTGGAAGCGGCTGGATGCTGGCATGTGCCAGGGAGCCACCTTAGAGCTGCTACCTGCTCTGCCTCCCTCCCTCCACGCTGTGCCACTCCCAGAAGTGGATGGCATATCCCTGGGGCTCCTGGGGGTGGGGATGCATCTCTGCACACTGCCCCCGACCCGAGCGCCAACTCCGCAGCTCCCATTGGTCAGGAACTGCAGCAATGGGAGCTGCGGGGCTGGCGCCTGCAGGCAGTGGTGCACGGAGACCCCCTTGCCCCGCCACCCCCCGCCTAGGAGCCACTGCTGGAGAGGTGTGTGCACCAGTCGCTTTGGGAGCCATGCTAAGGTAAGCTCCACCCCCCTGACCGCCTCCCGCGCCCCAACCCCTGCCCCAGCCCAGAGCCCGCACCGCGCACCCAAACTTCTTTCCAGAGCCTGACCCCTGCACCTCCTCCTGCACCCCAGTCCCCTGCTCCAATCAAGGTACCTCACTTTATTTTCATTTACTTCCCATTACTTATAATATAGGAGAAGCATGAAGAAAAAAGGCATGAAAAATGGGGTGAAGATAAGAGAGAATGTTCTTTTTCTTGGCTGGGTCCTCGGGGGGGAACTCAAAAATGAAGCTGCTCACAGGGCCCCACTAACACTAAATCTGCCACTGCATGGGCAAGCTGTAAAAAGCAAAGCCCCTAAAGCCATGTGCTGTCAGGACTTGCAGACATCATCATTAGAGCTGCTGGCTTTGCTTTGGTTTGTACATGTGTCCATGTCATGTGGCTGTCAGCCCCGGCATGCTGTGCCAGCTCACAAAGAACACTGGCAGGAAATGCAAAGGCGTCATCATGCCTGGGCAGGTGTGGCTGTCCATCCATGAAGCTTGGATCTGGTCTAGCTTGCAGTTCTCGGATTGACTAGTTAACTGCTCCTGGTATTGCAGAAGGAGCACAAGGCATTGGGGCAAATCTGTCCCTGGTGGAACTCCATTATCCACACGCTCGGTCTACAAGCCAGAGGCTGCTTGAAAATAAAGAGCTAGATCCTTCTTTCCTATCTAGGCATTTCTCTAACTGCCATCCATGTGGTATCTGAGCCCGTCACATACATGTAGGTATTATCTCACTGCCTTCAGTGGAACTATTTACACCTGCCAGAGAGCTGACCCAAAACCATAAAGTTAAATGTTAGCTGCTTAGACCCCAAAGTATCTGACACATGATTCACAATAACTTCAATTTCAATAAAATTTTAGGCTACAAATCCTTGATGGTGTTCCTGTCAGACATGGGTGGTATGCTAAAATTGAAGACTCTCTTTTGAATAAGGACTTGTCGACATGGGGAAATTGATCGGAACAGCTATTGCAGAATAAGTGATTCGGGAATAGCTACTGCAGATCAGCTCCCCACGTGGACTCTATTCCATGATAAAAATTGCTTTATTTATGGATTAATTTGTGTGCTTCTAAGGTTGAGTAATTATTCTGGAATGAAATCATTTATTCTGGAATAAAGTTTCCACATGAAGAATTGTTCCCCCAATAGCTATTCCTGAATGGTTTATTTTGCAATAACTGTTCTGGTCAATTTCCCCACATAGGCAAGCCCTTACATATAAACTCTTCGATTGTGACCTCCTTTTTACCACCCCGAGCTCTCGGCTAGCATTTGCTTATTTCCTCCTTTATTATCCAGAAATTGCCTCCTCCCTGGTTTCTTATTCCCTCACATCTGGACTACTGCAGTGCACTGTTAATAAGATTTATGGACAAACATTATCGTCCACGCAGGTAATTTAATATGCACTTGCTCTACCAGTTTTGAAAGCCAACAGCTTCTATCATCACTCCACTTTTGGCTGAGCCACATTAATTGCCTTGGACGTGCAGCGTGCAGTATAAATATTTGGTTACCGACATTACATCCTTCAGTGCTGCCCTCGCCCTCCCTGTGCGCAGTTGTCAGTTTGTTGTGCATTTGACGGAATAGGAGGCATGGCTCTGCCCAGAATCTGTAACCAGCATCTCTGGGAATTAGAATCAGGGGCTCTTGTATGAACAGTGGTGTTTCATATTGATGTAGTGTAGTAAGACATGACACCTCACCACACACACAGAGAAACAGCCCCTGTTCAAGTACCAAGGATCGTGTTCATTCAGACTAATACAATACACGGGATGGGCATGCAAACAGATGCTGAGGAGACTACACCAGTTTAGGGTATGTGTTCACTGCACTGTTAACTCGGGCTCTTACCTGGATTTCAGCCCAACTTGCCCCCCCCCGCCCCCGTATCCACACAGCAGAACCTCTGACCCAGGTTTGGAAGTGCTGTAAATCCAGGCTAGCTGACCCAGCAGTGGGTGGGGTGCATTAGAGTCCAGGATCTGCTTTAACTTGGGCTGGAACCTGCCCACTTTGCAGTGAAGACACAGGAGTACTAAGTCTTCTAATGCCCCTTCTACAATTCCCTCTGCAGGACAAGCAATTCTCCCACAATTGACTGGGAAATAATCCTGTGACACTCCCAGGGGTACCCAGAATGCGAGGCATCTCTCCACCACCTGCCCTTAGTGTGAGGAAGTCTTGTCTGAGCTTGCTGTGGATCAGCTCCCTGAAACCACCAGCCACTGACAACACAAGCACTGCCTGCCAGGCCTCACTCTGACTGGACAGCCACACACCAGCCTCCGAGTCCTTGGAACATTTCCTCCAGTGTCCAGCCCCGTCTCCGCTGAACATTCACTAGATCTGCTGTTGCCAAAGGAACAGGACACAGCAGCTGTAAGATACACCACAACTTTGATTAACATCACAGCACTTAGATACATTTATAGTGAAAACAAGAATACGTTTATCAAAAAGAAAAGGAGTACTCGTGGCACCTTAGAGACTAACCAATTTATTTGAGCATGAGCTTTCATGAGCTACAGCTTGGTTAGTCTCTAAGGTGCCACAAGTACTCCTTTTCTTTTTGCGAATACAGACTAACACGGCTGTTACTCTGAAACATTTATCAAAGAACAGTGAGTAAGAATACCAGGGAAAAAATGGTCACATACAAAATCATTACACACTTTCTAGAGACTAAACTTAAGTTAACTTTGGGTGAGAATCTTCTTTAGACAGGAGGGTTTCTCCCGGGTTTTCAACCAGCCTGGGTGAGACCCCTCTTTCATGAAACAAACTCGCTGTCCATTTACTTCTTAGATGAAGACAGGGTATCTTCTTTCTCTCTCCTCACCCCCTGGCTGTTTACTTCTTCCTGTTACTTTTCTCTTTGAAGTTCTCATCATCCTTCATTAGCATTTGTTTCAGACTGGTGAACCATACAATACTTATCCTGGGGGAATTCTGTGCCAAAAAATTAAAAATTCTGCACACAATATTTTAAAATTCTTCATATTTTATTTGTCAAAACAACACAATAGAATCATATCAGTTTCAATTATTTTGGCAATTTATTTCAAAATATCTGTCAGAAAGCATGTCTGGAACAATATAGACAATGAAAAAGATTCAGGAATTTTTTTTTTGTCAAATAGGTTCCTTACTAGGCCTATAAATACAGAACTTTGAGTAATTCATTTAAACTACAGTACAGAACCATATATCCCACCCCCTCAGAAGCAGTGCAAAGACCTGGGGGGAGTCAGGTAATGGAGGAGCTGAGGGAGAGGGAAGGAGCCTGTGAGTGAACCTGGAGGGTTGTTGGGTGTGGTGGGAGAAATATGGAACAGTCTTTTGGGGGGCAGGGAGGGATTGTTAGGGAGCCTCCCCCATGCAGACCCTGGCTGACTCTTAGCTTCTCTGATTCAGTCAGGCACATCTACCCCAATCCCCATATGTCCCTGCACCCCTCAGCCAGCCCCTTCCTCTCATCCCCATGTGGCCCTGCACACCCACCCCCAACATGTCTGTGCTCCCAATCAGCCACCCTCTTCCCCCATGTGGCCCTGCCCCCTTCCCCATGTGGCCCTGCACCCCCTTATCCAGCTCCTCCCCATGTGGTCCTGCACCTCCACTCCCATTCAGTCCCTGCCTCAGTCTGGCCTTCCCCAATAGCCCTTATAAACCCCAGTTTGTGACCCCCCAGCAGTCCCATGTTCCCCAATCTGTCTTCCCCTTCATATCTTCCGTCTCCTGACTTGGTCCCACCAGTACTGTGAAGAAGGCAGCCTCTTCCTTTCCCTATTGCTAGGGCCCTACCAAATTCACAGCCATGAAAAACCTGTCACGGACCATGAAATCTGGTCTCCCCCGTGAAATCTGGTCTTTTGAGTGCTTTTACTCTATACTATACGGATTTCACGGGAGAGCCAGCATTTCTCAAATTGGGGTTCCTGACCCAAAAGGGAGTTATGGGGGTGTGTCACAAGGATATTTTTGGGAGGGTCCACAGTATTGCCACTCTTACTTTTGTGCTGCCTTCAAAGCTGGGTGGCCAGAGAGTGGCAGCTGTTGGCCAGGTGCCCAGCTCTGAAGGCAGCGACCTGCCAGCAGCAGTGCAGAAGTAAGGGTGGTAATACCATACCATGTCATGCTTACTTCTGCACTCCTGCTGGTAGCGGCTTTGCCTTCAGAACTGAGCTCCCAACCAGCAGCCACCACTCTGTAGCTGCCCAGCATTGAAGGCAGCAACCTTCCCTACAATAACCTTGTGACCCCCCCTCCCCCAACCCACAACACTGTTTGGGTCAGGACGCCTATAATTACAACAAATTTGAGATTTAAATAGCTGAAATAATGAAATTTACAATTTTTAAAATCCTATGACCATGAAATTGACCAAAATGGACCGTGAATTTGGTAGGGCCCTACCTATCGCAGCTGAGGCTCATGCAGGAGTGGCTGCTCTGTTCTAGTGCCACAAGAGCCCCTGGTGGGCAAAAGGCAGAATTGCAGCAACTTTCCAGCAGAAGTTATTTTCTGCGGGGGAAAAAATTATGCATGGCACATGAATTATGCACTTGTGCACAGTGGCGCAGAATTCCCCCAGGAGTAAATACTTAAACTTACATGCAAACAGGCAGACAGACATTTTTTTTCTGATAGAAAACCTGTTTTTGCTGGTGGCCAGTCCCTAGACAGACTTGAAAAACAATTTTCAATGTCTATTCTTATGTCTTTACACAACATCTGTATTTGAGTTTTGTAATTATATTGATCACCAGTGTGACACCAGATTTTATTTGAGATCTCACATGACACTCTTTGGTGAACTACAGTGTACATAGAAACAAAAAGGAGTCCAGTGGTACCTTGAGTATGTAGAGTGTACATACCAGACCCAGGAGATCCCTGTAGCCCCCATGTACCCACTCTGTGCCCCTTGCCAGATGACACTAAGATTTTTGCATCACAAACCCTAAAGTAAAGGAGTACTTGTGGCACCTTAGAGACTAACCAATTTATTTAAGCATAAGCTTTTGTGAACTACAGCTCACTTCATCGGATGCATACAGGCCACAAGTACTCCTTTTCTTTTTGCAAATACAGACTAACACGGCTGTTACTCTGAAACCCTAAAGAGTTTCAGCACAAAGAACAGTGGGCTATGCCCGCAGATGTATCCAAGTGAGTGCAGAAACAGTGTGAACATGGTAAGATAGGTAGAGATTTTCAGTGTAGCTGCTCATCCCCAGACTAGGCTAACCCAGGAGCTCAAACGCGTTTGCCAGTCACGCAGGTTAGCTCTGCAGGGAAGACATACCCTTGGAGATCAAACACTGGATTGTCCCTTAGACCAGCAGGCATAGCGATACATCCTTCTGGAATGCAGGGGGAAATATATTCCTTCATGGTCAGATAGTTCCATCAGCCAGTGCAGGGGGAGAGGGGGACATCCCTCTAGCTCCTCCTGCTTTGGGTTGGCCAGCATCAATAGGCTTGCACCAATTTGTTCTCTGCTGATGGCAAAAATCACCACTGTGTCTTGCTCCAGCATGAGGCACTGGTGAAAGCAGGTCAGAAGCTCCTAACAGTCCATATCCCCTGCCAGGGCCAACCTTAGGGAAAATAGCGCCCTGGGTGAACTTGTATTTTGGAACCCCTTGTCCCCACAGCCTCTCTGGGCTCCCCACTCACTCTCAATCATCCTGGTCCCTGCTGCCCCCCCACCCCGCAATTGCCCCAAGCTACCTTCCATGGCCTTGCAGTCCAAGCTCCCCACCCCTGCTCCTTGCCTCTTGACCACAGCACCCTTCCCCCGACCACATCACCCACTCATAGGGCT
This sequence comes from Lepidochelys kempii, assembly GCF_965140285.1. Lineage (NCBI taxonomy): Eukaryota > Metazoa > Chordata > Testudines > Cheloniidae > Lepidochelys > Lepidochelys kempii. Next base: position 72,286,474 of record NC_136390.1, on the reverse strand, counting down.
GGCCCTGTCCTGCAGTGACTCACATCTGGTTGCCACAGCGATGGGCATCACAGGAAACCCCACAGCAGACACTTTCACTCCCCCAGCCGGTGCTACAGGGACCCCTTCATCTGGTACTTGAGCAGGACAGCAAAGATGATGTAGCAGGTGGTCTGCTGCACTCTGACTGGGTGAGCAGGCCCTGGGGCAGAGTCATACCTCTCCTTCTCCGCACGGCATCCAGCTCCTCTGCCAAAGCCCCAGAGGGTCATCAGCCCAAGGGGACCAGAGGGTGGTGGTAGCAGGAGAGCATGGTGACCTGAGAGCCCCATAAAGGAGCTGGGGGGAAGGGAATCAGAGGAGTACAGATAGAGTCTCACTGGTGTGGGGATGTGGGTAGGGGGCAGTGACATGGAAGCTTCAGCAGGGCAGATCTCCCCACACCCCAGTACTGAGCATCCCCAATATTTCAGTCCCAGGGAAGGTTGGTTATTAGGGCAGGGAGAAAGTTAAAATGCAAATGCTGCAGAGCATTGAAGGTAGCTAGGGTTAGTGGTGATGGTGGAAGGTTCACTCCCGAAATAGCCCCAACACCCTGCACTGACACCTCCCTTTGGGATGAACAGGAAAAATGGGGAGCCCTGAGAACTGGGGAGGATGAAGAACTGGGGGGGTTCAGAGTGTGGATGTGGGAGGGGGACCTTGAAGACCTGGGGGACATCCTGAGAACTGGGAAACTGGGACCTGCGGGACAGAGGGAAGGGCCTCCTGGGAGCTGAATGGGCAGGGAGGGGATCTGGCAGCTAAGGCACAGGGAGGGCCCCCCCCACACTTACTGTTTGCCCTAAAGTTTTAGCTCCCTTCTCCTCCCAAACTGGAAGAGGCTGACAACTTCCAGCTCCCATTAGCTGGCTGGGATTCCACGCTTGCCTTCTGTTGAAATCAATGCCACCCATTCAGGCCACCCATGGAAGGAGGAACTGCCTGGGCTGGGATAGTCCCAGAGGGACAGGGGGCGGGGAGGGAGAGCACACCAGCTCCCAGAGTGTGGAGGCGGGACTAGGAGCCACACTGTGAAACTGCGTGGGGCGACAAGCAGGGGGCTGCCATTCTGGAGCAGGGAAGCAGTTGCTCCTGCCATGCAGGGCTGCACCCCACAGGGAGCTAGGGGGAACCCGAGCCCCTTGCCTCTGCACCACAATGCCCCTTGACTATGGCACCATCCCTTAAGGCCAACCCTGGCCCCTGCTCCTCTACAAGGGACAGGCCAAATCTAGCTCCAGCACTGGCAGGCTACTTGGAGGGGAATAGGTTTTAAATTGGGATGTGAAAGAGGAAAGGAAGGACACAGCAGACAGAAGCATGGGCAATTTCTGGGCAGGTGGGGCACGGCAGACCGTGTAAAGCCAAGAGTGGGACAAGAAGAAGCAGGGGCACCAAGAGCGGTACAGGGAATATTTTCATAAATGATCTGGAGGATGGTGTGGATTGCACCCTCAGCAAGTTTGCAGATGACACTAAACTGGGGGGAGTGGTAGATACGCTGAAGGGTAGGGATAGGATACAGAGGGACCTAGACAAATTAGAGGATTGGGCCAAAAGAAATCTGATGCGGTTCAACAAGGACAAGTGTAGAGTCCTGCACTTAGGATGGAAGAATCCAATGCACCGCTACAGACTAGGGACTGAATGGCTCAGCAGCAGTTCCGCAGAAAAGGACCTAGGGATTACAGTGGATGAGAAGTTGGATATGAGTCAACAGTGTGCCCTTGTTGCCAAGAAGGCCAATGGCATTTTGGGCTGTATAAGTAGGGGCATTGCCAGCAGATCGAGGGATGTGATCGTTCCACTCTATTCGACATTAGTGAGGCCTCATCTGGAGTACTGTGTCCAGTTTTGGGCCCCACACTACAAGAAGGATGTGGAAAAATTGGAAAGAGTCCAGCAGAGGGCAACAAAAATGATTAGGGAACTGGAACACATGACTTATGAGGAGAGGCTGAGGGAACTGGGATTGTTTAGTCTGCAGAAGAGAAGATTGAGGGGGGATTTGATAGCTGCTTTCAACTACCTGAAAGGGGGTTCCAAAGAGGATGGCTCTAGACTATTCTCAGTGGTAGCAGATGACAGAACAAGGCGTAATGGTCTCAAGTTGCAGTGGGGGAGATTTAGGTTGGATATTAGGAAAAACTTTTTCACTATGAGGGTGGTGAAACACTGGAATGCGTTACCTAGGGAGGTGGTGGAATCTCCTTCCTTTGAGGTTTTTAAGATCAGGCTTGACAAAGCCTTGGCTGGGATGATTTAGTTGGGGATCGGTCCTGCTTTGAGCAGGGGGTTGCACTAGATGACCTCCTGAGGTCCCTTCCAACCCTGGTATTCTATGAAGGAGGTCAGAGTTACAGGCCCAAATGCTGAGCTGTATGTCTCAGCCTCCTTTTCACCACCTGAATTCTGGGCCCTACTTGGTCTCCCCAAACCACTTTCCACAGCTGCCTTAAGACTGGATCGATTCCATTGTAAAACTGGTGTTGTGACACTGCTCAGCATTTCTAATATCGGCCAGACCCTGTTCCGGTTTGTGAGAGACTCTCCTCGTGGAAAGAGTGAACTAGCCCAAGGAATCCTAGCACAGCACTTGGTAGGACACCACAGTGTGAAATGGCCTAGAAAGGTAAACAGACAAGGGGCATTGATTAACTCCCAGCATGAGTGGAAAGGCCTTGAATCCAATCAAGGGATTTCATTCCCTCTGCAGCTGGCACCAAGAGGTGAACTCACTATAAACCAGCCCCTCAGGAGAGCCTGGCCCTGCCACTTGGTTGGAGTGTCCTAGAGAAAGGGGTGCCATGAAGGATCTGAGTGTTCATACTGGGAATGCCCCATGGTCAGTGTCCCTCTTTCTCCTGCCTTCCAGATGCCTGGACCGTTGGAGACACAGGGCTTGTCTATGTTACAAGTTGCACCTATTTAAACTGATTTAGTTCAAGTGGAGCCCATTTGTGTGTAGACGCACTCATTTGAGTATCAGAGTGCTTTATTTCAATGGCGCTTACTCCTATTTTAAAAACCCAGCAACTAGGGTTGTCCACACGAGAAAATTGCACCAATTTCAAAGGCACTACCCCAAAGAGAGACAAAGAATAGGTGAAGAAACAGAGGTGCAGTGCCTTGCCCAAAGCTAAGCAGCAGGTCAATGGCCTGACCAGGAACACAGGGCTCCTGACTCCTGCCCTCTCCACTGGACTGCTGCAGTGTTGCTCAGTCTACAAGATTCCAGGGCACATTTGCCTCTCTCCTGCTGTAGAACTCCTTGACTTGCCTTCAGGTTAAATCCAGGGCTGGTAAAAAAAAAAGCAGAATGTCCAGCCCATAGGAAATTCCAGTAGTGTGAATTTTGTTTTTGTAAGGAAAAGTTGAAACGCCAATCTTTTCTCCCACAATGGACAGTCTAACATTTTTGATTCGGTAATGTGAGAATATTTCTTTTTGAGTTGGTTTGACATTAATCTCTGTCTCCCTTACTCTCATGATGTCTCATGTCCCCATTCTCCAGCTGGACTGCATCTCCCATGATGCACCATGGTCTCCCTTCTTGTTGAGCCAGTTATGAGGGTCACTTGACCATGATGCATCGTGGGAGATGTTGTTTGGTTGGGGAGCCCGACACATAGAGGGGAATGGGGGCTTAGGACACCAGAACTACAACACTTCTGAGGCTATGTGGCAGTTCAGGCATACACAGATTAACTCTGAACTAACCCAAAATGAAACATTTTGGTTTCATTCGACAAACCAAAATATTTCAATTCAGGTCGACCTGACTTGAAGCAAAATATTTTATTTCAATTTTCCCCAACAGTAGCAAGAAGAATTGAAAAATTCAAACAAAATTGAAATGTTTGCAGCAGAAAGTTTCCAAAACCAGTACTATCTATCCCTCCCCATACACACCTTGCTATCTATCCCTCCATCCCTCCCATACATGCCCAGATGTACTCCTGTAAGATCACTCATCAGCCTGAGACTGGATGATGGGGGATGGATCACTCAATAAATGCCCTATTCATTCTCTTTGAATCATCTGGCACTAGGCATTTTTGGAAGCCAGGCTACTGGGCTAGATGGACCATTGACCTGAGCCATTATGGCCATTCTTATCTGAATGGCTTCCATGAAATGTAAATACAAACCTCTCTTTTTTTCCAGCTATGCTGGCAGGAATAATTATGACACCACCTTGCTCTGATGCAGAGCTTTCCATGAGTCAATCTGACCATACTAAACTTACAGATATATTGTTGGGATTATTTTTAAAGCACAGAGGAAGCATGAGAGGTTATCACAGGCAGGCCAAGTGCATGAGATGGGTTTTCTGTTTTGTTCGGACTAGGGCAATGCTGCTGCACACTTTGGTTTCAGCTGCCAATGAGCTCCCAAGTCTGGGTTCAGCTCCTGTGCAAGGTTGTTTGTCAGCGGCTTCATCATCCCTACTCTGTTGTATTACTGGCTCTTTTTACAATGGTGTTTTCATTCTTGCTTCAAAGAGCTGCAATTTGATCGACTCTCTAATTAGCGGTGGTAATCTGCCCTTCTAGGAAATGGTGAGGCCTTTTGTGTGCTGGAGGATGAAGGCAGAGAACGCTTCCAGCAGTATATTGCTCCAGATCCTTTGCTGAAATGCAACAGAAGGAGGATTTGGAATTGCAAAACAAAGTCACCCAGATCTCTGTCAGTCAGCAACCTGGGTCCAGAGAGGGTTCCTTTGCAATTGCTCTATCAGGGGCTGCCTGGAAGAGGGAACTGAAGTTGCTCATAAGAACAGAACCAAATTAAAGTAAAAGGTCAGTGAACTGTGCTTCGTTTCTCACCACTTACTCTGTTGCCAGCGTCAATTGATTTCGATTCCATAATATGCAGTTTTGACACAATGGGCATCCCCTCCCTACAAACCAGCTGTCAAGGGGAACTTGCTACAATATCCACTTCTAAGGTTTCCCCTCCTTGCTTGATGGTACAATTTATACAGCAACTTCGCTACATAGAATCATAGAATATCAGGGTTGGAAGGGACCCCAGAAGGTCATCTAGTCCAACCCCCTGCTCGAAGCAGGACCAATTCCCAGTTAAATCATCCCAGCCAGGCCTTTGTCAAGCCTGACCTTAAAAACCTCTAAGGAAGGAGATTCTACCACCTCCCTAGGTAACACATTCCAGTGTTTCACCACCCTCATAGTGAAAAAGTTTTTCCTAATATCCAATCTAAACCTCCCGCACTGCAACTTGAGACCATTACTCATCGTTCTGTCATCTGCTACCATTGAGAACAGTCTAGAGCCATCCTCTTTGGAACCCCCTTTCAGGTAGTTGAAAGCAGCTATCAAATCCCCCCTCATTCTTCTCTTCTGCAGACTAAACAACCCAGCTCCCTCAGCCTCTCCTCATAAGTCATGTGTTCCAGTTCCCTAATCATTTTTGTTGCCCTTCGCTGGACTCCCTCCAATTTATCCACATCCTTCTTGTAGTGTGGGGCCCAAAACTGGACACAGTACTCCAGATGAGGCCTCACCAATGTCGAATAGAGGGGAACGATCACATCCCTCGATCTGCTTGCTATGCCCCTACTTATACAGCCCAAAATGCCATTGGCCTTCTTGGGAACAAGGGCACACTGCTGACTCATATCCAGCTTCTCGTCCACTGTCACCCCTAGGTCCTTTTCCGCAGAACTGCTGCCTAGCCATTCGGCCCCTAGTCTGTAGCGGTGCATTGGATTCTTCCGTCCTAAGTGCAGGACCCTGCACTTATCCTTATTGAACCTCATCAGATTTCTTTTGGCCCAATCCTCCAATTTGTCTAGGTCCTTCTGTATCCTATCCCTTCCCTCCAGCGTATCTACCACTCCTCCCAGTTTAGTATCATCCGCAAATTTGCTGAGGGTGCAATCCACGCCATCCTCCAGATCATTTATGAAAATATTGAACAAAACCAGCCCCAGGACCGACCCCTGGGGCACTTCACTTGACACCGGCTGCCAACTAGACATGGAGCCATTGATCACTACCCGTTGAGCCCGACAATCTAGCCAGCTTTCTACCCACCTTATAGTGCATTCATCCAGCCCATACTTCCTTAACTTGCTGACAAGAATACTGTGGGAGACCGTGTCAAAACATCCTTGTTTTGGTTCTAGACTGTTCTCAATGGTAGCAGATGACAGAACGAGGAGTAATGGTCTCAAGTTGCAGTGGGGGAGGTTTAGATTGGCTATTAGGAAAAACTTTTTCACTAAGAGGGTGGTGAAACACTGGAATGCATTACCTAGGGAGGTGGTAGAATCTCCTTCCTTAGAGGTTTTTAAGGTCAGGCTTGACAAAGGCCTGGCTGGGATGATTTAACTGGGAATTGGTCCTGCTTCGAGCAGGGGGTTGGACTAGATGACCTTCAGGGGTCCCTTTCAACCCTGATATTCTATGATCCAGTTACCTACCAATAAATAAGGCTCTTTTATAGAGGATGCTTTCCTTTCTTCCTTCCCTCCCTAGCATCTCTGATCCCACTATTTGTATTCCACCCGCAGGGGCTGCAAGGCGTAGATAGCACCACACAAGGGGCTGGCTTCCCAGATGCCCCATATCTCTTGAGTGCAGCACAATGTAACCTGATGGCACAAGGACAGGTATCACATTACACACATGGGCAGTACTATGCAAATAAGATGATAGGGCACTCGACTGGGAGCCTGGGGTTTTATTCCCAGCTCCACCTCTGACCTTGGGCAAATCCTTTTCCTTCTCTGTGCCTCTGTTTCCCCTCCTGTCCCTTTATCTATCTAGATTGTAAACCCTTTATGGCAAGCACTGTCTTTCACTGTGTGTTTATACAGCAACTAACACACCAGGGCTCTGATCTTGGTTGAATGCTACCAGAGTAGCAAATATTCATAACAACACACTGTGCAGTAACTTTGCTAATGCCTGCATTAAGTCTCTGAGCATGGCCAGCGAGAACTGGGTATTTCCAAAGTCCTGAGCTGACTCATCCTGAGCTGAATCCTGGTGCAGCTAATAAAGGGCCATCTCTCGGCAAGCCTGCCTCCCAAGGGCTGCTAAAGGATACAGATGGGGAATGGATGGTGGATGGGATTTGCACTGAGAATCTGCTGTGGGAGGACACTGGGCAATTTACTTATCGCTAGCAACTGCCTTCCTGCCAGAGGCAAAGGGAATTGCATTTGAAAGAACAATGAGAGGTCAAACTATTGTGCTGCATTAAACAAGGAAGCAATTAAAAGCCCAGAAGCCTAGTTGACTTAACCTGGTAAAATGGAGCGAAGTTTTGCGAGATCACTCCCTCCAACACGAGCGGTCTGCAATGCAGTACATTAATGGAATGACTTTGTGGCACACAGAGCGCATTATAGTGGGGCAGAGTACAACATGGGAAACTCCCTGGGAACTCTCATCTGGCATCAGATGAGTGGGATGAGAGCTGGCTCTAATCTCTTAATTTAATTGGAGCTGTATAGAACTGCCGAGCGACAGTAACATTTTCTGAGCAGGCTGCAGCAGCAGGAATCTGTCAAACTTTCTATAGATCTGGAGTGGGCAGGAGTCTTCAGCTCTCTCCCTTATTGGAGACCAGCATTTATTTGTCCTCTGTGTGTGTTTGTGTGTTGCAAACTGTCCCAAATCATAGGGCTGCAAAAGTGCCTTATGACAGGCGTATCCCATCTCCTCCAACCAGTGCTAAACGAGTGATGGAACTTCATTATAGGTTCCCAGGGCACACAGACGTGTCCATGGAATCCCAATTGCAATGCAGTCTAGACAAAGCCAGCTTTAGGGGTAGGGAACATGACATGGAAGCCTGCCCGGGCTTTGTGAGCAGCAGCAGGCCCATGCATGCACCGTGGAAGGGGAAAGCACTCCCACCTTCTGGACTGGGGAATCGACAGAACTTATTTGGGGGTCACTCTGGGCTACACGGTGAGCTCAGTGTAAGAGTTACAGAAAAGCTGCTTCAAGCTCCCTTCCTGAGCGCACAGCCCCACAGAATGGGCAACAGGCCAAACCCCCAGGACGTCACTCAGACAACATCTGCGAGAGCCCCAGCTTTCCCACTTGGGAGGAGATTCAGGATTCCCTTGTGCAATCCTCCTGAACATCTCCACCAGGGGGCATCGGGGCTTCCCCCCATAGAACAAGGTGTAGATTGGCATCTGCACTGGATGGGTCCGTGAGTGTGGGCCCTGGGGTGCAGGTGGTCCCCTATTGCTCACTAGCTCCAGTGGAGCTGTGTTACAGGGATCTTGGCTGCAGCTGCCCCAGGACTCCCCTTAAAGGAGTGTTTCTTAACATGGAGGTGCCTGCAGTTGTTGGGCCTCCTGTGAAGGGCCTACCTAGCTTGCATGCCAGGGAGAACCATCTGTGGGGCTGCAGGAAGGAAGGGACACTGTCCCTGAAGCAGGCTGCCTCATTCCACCCAGGAGAGGGGAGAGTCATTCACTAAGGGGCCCCCTGAGCGAGGCCTGGAGGATCAGGCCCAGTAGGGTTGCCAATTTTGGTTGAACATATTCCTGCAGGTTTCCTCACCTTTAATTAAAGATTAATCTTTAATGCCTGGAAAGTCCAGGCCAATCCTGGAGGGTTGGCAACTCTAAGGCCCAGTCACTCCATGTCTGTGCAAGGCCCTGGTGACAAAAATCACATTGGATCTAACCGTCATTCGCGAATGCTGTTTGGATCCAGTTATCCGGAGCTTAGCGCTAGCAGCCACAGAATGGGTGAGACACTGGCCCCACTGAAGTCAATAGCAAAACTCCCAGAGACTTCAATAGGGTCAGGAGTTGACCCAATGGGTAAGCAGTGAGTTGAAATAGAATCAGATTCAACCCAAAGCTTAGCCCAAAACCTAAACCAAACCCATTTTTTTTGAAAGCTTCAAAAACATATTTCCAGTTAGCTCATATAATGTCATTGTCCTATGCCTCTGCACTTCCTAATTCTCTTCAAAAGCAGAAGTGCAGAAATCCCACCAAAAAATCCATTTCAGGTTATATCTTTAAACCACTCCCCTTCTGAGACTCAACTGTCTCCTCATAGAGATGGTGTTTGCCAGGGACCTGAGCTCTGGTGGCCTGCCATGATGAGCACCTCCCAGACATTCTCCGTTAGGCCTGGGGCTGACAGAAAACACCTGAAAGCAGCTGGAATTTCCATCTGAAGGTTCTGTGGTTCCATCTGAGAAGGAGGCTGTTCACGTGCCCTGAGCACATCTGGTGGCTTTATTTATTTCTGAGGTGATGGGAAATCTGGGGCACAATGATGCTGGAGTGTTTGTTTTGAAAACTGAATCTTAAGAACTGTATTTGGGTGGTAAAACGATAGGAGAAGTCAAGAGATCAGTCACATCTTAGGCCAGACCCTCAGCAAGTGTAAATGGTCATAGCGCCTCGGGCTCCTGTGGAGCTCTGAGTTTGCACCAGCTGGGGAGGTGGCCCAGCATGTCTACTCACCATGACTGAGTCTGCGAAAACATGTTATTTTATCTGCTCCCCGTCTCCATTTGCTAGAAAGAGCAGATGATGTGACTAGGATCATTACACTGTTATTATTTGGTACGGCTGTTGTGGCCAAAGGCCAGTTAGAATTCAATTCCTTTTGTGCTAGGCCCAGGACAAACACACAAGAGGATTGTCTCTGCTCCAAAGAGCTCACAAACTAATTTGACACAGCCAGGACTGGATCCTGCTCTAGACTAATGTAGATAAAGTTTCATTTATCTTTTCTAAGGGAAACATCAACGATGAAGGAACCCATCCCTGATTTTCACAGTTATTATTATTTTGTATTACAGTAGCACCTAGAAGCCTCTATTGAGATCAGAGCCCCATTGTCCTAAGGGCTGGGCTGCACATTCATGTTGTCAAGGGGTAGCAGAGGAGGAGAAATCAGTGAAACTGCCTCTGGGTGTTTTCTTAGTGTGACTTGGTTTTTTACTCAGTTTACACTAGTCCTTTAACAGAGGTGGTCACAAATGGCATGGAGGCAAACCCCTCTGTTACAGTTTTGGGGTAACTGAGTCTCTGGCCCCCTCCATGATCTGCTCAAGGATGCTGGCTTTAGGTCACAAGCCTCTAGCCAGCACCTCTCACTGATCAGGAACCCACGTTCCTCTGCCTCCAGATTTAGGCTGCAACCCGCTGCAATTCACTGTGTTTACCCCAGCAGGTCTGAGCTAGCTCAGCCCCTGCAGTTTTGCCCTCTCTCAGCGGCTTAGGGAGTGGTTTACCAGAGACCAGACAGCCTTTCACAGCACAGAATACATCTATTTGAGAACAAAAGCATTACAGAGAAAACAATCAAATAAAAGATCTACATGGTGTCACAGGACACACCACTCACGGCATCTCCTACTGGTCACTCTGGGAATTAGCTCAGTCAACACCCTTGTCCGCAGTTTGCGCACCATCGCTCCAACTCTCTGTCCAGCCTGCAGCCTCTCTGTGTCTCAGGAACCACAGCATCCTCCCCACGACTCAGCCCTCCAGCCAGGTCACTCAGAGTTCCTCCTTCTAGGGCAGAGGTGGGCAAACTACTGCCCACGGGCCACATCCAGCCTGTGGGACTGTCCTGCCTGGCCTCTGAGCTCCTGGCCCAGGAGGCTAGCCCCCAGCTCCTCCCCCGATGTCCCCCCTCCCCCGCAGCCTCAGCGCACTGCACTGCCGGGGCTCTGGCCCACTGCTCTGGCTGGACAGTGCAGTGGCGTGGCTGCGAGCTCCTGCTGCTCTGAGCGGCATGGTAGGGGGGCGGGGAGGGGTTGGATAAGGGGCAGGGGATCCCGGGGGGCAGTCAGTGGACAGGGAGCAGGGGGCGGTTGGATGGGGTGGAGGTTCGGGGGGAGGGGTGGTCAGGGGACAGGGAGCAAGGGGGTTGGATAGGGGGTGGGGTTCTGGGGGGCAGTCAGGGGGCAGGGGTGTGGATAGGGGTCAGAGCAGTCAGGGGACTGGGAGCAGGGTAGTTGGATATGGGGTGGGGTCCTGGGAAGGGGCAGTCAGGGAACAAGGAATGGGGCGGGGGTTTGGAGGGTCAGGAGTTCTGAGGGGGCCAGTCAGGGGGCGGGAAGTGGGAGCGGCAGATAGGGGGCAGGGTCCAGGCTGTTTGGGGAGGCACAGGCCTCCCTACCCGCTTCTCTGCGCAGTTTTGCAACCCCAATGTGGTCCTTGGCCAAAAAGTTTGCCCACCCCTATTCTAGGGTATAATTGTTCTAGGGTATAGTTGCTCAGCAGTGCTCACACACTCACTCACTGCCTCTGTGCCACTCACCCAGTGGCTGGTAGGGGAAATCAGACCTGCCCTTTAGCCTGGCTTCCAGTCCAGGGACCCTCAGCTGAGCAGTTCAGGCTTTCTCTCTTCTGCCCTCACTGCTCTTTCCCAGGCTGCTTCCTACCACTGGTTCCCCTTCTCTCACTAGGTGCACCAGTTCCCAAAGCCTCCTCCCTCTTCCCAGGGAATATTCCACTTCCCCTGGGAGTGTCCATCCCTTCCCAGCAACCTTGACTGCTTTCAATTTCCTGTCTTCCTATGTCCTGCCCAGCGCATTCCTCCACAACTAGGTGCCCTTATCCACTCAGAGGATTACTTGCCTGTCTGATTCCCCTGAGCTGTGGCTGGTTGGATTAATTAATGTCATTCTTGGCCCTCATTAACCCTGGTGGCAAGTGGGGAGGAGGGCACCCCATCACACACACATACGTAAGCTTACCAGCACTCCCTCGTTGTTCCTATGGAGCTCTTGGCAGGTCCCTCAAACCATTCAGCAGGGTTTTTCCTCTTGGAGAAAGTTCATATCAATTTGTGGACTCCAAACCTTGGGCCTCAAATCATGTTAACCTCATCCTTTATACCAATGGTGTCCAAACTTTTCCTTTCACCCCACCCCCTCACCACACCATCAGTAACGGAATGTGTCTGTGCCTCCCCTCCACCCCCACCCCTGGATGTTCCTTGCCCCACAATTTGGGGACTACTGCTTTGTACCAAAAGGCCTTTCTTTGTCTTCTGGGTCTCTTGAACCTGGTCTGAACCAGTCTTTGCAATTCCCTCCAGGGGCGGTACCTGTCCCAACATCTGCAGTCATTTCCTCCACTGATTTTAGTTGCTGGTTGGAGCTCAGTGACCATCCCCACCCAGCCAGCATGCAACTCCTGGATTCCAGAGATACACAGAACATTTATATAGTGGATATGACAATCTCAGGATCTGCCTGTGTTCATCATATCTGTCATCCCCTCTTTCTGAAACCTTAGCCCAAGTCCCCAGGGAGCAATTACCCCAATAATTGCCTCTACTTGGAGAAATTACAGCAGAGAGCAAACATTTGCTGTTTGCAACAGCTGCCCCTGTGATGCTGGCAGACAGGGTGCCAGCTCATGCCCAGGCCTCACTGAACACTTACAAATGCACGGGTGGAAACCAGTCTTGCTCACCTGTGGGTTAGCATCATCAAAATAGGTAGTAGATGTTAAGTTGATAGGAATGCGTTTATAACCTCTATAGCCCATGGTATAAAGTTATACTGAGTGTTTGCATTGTGTAACTCGCCAAACAGGAAAGAAGCACTGATTAAGGTAAAGTGCTTGTCCATGGCCCATTGAAGGCAAATTAAATATTGTGATGCACCAAAAGACAGTGGCCCTGTTGATTGCATTCCTAATTCCCCCCAGACAGGAGAGACCTATGCATGAACTCACCCCATCAGTTTGGACTCTTGAGGGGAGGAGATACCGAATCTCTTGTATGCTGTTTCTCAAGGAGAAACTGAATTTTGAGAAACTGAATCTCTTGTATGCTGTCTGGACTCTAGGGGGCAAGGATTCCTAAACATAATCAAGAGATCCCCATGCTTTCAGGTTAGCCCTACAAAGACATTCAGTGCTGAAAGATTGCTTCATCTCGGTCACATTTTGAAATCATAGACTGAGCTCACATGTGTATCTGTTGCCTGCTTTAAAACTCTCTCATTGCTTTTTCCTAGTTAGTAAACCTTTAGTTAGTTTATTACAAGATTGGCTACCAGGGTTGTCTTTGGTATGAGATCTAAGGTACAAATTGACCTGGGGTAAGTGACTGGTCTCTTGAGACTGGAAGCAACCTGAATCTTTTGTGATTTTTTGGGGGTAAGTGTCCATTTATCACATAGTCCAGCTTGCCTGGGTGGCAGGATAGACTGGAGTGCCCAGGGAGACTCTGTGATACCTTTATGAGACATCTGTATCACTTTGGAGATTCACATTTGTTACTGGGCTGCTGAAATCTCCTTAGAGATCATCCCACCAGTTCGGGGGTTCTTCCCAGCTCTTTGCCAGTCTGCCCTGAGGTGGGCACTCTCGGGCTTGAGCCACTCCAGACACTGTGACAGCCCCAGTGAAATGGCATCATCAAACTGAATGACAATAGGGACTTTTTTCAATGTCTGCACCCCACTTCCACACAGAGAAAAAGAGTCTCTGGACAACAGCAGCACCCTCTGGTGACTCCTGCCATCGCACTACAGTATGGGAGAGTCCCTGCCCAAAAAGTGTACCATTTCAATCGACAAGACAGACAAAGGGTGGGAGACAAAACAAAAGTTAAGGGTGAGGGGGGTGGCCCATCTCGGCTAGGTTGTGCCAAACGCTTACAATCATTGGGGAGGCAGAGTTTAGCCAGGAATCACTCCAACACAGAGATCTAGCCCAGGTCCTTAGCTCTCCCCTGAGCCACACTTCAGCATGATTTGGGGGCACTGTGTCCTTGGACGTGTAACCCATATTCCCACTGTGGATTTCTATCCCTTGCTAGTGACTCAACCAGGCCCAAGGTTTAGGGTTGACTCCTGCCTTTAAGCCACAGGATGGGCTTTGCTAGCACAGGCAGCAACAGCTCAGCTTTTAAATCAACCGGGTTTAAGGTCGGGGCCTTGTCCCCAGGTGCCTGGGCCCTCGTGAGTGAAATAGGCCCCACTCCCCTGTGCCCAGGACTCAGTGTGTGATGTTTTCTCCCCACACCTGCCAGCCAGCTGGGAGAGCTATTGATAATGGGCCAGGTCCTCAGCTGGTGTAAGTCGGCATAGCTCCACAGACCTCAGTGCTGCTCTAATCTGATGCAGACCCTGGGCAGCCCAGGATGAGAGAGAGGCAAATGTGGTCTAAAGCTGCCTTTCCCCTCCCCTCAAGCCCATGCTGAACTCACTTCAGGAGCAGCGAAAGCTCCCTAAAACCCCGCCCCCTGCACCACCCTTTCTCCCTGAGTTTCCGCCCCTGCACTGCCTCTTCCCTGAGCCCCGCCCCTGTTCTCTTCGCTCCTCTCCCTCCCACCCCCCATCACTCGCCCTTACTGCCAGTAAAAAAGTGATGAGCCCGTGACCCCCTTGGCCACCCCACTCTGGCACCCCGGCTTAGTTCCTGTGCAAGAATGAATGGGGCCCCTGGGGTCACGGATGTGCCTGAGTTTTATCCCACCATAGTCATCATAAACTGCAGAGATTGAAAAGACAGTTTCACATCACCCAGCAGCATGCACTAGATCAGGACTGGGGCAAGGGGAGAAACTCTCTCAGCCTTTGAAGTAGGAGCTCTGAGATCAATCCTGCTCCTATTGAGGCTGATGGGCATTTAGTCCTTTGAATGAAAGGCTGCAGAGCCCAAAGTGCCCAGAGCCTCATTTTTAGTTTCCCTGCTGGGACACACGTAAAGGACTGGTGGATGGGTGATTCAACAAAAGGATACTCCTGTTGTTGTCCAGGCTCCAGCACCTGGTAACAAAGGGTGCTATGCCCTTCCCCCTACAAACTGCATCGCAGCTCCTCCTTGGCCTGGGGAGCCGAGCCCAATTAAGCCATTTTATCCCTGCCTAGCTGCCAGACAAGATGGAATTTCTCCCAGGGATGAGTCAGCTGCAGAGAAATCTGATAATCTTGCCAGACTTTCCCCCACACCTCCAGGCCTTGCTGCAAGTGCCGGCTTGAAAGCTCCCACTGTGCTATCGTCCCTGGCACGGCTGGAGGGAGGATTATTAGTTACAAGTGCAGCCTCCTTTGCTCCTACCAGCACCACTCCCCTTTCCAAATATTTAGACAAGAGTGGGAGCCTGGGCCCGCCCGAAGCAGAGTGCTTCGGAAAGATCACAAGAGTCTAGGAGCAGCATGGAGCTAGGGGGTGAGATTCATAGCTGTTCCACAACCCCATTCATTCGGTATGGGAAGGGGAATAAGCTATACCAATCCTTTATACCAGTATAACTGAGTCCAGGATAGACTCAGGGGCTGTGCTCGATTAAATATATGGGGGGGGGAATCACACCCCTAACTGAAATAGTTTTGCCAGCACAAGCGCTGTATGTAGGCTTGGTTTTATATTGGATTAAAACCAGCTTCTCCCAGTTTGGATTATTGTACTGGCAAATCGATAGGAACTCTGTGTAACAGATATGGTCACAGACCGGCCTGCCCCTGATTGGACTAGACCGGTTTGAAAACACACTGTAGGCAAAGAGGGGCAGCCTGATGAGCCCACACCGTCAAGGCTCGCCTCTCATTACTACACTTGCTGATCATTGCCATTGTCTAGGAGCCAGTTGCTGGAGAAACGCACCGGAGAGCAGCAATAAAAGACAGTGTTCTTTGAACAGGGAGCTTCCAGCTGAGTTTGAAGCATTAGGACGTCCAAGGTGTCTGGTCTAGCCACTGTACTGGTCTATTCACAGGCCCCCACCTGAACAACTCTGGGGCATTAATGGCTTGTTCTGCCCATAGATCTTTGCCTGGGAAGCAGGCACTGCTGTGTAACGGCACTAGAAAGGCTCTTTACTACAGAGAGGTTAATGGAGCTTCCTGGGTTCACATGGGGCTAAAGGCAGCAGGGGGCCTCCCTGGTATTCCCTAATGAAGCCTCAGCCTGTCAGAGGGGAGGCAATGGTAAATACAGGTCCCTTCCTTCCCCGGAGAGCTATCTGATGGGATGGCTGAGGCTGGTGGATGAGAAGGACAAATATGGATACACACCCATGGCGCAGGATGACCCATGAGTAGCAAACTACCTGTTGCTGCTGCTTCTTGCAACTAATCACGTTCCCCAGGCTCCAGCCTTGGGCTCTGTTCTGAGACCAAACCACGCAGGAATGGTTAGGCTGGGTCTGGCTTTTACAGGACTGCCCAGGGGAATGGGCAAGGAGCCCGCCACACCGGGCCTATCGCAATCCCTGAGGGTGCACGGGCACTCATCACCCCACATAGTGGGGCTTAGGGCATGCAGCTAAAGGAGGATACAATCTTTGCACCACAAAGCTAGGTGAGAGGACTGAGTCCCTGGCACCCCTCTGAACCCCCCATATACATGCACACCCCCTAGCAGCATGGCATGGCAATTCTCGTGCAGCCAAGAGTAGCCCATGGGCATCTTTAAACAGGGTTCCTGGCTGATAGCGGAGGGCAACAAAAATGATTAGGGGACTGGAACACATGACTTATGAGGAGAGGCTGAAGGAACTGGGATTGTTCAGTTTGTGGAAGAGAAGAGTGAGGGGGTATTTGATAGCTGCTTTCAACTACCTGAAAGGGGGTTCCAAAGAGGATGGATCTAGACTGTTCTCAGTGGTAGCAGATGACAGAACAAGGAAGAATTGTCTCAAGTTGCAGTGGGGGAGGTTTAGGTTGGATATTAGGAAAACTTTTTCACTAGGAGGGTGGAGAAGCACTGGAATGGGTTACCTAGGGAGGTGGTGGAATCTCCTTCCTTTGAGGTTTTTAAGGTCAGGCTTGACAAAGCTGGCTGGGATGATTTAGTTGGGGATTGGTCCTGCTTTGAGCAGGGGGTTGGACTAGATGACCTCCTGAGGTCCCTTCCAACCCTGATATTCTATGATTCTATGACTCTGTGAAGATCTGCTCTGGCCCTGACACAGGGCTCTGTCTAACTAGCACAACCTGCTGAGCATCCCAGGGACTTGTGACAAAAAGAGAAGCAGGGGGGAGGGATAGCTCAGTGGTTTGAGCATTGGCCTGCTAAACCCAGGGTTGTGAGTTCAATCTTTGAGGGGGCCATTTAGGGATTTGGGGCAAAAATTGGGGATTGGACCTGCCTTGAGCAGGGGGTTGGACTAGATGACCTCCTGAGGACCCTTCCAACCCTGTGTGACAAAACTCTGTCCTTGCCTCCGTGGGTCCTGCGTTTCCTGGTGGATTTCGCTAGCCTCAGAGGCTCACCATGACCCTGCACATAACCCTTCTCTCTCTAGAGACAAGGGTCACAGTCTACTGAGCCATTTTCATCATAAGCCAGCGAGGGAGGTGAGGAGAAATTATCCTTCCTTGCACAGTCTCTGTTGTCTCCCCATCTCAGTGATTAATCAGGGGGCAAAGGTGGGGAGGGGGGGAACCCCGGGCCCACCCTCTACTCCAGGCTCCAGCCCAGGGACCCTAATAGTATAAGCTATGCTAGTTGACCTTTAAGAAACATAACATGTACAATTCCCTGGGCTACTTCCCCCACAGCAGCCCTCACTTCCTCAAGCTCCACTTCACCCTTACCTCAGGGCCTCCTTCCTTGTGCTTGATATGGTGTGTACTACTCAGTCTCTCCAACAGTGCAACTTCCTCCCACAGCTCCTGACATGCACACCCACCTGACTAACTGGGGGGCTTTTAACTAGTTTCAGCCAGCCCCTGATTGGCTTCAGGTGTCCCAATCAACCTAGCATTCTCCCTACCTTCTGGAAAGTTCTTAATTGGCCCCAGGTGTCTTAATTGACCTGGAGCAGCTGCCATTTCACTTATCCTGGTACCAGGGATTTGTTTAGCCTGGAGCTAATATATCTCTCTCCCACTACTTTTCTATCACCATCTGGCCTTGCCCCATCACATATCCCCTCTGCTCAACACCATAGAGTTGGGCAACTTGGGACGCCAGGCAGTATGCTCGTGACAGACCATCAGCTTTGCCATGGTGGCATCCAGCCCTGTGCTGTATGTGGAACTGGAATGGTTGGAGGGATAAGAACCACCTGGTAACCCTTGAATTCTTTTCCTTATTCTGCTGCATCCACTGGAGGGGTGCATGGTCCATCACAAGAGTAATTCACCAGCCTAAGAGGTAATAACACAGTGTCTCCATAGCCCATTTGACAGCAAGGCATTCTCTCTCAACTACTGCGTATTTCTGTTCTCTTGGGAGAAGCTTTCTGCTTAGGTAGAGGATCGGGTGTTCCTCTTCTCCCACCATTTGCGACAGAACTGCCCCCAACTCCACCTCGGAAGTGTCTGTTTGTAAAATAAATTCCCTGTTAAAGTCTGGGACTATGAGTATGGGGTCATTACAGAGGGCCGTCTGACGGTCTGTAAATGCCCCCTCTGCTGCGTTGGCGAAGTGGGGAATAAAACGTTGGTAGAAGCCTATGACACCTAGGAATGCACGGACCTGCTTCTTTTGGGTCGGCCGGGGCCAGTTTTGAATTGCCTCTAGCTTATTCGTCAGGGGCTTCACTATGCCCCTTCCCACAATATATCCCAGGTACCTAGCCTCTGCTAGCCCTAGGGCGCATTTAGCAGGATTAGCAGTGAGGCCAGCCCGCCTTAAGGTGTGCAGTACTGCCTCAACTTTCTCCAAGGGGTTCCCCAGTCTGGCGTATGGATGATGATATCGTCTAGGTATGCAGCTGCTTAACTAGTATGGGGGCGCAGCAGCTTATCCATGAGGCGCTGGAATGTGGCTGGGGCCCCATGTAGCCCAAAAGGGAGGACACTGTACTGGAATAGCCCATCCAGGGTGGAGAATGCTGTCTTTTCTTTAGCTTCCTTGCTCAGAGGAATCTGCCAGTACCCTTTTGTCAGATCCAGTGTAGTCAAGAATCGGGCACTACCCAGTCAGTCAACCAGTTCGTCGATGCGTGGTAGGGGGTAGGCATCAAACTGGGATATTTCATTCAGTCGGCGAAAGTCATTGCCGAGTCTCGTGGTACCGTCAGGTTTAGGCACTAGAACAATGGGACTGGCCCACTGACTGTAAGACTCTTCAATAACCCCTAATTCTAACATTTTCTTTACTTCGGCCTTGATTTCTTCTCTTTTGGCTGCTGGGATTCGGTAGGGTCTCAATGTTACCTTGGCTCTGGGGATCGTGTGGATATGGTGATAGGTCTCAGTCATCCGCCCTGGTTTTGTAGAGAACACATCTCGGTTGCGATTAATCATGTCGGCTGCTTCTTTTGGATCGGCGTCAAGTCGGATGATATCTTCACTTGCTCATGTAAGTTATCCTCCTGGGGAAGGGTCTCCTGCATGACTAAGCATGCCTCTCCATCATGTCAAGGTTTTAGAAGATTGATGTGGTAAATTTGCTCCGATTTCTGGCAGCCTGGCTGCCACATCTTATAGTTCACCTCTCCCATGGCTTCGATTATTTCGTAGGGTCTCTGCCACTGGGCCAACAGTTTACTTTCTGCTGTGGGCACCAGTATCATCACCCTATCCCCTGGTTGGAACCGTCGAAGCTTCACTTGGTGGTTATAATGGGTACGTTGGGTCTCCTGTGCTCTCTCCAAGTGTTCCCGTACAGTGGGCGTAACTCGGGCTATCCGATCTTTCACCTGCAGTACATGTTCAACTATGTTCCTTCTGGGATTTGGCTCCTCTTCCCAGGCTTCTCTGGCTATATCCAGTATGCCCCGAGGGTGGCGCCTATATAGTAGTTTGAATGGAGAGAAACCCGTGGAGGCTTGCGGAACCTCCCAGATAGCGAACATGAGGTAAGGCAATAGGGTATTGAAGTGTTCATGCAGTGTTCATGCACCTGGAAACAGTCAGGGCACACCCTGACTGTTGTGTAGGAGCAATGCACACATTGCTCTGTTCTGTCCAAGGACATGGACCATGAAAACATGGACCATCTGGGAAGTCAAAATAAGGACATTAGCCGTGGGAAGCTTCCTCGGCCGAAGCTCAAGGCCTGAGAATAAAGATTGTAGTAGATAGAGGCTAGTAAATAGGAATATTAATCAAAGTCATATTATTTCCTTTGTTGATGCCTTTTGCGGTCGGTTGGGGTATGTGATGCGCAGGGGGGGAGAGAAATAAAAGAGGTGGAAAAGCTGACAGGGGCGATCCCATCAGCAGACCAGCCTGCTTGCTTGCTAAAAGCCGTGTCCTGTCTTGTATTGAACTGCCACAGGGTATCCCAATCTTTCCCATTCCAGCTCACCACTTTCCTGATCATGGCCTTGAGGGTCCTATTGAACCTTTCCACAAGGCCGTCTGTTTGTGGGTGGTATACAGAGGTCCATCGGGCTTGTGCATGGAGCAATGAACAGAGATCTTTCATCAACTTGGACATGAAAGGTGTCCTTTGATCAGTCAATATCTCCTTGGGTAGCCCAACCCAGGCAAAGATCTGTACTGGCTCCTTAGCTATTGTCTTGGAAGCTGAGTTGCGCAGGGGAACAGCTTCCGGGTACCAGGTTGCATAGTCCAGTACAACAAGCACATGTTGGTGGCCCCAAGCTGTCTTCTCTAGGGGCCCTACCAGATCCATGGCTATCCATTCGAAAGAAACCTCTATTATTGGAAGAGGTATCAAAGGAGCTTGCAAGTGCGGGTGAGGGCTGTGTAACTGACACTCCGGACAAGAAGTGCAGTATCGCCGGACATCTTCATGTCCTCCTGGCCAGAAGAACCTGCGCAGGATCCATGCCTGGGTTTTCTCTACCCTTAGGTGTCCTCCAAACAGGCGACTGTGGGCAAGACTCAGTGTGGCTTTTTGAAGTTTTCGTGGCACCAGAAGTTGTTGTATCTCTTGCTCCTACATTTGCACCACGCGATACAGGAGATCTTTCTTCACTATAAAGTAAGGTCCAGGACCCCGGACCTTCCCATCCACGAGTATCCCATCGATCTCGGCCACCTCTTTCCTGGCATTATCATATCTGGGGTCCTCCGCCTGGTCCCGCCCAAAAGTCTCTCTCCCGGGACTAACCTGCCCAAGCTCCCAGTGGCCAGCTTCTGCTTTTTCCAATGGCTCGCAGCCATCATGGCTGGGGGCAGCTTCTGGCTCACCTTCTGTGGTGGAAATTTCTCTGTTGGCTGCTCGCGTCTATCTGCGTACTAGCGAGGTCTTCTGGCTCTGGGTCAGGATCTGGGTTCCCAAGGCCTTCGCGGCCTTCCTCTCTTTTTTTGTCTTCTGGGTCTTTCAGGGGACTGAGAACAGATCCTGAGAAATCTCAGCGAACATCGGGGGTTATCATTCCCCCGGTGACGAGTCGCTGTCCTCAGGGTCCCTGCCTCCCTCCAGCCTCTCCGGGGGGAGTAAATTATCAAACCCTGGATAGTCCCTCCCAATGACTGCAGGATATGGGAGTTTAGGAACTATGCCCACGGTCACCTCAATGGGGTTTCCCTGAACCTCTGTCTCCACTGGGATGGTGGGGTAATGGCTCACGGCCCCATGCATGCACGTCACTGCTACGCGTTTGGCTCATAGCAGCTGACTACTTTTTACCAGCTTACCCGGTATGAGGGTGATAGCACTCCCAGAGTCCACAAGGGCTGTAGTCTGTGCTCCATTTATCCTCTCTGGCCTGGTGTAATTATGCGGGACTAATGCGACCCCCGCGAGGTGGATAAGGGAGCATGGGACCTCCCAATCCCCCAAGTTACATTGCTTAGGCTCCTCGGTGCTAGGACACTGTGCTGCTATGTGTCCCCACTCCCAACATGCATAACATCTATAATTGCTTTTAATCACTCCCCTATCCCGGGGGTTAGGGAGTTTAGACCTGAGGTTCCCCCCACTCAGGCGAATTCCTTCCTTCTGGGGTTCCCGCTGGTTTTCGGGCCCCCCCCTTCTTCCACCTAGGACTACCCGGGGGTTTGGCTGCCCAACCTTCCAGGGTTGGGGTCGGGTGCTTGCTTCGAAAGGGGCCTTCCTTGGGTAGTTGGGTCAGTTCCCTGGCTGTCATCCATCTTTCTACCAGTGTGATCATCTCGTCGTACGTGGACAGATCGTTCTGGCTTACCGATTTGCAGAGATCTGGCGGCAGTCCCCGCATGTAATGGTCTATGACCAGGGTCTCCAAAATCTCCTCTGGCCTGCACACCTCGGGCTGTAACCACTTCCGTGCGAGGTGTATGAGGTCAAATAGCTGGGACCTCGGGGGTTTGTTCTCCTGGTATTTCCACTCATGGAACTTTTGGGCCCTTACTGCTGCTGTTACCCTTGATCGTGCTAGGATCTCTGCCTTCAAACAGGTATAAGTCAGTGGCATCCATGGCAGGCAAGTCAAAGTAGGCCTTCTGGGCCACACAAAAAAGGGGCGAGAATGCTGGCCCAGTGCTCCTGGGCCACACCTCTTGCTGAGCAGTCCTTTCGAATGAGAGGAGATATGCCTCTACGTCATCTCCTGACATCATCTTTGGCAGACAACCAGTGGCCCTCAGGGTTCATGTCCCGTCGGACCCCCGGGCCTGGGTGGTGAGGATCTTCAGCTGGTCCACCACCTCTCTCAAGAGGGCACGATCTTGGGTCACCTGGGTCATCAATAATTGATTGGTTTCCTGCTGCAGCTGCATAGATTCCTGTTGTGCCATTGCCTGAACCTGGGTGGCCTCCTGCTGGGCTGCCGTGGCTTGTACCAGAGCTCTTACCACCTCCTCCATTGTGGTACAAAGCAAACAAACAAACCAAAACAAAAAAAAATCCAAAACCCCAGTGCACTTTTTTTTAAAAAACCTCTTTCTTCTGCCACGCTGTGTACGAAATCCCACTTCTGACACCACTTGTGACAAAGCTCTGTCCTTGCCTCCATGGGTCCCACGTTTCCTGGCGGATTTCGCTAGCCTCAGAGGCTCATCATGACCCTGCACATAACCCTTCTCTCTCTAGAGACAAGGGTCACAGTCTACTGAGCCATTTTCATCATAAGCCAGCGAGGGAGGTGAGGAGAAGTTATCCTTCCTTGCACAGTCTCTGTTGTCTCCCAGTCTCAGTGATTAATCAGGAGGCAAAGGTGGGGAGGGGGGGAACCCCGGGCCCACCCTCTACTCCAGGCTCCAGCCCAGGGACCCTAATAGTATAAGCTATGCTAGCTGACCTTTTAGAAATATAACATGTACAATTTTCTGGGCTACTTCCCCCACAGCAGCCCTCACTTCCTCAAGCTCCACTTCACCCTTACCTCAGGGCCTCCTTCCTTGTGCTTGATATGGTGTGTACTACTCAGCCTCTCCAACAGTGCAACTTCCTCCCACAGCTCCTGACATGCACACCCACCTGACTAACTGGGGGGCTTTTAACTAGTTTCAGTCAGCCCCTGGTTGGCTTCAGGTGTCCCAATCAACCTAGCATTCTCCCTGCCTTCTGGAAAGTTCTTAATTGGCCCCAGGTGTCTTAATTGACCTGGAGCAGCTGCCATTTCACTTATCCTGGTACCAGGGATTTGTTTAGCCTGGAGCTAATATATCTCTCTTCCACTACTTTTCTATCACCATCTGGCCTTGCCCCGTCACACCTGATATTCTATGATTCAATGAAAGCTCAGGGGACAGTGTAAAGATGAACAGGGGAGACCTGCTGGGATGGAAAAATGAGTGTAAGATTCCCAAACTGGGGGGAACCGACAGTTAATCAGCAATGGACTTCCAGTTGCATTTCTCAATGCAAATACTTCTACAAACAAAACAGTGGGGCCATAGGACTTGATAGTCAGAGGCTGACGCCAAACTGGTGTCATGCAGGTGCCCAGGGCTGGGTTAAGGTTATGAGGGCTAATGGGAGGGAAGGGCCTAAGGGTATGTCTACACTACGGAATAAGGTCAAATTTATAGAAGTCGATTTTTTAGAAATCGGTTTTATATATTCGAGTGTGTGTGTCCCCACAGAAAATGCTCTAAGTGCATTAACTCGGCAGAGTGCTTCCACAGTACCGAGGCTAGAGTTGACTTCCGGAGCATTGCACTGTGGATAGCTATCCCACAGTTCCCGCAGTCTCTGCTGCCCATTGGAATTCTGGGTTGAGATCCCAATGCCTGATGGGGCTAAAACATTGTCGCGGGTGGTTCTGGGTACATATCGTCAGGCCCCCGTTCTCTCCCTCCCTCCGTGAAAGCAAGGGCAGACAATCGTTTCGCGCCTTTTTTCCTAAGTTACCTGTGCAGACGCCATACCACGGCAAGCATGGAGCCCGCTCAGGTAACCGTCACCCTATGTCTCCTGGGTGCTGGCAGATGCGGTACGGCATTGCTACACAGTAGCAGCAACCCCTTGCCTTGTGGCAGCAGACGGTACAGTACGACTGGTAGCCGTTCTCATAGTGTCCGAGGTGCTCCTAGCCACGTCGGCCACGAGCGCCTGGGCAGACATGAGCGCAGGGACTAAATTTGGAGTGACTTGACCAGGTCATTCTCTTTAGTCCTGCAGTCAGTCCTATTGAACCATCTTATGGTGAGCAGGCAGGCGATACGGGTTGCTAGCAGTCGTACTGTACCATCTTCTGCCGAGCAGCCATGAGATGTGGATGGCATGCAGTCCTTCTGCACCGTCTGCTGCCAGCCAAAGATGTAAAAGATAGATGGAGTGGATCAAAACAAGAAATAGACCAGATTTGTTCTGTATTCATTTGCTTCCCCCCCTCCCCCATCTAGGGGACTCATTCTTCTAGGTCACACAGCAGTCACTCACAGAGAAGGTGCAGCGAGGTAAATCTAGCCATGTATCAATCAGAGGCCAGGCTAACCTTGTTCCAATAAGAACAATAACTTAGGTGCACCATTTCTTATTGAAACCCTCCGTGAAGTCCTGCCTGAAATACTCCTTGCTGTAAAGACACCCCCTTTGTTGTTTTTAGCTCCCTGAAGCCAACCCTGTAAGCCTTGTCCTCAGTCGCCCCTCCCTGCGTCAGAGCAACGGCAAACAATCGTGCATCTGAGATTGCTGTCCAGAGCGGTCACAATGGAGCACTCTGGGATAGCTCCTGGAGGCCAATACCGTCTAATTGTGTCCACAGTACCCCAAATTCGAGCCGGCAAGGCCGATTTGAGCGCTAATCCACTTGTCAGGGGTGGAGTAATGAAATCGATTTTAAGAGCCCTTTAAGTCGAAATAAAGGGCTTCATCATGTGGACGGGTGCAGGTTTACATCGATTTAATGCTGCTAAATTCGACCTAAAGTCCTAGTGTAGACCAGGGCTAAGTATGCATGACATATTGCAAAAGAAATTAAGAAGTCATCAAACATTTCTCTACATATGTCTTTACATATTATTTATTTATATAAAATTAACAAGTTTATTCTACTCTTGCGACGCTCAATTCTCCAAACAGATGCTTCTGAGTAAGAGGTAGCACAAGGGATGCTCCACTGTCCTTCTCTTAGGCCTCCTTCCTGTGAGGTAGTGGAGTGCTCGTCTGTATGAGGGTGATCACTGCAACACTGCTCACCTCTTTCCACCTTATGCGTCTACCCTCAGCTTTCTACAAGGCACAGTGCAAAGTCAAGCCCTGCAAGTGTTCCCCCCAAACTACTGCCTCTACATCACATCTCACTCTGACTGCAGCCTGGGAGGCAGCCAGCTTTTATTATGTAAAAGAAAACCTCAGCTGTCCCCAGCCGTGCCCCCCTGCCTGACCTAAAAAATAGGAGGGCCTAGGCTATAGCCTTATTAGCGTAGTGGTTAACCCAGTCCTGCAGGCACCTAACCTTGCAGACTAAGGTGGAGAGCACCTACAGTACCATGGGTGGCCCTGAAGGGGGCACTGAAGAGTAGCCCCACTTCCCACACCACCTTATGACCAATGGGCCTTGGGTTCTTAGTGCTCAGTGTGCCCACCTAGTGGCTGGGAGCACAAACAGACAAACACTAGGACCTCTCAGCCACTACATTTTGTAAGTACATGAAATCAAGGTCCAACAGATAAGGATAAACAAACAACAGAGGGAAAAAGGCAGAAACCCAGGACAAAAGAGAATTGGGGGAGCAAGAGAATCAGTGGTAACGAATTAAAGGGGTAACTGATCCCATAGCAACAATTACACATTGCCTCCTTGAATTACTCAAAAGCCCACAACTCAGCCATAACAACAAGAATGCCCCTAAAGCCTCCCCTCAGCCTCACCTGGCTGTGGAGATGGAGGTCAATGTAAAGGTCTGGCATCCCTCGCTGGGAAGTGGGAAGCTCTCCTTTCTGCCAGCCTCAAGCCCTGGCCATCTCTCAGGGTCTCCTTTGTGGAGCAGCATTCTCCTAGCTGTCCCTGGCTTCCAGCCAGTGCTGTAAGTAGAAATAATTTCTTGCTGGGACACTCATAGGAGGGACACAAGGGAGGGCATGTGACCTCCCCACATGACCCTGCATGTGATTCCTCCCCACCCCACCCCCAGCCCAGGGCCCCCACACTCTCCCCGTCCCCTCCGATACTCCCCTTACCTGTCCAAGATTTGACTAAAATGATGCTTTGGGCCCCTGGTGCCACCTGTACTTCCAGGTGTCACTGAGGATCCAGCAGCACCCCAAATTGAAAACTTCTTAAATGAAAGAAGGATGGGAAGGACAATCACTCCCCTTTCCCTTAACACACTATCAGTGCCTCCCTTATGTCCAAACTAAGCTTCTGCCAGCTTACCTTTATCTAAGTATTGCTCTCTACCAGGCACTAGGAAAGCAAAGACGCTGAGCCATCTGGGTTTGGTGGAAAAGAGGCATAGAACTGTGTGTGCCATGTGCATCTTGATAGAACTACAGCCCAAATTGTTTTCTTATTTTCTTCAGCATGACATACAGGAGGGGCATTCAAAATCAGCCTGGCAGAACATGCATGAGGAATGTCTCTGGACAGATTAACAATGGATCAAAATCACATACGCTGATCTCTTGGGGCCAAATCCAGTTCCCATTGAGATCGAAATAAGTTTTGCTATTGAGTTCAATGGGAACAGACTTTGACATTTGGAGAGGAAAGAACAAAACCACTCAAGCAAGGGCTATGTTGCTTATACCACAGGTATCAAATGCTGCTGATTCATGTGAGAAAGTCAGCAGACATCTGATCTTTGTCCATTGCAAGGGAGAAATCAGCAATCAATGAGGCTAGAACAGTCTCTGTACCATATCCAACTCATAAGTCCATCTGCAAAGCATCAAGGAAATATGAAGGCTCCAGATTACCTTCAAGTCCTCAGTCCCTTGGTTAGAATGCTCCCATTAGTATGTGTTCATAGTCCACAGGGTAGAGCAGGAAAGAGGTCAAAGCAGGAAAGAGGCAAAATGGAGATATTTCCAGGCAGGGGCCTTTTAGCTTCTGCAAAGTGCCAAGTAAAGGGAAATCTGTTCTTACTGTGAAAGATGGTGTTTGCAGTCACATTGGCAAGTTAAATGTCCATCACCCCCACCCATATTCTAGTTAGAACATTCACAGGAAAAGTCCATTAAATGTAGACAGGCATGTTTCAGGGTCCATTGTGGCTAAGTGTTCCTTAATGGGCCTTTCAACTTGACTTGTCCCTTCATGTGCTGGCTAAATACTTTTGTGGGCATTACCACAGGAGCAAACATGTGGTAAACATAGCTAATATTCATAACTTCAGATACCAAGATGAATATACATGCATAGAAATAGCATAATCATAAGTACCAGCTATTTCACCTACATGACTATTCCCAAAAGAGATTCTGAAAAATCACATCACGTATCTGAGACCCTCTGTGCCAGCACCATGCCCCACTGGAGTTTTGTTATCTGTTATCACAGAATCATAGAATATCAGGGTTGGAAGGGACCTCAGGAGGTCATCTAGTCCAACCCCCTGCTCAAAGCAGGACCAATCCCCAACTAAATCATCCCAGCCAGGGTTTTGTCAAGCCTGACCTTAAAAACCTCAAAGGAAGGAGATTCCACAACCTCCCTAGGTAACGCATTCCAGTGCTTCACCACCCTCCTAGCGAAGAAGTTTTTCCTAATATCCAACCTAAACCTCCCCCACTGCAACTTGAAACCATTACTCCTCGTTCTGTCATCTGCTACCACTGAGAATAGTCTAGAGCCATCCTCTTAGTCTAGAGCCATCATCAAGTTGCAGTGGGGGAGGTTTAGATTGGATATTAGGAAAAACTTTTTCACTAAGAGGGTGGTGAAACACTGGAATGCGTTACCTAGGGAGGTGGTAGAATCTCCTTCCTTAGAGGTTTTTAAGGTCAGGCTTGACAAAGCCCTGGCTGGGATGATTTAACTGGGAATTGGTCCTGCTTTGAGCAGGGGGTTGGACTAGATGACCTTCTGGGGTCCCTTCCAACCCTGATATTCTATGATTCTATGATTCTATGATTCTTTGGAACCCCCTTTCAGGTAGTTGAAAGCAGCTATCAAATCCCCCCTCATTCTTCTCTTCTGCAGACTAAACAATCTCAGTTCCCTCAGTCTCTCCTCATAATTCATGTGTTCTAGTCCCCTAATAATTTTTGTTGCCCTTCGCTGGACGTTTTCCAATTTTTCCACATCTGTCTTGCAGTTTGGGGCCCAAAACTGGACACAGTACTCCAGATGAGGCCTCACCAATGTCGAATAGAGGGGAACAATCCCATCCCTCAATCCACTGGCAATGCCCCTACTTATACAGCCCAAGATGCTGTTAGCCTTCTTGGCAACAAGGGCACACTGTTGACTCATATCCAGCTTCTCATCCACTGTAACCCCTAGGTCCTTTTCTGCAGAACTGCTGCCTAGCCATTCGGTCCCTAGTCTGTAGCGATGCATGGGATTCTTCCATCCTAAGTGCAGGACTCTGCACTTGTCCTTGTTGAACTTGATCAGATTTCTTTTGCCCCAATCTTCTAATTTGTCTAGTCCCCCTGTATCCTTTCCCTACCCTTCAGTGTATCTACCACTCTTCCATGTTTAGTGTCATCTGCAAACTTGCTGAGGGTGCAATCCACACCATCCTCCAGATCATTAATGAAGATATTGAACAAAACCAGCCCCAGGACCAACCCATGGGGCACTCCGCTTGATACCAGCTGCCAACTAGACATGGAGCCATTGATCACTACCTGTTGAGCCCGACAATCTAGCCAGCTTTCTATCCACCTTATAGTCCATTCATTCAGCCCATACTTTTTTAACTTGCTGGCAAGAATACTGTGGGAGACCATATCAAAAGCTTTGCTAAAGTCAAGGAATAACACGTTCACTGCTTTTCCCTCATCCGCAGAGCCAGTTATCTCATCATAGAAGGCAATAGATTAGTCAGGCGTGACTTGTCCTTGGTGAATCCATGCTGACTGTTCCTTTCCTCTCCTCCAAGTGCTTCAGAATTGATTCCTTGAGGCCCTGCTCCATGATTTTTCCATGGACTGAGGTGAGGCTGACTGGCCTGTAGTTCCCTGGATCCCCCTTCTTCCCTTTTTTAAAGATGGACTCTACATTAGCCTTTTTCCAGTCGTCCGGGACGTCCCCCGATCGCCATGAATTTTGAAAGATAATGGCCAATGGCTCTGCAATCACATCCGCCAACTCCTTTAGCACTCTCGGATGCAGTGCATCCGGCCCCATGAACTTGTGCTTGTCCAGCTTTTCTAAATAGTCTTGAACCACTTCTTTCTCCACAGAGGGCTGGTCACCTCCTCCCCATGCTGTGCTGCCCAGTGCAGCAGTCTGGGAGCTGACCTTGTTCGTGAAGACAGAGGCAAAAAAAGCAGTGAGTACATTAGCTTTTTCCACATCCTCTGTCACTAGGTTGCCTCCCTCATTCAGTAAGGGGCCCACACTTTCCTTGGCTTTCTTCTTGTTGCTAACATACCTGAAGAAACCCTTCTTGTTACTCTTAACATCTCTTGCTAGCTGCAACTCCAGGTGTGATTTGGCCTTCCTGATTTCTCTCCTGCATGCCTGAGCAATATTTTTATACTCCTCCCTGGTCATTTGTCCAATCTTCCCCTTCTTGTAAGCTTCTTTATTGTGTTTAAAATCAGCAAGGATTTCACTGTTGAGCCAAGCTTGTCACCTGCCATATTTACTATTCTTTCTACACATCGGGATGGTTTGTCCCTGTAACCTCCATAAGGATTCTTTAAAATACAGCCAGCTCTCCTGGACTCCTTTCCCCCTCATGTTATTCTCCCAGGGGATCCTGCCCATCAGTTCCCTGAGGGAGTCAAAGTCTGCTTTTCTGAAGTCCAGGGTCCGTATTCTGTTGCTCTCCTTTCTTCTTTGTGTCAGGATCCTGAACTCGACCATCTCATGGTCATTGCCTCCCAGGTGCCCATCTACTTTTGCTTCCCTTACTAATTCTTCCTGGTCTGTGAGCAGCAGGTCAAGAAGAGTTCTGTCCTTGGTTGGTTCCTCCAGCACTTGCACCAGGAAATTGTCCCCTACGCTTTCCAAAAACTTCTTGGATTGTCTGTGCACCGCTGTATTACTCTCCCAGCAGATATCAGGAAAATTAAAGTCACCCATGAGAACCAGGGCCTGTGATCTAGTCCTTCTGTTAGCTGCTGGAAGAAAGCCTCGTCCACCTCATCCCCCTGGTCTGGTGGTCTATAGCAGACTCCCACCACAACTTCACCCTTGTTGCTCACACTTTAAAACTTAATCCAGAGACTCTCAGGTTTTTCTGCAGTTTCATACCGGAGCTCTGAGCAGTCATACTGCTCTCTTACATACAGTGCAAGTCCCCCACCTCTTCTTCCCTGCCTGTTCTTCCTGAACAGTTTATATCCATCCATGACAGTGCTCCAGTCATGGGAGTTATCCCACCAAGTCTCTGTTATTCCAATCACATAATGATTCCTTGACTGTGCCAGGACTTCCAAATCTCCCTGCTTGTTTCCCAGGCTTCTTGCATTTGTGTATAGGCACTTAAGGTAACCTGCTGATCGTCCTGCTTTCTCAGTATGAGGCAGGAGCCCTGCCCTCTCCTGCTTCCTCCCAGTATCCCAATTCCCCACTTACCTCAGGGCTTTGGTCTCCTTCCCCTGGTGAACCTAGTTTAAAGCCCTCCTCATTCGGTTAGCCAGCCTGCTTGTGAAGATGTTCTTCCCTCTCTTCGTTAGGTGGAGCCCGTCTCTGCCTAGCACTCCTCCTTCTTGGAACACCATCCTATGGTCAAAGAATCCAAAGCCTTCTCTCCAGCACCACCTGCGTAGCCATTCGTTGAGTTCCATGATTCGACAGTCTCTACCCAGGCCTTTTCCTTCCACAGGGAGGATGGACGAGAACACCACTTGTGTCTCAAACTCCTTTATCCTTCTTCCCAGAGCCGCGTAGTCTGCAGTGATCCACTCAAGGTCACTCTTGGCAGTATCATTGGTGCCCACGTGGAGAAGCAGGAAGGGGTAGCGATCCGAGAGCTTGATGAGTCTTGGCAGTCTCTCTGTCACATTGTGAATCCTAGCTCCTGGCAAGCAGCAGACTTCTCAGTTTTCCTGGTCGGGGCGGCAGATAGATGACTCAGTCCCCCTGAGGAGGGAATCCGCGATCACCACCACCACCCTCCTCCTTCTCTTGGTAGCGGTGGTCGTGGAACTCCATTCCCTAAGACAGTGCATCTCATGCCTTCCAATCGGTGGAATCTTCTTCTGCTCCCTTCCCTCAGATGTATCATCTAGTCCATTCTCCAGTACCTGTGGAGAGAAAATGAAAACGGTTGCTTACCTGTATCTGCATTGCTGGTACATGAATGCTCTCCTTTCTTCTTCTGAAGGTCACATGCTGCCAAATTTCTTCACCGTCCTTCTGTCCCTGCTGTGCAGCCTGCTCTGAATCTTCAGAATGTTGTGCCCATAGAAGCATATCCTGACGTCTGTCCAGGAAAACTTCAGTTTCTCTTTTGCAACGCAGGGTCGATACCTGTTGCTTCAGACGTTGAACCTTCTCTTCCAATATGGAGACCAGCTTGCACTGGTACAAAGTAGCTTCTGTCCTGTGGAAGAAAGACAGACATGGCACATCCAGTGCAGGTCACAACAGCTGAATGCTCCCCATCCATATTACCTTCCTTCTACGAGCTTCCTCTGGTGCTGTAGTAACTACTCAGAGAAGCTGGCAAGATGAAAGCCTCAGTGGGCTCTCCCCAGGCAACTGTTAGCCTCTCCATTGTTCGCCGCTCAGCTGGTTTGCAGCTGACTGGCTTTTTAAAACTGTCAGGCCCACTCAAGGCTGTTATGTAACAACAGAGATGGAGCCAGTGACATAACTCGGTTTAACCTAAAAGGGCAAGGTTAATTTTTAGCTGTTCAGGCATGACTGCACTTTTAGTCAGTGAGGGCAGACTGGCTGGCACACGTTCAGGATAATGGGCTTCATAGAATCATAGAATATCAGGGTTGGAAGGGACCTCAGGAGGTCATCTAGTCCAACCCCCTGCTCAAAGCAGGACCGATCCCCAATTAAATCATCCCAGCCAGGGCTTTGTCAAGGCTGACCTTAAAAACTTCTAAGGAAGGAGATTCCACCACCTCCCTAGGTAATGCATTCCAGTGCTTCACCACCCTCCTAGTGAAAAAGTTTTTTCTAATATCCAACCTAAATCTCCCCCACTGCAACTTGAGACCCTTACTCCTTGTTCTGTCATCTGCTACCACTGAGAACGGTCTAGATCCATCCTCTTTGGAACCCCCTTTCAGGTAGTTGAAAGCAGCTATCAAATCCCCCCTCATTCTTCTCTTCCGTAGACTAAACATCCTCAGTTCCCTCAGCCTCTCCTCATAAGTCATGTGTTCCAGTTCCCTAATAATTTTTGTTGCCCTCTGCTGGACTCTTTCCAATTTTTCCACATCCTTCTTGTAGTGTGGGGCCCAAAACTGGACACAGTACTCCAGATGAAGCCTCACCAGTGTCGAATAGAGGAGAACAATCATGTCCCTCGATCTGCTGGCAATGCCCCTACTTATACATCCCAAAATGCCATTGGCCTTCTTGGCAACAAGGGCACACTGTTGACTCATATCCAGCTTCTTGTCCACTGTAACCCCTAGGTCCTTTTCTGCAGAACTGCTGCCTAGCCATTCGGTCCCTAGTCTGTAGCGGTGCATTGGATTCTTCCGTCCTAAGTGCAGGACTCTGCACTTGTCCTTGTTGAACCTCATCAGATTTCTTTTGGCCGAATCCTCCAATTGGTCTAGGTCCCTCTGTATCCTATCCCTACCCTCCAGCGTATCTACCTCTCCTCCCAGTTTAGTGTCATCTGCAAACTTGCTGAGGGTGCAATCCACACCATCCTCCAGATCATTTATGAAGATATTGAACAAAACCGGCCCCAGGACCGACCCTTTGGGCATTCCACTTGATACTGGCTGCCAATTAGACATGGAGCCATTGATCACTACCTGTTGAGCCCGACAATCTAGCCAGCTTTCTATCCACCTTATAGTCCATTCATCTAGCCCATACTTCTTTAACTTGCTGGCAAGAATAATGTGGGAGACCATATCAAAAGCTTTGCTAAAGTCAAGGAACAGCACGTCCACTGCTTTCCCTTCATCCACAGAACCAGTTATCTCACCCTGGCCTGCTCTTCTCCGTCCCCTGCGGGGGGAAGGGTGAAGAAGCTTGGTCCTGCCGGCTGCTGCTTCAGGGCAGGCAAGGTCTCCCTTTCCCGTCTCTTCCCCTGCTGTGCTGGGGTCCTGCCCCTCCCCCTCTCCCTCCCTGCCGCTGATCAGCTGATGGCCCTGGTGAGGGAGGGGGAGAAGTGGAGCCGCAGCGCGCTCGCTGCTCCAGGGAGGAGGCAGAGAAGAGGTGGGGACGGGGCCTTGGGGAATGAGGGGTGGAATCAGGGCATATCCCCTCCAGCCCCCTGCCATGAGCCTCTCTGGGGAGGGGGCTGGAGACACCCCCATGACCCTAGCCCACATCCCACATCCCCAGCCCTCTGCCCTGACCCCTACACCCCACACTGCCCTGACCCTGGCACCCCCCATGACCCCAGCCTTGGCTCGAGCCCCCTCACACATCCCCAGCCCCCTGCCCTCACTCCTGCACCCCCCACACATACCCAGCCCCCCCACCCCATGCCCTGACTCTTGCACCTCCCACATTCTCGCCCCCACCCTGAGCACCAAACAGGAGCTCCCCTGTTCCTGCACCCCCACCCCACATTCCTACCTGCACCCCTTGCACCAAATGGGAGCTGCCCAGGTAAGCACTTCACACCCAAACCTCCTGCCCCAACCCTGAGCCTTCTCCCTCATTCTAGCTCCTGGCCAGACCCAACACCCCAACCCCCAGCCTGCTCCTTCACCCCCAGCCCTGTGCTCAGTGCAGAGAGAGAGGAAGAGAATGGGCTGGAACCAGGGAGAAAGTAGGTACCCACTCTGTGTGGGCAGGGCCGGGATCCTAGATCAGCAGCGGGCTGAGCGGGGCTGGCAGCTGGGACCCTGGCTGGCAGGAGCCAGTGGACAGAACCCCAGACCGGCAGCGGGCTGAATGGCAGCGAGCTGAGCCGCTCAGCCCACTGCCGGTCTGGGGTCCCGGCTGCCAGCCCCGCTCAGCCAGCTGCCGGTCTGGGGTTCTGGCTGCCAGTTCCTTGCCAGCCGGGGTCCTGACCACAGGCCCCGCTCAGCCTGCTGCTGGCCTAGGTGAACGGAACCCCAGGCTGGCGTGGGCTGAGCTGGCCAGGGGCATAAGGTCAGCATTTTAATTTAATTTTAAATGAAGCTTCTTAAACATTTTGAAAACCTTGTTTACTGTACATCCGACAATAGTTTAGTGATATAATATATAGACTTATAGAGCCAGACCTTCTAAAAAACGTTAAAATATATTACCGGCACGTGAACCCTTGAATTAAAGTGAATAAATGAAGACTCAGCACACCACTTCTGAAAGGTTGCCGACCCCTGATATATACAAACATCATCATGCTCACTTATTCAGTCTGTTTATATGGAATATGGGAGTTGGATGAATAGCCATTTCAACATATATATGACTTATTAAAAGACAAATTTTAAGTAGAACTGTATCCTAAACTGCATTATGATATTGTACCCAAATGTTGCATTTGAGTGGGAGATTCAACTTCCTTTATAGGAACAGAACAGACTCCTGAAACTCTTACCAAAAAAGTGGTCCATAGTCATTCAAATAGTCCCATTGTGTTCAATGGGATTGATTAAGTGATTAAGGGTTTACAGGATTAGGTTCCAAGTTTGTAAATTGTTCTAGATGAAACTGAAAATGCCTGAGCTGTCAGATCAGAAGGAGCGTCATTCGAATAAAGGTGGGCAGATGTGTGATAAGTCTTAGCTCCGTTGCTAAGATGAGGAACATATTTTCAGCAAAGTTCTTGGCAGACTTCTGAGGCAGATGGCTTAAGGTCATCAGTGTCTGGCATTATAATCTTCACTTATAGTTCTCTCACCCACAAAGCTGGAAAATGAGGCATTTGTTTTCTTTGTTTTGCTGCTCCAGTTCCAGTCAGCAAAATGCATGTTAGACTAGTTTGGCTGCAAAGAAGAATTCTGTGTACACTGGGGACAAAACCTGATTCCTGTCAGGCTGCAGAACTGGGCTGACATCAGAATCCATTTATCCTCTGGTCAGTGCAAGCAGAGTGATTCCTCTAATGATTTGGACTTGATGTGATGCAGTACGGATGTCATGGATAATTCAGACCAATGCGGAGAAACAGAATCAAAAACACTGTTTAAACACCTTCCCTCCCCAAACTCCCATCTTGAGGACTCCTGACCAATTTAACAGCACAATACATATGATAACAAACTTAAACAAAGCCTTTGTTTGTTTGTTAGTGTAGCGGGGTGACTACCCCGCTCCTGCCCTGAAGGGGTTAAAGCAGCCCTGGAGAGGGCTGTGAATGGGAAAAGCAGGCTGATTGGGAAAGCAGCCACAGCTGTGGCCAGCTTAATCAGGGTCCGGCTGGCCCTTATAAGAGGGCTGTGGGCCAGAAGTGAAGACAGATTCTCTCTCTGGATCTAGAGAGAGAGAAGGACCTGGCTGCTTGGGAAACTGAGAAGGGTACCTGGGGTGGGGTGGAGTGGTGCTGGGGAGCTCTAGCCTAGCAAAGCCCCAGGCTGCAGGCCTTGTCAAAGGCCTACAAAAGGGTACTCAGGCTGCAAAGGGGAAGCCCTTAGATAGACAGAGGTGGCTGGTCCAACCAGCCTTGCTGATGATGTGTGGTTGACAAACTGCAGTCTGCCCCAGGGAGCAGGGACTAGATGATGACTGGCAGTAGCCACTGAGCTAAGGTGGGGATAGAGGGTTGGGGGTTCCCCTGGATGGGGAGACCCTGACTGTGGATTGTTTCTGGGGGGCAGAACCCAGATGTAGAGCAGGCACCGGAGTATGGGAGGGACATGGGGGGCAAGCAGTGGGTGAGACACCAGCCAGCAGAGGGCACTCTGCTGTGGAAGTGCTGATTCCCTAGACAACCAGCAGGAGGTGCTGCACCGATGAGTCATCACCCCCACCTCAGTTAGCATATGTATTGTGCTGTTAAAGCCATATAAAGAATGAATGACCTCCCTAGCTGTGTTCTGCTCCTTTAAGGAGCAGAGTGCAGCCCCTTCTCCCCCTCCCCCCCGGAGGTGGGGGCTAGCCCAGAGTCTTTCTGGTACCCTGTACCTGCTAAAAATCTCTCCAGTATGCAGTACCGGCAAGAGTACTGCCCTACTTGCACTACTGCTTCCAGGGTGGGTGAGGGAGCTAGTCCGCTGAGGCCGAGAGAGAGAGAAAATAAAGTCTGGGAGCAATGCGGGAGTTGCAGCCCCCTTTAACCCAACTCCCTGCCGCCAGCTCACTCTCCACCAGAGCTGTCCCTCCTCCTCCCTGGGACTCCTTGTCACGTGCAGGCTCCCTGGGGCCAGCTCCAGCCCTAGTGCCTCCTCCTCTGCCACCCAAACATGAGGTCTGTCCAAGCGCACCCCTTAGCCTGCCGTTCCTTGCCCTGCTTGTCTATCAGGCGCCTGTTGCAGACCCGCAGGCTGGGTGTGTCTCAAGCAGGCAGCTACGGCAACAGTTCCATGCTCTGCTTCTGGGAACTCATCTGTGGGAGCTGCTTCTCCCAAGCCCCTGAGACTGTCAAGGGAGCTACCCCTATTTACACACATCCACTGAATGGCTGTGATCTGCCATTGAGGCAAGGGCTAAGGCACCCTGAGAAGTTAATCAAGCAAACTCCCATTCTCACCTAAGAGGCAGCACAATCAGGTAGATAGGATCCTAGCATGGAAGTCCGGAGACTTGTGTCCCAGTCCCAGCTCTGCTGCTGTATGATCCTTGGGCAAGTCTCTTTTCCCTCCCACCCTTTGTCCATGTAGATTAAGGTCTTCTGGGCAGAGAGTGTATGTGCATTGCCCAGCACCATCAGAGCCTCTTGCTACTACACAATAAGTGATACTGTTACCCTAATCCAGTCAGCTGCTCCTGGCTCAATTTGGTCCCTTCCATGTAGTTCTCTCTCTCTGAATCCCTACGTTGTTTCCCACAGCTGCGTGTTGTGCTGTTCTCTGTATTACACTGTCCTCCTGTCATTGATTGATCGGTGGCAGAACTGAGTGAAATTCAACCGTTTTTCATGCAGATCCCCTCTTAACATGCTTTAGATTTGGCCTGGTGCACTGAGCAGCTCTGCTGCCAATGATAATGGTGCTACATTTGCCACTTTCCAGCCCTCTGGTCCCAGACTTGTCAGCAGGTCAGAGAACTTCTAAAAATACCACTCCCAATGCACCATTGTCTCAGCCTCATGCATCTTTGCCTGGGGCTTGCTTCTCTGCAACAGCTGCTGCTGGCATGGGTCTCTCTCTGGCTTTCATCAGCTCTTGTCAGAAGAATTTAGGGCTTAAAGGGACAGAGCCAAACTTGAGCAACACAGTCATGTTTGCTTTGGACTGGCTGTCACACGACCCCATAGGATGCTTTATTGCTCATAAAGTTACCAACTGTCCTGCATTCAGAATGTCCCCATTGACTCCTCATTAACGATCTCTGACCAGTGTAGGCCTCTAGACAATGTACTTAATGTAGCACATGGTACATAAGGGATGTCTCTGTCCCAGGACTCCCATGGGCCAGATTCTCCATTGTGCCATTCCTCTGCTTGGCACAGGGGGCTTTAATCCAACCTAGTTCACCCCCTCTTTCGGTTCCTGCTCAGTCCCTAGCTCAACATAGAAAAATGCTGGCTTGTAAGGGCCAGACATCAAAAATAGCCACAGCATGCTGGACGTAGCTACCCCTTCCCACATTAAGAACTGCTGGGGGCAGGATGGAGTCCTTGCAGCCTCTCCACCACCTAGGGAACCCAGTGAAGCCAGCAGAATCCCACCAATGGGGAGAGGAAAGGGAACATGGGGAAAGTTGGGGATTGGTCCTGCTTTGAGCAGGGGGTTGGACTAGATGACCACCTGACCTAGCAGGCTTTGAGCAGGGGGTTGGACCTAGATGACCACAATTCAGCACTTACTGTGCTGACTCAGCTAAGTTAAAGCGTGTGAGGAAAATGTGCCAGACTTAGCTATTGTATCATAGAATATCAGGGTTGGAATGGCCCTCAAGAGGTCACCTAGTCCAGCCCTCCTATGCTGCAGCAGGATTGAGTCTATGCAGACCATCTTTTTATCTGTTTTTTTTGTCTTCCCTCCTTCTCCTCCCTCTGCCACCCCTGATGCTCCACGGGAGTCTAAAATCCGCTCCTGTCAGTGCCTCATGGGTGTGGCTCCCAAATGTGTGGGTGGTTTCCATACACAGGTGATAGCGGGTGTCAAAACCAACTCCACCAGGAACCGACTTAATTGTCCCCTTGTGTGGCCAGGCTCAACTGAGTTGAAAAATGTTTTAACAAAGCTCCATGACACAGCCCCTCTGCAGGCATTATGGTTCCTGGCAGGGAAGGAAGACAATGCATCTGCAGCGGGGAATGATGGTGCAGTACCTGAAAAAGAGGTTATTTAACCACTAAGGCTACATCTACACAGGGATAAAAAAACCTATGGCTGACCCAGGTCAGCTGACTCAGACTCGCAGGGCTTGGGCTGCGGGGCTAAACATCTGTCTCAGTCTCTCTGGGACCTGTGAGGAGGAAGGTTCCAAACCCCAGGCTCCAGTATGAGCCAGAACATCTACACAGCGATTTTTAGCCCCAGAGCCTGAGTGTCTCAGTTAGCTGACCCGGGCCAGTCATAGGCATACTATGGGTCTCTGTTCCCTGTGTAGACGTACTATAAAATGTTCGCACCCAACTAATGGAAAGGGACAATCCAGAGCCGCCTGACACCAGTTTTAAATACCGCAGCAGAAAATAAGTGACCCCATTCAGTAATTGATGTTCCTCAGTAGAATCACTTTGAAATTCTACCTGCTTGTGCTCCAGAAAGGTCTTTGCTTTTACAGAGAATTTTTCTTTCCTTTCCCTTTGCTATTCCCAGGTCTCAGACTGCATGGTTTACCCTGGTTAAAATGCTTCTTTGCCCCAAGAACATTGGGATAGTACTGGAAGGGAAGTTATCTAGCTAAGACTCTCGTAAGGGCTGCCCATATCCATCCTATCTGAATATCTCATGAGCTGTACCATATTTACCCTCCCAGCACACATGTGAATTAGGGCCCTGCTATTATTCCTATTGTACAGATGGAGAACTGAGGCACAGAGGGACTATGTGATTTGCCCAGGCTCCCACTTCAAATCACAGCAGAGCAGGGAATCAAACATGGCTCTCGAGTCCTAGGCTTGTGTGCTATCTATTGAACCATCCTTCCTTCAGCTTCTTGTCTCTCTTGAAGTGCGTGAGGAAAATGTGCCAAAGAGACAAGGAAGCAAAATAAGCTAGAAAAGCAACAAGGAATGCATCAGAGAAGCAACCGGTCAGCACGCAGGTGGCATTCCAACCCACAGGAGACATAATTCCAAGAAAGCTGCATGGAGAACTGGACTGGAACAGGTGTGGAGTGCTCACTACAGGAAGGAGCAGGGAGAGAGCATTGCTTCCTCCAAAGGAGCAGTGGATGGGGGAGCTGCCTTTTCCATTAACTCCTAACTGGTCCTCTCTGGGGTGCTTCTGCTGAAGGGGAGGGATGAGGTCTTGGCATTAATGTGTCCCACTGGCAACCCTTGCGTTGGTCTAGCCCCTCAGGGGGCAGAGTGCATCAAAGGCTGAGCAGACGGGTGCAGGTTTTATTGAATGATGGCAGATCAATGCTTTGGACTGTTAAAAGCATAAACACACCCAGCAATTCTCTCTTGTACAGTGGTGCTGACACAAGACACCAAAGGCGGAGGCTAGGCCAGACTGGCTGTGGGTGGGAAATAGAGGTGTGTCATCAGGGCAGGGGTTGTGCTGATTACAGCTGGACAAACGTCAGTCACAGACAGGAGAGCTGCAAAGAAGAAACTCTGAGCTGAGTAAGGATCAGCACAGGAGAAAGCTTTAATTGCCCCAAGAGAACTGTCCTCTTTTCCACCGCCAGCCAGGCTGGGTTTACCAAAGGAGCTTGCTGGTTGTAAAAAAGCCTGTGACTTTAGCCGTATTTATTACCATTGTTATACCAATAAAATAAAAACCAGCAGGATCTTATTAAAGGGAATAAGGCAAAATGCCACATTTACTGTGAATATTGAAAGAATCATAATAAGCAGTTAGTTATAGCCATAACATTCCATTCAATTTCATATTTATTCACACATTCATTCATTCACACACACACAGGTTCTGCAAGGTTGTTATCATAGTTACCAGCCTTAGAGTTGCTCATGCCAAGCCACTGGCCAAGTGGCCTGGACACAAGGAGGGAGCAGGGCCTTGTCAGATGCTCATCGGATGCTCCTGGAAGTTGGTTTGCAAAATCAGACCCCAAAGTTCTTCGGTTCTCTCATTCTTGAGGCTGTTGGGTGGATTCCAGTCTGCCCTCTGGGGGTCCTCTGGTTGTTTCCACTTGACGTCTTCTTCAGCCGATCAACACTGGATTCTTAGGCTGGCACCTCCCTGATCATTCATTTATTATCCACACCAAGCATCCATCCACATACATCCTCTATATTTTAATCACAATTGTTAACAAAGCAAGATAATTACAACAAAAGGGCAGGGAGTCTCTGGGTGCTGTTTCTGTTGTTACAAAGTATCACTTTGAGTCTCTCTCTCTCTCTCTCTCTCTCTCTGTGAGTAGTTGTAGTTACAAAGCATTGCTTTGAGAACAGACTGTGTCTTAGGCTGTACTAACACAATTAGCAGCTTGCAAGTTTCACACAGAGAGGGAGAGAAACAGTAAAAACAAGAGTCAAAAAACCAAGAGAGCTCTTAATTAGTAAATACCCTGAAATTTAAACTATGAGGAATCAAACTCATTTGTAATTTTAATACAGAACTTCTTTAATATGATCCAACACCATGATTCTGCCATATATATTTGTAACAACCTCCAGCTGTAACTCAGGAATCAAACAGTTTACGCAGGAGCAGAGAAACAGCAGCAGGAGAAGCCTACATTATACAGGGGCAGGGAACTGTGACCCTTTCATGCTTTTCCAGGGGGCTGGTTACGAACACCTGCCCTCCAGAACTAAACCCAGGACATTCCTCTGGTGCCCCACCCTGGAAGGAACCCAGAAGCCAAGTGGCGTTTCAGAAGGAGAGGGGAGCAGTGTGGGGTCTGTACTAAATTAGAGGCCGGGGTGTTTTAAAACAGAAGATGGGGATTAGGATCAGACCTATTCAAGAGCCATTAACAACGGGTCCTCTTCTTATATGATCACATCAAATGGGATGAAGAGTTTTGTCCACTTACACACAGAACAGGGCTTGGGGGAACAGCCCAGGATGGATCAAAGCAGAGGAAACCTGACATTGCCCTAGTAGAGGCAATAAGCCTAATGTAAAGGTGGAGTAAAATGGGCCTATGACAGACAAAATTCAGGGGGTACTTTATAGCCAGGTTGCAGGGGGGTGAATGATGACACAAGATGCAGGGCAGTGAACACCACCACCACCAGCTTTTATCTAGCACTTTACACGCATAGATCATCCAGTGGTCCCCAGTCAGAGAGGCAGTATTTCACGCCTGCTTTGCACAGCTGGCAGGCAGGAAACTGAGGCACAGGGAGGTGAAGAGACTTGCCCAAGGTCACCCAAGCAGGCCAGGTGAGAGTTGGGATGAGCACCCACAACTCCTGACTCCTAGCCCAGTGCCCATTCCACTAAACTATACTCCCCGCTCCTGCCCCACTGCTGGCAGTAATGAGTGTAGCATATACAAAATGCACAGGGCAAGCTTTGGATGGGATGAGCTACCCAGGCCCATTCCGCAAGTGGAGGCCCCCATCAACAGGACAACCTGCTGCAAGTCAGGGGAGGCAAAAGCAGGTTCACTCTACTGTTTGGTTGGTGGCTCCTTATCTGGCCACTGCTTCTTCCCCACTGGAGGCTACCTGCAAACTCAGGTAGATGGCATCATGTGAGCTTATGCTCGCTTCACATTTGTGAACTTCTGCTGTAAACATAACTAGACTCATCTCTGTTTTAAAATGAAAGTGCAGATGTTGCTCCCATCACACACTGTGGGAGCTGGGGGCCTGGCACCTGAATGTCCTGTGGAATTGAGCCCTGGCCAAGTGGGCAGAAAGGAGAAGTACAATAAGAAGCAGGGGTGGGGGGCTTTATCTTACACCCTGGTGCCAGCTGCTTTGCCCTCCAGAGCCTGAATGCTGGCCTCTGCTGTGCCATGGGCCTTCTGACTTTCAAAGACACAAGCCACCTGGGGGCACTGTTCTCAGTAGGAACGCAGCAGGGGAGGGCGGCAGCAAGGCTTTTGGGTGCGGGAAAGAGCTGGTGGGCAGAGTAAAGCACTGCAATGAAGGCAGGGCTGTGGTTTGGTGGGTGGGTGGTACTTGTCTGAGGAGGCAGAGCCAGGGTTTAGAAGGAAGTAGGGAGGTTTGGGATGGATGGGACCTTATGGAGTTGACAGATCCTGGACTTCCCCAATTTTTCACTCATGCTAGCAGCAGAGCATAGTAATAACATGATCCAGTGATTTTCATCCATAGATCTCAAAGCACTTTATCAAGGTGGTCAGTATCATTATCACAGCTGGTGAAACTGAGGCACAGGGAGGGGCTGTAACTTGCCCAAGGTCACCCAGAAAAAGTCACTGGCAGAGGTGGGACTAGAGCCAGGTCACCTGAGTATTAGTTCAGTGTTCTATCCCCAGGCCATGCTACCTGCCCCCTAGTAGACATGAGATACCTAATACCTGTACTTAATACTGTTTTTCACACTCCAGCTGATGGGTGCCTTATTTATTACCAGCTGGTACTGGGTCTGTGCCTGCTTTCCCTAGTGCCAGACACCCTGGCCACAGCTGCTGGCACATACTCTCTGCAGGAGCAAGTTCCTGTGCTCTGTGCAGATGCTGGTGCAAGTGACCTGTTCATTCTCACCCTCTCCAGTGTGTTTGGAGTTGCCTGGAGCACCTGGCCCTTATAGCCATCACAGCCCCCACAGCATGGCTCCTGGAAGGCACAATCAGTGTCTGACCCCTGCCACCCTCTGTCACTGACCCCACCCAGAAGGACTCTGCTGCTTGCTCGTGTTCATGCCCCTGGCCTGGGTGGATTCCACCCTGTGGTAGGTGGCCATGGGCTGCACCCTCAGTGGAATGGGTTTTCCAAGTGAAATCCCAAGAATCCTGTGCCCTCATTTCAGTAGAAATCAGCCAACCCCCTCCAGCCATCCACAAGCTTCCTGTTACACACAGGATGTTTGGAGCACACAGCTGGCAGGATGCCTGTGAGTGACTCTGGGCACATTTCATACAATGTTGCCACTTATTATTTTCTTGTGCAAATGGGGATAAAGAGGCCCTGGGCTGGATATCGCAGGCTCCACACAGGACTAGCACACACAAGAGAGAGTCTGCCTCCTCATCTCAATTCCTTTCGCTCAACACCAGCTAAGCCAAAAAATAGATAAAGGTGCTTTATTTAAAAAAGCAGACTCAGTGCTCCAGTGAAATGATTGTGGATCAACAGGAGCATTAGGTCAATGATCAGCAATAAGAATCCTGGCAGAGGGACTGAGCGGCGGAGAGGGAGATACACACTCGAGATGACTCACTCTGCTTTTCCTGTATTAAAATGAATGAATAGCGAAAAAGCCACGCTGGCCCTGTTCTCTCTTTGCCCAGTTTCTTCAGCGGCTCAAAGACAATCCTTCAACAGCTGAAAAGTTCCAGTTAGCAGCTTTCAAAGGGATGTGACGAACACACACAGGATGTGGGTAACAGGCTTCCTGGTGGCATCAGGCAGGTTCTAGTAATGTTCAGCTTTCCACTGTACTTTTCAGAGCAAGCGTAGCTTGTCTGCAATGTGTCTCTGGTGGCTCAGGAAGCAGCTTCCTTTGTGGCACCGTGCAGCTGGATTTCTCAGCTTTGCTACCCATTCATTTCTGAAAATGATAAGTTACCTGTGTTGGCTCCTTTGCCACTGAGGCTGCTTGTAGGGAAAATAAAAATGAAGAGGGAGGGAGACAGAGAGCCTGAAAGCCTGTGTGTGGGAGACTTGGTGTTGGGGCTCTGTCCCTGGCTTCCCGAGCTTGCCAGGAGGGTTTTGCCTTGCAGTGTCCCAGCTGGTCAAAGAAGAAACAGCATTACTGAGTTCCAAAGGGACTTCTGGCCTCTGGTGTTCAGCAGGAAGGATGGGGGCTAGGAGAGTCATGCTGTAACTAGAGATTTAAAGGTCTCTATTAAGGATACTCCCACAGGCTGCCTAGAAGTGGGTACCCAAAGCACCTTCACATCATTGCTTCAGGTAC
Source organism: Lepidochelys kempii (assembly GCF_965140285.1). Lineage (NCBI taxonomy): Eukaryota > Metazoa > Chordata > Testudines > Cheloniidae > Lepidochelys > Lepidochelys kempii. The sequence continues at coordinate 72,241,722 of NC_136390.1, read as the reverse complement.
TGCTCTGTGGGGCATATCCCCATTGCCTTAAGTGGCAGGGATGCTAGGACTGACCACAACCTGATTGTGAGCCCACTTGTGGACAGGATTTCCCCATCTCCACCAGGCGCAAAGCGGTGTTAAACACAGGGCTCATTAACATCCTTTCTTACAGACTACTTTTTCCCGGTACAGACCTGGCCCCTGTTAGTTTCCACCCTGTTCAGTGACCACAGCGGTTAGTTCACAGGAACGGTGTGTCATTTACCATCTCACCCCTTGTTTGGTTGGATGAACCTTGCTCAAAAATCAGGTGCTGGGGGAAGTCCTCTTTGCAGGCTGATGGGAAATCATGAATGCTGACAGTGTGCCATGCATAAATCTACAGCTCAATAAGAGAGCCAAAGGGCCTGGTGCCTTTGACACATTAGACCAGTGACAGGTACAGAACCAGTTTATAGCAAGGGTTAAACTCCATACTTTCTAGGGAAGCCGGTGGCAGTCTGGGGGAAGAGCTAGGATGACTCATGCTGCCCCAGTTCTAGAATGAAATTCATAGACTTGAAGGCCAGGAGAGACCTGAGTGATCATCAAAGCCTGCATCCCAAGCCAGAGACTTCCACTCAGGTACTCCTGCCTGCTAGCTGAGCTGGAGCAGCTCTTTTCAAAAGACATCTCATCTTGATTTAAAGATCCTTAGTGGTGAAGAATCCTGTGATGTTGCACTCTATATGATTTTATAAAAATATGTTTGTCAAGGTTCCTCCTGCACTCTGAACTCTAGGGTACAGATGTGGGGACCTGCATGAAAACCTCCTAAGCTTACTTTCACCAGCTTAGGTTAAAACTTCCCCAAGGTACAAATTAATTCTATCCTTTGTCCCTGGATCTCCACTGCCACCACCAAACTCTAACTGGGTTTACTGGGAAATGTAGTTTGGACATGTCTTTTCCCCCAAAAATCCTCCCAACCCTTGCACCCCACTTCCTAGGGAAGGTTTGGTAAAAATCCTCACCAATTTGCATAGGTGACCACAGACCCAAACCCTTGGATCTGAGAACAATGAAAAAGCATTCAGTTTTCTTACAAGAAGACTTTTAATAGAAGTAAAGAAATCACCTCTGTAAAATCAGGATGGTAGATACCTTACAGGGTAATTAGATTCAAAACATAGAGAATCCCTCTAGGCAAAACCTTAAGTTACAAAAAGGACACACAGACAGGAATAATCATTCTGTTCAGCACAGTTCTTTTCTCAGCCATTTAACGAAATCATAATCTAACACATACCTAGCTAGATTACTTACTAAAGTTCTAAGACTCCATTCCTGGTCTATCCCTGGCAAAAGCAGCATACAGACAGACACAGACCCTTTGTTTCTCTCCCTCCTCCCAGCTTTTGAAAGTATCTTGTCTCCTCATTGGTCATTTTGGTCAGGTGCCAGCGAGGTTACCTTTAGCTTCTTAACCCTTTACAGGTGAGAGGATTTTTCCTCTGGCCAGGAGGGATTTTAAAGGGGTTTATCCTTCCCTTTATATTTATGACAATGCTAATGAGTGTGAATATGATGTAACTGGGATATGCTTCATGCAAAAGGTCTCTTGTAAGGTATCATTACAAAGCTTATAATCTACTGAGTGTGGTCATCCTATCTGTATAAATGTATCAGTTGTGTATCTGAAACTAGAAATATGAAATATAACTCTGAGGTCCTATTGTAGTTATGCAAAGTGTGGACCATTAATGGTTGTTTGGAATCTGAATGGCTCCCACTAACCAGGACAATTGACTGTAGATGGCTCTGTTTTACTTGTAAGTCTTCCTGTATACCTGTGGGCTGGCAAGTGGGTAATGATGTCTTACAGTGACATGTGATCATGTCACCTGACCTGGAATCCATCTTTAACCTTCCATTAAGAAGGAGGGGTGGGAACCCAGAGGGACAAAGGATTCCCACCTTATGCAAAAGATTTATAAGTGGGTGGAACAGAACTAGGGGGAGGCCATCATGAGAAATCCCCTAGCTACCACCTGAGCTGGAACAAGGGCTGTACCAGGGGAAAGGATTTTGTCCAGAGTAGGAAGGCATCCAGTCTGTGAAAGAAGCTTATTGAAACATCTCTGAGGGTGAGATTTTATCTGTATTCAGTTTTATTACTGGACTAGACTTAGACTTGCATGTTTTACTTTATTTTGCTTGGTAATTCACTTTGTTCTGTCTGTTACTACTTGGAACCACTTAAATCCTACTTTCTGTATTTAATAAAATCACTTTTTGCTTATTAATTAACCCAGAGTATGTCTTAATACTTGGGGGGAGGGGGAAACAGCTGTGCATATCTCTCTATCAGTGTTATAGAGGGTGAACAATTTATGAGTTTACCCTGTATAAGGTTTATACAAGGTAATACGGATTTATTTGCAGTTTGGACCTCAATGGGAGTTGGGCATTTGAGTGTTAAAGGCAGGAATACTTCTTACGTTACTTTCAGCTAAGTCTGCAGCTTTGGGGCACGTGGTTCAGACCCTGGGTCTGTGTTGGAGCAGACTGGCGTGTCTGGCTCAACCAGGCAGGGTGCTGGAGTCCCAAGCTGGCAGGGAAAGCAGGGGCAGGAGTAGTCTTGGCGCATTAGGTGGCAGTCCCAAGGGGGTTTCTGTGATCCAACCCAACACAGATCCCCCTTGCTAACCCGTGCCAGTGGGCAGAGACCTGTTGAATTTAGGTCGTCACTCCATTGACACAGCTGTGTTGCTCAAGAGTGTGACAAGAGTGAGGTAAGGTGATCTAACCCCGTTCTCTTGAACTAGGTACCACTGCTCGGCGGGAGTGGAGTACCTACATCAACGGAAAAACCCCTTCCGACACTCAAGCACTGCGGTGCCACTGCAGCTCCATACTGTAGCCATCACCTTAGAGGAAATAAAGGGCTCAAAGAGTCAAAAGTGTTAATGTGATCCTGAACCTGTCCAATATTAACCACGGTTTGGGGTTTGGTACCCAGAGCCCTCAGCCTGCTTAGTGCCATGGCCTGGCAAACTTGGACCAGCATCGAGCTGTTTAGGGCTGTGCTTTTACCTGCCTTTCTGGCACAGGCTTACAGTGGTGTTGCGGAATATTCAGTGGCGTCTGGCTCAGCCTTATTAACAGACTCTTATTAGACAGAAGGCAAAAGGACAGAGATAGGAAAGAGAAGAAATTAGGTGGGGAAGGGAAAGACCACACTGGGCAGGTGTTCTGTTTTGACTGCAATTCCCTGTTGTTCTGTGGACTTCAGGACAAATAACGTGGCTGCCATTCATTTGGATTTTGGAAACTCCATGGGAAGGTTCTGGTGGAATTTTCCCTGTGTCTGGATCCTACCTGATTGCAACAGGAGGAGTTTCTGGGGGCCGATATGATGCACTTTCCAAAGCCCATTGACAGTATTTCCATGGGCCTCAGTGGGCCCTTAGTTAACAGAATGGCAGATGAAATCCATCATAGAGAAAACCTGGTAATGAATACGGGAAGGAACAAGTTGCTCTGCTCTGACATGTTGCTGAGTTTTAAATTAACTGTCACCACTCCAGTGCAGGCAGCTCAATGAAAACCTCTGTTCAATGAGTAGCAGCTGCAACGGACAGACAGCCTGCTCGGCTAGATCAGGAAAGAGAGAGTTTTGTTGTGAGTAGGACAAATGTCATTGAAACAGGTGGGCATGACAGCTGCCCTCCTTTGGAGGTAAATGTAAAACAATCGGGGACAGCCACGCTCATTGTTGTAGTATCGGAGCACCAAAACCCAGGTATATGTCATTGCCCGAAAGAGAAGGTGCATGCGAGTCTGTTCAGGAATTAGAACTATATGGACAAAGGGTTTTTGCTGGGCATTGTTTGGTGGAGAGGTGTGTGTGTGTGTGTGGTAGAGGGCAGGAGAAAACACAGGAGAACACAGAATGGTGAGAAGAAGCTCCAGACACAGCCCGAACAAGCACTTTTTGGGCTGAGTGCTGGCTGGAGAGGGGCTTGGAACTGTAAGCAAAGAAACTATCTCCCATTGTTTGAGTCCTGCTGTGATAAGGGAAACCAGACTGGGTGGACATTCTTTCTAAATAAACAGGAATATGCCAGAGATACCTGACTCCACCATCAATTCTTCCTTGTAACAGAAAGAATCCATAGGGCCCTGAACTTTGGCTAGTCACTAAGGTCAAAAGGGGGTGACCGACTAATACAAAAAACATTCCCATGCCATTGCATAAACCAATGGTACCATGTTGAATTGTGTAGCTCCCTATTAAAGAGACATGGAAGCGGTAGAAAAAACACCAGAGAAGGGGAACAAAAAAAGACAAGTTTGGAAAAATCTTGTCTATGAGGAGAGAAGGGAGGGAGGGATAGCTCAGTGGTTTGAGCATTGGCCTGCTAAACCCAGGCTTGTGAGTTCAATCCTTGAGGGGGCCATTTGGGATCTGGGGCAAAAATTGGGGATTGGTCCTGCTTTGAGCAGGGGGTTGGACTAGATGACCTCCTGAGGTCCCTTCCAACCCTGATATTCTATGAGAATAAAAATATTCTATTTCATTTAGATGAGACAATAAATAGTAACATGGTAGAGCTGTATACATCAAAGAGGACAGGAAAACAACAAAGGCTAAGGCACTGGACTGTGAATCAGGACAGCTGAGTTCTATTCCAGCTCTGCTGCTGACTTGCGGTATAACTGTGGGTAGGTCTCTGTATCCCTTCCCACCCTATGCCTGCCATGTCTATTTAGATTCTAAGCTCTTTGAGACAGGGACCATCCCTCAGAATGTGTGTGTATATAAGGACAATTGGATGGGGCCTCTAGGCACTACCATAATACAGACAATTGTGGTCAGTTAGCTGCTCCTGTTTACATTCTCATAATGTGAGAGCAAGAAGGCAACCACTGTAATTAAACTTAAAATTTAAATATAACACCATTAAAAGGAGATACTTTATACAATGCATAATTTGCCTGTGAAACTCACTGCTAGAAGATACTATGGAGGTAAACTTTAGTCGGATAAAGAAACCCTTATTCATGCTTGTGAAAGTTTTCTGTTTTGAAGACTTTAATAGCAAATTTCAGTTGGGTTATTTTGATTTGGGACAGTAACATATTGGAGACTAGAAATTTATTTTTTTAACTCATTTCTCTCAATGCTGCAACTAAAGTTGAGCAAAACTTTTCAACCAAGACTTTTTGGGGAGACTGAAAAAGTCAGATTAGTCGATGACAAAACATTGGTGGACTCAGCACAACAAAGTCGTCGTCTTAGCCTATGTGCAAGGTGCCTCAGGTGGCCCGTAACCGGGAGCCATCACCGAACGTGGTCCGCTGGTTGGAGCGTCAGCTCCCCGGCACTGACGGGGAGCACAGTATGAGCGCTGAGCAATGCCCCGCAACACAAAGTCACAAAAAGTTGTTTCAGCTGGAAAAAGGAAAGGGGAAAAAAAACCAGTTTCATTTTGACATTTTAAAAACAAAATGTTTTGATTCAAAACTTGGTTTCAAAATTTCCTTTAATGTTAGTTTTAGAAAATTTAAAATGTTGGAAATGGACATATAACATTTTGTTTGACATAAACTTTTTTTTTTAGACATTTTTTGACTCTCTCCAGCTAAAGGGAATGGAAACCCAGGCTGTCATTAACATGAAAGCATTACTAAATACTTTACATTTCAAATGCTTTAACTGTTCTTCCTTTGCTTCTGTACCTTTAATAAAAGGTTATATATTATGTCTAATAGTGTTCTTGCCATGGTATTAGGCAGGCTGGGATCTCTGTACATCAAACCTCAGACCTTATTTAACGCTGTTGAATGTCAGACAGTAACTGGGTTTTGGCCCTTATATTACATCTAACAATACAGCATTTTCTAGGGATTTTAGAGATGGAGCTATCATGCTGAAGTAACATTTGCAGACAGGCAACACTCTGTACTAGGGATAATACTGCTGTTCCAAAGGAGTTCCTTGTTCAGCGTTAGAAGAAAGTGACTTTATAGCAGTGGTAGGGAAGCCGATCAGTAGGTTAGAGATAGTCACCCCTATCCCCTCTTCAAAGTACACCCCCTGCCTTTCCCTATTGAACTCACTCTGCCAACAGATATTTTCCAGAGACCTTTTGATCACAGAAGCTTCTCTCCTGCTAGGAAAAGTGCCTCCTGCTGCTAGCAAGAACTAACAGGGACACATCGGTGACTAACAAAAGAAAGCTTGTAGCACAGGGAGGAGGAACTTGTTACTCCTGTCTTCTGCTAATTAAGTCACCATTATACATGGATTGCTGGGAGCAAGAAAGGAAGGGAGTGCTCTTCATCTGTGCAGAGGATGTCACCAAGCATCCTAGCTAACATCACATTAAACACATCGTGTCATCTAGGACCTTTTGTCAGCATCAGCCTAGCAAGGAAGAACTCAACTGAGACAAGCAACGCTTAGCCGAGTGAAAGCATGGATTGGGGGGAGGGGAGATAAAAAGAGGGGTGCTCGCTTTGAAAGCTGGCTTTTCAAGAAGGCAGTAGGAATTAGCATTCATTGGTTCAGTTTCAGGGGCTGGCTCAGGATGGAAAAGCAACGAACTCCAATGCACGTTGACCAAGGAATGCCACAACATAGCAGGTGTGCACATGGTTGCCATAAGCTTTGGTGGCGTGATCTGATTGCCAGTGATGGACATAAACCAAATATCTTGCCAGACAGTCTTAAGCGAGCTAGTGATGGCTCTGGGTGGCTCTGTCATGATGATGATGAGGAAGAATCACTAGCACCCTCTCCACCTCTCCTTTCCTATCACTAACTCTGTTTGTGACAGTGATGTAAGCACATTCTTTGGCATCTCCATGACAACCCGCTGTGGTGTGACAATGGTAAGTCCCTCTCTTCTTACGCTCATCAAGGAATTCTATTAGAGCAATATTATCCCGAAAACAACTCTGCCTTTCTCTCTCCTTCGCTGAAGAGCTTCAGCCTAGGTCTTTCCCCAGCAGTGCCCTGGCCAAAGTGCATGTTCTGTGTATTCTCCGGGCTTGTATTCACCCATTCCATGGAAGTCCCCATCCCAAGATGGCTGTGTGTGCCAGCTGTGACTCACTGGCTGGAGCTAGGTATAGAAGCCACACCACCCAGACTTTGTGAGCTGCCTTAACCCTCTGAGGTGGTAGAGGAGCAAGAATTTCCTGAGGAGCCTGCGTAGAGATTGGGGCCTTTAGCAACATTCTCCCTACTATGGGATGAGAAATGGAGATGTAATGCTGATGACCTTGGGTGGGTCATGGGCAGCAGGGATTGAACCTGGGACCTTTTTATTTGAATGCATGAACCTCTACTGCCTGTGTGAAAAGATGTTGCTATGTTAGCCTGCTATGTAGCAGGATCATCAATCTTTATCTGGCCTACCCACCACTAGAGGGAGACAGAGTGCCACACAGAGTAGGCATGGCTTACAGAGAATTCCCCTAAGAGCTGCCTACGAAGGGAAATCTATCATGCAGAGACTTTGGTGGCAGACCGGGAGTATGACTTTCCCATCACAGATGCTGAGAAAACAAAGGAGCACTGGGATTGCTACCTGGTGCTGGGCCTTACAGTTGGAACGTCACCCTTCTAGCTGCTAGCAGTGATAAGAAACTTATCTTCTCCCCTAACCAGAGCCTCCTGGTGGGACTTCATTACCTACTCCCTTCTCCATCCTCCCCTTATTAATTTCTGTGTGAAAGAGCCCTAAGCAGCAACAGAGGCACAGTAGCTGCCTGCAAGCTCAGGAAGTCAGCACCCTGAAGCTGCTTTAACTTACCATGGGAGCCAGACCAGCCTCCAGCAGCCCCAGGGAACAGGGTAACATAAAGGTGACACGGCCATTTTTCCCTCATACTCCGCCACTGGGTCCAGCACTGAGCAGCCAAAGCTGAGGATTAAGTCCTTGGGGTCCTGTTACTAAGCCTGCCAATGAAGATTGCCCGTGATGATGATTTTTGTGGTGGTGGGGGAAATCAAACAACTAGCAATAAAATAGCAGGATAAAGGAAACAGGAGCTCCTATCAGATGGGTCCCCAAGCAGCTGTGAGAACAACGTTATAGAACTCCCGGCCTGATCTGCGGTCACAATGGGAAGACACAAAAGGCTCCGAAGCCCATTACCAATCCCCGAGAGGTCAAGAGGGATTGCTCCCTCCCATTGTTTGATGGTACATGAAGGATTGTGACTCCTTGGAGCCAGAAATGTAATGCAGTCCTTAGTAATTCATTAGTCATCATTCTGAAGAGGAAGCATGGTCTAGCAGCTAATGCTCATGGGTGTCAAACATCTGGGTTCTAATCCCAGCTCTGCCACAGACTCTGTCTGGCCTTAGGCAAGATGCTTTTATCCTCTGTGCCTCAAATTTCTCCTAATACCTTCCTTAGGGCATGGTGAGACTAATGCATATTGGCAAAGATGCTCTAAGAGCCTCAAACTGCTTAGAGAAGGGCAACATGAAGCTGCACAATAAAAAAGAAGAGTAGGAATGATCTTGAAAATAAATCAGCTCTTCTCTCCCCTGCTAGGAAGTAGTATCCCCGCACCAGGACTTGCTTCCTGACACAGGGGCCTACGCCTCATCTGTGTGGAACCATGCTGCCATTTAGGGGCTGAGCCAAGAAAAACCTGTGACGGGTTGGATCACAGAAACCCCCTTGGGACTGCTACCTGATGTGCCAAAACTACTTCTGCTCCTGCTTTCCTGCCCTGTCAGCTTAGGACTTCAGTGCCCTGCCTGGTTTAAGCCAGACCCACTAGCCTGCTGCAAACCCAGACCCAGGCCTGAACCACGTCCCCTAACAGCTGTAGGCTAAATTGAAAGCAACTTAAGAAGTGTTCCTGTCTTTAACACTCAGATGCCCAACTCCCAATAGGGTCCAAACCCCAAATAAATCTGTTTTACCCTGTATAAAGCTTATACAGGGTAAACTCATAAATTGTTCACCCTCTATAACACTGATAGAGAGATATGCACAGCTGTTTGCCCCCCACCCCAGGTATTAATACATACTCTGGGTTAATAAATAAGTAAAAAGTGATTTTATTAAATACAGAAAGTAGGATTTAAGTGGTTCCAAGTAGAAAGAGACAGAACAAAGTGAATTACCAAGCAAAATAAAATAAAACAGGCAAGTCTAAGTCTAGTACAGTAATAAAAGTGAATACAGATAAAAACCTCACCAGTTCCAGTAAGCTTTGTTTTACAGACTAGTCTCCTTCTACTCTGGGTCCAGCAACCACTCACACCCCCTGTAGTTACTGTCCTTTGTTCCAGTTTCTTTCAGGTATCCTTGGAGGTGGAGAATCTCTCTTTAGCTAGCTGAAGAGAATCACAGAAACCCCGTTGGAGGCTGCCAACTGATGTGCCAAGACTCCCTCTGCCCCTGCTTTCCCTGCCCTCCCAGCCTGGGCAAGTCACATGTCCATGCATGACTGAGTTCCTTACCAGACTAGCCACATTCCTGGGAAAGCTCAGATGTGGATTGGCATTTCCAAGTTCATTCTGGGTTGGGCACTTACTGACAATAGTCTTTTCTCAGGAAGCTGACCAACTGCTTCACTAAAACCTACTTAGAATCAGACAAGTATACGGCCAATATTCATAACTTTGAATAAAAAAAGGATATATGTATACAAATAGGATGAATAGATTCAGTAGACCATAACCTTTACAGAGATAAGTTACATGGCACATGTAGCATAAAACATATTCCAATTATGTCATATTCCCATAAAGCATTATGGGGTACAACATCACAACACCAACTCCCCCAGACAGCACAGGAATACGGTGGCACTAGTTTGCAGACAGACATGCAGTGCTGCCAGCCCCAAGTATTCAAAAGTTCTGAGTCAGGGACCCCAAAACATGAGAGCATTTTTCAAAAATCTCATGAGTTTTAAGCCAATCAACTTTGGGTTCTTTTTGATGACCTCCTAGCTTCTGAGCCATTAGGGTTGCAATCAGGTCACACTTCCAAGCTTTCCTCCACATGCTCGTGGGCTAGAAACAGTTATTATTATTATTTTTTAAATATTGGCTGAGATTCTCCTCTAATCACATGACTCCAGGAGCTGGAACTTTAAGAAAAGCATCTCATGGTCAAGAGACCAAGTGATTTTAACAAAGAACCAGGGGAAAGGACTACTTCCCCCAGCAATCCCCCCAAGCCCTTACACCCCCTTTCCTGGGGAGACTTGAGAATAATATCCTAACTAATTGGTTACAAAATGATCAAAGACCCAAACCCCTGGGTCATGGAACAATGGAATAATCAGTCAGGTTCTTAAAAGAAAGATTTTATTTAAAGAAAAGGTAAAAGAATCACTTCTGTAAAATCAGGATGGTAAATACTTTACAGGGTAATCAGATTCAAAACACAGAGGATTCCCCTCTAGGCAAAACTTTAAAGTTACAAAAAACTGGGATAAACCTCCCTCTAGCAATGGGAAAATTCACAAGTTGAAAACAAAAGGTAATCTATCGCTCCTTGCCTTATTTACTTACTCTTTTTGTAATATCAGAGACTTGTACAGGATGGTTTATAGGAGAAGGAGTTTTTTTGACCTGATGCTTCTCTGCTTTCCCCAGAGAACACACCACAAAGCCTTCCTCCCGCCTCACCAAGATTTGAAAGTATCTTCTTTCCCCATTGGTCCCTTTGGTCAGGTGCCAACCAGGTTATCTGAGTTTCTTAACCCCTTACAGGTAGGGAGGAATTCTAGGCTACCCTTAATGGTATGGTTATGACACACCCCCTGGACATCCCCATGACCAATGACGTGATGGCACTTATGGGGCGTGTGCAAAGAGCACCAACCAAGCTGGAGTGCGGCGGTGGAAGAGCGCTATGACTGACGTAAGTCAACAAAGGTCATGTGTAGCGCTGGGGAGATGACGATTGGCTGGGCAGGCCAGAGCGGGCGGGGGCCAAGGCGGGTCACGGTAGCAGCATGGGGTTCGCTGTGTGACACAGTTACAACTTTGTGAAGCTGCTGGGGAAGTTTGTACAGGCAACAAATACACCCTGCGCGGGTGGGCGGGGGAGACCCTGTAACCAGGGGTGGCAGGTTTGTAGAAATTTTGGTAATGCCCAGAACCCACCCACGCCCAAACTCTGTCCCAACAAACTCTGCCTCCCACCTGCCCAAGGCTCTGGGAGGGAGTTTGGGTGGGGGAGGTCTGCAGTGCAGGCCCTAGGCTGGGGCAGGGGATTGGGATGCAGGGTGCAGGCTCTGGGAGGGAGTTTGGGGATGGGAGGGGGTGCAGAGGTGAGGGCTGTGGGGTATGGCTGCAGATGAGGGGTTTGGATATGGGAGGGGCTCAGGGTGAGAGTAGGGGTGCAAGGGGTGAAGGCTCTGCCTGGGGCTGGGGGGTTTGGAGTGTTGGAGGGGGCTCAGGGCTGGGGCAGAGGGTTGGAGTGCCGGGGAGTGAGGGCTCGGGCTGGGGCTGGAGATGAGGGGTTTGGGGTGTTAGAGAGGCTCAGGGCTGGGGCAGAGGGTTGGAGTGCCGGGGGATGAGGGCTCTGGCTGGGGCTGGAGATAAGGGGTTTGGGGTGTTAGAGAGGCTCAGGGCTGGGGCAGAGGGTTGGAGTGCCGGGGGATGAGGGCTCGGGCTGGGGCTGGAGATGAGGGGTTTGTGGTGTTAGAGAGGCTCAGGGCTGGGGCAGAGGGTTGAGGGTGTGGTCGGGGGGTGAAAGCTCTGGCTGGGGTTGTGGGCTCTGGGGTGGGGCAGGGCTGGGGATGAGTTTGGGGTGCAGGCAGGCTGCTCTGGGACAGGGAACAGAGGGGAGGACTCCCCCCAGCCCTTTCTCTGCCGGCAGCAGCGAGCTCTGGGGGAGGAGCCCCCCTTTCTCACCCCCCAGAAGCACACTCACCCCCACCACTGTCACTGCATGTGATCCTAGGGCCCCTCTCAGGTTCAGGAATCTCCCTCGCCTCCCCCGTGGTGGGTGCCGGGGGAGCTGCGTGCGCCTCTTCCCCTGCTGTTCCCCTGCCTGTAGCCGCACTGGGGGAGAGGGATGGGGCTGCCCCTTGCCCAGCATGGGGCAGGAGCGGTGACTGTGGGTGAGGGGGGGGGCTGTGCTGGTGGAGGGTCCCGCTGGAAAAGGGAAGGGTCTGAGGTGGAAGGGCAGGTCAGAGTCCTGGCGGTGGAGTGGGGGGCACTAGGACCCTGTGGCAGCAGTTGCTGCAGGGAGGCAGCATGGAACTGCAGGGCAGAGGCAGGGATGCTCTGCTCCAGGGCCTGGGGAGGTGTGTGGGGGCAGCAAGAGGGGGCTGGGGGAGGCATGGGGGGCAGCAGGTGGGGCTGGGGGGGACATCTGGCCCCAAATATTGTTGGAGGTGGGCCCCGGGCCGACTCCACTCACCCCGCGCCACTGGGGCCAGCAGCTCAGCAGCGATGTGAACACAGCTCAGCCGCCATCACTGCCTGCAACTGCTGCAGCCTCCTCCTCTTCCTCCTCCTCCCACCCCCAACCCTCCCAGCCGGAGCTCAGGGCATTAGGGTGTGCCTGGGCATGCCCGGCACACCCCTGTGCAAGCTTATGCTTGTACTGCATGGGCCACAGCAAGTGAAAAATTTCATGTTCCCCAAAGACAATGAAAATAGAAGTTTGTATCCAGCACATTACTGGTGTGAAATCCCCAATGGTGACAAAGTGGAGAGGCCATGGCTTATGTACTCAAAAACCCAGAATGCTCCCTACTGTTTTTGTTGCCAACTCTTCCAGTCTAATCTTCAAACCACACTGGGTTCTACAGGAACAAAGGACTGGAAAAATCTGTCTAGAAATCTGGCATGCCATGAGAAGGCAGCAAATCAGCAGAGAGCATTCCATAGGTGGAACGAGCTTGAGATGAGACTAACGTTAAAGGCCACCATAGATGATCGGCATCAAGAGAAGGTTGCATCAGAGTCTCTTTACAGTCAAAATGTTCTGAAAAGGCTCATTGCCATTGTGAGAATGCTTGCTACCCAAAACCTAGCACTGCGTGGCACTTCAGATCAGCTGTATGTGCCAAGCAATGGAAACTTCCTTCAAATTGTGGAGCTGATGGCTGAGTTTGATGCTGTACTCCAGGAGCATCTAAGAAGAGTCACCACCCAAGGAATGTACACACACCACTTCCTTGGAAAAACAATTCAAAATGAGATCATACAGTTACTGGCAGCAAAAGTCAAACAGAAGATTGTGGCAGATCTGAAGTCAGCAAGATATTACTCTGTTATTCTGGACTGCACACCGGACATCAGCCATATGGAAAAAATGACTTTAATGGTGCGTTTTGTAACAACAATAGAACCTAGTGAAATGTCCCTGCAATGGTGACTGTCAGAGAGCATTTTCTAGAATTTATTGACATTAATGATACTGCAGGAGCTGGTATGACAAAAGTGCTTCTTAAAAAGCTGGAAGAGACGGGAATTGCGATAGCTGACATGAGAGGTCAGGGCTACGATAATGGTGCCAACATGAGAGGAAAGAACAGAGGAGTGCAGACATGGATCTGAGAGTTAAACCCTCGAGCTTTTTTTGTCCCATGCAGTTCTCATTCATCGAACTTGGTGGTCAGTGCGGCAGCATCAGCTTCTAGTGAGGCTGCTGAATTTTTTAATGTAATTCAAAGCATCTATGTATTTTTCTCTGCATCAACTCATCAATGGCAAATTTTGAAGCAACATCTGGGAACATCCTCTCTGACACTGAAACCACTGCGTGCCACACGATGGGAAAGTCGAGTGGAGGTGATAAAGCCTATCAAACGCCAAATTGGGAAGATAGATGTTGCCATAGTTGCCATTATGGAGGATAATGCTATGACAGGAACTGTTTGTGGGAGAACAGTGGCAGAGGGAAATGGAATCACCAGAAACATACATAACTTCAAATTTCAAATTTTCAGTGCCAGGCTGGGTAGACATACCCTCTGTTAGTTAGCAGTGTGAGGGTCTTTTTTTTTTGTTTATGGATAGTTATACTGGTACAACTCCTAGTGTAGCCACAATTATACAGGTACAAAGGTGCCTGATACCAGTATAGCTTATTCCCCTTCCTATATCCTTTCCACTTTTAGAGGGGTGGAAACTTTTTTTAAATAGCAGCAAACAAAACTGGAATATGTAAGGTTAAGAGGCAATTTAATTAGTCTAGAAGTACCTGCCCAGGGAGAAGATATCATACCATGCATGGATCTTTAATTTGGCTGGCAAATTAGAAAGATCTGATGGCTGGGAATTCAAGTAGAAATAATTTGCATTTATTTCCAGTTAGAATTTTGCAACCAGTGACTGTAATTCAACGTTACAGCAGCTTATTAAGGCATGTGGTGAATCCTTCACCCCTGGGGAATCTTCAAATCATGACTTGAGGCCTTTCAAAAAGCTATATGATCTAGCTGAGCCACAGCTTGTGAGCTAGATACGAAAGTCACTGGATGAAATCCCATGACTTCTGTTATGTGTGAGGTCAGACTAGATCATAATCCATAGAGCTGTTGGGTTCGAGCAGTGGTGTGTGTATAAACGATTAATGCTGGGAGGATATGCAGTTATTTTGGCAAGAGAGTTAATTTTGTTAATATTAAAGATCTGTTTGTTTCTAATTTATGCATCTACATTTAGCTTTATAAACTGAAAGTAAATGAATGTGTCATGCAGTTTCCCAGAATGCATGTGGGATTATGCATTTGTGTCAAGTACTTATCAGGACTATGTATGGCTGAATTTGTGTGGACCAAATAAGAACTGATCCAAACCACTGCCTAAAATTCATAGTGACAAGTAACTGGATCTGGTTTGTCTACTTTGGATAACTAGAAGAACTGGTCAAACTGTAAAGAACAGATTTTTAAAGTGTTTTGGTGCCTACCTCCCATGAGTTAAGCACTTAAGTACCTTTAAAATCTTTCCCTAAGTGACATTTTCACCAAAAAAGTTAGAGTTTTCTGTAAAAACAAACTTTATTTTGATGAAAATTTCATCAAAAGATCAAGGAAATCAAACAGCTGTGTATCTGATTAAATGGTGAAGAATGAAATTTTCACCAAAATGTGATGATTTTTCAGCTGGAATTTCAATGAGAAGTGTCATTAAAATGACTTTTTTTTGATCACCTCTACAGATAGTTTTTGCTCCCCCCTGTTTATTTTTACATGCCTTGACCACAGAGAAGGAGAAATGCTGATAAACCACGGCAAAGATGACCACATGGCACCTAGTGCAATACAGCCCCAATCCCCACTGAGGCCCTAGGGCATTACAGCAATACAAAGGGTGAACAATAATGCTAAGTGACTGCTCACAAGATTTCCAGCCTATTTTTAGAAGTCCACAGTGGTTGCATAGTTCGGACAAAGTATCTATAAGCATCTAAAACTTTGGGGTAATTATCCTAAATAAAAATTACCAGTTCTTCTGAGATTTGCCAACATATTTTGCATGTGCAAAGCTCGCATCTGTGAGTGTAACATGTGTCCTTACCATGACATTTCACTCCATATTCTTTATGAAAATATGCTTATGATATGAATATGACATAACTGAGATATACTTTATGCAAGATGGGTCGTGTGAGATATCATTGGAAAGGTTATGATTTACTGAATGTGATTATTCAATTTGCATGCCTATATCATTTCTGTATCTGAAGTTAGGAATATTAACTCTGTATCTGTATTTCTAGTAGTGTTACTTTGGGTGTCACCCCTAACCCGTGCTTCAGGTACAACAATGGAAAAACCAGAAAGGGCTAATGGGCCATTAGCAGAGACAATGGACTGTGAAAGAGCTTAGTCTTCCTGTGGATGCTGGAGATAGCCTATGAGCAATGGCTGCAACAGCCGGGCAGAGACACAGGGCTGAGTTACCTAGCACTGGACACCCCTCCTCCCCTTTTGGAATGCCAGTGGTTTTCCACTGGAAGACAAAGGGTCCCTGCCTTACACAAGAGCTATATAAGGCAGGGGAGTGACATCACAGGGGTTCTCCTCTGTCTCCCCACCAAAGAGACACTGAAAAAAAACACCTGGAAGCAAGAACTGAACTGAGGGGAGAAGGGTTGAACCCAAGCTGGAAGGGTGTCTAACTCCCTCCAACTAAGACACCGCCAGCTTCCTGAGCAACTCCCTGGATGGCAAATTTGGAAGGGAGGGGCGCGACATCTCTTCACTGTGGTCCTGTGCTCGCAATGCCACGCGTCGCCTGGGGAAGCGTATTGGCTGCCACTGGGAGTGGTGCAAGGAGCGCCAGGAGCTGGGAGTCCTGGTGCCACAGATCAGGTCTGAGGACAACACCATCATCACCCCGAGCGCCAGGGGCATGCTGGAGAGGACCCTGAAGGCAGCCATCCACTTGCTGTACATGGAAGCCCTGAAGCGTAAACCGGACCAGGGTAAAGCCTTTGAACTGACCAGCAAGTGGGACGCCAGCAACCACTTCCTCGCCGGGGGTGGCTTCACCCGTTTCGCCGACTGGCGGTTCATCCACTGCGCCTGGCTCAACTGCATCCCGCTCAACGGAGCCATCCGCCACGGGAACCGAGACAAGCGTTGCAGGAAGTGCAGCTACTCCAACGAGACCCTGCCCCACGTCCTGTGCAGCTGAAAGCCCCACTCCAGAGCCTGGCAGCTGTGCCACAACGCCATCCAGAACCGCCTAGTGAAAGCCATCGCACCGCGCCTGGGGGAGGTCGCCGTAAACTGCGCCATCCCCGGTACTGACAGCCAGTTGCGACCTGATGTTGTAGTCTCTGATGAGGCCCAGAAAAAGATCATCCCCGTCAACATCACGGTCTCCTTCAAGAAGAGGACCCCGGCCTTCCGAGAAGCCCGGGCTCGTAAGCTGGAAAAATACGCCCCTCTGGCTGACACCCTGAGAGCGAAGGGCTACGAGGTGCAGATGGACGCCCTGATCGTCGGAGCCCTGGGCGCATGGGACCCCTGCAACAAGCGTGTGCTGCGGACCTGTGGGATCGGTCGATGCTATGCATGGCTCATGCGGCACCTCATGGTCTTGGACACCATCTGATGGTCCAGGGACATCTACATCAAACACATCACCGGCCACCGACAGTACCAGGAGGTGTGAGCCGGTACGACATCGTGCATCCACTATGGGAAAGGGACTGACAGACTTTTTCCACTGGACCGTTTGAACTGGAACCATAAACTCACTGAACATTAAATCCCACCAAATGAGGGTAGATCGTATCCACTCATTATACTCCACACCTGAACAAAGCCATTATATGGACAACATACCCCCATAGCTCAATGTCTGTACTTTGACCGGTTAAACTTTTACCCCCAATCGGGGAGATTGCAGATTATGTATTCCTTACGCCACCAGCTCCTAAACCGAATTTCGCACCCCTTGATAATCTGTACTTTATTCCCTGATAACCAGAAACTTCTATGCCTAAACTCTGTACTGTTTTCTTTTTATTTCGACATTATCTTAATAAAATTATTAAATCTGAAATAACTGAAGTCTCAAGAGGGAGACCAGTGCAGCTGCCTTTCAAGACTGTCTGTAATCTGCCTGCAACAATATCTAGGGTGAGAAATACTATTTGTAACCAATTTCTGTAGTGAAACTAGCTTAGATTGTGTGTTTGGTTTCATTTGCTTAGAAAGCTGCTTTGTTCTGTTTGTTCTCTCTTATAGCCACTTAAAATCCACCTTTGCTAGTTAATAAACTTATTTCTTGTTTATAATAAACCCAGTTTATGCAATTTCTAACTGGGGGACAGGCAAGAAGTGTGCACATCTCTCGTCACATTGAGGAAGAGGGCGGATTTTTATGAGCTTATGCTGTGCAGATTTCTTTATGCAGCGCAAGACACTATTATTTTGGGTTTATCTCCCAAAAGTGGTGTGCACGTGACTGCTGGGGGAGTCCTCTCACCCAGAGCTGACTTCAGTCTGTGTTTGCAGCGCCGTGAGGCCCAACCTGTGTGTGTGCTGCAAGAGGCCGGACAGCTAATTCAGCAAAGCAGGGAGAGGGAACCCAGGCTGATTGAGCAGGAGAGGCTCAGTGAAATCCCAGTATATCAGGTGGCATCCCAGAAGGGGGGGTCCAACCCATCACACATACACACTCATATTTGCATTTGGGACATGCAAGTTAGGTCACTAGCTCTGCAGTGACCAGCTTTGAATTAGAGTGACAAGAAAGCACCCATTTTGACTAGCCAAGAGGACTTGCTTGCAAGGTTTGGGGGTCTCCAGTTTGAGACTTCCTTTGAAAAATGTCTGTAAATATGCTTCTAATACCTGGCATCTAAAACAGGACCCCTAAACTTAAATAGACCAACCTGTGGACTTCCAACCAAAGGCAATGCATGGGGGGGGGGTGCACACAGGGTCACCTGCCTCCCTCCACCTTTCTGCCTTCCATTTGGCCCTGCTCCCTGAAGTGCTGATGTCTCAGGGCAGAGCAGTGGTGTGTCTCCTTGGCTGGCTGCTGCCTGCTTGGGAGTCAATGGCTGTGATGCAGCCCCTTCTGATGGCAGGGGGAGATCTCTCTTCTGCAGTGACCCTGCAATTTTTGGATGTGCACCATCCTCCCCCACCCTCAACCCAAACAGGCTGGGTGGCCTGCTGAGGTGAGTCGGGGTGGAGGTGGCATTCCTTCCCTGAGCCTGAGCCCAGACATCTGGGGCTGAAGCCCAGTTCTTGGTGGACCCCTTGAAACCTGGTTGTAGACCCCCAGGGGCTGAGGACCCCCAGTTGAGAACCAGTGGTGTAGAAACTTATCTGAATCACTATGTTTAGCTATACCTAGATTATATATATATATATATATATATATATATATATATATATATATATATATAGTTACTCTACTTATTTTTCTAGCATAAAACGGCACAGTGGCAGCCGGTTACCTTCAGTCACTGACTGCATTAATATGAGTGGCTATTTCACACACACCTTTAGGCTGTGCTTTTTGCCTCTCAATCTGTGGAACTGAAATGGCCTAGGGAGGAGGGAGTGGAGGTCAGAGGGGTGAAGTATTTCAGGAATGAAAGCTTCTCATCCTGACACCATAGTTCAAGCTCTTCTGCATTCCTGCTAATGGATCACTCTTGCAAGACACTGACAAAACACCATCACCTCAGCCATAAACCTAAAAGGGGTCATTCTGCTGGGATCACTCAACCCTTTCGTACTCATCATGCCTTGCTTTCAGCAGCAAACTGGGGCAGACGGAAAGGTGCTAAAGTCAACATATTAGAGACAGATGGAGACAATGACTTTTAAGTAACATGCAGTCTTCTCGAGGCTATTTTGCACCAGCTGGGCTTGTTGTAAGCTACATAAGTGACTCCAGTGTCCAGGCAAGGCTGGTCTTATAGATTTACAGAAAACCCCACATGGGATTTACCATGAAATGATGTGGTGATCCCATTTTGATCCATTAAGTAAAATTCTGGTGAAATCATGAGATTTGTTGTGATCGTTCTTGTGCTTCATGCAATTAAGTTTTATCAGTCTACACATGGATTTTTCTAATGAGATCATGATAGGTAAAGATTGAAAGCAATGGAAAGCACAGTTGTCTTGTCCCCACAAAACCACAGCCTAAATTGTCTCAGTGCAGACTTTTCTGTTACTAATTTGTATTACAGGGCCCTATTGTGCTAGGAGCTGTACATAGATTGTAAACTCATTGGGAAAGGGACTGTCTCTTACTAGACAGACATGAAAAAGGTAGAGAGAGAAGGTATAACATACAAGCAGAAAATGGGACACACAGTGTAAGCAGAAAATGGGACACACAGGAAGTTTGTAGCACAGCCAGGAATTGCACCCAGATGCCCCAAGTACCAGGCCCATTCCTTCACCACAAGACCGTTCTTACCAACTAAGATGCCTCACAGAGCTAGGGTGTGAGAAGGTAATTCTAAAATAAATTCCAGTCACAAAGGTATTTTTGTGGGCTTCACAATTGTCCACCAGGAACTGAAGTGAGGCCATCACCTGATTTCAGTACAAGACAATCAAGGTCAATTTTCTTTTTTAAAGGCAGCTTCCATTTTGCAGGAGTCAACATTTGTACCCATTATTTGCATGTAATTGAAGTATGGAAGGAAATCTACATGTTTTGCGCTTCTAGCTATCCGAGTATGCGTACCCCTCAGGCAACTGCCGGTGCAAGTATGCCCATCTACACCCAGCTCACTGCTGTAGGGGCAAAATATGGGAGTAAGTTTTGTAGGTCCAAACTATGCCTGCAAGAAGGCAAACGGTGCTCTTGTTCGTTGAAAATGTGTGTCTGGAAGACATCAGATAGCGCAGCTTTCCATTACTGCATTGGCTTTGAGCCAACAGCCTAGAGGTAATCTGAAATTTTTCATCTACATCAAACAGTGATCTGCAAGTTGGTGGAGATTAATTTCGTTGATCTCCAGCATCTGACAGCTGTGGTTTTGGAAGCAGGCTAAAGTGGTTTTGCCACGAATGTTGCTATGTTCTCGTTTGGATTTCCAGTTTCAGTAGATCAACCAGGTCTCATCACTGCAACCCAACTGCTAACCAAGTGGACTGGCACATCTGCCTCTGAACTGCCACATAACTGTTTGCACTTCTGTTTCAATTAGTTAACATGATCAATTTATCCATTCTCAACTCATCATGACTGGATGTCCCAGAGCTCAACTCTGCTTGCAGACACATCTAAAGTTAATGGGATTTGTACTCCTGAGGGCAGAATTGGGCCCTTTTCATCTCTTACCTACACCTTCAACCCATGACCACACTAGTACTTATAACCAGGTTTGAAGTCTTTTACAGACAGTTTGCTATTTCTATTATGGCAGCATCTAGATCTAGGGTTGTCAACCCTCCAGGATTGGCCTGGAGTCTCCCGGAATCAGCAAAAAAAAAAAAAAAAAAAAAAATCTCCTGGTGACTATTGAAAGCAATCCAGGAGACTTTAACAGGATATTTTAAGAAATGACATTATGTCATGTTGGGAAAAAATAAATCTCCTGGAATAGCTTCAGTCAGAGTTGGCAACTCTATCCTGGTCATGGACCAAGGCTTCAGTGTCCCCGGTACTATATAAACCCATTTGGAACACGATTTGTGTCTATGATCAAATGTCTTACAACTAGAGCATGTCAGGAAATGATTCCCCCTGAAAAATTTTGACAAATGGGCTTTTTGGGGTGCGGTTTTCCTCCAAAATTTGCATTTTCAGCTTAAAACCAAAATATTTGTTTTTTCTATGAAAACCTAAAAAGTTTCAAAGGAAATTTTTTGGGGAAAAATTCCTGTTTTGTCAAAAACCCATTTTCTCTCAAACACACCAAGGGAAAAATCTTGACTAACTCTACTTAAAACCCAATGTCGTGGGGTTCCTCCTCTTGGTCATTCTGGGGATTAGCTTTGACCAGGCATTGCATTCTCCTCTAGTGGTGTCCCTCTGGTCATTCTTTCTCCCTGTGGACCCATCTCGCTCTAGGAACTGCAGCCTCCTCTTCGTAACCCAGCACTCTGGCTGGGGTAGGTGTAAGAAAGTCTTTTCAGGACTCCCAGGCTGTCTGCTGTACTCTGCCTGGCCTGTGCCACGTCCCCAGTGGCTGGTAGGGGAATCCAGTCCCATCCTCTACTCTGGGTTTCAGCTCAGAGGCTCTTTGGTCAGTAGCCGAGGCCTGCACTGTCCTACCTTGCTGCTTTCCCCCGAGCCTTCTCCTACATTCCTGGCTTCCCCCTGTCTCTGGGCTCACCAGCCTCTGAACTCCCTCTTCTCAGGGAGTGACTGCAGCCTGCTTCCCTGCACCCTACTTCGGTTGCCAGATACCTGGTTTTATAAGCCCTGCCTTTTTCATTGTTCTCAGATCCAAGGGTTGGGTCTGTGGTCACCTATGCAAATTGGTGAGGCTTTTTATCCAACATTTCCCAGGAAAGGGGGGGTGCAAGTGTTGGGAGGATTGTTCATTGTTCTTAAGATCCAAGGGTCTGGGTCTGTAGTCACCTAGGCAAATTGGTGAGGCTTTTTACCAAACCTTGTCCAGGAAGTGGGGTGCAAGGTTTTGGGAAGTATTTTGGGGGGAAAGACGCGTCCAAACAGCTCTTCCCCAGTAACCAGTAGTAGTTTGGTGGTGGTAGTGGCCAATCCAAGGACAACGGGTGGAATATTTTTGTACCTTGGGGAAGTTTTGACCTAAGCTGGTAAAGATAAGCTTAGGAGGTTTTTCATGCAGGTCCCCACATCTGTACCCTAGAGTTCAGAGTGGGGGAGGAACCTTGACAACACTCAATCCCGATTTCATCAGGAAGGCAGTCGTGAATGAGAATCAGGATCATGGCAAGGTAAATGCAGAAGAGTGTTGGAGCAATGACACAGCCCTACTTGACCCCAGTGCGAATGGTGAATGGTTCGATCTCTGAGCCTTTGTACAGAATGGTGGCAGTTATCCCATCATGGAGTGGTCTGATGATGGAAATGAATTTCTGTGGACAGCGAAACCTACACAGCACCTTCCATAGGGCATCACGGTTGTTAGAGTCAAAGGCCTTGGTTAGGTCGATGAATGCCATGAACAGTTCCTGGTGTTGCTATCTGCATTTCTCCTGAATCTGTTGTGCCACGAAGATCATGTCGGTTGTGCCTTGGGATGGTCTGAAGCCACACTGTGATTCGGGGAGGAGTTCCTCAGCAAGAGGGAGGAGGTGGTATAGAAAGATCCGGACAAGAATCTTCCCTGTGATGGAGAGGAGAGCAATACCTCTGTAGTTCCTGCACAAAGATTTGTCCCCCTTTTTGAATATTGTAACAATGTTGGTGTTCTTAAAGTCAGGTGGAATTTCTTCGCAGGTTTTTCAAGGAATTGGCAAAGTTTGTGCTAGAGCATTGTTCCACCAGCTTTAAAAACCTCAGTTGGGATGCCGTCTGGGCCTGGTGCCTTGTGATTTTTTGTCTGAGTGATGGCACACCCGACTTCCTCAGAAGATGGGGGATCAGCAATGTGTTCCATTGCTGAGCATTGTGGAATAAACTCGAGGTACTGATACCTCATTATCTAGGGCTTTAGCTTAGTTAGAAAACATGCCCAAGGTCCCAGCTCTACCATAAGTTGCAACCAGGTCACTTGAGACAGCTTGATCGCACCTGGGCTAACTCTGCAGTGAAGACATACCCTAAGTGAATGGGTACCAATTAAATCACCACTCACCAATAAAACTCCTTCGGGAATTCCTGTTAACTTTCTCCACCCTATCCTAATTCACCGGTCCAAGTGGATTTCCAATAATTTTTGTCCCTTTCTACCCACCCACAGGTCATAACACTTCTGAGATGTTTGTGAATTGTCCCAGAGCTTCCTTCACTGGGGATCCCCTTGTGAAGTTAACTGTGGGATTCGCCATTTAGCCCAATGACATGGCCATTTGAAGACACTGATTAGGATTTGAAGTGAACTCCCATTACCTGAACCAGTTGTAAATCCAGAGCAGTCCACAATGAGGCTTCAGCCATTCAGGTTTTTTTAAATCTTTTCTTAATCTTCAGAAAAAGAGAGTCATTGTCTTAGCAACTCAGGGTATTTGCATGATAAGACATTTCCTGAGTGACTTCCATTGCAGATGACAGCAGTCCAGAGGCTGCAGCTGTACCCATAGGACAGCTCACACAATCATAATGTAGCAGACTCCAGGGGAAAACAGCCCAAATGTGAGATTGCCAGGGTTTTAGTAAGCCAAAGGCATTGCATTTTTTCTATGAAAGATGGTTGGAATGTAAGGAATTCAATTTTGTAAACCAAATGCTATTTTTAAAAAGATACATATCTGCTCATATTACTGTATTGATTTCAGGTCTCAGCATATATCCAGCAAAGAGACATCTAACTATAAAAGGCTACCGAGTACGGCAAACACCTTTACTAAACATTTTCTTGACAAAGAGATTAAAATTGGATAAACTCAGATTGTAAGAAGCTAAGAATGGCCATACTGGGTCAGACCAAAGGTCCATCTAGCCTAGTATCCTGTCTTCCAACAGTGGCCAATGCCAGGTGTCCCAGAGGGAATGAACAGAATAGGTAATCATCAAGTGATCGATCCCCTGTCACCCCATTCCTAGCTTCTGGCAAACAGAGGCTAGGGACACAATCCATGCCCATCCTGTCTAATAGCCATTGATGGACCTATCCTCCATGAATTTATCTTGTTCTTTTTTGAACCTTGTTATAGTCTTGGCCTTCAGAACATCCTCTGCCAAGGAGTTGCACAGGTTGTCTGTGCGTTGTGTGAAGAAATACTTCCTTTTGTTTTTTTTAAACCTGCTTAGTTTAATTTCATTTGGTGGCCCCTAGTTCTTGTGTTATGAGAAGGAGTAAATAACACTTCCTTATTTACTTTCTCCACACCAGTCATAGAATCATAGAATCATAGAATCATAGAATATCAGGGTTGGAAGGGACCCCAGAAGGTCATCTAGTCCAACCCCCTGCTCAAAGCAGGACCAATTCCCAGTTAAATCATCCCAGCCAGGGCTTTGTCAAGCCTGACCTTAAAAACCTCTAAGGAAGGAGATTCTACCACCTCCCTAGGTAACACATTCCAGTGTTTCACCACCCTCTTAGTGAAAAAGTTTTTCCTAATATCCAATCTAAACCTCCCCCACTGCAACTTGAATTTTATAGATTTTATAGATTTTATAGATTTTAATTTTATGCAACTCATGATTTTATAGACCTCTATCATATCCCCCCTTAGCCATCTCTTTTCCAAGATGAAGTCTTATTAACGTTCCATACCCCTAATAATTTTTGTTGCCCTTTTCTGAACCTTTTCCAAGTCCAATATATCTTTTTTGAGATGGGGTAACCACATCTGCACATTGTATTCAAGATGTGGGCGTACCATGGATTTATATAGAGGCAATATGATATTTTCTGTCTTATTATCTATCCCTTTCTTAATGATTCCCAACATTCTGTTCGCTTTTTTGACTGCTGCTGCACATTGAGTGGCAGTTTCAGAGAACTGTCCACAATGTCTCCCAGATCTCTTTCTTGAGTGGTAATAGCTAATTTAACCCCCATCATTTTATATCTATAGTTGGGATTATGTTTTCCAATGTGCATTACTTTGCATTTATCAACATTGAATTTCATCTGTCATTTTGTTGCCCAGTCATCCAATTTTGTGAGATCCTTTTGTAGCTCTTTGCATTCAACCTGGGACTTAACTAGTTTTGTATCATCTGCAAATATTGCCACCTCACTGTTTACCCTTTTTTCCAGACCATTTATGAATATGTCGAATAGGACTGGGCCGAATACAGACCCCTGGGGGACATCACTATTTACCTCTCTCCATTCTGAAAACTGACCATTTATTCCTACCCTTTGTTTCCTATCTTTTAATCAGTTACCAATCCATGAGAGAACCTTCCCTCTTATCCCATGACTGCTTACTTTGCTTAAGAGCCTTTGATGAGGGACCTTGTCAAAGGCTTTCTGAAAATCTAAATACACTATATCCACTGGATCCCCCTTGTCCACATGCCTGTTGACCCCCTCAAAGAATTCTAGTAGATTGGTGAGGCATGATTTCCCTTTACAAAAACCATGTTGACTATTTCCCAACAAATTATGTTCATCTATATGTCTTACAATTTTGTTCTTTACTATAGTTTCAACCAATTTGCCCAGTACTGAAGTCAGGTTTACCGGCCTGTAATTGCCGGAGTCACCTCTGGAGCCCTTTTTAAAAATTGGCGTCACATTAGCTATCCTCCAGTCATTTGGTACAGAAACTGATTTAAATGATAGGTTACAGACTGCAGTTAGTAGTCCTGCAATTTCACATTTGAGTTCCTTCAGAACTCTTGGGTGAATATCATCTGGTCCTGGTGACTTATTACTGTTTAATTTATCAATTTGTTCCAAAACCTCCTCTAATGACACCTCAGTCTGGGACAGTTTTTCAGATTTGTCACCTAAAAAGAATGACTCAGGTTTGGGACTCTCCCTCACATCCTTAGCCATGAAGACCAATGCAAATAATTCATGTAGTTTCTCCGCAATGGCCTTATTGTCTTTTACCATCTCAATCGTCCAGTGGCCCCACTGGTTGTTTAGCAGGCTTCTGATGTATCTAAAAAAAAAATTTCTATTACTTTTTGAGTCTTTGGCCAGCTGTTTTTCAGATTCATTTTTGGCCTTCCTAATTATATTTTTACACTTCATTTGCCAGAGTTTATGCTCCTTTCTATTTTCCTCATTAGGATTTAAGTTCCACTTTTTACAGGATGCCTTTTTGCCTCGCACTGCTTCCTCTACTTTGTTGTTTAGCCAGGGTGGTTCTTTTTTGGTTCTCTTACTACGTTTTTTAATTTGGGGGGTATACCTTTAAGTTGAGACTCTATTATGGTGTCTTTAAAAAGTTTCCCTGCAGCTTGCAGGGATTTTATGTTCTATGTGGTACTTTGGATTGTTTCTTTTTAGTATAGTATGCAATTCTTCCTATACAAGAAGGCACTTAAGCACATGTTTAAGTCCTGTTGAATTCAGTGGGACAGTAAGCATGTGCTTAAATGCTTTCCTGAATTAAGGCCTTTACTAGGACAGGCAGCGTGGCCTATGGATAGTACTGTTTGGGATTCAGGAGACCTAGGTGTTACTCTTGACTCTGCCAGTGGCCTACTGGGTGATCTTGGACAAGTCACAGCCCTGCTCTGAGCCTCAGTTTCCCCATCTGTAAAATGCAGATAATGATACTGATCTCCTTTGCAAAGCACTTTGCAATCTGCTGATGAAAAGCACTGTATAATCATAGAATCATAGACTATCAGGGTTGGAAGGGACCTCAGGAGGTCATCTAGTCCAACCCCCTGCTCAAAACAGGACCAATCCCCAATTAAATCATCCCAGCCGGGCTTTGTCAAGCCTGACCTTAAAAACTTCTAAGGAAGGAGATTCTACCACCTCCCTAGGTAACGCATTCCAGTGTTTCACCACCCTCCTAGTGAAAAAGTTTTTCCTAATATCCAACCTAAACCTCCCCCACTGCAACTTGAGACCATTACTCCTTGTCCTGTCCTCTTCTACCACTGAGAATAGTCTAGAACCATCCTCTCTGGAACCACCTCTCAGGTCGTTGAAAGCAGCTATCAAATCCCCCCTCATTCTTCTCTTCTGCAGACTAAACAATCCCAGTTCCCTCAGCCTCTCCTCATAACTCATGTGTTCCAGACCCCTAATCATTTTTGTTGCCCTTCGCTGGACTCTCTCCAATTTATCCACATCCTTCTTGTAGTGTGGGGCCCAAAACTGGACACAGTACTCCAGATGAGGCCTCACCGATGTCGAATAGAGGGGAATGATCACGTCCCTCGATCTGCTCGTTATGCCCCTACTTATACATCCCAAAACTGGCTAGATTGTCGGGCTGAACAGGTAGTGATCAATGGTTCCATGGCTAGTTGGCAGCCGCTATCAAGTGGAGTGCCCCAAGGGTCGGTCCTGGGGCCAGTTTTGTTCAATATCTTCATTAATGATCTGGAGGATGGCATGGATTGCATCCTCAGCAAGTTTGCAGATGACACTAAACTGGGAGGAGTGGTAGATATGCTAGAGAGTAGGGATAGGATACAGAGGGACCTAGACAAATTGGAGGATTGGGCCAAAAGAAATCTGATGCGGTTCAACAAGGACAAGTGCAGAGTCCTGCACTTAGGAAGGAAGAATCCCATGCACTGCTACAAATTAGGGGCCAAGTGACTAGGCAGCAATTCTGCAGAAAAGGACCTAGGGGTTATGGTGGATGAGAAGCTGGATATGAGTCAACAGTGTGCCCTTGTTGCCAAGAAGGCTAACAGCATTTTGGGCTGTATAAGTAGGAGCATTGCCAGCAGATCAAGGGATGTGATCATTCTCCTCTATTCAAAATTGGTGAGGCCTCATCTGGAGTACTGTGTCCAGTTTTGGGCCCCACACCACAAGAAGGATGTGGAAAAATTGGAAAGAGTCCAGTGAAGGACAACCAAAATGATTAGGGGACTGGAGCACATGACTTATGAGGAGAGGCTGAGGGAACTGGGATTATTTAGTCTGCAGAAGAGAAGACTGAGGGGGGATTTGATAGCTGCTTTCAACTACCTGAAAGGGGGTTCCAGAGAGGATGGATCTAGACTGTTCTCAGTGGTACCAGATAACAGAACAAGGAGTAATGGTCTCAAGTTGCAGTGGGGGAGGTTTAGGTTGGATATTAGGAAAAACTTTTTCACTAGAAGGGTGGTGAAACACTGGAATGCATTACCTAGGGAGGTGGTGGAAGCTCCTTCCTTAGAGGTTTTTAAGGTCAGGCTTGACAAAGCCCTGGCTGGGATGATTTAGTTGGGGATTGGTCCTGCTTTGAGTAGGGGGTTGGACTAGATGACCTCCTGAGGTCCCTTCCAACCCTGATATTCTATGATTCTCCCTTCCCCGCACACTGCGCCAGCCCGAGCCCTCCCTGCTCTTTTGGGGCCAATTGAAGGCCCCCTTCTGCCCTATGCGTGGGGCCAGTCCGAGCCCCTCTGTGTGAGGCTGGCATCGCTGCTCACCCAAGCCCTCCCTTCCCTCCCCTGTGGCACTGGCATCACTGCTCAACCAGGCCCTACCTGCCCCCCACCTGAGCCCTGCCCCCCACATGCACGGGGCTGGCATCGCCGCTTCCCCCTCCACTTTCCTCTGCACCCCACTTCTTTGACAAAAGTGGGCATATGTCCTGGAATTTGTCCTGGACTTATTTTGGGACCCTGCACTTATCCTTGTTGAACCTCATCAGATTTCTTTTGGCCCAATCCTCCAATTTGTCTAGGTCCCTCTGTATCCTATCCCTACCTGCCACCGTATCTACCACTCCTCCTAGTTTAGTATCATCCGCAAATTTGCTGAGAGTGCAATCCACACCATCCTCCAGATCATTTATGAAGATATTGAACAAAACCGGCCCCAGGACCGACCCTAGGGGTACTCCACTTGATACCGGCTGCCAACTAGACATGGAGCCATTGATCACTATCCGTTGAGCCCGACAATCTAGACAACTTTCTACCCACCTTATAGTGCATTCATCCAGCCCATACTTCTTTAACTTGCTGACAAGAATACTGCGGGAGACCATGTCAAAAGCTTTGCTAAAGTCAAGAAACAATACATCCACTGCTTTCCCTTCATCCACAGAACAAGTAATCTCATCATAGAAGGCGATTAGATTAGTCAGGCATGACCTTCCCTTGGTGAATCCATGCTGACTGTTCCTGATCACTTTCCTCTCGTGTAAGTGCTTCAGGATTGATTCCTTGAGGACCTGCTCCATGATTTTTCCGGGGACTGAGGTGAGGCTGACTGGCCTGTAGTTCCCAGGATCCTCCTTCTTCCCTTTTTTAAAGATGGGCACTACATTAGCCTTTTTCCAGTCATCCGGGACTTCCCCGGATCGCCATGAGTTTTCAAAGATAATGGCCAATGGCTCTGCAATCACAGCCACCAACTCCTTTAGCACTGTCGGATGCAACGCATCCAGCCCCATGGACTTGTGCACATCTAGCTTTTCTAAAAAGCCCCTAACCACTTCTTTCTCCACAGAGGGCTGGCCACCTACTCCCCATGCTGTGTTGCCCAGCGCAGCAGCCTGGGAGCTGACCTTGTTCGTGAAGACAGAAGCAAAAAAAGCAATGAGTACATTAGCTTTTTCCACATCCTCTGTCACTAGGTTGCCTCCCTCATTCAGTAAGGGGCCCACACTTTCCTTGGCTTTCTTCTTGTTGCCAACATACCTGAAGAAACCCTTCTTGTTACTCTTAACATCTCTTGCTAGCTGCAGCTCCAGGTGTGATTTGGCCCTCCTGATTTCATTCCTACATGCCCGAGCAACCTTTTTGTACTCTTCCCTGGTCATTTGGCCAATCTTCCACATCTTGTAAGCTTCTTTTTTATGTTTAAGATCCGCAAGGATTTCACTGTTAAGCCAAGCTAGGGTATTGTTATTAACACAGCTCTAAGTTGTCTACACACACTTGCACAGATCAAGCTAAAGGTGTTTTTAAACCTAGCCCTGAGACAGTCCATCAAGCACACTAGAGAACTGGGATTTGGCTACCGTGTTTGGGTTTCTAAGGTGCTTAAGTTGGTTGTGTGTCCTAAATAAGGAGGGTTACAGTTCAAAGGACACCAGACTTTAGACCACAAAAGGAAGGTATAATGTAGATTTTGAATGGCTATTACGGGCAAAAAGCTGCAGGAGAACAGAAGTGATTTTCTGAAGGCTGCCTGCAAGTGCTAATTATATGCCTGCACATCACAGGGTACTGGCTCTCTCTTATTATGAGAAGGAGGAAAATTGGCAAGTGTAGCCATAGGGCTCCCACCAACTATTTCTGCCCAAAGGGCCATGTAGGATATTGTATGACAGATTCCTAATGACAGGGCTGTGCTGAAGGAGGGAATACTTTCTGGGGTTTTTTCCTTTGAACTTCCAGGTCTGGTAAAGAGCTGCAGGGCATCTTTGGGCAGGGACCGTCACTAACTGCATTATCCCAGCTTTGTTTGGAAAACTCCCAAATCCCTGTGGATCAAGAGTTTCAGCTGTGTGGAAATAAGCAAACTCATCCAGTCTTTAAAAAAAAAAAAACAGCCCCAAACAATATGGTCTATTGTGCCTGTGGAAATGCACACAAGCAGAAAAATAAGATGAAATGAAATGCAGGGCAAGCTCCTGATGGATCCTGCCTGTGAAATGTATGGTTACAAAGTGCTCACGGCCAGCTGATCTTTCTGAGAAGGCTGCCAGCCTGCCTGAACACGTCACGACCAGGGCCCTGCCTGAGCTGCTAAAGCTTGAGCTAAAAAGCCCCCTCCCCCGCACAGCTGTGGACCTGTTGTGATAGTTGGCCCTACACATTTCTCCTGTGAGCTCAATGATAAAAAGTGAGTGAAAGTCCATACTAATGTCTGGATGACCTAGATCGAGCAACGATGATGGGGAAAGGTGAAAAAGTGAGACAGAAGTATTGAATGAGTCCAAACAAAAATACTTCCTGCTATAACTCAAGGACTGTGTTAAAATCATGGCTGAGGAACAATCAAACTATGGAACTGGACATCAGTGAACCCAAATTGGAGTGTCTGCTATGAGGACAAAATAACGAGGGAAGGGCTATCCCACCATCACTCTCTTCTGGAGTCTTCAAAGAAAAACTCTGTGGAGGAAGCCTGGCTACTGGAGTGAGCTTCGTCACCATGGCTGCCACCCCCACCACCTTCTGGGACCCCAGACCTTCTTCATTTTGATCCTGAGAGATGTCCTGACCAGACTGGGACAGACGGAGGGACCCAGATGAGATCATCATCTCCACTGGCTCTAGCTGAGTCCCAGCCACCACCTGCAGTGTGAGACTTTGTCATTCCCCCCCCACCAACCCTCAGTGTGTCCTTTTCCTTCTCTATTTTCTGTTTCCTTTCCTCTCATTTTGCCCTCTATCTAATAGGAGTCTGGCTTAGCCAGACAAGACTGCAAATTTTGCCACCCCACTGTAAGCCTGTGACCAGAAAGAGGCAGCTAAAGCAATGCCCCGAACAGCCTGATGCTAGTCCAAATTTGTCCCCAATAGGACGATTATTACCATCTTTAATGCCATCTATAAGACTATCAAACAAGGCCAGTGGGAGTCCTTCTAAAAACTCTCTCCAGCGAATAGGAACAAGGCATGTTGTAAAAATGAAAGTCTTACTTAATACTTTACACTTCAATGCTTTAACTCTTTCTCCTGCTGTTCTATATCTTTAATAAAAGGCTAAGGGAATTTTTAATGGTAGGTTTGCCCTCGCACTCAGCAGACTGAGGGCTCTGTATCCCAAACCCTGAACCTTGTTTCCTGTTGGGCACCTTTGACTCTTTAGGTCCACCTAGTCCATCTACATTAGTAGACCAGCCTGTAAGACATATTTTTCTGGCTCAGGGTATGTCTACACTACGAAATTAGGTCGAATTTACAGAAGTCGATTTTTTAGGAAGCGATTTTATAGAGTCGATTGTGTGAGTCCCCACTAAGTGCATGAAGTCAGTGGAGTGTGTCCACAGTACCGAGGCTAACATCAACTTTCGGAGCATTGCACTGTGGGTAGCTATCCCACAGTTCCCACAGTCTCTGCCACCCATTGGAATTCTGGGTTGAGCTCCCAATGCCTGATGGGGAAAAAACATTGTCGCGGGTGGTTCTGGGTACATGTTGTGAGTCGCCCCTCCCTCCGTAAGAGCAATGGCAGACAATCGTTTCACACCTTTTTTCCATGCAGACGCCATACCACGGCAAGTGTGCAGCCCGCTCAACTCAGCCGCCGCAGTTGTGTCCTGGGTGCTGCTGGCAGCAGTCAGTGCAGTAGGGCTGCAAACCATCGTCATCGAATGACCGAACTGACCACTTCCGCTGCCACTCTGCTCTCCTGCTCTCCTGCAGACGCCATACCACGGCAAGCATGGAGCCCGCTCAGATAACAACAGCAGTTATGAGCACTGTAAACACCTCGCGCATTATCCTGCAGTATATGCAGCACCAGAACCCGCAAAAGCAGAGGAGGAGGCGACGGCAGCTCAGTGACGAGAGTGATGAGGACATGGACACAGATTTCTCTCAAAGCACGGGCCCCAGCAATTTGGGTATCATGGTGGTAATGGGGCAGGTTCATGCCATTGAACGCCGATTCTGGGCCCGGGAAACAAGCACAGACTGGTGGGACTGCACAGTGTTTCAGGTCTGGGATGATTTCCAGTGGCTGTGAAACTTTAGCATGCATAAGGGCACTTTCATGGAACTTTGTGACTTGCTTTCCCCTGCCCTGAAGTGCAAGAATACCAAGATGAGAGCAGCCCTCACAGTTCACAAGTGAGTGGCGATAGCCCTCTGGAAGCTTGCAAAGCCAAACACCTACCGGTCAGTCGGGAATCAATTTGGAGTGGGCAAATCTACTGTGGGGGCTGCTGTGATCCAAGTAGCCAATGCAATCACTGAGCTGCTGCTATCATGGGTAGTGACTCTGGCAAATGTGCAGGTCATAGGGGATGGCTTTGCTGCAATGGGATTCCCTAACTGTGGTGGGGCAACAGACAGAATGCATATCCCTATCTTGGGACTGGATCACCAAGGCAGCCAGTACATAAACTGAAAGGGGTACTTTTCAATGGTGCTGCAAGCACTGGTGGATCACAAGGGATGTTTCACCAGCATCAACATGGGATGGCCGGGAAAGGTGCATCTTCAGGAACTCTAGTCTGTCTGAACGGCTGCAGCAAGAGATTTACTTTCCAGACCAGAAAATAACCACTGGGTATGTTGAAATGACTATAGTTATCCTCGGGGACCCAGCCTACCCCTTAATGCCATGGCTTATGAAGCCATACACAGGCAGCCTGGATAGTAGTCAGGAGTTGTTCAACTATAGGCTGAGCAAGTGCAGAATGGTGATAGAATGTGCATTTGGACATTTAAAAGCATGCTGGCGCAGTTTACTGACTCTGTTAGACCTCAGCGAAACCAATATTCCCACTGTTATTACTGCTTGCTGTGTGCTCCACAGTATCTGTGAGAGTAAGGGGGAGACACTTATGGCGGGGTGGGAGGTTGAGGCAAATCGCCTGGTTGCTGGTTATGCACAGCCAGACACCAGGGCGGTTAGAAGAGCACAGCAGGGCGCGCTGCACATAAGAGAAGCTTTGAAAACCAGTTTCATGACTGGCCAGGCTAAGGCATGAAAGTTCTGTTTGTTTCTCCTTGATGAAAACCCACCCCCTTGTTTCACTCTACTTCCCTCTAAGCCAACCACCCTCCCCTCCCCTCCCTTTCCTCCCCCTTCAATCACCACTTGCAGAGGCAATAAAGTCATTGTTGTTTCAAATTCATGAATTCTTTATTAATTCGTCACATAAATAGGGGGATAACTGCCAAGTTAGCCCGGGAGGGGTGGTGGGGGAGGGAAGGACAAGGCCACACAGCACTTCAAAACTTATTGAATGCCAGCCTTCTGTGGCTTGGGCAGTTCTCTAGGGTGGAGTGGTTGGGTGCCTGGAGACGCCCCGCCCCGTGTTCTTGGGCATCTGGGTGAGGAGGCTATGGAACTTGGGGAGGAGGGAGGTTGGTTACACAGGGGCTGCAGTGGCGGTCTGTGCTCCTGCTGCCTTTCCTGCACCTCAACCATACGCCGGAGCATATCAGTTTGATCCTCCAGTAGCCTCAGCATTGCATCCTGCCTCCTCTCATCACGCTGCCGCCACCGCTCCTCTTGCTCCAGCCATCTATCCTCTCGCGCGTCCCTCCTGTCCTCGCATTCATTTTGTGCTTTCCTGGACTCTGACATTGTCTGCCTCCACGCATTCTGCTGGGCTCTTTCAGTGCAGGAGGACTATATGAACTCAGAGAACATTTCATTGTGAGTTTTTTCGCCTTCTTATCTGCGCTAGCCTCTGTGATGGAGATGATAGGAGGAGCGTTGAAACATTTGCAGCTGTGGGAGGAAAAAAAGGGAGAGTAGTATTTAAAAAGACACATTTTAGAGAACAATGGGTAGACACTTTCATGGTGAACCAAGCTGTTAACATTACATAGCACATGTGCTTTCTTTACATGGTCGCATTTTGCCTCTTATATTGAGGGCCTGCCAGTTTGGTGTGAGAGCTCACACATGCAGGGCCGAGCTACAGACTTCGGTTTGCAGGCAGGTATGGTAAGCCACAGTCTTTTGGCTTCTTTAAACTTCATAACATGTGGGAATGGTTTCAAACAGCAGCACCCTCATTTCCCATACCAAGCACCCGTTGGGTTGGCCATTTAAAAGGAGGGGCTGAGGTTTTCGGGTTAAAATGCAGCACAAACCCAACTACACCCCCCTCACACCCAATTCTCTGGGATGATCGCTTCACCCCTCCCCCAAATGCATGGCTAACAGCGGGGATGATTTCTTTTCAGCCACAGGCACACAGCCCAGCAGGAATGGCCACCTCTGAATGTCCCCTTAATAAAATTCCCCTATTTCAACCAGGTGACCATGAATGATTTCACTCTCCTGAGGATAACACAGAGAGACAAAGAACAGATGTTGCGTGAATGCCAGCAAACATCAGGACCATACGATGCCAGGCTTTCTCATGCAATGATTCCAGACTACGTGCTACTGGCCTGGTGTGGTAAAGTGTCCTACCATGGAGGATACAATAAGGCTGCCATCCCCAGAAACCTTTTGCAAAGGCTTTGGGAGTACCTCCAGGAGAGCTTCATGGAGATGTCCCTGGAGGATTTCCAATCCATCCCCAGACACGTTAACAGACTTTTCCAGTAGCTGTACTGGCTGCGAATGCATCCCAAGTCTTCAGGGGAAATTAATCATTAAACATGTTTACTTTTAAACCATGTATTATATTTACAAAGGTACACTCACCAGAGGTGCCTTCTCTGCCTTCAATGTCCAGGAGGCCGGGTTGGGAGGGTACTGTCTCCAGGGTGATAAACAGTTCCTGGCTGTTGGGAAGAACAGTTTCTCCACTTGCCTGCTGTGCGCTATCTTCAACATCCTCCTCCTCATCATCTTCCTCGTCCCCAAATTCCTCATCCCTGTTGCGTGAGACTCCCTTGCAGGAGTCCACATACAGGGGTTGGGTAGTTGTAGGGGCACCCCCTAGAATTGCATGCAGCTCATCATAGAAGCGGCATGTCTGGGGCTCTGACCCCGAGCGGGCGTTTGCCTCTTGGGGTTTTTGGAAGGCTTGCCTGAGCTCCTTAAGTTTCACGCGGCACTGCTGTGGGTCCCTGTGATAGCCTCTGTCCTTCATGCTCTTGGAGATTTTTTCAAATATTTTGGCATTTCGTCTTTTGGAACACAGTTATGATAGCACGGATTCATCTCCCCATACAGCGATCAGATCCAGTACATCCTGTTCCGTCCATGCTGGAGCTCTTTTGCGATTCTGGGACTGCATGGTCACCTGTGCTGATCAGCTTGCCACGCTGGCCAAACAGGAAATGAAATTCAAAAGTTCGCGGGGCTTTTCCTGTCTATCTGGCCAGTGCATCTGAGCAGGGGCGGCAGGTTTGTATAATTTTTGGTGGCGCCCAGAACCTGCCCCTGCCCAAACTCAGCCCCTCCCAAACTCCACCTGCCACCTGCCCAAGTCTCTGGGAGGAAGTTTAGGTCAGGGAGGAGATCTGGGGTGCAGGTCCTAGGCTGGGGCAGAGGATTGGGGTGCAGGGTGCAGGCTCTGGGACAGAGTTTGGGGATGGGAGGGGGTGCGGAGGGAGAGGGTACAGGGGTGAGGGCTGTGAGGTGTGGCTGCAGATGATGGATTTGGGGTCCAGGAATCTCCCTCGCCTCCCCCATGGTGGGTGCCAGGGGGAGCTGCGTGCACCTCCTCCCCTGCTGTTGCCCCTGACTGTAGGCTCACTGGGGGTGGGGGATGGGGCTGCCTCCTTGCCCAGCATGGGGCAGGAGCGGTGACTGTGGGCGGGGGGGGGTAGGGGGGGCTGTGCTGGTGGAGGGTCCCGCCGGAAAAGGGAAGGGTCTGAGGTGGAAGGGCAGGTCAGAGTCAGTGCGCCCTGGCAGTGGAGTTGGGGGGCACTAGGACCCTGTGGCAGCAGTTGCTGCAGGGAGGCAGCATGGAGCTGCACGGAAGAGCCAGGGACGCTCTGCTCCAGGGCCCGGGGAGGCGCGTGGGGGGCCAGGGGCAGCAAGAGGAGGCCGGGGGACACTCATAGGAGGCGCGGGGTAGTGGCAGATGAGGCTGGGGGGGACACCTAGCCCCAAATATTGGTGGAGCTGGGCCCCTGGGCTCTGAATATTGCTGGTGCCGAGGCACCACATGGAGATATAACTCCCTGCCTATGCATCTGGGTTCAGACTGCTGTCCAGAGTGGTCACAATGGAGTACTTTGGGATAGCTCATGGAGGCCAATACCGTTGAATTTCGTCCACACTACCCCCAAATTTGACCCGGCGATGTCGATTTTAGTGCTAATCCCCTCGTCTGGGAGGAGTACAGAAATTGATTTTAACAGCCATTTAAGTCGACAAAAATGGGTTCGTCGTGTGGACGGGTGCAGGGTTAAATCGATCTAATGCTGCTAAATTCGACCTAAACTTGTTGTGTAGACCGGGACTCAGACACACATAACACTCATGGCCAGTTGGTTTCATTTCTTTTCAAGATACAACAGATCAGACACTGTTAATGGTGTTCTAAGTACAATGCATCTAGGGAAACTGGAGGCCCCATGAACTCTTTCTCCCTCTCTCTCTGTGCACATCTGTTTAGTTTCGTTTGCAGGGTTCTGCCCCACATTGAGAGTGGCTGACCCCCTCCCCCAGGTACGGGAATTTCTGCTTTCCCGCACTTAGGTTTAACATACTCCCTAAGTTCCCTAGCATGGTTACTAGATGCTTGATCCAAGAATCAGACCCACTGCACCGGTATTTAGGATTAAAGAGGATCTGTACATTGAGTGCTGTGCTGAGAGCTCACCCCCCAGAGAGTCAGAGTCTGGAGAAAATCTCTGATAGCCCTACTCTTCACTGCATGCTAATTTTGGGCTCAGCCCTGCTTTTCCCACTTGATACCATCTTGGCTGAGAATGCCTGGCTCCTGCCTTCAGTTTGTTTAGTTGACTGGAGCTGTTAATCCCCTCTGACTTGGGCTCCATAGCCATGGCAACACACGCAGGTGGGCATGTGAGGAGCACACGCAGTGCAGCGTTGTGCCCTGAACACCTCGGTGAGTGCAGCAACGGTTGGCTGGAAGGAGCATTTGCGTGTCCACACACAACATTTTCCGGCACGTCTTTGCTGGTGCCGCCATTGCTCGGCTGTTTGACAAGCCCAGCTGAAATGCATTGGGTATGTGTACACAGTAAAGAAAGAAAGAAAAATCCTGCGGCAATGAGTCTCGGAGCCCAGCTCATCTGACTCGGGCTCATGCTACTGGGCTAAGAGTAGCAGTGTAGAAGTTACCATGTAGGCTGGAGCTGGGGCTCTGCGCTTCAGCAAGGGAGTGTAGATGTATCCTAAGAGAGGATCATTATATACCCCACCTCCGGAAAATCCAAGCTGTCACGATCAAGCCACATTCTGCTGGGGAAAGCAGGATGGCCTCATGCTGCAAGAACTTTGCTCAAACCCCCATGAATGTGCATGAGCCCTGCCAAACCCAACCACCGCTTAACAGCTCTTCATTGGATTGGACTCTGGGAAAAGACTGATTGGCTCCAAACCAAGCTCTCTTGACGGTCAGGGTATATGAATCCACAGGGACTGGTTCTCACAAGCTTCACCACTGAAGCTTGTGAACTGAAACTTCACCATTGACTGTCTCTTCAGGCCAGTGTAGCTTTACTATTGTCTGTACAGAGCTCCCCCATTCACCCTTGTACAGAGTGCCAGTGGATGGGGGAGGTCATATAAAAATGATACTAAACATGGCTTAAATCCGTATAGAGTATTTCCCGCAGCCCCCTATGCTCCCCTCCTGCCCCCATCATAAAAATTCCAGAGGGGTTGAAAATATTTACCAGAGCTCTGCTCCGGACAGCTCTGGCTGAATTTAAGCCCTGATTAGGGTTGCCAAATTTCTAATTGCTGACAACTGGACACTGCTGCCCGATCTCATCTCTAAGGCCCCGCCCCCAGCCCAGCTCTTCCCCTGAGGCCCTGCCCTCCACTCACTCCCCTATCCCAGGAAGCTGGTATGATTGGGCAAGATGGTGCTGATTCATGAGATTTAGAACAGCATCAGAGATTTAAAAGAAGTGTTTGTTCTTTGCCTTTTGGAAAACTTTTCTCATACTTGATTCCTTTCTACAACGAAATTCTCCACAGAAAAATCATGTAGAGAAAACTTCTAGCCTTAGGAGCATTCATGAAATGTCTCACCTGTTCTGTGGGTATGCTTTTCCCACACACCTTCTCAAGGACTTTTTTTATTTTTAAAAGAGAAAACTGATTGCACACTCAAATGAAGCAAACCTAATGAGCAGATTCAGTGTGGTATTATACAAATGCATGTTGACATTTAACCAGTGTGAATCTATTTGCAATTGTGTCCTAATACTTATGGCTTATCTATATTAGAAAAGTTGTACAGTCTTAACTAAGGTTTCAGAGTAGCAGCCATGTTAGTCTGTATCCGCAAAAACAACAACAACAACAAAAACCTGGAGTACTTGTGGCACCTTAACTAAATTAATTTGAAGTCTGTGTAGTTAAATAGGTGATACCCCCTAATGTATATGCACTTAAACCCATTTAATCCTTGTTTATCATGTACTAGTAAATTACTAAATTAAACTAAACTGATTTAAGTGAGGGTTAAACAGGTTTAAGTGCATATACATTCAGTGAGAAGTACCACCCACTAATATCCAAAACCAAAGTTTAAAAATCTTCCTATAATTTGGTTAAAAGCTTACCCCACCTCTTTTCTATGTGTTATTAGATATAAAAGGGTACAATTAATGTGAGTTTTTCTTGGGGTAAGGGTTAATGAGAAATCCCACAAACTCTGAAAAAGAATGTTTCAGCTATACAAACAAGAATGCCTTACTAAAACATAGTATCCCAAGATAATGGCAAACAAACCTGGCAGCATATGTAATTCTGCTGTACAATGCAGCAACCCATTTGCCAGGCTGTAGCTAGCTACCTGCCCCATTTTCCATAGTCCTAATCATCTTGTTTCTGTTTTAGAATCTCTAAATTTGGTACAAATTTTATGGCATCTGGCATATTGTGCACAGTAAGATTTGTTTGTAGAAATTATATCTTTTTAGGTGTCAATTCTTTGAAAAGCTGGCAAGTGATTTTTTGGCTGGTTAAGAAAGTATTGTATTTTAAATCAAGCTTATTTTAAAACTTGTCACTAGAATAAGCATCTGAGAATATTGTTTGAATAGAAATGTATTAATCCGCACTCTTGATAACTCACAAAAAAGTAGCCTTGCCCTACTTCCCAAAGATGTGGGGTAAGGGCAGTAACTGGCATTGAGGGGTACAGGGACTGTAGGGGCACTAACTGGCATTGATGGGGAATACTGCATGTAGTTAGTTAGTTAGATAGTTTGTCCCCATTACTACCAGGTCTTGTGTTTTGGGTATTTAATTGTTCTACAAATGCCTCATCCAGCACTAGGGTTACCATCTGGCTGGTATTTGACTGGCCTGGCTGGTTTTTTTATGGATTTTTTTTAATGGATTTTATGGATTTGCTGGTTGCCAGAAAAATAATTTAATCTGGCCCCACTGAACCTGCACCAGCAGCAGCAGATAACCCTACACAAGAGGCTCAGCCAGAGCCTGAACCCCAACATAGGTCACCAGCTCAGAGTGGTTCACAGTCAACAGAAGCAGCCCCATCCCCTACATCGCTTCCAGGGGGACCAAGCCTAGGTCCACAATCCAATGAGGAACTGATGTCTCCAGCATCAAGGGAACAGTTCCAGACTGAACAGAAAGCAGATGAAAGCCTCCAGAGAGCATGGACGGCAGCACGGAGCAACCCACCGCCTCTCAGCTCTTCTAATCAATCCAGGTTTGTTGTAAAAAGAGGCCTTTTATACAAGGAAACTCTTTCTGGAGGACACCAGGAAGACTGGCATCCCCAGAGACAGCTGGTAGTTCCAACTAAGTTACTGGATCAAGCTCTTGAGCTTAGCCTATGATCATCCTAGTGGCCATGCTGGGGTGAACAGGACCAAAGACCAGTTGGGGAGGTCATTCCACTGGGAGGGAATGGGCAAGGATGTTTCTACCTATGTCTGGTCTTGTGAGGTATGCCAAAGAGTGGGGAAACCCCAAGACCAGGTCAAAGCCCCTCTCCAGCCACTCCCCATCATTGAACTTCCATTTCAGCGAGTAGCTGTGGATATTCTCAGTCCTTTTCCGAAAAAGACACCCAGAGGAAAGCAGTACATACTGACTTTCATGGATTTTGCCACCTGATGGCCGGAAGCAGTAGCTCTAAGCAACACTAGGACTAAAAGTGTGTGTCAGGCACTAACAGACATTTTTGCCAGGGTAGGTTGGCCCTCCGACATCCTCACAGATGCAGGAACTAATTTCCTGGCAGGAGCTATGGAAAGCTTTTGGGAAGCTCATGGGGTGAACCACTTGGTTACCACCCCTTACCATCATCAAACAAATGGCCTGGTGGAGAAGTTTAATGGAACTTTGGGGGCCATGATACGTAAATTCGTAAATGAGCACTCCAATGATTGGGACCTAGTGTCGCAGCAGTTGCTCTTTGCCTACAGAGCTGTACCACATCCCAGTTTAGGGTTTTCCCCATTTGAACTTGTATATGGCCATGAGGTTAAGGGGCCATTACAGTTGGTGAAGCAGCAATGGGAGGGATTTACACCTTCTCCAGGAACTAACATTCTGGACTTTGTAACCAACCTACAAAACACCCTCCGAACCTCTTTAGCCCTTGCTAAAGAAAACTTACAGGATGCTCAAAAAGAGCAAAAAGCCTGGTATGATAAACATGCCAGAGAGCGGTCCTTCAAAGTAGGGGACCAGGTCATGGTCTTAAAGGTGCTCCAGGCCCATAAATCACAGTGTTTTCACCCTATCTGTGATTTGGGGGGCGTGTCACAAAAATAAAGGGAAGGGTAACCACCTTTCTGTATACAGAGCTATAAAATTCCTCCTGGCCAGAGGCAAAACCCTTTCACCTGTAAAGGGTTAAGAAGCTAAGATAACCTTGCTGGCACCTGACTAAAATGACC
This sequence comes from Lepidochelys kempii, assembly GCF_965140285.1. NCBI lineage: Eukaryota > Metazoa > Chordata > Testudines > Cheloniidae > Lepidochelys > Lepidochelys kempii. The sequence continues at coordinate 72,199,952 of NC_136390.1, read as the reverse complement.
AATGAGGAGAGTATCTTGTCTTGAAAGACAAGATACTTTCAAATCTGGAGCGGGGGTGGAAACAAAGGGTCTGTCTGTTTGTGAGATGCTTTTGCCGGGAACAGATCAGGAATGCAGATTCAAAACTTCTGTAAAGTTGTAAGTAATCTAGCTAGAAATGCCTTCGATTTCCTGTTGTTTAATGGCTGGTAAAATATGCTGTGCTGAATGGAATGTATATTCCTGTTTTTGTGTATTTTTGTAACTTAAGGTTTTACCTAGAGGGATTCTCTATGTTTTGAATCTGATTACTCTGTAAGGTATTTACCATCCTGATTTTAAGAGGTGATTCTCTTACCTTTTCTTTAATTAAAATTCTTCTTTTAAGAACCTGATTGATTTTTCATTGTTCTTAAGATCCAAGGATTTGGGTCTGTGTTCACCTGTACAAATTGGTGAGGAATTTTATCAAGCCTTCCCCAGGAAAGGGGGTGTAGGGCTTGGGGGGATATTTTGAGGGAAGACGTCTCCAGGCTCTTTCCCTGTTCTTTGTTTAACACGCTTGGTGGTGGCAGAATAGGGTTCAAGGACAAGGCAAAGTTTGTACCTTGGGGAAGTTTTTAACCTAAGCTGGTAAGAATAAGCTTAGGGGGTCTTTCATGCAGGTCCCCACATCTGTACCTTAGAGTTCAGAGTGGGGCAGGAACCTTGACAGTGGGTCTAAAGATTTGCATTATTACCACAAGACACTGCGATATCTAATGTTAAAAGTTTCTGTGTTCCGCTAAAGATGCTGCAGTGTTCCCACATCCACAGTTTCAGTGATAAACTACTGAAAATACAGCCTGTTTGTCATGGTTGGCCACACCATCCACTTCACAATGTATGAGAGAGTCAATGTCTCGGCCTTCTTCAATGCCTCAGACATCGACATCTTGAACTTCCAGGTGTCCGACTGGAGATCCCGCTGGGTGTGCACAGGGAGGCCCTGCTCCACTTCTCAGACATCATCTCCTACACCTTCAAGCTCTGACTGCCAAAGGCACCGTTCCCCCCACCTGTCCTGCTTTCTAATAAAAACACACTCGGGTAACAAACAAACAAACAACCAAACAAACCCACACAAGCGCACCACGCAGGTATATGAGGGAGAGGGTTTGAGTCATGCAAGAGTGAGGAGATGTGAGATGTTACAGATCACATCTATATGTGTTATCTCTCTAGAAACTATAAGTGCTGTTGAAGGGATGGGTATGGAGTTGCCTTGTGTTTGGAGTTTGGGTTTACAGTGGGCTTGGCTTGTGGGGGTGAGGGATGCTGGGTTTTTTGCATTTCAAAGGTAGCAACCCTATCCATCACCTCCTTGTGATAGTAGACCCGTACCATGACATCACCCCTGTTTTTTCCCCTTTTATCTTCACCCAGAGACTTTCAACTGGTCTGTCCCTCACCTGCTTCTGGACCTCAGAACAAGTGTATATATTCTTGATGTATAATGCAACACCTCGTCCCTCTTTACCCTGCCAGTCCTTCCTCAACAAGATATATTCCTCTATATAGGTGTCGACTCCATGGGTACTCCGGGGCTGGAGCACCCACGGGGAAAAATTGGTGGGTGCTCTGCAGCCACCGGCACCTCCCCACCCCGCCCCAGCTCACCTCCGCCTCCACTCCGCCTCCTCCCCTGAGTGTGCTGCATGCCCGCTTTTTCCCGCTAGCTCCCAGTGCTTGCGCCGTGAAACAGCTGTTTCATGCGGCAAGCGCTGGGAGGGAGGGGAGAGGAGGGAGAATGCAGCGCACTCGGGGAAGAGGCGGGGCCGGGATTTGGGGAAGGAGTCCAATGGGGCAGGAAGGGGGTGGAGTTGGGGCAGGGACTTGGGGAAGGGGTTGGGATAGGGGCGGGGAAAAGTGTGGAGTCGGGGCAGGGCCGGGGCGGGGGGAGACGTGAACACCCACTGGCGCCTGGGAAAGTTGGCGCCTATGCTCCTCTATACCAATAGTCCAGTCAGGAGATGGATCCCACCAAGTCTTTGCGATGCCAATTAAGTCATAATTTGGCTTAGTAATAGTACCATCCTTCCCCTGACAATGTTAAACTTAACTATTTTGTGAGTGGCTCCCCAGCATTGTTAACCCTACGCATTCAAATAGCATGAGTTGCCCCCTCCCCTAAAAGACCCCATGGAATTGTAAGGAATAATACATTTTGGCTTTTTTTTCCCTTCTGAGTTTTGACGTTTTAGGGTTCATGTTTTCAAGCTCTTATCTGTGGTTCTGAGGGCTGGAAACATACTTCTTTGTAAATGAGACCTGAAGTTCCCATGTGATCACATGGTTCCAGGAGATGGAACTTTAAGGAGAACACCAAAGACTACGAAATCACCAGTGCTGGCAAAGCTGGCTGTAGTTACAGTACCTGGGTCAGTTCAAGCAGCTTCTCCTCTTGCCTGCCGGTCAGAACGGCTAGCTCCAGAGCAATCATTTAAGACTGTTTCTTGACACCTTGTCCTGACATGACACTTGACCAGATTATAGGGTGGGGGAAGTTGAAGGGTGGGGGGAAGTTAAACCTTTTGTTGCTCTCATAATGTCAGTTATGGAGGTGATTTTTTTTTTTTTGGCCACACTTTTATATTGGAAAAAGCCCTAGTGTAGATGCAGTCACACCAGCAAGAAGCTGCTTTTGCCAGTATAGCTTATCTCATTCGGGGAACTGGTGTAAGCTATACTGATAAAAGCTTGTCACAATATGCTGGGTCTCCAGGAGGTGGGTTTGCTGGTATAGCTATACAGGTGTAGCTGTACCTTTCCAAACCTTTCCTAGGGTAGGCTAGGCCAATGTCTACCTAGAGTACTGCTTTCTAAGACTGTGTCTCTCTGAACTCAGCATAGATGGTGGCTTGTGACCTTTTTGACAGATGAGGCAGAAATCCCAGCATAGTTATTTCCACTTCTGTCCAATGCATAATTTAATAGCTATTAAAAGCTTACTTTATTTCTAGTGAAGATGCAGGTAGACCTGGGAGCTGGAGTCACTTCTGTCATCCTTGCTAGCCGGGCCCATCCCATTGGTCCTGCCCCATGGGAGAGGGGGCCTGGGAGGTACAGGGCACAGGCCCCATCCTCAACCCCTGCAGACCTCTGCAGCCAAGGCGCTTCAATCCTGCCCTGGCCTCACCAAGCAGTGATTACCATAGCAACGCCCTTATAAAGTGACTCCTGGCTTTGGTAAATTGGAAAGGTAGCTCCTTAAGGCACTATTAGCTATGCCAAGATTTGAGTCTCAAGCAAGAATTCCATCCTTCAAACTCTCTGGTATTGCATTTTGCTGCTCGAGTGAGTTGTGACATGTAAATCAAATCACAATTTGTCCTTAAATCTGTACAAAGTTATCAATTGAAATAAAAAAAGAATATGCAAAAGGTACTGTGTAGCTTTTGAGAATTCTCCTGGTCCTGGGCTGACAAACTGCCCCTGTTCAGCATCCTGCTCTCAACGCCATCCTCCTGATCCAGAGGGTGGTAGTGCAACCCTGCTGGTCTATTTCCATTCTTTTAACAGGGATTCTTTGGCATCCTCACCTCCCTTCCAAATATTTCATGAGTTTCCAGGGCACCTTTTTCAGCATAGTACTTCACCATCTAATCTGCCCTCCTAGAATTTACGCCTCAGGATTATTACAGCATCCCACTGATAAGCAAAATATTTCACTTTGAAACTGAATGATATCCCCTATTATGACTCTGCTTGGTGGTAAGTACGGCTTCACAGAGAGCTGATGAACAATGGTGAAATGCAGCCTTTGACCTCTGGCTGGTTATCAGTGTAAATGCAGACTGTAACCAAGTAGATAGCAGAAATCCACAGACCAGAGGGAATAGGAAAATAATTAAGGTGGGGGGGGAGGAGGGGGAGATCATGTAAGATGGTGTCCAAGGTCAGAGCTCTCTCTAAGGACAATGAAAGCTTTACAGGAAGAAAAATTCAGGAGGCTTCAAGCTAATACTTTTCCTGCTAATTGTTGCTAAATTCCCACAGTATAGTGAACACATATGAACTTCATTCATATAATGAACACATGAACCAGGTCATGCGGGTGGGGGGGGGGGAGAGAGGCACTATATGTGAAAGAAAATGTAGAATCAAATGAAATAAAAACCTTAAATGAATCCACATGTTCCATAGAATCTCTATGGATAGTAATTCCATGCTCTAATAAGAATATAACAGTAGGGATCTATTATTAGCCACCTAACCAGGACCATGATAATGACGATGAAATGCTGAGGGAGATTAGAGGGGCTATCAAAATAAAATACTTAATAATAGTGGGGGATTTCAATTATCCCCATATTGATTGGGTACATGTCACCTCAGGACGAAATGCAGAGACAAAATTTCTCAATACTTTAAATGACTGCTTCTTGGAGCAGCTGGTATAAGAATCCACAAGGGGAGAGGCAACTCTCTATCTAGTCCTGAGTGCAGTGCAGGATCTGGTCCAAGAGCTAACTGCAACAGGATCGCTTGGAAATAGTGACCATAATATAATAACATTTAACATTCCTGTGGTGGGAAGAACACCTCAACAGCCCAACACTGTGGCATTTAATTTCAGAAAGGGGAACAATGCAAAAATGAGGTTAGTTAAATAGCAATTAAAAGGTACAGTGACTAGAGTGAAATCCCCTGCAACCTGCATGGACACTTCTGAGACACCATAATAGAGGCTTAACTTAAATGTATACCCCAAATTAAAAAACACAGTAAAAGAACTAAAAAAGAGCCACCGTGGCTTAACAACCATGTAAAAGAAACAATGAGAGATAAAAAGGCATCTTTTAAAAAGTGGAAGTCAAATCCTAGTGAGGTAAATAGAAAGGAGCGTAAAAACTGCCCAATTAAATGTAAAAATGTAGTAAGAAAAGCCAAAAAGGAGTCTGAAGAACAGCTAGCCAAAAACTCAAAAGGTAATAACAAAAAGTTTTTTAAGTATATCAGAAGCAGGAAGCCTGCCAAACAACTAGTGGGGCCCCTGGATGATCAAGATACAAAAGGAGCACTTAAATATGATAAAGTCATCGCAGAGAAACTAAATGAATTCTTTGCTTCAGTCTTCACGGCTGAGGATGTTAGGGAAATTCCCAAACCTGAGCCGTCTTTTGTAGGTGACAAATCTGAGGAATTGTCACAGACTGAAGTGTCACTAGAGGAGGTTCTGGAATTAACTGATAAACTTAGCAGTAACAAGTCACCGGGACCAGATGGCATTCACTCAAGAGTTCTGAAAGAACTCAAATGTGAAATTGCAGAACTATTAACTATGGTTTGTAACCTGTCCTTTAAATCAGCTACTGTACCCAATGACTGGAAGATAGCTAATGTAACACAATATTTAAGAAGGGCTCTAGAGGTGATCCTGGCAATTACAGTCTGGTAAGTCTAACATCAGTACCAGGCAAATTAGTTGAAACAATAGTAAAGAATAAAATTGTCAGACATATGGAAGAACATAAATTGTTGGGCAAAAGTCAACATGGTTTCTGTAAAGGGAGATCATGTCTTACTAATCTATTAGAGTTCTTTGAGGGGGTCAACATACATGTGGACAAGGGAGATCCAGTGAACATAGTGTACTTAGATTTCCAGAAAGCCTTTGACAAGGTCCTTCACCAAGGGCTCTTACATAAATTAAGTTGTCATGGGATAAGAGGGAAGATCCTTTCATTGATTGAGAACTGGTTAAAAGACAGGGAACAAAGGATAGGAATAAATGGTAAATTTTCAGAAAGGAGAGGGGTAACTAGTGGTGTTCCCCAAGGGTCAGTCCTAGGACCAATCCTATTCAACTTATTCATAAATTATCTGGAGAAAGGGGTAAACAGTGAGGTGGCAAAGTTTGCAGATAATACTAAACTGCTCAAGATAGTTAAGACCAAAGCAGACTGTGAAGAACTTCAAAAAGATCTCACAAAACTAAGTGACTGGGCAACAAAATGGCAAATGAAATTTAATGTGGATAAATGTAAAGTAATGCACATTGGAAAAAATAACCCTAACTATACATACAATATGATGGGGGCTAATTTAGCTACAACTGATCAGGAGAAAGATCTTGGAGTCATCGTGGATAGTTCTCTGAAGATGTCCACGCAGTGCACAGCGGCAATCAAAAAAGCAAATGGGATGTTAGGAATCATTAAAAAAGGGATACAGAATAAGATGGAGAATATCTTATTGCCCTTATATAAATCCACGGTATGCCCACATCTTGAGTACTGTGTACAGATGTGGTCCCCACATCTCAAAAAAGATATACTGGCATTAGAAAAGGGCAACTAAAAGGATTAGGGGTTTGGAATGGGTCCGGTCAAGGTTCTTCCCCCACTCTGAACTCTAGGGTACAGATGTGGGGACCTGCATGAAAACCTCCTAAGCTTACTTTTACCAGCTTAGGTTAAAACTTCCCCAAGGTACAAATTAATTTTATCCTTTGTCCTTGGAATATCCACTGCCACCACCAAACTCTAACTGGGTTTACTGGGAAATGTCGTTTGGACACGTCTTTCCCCCCAAAATCCTCCCAACCCTTGCACCCCACTTCCTGGGAAAGGTTTGGTAAAAATCCTCACCAATTTGCATAGGTGACCACAGACCCAAACCCTTGGATCTGAGAACAATGAAAAAACATTCAGTTTTCTTACAAGAAGACTTTTAATAGAAATAGAAGTAAATAGAAGTAAAGGAATCACCTCTGTAAAATCAGGATGGTAGATACCTTACAGGGTAATTAGATTCAAAACATAGAGAATCCCTCTAGGCAAAACCTTAAGTTACAAAAAAGGACACACAGACAGAAATAGTCATTCTATTCAGCACAGTTCTTTTCTCAGCCATTATAAAGAAATCATAATCTAACACATACCTAGCTAGATTACTTACTAAAAGTTCTAAGACTCCATTCCTGTTCTATCCCCGGCAAAAGCAGCGTACCTACAGACGCAGACCCTTTTGTTTCTCTCCCTCCTCCCAGCTTTTGAAAGTATCTTGTCTCCTCATTGGTCATTTTGGTCAGGTGCCAGCGAGGTTACCTTTAGCTTCTTAACCCTTTACAGGTGAGAGGATTTTTCCTCTGGCCAGGAGGGATTTTAAAGGGGTTTACCCTTCCCTTTATATTTATGACAGGTCCCATAAGAGGAGAGATTAAAGTGGCTAGGACTTTTCATCTTGGAAAAGAGGAGACTAAGGGGGGATATGATCGAGGTATATAAAATCATGAGAGGTGTGGAGAAAGTGAATAAGGAAAAGTTATTTATTTGTTCCCATAATAACGAAATTAATGGGTAGCAGGTTTAAAACAAATAAAAGGAAGTTCTTCTTCACTCAGCGCACAGTCAACCTGTGGAACTGCTTGCCTGAGGAGGTTGTGAAGGCTAGGACTATAACAGGGTTTAAAAGAGAACTGGATAAATTCATAGCGGTTAAGTCCATTAATGGCTATTAACCAGGATGGGTAAGGAATGGTGTCCCTAGGCTCTGTTTGTCAGAGGGTGGAGATGGATGGCAGGAGAGATATCACTTGATCATTACCTGTTAGGTTCACTCCCTCTGGGGCACCTGGCATTGGCCACTGTCGGTAGACAGGATACTGGGCTGGATGGACCTTTGGTCTGACCCAGTATGGCCATTCTTATGTTCTTATTTACCCAGAGCCCAGTATTGAGCCGGAAAACTGCCTAGTCAAATGCATTGGCTGAATACACAATGAACACTCCCTGTATAATCATACATCCAAAACCAGCGTGGCATTGGATGAAGAACTGCTGTTCAACACAACTGCCCTGGACTGTAACTGTCCATATGCTTCTCAGTCTGTTGCTCTCACATGCTTCTCTTGACTCTGGCAGTTGTTTTATTGTGTACTGCACACATTTACGACAGTCCAAGCATGTGGAAATGGGATTCCTGGTTTACTGAATTGTGGCTTAGTTCCCCTGCTCTTTGGGCCCTCCTGCTTCTGCTGCAGATGTGGTGTTACTCAGCTCTGCTTGTCTGCACCTTTTCCTGAGTGCTCTTCACTGGAAACATGCACCTTTTCTTCTAACCAAATGTAGCTCATTCAGTGAAGTCTTGGGCATCCCTTGCTTGGTTCTTAAATGCCATTGACTCATCCCTACAAAGTCTGGTGTTGTTTCGTTAGTAACTAAAGCTCCCTGTCTTCTTTGTTTCATCCATTAGGTCTCCTGCACTTCTCTTCCTAGGTTTGTCCTTTCAGAACTGGAAACCAAGCAAATGTCCTTCTCACCAATGACCCTTTAGATTGATGGCACTTAGCCCATTTAAATCTGAAATGGTGCAGAAGACGTTCACTGTTATCCCCACTGGGAATATGGACATTCAGGTCAAACTATTTGGTGGATTTTGTGATGTAGACACATGGCTATTGGCAGCTATAATGATTATAGATGGGCCCAAATCCAAAAATCTGAACTTCAGGGAATTCTCCGAAAGGTGCAAACTCTTTGGATTTTGCCCATCCCTAAAATTATGAACCCTGGGGATTGGTTAAAATCTAGCCTTCAGCTCAGGTGTCTGGGGGAAATTCTCATGATCTGTGTGGTCCAGTGATTTAGAGCAAGGGACTGAGAGTCAGGACTTCTGGATTCTATGCCCAGCTCTGCTATGGAATTGCTAGCTATCCTGGGTCTCTTTTAATGCTATGGGCCAGACCCTCAGCTGGTGTAAATCAGCATGACTCAATGGAGCTACACTGATTTAGACCAGCTGAAGGTGTGGCTCAGACTTTTTCCTGTTAAAGGCCAAAACCAGACATTGCAGAAACGGGAGAAGGGAGGGCGCATGTCTGCTTGCTGTTTCTTTCCTACCTTTGCTCCTGCCATGGTTAACCCTTTAGAGACTGCCATTACTATGTAGCATGTAGGCGGCTGCAGTCAGAAAGACAAAAAGCATATAAATGGCTAAAATGTAGCAGCCAGTAGTGCTGTTGATGAATGCTGGTAACCAGTCATCATTAGCTATGGTTTTGGTGTCCTTAGCTTCATTTGGGGCCTTTCATGCTAGCATATCTTTAAAATACAGACTTAATCCTTATGGGACATGATGGCTGAAGAGCAATACAGCCTGGGCTATAAAAACTTAACAGCTTCTCTTTGTGGTCTCTTAGGCCTGGTCTACACTGGGGGAGGGGATCTATCTAAGATACGCAACTTCAGCTACGAGAATAGTGTAGCTGAAGTCGACGTACTTAGATCAACTTACCGTGGTGTCTTCACAGTGGTGAGTCGACTGCTGCTGCTCCCACGTCAACTCTGCTTGTGCCTCTCGCGGAGGTGGAGTACAGGAATCGATGGGAGAGCGCTCAGGGATCGATTTATTGCATCTAGACTAGACGCATTAAATCGACCCCCAATAGATCGATCGCTACCTGCCGGTCCGGCGGGTAGTATAGACCTGGCCTTATTGTAGGTGCTACATAAAGTCCCAAGAAACTTGGTAACATATGTATATTTAATCCTGCCTCATCACAAAGGGATGGACTAGACTGTTGACATCTTGAGGTCCTTTATAGCCCCACATTCCTATGATTAAATCACTCATTAGCATGTAAGAGCTTTACATCTGCAACGTCCCTGACAAATATTAAATTATTTGGGCTAAGACTAGGGCATGGCTATGAATTGAGTATCCTATTCTCTTAGGCAGGATTGAAAATATCAGTATGAAGCCTTTTATCCATTTCCCTTGTGTTTCTCATTTTATCATGCGTCATTTCTACATTTGTCCCTATTTCAGCCCCTTCATTTATACATACTGAAGGGTCTCTATGGGATTCCTAGCTTACAACACACACTCCAGAAACACTAATGGGTAATCTTCTCTACCCAGCTATCTTCATTCTTGACTAGAGTGTTCCTGTCCAGAGGCTAGGGGTAAACCTACACTGTCAAGGAACTGACTCAGGCAGTTCTATAGGGCTAAAGGTAGCAATGTAGATGTTTCTGCTCAGGCTGGAGCCCAGGCTCTGAGCAGGAACATCTAGATTGGTATTTTTAGCCCTGTAGCATGAGCCCGAGTCAGTTGACCCAGTCTCTGAGACTCACTGATGTGGGTTTCTTTGCAGTGTAGATGTAGTCTAGATCATCAGCTTAGGTATATTTGGATCAATAGAGCTATGCTGCTTGACGCCAGCTGAGGCTGTGGCCCAAAGTTGGTGGGCCATATTCCTTTGGGGATGAAAGGTACTACGCAACTCTAAGCATTGGGGGCAGGGGGTGGGGTGGGGGGAAGAAGCCCATGAACATATACAATGCTGGTGAGCATAGGGTTTTCTACCAGCTCTTGCCCAGAGCAGGCAGCAGATTTAACTGATTAACAGTGTCTCTCCTCCAGGGACTGGATTGGCCACATGTGCTTGTCCTGCCTGGGTTATCCTGGGGGGAGATTTGGACTGGGATTCCCAGTACAGCAGCCGTAGCAGGCGATGTGAGGAAGCATCTTTTCCCTCTGTTGAAACCAGTGCTGCACTGAATCGGAAGATGTCTTGGCATATCTTCTACGAGTGTTCTAGAAGCCTGGCGATTCTGTTCCTGTGTAATGGAGCTCTAGAGCGGCATGTTATTCCATGCTGGAGTATTTAGGTGCTATACATGTCACTGCTGTAGTGCCTTTCACTGCAGGTGTTGAAGGGCTTTTGCAGGCATCAGCTGGCTGAGCTGTAACCCAGCTGTGAGGCTCGGGTAGATGTTGAAATATAGTGTTTAAACAGGCCCTGGCACCCTTGCCCATCTGATTTTAAAACAGGAACATCAGAATACTCTCTAAGAGGGATTATCGCTGCATCTGGATTTCAGGGGCTTGCTGTCTCACCTGTTACATAAGAAGGGCATCTTTGCTTCACCAAACACTATCAGGCGCTTCCTATGTGCCAGAGATGCAGAAAGGCTCTTTGAGCAAGGGAAACATAAGAGGCCTGACTCTATTGCTCCACAAGGTACAAAGTGACCCAGTAACCCTCTATGCTTCATTTAAACTGCTACAGATGCATCCATGAGGTTCAGGGCATGGAAAACCTGGCTCAAGCCCTCCAGGTCTCTGAGAGTATATCAACGTTGCAGCTGGACGTGAGCGCCCACCCGTTCCCTGGGTCTGAGCTGTGATGGCTAGGCTGAGCCTCCACACTCTTTTCAGCATCTAGCTTGAGCCCTGTTAGCATAAGTCTGTTTAGCTGAGCTGGGAGGCTCACTCCTAGCTGTAGTGTAGCCATACCCTGATGGGCAAGCAGCCAGCCAGTCCATCAGCCTTCAACAGCATTTGCTGTACTCTGCCTGATCTGACTGCTCCAGCACATAGGGAATGTCCTACTACTCACATAGAATCATAGAATCATAGAATATCAGGGTTGGAAGGGACCCCAGAAGGTCATCTAGTCCAACCCCCTGCTCAAAGCAGGACCAATTCCCAGTTAAATCATCCAAGCCAGGGCTTTGTCAAGCCTGACCTTAAAAACCTCTAAGGAAGGAGATTCTACCACCTCCCTAAGTAACGCATTCCAGTGTTTCCCCACCCTCTTAGTGAAAAAGTTTTTCCTAATATCCAATCTAAACCTCCCCCACTGCAACTTGAGACCATTACTCCTTGTTCTGTCATCTGCTACCATTGAGAACAGTCTAGAGCCATCCTCTTTGGAACCCCCTTTCAGGTAGTTGAAAGCAGCTATCAAATCCCCCCTCATTCTTCTCTTCTGCAGGCTAAACAATCCCAGCTCCCTCAGCCTCTCCTCATAACTCATGTGTTCCAGTCCCCTAATCATTTTTGTTGCCCTTTGCTGGACTCTCTCCAATTTATCCACATCCTTCTTGAAGTGTGGGACCCAAAACTGGACACAGTACTCCAGATGAGGCCTCACCAATGTCGAATAGAGGGGAACGATCACGTCCCTCGATCTGCTCGCTATGCCCCTACTTATACATCCCAAAATGCCATTGGCCTTCTTGGCAACAAGGGCACACTGCTGACTCATATCCAGCTTCTCGTCCACTGTCACCCCTAGGTCCTTTTCCGCAGAACTGCTGCCTAGCCATTCGGTCCCTAGTCTGTAGCTGTGCATTGGGTTCTTCCGTCCTAAGTGCAGGACCCTGCACTTATCCTTATTGAACCTCATCAGATTTCTTTTGGCCCAATCCTCCAATTTGTCTAGGTCCCTCTGTATCCTATCCCTGCCCTCCAGCGTATCTACCACTCCTCCCAGTTTAGTATCATCCGCAAATTTGCTGAGAGTGCAATCCTCACCATCCTCCAGATCATTTATGAAGATATTGAACAAAACCGGCCCCAGGACCGACCCTTGGGGTACTCCACTTGATACTGGCTGCCAACTAGATATGGAGCCATTGATCACTACCCGTTGAGCCCGACAATCTAGCCAGCTTTCTACCCACCTTGTAGTGCATTCATCCAGCCCATACATCCTTAACTTGCTGACAAGAATACTGTGGGAGACCGTGTCAAAAGCTTTGCTAAAGTCAAGAAACAGTACATCCACTGCTTTCCCTTCATCCACAGAACCAGTAATCTCATCATAAAAGGCGATTAGATTAGTCAGGCATGACCTTCCCTTGGTGAATCCATGCTCGCTGTTCCTGATCACTTTCCTCTCATGCAAGTACTTCAGGATTGATTCTTTGAGGACCTGCTCCATGATTTTTCCAGGGACTGAAGTGAGGATGGAGCCGCTCAGTGGGCAGATCATAGAATCATAGAATCATAGAATATCAGGGTTGGAAGGGACCCCAGAAGGTCATCTAGTCCAACCCCCTGCTCGAAGCAGGACCAATTCCCAGTTAAATCATCCCAGCCAGGGCTTTGTCAAGCCTGACCTTAAAAACCTCTAAGGAAGGAGATTCCACCACCTCTCTAGGTAACGCATTCCAGTGTTTCACTACCCTCTTAGTGAAAAAGTTTTTCCTAATATCCAATCTAAACCTCCCCCACTGCAACTTGAGACCATTACTCCTCGTTCTGTCATCTGCTACCATTGAGAACAGTCTAGAGCCATCCTCTTTGGAACCCCCTTTCAGGTAGTTGAAAGCAGCTATCAAATCCCCCCTCATTCTTCTCTTCTGCAGACTAAACAATCCCAGCTCCCTCAGCCTCTCCTCATAACTCATGTGTTCCAGACCCCTAATCATTTTTGTTGCCCTTCGCTGGACTCTCTCCAATTTATCCACATCCTTCTTGTAGTGTGGGGCCCAAAACTGGACACAGTACTCCAGATGAGGCCTCACCAATGTCGAATAGAGGGGAAAGATCACGTCCCTCGATCTGCTCGCTATGCCCCTACTTATACATCCCAAAATGCCATTGGCCTTCTTGGCCACAAGGGCACACTGCTGACTCATATCCAGCTTCTCATCCACTGTCACCCCTAGGTCCTTTTCCGCAGAACTGCTGCCTAGCCATTTGGTCCCTAGTCTGTAGCTGTGCATTGGGTTCTTCCGTCCTAAGTGCAGGACCCTGCACTTATCCTTATTGAACCTCATCAGATTTCTTTTGGCCCAATCCTCCAATTTGTCTAGGTCCTTCTGTATCCTATCCCTCCCCTCCAGCGTATCTACCACTCCTCCCAGTTTAGTATCATCCGCAAATTTCCTGGGATGTCTGGGAACTTTGCCTTGCTTCGGGAACCGATCTAACCCTTGATTTATCAAACACCAGCTGAGATCTCTACACCTCCTCTTAAGCACCAGCTCCAGTTTAAACTACTAGGGGCAGGGAGGAATGTAGACAGTCTAATCACTTGTGTAGGAGTTTGGCCAGGACCCAGCATTAACATCCTGGTTGGAATGAGCACATTTGGTTGGAACCTCTGTTTTAAGCCCCAGCAAAAAGAAACCTGGGGATTCTTATTTCTGCCAGGTTTCAGTTTCCAAAGCAGAAATTTGCACCTTGGTCTTGCCTCTCTAATAAGGTGGAACAACAAATTCAAGCCCCGTCTTGGTGGATAGTTCTGGATTGCTAACCCCAAGGGTTTAAAAATACTGAGCAAGTCATGCAGGTAAGTCACTCTTGTGTGACCTTGAGGAAGTTACTTAGGGATGTCTATACTACCCGCCAGATCAGCGGGCAGCGATCGATCCAGCGGGGGTTGATTTATCCAGTCTAGCCTAGATGCGATAAATCAACCCCCCGAGCGCTCTCTCGTGAACTCCTGTACTCCACCACTGTGAGAGGCACAGGCAGAGTTGATGGGGGAGCGGCAGCAGTCGACTCACCGCAGTGAAGACACCATGGTGAGTAGGTCTAAGTACGTCAACTTCAGCTATGTTATTCATGTAGCTGATGTTGCGTAACTTAGATCGATACCCCCTCCCCCCCGCAGCATAGACCAGGCCTTAGTTTGCCTGTACGTCAAGTTCCACATCTGTAAAATGGGAATAACATCTTTCTCACAAGGACGTTGTGAGAATAAATGCATTAAAGATTGTGAAGTGCTTTGGTGATGAAAAGTGCTATATAACAGCTAGGGATAATAATTATTTATTTATTACTCTGCCTGAAAAAAAAACTTGAGATTTACTGGGTTCTGAGCCCCCAGCATGTACTGGGGTTGTTTTAAAGCACTTCTCTCCAACCATGAGTAGTAGACATGTACTTTTTCAAACTGAAAGCTGAGATCCTTGCCTAGCTGCTCACTTCCAGCACCTGACACTTTAGGAAACTCTCCAAATACAGTGAGATGGCTACCCAGAGATCTCACCTTGCTGGTTCAGGCTTTTTGTTCCCAACTTAGGAGTGAGCTCAGCATAGTGAGAACAGCAAGGAAACCAAACACCCTCGCAGGGAACATGGAGAACAAAGGAAGTCCATACTGACAGGTCTGTGACACACTTGTCATTAACTGTGGGAGGAAGCTGCCCCAGGAAGCCATGTTGGAGGGGGGTGCAGAGCAGGGCTTTGGTTTTGCTGCCCATGTGACAGTTGGCAGCCTTTAAATGTTGAGACTCTCTGCTGTGCTCTAAGAAGTGCAGCACGGAATTCAGGTGCGTGGACACCGGAGACAATGCTGTGGCTTGCACTCTCCCATCTTGGGTTATTCTGTGTCCACCAGAATAATTTAGCCAGCCCTGGGGAACCCTCTAAGTTATGGCAGCCTCCCTTTGGGCCACAGCACCCTCTGGAACCTCTGCAGCATGGTATGGTTCATCCCCTCCCCTGCCCCATCCCATCCCCATCCCTATCCCTGGCATGCTCCCTATGCCCGGGCTTGCAAGGGGGTCCATGGAAGAGTTTTATGGCTGTCTCTTTAGTGTCTGCACTGTGGGAAATCCTCCCCCAGCAACCTATGGGGCTTTGTGCCACGCTGGCCCTTTTACCTTGCATGAAGGGACCCCTGAGGAGATGAGGTTCTTACCCTGAAGTCTCTAAAAAGGGGTATCAGATGAAGAGGAGACATGAGAGGATAAGAGCATCAACTTTTCATTCAGGTTCAATCTGTCTGTATTTCTCTGCCTCTGGCCCTGCTGAGCGTCCACACAGGGACATCTGGCTGCTGCCTGGAGCTGCTCTGTGGTTTCAGTGCTCCAGGCTTGGGACGCCAGTATCTGGTTGAAAATAATCCTCCTACAGAAAACACTTTGGGAGCAGCACACACGACTTGTTAGTGCAACTGCTGGGGCTGCAGTGGGCCTGGGTTGCCCAGAGACATGGAATTTCTGAGATAAGAAACCACGCATCAGTGCTGTGTGGTGAGTCTCGGCTGAGTCCTGCACAGCGCTGCAAGTCCAAGTTCTGAAGTCAGAGCTTTCATATGGCCTTTCTGTGACTTAAGCTTGAAAACCTGGCCCGCGTCCACCTTGCAGAGCCAGCATCACGGACACATGGACTGGAGCAGCTCAGTACTGCTGCAGCTCCATGCTAGGGGAGACTCCCACCTACTGTCTCAGATTCTGTTCAGTCCCATTTGAATTTAGCAGCCCCTGAATCCAACTCCCTCTCACCAAGTTGTCCAGTCCTCCATCCTGCTACCTTTCAGGGAACTCATTGCAGAGACAACAGCATTAGTATTTTAGGGTTGCCAGATGTCTGGTCAAAGAGGGGACCTGGCAGTGTCTGGTCAGCACTGCTGACTAGACACTAAAAGTCCGGTTACCAGAGTAATCATGATCAACCTCCCCGCAAAGAGGGCGGGAAAAACAGCAGCTACTCAGCTGCTGCTGCTGCTGGAGAGAACTGGCTGGCAGAGAGGTAGGTACTGCTGCCGCCACCCAGGGTGGATCCTGTTTCCGTCCCCCCTACCCCGCTGTGCCACAATTTCCCCGCTACAGGGAGTGACCCCCCGCAGCTGCCCATGATTGCCTCTCCCCCTACACACATAGCACGTCTCCCCTCACTGCCTGCTACCACCTCTCCCCACCACACACACACCACATCCTCCCCCATAGCCAGTTAGTGGTCCCGCAACTCCAGTGCCCCCTCTCTGCCAGTTAGTGTCCCCACCCACAGCATGCCCCACAAATTCAAGTTAGTCCTCCCCCCGCACCCCGTCAATTCCAGTTACTGCTCCCTCCCCACCCCCAACATTCCTCAATTACAAAAATGTAGGGACAAAAATCAGAAATGGTCAGGCACAAAATGAGTTACTCCTAGCAAAAGACATAAAAATCAAAGAGGTTCTAGAAACACATTAGAAGCAAGAGAAAGATGAAGGAAAGTGTAGGTCCTCAACTTAGTGGGGAAGGTGAGCTAATGATGTGTGACATCGAGAAGGCTGAGGTGTTTAATGGCTATTTTGCTTCAGACTTCACTAAAAAGGTAAATTGTGACCAGAACTTAACACAACTAATATTAACAACGAGGGGGAAAAGAACACAAGCCAAAATAGGGAAAGAACAGGTTAAAGAATATTGAGATAAGTTAGATGTATTCAAGTCAGGAGGGCTGATGAAATTCACGCTAGGGCACTTAAGGAATTAGCTGAAGCAATCTTGGAACGGTTAGCGACTATATTTGAGAACTCATGGAGGACAGGTGAGGTCTCAGAGGACTGGAGAAGGGCAGAGAAAAGCAACAAAAATGATAAAAGGTTTAGAAAACCTGAGCTATGAGGGAAGGTTAAAAATTTGGCGCAATTATTCTAGAGAAAAGAAGAACAAGGGGAGATCTGGTACCAGTCTTCAAAAATGTTAAGGGCTGTTACAAAGAGGACAGTGATCAATTGTTCTCCATGTTCACTGAAGATAGGACTAGAAGTTATCAGCATATTTTGCAGCAAAGGAGATTTAGGTTAGATATTAGGAAAAAGTTTCTAAATATAAGGCGAGTTAAGGTCTGGAATAGGCTTCCAAGGGAGGTTTTGGAATCCACATCACTGGAGGTTTTTAAGAACAGGTTGGATGATCAGGGATGGTCTAGGTTTACTCAGTCCTGCCTCAGCACAGGGGGCTGGACTAGACAACCTCTCAAAGTCCCTTCCAGACCTACATTTCCATCATTTATTAACCATGTTTATTATGGTTGTGCCGAGGGACCAATCACAGATTGGTTCCCCATTGTGCCAGGTGCTGCACAAGCCCAGAGTAGTAGACAGCCTCTGCCCCAAAGAGTTTACTAAAAAAAATTATGGAATCACTAACTTAGGGGAATTTCTAAAAGGGGGAGTTTTTAAAAACCTTGCATTAGTTATGAGGAAGCTAAGCTCTTTCTACTCAGAAAGGGAACTAATCCAATGAAACATAGCAGTGTCAGGAAGTAAGAAGAAAAACTTCTGAACAAAAGGAAGTACGAAGGCAAGAGGAGAAGCAGAATATGGTTAAATGACAAAATACAAAAGAGGTTATCTGCACTGCAAGGTGCAGCTTACTTTGCCACCAGCTGGATGTGTCTATGTTAGGGTTACCAGATAGCAACTGTGAAAAAATGGGACCGGGGTGGGGAGAATAGGCACCTAAATAAGGAAAAGTCCCCCAAAACGGGACTGTCCCTTTAAAAACGGGACGGATGGTCACCCTAGTCTATGTCTGAGTGTCTCTGGATTAAGTTTAGAAGTGTGAGCAACAGGAGTGATGTAGTGGTGGGAGTCTGCTATAGACCACCGGACCAGGGGGATGAGGTGGATGAGGCTTTCTTCCGGCAGCTCGCGGAAGCTACTAGATCGCATGCCCTGGTTCTCATGGGTGACTTTAAGTTTCCTGATATCTGCTGGGAGAGCAATACAGCGGTGCATAGACAATCCAGGAAGTTTTTGGAAAGCATAGGGGACAATTTCCTGGTGCAAGTGCTAGAGGAGCCAACTAGGGGGAGAGCTTTTCTTGACCTGCTGCTCACAAACCGGGAAGAATTAGTAGGGGAAGCAAAAGTGGATGGGAAACTGGGAGGCAGTGACCATGAGTTGGTTGAGTTCAGGATCCTGACACAGGGAAGAAAGGTAAGCAGCAGGATACGGACTCTGGACTTCAGGAAAGCAGACTTTGACTCCCTCAGGGAACGGATGGGTAGGATCCCCTGGGGGACTAACATGAAGGGGAAAGGAGTCCAGGAGAGCTGGCTGTATTTCAAGGAATTCCTGTTGAGGTTACAGGGACAAACCATACCGATGTGTCGAAAGAATAGTAAATATGGCAGGCGACCAGCTTGGCTTAACGGTGAAATCCTAGCGGATCTTAAGCATAAAAAAGAGGCTTACAAGAAGTGGAAGGTTGGACATATGACCAGGGAAGAGTATAAAAATATTGCTCGGGCATGTAGGAATGAAATTAGGAGGACCAAATCGCACCTGGAGCTGCAGCTAGCGAGAGATATTAAGAGTAACAAGAAGGGTTTCTTCAGGTATGTTGGCAACAAGAAGAAAGCCAAGGAAAGTGTGGGCTCCTTAATGAGTGAGGGAGGCAACCTAGTGTCAGAGGATGTGGAAAAAGCTAATGTACTCAATGCTTTTTTTGCCTCTGTCTTCACGAACAAGGTCAGCTCCCAGACTGCTGCGCTGGGCATCACAACATGGGGAGTAGAGAGCCAGCCCTCTGTGGAGAAAGAGGTGGTTAGGGACTATTTAGAAAAGCTGGACGTGCACAAGTACATGGGGCCGGATGAGTTGCATCCGAGAGTGCTAAAGGAACTGGCGGCTGTGATTGCAGAGCCATTGGCCTTTATCTTTGAAAACTTGTGGCGAACGGGGGAAGTCCCGGATGACTGGAAAAAGGCTAATGTAGTGCCAATCTTTAAAAAAGGGAAGAAGGAGGATCCTGGGAACTACAGGCCAGTCAGCCTCACTTCAGTCCCTGGAAAAATCATGGAGCAGGTCCTCAAGGAATCAATCCTGAAGCACTTACATGAGAGGAAAGTGATCAGGAACAGTCAGCATGGATTCACCAAGGGAAGGTCATGCCTGACTAATCTAATAGCCTTCTATGATGAGATTACTGGTTCTGTGGATGAAGGGAAAGCAGTGGATGTATTGTATCTTGACTTTAGCAAAGCTTTTGACATGGTCTCCCACAGTATTCTTGTCAGCAAGTTAAAGAAGTATGGGCTGGATGAATGCACTATAAGGTGGGTAGAAAGTTGGCTAGATTGTCGGGCTCAACGGGTAGTGATAAATGGCTCCATGTCTAGTTGGCAGCCGGTGTCAAGTGGAGTGCCCCAGGGGTCGGTCCTGGGGCCGGTTTTGTTCAATATCTTCATAAATGATCTGGAGGATGGTGTGGATTGCACTCTCAGCAAATATGCGGATGATACTAAACTGGGAGGAGTGGTAGACACACTGGAGGGCAGGGATAGGATACAGAGGGACCTAGACAAATTAGAGGATTGGGCCAAAAGAAATCTGATGAGGTTCAATAAGGATAAGTGCAGGGTCCTGCACTTAGGATGGAAGAACCCAATGCACAGCTACAGACTAGGGACCGAATGGCTAGGCAGCAGTTCTGTGGAAAAGGACCTAGGGGTGACAGTGGACGAGAAACTGGATATGAGTCAGCAGTGTGCCCTTGTTGCCAAGAAGGCCAATGGCATTTTGGGATGTATAAGTAGGGGCATAGCGAGCAGATCGAGGGACGTGATCGTCCCCCTCTATTCGACATTGGTGAGGCCTCATCTGGAGTACTGTGTCCAGTTTTGGGCCCCACACTACAAGAAGGATGTGGATAAATTGGAAAGAGCCAGCGAAGGGCAACAAAAATGATTAGGGGTCTGGAACACATGACTTATGAGGAGAGGCTGAGGGAACTGGGATTGTTTAGTCTGCAGAAGAGAAGAATGAGGGGGGATTTGATAGCTGCTTTCAACTACCTGAGAGGTGGTTCCAGAGAGGATGGTTCTAGACTATTCTCAGTGGTGGAAGAGGACAGGACAAGGAGTAATGGTCTCAAGTTGCAGTGGGGGAGGTTTAGGTTGGATATTAGGAAAAACTTTTTCACTAGGAGGGTGGTGAAACACTGGAATGCGTTGCCTAGGGAGGTGGTGGAATCTCCTTCCTTAGAAGTTTTTAAGGTCAGGCTTGACAAAGTCCTGGCTGGGATGATTTAATTGGGGATGGGTCCTGTTTTTGAGCAGGGTGTTGGACTAGGTGACCTCCTGAGGTCCCTTCCAACCCGGATATTCTATGATTCTATGATTCTGTTTCCTGCCTTAAGAAAAAGTTTCCCCAGGGTTGATGGAGTGATTTGGATTTAAGACAAAGTTCTTCCCTTCCACAGTAAAGGAAAGCATGGGTCATCGCCCCTCACTGCTAGGGACCCTCTGCCTTTCCTAGCCACTCCAACCTGAAGCAAATACTCACCAGCAACTACACATCACACAACAAAAACACTAGCCCAGGAACCACTGGACACAAATTTGACATCAGGAATTATAACATTCAAAAACCAGTCAGAGAACACTTCAACCTCCCTGGTCACTCAATAACAGACTTAAAAGTGGCAATTCTTCAACAAAAAAACTTCAGAAACAGACTCCAACATGAAACTGCAGAACTGGAATTAATTAGCAAACTGGACACCATCAAATTAGGCCTGAATAAAGACTGGGAGTGAATGGGTCACTACAAAACTGATTTTACCATACTAATTTCCCTCTACTGTTACTCACACCTTCTTGTCAACTGTTTGAAATGGGCCACCCTCATTACCACTACAAAAGTGATTTTTCCTCCCTTGGTACTCTACTGTTAATTGAATTGTCTCGTTAGACTGACCCCCCACTTGGTAAGGCAACTCCCATCTTTTCATGTACTATGTATTTATATACCTGCTACTGTATTTTCCACTCCATGCATCTGATGAAGTGGGTTCTAGCCCACGAAAGCTTATGCCCAAATAAATTTGTTAGTCTCTAAGGTGTCATAAGGACTCCTCATTATTTCTCCCCATAGGATCAGTCTGCTCTTCTTCAAATAGGGGCTTACAGCAGTCCTTTGCCCCTTAGTTATGAGGGATCAGCTTTGCCCCTGCAAGGTTGCATAGGGGCACTCAAGCCTTCCCTCCACCACAGTCTTCAACCAGGAGTTTCTATCTAACAAAACTTCCACATTAGTTCATTTTTCTCTGCAGTTACTTCATATGCTGTCTTGCTTGCCAGTACCCTAGGGCTTGTCCCAGATATCCTCACACAGCATTCCTGGATTCCAGCATTCCCAAATCCCTCCCATTCAGGATCCACCTTCATCTCCTGCTCAAATCTACTGTATGTATTTAACCAGGGAAGTTTGTCTTTTAACTTCAGTGTGTCTCACGTGTTTGAGAAACAAGTGACGCCATGCATACATGACTTTTGTTCCACACTTCAGCAATATGAATCGAACTCGGCACGTGAAATACAAGAATGGTGTGAGCGGCAGACAAGACTTAGAGCCACATATTAGTTGATTAGTGATGGGAGCTAGCAACAGCAGCGTTGAAGGGTGGGTGTGTTTTTAAAGTTCACCACATGTCTAAATCTTGCTAAGCCAAGACAGTTTTCATGTGCATCTCCAAATAGTCATGTAAACAAAAAGCAATTTTGGTAGGAAGAAAACAATTTTCACCACCAAAAATGGCTTTCTGTGACAACGGCGAAGTTGCACAGCAGGCAAATGCTGCTATGTTAATAAAGATTGCATGCAATGATGGAAATGGAGACATTTCTACCTACTAGTGACATGTTAAACATTGCTGCTTGGGTTTGCGGTGCTGCTAGCCCCAACCACTCATAATCCCTGAGTTGGCCCCCAAAATTGTGAGATCGGCACACATTTTATGCTTTGATTTGCCTTTTACTAGTTGAGCCTTCTTGGGTTGCATTTTCAAGGCTCTGTCTGCAACCAGGAGGGCTAGAAATTTCCCCTTTTTCAAAGGAAAGCTGAGATTTTCATGTAATGACATGATTCCAGAAGCTGAGGCTTTAAAAAAAACACAACACAAAATGTTGAAGGAGCTGGCACACTGGGATAGGCTGTAGGAATAGGATGCTTGAAGTGGAGGGAGAAAACTCCTTGATGCTTAGCTACAATGATGCATTACTCCAATGAGCTAAGCTTATTTTCTTTAAACAAATTCCATTAGTTCAGCCCTAAAGATTTTCAGCCTTCAAACATTTCAACTCCTTGATGACCTGTTCTGGCATGAAGCTCCATATTTCCCCCTCCTCTGTGAAATGTCTGTTTCTGGTTTCTCTCTCCCATCCTTCTTTATGAAGACACCCAGGAAAAGAATGCACGTAATTTATTTTTTTTGCGCATTAGCTCCCTGTTAATAATTCACCCCTCCTATCACAGCGAGGCCCGGCTGTCTGCTTCTCTGACCTCTCATCCTCAAGGGTCCTAGAATGCTGTTTTACTTTATCTCTACCTCTCCTGCAATCTCTTTCATTCTCCATATGCAGAGATATCTGCACTAGGAGGAATCTTTATCAGCAAATCCAATTTCTCCCTGCATGTGAACTATTTTGTAAGATGAATTAACATGTGCCCAAGCACTCAGGCACATCATTCAGCAATGAAGAGCTTTAGCATAAGCAAGGATAAGTGTATTAGGGAGGCCATATGGCCTAGAATTGGGACTCAATTCAAGAGTCACTGTTCGGCAGTTCTTAACTGCACTTACTGGGCACTGAAACCATTTGGCCTTGCACCTTGTGAGTGACCACAGTGTACAATTATCATAATGCAGCCATCTGCCTGCTTGACAGCTCTTAGATAGACTGGAACTTCGAATACAGCTCCTTTTTAAGGGTACTGTAACTCAAGAACTGCTTGGGCAGCTGACCTCAAATTTTGCCCAAAGCCTACCCCAGCTTCTGACTCAACTTATCCATTTTCAGGATGATCTGATACTTCTTGTGGATTATCGAGCGGACTCCAACGCGAGATTTAAAATAAACTTGGCTGCAACCTGAGCTACAGAAGATCTTGGCATCACTCTGACATATGCTCAGTATTCCCCAGATTGTTATCCGTATCTGTGCTAGCAGCACCATAGCATAAATGCAAAACGTTAGAATAAGGACGGGTATCAGAGTAGCAGCTGTGTTAGTCTGTATTCACAAGAAGAATAAGGGAACTTATTTAAAAAGCTGGAAAATACGAAGATTAGCTGGGCTGTGTTGCACAGCTTATGTGTTTTATGATGCACATTTCACACCAGCCTTTTTATTAAGACACACACTGGCTACGTAAAGTGGAAGTAGAAAATGAGGGCTGTAGGAGTGCAGTGCAGCTGTTGGAACCATACACAACAGATGGAATATGTAGCTACCACATGGCCACGGTGGGGATCCAAATAACGTAACTACATACAATACGCAAGGCCTAGTAGTTACAGATACTTGCTGCTGTTCTGCTGATTTCTGAAGCAGCCGACAGTGGGGGCCACTGGCAGGCTCACAAGCTATGTAAGGGATGCTATCCAATTCCTATCTGTTACACCTCCACTGTAGACTTTCATGGCTGTGTGCAACCTTTAACTGCACAGTCTTAGGCCTAGATAGTGCCATAAGGACAAAGGGTTGCACATAGCTACTGACACACGAGCCTCCCCACTTGGGATAGTAATTTAGGCTCTGAGTCAGCAGAGCATAAGTAGAATTTTATGCATGTATGCATTGCCAGTGGGCACCTGCTTAGGTGCCTTGCTCCATCCTTAATGCTGAGCCATACCTACAGCAAATTACGGCCTTCTACTATGCTGTCTCCACTATGCTGGCTGGTGCCTTCATTGGGGGTGGAGCAGAGACCACCTCTCCACCCACTACAGAGGTGGGGGATAAGGACCCAGAACCCTGGGTGGGTCTGCAGATGGTCTTAAGTACCCATGTGCGTGTGCAGTGCAAACCCATCCCATGCAGTGCAAACCCATAAGTACCCATTTCAGTGTGCAGTGCAAATACAGCCTTTAAAGTAGCATTGACATTCTTACACTTTGCATTTCTTTTTTTTTTTTTTGGAAAGGAGGAAGAAGAGAGAAAATTGTTTGTGTTTAAAAGGACTTTCCAAAGCTAATATACAGGCTGCTGTTCATAACATGAAATGCAATTCCTTGCAGGTGCTACCCTCCACCCTCGAGCCCTGTGCCAGTTTGTGGGCTTACAACTGCTTTTTCCGGTCTTTCCAGCTGTTTTTCTCTTGCCTAAAGCTTTGTCAAATACTCACAGAACAAAGGAAATGGATTAAAAGGGCCCCCTGCTGCAGACACTTACACATGCATAGGGATTAGTCATGACTCAGTTCAGCCATCCATATTTATTCAGCATAGCCCCTACCAATGTTCCCTCTAATTTTTGACAGGCCGGGTGTGCAAAAAATTTCTTCTGTGCAAATTTTTAACAGGCCGTGTGCGCAAAACATTT
Organism: Lepidochelys kempii; assembly: GCF_965140285.1. Taxonomy (NCBI): domain Eukaryota; kingdom Metazoa; phylum Chordata; order Testudines; family Cheloniidae; genus Lepidochelys; species Lepidochelys kempii. The sequence goes on along the minus strand of NC_136390.1, from coordinate 72,175,142 downwards.
CTTCTGTGCAAATTGTTGTGCTTCTGTGCAAATTGTTGTGTGCACGGTGTTTCCCCATGTGCATGGGGTTTAGGATCTGTGTGCATTTGCACATGCGCACAGCTTAGAGGCAACAGTGGCCCCTATGCATGTGCCTAACTTTAGGCTCATGATTAAGTCCTGTTGACTTCAGTGGGACTTCAGTATGCCGACAGGTGCTTTGTTGAATGGACTTAAAATCACATGCTTAAATGCTTTGCTGAAGTCCATCCCTATTCAGCAGAGTACAAGTTACCAGTATTTGCCAGATCAGAGGAAACAGTGAATCTTAATACACAGCGCTGTCAAAATACACATTGCAAACTGAAAAAGGGGAAAGAGGAAAGCATATTTCTGTCTGTTACAGCAATCTGGGGCATCACTTGGAATGATGTTCATTTTAAAACATGAAGACAGAAGTGTGAAATTTGCACTGATGGTCTCCCTTAGTGTCAGTGAGACAGATGTGTGGCAATTTCCGATGGTATCCTTGGAAAGCTTTATTGAATCAAGTTGAAGTCCCTTAGGAGTCCATTGTATTATATTAAAAACACAAAGTTCAGATATTATTGTGGGATTGTATGTAACTTCTCAGGAGCGTGGAGGGACATGTAGCCAGTGTAAACCTTGGGCAGTATTAGGAGAGTCAAAGAATGATCTTTAACAATGGGACAGACGGGAATGAACTTCTGGGACAAAGAGTAAAGTGGGAATCTTTCAGGGGAGGCAAATGAAAAGTTACTCCCCTGTAGTTATGCTAAAACCTTGCCTTTTGAAGCTGTGCCCTGAGGAGAGAACCATTGTCTACTGATTATCTGTTCCGGAAGGCTAAGGAGATCAAAGGCCCAAGCTGAATCAAGAAACAGGCTGAATCCTGGTCAGTTTATTAGCATGCCTGTAGGTTCTTTAATGTTTTTAATATGTTTTCTCTAATGCTTAGAAATAAATATATTTGTTTAGAAAGAGCCATGTGGTAACTTAAAACCATGGGCAATTAGATTGTTCACAGACTTCTAAGAGTAAGCAAAAGCTCAGATGGTGGTCTGCCTAATCAATCTGACATGCTGGTAATAACATGGGGTAGGCAGGGAACTGTGCAGCCTGGAAAAAACCCTGGGCTAATAATACCACCACCATGATACTTAGCATATATGAAGAGTTTTGTCTGCAGATCTCAGAGCACTGTAACAAAGTTGATAAGGACAAGGAAACTGTGTGGCTCTACTGGGCTTGATCCTGAAATCTGTACTCACTTGGATAAGTCTTGTTCATGTGCGTAGCCCCCTTGACTTCAAGGTTAACTCATTGGAACTCTTGGATTAGGTCATTATTTGACTGGACACATTCTCCTGTATGGCTAAGGCCCCAATCCTGTATTGAGAACCGTTGGCCCATACAGTCCCAGAGCAGGATCAGAGCCATGTGTAACATGGTGGTAGCATGTCTGGTCCCACTGCGATAGCTATCTCTTGGCATTAGCGAAAATGAAGATTTTACAATGAAAACTGATAATTTACTAGATGCAGCAAAAATGCTGGACACCCCCTAGAGATCAGAGGGTTTGAATTGCTTTGTCCTGCCTTGGATCTCTCGTCTCCCTAATGCTAAGGGAATTTGGTTTCAAGAGGACGTGTATGGGGAGATTGTCAAAGGCACAAGTGGGAACTGGGCACTCAACTTACATTGGGTTACACTGTTTCATGTTCTCTATGTATATAAATCTCCCCACTGTATTTTCCACTGAATGCATCCGATGAAATGAGCTGTAGCTCATGAAGGCTTATGCTCAAATAAATTTGTTAGTTTCAAAGGTGCCACTAATACTCCTTTTCTTTTTGCGAATCCAGACTAACATGGCTGCTTCTCTGAAACCTGTCATTGGGTTTCAGCGGGAGGGGGAACAAATATGCGGCTGCCCTGTTACACTGGGGACAAATCCCACTTGTGCCTTTGAAAGTCTCTCTCCTTAAATGTCTTCCTCAAAGCAGTCTGAAGGAAAAACATGCATGGATATCACAAAAGGGATATGGACTCAGCCTTTTAAGATTAGCGGACAGCTAATGAGCATGCTCAGAAGTGATTTTTCAGTTATGTGTATATATTTATTTCTGTCCATGTCCCCAGCAAACCAAGCAAATCTACGGCATCTCAGTAAAGAATATGGACCTAAGCCAAAGCCTGCTGAAGTCAATAGGAGTCTAAATTTGCTTTTAAATTTGCTTTGCATCAGGGCCTATATGTATGCCAAACACAAAGCTTGTACCAGTTCTGCTGTAGCCTTCTTCAAAGAGCTGTAGGTGATTTGTGTTTTCAGCTTGTGGGTAACGTAGATTCCTCTCGAATTCACCCCAACAGACTGAAGGGACCTTGCTCCAAAATTCTCAAAAAATGTTACTTCTCCGTTGGGCAGAGAGTTAAGGGGAAAAAGTGACTGCTCACAAGCAGGGGCCGTCCTAGACTAGCTGCCAGCAACTGGCACCCTAGCCGAACCATACAGTTTTTGGTACACTGGGAAACATTTTGCCCCTTTTTTCCTTTTAATATTTTTTAAACGATTTTTTTTAACAGAGGCTTAATTATTCGGTTTTTCCATCCATCCATCTGTCCAACTAACGTTTCTGAGATCAGATAAAATAGAGACATAAAATTTTCACAATAGATTTGTACATGACAGCTGGATGATATTTCAGTCCAATTTCAAATAAAAATGCATAAAAAATTTTAATTATAATTTTTATTATTACAAATCCAAAATCATCCATTATGCTATCCTGCTTTAACTGCCATTACTACCACATCCAATATAGAAAGAAATAAGAAAACTCTTCAATGAACTTTAACCTGTATTTACAAAACACTCCAAATAAAAAACACTCTGTTCTCTTAAAACATGACTTTTCTTGCTTTAAGTTTTGAAAAGTCAGTCACTAGTTCTTTTAGCAAAAAGAAAAGGAGTACTTGTGGCACCTTAGAGACTAACCAATTTATTTGAGCACAAGCTTTCGCGAGCTACAGCTCACTTCATCGGATGCATACTGTGGAAAATACAGAAGATGTTTTTATACACACAGATCATGAAAAAATGGGTGTTTATCACTACAAAAGGTTTTCTCTCCCCCCACCCCACTCTCCTGCTGGTAATAGCTTATCTAAAGTGATCACTCTCCTTACAATGTGTATGATAATCAAGGTGGGCCATTTCCAGCACAAATTCAGGTTTTCTCCCTCTCCCCCCCACCCTCCTGTTGGTAATAGCTTATCTAAAGTGATCACTCTCCTTACAATGTGTATGATAATCAAGGCGGGCCATTTCCAACACAAATTAAGGGTTTAACTTGGCACCCTAGGCAACCACCTAGTTCGCCTATATGGATGGGACGCCCTTGCTTACAAGTTTTCAGAAAGTTGTTTGGGCAATATTAAGGGGGTTAGGAAGGCAGCGTGTCTTAGGATTGTAACTGGAGAGACTTGGGGTCTATTCTCAGGTCTGCCATTAGCCTATTGGGTGACCCTGGGCAAATCATGTCCCTATGTGCCTCAGTTTCCCCATCTGTAAAATGGGGGTAGTGATATGGACCTCTTTGCAAAGTGCTTTGAAGATCTGCTGATGAGGAGCACTAGATATTACTCTTATACTACCACCATTGAAACTGTTTTGCAACTTTCATAGAATATCAGGGTTGGAAGGGACCTCAGGAAGTCATCTAGTCCAACCCCCTACTCAAAGCAGGACCAATCCCCAACTAAATCATCCTAGCCAGAGCTTTGTTAAGCCTGACCTTAAAAACCTCAAAGGAAGGAGATTCCACCACCTCCCTAGGTAACCCATTCCAGTGCTTCACCACCCTCCTACTGAAAAAGTTTTTCCTAATATACAACCTAAACCTCCCCCACTGCAACTTGAGAGCATTACTCCTTGTTCTGTCATCTGCTATCACTCAGAACAGTCTAGTTCCATCCTCTTTGCAACCCCCTTTCAGGTAGTTGAAAGCAGCTATCAAATCCCCCCTCAGTCTTCTCTTCTGCAGACTAAACAATCCCAAGTTCCCTCAGCCTCTCCCCATAAGTCATGTGTTCCAGTCCCCTAATCATTTTTGTTGCCCTCTGCTGGATGATTTCCAATTTTTCCACATCCTTCTTGTAGTGTGGGGCCCCAAACTGGACACAATACTCCAGATGAGGCCTCACCAGTGTTGAATAGAGGGGAACAATCATGTCCCTCGATCTGCTGGCAATGCTCCTACTTATACCCATTGGCCCCAAATCCCATTGGCCTTCTTGGCAACAAGGGCACACTGTTGGTTCATATCCAGCTTCTCGTCCACTGTAACCCCTAGGTCCTTTTCTGCAGAACTGCTGCCTAGCCATTCGGTCCCTAGTCTATAGCGGTGCATGGGATTCTTCCGTCCTAAGTGCCAGACTCTGCACTTGTCCTTGTTGAACCTCATCAGATTTTTTTTTGGTCCAATCTTCTAATTTGTCTAGGTCCCTCTGTATCCTATCCCTACCCTGCAGTGTATCTACCTCTCCTCCCAGTTTAGTGTCATCTGCAAACTTGCTGAGGGTGCAATCCACGCCATCCTCCAGATTGTTAATCATCATATTGAACAAAACCTGCCACAGGACCGACTCTTGGGGCACTCCGCTTGATACCAGCTGCCAACTAGTTAACTATAACTACTGTGATTTCCTCCCACTCTAAACAAATGTAAGGGCCACACTGCGACCTTAGTGATGTGTCTACACAGGCAAGTTGGATACCCCTTTGCTTCCAGGACCAGTTACCCATAAAGCAGCATGGAGGAGTGAGCACCATCTCCCAGGCTGCCACTCCCCTTTACACAGTTTAGTGGCCCCTTGGCTCCATCCCAACAAGCTTTTGGCCAGCAGAGTCGAGGTTCTGTGGAGGGAGAGGCAATCTGTAGCAGGTGTAGGGCTGGTATTGCTTACTGCTCCCATGGAGAAAGGCAAGACCTGGGGATCACAGACTTTAAGGTCAGAAGGGACCATTATGATCATCTAGTTTGACCTCCTGCACAATGCAGGCCACAGAATCTCACCCACCCATTCCTGTAATAAACCCCTAACCTATGTCTGAGCTACTGAAGTCCTCAAATCATGGTTTAAAGACTTCAAGGTGCAGAGAATCCTCCAGCAAGTGACCCATGCCCCACGCTGCAGAGGAAGGCGAAAAACCCTCAGGGCCTCTGCCAATTTGCCCTGGAGGAAAAGTCCTTCCTGACCCCAAATATGGTGATCAGCTAAATCCTGAGCACGTGGGCAAGATTCACCAGCCAGACATCCAAGAAAGAATTCTCTGTAGTAACTCAGATCCCACCTCATCTAACATCCCATCATAAGCCATTGGGCATATTTACCGCTTATAGTCAAAGATCAATTAATTGCCAAAATTAGGCTATCCCATCATACCATCCCCTCCATAAACTTATCAAGCTTAGTCTTGAAGCCAGATATGTTTTTTGCACCCACTGCTCCCCTTGGAAGGCTGCTCCAGAACTTCACTCCTCTCCAAGGCATCATCAAGGATCTACAACCTATCCTGAAGGACGACCCATCACTCTCACAAATCTTGGGAGACAGGCCAGTCCTTGCCTACAGACAGCCCCCCAACCTGAAGCAAATACTCACCAGCAACCACACAACAGAACCACTAATCCAGGAACCTATCCTTGCAACAAAGCCCGTTGCCAACTGTTTCAACATATCTATTCAGGGGACACCATCATAGGGCCTAATCACATCAGCCACACTATCAGAGGCTCGTTCACCTGTACATCTACCAATGTGATATATGCCATCATGTGCCAGCAATGCCCATCTGCCATGTACATTGGTCAAACTGGACAGTCTCTACGTAAAAGAAGAAATGGACACAAATCAGGTGTCAAGAATTTTAACATTCATAAACCAGTCGGAGAACACTGCAATCTCTCTGGTCACTCGATTTCTCACCTAAAAGTGGCTATTCTTTAACAAAAAAACTTCAAAAACAGACTCCAACGAGAGACTGCTGAATTGGAATTGATTTGCAAATTGGATACAATTAACTTAGGCTTGAATAGAGACTGGGAGTGGTTGAGTCATTACACAAAGTAAAACTATTTCCCCTTGTTTATTCCCCCCCCCACTGTTCCTCAGATGTTCTTGTTAACTGCTGGAAATGGCCCTCCTTGATTATCACCAAAAAAGATTTTCTTCCCCACCCCCCTCTCCTGCTGGTAATAGCTCATCTTAAGTGATCACTCTCCTTACAGTGTGCATGATAAACACCCATTTTTTCATGTTCTGTGTGTATATAAATCTCCTCACTGTATTTTCCACTGAATGCATCCGATGAAGTGAGCTGTAGCTCACGAAAGCTTATGCTCAAATAAATTGGTTAGTCTCTAAGGTGCCACAAGTACTCCTTTTCTTTTTACTCCTCTGATGGTTAGAAACCTTCATCTAATTTCAAGTCTAAACTTCCTCATCGCCAGTTTATATCCATTTGTTCCTATGTCCACATTGGTACTGAGCTTAAATAATTCCTCTCCCTCCCTGGTATTTATTCCTCTGATATATTTATAGAGAGCAATCATATCTCCCCTCCGCCTTCTTTTGGTTAGGCTAAACAAGCCAAGCTCCTTGAGTCTCCTTTCATGAGTCACAGTCTGGTTTTCAATCTCCTCCTGGGACAGCCCCCTACTTGGGACAAAACAAGCTATCACTTAGCTCCCAAAAGATGGTTAAATCATTCTTGAAACATCAGTGAATATTCCATAAATGTCCAGTTTAGACAGAGCTATGTTCCTCCAGGTTCTTCCAGCATTCATGGGCTTGATCCAGCTCAGATGAAAATCAACCAGAAACTTTCCACAGATTTCAGAGGAAGTTGGGTCTGTCCCATAATGCCTTTTCTAACTCACCCCTGAGCAGTAAGATTCCCGTGACGCTACTGCAAACAGATTAGCAGCTAAGCTCTTTAGTGTGGGTTGTGACTCAGCTCAGTTGTCTACACAGGGAAGACATCAAGGCGACCACAGGTTTCCTAGCCTGCCCTTGGAAAGGTGCACACTGGGAAGCAGGCAGGGGGCTGCAGTCTGTTGTTGTTAAGCTGCTGTTCTCTCTCCCCCAGGCCACATTTTTTAAAGCTCCTTTTCCAAAGCACAATGAAAAGCATGTTTTGCTGAATGAACAGCCACCACTATTCACCCATCATTTCCCCACATCCTTTCTCTGTGCTGGATAATACGACATTCACCAGAGGACCTTGGACAGCTGAAGGTCACTTAAAGGAAACCACCATTGTTTTTAACATATCTCAGAGTTAACTAGACTTGTGTTTAAATGCAACAGAAACTACTCATCTATCATTAACCCTGTAGTTGACAAAGTGCAAAGGGCTGCTACTTGCCAGCTAACATTGGAATTAGGACATTATTTGGCACTGAAACCCACCGGGAAAGCACTGGATAGCCTTCATCAACATGTCCCAGCAGCCTGGGGATTTTTAGAAGGGGGTCAGGTGATTTCACTGTGCTCTCACTTGTATTTCTATAGGCCTAGATTCTGTCTGGCCCTGATGCAGGGCCCGGGTCGGACTGTTGTTTTGGCCCCAGTACAGGCCCCCAGTGAAGATGCACTACACTGGTATAAAACAGAGCTTGCACCAGCATGACTTACTACACACAAGCCCCGCTTTGCTACAGCACCATGTCTCTGATACCCCTGGGGGCATTCGGTGCCAACATTTTAAAATTCTGCACACAATATTTAAAAATTCTGCAAATGTTATTTGTCAAAATAAGACTACATAATCATGCCAGTTTCAATTGTTTTGGTAATTTATTTCAAAACGCCTGTCAGCAAATATGTCTGTAACAATACAGACACACAAACATTCCCACAGAAGTAGAGTTAAAAAAACCCTTACGACAACCCAGTTTTTGTTTCTCTGCCCCCTTCCCAACTCCCAGAGCCCAGCCAGGGGGCCAGATACCTACAACCCCTCCCCCGCACCAGAGTGCACCTGCAGCCCCCTCAAGCCAATACATCCGAATCCCCTCCTCCCCAGAGCAAAACCGGGGCCCCCTCCAGCCCAGACACCCACACCCCCATACCCCCAGAGCCCAGCCACGGGGTCCCCCCAGCCCAGACACCTATCTCTGTCCCTCCCCAGAGCCCAGGGATCCAGAGGGAGAAACAACCTGATGCTCGGTCCCAGGCTTGCACAGAGTTTCCTGCACACCGTCCTCTCCTTCCCTCAGGGCACGCTGGGAACTGCAGCTGCCAGGAACCCTCTAGCTCCCTCTCCCTCCCGCCAGCAGTGTCTTCTATGTGGGAGCTGGGCTCTGCCAAGTCCAGTGGCGGCTAGCAGCACTGCAGCCCATTTCTGTGGGGGAAAGGAAATTCTGCACACACAACATTAATTTCTGCAAAATTCTGCATTGCGCAGTGGAGCAGAATTCCCCCAGGAGTACTCTGCATTGGTGGTTTGCACCCGTGTATAGTAATTACACTAGTGCAAGTTCCTTAATCTAGACAAGCCTTAGGTTTTCAGTGTTGGGAGGGAGTAATGAACTCCCACTCGCTCCATCTTGCATGGAAGGCTCCCTATTTACTTCCTTGAGTGCCTCCTCTGTCTCTATGGAGAAAGAAGGAGAAGCCATGGCTCTGCTTCCCCAGCCCAGCTGGCTGTGCAGCAGCGTGACAGGATGGGGTGTGCATGCTCCCCCTGCACCTGGGAGTGCCTCTTCAATCCAGTCTTCTCCCTGGGGCGCGTGACTGTCTCTCCTTCGGGTGGGAGTGTGCCTCCATGGGCTAAGTTGTGCCTTCACTGGTTAGCAGATGGTGTTCAGGAAATTACGGTGAAGCGAGAAAACTCATTCCCTGAGAAAGAGCAGGGCTGTGCTATCCATTCCATGTGTCTCCTCCCTAAGCCTGCTTTCTTCCCACCCCAGAGCCTGACATCAGTGCGAAACTCTACCTACCCTCAGGGCACAGAGGCCCTTGGGAAGTGGCCTGCCCTAAGAGCTCTGGACTGCAGAAGCAGGAGAGGGGGACAGATCAGAGGCTTGGGATCTCTCAGGGAGGGAGTGCAGGTTGCCTAGCCTCAACCAGAGTTTTTGGCAACAAAAACCACAAATCAAGTGAATGGAACTGCACTTGGCTGAGAAAAATTCAGTGTGTTGAAACCTTCCTAGAAGCAGTGATCAAAGTCCTGTGCTTTCTCCACTCCCTCCAGCACAAACTGAGTTACTCCTTGCCCTCAGGGAGCTCACATCTTGCCAGCAAGCAGGGGAAAGGCAGCCCCATGGAACATTTACGAAAGAGTTGTCATTTCAGATTGAGTCCAATTTTTCACAGGCATATTTCTGCAATCTCTGGTTGGAAAGCCCCTTACCAAATTTCCCCTCTGCTGATTTGTTCTTCATTGAAACTTTCTCCTATCCCCTTCTCTTCACCTTTCTCCAAGCTCCCTTTCCCAGTTCCTCTGGTTAGTTCATTTGCTTTCAACAAAATCTGACCTTCCGCCACCCATAAAGAGAAACAAAACCAACAACAAGAAATCACAGCACTAACATGCTAATGGCCGGCCATCACTGTGTTATATCTCTTCCCTATCTGTGGCTGGTCTCTTTAGACTGTAAACTCTTCAGGGAAGAGACTGCCTCCATGTATGTGCCTGAACAAGCACCTAGCACAATGGTGCCCTGATCTCCCTTGGGGTAGTGAGATGCTACAAATAAATAATAGTTTTGGCTCTGATGCTGCCAGTTGCCCTGTGTGAGTACAGGGGCCTGTCCACATGGAGTAACCTGCAGCCTTGGGGGCTCAGTTCTCCTTACACTCAGTTATGCTGCATTAGACACACTTTCACCCCCTTCCCTGATGCCTAAGGAAATCTAAGCCCTGCAGACACATCTATTTATATTACAGTAGTGCGGTGCAGAGGCCCCAGCCAAGATCAGAACCCCAGAGTGCTGTACAAACACACACGCTGTGTGTTAAGGAAGTTCCTTCCTGTGTTCTCGGACACCTGCAGCAGTCTTTGCAGAAGTGGGGTGTAAGCTGGTGTAGTTTCCAGGCTGTGGAGGCAGAAGAAGTGGTGTAAGTTAATGAAGGGTGGGAGATACAGGCTGCAGAGCTAGAAGATTAAATTGGTGTAACTTGACTCACCTCTGAATTTGGCTCTTAATGTTTATATCTCCTTTGGAACCATAGCCTATCATAGACGAGGTAGCCAACAGGGATAGCAAAGCATTGGCCAACTGGTAATTATAATGAGCATCCTTCATATGATATGACAAGAGCTTCCCAACAGTGAAGCCTTTGGGAATAGTGCTTCCAGAAATTAATTAATTAACCCTGATTAATGGCCCTGATGGGACTCCTGACCGGAGCAAGAGTAGCAGAATCAGGCCCAGAGTATGGAAGGAGGAACATTACAAGACTAAGCTGATTAAAATAGGCAATCTATTTCATAATTACTGAAATAAAAGTCATTTGTGAGATGAATAGAAGAAGTGCTGCCAAGCGCTGATGTTAAGTAGCAAACCACAGTCTTAGCAGCTGGGTCACAGAGAAACCATGCCGAGAAAGTGCTCGTTAATTTAACTTTTTAAAAAATAAAGTATATCTTTAGTAATTGTGAATGGTGCCAGATTGGTAGCATTATAAACTGCAGCCTTTTATTCAGCTACAGTCTAGATACAGCAGGGTTTTACTACCTCAATAAATCCAGATTGGGGTCTCACAAGGATGTGTCACCATAGTGAAAACGTTTCCTCTTCTCATTCATATGCACTGCTTGGGGGATGGATTACGGTGGTGTGATCTGACTTGATGTTATACAGCGTGGCATTGAAATAAGACTGCTGCTCTCCACTTCAGACCTCCAAGTATCATGTAACAGGTTACTGCCCACTTTGCATGTCTGTCTTGAAGAGCCTATCGCAACATTCACAAAAAGCAGAAAGGTTCAGTCACAGGTCCGTGCCTAAGCAGTGGCAGTATTTTTGTCATTGGATGATGACCTGGTTCAGTTACTCAGTGTATCTGTACTCCAGCAGCAACCTCCGTTACCCAACAAAACCATGCAGTTAAAACCAGAGTCTTGCCTTCCACATGAAATACGTGCACATATATTGGCCGTGCCTGCATTCCGTGCACAAGACAGACTCAGTCTCCCAAGCCAGAGATGCCACTGCATGCAATAAGCTCTCCCCAGGGCCTTGTAGGCCCCACAGTGGCCAGCCCACTCTCGGGAAGGCAGAATGCTGTCCAATAGTCTCCCCTTGAGTCAATGGACACTGGCTCCTGTCACATGACAGAGGTGGGACTTTTTGCAGTCCTGTCCTGTGACAGATGACGAAGGCCATCAAAGAATTCAGTCTGCTACTATGGCCCACATATGCCCTATGCCTGGCTCTGGAGGCAGAATCAAAGCCCCACTTCTTCCACACACCTCTGGGCTCCCTTCGAGGTGTCACGTGCCCTCATGGGAGAAGGTCAAACAAATGAGGGGGGATGACTTCTGAAGCCCCCTCCCAACTGGGCACCTGGAGCTTAGCTTTAACAGGGTGGAAGTACTCCTTAGCATGGAGGGCCATACCTCCAGGTGCACTGCAGGGGCTGAGGACTCAGCTTGAAGAGTTTTAGAAGTGGCTACTTGGGACACTGTAGCTCACGGGCTAGTCTTCTATTCTCTTTAGGTTTGTATGCTCAAGTCATCACCTTCCAATAGTGCATTAAGCAATGTGACAACACATCTAGCACATATTGTATGGTCTCTCATCCTCTCCCCAAAGCAAGAAGCATGTGCAGTGGAGTTCCTTGTTTTGGTAGGGTGTCTTTTAAATATTATATATATATTGATTGTTCTGTGTTTATATTGAACACAAGGTCAGAGAAATGTGCCTTACATTTGGAGAGGAAGATGGAGCTTAGGACCTGGGGTAGTTCGTTCCAGTCTTGGACCACCCCCGAGAAGGGTCTGTCTCCTTCACAGACTGTCTTCACTCTTATTGTTGAGCTGACACTATTTTCCTCCTGGAGACCCATTTCCAGAAGGGGGAATTCTCTGTTATATGTGCCCCACTGCACCCACCATCACCTAGTGGTGATGGGACCGTACGGAGATGGGCCCTATGCTTTTGGAGGCCTGTCTTTTCAAGCTAAAGGTCCGATAAATTGTAGAACTAGTCCTCCATGTTATCAAAGTCCCTGGAAAAATCATGGAGCAGGTCTTCAAGGAATCAATTTTGAAGCACTTAGAGGAGAGGAAAGTGATTAGGAACAGTCAGCATGGATTCACCAAGGGCAAGTCATGCCTGACTAACCTAATTGCCTTCTATGACAAGATAACTGGCTCTGTGGATGAGGGGAAAGCAGTGGACTTTAGCAAAACTTTTGATATGGTCTCCCACAGTATTCTTGCCAGCAAGTTAAAGAAGTATGGGCTGGATGAATGGACTATAAGGTGGATAGAAAACTGAATCATAGAATCATAGAATATCAGGGTTGGAAGGGACCTCAGGAGGTCATCTAGTCCAAACCCCTGCTCAAAGCAGGACCAATCCCCAATTAAATCATCCCAGCCAGGGCTTTATCAAGCCTGACCTTAAAAACTTCTAAGGAAGGAGATTCTACCCCCTCCCTAGGTAACGCATTCCAGTGTTTCACCAGCCTCCTGCCCTCAACCTTTGGGCTGTATAAGTAGGAGCATTGCCAGAAGATCAAGGGATGTGATCATTCTCCTCTATTCGAAATTGGTGAGGCCTCATCTGGAGTACTGTGTCCAGTTTTGGGCCTACAAGAAGGATGTGGAAAAATTGGAAAGAGTCCAGTGAAGGGCAACCAAAATGATTAGGGGACTGGAGCACATGACTTATGAGGAGAGGCTGAGGGAACTGGGATTGTTTAGTCTGCAGAAGAGAAGAATGAGGGGGGATTTGATAGCTGCTTTCAACTACCTGAAAGGGGGTTCCAAAGAGGATGGATCTAGACTGTTCTCAGTGGTACCAGATAACAGAACAAGGAGTAATGGTCTCAAATTGCAGTGGGGGAGGTTTAGGTTGGCTATTAGGAAAAACGTTTTCAGTAGGAGGGTGGTGAAGCACTGGAATGTGTTACCTAGGGAGGTGGTAGAATCTCCTTCCTTAGAGGTTTTTAAGGTCAGGCTTGACAAAGCCCTGGCTGGGATGATTTAGTTGGGGATTGGTCCTGCTTTGAGTAGGGGTTTGGACTAGATGACCTCCTGAGGTCCCTTCCAACCCTGATATTCTATGATTCTCCCTTCCCCACACACTGCGCCGGCCCGAGACCTCCCTGCTTCCTGCCCTTTTGGGGCCCATTGAAGGCCCCCTTCTGCCCTATGCATGGGGCCAGTCCGAGCCCCTCTGTGTGAGGCTGGCATCGCTGCTCACCCAAGCCCTCCCTTCCCTCCCCTGTGGCACTGGCATCACTGCTCAACCAGGCCCTACCTGCCCCCCACCTGAGCCCTGCCCCCCACATGCACGGGGCTGGCATCGCCGCTTCCCCCTCCACTTTCCTCTGCACCCCACTTCTTTGACAAAAGTGGGCATATGTCCTGGAATTTGTCCTGGACTTATTTTGGGGGAGTTTGCTGGCCTGTGTAATACAGGAGGTCAGACTAGACTTTTCACAGTGTCCCCTTCTGGCCCTAAAATCTATTAATGGAGCATTAGCCAAGGAGGTGACCAATTAGCTCTGGATAATTAGCATTTGTATGAACTGGCGGAGATGGAGTCTACCTGCCTACGTTAGCAAGCTAGAGACTCTGATGCATCTGACTTAACCAAATGGGGGATAGGGGAATGGCTCAAGGCCAGCAGGTTCTTCATGGCTCACAAGCTTTCTCTCCTCAGTGTGAATGAGTAGTTCTTTGTGGTAAGGAAAAATGGTAGAAATTTTACAAAGCTGTGGTGTATTGACAACTGTCGAAAAATTATAAGATGACACTTTAAATGTCAGGGGGTTTCCTGGTTCTGCTTGCAGACTGGGGTTCTGTAAGGATTTGTGCAATTTGAGCCTAGCAGTATTCAATCTGCAGAAAGCCAGTCTAGAGTAAGGCAGGGCGAGAGAAAGCAGGCTGTTCTCTATGTTTTTGAGTTCTAAGAACTAAAGCAGTGGTACATTGCAACTGTCCAGCAAGAGTATTTTATGTTTTTATCTAAGTTCTCTGTTGGTATGCTATGAACTTAACATAAAACACAAGACAGTCCAAGAAAGCTGATATAGGTGAGTAAATACATGGGGTATCTTTCAGCCACAAGGCCTTAAAGGGCTAATAAGGAATGACCCTCAAAACTGGCATCTGAGGAATGCTTTCTCCGCAATGCGCTTCCTCTCTTGCTCTATTAATTTCATTGTGCCTTTCTAAGCACTTTTTGCTGTAATTCCACTCAGTATTTTCTACAGCTTAAATTCAGACACACGACTGTACCATGTTAGCTCTGACAATAACTAGAGAGACTCATTTACTTGGTAGTATTGCACACAGGGATATTTGCAAAGCGATGAGCAGAAAAAACATGCTCAAGGGCAATTAGCACAAGTGTCTGCATTAGTTCCCCACCTGGCTTGGAAGGATGTGACTTTTAATCGGTAAATGACAACAAATGAGTTTCATTGTACACACACAAACCAATGAAAAGATATTTACATCAATAATAATAATTGAAATTGAAAAACAGGTAAATAATAAAAATGCTGCTTGAGAACTTAGAGTTTGATTTAAGGCTATTTACTTTGTTTATTTTGACATGTGATGTTGACAATGCATATTTTATGAGATATAAAGCTTAAACTTCTTGAATCTCGACATCTACTGTCATTAAATAATTCTCTAAACCCTCCCATAATTTCCCACAACTGAACATTTTAAAAATCAATCAAAATTGAACAAATGTTTATTTCAACATAAATATTCTCCATCCACATTAAAAACTAAAAATCTAAATTTGCCAAGCCTACAAACAGCAGCGTGCTGGAGTTACCCTGGCACCTCTTGGCATCTGACCCTTTAAGTAAGTGGTTCTGAGAGAGCAATTCAAGGATTTGGACATCCTGGTGTTTGTAGGGAGTGCCCAGATATTAGCTTCAGAAATGTGCTAATCATTACAACTGGAAGAAAGTTAATGTGCCAGTCTTAAAAAAATGGGATGACCTGAGTAATGATAGGCCTAACGCTGTGGCCAAAAGAGCTAATGCGATCCCAGGAGGTGTAAACGGGAATCTCAAGTAGGAGCAGAGAAGTAATTTTACTTCTGTATTTGGCACTGGTGTGACCACTGCTGGAATCCTGTGACCCATTCTGGGGAGCACAATTCAAGAAAGATGTTGATAAATTGGAGAGCAATCAGGGCAGAGCTTTGAGAAGGATTAAAGGATTAGAAAACATACTTTATGGTGTCAGACTCAAGGAGCTCAGTCAATTTAGCATAACCAAGAGAAGGTTAAGGGGTGACTTGATCACAGACAATAACTACCTTCCTGGGGGACAAATATTTAATAATGGACTCTTCAGTCTAGCAGAGAAAGGTCTAATGTGATCCAATGGCTGGAAATTGAAACCAGACAAATTCAGACTGGAAATAAGGTGTAAATTATCTCTGTTAGTAACTAAATGGAACAATTTACCAAAGGTTGTGGTGAATTCTCCATCAATGGTTATTTTTAAATTGAGATTAGATCTTTTTCCAAAATATCTGCTCTAGAAATTATTTTGGGGCAGTTCTCTGGCCTGTGTTATACAGGTCACACCAGGTGATCACAAAGGTCATGTCTAACCTTGGAATCTATGAATCATTTGCATGTTTTAGAACAGAAGTGGGCAAATTATGGCCTGCGGGACCGTCCTGCCTGGCCCTTTAGCTCCCAGCCAGGAAAGCTAGCCCTTGGCCCCTCCCGCACTGTCTCCCCTCTCCCGCCTCAGCACACTGTGCTGCCAGCGCTCCGGGGGGTGGGGCTGTGAGCTCCTACCAGGCAGCACAGCTGCAGAGCCTGGCCTGCCCCAGTGCTCTGGACTGTGCAGTGGTGTGGCTGGCTCCGGCCGGGCAGGGGGCGGCTGCCAGTCCTGGTGCTCTGAGCGGCATGGTAAGGGGGCGGGAGCGGGGGGATTGGATAAGGGTCAGGGGATCCCGGGGGGCAGTCCAGGGGCAGGAAGCAGGGGGCAGTTGGATAAGCATGGGAGTCCTGGGGGGTCTGTCAGGGGCAGGGGTGTGGATAGGGGTCAGGGCAGTCAGGGGACAGGGAGCAGTGGGGGTTGGATATGGGGTGGGGTCCCGGGAGGGGGCGGTCAGGGGACAAGGAGCAGGGGAGGTTGGATGGGTCAGGAGTTCTGCAGGGAGCAGTCGGGGGCGGGAAGTGGGAGAGGGAGGATAGGGGGAGGGGGCTGGGCTGTCTGGGGAGGCACAGCCTTCCCTACCCAGTCCTCCATACAGTTTCAGAACCCCAGTGTGGCCCTCAGGCCAAAAAGTTTGCCCATCCCTGTTTTAGAAGGTTCCTTTTGGAAAATTTGCCTGTGGATCCTCTGCTTCTAGATTCACATCACCATGCTTGTTTGCATGCAGACACCCCGGATGCTTTTTTCAGCTCCCTCAAAGCAGAGATCTGGAAATAAATGGATGGGTTTGTCTGTGCTTCTGTGTCCACACAGCATTCTCTCCCAGGTGCTTTGCCAGCAACCAGGCTAGCAGACTTTCCACACTCAGCATTCCTCACTTTGGCTAGGCTGCAGATCAGAGAGGATTTGGCTCAAATCCTCTGCTGACAGAAAGCAGTTACAGCTCTCCAATTTCTGCCCAGTCCCTGGTGCAGATTACAGTAGCTCGGAGACTGCTCTAAAATGCACCAGCTTGCTATGGTTTCAAAGAGACCCTGCAGCATCTGAGGATAAAGAAAAGGAGGACTTGTGGCACCTTAGAGACTAACCAATTTATTTGAGTATAAGCTTTCGTGAGCTACAGCTCACTTTATTGGATGCTGTAGCTCACGAAAGCTTATGCTCAAATAAATTGGTTAGTCTCTAAGGTGCCACAAGTCCTCCTTTTCTTTTTGTGAATACAGACTAACACGGCTGTTACTCTGAAACCTGTCATCTGAGGATAGGATTCTGACCACTCACTCATTCTGCCAAGGGCTGTGGGGAGGAAGATGTCAACCTGCTGGCAACTACCCCATGCTAGTGGGCTCACCTATAGAGAGAGGTTGAGGGTCAGTCTCTACTCTCAAGCAATTGTAAAGGAAGAAGCATATCTGTACTTTGGGTATGTCTACATTGGAAATGGAGACGTAATTTCCAGGTCAGGTAGACATACCCACACAAGCTTTGATTGAGCTAGCACACTAAAAGAAAAGCACAGCCACAGTGCTGCAAGTGTCGAAAGTGGCTAGCCATCCCAAGTACATGCCCAATGCGTCCGACTGGGTTGTCCTTAGGGCAGTTAGCCCATCCTACCAGGGCTATGTTGCTATGTTTAGCATGCTAATCTGATCAAAGCTAGTATGTCCATGTCTATTGTGAGAGGGTCAGGCCAGATGGCTACAGGAGAGTACAAGAGAGAAGGGAGAGGCACCGGAGAAGTGCTGTCCATTTCCGGAGCCGCTCTATCACCCCGCCCTCTAAATTGTGCCAGTTCTCCAGTGGAGAGGGATGCATGGCAGAAAGGTAAACGCCGAGATACAGCAGCGGACCCGCGCTCCACCGGATGGCCTTAAGCGCGGGTGGGAGGGAGCTCGCCTGCCAGCCATCCCCGACCACCAGGCCAGAGCTCTTGACCCAGTTGACCTGGGCGGAGGACGCTGCCAAACAGATGGCCTGGCAAGCCTCCACCCGTGCCAAGTCGCCTGGGTTCTGGACCACGAGGAGCACATCGTTGGTATACACCGACAGGACCAGCTGCAGCTCCGGCTTCCGCAGCACCAACCCCGTCAATCTCCTGCGGAGGAGACAAGAGGAAGGGCTCGATCGCCAGAGTGTACAGCTGGCCCGAGAGGGGGGACCCCTGCCGTATTCCTCACCCTAAGCTGACCGGTTCGGTCAGGGTCCAGTTGAGCCTGACCAGACACTCTGCGGAGGCGTACAGCGCCCAAAGAAAACCCACAAATAGGGGTCCAAAGCGAAATGCTCGCAGAGTGCTTAGGAGATACCCGTGGTTCACCCTGTCGAATGCCTTCTCCTGATCCAAGGTCAGGAGGACAAACAACAGACCATCCCTACACCTGAGTTCCAAAAGGTCCCGGACCAGATATAGGTTTTCAAAGATGCTGCGGCCCGGGATGGTGTAGGTCTGGTCTGGGTGGACCACGTCCACCAGCATGGACCCTAGTCGCAGCGAGATTGCTTTTGCCACAACTTTATAGTCTGTGCTGAGGAGTGAGACGGGACGCCAATTTCGTAAATCGCGGAGGTCCCCCTTCTTCGGCAATAAGACGAGCACGGCTCGCCTGCACGAAAGAGGGAGGACCCCGCTCTGCAAAGACTCAGCCCAGATGGTGACTAGGTCTGGGCCGAGGATGTCCCAGAACACGCGGTAGAACTCCACGGTCAGCCCGTCCATGCCCGGAGATTTATTGGTGGGCATGCAACGGCGGGCTTCCGAGAACTCGGCCAGAGTGAGAGGCAGCTTGAGTTGGTCTCGGTCACCCGCACTGACCATAGGGAGCTCCTCCCAGAGCACTCTGCAAGCGTTAGGATCAGTCAGATCCGGGGAGAAAAGGCTTGCTAGAAGGTTCTCGCTCTCCCGCACATCTCCACCGGATCTGTGAGGGGGGTGCCGTCTTCTGCCAGCACCAGAAGATAGGTGACGTGTTTCTTGGCCCCCCTCGTTTTCTCCAGGGCATAGAAGAAGCGGGAGCCGTGACCCATCTCCCAAAGGAGACGGATGCAGGATCAAACAAAGGCACCCCGGGCCCGATGGTCCTCGAGGGCCCGGAGCTCCTCCTGCTTCTCCCAGCATGCTCCACAGAGGGGCGGATCCTCAGGGCTGGTGGCCAGACGCCTCTCCAGCTTTAAGACCTCCCGTTCCAACTGCTCTATCGCTGCATCCCTCTGTCGGTGGGCGCCCCGGGTGTAGTCACGGCAGAAGAGCCAGGTGCGCACTTTCCCCAGGTACCACCACCGCCACGTCGAGGGAAAGGCACGCTGCTGCCCTCACCAGGCCAGCCAGAACTCCCGGAAGGACGTCACGAAGCCCACATCATTCAGCAAGCTGTTGTTAAAATGCCAATAGGCCGGTCCCGGCCTCTCCGCTCAGAGGGAGGCCATCACAGTGGCTAAATGATGGTCAGAAAATGGGGCTGGCTGGATGCTGGAGGAGTGGGCTCGTGAAAGGTGGAAGCATGATAAATAAATGCAGTCCAACCGGGAGTGGCGGGCCTCCACCCGGACAAAGGTGAACGTGGAAATGTCATCTGGGTGGTGGTCACGCCAGACGTCCACCAGGGAGTGGTGTTCGACTATCTCCCGGAGGACGTCCGCGGCGGCTGGGCACTGCACAGTCCCCGAGAGGTCCTGCTCCTGAAGGGTGGTGTTAAAGACCCCACCCAGGACCAGGCACTCATGAGGATCCAAGGTGCTGAGGAAGGCGGACATCTGCTGATAGAATTGCAGCCGCTCCGGGCCCGATGTCGGGGCATAGACGTTAACGAGGTTGACCATGAGCCCCTCCATATGGACCCGGAGGTGCAGCAAACGGTCTGGAACAGCTTCGGTGACCCCCAGCACTTCGGGCTGTAGGTCAGGGGAGAACAGGGTCGCCACTCCAGCTGTATGAACTGTGAGATGGCTAAAGTAGACCCTGTCCCCCCAGTCCAGCCGCCAGCTGTCTTCGGCAGTCGGATCCGTATGGGTCTCCTGCAGGAAAACCACAGAGTACCCCCCCTCCCGAAGGAAGGAGAGCAGCTGGGACCTGCGGAGACCCATCCTAGAGCCTCGGGTGTTCAATGTTGTGATGGTGAGAGGTGCCACGAGGAGGACTGGGGGGGAATCCTCGCCGGTAGGGACGCTCACGGCTCCCGATGGGCCGCGCAACAGTCTGTGACCTACCCCGTAAGTGAGTAAGGAGTCATGGAAGAGGCGGACCCGCTGGTAGGCCGCGGCGCCCTGCTTCCCGGTCCTTTTACCCTCCCCCATGAGGTCCCTCATGGCCTGGAGGATTCGATGAAAGTCCCCCCATCGCTGGAGAGCAAGCTGTACCTTGTTGCGGGAGCCACGGACATCTCTAAAAATTCCCGCAACTCCTCTCGCAGCGCATGGGTGGGTGGGGTTATGGTCTCCTGGTTATTCCCCGATGGGGCCCTTGGTACAGCCCCGTGGCCCACCGAGACGGGCAGACATGGTGTGGACCCCCGACGGGGCGCCTGATGGACTGGCGCCATTTGTGCCACCTTGAACCTTGGGGCAATAAGGGGTGGCGGAGGGAGGATAGCAGCCCCTCGTGGGTCGGGACAGGTAAACACAAAGGCTGCTCCCTGAGGGTCATCTCCTGGAAAAGGGAAGGAGACAGCCCCAGGGGTGGCAATAACATCGCAGGAGGCGGACGGGATAGGGACAGGGTCAGGGTCAGGGGCGAGATTCTGGGCTTCAGAAGCCAAGCAGCTGGATGGTGGCGCCTCCCGATCAGGCTCAAGGGGGTGGGGAGGGGGCTGTCAGCGATGCTGGGCACAGGCTCTATGGTGGGTTTTGCAGCCACGACATCAGGAGGTGGACTATCTTCTGTAGGGCCCCCACCCGGGAAGGAAGTCGATTGTGCCACACCAACAAGGGGTGCCTCTGGTGGCTCGGGTCCCAGCCGCGTGGCACTGGCTGTCGCCTGAACAGGCTCGGTGGCTGTCAGCGGGGTGCCATCTGTGGCTGGGTTGATGGAGGAGTCCAGCGGCTTCTCGGAGGTGGGAGTGGAAATAATGGTTAGGGGGAGGGAGCATGGGAAAAGGGGGCTGGAGTAAGGTCGCCTAGATCGAGGCCCGCTGGCGTAGGGTCATCCTCCCCCTGGGTGACCAGGGTCAGACCCAGGGCCTCGATCTCCTCGTATATGGTGGGGAGATGGCTTTCTGCCACCCCGGGGTTCTCCCTGCTGGCACCTGACGCGACGGTTGCCTCGGGGCTTACAGAGGCTTCAGATGGTACGAGGCAGAAGGGGCTCCCTCGGGGGTCTTGGAGGGGAGGGACTTCTGTGGAAGGGAGATACTGCCTTCCAGTGCTGCCACGTCTTCCCCAGCCGGCACTGGTGGATGGAATATACCCCTGGGCAAAGCGGAAGGCTCGGCATCGGTGCCCCCCTTCCTGGTCTTCTGGGGGGCCTCTGCATCAGATGGAAGAAGCGGAACTCGAGCCTTCTGCTTGCCCCGCTTCCCCTGGACTAGGGCCCAGCCCTCCATGGCAACGTCCGGGGGCTGGCTAGCAGGGGTCGTGTCAGGGGGCAGAGGCAATGGCTCAAGGACTCGGAGGGGTAACGGTGGGGCAGTGTGAGGGAGGGAGGATTCCCCCTGGGGCAGGCCCTCTCCCATGCCTGGCGGTGTCCCTGCCGCACCCTCCTCCACAGGCCCCGCCAGATTGCATGTAGCGGGGACGGGGCCCTCCCGCGGGGCCCTCCCGCGGGGCCCTCCCGCGGGGCCCTCCTGCTCATCTGGGCATAGTGCGGGAGATGTCCCTTGGGCCTGAGTGGGAGCAGTGGTAGACTGGGAAGAAGGAGGGGTGGCTTCGGGGGCCAGGAAGCTAGAGGTGCCGGTGATGACAGGGCCGGTGCCCTGCCGGAGCTTGGGGGTCCCGGATGCCCCTCCTTGCCGGGCCAAGGGGCAGTCCCTCTGGACGTGCCCCATCGTCTGGCAGAGGTAGCACCGGGCCTCCCGCATTGAACAATGCACCAGGTAATGGGCCCCCTGGTAGGGGACCAGGAAGGACCCCTCGAGCGTCTCTCCATCACGCACCGCCGGTGGCAGTTGAAGCCGCACTTGCCGGCGGAATGAGAGGACATGACGGAGGGCGGGGTCTTTGGAGCCCAACGGGAGAGGGCTGATGACAGAGATGGGTTTCCCCAGGGTGGAGAGGGTGGGTAACGGGGTGGCATTGGGAAAAAAAGGAGGGATGGGGGTCAGGACCAGGCGGACGCCCAGATACTCTCGCGGCTCTAGGGGGAAGAACACCCCCTCCCACTGCCAGGCCCTTTTGCACCGCCTCCTGGGCGGCGGCCCTGATGCTAAGAAGAAGACGACCTTGCCAAGACCATTTTGGAGGCTGCCACAATGGCCATGGGCCCCACCGCCCTTGCCAATGCCCACACGTAGGTCTCCATGTGGGGTGAGGCGGGCACCAGGAGGCAACGGACGCCGTGCTTCCTGGTCATGGTGGGGCCCCGGCCGCTATAGATGGTAGCGGAGGCAGTGGGTGGGAGACATGACGTAGAGGCAGGCGGGGGGGCTGCTGCCACCTGGGCGTACGCCCTGGGGAGGGACACCCGCAGAGCTGGTGGAGGGAGCAGCGGGGAGGGACGCCGCGGCCGGTGGTAGGGCCATGGCAGTGCGGGCAGCCCTTGCCATGGAGGGCCTGGTCTTTTTAGCGGGGCCTTTCCCCTTCTTCTTACCTTGGCCTTTCCCGCCGGCTGGGGGGGCTCCCCCAGAATCTGAGGGGGCGAGGGAAGCAGCAGCAGCAGAGGTTACCGCAGGTGTGGTGGCAGGTGGTTCAGTGGCAGCAGCAGAGGTAGAGGCTTGCGGGGGGTGACGGAGGGGCAGGCATGGGAGGGGCAGCTGGGGTTGATGGAGGGGCCCCACCCGTCTTGTCCCCCGCCATCGTGAGCAGAGAGGGAAGGGGAGACACCAGAAGGAGGAGGGGAAAGGGGAAGCAGGTCGACCACTCCTCCCTGCTAGGCTGCAGGCAGGGGAGGAGGGCGACAAAAGGGGTGGGCTGGATGAGGGGACAAAACAGGGGTTAGGGGTCAGTCGCCGACACAGGGTGGAATTCCGGCTCCTCTTGCTGCACTAGGGGAGGGGGGGATACAACAGCAATAGGGGTGCAGCGAAGAGGTTTGAAACTAAAATGGGGAGTGGCACAAGCGCATGGGAGGGGGCATGGCAGCAGAAGTAGCAGCCCTCTCCCTCCTTCTCCCTCCAGGCCAGAGGGCTACAGGAGAGTGATCCTATTGGGATACGGGAAGCGGGCAGGCAAAGGGAGCAATATTGGTCCCAGGTAAAGCAGGTCCCTTTTCCCTGGGTAAGATAACAGGGAAGGTGGTTTTTTTTTTTTGGAAACAGAAAAGAATTTTATTGTATTACACTTGCAAAGAGTTACCAAAGAAAACAAAACAAACTATGCAACAAAACAACGCAAACAGAAGGTATAACACAGCAGCTTTCAGGAGGGAGAAGTGTTCAGGCTAGCCTGGGCCCAGAGCGGGGGGGCTTCCTCGACACTCGTGGTCTTCCACCCCCTCGAGTTACCTAGTGTCGCGCCCAGTGTCACCGATCCTCCCTCTCCTGAGAGTGCCCGGCAAGATGGGCACGGCTGCGGGATGGGCGGTTTAGGGGTGGGGGGGGTAGACACCCATGTATTATAGGATCCCTCCTAGATGACAGGAATGATGGCATCCACAGTGGCAACGGCTGGGGCTGGCATCTCTCGCTCTTCCCCTCAATCAAAGGGTCAGACGGAGGGAACCGAACGGGGTCACCGAGCAGAGAACCCCGGACAGTGCCCACCGCTCCTCGAAAGCGTCAAGAGAGTTGGTGGACGCCGCCCAGAGGAACTCCGCCCGGATACGTGAATGTACTGAGGATCGGAAAAAGGCCCCACAATCGCAGGACGTTTCATGGGCCAACCTCCTCTCTTTGGTTTTATAAATGGCTGTTTTAGCCCAGGCTAGGAGGAGGTTGACCAGGAGATCCCGCGACTTTGTGGGGCCATGGATAGGAAGTGTATAGATAAAAAGGTGAGGGGAGAAATGAAGCCAGAAGTGCAATAAAATATTTGTGAGGAGCCAAAAAAGGGGCTGCAATCTGGCACATTCTAAATATACGTGCGCCAGGGTTTCCCTCACATTACAAAAAGAGCAAGTATCCGGGATAGGGGTAAACCATGTCAGAAACACGCCCGTGCTCACAGTTCCGTGAAGGAGCCACCAACTGATGTCCCCGACAGGCCTCGGGACCAAGGTGGAATACAGGCTGGCCCATTGAGGTTGCTCACCCTCTAAAGGTGGCAGGAGGTCCCGCCACTTTGTATCGGGGCGGGACACCAGGGTGTGGGCGTGAAGGGTGTGAAGCGTGAGTGTGTATAAATAATTCTGTGGTGCAATTTGAAAACTGACCGGCTGCAGTTCATGCAGCCAGCTTGCAGTGAAAGGGTGAGGGGTTTGTTGGGATCTACGGGGTAGGGGCCCAATGGAAAGGTCCGGCGGGCCTGGGGTAGAGGATGGGCGGGGTGCGCCCTCGCACAAGGCTCGGTTGACATAAGCCCGAGCAGCGGGGGTCAAGGCGGCCTTCACCTCCTGAAGTACGCGCCGGGGGGTACGAGAGCTGGAGAGCCCCATGCGCCGAGCAAGCATCAGGGGATCCAGCCAGTCTCTCCGGTCGTAGTCCAGGAGGTCTCCGACCCTCGTGACTTCCGCCAGGACCAACCTCTGGTGCACCGAGTGGGACTCCACCACCTGCACACGGAGTTGGGGATTGTGTAGCAGGGGCTCCGTGAGGAGATCTACTCCCACGGTGGCTGCCATGGACCTGGTCATTAGAAACAGTTTCCAGGTCCGGAGGAGGTCCTGGTAGAAGACCGGCAGCCCAGAGAGGTCTCGCGGAAAACCTCTCGGACAAAGATAAAAGAGCTGCCGGTCGTATCGGAGCCCTTGGAAGTGGTGCAGGAAGGTGTGTGCCAATATGCTCCATGTCGAACTACCTGCACTATAAAGGAGCCTCTGCAGGGCCTGGAGGTGGAAAACGCGGACCTGAGTGTACAGACACTTCAGGCCCTGCTCTCCTTCCTTCAGGGGTAAATGAAGAACTCCAACAGGGGCCCAGTGCATTCCTGACCAAAAGAACTCTAGAATCAATCTCCGGAGGTGGGTCAGGAAACCCGGGGCCGGGGCCAGGGTGTTGAGCCAGTACCAGAGCGTGGACAGGACTAGTTGGTGAAGCACCAGTTCTCTCCCTCGGAGGGAGAGACATTGGAGTAGCCTCGTTCATTTCCGGATCCACTCTATCACCCCGGCCTCTAAATTTTGCCAGTTCTCCGGTGGCGAAGGGTGCGTGGCGGAAAGGTAAACGCCGAGATAGAGCAGTGGACCTGCACTTCACCGGATGGTCTGAAGCGCGGGTGGGAGGGAGCTTACCTGCTGCCAGTCCCCCACCGCCAAGCCAGAGCTCTTGACCCAGTTGACTCGGGTGGAGGAGGCTGCCGAATAGATGGCCTGGCATGCCTCCACTCTCGCCAAGTTGTCCTGGACCACGAGGAGTACGTCATCGGCATACGCCGATAGGACCAGCTGCAGCTCCGGCTCCCGCAGCACCAACCCTGTCAACCTCCTGCGGAGGAGACAGAGGAAAGGCTCGATCACCAGAGTGTACAGCTGGCCCGAGAGGGGGCACCCCTGCCACACTCCTCGCCCGAAGCTGACCGGTTCAGTCAGGGTCCAGTTGAGCCTAACCAAACACTCCGCGGAGGTGTACAGCACCCGGAGAAAACTCACAAAATGAGGTCTGAATCCAAACGCCTGCAGAGTGCTCAGGAGGTACCCATGGTCTACTCTATCGAACGCCTTCTCCTGATCAAGAGACAGGAGGGCGAACGACAGACCATCTCTCCGCCCGAGTTCCAAAAGGTCTCGGACTAGAAATAGGTTGTCAAAAATGCTGCGACCCGGGACAGTATAGGTTTGGTCTGGGTGGATCACGTCTGCCATCACGGACCCTAGCCACAGCGAGATTGCTTTCGCTACGATTTTGTAATCCCTGCTAAGGAGTGAGACGGGATGCCAGTTTCGTAAATCGCGGAGGTCCCCCTTCTTCGGCAACAAGGCGAGCACCGCTCGCCTGCATGACAGAGGGAGGACCCCCCTCTGCAAGGACTCAGCTCAGACAGTGACTAGGTCTGGGCCGAGAATGTCCCAGAACGCGCGGTAAAACTCCACGGTCAGCCCGTCCATGCCCGGAGATTTATTGGTGGGCATGCGACGGAGGGCTTCCGAGAACTCGGCCAGGGTGAGAGGCAGCTCTAGTCGGTCTCGGTCGCCCACGCTGACCGTGGGGAGTTCCTCCCAGAGCACCTCGCAAGCGTCAGGATCGGTCGGGTCTGGGGAGAAAAGGCTTGTGTAGAAGTCACGGGCCCTCCCACTCATCTCCTCCGGATCCGTGAGGGGGGTGCCGTCTTCCGCAAGAAGGCAGGTGATGTGTTTCTTGGCCCCCCTCGTTTTCTCCAGGGCATAGAAGAAGCGGGAGCCGCGGTCCATCTCCCGAAGGAGGCGGATGCGGGACCGAACGAAGGCACCTCAGGCCCGGTGGTCCTCAAGGGCCCGGAGCTCCTCCCGCTTCTCCCGGCACGCTCCGCAGAGGGACGGGTCCTCGGGATCGGTGGCCAGGCGCCTCTCCATCTCTAAGACCTCCCGTTCCCACTGCTTTATCGCCGCATTTCTCCGTCGGCTGGTGCCCCGAGTGTAGTCACAGCAGAAGAGCTTGGCGCGCACCTTCCCTAGATCCCACCATTGCCGCACTGAGGGAAAGGCACGCCACTGCTCTCGCCAGGCCAGCCAAAACTCCCGGAAGGACGTCAGGAAGCTCTCGTCCTCCAACAGGCTGTTGTTAAAGTGCCAATAGCCCGGCCCCGGTCTCTCTGCATGGAGGGAGACCGTTGTGGTGGCTAAATGATGGTCGGAGAATGGGGCCAGCCGAATGGTGGAGGAGTGGGCCTGTGAAAGATGGAAATGGGATAAGTAAATACGGTCCAACCAAGAGTGATGTGACCGATGGGCCTCCACGCGGACCAAGGTGAACGTGGAAGTGTCATCTGGGTGATGGTCACGCCAAACGTTCACTAGGGAGTGATGTTCGACTATTCCTCGGAGAACGTGTGCGGCGGCTGGGCTCGGCTCGGCCCCTGAGCGGTCCCATTCCTCGAGGGTGGTGTTAAAGTCCCCTCCCAGGACCAGGCACTCGTGCGAATCTAGGGTGCCGAGGAAGTCGGACACCCGCTGATAGAATTGTGGCCACTTTGGGCTCGTTTGCAGGGCATAAATGTTAACAAGGTTGACCATGAGCCCCTCCATACAGACTCGAAGGTGCAGCAGGTGGCCCGGCACGGCCTCAGTGACCCCTAGCACCTCGGGCTGTAGGGTGGGGGAGAACAGGGTCGCCACTCCAGCTTGCCAAGTCGTGAAGTGTCTAAAGTATACCCCGTCCCCCCACTCCAGCCGCCACCTGGCCTCGATAATTGGGTCCGTATGGGTCTCCTGCAGGAAAGCTACAGAGTACCCCCCTTCCCGAAGGTAAGAGAACACCTGGGACCTGCGGAGAGCCATCTGGTATTCAAGGTTGCAATAATGAGAGGCGTCATGTGGAGGGCTGGAGGGGTGGGGGTTTCTTATTGGTGGGGGTGTTCGTGGCCCTCGGCGGGTTGCGCAGCAACCCGTGACCCATCCCGTGGACGAGTAAATCTTTTCGGAAGCCGCGGGCCCACTCGTAGGCCGCAGCACCACGCTTTCCTTGCCCCCTGCTCTCCTTTATAAGGGCCCTTGTGGCCTGAAGAATTTGATCAAAGTCCCCCCATAGCTGAAGAGCTAGCTGTACCCTATTGCGGGCACCACGGGTGTGTTCTAGGAACTTCCGTAGTGCATGCCGCAGCTCATGGGGGGGTGGGGTTACGATTTCCGGGGTGTTCCCTGGTGGGGCTCTTAATGCAGCCTCGTGGTCCGCTAAGGCAGGTAGGCAGGGTGCGGACCACCAGCGGGGCGTCTGACAGGCTGGGGTTATTACATCCATTTCACGCCTTGGGGTGGAAGGGGATGGCGGGGGAAAAATTGCAACTCCTAATGGGTTGCAACTAGAAAGTGCAAAGGCTGCTTCCTGGGGGGAATCTGCGGAAGGTGGGAAAGAAATAACCCCAGGGGCGGCAATAGCATTGCAGGAGGAGGTGTATTGGGCAGGGACAGGGGTGGGGGCAGGGGCAGAGGTAAGGCTCTGGGCTTCAGGAGGCGAGCAGCTAAAAGAAGGTGCATCCTGAGCAGAGTCGAGGGTTAAGGGGTAAGGGAGGGGGCTCCCAGTGACGCTAGGCGCTGGCTCCGTGGTGGTCTTGGCGGCCATGGCATCAGGTGGTGGACCACCTTCTGCGGGGCGCTCGCCTGGGAAGGCAATTGGGGGAGGGAGCATGGGGAAAGGGGGGCTGGGTTGAGGTTACCCAGATCGAGGCCAGCCAGCAGTAGATCATCCTCTCCCTGGGTGACTGGGGTCAAATCTAGGGCCTCAATCTCCGCATACACGGAGGAGAGGCCAACACCTGCTACCCCGGGGGCCTCTCCTCTTTGGCCCGCCTCAACGGTAGCCTCGGGGTTCGTGGGGGGTTCGTGTGGTATCCGGGCAGAAGGAGCTTCCTCAGGGGTCTCGGAGGGGAGGGTCTCTCATGGAGGGGGGGTTCTGCCCTCCAATGCCAGTCTGTCTTCCCCTCCTAACACCAGCGGATGGATCTCACTCGTGGCCATAGCGGAAGGCTCAATATCAGTGCCTCCCTTCCTGGTCTTCCGGGGGCTTCCGCATCGGATGGGTGCAGTGGAGCTTGAGCCTTCCGCTTGCCTCACTTCCCCTGGACTAGGGTCCAGCCCTCCATAGCGTCGTCTGGGGGTTGATTAGCAGGGGTTGTGTCGGGGGGCGGAGGCGATGATTCAGGGGTTCGGGGAGGAAGTAACGGTGAGGCAGCATGAGGGGCGGGGGGTTCTCCTTGGGGCGGGCCCTCTCCTATACCCGGTAATATCTTGGCCACACCCTCCTCCATAGGCTCTGCCGGATTGGTAATAGCAAGGGTGGGACTCCCTTGCTCGCCTGGGCATTGTAGGGAAGGTGTTTCTTGGGCCCGGACGGGAGCCGCGGTGGGTCGAGTAGGAGGAGGGTTGGTTTCAGGTGCTGGGCGGCCAGGGGCGTTGGCAATGACGGGGCCAATGTCCTTCCGGGTCTCGGGGGTCTCGGGTGCCCCTCCCCCCTGGGCCAAAGGGCAGTCTCTGCGGACATGCCCCGCTGAGCGGCAGCGGTAACACCGGGCCTCTCCGGTGGAATAAAAGACCCGACAGCGGGCTCCTTGGTAGGGGACTAGGAAGGACCCCTCGAGCGCCTCTCCGTCACGTGCCGCCGGCGGCGGTAGAAGCTGCACTTTCCGGCGGAACAAAAGGACGTTACGGAGGGTGGGGTCCTTGCAGCCCAACGGAAGAGGGCTAATGACAGAGATAAGTTTCCCCAGGGTGGAGAGAGCGGGTAACAGGGCAACATTGGGTAAAAAGGGAGGAATGGAGGTGAGGACGAGGTGAACGCCCAGGTCTTCTAGTGGCTCTAGGGGGACAAACACCCCACCGCCTGGCCCTCCTCCCCGCCTCCTGGGCGGCAGCCTCCGAAGCTAAGAAAAAAACGACCTTCCCTATACATTTTGGAGGCCGCCACAATAGCTGTGGGTCCTACCACCTTTGCCAGCGCCTGCACATACGTCTCCACGTGGAGGGGCGGTGGACATAGCAGCGGCAGTAATCGCCCCGGTGCCTCCTGCTGCCGGTGCCCCGGCGGGGGCAGTGGCAGGTGTTTTGATGGTGGTGGTGGGGGAGCTTGGGGGTTGGGCAGGGGGGGAGGTGGGGGAGGGACAACTGATATTGTTGGAGGGGCCTCGTCCCTCTCATTCCCCGCCATTGTGAGCAGGGAGAGACGGGGAGGCACCAGAAGGCAGGGGGGGAAGCAGATTAACCGCTCCTCCCTGCTGGGCTGCAGGCGGGGGGGTGGTACCAAATGGGTTGGACTGGAAGGGGGGGAAAAACAGGAATCGAAGTCCGGTGATAGGGGCAAGCTGTGGGATAAACAGTCCGGGGGCGGGAGGGTGTGGACCCACGCACGTTTGTCCAAAGAGTCTCGTTTGGTCGGCTGTTATGTCCGGTCCGAAAGGCAAAGTTCAAAGCAAACAGCTGGATCCGAGGCAGATGGCAGGTTGCCAGCAGGGACGGATGGCGGGGGGGCCGTGACAGTTGTAATAATGTTGGGGGGGGCACCGATGGATCGGGGGGCATCTCCGTGCCACACTCCCTGTGCCGCCACAAACGCAATTAAGCCACAGTCAAACTCCCCCCCACAAGAGTATAATTCAAAAAATTACTCAGTCTTACGGCCCCCTCAACGATGATTTGTAGCTTCCCTGGGTGATTTCTTCTGTCTGCTATCTTCTTCTTCTCCAGCTCTGCTGGCTTTGTACCAAGGCTTCCGGCATGCTGAGAATGTTGCAAAGATAAGAAGTAAATTCTGAGCTGCCAGCAAAACAGCTGGGTCTGGGGGCTTCCACTCCCCCCTCCGGATAGCGGGTCAGCAATTTCCCCCCCTCCTCTGGGGGTTTCAGCTGAGGCAAATAGCTGTGCCCAGGAGCAGGCATGGGGGGGGTGGTGCTGGCGGCAAGCTGGCAGCCGACCAGCACTCAACGGCAGCAAAGAAAAAACGGCAGAAAAACAAAACAAAACAAAAAAGCGTCTGGCCCGGTCGGGGGGGAGGGGCAGGGTGGACTAAGGCAGGCTCAAAAAGTAAGAAAAATCCAGGCCAGGGGGCTTTAGGAAAGAATAGAAAGCAGATAGCTGAGGAGCAAGCGAGGGACATCCCGTTTCCCAACAGGGAAGGGTCTAGAACAATCAGGAACCTTCTGGAGACAATTAAGACAGACAAGCTGATTAGAATACCTGCAGCCAATCAAGAAGCTGTTAGAATCAATTAAGGCAGGCTAATCAGGGCACCTGGCTTTAAAAAGGAGCTCACTTCAGTTTGTGGTGTGTGTGTAGAGCTGGGAGCAAGAGGTGCTAGGAGCTAGAATGTGGACTGTTGGAGGACTGAGGAGTACAAGCATTATCAGACACCAGGAGGGAGTCCTATGGTGAGGATAAAGAAGGTGTTGGGAGGAGGCCATGGGGAAGTAGCCCTCTGTCAGGACTTGTTTTTACTTTTGCAAGGGATGGTATATTATCTACTGGTATCACTGATTGCTTTTATACTCTAGCTCCACAAGTATAAAACCAATGTGGAACTCTAACAGAGTTCAGAGCAAAGTTATATCCCAGACCACCCTGAATCCAGCTGGCCCTAGTAAGCATGTTAGTATACTGCTGTGTATCCAGAGCGAGAGAAAGTGATGCAGCTTCCAGGGATGCTACTGGCAACAGTTTGTGTGTGGAACAATATCCCTGTCATAGCTTTCTCTGACCTCCAGACATCTTATTGTCTCCCTTATTGAAATTGAGGGTCTCTTGACAAGGAGCCTGGTGGTTCTTCATTTTGTCCTCTCCATTTCTTAGCTGCTCTGTCCAGAGAGAAGTTACTTTCATGTCATCTCCTCCTGGAGAATGAGAAAGCTGAACTCTTCATGGGCATCACGTATTTTAAGACAGTCTTTTTTGGATCAACTAGTAATTCATCCCACATTACTGTGCTGGAATAGAGTCCTGGGGGGCTAAGTGTGAGAGGCATACGGCAAGAAGCACCCCAGGACTGTTCTTTGAAAACAGTGGAAACAGAGATTGATCACCGGGTTTGTGGGCCTTCCCAGCAGTTGCTGAACTGGATGTTGCTTGTTTTGCCTTTAAACAAGTGATAAGACAAAGCTCCGCAGTAAGCACCAGGATGCTCCAAAAAGGAAAAGGCTAGCAGACAGGTTGGACTCCTTGAAAGCATTGGCAACTTGCTAGCTGGACAGCTGTTTTTTTGACTGACTCTGTTTGGCTCTTTTTCATAAAATGCCAGCTGATCTAGACAGAAGGCTGCTCTCTTATTCATTTAATAATTAATACAGTGAAAGCCACCATCTGGGATTTTGCTTAAAAAAAAAAAAAGAAGACTGGATCAGGCTCCAAAATTCAGCTCTGGTTTTCTATGGGTGTTGAATACAGTGCTCACTACTGCAGTATCAGAGCCCAGATAGGGGATCCAGATCAGGATGCCGATCCTCACATTTTGCAACCTCCAGGAGTGGTTACTGGGCCTCGTATCTAGCAATGCCAACTGCTGCAAAATGCCTGTCTGCAGAGCAGCATAGGTCACCATGATTGCATTCACCCCAGTGTTCCACTCTCTGCACTGGTTTCCCACTGAATAGAGTCCAGTTCAAAATCTCTGCCCCTTCAAGACCCTCCATGGGACTGGCCCTAGCTATCTGCAAGATCACCTATCCTCTCACAGCGATGGCTACAGTCAGTGCACTGGAACAATGAAATTGCCAACCACTGATGGAAACTTGCAATTACAGAAGACTGAACTTCACAAGGGATGACCTAGCCTACAGCTCTCGCAGCCACAAGACAGCATTGTCTACTCTTATGATCTGATCGCAAGTCTCATGATGTGGTGTTTTTCTTATAGCCGCAGTCATCTCATTACATGAGAAACTCAACTGTCATTAAAAATGTTTCTAGCTCTCATGATTGCTGAGCAAAGCTTGAATTTGACCCAAATGCACCTGACAGGCTCAGAAAGCAGAAGAAAAATAAACAGAATCCAACTTTGAAAAGTCTCTGAATTTTTTTTTGAAGCCTGACTTGATTTTCTCAGCTAGTCTCTTGCCTCAGTTTCCTTTAATCTGCGCTATGTATATGCACTATGTATACTCATGGTAGCTCTCATCAAGCTACTGCAAGGATGTGTATGCAAGCAGAGGAAATCAGAGTGTGGGCATAGCCCTAAATGCACACACAATCGCCACACACAGATTCAGGCTTCTCTTCCTGCTGCCAAGAGGCGACTCCACTTCCTTGTCCAGCCCCAAGCAATTTGCAGGGCAGGGAGAACACAAGGTCTGATGGGAATATGAGGAAGGGGCAGGTTTCAGGGTCTTGCCTCTCACCCACTCTCATGAGAACTGGCCAGGAAGTTCTGAACCAGAAGAGAGACAGGAGCCTTTTTGGGCTTCTTAGAGAGGGGAGTTTGGGGTTGGCAGTTGAGGGACTTGCATGTCACTTTCAACTGCAAAGTGGAGGAATCAGGGTGGCCACACTTGCAGCAAACTGGCTAAAACCTACTTCATCCTCCCACACTTTTGGCTGGGCTCCATCTAGAACAACTGCAGTTTAGTGTAACTAATGTTGAACGACCCAGAGATTTTTTCAGTTTGTTTCTAGACCATTAAACTTTCTCCTAGCTGTAGTGTTTGAAATGCTTAGGGTCTCCCCACTCCCCACCCTTTGGCTCTTGAAAATTAAAAAGTAAGCTTTGTAAATCTCATTCAGAAGAGGGAACTGTCACTCTGGCTTTAAGAGACAAGCCAGAAGAGAGACAAATTCTTCTTTTAGCATAGAAGAAAAATCCATTATTAAAGGCTTAGAAACAAAGGCTGCCCTCAACACACAATTAAAGGAAAACCTAAGCCTCTGAAAGCAGAGGGCATGACATGGGAATACACACAAGAGGTAGGGATGAAAGCCTCCATTGTAACATAATTGAATGAGTAAAAAAACTTTCAATGGATTCATTTGCTTAAACTAATCTAGACTGTGCACCCTTTGCAGAAGGGACCTTGTCTTCCCATGTGTTTGGACAATGCCTAGCACAATGTGGCCTTGATCCTGATCGGAGGTTTTGGGTGATACTATAATAACTTGGATAGGGCTGGCTGAAAAATGTTGAACAATAAAATGCAGTTGTAATCAATGTTTTCGGGGAGATCAATTTCCATGAACTTTTCCATTTGGAAAATCAGAGTGTTGAATTTCAATCTCTTGGCCTGACATGACATGTTTTTGATTCCAGAATGCCAAAGCATTTCATGTTGAGGGAGGGCTTGACAACTGCTCCCCATTTCATTTTGAGCATGCTGCCTGAACAGACACTAGGAGATACAGACATGGCATGGAATAAAATGTTCTGTCAAAAGCAATGGCAACGAGTCTAGTGGTGACTTAGGAAAAGTAACTGAGTGAGGTAAGCAGCTCACTAAGCTGTGTGACAGGACAGAAGTTCTTGGACTTCAGAGAACTCCACCTCTAACCTAGGTTATCAGATGACCGTGTAATCCACTGATTAAATGGAAGAAATAGTGTATTATTAAAAACAGACTCACCTTGTCTGCTTATACCTTGGGGACCTGACACTGGTTTCTAGCATCTTCTGAAAGCTTCTGCCTTTAGGAATTAATCCTTCTGTAGGCATTATTCACACATACATCCGCCATACACCTCGTTACCAGCAGGAGTGCCTTTTGCTGACAACCATTCAGATTTGGGCAAATTATTAACTGTTGGAAAAGCGCCAGCGCATACCAGTAGCGGCTGGCTCCTTCCTGGCTGGCTGCCAGTAGTTGCACAGGTACCACCCCAGCACCTCACTTCAGTCAGTCTCCCAGCACTGCCCCAGGCAAGACCCAGACAAAACCCGTGGAGGAAACAGCTAGTGATAGACTCCCTGTGGCCTGGGCGTGGGAAAACACAGACCACGAGGTCAGATAAGACCATTATGCAAGTCTCACTTCTACTGATTAGCATTAATTACACCCCTAATTCGTAAGCAAGGCCTCCTAGCCCACTGAGGTTACACAACCTGGGAACAGAAAGTAGATGCTTAATACAGCAAAGTAACAGTCAGTGAGTTAAACTGACCCTTCAAAAATCTGCCACACCTAAATACAGTACTCAACTCTGCTGTCTGTAAAATGAAGCTACTCATATATATGTAGAATAAGCCATTTCTTCAGTGCATTTCAGAGCCCTCTCTGGTGGTCTCTCCACAGAGGATAACAATCTACTCCTACTGTCATCTACCATGATTGACCCTTAAACTCAAGTGCCACAGGCCAGTGTTTGGGATTCAAACCCTGCTTATAAAGGGGAAGGTAGGAAAGAGATTGTTACACACAAAAAGAATCCTTTAAAAAAAAATAGAACATTGCAGCCTCAATATGTTGAAATATTTTTTGTATGAGGGTCAAGCACTCAAAAACTGTAGGAAATGTCTGAATTAATGCCTATGCCACCTTAATTTGCCCCCCTAAGGTGTATGAATTATGCAATGGTCTGGAGTTACATGACCACATAGTTTTCCACAAGACTCCCGCCTCTTTCAGCGCACACGCTGGACAGTACACAGAATTGTGTAGCGAACGAGATGTCTGTCTGTTGCCTCTCTGTTCATTTACACCCAGGACAGAAGGGTGGGGTCATGTTTCTCCTCAACATTATCAGACCAAGCCAAACTGATTTCAGGAAAAAAACCAAGACCAGGAAATATTTATTCTTACCTAAAAAAGTAAGCATGAGATGGGGATGCACAGCATGCTTGCTTCCCTGAAACAGTTCAGGTAGAGGACAGTGGCTGTTAGGATATAGATATTCAGGCCTGTCTGCAAAGGCCTGTACTTTAAGAATTTAGGTGTATTCTTATCACTTGGCTAGTTCTAAAGGTATAAAAGAATCAAAATCACTGTCTGCTGGTGTAAGGGCCTTCTCTTACTGTGACAGTCTGAGGCCCTGTTCTTAGGCTAAGGCCTTTGGCTAAGCAGCAGAGGCAGCCATAAGCTAGGAACAGTCACAGCCTCACATTCCAAACTAGTCACATTGAAATAAGGTGCTATTGGGCTGTTAGGCACTATCAGGACAGGATTGTATTCCTATCACCTCTAGAGAAAGGGAAGTGCCTAGAAAATGTAAAAGGAAACTTAGTTTGATAGCATCCTGTCTGGTAAGAACTCACTTATCAATAGCTGGGATGTGAAATCCTCACTTCTGTATTGTCTTGTCATTATAGTTCCCACTTTGCTATAGTTTGTCTGTATAATCTCTGTCTGGTTCTGTGATTGTTCCTGTCTGCGGTATAATTAATTTTGCTGGGTGTAAACTAATTAAGGTGGTGGGATATAATTGGTTACATAATCATGTTACAATATGACAGGTTTCAGAGTAACAGCCGTGTTAGTCTGTATTCGCAAAAAGAAAAGGAGGACTTGTGGCACCTTAGAGACTAACCATGTTAGGATTGGTTAGTTAAATTTCAGGAAAACGATTGGTTAAGGTATAGCTAAGCAGAACTCAAGTTTTACTATATAATCTGTAGTCAATGAGGAAGTGAGAGGGTGTGGGTGGGAGGGGGTGGGTGTGTGGGGGAGATGGGAACAGGGAATGGGAGTAAGGAAGCTGGAATCATGTTTGGCTAAGGGTAGGAATGGGAACAGGGACACAGGTGTAAGGCTCTGTGGTGTCAGAGCTGGGAAGGAGGATACTAAGGAAGGAAACTGAACTCATGCTTGCTGGAAGTTCACCCCAATAAACATCAAATTGTTTGCACCTTTGGACTTCGGGTATTGTTCCTCTCTGTTCATGCGAGAAGGACCAGGGAAGTAAGTGGGTGAAGGAAGAATGACTTCTGCCTCCTCTGTAAAGGAAGAGCCTAGCTCTTTGCTGCCTGTGGCAGAGGGAAATGAACAGCTCAACAGCCATGTTTCCTTATCAGAATATCTGCCTACTGCAAGCTTTTGTCTCCATGTTATGTTCTGTTGTAACGCCATGGGCATTTTTGCATTTACAGCTGTCCGTCTGCAAGGATTTCAGAAGCCTTGCAACAGAAACTGGCAAACATGAGCTTTTTCCTCAAGTGCATGTTCATTAAGGATTTAGAGTAACTCCAGCTGGCTTTACTGGTCCAAGTCATCAGCTGGTGAAAGCTGATGTAGCGCCACTGAAATAAGATATAGTGACTCATACCAGTTACAGTAGTGGGACAGATCTGCATGTTTCTCCTCTTAAAGGCTTAAAAATCCTTGTAGCTGAAATACTACATCTTCTCTACTGACTGAATCTGTACTATGACAATTCATCTCACTTTATAGTTAAGCTCTGGGAGAGAAGCTTCTGTTCTTGCTTGGTATGTCACCGAACTTGCTGTGGTCTTACCATAGGCATAGATTCACTAATGATATGACCTCGAGCTTATCTTGCACGTCTCATCAGTATATCTCAAAGTGTTTTCAACAGAAGTCAGTATCATTACCCCTCTCTGTGAAACAGAAGCACAGAGAAAAGTGACTGGCTTACAGCCAACCGAGGGACAGAGCCAGGAATAAAAGCCAGGTGTCAGATGTCCCAGGCCAGTGCGCTATCCACTAGGCCATGCTGCAGGGATTATTTTGCTCTAGCATTGTGGGTGGCCTCTGTCGTCATCAGTCTAATGGTTCCATCTGAAATGTTACACGAACCATTTAAAAATAACAACAAAGAGGAATGTGGCTACCTTGAAATGGGCAGCCACAGAGAACGAACTTCTCTGCTTATCTGCAAAAGGTATCCATCTGGGGAAGCAGCACTCTAAGATTGTCCCGTTCTCTCCCTCCTCCCATAGGCTTGTCAAGGGAAGAAGCTGGTTAATGTGGAATTTTCTAAAGTCTCTCCAACTAGCCCTTGTAGTACCTTAACCTTCTCTGGAGGGGTCATTGCTCTGGATCTGGAGGTCAGTCTCTCTGTTCATTCAATTCCTGACTGGTCAGTGTTTTGACCACCAACAAGGGTGTCAGAATTAGCATGGGCTGTAACAGCTTTATCTCTGATGTAGACAACTGTCCATTAGTGAAAACTCATTTCACATCAGCTGATAATGGCTCTTTCTCACAACTGACTTTGGTCAGATTTGGATCACTGACTGAGAGGTGAACAACTCTCTTGTTACCAGTCCCCTGTGTCTTCCTTGAAAGAAATGTATGAAAAATAATCCGGAGTCCTATTTCTCCAGATTCCTTGGAAACTGGACCCACCCTTAGAAGTATCCCTGGTACCATCTGCTGTTAAGTCACCTTGGTGCATGTGAAAACATTTGTTTTTAAGAGACTGAGACAAAAAATACCTCATGACCTTGAAGGGCTTTAGTTTCTTCTTTTTTCTATGTGTTTTCCTTGTGTTGTCTCTGTCACCAAGGAAACTGAATTCCTCCTCTCACCTTTTAGATCTTTGCCGGAACATAAATTCATGCTTTTCTGTGCCAAGAGCCATCATAGCATAATTATAGGGACTATTAATATATACTGCTCCTGCATTATAGAATTAACTGTTATGCACCCTCATTCAATGTATGATCCGTATGGGTGGTAGTAAAACACAGGAAAGGAAAATCAGTCTCACTCATGTTTGTGGTTATTGGTTTCTATGCCAGTGTATTCTGTGAGTTGCCACGTATCTGAAGTGAAATTAAACGCATTTCCTAGAATTTGAGCTTCCATAACTAGATGGAAAGGAGTAACCCCTTCCCCCACCCCCCATCACTTGTGGTTTGCCTCAGAATACTAAAAGGGGAGGAGGGGAATTGGTGTGATCTACAATGGGGCTAATTTGATTCTAAAGTATATTTTGTTACATAGAAATGCAGAACTGGAAGGAACCTCGATAGGTCATCTAGTCCAGTCCCTTGCACTGAGGCAGCATTAAGTATTATCCATCCTATCTAGACAGGTGTTTGTCTAACTTGTTCTTAGAAGACTGTAATGATGGAGATTCCACAACCTTAACTTAACTAGAGCTTAACTACCTTTATAGTTAGGAAGTTTTCCCTCATGTCTAACCTAAATCTCTACTGAAGCAATTTAAGCCCATTACTTCTTGTCCTAGAAGTTGCTAGGTAACATGGTCCCTCTGTCAGTACCAATGAGTGTTTCCCCTGATTACATCATGTTTGTAATTCAGTACCTATTTGGGTGGAGTTCTGTATAAAAGCAGTTTTAAAATGGCTTTCCAAGTCTTAGGACCTGGTTCCACAAATATAGCTGCAGGGGAGCTATGTGTAGTTGACTAGACTACTTATGGCAGTAAGCACTATGCCCAGCAGTAAGTGTTGGCATAACTGGATCCTTTGAGAAGGCTCCAGTTTCTCTGCTTGATTAGTTAGAATTAGCCTCTCAATATCTGTAATCATTCCGTTTTGTTTCTGGACTTAGAATCATAGAATATCAGGGTTGGAAGGGACCTCAGGAGGTCATCTAGTCCAACCCCCTGCTCAAAGCAGGGCCTATCCCCAATTAAATCATCCCAGCCAGGGCTTTGTCAAGCCTGACCTTAAAAACTTCTAAGGAAGAAGATTCCACCACCTCCCTAGGTAACACATTCCAGTGTTTCACCACCCTCCTAGTGAAAAAGTTTTTCCTAATATCCAACCTAAATCTCCCCCACTGCAACTTGAGACCATTACTCCTCGTTCTGTCATCTGCTACCACTGAGAACAGTCTAGAGCCATCCTCTTTGGAACCCCCTTTCAGGTAGTTGAAAGCAGCTATCAAATCCCCCCTCATTCTTCTCTTCCGTAGGACTAAACATCCCCAGTTCCCTCAGCCTCTCCTCATAACTCATGTGTTCCAGTCCCCTAATCATTTTTGTTACCCTCCGCTGGACTCTTTCCAATTTTTCCACATCCTTCTTGTAGTGCGGGGCCCAAAACTGGACACAGTACTCCAGATGAGGCCTCACCAGTGTTGAATAGAGGGGAACGATCACGTCCCTCGATCTGCTGGCAATGCCCCTACTTATACATCCCAAAATGCCATTGGCCTTCTTGGCTACAAGGGCACCCTGTTGACTCATATCCAGCTTCTCATCCACTGTAACCCCTAGGTCCTTTTCTGCAGAACTGCTGCCGAGCCATTCGGTCCTTAGTCTGTAGCGGTGCATTGGATTCTTCCGTCCTAAGTGCAGGACTCTGCACTTGTCCTTGTTGAACCTCATCAGATTTCTTTTGGCCCAATCCTCCAATTTGTCTAGGTCCCTCTGTATCCTATCCCTACCCTCCAGCGTATCTACCTCTCCTCCCAGTTTAGTGTCATCTGCAAACTTGCTGAGGGTGCAATCCACACCATCCTCCAGATCATTTATGAAGATATTGAACAAAACCGGCCCGAGGACTGACCCTTGGGGCACTCCTCTTGATACCAGCTGCCAACTAGACATGGAGCCATTGATCACTACCCGTTGAGCCCGACAATCTAGCCAACTTTCTATCTACCTTATAGTCCATTCATCCAGCCCATACTTCTTTAACTTGCTGGCAGGAATACTGTGGGAGACAGTGTCAAAAGCTTTGCTAAAGTCAAGGAACAACACGTCCACTGCTTTCCCTTCATCCACAGAACCAGTTATCTCATCATAGAAGGCAATTAGATTAGTCAGGCATGACTTGTCCTTGGTGAATCCATGCTGACTGTTCCTGATCACTTTCCTTTCCTCTAAGTGCTTCAGAATTGACTCCTTGAGGACCTGCTCCATGATTTTTCCAAGGACTGAGGTGAGGCTGACTGGCCTGTAGTTCCCAGGATCCTCCTTCTTCCCTTTTTTAAAGATGGGCACTACATTAGCCTTTTTCCAGTCGTTGATTACGGGGCACTCATTCCAGGCATGAGCGCAGGAATAGCCGAAAATGTGAAGGTGTTTGTTTGAAAAATGTAACGAATGGGTGATGCAGACTGGTATCATTGGCAAAGAGGAGGTGGGGCTCAATCTTTCACATAACATACACGAGATGTTAGGTTAGCCATGCACACGTGCTATGTGAGGGGACTTCACGTTTATGAGAGGATGACCCATGATCAGATCTATGGTGCAGGAAAGCTAGATTCTATAGCCCACCGGTGGGTATAACTCTCAAAGTGAACAGGAGTTCCGTAGGCAGAAAGGCTGTAGAATTAGGTTAGCGAGAAGACACGGTAAAAATTAGGGATTTAAAAAAAATGTCTTGCTCCTAGTGAGACTGGAGGGCTCCGTCGATTGGTAATGAGTACAAATCATTTCTCCTCTAGGTCACTGTTCTGAATCAAGTCCAAGTTTGTAGGGACCAAAAGTCATTATCTGATGGATATTTAGTGGCCTACCTGAAGTGAATTAATGGTCTCGGACAATTGTTGGCAGTCTCAATAGAAGCACTGAATGGTCAGGGAGACTGAACTACCCCGTCACTCACAGAGGTGTGAGTCCCTCACAGATCATATAACATTGCTCCAAACACCGCACCTGTATCAGTGAGTATTCTACAGCAACATACCTCAGCGATACTAATGGGAGTCAAGAAACCTCTATATGATGCTTTGAAAATGTACATTTTGATAAATTTAGATTTTAAGTCTTTAGGATGGGACTGTCTCACTGAATTTGTATAGTGCCTAGCACAATGGCATCCCATACTAATATTGATCCACACAGAGGCAAACCTTGATCCCACTGAAATCAAAGCTCAAACTTCCATTCACTTCACTGGAAAAAGGATTCAGTCCATGAAAGCCAGTGTGAACTGTTGGATGCTAGAATGAACCTGGGCCAATTCTATAGATAGATATTTGGGCCACTGGCCATGGTTAAAGGTGCCCTGGGGGCTTTCACAGTTTAGAAAACAAAAGGAAGGTGAACTCACATCAGGTCAATTATTTAAATTGTTACTGAACGGTGCGCCTTTCCAGATTTGCATCACAGTGCAGTGATGTGCAGAAAAGTCAACTCCAGGAGCATGTGGAGGAGGAGATGTCTGAATGAATTCTGAACTTCAAGTACTGCAGGGTTCTTTATTTTAAGCCAAGCTTAAGAAAAGAATACACTGCCTCTCCATGCCCACACAAACTGGGCTGCAACCATCTCACT
Organism: Lepidochelys kempii; assembly: GCF_965140285.1. Taxonomy (NCBI): domain Eukaryota; kingdom Metazoa; phylum Chordata; order Testudines; family Cheloniidae; genus Lepidochelys; species Lepidochelys kempii. Next base: position 72,133,326 of record NC_136390.1, on the reverse strand, counting down.
GAACAAGAGGGGAACTATGCAGTGTGTGTTTGAACTACTTGACCATCAGGATGAATTTCCCTTTCTCAGCATCTCCAGTACTTGATTTATTAACCTTTCAACATCCAGTCTAAATACAGCCGGACTCCATGTCTGATTTTATTTTTAGCTCAAATATTGTAATGCATTGGAGATAACAATTAAATTGTTTTTCTGATCAAATTTTCTTTAGCCAGCTCTGATTTTAAAGAGACAAAGTGGGTGAGGTAATATATTTTACTGTTGGTGAAAGAGACAAACTTTAGAGCTACACAGAGTTCTTTTGTTATAGCCCCACCTAGCCACTGAGTGCTTGCATCAGTGCCAATGGCTTCTGCAAAAGACCCTCATTAACCTGAGGGATTGATGACAGGACATGGGTATATGATCTACTGGTCAGAGGTAGGAGTTTGAAAATTAAGGTTTCTGGATTCTGCTGCTGGGCTAATTCCCATGAGGTGTTGACTGGCTGTTCCAGGGTTGAGATCCTTCAGCTTCCATTGCCTTATGAAACATTGATGTCCATGAGAAGGAACCTCAGATAAGTAAGGTTTCAGAGTAGCAGCTGTGTTAGTCTGTATCCGCAAAAAGAAAAGGAGTACTTGTGGCACCTTAGAGACTAACAAAATTTATTTGAGCATAAGCTTTCGTGAGCTACAGCTCACTTCATAAGGTGCCACAAGTACTCCTTTTCAGATAAGTAACTTACTGCTGTATTGTCAGATGGGTGTTTAATTCTGAGCCAGTTTTTCAGTGCCCAGTTTGAGACAGCAAGGATCTGAATTTCAAGAGTTGTTAAGCATTATCATCTCTTATAGTCAACAGGAGCTGCTGGGTGCTCAGTATCTCTGAAAACCCATCCCTAAGGCCCAGATCCACAAAAGGTGTCTAGGGTCCTCATTTCCACTGATTTCAATGGGGCCAGTTACCTCTGAGGATCTGGGCCTAGATGTCTTCATTTGGGTAATTGCCAAGAGGTATCCAAAAATCAGTAGCCACTTCTGGAAACATTGGCTGCCATCATTCTGTGGCTCAGTTCCCCTGTCTAAAATGGTGATATCAATGCTCTCTCTCTCTCAGAGGTGAAGTTGCATTTAATGGGTGCACATTAGAGATGTTCCAAGGTCAATGGGCAAAAGCTGCAAATATTCTCCAAGAGGGAAAGTGAATGGAAAGATTGTGGAAGAACCAATACAAGAAATATCTACCACACCGAACCTGTCCCTTAGTTTTACTAGTATGGGCAGAAAGACTATTTAAAAGCAAGATGCTCCCTGCTCCACCTCATCCCTCTGTACAATATTCCTCTTTGTGTCAAGGTCATTGTAAATAAGCTATTAGAAAAAAATAAGCACGGATGTATCACCAGAAAACTATGATGCAAAGCTAAGTGGAGGAATTTGTTACTATTCCCTGAAAGGGACGCAAGCCAGTGTATTCTTCGGTGTCAGTTGCCAAGGGTTACATATTAAGAAATAGTCTTGGTGTGGTCTCCGTTTCTAGCAAGAAAAAAAAATGGCAATAAACTAGGTCTCTGTCAAAACCAATTTGACTAACAGAGACCTGTGGGAAAGCCTTGTAATATTTCTTCATAATCTGTCTGCCGCTTCTGTTCACCTATCACATGGCAAGTGAACAAAGCAAAGGCTTCCACCCGGTTATCTGCTTTTCAGACTGTACCATGGACATGAGTGATTTTTCCTGTTGAATACATAGGGGGAAGAATGCACTACACCAAGCCTCATTTGCTACCGTTTAGTTTATAGCAACATTGGCTTGCTTCCCCACTGAAGGCCTGGAACCTGGGCCTTTGTGGATCTCTGCTTTTCTGGCCCCTGTATTCTGATGCAGAACAAAGAGGACTCAGCTAAGATCATCTCATTGGAGGACTGCGGCGCTTTACACTGACCGCTGTCTGTGCGACTCTCCCAGCCAGGCAGGACTTGCACTAAAGCATTTTCCCCTCTGAAACAAGTGTACTTTATAGGGAACCTTCCAGCCACTAGCTGTTGGAAAACACCACAAGTACTTTAGTAGAGCTAAGCTTTCTTGTGGTTGTATCACTGAGTGAATAACAGCATTTCTGGTGCAAGACTTAAGAAAGGAAGAACGATCCATGACTTAGGGCAGGGGCGGGCAAACTTTTTGGCCTGAGGGCCGCATTGGGTTTCTGAAATTGTATGGAGGGCCGGTTAGGGGAGGCCTTGCCTCCCCAAACAGCCAGGCATGGCCTGGCCCCTGCCCCCTATCCGCCCCCCGCCGCTTCTTGCCCCCTGACAGCCCCCCCGGGACTCCTGCCCCATCCACCCCCTGCTCTCTGGCCCCTGACCACCCCCGGACCCACTGCCCCTAACTGCCCCCCACTGCCCCATCCAACTCCCCCCTCTCCTTCCTGACTGCCCCCCCCCCCCCCCCCGGGACCCCTGCCCCATCCAACCACCCCTTTTCCTTGACCATCCCTGGACCCCCTGCCCCTGACTGCCCCCCACTGCCCCATTCAACCCCCCCTCCTTCTGGGCTGCCCCCCCAGGACCCCTGCCCCCATTCAACCCCCCTGTTCCCTGCCCTCTGACCACCCCGATCCCTATCCACACCGCTTACCACCACCCCCGAACTCCACTGCCCTGTATCCAACCCCCTTACTCCCTTCCCCCTTCCCACACTACCTGGAGCACGGGTGGCTGGCGGCGCGGCTGCACCAGGACAGGCAGCTGTGCAGTACAGAGCACTGGGTCAGGCCGGCTCTGCACCTGCGCTGCCCCAGAAGCTCACAGCTCAGCTGCTCAGAGCATTACGCCGGCGGCACAGTGAGCTGAGGCTGCCGGGGGGGGAGGGAGAGGTGACAATGGGGGAGGGGCCGGGAGTGAGCCTCCTGGGCCAGGAGCTCAGGGGCCAGGCAGGACAGTCCTGCAGGCCAGATGTGGCCCGCGGGCAGGACTTAGGGGGTAGTTTGGGACTCAAACCTGAGTTAAATTCCCTGTTTCCCCCCACAGATTCCCTGTATGACCTGCAAGTCACTTAAGCTCAGATCCTCAAAGGTAATTAGGTGCCTAACTCCATTGATTTCCATGGGGATTAGGGTTTAGTGACTCTCCAGCTCAGCCGTCCATCCATGCAATGGAGATAACACCACTGCACTGCCTCACAAGGGTGCTGGGAAGATCTAGAAGAGTGGGAGGTGCTCAGATACTAGACTGAAACTGCCTGACACTTTAAAAATTGTTATTGATTTTTGGTGAAACTTAATTTGTTTCTAGTACATTTGTTTGCATTTCTTACCATGCCTTTAAAGTTGTCCTCATGAAAATTGCTCTTCAAAAAATATAGGCTCCTTCTTTGTGTTACTACAGGGAGTGGCAAGGAAAAAACCCAAAGCTTTCATTCAGAAAAGTAGCTCCATTGTATAGGTAGAATACTTCCTTACTGTCTTTGTTGGAATGACTTATTGTGCACAACAGTGGAGGAAATTCTTCTGCACAGACTTTGTTAAAGTAACATTATGGACCAGACATTCAATCAGAGGTGGGCAAACTACGGCCTGCAGACCCCTTCCCTGCTGCCCCCCTCCCCTGCAGCCTCAACTCACTGCCCCACAGGCGCAACGATCTGGATGGAGGACTGCGAGCTCCTGGGGCAGAGCAGCTGCGCGGCCCGGCGGCCTGACCCGGGACCCTGCGCTGCGCGGCCCGGCGGCCTGACCCGGGGCCCTGCGCTGCGCGGCCCGGCGGCTGTAGTGCCGCCAGCCACCAGTGCTCCAGGCAGTGCGGTTAGGGGGCAGGGAGGGTTGGATAGAGAGCAGTGGAGTTCGAGGGGGTGGTCAGGGGGCAGGGGTGTGGATAGGGGGTGGGGTGGTCAGAGGGGTGATTTCAATGCTGGGTTGAAACAGGGGGGTTGAATGGGGGCAGGGGTCCTGGGGGGCAGTCAGGAAGGAGAAGGGGGGTTGGATGAGGCGGCGGGAGCCAGTCAAGGGCAGGGATTCTGAGGCCGGTCAGGGAGAAGGGGTGGTTGGATGGAGCAGGGGTCTCGGTGGGGCAGTAAGGAATGAAAGGAGGGGCTGGATGGGGCGTTGGGGGGCAGTCAGGGTACAGGGAGTGGTGGATGGGGTAGGAGTCCTGAGGGACCTGTCAGGGGGTGAGAAGCAGGGGGGGTCAGATAGGGGTCAGTGGCTGGGCCACGTCTGGCTGTTTGGGGAGGCACAGCCTCTCCTAACCGGCCCTTCACACAATTTTGGAAACCTGATGTGGCCCTCAGGCCAAAATGTTTGCCCACCCCCTGCATTAAACAAACCCACAAGCTGTTAGTGAAGAGCAAACACCTATCCTGATACTAGCCTGCATGTGTCCATTTCTTATAGGGTCACTGTGGTCAGTCAATAACCTTGCTAAGGTACGATAGCATCACCTGTGTCATATCGTGAGCCCTCAACATGCAGTGAAGTCTTGAAAACACATGAAAAGTGTTCAAGGTGAATTTGTTCTTAATCTAGAGATGGATTCAGCTGTCTGTAGCACAGTAGAACCTCTAAGTTACAGACACCTCGGGAATGGAGGTTGTTTGTAACTCTGAACAAGCCGTTATGGGATGCTCCTCAGGGCAGACTGCTCAGAGCAGGGCTTACGGCTCTGCAGTGGCTGCCTGGCGAGTGGCAGAGGGGAGAGGCAGCTGGTTCTAGCCACCCTGGCTGCAAGGGTGATGAGTGAGGCACCCTGGAGCACCACAGTGTCAGTGGGCGCTTGGTGTACAGTGCAGGCTGTGGCCCTTTCAATCTGAGCTGCTCCTCCAGGAAGCTTCTTTCCCAGGCTGGCATGAGTGACTCATGGGAGGGAGACAACGGGGGACACATGACCACTCCATGTGACCCCCCAAATGACTCCTCTCCACCCCAGCCCGGGCCCCCGTGCTTTCCCCATCTTCTCCCCATCCCACGTTGCCTGGGGGTGAGGACTCTGTCCTCCCACTGCGCCGGATACTGATTTCAGGCTAAAGGAGGGCAGCCCCATGCCAGCAGCTCCTCCAGCATGGCTGTACTGCCCCCAGCCCCAGCCCCACCCCCAGCCCCTCCACCCAGCTGCGTCTCCTAGGGTCTGTCCAGCCCCACTGGAGGACAGGGCTGTGGGTGGTACTGGTATAGCCGTGCCAGAGGAGCTGCCGGCATGGGGTGCTGGGTCCTGGGAGCAGAAGCCCCATGTTCTGCTCCTTTTGCCACTGCGGTTTCCTGCTGAATATGCTCCCCCAGGCATCTAGGGAGGGGCATGTGACCCTTCTTGACCCTCCCAGGCATCACCTTTGCTGGGCTCTGAGCTTGAAAGTTTGTCCCCCTCCCAGCCAGGGGGGAGGGAGAGGGGAATCATAGAATATCAAGGTTGGAAGGGACCTCAGGAGGTCATCTAGTCCAACCCCCTGCTCAAAGCAGGACCAATACCAACTAAATCATCCCAGCCAGGGCTTTGTCAAGCCAGGCCTTAAAAACCTCTAAGGTTGGAGATTCCACCACCTCCCTAGGTAACCCATTCCAGTACTTCACCACCCTCCTAGTGAAAAAGTTTTTCCTAATAGCCAACCTAAACCTCCCCCACTGCAACTTGAGACCATTACTCCTTGTTCTGTCATCTGCTACCACTGAGAACAGTCTAGATCCATCCTCTTTGGAACCCCCTTTCAGGTAGTTGAAAGCAGCTATCAAATTCCCCCTCATTCTTCTCTTCTGCAGACTAAACAATCCCATTCCCTCAGCCTCTCCTCATAAATCATGTGCTCCAGCCCCCTAATCATTTTGGTTGCCCTTCGCTGGACTCTTTCCAATTTTTCCACATCCTTCTTGTAGTGTGGGGCCCAAAACTGGACACAGTACTCCAGATGAGATCATAGATCATAGAAGATCATAGATCATGAGGCCTCACCTATGCTGAATACAGGGGAATGATCAAGTCCCTCGATCTGCTGGCAATGCCCGTACTTATACATCCCAAAATGCCGTTTGCCTTCTTGGCAACAAGGGCACACTGACTCATATCCAGCTTCTCATCCACTGTAACCCCTGGGTCCTTTTCTGCAGAATGCTGCCAAGCTGCTCGGTCCCTAGTCTGCAGCACTGCATGGGATTCTTCCTTCCTAAGTGCAGGACTCTGCACTTGTCCTTGTTGAACCGCATCAGATTTCTTTTGGCCCAATCCTCTAATTTGTCTAGGTCCCTCTATATCCTTTCCCTATCCTCCAGCATATCTACCACTCCTCCCAGTTTAGTGTCATCTGCAAACTTGCTGAGGGTGCAATCCACGCCATCCTCCAGATCGTTAATGAAGATTTTGAACAAAATCGGCCCCAGGACCGACCCTTGGGGCACTCTGCTTGATACCGGCTGCCAACTAGACATGGAGCCATTGATCAATACCCATTGAGCCCAATGATCTAGCCAGCTTTCTATCCACCTTATAGTTCATTCATCCAGCCCATACTTCTTTAACTTGCTGGCAAGAACGTTGTGGGAGACCATAGCAAAAGCTTTGCTAAAGTCAAGGAATAATAAGTTCACTGCTTTCCCCTCATCCACAGAGCCAGTTATCTCATCATAGAAGGCAATAGATTAGTCAGGCATGACTTGCCTTTGGTGAATCCATGCTGACTGTTCCTGATCACTTTCCTCGCCTCCATGTGCTTCAAAATTGATTCCTTGAGGACTTGCTCCATAACTTTTCCAGGGACTGAAGTGAGGCTTACTGGCCTTTAGTTCCTTGGATCCTCCTTCTTCCCTTTTTAAAATATGGGCACTACATTAGCATTTTTCCAGCCATCTGGGACCTTCCCCGATCGCGATGAGTTTTCAAAGATAATAGCCAATGGCTCTGCAATCACATCAGCCAACTCCTTGAGCACCCTCAGATGCAGCGCATCCAGCCCCATGGACCTGTGCTCGTCCAGCTTTTCTACATAGTCCTGAACCACTTCTTTCTCCACAGAGGGCTGGTCACCTCCTCCCCATACTGTGTTGCCCAGTGCAGCAGCCTGGGAGATGACCTTGTCTGTGAAGATCAAGGCAAAAAAAGCATTGAGTACATTAGCTTTTTCCACATCCTCTGTCACTAGGTTGCCTCCCTCATTCAGTAAGGGGCCCACACTTTCCTTGACCACCTTCTTGTTGCTAACACACCTGAAGAAACCCTTCTTGTTACTCTTAACATCCCTTGCTAGCTGCAACTCCAAGTGTGATTTGGCCTTCTTGATTTTGCTCCTGCATCCCTGAGCAATATTTTTATACTCCTCCCTGGTCATTTGTCCAATCTTCCACTTCTTGTAAGTGTTTTTTCGTGTTTAAGATCAGCAAGGATTTCACTGTTAAGCCAAGCTGGTCACCTGCCATATTTACTATTCTTTCTACACAGCATTCAGCACCTCCTACCTGTACATGACTTCCCCATGCCGTGGTGAGTAGGGGGTGGGGGTGGGGACAGGAAGCCCAGATGTGCCTACCTTTAAGTTGCAATACAGGCACAGTACAGTAATGTATATGCTGGTTGGTTGGTTTTTGTCTCCGCTGCTGCCTGATATCTTACTTCCAGTTCCCCATGGTGTCCGGTTGACTGGTCATTCCATAACTCTGGTGTTCGTGTCTTCAAGCTAGAAGCTCCAACAGAGATCAAGACCCCATTGTGGTAGGTACTGCACATACAGAGGGAGAGAGAGTCCCTGCTCCACAAATCCGTGGAGAAGTGGGGGCCGCCTGCTTTAGTGTGGTGGACTGCACTCACTTTTTGAGCACTCCAGGGGCGGTGCTGCTAGTCTCCTCAGTTCCCGGTGCCCCCCCCGGTGGGTCTTCTGTGGCTCAGCCCTCTGGCGAGCTCATGCCGCTCAACCCCCCTTCTGGGGTACAACAAACACAAATAGAAGAAGTTCCTTGCCCTTCAGGGCCACATATAAATAAAATGGTTTCTTTATCCTTCAGGGGTTTAATTCCCTCTCCTGAATTAAATCAGCAGGGTTCCTCCTGAAGGCCTGCCACTGAGTGTAGCCAGCAATGGGTCTGGCCTCACCTGGTTCCTTTGGCTGTGCTCCAGGGAGCACCCCTCCCCTGGTTCCAGCCTGGAATTGTGCAGCTAGCAACAGCCAGTTCCTTTTTCTTTTAGCCTGCTCGGGCCCTGATTGGCTGACACTGATCCTTTGCCCTATTAGCTGCTGGAGGACCAGATCTCAATGGTTCCCTAAATGGCTGCTCCCGGGATGCCTCTCTAGACAAGCCCAGACATCTAATACTCACGGTTCTTTTTCTCCTCAGAAAGCTGGTTCCTGGAGTGAGGTGTAGCAGCAGGAGGCCATGAAGGCCTAGAACATCCAGTCATACTTAGACTGAGTTAGTATATCAGAATCCAGGCCCCAGTGCATTGTTCAGGGTCACACGACTCATGGGAGTCAGTGGTGGAGCAAGGAATTGAACTCAGACCTCTGAAGACTCAGTCTAGTCATGCCTTAACTTCAAGACCACCTCTCCCTTCCATGCCCTAGAACTGGGTGAGGTTTACATTACCATCTTAAGTCTTATTGGAAATGTAGCCAATGGATTAATTAGGATGAATGTATGCCACAGTAAAGCCTGTTCTCATGCTAAGAACAAATATTGCAAGTTACAGCGCTCTGTTTGTGTTCACACCAGGCCCAGGAAATGTGAAATGGAAAAATTGTGGGGGAAGTTCTATACTTTTCAAGCCTTCACAAACATAAAATAGGGGGTGAAGATACCAGGTCACTCTGGTAGGAGAGACGCCACCTGAGGAACCGGGCCTGCTTCTACTCTTGTTTACACTGGTGCAAATCAAGGGTAGATGTATTGCCTTCTCTGTCAAATCAGCATGAAGGGAATCAAAGCCCGTTATGTCCTTACCATAGGGATTGCCAGACTGGATCAGACCCGAGGTCCATTTAGACCAGTATCCCCTCTGACAGAGACCACACCTGGTGCTTCAGAAGAGAATGCAAGAACTTTTCAGTGGGCAGATGTGAGGAATATGCCCTACCCTCCACCCCATGAAGGTCTTGTTCTGATTTGGTAGTAAGAGATTAGTTTAAATCTTGAGGCAGGAAGTTCTCTCTCTTTTCCAATATACCTTTGCCCTGGTCTACACTAGGAGTTGAGGTTGAATTTAGCAGCGTTAAATTGATTTAACCCTGCACCTGTCCACACGACGAAGCCCTTTTTTTGACTTAAAGGGCTCCTAAAATTGATTTCCTTACTCCACCCCTGACAAGGGGATTAGCACTGAAATCGGCCTTGCTAGGTCGAATTTGGGGTACTGTGGATGCAATTCAACGGTATTGGCCTCCGGGAGCTATCCCAGAGTGCTCCATTGTGACTGCTCTGGACAGCACTCTCAACTCAGATGCACTGGCCAGGAAGACAGGAAAAGGCCTGTGAACTTTTGAATTTCATTTCCTGTTTGGCCAGCGTGGCAAGCTGCAGGTGAGTGAAGAGCTCATCAGCAGAGGTGACCATGATGGAGTCCCAGAATCGCAAAAGAGCTCCAGCACGGACTGAACAGGAGGTACGGGATCTGATTGCTGTATAGGGAGAGGAATCCGTGCTATCAGAACTCCGTTCCAGTTTTCAAAATGCCAAAACGTTTGTCAAAATCTCCCAGGGCATGAAGGACAGAGGCCATAACAGGGACCCGAAGCAGTGCTGCATGAAACTTAAGGAGCTGAGGCAAGCCTACCAGAAAACCAGAGAGGCAAACGGCCGCTCTGGGTCAGAGCCCCAAACATGCCATTTTAGGGGGTTCAGCCACCACTACCCCAACTGTGTTGTTTGACTCCTTCAATGGAGATGGAGGCAACACAGAAGCAGGTTTTGGGGACGAGGAAGATAGCTCACAGCAAGCAAGTGGAGAAACTGGTTTTCCCAACAGCCAGGAACTGTTTCTCACCCTGGACCTGGAGCCAGTACCCCCCGAACCCACCCAAGGCTGCCTCCTGGACCTGCCAGGCGAAGAAGGGACCTCTGGTGAGTGTACCTTTTTAAATAGTATACATGGTTTAAAAGCAAGCATGTTTAATGATTGATTTGCCCTGGCATTCGCGGCTCTCCTGGATGTACTCCCAAAGCCTTTGCAAAAGGTTTCTGGGGAGGGCAGCCTTATTCCATCCACCATGGTAGGACACTTTACCACTCCTGGCCAGTAGCACATAGTTGGGAATCATTGTAGAACAAAGCATTGCAGTGTATGTTTGCTGGCGTTCAAACAACATCCGTTCTTTATCTCTCTGTGTTATCCTCAGGAGAGTGTGGAAGTAGAATGAATTATATTGAAATTATAATTCATTAAAGAAATGCTACTTGAAGGGTTTGTTGAAATATAGTTGTCAGGAAGAGAAACATTAAGGAATGTGAGACAATGGGTCCTCAAACTAATTAACTTAGAGCTCCTACTGAGCTAGGAGATTGGTAAACATTAGTATGCAAATAAGATATGTATGTATATTTGTCAGTTTCTGCTTCCTTTTGTCTCTTATGTTAAATTGGCTTTGGCTTAGCTGTATAAATAAGTTATCTTGAGCCTCAGAGAGGGGCTCACATCTGGGTGCATTGGCAAAGCACTTTGCTAATAAACAGAGTGGTCTGACAAATTATGTGAGTCCTGAATCTGACTTTGACAAGAGTGATATTATTCATGGTCACCTGGTTGAAATAGGGTGCTTTTCTTAAGGGGACATTCAGAGGTGCCCGTTCCTGCTGGGCTGTTTGCCTGTGACTGAACAGAAATGTTCCCCGCTGTTAGCCAGGGGGTGGGGGGAGGCAAAATGCGACCTTGTAATGAAAGCACGTGCTATATATGTAATATTAACAGCAAGGTTTACCATGAAAGAGTGTACCCATTGTTCTATACAATGTGTCTTTTTTAAAATACCACTGTCCCTTTTTCCCTCTCCACCAGCTGCATGTGTGTCAAGGATCACAGGATCTTCTCCTTCCCAGAGGCTAGCTGAAGATTAGAAGGTGGAAAAAACCACACTCGCGATGAAATGTTCTGAGTTCATGCTGTCCTCCCACACTCACAGAGCACAGACGAATGTGTGGAGGCAGACAATGTCAGAGTGCAGGAAAGCACAAAATGACCGGGAGGAGATGTGGTGGGCTGAAGAGAGGGCTGAAGCTGAAAGGTGGCAGCTGCGTGATGACAGAAGGCAGGATTCAATGCTGAGGCTGCTGGAGGATCAAACTAATATGCTCCAGCGTATGGCTGAACTGCAGGAAAGGCAGCAGGAGCACAGACCGCCGCTACAGCCCCTGTGTAACCAACCGCCCTCCTCCCCAAGTTCCATAACCTCCTCACCCAGATGCCCAAGAACACGGTGGGGGGGGGGGCGCTCCGGCCACCCAGCCACTCCACCCCAGAGGATTGCCCAAGCAACAGAAGGCTGGCATTCAATAAGTTTTGAAGTGCTGGGTGGCCTTATCCTTCCCTCCTCCCCCACCCCTCCCGGGCTACCTTGGCAGTTATCCCCCTATTTGTGTGATGAATTAATAAAGAATGCATGAATGTGAAGCAACAATGATTTTATTGCCTCTGCAAGTGGTGATCGAAGGGAGGGGGGGAGGGTTGTTAGCTTACAGGGAATTAGAGTGAACCAACTCGGGGTGGTTTCATCAAGGAGAAACATCACCCTCCTGTGCTCTTCTAACTGCCCTGGTGTCTGGCTGCGCAGAACCAGCGGCCAGGCAATTTGCCTCAACCTCCCACCCCGCCATAAATGTCTTCCCCTTACTCTCACAGATATTGTGGAGCACACAGCAAGCAGTAATAACAGTGGGAATATTGGTTTCGCTGAGGTCTAACCGAGTCAGTAAACTGCGCCAGCATGCTTTTAAATGTCCAAATGCACATTCTACCACCATTCTGCACTTGCTCAGCCTGTAGTTGAACAGCTCCTGACTACTGCCCAGGCTGCCTGTGTACGGCTTCATGAGCCATGGCATTAAGGGGTAGGCTGGGTCCCCAAGGATAACTATAAGCATTTCAACATCCCCAATGGTTATTTTCTGGCCTGGAAAGTAAGTCCCCTGCTGCAGCCGTTTAGACAGACCAGAGTTCCTGAAGATGCGAGCGTCATGTACCTTTCCTGGCCATCCCATGTTGATGTTGATGAAACGTCCCTTGTGATCCACCAGTGCTTGCGGCACCATTGAAAAGTACCCCTTGTGGTTTATGTACTCGCCGGCTTGGTGCTCTGGTGCCAAGATAAGGATATGGGTTCTGTCTATGGCCCCACAACAGTTAGGGAATCCCATTGCAGCAAAGCTACTCACTATGACCTGCACATTTCCCAGGGTCACTACCCTTGATAGCAGCAGATCTTTGATTGCGTTGGCTACTTGCATCACAGCAGCCCCCACAGTAGATTTGCCCACTCCAAATTGATTCCTGACTGACCGGTAGCTGTCTGGCGTTGCAAGCTTCCATAGGGCTATTGCCACTCGCTTCTCAACTGTGAGGGCTGCTCTCATCTTGGTATTCTTGCACCTCAGGGCAGGGGAAAGCAAGTCACAAAGTTCCATGAAAGTGCCCTTACACATGAGAAAGTTTTGCAGCCACTGGGAACCGTCCCAGACCTGCAACACTATGTGGTCCCACCAGTCTGTGCTTGTTTCCTGGGCCCAGAATCGGCATTCCACTGCATGAACCTGCCCCATTAGCACCATGATGCCCACATTGCCAGGGCCCGTGCTTTGAGAGAAGTCTGTGTCCATGTCCTCATCACTCTCGTCACTGCGCTGACATCGCCTACTCGCCCGGTTTCGCTTTGCCAGGTTCTGGTGCTGCATATACTGCTGTATAATGCGCGTGGTGGTTAATGTGCTCCTAATTGCCAAAGTGATCTGAGCGGGCTCCATGTGTGTCGTGGTTTGGCGTTTGCACAGAAAAAAGGCACGGAAAGATTGTCTGCCGTTGCTCTGACAGAGGGAGGGCGACTGACGACGTGGCTTACAGGGTTGGCTTACAGGGAATTAAAATCAACAAAGCGGGTGGCTGTACATCAAGGAGAAAGGAAAAACAACTGTCACACAGAATGGCCCCCTCAAGGATTGAACTCAAACCCTTGGGTTTAGCAGGCCAATGCTCAACCCACTGAGCTATCCCTCTGCCCAGTGTTTCAGGCAGGACTGAATCTCCATTAAACTTTTCAATGTGCCCCTGACAGACCTCACCAAAACGATTGTCGGCCATTGATTTCACAGAGGTAGGGAGCAGGGAATAAATGAATACAAAACAAATTTGGTGTATTTCTTGTTTTGATCCACTCCATCTATTGTTTACATCTTTGGCTGGCAGCAGACGGTGCAGTAGGACTGCTAGCCATCCACATCTCCTGGCTGCTAGGCAGAAGATGGTGCAATAGGACTACTAGCCACCCGCATCTCCTGCCTGCTCGCCATAAGATGGTACAATAGGACTGCCAGCAGGACTAAAGAGAATGACCTGGTCGAGTCACTCCTAATTTAGTTCCTGCACCCATGTCTGCCCAGGCGCTCCTGACCGACCTTACTGGGGCGGCCACGAGCACCTTGGACATGATGACAGTGGTTATCAGGCCTATTGCACCATCTGCTGCCACAAAGCAATGGGTTGCTGCTGCTGCTGTGTAGCAATGCAGTACCACATCTGCCAGCACCCAGGAGACATAGGGTGACAGTCAGCTGAGCGGCTCCATGCTTGCCGTGGTATGGCGTCTGCACAGGTAACTCAGGAAAAAAAGGCATGAAATGATTGTCTGCCATTGCTTTCACGGAGGGAGGGCCTGACGACATGTACCCAGAACCACTCGTGACAATGTTTTTTTGCCCCATCAGGCATTGGGATCTCAACCCAGAATTCCAATGGGCGGCGGAGGCTGCGGGAACTGTGGGATAGCTACCCACAGTGCAACACTCCAGAAGTTGACGCTAGCCTTGGTACTGTGGAAGCACTCCACCGAGTTAATGCACTTAATGCACTTAGAGCATTTTTTGTGGGGACACACACAATCGACTATATAAAAATGATTTCTAAAAAAAGACTTCTATAAATTCGACCTAATTTTATAGTGTAGACATACCCTTTGTTAACCAAAATAACACTTAGTGCTATCCATACAAATCCATCCTCTTTGAATCTTGCTAAATCTAAGATGTCCGGGGGGATTTTCATAAGCAAAGACGCAAAACAATCCCAATGCTGAGTTCACCAGGAGGCTAGTTACATGAGAAATAGACACATTCTCTGGTTCTTGTGGCAAATGAGTCAGGGAATCCCATTCCTTCTATGGTGTGCAGTTAAGCTGCGTTAACCTGGCTCTTTTGCAGAGCAGGAAGGGGGGTATTCTGGTAGAATTGAAAGGCCACAACTGAGACCAGGGTCCCATTGTGCTAGGTGCTGTACAGACAGTTTGGGTCAGTCCTTTTCTCAAAGAGCTTACAATCTAAATAGACAAAACAAAAGGCAAGAGGGGAAACAGGCACAGAGAGGGCAAGTGACTTGGTCAAGGTCCCAGGCAGGGCTGAGGATAGAATCCAAGACTCCTGACTCCCAATGCCATGTTCTACCCACTAAGCAATACTACCTCCCCAAACTGTTTTCATGCCAGAGGCTTCCCATTCTAACTCCTTCTAGGGCAAATGCTGCCTTCCCACAATGTATTCATCAATCTCCCCATCTCTAGCCCCATGTTAACACCTTTGTCTCAAACTGGTCAATGATGCATGCTTCCTCAGATATACCAGAGTTTTTAAAATACCCTTGAGGACTCTTATTAACTCAAGGTATTTTGTCACATCATGCAATTTAACTGGCATGAGCACATCTAGTCTGAGAGTAGGATATCAGCTGTCTCCACTGCTGTCCAATTTGGGATCAGTGCTGGTTTTGGATGAATGTTCAGGTCACTTCATATGTGACTTGAGCTGTCTTGTCTGATTACTGTATGATAGCGATGAGCTCACAGTCACCAGCAGTGACCTTGCTACGGCACCATCAATTGTTCCTCTGGGAGCCACCTCTCCTCTGGAATGAAAGTGTTTCACTGATCACAGCTGCAGCGTGCATCTCACACACATTAACACATTTCTGCTGAGTGAAGTCTTGAACAATTATTAGAGCTGCTCAGTGTTGTGTTACTAGCAAGGTACCAGCAGTGGGTTGGGAGGCAAGCACTGCAGGTGCTCCAGCAGTTAGGCTGTACAAGGTGTGTCTACACAGCACACTAAGTCTGCTTCTGTGGGACCTGTGAACTCGGTGTTTCCACGCCAGTGCTTGAGCATCCACACTGCACTGTGAACCTGGGTTTGCAGCTGCTGGACATGGGTCTCACAGCCATGCTATCGTGTCCATACTACACTACACACACACCTTCTGATTCAAGTCTGTGGACTGAGTGTGTCCACACTGCACAATGACAGAGTTTTGACCCGAATCACAGCAGGGCTCGGGATCTGACCCACCCTCCCTTAGCAGGGTCCTAGGACCCTGGTTCTGAGTGCTTGCTGACCTGAGTCAGAATGATTTGTGTGTGGATGGAAGGGAGTTGGGCTCAAACCTAAGTCAGCACCTGGGCTCAGTGTGCAGTGTAGACATATCCACAAGTGCTAACCCTGATGGGTCTCATAACCACACAGACACATGACTAAGGGAAAAGGTATTTTGTTAGGGTTGGCAGAAAAGGGAGAGGTTGGAGATGCCCTAGCACAGATGCTTAAAGATTGCAAGTTCGAAGTGAGTAACTGTGGTTCTTGTTTGGCCCCGGGGGCAGTCCACTTGAGAGTCAGGGCTTTTCAGGTCTAGTACCTGGAGGCCCTCTCAAGTTCGTCTCTATCCAAAGAGAATAGGAGCTTGCAGGTTTACAGGCCAGGATCACTTAGTGGTGTCTCTCTCATTGGGGCTCCTCTGCACTGGCTCTCTCCCCAGCCACTGCTGCTCCCCTATTAGTCCCACGCAGACCTGCCCCCAGCTGTAGTGTCCAGCAGTCACAGCCTGTTCCCAAGTGGCTCTGTACACGTATGCTGGGTATGCCTGTCTGCATCCAGCCTCTCTGCAGCTCCTGGCTCGCCATGCTCTGTTTCTTTCCAGACATGTCCGCTCACTTCCTGGGTCAGGGACTTTTCAGGGACACTCTGCCTCCTCCTTTTCCCTGGCCAGGAGGAAGGGGATACATAGTGGGGAGGGGACTGACGGGGATTGTGGAAAGTCACAAACCCTCCCAGCTGTCCTGGAAAGGCAGGGAGTGCTGTGAGACTAAGAGCCTACCAAAGTAGCTGGCTATTTTATGTGCCCAGCTTTCTCAGCTTGGCTTTCCCCACAGGCTCACAGTCCTTTGCGGCCCTCCTGCTCCCTGCAGGCCTCTCTCCCAGGCCTCCTACCTGGGAGCTCAGGAGAGCTGTCAACTGCCCTTTCCCCATCAAGCTCCCACCCCTGAGCTCAGGTTGCCCTTAGATTCCCAGAAGGCCTAGTTCTAGTCACACACTCCCATCCTGTGACACCTGGTATCATTCCCTTCTCCTGGGGAGATGGGTTAAGGCTGGCACAGGTACAGAGGAGCTCCAGCCCCCTTAAAGGGCCAGCTCACCCTGTCACAGATGGCAAGGGCACTCACACCATGTGTGATTTCAGCTGACAGAGAAGACATACAGACAAAGGGTAAGAGATGGACTGCAACTAAAAATATGGTCATGCAAAACAGCAGGAACACTTGGAAGCATAAAAAAGTCTTGGCGATTTCACTCGTTTTAATAAAATCACTAGAAACAACACGATAGGTATTGTAATGATGCTCACTCTCTAATATGATAATACCCTGTTAAAGAGAAAGATCTGCTGACTACTATATGCCTGTATAGCCTTTCTTTAAACAAAAGCTCCCCGGTGTAATGATTATTTTGCTTCTGATATTTACATGGCAAGGATTTGTAAACCTGTTAAAACTTCTAAACAAATGAATAAATAGCTAAGACAAATCAAGTCTAGGCATTTCCTAGAGATAGATCATTTTAACTTGAAAACACACAAAGTGGCCTACATGTTCTACAGACCCACACTCAAACTGTGCACATATACGTACAGTTAAATGTGAGAGTGCATAATCAGGGTGCACATGGCAACACACTTTCTGTGGGTACAGACGGGCCATTGCTTTTTCAAAGGCTGGCCGTAGATACTATGTTAGGGATGGCAGAGGGAGTTCAGGTTAATGAACCATAGATTTTCCCAGTCATGGAATCCAAGCTAAATATTCAAACTACAAAATTATTCAGTTTTTAAAACCTCTATCTTGATTCTGACCAACAGTGAAATACTATGTGGAAGGCAGTTCTCAGGGCTTCTGGCCTAAGTGAAAGCACCATCAGTCTGAGGAGAGCCTTTTCTTAGGAGTATTCCAGTTTGGTTTTGTCAACTCCAGGATTGAAATGTTGGCCCCCCACAGACATCAATGGCAAAACTCCCACAGACTTCAATGAAGACCAGATTTCACCCCATAAACCTGGGTAATCTGGCTCAGTATTCAAACCCTGAGGTGCTCATCTGAACCAAACCTTGAAACCTTTTGGGCTTTGCTCGTGACTTGTGTGTACACACACACATGCATAAGGGAATGCAATAAAAATGGATCTGTTAGGTTGTGCATGTCTAGTTTTATTAAACAAATGAGACTTACTTGAATTTCCAGAGTTGGAGAACCAAACTGCTGAACTTTCTCTAAAAAGAACAATTAATAGTAGCTTTGACTCTTAACCAGAAACAACCCGTCAAGTGATGCATGTATATGGGCCTACTGCAGGGAAGGGTTGAATACAGGGAAATGGAGAAGGGTTTTTCCAGCTGTATTAGAGTGAGGGAAGGACTAGATGGAAAGGAGGCTCATTAATAAGCAAGGAGGGAAGTGAAGTTAATGGTGCAAAAATAGTGGAGATACTGAATCCCCTTTTAAAATAATGTCTTGGGTTAGCCGGAGAAATGAAGTTTAGACAATTAGGAAGTGAACACATGACAGAGAAAGAAAGTAAGGGAATACTTGCAAAATCTGAATATACAGTAAACAAATCCACTAGTTCAGATGATAAGCAATCCAGGCTGCCAAGGGCCTGATCCAAACCCAACTGCTGTCAGTGGAAAGACTCCTATTGGCTTCACTGGGCTTTGGATAAGGCCTCATGAGAAGGAGTTAATTCTCTACACCACTGAGAATGGTTTGTGGAACATCAAGGGAAATTAATTGGGTACCAGAAGTGCTTTGTTACGTTGCTTTTATCCAAAGGGCCAAAACAAAGAAAAAGCAAGGTGCTCAGTCATAGGATCCAGATCCATATTTCACCGGGTTTTCCATATTTCACCGGGTTTTCAAAGCAGATCCCCGCCCCTTCAGGAAAATAAAACAAACTGCACCCCATTCCACCCACCATGTTAGCAAAGGAGAAGTTTGCCCTACTGCTGTCCTGCACCAGTCCCTTGGCTAATCCTTCAGCCTCATCCCACTTTGGGAAGCTGATTTAGGGTACATCTACATTGGAAATTAAGGTGTAATCATAGCATGGGTTTTAGTCTGAGGTAGCCAACCTGGAACAAGCTTCCAGGATCCTGGGTACATACTCTGGTTGTTGCCTCATGCCAGGGTCCATGCCCCGCTATTGTTTCCTGTATTAGCTAGATTAAAGCAAGCGTGGGTTTGCCCACCTGTGCGCCAATTACATCTTACATTATGGTGAAGGCATACCCTTAGACAAGAATAGAACCATAAGCTATGCACATGAGAGGGGTTGTAATGTCTAGACCTCTTTCAACAGAGAAAATCACAGCTGTAGAAGATTTGCATTTTAGAAAAGCCTGCAATAACAGGCCCCTGGAATTCTATTCACAAGCTTCATTCATATCAGTTCAGAAAGGAAAACTGTTGCACTCACCGAAAATAAAATATTTAAAGTACTTATATGGCCCCCATTTTCTCGGTACCTGAGCATCTCATGATCTTTAATGTGTTTGTCCTCACAACACCTCTTGTGAGATAGGGCAGTGCTATTATTACCCAAGGTACAGATGGGGAACTGAGGCACAGAGAGACTAAGGCCTGGTCTACATTAAAAAGTTAGGCTGACTCAGCGACCATCCACAAAAAAATCCACACCTGAGACATGTAGCTGAACTGACTTAACCCCTTGCATAGACAGCACTAGAATTCTTCTGTCGACCTAGCTACCATCTCTGCAGGAAGCAGATTACCTAGGCCAACGGGAGAACCCCTCTTGTCACTGTAAGTAGTGTCTACACTGAAGGGCTGCAGCTGTAGTGTTTCAAGTCTCAACAAGCCCTGAGTGACTCACCCAAGGTCACACAGAAAGGGAACCTGTGTTTTCCAAGTCCTAGCCTGGCACTGAACCATGCTTCCTCACCAAGGTTCGTGATAAAGGCAAATTGAGTCAAATGGAGGTGTCTGTTGGGGTACTTCAGGAATCTGCATTAGGCCTGGTTTATTTAACATCTTCCTTCAGTATTTAGAGGATCTGTTAATGAAAAGTGCAGGTGATCACTAAAGTGGAAAGTGTTGCAAACAGCAGTGGGAACACAGAAGGAGTGTGATTCAGCTTTGAAAATGCAAGATAGTAAATTTGGGGGGAAGGAGTCTAGAACCCAGACTTCATATACACGAACACTGTGTACTTCTCTAAAAGAGGCTGTCAAATACACGTCTCAGCTGTATCCACCAGCCACACAACCTGTTACTTGGCCAACATCTGGTAGACAGGAATCATCATGACCAGAAATGTTAAACCAACAAGCTGCCTGACTTTATAACAAGGTGAGCTCTGTCTTTTCACATTACTTCTGTTCTGCATCAAGTATGAGTCATTGACAGATTCAGGCTAATCTATCACAGTGTAGTGCAATATGGCAGCAAACCAAAGGGCTATTGCAGTTCTGGGCTGTGCAGAGAAAGACATCAGACCACGGAGTAGGGAAGCAATCATTTGTCTCCACGTGACTCTGGTGTAATTGCATCTGGATTGCATTGAGTTTGCGGCAGCTCATTCCCAGGAAGAAAAGTGAACCAGAGGGAGTTCAGAGGATTAACAACAATGATCAGGATTGTGGAGGGATTGATTTATGTGGCAGGATCCAAGAAGAGTTAACAAGATCTAGCTGGGCCAAGTTATGATGAACAGAGGATATGATAACAGTCTGCAAATATGCGAGTGCTGCAAATGTGATGACCATTAATGTGGTCATGACCAAAGACTAAACCAGGGTTCTCGAGACCTAAGAGTATGAGCTGCAACAGACTGAGCTAAAGGATTAATTGCTGTGGTGGGGAGCTGTCAGAGCCCCATATCATTTGTGGACTGGGCACAGAGTGGGATGTAAGCCACACACTGAACAGCAAGGAGGATATCACCAGAAAGGAATTAGTGTGGCCCAGTGGGATATAAGCCACCAAGGAATGGGATGTAACTGAGAAAGGGAAAAATAGGCTAAAAGAAGATGAAGCCTGTATCCCAGTGAGATGTACTTGTCTCTCAAGGAAACCCCATTGCTGTACTTTGAAATGAAAGCTTGACAGAATATAATGACAACAAATTAAAATGGGCCAGATGCTCTTATAGGTCTTTTCTATCTCTAAGCTCTAGGACTGTGTGAGACAGCATCTCTCTCCTGATTGAACAAGGAGCCTGTAGAGGAGCAGCAGCCAATCTACAAGAGCAATTGTCATGCCTAGGTCTGCTGCTAGACCTCAAACTCAAGGCTGTGCGCTCCCAGTCATCGCCCTCCTTTTCACATCATGCCACCCAGAATGGCTAGCCAGCGATAGATCAGCATCGCCCTGCTTTAAGCCATTAATGTCAGTGAGGCTTGAAAGATAATAACAGTAAATGCTATGCTGGGCTCCCTCTCTCCACAGCAACCGATTCAATTTACAGCATGATTCAGCAACAAATTGATTTAGCTATCTGCCAACAAATGACCTCACTCTCTGCCATGCATTTTGGTGGAGGGCTGCAGTCTTCAGCATTAATATTTTAATAGATTTATTGTTCAATTGCTTCAGCAGAGGGAGGGAGAGCAGGGCCTGGAATGTGAAACAGACTTCCGCAGAACAAGGCGCAGAGGCTGGGGGGGTTAGACTTTGCAGCAGCAGATGCTCGGCTTTCAGCATCAATCTCAGGCCTCATCCCCATTTGCTCAGACGTGTATCACCTCATCTCATAGACTCACAGATATTAAGGTCAGAAGGGACCATTATGATCATCCAGTTTGACCTCCTGCACAATGCAGGCCACAGAATCTCACCCACCCACTCCTGCAATAAACGTCTCACCTATGTCTGAGCTATTGAAGTCCTCAAATCATGCTTTAAAGACTTCAAGGTGCATTCTTCAAGAGAATCCTCCAGCAAGTGACCTCCAGCAAGTGACCCGTGTCCCATGCTACAGAGGAAGGCGAAAAACCCCCAGGGCCTCTTCCACTCTGCCCTGGAGAAAAATTCCTTCCCAACCCCAAATATGGCGATCAGCTGAACCCTGAGCATGTGGGCAAGATTCACCAGCTAGCTACCCAGTAAACTTGGAAACTCAGATCCCACCCCATCTAACATCCCATCACAGGCCATTGGGCCTATTTACCATGAATAGTTAAAGATCAATTAATTGCCAAAATCATGTTATCCCATCATACCATCTCCTCCATAAACTTATCAAGTTTAATCTTGAACCCAGATAGGTCTTTTGCCCCCACTGCTTCCCTTGGAAGGCTATTCCACAACTTCACTCCTCTGATGGTTAGAAACCTTCATCTAATTTCAAGTCTAAACTTCCCAATGGCCAGTTTATATCCATTTGTTCTTGTGTCCACATTGGTACTGAGCTTAAATAATTCTTCTCCCTCCGTGGTATTTATCCCTCTGATATATTTATAGAGAGCAATCATATCTCCCCATAGCCTTCTTTTGGTTTGGCTAAAGAAGCCAAACTCTTTGAGTTTCCTTTCCTAAGACAGGTTTTCCATTCCTCGAATCATCCTAGTAGCCCTTCTCTGTACCTATTCCAGTTTGAATTTATCCTTCTTAAACATGGGAGATCAGAACTGTACACAGTATTCCAGATGAGGTCTCACCAGCGCCTTGTATAACGGTACTAAAACCTCCTTATCTCTACTGGAAATACCTCGTCTAATGCATCCCAAGACCGCATTAGCTTTTTTCATGGCCATATCACATTGGCGGCTCATAGTCATCCTGTGATCAACCAATACTCCAAGGTCCTTCTCCTCCTCCATTACTTCTAATTGATGCATCCCCAGTTTATAATAAAAATTCTTATTAATCCCTAAATGCATGACTTTACGCTTCTCACTATTAAATTTCATCCTATTACTATTACTCCAGTTTACAAGGTCATCCAGATCTTCCTGTATGATATCCCGGTCCTTCTCTAAATTGGCAATACCTCCCAGCTTTGTATCATCCGCAAACTTTATTAGCACATTCCCACTTTTTGTGACGAGGTCAGTAATAAAAAGATTAAATAAGATTGGTTCCAAAACCAGTCCCTGAGGAACTCCACTGGTAACCTCCCTCAAGTTTGACAGTTCACCTTTCAGTATGACCCGCTGTAGTCTCCCTTTTAACCAATTCCTTCTCCACCTTTCAATTTTCACACTGATCCCCATCTTTTCCAATTTAACTGATAATTCTCCATGTGGCACAGTATCAAACGCCTTACTGAAATCTAGGTAAATTAGATCCACTGCGTTTCCTTTGTCTAAAAAATCTGTTACTGTCTCAAAGAAGGAGATCAGGCACAATCTATCCTTTGTAAAACCATGTTGTATTTTGTCCCATTTACCATTGACCTCAATGTCCTTAACTACTTTCTCCTTCAAATTTTTTCCAAGACCTTGCAAACTACAGATGTCAAACTAACTGGCCTGTAGTTACCCGGATCACTTTTTTCCCTTTCTTAAAAATAGGAACTATGTTAGCAATTCTCCAGTCATATGGTACAACCCCTGAGTTTACAGATTGGTTAAAAATTCTTGCTAATGGGCTTGCAATTTCATGTGCCAATTCCTTTAATATTCTTGAATTAAGATTATCTGGGCCCCCCCGATTTAGTCCCACTAAGCTGTTTGAGTTTGGCTTCTACCTCAGTTATGGTGATATCCTCCTCCATATCCTCATTCCCATTTGTCATGCTACCATTATCCCTAAGATCCTCATTAGCCTTATTAAAGACTGAGGCAAAGTATTTGTTTACATATTGGGCCATGCATAGATTGTCCTTAACCTCCACTCCATCCTCAGTGTTTAGCGGTCCCACTTCTTCTTTCTTTGTTTTCTTCTTATTTATATGGCTATAGAACCTTTTACTATTGGTTTTAATTCCCTTTGCAAGGTCCATCTCTACTTGACTTTTAGCCTCTCTCACTTTATCCCGACATGTTCTGGCCTCAATAAGGTAGCTTTCCTTGCTGATCCCTCCCATCTTCCACTCCCTGTATGCTTTCTGCTTTTTCTTAATCACCTCTCTGAGATGCTTGCTCATCCAGCTTGGTCTACAACTCCTGCCTATGAATTTTTCCCCCTTTCTTGGGATGCAGGCTTCCGATAGCTTCTGCAGCTTTGACTTGAAGTAATCCCAGGCCTCCTCTGCCTTTAGATCCATAAGTTCTTCAGTCCATCCACTTCCCTAACTAATTTCCTTAATTTTTGAAAGTCAGCCCTTTTGAAATCAAAAACCCTAGTTGCAGATTTATTTTTGTTTATCCTTCCATTCAATTTGAACTGAATTAGCTCATGATCACTTGAACCAAGGTTGTCCCCTACAACCATTTCTTCTATGATGTCCTCACTACTCACCAAAACCAAATCTAAAATGGCATCCCCCTCTAGTCAGTTCAGCAACTACTTGATGAAGGAATCCATCAGCTATCGCATCTAGGAAAATCTGAGCCCTATTATTATTACTAGCACTCGTCCTCCAGTCTATATCTGGGAAGTTAAAGTCTCCCATGATCACACAATTTCCATTAGTATTTACTTCAATAAAAACATTAAAGGGGGCTCTATCCATATCCAAATTAGATCCCGGCGGTCTACAGCACACCCCAAGCACTATCCCAGGGGAGGCTCTAGTAATTTTCTTCCCCAATGTGATTTTTGCCCAGACGGACTCTGTCTTATCCATTCCATCGCTTTGTATTTCTTTACATTCTACCTCATCCTCGATATACAATGCTGCTCCACCACCTTTATCTTTATTTCTGTCTTTCCTAAGCAGCACAGACCCTTCAATACCCGTAGTCCAGTCATGACGACTATTCCGCCATGTTTCTGTTCTCCCTAGAATAGCTGGTTTCACTTCCTGCACCAGTAGCTCTAGTTCCTCCATTTTGTTACCGAGGCTCCTCGCGTTGGTGAACAAACATCTTCATTTTTGCTGTTTGGCCTCGCTCACATTCTGTACCCGATTAGGCACGGACATTCTACAGCCAGTATGACCTATTAGACTGGTATCCACACTGCCCTTCCTCCTTATGTCCATTCTCCTACCCACGGCTGTATCCTTTCTTACTTTGTTTTCTTCCCTCTCAATGCTAAAATCCGGCCTGGAGATTACCTGGACATCTCCCAACCATCTCCCCCAAATTCCTAGTTTAAAGCTCTCTTAATCAGTTGTTCCAGCCTCCATCCTAGAAATCTATTTCCTTCCCTCCTCAGATGAAGTCCATCCCGAGACAACTGTCCTCTGTCCATGAATGCCTCTCAGTGGCCATACATCCCTAAGCCCTCCTTATAGCACCACTGCCTGAGCCATCTGTTGATAGTCATAATCTTGTCACACCTTTGTTGCCCTTCTCTAGGAACAGGCAGAATTCCACTGAATATCACCTGAGCCTCCATTTCCTTAAGCGTCTTCCCCAGCCTGGCATAGTCTCCCTTGATATGTTCCAGTGAGAATCTACCGGTATCATTTGTTCCCACATGAAGGACAATCACTGGATTCTTTCCCGTTCCCTTTAGGATCCTTTTCAACCTCAGCTCCACATCCCGTATCTTAGCACCTGGAAGACCGCACACCCTTCTATTCTCTGGATCAGCTCTGGTTAAAGGACTGTCTATTCTTCTCAGTAAGGAGTCCCCGATCATGTAGACCTGCCTTTTCCTGGTGACGATGCGATTCTCCAGTCTATCCCCTGTTCCCTCTGGCTGCAAGTTCTTTCCATTCCTATTCTCCCTTGTAATCCTCTTCAACCCATCCTGTATCCTCCTGGGGCTCATATTTGGTGTAGTCTCCATTGACTCTTCCCCTTTTCCTATAGGACTAGCCGCTCTTCTCTTCTTCCTTGCCCTTCCACCTTCAGTGACCACCTGCTGAGCCCCTTCTTCATTTTCCAACTTTGAAAACGTGTCCTTGAGCTCTATTTCTCCTTCACTAGCCCGTCTTTTCCTCTGCCTCGTTCTCTTAGTCACATGCTTCCACTGTCCACTTTCTTCAACCAGCAGTCTCCCCTCAGAATTCCTCAGTCCTGCTTCCATCTGCAAGTCTGAGCTTTTCCCTTCAGCTGGCTTATGTCTTTGCTCCATAATCTGCTCGACCCCCCTTCTAAACTCAACCAGACTTTCCACCTGCATCTCCAAACCTCGGATCTTTTCCTCCATCAGCTCTATCAGACGGCATTTCATGCAGACAAAACTCTTTCCAGGTACCCCCCCCAGGATCATGGACATACCGCAGCTTCCACATCCAGTCATCCTCATTGTGTCTTCCACGACATGGGTCACTCCCACTGTTGCCTCTGTATCTGTCATAGCCTTCCCACCTCAATCCTGCTAATCTGGGAAACACAGACCCCACCAAAACCCCACCACCCACAGCAAAAACAAACCCCAAACAAGCACCACAAGACAAACTCCCACTGAAACTCCCGTGTTACAGCTCTGTTTGCTGGCTCCTGCACCGCTGCAGCTGTCTGTGCCGCTGCACGACTGGCTGACTATCTGTATAGGACCCCTCGTCAGAGAATCAGAGCCAGCCTAATCAGGGCTCAGCTTCTCTCCCAGCACAAAGCCCCTACAAGCCTCTTCTCCTCCAACAGAACTCCCACTGAAACTCCCCTGTTTACAGCTCTGTTTGCTGGCTCCTGCGCCGCTGCAGCTGTCTCATGCTGGGCTGGAGCTTTCCAGGCTTGGTCTCACCTAAAGGCTGGCACTCAAAATAGTGTCACTAGACCCCAAGCTGAACTGGAATAGGGGGAAGGTCGCCTCAGCCCCCTGGATAAATGCCAGCTACAGGACAGTGGGTGCACAGAGGGACCTGTGTGCGGCACCAAGCTCTCACGCCTGGGGAGGAAAAGGGAGGGGCCATGGAGAGCACACTTCCCCAGAGCAGCTAGCACTGCACAGCATAGGGTGCCAGGTACTGCACCTCCAGCAAGATTAGAAACAGTAAAGCTTCTCCCCAACCTCTTGTCAGAGATTGGGGTGGTACCCAAGTGTCAAGCAATCATCTCAGAATTGGGTCTCTAGGTCTTCCACTGAGGTCTCAGGGATGGAGTAGACATCTAGGCAGTATTGTATGGCAGCAGGAATCACGGAGATGTTTAACCCTTCCGGCTGGTGGATTTAGTGTTACGCCCACCAAAATCAACAGCCAGGCACTGAACTCCAACCTGCTAAATAATTTATCTGAGGCCAGTGACATAAGTAATACACTAGTCAGTAACAAAATCTCCTAGCCAGATCTGTTCCTCTCACCCTGGCTGAATTATACCGAGCCAATGGGATTGAATGGGGAGCAAATTGCATCAGGATTTGGCCTGAGATTTGTAAAATGCTGGATATTTTAGTGATGGAAGAGCTACAGCATGTTCCTCTCCAGCAACAATAGCTGAGTTACGTTCCTCTGAAGTGTATTCAGGGTTGAGTATTAATTGGGTTCCATGAATAATGTATTTGTATTAAACATACTTTAAATGACTTTAGTGGCGATTAAAGAGACTGGAGATGGGATTTTCAAAAGCACCTAAGAGATTTGGGAACACAGATCCCAACAACGTAGCTCCTAAATCCAGTAGGGATTTTGGAAAAGCCCACCCTCAGTTCTGCGGAAAAGGACCTAGAGGTGACAGTGGACGAGAAGCTGGATATGAGTCAGCAGTGTGCCCTTGTTGCCAAGAAGGCCAATGGCATTTTGGGATGTATAAGTAGGGGCATAGCGAGCAGATCGAGGGACGTGATCGCTCCCCTCTATTCGACATTGGTGAGGCCTCATCTGGAGTACTGTGTCCAGTTTTGGGCCCCACATTAAAAGAAGGATGTGGATAAATTGGAGAGAGTCCAGCGAAGGGCAACAAAAATGATTAGGGGTCTAGAACACATGACTTATGAGGAGAGGCTGAGGGAGCTGGGATTGTTTAGCCTGCAGAAGAGAAGAATGAGGCGGGATTTGATAGCTGCTTTCAACTACCTGAAAGGGGGTTCCAAAGAGGATGGCTCTAGACTGTTCTCAATGGTAGCAGATGACAGAATGAGGAGTAATGGTCTCAAGTTGCAATGGGGGAGGTTTAGATTGGATATTAGGAAAAACTTTTTCACTAAGAGGGTGGTGAAACACTGGAATGCGTTACCTAGGGAGGTGGTAGAATCTCCTTCCTTAGTGGTTTTTAAGGTCAGGCTTGACAAAGCACTGGCTGGGATGATTTAATCGGGGATCGGTCCTGCTTCGAGCAGGGGGTTGGACTAGATGACCTTCAGGGGTCCCTTCCAACCCTGATATTCTATGATTCTATGATTCTATGAAAGCACTGGAAACCAAATGCATCCATTTATCCATGGCTAGCTGAAGCAGTGCAAGTTTAACCACAATGCCTCAGCAATGCATCTCATCACTGTTCTGGAGAGAGCATCTCTATGGTTCATGGTTTGCTCCATATCCAGGACTGTTTAATCTTTGGTATTCACTTGCCCTCTCTGTGTTATCAGCCTCGCTAATCATGACAAAAGGTTTTTTAGAGGGATGCTTGCCGCCTTGGCACAGGGCCCAAGGCAGCCAATTCATTTTAGACAGGCTACTGAACAGCTTGTAGATAGTGACTGAAAGTCGTAACTATCGTCCCGAGGTAGATTTGATCCTGGGACATAGATCTGAAAAGCTCAATACCCAATTAACAACACCAGAACCATCTAGCTTCCACAGTCAATTAATACAAATATTTTTCAATTCCAATCGATTCTGTTTTGAGCAAAACACTATGCATGGTTATTACTAACATGATTTTCAGACGTTGATCTCCTTAGATGCAGCTGGGATTTGCATCCTAGAATTTAGTAACATGTGGCTGTCCATATTTCCAGATGAATGTTACACATTTGTTGCACACCTGCAGTGGATATGACCATGAGCCAGACCTTCAGCTGCTGTAAATCAAAGTAGCCTCATTAAAGTCTATTGCACCATGTTGATTTACACCAGCTGCAGGTCTGGCTTCATCCGTGTTTCAAATATTACTCTACTGCCTATCTCTTGTGATTGGTACACTGTGATAGCACACAAGAGATCATCTGTATTAAAAGCCGAAGTATATTTTCTATGGGTTAGAAAGGATATGTAATGAAATGAAATCTAGGCCTATGTAACCTAGAAGACACAGGTAGTTTTATCAGTACATTCTGTGAGGCATTGCTGGAGGAGTGTGAGTTTGCGGATATCTATCCAAAGCCACTGTGCCTCAGTTTATCTCTTTTATATAATCACACAGATACCACATTTCAGAGTTCAGAAATGAATCACACCTCCTGAGACCTCATCTGTTCATTTTGTGAGTCATCGAAGAGAACTCTCTTTCCTGAGCTTCCCTCTACCTCTGGCTTGACTCCCATCAAGTCAGTCAACTCCTGAAGTCCTTCACCACTGTGGAGAGTCTGCCAAGGGGCCTTTATTTCATGCAAGCAAGGAGCCACCACCAGCCCTTCCTCAGAACATGGTTATGGGAGACCCCACAGCCCTAGACTGGTCCTCCTCCCACATCCCTTGCCCACTGTGGGCTGGTTGCTTCCAATCTCCCTGCAGGCCTGGCTCTCAGGCACAGGATACGGCTGTCCAAGTCCCATCAGCTCAGAGAGAAAGCCAAGCACAGGTCAGAGCCAGGACCTGGATGCCTGAATGGCTCAGCTCACCCTGTGACAGGGAGAATGCCCTCAGCTATGCCTGTGCAATCGCTGCCTTTGTGGGGTTGCCCAGAGGTGAAGAAGGACAGACTATGGCCAATTGAATCCAACCAGAAGAGTCCACCCGCAGACAAAACACCTGCTGAATGGTCCTGATCCACAGTCACTGACGTCAATGACTGTCTCTCAAGCAATGGGGAGTCACTTCTACTCCATCCTCGTAAGCCAGCCCAACCATAAAACAGGACCACAAACCACTTTTCAGATCAAAGAAAGTGAGAGGCTGCTGGAGTCTCATCATGACCCCACACTCTAAAAACCTGACAGCCCCTTTGCCAAATTTGAAGCTGGCTTTGTTTATTTATTTATGTTAATTCCTTCCTTCCCCTGGAACCATGTAGTCAGGTTTGAGGCTCTGCCATTGGCCATTCCAATCCAGGACCCATTCAGCCTGAATTTGCCCCAGCGATCAAGTATAATTTTTGCAGTAGACAGTACTAAATGTGGGTTACACACTATTTTGTGCCCAACCGCAGCCCTGAATGCACAGCTCAATCACTTGTGAAAGTGTTTCTAGAAGGGGGTCCTTTCTGGATTAACAGAGTGGAGGGGTGTATAATACAAATTGATTCTTTTAGAGTGAATCAACAGTTAGGAAACATGCTAGAGCTATAGAACTAACCCCAAGGCTCCAACGAGTGAGTCACTTTCTTCTTTTGTTGTACTGCAAATGTTGTTCTTTATTGACGCTACTTGTTAATCCCGTTTTCCTTTCTTGTGCAGAGCTGAAAGATTAAATGGCATGTGTCATCACAAACAGCTTATTTAATGCAGTGAAATCCTTGAATCAGATGCTTATTGTGACAACCCCTTTCTCTGATGTCTGGCTGGGGTTGTTTAGGGAGGCAGGGTGGGGCTTCACTGGTATTTTAACCAGCTGAGCTAAACATGGAAGGAATGCAGGAGAGTCCTTGGTGTCCAGCAAAAGAATGAGAAGCAGGTACCTTTCCCAGCTGGCCCTAAAGCCAAGTGCTGTGTGCAGACCAAAGCTTGTCTCCTTCCTGGGTTTTGGCATTAATAAAATGAATAATATTAATAATAATACCTACCTTTTCCCTATCACTTGTCATTGGTAGACTGAAGGCCTTGCTGGAGCCCTAGGCATAACTATGAATGTGAACCAGAGTAAGCCAGGCCTTGGCAAAATAACACCACACTAGGTATTAGCTAACACCAAGTAAGCACATTCCTGACTGGAGAGGATGGTACAAGAACACCCAGAGGTCTCATGTAACTATGTAACCACATTCCCAAGAGATTGTACCGGAAAACACCAACCCCTCATAAGATAGGGATGGGATGACAGGATAATGGATGAGGATGTTTGGTTCGAACTAGCAGGTAAAAGGATAAGGGTGGTAACTAGGTGGGGGGGGTGGAGTGTAATACGTAACTTGTTTGTATCGATGTGTAAAAGGAGAAGTCATAGGAAGGGCATCTTTGGCTAGCCGAGGGGACAGCATCTTGCTGTGCTGACTGAGCTGGTATAATTGTCCCAGGCATACCTGTGATAGTGTACCTGTAACCACAGAACCAGAGCACTAGTACCGGGCTTCGTTGACAATAAACCCGACCGAGTACCTTCGCCACCGAACCGAGCCTGTGATCTTTCTTTATGAGTAATACTGAGGCCTGCAGAATGAACGTGCTGCACTTTCCAGGGGTGGCAGGTTTGTAGAAATTTTGGTAGTGCCCAGAACCCACCCCTCCCAAACTCTGCCCCTCACCTGCCCAAGGCTCTGGGAGGGAGTTTGGGTGGGGGAGGAGGTCTGGGGTGCAGGCCCTAGGCTGGGGCAGGGGATTGGGGTACAGGGTGCAGGCTCTGGGAAGGAGTTTGGGGATGAGAGGGGGTGTAGAGGGAGGGGGTGCAGGGGTGAGGGCTGTGGGGTGTGGCTGCAGATGAGGGGTTTGGGGTATGGGAGGGGCTCAGGCAAGAGTGGGGTGTAGGGGGCGAGGGCTCTGTCTGGGGCTGGGAATGAGGGGTTTGGGGTGGGGGAGGGGCTCAGGGTGAGAGTAGGAGTGTGGGGGGTGAGGGCTCTGTCTGGGGCTGGGGGGTTTGAGAGGCTCAGGGCTAGGGCAGAGGGTTGGAGTGCAGCGGGATGAGGGCTCTGGCTGGGATTGGGGATAAGGTGTTTGGGGTGTTGGAGGGGGCTCAGGGCTGGGGCAGAGGGTTAGGGTGCAGGGGGGTGAGGGCTCTGGTTGGGACTGGGGATAAGGTGTTTGTGGTGTTGGAGGGGCTCAGGGCTGGGCCAGAGGGTTGAGGGTTTGGTGGGGGCAGTGAAAACTCTGGCTGGGGTTGTGGGCTCTGGGGTGGGGCAGGGCTGGGGATGAGTTTGGGGTGCAGGCAGGCTGCTCCAGGACAGGGAACAGAGGGGAGGACTCCCCCCAGCCCTTTCTCTGCCGGCAGCAGCGAGCTCTGGGGGAGGAGCCCCCCTTTCTCACCCCCCCAGCAGCACACTCACCCCCACCACTGTCGCTGCATGTGCTCCTAGGGCCCCTCTCAGGTCCAGGAATCTCCCTCGCCTCCCCCGTGGTGGGTGCCGGGGGAGCTGCGTGCGCCTCTTCCCCTGCTGTTCCCCTGCCTGTAGCCTCACTGGGGGCGAGGGATGGGGCTGCCCCTTGCCCAGCCTGGGGCAGGAGCGGTGACTACGGGCGGGGGGGCCCCCTGTGCTGGAGGAGGATCCTGCTGGAAAAGGGAAGGGTGTGAGGTGGAAGGGCAGGCTCAGAGTCAGTCTGCCCTGGCAGTGGAAATGGGGGGCACTAGGACCCTGCGGCAGCACTTGCTGCGGGGAGGCAGCATGGAGTTGCAGGGCCCAGGCAGAGGCAGGGATGCTCTGCTCCAGGGGCGGGGGGGGGGGGGGGGGGGGGCTGGGGGCAGCAAGAGGGGGCTGGGGGACACTCGACTGCTCAGGTTCCAACCCCAGGGGTGGGAGAGACAGGCTGGGACAGGCACGAAGGCACTATCTAAGGCACTGACCACACCTTATCTCCGGGGGAGTGGAAGGAAGGCTCCCCCTTTGCTTTAACTTTTCACTGGGCAGAGGCAAGTTCAGATTTTTAGATTTTTTTCTAACACTTACGCTGCTTGTTAACAGTTTTCTCTTCATTCACCCGGAAGAGTGGGAGGTCACCAGTCACTTGCCCTCTGTCTGCTGGGTCTGAGTGCCACGTAGTTGCATAGAGGTTTCCAACCAGTTAAAAAAAAAAGCAGCAGCATCCCCATCACGTTATGGTTACTAATACTGTCTGCCAGGCCAGGAAATAATGCCAGAGACCAAGATTTTCCAAAGGGACTACTAGTGAGTTGGTGTCCTGTTTCATGGGTGATTTGCAACTCCTTAGACAGGCCTGAATTTCAGAGAGGTCTTTCTGAAACTCAGACCTTGTCAAGCTGGCAGGGTGGGCACTAGGGCCAATCAGAGGGGGGCCTAGGAGGGCCTTTGTCCTGGGCCTCAAGCTCAAAGGGGGGCCTCAAATTTAGACACTTGTTAATTTTTGGCATTTGATAAGTTTTGTTTTTATAAGCATCTCTATTGGACTAAAATGTGACACACTTTCTCATCTTAGAGCTGCAAATTTAAGCAAATAAGAGATGTGATTTGGTAAAAGACATAATTTTTTTGTTAACTGATATAGATTTTGTCATATTAAAGAGTTAAAAATGTTCATACATATTAATAAAAATATATCGGTTCTGGTGGCACAAGATTAGACCGTGATGAACGTGTCCTTTCAGATCAGCGGATTATATAAACAAACCACTACTAGTGGCTGGTGCTGGATTAATTGAATGTTGAAAGGTAGAGAATTGTTACATTTTAGTGCCTTATTTTGTTTTTATGTATCATCATTTTTAATTTTTATTATGGCAGGGGGTCTGAAAAGTTGGAAGTGGCCTGGGCCTCTCTGTACCTCAGAGGACTGGGGGCACCCAGAGGACCAGTACTCAATCCAAGTTTTGTTCAGCTTCTGTCGAGTACTCTTGTGGGTATGTCTACGCTGGAGGC
Source organism: Lepidochelys kempii (assembly GCF_965140285.1). Classification (NCBI taxonomy): domain Eukaryota; kingdom Metazoa; phylum Chordata; order Testudines; family Cheloniidae; genus Lepidochelys; species Lepidochelys kempii. The sequence continues at coordinate 72,100,075 of NC_136390.1, read as the reverse complement.
GGAGGTGTAATTTCTAGCTCTGGTAGACATACCCGGGCTCGTGTTTATAGAACTAATATGCTAAAAGTATCAGCGTAGCCGCAGTGGTGCAAGGGATAGTGCAGGTGAGCTGCCCCAAGTACGTGCCAAGGGTCCCAGGCAGGATTGTGGCTGGGATGGCTAGTCATTCCTGCCACCCCGCCACTGTTGCTACACTGCTATTTTTAGCAGGCTAGTTCAATGAAAGCTAGCACAGGTAAAGCTACCCAAGCTGGAAATGATGCCACCAGTTTCCATGTAGACGGACCATCAGTCTCAAAAGTAAATTGTCACCGGAATGCTCTGACATCTGGATATCTGTAAATAGTTACTAGACACGGTGCTGGGAAGTGGTACTCAGGAATAGTTAGCATAGTTCCTGAGGTTGTAGGAGTGCTTAAAGTCGTGAAGAGCAGCACAAAGGAAGCCCTCTGCAGCGCACAACAGCATCTATTCTCAATCTAGATTTTTGACTTATATGGAGCAAATGACTCCTGTGAATCCCTCAGTCTGAAAGGTCTCGCCCTGCAGAGAGCTGGAAGACGAAGGATTCAGCGGAGGCAAAAAGAGGAGCAAATGCTTCCATGTTTTCCTAGAAGCAAGGGGCATTGCAGAGAAGTGTGAGGATGGGTTTATCTCCCAAGCTGTTGTGTGTGGCTATTCTTACCGCACCGGTCTAAAAGAGGAAAAAGGGTTTAGAAACTAATGTTTGTTCCAGAAAACCCTGTATTTGGAACCTGCACTACTTGGTCTTTTCCCTTTAAAATTCACACTGTTCTTTGAAGGCTTTGCCCCTCTGAGTCACACTGTCACTGTGCAGTAATGCATACAATACAGCAGACATTTACTCTACACTCTTTTCAGTGTACAAGAAGGATAATTCTCTCCGCTTTCATCCCTGTCCTGGGAAGCTCTGCTTTCCCAGCAAGACTGCTAATTCAGGAGTCACGCTGGCTTAGCCCTGCATAGAGGCCACCTTGTGTGCACCAGATTACAAATAGCTCTTCACTATGGATCAAGAGCAGTGTGAGACAAAGCTGATAACATCAAGACAGCAACCCCCATTGGACACATCTATGGACTGTTCTGTTTATTTTGCGTGATTATTTCCATAAAGAAATGACATTTGTAAGCCCTTTGGTTTCAAGCAGGGTTAATGGCACAATTAGTAGTTTCTGAGAGTGTGTCTAATTCCAGAGTCTTTTCTCCAGCTGTGCACAGCAGACTGTTAATGAGAAGTGGGTTTTCCTCCCCCACAATCTTGGTTTAGCTTTGTTTTTTGATTCACCAGCAACTTTATGGTAGAAAAGAACAGAATTAAATGATCATTGGATGTTGCTTCTTTGGGAGCTGTATCCAAGAGGTACCCACATCCTGTCATTGTCCACTGCTAAGATGGTATTTTCCTCATAATGGCTCAGCATTCGATAGGGAAGAAAGACATGTCAGAGGGAGGTCTGCCTGTGGTAGGGAGAAAACCGAACGTGTCACTGTAGGAACTGCAGGCCATCTATTCCATCAGCACCAGATCCGCTAATTTATATCACATGCATGCCATGCAGATGCAACAGTCTGCACCCCCCCACCCACAAGCTGAAACAGACAAATCCTGTCCTGCACATTCCACAAAGAGCATCAAGTGGTTACCACCATAGCGAGCAGGCAGGCACGGAAAGATGTTGCCTTCAACTGGGGATGAACAGTGACTGCAGGCTCAGGCTCAGGGATACAACCCCCTTATTGTTTGGGTTTTGTTCACATATAGGTCACCATTAGTACTGGGCTTGTAATGGTGAATAGAGCTGGGAGAGTGTGATGGGGTGTCCACCCCACACAAGGTAGAGCAGGTTAAATTAGGTTAATTAATCTGGTAGGCTGTACCTGGGGGTGGGCCAGAGCTTGAAAGGCTGATGGAGCCCAGTAGGGCAGAGGCAGGCTGAGCTTGTACAAAGCCAGCAAGCTCAGAACAGAAGGTGGTGGCAGGGGAAGCAGTCTGCAGTCACTCCCTGGAAGAAGGGAGATGTGTTTAAGGCTATGGTGTTCAGCAGTCTCCCTGAGAGGGAAGGCGTTTGGGCTGGTAAATCCAGAGGGGTGACAGAGTGGAAGATAAAGCAGAGAAGTAGGAAGGGGTCTAGGGAAATAGCAACAGGGTTGAAGAGCAAGCAGACCGTGGTTGCTTGACTTAGGGTCCCTGGACTGGAACCCAGAGGGAGGGCTGAGATTGTGGCACTGGGCCTGGCCTTGTATTGGAAGACTGTCTGGAGCACATGAGGACAGCTGACCCAGCAGGACTTTAATACCTCGGAAGGGGAAGACTGCATAATGACCTGGCCAGAGGGCCATGTCACAAAGAGCAGCGTGCAGAGCCTCGGAGAGCAAGTGGGGCCACAGCAAGAGTGAGATGATGGAAGGGAGCATCAGACCTGGATGGAGCTAATCTCCAGAGCAGCCAAAAGCAGCAGTGAGTGAACCTAGTGACTGTCGGAAACTGTCTTCCCTTTCCCATCCAGCAAAATTTGTCAAGGTATCAAAAAGTTTTCCCAACCCAAATTGGAATAAAAAGTAAAAATCTCAAACTTTTGAACTAAAAATATGAACAAAAGTTGGTGTAGATCAATTGAAATATTTTCTTAATTTCAAAATGTTTAGTTTTGACTTTGCATTAAAACTGTTACTATAGTTAGCTTAAGCTTCAAAATGAAAAGTAGTTTTGAATTGGAAAAGCAGAATTTTTCATTTTGAAATTGTTGAGATGCTTCATTTTGACAATTTCAAAACATTTTCAAAAAAAGTTGAAAAATGTCAAAATTAATTCATCCCTGCAAAAAGTTTTCCGACGAATCAATGTTTTCCAATGAAAAAACGTTTTGTCAAACTCCTGACCAGCTTTTGCAGTGAAAACTTCATATTAATTGTTCAGGAAATTCAAGACCACAGTTGAGTTAAATTTGATTTTTTACGTTAATGATAACTTGCATGAGTAAAGTTCAGGTTGTACAAATGGTATACAAAATTAATGACACATGGCACCCAATGTTTGTTTCATGAACAATTTCACAATGGAAACTTTTGCATTTCAAGTAAAACTTTTCATTTGAAAAAAATCCAAAAGGAAATTGTTTGATACAGTTAGTTTTGCCAGGAAAAACTATTCTTTTGCCCAAACTGGAAAAAGAAGAGGAAGGGGAGCAATTCAATAAGGAACATGTCCCCTTGTCAGCGAAAACAAATTTTAAAATTTCTTAAAGAATGTAAAACTCCAAGCAAATTGATATTTTCAAAAATTTCTATTTTAATCAAAAAGGTATTTCTCAGCAAAGAGTTTTTTGATGGAGAATTTTCAGCAAGCTGTAATATGTGTTTTCTCTCCTAGGATTCCATATTGTTTGATGTTCACATTAGAGGACTTCAAAGCTAGCCGAAGGAACAAAATTTAGGAAGAGAAGAGAGCAGGCTTCAAACTAATAGAATTAAATGGACTATTAGCCATATCTACATTAAAAAACCCTCAGAAAAACCCAATTAGAATTCCCTTGCGCGATATACTACATTAGATGTGGTCCATTATCACCGTACATGACTGTAAAAAAAATGACATCGTGGGGTTGACGTCTATAATTAGTATATTAGTCTCTGTCAAGAGCTTCACAGACATTAAAAGACCATGGAGAAGAATGCAGCACTAGCCCATCCCCCTGCCAGCGTAGGATTATTCATAGAATCATAAAATATCAGGGTTGGAAGGGACCTCAGGAGGTCAACCCCTTGCTCAAAGCAGGACCGATCCCCGATTAAATCATCCCAGCCAGGGCTTTGTCAAGCCTGACCTTAAAAACTTCTAAGGAAGGAGATTCCACCACCTCCCTAGGTAACACATTCCAGTGTTTCACAACCGTCCTAGTGAAAAAGCTTTTCCTAATATCCAACCTAAACCTCCCCCACGGCAACTTGAGACCATTACTCCTTGTTTTGTCATCTGCTACCACTGAGAACGGTCTAGATCCATCCTCTTTGGAACCCCCATTCAGGTAGTTGAAAGCAGCTATCAAATCCCCCCTCATTCTTCTCTTCCGCAGACTAAACATCCCCAGTTCCCTCAGCCTTTCCCCATAACTCATGTGTTCCAGTCCCCTAATCATTTTTGTTGCCCTCCGCTGGACTCTCTCCAATTTTTCCACATCCTTCTTGTAGTGTGGGGCCCAAAACTGGACACAGTACTCCAGATGAGGCCTCACCAATGTCGAATAGAGGGGAATGATCACGTCCCTCGATCTGCTGGCAATGCCCCTACTTATACATCCCAAAATGCCATTGGCCTTCTTGACAACAAGGGCACACTGTTGACTCATATCCAGCTTCTTGTCCACTGTAACCCCTAGGTCCTTTTCTGCAGAACTGCTGCCGAGCCATTCGGTCCCTAGTCTGTAGCAGTGCATTGGATTCTTCCGTCCTAAGTGCAGGACTCTGCACTTGTCCTTGTTGAACCTCATCAGATTTCTTTTGGCCCAATCCTCCAATTTGTCTAGGTCCCTCTGTATCGTATCCCTACCCTCCAGCGTATCTACCTCTCCTCCCAGTTTAGTGTCATCTGCAAACTTGCTGAGGGTGCAATCCACGCCATCCTCCAGATCATTTATGAAGACATTGAACAAAACCGGCCTCAGGACTGACCCTTGGGGCACTCCACTTGATACCGGCTGCCAACTAGACATGGAGCCATTGATCATTACCCCTTGAGCCCGACAATCTAGCCAGCTTTCTATCCACCTTATAGTGCATTCATCCAGCCCATACTTCTTTAACTTGCTGGCAAGAATACTGTGGGAGACAGTGTCAAAAGCTTTGCTAAAGTCAAGGAACAATTCACTACAGTGTGTTTCCTAGTATGGGGTCTGTCATGGGGTGCTCTACTTGCGGCTTCATGGATGGGCTCTCCAGCCAAGCCATTGTAGTTCTCTGGAAGGGTGCATGTATCCAAGTCTCTCAGGACCCACTGTCCCATTTTCACACTTAATAGGATCACTTCCACAGTGGCTGGTAGGGCAACCCAGACCCGTCCTCTATACTGGGTTTCAGCCCAGGGACCCTACAACAAGGAGTCAAGGTCTGCACAGTCCTACCCCTTGCTGCTGTATCCCTGGCTGGACTACTTGCTACCTTGCCTTCTCTCAGCCTGAGAGGGACAGCAGGCTCTCTCTCTCTCTCAGCTGGTGGACTTTATACAGGCTCCTCCTGTTCCTGTACATCTGAGCTTTGTCTCTAATTAGTCCTCCTCCTTCCCTGGCTCCTCCTCCAAGTGCAACCTAGGTAGTTAACTGCCTTAAGCCCTTCAGGCCTTGTGTCGGGTGGACACCCCATCACAGTGTCCAGCTCAGTTTTCCTTTGGGCTCCCAACCTCCTCAGTTTATCGTATGTACCTGTTCTCTCGTCTTATACTTTGACTGTAAGCTTTTTGTGGCTGGGACCATCTCTCATTCTGAATATACTGGACCTCGCATAGCAGTGTCCCAACACCTCATTGGAGTCTCTTACGACTACAGTAGCCACTAAAGTCTCCAGCAAAGGGGTATCCACCTCATTTGCAAGATCAGTTCAGTTTTGATTGATTTCCCCTTGCACTGCCCCAGCACTCACCCTGCAGGGTACAGCTGGAATGCCTTACAGCCTAGCAATCCTGGGTCAGTGGCTGGTGTAACTTAGAACAGCCCTGAGTTGCTGGCCGCCCCTAGGATGGAGTGGAAGGAAGGAGGGAGTGGTGGAAGAGTGGCATAACACCAATTTCTGCCCCTCTCGTTGGATTCTATATGGAGTGCAGCTAAGCTGGAAACAAGCATTTGGCCCTGTTTGTCTGTTGCCTCCACTGCCCAATCCCTGTCCCCCTGTGTGGAATTCCTTCAGGGCTTAGTGCTTGGTTCCCTCCTCTTCCTTCTACACCTTCTCTTACCTACTTAGATGGCTTAGCTACCACCTCTGCCTATGCTTCAGGTCTACCTCAGTCCCAGGCAACACTACAGAGCATGCTGGGAGCAGAGGGAGGAGGTGCTGATTTTCTTACAAATTTACAAACTGGAAGGAACCTCAAGAGTTCTTCTAGTCCAGTCCCCTGCACTCATGGCAGGACTAAGTGTTATCTAGACCATCCCTGACAGGTGTTTGTCCAACCTGCTCTTAAAAATCCCCAATGATGGAGATTCCACAACCTCCCTAGGCAATTTATTCCTGTGCTTAACCACCCTGACAGTTAGGAAGTTTTTTCTTAATGTCCAACCTAAACCTCTCTTGCTGTAATTTAAGCCCATTGCTTCTTGCTTCCTCAGAGGTTAAGAAGAGCCGTTTTTCTCCCTCCTCCTTGTAACAACCTTTTATGTACTTGAAAATTGTTATCATGTCCCCCCTCAGTCTTCTCTTCTCCAGACTAAACAAACCCAGTTTTTTCAATCTTCCCTCATAGGTCATGTTTTCTAGACCTTTAATCATTGTTGTTGCCCTTCTCTGGACTTTCTCCAATTTATCCACATCCTTCCTGAAATGTGTCGCCCAGAACTGGGCACAATACTTCAGTTGAGGCCTAATCAGTGCAGAGTAGAGCGGAAGAATTACTTCTTGTGTCTTGCTTACAATACTCCTGCTAATACATCCCAGAATGATGTTTGCTTTTGGGTTTCACAAGATCCCAGAGCATCAAATGAAAAACAAGAGACACAAATCCAGGGGAATGCGGTCTGCTGATTTAGGTTGGCAAAACCCTTGCTAACCAAAGTGGCAATGGTTTGACACAGGCCTAGACATGAGTGAGGTTTTGCTATAATCATTTACAAGTCCAGACAAAGGTACTCTAACTGCAAGCTGCCATCTAAACACTAGTTCCAGAGACTGTCTGGAAGGGCACTGCACTAGCAGCCATAGTTGGAAGTATTTGGTTTACACAGGAGAGAATTCCCATACAGGCACCAAAACAACATGGACCCTGGCAACCCTTTTAGTAGGTGCAACACTCAGTGCCCCCAGTCCCAAGCTGGCACCAGCGGCTGGTGCGGTAATAGGAGGACTCATGTCTGTGGACTCACTGCTGGTGCGCTGCCTTGTGGCTGGCTTGTGTAGCAAGCTTTCCTTTTCTGGCTCCCCCAACTGGAAACCGCTTTGGGCCTGTGGTATTCTGCTCCTTTCTTGTGACTCGTCCCTTCAGCTGGATCACATAAGGTCCCTCCCCTTTAGTGGTATCAATAGCCCAGTGGCTTCAGGCCAGGTCTGCAGCCCAATAGAGACGTGAGCCTTTTCAAGCCCTTATCCCAGGACTTCTGCACTACCTGTACCCATGAAGTGGTAAGGGAATCCACCTGGCCCAGGGCCCCTGTAGTAAGACACAATTAAGGACTGCCTGCTTTCTCCCTTAGCTGCTTCTATCAGCAATGTGCTCAAGGCCTTTCCACCAGCACCTTGGTGGGCACACTCCTTTGCAGACCCCAAAAGGAAAGCCCCTGTAGTCACAAAGAACAAAATATATGTAAGAGTCCTAGGCCAGGACCACCTGCCCCTAGGTAGGCTCTGGTGTCAAGGAAGTTCCCACCCCCAGCCAGGCTGCCTTTCATGGGCTTTGAAGGAGAGGCTCTCTCGTCCTCCTTGTCAGCCACTACCGAGCTGGGCTTTCCCCCTCTTAATCCCTCCCCTTCAGCCTGGCACCTCTTAAAAGCGAAGCAAGATGGGTTAATTGAACTACCAGGCTCTCCCTAACTGCCCCTCCCACCTTCTGCAGGGTTTGTACATCCCATCGCAATGTTCCACACCCTAATTAAAATAGATAACAGCAACTGTAAGCGCCCCCCCTCCTTGTTGTAGTATCCAAGCACTTAGCCATCTTTAACCTGTCTATCCTTGCAGCACCCCTGTGAGGTAGGGCAGTGTTGTCATCCCGGTGTGTTACACAGAGGGAACTGAGGCAGGGATATTAAGTGACCAGGGTCATGTATGAAGTTTTTGGCAAAGCAGAAACCTGAACTCAGATCTCCAAAGTTCCAGCCTAGAGCCCCAACTCCTGGGCGATCCTTTCTCTCTCCTGGTAGTGTTGTGCCCCCAGAGCAGGAGCAACGGGGCTGTGAATGCACCAGTGCAAAAGAAACCAGAACACAGCCAATTATCAGCAAAATACTCAGACAGCTTATACTTGGCCAACAATTCTCATTATGTCTACAGGCAAAGTAGAACCCAGCTGGCTTTTCCTCGGAGCACTAACAGTAACTTGTTTTTGACATACAAGTAAGGAGCTAAGAGTCAGCAGGCACACACAGAGAGCAGCAGCTATCTGGCAAGAACAGCATGTTCACACTCCCTTGTCTGACTGGTCCTAAAGGCAAATTTCCGGGTCAGCTCCTCATCTTTGCCACTCTAAATGCAGGCGCGTGGTTCTGGGTGAGAGCAATCTCTTGCCTTCGCAGCTTACAGCAGTTCTGCACTGCAAATTTTAGCATGTGAAACAGCAAAGGTGAGAACAAAGCGACACTCAAAGATCAACTGCTAACGGCAGAGGGTGGAAGGATGGTCTTGAGGTTCTGGAATGAAAAAGAATGAGGTTCAATTCCCAACTGATGCCACAGACTTCCTGTGTAACCCTAAGCAAGTCACTTAGGCTCAGATCCACAAAGGTATGTAGGTACCTAACTCCCACTGGTTTATTTAGGTGACTAACTCCCATTGAAATACCTTTGATGATCTGGACCTTCATTTCCATGTGCCTCCGATCCCTAACTGTAAAATAGAGAGATTCATCTTTTCTTTGTGTTCTTTATTTAGATTGCCAGCTCTTCAAAGCTGGGACTGTTTCTTCCTATGTGTCTGCACAGCATCTAGCACCATTGAGCCCTGAGCTGAGCCCGGGGCCCTACATACTGCTATGATCTAAACAAGTAATAATTACAGGCTTTCCACCAAGCATGCATGGAGCAGCAGCCCTTGGCAGATGTATCCTAGCAAGTCCTGAGATGCACTTAATAAACTTTGGGGAATAAACTTTGGGGAAAGTGACAGACAAGTTTATGAGAAACAGCTGAGTTCTGCTAGGGAGAAACAAACCGACATCAGCCATGTAGCGTCTCAACAGGAGGTGTGCAAAGAGGCTCCAAGATTGTTCATTCCTGTCTTGTTTTGTTTCTCTTAAAGAATGAGCATGCAGAGACAGCAATAACAGGAGACAGTCCGATCTCCCCATTTCATGTCACTTTAACAAAGCTCTCTGCAGGCTTCTGGACATCAACCGTGGGCATGTGGAACTGGGACTTTCCTCTCAGAGGACACAATTTAGAAACCAAGGGCCTGATTCTCAGCTACTTCATTCCTGCTGTTGGCATAGAAAGAGAGCTGGAGAGAAGGCAGTTTTCAGCGACTTCTGGGATCCTCGTATTCTGCCAAATCCTGGTATAATTTAGAGGGGCTTGTTCAAACGTATGCTCTGTTTCTCCTCCCTGAAATGGGCCCTGGGAAGTGCAGAGTACACACCAGCTCCCTGATGAATAAGGGTTGCAGAATCTGGCTGTAAATAAACACAAATGTCTTTAAGGGAACGTGGAGTATAATATGTCTGCAAGCCCACAATTAGCGGCTTCGCTAATTAACATAATCTAACAGCAATAGCAACTTTCTTCCATTGTAATTATACCTGTTTTTACCATAAAAGTGGCCTTGAAGCTCAGCTGCAAAAATTGTGCACTGTTAGGACTTAGTGCTTCCTGTCAGGCACTTGCAAAGCCTGAAGCCAGTAAGTCATGTCTGTCTGCGTTAATAACAGCTTGCGGTTTTTTTTCTTGTGAGGGCTTGCTGCACACGCCCAAAAGGAATCCAGAAAACTTCCCTTTTCTTTCTTTCTTTCTTTCTTTCTTTCTTTCTTTCTTTCTTTCTTTCTTTCTTTCTTTCTTTCTTTCTTTCTTTCTTTCTTTCTTTCTTTCTTTCTTTCTTTCTTCCTTAATTGTGACTAATAAGGTTTTTCACCCACTCATTTCCTGCTGTTGTACCATGCAGCTCTATTATCTGTCTATTAGCAGGTAGCACACATGTGCTTTACGGACAGCTTATCACCCTTGTTGCACATTTATTCCAGTGCTTAATCACCCTGACAATTAGGAAGTTTTTCCTAATGTCCAACCTAAACCTCCCTTGCTGTTTCTGAAGCTTTTCTGTTGCAAAATTGCCACCCTTAAGTCTTTTACTGAGTGGCCAGAGAGTGTTCTCCTACCGGTTTTTGAATGTTATGATTCCTGATGTCAGATTTGTGTCATTTATTCTTTTGCGTAGTCTCTGTCCGATTTGGCCAATGTACATGGCAGAGGGGCATTGCTATTACCTACATGCTTCCAGCTTAAGAGTGGCAATTTTGCAACATAAAAGCTTCAAAAACAGACTCCAACGAGGAACTGCTGAGCTTGAATTAATATGCAAACTAGATACCATTAACTTGGGTTTGAATAGAGACTGGGAGTGGCTGCGTCATTACACATATTGAATCTATTTCCCTAAGTTAAGTATCCTCACATTTTCTTGTCAACTGTCTAAATGGGCCATCTTGATTATCACTACAAAAGTTTTTTTCTCCTGCTGATAATAGCTCGTTTTAATTAATTAGCCTCTTATAGTTTGTATGGCAACTTCCACCTTCTCTGTATGTATATATATATCTATCTAGTTACTATATGTTCCATTCTATGCACCTGATGAAGTGGGCTGTAGCCCACGAAAGCTTATGTGCTAATAAATTTGTTAGTCTCTAAGGTGCCACAAGTACTCCTGTTCTTTTTGCTTATATTTTATTTCTTTTGGTAACTAACTTTTTGCCTATCACTTATAATCTCTTAATATCTATTTTTGTAAATAATAATAAACTTGGAGGGGTTTGCTGCTTGTCACTAGCAAAGCATTGTGAGAGACAGCCCAAGCTGGAGCGTTAAGTGGGGACAGTGGTCCCACAATCTCAGGCTGCACCCCGGGGATCACGTCACAGAAGGGTCACTCCATCCCCTCCCCCAGCCTGCTGTCTTGTCATGCTGTGTCTGTACAGCGTGAATATATTGCTGGCAGTTAAGAATCTAAGTACTGTCATACTGAAGCCCTTTATAAAATTGGCTACCTTCCAGTCATCAGGTACAGAGGCTTGTTTCAGCAATCAGTTACACACTACACTTAGTAGTTTTGCAATTTCAGAGTAAGAGGCCTGGATCTCCAAATTTTTGGAGGCCCCTCTGGCCCAGTTTCTAGGCTGGTGCTAAATTGGCCATAGTCAACGGAGGGATCAGGCCAACTTCCAGCAGCTGCCTTCTGGTCCTTGATGGCCCACCATGAAGGAACTTCCGCCTGTCTTGGCTCCCTGGGCCCCAGCCAGGGCAGCACACCATTCTGCCACTGCACCAGCCTTGGTTTACAAATGCTCATTGTTTAGATGTTGATTGCTATCTTCATTAGACAAAAGAGAACACCATAAATATATTGTGCGGGTGGATGTGCCATGTGTAGCTGCAGTGTCTTCATACGTAAACACATGCAATATTGAGGGCTAGAATGTGGTGCTTTTGACATACACCTGGGCAGGAGTAGATCCTGGAGACAAGGGTGGGGGCTTATGAAGGTACAACCTCTCACTGCAAGAGGAGATGGAGCTGAAGTCACCACGGTGCCTTTTCCCACCTGCTTTTCAGAATCTTGCTCGAATAGAAGTGAGCAGTCCCCAGTGCATGGGGCAAACAGAAGAGGGGAGGCAGCTTCTCTAACAAAGTGTCACCCAGAACTAGCCTTCCCATATTGTAAATACACAGGATCTAATGGTTAGATGAATCTCAAATTACAAACCAACATGTATTTAATAGTTTTTCTGTGATCTCAACACTATATTCTCTTTATATTTATGTTGACATAGAATCATAGAATCATAGAATATCAGGGTTGGAAGGGACCCCAGAAGGTCATCTAGTCCAACCCCCTGCTCAAAGCAGGACCAATTCCCAGTTAAATCATCCCAGCCAGGGCTTTGTCAAGCCTGACCTTAAAAACCTCTAAGGAAGGAGATTCTACCACCTCCCTAGGTAACGCATTCCAGTGTTTCACCACCCTCTTAGTGAAAAAGTTTTTCCTAATATCCAATCTAAACCTCCCCCACTGCAACTTGAGACCATTACTCCTCGTTCTGTCATCTGCTACCATTGAGAACAGTCTAGAGCCATCCTCTTTGGAACCCCCTTTCAGGTAGTTGAAAGCAGCTATCAAATCCCCCCTCATTCTTCTCTTCTGCAGGCTAAACAATCCCAGCTCCCTCAGCCTCTCCTCATAACTCTTTGTTCCAGTCCCCTAATCATTTTTGTTGCCCTTCGCTGGACTCTCTCCAATTTATCCACATCCTTCTTGAAGTGTGGGGCCCAAAACTGGACACAGTACTCCAGATGAGGCCTCACCAATGTCGAATAGAGGGGAACGATCACGTCCCTCGATCTGCTCGCTATGCCCCTACTTATACATCCCAAAATGCCATTGGCCTTCTTGGCAACAAGGGCACACTGCTGACTCATATCCAGCTTCTCGTCCACTGTCACCCCTAGGTCCTTTTCCGCAGAACTGCTGCCTAGCCATTCGGTCCCTAGTCTGTAGCTGTGCATTGGGTTCTTCCGTCCTAAGTGCAGGACCCTGCACTTATCCTTATTGAACCTCATCAGATTCCTTTTGGCCCAATCTTCCAATTGGTCTAGGTCCTTCTGTATCCTATCCCTCCCCTCCAGCGTATCTACCACTCCTCCCAGTTTAGTATCATCTGCAAATTTGCTGAGAGTGCAATCCACACCATCCTCCAGATCATTTATGAAGATATTGAATAAAACCGGCCCCAGGACCGACCCTTGGGGCACTCCACTTGATACCGGCTGCCAACTAGACATGGAGCCATTGATCACTACCCGTTGAGCCCGACAATCTAGCCAGCTTTCTACCCATCTTATAGTGCATTCATCCAGTCCATACTTCCTTAACTTGGTGACAAGAATACTATGGGAGACCGTGTCAAAAGCTTTGCTAAAGTCAAGAAACAATACATCCACTGCTTTCCCTTCATCCACAGAACCAGTAATCTCATCATAAAAGGTGATTAGATTAGTCAGGCATGACCTTCCCTTGGTGAATCCATGCTGGCTGTTCCTGATCACTTTCCTCTCATGCAAGTGCTTCAGGATTGATTCTTTGAGGACCTGCTCCATGATTTTTCCAGGAACTGAAATGTATATATGTATATATGTATACATGTATATATGTGTATATATATGTATATATGTATATATATGTTTCATATGTTCACATGTATATATGTGTTTCATATGCAACCTAACGGAACAAGTCTCTCAGGCCAGCTGTACACTTGGAAATTAAGTCAGTATAACTACGTTGCTCGGGGGTGTGAAATACCCACACCACTGAGCAATGCAGTTAAAGCAACCTAGCCCCCAGTATAGACAGTGGTGAGTCACCAGGAGAATTCTCCCATCAACCTAGCTACCACCTCTTGGGGAGGTGGAGTACCTACGCCAATGGGAGAACCCTTGCTGTCAGCATAAATATGTCTTCACCAAAGCACTGCAGCGGCACAGCTGCACCGTTTTAAGTATAGTCCTGCCCTATCAAACGTACGGCAAATATTTTTCCCCTACACGTTGTCTTTAAGGCAATCTGTAGCCGTGCATGCTCAAACATTTCTGGCTGATCTTTAACCAGAGGCCCGGAGGGGCAATCAATCATTTCCAGAGGTCCTACTTGACATGGGCTTCGCCAGACGCCTCTTTGTTTACATCATGAACAATGTAGCAGACTGAAGAAAGGACCTTGGTCTCCTCTAGGTATAAATACAACCTTTGGGCTATATCTCTTGCTTCTGACACACAATGGAAATTTCTGCTGGGAATAAGCAGAACGTGGGGACCTGGCAAGCTGGGTTCCAGCCTGGAGTCTGTAATTTTGTATTGGGGAGGAGATGTTAATTTGGCTGCTTTTTTTTTCATGCCAAAAAAAAAAAAAAAAAAAGGAAAAGAGAGGCCTGTAAGCAGTTTTAATTAAAGCACACAGACAAGCCACAGCTTTCTCCTCAGTGGATTTTTTTAAACCTTTCCTATGGGATTCCTTGAGCTGTGACATCTAGCTGAGATGCTGCCTCCAAGCAGCTGATGCAGCCTGTCAGCTCAGCACTGTTTGTTATTTTAAGAAGGAAATCCATAAATCAGGGTCTCCTTCAAGCCAGCTAAAACCCTACCGGCTGTAAGTATTATTGCATTGGCCTTCATGTTAGTGTGAAACAGCTGCAGGTGCCTTGGGAGTCGAGATGCACAGGAAGGTCTACAGTGCTGGATCCAGGTCAATAAAACAAGCTCTTCTGTCATTCAGTTCCACCTTCTTGTCATAAATATAAAGGGAAGGGTAAACACCTTTAAAATCCCTCCTGGCCAGAGGAAAAACCCTTTCACCTGTAAAGGGTTAAGAAGCTAGGATAACCTCGCTGGCACCTGACCAAAATGACCAATGAGGAGACAAGATACTTTCAAAAGCTGGGGGAAGGGAGAAACAAAGTCTCTCTCTCTGTCTGTGTGATGCTTTTGCCGGGAACAGAAAGGAATGGAGTCTTAGAACTTAGTAAATAATCTAGCTAGATATGCGTTAGATTCTGATTCCTTTAAATGGCTGAGAAAATAAGCTGTGCTGAATGGAATGGATATTCCTGTTTTTGTGTCTTTTTGTAACTTAAGGTTTTGCCTAGAGGGATTCTCTATGTTTTGAATCTAATTACCCTGTAAGGTATTTACCATCCTGATTTTATAGAGGTGATTCTTTTTACTTTTTCTTCTATTAAAATTCTTCTTTTAAGAAACTGAATGTTTTTTCATTGTTCTTAAGATCCAAGGGTTTGGGTCTGTGGTCACCTATGCAAATTGGTGAGGATTTTTATCAAACCTTCCCCAGGAAAGGGGGTGTAACGTTTGGGAGGATTTTGGGGGGAAAGAAGTTTCCAAATGGACTCTTTCCTAGTAATATACCAGTTAGACGTTTGGTGGTGGCAGCGAAAGTCCAAGGGCAAAAGGTAAAATAGTTTGTACCTTGGGGAAGTTTTAACCAAAGCTGGTAAGAGTAAGCTTAGGAGGTTTTCATGCAGGTCCCCACATCTGCACCCTAGAGTTCAGAGTGGGGAAGGAACCTTGACACCCCTAAAGCAGCAGGTTCTCAACTGCTTCTGAGCATGAGCCACTGAATAATATTAATATCTAGGTCTATATAGCACTTGCACTTTCCACAGTATCATTATCCCTATGTCACAGATGAGGTGAAGTGACTTGCCAAAGGACGTGGAGTGTGGAACAGAAGCCAGCTCTCCTAATGCCCTATTCACTAGACTAAACTGCTTCCCTGGTTAAACATCAAAGGGTCCCAAGCCAATGGCCTGTGTCTGGCTGGAGGTCAGGTGCTGCTCCCTCCCACACTCAGCTCCAGCTCCACTGCAAGAGGCTGAGGAGCTGGCTCTATCACTCCTTGGCAGGGTTGGGGAGGGGAGAGAGGCAGGAGGGGCTCGATTCACCAAGGAACTTACGTGCCGTGACATTGAGCATTGCCACCCCTCACTTTTAGCTATCTAGAAAACAACTGGGCTTCACAAAGCCTGCGGGCAGCACCAGGGCTCCTGTAGGATGAAAGGGGAGAGATGGACGCCTCAGAATGAGATTCACAGAGCCCAGCATACTAGGCGGCCCCTCGCCTAGACTATCCAGTGGGAGATGCCATATGTTCAGGTCAAGGGTTGCGCCCATCTCATAAAGTTTCCACAATGTAGACTAGTGGAACTAACTAGTTTTCAGACTGGTTTGTCTTCTAACTGGGTAGAGCCAGAGTGTCTGATTTATTGTTTTTATTGCAGCAGCACTGTGGCGGGGTGCACTCACCTCTCATGAGCACCTCCTGTTAGCTGGGTGCACTCTTTCCTTCCGCTGCTCTGGGCACCCCCCTTGTTGGTGGTTGCCCTTGGCAGGCCTGTCTAGAGTGGTTCAGTTCTCTGGCTAAGTCACACACAGTCTAAAATGCATTCTGGGGCAACAAAGGTCCAACAAGGCCTATCACTGTGCCCTAGTTGGTATCCGCAGCCCAGTCTCTGGCACTGAGTTGAGCTTCTAAGTAACTCTTATCCCCCTCCTCAGGGCTTAGGCCACTTCCAGGTCCTAACAAACAGCAGCTATGTACTGCTTCCCTTTAATATTTGCGACTGCCACCTTCCCTGGGCTGCTTCCAACTCTGTTCCATCACCTTCTCAGGTCTCTGTCTGTTCCCTGCTTGAGCAGGGCCTCTCCCAGGCCTCCTCACCTGGAGAGTTTCTCTGTTTTCCAGCCCTTCTTCACCCCTCTGGTCCCAGCCAAGAACTGAACAGCTCAGCCCCTGCAGCTCCTTTTAACTGAGCCTGCTGTGCTCTGATTGACTGCTTCCCTGCAGCCTTTTTAGGCAGGCCTTCATTGCTCCTTTCCTGGGCCAGGGTGTGGTAGGACTGCAAGGCCTCCAGCAGGGGACCTCAAAAGGCCTGGTACACCACACCACAAGCACCTCCTAGAGGCCTCAATCAGGGACCCATTGTGCTAGGTGCTGTACACATAATGAAAAGACTGTCCATGCCCCTGAACTCAGTTTTAGGCTATTTAAGATAGCTTTGAAACCAATTCTGTACAGATAGGTTAGGTCACCTTAAAGTTTCCTAAAAATCAAGTTTCCTCTGCAGTTCCAACAGGTTTTGAAT
The DNA here is from genome assembly GCF_965140285.1 of Lepidochelys kempii. Classification (NCBI taxonomy): domain Eukaryota; kingdom Metazoa; phylum Chordata; order Testudines; family Cheloniidae; genus Lepidochelys; species Lepidochelys kempii. The sequence goes on along the minus strand of NC_136390.1, from coordinate 72,083,283 downwards.
TCAGCTTATTTGAACTAGGCTTAAAACCAATCAGAAGATTCCTCCAAAAGTCAACATTTTTCACAGAGAACTATGACCCACAGAGAATTATGATTTGTGATTCTGTTGTGTAGCCAAGGTCTAAATGACTAGGAAAGTTGTGAAATGCTAGGAATCAGCGGGCTGCTTTGCCTCAGCTTCCTGTACACACACTTGCTAGCTGAACACTGGCCTGATCCTGCTGACCAGCTGGGACAGCGTTCTTTTCAGAGAACTGTGAGCATCCCAACTTGATCATGGCAAGAAGTTGGATGTTTCCTTGAGAGGCACCCTTGACTGGCACTGGAGACAATGGGAGAACAGGGGCCACAGCATGTCACAGGATCAGATGCCATCACTGGTTTAATCTGCAGCTAGGCTTCTGGTGTTCAGGGTTTATTAAAATCATTTTTAGTTCTGTGCCGATGTCCAAAAATCAGGGGCTTGGGGTGGCCTCTTTGTATCTACAGGAAGGAGTAATGTATATTATATACAATAATCTCTCTGTTCCCTTGTGTGCTTTAACATGGCACTGTTCAAACAGTACTACATTAAATCACCCCAGGGAACATTTAGTTCACATCAGCTGGGTCTACCCAGAACAATTAATGCACAACACGTTTAGTACACTTTAGAAATCACACCCATTAGTAAAAAGAAAAGGAGTACTTGTGGCACCTTAGAGACTAACCAATTTATTTGAGCATAAGCTTTCGTGAGCTACAGCTCACTTCATCGGATGCATACTGTGGAAAGTGTAGAAGATCTTTTTATACACACAAAGCATGAAAAAATACCTCCCCCCACCCCACTCTCCTGCTGGTAATAGCTTATCTAAAGTGATCACTCTCCTTACAATGTGTATGATAATCAAGTTGGGCCATTTCCAGCACAAATCCAGGTTTTCTCACCCCCCCACCCACAAACCCACTCTCCTGATGGTAATAGCTTATCTAAAGTGACCACTCTCCTTACAATCTGTATGATAATCAAGGTGGGCTATCTCCAGCACAAATCCAGGGTTTAACAAGCCTCTGATAGTGTGGCTGATGTTATTAGGTCCTGTGATGGTGTCCCCTGAATAGATATGTGGGCACTATCAGAGGCTCGTTCACCTGCACATCCACCAATGTGATATATGCCATCATGTGCCAGCAATGCCCCTCTGCCATGTACATTGGTCAAACTGGACAGTCTCTACATAAAAGAATAAATGGGCACAAGTCAGATGTCAAGAATTATAACATTCATAAACCAGTCGGAGAACACTTCAATCTCTCTGGTCACGCGATTACAGACATGAAAGTTGCAATATTACAACAAAAAAACTTCAAATCCATACTCCAGCGAGAAACTGTTGAATTGGAATTCATTTGCAAACTGGATACAATTAGCTTAGGCTTGAATAGAGACTGGGAGTGGCTAAGTCATTATGCAAGGTAACCTATTTCCTCTTGTTTTTTCCAACCCCCCCGCCCCCAGACGTTCTTGTTAAACCCTGGATTTGTGCTGGAAATGGCCCACCTTGATTATCATACACATTGTAAGGAGAGCGATCACTTTAGATAAGCTATTACCAGCAGGAGAGTGGGGTGGGGGGAGGTATTTTTTCATGCTTTGTGTGTATAAAAAGATCTTCTACACTTTCCACAGTATGCATCCAATGTAGTGAGCTGTAGCTCACGAAAGCTTATGCTCAAATAAATTGGTTAGTCTCTAAGGTGCCACAAGTACTCCTTTTCTTTTTGCGAATACAGACTAACACGGCTGTTACTTTGACACCCATTAGTGTGCATTACTGCTTTGGCTTGAATAGAGACTGGGAGTCTCTGCTTTGTGTAGACAAGCGCTTAGGTACAAATAACCATTTCCAGTGTTTTTCTATTATTTATTGGCTAGATACGGATTTCTTTATTTGGTAACGGGGATTTTTAAATCAGTGCTTACAAGTTACAACCAAAAATCAGAACACTCTCTGCAGCACAAATATGATAAAAGTTAATCACCCACACTCGAGAGCTCCATCCCCAACCCCACATGTCCCAAGCCTGAGCCCAAAGGGCTGGATTGAAGTTAGAGGGGACTGCGGGATAAGAAGACATTGCTATGCCCTACAGTGAGTATTAAAGAGGCACCAGTTTAATAGGTATGCCTTCCATGAAGATGAAGTCAGTAAAGCCAGAGATGATTTTGGTATAGCTGGAAGAGTGCCTCAGAAAAGCATGTGATCATCTCATTCAGGGGAAGAATCTCCAACACTTTGTCCCTGGATTGGATTGATGAAAGTGGGGAAATCAAACTTTAAATAGAATTGGCTTGAATAACTGGCTTTTCTGCCTGCTAAAAATCTGAAACAATTAAATAGTTGGTCTGATAATTAAAAGAAAGCTATAATAAGAATTCGTAAATACCGAAATGTGCTATTAACTGCATATGATATGTGCTAGTTTACTAAAAATTACCGAAACTCATGACGAAACTCAACACTACATATAATCTCAAGGGTGAGATTTACCTGTATTCAGTTTCTCAATGTATTAGGCTTAGACTTGTGTGTTTTGTTTTATTTTGCTTGGTAACTTACTTTGTTCTGTCTGTTATTACTTGAAACCACTCAAATCCTATTTTTTATACTTAATAAAATCACTTTTGTTTATTAATTAACCCAGAGTAAGTGATTAATACCTGGGGGAGCAAACATCTGTGCATATCTCTCTATCAGTGTTATAGAGGGCGAACAATTTATGAGTTTACCCTGTACAAGCTTTATACAGAGCAAAATGGATTTATTTGGGGTTTGGATCCCATTGGGAGCTGGGTATCTGGATGCTGGAGATGGAGTACTTGCTGAGCTGTTTTCAGTTAAGTCTGCAGCTTTGGGGGTGTGGCTCAGACCCTGGGTCTGTGTTGCAGCAGGCTTGCGTGTCTGGCTCAACAAGGCAGGGTTCTGGAGGTCCAAACTGGCAGAGAAAATGGGCTCGGAGGTAGTTTCAGCACATCAGGTGATAGTCCCAAGGGGGTCTCTGTGACCAACCCGTCACTCAGTGATTATCTTTAGGGATAGTTGTTGCATTTCAGTGAAGATGAAGGCATGTAAGGTGCAGTTTTTAAATGACATTTTGCCCATTAACTGACACTTTGCCTCCTGTTACAGCCGCACAGTAGAATTTCCTTCCATTTTTACTAAGCAATAAGATTCTGTTCATCCCCTCTTAGCCAAAGCAAACTCTGCTGGGTCAGTAGCTACAGATTAGAAAGAGCCACAGGGTTCAGAATAACTGAAAGAAAGCTTGTCTGTCACCTTCCCTGGAATTCTAGCCTGGGACAATAGCTTTTTGTGTCTTAAAAAAACAGTAAGCTACTGTCCTTGTTCCCAGCCTAGTCTGTGGCAGATCATTGAATCCAAGCTCAGAAGGGTTTCAGAGGTGAAGATTTTATGCTTAAGTGGTTTGGTTTCTGAACTGGAAGTTATGGCAGTGCTGATTTACAACTGCTGCCTTTTTGCTTCCATTCTTGCAGACACATCCATAACTCCTTTGATCTTAAACAGTTTCCTTGGCACTCTGGTAGTCTCTGACATGTTAATAAGCAGAATGTACCACCAGTGCGATCCACAAGCCTTCTGTAAATAGAAACATGCTCTTTAGTTTGTTTAATATTTCATCACTGACCATAGTGCCTGAAGCCACTAAAGCAGGACTGTTTTTAAGCGGGTGCCAAAAATGTACTCCTCCAGTTCTCTCAATCCCCAGTCCTGCTCCTTATACATGAGTAGTCCCCTGCATGTCAGTGGAACTACCCCTATGCATAAAAGGGACCTGAGACTGACTTCTTTTGGGGATTGCTTTAACAGCTTGGTACATGACACCAACAAAGATCTTAAGTGTGGGGGGGCTGTATACCATTAGGTGTGCAGAAGCAAAAGGCATGCCTGAGGCAGCCTGGCCTAATGGATAGAGCACTGCACAGGAAACCTGGGTTCTAGTCCCTTGTGAGACCCTGAACAAGTCACACACTCTCCCCCCGTCCCCCCGGAATATCTACACAGCAAAAACTTTGCATGGACTAGCCTAGTCAAACTAGCTTAAATCCAGCTAGCAGGTGGGTAACAATACCAGTGAAGACAGCGCAGCATGGGCTACAGGGTGGGTAATACAAGCCCTGCACAGACTCCGGGTATGTGCTCAGCTCATGAGCCCCTACTGCACTGTCTTCCCTACTGTTACCTGTGTTAGCTGGACTCGAACCAGCTCAGGTAGGCTAGGCCATGCACAGCTTTTGCTGTGTAGCTAGTCCCTCCGTGCTGCTGTTTCCCTTCTCTCCCTTTGTCTAGTTAGATTATAAACTGTTCAGGGCAGGGACTGTCTTTCACTGTATGTACAGCTCCTAGCACAGTAGTGTCCTGACCTTGCTAGGAGCCCCTGTGGCTACAGAAAAGTATTAATAATGAGCTTTGTAGTAACTTACCCTGTCCCTCACTAAGATTTTCCTACCCATCCACTCTATCCATCTGCCTTGGACCATACAGCATAGTTTTATCAAATTCTTTGCAGCAAACTAACACTCTCCCCTTCCTCCTAACTTCCCAAGCTGTAGCAAAAACAAGGCTCACTTGTTTTCCTTGAATGTTTTGGCTAAGTGTAAAACCCCTCTTCACACACCCCTCTCATAATACACATCAACAGAAAGGACACAGGCAAAGCCCTGCAGTGCCCAAGCCAGTTTTATTGGCTAACATGAAACACTGAGGGGCTTTCTCTGCATTCCTGCTCCGGCAGGTTGGAACAAAAAGAGCTTTGTATTTGCGCTCAGTGTCTTATTTTTAATGAAGGTGTGTTTGTACTTGTGCTGCAGTCAGGGGACTAGCGAAGAACTGCTGTCAAGCTAATGCAAGAGAAGGGGGTGGGCAAGGCTCTCCCTCCTGCGCTGCACTTCAGATTAATAAGTAAACAGCAACTGTTAAATGTGTGACACACTAGAGAGCTCCAAGCTGAACTGGCAATGAAAAAGAACCTTCACTAGCCCCCTGCTAGAAAGGCTGTATTTAAATACAGCAGCACTATAGTAGTTAGCATGGATCTAGACCCAGAGCTTCCCAATCTGCACCAGAGAAGGTTGATCTTCACTAGAAACTTTTGCTGGTTTAGTAGTGTCAGGGAGGGTTTTTTTTTTTTTTTTTTAATTTAGCAAAAACCCTAATGTAGGCTCAGGCCTGGTATACACTTAGAAATCAGATGGATTTAGCTGCGTCACTCAGGGCTGTGAAAAATTGTGCACCTTTAGTGCCACAGTTAGGTCAACCTAACCCCCTGTCGACACAGCCCCTGTATTCATCCATCGACCTGGTTACCACCTCTCGGACTGGTGGATGAACTACATCGATGGAAAACCGTCTTCCATCAATGTAGGAAGCATCTGCACTATGGCCCTACAGTGCAGCTGTGCCACTGTAAGCGCTGGTCGTGTCAACGTAGTCTCAGTTATACCAACAAAAACATGCTTTAGGCAGTATAGCTTATTTCACTTGAGGAAACTGTATGAGCTATAACAGCAAAAACATAGTTCTGCTGGTATAAACGGTCTTTATTAGGATGGTTTGCCAGTATAGCTATTCCAGCAAACCTTTTCTTAAGGGCTGTCAAACGATTACAAAAAAAAACAACCCTCAGTCATGAGATAAAAAAAATAGTATGATTAATTGCAGTTTTAAGAGCACTGTTAAACAATAATAGAATGCCAATTTAAATTCAGCATGGAAGCATATCCTCTGGAATGGTGGTTGAAGCATGAAGAGGCACATGAATATCTAGCATATCTGGCACAGAGCCCTGTGAACACCTGTGCTCACTTTCCGGGGACATTGTAAATAAGATGTTGGCAGTATTATCTCGTGTAAATGTAAACAAACTTGTTTGTCTTTGTGATTGGCTGAACAAGAAATAGGACTGAATGGACTTGTACACTCTAAAGTTTTATTGTTTTGTTTTTGAGTGCAGTTATGTAAAAATAATTCTACATTTGTAAATTGCACTTTCACGATAAAGAGATTGCATTGCAGTACTGGTGAATTGAAAAATATGATTTCTTATCTTTTTTTACAGAGCAAATATTTGTGTTATTACTTTTGATTACAAAGTGAGCACTGTACACTTCGTATTCTATGTTGTAAATTAAATTGATATATTTCAAACTGTAGAAAAACATCCAGAAATATTTATAATAAATTGAAATAGGTATTCTTTTATTGTTTAGCAGTGTGATTAAAACTTTGATTAATCACGACTATTTTTTTAATCTAGTTAATTTGTTTTGCATTAATCACCTAGGACATGGGACTGGGATTTGGGAAAGTTGGGTGTGATTTCTTTCTCTGCCACAGACTCCTGTTTGACCTTGAGGAAAGTCATTTAATCAGTAAAATGGGGATAATCCATCCTTTGTCTTGTCTATTTAGATAGTTAAAAAACAAAAACATCCCACTGCATGTCCCGAAGAGCTTACCATTAGGAGTGGGCCTGATTTTTAGAGGGGTTTTACACCTATATCTAAATCAAAAGAAGCCGAGAGTGGCAGCTACACATATTGGACACTGTGCATACACCACCCTGATCTTGATTTTGTGCCACTATGTCCCACTGCAACTACTGATTAGGTTAGAGGCTTATTCACACATTCTTCTCTCTCCAAACCTTGAAGAACTTTGCAGTTCCCCTCTGAGTTAGGGGGCAGGATTAGTTTTGTGCCACAAGCCAAAATCCCTCCTTTTCTGGACTTTGTGAAGGCTGTAACTATCTTCTTCTGGACCTAGCCCAGAGGAACTTCTGTGAAAAAAATCAGACATTCATTTACCATAACCATATCAAGATGACTCATTATCAGAAGTGTTTGAGAGCCTCTTATGACTTGAGTTTGCTTTAGTGACTGCTGACGTGTTTCATTTCCAAGTTCATAGGCTTGGCAGGAGAATACTGAGTGTGCAATAAAACACAGAAAAGTTACAAACACACTAGTTGAGTAACCACAAATCTAGCCAGATGGTGCAGTCACTCTGGGCTGTGCAGTCTTCAGTCATAAGTTACACTTCAGTATCAACTATTCTTTAAATGGGATCCTAAATATGTATATATACACATTTAGGCTTTGAATATAGTATCTTTTGTACATTAAATGCAATATAATCACTGAAAATCATGTGTGATAGATTGAAGACTTGCCAAGTTGATATTGGTCCCTGTTAAACGATGGTTGATCATTCTGGACGGGAGAGTGGAGGTGTAAGTCAAAACTGAGGCAATCAAAATAGGTTCTGTAACAGCAGAATTCATCCTAGACTGAAAGTCCAAAGCTCACTGAAGCCAGTGGAAAGACTCCCAGTGGCTTAAAACACCTTTATATGAGGCCCCTTGACCATGCTGGTGCTTGTGGTTAGCAGTGGCAGAAAGGGGAATTACACCTATTTGCCAGGAAATACCACTACCTGCTGGTTAAACATTTTATGTGCAGGTGGCCTATGCAAATCAGGCTCAACGATGTTTGTCCTGTGAAAGAGGATGTGATCACAACGTGAGGTGATACACTCAGAGACAGTCCCAAGATGAGGTGTGTCTGCTTTCAGCAGGTCTGAGTTTAGTCCACTAAACAGTTTAGTAATAAATCATCTCATTGTCTAATACAGCTGTACTTGAAATGAAAACACATTACCATCTGATTTTATGAATAAGACCTGCCTACACTTAAAAGTTTTGCCAGCATAGCAGGTGTGGGGGGCGGGAGGGGGGGAAACACACTTAACCGATATAGCTATTCCAGCAAAAGTCCCAGCACAGATACAGTTATATCAGCAAAGTGCTACGGCAGTAAAGCTTATTTTGTTCAAGGAACTGGCATAAGCTGTACCAACAAAAGTTCTTCTTCCAGCATAAGCTGCATCTCCACTTGGAGGGTTAGCCAGGTTAGCTACATCAACAACCACTTTCTAGTGCCAACAAGGCTTGAGTTATTCAAATGAGGAACAAGAGAAGCTCAGATGGCCAAAAGGAAGTGGGATGTAAACCAGCATGCTAACTTGTGCCTGAAGTGTGTCTCTAGAAATAGCTCTGAAAGGGCAAGAAGCCATAAGCACAGAGCTCCACTCTGCTCTGATTAGCTTCATGGGTTAGGAAATGAGGATGTGGCAGAACCACATTTACCCCTTGTTATGAGCCCAGGTGGCCTACGCCCTGGGCTTGGGTAGCTACTTTCCACCACTAAGCTTTGTACTTGGAAATGTTATATTATGTCACCCCAACCAGCTCCCTTATTCCAAGGACCCCAGGAGTGGGGTACTCGCTGATAAATAGGGCAGGTGCTCTTCAAAGGCCACTGCAAGAAAACACAGTCACCACAGCTCTACTCCAGAATCGGTTAATGAACTCTTACTTTATTATTTATGGGTAATCCCCAGGAATGAACTCATTTACTGTTCATCTACAGGTGCCCTCTTTACCCTGCCTAGCACAGAAGACTCCTACTATAGATCCCATGCTCAGAAACTGCTGGCTCCTATGTCCTCTGAATTTGGTCTCATTGCCACCTTTCTGGTATCCTGGCCTCCTGCTGTCCCCAATAGACTAGTCTCTTGTCTTGAGGGTCCATTCCAGCACTATCAGCCAGGTCCTGGGAAAATCTACCTCCAGCTAGCAAACCCTCCAGAGCAAACCTTACAGCCCTTCTATACAAATTCCCAGCAAACCAAATGGACCTTTACAGAATTCTCAGATATTAAATCAACATCCCAGGTCCAATCACAGATTTTACTTCCCACAACCCCACCCCTAGAATAGCATTAACTCACCACATTACCCACCACCTTGTAATTGGAGGAAAAGGAACATATTAGGCCCTTGCTACAGAATATAGGGCCAGTGTGCTGGCATCCACTGATCCGAGCCTATGATACAGCACTGCCAACTGACTCCTGTAACTTCCTCATCCCAAACTATACAGGTGCCTCCCTTACATGACATGCTTTGCCTGACTATGAGCATCGCAATTATGCACACAGATGAATGGACACCTCTGGTTGCGTGACAAGTGTGTTCAGCAGTTGTTGACAGAGCACAGCTTCCAAGCTTCCAAGCACAAGTGTGCTCCAGAATAGTAAATAAAGTCCCTAGGTCTTTCCTGTCTACCCAACATGAATGACAGTCACTGTTACTCATAGACTCAGACTTTAAGGTCAGAAGAGACCATTATGATCATCTAGTCTGACCTCCTGCATATTGCAGGCCACAGAACCTCATCCACCCAACTTCTGTCATAGACCCATAACCTCTGACTGAGTTACTGAAGTTGTCAAATCATGGTTTAAAGATGTTAAGTTACAGAGAATCCACCATTTACACAAATTTAAACCTGCAAGTGACTCTCGGCATCCTCCCCGTCTAATGTCCCACCATCTGCCACTGGAGATATCTGTGACTGCTAGCAGCCTTATTTTTTCCTCCATGGGAGGACACTTTCCCATGCTAGACGGTGATAACTTTGGAAGGCACCATTGAGGAACACCTGAGCCAGATAAGGAAGAGAAAGAAGAGGACTCGGGATGACATGTTCACTGAGATCCTGCAAGCCAGTGCTGCATCACACCATGAACAGAGTGCCTGGAGGATGAATATTGCAGACAGCCTGGAGAAGGAAAGGACAGAGAAAGGCCCAGGAGTCCCAGCAGGAAAAGGAGATGGAGATTCACCAGAACATAATGGGGTTCCTCCAGCAGCAAACACACTGTATGGTGAGATGAGATGGCCCGTCCAGCACTGCCTGGCCTGTGAAGGACCAGTGAAGGAGGGGGACCTGGCCAGATTAACCAGATGATGGTCCCTGACCTGGCAGATGAGCTGAGGTTCAGAGCAACAGCTCTCATGACCAGTCTGCCAGCCCAAAACATCCGTCTGTGACTCACCAGCTGGAGAACAACAAAAAGCTACATTTCCCCTATCTTTACTATCCTCTCTCTTTTCTCCCTTCTGTGCCTATGTGTTTTGTTTAAAACAGGGAAGTGGCTATCCTTCCCAACTCTGAATTGAACAACAGAACTAAACCTTTCCTCCCCACCAAAAAAGACTTGACTGAATAAGAGACTTTAACCAAGAGTCACTGTTTTCAGAAAGGGACTTTGATAGGTTTTTATTAAGTTTGTTTTTCATAAAGAATCAAGGTCAGTTTCAATGTTCTTGATCTCATTTTGATTCTCTTCCTCTTTTGTGTTTCAATCAATACATTTCTAATATTTGGCATGAATTTTATGATGTTTGCACCATGGTACTAAGCAGGCTGAGGTCTCTGCATACCAAACCCCAGACCTTGTTTAACACAGTTTAATGGTAGACAGTGACTGGGTTATGTTAACACCTTAAGCCTATATATTACATCTAAATGAACACAGCAGAGACTAGGTTATTAGATTAAGAACAAGTTACTGTATCCATTGTGCTATATCATTAGCATTTTCTTTTTACAGTGTTTCTAAAAGCAAGAAGTTCATACTGAAAAAGGAACAGATGTCAAATAACCTTCTGTTTATCCCTGTCAAGTGAGGTTGGCTCAGTCTTGTTAAATTTACAAAAGGAGTGAACATCAAGACTATTTTGTCATGGATAAAGAGCCGTTGGGTGGAACTCTAAAGATCTGGGTTCAACTCCTGGTTCTGTCACAGGCTCCCTGTGTGAAGCAGGGCAAGTCAATAAATCTATCAGTTCTTCATCTGTAAAAGCAGGAAAATACTTCCTTTAACCCACCCTCTACCTGGACTAGTCTGTTTGGGGCACAGACTTTCTCTCACACCATATGTACAGTACCTAGCACAATAGGGCTCTGATATCATTTAGGGGCAATAGGTCCTACTAGGGAATATGAGAAATTCACAAAATGTGTTAAGATAACAGATGTGGTATAGTCCACATCATTTCATGGCAGAAGTATGTCAGCTGGCATTTTATCCCGGACATAGAGTTCCTCTTTGTCTCAAATCATCATTTCTTGTTTAATGGAAAGAGTCCCTGCCCCTCATTGCCTAGTGGGTCCTGCGCTCAGTTGGGGTCTCTAGAGGCTACTGTCACATAGAATCAACAAGACAAACCTTTGGTAAAAAGGGATGAAATGTTAGATAGTGACTCATGACAATATCCACACCAAACAGCCTTGAGGGCAGGGACTGTCTGTACAGCACCTCAGACATGTTTGGTACTGCTGTATTGCTGTTGAAGTGTGTCAAACCTTGTACATTGGGTGGAGTAGCACCAGACGGCATCAACCGCTGGCTGTTGGGATTTCAATTAGCCAAATTACCTTGGTTAAGAGAAATTCTAGCAGAGGAAACAAAGACTAGGTGTACATTTAAGAGTTTTGCTGGCATAGCTATCACACTCCCTATCAACCCCCCAGCCGACATGGCTATGCAGACAAAAGCCTTAGCATTGATTCAGTTGTCTCAGCACAAAAGTCCTCTTGGCAGTGTAGCTTACTTCTTTCAGGAATATAAGTTGCGACTCCACTAGGAGGGTTTGCTGCTGTAGATCTCCTAGCAAACACTGGCTAGTGTAGACAAGACACAGCAGCTTTGCTGGGTTAGTTATGCCAGTGTAGTTAAAGCGACAGAAGAACCCGGGAGTGGATGTAGCTATGCTGCTGCAAGAACGCTTATAGGGGTACAGCTTATTGCAGTTTGAGGTGAACTAAGGCCACAGCCACCAGGCAGCCTTTGGCTGGCAGCGCTGTGTCAGTCATGGCTGTGAAGAGGGGCAATCCCTGATGAACACAGCTGGGCCAGCAAAAGCCACTAGGGTGGGCACAGTTATCCTGCCACCGTTGCCTTTTTATCATTATTATTTGTATTACTGAAGGAGAACCAGCCAAAGACCAGGATCCCATTGTGCTGGGCTCTGTACAAACACTCAACAAGATGGAGTTTACAATCGAAATAAAGAACACGAGACAACGGCTGGATACAGACAGACAGGGCAGTCAAGGAAACAATGAGACGGTATTGATCAGCTGTCATGCACAGAGTGGTGTCTGCACACAAGCAGCTAACTTGCCACATTTTTTGTAGCCATCATGGCAAGGAGAGTTTTCAGGAGCGATTTGAAGGTGGACGGGGGCTGGAGTAAGCATAGCTTTGCCAGTATAAGCTCTGTCCACACCAGGCACTATTGTAGAACTGATCAATGAAATTGTTTTTAATTGTTCACTTTATTAATATAACTTCGTAAGCAAAGTTTTATGAATGAAACAACATTCATTCATAAAACAGGTTACCCCAATAACTGGCTAATTGAGTTTCACTTTCAATCCAATTGATGCTTAAATCGCTAAAACTTACATTGTTTCAACATTCAGAGTAGCAGCCGTGTTAGTCTGTATCCGCAAAAAGAAAAAGGAGGACTTGTGGCACCTTAGAGACTAACCAATTTATTTGAGCATAAGCTTTTTCAACTCCTCTGCACCCTGCCTACCCGCCTTAGCGGACCACGAGGCTGTATTAAGAGCCCCACCAGGGAACACCCCGGAAATCGTAACCCCACCCCCCCATGAGCTGCGGCATGCACTACGGAAGTTCCTAGAACACACCCGTGGTGCCCGCAATAGGGTACAGCTAGCTCTTCAGCTCTGGGGGGACTTTGATCAAATTTTTCAGGCCTCAAGGGCCCTTATAAAGGAGAGCAGGGGGCAAGGAAAGCGCGGTGCTGCGGCCTACGAGCGGGCCTGCGGCTTCCGAAAAGATTTACTCGTCTACGGGATGGGTCACGGATTGCTGTGCAACCCGCCGGGGGCCACAGACACCCCCACCCAATAAGAACCCCTCACCCCCCAGCCCTCCGCATGACGCCTCTCATTATTGCAACCTTGAACACCAGGGGCTGTAGGATGGCTCAGGTGCTCTCTTACCTTCAGGAAGGGGGGTACTCTGTAGCTTTCCTGCAGGAGACCCATACGGACCCGACTGTCGAGGCCAGGTGGCAGCTGGAGTGGGGGGATGGGGTATACTTTAGCCACTTCACGACTTGGCAAGCTGGAGTGGCGACCCTGTTCTCCCCCACCCTACGGCCCGAGGTGCTAGGGGTCACTGAGGCCGTGCCGGGCCACCTGCTGCACCTTCGAGTCCATATGGAGGGGCTCGTGGTCAACCTTGTTAACATTTATGCCCCGCAAACGAGCCCAAAGCGGCCACAATTCTATCAGCGGGTGTCCGACTTCCTCGGCACCCTAGATTCGCACGAGTGCCTGGTCCTGGGAGGGGACTTTAACACCACCCTCGAGGAATGGGACCACTCAGGGGCCGAGCCGAGCCCAGCTGCCGTGAACATTCTCCGAGGAATAGTCGAACATCACTCCCTAGTGGACATCTGGCATGACCATCACCCAGATGACACTTCCACGTTCACCTTTGTCCAGGTGGAGGCCCATCGGTCACACCACTCTTGGTTGGACCGTATTTACTTATCCTGTTTCCATCTTTCACAGGCCCACTCCTCCACCATTCGGCCGGCCCCATTCTCCGACCATCATTTAGCCACCATAATGGTCTCCCTCCGTGCAGAGAGACCGGGGCCGGCCTATTGGCACTTTAACAACAGACTGTTGGAGGATGAGAGCTTCGTGACATCCTTCCGGGAGTTTTGGCTGGCCTGGCGAAAGCAGTGGCGTGCCTTTCCCTCGGTGCGGCGATGGTGGGATCTAGGGAATGTGTGCGCCAAGCTCTTCTGCCGTGACTACACTCGGGGCACCAGCCTATGGAGAAATGCGGCAATAAAGCAGTGGGAACGGGAGGTCTTAGAGATGGAGAGGCGCCTGGCCGCCAACCCCGAGGACCCGTCCCTCTGCAGAGCGTGCAGGGAGAAGCGGGAGGAGCTCCGGGCCCTCGAGGACCACCGGGCCCGAGGTGCCTTCGTTCGGTCCCGCATCCACCTCCTTCAGGAGATGGACCGCGGCTCCCGCTTCTTCTATGCCCTGGAGAAAACGAGGGGGGCCAAGAAACACGTCACCTGCCTTCTTGCGGAAGATGGCACCCCCCTCACGGATCCGGAGGAGATGTGTGGGAGGGCCCGTGACTTCTACACAAGCCTTTTCTCCCCGGATCCGACTGATCCTGGCGCTTGCGGGGTGCTCTGGGAGGAACTCCCCATGGTCAGCGTGGGCGACCGAGACCGACTAGAGCTGCCTCTCACTCTGGCCGAGTTCTCGGAAGCCCTCCGTCGCATGCCCACCAATAAATCTCTGGGCATGGACGGGCTGACTGTGGAGTTCTATCGCGCGTTCTGGGACATTCTCGGCCCAGACCTAGTCACTGTCTGGGCTGAGTCCTTGCAGAGCGGGGTCCTCCCTCTGTCGTGCAGGCGAGCGGTGCTCACCTTGTTGCCGAAGAAGGGGCACCTCCGCGATTTACGAAACTGGCGTCCCGTCTCACTCCTTAGCACGGATTACAAAATCGTAGCGAAAGCAATCTCGCTGCAGCTAGGGTCCGTGATGGCAGACGTGATCAGACCAGACCTATACTGTCCCGGGTCGCAGCATTTTTGACAACCTATTTCTAGTCCGAGACCTTTTGGAACTCGGGTGGAGAGATGGTCTGTTGTTCGCCCTCCTGTCTCTTGATCAGGAGAAGGTGTTCGATAGAGTAGACCATGGGTACCTCCTGAGCACTCTGCAGGTGTTTGGATTCGGACCTCAGTTTGTGAGTTTTCTCCGGGTGCTGTATGCCTCCGCGGAGTGTTTGGTTAGGATCAACTGGACCCTGACCGAACCAGTCAGCTTCGGGCAACGAGTGCAGCAGTGGTGCCCCCTCTCAGGCCAGCTGTACGCTCTGGTGATTCAGCCTTTCCTCTGTCTCCTCCGCAGGAGGATGACAGAGTTGGTGCTGCGGGAGTCGGAGCTGCGGCTGGTCCTGTCGGCGTACGCCGATGACGTATTCCTCGTGGTCCAGGATCCGGGCGACTTGGCGCGAGTGGAGGCATGCCAGGCCATCTATTCGGCAGCCTCCTCCGCCCGAGTCAACTGGGTCAAGAGCTCTGGCTTGGTGGTAGGGGACTGATGGCAGGTAAGCTCCCTCCCACCCGCGCTTCAGACCATCCGGTGGAGTGAGGGTCCACTGCTCTATCTCAGCGTTTACCCTTCCGCCACGCACCTTTCGCCGCCGGAGAACTGGCAAAATTTAGAGGGCGGGGTGATAGAGTGGATCCGGAAATGGACGAGGCTACTCCGATGTCTCTCCCTCCATGGGAGAGCACTGGTGCTTAACCAACTAGTCCTGTCCACGCTCTGGTACCGGCTCAACACCCTGGCCCCGGCCCCGGGTTTCCTGACCCACCTCCGGAGATTGATTCTAGAGTTCTTTTGGTCAGGAATGCACTGGGCCCCTGTTGGAGTTCTTCATTTACCCCTGAAGGACGGAGGGCAGGGCCTGAAGTGTCTGTACACTCAGGTCCGCGTTTTCCGCCTCCAGGCCCTGCAGAGGCTCCTTTATAGTGTAGGTAGTTCGACGTGGAGCATATTGGCGCACGCCTTCCTGCGCCCGCTTCCAAGGGCTCCGATACGACTGGCAGCTCTTTTATCTTTGTCCGAGAGGTTTTCCGTGAGACCTCTCCGGGCTGCCGGTCTTCTACCAGGACCTCCTCCAGATCTGGAAACTGTTTCTAACGACCAGGTCCGTGGCGGCCACTGTGGGAGCAGATCTCCTCACGGAGCCCCTGCTACACAATCCCCAACTCCGTGTGCAGGTGGCGGGGTCCCGTTCGGTGCGCCAGAGGTTGGTCCTGGCGGAAGTCACGAGGGTCGGAGACCTCCTGGACTATGACCGGAGAGACTGGCTGGATCCCCTGACGCTCGCTCGGCGCATGGGGCTCTCCAGTCCTCGTACCCCCCGGTGCGTACTTCAGGAGGTGAAGGCCGCCTTGACCCCCGCTGCTCGGGCTTATGTCAACCAAGCCTTGCGCGAAGGTGCACCCCGCCCATCCTCTACCCCAGGCCCACCGGACCTTTCCATTTGGCCCCTACCCTGCCGATCCCAACAAACCCCTCACCCTTTCACTTGCAAGCCGGCTGCATGAACTGCAGCCGGTCAGTTTTCAAATTGCACCACGGAATTATTTATACACACTCACGCTTCACACCCTTCACGCCCACACCCTGGTGTCCCACCCCGATACAAAGTGGCAGGACCTCCTGCCACCCTTGGAGGGTGAGCAACCTCGGTGGGCCAGCCTGTATTCCACCTTGGTCCCAAGGCCCGTCGGGGACATCAGTTGGCGGCTCCTTCATGGAGCTGTGAGCACGGGCGTGTTTCTGACACGGTTTACCCCTATCCCGGATACTTGCCCTTTTTGTAATGTGAGGGAAACCCTGGCGCACGTATATTTAGAATGTGCCAGATTGCAGCCCCTTTTTCGGCCCCTCACAAATATTCTATTGTGCTTTTGGCTTCATTTTTCCCCTCACCTTTTTATCTATACACTCCCCATCCGTGGCCCCACAAAATCGCGAGACCTCCTGGTTAACCTCCTCCTAGCCTTGGCTAAAACAGCCATTTATAAAACCAGAGAGGGGAGGTTGGCCCATGAAGCATCCTGCGATTGTAGGGCCTTTTTCCGATCCTCAGTACATTCACGTATCCGGGCAGAGTTCCTCTGGGCGGCGTCCACCGACTCCCTTGACGCCTTCGAGGAGCGGTGGGCGCTGTCCGGGGTTCTCTGCTCGGTGACCCCATCCGGTTCCCTCTGTCTGACCCTTTGATTGAGGGGAAGAGCGAGAGATGCCAGCCCCAGCCGTTGCTGCTGTGGATACCATCATTACTGTCATCTAGGAAGGGTCCTATAATACATGGGTGTCTACCCCCCCACCCCTAAACCGCCCACTCCGCAGCCGTGCCCATCTTGCCGGGCACTCTCAGGAGAGGGATAATCGGTGACACTGGGTGCGGCACTAGGTAACTCGAGGGGGTGGAAGACAACGAGTGTCGAGGAAGCCCCACCGCTCTGGGCCCAGGCTAGCCTGAACACTTCTCCCTCCTGAAAGCTGCTGTGTTATACCTTCTGATTGCGTTGTTTTGTTGCATAGTTTGTTTTGTTTTCATTAGTAACTCTTTGTAAGTGTTACACAATAAAATTCTTTTCTGTTTCAAAAAAAAAAAAAAAACCCACCTTCCCTGTTATCTTACCCAGGGAAAAGTTCTAGCTTAACCTGGAACTAATCTATCTACCTTTGACCACTCTCCTGTAGCCCTCTGTCCTGGAGGGAGGAGCGAGGGCTGCTGCTCCCAGGCCCTGGGCTCTCCCTGCCACTGCTGTTGCTCCAGCTGCTCCCCTGGCCGGGCCAGACACCACCTCCCTTCTCTGCTACCTGGTTGCTAGCCAGCTGCTGGACCCCCAGCCCTCGGGTGCTGCTACTGCTCTAACTGCAGCCCCTTGGGGGAGGCCTGCTGGCCTGCTCCCTAGAGGGGGGGAGTGAGGGACCCCAGCCGCTGCTCCTGTGGACACCACCACCACCACCTGAAAGGGGTCCTTTCTGCCTGCCTGGACCACCACCTGGAGTTCCTGGAGCTGCTGCTGCAGAGTCTGCTGCCTAGAGCTGCTGGAGCCCCCCATCCCTAATGCAGCTAGAGGAGCCGGAATCCCACCCTGTGTTGGTGACTGACCCCTAACCCCTGTTTTGTCCCCCCATCCAGCCCACCCCTTTTGGTGCCCTCCTCCCCTGCCTGCAGCCTAGCGGGGAGGAGTGGTCGACCTGCTTCCCCTTTCCCCTTCTCTTTCTGGTGTCTCCCCTTCCCTCCCTGCTCACAATGGCGGGGGATGAGACAGGTGGGGCCCCTCCATCAGCCCCAGCTACCCCTCCCCCGCCTGCCCCTCTGCCACCCCCCCAAGTCTCTACCTCCGCTGCCGCTGCTGAACCACCCGCCACCACCCCCTGAGATTCTGGGGGAGCCCCCCCAGCTGGCAGGAAAGGCCAGGGTAAAAAGAAGGGGAAGGGCCCAGCTAAAAAGACCAGGCCCTCCATGACAAGGGCTGCCCCCACTACTGCCGCCCCACCACCAGCTGCGGCGTCCCTCCCTGCTATTCCCTCCACCAGCTCTGCAGGTGTCCCTCCTCCGGACCCCAGAGCGTACGCCCAGGTGGCGGCAGCCCCCCCCCGCCTGCCGCTATGTCATGTCTCCCACCCACCGCCTCCGCTACCATCTATAGTGGCCGGGACCCCTTTCCCACCATGACCAGGAAGCACGGCGTCCGTTGCCTCCTAGTGCCTGCCTCACCCCACGTAGAGACCTATGTGCGGGCGTTGGCGAGGGTGGTGGGGCCCACGGCCATTGTGGCAGCCTCCAAAATGTATGGCAAGGTCGTCTTCTTCTTAGCATTGGAAGGTACAGTCCAGGAGGCAGTGGAGAAGGGCCTGGCAGTGGGGGGGGGGGTGTGTTCGTCCCCCTGGAGCTGCTAGAGGACGTGGGCATCCGCCTGGTCCTGACCTCCATCCCTCCTTTTCTTCCCAATGCCACCCTGTTACCCGCCCTCTCCACCCTGGGGAAACGCACCTCTGTCATCAGCCCTCTCCCGTTGGGCTCCAAAGACCCCACCCTCCATCACATCCTCTCGTTCCACCGGCAAGTGCAGCTTCAACTGCCGCTGGTGGCGCGTGACGGAGAGACTCTCGAGGGGTCCTTCCTGGTTCCCTACCAGGAGGCCCATTACCGGGTGCATTATTCCACGGGGGGGAGACCCGGTGCTACCTCTGCTGGGCGATGGGGCACGTCCAGAGGGACTGCCCCTTGGCCCAGCAAGAAGGGGCATCCAGGACCCCCAAGCCATGGCAGAGCATCGGCTCCGTCATCACCGGTGCCCCAAGCTGCCCGGCCCCCGAAGCCACTCCTCCTCCTTTCCAGTCTATCACTGTTCCCGCTCAGGCCCAAGGGGCACCTCCCCCACTATGCCCAGATGAGCGGGAGAGCCCCGCTCCCGCTGCTTGCAATCTGGCGGGGCCTGTGGAGGAGGGTGCGGCAGGGACACCGCCAGGCATGGGAGAGGGCCTGTCCCAGGGAGAATCCTCCCTCCCTCACGCTGCCCCACCTAGTCCTTGAGCCATCGCCTCTGCCCCCTGATGCAACCCCTGCTAGCTAGCCCCCGGATGATGCCATGAAGGGGTGGGCCCTAGTCCAGGGGAAGCGGGACAAGCGGAAGGCTCGAGCTCCGCTCCTCCCATCCGATGCGGAGGCCCCCCCAGAAGACCAGGAAGGGGGGCACTGATGCTGAGCCTTCCGCTTTGCCCACGGGTATATTCCATCCACCAGTGCCGGCTGGGGAAGATGTGGCAGCACAGGAAGGCTGTATCTCCCCTCCATGGGAGTCCCTCCCCTCCGAGGGAACCCCTTCTGCCTTGGTACCATTTGAAGCCTCTATGAGCCCTGAGGCAACCGTCGTGTCGGGTGCCAGCAGGGAGAACCCTGGGGTGGCAGAAAGCGATCTCCTCTCCATATACAAGGAGATCGAGGCCCTGGGTCTGACCCCGGTCACCCAGCGGGAGGACGACCCTATGCCAGCGGGCCTCGATCTGGGTCACCTCACTCCAGTCCCCCTTTTCTCATGCTCCCTCCCCCTAACCATTGCTTCCGCTCCCACCTCCGAGGAGCCCCTGGACTCCTCCATCAACCCGGCCCCAGAACGCAACCCACTGACGGCCACCGAGCCTGGTCAGGCAACAGCCAGTGCCACACAGCCAAGACCTGAGCCACCAGAGGTGACACGAGCCACCAGAGGGACCCCTCGTTGGTGTGAAGCAGTCAACTTCCTTCCCGGGTGGGGGCCCTACAGACGATAGTCCACCTCCTGATGCTGTTGCTGTCCAACCCACTGTAGAGCCTGTGCCCGGCATCGCTGAGAGCCCCCTCAACCCTTGAGCCTGATCCCCTTGACTTAACTAGTGGCCATGCCCTGGGGCCCCAACAATTCCCTCCTTTGAGAATACATCCAGCTGCTTGGCTTCTGAAGCCCAGAATCTCACCTCTGCCCCTGCCCCTGTCCCTATCCCTTCCACCTCCCACAAAGTTATTGCAATGTTACCGCTGCCTCTGGGGCTGTCTCCTTCCCTTTTCCAGGAGATGACCCCCCAGGGAGCGGCCTTTGTGTTTACCTGTCCCGACTTACAAGGGGCTGCTATCCTCCCTCCACTGCCCCTTATTGCCCCAAGGTTCAAGGCGGCACAAATGGTGCCAGTCCATCAGGCTCCCCGTTGGGTGTCCGCACCATGTCTGCCTGTCTCGGTGGGCCATGGGGTTGGACCAAGAGCCTCGTCGGGGAATAACCAGGACACCGTAACCCCACGCCCCCATGCGCTGAAAGAGGAGTTGCAGGAGTTTTTAGAAGATGTCCGTGGCTCCCGCAACAAGGTACAGCTTGCTCTCCAGTGACGGGGGAATTTTCACCAAATCCTCCGAGCCGCGAGGGCCCTCATAGTGGAGGGTAAAAGGACCAGGAAGCAGGGCACCATGGCCTATTGGCAGTCCGCCTCTTCCGTGACTCCTTACTCACTTACTGGGTAGGTCACGGACTGTTGCATGGCCTGTCAGGAGCCGCGAGCTTCCCTGCCAGCAAGGATCCCCCCCAGCCCTCCTCATGGCATCTCTCACCATCGCAACATTGAACACCTGGGGCTGTAGGATGGGTCTCTGGAGGTCCCAGGTGCTCTCCTTCCTTCGGGATGGGGGGTACTCTGTGGTTTTCCTGCAGGAGACCCATATGGATCTGACCGCCGAAGACAGCTAGCGGCTGGATTGGGGGGACAGGGTCTACTTTAGCCATCTCACAGTTTGTACGGCTGGAGTGACGATCCTGTTCTCCCCTGACTTACAGCCCGAGGTGCTGTGGGTCGCCGAGGCTGTGCCGGGCTGCCTGCTGCACCTCCGGGTCAGTATGGAGGGGCTTGTGGTCAACCTCGTTAATGTCTATGCCCCAACATCAGGCCCGGAGCAGCTGCAATTCTATCACCAGGCGTCTGCCTTCCTCTGCACCTTAGATCCTCATGAGTGCCTGGTCCTGGGTGGGGACTTTAACACCACCCTTGAGGAGCGGGACTGCTTGGGGACTGAGCAGCGCCCGGCCGCCACGGACGTCCTCTGGGAGATAGTTGAACACCACTCCCTGGTGGACATCTAGCACGACCACCACCCGGATGACATTTCCACTTTCACCTTTGTCCGGGTGGAGGCCCATCGGTCGCGCCACTCCCAGTTGGACCGCATTTATTTATCACGTTTCCACCTTTCACAAGCCCACTCCTTCAGCATCCGGCCGGTCCCATTTTCTGACCATCATTTAGCCACCATGACGGCCTCCCTCTGCGTGGAGAGGCTGGGGCCGGCCTATTGGCATTTTAACAACAGCTTGTTGGAGTATGTGGGCTTCATGACGTCCTTCTGGGAGTTCTGGCTGGCCTGGCGAGGGCAGCGGCGTGCCTTTCCCTCGGCGCGGCAGTGGTGGGACCTGGGGAAGGTGCGCGCCCGGCTTTTCTGCCATGACTACACCCGGGGCGCCAGCCGACTGAGGGATGTGGTGATAGAGCAGTTGGAATGGGAGGTCTCAGAGCTGGAGAGGCGTCTGGCCGCGAGCCCTGAGGATCCGCCCCTCTGCAGAGCGTGCCGGGAGAAGCGGGAGGAGCTCTGGGCCCTCGAGGACCATCAGGCCTGGGGTGCCTTTGTTCGATCCCACTTTCGCCTCCTTCGGGAGATGGATCGCGGCTCCCACTTCTTCTACGCCCTGAAGAAAAGGAGGGGGGCCAAGAAAAACGTCACCTGCCTTCTGGCAGAAGACGGCACCCCCCTCACGGATCCGGTGGAAATGTGCGGGAGGGCGAGAGCCTTCTACGCAAGCCTTTTCTCCCCGGATCCGACTGATCCTAACGCTTGCAGAGTGCTCTGGGAGGAGCTCCCTATGGTCAGCACAGGTGACTGAGACAGGCTAGAGCGGGGTCCTCCCTCTTTTGTGCAGGCGACCTGTGCTCGCCTTATTGCCGAAAAAGGGGGACCTCTGCAATTTACGAAATTGGCATCCCGTCTCGTTCCTCAGCATGGACTACAAAGTCGTGGCAAAAGCAATCTCACTGCGGCTAGGGTCCGTGCTGGCAAACTTGGTCCATCCAGATCAGACCTGCACCATCCTGGGCCGCAGCATCTTTGACAACCTATAACTGGTCCAGGACCTTTTGGAACTTGGGGGTAGGGATGGTCTGTCATTCGCCCTCCTATCCTTGGATTAGGAGAAGGCGTTTGACAGGGTGGATTACAGGTATCTCCTCAACACTCTGCAAGCGTTTGGCTTCGGACCCCAGTTTGTGGGTTTTCTCTGGGCGCTGTACGCCTCCGCAGAGTGTCTGGTCAGGCTCAACTGGACCCTGACCGAACCGGTCTGCTTCGGGCGAGGAGTATGGCAGGGGTGCCCCCTCTCGGGCCAGCTGTACGCTCTGGCGATCGAGCCATTCCTCTGTCTCCTCCGAAGGAGGTTGACAGGGTTGGTGCTGCAGAAGCTGGAACTGCGGCTGGTCCTGTCGGTGTACGCTGATGATGTGCTCCTCGTCGTCCAGGACCCGGGCGACTTGGCGCGGGTGGAGGCTTGCCAGGCCATTTTTCAGCAGCCTCCTCCGCCCAGGTCAACTGCGTTAAGAGCTCTGGCCTGGTGGTCGGGGATGGCTGGCAGGCGAGCTCCCTCCCACCCGCGCTTCAGGCCATCTGGTGGAGCGCGGGACCGCTGCTCTATCTTGGCATTTACCTTGCTGCCACGCATCCCTCGCCGCTGGAGAACTAGCAAAATTTAGAGGGCGGGGTGATAGAGCGGCTCCGGAAATGGACAGGACTACTCCAGTGCCTCTCTCTTCAAGGGAGAGCGCTGGTGCTTAATCATCTAGTCCTGTCCATGCTCTGGTACCAGCTCAACACCCTGGTCCCGGCCCTGGGTTTCCTGGCCTACCTCCAGACATCGATTCTGGAGTTCTTTTGGTCAGGACTGCACTGGGTCCCTGTAGGGGTTCTCCATCTACCCCTGGAGGAGGGAGGTCAGGGCCTGAAATGTCTGCACACTCAGGTCCATGTCTTCCACCTCCAGGCCCTGTGGAGGCTCCTTTATGGTGCAGGTAGTCCGGCATGGAGCATACTGGCGTACACCTTCCTGTGCCACTTCTGAGGGCTCCGATACGACTGGCAGCTTCTTTATCTCCATCCGAGAAGTCTTCTGCGAGACCTCTCCGGGCTGCCGGTCTTCTACCAGGACCTCCTCCGGACCTGGAAACTGCTTTCAATGACCAGGTCCATGGCTGCCACCGAAGGGGCAGATCTCCTCATGGAGCCCCGGCTACACAACCCCCAGCTTCGTGTGCAGGTGGCGGAGTCCCCCTCGGTGTGCCAGAGGTTGTTCCTGGCAGAAGTCACAAGAGTCACTATTGCAACAACACATCATCAGCAGGGTAAAACTAACCTATGACTGGCTGGATCCCCTGAGACTCACTCAGCGCATGGGGCTCTCCAGACCTTGTATTCCCCAGCGCGTACTTCAGAAGGTGAGGGCCACTTTGCCACCAGCTGCTCGGGTTTACGTCAACCGGGTCTTGCACGAGGGCGCACCCCACCCACCCTCCACCCCAGGCCCGCTGGACCTTTCCATTGGGCCCCTGCCCTGTGGACCCAACCGACCCCCCTTCCTCTTCACCGTGAGCTGGCTGGATGAGCTGCAGCCGGTCTGCTTCCAGACTGCGCCAAGGAAACATCTATACACGCTCGTGCTCCACACCCTTCACGCCCTCACCCTCGTGTCCCGCCCCAATACAAAATGGAGGGACCTCCTGCCACCTTTGGAGGGTGAGGAGCCCTGGTGGGCCGGCCTATATGCCACCTTGGTCCTGAGGCCTGCCAGGGATACCAGTTGGCGGATCCTTCACGGAGCCATGAGCACGGGCATGTACTTGGCATGGTTCACCCCATCCCAGACACCTGCCCCTTTTGTGGCATGAGGGAAAGCCTGGCACACATATATCTGGAGTGTGCCAGGCTGCAGCCCCTATTCCAGCTCCTCACCAATATTTTATTACATTTTTGGTTGCACTTTTCCCCTCACCTTCTTATTTATACACTCCCTATCCGCAGCCCCACAAAGTCACAGGATCTCCTCGTCAACCTGCTCCTGGCCCTAGCTAAAATGGCCATCTATAAAACCAGAGTGAGGAGATTGGCAGATGGAGCCTCCTGTGACTGTGGGGCCTATTTCCGATCCTCGGTCTGTTCACGGGGGGAGGGATAGCTCAGTGGTTTGAGCATTGGCCTGCTAAACCCAGGGTTGTGAGTTCAATCCTTGAGGGGGCCATTTGGGGGAAAAATTGGGAATTGGTCCTGCTTTGAGCAGGGGGTTGGACTAGATGACCTCCTGAGGTCCCTTCCAACCCTGATATTCTATGATTCTATGATTCACGTATCCGGACAGAGTTCCTCTGGACGGCATCCACTGACTCCCTTGACGCCTTTGAGGAGCAGTTGGTGCTGTCCGGGGTTCTCTGCTTGGTGTCCCCATCTGGTTCCCTTCGTTTGACCCTTTGACCCCACTCCTGTCCCTGTTATTTCATTAGTTGTCTCCCATATTTATTTGGTGTCCAGGTCCTGTGGATCCCCCTCTTAGGCTGGAAGGATCCTTTAGCAGTGGGCGGGCTTTACCCTCCCACTTCCTGGATCCCAATAGGACCACTGTCTTGTAGCCATCTGGCCTGACCCTGTCACACGGTCTTTATTCAGGCAATACTCATATAAGTCTTCAATGATTCTGCAGGCTGGCCCCCAACTTCCTGCAGTTATCAACAATATTACTCTCCTGTAGCCATCTGGCCCGACCCTGTCAGTGTGTATGAACGAATGTGTGAATGAATGTGAAACTGAATGAAATGTTATAGCTATAACTAGCTGCCTACTATGATTCTTGTTGTATTCACAATAAATGTGACATTTTGTCTTATACCCTTTAATAAGATCCTGCTGGTTTTTATTTTATTGGCATAACACTATGCCCATAAAGAGCTCTTCGTGTAGACCTGGCATACCTGTGAAATGTATTATGCTGGTATAACTGTGTCCAGTCTAGGGCTTTTACTGGCATGACTGGGTCAATAAAAATCCTCACACACCTCTAAACAAAATTATGCTGGTAAATTCAATCTGGACTGCAATGGAAGGCTTCAGTACGTGTCATCACTGAAGTTTTACATTGTGTCCCAGGGCAAAAAGGCAAAAGTGATAGATGCTGTACTTTGCAACAAGGGGAAAGAATGTCAAAAGGCCTAAAAGAGCTTTAAAATTATTAAATAAAATAGGCTGTTTAACTCAATAGCCTTCTGTCTCAGTTTGACTCTGTCCCAAGCAAGCCTAGCAGTAGAGTTTACCACCTGTTCCTGTGAACATAGCCTGCTGGTTTCAGCTGCCTCTAGCATGCACACCACGGAAAACTGCCATGACTCGACACCGCTGTTGGCATTCCCAACAGTGACAGACTGAATGAGGAGGCCCCTTCATGCTCAGGGTGTAAAATACACCAGGAGAACTGTGGAGGGGAACTCATTGCTGCTCATACTACGATCTGGGGATCAAGTTCACTCGTTCACATTGTCAATACTTTGCTCTCTGCACATACTGGATTCACTTGCAAATGCACGAATTAATGAGAATGAAGTGCAGCTCCAGGGCAGCAGCTGTGCAGCAGGGACAGTGTGCTAGGATAATTCATCAGCCTGACCTGTGTCCAATGTACGTTGAGCCAAAAGGAATATATGAAGCATCTCCACATTTTGGCAGCTGCAGAGGCTTTTAAAGGAGGAGAGTCAACTAGAAATATTCTTTCCAGTCAGAGAACAGCTGCCAGCATATCTCAGATGTCTGTAGTCTCATCCAGCCAAATCCAAGGTCAACTGAGTGCCTCTGAAAGATGCCAGCACACCAGAGGTTCTTTGTGGTCTCTGTGCTTTGATGAGTACAGGCAATGGCAGTGAAAGATTCCCTGTGCAACCCTTTGTATCTCAATCTCCCTGGACTGTCTCGCAAGACAAACACAACTCCATGCCCATTCAATCCTTCATCTTACTGCTGCCAGTGAGGCCAAGTAGTGTGGTGACTCTTCCGATATACATCCTCCTGGAAAATGGACAGACTGATGACTCCCTTCATCGGATCTCTGGAAAGCTCTCAGCTGGCTGGCCCAGCTGCAGTAGGGTCTAAGACAGAAGCAAAGATTCCTGCTTCTACTGAAGCATTAACAATCTCAATCAAGGGATGGACTTCCCACCCATGGTCTTCTTGCCCCAGCAGGAAGGATGGGTCCGACTTGCAGACAGTGGGTACCATCTCCCCCAGTCTGTCTAATGCTTCCTGTGCCAAGAATGGGGTAAACCTGAGGAATAAGAGTTGGCCTGTTCATGGAATCTGGTAACCCACCTCTTTATTGGTAACCAGCTAAGCTGCGACAACTGGCGGCCAAACCAGATTACTGGTGGGCTGGTGAATAGGCACCCTGATTTCAAGGCTTTGCAAGTTAGTTTCTCATTGGAGGAGTTATTAGCTCAATGTAGTCTGGGTATATTCTTAGTTCAGCTTGACGCCTCTTTCTGGATTCTCAGCCCCAGTTTGCAGGACACAAATGCATCAGAAACTGACTAGTTAAAGAGCTGAAGGAAGAGGGCGGACTCCTCCCCTCAAAAGCCTGCATCACAGAACAGCATTTTTTCAGAGTCTGCACACAGCTCACACACTAGGAACATGCTTGTAACATAAGTTTATGGCGGGGATGGCATGATGGGATAGCCTAATTTTGGCAATTAATTGATCTTTGACTATTAGCGGTAAATATGTCCAATGGCCTGTGATGGGACGCTAGATAGGGTGGGATCTGAGTTACTACAAAGAATTATTTCCTGAGTGTCTGGCTGGGGAGTCTTGCCCACATGCTCCGGGTTTAGCTGATCGCCATATTTGCCATAAGGAAGGAATTTTCCTCCAGGGCAGATTGGAAGAGGCCCTGGGGGTTTTTCACCTTCCTCTGCAGTGTGGGGCACGGGTCACTTGCTGCAGGATTCTCTGCACCTTCAAGTCTTTAAACCATGAGTTGAGGACTTCAATAGCACAGACATAGATGAGAAGTTTATTGCAGGAGTGGGTGGGTGAGATTCTGTGGCCTGCGTTGTGCAGGAGGTCAGACTAGATGATCATAATGGTCCCTTCTGACCTTAAAGCCTATGAGTCTGTGAGCACTGTGGTGGCTCCCTCTATAATGTTATTTGACACTAAGGTGATAGCACCTGGAAGCTGACTAGGTTGGGTTCCCAGCATGCTAGGTGCTGTACAGATGGACAATCAAAGCCCGTGCCTCAAATTACTTTATTACTAATTTTGGAGTGGTACAGTTGACTAAAAACTAGCCTGCATCCACAAATTAGTTACAGGCTTGGTCAAAAGTTGTAGCATAAGCAGGCCCTAAAGTCAAGTATATAAAGACAAGTCTGTGGATACTTAGCAGAGTGTAGACTTGTAGTGGTACTAACCGATTCCTAAAGTCAACAGCACATGCTTCTCCTTGCCTTTAATACACAATGTTTTTTGCTTTGTTCTCTCCACTTACTTATGGCTGGATCCTCTTTTGGAGGCTTGTTTCTAAAGTTTTTAAAAAGAGTTCATTCCACAGGTGAAATGGTTCTAACTAAAATCTGGCAGATTTATTTTAGTCTTCATGCAATTATAGAAGACCGTAGAGAGTATTTTGAGTGAATTAGTGGATACACAGCTTGTGACACCACACCGGTAATAATTTCATAACGAAAGCTAGGTTCCCATTTGCAAGAGAGTATGTAAGGGGCTCTGAAAGAATAAAGACAGTGGTACTGGTGACTCCACAATGGATATTTTGTAACCATATGGTCCCCAGACCATCTACATCTGTTTCCTAATTAGTTGTCTGAAACAACATTTTCTTTGAAGACTGTTCACAAGAAGGAGATAATTGCTTCAAAGCCACCAGAACCAGTCAGTCAAATATTCAGCTACATAAAGCTTGAAGTTTGGAAAAAACATCCTATTTGAGGGAGCCTGGCAGAGCTCATGATGCAACATGTGATTAACCAGAACACGCCAGCCTGAGGGGGATTTTAAATAGCTATATACTTAAATCTGCTACCCTATTGCTTTGCAGCCAAGAATGCAAAATAGGTACCATGGGGAAGAACTACTTTAAAGAAAGGCTGTAGCCTCTGGGCCAAGCAAGCCGAGATTAGTGCAGAACTTGAGGGGTGGGGAAGGCACAAGAGAAAAGGGCTATGCCACCACTAAAGCTGTCCAAGTCTGGGTCAAGTTTTGGCCACTTATCCAATTTCAGCAGTCCCAGAGGTGTTCTGGCTTCACCTCTTGTCCTCTGGGAACAGCCCTATCCTAGGATCCACACCTACTGTGCTTCAGAGAAGGGACTGCCCCCATGCTGAAGAAGTTTTCAGAATGCGGTCTCTATAACCCTGGGGGAGGGGAGACTGGCAGGAATTAGGGCATCAGCTCTCATAACTCTCCAGAGCAAGAAAGCAAGCTTAAGAGGGGTTCATGACTTTAGAGGATGGGGAAACAGGCTGGTACAATGTGGATTTCTGGCTGATAGGGTCTATTCCCTCCAGAGCTTCACCAGAAGTTGGCCTGCCACTACCAGCTTCTGCAGACAGCCATGAACATTTTTGCTTATCACCACCACAGCTTGCCTTCCATGAGTCAGTTCTTCTGGTGTTTCTAGCCAAATTGTGCAGACCAAGAATGGTGTGGATAGTTGGATCAAACTTCCTGATTGTAAGGTGCTTATCTGGACCTAGGATATTTGACTAGCCATGCACCAGTATCCGGTTCTGTCCATGGGAATACACTCCTGACTGCAACATAGTGCAGACCTGGAGAGCTGTATCTCCAGCGCATGCAATCCAACACATAAAGGACTGACAGTTATAGCTCAGCATGTCAGCCACCAGCTAATGCATCCTTCCTAACAGTCTCTTGCAAGACCTTTTCCAAGTGATGCATTCAGACCTAAGAAGCATGTGGTGCCTTCTGTGGCAGTAGGAATTGGTTTCTATTGCAAAGGGATGAGGAAAGCTGGCCTATCATATCTGCCTCTGATACAGAAGACATCCATGTCAGTTAGCAGCATTACAAGACAGCAAGTGCCTGCACATTCTGTAACTGGAAATAGATTTCTCTGTGTGGCAAAACCTGCACCCACCATGTCTAGTACATCAGGGATGCCAGCCTCTGACATACAGTCAAATATGAATTTAAAATCTATGCAAATTTACCAGCCCCTACATAGAATTATTCTACCTTGTGACTGACTAGTGCCAAATGCTCACAAGTGTAATGTGCCATTTCATCCCTGGAGGTGAACTAAGGCAGGATAATTTAATTGCTGCCTGCATGTGATTTACTGTGTTGTTAGTGTTTGTGCTAAATCATTAATAGAGGCTAATGCTGAACTCCATCTCCCTTTCGCTCGACAGCTGATGGGAAGATGGGAACATTTCATCCCTTCTTGAGAGTGTTTTTCCACTTCAGTTTATCCTGACAAATCTGGTTCAGATGCATGGGGCTGTTACTTTGTACCCAAAAAATGCACGTGTACTTTTAAAGGGATGAGATGGACTGGTGAATTATCTTTTAAAATTGTACTTATTCATAGAGTCTGCAAATATATTAAGGTACCGCTTTGGGCTCAATCCTGCAGTCCTTGTTCAGGCAGAACTCCCCTCTAGAGTCAAAGGGATAAGAACTGTTACCACTTCTAGCTGAGGATGGCCCCAATCTTACAAACTAAGGCCCAAATTGGGACAAAAAAATTGAAATTCCAAAAGTTTTCACAGAATGGAAATTCCTAAAAATTTCAATTCAGAAATGTTGAAATATTTCATTCACCTTATTGATCATTCAGATATTTCATCATTCCCAAAATAGTGTTTTGGTTTGGTTAACTGAATGACCCTGAAATGCTTCAATTTCAGTCAATTCAATATTAAACTGCATTTTCTCCATAGTGGTGCATTGACTTATGGGACTGTAGTTTGGAAGCCTAAAGCCCCCATAATCTTCCATGGGCCAGACTCCCTGTGAAGACTACATTTCCTATAATTAGGCTTGGAAATATTAGATTTTTATTGGTAGAAGTTGGTAAACATTGTTTTCACCACACACACACACACTCTGACATCGGCATAGTCAGAAAAATGCTGCCTGAGAACTTATTATAATTTGGTTTAAGGATATTTACTTTGTATATTTTAACATGTGATTTAGACACTAAAGCTATAACTTTCTAAAGCTTTAACTGTTTTGAATCGCACCATCTGTCATTATATAATCTGACCTCTCCTCCATAATTCTGTGCAACTGTGAAATTTTAAATTGATATTAGCCATCAAATACAATAAATTAGAAAAACCCAATTTCTTCCAAGCCCTACCTATAATACTCCAAAGCCACATAGTTTCCAAAATGCAGCGTGCAAGTTTTAGGACAATCTGCACTGCATTGTGGGAAATGTAGTCTTCCAGGGAGCCCAGCCCAGAATGGGTACTCAAACTACAAATCCCATAGGGCCAGTGATAGGGAAATGCAGTTTAATATTTTGTTGAACTGATTCAAAACAAAATGTTTCCAGTCAATTAAAAAACGGAGATATTCAGATTCAGGTTGAACCGACCAGAAATGAAAGAACCAATTTTGATCTTCTGACATAAAATTTATTTCCCAGAAGCTTCATTTTCCATCAGAAAATCACGCAGACAGAAAATTCTCTCACCAGCTTTACCAAAAAGCTTCTGTAGGGATATTTTTTCCTATGGTGGTTCAGAGAAACAGCTGAGGGGGTGGACAGGGGACTTCCATCACCAAAATGATCTCCAGATAGGCTCCCATGACAGGAATAAGAATTGTGAGGCTCACCATGGATGTCATCAGTGAGTTGTCAATGCCTTTACATGGTACATGCGTTACAGCTGCTCTAGCCTGGAAACGGCCTCATAATAAAAGGCATACGCAGCACTGAACAGATAATCATAAGAGACACTATTCAGTGAATCACCACCAAACACACCTACCCCACCTAAGAACTGTTAATTTCTCTGCATAGTTTATGAGATCTGATAAGAACTCACAATGGTGTGAAGACAGCACACCTTCCATCCGTCACTTCCTCTTCAAAAGGTCAACATTTACTCCTTGTATCCCCCATCTGTCTATATTCATCTGTCTCTTGTCTTACACCTAGATTGTAAGCTCTTTGGGGGAAGGGACTGTCTTTTTGTTCTGTGATTGTACAGTGCCTAGCATATTGCGGTCCATGACCATGGCTCTATAGCACTATGGTAACACAAATGATAAGAAGTATAAAGCTTAACTGCATAGTATTACTGGCAAAGAATAACTGCCATCTTTAAATACCAGAGGTGGCTGCATTTCTATGGCGAGCGAGTGAATCAATCCTGAAGGAGCTTACAATCCAAGGCCTGGTCTACAACTAAAATTTAGGTCCAACCTAGCTACATCACTTAGGAATATAAAAAATTTCATGCCCTGTGCGAGTTAGTTAGGTCAACTTATGCCCCCCCCCAACCTCCACCCCTCTCATAGATACAGTTAGGTCAATAGAATTCTCCTGTCAACCTATTTAGCACCTCTCAGAGAGGTGGATTATCTACCTTGACAGAAAAAACCCTTCCATTAATGTAGGAGGCATCTACATTGAAGTGCTACAGTGTGATAGCTGTGTGACTGCAGCCACAGTAGTGCAGACATTCCCTAAACAAAGCCAAATCTTGGTTGCCCTCCTTACGTGAACAGTCCTATTGACTTCAATATGACTATTCATAAGACCAAGGCAAGCAGAACTTGTCCCTAAATGTATTTTGTAACAAATAAACTTTCCAGTCATCCAATACCTAAGGAGTGGTCACATGGACCATCTTTCCTTACAGCAGAAAATATTTTAAACAGTTGGAAAGCTGAGTTCCTCCACGAATGTTCAAGCTGTTCTACAGATTAGTTCTGGTCAATTAATTATTTGCAATATTTAACTCTCTCCCGTGTCAGTCAAGTTACACAATGCACTTTCAGTATGACAATGCCTTAATCCTGAAGGCTTGTCTACACAGGAGAATTGAGTGGCACAGTATTCTGGAATAGCTACTTCAATGTAATGTAGGTATCTTGCAATAGCTCTCTACGCAGACACTAAAAGTGACTTTATTCCAGAATGGTTACTCTTCGCAAAACTCTGTAATTTATTCTGAAATAAAATCATGTTTATTGCAGAACATTGTCTACACAGGGGGATTCTCCCAAAATAGCCAAATTATACCGAAACAGCTGTTCTGGAATAATTATTCCAGACAATTTCCCCCATGTAGACAAAGTCTCAGTGTGAAGTCCCAGACAAAATAGTTATCATCAGCTGTATTTCTAGTCAAATAAGCATCTCTCCTGGGATAGGAACAGTGAAATCGGTAAATCTAAAAAAACCCCTAAATTGTCCACAATTTAATCTTCCATGTCTCACTGACAGATTTTGATCTTTCATATACCTATAAAAACACACGTAAATCAGATGTTGGAGGAGGATGAACTGTAACATGAAGATCTGACCTCACATATTTATAAGACAGGAAATAACTTGGGGTTAGATTCCAGTTGCTGATATGCAGGCAAGCCTAAAAGCTAAATGTTACTCTCCCTGAGCTCAGCACAGTCTGTTTGAATGCCACTTCCTGTGTGCAAGTACATCTTATCTGTTTCTTGCTCACTGAGTTACACTAATTTATATCACCTTTCTCCAAATTGACTGCTTTTAAAGTCCCATGCAGTAGGTCTTTCCACGTGTGTCAGGGCTGGGAGTTGTGTTGTGCATTTGTATATATGTACTCATGGCCTGACTCTACAGACTAAGGAGGTTCTTAGCTGCTCTCACAACTTACCCACTCCTCTTTCTGTCAAGGGCATATTTTTCCCATTGATGGTTATTCACACTAAGAGCTCTTAGGTCTTATTCAATATTAAGACCATCTTCTCCTGGGTTGGCTGTGAGGTCGTACACAAGGCAGTCCTTCCAAGAGATGCTTATCTGGGCTGTCTTCTGTTATCCTAAATACATGCCCTGCCCACTGACATCACTTGAATTTCATTACATTTACTATCCTTGGTTCTTCATAGACCTGCTGCAGTTCCCTATTAGATCTTCTTTGCACATCATTCTCCCTTACTGGCCCCAAAATTCATCTCAATACTCTATTTTCAAAATGTTTTTAGTGGTCTTTTTCCTTTTTAGTAAGTGTCTGGGTCTCACATCCATATAAAGCAGGGGTTCTCAAACTGGGGGTCGGGACCCCTCTAAGGGGGTCGCGAGGTTATTACATGGTGGGGTCACAAGCTGTCAGCCTCCGCCCCGAACCCTGCTTTGTCTCCAGCATCTATCATGGTGTTTAATATATTAAAAAGTGTTTTTAATTTATAAGGGGGGGGGGTCGTACTCAGAAGCTTGCTATGTGAAAGGAGTCACCAGTATAAAAGTTTGAGAACCACTGATATAAAGCAATAGGCATTGTAATGGTCTTGTATATTTGAAGCCTGGTCTTTCTCAGTAGTTGTTTGGAGCTAAAAATTATTTGCAAAGAAAAGTAATGGGCATTCCCACTCTGGAACCATGTCAATTTCCTCCTTCACCAAATTGTTATCGGTAATTACTGCTCCTAGGCATTTGAACTGTCTAACTTGTGGTTACCTGTGGTTATTGACTGCTACATAAACTTGTCCAGGACCTTCTCATCAGCTTACTACCATATATTTGGTTTTATCTTCATTGATCTCAAGTCCCATTTATCCTGCTGCTCCTTCAAGTCACCAACCATGCTTTGTACCACATTTCCATCTCTGTGTCAATAGCCAGGTCATCAGCATACCCAAAGGTTTAGTTCGGGCCATTTAACTTCACTCTGTCCTGAGAATTTTGCAATAATCTTACCACTTTTTCCATAGCCACATCAGAGTGTACTGGGGATAGTGCTTTAGTGCAGTATAGATCTCTAAGGGGGCGGAGATTGCACTCCCTACTCAAACTCTACTTTTTGAGCTACACACTCATAGTTGTACCATCTCAATAAAGTTTTCAGAGATTCCAAATTCCTTCACTGTGGCCCAGAGGCCCTCTCACGATATACTATCACATGTTTTCTTAAAAATCTATAAAAAACTTTGTATATGCTCTGATCATATTCCCCTCTGTTCTCAGATACTTGATGAACTAAGAACATTTGATCCACAGTGGAGCTGTTTTTATGTGTAACTCAAAATGCCTTCCATTCAGGTGAGGGTGAAGCTGGTGATATAAGGAATTCAGTTTGTTACAGTGGACCATATAAAGAAATCACAACAGAAGTCTCTTCTTTAGTTTTAATTGAGTTATTACTTAGCTAACCATGAAGTGCCTTTAAGAAAAGTAATGCCTGAAGCCACTCAAATCTCATATTGGGGCTTGTCTTTCAGTAATAACTTGCATATTCATCCACTTGGCCCCTCCCCTTTGTGGGAGGTTAGATTTCAGGGTGTGCCACACTTATATAAACGGTGGTTATTTATGTGGTCATAAGTGTACTATGCAATAGGACTATTCTTTTAAAGCTAATAGGAACTTGAAATTGGACCCAGTTACATCTTATTACGATCCTGTATTCATAGCCCAACCTTTAACTTCCTCTGTGCATTTTAAGGCCACAGGTTTGTTTGATCAGATTTTTTCAGTAACTTCTTTGGATGAACTGGGTTGGAGAGTGAAGTCTTTACTGGGATTAAATAAATTGAGAATGTGTGTGTACCTTTTTTATCAATCAGTCTTAAATTGGGTACTGCTTCAGTCTTTTTTACCTTGATTTACCGATATATTCCAATTGTCAAAGCCACTATGGATGATTAATGGATTTCTTTCATAGCTGGTAAAGACAGCAACCTGCCTGGCACATGTTTGTAGTATGGCAGTATCACCATACACATTTTGTGGAAAGCTGCATGAATCCAAAAACACATTCAGAAAGTTAAGAATGACACCATCTGTCAAGGCTGAACCCCCACTCTGGCACCTCAAGTGCAGGAAGTGGGGGCCTGCAAGGATTTAAAAAATTAATACCGGCCACTCCAGGCTTATATTACACTCCCAAGGTTACAGCTTCTCTCTGACCTTGGCTTGGTAAACGCTGCCACCACCCAAATGCAAAAAACCCCTTTGAACCCAAGAAGGAGCTCTTTGGAATTCCTCCCTGTGGGGTATCCTCAAGCCCTTTCACCCCACCCTCCAGGGAAGAGCTGAGAAAGACAACAAAGGAAATTAGCTGTGGCTACCAGCTAATCAAACAACATGCACAAACCTCTTAGGACACCAAAAATCCAATCTTGTTCTTAAAAAAGGTAAATTTTATTAAACCCCAAAAGGAAAAAAATCTGGAATTTAGGCTTTTTTCTAGATCTTAAAAAGAAACAATTACAAAAATTAAGCACCTAAAATAGCTTTTTTGGTGTTTCAGCTTAAAGGTTACAAGCCAACAAAAGCATCTGGGGTTAGCATAGAGGAGTCCACAAGCCAAAATAAAGAAATAAACCTGATCACATCTATCTAAACATTCCTAATTTACTTACATATTTGAGGGGTTTCAAATTAGTAATTCTAGGTGTGATCTGATGAATTTTCATACCTGGTTCAAGCCTTACACAACATTCCTGCTTATAGCATTGCTGCTCCATGTTTTGTTCTCCAGAGAACAACAGACAAAGGGAAACTTTCTTTCCCATTTTTAAAAGTTCTAGCCTTCCCATTGGCTCTTATGGTCAGGTGCCCACTCCTTTTCTTTTACCTGTGGGCTTGTTAACCCTTTACAGTTAAAGCAAGCAGAGAACAGCTACCAAGAGGGATTTTACAGCTAACTGACTGGCTGCGTGTCCATCAAAGGGAGCTACACCACCACTTTATTTGTCACACCCTCTCTGAGCTTTGCTGTCACAATTGCATTAACAGAGCCACATGGCAAGTCTTAGCGGCTTTCCCTCCCCACTGCAGAAAGCAGTGGCTACTCACTAAAATCTGCACATAATAATGCAGAGTCACTGCAACCTGTGAATAGACTGTGTTTGTGTGGGAGGAGTGGAGCAACAATACTGATGATGCACCTGCATTTTGAGAAGGTATTAACTCAAAGCCAAGTTGCGCATTGGTTCTTATGGAAGTCACAATGCACACATGCAACTTCAGGAAATGCAAACTTCTTTGTCACTGTATTTAATAACAGCTTTGAGTTTTGTTTTGTACCTTTCCTTGTCTAATAGACAAAGTATTGATTGTAAGCTCACCGGGGCAGAGGCTGTCCTAGATCTGTACAGCACCTAGCACAGTGGGTTCCTGATCAAGATTTCTAAGCACTACCACACCACAGAAGGAATTGAAAAGCTTTGTATGAGACAAGATTGTAGAGTATTTTACCTTTTTACATGGATTTTCTGTACCATTCAGACTGGAGGTGAAACATTTAATGTCACTTTTTAGAAGCCAGACACTTCAGTTACAGAAGTCACCCAGTGGACCTAGGGGTGACAGTGGACGAGAAGCTGGATATGAGTCAGCAGTGTGCCCTTGTTGCCAAGAAGGCCAATGGCATTTTGGGATGTATAAGTAGGGGCATAGCGAGCAGATCGAGGGACGTGATCGTTCCCCTCTATTCGACATTGGTGAGGCCTCATCTGGAGTACTGTGTCCAGTTTTGGGCCCCACACTACAAGAAGGATGTGGATAAATTGGAGAGAGTCCAGCGAAGGGCAACAAAAATGATTAGGGGTCTGGAACACATGACTTATGAGGAGAGGCTGAGGGAGCTGGGATTGTTTAGCCTGCAGAAGAGAAGAATGAGGGGGGATTTGATAGCTGCTTTCAACTACCTGAAAGGGGGTTCCAAAGAGGATGGCTCTAGACTGTTCTTAATGGTAGCAGATGACAGAACAAGGAGTCATGGTCTCAAGTTGCAGTGGGGGAGGTTTAGATTGGATATTAGGAAAAACTTTTTCACTAAGAGGGTGGTGAAACACTGGAATGCGTTACCTAGGGAGGTGGTAGAATCTCCTTCCTTAGAGGTTTTTAAGGTCAGGCTTGACAAAGCCCTGGCTGGGATGATTTAACTGGGAATTGGTCCTGCTTCGAGCAGGGGGTTGGACTAGATGACCTTCTGGGGTCCTTTCCAACCCTGATATTCTATGATTCTATGATTCTATGATTCTAAGTCCAGGAAAGCATATGCAGAGCACCCATTCTTGGCTTGTTTGTTTTCACATTTGAGCTTAAATGCAGCAGAGCAGGGTGGTTTTTTTTGTTTAATGTTTAAAAACAGGCCTCCAAGAAGTGATCCTGTGCTGATCTTGCATGTCAAGCCTCACCAAGAATGAACTTTTACAGCCCAACAGAAACTTCTAAGAAGTGTACCGAAATCACTGCCAATATTGGTCAACATGATTGTCCCATTGATTCCTTGCACTCCCTCTTCTGTGTCCATCTGTTGTCTTTTGTCTTATACTTAGATGGTAAGTTCCTTGGGGAAGGGATCATCTCTTTGTTCTGTGTTTGTACAGCGCCGAGCGCAGTGGGGCCCTGGTCCATGACTAGGGCTGCTCGGAGCTACGGTAATACAAATAATAAGAGTGCTGATACAACCTTAGCTATAGCATCACCATCAGCAGCACTGTGAAATATTTACATAGGTCTGCAGTGTTGCTGAAGCTTTGTTGGTGCCAGAATATGAGAGACACAAGGTAGGGGAGGTAATATATCTTTGTGTAGCAGGAAAGCTTGTCTCTTTCACTAATAGAAGTCGGCCCAATAAAAGATATTACCTCCCTGACCTTGTCTCTCTCCTATCACGTAGATAATAATTTTCCAAAGGCAGCTCTTTGGTTGCTTAAGTAAAGCTGAACTAAGCAAAGCTTTCATTGAGTCAGGAAATCAGATTTAAATTCTTCTGAAAATTAGCACTCACATAGGATGTTGAAAAATTTTCAAAGCCCAACTGAAATGACAAAGTACCGAGTGGACCTGACACAAAGTACAAGAATACAAATTCAGACAAAAATGTACTACCAAGTGAGAGAACCACTCTTGCTGGATGTATTTTGTGAAAGGCTCCCATTTAAGATGCTGGATTGAGGGGTGGGTAACAATGGAAGGAGAGACAAGGATCAAAAGTCTAAATCTGTCTATAGACCCTAGTCACACATGCCTACAAACCAGAGCAAGCTTTGGTGACTAGGGCCTTGATGTAATCAAAAGTCATGACAAGACACTTGCTAATCAGAACAAGTCCTACAGAAGCAAGATCCCATAGGATAGCAAGTCTGCTTGGTTCATTTTGGTTTAGACACTTTTCAGATCAACATGTAACAGACAGCGACAGTTCTGGCTAGGAGGCATTTGTTTCTGTGCTGCTGGCCCTGGGGGTGTTAGAACAAGCATAGCTAGAACATCTTTGTGCCTGTACTCTAATGGCCTGTTGACAACAAGACATCATACCTTGATATTCAGGTTTCAGAGTAGCAGCTGTGTTAGTCTGTATCTGCAAAAAGAGATCCACTTCCTGGACACTATGGTGCTAATAAGCAATGGTCACATAAACACCACTCTATACCGGAAACCTACTGACCGCTATGCCTACCTACATGCCTCCAGCTTTCATCCAGACCACACCACATGATCCATTGTCTACAGCCAAGCTCTAAGATACAACCGCATTTGCTCCAACCCCTCAGACAGAGACAAGCACCTACAAGATATCTATCAAGCATTCTTATAAACTACAATACCCACCTGTTGAAGTGAAGAAACAGATTGACAGAGCCAGAAGAGTACCCAGAAGTTACCTATTACAGGACAGGCCCAACAAAGAAAATAACAGAATGCCACTAGCCATCACCTTCAGCCCCCAACTAAAACCTCTCCAACGCATCATCAAGGATCTACAACCTATCCTGAAGGACGACCCATTACTCTCACAGATCTTGGGAGACAGGCCAGTCTTGCTTACAAAAAGCCCCTCAACCTGAAGCAAATACTCACCAGCAACCACACACCACACAACAAAAACACTAACCCAGGAACCTATCCTTGCAACAAAGCCCGTTGCCAACTGTGTCCACATATCTATTCAGAGGACACCATCATAGGACCTAATCACATCAGGCACACTATCAGAGGCTCATTCACCTGCACATCTACCAATGTGATATATGCCATCATGTGCCAGCAATGCCCCTCTGCCAAACTGGACAGTCTCTACGTAAAAGAATAAATAGACACAAATCAGACGTCAAGAATTATAACATTCAAAAACCAGTCGGAGAACACTTCAACCTCTTTGGTCACTTGATTAAAGACCTAAAAGTGGCAATTCTTCAGCAGAAAACTTCAAAAACAGACTCCAATGAGAGACTGCTGAATTGGAATTAATTTGCAAACTGGATACAATTAACTTAGGCTTGAATAAAGACTGGGAGTGGATGTGTCATTACACAAAGTAAAACTATTTCCCCATGTTTATTCCCCGCCTCCACTTTTCCTCAGACGTTCTTGTCAACTGCTGGAAATGGCCCACTTTGATTATCACTACAAAAGGTTCCCCCCCCCCCGCTCTCCTGCTGGTAATAGCTAACCTGATCACTCTTGTTACAGTGTGTATGGTAACACCCATTGTTCCATGTTCTCTGTGTATATAATGACAGGTTTCAGAGTAACAGCCGTGTTAGTCTGTATTCGCAAAAAGAAAAGGAGTACTTGTGGCACCTTAGAGACTAACAAATAAATAACAAATAAATTGGTTAGTCTCTAAGGTGCCACAAGTACTCCTTTTCTTTCTGTGTACATAAAATCTCCCCACTGTATTTTCCACTACATGCATCCGATGAAGTGAGCTGTAGCTCACGAAAGCTTATGCTCAAATAAATTTGTTACTCTCTGAGGTGCCACAAGTCCTCCTGTTCTTTTTGCTGATATTCAGGTGTTAGCTGAAGTTCAGTCACCCACGAAACAATGGAGTTTGGTGTTGCCACTGTCTTAACATCAGTTGGGATTTTATTTCCACCATTGGCATTTTGAGAAAGTCAATTCCCCAGTGACCTCTTCTGCAATCCCTGGCAGACTCTGTTGCAGTTACAGTCACACTTTCCAGAAAATTAGACTGAATTTTTGCTCCTGACTGGCATGGTTTGCTCCATTTCCTCCCAATTGAGTTCCCAGGGGTTGCCAGTGTAGCTGTTTTGCTGCTTCAGAGACAGAACCTGGACTATGAACATAGTGGGAGGTTGCCTGCTGATTTCAGTGTCAGCATGAGCAGATCTAAGCAGTGCCTGTCTGCAGAAGCTACCAGAGAGGTCTCCATCTTATTCTGGTTTTTAAACTTAGCAGTGGAGCCAGGAGTAGGGCTCCACAATCTATTGGCTGTCAATTAATACAGTCCTGAGAATGCTGGGCTGGTACTCTTTGTCTGGGTATCAAAGTTAATTCAGTCTAGTTCCTGGTGGACAAGTGTCCATATCAACACCCCATACGCCATCACAGACTCTAAGTTAGTTGTCTGTCCTTGAAGAGGCTAATGATGCTAAGGATTGAATGGGCACAGAGATAGCTTTTCCCAGTTAGATGGCTGAGTTGTCTAAAGCAGCTGGACTTTACCCCCTGTAGTAATCTGATGGTTTCACCTGAATTAAAAAAGGATACTTCTGTTCCGAGTGGTTTTGCCCCTCACCATGAGGTTAACGACTGTTTCTTGCAGTCTGGCAGGTTACATTTCAGTCCAATAAAGAGGCAACTTCTCATTAGCCTCCCCCAGAGAAGGAAGTTGTAAAAAGCCCCTGCTGTTTTTCCAGTAAAGTCAACAACCAACTGTGAAAGAGTGAATGGGGAAAAGTGGGCTACCCCTTGTAGGGACAGCCTAGGCTGGTGCCTACAGCCCCAGCAGACCCAGCCCAGGGGCTGAGCTATTTCAACACAGGGACAGGAAGCTGAGGGGAAAGTAAAAGCCAGGCAGGCTGCAGTAGCTGGCAGCTGCTTTCTCAGGCCCCAGGAGACAAGCTGTCACAGAGACTTTGGTGTGGACCATAGGTTTGGGAGCCGTGAAGCAGGGTCCTGGTTAATTGTTTGTTGCAATAATTCCTGTCCTGAAACTTGATTTAAAAAGAGGACATATTATTTGGTTAATTTGTGCTGGCTTCTTCTTGCCTGGGCTCTTGAAGTGACCCATGGCTGTCCCCGAGTTTAGATGGGGCATATCTTACAGCACCATGCTGGGCCACCAGGGGGTGCACAGGAACACCATAGACTTCTCTAGTGCAGGGTCAAGGCCTAAAAGCCCCAGGGGAATCTGCTTTCATGATGATATACATGGTTAGAAGGAGACTTAAGAATATAAAGGGTGTCTATGAAATTTCTGGTATTTGATCTGAAGCAGGAAACAGCACAGATCTAAAACCTCTCTGAATGATAATCCCCAGAACAATGAAGCAGGAAATAAGAAATAAGTTCATAGAATCATAGAATATCAGGGTTGGAAGGGACCTCAGAAGGTCATCTAGTCCAACCCCCTGCTCAAAGCAGGACCAATCCCCAACTAAATCATCCCAGCTAGGGCTTTGTCAAGCCTGACCTTGAAAACCTCTAAGGAAGGAGATTCCACCACCTCCTAGGTAACCCATTCCAGTGCTTCATCACCTTCCTAGTGAAAAAGTTTTTCCTAATATCCAACCTAAACCTCCCACACTGAAACTTGAGACCATGACTCCTTGTTCTGTCATCTGCTACCACTGAGAACAGTCTAGATCCATCCTCTTTGGAACCCCCTTTCAGGTAGTTGAAAGCAGCTATCAAATCCCCCTCATTCTTCTCTTCTGCAGACTAAATAATCACAGTTCCCTCAGCCTCTCCCCATAAGTCATGTGCTCCAGCCCCCTAATAATTTTTGTTGCCCTCTGCTGGCCTCTTTCCAATTTTTCCACATCCTTTTTGCAATGTGGAGCCCAAAACTGGACACAGTACTCCAGATGAGGCCTCACCAATGCCTAATAGAGGGGAACGATCATGTCCCTCGACAATACTCCTACTGATACAGTCCAAAATGCCATTAGCCTTCTTGGCAACAAGGGCACACTGTTGACTCATATCCAGCTTCTCATCCCCTGCAACACCTAGGTCCTTTTTTGCAGAACTGCTGCCTAGCTGCTCAGTCTCTAGTCTGTAGCAGTGCATGGGATTCTTCCATCCTAAGTGCAGGACTTTGCACTTGTCCTTGTTGAACCGCATCAGATTTCTTTTGGCCCAATCCTCTAATTTGTCTAGGTCCCTCTGTATCCTATCCCTCCCCTCCAGCGTATCTACCACTCCTCCCAGTTTAGTATCATCTGCAAACTTGCTGAGGGTGCAATCCATGCCAACCTCCAGATCGTTAATGAATATATTGAACAAAAATGGCCCCAGGACCAACCCTTGGGCCACTCCGCTTGATACCAGCTGCCAACTAGACATGGAGCCATTGATCACTACCTGTTGGGCCCGACAATTTAGCCAGCTTTCTATCCACCTTATAGTCCATTCATCCAGCCCATACTTCTTTAACTTGCTGGCAAGAATACTGTGGGAGACCGTACCAAAAGCTTTGCTAAAGTCAAGGAATAGCACATCCACTGCTTTCCCCTCATCCACAGAGCCAGTTATCTGGTCATAGAAGGCAATTAGGTTAGTCAGGCATGACTTGCCCTTGGTGAATCCATGCTGACTGTTCCCGATCACTTTCCTCTCCTCCAAGTGCTTCAAAATTGATTCCTTGAGGACATGCTCCATGATTTTTCCAGGGACTGAGGTGAGGCTGACTGGCCTGTAGTTCCCAGGATCCTCCTTCTTCCCTTTTTTAAAGATGGGCACTACATTAGCCTTTTTCCAGTCATCCGGGACCTCCCTG
Source organism: Lepidochelys kempii (assembly GCF_965140285.1). Lineage (NCBI taxonomy): Eukaryota > Metazoa > Chordata > Testudines > Cheloniidae > Lepidochelys > Lepidochelys kempii. The sequence continues at coordinate 72,040,200 of NC_136390.1, read as the reverse complement.
AATCACCATGAGTTTTCAAAGATAATGGCCAATGGCTCTGCAAACACATCCGCCAACTCCTTTAGCACTCTCGGATGCAGTGCATCCGGCTTCATGGACTTGTGGTCATCCAGCTTTTCTAAATAGTCCTGAACCACTTCTTTCTCCACAGAGGGCTGGTCACCTGCTCACCATACTGTGCTGCCCAGTGGAGTAGTCTGGGAGCTGACCTTGTTCGTGAAGAGAGAGGCAAAAAAAGCATTGAGTGCATTAGCTTTTTCCACTAGGTTGCCTAGGTTGTCACTAGGTTGCCTCCACCATTCAGTAAGGGCCCCACACTTTTCTTGACCTTTCAGCCATTACAAATCATGTGGCTTGAGTGAATAGCCTGTATTTTCCCCACAACTGTACATACTCTCACCCAAAGGTGATTCTAAATTGCGCTGTATGCTAGCATGATTCAGTGGTTCTGCTTCTCTGGGACTACTAAGTGCTTTTCAGTTACAAAACACTGCAGGCGAATGCAAAGTTTCTCAAAGCCCTGGAGGGAGGAGGGGCAGGACTCAGGAGCATTCTATTAACTTTACAGAAGCCTGTATGAAGGAACAGCATCAGAGTAGAAGTGGAAAGCAAGAGAATTTAAACTTGAGTAATTGCTCATGCTTATTTGTCTCTTCTTGCTTCTTGAATGGGAACTCCACGGCATTGCTTTAGGAGGATGACTGATGCTCCTTTGTTCTACAAGCCTAGTTCTCAAAGAAAAGCTGTTGTCAGTGATTTGGAGGAAGAAACACTCCCTCCCCCCACATACCAGGGCCTTGTTTACACAGGGAAGATATTCCAGAATAAGGTAAGGCATTGCACTTCAAATTCACACCCATTCCACAGTAACTCCCGTGGGGACACTTTTTCCAGAACAAGAGTCCATTTTTCCAGTTTAGCTTACTCCACTTTAAGCGTTGCAGTGGATTCCACATCACTGGTGATTTTTAAATCGAGATTGGATGTTTATCTAAGAGAGGTGTTTCAAACAGGAATTCATTTAGGGAAGTCCTATGGTCAGTGTCAGAAGATGATCACAGTGGTCCCTTCCGGCCTTAGGCCTGGTCTACACTACGGAATAAGGTCGAATTTATAGAAGTCAGTTTTTTAGAAATCGGTTTTATATATTCGAGTGTGTGTATCCCCACAGAAAATGCTCTAAATGCATTAAGTGCATTAACTCGGTGGAGTGCTTCCACAGTACTGAGGCTAGAGTCGACTTCCGGAGCGTTGCACTGTGGATAGCTATCCCACAGTTCCTGCAGTCTCTGCTGCCCATTGGAATTCTGGGTTGAGATCCCAATGTCTGATGGGGCTAAAACATTGTCGCGGGTGGTTCTGGGTACATATCATCAGGCTCCCCTTCCCTCCCTCCCTCCGTGAAAGCAAGGGCAGACAATCGTTTCGCGCCTTTTTTCCTGAGTTACCTGTGCAGACGCCATACCACAGCAAGCATGGAGCCCACTCAGGTAACCGTCACCGTATGTCTCCTGAGTGCTGGCAGACGCGGTACGGCATTGCTACACAGTAGCAGCAACCCATTGCCTTCTGGCAGCAGACGGTGCAGTACGACTGGTAGCCGTTCTCGTCGTGTCCGAGGTGCTCCTGGCCACGTCGGCTGGGAGCGCCTGGGCAGACATGGGCACAGGGACTAAATTTGGAGTGACTTGACCAGGTCATTCTCTTTAGTCCTGCAGTCAGTCCTATTGAACCGTCTTATGGTGAGCAGGCAGGCGATACGGATTGCTAGCAGTCGTACTGTACCATCTTCTGCCGGGCAGGCAAGAGATGAGGATGGCTAGCAGTCGTACTGTACCATCTTCTGCCGAGCAGCCATGAGATGTGGATGGCATGCAGTCCTTCTGCACTGTCTGCTGCCAGCCAAAGATGTAAAAGATAGATGGAGTGGATCAAAACAAGAAATAGACCAGATTTGTTTTGTACTCATTTGCCTCCTCCCCTGTCTAGGGGACTCATTCCTCTAGGTCACACTGCAGTCACTCACAGAGAAGGTGCAGCGAGGTAAATCTAGCCATGTATCAATCAGAGGCCAGGCTAACCTCCTTGTTCCAATAAAAACAATAACTTAGGTGCACCATTTCTTATTGGAACCCTCCGTGAAGTCCTGCCTGAAATACTCCTTGATGTAAAGCCACCCCCTTTGTTGATTTTGAAGTTTTGGAATAGCCTTCCGAGGGAAGTAGTGGGGGCAAAAGATCTATCTTGCTTTAAGATTAAACTCGATAAGTTTATGGAGGAGATGGTATGATGGGATAACATGGTTTTGGTAATTAAATATTCATGGTAAATAGGCCAAATGGACTGTGATGGGTTTTTAGATGAGGTAAGATCCAAGTTACCCGGGAAAGAATTTTCTGTAGTATCTGGCTGATGAATCTTGCCCATATGCTCAGGGTTTAGCTGATCGCCATATTTGGGGTCGGGAAGGAATTTTCCTCCAGGGCAGATTGGAAGGCCCTGGAGGTTTTTTGCCTTCCTCTGTAGCATGGGGCACAGGTCACTTGCTGGAGGATTCTCTGCTCCTTGAGGTCTTCAAACTACAATTTGAGGACTTCAATAGCACAGAGATAGGTGTGAGGTCTTTTTTAGGAGTGGTGGGTGAAATTCTGTGGCCTGCATTGTGCAGGAGGTCAGACTAGATGATCATAATGGTCCCTTCTGACCTAAATATCTATGAATCTATGAATCTATGATTTTAGCTCCCTGAAGCCAACCCTGTAAGCCGTGTCGTCAGTCGCCCCTCCCTCCATCAGAGCAATGGCAGACAATTGTTCCGCGCCTTTTTTCTGTGCGGACGCCATACCAAGGCAAGCATGGAGGCCGCTCAGCTCACTTTGGCAATTAGGAGCACATTAAACACCACATGCATTATCCAGCAGTATATGCACCACCAGAACCTGGCAAAGCGATACCTGGTGAGGAGGTGACGTCAGCGCGGTCACGTGAGTGATCAGGACATGGACACAGATTTCTCTGAAATCATGGGCCCTGCCAATGCATGCATCATGGTGCTAATGGGGCAGGTTCATGCTGTGGAACGCCGATTCTGGGCTCGGGAAACAAGCACAGACTGGTGGAACCGCATAGTGTTGCAGGTCTGGGATGATTCCCAGTGGCTGCGAAACTTTCGCATGCATAAGGGCACTTTCATGGAACTTTGTGACTTGCTTTCCCCTGCCCTGAGGTGCATGAATACCAAGATGAGAGCAGCCCTCACAGTTGAGAAGCGAGTGGCGATAGCTCTGTGGAAGCTTGCAACGCCAGACAGCTACCGGTCAGTTGGGAATCAATTTGGAGTGGGCAAATCTACTGTGGGGGCTGCTGTGATGCAAGTAGCCCACACAATCAAAGATCTGCTGATATCAAGGGTAATGACCCTGGGAAATGTGCAGGTCATAGTGAGTAGCTTTGCTGCAATGGGATTCCGTAACTGTGGTGGGGCCATAGACGGAACCCATATCCCTATCTTGGCACTGGAGCACCAAGCCGCCGAGTACATAAACCGCAAGGGGTACTTTTCAATAGTGCTGCAAGCTCTGGTGGATCACAAGGGACGTTTCACCAACATCAACGTGGGATGGCCGGGAAAGGTACATGATGCTCGCATCTTCAGGAACTCTGGTCTGTTTCAAAAGCTGCAGGAAGGGACTTTATTCCCAGACCAGAAAATAACTGTTGGGGATGTTGAAATGCCTATATGTATCCTTGGGGACTTAGCGTACCCCTTAATGCCATGGCTCATGAAGCCGTACACAGGCAGCCTGGACAGTAGTCAGGAGCTGTTCAACTACAGGCTGAGCAAGTGCAGAATGGTGGTAGAATGTGCATTTGGACGTTTAAAGGCGCGCTGGCGCAGTTTACTGACTCGCTTAGACCTCAGCGAAACCAATATTCCCACTGTTATTACTGCTTGCTGTGCGCTCCACAATATCTGTGAGAGCAAGGGGGAGACGTTTATGGCGGGGTGGGAGGATGAGGCAAATTGTCTGGCTGCTGGTTACGCACAGCCAGACACCAGGGCGATTAGAAGAGCACAGGACGGCACGGTACGCATCAGAGAAGCTTTGAAAACCAGTTTCATGACTGGCCAGGCTACGGTGTGAAAGTTCTGTTTGTTTCTCCTTGATGAAACCCCCCGCCCCTTGGTTCACTCTACTTCCCTGTAAGCTAACCACCCTCCCCTCCTCCCTTCAATCACCGCTTGCAGAGGCAATAAAGTCATTGTTGCTTCACATTCATGCATTCTTTATTCATTCATCACACAAATAGGGGGATGACTACCAAGGTAGCCCAGGAGGGGTGGTGGAGGAGGGAAGGAAAATGCCACACAGCACTTTAAAAGTTTACAACTTTAAAATTTATTGAATGCCAGCCTTCTTTTTTTTGGGCAATCCTCTGTGGCGGAGTGGCTGGTTGGCCAGTGGCCCCCCCCACCGCGTTCTTGGGCATCTGGGTGTGGAGGCTATGGAACTTGGGGAGGAGGGCGGTTGGTTACAGAGGGACTGCAGTGGCAGTCTGTGCTCCAGCTGCCTTTGCTGCAGCTCAACCATACACTGGAGCATACTGGTTTGGTCCTCCAGCAGCCTCGGCATTGAATCCTGCCTCCTCTCATCACGCTGCTGCCACATTTGAGCTTCAGCCCTGTCTTCAGCCCACCACTTACTCTCTTCAGCCCGCCACTTACTCTCTTCAGCCTGCCACCTCTCCTCTCGGTCATTTTGTGCTTTCCTGCACTCTGACATTATTTGCCTCCACGCATTCGTCTGTGCTCTGTCAGTGTGGGAGGACAGTATGAGCTCGGAGAACATTTCATCTCGAGTGTGTTTTTTTTTCTTTCTAAGCTTCATTAGCCTCTGGGAAGGAGAAGATCCTGTGATCATTGAAACACATGCAGCTGGTGGAGAAAAAAAAGGGACAACGGTATTTAAAAAGACACATTTTATAAAACAGTGGCTACACTCTTTCAGGGTAAACCTTGCTGTTAACATTACGTACATAGCACATGTGCTTTCGTTACAAGGTCGCATTTAGCCTCCCCCCACCACGTGGCTACCCCCTCAACCTTCCCCCCTCCCTGTGGCTAACAGCGGGGAACATTTCTGTTTAGCCACAGGCAAACAGCCCAGCAGGAATGGGCTCCTCTGAATGTCCCCTGAAGAAAAGCACTCTATTTCAACCAGGTGACCATGAATGATATCTCACTCTCCTGAGGATAACACAGAGAGATAAAGAACGGATGTTGTTTGAACGCCAGCAAACATACACTGCAATGCTTTGTTGTACAATGATTCCGAGTACGTGTTACTGGCCTGGAGTGGTAAAGTGTCCTACCATGAAGGACGCAATAAGGCTGCCCTCCCCAGAAACCTTTTGCAAAGTCTTTGGGAGTACATCCAGGAAAGCCGCGAATGCCAGGGCAAAGTAATTCTTTCACATGCTTGCTTTTAAACCATGTATAGTATTTTAAAAGGTACACTCACCGGAGGTCCCTTCTCCGCCTGCTGGGTCCAGGAGGCAGCCTTGGGTGGGTTCGGGGGGTACTGGATCCAGGTCCAGGGTGAGAAACCGTTCCTGGCTGTCGGGAAAACCGGTTTCTCCGCTTGCTTGCTGTGAGCTATCTACAACCTCATCATCATCATCATCATCATCTTCTTCGTCCACAAAACCTGCTTCCGTATTGCCTCCATCTCCATTGAAGGAGTCAAACAACATGGCTGGGGTAGTGGTGGCTGAACCCCCTAAAATGGCATGCAGCTCATCTTAGAAGCGGCATGTTTGGGGCTCTGACCCGGAGCGGCCGTTCGCCTCTCTGGTTTTTTGGTAGGCTTGCCTCAGCTCCTTCAGTTTCACGCGGCACTGCTTCGGGTCCCTGTTATGGCCTCTGTCCTTCATGCCCTGGGAGATTTTGACAAAGGTTTTGGCATTTCGAAAACTGGAACGTAGTTCTGATAGCACGGATTCCTCTCCCCATACAGCGATCAGATCCCGTACCTCCCGTTCGGTCCATGCTGGAGCTCTTTTGTGATTCTGGGACTCCATCATGGTCACCTCTGCTGATGAGCTCTGCATGGTCACCTGCAGCTCGCCACGCTGGCCAAACAGGAAATGAGATTCAAAAGTTCGCGGTTCTTTTCCTGTCTATCTGGCCAGTGCATCTGAGTTGAGAGTGTTGTCCAGAGCGGTCACAATGGAGCACTCTGGGATAGCTCCTGGAGGCCAATACTGTCGAATTGTGTCCACAGTACCCCAAATTCGAGCCGGCAAGGCCGATTTAAGCGGTAATCCACTTGTCAGGGGTGGAGTAAGGAAATCGATTTTAAGAGCCCTTTAAGTCGAAATAAAGGGCTTCACTGTGTGGACGGGTGCAGGTTTACATCGATTTAATGCTGCTAAATTCGACCTAAAGTCCTACTGTAGACCAGGGCTACGAGTTTATGTTGGATTTAGCAGCGTTAAATCCGAATTAACCCTGCACCTGTCCACACAACAAAGCCATTTTTTCGACATATAGGGCTCTTAAAACCAATTTCTGTACTCTTCCCCAACAAGGGGATTAGCGCTGAAATCGACATCGCCGTTTCGAATTAGGGTTAGTGTGGACACAAATCGAAGGTATTGGCCTCTGGGAGCTATCCCACAGTGCACCATTGTGACCGCTCTGGACAGCACTCTGAACTCGGATGCACTGGCCAGGAAAATCCCCAGGAACTTTTGAATCTCATTTCCTGTTTGGCCAGGCAAGCTCATCAGCACAGGTGAACATGCAGTCCCAGAATCGAAAAAGAGCTCGAGCATGGACCCAATGGGAGGTACTGGATCTGATTGCTGTATGGGGAGAGGAATCCGTGCTATCAGAACTACGTTCCAAAAGACAAAATGCCACATTTCAAAAAATCTCAGAGGCCATGAGGGACAGAGGCTAGATCAGGGACGCAACACAGTGCCTCATGTAACTTAAGGAGCTCAGACAAGCGTACCAGAAAACCAAAGAATCAAATGGACGCTCCGGGACAGAGCCCCAGACATGCTGCTTCTACGCTGAGCTGCATGCAATTCTAGGGGAGGAGGGCCGCCACCACTAGCCCACTCCTCTCTGTAAACTCCAATGATGGGGTACTCTCCGCCATGGCTGAGAATTTTGCAGATGGGGAAGACGAGGAGGAGGAGGAAGAGGAGGAGGAGGTTGGGGAGAGCACACAGCACACCATTCTCCCCGACAGCCAGGATCTTTTTATCACCCTGACTGAAATACCTTCCCAACCCAACGAAGTCAGAGAAGGGACCTCTGGTGAGTGTACCTTTTAAAATATAATACATGTTATAAAAGCAAGCATTTTTTAATGATTAAGTAGCCCTGAGGACTTGGGATGCATTCGTGGCCAATACTGCTACTGGAAAAGTCTGTTAACATGTCTGGGGATGGAGCGGAAATCCTCCAGGGACATCTCCATGAAGCTCTCCTGGAGGTACTCTAAAAGCCTTTGCAGAAGGTTTCTGGGGAGAGCAGCCTTATTCCGTCCTCCATGGTAGGACACTTTACCACGCCATGCTAGTAGCAAGTAATCTGGTATCATTGCATGACAAAGCCTGGCAGCATATAGTCCTGATGTTTGCTGGCATTCAAGCAACAACCGTTCTTTATCTCTCTGTGTTATCCTCAGGAGAGTGATATCGTTCATGATAACCTGTTTGAAATAGGGGAATTTGGTTAAGGGGACATTCAGAGGTGTCCGTTCCTACTGGGCTGTTTGCCTGTGGCTGAAAAGAAATCCTCCCCGCAGTTAGTCACACGGTGGGAAGGGGAGCCACTGGCGCTGAGCTGTTCACGTTTGGCTAGCAGGGATCTTCTCTGATACCAGCCAGGCGGTGGGGGGAGGGGAAAAGCAATCATCCCAGAGAATTGGATGGGGGAAGGGGGTTAGTTTGGTTTCTGCTGTTGCATGTTAACAGGAAAACTGCAGCAATAAATGGCCAACTCAACGTGCTTTGCTTGGTATGGGAGAGGAGGGTGCTGCTGTTATGAAGGTTGCAGAAGCCAAAAGACTATGGCTTACCATGGCTGCCTGCAAGCCGAATTCTGTTGCCTGGCCCTGTGTGTGTGATCTCTAACACCAAAGCCGCAGGCACTCAATATAAGATGCAAAATGCGACCTTGTACCAAAATCACATGTGCTATGTAATGGGAATAGTGTTGTTCACTGTGAAAGAGTATAACCATTGTTCTGTAAAATGAAATACTTTTAAATACTTCACTCCCTTTTTTTTCCTCCAGCAGCTGCAAATGTTTCAAGCCTCCCTCCTCCGTCCCAAAGGCTATCTCAGATAAGGTGGCGAAAGAAACGCACGCACGATGACATGTTCTTTAAGCTCATGCAGTTGTCCAGCACTGACAGAACTCAACAGAATGTGTGGAGGGACACAACAGCAGAGTACAGTAAAGCGGACAATGAACATGAGGAGAGGTAGCGGCAGGAAGATCAGAGGAAGCATGAGGAAACACTGGGGCTACTGCGGGATCAAACGGACATGCTCCAGCATCTGGTGGAGGTTCATGAACAGCAGCAGGATCACAGACCGTTGCAGCCCCTGCTTACTCACCCTCCGTCCTCCCCAAGTTCCATCGCCTCCTCACCCAGACACCTAAGAACGCGCGGGGAGGAGGCTCCAGGCACCCAACCACTCCACCCCAGTGGACAGCCCAAGCAACAGAAGGCTGGCATTCAACAAGTTTTAAAATGGCCTTTTCCTTCCCTCCTACCATCCTCCCACACCCCACCCGGGCTACCTTGTGACTTATCTCCCTCTTTTTATAATCAATTAATAAAGAATACATGGTTTTAAAATGATAGTGACTTTATTTCCTTTGAAAGCAAGCTGTGATCGAAGGAGGGAGGGCGGGTGGATTACAGGGAATTTAGAGGCAACCAAGGAGGCGGGTTTTCATCAAGGAGAAACAAACAGAACTATCACACAGTACCCTGGCCAGTCATGAAACTGGTTTTCAAAGCTTCTCTGATGCGCACCGCTTCCTGCTGTGCTCTTCTAACTGCCCTGGTGTCTGGCTGTGTGTATTCAGTGGCCAGGCTATTTGCCTCAACCTCGCACCCCTCCATAAACGTCTCCCCCTTACTCTCATAGAGATTGTGGAGCACACAACGAGCAGCAATAACAATGGGAATATTGGTTTCGCTGAGGTCTGAGCGAGTCAGTAAACTGCGCCAGCGACCCTTTAAACATCCAAATGCACACTCTACCACCATTCTGCACCTGCTCAGCCTATAGTTGAATAGCTCCTGACTACTGTCCAGGGTGCCTGTGTACGGCTTCATGAGCCAGGGCATTAAGGGGTAGGCTGGATCCCCAAGGATAACTATAGGCATTTCAACATCCCCAATAGTTATTTTCTGGTCTGGGAAGTAAATCCCTTCCTGCAGCCGTTTAAACAGACCAGAGTTCCTGAAGACGCGAGCATCATGTACCTTTCCCGACCATCCCACATTGATGTTGGTGAAACATCCCTTGTGATCCACCAGTGCTTGCAGCACCATTGAAAAGTACCCCTTGCGGTTTATGGACTGGCTGCCCTGGTGGTCCGGTCCCAAGATAGGGATATGCGTTCCGTCTATAGCCCCACCACAGTTAGGGAATCCCAGTGCAGCAAAGCCATCTAGTATGACCCGCACATTACCCAGAGTCACTACCTTAGAGAGCAGCAGCTCAGTGATTGCTTTGGCTACTTGCATCACAGCAACCCCCACAGTAGATTTGCCCACTCCAAATTGATTCCTGACTGACGGGTAGCTGTCTGGCATTGCAGACTTCCACAGGGCTATTGCCACTCGCTTGTGAACTGTGAGGGCTGCTCTCATCTTGGTATTCTTGCACTTCAGGGCAGGGGAAAGCAAGTCACAAAGTTCCATGAAAGTGCCCTTACGCATGCGAAAGTTTCGCAACCATTGGGAATCATCCCAGATGTGCAACACTATGTGGTCCCACCACTCTGTGCTTGATTCCCAGGCCCAGAATCGGCGTTCCATGGCATGAGCCTGCTCCATTAACACCATGATCTCCAAATTGCGGGGGAACACGGTTTTAGAGAAAAGTTTGTTCATGTCCTCATCACCGCGCTGCCGTCGCCTCCTTGCCTGGTTTTTCAGGTGCTGGTTCTGCATAAACACCCCAATAATGCATGAGGTGTTTACAATGGTCATAACTGCTGTGGTGAGCTGAATGGACTCCACGCTTGCTGTGCTATGGCGTCTGCTCCTGCTCAGGCAATCCAGGGAAAAGGGCATGAAATGATTGTTTGCTGTTGCTTTAGCGGAGGGAGGGGCAACTGACAACATGGCTTACAGGGTTGGCTTACAGGGAATTAAAATCAACAAAGGGGGTGGCTTTGTGAGAAACAGAATGGCCCCCTCAAGGATAGAACTCAAAACTGGGTTTGGCAGGTTATTGACTTCACGGAGCGAGGGAGGAGAAAATGAACACAAAACATATCTGGCCTATTTCTTGTTTTGATCCACTTCATCTATCTTTATACATCTTGCTGTCAGCAGACTGTGCAGTATGACTGCTAGCCATCGTCATCTCCTGGGTGCTCGGCAGAAGACGGTGTAGTATGACTGCTGGCCATCGTCTTTTGCTGGCTGCAGATTAAAAGACAGTGCACTGCTGGTAGGATTGAATCGTCATGAGACGAAACTTAAAAGGGAAATGACCTGCCTGAGTCACTCCCATGTTTGCCCAGGTGCCCCTCACCTCATCGAGGTTGGTTAAAAGAGCACCCTGGACTATGTCAACGACAGCAACCAGTCATACTGCACTGTCTGCTGCCAAAAGGCAATAAACCTTTGCTGTGTAGCAATGCATTACCGTGTCTGCCAGCACCCAGGAAACATACGGTGACTGTGAGCTGAGCGGGCTCCATGCTTGCCATGTATGGCATCTGCACAGGTAACTCAAGAAGAAAGACACAAAACGATATGCTTTCATGGAGGGAGGGAGGGAAGGGGGGTACAAAACGATATGTACCCAGAACCACCCACAGCAATGTTTTAGCCCCATCAGGCACTGGGATTTCTACCCAGAATTCAAATGGGCGGCGGAGACTGCAGGAACTGTGGGATAGCCACCCACAGTGCAACGCTCCGGAAGTCAAAGGTTGCCTTGGTACTGTGGACACACTCCGCTGACTACATGCACTTAGAGCATTTGTGTGGGGACACGCAAAATCAACTGTATAAAAACGCTTTCTACAAAACCGACTTCTATAAATTCGACCTAATTTCGTAGTGTAGACAAGGCCTTAGAGTCTATGAATCTATTCTGGAATAAGGCTGTGCATGCAGGGAGCTGTTGTGGAAGAGCTATTGCAGTCAATTTCCCTGTGTAAACAAGTCCAAGGTATCCTTTTCCTTTTAGAAAGGCAGTAAGGAAGATTTTATGAAAGTCATGGGAGTTAGGGTATGTGACAAGGTGTTCCACCCCACACTTGCTCTGAAGGGGTTAATGGAGGCCAAATGGGACGATTAACATAATAGGCTGCAAACTGGGAGAATTAAGGCTAAGAGGAAAGTACTAATGAGGGGAAAGTCACCGCCCTAATGTGCGGTTGGGGTTTATAAAGACAGGAAGGGGGAGCAGAGAGAGGTGGCTGCAGGGAAGTAGGCTTCCAGCGGCTGTCTGGGAGAAGGGAGTTGTGAGGCTGGCAAATCCAGGGAAGGTGGGAGAGCCAAAAGGTAAGGAAAGGGCTTAGGGAAAAGGCAGCAAGGTTCAAGATGGTGCAGACCTTGGCTGCTGACTAGAGGGTTCCTGAGCTGGAACCTGTGGGAGAGGGCCTGGGTTGCCCTGCCAGCCACTGGGGATGTGGCACCAAGGGGCAGTGAATGGGAAGACTGCCTGAGACTGCTAGCGAGGAAAGACTGATACTCCAGAATGGGGAAACATGCATAGTGACCTGGCCGGAAGGCCAACTTGTGAAGAAGGAGTTGCAGAGACAGAGAGAGTGACAGTAGGGCATGCAGCAAGAAGGAGGAGAAGGTCTCAGATCTGGAAGGAGCTAATCCCCAGAGCAGCCAGGATGAGGTGTCACCTGAGGTGAGTGGACACCGCCCCACCATCATCTTAGGGTGCAGGTCACTGTCCACTGTTGGCAGAGTTTTTGGGTAATCTCTTCCCGGCTTTTACTTCTCATCATTGCAGCAGCTCCATGCCAGTCCTCAACGTGCGCAGCATCTGATTCCGTGGAGATGGATGCTGCATATAACGAAGAGGCAAAGCTTACCTGACTGCTGCAAGCCCAAGCACTCCACTGCCACTCCACCGCACTGGGACACAGGAGGGGGATGATTTCCCATGTACCCTCCTCTACATAGCCTCACTGTGGGAAGCCCACTTCCCCGAGCCATGCACAGAGGGCAGGCTTATTTTAACTGCTAGCCCTCTTTCAAAGGAAGCCTGTCTGTACAGAGGCCGGATTTAGGACAAGTGAAGCATACTCTTGTCAGCACAAAGGATTTCTTCAGGCACAAAGAACTGGGTTCATCATGAAACGCACTCTTACTGTCCGGAGGAATTTTAGCACTGAAAATATTGCCCTGTGCCACGACCAGAACCAAATCAGAACAAGCTGTTTCCTATTACATTTAAAAATATCAGTGCCTTAAGCATAATGTTGTCTTGTCTGCAGCTCTTTTTAGCACCAACCAGGGAGTCACGCTGGGAACCAAATACAAAGGGCAGATAAATAGCACTTTGCAAGATTATAACTGTACTCCCTAACAAACAGCTACACTGGAATTTTTCTTCTCTGTAATTAACCAAAAGGACATAGGAGAAATATAGACATGCTATCACTGGGCAAAACCCCCGTTCATTCCATGAATTACGCTCTCTTAAAACATCCCACAGAAAAAAAGGGATGTCAGACAGACTGGAGAACAAAGGGAAGAGCCACTTCCTTTTCTGAGCTGTCTTGAATATTTTAATCGTGATCAGACTGAGATAATTAAGACTCCTAATTAGGATATTGCAAGACTGTAATTTGCACAGCGATTTTTTAAAATGACTTCTCCAGTGTGTCTTGCTGATTAATGCTCTTTGTGTTCTGTATTATGGATTCTAAATGCCTCCGTTTTTACACTGAATAACGAAGGCATTTCCCCCCCTCTTCCCCCTTTCAAAGCTTCTCTGAGGTGAGTGCAAGGAGGACTCACAAGGTTACTGAACTGGACTACACAATACAAGCACCTGGATATTGCTAGAGCTGGGGAGTGCCGGCTAATAGCAGGGATTCTGCATCAGTTCTGAAGGAATATTAGCAAGAAGGGAAACTGACCTTGTATCATTGATAAATATCTCCTGCTCAGTAATTGTCTGTGGAGTGAGCAAGTGGTACTAGGCCCTTCAGGGTCCATAAGCCATCTATTGAAATTGAAAATATAAATGGGCCAGAGCCTCAGCATGATTTCAATGGCGCTCCATTGATTTACATGAGCTGAGATTCTGGCCCATTTTTCTTGCTTTAAACCCAGCCTTGAAATGCATAGAACCAGCAACTAAAGCTCGGAAAAGCCTGCAGCTGCTGATTTGGAAGCTTGAAGCCCTTTGCTGCGAAAGGAACAGAATTAAAAAAAAGCCTGTTATTTCCCGGGGGAGGTTCCCTCCATGCCAAACGGATATATCAGTCGATTAGTCAAGAGAACTGAAATCTGCACCAGGACCCAAGATTATTAACAGCTGCAGTACAGGCTGCTGACGTAGCTGGTGCTTTGACACATTGCAAGAGACCCCAAGGAGTTCAGAGTGATTCACAGCAGTCCCAGCCTCAGGGGCAGGAAAGGCTGGGTTTGTTTTTAAACTTCTCAAGACGTTCAAAGGTTCAATAATTTGGAAAAACCCTAAGGCAGACCCTGCACTGTGATCATAGAATCATAGAATATCAGGGTTGGAGGGACTTCAGGAGGTCATCTAGTCCAACCCCCTGCTCAAAGCAGGACCAATCCCCAATTAAGTCATCCCAGCCAGGGCTTTGTAAAGCCTGACCTTAAAAACTTCTAAGGAAGTAGATTCTACCACCTCCCTAGGTAACGTAATCCAGTGTTTCACCACCCTCCTAGTGAAAAAGTTTTTCCTAATATCCAACCTAACCCTCCCCCACTGCAACTTGAGACCATTACTCCTTGTCCTGTCCTCTTCCACCACTGAGAATAGTCTAGAACCATCCTCTCTGGAACCACCTCTCAGGTAGTTGAAAGCAGCTATCAAATCCCCTCTCATTCTTCTCTTCTGCAGACTAAACAATCCCAGTTCCCTCAGCCTCTCCTCATAAGTCATGTGTTCCAGACCCCTAATAATTTTTGTTGCCCTTCGCCAGACTCTCTCCAATTTATCCACATCCTTCTTATAGTGTGGGGCCCAAAACTGGACACAGTACTCCAGATGAGGCCTCACCAATGTCAAATAGAGGGGGACAATCACGTCCCTCGATCTGCTCGCTATGCCCCTACTTATACATCCCAAAATGCCATTGGCCTTCTTGGCAACAAGGGCACACTGCTGACTCATATCCAGCTTCTCGTCCACTGTCACCTCTAGGTCCTTTTCCGCAGAACTGCTGCCTAGCCATTCGGTCCCTAGTCTGTAGCGGTGCATTGGGTTCTTCCGTCCTAAGTGCAGAACCCAGCACTTATCCTTATTGAACCTCATCAGATTTCTTTTGGCCCAATCCTCCAATTTGTCTAGGTACCTCTGTATCCTATCCCTGCCTTCCAGTGTATCTACCACTCCTCCTAGTTTAATATCATCCACAAATTTGCTGAGAGTGCAATCCACACCATCCTCCAGATCATTTATGAAGATATTGAACAAAACCGGCCCCAGGACCGACCCCTGGGGCACTCCACTTGACACCGGCTGCCAACTAGACATGGAGCCATTGATCACTACCCGTTGAGCTCGACAATCTAGCCAACTTTCTACCCACCTTATAGTGCATTCATCCAGCCCATACTTCTTTAACTTGCTGACAAGAATACTGTGGGAGACCGTGTCAAAAGCTTTGCTAAAGTCAAGAAACAATACATCCACTGCTTTCCCTTCATCCACAGAACCAGTAATCTCATCATAGAAGGCGATTAGATTAGTTAGGCATGACCTTCCCTTGGTGAATCCATGCTGACTGTTCCTGATCACTTTCCTCTCATGTAAGTGGACAGGGCAGGGGGAGGCAGGGAAAGAGCCTCTTCCCCCTCCACTCCAAACAGCAGGGCGGGATCTCTCCTGGGCCATACAGAGAAGGGAGACTGGCTACTCTGTAGCCAGTCATGGCCCAGGGCATATGGGCAGCTTAAAAGAAAAGAGAATGACTAGCCTAGGGCTCCATCTGCCCCATAGGGAAGTACTCTGCCTAATGGGCATTCTAGCTGGGGCGAGGGGGAGGGGGCAGTGAGCTTGCGTGGAAAGGACTCTGGCTTGGGGAGCAGGGAACCTGGGCTCTGTTCCCAACTCTGCTGCTGACCTTGAGCAAACTGTTTCCTCTTTCTGCTTTCCCTACCCTTTGTCTTCTCAAGACTTGTCTCTTTGGGGCAGGTATCGTGTATCCCATGTGTTTGTGTAGTGCCTAATAAAATGAGGTCCTGAGCTCAGCTGACCTTATCCTTAGTGCTAAATTGTTTAATTCCTCTGTGAGGAGCGCAGGAGTACCTCCTCTTTCCCCAGATTAGCGCAGGGGTCAGCCTACAAATCTTGCAAATAGCTGGCAATACAAGAAGCAATACAAGAAGCAATGATCACCTTCATTGATGCCCTGAAGGCTCCTCCCTTCCACCCCTGCCATGCTCCTGCTGGTCCCTGAGAGCACTCCCCTCACCACAAAAAGGAGCTGCTCCCATGCACGGAGGAGGAAGCTGTGAAATATTGCATATCCACTCCTGGAGCTGAAATGTGGCGAAGAGTGCTGATCATATCCCATTCACCCTCAGCCAAGATATGTGGGCATGTACTCTCTGCCCTCCCCCATTGTTTACAGCAGAGTCAGGCCAGAAGTTGTTCAATTTCACAAACTAATTATTAATGACATGTAGCACCTAGGAACCCTAGCAAGGGCCCAAAATGTGCTAGGCACTGTACAAACAGAATAAAAAGACAGTCCCTGCAGGAAGCGTTCTTTGACTACACTTCAGAGCAGCTGCCAAATTTTCAAGCAACATCTACTGTTTATCTTGGCTTAGACCAGTGGTTCCCAAACTTGTTCCGCCGCTTGTGCAGGGAAAGCCCCTGGTGGGCCGGGCCGGTTTGTTTACCTGTCGCATCTACAGGTTCGGCCAATCGCGGCTCCCAGTGGCCGCGGTTCGCTGCTCCAGGCCAATGGGAGCTGCTGGAAGTGGCGTAGGCCGAGGGACGTACTGGCCGCAGCTTCCAGCAGCTCCCATTGGCCTGGAGCAGTGAACCGCAGCCATTGGGAGTCGCAATCGGACAAACCTGCGGACGCGGCAGGTAAACAAACCAGCCCGACCCACCAGGGGCTTTCCCTGCACAAGTGGCGGAACAAGTTTGGGAACCACTGGGTTAGAGGATAAAATGCATGCTGGCCACATTAACCAGGACAGGATTGTCTTGAGCCTCATTTGTAGCACTTGTCACATGGGGTCAGACCATTGGTCCAGCTAGCTGTCTGCCAGTGGCTAGAACCTCATGACTGAGTAGAAAGTGCAAACTACCGAGCTGCACAGTTCTATGTTAGTCTGCCCTCAGGGAGATCCTCAACCCAAACCAACTTCCAGGGGTTAGGAAATCACCCAAAGCTAGAGGGTTTAAGCCCTTTCCAACACTTCTCCATTATAACAATAGCAAGAATTGATAAAAGATAACTATGTGGATAGAGAGAACATCCAACCTTCCTGGAAAACTGCTTCTTTTCAGTCTTGGCTTACCTTGGGGCAATGAGTTCTACAAGCTAATTCTGCATTAAGATCACAGGAAACACTGCTTTTTAGTATGACAGGCAGCAAATTTAAACATTGCCAAGTGTCCCTTTGTTTCTGTATTATAAGGAAGGGTGTGTAAATGGCCTGATTTGCATTCCCACTGTTGTTCATTTTGCATTATATCAACTTTCTTTGGCATGTAAAAGAAAGCCTGCAAAGACACACACACACAAACATGAAAAATGCCATCATTTCTTGGCCCAAATCATTGTCTTTGTTAAAAGCTTTCCCCCCTGATTTGATCTGAAGCAGTAGGGGGAATGAAGAAGAGATTTTCATTGGTGAGCAAAATGAAACACAGATTGAAAGACTCCATAAGGAGAGCTAGATTCACACTGTCAGATTAAATCAAGTGCCTTCACAAAATGAGGTTTGGCCTCAATTGTTGAAATGCTGCATTTTATCCAGCAACTGGGAAGAGCTCTAGTCAGAAAGCAATGCATCAAGCTTATTATTACTGAGCTATTGAAGCTGTCCTCTCACTGTGCAACCCCGATGACGGGTGAAACAAAGACTAGCGCATGCAGATCTTTGTATGAAAGAAGGCCAGGTTTGTGTTTGGACACATTCGGCTACTTTCTCCACAGCTGCTAATCAAGAGTAGCATTGTACTGATTTCATCAGCTGAGGAAGCATCTCTTGGAGCTGTGACTATGGAGAAACTCACACGTACAGTCACTGCTAGACAGAGTTGCTCTGTTCCTTTAAGCAATATCTTCTGAGGTCTACAGGTAAATATGGACCCTCCAAACATCAATAGCAAATAGTGTCTCAAGCCACAAAAACCAGATCTAAATCACAAACACTGCGAAGTTTGTAGATTCCAAGTTTTAGGTTCACCCAGTAGCAAAGGTGGATGTGGATTTTAAATTCAGCTCAGAATTTTGCAGAGATCCACCAAGTTACTCTCAGTCCTGCTTTAAAAAAACCCAAATGATATGATTTGGAATTTTCAGTGACCAGATTCATGTGTCAACTAATGCCATTTCATAATACCCCTAGAATGGACGCTGGTGACAAAAACCGAGCCAATCAAGTGATTTGTTTATCCAATTTGTTGGTCAAGACAGTTTTTAACCTGAATTTATTTCATTTGTTAAAAAGACGGTTTGAATCAGTTTCAGATGTTGAGCTGCTCATAAACTGTTATTTCAAAACTAAATGATTAAATAACCGGTCATACAATGAATTGCTAAGTCACATGGTGTCATTGCTGCTCCCTGCCACACTTTATACAACAACAATCAGCAGAAAAAAGCTGTGTTTAGATTAGCCTTTCCTGCAGAATGTCCTGTCTCCACATGCAACTAAATTACCTGAGCATACGTTAAAAAAACACACACACAGAGGTATTCTTCAGCCGTGAATAATGAAGAGCATGATGCAAGCAAGTAGCTATTTCGAGCCTTAATGCTGTTCAGCAGTATTCACCCAGCTCTAGGAAGATTGTCTTTCCACATACACAAATATAAATCCCTGCCACCTTATCAAAATGAACGCCACCCAGTATTAATGGCATTGTCAGGAGTGCTATGTGCTAATGCAGTGTTCATCCTGAGCACCAGGGTGCCAGTGATCTAGTCCACACCATCGACTTTCAAATAGAGAATACTGAATGCCAAGAGCTGCTGACTGTTCATGCTGAATAGTATGTCACAGTAGCCTTGTTTTCCAAAGCCTGGGGTGAAGTGCACTCTGGGATCAATGCTAAGCACGTTCTCTTCCTGAAGCTATAAATGTGAATAATTTCTCCATTATCATGGGCTGAGGGAAGCGAATGCGCTACATAGGATTTATGTCCACAGATCTCTGCACCAGAAAGTCTCACTGCACAATGAGCTACAAGAGCAGAGGCTGGGAAAAGCTGGCATTTGTTTTCAAATGTTCTGAAGGGACATGGGTTACGTTTGGTTTTTTGCGTGTATTCGTCCTCCTCAAGCTGTGCTATTGGGACTAAGATTTGGAAAGGGGCAGGGGAGATCTCTACAGAAAACCCAGATGCTGAAGGAAGGGATATTGGCAATTCAGTAGGATTTCACTTCTATCCTCATGATGGAGAGAAGATTACAGTTCCAGTGCCATAATGGGAATATTGGGCACTGCCTCATCCCCACAGGACAGGAGCTTTTGCCATGGGCGATATGGAGAAAGGGGCTAATGCCTTTAGGATGTAGGCAGCCATTTTAACTGCTTGAAAAAGGACCATCTCTGTCCATGTATCTGTTGTTCATTCAGCACTGCCCAGAAGCCCACCTTGGTTAAGATGGTTTTAAACATTTACTGTATATGGGATTTCACCCACATAGCAAGTGCAGCAAAAATGGAGTTCTGCCCACCCAAAAAGCAGCATTCCTAGCAAATTAATTTCAAATGCATTTTTTCAAATACACACTTTTTAAAAGTTTTGTCTTCTCTACCTGCTGCCACTTCCGCCAGAGTGAGTGTCTAGGGCCCCCTTACACACGCATTTTCCATCACCCCTCAATAACTGGAAGACACTGGCAAAATAATCCCAACTCTATACACAAGATGATGGGGTCTAAATTAGCTGTTACCACTCAAAAAAGATCTTGGAGTCATTGTGCATAGTTCTCTGAAAACAGCTGCTCAATATGCAGCAGCCATCAAAAAAGCGAACAGTGTTAGGAACCATTAAGAAAGGGATAGATAATAAGACAGTAAAAATCATAATACCTCTATATAAATCCATGGTACACTCACATCTTGAATACCTTATGTAGTTCTGGTTGTCCCGTTTCAAAAAAGGAATATTAGAATTGGAAAAGGTACAGAGAAGAGCCGAAAAAATGATTAGGGGTGTGGAACAGCTTCCATATAAGGAGATATTAAAAAGACCGGGTCTATTCAGCTTAGAAAAGAGCTGAATAATGGGGGAAATGATAGCGGTCTATAAAATCATGACAGGTGTGGAGAAAGTGAATAAGGAAGTGTTATTTACCCCTTCACATAACAGAAGAACTAGGGGTCACCCAATGAAATTCGTAGGCAGCAGGTTTCAAACAAACAAAATTACGTACTCCACACAACACACAGTCAACATGTGGAACTCATTGCCAGGGGATGTTATGAAAACCAAAACTATAACAGGGTTCAAAAAAGAATTAGATACATTCATGGAGGATAGGTCCATCAGTGGCTATTAGCCAAGATGGTCAGGGACCCACCCCATGCTCTGGGTGTCCCTAAACCTCCAACTGCCAGAAGCTGGGATTTGACAACAGGGAATGAACCACTCAAAATTGCCTTGTTCTATTCATTCCCTCTGAAGCATTTGGCTCCTGCCATGGTTGGAAGACAGGGTACTGGGCTAGATGGACCTTTGGTCTGACCCAATATGGCCATTCTTATGTACTTCTCCAGCTTTCAAAAAGTTGCAGAATGGCAGAAATATAAAATTTAAGTTTTCCTTTTGCTACCAGCTTTTCCTCAAGCTGGAGACGTTTGGACACATTAGAGTAGAAAAAAGAAACAGCCATAGAGACCCATTATATTGCACCAGTGGCAAACGAGATAAGAAAAGGGGGGAAAAACTAAACAGAAAAACCTTAATTTTTGTTCTGTTGCATTTTTGAAAACCCCCATACAAAAAATGTCACGCTACGTTTTCCTGCAGAAAGTCATTTTCAAGTAAACACTTTTTTCAGTGGGAAAATTTTTCACTTGAAAAATTCCAGCCCAACTCCAAGACCATCATTGCTATGTGCAATCATCTATGCTATGGGCCCCGTAGCGAGAGAAGTGAACAAGTGTTTTTATTGTGCAAATGAAGAAACCCTACAATGCCAAAGAAGTGCCCAAAGGAGATGCTGCCATCTGTCTATTGAGAAAGTTTGCCAGCAACTTGGCACTGACACTATGGACAGGGGTATAAAATGGGAATGAAAATATTTACTTCCTTACTGCTACCTTGGGGTCTTCTCAAACCCACCGAGGAGGAGCAATCAGTTTAAAAGTCTCATCAAATTTTCTGAACTGTAACGCCCTCTAACATACAGATCCTAGATCGAGTGCTCCGAACCTAGGTATTCCTGGTTTTTTGCCTAGTCCTCACATTCCAATTCTGCTTTTCCACATTTCCCAATGCTTCCGCAAAGAAGTTGCAATGTCAGCTATTCCGTATACAATTAATAAGCCAGTGTCATTACTACATGAACTGCTTTTGAAGTCAATGGTTACATGAAAGAAGGATACTGGAAGAGAGAGCCATGTAACTGACACAGTGAGAAGACAATGACTTTTTAGGGGGGTAACTCAGAACATGCAGCTCTCCACTTGGTAGTTTAACTATTCCCCCTTCCCTACCAGGGACACCCCTTGTTCAGAGTTTCCCCCAATCGTACTGGAGACAGTTCACACCCCACCAGCTAATGGTGTTCTTTATGCACTTTTAAGGCCTGTAGAATAGGTCACGCAGCACACATGAGGTATCATTTTCTCATGAATAAGTTCTGGGTTTAGTACATGATGAGTCGCTCTGCAAAGTTCTCATCTGTCACCAGCTACTGGGCTGACAGCAACTGATGCTAGTTGTTGATTGCAGTGATTATACTAAGGAAACAAGCTTAATTTCAGACCATGTTCTATATTTCAGATGTAGCTTTTCTTTCAGCATAAGTGACTATAATACGGTTAGCTTTCACATGTCAATTATGAAACCTTATGTAAAACCAAGTACTCAGCAGTAAAACTGATGTGTTGAAATTTGTATTTGCAGCCCTGTGGAAATCAGTTCAAGAGTGATCTATATTTATTGGCTGCAAATGTGTCTGAAATTTACATCCAACTGTTGAGTCCCCAGGGCAGTTGACAAGCCTTGTATTAGCTTAGAACTAATATGTACCATTTGTCAAAGTCAGTAGGGGAAAAGTGACTTTTCTACCTTCAGCTGAAGAATAGTTGGGTTAGATTTCCTTTATTTGTCTGCTCTGGCTGAATTAGTTTTGCAAGAGTGGAAAATTTGGAGCTATCAGCAGAAGAAAGAACACAAAATCTGAGTGAATAAGTACCTTTAATATCTACAGAAAAGAACACTGATTCTTGGTTTTTTAAAGCTTCTGTTCTATACAGATGTTGCTGTTTAGAAATGACTGAACCAGTTCAGAAAATAGCAATTTAGAACCTTTTCTGCAGGCTTCCACAAGGTCCATGCACTAGTGGGCTAAAGTGGGATGTAAATGGCACATTGTTAGCCTTGTTCAATTTCCCTCTGAAATCTGCAAATGTTGAGAACCTTGTTTGAAAAGTGTAATAGAATATGTCGATCCATGCTATTTGCAGTTCAACTAAAAGATGTGGGGTTGGAGGATTTCTCCCCACTATGCAGGCAAGACTAGTGGAAAGCCAAAATTTCATTTCACATCTCAAGTGTCTCAGCATTCCTCTAATATCTGTCCCTCTAATATCCTGGGACCGACACAGCAACAACAACAGCGCATTCAGCATTCCGCCACTCCTTACGAAACCTATTTCCCACAAAGACTGCGCTAACCTCCATAAACCATGGCAACTGGCCACAAGCAAACCTCCAGAAGTTGGGCTGGAGAGTCAGACAGGAGAGTGTGGAGGATGAAATACCCAGACCTCTTGGGTCTAACAAAGGAGAAGAGGTCAGAACAGCTTCACAGCAGGGCATGTTCCTGTGCTTTTTAGCTGAGGCCCATAAACTATGGAATGAGTTAAGTGTCATTCATGACAGGTTTTCAAGGAGAAAGAAGAAGTGGCCTCTCCACTTCTTAGCAGCTAAGTTCACCCAATTGGATGGGCACTGCATTGTCAGTCAACTCACTGTGTTATTTTGACAGACATCAGTGAGACGAAGACATGGGGAAGTTAATGAAAATAGGGTTATAGTTGTAGTGTAAGGTGACCAGATGTCCCGATTTTATAGGGACAGTCCCGATATTTGGAGCTTTGTGTTATATAGATGCCAATTACCCCCCACCCCCATCCCGATTTTTCACGCTTGCTATCTGGTCACCCTACTGTAGTGCAATATCTGTCTACAGGCAGTGTGAAGAAATACTTCCTTTTGTTTGTTTTAAACCTGTTGCCTATTAATTTCATTTGGTGACCTCTAGTTCTTGTGTTATGAGGAGGAGTAAGTCAGGAAGTGTTATTTACTGTCTCCACTCCATCATAATCCTCGATCATTTGCTCCACTGGTTAGCTAATCTCATTAAGGTACAAATTTTTATTTCTAGTCTAAATATTTGAAGGACAGAACAGGTCGTGCTGGTGGGAGAGTGGCACTATATGTGAAAGAAAGCATAGAATCAAATTAATACCCATTTGGGCCTTTCAAAAACTCCCCTGTGGAGTGTCAACAAGAATTGACAGGTTTCAGAGTAGCAGCCGTGTTAGTCTGTATCCATTTTTGAATGTAATAATTCTTGGTGTCTGATTTGTGTCCATTTATTCTTTTACGTAGAGACTGTCCAGTTTGGCCAATGTACATGGCAGAGGGGCATTGCTGGCACATGATGGCATATATCACATTGGTAGATGTGCAGGTGAACGAGCCTCTGATAGTGTGGCTGATGTGATTATGCCCTATGATGGTGTCCCCTGAATAGATATATGGACACAGTTGGCAATGGGCTTTGTTGCAAGGATAGGTTCCTGGGTTAGTGGTTCTGTTGTGTGGTGTGTGGTTGCTGGTGAGTATTTACTTCAGGTTGGGGGGCTGTCTGTAAGCAAGGACTGGCCTGTCTCCCAAGATCTGTGAGAGTAATGTGTCATCCTTCAGGATAGTGTGATGGGGCAAGGCCAGATGGCGATAGAAAAGTAGTGGGAGAGAGATATATTAGCTCCAGGCTAAATGAATCCCTGGTACCAGGTTAAGTGACATGGCAGCTGCTCCAGGTCAATTAAGACACCTGGGGCCAATTAAGAACTTTCCAGAAGGCAGGGAGAATGCTAGGTTGATTGGGACACCTGAAGCCAATCAGGGGCTGGCTGAAACTAGTTAAAAGCCCCCCAGTCAGCCAGGTGGGGGTGCATGTCATGAGCTGTGGAAGGAAGTTGTGCTGTTGGAGAGGCTGAGTAGTACACACCATATCAGGCACAAGGAAGGAGGCCCTGAGGTAAGGGTGAAGTGGAGCTTGAGGAAGTGAAGGCTGCTGTGGGGGAAGTAGCCCAGGGAATTGTACATGTCATGTTTCTAAAAGGTCAGCTAGCATAGCTGATACTATTAGGGTCCCTGGGCTGGAGCCTGGAGCAGAGGGCGGGCCTGCCCCCCCACCTTTGCCCCCTTATTAATCACTGAGACTGGGAAACAACAGAGACTGTGCAAGGAAGGATAACTTCTCCTCACCTCCCTTGCTGGCTTATGATGAAAATGGCTCAGTAGACTGTGATCCTTGTTTCTAGAGAAAGAAGGGTTACGTGGAGGGTCACAGTGAGCCTCTGAGGCTAGCGAAATCCGTCAGGAAACGTGGGACCCATGGAGGCAAGGACAGAGCTTTGTCACAATAGGTTGTAGATCCTTAATGATGCATTGGAGAGGTTTTAGTTGGGGGCTGAAGGTGATGGCTAGTGGAGTTCTGTTATTTTCTTTGTTAGGCCTGTCCTGTAGTAGGTAACTTCTGGGTACTCTTCTGGCTCTGTCAATCTGTTTCTTCACTTCAGCAGGTGGGTATTGTAGTTGTAAGAATGCTTGATAGAGATCTTGTAGGTGTTTGTCTCTGCCTGAGGGATTGGAGCAAATGCTGTTGTATCGTAGAGCTTGGCTGTAGACAATGGATCGTGTGATCTGGTCTGGATGAAAGCTGGAGGCATGTAGGTAGGCATAGCGGTCAGTAGGTTTCCAGTATAGAGTGGTGTTTATGTGACCATTGCTTATTAGCACTGTAGTGTCCAGGAAGTGGATCTCTTGTGTGGACTGGTCCACAAAAACCAGTTGGAGAACACTTCAATCTCTTTGGTCACTCGATTACAGACCTAAAAGTGGCAATTCTTCAACAAAAAACCTTCAAAAACAGACTCCAATGAGAGACTGCTGAATTGGAATTAATTTGCAAACTGGATACAATTAACTTAGGCTTGAATAGAGACTGGGAGTAGATGGGTCATCACACAAAGTAAAACTATTTCCACATCCCCCCCCCCAACTGTTCCTCAGACATTCTTGTCAACTGTTGGAAATGGCCCACCTTGATTATCACTAGAAAAGGTTTTTTTTCCCCCTGCTCTCCTGCTGGTAATAGTTCACCTTATCTGATCACTCTCGTTATAGTGTGTATGGTAACACCCATTGTTTCATGTTCTCTGTGTATATAAATCTTCCCATTGTATTTTCCACTGAATGCATCTGATGAAGTGAGCTGTAGCTCAGGAAAGCTTATGCTCAAATAAATGTGTTAGTCTCTAAGGTGCCACAAGTACTCCTTTTCTTTTAACAAGAATTGAGTGTGAAATGCAACAAACTCTTCTCATGTCCTACTTTATACAACCAAACCATATCTCATTATGCTTTCACATTGCAGCTACTAGCACAAGACCTCATTTTTCATCTCCAGAGAGACGACATATTATCTTTACATAAAGAATGACAAAGGAAGTCTATCACTTTAATGACTTGTTGAAAAATAGCTATACATGCCCTTGACTACCCAACGGATGAATTATGCAAGTTGTCTACCAGTTTGAGCATTACTTTTATCTGTGAACTTATTAAAGTGCTCTCTTATCTCCTCCGCTCCAGATTGTTTTTAATTCCACTTCAGTAATATTGCTGAAAAAGTTTGCATGAAGAGAAAGCTTATCAAGGGCTTTTCCAAGACACTATACAGTGTGAGCTTTATTTCCAGTAATGTTCATCCATTTAAGTAAGAAATTAGGTTGCAGCTAATCTGTGGTGTGACCTGCAGTACTCTTGCTGTATCTCCATAGGACTAAATCTTTCCGGGTGAAATCCAGCACTCCACAGAAGGCCAACACAGTGCCTCTGTACCATTTAAATCTCACTTAAAGCCTTACAATTTTGAGGACGAGGGCAGAACACTCAGATTGAACCTCCCCACAGGGGAGAATTTGCCCCTACAGTCCATATTCAGACAAGGTAAGGATTCATCCGATTGTGATCTTGCTAAGTAGTAATTTAAAAGATTTAATTATTCATTTTGTCAGTAATTTTCTGTGCTTCACAACCTCTGTGGTCACAAAAATCCCTTTGTTGTTGTTGTGGCAGCTGTCCTTTTGGCTGCCTAGTGCAGGACTACATCATGTTAAGGGTACAAATACTATAGGAAGGAAATCTCAAGAGACATGCATGTCACGATTCTTCGTAGAAAGCCAGTAGCACAGTAACACTGACAGGAAGACAGCATACAAGAGTAAGGTGGTGACCCTTTGGAACTTTTTCAAGTAACGTGCTATGGAAACATGTGATCACGAGTGGTGATGAACTGGGATGCATGCCCAAAGCAACAGATAGTCAGGATATGACTGGAGTGTCTCAGTACCTCACAGTTCAATGCATCTGTCCTCACCAAACCCCTGTGGTGTACGGAAGTGCCTTATCCCCATCTTGCAGATGGGGAAATGAGGGATAGAGAGACTTGCCAACAGTAGACCCAGATTCAATCCCCTGCTCCACTAGAGGCTTCCTAAGAACCAGTTTAGTCCCCTAACCATTGGAACAACCTTCCTCTCAAGTCTTCTCCGAATAACTAATCATTAGGCATCTCTGTAGGTGAAGAAAGCAGCTGAGCAACAGGTGTAGAGCAGCTCTGCAGACACTGCCATGCTAACAGCTGAAGCAGCAGTTTATGGTCTTTCAGCTCCCACCCCCTCTACATGTGGGAGGACTCAACCAATTGGGGGAGTCACATGGAGGCAGATCCCCAGTGAAGAAGCGGTGACAGAGAAATTGATGACAATGTAAGTCTGACCTATTGACCAGCAACCTTGATTTGAGTACATGCACCCCGTATTTCAATCCATTGGTTTAACCGTGCATCAGGAGTGGAGGTTTGTACACTAGGACGAAGTCAGTGATTGATCCAGATATACCTTGTTTTTATTTGTTTATGATCTACGAGCAGCACACACTCAAAACATTCATAGGCAGTGTATTTAACAGCAAGTAAATATGATTAACTCATCTATACAGCAAGAGTTATGGTTTCCAATACTTGGAATTATTTGTATATATCATGTGATTGAAATGTCCAGTCAAGACTACTCTAGAAAAAGAGTTCAGCTCATGCATTCAGGAAACAAAGCTTAATATGTCAAGCTGCTAAACTCACATTTGCAAATTCATAGTTTATTGCCCACAAATATTCCTTAGTATGTGCTTAAAGATTTGCCATTTCTGCAGATGGACATGGCTGGCAGTAAACTCATTTGCAACAACAATGACATAAACAATGATTTATTTTATTTGCATGTAACTCTTCTGCCAGGTGGAGCCAGCAGCAACCAGGGCCAGGTTCAATATCTAGGGGTTGTTTTTCAACAACAGAACAGGCTCGAGCCCCTGCCGAGTAACCTGGGAAAATTACACACCACCCCTGGGTGGCACTGAGAGGCAATACCTTCCTATTCTCAAGCACAGAGTCTGAGTGTAGAAAAGAAACTTCATGAAAGGAGAGAAGTCACCCGACATTAATTAGGGAAAGTGTTGCAAGCAGGATTCATAAACATAAAACTTTGAACAGGACAGAGTCCGTGGGGCAGAGTCTTCTGCCTCATGTTTTTGAGTTCTACAACCAAAAGTTCCTTTACTGTGCCCCTCTCTGCTCCCTCACCATACCCCACTCACAATGGTTGTCCTTGGCCAGTGAGGACCCAGGGTTCACCTCCCACCCAGAGAAGAAGGCACCTTGCTTGCTCCTCCATCTTCACCACCTGGCTGCCCCCCGCCACCAGCCGATTACTTGCCACTTTTGCTGGCCACCCATCAGTTACCTTCTGCTGCCACCCGCCTCTCTGCTGTGACCTCTGTAGGTCAGTCCCTTAGTGATTTTTAGCTCTCAGCAGGCTGAGAAGCTTAAAACCCTCATCATGAGTGATTTAAGCTCTCTTTGAGTACTTGAAATAACAAAAGACTCTTAATGAAGCCTATTTAGCTCTATCTTTGAGCAGTGGAGAGGAACAGGTTAAACCAGACCAGGGACCCCCAGGGAGAGTCCACACCTCCTAGCTGAGACACATGTTCGCACTCCTCTTCTTTTATGGGGGTCTGGCATTCGAGCCCCTGGCTTAATAAGGTCCTTTCAGCTGAGGGTGGCCCCCTCATTTGGGATAAGTTAAGCGTGGTTCTGCTCCCCTTTATTCATACAATAAAGACAACAATATTAATAATATTTCACTACCCCTACATTCAGTACTAAAGTGATTTGTAACCCAACACCAGCCAAAGTCGATCACTTTGAGCAACAGTGCTCTATCTGCTGGATATCTTGGCAGAGTAGGTATGTCCATGTAAATACAGTTTGCTCCTGAAGTCTCTCCCCCTCCCCAACTAGCTGTCAGAGGAGCATTCATTTAGACCCTGCTTACATCAGCAAGTATTCATGGTGGGGGAGGGAAGAGGTGAATAGGGGTTCCAGGACACTCTTTCAGTTCTGATAAGCTAGCTACTTCAAATTGTGGCTAGTTTGGATAGTGCTTAATTTAGGAGGAAAGGTTCCCTTACGTTTATTGGTATCTGGACAATTGCGGGCATGAACAACATTAGTAGGACAGAGCCTCTGTCAGAAGGTGATCTGTCACTGAGTCTGAGGTGCCAGCTTTCACAGACTAATTAGCACATCTCTTGGACTACTGAAACGACTTAACATGCACAGAGCTCAGTTCCTTATTAATCATAGTGTCCCCCCACCAATGGTTCCAGTAACTACCTACCATTAGAGTCTTACACAAATCTCTTCCATTTAAAGCCTTCAGGCAATCTGAGAGCACGTGTCTTTTAACAGGCTGAAATAGTTTATATCAGAGGGTAAACAGAGGGGAGGAGGGAAGCTGATGTGGGTAAAGGGAGTTGAAACAGGCAAAGACGCTGATGGTGAAAGGAGGTAGCAAGCCCTTGCTCTGCCCTAATGCCCTTCTGCCTCAAGTTGTAGCTCCCCATCCAAACCCGTTAAGTGAATTGATAAAAAAGTTTGCCCAATCACAATAAGCAGAAGCTTTGCTAGAATACAAGTGTACCAAATGAGTTTGGTGGGACAGGCCCCAGTAGCTATCTCCAAATGAGTTTTCCTGTTATTCTGTCTGTTGTAGGCACCCTTAGTACCCACCCCACCCCAAGGAATGCTGTTTATCAGCACAGTGGGTTCTTGAATCATGACAAGTAGGTACCACTTTCATTCTTAAATCTACCACCTCCTCCAGTGTAGAAACACCATGAGGGAAAAGCAAGTTCCCTTATCACTACAGTCTGTTTTTATATTAGGAGTACTTGACTAACACATTTATTTGAGCATAAGCTTTCGTGAGCTATAGCTCACTTCATGGGATGCATTCAGTGGAAAATACAGTGGGGAGATTTATATACATAGAGAACATCAGTGGAAAATACAGTATTTTCCACTGCATGCATCCCATGAAGAGAGCTGTCGCTCACGAAAGCTCATGCTCAAATAAATTGGTTAGTCTCTAAGGTGCCACAAGTCCTCCTTTTCTTTTTGCGAATACCGACTAACATGGCTGCTCCTCTGAAACCTGTTTTTATATTGCAACTTGAATTCAACTCTGGCAGGAGCAGGTGAAACTGCGCCATTACCCCAGGACTGAAGTTGGTCCCATAACTCTTTCCTCACCCAGGCAGTGTTCACTTTATGTAACATATGCTGTAATTCTCCACCAGGGCATGACTGCTGTTTATCCTCCCTGCTGTGGAGTTTTATGGGGCCATTGCTTTGAGCTGTAGCAGTGTAAATCAAACAAGTTTAGCTAGCACAGATCTCAACCGGGAGAGTTCCTTAGGGTAGTTCAACTGATCTTCCAGTCCTTTGTTTTAACCTTCATATTTAATTAAAAGCAATTAGCATTAGTGCAATGTTAATTTTTCACAGATCAGCACTTGTAGCTCATGTAAAATCCACATCCTTGAGAGATGTAGCTAGGCTGAACTAACCCCTGGAGCAGACAGTGCTAAATTGATGGAAGAATTCTTCCATCAAATGAGCTACCACCTCTCAGGGAGTGGATGATCTACACTGACAGGAGAACCCCTCCCACTGGCATAGCTACACTACAATGCTACAGTAGCACAGCTGCAATGCTGTCGTAATGTAAGTGTAAACATACCCTAAGCAATTTCTCAGTTTTTTCCCCCACATCTATCAGACTCAAGATTGCCATTTGAATTATGCTAGTCCAAAATCAAAATTAGGCAAGATTTAATTTTGTACCAGTGGAGGCCTTTCTAGAACAGCAGAGTCTAGTCTCTTGTAACCCTGCAGGCCTGGAAGTAGGAGCTTTATTCCAATGGATGAAAAAGAGATTCCCAAATTCCTAAGGGTACAAGAAACATTTGGTTCTAGTACGGTAACATCCAGAGATTTCTGTATAACTGGCATTTACAAGGCACATGGTTTGCTGTGTATCTATTTGAGATACCCTGCATAACTCATTTTAATTGCTCTGGGGTTAGATTGTTAGAATTCTCCATTGAGCTCCCTGTGCCTGTACAATGTTAGGTGTCAGATTTAGGACTTGATTTTTGCAGACAGCCCATTTCAAAGAGGCCCTGCTAACTCAAATTCAATTACTCTGAACCAGGCAGTGCCCATCACCTGGAGGATGAAATCAGCAAAGGTTTAAAGTAAGGGGGATTAGAAATTTCTAAGATTTATCAGGAAGCCCCATTAAGCTCATTATTTACTGTCAAAGTCTTCAGTCAGCTTGCAGCCCATTCTAATTATAGAGTCACTTAATGCTTTTCTAAAATCCAAGGAATTCAGAACGGGAAATGAAAATGACACAGACCTACAGTAGTGATGAAGGACTTCATCAAGGCTATTTTAAAACTAAGCCTCTGCACCTGAATGCACAAAGAATAGCCAAGATTCCACAGGGAAGGGATAGTTAATCAATGGAGAGCAAGGGCTACAGCAGGGGTAATCTATTTTTTGTCAAGGTCCAAATTCCTTGGTCAAGGTATAATCAAGGTCCAGACTCCAGAGAAAATACAAAAACAACAACAATGACAATAGTAAGTAAATAAAAAGATTTCACGGTCCATTCAAAAGTGTCTGGCAGTACGGATTTGGCCTTTGGTCCCCCTAGTGACTACCCTGGGCTACACTATTGTACTGCAAGAACATTCAATATTGCAACAAGATCAGCAATTCTTCTGTTTGACTCTGGAAGACACCTGACAAGATGTGTTCTCAGGAGGATCCCACATTTGTTAGCTGTTATCAGGAATGTCAATATGACTTATGCCCCAAATACAACATGAGTTTCTGAAGTTTCTAAATTCCCTATCAAGGTCACCAGTGATTTGATTGTCTCAAGGAGATGCAGCAGCTCTCCACCTTTGATAACCAAAGATGGGTGTGGCCTGATGTTTGTTTAGGATGTCAATAGATGATATTTCACCTTTTATGACAGCGGGCAAGCACAGTGCAGTCTCTAGTAGCTATATACTTGCCTTTCCCTTGACTCCCAATATCCAGTACTGAAAAGGCCTTTAGCTGTATCTGTTAGTACTTAATCAGTTAGTTACCATTAGAGACTTGGTAGGATCTTATATAGTACAGATTCATAGAAACAATGATATTGAATCAGACCAACTGTTCATCTAGGCTAGAGTCCTGTCACTAACAAAGACCTGTACAAGATATTTCAGACAAAGGAGCCAGAAGCCTTGCAGTAGAGTTCTATGGAATTCTTTGCCCCTCCTAAGCCCCTATAGCTATGCGACTTAAGTCCCACACATGTAGGTTTACATCCCTTCCAAAACCCCAATTTTTAATATTTACTATAATGGGATATTCTTGTTATTCACAAAGCTAATCCCTTTCTGAATCCTGCTAAGATCTTGCTGTCAAAGATATCTTGTAGCAATAAATTCACCCTGCTAGTTATGTTGTGTGATAAAAAAAAAATCTCATCAGTATTGAATTTACCACCTTTTCAATTTCATTTCATGTCTCCTTATTCTTGCAGTACGAGAAAAGGTCATCAGAAACTCCTATTCACCCTTTCTATCCCTTCATTATTCTATAGGCTTCTATAATGTCTCCTTTTTTCACCTGTCTAAGGTAAATAATCCCACTCTTTGATTAGAGGCATGGAAAAGCTCACAATAAATTCACTGGCTGATCTAAAAAAATCTGTGGAAAAAAATGTTTCATGTCAAACAAATGATCCCCCCTCTCCCCCCGGTTTCTTGCTGAAAAAAAATCATTTCAGGTCAAACAAAGCACTGCATTTGATCCAAAATCAATTTTGGTGGGGGCTGTTTTGTTTTTTAGGGGGTCATTTCAAAAACAACAAGTTGAAACATTTTATTTAGACTCTCAAAAACTTTTTTTTTTTTTTGGCCAAAGCTATTTGCTGAATGCATTAATTGTTTCAGTCAACCAGAAACTGCATAATTTGGCAAAGAAACCATTTCTCCAAAATTTTGCCCAGCTCTACTCTCATTATAGCATTCTTACCATGCTTGTTTGAACTCTGCTGTAACCTTCTGAGACTGGGTGACCAGAGTTTACAAGGACTCCATGCAAGGGTAAGAGGATTGATTTATTTAACAGAATTATAATATTCTCTGCATTATTCTCCATTCCACTCTTTAATGCAGTGGTACTCAAACTAGGGCCGCAGCTTGTTCAGGGAAAGCCACTGGCAGGCCGGGCCGGTTTGTTCACCTGCCGCGTCCCCAGGTTCGGCCAATCGCGGCTCCCACTGGCAGCAGTTTGCCACTCCAGGCCAATGGGGGCTGCGGGAAGCTGTGCTTGCCGCCCTTCCTGCAGACCCCATTCACCTGGAGCAGCGAACAGTGGCCTATGGGAGCCGCGATTGGCTGAACCTGCAGATGCGGCAGGTAAACAAACCAGCCCTGCCCGCCAGGGGCTTTCCCTGGACAAGCGGCGGTCCTACTTTGAGAACCACTGCTTTAATATATCCTAAGGGCTTGTTTACACAGAGAAATTGACCAGAATAGTTATTGCAGAATGAATTGTTCCCGAATAGCTCCCCATATGGGCACACTAGTCTCCTATAATAAGCGATTTTATTCCACAATACTTACTGGACTTTAGAAGTAAATTTAGCAAAACCAAATTAATCATAGAATCACAGAATCAAAGAATATCAGGGTTGGAAGGGACCTCAGGAGGTCATCTAGTCCAACCCTGTCAAGGTTCCTCCCCCACTCTGAACTCTAGGGTACAGATGTGGGGATCTGCATGAAAACCTCCTAAGCTTACTTTCACCAGATTAGGTTAAAACTTCCCCAAGGTACAAATTAATTTTATCCTTTGTCCCTGGATCTCCACTGCCACCACCAAACTCTAATTGGGTTTACTGGGAAATGTAGTTTGGACACGTCTTTCCCCCCAAAATCCTCCCAACCCTTGCACCCCACTTCCTGGGGAAGGTTTGGTAAAAATCCTCACCAATTTGCATAGGTGACCACAGACCCAAACCCTTGGATCTGAGAACAATGAAAAAGCCTTCAGTTTTCTTACAAGAAGACTTTTAATAGAAGTAAAGAAATCACCTCTGTAAAATCAGGATGGTAGATACCTTACAGGGTAATTAGATTCAAAACATAGAGAATCCCTCTAGGCAAAACCTTAAGTTACAAAAAGGACACACAGACAGGAATAGTCATTCTATTCAGCACAGTTCTTTTCTCAGCCATTTAAAGAAATCATAATCTAACACATACCTAGCTAGATTACTTACTAAAGTTCTAAGACTCCATTCCTGGTCTATCCCCGGCAAAAGCAGCATACAGACAGACACAGACCCTTTGTTTCTCTCCCTCCTCCCAGCTTTTGAAAGTATCTTCATTTTGGTCAGGTGCCAGCGAGGTTACCTTTAGCTTCTTAACCCTTTACAGGTGAGAGGATTTTTCCTCTGGCCAGGAGGGATTTTAAGGGGGTTTATCCTTTTATATTTATGACAAACCCCCTGCTCAAAGCAGGACCAATCTCCAACTTAATCATCCCAGCCAGGGCTTTGTCAAGCCTGATCTTAAAAATTCCTAAGGAAGGAGATTCCACCACCTCCCTAGGACGCATTCCAGTGTTTCACCACCCTTCTAGTGAAAAAGTTTTTCCTAGTATCCAACCTAAATCTCCCCCACTGCAACTTGAGACCATTACTCCTTGTTCTGTCGTCAGCTACCACTGAGAACAGCCTAGATCTATCCTCTTTGGAACCCCCTTTCAGGTAGTTGAAAGCAGCTATGAAATCCCACCTCATTCTTCTCTTCCACAGACTAAACAATCCCAGTTCCCTCAGCCTCTCCTCATAACACATGTGTTCCAGTCCCCTAATCATTTTTGTTGCCCTCTGCTGGACTCTTTCCAATTTTTCCACATCCTTCTTGTAGTGTGGGGCCCAAAACTGGACACAGTACTCCAGATGAGGCCTCACCAATGTCGAATAGAGGGGGACGATCACGTCCCTCGATCTGCTGGCAATGCCCCTACTTATACATCCCAAAATGCCATTGGCCTTCTTGGCAACAAGGGCACACTGTTGACTCATATCCAGCTTGTCGTCCACCATAACCGCTAGGTCCTTTTCTGCAGAACTGCTGCCTAGCCATTCGGTCCCTAGTCTGTAGCGGTGCATGGGATTCTTCCATCCTAAGTGCAGGACTCTGTACTTGTCCTTGTTGAACCTCATCAGATTTCTTTTGGCCCAATCCTCCAATTTGTCTAGGTCCCTCTGTATCCTATCCCTACCCTCTAGCATGTCTACCACTCCTCCCAGTTTAGTGTCATCTGCAAACTTGCTGAGGGTGCAATCCACACCATCCTCCAGATCGTTAATGAATATATTGAACAAAACTGGCCCCAGGACCAACCCTTGGGGCACTCCACTTGATACCGGCTGCCAATTAGACATGGAGCCATTGATCACGACCCGTTGAGCCTGACAATCTAGCCAACTTTCTATCCACCTTTATAGTCCATTCATCCAGCCCATACTTCTTTAATTTGCTGGCAAGAATACCGTGGAAGACTGTGTCAAAAGCTTTGCTAAAGTCAAGGAACAACACGTCCACTGCTTTCCCCTCATCCACAGAGCCAGTTATCTCATCATAGAAGGCAATTAGATTAGTCAGGCATGACTTGCCCTTGGTGAATCCATGCTGACTGTTCCTGATCACTTTCCTCTCCTCTAAGTGCTTCAGAATTGATTCCTTGAGGACCTGCTCTATGATTTTTCCAGGGACTGAGGTGAGGCTGACTGGCCTGTAGTTCCCAGGATCCTCCTTCTTCCCTTTTTTAAAGATGGGCACTACATTAGCCTTTTTCCAGTCATCCGGGACTTCCCCGGATCACCATGAGTTTTCAAAGATAAATTAAGGCCACATTTATTCCAGATAGTGCCCTCGCAAGGGCTTAATCCAGTTTAACTAAACTGGTTTGAATTCACACCATTAGTTAATCTGGATTAATTTTCCTGAGCAGACAAGGCCTAATATTCTTGACTCACTGTGTAGCAGTGGTTAAGAAGCAGAGGCCTTCATTGAGCTGCTAACAGTGATTCCCAGGTTTTTTTCCTGTCTTGATATAGGCCATTTAGAGCCCATTGACGTGCATGAGTAATTCAAATTAATCCCTCCTGTGGACATTATATTTGCTCTCACTGAATTCCATCTGTCATCATGTTACCCATTCACCTAGTTTACTGTAAAACTGGATCCTTGGGTATGTCTTGAATGTGGTAAGGCTGAGAAAATATACAATTTTGCTGCATGCAATTTATTTTCCAATTTCAAAAAACATGTTCCTCTTATTAAAAAGGAACTGGTTTGAGAGGGAAGGGGTTTGGTGGAAGAGGATTGATAATTAAACACTTGGACTGTCTGCAGGTTCAGCACTGAGAGTTCTATTCCAAATGCAAGCTGAGAAAGTGGCAGTTAATTTTACCAACGAACAGCAGCTCAGGAATCAACTGTGCAACCCTTACACCTCTAGGTTATGATTTGCCACAAAGTTAGCTCCATTAAAGCTAGAAAGTCTATCTGGGTGAGTAAGTGCTCCTCAACTCCTGCCCCAGACAGGAGTGTGAAAATAACAAAGTTCCCAAAAAAGACAGAAGAACATTCACTAGCCTAAAAAACAAAACAAAAAAAAAAAACAGCTACCAAATTAGAAACCAGGCCCATCTAAAGAGACATAGGAGTTGGTTTAGAAGGCAAGAGTCAATGACTGTGGTATTAAAATTAGAGGTTAGCAAAAGACAACTCCAGTTCAGCCTCAGGTAGCTGCTAGGGAAAAATTCCTTTTGATTTCTTTCATATGAAAAGGATCAAAAAAGCCTTGAATGGTCTTTGCGTATGCATACAGCTTACTACACAAACCAAAACAAAGAGGCCCTCCCACTGAAAGAGGCCCTCCCAGTTTTGTGCAAGCAAAATAAAACCACAGGATCAAAATCATAAAGCTTGGTACCATAGCACTGACAAAGGAAGTCACAGCCTCTCTGGAAGTCAGCTGGGTTGCAGCCATGCAGACACGGATAAACCAGAAATACTGCAATTTCTATAATACTTATACATTTAAAGAGGAGACTCATAACCTGCTGGAACAGCTTCTCCACCCATCAGAACAGCTCCTGCTGTCAAGTTATAAGCAATGCCCTTTCATCATTTCCCCATCAAAGCAGCACATCATACCCTACCTATTTCCAAATTCAGCATAAATCAAGAAGATCGTTTAAATGATCTCTAAAAGTGTGTCTATAGTCCCAGAGGAGAAACCGCAGAAAGCAACCCCAGGTGTAATCAAAGTTAGCTAGCTTGGGACTTACAAGCTATTTCCTCCTGAAGGCCTGAGGTTCCTATTAAAACATTGCCTTGTGGCCCCTTCTCAACAATTAAGCAGGCTCATGTGGAGTGAAGCATGTGCAAACCCCACTGTGGGGGAATTCCCCCAGTTCAAAGAGCCTCTGTGCCCAGCCCAGAGCTGTCATCACCAGTTTTGTTCCTGTTCCTGTTCCAGTTCAGGGGGAGGGCTTGGTGGAGGGTGTGTTGTGGGCAGCACTGCCCTACAGAAGTTCTGTACCTCAGCTGTAGTCTACTGCACGGGTGTGTGCGTCTCACTCTGTCCATCATGTAGTGTAGTCAGTACCTTAGCCCTGGTCTACACGAGGAGTTGAGGTCGAATTTAGCTGCGTTAAATCGATTTAACTCTGCACCCATCCACATGACGAAGCCCTTTTTTTTTACTTAAAGGCTCTTAAAATCGATTTCCTTACTCCATCCCCGACAAGGGTATTAGCGCTGAAATTGGCCTTGCTGGGTCGAATTTGGGGTACTATGGACGCAATTAGAAGGTATTGGCCCCCGGGAACTATCCCAGAGTGCTCCATTGTGACCCCTCTGGACAGCACTCTCAACTCAGATGCACTAGCCAGGTAGACAGGAAAAGGCCAGCTAACTTCTGAATTTCAATTTCCTGTTTGGCCAGCGTGGCAAGCTGCAGGTGACCATGCAGAGCTCATCAGCAGAGGTGACCATGATGGAGTCCCAGAATCGCAAAAGAGCTCCAGCATGGACCGAACGGGAGGTACAGGATCTGATTGCTGTATGGGGAGAGGAATCCGTGCTATCAGAACTCCGTTCCAGTTTTTGAAATGCCAAAACATTTGTCAAAATCTCCTGAGGCATGAAGGACAGAGGCGATAACAGGGACCCAAAGCAGTGCTGCGTGAAACTTAAGGAGCTGAGGCAAGCCTACCAAAAAACCAGAGAGGCGAACGGCTGCTCTGGGTCAGAGCCCAAAACATGCCACTTCTATGATGAGCTGCATGCCATTTTAGGGGGTTCAGCCACCACTACCCCAGCCGTGTTGTTTGACTCCTTCAATGGAGATGGAGGCAACACGGAAGCAGGTTTTGGGGACGAGGAAGATAGCTCACAGTAAGCAAGCGGAGAAACCGGTTTTCCCAACAGCCAGGAACTGTTTCTCACTCTGGACCTGGAGCCAGTACCCCCCGAACCCACCCAAAGCTGCCTCCCGGACAGGTGAGTGTACCTTTTAAAATACTATACATGGTTTAAAAGCAAGCATGTTTAATGATTAATTTGCCCTGGCATTTGTGGCTCTCCTGGATATACTCCCAAAGCCTTTGCAAAAGGTTTCTGAGATTCCATCCACCATGGTAGGACACTTTACCACTCCAGGCCAGTAGCACGTACTCAGGAATCATTGTAGAACAAAGCATTGCAGTGTACGTTTGCTGGCGTTCAAACAACATCCGTTCTTTATCTCTCTGTGTTATCTTCAGGAGAGTGATATCATTCATGGTCACCTGGTTGAAATAGGGTGCTTTTCTTAAGGGGACATTCAGAGGTGCCCATTCCTGCTGGGCTGTTTGCCTGTGGCTGAACAGAAATGTTCCCTGCTGTTAGCCACGAAGAGGGGGGAGGGGCTAGCCACGCGCTGGGAGGAGGCAAAATGCGACCTTGTAACGAAAGCACATGTGCTATGTATGTAATGTTAACAGCAAGGTTTACCAAGAAAGAGTGTACCCATTGTTCTATAAAATGTGTCTTTTTAAATACCACTGTCCCTTTTTTTTCCTCGACCAGCTGCATGTGTTTCAAGGATCACAGGATCTTCTCCTTCCCAGAGGCTAGTGAAGATTATAAGGCAAAAAAACCACACTCGCGATGAAATGTTCTCTGAGCTCATGCTGTCCTCCCACACTGACAGAGCACAGACGAATGCATGGAGGCAGACAATGTCAGAGTACAGGAAAGCACAAAATGACTGGGAGGAGAGGTGGCGGGCTGAAGAGAGGGCTGAAACTGAAAGGTGGCAGCTGCGTGATGAGAGGAGGCAGGATTAAATGCTGAGGCTGCTGGAAGATCAAACTCATATGCTCCAGCGTATGGCTGAGCTGCAGGAAAGACAGCAGGAGCACAGACCGCCGCTACAGCCCCTGTGTAACCAACCGCCCTCCTCCCCAAGTTCCATAGCCTCCTCACCCAGGTGGCCACGAACGCGCTGGGGGGGCCTCCGACCACCCAGCCACTCCACCGCAGAGGATTGCCCAAGCAACAGAAGGCTGGCATTCAATAAGTTTTCAAGTTTTAAACTTTTAAAGTGCTGTGTGGCCTTGTCCTTCCCTCCTCCCCTCTTCCACCACCCCTCCTGGGCTACCTTGGTAGTTATCCCCCTATTTGTGTGATGAATTAATAAAGAATGTATGAATGTGAAGCAACAATGACTTTATTGCCTCTGCAATAAAGGGAGGAGGAGAGGGTGGTTAGCTTCCAGGGAAGGAGAGTGAACCAAGGGGTTGGGGGTTTCATCAAGAAGAAACAAACAGAACTTTCACACCGTAGCCTGGCCAGTCATGAAACTAGTTTTCAAAGCTTCTCTGATGCGTACCGCGCCCTCCTGTGCTCTTCTAACCGCCCTGGTGTCTGGCTGTGTGTAACCAGCAGCCAGGTGATTTGCCTCAACCTCCCACCCCACCATAAACGTCTCCCCCTTACTCTCACAGATATTGTGGAGCACACAGCAAGCAGTAATAACAGTGGGAATATTGATTTCACTGAGGTCTAACCGAGCCAGTAAACTGCACCAGCGCGCCTTTAAACGTCCAAATGCACATTCTACCACCATTCTGCACTTGCTCAGCCTGTAGTTGAACAGCTCCTGACTATTGTCCAGGCTGCCTGTGTACGGCTTCATGAGCCATGGCATTAAGGGGTAGGCTGGTTCCCCAAGGATACATATAGGCATTTCAACATCCCCAATGGTTATTTTCTGGTCTGGGAATAAAGTCCCTTCGTGCAGCTTTTGAAACAGACCAGAGTTCCTGAAGATGTGAGCGTCATGTACCTTTCCCGGCCATCCCATGCTGATGTTGGTGAAACGTCCCTTATGATCCACCAGTGCTTGTAGCACTATTGAAAAGTACCCCTTGCGGTTTATGTACTCGCTGGCTTGGTGCTCCGGTGCCAGGGATAGGGATATGGGTTCCGTCTATAGCCCCACCACAGTTAGGGAATCCCATTGCAGCAAAGCCATCCACTATGACCTGCACATTTCCCAGGGTCACTACCCTTGATAGCAGCAGATCTTTGATTGCGTGGGCTACTTGCATCACAGCAGCCCTCACAGTAGATTTGCCCACTCCAAATTGTTTCCCGACTGACCAGTAGCTGTCTGGCGTTGCAAGCTTCCACAGGGCTATTGCCACTTGCTTGTGAACTGTGAGGGCTGCTCTCATCTTGGTATTCTTGCGCTTCAGGGCAGGGGAAAGCAAGTCACAAAGTTCCATGAAAGTGCCCTTACGCTTGCGAAAGTTTTGCAGCCACTGGGAATCGTTCCAGACCTGCAACACTATGCGGTCCCACCAGTCTGTGCTTGTTTCCCGGGCCCAGAATCGGCGTTCCGCCACATGAGCCTGTCCCATTAGCACCAGGATGCCCATATTGCCAGGGCCCGTGCTTTCAGCGAAGTCTGTGTCCATGTCCTCATCACTCTCATCACTGCACTGATGTCACCTACTTGCCCGGTTTCACTTTGCCAGGTTCTGGTGCTGCATATACTACTGGATAATGCGTGCGGTGTTTAATGTGCTCCTAATTGCCAAAGTGATCTGAGCGGGCTCCATGCTTGCTGTGGTATGGCGTCTGCACAGAAAAAAGACGCGGAACGACTGTCTGCCGTTGCCCTGACGGAGGGAGGGGTGACTGACAACATGGCTTACAGGGTTGGCTTACAGGGAGTTAAAATCAACAAAGGGGGTGGCTTTGTTGGAAACAGAATGGCGCCCTCAAGGATAGAACTCAAAACTGGGTTTAGCGGGCCGTTGATTTCACGGAGGGAGGGAGGGAGGAGAAAATGAATACAAAACAAATCTGGTCTATTTCTTGTTTTGAGCCACTTCATCTATCTTTATACATCTTGCTGGTAGCAGACTGTGCAGTACGACCGCTAGCCATTGTCAACACTTGGGTGCTCGGCAGAAGACGGTGCAGTATGACTACTGGCCATCGTCTTCTGCTAGCTGCAGATTAAAAGACAGTGCACTGCCGGTAGGACTCAATCGCCGTGAGACGAAACAAGGGAAATGACCTGGCTGAGTCACTCCCATGTTTGCCCAGGCGCCCAGATAAAAGAGCACCCAGGACTACGTCGATGACAGCTACCAGTCATACTGCATTGTCTGCTGCCAAAAGGCAATAAACTGCTGCTGTGTAGCAATGTAGTACCATGTCTGTCAGCACCCAGGAGACATATGGTGACGGTGAGCTGAACGGGCTCCATGCTTGCCGTGGTATGGCGTCTGCACAGGTAACTCAAGAAAAAAGGCGCAAAACGATTGTCTGCCCTTGCATTTACGGAGGGAAGGAGGGAACGGGGGCCTGACGATATGTACCCAGAACCACCCGCGGCAATGTTTTAGCCCCATCAGGTGCTGGGATTTCTACCCAGAATTCAAATGGGCAGCAGAGACTGCGGGAACTGTGGGATAGCTACCCACAGTGCAACGCTCCGGAAGTTGACGGTTGCCTCGGTACGGTGGACACACTCCGCCGACTACGTGCACTTAGAGCATTTGTGTGGGGACACACAAAATCGACTGTATAAAAACGCTTTCTACAAAACCGACTTCTATAAATTCGACTGAATTTCGTAGTGTAGACATACCCTTAGTGACCCCTCTCACAAACAGGGTGGTTTCATCTTCTGGCTAAGCCCATATACTCCTCGCCTTCCAGGGCCACAGGAGTCCACAGGAACAAGTCCAGACTGGACTGGGCAGTTCACTTGCATTCTGTTTTCCTGGGTCCTGTAGCAAGAGCAATAGAAGCAAATGAAATGCAGAGTAAATGACCACCACCCCTGGGGTTACAAGCCCTTTCCCTGCATGCTGGTGGTAGAGTCTCAAAGCCAGCCCCCCTTGCTCCCTGATTCCTGAGGGAACCCCAGGAGGTTTTCAGGACTGGATAGGTCCTCTGCTGAGGGACTCAGAAGCCGCTTCTGCTCCTTCAGTGCAGAGACCCCTAACAAGTCTTGCCTTTCCCTTGGTCTCTCAAATCCTTGCTGGAGAGACCCCTCTAGCAGCTCTCTTGCCAGGTCTGCCCCTCACCAGAGAGCACCATTGCCCATCTTACTCCTCCAGGAGTCTGTTGGTTATGAAGACAGAGCCTTTTTTACATTCCTGCACCCTTTCCCACCTTTCATTGCTGTCATCTACAAGTCCCATGGTTCTTCTAGTCCAAAAGAGAGTCAGATCAGGCTGGGCCAGATGCCAAATGCTGTTAACGGACCACACCACAATTTGCTTGAGGGTGTTTTGGAAGAAGAGAACCTCAAGATACCAGAAGCCCATTTCACCCTCTCTTTGGAAGAAGCGGGCATGTTCCTGGGGATCAGAGGGTGAAAAGGACTTCTGCTGCTCTGTTTATTGGGCTGGCCAAGTTACCTTGTTATCAATGCATGATTATTTAATGAGGCTACACAGCTAAGTGAAATTGTTACTTTGTGATTATTGCTGCTCTGTGGACACCTTCAGGACCATAATTTTAATTACTTTTTAGGATGCCTAGAGCTTTGAGTGCTCACTGTTTCAATCTAAAGAAATAAAACACACCAAGCAAATAACTCCTTTAACATATTGCAGGCCACCATGTTCTGAAGTCAGTTGGCCAGTGAGGAAAGGGTCTACATCCTATTGGGCAGGCACTGTGCCCTATGTGATACAATTGGCGGAACATAAGCTGCTTGTCTTCACTTTCAAAGTCCATAACGGTCTACTCCACTGGGACCGAATGCACCCCGTATTCACACCCTAGACACTGTTGTAATAATCTTAGTATAAAATATGTCTTGTGAGGTATCGTTTAAAAATGAATAATTCGCTGCTCAATAACGTCACAGTGAAACATGTGTAACATTATATGTAAAGTTATGAACATACGTTGAAATGATGACTGAAACATGTTTACCAGACAAGTCTGAGGCAGGGGTAAACCTGTTTCTCAAAGACAAAGGACAAGCTGATGCCTCTAGCTAAGTGTCAAAGTTAATGGCCAATTGCCTGTCAAGCAGCCATTCTTTGGCAAGGAAGGAGGTTAGGGATCTGTATTTTAGCAAACAATCTGGAACCTCTTTCACCACAAGTCTCCATGTCTCCATCCTCATAATGGGAAGGAACTTTATCTAGTGGTAACCCTCAAGAAAATGCCTTTAAAGCGTGACTGGACTATAAAGTGAGGGGCAAAACCATCCCCAGGTTCTCTATTTTTTCACCTTCTCTCTCTCCCCAAAGATGACAAAGGAACCAGGCTTTTGACTTTGGGAGTGATCCTGACATGAAAATTTGGTTAGCCCCATTGCTGGGAACATGTGATAAGGATTTTACCTTGAACCAAGTCTAGTTTGTCACGTTTTAGCTACTAGAAAGTATTTCACCTTTATTTCTCTTGTAGCCATTTCTGTCTTTAATGCTGTCACTTAAAACCTCTTCTTGTAGCTAAATACACTTATTT
Source organism: Lepidochelys kempii (assembly GCF_965140285.1). Classification (NCBI taxonomy): domain Eukaryota; kingdom Metazoa; phylum Chordata; order Testudines; family Cheloniidae; genus Lepidochelys; species Lepidochelys kempii. The sequence continues at coordinate 71,996,490 of NC_136390.1, read as the reverse complement.
TGTTATTTTTTTAAAATCAAAACTAATCCAGTGTTGTGTTTAAAGTGACCTGTTTGGTAACTCCAGTTAGAAAGCAAAGTGTTGTATATTAACCACTTACAATGGCAACGGACCCCTAATATCTGAGCTGCTCAGGAGAGAGCTGGACAGTGCAGGACACATGTTTTTGGGAAAATTCGGGACTGGGAGTGTGCAGGCAGTAACCAAGGCTGCTAGGAGCCAGAGCATGGCTGGAGTGTTGCTGACTGGCTGCTGGGGTCAGAATTGCTGACCAGGGCTGCAGTTGCACACAGAGACTCTGGATATGACATGCATGCTGTCTGTGAGCAGCCTACTTGGGAGCTACAACAGCAAAGCATTGTGAGGCACCCAAGGCTGCAGGGTGGGTGGTGACCCAGCCCCTCAGTGGTCTAGATTGCACCCCACAATATGACATCCACCCTACAAGTCATCTCTCATTTGCTATTGAGATGTCAACTCCCACACCCGCTTGGCCCATGTCATTAGCTTCCACCACCCTTTTGTTATATTTTCAAATCAGCACCTTTATGTTTTCTGTCATGCGGCCCCACATAGTTGGGAGGAACTTCCCATACCCATCTTCATCCTTCAAACTCTCCCTTGCCCTAAAGCCTGCACAAAAATTGACAACAGTTAGGCTGCTGATATGCTGAAACCACTTTGATATTAGTGGCTCTTTGCTTTCTTGCACACCTTCATCAGTCTACATCCATGCGTTGTCTCTTGTCCTCCATTTCAAGCTCTTTGGGTGGCAGGGACCATCTCTTAGTACTGTGTTTGCGCCTAGCACAATGACATCCCAAGGAGCCCCATGGCAGCTATGAGCACAGTAATTCACTAAGGTGGCATGCATATACCTACAGACAACTCCTTAAGTATAGATATGCAATAGCGAAAAATTATGTTCTTAAGATCTTGGAGGTAAGGCAGATAGCAAGGTGCCTCAGCCCCCTGGATTCCCCTGGGAAGCATCACAGCCAGGACCCCTGGATGATGCAGATTTGTTCCTCAGTGCAGTACTCCTAATCCTGCCTCTTATTTCATCAGGAGGCTCTTTTAGGGTCAGGTTTCCCCATGTGAGCTCAATTACCCATATATATTGTTTTACTTCCACAACACTCTCAAGAGCCAATCGAGAGTTTCACAGCAGTTATTTGGAAAATAGTTTAAATAAACGACTACACGTGATTGGCTTGGGGAGAGTTAGCTCCTGAAGGGGAAATTCTAATGTTTTTGCTCTGAACTAATCACCCAGCTACCCCCCGCTCCTATTACCATTAAAAGCCTAGGGACTGTAATTATACACTTGCACCTTGGAAACAAATTATTCAGCATAAATTACAGTTGACGTTAAGAGAAAAGTTAGAAGCATTAAAATGGAGAACAAAGAGCTAGAGATGCAAAAACATCAACAAAAGATGAAGCGTATCAGACGCCTGAAAAATAATTGGTGGGTTCTCTGGATCACCAAGGCTTGAAGGGAGCACTTAAGGAGGTCATTGATGAGAAGCTGAATGATTTATTTTCACCAGTCTTCACCCTTGAGAACATTGGGAAAATTCCTACCCCAGATGTGATCTTTTCTATTTGCAAAGATGAAGTACTCTCCGAGACAGAGGTGACAGAAGGAAAGTTGCTGGAGCAATAACAATAATATCCAGAGCTTTCAAACTGACAATACAATTTTGTGGAACGGACATTAAAACTCTTGCTACCAGCCTTAATCGAATCTCTATTAAAGATCCAGATGAGTCCAATGTGGGGGCCAATTATCCCAAGTCTGCTACTGCAAGGTTCTTACACATTCCTGCAAAGCAGGTGGTGCTGTCAGAGATGAGACACTGGGAAATGTGGGCCTCCACTCTAATCCAGTCTGGCCTTTTTGCATGATGTATTTACTTGTGTAGTTACTTTTAATACCATCCCTGTAAGCCCTTGGCACTAGAGTGCAGTATGCAAGATTTGTGGGTTTACAGTTTTTTGGAAGTGTCCAGCAGTTACTGGGAGTTAAGTGTTTACCTAAATAGAATCTGTCAGCCAATCAGATTTCTAAATGGATGTCCCTTCAATAAGAGTGTAAGAAGAAATAAATCAGGCTTCAACTAGCCAAAAATATAAAAAATATGTTTTGTGTGTTTTTTTGGCAAGAAAGATTGGCAGCAACACAGGAGCTCTAGAGACTGAGCCAGTCAATGCAAAGATTCAGCAGGGATGGATGGCAGAACTTTGTGTCACTCTTGAGAGAGGGACACAGGGTGCTGGCCAGCAGCTGTGTAGAATTCCCAATTCTGTCAGCCAGCACCTTAAATTCTCACTTTGGCAGGAACGTTTTGAAAGCTTCACTATGGCCCTGTCACACTATATCAAGGCTTCATGCAGGGCCCAAAGTAGTATCATGACTGATGTAGTAAGTCCAGAAGCACTGGAGATGGGGTTCAACTGATACACATGCTCTGTTAAGCATCACATCAGAATACTACTGAATTGGAGAGAGTTGAAATCAGGATTTGAACTTTCCCTAAAGTTCAGGGATAGTAATTGGACCCATTAGGGTTTGTGTTGCATAATTCTGGATTAAATCCCAGTGCTATGGACTTCAGTGGGACTGCGATTTCACCCTTTGGATCCAAATCCACATATGGAGTTTGTATCCAGGGCATTTTTTGTGCTTCTATCAAAGGAGAGTCATCAGTCTCTCAGCTCCAGATCTATTTACTGTTCTAGCTTCAACTGAGATTTTGGGAGCTCAGAGCTAACATGATGTCAAAAAATAACACAGCTCTGCTGCTTCAGTGCAAACCAGTCAATTCAAGTGGGGGGGCCTATGACCACCAAGTTTCACTGTGCCCAAAATTCAGAAGGATGTTGATACACTGGAGAGTGTTCAGAGAAGAGCCACAAGAATGATTAAAGGATAGAAAACCTGCCTTACAGTGATAAGCTAAATGGATTGAGTTCTTTGAGCCTAACAAAGAGAAGGTGAAGGGGTGACTTGATTAGTCTGTAACTGGGTTCTCATAGTGAGAGTCCCTGAACTATGAAAAAAAATGAGTGCACCCCCCACTAGCGGGCTGGGGCTCCCACTGTCTCATTTATCCCCTCTCCCCACCTTCTGTGTGCGCACAGCCCTTCTGCATGAGCCCCAGCCACTCAGGGCTGACAGCCCCAGCTCAGGGTGGGAGGGGGAGGGAAATAGCAGCACACTGCACACACCTCCTTCAACACATTCCTGTGCCTCCCTTGGGAGGTGTGCCCCACAGCTTTAGAAGTGCTAGTCTATAAGCATCTACACGGGGAACAAGTATTTAACACCATTACATTAGGCTTGAATAGAGACTGGGAGTGGATGGGTCATTACACAAAGTAAAACTATTTCTCCATGTTTATTTCCCCCCCCCCCCACAGTTCCTCACACGTTCTTGTAAACTGCTCGAAATGGCCCACCATGATTATCACTACAAAAGGCTTTTTTTTTTCTCCTCTCCTGCTGGTAATAGCTCACCTTACCTGTCACTCTCATTACAGTGTGTATGGTAACAGCCATTGTTTCATGTTCTCTGTGTGTATAAAATCTCCCCACTATAGTTTCCGCTGCATGCATCTGGTGAAGTGAGCTGTAGCTCACGAAAGCTTATGCTCAAATAAATTTGTTAGTCTCTAAGGTGCCACAAGTACTCCTGTTCTTTTTGTGGATACAGACTAACAGCTGCTACTCTGAAACCAAGTATTTAATAGTGGGCTCTTTAATCTAGCAGAGAAAGGTATAACATGATCCAATGGTTGGAAGTTGAAGCGAGACAAATTCAGATGGAAAATCAGAAACATGATGCACGTTTTTAAATGGTGAAAGTATTCAGCCATTGGAACAAGTTACCAAGGGTTGCAATGGATTCTCCATCACTGACCTATTTTAAATCAAAAGTGGATGTTTTTTCTAAAAGATCCGCCCAAGGAATGTTTTTGGGAAGTTCTCTGACCTGTGTAATACAAGAGGTCAGACTAGATGATCACAATGGTCCCCTCTGCCCTTGGAATGTATACACTTACGACTAGGATTGTTGATGGGAGTCCTTCCTGTGCACGAGATTAGTTCTCTCTGTAGGGTACTTCCACTGAAACACTGGAATCATTCCCCCAGTGCATTAACAGCAGGTCAGGAAGAATCACTTGTTTCTTCTTTAGCACCTACCATCAAGAGGTTCACATTAGCAGGCAGTTCCCACTTAAAGGTCACATCCATTTCACACAACTGCAAAATGGGTACCTAATCCACCTGGTTAGGGCTGTTAAAGGCAGTCAGATGTGATGCTGGCCACACCACACCCTTGGTCTACCATTGGCTATGAAACTGACATGTCTTAATCATGTCAGTCGACCCTGTGGGCTGCCCCTTTGCTGCTATATTTAGGGAACTTAATATCAACACAAAGACAAATCCATTTTCCTCCAATGTTAATGCAGGATTGCACTTACTTGAAGGTTGCTGCCTGCATTCTGAATTTCAGTAACTGGGTTAGTTGGGATTGTGTGTCTGGAGAGCTTTTGTTCCCTGGATCATCCTTGATCAGCCTCAATCAGCCTTGTGATCACCCTCCGCTGTGTGATTAACAAGGGGGTAGGGCTCATGTAGGTGAGAAGGCCTTAAAATCCAGAAGCTAAGTGACCAAGGGACCGCAAACAGGAGAGCTTGTAAGAGGGAATCATAATATAACCGCTATGGTTAGGAATGGCCACATCACCAGTGCCAACGCTGCTCCTGTCTCCCTCACCTGCATCTAGACGGACAACTTAACCATGGATGCCTCTACCCAGATCCTGGTGTGGAGTTGCAAAGACTGTGGCCGGCATTTCCCACTCACAGAAAACCAGGCTGGGGGGAACTATCCAGTGTGAGAGGTGCCTGCTGGTGGAATCTCTCAGGAAACAGGTGGGAGAGCTACAGGAGGAGGTGGCTAGGCTAAGGAGCATCCGTGCCCAGAGGAATTCCTTGAGAGTATTCATATGGTGACATCCAAGGCTGAGGAAGCTATCCAGCTAGAGAGGACTGCTGTCACAGGACTAGGGGAGGAGGATATGGCTCTGTCACAGGGAGAACACTGGCTACTGGTTACTTCTGGCAGCAGGTAGTGCTCCACCCCTACTCCAAATCCACCCACTATGGTGATGGAAAACAGATATACTGCCTGGCAACAAGTGATGAGGAATCAACCGCAAAAGGTGAAGGAGGAGAAGCCATGTACCCTCAAGGCTGGGAGGATTGCAGCCACCAATCCTAGGAGGAAACAGAGTCAGAGAAGGCACTTTTTGCCCTCACTACTTCCTCTGCCCCTCTGAGTGGCCCAAGGTCATAAATCGCTTGTCGGGAGCATGCAAGCCCTGGGCTAATATTGCAAGGCCGCCTCTATGATCTGTGCTTACATTTTTAGTGGACTCCAGCCCACTGCCGCCAGATTGATGGTTTTGGGGGCTCTGATCCTGTAAGGACACATCCTTTATAGATACTTGTTCTTTATACCCCTTACATGAAAAAAAATTAATGCCTTCTAGCCTTCGACAGTTAGAAAAGCTATCCATGTCTGTTTTTCCCAAAGTAGGATCCACCTAGTACTGAACTCCACCTAGAAAGTAAAGACAGGGAAAATTATTTGCACTGTGCCTGCCAACACTACAAAGGTATGTCAGTGTAACTACATCGTTCGGGGGTGTGTACCCCTGAATGACACAGTTATACTGACCGAACTCCAGTGTGGATGGCACTATGTCAATGGGAGGGCTTCTCCTGTCGACACAGCTACCGCCTCTCGGGGAGATGGAGTACCTAGATCAACAGGACAAGCTCTCCTGTCCATGCAAGTAGCATCTTCACAAGCGCTGTAGCTGTGCAGCTGCAGTGCTGTGACTGTAGACAAGTCCTGTGTGAGACGCTTTGCCTAAAGACCCACTGTCATAAAGATAAAGGGAAGGGTAAACACCTTTAAAATCCCTCCTGGCCAGAGGAAAAACCCTTTCACCTGTAAAGGGTTAAGCAGCTAGGATAACCTCACTGGCACCTGACCAAAATGACCAATGAGGAGACAAGATACTTTCAAAAGCTGGAGGGAGGGAGAAACAAAGTCTCTCTCTGTCTGTGTGTGTGATGCATTTGCCGGGAACAGAAAGGAATGGAGTCTTAGAACTTAGTAAGTAACCTAGCTAGATATGCATTAGATTCTGTGTGTTTAAATGGCTGAGAAAATAAGCTGTGCTGAATGGAATAGATATTCCTGTTTTTGTGTTTTTTTGTAACTAAAGTTTTGCCTAGAGGGATTCTCTATGTTTTGAATCTGATTACCCTGTAAGGTATTTACCATCCTGATTTTACTGAGGTGATTCTTTTACTTTTTCTTCTATTAAAATTCTTCTTTTAAGAACCCTGATTGCTTTTTCATTGTTCTTAAGATCCAAGGGTTTGGGTCTGTGTTCACCTATGCAAATTGGTTAGGATTTTTATCAAACCTTCCCCAGGAAAGGGGGTATAGGGTTTGGGGAGGATTTTGGGGGGAAAGATGTTTCCAAGTGGGCTCTTTCCTGGATATATATCTGTTAGACGCTTGGTGGTGGCAGCAATAAAGTTCAAGGGAAAAAGGAAAATAGTTTGTACCTTGGGGAAGTTTTAACCCAAGCTGGTAAAAATAAGCTTAGGAGGTTTTCATACAGGTCCCCACATCTGTACCCTAGAGTTCAGAGTGGGGAAGGAACCTTGACACCCACAGATGAGCTAAGGTTAGGAGCTCCACTCTTAGAATAGAAACTAAGATGGCTAAATGAGAGTATTGTTAATCACTTAGGCAATGATCTCAAGTTACTTATGGATAAACCTCTTTCTCCCTCCCAGCCTAGCTAAAAGGAAACCCAAAAGGTTACGAAGTAGGTCAACATCCTACTTTCCTATGCAAGTGGCCCATTGCACACTGAATCAATCAAGAGATGGGTGGGGAAACTGCGAAGTAACCCAACCAGAGCTCAAAAGGGTGAAGTTGGTTCCTTATCCCCAGTTCCTTATTTGGGGTAACCAACTTCAGCCTAGTCTAGAAAGAGCTTGATGGGAGACTCAGAATACTGAAGGTCAAATAGGACAAAGCTGCCTGTTACCCCATAAAGTCCAGTTTACATGTCTTCTCCCCAAATTATAACCAGTATATGTGTTAGCCTTATGAAACCAATATGCCATTGATAATCTTTGTCCCATCGGTAGATCTTTCAACCCAAATTAGAAGCTGCACATTTGTCTGCCCTGTGACTCAGATAGGCTGCCTCTCTATATGTGGATAATGTCTCTTGTTCTTTTGTAAGGCCTAAATGAAGTGAAATGCATATATACTGTCAAAAAATTTATGGAGCATGCCCCTTAGATTTGGAAGATAAGGGATTTTGCTGGTTTTCATTGTGTTCAGGTGGCACAAATTGCTTAAAAATGGGGAAATTCCAAGCATTAATTAGGGATAATACTGAAATACAATCCTTGAAATGAAACCAAAAGCCCCTGATAAGAATAAGCTTGAAGAAGTGTGTTATACACTGACTTCCTCTACTGGATACCATTAGATGCAGCAGAGAAACAGAGCTGAAATCCGAGCACTCAGTTGACAAGCATACAATAGAAGTCAGAGTGTGGCCCCTCTCCAACAAGCCCTGGAATCAAGATATATAAAACTGAGGTCAACATGTGGGACCCCAGAGTTGACTGAACCCATGGAGAAGCTGCAGATTCCAGAAGTGTGAATGACACCCAAACCAGCTGTGTGGAAGAGACTCTTCCACATCCCAGGGTTAACAAGATAAGAAGTGGGGAGATTTCATTTCAAAGATTGTATTTTTCTGTCTGTTCTTTAAAAATTGAAGGTTAGGTTGTTGATTCTACACTCCTTAGTGAGACCTCAAGAAACAATGTTTTACAGCAAAATAACGCTTTGTGCATGCTCTCCTTTATAAGTCCAAACAAATTGGCCTGAGAGAAATTTAAAACAATTTCTTTTGATAAATAATTTGGTATGAAAGGGACAAATTTTAACTAACAGTAGGGATCACACTCAAGTGCCTTTAAGACAGTGCATCCTTGATAAAGCAACAGAAGTGTAATAAACATGTTAGAGATACTAGAGAGTTGCTAACTGATGGTTATAAGTAAATGTAGTAAACCTAGGGAATTTGTATTGTTATGTGGTATAATTGCACTGCCTCAACCCTAGTCTATGACACTTACTTGGGAGACTGTGTTCAGAACTTGCCTAGAACCTAGGGGGGGAGGGATAGCTCAGTGGTTTGAGCACTGGCCTGCTAAACCCAGCGTTGTGAGTTCAATCCTTGAGGGGGCCATTTAGGGATCTGGGGCAAAAATTGGGGATTGGTCCTGCTTTGAGCAGGAGGTTGGACTAGATGACTCCTGAGGTCCCTTCCAACCCTGATATTCTATGATTCTTGGTGGCTTTTACACTTGATCGATGAACTGTGGATTATATACTGGTGTGGTTATGCGTGAATTAATAAATTGTTGATTCATTAACAATAATCAAGTGTCCTGATTTGAGAAATACTGTTCAAGGTAAAAACTGACCTGAAAAGAACCTAGCATTACATTCGTAAGCTAGCACTCTCTGGACTCAATACAAGGGATTATCCTATTAGATTACATTCTAATATTTGCCAATTGGATAAGCATTATTGCCATCTAGTTTGTTAGATTTCAGCTTTAAATCTAACTGGCACCTCAGCCAATTCATAACATTGGGTCTTTCACGCTAACACTCAACACTGCTAGCAGTGGCCACTCCAGCGCACTTACAGCTTGGTTGTTGTCTCCCCTGAAGCAACGAGGGAACCTTTGGGTGCTGACACATGAAGGACCATGCACCAAGCTGCTGGCAGTAGCTGCCCAGGCATCTTGCTGACCAGGCCTGCACTAGCCCAGATCAGAGAGCAAGATATCCTTAAGCGATCAGTAAAACCATTGCCAGTGAAAGGGAATGTGAAGAACAAACTTTACATAAAGAGTGAAGGGGACAAGTTAATCAGATCTCTGGCTTGCTATGAGTGTTGGAAAGGCTGGGTATCTGGGTAGAGCAGGGAAAGCCCTACATTTAATCCTATCCTTCATCTGGAACAAGCCAAGGCTGATCTGAAGCATAAGAATCTGTGTACCCCCTTGGTTTCCCATGGAATGCTCCAGTACAAAACCTAGGCTACAGTATTGCAGTCAGCCCTGCTCAGGTAGACCATGCATGCCTCAGAGCTCAGGCAACTTCAGTGGGACCTATGCAGGTTTAGTTCCTTCCCCCTCATCCCCCCTCAAACACACATGGTTGAAGTATGGTTCTGGTTAGAAGCTCGTGTGGCCTAGCAGATAGAGCATTGGACGGGGGTCAGGAGACCTGGCTTCAGTTCCTGGTTCAGCACTGCTTTGCTGAGTACTTCAGTTTCCCCATCTGCAAAACAGGGATAGTGATAATGATATAGCAGGTCCTCAAGGAATCAATTCTGAAGCACTTAGAGGAGAGGAAAGTGATCAGGAACAGTCAGCATGGATTCACCAAGGGCAAGTCATGCCTGACTAATCTAATTGCCTTCTATGACGAGATAACTGTTTCTGTGGATGAAGGGAAAGCAGTGAATGTGGTGTTCCTTGACTTTACCAAAGCTTTGGACACCGTCTCCCACAGTATTCTTGTCAGCAAGTTAAAGAAGTATGGGCTGGATGAATGCACTATAAGGTGGGTAGAAAATTGGCTAGATTGTCGGGCTCAATGGGTAGTGATCAATGGCTCCATGTCTAGTTGGCAGCCAGTATCAAGCGGAGTGCCCCAAGGGTCGGTCCTGGGGCCGGTTTTGTTCAATATCTTCATTAATGATCTGGAGGATGGTGTGGATTGCACCCTCAGCAAGTTTGCAGATGACACTAAACTGGGAGGACAGGTAGATACGTTGGAGGGTAGGGATAGGATACAGAGGGACCTAGACAAATTGGAGGACTGGGCCAAAAGAAATCTGATGAGGTTCAACAAGGACAAGTGCAGAGTCCTGCACTTAGGATGGAAGAATCCAATGCACCGATACACACTAGGGACCGAATGGCTAGGCAGCAGTTCTGCGGAAAAGGACCTAGGGGTGACAGTGGACAAGAAGCTGGATATGAGTCAACAGTGTGCCCTTGTAGCCAAGAAGGCCAATGGTATTTTGGGATGTATAAGTAGGGGCATTGCCAGCAGATCGAGGGACGTGATCGTTCCCCTCTATTCGACATTGGTGACGCCTCATCTGGAGTACTGTGTCCAGTTTTGGGCCCCATACAACAAGAAGAATGTGGAAAAATTGGAGAGAGTCTAGAGGAGGGCAACAAAAATGATTAGGGGACCGGAACACATGACTTACGAGGAGAGGCTGAGGGAATTGGGATTGTTTAGTCTACAGAAGAGAAGAATGAGGGGGGATTTTATAGCTGCTTTCAACTACCTAAAAGAGGGTTCCAAAGAGGATGGATCTAGACTATTCTCAGTGGTAGCGGATGACAGGACAAGGAGTAATGGTCTCAAGTTGCAGTGGGGGAGATTTAGGTTGGATACTAGGAAAAACATTTTCACTAGGAGGGTGGTGAAACACTGGAATGCGTTACCTAGGGAGGTGGTGGAATCTACTTCCTTAGAAGTGTTTAAGGTCAGGCTTGACAAAGCCCTGGCTGGGATGATTTAATTGGGGATCAGTCCTGCTTTGAGCAGGGGGTTGGACTAGATGACCTCCTGAGGTCCCTTCCAACCCTGATATTCTATGATTCTATGACACTCTTTTGTGAAGCACTTTGAGAACAAAATGCTTGCTAGCTAGCTCTCAGTCATCACAGCCTAATCATGCTCCTACTGAGCTCTATGGCAAGATACCCACTGACTTCTTGTAGGTCTCACTACTTCAACCATGGAATCTACTTCCACTATGTAGCGCAAATCCATCCTAGCTTCTTTGTGCAAGAACTGCACCTCCTAGACAGGAAGCACTTGATAAAGTGCTAGATGGCAGACAAGGAATTCACACTGTACTGGATCTAAACAGCTGCTCCTTCTCCTGTCCTTTGCTCACCGTGCACACCATCCCTGAAAGGCATGCTACCATCTCACATGGATAACTGCTAGTACACTACAGATCTTCCCATTCACCCCATGCGATGTATGATGTCCTAACTTCACTCTTAAATGACAGGATTCCTTACTATCCAATCACATGGGCATTCATGAACGGAAAACTGCAAACTGACCAAGCTAGAAAAATAATAGTATGCATTTGTCATGTGTTTTGCATATAGTGTATATTCAAAACTAAGTTTTGGAAAATAGCAGCTCACACTGAGAACCCTGAATCACCACCAGCCATTTCTGAATATTAAAAAAAGCCACAGTTCAACTGCATTAACTTTGATATTTCACTCAAGGGACCAAATACAGCCCTGGTATACATGTTTAACACTGAAAAATCACGACGCCCCATTTTGTAACATATTAGAGTATTTATATCTTACACACAATAAAATGTATGAAACTGATAGCAGAGGCCATATAGCTTCATTTAGAATCATGGCTTTTGACTGTTATTAAATTTAATTGCTTCCCCTGCAGCTTTAAATCAAGGGCAGATTCTATTAAAAGTAATTACTTTTTCCTGCACCTGGCATGGTGAAGTTACATGATAAAGGTTAATCTATTAAATGTCAGCAGCTACTAAATGAGGTTAGATTTTATTAATAACTGCCTAGTGAAGGTGAGCCTACAATTTATGCATAAAATGTATATGGCACCTGTCACCACAGCCCCTGGGTGCCCTACAGCCTGTTATACAGAGAAGGAATTTTCTCAAGTGATCAGGGTGCAGGAATGCATTAAATAGGCACCAGCCAAAGGGCACTGATTTCCATCTTGTACAGTTGTTTCTTGGTCACCTGACGGTACATGAATCCCTGTGCTCCAATTGTATCCTCCATTACTAGCCAGTCAGCACAGGAACTGGCAGAATCATTTGGGTTATAATGTATGTTTAACTGTACTGTCAGAGTGCAAGTCTTCCCCATCCGACGGGCTCTGTACTCGGAGTCTTTAAGCTCTTTTCTTTTTGGTTGCTTTTCCTCATTCAGTATCTAGCGAAGGGAGGGAGAAGCAGAGGCAACTGTCTCATGATAGAAGAAAGAAGCATATCAAACAGCAGAACGTGAATTTAGGTTTTAAATATTTAATCTCCTATTCCAGTTCCCTTCCCTGTAGGTCAGCAGCCCTTTAGTCCCTGCTTTAACCGTTTTTCTTGTGACAGCCTTGTCAACATAGTGACCATCTCAGCCACCTTCAAATTCAATGCGGAAATACAACGTAAACACCAGGCATGCTCATCTGGAGGCTACATATATTAAACAGCCACACACCTCTAATTGAAGGAAGTTCCACACATGTGCCGTGTATGGAGCAGGATTTTTTTCCCCCCAAAGGGAGGGGAGGAGCTTAAATTACACTAACAGATCAATGTGTTAAGTGCAGGTTAGCCCCTCCATTTCTGTGAGGGGAGGGAGCCTGTATGGGGAAGCCCTGGGCCAAGGGGCACATAAGGTGAAGTGCCAGCTCTGTGGTTTATCCCCCTCCCTTGACCTGACTTTTGTTCTTCTGAAGGCACTGTGAGCTCAGTCAATTGGAAAGGAGCAGAACCAGGGGCAGAGGAGAGCTATCACTTTCCCCTCCCAACTCCCTGCAGAGAGGCCCCATACAAAATAATGCAAATGTTAGCATGCGTCACTGACAGTCCTGCACCCCACAGTAACACTCCTTTCCGTGATGCAGAGCTTTGGGAAGGAGTGTGCTGCTCCGGATGCTGTAGTAAGCCATGCAAAGGTACAGGGCTCGTGCTGGTATCAGGGGATGCCAAGAGGATGGAAAAGATGTGAACAGATCATGCAGTGTTCTTGGCACACAAAACTATTTCATACAGTAGTAAGTGACAATATACTTGTTTAATCAAGGTAAATTCTCGGCCTTCCTGCCCCCACAGAAAATCTTGGGCAGCACTTTTGGGAGAATTCCAGGAAGGACTGTCTGTTTTCTGACACACCCGGTCATCCAAGTTAATCGCATAACCCAGACAAACTGTTGAGTCTAGACAGTGACGATCGTTACCCTCTGAAGTCAGAGCTGTACCATGATTGTGCTGAAATCGTGTAGATCTAGGAGTTGAGAGTTGCAGGGTAAGAAAAGCAAGAGCTGCAAAGTAAAGCCTAAGAGCAGGAAGAGGTTTTTGCATAAAACCAAATGCTCTGCTGAATAATTCACAAGCTATTAGCCGTGTATGAGAACTGGGTGTTGCTTTGGGCATCTTTTGGGACAAAGCCATTCAGCAATTCCTATACCCTCTTAAGATATTAGAGCAGAAGATGTGCACATATGTAATATAGGAAGAGATGATCATCTCCTCCGTGTCAGACAGATGTAGTAAGATCAAAACATGATGCAGACAGGATCCTTGCCACATAGGTATTTGAAAAGCACATAGCACACTTTAGGTGCTCAATAAATTATACAGGGGCAGTCCCTTTAATTGGGCTAATAATGAAAGCGGTGAGCTTTTGAGAATCACACTCTGCACTCATGAGGCTCTGGGAATAGAGCAAGGTAGAATGAGATGCGGCAGAGCTATGCTAATTCAGACCTCATGATTAAATTCATGGATACACCAGATTTAAAGGGGATTGCAGAAAGATAACTGAGTATAGAGTGAGGATTAGAGCTTCTTTCTGGAACGGTGCTGTAATCCAAAAAGAGCTATTAAAAAACCCTCTCATCTACACCCTGTGCTTAGTTCTGTTCAGAGCACCCCTTGATATGGGTTGTTGTTTTTTTGCAGAGGGGGCGGGTGGAGAAAAAAAATCAGAACTAAATACCTTGCTACTCTATATAACTGTTTTTAGGACATGACAAACTAAAATAGTCAAGCTGAATAAAAAAAATCATTTCAACATTGCACAGTAATGACTCCAACATTAAAGTTATCTATCATTTTTCAAGATAAGCTCCCCACCTCCCACCCCTTCTTTAAAAAAAGGAAGATACAGTTCTCATGCATAGTTTGCATCCAGAAGAGAAACTTGAGGTTCATCTTACACACAGACTCAGGATTTGTAATAACATTGACAGTCATATCAAACTATTTTTGCTTAACTCCACATGGAGAGGTTATGGGTGTTTAAGGGATTTAAAATCTCTGCAAAGTGCTTATGAACTCCATCCAAAGTGCTTATGAACTCCATGAGCCAAAAAGCTATTTTTAGAGCACAATCTGCACAGGAGTTTGTATGCTGAAGTCCACAGAGAAATTATGCACTTGAGATATCTGCAGAGGAGAATTTAGTTGCAACATCGCAATTCAAAGTTGGTATGCAGAGAAGCTTATTGTTAAAGTTCTCCACATTCCAACTGTCCTTAGACTATAGGCCAGAAATCCCCATCTATCTATCCATGTTATCAGCATGAGCTGCAGGCCTCCAGTAGCCCCCCTATATTCTGCCCCCAACTCCTGCAGTCACCACAAACAAGCTAGACCAGTCCCCTCTTTTTAATCTTCTCGCCTTCCATGAGCTGCAGATACAGTATCTTGACCTTCAATCTATAAACAGTTGTGAGATTCAGCCTGTCATAAATATAAAGGGAAGAGTAACCACCTTTCTGTATACAGTGCTATAAAATCCCTCCCGGCCAGAGGCAAAGTCCTTTTACCTGTAAAGGGTTAAGAAGCTCGGGTAACCTGGCTGGCACCTGACCCAAAATGACCAATGGGGGGACAAGATACTTTCAAATCTGGAGGGGGGAAAAGGCTTTTGTCTGTCTGTGTGATACCTTTGCCGGGAACAGATCAAGGGTGCAAGCCCTCCAACTCCTGTAAAGATAGTAAGTAATCTAGCTAAAAAATGCATTAGGTTTTCTTTGTTTTGGCTTGTGAAATTCGCTGTGCTGGAGGAAATGTGTATTCCTGTTTTTGTGTCTTTTTGTAACTTAAGGTTTTGCCTAGAGGGATTCGCTATGTTTTGAATCTGACTGCCCATAAGATTATCTTCCATTCTGATCTTACAGAGTTGTTCTCTTATCTTGTTTTGTTCTCCTAATAAAGTTCTGTTTTTTAAGAATCTGATTGGGTTTTTTGGGTGTTAAAAATCCAAGGCTGGTCTGTGCTCATCTTGTTTATTCTCAAGCCTCCCCAGGAAAGGGGGTGTAAGGGCTTGGGGGGGATATTTTGGGGAAATAGGAACTCCAAATGGTCCTTTCCCTGATTGGTTGTTAAATCACTTCGTGGTGGCAGCATTTAACTAATCCAAGGGCAAAAACTTTGTGCCTTGGGGAAGTTTTAACCAAAGCTGGTAGAAATAAGCTTAGGGGGTCTTTCATGCGGGTCCCCACATCTGTACCCTAGAGTTCACAGTGGGGAAGGAACCCTGACACAGCCCTCCCACTGTGCTACAGAGACACTCATCTTACCTTCCAAATTGGCTTGCAGCACAAGGGAAATGATCCAGTGGTTAGGGCAGTGACCTGGGACTTGGAAGCCTGGGGCTCAATTCCCTGCTGTGCCACAAACTTCTTGTGACACCTTGGACAAGCCACCATAAAAAGGTAGTTTGTGTGTCTCAATTCCCATTAGCATTCATGAACTCTGTCACTGAAGCACCTAGCAGCCCCAGTCATGGCCCAGGTCCCCCGTGCGCTAGGGGTGGTATGAACACAGAACAAAGACAGTCCCTGCCCCAAGAAGTCCAAGTGTAAAACAAGAGTCAGCTGCACACAGAGACAGGGGACTACAATGAGGCAGCATGGATCAGCGTGACAGGCTGTGGTCACTTCCCTTGCTCACAGGGTGTTAAGAGGAAGTTACACTGAAGATAGTTAAGAAGTTGCATCCAATGAAGTGAGCTGTAGCTCACGAAAGCTTATGCTCAAATAAATTGGCTAGTCTCTAAGGTGCCACAAGTACTCGTTTTCTTTTTGCGGATACAGACTAACACGGCTGCTACTCTGAAACCTGAAGATGGTGAGGTGTTCACATACTATGCTGATGGAGACCATGTCTCTACCCACAGTAGACAGAGACCCACAGTGAGCTGGAGAACCCAGGCTACCCCAGCCACCATTTACATACAGGTTGGGAACCCTGCTGCACCTCCCAGTCTGGCTACAGAAGCCTGGTCTCCATATACAGGCCAAGCCCTTGATGGCCCACATGCAGAGACTCTAAAATAGCATCCAACTCTAACCTCCTGCCATCGACCCCAGCAGCTCAGAGATGCCAGCTCCTCCCCACAGCTGTTGTCCTCTCACTCCATGACATACCGTCGATATGCAGCTGTATTTCCACCTCCCAGTCCAGCCAGCACAAGTTCAGCTGCTAAGCATGCTAGGCAGCCAGACAAACATGAAGGTCGTCTCGCCCAACTCTTGGGGCTGCTTCTTGCATGCCTGGCTGCTGCTCGTTAACTACCCGTCTCCCCTCCCTCAGAAAACCACACTCATTGCTCAAGTAGTGCTTGTCACTGTTCTTCCCCCATTCTACCTCCAGCTTCCACTTATATGCAACTCCCTTCCCCAACCACAAGTGAACATGGCTCCCAAATATGAGCAGTGATGGGAAATACAGGAGTAGATTGGAAATGTGATATATCTGGGAACAAAAGATTATTTGTAACACATTCTGGGGGACGGGTGTGTCTGTGAGAAGTTTGTCTACGTAATTATCACTTCAGTTTGAAGAAGATGCTGCCTCCCTTGGGCCAAATACAATAAGTAATAAAATGACATGTTCCTACCCGGCTACAATTATCTACAGCCAGCTCCTACTGTAAGGTCAGTGGAAGATTAGATATTCCCAGTCCCTGTAAGAAAAGGCACTTAATTAGTTATTTCTGCAGTTAAGTCAAGCAAGAGCTGGAAAGGTGTTCTATTACTGTCAGCTTATCCACAGGTTCAAAAATAAATTCTTTCCCCTTGCTGGATAGAGTCACTAGAGAAAATGAAATTGGAATGGAAAGCTGGGGAGGCAGACACATTCATTCAGACCAAGGCTGTCTGTCAAGGAAGGTCTGTACCTATTAAGTGTTGCTCAGCTCCTTATGGACAACTCAGAAAAGTGACTAGTCTTATCTGCAGATAGCAAGAGCATTTAGAGTACAGGCAGACAGCAGGTCTTGGGTTGCATATAAAGGTTTGCAAAGGTAAAAACATGCATAGAATTGATAGCGCTCTTACACCCCAGACAATCTTTCACAGCCAAACAAATTGCAGTTGCTTGCATGATGGATCAGTCCTCAGAAACTGTTCTCTAGCAACCTCAGCAACAAAAGAGGTTACATGTGGGGCTTTGGATGAGCAAAACTACACGTAATTACACTGAAGAAAGACTAGTAATTTCTTTTCAGTCCTCTATTGAGTTTAATCAGACATTCAGTAAACATAGGAATCAGTCTTAACAGTTCCAAACTAACTCCAGTATCATTCTGATGTTATTGTTCCTGATATTGACCGGGGTACTTGTCACGCTCAGGACGGGATGTGGAGATAAAGTTTCTAGACACCTTTCATGATTGCTTCTTGGAGCAGCCAGTCCTGGAACCCCCAAGAGGAGAGGCAATTTTTGATTTAGTCCTAAGTGGAGCACAGGTTCTGGTCCAAGAGGTGAATATAGCTGAACCACTTGGTAATGGCGACCATGATATAATAAAAATTTAACATCCTTTTGGGGGGGGAAATACAAAAGAAACACACCACAGTAGCATTTAATGTCAAAAAGGGGAACTACATAAATACGAGGAAGCTAGTTAAATGGAATTTAAAAAAAAAAGCCACCATGCTAAACAGAGTAAAGGGAGCAGTTAGAGGCAAAAAAACATCTTTTGAAAATTGGAAGTCAAATCCTACTGAGGAAAATAGAAAGGAGCATAACTCTGGCAAGTGTAAGTATGTATAATTAGGCAGGCCAAAAAAGAATTTGAACAGCAACTAGCAAAAGACTCAAAAAAGCAGCAAAACATTTTTAAGTAGGTCAGAAGCAGGAAACCTGCCACACAATCAGTGGGGCCACTGGACAATCGAGGTGCTAAAGGATCACTCAAGGAACAGAAGTTCATTGTGAAGAAGCTAAATAAATTCTTTGCACCAGTCTTAATTGCAGAGGATGTGAGGGAGATTCCCACACCTGAGCCATTCTTTAGGTGACAAACCTGAGGAACTGTCCCAGATTGAGGTATAAATAGAGGAGGTTTTTGAATAAACTGTTTAGTTTAACTGTTTAATAAGCCACCAGGCCCACATAGCATTCTCCCAAGAATTCTGAAGAAACTCAAATATGAAATGGTAGAACAGCTAACTGTGGTATGTAACCTATTACTTAAATCAGCTTCTGTACCAGATGACTGGAGGATAGCTAATGTGACACCCATTTTTAAAAAAGGCTCAAGAGGCTATCCTGGCAATTAGACCAGTAGTCTAACTTCAGTATCAAGCAAATTGGATGAAACTATAATAAGGAACAAAATGATCAGACCCATACACGGACAAGATTTGTTGGGGAAGAGTCAACACAGCTCCTGTAAAGGGAAATCATGCCTCACCAGTCTATTAGAACTCTTCGGGGTGGGGTCAAAACAAACATGTAGACAAGGGTGATTCAGTAGATATAGTGTACTTGGACTTTCAGAAAGTTTTTGACAAGGTCTCTCAACAAAGGCTCTTAAGCAAAGTAAGCTGCCATGGAATAAGAAGGAAGGTCCTAACTGGTTAAAGGACAGGAAACAAAAGGTAGGAATAAATGGTCAGTTTTCACAATGAGAGAGGTAAAGAGCCGTGTTCCAGGATCTGTACTAAGACTAGTGCTGTTCAACATATTCATAAATGAGCAGGAAAACAAGGAAGCAGAAATGCTGCTTGTTTACAGCTGTAGCAGACTTTTAAAAGAGAAACTGATGCAACCTTTTCAAATGCATGAACACATGCTTTTGTTTGAGCCCATCTGTAAAACTAGTGTTCTAATAGGGTTTTTTAAATGTACTTCATTGCTTTCTATGGCATTTATCACTATAGCAAGTACCTGCTTTGAATTACAAAAGTTGAAAGCCACAAGTCATGCACTACCCATAAGCGATGGGCTGAAAACCAGAACTAGCACGAGCATAATTGTTACTGGCTAAACAGACCAACAGTTAAGCAAGATAAAGAGCAACAAGGTAGGGTAGTTACAAGGTAGTAACAAAAAGGGTTTCTTCAGGTATGTTAGCAACAAGAAGAAAGTCAAGGAAAGTGTGGGCCCCTTACTGAATGAGGGAGGCAACCTAGTGACAGAGGATGTGGAAAAAGCTAATGTACTCAATGCTTTTTTTGCCTTGGTCTTCACAGACAAGGTCAGCTCCCAGGCTGCTGCACTGGGCAGCACAGCATGGGGAGGAAGTGACCAGCCCTCTGTGAAGAAAGAAGTGGTTTGGAACTATTTAGAAAAGCTGGACGAGCACAAGTCCATGGGGCCGGATGCGCTGCATCCGAGAGTGCTAAAGGAGTTGGCGGATGTGATTGCAGAGCCATTGGCCATTATCTTTGAAAACTCATGGTGATCAGGGGAAGTCTCGGATGACTGGAAAAAGGCTATTGTAGTGCCCATCTTTAAAAAAGGGAAGAAGGAGGATCCTGGGAACTACAGGCCAGTCAGCCTCACCTCAGTCCCTGGAAAAATCATGGAGCAGGTCCTCAAGGAAACCATTCTGAAGCACTTAGAGGAAAGGAAAGTGATCAGGAACAGTCAGCATGGATTCACCAAGGGCAAGTCATGCCTGACTAATCTAATTGCCTTCTATGAAAAGATAACTGGCTCATGCACCGCTACAGACTAGAGACCAAGTGGCTAGGCAGCAGTTCTGCAGAAAAGGACCTAGGGGTTACAGTGGATGAGAAGCTGGATATGAGTCAGCAGTGTGCCCTTGTTGCCAAGAAGGCCAATGGCATTTTGGGATGTATAAGTAGGGGCATTGCCAGCAGATCGAGGGACGTGATCGTTCTCCTCTATTCGACATTGGTGAGGCCTCATCTGGAGTTCTGTGTCCAGTTTCGGGCCCCACACAACAAGAAGGATGTGGAAAAATTGGAAAACGTCCAGCAGAGGGCAACAAAAATGATTAGAGGACTGGAACACATGACTTATGAGGAGAGGCTGAAGGAACTTGGATTGTTTAGTCTGGGGAAGAGAAGAATGAGGGGGGATTTAATAGCTGCTTTCAACTACCTGAAAAGGGGTTCCAAAGAGGATGGATCTAGGCTGTTCTCAGTGGTAGCAGATGACAGAACAAGGAGTAATGGTCTCAAGTTGCAGTGGGGGAGGTTTAGGTTGGCTATTAGGAAAAACTTTTTCACTAGGAGGGTGGTGAAACACTGGAATGCGTTACTTAGGGGGCGGGTGTGGAATCTCCTTCCACAGAAGTTTTTAAGGTCAGGTTTGACAAAGCCCTGGCTGGGATGATTTAGTTGGGAATTGGTCCTGCTTTGAGCAGAGAGTTGGACTAGATGACCTCCTGAAGTCCCTTCCAACCCTTATATTCTATGATTCTAAGGTACAGAGCAGGCCATATCTTTGTAGTTTCTAGCTCACTGCTGCAGTATATTGAAGATTGTGTGTGTAGCCAAAGGCAGCCAATGAAGCAAACATATTGCTTGTTTACGGCTGTAGAAGATTTGTAAAGGAGAAACTGATGTAACTTTTTCAAATGCATGAACGGTGCACTTGAGATTCAAGAATACAGTTTTCTTAGATGTCCACTATCTTTTTGGAAGTTTTACCCTGAATTTCAAACTTGCACTCTCAAAAGAAAGCAAATGTGCACCAAGCTGAACTGGCTAAGTAAACATGTGAGAATGCAGGGACACTTGTGTTTTTACAGTGAATCATACTTAGATTTTAATTGCAATGTTATTGAAAGCTGCCTGAAAGAAAGACTATGGAGGCAATAGCCTAGGGACAGCTTTTCCCACAAGGCACTAAAGTTTTCTGGCACAACTCTTACATGCTTACTATAGTATGATTGCAACTGAAGACTGGAAAAGCAAACAGCTATTGAAGCACCAGTTCTGCAGCACTTAATTAAAGTTACTCTTGCAAGGTGGAAGAAAACAGCTAATATCTGTTTCAGTTAATACCAAGCATAGCCATCGTTTGGAATGCCCACAGGTAAGCTTACATGCCAGAAACTAGAATGCCTTAAGGCTTGGAATCTCTGATCTGCTGTTTATTGCAAACAGCAATTAAATTCTGTGAAAAGAGCTCTGGAGCGCATGGCATCTCATCCCTCTATGGCTGGGTGGAGAAAGTGCAGCCTATGGACAAAGCCATGTTGGAGTTCAGTTCCTCCAGGTTAGTGTGTAATTGCATTAGAAAGCGAGATGCACATGAGCTGATTGCAATTGAGAAAAATGTAGATGAACCCCAGAAGAACAGTAAAATTAATTTATGAGTAGCCTGGAGCAGAAAGCAGAGGTCTAGTAGAATTTTTCATAGAACTGCATTGCATTCTCATTCCCTGATTCTGAGTGCTTTGTATAGCAGTACCATTCCACCTTTGAGTAGGAGTATATAGGACAAAAACTATCTCTGTAATATTACTTTAACATCTTAAACACGTCCACTCATCCTTCAGATAGCGGTTAGGGGAAGTTAAGTGAGACAACAAGCATTGCTTTCACTATTGATTTAGGAAGGCAGCAGCCTCAGTGTTCAGTCCACTTACCCAGCTCAGAAAGTGTCAGGACTTGAGCTTGACTCCATCTCCTCCAGGGTTTTGGAGCTGTTCTCTTGACTAACTGAAGCCTTGCACCTTCCATGGATCAGGGAACCTACATTTGAAGAGAGAAAAGCCTGTGTCAAGATTTATGGTAAACTGATCCTGATGTCTCAGGCTTTAAGAGATGTTCCATTTTAAGGGAATCAAGTGTAAAAAAGCTTCATGCCTCTCAAAGGGAAGAGCAGGTTCCAGGACACTGTTTCATCTCTTGTTTTTAGGAGCACTTTTAGGCTTTTGGAAGGGCTGGTCTGTTAGCCAGCCCAATAAACTCCTCAAGGACTCTGCCAGCCCTTACTCTACCTTGCCGGTCATACCTGGCATGCATCAGTTCCCAACCCCCTATTCGACATTGGTGAGGCCTCATCTGGAGTACTGTGTCCAGTTTTGGGCCCCACACTACAAGAAGGATGTGGATAAATTGGAGAGAGTCCAGCGAAGGGCAACAAAAATGATTAGGGGTCTGGAACACATGACTTATGAGGAGAGGCTGAGGGGGCTGGGATTGTTTAGCCTGCAGAAGAGAAGAATGAGGGGGGATTTGATAGCTGCTTTCAACTACCTGAAAGGGGGTTCCAAAGAGGATGGCTCTAAACTGTTCTCAATGGTAGCAGATGACAGAATGAGGAGTAATGGTCTCAAGTTGCAGTGGGGGAGGTTTAGATTGGCTATTAGGAAAAACTTTTTCACTAAGAGGGTGGTGAAACACTGGAATGCATTACCTAGGGAGGTGGTAGAATTTCCTTCCTTAGAGGTTTTTAAGGTCAGGCTTGACAAAGCCCTGGCTGGGATGATTTAACTGGGAATTGGTCCTGCTTCGAGCAGGGGGTTGGACTAGATGACCTTCTGGGGTCCCTTCCAACCCTGATATTCTATGATTCTGTGATTCTAAGAATGTTCTCCTTCAGCCCCTATCACTGGACACTCAGAAATTACCAACTCCACTGTACACACCAGTCTGTGAGCTCAGCTGAGGATTCACACTTCAATATTTTGCACAGTGATGAACTTATTCTGGGTTTTACTGTTAGTTTATTAATAAAGAATAGAGATTCAAGTGATACTAAGCAAGCAAAACAGAAAATGATTATAATTAATAACACAAGCACATTGTCTCCTGAGTAAAATTTGTTAACAGGCTATACCCTTGTCTAAGGCAATTTCTCACCAAAAGCCTCCTCTCAGCATCACAGTGCAACTGGGCCAAGATCCAGTTTTCATGGATACAGAAAAGTGCTGCTCTTTTTGCTCCCTCAGTGACAGATAACCTCTTCCTATATGTAAGGGGACTGTTGCCCCCTTACTAACATTCAGTGGGGGTGTTTTAGTTGCTAGCTCCCAGTACTAAAAAGGGGAAGGGTCAATGGGAAATCAGGACCCTGAGACTGACAGTCCCCAGGAACAATGGGGAGAGGCCAATGCTCCAGGTCAGCGTTAATGACAGGGTGAGCACGCTAATCAGGGAGTCAGGAGGCCAGGGAGGTCCCGTCCTCTGTGTGAGCTGGATTTGCCTGGGTCAAACAAAGTGGGGCCAAGCTAAGGAGAAAGCGGGGGCCCGAGCTGAGCTGGGGAGCAGAGCTGAGCCAGATCCAGAGGGACCAGAAAAGCAGCCCAGAGAGAGCAGACCCTGTCCTGGGAGCAGAGCTGCAGCCCCAAAGCCAGAGGCACAGCCCATAGAGAGCAGACCTGCCCTGGGAGCAGAGCTGCAGCAACCAGAGCCAGAGGGGCCAGAGAAGCAGCCCAGGAAGCAGGTAAGTGCTGGGAGCAGAGTCACAGAAGCAGCCTGCAGAGCAGACCTGTCCTGGGACCAGAGCTGTAGCAACGAGAACCAGAGGGGCCAGAGAAGCAGCCCAGGGAGCTGGAGGCAGAGCAGCAGCCGTGCTGAGACAGAGTGGGGCTGGAGCTAACAGAGTGGTGGAGTTGGGGCTAGAGCAGTCCAGAGCCGGGTGTCATGAGCAGCTGGGGAGACCGAGGGGGACCCTGGGCAGTGGGCCCAGCACAGGGAGACTCCTCAGCCAGGAGGCTCTGCAGGCCAGACTTGAAGGGGGATTGGTAACCCTGATGGGGGCGAGGGCAACGCTGGGAAGAAGGGCGCTGCCACCTAGAGCCTGCGGCCACCACCAGAGCAAGTGTCCAACCCACAGCATCCCTGCAGCACAGCCAGGGCCTGAGAAGGAGGCCTGGGACTTACAAGGAACAGACTGTGAACTGCCCTGACGTTCCAGAGACACTGTCTGTGACGTTCCCTGCCACAGAGCAGGTTGATGTGTTTCCTTTAACCTTTCCCATTTCCCCTTATTCTTTTTTAAATTAATTGTTTATTAAATAACTTGCATTTGCTTCAAATTGTATGTAATAATCAGTGGGTCAGAGAAGTGCCCAGTGCAGAGAGTACCCCAGAGTGGGGCATCCTAGACCGTGTCCTGGGTGACCACAGCAGGATTGGGGGTCGAGCCCCCCAAGAATCCTGGGCTCAGACTTGTTGGGGTTACGAGAACTCTGCCAGACAGGAGAGTGGAAGGGGAGTCCTCAAGGGCAGGGAGGACACTGGGTAAAGGGAGTGGGAGCGAGGACTCAGCTCCTTTCGCTAGCCCACTTCACCGGGGTAGTGCAGAAGCCAGGAAAGTTCCTCACAATAGCAGGACTATTCCCCGCTTACATATAGTCTCTAGTCAACCTTGGAAACGTCCCCTCTGAAGTACAGCCCCCGACAAAATACCTCTCCCCTGCTGTTTGTTCGTTAGGTGCAGATGCCATGGTGTTCTTCTAACCCTTCCGTTAACTTGCTTTCCCTGTTGACTCAATGTGGAAATAGAATTCCCATTGTGTCCGGCTAACACTGCTCCATTTACAGTCCAGACCTGGGCAGACAGGTCCGTCAACATCCCATTATCCAGGACACATTTGTGCCTGATTTCCAGTATGAACATACATCACACAGTGATCTTGATAACCAGCATGATAGAAATTCTCGTTGGATACCTTAAATGACGTTCTGTGTAGATAAATACCATGACAGTAATGTGTTAGGTATAGTGAGTTGGTCAGTTGCTGTTATGACAGGGATCCCTTTGCCAGTAGGCACTAAGGTGCTCTTAGGTCACCGTACGATATATTTACTATCTTACAAGGCTTTTTTTGAGCAGAGGCTTATGGCCTCGCTGAAAGCGCAAAGGAATTCCAAGCAGAACTGGCCAAAGTACTCTGAAAACTCAACTCACAAGTTCAGTCACTACAACTGTAACATGGCATTGAAAGCAAATGAAAAGCCTCCTAGCTTATGTACCTGAGAAAATTTAAGAATGAAATACACCCTTGTACTCTAACACCAAGCCCCCACAAGTGTCTGTCTGCATCAGCAAGGTACAAGCAGATATGAGGCTGGATCCATCCTAAGAACACAACTGACACCACAGCACTGTCTGCTAGATGACATCCTCAAATGGTCCAGAGTTAGCACTAGAAACCTGGGCAGAGTATTAGAGCCCTCTCTTTCTCAGTTACTGTCTGTGCCAAATACCCAGATGAGTGACATACTTCTGACTGTTATTTAATCTGAGCCCAGGCGTGCTAGTACTTTACACTACTTTACACTAGGAAAGTGATCAGGAACAGCCAGCATGGATTCACCAAGGGAAGGTCATGCCTGACTAATCTAATCGCCTTTTATGATGAGATTACTGGTTCTGTGGATGAAGGGAAAGCAGTGGATGTATTATTTCTTGACTTTAGCAAAGCTTTTGACACGGTCTCCCACAGTATTCTTGTCAGCAAGTTAAGGAAGTATGGGTTGGATGAATGCACTATAAGGTGGGTAGAAAGCTGGCTAGATTGTCGGGCTCAATGGGTAGTGATCAATGGCTCCATGTCTAGTTGGCAGCCGGTATCAAGTGGAGTGCCCCTAGGGTTGGTCCTGGGGCCGGTTTTGTTCAATATCTTCATAAATGATCTGGAGGATGGTGTGGATTGCACTCTCAGCAAATTTGTGGATGATACTAAACTGGGAGGAGTGGTAGATACGCTGGAGGGGAGGGATAGGATACAGAAGGACCTAGACAAATTGGAGGATTGGGCCAAAAGAAATCTGATGAGGTTCAATAAGGATAAGTGCAGGGTCCTGCACTTAGGATGGAAGAATCCAATGCACCGCTACAGACTAGGGACCGAATGGCTAGGCAGCAGTTCTGCGGAAAAGGACCTAGGGGTGACAGTGGACGAGAAGCTGGATATGAGTCAGCAGTGTGCCCTTTTTGCCAAGAAGGCCAATGGCATTTTGGGCTGTATAAGTAGGGGCATAGCGAGCAGATCGAGGGATGTGATCGTTCCCCTCTATTCGACATTGGTGAGGCCTCATCTGGAGTACTGTGTCCAGTTTTGGGCCCCACACTACAAGAAGGATGTGGATAAATTGGAGAGAGTCCAGCGAAGGGCAACAAAAATGATTAGGGGTCTAGAACACATGAGTTATGAGGAGAGGCTGAGGGAGCTGGGATTGTTTAGCCTGCAGAAGAGAAGAATGAGGGGGGATTTGATAGCTGCTTTCAACTACCTGAAAGGGGGTTCCAAAGAGGATGGCTCTAGACTGTTCTCAATGGTAGCAGATGACAGAACGAGGAGTAATGGTCTCAAGTTGCAGTGGGGGAGGTTTAGATTGGCTATTAGGAAAAACTTTTTCACTAAGAGGGTGGTGAAACACTGGAATGCGTTACCTAGGGACGTGGTAGAATCTCCTTCCTTAGAGGTTTTTAAGGTCAGGCTTGACAAAGCCCTGGCTGGGATGATTTAACTGGGAATTGGTCCTGCTTCGAGCAGGGGGTTGGACTAGATGACCTTCTGGGGTCCCTTCCAACCCTGATATTCTATGATTCTATGATTCTATGATACACACTAAATGAGTGTAGTATCATCCCATAGTTAATGGCAAGGTAAGGCTAGAACATCCTCGCCATCTTCAGATGCAGATCTTCTAAGCCACGTGGGGCAGGGTGGAGGCCCCCTCCACAGCCACATAAGCTCCAGCTAACAGAGCTGTTCAGCATTTGTCAAGCTGTGAAGGAAGTTGTGACAGCAAACTTCACATTAGAGTTGGTCAAAAAATGAGAATAGAAGAGAACTAGAGGGTCTCTGCTGGATGTATTATGGGAAAGGGGGCTTTTGCTGAGAAATTTACGGTGGGAGATTGCCTAGACTAGGGGATAAGGAAGTATAGATATACTACATAGAGGAATTCTAGGAGCTAGACAGACACAGTTAGGCCCTGATCCTGCTAACACTTATCCGTGGAGGAACTATGAGTAGGTTGACCAGATAGCAAGTGTGAAAAATCAGGACACCTTTCAGTAGGGTGACCAGCTGTCCCGATTTTATAGGGACAGTCATGATTTTTGGGTCTTTTTCTTATATAGGCTTCTATTACCCCCCACCATGTCCCAATTTTTCATACTTGCTGTCTGGTCACTCTCCTTTTCAGGGGAGTGGCGGGTATATAAGACAAAGCTCCTAAATTTGGGATGATCCCAATAATATCGGGAGGTCTGGTCACCCTATGAGAGTCATGCTAGGCACATGACTATCAAAGACTGTTCCTGTGTGCCAAATTGTACACGTGTGTAAGTATTTGCAGGATTGGGGCCGGCTTTTTCTCATGCAAAACCCAGAAAAGTTTTTCCTCTGGTTCACACCACTGCTGGCTTCTAAGCCATGCAAAGCAGCAGAGTGCATGCTTGTGCACACGCCTTTTCTTCACTGTGTGCTCCAAGTTAACATGCTGAAAGGCTTGCCCCACTTTTAGCCTCCAGACCTTACTGTGTGTGAGATCACAAGTCACTAAAGATAAAGGCTTCATATTGGAGCGCTGCAGATACTGGCAGGGCAGTTGTGCAAAACTCTCTGATACTCCTGAATTTATAATAGCCTAAGAAAAGCAGCTTTGATAAAACAGCAGCTTTGAGTTTTCTACAGCAGCAATAAAATAAGTGAAGGGTCTGGAGTACAGACCCACTGAATGCATGGAAAGCCTGGAGAGATGCGCTTGGGAGTTACGGGGTTAAAACTCTTGACTGACTTTTTTTATTTTTTCACTTAGTATACTAAAAAAAAAATACATTTGGATTTGAAAGAAAATCCAAATGATTTTTTTTCCATTTCGAAAAATGTCAAAATGGGATATTTTAACTTGAATTAAAATCAAACAGGAAGTTTGTCAAAAGAGACCCATACCCAAGAACAGTTTCAGTTTTGACAAAACTGGTGAGTTGAAAGATTTCCAAACAGCAGGACTAACAAAAGCTATTTATAGGCATTATACATAGCCCCACATAATGAATTCATTGTCATGATTTAGTTGGGGATTAGTCCTGCTTTGAGCAGGGGGTTGGACTAGATGACCTCCTGAGGTCCCTTCCAACCCTGATATTCTATGGTTCTATGATAAGCTACACACTGAAAGCAATACACAATCCCCGATATACAAGTGACGCCCCAGCTCCACTGCCACTCTGCTCCCCTGGCCCTTAGAGAGCTCCAGGACATGCTGATTGTATGGTAGCTTAACGATGTGGACAACAGAGTGCGGCTGCATTTGGTGTATGCATGTAGAATGTGCCCCATAATATCTGTACACATTCAACTGCTGTTGCAGTAATTAGAAATTGCATGCAGGAAACTAGCCCTGCATGCTTGCAATAGGCTGAATAAAAACATTTCCACTACATGCAGTGGGGTGCAGTTTTCATGAGAAAATTAAAGCTTCCTTAGACATGTAAATGTTTTTGGAGTAAAAACATATGGGGGGGTGAAGTGTGCTTTCCCTTATCAAATCTCATGGTGATGCACTCTTCCTACATGTTGTCTAAATATGGCGAACACTCAATTGGACTACTATTAACTTAAAAATAAAATATCTTTGAAAGGGCACAGCTAATCTGAAGACTGTGTTGAAGATTAAAAATCCTGTTCTTGCTTGACATATCATGACCCTTCCTCTGCACCAGTGAAAGTCTGAGTCCCCTTTTCTCCTTTTTACTGCTTCATTAACATTCTACTAGTTATCCCAGGAGCCAGAGTTAATGATTTAGAACTGTTAGTCGTTCTCTTACATGTTACTCATTATTATGAGTTTAGACACAAAGCCCCTCACTGTTATGCTCAGTGGCTTATTCACACAGGTGAACATTCCTGCAGCAGTCTATGGGACAATAAATTACTAGTGCCATGGAGCATTCTTGAAGCCCACTCAGTCACTTGGATCACTGAACCTGCCAGCAATGAGAGAACCCTTCCCCCAAAACACTTGTCTTTCTAATAACTGCCTTGACAAGTTTCCCTTGTGACAGCCTTAGATATTCCAAGGCTATAGGTTTTCCTAGTTATCTCAGATATTTCAGTGATCTGACATGCCATAGTTCAAACCCTAGTACTCATAAGAAACACAGCTGAGCTACTGATGTTTTACAGAGCTGAGCGAGAGTAATGCGCTCTTCTTTTATGAATTCTCTTGCTAGTCCATTTCTATAAGAAAGGTCCCTCTTTCACCTTCCTTCTACCATCTCATTTCCCTAAGCCTCCAGCCCTACAATCCAACTTTCCATCTCCAGCCCACCGCCTTCCATCTCTATGTTTTTGTGGTCTTCCCCATCATACCATAGGACACTAGTATCTCAGGGGGCATTCTTTCCCAGATAGACAAAATTCTCTCCAACTTGACAGTTAGATAGAA
This sequence comes from Lepidochelys kempii, assembly GCF_965140285.1. Classification (NCBI taxonomy): domain Eukaryota; kingdom Metazoa; phylum Chordata; order Testudines; family Cheloniidae; genus Lepidochelys; species Lepidochelys kempii. The sequence continues at coordinate 71,966,905 of NC_136390.1, read as the reverse complement.
GTTATTTTGGTGCTAATTAGCTTAGTGCAATGATTTTCAGTCTTTTTCCATTTGCAGACCCCTAAAACTTTAAAATGGACGTGCAGACTGCTTTGGAAATCTTAGACATAGTCCGTGGACCTCTGTGAGTCCATGGACTACAGGTTGAAGACACTAAGCCAGTGGTTTGCGGTTCAGTCTCCACAGGGAACTGATTCACATCACAGATCTTAACTCCTCTGTTTGACTTCAGTATAGTCCAAACTGGTCTCAGTGTACCTCTGCAAATATCAGTATAACTGTCCTATCAACTTCCTCTTATACAGATTGTTTGCATCCTGACCAAGAGGTTGACAATCTCAAAGATGCTCTAGAGAGCTTCTATCACAAGGCAGCTGCCTTTGGGCTACAGATTTCTTATGAAAACACAAAAATCCAGAGTGTCAGTGCAGAAGTTATGATACAAGTCATCTGTGCTTCTGGACAAGCCCTGGCAGTGGTGGATGACTTTATCTATTTAGGCAGCAAACTGTCAAATGGGCACACCCAGTCAGACAGCCTAAGAAGAATTGGTTTAGCAGCCTCAGCTGTGAAGGACCTGCATAGGGTCTAGAGCCAAAAAAGGTGAAATTATATACAAGAATATGGATTTCTCAAGCCTGTGTACTTCCAATCCTCTTATATGGAACTGAAACATGGACACTGCTTAAACAAGACATCAGGAGACTGGAAGCATTTCTTATGCCTTTCCAGCCACAATTACTGGTTTGGCTTTTTTAGGAATAGCGATGTATCATTGATAACTGCCCTTGAGAGGACTGAAGTCATCCTTGGCCACCACCAGCTGGCCCTTTTTGGTCATGCTGCCCATCTAGGAGACAGTCTCCTCACACCGAGCCCTGAAGGTTAGACCTGAGGTCAGGAGGGGACACTATCAGCTGTGAGACTGGCAGTGGTCATACGTTTGCCAACAATTAATCTAGTTGCATCAGATCACTCGTAATGCTGTGGAGCTCTTAGACACCTGGAATAAAGCCATGCACTGTCGACATGGACGCTCAATACTACAGACCTTCACTGTCTATGTGTATTGTTATTGGTCTTGACTGTCCATAGTACTGCTATCTTTCTGTTCTGTGTTTGTACAGTGCCTAGTGTGCTGAGGTCCTCTTGTGAGACTGGAGCTGCAATGATATACATCTACCACCACATTATACTGTTAAAGTTGTAGATTTCCTATTCACATTTCAAAGTCCAGCCCTTGTTTTAGTTGTATTGCTCTCAAAAACCAGATTCTGTGGCTGGCAAAACTGTTTCATAATCTTATGTTAACAGCTCTGTGGGACTGATTCACAGCCCCTGATTCAGGCTCAGAAGTAGCGCAGAGCTTGGGATAGCATGGGGGAGATTTTTAGTATAGCAAACTGTTCCTGAGAATGCAGGATTTGAGCCAGACAACTCATTGACAAAGCCCAGTTTCTGGGCAAGTGGTGGATAGAGCAACAAGGCTGAAGTCACTATATTTCAGCTTATCCATCCAAAAACAACCCCAAAATTCTTATTGACATAACTTATTCAGCCTTCTAAGCCACTGACCCTCTTCTGCCTCTTTCACAGTCTTGTTTTCTCTGTGCTATTTGTGGGTATGAAGAAAGCAAGCTTTATGGTGGCTGTGAGCAAAAGTATTATGTAAGTCTGCAACAAATCAGTGCTACAGTGCTAGGTGTGTGTCATGACTATTTCATTGGGACAGCTGAGGGAGGAGAGAGGAGAGACAGCCACTGCTTTATCCTAGAATTCCCATGGACCTGCACCCACATAAATTGGATTGGAGGATCAGGGCCCCATATTAAGCAGTTCTGAGCAAAGACTGGGTTTACCCCCAGGTCCACACAGTGGATGCCACAATGGAGTCCTGATCCTGACTGGGACCTGTGGTCACTGCCACAGTTCAAGATTAGGTGCCCCTTTGACCCTTCTCAGGGATGTCTACACAGAAAAAAAGGGGGGAGGGGAATTCTTAATATGAGTTGGGTAACTCTGGTTAAAATAGCAGTGAAGATGTGGCAACCAGGCTTAGCGGCATGAATTCAAACCTATGCTCCCCTATAGGCTTTAACTTCAACTGCTAAGCTGGGATGCCATGTCCTCACCAGTATTTTAACCCAAGGTAAGAACACACCTTTTTTGGCATGTAGATCTACCCTCAGGCTCTCATAGAGCAACCGCTCCAGGTGGCACATCTACATCCCTCAGTCCCTGCGTCTGTCCCCTACCAAAGCTCAGAGCTCAGGTTTCTATCTACTTCCAAGGTCTTTCTTTGCCCGTGCCTGGCACCTGATCAAACTGGTTTACATGCCCCACCAGAGGTAACACAGCAGAGTGAGTAATGCTGAGCTGCTGAGGACCTCTTATTGGGGATGCTATCCCTTTCCTGGCTGGAATTATCCCCTTGTGACCATGTAACAAACATAACAGTAAGGCTAACAGATATGAATATTATGTTCTAAGATACTACAGACAACATCTTGCTTTATATCAGCCGGTTAGTTTACACTGCCAACCACCATCGCCCCAGTGGCATGTGCATTCCATTGTAGTACTTTAGCATACATTCATAGGGTTTGCCAGAAGGGACAATCACATCTAGTCTGACCCCCTGCCTTTCACCAGCCACTAGCACCCCCCAGCCTCCTCCACACCAAGGCCGACTCCCAGAGCCAGGCTAGGAGACTAGATTATTCGGTGCCACAGGAAGAAAACAGGAGGGACCAAAGTGCCCCAACGCCCAAGGCACATGCAACGGGAGGGAATTGATAAAGTGAGAGACACCCAGACAGTCCTGGTACATGACTTGCTAATGAAGCAGTAGCCACATCCACTGCCATAGCTATTCATAAACATAAGGCCGGGGGCCCATTCTGAACTCCTTACTAGAACTGGTTGAAAGGTAGTAATTTGTTACATTTATCATACTTCTGAACTTATTTGTTAGAAGCTGGAACGGGATGGATCACTCTGCTCTGTTCTGCTTATTCCTCAAGCAACTGGCATCAGCCACTGCCAGAAGACCGGCTACTGGACTAGATGGATCATGGGTCTCACCCAATATGGCCATTCTTATGAACGCTGAGGAGTTTGGCCAACTGCATTTCCTAACCAGCTCTTAATGAGAGATTTGCCCAAGTGAGGAGTGCAGAAGAGAGCCCATACATAAATGTCTATCTCAGACAATACTGAACTTTTAAAGAACTAGCTTCGAAGTTTCACAGGAGAGTTGGCTCTTGCAGGGCTGGTTGGTTTTGAATATGGGTATTAGAAATTTAGAGACATACTACTGAATTCACAGGCGTCTTTGTTTTGCTCATTCCCACTCCATATTTTATGGCTATTAACCCTAAAACCAAAAAAAGGAGTCTTAAATTCTGTACCACCCTCTGACTTGTGTGAAACTGAAAGAACCTATTCAATACAGTGGCCTCAGGTGAGTGCACGACTTATTTTGATATCAGGTGCCTGGCTATACCTCGCTTTTGTCCTTCCCGCCTAGCAGAGCAATTCAGCCCCCCCCCAGCCAACCCAAGAGTCCTCCCCTTCTAGGGATATTCAAGCACAGTCAAGCCTTCTCCTGACTGTACAGGAAAGCTGCAGATAGTTCTTTACCCCTTGGTGGCAGGGGTGTTTGCACACCCCTTGCCAAACATACAGGGGAATCTGTGCCCTTCCTTTACTACAGGCTCTAGCAAAAGAACCTCCAGCAGAGAACACAGCTATTTAGGCTGACTTGCCTGACTCCTCGGCCTGCCTCTTGACCTTTCCACACCCTTCTTCCTCAGCTTCTCCCCAGAAAGCCCCCTGTAACAGAGCTCCCTCACTGCTAGGTGCCCATGCATGGCAAGGCACAGCATAGCTGCTCTCTCACTGAGCTAACATCCCCTGCCAACAATCACTCCAATGGTTTTTCTTCCAGTGACTTAGCTCTCCAGCCAGGGCACCAAGGACAAATTTGTCCAAACTGAAAGGCCCAAAAATGTCTTTAACACAAACAAAAATCCTTCCCCCTCTCTGAGGTTCTTCCTCAGGGCTGTCTTCAGCTCAGCCTGTAACCCCCTTGCTAATCTTAACTGCTTGTTCACCCCCTTCTCTGGGGCCAGTAGGGAACCCTGTCCTGCCCTCTACTGCATATCTCGCTCTACTCCTTTACTTATGTTGCAGTTTTCCGTAGGCCACTTCCTACCCAGCTTCTCCAGTTCTCCTAAACCTCTTAGCTTGCCTCCCAGCTGGGCTTTATCACAGCTTAAGGGTAGCTCTTATGGAGAATTTGCCTGACTCTCCTCAGGTGAGGCTTATTTTATAATCAGGCTGGTTTAAGTCCAGGCTCTCGAGCCCCTGGGGCAAGCCAGTCCATTGTACTCAGGGATACTGCAACAATTTGTATAGTTGGGGTGCTGAGAGCCATTGAATCAAACTGTAAATCCTGTATATAATGGAAACCACTTCAAGCCAGGGGGTGCAGCAATGCCCCTAGTTCCAGTACCTATGATTATATGCCATCAGGCGTCTATTTCTCCCTCTCGTTTTCCTAAGATTTCCTCAGGCAAATCTCTCATGAGCTCTACTCCTTTCCCCTACTCCACAGGGAGCCTTCCTGCCCCCCAGCCTACTGCTGTCTTTCCCCAGGACTCCCACAACTGGGTAGAAGGGTGCTATTTTTAATAGTCCTGCCCCGTTCCCCAACAGACCTTACCTGGGAGGAAGATCATGCACCGGTGAGCACCTGAGCTAAGTCAAAGCCCTCTTCATGCCCCACTCACTCTGTGATGCCCCTGCACTGTTCTATGCTTTTTATACTCAAGTCTAACTTCTTCCAGACAGCTCTTTAGGTAAGTGTAGATGGGGACTGACATAGACTCTTATTCCTGTTCTGTGCCCAAACGGCCATAAATACCCATCCTACACAACCCAGAAATACACAAGAAATCTGAGCCAGGTACCAAGCACCAGTGTGTCTCAAGGTTACCTGGGTCCTGAAAGCAATTCTGAACATATTTTCTACATGCTAATGAGTCTATTTGTGTGAAACCTGGGCTCATTTTTAGTAGAATCAGTGTCTTGGTAGCATAAGCTCATTAATTATGAATTTTAGTGACTGTTCATTGAAATTTGTTTTGATTGGACAGGGAAATTGGTTGCAAAAGTACTTCCTTTGTATGAAGCTGAGTGGCGAACAGCAGAGAGGCTAACAGAGGGAGTTTGCCTCAGAGTTCGCCCAGGGAGAGCCCACTGAGGCTTACATCTTGCCGGCTTCTCTGAGTAGTTACTACAACTCCTGAGGAAGTTCGTAGAAGGAAGGTAATATGGATGGGGAGTGTTCAGCTGTTGTGACCTGCACTGGATGTGCCATGTTTGTCTTTCTTCCACAGGACAGAAGCGACTTTGTCTGTACAAAGTGCAAGCTGGTCTCCATATTGGAAGAGAAGGTTCAAGGTCGGGAGAAACAAGTATCAACCCTGCGTTGCATAAGAGAAACTGAAGATTTCCTGGACGGACATCAGGTTATGCTTCTATGGGCACAATGTTCTGAAGATTCAGAGCAGGCTGCGCAGTGGGGATAGGAGAACGGTGAAGAAATTTGGCAGCATGTGACCTCCAGAAGAAGAAAGGGGAGCGTCCATGTACCAGCAAAGAAGATACAGGTAAGCAACCATTTTCATGTTCTCTCCATAGGTACTAATGCGGAGAGTGGACTAGATGATACATTTGAGGGAAGGGAACAGAAGGAGACTCTGCCAATTGGAAGGCATGAGATGCAGTGTCCTAGGGATGGGGGTTCCACGACCACCACTCCCAAGGGAAGGAGGCGGGTGGTGGTGGTTGGGGACTCTCTCCTCGGGGACTGAGTCATCAATCTGCTGCCCTGACCGGGAAAACCGAGAAGTCTGCTGCTTGCCAAGAGCTAGGATTCACAATGTGACGGAGAGACTGCCAAGACCTATCAAGCCCTCGGATCACTACCCCTTCCTGCTTCTCCATGTGGGCACCAATGATACTGCTAAGAATGACCCTGAGCAGATCACTGCAGACTACGTGGCTCTGGGAAGAAGGATAAAGGAGTTTGAGGCCCAAGTCATGTTCTCATCCGTCCTCCCCGTGGAAGCAAAAGGCCTGGGTAGAGACCATTGAATTGTGGAAGTCAACGAATGGCGATGCAGGTGGTACTGGAGAGAAGGCTTTGGATTCTTTGACCATGGGATGGTGTTCCAAGAAGGAGGAGTGCTAGGCAGAAACAGGCTCCACCTAACAAAGAGAGGGAAGAGCATCTTCGCAAGCAGGCTGGCTAACCTAGTGAGGAGGGCTTTAAACTAGGTTCATCAGGGGAAGGAGACCAAAGACCTGAGGTAAGTGGGGACGTGGGAGGAAGCACGAGCAGGAGAGCGCGAAAGGGGAGAGCTCCTGCCTCATACTAAGAAAGCAGGACAAACAGCAAGTTATCTCAAGTGCCTATACACAAATGCAAGAAGCCTGGGAAACAAGCAGGGAGAACTGGAAGTCCTGGCACAGTCAGGGAATTATGATGTGATTGGAATAACAGAGACTTGGTGGGATAACTCACATGACTGGAGTACTGTCATGGATGGATATAAACTGTTCAGGAAGGACAGGCAGGGCAGAAAAGGTGGGGGAGTTGCATTGTATGTAAGAGAGCAGAATGACTGCTCAGAGCTCTGGTATGAAACTGCAGAAAAACCTGAGTGTCTCTGGATTAAGTTTAGAAGCGTGAGCAACAAGGGTGATGTCGTGGTGGGAGTCTGCTATAGACCACCGGACTAGGGGGATGAGGTGGACGATGCTTTCTTCCAGCAACTCACGGAAGTTACTAGATTGCAGGCTCTGGTTCTCATAGGAGACTTCAATCACCCTGATATCTGCTGGGAGAGCACAGACAATCCAAGAAGTTTTTGGAAAGTGTAGGGGACAATTTCCTGGTGCAAGTGCTGGAGGAACCAACTAGGGGCAGAGCTCTTCTTGACCTGCTGCTCACAAACTGGGAAAAATTAGTAGGGGAAGCAAAAGTGGATGGGCACCTGGGAGGCAGTGACCATGAGATGGCCGAGTTCAGGATCCTGACACAGGGAAGAAAGGAGAGCAGCAGAATATGGACCCTGGACTTCAGAAAAGCAGACTTTGACTCCCTCAGGGAACTGATGGGCAAGATCCCCTGAGAGAATAACATAAGGGGGGAAAGGAGTCCAGGAGAGCTGGCTGTATTTTAAAGAATCTAAAATTTGCGGATGATACTAAACTGGGAGGAGTGGTAGATATGCTGGAGGGCAGGGATAGGATACAGAGGGACCTAGACAAATTGGAGGATTGGGCCAAAAGAAATCTGATGAGGTTCAATAAGGATAAGTGCAGGGTCCTGCACTTAGGACGGAAGAACCCAATGCACAGCTACAGACTAGGGACCGAATGGCTAGGCAGCAGTTCTGCGGAAAAGAACCTAGGGGTGACAGTGGATGAGAAGCAGGATATGAGTCAGCAGTGTGCCCTTGTTGTCAAGAAGGCCAATGGCATTTTGGGATGTATAAGTAGGGGCATAGCCAGCAGATTGAGGGACATGATCGTTCCCCTCTATTTGACATTGGTGAGGCCTCATCTGGAGTACTGTGTCCAGTTTTGGGCCCCGCACTACAAAAAGGATGTGGATAAATTGGAGAGAGTCCGGCAAAGGGCAACAAAAATGATTAGGGAACTGGAACACATGACTTATGAGGAGAGGCTGAGGGAACTGGGATTGTTTAGTCTGCAGAAGAGAAGAATGAGGGGGGATTTGATAGCTGCTTTCAACTACCTGAGAGGTGGTTCCAGAGAGGATGGTTCTAGACTATTCTCAGTGGTAGAAGAGGACAGGACAAGGAGTAATGGTCTCAAGTTGCAGTGGAGGAGGTTTAGGTTGGCTATTAGGAAAAACTTTTTCACTAGGAGGGTGGTGAAACACTGGAATGCGTTACCTAGGGAGGTGGTGGAATCTTCTTCCACAGGTTTCAGAGTAGCAGCGGTGTTAGTCTGTATTCGCAAAAAGAAAAGGAGTACTTGTGGCACCTTAGAGACTAACCAATTTATTTGAGCATAGGCTTTTGTGAGCTATAGCTCACTTCATCGGATGCTCAAATAAATCGGTTAGTCTCTAAGGTGCCACAAGTACTCCTTTTCTCCTTCCATAGAAGTTTTTAAAGTCAGGCTTGACAAAGCCCTGACTGGGATGATTTAGTTAGGGATTGGTTCTGCTTTGAGCAGGGGGTTGGACTAGATGACTTCCTGAGGTCCCTTCCAACCCTGATATTCTATGATTCTAAAAATAGTGCTCACAAAAATAGATCATTGTTTTTTCATCATTCCTGTTCCAATAGTTATTTTTGTTTGATTCAGAACATTTATGTGGCTGCAACTGTCCTTGAAGTTATTTAATCATCTCATTGGAGAAGTCATTGCAGAGAAAGAACTGAAGGGGGTAATTTGGTAAAATGTGAATACGAAGACCTGGCATTAGCTTCATACTGTTGCACAGTAATTGGAGCATAGATGTACTGTGTACAGACTCTGAGTGCCTCTAGCCCCAGATAATCTGCTTTGGAATTCAAATGTGACCCAATTACAATGGAAACCTTCACCATGAACCTCTGTTTGTCTTGTATGCAGTGTTGTAACCATGCTGGTCACAGGATATTAGAGAGGCAAGGTGGGTACGGTAATATTTTATTGGACCAACTTCTGTCATGGAGAGAGGCAAGCTTTCCAGGTTAAAGCTTGTGTCTCTCACCAGCGGAAGTTGATAACGGGCTGGTGGTGTTTGGGAGCTGACACCCAGCTAAGCACCAGCAAGACTCCCTCACACAGGAGGCAGGGGGACAAGGTGACTCACAGCCACAGGCATTGACTCCATGGGTGCTCTAGCCCTGGAGCACCCACGGAAAAAAGTAGTGGGTATTTAGCACCCACAGCCATCTTCCCTCCTGCCTCCCAGGACTTCCCATTTGCTGGCGGCACTGCTGATCAACTCCTCTCCCTCCCTCCCAGTGCTGCCTTCCTGCTGCGATCAGCTGTTCCGCAGTGTGCAGGAGGTGCTGGGGATGAGGGGGAGGATCGGGGATGGGGGATGCTTAGGGGAGGGGGCAGAACTGGGCGGGAAGAAGCAGGGCAGGTGTGGAGGCTTGAGAGAAGGGGTGGGATGGTGGCAGGGTCTTAAGAGAAGGGGTGAGATGGGAACATGGCTTGGGGAGGAGCAGGGGTGGAAAGAGGGAGGGCGAGGGTGAGGGCTTGGGGGAAGGGGTCGGGTGGGGGCAGGGCATGAGGTGGAGTCGGGGGTTTCAATACCCCCGGGGCCCAGAGGAAGCCGGTGCCTGTGCTCACAGCCCTGGTTACCCTGAGAACCGTCACACATACTGCTGTGTAGGATGAATCTGCTTGGCCATTCCTGGATGCGATTTGGATACTAGATTGAGCTTTTTTCTCCCCACTAAAACACTGAAATAGGACTTCTCTTTCCCTTAGCCATGTTTATAGTAGCAGGAAGAAATGAGAAGCTGTAGTTACTGTCACCACATATCATTCAGCTGAAGTGACCCAGCCCAAAGTCAGGCCTGAGCATTGTACCTTGATGTGCCCACTACAGCCCTCTCCACATCCTGTAGTTTTATTGCTTGCCACCTAGTGCAGAATGCAAGGGTGGAGGTTGCATGAACGTGCGTTCCTTACTCATTGACGAGGGGTTCCGTCTTCTTTTGAGAAGTCTGTTATCTAATGCAACCAGCATCTAGGGGTTCTGGGTGAAGGAAGGCTGCTTTTCTAGTAGTTGGGTGTTTTCCTTTCACAGCCTGCCACCATGAGCTCCCACTTACAAGAAATTTTATTTCTGTTAGGAGAATGAAAGAAGAAATAAGGGCAGGGTCTCCACAAGCACATATATAATGTGCCTGATCCTCCTCGCCCTTTGTTATTGGTGTTACACTGGTGAAATGCCATTCGCTTCAACAGCATTGCTCTTAATTTGCATTAGTGTAAATCAGGGACATCAGGCTTCTGTGTGTTTATCTTCTCTGCTGCCTTGGTGGCTGCCTTGCACACAATAGGCCCACCCCAACAGTAAGCAGAATGACCACAGAGTAGACTTCCCAGGCCAGTCCTGTCTTGAAGGGGACAATTCTTGAACCTGTCTGTGGTCATGGAAGGTTCCACTCTGTGCAGAAACAATGTAGTTCCACTGAATTTCACTGGGGAGTGACTGATTTGAAGGTCCTACACAGGGTGTTTGTAACCCAACTCTCCCTTGTGTCCAGTTCCTAGGGTGTATGTCCATAAACAGATTTGGAGGTAGAGTCAGGGTGAGTAAAAGGAGCAACAGGGATGGTAGATCAACCAATGAACCTGCCTGCATGGAGCAGGATGAAGGGACCACTTCACCCTCAGGGCTTAGTAAAGTTCCTGTATTCCAATCAGCATGTTCTTCTGTGGCTCCTTTTAAAAACAGATTTTAATATGTAATTTGTGAAGGATTTGGGCCCTTTGGGGTGTCACCTGATGTGCTGGGGTGCCACTGAATAAGCCTATTCTGCCAGCCTGGGTCCCCTTTACCTGGCCTTGCTGAATTAGGCTCACAAGCCCCTTCCAGCCAAGCGTACAGGCAGGGCCACACCTAGCTGCACAGAAAGACAGAGATCCACTCTGGAAAGATTCAGCCTTAGGGGCTCTCATAGAATCATAGAATAACAGAGTTGGAAGGGACCTCTGGAGGCCATCTAGTCCAACCCCCTGCCCAGAGCAGGACCAATCCCAACTAAATCATCCCAGCCAGGGCTTTGTCAAGCCTGACCGTAAAAACTTCTAAGGGGTTCCACCACCTCCCTAGGTAACGCATTCCAGTGTTTCACCACCCTCCTAGTGAAAAAGTTTTTCCTAATATCCAACCTAAACCTCCCCCACTGCAACTTGAGACCATTACTCCTTGTCCTGTCATCTGCTATCACTGAGAATAGTCTAGATCCATCCTCTTTGGATCCACCTTTCAGGTAGTTAAAAGCAGCTATCAAATCACCCCTCATTCTTCTCTTCCGTAGACTAAACAATCCCAGTTCCCTCAGCCTCTCCTCATAACTCATGTGTTCCAGTCCCCTAATCATTTTTGTTGCCCTTCGCTGGACTCTCTCCAGTTTCTCCACATCCTTCTTGTAGTGTGGGGCCCAAAACTGGATACAGTACTCCAGCTGAGGCCTCACCAATGTCGAATAGAGGGGAACGATCACGTCCCTCGATCTGCTGGCAATGCCCCTACTTATACAGCCCAAAATGCCATTATCCTTCTTGGCAACAAGGGCACACTGTTGACTCATATCCAGCTTCTCATCCACTGTCACCCCTAGGTCCTTCTCTGCAGAACTGCTGCCTAGCCATTCGGTCCCTAGTCTGCAGCGGTGCAATGGATTTTTTTTCCAATCTTCCAGGAAATCCCCCGATTGCCATGAGTTTTCAAAGATAATGGCCAATGGCTCTGCAATCACATCCACCAATTCCTTTAGCACTCTCGGATGCAACGCATCCGGCCCCATGGACTTGTGCACATTCAGTTTTTTAAATAGTCCCGAACCATTTCTTCCTTCACAGAGGGCTGGCACCTCCTCCCCATGCTGTGCTGCCCAGTGCAGTAGTCTGGGAGCTGACCTTGTTCGTGAAGACAGAGGCAAAAAAAGCATTGAGTACGTTAGCTTTTTCCACATCCTCTGTCACTAGGTTGCCTCCCTCATTTAGTAAGGGGCCCACACTTTCCTTGGCTTTCTTCTTATTGCCAACATACCTGAAGAAACCCTTCTTGTTACTCTTAACATCCCTCGCTAGCTGCAACTCCAGTTGTTATTTAGCCTTCCTGATTCCATTCCTACATGCCTGAGCAATATTTATATACTCTTCCCTGGTCATTTGTCCAATCTTCCACTTCCTGTAAGCTTCTTTTTTGTGTTTAAGATCAGCAAGGATTTCACTGTTAAGCCAAGCTGGTCGCCTGCCATATTTACTATTCTTTCTACACATCGGGATGGTTTGTCCCTGTAACCTCAATAAGGATTCTTTAAAATACAGCCAGCTCTCCTGGACTTCTTTTCCCCTCATGTTATTCTCTCAGGGGATCTTGCCCATCAGTTCCCTGAGGAAGTCAAAGTTTGCTTTTCTGAAGTCCAGGGTCCGTATTCTGCTGCTTTCCTTTCTTCCTTGTGTCAGGATCCTGAACTCGACCACCTCATGGTCACTGCCTCCCAGATTCCCATCCACTTTTGCTTCCCCTACTAATTCTTCCCAGTTTGTGAGCAGCAGGTCAAGAAGAGCTCCACCCCTAGTTGGTTCCTCCAGCACTTGCACCAGGAAATTGTCCCCTACAGTTTCCAAAAACTTCCTGGATTGTCTGTGCACCGCTGTATTGCTCTCCCAGCAGATATCAGGATGATTGAAGTCGCCCATGAGAACCAGGGTGTGCAATCTAGTAGCTTCTGCGACTTGCCAGAAGAAAGGCTTGTCCATCTCATCCCGCTGGTCCGGTGGTCTATAGCAGACTCCCACCACGACATCACCCTTGTTGCTCAGGCTTCTAAACTTAATCCAGAGACACTCAGGTTTTTCTGCAGTTTCATACTTGAGCTCTGAGCAGTCATACTGCTCCCTTACATACAGTGCAACTCCCCCACCTTTTCTGCCCTGCCTGTCCTTCCTGAACAGTTTATACCCATCCATGACAGTACTCCAGTCATGCGAGTTATCTCCCCAACACTCTGTTGCCCACTCCATTTAAGGATTACAAACCCAAAGGTTTTTTTGAAATTTGCCCCCTCCCTCAATGTGGAGGGAGATATGCACAACTTCTCCCCCCCCATTAGATATTACATAAACTGGGTTATATTATAAACAAGCAATAAGTTTATTAACTACAATAGGTGAATTTTAAGTGCATATAAGAGATAGAACAAAGCGGATTAGTGACCAAATAAAGCAAAATACGCAAGCTAAGCTCAATATACTTAAGAAACAGATAACAGAATGTAATTTCTTACTCTAAATGTTATTTTAGGCAGGTTGCAAAGTTCCTATGGTTCAGAGTTCCAGTTATATTGCTTTTCAGACAGGACTCCTGTCTCAGTCTGGACTCCTCCCCCGTCTTTCCTTCAGGTGGCTTTAGCAGTCTTTCTTCTTGGGCAGACTTCCTCTTTGCCTTCCTCCCCACCTTTAAATAGGATTTACATAAGGCTGGAATCCTTTGTTTCCCAAACTTGACATCCCCCCTTCCCTTCCAGTGGAAAGTTACAAGAGTCCCAGGTAATGTTTAGTATCAGGTGACAAGACCACCTGACTCTGAAGTATCACAGCATCCATGAGTTAGTGGCAGTATGGAGCGTCCGGAAGAAGGCCAAGCCTTTTCATAGTCCATTGTCCTTGCTGATGGGTCATCAGCCCTGTCTGGCTTTTCCATTGTTGTACCTGAAATGTTAGCAGTGGGTGTCACCCAAAGTAGCATGGTTGAAATACAGATACATAGTCAATATTCCTAATTTCAGATACAGAAAAGATACAGGCATACACATTGGATAATCACATTCAGTAAATTATAACCCTTCCAATGATATCTTACAAGACTCATCTTGCATAAAGTACATCTCAGTTATGTCATATTCATATCATAAGCATATTTTCATAAAGAATATGGAGTGAAACATCACACAATCAACTTCGAAAATATTAAGAGAACATGAGTTTATTTTTCTTAAAAATTTATTCCAGGTTGAGTTATAATCAGTTCAGAAGCTCCGCCACCAAAAGCGTATCACCCCTAAAAACCACTAAGCAGTACAGCAGTTTTGCTACATGGCTGTTATGGGTCAAGAATCTTTGATGGCACAGAGCACTTCAAAACAGATGTGTAAAAATGGTTCTAAAATTAGCCACACCAGTTCTAGGATCCAGTGAAACATCTCATTACTATTATTTTCCTCTACAGTAGTTCATTACTCTGAGCAGACTTCCCCCACCCTGCTCCAAGTGCAGTCTAGAATTGTAGTGGGTCAAAACTTGCCCCTTTCCTGGAGTTTTGTTTCATGCCTCAAAGAAATTTGAGACAGAGCAAAATCCAGCTCAAGCTATCAGTGTCTTCCAAAAATTGTGGTTCAGCTCAGTACACTGAAGAGGGGGTAGAGCAAACTGTATACTATTGCACATATCCAGAATAAAAATACTGGACTACTCCATCATCTTCAGCTTGTACAGGAAGCATCAGGCAGTAGCTGTAAATATTGTGGATGGGGATAGAGAAGGTAGTTGATACAGGTGCAAGTGGCCAATTCATTCTGCACACGCACAGCTCAATCATCACAGGTATTGCATTGATTGCTGGCATCGAATTGGACACTCCATGTACCTAGGACACAACCCCACACACCTCTTTCCCCAGGGAAGGATCTGGCTTGAGCAATTTTCTCCTAACCCATGGTTTTCCTATAGGAGGGGAAGAGTAGCCCTTAGACTGTGAAACATCAGCACTCTTACTAACATTCTACTTTGGCTCATTGTCACTTCCCTGTCTATTATATAAACAAATAAATGATGTAAAGAACATTAAGGTTGCAAAGTCAAGCACTCAAAAGTTAGGTGATGCCAGAATTAAAGTTGCCCATGTAACCTTTATTCAGCCCCCATGTGCATGTGTTATGATTCAGGGCTAGTAACAATGATAATTAAAGGCAAGATGAACTGGAGGCCTGGGTTTGAATCCCACTTCCAGATTAGCCCTTTTAAAGCCCCAGTTGTATCTATTATTGTTGGCTCTTTGCCCATAATTAATGTACTCTGTGCATTGGTCCCTAAGCCACCACCAGCTTCCAGTCCAGCGATCAGAGTGACAGACAAGATGCTTTGGAAACATGGAATATTCAAAGACTATTCTACTGAGATTTGACAGATGCTATGGACATATGGAATATTCAAAAGCCATTGAATCAATTTTAGAAATGTTGTTTAAGGGCTGGCTAGTGATCATGTTCCTGGCTCAATCGGTGAACTCAACAAGGCTTCCAACAGGAACTAAAATCAAGGGGGTCAGGGGATAGTTAATGCAAATCCCTAATACAAATAACAAGTCTGTGAATTGTCATCCCCTGGGGAATAGTATAATTGGTTTGAGCTGGTTCAAGAAGACTGTAAAACGTAACTGCCCTGACCTGGGCCAGGGTCACTCTCACTCAATTCAAGAACCAGTGAGAAACTATGACCGAGAGAGACAGGCCCTGCAGAATGGGTCTGAATTACTTTAGTCCTATCAGGGTCTCCATGTGGAAGATGGGTGACTGCCCAGTATAAACACTACTTTGCTCTATGAAAACTGGCTGGTCACTGGTTAACCCAGTCATGCTTCTCAGAGAACAGGAGTGCAGGTGCAGAACTAAATTCAGCCCTGCTGAGGCAATCATAGTGAATTGCAGGATGCTGCAGCCTGAGACCCCTGTCTGGAGGGAAAGGATCATGGGATCCTGCTCCAAGAAAAGTGACAGCTGAGCCCTAAGCGGGGTGTCCTCAAGGAGGCCACAAAGAGGTCAGAGGTGCAGTGCATGGTGCTGGCTTATCCCCTGCCCATGAAGGATCCACACCCAGAGTCTCTTTCCAGGCACAGTATAATTTTCCAAATATAGGCCAAACACAGTTCCTCAGCCCATCCTGGGCTAAAGCTCCCAGGGCATATTCCTCTTTGGGCATGGCTTACACTTGCAGATGTAGAGCACTTTGAGTTAAACCTGCCTTCAGAGAGCGCAGTAGGGAAAGCGCTGCAGTCTGTCCACACTGGCAGCTGCAAGCGCACTGGTGTGGCCACATTTGCGGCACTTGCAGCGGCATTGGGAGCAGTGCATTATGGGCAGCTATCCCACAGAGCACCTCTTCCCATTCTGGCGCTATGGCTTGTGGGAAGGGGGCGGGGGGTGCAGGGCATTCTGGGTCCTATCCAAAAGCCCTGTGATGCATCAGTTCTCATCCCAGCAATCCTTGTGCTTCCGTCCACATTTGGCGCCATCTTTCAACGTTTTTTGTACTGCGCGCTGTGTCTTCCCTTTCGGTCTGTGGGAATGGAGTCCAAACTGCTGAGGAGTCTGCTGACGAGTCTCGCCAGCATGTCATGTTTGGCAGTCGAGTTATTCCTTATGATCCAAAGTAACAGCTAGTGCGCCCGGGGCTCCTCTAATGTGCTCTAACTCGCAAATGTAGCCAAGCCCTTTGCCTCTCTCACTCTCTCCTGCTTCTGGGCCTACTGCAGGATTCTTCCTTGCTCTCTCTGCTTGGGTCTTTTACCCCAGCAGCATCTCCCTGCCTCCCCTCCCAGGGGACTCCTGTTTCTCCCTCTCCCTGCTGACTCCAGTAGCTCTCCCCTGCTACTTCTTGTCTCCTCTTAGGCAGCTTTTTATACAAGCACTGAGTGGTGGGATCACCTGATCAATGGGAATAGCCGCACCTGATCAATGAACAGGGCTGGGTACTCCAGGCTTCTGGCCCTTAAAGTTTCAAGGAGCTACCCCAGAAACTGTGATATACTGGGTGGCAGCCTGTGTTGGATCTGTGATGTATTCCAACAGGAGGGGAAGCAAATAGCATAGAAGGGAAAAGCACAGAGAGAGTCTCATAGACTGTTTGGGGGAAAAAACACTAAGAAGACACAAACAGAAGAGATGAGTTATGAGCAGCTGAAGAAGAGTCAGCTGGTGGAACTATGCAGAGAGAGACGCTGACGAAGGCACAGATAGCCAATCTACTAAGAAGTGATAGTCCAGGGCTGCAAGGGGCACCCAGCTCACTGGCAGAGACACCAGTGGTTGAGGGAGATCTTGGAGGCCGCTTCCTAGAGGGAAGGCAGAAAAAGACTGACAGGAGCTATGAGGAAGCTTTAGGATCTGGATCAGAATTCTCCGCCTCCTCAGGATATACAGGTTTGGAGGCATGTCCACAAAAACCTGCAGTGCTTCCCAGGGAGGGCAGCATAAAAAGGCAACCCTGTATGGTGACTCTCATGCATCTATTCCTTGCCCACATAGATCGTATCCCTCGCTGGTGGCTGATCCTTACGATAAGAACTTACTGCTGCTGCCATCCGAGGGGCTCACATGGTAGAAGTATGAGCTTGGGAACTGAATCTGAGGCTTTAAGCTCCTAAAGTGACTAACCACATTTATAGACCCATCTATCTTTCTGCTGTTCGGCTACGAGGAAAGAACATTGTAGAGATACAGCAAATGCATCAGATGATGCTCCCGCCAGGAACACCCTGGGCATCTACTACAACAATAGAAGGGCTTTTCAGTATGTCACTGTTACCCTGACAACCAGGTGAAGCATGCAGTGTTGGTGCAGCTGTGCTGCTCCTAGGATATTATAGAGGCATGAGATGAGTGAGGAAATAGCTTTTATTGGACCAACTTTTGCTGGTCAGAGAGACAAGTTTCTCAGCTTACACAGAGCTCTTCTTCAGGTCTGAAATTGAAGAAATAGACATCAAGTTATTCCTAATAAGGCACTCAGAAACAGCTAGCATGCAAAGATTTAAGGGGGAAGGGGGAAGATAGTAAAGGGATAACTGTGGAGAAGGAGTTGTATAAATCCCAGGGCAAAGCTGGTCTGGCCCCTATTTCTTGGGGATCAGTGGGCAGCCTGTTCTTGTAGCTGCCAGTGCAGACCTGTCTGGTCCAGGTGTCCATCCCTAAGCAGCTGTCCTCTACGTTACCCACTCAGCCAGCCCAGAGTGTTCTTGAGACAATGGGGCTCTCAATACAGCGAATTTAAATAAAGGAATGAATGAGGCACAAGGCTGAGTTCGGAGTCGAGCACAGTGGACAGGGCAGCTATATCAGTGGGGTTTGCGGATTAAAAAGTTCAAATTATATCCTAATTTGAATCCTTCTGTGCTCTTTTTGCTGCAAATAAATAGTTCTAGGAGAGCACAGCAGTGATCTATACTGGTGTAATTCTACATTAGTGTGTGTGATTGGGGGCTGCACATGTAAATTACACTCATTTATTTTCCCTCTCTGCCCTCTTGGAGTGACTTCTTTGCAGAAGAGGTAGCAACAGTCTGTTCTTATTGTCACCAGGGAGAACACAGGAGTAACTCCAATATAAGTGGATTTACACCCATGTAAGTGAGACCAGAGTCAGGCTCTTAAGTGTGAGTCTAAGGGAGTATTGGGGCCCGACTGATCTCAAAATCAGATCATTCTAAAATCCTGGTGCTGTAGCTTATTCCGCTGTCTTCACTGAGGGCTGTGGCTTTGGAATATAGTTTTAAGAAGCTGGAGTGGCTAACTTCTAAGCTATTCATTGAGGTACCTTTTCACCCCAACTTAATAAATCCACATTCTAGAGCACATACACACACAGATAGGGACCTGGGACTAGAACATTTCGGTCCCTTAGTTCCAACACCTGTAGGTTTGTAAGTAGCTGTAAGAAAGAGCTCTTTGAGTTTAATCAGTGCAGCAAGCCAACTTCTGGCCTTCCTGGGAGCCATCCACCACAAGGCTTAGTGTTCACAAATGGAAACAGCCAGGTGCACACCTTAGTGGGCAGGGCTGGGGGTGGTACAGCCACGCCGGAGGAGTTGCCTGGGCTGGGCACGGCTCCTGCGAGAGGTGGCCCGGCATGCTGCTGTTTTTGTCGCTGCGGTTCCTGGTGGAGGCCCTGCAGCTCTGTGGATAGCCACATTGTATTCATGGACATCCACATCCGTGCATTTAGTATTCAGTTGAGGCATGGAGACTTTGTCATGAGCTGGCACCTGACCTGCCAGCATCACACCCCTTATGCCCTTTTACAGTTGGTATCAAGAGGTCTCTGGATCACAGTAACAAATCTGCTGTGGGGTCGCTAGGAAAGCTGAAGCAGGAGGCTCAGAGTTCTATCCTTGGTACTGCTGCAAATACAGACCTCGGGCTTGCCGAGAATCTCCACTAGCTATTAGCAGCGTATGGTCTCCTGCAGTCCCAGTCCATCTAAGAGAAGGCAGTGGTAACACCACCTAATTCTTTACAACAAGTGCTAAAGAGAGCCATCCCACCCTTCTGTCCATGTGTTCAGAGATCAAGGCGCGGCGGGTTATAGATGGGAATAAGTAAAATGCTGAGGGACCCTTTTGTTTCTCTTTTTTTATTCCCTACTTTCCCTGCTCCTGTCTGACTCATTCTGTCCATCTGCCTCTCCCACTAGGGCTTCTCTGAACTTTAGCTTCCAGCATAATAGATTTGTGATGGTACTTTTTTCTTTTTTTTTTTTGCTGACATAGGCCAGTAAAAGCCCCAGTGTAGGTTCAGTTATGCTGGCATAATGGTGCCCTATATTGGGATGGCTTATTTTGGATCCCTCAGTAGTATAAGCACTTTTATAGTGGGGTATAATTGCATCCAAATGAGGGGGATTTTGCCAGCTCTTGAGCTGGCAAAGAATAAGTGCAAGTTAGGCCTGGGTGTCTGTCTCTTCAAAACACAGAATCTTCTTTATCCCTGCTTCTTTCTTGCTTTGGTAATGCCCCATTCTAGCTGATTTGCCTCCCTGCTGCTGATTACTTCTCTGCATTACAAATAGCAAGCAGAGGCTCCATGGTGCTAGTTTCTGTACAGAGAGCCAGACCACACATGGTCCCTGCCCCAAAGAGCCAAGAAGCATACACTCTTAAGTAGGTGTACAACATATAGAGGCCTGGGAAGAGGGAGGCAACTGCACGTACAAAATGTTTCCATAGAGAGATCCATCTATGCCTCTCACCACCCATAGCTCTCCCCAGATCTGGCCCTGCCCCCCTCCCAGGTTCATTTAATCTGCTCCCCACTCACAAGACATACAGGTTCATTACCCCCCCTCCCCCCCACACTGTCCTTCAAGGAGGGAACCTCACCCCACCCCATTTCTGGTTATGTGCAAATAGTGATGTGCAGGGGCTGCCAAGCAGGGCCACACCCCTGATGCCTCAAGGCTCTTTGGTAGGAGGAATTGGCAGCCTACTCCCACTTCCACCCCTACACCCATCTTGCTGCAGTGAAGAGCCTCACAGACCCCCTCCCTGGCTCCAGCATCAGCATTGAGCTCTGCCTGGCTGCTAACCAGCCCCATCAACATGGTTTGTTGGAGGCCAGGACTTGTCAAATACAGTTTTGGTGTCTGCATTTTAAAAAGGATGTTGAAAAAATTGGAGAAGGTACAGAAAGAGCCACAGAAATTATCTGAGGGCTAGAGAAAATGCCTTACAGTGAGCAACTTAGAAAGCTCAAGCTGTTTAGCTAATCAAAAATATGATCAAGGAGTGACTTGATTACAGTGTCACAGTATCTTCCCAAGGGGAAAACCGTGGGGTACTCATGAGCTCTCTCACCTAGAGGAGAGGGGCAGCTGAAAATTAGAAATAAGGCACACATTTTTAACAGTGAGAGTGTGGTTAACCATTGGAACAAACAGCTAAGAGAAGTGGTGGGCTCTCCATCTCCTGATATCCTCAAATCAAGTCTGGGTGGCCTTTTGCCTTAGCCATGTACAAGCTACTGGATTCAATATGGGTGAAATTCTCTGGCCTCTGATCTACAGAGGTCAGACTAGATGATCTAATAGTTCCTCTGGCCTTCATCAATAAAATCCCCTCAAACTGTGCTCCCTCTCCTCTCCCAAGCCTGTCTGCCAGTAGCATGGAGGTAGGGACGACAGAGCACAGTTCCATAGTATGCCTGGTGGTACAACCCCTGTGCTGGCTCCTAGCATCTTGCCCCCTTCCACTCAGCAGAATTATGTTTGTTCCCCTGCAGCGCAGAGCCTCCATAGCTGCAAGGGATAAGGTAGGGTTTGGTTTTTAAGTAACATGGATTTCTAGTTATTACATTAATTTTCTTGTCCTTGTAACTGGTCCCATCCCACAGGGGACAGACTTTGTAACCTGGTGAAATGAAATAGTTTGCAAAGGCTGCTGAGCTACAAGCAACAGCAAGTCCATACTAAAAAGAAAGAGCTACACTACAGGACAACCATCTGTGTTGAGCTTCATATGTGCAGTCTGCCAGGGAGTATAATTAACACTGCCCTGACAGCTCCTCTTCTGTCTGCTGTCATCAGTCTTTTATATGTTGCAAAGTCTGCCAGTGGCACTAAGAACAGATGTCTCTAGCCTGTGCAAACGCTTGCAGGAGACTTCAAGATGATATTTTCACTTTCATACCCTAAGTGCAACAAAGGAAGGACTCTTTGTAAAACCATTTTATAAATTCCCTTCCATGTGTTTTCATAATAAAAAATTCCCACATTGCAGTCCCCTTATACTAAACCAGACCAAGACCTAGGGTATTACTACCCTAATAGCAAATAGCCTACAGATCTAGCAGCGCAGATGCCAACTTGACGCAAAGATCTCTCTGACCTAAGTTGCAGCATTCTCCCATTTCTTTGAGCTAATTTAGATTTGGTTTCAACAGAACTGGTTCTGCAGAAGTTGAAATGGGTCTGACTTAGCTCCTTGGGACTGGGACCTTGTTATATTTTGTTCCTGGAAAGCACCATGCATGCCTATGGCACTCTCTCCCACCTCCGCTGTTCCATACATTACCAGTAGTCTCAGGGACATTGACATGTTACATGGAGTTGCCATTCCAGAAGCATGGCATATGGAAAGCAATATATTTCTTGGACACAGCTTCAGCTACTCAGGAGTTTGCAGTTGAATCATCATTCTTTCGAAATTACATTTGTGAGGGGCAGTTATTCCAGGAATAACAGACGGAGTGGCAAATAGAAAAATGCCTTCCTCACAAAAGTTCCTACTGATAACCCTGTTTTTCTGGGTTATCAGTAGAGGCCTGAGTCTTTCTTCAACAGACTCAGACAATGTTGCAAGGATAAAACAGAGCACACAGATCAGTCCTGAGCCCCAGTAACCCAGCACTTGCTGCTAAGAAGTGTCTGAGTATCCACTCAAATAGCAAGGTGCTGTTTGGTACCACTGTGTTGTATAAAGACTGTTCTCTTCACAAGTACTTTATTTGCACATAACCAGAAATTTTTGTTCATGGACAAGATTATTGGTTCATTATTTCCTATTTGCCATTCCTTTTTCTCCCCCTTCATTTCAGTCATCCAATAAGTAAAGCAGGAACAATACCATGTACCATCCATAGATGCTAAGCATAAGTATTAATGCTTTGCCACCTTTGTGAAGAGACTAGTATAATATCCCCATTTGAAGATGGGTAAACTGAGGCACAAATTAAAATAACTTGCCCAAGATCATACAGCAAGCTAGTGGCACCGCCAGGATTAGAATTCAGCTATCCTCTCCATTTACTTATTTCTATTTTACTATTGGGAATTGCACACCAAAGAGCAGTGAGTTAAGTGAGCTTTACCTTACCAGTATTTGCTGCAGAGCTTCTGCCTATATGTGACAATAGAAATAATGAATAAGCCCTGATGCGAAGCAAAGGCTAAATCCCCTGGACATTTTTTTTGCCAGTCATATTCACACATCACCTATGCATGCCCGCAGAGGTGTCTCCATACCCATACCCCCTGGAACTGTCACAGTCTGAAGGAAGAAATCTAATACAACTGAATATAAATCTGAGTTAAAAGTTTAATGTCTGAAGTTTTAGCATTAGTCTGAGTGTATTTTGTTACCAAGCAAAACAATTAGCTCAAGCGTGTAATTGCTTATTGCTGCCAGTAGTTAATTAGTATCAAATTAGTGATGTGTGTTTAATGTTATGTATAGATCTAATTTCAAGCAGCAAGTCAAAGAACAGCACTAAACACGCTTCTTTGATGTAAGTGGAAAAATGTATATTCCCAATATGGACTTACGAGGTTTCTATTCACTGGCATTTGTTTATTCTCATGCTCAGAGGAAACACTCTGGAAGCAGAGTTTTGGTGCCAAACTGCTCCCCCTATATCTGAGAGCTAGAATTCCCTCGCAGTCTCAGTCTGCTGCACATGGAGACATATCAAGTACCTTCTCTCAGCAGTCCTATAGTGATGCTTGTTAAACCGGGTACCTTTGGGTCCTACCAAGAGTCCTCTCTTCCCTTCTTCCTCTGCGTCTCTCTCCGCAGCCCTGGTACTCCGGACTCAGACTGTGATGGGGGCTATTGTCTAGGGCCACAGAAGGTTGCCCGCCAGACAGCGGGGGATAAAACAAACAAACAGTCTGGAGCCCTGCAGCCTCCTGGCTGGGGTGACCAGTAGCACTTGGGGTGTGGTAGGTAAACCCAGTCCCGCCCTGTCCACTAGGTTCCAACACAGGGTCCTATGAAGCTGGAGAACTTCCCATCAGGGTCTCAGGTATCCGCTTCTCCTAACTCCCCCGGGTCACTTCCCACCACTAAGTTCATCCTGGGCGCCTCCTCAGCTGGCAGTGTCTCAGCTTTCCCGTCAGTCTCTGCAGTCAGCAAGTTGTCCACAGCACGGTCTCGGTCTACTGCCTCTGCCGCCTGAAGCATCGCAGGTACTTCTGCAGGGACCTGCAGAATACGTCCTGCTCCCTCCACTGACCACCCCGCCTGAGCTCGGCTGCCTCCTTTTGTCTGGTTCTTCCACCTGGAGCATGTGCAGCACGGGAAGGTGGGCATGGACTCCTGGGCCAACAGTGATTGGTCTTCCCCCCTTGGCCCAGGGTGTAGTCGGTACGCCCCATCACACTTCCAACAAAGGGCTCTTCTGTTATGAAAAAATATTAGCAATATGTTTGGACTAACCAGTTCAAAACGAAGAATAGGAACTGTAGTAATTTGCTACAGCTGGGGTCAATATCTCCATTTCTTCTAATTGTTTCTGCCTATACACATTGTCTGTCTTCTCTGGCATGAACTTCAGAGAAGAAACCAACGTCCAAACCTTCATCTTTGGGTATGTCACTGAGGCCCAGCTGTCAAAATCCTCCACAAGCTATGGTGGTGATATCAGTATTCTAAAACCAGAGCGTCATATCCTCACTAACCCTCCTTGGAGCCTCAGATATTGAGCAGGAATGGTAACAAAATAGAACTCTGCAGCACAGCACATGAGAACCTTCATTACAGGCAAGTTATCTCTCAGCATAGCCCTTTGGCACCTTGCAGAAAGAGAGACAGACAGTCCAAAGCAACTTCAGCAGTGCTTGTTAGGTACTACAGGTATATCACTAAAACCTCCTGGTGATAAAGGCAACTAACAGACTTAGACATTTCAGCATGGACACCATTTTTTATCCATCATCAGCTGTCAGTTTCTTTATATACCTCATTACTGAATGGAAACTGACTAGGGTCAAGGAAGTTAGCAAAGAATCCTAGATATTGCCAGAATTGTATTGTCACACCTTTCCTAAAAAGGTTGGAAGCAGGCCTGTAACTGAGAGAGACCTCTATTCAAGAAGGTTTTTCCTGAGACACAGACAATTGTCTCTTAAGATGGAGAGGATCAGACCCTGAACCATTCAAGTTGGGTGAGGTAATATGTTTTATTGGATCAACTTCTGTTGGTGAGAGACAAGCTTTCAAACCTCTTCAGGTATGGGAAAGTTACTCCCGGTGTCATGGCAAAATACAAGGTGGAACAGATTGTTTAGCATAAGTAGTTAGCACATATTGTAAGGCACCAGTCAAGGTAGAGTGGCCCATTAACACCTCTGCAGTCATAGGACAACAGAAGTTGGTCCGATAAAAGATCTAACTTCTTCCACCTAGCTTGTTTAATATCCTGGGACCAATACGGCCACAACTGAACTGCATTCATGTATTAATATGTCCAGCCAAGGTGGTGAGAACAGCTACTGCCTGCTGATTTCCTCAACACTGATTGAATTCTGCATTGCTTTAAGATAGTTACCTGCAGAACAGCAGCCTTGTTAAGCAAGTCATAATTAAAGATTTTAGTCTAAAAATATAAACGTCAATGTTTAAATAGTGGCTATAGCTTAATAAGATTGACTCCAACTTTCCTTTCTATCCCACAGAAGAGACTCTATAGATTCATCTTGGATTATTTCAAGAGTTGTCAAAAATGTAGCCTATTTGGAGGTAGCCTGCCTTGCATTCAGCATCTGCAGAATCAGACCTTTCATTTAGAAGTAAATTTCTAATCTCCATGGCGGTAAAGAAAGCAGTATGAGTGTATTCGTGCAGCTGTGTTTCCAAGTCTGCTTTGCTGAAGAGAACATGGGCACAATCTGACCCTTCTGTTGTATGGAATAATAGCGTGCTTGTTTAAAAATTGTAATAAGCTCTACAATTATGACTTGCTGACAGACCTGTCAGTCAGTAATTATTTTAACTCAGAGCATAGTTTAGCTGTGACACATACAATGATCACAGTTAATTTAGCACTAGTTTGTTTTAGGAATGATGAACCGTAAATGGGTTTGTAACTGGAGTTGACAGATCTCTCTGACCCCCACCCGCGAACACTGCTTTCCAAATAAGTCACTTGAGGCATTATGATCTGTTAGACAAAGCCTGACCTGACTCACATTTCTCAGAATAAGAAGAGATACCCTCATATGTGGAAGTTTTGTTGTATCCGTCTCTTCATGGGAACCAGTAGGTCTGTTACACCACCGATTGCACTATTTTACAGAAGTCTTAGCATTTGTTAACACAGTGATAGCCGAGTGTCTTCCCGTACTTAAAAAAGGAAATAACTGACTTTCACTCACTTATTTAAATAGAAACCACTGTCCTAGGCATCTGCTCCTGTATTTTGTAAAAAAACGAGGAGTACTTGTGGCACCTTAGAGACTAACAAATTTATTTGGGCATAAGCTTTCGTGGGCTAAAACCCACTTTATCGGATGCATGCAGTGGAAAATACAGTAGGAAGATATATATATATATATATACACACAGAGAACGTGAAAAAATGGGTGTTGCTATACCAACTGTAACGAGTAATTAATTAAGGTGCGCTATTATCAGCAAGTGGGATCCCACAAGTATTCCTTTTTTTTTTTTTTTTTTTTTTTGTTGATACAGACTAACACGGCTACCACTCTGAAACCTGTATTCTTTGTGTGACCCACTGGGAGTTAGAATCATAGAATCATAGAATCATAGAATATCAGGGTTGGAAGGGACCCCAGAAGGTCATCTAGTCCAACCCCCTGCTCAAAGCAGGACCAATTCCTAGTTAAATCATCCCAGCCAGGGCTTTGTCAAGCCTGACCTTAAAAACCTCTAAGGAAGGAGATTCTACCACCTCCCTAGGTAACGCATTCCAGTGTTTCACCACCCTCTTAGTGAAAAAGTTTTTCCTAATATCCAATCTAAACCTCCCCCACTGCAACTTGAGACCATTACTCCTCGTTCTGTCATCTGCTACCATTGAGAACAGTCTAGAGCCATCCTCTTTGGAACCCCCTTTCAGGTAGTTGAAAGCAGCTATCAAATCCCCCCTCATTCTTCTCTTCTGCAGGCTAAACAATCCCAGCTCCCTCAGCCTCTCCTCATAACTCATGTGTTCCAGTCCCCTAATCATTTTTGTTGCCCTTCGCTGGACTCTCTCCAATTTATCCACATCCTTCTTGAAGTGTGGGGCCCAAAACTGGACACAGTACTCCAGATGAGGCCTCACCAATGTCGAATAGAGGGGAACGATCACGTCCCTCGATCTGCTCGCTATGCCCCTACTTATACATCCCAAAATGCCATTGGCCTTCTTGGCAACAAGGGCACACTGCTGACTCATATCCAGCTTCTCGTCCACTGTCACCCCTAGGTCCTTTTCTGCAGAACTGCTGCCTAGCCATTCGGTCCCTAGTCTGTAGCTGTGCATTGGGTTCTTCCGTCCTAAGTGCAGGACCCTGCACTTATCCTTATTGAACCTCATCAGATTCCTTTTGGCCCAATCTTCCAATTGGTCTAGGTCCTTCTGTATCCTATCCCTCCCCTCCAGCGTATCTACCACTCCTCCCAGTTTAGTATCATCCGCAAATTTGCTGAGAGTGCAATCCACACCATCCTCCAGATCATTTATGAAGATATTGAATAAAACCGGCCCCAGGACCGACCCTTGGGGCACTCCACTTGATACCGGCTGCCAACTAGACATGGAGCCATTGATCACTACCCGTTGAGCCCGACAATTTAGCCAGCTTTCTACCCACCTTATAGTGCATTCATCCAGCCCATACTTCCTTAACTTGCTGACAAGAATACTATGGGAGACCGTGTCAAAAGCTTTGCTAAAGTCAAGAAACAATACATCCACTGCTTTCCCTTCATCCACAGAACCAGTAATCTCATCATAAAAGGCGATTAGATTAGTCAGGCATGACCTTCCCTTGGTGAATCCATGCTGGCTGTTCCTGATCACTTTCCTCTCATGCAAGTGCTTCAGGATTGATTCTTTGAGGACCTGCTCCATGATTTTTCCAGGGACTGAGGTGAGGCTGACTGGCCTGTAGTTCTGGGTGCACAAGTGTTTTAAAAAAATGTTTAAATACGGCAGGTCAGCAAAATAAATATTGAGAACTGAAAAAACCCTTTACCTGTTTCTAGCCAACAACCACCAACCTCCTCTACCTCCGCAAATGAAAAATGCTGTCAGACACTTCACTGCTAAATGATTAAACCAATTAATAGGCATGTTGTGCTACCTTGAAGCTTCATATCCCAACTGGGGGGCCTCCAGAATCAGTTTATATGCAGGGAGACAAGTTTGTATCTGCAGAGGTAGTTCTACTTTGATGCCAATGGGTGGGGATAAACAGGAAATTAATATATATTAGCTACAGGCAGCTTGTGGTTAAGGTTAATGACTCACTTCTAACTAGTATTAGACATGATCATCTGGGTCATCACATGGCTCTTAAATTAATATGCTTTTCCAAACATATGGTTGTTTGCACTGGTTAAGCAAGGTTGCGAAGCCAAGGTTCCAAAAAGGGTCAGATAGGTACAATAATCACTTTTCCTACCTACACAAAACCTCTTCCCCAACAAAATTGTAGCATAATAAGTTGTCAGTTCGCTCAATATGAAGAATTTAAAGACAAGGGGGAAAATAGGGCAGTAACATACATACCAAAGACAGGACACAATCCAATCAATCTCTAACAGTGATTTTCTCAGCTCTCCCCTTGAAGTTGGAGAGCATCCCTGGAGGGCCAGGGATAAGGGGTTGAGGAGGTGCTGTTTCTAAAGCTCTTAACCAGTTGACGAATTCCTAATGCATACTGTGACCTGCCTTTGTACTGTGCACCAACCTGTCTCAGAAAGATGGGTGCTCTTGAGTAAAATGAGTACAGGTTAGCTGCAATCAGCTGGAAATTCTGCGGCAGCTTCAGATTAAGTGTCAAAATCTTGAATTTTATTAACTATGCAAATATTAGTATGATACCCTCTGCCACTTTATTCATTTCAGTGTTCTGTTGCCCTTAATTTTCAGTGCTCTGCAGGAGATTCTATTAATATTAATTGCATCGTATGAATGGATATGGGAAACTGGGCATTTAAGCAGCTGGGGAGAGGACAGTTGTTGTTTTTGGCACCCAGGAAGGCATGTGAGGAAGAGTTTGTTGTTGTACAATAAGCACATTGCCTTTATGTTTCTGCTGAAAGTGATCAGCAGTGAACTAGTTAGCACTGACACTGCAGCTGTCATCATTCAGCTTTAGAGTTAACAGACCCGAGAGGTGAGTGGGATAGTTCACATCAGAGCTATTATTTCAGCCTTTGGAAGACAATGCATCAATTTACATTCACACAGTCTCTCTGTAACCTTAAGAGCTAGAAACAATGTTTTTTTAAAGAAAGATTAAATTCTGGAGAAATGTGTAAATTCTGCGAACGATCCCATATTATCAGTGCATAGGGTATTCTGTGTACACTTACAAACACCGTTTGCTTAAAGAGCTCCAAGAAACAGAATTAAGTAATAGTTCACAGCAATTCTGTAAAAGGTAACACAGTATTATCCATCAGCAACACCTGAATAACCTGAAGTACAGAGTGGATTAGTGACTTGCTGTAGGTCACATAGCATGGCAATGGTAGAATGGAAAAGAATCTGTATGTTTTGACTCTCCTCCTGCCCTATTCAGCTACTAGGGAACAGCTTCTAATGCTGCTCTGTGCTTCTGCATCCAACATTATTCATTTCATTTTGACATCTTTGGCTTCTTCCCCTTTAGAGAAAAGGGGTACTTGTGGCACCTTAGAGACTAACAGATTTATTTGAGCATAAACTTTTGTGAGCTACAGCTGTAGCTCACGAAAGCTTATGCTCAAATAAATTGGTTAGTCTCTAAGGTGCCACAAGTACTCCTTTTCTTTTTGTGAATACAGACTAACACGGCTGCTACTCTGAAACCTTCCCCTTTAGAGTTACAAATGCACTTGAACATCAGAAACGCTTTGGCCTGATCCTATACTCGAAAAGGGCAACAAAAATGATTAGGGGTATGGAAAGGCTTCCATATGAAGAGAGATTAATAAGACTGGGACTTTTCATCTTGGAAAAGAGATGGCTAAGGGGAGATAAGATTGAGGTCTATAAAATCATGACTGGTATAGAGAAAGTAGATAAGGAAGCGTTGTTTACTACTTCTCATAACACAAGACCTAGGGGTCACCAAATAAAATTAATAGTCAACAGGTTTAAAAAAAATAAAAGGAAGTATTTCTTCACACAACGCACAGTCAACCTGTGGAACTCCTTGCCAGAGGATGTTGTGAAGGCCAAGACCAAAACAGAGTTCAAAAAAGAACTAGATAAATTAATGGAGGATAGGTCCATCAAAGGCTATTAGCCAGGATGGGCAGGAATGGTGTCCCTACCCTCTGTTTGCCAGAAGCTGGGAATGAGCGATAGGGGATGGATCAGTTGATGATTACCTGTGCTGTTCATTCCCTCTGGGGCACTGGCACTGGCCACTGCCGGAAGACAGGATACTGGGCTAGATGGACCCTTGGTCTAACCTGGTAGGGCCATTCTTATGTTCTTATGTTGCTTGCTCAGCCACATCTCCCATTGTGGGGAGAATCTTCAGAGCCTAATCCAGACACGGATGCAGGATTCCTACTGGACTGAAACATGACAGCCAGAATGCAAGGGGACAGGAGAGAGACAAGGTCATGGAAGAGGCAATGGCAGCTCCCTTGCCTGCTGCCACATTCCCTGAGATCCCACTTACCACTCCACGGGGGATCTGCAAGAATGGACCTTTGTCACAGCTTTGGGGTGGAACCAAAGAGAGAAGGAGAGAAGATGGAGAGCTAACATTGCTTCACGCAGCATGAAGTCTCACCCCTGGCACTTACTGCAGTCATGTAAGGAGGCATGCACGGACAGCTTTGGGAAAAGACAAGGGAGCCAGCTGTGGCACAGTCTGTCTAGGTGACATGGTCTAAGGGGGACCCATTTAAACTCAGGGAACATTACTTAATAATTGTATAGCACTTTTTGTCCATAGCTGTCCCAGTACTAGAAATCTACAAGGAGGTCTGCCATCAGGAAGTTTCCAGCCTGCTAAGCAGTTATAAGCAGCTGTGTA
Source organism: Lepidochelys kempii (assembly GCF_965140285.1). Classification (NCBI taxonomy): domain Eukaryota; kingdom Metazoa; phylum Chordata; order Testudines; family Cheloniidae; genus Lepidochelys; species Lepidochelys kempii. Next base: position 71,936,368 of record NC_136390.1, on the reverse strand, counting down.
TAGTCACCCACACTTCAGAGTATCACTCCTATGGCTTCCACTAGTTTCTCTTCTGTGCATTGCATCTTTTAATTTTAAAGACCTCTGCTTATCCATTAACCTCCCAGAATGGAGGCCTTCACAGCAGAAGGGATACAGCACACTACACTGTGGTCTATTGGAAACTTCACATTTGGTTTCCTGTTTTTAATTCTCTCCTTTTAAATAATGTAGAAGATTCAGACTTGAAGCCTATGGTTATGATCTTTGTATGGAAAATCTTGACATCTGGATATGAGCCTTTTGACATTCCCCCAAAATGAGCTTTAGCCACTCCTCCTCACCTGTGGTTAACCATAATGTAACATAATTGTATTGCAAGGGTTACAGCTGAAGTCCAATCAAGTATCATTATGTTGTGGTTGTTCATAGAAGACCAATATTGTGGCTCCATTGCCTAGCACTAGCAGCTTGGTTAATTTCAATGGAGTGAGACTGGAAGGGTGGTGTGCAGAAGTGCAGCAGCATGCTTAATGATCTTAGAAGAGCTTCTGAAAAGCGTGGGGATGTCACTGCTTTTATAAGAGGTCAGCCTTATTCATTGTTTACAGTCTTCTTTCATATTTACTAAAATTATCCATGCTGAAGTTGTTTGGCAGCACTTAACTGTGGCGTGACTTGTTTTAAATGCTGCCTAGACTAGGCTTAGAAAATGTCCACACTTGTTCAACCGTTATCCCAGGAGAGAGTCATCTCAAACATATTTGTGCTAAGTTGTTAAATGTGTATGTTCCAGATATCACCAAAGTAGACACTTACAAGTAGTATAATTTTGCCATGTGGAGGGTGGAGTTGGCTTGTGATATTTAGCTACCTTGGACATAATTTGTGTATGCTCCAGACAGGAGACAGTTAAGTCTCAAGGGATTTACTCCATAGGGATGCCATACTGCATCAGATCAGTGATCCAGAAAATCAAGCATCCTATCTCCAACATTGGCTAATACCAGCTCTTTCAGAGGAAGATGCAAGAAATCCCTTCTGGATGAAGCTACAGAATAACCTCCCTTAGTTAGAGGTAAGGGTTCATGTAAACACTCAGAACAAGTTTATCCTCTCAAAGAGGAGAGGATAGAAGTTGATAAAGTATAGGAAGGAATTGGAGAAACAGTCAAATAAAAAGAGTCCCTTTCAGTTACATCACACAAAGGCAGACAATTAAATATTGACCAAATTTTATAAATGTTTGTATACAAGTGCTAGAAGTCTAAATACTAAGATGTGTGAGCTTGAGTGCCTGGTATTAAATGGGGATGTTGATATCATAGGCATCACAGAAACTTGGTGGAAGGATGATAATCAATGGGACACAACAATACCAGAGAACAAAATATATCAGAGTGACAGAATAGGTTGTATTGGTGGGAGAATGGAACTTTATGGGAAAGAGAGCATAGAGTCAAATATAGTAAAAATCTTAAATGAATCAAACTGTACCATAGAATCTCTATGGATAGAAATTCCATGCTTGAATAATAAGAGCAGTAGGAATATACTACTGATCACCTGACCAGGATGGCGATGACTGTGAACTGCTCAGGGACATTGGAGATACTACAAAAATAGAAAAAACTCAATAATGGGGGATCTCAACTATCCCCATATTGACTGGGTACCTGCCACCTCAGAACAGGATGCAGAGATAAAGTTTCTAGACACCGTTTATGACTGCTTCTTTGAGCAGCTGGTCCTGGATCCCACAAGGGGAGAGACAATTCTTGATTTAGTCCTAAGTGGAGCACAGGATCTGGTCCAAGAGGTGAATATAGCTCAACCACTTGGTAATAATGACCATAATATAACTAAAATTTAACATCCTTGTGTGGGGGAAATACCAAGGAAGCCCACCACAGAAGCATTTAACTTCAAAAAGGAGAACGACACAAAAATGATGAAGCTAATTAAATGTAAATTAAAAGGAACAGTCACAAGAGTGAAATGCCTGCAAGCTGCATGGAAACATTTTAAAAACACCATAATAGAGGTTCAAATTAAATGTATACCTCAAATAAAAGATAGTAAGAGGACCATAAAAATGCAGCCATGGCTAAACAGAGTAAAGGAAGCAGTTAGACGCAAAAAGGCATCCTTTACAAATTGGAAGTCAAATCGTACTGGGGGACAGAAAACATTCTGGGAAGTCAAATGTAAAAGTACAATTAGGAAGGCCAAAAAAGAACTTGAAGAGCAACTAGCAAAAGACTCAAACTAATAGCAAAAAAAGTTTTAAGTGTATCAGAAGCCTGCCAAACAATCAGTGGGACCACTGGAAAATCAAGGTGGTAAAGGAGCACTCCAGGAAGACAAGGCCATTGCAGAGAAGCTAAAATGAATTATTTGCCTTGGTCTTCACTGTAAAGGACAAAAAGGAAATTCCCACACCTGAGCCATTCTTTTGAGGTGCCAAATCTGAGGAACTGTCCCAGATAGAGGTGTCAGTAAAGGAGGTTTTGGAACAAATTGATAAATTAAAAACAGTAATAAGTCACCAGGACAAGATAGCATTACCCATGAGTTCTGAAGGAACTCAAATGTGAAATTGCAGAACTACTCACTGTGGTATGTAACCTATCACCAATCTATTAGAATTCTTTAAGTGGGGGTCAACAAACATGTGGACAATGGTGATCCAATGGATATAGGGTACTTGGACTTTCAGAAAGGCTTTGACAAGGTCCCTCACCAAAGGCTCTTATGCAAAGTAAGCTGTCGTGGAATCAGAGGGAAGGTCCTAACTGGTTAAAGGACGGGAAACAAAAGGTAGGAATAAATGGTCAGTTTTCACAATGGAGAGAGGTAAAGGGTGGGGTCCCCCAGGAATCTGTACTGAGACCAGCGCTGTTCAACATATTCATAAATGATCCGGAAAACAACGAAGCAAAAATGTTGCTTGTCTACAGCTGTAGCAGACTTTTATGGATCAATAACTGGTTAAAAGACAGGAAACAAAGGGTAGGAATAAATGGTCAGTTCTCACAATGGAGAAAGGTAAATGGCCATGTTCCCCAAGGATCTGTATTAGCACCAGTGCTGCTCAATATATTCATATGTGATCTGGAACAAGGGTAAACAGTGAGGTGACAAAGTTTGTAGACGGTAATAAATTACTCAAGATAGTTAATTCCAAAGCAGACCGCAAAGAGTTACAAAAGGATCTTACAATGTGATTGGGCAACAAAATGGCAGATGAAATTCAGTGTTGATAAATGCAAAGTAATGCACATTGGAAAAGTAATCCCAACTATATCTACAAAATTAAGGGGGTCTAAATGAGCTGTTACCACTCAAGAAAGATCTTGAAGTAATTGTGGATAAAAAGAAAAGGAGTACTTGTGGCACCTTAGAGACTAACCAATTTATTTGAGCATGAGCTTTCATGAGCTACAGCTCACTTCATCAGATGCATACCGTGGAAACTGCAGCAGACATTATATACACACAGAGATCATGAAACAATACCTCCTCCCAGCCCACTGTCCTGCTGGTAATAGCTTATCTAAAGTGATCATCAAGTACACTCTCACAAATCTTGGGAGACAGGCCAGTCCTTGCCTACAGACAGCCCCGCAACCTGAAGCAAATACTCACCAGCAACCACACAACAAAAACACTAACCCAGGAACCTATCCTTGCAACAAAGCCCGTTGCCAACTGTGCCCACATATCTATTCAGGGGACACCATCACAGGGCCTAATAACATCAGCCACACTATCAGAGGCTCGTTCACCTGCACATCCACCAATGTGATATATGACATCATGTCCCAGCAATGCCCCTCTGCCATTTACATTGGTCAAACTGGACAGTCTCTACGTAAAAGAATAAATGGACACAAATCAGATGTCAAGAATTATAACATTCATAAACCAGTCGGAGAACACTTCAATCTCTCTGATCACGCAATCACAGACATGAAGGTCGCTATCTCAAAACAAAAAAACTTCAAATCCAGACTCCAGCGAGAAACTGCTGAATTGGAATTCATTTGCAAATTGGATACTATTAATTTAGGCTTAAATAGAGACTGGGAGTGGCTAAGTCATTATGCAAGGTAGCCTATTTCCCCTTGTTTTTTCCTACCCCCCCCCCCACAGACGTTCTGGTTAAACTTGGAGAGTGGTCACTTTGGATGAGCTATTACCAGCAGGAGAGTGAGTTTGTGTGTGTATGGGGGTAGGGGGGTGAGAAAACCTGGATTTGTGCTGGAAATGGCCCACCTTGATTATCATGCACATTGTAGGGAGAGTGGTCACTTTGGATGAGCTATTAGAGGGGGGCGCTTTTCTTGACCTGCTGCTCACAAACCAGGTAGAATTAGTGGGGGAAGCAAAAGTGGATGGGAATCTGGGAGGCAGTGACCATGAGTTGGTTGAGTTCAGGATCCTGACGCAGGGAAGAAAGGTAAGCAGCAGGATACGGACCCTGGACTTCAGGAAAGCAGACTTCGACTCCCTCAGGGAACGGATGGCCAGGATCCCCTGGGGGACTAACATGAAGGGGAAAGGAGTCCAGGAGAGCTGGCTGTATTTCAAAGAATCCCTGTTGAGGTTACAGGGACAAACCATCCCAATGAGTCGAAAGAATAGTAAATATGGCAGGTGACCAGCTTGGCTTAATGGTGAAATCCTAGCGGATCTTAAACATAAAAAAGAAGCTTACAAGAAGTGGAAGGTTGGACATATGACCAGGGAAGAGTATAAAAATATTGCTCGGGCATGTAGGAATGATATCAGGAGGGCCAAATCGCACCTGGAGCTGCAGCTAGCCAGAGATGTTAAGAGTAACAAGAAGGGTTTCTTCAGGTATGTTGGCAACAAGAAGAAAGCCAAGGAAAGTGTGGGCCCCTTACTGAATGAAGAAGGCAACCTAGTGACAGAGGATGTGGAAAAAGCTAATGTACTCAATGCTTTTTTTGCCTCTGTTTTCACTAACAAGGTCAGCTCCCAGACTGCTGTCCTGGGCATCACAAAATGGGGAAGAGATGGCCAGCCCTCTGTGGAGATAGAGGTGGTTAGGGACTATTTAGAAAAGCTGGACGTGCACAAGTCCATGGGGCCGGACGAGTTGCATCCGAGAGTGCTGAAGGAATTGGCGGCTGTGATTGCAGAGCCATTGGCCATTATCTTTGAAAACTCGTGGCGAACCGGGGAAGTCCCGGATGACTGGAAAAAGGCTAATGTAGTGCCAAACTTTAAAAAAGGGAAGGAGGAGGATCCTGGGAACTACAGGCCAGTCAGCCTCACCTCAGTCCCCGGAAAAATCATGGAGCAGGTCCTCAAAGAATCAATCCTGAAGCACTTGCATGAGAGGAAAGTGATCAGGAACAGCCAGCATGGATTCACCAAGGGAAGGTCATGCCTGACTACTCTAATTGCCTTTTATGATAAGATTACTGGTTCTGTGGATGAAGGGAAAGCAGTGGATGTATTGTTTCTTGACTTTAGCAAAGCTTTTGACACGGTCTCCCACAGTATTCTTGTCAGCAAGTTAAGGAAGTATGGGCTGGATGAATGCACTATAAGGTGGGTAGAAAGCTGGCTAGATTGTCGGGCTCAACGGGTAGTGATCAATGGCTCCATGTCTAGTTGGCAGCCGGTATCAAGTGGAGTGCCCCAAGAGTCGGTCCTGGGGCCGGTTTTGTTCAATATCTTCATAAATGATCTGGAGGATGGTGTGGATTGCACTCTCAGCAAATTTGCGGATGATACTAAACTGGGAGGAGTGGTAGATACTCTGGAGGGGAGGGATAGGATACAGAAGGACCTAGACAAATTGGAGGATTGGGCCAAAAGAAATCTGATGAGGTTCAATAAGGATAAGTGCAGGGTCCTGCACTTAGGATGGAAGAACCCAGTGCACAGCTACAGACTAGGGACTGAATGGCTAGGCAGCAGTTCTGCGGAAAAGGACCTAGGGGTGACAGTGGACGAGAAGCTGGATATGAGTCAGCAGTGTGCCCTTGTTGCCAAGAAGGCCAATGGCATTTTGGGATGTATAAGTAGGGGCATAGCGAGCAGATCGAGGGACGTGATCATTCCCCTCTATTCGACATTGGTGAGGCCTCATCTGGAGTACTGTGTCCAGTTTTGGGCCCCACACTACAAGAAGGATGTGGATAAATTGGAGAGAGTCCAGCGAAGGGCAACAAAAATGATTAGGGGTCTAGAACACATGAGTTATGAGGAGAGGCTGAGGGAGCTGGGATTGTTTAGCCTGCAGAAGAGAAGAATGAGGCGGGATTTGATAGCTGCTTTCAACTACCTGAAAGGGGGTTCCAAAGAGGATGGCTCTAGACTGTTCTCAATGGTAGCAGATGACAGAACGAGGAGTAATGGTCTCAAGTTGCAGTGGGGGAGGTTTAGATTGGATATTAGGAAAAACTTTTTCACCAAGAGGGTGGTGAAACACTGGAATGCGTTACCTAGGGAGGTGGTAGAATCTCCTTCCTTAGAGGTTTTTAAGGTCAGGCTTGACAAAGCCCTGGCTGGGATGATTTAACTGGGAATTGGTCCTGCTTCGAGCAGGGGGTTGGACTAGATGACCTTCTGGGGTCCCTTCCAACCCTGATATTCTATGATTCTATGATTCTATGATTCTATCACATGCTAGTGGTCCTGGGTAACGAAAGGATTAGGAATATAAGGCTCACTTGCTCTGCTGGCTTACAACAGTCTCTCCAAGTTTTAGCGGGGGCATTAATTCTTGTTCAGCAATGACTACGACCTTTGTAGAGCAACTCCACCTTAGTCGTCATGCTTGTCAAAGAATATGGCTAGATCTTCCAATCGGGATACTAGCTGATTGACATAGGGCTCAGTAAGGAATATTTCCTCTCATGCACCACACAGCACAATGGAACAGTCTTTGTTAGGGGCTAGTAAAGCATTGGGTGTAAGGCACTGCCAGGAGCAGGATATGAGACATGATGGTCTGATAGGTGATCCTAACAAATTGTAAAACATCAACCTGTCTTCATCCTGGATACTTGGACTTTCATCTCTGAAGGCATCTGACTATGGTGTTTGGTTTGGGATTTTCTTTAGCTATTTAGACTTCCAACTGAGTGCTTTTAAGTGATGGATGCCTGGGTGGTGATGCACTGCTTCTTTAATGTTTAATCAGGCACAGATAGTCCAAAAATAACCCACCCTTCATACCATCCTTCCCAGAGAAAAGGCAATGATCAAAGTGGATTAGGTGCTCTCCAGAACATTATAATTATAAGGGTAGAAACAGTAGTGTGAACAGCTGGTGAGTTCTGAAAGGGTCTGGAGTAGCAGATTTGAACTCCCGCGTTCCTCTCCACAAAACACTGTATGAAGCCTCTTCTCAAGCAAAGCATAAATTGCTGGATTTACATATTTGTATTGAGCCGGTGTAGGTATGTGAAAGACAGTGGGTATGTCAGTGGAACCCTTTGAAGCTAGCTATACACCCTGTCTGTCAAGCAGAGCCAAAGGGCAGAAAAGAAGCAGCTGTTGTCTGTTTTCTATTTATCACTTTGGGGACAGGCAGAGATAACACGTTAACAAGTTTAAGCATAAAGGAGGAGAGTAACTGCAGCATTTCAAGAGCTAATCTGCAGGGCAAAGTTGAATAAAGAAAAAAACAATTTTTTTTTGTGTGCATCCTACCAAGTGAGAAGTGCACACAGACAAGGATTTCTGGCTCCATGTGGTTAGTCTGAGATATTAAGAGACTGATCAGAGGAAGTGATGGTGTTTCAGGTTGTTCTCAATGAGGCAATGTTATTGCTGAGAGGAGTGTGGGACTTCACTAAAAAAAAAGTCTTCCTGTGTAAGCTACATGCTGGTTTCCCACTGGGCCCTGCTTGGGTGAATAGCTCAAAGGTAGACTTGCCCTCCACAGAAGAATGTTAATGGAGCTGATCCTGCCAAGTGTTAAGTGTCTCATGAGAAACAGGAAGTTCTCACTTCCCACTGACTCATGCTTGGTGCCTATAGCAGGAATTATGTCCTCATCCTTCAGGGATGCTCAGGAGAAAGCTATGCCCAAGGGGCTGGTGTGTATGTGTACATGACATGTCCTTTCTGCAGGCTATCTTGAGGCATTTTGCTTCTCTGTTTACACACAACATAGAAATGGGCCTACGTTGCAAAATTTACGTCTGGGCTTTAAATATCCCCAAATTCAGGGGTGCTTGGCTTCGGGGTTCCAGTTCATTCACTGATAAAGAAAGGAGCTTTGCAAAACCTAAAGCTACATTAACCCCCTCCCCCCCATCCCAGAGTGGAAACTTTCTCAGGTTACCCGTTGTCTTTATTCCTTTCAAACTATCAGTCTGGGTGGCGGGGGGGACACTAGGTGGAGTGAGGATTTGGGGCTAAGTTTGGGAAGGAGACTGGGAGATGCAGGATCCGCTGCGAGCTGTTTGACTAAGGTGGCGGCTTTTTCTTTGGATTATAACTTCTGGTCTGTTTCTGGAGTGGGGAACTCACTGGAAGAAGATTGCTATCTGCACTGGAGAAGGCAGCTAGCCTCTTCACTGCATCCCATTAGTTGGCATCATGGTGACTATGATGTGGTTATGGAGGATTTACTAGTTGGGGGAATTCTCCAGGTGTGAAAGACTTATCATTAAAGGATTTTTTTTATACCAGTGACCAAAGTGCTCAGCAAGGGCAGGATAACCATAGGAGTGAACAAAAGCCTCAAATCTTTCCATTCACTCTCCCATTTACTCACCATCCTGCCCTCTACTCTGAGTTCTAGTCCAGGGGCCTTATCTCCAGCAGCCAAGGTCTATACTATCCCAAACCTTCCTGCCTCTCCCCTGGACTACTTCCTACTTTGCCTATCCCAGGTTTGCATTCTCCACCCTAGCTACATCCCTATCTCCTGGGTCTGCTGGACAAACCCTTCCTCTTCAGTCCAAAAGCCCTTTCTCTCTGTTATCCCAGGGAGAGTGAGTGCAGCCCTCTGTCTGCTACCATGCCAACAAAGGCCACACTGTTACTACTGTACATTGGGGCCTCTGAAAGAACAAAGGTTCCCCACTCCCAGACTTAAACATGTGGAAGCATCTTGCTACTACTCATGATTAAATTTGTGGACGTTGTTGTGAATGACTGAGCCTAAAGTGCATTGGTGCTCATTGCCAATTCCTGTGTGATGGGTCCTATGTAAAACCAGGACATACTGTTTCATGTTTTGTTTCATACAATGATCAAATGCCTGCTAATTACTAGAGACCCATAGATAATGGTTAGCATGGAGTTTTGCCCAGTTTGTGGATTCTTGCTCTTCCAAGACTTTGAATTAAGCAACTGAAACATCTTATTTCAAGATTCTAGGCTTAGTAAAAACAGCAATAATTAGTCTGGATCACCCCCTTCTACTGGCAGGGTCAGCAGAATGAATTTGTGTGAATAAAATGCAAGATGAAAACATGAAAGGCAGTGAGACAAGGCAGCTCTGAAACTAGGTTAGAGATGAAACAAGCTGTAGGGAAGGCTGAGTGGCCCCCAGGGAATGATTGAAGAAATGAATGATTAATGAAATGGAGTGATTAGTCTATTGCATGAGTGCATTACTGTTCAGATCCCAAAGACAAACTAAAATGAACTGTGGGTAGATGTGAACGCATGGTGCTTGAGACAAGAACTTGGGCAAAACAGCATTTCCCAGGTTACAAGAGATTCCCTAGGACAGCAGAACTTTGCAGTATTGCACCTCTCAGAGTCTTTCCAAACGGGAGAGGCAATGGAACAGTTGCTTGGTGACTGGTCTCTGACATATACTCAGAGCATCACAGCTCTTGGCTCTCCCCATTCATCCTCTTTTTCTGGACTGTCTAATGGTTTTCTGTTTACACCTTGGTGCTGGCTACTAACAATGTGCCCCTGTACTTCCATCCCATCCCATCTCTAAGCTAAGTAGGGTTTTGGTGCATCCATAACTAAATAGGAGATATATGAGAGATTCGTAGTAAGCCATGTTAGTGAGCCCCTGGCTCAGTGCCACTTTTACTTTCTGCTAGATGTCTCTTCACTTCCTGTCCTAAGCTATAGGGAGAGGGTTACCAAAACAGTGGGTGCTGGTAGCTGCATTTGGTAAGTGAGGTGACCCCTTCTAGTTGCCTGGAAGAGGTGTAAGTTGTCAATGTTTAGAGAGTGGCTTGAGGTAACTTGTACTTTAGCATCTTTCTGACTAATGGCCCTAGAGTTAGTTATCAAATGACTATCCCCTAAAGTCTTTTCTCTCTGTTGTGACAAATAATTCTATCGGCTCTGCTTAGACCCAAATCGTAGGTCCTTGTAATAGAGCTAAGCAAAATACAACAGGAGGTAATCCCAAGCAAAGCTGTTTGTTTAAGGTCTTTAAAAAATGGTTCATCTACCAGAAGTGTAAACATATTCACTGACTCCCAGAGTCATGCTCCCAGACTGCTGCACTGGGCAGCACAGTATGGGGAGGAGATGAACAGCCCTCAGTGGTGAAAGAACAGGTTAAGGACTATTTAGAAAAGCTGGACATGTACAAGTCCATGGGGCCAGATGCAATGGATCCCGAGGGTGCTGAGGGAGTTGGCTGATGTGATTGCAGAGCCATTGGCCATTATCTTTGAAAACTTGTGGCAATCAGGGGAGGTCCCGGATGATTGGGGAAAGGCAAATATAGTGTAAATCTTTTAAAAAGGAAGAAGAACCCAGGGAACTACAGCCTCACATCAGTCCCTGGAAAAATCATGAAGCAGGTCCTCAATGAATACATTTTGAAGCATTTGGAGTAGAGGAAGGTGATCAGGAACAGTCAACATGGATTCACCAAGGGCGAGTCATGCCTGACCAACTTGATTGCTTTCTGTGATGAGATAACTGGCTCTGTGGATATGGAGGAAGCAGTGGAAATGATATACCCTGACTTTAGCAAAGCTTTTGATACAGTCTCACACAGTATTCTTGCCAGCAAGTTAAAGAAGTATGGGCTGGATGAATGGACTATAAGGTGGATAGAAAACTGGCTAGATCGTCAGGCTCAATGGGTAGGGATCAACGGCTCAATGTCTAGTTGGCAGCTGATATCAAGCAGAGTTCCCCAGGGGTCAGTCCTGGGGCCAGTTTTGTTCAACGTCTTCATTAAGGATCTGGATGATGGGATGGATTACACCCTCAGCAAGTTCGCAGATGACGCGAAGCTGAGGGGGAGAAGTAGATATGCTGGAGGGTAGGGATAGGGTCCAGAGTGACCTACACAAATTGGAGGATTGGGCCCAAAGAAATCTGATGAGGTTCAACAAGGACAAGTGCAGAGTCCTGCACTTAGGATGGAAGAATCCTGTGCACTGCTACAGGCTAGGGACCAACTGGCTAAGCAGCAGTTCTGCAGAAAAGGACCTGGGAATTTCAGTGGATGAGAAGCTGGATATGAGTCAGCAGTGTGCCCTTGTTGCCAAGAAGACTAATGGCATATTGGGCTGCATTAGTAGGAGCACTGTCAGCAGATCGAGGGAAGTGATTAATCTCTGGATTAAATTTAGAAGTGTGAGCAACAAGGGTGATGTTGTGGTGGGAGTCTGCTATAGACCACCGGACCAGGGGAATGAGATGGACGAGGCTTTCTTCCGGCAACTCATGGAAGTTACTAGATCGCAGGCCCTGGTATTCATGGGAGACTTCAATCACCCTGATATCTGCTGGGAGAGCAATACAGCAGTGCACAGAAAATTCAGGAAGTTTTGGAAAGTGTAGGGGACAATTTCCTGGTGCAAGTGCTGGAGGAACCAACTAGGGGCAGAGCTCTTCTTGACCTGCTGCTCACAAATTGGGAAGAATTAGTAGGAGAAGCAAAAGTGGATGGGCACCTGGGAGGCAGTGACCATGAGATGGTCGAGTTCAGGATCCTGACACAGGAAAGAAAGGAGAGCAGCAGAATACGGACCCTGGACTTCAGAAAAGCAGACTTTGACTCCCTCAGGGAACTGATGGGCAAGATCCCCTGAGAGAATAACATAAGGGGGGAAAGGAGTCCAGGAGAGCTGGCTGTATTTTAAAGAATCCTTATTGAGGTTACAGGGACAAACCATCCCGATGTGTAGAAAGAATAGTAAATATGGCAGGCGACCAGCTTGGCTTAACAGTGAAATCCTTGCTGATCTTAAACACAAAAAAGAAGCTTACAGGAAGTGGAAGATTGGACAAATGACCCGGGAAGAGTATAAAAATATTGCTTGGGTATGCAGGAGTGAAATCAGAAAGGCCAAATCACACCTGGAGTTGCAGCTAGCAAGAGATGTTAAGAGTAACAAGTAGGGTTTCTTCAGGTATGTTAGCAACAAGAAGCAAGTCAAGGAAAGTGTGGGCCCCTTACTGAATGAGGGAGGTAAACTAGTGACAGAGGATGTAGAAAAAGCTAATGTACTCAAAACTTTTTTTGCCTCTGTCTTCACGAACAAGGTCAGCTCCCAGACTACTGCACTGGGCAGCACAGCATGGGGAGGAGGTGACCAGCCCTCTGCGGAAAAAGAAGTGGTTCGGGACTATTTAGAAAAGCTGGATGAGCACAAGTCCATGGGGCCGGATGCACTGCATCCGAGAGTGCTAAAGGAGTTGGCGGATGTGATTGCAGAGCCATTGGCCATTATCTTTGAAAATTCATGGCGATCGGGGGAAGTCCCGGATGACTGGAAAAAGGCTAATGTAGTGCCCATCTTTAAAAAAGGGAAGAAGGAGGATCCTGGGAACTACAGGCCAGTCAGCCTCACCTCAGTCCCTGGAAAAATCATGGAGCAGGTCCTCAAGGAATCAATTCTGAAGCACTTAGAGGAGAGGAAAGTGATCAGGAACAGTCAGCATGGATTCTCCAAGGGCAAGTCATGCCTGACTAATCTAATTGCCTTCTATGACGAGATAACTGGCTCTGTGGATGAGGGGAAAGCAGTGGACGTGTTGTTCCTTGACTTTAGCAAAGCTTTTGACACGGTCTCCCACAGATGGGCTGGATGAATGGACTATAAGGTGGATAGAAAGTTGGCTAGATTGTCAGGCTCAACGGGTCGTGATCAATGGCTCCATGTCTAGTTGGCAGCCAGTATCAAGTGGAGTGCCCCTAGGGTTGGTCCTCGGGCTGGTTTCGTTCAATATCTTCATAAATGATCTGGAGGATGGTGTGGATTGCACCCTCAGCAAGTTTGCAGATGACACTAAACTGGGAGGAGAGATAGATATGCTGGAGGGTAGGGATAGGATACAGAGGGACCTAGACAAATTGGAGGATTGGGCGAAAAGAAATTTGATGAGGTTCAACAAGGACAGGTGCAGAGTCCTGCACTTAGGATGGAAGAATCCCATGCACCGCTACAGACTAGGGACCGAATAGCTAGGCAGCAGTTCTGCAGAAAAGGACCTGGGGTTACAGTGGACGAGAAACTGGATATGAGTCAGCAGTGTGCCCTTGTTGCCAAGAAGGCCAATGGCATTTTGGGATGTATAAGTAGGGGCATTGCCAGCAGATCGAGGAACGTAATCGTCCCCCTCTATTCGGTGGGGCCTCATCTGGAGTACTGTGTCCAGTTTGGGGCCCCACACTACAAGAAGGATGTGGATAAATTGGAGAGAGTCCAGCGGAGGGCAACAATGATTAGGGGACTGGAACACATGACTTATGAGGAGAGGCTGAGAGAACTGGGATTGTTTAATCTACGGAAGAGAAGAATGAGCAGGATTTGATAGCTGCTTTCAACTATTTGAAAGGGGGTTCCAAAGAGAATCATAGAATATCAGGGTTGGAAGGGACCTCAGGAGGTCATCTAGTCCAACCCCCTGCTCAAAGCAGGACCGATCCCCAATTAAATCATCCCAGCCAGGGCTTTGTCAAGCCTGACCTTAAAAACTTCTAAGGAAGGAGATTCCACCACCACTTCCCTAGGTAACGCATTCCAGTGTTTCACCACCCTCCTAGTGAAAAAGTTTTTCCTAATATCCAACCTAAATCTCCCCCACTGCGACTTGAGACCATTACTCCTCGTTCTGTCATCTGCTACCACTGAGAACAGTCTAGATCCATCCTAGATCCTTGCACACAATGTGTGACACCAGGCCCTAAATCAACGAGAACAGAACGTGTTGAGGGCTCCTTTCCTCATGAAGGATGGTCTTGTGGTTAAGGCCGTGAACTGGGAAACAAGAGATCTGGTTCTGTTCCTGCCTCTACCAGTGACGTGATGTGTGACCTCAAGCAGATGACTTTCCCCCAGCACTGTGCCTCTTTCCCTTCACATCCTTTGTTCATACCGTAAACCCTTCAAGGCAATGGCAGCTTCTCACTGGGTTTGTGCAGCGTCCAGCACAGTGAGGCCCTAATCTCTGCTGGGGCCTTTAGGTGCTGCCGCAATCTGAATTATTATCTCAGTTCTATCACCTCAGTTCCATGGTTCTTTGTGATGTACATAATGCTCCAGAGTGTAAGTGAAAAGGCCCTGAACATATACAGATGCTAATAAAGATGAGCTGAACATTAAATAGCCAATGAGAAAGTAGAAAATATTTAATTATGGTAAAAAGGTGGATTTAACGCTCATTAATTAAGGGGCACTCTTATAATTGACTATAAAAGGGTATCAAATTAATCTGCGATTAGGCATCGATAGAGAAAGGATTATACCTGTTCTTCTCAGTTCAGGGCTGATTAGCCCCAAATGCATCATTTCATCTCTGAATGTGAGTATCAAGGCAGGGTGTGGCAATAGTATGAAGCCTGTTTGCTTAACTCACTATTTTACATTAAATAAAGTCTTTAATTTTATCACTCCTGGTGTCACTGTCCTCCACTACATTTAATTATCTGTGACCAGCCTGGAGCCTTGAACCTTAAAGAATTCAGTTTGGTTTTTTTCCTTCTCTTTAAACTACTTATTGGGAACACATAAATCAGAGATTATAATGGCCAGAAAGCTCAATAAGCTACTGTGCGTGTGTGTGTGGGGGGGGGGTATATGGGAGGGGCTTTGCATCCATTGCTATCGGTTGCCAGAGAAAAGCTTCAAGAATCAAGCAGCTACGATCAGCCACATGGGGATGATAATCCATAAATCCAAGGCGGAGAGGATGGAAGACTCCCTCCACATCTGGCTTTAGCAAGCCCTTGCCAAAGGAGAAACCAGATGTAAAATGAAACCTAAGAGCCAGCTATGCGGGTGTGAGCGAAATGGTTTGAACTGCAGATGGTGGGACTCAAAATATTGATATTTTTATTACAGTAGTGACTAGATGGTCAGTCAGGAATCATGGCTCCACTGTGCACCTACATATCAAAAAGGACAGTCCCTGCTCCAGGGAACTACAGTTAGACGTCTGTAATGAGCCAACAGGTGTACACAACAGATATGACAGAACAAGATAAGTGAGGTAATCATGATCAGTGTGAAAGACAGTGATCACAAGACACTAGCTGTCTAATCACTGTTTGGTAGATATCATGGTAGAGGTGAGTTTTGAGGACAACTTAGTGGCTTTGCAAATTTTGATGGGGCACTCTTTCCATGCTTAAGGAATGGCATGGGAGAAAGCATTAAAGTGTTGGGTTGTGGGGGATGGATGAATTGCACTGATGTGTAATAAAAAAAGGCACCATTGGCAGAGCGAAGGCAAAGAGTCAATAGCTTTTAAAGGAGGGGCATTTGACTGTGAAGACAAAGTAGTTTATGCTTGATGTAGTAGGAAAGGGTGGGGGGAGGGGCTTGTCAAATGGAGGGACGCAAGAGTTGGGAGTGGGTATAGCATGGTCAAAGTGAGGAGCCAAGAAGGGGTGGTGGGTGTGAGTGTGTCTGTAAGCAGTTGTGAATGGGTTTAAGGAAATAACATGACATTAAGGACCAGAAAGGAAGCCGAAGTAGTCTATACCCTTATCTCATGCCATGACAAGAATTTTAGCTGTGTGGAGGGGAAAGAAAGACCTCATCTTGGAGATGTTGTGCATGAAGAAGTGGCAAGATTTAGATATAGCCAGGATGTGTGGGTCTAGAGAGAACATAAGTGTGTTTTAAAAGGTGGCATCTTGCTATGCTGATTTGATTGCTGCACATCTGGACAAGGGATGTGTTATCTACTATGACAGCAGATTGTAATCCAAACCTACTCACTGTAGAGGAAGTAGACTCCTTCTGTTAGTGGGAGCCTGATCAAAGTAATGCACCAGAACACCAACTATTGGGTAGCAAAACTGCAAAGAGCATCTGTATTGGACTGAACAGATCTGTCTGGATGAAAGAACATAGCTGCAGGAAATAAGCCAATTTGTGATGAGAACATGGAGCATCCTCCATTAAATTGCTCTCAACACATATGTGGGTGGTGGCTCTAAAACACCTTCACTAAATTTACCTAAAAAGAGCCAGAAGCTCTTGGGCAGGAACAATGGTCTTGTGGCTAAAGCATTATACTGGGAACTGGGGCAGACCCAGGAATAGAACCCAGATCTCCCAAGAACATAAGAATGGCCATACTGGGTCAGACCAATGGTCCATCCAGCCCAATATCCTGTCTCTGACAATGACCAATGCCACATGCTTCAGGGGGAATGAATAAAACAGGGCAATTATCAAGTGATCCATCCCCTGTTGTCCAGTCCCAGCATCTGGAAGTCAGAGACTATGGGACACCCAGAGTGTTGGATTGCATCCCTGACCATCTTGACTAATAGACATTGATGAACCTATCCGCCATGGACTTATCTAATTGTTTTTTGAACCCAGTTATACTTTTGGCCTTCACAGCATCCCCTGTCAATGAATTCCACAGGTTGACTGTGCATTGTGTGAAGAAGTACTTTCTTATGTTTGTTTTAAACCTGCTGTTTAGTAATTTCACTGGGTGGCCCCTGGTTCTTGTGTTATGTGAAGGGGTAAATAAACTTTTTCTTCATATCAATCATGATTTTATAAACCTCTATCATATCGCCCCTTAGTTGTTTCTTTTCCAAGCTGAATAGTCCTGGTGTTCTTACTCTCCTCATATGGAAGCTGTTCCATATCATCATTGTTGTTGTCCTTCTCTGTACCTTTTCCAATTCTCATATATCTTTTCTGAGATGGAGTGATCAGAACTGCACCCAGACGTGGGTGTACCACAAATTTATACAGTGGCATTATGATATTTACTGTCTGTAACAAATGGCTTGGAGAGCCAGGAGCCTAGTGGTTAGAGCATGGGGCTCTCAGCCCCCTGCTTGGTTGAGGAGCCTAAGTCTTTAAGGCCAGAGGGGTAGGGGGACCCAGGCCCTCCCTCTCTACTGGCTCACAACCCGGGGCCCTGTGTATGTCAACCTCTGAAAGGGGGTAGGGAGGACTTCTCAGCAGGGAGTCTAAATCCGCAGCCCTGGGCTACTTCCTACCAGTGTCTGTTCAGTTTGGGGCATGGCCCCTCTAATCCAATTTGCTTGGAAGCTTGCTTCCCATAGCACCTGGTCATGGATCTGGGGTGGCACCCTGCCACGGTCCCAGGCTTCTTCGAGTAGGGCATCCACCAGTTGGTGAGGTCAAGCTCCATAATGTCTCTGAGCTTCGCTCACTCAGGTGCCGGAAGCTTCTAGGTCTCCTCCACAGTCTCCCTTGGATGGGGAGACACTGCTCACTCCCAGGTGGCTGCTTTGGCTGGCAGGTTCATGATCCTTCCGTTCTGGTAAGGAGGCAGATAGCTCTTGCCTCTTTGCCAGTCAAGTCCTCTCCTTTTCTCCCTGCTCCAGACCGGCATTGGCTTTAGGTATAACAGGGTGGGGCTAGCTGGGCCCAAAGCCTCTGCTTAATCCCTGCTGTGCTGCTTGTCAGTTTCTCTACTGCATCACACTGTCTTATCTATCCCTCTCCGAACGGTTTCTAACACTATTCGTTTTTTTGACTGCTGCTGCACATTGAGCAGATGTTTTCAGAGAACTATCCACAATTACAGGTTTCAGAGTAACAGCCGTGTTAGTCTGTATTCGCAAAAAGAAAAGGAGTACTTGTGGCACCTTAGAGACTAACCAATTTATTTGAGCATGAGCTTTCGTGAGCTACAGCTCACTTCATCGGATGCATACCGTGGAAACTGCAGCAGACATTCTATACACACAGAGATCATGAAACAATACCTCCTCCCACCCCACTGTCCTACTGGTAATAGCTTATCTAAAGTGATCATCAAGTTGGGCCATTTCCAGCACAAATCCAGGTTTTCTCACCCTCCACCTCCCCACACACAAACTCACTCTCCTGCTGGTAATAGCCCATCCAAAGTGACAACTCTCTTCACAATGTGCATGATAATCAAGGTGGGCCATTTCCTGCACAAATCCAGGTTCTCTCAACCCCCGTCCAAAAACCACACACACAAACTCACTATCCTGCTGGTAATAGAATCATCATAGAATCATCATAGACTGCACCTTCAGTTAAAGTGTGCAACAAGCATCATTTTGGAGTTAAAACCCAGAAGGACACTTGTGTTGAATTACAATTAACCATGGCAGGACTAGCAAGGGGTTTATGGCATGAGACACTGCTCTGGCTCTCCCTTGAACCCTGCGGGATCCAGTAGACCTACCAGTTCTTTTACAGATGTCCTGCTTTTTATATATTCACAGAATCTCTTGGTGGGTGTTTTTTTTTGTTTTTTTACACCTTTAATATTTGCTTTCTGAATTCCATTTTGGCCCTTCTAATTTCCCTCTTACAGACTGCCATCTGTGATTTATGCTCCTGTTTATTGGCTTCTCTAAGCTCAGATTTCCAAGCCTGGAAGATTTCTGTGTGTCATGAATACCCTCTCAAACCTGCTGTTTACTCCATGCCTCAGTGGTTTCCTATTTGTTCATCAGCAAGCATCTTCCAGGACTGGTTCTTAAGTAGCATCCATGCCACCTCCCAGGATTTTGCTTCCTTTACTTTTAAAGTTAAGGCCTTTTTGTCTATGCATCTCATTTTGCTGGAGACTCCCTTTCTATAATTTGTTCGCTTTAGACTGTTGCTATCCAGAACTCCACAGTAGTAGCAGAGAGAGAACCTAAATCCTCCTGGTCTGAAAGCCCAAGCCCCCACCATCCGAGCACAAGGAGAATCACCATTAGTCATGAAGTATAGGGCCTGTGACACACAGAAGTCAGACATTGAGGCTGTTTTAGAGAGCCAGTTGCACCCTGCCCAATGAAGACTGCATATGTACACCTTTCAGGATCAGGGCCCAATGACAAAGGACTGTCTAGGCACTGTGGTAGAGGGATACATTCCAGTTGCATGCAGTTTTTATATCCAGATCTTTAAAAAAAAAAAGAAAAAAGATATTCACACCAGCTTATACTATTACAAGAGACTAATTGTTCTCATACTCAGGGCCCAGTTCCTCTGAAAGGAAGATGTGTAAGAGGTCTGAACAGTTCTTCTAACCCTGCTGGCCTCTCTTCTTAATGCCACAAGTGACTCTGACTCCCTGGGCCAATGGAGCGATTGTGCCTCTCATCTCCTACTTCAGTTACACTCCTTTAAGTCTGGAAATGGAGAGAAAGCTAGGATGACCCTGCTAGCTCATTTCTGTGCAGCTCTCCCCTCACCCCAGCAGAGCTGGAGGGAAAGGATCAAGCCAGTGGAAAACCCCTTATCAGCCAGCCAGTACAGGGCTCCAGGATGTCTGGTGTGTAGGCAAAGGAAGAAACACTCTGGAGATCAGAGAGGGGAGGGTGCAGGGGATAGCAGAGGGAAGGCTGGGCAGCAGGCAGCCCGAGAGCTAGGACTAAGAGCTCTCCAGCCTTCAAAATGCCTCCTCCTGGCCTGTGTCTTGCCTGCCACTGGCCCACTGTCCCTCCTGGACCCCGGTGCCCTTTTCCTCAGGGTTCTGTTCCAGAAGTACCCCCACACTCTGGGTCTCCCCTCCCAGGGGAACCCCCAACCCTCTAAACCCACCTTGCCTCAGTGGCTACTGCCAGGTATCATCTAACCCATGCTCACTTTGCCCTTCCCCAGCACTGCTCCAGCTCTAGTTACCTTGCTCCTAGGCAGCTAGCCCTTCCCACTCCAGGGCTAGAGTGAGACTCCTCCAGCTTCTGGCCCACAGCCCTCTTATAAGGGCCAGCTGTGGCCTGATTGAGGCGTGGCCCCAGCTGTGGCTGCTTCCCCCCAATCAGCCTAGCTGTTCCCAGCCACAGCCCTCTCCAGGCCGGCTTTAACCTGTTCAGGGCCGGAGCAGGATGACCACCCCGCCACAAGGACTCACAGCACCCCCTAGCAGCAGGGGCGGGGACAATACCACAGCACAGCAAGGAGGAATGTGTGCAGTGAACACAGTTCCAGCAAAGACGAAGCTGGAATTTGGTCCAAAAACTAGTCAGACAGTGTGGGATAAAAAAATTGTAATAAAATCAGGCTGCTCAGGTGGAAATCAGGCCTGTCAAAAACGCAGAGAATTATGAGTTTGTCAGCTCAGCTCCTGATCGACGTGAGGTGATCATGTGCTAGCTGAGACCAGTGCCCCATTGAGCCAGGAGCTGTCTGGTCACATAGCAAGAAAATCCCTGGCCCAAACAACTTCCAGTCCAAAACAGATCTGATAGACGGAGGGTGGGAGGGGAGACAGGAACAGAGGGGAAGTCTGTTGTTTGAGGTCAGTGATTAAGTTGGGTACAGAACACAGGTGTCTCAAAACTCTGTCCACTGGGCCATATTGTCTCTCAGCCAAGAGGTGTGCTCATCCTCTTTAACAAGAAACATCCTGTTTGCAGCTTTGTTAGCCCAGTATCTGAGCCCCTTCAGACTGAACAAAAGACATTATGAAAACAGTTGGAGAAATGTTCATAAGAGATTTAAAAAAACTAATGAAAAGATCCATCAATACCTGAGTCAGGTCCAGTGAACAATGCACAAAGCAGGTCGGCCATGTGCTCTCCTCGCTTACAGGCCTCTCTCTGGGAAAGGAACTTACAATGGAAAAGATAGATCTGGGAAATGTGATTTCTTTGCAAGTCCGATTTGAGGTAAATAGGGATATGACCCTAACAGCATCCCAATGCAAGAGGGCCAGGGGCTCACTGGTATCTGGTAGCAAGTTTCAGCCAGCCTGACCAATTCAGTTTACCCCAGCTCACTGTCATCATGACCTGTATCTAGAAGGTATCAGGTAAGACAACAGTAGACAGCTAATAACATACTGATCAGTGCAGGGCTGACAGCCAACAGGCAATGTAAGTAACGCAGCCTCTACACAGACACTGCATCGCCCAAACTACATGAACCTAAGCAGAGGTGGAGTTGTTAGGTCGGTGTAGTGGGTGACTTACACTGGCGGGAGGGCTGTAGTAGTGTGGACACTTATGTAGTTAGGTCAACAGGAGCTGCCTTACATCAACCGAACTCTGTAGCATCGACCAGGCCTCAGGAAGGCCCAATGCAGAGAAGGCAGAAAGAAGCCGCAATGTAGGGTTTGATTCCTGAGTAAATTAACCCCTTTAATGGAGAGCACAGTGCTTAGCAGAAGTGCAGTAAGGTGCCACTGGACCTGCCACTGTTCAGAGGATATAGCTAGGAGATCCAAACAGGTCATTGGCTAAAAACTGATCGTCCTTCATCCAGCTCCCCTGGTATTTTACAATAAACCCCTCACAGCCTCAAGACTTGCAGTTATTCAAGCCTACCACCTACTGGCCCCTCAATCACGAGCCAGTGCAGAAGTGGGAAAGGAAACTAGATAGCGCTTTCAGAACTAGCATTAGTCCCTGTATCAGTTTTTGGCCAACCCTATACTGCCACCAGAGGTTTCATGCAAGTCTTAGAAGAACTGTGTAATTATGATGAATTCTGTCTGCAATATGCTTTTATAAGTGCATCTTTATGTTACATTGGAACTGGGAAAAGCGCTAATGTCAAATGTGAATCAGCTGATCAGACTGAGGTTTTGCAGTGCAGGTCCATCCATCATCAAAGGTCCCTCTTTTTCATTACCCACCTGAGATTAAGCTGATGGCAGAAAAGGATATTCCTGAACTCACTGTATTCCCTTCGAGTGACTAAAAGCCTTCCTTTCTAACGAGCCTTCAGCTCTGTGCAGTGAACTCACTCAAGAACGTTCCTTCTACATTGAAATCAAGTTGGTTCCAAACTAGTCTCAAGGAACTTTGAGCTATTTCTTAGTTGATTTAGTGCTGAACAACATATCTAGCAAATATGCTTCCCTCGCTGCTACCAGAAATACAGTACATGGCACAGCACACACCGAGGGTAGCATCAAGCAAGTCAACAGTTAGTGGGAATCTCCTATCAGAACACAAGCATTTCATGGTAGCTGGTATTATTGAAGCTTTATATTACAGTAGCACCAAAAGCCCACAATCAGGTTGGGGCCCATTGTGCTAGGTGCTGCGCAACCCTAGAGCCCCAGTCATGCAGTGAGTGCTGCGCACATAGACACACAGAGCCCACCGAAAGCAGGCACATCGATCCTCCAGCATGTAGGTCATTGTAGGATCAGGGACTAGGGCAGTGTTTGCTTAATCAGGCGTGAAGGGGAATTGTCCAGGTTTAGGGATTCTTCTTGAATATTCAGAAGAAATGCCCTTGCCCCTCTTGGCGATGGTGGTGATGCCCACTGCTCTCAGCCCCTGCCACACCCTGGGCTCTAAGTGGTTTCCAGGGTAACCCATTGCAGAATGTCACACTGACAGGAAAATGGAGTTTGAATAATGAGGGACACATTATCATTGCCTCTGGACTTTCCCCCTCGATTTTCTAGATGAGCAAGATGTGCTCTAAGTGGGATTGTCTCCCACTTCCACCTGGGGCAAACATGTTTCCCTTAGATCTGGTGAGGGATTTTGTCACTGTTCTAGACAATTTGATCGAGAAGAGCAATGCTTCCACCCAAGCCCTCACACACGCTGCAGTCTCCTATCTTGTGCTACAAGACAGCCGTCCTCAGTTCTCTCTTCACCTAGATGGCCTTTGTTATTGCTTTAGGTTCAACACTCCAGGCAGATTAAAAACCCACTTCTCCTCAGGGAATAGGAGTCCAAACCAACAGCCCAGACTTTCTTCACCCAGTGTGTGGTACACAGGCTCTACAGCAGAGGGCTGTGCAGATTTCTACCCTGGATGCAGTGGGGCTCAGTAGAACTTCCACTCACCCGCTACATGAAGCAAATGCCCAGTCTGAACATCAGGCTTGCTATGTTGCCTTGCCTGATGCCACCTCTGTCATATCTTTCCCTTTCCAAGATCCTCCAAAGAAGCACTTCCTCTCCCCAAGTGCCTTCTGCTATCTGGTTCTTCAGAAAACCATGCAATAACAAGGACTATCCATAGCACCTCCCAGGAGTAAGGAATAAGAGCTGCATATATAAAGCCTGACTCCTTCTTAGGATGCATTTCTCCAGAGGTAGCAACTCTCATCAGCCCTTGGAATTACAAATCCCAGTATTCCTTTGATCTGGACTGAACCCCAAAGCCTATCTTAAAGAGTCCACATACTCTATTACACAGAGAATATTTTTCCACAGGTCAGGTCCTTTCAAAAGCCCCCAAAGTTCAAATGCAATAGTTCCTTGGTGTGCTGCTACCTGCCTATATGAAGTTACTGTAACTACTACTCACTAGGGAGTTACATGACCTGACTTCAGCATAAACCACTTTTTGACTATATTTGTTTTAATAGAATTTGATGCTGAACTCTTCCATTTGCAGCCTCTTCCTCCTAAGCATAGAATGGACCAGAACCATCACTAGGTGAGGAAGGAATTTTGCATTGAGGGCACATGCAGGTGAAATACATTATGCCACTGGTAAATTTTGGAGGTTAAGTTCTGACTGCAAGGAAATCCATTAGGAAAAGGCAGCACATCCTCTCCTAGGATGCTAACAGTGCTAACAGTGGACAGTGGACAGTGGGGTGGGAGGAGGTATTGTTTCATGATCTCTGTGTGTATATAATGTCTGCTGCAGTTTCCACGGTATGCATCTGATGAAGTGAGCTGTAGCTCATGAAAGCTTATGCTCAAATAAATTTGTTAGTCTCTAAGGTGCCACAAGTCCTCCTTTTCTTTTTGCGGATACAGACTAACATGGCTGCTACTCTGAAACCATTCTAAATACGGTATTTTCATTGATTCTGGCATGTTCCAGCCGCTCCCACCTGCAAAAAGATTTTTTTAAAATGCTACAGTATTTCCCCCCAAAAAATGGAGTGAAGGAAATCCCAGTCTCTCCATAGCTGGTGTTTTTCTTAAAGGCCCAGCTCCTGGAGTTATGTGAAGATCCCAGCTTTTATTTTAAACACCATCTCTGGTTCTCTGGTGTGTAGCAAAAAGCTTGAAAACATGGCCCTGTAAAGGCTCAAACAAAAGAAGGGAAAAGAACCCCGAATGCATTAGTTTTATAATCTCATGAGTTTGAAGCCAGTCTCATCATTTCTTGGGACCTGTTTTGAGATTTTTTTAAAAAAATTTTTTAACACTTGGTTGCCCAACCTTCCACCTTATCAGGACCTGATTTTCAAGGGCGGGTGCACACCTGTTTTGGAAGCCCCATTAGCCGTCTCAGTTTGCACCCCCAAAATCACTGGTTACTTTGGCCAACAGCGATGCTATTGCGAAAAAGGCTAATATCATTATGGAGAGTATTAATGGGAGTGTCATGTATAAGAAACGGTAGATAATTGGCCTGCTCTACTCAGCACTGCTTAGGCCTCAGTTGCCAAGAAGGCTAACGGCATATTGGGCTGCATTAGTAGGAGCATTGCCAGCAGATCGAGCGATGTGATTATTCCCCTCTATTCAGCACTGGTGAGGCCACATCTGGAGTATTGCGTCCAGTTTTGGGCCCCACACTACAGAAGGGATGTGGACAAATTGGAGAGAGGCCAGCGGAGGGCAATGAAAATGATCAGGTGGCAGGGGCACATGACTTATGAGGAGAGACTGAGGGAACTGGGCTTATTTGGTCTCCAGAAGAGAAGAGTGAGGGGGGGATTTGATAGTATCTTTCAATTACCTGGAGGGGGCTTTCAAAGGGGATGGAGCTCGGCTGTTCTCAGTGGTGGCAGATGACAGAACAAGGAGCAATGGTCTCAAGTTGCAGTGGGGAGTCTTGATTGGATATTAGGAAAAACTATTTCAGTAGGAAGGTGGTGAAGCACTGGAATGGGTTACCTAGGGAGGTGGTGGAATCTCCCTCTGTCAGGGTTCCTCCCCACTCTGAACACTGGGGTACAGATGTGGGGACCAGCATGAAAGACCCCCAAGCTTATTTCTACCAGCTTAGCTTAAAAACTTCCTCAAGGCACAAATCTCTGTTTGTCCTTGGACTGAGGCATGCTGCCACCACCAAGTGATTTTGACAAAGAATCAGGGAAAGGAGCACTTGGAGTTCCTATTCCCACAAAATATCCTCCCAAGCCTACACCTCCTTTCCTGGGGAGGCTTGAAAAATAAACAAGGTGATCACAAACCAGACCCTTGGGTTTGTAGGACATTAAAACCCAATCAGATTCTTAAAAAACAGAATTTTATTATAAAGAAAAAAAAAGTAAAAGAAGCACCTCTGTAAAATCAGGATGGAAGGTAACTTTACAGGACAATCAGATTCAAAACACAGAGGATTTCCCTCTAGGCAAAACTTAAAAGTTACAAAAAACTAGGGATAAACCTCCCTCTAGCACAGGGAAAATTCACAAGCTAAAACAAAAGATAAACTAACGTATTTCCTTGCTTTACTTACAGTTTTTGTAATCCAGATGCTTAGTTCAAGTAGGGCTTTGGGAGATGTATTTTCCCTGTCCTGATTCCTCACTAACCTGGAGAGAACCAACAAAGAGAACAAAGCAAAAACCTTCCCCCACAGATTTGAAAGTATCTTCTCCCCTTATTTGTCCTTTTGGTCAGGTGCCAACCAGGTTACCTGAGCTTCTTAACCCTTTACAGGTAAGGAGGGATTTTATGATACCCTTAGCTGTATGTTTATGACACCATCCTTAGAGGTTTTTAAGGCCTAGCTTGACAAAGCCCTGGCTGGGATGATCTAGTTGGGGTTGGTCCTGCTTTGAGCAGGGGGTTTTACTGGATGACCTCCTGAGGTCTCTGCCAACCCTAATCTTCTGTGATTCAGGTTAGATATTAGGAAAAACTTTCTAGCTATAAGAGTAGCTAAGATCGTTCCCGTCTATTCGACATTGGTGAGGCCTCATCTGGAGTACTGTGTCCAGTTTTGGGCCCCACACTACAAGAAGGATGTGGATAAATTGGAGAGAGTCCAGCGAAGGGCAACAAAAATGATTAGGGGTCTAGAACACATGACTTATGAGGAGAGGCTGAGGGAGCTGGGATTGTTTAGTCTGCAGAAGAGAAGAATGAGGGGGGATTTGATAGCTGCTTTCAACTACCTGAAAGGGGGTTCCAAAGAGGATGGCTCTAGACTGTTCTCAATGGTAGCAGATGACAGAACGAGGAGTAATGGTCTCAAGTTGCAGCGGGGGAGGTTTAGATTGGATATTAGGAAAAACTTTTTCACTAAGAGGGTGGTGAAACACTGGAATGCGTTACCTAGGGAGGTGGTAGAATCTCCTTCCTTAGAGGTTTTTAAGGTCAGGCTTGACAAAGCCCTGGCTGGGATAATTTAACTGGGAATTGGTCCTGCTTCGAGCAGGGGGTTGGACTAGATGACCTTCTGGGGTCCCTTCCAACCCTGATATTCTATGATTCTATGATTCTATGATTTGGAACAGGCTTCCAAGGGAGGTTGTGGAATCCCTGTCAGTGGAATCATAGAATCATAGAATATCAGAGTTGGAAGGGACCTCTGGAGGTCATCTAGTCCAACCCCCTGCCCAGAGCAGGACCAATCTCCAACTAAATCATCCCTGCCAGGGCTTTGTCAAGCCTGACCTTAAAAACTTCTAAGGAAGGGGATTCCACCACCTCCCTAGGTAACGCATTCCAGTGTTTCACCACCCTCCTAGTGAAAAAGTTTTTCCTAATAGCCAACCTAAACCTAATCTCCCCCACTGCAACTTGAGACCATTACTCCTTGTCCTGTCATCTGCTATCACTGAGAATAGTCTAGATCCATCCTCTTTGGATCCACCTTTCAGGTAGTTAAAAGCAGCTTTAAATCCCCCCTCATTCTTCTCTTCTGTAGACTAAACAATCCCAGTTCCCTCAGCCTCTCCTCATAAATCATGTGTTCCATGGAGATTTTAAAGAACAGGTTGGACAAACTCCTGGTTGGGATGATCTAAAATTTACTTTGTCCTGCCTCAGCTCGACTTGATGGGAGTTGGACTTGATGACTTCTTGAGGTCCCTTCCAGCCCAACATTGCTGTGATTCTGTGATAAAGTGTCACATATAGAAGATGCTGTTTTGCAAAACTGATGTGCCTGTAGTGAAGTATCAGTCTTTGGCAATCAGATGCAAACCCAAAGCCATATATTGTAAATGAAGGCATGGCTGATGGTTTCTGCTCCATTTCCACAGACAAAGGACACCTAAGCCCCTAGGAGGGCAGATGTTCCTTTGCTCGCCTGCACCCCTATGTCTCTTCAACACCTTTTTTATCCTGCAGCTAGTACCCTGTAAACTTGGAGAGCTCTGATTCCATGTTGTTGCATTTAAAGGACAGAAACCCATATGAAATTGGGCTATTTTGCTGCAGTCTGGAAAGCGAATTAGCAGAGAGGGAAACAGCATGAAAAAGTCGCCCTACAGAAAAAAAATCAGCAGGCTTCCAAACTGGGAAGGTCCCATAGGGGCTAAAATGCTAAGCATCCACCTTTTGTACAATGGCCCATATCCCAAGAGACAGGCTAGCGGCTGAGTCTGTCGGGTTGGCTGCAGATCAAACTGATGCTGCACATGCTTGGTTTAAACAATGACAGTGGGAAGGATTTAAACTCTGCTTGATGCTTTCTTTAATTTGCCCCGAGAGAAAAATTTTATTGTAGGTTTGCCTATTCTGATGAGCTTGTCATGTGACAAGGTCACTCCTGTCCATGGCTACGCAATAAGCCTTTGATTTTGCCATCTCAGCAGACTGACCCTGGCTGAACTGTTCCAGATCAGTCCAAAGGTACAAGCAGTTAATGGCAGAGGTAAGTGCACCCATCTGTGTATTTCAGTGGCATGACACTTGCTTTTATTGTACAATGCTTTACACTTCTGTCCATCTCTGCTTAATTTCACCCAAAGCTCAGAACCACATACATTCTAGCAGTGAGGTTTCAACCTTTTTCCTACTGTGATGCCCTATATTACAACAGAGAAAAGTTCTGAGATTGCACTCACATCAGGGACACTTGGGTGGAAAGACAGGGGGATAAAGCGGATGGGGCTTTGGGCCAGCATGGTAGATATTTACTGAAAAGTGCTTGTATCCCTCTGGACCAGCTACGATGGTGCAGCGGGGTGAGTTCCACACTTGGCTAATAAAGAATCCTTATGATATATATATATATGGGTGGAGAGAGAGAGAGACATGCACAAGGAAGACTCAGACTAATACAAGACATTGCCTAATTCAGATACCTGTTATTGAAATTATAATCCTTACCCTGTGCACTATCAGCTGTGAATTACATTGTGCTGCTGATATGGCGAACAAAGACCCGTTCATTTTGATCCAGTCCGTTCCTTATTTGTATCACCGTCAATGAAATAAGACAACATGGGAATGGCATGTCACTTTCCATTGGAATTTATTAAATAGGCAGGATTGAGTGAGTAATCTGATTAGCTAGCTAAACTACCAGCCTCAATTATAGATTAATTATGGGTATGCAGTTGACAGCTACTGTGTCAACATTTCTGTCAACGTAAGGGAGCCCACTGTAAAAGCCTCCTCTTTCTTCTGAGCCATGTTCTCTCATGTGCGCGTGCCATCTCATGTCATTTTTGAGCTCAGACTCTCTACTACAGTACAGATGTTTCTATTACAACTGTGCGTAAAGGCCTCAGGTAGGATACAGACCCCTGTAGGCCCTGTACAGAAGTACAGTAAGACAGTTCCTTCATTGAGGAGCTTACAGTCTAAAAGCACCAAATAGGAGTGGGAGGACAACTAGTGAAATGACATGCACAAAGGCACAGAGCAGGTCAGTGGCACAGCTAGGAATAGAACTAGTTAGTCTGCTCAGTTTCATGGCTGCTATTCAGTGGCCCTGCATGAAACTGACAAGATCATATCAGTTGCACTGAGCAGCTGGGGAGGATCCCATGGTCTGTTGCTCCAGGGAAGCCCTGCTGTATGAACTGCCCAGGTGAGCCCAGAGCTATCAAACTCCCAGCTGTCCTCAGGACAGGGATAGCCAGGAGAGGCTTCCATACTCCGGGTGCTGTGACAGGGAGGCTGGATCCCTGTAAGCCCTAGCTTAAACTGGGGCTCATTGGAGCTAGGATCCTGGCACCTAGACCCTGCTGCAAAGCCAGGACTTTCAGGCTCCCAGCTCCAAAGCAAGTAGAAGATGGAACCCTAGCTTAGCTTGCAGGGAGCCAGGCAGGTTTTCTGGAAGGGAGAGGTCTGGGAAGACCCTACCTGCCATTTGAGAAAACTGAACTGGTTTTGTGAAACATTTTGGGTTCAACAAATCAGCATATTTTGATGGAACTCTTGTCAGAAAAGTTTCCAACCACCTCTAAATAGAACCTAGGACTCCTACTTTTTATGTTGGGTTATTTTTTATATTTCTAACTACTCATTCCTGCAGTCCTCACTGCCACTCCACAGATGGAGGGATCAGGTAGGGTGACCAGATGTCCTGGTTTTATAGGGATGGTCCCGATACTCAGGGCTTTGTCTCTTATAGGTGCCTATTACCTCCCTCCCCCATCCTGATTTTTCACACTTGCTATCTGGTCACCTAGGACCAGGACACTAGAAGCCCAGGGAGGGGGTCTGCCCTCATTCTGTGCCATGCTGCCCTGCTCTGTCAAGGTGTCCTTTGCAGACTCACACAGCATGATTTCAAAGGCAAGGACCAGGATCTATCACTACCATGGAGCTTCTGCTCCTTCTCTCTTCCATTCCAGCTTCTATGGAGAAAGGGTACAAGGACTATAATGTTACTCCACCTCTTAGGAGGTAGTAGCAGACAGTGTCACTGTTGCTCTATGGAATATTCTGGGACACTAGACCCCCTTCCTGTTTTGTGCGTGGAAAGAATAGCCTAGAGGGCAAAAATTGTTTTTATTGTGTTTTAAATTGAACAAGAATTAGTAACGAGCACAACAGAAAGTGATGAGTGTCGCCGGCGAGTGAGCCACCCAACACATGGAGACGATATAATGATCCTTTAATAGCACCATTATGAGATGATACACCGCACATTGGAGACAGTTATGCTAGGTGCATGAGACAGCTCTCCAAATGAGCCCCAATATACAGCAATGCAATAGAATGCCCATTTCCACACATTTGTGTGCATACTTCAATGGACATTTGCCATTAAATGGAAAGTGGTCGGGGGAGGGGGTGCTGGGAGTCAATATGTTACAAAATGGCTTTTGCTGATGAAATAAAGTTAATTGCTGTCGAGTTCCTCCTTCATGTGCTGGTTCTTTGGCTTCTGGTCCTGTTGGACCTTCAATTTACTTTAAAAAAAAAGAAAAGAAAACAAATCATAGTTAAAGCATTCAGTGTCTCATCCTTAACAAAACCTAATCAGACACAGCTTAAGGAAGGAAACCGTGTATAAACCTGTATTCATATCAGCTACTAATTATTTTCTTTAGCATCAATATCAGTTCACACCCTGCATTGCCATCTCACATTTCTGGTGTTCAGTAAAGAGGGTCCATAATATTCCATGGCTATTGCTCACACAGGTATGTTGAAATGTCATTCCTACAAGGTCACTCTCCCCAGCAGAAGTTGGTCCAATAAAAGATACCACCTCACTCACCTTGTCTCTCTCATATGCCTACAAAGTAGTCCCTCAGACTTTTGCAAATAGTAAGACCATATAACTGGCTCCGTGGATGAGGGGAAAGCGGTGGACATGTTGTTCCTTGGCTTTAGCAAAGCTTTTGACATGGTCTCCCACAGTATTCTTGCCAGCAAGTTAAAGAAGTATGGGCTGGATGAATGGACTATAAGGTGGATAGAAAGTTGGCTAGATTGTCGGGCTCAACGGGTAGTGATCAATGGCTCGATGTCTAGTTGGCAGCCTATATCAAGTGGAGTGCCCCAAGGGTCGGTCCTGGGGCTGGTTTTGTTCAATATCTTCATAAATGATCTGGAGGATGGTGTGGATTGCACCCTCAGCAAGTTTGAGATGACACTAAACTGGGAGGAGAGGTAGATATGCTGGAGGGTAGGGATAGGATACAGAGGGCCCTAGACAAATTAGAGGATTGGGCCCAAAGAAATCTGATGAGGTTCAACAAGGACAGATGCAGAGTCCTGCACTGAGGACAGAAGAATCCCATGCACCGCTACAGACTAGGGACCGAATGGCTAGGCAGCAGTTCTGCAGAAAAGGACCTAGGGGTTACAGTGAACAAGAAGCTGGATATGAGTCAACAGTGTGCCCTTGTTGCCAAGAAGGCCAATGGCATTTTGGGATGTATAAGTAGGGGCATTGCCAGCAGATCGAGGGACGTGATCGTTCCCCTCTATTCAACATTGGTGAGGCCTCATCTGGAGTACAGTGTCCAGTTTTGGGCCCCACACTACAAGAAAGATGTGGAAAAATTGGAGAGAGAGTCCAGCTCTCACCAACAATAATGATTAGGGGACTGGAACACATGACTTATGAGGAGAGGCTGAGGGAACTGGGATTGTTTAGTCTGGGGAAGAGAAGAATGAGGGGGGATTTGATAGCTGCTTTCAACTATCTGAAAGGGGGTTCCAAAGAGGATGGATCTAGACTGTTCTAAGTGGTACCAGATAACAGAACAAGGAGTAATGGTCTCAAGTTGCAGTGGGGGAGGTTTAGGTTGGCTATTAGGAAAAACTTTTTCACTAGGAGGGTGGTGAAACACTGGAATGCGTTACCTAGGGAGGTGGTGGAATCTCCTTCCTTAGAAGTTTTTAAGGTCGGGCTTGACAAAGCCCTGGCTGGGATGATTTAGTTGGGGACTGGTCCTGCTTTGAGCAGGGGGTTGGACTAGATGACCTCCTGAGGACCCTTCCATCCCTGATATTCTATGATTCTATGTTTGGCTAACCCAGACAAAACTGAAGAGATCACAGTACAAAATGTACAAAGTGACCTAAAACAGCTTTAGAGAACTAAAATTAGCACTACAATGGACAGTCTAAAACAGAGGTGGGCAAACTACAGGCCGCAGGCCACAACCGGCCCGTGGGACCATTCTGCCCAGTCCTTGAGCTCCCGGCCAGGGAGGCTAGCTCCCGGCCCCTCCTCTGCTGTCCCCGCTACCCCGCAGTCATGCTGCTGTGCGGGCAGCGCAGCTGGCTCTGGCCGGGCAGTGGGGCTGCTAGTCCTGCTGCTCTGAGCTGCATGGTAAGGGGGCTGGGGGGGTTGGATAAGGGGAAGTGGGGTTCTGGGGGGCAGTCAGGGGACAGGGAGCAGGGGCAGGTTGGACGGGGCAAAGGTTCTGGGGAGTGTGGTCAGGGGACGGGGAATGGAGGGGGTCAGGTTGGATAGGCGTGGGAGTCCCAGGGGGCCTGTCAGGGGCAGGGGTGTGGATAGGAGTTGGGGCAGTCAAGGGACAGGGAGCAGGGGGGTTGGATGGGTTGGCGGTTCGGGGGGGGCGATCAGGGGATGGGGAACAGGGTGGGTTGGATAGGCGTGGGAGTCCCGGGGGGCCTGTCAGGGGCTGGGGTTTGGATAGGGGTTGGATCAGTCAGGAGACAGGAAGCGGGGGGGTGGATATGGGGTGGGGTCCCAGGGGAGGGCAGTTAGGGGTGGGGGGTCCCAGAAGAGGGTGGCCAGGGGGATTGGATGGGTTGGGAGTTCTGAGGGGGGCAGTCAGGGGGCAGGAAGTGGGAGGGGGCTGATAGGGGGTGGGGGCCAGGCTGTTTGGGGAGGCACAGCCTTCCCTACCCAGCCCTCCATACAGTTTCATGACCTTGATGTTGCCCTTGGGCCAAAAAGTTTGCCCACCCCCAGTCTAAAAGGAGGAGCCATTGCTCATCATAACATAGTGCCAGGTTTTATGGGAAATGCAGTTAAATCAAAGGTTCCCATGAGCCCTGTACTCTTGGGTTACATGTGTTTCTGGAAGAACACATGAGCATGTCTCCAGCATGCTCCGCCAGATTTTCATGGGGTAATCGTAGCCAGAAATCTCATTTCTAAGCATTTCCCTGCACACTACCATTCTATAAATTAGTGAAAACAACTGAGGCACAGACTTCTCCCAGGAAGAAAAGCCTAGATGAGCTGCAGTAAGCTACCAGCTAACAGCCACTCGCTGGCTTGTGTGAACAAGTTTGTGGCCTCAGCTCAGTTCCTCACTAATAGGTGTCCAGGTCAGAGAACTAGCACTGTAAGCAGCACTCAGTCTCAGAAGGACGGCAGGATCATGGACAAAGAGCTATTCTCTGGGCTAGGCATGGAACCCGGTGTGTAAATCCCCACCTATGTGAGGAAGTGGACATCATAGAATCATAGAATATCAGGGTTGGAAGGGACCCCAGAAGGTCATCTAGTCCAACCCCCTGCTCGAAGCACATCACCACTCCCTGGGCTATGTATTAGTTGTGGGGGTAAACACGGACTTAACCTTTGGTGCTTATGAAAGATGCCATCTTGACAGTACAGGAGAAAACTATAGGGCTTCCATCAGTCTGCCTTTGCCTGGGAATAAATCAACAACTTTGGATCAGGCCCCCCTAACTGCAGAGTCAAAAGGAGTCTTGCCTTTGGCTTCAATAGGCTTTGAACCAAGTTTGGAGTCTCCTGGGAGCAGTAGCAATTCCTAGACATCAACAAGAGCAAATACCTATAGACTCCGGGTCCAAGAGGGAAAGGCACACTCTGGAAAATCATAGTAGACAGTTTCCTCGACTGCTAAATGGCAGAGAAAGTGACAAGTCTTCAGAACAGCTGGAGTGGACTATTGTAGCCACTCTCCTATTTGTCAGGACACCTGGGCTTTGTTCTCCTGCAGAAAGCAGCCTGTGGCATTCTGATTTATAAGCAGGGTGGGGGTATCAGATACAGAGTGCAGAGATAGCAATAGCAGATTCTGCAGGGGAAGGGGCAACAGCTGCAGGGAACTAGGATCTTTGCCGCTGCCTGCCACCTTACCCAAGTTGCATAATGGTGAAATCAAGGGCCCTTGCTCTGGCTCTGTGCCAGGATGAACACTCACTCCGAGCTCATCAATTATGCAGCAGCTCCCAGCTTGCAGGGATTTTTTCTTTCCACCAAACAGAGATAAACCTCCTGCAGAGGATGAGGGGAGGTGGGGGGAAGTGAGTGACAACCCAGGGCTGGGCACTAAGTTCTGGAGAATGCAATGCTGTGCCTAAAGAGGTGGTCTCCTAATGAGTACACCAGGGATGATGTATTTTCCTCCCACACCCTGGAAACATGATGCATCCTACATTGGGACCGTCCTTTACCTAGAAGGACCAGGGCAGCTCTCAGATCCTCCCTGTATTTTTCATCCAGGATTCCTATTAGGTACGTACATACGATTAAGTCCAAGGTTAGCTAGGCTTTCATTGCTGGAAAATCCCAATATTCTATGCTGTCACACTCTTATCCATTCTGTTCGATCCCTCCTCAGCTTCTCAATTGCCTCTTGTATTCAGAGTCTACTATAATGTGAGTCAGATGCCCAGCTCCATTGCAGTCAATCGCAATTTATCCCAGCTGAAGATATAGCCTTGTCTAAGACTATATTTCAAAACCCCCATTACTTTGCATTGGACCGGATCTGCTTTGAGGAGACACTGCCCTGGTGTGATTAAGACAGAGAAAACACATTAGTAACAGTGATGACCCACAGGTTACTTGAAGTAGAATCAGGGGCTTGTTGCTTTGTTTGTTTGACCTCAAACTTCAGGGAAATACACCCAACCCTGGACATGAGAGGGATTCAGAAAATAAACCCAGCTGCAGATTTCATAGCTGACTTCAGCAAAGAGAGATTTCCAGAGGCACAAAGGGGAAGCAGGTGCTCCACAGCCCTTTGTGGCTTTGACAATCTCCTCCTAAAACTTCCAATCCACACACCTGACCTTTGGAACATCCAAAGCCTAGCCCTCAGCTGGGGGGGGGGGGGTCTCTGGCCTATATTTACCATTGGCAGCTTAACGTTTTCAGTTCATCCTAAGAAAGAAAGCAGGTAAGATTTTAAGAGTCATATGTTCCTCTCCATTTGCTTTATTTTCCTTTAAAAGGATGTTTTCCTGCTTATTTGTTTTTAGGTGTGGTTGGTTTTATTGGGGGCACGCGGGGGGGCATATACACTTTATACCTTAGGGAACACAAAATATTGGTGATATTACTGTTTTACCTGGATGACTTCTTGGGGGACTAAAGAACTGGTTTGGGAGACCTTGCACTCTTTAGATTAAAAGGAGAAGGGCCATGAATTTATTCAAAGAGAATCCCTCACCTCCCTCCCAAGTTTTATTAGAAGTTGGTTTAGAGAGATATTAAAAATGAACACAGATTTTTAGGCAGTCTGACAGACTCCATCCCCCTCTCAGTATCACTTCTTACAGTCTCTTGACCCTTCTGGGGTCATTTCACTAGCTTGCCAGCAAAACCAAAGAAAACCCAGTATTTCTGATGCAAGATCTGAGCAAAAGAAGTTTTTAAATAAATATTATACATAAAATTAACACACACACACACCCCCACCATAGGTCTATAGATGAAAGAGTTACAGTCATCCTTGGTGCCACTCTACTGAGCTCATTGGAATGAATTCACAATCTAACCACAGCCAATTATTTAATTTATTTTAATCTTTGTTTTAGAACATTGAGGGAGATCAAACCTTTTATTTACTCTTGATTTAGCTTTAGTTTTGTCATCTTGAGCCTCCTAATGGGAAAAAAGCCAGCTAGAAGAAAATAACTTGCATGCTGGAACAACACTGCAGCCTGACCATGGAAGTCGGAAGAAATTAGAAAGGTCAAAGATTACATAAAAAGGAAAAGCACTAATTAAAATGGTGTGTCAGCTTGACATGACTTGTGACTAGCATAAAAGAGGACAGACTTAGGGAAAGCATTATTTTTTAAATAGCATGATGAAATAAAACGAGCCCTGATCTAGCAGAGTACTGGGTTTTCTCTTTTTAATTTTGACCTCTCGTTTGAAAGAAAAAGTACTCTCCCCTATCGTGTAATTTTAAACAAGAATCTGGCTCAGGATCGAACAG
This sequence comes from Lepidochelys kempii, assembly GCF_965140285.1. Classification (NCBI taxonomy): domain Eukaryota; kingdom Metazoa; phylum Chordata; order Testudines; family Cheloniidae; genus Lepidochelys; species Lepidochelys kempii. The sequence goes on along the minus strand of NC_136390.1, from coordinate 71,900,062 downwards.
CTGCTTGGGGTTTGTCAGTGACTCACTGACATTAAACTTTGTCTAAAACTATCATTTTTCCAAACCGGAGAAGTTAGTTCAGCCTCCTCACATATGGTATGGTATCCTAGCTCTTTCTGCCCGGGCTGTGAGCAACGGTGCCAATCGTGCTGTGGTTACATGGTGAATAGGAACTGCACACAGGCCATCTCTTATCCTGTAGAAAGATTCTTCTGCTTAAAGAACAGCTTTCCTTTTCCTCAGCAGACTTTGTAAGTGTTTAAAATGCTAACCAGCTATCTTCATGGTGTGCACATTAATCTCATTTAAAGTCACTTTCCTTTAGATTAACTTCTCTGTCGCATGATATGGTGGGTGACATAGCAGCAGCAATTAGAACGACTCCCACGCAGCCTCTCAGAAGTAGGTTAGCAAAGACAGTTTGTGCAATGCAAGACTTACTGAAGCCAATGAATTGCTTGTGCCTTCACTATTATTTGCATTAATTAGACTCTAAATTACCCTTGCAGCCAGACTGCAGGTGGAGGAGTAATGAACAGCTGCTGCAGTTACATTGCTTCTTTGTTCTTTTAGATACTGTAATACAGAGGTAATGGTTTGTATGACAGTAGGGCCCTGAGGCTCCATTGTGATAGTCAAAGAGACTGCTCCAGAGACCTTAGACTCTAAATAAACATGACAGACACAGGGGAAGTGGATGTGCCCAAGGTCACAGAGCAAGTCTGTGGTGGAGCTGTGAACAGAGGAGAAGCCAACAGAGGGAGTTTGCCTGGGAACGGTCCGAGAGGAGCTACGGTGAGTGCTGCATTAGGGGGACTGTGTTCTGAGCTGGTGGGGTGAATATCTGAGTGTCTATCTGCTGTGACCATTTGTTGGACTCGAGCTACTTTGACCCTGTGGTTCTTTGTTTGAAAAGTGTGAATTGGGAGTGCTTTGTTTCAGATGGGCCTTGAGTGGTTGATTGGAGGGAAGGCTTTGAGCTGGGGCAACTGCTTCGAACCAGCAGCCTTATAAAAAAGCAGCCAGTTGCAAACCGAGTGAGTGGCCAACAGAGGAGAAGCCAACAGAGGGAGTTTGCCTGGGGTTGGGAGAGTTCCCATAGAGTTTTAGCCTTTCAGGCTTCTATTAGCAGTAAATACAACATCTGAAGAGGCTCTTAGGAGGAAGACAATATGGATAGTGAGTCTGTTGTGACCTGCACAGGATGTGCCATGTTTGTCTTTCTCCCAGAGGATAGAAGCGACTTCATCTGTACAAAGTGAAAGCTGGTCTCCATATCAGAAGAGAAGGTTAAAGGACTAGAGACCCAAGTATCAACCCTGCGTTGCATCAGAGAAAATGAAGATTTTCTGGATAGAAATCAGTGTTTGGTACTGCAGCACAGCATGCTGAAGAATCTGAGTGGGCAGTGCAGAATGGGAAGAAAATTGGCAGCATGTGACCTCCAGAAGAAGAAAGAGGAGAACCCATGTATCCCCAATGCAGATAGAGGTAAGAAAGCATTTTCAGGCTTTCTGCACAGGTACTATGGCAGAGAATGATTTGGAAGAGTCATCTGAGGGACGGGATCAGAAGGAGACCCCATCAACCGGAAGGCATGGGATGCATTGTTCTAGGGCTCAAGAAGAGGAGATGGGTGGTGGTGGTCAGGAACTCCCTCCTAAGGGGGATGGAGTCATCCATCTGCTGTCCAGACCAGGAAACTCGAGAAGTGTGCTGCTTGCCTGGAGCTAGAATTCAGGATGTGACGGAGTGTCTGCCGAGACTGATCAAGCCCTCAGACCACTCCCCTTCCTACTTCTCCATGTGGGCACCAATGATACTGCCAAGAATGACCTTGAGCAGGTCACTGCAGACTACATGGCTCTGGGAAAAGGATAAAGAAGTTTGAGGTGCATGTCATGTTCTCATCCATCTTCCCTGTTGAAGGAAAAGGCCAGGTAGGACCATTGAATTGTGTAGGTAAATGTGTGGTTACGCAGATGGTGTCGGAGAGGGGGCTTTGGTTTATTGGGCCATGGGATGTTGTTCCAGGAAGAAGGACTACTAGGAAGAGATGGGATCCACTTAATGAAGAGAGGGAAGAGCATTTTCGCAGGCAGGCTTGCTAACCTAGCGAGGAGGGCTATAAACTAAGTTCACCGGGAGATGGAGGCCTAAGCCTTGAGGTAAGTGGGAAAGTGGGACACTGGGAGGAAACACAAGGAGGAGGATGCAACAGGGAAGGCCTCCTGATTCATACTGAGAAAGTAGGGCAATCGGCTAGTTATCTTAGGTACCTGTACACGAATGCAAGAAGCCTGGGAAACAACCAGGAAAAATTGAAAGTCCTGGCACAGTCAAGGAACTATGATGTGACTGGAATAACAGAGATTTGGTGGGGTACCTCACATGACTGAAGCACTGTCATGGATGGGTATAAACTGTTCAGGAAGGACAGGTGGGGGAGAAAAGGTGGAGGAGTTGCACTGTATGTAAGAGAGCGGTATGATTGCTCAGAGCACCAGTATGAAACTGGAGAAAAGCCTGTTGAGAATCTTTGGGTTAAGTTTAGAGGCAGGAGCAAGAAGGGTGGGCGTCTGCTATAAACCACCAGACCAGGAGGATGAGGTAGATGAGGCTTTCTTTGGACAACTAACAGAAGTTTCCAGATCACAGGCCCTGGTTCTCATGGGGAACTTCAAATCACCCTGACATCTGCTGGAAGAGCAATACAGCAGTGTACAGACAATCCAGGAAGTTTTTGGAGAGTGTTGGGGACAACTTCCTAGTGCAAGTGCTGGAGGAAGAACTAGGGGCCATGCTCCTCTTAACCTGATGGTCACAAACAGGGAAGAATTGGTAGGGGAAGTAGAAGTGGGTAGGCAGGGTCCTGGGCAGCAGTGACCATGAGATGGTCGAGTTCAGGATCCTGACAAAAGTAAGAAAGGAAAGCAGCAGAATATGGACCATGGTCATCAGAAAAAGCAGACTTTGACTTCCTTCATGAACTGATGGGCAGGATCCCCTGAGAGGCTAATATGAGGGGGAAAGGAGTCCAGGAGAGCTGGCTGTATTTTAAAGAAACCTTATTGAGGATGCAGGAACAAACCATCCCAATGTGCAGAAAGAATAGCAAATATGGCAGGCGACCAGCTAGGCTTAACAGAGAAATCTTTGGGGAGCTTAAACACAAAAAGGAAGCTTACAAGAAGTGGAAACTTGGACAGATGACTAGGGAAGAGTATAAAAATATAGCTTGAGCATGCAGGGGTGTAATCAGGAAGGCCAAAGCACAATTGGAGTTGCAGCTAGCAAAGGATTTGAAGGGTAACAAGAAGGGTTTCTACGGGTATGTTAGCAACAAGAAAGTGGTCAGGGAAAGTGTGGGACCCTTACAGAATGAGGAAGGCAACCTAGTGGCAGATGATGTGGAGAAAGCTGAAGTACTCAATGCTTCTTTTGCCTCTGTCTTCACAGAGAAGGTCAGCTCCCAGACTGCTGCACTGGGCAGCACAGTATGGGGAGGAGGTGAGCAGCCCTCAGTGGTGAAAGAACAGATTAAGGACTATTTAGAAAAGCTGGACATACACAAGTCCATGGGGCCGAATGCACTGCATCCAAGGGTGCTAAGGGATTTGGCTGATGTGTTTGCAGAGCCCATTGGCCATTATCTTTGAAAACTTGTGGCGATCGGGGGAGGTCCCAGATTGGAAAGGGGGAAATATAGCGTGAATCTTTAAAAAATGGAAGGAGAACCCAGGGAACTACAGACTGGTCAAACTCACCTCAGTCCCTTGAGAAATCACGGAGCAGGTCCTCAAGGAATCCATTTGGAAGCACTTAGAGGAGAGGAAAGGGATCAGGAACAGTCAGCATGGATTCACCAAGGGCAAGTCATGCCTGACCAACCTGCTTGCCTTCTAGGACGAGATAACTGGCTCTATGGATATGGGGAAAACGGTGGACATGCTATACCTAAACTTTAGCAAAGCTTGTGATACGGTCTCCCACAGTATTCTTGCCAGCAAGTTAAAGAAGTATGGGCTGGATGAATGGACTATGAGGTGGATAGAAAGCTGGCTAGATCGTTGGGCTCAATGGGTAGTGATCAACGGTTCAATGTCTAGTTGGCAGCCGATATCAAGTGGAGTTCCCCGGGGGTCAGTCCTGGGCCCAGTTGTGTTCAACATCTTCATTAAGGATCTGGATGATGGGATGGATTGCATCTTCAGCAAGTTCGCAGATGACACTAAGCTGTGGGGAGAGGTGGATATGCTGGAGGGTAGGGATAGGGTCCAGAGTGACCTAGACACGTTGGAGGGTTGGGCCAAAAGAAATCTGATGAGGTTCAAGAAGGACAAGTGCAGAGTGTTGCACTTAGGACAGAAGAATCCCATGCACTGCTACAGCCTGGGGATCAACGGGCTAAGCGACAGTTCTGCAGAAAAGAACCTGAGGATTACGGTGGATGAGAAGCTGGATACGAGTCAGCAGTGTGCCCCTGTTGCCAAGAAGGCTAACGGCATAATGGGCTGCATTAGGAGGAGCTCTGCCAGCAGATCGAGGGACATGATCGTTCCCCTCTATTCGGCACTGGTGAGCCCACATCTGGAGTACTGTGTCCAGTTTTAGTCCCCCCACTACAGAAGGGATATGGACAAATTGGAGAGAGTGCAGCAGAGGGCAACACAAATGATTAGGGAGCTGGGGCACATGACTTATTAGGAGAGGCTGAGGGAACTGGGCTTATTTAGTCTGCAGAAGAGAAGAGTGAGGGGAGATTTGATAGCAGCCTTCAACTACCTGAAGGGAGGTTCCAAAGAGGAGGGAGCGAGGCTGTTCTCAGCGGTGGCAGATGACAGAACAAGGAGCAATGGTCTCACGTTGCAGTGAGGGAGGTCTAGGTTGAATATTAGGAAACACTATTTCAGTAGGAGGGTGCTGAAGCACTGGAATGGGTTCCCTAGGGAGGTGGTGGAATCTCCATCTGTAGAGGTTTTTAAGGCCCGGCTTGACAAAGCTCTGGCTGGGATGACTTCACTGGGGTTGGTCCTGCTTTGAGCAGGGGCTTGGACTAGATGACCTCCTGAGGTCCCTTCCAACCCTAATCTTCTATGATTCTATGGTTTCCATTCCAGTGCTCAAGCCACTAGACCACTCTTTTCCCCCACCACCCTGCAGCTCTAGATTAAGCTTTACATTAATCATTATTCCTACAACAGTCTGAATGGCTGCCAAGTTGTACCTGTGTGTGTATTTGAATCAAATATGGCTACACAGCAGGAACACAGTCAGGACTCACCAAGAGATTTATAACATTTCAAGATGTGCCCTCACATCAGACACCTCAACAAGGGCATGATCCGGAGTCAAAGTCAATTGGAAAGGCCCTAACTACACATGATGTGCTTTATTGCTGACAGAAATTTCCTCTGTATCAACCAGGACAGGTCGAGAAAAGTGGTAGAGATGAAAGAGTGTAGGCCTGTGAACACCAGAGTTCATTCTAGGCTACTGAATCAAGGATTTATTTGTGGGGACGGTTTTTGGGATGTGGAATGGGATTAAACCCATAAATATATCACAGTCTCCCCAAAAGCTATCTGATGGCAGTAACCTCCAGTCACTACCTGTCCATGGAGCTATCCAGTCCTGAATGCCTGCCAGGCTCACAGAATATGAGGGGGGACGAGAGAGGGGGGCGGTTAAAGAGACTGCCAAATTATTACATTTGGATGAGAGAGCAGATTGGATGGGCTACAAACTCCATCTTTTCAAACAGTTTCTGTGCTTGTTGTGACATGTCAGTTTAGTGTTCATTAGTTATTAGTTCATTTCCACGGTGACTACACAGCACATTATACAAAAGTGTTCCCTTAATTTGGCCATTGCATTGTAGAACTGCGAGCATTTCTTTTTACCTGAGTAACACAGTGCTACTGCTGTTTCCATTCTTGCTTGTCTCATTGGCATTGCCACCAGTAAAATCTGTATGACAAGCAACAGCAAGTCTCGGAGCTTGGGTCCACAGACTGGGGCTCACACTATAGTGCTAAAAACAGTTGCAGATGTTCAAGCTCAGGCAGCAGCTCAGACCCCAGAGAGGGCTTCAGAGCCTGAGCCCAATCATCTACACAGCTATGTTCAGTGCCATAGCATGAGCTCAAGTCTGTAGCCCCTGGCTCTGTGCCTCATTGCCGTGAGCTACTGCTTGTTGTGTAAACATACACTAAATTCCCAGGACAGGCTGGCTTCCAGCACACTAGTAGCCAAGTCACAGTTTATGGATTCCTATATTCTCAGGAGGTCATTTATTCTAAGCAATCAGATTCCGAAGTTCCAGGATATACCTTGATAGAAGGCACATTCAAGAAAGTGTATTTACCTGAGTGGGGTTATTCCAATGCATAGGAGTTTGTTTTACTGGATTTGCGCTGAGCTTTATAGCTCTGGCGTCTTCTCCCTGCAGAGAAGGCCTCAGGAGCAAGTTTAGCTTTTGGAAAAGAATATGAAATGTTAGTGGGTCCCTTCAGCATTCTCATGAACGGTTTGAACAGGACATTCTCCCAAAGCATCGGAGTAAGGGTTAGGACAGTCAGGGTCCAACCCCATACTGAAAAAGCACATACTGACTTCTGATGAGGTGAACATCATGATGTACAGACTTGAGGTAAATACTGAATGAGGCCAAGCAGAAGTCGGGATTTCCTTTATGGGAAAATCATGATGTTCACCAACATGAGCCATCGGTCTATGCTGGGGTATATATGTTCTGAACATAGCCATGAGTATGCGTAATCTCTCCATGGTGGCTCTGAATTGCTGGAGCATCACTGTATTTCCATTTTACACTGATGTTCCAAAAAGAGTATCAGCTCCCAGCTGTGGAGCGGGGATCCAAACTTTGAAGATGATGAGGAAGAACTGTTACCACCTCAAAAGGTCTCCATCAAGGAAATCTGGGACAAGCATCCCATTTTGTCATGGGGCTGCTTTGAGCCAAAGGGCTGTGTTCTGTTCAAGATTAAATCTTGTGCAACTAAAGAATTTCAGCCCTCTACTAAACATTCTCTCTTCTAAGGACTGACTTTACTGACACACGTATTTAAACATGGAGCTGGAATCTGGCCCTTTATACAGCACAACTATTCCCTGAACACAGAAGAGCAACAAAAGCCTGCTGTAAGCCACAGCCTGCCACTGCCTGATCTGCCTCCTGCAGTCTAGAGCCCCATCTTCCTAAAAATAGAGATCTCTGCAGCTGCATCCAAAGCCTTATGAAACAATGACAGCTGCTGTATATGAACTTGTGTCAAGGTTCTTTCCCCACTCTGAACTCTAGGGTACAGATGTGGGGAACTGCGTGTTAAAGAACAGGGAAAGAGCCCACTTGGAGACATCTTCCCCCCAAAATATCCCCCAAGCCCTACACCCCCTTTCCTGGGGAAGGCTTGATAAAAATCCTCACCAATTTGCATAGGTGAACACCGACCCAAACTCTTGAATTTTAAGAACAATGAAAAAGCAATCAGGTTCTTAAAAGAAGAATTTTAATTAAGGAAAAAGTAAAAAGAATCACGTCTGTAAAATCAGGATAGTAAATACCTTACAGGGTAATCAGATTCAAAACATAGCGAATCCCTCTAGTCAAAACCTTAAGTTACAAAAAGACACAAAAACAGGAATATCCATTCCATTCAGCACAGCTATTTTACCAGCCATTTAACAAAAGGAAATCTAATGCATTTCTAGCTAGATTACTTACTAACTTAACAGAAGTTCTGAAGAGCATTCCTGACCTGGTCCCGGCAAAAGCATCACACACACAGACAGACCCTTTGTCTCTCCCCCACCCCAGCTTTGAAAGTATCTTGTCTCCTCATTGGTCATTTTGGTCAGGTGCCAGCGAGGTTATCTTAGCTTCTTAACCCTTTACAGGTGAAAGGGTTTTGCCTCTGGCCAGGAGGGATTTTATAGTTCTGTATACAGAAAGGTGGTTACCCTTCCCTTTATATTTATGACAACTTGTATGGCTATGAAGGGTGGGGTGGGAGGTATGGAGTCCTTTCCTAATCCCCCACTATACACACTTTTGCAAGGAACAGCTAGAGTCCCTGCTTGAACCCTGAGCACAAAGGAAGAGTTTCCATGATGCCAAGAGCACTAATTAGATGTTCAAATGGAGCAGTGGGGATGTGCTAATGGCCCGGCCCTCTCTGCATAGGCTCTTGGACAAGCAGCAGAGCTGGGAGCACATGTCTCTCTTGCCAGGTGCAGCTGCTGTTCCAATGCACCTAGAGGTTCTGCCTCAACATATCCTCCACATGCAGCATGCCTCCAGCTGTGGTGCTGATTGCCTCCTGCACTAGCTCTAGCATTGGCAGGAAGAGCTACAGGATAGGTCTGTGGGACATCCTGGGCCAGGTCAATGGTCCCTCCAGCCCAGTAGCCTGTCTCTGACAGTGGCCAGTGCCAGGTGCTTCAGAGGGAATGAACAGAACAGGACAATTATCAGCTGATCCATCCCCTGTCGTCCAGTCACAGCTTCTGGCAGTCTGAGGTTTAGGGACACCCAGGGCATGGGGTTGCTTCCCTGACTATCTTGGATAATAGCCATTGATGACCTATCCTCCATGAACTTATCTAATTCTATTTTGAACCCATTTATATTTTTGGCTGTCACAGGTTTGACTGTGTGTTGTGTGAGGAAGTATTTTCTTTTGTTTGTTTTAGCCTGCTGCCTGTTAATGTCATTAGGTGACCCCTAGTTCTTGTGTTATGTGACCGGGTAAATAACACATCTCTCTTCACTTTCTCTACACCAGTCAAGACTTCATAGACCTCTATCATAACCCCCCTTAGTCGTCTCTTTTCTAAGCTGAACAGTGCCAGTCTTTTTAATGTCTCCTCATATGGAGAGATCTATACACCATGCTATTAAACATTGGCCTAGCAATGTTTTGGGCAAAGAGTAAATTCACCCAAAAATGCTATTCATGAATTCAGCTCAAATTGGGCAAATAGTTTCAGCCCAAAACCAATTTTGAAAATGTTAAATCGACATTCTATTCCAGAATTGTCAAGCTGAATCAACATTCAAACTGTGTCATTCGACCAGAAGGAAGTTTTCTGTTGTTTTTATTTTGTCAAGAAAACCCTGAAAAAAATTCAGCTTCAGTTTGAAAGCAAGCTTTCCCGCCCCAACCCGTTCAGCCAATGAACCAAAAAAAAAAAAAAATCCATTCCTTGCTCAATTCCAGGGTAACGGAAGACCTGCCCAGGGGAAGCTTGGAAAAAGATTGTGCTGGTGGGCACAGGAAGAATGCAAGTGTCACCACTGCTTGAGATTGCAGACTGCTCCTCTCATAAATATAAAGGGAAGGGTCACCACCTTTCTGTATACAGTGCTATAAAATCCCTCCTGGCCAGAGACAAAGTCCTTTCACCTGTAAAGGGTTCAGAAGCTAAGATAACCTCACTGGCACCTGACCCAAAATGACCAATGAGGAGACAAGTTACTTTCAAAGCTGGAGGGGGGGGGCAACAAAGGCTCTGTCTGTGTGTTGCTTTTGCCAGGACCAGAGCAGGAATGCAGGTCAGAACTCCTGTAAAGCGTTAGTAAGCAATCTAGTTAGATATGCATTAGATTCTGTTTTGTTTAAATGGCTGATAAAATAAGCTGTGCTGAATGGAATGTACATTCCTGTTTTTGTGTCTTTTTGTAACTTAAGGTTTTGCCTAGAGGAATTCTCTATGTTTTGAATCTAATTACCCTGTAAGGTATTTACCGTCCTGATTTTACAGAGGTGATTCTTTTACTTTTTCTTTAATTAATATTCTTCTTTTAAGAACCTGATTGCTTTTTCATTGTTTTTAAGATTCAAGGGTTTGGGTCTGTGTTCACCTATGCAAATTGGTGAGGATTTTTATCAAGCCTTCGCCAGGAAAGGGGGTGTAGTGCTTGGGGGGATATTTTGGAGGGGAGACGTTTCCAAGTGGGCACTTCCCCTGTTCTTTGTGTAACACTTTGGTGGTGGCAGCTTTTAACCTAAGCTGGTAAGAATAAGCTTCGGCCGTCTTTCATTCAGGTCCCCACATTTGTACCCTAGAGTTCAGAGTGGGGAAGGAACCTTGACAGCTCTCCTCTCCACGCTCTCAGAATTACATGTCCTCCCATTCCTGTGAAAACTAGTGATAGTCTGGTCCTTCGCCTGGTTGCATCGCTATCATTCCACATTGGCCACTCCCTCAAGTTATGCTTCCCTGTCTCACCCTCACCTTGGATCAGTAAGTCAGGGTTTTTTTACCCCATTCCAATCAGAGCATTCACCCAAGCCTCACTACCTCAAGAATATATCGAGAATTCAAAGCACCTACGCTAAGGTTAGGGTGGCTATATGGTAGTTGAGAGGGTAAGAGAAACCATGATTTGAGGACTTCAATAGCTCAGACATAGGTGAGAGGTTTATTACAGGAGAGGGTGGGTGAGATTCTGTGGCCTGCATTGTGCAGGAGGTTAGACTAAATGATCATAATGGTCCCTTCTGACCTTAATATCTATGAAAATCTTGTCTGTTAGGCTGCCAACGATATGCATCAAAGCTCTGAGTGACAAAGAGTCAATCACCCAGATTACTTACCTTCATTGCGACTGTCACCCCTTCTATCTGGGGCCATCATTTCCATGAACATCATCTAAAAATAAAGAAATCTTTCAAAGGCATATATACCAAGCTGTCAGAGTAAGCCACAGTCAAAGGCAGCCTTTTGGATTTGCAATGATTTTATCTTTTTTAAAGTTACTCTGTTTGGGAAAAACACCACTGAACCAGCCTAGGGAAATATAAGTACCAGAAAGGGGACAGCCAGTCCAAGAGGAAACTGGCTTGCTAGCCCTGACTGGCATGCAGGGAAATCACCTTTAAAATAGGACCCTGGAAATAGATGCTCCCCCCGCTCCCCAAATCAAGAGGAGCTTTTCAAAGGTATCCCCTTGTTAATTAGAGCCTCTGAAACGAATGAGATTAGGGACTTTGGCTTGGAGCCTTTGGGGTTTTCTAGAAGCCTTTAGTGTTTATACCAAAGTCACTCTGTCCCTGCCTGCCAGTAGCATCACATGGCCACGAGCCTGATCTTGCCCCCCTGAAGTCAATGGGAATTTTGTTGGAAGATGACTGGTCCCCAGGCCATTTATGGTAACAAACGTATGACCATAGAAATTCTCCGTTCCAGCAAGCCAGCTTCTCTGATGCTCTGCGACACTTCCAATCAACCCCACCCACAAGCAAGCAGGAATTCTCCCCTCTCGTGTTGCTGCAGAGACAAGTGCTTTGTGGTTCTAACTGAATTCACTGGTGCCAGGACTGGCCCTTCAGTCAATCCATGGCAAGGCTGCCTCAGCCTTGTTTGTCTAAGCTAGCTTTTGTACTGTGACAGGGAAGGGAAGGGCGGATGTGCCCCCTCATCCCACTCCCAACACCTAATCACAACATGCCGGGCTGGGAACTCCTGATCTAAACCATAACCTCCAAAGGCAGATTTACAGGGCACCTTTTGCAGAAAGAAACTTATTTCCTTTTTCTGTGGCATCACTTCCCTTTGGCTTTTATGCTCCATAAATACTATAGCAACTGTTTCCTGACAGAAATAATGGCAGCAATCAGCAATTTTAAATGACTGTTAAAGAGTATTCACCAAAATGACTCTACTCCAAAAAGTGAGTATTTCCACTGAAACCCCACTGTAGGAGTCATGTTAGTCAGGAAACAGAATCAATGCTCCAAATATACCCACATAGCTTGAATTTTAAACACTCAAACTGCACTGCTTCCGTGCTACAGATCATGAATTCCTAGAAAGTATTCTCTGAACGGTTTGGAATAGGGACTAAACACAAGAAAGTCACAAGCTACTCTGACAAATCAAAGATGCTGAAGTTTGAATCTTGCTACAAGTTATTCATTGAGCTCTAGCATTTAACCAATGGCACAAGTTGTCCCCATACTCTGGCACTATAAGCTTTTGCCTGAAATGAAAACTTCATTTCTGAACATAATTATTGGGCACAACCTTAAACACCATGGCAATTAACAAGAAACAGAGTGGTGCAAAATGTTCAAACACCAAATGTAACAAAATCAGGTACAAAATCAGAAAAGCAAGTTGCAGAATGAGTTATACCCGGAAAGGGACATAAAAGATAATAAGGGCTTGTCTACACTTAAAGTGCTGCAGCAGCACAGCTAGGAAATCTCCCGTCAACCTAACTCTGTCTACACTGGGGATTAGATCATTTTAACTGCATCACTACGGGGTGTGGATTTTTCACATCCTTGAGCCACGTAATTGTACCAACTTAATATCCTCGTCTAGACCAGCCCTAAGAAAAGGTTCTATAAATACACAGGAACAAGAGAAAGACAAAGGAGAATGTAGGTCTGCTACTAAGTGGGCAAGGACAGCAAATAATAGAGGACATCAAGAGGCCTTAGGTGTTACATGCCTATTTTGCTTCAGTCTTCACTAAAAAGGCTTAATTGTGACCAGATGCTTAACAATTAATATTAACAAGATGGAAGGAACACAAGCCAGAATAGGGAAAGAACAGGTTACAGAATATTTAGGTAAATTAGATTTTTTTCCAGTCAGCACAGCCTGACACAATCCACTGTAAGGTACTTCTGGAACTAGCTAATGCAATCTGAACCATTAGTGATTATCTTTGTGAATTCACAAAGGATGGGTGAGATCCCAGAGAACTGGAGAGGAGCAAACATAGTACCGATCTTTAAAAGGGGGAATAAAGATGATCCAATCAGCCTGACTTTGATACCTGGAAGGTTATTTGAACAAAGATTAATTTAACAATCAATTTGTGAGCACCTAGGGGCTGATAGAGTACTAAGGAATAGCCATCATGAATTTGTCAAGAACAAATCATGCCAACCTAATTTCCTTTGGCCTAGTAGATGGCCAGGAAGCAGTAGACATGATATATCTTGATTTTAATAAAGCTTTTGACAAAGTCCCACATGACATTCTCATAAACAAGCAGGGATAGCGTGGCCTAGATGAAATTACTGCCAGGTGGGTGCCACAACTGGTTGAAGAACAGAACTTAAAGAGTAGTTATCTATGGTTCACTGTCAAACTGGGAGGATGCCTCAAGTGGAGTCTCACAGAGGTCCATCCTAGGTCTAGTACTGTTCAATATTTTTATTAAAGACTAGGATAATGGAGTGGAGAGTATCTTATAACATTTGTGGGGGACACAAACCTGTAAGGGGTTGTGAGCACATTGGAGGACAGGATTAGAATTCAAAATGACCTAGACAAATTGGAGAATTGATCTGAAATCAACAGGATGAAATTCAATAAAGACTAGTGCAAAGTACTACATTGGGGGGGGGGGAATCAAATGTACAACTACAGAATGGGGAATGACTGGGTAGGTGGTTGTACTACTGAAAATGATCTGGGGGTTATAGTGGGTCACAAATTGCATATGAGTCAGTATGATGCAGTCGCCGAAAAAGCTAATTTTCTAGGGTGTATTAACAGGAGTGCTGTAAGACACAGGAGGTAACGGTGCTGCTCTATTCAGCACTGGTGAGGCCTCAGCTGGAGTGTTGTGTCCAGTTTTGGGCACCACAATTTAGAAAAGATGTGGAGAAAATGGAGAGAGTCCAAAAAACAACAAAAGTGATAAGAGGTTTGGAAAACCTGGCCTATGAGTAGGCTTGGCAGAGTTTGAAATTAAAAAAACTATGGATAATCTGAATGTTTATTTTTAAGCATTTTTTCTATTTTTATTTTTTAAAATTTTCACAGTTCCGGGAAATTATGGGGGAATCAGACTATACCTGGTTAAAGACAGTAGACAGATATAAGAAGTTAAAGTTTTGCAATAGTTTAAACACAAATCGCCAATATCTCATGTCAAAATATACATCTAAGAAATTCTGAAGCAGCATTTTTCTTACTTTGCCTATCTGTACATTTTGATTATTATTGATGGAAATATTTTTTTGTCGGTTTGTGTGTAGCCAATGAAATTGACATTTACCAACAAAAATCGAATCCTTCCAAGTCTACCTATGAAGAAAGGTTAAAAAAACTGGTCATGTTTAGTACTGAGAAAGAGAGACGGGGGTGGGGAGTGGAGGACCTGAGAATAGCCTTCAAATATGCTAAGGGCTGTTATAAAGAAGATGGTGACCAATTGCTTTCTGTCTTCACTGAAGGTAGGACAAGATATAATGAGTTTAATCTGCAGCAAGGAAGATTTCTATTAGATTTTAGGAAAATTTTAGGGATGGACTAGATGACCTCTCAAGGTCCCTTCCACCCATACATTTCGATGATTCTATGACGCCATCCAGAACTCAGCTGCTTCCGTGCTTTGTTACAATCTGGAAATGCAGGAATATGTTTGTCCATCAGTGGGAAAACTGACACCCAGGTGAACCTGGTTTTGCATCAAAGTCTTTCAAAATGTGCATATTTGCATGGTTTTGAAACAGAGCCAGGTGGAGCTCAGCTATTTTGATCAACCTTTACCCAAATCCAGGAATCGAGTGAAGCGGATCAAAACCAAAGAAGAATGTGGAACAGTTCCCAAAGTGAAAGTGCTTTAGTTATAATATGAAGTGCTTGGACTAGTGATGACATGATCACCAAAACAGAAGTGTAGGTGAATAAATTATATTTGTTTCTGACTATTAGAGCTGCATATCTGCATCTTTATGATCATGCAAACAAATACTATGCTGGACAATGTAAAATTAGTGTCAAAGTCTGCAACTCAAGTTCTACCAAGGTATCCATCAGGGAAGATCAAAGATCCCAGCTGATCTGGGGTGATGCCTGAGACAAAATAGCCAAGTTCCAGACCAGGAGAGGGGAACAGAACACTGTTGGGAGAGGCAGTTCTTGTTCTTTGTTGGCGGTGTGCTGAAGGGCTGTTTCCCCCCCTAAAGCGATCACCACATTTGTCTCAGTCATTCACTGTTTCAGTGGAGCAATCTATGAAGTCAGGGTGTCTTCTGATATGCATATGCAACTCCTATTCAGGTTAATGGAAGCCAAGCCTATGTGCACCAGAGGCAGAATTTTCCTTAAGACAAAGCTGCATGGCAAAAGCAAATTTTCTGCTTGCTTACCTCCTCACTGCTTGAGGATTCTGAGCTGGACCCATCCTGGCTGCAGTAAACTGTCAAGTTCTGTATCTGCTCTTCAGAGACCCACACTGTACTTCTGCAGAAGGCCGTTTGCTGTAATAGATCAAAATAGAGTTCACCCATTCAGGTATGGAGGCTATGGCATAAGCCTACTGGCACTGCCCGGAGAACAAGTTTCAATCACAAGTCATCAGCCTTTTGATAGCCAGCTACCAAAAGCAGGGACCTGAGAGAGCACACTTTTCACAACCATGGATTAGCCTTTGGTTCTGGTCTTCCAGCAAAACTTATTTGTGGCAGTTCAGTGTAGTCACCAGTCTCTGGAGTCTTTCCATTTTTGAACTGGGTGTGTATGGCTTTTGTGCTCCTGAAATACATCACCTCCACACCCTGGAGACTGTTGCCTTCTGCCCAACCACAAATAGGGGCATAATGGATAGTGCTAAGGTGAGGTACCTCACACTTGCTTCCCCAATGTTCCTCAGCCCCCTACAGAAGGAACCCCTCCAGGGTGGGGAGAACATCGGTCCCTTCTGATCCACCCAATAGTTTTGTCTTCTGAAGGCTGTAGTGTTTTGGTCTAATTCTGGTTGCTGGGCTGGGAGGTGTTTAGTGGCCTGTCATACAGGCGGTCAGACTCGATGCCCATCTCCATGTCAGAGGCCCTTTTCATCCCCTTGGCTCTCTGAGGTTGCAGACGGGGAGCTATACAGTGCTGAGCTGGTAGTAGCCCCATTTTTTTAAATTACTTCTTTAATCACCAGACTGGAGGCGGTAATGATTAAGCGGCAGTTTCATCCAAACTGAAGTACAACCAACAGCTATTTTAGGTGATGGAGTACTCCAGGGTTGCCCTTAGCTCCATCCTGGTGATATTTTGATACTGTATTTTCATACTTTTGCATGTTTATTAGGATTGCCTGTAAGTGACACAAAGCGGAGAAGACAGTTTGAAATTTCTATTCCCTCATTTGGGGAACTTTCCTGTACTTCACCTGACCGAGCTGAGTAAGGACACAATTGCAGACATAGTAGTATGTTCAATACACACAGGCATCAAATTCAGCCACTGGATAGGGACTCCCCTAAATGATAAAATCCACTGACTAGTTGCCAATGGACTTGGGTGTGGCCCTGTGATAGACTTCAGTTAGCCTGTTAACTAGTGTTGCCTGATAGAGGATTCAGGGAGTCCTTCAGACTGCTCTACTCTATGCCAGGAAACAGGCCAGCATATAGCACAGCTCAGGAGTGGGAGACTGTGCGCAGAGGTGGCTTTAAGCCACATTTCCTTCCGCTCCCATCCTGGGGCTAGCTGGCTGAGTGACTATCAGATAAGCATTAGTTTTTAATGAATCCTAAATATCCTCAAACAGCTTGGTTTTCATATTATGCTCATCCTGGTAGCAGACCAGCTACATGGGGGACTACCCTGGGAAGCAAAAAGGACTTCAACATCATGGTGGATAGTCAGCTGAACTTGAGCTCCCAGTGTGACAGCATGGCGAAAAGGGTTGATGTGATCCTTGGGATGTATAAACAGGGGAATCTCGAGTAGGAGTAGAGAGGTTATATTCTCTCTGTATTTGGCACTGGTATGACTGCTACTGGAATCCTGTGTCCAGTTCTGTTGTCTCCAATTTCTCAATACCCTTCTGGAATTGTTGAGGGTTCAGAAAAGAGCCACCAGAGTGATTAAAGGATTGGAAAATTCAAGGAGCTCAATCAGAAGGTTAAGGGTGACTTGTTGAGCATTGAAGTACCTACACAGGGCATGGACATTTGATAATAGAAGGCTCCTCAATCTAGCTGACAAAAGATACAACAACATCCAATGCCTGGAAGTTGAAACTACATCAATTCAGACAAGAAAAAAAAAGTGTCTCTTAAGCGTGAGAAGAATTAACCATTGGAACAATTTACCAAGGGTCGTGCTGGGTTCTCCATCACTGGTCATTTTTAAATCAAGACTGGCTGCTTTTCTAAAAGACCTGCTGTAGTTCAAACAGAAATTCACTCAGAAAAGTTCTCTGGCCTGGGTTCTACCCACGAGGGGTCATTCTCGATTATCACAATGGTCCCTTCTGGCCTTGGAATTTATGAATATGCTGGAGAGGAAGATGTAGGAGCAATTTTTCAGTCGGGTATTTTTTGCTGTGAAAAAAACATCTTAACTACACCTGTGTTGTTAAGTGAGGCAATATAAAATAATGAAGATGGGCTTGGTCTGGTCCTTTCTAACATGGCATAGAATACACTTCTTTCTCCCACCCTGTGCATGTTGAGCAGGGAGGAGTCTACAGCAGCTTATGTATAGTGGCCAGTCCTCAAATGTCATTTACTTAATGCTTCAAGCCAGGTATTTGCTTAGCAAAGGGCTTGAATGATCAGCACAAAAGCTGACAGAATCCCAGGCCATGTTCAATTACAGAGAGGGTGTTTTCCATGCTAGGAGACCCGGCACGCTTACCACATAGTGTCCCACTCTGAAGTTACACGAGGACGGGTCCTTCTCTGAATCTTTAGTGCAGGTGGTTTCTCGAACAATGAAGTCCAGCATTATACTGTAGTCATTGTTATCCAACAGGTCAACCTGTATACGAAGGAAGGGCCAATAGCATGTGTGATTGCTGCTTGAGTTGCTTTTCTCTGTGTACACTACACGGTACTACTGCCTCTTTGCCAAACTGTGACAGAAATCAAGGCCTTGGGAGTAAGTATCCCGTCTGGAGCAGAATGCCAGGGACAGGGTAAGGGTATTTTCTTGTGGACATTTTGTAAATAAACCAGTTACACCACGTCTTATTTCCTTCAACAGAGTTGGTAAAAGCTGCACACAACTCCTCCTGCAGAAGCCTCAGGTAAGGTGCGATGGCCCCAAGCAGCACCTGCCATGAGTGACTCTCTAGGGTCTCTCGCCAGTGCAAATTGCTTAATTAAACAGTTCCCTTCCTGCCCCAGTCCTGGGGTTTTACACCTGGTGCTCCCCTGTAGCTCACAGATTTCCTCTGGGAGTATATGGGCTCTGAAAGAGTCCGAGCATCAGCTCTCCTGTGTGGTTGCTTTGCCATCCAAAAGGAACCTCAGAGCTCTAAGGGCTAACAGTGAGACTGCTGCTTTAACTCACATGCTCTCCCTAATCACACACACACACACACATGTCATTAGCACCTTTCAACCCAACAGCAAGGCTACTGTTGAATCACAGCTCCGCCTTGTGTGCTGTAAACAGTACCAACAATGAGCTGTCAAGGCTAGAGAATCAGAGATCAGTTACAGTTAACCTGCATCCGACGAAGTGGGTATTCATCCACGAAAGCTTATGCTCCAATATGTCTCTTAGTCTATAAGGTGCCACTGGACTCTTTGCCGCTTTTACTGTGTCTACTGTTAACTACCTTATTTATAAGGTATCTGTTACACCAAAAAAACCCAAGGATGATTGCTTTAGAAAAAAAACTCCCTATTGAGCTAAAAGGAAATCTTTCCCGGGTTTTCTCTTTCAATCATTACCCCTGCAATTGCAACTTACCATTCACCCTATGGTTTATTCATGCCTGGCTAGGGTATAGGTCTGTCATCTCATTATTTTAGCTTATAAATGTCACAGAAGCTGTATAACAATCCATTTCCAAAGTGAGACCCTTAAAAAGAGTGTCTGTACAGTGCCTAGTACCATGGGACCAAATCTGGTTGTTGCCTTTAGGCACTATTCACAATATAAGTGTTCAATAATACCGAACAATAATACTATTACCAGAACCGGTGCTGAGTAGTACCATCCAGCAGGAAACATGATAAACTTTAAAGACTGGCGGGTACATTTGCAGTTATATGTATTAAGGACTTCTCTCCTCTTCCTCTCATTCTTATTGACTTTTCAGACCCAGTGAATCTCCCTTTCACTTTCAGCACCTTATTTTCCAACCTTGCTACCTGCAATATTTCCAAACTAGATTTATTCCAGCAGGACCATGGGACACTCATCATGCAGGAGTAGGTACATTCCAAGTTTAAAGTTTAGAAACAGTGGGGCTTTGGGTTTGTCTGGGAATGCAAGCCTCTTAATTTTATATCAAAATGCAGTAGTTACAGCATATGTCACTGGGGCTAGAGGTGTGACAGTCACATTTGGTTTTTTGCTTTTCAAAAAGTCCCTTGTGGAATAACAATTGAGCATAAGAAACTTGAACCTGTTAAAGCAATTTTCTAAGGAAGCTGTAGGCACTGAAGGCAGCGAGGACCAGCAACACATGACCAGTAGAATTGCTGCCATGATACTACATACAGATTGAAAATGTTTAGACTGCATGAATGGTGAACGTAAGTGATAAGGACAAGTGCATCTACTAAATATTATAAACACTGGCCAAGAAATGTTCAACTGAGCCACATTACAACGCACCCAAAAATGGAAAGCACTTTTCTAGAGCTGATTGAAAATGCCAATTATTTTTCCATGGAAGATTATGAAAAAATTGTTTTTCCTTGAAGTGTCCCTCAAAAAACCCCCAAAACCCACGGTTTTTAAGGCAAATGAAAAGCTGAAAACTGACAATATTTTGGTTTTCCAAAAAACATGATTTTAGTTTTTGAAAACCAAGAATTTTGATTGAATGACAAGGAAAAAATCATCTTTTTTTTTTTGGAAGAAAATTAGCACATTCCAAACCAAAAGAAAATTGGTTGACATTTCCTGGTTTTTCCCCACCACAAACATGTTTCAGTGACATTTTTTTGACTAGCTCCACACTCACCCCTCTAACGTAGCTCTTGACGACGCCAAACAGGGCTGGCCATTGTGATCTAGAATTCACTCTTCCAATGGAGGCATGCAGAGCTTCTTCCGTGATGGACAGTTCATAGTCGTACACTGGCAACGCTGACACAAACATATCACAGGCCCATTAAAACAAGCATTAGTCATTCATCCAGTAAGAATGGATGCTCTTCCTATTTAGAGGAACTTACCAGAACAAGACCAAACACTCATCACAAGGACAAAAATGAATAAGGTCTTCATGGTTTCTCTTCTGGAAAACCTAACTTTCCTCCTCTAAGCAGCAAAGTCTTCCCTTCAGGTTTCCAGCATATATTTCTCTGCCTTTATATAATGCAACCTTGATACTCCGCCTGACCTTCCTGTGTCAGAGCTTAGCTATAAACATTGCACTTTAAACAGAAAGGATTGATCTAACAGCAAATATTTGTTAGGCTTTCTACTGCTTGTGGGAATTCTCCATCACAGGGATACTGCAATACTTCTCCACAGGTCTGTGACCAAATCAGAGAAGTCAGGGAGCATCAGAAATACAGCTCCTAACAAGCTCCACGTCCAGTTATAACAGTTTGCTTCTAGCCTTTGCTCTTCAGTTTAAAGCCACTGGATCAGACCTAATCCAGCCCCTTTGCACCACTCCAGAGACAAAGGGTCCATATTCTGGTCCCATTTGGGCAGCAGAGAATTCCCCTGGCATGGGGATTTTTTTGTCCATGTAAAGCTGGTCTGGCCAATTCTTAAGCCACCCCTGCACCTGGCCCAGGTGTAAGGGATGTGCTGCTGGTGGCAGGGGCATGACCAGGGCACTGCTGCACTCTGGCTATCATCAGCTGCAGACAGTCCTGCCAAGGACCACTGCCAGCTGGTGCAGACTAGAGAAGCCCCTATGCTGCTCTAACTTTTACCAAGTCTAGAACCAAGCTAAGCAAAGAAAATATGGCCCAAACCAGCTCCCTGATACCCTCTGATGCTGCAGTAAGCAGATCTCAGTTGCAGCAGAGTAATTATGGATATTTAGTCTACTTTTAGAGTTAGAGATCTTTGGTCAAGCTCTAAGAGTTTACAGGGTGGAATTGGAGACAACAGGAGTTGGATACATGACAGCTCAGTTTACAAATGATTTAAAGCCTTCGTGCTTCTATTTTGCCAGAAGGCAGCTAATCAAGAGGTTCATGGGATGTGATCTCAAACATGCCAAAAGCGAAGTGATTAAGCGCCAGTCAGTCCTTCAGTTCAGATGATCAGATGTCCAAGGCAGCTCTGGTGCCTGTACCACAGCAAAGCCACCCAACAAGTCTGGGTAAAGTTTTCTAAAGTGCCTAAGTAATGTAGGTGCTTAAGTCTCACTAACTTTCAGTGAGAGCTAGAGGGTAAAAGTTTCAAGGGCGCTCAAGTGATTTACAAGCCTATCTGCAGTAACGGGTCTGTCATGAATGTTATTTTGTGCATTAAGCTAGTGCCCGATACACAATAAGTTTGCAGATCTGACGGC
The DNA here is from genome assembly GCF_965140285.1 of Lepidochelys kempii. Lineage (NCBI taxonomy): Eukaryota > Metazoa > Chordata > Testudines > Cheloniidae > Lepidochelys > Lepidochelys kempii. The sequence continues at coordinate 71,878,629 of NC_136390.1, read as the reverse complement.
TAAGATTTCTGACATGGTCTTGAAAACGGCAGGGTTATTCTTACAATTGTCGGCGGCTGAGTCTTCGTTTAACCTTCCTGAACATAGAGGACACAAGGGAACTTGATAGACAGCTGCATGTCAAATACCGACTGGTCAGAAGCCCAGATTTAATAAGTACTGCAAAAATGAGGGGGGAGAAACATTACATTAGATTGCTGGGGGCTGGGACAAACAAGGCTTGGTGGATTCTATCAGCCCTCAGTACCACTGGTCTTGTGTTGCCTGGATAATCCTTCTAGCTGCCTCACATACACCTTAAGCAGGTAAGGTGATGAGACAGAACCTTACGTAACAGAGCCTTCAGAAGCAGCCTCTGGGAACTTGAAAGAAAGGGCCAGAAACACTCTAGGGGGACTCCATCTGCCATATGCGACACTGTAGACCCACCACCAACACCTCACGGTCAGCATGATCAAAGGCATTTAACCAATCAGCAAAGACTTCCTTAACCGCATTGCTCAGAGTACCTTCTAGCAGAGCAAATGCTCATGACAATTGTCAGAACCCACAAAATGGGTAGCAGGAATGACAAATATGGACAAGGGGCCAGGACTTCATTAAATATGGTCTCGGAAATAGGTGGGGATAAGGATTAGGTGCATAAAAGGGAATCAGTGTTCATGCTTAATCTCATTTTAAAGGGAACCACAGCCCCTCAGATTCGTGAATATAAGGGATACCATCTCTGCTGTTATTCTCATATTGTTTGTCTACTTTTGTAATTTTGCTTCCATTGATTGTGGTATTAATAAAACTCAGTCTCTGCATGTCACCAGTAATCTTCTTCACTAATCTCTATGTAGCCACCAAAGAACAAACCTGTTATTAGCAACAAGTGCATTTTGCAACCCAAATTAATAATAAAGCTACACTTGGGAGATCTGGGTATGAGTCCCTGCTCCACCGCAGACCATATGACCTTGGGTGAGTCACTTTGCATCTCTGTGCCTTAGTTCCCCATCTGTACAGTGGGGATAATAGAGCTGCCCAGCCTCACTGGGGGGTCATGAAGATACCCATACTAAGGATTGTGAAGCACTTTGAAATCTACTGATGAAAAGTGCTATGGAAGAGCTAGGTATTATTGTTACAGAATGCCATACAGGAGTGGCACACAGCAATGCTGTTAAGAGTTTGAACTCCCCCCAGCTCTTGCTACCCAGTAAAAAGGTTAGTACTCCCCTCATGTAACAGAGGTCAGAAGCACTAACTCCAGTACCCGGGACACTGCAGGCAGGCAGTTTTGAACTTCCCCCTGTGACGTTATGAGTGTAATATAATATCTCATTGAAAGGTGACACAGGGCCAGAAAGAGTTAATTAACTCAGACTGACCTGACCTAGGGCCGAACTTTAAAGACTGGTTGGGAAGATATGTAAATGAAAAGAGCTTGAAATGCAAGCCTTCATGGTTAGAGATAGAAGGGTAGCTGTTTGCTCGGGTCTTGTGATGTAAGCAAACAATTCTTGTCTATTATTATGGCTTTGATTCAAAGATCGAAAAAGGAGTATTAGAATTTAGGAAGATATTTGAGTAAAATAGTATTAGGGTTTGTCTGTATGTCTTTTTGAAGGTTGTGGTAACCTGTATCTGAACTGTTCAATGGATAAATTACCCTGTGCTAATTGCCATGACGTTTGGGAGATAGAAAGTTAAGTGGATTGTTTTCTCAGGCCAAGAGGCTACTGGAAAATGTATAAAAATCCTGGGACACCATCCTCAGATCTGCTTGGGGATTCAAGAGAGGGAAACCTTAAGCCACAAGAATTGAAATCCCCAGTCATTCCCCAGACTGGAGTCACCCTGAATATGGACATTGGACTATAACCTAAGTTCTAAAAGGACTTTTGGCAACTACAAACTCATCCCTGCTATGTATTTAAACCTCAAGAATTGAATTCAAGTCTGTATGTATATTGACCTTTTAACCAACGCTCTAGCTCTTTTCTTTTTTAATAAATTTTAGTTTAGTTAACAAGAATGGACTAATAGCGTGTATTTGGGGGTAAGATCTAAGTTATCATTGGACCTGGGTCTGTGGCTGATCCTTTGGGGTTGGAAGAACCTTTTCTGTTATATGATGAGATAAGATTTTCAGTCATCAGCATCGTTTCTGACATGTGTGTCTGGAGGGAGGCCTGAGGCTGGGCACTTTAAGACTGTGTTAATTGGACTTCTGAGTAACCAGGGAGGTGCTATAGAAGCTGTTTTGGGCTGGCTGGGTAAATCTAAGTGTTGGAATATCCACCAGCCTTTGGGGTTTGTCTGCCCCATTCTGTTTGCAGTTCACCCTAATTGAGTGACCTCAGCTGGCTCCCACGGACAGCATCATCACACCCACCCCCAACTGGATGTCACACTGTAATCCAGATTTTTACCCTGAACTACCGCAAACAGAGGTATGTCTAAAACAAGGCCATGCTGCGTTCTGTCCAACTGGAGTCTGGCTTTGCTGTGCCACAGAGATACAGTACATTGCCTAGGTTCTAGAGGGAACTCCTCAGAAGCCTGATTTGGATACCAGCTGTTTAATTTTCTCCAAAATCAGTGAATGCGCCATCTACAGGGTAGCTCCCAAAAGCCATAAGAGAACCAGCGAAATGCAACACACAGGAAAATTAGAGTTCTGACCATGCGCTCTGGAGTACCAAGCTCAGGATAAGGAGTTTGCATGCCCTGGGGATCATTTAACAATGACTCACTGCGAGACCATGGCAAGTTACGTCCCCCATCTCAGAGTCACATCATCTCAGTTTCTCCAGCTGAGAAATAGCAACATTTACCCATCTACCTCAGACAGGTTGAACACGTACTGTTCGTCCAGGGGGTTGAACAGGTAGAATGCCATAGAAATGCCAAGCACCATCATAAAATAAATAGTAATTGCAACAAAGGAATTGATAGAGTGTTTTGAAGATTCCAGTCTTATCCTAGCTACAGTGAGACAGTCCCTGCACGGCGATAGGAGAGGTGCCAATTGGTGCTCAGAAATAATTGCTTGCTGAAATAAAAACTTCCTCTGCCTGGTTCTGGCTTGCCTAGTAAACGTGGACACTATGCATTTCATCTACCTGAAGTTCAGCTCATTAAGTCTGTAATGAGCTCAGTAAATATTTCCCCTGTGTCTCGGTTGATACATTATACACTCCAGTAGTTTTTGAAGTTTAGCAAAACTGGTTTTGCTCAAGATATTAGTAACTGGTAAATTTAAGGATGAGGCAAGTTTGCGTTCAGTTTAGATATCCAACCACGGATTGACTCTTGGGTCCAGAGGTATTATTGTAAGCAGGGGGATGGGTGAAATTACCCCTCTCCCCACCCTGATATTTCCCCAGCTTTTGGCTTGCTTAAGAAGGAAGGGGTGGGGTGTGCAGTAGAGGTGGCTGCTTTGAGCCTTAGGCTCTCCTCCCTCTGGCTAGCTGGCCAACAGCGGTTCACTTCCTGGCCAGAGCAGGAAGCTCACTGAAGCATCCTGCCAGCAAGGGCCGTTCCACCCCGCTCCTGGTTAGGCAGAAGGTCAGCAGAGAGCTTCTCTGCAGCTAGCCCAGCTCTTTTCCTGCCCTTCCAGAGGAGTCAAGAGCTAGTGAGGCCGAGGTAGCCTGCTGTCTGGCCCTTCAGGAGGGAGCTGAGCCAGTCAAGAAGTCAGCCACCACCAGCAGCTTCTCTACCCTTTAGGAGACAGGTAGCTGTAGGGTGGGTGGGAAGAAAGGACTCCTAGAAGGAAAGGAACTTTTGGGGGGCACCAGTAGAACTCGTGGGGTGTTGATCTTTAGTGGGGATGGGACGGACCAGGAGTACAGGACAGAAAGGATCTGTAGTGGGGAAGGGAGATGGAACCAGTTGAAGGCAGGTACAGGAGCACTGGGAGAGGATACAGGAGGTAGCTTGTGGAAAGAAACACCCCAAGAGGACAGAAGTAAAAGGAGTGGGCCCCAGGCATGGGGGAGTCTGATGAAGCAAGGGCAGGAACCTTGGGAGAGATAAGGGATGGGTACAGGGAGACCTGGGGGAAGACTCCTCCCTTTACTTTAGGTTGGATATTAGGAAAAACTTTTTCACTAGGAGGGTGGTGAAACACTGGAATACGTTACCTAGGGAGGTGGTAGAATCTCCTTCCTTAGAAGTTTTTAAGGTCAGGCTTGACAAAGCCCTGGCTGGGATGATTTAATTGGGGATTGGTCCTGCTTTGAGCAGGGGGTTGGACTAGATGACCTCCTGAGGTCCCTTCCAACCCTGATATTCTAAGATTCTATGACTCTCAGAAATCTGGAGCTGTGGAAGAGGAATCTTGTGTACAACTAGAAGAATGGAAAGAAACAGTGGACACCTAGGGGAGGGAAAAGGAAGTCTGCGGCAGGGCTGGGAAGCTAACCTCATTCTCCCAAGTCACAGACCAGACACTTATCCATTGAAGAAGTAGAAAGGAAGATCTGAAGGGTTCTGCTCAGATCTGTTGCAGAAGTCGAGCCAGTTCAGCCATCACGCTTATGAGCTCTGCCTTTCAAAGTGAAGAAGGTCTGATAGCCCCCAGCATACTGCCTATGAACTAGAGACTGCCCAAAACTAGACTCATGATTTAAACATACCTGAATTTAGGATGGTGGTTGTAATTTGAACTTAGATCTAACACCTCAGAGCGTTCAACATCCAGACCCAAGGTTGTTTTTCAACTGTATTAAAAACAAATACATTTATTACTGTCACCCCCACCTTAACGAGTTATGTCTTTGTAGTGGTTTTGTCTTGTCTGCTCCTGCAGCTTTGATGAGTTGTAAAATTGTACAGTTCTATTGGAGATCCCAGGTAGCGTGCTGTTTTGGAAACATACACTATCTGGAAGCCATTCACCTTGTTCTATTTTTCACTGTTTCTTTACAAAATCAGTTGAAAAAAAGTAAAAACCCAAAGCAATTACATAAAACATTTCACATGACTTTGGACAGCACATATGTTTCTGAAGCGGATTTGCATTATGGCCTACCTGGATTATGTACCTCAATTCAGAAGTTCGCCTACAAGTATCTACATGGTATACAAGTATCTTTGGGAAAAGACTCTACTATTAGCTATTTAATGCTATGAACTAATCATAAGGCAGGTATATAGTTGTGTCCATCAGATTTGGCAAATAGAACCAAAACCAGACTCTAGGGCATTGAGGGAGATGTGGAAAGATCAAAAAGTTAAACCATTTGATTTTTTTCAAAAGTACTCCATTGTTGATCTAACTCTGCTCTCACTTAAGCCAATGGGAGTTACATTGACTTCAAGGAAACAGAGCTAGGCCAATATGGAGCACTTGGAATATAGCCTTAACTTTTTGGTTTTCTCTCTCTATCAGGGCCAGAGAGAGAAAACTCATGGCATTTCTGTACTATCTGGATAGTATTTCCAACTTAATCAGATTTGGGAAGGTCTAGGAGACTTTCAAAGAGAGCCTGAACTTGCACAACTGATAGAAAATCTTATGGACACAAACAAACATGTCTTCAGAAACAGAACTGAGTCTGTCTTTCAGGATATCCTTAAATCTTCTGAAACTTAAGGGGGAAAAGAGATACTTTAAGGCAATTTAACTGTTGTGCATTAGCTCCCCTACCAGCAAATTCCAGATGCCAAGATTTCTGGGGAGCTTTTTGTATCCAATTTCATTTCTGCAATGAAGAGATATGCACCCTTTATGAAAAGAGAAAATTAAGGAACTTAATAGCCCTCAGTTAGGCAACAATTTGCAGGCCAGTTTCACTCCCTGCAATCAAGACTACTCCTTTCCTAGACAATTGAGAGAACAATAATTTCCCTTTAGGAGAGAAGTTTAGATAATTAACATACATTGTCATCTAAAAGGGTAAATCATGAAGCATTACTGCATGTTTACACTTCTGAGAACATGCCCAGTTGCATCATCTCAGGCATTTAGAACTATCATTCTCCCTGCATAGCTTCCTAAGAAGATACTGTTGGTTTTGCCGACAACCTTCTGCCTCTTTATTGTTCCTCCATGGTAGATTTCCTCCTTAGAGCCTCTGAAGAGTGGCACAGTAATTCTATGACTCAACTGGTTAAACCAAAGTCAGCCACAAAGGTTATAAAGCCTGATTCAAAGCCCATTGGAGAGACTCCCATTGACTTCAATAGGCTTTGGATAAGGCTCATGTTCCCTTTAAGAAACTGGCTAAAAGTCTGCTCTGACCAGCCCACAGTCACTCCCTGCAAACACGTCGGAACATTGTTGCCCTACATGTCCCTATGATGGAGTATGCGGTGGAAGAGAGCTGGATCGACTATGCTTGTTCTTCTGGCTTCTCCGTGATTGTTCTCTCTCTCTCCCCTCAGATTCAGTCCCGTGATGTGACACGTGCCCTCACCATCAACAAGAGCAGAGGGTGAGCCCTTTGTTTTAAAGATTAGCAAGGAGCAAAGCAGCTGAAGGCTTGGAGCTTCACGTGGGCAAGAACAGCGAAAAACCAGAAATGCCAGAAACAGCAGGCAAACTCAGACAGTCACGTGCCACCAGATGAGAGCGTATTCTCCCATAGCTATCAAATTGAGGGTATGCCTCTCATAAGAGTTACAGCCTAAATCAGTTCTATATTTCATAAGCCTTATAGAAGCACCCAACAAAGTTACTGCCTGTTCTTTTATGGCCTTTCTGTTGCCTTCACTAGGATTTAGTTTAGCCCCTTGAACAAGTATTTATATGTAAGACCTGGCTTCCTGTGTGTGAAAAGGTTTAGGTTGGTACAGAGAAGGCACTCACAATTTCCATTCGTGTTCCTGGAAGTGGACTTTGAATGTGGAGCATTGGAAACATTTTATAACCTCAAACAAAACCTTGATAACACCGTACAATTCTTATGAAACATCAGAGAGTGCATGAGAATCCCACAGCTTTCAGTTCTTATTTCTTTGAACCTAGCTGCCTTTGAAACTTAAATATTTGTGTTTGCTGTTTCTGCATGCTCAGCAGTTATCAGCTCTGATATGGAGTGATGGGGACACATTTTAGTTTTGTTGCTGAGTCAAACTTTAACCTAGAGATCTAAAGAATTGGCAAGTATGAAGCAAGGGACAGATTTTTTAAATACTATATTTATTAATTTTCACAAAGTTCTGTAGTCCAATATGCAGGGCATATACACTCTTCTAGGTATGTTGTTTTCTGTATGTTTCAGTTTACGTAGTTAAGGCTGTTAACAGCAAATAAGCAAATCAATGCTCATAAGAGCCTGGAAATTTAGACTAAAACCCACACCCTCTCCCACACATATCTTCCCTATGCCAAAAAAATCAACAGTAGCCAACCAGTGTTTTCAAGGTGACACCCAGTCAACCCTCACTCTGCCCTCTGTTGAGAGCCTTCTGTCATTGGTACAATCTGGACAGCCTTCCTGTTGCTAAATTAAGTTATTGGCACATTACAATAGTTTCTCTGTCATTGCCCTATTGCTACTGCAGCAATTTATAAGTAATGTGCATTCCTTGCTGTGTGTGAGCATTGTGAGTAGCATGATGGTCATAAATTTCAGTCTGTTTGCAAGTGGTACAAAAGACAACTTCCCCAGACTGTCACGGGGTCCACACACCACAGGTCGAGCCTCCTCCTGTCCGCTCTGGGGATTAGCTCTTTCCAGGTTCTAGGTCCCCTTCTGCTACTCACTGCATGCCGTGCTGCCGGTCTCTCACTCTCTGGGGGGTATCAAAGTCTTTCCTCAGCAGCAGTCTTAGGCAGTCTTCCCATTCACTGCCCCTAGGCTAATAGGGGACCCTGGGCCTACCCTTTTCTTGGGTTCCAGCTCAGGGACCCTGTAATCCACAGCCAAGGTCCGCACCATCGTGAATCTTGCTGCCTTTTCCCTGAGCCCCAAACACCCCTCCCTCAGGAGTGAGTGCAGACTACTGCCCTGCAGCCCCTATCTGCTATCAGCTCCCTGGCTTTATAGAAGCCCCACCTTTTCTGGCATAGGTGAGCATCCCCTAATTAAGGCCTTCCTCTCAGCTTTAATTCCCTCAGCTTGCAACCTAATAGGTTAATTGGCGCCTCTGGCCTACATTAACCCCTTCAGGGTGAGTATGGGGAACACAGCTTATCACACAGGATAGCTACATATTTTTCCAAACAAAAAGATACTTTACTAATTTAATTTGCAACCCCCGCTCTTGTCTCTTCTACCAAGTGTGAAGCAGCTAGCAGTCAGCATGGTAGGTTCTCTTGCTAGTGCTGGACATTTGGAAACTGTCAACAGGTCTCAGTGTCAGAAGTAGCCCCAGCTGGCATGACTTATCTGTCTGATCACTGCAGGCATTCACACTGGGTACATTTCTCAGCACGATGGTTAAGTGAAGCATAGCAAGCCATCCAAGCAGTCAGCCATCTGACAGCCCCAGAGGGCAAGTTTTCGGGCATTTGAGCAAAGCAGTAAGTAAAGAGATCCTGGGTCACAGCTGTCCAAGACCTGCTGCTATGTCTTTCCAACTCATTGCTTTAGACTCCGAACTACTGAGTACCCACAATGCCCAGTGAAGTCAAAGGGCGCCGTAGATTCCCCGCACCTCAGGATCAGGCCCAGGTTCTGGCACAGCATAGTTCTGGTGCTTCTGCTGAATACGCAGCATATTCCCTTATGTCCACAGTCTAGCCTTTATGGTATCAGGATTCTGTTCTGACAGCCAGTAAGAGGCCAAATGAAATCTGATAGAGCCCAGCTCACTACCAGAAAACATGTCCCCTTTGCCAAACCATGTCTTTAGTGCCCCAGATACAAAGCTGTTCATGCCAAATACACATGTGTAATATAACAGAAAAGCAAAGGGGAAATTAACCAAGTAATTCCTGCGAACAGTTGCCGTGGTTTAGACAGCAGCTGCATGGCCATCCTGCTGCCATGCACTACAAAAATCTTCCCTTAGCACTGCAAACAAACAGTAATCTGTCCTCACCCCTCCCCGGAGAGACATTTCATTTGTAGCCACATGGTAGAGATGGAGAAGCTCAATGGTGCAGCAACTTGTGTCAGGCTGCAGAGGGAATTCAGGGAAAGCACCCGGAATAGAATTCAGCAGTTCCTGGCTCTCAGGCCAGTGTTCTAGCAACCAGCTCCCACCACATTCTAAAGGACATTTTATAGATTAAACTTGGAAAATGGACACATTGCTCAATACCCCTACTAGCTGAAATTTTACGAGCCAGTTTTAAATGCTGTAATTACTTTAGAAGGTACATTTTGCACAGAGCTCTCCAGCCTCAGGAGAGGACAAAGGAAATGGCTGATAGAGGGTGCTGGTCAAGAAGAAAGCAGGATGTGTGTTGTCTCATTGTTTCCTTGTATCCCCATCTGCCTCCAGCCCTCTGTCATCTCTTGTCTTATGCTTAGCTTGTCAGGTCTTTGGGGCAAGGCCCATCCTTTTCCCTGTGTTTGCACAGCGCCCAGCACTATGGGGGCCTGGCCCATGACCGGGGCTGTGGTTATACCCATAACAAGTGCTCATGGTGGAAGCAATAAAGTTGTGGATAGGAGAGATGAGGCTATTGGCTGGATGAGCTCAGTGTTGATGGTCATAGCAGGAGACATGGGGGCAGGAGATGGGCTGGTCTGTTGCGCAGAGGTGAGGGAGCAGAGCAATGGGGCTGCAGTAAGAAGAGTGGGAAGAAGGTGTGAGCAAGGCAGGGTAAGGAAAATTTAGGAGTATGTGCAGAGACTATGAGCCCATCCTTGTCCACCTCGCAGACCTGTAACAGCTCCCTCAGAAGCAGCTTCCCACCCTGGCAAGCCGTAAACATGCTGAAGGCTGAGCATGCAAACATTGGCTCGCACCTACTCTGCAAGCAACCCTCTGCCCACCTGCAACCTGCTGTGCCAACCAACAAAGGGTGGGGGTCCCTTACAGCTCCCAGCTAGAGCCTGGCTCTCGTGCCTAAGCAGCAGGAATAGCTCATGCTTTTCCCTCTGGAGGACCCTGGTGTGTAGGACGAGCTGACAGCCACCACACACGAAAGCCAGGCAGCTGGGCACCCAAGCCCAGATCCTCAAAGGCATTTAGGCTCTTCACTTCCATTCAATGGAAGTCAGGAGTCTTCTGACCCCCAGCCAGCCAGTGTGCATGCCCACTGGCACAATTTGTGCCAAATGACTGAGTGCTCACTCTGGGGGCACAGCCAGTTGTGCATGCCAAAGTGGGTAGAACTGGAGGCCAGCTTGAAGCTGGTGCTGAATGCAGCCCTTGGGGTCCGAGCTTTGAAAAACACCTACCAGCTATTCTCACACCTGTCTGGCTCTTCCCCCCTGTTAGTGGGTCCATCTGCAAGAGTCATTTTCCCATGCTCCGAGAACTGTCCTTGCTTCAACGTCCCTATCTGCTCTATTGACAAAAGGCATCATAGAAGTGTGTTTGCTTAATTGTGACTCATTGAAAGACCAGAGTTCAAGTCACTCCCTCTGCCACAGACTTGACAGGGTGTGTTATGCAGCTAAGTGCATTCAGAGCTGTGAGGTGCTCGGATACTGTGGTCGTGGGAGCCATATAAGTTCCTGAGTACAGTGAACCAAGCGTGAGACATCCTTCCAATTTCTAGTACCTCCAATCTGCAGTGACTAGTTTTGTGAGAACTGTACCTTTGCCAGGGTATGTGGGGGAAGGGTTCTGAACAGCTACAGCCCATTTGGGACCTCGGATCAGAGCCTCTGCTCCCAGCCAGTCATCTCTTCTGTGGGAAAGTCTTTGTAGTGAGTGTGATCAGCTCCCATGTGCTTCCTAGGCCCTGCACCAATCCTTTCCTTCCCTCTTGGGTGCATGAGCATATAAATCCCCGCTCGGCTGTGGCTTCTGATCCTTGCTTTAGCGCAGAGAAGGTGCATCACATGCTCAGAAAATCTGTGGCAGTTACCCCCATCTGGAAAGAGGGGACCGTGAATTCTTTCCTACTTCACAGGGGGCTGTGAAGGTTAGTCCATTAGCATTTGCAAAGTGCTTTGAGATCCTTGGCTGGAAGGTGCAATAGAATTGTTAAGTTTTATCAATGGACTTCTGACTGCCAACAAATCACTCAGGAGTAAATAATTCAAAGCAATCTTTTTTGAATTTGCCTCCTCTTATGGAATGTCCATGGACAGATCATTATTTTCTCAAGTGTATACAAACACTTACAAACACAAACACTAGAATTTGAAATTCGAGCTATGTTTGATTGCAACTAGTCACATGCATCATGTGGTACTGGTTCTGTTCCCTGACTTGATTAATTTAGCCATTGCAATCAGATTTCCAGTGCTAAGTGACAAAGTGATTCAAATTCATTTTCTGTATGTATCAAGCCTGCAAACTTGAATATCCCAAGAGCATTTATATTAGTAAAATGCAATTACACTGAATTGGCAGACAGTGAATGAAATAGGTACATGCACATGACTGAATTGAATCAATTTAGAAATTCGCGGTATTCTTGAAATACTTGCTGCTTTAGTCTCCCCTCTCTACTCATTAAGATAATCAAACAATTAATTTCTTTGTTGCAAAATTTCTGCCTATCCCATAAGCTCTAAGTGCCCTTAATGTAACTTTGTGACAGAATATACCCATGTTCACACCCTACACACTATTGCAATAATGTTTGTATGAGGTATGCCTTGTAAGGTATCGTTTGAAAACTTGTAATTTGCTGGTCAATATTGTATGTGGCAACGTTGTATGTGAATTTATAAGATTCACCTGTATGATGTTATTAACCAAACCTTACAGACCTGCCCAAACAGAAGTTAGACTAAGGAATGTGCATGCTGCTTAATTTGCATTTAAGCAGTAAACAGAGTCATCAACTGGGAAGGGAAGACAAAGGGCACTCAACCAGGTGAAAAAACCCAGCAACCAGCAGGGAATATCCTTCTATGTAGACTCTGGCTCTTGGTTTTCAGCTGGAAGTGTTTTTCAAGATTGGGACAGAAACTATAAAAAGGAGGAACAAACACCCCAAGGTCCCCCCCCCAACCCCTGCCACCTTCTCTGCACCCGAAGAGACAAAGGAAGCAATGGTTGGCTTCTGGGGGAGGGGTCCTGACCTGAGCGTTTGGTCAGTAATCGGCTGGAACATATGGTGACAAAGTTTGCTTTGCAGCTAAGATAGTTTCTTAAGTAGATACCAGTAAGCATTTTATCTTTATTTATCTTGTAACCATTTCTGACTTTTATGCCTCATTACTTGTACCCCCCCTTAAAAACTATTTATTTGTAGTTAATACACTTGTTTCATCTGATCCAGTGTGTTCAAGTTGAAGAGTCTGGATAACTCCATTTGGGGTAACAAGGAATAACAGACTCAATGTACAGTATTTGTACTGTCCAGGAGAGGGCTGAGTGGAACAGGACATACATTTCTTGGGATGGGGAGGGGGCAGGAATCAGATAGTGGGAGTGTGGTGGGGTCACCCTGGAGTAAGCTTTAAGGATGGTAAGAGCCAAGGTGTGTCTGCCTGTCTTCAGCACACACACACACATAGCTGGGAGTGACTTGCATGCTGGAGGCTGTTTGTGAGCAGTCCAGGCTGGAGGCACTAGCAGCAAGCCATTGTAAAGGGCACCCCAAGTTACAAGGTGGGGTGACTGTCACTCCTTAGTCTGGATTCTACCATGGTATGTCACAAACTTGAAGTCCACAATTGTAGCAGTACCGTATTACCAATTCCAACCACTCAAACATGTATCAGGCTCCAAAACATCATGAGAATTTTTTTAAATTAAGAAATAGGCAATGTTGGGATTTTATTGGCCTTCCTGGGTTTGAGTCTCCAGGGTTTGTATTTTCAAGCTTCTCTGAACCCATGAGCGCTAGAAATGTACTTTAAAAACTGGAAGATGATTCCCATATACAGTAAAAGCTTTTTTATCCAGGATGTTGGGAGAATGGGGGGTGCTCGTAAGTGAAAAATTCCAGTTAACTAAGAGGGAGAGTGTTTGGGTGCAGGGCTGGGGTGCAGGAAGGGGTTCAGGGCGCAGGATCTGGGAGGGAGTTTGGGTGGGGAGGGGGCTCAGGGCAGGGGGTTGTGGCATGGAATGGGTTTCAGGGTGCCGGATCCGGGGGGCGCTCACCTTGGGTGGCTCCCCACAAGCCGTGACCTGTCCCTGCTTCTCTAAGTGGAGGTGTGGCTAGGCAGCTCTGTGTGCCGCCCCCAACCCACCCTCTCCTAAGTGCTGGGTCCGCAGCTCCCATTGGCTGGGAACCACAGCCAATGGGAGCTGTGAGGGCGGTGCCTGCAGGCGGAGGCAGCACGCAGAGCCACCTAGCCATGCCTCCACCTAGGAGCATCAGAGACTGGTCGCCACTTCTGGGGAGCCACACTGAGCCAGGTAGGGAGCCTGCCTGCCCCACTCCAACCTGACTATACACCGGATTGTCTATGAAGATTAGAAATGCTGGTTTATAGAGGTCTCTGGTTGGTACAGGGCCAGATAACACAGCTTTTACTGTAGTAACATGATTGAAGAAGCTAAGGCATAGACAAGCCTTTGGTAAAGGGAGCACTCAGTATTGAGCTAATTTAGTGATTTCTGCCCAGTCCATGAAATCATGATTGTCCCACAGCCCTAATTATAAACAAAACAATGATGAGCAAGACAAGTTGAACCTGAGATGGTATTAGGAGTCACCAGCACTTTCCCCATAATAAAGACTTTTCCCCACAGTATTCTTTCCAGCAAGTTAAAGAAGTATGGGCTGGATGAATGGACTATAAGGTGGATAGAAAGCTGGCTAGATTGTCGGGCTCAACGGGTAGTGATCAATGGCTCCATGTCTAGTTGGCAGCTGATATCAAGTGGAGTGCCCCAGGGGTCAGTCCTGGGGCCAGTTTTGTTCAATATATTCATAAATGATCTGGAGGATGGTGTGGATTGCACCCTCAGCAAGTTTGCAGATGACACTAAACTGGGAGGAGAGGTAAATACGCTGGAGGGTAGGGATAGGATACAGAGGGACCTAGACAAATTGGAGGATTGAGCCAAAAGAAATCTGATGAGGTTCAACAAGGACAAGTGCAGAGTCCTGCACTTAGGACGGAAGAATCCCATGCACCGCTACAGACTAGGGACCGAATGGCTAGGCAGCAGTTCTGCAGAAAAGGACCTAGGGGTTACAGTGGATGAGAAGCTGGATATGAGTCAACAGTGTGCCCTTGTTGCCAAGAAGGCCAATGGCATTTTGGGATGTATAAGTAGGAGCATTGCCAGCAGATCGAGGGACGTGATCGTTCCCCTCTAATTGACACTGGTGAGGCCTCATCTGGCGTACTGTGTCCAGTTTTGGGCCCCACACTACAAAGAAGGATGTGGAAAAATTGGAAAGAGTCCAGCAGAGGGCAACAAAAATGATTAGGGGACTGGAACACATGAGTTATGAGGAGAGGCTGAGGGAACTGGGGATGTTTTGTCTACGGAAGAGAAGAATGAGGGGTGATTTAATAGCTGCTTTCAACTACCTGAAAGGGGGTTCTAAAAAGGATGGCTCTAGACTGTTCTCAGTGGTAGCAGATGACAGAACAAGGAGTAATGGTCTCAAGTTGCAGTGGGGGAGGTTTACGTTGGATATTAGGAAAAACTTTTTCACTAGGAGGGTGGTGAAGCACTGGAATGTATTACCTAGGGAGGTGGTGGAATCTCCTTCCTTAGAAGTGTTTAAGGTCAGGCTTGACAAAGCCCTGGGTGGGATGATTTAATTGAGGATCGGTCCTGCTTTGAGCAGGGGCTTGGACTAGATGACCTCCTGAGGTCCCTTCCAACCCTGATATTCTATGATTCTATGAAAAATTACAGCATGTGTCAATACAAACCTCTCACTGCCCACAGCCGAGTCAAGCTGAACCAGAAGAACAGCAGGGTCTTAGAAACTACGGCGCTAGTCCTCAGACAGTTCACCCCACAGACGAGCAGTCCCCAAAATCTTTTCCAGTATACAGAGAACAGCTTGCTCAAGCAGCAAATCCCTCACCTGTAGAGTGCCACAGGAATACTCTACTAACATCCTTTTCAGTGCCCCTTTCTCTGGTTCTCTTTCCCCAAATATTATGCAAGAGCTAAAAGCGCCTGTCTTATAAAGGCTCCAGACTCCTCCCCTTCCCAGCATGCTTTGCTTTAAGGAGCTTGACAGGTAGCCCGGTCTTTCCCACTTTTCTCAGTAGAACCAGCCCGCTTTCCACCAACATCTGGAATCCATCTCCCAGGTGAGGACAAAGGTATCACAGGCCATTTCCCCTGAAACCAAACTACCAATGAATGTTAAAAATGGGAGGAAACCGGGCTCCACGCTCCTTTCTCTCCAGGCCTCCCAGACAAACAAGGAGGAAAAGCTCTTCTTGTTAAAAAGAAATGTCTGCTTCCCCCGGGCTCATCTTTAATCCTCAGCGCCTGCTCATTCCATCACAAAACCCTGCTTTTCATCCCCTAGCTATACATATGGGCCAATGGGGTTGGAAATTGGCCTCTGGGGCTAAGGTCGCATTTTTCCATCAAATTTCACAAAGAGTGAGCAGGTGGTCCTGGAGCTGAGCCCCTGCCCACCTTCCCCTCTTCCCAAATCCAGTAGGAGCTCAAGGTTTTGTTTGTTTGTTCCTGGAGTCAAGGGGTGGAATGAAGAAGCAGCAAAACAAACCAACCACATGAGCACAGCAAGCCGCACACCCAAGAAGAACGTAGTAGCAAACGCCCAGGCTGTGTGCACCTAGGCCTTCTGGAGGCATGCTGAGCTAGTGCTCTGTCCAGAGGTGGGTGGCTCTCCATTAACATTATACAACGGGCTGTGTCCAGTCGGTACAATCTAGCCCAAAAGTTCTTCCTGATTGCTGGGGGTTTCCTTCAGATGCCTTTGCACTGAATAAAGTGTGTGATAAAAATGGATGTCTTTCAAGAAAACTGATGTGTCTAAATAGGATCTGAGCACTTGGAAGATTAGGGCTCCCAGTTTAAGTTTATCCTCTCTCAGAGGATTAAGGCACATCTATGTGTACACATGTGCGCACACACACACACATATTCTGGGATCTTCAAACCATCCAGGCGGTGGAAAGAGGCTAGAAAACAGCTGGGTCGGGGCTGTTAAGAATTCCCCACCCCGGCATTGGTCTCAGCTCATATCAAACTAACCTACCTGGCACCTATGGAAACTGCACCACTGTGCTGTAGTGTAGGGGGCATGTCAAAGGCCAAGGGACCTTTGTCTCCTGCATAATTTAAAGGCGCCATAGGCAGTTCTGCTTTAAGCAGCAGCGGGTACTCCCTGAAAACTCAGAGCTGGAGCCAGCTCTCAGCTGCTCCCAAATCTGTCCTGCGTGGTTCTCAGCAGAGGAGAGAGTCTGGGCCTTTATGTTTTACCCTACTTCTTTTATGACAAACTCAGTAAGACATTTAACATAAAACCAGGTTCTTCCTGCTGAAGAATTGGCTTCTTTCCTGATATAACCCATTGGCCCTCCCTTCAGTCAGCTGGCCGGACAAAGGGGCCTCCTGTAAAGCTCCCATGAGGCTGCCAGGAAAAGGTGTGTGGCACTGAAGTAGCAGTCACCTCCTTCTGGAAGTTCTGGGAAGGAAATGCTTTATTCTGGTAGCTGGGTTTGCTTGAGCACAGTGTTCATTGCTGCTGCTAACCCAGTGGCTCATGCCTCACCAGTGCATTTTGCATGGGGCTGTTCCTTGGTGCCCTTTCAAGTTGATCACTCAGGTCACGGTGCATGCAACTTTGATTCTATTCACTGCGCTCCGCCACTTTAAATGTAAGAATTCTGCCTTCTAACGAGGGGCCAAGGCTGCAGCAAGGTTCAAGCTATGGAAGCTTAAAGGGAAAACATGTTAGTTTGCATTTCATAGGGTGAAATTCACTGTGGTGCTGAGGGCCAGAAGGAGGGTTATGCACCACAGCAGCCTTGTACTGGCTCTGAGCCAGAGTGGATTTCACCTAGGGAGATGCTGGACCTACCTCGCCACCTTGCTTCAGTCATTTACAGCCATGCTAACTCACACTGGACAGACATAAGTGTGGACACAAGATAGAGATTCAGATGCTTGAGCACTGGAGTCCTAAATCTTAAGGTGGTCAGCTAACTTGTGCGCACATCCTTTGCCCTGTGCCTGGAAAATATAATTGCTTTGGGATGGTAATGTCTAGCAATTTTATATACAGGTCTTAATCCATAGTTCGTGGTAAAGCACAAGCTGGCACAGCTGTGAATGTCAGTAAAACTTTCCCTTTGAGTATGCAGAGCCATGTGAGGCAGCCTGTAAATGTATCTGGTGTTAGAATGATGTCTTGGGACAGGGCCATGCCGATACTAATTGCACATTTGGATGCTGGCAGGAAGCCTGGGAGCAGAGGGAAAGAATGGGGATGACCGCATAGGAACGAAGGAGGAGCTGGCATACCAAGGCACTTCGTACTACCAATAGTGTGGCAGAGCTGGTCACTTTAATAAAACCTCTGCACCCATCTCAATGTCATTACGTGGCATAAAGCTAGAGGAAGGACTCAGACTCCCTCTTGCTACCTTTAATGTTCAAGTTAACTCATCTCGCCTCACCCACTTTGAATCCATGACACAGCTCTGCCCCGCCACTGGGATCCAGATGGAGGGGGATGATTCCAAGTGCCAGGGTCTGTTAGACTGAAACCTGACAGTGCTGGCACGAGTCCCATAGACCAAGCTCAGAGTCGGCATTCCCGTCTGCAGCAACACTGACACTGGATTCCAAGACTCGTTTCCATGCGAGTGGCAGCTGTGTAACGATTGCAGAGATCAGCGTTGGCTGGTGCTTTTCCTCGTCAGCCTCTCTGAGGTGCAGTGAACCAGGGTAAATGGGCTGCAGGGAGAACGAAGGTGAATTCAGAGCAGCATTTGCATGTGTCAGACAAACCCCTAGGACGTGTCTCGCTGGAAAACTATTTAGCTGCAGTTCCGGGTCACTGGGAAACATGGCTCCAGCCACTGGCATCAACCCAAACACCTGAGCCATCTGAAACAGCCTAGCAGGGTGTGAAATGAAATCCAGTTGCATCACTGCCCCAGTTTTACAGCATTCAGTCCTTTGTTTTAGCTGAAAGGAAGAGAGGAATATCCCTCTGCACCCAAGCAGAGTGCTCAGCTTAGAGCCCTGAGCAGAACAAGTCAGCTGGGGACTGCTGCACTGGAGAGGAGTAATGGACTCCCGTGCTGGGAAGCTTCACACTACTGAAACATGAGTGCTAGGACCAATTCTCCTTGTTATTTGGGTGCTCCCTGCTGGATTTTTCCATACCAGAGCCCCCGTCCTATTTAGCAGGACAGGAAGGGCAGGCGGGACATAAACCCCCGGCACATCTTTACAACCCCTAGCTTAGGGCTATTGTTTCAGGTTATGTTCAGACTCCGGCAGGCAGCACTGGCCTCAGTTTATATTCCCGAGGTTCGCCCTGCAACTAGAAATACAGCTTTTAAATGAAATGAAGGTGGTCTAAAACCTTAGTGCCACAGGGCCTTCCCCCAGGCCGCCCCTTGCTGCACTGCAGCACTCTCTGTGCTCATGCTGAATAGGTTGGCAGAGAGGGGTGTCCTGTGGGGCACAGGCTATGTTCTAGATGACAGATTGGAGTAAGAGCCATGCAGCTGCAGGGTCTATCCCTCTAACCTTAACCTGGTTTCCTCCACCAAGGCCATGGACTTGGGCTTTGTGTAGTGGGTCTTTCCACTGACCCTCATACTAGCGCAGCTGCATCAGCAGTGAATAATGGGCTCCCATTTGGGACAAGAAAGACAAGGCTATGGACAGCAAGAGTACACGTAACTGATGCTCCTCTTCCCCACCCTGCAGAGACGGCAGTGAGGGAGGTTTCCCTTCCTCTTACCTTCTATGACATTCTCCTCACTTTCTTGCATTGGTGAGCAGCTTCCTGAAATCAAAACACTTCAGTTTAGGGCTACACTGCAACTGGAGGTGACACTCAGCACTTGTAGACTTACCCAAGCCAGCTTTGACCTAGCCAGCTCAAACAATAGCAGGGAGGCTGCACAAGCCCTGCAGGACCCTGAGAATGCACTCAAGTGGCAAGCCCATGCTGTCACGGCTTCACTGCCACGATTATTTGGTCTAGGTAGATCAATGCTAGCTCAGGTACGTCTACATGTGCTGCAGTCACACCTCAGGTACGTCTAGATATGCTGCAGTTCCACCTTACAGTGCAGGCGTACCCTGAGTTAGGGAAAATGTGCAGCTGTGGAGCAAACCAGTTGGTTGACCCTTCCCAGGAGTTTTATAGCATGGAAACACATTTCTCCGATGATCTCCCAAGAGCAATATGAAAGCTTGGAAAGGATCTCAGCATGGGGCAGCAACAAAAGGATATTGACAAGAGGATTCCATCTCTTTCATAAGGATCTGAATTGTACCCTGGGGCCTGATGCTGAAGTTAACATCAGTGGGAGACGTGGGTGCTGGACCCCTTGGGAAGTGAGGCTCCCTCACTGCAGAGAATAGCATGCTCTATTGGTCAGGAGGAAAGGCCAAAATTCAGCAATTTCCAAATGGACACCTCAGAACCAGTCATCGGGGCAGTGGATTTTTTTTTTATTTTCAGTGTTGGTATTTAACAATCCCCTTTTACTTTCACTAAAGAGGTGTCAAATTACTTCAAGAGGTGACACTTACAGGACGTACATGACATTTAACCTGGCACAGCACAAAAAGCAGTGTGCTCGTGATGTGCGTTGTACCGCTGGAGCATTGGGTGCTAATCAACTCCTGACACAAGGTACATTCAGAATGAACAACACTCCCATTCTCATTTACTAGAAACTAAGCCAGGACTTTTACAATATAATAGGATGCTGTGGGGGAAATTGCAGTTAACCTTGCTGTTGAAACTGACCCCATCCCATTCTATGGCAAAATCTATGCATTATATGCAACATATGCAAGAGGCTTACAGGCCTGTATCCTGTAAGAC
The DNA here is from genome assembly GCF_965140285.1 of Lepidochelys kempii. Lineage (NCBI taxonomy): Eukaryota > Metazoa > Chordata > Testudines > Cheloniidae > Lepidochelys > Lepidochelys kempii. Next base: position 71,858,636 of record NC_136390.1, on the reverse strand, counting down.
TTGGCTTAAGCTAAAGCATTTACGTATGCTAGGCTGTGGCACTTGACCCAGATAATGGACTAGGCCAATCTCTAACTAGAAAAGAACCAAAGGGTCTCCAGAAAAGTCCCTAGCTGTCCATTATATGCACCCTCCACCCTGCAAAAGTCCCTAGTCAAAACGCTGCCACAGTGAACCGTAGATCTTGATAAGATCTTGATAATAACACGGTGCATCAGCACTGTGCTAATTATGAAATTGCCCTTCCATTAATTCCTTATAAGGCTTTATAAATAATGCTTGAGTGGTAAGGAAATGTATCATTTGACTTGAATTTGGACCTATATAAGTCTGATATTATAGGGGCAGGGAAGAGAGAGACCAGGGTGACATCTCTGTGTGACCAACTTTATGTCCCTCTCCCTGCATGCTTGTATTCAATAAAAGATCTCAGGCTGTTTGAACCAAACAGATGGTGTGACTTGTTTTCAACAACAATGCTTATGAAGTTGCCAATTGTTGTCTGGTCTTTGCAGATTAGTAATTCCATGGTATATTCTTGAATTGATCATTCTGTTTTGGTCCACAACATTACACTTTTTTTAAAAAAATCTTGATCACTAAAGAGTAATCCAATTTCATTAAATTTTGGCTCTATCCCCTGTGATACAGCATGGCCAGAGAGCAGCAGGAGAGTGATAAGAGGGGAGATATGCAAGCCCCAGGATGATGAGAGCCATTCCCTGTAGAAGGAAGAAAGGTTGCTATAGATCAATTAGAGCACCTGAAACCAATTAGAGCATCTGAAGCCAGTCTCCTGATAAAACCCCCCTGCTTCAAGCAGATAGTTGGGAGGAGTTGAAGCAGAGTGGTTTGGTGTTGGAGCAGAGAGCAGTTTGGAGAAGTGCTGTGGCAGGCCAGAAGACCAAGACTCCAGGTAAAGGGAAACCCGGCTTGTGCAGAGCAGAGGGACTCCACAGACAAGGGGTTGGGAGAAACCTGTCCCAAGCAGAGAGAGGGAAGATACAAGCTGAAGGGCCGGAGAGGGAAGTAGCCCAGGGAAAGGAATCACTAGTCCAAGTGGTTTGCCGCTATCCCTAGGGCCCCTGGGCGGGGACCCGGAGTAGAGGGCGGGCCTGGATCCCTCCCTCTCCACTCCCTTTCTCTGGACTACCAGTGGGACAGCTGATACCCCAGACTAGGGGTGAGAAACAGCGTCCTGAACCCCGCACAAGAAGAGAAAGCATGGGACCCATCATAGTAGTGCTGGCAAATTTGCCACACCCCCTAGAGAAATCCCACTGGCGTTGACCATCAGAATGTCTTTCCTCTCATTGGAGAATCCTTTTCAAACAGAGATGGGTGCCTAGTGCGATTGTTTCCCTAATTATTCCCAAAGTCGTCTCAGTTGTGTTGCAATTCCTAGAGTAAGGCAATGGGTGATATGTAGCTGGCAATAACACAGAACACTTGCCTGTAGAAATGAGATTAGACAAAGAAATACAGAAAGTGTCACAGGGGTAGCAAGGTAGCAGAACCTACTTGGCTTAGGAAAATACCTTGTTTATCTCTTCCCACCCTGAAATAAGGCAAGAAGCCAGAGTTAACTTACTATTTAATGTGTATGTTCATAAAGGTACATTTGATTCTTTGTTACACTACTCATAGCTACATCCAGCATAATATGCAGGGGAACAACACTGTTACAGGTACCATAGAGTACGGCACGGCAGACAATAAAAATGGAAGGAAGACACATTAGCCACAGTAAAGGCAGACACAAGTGACAAATGAAAATCCATTTATATAAAGTAGATTTCTCTTAGTCATTTAGGACCCAATCCAACTTCCACTGAAGTCAGTGGGAGTCTGAGTATGTCCTGACAAGCTTTCCCAATTTCCGACGACTGAAATCTTATGTTGCACTGCTGAACAGATATCCCCCTTAGTATTGGTGTTGTAATCAACACTGAACTTGACCTGTTTCAGTGCATTTGGTAAGTTTTGATAGCAGATCAAACAGCAAAGATGTGAACAGCAAGATGCTAAAAAGTTTTACTGTAACAGGCAATTAATAATGCTTCCCCTGGAAAATATATTCAGTTGTTTTCTTATGCAGAGACAACACAGCAGTCATTTGAGTTAATGGCTTGCTAGGGCTTGGCTCTCCGGAAGACTTTCAGCATGTAACACAAAGGCAGAGCCATTCTGGTTGAGCCAAGCTGTCATCCAGCGGATCTTGCTACAGGCAGCATTGCATTTAGAAGCCCCTTTCCCTTCCAGGAAAGAACACTTAGCTGGGGACACTTGCTTTCTAAACTACTGTGATACCAGGAGCTAGCCCTGCTGTTGCATCAAATGAGCGGTGAATCATATACCACCTCTTGTTTGTTAATGAATCAGAACACGAACAGGCCATACAGAAACTTGAACAAGTGAAACCAAATGCAATATCAGGGCCTTGCAAAACATCACTGAGGCAGCAAGTAGTGATCCTATTAGACTTATTTGTGAATTGCCTGCCTTCAGCCCTGTGGTGTGGGCACTCAGAGTCTGGGCTACAAAACAGTATCTCAGCCTAATCTGAAGAAGTCTTTATTGTTCACCAGGAATCCAGGGGGTAGGTTAGTTTTGGATGCTGAGTGCAATATTTCCTATTAGGGAAGGCAGGAGTGCCTTTTATCTTCATACACCAGCGTGTAAAAATTTAGTCAGGGTTTGGAAATACACTATGTGGGTAGCAAGGGAGGCAGGGGAGGAGACCATTGGGGGTCATTAAAAGAAACAATGAGGCCCAAATCCTCAAGAATTTAGGCTCCTAACTTTCTTTGAGCTAGGAGCCTAAACACCTCTGAGGATCTGCACTTGAGTGTCTAGTTGATGCCTGGGTGAAGATCCGTTCACGAGACTCAAACCAGAGTGGTTTGGCAGCAGAATTCTTGGAGTTAGGAAAGTGATCTCTGAGCAGCTGATGAGAGCTACCTGCTTACAGCCAGTAACGAAGGACTGAGAAGAAAAGCAACAGATCAGCTTTTGGAATTTGGAGCTCAACTAGGAGGATAATTTTTTATCATCATCATGTAAGATGACCATGGAAATAAAAGAGACCAGAGCCCACAGCTCTGAGACGTGAAGAGCAGAAATGTCATTTTAAAAGCACCATGCATCCTCCTCACTCCTTCCCAGGTGCTACCATTTGTCGCAGGATACATTTCACTTTGAGACATCTCCTAGAAATTAGTGTGAACAAGTCAGTACCTGCGTGAGCAAAGAAAATAAAAAGAGAATTTTAGAATAAATCTCCCACTGCAGTCAGTTGACACATTTTGTTTTCGTTCCAGTACCTGTCAACATGGAATCCAGGGGTCTAATCCTAACAAATTACCAGGGATAAAATGGGCTTGCTGCTGTGCTAAGAAATGAGGAAGAGTGGCAGCTCTGATGTGTATTAGATTAAGTAAGAGCAGAGGCAGAATTGGGAAGTTTTGGGGCTGTCAATTCAGCATCTTCTGCAGGTGCTGGGCCTGATTCTCCGATGCACTGCATTGTATGCAGTGATCTCCCCCTGTACCAGACGAGCGCAGCGTGGATGTAAACATTATCATTCTGATTGGCCAAAGTACTACAAAGATACAGCTTCAGCTTCTTGGGAGGCATTGGCTTGTCTGCCCTTCACATGAATCTAGATTAGTTAGTACATTGGGTCATTTTTTGTGGGAGCCCAGCTTCAGAACCTGGACAGCTCATACGCAAGAGAGCATTCACAGCACCAGGAAGATTTCACTGAGCTGCCAGCAAGCAGTAAACCATTTTTCAGGTGGACCCGGCATCCTCAACTTCCATTATACTTCATCACTTAGGAACCAGAGTAGTCCCCAAGCTACCAGACTAGAGTTTAGACCTTTTACCTGACTTGAGCTAACTTACAAGCTGAACGACTTCAGATTTACTACATCTAAGGATGTGGCTAAGGACTAGAGAGACTAAGCCCTTTCCTGGAACTGTGCAGTTTACCCCCATGGGTCTCTCTGGCATTGCGCCTTATATAATCATTTACTTCTGTGCAAAGTGGGTATAAAATCATACCCCCACTGTGAGCGAGTAGAGAATTGAGTTGGTAGTGTTTAAGGTTCATTTTGCACTTGCCAAAATGATTCTCTACAAGGAACAAATCTCTTCAATCCCTGAAAGAGAGCCCTGTGCCTTTAAGGCAGGGGTGGGCAAACTTTTTGGCCTGAGGGCCACATCTGTGTATGGAAATTGTATGGCGGGCCATGAATGCTCATGAAATTGGGGTTGGGGTGAAGGAGGGGGTGAGGACTCTGGCTGGGGGTGCAGGCTCTGGGGTGGGACCAGAAATGAGGGGTTCGGAGGGCAGGAGGGGAAACAGGGTTGGGGTAGGGGGTTGGGGTGTGAGGGGGTGAGGTCTCCGGCTGGAGGTGCGAGCACTGGGGTGGAGCTGGGGGATGAGGGATTTGGGGTGTAGGAGGGTGCTCCAGACTGGGACCAAGGGGTTTGGAGGGCAGGAGGGGGATCAGGGCTGGGGCAGGGTTTTAGGGCACGGGGAAGGGAGGGGTCAGGGCTTTGGCTAGGGGTGCAGGCTCTGGGATGGGGCCAGAAATGAGGAGTTCAGTGTGCAGGAGGGTGCTCCAGGCTGGGACAGGGGGTTGCGGTGCAGGGGGGTGAGGGCTTCGGCTGGGGGTGAAGGCTCTGGGGTGGGGCTGCGGATGAGGGGTTGGGGCGCAGGAGGGGCTCAGGGGTGCAGGCTCCAGGCGGCACTGACCTGAAGCAGCTCTCGGAAGTAGTGGCATGTCCCAGCTCTAGATTCTAAATGGAGGTGCGGCCAGGTGGCTCTGTACGCTGCCCCGTCCGCAGGCACTGCCCCTGCAGCTCCCACTGTCTGCAGTTCCTGGCGAATTGGAGCTGTGGGGGCAGTGTGCAGAGCCCCCTGGCCGTGTCTCCACGTAGGAGCCAGAGTGGGGACATGCCGCTGTTTCTGGGAGCCACACGGATCCACGGTACACATGTGCAGAGCAGCCCCTGACCCTGCTCTCCGGCAGGAGCGTGGGAGCGGGGCAAGCCCCAGACCCCACTCCCCAGCAGGAGCTTGAGGGCCGAAATAAATGGGATGTGGCCCGCGGGCCATAGTTTGCCCACCCCTGCTTTAAAGTTTAGTTTGACATAGTAATTCCAGATAGTCCTCACTTCCACACAACCACATTTCTTATTCCGTTTTCTCTGCAAAGGAAGATGCCAGTCATTGCTAGTTTTGATGTTGTTCTACATCACTCTAGTCTTTTTGTCAGGCATCTTAAATTCCTTTTGCTATCCCAAGGGCTCTGAATCCCTCACACCATTCAGTAACACCAGACAATCACAAACTGGAGAAGAATAAGGAAATCTATCAAAGGAAGTTAATAACTTGCTGAGAGAGAAAGGATAGCCTTGTTGGTGAGCGTACTAGCTTAGGACTTGGGAAATTTTGGTTCAGTTCCTAGCTCTGCTATAAACTTCCTATGTCATTTTGGGTAAGTTACATTCTATGCCATAGTCCCAGGGAATAATAATCCATGCTCTCTCATCCCCTTGGGTCTGTCTTTTTGATTTAGCTGATCAGGACAAGAACTTTCATTGTGTTTGTACAGCACCTACCACAATGGGACCCCTGATCTCAGTTGGGGCCTCTAGCATAAATAATACATAAATTGGTTCAGCTTGGAGCTTTTCAGCAAACCCGGGGTCAAAACAAGACAATTCTTATGGGGTTTAATAGGTTGGTTTTTTTTTTTAAATTACTGTCTGGAAATTAAAGATGGTGACAGCATATCCTTGGATTTAATCCAGAATGACCAAGTGAGAAAGAAATCCAGGGCCTAGTGTTCCCTTTTTAATGCTGAAGATATAAATAGAAGCATCAGTAACCAATGTCAGATAGAACCCTTCCTCTCTATTAGACAGATGCATTTAAGCACCGGAGATGCTCTTGTATGTTAGTCAATAAAGTGAGCTTACATTGCTGAGGTTTGCCTCCTCTGCTTTCAAGCTGCTTTTATTTTATTTTGTTAGCAATCTCTTTCAGAAGGCCTTTCAGATCATTAAGCTAAAAACAAAAACAAATCAAGATTCATGTTAGTTTGAAGCCAGCCTAGCTTATTCCAAGGCATTTTTGCAGCTTGGATAACAGGCAGAGAGATGTATGAGGCAAATAAGCAGTAAGTCGTTTAAAATGCCCGGGAATGGTTGTAAAACAGTAACAATAACTCCCATGGCACCTCCAAGTTAAGCTCCTGTTTCTTTGGTTACCCTCTGAATGCCGGCTGTTAGTGACTGAGCATTAGCCAACTGCTATTTGCATTTACTAGATAAACTCAGCTGTGCTGATAAACAATGCAGTGCTTATATTTATTTTTCACAGGGAAATAGCCCTAATGAGCAATAGAAGTGCCTCTTCAAACATTGCCCCAGTACAGTCCATTTGGAAGGACAACAACAATTACAATTTTCATCAGTCAATAAATGTAGTGAGTCCTAATGCATACATATTTCATGCATTTAACAAGCAGGTATCATGAAACCAACTGACTCCAAATTACTCTGAATCTGCATTTACTCCTGAGATGGGATCTGGTCATTGGAGTTTTGTGGAAACCAGTCTACTGTAAAGATTGTTATGTTTTTACATTGGTTTCCTCCAATGCTTCTTTCACTCAGATGCACACAGAGCAAACTCTGGGGGCAACCTGATACCCTTACCCGCACTGAGACATAACTTACTTCCTGGGAAGTCTGTGGGACTTCTCATGGATAAGGTGCTGTAAGGGGATCAGAATCTTGCTTGATGGAATTAACTGGACAAGCGACAGCGCACGCTGCCCTATGAAGTTTCTGCCTTCAAAGTGTATTTACAATGGGGAAGACACCTTGCTCAGTACTATGCAACCCTGACATCCCCTTCTGCTTTAGAACTCTCCAGTGGTTTTCTAGTAATCAAGCAACAGGTCTGACAAGTACATTGCTTTGAGGCAGTTCATTTAAGACATGTTTAAGGCACTATTTTGAAATTAAATCCTACCTAATAAAGCTCTTAGAAGCAGCAGCACAGCGTGGCCTCTCTCCACCTTTGCAGAGCTTAGAAAATATCTGCTCCTTCATTCTTCAGCACAACTAGATGCTTTTTAGCATCTAAGCGACCTCATGTGGATGTTATAACCTTATCAGAGGTCTGTGCCACACACACAGTTTTCTGCTTGAGGCACAGTGCCTCCTAGCATGCACATCTGGGCAGCGTACCTCCACGCTGCCCCCAACACAGGACAATACCTTGAAAGTACAGCCCTAAGAAAATAATATCTGACTACAGTTAAGTGTAAACAGTGCATAAATACGGGGGTCCAGTTTCTATATATGCCACTAGCTGTCATATCAGATAGCCACATATTCCCCAGACCAATCAAAAACAAAGTACCTTCATATCCAGTTGTCTAAATCGATGTGCCATCCTGTGAAAAGATGACAAATACCAAAATGAGCCATGTGGGACTAAAAATTAAACTAGCAATTGGCATCTACTCCTTGATTCGGTGCCAAACTGGGCAGCAGAACATTACATACAATTAATTTAAGGCAGGACATCTAGTCACATAGGAACACCTAAAATGTGGACCAAAGAAAACTATGGGCTCTTGGATCCTAGAATGATCTTCTACTCTGAATGCACATAGTTGAAGGTTAATGACAAGGCTGATATGGACTGCAGGTGTTATTGCCTGGGAACTCAAATAGTTCCCATTCATCTTTCCAGGATGAGACAAGTCATTATGGCTGTGTGCACCTGGTTTTGATTACAACTCTATGTATAAATTACTGTCAGTGCTGCTCTTGGCAAGTTACTTACACAACCTCTTTTGGCTCAAAATTTGGCCACTCCAATTTGAATACATCTAGCTTGTAACTTAATGCTGAGCAGCATATGGAAAATCTTACTTATGCCTTTAAGGATGGAATGTCCGTAACAGGAAAGCTGCATGCCCTAGCACTAGTGAAACCCTTCACCCAAAGTTACCAGCTTTTCAATGCCAAAAATGGAAATGAAGAACACCTAGACACTATTGGAGGGTTGCTACAAAATAAAGCCTTTTATATTCAGTAGCACGTTGAATACAGTTGCATGCTTGTTCTCCACGGGAATTAGGTACCTAAATACCTCTAAAAATCTGGTCCTATGCCTTTTGACAACTTTGTTCTCTGATTCTGGTCTGTATACATTTCTTTTTTTCTTGGCAGTTTGTCAGACTTAGTTGTTGCTCTAAAAATGCTGAGGTGATTCCTGAAGGAACTCTGAGGCTGATCAGCCAAGTGTCAGGATTTGACAAAGGATTTCTGAAGGTACCCATAGCCTTAGGACATAATTAATCTTTCAAGTCCCAACTAAAAATTGGAGACCCCATCTACTACTAGTATTAAGTAAAGATTTCTGGTCAGCTTGGAATCCCCGCAACCTATGTATAACCTTATTTCTCATGGTTACATGGCTGGTATTCTCCATTAATCTATGTAAAAATACTACCTAGCTCTTATATAGCACTTTCAATCAATGAATTTCAAAGCACTTTGAAAAAGGAGGAAAGCATGAATTTTTGGGTTAAGTTTAGAGGTGAGAGCAACAAGGGTGATGTCGTGGTGGGCGTCTGCTATAGACCACCAGACCAGGAGGATGAGGTAGATGAGGCTTTCTTTGGACAACTAACAGAAGTTTCCAGATCATAGGCCCTGGTTCTCATGGGGGACTTCAATCACCCTGATATCTGCTGGGAGAGCAATACAGAAGTGTACAGACAATCCAGGAAATTTTTTGAGTGTTGGGGACAACGTCCTGGTGCAAGTGCTGGAGGAACCAACTAGGGATCATGCTCCTCTTGACCTGCTGCTCCCGAACAGGGAAGAATTGGTAGGAGAAGTAGAAGTGGGTGGCAACCTGGGCAGCAGTGACCATGAAATGGTTGAGTTCAGGATCCTGACAAAAGCAAGAAAGGACAGCAGCAGAATATGGACCATGGACTTCAGAAAAGCAGACTTTGACTCCCTCAGGGAACTGATGGGCAGGATCCCTTGGGAGGCTAATATGAGGGGGAAAGGAGTTCAGGAGAGCTGGCTGTGTTTTAAAGAAGCCTAATTGTGGGCACAGGAACAAGCCATCCCGATGTGCAGAAAGAATAGCAAATATGGCAGGCGACCAGCTTGGCTCAACAGAGAAATTTTCAGTGAACTTAAACACAAAAAGGAAGCTTACAAGAAGTGGAAACTTGGACAGATGACTAGGGGGGAGCATAAAAATATTGCTTGAGCATGCAGGGGTGTAATCAGGAAGGCCAAAGCACAATTGGAGTTGCAGCTAGCAAGGGATGTGAAGGGTAACAAGAAGGGTTTCTACAGGTAAGTTAGCAACAAGAAGGTGGTCAGGGAAACTGTGGGATCTTTACTGAATGGGGGAGGCAACCTAGGTAAAGTTCTCAATGCTTTGTCTCGGTGTTCACGAACAAGGTCAGCTCCCACACTGCTGCACTGGGCAGCACAGTATGGGGAAGAGGTGAGGAGCCCTCAGTGGTGAAAGAACAGGTTAAGGACTACTCAGAAAAGCTGGACATGCACAAGTCCATGGGGCTGGATGCAATGCATCCGAGGGTGCTGAGGGAGTTGGCTGATGTGATTGAACAGCCATTGGCCATTATCTGTGAAAACTCATGGCGATTGGGGGAAGTTCCAGACAATTGGAAAAAGGCTAATATAGAGCCCATCTTTTAAAAAGGGAAGAAGGAGAATCCGGGGAACTACAGGCTGGTCAGCTTCACCTCAGTCCCTAGAAAAATCATGTGATCAGAAACAGTCAACATGGATTCACCAAGGACAAGTAATGTCTGATCAACCTGATTGCCTTCTATGATGAGATAACTGGCTCTGTGGAGATGGGGAAAGCGGCGGATGTGTTATACCTTGACTTTAGCAAAGATTTTGATATAGTCTCCCACAGTACTCTTGCTAGCAAGTCAAAATAGTATGGATTGGATGAATGGACTATCAGGTGGATAAAAAGCTGGCTAGATCATTGGGCTTAACGGGTAGTGATCAATGGCTCGATGTCTAGTTGGCCGCCAGTATCAAGCGGAGTGCCCCAGGGGTTGGTCCTGGGGCTGGTTTTGTTCAACATCTTCATTAATGATCTGGATGATGGGATGGATTGAACCCTCAGCAAGTTCGCGGATGACACTAAGTTGGCAGGTGAGGTAGATATGCTGGAGAGTAGGGACAGGGTCCAGAGTGACCTAGACACATTGGAGGATTAGGCCAAAAGAAATCTGATGAGGTTCAACAAGGACAAGTGCAGAGTCCTGCACTTAGGACAGAAGAATTCCATGCACTGCTATAGGCTGGGGACCGATTGGCTAAGAGCAAGTTCTGCAGAAAAGGACCTGGCGCTTACAGTGAACGAGAAGCTGGATATGAGTCAGCAGTGTGCCCCTGTTGCCAAGAAGGCTAACGGCATAATGGGCTGCATTAGGAGGAGCTCTGGCAGCAGATCGAGGGACGTGATCGTTCCCCTCTATTCGGCACTGGTGAGGCCACATCTGGAGTACTGCATCCAGTTTTAGTCCCCCCACTACAGAAGGGATATGGACAAATTGGAGAGAGTGCAGCAGAGGGCAACACAAATGATTAGGGAGCTGGGGCACATGACTTATTAGGAGAGGCTGAGGGAACTGGGCTTATTTAGTCTGCAGAAGAGAAGAATGAGGGGAGATTTGATAGCAGCCTTCAACTATCTGAAGGGGGGTTCCAAAGAGGATGGAGCTAGGCTGTTCTCGGTGGTGGCAGATGACAGAACAAGGAGCAATGGTCTTAAGTTGCAGTGGGTAGGTCTAGGTTGGATATTAGGAAAAACTATTTCAGTAGGAGGGTGCTGAAGCACTGGAATGGGTTACCTAGGTGGTCAAATCTCCATCCTTAGAGGTTTTTAAGGCCCAGCTTGACAAAGCCCCGGCTGGGATGATTTAGTTGGGGTTGGTCCTGCTTTGAGGTCTCTTCCAACCCTAATCTTCTATGATTCTATGATTATCCCCACATGACAGATGGGAACATTGAGGCACAGAGAAGTGATTTGCCCAAGTCTGCCCTAGCAAGCTAATGGAAGACATTTTTGGTATGTAATTGTACATAAATAAATTTATTTAGCCAGGGCTGGTGTAACCACTAGGCAAACTAGGCGGCCGCCTAGGGCGCCAAGATTTGGGGGTGCCAAAAAGTGAGCCCAGTGGCAGAGGGGCTTGGCAAGGAAATGGGCGTCTGCCTTGGCTCAGCCTCCATGCTCAGCCCCAGCAGGGGGCACGGAGAGTGCATTCACACTCCCCTCCCCCCGGAGAACAAAAGAGCCTCGCACAGCGGCCCACCGGAGGAAGAGGATGCTGGTGCATTGGCCAAGATAAGCGCTTCCCCACAGCTTGGGTACCTGCTGGTCTGTGCTCCCCTCGTGTGCGGGCAGCTGGAGAGGACGGCAGCCCACAGAGCTGAGCTGCCCCAGTGCCCCTCTCCCTGCCCCAGCCTCTGTCAGCAGGGGAATGGTCGGAGCTGCCCTGGGCTGGGGCTTTCTGCAAACTGGGACCCAGGTGGGGAGAGAGGGACAAAGCCAGAGAGACACTGTGCCCCAAAGAGAGATCAGGGCTAAAGGGAAATGTAGAGTTGCACTAATGGCTTCAAATGCAAATAGCGATTGATTGGCTCCAACTATGCGGTACTGGAGAGGGAGAGGAGTGTAGGGCAAGCAGGGACCTGCAGTACTTCCTAGCTGAGTCTCTCCATCCATCCCAGGATGGTCCTGCCAAGACTGACAGTGCGAATACAGACACATCGAATTTGGTTGTTAATGATGCTGCAAAATGTTGCTTGGAGGCAACTGCCTTCTTTGATTTAGTTCAGTGTGTTTATGTGTATTTCTCAGCTTCTACACATGGCTGGGAAGTTCTAGCACACCACAAATCTAATCTCACAGGTAAGCTATGGAGTGAAACAAGATGGGAAAGTCGAATCGATGCCTTGAAACCTCTTCGCTATCAGCTTGGTGACATCTATGATGCTCTGATAGAGATCTCTGATGACACTACTCTAGCAGGATCACCTGGCAATACATCACGAGTTGATGTAAAGGATCTTGCAAAAGCCATTTCTAGTTTCAAGTTTCTTCTTTCTCTTGTTGTGTGGTATGACATATTGTTTGAGATCAACATGACTAGCAAACAACTTCAAGTGAAAGAATTCGACATACGTGACACCATTAATCAACTTGGAGAAACCAAGAAGTTTCACTCCAAGAAGTGACGCAGATTTGGAGAAAACATTGGTAGATGCAGGTGAACTTGCGGAGGAGTTGGATATACTGGCACTTTTTGAACCAGATCCAATCCGTATTAGAAAAAAGAGAAAGCAGTTCACATATGAGGCAGATGATGAACCTATTTATAATCTGAAAGAAAAATTTAAAGTGAACTTTTACCTTGCAGTCATCGACACAGCAATACATTTGGCTGAAGAAAGATTCACATTGATGCAGCAAATTAGTTCAGTATTTGGCTTCCTATATGATGTTTATAGTTTGCAAAAACAACACCAAAGCAAATTATGGAACATTGCTTGAATCTGAAGCAAGCTTTGCAACATGGTGAATCCAAAGATGTTGATGCCTTTGACTTGTGTAATGAATTGCAAGCTATTTCAAGATGAGTCCAAAAAGTGCATCACCGCAAGATGTATTGAACTTCATATGGAAAAATAAGATGACAGATAGTGTCCCCAACACAGTTATTGTTCTTTGCATCCTCTTGACTCTGCCAGTTTCTGTGGCCAGTGGTGAGCGAAGCTTCTCAAAGCTCAAGTTGATAAAAACATAAATGCAAACATCAGTGTTGCAACAAAGACTTGTTGGACTATCTACCTTGCTAATAGAACATGACATTGCTCGCAGCATTGACTTGGAGGAACTTGTTTCTAAATTTGCTAAACTGAAAGCATGGAAAAATAAATTCTAAATTATAACGTGTTACTCTGTGACAGTGTATTGTGTATAATGTATGGGATTTATTTTAAGATCCATGCTATGTTGTGCAAAGTGAAAACAATAACAATATCAACACTGTCAGGTTATTCATTTATTTTCATTAAATATGTAGACTAAATAATGAAATTAATAAATTTTCAAGCCGAACGTGTATTAATTCTAATGAACAATGCCACATTATGCAGTATTCATTTTTGAAAATTTATAATAAGCGATGCTCCGGGGAGAGGGGAAGGGAAGGGGGGGTGCAAGGTGGAAGTTTCGCCTAGGGTGCAAAATAGCCTTGCACCGGCCCTGTATTCAGCACATATTGTGTGAATAATGTGTCATGTCAAATTTGCAAAATTGTAATGAAAATTTAACAGCCTAGGCAACCAATGTATTGTAAAATCTCCAATATTTTACTTGAGGCAGAATGGTGAGCTGTTTTAGGCTGCTTTTATTAATATATAGTGTATAAGCAGACTTTCTAAATGTAAAAAAAGGTTTTATTTTTCTTATTAAAAAAAAGTTTGCAGAAGTGAAGTTTAGTCTAAGAGTATAGCAGAGAGAAAAAACCGACATACTCTTCTGATGAGTCGTTTGCTTTGGAATTGATTTTGACAAGGTAATTTTCTTTCATGACAGCTTCCCATGCGAGCGTTTCATTGTCCTCATATTTTGAACCTGAGAAATACAAAAAGGCATTAGACTAACTTAATTTGCCTCTACCATTTTGAAATGTGAAAAAGCCTGCCAGTGATTCTGTTCACCAGAGCTAATGGAATTCATTTCTCTGCATACGGAAAATTAGCAGCGATAATGTAAATAGAACATAAATGTATTTTATTGCATGGTCATGGGACAGGACAAGCTAACCGGGTTTGTATTAAAAAGAGGAATTGACCCACATTTCCACTCCAACCTCCGAATGGACACTATTTGAGGTTTAGAAGCATTCAGCTTTGAGGAGGTTTTAAATGAAGTGTGAATTTTCTGGCTTCAGGCAAACATCAAACATGCGAGTGACACTGTGTGACAACTTGGGGAACCTCACAATTTAGTCATTCTGTGTGTAATTATGAACTCTGTATGTACCTGTGTCAGACTGCAAACTCCATTTTGATTGTAAGGCTCGCCTTCCCCTTCTTACTGCCTTTTGACCTCCATAGCTCAGTGGTTTGAGCATTGGCCTGCTAAACCCAGGCTTGTGAGTTCAATCCTTGAGGGGGCCATTTAGGGATCTGGGGCAAAAATTGGGGATTGGTCCTGCTTTGAGCAGGGGGTTGGACTAGATGACCTCCTGAGGTCCCTTCCAACCCTGAGCTTCTATGATTCTATGGTCTTGAACTAGAATCCCAGAGGGGTGCTAGCATAGAGCTAACAATAGAGGGTCATTAAACTTTGATGATCAACTAACCAAATGACAAAGAGATGGTTGCTGCTCAGGGCAACCCAGTTTTTAAAGTATCACATTTGCTCATGGGGAGGGAGGTCACCTTGGTAACAAAGTCACCTGGGAGGAGTCTCTGGTCACCTGAGGGTGCCACCTGACAGAGAAGACCGGAAGGTTATAAAAATAGAGGAGCTGATCTACGGGGGGCCATTTTTCCCAAGATCAAGAGGAGGGAGAAGCAATCCGGAATGTAGATGCCTTATGAAGCTGGGAACCCTGCCTGCTTACCTGAAACCAGACGGTCCCCTAGGAGGGGCAACTGCGGTTAGGATTTATGTTATGTTCTAAAGGAGCCCTACTCCCTTATGCTTTATGTAAAGTAGAAGAAGAGCAATAGTGAGACTGGCAAGGTGTCTATACGGGTTATATACCTCACGACTACTACGTGCCTTCTGAGAGAGTTCAATAGTGACCTAGAAAGCTCACACCTTGTGGGGGAGTTCTGGGAAGGGTGTGTTTAAGCTATAGAGGCGTCTAAAGGCACTGAGCCCAAGGACTAGGCAGTTGGACAGCAGATCCCAGCAGTCTAGTGAGTGGCCAATGTGGGGTGCTCGACCGGGAACTGTGACATGCTGAATGGACACTCCTGCAACCTAACCAGGCTTCTGCCTCAGTCAGGGCTGCCACATGACTTAAACCCTGATTTTGCAAGCTGCTGCGTATGAGCAGTCCCCTGTGCCCACATTGAATCCCGCTGATGGCAATGGGAGCCCACCCCACACAAGAGTGAGTTCTTAGCCATCTTTCCCCACTCCTCGCGCTGGAGCTAGAGCCTTATGGCTGCCTGCTGCACAGGGATTAAGCAGCCCCCAGTGCTCTTTACCAGTAGCACAACCCTGCTGGAACAGCCACAAATTGGCTCTAATTAAGTCCTCCCACTGGTTCTAGAAGTACAAGATAAATTATAGATCAGCTCAGCAGGAGTTTCTACAGTTAGATCATCATCTGTCTGGTAGAACAGAATCATAGAATATTAGATTTGGAAGGGACCTCAGGAGGTCATCTAGTCCAACCCCCTGCTCAAAGCAGGACCAACACCAACTAAATCATCCCAGCCAGGGCTTTGTCAAGCTGGGCCTTAAAAACCTCTAAGGATGCAGATTTGACCACCTCCCTAGGTAATCCATCCCAGTGCTTTACCACCCTCCTAGTGAAAAAGTTTTTCCTAATATCCAACCTAGACCTTCCCCACTGCAACTTGAGACCATTGGTTCTTGTTCTGTCATCTGCCAGAGATGTCATTCTGCCACTGAGAACAGTCTAGATCCATCCTCTTTGGAACCCCCCTTCGGGTAGTTGAAGGCTGCTATCATTGTGTGGAAGCTAAACACCATTTGCAACGCTGATTTGGACAACTAAACCCACGAACAGTGCAGAGGACCTGCACATTCTACAAGTAACTTTTTCCTAAACTAAATAAAGTTTCAATCAATGCTGCAGGGCAAGAGCCATGCTGCTGATGTATAGGAACAAGCCTCTCAGTTATCTGAAGCTCTCATCTCTCTCATCTCTTATGAACAGCACTTTAACAAAAAGCTGGGAGAAAAACCAGAGACAAGAGCCAATTTATTTGAAAAGTTTGTTAAAGCAATTCATATCTGTGCTCTCTGACTGAATAAATGCAGGGAGAACAGTTAGAGGCCGTACCCAAAGCCAGGCATGGATTTCTATATATATATGTATTCCTGATATAGCGCATTTAGCAGCAGCAGCAGCCATGTGGTCAGGAGAGTATTAGTTTTCTTTTACAATCAATCTCCAGAGGCCAGAAGAGCCGCTGGAGAAGTTAGCACTGGTAACAGGCTGTCCTTAAATAATGTATTATAGTGCCCATTCAAGTGTCATTAGCTGAAGGAGCATAAATAAAGGGCAAGGATAAATATCAGCGGGTCAGACTGGGGTGAGGAGTTGGCCTACACCTCTTATATTTTAAGCCATTAAAACACCAATCCTCTAAGATCTAATAGTTTTGCCACCCTCTTTGTGTTGTGACATGAAGGCCAAGACTATAACAGGGTTCAAAAAAGAGCTAGATAAGTTCATGGAGGACAGGTCCATCAATGGCTATTAGCCAGGATGCGCAGGGATGGTGTCCCTAGCCACTGTTTGCCAGAAGCTGGGACTGGGCAACAGGGGATGGATCACTTGATGATTACCTGTGCTATTCATTCCCTCTGGGGCACCTGGCACTGGCCACTGTCGGAAGACAGAATACTGGGCTAGATGGACCTTTGGTCTGACCCAGTATGGCTGTTCTTATGTAAGTGTCCAAATCAACAAGTCAGGGGAAGGGAGAGGGGGAAGGGGAAGAAAACTATGAAAAGGTAAGTACTGATTGGAAAAAAAGGGGAAGTGATCTTGTATTTAAATCTTGTTGAAGACTTTAGTGTGAGAGCTGCTGGCTCAGACTCAATTCACTCCCAAGCCTCATCCGAGACTGTGCAGGAGCGCACCACTGCCAGTTCTGATGTTGACAGGAAATGGATTAAGATGATTTACTCCTTTCACATACAGGCCAGGCTGCCCAGCCATCAAATAATGATTTTCAGCCACTGCCGGCCTTGGCTAGAACTGAACCAGTGCCCTAATGGAGAAAGTCTCTGAAATCTATTAAGCACCATATGCACCTTAAAGGTGCAAATTTCATTATTTTAAAAGTTCTTTACAAATATCAACTAATTATACCTCAATACCTCCAGGATAAATAATGTACAGGGATCATGCAGCCCACCACTGAACTGCTTTAGCCTTTGGGGTGGAATGCAGGAGCTGCTTACCTCAGCAAAAATCTGAGCAATTTAGAGCAGAAAATGAAAAAACTTACACTATGTCCAATTGCAAATTTAAAAGGCAGTTGTAGGTAGGTAGAAGTATGGTGTTAGCCCCAAGTTCCTGGACAAGTTTTAACTTAGATTTTAAGCACAGTGGGAAGTTTATTCATCACAAGAAATCAGGGACTCCATTTTACATCTACTCTAAAACATGGTACCTTCAGCAGTACACAGTGACAACCTACTGAATTACCACAGTTACTTCCTACATCATTTAGTTTCCCCTGGAAGGTCTCCCATCTAAATACCAACCCCATCCAGTTGTTGCTTACCTTGGGAGATCCAACAGGATCACAGCACACAGTAGTGTGGTTGCAGGCTATTTACCACAGCACTGGCTCCATTAGGAGAGTGAAGAATGTGGGAGATATATGTAATGTTTTTATGAATCTTGTGTGTTTGAGCACTGCAGTATGGCTGGCTCTGTGGAACACTAAGGGTAATGCCAGCTGCAACTCTCAGCACACACCCCAGTAATCGGGCAATGACACGTTCAATTAACACTGCTCAAATGAACAATATGACAACTCCACTACTACAAGTTTGCCTCCGTCCCACCTGGGGAGATGCATAAACCAGACTCACCAGGTTCAGGTGTTCCAGAACAAAGAAAGGGACTTTGAAATAGGTAAGAGACTGCCTATCGATTCAGGATGGAGACAGACTGGGGCTGACTAAGTGAGAGGGTGCTGACTGCCTGGGACAAGATACATTTGCAAGGTAAGGTTTATGTTGGAGGACATAAGTATAGGCCTTTTGTTGTTTTGACCGTCTTCCTCTGTTTGTTGTGTTCCGATGAATAAATACATACTTTGTATTGAACAAAGTGTTCTGCCATTGGACTTTCACACTGACTCCGGGCTCCTGGAAAGAAATCCAGGGCCACCTGGGCCAGAAAAACTCAGTGGGACCTGCTGAGGACACTAGTGGTCAACAGGGGTGCTGTAACCTGGTGACCCATTCTAGGAGTGGGATTCTACCCTGAGAGAAGTACAAGCACTGGGAAGGGGTACCTACAAAGGGAATGAGTGCGGGGACAAAGGAACAGCTCATCCTGGAACCCTAACAAGGGGTAGAAACAACACACAATGCTACTTACAACAGATGGATGGCTCTTTGCATTCCTTTTTACAGCAGCATTTAAAGCATTTCTTCATCACCATGTAGATGTAGGCAAAGATGACGAAAGGAAATGGAATAGTCAAACGGCTGCCATACTCCTGAACCAAGAAATAGCGCTGGAACTTCCACACCTGGTCGTTGTTTTCTTGTACTGATCCAACCGTGTAACTAAGGGGAAGATTAAAAGATAAACTTCTGTTTGTCTAAGAGTACCACTAGTAATTTATTATCCAGTGAAGATTTTCATTAGATCCAAATAACAGAAATTTTCCTATTAGCAAGGGTGGGGAATTGGTGTTGCATAGTTTCAGTCACATGAACATCCTGGATTTAAAAGTTGGACTCTGATTTGGACAGACTGAAAAACGAAGAAAGAAGTGGAGCAGAGGAAAGTGAAAATACAAACTGATTGTGAAAAAAGGCACCCTGAGTAAAGACTAATGAAAGATTAAATGTTGTATGGAGCTCTACCTACCTCATAGAATCATAGAAGATTAGGGTCGAAAGAGACCTCAGGAGGTCACCTAGTCCAATCCTCTGCTCAAAGCTAAATCAACTAACTAAATCATCCCAGCCAGGGCTTTGTCAGTCTGGCTTTAGGGGATGTTCTTCTAGCTTTGCCATACAACACAGGCTGCCCTAGAGCTAGACAATGTGTTGCATGAATAATATATGCCAACTCTTACAATTTTGTGCAAAACTAGAAAACAGGCTGTTTGCAAAGCCTGCAACTCCTCCAAGTTTATTATTAGGAGTAGTATTATAGGAGCCCAAGTCATGGACCAGAACTAGGTGTTGCACAAACAAAACAAAACGATGGTACCTGCCCCAAACCTTTCCTTGCTATTATTAAAGGACAAATGAGATATTTCAAAATGTCTCTTTCAAGAGCTCTTAATAGGATCTTCAGAAGGTTAAGATACACTTGAACATTTCTATAATCTAGTGTGAAATACCCTTCAGTTTCCAGTTCTCTATAAAAATTAATTAAATCCTTAATTTTGCAGACAAAATGTTTATATTACTTGAAAAGAGGAAACCAATATTGATACATTTTGACTGAGTTGTAGCTCTTATATGGTATGCCAGATGGTGGTTGGCATCTCCATGGTATTTACTTATATTTTAATATCAATTTTAAAGACAGACAGGATACGATCTACATTATTCTTGCTCTATTGCTGCAGAACCAGAGTCCGCCAGCAGCATTATTACAAACTGACAGATGATCAGAGAAGATGGGGACCCTGGGAGAAGGAATCATAGATGGAAATATGCTTTGTTTGGTTTTTCAGCAGGTAATCACATCACAGAGAGGCTGCTATTTGCCCGACACACCTGAACTCAAAGTACAACACAACCCACTCCTCTCACCTGGCTCAGTCTCCCCTTCAGAATACTAGCATTTAGATTTGCTCCCTACAGCCTACTCTAAACTAGGGAAGCTTAGAAAGGTCAGCTGGTACAGCTGTAACAGCAAAGTGGGGACACAGCTCCCACAGGCAAATTGTACCTATACCTAAATTGTACCTATAGTTTGCCAAATGAAAGCTATTCCAGCAAAAGTAATTTTTAGCTGGTACAACTGCATTTATACTAGGGCTTTTATTGGTATAAACATGCTGTAAAAAATAAAATCATACTCCTAAGTGACCTTGCTACAGCTGCAAAAGTTTTTGGTCCAGACTCAGTCCCATTCTGATTTGATTGTAAAGTGAAAGCAAACAAATCCAGTCAGTCACACACACACATTACATTAATAGGTGTGACTACGCTCTGCTTGTGGGTTCCTCAACATGTTTTACATACATAGGTCTACACCCAGACTGCTCCAGGAGCCCCAGTTGGCCACAATACAGACCATAAGCCAGCAGCCAGAACCACACTTCCCACCAACCAGAGTCCTCCCTGGCCTCCACAGACCGTGCGGACAAACAGGCTTTGCAACATGAATTGAGGATCGACAAGCTAGGACAAATGTCAGACCAGGTTTCACACAGACTTTTATTTTCTGACTAGCTCCAGTCCATTCTGATTTTACCAAATCAGTTCATCTGTTACTAAAATAGTAGATCTTTTTAACTCTGTTTATCTGAAAGACCCACTACCCTAAGGATTTGTGATAAGGTGAAAAATGACTGATAGCACATTTCAGATGTCAGACTTACCTGCCGGGTCAGTCTAGCCTCCTCAATGCTAAACACATGGGAAACTCCCATCTAAAATAAAAAGCCATTAATATCTCCCTAGAGGAAGTCTCTTGAGTTCTTCCATTCATCCACAGATGATACAGCATGGTGCTTGTGCTATTTATCAGATTGATAAATAGCAGGAACATTAAGGCACTAATGCACTGAATATTTGCTACAAATCATGCACCAAAGCAGCAATTCTGGTTATTATTGAGTCATAAAGAGAACGTATTAAATAAGAACTTATCCGGTGTATTGTACGAACTGCAAGATCAACTGATGGAAAGCGCCAGCTCATGGTTAATAAAATGTTGATCTAGATTTCTAGCCCCTCCTAAGCTGCAGGGCTTGAGTCCAGCACAGAGAGATGGAGAGGAGCTACAATTGTTGGATCCAAATCTGAGTTGGGATTCAGAACCCCACACAAAGGTGGGGGACTCTCTCTAGTTTTGGAAGTTTAACTCCGCTGAGGTCAAATATTTTAATTGTGGGAAGGGACTAAAGGCAAACTTTTTCAACAGCACCTTAGGAGCTTACATACCTATAGCACTCAAATGCCCAAAGTCGCTTTTGAAAGTGGTAACAGGGTGCAAATTCCAGCAACCAGCAGCAATAATCTTGGATGATTAATGTTCTAGGGTCCAGTTTTCAAAAGCACCTCCCTGATATAGAAGCCCAACTTTTCCCAGGTATGGAGAGTCATTTAAAGTTGTTAATGCAGTAAGGCAAGTTAATCATCCACAATTACTGCATCTAGCTCCTGGAACAGACACTCAGTACCCACCCCACAGCTAACTTCCATTTATCGCTTCAGGCTCTGTTTGTAAGCAGCTGGCTTGTGCATGTCTATATTCATTTCCCTCTGCAGCCAGGTAACCCCATGGCTTGAGCACTGGAACTGGATTTATTCCAACCGGTTATTCCAGGGTCAGCGTTCACCTCCAAAATGGGAGTAAGAGAAACCTCTACCTGATGGGCACAGTCTGAAATCATTTGGCACGTTTTGGAGTCAGTTCTGCCAGACATAGGGAGGCCTGTGGGAAAGTTGGTTAGTGCCATGTTTTAAGTCATTCTCATTCAGTAACTACTGCATTTTAAGCATAATGAAGGGCCAGTTGGGTGTTTAGGAAGTGGCTTTAACCTTATTCTTGCCAGAGAATCAGTGAGGCCCTTTACCTCCATCAGAAGGAGATGTAAAGGAGTCTGAGGGTTCAGAGGCTGCAGAAAGACACCTGACCAGCCTTTGCATATTTTCCAGACATCCCGTATCGATTTTACAGACATTGCAATGGCCACTGCGTCCCATCAGAAAAATACAAGGAGCTATAAAACCAAGAGGTGAATTAACTTCATTTACAATGTGAAAGAAAATTTGTAAAAGGAGTGTCAGGGAATGTGGTAGCAACAGGAAACTGAGTGCCTGCTGGGAAAAAGTTAAATCATTGGATGGGAGGACGCCACCAATGCGGAAAGATTACCTGGCAAAGAGCAAAAATTGATGATCGAAAGAACTGGGCTTGAACAAACAACATTAAGGCATGGCAGCTCCCAGAGTGCATGGAAGGGATAAGCCTGAAGGAGCTGATGGCACACTGTTCAGCCCTGAATGTGAAACCTGTGAGCTGAAAGCATTGTTCTTCCAAGTGAACCACAGGGTTGTGTGATGAATGCCCCAAGTGGCAAGGAGAAGAGAAGCTTTGCGCACACACATTGTGACTATAACATGATTGCTCTTTAACTCCTCTAAAAGTTGCCCTCTCCTATACCACTGTAATACCCAGGGGTGCTGAAAACTAAGACATCGCAGCCAGCATCCAACCCTGCTGGACAATGAACAGCCAGCCTATGCAGGGATGAGGAAGAGGGTGTGACGGTGGATCCACGGGCATGTGACTATGGCATAGTTTGCCAAGACTCTTTTATTTTAAAGCTAAAGTACCAGTTGATTTTGACTTGTTAGTAATCTTTGCACCAGATGCAAGAAATAATCCATTGACTTTGAAGTGTCAAATTGCAGAACTTCTGGTCACAAGATGTGAACTTTCTATCAATATCAATTAAGTCCGACTTTGTCATGCTATCCAATATGGATGTGCAAATCCCCTTAAAGTCACTGGCACATACTTCTCTCAGGGGAGTCTGTGGGCCTTCTGATGTATACTTAGAGGCTTTCAATTTCAAATGAAAAACGTTTGTGAGCAGTGATATTGAACA
This sequence comes from Lepidochelys kempii, assembly GCF_965140285.1. Classification (NCBI taxonomy): domain Eukaryota; kingdom Metazoa; phylum Chordata; order Testudines; family Cheloniidae; genus Lepidochelys; species Lepidochelys kempii. Next base: position 71,835,761 of record NC_136390.1, on the reverse strand, counting down.
GCAACAAATGTGCATGTTCTTTTGGAAAGGAAAGGGCCTCCCTGATAGATATTGACTTATGCTGCATGTGTGTGTCTGAGCATGAGAAGCAGTAAGAACTTCCTCAGACCCCTCTCCAGCCCTTGAGTTTGGATGCACTTGGGTAACAGTTTGGTGCTGTTATAGCACAGTACCAATTACAAACCCACCTCCAGGAGCAAATAGAGGAACAGGGAAGGAATTGCGAATATAGTTCTTTTCCCTGGGAAGCTCTTAGGATAAAGCAGCCACAAGTCGTCCCCTTACAATGGGCTGTGTCATTTGGACACACACTAGACCAAAGGATGGTTAGCTACTCCATGAAATGCCAATTGTGCCGAAAGCTGTACCTCATCAGGGTCCAGTTCGTAACTCTTGTCTTGAATTGCTGCAGGTAGAGGATGCTGCTGAAGACTATGGTTGATGTATTTTGCTTATGGTCATGGCTTCTACTATCTTTAGATGTCTGTGCCTTCTAATTTATTTTATTGCCCTTGTCCATGTAGCTGCAGTGTATGGTGTGGTAATAGATGCTAGGTGGTTTTCTAGTTTGTAATTTTGGAGCAATATAAATAAATATGAAGGAACTGAAATGACAAGCACACACGTAAACAGAACCTAGCTCCTGCATGTGGCCAATTCTACCCCTCCCCCACCATTCTCCACTTATCGTAACCCACTGCCTGGGAAAGAGATTCTGGATTCTACTCCAACCGCTGCTACCTCCCCCATGGCCCCCAGTCGCAAGGAATGGGGGGATACTTAACTCCCCCATCTCCTGAGCAGCCATGTTGGGACTCAGGAGAATCTTAGCCCTTAGTTTGGACTGAATCATTTATTTGAATGAGTGGACATTTGGGGGAAGTTTGACAACTCTCCTACAGATCTGAGTATTGTATGTTTAGTCCCCACCGAGTGTTATCTCGGACCATAAGCGTGTGTTAAATTCAACCCATGGAGCCCGCTATCCATTATGGGGCAGTCTGGGCATGTCAGCATTTAAAGGGTTATTAGGACAGTAATTACACAGGTGTAGAATGTTACACAAATACCAGATTATCATCCACAAAGAGGATAATTTAACAGTCCTGAAACAGACAGAATCAAAACCTCTCAGCAGATCCCTTTGTTAATTCAGACCTGATCCAGCATCTGCTCTCCTACTCCCAAACTCTCCCTGAGCTCTACAGACATGCCGTAAAGGAAGGCACTGCAGGGCTGGATCCCAAGCTTGTAATAAACTATCAGGGGTAGCTGAAGAGTAAGGACAGTCTGTACTTAAGGCACTGAACTGGGAGTCAGCCTTGGTTCTTCTGCCACGGACGCCCTGGGGGACCTTTAGGACAGTCACGTGGTCTCTTTGTCGGTTTCCCCATTCATAAAAGGGGACAATAATACTCTCCTCCTCCCATCCTGACTTGCTAATTAGACTTAAGCTCTGTGGGATAGGGACTGTCATAGTATAGTGTGCACAGCCCCCAGTATAATGGGGCCCTGGTTTTGGTTTCGGGCTCCAGGCACTACTGGAATGTAATAATTATTTAACAGAGAGTTGGTCGATCTACAGCACCATGTTTAGCGCTTTTGATTGAAAAGCATCATGGGCCCGAGCGCTCAAATTAATCAAGGAGTGGCAGACTGAACTCCATATCCCCCCTCCTAAAATACAGTGACAACATCCCTTTAAAATGCTTTCATTCTCTGTACTAGGGCTAAACCCTCCACCCTCCACCCTAAAGGCTAAACTTTCTCAACAATGCAGGACAGTAAGCCGCCCCAGCCCCAACGCAATCAGTGACGACCTACCCAGATCTAGGGTCTATGTCCAGTGCAGAGCGCAGCCCCTGCTTTTCCCACCCCAGCTGCAAACACATGGATAAGGAAAGGGTGGAGAGGAAAGCGGGAGGGGCCACAGCATTGGGTAAACCCTCCTGTATTCCGCTGTCAGTGGAAATAGGCTGACATGAAGGAGTGAGAAAGCTGCAGTGAGTAACATGCCCAGAGGAACGAGTTCCTTCCCAGGGCTCCTCCCAGGACAGCATAGCTACACAATGCTCCTCGTACAGGGCTGAATGTAAACTTGCCATTCTGTCCTCAGTTCCCTACAATCAGGAAAAGAACCAAGCTGTCTCCCGAAAGAGGAGCACCAGACATGTGCAGGTCAGTTTGTAAAGATCTGCTCCTCCGGGAGGAGAGGTGCCACAGAAATATGAGTTCTAAGTACAAAGAGATGGTCAGTGTATCTAGTAAACCTGAATCTGTGGCTCCTGCAAATGCTGCCTGCACATCATGCTGCCCCTCTGCTGACTTCCCTCATGAGCCAGCAAGTGACTTAAGTCATCAAGAACATTGCTCTTCATTCCCTTGAAACAGCAGGGTTCTTATCAGCTCCATGTCCTACCAGCTCACAGAAAGAGAGGGACTCCTGTGCATGTCATGTCACACCATTGCACATGCTTCTCATTCACATGTGCACTTGCACCACATCTAGTGCTTTAGATTTATTGATGGCGAGTCACCTGAAGGAGCTGGGATTTCAGCAGAGCTGCCATTTTTATTTTGGCAAGGTTGGGAGGTTCTTTCCAGTAACAAGGCAGATATTTAACTTATGAGTGAGGCTTTCTTTTAGGCTGGAAAACCTTGGAGCTGTCCCTCTAAACAGCACACTCACACACCCTGGTCTCTGACCTTCTTCGGTGAGTGTTAAACCTGTGGAGTCTAACACAGGGCTTTCTCCAGCGTTTCCACTCCTTAGTAGACTTTCTAAGAGGGAAGTTCCCTCATGAACCCATTTCCCCCCTGTCTGGCCATTCTGCAGACTGCGAGGGCCACCATCAGAGAACCGCTCATCTAATACGTACCCAAACATGGCAACCAGCAGGTTAACCAGGAGGATGTTGGTGGAGAGCATGTAGATGCACACCAGGGGAATGGTGATCCACTCCGGGAAGCGGGGATGGTTGTTAGCATCCAGTTCTACACACAAAGGTTTAGACTCATTCCCAGAGAAGGTGCAGCGATCAAAATTGTATGTGGTACCTAGAGCAAGAGGAGGAGAGAGTGAGACTGTGGGGGCTGTGGAAAGGAAGCCTTTCGGTCTCTGGTGTGTCTGTAACATCGGGGATTTACCCCAAGACCACCCACTGATGCTACCATTTAGTGTAAACGGATGAAATGCAATTTGCCTGGGAGGGGACTACCGCTGCTTGAAACCAGTGTTAGTGCCATCAGCAGCAGCTCTGCCTGTCTGCACTAGGCACTTACAGCAGTGCTCTGGGCTGCAGTCATTGCTGGTCGGATGTCAGTGCAGCTGCACTAGGGCGGTCACTGCAATGCACAGGGGAGGGCAGACTGTGGCCCTGCGGTTTACATGGAGATGGCGGTTGCAAAGGGCAGCTTGTGAACTAGAGAAATGAATGTGGCAATGATATTCCATTATCACCAAACACATCAGACACATATGTACGAGAGAAAGAGTGCGCCAAAAAGATCTGGCATTAGCCATTTAACGTTAGACAAGTCAGAGAAAGACTGTAACCACCAACGCTCTGATACTGGAATGGATTGCATGGGATGAAGTCTCATGTGAAAACCCACCTTCCTGCTGTTTGGAAGGAAGGCGTCAGGAAAGTTGGAGCAGGAGCCTGTTAGGGGGTTTGATTGGAGTGAGTATGCCTGGACGGAAGGGCAGTAGGAACCGGAGGGGCATGCTGGAGCTGGGCCGGGTCTGGCGAAGTGCTGGGTGCCAGATGGAAGGGGAGTGAGGTCTCATGTAAGAGGGCCCAATTTTCAGAGGGCTGATGAACCACATCCCTTTAAGGTCTCCAATCACACCCCCACTGTCATCCGATGCCTTGGCCCCAGTCACTAATATTCTATCCTGCTTTAACACTGGCTTGGCCCTGGTCTACACTTGGACTTTAGGTCGAATTTAGCAGCGTTAAATTGATTTAAACCTGCACCCGTCCACACAATGAAGCCCTTAATTTTGACTTAAAGGGCTCTTAAAATCGATTTCCTTACTCCACCCCTGACAAGTGGATTAGCGCTTAAATCGACGTTGCTGGCTCGAATTTGGGGTACTGTGGACACAATTTGATGGTATTGGCCTCCGGGAGCTATCCCAGAGTGCTCCATTCTGACCGCTCTGGACAGCACTCTCAACTCAGATGCACTGGCCAGATAGACAGGAAAAGAACCGCGAATCTCATTTCCTGTTTGGCCAGCGTGGCAAGCTGCAGGTGACCATGCAGAGCTCATCAGCACAGGTGACCATGATGGAGTCCCAGAATCGCAAAAGAGCTCCAGCATGGACCGAACGGGAGGTACGGGATCTGATCGCTGTATGGGGAGAGGAATCCGTGCTATCAGAACTACGTTCCAGTTTTCGAAATGCCAAAACCTTTGTCAAAATCTCCCAGGGCATGAAGGACAGAGGCCATAACAGGGACCCGAAGCAGTGCCGCGTGAAACTGAAGGAGCTGAGGCAAGCCTACCAGAAAACCAGAGAGGCGAACAGCCGCTCTGGGTCAGAGCCCCAAACATGCCGCTTCTATGATGAGCTGCATGCCATTTTAGGGGGTTCAGCCACCACTACCCCAGCCATGTGGTTTGACTCCTTCAATGGAGATGGAGGCAATATGGAAGTAGGTTTTGGGGACGAAGAAGATGATGAGGAGGAGGAGGTTGTAGATAGCTCACAGCAAGCAAGCGGAGAAACCGGTTTTCCCGACAGCCAGGAACTGTTTCTCACCCTAGACCTGGAGCCAGTACCCCCCGAACCCACCCAAGGCTGCCTCCTGGACCCAGCAGGCGGAGAAGGGACCTCTGGTGAGTGTACCTTTTAAAATGCTATACATGGTTTAAAAGCAAGCATGTGAAAGGATTACTTTGCCCTGGCATTTGTGGTTCTCCTAGATGTAGTCCTAAAGCCTTTGCAAAAGGTTTCTGGGGAGGGCAGCCTTATTTTGTCCTTCATGGTAGGACACTTTACCACTCCAGGCCAGTAACACGTACTCGGGAATCACTGTAGAACAAAGCATTGCAGTGTATGTTTGCTGGCATTCAACCAAAATCCGTTCTTTATCTCTCTGTGTTATCCTCAGGAGAGTGAGATATAATTCATGGTCACCTGGTTGAAATAGAGTGCTTTTCTTCAGGGGACACTCAGAGGAGCCCATTCCTGCTGGGCTGTTTGCCTGTGGCTAAACAGAAATGTTCCCCGCTGTTAGCCACAGGGAGGGGGGAAGGTTGAGGGGGTAGTCACGCGGTGGGAGGAGGCAAAATGCGACCTTGTAACGAAAGCACATGTGCTATGTATGTAATGTTAACAGCAAGGTTTACCCTGAAAGAGTGTAGCCACTGTTTTATAAAATGTGTCTTTTTAAATACCGCTGTCCCTTTTTTTTTCTCCACCAGCTGCATGTGTTTCAATGATCACAGGATCTTCTCCTTCCCAGAGGCTAGTGAAGCTTAGAAAGAAAAAAAAATGCACTCGCGATGAAATGTTCTCCGAGCGCATGCTGTCCTCCCACACAGACAGAGCACAGACGAATGCGTGGAGGCAAATAATGTCAGAGTGCAGGAAAGCACAAAATGACCGGGAGGAGAGGTGGTGGGCTGAAGAGAGTAAGTGGCAGGCTGAAGACAGGGCTGAAGCTCAAATGTGGCGGCAGCGTGATGAGAGGAGGCAGGATTCAATGCTGAGGCTGCTGCAGGACCAAACCAGTATGCTCCAGTGTATGGTTGAGCTGCAGCAAAGGCAGCTGGAGCACAGACTGCCACTGCTGCCCCTCTGTAACCAACCGCCCTCCTCCCCAAGTTCCATAGCCTCCACACCCAGACGCCCAAGAACGCGGTGGGGGGGCCTCCGGCCAACCAGCCACTCCACCACAGAGGATTGCCCAAAGAAAAGAAGGCTGTCATTCAATAAATTTTAAAGTTGTAAACTTTTAAAGTGCTGTGCTTAAAGTGCTGTGTGGCATTTTCCTTCCCTCCTCCACCACCCCTCCTGGGATACCTTGGTAGTCGTCTCCCTATTTGTGTGATGAATGAATAACGAATGCATGACTGTGAAGCAGCAATGACTTTATTGCCTCTGCAAGCAATGATTAAAGGGAGGAGGGGAGGGTGGTTAGCTTACAGGGAAGTAGAGTGAACCAAGGGGTGGGGGGTTTCATCAAGGAGAAACAAACAGAACTTTCACACCGTAGCCTGGCCAGTCATGAAACTGGTTTTCAAAGCTTCTCTGATGCGTACTGCACCCTCCTGTGCTCTTCTAACCGCCCTGGTGTCTGGCTGCGCGTAACCAGCAGCTAGGCGATTTGCCTCAACCTCCCACCCCGCCATAAACGTCTCCCCCTTACTCTCACAGATATTGTGGAGCACACAGCAAGCAGTAATAACAGTGGGAATATTGGTTTCGCTGAGGTCTAAGCGAGTCAGTAAACTGCGCCAGCGCGCCTTTAAACGTCCAAATGCACATTCTACCACCATTCTGCACTTGCTCAGCCTGTAGTTGAACAGCTCCTGACTACTGTCCAGGCTGCCTGTGTACGGCTTCATGAGCCATGGCATTAAGGGGTAGGCTGGGTCCCCAAGGATACATATAGGCATTTCAACATCCCCAATGGTTATTTTCTGGTCTGGGAATAAAGTCCCTTCCTGCAGCTTTTGAAACAGACCAGAGTTCCTGAAGATGCGAGCATCATGCACCTTTCCCGGCCATCCCACGTTGATGTTGGTGAAACGTCCCTTGTGATCCACCAGAGCTTGCAGCACTATCGAAAAGTACCCCTTGCGGTTTATGTACTCGCCGGCTTGGTGCTCCGGTGCCAAGATAGGGATATGGGTTCCGTCTATAGCCCCACCACAGTTAGGGAATCCCATTGCAGCAAAGCCATCCACTATGACCTGCACATTTCCCAGGGTCACTACCCTTGATATCAGCAGATCTTTGATTGCGTGGGCTACTTGCATCACAGCAGCCCCCACAGTAGATTTGCCCACTCCAAATTGATTCCCAACTGACCAGTAGCTGTCTGGCGTTGCAAGCTTCCACAGGGCTATCGCCACTCGCTTCTCAACTGTGAGGGCTGCTCTCATCTTGGTATTCATGCGCTTCAGGGCAGGGGAAAGCAAGTCACAAAGTTCCATGAAAGTGCCCCTACGCATGCAAAAGTTTCGCAGCCACTGGGAATCGTCCCAGACCTGCAACACTATGCGGTCCCACCAGTCTGTGCTTGTTTCCCGAGCCCAGAATCGGCGTTCCACAGCATGAACCTGCCCCATTAGCACCATGATGCATGCATTGTCAGGGCCCATGCTTTCAGAGAAATCTGTGTCCATGTCCTGATCACTCACGGGACCGCGCTGACGTCGCCTCCTCGCCCGGTATCGCGTTGCCATGTTCTGGTGCTGCATATACTGCTGGATAATGCGTGTGGTGGTTAATGTGCTCCTAATTGCCAAAGTGAGCTGAGCGGCCTCCATGCTTGCCTTGGTATGGCGTCCGCACAGAAAAAAGGCGCGGAACGATTGTCTGCCGTTGCTCTGACGGAGGGAGGGGCGACTGACGACACGGCTTACAGGGTTGGCTTCAGGGAGCTAAAATCAACAAAGGGTGTGCCTGTACATCAAGGAGTATTTCAGGCAGGACTGCACGGAGGGTTCCAATAAGAAATGGTGCACCTAAGTTATCGTTGTTATTGGAACAAGGAGGTTAGCCTGGCCTCTGATTGATACATGGCTAGATTTACCTCGCTGCACCTTCTCTGTGAGTGACTGCAGTGTGATCTAGACAGGGGAGGAGGCAAATGAGTACAAAACAAATCTGGTCTATTTCTTGTTCTGACCCACTCCATCTATCTTTTACATCTTTGGCTGGCAGCAGATGGTGCAGAAGGACTGCATGCCATCCACATCCCATGGCTGCTCGGCAGAAGATGGTACAGTACGACTGCTAGCCATCTTCATCTCTTGCCTGCCTGGCATAAGATGGTACAATACGACTGCTAGCAATCCTCATCTCTTGCCTGCCTGGCAGAAGATGGTACAGTACGACTGCTAGCAGTCCGTATCGCCTGCCCGCTCACCATAAGACGGTTCAATAGGTCTGCAGGACTAAAGAGAATGACCTGGTCAAGTCACTCCAAATTTAGTCCCTGTGCCCATGTCTGCCCAGGCGCTCCCAGCTGACGTGGCCAGGAGCACCTTGGACACGACGAGGACGACTACCAATCGTATTGCACCGTCTGCTGCCAGAAGGCAATGGGTTGCTGCTACTGTGCAGCAAAGCCGTACCGCGTCTGCCAGCACCCAGGAGACATAGGGTGACGGTTACCTGAGCGGGCTCCATGCTTGCCATGGTATGGCGTCTGCACAGGTAACTCAGGAAAAAAGGCGCGAAATGATTGTCTGCCCTTGCTTTCACGGGGGGAGGGAGGGAACGGGGGCCTGACGATATGTACCCAGAACCACCCGTGACAATGTTTTAGCCCCATCAGGCATTGGGATCTCAACCCAGAATTCCAATGGGCAGCGGAGACTGCGGGAACTGTGGGATAGCTACCCACAGTGCAACGCTCCGGAAGTTGACGCTTGCCTCGGTACTGTGGAAGCGCTCCGCCGAGTTAATGCACTTAATGCACTTAGAGCATTTTCTGTGGGGACACACACACTCGAATATATAAAACCGATTTCTAAAAAACCGACTTCTATAAATTCGACCTAATTTCGTAGTGTAGACATACCCTTGGATAGTCATTAAGGGTAAAATCCTGCAAGCAGCTGTCCATGGGCAGACCCGAGTCCCTGCAGAGCCCCACTCAAGTCAGTACGGCTCAGTATAGACACAGGTCCAATGCAGAATCTGGCCCTACGAGAGTTTAGGCTCCCTAGCTGAGCCAAACGAGTGCAGCCCCTCCCCTGCCCAAGGGAGGTACATACAGAAGATGGCTACCATCAATGTCATCAGGGTACTGGCCAAACATGGCCAGGTAAGGCTCGTAGATAACTGATCGGAAGATCCATTCCCAGCGGTACTCATTCTTCCTCAGGATGCCCTGCCTGGCCACACCAAAAGCCACCATCCACACACCGAAGAGGAACAAGAAGAAGAAGACATCAATCATCTAGAAAAGGAGGGTATAAAAAACAGATCAGTGCATCCTCCACATTCCTGCAGCAAGTCACACTGCAGGAGGCCAGGAGTTTGTTCCCCATGAGTTAAATAGCAGGTTGGGAATGGATGTGAAAATCTGGTCACTCAGCAATACAGTATAGCCACATTTTCAGGCGGCCTCCATCCAGTCTCAGACGTTATGCTCGATCTTAAGTGGTTATAAGATCAGGGCCTGATCCAAAGCCTATTGAGATCAATGGGAAAATCCCAATGACTTTCACGGGGTTCAGATCAGACCCCAAAATCTACACACGCAAGTTCTGTATACAGGTCCAAAATGAATAAATGACCTGATTCACAGACAAACGTAGGTCTGATGTATGCAATATTTAAAATAAGCAAAACTGGTAACCACTTCTGACAATTTGGTCCTGGGCACCTTGAAAAAGACATGGTCATTTTCTAGATGCCCACAGGTGATGGATTGCTGAATTCTTTCCCCTTGCTGTTCCTGCAGAGACTATCAACAGTGCGTATTCCAGGAAGCAACTTTCCATTTGATTCACCCACAAACGACAGGCATTCTCTTGTCTCCTCTATCCTCTCCCACCTCCTCAAAATATTACCTCTTTCCTCCAAATACTGGGAATCTGCCATTTGAGAGACTGACAGAGAAAAAGAAAAAAATCACACTAAAGAATAGCCCCTACATTGAGGAAGCAGGAACAGCATCCTCCTATCTCCTGCCGCCCCACCCCTTCCACGCTGTAGGCCAAGAGGCCGGCCTTTGTCTGCTGTCTGCCCGAGTTAAGAATCCAGATCTTTGTTTGCTCTGCCCCATGTGAGGGTCACAGCGTGCTAGACTTGTACTTGTTGTCAGCCCCAGCCAGAGGCCTGTGGGCTAAAGCCTGTTCCCTGCTCTGCCCCGCCCAAAGAACCAGAGCCTAGATTGAGTGTTTGCTGGCTGCCTTAGCCAGGGGGTTTAGGCTAAAGCCTGCTCCCTGCTCTATCCCGCCCAAAGGGAGAGAGAGTCAGACTGTGAATTACTGCCCCCTCCAGCCCGGGGGCTGCAGGTTACAGACTGCTCACCGCTTCGCCCCGCCCATGGGGGCAGTAGCACCAGATTGTTCCTACTGGTTTGCCTCTGCTAGGAGGCTTCAGAACTATAGACTTTGTATGGCTTGGGTCCACCAGCAAGGCCTGAGTCTGGGGGTTGTTGCCTGATACAGCAAGGTGGAGCGGCCTCCCTCCCCTCTTGAGAGTGAGAGACCACTACAAATCCCTTATTTAGTAAGAGCCCAGTTCTGTGATCCTTTGTCACCAATAGCAACTGGGGGGCCAGGATGACCTGACCACCACAGAAGTGGCAGAAAAATGGGAAGCCAGCAATGTAGCAATTGTTTAAAAACCTCAGTGTTCATTTCACCTGCATGTACATTCAATTGCTCTCAGTGCCATTTCTTCATAAGTTCCCCAGGTTCAGTGCAGCCCAGGTATGATCAAAGCCTCTTTTCCTTTCCTGGGAAGTCCAGAATCTTTATGGGGTAGACAGGCCCAGCCTGTGTGCACAATCCAGTACCTTTTTCGGCTCACCGTCCGTACTCTGACTGAGACCTCTCTCCAGAGGCCCCTTCTCTGGAGCTGTTCCTTCAGCGGCATGCCTCTCCTCCTGCCACCACTGAAGTAAGCCAAGCCACGCTCCAGTGTCTCCCACTCCCAGCAGGCTTTGCCAATGATTAGTAGTCAGGGCTCCCCTTCCCCACTCTAAAAGGGAGTGAAGTCAGCAAGACCACTCTCTAGTCCAATTCCTGAAGTAGGCGAAGTCCCAACAGCTGCTAAGTCTAGCTTCTCAGAGGAATTGAGATTTTCCTTCCTCAGCCATACCCTTACTTGTGTTGAGTAAGGAATCTTCATATGAGTAATGAGTTGGGCTGCAAAATCCAGTTCTGAAGCATTTAATATGCCCTGAGGCTGAAAGGTGCTGTGAAACCAAGCTTGTTGTCTTTCCAATGTTAACTGTTCATTCAGAGTGAACCCCCCCACCCCACACAGAAAGCCAATACACAGCCCTGTCCTAGTTATGTCCCTCTTCAATCTCAATTAAACCCTATTCTGAGGATGTACGAGGGGCTTGGGCCTTGTGCTGGCCCTCTGTACAGGGCAGAATTTCACTCTCTAAGAAGAAAAGCTTGTCACATCGTTTATTTAGAATGTTATGAACAATTGCCCATGTCTTACCATCCTCTGAAGCATAATAATTTTTGGTCCTAGATTCCTGCTAACTGTGAAAATGTGGATCAGCCTTAGAGTAAAAATGATGTAGTCCAGGCAAAAAATGACTCGCCCAGAGTACCAGGAGCTTTCATTGGAGGAGTGGAGCCTGGGGAAGAAAAATAAGTGTAGTGAAACACTGGCTAAAGTTATGACAAATATATGTTGAAACAGCCTAGTCCCATAAAGTAGAACCTGATTAATCCATGTGTACTTATTTGCTCACTTTATAGTTTTTGCAAAAGTTGGTGGTCTCTTCTATCCTCTTAGCAAAAATGTAACAGCAGATGCTGTACAGGTCTCATTCCTTTCATTTCTTCCCCCAAAACTATACCACAAACTTTTTACTAGTGTATGACAACAGAGTAGCATCAATAACTGGAACTACAATTGACAAAACAAGTGAACAAGGTATCTTGCAGGATGTATGTATCCGTGCCTGTTTATTTACTTGCCCAGTCATAGAATCCAGTCTGTACACAGGAGTGAAGTTCTATTGTATAGTGTATGTAAATTACAGCTGTCCTCTTAAACCACACTAAAAGGCTAGATTCATTCTATTAAGTGAGATTAGGTGTCAGACAATCCAGAAGAAAAATCACTTCCCGCACAACCCTTTCATGACCAAGGACATCTGAATTCTGCTAGAGAACAGGAGTCTCCATTCCCATTCTATCCTCTTGGCCCCTTTTTTTGAGGCTGTCAAAAGGTACAATTAAGTTGTAATTATGAATCTTTTAACTGACAGGGATATCTGTCCATTAGAAACCAAACTAACAGCACTAAGGGCCCAGTCCAAAGCCCATTGAAGTCAATGGCAATCTTTTCCACTGACTTCAGTGGAAGCTGGCTCAGGCCTCAAGTTGCTTCACACACTGTATGTCACTATCAGCTGATAAACAGCTTTCAGCCACTAATAAGCAGGGGCAAAATCTCAGTGGCAAATCCAGAAAGCTTCATGCCCCATTACCAATCAGCAGAGTCATCCAGTTCATCTCAAATGTTAATTGGGTATCCGGATCTTTAAACAAGGTCAAAGCTGATGAAGCAGCAGTACAGTATGGAACTAGACAAGGCTGCTAAGGCCAGGTCTTGATTTTGCAAAACTAAATCTAAACCAGAGATGGTTCAAACTGAAGGGTGCCTTACTCTGAGCCACCTACCTTTGTGGAGGGGAGTGTGGGAGGTTTGAGCTTTTGCAAAAACTCAAGGAAGTTGGTTCAGAGCCAAGTTCCATTTTACTCCAACTAATGGTTTGAGGATAGAGAATCAGATGGAAAATTCTGGTTCTGTCCCCACAAGAAGCCACAGATCCTAATCAAACAGGCCTCCTTAAAGGAAACCTACAAGACAGTAGCACATAAGCATCAGTCGTGCATCCAGCCAAAGAGCAGAGATCCTCAGGATCACCCATCAGTGCTACTGCAGTCAGGAGAACAGAGGTATTTCCACTGAGCATACTTCAGGCCTCATTGGTCGCAATTCTGACCTCAGCTACACCAGCATCAATCCAGAGTCACTGCACGGATTCAGTAGAGTGACACCAGATTCATTCACACTGTGGTAGCGGAAAAGACAGCAGGCCTCATGAAGGTTCTTAAAGAGAAAGACTGGCACCCAAAGGAAGGCTGGGGAGCTCATCCTCAGAAACATAATGCCAGGTGTGTGGCAGGGGAGGGAGCTGAAGCTGGGGACCTCTGCCCACTTGGCTTTTGATGGATGCACATCAGAGAAGTCTGAAGTAGCAAGGCAACCCTCTCTTACCAGGAGCTACAATAGATACTTGGTGAATCAGGAATAGACACTAGGGCCAGACAAATGGCTTGAGTCAACATCTAAACCCCTCAACTAGCTCTGTGTGATTCTGCTAAACCATACCCTGTATTCCCTATAACTCTGGATCATACTGTGCTGCTGGCCTAGAAGGGCCCTGAAATCCAGGAAAACATCCTCTGAGTCCAGAGAATCCTCTGACTGTAGCAGCACCCAAACCAAACTTCTCTCAAATAAAATTGTTAGTCTCTAAGGTGCTACAAGTATAGAATCATGGAATCACAGAATATCAGGGTTGGATGGGACCTCGGGAGGTCATCTAGTCCAACCCCCTGCTCAAAGCAGGACCGATCCCCAATTAAATCATCCCACCCAGGACTTTGTCAAGCCTGACTGTAAACACTTCTAAGGAAGGAGATTCCACCACCTCCCTAGGTAGTGCATTCCAGTGTTTCACCACCCTCCTAGTGAAAAAGTTTTTCCTAATATCCAACCTAAATCTCCCCCATTGCAACTTGAGACCATTACTCCTTGTTCTGTCATTTGCTACCACTGAGAACAGTATAGAGCCATCCGCTTTGGAACCTCCCTTCAGGTAGTTGAAAGCAGCTATCAAATTCCCCCTCATTCTTCTCTTCCGTAGACTAAACATCCCCAGTTCCCTCAGCCTCTCCTCATAAGTCATGTGTTCCAGTCTCCTAATCATTTTTGTTGTCCTCCGCTGGACTCTTTCCAATTTTTCCACATCCTTCTTGTAGTGTGGGGCCCAAAACTGGACACAGTACTCCAGATGAGGCCTCACCAGTGTCGAATAGAGGGGGACGATCATGTCCCTTGATCTGCTGGCAATGCCCCTACTTATACATCCCAAAATGCCATTGGCCTTCTTGGCAACAAGGGCACACTGTTGACTCATATCCAGCTTCTCGTACACTGTAACCCCTAGGTCCTCTTCTGCAGAACTGCTGCCTAGCCATTTGGTCCCTAGTCTGTAGCGGAGCATGGGATTCTTCCATCCTAAGTGCAGGACTCTGCACTTGTCCTTGTTGAACCTCATCAGATTTCTTTTGGCCCAATCCTCCAATTTGTCTAGGTCCCTCTGTATCCTATCCCTACCCTCCAGAGTATCTACCTCTCCTCCCAGTTTAGTGTCATCTGCAAACTTGCTGAGGGTGCAATCCAAAGTACTCCTTTTCTTTCTCTGGGTTAGTTAATCATTATCTGAGCAGGAGAAAAGTTCCTCAGCACAAGTTCTCCTCAGCCCACAAGATGTTCTGCAGAACCAGTCTTTGTGCCTTGGAACCAAAATCTACAACCTTTTTTGACTTTAGGGAACACAAAGAGTTTGCTACTAAGTTCAAGTGACTTTGTTCATCATCTTCTCACAGCCAGACACACACCGTAACAGTACCTGGCATGGTAACACGCCTTTAAACCGAACACTACTCACCTGAATATAATCCCTGTTATGAAGTAAAAGATTCCAAGCGTATCCATGATGTTCCACAGATCTGAGAAATATTTATTCCCATTCATGTACCACTGGAAAGGGAAAAGAGCAGAAAATCACCACAACAGCACACGTCAGCACTGATTACTCCCATCGTGGGCCTAATTCCACCACCATTACTCACCTTTGGTACCTTAGTCTGCGAGTGCCCTCATGGATTTCACTGAAGCCGCACATGCGGTAAGGCACTATTCACAGTAAGTGTGGTCAAACTCGGCCCTTTACAACCATAGAACTGGCTCTTATTTTTCCATCTCCTTGTTGAAGACATTTATTGGCTGCAGCATAGTTCAAATCACTGACATTTTAGGGAAAACATCATTCTCAATATTGGTGTGTTTCATCGGTCACCTCTATCAGGGAGACACAAGTCAGGGTTTTCTAGCCCTAAAGGTTCATTTGAAAATGCTTTTGCTATGGCAGTCTGAATGCTAGACTAATTTTCTTGAGCTGCAACTGATCACTCATGTGAGTAGCATCATTGGCTTCAGTTGGAATACACAGCTGAGTACAGCCCACCAGTGGAAATAAGGAGTACCCAATCTGGCCTTGAAAGCTAAGCCTGCAAAATGATGGATACACAGGAGGGGTACACAGGTAGGAGGTGTCATTGCCAGTGTATGAAGAAATACACATACTAGCTATGATCAAGCTAGTGCATAAATAGCAACATGGCCATTGCAGCATAGGTGATGGCTGGGGTTACCTAGTACAATCCCAGAGGACCTAGGTATGTAATCCAGCAGCTAGCCTGAGCCACCATCAATAGTGGCCACACTGCTATTGTTAGTGCACTTGCACAACCAGAGCTAGTGTGTATGTCTATCCAAATCGGGAATTACACCTCCCAGCCGCTGTGTAGACAAACCCTAAGGTAGGTTGAACAAATTTGTGGAGTGTTTCATCTGATGGCTGGGTTTGCTATGTCTCATCAGCAAGAACTAAACCTTGGACCTTTTAACCTAAAACCATGCCCCTCTACTGCTTAAACTATAGGATGACAGCCATTAACTGGAGTCAACACAAATCTCCTAGTGAGCCAGCCTCAAGAGAAGAACAGAGTCCCACAGTGTGTTAACATGCAGCCTACGCATTACCTCAGCTGAGACATTAATTGGGATACTTGTGGAACACAGGCAGCAGCTCTATCAGATGGGCCAAAAGAAAGTCCTGCTTTGGACAGTTAAAAGTGATCACCATTATGACTTTGGCCCTAACCTTTGCACTTCAGTTTCTCCCCCCTGTAAGATGGATGTAGTAGAACTTTCCTACCACAGAGGGAGCTGTGAAGTTTAACTAACAGTTGCACAGTGCTTCAAAGATAAGTGGCTCGTGGACCAGCAGCGGTCCATGGACCACAACTGGAGAGCCACTGAGGTAACACAGTATTCTTTGACTGTGTCCCCTCACGTCTTGTCCAGCAAAGACACAGCTCACTGCTGGAATCCCATGGAAAGTAACTGCTAACTCACTATTAAATATTTTTGGATCAAGTGTGTTTTTTTCCTAAAACTCTCCAAATGAACGCTATTTACCTGTATGTATTTTCAACCAACGATGGCTCTGAAACGCAGTCTCAAATTTAACCCTCACCCCCCACCTCTGCATTTCATGGACGGGGTCAGATTCTAACCTCCAGACCAGAGCCTCCATTCAATGCTTTGGGGTCCACATTGGGCCTGAAATGGGGAAGGATTCTGAATCCTGGCCACATCTGACAGAAGTACCGTGTGATCAATCAATAAAGAGATTTCTGCATTTTGACCCATTCTCCTCAAAACAGCTCAACAGCACCCAGCACAACAAATCTTATCCCAAACCTTAGTTCTGATTCCTCTTTGAACTCTACCCTAAGGGTATCACAGATCCAAATATCACCTCCTTCAGTTAATTCTAGACTCCTTTTGTATCAATCAAAAAGGAAATGATATAAAAGTATCAGATCATTTCAAACAGCACACAGAGATCTGGTCCAAATGCATATTCAATCATAATAAAGAATTGTCATGTACTGAGAGTTAATCACAGATTTAACAATCCTTTAAACATGTTTTACAACCAGTCTGTTTAGGACCAAGAATCCTTCTTATGGTACAAGTACTTGGCTGTGTTTATGAAGTGGAATGGTGGCATCTAGTGGCTGGTTGAATTAATTTCAGGGTTGTTTTTTCCTCTAGGTATCCCATTCTGGAGTAATATCTTCCATGTATAGGCTCATTTTTCCCTTTGTAATTAAGTATCATTAGTTCAAATAATTCTGAATCTTTGGAATAGGATCAATTACTGTCAGCCCAGTTGCATCTCAGCCACTGGAGAGCAGTGAATACCTATTCAATCCTCCCTGCATTTGAAAGAAAACCCGTGTACTGGACATTTTCACCTTTTACACCATGACATAGCGTAGCAGAGTGCCCGGTGTATATGACTTGTTACTGATGCTACTCAAATCCATCTAAGGTCGCTGTCATTTTCCATAGTATGGGAAGAATGGTTAATAATGCACCTTGGTAACACAAATGTTCAGATTAGAAGCTGCACTGTTACTGTAGCCAGGTTGGTCCCAGGATACCAGAAAGGCAAGGTGGGTGAGGGAATATCTTTTATTGGACCAGCTTCTGCTGGTGAGAGACAAGGTTTCAAGCTACACAAAGCTAAAGAGTAGCAACTCTATGTTGCTTGAAAGTTTGTCTCTCTCACCAACAGAAGCTGGTCCAATAAAAGATATTCCCTCACCCACCTTATCTCTCTACATTAGAACTTGTCAAATTCAAGATATTTCTATTTCTGCACATGTTCAGCTCATACCTCGCTTTGAACATTGGGTGTTGGGAAAGGCAGACGCTCAAGGGAGAGAGAATGCAGGTCAACCAGACTATCACAGTTATCCTCTCATTAGGGCTTTGTAAATGAAATTAAAAATCCCTTGCTTTTTATGAACCAAAGATGGCCAGAACTGACCTGGATTAAACATTTTATTGTAGCAATTGAAGATCTAGAAGCCAAGTCCAGGGCTAGACTCCCTTTGAGTCACTGGAGCGATACAAGTTTACACCAGCTAAGGATCCAACCCTAGAAATATACTCTCCTCTAGCACTGGTGCCTATTCATATCAGAATGAACTATGAATAGGGAGGAGCACATCGCTTCAAACCAACCAGAACCCTGGCTCAACCCTCAAAGCAAACCCAAATCCAATCACTGAGGTTCAGTGAAGTGTTAACTCTTTACATTATCATTCGCTTCTGCTGTTTCTGGATCCATACATGCCCTACCCTCCAGCGTATCTACCTCTCCTCCCAGCTTAGTGTTATCCAAGAATTTGCTGAGAGTGCAATCCATCCCATCATCCAGATCATTAATGAAGATGCTGAACAAAACCAGCCCCAGGACCAACCCCTGGGGCACTCCGCTTGATACCAGCTGCCAATTAGACATCGAGCCATTTATCACTATCCGTTGAGCCCGATGATATAGCCAGCTTTCTATCCACCTTATAGTCCATTCATCCAATCTGTACTTTTTTAACTTGCTAGCAAGGATACCGTGGGAGACCGTACCAAACGCTTTGCTAAAGTCAAGGTATATCACATCCGCCGCTTTCCCCATCTCCATAGAGCCAGTTATCTCATCATAGAAGGCAAGCAGGTTGGTCAGGCATGACTTGCCCTTGGTGAATCCATATTGACTGTTCCTGATCACCTTCCTCTCCTCCAAGTGTTTCAGAATGGATTCCTTGAGGACCAGCTCCATGATTTTTCTAGGGACTGAGGTGAGGCTGACCCAGTCTGTAGTCCCCCAGATTCTCCTTCTTCTCTTTTTTAAAGATGGGCTCTATATTAGCCTTTTTCCAATTACTGGAACTTCTTCCAATCACCATGAGTTTTCACAGATAATGGCCAATGGCTCTGCAATCACATCAGCCAACGCCCTCAGCACCCTCGGATGTATTGCATACAGCCCCATGGATTTGTGCATGTCCAGCTTTTCTAAATAGTCCTTAACCTGTTCTTTCACCACTGAGGGCTGCTCACCTCCTCCCCATACTGTGCTGCCCAGTGCAGCAGTCTGGGAGCTGACCTTCTCTGTGAAGACCGAGACAAAGCATTGAGTACGTCAGCCTTTTCCACATCCTCTGTCACTAGGTTGCCTCCCCAATTCAGTAAGGATCCCACACTTTCCCTGACCTTCTTCTTGTTGCTAACATACCTGTAGAAACCCTTCCTGTTACCCTTCACATCCCTTGCTAGCTGCAACTCCAATTGTGCTTTGGCCTTCCTGATTACACCGCTGCATGCTTGAGCAATATTTTTATACTTCTCCCTAGTCATCTGTCCAAGTTTCCACTTCTTGTAAGCTTCCTTTTTGTGTTTAAGCTCACCAAAGATTTCTCTGTTAAGCCAAGCTGTTGCCTGCCATATTTGCTATTCTTTCCGCACATCGGGATGGTTTGTTCCTGCATCCTCAATAAGGCTTCTTTAAAATACTGCCAACTCTCCTGGACTCCTTTCCCCCTCATATTAGCCTCTCAGGGGATCCTGCCCATCAGTTCCCTGAGGGAGTCACTCTCTATGCTCAACAGAACCAAGTTAGTTGCTATGAGAATTTCCACTTGGAATTTTATAGGTCACGTTTTCCTTGCCCATACATTTTGTTCAAACCACCACCACCTGTGCCCCCCAAATCTAGTCAGAACTTGGTCCCCCTTTGTTCTGTGCACATGCAATTCCAACCATTACATTGCATTAACACTTTGATAGTTTGTACTAAATACACAGCAGACATCTTCATCATTTCTGTAGACTGACATACAAACGTGGGACCAGAACCTGAAATCGTCTCTCACACAGTTGGCTGCAATAGGCATGTTGCCTGACAAAGGACTGCCAAATCAAAACCTTTCTCACTCAGTGACCTTTCAGAAGTTCAGCACAGATTTCTGCTGTACATTTAAAAAATTGTAAGCACTGTACTTTTTACTATTAAACATCTATATAACCCTCCTTCCAGACCTTAGTGTTATACACTCACCAGTAAGGACAGAGCTGATCAAACGAAGCCCATTCAACTACTGAGCCCAGCAAGCAAACTGCCTCTGATCCCAACAGGTAACTCTATGTCAGACCACTGGGAACTGTGGTGCTTGGATGTGGACATTTAAAACACGGAGCATGACTGGTTATTCATCTGCAGACATCCAGCTCAATCCACCTTTCTAAGATGATTTGACCTTGAATTCAGAACAAAAACTGAGAGTAGCTTGGAGGGGTGGGAATTATCATTTCCTTCTGCTGATAGTGGTGAATATTGCTAATAGCGCCAAGAAGCTCTCCAGGTGCAGGAGTCCCATTGAAGTCAAATACAGTTCCACACATGTAGGTATTGAAGAAGTGGGCCATGAGAAAACAAAGATCAGCATTGAAAGATGAACTGGCACCCATACCGATCCCATCCAGCCACTCCTCAGAGGTGAATCAGGCTCTTAAGTTCTCCTTTTATTTAGCTATGTCAATCGAAAAAAAGCCCCCAGTTTGAGGCTAATTCTGCCCTTAGTCAGAACATTCATTTCTGATGAATGAGAGGATGGCTTTTAATTGGTTTAAAATGATCTATGTGTCTCAAAAGTGAAGATAGGCTGAAGCCAAAGAGTCTGGCTCTAGATCAAAACCTTCCCAAAGATGTGCAGTTTAGGTTTGGCCCATTAGGGTGGTAAGGGCTGGCTATTGGTTGGGGGCACACTCTAGTCAAAAGCTTACTCTGCAGAGCCAACAGAGTTCCCTTGAGTACACTGGTTCAACTCATTTCTCAGCTGCGTGCTTTTAAACAATCTGGATTGTCTTCAGTGGAGCCCAGGCAACACTAATCTCCCTTAGCATCTGAAGTGAAATTGGAGCGTCAGACATGCCCACTTTCCTCGAAAAGCCGGTAAGCATAGCAGCCGGTAGGAACATCACCTGCATTTTTCTTTGATATTTGCCTGCTATGCTCCTAGACAGTCCAAATTAAAGAGAAACCAAGTGTTGGGATTTCTCAAAGAACCTAAGGGAGTTGGACACTTCATTGACTGCCTGGGATTTTCAAACTTTTCTTCTGCAGCCAGGCCACACAATACAACAGTGCACTGCCGGAGTCAGCCTGACTCTGGGTCTCAACATCCATCAACGCAAATAAATGAAATGCCTGGTAAGTGCCTATCCTGCCAACCTTTACTCAAATGTAGAGACCTTGGGCATGTAAACCTCATCAAAATAATCAGGAGTGAGACTATTTGCTTCGTGCCTGCTCATATGAGTAAGAATATGCAGGGTTGGAGCCCTAGATCTGAAGCAGTTCCGGCTGCCCCAACTGCTGGTGGGTGGTACTGTAAGAGGAGGGGAAGAAAGGTTTCCCTTATGGCCAGCTGCTTTTTCAGCTGGGTTTTATGATCATCCAAACCCTTCAGTATTCATTTTCTGAACTGAGAGCTGCTTAACACTCTTAACTCAGCTGCTGCAACTAAAAATGGCTGGAAGGCTATGTCATGCTGCTCAAGTGGTGCCTGGGCCTACACGGGAGGTGTAAGGAGGGGTCCAGAGAGACCAGGAAACCTAATCAATCAGACAAGAATAATATCAAGGTAGCAGACCCTTATAATCTTTCCCCTTCATCCCCTAGATAGTACATCTGTCTTACCAAAGGTACCCTCCTATTTATTTGGTAATGGATATATTTTTTCCTGAAGAAAAAAAGATTAAATAGCAGGGTTATGGCCACTCTGGTCATGGTGATCTTTATGCATGTGATCTTTATGCATGCAGACCTTGTGCTGGCACTTGTCCTCTGGCTGCATGCCTAACACGGTACTCAAGACTGCACTGAACAACTAATACATCACACACAATCTTCTCAATGACAGATTGTAAGTTTCCATGACCTCTGCGCCAGCCACACTCTAATCCCCCAGCATTCTGAAGGACTCCTATTACTAGAGGCATTCTCTCCTCAGAAGAAAGCCATTTCCCCCCACACACAGATAGTCAAACAACTCTGCAAAAAAAATAAATTAGTGTGTTTCATCCAGAGTACCTTGGTAGTGCATAGACATGTTCCCTCTTTGTGGTGTGAGTGCTGGGCCTCCATCAGCCACAGTTCACTCACTCATGAAATGACAAATAACAGTGATAGCTGCATAGGTTTGTCAAAGAATTCTAGAGCATTATGACACATTTGCCATTAAAAAATTAATCTAAATGACCTAGATTGCTTTGACAATTTATACCACATGATTTTGAGAGCTCTCTCTAATGGCAAAATCCTCAAAGATATTTAGGTGCCTCAATCCCATTGAAAGACACCTAAATATCTTTGAGGATCTGGGCCATGGACTAGTACATACAGCACTGGATCAGTGTGTTTCCTTCAACACACACACACAAACACACACACACAGCTTCTACCAGCATTAGCAGGAGTTGTGTGTGTCAGTTGTGAACACAACCACTTCCTTTGGACTCTGAATTACTTTTGCATCACATTTTGCACCTAGCCGTAAGAAGGTCTCCATTTCTTTCTGCATCTAGGAGAAATAAAAAAGTGTCTGCCTGGAAACAGGCCATTTTGGTTTGCAAGCATTGCCTACTTGTCTCACTTCATCACAAAGCAGGATGAAGACCAGAACATAGAGGATGAGCTCCAGCATGGTGGGTTCTTTCTGGAAATCCATGAGCAGCACGTAGGCGAACAGCAGCAGGAAAACAATGTAGAAGATGACGTTCCAGGAGAAGACCACGAATGGGGAGGTGAAGAATGAGGCATAATACAACAAGAGCTTCTTGCTCCTCTCCACAGGCTTTTTCCTAGATAAATAAAGGATGATTTCAAACACACATCCCTCACGCCTTTAAAAAAATCTTCCTTGTGAAATTAAAATAGTGACCCTGCAAACGTGCCTGGTTTTTTAATAGAAAAAATCACTCTGAAGTGCTACCAAATAATTATAGTCTGAGCAGCATCAGTTAAATGTCCTGACTCACGGTACGTTGGCAGGGTGGCCTATCTTGTCCCTGAAGGACCAGATTAGTTCTGTCTCTGGCTCATTCAGCCACTCGACATCTTGTTAGCAATCCCAGCCAAATTAGCATTGATGTGATCACTTGTCAACCAGGAATTTTGCCGAGGCCATGCCTCTCCTTTCATATAGGCCACCAAACTGCGGCCAGATGGGAACAACTTGTGTTCACTCTTTTCAGATTTCAGAGTAACAGCCGTGTTAGTCTGTATTCGCAAAAAGAAAAGGAGTACTTGTGGCACCTTAGAGACTAACCAATTTATTTGAGCATGAGCTTTCGTGAGCTACAGCTCACTTCATCGATTGCATACTGTGGAAACTGCAGAAGACATTATATGCACAGAGACCATGAAACAATACCTCCTCCCACCCCACTCTCCTGCTGGTAATAGCTTATCTAAAGTGTTCATCAAGTTGGGCCATTTCCAGCACAAATCCAGGTTTTCTCACCCTCCGCCCCCGCACACACAAACTCACTCTCCTGCTGGTAATAGCCCATCCAAAGTGACCACTCTCTTTAAAATGTGTATGATAATCAAGGTGGGCCATTTCCAGCACAAATCCAGGTTCTCTCACCCCCTCACCCCCCTCCAAAAACCACACACACAAACTCACTCTCCTGCTGGTAATAGCTCATCCAAAGTGACCAATCTCCCTACAATGTGCATGATAATCAAGGTGGGCCATTTCCAGCACAAATCCAGGTTTTCTCCCCCCCCCCCCACTCCCATACACACACTAACTCACTCTCCTGCTGGGAATAGCTCATCCAAAGTGACCACTCTCCCTACAATGTGCATAATAATCAAGGTGGGCCATTTCCAGCACAAATCCAGGTTTTCTCACCCCCCCACCCCCATACACACACAAACTCACTTGATAATCAAGGTGGGCCATTTCCAGCACAAATCCAGGTTTTCTCACACACACACCCCACTCCCATACACACACAAACTCACTCTCCTGCTGGTAATAGCTCATCCAAAGTGACCACTCTCCCTACAATGTGCATGATAATCAAGGTGGGCCATTTCCAGCATAAATCCAAGTTTAACCAGAACATCGGGGGGGGGGGTAGAAAAAAACAAGGGGAAATAGGCTACCTTGCATAATGACTTAGCCGCTCCCAGTCTCTATTTAAGCCTAAATTAATAGTATCCAATTTGCAAATGAATTCCAATTCAGCAGTTTCTCGCTGGAGTCTGGATTTGAAGTTTTTTTGTTGTAAGATAGCGACCTTCATGTCTGTGATTGCGTGACCAGAGAGATTGAAGTGTTCTCTGACTGGGTTATGAATGTTATAATTCTTGACATCTGATTTGTGTCCATTTATTCTTTTACGTAGAGATTGTCCAGTTTGACCAATGTACATGGCAGAGGGGCATTGCTGGCACATGATGGCATATATCACATTGGTGGCTGTGCAGGTAAATGAGCCTCTAATAGTGTGGCTGATGTTATTAGGCCCTTTGATGGTGTCCCCCGAATAGATATGTGGGCACAGTTGGCAACGGGCTTTGTTGCAAGGATAGGTTCCTGGGTTAGTGGTTCTGTTGTGTGGTATGTGGTTGTTGGTGAGTATTTGCTTCAGGTTGGGGGGCTGTCTGTAGGCAAGGACTGGCCTGTCTCCAACTCCAAAGATTTGTGAGAGTGTTGGGTCATCCTTCAGGATAGGTTGTAGATCCTTAGGGAGAGTGGTCACTTTGGATGAGCTATTCCCA
Source organism: Lepidochelys kempii (assembly GCF_965140285.1). Classification (NCBI taxonomy): domain Eukaryota; kingdom Metazoa; phylum Chordata; order Testudines; family Cheloniidae; genus Lepidochelys; species Lepidochelys kempii. The sequence goes on along the minus strand of NC_136390.1, from coordinate 71,811,303 downwards.
GCAGGAGAGTGAGTTTGTGTGTGTATGGGAGTGGGGGGGGGGTGAGAGAAAACCTGGATTTGTGCTGGAAATGGCCCACCTTGATTATCATACACATTGTAAAGAGAGTGGTCACTTTGGATGGGCTATTACCAGCAGGAGAGTGAGTTTGTGTGTGCGGGGGCGGAGGGTGAGAAAACCTGGATTTGTGCTGGAAATGGCCCAACTTGATGAACACTTTAGATAAGCTATTACCAGCAGGAGAGTGGGGTGGGAGGAGGTATTGTTTCATGGTCTCTGTGCATATAATGTCTTCTGCAGTTTCCACAGTATGCAATCGATGAAGTGAGCTGTAGCTCACGAAAGCTCATGCTCAAATAAATTGGTTAGTCTCTAAGGTGCCACAAGTACTCCTTTTCTTTTTACTCTTTTCAGACTTTGTCAGCCTTGCTATCATGCTCAGATTAACCTCCATAGCAGATGGAATCTATCAGAGTAAAGATGGATTTGCATCTAAGATACTGGAGTGGGACTCAAGAAACATGGGTCCAATTCCCAGTTCTGCCACAAAGTCCCTGCATCACTTTGGGCAAATCATTTCATCTATCCTGTGCTGTGTTTTTTCATCTGTAAAACAGGAACGACACTTCCTGCTTAAAAAGGCTCTTTGGGATACATTCATTGTTTGGGGCACTCAGATACTACAAGGAGGTGAGCCAGACATTAGCACCTAAATAGGTTATATAGACATGCTTCCCTTCTGTTTTTCTACCAATGAGAGTGTTGTTACCTGAAGGAGATGAAACCACAGCCAATTAAAGGGAAAAGGAACAGACACAATATAATCTTCCAGTTCTTAGTGTCCCTCGAGATCTCTCCATACCACTGTTTGGAAAGGAAATTCTATAGCAAAGAGGAGAAAGATTCATCCAGGTTTTACTGAAGCAGGGTAGAGAAAGCAGAACTGTAAAATATGTTTGATGTTTAATGCAGAAAGCCCAACGATGATTTCTACTGAAACATATTAAGTTGTTGGATTTCTGTAGTATTGGAGGCCTTGGGAGCTGCAGAAATATTGAGCTACTCAGGTCAACAGAAAGGAAAGGCTACTGCATAAGCCCACTGCTCCATCTTGTGCTATAGGCTAGCATCTCCAGGATGTTCCAAGAGCTTTCGAGATAGGAGAAGCAGTTAGTTTCATTTAGCTGAGGGAGTCTTAGGTAAGGACACTACTCCACCAGATGCTATGCCCAAGAACACGAACAGAGGGAGGAGAGGCACCGTGAGTAAAAATCTCAGGCAGTCTCCATCAATAGACCCTCTAGGAACCCCAGCTGTAAATTAAAACTTCTCTCTCCTAGCATAACACCTAGGGGTGAATCACCACTCCTCTCCCTGCGTACTCTGCATCATTCAATGCTTACTTTGCACATGCAGGTTTCAAACGCACCCCTCCACGTGGGCCAAGGGCATCAGAGAACCAGTTATACAGCATGTTCCTCTCAGCAGTGCAACCACCACTTTATCTGATCACGCATGGGAGGAAGTAATTCACAATTGCAAAAGGACATCGTTCACGTTGCTGTGGGATCCTTCTCTGAAACTCCCGACTTCCAAACAAATGAGAGCCTCAGCCATTGTATTTCTTTAAGATGGGTTTTTTCAAACAATTCATCTATATAACCTTTAAAAAGGAAGTGAGCACAATATTTACATAGCAAGTGAGCAGCCTTTTCTTTTTCTTTTTGGGGGGGGCATGGAGGGGGAAGAATCACTGCTTTTTAGTTTGTGTTACCTGCACTCCCGGCTGTGCAATGAACTGCTGATCTTTAGCTTCCACAGCAAGTTCCAGGCAATTGCTCCCACCCCAGGCTTCACAGGAATAGGTCAGCAGCTGTTCAGCCAGCTCTTCATCACTGCTATAGCACTCAGAGAACAGCTCTAAAGGAGAGACAGTCCCACAAGGACAGAAGGGAAAAAAGAAAACCTGTGTCAGACACGCACCTCTTCACTCTACCCAGATCCCTGGCCCCATTTCACTCATGCTTGCAGAGATCAAGAGGCTGGAAATCTTGAGACTAAGGTTCATACAGCAACATTGACTCAGCCATTTTGCACATCCTGTATATTTTACAATATAATCGGTGACACGCTAAGCTATACATTTAATAGGAATAGGGGATACTATGTTTGTACAACATGACTGAGCTAATGTAGCTGTAGGAGTCAACCCATTTTTTTTCTGACTGCCATATTTGCTCGTATAATCTTCAATTTGCATTAGTAAAGTTTTTGGCAATTAATGTACAATACAAGAGCTCCTTCCCCATTTTCACAACTGTAGATTAGAATAGTGGACTGTCCAAATTTAATATCTGCATGGAAAAGTGTATGGTGAAACTCAAACTGATTTGATGATTACATATGGATATCAAAACTAGGTTGTGATTCAGGTCTGAGAAGTGGTCCAGTAAAAATGGCACCTTCTTACTTAACACATCTGCTCTGTGTGCGTGTCTAGCTACTGGTTGCAGTGATCGAAGTGAGTCTTTGTAGCATTTGACTCCCATTACCCCTGCAGAACCAACACAGCTAAAAGTGAGCAAGCTGACAAAGTTCCTTCCGTGCTGGCAAACCGAATGCAGACAGCAGAGCTGCAGCAGCAGTGTCACTGAAGGCATAGGTCTTACTTGCTGAAGCTTTACTTCTGGTGATGTGCAAGAAGTGAAGAACCCAATATGACTTGTGAATGCCAGGGGGATTTTGTAGAGATGGCAGTTAGAAAAATACCCACTTTTAACCAGCACATTGGACAGAGCGTTTGAGACTGTACGCAGACACCTCACAACTCCAATCTTCAAAAGGCCTATGAGAGCTCAGCAAGTCAATAGCAGTTTTGCCATTAATTTCAATAGGATCAGGACTGAGCCCCAAATTCTGCTGGCCTTATTTCCATGAATAACCCCATTATTTTCAACAGGGTTACCCAAATGAGGACGGTTGACAGCATTCTGGCCTTAATATTTTTTATTTTTTTTAAAAAATAAGGGCGAGGAGAACTATGGCAAGATTTTTTAATGGTATTTAGGTTCCCAAAGGTGCAAATAGGTGTCCTGTAGAATTTCGAAAAGCACTTAGGCACCTAGCACCCATTGATTTCAAAAGGAGTGTTTGAAAATCGCAGTAGGCAACTAAATCCTTTTAAAAATCTGACCCTATAAAATTAGGCAATTTTTACAAACGCTGCACATGAAATAAAATGTTCTGACAACACCTATTAAGGATTTCAGAATAATTCGTGTGTTACAACCAACTCCTCAAGAGAAAAGTCAAATTCATTTGAGAATTGGGTATGTTCTTTCTGCACAAGCGTGTAGCTTTGATTTCCCTGCTTGTGTGCTGAAAAAAAGTTTCCCCATTTCACTTTATGGGTACGTCTACACTGCAAAAAAAAAAAAAAAAAAAGACCCATGGCACTGAGCCTCGGAGCCCAGTTCAACTGACTTGGGCTCACAGGGCTTGCTCTATGGGGCTAAAAGTAGCAATGCAGATATTCTTCCTTGGGCTCTGAGATTCACCCCCCTGGCTGGGTTTCAGAGCTTGAGTAGGAACTCTACACTGCTATTTTTAGCCCCATAGCATGAACCCGAGTCAGTTGACTCAGGCTCTGAGACTCATTGCGAGGAGGTTGTTTTGTTTTCTTGCAGTGTAGTGTATTGTAGTGTGCCCTCAGTGTCTATCGTTCTTCACTGTCGAATGACCTTTTTTGGGAAGATGATACAGACAAATTACTGGGAAGCTGAAATGCAACTTCAAAATCACCAACCTCTAAGTGCAGAAAGGGACTTGTCCTTTTGTCTTTGCTTAATCTGTAGTGAATCACCATGAGCTGCCCTGTGCCATCTTTCCCTTTAGATCATGAATCAGTGCTCTGCATTGAGTGGCTTTTGAGTTATGGGTATTATACCGATTAATAAAAACAAAATATTAATCCCTGTGCTGCTAGCTACCACACACATTGATTTTGTTTTTCATATATCAATGCCACATTCATTTGGAAATTATTCCGGGAAGGTGTAATTAATAGCATCAGGACTCGTCCAGGTTTCAGATAAAGCCAGAAAATGAACTTTATTAATGACAGAAGAGGTAGCAGGCCATGAATTACCATGTTACCAGGAGGGCTGCCAATCATCCTAGCACCATGAGCTCTATACCACATGGACTGGATACCAGAGGATTTAGAAAGGCATAACAAGAGAGCAGAGCATAAAGGATAAGAATGTCTGGCTAAGAAGTCCAGCTTCAGATAACAGACTGTAGCCCAGCTGACTCATCCTTGCCACAATACTGCTTCTCCTCCTTGGAAGTTGTTTCATCCCTACGTTCTTGGCATGAATTGGACTGATGGGACTGAAGTTAAGGCATGGCACTGGGACTCAGAGCTGGGCTCAGCTCCCAGCCTTGACGTTCATCACACACTTCCTGTAGGTGTCCAGGCAAGTTTTAAAGACACAGGCCTCATTAGCCACCACAGGCTTTTTTTCTTCTTCTTTTTTTTTTTTTTTTTTTTGAGTGTTTTACCTATCCAGGGCCAGGAGCTAGCAAAGAATTTTCTGTCTAACTGTGTTCTCTGCTCCAGTCCACAGACACCCCTTCTTCTCTCCTTCCCCTGGAGGCTCTTGCCAGCCCAGCCACAGGCTGTCCCTACAACATGACATCCCATAAAGCTTCAGTGAAAAATCTCGCAGCTGTGCAGCCGTCATTACAAGCTGCTGATCACCATCTGAACACAGCTCATCTTTCCCAGTCTGTTAACACAGGCGCTTACCTGCTGCTCTCGTCTCGTATTCATTTGCCAGCTCCTCAGACTCCCCAGCAGCATTAATGTCATTCTTCACTTTTGCCAGGCTTTTTAATAGTTTACTGGCCCCAAGTGCTGCCAGAGTGCAGCCCCTGGTCTGCAAAAAGACAGAGAATCAGGAATTACATGGAGTTCTTTGCAAAGCGTGGCCATCACCATTTTTCTCCACTGTTGGCTCAGAGCACTAACAGTTCTTCCATGCAATGAGAGGATGTGTTCCATTGCTTAATGACCCACAGGCTTCTTCCACCACCCCCTTTTACATGACTGCTTTGTCTTTCTTGCCTTGTTTGCTTGTTCTGGAAGTTCATTAAAGGCTGGTGAATAGTGCCACGTTGTCAGCAATAGAAAATGAAGATCCAGATCCACAAAACAAGCATAATCCAACCACTCAATGTAACACCATCACACCAGGCTGTAATTGAACAATTCTAGGCACAAGGTGACTCGTTTTGTCTCTGTGGTTAAAATCACCTTAAAACCCTCTCCAAGGTGTCCGGAATTTAGACACGAGTCAGACGTTTAGAATGCCCTCTACAGTCCTACACTGCAGCTCACTCACCTGGATACCTCCTGATCCCTGCTGAACTTGCCATGGCTTGGCATGGGCACAGGGACCTGTATTAGCAGATTGGGTGCTCAGCTTAAGACACACAAGCCAAAAGGATCAGGAGTGTCCACAAAATTTCAGGTGCCTCCATTTTTGAGTGTCCAGTTATTTAACCAAGAATTAAGGAACCCCTTAACTAGGGAAAATTTTAGCCTTTCAGTCTTTGGGAATGGATCACTTGATGATTAACTGTTCTGTTCATTCCCTCTGGGGCACCTGGCATTGGCCACTGTTGGAAGACAGGATACTGGGCTAGATGGACCTTTGATCTGACCCAGGATGGCTGTTCTTATATTCTTACATTCTTATGTATGTTCTTATGTCTTTCAGGGTATGCCTATGATGCAACAAAAGATGCATGGCCTCCACGCAGCTAACCTGTTTCAACTGACTTAGGTTCGCCAGACTTGGGCCCCAGGGCTAAAAATCGCAGCATAGACATTTGGACTCAGGCAGAAGCCCAAGCCCTGAAATCCCATGATGGGGGTGGATCTCAGAGCCCGGTTCCAGCACAAGCCTCTACACTGCCACTTTAACCCTGCAAGCCTGAGTCTCTAAGACTCAGTGCAGCAAGGTCTTCTATTGCAGTGTAGACGTACCCTCAGTCAAGTCTGCCAACAAAGAGGTTAAGTAGTGCTAACAGGTATAGACAGAGGGTAAGTCTACACTGCAGTCACGGGACGAGGGGCCCGCAGCCCAGTCCACACAGGGAGTGACTTCAGTATGTGTATACGGACCCAAGCTACCTTTAATCTCGATAGCTCAGGCACCACAGCAGTGAAGATGTGGCAACACAGGCTAGTCGCTGGGCCAATTCTGCAGGGTGCCACGGGCCCCGTACAGCCCGCACCACACAGCTTCACCACTTCCGATTAATGCTAGCTCAGGTAGGTCCACATGAGCCACAATTACAAACTACAGGAACAACGGGGAGTCCTTGTGGCACCTTAGAGACTAACAAATGTATTTGGGCATAAGCTTTTGTGGGCTAGAACCCACTTCATCAGATGCATGGAGTGGAAAATACAGAGCAGGTATAAATAAATGAAAAGATGTGTCCTACCAGACACTAGAGATTACCACTGTATTTTCCATAGGCTGCCAGTGTGCTATGAGGTCATCAAATCACTTTCAGTCACTGTCTATTATCAGCCAAGCTCTCAATCGGAGATAAGAGGCCTGAAGCCAATATACAGTTGTGGTTTCCTTAAAAAATATACCTCTCTCTTTTTCATTGGAAGTAGAAACTGTATCAAACCATATGCCTGGATCACATGATCTTCATACTGTGAAGATGTTCATAATTCAAACCTGAGTCCAGCTATGAATTTCACAGCTAGCACCTTTCAAAGGCTGAATCAACCCCTCCCTCAAACTTTAGGTGAAGAGAGTGTCTTGAAATCCATATATGGATCCAGATCCAGATCCAAATTTAGTAGTTCAGGCCCATTTAGTTAGAAGATTGCAGTGGGGGAGGTTTAGATTGGATATTAGGAAAAACTTTTTCACTAAGAGGGTGGTGAAACACTGGAATGCGTTACCTAGGGAGGTGGTAGAATCTCCTTCCTTAGAGGTTTTTAAGGTCAGGCTTGACAAAGCCCTGGCTGGGATGATTTAACTGGGAATTGGTCCTGCTTTGAGCAGGGGGTTGGACTAGATGACCTTCTGGGGTCCCTTCCAACCCTGATATTCTATGATTCTAAGATAGAGAGAGGAAAAATTGTAAAACATTTTAAATCGGTAGCTTATCTATCATGCATTTGAGTTCCAAGGTGGTTACTCTGGGGAGGACAGAGGGCAAATGCTTGCAAAGGCTTAAAGTGCCAAAATAAATACAACAGTGCTGGGGGAGAGGGTGGTATACCCTACCTGTTCCCAAATGACTTTGGATAACTCCTTCTTGTTCTGAAGAACCGACCAGATAAAGAGAGCTTGCAAGGGATGCCTTGTAATAGAAGATTCATCCTGGCAGGAAGTAAAGGCACTATCTGTTCAATGACCTTGGCTTTATTTTTTAAATCAAGTATATGTTAGGTTACTAAACCTCTTAAACTTGGCTCCCTACTTTGTCCTCTCTGCACTGCTGCCCAGCAACGTTAAGGCTGCTTTAAGTTGTGCTGGAGAATGAACTGGCTCTCAGCTGCTCCCAAAATGGAAAACAATGGAAAGGCAGCAGAAAATCATCTTTGTTCCCATGCTGCTCATATGCAGAGCGTGGCTCAGTCAGCCTCGAGGATATACACATGGATTCATAGGTAAATGCCATTTTTACAAGGAGATGAATGATAGGTGGAAACACCTCCATTCTATACATTTTAGTTAAGCCCTTAGTGTTGAACCAGACCTCTTACCATAAACTTGAAAATATTCTGATAATAACACCTTCCATTATTTTATTTCATTTTAATATAGCATGCATCCATTTATGACACTCAAAACGTATAGCCCTCCAATAAAATTATTACTGGACATTAACTGCCATGCACCAAGTGTAACTCAGCAGAAAATGGGGAACAAAGAGTCGGTTGAAGATTTCAAAGCCAACTAGGGGATTTAAATAGACAACCCGTATTAATTTTAATGGGAGTTGTGTGTCTGAATTCCCTAGCTCAGCATTGGGGTTTATACTTTCACAGAGCGTAAGGCCAGAAGGGACCATTAGATCATCTCTCTGTGATTAAGTTTCACCCCATTTCCCCTACATTTAACTCAATAACTCAGGTTTAAAGAAAGAAAATCAGTCCCCAGGAGACTAAGCATCTGGTGTGCCACAGGCAGAGAAGAGGAGGGACCAAGATACCACCAATGTCTCGGGCCCGCAGCAAAGACAGGCAATTGTTTAGGTGAGATATGTCCAGATGATCCCAGCAGGCAATCCACAGAGGAAAGCAAAAACACCCAAAGTCCCTGCCATTAATTCCTTGCCAAGTCCAAGTCTGGTGATCAGTTTGACCCTCAGCATGTGGGCAAGACCCACCAGCCAAGCATCTGAGGGTATGTCTACACTGCAAAAAAAAAACCCTAACCCATGACAGTGAGTCTCAGAACCTGTGTCAACTGACTTGGGCTTGCAGTAGAGAGCTAAAAATAGCAGTGTAGACATTCCCGCTTGGGCTGGAGCCCGGACTCAGACCCGGTGATGAGAGTGGGAACGTGGGCATGAGCCTCACAAGCCCAAGTCAGTTGACCTACGCTCTGAGATTCGCTGCCACAGTGTGGTGAAGAGGGTTTGCAGTGTAGACATACCTTGAAAAAGAGAATTCTCTATACCACCCCACCTGGCGTTTGTATCCAGCTGCAGCCAATCCCTGTTGCTTTCAGAGTAAGGTGACCAAAACCCAGCTGGCCAAATGTGCATCAGAGAAAAAAATTCCTTCCTGATCCATGCAGGTGGCCGGCTAAAGCCCTGAAGCATGAGATTTGACTATAGTCATTGTCTTAATGCAGAGCAGCAGGGCAATGGAGAGGTTCTTGTTCTCTCCATGGCTCAGGAAGGAAGATAATGTACAGGGAATCAGATTCACAAATTCTAATGCCAGAAGGGGACCATCCAGTCCAATTATCCTTCATGCACAGGCCTTAGAAATTTGGAAGTTCCAGTTCTGTAATTCAGATGTGGATTAAAGGCCTGATCCTACCCTATTGAAAGCAATGAAGAGTTTGGTGGTACATAGCAATAGAAGTAGGAGTAGGCAGACCCAAAAGTAGCATGGGACCCAAGGGGCTAGAAAGATGCTCTTGAAGTATTGAGTTAAGTTGTCTGGACAAGCTGGTCTCTTGTGAAATGTCATGTTTTCTAACTTTTTCTTCCCAGTAACATAAAAAACAATTTCCGTTTCCTTCACTGAGCCATTTTCAATTGAAAGTTCTATCATCCACAATGATATGGATTGGGGTTCTTTATAGGCCTTAATTAGAACATATTTTCAAACTGCTCTGAGATAATCACAATATGGAACCATGACCCTCACACAAAAGACTCACTTATTCTTCTAGCACTTGAGCAATGCAAAGATCCACGCCGTAGATTAACATGTGAAATGCATCAGTAGGTTAAAGGCCATTGTACCCCGCACAATTTGTAGCACTTCTTAAACAACTGAAATGCAAATTCATTACTGCTATAATGGCAATAGGGAAGACAATTCTTTTCCTAATAAGGAACACATGGTCACTTACCACCAGCCGTATTTCTGTCTCATCCTTGCCGTTCTTATCCTCTTTTTTAAAGCCTCTTCGGAAGTCCTCAACCATCTTCCACACAAATGTGAGGAGTGCATCATTGTAGGAGTTCTTAGCAATCTGCAGGTTCTTAAACACCAGGCTGCTAAAGTTGTTGGAAAAGAGCTCTGTAAGGACCTCCTTGCTGAGAAACTTCCTCAGGTTTAAGCCATTCTCCAGAAAGAGGCGAACAAATTTGGGCCGGTCCTTGATAAGAGCTATAAACATGACATCCTGAAGGTCTGCAGACTACGGAGAAAATGAGGGAAAGCCCAGGTTTATCATAAGGCCAGCTGTGGATGGCTGAGCAGAGTTCATTGTCCCCTACCCATCTGCTGTTGCTCACATGTTTTGTTACAGATAAATATTGGTCATATTTTGCCTTTGCTCTACATTTCCTTCAGAATCCAGCCATAGCTGTAGTTTGGGAAGTGAGTGAAATAAGCATACTTAGCTATTCCATGTAGAGGCTTCAGCAAGAATTTCCAGATTAAAATGTGTTAACATTGTAAAAACGAACACACGTTGCCACCCCCAGCAAGGTTCTACTTTAAGCATCACTCCCACCCCATAAACACTGGCAAGGCAGAGCAGAACAAGGCTTCTTATTCCACAGTCTTAACGATGTTTCAGATTAACAGTTGACTAACAACCACGTGTAAGCTCTGGATATTTTTCTTCTTTCTTATACATGCATTGAAGCCCATGAAAGCTGTGGGACTGACACACGCTGAATATAAAGCGTGGTATTTGGCCACAGAATAGGTTTTGACAACACTGCCAGCGGCAGAGCTACCCTCTGCACTCTGCCCCCAAAACGCCCAAATCTGACTCTAGAGGGCCCACTTCTAGAAAAGGTGGTTCACTCTCTGGATTCTTTCAAGCCTTGACCTCTACCCACAGAGCAAAAAATAACATTACTCATCAGCTAACATAACCACCACCATTGTGGCTGACAAGGAACTGGAGTGTGACCATCAGTTTCCAAGCCATCGAGTAACCTACCGGAAGTAATGGTAAATTTCAAAGCCAGGTAAGCTGTGACTTTGCAGTGCCACCATAGCACTTGCTTTGCCATGTTAGAATACCTGATAGGTTAGTGTGTTTTAAGCCCATACCTTCTGCTCACATCAGAATGAGCTGGAATTGAATTGTTATTTACAAATATCAGAATAGCGGTGTCTACATAAATGGTGCATGTAAGAATTTCACTCCTGGTCTCCCCCAACCCCACTAGTTGTGCCAAGGTGCAATATTTGACTACCTCCCAGCGTCGGTCATTAGTGAAGATCTCATCGCTGGCCAGGTCCAATTGGTTCCACTCCAGCAGCAGCTTCAGCTGCCCATTCCAGTTATCTTTGTCCTGTTCATTGGTACTGAAAGCTGGAGGAGGAAGAGGCAGCTAAGTAAGGACTAGAAATTGGAGAGCGCCTTGGCTTATATTCTACCATCCCCAACTCTCTCCCCATCCCAGCCACAAAAGAAGCCTCCATTGTCTTTTTGTAATGCTCGCTTATAGCTTTAACAGGGCTTCAGAGGTTGTGCACATTTTAAAACACACGTACCTATGTGGGATGTATGGACTGAACTGCACTTAAAATAAACACAGATTGCATTACCTGAAGGCAGATTGTCTATGTAACTCCCCAGAGGGAGCCTGTGACCCTAAGAGCATCCCAATGCCAGAGGCTCACTAATATCAGGTAGTGAGTTTCAGAGGGCCTGACCAGTTCAGTGTGCCCCAATTCACTTATGTCAATCTGTATCTAATAAGTGTCATGTAAAATAGCATTGGAAAACCAATGATACACACTGACCATTAATATTCTTGTGTTGTCTATGTAGGGTAAATTCTCAAAGGACTGAACAAATGTCAAGGAAATATGGGACTAAATGTGTTTGAACCAGAAAAGTCTGGTGAGTGGGCAAACTGGGGTTTTTTTCCAGACAAAGGAAAGGATTGCACCTCTATCCAGGTGCAATCACAGACAACTGGTAATCACAGTCAAGTGGCCATTCACTGGCATATCAGCACATGCAGGACATATCAATCTGCATTACAGAAAGCATCAGCAGGGAAGAAACCAGCACAGAACCTTCTCCATTGACTCCATGGCACCTTTCCTCACTGCGGGGGCACTGGACTTTGAGAAGGGCACATTTCAAAAGTTCAATTGACTATGGAAGAGAGGGGCAAAGAACCCCAAGTTATCTTACATCTAATACATAAAAGGAACCAAGCACCTTGCAGGAGATCCTGACTATGGGGGTGGTCAGATCATCTTGATGATAGGAAGCGAGGTAAGAATCTTACCTGGAAGCAAGGCTGTTGTTTTGTTAAGTCTTAGTCACTAGAAAATATTTTTCATTTTTAATCATTTCTGACTTTAGCGCTTATACTTGACCTCACTTAAAATTCCCCTTTTTTGATTAAATAAACTTGTTTTGTTGTTATTTTAAATCAACCCAGGACTATGTTTGACCTGAAGTGACAATTAGCTCCAAGTAAAGCAACAAGCTGCTGTGCTTTTGTCTCTTGAGAGCAGCAATGGACCTCAGTACTCCGAGTGTTTTAGGAGAGGGAACATTTCAGGGCAGATGGTTTTGGGGAAATTCGGGGCCAGGAGTGTATTGGGGGTCACAAAGTTGTAACCGGGGCTAGTGGAGACCAGGGAGGGGCCGTTGTAGGCAGGCTGCTGGGATCAGTACTGAACCAGGGCTGCACTGCAGGCAGACACACGCTCAGGGAACTGCATGCTTGTCTGCTGGCTGTTGGTATCTGGGCTCTGAACAATAGCAGCAGGGCATTTAAGAGTTACAGGGCAGGCAGCGACACAACCTCTCACTGATCTGGACTGCATCCCAGAATGTGTCCCCTGCCTGCCCACATGTAATGGGGGAGTGCTGCCTCTCTGGCACAGTCCCTCACCCAGTAACCCAAGCAAATTCCTCCATGGGTGCTCCATGCAGAAAGAGCTGCCCAGAGTTTGGGAGGGGAAGTAGGAAGGGAGAAGGGGAGCAACCATACCTTGGGGCACCGACCTACCAGATGAGTTAATATCTCTGGTTCCCCTCTCTGGTTGCTACTAAGCAGTGAGTGACCACAGTCCGCTCAGTGGAGTCAAAACCTTTCCAGAGCCACCCTGATGGGACTGGTAGCAGGAAGCATGGGGGGAAACTCGATATGGGGCCCCATTCTCCATTCACAGGTGTAAAATCAATAGAATTTAACTTATACACTAGTGGGACTGTGAGGAGAATCTGGCCCCGGCACATCTCACTGCAGTGATTAAATGGAATTTGCAAGTAAGAAGGATCAGGTAGCATTAGTGAGATGAACTATTAATTGGCCATCACCTCATTGCTGACTGTCAATCAAAGTTCTCTCTCACCCAGTGCTCTCAAGCCTTTTTATTGTGAGTTTTACACCACAAGCTGCTGAGTAATCCATCTACTACAGTATAATTGGAGAAACCCCTTTTGTATTGGTTTTCAGCCATTTCCTAATCTGTAGAAAATACTCCATATTACGTCAAAGTCAACATTTTAGAGGGTCTAATTGCTTAGTATTTGCAGTGGGCTTCCCTCTCCACACTGGAATTACCAGTCCTGAGTTACTCCAATACTTTGACTTGCTTCAGTAAGAGTATGGAACCACATTCTCTTCTTCTACAGCCATACAACTGCCAGGAGAGGGTACCAATGTAGGATGGGGCAAGAGGGCCTGACTCTCAGTCTCCTGTTCTCAGTGCTTGTTTCTCATATGCAGGGTGCACTTGCCATCTCCCCATGAATTTAACTCCCATTAACATCAATGGCAGTCCAAACTGGGACTTCCTTTAGGTGCCTTTGAAAATTCCACCCTCCACGGAGATGGTCCAGCAGATAAGAATCATGACAGGATGGGGAGACAGACTTGTCCAGGGAATTGAACCCAAATAGCCAGCTTCCTAGGCTAGTGCCCTAGCCATGGGGCCATCCTTGTACCTAAGAGCAAAATGAATTGAAAGCCAATGGGCGAGAGCTCAGTGCTCACCTTTATACAGAGCAAACGAAATGGCATTGCTCACGATTTCATCTCCAGCTTCTTCTATTTTAATAACAGTTAGCAGATGAGGGTTTTCCAGGATTTCTTTGATCTACAAAAAAAGAACAGTACAATGCTAAAGCTCTCTCAGTACTTTGTGGTTTATCTGGTCATGTCCCTTTGGGGAATGTCCCATCATACAGTATTATTCACAGAGCTGTTTATCATAAGTCCTCTCCCTAAACATAGTTAAAACAAACTATAAAATGAGAATTCCAGTGATTAAGTTCTAATAAACTCACAGTAGTACAAATTAAAAACAGTAAGATTAATGATCCTTTAACGTATGGCAATTTCTTGTCATTCCCTTCCGCCCCCGCCCCCAACACAGAAAATGATGACCAATTAGGCAATTCTCACTAAATTAAAAACTAACAAGGAATAAATCTCAGATACCGTGGTCGTGCCAATTCCCAAACATCTAGAAGTTTATATGTTAAGGAAAAGTTTATTCTGGCCACTTTGCCTAGTCTAAAAACAGAGCTTATGTTCTCATAGCAACACACTTTATGAAATTTCCTTCTTTCTGGCAAGTTAGAAATCTGAGAGACTGTAAGGAATTTGTGTTTACACTTTCAGCCTCTGAATGAACCAAGAGAAGCAGAGTCATGTGAAATAAAGTAGAAATGAACCAAAACCACAAAACGCGGATCCAGAACTTGATTGCAAATGTCTTCCAATTCAGTTTGGATTCCAGGCTTTGGTTCATCCAACTATAAATATACAGGGCCAGATGTGAAATAAAGATCCATATCTAGATTGAACTTTCAGGCAACCCCAATGTTCAGTTCTATTTGAGAGTTTTGAATCATGGATCATGCTTTTTAGATATATGAAGTAAGCTTCATGTTTGGTTTTAGGCCAACGGTGCAGTTTTGTTTCTGACCTGTGGGGTGGATACCACATCACTGTTAAAAGACTGTAATTTCACTCCAGCTATTAAGAATCCAGCAGCCTATCAGTTGTTTCACTTCTCAGCATAGCCATGAGCTGGGTTCAAGAATAAATACCTACCTCTGCCATCTCTGGGATGGTATTTCATAATTTGGTGCATTATAAAAGGTTTAAACCTTCCTTTAATAGCAACCAATATATGATGTTTCAAAGACGATACTGCACAAGACGGGCAGTTGGTTTGCTCCATCATCTTGTGATATGCATAAGCCATGCAGAACAACCACCTTGTGCTGTAGTCTAGATAGAGAGATTTATTCCCCCCATCATGGCATTCCCAGAAGGGCACAGAGAAGGGCACAAATGATACACAGTAGTCATTGCAAGAGTTCAATGGAGAAGTTTGGTTGCTTGACTCTGACACCTAGATTTGTAAAGATTATGTTAAAGGACATTCATTAAAAAAAATAAAATAAAATCATGATGAAAATGAAGCTAAGAAGAAAAAAATAATCAAAAAGAGTACAGAAAGTAATGGCACATTTTCCATAAACTTAAAATTAGGAATTTTAACAGATGTTCTAATGAGCAATCATTCCCCCAGAGATGATCACAGCCATAAAATAATTGACCAAATGAAAGATAAGGAGACCCTAGGATGAAGCACTGGGAAAAGAAATTGAGAAAGCCAATTACCACATGATAATGGGTCCTTGAGTGAGTGCTATTATGCACTGCATTTCTAAAAATAACTAAACATTAAGGCTTTCATCAACTCAGTTTTTCCTACCACTATTAAAAAGGGTAGAAACACAGCTGAAACAGCTCAGCCTGCTGGTTAGGTGGCAAGGGAATCAGATTTTTATCCTGAGCATGCCAACATCTCCAAGCTGGCAGCACTGCAGACACAGCACTTTCAGGCATCATGGCAGGAAGGCATAAGCCACGTAAACCACCCATAGTGATGTCTAGTGTCCTGAGGCCTCTCTCTTGTGTTAAAGTAGTAAGGGAAAAGCAAATCTGCTGGGAAAAGACAACGTTAATTTTTTATCTGCACCCAGTGTACAGTAGTAGTGAGCTTATACGTCACTGCAGGAGATGTCTGTGGTGTACTGCTGTGATGAAAGAGTGGCCAGTGTGCGTACAAACTTAGTATTGCTAGCTTCAGCCCAGTCTAGAAGGGGAAGGGGGAACTTGTCCATGGCATTGTTAAGCCTGAAAGGAGGGGGAAATAAGTGAAGAAACTTGAGCAATGTTATACATTTAACATAGTAAGCTTGTTGCCATAAGAAAACTATGGAAAAAGAACAGAATGATACTGTGTCAGCTCGGAGACATTCAGTAGTTATAATGCTTGTTTAGTGAATGGTTGTGTCAGTCAACCCAGACCCCAGCATTTTTCTTCTTTACAAAGCTTACATAGGAGCTGCCCTGCTCATCAGATCAAAGGTTCCAAGGCCAGAAGGAACCATTGTGATCATCTAGTCTGACCTCCTGTATAATACAGGCCAGAGACCTGCCCCACAATCATTCCTAGAGCAGAACTTTCAGAAAAAAAATCTAATCCTGATTTAAAAGTGGTCAGTGATGGAGAATCCACCATGGCCCTTGGTAAGTTGTTCTGATGGTTAATTATTCTCATTGTTAAAAATGCATGCCTTATTTCCAGTCTGAATTTGTCCAGCTTCAAATTCCTTTCTCTGCTAGATTGGAGAACCCACTGTTAAATGTTTGTTCCCCATATAGGTACTTCTAGACTGTGACTGAGTCACCCCTTAACCTTCACTTTGTTAAACTAAACAGATTGAGCTCTTTGAGTCTATCACTATAAGGCTGTTTTCTCATCCTTTAATCATTCCCGTGTCTCTTCTCTGAATTTTCTTCAATTTAACAACATCCTTCTTGAATTGTGGGCACCAGAACTGGACACAGGATTCCAGGAACGGTCACACTAGTGCCAAATACAAGAAGTAAAATAACCTCTCTGCTCCTACTCAAGATTCCCATCTTGATACATCCCAGGATCATAGCATCATATTGGGAGTACATGTTCAGCTGATTATCCACCCCTCTCCCAAATCTCACTGCTTCCCAGGATAGAGTCTCCTATCGTCTAAGGATGGCCTACATTCTTTGTTTCTAGATCTCTATATTTACATTTAGCTGTGTTAAAACGTGATTGCTTGCTTGTGCCCAGTTCACCAAGCAATCCAGGTCACTCTGAACCACTGACCTGTCCAGTTCATTTTCATTCCCCCAATTTGTGTCATCTGTAAACTTTATCAGTGATGATGTTATGTTTTCCACCATGTCGTTAATAAAAATTTTAAATAGCGCAGGGCCAAGAACCAATCCCTGTGGAACTGTACTGGAAACAAACCCGCTTGATGACGATTCCCTGTGTACAGTTACATTTTTAGACCTATCAGTTAGCCTATTAGTGGTTCCTTTAGTCCAGTATCCTACCAAGAAAAGCAGCTAGTAGCTGACACTTTAGATGAAGGTGTAAGGAATCATGTAGTAAGTAGTTATGGGATAACCTGCCCTTAGTTGAAGTTTCTTCCTCACATCCATTGATTAGAATTTGGCTTGAGCCCTGAAGCATGGGGGTTTACATCCTTCTTTAAGCACCTTGGTATTTTACATTTTAATCCTCATTATAGTAACCCTTGGTGTTCTTGTTATCCAGGTAAACATCCCATCTTTTTAAAACCCCTGCTAAGCCCTTGGCCTCAAAGGTATCTTGTGGCAAGGAGTTGCACAGGCTAAATGTGCACTGTGAGAGAAAGTGTTTTCGTATTTGTTATAGGAAAGCTCTTTAAATGTTTAAAATACTTTAGTGCTTAACTGTAGCCCTTTCCCCACTGGTCCCCCTTGTGACAGGTTCGGTCACAGAGACTCCCCTCGAGACTGTCACTCGATGATCTGGAATACCACTGAGAACAACCCTCCTGCCAGTACAGGTGCCTCTCCACTCCTGTCTTGCTGAGTTAGACTCTCCAGTCAGCTCCAGCACAGACCAACAGGTTGGGACATACCTCTCTGCAGTTCACTGAAACTGAGATTCACTCAGCCCAGGGGCTTCTCAGTTAACAGGGACTTTCCCAGCTCAGTGTTCAGCCTTTCTGGGAGTCTGAACTCCAAATAAATCCGTTTTACTGTGTATAAAGCTTATACAGGGTAAATTTGTAAATTGTTCGCCCTCTATATCACTGATAGAGAGATATGCACAGCTGTTTTCTCCCACAGGTATTAATCAAAAAGTGATTTTATTAAGTATAAAAAGTAGGATTTAAGTGGTTTCAAGTAATAACAGCCAGAACAAAGTAAGTCACAAAGCAAAATAAAACAAAACACGCAAGTCTAAGCCGAATACATTACGAAACTGATTACAGGGAATATCTCACCCTCAAAGAGGTTCCAATAAGCTTCTTTCACATACTAGACTCCTTCCAGTATGGGCCCAATCCTTTCCCCTGGTAGAGTCCTTGTTAGTTCCAGCAGACATCTCAGCTGGTAAGCAGGGGTTTTCTCATGACTGGCAGCCCCCTTTGTCCTGCTCCACCCGCTTTTATGGCTGTGGCACAAGGCGGGAATCTTTTGTCTCTCTGGGTCCCCACCCCTCCTTCTAAATGGAAAAGTACCAGATTTAAGATGGGTTTCATTACCTGGTGACATGGTCCCATGTCACTGTAGGACCCCTAGTCTCCATTCTTCCTGGGTTGGCCCATGTACACAGGAAGGCTGGCAGGTAAATAAACCATGTACAACCAATTGTCCAAGTCAATGGGAGCCATCAAGACTCTAAATCACCATTAATGGCCCACACTTTGCATAATTACAATAGGACCTCAGAGTTATACTTCATATTTCTAGCTTCAGATACAAGAATGATACACGCATACAGATAGGAGGAACATATTCAGTAGTTTATAACCTTTGTTATGATACCTTACAAGAGACCTTTTGCATGAAGCATATTCCAGTTACACCACATTCATAAGCCTGCTTCCATACAGCATGTGGAGTGCACCGTCACACCCCGCTCCTTTCTGTCTCATCAACACTATGGCAAAGCACCTACCCATCTGATCCAGCTTTCAGTCTCCTCTTCCGTGAGTCTCGAAACAGTGTGAGGCAGGTATCGGAGCAGCCTCTCCTTGACAGAGGAAGAGGCTAAAGTGCCTTCTGCCTCCACTAAGCTCGCTATTACATCAGCAATCTGGCCTGAGCCCTCCACTGCTATGCAGGGAATTTTACTCTTGATGGCAACATTGATAGCCTAGGAAAATACAGCAGAGAGGAAGAGAGATAACAGTCATTAATAAAGGTGCAGGCTATTTGGAGTCTACTGTTCAGTAACCAAGTGAACAATTTTTAGTATGGCTTGTGTGGCTCTATTCTGTAGGCACTGAAGAATTCCCCACCTCCAGCCAATATTTTCACTATTACCAGCGAAGGACATTACAATGCCAGTTCTTTTCAATGGCCTCTAATTCAGTGGTTCTCAAACTTTCACACAGCAAGCCTATGAGTGCAACCCCCCTTATAAATTAAAAACACTTTTTTATATATTTAACACCATTATAAATGCTGGATGCAAAGCAGAGTTTGGGGTGGAGGCTGACAGCTTGCAACTCCCCCGCCCCCCTGCATGTAATAAACTCGCAACCCCCTGAGGGGTCCCAACCCCCAGTTTGAGAACCCCTGCTCTAATTCAATAAGAGCAGAGGGCCATGGAGAGTTGCATGGGTGCTCAGGGACAAAAAGCATAGTGGGGCGAATGTCAGAGTAAATAAAGAAAGCAGGAAAAGAAGGAGGAAATTGCACAAAAGAGAAGGCATTTCCAAGATTGGACAACGCTGCCTCCTGAGAAATGACCTGAAAGTTCTCCTTGCCAGCTTTATGGGTATCACTCTTGTTCAAGAGAAGCACCAGTAGCATAGCGGGCTCTGGTCTATTTGCTGAAGGTGTGGGAACCAGACCCTTACATCCACACAGGATTACTGTAAATATCAGGTTATATTATTAAGATTGTATTTTTATTAATTGCACACAATGCACCTAATAATTTTTGTTAAATATCACAGAAGATAAATATCACTATTTACTCAGTAAATATCACTATTTACTCAGATAGTTGCTCAATTGAGTTAGAAAAATTACCCTTTTATTTAACCAGACATTAGAATGAGGACATGTCAGCCCTATGTCGTAAAGAGCATATACAGGTCTATTAGTTAATACTCAGCAGGTGGCTTTAATTTAGTTTGCCATTAGCAACAGAAGTTTATCCAGTGGAACCCCATTCTTACTGAATGTTAATGAGACAGGAGAAATAAAGGCACGTGACCACAGAGCAGAGAGAACGTACACTAATGATCTGAAAATACTTGGGGGAAAAGGCAGATTTATTGAACAAAAACTACTCTTGAGCAGTCAAACACAAGCACATAGTATGCCTTCCAATTGGACAATGGATATATGACATAAGCAGCTTGCTTTCCATGCCAGTTGGACCAAGGATCTTTTCCTGTGTGGGGCATAGCGAACGTTAAAATAAGGAAGGAGCCTGAAAGATTTCCACTTCTATTCTGCTTAAACTGAAGCCAACAATCAGAAAAGAAACACACAAGCCTTGTGTATGGCCCCCTCTCAGATTCTGCCAATTGCTGACATCAGTAAGACCTATCAAGCATGACTATTCAGTTGGGGTCTCTTTTAGCAGGAGAAGTTGACAGGTTGGAAACTACTGCTATACCTTCTTGGACTAAAACAAAGTTTTATCTGCTTCTGGAGATGATCACTCCAGCCATGAGCTGTAACAACTGAGACATGAACATCTGAACAATATTTAGAAAAGCTGGACGTGCACAAGTCCATGGGGCTGGACGAGTTGCATCCGAGAGTGCTGAAGGAATTGGTGGCTGTGATTGCAGAGCCATTGGCCATTATCTTTGAAAACTCGTGGTGAACCGGGGAAGTCCCGGATGACTGGAAAAAGGCTAATGTAGTGCCAATCTTTAAAAAAGGGAAGAAGGAGGATCCTGGGAACTACAGGCCAGTCAGCCTCACCTCAGTCCCTGGAAAAATCATGGAGCAGGTCCTCAAAGAATCAATCCTGAAGCACTTGCATGAGAGGAAAGTGATCAGGAACAGCCAGCATGGATTCACCAAGGGAAGGTCATGCCTGACTAATCTAATCGCCTTTTATGATGAGATTACTGGTTCTGTGGATGAAGGGAAAGCAGTGGATGTATTGTTTCTTGACTTTAGCAAAGCTTTTGACACGGTCTCCCACAGTATTCTTGTCAGCAAGTTAAGGAAGTATGGGCTGGAATGCACTATAAGGTGGGTAGAAAGCTGGCTAGATTGTCGGGCTCAACGGGTAGTGATCAATGGCTCCATGTCTAGTTGGCAGCCGGTATCAAGTGGAGTGCCCCAAGGGTCGGTCCTGGGGCCGGTTTTATTCAATATCTTCATAAATGATCTGGAGGATGGTGTGGATTGCACTCTCAGCAAATTTGCGGATGATACTAAACTGGGAGGAGTGGTAGATACGCTGGAGGGGAGGGATAGGATACAGAAGGACCTAGACAAATTGGAGGATTGGGCCAAAAGAAATCTGATGAGGTTCAATAAGGATAAGTGCAGGGTCCTGCACTTAGGACGGAAGAACCCAATGCACAGCTACAGACTAGGGACCGAATGGCTAGGCAGCAGTTCTGCGGAAAAGGACCTAGGGGTGACAGTGGATGAGAAGCTGGATATGAGTCAGCAGTGTGCCCTTGTTGCCAAGAAGGCCAATGGCATTTTGGGATGTATAAGTAGGGGCATAGCGAGCAGATCGAGGGACGTGATCATTCCCCTCTATTCGACATTGGTGAGGCCTCATCTGGAGTACTGTGTCCAGTTTTGGGCTCCACACTACAAGAAGGATGTGGATAAATTGGAGAGAGTCCAGCGAAGGGCAACAAAAATGATTAGGGGTCTAGAACACATGACTTATGAGGAGAGGCTGAGGGAGCTGGGATTGTTTAGCCTGCAGAAGAGAAGAATGAGGGGGGATTTGATAGCTGCTTTCAACTACCTGAAAGGGGGTTCCAAAGAGGATGGCTCTAGACTGTTCTCAATGGTAGCAGATGACAGAACGAGGAGTAATGGTCTCAAGTTGCTGTGGGGGAGGTTTAGATTGGATATTAGGAAAAACTTTTTCACTAAGAGGGTGGTGAAACACTGGAATGCGTTACCTAGGGAGGTGGTAACCTCCTTCCTTAGAGGTTTTTAAGGTCAGGCTTGACAAAGCCCTGGCTGGGATGATTTAACTGGGAATTGGTCCTGCTTCGGGCAGGGGGTTGGACTAGATGACCTTCTGGGGTCCCTTCCAACCCTGATATTCTATGATTCTATGATTGATTCTATGATTCCAGTGTCACTGACAAGTAATTGGTCAGACTGTCACAGACCCTTGTCTGGATTATGAGACAGTTATTCTTCAAAGTTATTAAACACTTCAAGAACCGTCCATCTGATTTTAAGTTTGAATGCCTTATGCACTAGTTACTTGGGTTTCGGATTAATATTTACAGTATCATAGAATCATAGAATATCAGAGTTGGAAGGGACCTCAGGAGGTCATCTAGTCCAACCCCCTGCTCAAAGCAGGACCAATCCCCAACTAAATCATCCCAGCCAGGGCTTTGTCAAGCCTGACCTTAAAAATATCTAAGGAAGGAGATTCCACCACCTCCCTAGGTAACGCATTCCAGTGTTTCACCACCCTCCTAGTGAAAAAGTTTTTCCTAATAGCCAACCTAAACCACCTGGCCCTAACTGGGGAAGCAGGGACAGCTGCTGCCTAATTAGGTTGGGGCTGTATAAAAGCCTCAGGGGAAGGAAGCCAGGGGTGAGCAGGCAGAAAGGGAAAAGGCAGGGATTGGAAGCAGGGAGGTAGCTCCCCCACAGAGGGTAAAGGTGGTGGGAGCACAACCTGTAAATAAACTGCCCCAGTGGTTACTGAATCCAGGGTCTCCGTGTGACTTTATCAGCCCAACGGGGCAAGAGCCAAGATAGCCCTGCAGCACCTTGTTACACCTGGGAAGTGTGATGAACTTCAAAGGACTGTACTGAGCGTGTCAGATAAGAATGGGATTTCAGATAATCTGTCAAGTGGTTTGCCTGGAAAATCTCTAGGGGAAATTTGCATGCACTTCCCCATCTCCAGTTATGCAAATTCCCAGCCTTTTGAAGTTATGCCTGAGAAGAGATCCACACTCTACTGATAACCTGTTCAAAATCAAAAGCCAAGCTGTATACAGGAAAGACTAAGTTATTATAGGGGTACTAGTCCTGAGCTGAACTAGTAACCACAGAAGAACCCCTTGGTGAGGTGTTCAAGGACTGACTCCCACCACAGCCCTGGCGGAGGTTAGGGGTGGGGGGAGAGGGGTTGATCTCTAGTAAACGTATTAACACATGTGTAGGTTCTTTTATTGTTTTTCATATGTTTTCTCTGTAATGCTTTCACCTTAAGAATAACCCTGTTTGCTTAGAAAGAGCTGTGTGGTAACTTGTTAACTGCTGGCCATTACAGCTGTTCATAGGCTCTGGAGGGAAAGCCAAGTGCTGACGTTGGCCTGATCAAGCAGTCTGGGTTGCTGGGAATATCACAGCAGAGGCAGGGAACTGTGCAGCCTGAAAAAAACCCAGTCGAGAGAGAGAGACCTGCATCTCCGCCCAAGAGAGGTGACTGCTGAGGGGCATAGAGTGGGTGCCCTTGTGGACCATGATGGGGAAATACAGATGCAACTGCTCTGAATTGTGACAACTGGTATAGCCCAGAGCTGCAATTGCAGGGAATGTCCTGAATCGGATTGAGATGGAGTATGCTCAGTGCAGATAGAATCTTCACAGAATTTTGCTGTTAAACTCTAGACAGTCTCTACTGATAATGTGTGAACTAAGATTTTTCAAATTTCAGTGGATATTCACAGGAACAGCAAAAGGCACATCTAACACAAGTCCCTGCTCCGAAGCATAGGGCAGTACAGATTCTCAAATTAAAGGTCACCAGAGTTTGGTCTGGTTTTTTCTTCAGCCTCTTTCTCAGAAACAGCTTATCCATGTTGGCTGAAACTTCCTAAAACATTTCAGCCTGAGGCAGACATGTGGCATGGAAAATTTCAGCCCAAACTTGGAAAAGTTAAACACAATTGAAAATAGGGTCTAATAACTGGAAGTGTCAGGCAACCTTAATACTTTGCTACCAGCCTCACCTAGAATACAGTTAAAATTGGGACAAGACACACTTAATTTTTTCTGTCTTATTTTCAGACTTACCTTCAAAGTTTCTTTCCCTCCTCCTTGGGTGAAACACACAATTGGAATCTTCCCACCATAATTAGAATCTGAAATACACCAAAGAAAAGGGAGAGGGTCTCACTTTGCAGTGTTGATGTATTTGAACAATTTTTATACTTCACAATAACCACTTATGCAGTGGTTTATTGGATTTAGCTTTGATAATATTTTAAACACAAATACTCGTATTCCTGGCTTTCAGCTGATTTAACCAAACTCTTTTAAAAGTCATCTACTCCATTGTTACATGACCTTTAGTTATTCTCACTAACCCATTTTGCCTAATCTAGTGTCAGACATCAACACTGAGATGGAGTCTTCCCAGAAGTAACAAAGCAAGGCTAAAGTCTTAAGTAATTAGTATTACCAATGTACAGTGCTTAAAAAAAATGACATGATTTTGATGGCGGGGGAGCTTATTTGCATGTTGGTTTCTGACCCTTTAGTATTCAGGTATATTGCCTAGAACCCAACAGGAGCAGAGAAGGAATTGTACTTCAGAGGCCCAACACTACTCATGAGTCAGGTCAGTTCGCTCCTTGGTCAGGGCTGTGCACAGAGGCACAATTGTGCTTTTACGATAGGTAGGGTTTGAGCTGTAAATTTAGATCTACAATTTTCACACACACAGGTTTGGGACTGCTTGAGTTCAAGGTTTTGAATTACTCTGGTATAGAGTGGGGGATACCTGAAACATTCGTATGTTAGCTCAGATTACAATCCCGACCGGAAATTGGGAGTGTCAGACTGTTTAGGCCTATGTCAAAGTCTGAGATTCTTTTCTAAATCTACCTACCGCAATCCTGTGTTTGTACTATCTATACACAAAAATATATACCCGCACACACACATAGGATCATGGTAGGTAGATTTATACATTAGTAATTATTAAAGGAATAAATTAATCGAGAAGTTAGGCTGAAGGACCATTAACATGAATGTAAAATTTAATCATTAGAAAATCAAAATATAGCACCTACAATTACATCTAAAGGGTTTAATGTAATAGGAGTTTCATATGTTAAACACTAGTTGATAACAAACAGCATATTTATTGAAATTAAAGCCATGTGATATGTTTGTGCAGTTTTATTGCCTGAGTGAATATAAACTTAATAACACTAATGTATAATACTGATTTTATTTATTACAAAATGATTCATGTAGTGGCTAATAATCAGCATCAGTTATTATTATTTATTTTAACATAGTGGCTAGGAGCCCCAGTCATGGTTTCCACCGTGCCATGTGCTGTACAAAGTACCACACAATAAAGACCATAAACATCATAATAAACAAGAAGCAACAGTCGGCCTAAAACATACAGCTAGTTGAGTCCAGAGGTGTGACACAAGGGCAAATCCCAGATTCCTCAGGCAACCCTTCCCCCATCACACCAGCATCTGTCAAAAGGGATGAATTCCCAACACACAGATAGTAAGAATGGAAAGCAACCTGGGCCCATCAGGTGATCTCCTCTGACACAGCAAGTGAAATTGCTTTGATTCCTGAACTGAAAGGAATGTTTATCCCATATAGTACTTGAAACCCACCTTACCCAGTAAATTGTGCTCTGTGGTGAACCTCAGATAGATTATTGCATGAGTATGTAAGCTCTTCTTATTTGTACCTTTAAGAAGCATGTTCTCCTTGAAATACGCACAAATCACCATGGGTCACATTGACGGTATACCGTCAGAAGCCTTCTTTGTTATTAGGCACATGAGCAAAAACACTTGTCATCCATAGCATGGCAACATGAGAAAACTTGTTTCCTCCCACAGTATGTTCTGTAGCATCAAGCCCTGTAGCACCTGAGCAGAATGATCTGAAGTTAGAGAACTGCACCAACCTGGGATAACACGTTCCGAAATGTATTTTTCTAACTGTGTCCGTAGCTTAGCCTCTATTGCTGGATGTCCATGGGTGCCGTTATCGACCAGCAATAGGTGGGTGTGGTTATTGTCCAGGCAATACAATGGGTCTCTCTTAACGTCATCCATTATGTAGTGGGCTGAATAGTACCCCTAGAAACATCAGCAGAGGGTTTCCATTGAGATCAGAAGGGCATGGTGCATGCAGTACTTGAAATGGGGTCACAGAAGGTCAGTGGGCATGACTATTGTTCTCTTATTTTCCAGATTTTAGCAGCATAAAAATTTCCAGACCAAGTCAGACCAAAGGTCCATCGAGCCCATGGCCAGCACCAGCTGCTTCAGAGAAAGTTGCAAGAGCACTCATAACTCAGTTATGGAATAACCTGTCCATGGAAGACATTCTTTCCTTCCCCCCATGCGATGGGTTTGTGCCCAGGAGAGTGAGGGTTTACACCTCCTATAATTTCATTTTATATAACGGAACTGTGGATGTTCTCATCACTCATATAGATGTCTAGTGATTTTTGAATCCTGCTAGGCCATGTTGAAAATTAACAATTCATTTCTCCTCTGTTTTAACCACTTTCTAATTTATGACCAACCTTTACCCCTCACCCCAAGACTTAATGCTACTTAGTGAGGGTTTTTGTCAATGGGTTTTCAAAAAAAACCCAAACAATCTATTGTCTCCTTTGTCTGCTATTTTGCTGTTATGCTCTAAGAAATCTAGCAGAGTGGACGTAGGATAAGACAAGCTGGTTTGTTCCTCCTCCTCTTCAGTTGAAATTTCTGCCTTTTACCGACATATGCAATAATACTGTTGCATTACAGATATTTCTGGTAGATACCCCAGTTCAATCCAAGCACTACTGAGTGCCTCTTTGCATTCCCCCAGCCTCTAATGCTGCCACAACTTTATATTCTTATGCCACAGTAACCAGTGGCTGCTGGAATAACCTCTTAAGATCACTAGCAGACGAATGAGTTAGAGCAGCCTAGCTTACCCAGGCACATGGCCAGCACCAGAAATGGGACAACACAAACGTGAACAAAGACACTTTTGGACCACCCACCTTGTTCCTGTGCGGAAGTGCAGCTCAGCTGGATGAGAGACTATATTGCCCCCTTCTCCTTTTTTGAATCCACCTGGCTGAGTCTAAGTGGCACATCTTTTCCAAAATCCAATGCACAATTTGTGAGTGCCATACATCTCATTTGTTGTTTAACCATTATCTTTAATAGGCAATGACTATTTTACAACACAGTGCAGCACAAGTTCTGTAGCAGGAAGAGTTTCTAATAGGATCTCACATCCAAATCAGCCACAGGCCAACGGCATCAGGCTCCATGCAGATAATGGTGTGGATGGAGAGCAGTGAGGCATTTACCGAGAGTAGACTGCGTTTAGTCAGAATATAACTCAGTTTTGCAGGGTTTTCACTGGCTTCCCATGACCCCATTGACAGCACTACATGTTCCTCACCTCAGTATCACTGCTTCTGATCAAACTATCCCGGTTGGAAATCATGCCCCAGGCTGCTATGCCGATAGCCACCACGTTCTCCTCTGAGCTCCTACTGATGGTGTTGTCTCTCACCACCTCTCCAATGTATTTCATCAGTCCATAGTGAGTGCCTCCTGTGAAAATCCAGGCCCCTGCAGATGGTAGGTACCAAATGAAATTTAGCCACAGACCTACCACTGTGCACAAAAATTGTTTTCTCTTTGTAAATATGTGCGTGTGTCATCCCCAATTCTCCTCTGCCCTGCATCTCGTGTAGTCATGAAGGCCTGTGTTACGTGGATGCAAGAAGCTGATATGGTAGTACTGCGCACCAATGCAAGTGATAACACAAAAGGGCAAGGCAGTGGGGATTTTGGCCCTCGGGGTTGTTTACCTTCAAGACACTAAGCCAACACATTTATCCTCACTAGATCACAGGAGATATGCTAATTTCCATATGATACAGGAAGAAGAGATGTTAGGAGATTTACCCAAAGCTACAAAGGACACCCTTGTCAAAGCCAAGAATGGCTCTCCACCCAGTTCCCAGGTCATTAGGCCATACTTGTCTGAAGTGGACTAAACAGGCAACAACTAATAGAAAGCTCTGCCTCTCTGCTGAGTATTCACAGCTTCTTCTTCTCCGCCAGACTTATTTGGCAGAAGGCTAATATACCAGCTGACTGAAATATTCACCTCTCACTTCAGCTAAATCACAACTGCACTCGCTGAACCAAGTTCTTCACTTGCTTGAACAATTCTGACTTCAAAAAGGGGTTACACTAGATGTGAATTTGTAGTAAAAAAAACTTAGCCCAGGTTTTTTAATACAAATTATTATGATTTCTATTATCCTGCTCTATGTGCCAATGGCTACAACTGAATTCACAGGTATTAATTGCATAAATGATTGTAAAAGGCATGGGAACACTCAAAGTGGCATCAGAAAAGATAGACTTGTCCCAAGATATATGCCTAGTTTTTTCGCCAAATTAAGCCCACATTCATTTAACTAAAAGACTCTCATGGACTTCAGTGGGACCAGGATTTGTGTCTTGATCCATATTCCCTGATAATCTATTTTCCTTTCCCTATATTAGTGTCTAACATCACAGTTTATCCACTATACTGACAAACCAAGAGATACCAGGCTAGCCCAATGGCGGAAAACATAAAAACTAGTAGCTTCAAGGCAGCCCAGATACCCCTTTTACCTTTGGACTGGGCAATGTAGATCAGCCTGCTGAATATCTTGCGCATCCGTGGCTTTAGGGCAAAGTTTTTTGCTCCCCCTGTGACTGAGATGACAAGGTTGGGATTTTTCAGGTGCCAGTGTTGAGTCATCAGATCATAGAGCATTTCAGAGTCTGTGTCGTAGGATAACCGGATGTACTTCAATGAGAGAGGACACAATACAGGGTTAGCAGCAATAAATGGCAACAGAGTAATTCTATTTGGTCTCAAAGCGATGGCCTGGTTCCCCACTCCCTTGCCCTCCATGCAGTCATTTATATCTAGACAAAATACAAAGCAGGTGTCAGAATGACACAGGCAAACACCCAGGAGTTTGCCTGGGACTGGTAAGTATCCGAGTCTGTGTTTGTTTGCTTGCTGAGGAAGTATCCGAGCGTGTGTTTGCTGGGGGGGCAGTGTGAGAGCCTGAGTGAGTGTCTGATTGGCTGCTAGCCTGCAGGGGGCGGGCAGTAGGGTGTCTGTTTGTTTGCGACAGGGAAGCCTGGCTGTTTAAAAATAGCCAGAGCTTCGCGAACCAGCTGAGCGGCGGAGAACCAGCTGAGCAGCACACAGCAGGAGTTTGCCTGGGAGTTCGCCTGGAGGGAGCCCAGTGAGGCTTACGTCTTGCAAACTGCTCTGAGGAAGCTCATAGTAGGAAGGTGATATGGAAGGGGGGGGTTCAGCTGTTGTGACCTGCACTGGATGTGCCATGTTTGTCTTTCTTCCACAGGACAGAAGCGACTTTGTCTGTACAAAGTGCAAGCTGGTCTCCATATTGGAAGAGAAGATTGAAGGTCTGGAGCAACAGATAACAACCCTGCGTTGCATACGGGAAACTGAGGATTTCCTGGACGAAACTCAGGATAGGCTTCTAGGGGCACAAAGCTCTACAGATATAGAGCAGGTTGCACAGAGGAGCCAAGAGGCTAGTGAAGAAGCTTGGCAACATGTGACCTCCAGAAGAGGTAAGCGGAATGTCCGGGTTCCAGTAACACAGACACAGGTAACTAACCGCTTTCATGTTCTCTCCACAGGTATCGTTGCGGAGAGTGGACCAGATGATATGTCTGGGGCGAGAAAGCAGAAGGAGACTCTGCTGGTTGGAAGGCATGAGATGCGCTGTCCTGAGGTTGGGGGTTCCACGACCACCACCCCCAAGAGGAGAAGGCGGGTGGTGGTGGTCGGGGACTCTCTCCTCCGGGGGACTGAGTCATCTATCTGCCGCCCTGACCGGGAAAACCGAGAAGTCTGCTGCTTGCCAGGGGCTAAGATTCGTGATGTGACGGAGAGACTGCCGAGACTCATCAAGCCCTCGGATCGCTACCCCTTCCTGCTTCTCCACGTGGGCACCAATGATACTGCCAAGAATGACCTTGAGCGGATCACTGCGGACTATGTGGCTCTAGGAAGAAGAATAAAGGAGTTGGAGGCGCAAGTGGTGTTCTCGTCCATCCTCCCCGTGGAAGGAAAAGGCCTAGGTAGGGAGCGTCGAATCGTGGAAGTCAACGAATGGCTACGCAGATGGTGTCGGAGAGAAGGCTTTGGTTTCTTTGACCATGGGATGGTGTTCCATGAAGGAGGAGTGCTGGGTAGAGACGGGCTCCATCTTACGAAGAGAGGGAAGAGCATCTTTGCCAGCAGGCTGGCTAACCTAGTGAGGAGGGCTTTAAACTAGGTTCACCGGGGGAAGGAGACCAAAGCCCTGAGGTAAGTGGGAAAGCGGGATACCGGGAGGAAGCACAGGCAGGAATGTCTGTGAGGGGAGGGCTCCTGCCTCATACTGGCAATGAGGGGTGATCAACAGGTTATCTCAAGTGCTTATATACAAATGCACAAAGCCTTGGAAACAAGCAGGGAGAACTGGAGGTCCTGGTGATGTCAAGGAACTATGACGTGATCGGAATAACAGAGACTTGGTGGGATAACTCATATGACTGGAGTACTGTCATGGATGGTTATAAACTGTTCAGGAAGGACAGGCAGGGCAGAAAAGGTGGGGGAGTAGCACTGTATGTAAGGGAGCAGTATGACTGCTCAGAGCTCCGGTACGAAACTGCAGAAAAACCTGAGTGTCTCTGGATTAAGTTTAGAAGTGTGTGCAACAAGAGTGATGTAGTGGTGGGAGTCTGCTATAGACCACCGGACCAGGGGGATGAGGTGGATGAGGCTTTCTTCCGGCAGCTCACGGAAGCTACTAGATCGCATGCCCTGATTCTCATGGGTGACTTTAATTTTCCTGATATCTGCTGGGAGAGCAATACAGCGGTGCATAGACAATCCAGGAAGTTTTTGGAAAGCGTAGGGGACAATTTCCTGGCACAAGTGCTAGAGGAGCCAACTAGGGGGGGTGCTTTTCTTGACCTGCTGCTCACAAACCGGGTAGAATTAGTGGGGGAAGCAAAAGTGGATGGGAATCTGGGAGGCAGTGACCATGAGTTGGTTGAGTTCAGGATCCTGATGCAGGGAACAAAGGTAAGCAGCAGGATACGGACCCTGGACTTCAGGAAAGCAGACTTCGACTCCCTCAGGGAACGGATGGCCAGGATCCCCTGGGGGACTAACTTGAAGGGGAAAGGAGTCCAGGAGAGCTGGCTGTATTTCAAGGAATCCCTGTTGAGGTTACAGGGACAAACCATCCCGATGAGTCGAAAGAATAGTAAATATGGCAGGCGACCAACTTGGCTTAATGGTGAAATCCTAGCGGATCTTAAACATAAAAAAGAAGCTTACAAGAAGTGGAAGGTTGGACATATGACCAGGGAAGAGTATAAAAATATTGCTCGGGCATGTAGGAATGTTATCAGGAGGGCCAAATCGCACCTGGAGCTGCAGCTAGCCAGAGATGTCAAGAGTAACAAGAAGGGTTTCTTCAGGTATGTTGGCAACAAGAAGAAAGCCAAGGAATGTGTGGGCCCCTTACTGAATGAGGGAGGCAACCTAGTGACAGAGGATGTGGAAAAAGCTAATGTACTCAATGCTTTTTTTGCCTCTGTTTTCACTAACAAGGTCAGCTCCCAGACTGCTGCACTGGGCATCACAAAATGCGGAAGAGATGGCCAGCCCTCTGTGGAGATAGAGGCGGTTAGGGACTATTTAGAAAAGCTGGACGTGCACAAGTCCATGGGGCCGGACGAGTTGCATCCGAGAGTGCTGAAGGAATTGGCGGCTGTGATTGCAGAGCCACTGGCCATTATCTTTGAAAACTCGTGGCGAACCGGGGAAGTCCCGGATGACTGGAAAAAGGCTAATGTAGTGCCAATCTTTAAAAAAGGGAAGAAGGAAGATCCTGGGAACTACAGGCCAGTCAGCCTCACCTCAGTCCCTGGAAAAATCATGGAGCAGGTCCTCAAAGAATCAATCCTGAAGCACTTGCATGAGAGGAAAGTGATCAGGAACAGCCAGCATGGATTCACCAAGGGAAGGTCATGCCTGACTAATCTAATCGCCTTTTATGATGAGATTACTGGTTCTGTGGATGAAGGGAAAGCAGTGGATGTATTGTTTCTTGACTTTAGCAAAGCTTTTGACACGGTCTCCCATAGTATTCTTGTCAGCAAGTTAAGGAAGTATGGGCTGGATGAATGCACCATAAGGTGGGTAGAAAGCTGGCTAAATTGTCGGGCTCAACGGGTAGTGATCAATGGCTCCATGTCTAGTTGGCAGCCGGTATCAAGTGGAGTGCCCCAGGGGTCGGTCCTGGGGCCGGTTTTATTCAATATCTTCATAAATGATCTGGAGGATGGTGTGGATTGCACTCTCAGCAAATTTGCGGATGATACTAAACTAGGAGGAGTGGTAGATACGCTGGAGGGGAGGGATAGGATACAGAAGGACCTAGACCAATTGGAAGATTGGGCCAAAAGGAATCTGATGAGGTTCAATAAGGATAAGTGCAGGGTCCTGCACTTAGGACGGAAGAACCCAATGCACAGCTACAGACTAGGGACCGAATGGCTAGGCAGCAGTTCTGCAGAAAAGGACCTAGGGGTGACAGTGGACGAGAAGCTGGATATGAGTCAGCAGTGTGCCCTTGTTGCCAAGAAGGCCAATGGCATTTTGGGATGTATAAGTAGGGGCATAGCGAGCAGATCGAGGGACGTGATCGTTCCCCTCTATTCGACATTGGTGAGGCCTCATCTGGAGTACTGTGTCCAGTTTTGGGCCCCACACTTCAAGAAGGATGTGGATAAATTGGAGAGAGTCCAGCGAAGGGCAACAAAAATGATTAGGGGACTGGAACACATGAGTTATGAGGAGAGGCTGAGGGAGCTGGGATTGTTTAGCCTGCAGAAGAGAAGAATGAGGGGGGATTTGATAGCTGCTTTCAACTACCTGAAAGGGGGTTCCAAAGAGGATGGCTCTAGACTGTTCTCAATGGTAGCAGATGACAGAACGAGGAGTAATGGTCTCAAGTTGCAGTGGGGGAGGTTTAGATTGGATATTAGGAAAAACTTTTTCACTAAGAGGGTGGTGAAACACTGGAATGCGTTACCTAGGGAGGTGGTAGAATCTCCTTCCTTAGAGGTTTTTAAGGTCAGGCTTGACAAAGCCCTGGCTGGGATGATTTAACTGGGAATTGGTCCTGCTTTGAGCAGGGGGTTGGACTAGATGACCTTCTGGGGTCCCTTCCAACCCTGAGATTCTATGATTCTATGATTCTATGATTCTATGATTCCATTAGGTGACATTTGTCACCCGCATTGCACAGTAGTAAATGACCAAAGTGCAAAGCAATGGAGAATCAGGCCCAGTGTGTGTTTTCTAAACACTAATTTTATGGCCTGTATTTTCCCCACTCCTAGGACACCTGAATAGAGATGGGCTAAGTTTTTCAAACAAATTTATTCAAAAAATGCAGTTTCAGCCAACCTGAAACTATTGGTGAATTTGATCCAATTAGTTTTGGTTGGGAAAAAAAGTTATTTTAAGGTCAGCTTCAGAAAAAGGATGTGTTCCCCTTTCTCTGCCCTTATAACCTTTAGCCCAGTGGTTAGGGCACTTGCCTAGGATATGAGACCCAGGTTTGAGTCCCCACTCTGGATCAGGGACTTGAACTCACATCACATCCCTGCCAGGTGAACATCCTAATCACCAGGCTGTAGGCTAGCCCAGGGTAGGTGGCTCCCAATCTCTCCTACCGAAGCTGTTCCACTTGTATCAATTCTTAAATATTTATTGGGCCAGAGAGAGAGAGAGAGAGAGAGAGAGCGAGCACGGCTCTCTGCATGGTGATTAAGGCTCTCACCTGGGAGGTAGGAGATGGGGATTCAGATCTTCTCTCTGCTTGTGATTTACCTGTGCATGAAGTCATCAGCTCTGAGGAAACTCCAACAGCATGTCTCCCCAGCAACATGGGCTACCACAAGCACAATCCTGTTCTCTGCACTGGCTTTCCAAGGAAAACTCAGGCCTTGTCTACACTAAAGGTAAAAGTCGATCTAAGCTACGCTATTTGAGTTACTTGAATAGTGTAACTCAAATCGACATAGCTTAGATCTACTGACCTCAAGGTCCACGCTATGCGACATCGACAGGAGACGCTCTCCCATCAACTCACCTTATTCTTCTTGAACAGGTGGAGTACAGGAGTCTACGGGAGAGTGATCGGTGGTCAATTTAGTGGGTCTTCACTAGACACACTAAATTGACTGCCGATGCATCGATCGCCAGAGTGTCGATCCTCCAGTAAGTATAGACAAGCCCTAAGTCACCTGCATGGTCCCGGCGAGGCATTTAATGGCTTGGGCCCATGATGTTTAAGAGATGGCCTAATGCTTCAAGGTGGAGACTGTGTTCAACGAATCCACCCCTCAGGCACCATGGAACTTCCTATTAGAAGGGTAAAGCTTATCACAGAATCATAGAATATCAGGGTTGGAAGGGACCTCAGGAAGTCATCTAGTCCAACCCCCTGCTCAAAGCAGGACCAATCCCCAATTAAATCACCCCAGCCAGGGCTTTGTCAAGCCTGACCTTAAAAACTTCTAAGGAAGGAGATTCTACCACCTCCCTAGGTAAAAAGAAAAGGAGTACTTGTGGCACCTTAGAGACCAACCAATTTATTTGAGCATAAGCTTTCGTGAGCTACAGCTCACTTCATCGGATGCATACCGTGGAAACTGCAGTAGACATTATATACACAAAGAAACCATGAAACAATACCCCCTCCCACCCCACTGTCCTGCTGGTGATAGCTTATCTAAAGTGATCATCAAGTTGGGCCATTTCCAGCACAAGTCCAGGTTTTCTCACCCTCCGCCCCCCCACACACAAACTCACTCTCCTGCTGGTAATAGCTTATCTAAAGTGATCATTAAGTTGGCCCAACTTAATGATCACTTTAGATAAGCTATTACCAGCAGGAGAGTGAGTTTGTGTGTGTATGGGGGTGGGGGAGTGAGAAGGCCCACCTTGATTATCATGCACATTGTAGGGAGAGTGGTCACTTTTGATAAGCTATTACCAGCAGGAGAGTGAGTTTGTGTGTGTGTGTTTTTGGAGGGGGGTGAGGGAGTGAGAGAACCTGGATTTGTGCTGGAAATGACCCACCTTGATTATCATACACATTGTGAAGAGAGTGGTCACTTTGGATGGGCTATTACCAGCAGGAGAGTGAGTTTGTGTGAGGGGGTGCTGGAAATGGCCCAACTTGATGATCACTTTAGATAAGCTATCACCAGCAGGACAGTGGGGTGGGAGGGGGTATTGTTTCATGGTCTCTGTGTGTGTATATAATGTCTACTGCAGTTTCCATGGTATGCATCCGACGAAGTGAGCTGTAGCTCATGAAAGCTCATGCTCAAATAAATTGGTTAGTCTCTAAGGTGCCACAAGTACTCCTTTTCTTTTTGCAAAGACAGACTAACACGGCTGTTACTCTGAAACCTCCCTAGGTAACGCATTCCAGTGTTTCACCACCCTCCTAGTGAAAAAGTTTTTCCTAATATCCAACCTAAACCTCCCCCACTGCAACTTGAGACCATTACTCCTTGTCCTGTCCTCTTCTACCACTGAGAATAGCCTAGAACCATCCTCTTTGGAACCACTTCTCAGGTAGTTGAAAGCAGCTATCAAATCCCCCATTCTTCTCTTCTGCAGACTAAACAATCCCAGTTCCCTCAGCATCTCCTCATAAGTCATGTGTTCCAGACCCCTAATCATTTTTGTTGCCCTCCGCTGGACTCTCTCCAATTTTTCCACATCCTTCTTGTAGTGTGGGGCCCAAAACTGGACACAGTACTCCAGATGAGGCCTCACCAATGTCAAATAGAGGGGAACGATCACGTCCCTCGATCTGCTGGCTATGCCCCTACTTATACATCCCCAAATGCCATTGGCCTTCTTGGCAACAAGGGCACACTCTTGACTCATATCCAGCTTCTCGTCCACTGTCACCCCAGGTCCTTTTCTGCAGAACTGCTGTCTAGCCATTCGATCCCTAGTCTGTAGCGGTGCATTGGGTTCTTCCGTCCTAAGTGCAGGACCCTGCACTTATCCTTGTTGAACCTCATCAGATTTCTTTTGGCCCAATCCTCCAATTTGTCTAGGTCCCTCTGTATCCTATCCCTGCCCTCCAGCGTATCTACCACTCCTCCTAGTTTAGTATCATCCGCAAATTTGCTGAGAGTGCAATCCACACCATCCTCCAGATCATTTATGAAGATATTGAACAAAAAGCTTGTCTGGGCAGAAGACCAAGCTTCCTTGCGGGCTGATCCCAGACTGTGGAATGAGCTAAGACTCTTACAAACCTCACCACGTTCCACTCCAAGTGCAAGGCATACTGCTCCAACATGCCTTCTCCGCACACACAGGCTGCACATATTTTAGGGAAAAAAATATAAGAACCCCATCACAAAACGGCTGCATTGCACATACACACCCCTCTGGGGACAGCGAGAGAGACAGAACAAACCCCCGTCGTGAATATTAGTCCTGTCGCTTAATGCACTATTTATTATTTGGATATAGCACAGTCATGGACCAGGACCCCACTGTGCTAGGCATGGTACAAACAGACCAGGGACAGTCCCTGTTCCAACCAACTTATAGGTGTAGAACTCATATCCCAGACAATTGCACTACTTTGTTAATTCTGTTTGGAGTACTACAAAGCAAGGAAATAGATTTTCAAAAGCACAAATGGCACTGAATTCCATTAACTCCCAAGGGGCACTTAGGCCCCTAAATCTACTTGTGCATTTCAAAAAAAATCTAGCCCAACATCAACTGATCCCCACAGGAACACACCCCTGGAGACTTTAATGTCATCATTTTATCACACATAGAATAGGCCATGGAACCAGCCTCCAAACTCCAAGAAATATGGAGGATTAGTAGGAGGCCAGGACCATCCACAAACCTCCCTGCATACCCTGAGGATACTGGAGAGACTGATGTCTTCTGCAGCTGGTGGCCACCCTGGGAACCTCCTTAAAGGGGAACCACAGTGCACAAGGGACCAATGCCACTGAGGGATGTATTATTGTCCTGCCCTGATCTCTGCCTGATATATGAAAGGATGATGTGCATCTCTTCTCAGCCCTAGCCTGACCCACCTTTTCTCCCCAAGCCACTTCAGCCACTGCTCACCCTTTACCCCACTACATAGCACCCACCTCTGGACAACACAAGCGCTGAACGTGTAATGGGGGAAGCTGTCAGAAGGCAGGTGCCAACTCACACACAGATCTGCACGCTAAGGGTCCCCTTCACAGGTACACCAGGGATCAGGCCCATTATTGATTAGCAAGAGAACCAGAACTTGAAGACTTGAATGTATGCACCTTGCTTTACAAGTGTTGGATCACATTTATATAACAGATCATAGGAAGGTGTGGAGAACAAGCAGAACCTGCTCCCCTCCAGCTGCCCTGCAGTTCAGATAACATGCTTAAGACAATCAATTTTATGTGCCCATAGCTCCATTTTAACAGTGACCATGGTGGGCACTTCCATTTTTTCATATAGCCCCCTTTAAACACTTATTCTAAGTACCATAATCTGGTTCTTTACAATATGGCATCTCCAGCTATCACTTAAAACAGACTTCCTCTCTTCACTTACAATTCTTTTGTTCCTTTTTCAGTTGTGCATAAAGCTAGGACTGATTGTATTATATGCCAGGATGTTAATGACCTCAGTGAACAAACCAAGCAATGTTCCTGAACATCTCAGAGCAAAAATACGTTTTTCTTTTTTTTTTATTAAGATGCTACGGGGTCTTCAAATATGGCCATCTGAACATTTAAAACTGGGCATAAGATCATCCAAAAGTCTTCTAAATCCATATTGAGCTGTGTGAAAAATGAGAATTTTCCCTGCAAGAAATTTTGCAAGAAAAAAATCCCAGTTGAAATTTTTCAACCCAACTTTTTTCAGTATTCCACAGAATTTTTGCATTTGAAATTGGATGAAAACAATTTCATTTCAAAACCATTTTGTTTCTAAATGAAATTTTTCATTTCGATTTTTGAATTTTTTTGGTTTCTTTTAAGGTTTTTACCCACTTGAAAATGTGTGCATGTGGTGGGGAGTGGTTAAAAATGTGGTAAAGTGGGGGAAAATTCATTTGTGACTGTTTCCCCAACTTTCTCCAGTTGGAAAAAACAAGAATTTCAAAACCAGTGGTTTTTTTCCAAAAATAGTTTCAGTTCATATAATTTCAGAAAAACAATTTTTTCTCCAAAAAGCACATTTAACCCTATTTTCCAACATTAAAACAGGTCAATTTTAACACCTCTGTTAAACTTTAAATAAGTTGCCATTTTCCAAATTGCTCAGCACCCAGCAGTTCTCACTGACTTCAGTGGAAGATATTGCGGGCTTAGAATGCTTGGAAAAATCAGATTGCTTATTTAGGTACCTAAATTTAAGTTCCTTGTGTTTGAAAAATCTAAGCCTTTTTTCCCCTTTTGATTGTTTTGGCTTCTTTTTAATTATTCTGAATTTATTTCATAAAGGCTAATGCAAAAAGCCACAGGACAGAAGCCATTTATGGATAGGCTGGAGTTAAAATACCCAGTGGCAGCTCAGCAGTTACTCACCTTCCCTCTTTTCCCAAGATTTTCAAACTGAATGTCACC
Source organism: Lepidochelys kempii (assembly GCF_965140285.1). Classification (NCBI taxonomy): domain Eukaryota; kingdom Metazoa; phylum Chordata; order Testudines; family Cheloniidae; genus Lepidochelys; species Lepidochelys kempii. Next base: position 71,772,589 of record NC_136390.1, on the reverse strand, counting down.
AAAAGCATCAGTGGGAAGTTCCTTTGTGTGTTTCCTATAACTCCATTTCTCAGTGTTATTTACCTGCGTCCCCTCTATATGTTGGCTTTTGGAATACCCACACTTACACAAGTTGTCCCTGCCAAGAAAAGTGAATAGAAAAAAGAAACAGATTAATATATTTTGCCCAGAAAACTAATATTCTTCTCTTTCAGTGACTGATAGCATAATGACAACTAAGACTGGTGAGCAGTTTTTCCACATGTATTTGGCAAGTAGGTTGGCTGGACATCATTCAACTATAATGTTACAACTTATGCTTGAATAAATAGGATACTTCTAAATGGGAATTTAAAGTTTTATTCTTGAACAAGTTATGGTGCTTGGACAGAAAGATGCACAAGGCCCAAGGTGAAATGTAACATCTATAGCTGAGGTCTAAGCAAGTGGGGAAGACTGAAGAAAACTAAAACTCAAGTGCTAACACATATTTTCAAGTATTCGTGTCATGGGCCTATCCAACAAACAAAAAGTATATTTTGTGTTCTAACTCTGTAACATTGCAGAAAGACCTCAGCTTGTGTATGTACAAAATCAAACACGTGTCAACACCTACTCTGCTCCATATTAGAGGGGCTCTGACCTGTTTCTTGTTTAGACAATGAGGGATTTTCAAATCCCTCTCCCTTTTACTCTGCTTTAGCCAGATTGAAGCTCAGTTTATTAGTGCCTTTCGGATGGTTTCCATCTTCATGTGCTAACACCATAACATTTGCTTCTAGACTAAATCCTGCCATGAGTCAGATGATGCCAACTTGAACTTAACTATCTTAACTTCACTATCTGAAGCCTATGACTTGGGGACTCCCAATGACTACATCCCAGGATCATCTCAACATGTCTTGGTATCCACCACCCAGATGGATTGAAAGAACATATAAAAGTTACAGTATGTGACTTCTCTTGAGATAAGCCCTATACACAGGCACCAGGTGTTCCACCACCACCCAATTTACATCATGCCACAGAACTGCGCTCCAGAATCTCAGCTTTGCTTTTAATAAAAGAAAAATGTTCCTTGTTCTTATGCTTGTGAAGATAACCTTGAAAACATAGAACAGGAAATCAATTCAATGTAGTAAATCAATGCAATGCACGTGGCACCCACCTGAGTCTGCAGAAAGCTTTAAACAGTAACTCCAAAGGGTGTGACCAGCTCCATTCATTTTACTCGAGGCTTCATGAACTCTGGTGTTTTCTAAGATGTATGGGATTCAGCAATTCTGCCACAGATTTGGCCATTTTGCTGCAGCTGCAGCCAAGAGCCCAGCATTTTGTTACAGACAGAGCACAGCCCAATATCTGCCTCTTGCTCTCCAACTTTCCTCACAAGGCAGTGTTATTGGATTACACTGCGGGAGGGATAGCTCAGTGGTTTGAGCATTGGCCTGCTAAACCTAGGGTTTTGAGTTCAATCCTTGAGGGGGTCATTTAGGGATCTGGGGCAAAAATTGGGGATTGGTCCTGCTTTGAGCAGGGGTTGGACTAGATGACCTCCTGAGGTCCCTTCTAATCCTGATATTCTATGATACACTGCAGGCTTCTTGCACGGGTTCATGGTACCAAGCAATAGGGTTTATGGAGCTAAAGTTGGAGTCCGGCTTGCAGCCAAAGGAGCTGGAAGTGAAGGCTACTGAGATGAGGTACCTGAGCCATTGAAGCTAACTACAAGGTCCCCTTTCTCTGGATGAGGATGCGGGTTCTGAGCTGGGTTACCTGGACAATATTGCAGAGAGTGAAAATGGGCTGCTTACAGTATAGAGGGAAAACCCATCCTTAGAAATAGTCACTGTCAAAAATCATCAGAAATTTTTGGCCCATAAATATTTTCAACAATGGGTTGAATAGGTGGTTGGATAGCGATGTGTGGGTGGTGGGAGGGGAGACAGAGCTGGGAATGAAGCACTTTTCTTGGTAACAGAATATATTCACATTGCCTTGAAATTTAGGGGTGGATGATGCAGAAATTGGTCCCAAGGTGTTATGGGGTACACAAAGGCTGTTAATAAGTGTGGAACTGACTGGCTAAAACCTTTTTTCTCTGAAGTAAGATATATGAATTGCTGTGGTGGGGGTGCAGGCTGTGAACTCTATTCATAATGCTAAACAGCATGACACAGGTGCTCATCTGGTGCTAATTATATCTTTGAAAAATCAAAAAGTAAATGCCAGATCATGTAATAGTGGCATCCCACCATATATCATTGTGAAGTACAAAGGCAACAGACCAAACAGACTTTAAAGTGAAGACATGAACAATTGCCCAGGTCTTTAGGTTTGACCCGTAATCTGAGACAGGAACGGCAAACCGCAGCCAATGGGAGCTGCGGGGGAGCCGTGCCTGCAGACAGTCAGTGTCAGCAAAATGTCTCATGGCCCTCAATCAGATTATCCTGATCGGCCGCTTGCAGCCCACGGGCTGCCCACCACTGCTTTAGAGGATATAGCTCAGAGCAAGTCTCTTTAATGAGAGGATTCTAATATGCTTCTCAGCAACACTGCAGTTCATGAATATTAATTAGTTCTCTTACTCAAGAAATTTAAGTGTACTCCAGACAGATAAGCTGGTAAGGTTTCGATGTTGTCCTGCATAAGCCAAAGATTTGGAAGAGACACTTGATCCAACACCATCCAAACAGAACGGTTTTGGACTGTTGGAAGTAGCCCTTAGGGTGAGTCGGTATGGGCATGAAGCTAATGGAATGCAACCCAGCTGGACTCCAACCTCCATTTTTGTGCTGTACTCAAGAAGATACCTACAGTGGTCTGGCCATCTATAGCTGTAAGTTTATAAGAGTGTTAACATCCCTGATTATCTGCAAGGTCTCTGAGAAGTTCTCTCAGGAGATGATTATGGACAAGAATATGTCATATATTCCTTTCCCTTCTGACCCTATCAGAACACGGCACTGACTGCCTTCAGAAGAGCAGCTCAGTGCAAATAGGAAAGTTGAAATAAAGAAGGGGAAAAGGCTTTATGAACCCAGGTTTTCCAACACTCTAAAAGAATGCTTCATAAATTCTCTAGGAATATAAAGTGCTGATGTGTTAATTGGGAACTCTGATGAAAGACAACAATATATGATGTGTTCTCTCACCAAACAGGCACAGCCCTCTCTGGGATTGAACATGGCAGCTAACCAAACCTATCCCTCCTAAAAGGAGAGGATGGTGGTGGGCTCTACAGAATGGAAATGCTGCGGCAATGTCTGATATTTTCCTCCTGGATTTGTGGGGGGAGAATCTGATGAGAATCAGCTCACTGTCCTTTTTCCACCCTTCCTCAAAGCTGGATCCCTACAGAACTCCAACAAAGGGCTTCTCTGAGGTTGTGGGAAGCATGCCGCAGTTTATATGTGAGAGGAGAGGCGCCTGTGCCGAAAAGGAGCGTGCAGTCCTCAGACATGCAACAGTTGGGTTTTGTTGCGGTATCAGTTATTAACCAGTTTCCTTCATTTCTAGTTTGCCTTTAGGTGAGATGTAAAGCCAAAATCCTGACAAAGTCACGGTGCTTAAAAACATCCAGCAGGCCTTGACAAGTTTAGTTTTTATGCACATAAGGTATTAATTTTCCCTGGAGTCCTGTCCAAATATCAGCCTGGGCAAATAGATCCTGACCTAAATTTCTTACCTACTCTCATGTTTGTGCTGCTTTAATTATACTGATTTAGATACTGGCATAGCTAAAGCATTACTACCCTCTAGGGTGGGCACAATTATACCAGTATGCAGATGCTTATATTGTTATGGCTCACTCTTGTAAATGTGTGGGAATAAACTACACCAATATGAGCACCTTTATACTGGTGTGACTGGATCCACGCCAGGGGGATTATCGATTTAACCATTTCAGCATTAAAAAAGTCCACAGCCCTAACAAAGAGTTAAACTGGTACAAAGAACTGTGTAGGCCAGGCCCCATGCTTTCATGAAGTGATGCAGCTACATTCTATGCACCTACCCATAATGTGGGGGGTGGGGGAAAGCTGTGTTATCATGGGGGCTTCAATTCAATACGCTGTAGATCTCGTGTTGCCGGTATTAAAATATCCTTGCAATTTCTAAATATTAGAAGTGACAACTACCTAACTCAAAAAGTATTGCAACCACCATGGCAGAATTCTATATTAGATGTTGCTTTGACAGATAAAGAGGAATTGATCACAGAGCTAAACAAATCAACTGTAGCTGAGGTACCACTTTCACCAAGCTGAAAACAATTATAAGCCAGCTCAGCTGGGAGGAAAAATGTAATCAGAAGAATGTGAATGATAGGTGGGAATTGATTAAGAACACTTTACTAGATGCCCGAAAAGCCATAACCAAGGAAGGCAGCCATATTGGTTAAAAAAAACTACCTGGTATAGAGGGAAAATAAAGGCAGCTATAAAAATGTAACATATGGAAGAAAGGATAAATTAATAGTAATGAATATAAATCAGAAGCTAGCAATTGTAGAAAAAGGGAACCAAAGGGACACAAGGAGAATTCTATGGCCAGCACAGTAAAGGACAATAAAAAGGAGATTTTAAAGTATATTAGGAACAAGAAGTTTCCTGAGAGTAGTTTTGATCCATTACTAGATGGAAATAACCGAATTATCATTACAAATGCAGCAAAGGCAGACGTGTTCAAGTCTGTGTTTGAGAGGAAAAAACAGATGATGGAGTCATATCATGATGAGGGTGATGATAACACTCTTTCCATTCCACTAGTATCTCAGGAGGAGGTTAAGCAGAAACTCCTAAAGTCTAGGGTGACCAGATGTCCTGATTTTATAGGGATAGTCCCGATATTTGGGGCTTTGTCTTACATAGGCACCTATCACCCCCAACTCCCATCCCAATTTTTCACACTTGCTATCTGGTCACCCTACTAACGTCTGACATTTTAAAATCAGTAGGTCTGGATACCTTGCACCCAAGAGTTTTAAAAGAGTTGGCTGATGAGCTTGCTAGACTGTTAAGATTGATTTTCAATTAGCCTTGGAATACCAGGGAAGTTTCAGAAGACTGAAAGAAAGCTAATGTTGTGGCAATATTTAACTAGTGTAAATGGGATGGCCAGGTAATTATAGGCCTCTCAGTTTGACATTGATTCCAGGCAAGATAGTAGAGCAGCTGATGCAGGATTAGATTAATAATCAATTAAAGGATGGTAACACCAATCAATCAACATGGGTTTATGCAAAATAGATCCTGTCAAACTAATTCGATATCCTTTTTCATGTGATTACAAGTGTAGTTGATAAAGGTAATAAAGTTGATGTGATATACTTAGACTTCTGTCAGGCACTTGACTTGCTACCGCATGACATTTTGATTAAAAAGTTAAAATGATATAGAATTCATATGGCACCAATTACATGGGTTAAAAGCAGCCTTACTGATAGGTCTGAAAATGTAATTGTAAATGGGGAATCATGATCCTATGGGTGTGTTTCTTGTGGGGTCCTACAGAGATCGATTCTTGGCCCTATGCTATTTAACGTTTTTATCAATGACCTAGAAGAGAACATAAAATCATCACTTATGAAGTTGGCAAATGACACTAAAATTCAGAGAGTGGTAGATAATGATGGTGACAGGTCACTGACAGAGTAATCTGGATTGCTTGGCGAACTGGACACAAGCAAACAATGGTGTATTTTAATATGGCTAAATATAAATGTAAACATCTCAGAACAAAGAACATAGGCCACATTTAGAGGATAGGGGACTCTACCCTGACAAGCAGTGACTCTGAAAAAGATTTGAGGTGGAACATGATGGAAAATCTGCTGAACACGAGCTCCCAACACAACACTGTGGCCCAAAGGGCTAATAAGAATCTCAGATGCTTAAACAGAGGAATCACTAGTAGGAGCAGAGAGGTTATTTTAACTCTGTATTTAGTACTGGTGACCTCGCTGCTGTAATGCTGTACCCAGTTCTGGTGTCCACAATTCAAAAAGGAGGTTGATAAATTGAAGAAGGTTCAGAGAAGAGCCATGAGAGTGATTAAAGGATTCGAAAACATGCCTTTTAGTGACAGATGCAAGGAGTTCAATCTATTTAGCACTTAACAAAAAAAGAAGGTTTAAGGGGTAACTTGATTACAGTCTATAAGTATCTACTTGAGGAACAAATATTTGATAATGGGCTCTTCAATCTAACAGAGAACAGTATAACACAATCTAATGGCTGGAAGATGAAGATAGACAAATTCAGACTGGAAACAAGGTGTACATTTTTAACAATGAGAGTGATTAACCATTGGAACAAATTTACCAGGGGTCATGGTGGATTCTCTCTCACTGACAATCTTTAAATCAAGATTAGATGTTTTTCTACATGATGTGCTCTAGGAATTATTTTGGGAAATTCTCTGGCCTGTGTTATACAGGATGCCAGACTAGATCATCATAATAGTCCCTTCTGGTCTTGGAACCTATGAAATTCCTGAGAGTTGTTGAATTTCTCTAGTAACTTAGTTCCCTCTAAACATACAGTGTAAAGAGTGCCCGAATGCTACTGGGGATGAAAGATTCTTTTATTGAGGCTCTTTTCAGCTCATGTCTCAATTACTGCAACCATCTTCTCTTTGGCCTTGACAAATGCAGTCTTGCCCCATTCATATCCATTCAGAATCCTGCTGCCAAGATCATTTTCCTAGCCTGTCGCTTTGACCATATCACCCCTCTCTTTGCATCCCTCCACTGGCTCCCTCTTCACTATCACATTGAACAGTAGCTCACCCTCACTTTCAAGGCCCATCCCCACCCTCTCTCTTATCTCTCATCCACTATCGAGATGTTGACCACCATCTCTGATTGGCCCATGATACCAGCCTTCACCACCTGCTTGTTGAGTTTTCAAACAAGCACCTTCATGCTTTCCCCCATGCTGCCCCTCTTGGGGAGCTCCTCCCAAGCATCAACACCCACAAAGCTATCTCATTATCCGCCTTCAAAACCCTCTTAAACTCTCCATTTCTGTGATACCTACAAAAACTTTAGAACAGCTAGGCCACAGGTGTGCTGAGACCACTGCCTATCATACTGACCAATACTGTCTCAGCGTTTCCTTGTACTCCCCTTTCTGTCTGTATCCATCTGTTGTCTCTTGTTTTAGACTTTGAGTGTCAGCTCTTTGAGGCAAGGACCGTCTTTTTGTTCTGGATTTATACAGCACCCAGCACAGTGCTATGGTAATACAAATAATAATAAAAATAATATGCCACCTCACATCAATCCCACTAGACCCCATTCACTTCAGTGGGATGCTTGCCAGTAAAATAATGGTACATCTGACCCAGACAACATGACAACTGAATGTATTATTTCCCATGCACTTGATGTTGGGACATTCAGCAACACCCAGCCAATCATTAGGGCTCTGGATATGCCTTGTCCCTTGATCCCTGTTTCTTCATACTTGTTGCATCAGTTTAAATTCGGAATACCAAGGAGAAGCTTCTGTGCTAGCCATGAGCACTTCTGTCCCCATGTCTATGCTATCCAGCTAGTTGTATGCAAAACTGGCATTTGGGAGCCATGGAATCTGCTGATGGGGAGGGAAGATGCCTGCTGGCAGGGTGCGCCCCCCATTTGCATGACCATCCCAACTTTAAAGTGGGATTGTGTGGCTTACTCTTTGAGTGCATTTATCAGACTCACTTCCCAGAGTAGACTAGACTGGAGGCCTGCTCTCTCTTCCCAGCCAGAGTGTTGGAGGGTGGAGTAAAATCTGCTATTCCAACCTCTTAAGCATAACCAGAGCTGTATCAGGCCTCCCCCGGACCATGACCAGAACACAGGGAGGAGGACTAGAGAAGGGGAGAAAAGAAAAAGATTGAAGGCATTTGTGGAAGGCAAAAGTGAGACTTAGAAGACGAGGGTGCGCAAGGAAGAAGTGCACTGACAGTTCCCCAAAACCTTAACACTGGCATTGACTGTTACTTCATTACGTTGCTCTCAACCAGCACTACCTCCCGCTCCCGTAAAAAGCAAAGCTCAGAGTATTTGCTGATGTAAGCAGTGTCAGGATGAGCTCCACCCTGACATCTGGTGGTGAGGTGTGGCAAGTTGTGGAAAAGAACTTCAGGGGCTGATCTCATTTGCATAGGCACACCCACCCCACCTAGAATGAGGCCATAGCTGCCCAAATCGTCACTTTGGCTGCTGTGGGATCCCCAGTGTCTCTGTTATTGGGGCACGAAGAATAAATTGTTATTACCCTGATTATGGGAACTGTGCTTGGAACTGTACTTGGCCTTTTGTTATGATGGAGGGACTCACCATCAACTAAGTAGCACTCGCTAGGCAAGGGTCATGGGTTCCAAAACTCTGTGAATTGAAAGAGGCTGGGGATAAATATTAATACTTGGTGGCATGTGCCCCTTGGTGAGGGCCTTACATGCTAATTGCATTTCCTCCTCTCTCCACTGTGGAATATCAGAGCTAATTTTGATTCCATTAGGAGTCTAGTTACAGGCTGCTGAGCTCACTTTGGGCTAAGGGTGCACCAGCACTGAGGCTCCCCTACTACAAGCTGAATTCACCTAAGAGCTGACATCACTGAGCGTTGTGTTAAGTAGTGGGGGAGCCTGAAGAGATAGTGTGGAGCAGTTTGCGGGAGGGCTGGAGTGCCTTGTGGACAGGCTGGTGGAGCAGTTCATAGGACGGCAGGAGCTGCTTGTGGGCTGCAGAGTGGAGCCGAGCGAAGCAGTTCGTGGGGCGGCTGGCGGAGCAGAGTGAAGGCCTATGGAGCTGTGGGGCGGTCAGCTTCAGATCATGCTACCCCGGAAGCCGCCGCTCCCGCCGCCTTACACAGTTTCCTGCTCCCGGGGACTCGCAGGACAGAGGAGCAGCATGTGGGCGCTGAGTGTAGGCGGGGGAACTTGCCCTGTGGCTGGCCCCAGGGAGGCGCCTCTGCTGCTGCAGTTTCGGGGACAAAATGCAGGACCCTAATGCAGATAGAGTGGAATGACATTTTGTGTAAGAAGGGCATCCTCCCTTCCAAGGAAAAGCCAAAAGAGCTTTCATGAGGGGAGCAGTGACGGCTGAGCAGATGGATCGGACTAGACTGGCTCAAATTGTAAGAGGAACTCAGTATCAGAATCCGATTCTACTTCATCTCCAGCTAAGAGAACGACAGGAACATCCCCCAAGTTACTCCCAGCTGATAAAAGAGGTCAGAGAGGAGGAAGAAAGGCAGGCTCCAGTGAATTTTGGGAAGCCCAAACATTGGATCCAGCCAGCACAACACCACTGCAAACGGCCAGTGTACTGATGGTGAGCACCAGAGAGGAACTTGACCAACAAATGCAGGTCCTGACGGAATGGATAGCTGAGCTGCAAAGTACCGTTGACCGAGTTAAGACTTCCAGGAATAAGAAGCCTCAAACTGTGGCGATTGAGAAGCCCGCACTTAGAGCAACCATCCCACCCAGGCAAAGGGGGAAGGGTCAGTTCTTCTGTTACTGATGTGGTCAGGATGGACACAGTGCTGCAAAGTGCTGTAATGAAGAAAACCCCTCCTTAGTGTATGGAAAGCTGAGGATCAGTTGGGAGAGATCCGGTAGCTGCCAGAGGGTCTGGGGACGGGGACCCCCCAGGTCTGCAGGATTTGAAGATTCTCCCAGAAAAGACTGTCCAGCTGGGATCCCCGCAGGACTGATAGGGCCTCGAGCAGAGGTCACGGTGAGGATTGAAGGGGTGGAGTGTAAAGCAGTGCTTGACACTGGATCTCAAGTGACTATTATATTTCAGTCATTCTACCAACAGATGCTTAGGCACCTGCCTATACAGCCATTGACTGGCCTTGGCCTGTGTGGTCTCAGCATGGATGAGTACCCCTACCAAGGGTATGCCATAGTGCACCTGGAATTCCCAGAGGAGGTTGCTGGGTTAAGAGAAGAGGTAGACACAGCTGCTTTAATATACCCTGACCCTAAAGGGACTTCTGATGTGTCTGTGCTGATAGGGACCAACTCCAGTCTCTTCAAGTTACTCGCAGATTACTGCAGAAGGCGGGCCGGGGACCAGTACCTGAATACCCTGATGATCCATACGCTTTGTGCTGAAGCCTATAGAAAAATTGAGAGCACTAAAAGGGACACATCTGAGCTACCGCTTGGGGCACTGAAGTACGCGGGCATGACCCCCTTAGTAGTCCCTGCAAGGACAGAGCAAGAAGTGCTTGTCATGAGTACCTGGCTGAAAGGCAGTAAACGGACGTTAGCAATGATAGAGCAGCCGATGGGAGGAGAGCTCCCTGAAGGAGTCATAACCCTACCTGCTGAAGCCCAGGAAAGGGTGACTATACTGATTGCTAATGAAACGAGTCGTGATGTTGTTGTGAAGCAAGGACAAAAGATAGCAGACCTCTTTGAGCCTGAGTCGATTGTAAAACCCCAGTGTGAAACTAAGTTCCGACAATAGACCCAGCAAAGTTTGACTTTGGAGATTCACCAGTGTCCGAGGACTGGAAAGATCGCCTGATGAAGAATCTTTGTGAAAGATCCAAGGTGTTCTCACTGCATGAGGGGGATGTGGGATGTGCAAAAGGAGTAGAGCACAATATCAGACTACATGACTCTCGACCTTTCAAGGAGAGATCTAGGAAGATTGCTCTCTCTGAGATGGAAGATGTGCGACATCATCTTCAGGAGCTGGCTGCGAATGGCATCATTACAGAGTCCTGCAGTTCGTACGCCTCACCCATTGTGGTAGTCCATAAAAAGAATGGGAAAATCCGGATGTGTATTGACTACCGCACCCTAAACAGCTGTACTGTGGTTGACCAGTACACTATGCCTCGAGTGCAAGATGCCTTAGACTGTTTGCTGGGAAGCCAGTGGTTCTTTGAAGTGGATACTACCAGATCCCTCTGGGAGAAGAAGATAAGGAGAAGACAGCCTTCATCTGCCCATTAGGGTTTTATCAGTTCGAACGCATGCCCCAAGGGATTTCTGGAGCACCTGCCACCTTTCAACGTCTCATGGAGAAAGTTGTGGGAGACGTGAATTTACTGCAAGTGTTAGTTTATTTGGATGACCTGATTGTGTTTGGAAGAACCTTAGAGGACCATGGAGAAAGACTTCTTAAAGTGCTTGATAGTTTGGAGGATTATGGTCTGAAGCTTTCAATTGACAAATGCCAGTTCTGCAGAACCTCAGTGAAGTATGTGGGTCACATCGTGTCCCAAGAGGGTGTGAGTACTGATCCTGATAAAATAGAAGCACTCACTACATGGCCACATCCAAGTAACTACAGAGAACTCAAGACCTTTCTTGGATTTAGTGGCTACTACCGCAGATTTGTGAAAAACTATGCTATGATTGTAAAGCCTCTGAACGATCTTACCAGGGGACATCAGTCCAGCAAGAACAAATCTAAGACCAAGAATAAGGAGAGGTCCCCAAAGCCTCCTGTGCAGAGACACTATGGCCCCTTTGAACCATTTGGGCCACGGTGGGATGAGAGATGTGAAAGGGCTTTTCGAGAAATCATAACTTGCCTAACTCATGCTCCAGTCCTAGTTTTTGCTGACCCAAGCAAACCATTTATCCTGCATACTGATGCCAGTTTGGAGGGTCTGGGAGCAGTCGTATACCAGGAAGTGGAAGGCAAACGTAAACCTATAGCCTTTGCCAGCCTAGGATTGTCTGATAGTGAAACTCACTATCCCACCCACAAGCTGGAATTCTTGGCCCTGAAATGGGCCATCACTGAGAAATTTCGAGACTACTTGTATGATGCTCAGTTCCAGGTGTGGACAGACAACAATCCACTGATTTATGTGTTAACAAGTGCTAAGCTGGATGCTACAGGGCAGAGATGGGTGGCCGCCTTGGCTAGCTATGAGTTCAGCATTCAGTACCGATCAGGGAGAATCAATGTAGATGCAGATGCATTGCCCAGGCGTCCGCAGGCTCCAGAAGTTGCTGTGATACCCACAGATGGAGTGAGAGCTATTTGCAGTGTGAGTCGCCGAGAGCCAGAGGCCCGTGAGAGCCTTCAGGGATGTGTTGCAGAAGCTTTGGGCCTGCCCCCTGAATGCATGCCTTCTGCTTCAGTGAACGATATTGCATTGGACCAATCTCCTTTGCCCATGCTCAATGCAGCTGACTGGCAAGAAGCCCAGTGGCAAGATATTGACATTCGTGATACACTACTTGCCAAAAGGGAGGGGCGAAGCCCAGCTGCGGTTGTTCCACCTAACCCAGAGGGTAAACTACTATTGAGAGAATGGACCAAACTAAAACTGATTCAGGGAGTGCTACATCAAATGACCACCGACCCTTTACAAAAAACAACGAGCACAACCAGTACTGCCAAAAAAGTACAGAGCCCTGGCCATGAGGGCCCTGCATGATTACTTTGGGCATTTAGGGATGGAGAGGACCCTGGAACTTATTCGTAGTAGGTTCTATTGGCCCCGAATGGCTGAAGATGTTCGCAGGAAATGTGAGACTTGCGCTTGATGTGTTCAAAGGAAAACTCTGCCCACGAGGGCTGCATATCTCAAGAACATCACCAGCAACAAACCTTTGGAATTGGTATGCATTGATTTCTTGTCTGTAGAGGTAGACAAGAGGAATGTTGGGAACATTCTAGTAGTGACTGACCCTTTTACACGGTATGCACAGGCATATCCCACACGTGATCAGAGGGACACCACCGTCGCTCAAGTATTGTGGGACAAATATTTCTCAGTCTATGGATTCCCAGCTCGGATACACTCTGATCAGGGGCGGGATTTTGAGAGTCACCTTCTGAAGGAGGTGCTGAAGATAGCAGGAATTAAAAAGTCTAGGACAACGCCTTATCACCCCCAAGGTGATCCTCAGCCAGAGAGGTTCAACCGAACCCTATTAGATATGTTGGGAACTTTGCGACCAGAGCAGAAGGCAACCTGGAGCCAGCATGTCGCATTTCTGGTGCATGCTTACAATGCCACAAAGAACGATGCTACGGGAGTCACCCCATATCTCTTGATGTTTGGGCGAGAACCAAGATTACCCATAGACTTGTGCTTTAGTGTATCAGAGGATGGAGATAGCTATGAAACTCATCAGCAATATGTATCCCGACTAAGAGAAAAGCTGCGGGATGCTTATCACTTCGCTACCGCTGTGGCTCGGAAGAACGCAGACCGCAACAAACATCGATATGATGCTAGAGTTCGTTCGCAGGAGCTCCAGCCACGGGACAGAGTTCTGCTGCGAAATTTGGGTATTGCTGGCAAACACAAGATAGCTGACAGACGGAAGGTAATACCTTACCTGGTGATGGAAAAGCTGGGAGATCTGCCGGTCTGCAAGATCAAACCTGAAGACGGTCCAGGGCAAATAAAGACAGTGCATAGAAACCTTTTGCTCTCTGTGGGAGAACTGGTAAGCACCCCTTATGAGATGGGCCACGACAGGCAGCTGGGCAGAACAGAAGTGCTAGACCAAAGTTGCCATCCAACACAGACAGCGGGCCCCGTGCAGCTAACTTACCCCTATTCTGCACATTTGAGAATGAGTCTGAGGAGGATGACACAACCCTGGTGTATCCTGGGATGGAGACAAGATTTCAGTCTCGATCAGCTGAACCAAACAAGAGTTTTCCCTCTTCCGCCCTAAACCCCATGGCGGAATTATTTAGGCCCATTTCTGACACCTCTGTGCCGCTGATGAGACCCCCGTGTGATGACACACACAGATTATTGGACAATGGGGACAGACAGGTAGAGGATGTCCTGGGCACCTTGGACCCTCTAGCGTTAGAACTAGGAGTGCAGGGGCCTACGCCAGTAGCCAAGAGACCCTCAAAGGAAGCCTCTCCTTCCGTCACTCAAGAGGATGTTCCCCCTACCTCAGCAACAGAGATTCTCAATAGACGAGACAGGGTGATAAGACCAGTAAAACGGTTAACTTATGATGCACCTGGGGTGACTAGTGAGGAGCCAATACATTTAGCACACAGGCTTGTGGAAGCTAAAGTGGGCTTCCTGAGGCCCTTTGGAGGAAACCAATGAGTTGGTATAAAGGGAGTGTGATTTGTCGAGACGACAAATTCTTGGCTGGGGGGAGGATGTAAGCAGTGTCAGGATGAGCTCCACCCTGACATCTGGTGGTGAGGTGTGGCAAGTTGTGGAAAAGAACTTCAGGGGCCGATCTCATTTGCATAGGCACACCCACCCCGCCTAGAATGAGGCCATAGCTGCCCAAATGGTCACTTTGGCTGCTGTGGGATCCCCAGTGTCCCTGTTATTGGGGCACGAAGAATAAATTGTTATTACCCTGATTATGGGAACTGTGCTTGGAACTGTACGTGGCCTTTTGTTATGATGGAGGGACTCACCATCAACTAAGTAGCACTCACTAGGCAAGGGTCATGGGTTCCAAAACTCTGTGAATGGAGAGAGGCTGGGGATAAGTATTAATACTTGGTGGCATGTGCCCCTTGGTGAAGGTCTTATATGCTAATTGCACGTCCTCCTCTCTCCACTGTGGAATATCAGAGCTAATTTTGATTCCATTAGGAGTCTAGTTACAGGCTGCTGAGCTCACTTTGGGCTAATGGGGCACCAGCACTGAGGCTCCCCTACTACAAGCTGAACTGACTAAGAGCTGACATCGCTGAGCATTGTGTTAAGTAGTGGGGGAGCCTGAAGATATAGTGTGGAGCAGTTTGCGGGAGGGCTGGAGCGCCTTGTGGACAGGCTGGTGGAACAGTTCATAGGACGGCAGGAGCCGCTTGTGGGATGCAGAGCGGAGCCGAGCGAAGCAGTTCATGGGGCGGCTGGCAGAGCGGAGTGAAGGCCTATGGAGCTGTGGGGCGGTCAGCTTCAGATCATGTAAGGTGCCCCTTACCTCTCTCTTCCCCCTCCCCATCTCCACCCAGGTTGGGAGGTAAAGCTCTGCAGATAAACTTTCGAACTCTGGGGCTGCCCTGACCAGGGACAGAGACTTTTGGGTCACTGGACTTTTGGGATTTTGGGTGATTGGGGGTTGCAGAACTCAAGAACCAAAGGGAAAGGGCATGCCCCAATTTGCTTGGGGTGGGTTTTTTGCTCATGGGTTGTGTTATGAATCCTGTTGGTGGTGTTTCCCCAACATAATGCCACATTGTTTCTCTCTGTTATTAAAAGGCTTTTTGCTACACTCAGACTATGTGCTTGCGAGAGGGGAAGTATTGCCTCTTGGAGGCGCCCAGCAGGGCTAGTATATATTTGTCCCAGGTCACTGGGTGGGGATTCGAGCCAGTTTGCATTGTGTTATTGGAATGGATCCCCTAGATATTGAACCCGGCCCTTGTTGCTGCCAACTCTGACGGGCAGAAGGGTTACACTTACATTGACTTGGCATCTCTCGTGAAGAAGACACATTCTCTCTTCTTAAAATGTTCTTGAATGAAGGTGACCAAATCCTTTGGGGGAAGATTAAAGGGGAAAGTTTTATCTCAGTGACTCCCAGCACTGCAAACGCTTTAAAGGTAGTACAGGTGCCTTACACTGGCATTTAAAGGAAAACTGCAGTGATTCACTGTAATTCATTTGTTCGCAACGCAGCATCAGGGCCTGTGTGGACGCAGCTGTTCAGGAGCACGGCATGCGATAGCTAAATCCTTTAACTACAATTGAAATACTAAAACAGGAACTTTAAAAAAAAATTAATGAATAACTATCAGCATGTCCTAGTAGGCCTTGTTTAGATCAGGAAAAAGGTGTTTTTAACAACATGATGAGCACCAAAGCAAACAGTTCTTGCATTGTCCCTCAAGCGCATGTTGGGGACAGGTGTAATGCCGACAGACTCCGGTCGTCATCGGGTGGGATTAAACTGGGGACCTCTGGAGCTTAGTGCATGAGCCTCTACCGCATGAGCTAATAGCTAACTGGCTGTTAGCTACGGCTATAGAGCAGATTCATTAATTGCTCTCTAAGTGGTCTCTGTGCCACTAGATGGGACAGAACGCCACACCCAGGAGGTGTGTGGGTTACACAGGCTCACATTTAGAAACATGGCTTCATCTTCCTCTTTGCTCTATAAGAGCTCTATTGGTTTAACCCAGCATGTTCATACAACAAACATCCCAATAACTAGGTCAATATCCAGAAGTTACAAAGTAGCCCCCACTTCCACCACAATTTTGAACACCACTCAGC
Organism: Lepidochelys kempii; assembly: GCF_965140285.1. Taxonomy (NCBI): domain Eukaryota; kingdom Metazoa; phylum Chordata; order Testudines; family Cheloniidae; genus Lepidochelys; species Lepidochelys kempii. The sequence goes on along the minus strand of NC_136390.1, from coordinate 71,756,408 downwards.
ACCTAATGTAGACCTGGTTTAACACCTTTAGAAATGTTATGGGATCACAGGTAACCATACCTGCTAAATGGTGTTGAAAATCGTATCACCAATATTCCAAACAAACCCTTTTTCCCCTTAGCCCCTACCAAAAGCGATGCCAGCTCCACTTGCTATTTTAATATAACCCAGCATGCCCCAGTAGGTGATTAAGTCTCTCGAGTCAAACCCCAGTGGAATTCAGAGACTCCAGAGTGTTTTAAGGTAACTTCCAATTCTAATTTAATAATTAAACTCTGCTAAATTAAACACACCAAGTGTTTAACACTACAATATACCTTGCCTTAGAATGATTGGAAGCTGTCTGATATGCAGCTGTTTCTATGGAGATGTTAATTCTTTTGCACCTAATTTGCCTCCAGAGACTAACAAAGTGGGAGCTTCCTATCTGATCATGAAATGCTTTTATTTGTCTTTTATTTACTCTTATTTGTTTAGGGCTAGAACGTGGCGTGGACTGTGCTGGCTCCAGACGTGGAAGGAGAGACTGATTGCACCCCTGCCTCATATGCTGCTGCACAGCCTCCCCTGGCCATATACCTGCTACTAACCCCATGAGCAAGTGTGCAGAGAGTTGGCAGAACTGGCAGAAAATGGCCCACGCCCACACGTCAGCCAGGATGAGGGATGTAGTAGGTTGCTACCATTATGGACGAGTAGCAAAGTTACTCCCCACCTGGAACAAGAGGAAGGGAGTCACGTCCCTCTGAAGTACAGTTTCTTTCCTTGGTGCACATGGCCCCACACACAAGGCCTGCAGCCCATAGCAGTTTACTCCCTTTTGCGACTAGTTCTATGGCCATCTGAATCTTTTCAGTACAGTGGAATTCTCCTTTAACCATACGAGAGTTCTTAAAGGCACAGCCCGTTTGGGGCCTTGTTGTGCAGCTGCTGCTAACTGGGGAGTTTAATCTAGACCAGGAAAGAAGCCTGGATAAAAATTCTACTGGAAATAAAAATTTCCATTGCTAAGCACTTGGAAAGACCTCAAGTCTGACGTGCATTTCAAACCAAGAGAACCATATGTATGAAAATCGACTTTGCATTAAACTTCAAGTGTTTATTCAAAAGTGGGCCTAAACCAAACCCACCCAGTCCTGAACATCCCTAGACTATGAGAGAAGGAGGTGGGACAGAATCCAAACACAGACCCCATGTCACATTTTGCAGCTGCCCCCTGCCTATGAGCCAGACCAAAACCCTGGACCTGAACATGTTTCAATTTGGGGTGTTCTGAATCCAGACTTGGATCCAACTGAAATAGATGGGCCCATCTTGAAAGTTACTTCTTTTGCACTGTTCCATTTCAGACGCCTGCCCATTTTATGAGACAAGTTCATTCTCTTGGTTTTATATGCTCCCAGCATAGGAACCTAAAGGACATCTGAAATATATGGGAGATCTAATACTTATACTTCAAAGTATACTGCCCTTTCAGAGATGATACTATTCACCAAAGCACAAAGCTAATATGATTTTACATTAATAATTCATCATTTTGGCAGTATGAAAAATAATTTATGGGAGACCCCCAACCTCACACTAGTTAGGAGCCCATCTGCAGCCACTCACAGCATCCAGGCTCCATCACCTTGCAAGGATTTTTTACAGCTACTCTGATCTGGTAACTCCACAAAGTGCAAGGCAGCAGAGGGTCAGAGCCAATGAGTCTTGATTGGCATGAAGGAAAAATCCCTGGAATCCAGGATGTGCGGAGGAGGGGGAGGATGTAGTGCTTTAAATTCTCATTTCTGGACATCTAGTTTCACGTGGTAAATTAGACCATGACTCATTCTAATTTAACTTTGTCCATAATGGAAACCTACCCACACAATTTGGCAGTATTCTATTGCTGCTCAGGGAAGGTCCAGAACTGTGATAAAGTCCTTCAAAAAAATGTTCTAGCATTCTGTGACACTGACCTATCTACTACATCTTACAGTAGCTTTAGAGGCCATTGGCTACAGAATAAAATAGTATTTTTCTTTAAGGAAAAAGTGCTGCAAGACCATTATACATCTTCCTCCTTGTGTATGAGACTAATTCATAATTGTCACTGTGGCAGAGTTCCAAGTGAGACTACATCCACGCACTTACCATGGAAATGCATTGCACCAGTTACTTACACTGTCATTGTACGACACATCTGTGCTGCGAGATATACTGGAGTAAAGAACTTTTGAACCTTCCAAAGTGCCATTTCGTCTGTTTCTCATGGTTCCCATGCAAACTTAAAGTAGTCACCACCAGCCTGTGGGGGAAGAGAAGGATTTTGGGGATCAACATTAGTGTTAGCCTTTCCCCCGCCCCAAAGTAGACCAAAAAAAATTGCGATTACACCTGGTGCTTTGGGTTCCATTCAAATCCTGTATTAGTGGATTTGTTATTCTAGTTGGTTTTTCGAATGTGAAATGCAATATCTAAAACCTCAAAAATCCCTCATGCCGGAGTATGAAAGAAATAGGTTTTCCTCCCAGGACTGACTTAACACCTTTCGGCAAAGGAAGTGTGTAATATATTCCAAAATGTATAGATGTAGAGATGCTGAAATTTCAGCATCTTGTACAGTCCTGTAGTAATTCACATACTGTGGTGTCTAGGGGTCCCATCAGAGATTAAAGCCTTGTTGTGTCACTAGGCACCGTATGTACAAACAGAAAAAGAACAGTTGCTGCACCAAAGAGTGTTCTGTCTAACCAGACAAAAGGAATTATTCCTACAGAAAGTACTCTAAGGCACAGAGAGATCAAAGAGTTTGCTCAACATCACAGAGGAAGTACATGGAGGCAGAAACTGAAATCAGATCTCTTCAATCCTACTCCAGCTATTTAACAAGAATATCCTTCCTCACCTGGGTTTCTGACAATCTTCTCTGATCTCTATAGTGAAAAGATATTTAATGGTTTCATTCTAGTCTCTCTTCATTATAAAAATTATTGTATTAATATGCCACGTCTAAGCATAATTCACAATCTGGTCAGAAGGACCTTGAACTGCAATAGCAAGCGGCTTTGAAGTTAGAATCAAGGCATAGGGGCACACTGCTGGATTGAGAAAGTTGAAATGGATGGATGGGTATGTACTCCAGGTTCCCCAGAACAGAGCTTTAACTATGACTTCACTAAGCCACTTTCAGGAATAAGAACTTGGTCCCAATGGCAGTGAGCATATTTGAACCAGATTCAGAAGCTCAGAAAATAAAAACACTAATATAAATTTTAGTTGCAAGTATCTAAGCTATTTCCAAGGCACCTAGCACCTTGCAATGAAACAAGCTATTTCTCCCTTCTAAAAGGGAACTAGTCTTGTAGTTAAGGCACTGGGTTGGAGCTCAGGAGATCTAGTTCAATTCCCAGTTCAGACGCAAATTTCAAGTGTGACCTTAAGTGCCTCTATCTTTCTGCTCCTCAGTCCCCATCCATAAAATGAGGCCAATATTACTTCCCTTTTCCATCCTGGGACTATTTAGAGTGTAAGATGTTCGGGGCAGGGACCACAGACTCCTCTGTGTGTGGAGAGAACCACGGTGTCACTTAGCACCTCTATATAGTAAATAATAAATACTCATTTCTGTGTGATAAGGCACATGACTTCTGGTGACTGAAAACTGGCGAGTGATTTATTCATGAGTTTGGAGAGAAAAAACAGCAATGAATGCAGTAAGATTGCCTGGAAATACCATTTCAGCACATGATCCAAGCAACCCCAGAAGGCGATAAAACAAGCTAGCTCAAGAGACATACCATCAGGTATTATTTATATTACACTTCTCTAATGAATGTTTAGCAAATATTTAATGTGTGTTCCTAGGCTAGAAAACTGTTCCACTCAAATATTTAATATCATTCTTCACTGTGGGACAGATTCTGATCCCAGTCACATTGGTGGAAATCCAGACTTTCACTCCATAACTTCACCAGTGCAACCAAGATCAGAATCTGGCCCTGCATCTGTAACATGCATTCCTTATTGTCATCCCAAAAGAGTTACATCTCTTGCCATTAGATGTCTTTCAAGTAATCTCAGTTCCCAGAAATTTTCCATCAACCCTCTCACTAGTTATTATCAAAAGTAACGACACCGTTGTGTCCCATCATTGCGAATACACTTCATATGCTCTGTAGCAGCACTGATTTTAAGAAATAAACTCTGTATAATTACTCGTCTCCCTGTCCCATGTGCTCCATAGGTGTTCCATTACAATTCAACATTACTGAGTTAATGGATTCTTAAAGCTGTCCCCAAATATAACACTCCTTCAGTCTTGAAGTCATTTTGCCGCCCAGAGACTTTTGTCATTTCAAGAACTGCTGGAAAGGGATTCTAGTGAGCATTCCCTTAGCAACAGTAGAAGTATTCCAGCAACATTTGAGTATGGCAGAGTTTTTGCCAGTTGGATTACGGTGCACTGGTGGTAGCAAATTGAGTGGCCTCACTTTCGGCATGTGTCATAGAGTAGGAATACTTCAAAGATGACCTGCAGAAGGGGGGAGGACTTGAGACAAAGTCAGGTTAGGCACTTCATGATGTATAAGGAAGGCTGGATTAAAATGTCAAGAACAAGGGTGTTTTCCGCCTTTTCTTTTAAAATAGGAAATATGACAACTCAAGAGTGAAAGCTGAACAATTAAGATGCAATGAGATTTTAAATCAGATTGTTTAAAGCTGCTTGGTTAACGCCTATGTAACTAATGAATGCTTGAGAGAATACCCTCACCCCATGCTTTCACAGAAGCTGTGAGCTCACACCACATATCTGGAGACCTAAGAAAGTCATCCTACAGGAGCAAGAAAGACCTTACTTCCCATTCCGGTTATTTCTAGGGTAAAATCAAAAGCACGGAAAACTATATGAAGCAAAAAAAAGGGGACAAATCCAATTTTAAAAAAATAATTTCAAGTTACCTTTAAGTAACACTAGCACATGGAATCTGCATTCTGTCAGATGACAAAACCAGGATACTCCATGTCTGACAACCTGCCACTTTCAGACCTTACATGTGTACATTACAGGCAGCAAACGTTCCCCCCTGCCTCTTCTTTATGGAAGTCACTCTGGTCCAAATTGTGGCTCAAGCATCAACTCCTCATGCATAACCAGAGACCAAGTTTCCTACATATTTTTCCATAAGGGCTTCAGGATGATGGTATTTTCCTCCTCCACTCTCTCACCTCTGCAGAAACATCAAGCGATTCACCCTCCAGAACCAGGGCCACTGGAGAACCCTCCACATCCCTGACAGCCCAGCTGCAATGAAGCCACATTCTCAAGGATTCTTTCATTGCCATTCACATCCTCTCCTATCCCCACCCAAATAGAAAAAGAAAAAACACTTAGTTGCAAACAGCACAAAATCTCCACTGAAGTGCAATTGTAGGGTGGCTCAGTGACAGAACTGCTTTTGTTTCCCACGAAGATTCTCTCGAGCCAACCAAGATCTTCCTGCAGTATCCTGCTTCTCACTGTGGGTCTGGACATTGCCAATCAAAATGGTGAAGATAATGGCAAAACTTCAGTGGGAGCCACCACAGGTGTCAGGTGCATTTTATTCAATGGACGGAAGTGTGCCATGGAGCAAAGAGTGCCCACGTTTAAAAGTGCATCCACACAATCTTTTCACGGAGAAGCCCTATCATCTCCATACTTTGGAACAGGGGGTTGACATTCGGTGGAGGTTGCTCTGGTATTCGGAATATGTCTTTTGCTATCCCCATGAAAGTAACAGTTCACACCTATTCAGTGGATGCTTGTTCGAGTTTGGCAACTAAATTCTCTGCAGATTCCTTCTGTACTGGACACATTCCTGCCGAGGGATACAGGACGCAATCAGGGTTGAAGTTAACCTATGATTGTTTCTCCTCCTGGCTGCCAAAGGCCACTGTGGCACCAAACACAGGAACTGAGATCAGGGAGGCTGTGTTCTCAATGCTGTCAGTGTTGATGCTCAGGAGGAGCTAAGCAGGGAGCTGACAGCAGATGTGGGGGTACCTGGGGGCAGAAGAGTCTATAACCACTGGAAACCACTCCCTTGCAGAACCCGTATAGAACCAACAAATCCCAAGTCTCAACATTGCTCCACTGTCTAGCGAACAGCTGTGAAACTCCCTGGCAAAGTGTGTCACTAACCTCTAATGGCGGATCCAAACACAGGGTAACAACCAGCTAATGCTATTGATTACTCGGTTAGCTCAACTGATATAAGATTGTGCTGGGGGTTGAACAGTACCTCTAAATGTTGCAGGGATGCTGATGACCTATGTGGGGGTCTGCATAGTTCCACAGGGTGCAATTTTTTGTTTTTTTAAATCTTTGTTTTTTTAAATCTAGGAAATTACATACAAGCATCTACTGCAAACGAATGTTCAGTTTGAAGAGACAAACACTTGGAAGTTTGGAAATGCTAGAATCACACGATCCACTGTCTACAGTCAAGCTCTAAGATACAACTACATTTGCTCCAATCCCTCAGACAGAAACAAACACCTACAGGATCTCTATCAAGGGTTCTTAAAACTACAATACCCACCTGGGGAAGTGAAGAAACTGACTGACAGAGGCAGAAGAGTACCCAGAAGTCACCTACTACAGGACAGGCCCAACAAAGAAAATAACAGAATGCCACTAGCCATCACCTACAGCCCCCAACTAAAACCTCGCCAGCGCAACATCAAGGATCTACAACTTATCCTGGAAAACGATCCCTCACTCTGACAGACCTTGGGAGGCAGTCCAGTCCACGCTTACAGACAGCCCCCCAACCTGAAGCAAATACTCACTAGCAACTACACACCACACAACAAAAACACTAACCCAGGAACGTATCCCTGAAACAAACCTCACTGACAACTCTGTTCACATATCTATTCAAGGGACACCATCATAGGACCTAACCACATCAGCCACACGATCAGGGGCTCATTCACCTGCACATCTACCAATGTGATATTTGCCATCATGTGCCAGCAATGCCCCTCTGCCGTGTACATTGGCTAAACCAGACAGCCTCTATGCAAAAGAATAAATGGACACAAATCAGACGTCAAGAATTATAACATTCAAAAAGGTTTCAGAGTAACAGCCATGTTAGTCTATATTCACAAAAAGAAAAGGAGGACTTGTGGCACCTTAGAGACTAAGTCACGAAAGCTTATGCTCAAATAAATTGGTTAGTCGCTAAGGTGCCACAAGTACTCCTTTTCTTTTTGCGAACATTCAAAAACCAGTCGCAGAACACTTCAACCTCCCTGGACACTCAATAACAGACTTAAAAGTGGCAATTCTTCAACAACAAAACTTCAAAAACAGACTCCAACGAGACACTGCAGAACTGGAATTAATTTGCAAACTGGACACCATCAAATTAGGCCTGAATAAAGACTGGGAGTGGATGGGTCATTACACAAACTGAAACCCAATTTTCCCATGCTAATTTTTCCCCCTACTGTTACTCACACCTTCTTGTCAACTGTTTGAAACGGGCCACAATGATTACCACCACAAAAGTGATTTTTTCTTCTGCTGATAATAGCCCACTTTAATTGAATTGTCTCATTAGAATTGGTAAGGCAACCTCCATCTTTTCATGTAATATGTATATATATCTTCCTACTGTATTTTCCACTCCATGCATCTGATGAAGGGGTTTTAGTCCACAAAAGCTTATGCCCAAATAAATTTGTTAATCTGTAAGGTGCCACAAGTACTCCTCGTTGTTTTTGCTAGAATTAAGGTTGTCTATGTAACCTTCAGTCTGCCCATGTGTGCACGCATTATATTAGTCTTACTTGCATGATCATATACTTTCCCACAAGCCCCTTGTCTTATTCCGTGCACTGGATGGATCTGCTCTGGGGATGAGCTGGGGTGATGTAGGGAATGAGTCTATTGCTTGTAGAACCCTGGCCTCCTCCTGTGTATGGGATGTACCAGGGCTGTGCAATGAAGGAGACTTGCCTGAAGGACTCCTGTCTCATTTACTGCAGACGCTAGAAAATATGTTGTGAACGAGGCAGGGTGCTGCAGGAAGAGAAAGGAAGGGTGCTTGGTTAAGGCAGCTGAAAGCCACCTTAGAGAACTGGATTCTATCCCTCCCTCTTAAATCAAACATTTTCACAGGTGACCACTAATTGTGGGATCCTTATTCTATAGATGCCCAATTTGACACCCAGAGGTGAGATTTGCACAAATTACTGAGCACTCATAACAGCAACAGATTTAATGGGACCTGTAGACTGAAATATGAAGTGCTATAAAATGCTAAATACTCTGAAAAACAGGTTCTAGGCTTCTCAAATCAGACACCCAAAATAGCAGATGATCTAGACAATGCTGTCTCATTTCTCTGTGCCTCAGTATCGATAAAATGGTGATACCTCTCTATCTCAGAGGGGCTTTGTTAAGCACTCGATTATTACAGTGACGAGTGCCGTGGAAACGCCAAGGAGGAAATTAAATAATTCTGGATTCAGTGGAGGGTTTGGTGATGCAGAGTCAATAAGGCAAGAGGCCAACACACTGAAAGATGAGGATAAAAAGAAATATTTAATAGCTACCAATTCAGGAAGCACTAGCCATCCTGTGCACTGAATGCGGAACGGGTCCTGTGGAAAAAATATTATGCTATCATGTAATTAGTGCATATGCGCGTGGGGGCCAAATTACAGTTGCACAGTTGATGAATGCTGACATTTCCTAATTTATGAGTGCTTGACTATGCAACCTGAATGCTGGTTTAATGTATTTTTTTGCACATAATGTACACAAACCTCTTCACATGGCTATGGGTCACACACATTTCACACAGATCCTTCACATTTATGGGTGTTCTGTCCCAGTGAGATAATCTCTTTCCAGCCACAGACACGAACTACAAAGGCCAAAATCTGCTCCTAGTTTAAAATCCAAAGTAACTCTATTGCAGTAACGACTCTGTATTTATGGTGGTAGAACAGGGAACCCAAACCGGACGCCTAGACTACATCAAAATTCAATCCAAAAATACAAAAGCAGAAGAAAAAGGAGGCTACCACAACTCTTTAGGTCCTGCTTTTCAGGCTGGTTCTTCTGGTAGATTAGCCATCATTAATTAGATGGGAGGTACCCATATGCCAAAATCTTTTTTTTAATCTGATAAAATTTCATAGCACATAAGAACTATATAAAAGACATGGCAAAATAACTATTTGGGGCAAGTTTTTCCAAAAATCTTGACTACCAAAGTCTATGTGATCAGCATATAATTACACCAGGGCTGAACTTTTATTTGAGTAAAACTGATAGTATTTGGCCCACTAACTTCCAACTCACAACCCTGTAAAGCAAATGCTTTTAACTTTCAAGAATTTCCCCTCAGGGTAAAGCTTCCTTTAAAGCTACATTTCAAGGTAAAAACTCCACAGGGAGAAATGCATTTTCATCTGTATTTATGCGATAAATTTATTAAGCAACCCAACATTATAAAACGCAGCCAATAAATCTAACACCCAGAGAAGTGACCGTGGACATAACTGCATTTAAAAAAAGAAGTTAAATGGAAATGAAAGCTTCAATTATTCATTCAACACTCGAAAGGATTTCAATTCTCTCGCTGTCTTTGTAAATAATTTAAAAGATTTGCTGTGCTACAGCAGAACTAAACAAAGTCTGAGAGGACACAGAATCAGTGCAAATCCTGTGCCCCACCTTTAATTTAGGTTTCAAAGAGGTCTGATTTCTATCACTGTTAGAGAGCTTGTGAGAAAAATGTAGCAGCTAACTAATTATGGATAGTTCATATAAAGTGCTCAATACGCATAATCATGTTTTGGTTAGAAATAAAGGTATTGCGCACATTTAAATTATATAGAATAGTATGAAATACAGAATTTCAGTCTATGAGAACTGTCCAACTGGCTAAATCAATATGTTTCCTTCTTTTTTTTTATAGAGTGTATTGCAATATGTTTATGGAAAAACACTAGCTTTTTATAGCATGGGCTATTCCATTACAGTTTAGCCTTCTTAACCAGCAAGTTTGAAAGGTATTATACCACCAGCTAAACAACAGAATAATCATCTTAACCATAAGAATGTTACTGTGAATTCCGTAGCAGTTCCAGCAATAAGTACATTCCAGTGAAATCTTTGTACCTGGAGCTAAATGAAGTAACTAGAAATGGTAATTACATTTAAAATGGTATTTTTAAAAAGTCTCCAATACATCACCCCAGCATTTCAAACTATTTTCTAAACTGAGCTGTACTTGGTCCCAACTTAAACAAGGAAAACTTTAATGCACAAAAATGTTTCTCACAGTTCAATGTATGCTTCTAATGCCAATTTGCATCAGTCTAATCATGCCACTTAGCTGAAAAAGCAAAGCTTACAAACAGAAAAGAAAAATGTTACAAAGTACATTAGTTACTAAGTACATTTCCTGAACCACTGCCATCTCTTCTTTGGACTTCAAAAGGCATTTGTTGAAAATCAACCCCAAATGACATACCAGTGTAGACTGCTCAGCCAAAATCTCGTGAATGTTTGTCCCAGCAATCTTGTTGTATACATTACTTTTCAACAGGAAGGGTTTGATATATTTCAGCATTCAAAGCCCCACCTATTTTCATGTGTGTCATACTCCCTTTTAAGGGGGATGGTCGGTGGATGAAAAGGTCAGGACACAGAAATCAAGAGCAAGATTAGTCAGTGATTGATAATGAGCAAGAAATGAATAATTGCAGCAGGATATTTATAAACTCTGTTGAAATAATACTGGTTTCCACTTCACAGTATGGCTATCAATTTCTACCGTACATTGGTAGTAGGCAATTTAATTTCTACAATTATCAGCACTATTAGAAAGCCACAAAACAGAAATGCTCATTATGAAAACCAATAATCTGTGTTAACTAATATCTTTATGTTGATAACACAAAGATTTTATTTTTAGGATAAATCTGATAAGAACCCTGATGAGAATGACACTGAAATTTTATTGCCAAGGATTGAGATCTCAAAAGAGAATTTATTCCACATTTCACAGCTTTTTTTTTTTTAACTGCAAGACTTTTCTGTCTCAAAACATCTCAGACTATTCCACTGAAATGAATGTAACTGCACTGATTTTTGAAGGCTCAACTAACCACCTCGCTAGAAGAAACTGTATTTATAGGGATCGCATTATGTGGAATCCCTGAAAATAGCTACAGACAAACAGCTGGAGTTTTAACCTTCTCGGCCTTGTATCCCGGGAAATTATACAGCACTGAAGTGGATGTAAATGTTGCAGGAAGCAGAGGTATGTGTTGTAGCACTGTTATACAGAAGTAGATATGCCACTACAACACTGGGAGCAATAAAAGTACATATCTGAGGCAATATTGTTTGGAGTGTCTCAGGTACAAGACAAGTGTTTGATTTAACACAATTTTACTTTCAGGTGATCTGCAACACCAGTGCAGTGTGCTGCCAGCCCCTGTTAAAGCCAACGACCATGTAGTGTAGTTTTCTTGCAATCTCTGGTCCTCACTACTGTATTATCGGAGCACCTCACAGTGTTGACTATATATAACCTCACAGCCACCTGGTGAGGTAATGAAGCATTAGTTACCCCCATTTTACAGGTGGGGATGTGAGGCACAGACACACTAAGGTGTGTCTACACTGCAACTGGGAGGCTGTCCCACTGTCTGGCTCACAACCATGAGTGCTGACCTCAGGGCAGACTGTCAAAAACAGGTCAGACGCTCCAAACTGGTGGTGTGTTCTATAATTAGATTTCACCAAGCCAGTAATTAATGTGAACTCCTGGATCACTACAACACTCTTACCGTGAAAACAGCAAGAAGTCTGGTGGTATCTTAAAGACAAACAGATTTATTTGGGCATAAGCTTTCATGGGTAAAAAAAACACTTTTTCAGATGCACGGAATGAAAATTACATATGCAGGCATTATATACTGACACATGAAGAAAAGGGAGTTACCTCACAAGTGGAGAACCAGTGTTGACAGGGCCAATTTGATCAGGGTGGATATAGTCCACTCCCAATAATTGATGAGGAGGTGTCAATTCCAGGAGAGGGAAAGTTGCTTTTGTAGTGAGCCAGCCACTCCCAGTCCCTATTCAAGCCCAAATTAATGGTGTTGAATTTGCAAATGAATTTTAGTTCTGCCGTTTTTCTTTGAAGTCTGTTTCTGACTTTTTTTGTTCAAGTATGGCTACTTTTAAATCGGTTAAGAATGTCCAGGAAGATTGAAGTGTTCTCCTAGTGGCTTTTGTATGTTACCATTCCTGATATCCCATTTGTGTCCATTTATTCTTTTACGTAGAGACTGTCTGGTTTGGCCAACGTACATGGCAGAGGGGCACTGCTGGCACATGATGGCATATATCACATTAGTAGATGTGCAGGTGAATGAGTCCCTGATGGTGTGATTGGGTGCTCTGATGGTGTCACTAGAGTTGGTATGGGGACAGAGTAGGCAACGAGGTTTGTTACAGAGATTGGTTCCTGGGTTAGTGTTTCTGTGGTATGGTGTGTAGTTGCTGGTGAGTATTTGCTTCAGGTTGGGGGGCTGTCTGTAACTGAGGACTGGCCTGTCTCCCAAGATCTGTTTTCCAGGATAGGTTGTAGATCGCTGATGATGTGCTGGAGAGGTTTTAGCTGGGGGCTGTACGTGATGGCCAGTGGTGTTCTGTTATTTTCCTTGTTGGGCCTGTCCTGTAGTAGGTGACTTCTGGGTACCCATCTCGCTCTGTCAATCTGTTTCTTCACTTCCCCAGGTGGGTATTGTAGTTTTAAGAATGCTTGACAAAGATCTTGTAGGTGTTTGACTCTGTCTGAGGGATGTTCCTGGACGCTACAGTGCAAATAAGCTATGGTCACATAAACACCACCCTATACCAGAAACCTATTGACTGCTATACTTACCTACATGCCTCCAGTTTCCATCGAGGACACATCACACAATCCATTGTCTACAGCCAAGCCCTAAGATACAACTGAATTTGCTCTAATCCTTCCAATCCCTGTAACAAACATCGTTGCCTACTCTGTCCCCATATCTACTCAGTCAACACTGGTTCTCCACTTGTGAGATAACTCCCTTCTCTTCATGTGTCAGTATAATAATGCCTGCATCTGTAATTTTCATTCCATACATCTGAAGAAATGGGTTTTTTACCCACAAAAGCTTATGCCCAAATAAATCTGTTCGTCTTTAAGGTGCCACCAGACTCCTTGTTGTTTTTGTGGATACAGACTAACACGGCTACCCCCTGATACTCTTACCGTGGAGTCACAGACAGTCCCCTTAGACTCTCCAGTCTCACTTGTCACCCAGACAAACTGGACTTGGTGATAAATGGTCACTTACACCAAAAATCACACCATAATCAGGTTGCTTCGAGTCCCAAGAGACCAGTCACTTACCCTAGATCTTACATCAAAGATGATGCCTGTAGCCAATCCTGTAACAAGTTATCTAAAGGTTTATTAACTAGGAAAAAGGAATTTACAGGCTAAAGCAAGCAAACACACCCACAGATGAGTTACCATCTAAATCCTAAGAGTGACAAAGTTGTAGTGATCTATCAATTCAAAGTGTGTTTCTGGGAAGATTCAAGGGGCTACCCCTGGGGAATCTCTGGCTTGAGCTTAGTGATTCCAGCCCTTCAGAGTTCAAACAGCCAAAAGATGTGGGGCCTCCTTGTCAAGGATTTTTGTTCCCTTCCCCCCAGAGTTCAAGATGATGGGATGAGTTCACGTGCACGTCTCCTCCTCATGTGGGGTGTGGTCAACAGTCTTTTGTCCTCTGACATTCCACAATGATTTGTCTCATGTCTATTGGTCTTCTTTTGCTGGGCAGGAGATAACACCTCCCGTGGCAAAAAAGTATTTCACACTTGGTAATGTTTCTCTCCTGACTGGGGGGGTGTACAGTTTCAGAGCAAACACTTAAATATTACCTTATAACATGGGTCATAGACATTACACATGAGATTAATGCAGGCAGCAACATACTAGCATTTCACAGGGTCCAAAGACTAAATACATTCTTATAATACTACTACCTATTTTGAGCAAAACTAACATACAGGTGACCTGGTTTGGTCTCCAGCTAGGAGGGTTGTCAGTTCTTAGCTAATGCCTGCAACCTGGGCAAAAGCTGGCATCTGGCCTGCCAGCATCACAGAAGTATTATTGGAGTACATGTAGATGTACCCCACCTAGCTAGCAGCAGAGACTGCCTAGGGCCCTGTGTACATACTCGAGCGGCTGCTGCTCAGTCGAGCAATATGTGTTGCCATCACACCTCCTGACTGCAGCATAGACACACCGTAACTAACTTGCTCCGTGTCCCACAGAGGATCTGCATTAGCACAGGGAATTGAACGTGGGTCTTCAGAGCCCCAGGCTAGCACGCTAACCACTGGACCATCCTTCCATCTCAGTATCAGGTTCCTAATGATCCTTACGGCACAATAGTATATGTACACAGAAAGGTGCCTACAATAGTCTGGCACTTTTACCTTCCATGCCGCATGCTGATAACACCGTCAGCAGGATCTGAACCTTCAACATTGCACAGGCTGCTATCAGATGAACCACAGAACTAACTACATTAGCTGGCAGCAGAATAGGGCTGCTCTCCCAGAGAGGGGGATGGGCTGCTGGCACTGTGAACTGGATACAGAGTGTGGTTGTGGGGAAGCAATGGGGTGGCTCCTGCCCTAAGTGGTGTCCCCAGAAGAGGTGGAGCCCGGGTTGTGTCTCTCCCCCACATCTCAGGAGTTAGGAGAGTTCCTGAACCATGTGGTGTTCTCTCTCTCTCACGTCCACTCCCAGTAGGTGGAGAAGCTCCTATCCCATCTGGTCCCCACAAGACCGCACACTGGTTCAGGAGTGTGGAGCAGACAGTTGCAGCGGCACAGGAGCCAGCAAACAGAGCTGTAACAGGGGAGTTTGAGGGGGAGTTTGTCTTGTGGTGCTTGTTTGGGGTTTGTTTTTGCTGTGGGTGGTGGAGTTTTGGTGTGGTTTGTGTTTCCCAGATTAACAGGATTGAGGTGGGAAGGCTATGACAGATACAGAGGCAGCAGTGGGAGTGACCCATGTCGTGGAAGACACAATGAAGATGACTGGATGTGGAAGCTGTGGTATGTACATGATCCTGGAGGGGGTACCTGGAAAGAGTTTTGTCTGCATGAAATGCCGTCTGATAGATCTGATGGAAGAAAATACCCGAGGATTGGAGATGCAGGTGGAAAGTCTGGTTCAGTTTAGAAGGGGGGTCGAGCAGATTATGGAGCAAAGACATGAGGCAGCTGAAGGGAAAAGCTCAGACTTGCACATGGAAGCAGGACTGAAGAATTCTGAGGGGACACTGCTGGGTGAAGAAAATGGACAGTGGAAGCATGTGACTAAGAGAACCAGGCAGAGGAAAAGACGGGCTAGTGAAGGAGATATACAGCTCAAGAACAGGTTTTCAGAGTTGGAAAATGAAGAAGGGGCTCAGCAGGTGGTCACAAAAGGTGGAAGGGCAAGGAAGAAGAGAAGAGGAGCTAGTCCTATAGGAAAAGGGGAAGAGTCAATGGAGATTACACCAAATATGAGCACCAGGAGGGTACAGGCTGGGTTGAAGAGGATTACAAGGGAAAATGGGAATGGAAAGAAATTGCAGCCAGAGGGAACAGGGGATAGACTGGAGAATTGTACCATCGCCAGAAAAAGGCAGGCCTATGTGGTTGGGGACTTCTTACTGAGAAGAATAGACAGGCCTGTAACAAGAACTGATGCAGAGAACAGAAGGGCGTGCTGTCTGCCGGGTGCTAAAATACGAGAAGTGGACCTGAGGCTGAAGAGGACCCTAATGGGAGCAGGAAAGAATCCACTGATTGTTCTTCATGTGGGAACAAATGATATGGCTAGATTCTCGCTAGATTGTATCAAGGGAGACTGTGCCAGGCTGGGGAATACGCTTAAGGAAATCGAGGCTCAGGTGATCTTCAGTGGGATTCTGCCTGTTTCTAGAGAAGGGCAACAAAGGTGTGACAAGATTATGATGCTCAACAGATGGCTCAGGCACTGGTGCTATAAGGAGGGCTTTGGGATATGTGGCCACTGAGAAGCATTCATGGACAGAGGACAGTTCTCTCGGGATGGACTTCACCTGAGTAAGGAGGGAAATAGACTTCTAGGACGGAGGCTGGCACAACTGATCAAGAGAGCTTAAAACTAGGAATCTGGGGGAGATGGTTGGGAGATGTCCAGGTGATCTCCAGGCCGGATTTTAGCATTGAGAGGGAAGAAAGGAAAGTAAGAAAGGATACAGCCGTGGGTAGGAGAATGGACATAAGGAGGAAGGGCAGTGTGGATACCAGTCCAATAGGTCATACTGGCTGTAGAATGTCTGTGCCTAATCGGGTACAGAATGTGAGCGAGGCCAAACAGCAAAAATGAAGATGTTTGTTCACCAATGCGAGGAGCCTCGGTAACAAAATGGAGGAACTAGAGCTACTGGTGCAGGAAGTGAAACCAGCTATTCTAGGGAGAACAGAACCATGGTGGAATAGTCGTCATGACTGGACTACGGGTATTGAAGGGCATGTGCTGTTTAGGAAAGACAGAAATAAAGGTAAAGGTGGTGGAGCAGCATTGTATATCGAGGATGAGGTAGAATGTAAAGAAATCAGAAGTGATGGAATGGATAAGACAGAGCCCGTCTGGGCAAAAATCACATTGGGGAAGAAAACTACTAGAGCCTCCCCTGGGATAGTGCTTGGGGTGTGCTGTAGACCGCCGGGATCTAATTGGGATATGGATAGAGCCCCCTTTAATGTTTTTAATGAAGTAAATACTAATGGAAACTGCGTGATCATGGGAGACTTTAACTTCCCAGATATAGACTGGAGGACAAGTGCTAGTAATAATAATAGGGCTCAGATTTTCCTAGATGCGATAGCTGATGGATTCCTTCACCAAGTAGCTGCTGAACCAACAAGAGGGGGATGCCATTTTAGATTTTGCTTTGGTGAGCAGTGAGGACCTCATAGAAGAAATGGTTGTAGGGGACAACCTTGGTTCGAGTGTTCATGAGCTAATTCAGTTCAAACTAAATGGAAGGATAAACAAAAATAGATCTGTGACTAGGGTTTTTGATTTCAAAAGAGCTAACTTTAAAAAATTAAGGAAATGAGTTAGGGAAGTGGATTGGGCTGAAGAGCTTATGGATCTAAAGGTGGAGGTGGCCTGGAATTACCTCAAGTCAAAGTTGCAGAAACTATCAGAAGCCTGCATCCCAAGAAAGGGGAAAAAATTCATAGGCAGGAGTTGTAGACCAAGCTGGATGAGCAAGCACTTTAGGGAGGTGATTAAGAAAAAGCAGAAAGCCTACAAGGAGTGGAAGATGGGAGGGATTAGCAAGGACATCTACCTTATTGAGGTCAGAACATGTAGGGATAAAGTGAGAACGGCCAAAAGCCATGTAGAATTGGACCTTGCAAAGGGAATTAAAACCAATAGTAAAAGGTTCTATAGCCATATAAATAAGAAGAAAACAAAGAAAGAAGAAGTGGGACCACTAAACACTGAGGATGGAGTGGAGGTTAAGGATAATCTAGGCATGGCCCACACTTCTTCATCTGTAATCTTTTGTCATTGTTATACTTGTGTGTGGTTTTTTCCCCCAGTGCAGCAGAGAAATGCAGTGTCTGAGCTGGAGACAAGATGAAACACATATATTGTCCCCAGTGGTTATGAAGGGATTGTTTTTCTTCTTCATTGTTACCACACAAGTGGGCAGAAGTCATACAAGTTGTTACCTCTTAAACTGAGTTACAACAGTTTGGATAAAAAGGGAATAAATGGGCCATTATTGCCTACAGCTATAAAAGAGGACACAGGAGACAGGTCATAGATGGCAAATTAGATGGAATGTGAATTTTTTATGAACTAAAGTGGCTGTTTTCTTCCCTGGCTCTGAGCTGAAGTGCTAGCAGACTGGAGCATAAGTGACATAGAAATTTTCACAGTTTGATTTCTATTACAAATAAGGTTCCTACAAAAGGATAAAATTGCTTCTGGAAAAGTCTTTTATATTTGATTTATTTAAATCAGTGTAATAAGCCTTGTATTACAGAGCATCTTGGACACTGATTAGTAGGAGCAGCTTGCCAGAGTTGTGGTGGTGATATGAAGACAGCTGGAGGGCCCCTGCTTCTCTGGGGAGGGGTTCTGAGCC
The DNA here is from genome assembly GCF_965140285.1 of Lepidochelys kempii. Lineage (NCBI taxonomy): Eukaryota > Metazoa > Chordata > Testudines > Cheloniidae > Lepidochelys > Lepidochelys kempii. Next base: position 71,738,150 of record NC_136390.1, on the reverse strand, counting down.
CCTTTCCCTGCCCCCCTTGTGTGTGATCCAAGGAAAGAGGTGCCTATTTTGCTTCAAGAGAGTCTGGATGCCTCGTTTTAGAGACGAGTTCTGTAGGTGGGGGTCATAGCCGTGCATAGGGGTCCTCTTGCCACGAGGATTGTCAGCGGCAAAGTGGGGTGTGGGTGGTCTGTAGGTGTGTGAAAGTAGAGTGTGAGATGGTGTCCTGTTGTTGTGGGAGAAGGCGTGGTGAAGCTGAGTGGCCATGGTGGTTCTGTGGAGTAGGGTGTATGTTTGTCTGAGTCTCAGGCAGGTGTAGGTAGGTCCTGCTCAGTACAGCTCACTGAAACGCAAGGTTTGCCTTAGCAAAGAGGAGGCATTTGACTCTGTCCTATAGTGGCCAAGTGGCCCATCCCCACAGTGTTCTGCTGCAGCTGCAAAGGAAGGGTGAGAGTATGTGTGCCCGGAGTCTATTGGGACATGGCTCAAAGAGGGTAAAGGTAAGGTCGTGTTGTCCCTCAACTCTTTAGCTCCTGGTTTTCAGACGTCTGGGTTTTGCTGGACTCGACAGTGAGAGAGGCCAAACGCCATGTAGAGTTGGACCTTGCAAAGGGAATTAAAACCAGTAGTAAAAGGTTCTATAGCCATATAAATAAGAAGAAAACAAAGAAAGAAGAAGTGGGACCGCTAAACACTGAGGATGGAGTGGAGGTTAAGGATAATCTAGGCATGGCCCAATATCAAAACAAATACTTTGTCTCAGTCTTTAATGAGGCTAATGAGAAACTTAGGGATAATGGTAGGAGAAGCCCGGGGAGGAAGGCTACACACCAACTTCTACAACAAGGCCAGGGTCCTACAAACAGCCTCCTTCACTACCCAACCTAGCAACTGCAGAAAGCAATTTTAACAAGGCAATGATCATCTCAGGACTGCTTTCTGCCTACTTCACTCTAGACCGTCTTGTGCTCACTGGCTGTTTGCTCCAACCTCTCCCATTTCCTCCTTTTGTCTGTCCATCTAGACAGGCTCCTCCTAACACAATCCTCTAAAAAGGTTTAAACAAATCAAAATGAAAGTACAGGTCACAGAACTCACTTGACATTTGCTGCCATTGCATTGTTCACTCTGAAAGTTATAACCCTTTACCCTAGTCTTTGGCTTGTTAATTTTGAAAGCAAGCTCTTCCAGGCAGGAAATATCACTTATTCTTGTTGTATAGTGCCTATCACAATGGTGATCCATTCTCCATTGGCCCCATGTATACCATATAATGACATTGTATACATATATAAAATATATTTCTGTATTTACTACACAGATTACTAACACTCAGTGTCCAAGATGCTCTGTAATACAAGGCTTATTACACTGATTTAAATAAATCAAATATAAAAGACTCTTCCAGAAGCAATTTTATCCTTTTGTAGGAACCTTATTTGTAATAGAAATCAAACTGTGAAAATTTCTATGTCACTTATGCTCTGGCTCCAGTCTGCTAGCACTTCAGCTCAGAACCAGGGAAGAAAACAGCCACTTTAGTTCATAAAAAATTCACATTCCATCTAATTTGCCATCTATGACCTGTATCCTGTGCCCCCTTTTATAGCTGTAGGCAATAACAGCCCATATATTCCCTTTTTATCCAAATTGTTGTAACTTAGTTTAAGAGGTAACAACTTGTATGACTTCTGCCCACTTGTGTGGTAACAATGAAGAAGAAAAACAATCCCTTCATAACCACTGGGGACAATATATGTGTTTCATCTTGTCTCCAGCTCAGACACTGCATTTCTCTGCTGCACTGGGGGAAAAAACCACACACAAGTATAACAATGACAAAAGATTACAGGTGAAGAAGTGTGGGAAAGTACTTAGCACTTATCTAAGCACTTTTCAAGCACAAAGTGCCTTACAGACATTACTGGAGTGATCTTCACAACAGACCTATGAGGTAAGTCATTACTGTTTTTCCCTCCCCACCCCCATTTCAATTCCAACTCATTTCTACCTCTGGCCTTAGCTCACTTCTGAAGTTCTCAGTGTTCTCAGCAATGGTGACAAGATCCATATTTCCAAGTTGTGGCTAAAGGGCATGGTCGAATACATGGTTGAATAGCTGGGGTTGGCCCTGCTTTAAGCAGGGGATTGGACTAGATGACCTCCTGAGGTCTCTTCCAACCCTAATCTTCTATGATTGCATCATATATATATGGGCTCAATTCAGAGATGCACTTTGCAGTAACTCTCAGGAAATTTGTTTAAAATAGGGAAACACACTAATGGTCAAAGCAAAGTTTAGGCCACGTGGAGCCATAATGGAGTGGAAGATGGTGAGTGGCCTGCTGAGACCAACCGGTATATCTCTTGATGTCCTAGGTGAAAGGCAGTCACTCACTGCTCTGAGCATAGATTCCCCCTCAGCTCTACTCTCCAGTTTCTGTGCAGCAAACAGTAGAGCATTTACAATCATTAAATGATGCTCTCAGGCAGGTCTATGTATTGTAATTGCCATGCATATATCAACAACCAGCCAAATAATTAAGTATCATTCTTTAACATCATGCCTAATGGAGATCAAGCAAATATTTCTAGCAATGTTTCTGCATCTGGCATCACACCCACCAGCAATGCTAAGCAAAAATTATATACGGCATTAAGCAATTGTGCTCTAAGTAGTGCATAGGTATTACAAGAAACACACATCTGAGAATATTCCAATGGCTTGTACAATGGTACTAACACCTCCTTATCTCTACTTGAAATACCTCGCCTCATGCATCCCAAGACTGCATTAGCTTTTTTCATGGCCACATCACATTGGCAGCTCATAGTCATCCTGTGATCAACTAACACTCCAAGGTCCTTCTCCTCCTCTGTTACTTCCAAGTGATGCATCCCCAGCTTACAACAAAAATTCTTGTTATGAATCCCTAAATGCATGGCCTTGCACTTTTCATTATTAAATTTCATCCTATTACTATTACTCCAGTTTACAAGGTCATCCAGACCTTCCTGTACTATATCCCGGTCCTTCTCTGTATTGGCAATACCTCCCAGCTTTGTGTCATCCGCAAACTTTATTAGCACATTCCCACTTTTTGTGCTAAGATCAGTAATAAAAAGATTAAATAAGATTGGTCCCAAAACCAATCCCTGAGGAATTCCACTAGTAACCTCCTTCCAGCCTGACAGTCCTCTTTTCAGTATGACCCGTTGCAGTCTCCCCTTTAACCAGTTCCTTATCCACCTTTCAATTTTCATATTGATCTCCATCTTTTCCAATTTAACTAATAATTCCCCATGTGGCACCATATCAGACACCTTACTAAAATCTAGGTAAATTAGATCCACTGCACTTCCTTTGTCTAAAAAAATCTGTTACTTTCTCAAAGAAGGAGATCAGGTTGGTTTGGCACGATCTACCTTTTGTAAAACCATGTTGAATTTTGTCCCATTTACCATTGACCTCAATGTCCTTAACTACTTTCTCCTTCAAATTTTTTTCCAAGACCTTGCAAACTACAGATGTCAAACTAACAGGCCTGTACTTACCAGGATCACTTTTTTTTCCATTTCTTAAAACTAGGAACTATGTTAACAATTCTCCAGTCATATGGTACAACCCCAGAGTTTACAGATTCATCAAAATTTTTTGCTAATGGGCTTGCAATTTCATGTGCAATTTCATTTCCTTTAATATGCTTGGATGAAGACTATCTAGCCCCCCTGATTTAGTCCCATTTACCTGTTCAAGTTTGACTTCTACCTTGGATGTGGCAATATCTACCCCAATATCCTCCTTCCCATTTGTCGTCCTACCATTATCCCTAAGTTTCTCATTAGCCTCATTAAAGACTGAGACAAAGTATTTGTTTCGATATTGGGCCATGCCTAGATTATCCTTAACCTCCACTCCATCCTTAGTGTTTAGCGGTCCCACTTCTTCTTTCTTTGTTTTCTTCTTATTTATATGGCTATAGAACCTTTTACTATTGGTTTTAATTCCCTTTGCAAGGTCCAATTCTACATGGCTTTTGGCCGTTCTCACTTTATCCCTACATGTTCTGACCTCAATAAGGTAGATGTCCTTGCTAATCCCTCCCATCTTCCACTCCTTGTAGGCTTTCTGCTTTTTCTTAATCACCTCCCTAAAGTGCTTGCTCATCCAGCTTGGTCTACAACTCCTGCCTATGAATTTTTTCCCCTTTCTTGGGATGCAGGCTTCTGATAGTTTCTGCAACTTTGACTTGAGGTAATTCCAGGCCACCTCCACCTTTAGATCCATAAGTTCTTCAGCCCAATCCACTTCCCTAACTCATTTCCTTAATTTTTTAAAGTTAGCTCTTTTGAAATCAAAAACCCTAGTCATAGATCTATTTTTGTTTATCCTTCCATTTAGTTTGAACTGAATTAGCTCATGATCACTCGAATCAAGGTTGTCCCCTACAACCATTTCTTCTATGAGGTCCTCACTGCTCACCAAAGCAAAATCTAAAATGGCATCCCCTCTTGTTGGTTCAGCAACTACTTGGTGAAGGAATCCATCAGCTATCGCATCTAGGAAAATCTGAGCCCTATTATTATTACTAGCACTTGTCCTCCAGTCTATATCTGGGAAGTTAAAGTCTCCCATGATCACGCAGTTTCCATTAGTATTTACTTCATTAAAAACATTAAAGAGGGCTCTATCCATATCCAAATTAGATCCCGGCGGTCTATAGCCCACCCCAAGCACTATCCCAGGGGAGGCTCTAGTAGTTTTCTTCCCCAATGTGATTTTTGCCCAGACGGGCTCTGTCTTATCCATTCCATCGCTTCTTATTTCTTTACATTCTACCTCATCCTTGATATACAATGCTGCTCCACCACCTTTACCTTTATTTCTGTCTTTCCTAAACAGCACATGCCCTTCAATACCCGTAGTCCAGTCATGACGACTATTCCACCATGTTTCTGTTCTCCCTAGAATAGCTGGTTTCACTTCCTGCACCAGTAGCTCTAGTTCCTCCATTTTGTTACCGAGGCTCCTCGCGTTGGTGAACAAACATCTTCATTTTTGCTGTTTGGCCTCGCTCACATTCTGTACCCGATTAGGCACGGACATTCTACAGCCAGTATGACCTATTGGACTGTATCCACACTGCCCTTCCTCCTTATGTCCATTCTCCTACCCACGGCTGTATCCTCTCTTACTTCGTTTTCTTCCCTCTCAATGCTAAAATCCGGCCTGGAGATTACCTGGACATCTCCCAACCATCTCCCCAAATTCCTAGTTTTAAGCTCTCTTGATCAGTTGTGCCATCCTCCATCCTAGAAATCTATTTCCCTCCTTACTCAGGTGAAGTCCATCCCGAGAGAACTGTCTTCTGTCCATGAATGCCTCTCAGTGGCCACATATCCCAAAGCCCTCCTTATAGCACCAGTGCCTGAGCCATCTGTTGAGCATCATAATCTTGTCACACCTTTGTTGCCCTTCTCTAGAAACAGGCAGAATCCCACTGAAGATCACCTGAGCCTCGATTTCCTTAAGCGTATTCCCCAGCCTGGCACAGTCTCCCTTGATACAATCTAGCGAGAATCTAGCCATATCATTTGTTCCCACATGAAGAACAATCCGTGGATTCTTTCCTGCTCCCATTAGGGTCCTCTTCAGCCTCAGGTCCACTTCTCGTATTTTAGCACCCGGCAGACAGCACGCCCTTCTGTTCTCTGCATCAGTTCTTGTTACAGGCCTGTCTATTCTTCTCAGTAAGAAGTCCCCAACCACATAGGCCTGCCTTTTCCTGGCGATGGTACAATTCTCCAGTCTATCCCCTGTTCCCTCTGGCTGCAAGTCCTCTCGATTCCTATTGTTCTATTGTCCCTTGCAACCCCCTGCAAGCCATCAGTGGCCTTGTTCCTTATTTACCCTGTGGTATGACAGATCAGAATCATACTCAAAGGCCCAAGTTGAGCTAACCATAAACTAATCCAAAATCAATCCTTCGTCAGACTTATTGGCCCAATTAATGATATGGAATCTGGTTACTGCAACAGTCATTTTATTTTCATAGGTATTAACTCCTATACAACATGCTGTAGACACCCTGACAGTGTGATCTTCACATAGGAATATATAATCCAACATTGGTCTTCTTAACTTGCTGGCCTAGCTTAAAAACTGTCCACTAAGCAAAATGTACCACATCCAACTGCACTGAACTACCCCACAGACCACCTCAGAAACCCTACTAGATATCTAGTTTTTGCAATGCACCCTGAAGGTCAACAAATTAGGATTATTCTGGACAAAAAGGTAGAAGAGAGAAGGTCAGAGAGACAACTGGTCCTTCTGCAGCCTTGTCTCTGCCTACACTGGAGCTGGAAGTATGATTTTCAGCTCAGACAGACACATACATGCTAGTTTTGACCAAAGTAGCATGCCAAGAATAGCAGCATAGCCATGGCTGCATGGGCAGCAGGATGGGCTAAGCACCCTGAGTACATATGTTGGGGCTTCAGAAGAGATTCTATCTGGGGTGGCTAATCTGTCCTGCTGCCCATTTTGCTGTGATGACATTCCTATTTTTAGCGCACTGGCTCGATCAAAGCTAGCACCTGTGGGTCTATCCAAGCTGGCAATGACACCTCCAGCTCCAGTGTAGAGGTACCCTTGGAGCGCATGTAAGTTAGGGGGCAAGGAGATCCCAGCTCAAGAGTCTCCATCGACTACAATTGAAGGAGTATATGGCAAAAGTAGAGAGGCAGCCATCCATATATATCGTCAGGACAAAAACAACCACTGTAATGCCTTCTGGAGACCAAGGGGAGTGCATGTCATGGACTACAGGTTCCATTGCATCCAGCAAGACAATTGCTGTTGCATTCTGCACCAACTTCAGTGGTTCAAAATAAATGTAGGCTGGAGTTTAATGCAGAGCACATTGAAATATCTAACCTGAGGGTACAAAGGTATGGATAAGACAATTAAAGCCCGCATCCACACCAGATGGCTCATCAGCCCAGGAAAATGAGACAACAGCCTTAACCAAGAATTCCAAAATGCTACAAAATACATTTTGTATATTCTTTTTTATTTAATTGATAAATACATACAGATGTACGAACAAATTATGATTTGATTTGAAAAAAGAAAAAGAGTACTTGTGGCACCTTAGAGACTAACAAATTTATTTGAGCATAAGCTTTCGTGAGCTACTGCTCACTTCATCGGACATCTGAACGCATCCGATGAAGTGAGCTGTAGCTCATGAAAGCTTATGCTCAAATAAATTGGTTAGTCTCTAAGGTGCCACAAGTACTCCTTTTCTTTTTGTGAATACAGACTAACATGGCTGCTACTCTGAAACAACAACATAGTGCTGTGAGATGATCAAATCTTGGAATTGTTAATAGCACCTCAAGAGGATGCCTTGTTACCATGGTAATTTACCACACCACTTTACGGGAGCCTTGCTGTGGTTATCACTGCTTGGTGAGGCCACAACAGTATTGTAGCCGTTAAGCCCAGGCTACAGGAAGTTTTCAGATGGTAGAGATTGGGCCTGCACCCTGCACCTCTCCAGTCATGAGTTTTCAAAGATAATGGCCAATGGCTCTGCAATCACAGCCGCCAACTCCTTTAGCATTCTCGGATGCAACGCATCCGGCCCCATGGACTTGTGCACGTCCAGCTTTTCTAAAAAGTCCCTAACCACTTCTTTCTCCACAGAGGGCTGGCCACCTACCCCCCATGCTGTGTTGCCCAGCGCAGCAGTCTGGGAGCTGACCTTGTTCGTGAAGACAGAGGCAAAAAAAGCATTGAGTACATTAGCTTTTTCCACATCCTCTGTCACTAGGTTGCCTCCCTCATTCAGTAAGGGGCCCACACTTTCCTTGGCTTTCTTCTTGTTGCCAACATACCTGAAGAAACCCTTCTTGTTACTCTTAACATCTCTTGCTAGCTGCAGCTCCAGGTGCGATTTGGCCCTCCTGATTTCATTCCTACATGCCCGAGCAACTTTTTTATACTCTTCCCTGGTCATTTGTCCAATCTTCCACTTCTTGTAAGCTTCTTTTTTATGTTTAAGATCCGCAAGGATTTCACTGTTAAGCCAAGCTGGTTGCCTGCCATATTTACTATTCTTTTGACACATCGGGATGGTTTGTCCCTGTAACCTCAATAGGGATTCTTTGAAATACAGCCAGCTCTCCTGGACTCCTTTCCCCCTCATGTTATTCCCCCAGGGGATCCTACCCATCAGTTCCCTGAGGGAGTCGAAGTCTGCTTTCCTGAAGTCCAGGGTCCATATTCTGCTGCTTATCTTTCCTCCCCGTGTCAGGATCCTGAACTCGACCAACTCATGGTCACTGCCCCCCAGATTCCCATCCACTTTTGCTTCCCCTACTAATTCTTCCCGGTTTGTGAGCAGCAGGTCAAGAAAAGCTCTCCCCCTAGTTGGCTCCTCCAGCACTTGCGCCAGGAAATTGTCCCCTACATTTTCCAAAAACTTCCTGGATTGTCTGTGCACCACTGTAGTGCTCTCCCAGCAGACATCAGGATGATTAAAGTCACCCATGAGAACCAGGGCGTGCGATCTAGTAGCTTCTGCGAGTTGCCGGAAGAAAGCCTCATCCATCTCATCCCCCTGGTCCGGTGGCCTATAGCAGACTCCCACCACTACATCACTCTTGTTGCTCACACTTCTAAACTTAATCCGGAGACACTCAGGTTTTACTGCAGTTTCATACCGGAGCTCTGAGCAGTCATACTGCTCCCTTACATACAGTGCTACTCCCCCACCTTTTCTGCCCTGCCTGTCCTTCTTGAACAGTTTATAACCATCCATGACAGTACTCTAGTCATGTGAGTTATCCCACCAAGTCTCTGTTATTCCAATCACGTCATAATTCCTTGCTTTCACCAGGACCTCCAGTTCTCCCTGCTTGTTTCCAAGGCTTTGTGCATTTGTATATAGGCACTTGAGATAACCTGCTGACCCAACCAACCTTTATAACCTTTACCCAAAAGGAACTGTCCCAAAGTCTTATTCAGAGTCTTTCTGGTCACTGTTTTACTATGACCTTATAAAGGCTGCTGTGGCAAAACCATACCCCAGGTGACCAAGAGCAGACAAGTTTCCTCAGAGAGGATGTTATTACCTTAAGGTAGAGATTGTAGTCAGCTGAGTTCCTTAATGTATCCTTGGAGAAAGCGTCCAAAATTAAAATTGTTTCTTCTAACAGAAAGCCGGCATGGTTTGATGTTCTATGAACCAGTTGAGCTTCCCAATAAAGGTTAGGTGCTGAAAGTAATTAACTGTAAAGAAAAGGAACTGGTGAGATGATTATATTCATGGACTACAGTTGACTTCTCTCTGTTCAGTAGCAATGCTCTGCATTGGAAAGATGGCTAAGAGAAACATGATCATTCCCCTCTATTCGACATTGGTGAGGCCTCATCTGGAGTACTGTGTCCAGTTTTGGGCCCCACACTACAAGAAGGATGTGGAAAAATTGGAAAACGTCCAGTGGAGGGCAACAAAAATGATTAGGGGGCTGGAGCACATGACTTGTGAGGAGAGGCTGAGGGAACTGGGATTGTTTAGTTTGCAGAAGAGAAGAATGAGGGGGGATTTGATAGCTTCTTTCAACTACCTGAAAGGGGGTTCCAAAGAGGATGGATCTAGACTGTTCTCAGTGGTAGCAGATGACAGAACGAGGAGTCATGGTCTCAAGTTTCAGTGCGGGAGGTTTAGGTTGGATGTTAGGAAAAACATTTTCACTAGGAGGGTGGTGAAGCACTGGAATGGGTTACCTAGGGAGGTTTTCAAGGTCAGGCTTGACAAAGCCCTGGTTGGGATTATTTAGTTGGGGATTGGTCCTGCTTTGAGCAGGGGGTTGGACTAGATGACCTCCTGAGGTCCCTTCCAACCCTGATATTTTATGATTCTATGAAAGTTCTCTCCATAGAAAAAGAGCTTCCCTATAAACATCTCCTACAACAAGGACTGGTTTTACACCATTCACAGCTGGACTACACATACCACACGAAATGAAGACTGGTATTGTGGTTAAGGCATCAGATTGGATTAAATTCCCAGCTCTGCCACAATCTCTCTGATTTTGGGCAAGACACAGTCTCTGTGCCTCAACTCCCATCCCTACATGAGAATATTACTTGCACCAAGAAATTCATTAATGTTTTGAGGGGCTAAGAGAGCAAACAAACACATTTCTCTACCAAAAAGGCATTTTGTTGATATGTTTATGACATTTGAACAACTAATGTGTTTGGTAACTTGCTCTGATTATTATATTATCTCTTTTGGTTTTGGATGACCTGTGCAACCTCTAGCCTCAACCTGGCTTCATATATATATTGTTTGTGACTTGTCGTGATTTTACTAATTTTTAGCCATTTGTCTTTTAAGTTACAGATCAGTACAGTACTCTATCAACTCTACAGTTCATAACACGTTCAAGGTGGTATAGATCAAATGAGAGATGAATATTCAGATAATTACACAGGTCTGTTATCTCAATAAAAAAGTGAAAATCAATAAAGTTAAAATCTACTAAGCAGTCATGTTGTTCTCGTCTCTTAGGTTGTCACACTGGCCCATTTTGCTGGTCTGCTCTTCAAGGCAGATTTCACTGAACACGAAAAAAGCAATTCCATGAAGGGAAATGCATTTTTACAATTAGGAAATTATGACGGCTTGTACAGTGCTTCCAAACTGGACTTCAAAAAGGAAGAGATTGGTCCCTACTGTCCCTTACTTTCTATCTTGCTGTTTGTTTCACAGGTATTTTAAATCCATTTTAACAATGTACAGTCCTAATTGCAAGACTATGAACAGGAATAATGACTCGGAGCTTAGTGGATGAGTGCGTTCTATAATTTGCATGTTAGCCCAGAATGCCCTGTGGTCAAGTTTTGCTGTGAAATATTAATGGGTGACAAGAACAGAATGCTACATGAAGGTGGTTTTGAGGCTTGTTTGTTTTTCAAAAAATAGGGAACAAAAAAATGAAGGAAATAAAATCTACTAAAAATAATCAGTGTAACTTTCTGTGTAGCATATTAAACATTTAGGGCAACATTTGCAGAAGTGACCAATGCTTCTGTATACCTCAGTCAGACACCTTTTAAGATATCACCACTTTTCAGAAGATGCTGAGTCTCCCTTTGAAATTCAAGCGCCTTTAAGGTGTCTCAAGTTGAGGCCCAAAATCACTAGTCACCTCTTAAAATCTTGGCTTTAAGGCTTGATCCAGCTTCCGTGGCTTCACTAGTGTGAGATCATAACCTTAGGTTTGCTCCGACTGCAATGGAATTACTCCTGATTTATACTGGTGTGAGAGAGATCAGAATCCAATTGCTAAAACAATCAAATTGATGCTCAGCAGAAACAAGAAGCCCTTCCCATTTAAGTTGCACAGTAACAGAGAGAACTCCCTACAGGCTTAGCAGTGTATGCTTTTTATCAAAGAACATGACTAAATCAGACAACGGATGTTACACACTTACCCTAACTCATCTCACCTATGCTACATTAATTCCACTGACGTTAAGTGAGAGTCAGGCTGGTATATATGGTGCAAACATCAGAAACTAGCCTCAAATTAATACTTTTAAAGCAGAATTTACAATAAGGACCTTACTACAACAGCCAGTGTCTGGTAAGTAGCTAACATAACCTCTTCACTATAACATCATTCTGATATAGTATATTAATCTAAACCCTTTATCAGTGACACATGGTACAGAACATTGTCTTCCATATAGAATTAATGTCTGTATTTTATTGAGGGTTTTTAGCATGATGAGCTCAAATTGAAACAGGATAGCATAAAACACAAAGAACAAAAATTATTTTTTAGAAACAAGAAAAAGTGTTTTCTAATGGGCTTCCACAGATGAAAATTCATTTAATAAAAAGGAAACAGCTATGCAGCAGTACTTGTATCTGCTTTAGCTAAGAGCAATATTACTATGAGGCAGCATCATTAATATCAGACTCCTGATCAACTGCACAATTTCTCCTTAACTGTTTGAGGCAGATTATTACCTGTATTACTTCTTTTTTCTTCAGTTGTCTTCTCCGTTCTTTCAAGAGGAAAATGGAAAGCATACCCTCTGTCATCATCCCAACACAACACCACTGGAGGAATTTAATGGTTGGGGGGAGAGATAGCTCAGTGGTTTGAGCATTGGCCTGCTAAACCCAGGGTTGTAAATTCAATCCTTGAGGGGGCCATTTAGGGATCTGGGGCAAAAATTAGGGATTGGTCCTGCTTTGAGCAGGGAGTTGGATTAGATGACCTCCTGAGGTCCCTTCCAACCCTGTGATATTCTATGAAAGCCATGTTTGTCTAATCCATGTTAGTGCATTCCCTTTCCCTATGAAAATAATCAGAATCTCTTTCACTGAACCAAGGAGCCCTAGTCACAGACTAGGACCCTATTGTGCTACACTGAAGTCAGTGATGGGGAGGGTGTATCCAAAGCCAATTGAAATAAATGGAGACAGTCCTATATAAATATTCCTTTGCATTCAATCCTCTGTTTAGAGAGAAGGGAATGACAGCATGTTTCCTCAGTCTGCATTGATCATCATTAGTAGTAGGAACATGCAGACTGGCTTTGTTCTTTTATACAAATTGCTTCTCAGCATTCGGTTTCTCTGAATCAACCGAACAAAAACAGGAGACTCTTGTGCCTTGTCTTACATGCTGTAATCACTCCTGGTACTCTCCTCATGGAGTGCCAGACATACAAGACCAGCATTCCAGCATCATGTGCTGTGGTAGCTTCACTCAACTCATGAGGTCACCAGCAGAAACAGAACCAAAAGAAAGAGGGCTGTTCCCCAGCCAATAGCAACTCTGTCTCAAATCACAGCTGGGTATAACCCGTATAAGTCTCTTGACAAGGGCATGAGGGTGGGAGAGGTGACTTACCTGTCTTTCCATGTCTGTCCAAAGTGTTTCCACTATTCACAGTCCTGATCAGAATTCATTCTAACTTTCAGACCTGGGAATGGTCAGAGTTTTGGTTTATTTCAGTCATTACTGTCTTCTGTATTCTGTTGTCGTTTCTGATGTCTAATTAGTGGCTCCCTTCCAGATACACACTCTCTGTCACAGATGCTAAACAGCTTTAGACTATTCCAAAGCAGGAAATTAGGGAAGGAGACAACAGCTCATGGGGGGAGGGATAGCTCAGTGGTTTGAGCATTGGCCTGCTAAACCCAGGGTTGTGAGTTCAATCCTTGGGGGGGCCATTTAGGGATTTGGGGCAAAAATTGGGCATTGGTCCTGCTTTGAGCAGGGGGTTGGACTAGATGACCTCCTGAGGTCATAGAATCATAGAATATCAGAGTTGGAAGGGACCACAGGAGGTCATCTAGTCCAACCCCCTGCTCAAAGCAGGACCAATCCCCAATTAAATCATTAGGTCCCTTCTATGCTGTTGGCACTGCCCTCAAGAACAGCACCCACTCAACACATTAGTGAGAAAGAGACACAGTATGTTAAAAAGGGAATACCAGAGAACAGTTGAACAATGAATTCTAATATATATTGTGCATCTTGAGTCCTTTGCATCATGCCTGGTTAGGTGCATTTAATACTGGGCCAATATTAATACATGGAGATGCAAAATCTTAACTAGCAGAAATTAGCAGTGCAGAGAAGAAGCAAAGACCAGCATCTGAAGCAAAGCACTAGGTGTCAGGAACCATTGTTCTAATCTGGACTCTGCCACTGGCTCCTTGGATCATGAGTCAAGTGCCTTCCTGTGCCTCTTTTCCCATGTGTAAACTAGCAGTAGTAATCCTTCCCTCTCTTTCACAGGGCGGTTGTGAAAAGTTAATGACTGCAGAGTGCTTTGGAATCTCAGATGGAAGGCGAAACTGGAAGTGCAAAGTATTAACCCTTGCTGTGCCTTGAATCTATAGTGCAAGTCCTGGAAACTGGCAATTATTGGCAGTAGTCACAGAAGCGCTGTGCCCTATTGCTGCATTGCTGTAACAGAAAATAAATAGTTATGAGGGGTGGATTCTCCTTTCAGGGTGTGAGCCTCAGTACCCATGGGAAGTGGCAAAGAAAGTGTTCAGCAACAGCCTGCATTCAAATAGGTCCTGACTCGCACTCCAATTCTGCCTATCGGCTCCTCTCTCATTGCAGTGCCTGACACATCCAAGAAGCCCAAGCTGTTGCAGTCATTTCCAATCCCTTATTTTTAAGGACTCTTGCATCAATAATCAAAACTGGCATTTTGCGTAAGTGCTCACTACCAGCTCTCCTGGAACTCTAGCACTCCATCATAGTTCTGATATCCAACAACTAAAAGTGAAGAGCAGCTAAGTTTTATTTTAACCATTTGCTCTCCAGTATGTACCAAACTAATTTAATATTACACACATACACACACAAAGACGCACACACACGAAAACCTTGCTATGTTAAGACAACATTATGGTTGCAATATCAAGTGATCAAAAGTTTGGAAATGACAAAACAGTCAATCTCCCAAGAGCTACAAAAAACAAAAACAAAAACCAAAAACACACACATGGCTAGTCAGTGTATTTCTCTCTAACCTCATTCTCAAATGGCAAAAACGCATTCTGATGGAAACTTTCCAAAAAAATTCAACTTGAGGCAGACACCTGGCACGGCGTTTCACCCTGCATGGGTGAAGTTTGGCAAAGTCATACGCAACTGAAAACACAATCTTGTAATAAGACGTGTCAGGCAACCTGAACAGGCCTGACCATCTGTAATGTAACAACTGAGAGGGAGGAAGGAAGAGAAACATTCAAAAGGCATAAAATCCACCAAACAGGGAGATCTGGTGGTAAGGATCAATATGGTATTTCAGTCAATATCTACAGAAATCCACTGCTGAAAACAAAAACAATGAATATACTTCTGAATATATACTATATACTACTGAATATATATCATCCGCAAATTTGAGGATGATACTAAACTGGGAGGAGTGGTAGATACGCTGGAGGGCAGGGATAGGATACAGAGGGACCTAGACAAATTGGAGGATTGGGCCAAAAGAAATCTGATGAGGTTCAATAAGGATAAGTGCAGGGTCCTCCACTTAGGATGGAAGAACCCAATGCACAGCTGCAGACTAGGGACCGAATGGCTAGGCAGCAGTTCTGCGGAAAAGGACCTAGGGGTGACAGTGGACGAGAAGCTGGATATGAGTCAGCAGTGTGCCCTTGTTGCCAAGAAGGCCAATGACATTTTGGGATGTATAAGTAGGGGCACAGCGAGCAGATCAAGGGACATGATCGTCCCCCTCTATTTGACATTGGTGAGGCCTCATAGAATCATAGAATCATAGAATATCAGGGTTGGAAGGGACCCCAGAAGGTCATCTAGTCCAACCCCCTGCTCAAAGCAGGACCAATTCCCAGTTAAATCATCCCAGCCAGGGCTTTGTCAAGCCTGACCTTAAAAACCTCTAAGGAAGGAGATTCTACCACCTCCCTAGGTAACGCATTCCAGTGTTTCACCACCCTCTTAGTGAAAAAGTTTTTCCTAATATCCAATCTAAACCTCCCCCACTGCAACTTGAGACCATTACTCCTCGTTCTGTCATCTGCTACCATTGAGAACAGTCTAGAGCCATCCTCTTTGGAACCCCCTTTCAGGTAGTTGAAAGCAGCTATCAAATCCCCCCTCATTCTTCTCTTCTGCAGGCTAAACAATCCCAGCTCCCTCAGCCTCTCCTCATAACTCATGTGTTCCAGTCCCCTAATCATTTTTGTTGCCCTTCGCTGGACTCTCTCCAATTTATCCACATACTCATCTGGAGTACTGTGTCCAGTTTTGGGCCCCACACTACAAGAAGGATGTGGATAAATTGGAGAGAGTCCAGCGAAGGGCAACAAAAATGATAAGGGGTCTGGAACACATGACTTATGAGGAGCGGCTGAGGGAACTGGGATTGTTTAGTCTACAGAAGAGAAGAATGAGGGGGGATTTGATAGCTGCTTTCAACTACCTGAGAGGTGGTTCCAAAGAGGATGATTCTAGACTATTCTCAGTGGTAGAAGAGGACAGGACAAGGAGTAATGGTCTCA
Source organism: Lepidochelys kempii (assembly GCF_965140285.1). NCBI lineage: Eukaryota > Metazoa > Chordata > Testudines > Cheloniidae > Lepidochelys > Lepidochelys kempii. The sequence goes on along the minus strand of NC_136390.1, from coordinate 71,722,074 downwards.
AGTTGCAGTGGGGGAGGTTTAGGTTGGATATTAGGAAAAACTTTTTCACTAGGAGGGTGGTGAAACACTGGACTGCGTTACCTAGGGAGGTGGTAGAATCTCCTTCCTTAGAAGTTTTTAAGGTCAGGCTTGACAAAGCCCTGGCTGGGATGATTTAATTGGGGATGGGTCCTGCTTCGAGCAGGGGGTTGGACTAGATGACCTCCTGAGGTCCCTTCCAACCCTGATATTCTATGATTCTATGATTCTTTTTAAAAAATCCTACAAGGAAAAGACACTTATGAAAAATATATGAGGAAGCTTCCAGTAATTATAAATTAGCAGAGCTGTTTCTTTCATTGGGCATTAATTTATATTAATTATTAATCCAGCGCTGCTGTCAAAGCCTTTGTGCCCCAAAACACTAAGCTACACTTCAGTATGTTCTTTAAAGGGGCAGTTTACAGTTTTTACTTTATGAAAGTAGATGATTGACATACATTGAAAGGTAAGTGGTCTAAAGTAAAATATGCACTTGATCACTCTGATCCACTCAATTAAATGCTTTGCTTTTGAAAAGATCATTAAGGAGTTTGGCTGGGGGATTTGTGAGTGAGGGACTTTGGTAGACATTAAAGTAAGGAGTGATAGCAAGCTCCATCTCACTACAAGCTTAAAATCAGCCACTGTGATAATGGGCATTCGCTACAGATGATGGCGCAGTCGTGGTTAAAACAGTTCAACCATTTTGAAAGGTACTACCATCTTTGAGAGATTCCCTGTGCTTCAAATGGGGAATGCAGACAGCAGTGGCAATCTTTTTGAAAAATGGAAGGAACTTTTTAATGTGCAGTCATTATAGTACATTAGGCCAGACAGAAGCTTTTCCAACACCCCTCACACCTGACCAGAAACACCTCCAATACACCAGCTCTTGACCTATACTGATCAGATTACCTGCTGCAGTAACACCTTGCGGTAAATTATGCAGAGGTCTTCTGAGAAGGAGAAATGTCTGCTAGTGTTCAGTGCAAAGCCAAACTAATTTTATAACATAATGTTTTATACTCTTTCCATTGAAGATGCGGGGTCAAATCTTGATTCGTTCCTTTTCACCAAGATGCTGTACGCACAAGCTGGGAGAAGATGCATCACCAAGATTTCAGGACCAAAAATATTTTCCTCTCAGTGCACCAAGCAGGCTCACACATTGACTAGTGATGACAAACACTATAGACATATAGACATGGGTGGGCTCAGTTTCATTACAGAGAATTTTCTACTGGATAGGACACTGGAGCCCCTGACTTAAGAGAGCTGCGTTCTGTTCCCAGGTCCACCACTAGTCTGCTGTGGCATCTTGAGCAAGCCGTCCATCTCTCTATGCCTCTCTCCCACCCTTGGTCTTAAGTTTAGAAGGTAAATTCTTCAGGAAAGAAACAGTTTCAACATGTGAGTGCACACGGCCTAGCTCAATAAGGCCTTTCGATGATACAATAAAACAAATAGTACAACAGGGAACTAAAAAGGGCCCTCTTCCTTTAAAGAAAAACAAGAATTTTTCCACCCAAAGTCCGAGATGGTGTTCCCTATAAGCTGTGCGGTTGGGCGGCCACCCAGGAGAGATTCAAGTTGATTAGCCCAGTTGATTAGCAGAGCCAGGAACATCCAGCAGTGTGTGTTCAGCTGCTCCTCCCCCGGCTGCTTTGCAGCCATGTTGCTCTGTCCTGCAGCTGCTCCCGGGACTCTCCTGCTGGCTGTGCAGAGTTGGGAGGGGGCCTGATGTCATGGTGTCCACCTTCCCCTGCCCTTGTACCCCATCTCTGCAGAGCAGGGGAGAGGGGACAGCCTGGCTCAGGAGGACTGGGAGCTGTTGCAGTCTGAGGTCTGAATGGTGAGTGAGTGCCTTTCTTAACGAGACAGCGCATGGTTTCTGAGACTTCCCCAGCAGCCAGCTCACACAGTCTGTCTGTCCCTCTCCCCTGCCCACGTACCCCATCTCCACAGAGAAGGGGAGGGGAGACAGGGCTAAGGACAGATTTCAGTGAGCGCCTTAAAGAGACAGGGCACGGTGTCTCAGAAACTTTCCCAGCAGCCAGCACACACACTGTCTGTGCCACACACACATACACAGTCTCTGGGTCACACACAGACTGTCTCTTTCACACTCACCTACCAACACATATTTGTATTATTGTTGTTGTTACTTCTTGGTACTTCCTGCAATGCACATGTATTCTCTGTAATTTTATTCTTTCAACGTGTGTTATTTTAGTGTTTTGACTGGTCTGTGCATTTCATAATTTTTATTTCTCTTACACTGAAATTTAATTCTTTGAGTAGTGAGTTCTAAAATGCCTAACTTGTCCTGGCTGGAGTAATTATCCCTATGGTAACTTTTAAAAAATATATATCATATCTAGGTTTTTTGTTTCCACTGGCAGCGCATATCCGCACATACCTTGGTGCACGTAAAAAAATGTATCCCGCACATGGATGGAAAAAATTAGAGGGAACATTGACTCTCTCTGCCAACTTCCCAAAGGAAACAGAAATGCAAATCTCCAGGATGCTCCCCATTCTCCACCCCCTGAAGTTTCTCTGGAGTTTGTCCTCCACCCCAGCTGTACATACATCATTTCCCCGCCAGCAGGAGCTCACATAGAGAGTGAGCGGGTGGTAGAAGTGGTCCTTCTCTCCTTAGCAGTCTCCTCCCCTGCCAGAGTGCCTCTGCAGCAATGAAGGCAGCTGTGGCCCTCCCCAGGGAAAAGGAAGGAAACTGTTTCCCTGCCAGGTCAGACCAGGCCAGGCTGTATACACTATCCCACCCCACCATTTTTACACTGCTATAAAAATAGCAAGAGATTAAAATTTGGCCCATTATATTTTACACAATTTTTTTTAGAAGATTCTGTAGAAAATGTGCATTACCTAATTGCTAGGGACCCCCATCAGAGCCTCTTTTGCAGACTCAATACAGTATACATGTCTCCACGGTGACATTTTCCAAGGAAAAGACTGGCAAGGAGAATTTTCACGGAGCTAAGGTGCTTAGTCAATCTTGTCAAGAGCAATGAGCGGGGGTCCCCTGCTGTGCTCACGTTTTGGATGAGAGCCCAGGCTTCCAACTGCTTCCATTTTCAAAACTTTTCCCCCCATTTTGGGAGCAAAACACATTTTTCATAAACAAAATTATCCAAGTGGAAGCCTGCGACCAGCACTAATTATTGTGTATTTCAGGACTCTCTTGCTAGAGTCCAGGGTCTGACCCTTGCAATACAGATGTGGCACATGTGAGAACAGGGCAAAGAATGATCCTTAATTCCTAGCTACCAGAGATGGGCCTGGTCTACAGAAAGTTACACCTGTATCATATGAGAGGAGGCAGATTGCAGACTCCACAGATTACTTTATCTACCCTACTGCACCTACCTCTTCTCCCCAATTTCCCTTTCTACTCTTGAAGCAGCATACTTCTGCTGCTGCTTCTGTGCCAACAAAATAACCAGCCTATCATGGCACTCAGTTAAGCACACTGCAATCCTGCTCTGGCACAGGGGGGAATACTCTTTGCAGAAGTAATACAGAGATGTGGGCAATCTCTGGGGCTAGAGTATAGTTGCTCAGTCCTGAGACATTTGATGGCAGTTAGTTAGCTCACTTCCACCGAGACATAAACTTGACCTTAAAAAAATCGGGTGGATTTTGTTCTGGTGAAGGCATCAGCCTATTTGACAACCCTGGTGAAAAAACTGTGTGCGTCTGTACAGAGCAGCTCCACAGCAAGCTTCCCAAACACACTGCCCTGTTAGCGTGCCCTCATCTGGGGCAGGGACAACTTGCTCTAGGCATAATCAAGGCAGGGAGAGGTTGATGTCTGGGATGCAAATAGGAGCCTTGGGTCATTTGGGATTGTAGGGTCTGGAGCACCCCTCCCTAGCCCCCTTCTCAGATCTCTCCCCCTGCAGCCCCTGCCAACTCCTTTTAAGGCTCAGGCACCATGTGCAGCTATGGCCTCTAGAGGCCACAGGGGAAACTGCAACTCCCGCCTTTAGCAAGGCTGAATAATTCCAACTGAGGGTACATCTACGCAGCAATGAAACACCTGTGGCTGGCCCACGTCAGCTGACTCGGGTTTACTGGGCTTGGAATTTAAGGCTGTAAAATTGCAGTGTAGATGTTCGGGCTTGGGCTACAGCCCGAGCTCTGGGACCTGGCGATGGGGAAGGGCCCCAGAGTCAGGGCCCAAACATCTACCCAGCAATTTTTAGCCCCACAGCCCAAGCCCCGCTAGCCCGAGTCACCTGCAGCCAGGCAGCGGCTCTTTTATTCCAGTGTAGATGTACCTGTAATGCTTGTAAGCTGGCATGACATGGATGCAAGACATGTGACATTCAGCAATTTGTCTTCTCTCCTTTGCCCTTCTTCACCTCCAGCATGGGAACATCAGCCTTGTGCTGCTTCGACAGAGCTTTGTCATGTGGCTCAGCAGAGGAAATGGAAAATTACTTGAAGAAATAGTGCATTCCATTTGGCACTGCACATGCTCATGTGGTTGGGCCTGTTGGTGCTACGTAGTAGCAGCAGAAGCCGTAGAGCTGCCCTGAAGGATGGTCTCACAGAGCAGTGTATAGAGTGGGGAATCCACAATCCAATACTGAATTTATATCTTTAAATGTACGGTAGAACCTTGTTAATTTGCACTAAATGACTGGGACGCCTAAGGCAGATGATCATATCGTGTATTAGAGTGTAAGTAAAGACGCATATGGCAAAAACCCTTGTTTTTCTTTGTAAAGGCAAAGCACACACCATGACTGCTTGGCTAGTTTGCCTGTGTAACAAGTAGGAATGACTCAACTTTTGTTAGGAACATTTTAGAAGGAAACAAAAATGTTCAGATATTTTCTTTTTTGTTGTTTGTCTCTTGTTTTCAACAAAACTAAACACTTTCTTTTCAAATTGAAAAAGTTAATTGCCATTTCCAAAACCCAAAAAAAGTCACAGCTTTCAATCTTGGGAGGTATTCCCATTGGAAAGAAAGGCTGAGGAGGGAAAAAAACAACTGAAAAATTCAGTGGTGAAAACAAGACTTTTCTGTTTTCTAGAAGAAAACTTCTTGTTTAGTCAAAAAAACAAACAAAATTCAGTCAAATATTTCTAATGAAACATTTTTTCTTTTGATTTCTTTTGTTGATGACATTGGCCATTTTTGGCCAGCCATAGTAGAAACCAAGGACTGCAAGGCTGTTTTTTTTTTAATGATACATGACAAAAATGTACCAACTCTTGAGATCAAACAGAGGTCAAATTATGCCTTGAAGGTGCTCCAGGAGACACCCACAGGGCAGGAGCAGGGGGGAACACATGGGAAGCATGGTGGCTGCTCAATCCTATGCAGCATGCACTGCATTCCCTCCCACGCCTATGCAGTTCCACTGTCACGAGCAGGCCAGGGAAGCTGTGAGCACTGGTCAGCTGCTAAGTTGCAGTCAGGAGACAAGGAGCAGGACTGGAAGCGAGCCAGGTCAGAATGCCAGGAAGTCAAAATCAGGCACCAAGTTGCAGGCGGCAGGCAAATAGCACAGTTGGGGTCAAGCTATGTCAGGATCGTGTAGGCCCTGCTGCAGCCCTAGGCATAACTAACAGTGTCAACCAAAGGCTGGGAACCAAAGTAGGCCAGGCCTTAGCAAAATAGTAACACACCCGGTATTGACCCTGGACTTCAGGAAAGCAGACTTCGACTCCCTCAGGGAACGGATGGCCAGGATCCCCTGGGGGACTAACTTGAAGGGGAAAGGAGTCCAGGAGAGCTGGCTGTATTTCAAGGAATCCCTGTTGAGGTTACAGGGACAAACCATCCCGATGAGTCAAAAGAATAGTAAATATGGCAGGCGACCAGCTTGGCTTAATGGTGAAATACTAGCGGATCTTAAACATAAAAAAGAAGCTTACAAGAAGTGGAAGGTTGGACATATGACCAGGGAAGAGTATAAAAATATTGCTCAGGCATGTAGGAATGATATCAGGAGGGCCAAATCGCACCTGGAGCTGCAGCTAGCCAGAGATGTCAAGAGTAACAAGAAGGGTTTCTTCAGGTATGTTGGCAACAAGAAGAAAGCCAAGGAATGTGTGGGCCCCTTACTGAATGAGGGAGGCAACCTAGTGACAGAGGATGTGGAAAAAGCTAATGTACTCAATGCTTTTTTTGCCTCTGTTTTCACTAACAAGGTCAGCTCCCAGACTGCTGCGCTGGGCATCACAAAATGGGGAAGAGATGGCCAGCCCTCTGTGGAGATAGAGGTGGTTAGGGACTATTTAGAAAAACTGGACGTGCACAAGTCCATGGGGCCGGACGAGTTGCATCCGAGAGTGCTGAAGGAATTGGCGACTGTGATTGCAGAGCCATTGGCCATTATCTTTGAAAACTCGTGGCGAACGGGGGAAGTCCCGGATGACTGGAAAAAGGCTAATGTAGTGCCAATCTTTAAAAAAGGGAAGAAGGAGGATCCTGGGAACTACAGGCCAGTCAGCCTCACCTCAGTCCCTGGAAAAATCATGGAGCAGGTCCTCAAAGAATCAATCCTGAAGCACTTGCATGAGAGGAAAGTGATCAGGAACAGCCAGCATGGATTCACCAAGGGAAGGTCATGCCTGACTAATCTAATCGCCTTTTATGATGAGATTACTGGTTCTGTGGATGAAGGGAAAGCAGTGGATGTATTGTTTCTTGACTTTAGCAAAGCTTTTGACACGGTCTCCCACAGTATTCTTGTCAGCAAGTTAAGGAAGTATGGGCTGGATGAATGCACTATAAGGTGGGTAGAAAGCTGGCTAGATTGTCGGGCTCAACGGGTAGTGATCAATGGCTCCATGTCTAGTTGGCAGCCGGTATCAAGTGGAGTGCCCAAGGGTCAGTCCTGGGGCCGGTTTTGTTCAATATCTTCATAAATGATCTGGAGGATGGTGTGGATTGCACTCTCAGCAAATTTGCGGATGATACTAAACTCGGAGGAGTGGTAGATACGCTGGAGGGGAGGGATAGGATACAGAAGGACCTAGACAAATTGGAGGATTGGGCCAAAAGAAATCTGATGAGGTTCAATAAGGATAAGTGCAGGGTCCTGCACTTAGGACGGAAGAACCCAATGCACAGCTACAGACTAGGGACCGAATGGCTAGGCAGCAGTTCTGCGGAAAAGGACCTAGGGGTGACAGTGGACGAGAAGCTGGATATGAGTCAGCAGTGTGCCCTTGTTGCCAAGAAGGCCAATGGCATTTGGGGATGTATAAGTAGGGGCATAGCGAGCAGATCGAGGGACGTGATCGTTCCCCTCTATTCGACATTGGTGAGGCCTCATCTGGAGTACTGTGTCCAGTTTTGGGCCCCACACTTCAAGAAGGATGTGGATAAATTGGAGAGAGTCCAGCGAAGGGCAACAAAAATGATTAGGGGTCTGGAACACATGAGTTATGAGGAGAGGCTGAGGGAGCTGGGATTGTTTAGCCTGCAGAAGAGAAGAATGAGGGGGGATTTGATAGCTGCTTTCAACTACCTGAAAGGGGGTTCCAAAGAGGATGGCTCTAGATTGTTCTCAATGGTAGCAGATGACAGAACGAGGAGTAATGGTCTCAAGTTGCAGTGGGGGAGGTTTAGATTGGATATTAGGAAAAACTTTTTCACTAAGAGGGTGGTGAAACACTGGAATGCGTTACCTAGGGAGGTGGTAGAATCTCCTTCCTTAGAGGTTTTTATGGTCAGGCTTGACAAAGCCCTGGCTGGGATGATTTAACTGGGAATTGGTCCTGCTTTGAGCAGGGGGTTGGACTAGATGACCTTCTGGGGTCCCTTCCAACCCTGATATTCTATGATTCTATGATTCTATGATTCTATTGGCTAGCCAAGTAAGCACTTTCCTGACTGGAGAGATGGTACAAGAACACCCAGAGTTCTCAAGTAACTACGTAACCACATTCCCAAGAGACTGTGCAGGAACACACTGACCTCTGGTAAGATAGGGATGGGATGACAGGATAATGGATGAGGATGTTTTGTTTGAACTAGCAGGTGCAAGCATAAAGGTGGTAACTAACAACATCTGGAGTGTAAGACATAACTTATTTGTACCAATAAAGAAAAGGAGAAGTCGTAGGAGGGACATCTTTGTGCCCATCAGAATTGGCAGCAAAAAGGGCCGGGTTCAGTATCTAGGGGTTCCTTTTCAACAATACAACATAAAACTGATTCAAGCCCCCACCCAGTGACCTGGAGCAATTACACACCACCCCCTGGGCACTTCTAGGAGGCAATACTTCCCCTCTTGCAAGCACAGAGTCTGGGTGTAGCAAAAACTTTTAATAAAAGAAGGGAATTAACTCAGCATTAATTTGGGAAAACACTGCAACTAGGATTCATAAACATAAATCATGAGCAAAAGACCCAACCCCAAGTACGTTAGGCAGTGTCCTTTTCCCTTCAAGTTCTTAAGTCCAGCAACCCAAAAATCCTTTTAACGTGCCTGTCCCTTCTCTGCACCTCACTCACAGTTGCTGTCCTTGGTCAGTGGAGCCCCATAGTTCAGAGGTTCATCTGCAGAGTTCACCTCCCACCCTGGTGGAAGGGAGGGGAGGTAAGGAGGCACCTTACATGCCTGGCTGGCCGCGCTTCTCCACTAGCTGCCTGGCTGGCCGCTCGCCGCTGGCCGTCTTCAGGGCCCCCCACACGTAACACAGCTCTCAGTATTATACCCGGCTCATCATGAATTTCCCCTTCAACCAAAACAACCCACAAGACTCTAATTTGGGCTATTTGGGCAAAAAAGGGTTAAGAGTACCCTACTCCTCAAATAACGCCATTGAAATCAATGGGACTACTCACCAAGTAAGAAACTACATGGCATGAGTGAGAGTATCGGAACCTGGCTCTAAGAATAACATTCAATATTAATCTGGTCTTTTTGATATTTTAAGCACCATATGTTTTCCCAAAAAAACTAATGCGTGCCAGGGACACACAAGTCAACGTGAGAAAAAAGGAAACTCAGAATGTGAGGAATTCTGTAATGTAACCACACAGATCTTGAAAGGTTCCGCTCCATGTTGTTTCCCTTGCAGCATGAATAATATTCAGACTTCCATGGATGCTGAAAATGAAGGAATGCAACATCTTGCCATGCTTTCGTTCTTCTGGGCACAGTGAAGCTGATGCATGTCTTGCACATGAAAAACAAGCAAGCTTTATGGACACATTGTCTAAAATGATATGTCTGCCCCTGCTAAAACTGAGGCATGTGTTTACTTTAGATTCCATTTGCAGGAGACAAGTCACACTGGGGATAGAAATGTAAAGGGGGGGGTGAAAGAGTTGGTTAGAATTACTCTTTAACCAGTCATCTAACACATTAGAATGAACCATGGGTGAAGAAATACACTTGATCTTTGTGTAAACAGCACGAGCTGTTTGAAACAAACTTCTCCTCCTCCAAAGTAACTTTTCATGTTAAAACCTCAAACAAGTCTGCAGGTTTCAATAGTGTAGTTAGGAGCAGGTTAAAATATTACAGGATATATTTCTATGGTGCATTTTTAAGTGCATTTTTCCCAGAACGATATTGTGGAAACTGCTTTCTTCTTTGATTCCTAGAAAGCACTAAACAGAATTTAAAGGAAAACTATTCCTAAACCCAGCACAGGAGTGTAGGTTACTGTTTGTGAAAGAAGAAGGGTAAATGTATTACATCAGAGTGTGGAGCACCTTCCTTTCTAGCTGTAGGTCTCTAAGATGCCAGTGTTCAACAAAAGAGACGTCAGAAGCTCTCCCTGAAATACCGAGACATCATACTTTAGCAATGAAATAAGCGGGGCCAAATTCAGCTCCAGTAATCAATGGAGTTACACTAGGAATTAGCTTTGCCATTTACTCTCAGTGGGAGGAAGTGACTCTACCGGCACAAAATCTGGGTATTCAGGCTCTGTGTGGGTGGAGTATGGGGAGGTGAAAATCATTCCTTTAGCTTTGGGCCAGGGAGAGGAACTGCTGCACACTGCACAGACAACTGCTGTGCCAACCCATGGGCCAGAATAGCAGCCACAGCCCTTCCATGCTTCTTGAACCTCTCCATTTGTATGGGCATGGCTTTGCAGACCCTGCCCTGGCCCATCCCAAAGGGAACTTCTGTGCCATGGCCACCTTTAGACTGGAACCAACTGTTCTGCAGTACGCAAAGGATGTACAGGCATTCCTGCATGGTTCTTCACCTGGCCAGCTGATCCCACCCTCAACACAGCCCCTATGTGGAGCTTGAGTGGCAGAGCTCTGTACCAGCCCTGCACAGCAAAGTGACCTTTGTCCAATATGAACAAAGAGGCTCGCCATGGAGGATGCAGGTGATGTGGGTCCCCGTCTGATATACTTAATCCAAGGAAAATTCAGAAGGGCAATATACTTGTTTAGTTATTGACAGAAGCCCATTCAATTACCTTATAGGCATGATGAAGAACATGATGCAAGTTGTCAGCCCTTTGCCAGATGATAACAGATCCTGGGGTCTTGCAGCCTGAGATTCCCATTGGAATCAGTGATGCCGAGTCAGTTCTTAGTATAACTTCATTTACACATCAGTCCTGAAACAGAGATGGTCACAAACAGACAATCCCTTCTTAAAGGAATCTCAGCCTGAACACCATGCCTGTGTCTGAAGGAGCTACTTTGTCTCAAGAATGGACTAGTTGCAGAACTACTTGCTGTTACCTTGCTCTCCTCCTCCCACCATTTGTTTATTTATCAGCTGCAGACTATCTAAATTGTAGACTATGAACTCAATGGGACAGGGACAGCCTGTGTTTGTACAGTGCCTCATACAAAAAGGTCTTAATCTCTCTTTGGGCTTGCTAGGGGCTACTGCAATAGAAATAAGTTATAATGATGAGATACTGATTACAACTCCATGGTTAAGGTTGAGCAGAGTTTGACACTCAAAGCAGAGATTCACTCTGTTAAGTATCTACTATATGACAATACATTTTGCACTTGTTAATCTTTATTGTTGGTTCAAATGATCTTCAAACTCCCTATGTAGTTGAAGCTCATTGAAGTCTTCTGCCTAGGCTATATTTGAAGAAACCTGAACTTCAGGTCTTCCAGGCAAGGACATCACATGATGACATTACAATCAAGACCTTTATTGTTTGTGATCATTGTGACAGCCTGTATCCCTGTATTCACCTCACACACTATTGTAATCATCTTTGTACAAAATATGCCTTGTGGGGTATCATTTGAAAACTCCATTTGCTGGTCAATACTGTACCTATAAAATAGATGTGGCAACATTATATGTGAAGTTATAAGATTCTCCTGAATGGTGTTAACACATGCTCCAAACCCCGCAGCTCTGCCCAAACAGAAGGTCAGTCTCAAATAAAGGAATATGTGCTCTGCTTAATTTGCATTTAAGCAGTAAACAGAGCCGTCAAGCAAAAAGGGAGTTCCAACAGGTAGGGAAACCAGTAGGAAATATCCTCTCCTGTCGACTTTTGTTCTCAGCTGGAGATGCTTCTCAAAAGGAGGGAGAGGACTCTAAAAAGAATGGGCAAACACCCCAAGAGCACGTTCTCCTTGTTCTTGCTCTGTCTCTTGATTCACTGCACCAGAAGGAACAAAGGAAGCAGCCATTATGGAGAAGAAGGGGTCCTGGCCTAAGGTATTCGGCCAGTAAACTGTTGAGAGCATGTAATGAGAAAAATGTGGCTCTGAATTTAATATCATGTGTTCAGTTAGGCATCAATTGCATTTTATCTGTATTGTTCTTGTAACCATTTCTGACTTTTATGCCTCATGACTTGCATTCACTTAAAATTTCTCTTTGTAGTTAATACACATGTTTTGCTGTTTTATCTAATCCAGTGTGTGTGGACTGAAGTGTTTGGGAAACTCCATCGAGGATAACAGGATTTGTGCATCTCATTTCTATTAATAAAATGACAGATTTTTATATGAGGTTGCATTGCCCAAGAGAGAGCTGGGCAGTACAAGACACAGATTTCTGGAGCTAAATCTGGGACTTGGAGTGTGGGACTGGGTGTAAGAGCCTGGGTGTGACTGGCAGGCTGTTATGCATAGACATAGCGGGGAGTAATTTACATGCTGGAGCCTCTCTGTGAGCAGTCCAGGAGCAGAGGCAATAACAGCAAAGCAGTGTAAAGGGCACCTTTAGGCCCTTTAACTGTGTATTTCTGTACTTGAATATTCTCGATTTCTTTCAGGTTTACCCTTAACTCTGAATCACATGGGTTTCTAATGCTTGTTCTAGGGATAAGCATATTCTTGCAATGCTTTTCCCCTTTAAATTACTGATATATAAACTCAACCTCAGTGTTTTGCCTAGGAATACATACTGGTTTCAACACACTCTGTTGTTTTTGCAGAGAAAAAATGTCACGAAGCTGAAGAAACATGAAAAGATTCAGCGTTTCAGCTTGACTTAAATAAGTTTCCAGAAGCCAAACAAACCAAGGTTTCTTTAACTAGCCAAATCACCTAGTCCACTTGCACAGAACTTAATCTTTAAAAAAAGCTCTCACACCTTTTCAGAATTCCTGCTTCCAGGTTACACTCATCTCCAGAAGTGAAGTAGTTCAAAAAAGTGAAAATTAAAGAAAGTTAAGCAAGCATTTTCCAAGCCTCAGAAAAGTTTAAGGTTGGAGTTGTAGGTGAAGCTTTTGGCCAGGACAGTTGTTTGGGTAAAATAAGACAGTATTTGCCCATCTTGAGACCAAAACTACCTCTTCCTTAGATAATCACTATTCCAGCAACTCGGAGTGAGAGATGGGAGGGAAGTAGAAGCTGAAAAGAAGTGGATCCAAGTTTGGATTTTGCCTCTCCACTCTATGTTTGAGGAAGTTCAAATCTGGGATCTTTGTTTGGGCCTGTGACAGATGAAACTGACACTGGAATTTTGAAAAGTATCTCGTGGAAATACAAAGCCCATGTTTTTCTCTCTCTTCGTGAGGACCATGATAGAAGGGAGGCTCTGGGTTCTAACAGTGTTACTCAATTGAGCTAGTCTGATTTCAGGACATGAAAAAACCTAGGAAGTTGGCCTGAGGAGATTTGTCTTTTCCTGGAGAATGGACTCCAGCTGTGGGTACAGAACAGGCTCTCCTTAGAAAATGAGGAAAAAGAAACTTGATATAAGAACATAAGAATGTCCATACTGGGTCAGACCAAAGGTCCATCAAGCCCAGTATCCTGTCCTCTGACAGTGGCCAATGGCAGGTGCCCCAAAGGGAATGAACAGGAAAGGGAAGGGAAAGCTATCGTCAAGTGATCCATGCCCTGTCACCCAATCCCAGCTTCTGGCAAACAGAGGCGAAGGACACCATTCGTGCCCATCCTGGCTAATAGCCATTGATGGACCTATCTTCCATGAATCTATCTAGCTCCCTTTTGAACCCCGTTATAATATTGGCCTTCACAACACCCTGTGGCAAGGAGTTCTAGAGGTTGACAGTGCGTTGCGTGAAAAAATACTTCCTTGTGTTTGTTTTAAACCTGCTACCTATTAATTTCATTTGGTGGCCCCTTGTTCTTGTATTATGAGAAGGAGTAAATAACACTTCCTGATTTACTTTCTATATACCATTCATGATTTTATAGACCTCTATCATATCCCCCCTTAGTCGCCTCTTTTCCAAGCTGAAAAGTCCCAGTCTTATTAATCTCTCCTCATATGGAAGCTGTTCTATATCCCTAATCATTTTTGTTGTCCCTTTCTGAACCTTTTCCAATTCCAATATATCTTTTTTGAGATGGGGCGACCACATCTGCATGCAGTATTCAAGGTGTGGTATACCATGGATTTATATAGAGGCAACATGGTATTTTCTGTCTTATTATCTATCCCTTTCTTGATGATTCCCAACATTCTGTTTACTTTTTTGACTGCCACTGCACATTGAGTGGATGATTTCAGAGAACTATCCACAATGACTCCAAGAGGTAACAGCTAATTTAGACCCCATCATTGTATATGTATAGTTAGGATTATGTTTTCCAATGTGCATTACTTTGCATTTATCAGCATTAAATTTCATCTGCCATTTTCTTGCCCAGTCACCCAGTTTTGTGAGATCCTTTGTAGCTCTTCACCATCTGCCTGGGACTTAATTATCTAGAGTAGTTTTGCATCATCTGCAAATTTTGCCACCTCACTGTTTACCCCTTTTTCTAGATCACTTATGATTATGTCAGATAGGACTGGGCCCAGTAAAGATCCTTGGGGGACACTACTTACCTCTCTCCATTCTGAAAACTGACCATTTATTCCTACCCTTTGTTTCCTATCTTTTAACCAGTTACCAATCCATGAGAGAACCTTCCCTCTTATCCCATGACTGCTTATTTTGATTAAGAGCCATTGGTGAGGGACCTTGTCAAAGGCTTTCTGAAAATCTAAATACACTATATCCACTGGATCTCCTTTGTCTGCATGCTTGTTGACCCCCTCAAAGAATTCTAGTAGATTGGTGAGGCATGATTTCCCTTTACAAAAACCATGTTGACTATTTCCCAACAAATTATGTTCACCTATGTATCTGACAATTTTGTTCTTTACAATAGTTTCAACCAATTTGCCTGATACTGAAGTGAGACTTACTGGCCTGTAGTTGCCAAGGTCACCTCTGGAACCCTTTTTAAAAATTGGTGTCACATTAGCTATCCTCTAGTAATTTGGTACAAAAGCTGATTTAAATGATAGGTTACAGACGACAGTTAGTCATCCTTCAATTTCACATTTGAGTTCCTTCAGAACTCTTGGGTGAATACCATCAGGTCATGGAGACTTATTACTGTTCAGTTTATCAATTTGCTCCAAAACAGTCAATTTGACTATCAACCTTCTTTTCATCAAAGTATGTCAGAAAGAGGTACGGTCTCAAGTTCCTTTGTAATACAGGCTTCTCTCCCTCACTGTCTGGGAGAAGGAAAGAGTTGTGGAGTGGTAAAATGTGGGGATCTTCAGATAAACAGTGGCTTTCCTCCCTGAAAATGTCAGACTGTATATTAGAGAAGAATAAAGACGTTGACTGCATCAAAAAAGCATCTTGTCCTTTAATGATCTCCTCCATCCTTTTCTCCCCATTACTATTGCTACTTTCTTTTGAACCGAGTTTTCAGCCAAGCTGGAGAAGACCATACTCATCATTCTATCATACCCTCAGCTCTCCAGTTATATGGTCCAGAAGTTACAAGTCAACGGAAACACAGTATATTGCAGGTGATAATTGGCATTTGACCACTCCCTAATTTATGTGACCGCCCTTCCATTAACCCAGGAAATTAAGTAATGGAAATATAGTTCTGATTTCTCATTTAATTTTTCAGAGTTACAGGAAAGCTAACTTTGCCCTCCACTATTAAGAGCATGTTACATAATAACAATTTCCATCGACCAGTCTGGAATTTGTACCAAGTGAAATATTTAAAAATAATAAGAGACTCTACGCTGAATGCTTACTTTGGGGAATAAGGTGTCTCAAATGTCAGAAAACACAGAGCTATTAAAAACAGCTCCTGCCAGACAACTCTATAAACTCCGATTTTTTAATGTGATGATTGTATTGATTTTTTTAAATGGTGATCCCATTACTACACATTAAGAGCGTGGATAAGCACCTTTATGAAAGTGCTTATACCATAACAAGGCAAAAAGGGACCAGAAAGGCAGTAATTTTCCATCACATGGACAGTGGCTATAAAGGGTAATTAAGAGAACTGAATACTTCACATATTAAGGCCCATGATAGTTCTGCAGATTCTAAGGTGGGTGAATTTGCATTGCCTACTGCATTGCCATAGCCTCTCCTGTCCTTCCCATCGCAACTCAGATCCATCCCACTGCCTCCCTTCCCCCAAAACTGAAGACCTCACTCTGCCTCCCAGCGAGCAGACAGCTACACACTCCCCACCGCCTGACCTACCTCCTCACAGCTACCAACTTCATATCTTATACAGAGGGAGGCACTCTAGGTTCCATGCTAGAGACTCCTGGCCCTGACCTCATTCTCGCACTCCACTGGTTCCCAATATGAGAGAGCAGGCAGGAACCAGCAGTGGAAGGAGGGAACTCAGCAGAGGAGAATCATCCTTGGCAGAGGAAGAGTGGGATCTACCACATCTCTCTGCAGGAATCATGACTTGGTCTTCCAGAGCCAGAAATGCTTGTTCCGCCCATCACAACACTTCTGAACAAGCCCTGTAATCAACCCTGTGGGACTGGCCAAAGTCCAAAGTGTGAGATCCCTCTTGTTCCTTTACACTCAACTCAGTTACATCAGTTCACACTGCTCCAATTTTCACTCTCCTACAGATTTTTTCAGCCAGCCCAGCAGTCTGCCTGTGCATGTGGGAGGCACGGTAGTGCTGATAGGACACCCACAATCCTTGATTGACTAGCTACTTTTCAGGATTGCTAATGGCAAGGGGCCCCATTTATCACTGCCAGCCCTACCAGTCATCTGATACTTTCCTAAATCACCTGGAGAACCAGACACAAGGAGAAAACCAAAAAGCAAAATGTAACCAAAAAGCGAGATGGAAAAAAAATGAAAATTTTTACTCAATCATGAAATATTTTTACCAAACAGAATCTGGTTTCTGTTTGTTGAAAACCAAAAATTTCCACCAACATGATTTTTTTTGTTCAAAGCTACTTTTGATTTTTAAAAAATTTCAAACCATTTCTAATCCCAATCTCATCCCATGATCAATCACCACCAACTGGGTTATTATTACCATTACTCGTCCCTGCCAGGTCACCAGTATCAGGATCCTCCATCATATACACATGCTCAAGGTCTCATGCTGCCGGTACTAAAATATCCTTGGCATTTCTAAATATTATAGATGACAATTTCATCAGTCAAAAAGTGTTGTTTCCAACAAAAAGCCCTTCCTTTGACAGATAAAGAGGAACTGATCACAGAATGAAAAATTAATGGTTGTTCAGGGGCAAGTGATCATGAAGTGATCACATTTATAGTGTCAAAAGAAAATAAAATCCAGACTAATAATATATATATTTGGTGCTTTACAAGGGCTAATTTCACAAATCTGAAAACAATCCTGAGCTAAATCAACTGGGAAGAAGAATTTAATCAGAAAAATGTTGAATCATTTGGCATTGTTTAAGAACACTTTATCAGGCATCCAAAAAGCTACAATCAATGAAGAAGGCGATATTGGTTAAAAAACTACCTAGTTTAGATGGGATGTGAAGGCAGCTAGAAAAATATATATATATATATATATATATATATTAAAAATAAATGGAAGTAATGAATATAAGTCAGAAGCTGGGAATTGGGGGGAAATGATAAGGGAAGCAGGAATCATAGAGCAGGTCCTCAAGGAATCAATTCTGAAGCACTTAGAGGAGAGGAAAATGATCAGGAACAGTCAGCCTGGATTCACCAAGGGCAAGTCATGCCTGACTAAGCTAATTGCCTTCTATGACGAGATAACTGGCTCTATGGATGAGGGGAAAGCAGTGGACGAGTTGTTCCTTGACTTTAGCAAAGCTTTTGACATGGTCTCCTACAGTATTCTTGCCAGCAAGTTAAAGAAGTATGGGCTGGATGAATGCACTATAAGGTGGATAGAAAGTTGGCTAGATTGTCAGGCTCAACGGGTAGTGATCAATGGCTCCATGTCTAGTTGGCAGCCAGTATCAAGTGGAGTGCCCCAAGGGTCGGTCCTCGGGCCGGTTTTGTTCAATATCTTCATTAATGATCTGGAGGATGGTGTGGATTGCATCCTCAGCAAGTTTGCAGATGACACTAAACTGGGAGGAGAGGTAGATATGCTGGAGGGTAGGGATAGGATACAGAAGGACCTAGACAAATTGGAGGATTGGGCCAAAAGAAATCTGATGAGGTTCAACAAGGACAAGTGCAGAGTCCTGCACTTAGGACAGAAGAATCCCATGCACCGCTACAGACTAGGGACCGAATGGCTCGGCAGTAGTTCTGCAGAAAAGGACCGAGGGGTTACAGTGGACGAGAAGCTGGATATGATTCAACAGTGTGCCATTGTTGCCAAGAAGGCCAATGGCATTTTGGGATGTATAAGTAGGGGCACTGCCAGCAGATCGAGGGACGTGATCGTTCCCCTCTATTCGACATTGGTGAGGCCTCATCTGGAGTACTGTGTCCAGCTTTGGGCCCCACACTACAAGAAGGATGTGGAATAATTGGAAAACATACAGTGGAGGGCAACAAGAATGATTAGGGGACTGGAACACATGAGTTATGAGGACAGGCTGAGGGAACTGGGATTTTTTAGTCTGCGGAAGAGAAGAATGAGGGGGGATTTGATAGCTGCTTTCAGCTACCTGAAAGGGGGTTCCAAAGAGAATGAATCTAGACTGTTCTCAGTGGTAGCAGATGACAGAATGAGGAGTAATGGTCTCAAGTTTCAGTGGGGGAGGTTTAGGTTGGATATTAAGAAAAACTTTTTCACTAGGAGGGTGGTGAAACACTGGAATGCGGTACCTAGGTAGAATCTCTTTCCACAGAAGTTTTTAAGGTCAGGCTTGACAAAGCCCTGGCTGGGATGATTTAGTTGGGGATTGGTCCTGCTTTGAGCAGGGGGTTGGACTAGATGACCTCCTGAGGTCCCTTCCAACCCTGATATTCTGTGATTCTATGAAGTAAAGGGATATGGCCAGAAGAGATAGGAGCTTTTAAAGTACATAAGGAACAAAAATAATCTGACAGTGGTACTGGTCCATTACTAGACTGAAATGGTTTAATAAATAATAATAATAACGAAGAAAAGGCAGAAGTGTTCAATAAAAATTTCTGTTCTGTATTTGGGGAAAAAAACAGAAATAGTCTCATCATATGATAATACATCATTCCACTAGCTTTACAAGAGGACGTTAAACAGCAGCTACTAAAATTGGACTTTCTAAAATCAGCAGGTCTGTATAATTTGCACCCAAAAGTTTTAAATCAGCTGGCTGGGGAGCAGAGTGGACTGCTAATGTTGATATTCAGTAAGTCTGGGAGTACTGGGAAAGTTCCAGAAGACTGGAAGAAAGCTAATGATGTGCCAATATTTTAAAAGGGTAAATGGGATGACCTGGGTAATTATAGGCCTATTAGTCTGATAGCAATCCCAAACAAAGTAACAAAGCAGCTGATACAGGACTTGATTAATAAAGAACTAAACCAGGTAACAACTAATGCCAATTAACATGGATTTATGGAAAATAGACCCCATTAAATTAACTTGATATCTTTTTTTCATGAGACTACAAGTATGGTTGATAAAGGTAATAGTGTTGATGTAATAGACTTCTGTAAGGTATATGACTTAGTACTGCACAACATTTTGATTAAAAACTAGAATATAAAATTAACATGGCACTCAAAAGGATTAATAACAGGATAATAGGTCTCAAAAAACAGATGTGTTTTTAGAGGGGTCTAGGGTAATTAACCACTGAAACAAGTTACCAAGGGTTGTGATGGATTCTCCATCACTGGTGAATTTTAAATCAAGAATGGATGTTTTTTTCTGAAAGATTTGCTCTAGGGATTAACCGGCAAAGTTCTATGATCTATGTTATACAGGCGGTCAAACTAGATGATCACAGGAATCCCTCCTGGCTTTGGAATCAGTGATTCTATGAATCAATCAGCCTTAATCTAGGCCTGTTTTTGATACAATGGTGTAGAGTTTTCCTTAAATATACATTTCTAGTCTTATCCCAGCAGCCTCAATCCCAATTTCCCGAAGTTTGACATCTTAGATACCGTATCTCAACTATAGGAGGGTGCCTGCATGGTAATCCTCAGCATTTAACAAAAAATCCACATATCTTACAAGAGTTTCTGGTCAGAGCACACTTCACAGGAGGTCCTAATGCACAGTACTGTCTTCTGAAGTGCAGTGGGGACTCACAGAAGAAGTGTGCATGGGGTTTTTTGGGAAGGGGAAGAAAAATGGGTGGCATTTCTAAATTCCTGCAAATTTACACACTTTCCTCACACACAGCTCCATACATCACTATGCTCCATACAGGGGAGTTTTTCTTTCTTCAGCTTCTACAAAAATCTCACTTGGAAATTGACCTTAAATGCTATTCCGTCAACTTGGGAGTCTTACAATTGAAATCAGATGCCTTTCTAAAGAAATATGGCTTTAGTAGAACCACAAATTACTGGGATACTAACTTTCTAGTCACATAGTACACCTGGAACCTGGGCTGTGAGCAGAATTCAATCCTCATCGTTCATCCCATCTGAAAATAGAGAGCAGGACTAAAGATGGCCAATCCACAAGTGTAATTAACACCTGGATATACTGAATATCCATCCTGCCCTTCACTTACCAGTGCTGAGGGGTAGAGGTGTTTCAGGTCTCAGTACACCAGGGGGATGATGCTCCCAGAGAAAAGATAGCAGAGGCTCAAGTTGTGCCGTTTGAGCCAGCTAGAGAAGTGGGCAGGTGTCAGGACAGCCTGCAGTGTTTGCCATCTGTTAGGTACCCGCAGAGAATGATTGTCCCCTATTGAACTGTGAGCTAACACTGGTACCTGCTGGTGACCAGCAAGCCAGTAGTCAAACATTTAATCACGTCAATTCAGTCTGTGATGTTCATGTTTAACACTTCTCTGCTCAAGTAATCACGTAACAGGACAGCTTCTAAGAGAGCTGACTGGAAGGGGACTAAGAAACAAAATGTGTATTTGTTTATAGTAGGAGCATGGCTAAGAACAGAGCTAGGAGCCAGGAGACCCAGCTTCTGTTCCGGGTTCTCCTATTGATTGGCTGACATTAGATGAGTCAGTCTCTGTGCCTCTATTTTCCCATCTGTAAAAAAAGGGGTGATACCTAGTCTATCTCCCTTGCAGGGGTGCAGTGATACTGAATCCATTAGTGTTTGTGAAGAGCATCAAGGGGTTGTACAACTATATATGCTGTTTATAAGATTATGCTCCCTGGGTTTTGCCAGTGAATGAGGCAATTTCCTAGCGGGAGAGAAAATTTGGGTAAATAACTAAAACAACATGCATGACTGGCTGGTTTGTCAAATGCCAGATGCCCCTGAGCAAAGGGGGATTTGGAGACCTGCCTGTATCTCAGCTACAGTAGTTTGCTACTTACACCACTGTTCTTAGGATATTCTACATAGGAAGTTCTACCGGTATAATGTAGGGTGTGAATTTAAAATGTTATAGTTATACTGGTTCCATTCCCTGTGTGGACATTTTTATTCCTGCCCAAGCGTCCACACAGGAAAGTTATCCCAGTACAACTATCCTGGTTTAATTATACTGCTTGTAACTGGAAATATCTTCCAGGCACAAAAAGCCTTTACAGTGAGTTTGAAGAGGTCGTCTCTCCCTAGATCATTCTCTCCTCCTTCCTGCTCTTTGAAACTCTCCTCATATTTCTCCCCTCTTGTGTCTCAGACACATCTGCTCTCCCTCCTCAGTCACGTCGTACTCTCCCCACCCATGTGCTTTCCTTCCCTCCTTTGGGTCCCCAGGACTCTCAGTCAATTCAGCCTGAGTAATGATAAGGAGCAGTTACCTTCTTGCTCTGCAGATCCAAAGGTGGGACTGAAGCACCTCACTTAGGTGGAACTCTGAGGCACCTGGGGTGATCAGACATGCACAGATTTCAGGACAGTCAAAACTTGTGGTGAGGATAGTAACACCATCTTGTTGACCCTGCAGGTACCTAACAGGAAGTAGGCTGAAGACACAGAGTTCAGAGGTTCTTTGAGACAGACACTGATACACTAATACAATGAAAAGCATTCCTCTGAAACCTGAGAGACTCTGCTTCCTTAGTTCCTACACCCCTGTTAGCGCAGGAAAGGAACAAGTCCGCCAGCCACATCAAAAGGATGGAGGATGAGAGGTAACTAGGCACAGAAGTGCATTGACGTGGGATGGCCCCAGTTCCACTGCAAGTATTAGGCAGACAACAGAGCTATAAGAGGAAAGAGGGACCAAGTGACATTAGCAAACAAAGCAAATCATTGCGCTAATTTTTCTTGTAAGGCAAGTGTCCTTACTTTGTGGATAAGTTACATGTCCTTAGCTCTGTCATACTCCCCTTACCATTACACTTTGACACTCACTCGTTGCTTCTGCAGGAGAGGAGCGAGTACTGTCAACAGCTCTCTTGCTCTGTAATAAGTTCAGAGTCGTTACTGGAAAGCTACACAGCATCGCTGCAGAGAGTAGAACCCCCAGTATTTGCAGGGGCCTCTGTCTCTTGTGAGGAGGAAAAATAGGGTCTAGTTCTAAATGCATCTTTGGCTCTGTTTAACAGTGCCATCTTGTGGTATGCTTTGGTTGTAATGTGCACAGCCATACAATTGGGCTTCACAGCAGTAACAGCCAAATTTGTGTACTTGTGCACATTACAACCTGCGTATGCTACATGTGGCTGCAAAGAATAGTGTGAAAACACATGAACTCTAAGAGATCTAATACCAGAAAGCAAATACAGACAACTCCCCAATTTCTTTTTATCTAATCTCATGATATTTGGGGCTTGAATCAATTTTTGAACATTTGGGGTTGACTCAGTAATAAAAGCCCAGATTGTCCCTTCCAGTTCCACTGATGGAGGCAATTACTTGGGTTATTCTTCCCCAATGGGACACATTAGACGGAAATGCTGCTTCTGTTCTATCAACTCCACCCTCCCCAAGCCTGTACAAACTTCTCTGCCTCAACTAAGGCCTGCAGTTGTGGGGATGAGACCAAGAGTGGGACGAAGAGGGTCCGATGTCTGCATCCTTTTCCCCTCCTCAGGGGCCTAGAGGAGAGGGACTGTGCAGGTGTGAGGTGCCTTGGAATGGAGCTTTGCAGAGACTCTGACGCCACCTCTCCCCCCCACCCCTCTGGATCTATAGCAGTGGCCATCCACAACCCCTTCCTCTTTCAACCCTCCATCCCCTTCTCCCCACCCCCTGAAACCACAGCCTTGGGAGGGGGAGAACAACCAAGTCACCTCATGGTAGTTACTAGATAAAGTGCCAGTAGATGGCACTCAACAATATGGGTTTTATGGGACCCATAAAGCTTCTTGTCCATGCATCTCTTTACATGGAGCTCTTAACCAGTGTCTTGGGACCCTGGCATGGCTTCTCAGGAAGCGAAAATGTGGTATCAAAAATTCTTTCAGTGATACCTGTGCAGCCTCCAGACTGCAGGATCTAATGAAAGTAAGTGGTAACCTGTCCCTCCTCCACTTTCACTCACTGTGTACATGGTCATTGTTAACCCTGTGCTATTTCTTTGTTTTTTTAACCTTTTCATGAAACATACACACAATTTATGGGTTTTATGCCCCAAAATAAGGAGGTAATAAGTCAGATTTTGAGTCCCCTTCCTTGACACAAAAAACCTCTTTTCAATACAGTGTAATGCTGATTTCACATTGTTGTTTGCACTGTTGGTCCAGTAAGAGGTATTACCTCACCCACCTTCTCTCACTGATTTCACACACACTTTGCTCTACTTTTACCCATTGCCACCAGAGGTCGCTCAAGTAAGATTTTGATTTTTAAAATACCTAGATGGAGCCAGTGACGTTTACATGGATACTAAGCAAATGGTTTCTATAGCAACAATAACCATGCAGAAGAACTTGCTTCTCTATTTGCATTACTCGATTCCTCAGTGGTTCAGACACTGCAGTGGGAATTGTAGCAAGAGCAAAAGGCTCTGAATAGCTGATCTGAAATTATTGCTGCAGAAACGGACACAAGCACCCTGGCAGAGACGGTATCAAAGTAACCTTCTACATCAATTGCACATCTTTATAAAGACATTTCTACATGCAGCATCTCAAACGATAACCTGCCGCAGTGTAGTCCCCATATATATTGAATGACCAATTACTTTGAATGTGGGGCATAATTAAGTTATATAGGAGCACTTCAAGTGTAACGTCAAGCTGGCTTCAAGATATTTCACTTGTAAGACAACAGGGCAGGTCAGTTAAGTAATTTTTAAACGGTCAAGAAAATGGGGGTGGTTTTGTTATTTAAATGTGTTTTGTGTACGGTTGTGGCTAATTCAAATCTTGTGAGATATGGGAACATACAAGGAACACACATTAAGACCCTCGATATTAATGACAATTTTGCCGGTGATTTCGCTGGTGCAGGATATGACATTAATTCCATAGTCAGGTTGCTGCCACTGTTCCATTATGAAAGAGAGAGTAGCTGTAAAGTATAACAGGGCTCCTGCAGGGAAGTGTTATAATTAGATGAGTCTCCCTGTGGAAATGAACTGCGCTTGTTGATGTTTGCTTAAGTACTTGCAAAAAAATTCTGAGGAGGCAGGTGGAGCTATGGCCTGGTTCAAACCACAGCCACAGGACTAAACAGAGTGGGCACATCTGTCAAAAAAACAAAATACAAAGTTTTCTTTAGACGTAGCAGCAAAAGGAGTGGGGAAAGCTTGTTATTTTGCTACTCTCCGTGGAATTAAACACCTTCAAGAGCAATGGAACAAGACCCTGCCTTTATGTAGGGAGTAGGATTGTGTGGCTGCTGTCTGTCCTTCGAACACCATCCCCCTTGCCTTGGTTTGGTCTCACTTTGCAATCCCAGAAGGTTAATTCTTCAACAAGTTGGGATGCTATCGCAGAATCAACCCTCTGTGTCAGCAATGTTCTGCGGTGCCATGGGTTCAGAACAGCCCCTTGAGCTGCCTTGCCAGAAGGCGGATGGAAGGGTTAAGTGTTTTGTTCCTAACACATGGTACTTTTGTGGCTAGGGATGCAGACTGGAGAGCTATACTGGTTAATTCTATTATTGTAATTCAATTGCATAAAGTGTCCCTTATGCTCCAAGGTAGGACTGACTTCAGAAGTATCTGCACCGGAACACCGGCAACAACAGTCCTGCTGAGGAGAGATATCGTTCTACGCATTATTCAAAAAACCCTTTGATGTGAATTTAGAGCCTGCTCCAAAGCTCACCACAGTCCCCAGAAAGGCTCCCATTGACTTTCATGGGCTTCCAGTCAGGCCCTTAAGCAGCTATTTCATCAGCATCTTCAAACAGCACAACAAGACCAGGCTTAGGGCCTCTATTTCAAAGGATTGCAGTGACTGACTGAAGAGGCGGACAGCACAGAATTAGTATGCTAGATGCTAGCAGTGTGGGGCCCTGCCTTTATCTCTCCCTTATCTACCTCACAAAGATAGCAGGGGGTTTAATTGGGCTTTGGGAAGGGCTCTGAGATGCCCCGAATAATTGCCTTCCTCCTGGGAGGATTCTTTGAGTCCCTCCTGAACCCCCACGTCCCCATGTCAGAACCATTACAGTGCCCTGTTCATCTGTCCCACTGAGAGCCATGAGAGAATTGATACCATGACTCAAGTACCCAGAGGATGACAGTGCCTCTTCACTCAAGTCTTCCCCTACCCTACCTTACCCCAAAGCCACCAGGCTTACAGAGCTCCCAAAGAACTCTGCTTTCTGAACAGCTATTGAGCCAGGCTGTCTGATTTGTGCTGCTGCTTTATGCTGGATCCAGTGTTAGGTTCTGGCCATATAAATAGTGACATTCACCCCAGTTTACCTTCAGAAATATACATCAGGGAGACAGGGGATGGATCACTTGATGATTACCTGTTCTCTTCATTCCCTCAGAAGCACCTGGCACCAGCCACTGTCAGAAAACAGGATACTGAACTTGACGGACCATTGGTCTGACCCAGTATGGCCGTTCTTATGTTCCTTATTAACTCAGGGCCAGTTTCTCAGTTGATGTTGTGCAGCATCTGGCTATTGATTTCAATGGAGCTATACCAGTTCACCAGCCCAGAATCTGTCCCTCAGCACCCAGTTTTACTTAACACAATGACCTTGCTCAGCTGTTGCTTCCTTCTACATGCTTTTTCCTCCTGTCCTCTTTCATTGAGAGACTAAAAGAACAGTTAACCTCCTGTAAGACTCATCAAACCATCCCTCGTTGTGTCTCTGTAACATAGGATACTAAATTCTGTCCTCAGATATGTGCCCGCTTGCCAGGGACTTCAATGGGATTTTCGTGGCTTTTCTGAAAGCAGAATTTAGCTGGAAAGGTGGAACAGGCTGCTCAGCCATTCTAACACCCTGACTTAAAGAGGAGCAGGGAAGAGCAGCATCTGATTGGGAAGAGGTTTTGTCAGGGGCTTGGTCTTGGTTCTTGGTCCTAAATGGAGGGCTGGCATTGGAGAATGGAAGGAGACTTGAATTGGGAGAGCAAGTCAAAGGGCCTGAAAGGGGGAGACCCCAAAATTAAGCATCTACAGCAGGTCCGGACTACTTATTTGACTCAAAGCCCCCAAGCCAGATCCTGATTTCTGTTACCCCAAAGTAGATTTGGAGTAATGCCATCACAGTACAACTGAGAACAGGATCTGGGACCTGGCCTTTTGAGAGTACCATCAGTGGAGAAGTAATTAACAACCAGCTGTGTTTGACTGATTAACCACAGATCTCTTCCCAAGACTGCTGTCCAGGTCTCAGAAGTGACTTATCATTATTCAGAAATCAGTCACTGAAGAAGAACAGATATGTCCTTTCTCTAGTAGTGGCCCTCTGGAAAGGCAAAGAATTATACTAGCAGCCTTCAGCTGGATCAGCTAGCCACAAGCTACTCGTAGACAGGAAACCTGCAGCTAGACTGCAACTCTGATGACCCCATTTCAGAAACACTGCCAGGTACTGTATATGCCTGTGCAGAGCAGGGATCATCCAAGCAAAGAGGGCAGAGGGAGAACAGTAAACTGAGGAGACAGTGAAGAGTCAGACAAAAGTAGCAAAAAGCCAGATCAGTTGCTTGCCTGCTCCTGCAGACTGGCTCAATCCTGTATTAAGCACCCTGGAGGTGCCTGCTCATTAAAGCAGATTAATGATTAAACTGTTCCATACACCTGAGCTGTGCACTTCTTGGCAGTCTCCCGGCCTGGCAGGTGTATGTCAACACCCCCATGATGTTTTTTGTGTACACGGCAGAATGCTGAGGAGTTCTCTGCCTGAGACATACCACATGACACTTCCCGAGAACATGCAAGGTCACTCCATCTCTCCCATTTACAGTCTCTTCTATAGGATTCAGCTCCCATTAAGATGACCTCCCCTGCTTGCCTTATTCCCAAAGCACCCAGACTCTGCAGGATGCAGCAACTTTCTTCTCATTTGTTAGAGGAAAATTAAACCTACTCAAAGTTCCATACGTTTCCATGGGCCAGAGAGGAATGGCGTCCTGGAGCTCGTTAAGTTAAAGGCACTCAAGGCCGGAGTTGCAAGTCAGCCATGATAATACAACAGCTTGTTAACAGCATAGCAGGGAGCTCTCTGCAGCCAGCATACGCAGGCAACAGACAGACCAATCGCTACTCTTACAACTGCTCTGCCTACTCCCCAAGTGGTAAGATAAGCTAAGCAATGAACACAAACTTCTCTCAAGAAAGGCCTTCCAGGCCCTGCAGCTCATAGTAACACTAATCGGCTTGCAGGTTTTCCACATCTGAGGATTGGTCAACAGCGTTTAAAGCTCGGGATGACATTAAAAGCAAAACCCTGAGATTCTTACTGAACCCTAGGGAAATAGGACATGAACAATTCTGAAACTGTCACTGCCTCTGTAATCACCCATTACAGACTGGCATCGAGGGGACGGAAGGCAAGCAAAAGGCTGAGCTGTGTCCACCAGTCTATTGTTCCATCGATCTGCTCCCTTGAGTCCCTGGGACAGAAGAAGCTGTTGTCAGGGCCACCACTCGGGGTTTGCCTCGGGGAATAGCTTCCTCTTTTCATCTTCAGTCGCACACTCGGTCAGGCCAGTTCTAAGATTCTTAGAAAGCCATGCAACAATAGGTCCCGCCCAGGACACCAGACCAAGCTTTGCAGAGGACTTTGCTACTCAGCTCCTGGGTGCTAAACATGGCTACATTAGTTACTTTATTCTACTTGAGCATTCTAACCCCTCTTCCCCATGTCACACTTGGAATTAAGTGTGTCATGGACATTCAGTGAGGGGTTTAAACCCTCAATCTTTCACCCACCACTTTACAGCACATTTCCCCAGGAGCCAATTCTAAAGTGATCCTAGGCCTGAGATACCATAGTCTATAAAATGAAAGTTTCTTCCATGGTCCCTTAGCAAACGTTTAAATATTCTAGCATGCACCTCAGTAGGCTGGACTCAAGCCAGGTGGCAGAATTGTGATCACGCCTATTTAGAATACTCTTCTACCATGACACAGGCACACTTTCATTCTGTTCAAGCTGAAATATGTCATCACATTCATTCTGCTTAGCATGACCTAGATATACAGCTGGGAATATTTTTGACTTTGCCTTCAGTTAGATTCAGCTACTCAGACTGGTAGTGAGAATTCAAAGCTTTTCTGCCAAATATATGTATCCAGGATCAAATACATGTAGCCTGCAATTCAACGTGGGATGCCTTTTCCATGCCCCACATCCTCTACATTTTCATGCCTTTGTCATACAGCAACGTGGGAGCAGGAAAATTAGTCACAAAGTCAGCCTCTGTTTAGGAGCTTAGCATGGGGTCAAAACCAAAATTGTGTGATATGAGTAGCCCATTTCTAAGCTTGAATACTACATCTGTCCAGCCAAGGTCTCACAGACACCAATCCATCATAGTAACCGTGGATCTATACAGTATGCATCATCATATACTTCCTAAACTTTGCTTGTAATATTTGTAGAACATTTTGCCAAACGGATTATCTAACAGATCTAGTATACATATAATTCATGAAGCCAACCCCTAACTTGCTGTATTCAACCAATATTATTCCACCAGCTTTGCTCGAAGTCACTACCTGAGCTGGGGGGGAACATTGCAAAGAAGAATTTGCAAACACTGATTTGACTAATTACATGAACTCACAGTTTCTTTCCATGACCCTTTTTATTTACACTGGATATTTGCATAAGTGAATTTTTCTTTGCAAGAGTGTTGGCAGGTCAGCGTCCCAGGAAGACTTCATGGGTTTGCTTCCATGAGTATTTGCAAGGATATCTTGAAAAGCTTTGTGTGGGCTTAGAATTCACACAAATCAGCACAGAAAGAATGCCACATGACTCAGTGAATAGCAAGTTTGAATGGTCAATAATCAAAGCAACAGGGAAGGTGAATGGTTCGCAAGCAATCCATGGACTGGAGCATGTTTGCATTAACTGTTCAAACACCACACCCGTTCATAAAAGCCTAAGTGTTTGCAGATAATTCGTAAATAGAAAAGAGAGCTACGTTTCTCCAGATATTAAGAAGTTTGTCCAGCCCTAGTCACTACCATGTTTCTAGGATTCATTCATTCCTGCCCTATGTTTAGCATTATGCGCTCAACACAGGAGATTTGAGTTTCTGCTGCAAGAAGCTGTAAAGCAGGGGTGGCCAACCAGCGGCTCCAGAGCCACATGCAGCTCTTCAGAAGGTAATATGTGGTTCCTGCCAGGAGCCAACTCTTGGGGAACAATGGTGGGTGCTCAGTACCCACTGGCAGCCCTACCAGCCCCCTCTCTCTCCCCCAGCACCTCACGCCCGTCAGTGCCCCCCTCCTGATCAGCGCCTCCCCCTCCCACCCACTGCAATCAGCTGATTGTGGTGTTCAGGAGGCTGGGGGGGGGGAGGGGGAGGGAAGGGGAGGAGCGAGGACACAGTGCACAGCCTCCCGCCTCCCTCTCCGAGTGCCTCCTCCCTCCTCATGCCTCCTGCCACCCCCCCGGCCAGCACCTGTGTCTCCTTGAATAAAGCACATGGTGATGAGCTGGTGTAAAAATTTTTAATCAAAATTTTTCTTACACCATCTAACACTGGAAGGCAAGTGCAAACAGAAAAGAAAATACACAGATGAAAATCAAGGTTTCCAACAGAAGTAGGAGAATAAGTACTTTTTCGTTGAATATCATGGTAAGGCCATGTGTCGTCTTTGCCAGACGTGTATCTCTCAGTTCAAATCCTCAAACCTGCAGCTTTGAGCCATGCACATATGGATCAAGAATTCCCACAAGGTTCTGAACTCTGCACTTTTAAAACTCAAAACTCTGAAAAAACAAATGGATGTAGAAGCCCAGTTCTTCACCAGATTTGCCAACCAATCGCAGATTCTAACGTTAGCCTCCTATTATGTGGCCTAACACACAGCCTGTGCGAAAAAGCCCTACTTGAAGGTGAGTTCATAAAAATGTGCCTCACTGATGTGATTTCAATCCTGTCACCAGAGAACAAGAATCTACAGGAGAAAATTTCCAGTTACAGCTTTCACGCCACACAATAGAACGCAGAATCTGCGACCTGAACAGTGACATCGAATCGCAACTGCACTCGCAACTTCAGCAGTGTGAGTATTTGAACATCACTTTGGATGAGTTGCGCCATGCACAGGATAAACCTCAATTATCAGTATTTGTCCACACTGTGTCTGCCGACTGTGTTGTAAGGGAAGAACTTCTCGATATCGTGTAACTAAAGGACAGAACTCGTGGACGAGATCTAAAGGAGGTGTTGATGTTGGTAGTTGCGAAAAACCACTTGCCTTTACAGAAGCTCACTGCCATTGCAACAGACAGGGCTCCATCCATGTGGGGATCTGTGAATGGATTAGTAGTGCTTTGTAAGTCTGATGAGAGCCTTCCTGAATTGTGGACATTTCACTGTATTATTCATCGGGAGCAACTGGTATCTAAAAATCTCAGATTTGATCACGTCATGAAACCTGTCTTGCACATTGGGAATTTCATTCACTCAAATGCATTCAAACACACACAATTTCAAAATCTAATTGAAGAACTGGATGAAGACGACTCCCCTGCCAATTTGCCATTTCACTGTGCAGTTTAATGGCTTTTGAGAGGTAAAGTTATTTCCTGTTTTTTTCGAGTTCCTGGAGCCAGTACAATTGTTTCTGGAGGAGAAGCACAGAATACACCCGGAACTTACAGATCCTGGATGGGTTCCAGATTTGTCATTTCTTGGAGACATGCTGCTGCATTTGGATAAACTAAATGTGGACTTAGAAGGAAAATTCCGGCTGCTGTCTGATCTAGTGCAAAGTACATTTGCGTTCATGAACAAACTGCAGTTGTTTCACAGACAAATGCTTGAGGGAGAGCTGACACACTTTCCTTCAATGTCACAACTTCATGCTAGATCAAAAGAAGATGCAGCAGAACCCCTAAAATGGCGCACAACTAGATATGTGAGCGTGATTAAAGATCTTAAGGACAGTTTTGAGAAAAGATTTCAAGATTTGCAGCAGAAAAGCCCTCAAATCAGATTTCTGACCCTTTTAATGCTGAAGCCGATTGTCTGATGCCACCTTTAGTCACTGACGAAGCAACATCCCAGATGGAAATAATAGAACTTTTGGAAGATGACAGATTGAAATCTGTTCAGAAGACAGAGGGGACCCTTACTTTCTGGCAATCTGTACCAAAGGATAAATACCCCAACATCAGAGGTGCAGCCCTAAAATTAATCTTGATGTTTGCCTCGACCTGTCTTTGTGAGTCTGTTTTCTCAACACTCAAACATGTGAAATCCAAGCACCAATCCATTTGGACAGTCAGCCACTTAAGAGAACTGCTGTGTGTGAGCACAACTAAACACAAACCAAACTTCAAAGGAATTGTTGAAAGCAAAGATTGCCAGAAGTCCTGCTAAGTAGAAGGTTACGTTTTTATTATCATGGTTAACTATATATTATAAATGTATAATGAATATACATTGTCAAATTATATAATGATTATGTGTGTGCATATATATATATATATATATACACCCACATATACATATATAATCATTACATATTACTGTGGCTCTTTGGCAATGTACATTAGTAAATTCTGGTTACTTCTCAGGCTCAGGATGGCCATTCCTGCAAAGGCTTCCCTGCCCCTGAATCAAAATGGACTACAAGATCATCCTCTTCACTAGCAGCCACATAATGCGCTATTACAGGCACTGCACAGCTGCCTATCAGCACAGTAGTTGGGCACTATGCCCTCCTGACTGGATGTTGTTCAGCCAAGTAGGATGCTACTGTAACCCACACACCTCCTGGGTGTGGTGTTCTGTCCCATCTAGTGGCACCGAGCCCACTCAGAGAAAGAGATTAATGAGGGTGTTCTACAGCCTTAGCGAACAGCCTGTTGGCTTTTAGCTCATGCAGTAGAGGCTCATGCACTAAGCTCCAGAGGCTCCAGGTTCGATCCCGCCTGCCGACGACCAGGGTCTATCGGTATTAACACTAGCATGACTTCCTTTTGAAGCAGACTATTGCTGGCTGAGCACTGAAATGGATACATCACTCATCCAGCTGGAAGATTAAGTCTACATCCCTGAAGAGTACCATGACTCCTGTCACTCTCATCTGTTACATACCCATCCATGGGGAGGAGGAGGATCAGATCACCAATGGGTCTTGTCCCAAGATGTTTCCCCTCCTTCCAGTCTATTGGAAGAGCTGGTCTGACCAGACTCCTAACCCAGGACCCGTGTAGAGGAGTAACTCCAGCACTGAAGTTGCAGGAACTTCCATGAGGTGTATAACCGACATGGAGAGGGATGGGATCCTGAGCAGGAAAAGTTAAAATGCTCCTTGTAATCTCATTATTTGTTTGACAGTAGAACCAACCAAGAGGAGAGTCCCATTGTGCCAGGATACAGACAGTCAGACAACCCCTGCCCTGAAAAATTCTCACGCTAAGTGAACAGGACAGTCAGAAGGTAGGCCGGAAAAAGAAGTGACTTGCCCTAGGCCTCACACAGCTAAGAGCCAGCCAAACTCAGGATTTCCAGATCTACAATAAATTTGACCTATTGAAATCTGGTTTCACTCTGAATCTGAACAAACCCAACTTTTTTCTAAATTTCCCATGAACCACAATGTCCAAAAAAGTTGCATTTTGGAAACACTGACATATGGTGTTCCTGAAATGAAACATGCTCTCCAGGAGCCTGCCAGGTGCTGACTGAAATAGACATGATTCTTGTCAGTTTCACAGTTGGTTTTCATAGCACTTGGAAGGAAACCTGAAGCCCTGGCATGGTGGTGGTGCTGCCCAGGGCACCGGAGCCTTAAAGTCTGAGCTCCCTATCAACCCACTGGGAAGCCAGGCAGGGTTCCATCAGAACCCTGCCTCTGATTCAACAGAAGTTCATCAAAATGTTCCAGGTTCGATGAATTCGCAGTTTCCTCATTAAACGGTTTCCCAACCAGTTCTGCTCACTGCAGATCAGAGACGGAACTGGGAACAGAACCAAAGTCCCCCTTCCCCATTTGGAGTGCAAAGAAAACCAGATTGGGCCCCTTGTGTACATGAAATACTCCTCAGTAAACACCCTTTGGCATAGTGGCTGCTGTCTGGCACTGCCTCTGGGCCTCAAGCAGTTGCTCATTCAGTCCAACTGCACTAGAAGCAGCCCCAATTTGCACATGAGATCAAACAAGCACTGTAATAAAACATCATGGCCCAAGCCTTGCTGCTTACCTTGTCAATGACTTCTTGTTTTTATTGTCCAGCATTACAACCAATTGGCAGCAACAATGCTCTGGTCACAGAGAACCCCTTGGGACTGTCACATGATGTGCTGAGATTACCTCTGAGCCCATTTTCCCTGCCATCTTGGGACTCCAGAACCCTGCCTTGTTGAGCCTAGCCTGCTGCAACCCAGACTCGGGGTCTAGACCATGCCCCCAAAGCTGCAGGCTTTAAGTGAAAACAACTCAGCAGGCTACCTTCTCCAGCACCCAGAAACCCAGCTCCCAGTGGGATCCAAACCCCAAATAAATCCATTTTATTCTGTATACAGCTTATATAGGGTAAACTCATAATTTGTCCACCCTCTATAAGAACATAAGAATGGCCATACTGGGTCAGACCAAAGGTCCATCCAGCCCAGTATCCTGTCTACCGACAGTGGCCAATGCCAGGTGCCCCAGAGGGAGTGAACCTAACAGATAAAGATCAAGTGATCTCTCTCCTGCCATCCATCTCCACCCTCTGACAAACAGAGGCTAGGGACACCATTCCTTGCCTATCCTAGTTAATAGCCATTAATGGACTTAACCTCCATGAATTTATCCAGTTCTCTTTTAAACCCTGTTATAGTCCTAGCCTTCACAACCTCCTCAGGCAAGGAGTTCCACAGGTTGACTGTGTGCTGAGTGAAGAAGAACTTCCTTTTATTTGTTTTAAACCTGCTGCCCATTAATTTCATTTGGTGTCCCCTAGTTCTTATATTATGGGAACAAGTAAATAACTTTTCCTTATTCACTTTCTCCACACCACTCATTATTGTATATACCTCTATCATATCCCCCCGTAGTCTCCTCTTTTCCAAGCTGAAAAGTCCTAGCCTCTTTAATCTCTCCTCATGTGGGACCCATTCCAAACCCCTAATCATTTTAGTTGCCCTTTTCTAATGCCAGTATATCTTTTTGGAGATGAGGGGACCACATCTGTATGCAGTAGTCAAAATGTGGGTGTACCATGGATTTATATAAGGGCAATAAGATATTCTCCATCTTATTCTCTATCTCTTTTTTAATGATTCCTAACATCCCGTTTGCTTTTTTGACTGCTGCTGCACACTGCGTGGACGTCTTCAGAGAACTATCCACGATGACTCCAAGATTTTTCTCCTGATTAATTGTAGCTAAATTAGCCCCTCCTTCTAAATGGAAAAGCACTAGGTTTAAGATGGATTCCGGTATCGTGTGACATGGTCACATGTCACTGTAAGATTTCATTCTTCATTACCAATGGGCTGGCCACACGTATGCAGGAAGGCTTGCAGGCAAATAAACCATTTACAACCAATTGTCCTAGTCAACGGGAGCCATCAAGATTCTAAACCACCATTAATGGCCCACACTTTGCATAATTACAATAGGACCTCAGTGTTATACTTCATAGTCCTACAAGATACAAGAATGATACAGTCATACAAATAGGATGAACACACTCAGTAGATTATAAGATTTGTAATGATACCTTACAAGAGACCTTTTGCATAAAGCATATTCCAGTTACATCATATTCACACTCATAAGCATATTTCCATAAAACATTATGGAGTCCAACATCACACAAAATCTCAGCTGACTGGCATGTTCTGTGTATAGAAGCATCTAAGCACTCGTATGCTCATGTAAACCTCTTTGCTTGAGAAATCAGACTCGACATTTTGGGAGATCAGTCTTTCTTGGGTGGTTTCCATTGCTATCTTGTTTGGGTGGAGGGTGGCTTTTCTCTAAAAAATCTTCTATATGTGTCTGGCACAGACCAGAAAAGCAGACAGGAGTAGTCCATTGGATTGTATTGCACAAAAGAGGTTCCAGTTCAGTTTGCATTTCAGGCAAAGGTTTGGGTTGTTATCTGGATTTCATGTGTCATCCATTGCTAATACCAAGCCTCGCTCCCTCATGCAGGAATTTATTAAAATGGACAGAATGGACTTTTGTAAATCAAAAGAAACTCTGCTCACTTAGGCCCACAGCCTAATAGATCTGAAAATAAGTAGGATTTGCTGGGCAGTGCCCTCTAGAATACTATCTAGTTGAAGTACAAGCTTCTAAAGGACGTTCCCACCATCCAGACTTGGGGTACAGCCAACATAGACACTCTGGAGTGTGATATGTGACTGATAGGGTTAGTGTGCAGTGTGTGTAGACGGAAGGGGGGTTAGCCTGAGTTAGAGCTCCAGATTTACACTGCAGTGTAGCCTCACCCACAGAATAAGGGACTCCAGAAAAAAGAGGAGTAATATGTGGGCAGAGACTGCAGCATTTCACAATGACAGCACTATTGATGACAATGAACTTGTGCCAACTTATGCCAGGGATACAGTGGCCCTTCATTTTCAAAGCCCTGTATAAATATAACTCATTGCTAATTAAGATTTATAATGCCTCTGTGAGGCGAGTAAGCAGCTGCACTGCAGATTTTTTCCAAAACTAAAAAGATCCAGACCATGATAGAAAGGCACCTTAATCTCTCTTTCTCAGGAGCAGAGGTTAATCAGTCTGCATAATGATGACTCAGTGCAGGGCACTGTGCTGAACTACTGAACTGGATTTCTGTAGCATCTGTTTCCTCAGATTCTGTTTAATTGAAGCACAGAACTCAATATCAAGTTAGATTAATGATTAAAGGCAATCTAGATCTTCAGCAACAGGAACATTTATTTTATCATCTGTACTATATGAGAGAAGCTAGTAATAGTTACTTATTTCTCTCTGGAAAGCCAATAGACTTTATGTATGTATATCTTCCCAGACAACAGGAAGATTTATTTGGTACACAATGGTCAGCTTTTCATAGAAAAATGAAACATTATCTCTTGTATCTCAAGAGGGTGATGTAAGGATACGATGTCATCTCTTTCCTATCAAAGCCAGGAATGCTTTCAGACTGGCTTTTTTGTTGTTGTTGTTGTTGTTAAGAGCAGAAGTTCGCTTTATGCAACACTGAATCTCATAATGTGGCTATTTCTAGGGCGGGAACATGGTTTTCCCATTTTGTGCTTCTCTATCTTGAATCTCTTCTGCTGTTTTGTTTCAGGCTACATTTTCATATTTTAAATATAAATACACAACTTTACTAAAGACATTTTTCCTTGGGTTTTTGCCCTTTTTCCCCTTATCCTTTTATTGTGATTTTTTCCCTCCTGTGCTCCACACTTCCCCACAATTTTATTTTTAGATTTAAAATAAGACAGACATCTATCTGAGACTCCAGGCAGGCGAACAAGTCAGTAACAATACAGTGTATATAATGAAATGCCACCAGCATTCCAGCAGGAACCCAGCCAAACATCTACAAAACTCATTTTCACCCTTTCATTGTTACTGAAAACTTACCCTCCATCCTCCCCCAAAGCCCTATCAAACAGATGTCTTTTGTACTGTATCTGGATGGCCACCAAACTGTTTCTCTCATCCTTCAGTCCTCCTCTATCTAGGCCCTTGCATGGTACTTATCACAGTACTATCCAAATAACCTTGTGGGATGGGGACCAGAGTGGCATCCTTTGTCATTTCAGAGAGGGAGAAGTTGAGGCCAAACTTGAGGGTCTCACCTATCAGAAGTGACTTGATACCTAAGTGCATTACTGTTCACAGGGCCACCTTTATAACACAAGCGTACATTGGATAGTCCTCTGAGGCCATGTCTACAGTGCGATGGAAAACCCTCACAGGGTCTCTGAGCCCAGCTGCAGCGCTGAACTCTGCTTATTTTTGGCTACTTAAAATTACAGTCCCAGCACTTACGGAGTGAGGAGTCCCTTACAGCATCTTGAGTAGACACTGTCAAGTGGGTTTCATGTTCAAGCAAATGATTCATAAAGTACCAGGGTAGGACCCCAAGTTCCACTTTGCAAGAGGAACTTGCTTTATACCACAACAGTCACACAAAAAGCAGGGAAGTTTAGAGGTTATTAAAGCTAGTCTCCCACACAGGGGCAATCTGCATGTCTGTTCTACCTCTTCTGAATTCAAACTTTGGATTCACTGCTTTTGACCTTTTGGATAAGCATAAAATGGCTGGCTCTGTGCTCTGCCACCATCACAGATGTGCAGATGAAATGCATCAAAGGGGTGATGGGAAGTGACTTATCTCAGCATCCAAGCTCCATTAACATAACAAAGGAAACAGAAAGCAAGCCACTCAGGAGGTGCAGCACTGTGGCTCAGCACCAGCAATTTGGAAGTCGTGACTCAGTCAAACTGGGCCTGGTGATGAGTGAGCAGAAATATAGCCAAGTCCCATCCATTTAAACCACTGTAACAAAGTCATCCTGACTGGCACTGGCAGGAACATGTGTCACCAGCAAAGGAGATACCAGCTTTGATTCTTCGCGTCTCAAATTAAATTGAGCAGCTCCACCATCTTCAGCCATACAAACAAGGGGCAAGATTTGTCATGATGTGTCTGGAAGGAGTCAGGGAAGTGGCATTACCTGTCATATGGAGGCAGGAGCCTCATCAGTACAGCAGAAGACTTCTGAACATCCACATCAACAGTAGTTAAAGCTGACTGAATAAAGTACTTCATCCACACAATGCACAGTTTGCTGCAACATTGAGCCCCAGATCAACAAGACTCAAAAGAAGGATTTACACAGAATCGTAGGATCACAGAAGATTAGGATTGGAAAGACCTCAAGAGGTTATCTAGTCCAACCCCCTACTCAAAGCAGGACCAACACCAAATAAACATCCCAGCCAGGGCTTTGTTAAGCCAGGCCTTAAAAACCTCTGTCATAAATATAAAGGGAAGGGTAACCACCTTTCTGCATACCGTGCTATAAAATCCCTCCTGGTCAGAGGCAAAGTCCTTTTACCTGTAAAGGGTTAAGAAGCTAAGATAACCTCGCTGGCACCTGACCAAAATGACCAATGAGGAGACAAGGTACTATAAAATCTGGAGGCAGGGGGGAAACAAAGGGTCTGTCTGTCTGTGTGATGCCTTTGCCAGGAACAGAAAAGGAATGGAGTCTTAGAACTTAGTAAGTCATCTAGCTAGATATGCGTTAGATTCTGTTTTCTTTAAATGACTGGTAAATAAATTGTGCTGAATGGAATGTATATTCCTGTTTTTGTGTCTTTTTGTAACTTAAGGTTTTGCCTAGAGGGATTCTCTATGTTTTGAATCTAATTACCCTGTAAGGTATTCACTATCCTGATTACAGAGGTGATTCTTTTACCTTTTCTTTAATTAAAATTCTTCTGTTAAGAACCTGATTGCTTTTTCATTGTTCTTAAGATTCAAGGGTTTGGGTCTGTGTTCACCTGTGCAAATTGGTCAGGATTTTTATCAAGCCTTCCCCAAGAAAGTGGGTGTAGGGCTTGAGGGGATATTTTTGGGGTAAAGACGTTTCCAAGTGGGCTCTTTCCCTGTTCTTTGTGTAACACGCTTGGTGGTGGCAGCATAAGGTCCAAGGACAAAAGGCAAAAGTTTGTACCTTGGGAAAGTTTTAACCTAAGCTGGTAAGAATAAGCTTAGGGGGTCTTTCATGCAGGTCCCCACATCTGTACCCTAGAGTTCAGAGTGGGGAAGGAACCTTGAATACCTCTAAGGATGGAGATTCCACCACCTCCCTAGGTAACCCATTCCAGTGCTTCAGCACCCTCCTACCTAAATAGTGTTTCCTAATATCCAACCTAGACCTCCCGCACTGCAACTTGAGACCATTACTCCTTGTTGTGTCACCTGTCACCTCTGAGAACAGCCGCGCTCCATCCTCTTTGGAACCCCCCTTCAGATAGTTGAAGGCTGCTATCAAATCCCCCCTCACTCCTCTCTTCTGCAGACTAAATAAACCCAGTTCCCTCAGCCTCTCCTCGTAAATCATGTGCCCTAGCCCCCTAATCATTTTCATTGCCCTCCGCTGGACTCTCTCCAATTTGTCCACATCCTTTCTGTTGTGGGGGGACCAAAAGTGGACACAATACTCCAGATGTGGCCTCACCAGTGCCGAATAGAGGGGAATAATCACTTCCCTTGATCTGCTGGCAATGATCCTACTAATGTAGCCCAATATGCTGTTAGCCTTCTTGGCAACAAGGGCACACTGCTGACTCATATCCAGCTTCTCATCCACTGTAATCCCCAGGTCCTTTTCTGCAGAAAAGGAAATGGATAACAAGAATATCCAGTTTAACTGTAAGGTTTTAAAACTCACCTGAGTTTTGGAAGGGAAACAAAACCCCACCAAATCAAGAGGGTGTTAAGAAGAAATTTTCCCATAAATATCCCATAACTGCTACTACATGGTTTCTTGCACCTTCCTCTGAAGCCAGTTTCAAAGGTTGCAAGGCTGGTGATAGAATTGCATGTGATAGAGACAGCTGGTTTGAAAAAGCATTACGTAGTTCAGGTGGGCCTTTTGAGATAAGTGTGGGAGAGGACATAGGTAGGGGCAAAGTACCAAGAAGCAAAGGATATAGTAAGTAGGAACAATCTCCTCTCCACATGCAGCAAACAATTCCTTGAAGCGTGCATCATAAAGCCATATGGTGAATAATGCCTGATGCAAGCGATGGCCAAAGCCAAGGAGGAGCAGCGACAGCTCAAAGCAGCATTAAAAGGAAGGTGGAAAGCAACTGTGACAAAGCAAAAACGTTGCACATAATGATGCAGAGACCATTACCACTCATTGTGCTGTCATTGCTAAGCTCTGAGTGGGCTAACAGCCAGGAAGCTGCTGATGCAGTTATGTTGATGACAATGGTAACTGAGGAAGAGGCCAGAAGCACCCAAGATGCACAAAGGATTGAGAAAGGCAGACTGGGGCTGAGTGTAACCACAAAGCTAAAGCATCATTAACACTTTCCTATGGGCCAGAGATAGCATCCAGGAGCATATCATCTCCTCGTGGCATCACCATGCAACAGTGCAATGCCATGTCTGCCATACCCCAACTCCCTGAAACTGGGACTTGGTTTGGCATGGAAGAATGAGGCTAGGTCTGGCTGTTAATTGAACCTACAATGAAACAGTTAGGGAAGCAGTGAGGCTGGGATACAGGAGCTAGAGAAATCACCAGGACTAGAGATACGTGCTGTGTTATCAGTGTGGGAGAGAAGGTAGAGGATAGCTCTGTGTTCCATTGGCAATTAGCCTGGAGGAGAAAGACTTTATCTGTGTTTCTTTTCCTCTTTAGATCAAATTAGAAGCTCGTAGTGGAGCTGCACTACTCTAGTTTGTGCAGAAAATGTGTCTTTAAGCAAGAGGTGGTGCTCACACATGGACAGCTGCTTAAAAAACAGCTTGAAAGGTGTATGAAAGGTGTATGGGGAAAGCATCTGTGTAATCTTCAGCAGTTGTCCAGAAGTGGATAAGAAACACAACAGGAGGGGAGGACTCCCGAGAGACAGGAAGCAAGGCAGGAAAAGACATCCTTAATTCCTAGATATGAGCTAAGTACTGTAAAGGAATAAAAGCAAGTTGCAAGAACCAGAGATGGATTTAGGCCCTGATTTTCAAATCCAGAATTTTAATCCAGAAATACAGAGGATGTGAGGGGAAATTGCATTAGTATAAAGGAGACTGAAATTCCACATCCACATTTTAGGGATGAGCCCTAAATTGAGTGCTGGTTAGATCTGGTGGGTTTGGATCAACCAAACCCAGTGTTAGGGGAAGCTTTCTATAAGCAGGCTGCTCTCCCCATCTAGTATGGGACATCATAGGCTAGAACTGCAACACTGAATTAACATGCAAAAAGGCAGCAGTAGCCATTCAATAACACTCTAAGTGCAATACTGGCCCTGATTTTCCATAAAGCAATATCAAAACCAAGTGCCTCTTCCCACAAGTAACCAGAGTGTTTACACATCTCCACAACTTACCAGGTGCCTGTTTATTTTCAGTCCATCACAATAGGTAGGGTCTCCTGCATCTAGATGTTGTGGTGACTGGTTTCTTGTATACACAATGGGTGGTTTTATTAGATTATTTACCCCTCTGATAAGAGTAAAGAGGGGTAATTTTTCCACCTCCCTTATTTTGCTAGACTGCTTTAGTTTAAGTGGCCAAGAATTTTTTTTTAAGGCAAACTGGTGTTTGCCTATACATGGCTGTTAACCCAAAGCTGATGGTCACCAGCCATTGCTTTTCTGCCTGTAATAAATACTTAGCAACAGCAGCTG
Source organism: Lepidochelys kempii (assembly GCF_965140285.1). Taxonomy (NCBI): domain Eukaryota; kingdom Metazoa; phylum Chordata; order Testudines; family Cheloniidae; genus Lepidochelys; species Lepidochelys kempii. The sequence goes on along the minus strand of NC_136390.1, from coordinate 71,680,365 downwards.
TGCTAAACAGTTTGGCCCCTACTGCAGCTCAAATACAAGTGGTGGGGGAGAAAGGGGATATTCTTTTAACTTACCCTATGGAAATTACAGTGAGACCTCTTTGAGGAGGTCATAGGTGGGATGACCTACAATAAGGCTGCTCTCTGCTCCATCATCCCTCTCATGTGTTTGTCTACACACAACAAGTAAAATAGAGGTGCACTAAGGGGCACCTCAGTGTGGTGAACTGCATTTGCTGGCACGTGGTAGAGTCAAGACGTATAGTCCAGCCCATTACACCAAAAGCTCAAAGGGATAAGCTAGAAAGAATGCATATGAATCTGGCCAGTATTTAGGATCCTACACAGAAGTAACCATACAATAAACCAATTCCTTGTTTTACTAAGAGACCCAATGTTTTTGTTTTTAAATACAAGTTCTTTGGGGAAGAGACTATTATTTACTGAGTTTGTACAGTGCCTAGCACAATGGGGATTCATGCTGGTGGGCATCTGGGTGCCATCAAAATATAAATGTTCACTGTGTTTTCAGGTCATGGCAGGTCAAAAAGTGATCCCACTTCACTATTCCCCAAATGAAACTGGTTATAAGTCAATAAAGAGGCTTCACTACCTTCCCTACCTGTTTAAAGTCATCCCTCATCTTTTCACAGTGGCTTTCTAAGTTGGGTCTCCTGTGTTTCTCTCTTCCTGTCTCCCCATCCCTTCTGACCGTGCTCTAGTACTGCTGTTCTTTGACAGTACAGTTGCCACCTTGCAGCACACAGAGTTGTTCAAGGCAGTGGTCAAAGCCCTGGGAACCCCCTTCAGGAATGGTGGTGGCCCTCCTGGTGAAAGATAGATGGGCATTAGGTGGATGCCACACTGGTTCGGTTTAATGATGCTTATGGTTATAAACACAGAGCAATGCAGTGAGAAAGGAAACCTGCACTGTGACAGAGAGCAGGTGGAGGAGAAGCCTAGAAGCAACAGAAGCCCAGAACTTTAGCCATTCAGACAGGAGGAATCAATTCTAGTAGCATTAGTACCAAAAGCCTCTTTTCCATAACTTCCACCATATGCCTCCCTTTCTCCAGCCCCTAGGAAAGTCACTGCAAGTCTCTGATTGGGGCTTTGGTTGTAACCAAACCTTGCATGCCCTCAGATCTTGCAGCCATGCCCGTGCCCACGTATGGCAGCAAGCCTCTCCATGGCACCTTCTGGGGAAGAGTCCACAGTCACTTGGCCTTTGAGCTCCCAAGCAGTGACTTCTCTTGTGCCCCACTTTCAGTCAGCTGCCCTGGACAGCTTCTAGCAGTGCTTGCTGCCTAACAGCAGTCCCAGATCTCTTTAGGAAGTGTGCTTTTCCATCTTCGTGAGTATGTTACATCCACAGTCCCAGCAGGATACGTCCACAGTCCACCTCTAAGTCCTTCCACAAAGAACTGTTAACCCTTCCACACATTAATTTAATTGGGGATTGGTCCTGCTTTGAGCAGGGGGTTGGACTAGATGACCTCCTGAGGTCCCTTCCAACCCTGATATTCTGTGATTCTATGATTAAGCGCTGCCTGTAACAAAGTGCTCTGAAAAAAGTAGGGGTCCATCACACACCTGCCCATCGTCTGCCCAGCTTCTCCTGGGGCACTTCACCCCATCTCCCAGGCCCTGGAAGGGCCACAGCGGGGTCCCCACCCCAGGCCAGCTGCTGCAGGGAGGGAGAGAGGAGGCAGCACTGCCGATACCTGCTGGGCTCTTTCTGCTCCCTCCCACAACCCCTCCTGTGAGCATGGTGTCAGCTCCTGAGGTGAGGAGGAATCTGTGCCTGCTCCCTAATTGGCTGCTCTTTCCCAGGAGCTTGGCTGCTTTACTCACTTGCCCCTTGGACAGGGTTTTCAAGAACATGTTAGACAAACCCTTGTCAGGGATGGTCTAGTTATTATTGAAGCTATGTCTACACTACTGCGGTAACTCGATCTAGTCTACGCAACTCCAGCTACGTGAATACCTTAGCTGGAGTCTACATACCTTAGGCTGAATTACCGCGCGGTCTACACCGGGGGGGGATTACCTTACTCTGATCAGCGGGGATAGAGTATACGGGTCGACTGGAGAGCGATCTGCTGTCGATTTGGCAGGTCTTCACTAGACCCTCTAAATCGACCAGTGGTGGATCGATTTCAGAGCATCGATCCCGGCTGTAGTGTAGACATAGCCTGTCCTGCCATGAGTGCAGGGGACTGGACTAGTTCACCTACTGAGGTCCTTTCAAGTCCTACATTTCTATGATTCTACAGAACAGACTGCATGAGAATAATCCAGGACAGCTGTTACATATTTTTTTCTGTGCCGCGCCATCCAGCCCCACAAAAAAATTTAAGTTATTGAAAAAATCAAAACATATGTTTGGGAGGCAGGTTGGTCTAGTGGACAGGGCATTTAACTGGAAGTCTCGATAGCTGGGTTCTTTACCCAGCTCTGCCACTGATTGGCTGTGTGACCTTGAGCAAGTCACTTCACCTCTTTGAGCCTCAGTAAGAAGGAATAAATTTTTAACCTGTGAGGGTAAATAACCAATGGAGCAATTTGCCAAGGGCTGTGTGGGATTCTCCATCACTGTCAACTTTTAAATCAGAATGGGATGTTTTTCTAAAGGCTATGCTTTAGTTCAAACAGGAATTATTTTGCAGGAACTCTATGGCCTATGTTATACAGCGGTCAGACAAGAAGATCACAATTGTGCCTTCTGGCCTTAGTATCTATTATTGGGGTTTTTTTAAAAGTAATAAAGCAGTTCAGTAAAAAAAAAACAATGATCAATTCACAAGTGTGACATTGCACACAGTTCATATGGCTAGAAGAAACTTCTGCTTAAAAGGGTTACCCATGAAAAAAGCCATTTGAAAAGGGGCACATAGGTAAGAAAGCCAACTTTGGAGCAGGTCATAGTGTACAGTCATAGGTAATTTCACACTAATGTGCTGGCATATAACAGACTTTGCCCCACGTTATTCCTAATACATCTTTTTATGCAGGCAGTCCTAAGGAAGCAATCTGATGGTAGACAATGTAGGAGAGAAAGAAAACAAGCTAACAGAGCAGCCTAATTTTACTCTGTGATAAGGGAATCAGCAGCTGACAAAAGCAGATGAATACCGACCCCTCAAGAGGCTCTGGAGATAAGTCATCACCACTCTAGACAGCTCAGATTTCCTTCCATCGAATATCAGGGCCCACCTCTGGGGGCATATTGTCATAGAATCATAGAATATCAGGGTTGGAAGGGACCTCAGGAGGTCATCTAGTCCAACCCCCTGCTCAAAAGCAGGACCCATCCCCAATTAAATCATCCCAGCCAGGGCTTTGTCAAGCCTGACCTTAAAAACTTCTAAGGAAGGAGATTCTACCACCTCCCTAGGCAACGCAGTCCAGTGTTTCACCACCCTCTTAGTGAAAAAGTTTTTCCTAATATCCAACATAAACCTCCCCCACTGCAACTTGAGACCATTACTCCTTGTCCTGTCCTCTTCCACCACCGAGAATAGTCTAGAACCATCCTCTCTGGAACCACCTCTCAGGTAGTTGAAAGCAGCTATCAAATCCCCCCTCATTCTTCTCTTCCGCAGACTAAACAATCCCAGTTCCCTCAGCCTCTCCTCATAAGTCATGTGTTCCAGACCCCTAATCATTTTTGTTGCCCTTCGCTGGACTCTTTCCAATTTATCCACATCCTTCTTGTAGTGTGGGGCCCAAAACTGGACACAGTACTCCAGATGAGGCCTCACCAATGTCGAATAGAGGGGGATGATCACGTCCCTCGATCTGCTCGCTATGCCCCTACTTACACATCCCAAAATGCCATTGGCCTTCTTGGCAACAAGGGCACACTGCTGACTCATATCCAGCTTCTCGTCCACTGTAACCCCTAGGTCCTTTTCCGCAGAACTGCTGCCTAACCATTCAGTCCCTAGTCTGTAGCTGTACATTGTGTTCTTCCGTCCTAAGTGCAGGACCCTGCACTTATCCTTATTGAACCTCATCAGATTTCTTTTGGCCCAATCCTCCAATTTGTCTAGGTCCCTCTGTATTCTATCCCTGCCCTCCAGCATGTCTACCACTCCTCCCAGTTTAGTATCATCCGCAAATTTGCTGAGAGTGCAATCCACACCATCCTCCAGATCATTTATGAAGATATTGAACAAAACCGGCCCCAGGACCGACCCTTGGGGCACTCCACTTGACACTGGCTGCCAACTAGACATGGAACCATTGATCACTACCCGTTGAGCCCAACAATCTAGCCAACTTTCTACCCACCTTATAGTGCATTCATTCAGCCCATACTTCTTTAACTCAGCTCAGCCGGTGGAAACTGGTGTACCATTGAATCTCGCTGAATGACCCATAAAAGCTGGGTCTAGCAATGCACTTTCTCCCCCCATTTAGTGTCAAGTGACGGGAGTCAAGCTTGTGACAAGTACTAGAAATCCTCCTATTTCAGTTCAGCAGCTACTCCATGAAAATAATCTTGGGAAGCATTCTGATTATGTCAGACACTGTGACAGCCGTTACGTCTGAGCACCGCTGACTACACCAGTCCCAATAGTTGCATCACTTGTTAGATATTGCCAGATGGAACAATATGCACAATGGGACCAAATGCTTGATACTCCAGTACTTTTAATTCTTTAATGGCTAGACAATAATTTCTGACCAAAATAAGGGTAACAATAGCCAACATGTCCTTGTCTTTCGGAGACAAACACACAGAGAATAAAATCTGTTTAATTAGAGTGTGGCATTTCTGTGGAGAGCTAGAATGGAGGCTACCCTGCTTTACTTCATTCTAGGAGGAATGCAGCTACAGCTTAGGCAATACTGGGAATCAGAAGGTACCAGGGTGCCAGACTCTGGCCCTAGGGGGGAAAAGTTTACAAAAATAGAGTACAGTAACTTTAGACTCAATATTGAGGCCCACTTCACATACTAAGATTAAAGGCTAAATTCACCATCAGGGTAACCAGACCCAAGTCCACTGAAATTGATGGAGATTCATGCCATCAGTGAATCTTGTCAAGCTTGGGTGACATTCTATCACCATCCTTGAATGAACTAGGCAGGGTGTGTGTCTCTCAGACACTGGGATGGAGAATAAGCTTCGGCATCTCAGAGGAGATGAATTTTAAGTATATGATTTAGAAGGGTAAAAAAAATGATGTTTTTTCCCTCAAAGGAAATACATTAATGCAGACCTATTCAGAGAAAGCCTAAAAAACACCTTAGCTAAGACCCTTGAAAGTTTTAAGTAACTGAGCTAGTAATTAATTTCAAAATGGACCCTCCCCCCCCCAAAAAAAACCTTCTGCTTGAGATTCAATCCTGGGAGGAGCTCCAGCTAAAATTACACACAGCCACATGCAGTTCCCCCCAAAATCGTTTATTTCAAAGCCTTTTCATGGGCTTTGATCTCCAGAAGCTCCAGCTGTGTATTAGAACAAGTTCTTCTTTAATTAAAAGAACTTGCCATTTCTTATTAATCAGTCAGCTCACTTTCAGTTATTTTCCCATTACTACATTCTTCATTGGTATCCCTGGATGTGTATAGCACAGAAGTACATGAATGTCGATTCTGAATTTATAAACTGGAACAAGCCAAGCTTCCAATGGGTCTACATGCAGTAGTTAGACCAGGAGAATTTGGCTCACAGACCTGAATAGGCAAAACCTATGAACCTGCAGTCCCATCTACCTGGGTACGCTCATATGCTATGCAGAGCCCCACTGACTTATATGGAACACCACACAGGACCAAATGGTTACCACGACAGGTCCAACTGCAGGGACAGGGATGCATTGTGTAGTCCAATATTGTTAGTATAATTTTCATTTTCAGTGAAAGCACCTTGATATCCTCTATTTTGATATTCTTTCAATCTCAGACCTATTTTCATTCTGGTGAGCAACTGTACTGGATACTTGAATTTAAATATGAGAGGAAAAAGGTAGAGGCTTGAATTTAAGAGGCAAAATGGTTTAAATTGGCAGTGAACTAGGACTCAGGAGAACAGAGTTCTAATCCAGGCTCTGCCCCAGCCTACTGTGGTACCTTGGGCACATCATTATAATTCTGTTTCCTCACCCATTCTTTATCTATTTAGACTGTAAGTTCTTTGTGGTAGGAACTGCCCCATATTTTATTTTACATAGAATACATACAGTACCTAGCACAATGGAGTTCTGATTTCAACTGGGACTTCCAAATGTTATTGTAATACCAGTAAAAATTAGACTAATCCTACAGTCCATTCTGAATTACCCTGTTCCAAAGCCCATGGAGCTCAGTGGAAGTCTTTTCACTAACTCTAATGGGCTTGGATGAAGCTCTAACTCAATGAGAATTTTGGCAAGGGCCACATTCCAGCAATGAGTTTGGTGCGAGGAGTCCCCTGTCACACAGAGCCAAAATGACTCCATGTGACCACAGGGATTCACCTGTGAAAAACTCTATCCAGGACTGGGGACTAAGAAGGGCTGCAGGGCCCATAAAAGCACACAAGCTAAATGTAACTTCATTTTTGTGTGTATTCATCTAAATGCTACTGGGATATCCAAGCCAGTCAAACTGCTCTGCCATTAACTACGGTGTCACCAGAACCTCTCTCGTTGTTCTGATGGGCCTCTTTTGTCATCAACATGCATGTTTTTAATTCTCTGTTTATTTGCATTACTCCCCAATTAAGTTTTCATAGCTGCACAGGGTTCAAGCTACATGACTCATGTTACCTAATGCATTTTGGACAAAAAAATAGAGCAATTCTGAAATCTTGGTGGCCAAATTAAGACCTCAAGCTACATCAATATAGGAAGCCACAGTTTTTCGCCAACAGGTACCAACTGGTAGCTTTTCTCCCAAACAATGGGGAGGCCAGCTTTTGCCTGTGTCCAAAGACCACACACTCTTGCATAACTTTTAATACAACACAGACAGCTTGCAGTTGAGCATTCAGTGCCATTGCAGGCCATGGAAGGAGACACCCAAAAAAGAAGCAACTAAAAGAGAAACTGTGCGGTGTTACGTTTGTGACCGGCTCCTAGCAGCTATAAAAAACTGCTGAGGCCACCTTCCGCACCCGGAGGAAGACAAGGAGCAAGAGTGAGGCTCCAAGTCCAGAGGCCTAGGCCATCCATGTCTGACACACACACACCTCTGGATCCACTCATCCTAGTGTTTTGAAAAAACATACCCCAGGAGTGGCCTGCATGAGGTACAGACTCAGCGTGAATATTGGCCCGCCATAACACTCCCTCTGCAGTGTTAACATGCAAACTTCACTGGGCACAAAGTGCCCAAGGCCTCAATTTAACTTTCTGTGTTTTCTTTGGTAGTTTTCTGCTCCCGTTACTGATTTCTATCTATGCTGTTAGATCATTAAGAAGTAGTAGAACAGCTATCATAGACTATCAGGGTTGGAAGGGGCCTCAGGAGGTCATTTAGTCCAACCCCCGGCTCAAAGCAGGACCAATCCCCAATTTTTGCCCCAGGTCCCTAAATGGCCCCCTCAAGGATTGAACTCACAGCTCTGGGTTTAGCAGGCCAATGCTCAAACCACTGAGCTATCCCTCTAACAAATGTTTCCAATTTGCTAGACTGCTTTTTCATGCTAGTGAAAAAAACATAATTAAGCACTGAGAACCAAGAAGAATGCAGAACACATATTGCTTGGGTCAGCAGTTTTTCTATTCAGTATTAGGCAAAAATATAATCTAAAGGCCTGGACCAACCCACAATAATTAGAAAACGGTAATTAATCCACTGAAATGTGTAGTATTACTTGACTATGCTTTCTACATTTAAATGTTAATTTGGGTTGCAGTAACACCAAAAGGCAGACTGGGCTTTTATAATACACAAAGCTTTGATAAATGCTATAAACATACAAAAAGACAGTCCTTGCCTCCCAGATCTTATAGTACAATGTAAACTTTAAATAAAGGCCTAAAAGCTTCTGTTCTAGCTATTATTTTAATCTAAATTCCAATCTAAAGCCTATTGACTTCAATGGGCTTTACATCATGTCCATCCATGCCTCCATGAAGTTTGTACATAATGTAACATAGGCGTTTCTCCATTTTGAAATGCACGGTAGAGGATGCAGTATTTGAGACTGAAGAAATATGCTCAACAATAGTAAACTTTCAGAGTAGCAATAGTAAAGACAATTTTAAACACAAAAGATGGAATATGCTCTTTGGATATACTGAATGGAGCTTTGCCACTAGTCCCACCATAATCCTCCCAGAAGACGTTATGAAAGTCATCCAGAAAAGTTACTTGGTACTTTGGAAGTGTAGAGTACCAGGGCATATTGTCCATTGGCTTTATTTCTGAATGTAGGTCATTATTCCACGAAACAGAGTAACTGTCACCTCAGGAGGAAGAGGGGATGTAATTTAAGAATTCATACATCCTCCAAAACCTCAATGTGCACTCCCTGGTGCTATTCTTTGGCTTCTGTTGACAAAGAACTGGTTGTCTTGGCTACTACCTCAGCTCCCCTTCTGAATTCTTCTATGAGCTAATCAGTCCTGCTAGGGGTCTCCCTGTTTCACAGGGATTTTTTTATTAGATTTTTCCTGTAGGACAGCATCTCTCCCCCCCCCCCATCTTTTGTTATCAGAGGAAAGAATTAAAAGGATTATCTGGAGATGCCCTGCTAATGCAGTTGTATTTAACTAATGACAAATTTGCAGGTTGTTCAGGGGCCACTGTCTGCTAGAAGGGAGCACTGGATCAGTTAAGAAAAAGCCTCCTTTTTAAATTTGGCCATCCTGCAGGAGGATCCAGTATAAACGTCCTCCGTGCAGTTCCTTTAATGTACCTCAGTTATTATTGCATATGGCGGCTGGTATGTTCTTTGATGTTCAGCTACAGCAGTGATGTTTTCGCCTCTATCTCTAGGAAAGGAAGACAACTCAAACCTATCTATTTCTGTGCATCTGGAAAATATCGATTTCCTTTCAGTCTCTTTCAGTGTCTCTTTTACTTCCCTAACTTGTTTAAAGTATTTATTTTCACTGGTCCTTGAAGGAGTCTACTCACCTTCCAAGATTAGAGCCTCGTACAAGATATTTGATTGTCGGATATATTTGAAGGGAAATACAGCAGTATTTGGTGCAATATTTTCTATGCACAGCAGGGTACAATGGTCTTTGATGCAATATTGATTTATACTGCTAAGCGTACTACTCCCTTTCTTCCCTATAAAAAAAGGAAGCTTTGGCTTAGTTTTATATTTTAAAGACAGGGAGACTGCTTGACAGTTTCAGGTCTTGTTTTTAGCAAGAAGCTAGCCAGTCTCATTAAGCAACTGAAACCTGGTGTCAGTTAGTCTAATTGATATGAGAACTTGATTAAGTCCGAGAAGGACTGGATTTCCCCAGGAACAGCATCCTATTAAAAACAGCTCACCTTAAAAAGTAAAGAGAGATTACAGGAAGCAGAGACAATGACGAAAGCTTTGAAAACACTATTTGGGGCACCAGGCTTGAAAAATCACCCTACCATACTATAGTGGCAGCAATCAATATGCTGATGAAAATCCAGTTCTAGTCCCCTAAGAACCCTCATTAAGAATGTGTTTTGTATCACAAATTCCATGTAATCCAGAAAACAAAGAGCCTACCTACAATTAAATTCCAAAATCCAGATTCAGTCACCTACACTGAGGTAACACTGAGAATCCACAATCACATTAAGTTTACAGGAAGTTATTAGGTGCTCCAGCACCGTCAAAAAAATAAGACCTACATTTAGGCCTGGTCTAGACTTACTGTGTTCAGTCACAGAGACCCACTTGGGACTGTCACCTGACGTGCTGAAATTACCTCTGAGCCCATTTTCCCTGCCAGCTTTGGACTTCCAGAACCCTGTCTTGTTGAGCCAGACACACTAGCCTGCTGCAACACAGACCCAGGTCTGGTCCACGCCCCCAGAGTTGCAGACTTAACTGAAAACAGTTCAGCAGGTTACCTATATCCAGCACCCAGACACCCAGTTCCCAATGGGATCCAAACCCCAAATAAATCCGTTTTACTCTGTATAAAGCGTATACAGGGTAAAATCATAAATTGTTCACCCTCTATAACACTGATAGAAAGATATGCACAGCTGTTTGCTCCCCCAGGTATTAATCACTTACTCTGGGTTTATTACTAAACAAAAGTGATTTTATTAAGTATAAAAAGTAGGATTTAAGTGGTTTTGAGTAATAACAGACAGAACAAAGTAAGTCACCAAGCAAAATAAAGCAAAAACACGCAAGTCTAAGCCTAATACATTAAGAAACTGATTACAGGTAATATCTCACCCTCCGAGATGTTCCAATAAGTTTCTATCACAGACTAGACTTCTTCCTAGTCTGGGCCCAATCCTTTCCCCTGGTACAGTCCTTGTTAGTTCCAGCAAATTTCTCAGGTGGTAAGCAGGGGTTTTCTCATGATTAGCAGCCCCTTTTGTCCTGCTCCACCCCCTTTTATAGCTTTGGCACAAGGCGGGAATCTTTTGTCTCTCTGGATCCCCAACCCTCTTTCTAAATGGAAAAGTACCAGACTTAAGATGGATTTCATTATCAGGTGACATGGTCACATGTCACTGTAAAACCCCTAGTCTCCATTCCCCAGGGGCTGGCCCACACGTACACAGGAAGTCTTTCAAGTAACTAAGGCCATTTACAACTGACTGTTTCTGGAGCAACCTTTATGGCCTTCACTTAACATGTTTACATCAGTAATACAAGTTTATATCTTATTCTCCTAATTCCAGATATAGAAATAATACATGCAAACAAATAAGATGAATACATTTAGTAGATTACAAGCTTTCTAATGCCACTATACAAGGGGTATTTAGCATAAAGCATATTCCAGTTATGTCATATTCATAAGCATACTTCCATAAAGCATATGGAGTGCAACATCACACTTACATTAGGTCAACATCCATGGGACAAGATGTGCAAGAACCAACACAACTATGCCAACCTAATCCCCAGTGTAGACATAGCTAGGTCAATAGAAGAATGCTACTGTCGACCGATTCAGGGAGGTGCTCCTACACAGAGGGAAAAACTCCTTCCATCATTGTAGGATGTATCTACACTATAGGGTTATGCCATCGTAGGTAAGGCAAGATAGCTATGCCAGTATAGTCTCCGTTATGTAGACACGTCCTTGTGATGTTGTACCCCATAATGCTCTATGGAAATATGCTTATGAATGTATATATGACATAACTGGAATATGTTTTATATATATTTTATATATATGAATATATTCATCCTATTTGTATACATGTATCATTTTTGTATTCAAAGTTATGAATATTGGCTGTGTACTTGTTTGATTTTAAGTAGCCTTAGTAAGGCATTTGATCAGCTTCTTAAGAAAGGAATTTACAAGTTAAGTGCTCAATCAAGAAACACTAAAGCTGACAATAGACATTGATAGATGTCAATCCACATCTGAGCTTTCCTGGGAACATTCCTGTAGAGAACTAAGTCATGCATGGACATGTGACTTGCCCAGGTGACTCCAAAACTCCATTTTGTAGAGGGGATTCTACACAGGGGGAGGGAGGGGTTTAGACCCATAAGGAGAAACTATATAAAGCCTTGGGAGACCCCTCCATTTTGTCTTCAGCTGGCTCAAGAGATAGCCTCTCCACCCCCAAAGGATACCTGAAAGAAACTGGAACAAAGGACAGTTACCACAGGGGTGTGAGTGATTGCTGAACCCAGACTAGAAGGAGGCTAGTCTGTAATAGAAACTTATTGGAACATCTCTGAGGGTGAGATTTCATCTGTAATAATTTTCTTACTGTATTAAGTTTAGACTTGCGTGTTTTATTTTATTTTCCTTTTTAATTCACTTTGTTCTATCTGTTATCACTTGAGACCACTTAAATCCTACTTTTTATATCTAATAAAATAACTTTTAACTCATTAATTAACCCAGAGTATGTTTTAGTACGGGGGGGGGGGGGGACAGCTATGCTTATCTCTATATCAGTGTTATAGAGGGTGAACAATTTATGAGTTTATCCTGTATACGCATTATACAGGGTAAAATGGATTTATTTGGGGTTTGGACCCCGTTGGGAGCTGGGCACCTGAGTGTTGAAGACAAAAACACTTCTTAAGCTGTTTTCAGTTTAGCTTGCACTTTTAGGGGACATGGTTCAGACCTGGGGCTGTGTTTGTGGCAGGGTAGCGTGTCTGGCTCATACAGGCAAGGTTCTGAAGTCCCAAGCTATCAGGGAAAACAGGCTCAGAAGTAATCTCAGCACATCAGTTGGCAATACCCAGCGGGGGTTCTGTGATCTCAACCTGTCACAATCCTTATTTAGGCACTTGAGTAAAGATTAGGAACCTAACTTTAGACACCAAGTAGGAAAACTGGGACCTTTATGCACAGCACTTTCCTGCCAGGGCTGGGAACTAGGCATATTTGCCTAATATAGCTGAATTCTAGGCAACAGTGCTAGAATGATGAATGTTGAAGCTACCCCTCCCCGTGCCTCACTATGCTTTACAAGTCTGCTACAGTGATACCTCCACTGGACCAGTTGGCATTCTTTCAGTCCCTCCTTACAAGCTGTGCTGGAGGGACAGAATTGGCAGCAGTGCTAAATGGGTGACTGCAATTGCTTATTGCAAAGTAGGGCTGGTAAGGCGAACATTGAACACATCAGTCTTTTAATGCTTCTAGTTTGATATTTCAGTGAGGGCAGAGGGGGTTTAAGCATAACTCCTTAAAGAAAAAACAAAAATACTAAATGAAGTGAATCTTTAAAGGTCTTATAAAATATTGAGAATCTAGTCACTCTGCCTTCCCTGCTATTTAAGTGAACCCCCCCTCTAAACCAAAAATGGAGTATCTCGTTGTGACGGGTTGGATCACAGACACCCCCTGGGAGCTGCCACCTGATGTGCCAACACTACTTCTGCCCCTGTTTTCCCTGCCAGCTTAGAACTCCAGCACCCTGTCTTGCTGAGCCAGACATGCCAGTCTGCTCCAACACAGACCCAGGGTCTGAACCACGTGCCCCAAACTGCAAGCTTAACTGAAAGCAATTTAAGAAGTGTTCCTGTCCTTGACACTCAGATGCCCAACTCCCAATGGGGTCCAAACCCTAAATAAATCCATTTTACCCTGTATAAAGCTTATACAGGGTAAACTCATAAATTGTTCGTCCTCTATAACACTGATAGCGAGATATGCACAGCTGTTTGCCCCCTCCCCCCCAAATATTAATACATACTCTGGGTTAATTAATAAGCAAAAAGTGATTTTATTAAATAAAGAAAGTAGGATTTAAGTGGTTTCAAGTAGTAACAGACAGAACAAAGTGAATTACCAAGCAAAATCAAATAAAACATGCAAGTCTATGTCTAGTACAGTAATAAAACTGAATACAGATAAAAACCTCACCAGTTCCAGCGAGCTTTCTTTTACAGACTAATCTCCTTCTAGTCTGGGTCCAGCAATCACTCACACCCCCTGTAGTTACTGTCTGTCACATTATTGACTTGAACTGGGACCATATAGAACATAGTTGCAACCAAGGTCCTGTAGTGGCACCAAATTTTGTATAAAGGGGGTCAAATACGGTGTCTCAGACAAGGTTATGGTTTGCTGGTTATGATTATGCTGTCTATATGTGTGTATCATTTTTGTAGTTAAAGTTATGAATATTGGCTCTATACTGTCTGTATTTCAAACTTATGCTATGTTTCTGGGTGACACCCCAGACAAGTTGGTGTCAGCTCTGCCTAGCCTGCTTGATGGCCCATTAAGGACCATCAGCTATACAATTGACCCAGTGAGAGAAGGCAGACATGCCTTGTGACTCAGCAAGGTGTGCAGGGACATGCCTATGGACAGAACTCTGAGGTTTTTCCATGCCATGTGATGGACAGCTTGTCTTTGAAACAAAGAAGGCAGAGACCACATGGCAAGAGAATATAAAAAGCTGCTGCAGCTCCTCCATCTTGTCTTCAATCTTGCTTCTTACCTCTGGAGGAACTTTGCTACACTGAAGCTTTGAACCAAGGACTGAAAGACCCATCCCAGCTGTGGAAGTACTCCAGGGACTTGATTTGAACTTGCAGTTTATTCGATCACTGCTGCAAGCCTGAACCAAGAACTTTGACATTACTGTATGTAATTGATTCCATTTTACCAATTCTAGCTCTCATCTATATCTTTTTCCTTTTATGAATAAACCTTTAGATTTTAGATTCTAAAGGATTGGCAACAGCGTGATTTGTGGGTAAGATCTGATTTGTATATTAACCTGGGTCTGAGGCTTGGTCCTTTGGGATCAGGAGAACCTTTTTTCTTTTACTGGGGTACTTGTTTTCATAACCATTCATCCCCATAATGAGTGGCACTGGTGGTGATACTGGGAAACTGGAGTGTCTAAGTGTCTTGCTTGTGTGACTTGTGGTTAGCCAATGGGGTAAAATCAAAGTCCTCTCTGTCTGGCTGCTTTGGTTTGCCTTGGTGTGCATAGAAACCCCAGCCTTGGGCTGTAACTATCCTGCTTTAAGCAATTTGTCCTGAATTGGCACTCTCAGTTGGGTCCCACCAGAACCAGCATCGTTACACTGTCCTTTTGTTCCAGTTTCTTTCAGGTATCTTTGGGGGTGGAGAGGCTTTCTTTTTAGCCAGCTGAAGACAAAATGGAGCGGTCTCCCAGGGGGTTAAATAGACTTTCTCTGGTGGGTGAAGACCCCCTCCTCTCTCCTATGCAAAGTCCAGCTACAAAATGGAGTTTTAGAGTCACCTGGGCAAGTCACATGTCCATGCATGACTGAGTTCCTTACCAGCCAAGCCACATTCCTGGGAAAGCTCAGATGTGGACTGGCATCTCCAAGTTCATTGTTGGCTTAAGGGTTTCTTGATTGGGCACTTACTGAGAATAGTCTTTTCTCAGTAAGCTGACCAACTGCTTCACTAAAACCTACTTAGAATCAGACAAGTATACAGCCAATATTCATAACTTCAAATACAAAAATGATACATGCATACAAATAGGATTAATAGATTCAGTAGATCATAACCTCTACAGAGATATGTTACATGGCATATGTAGCATAAAGCATATTCCAGCTATGTCATATATATACATTCATAAGCATATTTCCATAAAGCCTTATGGGAGGCACCGTCACACTAGTCTCATTAAAATCTGTAGCAGCTGAGGGATTGCAGTAATCCCACCAAATGAGGATAGATCCATCCCCATCATCGTATCCACTCATTATACTCCACACCTGAACAAAGCCATTATATGGACAACATACCCCCATATTTCAATGTCTGTACTTTGACCTGTTAAACTTTTACCCCCAATCGGGGAGATTGCAGATTATGTATTCCTTACGCCACCCGTTCCTAAACTGAATTTCGCACCCCTTGATAATCTGTACCTTATTCCCTGATAACCAGAAACTTCTATGCTTGAACTCTGAACCGCTTTCTTTTTACTTCAACATTATCTTAATAAATAGTTTTTCCCACCTTGCAAGTCTTATTATACAGGTCTTTTAATAACCACATAGTTGTGTCCTTCCATGCTGTGCTAGCCTTGAAAGTTCTAGGATTCAATACGGTATACTAATTCAGCAGCAACACAGTGGTCTAAACCATTTCAGCCCAAAAGATAATCGTAGTTCAGTAATTTTTGTTTAAAATGAGTTTCTCCAGTGTTGAGCTGAGCCAGGTGTGTTTCAATTATCACTTCAGCTGCATGTGAAGTTTCTCTAGACAAGATTAATGTTCTAGGTGAAACTATTTCTACAAATTCTTAAAGAATTCAAGTAGTAATGATCCAATATCAAGAGCCAAATCCACCCCCCTGCTGGAACTCCCCTGATCTCAAGGTGCACAAGTGTGAGTATATACCACACAACAATAATGAGACTCTTTCAGAGCACAAGGTGGTTCAGTTTGAGTTTTCAGGTTAGTATCTGCCTGAGCCACTTCAAATCATCCACAGGTGGAAGGGGTTTTATCTACCCAATAGAGACAAAGTGATCACAGTTTCTGGGCATGAATCTGAGAGTTAGAAAACCCATTCTGTTCTCCCCCTCTGAACTTCCCCTCACCCCCAAAGAGAAAACAAGATCTTCGTTATGGACAGGGCAAGCCAAAGGCCCAGAGCTGGTGGTTTTAACGTTGCTCCTGGAAACATTTCTTTGGAAGCTGTTGTATTTTCCCAAAGCAATGTCACAATGACAGTCTATCAGAATGCCTTAACGTTAAGATTTTCTGGGAAAAACTGTGTCCACGGTGTCAAATATGCAGCTCCACGACAGCCTCATGTGATGGCAGCAAGTGAACTGTAAAGCTCAAGAACAAGGCTCCTCTATGCAGGAGACAGATGGCCACGAACCACTAACTTCGGAGTGTAATACAGAACTTGCAGCTTCAATCTTAATAAATCCACCAAAAGTTACATCACTTTTTAAAGAGTTTCTTAAATATGGGCATTAAGAGCGATAAAGATCCCCATATCATAGAATCATAGAATATCAGGGTTGGAAGGGACCCCAGAAGGTCATCTAGTCCAACCCCTGCTCAAAGCAGGACCAATTCCCAGTTAAATCATCCCAGCCAGGGCTTTGTCAAGCCTGACCTTAAAAACCTCTAAGGAAGGAGATTCTACCACCTCCCTAGGTAACGCATTCCAGTGTTTCACCACCCTCTTAGTGAAAAAGTTTTTCCTAATATCCAATCTAAACCTTCCCCACTGCAACTTGAGACCATTACTCCTCGTTCTGTCATCTGCTACCATTGAGAACAGTCTAGAGCCATCCTCTTTGGAACCCCCTTTCAGGTAGTTGAAAGCAGCTATCAAATCCCCCCTCATTCTTCTCTTCTGCAGGCTAAACAATCCCAGCTCCCTCAGCCTCTCCTCATAACTCATGTGTTCCAGTCCCCTAATCATTTTTGTTGCCCTTCGCTGGACTCTCTCCAATTTATCCACATCCTTCTTGAAGTGTGGGGCCCAAAACTGGACACAGTACTCCAGATGAGGCCTCACCAATGTCGAATAGAGGGGAACGATCACGTCCCTTGATCTGCTCGCTATGCCCCTACTTATACATCCCAAAATGCCATTGGCCTTCTTGGCAACAAGGGCACACTGCTGACTCATATCCAGCTTCTCGTCCACTGTCACCCCTAGGTCCTTTTCAGCAGAACTGCTGCCTAGCCATTCGGTCCCTAGTCTGTAGCTGTGCATTGGGTTCTTCCGTCCTAAGTGCAGGACCCTGCACTTATCCTTATTGAACCTCATCAGATTTCTTTTGGCCCAATCCTCCAATTTGTCTAGGTCTTTCTGTATCCTATCCCTCCCCTCCAGCGTATCTACCACTCCTCCCAGTTTAGTATCATCCGCAAATTTGCTGAGAGTGCAATCCACACCATCCTCCAGATCATTTATGAAGATATTGAACAAAACCGGCCCCAGGACCGACCCTTGGGGTACTCCACTTGATACCGGCTGCCAACTAGATATGGAGCCATTGATCACTACCCGTTGAGCCCGACAATCTAGCCAGCTTTCTACCCACCTTGTAGTGCATTCATCCAGCCCATACTTCCTTAACTTGCTGACAAGAATACTGTGGGAGACCGTGTCAAAAGCTTTGCTAAAGTCAAGAAACATATCTAACATGGGTCCATGGCAGACTACAAACCCAAAGAGATTTCAACACCTCAGCTGTGCTTGCTTACTACCTTTATAGTACCCGCATCACTCCTCCACATAGGCACAACAGTGGGATCGGCTGGCTGTACAAGCTGGAGGATTCGGGAAGGGGTGAGTGAATTGTTACCGAAACAGCAGCAGCATCACTGGCACTCAAATCTCCATACATCCAACTGCTGAAATTTTGCCTTGCATAAAGAGTGTTTGAAGTTGCCTCTGTGTCACAAATTACAACCCCCGTTCTCATCTGAGGAGCCAGAATTCACCAAGGGATGTGGCTTACCCAGCAGCTCAGTGAAAATGCATTTTACTAAGCTAAGTGATTCATCAAAGGACAATTGTAATCCTTGGCTCTCATACAGAGAGATTTGCCTGTGTCAAGCAGATTTCCCTACATGATGGAGCTCATGCACACCATTCCATTGCAGATTGCTACCTGGGCCACTTAAGACTAAGGCAAGAACAAAAAAAAATGATGCATTGTGTAGCTCACTAAGGGAAATTATCGACTGGCTTTACTTGTTATACACTCCTGTCTGAAGAATACTTTATGCTTTTGCTGATGGATCAGAGTGATTCCTAAGGAGTGACGGCTGTCCTTTTGCTCCCTGCCCATTATTTAAAATCACGTCTATAAGTACTCCTTAGCTACATCCCCACAATGTTACTTTTAGACTTGAATGCCAGAAGTCCTATTTTCTGGTTGTTCCATTATTCCCATTCAAACATCAAAACTTCATTTCTCTGTTGTAAAGCTGCCTCCAATAAGAAAAACTGCCTAACACAAGGACTTAGCGTGTAACACAATCACCGTGTTTGGTGTTACTAATCAAATATGAAAGCTAAATTCCACCAGGAGCTTGTGAAGATTGCCCTCTTTGACTTCCAAGGTAATTTTTTATCCCCCATAGTCCTCAATATCCTCCTGCAAGAAAGGCTCAGATACCAGAGTGATAGTTGCTATAGAAAACCTTATACAGCCCTGTCTCATACTGGGTGAAACAGACTTGGACTGTGGTTGTGCATGGGTGTAACAGGGCACAATTGCCCACAGAAGACTGAATTAATTGTCCCTTTCTGCTGTGAGGACTGGTCTGCATTTAGGGCTTCTGAAAGAATCTTACTCCTGTAATGGAAATAACTCAGGGTTGGAGGAAACAAAAGAGTCAACTCCTTTAAATTCACAAAGCCTACATTTCTATTTCACTGTGTCCAGTTGTAGCTGAAAATACCACCACTACTAATGAATAGTTCTTGGAGTTTGTCATAAATATAAAGGGAAGGGTAACCACCTTTCTGTAGACAGTGCTATAAAATCCCTCCTGGCCAGAGGCAAAATCCTTTCACCTGTAAAGGGTTAAGAAGCTACGGTAACCTTGCTGGCACCTGACCCAAAATGACCAATGAGGGGACAAGATATTTCAAATCTGGAGGGGGGGGGGAAGGCTTTTGTCTGTCTGTCTGTGTGATACCTTTACCAGGAACAGATCAAGGATGTAAGCTGTCCAACTCCTGTAAAGTTAGTAAGTAATCTAGCTAGAAAATGCATTAGGTTTTCTTTGGTTTTTGGCTTGAAAATTCGCTGTGCTGGAGGAAATGTGTATTCCTGTTTTTGTGTCTTTTCATAATTTAAGGGTTTTGCCTAGAGGGATTCTCTACATTTTGAATCTGACTGCCTGTAAGATTATCTTCCATTCTGATCTTACAGAGTTGTTCTCTTAGCTTGTTTTGTTCTTCTAATAAAGTTCTGATTTTTAAGAATCTGATTGGGTTTTTTGGGTCTTAAAAATCCAAGGGGGTTGTGCTCATCTTGTTTATTCTCAAGCCTCCCCAGGAAAGGGGGTGTAAGGGCTTGGGGGGATATTTTGGGGAAATAGGAACTCCAAGTGGTCCTTTTCCCTGGTTCTTTGTTAAAGCACATGGTGGTGGCAGCATTTTACCTAATCCAAGGGCAAAGACTTTGTGCCTTGGGGAAGTTTTAACCTAAGGCCACATATACACTACCCGCCGGATCAGCGGGTAGTGATCGATATATCGGGGATCAATTTATTGCATCTAGTGTAGACATGATAAATCAATCCCTGCTCGCTCTGCCGTCGACTCTGGAACTCCACCACAGTGAGAGGCGGAAGTGGAGTCGACGGGGGAGTGGCGGCCATCAATCCTGTGCCACGAGGACGTAAAGTAAGTGATTCTAAGTCCATCTAAGATACGTCGATTTCAGCTACGCTATTCTCGTAGCTGAAGTTGCGTATCTTAGATCGATCCCCCTCCCTATTGTATACCAGGACTAAGCTGATAAAAATAAGCTTAGGGGGTCTTTAATGCGAGTCCCCACATCTGTACCCTAGAGTTCAGAGTGGGGAAGGAACCTTGACAGCGTGTCTACAGCATCTTCCATCCAAAGTCCTTTTCAGAGAATAGTTATGCCTCAGAAAAATCCTGGTAGGTGGGACAGCCTTTAGTTCACTGCAAGCTGGGATATGAATTACCCTGAACTTGCCCGCCATGGGCTAACTGTCCATGTGGACCCTGCTGATGCACATTAACAGTTTGATACTGTGCTTTTATCTAGTTGTGACAGAAGACACCCCCGTGTTCACACCCTACATACTACTGGAATAATCTTTGTACAAGGCATGCCTTGTGAGTTATCATTGGAAAACTCGTAACTTGGTGATCCTAAAGGAGCTTCCTTTCAGAGGCGGTATGCTCAATTCTTCCCCAAAACTGACATCCCTACCAAGTAAGATGAGCACCCAAAATCACTTGTTGCTTCTGAAAGTCCTGGTCTACATCTGAGACAGCCACTTCTTGGCTGACAGTTAACTGACTGAATGGGGAACCTTCAGAGCTAGGAGCATGAGTCTCTACAGCTTGAGTTAAGAACTCAGGCTCTCAAGCTGTGATTTTTAACACACCCCTACCCTCTTTTGGTCAGCCACACAACTACAGAAAGCCCTGCGGAACATTCCGGCTGCTTCAAGCCAACTACACAATGCCTATACGCTTTTGGGCACTTTGTCTTCCTTGGGCTCTCACCCCAAAGGCTCAAGTCTTTTGAACTAGATTTCATTTAAACAGACGTGTATGTTGGAATTCTTGCAATGAACGGAAGTCCACTAACCTCTGACCAATGGGTCAGGCCAAGTCATTAGAGAGTGGGATGGAATTGTGAACAGCATTTGGTGGCCTGACTTGCATAATGTAATACAGAGCAACAAAAATTATTAAAGATGTAGCAAACAGGACTTGTGAGGGAAGACTGAAAAAATTGGGTTTGTTTAGTCTGGAGAAGAGAAGACTGAGAGGAGACATGATAACAGTTTTCAAGTACATAAAAAGGTTGTTACAAGGAGGATGGTGAAAAATTGTTCTCGTTAATCTCTGAGTATAGGACAAGAAGCAATGGGTTAAATTGCAGCAAGCGTGGTTTTGGTTGGACATTAGGAAAAACTTCCTGTCAGGGTGGTTAAGCATTTGAATAAATTGCCAAATGAGGTTGTGGAATCTCCATCACTGGAGATTTTTAACAGCAGGTTAGACAAACACCTGTCCAGGATGGTCTAGATAACTTAGTCCTGCCATGAGTGCAGGGGACTGGATGACCTCTCGAGGTCCCTTCTAGTCTTATGATTCTATGATTAGTCCCATTCCCAGGTTTAAAAGTGCCAAATACCTTCTAGGGGAAGCCCACACAACAATCATCTGTGCAATGGGGTATATGGTCTTTCAAACATCCCAATGGCCTCTGGGCAGCTGGACTGGGGCTGCCCAGGTACAAAGGTCAAGTCCTCTTTCCTTTGTCTCAGCTTAATGTTGAAGCAGACAGGGAAAGGCTATGTGGCTGTGGAGCAAGTACAGCTATGCTTCCTAGGCCAAGCTGCCATATATAAGAAAGACAAATCTACAAGCTTCCCTTGCCAGAATGGTTACTGAACAGATTATCCCAGCAGAGATCACGCTCTCTGGCTTGGGCACCACAGAAGGTCAGGGATTTGGGGGAGGGAGGGAGAAAGCTGCTTATACCTTGCAACAAAAGGACATTTGAACTTCCATAACAGCGAAGGGTTTGGGGCCAGTTTTTGGAAGTGTGTTGGTCATACACCATGAAGAGCCTACCCTGCAAAAATCTTAACCACTGACCTCCTGGTCCCCTGGGGCCTCTCTGGGGGTGCAGAGGGACCAAAACACAGTTCTGTCCAGTCATCTGGGAAGAATTGTCGAGTGGTTAGGGTACCAGCTTAGGACATGGAAGACCTAGCTTAAATTCCCTCCTCTGCCATGGATTCCCTGCATGACTTTGGGCAAATCACTTTGCCTCTCTAGGCCTTAGTTGCCCGTCTCTAAAACAGGGAGAACACTGCTCCCCTGCCTCACAGTCGTGTTGTGAGGACAGATACATTACAAGATGGAAGCACTTTGAAAGCTACTGATGAAAAATGCTATATAAGAAATAGGCATTTATTACTTGTCACTGGGTCCACTCACCAGTGGCACCTCCTGTTGACCGTCCTGGGGATTAGTTCAGCCAGTTAGTGTGCCCTCTTCAGGTGGTGCTTCTCCAGTCGTCTTCTCTGCCTGCAGACCTGCCTTACTTCAGGAACCGCAGCGCCCTCTTTGTGACTTGGCCCTCCAGCCGGGTCATCATCTGTGTTTTCCCCTTCCAGGGATACCCAGAGTCCTTATATGGAAACAGTCCCAGGCAGTCTCCTGTGCTACCCCAGTGGTGCCATTTCCCCAGTGGCAAGTAGGGGACCTGGGTCCACCCTCTACTCTGGGCTCCAGTCCAGGGACCTCAGCTCAGCAGTTATGAGCTCTAACCTTTCAGCTCTCACTGCTCCTTCCCTGGACTGCTTCCTACTCTTTCTGATTCCCCTCTTCTTTGGGTGTACCGGCTCCAAACCAACTCCCTCTTCCCAAAGAGGGACTATGATTGCCACCTTTCTAATTGCTGGTGACCGGACCCCTGAGGCCCCACCCCTTCCCCAAGGCCCCACCCCACCGCTTACTCCTCTCCCCACTTCCCCCCTGTCACTTGCTGGATTGTCTCCACCTCCCTTCTCCCCCCACCCCTCTACCAGCTTAAGGGATCCACAACACACTTCCTTAATGGTCAAAACAGAAAACAGAAATCAGAGGTAGGAGAAGTCCCCAGAACTCCTGACTGTAAAACAACTAATGCAAACCAAATATGAAAGCTCAATGGTAGAACTACACAGGCACTGGTCTACTTGGGATGCCTCTGCCCTGACCCCTTTTCAACAGCGTACAGAGGACTGCTTGTGATTGGACCCCTGTTGCAAGTTATGCAAAAGTGGGAAATTCCACATGTGGTCCCATGCTGATGGACTAGTCCTATGCCAGCCTTTTCCCAAGTTCCCCGCGCCCAGTCATTTGGTACTACACCCAGAGTGACCCAGGTTGGAGCCACACTGGACCCTAGGACTGCTCCCTGACTTTGTCTCGGAACTCAATGGAGAAAAAACTACCAGGCACATCAAAGAGGCAAAGCCTACAGAAGGAGCAAGCCGAGGTGGAGCAAGGTGCATAGAGTCTGCTTCCTTCTCCCGTACCACACTCGTGCCCCTTGTTTGGAACCTGGGAACAAGCTATTTAAAGCATGCAACTAACTACAGAAAAGAAGGCTCTGCCCCCCTCCCCAGCCCACACTGCAAAAAGAAATCACTACCACGTCAGAAATTCAAGCTTGGGGGGGAGGAATTTCGGCGGGGGGGGGGAGAAAAAAGTCTGGGTGACTCATCTTTGTCAGTTTCCCTAAATTCTTTTGGTCAAGAAAATTCTAAAAAGTTGTTTCATTTTGGCATTTTAGGGAGAAACGACTCAGATGCACAATTCCCTTTAATTGAATTGAAAATCAAAACCTGACACATTGAAATGGTTCGTGTGTCCCAGAACGTACTGTTCGACTTTTCTGACTGGCCTGCAAACTGAAACATTCATTTGCACTGTTCTGTCTCAAATCTCGATGGCTGGTGGATTGCATGCTACTGCATCGGCGATCTTAGGGCGGGGACACTACTTCCAAAGGATTTGTAAGGCTACATTTTAGTCACGGATATTTTTAGTAAAAGTCATGGACAGGTCATGGGAGTAAAAAAAAATTCATGGCCCGTGACCTGTCCATGATTTTTACTATATACCCCTGACTAAAACTGCGGGGGTGGGAGCCTGGGGGCACAGCCTGGGGGTGCCACAGGTACTTGGGGGGGAGGTTGGTGGGGCTGGGCCAACCTCCCCACCCAGCTCCTGAGAAGTGGTGACCTCCAGCTCCTAGCTCCATGTCCTGCCTCTGCTCTGCCCCAAGGCCCAGTTCTGCAGCTCCCATTGGCTGGGAAGCATGGCCAATGGGAGCCGCAGGGGCGGTGCCTGCAGGCAGAGGAGCTGAGGGAGGGGAGTTCCTGTCACCCTTCTGGGGAGCCCCCTCAGGTAAACACCACCCCACACCCCAAACCCCAGCCTTGAGGCCCCCCCACTCAAGGGGGGGGTGACAAGACTGCCGAGCAGCAGCCGGTGTACAACTGGCCCAGGGGCTGCCCGAGCTGCTCAGGTGGCTCCCGGGCCAGCTGCACAGGCCGCTGCATAAGTCACGGACTTAAATATTTGGAATGACCCCGTTGGTGAGAAATTGCATCTTCAAGCATTGTAAATCTCAGCTGTCAGCAAGCAAGATGGTAAGTGGTTAATAGGATAATTAATACACATGGAGAGCGTCTCTTGTTATTGGAAGAACAGCGCCTATGATTTGTTACCTTGGGGGATTTTGACCCCCCCCCCCCCCAGCGCCTTTCTAATTACTGTTTAAAAGTCAGGAGTGTCAAGAGCATAATTTAGATGCCCCAGTGCTGGCTCCGAAGTTCTTATGCTGTTTCCTTGTCATTTAACATAGAAGCTTTTTGGAGCTTTTATTTGAAGCACAGCTGCGTTCCCAGGAGCTTAATTGCTTCCGGTAGTGTTTACTGCAACTATGCAGCCTGCTGTCTGAAGCCTCTTTACAGCCAAAGAGATATAAACAAAACAGAGGTGGGGGCTCAGCGTCTGGGCCTGGCTGTGCCAGCCTGTGCTCCAGCTGACACCTCTGTTGCCATCAGTGCAATCTGATCGACCACACATTAGTTTGGGCCTAGCAGATGGCTCAGGGTTTCTTCCCCCAGCAAACAGCAATGTGTGCAAGACAGATTGGTGGGCGGGGGGGGGGGGGGAAGAGAGGAGGAGGGGGAAGATAAAGGGTTGCAACCATGTTAAAACCTCTAATGTAACCAGAAAGAGTCCTGAACTTTCCTTATGCTGCCAGCCTGGAAAATACAACTGCCGATTACTAAAATAGCAGCTGCCTTTTGGAAGGTGTTTGAGTTTAACATAAGTTGAAATCCATGTTCTTCAGAATTTTCTATTGTTTGGGGGATTTCTAACATTGAACCTTTTTGCACCAGGAGCTAGCCACGCCGGGGTTCGCACCCGGGAGTGAGATATTTTGGAGCCTGGCATTTACAGTAAAGCAGTCTGAAATATTTTAAGTTGACAACACCTTCCATGGAAGAGCTTTGTGCTAAAAGGCAGCCCACTCACTGTGGTGTGCCTTCAGCTAGCTGTCTGCCTGGAACAGAGTACAGAACACTACAGAAAACTGGCCCTCCCCTCTGCACGCAGGCTTCCCCCAGAATACGGAGTCAAGTTCAAGCTCTCAGTTCTTATCATGAAGGTACTCAATGGCCTGGGGGAGCTTAAAGCTCCAGGATGAACACTGCTTGACAATTCAGCTTGTCAAGCCCCACTGAACTTCCTAGCACAGGGTCAAGCTCTCCTGCACAGATGACAGAGCTTTCTCCAGGGCTGGTCTAAGACTGGAACAAATTCGCACAAGCACAGAGGGCCATCATAGATATCACCACCTTCCACTCCCGGGGCAAAACACACAGCTCCAACCCGCCATCTCAGGTACAAACACATAATAGCAATGTACATTAACACAACTCCCCAAAACCCTATCAGAGACAGAGCACTGCACACACTGTTCTCTCTGGGGAACAGGATAAGAGAGAAGGAGCCACACACACCAGATGTTAGTCACTGTGCATTATGCTCAGATGGTGGGCACACTGATACTGTGCTGACAAGAGCAGTGTAAGAACCTTCACCAAGCAGGACAAATCAAGATGTGCCTTGCCGACCATGAGCTTTGTTCTTCAGTGACTTGAATACCAGGAGGTAAGCATTCCAGAAGAGTCACCTCCAGAAGGGTATGGTAGGAGGCAGAGGGAAGGGGGTTAAAATTCCCTGCAGTAGGCTTTTCCCCTTTGGTCCAGACTTCAAATTAGTTAAAAATTAACTCAGTAGGAGAGGACCCCTGCCCCCCACTTCATGTTACTGCAGTACAATGTTGATGTTTTTCCTGCTGTTCTACATTTACACATCTTGAGAATCTGCGCTTTTGACCTGAGAAGTCTACAAAGCACAGAGCATTTTGGACAACTTTTTGCTAGCTTATTGTCACTCCCAGAAGGATCAGCACAGGCCAAAAATGCTCAAAGGCTGGACACAGTTTAGTCTGTGCGCATTCCATCTTCTCATTTACCGCTCAGTTGCTGTAGTCTTGCTCCTCTCCCTGCTAACACTTTAAACCGTTCTGTGATGTTGTCATACATTTCCCTCCCAAGGCACCTGTAATTGTCACTTGTGCCAGTGTGTCCAATGCTTGGATAGCTGGCCTGCCAAAGAAAGGTTATCAGAGGCTTTTATCTTCATGCACTTCTGCTCTACTGACATTTCTCTCCCTGCTGAGCTCAGTCTGGGATTTCTCTCGAATCTAGACTTTTTTTGCTTCATGCCACAAGGGATTCTCCGACACTTTTCATTCCAACAGTAAATCAGGGCTGACCATTGTGAGATGTCTTCTGATGCTTTAACTAGATTTGACTGAAGATTAAGGGATCTTTTCCAGATGAGTCCCCTCTTCATTTTATTTAGCTGCCTCAAGCTTCACCTCACTGATGTAGCACTAGGACTGTTTGTTCTACGTACTGCGGAAGGAGGGCCTATTAGTCTGCACAAGCTTTCCCTTGCAAAGCTGAGAACTGCCTGAACAGGTCAATGCTCCCTAAGCAATGGAGCTGGAGTCAGAGGGACCATATTCCCTGGAGGAGCTGCTATTGAGGAGACCCCACGAAAACGGGGAATGGGGGAGCTGGGCTGGCAGCAATGCAGCCACATGAACAGAGCAGTCCGCAGGGTTTAATAAAGTTCCACTTTGTTCAACTTCAGCTGAATTCAGCTTCACTCTTTTTTAATGAAACAGTGAAAACATCTTCCTGCATTTTAAGTGGAGTGTTCACAGGGACACTGAGTCTCTTAATTTAACACTACCCATGCTTTATATGCTCTTTGAATTCTCCACTATCCTGTACTTGGTTTTGAATCACTCCTTGCTTGGTTGGGGTTGGGGTTGTTTTTTTAAGCCTTCCTGGTTTCGGCACACAATGAAGCCACTGCTCAAATTAGGATCAGGAGACATCTTGGATTCCTTTTTATCCCATTCTTAGCCCCATGGCTAGTCTATCTCTGATCTTTCCATGTACTTGACCAGATGCACAACTCTCTGGCTAATGTACGAGCTCTGTTTATCAAGTTGATGGCAGGCTCTCTCTTCTCATGGTATCTCAGACTTCAAATTTTCATGCTTAAAAGCATTTTACTTTCAGGAGACATTATTTACAAGCTCATACCTACAATGAAGACACTATCAGTAGCTCACTTGTTAAGAGAGCATTGCCCCAAACAGCCCAGAAACCCACAAGAAATCTGCAGTATATAGTTAAAGTAGGAATCACACTCATAGGAAAATATAACTTCTAAATTCATGAGGCCTACTGCATCTGGATGCTGTCTCATTTCTCCTACAGCCAAGGACAGAGGCACTACATTTTTCTTGCTCTTAATATAAACTGGTTAAAGTTTTCTTCAGACTAATATACCACTTCGTATTTTAAGGCTATCGGGGACCATTGTGATCCAGTCTGAGGTCCTGCATAAAACAAGCCAAAGAATTGTATCCAGCGACTTCTGCATCACCCCTACAGCAAATAAATTAAGACTAGGTGTGTGAAAGAGCTAGGAATGAACAATCCAATAATCTGTTCCAATGGTGAGTTACATTCCCTGTTAAAAACGTGCATCTTCTTTCCAGTCTGAATTTTTAGCCTTAACTTCCAGCTACTAGATATTGTTCTGCCTTCACCATCAGAAATCATCTCCCAGCATAGGGGAATTGATTGGCCTTTAAGCTCCTACCTTACCAAAGAGATTGAGAGCAAGATTGAACTCAGCTCTGACTATAAAACCCCTTTTATTAGACCTTGAAAAAACTGAGACAGTTCAAAGTAAAATTATGAGAATGATTCAACATCCTTTTCGAAGCATGGACACAGTATTCCAGTCATTATCTTACCTATGCCATATACAGGGGTAATGCCACCTCTCGAACTACCTGGTATGCCCATTGATGACCCAGAGATCACATAGATTTTAACTACAGCATTGCACCAGGAGCTCACGTTCCATTGGTCATCTACCACGGTACTGCCAACTTCAAAGGTTCAAAAACCACGAGTCAGATGCCCAAAATCCTGAGACTTGCCTCCAAACCATTACTTTTTAAAAGACTGGGGTTCTGATCCATCTCACCTACACACTGATTTATGAACCTCCTCTCCCCCAGCAACAGAGACCATGAGGCCAACACGCCCAAGTTCAGAGTTGATTTGGCTCCTGCTGCAGGAGCTGTCATCCCTACAACGGCCCAGCCCCCCCCCCATCAGTTCTACACCCCAACTTCGCCTCTGCTCCTCCTGGGATTCTTCACTCCCTCTCCTACTCCTGAGGGGGTTGCAGAAGCATCCCCTCTTTCCCTTCACAGCCGGGTTGCAGCTCCAGAAGATCTTCACCCCTGCAATCTCTTCCCAGTCTGGGTATTGCACCAAGGGAGGGAGGGAGAGGTACAGTCCTTTCCCCATTACTCGCAAGAGGGCTATTTTCTGCTCTCTCGTCCCTGTCCTGTTCTCCAAGAACAACATCTGCTCCTGAGAAGAGGCAAATGAAAGCTCTGCCTGCTTCTTGCAGCAGCTGTGATTGGTGGACTTCCCACTAGCCCACCTCCTGGGGAAAGCAGCAACCAGAAGGTCCCCTCCCCCAGCAGAACTGAAGTTCCTGAGAGGACTGGCGCTTCTTGCATCATTGCCAGCAGTGGCCAAAGTCACGAGAGTTGGCAACATTGTGAGTCATTCTTTTTCAGAGTGCACTAGTCCATCAACCTGCAAGTGTGGCTTACCTTTGTCCGTAGAAGTGTAGCCTTGCCCTTCTCTGACCTTACGTTAGTTCCAGCACAACAGACTATCCATGTAACTACTCCAAGTTCTTGTCTGGAAGGGGCAGACATCTACACAGTCCTCTCAGGTGAGTATTAGTGTTATGGTAGCACCTCAGTGCTCCAGCTGAGATCTGGGCACCAGGACACTAGGCACAGCACACACAAATGAATAGTCCCTACCTTGAAGGGCTTACAGTCTAAAGTGACAAGATTCACAAAGGGTGGAAGAAAAAGAGTATTTTTACCACCATTTTACAGATGGCGAATGGATGTAGAGAGATTAAATTATTTTCTCAAGGTCGCACAAGTAATCAGAGGCAGAGCCCAGAACTCCTGCACACCAATCCAGTATCTTAACCACAAGACTCTCCATCTCATAAACAGCATAGCTATGGCTGCACTCCACTATGAAGACCTGAAGAGGAGTTCCATGTAGCTCAAAAGTTTGTCTCTCACCAACAGAAGTTGGCCCAATAACAGGTATTACTTCACCTACCTCGGATCTCCACTCGTTTCATACAATACAAAACTATTTGTGATGTCAATCGCATGGAGCTGATCCAGATTTTAAGTTGCCTTGCTCCTCTAAATCCTTACACCAAGCACTAGTTCATGATTGTGGACTAGGCAGACCATTGACATGACCCAGCATTGTAGTTCTTATTCTCCAGCTTTAAAGAACCCTAGCCAAACTCATCTGCCAAACCCCAGCAAGATAGGTGTAATACATGATGTGCAGCAGCAAAGTCTTTGATCTAGAGGAACTATCAGTATATAACCCAGGAACTCTCCTCTCATGAAAATCCAAGAGACAAAACAATTCATTAACAGAGTTTAAAAACTACTTTGTTTTAATCACAGGAAGCAAATTTGATTGAAGCTACCAGACCCAACCTACACCTCTCACCAAGAGTGTTGCTACTGTTCAATGGCACTTGTGAAAGGACAGCCACCTCCATTGATTCCGATCATGCTGCTGAATGAAGGGTTGTTGGCCACTGTTCAATGATGCATGTTGTTAAAATTGTGTACTACAATCAAACTGAACATTCAACACCCATGAGCTAAAAAAAGTCAGTTGTACCACAGTTGACGAGAGCAACAGACAATTCCCTACATTTGTGCCCAGGAATTCAGAGAAGCAGGCACAGGGAGAGCACAGGTCCCCTTCCATTACAAAAAACAAAACCAGCTTCTACTCCTCCCCATGGCTTGGGTAAGTAGCGTTATCCACAGTTCCCTCTACTCCTCGGCTGCTGGTGCTCTCTCCATTTGGCCAGTCTGCTTTAACCACGGGCTGTGTCTACACAAGAGGTTAGCTCATGTTTGTCACTATTCCTTCAAAAAGGTCAGCTGCCCCCCTGCTAGTAATACTGGGATCATTTAGTGGCAAAGGGCCACCCGTGTTCAGTGCCACATTATCCAACTCAGCTCAGCCTATGTCTACGTAAGCAAGTTTGGTGGTCAACTGAAGTTTTACCAGCTTGCAGTTGCCAACACTTGTATGTCTCTGGAGCTTAAAAGGATAGTTGCTGACACTCCTGCACTAGAGTGGCTGTAAGGGGGAGCTGTACTGGTGTTAGCAGGAGTTGGAGGTCTCAGAAAGCTACTGTGACACAGTCAGGGAGGACAGCTGTAAGAGGGTGGTCCTACTAGGTTCCTATAGAGAGGAGCCACTGAGCCCAGAACTCAAATAAATACAGGGGACAATAAAGAAAAAAACAGGGACAGGTGTGAAGATGAAAGGGTCAAAAATAGGGAACCTGAAGGGGACATTGAGCAGAGAACCCTGCAGGGAGAAGAGCTGCTTTCCTCCTGACAGGGCAAGCTACTGCCCAGAGTGGGGCTGGCTTACTCCAGGCCTACAGCACCAGAGGGGGGAGCGCTGAACCCACCGAGGTGGAGGAGACACCTTGCCACATTACCTACTGAGGACAAGGGCAAAAGAATCTTTCTAGTATGTAGCGTTACAGATCTTAGCTAGGTTGTCTAAAATTGTGATTATCTGCAGGGAAACCATTTGCAGTGGTGGGAAGCAATCTGAACTAATTTGGTGTTTAGCTAAAATGTTTCATCCATTTTAAATGTACAGTATTGGATATATGCAAGTCTCTAAGCAGTCTCAATCTATAAGCAAGTTTGTCTATGGTTAATGAGGAAACTGCTTCAGCCTTCACAGTACAGACAGTGTTTATGGAGCACACATTTACCCAGTGTGGAATTTGGCCACACAGATTTCCATGAGAGCCACTTGGACCAAAAATGGACAGCCACAGTGAGCTGAGTGACATGGAGAGCAGTATATGGTGTTAGCCGAGGTGGCTGGTGTAGGGAGAACGGGAGGGAAGGAGCCAAATGGGAAGGTGTTTGGTGTCTCACCCTATGCAGCCTAAAAAAACCCCACAAGAACTCCTACAAGAACAATGATTATCCTGCACAACTCACAGGGACTCCTATCACTGAGCAATTAATTTAAAACTTAGGTAAATTCCCAGGGCAAAAAACTACGGTTTAGGTGAGAAGGACTTCTGACTGACTTGAGCCAAACAACCTTAGATAGCACCAAAGTGTCTCAATACAAGTGTTAGGAAGTCTGGAAATACAAACTTTATCCAACTTTATTGAGTCCAGCGAAGGGCAACAAAAATGATTAGGGGACTGGAACACATGAGTTATGAGGAGAGGCTGAGGGAGCTGGGATTGTTTAGCCTGCAGAAGAGAAGAATGAGGGGGGATTTGATAGCTGCTTTCAACTACCTGAAAGGGGGTTCCAAAGAGGATGGCTCTAGACTGTTCTCAATGGTAGCAGATGACAGAACGAGGAGTAATGGTCTCAAGTTGCAGTGGGGGAGGTTTAGATTGGATATTAGGAAAAACTTTTTCACTAAGAGGGTGGTGAAACACTGGAATGCGTTACCTAGGGAGGTGGTAGAATCTCCTTCCTTAGAGGTTTTTAAGGTCAGGCTTGACAAAGCCCTGGCTGGGATGATTTAACTGGGAATTGGTCCTGCTTCGAGCAGGGGGTTGGACTAGATGACCTCCTGAGGTCCCTTCCAACCCTGATATTCTATGATTCTTTACAAAAAAATCCATATGTATTCAAATACACATCTGGGGTTACACAGAAACCCTGAACTCTGACCCCTTGGGATTGCCAGCTTCCCAACTTCCCTACTTTATACTAAAGAAGGTGGAAATGGCCTGATTATCCTCTTCAATGTATCTGTACCACCCTGATCCAATAGTTATTCACCACATTGTCTGAAATTCTTTAATCAGTGCAAAGGCTGTATTTGCACTTGTGAGCCCCTGAGTTGGGCATGCCTAGTGCATGTGTGCAAGGCGGAGTTGTGTATGCAGAAGTACATGTGCATACTCATCCTTGACTTGCATCACGTGTGTGTTTTGTGCACAATGCTCAGGCACACAACTTTTACAAACATTTGAGCCACTATGTCTAGGAGAGCTTTTTAATATCCCACCAACCTAACTAGCTAAAGACTCCCACAGCAAACAATAACATTTGCCATTTTGTCATAGTCTGAGAAAAACATTTCTTGCAATTATTACAGTCAGTAATATACAGCAACCACTTCAAACCTGATCTTTAGAGCAAGCTGGAAGCAGAGCAAAGCCACTCTTCCACACCCCCTATTCTTAGAGCAACCTTCAGGCCTGGCCTAAGTCGTGCCCACTGACCACCTCCCCAGTGGGCAATGCAGCAGGTGGGGATCACCAGGATGTATGTACACTCCACGTATACCCCATTTCTTAGTAGTCACTCCCCCTCTACAGGGGAGCCCAGAGAAGCCCCTCTACTGTCTCCTCCCATCCCAAGTGATTCTCCTACTCTTGGAGTAGAATGGAGAATTGCTGCAATATTTAAGACAACTGCACAGGGTGGTCAGATGTGCACCATGATTTGGTCCTGCACACTTGATCTATGCAGTATGTAATACTCTTATTCCTATACAGAACCCTTAAGGACAGGAAATCCATGCAGTTGACAGACTGGAGGCTTCCTACAACTCTCTAGGCAATGCTCTGTGCTTGACAAAACCCATGAAGAAAATTTTGATTTTATCTAAATGACAAGAGGAACAAAGTACTTACTGCCAAGGAATCATGCACTTAAGTGACCTACACAAAGGAACCACCTCCTAAAGCAGATGTACCCAATGTAGAGACTGTAGCTGGAAAGCTAGCTATTCTCCAGCTGCCTACAGAGGATTTTGCCACCAGTTATGTCATGGGTTACATTATAGTTTTCAAAAGATCACACACTACATCCTGTGAAGTGACAATACATGTCCTGTAATAGGTTTTAAAACTACATATTGCATAAGGCAGCAAACCTGCATTGCTGAGGCAACATGGTCCAGCCAGGATCCTAGCATTCCATTCTTAGTTCTGCCACTGAGCTGCTGTTTGATCATGGAAGAACCATTTCAACTCTGTGCCATTGTTTCATTTCTCCCCATTGTCTATTCACATGGTAAGCTCTTTGGGATAGGTGACTGCCTAATGTGTCCCCCACACAGTACAATGGGGCCTCATCTCGGGTGAGCCTTCCAGTATTTGCAACACAAACATTTCTTACCAGCTCTATCGCCTAACAACGTGCTATGGTCACTACAAGTTACTTTTGGAGGAGTTTATTCTGATGATGGCATAGTGGCTCCCTTCAATGCAAGGGCATCACACTGCAGCTCATTTGCCAAGTACAATACAGACATTCCTAATTAAGCCATTGTTTACCAATTATTACCACGCCACAGAATCTAAGATAGATTTTTCTATTCTGTACAGAAAAATTCTGCACTCACACTGCCACAACACAGGAACTGTTGGTAAACACTGACTTGCCATTGGCAACTACCCGTAGAAACTAGCCCCGTAGATAAATAGCAGCACTTTTATCACCTGGAGTAAAGGCTAATCTCCCATAGAAGCAGGAGCAATAGATTTTATGGCCTGGTGTAAAGTCCATGAAATCTGCTAATGTCACGCCTTTGTTTCAGGGACTCCTAGCCAGTATGGGGTTAGAGCTGCACTTAACTATTCCATTGGAATCAAGAGCTCACACACGCGCTCACACACACACACACACACACACACACACAAATAGCTACTTCAGCAAGGCCTCTAACTGGTATGCATGCTATTCCACTAGCTGTCAACTAAACTGCGTTATATTCCACACTGGAATGTTCAAGGCACTAATTGGCTGCCAAGTAAGGGTTAGTATAATAAAGCAGTTCATCGTTTTAGGCTTGTACTCTTCTGTAGTGTAGTTCTTGGCATTCATTATTGGTTATGACCTGCTCAAAGCTAATTGCTGCTGAAGTCAGTGGCCTTCAACAGGCTCTGAGCTAGAGATCATGTACTATGACCTCACTATCCATATTTCCTCAAACACAAAGCTTACACATCACATTAACATTGTATGTGGTTTTACGTGTTCATGAGAGATATGGCTCCAAAATTATTTTTAAAAGAGCTGCATTTTCAGCCTGCATGTTTCATTCTCAGGTGCAAAATAAAATCATGTTTTAGTAAGGCTAATTGAGATGCATTAGCCCAAAATTCTGGGTGAGTTCAAGTCATCAGGTTTCTGCAAGTATTTTGGTACCATCAATGAAGTGATATATGCTCTTTTAGTTTTTGTTATCTGCCAGTCTGAAAACCCTACTCTGTTAACCTACATTTCTAATGTTTCCCAAAAAAAGTTTTTATTTAAACCTGCTTATCTTCTGAGACAGGCAGGGATAAAAAGAATATTATCCCTATTTTGGTGTCAAACATACACCCTGCTTCAAAAGTTTCTCAAATCCATGGAGCAAATCATTTGGAAGATGGCAAGACCTACTTTTCAAGTTAACTCAGTTAGCTTTTTCTATTTTGAGCTCCTCATAAAAAAAAAGCTAAAAAATTAATGGGGGAAAATATATCCAAAGCGTCTTCAGGGTAGTGTGACTATTTTGAAGTAACATTCATAGCAGAGATATGCCCAATCCAGAACTGTAGCTCTAAAACCTCCAAATTTGTATGGGTTTTTTACAAAATCCAAATCTGAATTAAGGTGTTTCAGTCCATTCTCTAATTCATACTGAAGCATTCGAGAATTGATTCCGCTGAACAATTCTACTCTGGGGCACCATA
This sequence comes from Lepidochelys kempii, assembly GCF_965140285.1. NCBI lineage: Eukaryota > Metazoa > Chordata > Testudines > Cheloniidae > Lepidochelys > Lepidochelys kempii. Next base: position 71,645,066 of record NC_136390.1, on the reverse strand, counting down.
TTCAGATCTGAGCACCTACTTGTCGTTCCGTGCTTGAGTGGTCGCTTATGTACGAAGGTGCTGATTGCTATGCCCATATGTGGAACTGGACTCCCAAGCCTGAAAAAGGAGTTCATCACATGCAGTTACCTTTTAAGCAAAACCAGGAAGTACTACTGTAATCAGGCCAAGTCTGGCAGGAAACCCCACAAGAGGGCCAATGAGAAAAAACTTGTGATTTTTCCTTTATAGAATTTGCCTTGCAGTTCTCCCTCTGGAGTCCTCTCAGCCATATAAACCTCAGGGATATGCACTGGAGGCCGTACTCTTCCATTCAGCCCCACCTACCAGAGCCAGGGACTATCCTGCAGGAATGGCTGCTGTCTCCCATTCCCACAGTAGCATGCCCCATGGTAGCACTGAGTTTCTCTGTAACTGCTCACTGGCAGCTGCCAAGGAGACTCAGAAGAAAGGCCATCTCTGCACAGAAAATGGGGAGTAAAGCAACAAACTATCTGTCGGACACTGCTTCCCCTTCCCAGGCCCACCCTACAGCCCTGCAAGCTCCATCTTGACAGAGGTAAGTTCAGAGGGAAGGAGAGCACTACAAAGGCAGCATTCCCCCCTTTGAACATGGCAGAGGGGAGATCGGCACCATGCTGTCGGCTAGCAAGTCAACATTTAACGTTCCCATCTCTTGGGAAAACAGCCACGCTCTGCCCTCAGATGCATACAGAGGGCACCCAGGAACTCGAACATAAACACATTTGAGGGAAGAATATGCCCAAAGTGTACAGGATAACCTGAGGAGAAACAGATGTAGAGACTGAAACTATTTCGGAGCATATGAGTGAACCAACCACTCTTCCAACTTAGTCTCCCATTACATATCCCTGTGCACCCAGTCTAAGCTGGCACTCCACTGGGGTGTGAGGACACAACATGTTTGTTAAACCAGTGGTTCTCAACAAGGGGTAAGTGTTCCCCTAGGGATACACAGAGGCCTTCCAGGGGGTACATCAACTCATCTAGAGATTTCACAACAGACTACCTAAAAAGCACTAGCGAAGTCAGTACAAACTAAAATTTCATACAGACAATGACTTGTTTATGCTGCTCTATATACTGTATCCTCTAATCTAAGTGCCATATTTCAATGGATTTATTTTATAATTATATGAAATTGAGAATTTTATAATTATATAAAAATGAGAAAGTCAGCAATTTTTCAGTGATAGTGTAATGTGTCGCTTCTGTATTTTTAGGTCTGATTTTGTAAGCAAGTAGTTTTTAAGTGAGGGTAAACTTGGGGTACGCAAGACAAACCTGACTCCCGAGAGAGGCACAGTAATCTGGAAAGGTGGTCAGACACTGCATTAGGCACAACACACTGATATGCAGCAGGAGCTTGGTACAGTGGTTAGTAAGACTTTAGGACCTAACTTTTGAAGGAAAAAAAAAGACATAATCCAGCAGCATGGTATTGTGTAGGCAACAACAAAACAAGATACCACAGATAAAGCATTGAACTACTTGTCCTTGTCTATTTACAGAATGAATCACCACATTCACCTTGAATTCATAGAATCATAGAATTATAGAATATCAGGGTTGGAAGGGACCTCAGGAGGTCATCTAGTCCAACCCCCTGCTCGAAGCAGGACCAATTCCCAGTTAAATCATCCCAGCCAGGGCTTTGTCAAGCCTGACCTTAAAAACCTCTAAGGAAGGAGATTCTACCACCTCCCTAGGTAACACATTCCAGTGTTTCACCACCCTCTTAGTGAAAAAGTTTTTCCTAATATCCAATCTAAACCTCCCCCACTGCAACTTGAGACCATTACTCCTCGTTCTGTCATCTGCTACCATTGAGAACAGTCTAGAGCCATCCTCTTTGGAACCCCCTTTCAGGTAGTTGAAAGTAGCTATCAAATCCCCCCTCATTCTTCTCTTCTGCAGGCTAAACAATCCCAGCTCCCTCAGCCTCTCCTCATAAGTCATGTGTTCTAGACCCCTAATCATTTTTGTTGCCCTTCGCTAGACTCTCTCCAATTTATCCACATACTTCTTGTAGTGCGGGGCCCAAAACTGGACACAGTACTCCAGATGAGGCCTCACCAATGTCGAATAGAGGGGGACGATCACATCCCTCGATCTGCTCGCTATGCCCCTACTTATACATCCCAAAATGCCATTGGCCTTCTTGGCAACAACGGCACACTGCTGACTCATATCCAGCTTCTCGTCCACTGTCACCCCTAGGTCCTTTTCCGCAGAACTGCTGCCTAGCCATTCGGTCCCTAGTCTGTAGCGGTGCATTGGATTCTTCTGTCCTAAGTGCAGGACCCTGCACTTATCCTTATTGAACCTCATCAGATTTCTTTTGGCCCAATCCTCCAATTTGTCTAGGTCCTTCTGTATCCTATCCCTACCCTCCAGCATATCTACCTCTCCTCCCAGTTTAGTGTCATCTGCAAACTTGCTGAGGATGCAATCCACACCATCCTCCAGATCATTTATGAAGATATTGAACAAAACCAGCCCCAGGACCGACCCTTGGGGCACTCCACTTGTTGGGATACTAGCAAGAGCATGTCTTCCAGTTCCTTCCAACCTTTGTGGACTAGAGACACTTAAAACGGAAGACTGGTAATGTGAAACAGAATCCTGCCTCCTCACTTAGAATCATAGAATCATAGAATATCAGGGTTGGAAGGGACCTCAGGAGGTCATCTAGTCCAACCCCCTGCTCAAAGCAGGACCGATCCCCAATTAAATCATCCCAGCCAGGGCTTTGTCAAGCCTGACCTTAAAAACTTCTAAGGAAGGAGATTCCACCACCTCCCTAGGTAACGCATCACAGTGTTTCACCACCCTCCTAGTGAAAAAGTTTTTCCTAGTATCCAACCTAAATCTCCCCCACTGCAACTTGAGACCATTACTCCTTGTCCTGTCATCCGCTACCACTGAGAATAGTCTAGATCCATCCTCTTTGGAACCACCTTTCAGGTAGTTGAAAGCAGCTATCAAATCCCCCCTCATTCTTCTCTTCCGTAGACTAAACAATCCCAGTTCCCTCAGCCTCTCCTCATAAGTCACGTGTTCCAGTCCCCTAATCATTTTTGTTGCCCTCCGCTGGACTCTCTGCAATTTTTCCACATTCTTCTTGTAGTGTGGGGCCCAAAACTGGACACAGTACTCCAGATGAGGCCTCACCAATGTCGAATAGAGGGGGACGATCACGTCCCTCGATCTGCTGGCAATGCCCCTACTTATACATCCCAAAATGCCATTGGCACTTCAATAACTCGTGTTTGATGAATAAATGGTAAGGTTCTTCAGCGTGTGTTACGCATGCCATTAAGGCTTGATCATAATGGTCCTTTCTGGCCTTAAATAATGTGTGAAGTTGTTTTGTCAGTAGAAACCCTTTTCATTCTCTCCTTAGCTAATACGTTAGTCCCTCTACTCTAGCCCAAATCTTTTAATCTCTGATAGAAGGGCTCATTGCAGGGAATACATTCAAATGTATCGGACTTCTACAAACAAGAGGTTCTAGGGGATAACAAAGTGGCAACAACTAAACAACATCTAAGACATCAACAGGAACATTTGAAACACGAGATCAGATTCAAAACTGGTGACAGTGGCATTGCTCCATTGGCTTTGATTAAGTCACTTCATTTAACACCAGCAGAAGATCTGGTCCAAAACATTTAAGAGTGCAGATGATACCAAAATCATAAATTGGACTAATGAAGACCAATGGAACCAGATTCAATAGCATTTGAATAATTTAAGCAATTAGTCCAGCAGATGCCAAATTCTGTAGACAGCAAAAATATAGTCAGGAGGGCGTTTTGAAAAGGGAATCTACTTGATCTCCACTTGTGTTTGCGTTTAATTGTCTTCACATGTGGTCTACAAGGGCAAACATACACATGCTGTATTTGAATGCCTATGAATCCTCAAACCAAAATTTGAGTGTGAAAAGAGAAAAGGAAGTATGCGGACACGACTGTGTGTCTGCACAAAGAGGACTGGCTGTGAAGACCGGGAGCAAAGTAAAAAACGTGCAAAAATGGAAGAGTCGCTCAGGACACCAATCAGGCAGAAGTTTGAGGAGTTATCCTGGAGAAGTTATTGAAATGACACTGCCGCAATAAATAACCATCTTGCTGAGTGTACAGCACATTACTGGAAACAAAACCAAAAAGGGGTCCGGTGGCATCTTAAAGTCTAACAGATTTATTTGAGCATAAGCTTTTGTGAGTAAAAACCCCACTTATTCAGATGCATGGAGTGAAAATTACAGATTTGCATTACTGGAAACAGAACACCTGGGTTTTCCTCTGGACTGTCACAAAACTTCCTGTGTACGTTTCCTAGTCAAGTTACACTCCCTGTGCCTCGGTTTCACTGTAAAATGAAAAAATTATACTTATTGCATGGTTTTCTGTGAAGTTTTAATTAAATACTTGCTCAGTGCTCTGATATCTTCCTATGGAAGGCATTCTTGGAGTGCAAGGTGTTAACAAAATGGCAAACAAGGAATGTTAATAGCACACAATAACAGACCAAGTGACACTAAGGCACTTGAGACCCCATCTGGGGCATTTAGTCATTGTATCACCAAAGAGATTGTATGTGAACACACAGTCTCATGTGGGGAAAAAAAGAGATAAGTCTCAAGAACCTAAGTTAATGGAGAGAGATTGTTGTGTTAGAAAGCTGAGATCTTAAAATTAGGTAACAGTACTAAAAAATGTAAGTGTTATAAAAACTAGATGACAAACGCATGATTAGGGAACTAAGAGTAAAGGGAGAACTCTAGCATAATAATTTCACTCCATCAGTGGCAAGTGTTTCCAGTTGTTACCTGACGGAGTCATGGAATTAAGCAATGTAAATGAACTAGAGGGATTTGGATTTTTCTCAAGAGGTGGTGGTGGGACAATGATTAACAGCAGGAAGGTAGGATCAAAATAAACCAAAAGAGGGCAGCCGTATTGTGCTGAATAGTTGTTTCCTTCCTGTTCCTATCACTGATGTTCTGATTTCCATGGCAGCAGTCTGTAAACATAAGCTATAAGTAAAAGGGAAGGAAAAGCTGAAGTCCTTTATTTTAGTGTAGGACAAGGCAATACAATAGCTTACTGTGATGGACCAAATCACAGCAGTAATGCTAGCATAATACAATAGCATTTGGGAGCATTACTATCAAGCTCTGTAGTATTTTCTACAGCAACTAGGTTGTGGGAGAAGCACTTTTTAAAACCCAACCTTCAAAGAGTACTGAGGGAAACACAGAAATCTAATTGTTCCGACCACTCTTGTCCCCCTTTTCATCTACAGCAGCCTATGGCCAAAACTATTGCACACAGTAAGTGGATTAATTCACTGATTTGTTAAATAGTTGCCATTTTCTGGAACTCCTACACAAAGAGACACAATGGCCCTACAGAGAGCTCTCCTATAAGAAACCTCTTGAACCCACTCCTTTCCTGTGACATGCAAACTTCCAGTTTGAGCAAATAAAGAGGGAGAAAAGCAATCAGATAAAGAGTAGTCTGTTGAAAAAAATACTTACCTTTCCAATTAAGTCACAAGCTTAAGGAAAGTATGCCTATGTGAGTTGGTGCATCAAGGTGTTCCGCCTGTTGAGGTATTATCTTGCAGTTACCATAGCGATCAGTCATAATTAGTCAGTACAGAGAGAAATCTGCAATCTCACATGAAAAAGTCAGTCTTGCCTCTAGGCAGCTTTAGGTAAAGCACAAACATTTGGGGGAAGAAAACTAGAGGGTTTGTTTTTTGAGTAAGTTAGTTCTGCATTGCTTTTCTGGACTTATTCCTCTATTTCATGTCCTCACATACAGACACACATGTGTCTGTGCATAGTAACTGCCCTACTTCTCCACCCATCTGGGTTTTTCACAAAAGGAAAGATGTTCACCTGTGCATGACAAAGGATGGACCTTGACTGAATTCCATGCTGTTCACCTGAGCACAGGTCATGGGTCAAAGGTTGTCAGGTAAATAATCAGTTATATCTTAGGCTATATCTACACTATGGACCTTACAGTGGCACAGCTGTACTGCTGCAGCTGTGCGGCTGAAGGTCTTATGTGTAACTGCTCTGTGCTGGCAGGAGAGAGCTCTCCTGATGGCATTCTTAAACCACTTCCAAAGAACGGTGGTAACTATGTCAGCAGAAGACGCTCTCCCACCAACATAGCACTGTCCACACCAGTGCTTTTGCTGGTGAAACTTTTATCTGTCAGAGAAAGTTGTGTCCATCACTTCTGCATAGCTTAAATGAGTAAACCAAGCAGTGGAAGACTGAAAGGCCACTGAGTAGCAAGGAGATGTGGGGGGCAGACTAATGGTCAGAGGATGATGAAGATTAAGTCAGTAAATTTGGAAAGGAAAGCTTGTTTGTAGCTAACACTGTCAGGTGCTATTGTATTACTGTGCATATGAGAGAACTAGAAGGTGCATGAGGGTCCTGGTGCCATGTGCCCTGCCGTCCAAGAAGAGAAGCAGCTGATAACTCGGAGTAAGAGGCTGCAAGGGACTATTAGTGTTGCTGAGAATTCCAATGATACTATCTATACTGCTCCACTCCAGCACACAGACATAGAGCACAGCAAGTAATAAGCAGCAAATCATGGGTGTCTTATTTCTTCATTGCCCCACTGATCCAGCACATGCAGTTTGCCTGATACCCTCAACAGATGCTGCAGTACAGACCTCAATGCTAAGTCCCTCACCTTTAGGAAGTCACAATAAGCACACTATGGCTTTGTGTTTATAGGTAGCTAAGGTAAGCAGCCTCTAAGCTAAACTTCAACACAGCCTTTCCCCTCACCATGTAGCACCTGTGTCACCCTTGGTCCTCACCTTTGTGCATAGTGCTGAGCAGACTTTACATATTCTAATTCATTAATTTGAGGACAGAGCAGTAGAGAATTCATTCAGTTGTATACATTTATTAGATTCCAGGTGAAATTCAGTGAGAACAAGGGAGAAAAAAATCCAAGACTGGAATTTTCTCCAAAAACAAAGTCATGGCCCCCATCTCACTTTTGTTTTAAATGCACTTTCACTACTTTGTTTCTCTTATGTGTGTATTTCTAGTAAGATATTAGCCCACATTACTATGTCCTTTAGGCTTCAGGAGATACTTATGCTGAATGTGTGCACATCTTGCACTTGAAATACACAACTCAATACCAGCTTATTGGCAACCACTGCTATCAGTACACCAAGCTATTTATTAGTATGATTGCTTGATTTCTGCACAAAATTTTCTATTTTCCATGCTTGGCAATTAGACTTCACCAGAACCAGCCACTGTGCTTTCAGAATTGACTGCATGATGAATTAACATTATTACAGGAGACCTTAAATATGTGAAAATTAAGATACTGGATAGCTGCCCAGAAAGGCTACCATCATTAAAGAATTTAGTAATGCTGGGGTGTAGAAGAAGGATATTTATAATACTCTTTAAATACACTTTAATTCTATAAATCAGCACACCAGAATAATGAAGTTATAATATATTTATGATAATGTAATCACATGCCAGTTACTGGTACAACAGGATACAAGGGAAACCCAATATATCATCAGATACAGTTCCTTTTGACTGTACACAGAAAATATAATTAAGCAATAGAAGGGGAGTTGTTTCATGCTGAGTTCTGTTTCTGAGTTTGTTTAAGCTCAAGTGTGTCAGTTATAAAAGGCCAATCTAACTCAAGAAAAGCCAAAACCCAAGCAAGATTCTGACGTCTGGTTGAATCCAGTTGCTGAGCAATGGGATAGCCACACCTACTGGTTGGGTGGCCTATTGTGGATCTTGCTAGTTTATTAAAAAATATGAAACCGCACTGGTGTTGTGTCAGTTACGGAACTCTTGGGCAGCTACACTAGTTTCTACCAACAGACTAACCTCAACTATCAAGGAAGTGACTCAGTCCAAGGTTGGGCAGAAAGTAATTTCCAGACAGTCTGATGTCAATATTCCCAAAAATCTCTTGCAGCAACTTGGAGGCAAGGACAACATCTTCCTGCATGTTCTGTACAGCACTGAGTGCATGGTCACAGTTTTGACAATAAATTAATGCTACCTTAAACTAACAATGTTAGAATGGCCATATTGGGTCAGACCGATGGTCCACCTAGCCCAGTATCCTGTCTTCTGCCAGTGAACAGTGCTACATACTTCAGAGGGAATGAACAAAACAAGTAAACCACCCCCTTTGTCCACTCGCAGCTTCTGGCAAATAGAGGCTAGGGACACTCAGAGCACGGGGTTGCATTCCTGCCCATCCTGGCTAACAGCCATTGATAAACCTATCCTCCATGAACTTATCTAATTCTTTTTTTTAACCATTACAGTCTTGGCCTTCACAACATTCCCTGGCAACAACTTCCACAGGTTGACTGTTGTGACAGATGGCTACAGGAAAATAATCCTATTGGGATCTGGGAAGTGATAAAGGATCCTCCCCCGTCCCCAGCCTAAGAGGGGGATCCACAGGACCTGGACACCAAATAAATCCGGGGGAAAACTAATGAAATAACAGGAACAGAGTGTGGTCAAAGGGTCAAACGAAGGGAACCAGACGGGGACACCGAGCAGAGAACCCCGGACAGCACCCACTGCTCCTCAAAGGCATCAAGGGAGTCAGTGGACACCACCCAGAGGAACTCTGCCGGATACGTGAAAGGACCGAGGATCGTAAATAGGCCCCACAGTCACAGGAGACTCCATCGGCCAACCTCCTCACTCTGGTTTTAGCTATTTTAGCTAGGGCCAGGAGGAGGTTGACCAGGAGATCCCGTGACTTTGTGGGGCCACGGATAGGGAGTGCATAAATAAGAAGGTGAGGGGAGAAGTGCAACCAATAATGTAATAAAATATTGATGAGGAGCTGGAATAGGGGCTGCAGCCTGGCACACTCCAGATATACGTGTGCCAGGGTTTCCCTCACGCCGCAAAAGGGGCTGGTGTCTGGGATAGAGGTGAACCGCGGCAAGAACACGTCCGTGCTCATGGCTCCGTGAAGGAGTTGCCAACTGATATCCCCGGCGGGCCTTGGGACCAAGGTGGAATATAGGCTGGCCCACCGGGGCTCCTCACCCTCCAAAGGTGGCAGGAGGTCCCGCCATTTTGCATCGGGGCGGGACACCAGGGTGAGGGCATGAAGGGTGTGGAGCACGAGCATGTATAGATGTTTCCTTGGCACGCTTTGGAAGCAGACCGGCTGCATCTCATGCAGCCGGCTCACAGTGAAGGGGTGAGGGAGTCGGTTGGGTCCACGGGGCAGGGACCCAATTAAAAGGTCAGGCGGGGCGCGCCCTCGTGCAGGACCCGGTCGAGATAAACCCAAGCAGCGGGCAGCAAAGTGGCCTTCACCTCCTGGAGTACGTACCAGAGAGTACGAGGTCTGGAGAGCCCCATGCGCTGAACGAGCATCAGGGGATCCAGCCAGTCTCCCCGGTCGTAGTCCAGGAGGTCTCCGACTCTTGTGACTTCTGCCAGGACCAACCTCTGGTGCACCAAGGGGGACTCTGCCACCTGCACGCGAAGCTGGGGGTTGTGTAGCAGGGGCTCCACGAGGAGAACTGCCCCTCGGTGGCCGCAACAGACCTGGTCGTTGAAAACAGTTTTCAGGTCCAGAGGAGGTCCTGGTAGAAGACCGGCAGCCCGGAGAGGTCTCATGGAAGACCTCTCGGATGGAGATAAAGGAGCTGCCGGTTGTATCGGAGCACTCGGAAACGGCGCAGGAAGGCGTGCGCCAGTATGCTCCATGCCAGACTACCTGCACCATAAAGGAGCCTCTGCAGGGCCTGGAGGTGGAAGACATGGACCTGAGTGTGCAGACATTTCAGGCCCTGCCCTCCCTCCTCCAGGGGTAGATGGAGAACCCCTGCAGGAACCCAGTGCAGCCCTGACCAAAAGAACTCCAGAATCGATGTCCAGAGGGTGGCCAGGAAACCCAGGGCCGGGACCAGGGTGTTGAGCCGGTACCAGAGCATGGACAGGACTACTTGATTAAGCACCAGTGCTCTCCCTCGAAGGGAGAGGCACCGGAGTAGTAATGTCCATTTCCGGAGCTGCTCTATCACCCCGGCCTCTAAATTGTGCCAGTTCTCCGGTGGAGAGGGATGCGTGGCAGAAAGATAAATGCCGAGATAGAGCAGCGGACCCACGCTCCACCGGATGGCCTGAAGCGTGGGTGGGAGGGAGGTCGCCTGCCAGCCGTCCCCGACCACCAGGCCAGAGCTCTTGACCCAGTTGACCTGGGAGGTGGAGGCTGCCGAATAGATGGCCTGGAAAGCCTCCACCCGCACCAAGTCGCCCGGGTCCTGGACCACGAGGAGCACGTCATCGGCGTACACTGACAGGACCAGCCGCAGCTCCAGCTCCCGCAGCACCAACCCTGTCAGCCTCCTTCGGAAGAGACAGAGGAAGGGCTCTATCACCAGAGCGTACAGCTGGCCCAAGAGGCGGCACCCCGCCGTACTCCTCGCCTGAAGCTGACCAGTTCGGTCAGGATCCAGTTGAGCCTGACCAGACACTCTGCGGAGGCGTACAGCGCCTGGAGAAAACCCACAAACAGGGGTCCGAAGCCAAACGCTTGCAGAGTGTTCAGGAGATACCCATGATCCACCCTGTTGAATGCCTTCTCCTGATCCAAAGACAGGAGGGTGAACGACAGACCATCCCTACACCCGAGTTCCAAAAGGTCCCGGACCAGATATAGGTTGTCAAAAATACTGCGGCCTGGGACAGTGTAGGTCTGGTCTGAGTGGACCATGTCCGCCAGCACAGACCCTAGCCGCAGCGAGATTGATTTTGCCACAATTTTGCAGCCCATGCTGAGGAGTGAGACGGGACGCGAATTTCGTAAATCACGGCGGTCCCCCTCTATCGCCGCATCCCTCCCAGGTGCAGTCACAACAGAAGAGCTGGGCGCGCACCTTCCCCAGGTCCCACTACTGTCACGCCGAGGGAAAGGCACGCCGCTGCCCTCGCCAGGCCAGCCAGAACTCCCGGAAGGACATCACGAAGCCCACATCCTCCAACAGGCTGTTGTTGAAATGCCAATAGGCCCGGCCCCAGCCTCTCCGTGCAGAGGGAGGCTGTCACGGTTGCTAAATGATGGTCAGAAAATGGGGCCGGCTGGATGCTGGAGGAGTGGGCTCATGAACGGTGGAAATGTGATAAATAAATGCGGTCCAACTGGGAGTGGTGTGACCGATAGGCCTCCACCCGGACAAAGGTGAACGTGGAAATGTCATCCAGGTGGTGGTCGTGCCAGACATCCACCAGGGAGCAGGGAGTGGTATTCACTATCTCCTGGAGGACTTCACTGCAGCTGGGCACTGCTCGGTCCCCGAGCAGTCTTGCTCCTCGAGGGTGGTGTTAAAATCCCCACCCAGGACCAGACACTCATGAGGATCCAAGGTGCCGAGGAAGGCAGATGCCTGTTGATAGAATTGCAGCTGCTCCGGGCCCGATGTCGGGGCATAGACGTTAACGAGGTTGACCACGACACCCTCCATACGGACCCAGAGGTGCAGCAGGCGGCCTGGCACAGCCTCGGTGACCACCAGCACCTCGGGCCATAGGTCGGGGGAGAACAGGGTCACCACTCCAGCCTTAGGAACTGTGAGATGGCTAAAGTAGACCCTGTCCCCCCAATCCAGCTGCCAGCTGTCTTCGGCAGTTGGCTCCGTGTGGGATCAATGTTACGATGGTGAGAGGTGCCATGAAGAGGGTTTGGGGGGATCCTTGCTGGCAGGGATGCTCGTGGCTCCCGACGGGCCGCGCAACAGTCCATGACCTACCCCGTAAGTGAGTAAGGAGTCACGGAAGAGGCAGACTCGCCAGTAGGCCATGGCACCTTGCTTCCCTGTCCTTTTACCCTCCCCCATGAGGGCCCTCATGGCCCAGAGGATTTGATGAAAGTCCCCCCATTGCTGGAGAGCAAGCTGTACCTTGTTGCGGGAGCTACGGACGTCTTCTAAAAACTCCCGCAACTCCTCTCGCAGCGCATGGGGGGGTGGAGTTACGGTCTCCGCTTATCCCCTGATGGGGCCCTTGGTACAGCTCTGTGGCCCACCGAGACAGGCAGACAGGGTGCGGAACCCCAATGGGGCGTCTGATGGGCTGGCACCACTAGGCCCACCTTGAATCCTGGGGCAGAGGGAGGGTAGCAGCCCCTAGTGGGTCGGGACAGGGAAACCCAAAGGCCGCTCCCTGGGGGTCATCTATTGGAAAAGGGAAGGAGACAGCCCCAGGGGCGGCAATAACATCGTGGGAGGTGGATGGAATAGGGACAGGGTCAGCATCAAGGGGAGGGCCGGAATCATGGACAGCGGCAGGGGCAGGGGCAGAGGCGAGATTCTGGGCTTTGGGAGCCAAGCAGCTGGATGGTGGCGCTTCCCGATCAGGCTCAAGGGTTGAGGGGGTGGGGAGGGGGCTCTCAGCGATGCCTGGCACAGGCTCTATGGTGGGTTTGGCAGCCACGGCATCAGGAGGTGGACTATCTTCTGTAGGGCCCCTGCCCAGGAAGGAAGTCAATTGCTCCACACCAACGAGGGGTGCCCCTGGTGGCTCGGGTCCTGGCCGTGTGGCACTGGCTGTCACCTGAACAGGCTCGGTGGTCGTCAGTGGGGTGCCATCTGCGGCCGGGTTGATGGAGGAGTCCAGGGGCTCCTCGGAGGTGGGAGTGGAAGCAACGGTTAGGGGAAGGGAGCATGGGAAAAGGGGGGCTGGAGTGAGGTCGCCCATATCAAGGCCTGCTGGAATAGGGTCGTCCTCCCCTTGGGTGACCGGTGTCAGACCCAGGGCCTCGATCTCCTCGTATATGGAGGCCCAGCCAAGGGAGCAGCAGTAGCAGCAGAGAGAGCCCAGGGCCTAACAGCAGCAGTATCAGCAGCAGGAGCAGTAGCCCTCTCCCTCCAGGCCAGAGGGCTACAGGAGAGTGATTCAAAGGGAGAGCTATGGGTCCCCGGTTAAGCAGGTCCCTTTTCCCTGGGTAAGATAACAGGGAAGATTTTTTTTTTTTTTGAAACAAAAAGAAAGTTTATTGGTAACGCTTACAAAATTACCAAAGAAAACAAAACAACTATGCAACAAAACAACGCAATCAGAAGGTATAACACAGCAGCTTTCAGGAGGGAGAAGTGTTCAGGCTAGCCTGGGCCCAGAGCGGGGGGGCTTCCTCGACACTCGTGGTCTTCCACCCCCTCGAGTTACCCAGTGCCGCGCCCAGTGTCACCGATCCTCCCTCTCCTGAGAGTGCCCGGTAAGATGGGCACGGCTGCGGGGTGGGCGGTTTAGGGAGAGGGGGGTAGACACCCATGTATTATAGGACCCCTCCTAGATGACAGGAATGATGGTATCCACAGCGGCAATGGCTGGGGCTGGCGTCTCTCGCTCTTCCCCTCAATCAAAGGGTCAGACGGAGGGAACCGGACGGGGTCACCGAGCAGAGAACCCCAGACAGCGCCCACCGCTCCTCGAAGGCTTCAAGGGAGTCGGTGGACGCCGCCCAGAGGAACTCCGCTCGGATACGTGAGTGTACTGAGGATCGGAAAACGGCCCCACAATCGCAGGACGTTTCATGGGCCAACCTCCTCTCTCTGGTTTTATAAATGGCTGTTTTAGCCAAAGCTAGGAGGAGGTTGACCTGAAGATCCCGCGACTTTGTGGGGCCGTGGATGGGAAGTGTATAGATAAAGAGGTGGGGGGAAAAATGAAGCCAGAAGCGTAATAAAATATTTGTGAGGAGCCGGAAAAGGGGCTGCAATCTGGCACACTCTAAATACACGTGCGCCAGGGTTTCCCTCACATTACAAAAAGGACAAGTGTCCGGAATGGGGGTAAACCGTGTCAAAAAGACGCCCGTGCTCACAGCTCCATGAAGGAGCCGCCAACTGATGTCCCCGACGGGCCTTGGGACCAAGGTGGAATACAGGCTGGCCCACCGAGGTTGCTCACCCTCCAAAGGTGGCAGGAGATCCCGCCACTTTGTATCGGGGCGGGACACCAGGGTGTGGGCGTGAAGGGTGTGAAGCGTAAGTGTATATAAGTATTTCCGTGAAGCAATTTGAAAGCTAACCGGCTGCAATTCGTGCAGCCGGCTTGCAGTAAAAGGGTGAGGGGTGTGTTGGGATCTACAAGGTGGGGGCCCGATGGAAAGGTCCGGCAGGCCTGGGGTAAGGGATGGGCGGGGTGCGCCCTCGCACAAGGCTCGGCTAACATAAGCCCGAGCAGCGGGGGTCAAGGCGGCCTTCACCTCCTGAAGTACGCGCCGGGGGGTACGGAGGCTGGAGAGCCCCATGCGCCGAGCGAGCATCAGGGGATCCAGCCAGTCTCTCCGGTCGTAGTCCAGGAGGTCTCCGACCCTCGTAACTTCCGCCAGGACCAACCTCTGGCGCACCGAGCGGGACTCCGCCACCTGCAATAACAGGGAAGATTCCAGAACAATCAGGAACCTTCTGGAGACAATTAAGACAGACAGGCTGATTAGAACACCTGCAGCCAATCAAGAAGCTGCTAGAATCAATTAAGGCAGGCTAATCAGGGCACCTGGGTTTTAAAAAGGAGCTCACTTCAGTTTATGGTGCGTGTGTAAGGAGCTGGGAGAAAGAGGCACTAGGAGCTGAGAGTGAGAACGCGGACTGTTGGAGGACTGAGGAGTACAAGCATTATCAGACACGAGGAGGAAGGTCCTATGGTGAGGATAAAGAAGGTGTTGGGAGGAGGCCATGGGGAAGTAGCCCAGGGAGTTGCAGCTGTCGCACAGCTGTTCCAGGAGGCACTCTAGACAGCTGCATTCCACAGGACCCTGGGCTGGAACCCGGAGTAGAGGGCGGGCCCGGGTTCCCCCCAAATCCTCCCAACTCCTGGTCAGACACAGGAGGAGTTGACCTGGACTGTGGGTTCAAGACAATGGCCAAACTGAGGGCTGCCGTGAAGCTCCGAGGCGAGCAAATCCGCCAATAAGCACAAGACCCACCAAGGTAGAGGAGGAACTTTGTCACACTGTGTTGTGAAAAATTACTTCCTTATATTTGTTTTAAACCTGCTGCAAGAGAATAGATGGGGATGGACTATGCAGGTACATTTTATTACAGTGTTGGGGGAGGAGTTTGGAAACCGCAGCCGAGTTCCCTGCCAGACTTCAAACGAACATAGAGCTCCATCCATATAAATCAGGCTGCTGTTTTTAGCCTTCCCTGTTAAACAGGGCACAAATGTGTCAACATGTGCTCCGTGTTGATTCATTTCTCTCTCAATAAGGAGGGACTGCAGGAGTGACTGCTCAGAAACCACAGCAAGCCTTTGAATTTTGAACAGTGCTCCTCTGCTGGATTCTCTAGTCCAGAGCTACAATTTCAAACAGAAGCACTCCATATCAAAATAAGAGCCCGGCCTCCCATCTCCCAGACAGCGTCAGTGTTCTTGGCTTCACATCTGATTCTAAACGTTAAATATTCTTGTAAAGGGCAACATTCCTGAATCCATTAATGGCTAACAAACCAATCCTCCCCCTTTTTACTGTCTGAAAGGCCTTTGAGTTGCCAGAACGACATATCCTTTCATAATCCCATCCATAATCATCGGATTATACCGTCCAAGGCAATGAGCGACTGAGACGTTGACTGCTCTACTCATACCATTTACTGCACTTACGCCTATGTATTGAGTGCCATTGTTCAGCATTAAGATTTCAGACTAATTAACATTGCAGCTTGATTTCAAACTACTGGTCTCAAAGGCTGCAGAATACTATCCATGTTACAGGCCAGATTCAGCCCTGAATTATATCCCTGCCGTCTCAGTGTGAGTGAGAATGCAAAGCACACCACTCAGGCCACAATAGGGACCTACATTTACCAGCCATGCTACAGGGTAAATTATGGCTGCCCCAGCACAATGAGCACCTTTCTTGCCATGAGAACGAGGAGTACTTGTGGCACCTTAGGCCTTCTCTACACTACGAGTTTATGTTGGATTTAGCAGCGTTAAATCGAATTAACCCTGCACCCATCCACACAACAAAGCCATTTTTTTCGACATAAAGGGCTCTTAAAATCGATTTCTGTACTCCTCCCCAACAAGGGGATTAGCCCTCAAATCGACATCACCATTTTGAATTAGGGTTAGTGTGGACACAATTAGAAGGTATTGGCCTCCGGGAGCTATCCCACAGTGCACCATTGTGACCGCTCTGGACAGCACTCTGAACTCAGATGCACTGGCCAGGTGTACAGGAAAAGCCCCAGGAGCTTTTGAATCTCATTTCCTGTTTGGCCAGGCGCGCTCATCAGCACAGGTGACCATGCAGAGCTCATCAGCACAGGTGACCATGCAGTCCCAGAATTGGAAAAGAGCTCCAGCATGGACTGATCGGGAGGTACTGGATCTGATCGCTGTATGGGGAGAGGAATCTGTGCTATCAGAACTATGTTCCAAAAGACAAAATGCCAAAACATTTCAAAAAATCTCCGAGGCCATGAGGGACAGAGGCTACAGCAGGGACGCAACACAGTGCCACGTAAAACTTAAGGAGCTCAGACAAGCATACCAGAAAACCAAAGAATCAAATGGATGCTCCAGGACAGAGCCCCAGACATGCTGCTTCAACGCTGAGCTGCATGCAATTCTAGGGGGGGGCCACCACCACTACCCCACCCCTGTCCGTGGACTCCGATGATGGGGTACTCTCCGCCATGCCTGAGGATTTTGTGGACAGGGAAGATGAGGAGGAGGAGTACGAGCTTGAGGAGAGCACACAGCACACCGTTCTCCCCAACAGCCAGGATCTTTTTATCACCCTGACTGAAATATCCTCCCAACCCAACCAAGCCGGAGAAGGGACCTCTGGTGAGTGTACCTTTTAAAATATAATACATGTTATAGAAGCAAGTGTTTTTTAATGATTAAGTAGCCTTGAGGATTTGGGATGCATTTGTGGCCAGTACAGCTACTGAAAATGTCTGTTAATGTGTCTGGGGATGGAGCAGAAATCCTCCAGGGACATCTCCATGAAGCTCTCCTGGAGGTACTCTAAAAGCCTTTGCAGAAGGTTTCTGGGAAGAGCAGCCTTATTCTGTCCTCCATGGTAGGACACTTTACCATGCCATGCTAGTAGCAAGTAATCTGGTATCATTGCATGACAAAGCCTGGCAGCGTATGGTCCTGACGTTTGCTGGCATTCAAGCAACATCCTTTCTTTATCTCTCTGTGTTATCCTCAGGAGAGTGATATCATTCATGGTAACCTGGTTGATATAGGGGAATTTAATTAAAGGGACATTCAGAGGTGGCCATTCCTACTGGGCTGTTTGCCTGTGGCTGAAAAGAAATCCTCCCCACAGTTAGCCACGCAGTGGGAGATGGGGGGCCATTGGCGCTGAGCTGTTCGCGTATGGCTAGCAGGGATCTTCCCTGATACCAGCCACACTGTGGGTGAGGGGTAAAGCAATCATCCCAGAGAATTGTTGGGGCGGGGGGGTTAGTTTGGTTTCTGCTGCTGCATGTTAACAGAAAAACTGCAGCACTAAATGGCCAACTCAACGTGCTTTGCTTGGTATGGGAGAGGAGGGTGCTGCTGTTATGAAGGTTGCAGAAGCCAAATGACTATGGATTACCATGGCTGCCTGCAAGCCAAATTCTGTTGCCCGGCACTGCGTGTGTGATTTCTAACACCAAAGCCGCAGGCACTCAATATAAGATGCAAAATGCAACCTTGTACCAAAATCACATGTGCTATGTAACGTGAATAGTGTTGTTCACAGTGAAAGAGTATAGCCATTGTTCTGTAAAATGTATCTTTTTAAATACATCACTCCCTTTTTGTCCTCCAGCAGCTGCAAATGTTTCAAGCCTCCCTCCTCTGTCCCAAAGGCTATCTCAGATAAGGCGAAAAAAACGCACACGTGATGACATGTTCTCTGAGCTCATGCAGTCATCCAGCACTGAGAGAACTAAGCAGAATGTGTGGAAGGACACAATAGCAGAGTACGGGAAAGCAGACGATGAGCATGAGGAGAGGTGGCAGCAGGAAGATCAGAGGAGGCATGAGGCAACGCTGGGGCTACTGCAGGATCAAACTGATATGCTCCGGCGTCTGGTGGAGGTTCATGAATAGCAGCAGGATCACAAACTGCCGCTGCAGCCCCTGTTTAACCGCCCTCCTTCCTCCCCAAGTTCTATAGCGTCCTCACCCAGATGCCCAAGAATACGGGGGGTGGCTCCAGGCACCCAACCACTCCACCCCAGTGGACAGCCCAAGCAACAGAAGGCTGTCATTCAACAAGTTTTAAAGTGGCCTTTTCCTTCCTTTCTACTCTCCTCCCACACCCCACCAAGGCTACCTTGTGAGTTATCTCCCTATTTTTAAAATCAAATAATAAAGAATACATGTTTTTTAAACGATAGTGACTTTATTTCCTTTGCAAGCAAGCTGTGATCGAAGGGGGGAGTGCGAGTGGCTTACAGGGAATTTAGAGGCAACCAAGGAGGCGGGTTTTCATCAAGGAGAAACAAACAGAACTGTCACACAGTACCCTGGCCAGTCATGAAACTGGTTTTCAAAGATTCTCTGATGTGCAGCACACCCTGCTGTGCTCTTCTAACCGCCCTGGTGTCTGGCTGTGCATAATCAGCGGCCAGGTGATTTGCCTCAACCTCCCACCCCACCATAAACGTCTCCCCCTTACTCTCACAGATATTGTGGAGCACACAGCAAGCAGTAATAACAGTGGGAATATTGGTTTCGCTGAGGTCTAACCGAGTCAGTAAACTGCGCCAGCGCACTTTTAAACGTCCAAATGCACATTCTACCACCATTCTGCACTTGCTCAGCCTGTAGTTGAAGAGCTCCTGACTACTGTCCAGGCTGCCTGTGTACGGCTTCATGAGCCATGGCATTAAGGGGTAGGCTGGGTCCCCAAGGATAACTATAAGCATTTCAACATCCCCAATGGTTATTTTCTGGTCTGGGAATAAAGTCCCTTCCTGCAGCTTTTGAAACAGACCAGAGTTCCTGAAGATGCGAGCGTCATGTACCTTTCCCGGCCATCCCATGGTGATGTTGGTGAAACATCGCTTGTGATCCACCAGTGCTTGCAGCACCATTGAAAAGTACCCCTTGTGGTTTAGGTACTTGCCAGCTTGGTGCTCCGGTGCCAAGATAGGGATATGGGTTCCGTCTATGGCCCCACCACAGTTAGGGAATCCCATTGCAGCAAAGCCATCCACTATGATCTGCACATTTCCCTGGGTCATTACCCTTGATATCAGCAGATCTTTGATTGCGTTGGCTACTTGCATCACAGCAACCCCCACAGTGGATTTGCCCACTCCAAATTGACTCCCGACTGACCGGTAGTGGTCTGGCATTGCAAGCTTCCAGAGGGCTATCGCCACTCACTTGTGAACAGTGAGGGCTGCTTTCATCTTGGTATTCTTGTGCTACAGGGCAGGGGAAAGCAAGTCACAAAGCTCCATGAAAGTGCCCTTACGCATGCGAACGTTTCGCAGCCACTGGGAATCGTCCCAGCCCTGCAACACTATGTGCTCCCACCACTCTGTGCTTGTTTCCCAGGCCCAGAATCGGCGTTCCACTGCATGAACCTGCCCCATTACCACCATGATGCCCACATTGCCAGGGCCCGTGCTTTGAGAGAAGTCTGTGTCCATGTCCTCATCACTCTCCTCACTGCGCTGTCGTTGCCTACTCTCCCGGTTTCACTTTGCCAGGTTCTGGTGCTGCATATACTGCTGGATAATGCGTGTCGTGTTTAATGTGCTCCTAATTGCCAAAGTGATCTGAGCAGGCTCCATGCTTGCCGTGGTATGGCGTCTGCACAGAAAAATGGCGTGGAACGATTGTCTGCCGTTGCTTTGACAGAGGGAGGGGTGACTGACGACATGGCTTATAGCGTTAGCTTACAGGGAATTAAAGTCAACAAAGGGGGTGGCTTTACATCAAGGAGAAACAAAAACAACTGTCACACATAATAGCCCCCTCAAGGACTGAACTCAAACCCCTGGGTTTAGCAGGCCAATGCTCAACCCACTAAGCTATCCCTCCCTCTAGTATTTCAGGCAGGACTGAATCTCCATTAAAGTTTTCACGGTGCCCCTGACAGACTTCACCAAAACAACTGCTGGCCGTTGATTTCATGGAGGGAGGGAGGGAGGGGGAGCAAATGAATACAAAACAAATCTGGTGTGTTTCTTGTTTTGATCCACTTCATTTATCTTTTACATCTTTGGCTGGCAGCAGATGTTGCAGTAGGACGGCAAGCCATCCCACATCTCCTGGCTGCTTGGCAGAAGATGGTGCAATAGGATTGCTAGCCATCCTCATCTCCTGCCTGCTCACCATAAGATGGTACAATAGGACTGCCAGCAGGACTAAAGAGAATGACCTGGTCGAGTCACTCCTAATTTAGTCCCTGCACCCATGTCTGCCCAGGCGCTCCTGACCGACCTTACTGAGGCAGCCAGGAGTACCTCAGACACGATGACGATGGTTTTCAGGCCTATTGCACAGTCTGCTGCCACAAGGCAATGGGTTGCTGCTGCTGTGTAGCAATGCAGTACCACGTCTGCCAGCACCCAGGAGTCATACGGTGACAGTGAGCTGAGCGGGCTCCATGCTTGCCGTGGTATGGTGTCTGCACAGGTAACTCAGGAAAAAAGGTGTGAAATGATTGTCTGCCGTTGCTTTCACGGAGGGAGTGAGGGAGGGCCTGATGACATGTATCCAGAACCACCCGCAACAATGTTTTTTGCCCAATCAGGCATTGGGATCTCAACCCAGAATTCCAATGGGCGGCAGAGACTGCGGGAACTGTGGGATAGCTACCCACAGTGCAACACTCCAGAAGTCGATGGTAGCCTCGGTACTGTGGAAGCACTCCGCTGAGTTAATGCACTTAATGCACTTAGAGCATTTTGTGCGGGGACACACACAATCGACTATATAAAAATGATTTCTAAAAAACTGACTTCTATAAATTCAACCTAATTTCGTAGTGTAGACATACCCTAAGTAATCTAATCTGTTTGCAAATCAGGAGTTGCACCTCTGAGTTCCCACTCAGGATGGGTGGAAAGTTTGTTGCACTCACAGCTCCTCAAAAATGCCCTTGAAACATTTTAAAAAAACACTTTGCAGCCAAAAGGAAGTACAGATGCTCCCCACCTATGAAAAAGTCAGAAATTAGGAGTTTAGGTTCCTAACTAAGCACCCAGGTTTGTAAATTCTGGACTTGCCTCTGTGTGCCACATCTGTAAGAACTGTTTGTTTTTATGGAGTGCTATGAAATACTTAGTTGACAAAATTTTAGTGCAAAATATTTTAAATAGACCAAATCCTGAAGTCCTCACCAAGGAATATTTCCATTGGCATCACTGATCCATTGTTATAGTTGGGAAGGGAAGGTGGAGTCATCACAGCAGTCCAATGACCCATGCCTGCCTAGAGAACAGAAGTAGTTAGCAAGCCTTTGTTACTCACCTCTCAGGATATAAGAAAGAAGAGTAGTCTAGTTGTAGGATGCTGGAATGGGAAGCATGGGACTTGGGTTCAATTCTTGGCTCAGCCACAGACCGATCTTGACCACTGTCTTATACCCATTTTACAGAAGAGGAATCAATACTTGAACACTCCTTTGAGGCAGGAAGGATAAAATCCCTTATGACCACAAGGCACTGGGTATTACAAGCAGATGTGAAGCGTGCTGTGTTTGATGAGATGGGACCAGTGAAAGTTATATATCCCATCACATCTTGTCAAGAGTAAATAATGCTAGTTTTTCCCTCATTTATTTTTATGAAAACAAGACAAACCCAAAAAATGTTACCTTAACTTTTCTTTTTGTTTGAGAGAGAATCCTCCTTATTTCTGGTTCGATCTAGTTCCATTTTTTGCTCAGCATGTTTAAAGTTTACTGTGATCGATCTACTTCAGGGTGCCTAAAACCTGGGTGGGGGGTGCAGTTTGGATTTGCTGAACAGACATTCCAGGCCAAAAGCAGCTCTGTTGTGTCTACTGAAGAGAACCGAGTTACAGGAGCAGAGAGCCTGGCCCATTACTTCAGGTGTTTCTGTTAAACTGATCCAAAGTGAACTGGTTCAGGTAGAACAGAGCAACTCCCATCTGAGCTATTATTTCTGGCTGTTTACAGACCCTGGGGGTATGTCTACACTACAAAATTAGGTCAAATGTATAGAACTCAATTTTTTAGAAAGCGATGTTATACAGTCGATTGTGTGTCCCCACACTAATGCACTAAGCGCATTAAGTCGGTGGAGTGCATCTACAGTACCAAGGCTAGCATCAACTTTCGGAGGGTTGCACTGTGGGTAGCTATCCCACAGTTCCTGCAGTCTCTGCCGCCCATTAGAATTCTGGATTAAGCTCCCAATGCTTGATGGGGCAAAAACATTGTCATGGGTGGTTTTGGGTACATGTCATCAGTTGCCCCTCCCTCCGTGACAGCAACGGCAGACAATCGTTTCGCACCTTTTTTCCATGCAGGCGCCATACTGCTTTCAGCAGACGGTGCAGTAGGACTGCTAACCATTGTCATCGTCATCCACCGCTTCTGCTGCCACTGTGCTCTCCTGATGCTATGAATCCACCTCGCAGGTCCTCTATATGACCATCACCATCCACTGCTTCCGCTCGCACTCTGCTCTCCTGCTGGTCTCGCAGGGCCGCTTCTGCCGCAACTCTGCTCAGCTGCTCTTGTCTCGCCATACCATGGCAAGCGTGCAGCCCACTCAACTGTTGTGTCCTGGCAGCAGACAGTGCACTAGGTCTGCAAAACTGGTCATTCAACCACCGCTTCCCCTGCAACTCTGCTCTCCTGCAGATGCCATACCATGGCAAGCATGGAGCCCGCTCAGATCACATTGGCAATTAGGAGCACATTAAACACGACACGCATTATCCAGCAGTATATGCAGCACCAGAACCCGGCAAAGCGAAACCAGGCGAGTAGGCGACGACAGCGCAGTGAGGAGAGTGATGAGGACATGGACACAAACTTCTCTCAAATCACGGGCCCCGGCAATTTGGCCATCCTGGTGGCAATGGGGCAGGCTCATGCCATGGAACACTGATTCTGGGTCCGGGAAACAAGCACAGAGTGGTGGGACCACATAGTGTTGCAGGGCTGGGACAATTCCCAATCAATTTGGAGTGGGCAAATCTACTGTGGGGCTGCTGTGATCCAAGTAGCCAATGCAATCACTGAGCTGCTGCTATCATGGGTAGTGACTCTGGGAAATGTGCAGGTCATAGTGGATGGCTTTGCTGCAATGGGATTCCCTAATTGTGGTGGGACCATAGACGGAACCCATATCCCTATCTTGGCACCTAAGCACCAAGCTGGCGAGAACATAAACCGCAAGGGGAACTTTTCAATGCTGCTGCAAGCACTGGTGGATCACAAGCGACGTTTCACCATTATCAACATGGGATGGCCGGGAAAGGTACATGATGCTCGCATCTTCAGGAACTCTGGTCTGTTTCAAAAGCTGCAGGAAGGGACTTTATTCCCAGACCAGAAAATAACCATTGGGGATGTTGAAATGCTTATAGTTATCCTTGGGGACCCAGCCTACCCCTTAATGCCATGGCTCATGAAGCCGTACACAGGCAGCCTGGACAGTAGTCAGGAGCTCTTCAACTACAGGCTGAGCAAGTGCGGAATGGTGGTAGAATGTGCATTTGGGTGTTTAAAAGCATGCTGGCACAGTTTACTGACTTGGTTAGACCTCAGCAAAACCAATATTCCCATTGTTATTACTGCTTGCTGTGTGCTCCACAATATCTGTGAGAGTAAGGGGGAGACATTTATGGTGGGGTGGGAAGTTGAGGCAAATCGCCTGGCCGCTGATTCCGCCCAACCAGACACCAGGGTGGTTGGAAGAGCACAGCAAGGTGTGCTGCACATCAGAGAAGCTTTGAAAACCAGTTTCATGACTGACCAGGCTATGGAGTGACAGTTCTGTTTGTTTCTCCTTGATGAAAACCCACCCCCATGGTTCACTCTACTTCCCTGTAAGCCAACCGCCCTCCCCTCTCCCCTTCGATCACCACTTGCAGAGACAATAAAGTCATTGTTGTTTCAAATTCATGCATTCTTTATTCATTCGTCACACAAATAGGGGGATAACTGCCAAGGTAGCCCAGGAGAGATGGGAGAGGAGGGAAGCACTAGGTGGCGTGGTGGAGGAGGGAGGAGGGAAGGACAAGGCCACACTGCACTTCAAAACTTATTGAATGCCAGCTTTTTGCTGCTTGGGCAGTCCTCTGGGGTGGAGTGGTTGGGTGCCCAGAGGGCCCCCCTCTCCCCCCAATCTTGGGCTATGAGGGTGAGGAGGCTATGGAACTTGGGGAGGAGGGCGGTTGGTTACACAGGGGCTGCAGTGGCGGTCTGTGCTCCTGCTGCCTTTCCTGCACCTCAAGCATACGCCGGAGCATATCCGTTTGATCCTCCAGTAGCCTCAGCATTTAATCCTGCCTCCTTTCATCACACTGCTGCCACCTCTCCTGTTGCTCCAGTCATCTATCCTCCCTCCTGTCCTCGCATTCATTTTGTGCTTTCCTGGACTCTGCCATTTTCTGCCTCCATGCATTCTGCTGGGCTCTTTCAGTTTGGGTGGACTGCATGAGCTCAGAGAACATTTCATCGCTAATGCCTTCTTGTCTGCACTAGCCTCTGGGACGGAGATGCTGGTCGCAGCCTTGAGACATTTGCAGCTGCGGGAGGAAAAAAGGAGAGATTAAAATTGAAAAAGACACATTGGCCATTTAAAAAGAGGGGCTGATGTTTTGGGGTTAACGTGCAGCACAAACCCAACTAAATCCCCACACACACACGCTTCACCCCTCCCCCCACCACATGGCTAACAGCAGGGATGATTTCTTTTCAGCCACAGGCAAATAGCCCAGCAGGAATGGCCACCTCTGATGTTCCCTTAATAAAATTCCCCTATTTCAACCAGGTGACCATGAATGATATCACTCTCCTGAGGATAACACAGAGAGATAAAGAACGGATGTTGCTCAAATGCCAGCAAACACCGGGACCACACGCTACCATGCTTTCTTATGCAATGATTCCAGACTATATGCTACTGGCCTGCCGTGGTAAAGCGTCCTACCATGGAGGACACAATAAGGCTGCCCTCCCCAGAAACCTTTTGCAAAGGCTTTGGGAGTACCTCCAGGACAGCTTCATAGAGATGTCCCTGGAGGATTTCCGCCCCATCCCCAGACACGTTAACAGACTTTTCCAGTAGCTGTACTGGCCACAAACGCATCCCAAATCTTCAGGGCAAATTAATCATTAAACACTCTTGCTTTTGAACCATGTATTATATTTACAAAGGTACACTCACCAGAGATACCTTCTCTGCCTGCAAGGTCTTGGAGCCCAGGTTGATAAACAGTTCCTGGCTGTCAGGGAGAACAGTTTCTCTGCTTGCCTGGTGTGCACTATCTTCAACCTCCCCCTCCTCATAGTCTTCCTCATCCTCAAAATCCTCATCCTTGTTGTGTGAGACTCCCCCCTTGCAGGAGTCCACGTACAGGAGTGGGGCAGTGGTAGGGGCACCCCCTAGAATTGCATGCAGCTCATCATAGAAGTGTCATGTCTGGGGCTCTGACCCCAAGCGGGCGTTTGCCTCTTGGGTTTTTTGGTAGGCTTGCCTAAGCTCCTTAAGTTTCACGCGGCGCTGCTGTGGGTCCCTGTGATAGCCTCTCTCCTTCATGCCCTTGGAGATTTTTTCAAATATTTTGGCATTCGTAGTTCTGATAGCACGGATTCGTCTCCCCATACAGCGATCAGATCCAGTATCATAGAATCATAGAATCATAGAATATCAGGGTTGGAAGGGACCCCAGAAGGTCATCTAGTCCAACCCCCTGCTCAAAGCAGGACCAATTCCCAGTTAAATCATCCCAGCCAGGGCTTTGTCAAGCCTGACCTTAAAAACCTCTAAGGAAGGAGATTCTACCACCTCCCTAGGTAACGCATTCCAGTGTTTCACCACCCTCTTAGTGAAAAAGTTTTTCCTAATATCCAATCTAAACCTCCCCCACTGCAACTTGAGACCATTACTCCTCGTTCTGTCATCTGCTACCATTGAGAACAGTCTAGAGCCATCCTCTTTGGAACCCCCTTTCAGGTAGTTGAAAGCAGCTATCAAATCCCCCCTCATTCTTCTCTTCTGCAGGCTAAACAATCCCAGCTCCCTCAGCCTCTCCTCATAACTCATGTGTTCCAGTCCCCTAATCATTTTTGTTGCCCTTCGCTGGACTCTCTCCAATTTATCCACATCCTTCTTGAAGTGTGGGGCCCAAAACTGGACACAGTACTCCAGATGAGGCCTCACCAATGTCGAATAGAGGGGGACGATCACGTCCCTCGATCTGCTCGCTATGCCCCTACTTATACATCCCAAAATGCCATTGGCCTTCTTGGCAACAACGGCACACTGCTGACTCATATCCAGCTTCTCGTCCACTGTCACCCCTAGGTCCTTTTCTGCAGAACTGCTGCCTAGCCATTCGGTCCCTAGTCTGTAGCTGTGCATTGGGTTCTTCCGTCCTAAGTGCAGGACCCTGCACTTATCCTTATTGAACCTCATCAGATTCCTTTTGGCCCAATCTTCCAATTGGTCTAGGTCCTTCTGTATCCTATCCCTCCCCTCCAGCGTATCTACCACTCCTCCCAGTTTAGTATCATCCGCAAATTTGCTGAGAGTGCAATCCACACCATCCTCCAGATCATTTATGAAGATATTGAATAAAACCGGCCCCAGGACCGACCCTTGGGGCACTCCACTTGATACCGGCTGCCAACTAGACATGGAGCCATTGATCACTACCCGTTGAGCCCGACAATTTAGCCAGCTTTCTACCCACCTTATAGTGCATTCATCCAGCCCATACTTCCTTAACTTGCTGACAAGAATGCTATGGGAGACCATGTCAAAAGCTTTGCTAAAGTCAAGAAACAATACATCCACTGCTTTCCCTTCATCCACAGAACCAGTAATCTCATCATAAAAGGCGATTAGATTAGTCAGGCATGACCTTCCCTTGGTGAATCCATGCTGGCTGTTCCTGATCACTTTCCTCTCATGCAAGTGCTTCAGGATTGATTCTTTGAGGACCTGCTTCATGATTTTTCCAGGGACTGAGGTGAGGCTGACTGGCCTGTAGTTCCCAGGATCTTCCTTCTTCCCTTTTTTAAAGATTGGCACTACATTAGCCTTTTTCCAGTCATCCGGGACTTCCCCAGTTCGCCACGAGTTTTCAAAGATAATGGCCAGTGGCTCTGCAATCACAGCCGCCAATTCCTTCAGCACTCTTGGATGCAACTCGTCCGGCCCCATGGACTTGTGCATGTCCAGCTTTTCTAAATAGTCCCTAACCGCCTCTATCTCCACAGAGGGCTGGCCATCTCTTCCGCATTTTGTGATGCCCAGCGCAGCAGTCTGGGAGCTGACCTTGTTAGTGAAAACAGAGGCAAAAAAAGCATTGAGTACATTAGCTTTTTCCACATCCTCTGTCACTAGGTTGCCTCCCTCATTCAGTAAGGGGCCCACACATTCCTTGGCTTTCTTCTTTCAGTTCTTTCGGTTCTTTCAGTACCTCCCATTCCATCCATGCTGGAGCTGTTTTGCAATTCTGGGACTCCATGGTCACCTCTGCTGATGAGCTCTCCACACTGGCCAAATAGGAAATGAAATTCAAAAGTTCACGGGGCTTTTCCTGTGTACCTGGCCAGTGCATCCAAGTTGAGAGTACTATCCAGAGTGATCACAATGGAGCACTGTGGGATAGCTCCCAGAGGCCAATACCGTCGAATTGTGTCCACACTAACCCAAATTCAACTCAGCGATGTCGATTTCAGTGCTAATCCCCTCGTCAGGGAGGAGTACAGAAATCGATTTTAAAAGCCCATTAAGTCGACAAAAATGGCTTTGTTGTGTGGATGGGTGCAGTGTTAAATAGATCTAATGCTGCTAAATTCGACCTAAACTTGTAGTGTAGACCAGGGCTGGAAGACAGCACGGCCTTGGGTACACTAGGAGCTAAAACTTTCATTTTTTAATGAAAGTTTAGTTTCTGGAGCACAACATGGCAGCAACTTATCAGCTTGAGGGCTTCACCTCTATATAATCCATGTATGCTTCATCCTCTATGTGTGCCCTGGCACAGATTTCACAGATTCTTCCTATGCTACATATCTTTTTATAAAAACCTTTTAGCTCTATATTTACCTACTTCCTTCTATTTCCCCCTGCCCCTTCACATTTTATTGTTGTTGCAAGAAGAAAGTAAAGGGGGTTTTTTTGCTGGTTTTTGAGTTCCTTTTCCATGAGTGTTTGGTCTTTACACTTTTTGTCCTCCCCTTAACTCAGATCCTGCTCTGCAAAATTCACCCACACAGATCCAAGTATCAATCTTCCCACACTGCCGACTGCTGCTCCATTTAGCCTGCCGACTCCACCTCTCCTCTTCTGAGTCGCTTTCCTCTTCAGACTTTCTTCAAGGCCAGCCTCCCTCCATTGCTGGGCGGACACAGCTGGCAGTGCAGAAAGGCAGGGACAAGTGGGAGGGTGGCAATGCAGGGAGTTTTCATTCAGCAGTGCTTCCTTAGTAACACAGCAGCTGCTTTGAAGCTCCAAGGTCCAATTTCTCCAGCTGAAGTTACTAGTAATAAAAAGTAGCAGCTAAATATATTCCAAGTGTACTTTAGAGCAAGTTCATTCTACCTTTAAAGCTTTGTCTGAGAATACAGAACAAAGGCTGTAAATACATAATGCACCAAATGGTTGGAAAGCCACTAAGCTTGCTACATGCAACATACCCTGACAAAGCCATGTTACCAATGAAGTGGAAAACTAAGCAACTTAAAACCATGCCCTCTACTCTGTATCCCACAGAAACAGACTTTACCACTTACATCTGTACATCTGTACACCCCAGACCATGCACTGCTTCCCTGAGCTCTCTCTTGTGCATACTTCACCATACTACCCCTGTCCCAAGGCAGGGTTAGCAGTCTGCTGTGGGTGGGGGAAGTTTGGTAAAGGGTGGGGACAGAAGTCTGGCAGAGGTAGTTGTGGCATAAAGCAGTTATTTGAATTACTTATGCCCAAAACCAGCCTTCACCCAATAAAGCTTTGCAAAAGTCAAGATTCACTTAACCCGTTATATTGCTACAATCAGTGCAGTCAGTTCTTTGTGGAGTGGAGGGATGGGGGGGACCTGGGTAAAAAAATAATCTAAAGAGTTCAGCTCTTTCTGTTCAGTTACATGGGAACAGGGTGACTGATTTGTTTGATGAACATTGACTATACACCAGCCTACAATTTGATTAGAGTCTACTGAGAGTTAGGCTGTTCATCACTCAACATGGGTGATGTTCACCCCGTATGCAGGAAGCCCCTGAAGGAGCTATAATAATGATATATCAGAATTGGAAAAGGTATAGAGAAGGGCAACAGGTGATTAGGGGCCTGGAATAGCTTCCATTGAGGAGAGATTAAAAAGACTGGGACTTTACAGCTTGGAAAAGAGAGACTACTTAGGTGGGATATGATAGA
This sequence comes from Lepidochelys kempii, assembly GCF_965140285.1. NCBI lineage: Eukaryota > Metazoa > Chordata > Testudines > Cheloniidae > Lepidochelys > Lepidochelys kempii. The sequence continues at coordinate 71,615,405 of NC_136390.1, read as the reverse complement.
GGTCTATACAATCATGAACAGTGTGGTGAAAGTGAATGGAGAAGTGTTATTTACCCCTTAACATAAGAACCAGGGGTCATCCAATGAAATTATAGCCAGGTTTAAAACAAAGGGGAGTACTACTTCACACAATGCACAGTCAATCTGTGGAACTCAGTGCCAGGGATGGTGTGAAGGCCAAAACAATAACTGGGTTCAAAAAAGCATGAGATAAATTGGAGGATAGGTCCATCAATGGCTATTAGCCAAGAGGGTCAGGGAGAACCCCATGCTTTGGGTCTCTGTAAGCCTCTAACTGCCAGATGCTGAGACTGGACTATAGGGGATGGATCACTTGATAATTGCCTTGATCTGTTCATTCACTGTGAAACATCTAGCTTTGGCCACTTCCGGAAGACAGGATATTGTGCGAGATGAACCATTGGTCTGACCCAGTATGGCCCTTCTTATGTTCTTAGACATCACCAACTCTCGCAGCAGGGTCAATATTACTGTAAGTTCCAACCTATGGGTCTCATTCTCCTTACACCAGTCAGGAGCAAATCCACATAGCATTGTGCAAGAGGATCCTGACAGAGAACACAGCTTGTGAACCGATACAGGGGAGCTAAACCAAGTCCTTCAAGTCTGGAGTGGGAAAGCAGTCAAAGGTCCAGGACATGCTTAATCACATGTTCATTTCCATTAGATTTCCTTTTCTTGCCCCCCAGTTTCTGTATATTCTCCTCCAGGCTAAGAGACTAGAACTACAACCAAGTTGTATATCATGACAATGAGAAAATTTTGATTTATGTCTACATTTCACTGGTTCACATATTCATTCAAGCAAGTTGACAATCTGTGTCAGTTCTTAGGAGGGAACAGTTATAATGCCATCAGTTCTCAGTCACTTCTCATTAGGTTGACTTAATCAGAAATCAGTTTTACTATTTCATTATATTTTCCCTCTGTGTTTAGTGATGTTCCACTTGGTGGCCAAATACCAGAGAAGATATGAATGCTCTGAAGCATATTTGTAGATCTCTGACTTGAAACTGATTTGAAATATTTACCTTGTCAGGAAATTGAGTTACACTCCTAGTTACTATAGTCAACATCTAAGCTTTTGTGGCCAGTGTAACGGAATCATAAGTGGTTTGTCAAAACCCCCTCCCCTCTCAAATACCCAAGATATATCATTGCAATTTATTTCACATTTTACTGTATTCTGAATATTGCACTGTTCTAGTTGTTTGACATCAGTGGGAATTGGATCAGGCCCCAATGAGAGTTTCAGTGGACTGCAAATAAGATTTAAATCAGGTAAATTGAATTTAAAAAATGAACATAAGATTCTAGTTAGTAACCAACAATGTTTTTCAGGGGGAAGATCTCAGTGCTTGGCAAACTTTCACAGCAGAGACACAGCATGAGAGTTTTGTATGAAAAATTTAAATCATTTTCCCAGTTTTTCAAGAGAAAACACAAAGCCCCATCTCCTACTTGACTTATAATAATGCTTTATTCTAAAGAGTAACTGCTTATGTTACAATACCTTCCCTCCACAAAGAGCCAGGGTGTTCTTGAAACAGGCCGTGATATTGTCTTTATGACTGGGTCTTTCAACACATATGGAGCATCCCCAAAAAATCCATGAGCTTGTCTTTCTACACCAATGACATTGCAGGAGAGGAGCCTGTCATAACCATACAGCTAAGGGTAGCCTAGAATTCCTCCTTACCTGTAAGCGGTTAAGAAGCTCAACTAACCTGGTTGGCACCTGACCAAAAGGGCCAATGGGGAAAGAAGATACTTGCAAATCAGGGGCGTGGGGCTTTGGTCGTGTGTTCTCTTGGGAAGCAGAGAAGCATCAGGTCAGAAAACTCCTTCTATAAACCATCCTAAAATGAGTCTCAATATTGCAAAAAGAGTAAGTAAATAAAGCAAGGCGCATTAGATTATCTTTTGTTTTAGCTTGTAAATTTTCCCTTTGCTAGAGGGAGATTTATTCCTGTATTTTGTAACTTTAAAACTAAGCCTAGAGGGAGTTCTGCTCTGTTTTTGAATCTTTTGTTACCCTCTAAAGTTATTTTCCATCCTGATTTTACAGAGGTGATTCTTTTACCTTTTTTAAAAAAATAAAATTCTTCTTTTAAGAACCTAATTGATTTTCAGTGTCCTAAGACCCAGGGGGGTTAATCTGTGCTCACTTTGTAACCAATTGGTTAGGATATTATTCTCAAGCCTCCCCAGGAAAGGGGTGTAAGGGCTTGGGGGGATATTCTGGGGGAACAGGAACTCCAAGTGGTCCTTCCCCTGATTCTTTGTCTAAATCACTTGGTAGTGGCAGCATACCGTCCAAGGACAAAGGATTTGTGCCGTGGGGAAGTTTTTAACCTAAGCTGGTAGAAATAAGCTTAGGGGGCTTTTATGCAGATCCCCACATCTGTACCCCAGAGTTCAGAGTGAGGAGGGAACCCTGACAGAGCCTGAATATCCTGTCTAAGGATCATTTCACTAACCCTAAGCCTCCTTTGGGAAAGCATGTGGCAATTGTTAACTAACACAGCACTAGCATGCAACAGTTACAGACCAATAGTGAATGCAAATGGAAGTACAGAGGGAACTATCAATATCTAACCGAGAGACACCTAGTACTAGGCCAATATGAGACGAAAATAGGTTTTGACAATCTAAGGAGACAGCCTGCCAAGTTTTAACACCCGACCAGCCACAAGATGCTTATGTGCATCCCTTGGAATGGGATAGATTATTCAAGTATGTTATGTTCTCAGATATGCATTTTCCCCACGGAACATTTGACACATACCAGCAAGAGAAGTACTCAACACAGACAGGAAAAAAAATGGTTGGTGCACATAGGACAGGTGATGACAGGTCCAGGTACTAGAATGGTTTATAAAACACTTTCAAATAAAACTACACTAGTACATCATGTCATCTGCACAAAGTGCTATTTTAACATCCCTCAGGATTCCCCAGAAGATCAATCAAAATGCTAAATAAAGCCAGGTGGAGTCATACATCTCAGTGGAGCAGAGTGGTGACAGGGTGACTCATGTACTCATTTGGGTTGGGTAACCCCAGAGGAAAGCACCTTCGCGGGGGTGGGGGGGGGAAGGTGGTATGGAGTGATGGTGGAAAAGCTAACTCAGATGGCATAAAGTCCACACAGACACATGACTCCATAGACCTGGATCTTAAGAACCTACATCTCTGAGTAAGAGCATTGAGAGAGAGGTTACTTAACATGAGTGGTAATATTTTCTGTGTTCCAAAAAAGGGAAGCACTCTAGGCACAGTGCAGCTAAACACTGATGCCATGGTAACACGTCACTTTGTAGACAGTGAAATAGAACAGGTTTCAGAGTAACAGCCGTGTTAGTCTGTATTCGCAAAAAGAAAAGGAGTACTTGTGGCACCTTAGAGACTAACCAATTTATTTGAGCATGAGCTCTAAGGTCTCTAAGGTGCCACAAGTACTCCTTTTCTTTTTGAAATAGAACAGGGAGCCATGAGGATGGATATTTCTACCTCGGCTAGTTTTCCTCAACTCGGAGACATTGCCCATTATTGGCAGGTCCTATGAGGCTGCTTGGTCTTTTTCTGAAATGGAGGCTGGAGAACGCTACAGAAACAGTGTTAGAAGGCAAGTGTTGTGTGTTCTTCACTGTGGTAGTGAAGAAAGCACTGTGAGCTCAAGAAATCTGAAAGCCAGTTCTGCTGCAATTAGGAGAAAGGGAGTGCTTTGAACAGCTAGTTATGTGCCTCAGAAGGGCTGGGTTTAGCCCTTTAGAATACACTCTCAGTTCAGGAAAGATGTCTGTGTGCTTCCCAACCCAAACTGTGAAAAAAATCAGGGGTCAAGCCCCCCAAAAATCAATGTGATTGTCGTAAGAATAAGGTTTAAAGAAAATCAATTGGGGGGGCATTATTTTCCTTCAGTTTAAGTCTTTAGGAGTCATATTTCTAAGCTTCTCTGTAACCACAAGGGTTAGAAACATCCTGCAATTCCCGCATAATCAAGTATCTAGAAGCTGGGCCTTTAAGAAAACCAAGTATCACAAGACAACACAAATCCCAAGAACTAGCAGCACTGTGGTAGCAGGAGATACTACAAGGGCAGAAATGCTTACAGGCAGCTACAGAACCTTGTTCCTTCCAACGAGGTTATCAGAATACTACCCTGTTTGCTTTGAGTTGCCAGTATTCCATTGAATGGCTGAAGAAGTAGCTGTAATGATGAGCTAAGAAAGTGTAGGAAGTCAGTCCATGCCTTTCAGCAGCCTTCCCTCAACCTTTGATACAGAACCACAAAGGGAATAGTGTCAGCTCTGGGAAAGGCTGCAGCTGTGAGCCTGGGGAAGGCTGCTCGATCTGTTTAGACAAGTCTCTTGAATGCAAACTCCTCTTATGTTAAGACCAGGTAGGATTTTATATTTAGGAGTTACTTGAAAAATATTCAGCAAAGAGTCCTGTGGCACCTTATAGACTAACAGACATATTGGAGCATAAGCTTTCGTGAGTGAATACCCACTTCATCAGATGCATCCTACGAAGTGGGTATTCACCCACGAAAGTTTATGCTGCAATATGTCTGTTAGTCTATAAGGTGCCATAGGACTCTTTGCCGCTTTTACAGATCCAGACTAACATGGCTACCCCTCTGATGTCACCTGCCATGCCTCAAGGTCCTGCCATTAGCCAAGTTGGCCATATATTAATCAAAGAGGAGGAGGCTGGACAGCAGAGTTCCTTGTAACTGTGACTGTGGAGCTCAGTGCTGTGCCCTTGTCCATTCACATCTCCAGGCAGATTTCCTCTGCACCGCTGAACTCTGGAGCAGCAGTGGGTGCTGTCTGGCAGTGTGTGGCCCACTCTGGGACCCTGGCTGTAACCCTACGACCCTCCCTCTCCCATGACTCCCCGTCCTATTTTTTCATTTGTTGTCCCCCAGGCTTAGTTGATCCTTGTGGTTTCTGAAGACGGAGAGGCCCTTTTGGTTTACTAGACAGATTCACCATGTACATGGGACCAAATAGACCTGTGCACTGAATGAGGCTCCTGCTTCTCTTCTCCCTCATCCCTCTTATTCATTCCTCACCTCCTCTGCATCCCATCAGGCTGCAACTTCTCTCTTACCATCTGCTGCAGATGCCCAAGGAGCAGTGTGCACATACGAACATGTCCCCGCTCAGTTCTGATGCCCAGCACCACAGCAACCCCTGGCAGAGGGCAGAAGTAATTACATGCAATGTCATGTTCAACTTCTGAAGGCCTCGGTTGGAGCATGCCCAGAGCGGACAATTTTGGGCAAATTTAGCCGACAGACTCTAACAAGTCTTTAACTGAGCTGTATGAATGGAGATTTTGAGGCTTTCAACGTGGGCACATTTTCATGGGGATGGCAAAAGTCACATCTCTTGTATTAATACAAATATCCTGCTAAATTTCAAGACTCTGCACCAAAGCATGAGGCTCTACAGCTTCCCAATTACAGCTAGAATCTTATGTGGGCAAAAATATGGCTTCCCTAATCTTGTTCTCAGACTGAACCAATTTTACTGCAACTTTCCTAATAAACTGGGCCTGAGGCAGACACCCAGCATGGAGAATTTCAGCCCAAACTGTTAACATTTGGCAATGTTATCAGCAAGTGAAAACAGAGCCTTATCATGGGAAGTGTCTGGCATTCTTAATTCTAGCACTGCCAGCTCCACTTAGAATTATTTGTTTTGTGGCAGTGCATTTGTTGCATCATTTTTGTGGAAAGGGGGCTTCCATTCTACAAGCTAAGGTGTGTAATAAGATAGGTTTCAGAGTCCTTGTTAGAGGGGTTGTTCTGACAACACAAAAGTCAGACTGAAAAAGCATCTGGAGTTAAAGCAACCAGGATTTTTAAAGTAGATTTACGGGGGGGGGGGGGGGGGGAAGCTCACCATCGCCACCATATACAAGTCCATATAATGCTGTCTAATAAAAAGCTCTGGCGTCTTTTCAATTAATTTAAATTGACAGGAGCATCTAGTTTGTAATTTGACTGAATCTACCCTCTCTCAGCACTGAATTAAGATACTGATTGTATCCTGCAGCAATTTCTAATGAAAATATCGACGCACAGATGATGGCATCTTCCCCTTAAGAAACAGAGGAAGCAGTGGAGTCACTCCAAGCCAGTCTTGAACAAAAACCCAATAGAATTATTTGCATGGCAATTCTTGGGTCAGCTGTTGCTCTTCATCTATTGGTTCAATTCTTTGGGGGAAAAAATCCAGTTCAGTGCTCACAAAACACCGGTAGGTTGGAGGAGGGGCTGGCCACCTATAAATCCTGAGGAGTCAATGGAGACTCAGCACATCTGAAAAGCAGTCCACCTGCTTTATTGCTCCCCTCCCCTTTGAAAGGTTGACTGTGCAGTCAGAAATATTCTGGAGAGTTACTGTGAGAATTTAGAAGCCATAGTGTCTTCTACTGAAGCAGAAATTGTGGTGGTTTGTATGTTCAAGTGTCAGTGTAGACAGAACAGCGCTAGTTGTAATTATAGAATGTTTCAGCTCTTACATAATTGCCTAGCACTGTGGGCACCATCTGACACTTGTCCAAGATTTTGTTTTACTTGATTTTAACAATAAATGACTTTGTTTTAGTGCCTGTTAAACTGGAAGGCTTATACAGGGCAGCTCTGCCTAGAGCCCAACAAGGTATTGCTAAATTCTCACATACAGTTCTACAGATCAATCTCATTTTCATCACCCGCAGACACGGAGTCCAATTCACTGTTTTGTCATAAGGAGGTCTGGGTATTTATATAAAAATGAAAATGACTTTTAAGTGAAGACAATAGTTAACTATATCTTTATCATGCAAGCAACCGGGGAAATTGATTCATTGCCGAGTGGACTCAGACCTGACGGGGAGCAATACACTAATTTCAAGCCCTTTGGGGAAGTTAGATTTACCAGAAGTCAAATCCCCAAAGAAAAAGTGGTTCTAAATATCATATCAAGAAAACTAAGCTAAAAGGATGTCAAGTTGAAGTCCAGCACTCAACAGGTAGAAAATGCTAGAATTAAGATTTCCTCTGCAACCTTAATTTGGCCCCTTATTTGTATGTGTCTTTAATAATGCCCCAGCCTTCTCAAATTGGACATGCAAAATTAGCGATCACTTCACAAATCTGTTCGTAATCTCTCAGTTCCCCAGCTGTAAAAGGGTGATAATGCTCTTGGTCTTAAGGATTTGTGAAGGGAAGTACATTAGCCATTTGTGCAGCACTCATACTATGGTGAAAGCACCACAGAAGTGTCCAGAAGGCAATTAATTTTGTATGTAGGGCAGGTTTCAGTAGTGTGTGATTAAATAAGGCCTGGGACTACATATCAAAAAAGAAGGATGGGAACAAAATGGAACAGCTATCCATTCATTGAATGAGGCAGGGATCCCATGAATAAAATAGTATGTGATCATATCATTTACAAGTATAGAACCTGTTTGTAATAACTCAGTTCAATGGGGACCAACCTGAGCCCTGGAATAAATTCCCATTCATGTCTTCCCTTCTCCTGCCCCTCCAAAAGCCTTCCCGCATTGAGTCCTTTTTAAACCCTCTGCTTTATCTGTTCATCCTGCTGGAGACTTCCACTCTATCCACTCCCTGAGAAGAAACTAGGTCAAAATCATTTCCCCACTTAGGTCACCACATTAGCATATCCATTGTTCACTCCAGAGCACTGTCATTAAGATTAACAACTCTCCATTGTCCCTGGTCAGGTACATACAGGCTGCTGCCTGTGTCAGAAAGGGGTAGATTCCACACCCAAATCAACATGGTCCCTGTTGGAACACTTTAATAACAATTTCATGACACCAGCCAACAATAGTAAGTTGTACGGACAGATTCCCAAATAGTCACAGGAGCCTACAGAACACTGCCCATGTAATTGCTAGGCAAGTGGTGAGCTCTGTTATGGAAACAGCTAGTCTTAGTGAAAATGTGATTCACTCCTCTTCCCCACCCTTATCCACCCATTCATAGAAACGCCTAATTCCTACCAAGTTCTTGACCTCAGTGATATCTTGTAGCAGTGAGTTCCAGAAGTTACTCAATATGCCTCTGTGACGGGTTCAGTCACAGAGACCCCCTTAGGACTGTCACCTGACGTGCTGAGATTACCTCTAAGCCTGTTTTTCCTGCCATCTTGGGACTCCAGAACCCTGTATTGTTGAGCCAGATATGCTAACCTGCTGCAACACAGACCCAGGGTCTGAACCACGCGCCCAAAGCTGCAGACTAAACTGAAAACAGCTCAGCAAGTACTCCTATCTCCAGCACCCAGACACCCAGCTCCCAATGGGCTCCAAACCCCAAATAAATCCATTTAACTCTGTATAAAGCTTATACAGGGTAAAATCATAAATTGTCCACCCTCCGTAACACTGATAGCTGTGCATATCTCTCCGTTTGCTCCTCTGGGTATTAATCATGTACTCTGGGTCAATTAATAAACAAAAGTGATTTTATTAAGTAGGATTTAAGTGGTTTCAAGTAATAACACACATAACAAAATAAGTTATCAAGCAAAATAAAACAAAACACGCAAGTCTAAGCCTAATACATTAAGAAACCAATTACAGATAAAATCTCACGCTCAGAGATGTTCCCATAGCTTCTTTCGCAGACTGGACTCCTTCCTAGTCTGGGCCCAATCCTTTCCCCGATACAATTCTTGTTAGTTCCAGCTCAGGTGGTAACTAGGGGATTTTTCATGACTAGCAGCCCCCTTTGTTCTGTTCCACACCCTTTTATAGATTTGGCACAAGGTGGGAATCCTTTGTCTCTCTTTGGGTTCCCACCCCTCCTTCTAAATGGAAAAGCACCAGGTTTAAGATGTATTCCAGTATCGTGTGACATGATCACATGTCCTGTGAAACCCCTAGTCTCCATTCTTCCAAGGCTGGCCTGCATGTACCCCTGCAAATAAATAGAGCCATTTTCAAGTGATTTTTTCTGAAGCACCCTTAATGGCTTCCACTTAATATGTTTACATCTGTAATACAAGTTTATATCTTATTCTCCTAACTCCAGACATAGAAATAATGCTTGCAAACAAATGGGATGAACACACTCAGTAGATCATAAGCTTTGTAATACCTTACAAGAGACCTTTTGCATAAAGGATATTCCAGTTACATTATATTCACACTCATAAGCATATTTCCATAAACATATGGAGTGCAATGTCACAAGTTCTTGACCTCTATGATATCTTGTGGCAGTGAGTTCCAGAAGTTACTCAATATGCCTCTTTCATTTCTGACTGCTGAAAAGATAGAGCTCTAACAAGCTCATTTACCCTTTCTGTTGCCATCTTCTGCTGACTGTTCTGATTCCTCAGCACTACCTACTGGCATTCTGCACCTCTCTACGTGAAAAACAAGAGGGCAAAGCATGGAACTGAAGGCTGCTCCAAGGAAAAAACACACCACACGTTAACAGAACACAGTTATGAGATTTCACTATAAATCCCTTGAGATATTGCAAGGTAATTGTACCAGCAGAAACACTGCAGGGTAGTGAACCAGATACAGATAATCCCCAAATCTCAAATGCTTCAGAGACCCCCAGACTCACCATGAGGAAATTACCTTGTTTTTATAATGAATTCTTTTAAATGCACCTTTCACCTATAGCACGGATCCTTCCCTTCAATATGGGCCACTTTCTGCTCTTCATGATCCAAGGTTGTGACTTGGTGCTTCTTGTCTGCTTCCTATTTGGCACATTTAAAAGCAGCATCTTTAAACTGCTGCATTTTTCAACTGCGGGGAGAAGGGAGGCAGACAGATCAAAGGGGGAGAGGAAAAACAAATGGTGTAACAGGGACAGAGATGGGGGTGGGGGCAATGAGGAAAAGTGGTCTGTTCTATCAGATTTGTATTATGTTTCCTGGAAATTCATGGGGTAGTCCTGGGTGCTATTAAACTGTCACTCCTTCCCCTCCAACAAAGAAACAACTAAGAAATGTTTTGAAATTAAAGTTAATAGATATAGATGCACCTGAAACTCTTCAGAGAGGAATAGAGAGCTGCTAAGAAATAAAGCAGGGAATACAAAAAATTAGCGATTGGACTAAATCATTAACTCTTTAGAGCAAGGACTTGGTATGTTGTGACTGTTGGCATCTACTTTTGTAGAGTGTAGAAGAGTGAACTCCTGGCTGGAGCATCCCCTCATGGAAGAGCATGCTAGAACAGCTCTTTTCTGTATAGTGCACCCCCTGCCAATAGTCACGCAGAGGTTACCTATAATGTCCTACTTGGTCTGCCTCTTTTCTCAACTCAGCCTTTCAGCCAATCACTTGAAAGTCTCTCCCTTTCCGTGGCAACAAGGGTGCCACTAACAGTGTTCCACCTCTGCCCCATCTTGAGCTATTCCTTGGCCCATCCCCTTGAGTCAGTCTTCAGCCCAACCCTGAGCCCACCGGTCCTTACCCCAGGCATGTGCGCCCTTTCTTGGGAATGGGAGGGGACCCAGGACCAACCTGTGCTCTGGTTCTGGCCCAGGGACCCAGTTTTGAGCAGCTAGGTCTCCCTTTCCAGACACAATGTTGCTTCTCTGTACCACTTCCTGCTTCCAAGCCCTTTGTGATACTTCCCTGTGGCCTGTGCCTAACAGGTCTCTAGGTTCTCCCTACATCCTTCCTGCTCCTCCCTTCTCTGCTGGAACACCAACCCCTCCAGACTGCCTCTATGCTGTGCCCCCTTTCCAGAGCCCACCCCAGGAATTAATTCCAGCCTTATGGCCTTCAATCTACCTTCCCCCAGGCTCTTCTCAGACAGCAGGAACTCCGCACCTCTTCTCTCCTAGGTTTCTCTGTCTTGGGTCCCTCTCCTGGACTTCTCCTACAGCTTTCACTTCCTCCACAGCTGGATCAGATAGCAAATCAATGAGGTGCAAGAAAGTGGGCTGACTGAGCTCTCAGACTCCTGTGTAAACCTTTGTTCACCTGTGTGGGATAGACACCCAATTACATAGAGCAACAAAAAATACCATTGAAAGTATTCTGGTAAGATCATTTTCACTTACAGAATGACTGACATCTTGTAGGGTTCTCTATGGCAAAGCTGGAAATATGGTCTGGTACATAAGCCCTGCTTACATGTTACACGAGAAACTACTACAAAACTAGCAAAGAATGAAAAAGTAATGGGGGAACCACCACACCGATAGAGGCAACTGATTGACCTAGGTCCTCAAGCACAGAGATAGTGCCTAAAGTTTACGTGCTCTTGCCAGAGCACATAGTTGCTGAGATCAACACACTGGAAGACCATCAGAAAGACCTTATTAGCTTGGTTGCAATTGTTGACTTTGCTCTTCCACATCCTGTGGGCAGACACAGGGAGATGCAAACACCTGCTACTCAGATTTGAAGGAGCTTTAGTGTTCGTGTTCTGCCTCATGCAAAGATGTTAAGACTGTGGGGTTATCATGAAGCTAGTGAATTCTTCTATTACCAAAAAAATCTGAGGAGGGTCATTCATAGTAATCAGTTGAGTGGTACATAGGGTCAAAGAACTGGTAATGGGGTGATATATTTAGGTTCACCTCTGACACTAGTTCAAATTGGCTAGGTTGGTAGTGAAAGGCAATGGTTTGCCAATGGTGTTTGGAGGTTAATGCAAAGAGAGAAGCCATGTCTATTGCATAGAGCACTGGACTGGGACTCTGGAGACCTAAGTCTAACTTTTAGCTCTGTCATCAGTGTGCATATTGTGTGTGACCTGTGTCAAGTCACCTAGTCCCCATGCCTTAGTTTCTCAGCTGTAAAAAAGGAAAAACTGCCTCACAGGGTGCAGGGGATAACTACATTAGATGTTGAGGTGCTCAGATGTCCCAGTAATGGGGGGGCCATACACTCATGATAGAATTTACAGGTTTGTGTCTTTGTAGCATCTGATCTGCTACTATGGAAACAGTTGCCTAGACTTTTTTTTCTTTTTAATAACCTGGCTTCTTAGAAGAGTACGTGAAGAGATGTTCTTCAGATTATATTGAGCTATGGTAATAACTTGTATTTAGCAAGTCTCCTGTGACTTGCTAGATTGCTGATTTCTTTTTATAACTGCTCAAATGAAACATGCATGACCTGTCTGGGGGTAGGAGTCTCATCGTTAATATTACTGCACTCATCACAATTGAACAATACGGTGGAGAATAATGAAATTCTCTCTTCTCCAGCTAAGTAGTTTTTAATCACATTAGCCATAAGGACCCCTGCTGCTAATCCTTGCTCTGGGCCCTCCATGTCCTGAAAGTAAAGCCTGATAGGGAATCCAATTAATAATTCACCCCATAGAATAACTTATTCACAGTAACAGAAAAAAAATTCATATGGAAAAACCTTGCAGCCACAGATTTCAACTCTATTGCTTCTCTTCCACAATCTGGAATACTTCAAGCCTCATAAAGAAGAGAAAGCTTTTGACAAGGCATATCAAAACAAACCCTGAAAACTCTTATAAGATTTTGGGGCAGAATTCTAGTCTCATCAGGAGTAACTCCAGGGAAATCAATAGAGTAACCCCAGGGTAAAATCTAGGATCAAAATGATGCATTTCATATTTGTTCAGTAGTTGCCATCTGTGCTGAAGGTTCAAGACCCAATTCCCATTGTAATACCAGCACTTTTGTTTTTCAGACATCTGTCTGACCACTGAAACAGCCCCTAAAAATATGAACTTTAGTTAACTTTTTCTGAAGTTGAGCTAAATCACTAGTTAACTTCAAATTGTATATTTCAAAGGCACTTCTTTTGAAAGGGGAACTTCAGTATTATTCACGTTAAAGTTCTTTTTTGTGACCAGAGTTTTATCCTCTAGTCATAGTGAAGCTCTTTTAGACTGTTTTGTATTGTACATATATGTACACATAAGATCAGCCAAGGAAAAAGTTTTTAAAAGGGTTTTATTTGAAATAGTTGTATAGAGTAATTAAATGCAGTATAACAGCCCTCCTGGGAAGCAATTATTTTCCAAGTTTAAGTGAAACAGTAGATGTAAATACAGTCTGAATGAGCTCTTCCTGACACCTAGTGATGAGCTGTGGAAGAGGACTTCAGGAGCTGATCTCGTTTGCATGGACACACCCACCCAGCCTAGGTGCTCAGCATGATGGGGTGCTTGCCCAAATGGTCACTTTTGGCTGGTGTTGGATCCTCAGTCTCCTTGTTATTGGGTCAGAAGTAATAAAGGGTTGTTATCCTTGTGTGAATTGAGGGCAGCAGAACTGTACTTGGCAATCCTGATTGAGGGACTCACCCTCAACTGAATGGCACTCGCTAGGCAGGGGACATGGGTTCCAACTCCCAGGGAGTTGAGAGAGGGTGATGATGGGTACTTGTACCTGGTGGTGGGGCCCCTGCCTAAGGACCCCCCAGATACCATTTGACCCTTCCTCTCTCCACTGTGTAATAAAAGAGCTAATTTAGACTCAATTGAGAGTCTTGTTACAGGCCACAGCGCTGAAATCACCAATATCTAGGTTTAAGTATTAGGCCTGCTTTGGGACACTCTCTCTGATACAAGAGACTGCCCACTAGTAGTGAGGCTTCCCCCCCTCCCCAAAAGTGGAAATCACTAAGCCCTGTATTAAGTGGTGGGACCTGAAGGTATCTCAGCGAATGGCTGACAGGGCAGCCAGTGGAGAGTGTGGCACTCAGCCAGCGGTGGAGAGGACCAGAGCAGGGCCCCAGAGATTGGTGTGGCAATTGGCCATCAAGGCAGCTGGCAGAGAAGGCCAGAGCAGGGTGGCTGGTGGTGAGGAGCAAAGCCTGGCAGAGAGGTGTGACGATCAGCCAGCAGGACGACTGGCAGAGAAGCGTGGTTAGTGAGTGCCCGAGCAGCAGAGCGAGTAAGGTGCCTTCCTACCTCCTCCTCTATCCAGGGTGGGAGGTGAACTCTGCAGATGCACCTCTGAACTCTGGGGCTGCACTGACCAAGGACAGCTACTGTGAGTGGGGTGCACGTTCAGGGGACTTTTGGTTGCTGGACTTAAGAACCTGAGGGAAAAGTACTCTGCCCGACTTACTTGGGGGTGGGTCTTTTGCTCATGGTTTTTGTTTGTGAACCCTGGTTGTGCATCTTAGAAAGGGCCTCATGCTTCAGTTGACTATGATGTGAAAATAAATGAGCCACAGAAATAATGCACATTCAGAAACTGCAGCTACTACAAGTCTCCCCATATTGTACATTCCTCTAACATCAGCCTAAGGAAAAACTACTTGCTGGAGAAATTGCTGCAGAAAAAGTCCAGACAGCATAACCTTGGGGGCAGGGCCCAGAAAATATTACAACACTAACTCCCAGTCTCACTGTTAGCGCTTCCATGTTCATTCGTGGGGCATCCTTACTTGGTATTGATTTTCCTCTTCCCTCATGTGAAGGTGTGGACTCACCACTGGAGTGCCTGCTTATGGCCAGGAATGGAGGCTCTTTCCTCTTCTAGCAGCAGCTGCTCTGGTGGTCCATCTCTTCCTGGGACTTTGGCCTTCCAGCCAGCTCACAAAATTCAGTCTATGCCTTCTGGGGTAAGAAAAGTACAACTAATGGTCCAAAATTTTCTAACAGAGCCTTCTGTCCCCTCTTGGGCTATTCCTCAGCCTGGTCTTTAGGCTCAGTCTTCAGCCCTACCCTGGGCTCAGTAGTTTTTAGTAGTTAGTAGTAGTTTTACGCCGTGTCCTTGGGGCTGATAGAGGAAGCCAAACCCATCCTCTACTCTGGGCTCTAGCCCAGATTCCCTGTATTAAGCAGCTAAGTCTGCTTCTTCAGACATGCTGCTCTTTCCCTCTGCTACTTCCTACCTGCAAGCTCCTCATGTTGCCTCCTGAAGCCTGTGCTTAACACTGCCTCTCCTAGGGTCGCTGGATCTGGCTTCTCCCGAGATTCCCCTCTGCCCCCGACCCCAAACTCCTTTCTCTGCTAGGATGCCCACCTCTCAGGATTGCCTTCCCCAGGCCTTTCCCTGAGATAATGTACTCATCTCCTCTCTCATGGGTTCCTCTATGTTGAGTCCCTCTCCTGGGGCTTGCCCTCCCTCCCCACCCCGGCTGTCTGGAGTCCCAGGACCCTCACTGACTTCCTTGCTGGCAGCTGCCTCTCCCTGTTAATGAAGCAATGTTATTATAACCAGCAAGGAAAGCTGTGAGCTCCTATGTGCAACATAGGCACTTTCTAGTAAGAAACATTGTTCACTTTCAACCAAGAGAAATAGCAATCAAGAGATTTTTGGAGAATAAGCACCTGATAACTAGCAAAGGGGCTTACTCGGCAACTGTTTATTCCCATTCCTTCCCTGCTGCAGGGAACAGGTTAGCACATTAATAAATGTATATACAGGCATTTTATTAGTCTTACTTAGATAATTATAAATCCAGGTCAACTCCTTTAAAATCAGTGGACACTGAATCCAGCTGACATTAACACCTGAAAGTTCAGCATAGTTCTAAAGACAACGCTGGCATAATAGTGCAGCATTGTGACAGATTCATGTACAAGCAATTTTTTTAAAGGAGTGGTTCTCAACCAGGAGTACGTGTACCCTGGGGGGTATGCAGAGATCTCCCGGGGGTACCTCAATTCATCTAGATTTGCACCTAGTTTAACAGGCTACATAAAAAGCACTAGTGAAGCCAGTACAAACTAAAATTTCATACACAATGACTTTTTTATACTACTCTATATACTGTACACTAAAAAAGTACAATATATTGATTTTATTATATGGTAAATGAGAAAGCAAGCAATTTTTCAGTAATAGTGTGCGGTGACACTTATTTTTATGTCTGATTTTGTAAGCAAATAGTTTAAGTGAAGTGAAACTTGGGGTATGCAAGACAAATCAGACTCCTGAATGGGGTACAGTAATCTGGAAATGTTGAGAGCCAAGTGTTTATGCAGAGGTAGGGGCAGAAGCATGAAGGTATTTGTGCCTTATCAACTGTGATTCCAGTATTAGTACAAAGCTGTAATTCTGACACCTCTGTTTGTCCTAGTCTCTCCAAAGAACTCTTAACCCTAAGTAAGGTACATATGCTGGATGCATAACAGAGGATGTAGTTGTCTGATTCTGCTGTTACACCTGTGCAAGACAGAAGCCCACCGAAGTCAATGTTAAGCCGGTTTTACTCCAGTATTGCGGAGAACAGAACAACAGCCATGCCTAAAGTTTGGAGATCTTCATACTAAGCCTTGCAATCTAATTAACGGATGTATTTCCAGTCAGACTGGAGTCTGGGGGGCAGCTTACCCAGATCTCATACTGATTTTACAGTGATGCCACTGACATGAGAATCTCTGGGCCACATTCACCCCTGGTGTAGCTCCATTTAATGTGAGTCACATCAGGCGCTGTTCAAAGGCATTGCAGTTGGAACTTTGGCTGGGATTCCAACAGCAAGTGTTGGACACCATGTCCCAACAGAATACACCGGAACGAAGGCTTCTTTTCAAGCCATTTCCCTTTCTACTGCTGTGTAATAGAGGATTGGCATCCACAAACTGACACAAAGGGGCAATGGTAACGTCAGACTGTGTGTCATCTTAACCAAACAAACTGTGGCACTGTCTTGCTGAAGATCGTCTGAGACTGAGAAAGCTTGGATACACGTGAGGCAGCCCAGTGAGTTGTCTCAGCTGCAGTTCTCACGTGTTTTGGGAGAGCTGTGAATATGCAGCATTGTTAAGTCAGTTTGCCCCTCAGTGAAGAGCTGTGCATTTCTTAGTAGTGCTGCTAATTATAAAAGTAACCTCACTCAGAAAAAACATTTGCTTCCAAGTGATGGCTCCATGTAGTTTACCCTTTAAAGTTTCCTTAGTGATCTGTCTTCTGCAGCCCCACCAGCCTTCTCTCCTTTGACTAGGAAAAGGCCTTCCTGAAGCTTCAGGCTTCAATGTAGACAGTTGAGTTTTAGATGCTTAAGTTCAAAAAAAGTTCAAATCCTCACTCACCGATTCAGCATAACCCTCAGCCAGAATGGGAAAGAGCCTCTACAAAGTAGTTTAAGCTTAGTTCTCAGCTGGCTCACAGGAGAGCCAGCCTTCATGTTGAGGATCAGAGAGTTTGAGACCAGGGTTAGTCTCTGAGAGTTTCCAGATAACATCCCTGTCTTTAATGCACACTTTCAGGCCTAGTTTACTGGCACTCACTTCTTTGGCAAAGAGGGAGAGGAAAAAAAAGACTGCTCAGGAAAGTACTGCCACTGAGTCAGATTATAGCCCTGGAGAACTGTGTAGGCTGACACAGGTCACATTAAGTTACATATCTTGCAAGTACTCCAGCAGTAACTCTTTCCTTACAGGGGACATTTGCACATATAGGTGGAGTATAGTAACCCATGTAGAAGCAGGGTAAATTTAGAGCAGACTCATTTATAAAGAAAATATGTATGTTCATTTGGGTGCAATGCAAGATTAAGGACTCATTAGCCAGTTGCCACTGGAAAATGGAGCATGGAGGTCAAGTGTCTTGAGAATGAGGGAGAAGTGCCTGGTTCTATTTACATTATCTTGTTTCTGCAGGACTACTCTATAGGAAGTTACGGGGTTAGGACATTACAAACAACCAGAATCATTTCTGAGGGTGGGTCACTCTAAAGCTGCTTTTGGTTTCTACCCATGTACCCAACTTCTTCACCACCTGACAAACTTGGATGAAAGCTTCTGGGCAATTAGACATGTAATGCCTTCTATGGAGAGTTCAGAAAAGTTCCCATTCTGGTTCCGTGCTCTTCCAGCAAACCCAGTTAAGGACCAGATTTTATATTCCACTATTTCCAAGGTAAGTTTGGTGCTGGCTTTAGAGCAGCCACTTTCATGTCTCTCCCTACTCCCAAACCTTTTTCTTGCTTTTGCCCATCGCCTGTTAAACATGACTCAGACAGTGCTGAACTGGAAGCTATTATGGTACTTTCTTCCTCAGCAACTTACACTGGAGATGCCCCTCACTGAGTGGCGGTGGGGGCAGACATTCATACTGCAGTGATTAAACACTTTAGGAAACAGATGAAGCAAGAGAGCAGATGGCAATGTGCATGGAGACCTCTGTACAGGAGGGAATTTCCCTTTTCAACATCCAATCTACATATTGGGTACAAAAAAATTGTAAAGTAAGTTTGATACCCTCATGGGATTTCTGGTGACACTTGAGTATGTTTCATAATATCAGAAACCCCTTGATGGTATTATATAGCCTTGTAGTTACCTACCACTTAGTTCTTTGTATTATATAAACCATGCTGCCAGTGACTTGGAAATTGCTACAGAACCCACTAGTAAGTTATCAGCTGATCTAAAAAGGACATGAAGCAGTTACCCATTTTGCCACATGGTGCTTTGTCCATTTACAATGGTTATTGCATAAATGAAGAGCACTTGACATTTGTGCCCTCTCTAACTCAAAGCCCTGATGGTGCTTGTGCACAGGAAAACAATTGTCAGCAGAATGTGGCAGCTTATTGGCAGGACAGAAAGAAATCTGATGAGGTTCAATAAGGATAAGTGCAGGGTCCTGCACTTAGGACGGAAGAACCCAATGCACAGCTACAGACTAGGGACCGAATGGCTAGGCAGCAGTTCTGCGGAAAAGGACCTAGGGGTGACAGTGGACGAGAAGCTGGATATCAGTCAGCAGTGTGCCCTTGTTGCCAAGAAGGCCAATGGCATTTTGGGCTGTATAAGTAGGGGCATAGCGAGCAGATCGAGGGACGTGATCGTTCCCCTCTATTCGACATTGGTGAGGCCTCATCTGGAGTACTGTGTCCAGTTTTGGGCCCCACACTTCAAGAAGGATGTGGATAAATTGGAGAGAGTCCAGCGAAGGGCAACAAAAATGATTAGGGGACTGGAACACATGAGTTATGAGGAGAGGCTGAGGGAGCTGGGATTGTTTAGCCTGCAGAAGAGAAGAATGAGGGGGGATTTGATAGCTGCTTTCAACTACCTGAAAGGGGGTTCCAAAGAGGATGGCTCTAGACTGTTCTCAATGGTAGCAGATGACAGAATGAGGAGTAATGGTCTCAAGTTGCAGTGGGGGAGGTTTAGATTGGATATTAGGAAAAACTTTTTCACTAAGAGGGTGGTGAAACACTGGAATGCTTTACCTAGGGAGGTGGTAGAATCTCCTTCCTTAGAGGTTTTTAAGGTCAGGCTTGACAAAGCCCTGGCTGGGATGATTTAACTGGGAATTGGTCCTGCTTTGAGCAGGGGGTTGGACTAGATGACCTTCTGGGGTCCCTTCCAACCCTGATATTCTATGATTCTATGATTCTATGACAGATCTCAGAGGCAGTTCCGAGCCTTCCACTCCCATTGTAAAAAAAAAAAAAAGGAAGATACAATGGTCTGCTGTTCCCGGACTCATGCTCCCCTGCCTGCCTCTTAACAGAGATTCAGTAAGGCAACATTTCATACAAATACATATAAACACCATAAGGAGGAGCTTTATTCTAACCCAACATCTTTAGGTTTAGAACTCTTGGGAAAAAAATTATGCTTGGGCTAAATCTAGAAAAGAGGTTCTTGTCAGAAGAAAACCCTTAAGAATTAACATAGGAACTCCCATACTTGATCAGACCAATGCTCCTAGTAGCCTTTTAAGATACTGGAGTTGAGACTAAGTTAGACTTCAGCCTCAGACTTGGGGAAATTATTAACAAGCTTGAGTGTTACTGAGGGTCCAATAGAAATGTGCCAAGCATTTGAGACTTAATCTGCAAGGTGAGGAGCACCCTTGGTTTGATTCCTCTCCCATCTTTTGCACTTTCCTCCATGTTGCCCCCTACACTTACAGTTCTTGTAAAACAAGCTATTTCCCTTTACGCATTAACTCTCTAGAGTCTTGGCCTGCTATATTTTTCTTTAACAAAGTTTCCCCCACCCCATCCAATACTGGGAGAGGAAAAGAGGAAACTATTTTAGTTTGTGTAATGAATAGTAAGTGTCTAATGCACTATCTTGGCCCTATTCTCATTTTAATCTAGATACTCGATTGGAAGAAATGCATTGGAGACAGGAGAACTAAACTGGTTCACTGAGCAGAGATCCCATGCAGCATTCAGGAACTTGACTACTGATTTTATGTAGGAGGCTCTTGGATGCAATAATCTGCAGCAGTGTAAAACCTTAACGTGCGTAGACAAATAGTACATTTAAGTGCACATACAGTAAATGGATGAAGTTTGTGAAGGGCTTTAGACATGAGAACTTTC
Source organism: Lepidochelys kempii (assembly GCF_965140285.1). Lineage (NCBI taxonomy): Eukaryota > Metazoa > Chordata > Testudines > Cheloniidae > Lepidochelys > Lepidochelys kempii. Next base: position 71,595,141 of record NC_136390.1, on the reverse strand, counting down.
TGACTTAACCAGCCTTCAGTGTACAGAGAGCTCTTCCCTAACTGAGTAAGCCAGATGGCTCAGAGGTTCCTATGTAACTAAATTATTCAATTGGATCCCTAATTCACTACTGATATGAAACATTGTTCTGAATAAGCACATTCATTTACAAGATATTAATTCAAACCTGTTGTACAGCAGTGCAAGTAATTCAGAATTGCACTCAATCCCACTGCACTTGTTTCTACAGTATCCCCAGCCACTGAAGTCCACCACTGGGAATAACGGTTAATGCTAGTAGCATACATGAGGCTATAGGTGGCCACTGGGGTGTGCTAGCAGTTATGCTGCCCAAACTTAATCTGAACAGGTTTACACAACATGGCTGCAAAAATACCACAGAGCTTCTGGTGCTCTTTAAATTCATGCTCCCATTGTTGCTACCTTCCATGGAGCTACAACAGTATTACCAGTGGGCTGAGGGTACGTTTCAGAACAAGGCTTTTGCAGAAAAGGCCCTAGGAGGTGAAGGCACTTCCTCTCAGCAGTTCAGAGGCAGACCCAGAACAACCCAAGAAGCCTGACTTGCCTTTCTTCTCCAACTACTGGAACACGAAGCTTTCTCATGAATCCGTACTTTTAAGCAGTCTCTAGCTTTAGGTGCTATTCTTATGTTTCTAGAAAAGCTACGAGCAATCATCTTTTTCATGTTTGTTCACTCATTTGTGAAGCTTCATGTGTAAAACTAGATGCCTGAAGCTATCAACTATCTTCTCAACGCTGAGCTGAAGTCACCACACTACAGCCCATAAATCTTGCAGCTAAAGAGTCTGCAAAGCCACAGGCATTTTTCCAAACTCTAACTTCCAACAAAACCTTGGGATTTGAGTCCTTTCATTCTTTTTTGAACTCTGAAGGATAGTGACTTATGAACCGAACGGTACAACACTGTCACTGCAGAGTAAATTTTAGCTGAGCTACAGTGGCTGAATGACTCAAAATGCTGCCTCAAAGAGACTAAAGATAACCTCAGAGTTTCCTGAAGCATTGCCCAAAATACCATTTGGCATATTTAGCAAGAAAAAAAATCACCCAAGGGGCCCTAAGCTTCAGCTAATGACACTCAATGACAGTAAATGAGTGGTGTAAGAGTTTCTGAAACAGGAGTTCAAGTTCAGCTAATAGCTTTCACCACAGCAGACAGAGGCTGTTATGAATTGGATTTGAAAGTGCATCTGCAGTTTCTATCGTGTCTCGATTCTACAGTATCTAATGCAGATAGGCAGAGCACTTAGTGATAGCCATGTTCAGACAACGAGTTTAATTGAATCAATGTTCTTAACTCAATATGTGGGAAGAGCTCACCTCATTCTACAGAGCAAACATTGCATTAGACTATTGTATGAGAGTTCAGGGACATTAACTGACAAGTCCAATAAATTGCCAAAAGGATCTCATGAGGTTGGCCTCAGCACAAGATTGTATAGCTTCACGGCTGTGGGTCTAGCACCATGTCCTTACTGCTGGTGAAGCACTGTCAAAGCTGACCTATTAGGTAGTTGAAAATGCCATTGGCAACCACTATTAGACATATAGACTACATTTTTCAAGAGGGTCTGACTGATGCTGGAGCCTAAGTCCTGCTTTCAACAATGAACGTGGACACTTATGAGGCTAAGTGGCTTACTCACTTTTGAAAACTAGAAAGGAGCTACTGGATGAAGTTTGTAGCTGGATCCAATTTCAGAAGTGTTTGGACCAGGCCTACATCTGCTCATGAGACCCACTTGAGGTCCAGCAGTACTAGGTCTTGTTGGAAGGACAATTTACCAAATACACAATTAAGTATTACTGAAATTGACTAACAGTATTAAGAGATAAAAAACATGCTAGTACACATGACAATAGAGATTGCCTGCTTATTGCAACTGCAGCAGAGAGTTTAGGGGAAGGTAATAGCTTTCTTGAAAACCAGGCATTTTTGGGTTCCACAAATATTTGGCTGCTGGTTTCATCGTAGATCTTAAGCCAGCAGCTTACCATAGTCTATTATAGAGAAATCCACCACCAATTAATCTAGAAGGCTTCTTGAAAAGTGATTTTTTTTTCACCATGCCCACAAGAAAGTGTGCTTATTTTTGGCATTAACATTACAGCATAACAAGCACAGCTTGGCTGAGCCTAGTATAAAACATATATGTGCTCAGATGACAGAGTTCCTGGAAGTGTCTTCCCATATCCATTTGTTCAGATTCCCAGCTGATTCTTCCCAATAACACTTCTCACTTATCTGGTTTAGTGAATTAATTCTCAGTTGTCTACTACTTTATACACAAGGGAGTGCCTTGAATTTAGACACTGTTTGGGCCAAAGCACATTGGGAGCACTCAACTCTTCTACTGATGAGCAGGGGTTGCGGTACCTTTTTTGTCCTACTCTCCCGATCTATAGGCCAGCATGGCTCTTGCTCTACAATCCCAGAGGGGATCTTTGAGAAAGAAATTATCCAAATGGGCCTAGAAAGTGCTGTGGGAACTGAAGGAAGGAGTAAAATGGGGTGTTTTCAAGTCATACACAGAGCTATTGCCAAGCAGCAGTCTTTTTCTATTTGCTGTGCTAAGGTGATCAAAAAGGACACAAACTCTGGCTTGAAACCGGCAAACCCAAGCACGTTTTTTTTTTTAAATTATGCCAAAACCATGTTTTAAGCATGGAGTTGCATTTTTACACATTGGAGGTTTACAGTTAGAGGACTTTGAAAGTACCCTAACAGTGTCTGTCCTCCAGCATCTGGAACATTTAGGATGTGGTCTGAAGCTCGAAGTTGGCATGGAGGTGAAGGTTGAGGAAAATGCACTGTACAACTATTACTGCAGCTTCAGCCACGCTGTCTTACATGCTCAGATCAGGATAATGGATTGCCTGCTTTGACTAATGACATTCCATAGCCATAAAACCAGCCTATCAGTTGCATTGACTTGAAAATTGTCAAAGAGTTGAAAGCGAGGCAACAAATTCCTCATCTCATCTCCATCTCACACTGGCACTGCACCTTTTCACTACAATCCCAGGGTGCTAAGACCTTTGCAGCACAGCCCTTTTCAATACATGCAATAGTGCTTAGCTGGAAGACAGTGACTGGAGCTGCTGTACTACAAGTTAACAAGCCACCCAAGTGCCGCTCTTGAAGTTCATACCTCAATGGAAGGAAATCCTTGCAGTGCATGGATTTTATAGCCCTTAATTTTTGTAGGGAGATGGACACAATGGCACTGTGAGAGAGAGTGTTGAGATTTCCGATCATAGTAAAAGCCAAAGTTCAAATGATTCACACGTTCCCAGTATCAGAATTTTTCCCCATATCAAGTCTTTAATCTTTACTTGCAAGTCAAATTTCTACGAATGTCACGACATGTTTCGCCTGTGCTAAGTTTTCAGGTCTATTTTAATTTGAGCTCTCTTAACAAGTTATGAATATCAGCTAGTTTGTCATTTTGACAACTGAACTGCATTAAGTTTTATTATAGTGTCTGCAGTTCTACAAGTGTACACTAGGGAAGACATTGCGATGGCCTGCTTGTAAAAAGATTCATTCTTCCATCTTCTAGCTGATTTCTCAAGTCCTTACTAACAAGCACTTACTTTGGATAATTTGGAGCATAATGGTGTTGCATTCACACACTTACTACCATACAAAAAAAAACTAAAATAGTCTTATTTTACGAGATGATTTACATCAAGTAACGCCAGGCTGGCTGTTTCAGTATGTAGAATCAGAATTTATGAGCATCTATACAAGAGACGGCAGCTGGGACCGCCAAGTACAAGATGTACTTTGAAATGCTTCAGTTCTCCTAAAAAAGGAGTAGCTATCCAGTCATAAGAATTTGGATAAGTTGCTACAGAGGGTGGGGTTTGATAGTGGTTAGATCTATATGGAGAGGGAACTTGTGTTACATAATTTCTAAAAAGGATCTGTTCTGTTCTTGTTCAATGAGTAAAGACATTTTGTTTACTGTCATGGGTATTTAGGACCTGCTTCACTGTTAGAAGTAAAACTTTTTCCTTTTAAAAGCCAGACTCAATATACCTATCCACAGTGTTGCAAACACTTGTGATTTTATCGCAAGTCTTCCAAAATTTGGCATTTCTGGAATCCTGCAATTGGGAGAACTGTGGATTTCCCTTTAACTAAAAGTTACTAGCCCTCATGGTTATGGAGAAGCTAGAAAGTGTTACCCAAATGCCCCCACAACAGTTTGAACTCAGTAGGCAAAAAACCACCCAGACACTTTTAGGAAAATCATTTTTCAGCCACTTGTGACTTTTGGGGGCCTGATATTTTGTCTGACACCAGGGGTTGGCAATACTATGCACATTTAGACATGTGATGAAATGAGAGGCTGCCTCCTCACAGTCCATATTAACCAGGTACGTGTCCCCCTTTTCCTCCCACACCTCCTGCCCATCCAAGTCAAGGGTCCGTATTCATGCTGCAGTAGTTATCCCTGTGTGCATTCCCACCACATCAGAAAGCCTGTCTGCCTCAACACTCCCTATTGTTAAAGCCACATTTTGGCTGGGTGTTTGGTTTCATCAGCATTAAAGCCTGGTAACACCCATAGCTTACCTGGTTCAACTTGGTATTGATACACGTTTAGTTAAGTTGTCAGAGTAACAGCCGTGTTAGTCTGTATTCGCAAAAAGAAAAGGAGTACTTGTGGCACCTTAGAGACTAACCAATTTATTTGAGCATAAGCTTTCGTGAGCTACAGCTCACTTCATCGGATGCATACTGTGGAAAGTTTAGAAGATCTTATATACACACAAAGCATGAAAAATACCTCCTTGTATTTCCCCTTGTAATACCTCCTTGTATTTCCCCTTGTTTTTTCCTACCCCCCCCCCCCCGACGTTCTTGTTAAACCCTGGATTTGTGCTGGAAATGGCCCACCTTGATTATCATACACATTGTAAGGAGAGTGATCACTTTAGATAAGCTATTACCAGCAGGAGATTGGGGTGGGAGGAGGTATTTTTTCATGCTTTGTGTGTATATAAGATCTTCTAAACTTTCCACAGTATGGATCCGATGAAGTGAGCTGTAGCTCACGAAAGCTTATGCTCAAATAAATTGGTTAGTCTCTAACGTGCCACAAGTACTCCTTTTCTTTTTACTTAAGTTGTGTTAACCAATGTAATAGTGACCACACAGTTTTGCACCAGTTTATCTGTTTAGATTGCACTCATAAATTACATCCGGTAAGCTTGCCCTGGTAAAGCCAAGTCCACACATTGGTGTGCAGAAGTTTAAACCAGCAGAAGCAAAATTGGAGCAACTCGCTGTTAGACAAGCCCCAATTCTCCACCACTAGCAACAGGTAAAGTGGCAGATTCTTAGCCTTGACCAAGAACCTCAAACCTGAACTGAAGCTTTAAGGTTCTATGCTGTTTGGATTATGATTTTCCAATCAGTAATTAAACATTTCAGTACTTCAGCACCAATCTCCACTCTGGGAGAAGAGCTTTCTGCAGCCAGTGCAGACCCCAGAGAACTATTAAGGGTCCTACTGCTGAGTACATAGGCCATCCACACCCTAGAAGATGTCAATTTTTGGGAGGAGTGAGCCTGAAGACTTACCCTCAAAGTTGGAGGACATTGACTAGGCTAGCCAGCTGCCCTCTCAAAGTTTGAGAGATGCAGAGGGTCAGTCTGCCATGGCTGGAGCAGAGAAGTGTTCTACCTTTTTATTATGCCAAGGTAAGGGTGTCTAGGCTGTTGGAAAATCATAGGGCATTACTGGGGAGGTTAGCGTAGTTTAGCAGGCAAGATACTAGAGCTTTGATTAAGATCCAAACCCAAGCCTCAATCCTTTGGAGGTTGGTCAGGGCTTCTTTGCTTTTTCAGTAGGTCACTGACCAACTAAGCACAGATTTGTTAGCGTTTATTGAAGGCAGTCTGCCAACTCTACAGAAGCCACTAGAGTTATGGAAACAATGTGAGCTTGTATGCCACTGCACAAGCACACAACAGCTATAAGCAATGGCACCATTATTTTAACAAGTTACTTCATGCATGAGCAGCCTTAACATCAGTTCATGCCCCATGACAGAAATAGTAAGCTACACTGCTACCCTGATAGGCATACGCCCTGCACGTACCCAGGCTACTGCTACAGAAGTCACTGATCAGCTAATTGTTTCCTTCACCCATTTCAATTTGTTCAAATACTGGTTTCAATATGAAAGATACATTGGGAACAGAGTTTGCCCTGCAGTACAGAATTAGACACAAAGACAGCAAGGAGAAAAATTCCACAGTAACACCAACTAGTGAAAACAAGAAACTCTATAAATAGAAAGATTCCTTTTAAGCTGCTTGTGACTTTAAGCCCAATTTTGAGCTAATATCTTTCTATGGAAAGACTCTGCAGGAGAGCTCCCACTATCAAAGCTATAAATAGCCTGAATGCATTAACAGAGATCTTTTCATTACCAAAGTTATTTTCCTGTTTTGCATCATGTCACTGTGGCTCCCAACCCATTCTCATTTCACAGACTGCAATTGTGTAGCTTCCAACCCAGGCTATTTGCTGAGAATTCCACAGGAAGAAAACAGGATAGATACAAAAAGCTGAAGCTTATTATTCCCATGCCAGAAAAACAGGTCAAAAAAGGCTAAGAAGCATGAGCCATGTCTTGAGCATTTTCAGAGCTCCGGTAAGCTTTGTTCTCATGACTTGCTCATGTATCAAGTGCTTCAAACAAAGAATCGTGTGTTTTATTTTAGGGACCTATAATTATTTTCAAAAGGCGTTCAAGGGAAGCCAAGTTCAAAGTCAAGGAAATTGTCAGGATCAACTACAGTAGATTCTTGTATCTATGTTTGTACCAGGTACAGCTCAGGCAATAAGTGTGAGCTTCCTAAGCCTCCTGAAGTGCTTCAGTGCCTGGGAGACCTGCTTGATTTGTCATGTGGTTTCACTGACACAAGCCTTCAGCGTAGATGAGCTGCACCAGGTTAAAGGCTTACACTTTTGTCATTGCTGTGATGGGCACCAATATGGCATCTACATTAGGGGTTTGTAGCTTCACCAGTGTAGTCACATCAGTGCAAGCCTCCTTACTCTCAGCAAACCCTTTGTCCATGCCCACTCAGTTATCTTCTCTGCTGGACACCTTTGTTATTAGTGCCACCTACCTGGTGGTTTTATCAGGTGGACATGTATCCTCTAGGAACAGTCTGCCAAGTTCAGTTCCTATAAAGGAGGCAAAACCAAACTACCAGTTTGGGCTGGGTTTAAAGCAGCCTAAAAGCTAAAAATATCTATGGACATCAATCCAAACTGCTTCAAGTTCTTGTTTTAGTCCAAGTTGTAACCCAGCATTACTTTAAGTCAGCATGGTTATTTGAATGTAGTGATGTATTAACATCTCCCATTAACTGATCAGGTCATAGAATATCAGGGTTGGAAGGGACCCCAGAAGGTCATCTAGTCCAACCCCCTGCTCAAAGCAGGACCAATTCCCAGTTAAATCATCCCAGCCAGGGCTTTGTCAAGCCTGACCTTAAAAACCTCTAAGGAAGGAGATTCTACCACCTCCCTAGGTAACGCATTCCAGTGTTTCACCACCCTCTTAGTGAAAAAGTTTTTCCTAATATCCAATCTAAACCTCCCCCACTGCAACTTGAGACCATTACTCCTCGTTCTGTCATCTGCTACCATTGAGAACAGTCTAGAGCCATCCTCTTTGGAACCCCCTTTCAGGTAGTTGAAAGCAGCTATCAAATCCCCCCTCATTCTTCTCTTCTGCAGGCTAAACAATCCGAGCTCCCTCAGCCTCTCCTCATAAGTCATGTGTTCCAGACCCCTAATCATTTTTGTTGCCCTTCGCTGGACTCTCTCCAATTTATCCACATCCTTCTTGTAGTGTGGGGCCCAAAGCTGGACACAGTACTCCAGATGAGGCCTCACCAATGTCGAATAGTCCTCTTCAGTGCTAGATAAGAGGTGGGTTACCAAGCTTTATGAATGGGATTGTGGTATGTAAAGTTGAGAACCACCAATTTACACAAATGGCAGCTCACTCACTTCCTGCATGTCTGATTTATAAACAAACATTTGGCCAGTCACTCCAGAATGTGATCAAAACATTGCTCCATTTGAAGGGCAGCAGTACTTCGATACAGGAATCCCTGTGATAAATAGATGTGAACAAGGTACGTTCCACTTTCTAAGCATTAATCATTCAACTGCAGCGTTAAACTGGTAGGCACAAACTGATGTTTGGAGTCTTGCCTCTTTTGCAACAATAAACTCATCTACAGCCTCTCTCCTCCAACCACATAGCAGGACACCTCCCCGCCACACATACTGAATAAGTCCCTTCCAATCTCCCCAGCACCTCCTTGTAGCTCTCAGACAGACTCTTGCTGCCTGCCCCATGTTACCTCCCCAGCCTCTGCTCAGTCTCAGCCATCTCAACTCTGATGTTTCCTTTAGCCTCCTAGCATGGCTGCTTGTCTCAGGGGACAGCCAGAAACCAGATATGATAAGTATTGTCTGCCCTCTTAGTATGACAAATCCACCCAAGTAAATCTTCAAAGGTACCTCCCAGCAACTCAACTCTGGCCTTCACAGGACAGTGCTTTCTGCAGTATCACATCCCAACCCTAGGAAACTAGCCAATCCCCAATGTATTTAATAATTAGAGGTAATAACCCTGAGTTAGATAATTTTGTTCTTGGCTTTTGAAACCTTGGCAGCGAACTTGCCCAAGTGGCCTCTAATTTTGGGATCCTAAAATCCAAAACACTGGACATTGTTTCCAAAGCCTTGAGCACCCAGAAAGCCAGTTAAAATCACTGAGACCTATTCAGGCTAGATTTTCAAATGCAGTAAGACTTCAGAAGCTGTACACACAAATTAGAGGCCCCCTGGGGAAGCAGAGGTTAGCTGCCATGCCCAAGTTTCCCCATGTATAAACAGGAATACTATTTCTTCATGTGCATAAAGCTCTTTATGTTGTTAAGAAGAAAGTTACCTGAGGAATGGCTAATACTTGGCAACAGCTGAATGCACACTGAGGGATGAAACTGAAAGCTGAAATACCCCTAGCACATTTAACTATGAATAAGTGACGGGTCACTGCATGTTGCTACTAACCTGAGAATACCATGCAGGTTTTGCAATGCCGAGGTTCTAAGCACTCATGAAGGAAAGAACTTAAGGGCAGATCTTCAACCTGATTCAATCTGCTTCATGCCAGTAACCTGGTACTTGCTACTGTTGATTGCCAAGCACAAGGAGTATTTCTGTGTTATCTAAGGTCTCCTCACCCAAGATGTCTAACAAGAAAGACATGCATAGCTAGAGCACCTTAATGCTTTGGCAATCCTTGCCTGCCTGAATGGCTCGTTGGGGCCATGGCAGCTGGTATTTTACATTAGCCCTTAGGCTACTCAGGTACCTTACGGACCAGGCTGGTCCACAAGCAATCCTAAAACAAGCAAGCCAGCCTCAAGCACTTCAATACAATGTGGGAACACAAGAACATTACAGTGCTTTTGCTTTTCACATCCATTATCAGTTTGTGGGTTGTGGCTGTGAGGGGTTTGGGATCTTCCAGTATTTAAATAGATTTATGCACCAGAAAGTGATTTACAGTCAAACAGTACCAATTCTCCACAGTGGCAACACCGGACACGCCTTGGTGTTGTGTCCAGCGAGGTGCAGATATAAACTGAAGTAGTTGTGGTTTTTCCCTAGGTGGTTCCTAGCTTTGAGTCTAGGAACTACAATTCCCAGGATGCCCTGGGCAAAGAGGGAGAGGGGAGAGAGGAGAAGTAAGGAAGAATGAGAGCTCTGTGCAAGAGCGAGGGGTATAAACCTCACCTTTGCTATTGTCAAGCTTCCTGAGTCTTCCTTAAAGAGGTTCAGGTACCAAAAAAAACCTGGTGATGAGCATGAAAGAACGAGAGAGAAAGAGAAATTTAACTTATCCAAGTACCTCATGATTCCTGCTGTTGTGACTTGCTGCTCACAGGGAAACTCTGCAGGCCTAAAGCCTGCTGCTATCTGCAACTGCAGCTTGTGAGAAGAGAAATTTAAAGAAGCAATACTTATTTTTTCATAGTGCTCCCTTTTCCCCAGCCAGCACCTTCCTCTGCAGTTCCAAGTACCCCAGCTGCATCACAAACAGCTTTCCAAGGCCAGCCAGCCATTTCTGTGACCAGCATTTCTTACCACCTAATTCTTCTTCACCTTTCTTGTTCAATTCACCAGATGTCTCCAGCTTGCTTCCATACGTGTTACCATGTAGCAATTTCTGCCTCCATCATTCTTTATGCCTACCCCAGGAGATCCTCCACTGCCATGATAACGATGCAAGTTTTACTTCAGCAGCTAGATGCCTGCTATATTGCTATGCTTGCAGAAAGTAGAAAGCCTTACTGCTTCAGTTTCTCAATCCTGCAAGGAAACAAGTCTTCAAGCATCTCCTTCCTCCTACTGGCTAACCACAAGCTACAACTCCATATGATGCTGCCTCCAAGCCATGGCTGATTAGTAGAGAATTAAAACAAATATTGCTGAAAGCTTCAGCTTCTCTTCCCATGCACAGATGCCTCACAAGCCCAACCACTATATAACTTCATAATGTGAGATCAATGCAACTTATGAATTTCCCAGTTTCACAGATGAAATGATCAGAGATCAAATTGTTATGAAGATGACCAAGATTTGAGATTGACTCCTCATAATGGAAGGCCCTGCCTTGGAGAAAGCCATAGAAGCCACCTGGTGAGTGAAAAGCATTATCCCCTGTGCTAAGTCACTTTTTGAGCTTGTCTTTGAGCTTGCAGAGATTAATGCAGTCCAATATGAGACTGCAACCCACAAAGCTCCTAAGTCTACACCCACAATACTTTTACCCTGCTACCCACCACTAATGCTACAAATGCAGCAATCCTGGTCCAAGGCAGACTTTCAGGGCGTCCTGCCACAAAATCAGTATGCAAGAAGTGCAACAAAAGGATATTTGGCTTAAGTCTGCGGTCAATATTGTACCTGGAGTTCTCACAGATAACCTCTGTGAAAGTGTAACACTACCATAGTAGCAATGGTAATCAAGCACAAAATGGTTTCTTTATATCATCCAAGAGCTAATGACCTAGTTGAACAGGCTGGTGAAAGAAAGTTTGCAAATAAGACCATGGAAAGAAGCTTTACATGAAACTTTGCTTTCAGAACCACTCCATGCTCAACAGAACTACCATCCTTGAAATTGTTAGGAGGATGCAAGGCCAATACACTTCTTATCTGTCAAGGGCTTAGGTGCTCTTCTTTTTCAATCAAACCTTCCAATGCCACTATTCATGAAGTGTTAAACAGTAGAAACAGACCAGATGTAGATCAGTGTTGTAGCTATGCTGGTCCCAGACTTGCAGAGCAGCTCTGTGTAAGCTTGTCTCTCCCACCAACAGAAGTTAAGCCAATAAGAGATATTACCTCACCCACCTTGTATCTAGCACATAGATCAGAAAGGTGCTAAACTGCAAAAGTTTCAAACTGGAGATTGTTCCTGTGAAGCTACCATACAAAATCAAGGAAGTATTTTCTGAGATATTCATGCTGTCATAAATATAAAGGAAAGGGTAAACCCCTTTAAAATACCTCCTAGCCAGAGGAAAAATCCTCTCACCTGTAAAGGGTTAAGAAGCTAAAGGTAAGCTTGCTGGCACCTGACCAATATGACCAATGAGGAGACAAGATACTTTCAAAAGCTGGGAGGAGGGAGAGAAACAAAGGGTCTGTGTGTCTGTCTGTATGCTGCTTTTGCCGGGGACAGATCAGGAATGGCGTCTTAGAACTTTAGTAAGTAAGCTAGCTAGGTATGTGTTAGATTATGATTTCTTTAAATGGCTGAGAAAAGAACTGTGCTGAATAGAATGACTATTCCTGTCTGTGTGTCTTTTTTGTAACTTAAGGTTTTGCCTAGAGGGATTCTCTATGTTTTGAATCTAATTACCCTGTAAGGTACCTACCATCCTGATTTTACAGGGGTGATTCCTTTACTCCTATTTACTTCTATTTCTATTAAAAGTCTTCTTGTAAGAAAACTGAATGCTTTTTCATTGTTCTCAGATCCAAGGGTTTGGGTCTGTGGTCACCTATGCAAATTGGTGAGGATTTTTACCAAACCTTCCCCAGGAAGTGGGGTGCAAGGGTTGGGAGGATTTTGGGGGGAAAGACATGTCTAAACTACGTTTCCCAGTAAACCCAGTTAGAGTTTGGTGGTGGCAGTGGAGATCCAGGGACAAAGGATAAAATTAATTTGTACCTTGGGGAAGTTTTAACCTAAGCTGGTGAAAGTAAGCTTAGGAGGTTTTCTTGCAGGTCCCCACAACTGTACCCTAGAGTTCAGAGTGGGGGAGGAACCTTGACACATGCCCTTTTCAGATGACTACATCTGAGGAGATTCTTCTGTATTAATAGATGAACGTCACATTTCAAGATTGTCTACAGCTCAGCCAGCAACTGAAGAAAATGCCAATGTCCACCTTGGACTAGAGAACCTTGATGGACAATCTACAGTAGCTGGAATTGTTCTACCACCTAGTCTTCTTCCTGCCTCTCTAAGTATCATCTCACGCTTCTCCTAAAAGACTGCCTAAAAAGACTGTTCCCTGACTCATGTGACAGTTTGGAAGTGACTGTTTAAAGTTTTGCAATGATTATTCTAAAGGGGAAACTTATGTTGTATCTAGGTAGGTGCAGATAGCTACCCCGGTTTGTATTTGTAACTGTGTTCTAGGTGGCTTCTGTAGCTTTGAGTCCAGGAACTACAACTCCCAGGATGCACTGGGCAAAGGGGGAGGAGGAAGAGAAGAATGTGAACTCCATGGGCGGTGGGTATACAAGGCCTCAGGAGGCTGCCTCCCCAAACAGCCTGGCGAGGCCACACGCACACCCCACCCTCGAGCCCCCTCCTGCCTGCTTCCAGTTCCCTTCCCAGTGCTCCAGAGCTGGGGTCATGCCACCCACCCGGCACTGGGGCTAGCCTCCTCCCATGGTTTGTTCACCCGCCGCCCACGGTAAATTCTGTGAAAGCGTGAGAATAACCTTATGGTTTACCTTTGCTGTTATCAAGCTTCTCAAGTCGTCTTCAAAGGGATTCGGGTACACAACTTGGGGCCTCTATTCCAAACTCATTTTAAATAAGCTTTTACTTCAATGAATTTAGTCCCATTTACAATCAGTGAGAGGAGAGTCAGGCCCTGCTGTTATTCTTGCCCTCACATGGCTTCTGTGCTTCACTATAGATGCTCTTTCACCCATGCATTCTGTTGGATTTGCCCAGTTTTGCAGAATTATTTTCCTTGTATTTATCATGGTGCTGGATAGTATTCTGGCTTGTGGGTGTTCCCAGAGTGCACTAGAGCTTCTTTTACATGATTCTAGCCTGCCTGCTTGTGTGCATGGGAGTTTGTTGCCTGAGAAGACAACAGGGCTTGGCTACTCTTTACAGGACTCTCCAGAAGTTGATTCTAGCTGCCCTGTACCATTTCATGTCATCATCTGCCAGTATCTATTTCTTGATAGACATCAAGTTGTTCTCATTTATCAGCTTTCCACTGATTTTTTGGAAAGTTAGCCCCAATCACTGACCTGTACTGAATCCTTTCATCAGTCAATGCACATTTCAGGCAGCAACTTCAGTCAGAGACTGCGCTGTAGTTGTTTGGGCCACACACTTACTGGATTTCTGATACCCTGAACTTCATTTTGATTTCATTGATATTCAATCAGAAGCTGCTCTGCATCCAGGAGATTGTTCCCTGTCCCAAACTATACTTGTTTCAGAGTAACAGCTGTGTTAGTCTGTATTCGCAAAAAGAAAAGGAGTACTTGTGGCACCTTAGAGACTAACCAATTTATTAGAGCATAAGCTTTCGTGAGCTACAGCTCACTTCATCAGATGCATATCGTGGAAACTGCAGCAGACTTTATATATACACAGAGAATATGAAACAATACCTCCTCCCACCCCACTGTCCTGCTGGTAATGATCACTTTAGATAAGCTATTACCAGCAGGACAGTGGGGTGGGAGGAGGTATTGTTTCATATTCTCTGTGTATATATAAAGTCTGCTGCAGTTTCCACGATATGCATCTGATGAAGTGAGCTGTAGCTCACGAAAGCTTATGCTCTAATAAATTGGTTAGTCTCTAAGGTGCCAAAACTATACTTGTGTTCACCAGATTCTAGAGAACAAACATGTCTCCAGAATCTAACTGCCTATACATTCAGTTATATGCAGCTTGTAAGACAGTCTTTAACCCCATCTGGTGACCTTCAGTAGCATCTCATAAACTACATCTTAAGCATGGCAGAGCTACTTTTGACCAACCCCTATGACTAGAGCCCTTCTCACAGCTTTGACATTGAGTAGCTAATCAGTTAGAATCATCATCATATTGTCCCTTATCCCCCCCGTCCATAGCAGAGGTTAGTGAAGTGTCAGCCTTAACTGAGTTTTTTGTTTGTTTTCCCACCTTTAAAACAATTGCTCACTTGGTCTCCCTACCATGGTGCCGCTGCTTACCCTCCTCCTCCCCCCCCCCCCCCGCCCCAACCCCTGGGTCAGGGTTATTACCCAATCCTCTTTACCTTCCCTCACTATTAAAGTCTAATTTGGACTGTATCATTTTCAGACCAGGGCCCTTTCCCCATATAGTACCAGGTACATTTATGACATCTTGAACAGACAATACTAGGAAGCAAAGAACTTTCTTTCAAGCTTCTCCCTCCCACTTGGCTCCATCCTTTTTCTGAATATTCTTTTAAACTTAAGCAGAACTTTTTTGGCATCCCTTTTACATGATCCCTGAAGTTACCTAAACCCAAAACATCTCCACTCCTAAATTCCATGACACCCTAAGGACACACTATCGAGCTCACTCCATGTAGCCTACTGAATTTTCATGTCTGCTGATAAAAGATGGAAGGGCTTTAAAGGACAAATATCCTTACCCATTTCCCTCTTGTTTTCCTCCTCTTTATGGCTGTCCAGTTAAAAATAGTTTTGAATTTTTTGCTAATGGGCTGAAACTCAACCCAATCCAAGAAGTACTGACACCACTTGATCAAGCTTCCTTACAAGACAACTCAGGGAGTCGGTAGGTAAGATCCCATGGGAAGCAAGTCTAAGGGGAAAAACAATAGACAGGTGGCAGTTTTTCAAAGACGTTATTAAGGGCACAAGAGCAAACTCTCCTACTGCATAAGAAAGATAGGAAGTATGGCAAGAGACCACCCTGGCTTAACCAGGAGATCTTCAGTGATCTAAAAATAAAAAAAAAGAGTCCTACAAAAAGTGGAAACTAGTTCAAATTACAGAGGATGAATATAAACAAATAACAGAGGTATGTAGGGACAAAATTAGAAAGGCCAACACACAAAATGAGATCAAATTAGCTAGAGACCTAAAAGGTAACAAGAAAACATTTGACAAATACATTAGAAGCAAGAGGAAGACCAAGGACAGCGTAGGCCCATTACTCAATGGGGGGAGTGAGGGGAGATAACAAAAAATGTGGAAATGGCAGAGGTGCTTCAGGATTGGTAGTGATTGGATGTCTAACGTAGTGAATGCCAGTGAAAATGAGGTAGGATCAGAAGAGGCTAAAATAGGGAAAGAACAAGTTAAAAATTACTCGGACAAATTAAATGTCTTCAAGTCATCTGATGAAATTCATCCTAGAATACTCAAGGAGCTGACTCCTGCGGGAAGCGGCGCAGGCCAAGGGACGTGCTTGCCGCCCTTCCTGCAGCCCCCATTGGCCTGGAACGGTGAACTGCGGCCAGTGGGAGCTGCAATTGGCCAAACCTGTGGATGCAGCAGGTAAACAAACCAGTCCGGGCCGCCAGGGCCTTTCCCTGAAGAAGCGGGTGACCGGCTTTGAGAACCACTGGTCTAGGTAATACTTAGTCCTGCCTTGAGTGCAGGGGACTCGACTAGATGACCTCTCAAGGTCGCTTCCAGTTCTACGATTTACAGCTTGATCAAGACTCAAGTTTCAGATGGGCAGCCAAGCTTGAGCTCACCCATCACTGAGGATGCACAACCCAACCCAGTTCCCATTTAGATCAATACAGATTTTATCTCTGGGTTGCACCCGTGTGCTGCTCCCCTTCCTAGGGAGAAGTGTTACCCTATTAGCCCAAGGCGCTATTGGAAACCAGAGTGTTTTATTAACCCTCAACAGACTCCACCACTGAGATTGCACGAGCCCCACTACTGGAGTGCTCTAGGAGCTCCCAACTCTGGGCCAACCACACCTTTGCCCTGCAGAGCTGCACCCTTCGGATCTCCGTTCCAACACTTAAAGGGGCATGATACAGAAACACATAGCCCAGGCATTCCACCCAGTTCTTGCTCCAAAGAGATTTCATTTTATACCAATCTACTACACAGGCAGCCAGTTGGCAGGCAGGAAGCATCGTGCAGAATCTCATACTAATGAAAATTTACTCCATAACCATGGGCATAGTTTGGGAAGCAGAGGGCATTGCCCCCCAAAACTGTAAGCCTTGGGAAGGTGTGGAATTTGCCCACACAAGTTGGCCTGACTGGACTGAGCCCCCCCAGCCCCCCAATATAGAAGCCACCCTGTGCATATGGGGCACGACGGGCTCCTCTGCTTCCCAGGTAGTCCCAGTAGATAATTTAGCCCATTCCCCAATATCATAACTGAACTGTGTTTGTTAACCCCTGAGGAAAGATGGCAAGTCCAACACAGGGATGAGAACTCATCCAGTTTACATGAGAAGGACTAGCTGGATTTTAAAATAATGTTCATTTATTTTCATGAACTCCCCCTCAACGGTGATCTAAAGCACTTATAGCAGGCAAAGTCGACAGCAAAAAATCCCCAAGCAGTAATATCTGGTTCAGCAACACACATTAGTGTCTGATTTCCCTTCTGCAGTTTTATCTTGCCACTTCAGCTTGTATCATGCTACAAGAGCTAAACTGGACACTCAACCAAGTCTGCTTGGGCCATTATTCCACTTCCCTCTCTTTCAGCCTTCCTCAGTTCTGTATAGGCATCTTCCTATTTTTTCCTCCCTCTTTCCTCTTCCATGCTCTTATTTTCTGCTTCCCTCAAGCTGCTCTTCCTCTGAATGGGTCACAGTTTAAAGGAAAGTTGCTGCCAGACTTGGACCTCTCCTACAAGTTTTGGAAAGACTCTGCCCCTTTTCAATGTGATCAGTGACTGGCTACCACTAGCAGTAGCGATGCAGAACCTCCGCTAGCAGCAGCAATGTAGAACTGCTAGAGACCCAAGTAGTGACTACAGTTCTAAGTCCCTGCCAGTGAGCAGTTAGGTTCTGGTCGGTATTCTGACTGTGGGGGGAAATGGGCAGTTTCAGTGTGGCGTACTCCAGTGGGCTTCCTCCTCTGTTTAAAGCCTTGCAGGTTAGCAGTCATTCAAGTTGACACCCACACTAAACACTTCCAGTCTAAAAGTTGTGCTAAGAAACTGTGCTCTAAAAAAGTCAGTTGTGGGGCTTTGGTTGACCAAGTATCCATCCCTCCAAATCCCTGGAGCAATATGCCAGGTAATTCTGACACCGCTATGGCTATAGCAGTTTGGCCTTGTCTACGCTAGGATTCTTGATTTACTATTGCCAGCTCAGTCCTGCCACTGCCTGCAGTGAGAGTGGCTGTAGACAAGGTGCTGCCAGCCTTCAGTACCAGGGTCTCTACACCTGCTCTGATCAGGGTGGGGTGTCAGAGTGCTCAAAGCTGCAGTAATGGCATGGAGCCTTAACACTGTTCCTGCTCCACCAGTACTGCAGTGGGAGGGAGGTTTGAACAAGCAATTCTCCCCCCAAAGAGAGCGCCAAGCTCCAGAAGGCCAGTGGTGCATATAGGCCTCACTGAGAAGCAGTCATATGTAAGGATCACAGCAGAGCCCATGTATGTATTCATCCCCCACTGCAGGGAATCTGAGCCCAAAGCCCATGCATGATTCTATTTTAACTTCTGCACAATCTGAGTGTTGTCTCCTGAGGGCACAGGTTGGAATAGTATCACCACCATTCTCCAAATGGAAACCTGTTTGAGTACAGTACTGCTTGATGAAGGTTGTCAGGATCTAGCCTAATGTGACTGGAGCTTTTAAAGTTCTAAGCATGCACAAAAAGCCTTTTCCATCGAGCCTCAGATTACACTTACGCAGTCCATAACAGTGATCCTCCAAGCCTGGATCAGCAGATGGGGGCTCATGCTGCCTAGCTGAAAGTGTAGATGTGGTGGCGTGGGCTGGAGCTTGGGGCCTGAAGCTCATCCCCAGGCTTCGGAACCCGAGTTCCAGCCCAAGCCACAGCTTCAAAGCACTGACTACACAGCTCTGTTTATCACAGTAGCACAAGCCCAAGTCTGTTGACCTGGGCTGGACGGCTTACTGCTGTGGGCTGTGTAGCTGTACCCTCGCAGTGTAAAGGAGTGAGCGCACAGTGCCAACTTCCCAAGGAGGTCCTGTGCAATGCTGGACTACCAGCAACTTGTTGGCTTTTGTCTACGGCCTTGAGACCTGTTAGATCAGACAAGTGGTGCAGTGATTATATCAACTCATCCTAGAGTAACCCACGTGCAGATTTCAACTTGCTGGAGGTCTGTATGTGAACCAAGCTGACATGAGTAACAGCTTTCCCCCTTGCTTTCTGCTTTCTTTTTGTACACAGTATATTCAAGTTACAAGAATGTTGCTCAGTGAAGTGCAGAAAGTGGGTTTCTTGTAAAGATAAATATGCTGGTTGATAATAAGCATGCTGTGATGGGGTGAGAGCCCCACACTAGCCCTGCAAGGGCAGAGCTGAGCCAGGTGGGCCCACTTAGCTAGTTAGGCTGCAAACAGGGGAGCTTTTGGCTGAAGACAGCTAATTACAGTGAGGCTCACCTGTGCAGGGACAGTGTAAAGCTAGGTAAGCTGGCTGAAGGGGCAAGGGGGGTTCTGTTGTTGACAAAGGCTGCAATTATTCCCTGAATGGAGGGAGCTAGAGGCTGGCAAACGGAAAAGGGGAAGCCAGATAAGGAGGAAGAAGCCCAGGGAAACAGCATCCAGAGGTAGGACTGTATCTGCTTGTTATAGGGTCCCTAGGCTGGACCCAGATGTAGAGGTCAGGCCCATATTCACCTACCAGCCACTGGGAAGGGGCAAGGACATAAGAGAAGAAATGCCAGCTGGACAGTCAGCCCAGAAGGCCTTTGATTTCTCTGGAAGGGGAGGAATTTAGTGACCTGGCCAAAGGGCTAAGCCACAAAGAGGATGCTGCGGTTCCTGAGGCTGAGAGAGGGGCTGCAGGCCAGACAAAGATGATGGCATACAAACTGCGGATGGGGGGCATCGGACTGGAGCTAATCCCCAAAGTGACCAGGAGGAAGTGCCGTACCAGTGACAAGTTGTGCACCCCAGGACATGCAAACATTCATATTTGGTACAGGGGAAGGGGAAATGCTATGTATGTAAACCTGCTCCCTAAACAACTGCTGTGTCTCATTTTTGCCCTACAAATCTTTACAGTATCAGTTCAGTAATAAATGTGGCCCTGTTGGCAAAGGCAAAGTACCACCTATGTTACTACATAAGCTTGGAAACCTTAACTTGTATCTTAGTAACCAAAATCTTCAACATATATCTCATGACTATTCCTGATTTTTCCTTTCTTCAAGGTAATAGCAACTGTGGTGAAGAGATTTGCACAAAGTAAGCTGATTGTGATGTTTTCCATATGAGTTGGACTTACCGCAAAGAGCCCTTGTCTAAATACACTTGTAGTCTTTAGAGTGCAAGATTGCAAAGCCATATATGAGCAGTGTGTTAAACTACAATGACAGGTTTCAGAATAACAGCCGTGTTAGTCTGTCTTTGCAAAAAGAAAAGGAGTACTTGTGGCACTTTAGAGACTAACCAATTTATTTGAGCATGAGCTTTCGTGAGCTACAGCTCACTTCATCGGATGCATACTGTGGAAACTGCAGTAGACATTATATACACACAGAGACCATGAAACAATACCCCCTCCCACCCCACTGTCCTGCTGGTAATAGCTTATCTAAAGTGATCATCAAGTTGGGCCATTTCCAGCACAAATCCAGGTTTTCTCACCCTCCGCCCCCCCACACACAAACTCACTCTCCTGCTGGTAATAGCCCATCCAAAGTGACCACTCTCTTCACAATGTGTATGAAAAACTACAATGTTCTCCATCTCACTTGTATCATGAGACTTGTTGTGCCCTATCCTACAAAGCCTGTCACTCAGACTGTCGTTACTTCTTGGGAATGCTCCTGTTAGCTACAAGCTGCTGTGGCCTCACTGAAATATTATTAAATGCACTCTGCTTTAAAACAGTCTTAAATTATTAAATGCTCCTCTGCCATGTACATTGGTCAAACTGGACAGTCTCTACGTAAAAGAATAAATGGACACAAATCAGATGTCAAGAATTATAACATTCATAAACCAGTTGGAGAACACTTCAATCTCTCTGGTCACGCGATTACAGACATTAAAGTTGCGATATTACAACAGAAAAACTTCAAATCCAGACTCCAGCGAGAGACTGCTGAATTGGAATTCATTTGCAAATTGGATACAATTAACTTAGGCTTGAATAGAGACTGGGAGTGGCTAAGTCATTATGCAAGGTAACCTATTTCCCCTTGTTTTCCTACCCCCCACTCACGTTCTTGTTAAACCCTAGATTTGTGTTGGAAATGGCCCACCTTGATTATCATACACAATCTAAGGAGTGTGATCACTTTACATAAGCTATTACCAGCAGGAGAGTGGGGTGGGGAGAGAGAAAACCTTTTGTAGTGGTAAACACCCATTTTTTCATGATTTGTGTGTATGAAAACAAACATCTGCTGTATTTTCCACAGTATGCATCCGATGAAATGAGCTGTAGCTCACGAAAGCTTATGCTCAAATAAATTGGTTAGTCTCTAAGGTGCCACAAGTACTCCTTTTCTTTTTGCGAATACAGACTAACACGGCTGTTACTCTGACACCTTAAAACAGTCTTGTTTGTGGTCTATATTTCTCTGCCTTGTCTTTATTAAAAAGAGGAAACATAAAAGCAGGCCTCTATCTGCACCTAGATCTTTATAATTTCCAGCAGAAACTGTCCGTAATCTCAACTGATTTTTGCAGAACTGATTATGTTGTCCAAGCAAGGGTTATGATTAGGGTGTGGGGTGTAAGCAGCAGGAAGGGGATGTCTTGAGACAAGTGAGTTTTTTGTTCTAAATCAAATTTGTTGAACAAAGAACAAGGGAAAAGAAACAAAGAAAAATGTGACAAAGGAGGGTTGTTTCTAAAGGGAATTTTTCATGTTTTTCCATCAGGCATCAGCTGTTCTAGCTCTTATGGACTATTTTGTTAATATTCTTACTAATGTAATGCTCAGCTCCAGCACTACATCAAGAATGTAAAAGCAAAACACCAGCCATCTTTTTGTCATTTAGTTTTCTTCCCTGCTGACAACTGAAAGTTTAATTGTACCCATATACAATTTACGCATTAGCGTTCTCTTTTTTCGAGATATTAGATGAATATTCCAGTGTCTGATGCATAAAAGACATTTTTTCATACAAGCTAGTCAATGGCTTCATGCAGATAAAAGACAGGATCTGCCAGACTGCTTCCTGGGCACCAACCCAAGGAATACATTTGGTCCATGACACAGCTTGTGTCACACAACACCAGAGCCTTTAGACAACAAACAGTATAGAATTGAAGAGGAACAACTGTACAATATGGCTTGCAAGAAAATGAGCATGTTTACCTCTCCTCTTAAAACAATCACTAGCTAGTCTCCTGGAGTTGCTCGAGGGCTTAGCAAATTGAGCTAAAGAATTATCCTAGTCTTATCACTCAAAAATGTTAATAAAAAATCAAGGCATCCAATATATGTATAGGTGCAGATTATGCCAAGACCACTGTAAGCAGGGTGCTACATGGGTCCACAATCCCCAAGTACCTCTGAGATGCACTATGCCTCTAAGTCCCTGCACAACCCTGTACCACCCGTTGGGAGTTTACAGTACATGTGGACTGGATTCCTCCCTGCCCCAAGCTAAGGAGGCTTGCAATCAGGGGGGTGCTAACTGAAAGCAGGAACTGCTAACAACAGACTATAGGGACTACAATTTTGACCGATCCTTGAATGAAGGCATATGAAGAACACCTTGTGCCTCCCCAAGTTGTACTTGTACACTAGTGCCAGCTTCAGTCTGGCCCCAGAAACAGGCTGACATTCATAACTCCAGAGTTACACAACTCAGCAAGAGGACAGCAGTCACAAAACTCAAGTCAAACTCCACTTAGAAGCTAAATCACATTTATAAAATTTGCTTGCTTGTTCTATTTATTGAGAATGAGAGAAAGTGTTTCCTTCTCCATACTTGGTATTAGAAAAGCCCTTTTGTAGCTTACAGATGTAATTGTGTACTTCTCTCAGCACTTAGTCCAGTCCTGGATCAACTGATTCATATGCTAAACTCTGAACAAGTTTCAATCTTCATCTGAGGCTGTTAGGAATGGTTCTCCTTTCGTTGACAGGAAAGAATGAGGTTGAGTAACTTACCAGAGCCAAACAAGTAGGCTGTTGGTAGAGCAGACAATGGAATATATATATATATATATATATATATATTATACACATATACACACACATACACCCCATTCAACTTCAAGTGCTACACTCCTGTTTTTTGCCTTGTTAGAAACAGCTTCGTGGGTGAAGCTGAGCTATATAAATATGTAAAATTAAGTATCTCAGTTTTAATAATGCAGCTGATACCAAGAGTACCATGATTGTAGGTCATCATGACAGCTATTAAGTGATCAACAGTAGCCCTAACTCCCACGGATGCTGGAGCCTCCTAAGGCTTGTCTGCATTAGAAAAAGGATTACTGTTACAGACAAAAAAATGTAAAGAGTCACACACCCTCCAATATTACTCTACTGGCAACAGCTTTAAATGTAGGCCTGGCTTACAATGACAACCAAGGTTACATCCATTTATTTTCTGGACAGTATTCGTTTGCATGTGGACAACCCCACCACACACCTGTCATTTAACATGCACACTGCAGGGTTACCCCAAACAGTGCGCCTTTCCTGTATTTCAGTGCAACCCCATGTGGCGTCACTTGAGAGCTCTGAAGTCACTATCAGTCGGTGTTGTGGCTATTGCTGCAGCCTTCTTATCAGGTGCAGCAGTGGCTGCCAGCCCTACTAATGTGTAAGCTGAATCAACAGCTCTGGCACAGAGGTAAAGTGGGTGATTTTCATGCCTCCCAATGGGTCAAATGCTGCTCCTGTTTAGTTCAATAGGTGCCCAGAACAAAACAAAAAAGGGCCAAAGAAAGCACTTTACAATTCAACTCTAGCTGAAATTAATACAGAAGGATGTGGAAGTAGTACAGTGAGGTACCAAAGCAGTACAAACAGCCAAAGCAAGGTTAAAAACTGAAGCCAGTTCAATATGTTTAAGCCTATCTAGTGAAGGAAATAGGTCATTGTCCTCCTCCAGCCTTTATAATAGAGGTTAAGGGGCACAGAGAAATCTGATCTGTTTTAATGGGCTGGAAATGGGTCTTATTTAAATGTATTTAATGGCTTCAATGGAGCAAAGAGACTGAAATATGCTCTGCATATCAAATACTGTATGTAAAGCAAAAAAGCTGCAGGAGGGAAGCCAGGTGTCAGTATGCACTGCTAAAACAGATAATACTAACCAAGAGTTCCTGCTGCATCAGCACTACTCAGCTACAGATGCATTTCAGGATACTCATGGACTGAGAGATCATTGTTACAGCAAGGAAACAAGGTTAATGAAGTAGAGGCCAAGCTTCCAAGGTACCTCCTGGCATAGGTTCTGGAACTAAGGGAGCTGGAGGTGTGGGGGCACCCCCTGGCTTGAAGTCATTTCTATCATACGCAGAATTTACAGCTGGGTTCAGTGGCTCTCAGCACCCCTACTATACAATCTTTTCCAGCACCCCTGCCTCCTGAGAGGTGCTAGACTCCTTCAACTCCTGTAGCTCCAGCTCTCCAGCCTTTGTTTATAGCAGAGCTATTACTGACAGACAGGGCTGGTTTTCTGTCATGGCAAGGCACCCATGAAGTGCTAATAGCAAAACTGCAAAAACCAAAAATGTGGATGTCTCTTCCCCAAGTAATTCCTTTATGCACTCTGCAGACCCACGTGGGAGCAGTCCACTCTTCACAAGCAAAATATATAAAGCTCACGTTTTAACACATTGGCATGAAAAGCTAGAATAATTGGAGTCTTACTTGAAAAATGCATTTCTTCTAATAGAAATTCACAGAGCCTCAAATACACAGTACACAGCAGCATAGTCCTACTAAGGATAAAAAACAGTGTTTACTGAATCATTGCATTAGTCACCGTTGATAGCTGGTTTTAAGAACTAGTCAGGCTAACCAGACTGGAACCAGTTATTCTAATAGTGTCAGATAGCCACAAGTGGCTAGATTGGGGTGTTGTATTCAGGGCTACACTAATCACTTGTCTTATGAAAGGAGATTCAAAGAGCTTGGCTTGATTAGCCTAACCAAAAGAAGGCCGAGGGGAGATGTGATTGCTCTCTATAAATATATCAGAGGGATAAATACCGGAGAGGGAGAGGAATTATTTAAGCTCAGTACCAATGTGGACACAAGAACAAATGGATATAAACTGGCCATTAGGAAATTTAGACTAGAGATTAGACGAAGGTTTTTAACCATCAGAGGAGTGAAGTTTTGGAATAGCCTTCCGAGGGAAGCAGTGGGGGCAAAAGTTCTATCTGACTTTAAGATTAAACTCGATATGTTTATGGAGGAGATGGTATGATGGGATAACATGGTTTTGGTAATTAAATATTCATGGTAAATAGGCCCAATGGCCTGTGATGGGCTATTAGATGGGGTGAGATCCGAGTTACCCAGGAAAGAATTTTCTGTAGTATCTGGCTGATGAATCTTGCCCATATGCTCAGGGTTTAGCTGATCGCCATATTTGGGGTTGGGAAGGAATTTCCTCCAGGGCAGATTGGAAGAGGCCCTGGAGGTTTTTCACCTTCCTCTGTAGCATGGGGCACGGGTCACTTGCTGGAGGATTCTCTGCTCCTTGAAGTCTTTAAACTACGATTTGAGGACTTCAATAGCACAGATATAGGTGTGAGGTTTTTTTTGTAGGAGTGGGTGGGTGAGATTCTGTGGCCTGCGTTGTGCAGGAGGTCAGACTAGATGATCATAGTGGTCCCTTCTGACCTAAATATCTATGAATCATTCAGAAGGGAATCTCAATTCAGAAGAAAGATGCACACATTTTGCACATTGAAAAGTCAGATACCACTTACAGAAGATGTAGAAGTGCATTTGAAAGCCTTGTACTTAAATAGGAAAGAGTGGCTTGCTACAGCTGGAGATGCCACAAGTTCAACAGGGTTTTTAATATTTGCCAGTATGATGGGAATCCATTATGGGATAGAACAGTCATTTGGAAAAGGCCAGGAAGAACAACTGCAGGAGCACAGTTTAGTCAACGGGATACAGAAAGGACTCAAATTTGGGTTCCGTTCTAGACAGCTACTGACCTTCTGTATGTCAAGTCATTTGCCTTCTGTGACTTGCCCATCTTTTCTAGTTTGAAGTTTGTGGGGGGCAGGGACCATCTCACCTTGTTGTACAGCACCTAATGCTATCTCTCTGCTTCTGAGCACCTATAGGCATTACTGTAATACAGACAAGCACTTAGGCGTCTCAGCCCCCAGACATCTCTATTCAAGGGCCACACTTCCATCCACAGGAACACAGAATACGATAAACCAGAAAGTTACCAATATCACAACACCAATGCAATAGTAAATCCTATCCTGGGGTTCCCTAATTCATGAGCACAGGTTAGAGGATCTGGCATGTGGTGACATGGCTCCAAAAACAAAAGCACCTTAACTGTCTGGGGATTTGCAGCTACACCTAAGTGCATACTTTCAACATCAGGGCAACCCATCAACCAGTGTTAAGTAATTTAGAAGCATGATCTCACCATCTGAAATGTTAGCTAGCCATCTGGAAATTAGAGGCAATTAGCCTGATCCAATGGGTTACCAATATACTTTCAGACGCATGAAAGAGTAGTAAGAGGTTATTCTTTGTTGGTTCTTCTGTCCCACTCAACCTGGTAAATGTCTGATTACTATTTATAGCTAGTAAGAACTTGAATGTTGCTCAGATCCATAGCAGTTTTAAATACTGACATATGAATGTGTTTTCTAGCCATCAGAAAAAACAATTATTTATTACCAGCATAATAGTCATAGAATATCAGTGTTGGAAGGGACCACAGGAGGTCATCTAATCTAACCCCCTACTCAAAGCAGGACCAATCCCTAATTTTTGCCCCAGATCTCTAAATGGCCCCCTCAAGGATTGAACTCACAACCCTGGGTTTAGCAGGCCAACGCTCAAACCACTGAGCTATCCCTCCCCCAAAATACTAGGGAGATCATAGAATCATAGAATATCAGGGTTGGAAGGGACCTCAGGAGGTCATCTAGTCCAACCCCCTGCTCAAAGCAGGACCAATCCCCAATTAAATCATCCCAGCCAGAGCTTTGTCAACCCTGACCTTAAAAACTTCTAAGGAAGGAGATTCTACCACCTCCCTAGGTAACGCATTCCAGTGTTTCACCACCCTTTTAGTGAAAAAGTTTTTCATAATATCCAACCTAAACCTCCCCCACTGCAACTTGAGACCATTCCTCCTTGTTCTGTCATCAGCTACCACTGAGAACAGTCTAGAGCCATCCTCTTTGGAACCCCCTTTCAGGTAGTTGAAAGCAGCTATCAAATCCCCCCTCATTCTTCTCTTCTGCAGACTAAACAATCCCAGTTCCCTCAGCCTCTCCTCATAAGTCATGTGTTCCAGACCCCTAATCATTTTTGTTGCCCTTCACTGGACTCTCTCCAATTTATCCACATCCTTCTTGTGGTGTGGGGCCCAAAACTGGACACAGTACTCCAGATGAGGCCTCACCAATGTCGAATAGAGGGGAACGATCACGTCCTTCGATCTGCTCGCTATGCCCCTACTTATACATCCCAAAATGCCATTGGCCTTCTTGGCAACAAGGGCACACTGTTGACTCATATCCAGCTTCTCGTCCACTGTCACCCCTAGGTCCTTTTCCGCAGAACTGCTGCCTAGCCATTCGGTCCCTAGTCTGTAGCGGTGCATTGGATTCTTCCGTCCTAAGTGCAGGACCCTGCACTTATCCTTGTTGAACCTCATCAGATTTCTTTTGGCCCAATCTTCCAATTTGTCTAGGTCCCTCTGTATCCTATCCCTACCTGCCACCGTATCTACCACTCCTCCTAGTTTAGTATCATCCGCAAATTTGCTGAGAGTGCAATCCACACCATCCGCCAGATCATTTATGAAGATATTGAACAAAACCGGCCCCAGGACTGACCCCTGGGGCACTCCACTTGATACCGGCTGCCAACTAGACATGGAGCCATTGATCACTACCCGTTGAGCCCGACAATCTAGCCAACTTTCTACCCACCTTATAGTGCATTCATCTAGCCCATACTTCTTTAACTTGCTGACAAGAATACTGTGGGAGACCATGTCAAAAGCTTTGCTAAAGTCAAGAAATAATACATCCACTGCTTTCCCTTCATCCACAGAACCAGTAATCTCATCATAGAAGGCGATTAGATTAGTCAGGCATGACCTTCCCTTGGTGAAACCATGCTGACAGTTCCTGATCACTTTCCTCTCGTGTAAGTGCTTCAGGATAGATTCACCTAATGCAGTGTGAGAAGGTTGCCTTCTTAGGTGAAGCCATTCATTTCTGTTGAAGGATCTTAGTTTTCTACCTTAGAAATAAGGTAGTTCAGCTACTTTATCTTATACCCATCCAAACAATACTATAGTCAGAAATATTTACATGCACCCTGTCATAAACATTCAGCTAAGGGTAGCATAAAATCCCTCCTTTACCTGTAAAGGGTTAAGAATCTCAAATAACCTTGGTGCCACCTGACCAAAAGGACCAATAAGGGGAGAAGATACTTTCAAATCTGTGGGGGAAGGTTTTTGCTTTGTCTCTTTTTGTGGGTTCTCTTGGAGCCAGAGAGGAACCAAGGGCAGGAAAAAACATCTCTTAAAACCCTGCTTGAATTAAGATCTAGGATTACAAAAATTGTAAGTAAAGCAAGGAAAGGTGTTAGATTATCTTTTGTTTTACCTTGTGAATTTTCCCTGTGCTAAGAGGGAGGTTTATCCCTGTTTTTTGTAACTTTAAAGTTTTGCCTAGAGGGGAATCCTCTGTGTTTTGAATCTGATTACCCTGTAAAGTTACCTTCCATCCTGATTTTACAGAGGTGCTTCTTTTACTTTTTTTTCTTCTTTATAATAAAGTTCTGTTTTTTAAGAATCTGGTTTACCTATTTGGTTGGTATATTATTCTCAAGCCACCTCAGGAAAGGGGGTGAAGGGGTTTGGGGGGATATTTTAGGGAAACAGGAACTCCAAGTGGTCATTTTTCCTGAATCTTTGTCTAACTCACTTGGTGGTGGCAGCAGTACCCATCCAAGGACAAGGAAGGATTTGTGCCTTGGGAAAGTTTTTAACCTCAGCTGGAGGAAATAAGCTTAGGGGGTCTTTCATGCTGGTCCCCACATCTGTACTCTAGAGTTCAGAGTGGGGAGGGAACCCTGACATTAACACACCCCCTTTCAATTGCAGAGAGTCCAATGCAAAAAGTGAGGGAAACCGTGGGCAATAGTAAATGCAGTATTATTTATTCCAAGCTTTCCGAAATCATGCGTTGATCATGAGATTCATGAAAATCAGTTTGGGTTTTTTTAGGTCAGCTGAGTCTAAGACTCAGCTCAATGGCAACTTTCTGACCATCAGGCTGAAATGAAAGCATTTATGAATACCACATCCAATCGATCCCAAAGGGCCAAGGAATGTCCCAGGCATCAGTGGCCAGAACCAGATTGATACTGGTGAAAAACTAGAAAAAAATTGTAAAGGGAAAATGGGAGGGGGACAGACCCTCCAACAGCTGGTTAGCACAGCCAGAAGCTTCAGCCACCTCTACTTGTCTGTAGATCACAGAACTAGTAGATGATTGCCATTAGCACATTCCAGCAAGACAGTACACCCCACTTTAGCTCTGCCCATCCTCCCAATTCAAGGCATCAACATGTTAAATTGTGAGACCTTGAGAGACCCCTCCTAGCCAGAGAAGAGAATGGAGGGCACATGGAGTCACTGGCATGGAGAGTGGGACACTTGTAGGAGGTCCCAGAAATACAAGGGGATGGCACACTGGGAGCTCATTGGTGGAATGAAGGAATACCAGGTGCCCACAGTGTTTGCTGTAAGCTTGGCCTACAGAAGCAATAGTGTGAGAAACAAGGTGAGAGACCCTCTAGTTAAATCTGCCTACTGATCAGAGCTTTAGGGTGCACTCTGGTCAAGTTTTTAGATGTCACTGCAAACATGAAGGCTAGACATTTTTCCCTAAGTGAAAATGGATGATCTCACAGAGTCCATTGACTCCGGGGGCCAAGCTTTGAACAACAGCCAAATAATGATATTTCTCATAAAGTGGTTCAAGTCAGCAACACTTGAGAATATCTGCTAAGTTCATTTTAGTAATATGTAAGGGACTAAAAATAAAGGCGTTTACAAGCATACTCTAATTTTGTTACTCCAGCACCCTTATGTCAGAATCCATAGAACATATGGTAGCAGCCTTGAGTGAATGCTCCAGAATAATGCCATCAGGACAGAAATGACTTGTTTCTAAAGTCTGGTGTCACAAATGTGACCCATTCAAGCATTCTCCCTTTCAAATATAGTTGTTAGTTAAACTGACACTCCGCTACTGCCAAGCTCTGCTCCTGGGGCAAAGCCTACTCCATGCAGGCAGAGTGCCCTCTCTCAGCTGAACAGGTGGTACTCTAAAGCTCAAGATGTGCTGGGGAAGCCATGCATGCATCATACATGGAGTCCAAATACACTGTTCCCTACATGGGGTATTGCAAGGAAACTTACCACGGAGCAGGGACGGCCAAGGCTAGGGATTATAATGTTACATATCCTGCTGCAGAAAGTGAGCTCTGGGTAGCAGAGGCTACCTTAGTGATTAGGCTGGAATAGCTTCCACAGGGAAGTCTCAAAAATTCTCCATGGTCTGGAGGATGGAAGGGATTCTCCCTCTCCCCCCACTTACCTGTGGGCAATTTTTCATTTGAGATAATGGTGTGGATTTGTCCCTTTGTTACACCCTGTAGTGAGGCTGGGTGGCCTCCCTCTGAGCGGGAGAGTGAGGGACCATAACACGCACCTTGGAGGGCCTAGATTGCCCCGCCCCCCCCATCACTGGAAGTACCAGGCATGGCCAAAAGTATAAAAGGCTGACCCTGCAGCACAGTTGTGGGAGAGCCTGCAGAGGAGAAGGACGCTCTGCCTGTTCTCCCGCATCCCCGAGAGGAACCTGTGCCTGGCTGTTCCTGATTCCCAGATGCTGACAAGGACTGGCCCGGAGTACCTGCTGCTGTGTATCCCAAGGAGCTGGAAGAGGCCTGGAGACCACAGGTACCAAACCCCAGGGAGGCAGGAAGTGGCCCAGGAGCAGCCCCGGAGCAGCCGGCTGCAGAACCAGGTGCGGCTCCATCGGCGTGTTGCGGCTGGATCCCCAACGACGCAGAGGCAGCCAACCCTGCCCCTGCCAGGGCCCTGGGCTGGGACGCAGTGAAGTAGGGTGGGCCCGCTTCCCCCTGCCAGCCCACCATGGGGTGGCTGATCCCCTATGCTGTGCAAGGAGGCTCTAGCTCTGAAGAGTCACCCTTACCAGTCACCCTTAGAGACTGTTCTGTTTGCTGGCTGCCTGAACTCCACCCAGGCCACAGCCAGCCCAGATAGACTGTGTTTAAGGGTGACTACTTGAGCTACCCAAGCCCAGGCTAAAGCCTGACACTGACTATTAATCGCCCAGCCCTATTGTGGACTCTTGGCTGTCTTGCAGACTCTGGTCCTGGTCAGACAAGGCCAGTCTGAGTGGCCTCCCTCCGATCGGGAGAGTGAGGGACCATTACACACCCATGATATCCTACTGAGTTCAGTGGGACCGCACCAATGTGAAGGAAAGAACACCATCCCTGAACTAACCCCCATCAGATGCCAGACCTATCCATATGTTCGGAGGAATTCTTGTCATGCTTACCTGGCAACTCAATTAAATGTTATTTTCTGTATTACTACCAAAATAACTTTAAAAATGAGTCACTGAAACAAGAGAACCCACAAGAGTGGAGTATAACTCCCTCACACTAAGACAAGAGGGATAATTGGCCTTCTCTAGCTCTTACCTACCACAAAGTCATGGGCCAAAGGGACCACCGTAGAATCATAGAAGATTAGGGTTGGAAGAGACCTCAGGAGGTCATCTAGTACAATCCCCTGCTCAAAGCAGGACCAACACCAGCTAAATCATCCCAGCCAGGGCTTTGTCAAGCCAGGCCTTAAAAACTTCTAAGGATGGAGATTCCACCACCTCCCTAGGTAACCCATTCCAATGCTTCACCACCCTCCTAGTGAAATAGTGTTTCCTAATATCCAACCTAGCCCTCCCCCACTGCAACTGGAGACCATTACTTTGTGTTCTGTCATCTGCCACCATGGAGAACAGCCTAGCTCCATCCTCTTTGGAACCCCACTTCAGGTAGTTGAAGGTTGCTATCAAATCCCTCCTCACTCTTCTCTTCTGCAGACTAAGATCACCAGATCTAGTCTGACCTCCTGTATATCACTGGCCCCTAAGCACCAGCCAGCCACCTCTACACCAAGCCCAACACAACCAGAATTTGACTGATGTTTACAGCCCTCAAGGGACAGAACTATTGTGTGCCATGGACATCGAACAGGTCATTTGATCACAACTGCAACACGCCTTCAAGTCAGAAGTAAAGCCATCTGGTTGAGATGAAGTTCTTCCAGTCGGAGAACCATATTAATGAGAGGCAGCAAGACATGATTTGGTTTCCATTAACCACTTGAAAGGGAATTGCTCCTAAGGGTTACAGAACCATGACCTAGATTATGAAAGCCACAATATGCACTAGAATTACAGCATATAAATCAAAAAGAAGAGGTACAGAGAAGGGCAACGAAAATGAAGAGGAGTATGGGAGCAGTTCCATTCAAAGGAGAGATGAAAAAGATGGGGACTATCATCTCAGGAAAGAGACAACTGACGGGGGATATAATTGAGATCTATAAAATCATGAGTGGAGCGGAGAAAGTGAATAAAGAAGAGTTATTTACCCTTTCACAAACACAAGAACTAGAGGTCACCCAATGACATTAATAGACAGCAGATTTAACACAGACGTAAGGAAGTATTTCTTCAAGCAATGTAATCAACCTGTGGAACTAGTTGCCAGGAATGTTCATAGAATCATAGAATATCAGGGTTGGAAGTGACCTCAGGAGGTCATCTAGTCCAACCCCCTGCTCAAAGCAGGACCAATCCCCAACTAAATCTTCCCAGCCAGGGCTTTGTCAAGCCTGATCTTTAAAACCTCAAAGGAAGATTCCACCACCTCCCTAGGTAACGCATTCCAGTGCTTCACCACCCTCCTAGTGAAAAAGTTTTTCCTACTATCCAACCTAAACCTCCCCCACTGCAACTTGAGACCATTACTCCTTGTTCTGTCATCTGCTACCACTGAGAACAGTCTAGATCCATCCTCTTTGGAACCCCCTTTCAGGTAGTTGAAAGCAGCTATCAAATCCCCCTCATTCTTCTCTTCCTCAGACTAAACAATCCCAGTTCCCTCAGGCTCTCATAAGTCATGTGCCCTAGCCCCCTAATCATTTTCTTTGCCCTCCATTGGATGCTTTCCAATGTTGCCAAGGCCAAAAGTATAAAGGGGTTCAAAAAAGAATTAGGTACGTTCATGGAGGATAGGTCCATCAATGGCTGTTAGCCAGGATGAGCAAGGCTGCAACCCCATGCTCTGGGTGTCCCTAAACCTCAGACTGCTAGTAGTTGGGACTGAGTGACAGAGGATGAATCATGCAATTGCCCTGTTCTGTTTGTTCCCTCTGGATGGCCACTGTCAGACAGGATACTGGTCTAGATGGACCATTGATCTGACCCATTCTCTAGTCCTAAAGCAAGACCTTTGACATTCTGTATTCTTGTATTGCAAGACAACCTATGTATGCAACAGCAATGTTTAGTGATGGATTCCATATATGCATAGCTTTCAGATTTCTCTTGTCACACTCAACAGCCCTTCATCCTATAGCCAAGCACAGTTTGTTCTCAATAGTATTACCAACCCAGGTGTAACTTCATGTTAGAAATAAATCATTTTAACAGAGACCTAGAGCATTAGAATCAAGCTAAGTGGAATACAGGCTGTTAATATTTCTCTATGCTTTTTGCCCCCCGCCCCGAGCAATTCCAAGAAATCCATCACCAAAGTGCTTGCTCAGCCAGTTTACTTAGATCACATTAACATCTGGAGCCAGATAAGATCTAGAACCCATTCTGCTAGGCACTTTAGAGATGCAAGACAGTCATTGGCGCAAAAAGTTTAAAACTCAAATAGATGGGAGATGGGGAAGAGGAGATTCAGAGAGAGAGAGAGGAAGTGACTTGTGCAAGGTGTCACAGCTCCTAACACAACAGGTTAGCGGCAGGCCAAGGGCCCAGGTCCGATTACCAAGCTTCCTACCCTAGCCAGCACTACCTCCACACATACTTCTGCTGTGATGAGACCCTAGTAAGCACCATGCGTGGTCAGCTACCTGAACCCTGTGCTCCTGCAGTATCCTGCACTGAGACACCCAATTAAATAGGCTTCATCCTCTTCTAAGACACGTATTCTATAGCATGTAGATATTCATGACATGTTTTCCCTTACCTGACTTTCCAGCTCGATGCTCCCCCGGTGTTATTAAAGCACACATTCCTCATTGACTACATGCAAGTCAAGAACCAGACTCTGGCCTTGAGTCAGGTTTAAATAGATGGTAGAAGTACACAAGTGCAGAGTGTGTAATTCACCACTAAAATACTGTTTCAATGCTTGAAGATAAATATGCTACCTGTGTTCTTTGGCTCCTCAGTCAAGTCCAGAGCAGATATCCCTTTGTTTTTATAGTGCCTGTTCTTCAGTCTACAGCATCTGGACCTTGAACTGAAAATGCCACTTCAGCCATAATTGTATCACTTAACTTGGTGCTACAATGTACCTCACTACTGCCTGGGTGCCTAGTGTTAAGAGGAAGGAGTAAACAGCTTTGTCAGTATCCCCCAGAGGGATCCAACAGAATTGCAGTCCAGGAGCAGAGCATAGTATATTCCAGCTCTACTCCCACGGAACAGCTCACGCCAAAGGCAATGAGTAGACAGGTAGGTGTAGACTGCACCCCACAAAGAGTTCACTGTGCTTATGCAGCCTCTACATGTCCAGGATCTCTGGGAGACAATGCCTTCTATTGTGCCCCCCAGGGCTCTTCAACTCCCAACTATGCCCTATGCCTGAGTCACAATCTCACCCTCCACACATCACTTGTACCCATGTACCATATGAGTTACACACCAAGATACTGACACGACAACTAACTACACCATTGCTACTATCAGGGCAACAAACTGGTACTGTGTGAAGATAAACGGTGATTTCTTCCAAAGAATGCCTCTCCAGACGAAAAAGCAAGAGAACTTCAGCAAGTATACTTCTTTGAAAAGTAACGAAGCCATGTTATTATACTGAAATCAGTCAGCCCTGTCTTCTTTTATTTCAAGTGTGCAGGAAAAAGTTAGGGTTGGCACACAAGATCTTAGATGTGACTAAAATACAAATGCATGGTTTGCCGCTGCCACCAAGCACGCTCCTTAGATGAGAAGCCGCATTCTTTTTGTCAGCAAGTCAAATTCAGTTTTGTAATGGTTAAATTACAAGAGGTTTAAAACTACATTGATGTAATCATTTCCTTTGGATCTTGCATACATATGCACAGTTGAATCTTAATTGTGATCATTAAGATTGACATTCCATGTACCCTGCGTAGGTGTAATTAATAAGCAGACTGCAAAACCAAATCCAGCAGGCATAAAAAGGTTTCAGAGTAACAGCCGTGTTAGTCTGTATTCGCAAAAAGAAAAGGAGTACTTGTGGCACCTTAGAGACTAACCAATTTATTTGAGCATAAGCTTTCGTGAGCTACAGCTCACTTCATCAGATGTGCATGCATCCGATGAAGTGAGCTGTAGCTCACGAAAGCTTATGCTCAAATAAATTGGTTAGTCTCTAAGGTGCCACAAGTACTCCTTTTCTTCAGGCATAAAAAGGGAGGCTGGATCTTTTTCTTATTATCAGAATTTTGCAACGATGGGGCTCATCTGAATTAGCCAAGGTTTCATTCAAGTCATTGATGCCAGAGTTTACCTTGGTTTGAAAAAGTATATTGAAGCCTATTGGAAATTATCCAGTTAAATTGCTAGATCTTCAAAGGAAGGTGTTATATGCTCTACTAAAGGGAATTTCAGTGTAATAAATATGGTTGCAAGTCAATGGGTCAAACTTCAGTTTTGTTGCTTTTTGTGCACGTCTTGCTTCTGATTCTGTTCTGTAATTGTAAGATCCTGCTGGGGATTGAGAACTTCATCAACAGCAGCCCTATGTGGTGAGCACTAGGGCATTGATCAAAGTCAGCAGGAGCTCACGGGAATGGAGTCCCAGCACTCTCTAACAGCAGGAGCCCACGCTTTTTTTTTTTTTTAAACTGCCTCACTGGAAAAAGGGGAAAAGTGAAGCCTAGTAAAGAAGGTAGGGTAATTTGAAATTCAACAGAGGAAAAATTCTTGAGGAGGGCTCAGACTCTAACATTGCCACTATAGGGTACTTGCTTTCATGCTCTGACATACCAAAGAGGGGTGGAAAGGAAATGATAAGGAAGCCACTCAACACACTCAGATCAGATTGGGTGTGCAAATCTGAGCTAGGCTAACCCAATTAACATCGCCTCTCAGTTTAAGTTTTTAAATGGAGGATGCACAAGGTGAAAGTACAATTGTCATTAGCTACAGGGGTTAAGTGAGCACCAGTTCCAAAAAAGTAGTCTCGCTGGAAATGCGCCTGCTTACAGAGCCAAGTGTGTTATCCCTGAATGTGTCAGCATCTCTAGCCACTCAAGCTGCATTCAGACAAGTACTTACACTTGAATACTGAGACCAAGGCCTCATGGATTTTGTCACCTATCAATTTTATACTTGTATATGGAATGCAGGGAGCTACTCACACAAAGATTGTTCTCTTGCTTTTCCCAGCAATTCCCATATGCTGCCTGGTGCCATGAGAGCTATAGTGCCAACTGGCATGCTACACCTGGCTTACTACTGACTGCCTGGACCTAATAGGCTTGAGGGCTGTCAGCTATCCATGCCACTCAGAGGCAGTGGTAAAACTTCTAGCGACAGCAGCCGCTACAGGAGGAGCCTAGCACCATTCACCAGAGCTGTGTGCACTTGGAGCAATAAGGAAACCTTATTATACTTCAGCTTGTCTCACTGCTGCATCTTTGCTACCCTTACGGTACATCTGCACTGCACAAATCTTAGTGCAGCTGTAGAGTACAGACACTGCACCCCACTCCAGCATGGGTATACACAGCAGTGTAAACAGTGAGGCACTGCTTCGGCGAGTAAAGAAACCTGAACCCTGTGGGTATGTACCCTACACAGCTCACTATACATCCAAGCAGTGCCTCACTGTCTACACTTCTTCTGGCTGCTGGAGCCTTTCCCTGCCATAGGGGCTGCCAGAACCTTCCCCCGCACCAGAACCTTCCACTGACATGCATAGCTACACACTGCAGCTTGGATGCAACTTGCCTTTCAATGCATCATGTAGTTGCACACAACTTACATACTACCTCCAGTGCTGTGCACCGTAGACGTAGTGCTAGCAAAGTAGACTGGTATTTTGGGGCACTGCATTACAGTATAGCTATTGAGAGCTCCATTTAAGAGTTGTCTGGTGAAGCTATTTGCAGTGCACACAAGCTGTTGGCCCAACGTGTAGGAAATGTGCAAAGTATTCTTCAGTGCCATCCACTGGCACCATATTTATTTAAACACTTGTGTAAGAAATGTGTTTATTTAAGTAGATTTATTCAAATAGACTAACAGTTCCCCTGGAGGCACATTCATTATCTTGGCATTGAGTGACCAGAAATCTTTCCAGCATTCTAAGCTGAATACGTAAATGGACCAATTGTCAAAAGAAAAAGCATAGCTGGCATTAGCTGATAGGGTGACTCATAAAAGTCATAATTGTGCTCTAACACCATGGCCTTCCTTCCCCCTCTCTCACATGGGGGTGATAAATTCATCCCCGAGTGAAGGTAAGAGAGTCTGCAAATTTCCAAGGCAGAGAGCTCTGTCAAGCGTGAGGGTCACATCAGGAGCATGCGTCTCCCAGGAGGGAAAGTGAAATGAAGTATCTCTGCTCAGGCCTCTGGTTTGATGTCTGAAGCTTGGTTATTACTGCAATGCTATTTCAGTTTGAGCAAAATTGGTATACAGTCTCAAAATTTAAGGCAGCTATAGAGAACTAGAGATTAATGGATGCAAGAGATAGTATTGTGTTTAACCTCCTGTATTTGAACTGCAGGTACCTACTACATTGTTTACACTCCACTTTACTAAGGGTCAGGGTTTTACAGCAGTGCCAAAAGCCAATTCTGAGTTCAGTGTGAGATTATTCCTCCTTCGGAAAGTGCCAGTACATGTGCCCTCCCTCACACTCCACCACTCCACCCCAATCTGACATCATTTATCTTCTCTGCATATGTTAGGATCAGGAAAGGCGCAAGCTGCTTTCTCACTATGTGGTGGCTGTTCTTGCCTAGGTTGTATGTGGTCAGACATGATGGCTGCAAGTCTGTGGAAATGCAAGCCCCACTGGGAATAGAGGTTAAGTCCCCATGACAACCATATGGCTGGGGGAAATGAATTAGATAGCTGAAAAGCAGCAAAGAGATTTAACAGGCAGGGTTGTCAGCTGTGACAGTTGTGCTCAGAGAAGGATAACTGATTGAGTCATAATTAAATGAAATACAATGAGATTTTAGAGACGGTGTCTGTGAGTGAGAGCACACTGAACACTGCTTTTCAAGTCCCACTTGCTAGACTGTTATTCCATTTTATTTGCATCATTCTATTTTACTGGAATCACATAAAACTCATTTAAACAGTGAAAATGGAAGAGATTGAATGCGCGTGATTGCTGACTAGCCATGATTGTTACTGTAATATTCAGTTGAAGCACAAACATGTGTATTGAAGTGTTTTCTTCTTAATGACTAGCAAGAACGTTATCTCCTGAAAATAGGCCATACTCTGCTGTTACAGGGATGAAAATCATTGAGGACCAGATCCTGCTTTTATGCAAGTCAGACCATGCCCATTATCTCCACTAGGAGAGATTTAACCCTGTGTTGACAGTAGGTTTTAGTACTTCCTCTTCAGACACCTTATTAAGATTTCTCAAATCCCCCCTTATTTTAGACTTTTGAAGTATTCCTCTCGTACAGTGATTCTCAAAGCCGGTCCGCCACTTGTTCAGGGAAAGCCCCTGGCGGGCTGGACCTGTTTGTTTACCTTCTGCGTTCGGCCGATCACAGCTCCCACGGGCTGTGGTTCGCCACTCCAGGCCAATGGGGGAAGGGCAGCCAGCACGTCCCTTGGCCCACGCCGCTTCCCGCAGGCCCCATTGGCCTGGAGCAGTGAACCGCGGCCCATGGGAGCGGCGATCGGCTGAACCTGCGGACACAGCAGGTAAACAAACCGGTCCAGCCCGCCAGGGGCTTTCCCTGAACAAGTGGCGGACCAGCTTTGAGAACTACTGCTCTAGTAGTTTTTTACTGGTCCTATTCCTTCCCATGAGGGAGGGACACTGGCCATATGGTTATGACACAGGACTGAGTTAGTAAATCTGAGTGAAGCCCAGCCACAAGCTTCCTGTGTGACCTTGGTTCAGTCACTTCATCTCTTCACGCCTCCATTTCCTAGTCAGTATACTGGAGACAAAGCTACTTCCTTCTCTCTCACCTAGCAGTAGTGTTTGTAAGATGCTCACGTACTCTGGAGTTGAGCGCCATAGAAATGTCCATGAGTGAAATCATGGCCCCACTGACAAAGTGAATTTTGCAATTGGCTTCCACAGCACCACAATTTCACCCTATAAGTCTGATTAATTTTAAAAGCAAGTTCATGTTTTGATTTACCAGATCTTCCCTGTTGTAAAGAAGGCTCCTCCACAATGACCACTCCATTTGTAGGATTATCTGCATCATAAAATTTATACTTTGACTTAGACACACAGCTTCTGGCAGCTTCAGTAAGAGCTACATGTCTGATGAAAGAACTATACCCTGTTACATAGCTGTCATAAATATAAAGGGAATGGTAACCACCTTTCTGTATACAGTGCTATAAAATCCCTCCTGGCCAGAGGCAAAACTCTTTCACCTGTAAAGGGTTAAGAAGCTAAGGTAACCTCGCTGGCACCTGACCCAAAATGACCAATGAGGGGACAAGATACTTTCAAATCTGGAGCAGGGCAGAACAAAGGGTTCTGTCTGTCTGTGTGATGCTTTTGCAGATCAGGAATGCAGCCTTACAACTCCTGTAAAGTTAATAAGTAATCTAGCTAGAAAATGTGATAGATTTTCTTTTGTTTAATGGCTGGTAAAATAAGCTGTGCTGGAGGAAAGGTATAGTCCTGTTTTTGTGTCTTTTTGTAACTTAAGGTTTTGCCTAGAGGAATTCTCTGTGTTTTGAATCTGATTACCTTGTAAGGTATTTACCATCCTTATTTTACAAAGGTGATTCTTTTACCTTTTCTTTAATTAAAATTCTTCTAAGAACCTTATTAATTGTTCATTGTTCTTAAGATCCAAGGGTTTGGGTGTGTGTTCACCTGTACCAATTGGTGAGGATTATTATCAAGCCTCCCCCAGGAAAGGGGGTGTAGGGCTTGGGGGGGGGGAGCTATTTTGGAGGAAGATGTCTCCAAGTGGTCCCTGTTCTTTGTTTAAAACGCTTGATGGTGGCAGCATACTGTTCAAGGACAAGGCAAAGTTTGTACCTTGGGGAAGTTTTTAACCTAAGCTGGTAAGAATAAGCTTGGGGTCTTTCATGCAGGTACCCATATCTGTACCCTAGAGTTCAGAGTGGGGAAGGAACCTTGACAATAGCCATCTGACACTTAGTTGAAGTCCCAGATTTCAGTAAGTTGCATCTTGGATCAGCTTTACAACTAATACAAGATTTTTTTCCCCCTCTCCCACCCGAGGTCTTTTCTCCATTGTCATTACTTGTGGTGTTCTTACCTAAGAATCCTGCTACCTTCATATTTTTA
Source organism: Lepidochelys kempii (assembly GCF_965140285.1). Classification (NCBI taxonomy): domain Eukaryota; kingdom Metazoa; phylum Chordata; order Testudines; family Cheloniidae; genus Lepidochelys; species Lepidochelys kempii. The sequence continues at coordinate 71,554,601 of NC_136390.1, read as the reverse complement.
GCTATAGCTCTTTGCCATTGTAAATTGTGACAGCACATATTCTGCATATACTTCATTAGAGCAGCATCCTACTCATAGAATCATAGAAGATTAGAGTTAGAAGAGACCTCAGGAGGTCATCTCGTCCAAGCCCCTGCTCAAAGCAGGACCAACCCCATCTAAATCATCCCAGCCAGGGGTTTGTCAAGCTGGGCCTTAAAAACCTCTAAGGATGGAGATTCCACCACTTCCCTAGGTAACTCATTCAAGTGCTTCACCACTCTCCTAGTGAAATAATTTTTCCTAATATCCAACCTAGACCTCCCATACTGCAACTTCAGACCATTGCTTCTTGTCCTACCATCCGCCACCACTGAGAACAGCCTCGCTCCATCCTCTTTTGAACCCCCCTTCAGGTAGTTGAAGGCTGCTATCGAATCCCCCCTCACTCTTCTCTTCTGTAGACTAAATAAGCCCAGTTCCCTCAGCCTCTCCTCATAAGTCATGTGCCCTAGCCCCCTAATCATTTTCTTTGCCCTCCGCTGGACTCTCTCCAATTTGTCCACATCCTTTCTCTAGTGGGGGGCCCAAAACTGGACACAATACTCCAGATGCGGCCTCACCAGTGCCGAATAGAGGGGAATTATCACTTCCCTCTTCCACTTCCCTATAGTCCTATATATGTGTGATGCAAGTACAGTAATCAGTTCTGGGTATTAATGGACTGGAGAACAAAGAAAAAGAGAAAGAAACATCAAGCTAAGCATGTATAATTTGACTAAGAAGCGGGGATGTAAGTAGAAACTACACATGAGTGCAGACAGAGGGAATGGCATTTATGGTGGAACATGGAGTGGAGTTAAAACTGGATAGAAGCAGTGAATTTGGACTGATTTAGTGAATCTTTACTTCCAGTTAAAGTTCTTTCTAGTTGCGGTAAATCAATTTGTGATCATACTAAGCTAAAACTGACAGCTGTTCCAACTCCAGACTTTTCATATGAGGAAAAGGAAAGTGTGGGCCCCTTAATGAATGGGCCAAGGAAAGTGTGGGCCCCTTAATGAATGAGGGAGGCAACCTAGTGACAGAGGATGTGGAGAAAGCTAATGTACTCAATGCTTTTTTTTTTTGGGCCTCTGTCTTCACGAACAAGGTCAGCTCCCAGACTGCTGTGTTGGGCATCACAACATGGGGAATAGATGGCCAGCCCTCTGTGGAGAAAGAGGTGGTTAGGGACTATTTAGAAAAACTGGACGTGCACAAGTGCATGGGGCCGGATGAGTTGCATCCGAGAGTGCTAAAGGAACTGGCAGCTGTGATTGCAGAGCCATTGGCCATTATCTTTGAAAACTCGTGGCGAACGGGGGAAGTCCCGGATGACTGGAAAAAGGCTAATGTAGTGCCAATCTTTAAAAAAGGGAAGAAGGAGGATCCTGGGAACTATAGGCCAGTAAGCCTCACTTCAGTCCCCGGAAAAATCATGGAGCAGGTCCTCAAAGAATCAATCCTGAAGCACTTACATGAGAGGAAAGTGATCAGGAACAGTTAGCATGGATTCACCAAGGGAAGGTCATGCCTGACTAATCTAATCGCCTTCTATGATGAGATTACTGGTTCTGTGGATGAAGGGAAAGCAGTGGATGTATTGTATCTTGACTTTAGCAAAGCTTTTGACACGGTCTCCCACAGTATTCTTGTCAGCAAGTTAAGGAAGTATGGGCTGGATGAATGCACTATAAGGTGGGTAGAAAGTTGGCTAGATTGTCGGGCTCAACGGGTAGTGATCAATGGCTCCATGTCTAGTTGGCAGCCGGTGTCAAGTGGAGTGCCCCAAGGGTCGGTCCTGGGGCCGGTTTTGTTCAATATCTTCATAAATTATCTGGAGGATGGTGTGGATTGCACTCTCAGCAAATTTGCGGATGATACTAAACTGGGAGGAGTGGTAGATACGCTGGAGGGTAGGGATAGGATACGGAGGGATCTAGACAAATTGGAGGATTGGGCCAAAAGAAATCTGATGAGGTTCAATAAGGATAAGTGCAGGGTCCTGCACTTAGGACGGAAGAACCCAATGCACAGCTACAGACTCGGGACCGAATGGCTAGGCAGCAGTTCTGCGGAAAAGGACCTAGGGGTAACAGTGGACGAGAAGCTGGATATGCGTCAGCAGTGTGCCCTTGTTGCCAAGAAGGCCAATGGCATTTTGGGATGTATAAGTAGGGGCATAGCGAGCAGATCGAGGGACGTGATCGTCCCCCTCTATTCGACATTGGTGAGGCCTCATCTGGAGTACTGTGTCCAGTTTTGGGCCCCACACTACAAGAAGGATGTGGATAAATTGGAGAGAGTCCAGCGAAGGGCAACAAAAATGATTAGTGGTCTGGAACACATGAGTTATGAGGACAGGATGAGGGAACTGGGATAGTTTAGTCTGCAGAAGAGAAGAATGAGGGGGGATTTGATAGCTGCTTTCAACTACCTGAGAGGTAGTTCCAGAGAGGATGGTTCTAGACTATTCTCAGTGGTGGAAGAGGACAGGACAAGGAGTAATGGTCTCAAGTTGCAGTGGGGGAGGTTTAGGTTGGATATTAGGAAAATCTTTTTCACTAGGAGGGTGGTGAAACACTGGAATGCGTTGCCTAGGGAGGTGGTGGAATCTCCTTCCTTAGAAGTTTGTAAGGTCAGGCTTGACAAAGCCCTGGCTGGGATGATTTAATTGGGGATGGGTCCTGCTTTTGAGCAGGGGGTTGGACTAGATGACCTCCTGAGGTCCCTTCCAACCCTGATATTCTATGATTCTATGAAAATTGTAGAAAATCCCTTTGGTAGAGACATTCAGAACTACACTGGACAATGCACTACAAAGTTTAATAATCAGATAAACATTGCATTGGAAGGAAGATGAATTAGACATGTCTTTTCCATCTCTATGTTCTCTTAGTGTGGGCTAGAAACTATGCCACAAAAAAGGGGCAAAATACTGTGCTGCAGATAAAGAGGTCTGAAACCATAAGTTAAAATTGTACTCTGTGCTTATGGATATTTTCTGCAGTGGTATTAATTGTACTTACTGTACAAGAACAGTTAGTGAATTTTACTCTGACAGTCGAAGTAACATTTAATATGTTGTAAAAAAACTGTTCAAAAAGCACTTACTACACAGCATTCAGTTCTCTCCATACATTCTATGCAAATTTCTGCAAGCCACATCCACCTATGTGGGTGTTTCCCTTGAGGAAGTCCTATAGTATTTATCAGCAATAAAACCAATAGATTTTGTGCAAGACACTAGAGAATCTGAGTTTTTAAAGTCATCCTTGAGATTCCTATAGTTCTCCAGTACATTCTTCCTGGTGGTTGGATAACATCTACAGAGAACATCCAACTTTAGTAATGGACGGGGAAGACATCTCATGACATGGTGTACCACTACTTCAGAGCTATTTTGCTGCAATGGTAGTTACTACATTATTGGCCTGAAGCAGCAAACCTTTACATGTGGAGTACTTACTGATGCGCACAATCCAAACTGAAGCCAATAGGTCTATTGATAAGGCTTGTCGGTTCAATCATGTGCCTATCTTCTGTCACTGAGGAATGAAGTGACAAAAGCATTAATTTATTAGCCATTCTTCACACAGCTGTCAAGTTGAGCCTCCATGATTAGCTAGCTAGGAAAACCCTGTTTCCTACCAGCTTGATAAATCACTCCTTCCAGGCACTTTCTGGCATCTCCATACTGGGGTCAGGGTTCAAGTGATATGAAGCTTTAACAAGAGGAACTGAACTTCTGATATTTACTGAGTAAGCTGAACAGCTGTTCACTTGCTCCTTAACATCTCTGGATTTGCACTTTGAGTTCTGAAACTTCAAAACCACCATTGTTACAGAGCATCACAATACTGAGGTTAGGGGGCAAGATACCACATATGTGTAGATGCCTGAATAAATTGCCTTCTTCTAAGGAGTGCTGAGCACCAAGCAACCGGAGAGATGCCGGCTGCTCAGCCCTTAAAGAGTATTACTCTACATCTTTGATTCTGCACTGTGATCCCCAATGTAGACAGAGCTGAAGACTCTGGTTTGGGTCAGGAGTCCACACAGACAGATCTCATTACCAGGTTGGAGGCCTCTAACTTCTTTTGTCCTAAGTGTTTCAGGGCCAGTCTAATGCAGCTGTGCAGGTCAGTGAGGGGGACTGACCATTTGTGCAGCTGCATTAACACTCCCTGCACTTCAGCTGGAGAAGAACCCAAGCACCTGATCAGGGAGAAAGTGGGGAGGGAATAGAATCCTAGCTCTGCACCAGCCAACCACTGAAGTAGTGCAAGGACGGAAAATAGCCTGCACTCAGTCAAGGGCTGGCTAAATTCCTTCCTCCATCCCACCCCAAAGCAAGGGAGAATGTGACAGGCACAATTCTTTTCCAGCGCAGCTTCTGCCACAGCATAGCAATGCTCTATCCCCTCATAACAAAAACTAAAAACTCCATTTGGCCCCCAGTTTGTGAAGATTGGAGGAAGTTACAATGTAACAGCAGCTCCTGTGTAAGTGCATTTCTGACTGGAAATAAATGTCGGAGCCTGAAATGGCCAGTGTAGGGAGATCACAGAGTAAGCAGACGGATTGTATTTATTTGTGAAGAATCCATTAGTCAGTAAGGAACTACTCTAGGAGCCTTTTTGGATCAAGGTAATAAACCTACTTACTGAATAAAAGGAGAATTATTTGCCTTCTCTCCATAACATTGTCAGACATTATTTCAAGCACCCATCCCCCTTTTTGGAAATTGCTACAACTCCTATAACTTAACCTAGGGTGTATTCCAGGTGTATTGGGTCATTACAGGAGTTAATGCCTTGAGCAACACAGGTGTGTCTTGCACAGTTTCAATCTGTCAGCTGCAGGTAGCCTATGACAGAGCTGAAAACTGAATCCACAGCTCTCCTGCACATCTGAGTTCAGTACCTTATTGAGGTCAGAACATGCAGGGATGAAGTGAGAAAGGCCAAACACCATGTAGAGTTGGACCTTGCAAAGGGAATTAAAACCAGTAGTAAAAGGTTCTATAATCATATAAATAAGAAGAAAACAAAGAAAGAAGTGGGACCGCTAAACACTGAGGATGGAGTGGAGGTTAAGGATAATCTAGGCATGCCCCAATATCTAAACAAATACTTTGTCTCAGTCTTTAATGAGGATTTTAGGGATAATGGTAGGAAGACAAATGGGAATGAGAATATGGAAGCGGATATTACCACATCCGAGGTAGAAGCCAAACTCGAACAGCTTAATGGGACTAAATCAGGGGACCCAGATAATCTTCATCCAAGAATATTAAAGGAACTGGCACATGAAATTGCAAGCCCATTAGCAAGAATTTTTAATGAATCTGTAAACTCAGGGGTTGTACCGTATGACTGGAGAATTGCTAACATAGTTCCTATTTTTAAGAAAGGGAAAAAACGTGATCTGGATAACTACAGGCCTGTTAGTTTGACATCTGTAGTATGCAAGGTCTTGGAAAAAATTTTGAAGGAGAAAGTAGTTAAGGACATTGAGGTCAATGGTAATTGGAACAAAATACAACATGGCTTTACAAAAGGTAGATTGTGCCAAACCAACCTGATCTCCTTCTTTAAGAAGGTAACAGATTTTTTAGACAAAGGGAATGCAGTGGATCTAATTTACCTAGATTTCAGTATGGCATTTGATACGGTTCCACATGGGGGATTATTAGCTAAATTGGAAAAGATGGGGATCAATATGAAAATTGAAAGGTGGATAAGGAACTGGTTAAAGAGGAGACTACAACAGGTCATACTGAAAGGTGAACTGTCAGACTGGAAGGAGGTTACTAGTGGAGTTCCTCAGGGATTGGTTTTGGGCCCAATCTTATTTAATCTTTTTATTACTGACCTTGACACAAAAAGTGGAAATGTCCTAATAAAGTTTGTGGACGACACAAAACTGGGGGGTATTGCCAATACAGAGAAGGACCAGGATATCATACAGGAAGGTCTGGATGACCTTGTAAACTGGAGTAATAGTAATAGGATGAAATTTAATAATGAAAAGTGCAAGGTCATGCATTTAGGGATTAATAACAAGAATATTAGTTATAAGCTGGGGACGCATCACTTGGAAGTAACAGAGGAGGAGAAGGACCTCAGAGTATTGGTTGATCACAGGATGACTATGAGCCGCCAATGTGATATGGCCGTGAAAAAAGCTAATGCGGTCTTGGGATGCATCAGGCAAGGTATTTCCAGTAAAGATAAGGAGGTGTTAGTGCCGTTATACAAGGCACTGGTGAGACCTCATCTGGAATATTGTGTGCAGTTCTGGTCTCCCATGTTTAAGAAGGATGAATTCAAACTGGAACAGGTACAGAGAAGGGCTACTAGGATGATCCAAGGAATGGAATACCTGTCTTATGAAAGGAGACTCAAAGAGCTTGGCTTGTTTAGCCTAACCAAAAGAAGGCTGAGGGAGTCTTCGAAGGGGAGCAGTGGGGGGAAAAGACATATGTGGCTTCAAGACTAAGCTTGATAAGTTTATGGAGGGGATGGTATGAGGGGGTAGCCTAATTTTGGCAATTAATTGATCTTTGACTATTAGCGGTAAATATGCACAATGGCCTGTGATGGGATGTTAGATGGGGTGGGGTCTGAGTTACTACAGAGGATTCTTTCCTGCGTTTCTGGCTGGTGAGTCTTGCCACCATACTCAGGGTCTAGCTGATCGCCATATTTGGCGTCGGGAAGGCCCTGGGGTAAACAAGAGGAACATTGGTCAGTGCGGGGCTGATGTTTAGATTAACAACTCCCAATGATCCTTTTCATTCACGTCCAACTGCCTTGCTGACAAATAGTTGACACATTTGACCCACAAATTAGTTAGAATCATAGAATATCAGGGTTGGAAGGGACCTCAGGAGGTCATCTAGTCCAACCCCCTGCTCAAAAGCAGGACCCATCCCCAATTAAATCATCCCAGCCAGGGCTTTGTCAAGCCTGACCTTAAAAACTTCTAAGGAAGGAGATTCCACCACCTCCCTAGGCAACGCATTCCAGTGTTTCACCACCCTCCTAGTGAAAAAGTTTTTCCTAATATCCAACCTAAACCTCCCCCACTGCAACTTGAGACCATTACTCCTTGTCCTGTCCTCTTCCACCACTGAGAATAGTCTAGAACCATCCTCTCTGGAACCACCTCTCAGGTAGTTGAAAGCAGCTATCAAATCCCCCCTCATTCTTCTCTTCCGCAGACTAAACAAGCCCAGTTCCCTCAGCCTCTCCTCATAAGTCATGTGTTCCAGACCCCTAATCATTTTTGTTGCCCTTCGCTGGACTCTCTCCAATTTATCCACATCCTTCTTGTAGTGTGGGGCCCAAAACTGGACACAGTACTCCAGATGAGGCCTCACCAATGTCGAATAGAGGGGGACGATCACGTCCCTCGATCTGCTCGCTATGCCCCTACTTATACATCCCAAAATGCCATTGGCCTTCTTGGCAACAAGGGCACACTGCTGACTCATATCCAGCTTCTCATCCACTGTAACCCCTAGGTCCTTTTCCGCAGAACTGCTGCCTAGCCATTCGGTCCCTAGTCTGTAGCTGTGCATTGGGTTCTTCCATCCTAAGTGCAGGACCCTTCCGTCCTAAGTGCAGTTAGGTAGCATACATGGTGTGTTCTTGGGAAACAGAGACTGGAGTTAAGCTAATAAGTTATTTTGAGGATACAGCCATTTCCCTCTATACATTTGGAATGATTACTGCAGTCATTTAAATTGGTCTTTTATAATCCCAAATATCCTAACACTGAACTTATTTTCCTGAGGTCTACTATATTCTTCTGTTTCAGATTCTACGTAGGTCTTGCAGACTCCACTATTCCCCTGTATACTTCAAGGATACTCAGTCACTCTACTGTTTTACAGCTGTCATTTCTATAATTGAGATCAGTTCCGCTCCCCAAAGTCCCCATTGCTTTTCCTCCCACTATTTTACACCCCTTAGCAGCCTCTTAGCTTGTTTTGATTCACTGATTTCACTAATTAAAGCAGCCAGTTCGTGTTAGTTAGCATGCAAGATGGTAGAGTCACATTTCAGAAAACACTGCTTAAGATCAATTTTTGACTTGTGCAAGTGAAGCCACTTCAAAGAAAGTTGGCACCTACTAAGTCCTGGACAATGCTGGAGATTTTATATGCCCTGTAGTTGAAGAGCTATGCTTTAGCCTAGGAATCTTATTAATCCTTTTGGATACAGAGCGTGGTGGCCTAGAATAAAATTTTCACATTGCATATATAACAAAGGCTGCAATATGCTATTAAAGCAATCTTAGTGATGCATAGCGACACTAATCTCTCCTCCAGATCTTTCAGGATTTCTTTTTCCCATCATGTTTTATTATGTCTCATCCTGTCTACTTCTGGCAGACTTACTAGAAGATTGTTTTTTTCAAACTGTATTTGACTGTACCCCTCATTCCTCCTTTTGGTTACCAGTTTTCACTTGTACAGCACTTAGCAAAAGGAGGCCTACTGCAGTTCCAATCTTTAAGCCTTCCTGTAACTAAGCCTTTATTGGAAGAGACAAGTATTGCTAATAAATTCACCATCTAGTTGCTCACTCTAGTCCGCATACTGTGTTAAAACACTATCGTGACAAGCCCATGCAAATAAATAAATCAGCTATTGACTTAATTTGTTATTCATTTTGTATGGGTCTACTCTGGAAGATCCCATGTAAAATTCATCTAGTACAAAGTGTAGTTGCCTACTTTTCTGTCTTTCGTGGAACAGAAGTCACCTAGTCATAATGTCATCAAAATTCACTATCTGCAAGTATTCTACTGTATTCACTTACAGTTCATCAATAGTCACAAACTTGTTCAAAATATTAGTGAATAATTTTGGTGAACTTTCACTAAAATTTTGCAATGTTCACCCCCAGTTCCGGGTGTACACCTCCGAGTGTCTGCAGTGAAACAGCTATATTTACAATGCTTGATGTCAGTCTCTAGGGCTCCCATTCTGCAAAACCGTTTCCAAAAAGCTGTTGAATGCTTACCTGACAGTTGCTATCCTCTTATAAATCAACAACCCTACTGGAAAGGATCAAATGGATTCTGCTAACACACTGAGAAATGTGACTTATTACCACACCTAGCTGTGTACTGAGAGAGAGGGGCTCTTTAGTGGAGGGATCTAGACTATAGGTTTGTCAGTCCCTGAAGAACCCTAGGAATGTGGGAAATGCTTAGCTGAAGCCTTTGTAAAGGGAAGATACTGCCTTCCTTTCTCTGATTGTTACCTTACTCCTCAAATAGTTGAATAAACCAGACTGTGCTTGGCCAAGCAGGGAATTACGCTCCCCTCTGTTATGTTCTCACCTCGGCATTGACAGAGAAATACAAAAATACTCTATCTGGAAGGTTGCATGATAACACTTTATTTCTTGGACTCCAGAATCTAACACACAAACCAAATACAGACACAAGGCAGGCTGCTTCTTAAAGCAGAGAGGCACATCTCAACCTTCCTTTTTCCAGGCTGGCTCTTTGCAGACTGCCCAAAGAGGACCTATATCATAGGCCTTCCCTCAGAGCAGAACCAGGATAACCCCTTTAAATTGTAACAGTTTCCAAGACCCTCCCCTTCCTATCCCTTTGCTTAGACTACTCTCTTTTGGGTCTGGTGCAAAATCATCCCCTTCTACTGGATTATTTGCCACCTTGAGCAAACAAGTGGGCAGGGAGCTGAGCCTTGATTCCACTGTGCCCCCTGAAATGTTTGAGTAAAACACAGATTTCCCCCTCCCTTGTTATCTGCAGACTCTGTACCATCCAGATAAATGGAAAGGTTTAGTCATGTCTGACCCCCTCCCCGCCAGCATATTTATTATATTCACAGACTGAATGCACTCATTTTGTCTATTCACTCCTCTATCTTACAAGGACAGTTAAATGTTGTGGTCATGGCCAATCCAGCCTGTCTGAATACATTCCATGAACTTCACTCAGCTGATCAGCTAACTATTTGCAGTTTCCTACCCTTTTTGCATATAAGTAAATTGGGGTGAGACTGGCTCTGTGTTACCCCTTGAACAATATAAAATAGATTCTGTTTCCAGAGAAACACTTCCTCCCAGGCTCTTTCAGCAATGTGCATCTGGCAGTATCCCCCGCACTGAAAAGTAGCTTTGAATTGAGTGCATTGCTGTAAAAATTGCTACAAGTCTCAGCAGACGTGATCTGGCTGTCTACAGCTTGCTGTTAATGTAAGTGCACCACACCTAGCACATGGTAAAGACAATATCAACATATATCATAGAATCATAGACTATCAGGGTTGGAAGGGACCTCAGGAGGTCATCTAGTCCAACCCCCTGCTCGAAGCAGGACCAATCCCCAACTAAATCATCCCAGCCAGGGCTTTGTCAAGCCTGACCTTAAAAACTTCTAAGGAAGGAGATTCTACCACCTCCCTAGGTAACGCATTCCAGTGTTTCACCACCCTCCCAGTGAAAAAGTTTTTCCTAATATCCAACCTAAACCTCCCCCACTGCAACTTGAGACCATTACTCCTTGTCCTGTCCTCTTCCACCACTGAGAATAGTCTAGAACCATCCTCTCTGGAACTACCTCTCAGGTAGTTGAAAGCAGCTATCAAATCCCCCCTCATTCTTCTCTTCTGCAGACTAAACAAGCCCAGTTCCCTCAGCCTCTCCTCATAAGTCATGTGTTCCAGACCCCTAATCATTTTTGTTGCCCTTCGCTGGACTCTCTCCAATTTATCCACATCCTTCTTGTAGTGTGGGGCCCAAAACTGGACACAGTACTCCAGATGAGGCCTCACCAATGTCGAATAGAGGGGGACGATCACGTCCCTCGATCTGCTCGCTATGCCCCTACTTATACATCCCCAAATGCCATTGGCCTTCTTGGCAACAAGGGCACACTGCTGACTCATATCCAGCTTCTCGTCCACTGTCACCCCTAGGTCCTTTTCCGCAGAACTGCTGCCTAGCCATTCGGTCCCTAGTCTGTAGCAGTGCATTGGATTCTTCCATCCTAAGTGCAGGACCCTGCACTTGTCCTTGTTGAACCTCATCAGATTTCTTTTGGCCCAATCCTCCAATTTGTCTACGTCCCTCTGTATCCTAATCCTGCCCTCCAACGTATCTACCACTCCTCCCAGTTTAGTATCATCCGCAAATTTGCTGAGAGTGCAATCCACACCATCCTTCAGATCATTTATGAAGATATTGAACAAAACTGGCCCCAGGACCAACCCCTGGGGCACTCCACTTGACACCGGCTGCCAACTAGACATGGAGCCATTGATCACTACCCATTGAGCCAGACAATCTAGCCAGCTTTCTACCCACCTTATAGTGCATTCATCCAGCCCATACTTCCTTAACTTGCTGACAGGAATACTGTGGGAGACCGTGTCAAAAGCTTTGCTAAAGTCAAGAAACAATACATCCACTGCTTTCCCTTCATCCACAGAACCAGTAATCTCATCATAGAAGGCGATTAGATTAGTCAGGCATGACCTTCCCTTGGTGAATCCATGCTGACTGTTCCTGATCACTTTCCTCTCATGTAAGTGCTTCAGGATTGACTCTTTGAGGACCTGCTCCATGATTTTTCCAGGGACTGAGGTGAGGCTGACTGGCCTGTAGTTCCCAGGATCCTCCTTCTTCCCTTTTTTAAAGATTGGCACTACATTAGCCTTTTTCCAGTCATCCGGGACTTCCCCCGTTCACCACTTGATATACAAGCTTAGCCTTTAAATAGAACATGGAGTTTGTTGCTCTGCATTTAATTTTGGCTCCAATTATCCACCCGTGACCCTTTTAGAGCCCTAATAAGCACGTCAGAAAGGTTCAGGGTAATACAGGGTAAAATTCTGATCATTTACAATGGAGATGATCTGGATAATTCATTAAAATCAAAGATTTAAGTTCAGATAGGATTCAAGTTCACCAGCACTGAATTTGAGCCACTTGCACCTATTTAACCACACCTGAATTTATTTAAGTCACATTTGTTTTTCACCAGTGTAAGTGACAGTTCATTGGTCTGTGGAAGTTGGAGGCTTGCCTAAACACAAATGCAGACACCTGTACTGGATTTGGAGTGTCTATATAAAGGCCTGATAAAAAGCTTGATAGGAGACTTTCCATTGGCTTCAGGGGGCTTTAGAGCAGGTGGAGAAAGCTTTCCTTGGGAAAGTTTCAGTATTTGCAGGTTCAATGTATGTTAACTTGGATGCCACACCCCTACCAATCTTTTGCAGTAAGATCTACTGTTAAGTTGCTATCCTTCTGCCTCAATCCATCCACTATGTGTATGGAATTTTCAAATGTGATCTATTATTTTTTTAATGTTTGTATTTACTTTGTAAGGATCAAAAAGGAAAATTGCTCCTTACTGCCTGTCAGAAAGTCAGATGTAAAGAGCAAACAGGAACAAGTAAATTGTAAGGACACTTTTTTTCAAAATTTAACATTTCAGAATCTAACCTGTCAACTTGTGTCCCACTGTTTATTTTCTATTGGGAGGGATGAGTTAATGAAAGTTTTAAGTATATGGTTATCCTCTTTATGGGTCTATTTCAAGTGGATGCAGATTTCACTGCCAAAAGTTCACAATGCATCATTAGCTTGTCAAAAGCTAGTCCAATCAGCATTTATTTTGACAAACTTTTTTTTTTTACTGATCCAATAGATGCGTAACCACTGAACTCTAGTGTCATTGCCAATACAGCGCTTTTAGCAGAAAAAGCAGAAGGCAACCTTTTACTGCAGTGTCTCTACTGGAAAGGCTTGGACAAAGTTGAGTCTTTGTGCTTGCCAATATTTAATTGCTGTGTTTTATCATTGTTTCTTTCATGAAGTAGTAATCTGCAGGATAAAGTGCCTTAGTCAGATATGCTTGAAGGCAATGCAAACCCATCTCTTAACACATTCACACCTCACCACAGAAATGTTTGATTATATCCCCTTTTGCATGATAGTTCTGAATACTCTAACAGTAAAATATAAATTATGACCAAATGAAGATAGAAGGAGCCTTAAATTTCAACTTTATTCCCTGAGGATACACAAGCACCTCCAAATATGCCCTATGCTTTGGGGTTAATCCAGATAATCTTTAGCCTTAATCTACCCCTACAAATGACAGCACAACGAGCAATTCCTAGATTCTACATTCATCTCCGCCATAGTGTCAGTTCAGTGTAGCTGTGTCAGCCCCAAGATATTAGAGAGACAAGGTGGGTGAGAAACAAATGTGGCTTAAATAAATCTTTTGTTGGACCAACTTCTGCTGGTGTGAGACACACTTTCGAGCTTAAACAGAGCTCTTCTTCAGGTCTGGGAAAGGTACTCTGAGCCTCACAGCAAAATGCAAGGTGGAACAGTTTGTTTAGCATTTGTAGTTATCGCACATTGTAAGGGAACCATTCAAGGTAGAGTGGCCCGTTAACAACTCTATAATTCTATAACAACTATGCAGTCATAGGACAAAAAGAGGGTATTAGTGGGTTACAGATTATTGTAATAAACTATAAATCCAGTGATCACCCTCCAGTTTCCCTAAGCCAGACACACTAGCATCTCACCTATGTTTATGTAAATAGAGGACATGAAGCTTTATCCTTTCCCTGCTATGAGGAGATCCCAACGTATCACACACTCACCTTTCCATTATACAGTCCAGAAATTACCATACTACACCAAACAGTTTGCCATTTTAGAGGCCAGTAATTCACTCTATCTGTAAGGACTTAAAACTGCAATACCGTTTCCATATTAATCCCCCTGTTGAGGATCATAGACCTCCCCCCATCACCTTTACCCAATCCACTATAAGTCATCTAAGCAGCTAAGTGATGCGTAGCCTATTTAAAACTAGCCCAGTTAAGACTTTTACTAAGGAAGATTTCCACTTTCTGTAGAATGGATTATTTTTGTCTTTAATTCCGTGATTCACAGTCTCTAGAGCTCTAGTATCTAGAAATGTTAATTTAAAGTCTTTCCATCCATTGGGAAGGCCTAAAAGTTTTGTGTTGCCTGTTACTTTATCCAGTCACTCCACTCTGTTCATCCATCAGTGATTTTGGATCTAGGCTCAAGTTTATCTCCAAAAGATGACAATGTATCTAGTTCTGTTATTTGGCATCAATAAAAGTTTTAGAGACCTCCTGGTCTAGTCAGGAAGATAAGGACAAAGATGGCTGCTACAGTATGCTTTGCATCTCTCTGATTTTAGATGTAATACTCTCAGATCTGAGATTTGTTTTGAGAATTACCTCCTGTTTCTGGTATCCAGAAACAACTCATGATAATTGCTGAGATTCCAAACAGGTTATGCCAATTAATATTTTCAGGATTTATTAAATTGTTATTACTCAATATTATAATTACAGTGGATCCCTAAATGTCCATTGAACTAGATCTTGTGCCATGCCTTTCCTGGGTTAGTATGTCCCCTGAAGAAACAGAAAGGCAAAACCTTGATTGATCAGATTGCACCTGGTGCATTTCTGAGGGGTTGTAATGTCATCTACCTGAGAAGACTGAAATTTCCATAAATACCAGCCAAATAGCTAGCTGCACCCCTGATCCCATGACACACTTATCCAGAAAATCCCCTTCAGGATGTTTCCATTAAGCAGAAATCTACCATCATCTGTTACCAAAAAAGGAATTCTAGAGATGCAGAAGAGAGTTAAACAGTAGGAGCTCTTCACTGGCTCTGGATCCAGGTTGGGGGCCGGGAGGGGGGAATCATACATAAGTTTTAAGCATGGAACAAGAATGCTTATTATGTCACTACTTTGAATACTAGCACAAGGGGACGGAAGCTCAGAATTGCTACAGGAAGATTTGTTCAGACTTGCCATAGTTAATCAATTGGCTCAAGAAAAGAGGGAAGCATGATTCGGAAAGTATAGTTTTAACTTTTAATTACATACCAGTGTTGTCCACAAGGCTTCCCTTTTGTTTATGAAGTAGCTTCAGTTTGTTCATGCCTAGCCATTTCTTCCCTTCTCTTTAGAATTTACACTTCCTTTGCAGTATCCTACGACGATGCTGACAGGATTGTGATAGAGGAGTTGCTTCGACAGGGAGACATCCTTCAGAAACAGCAGCTCTGAGGGCCTTCACCATAGATTTCAACACCCAGGTTGTGTATTTAACCACTAGACAATTGGGGAATTATGGAGCTATGCCACCCTTCAAAGCACAACCAATGTGTCTAGCAGATAGGGGCTGTGCAAGTGGCACAAGCATTCTGGAGCGATTCTACGTGTTCCCCCTGGTGTGGCTGGCTGGCACAAGCAGCTTCTTCTGGTGTACTCAGGCCCCTCAAGTCATCTCTACATCCCCCTAAGCTCAGGGTCAACAATTCTAGGCCCTTGTGGGAGTGACAGACAATTTGGTGGCCACAAGATGCTACATGTATGTTAGAGCAATGCATCCTCTAAGAGTTAGAAAATCTAAACAAAATATCAGAACAACCAAAGGCCAGCAAGCCTCAACTTCAGTCCACCCTAGTAAGATCAGTAGGCTTGACAGAATTCAATTTTTAAAAATAAATTTCAATGTCCATGTTTATGATTAGGCTTTTTTTAAAATCTATTTCAGTTATCACAGTTGTGGGAAATTATGGGCAGGGAGCAGATAACTTAATGACAGTAGACTTGAGAACTAGATATGGAGCCATTAATCACTATCCATTGAGCCCGATGATCTAGCCAGCTTTCTATCAACCTTATAGTCCATTCATCCAGCCCATACTTCTTTAACTTGCTGGCAAGAATACTGTGGGAAAGATGAAAGACAGTAGATGATGAAAGACATGAAAGTAGAAGATGAAAGACAGTAAGCTTTGGTAAGATCCCTTCCAACCCTACATTGCTATGATTCCTTAAATTAAGAAGTTAATATGTCCTGCCATGTGTAGACATTAAGCAGCAGGCAATTACAATACAGTAGCTGAAAAGCCACCGGATGTTCAAGGCCATAGCAGCATAGACATTGCAGCTCATGCCGAGCTCAGGTTCTCAAAACTAGGGATTCAGATGGGCTTGAGAGATCAAGCAGCAATGTCCATACAGCTATTTTTAGCACACTAGCTAGAGCTTTGCTTGTATGAGTCAATTTATCTGGACTGGGTGGCTCACTGCCAGCTGCAGAATAACTATACTGTTTCCAGGACATAAGAGAATCTTGTATGGTGGTTTGCTCTTTGAAATGAAGTTTAAGTCTGGAGTCCTATAATTTGTCCTGATCACCATGTAGCAATTCTACAGCTCCTTCAGCAATCTTAACACCTCCTTCTGAGGGTACTCCATACCTGAAGCTGAGGAACTCCACCATGCTTTGGAGGCTTACAGATGTGATGAACTTAAGGAAATACTGAAGCTGCAGAGTACTTTAACTGAACAGATTTGAAACAGCAATTAAAGTCATGTGGCTTGGGTTCATGGTTCAGCTAGGGTTCATAGTTAGCAAGGAAAGCTGTGTTGTCACTTCCCCTTTGCCAGCACATCATCTCAGTACAATCCTCCTGTTCCCTGAAAGTTTAAAAAGCAACAGAAAGCCAAGTCTCATGCAACAGTGCTATTTTAATGCAGAGAAAGTATTCTTTTTCAAGACACTTTTGCTGCTCATTTTCTCCTGTAATTCCTGTGTAATTCCCCCTATTCATGCTAACCAGGCCCCTCTTCCTCTCACTTGTTCCCCTTTCTCTTTGTTCCCTTTTCCCCTACATATGTTATCTAGTTCCCAGGTCTGCCTCTCCATCCTCACATACCATCTAGAAACAAATTACCTGCATTGCTTCTGTAGATGTTCCATTTTAGGCTCTCATTTCCCCCCTCCTCCTCCTCATGTATCACCAGCCCTTGGAGACAGCTTGACTTTTAGGTGTCTCGGGTACTCTGCAATAAAGAGCAGTGGAATATTAGAATATAAGATCTCATCCCTTAGCCTCCTCCAGTGGAAAGAAACTAGTCAGGCAGATCTGAGTTGAGGAGCAGAGGGACCAATACAAGAGTTCTGCAACTTTATCTCTTCCCACCCCCACTCATGTTGTCAGTGCATCATACATGGGGCTTTGTTCTGCTGGTCAGGGGTGACCAGACTAGGACATACGAGGCAAAGCCATAGTGCTATTCAATTTACAACATGGGAATACCCTGAGTAACAGAAAACTGGATCTGAATTACCTCATGCAGCAACTCCTATCTACTAAACCAGGTAGGCAAAAGAGGAGGGGTGGGAGCAACAGCATCACATAGTCTCCTGGCCTTATGGGCAAGCACTGGATTTATATGGGTTTTCCTGACCTTTGCTGATGTAAGCAGAGTCAGAACGGGCTGTACCCTGACATCTGGTGGTGAGCTGTGGAAAAGGACTTCAGGGGCTGATCTTGTTCGCATGGGCACACCCACCCTACCTAGCATGATGGGACTGCTGGCCCAAATGGTCACTTTGACTGCTGTGGGATCCCCAGTCTCCTTGTTATTGGGGCAGGAGTAATAAAGTGTTGTTATCCTGGTTATGTGAATCAAGGACAGTAGAACTGTACTTGGCATTTTATGACAGAGGGACTTGCCCTCAACTAAGTAGCACTTGGTAGGCAAGGGACATAAGTTCCAAAACCTAGTGAATTAAGAGAGGGTGGGGACAGGTATTTGTATTTGATAGTATGGGCCCTTTCTGAGGGATCTAAACACTACTTTGAACCCTCCTTTCTACACTGTGTAATAAGAGCTAATTTTACTCCATGAGGAATCTTGTTATGTGCTACAGAGCTGAAATCATGATACCTACATCAAAGCATTAGACCTACTTTGGGCTAATTGTGTATCAGCACTGAGGCTACCCTACTACCAGCTGAAGTTACTAAGAGCTAAAATCATTTAGAGCTGTGTTAAGTAGTATTAGTGGGGGTGGGGAGGCTAGCAGGACAGCTGGCAGGGAGGAGCAGCTGCAGAAGACTGCAGCAGAACCCCATGGAGAGGTGTAGCAATTGGCTGTCAACATGAGCAGCGGAGTACATAAGGTGCCCCCATACCTTCCCCCCTTCCACCCATGCTGGGAGGTAAACTCTGCAGAGGAACTTCTGAACTCTGGGGGGGGCTGCACTGACTAAGGGCAGAAACCATGGGAGGGGTGACTTTGGGTTGCTGGACTCAAGAACCAAAGGGAAGGGACACGCCCCAATCTGCTTGCGGGGTGGGTCTTCTGGTTCATGGTTTGTGTTTATGAACCCTTGTTGTGGTGTTTTCCCAATTTAATGTTGTGTTGTTTACATCATGTTATTAAAGTTTTTTGCTACACTGAGACGCTGTGCTTGCGAGAGAGGAAGTGTTGCCTCTTTGAGGCACCCAGGGGGGGGTGTGTAATTTTCCCAGGTCACTGGGTGGGGGCTTGAGCTGGTTTTGCATTGTATTGTTGAAAGGGAACTCCTATGTACTGAACCCAGCCCTTGCTGCTGTCAACTTGGCCTGGCAGAAGGGTTACACTAGTGTCCCAAAAGCCAGGCAGATTTGGGATCATCTGCAGTTTGACAGGGTCAGACACTCAGTATGTCCTGTAGGAAAGAGATATTGCCCTGTCTGGAGCGAGCGAGTAAGCAAGCTCTATGACTGCAGAATTTCTGCACACCATCCTCCATGCCTAGGCCCAGCCAGCTCAGTTTCAGTCAGCTCAGTGCCAATTTAGGTCTTGTCATTGCCACTGTCTCCAGTGGAGTGAAGCAAGCACAAAGTGCATCTTTTCCTGTTCCAGGATTTCTCAGGGGGAATAATCACAATAGAATCATACTACTAGAACATTCATTCCATAATTCATGTGTCAGGTACCAGTTATGAAAGATGAGCATCTGTTCAGCCCATGGAACACTAAAAATTGGCTCCTTGTTCTGTAAAAAGAGAGTAATCAATATATTCTATAGTGTAGCCTTCTCATGGAGTTTCAGTATTTAACTTGAGAAGATGCCTATGGTATTTGATGGACATTTACTGTTGTCTATGATTGCCTTGCTTGGACTGGCACCCATGTGTCCCTTTTTGACAGTAGCCTCCTCCCCTGCTTGCAGCCAAGTGGAGAGGAGAGGAGCAGTGGGCTTTTTTCCCTTTTCCCCCACCTTCCTCACCTTCTTTCCTAGGGCTTGTTCCCCTCTCCCTCTCCTGAATGGCGGGTGTACTCAAGGGTGGGGCTCCCTTGGTTGCTCTTGTTGCCCTTCCCCAATCTTTTCCTGCGGTGATCATCTCGACCGCCACTGCCAGGTTACTTGCCATCACCCCCACTGGGGCGCTAACGCCAGCGGGCATGTGTGGGGACTCCATTCTTGCCATGACCTCTGCCTCCTCCACCTCTGGCGGAGCCCCCTCAGCCAGCAGGAAGGGCCAGGGGAGGAAGAAGAAGAAACAGCCTGTGGTGGGGCTCCTCCCACTCCTGCCATGACCCTGTTTTCAACCACAGCTCCCTCTCTTCCCTCCCCCGCTGTTCCTTCCACTGACTCTGGCTCGTTCCTCAGTCCCCAGAGCGTACGCCCAGGTGGCTGCGACCCCTCTGCTCACCGCCTTGACATCTGGCCAAGTCGCCTCCTGTAGTACCATCCCTGGAGGCCAGAGCCCCTTCCCCACCCTAACCAGGAAGCATGGCGTTCACTGCCTCCTGGTCCCTGGTGGCCACAAAGGGGGTAGATCTCCTTACAGAACCCCTGCTACACAATCTCCACCTCGGTGTGCAAGTGGTGGAGTCCTCCCCGGTGCACCAGAGGTTGGTGCTGGCAGGAGTTACCAGAATCAGAGATGTCCTGGACTATGACCGGGGAGACCAGGTGGTGCTCAGTCAGCACATGGGGCTCTCCACCCTTCGTACTCCCCGGCATGTATTTCAGGAGGTGAGGGCAACTCGTCTCTCAGGTTTACCTTGAGCAGGTACTGCGGTTTGGTGCCCCTCACCCTGGGCCTCTGCCCCAAGAGCTTCCGCAGCCGTTCCCCCCGCACACAATCCTGAGCCAGCTGCAAACTGCACTAAGGGCACATCTGTACACGCTCATGCTCCATACTCTCCATACTTCATCACAGTATTCAAACTCAATCCTGTTTTAAAATGTAGGCCCGGATGTCTTTCAGGTAATTCCAATATTATTTGTATCCAGATTGTTGGGTCTGCCCCCTCTTCCACCCTACTCAATCTCCATTTTATCCCTGATATTGATCCTGGACCATGCAGAGGCCTCCTTGACTTCTGGAGAAGATGACTGTGCTGTAACTGTCCCTGTGAGGGAAATTTATCTCTAGTATCCCCCTTGTGCTTGGATCTAGCAGCTAGGATTTAAGCTATGCTATCTATTAGCCATGCTCTAAATCATAGAATCATAGAATATCAGGGTTGGAAGGGACCCCAGAAGGTCATCTAGTCCAACCCGCTGCTCGAAGCAGGACCAATTCCCAGTTAAATCATCCCAGCCAGGGCTTTGTCAAGCCTGACCTTAAAAACCTCTAAGGAAGGAGATTCTACCACCTCCCTAGGTAACGCATTCCAGTGTTTCACCACCCTCTTAGTGAAAAAGTTTTTCCTAATATCCAATCTAACCCTCCCCCACTGCAACTTGAGACCATTACTCCTCGTTCTGTCATCTGCTACCATTGAGAACAGTCTAGAGCCATCCTCTTTGGAACCCCCTTTCAGGTAGTTGAAAGCAGCTATCAAATCCCCCCTCATTCTTCTCTTCTGCAGGCTAAACAATCCCAGCTCCCTCAGCCTCTCCTCATAAGTCATGTGTTCCAGACCCCTAATCATTTTTGTTGCCCTTCGCTGGACTCTCTCTAATTTGTCCACATCCTTCTTGTAGTGTGGGGCCCAAAACTGGACACAGTACTCCAGATGAGGCCTCACCAATGTCGAATAGAGGGGAACGATCACGTCCCTCGATCTGCTCGCTATGCCCCTACTTATACATCCCAAAATGCCATTGGCCTTCTTGGCAACAAGGGCACACTGCTGACTCATATCCAGCTTCTCGTCCACTGTCACCCCTAGGTCCTTTTCCGCAGAACTGCTGCCTAGCCATTCGGTCCCGAGTCTGTAGCTGTGCATTGGGTTCTTCCGTCCTAAGTGCAGGACCCTGCACTTATCCTTATTGAACCTCATCAGATTTCTTTTGACCCAATCCTCCAATTTGTCTAGGTCCTTCTGTATCCTATCCCTCCCCTCCAGCGTATCTACCACTCCTCCCCGTTTAGTATCATCCGCAAATTTGCTGAGAGTGCAATCCACACCATCCTCCAGATCATTTATGAAGATATTGAACAAAACCAGCCCCAGGACCGACCCTTGGGGCACTCCACTTGATACCAGCTGCCAACTAGACATGGAGCCATTGATCACTACCCGTTGAGCCCGACAATCTAGCCAGCTTTCTACCCACCTTATAGTGCATTCATCCAGCCCATACTTCCTTAACTTGCTGACAAGAATACTGTGGGAGACCGTGTCAAAAGCTTTGCTAAAGTCAAGAAACAATACATCCACTGCTTTCCCTTCATCCACAGAACCAGTAATCTCATCATAAAAGGCGATTAGATTAGTCAGGCATGACCTTCCCTTGGTGAATCCATGCTGGCTGTTCCTGATCACTTTCCTCTCATGCAAGTGCTTCAGGATTGATTCTTTGAGGACCTGCTCCATGATTTTTCCAGGGACTGAGGTGAGGCTGACTGGCCTGTAGTTCCCAGGATCCTCCTTCTTCCCTTTTTTAAAGATTGGCACTACATTAGCCTTTTTCCAGTCATCCGGGACTTCCCCGGTTCGCCACGAGTTTTCAAAGATAATGGCCAATGGCTCTGCAATCACAGCCGCCAATTCCTTCAGCACTCTCGGATGCAACTCGTCCAGCCCCATGGACTTGTGCACGTCCAGCTTTTCTAAATAGTCCCTAACCACCTCTATCTCCACAGAGGGCTGGCCATCTCTTCCCCATGTTGTGATGCCCAGCGCAGCAGTCTGGGAGCTGACCTTGTTAGTGAAAACAGAGGCAAAAAAAGCATTGAGTACATTAGCTTTTTCCACATCCTCTGTCACTAGGTTGCCTCCCTCATTCAGTAAGGGGCCCACACTTTCCTTGGCTTTCTTCTTGTTGCCAACATACCTGAAGAAACCCTTCTTGTTACTCTTAACATCTCTGGCTAGCTGCAGCTCCAGGTGCGATTTGGCCCTCCTGATATCATTCCTACATGCCCGAGCAATATTTTTATACTCTTCCTTGGTCATATGTCCAACCTTCCACTTCTTGTAAGCTTCTTTTTTATGTTTAAGATCCGCTAGGATTTCACCATTAAGCCAAGCTGGTCGCCTGCCATATTTACTATTCTTTCGACTCATCGGGATGGTTTGTCCCTGTAACCTCAACAGGGATTCCTGGCCATCTGTTCCCTGAGGGAGTCGAAGTCTGCTTTCCTGAAGTCCAGGGTCCGTATCCTGCTGCTTACCTTTCTTCCCTGCATCAGGATCCTGAACTCAACCAACTCATGGTCACTGCCTCCCAGATTCCCATCCACTTTTGCTTCCCCCACTAATTCTACCCGGTTTGTGAGCAGCAGGTCAAGAAAAGCGCCCCCCCCAGTTGGCTCCTCTAGCACTTGCACCAGGAAATTGTCCCCTACGCTTTCCAAAAACTTCCTGGATTGTCTATGCACCGCTGTATTGCTCTCCCAGCAGATATCAGGAAAATTAAAGTCACCCATGAGAATCAGGGCATGCGATCTAGTAGCTTCCATGAGCTGCCGGAAGAAAGCCTCATCTACCTCATCCCCCTGGTCCGGTGGTCTATAGCAGACTCCCACCACTACATCACTCTTGTTGCACACACTTCCAAACTTAATCCAGAGACACTCAGGTTTTTCTGCAGTTTCGTACCGGAGCTCTGAGCAGTCATACTGCTCCCTTACATACAGTGCTACTCCCCCACCTTTTCTGCCCTGCCTGTCCTTCCTGAACAGTTTATAACCATCCATGACAGTACTCCAGTCATGTGAGTTATCCCACCAAGTCTCTGTTATTCCGATCACGTCATAGTTCCTTGACATCACCAGGACCTCCAGTTCTCCCTGCTTGTTTCCAAGGCTTTGTGCATTCGTATATAAGCACTTGAGATAACCTGTTGATCGCCCCTCATTCCCAGTATGAGGCAGGAGCCCTCCCCTCACAGACATTCCTGCCTGTGCTTCCTCCCGGTATCCCACTTTCCCACTTACCTCAGGGCTTTTTTTTCCCCCGGTGAACCTAGTTTAAAGGTGAACTTAGTTTAAAAATGCTTATTTAGGGCTAATAACCCACCCTAGCTGCAGTAATTTATCTGCTTTCCTCAGGAAACACAATCTGTGTAAACTATTATTGCCCGATAAGTTGTTTTCCAATCCTGCTGCGCAAATGGGAGGGAAGTTAGAGTGGAAAAAGGCGCAGACCAATCACTACAAAAATAACTTGGTGTCTCACTTCAACAGTCTTTCCTATACATCCCTTTTAAACATATTGTTTTATTTTTCAGCCTGATCCGTGTGTGGAGCTGTTTGTTATGGGTAGCACTAGAGACCAGCTATCAAGTCTTAGGGCCCCATTGTGCACAGTATGGCTTGGAACTGAACAGAACTGCTGCTGGATGAAGCTTGTTTAAAGCTTGAAAGTCACTGATGCTGCATATTTGTCTCTTAATTTTATGTTACATAGCCAGAAATGATTCTTGAACCACAATTAATCGCTGCAGAAGGAATACCCAGGTTTTAACAGCTGGGGCCATTCCCAGCACTGCACTGTTAAGCTGCCTTACTGAATAGAACTAGGTCATATACAAACCTGAGCAAACCAAATACAAATGTGAAGGTGGACCCATGCCCAGGGGCCTGGGTTGGTTCTAGACAAGGGAAATAAGCAACTGGAGTTGATTACACATTTATGAAAGAGAAAGCTACAAAAAAAGACATGTAAGATGACTTCTACTAGGGAAAGGATTCCTGAGCAATGCAGGCTGGGATATTCCCTAGATTCATCCATGGACAGAAAAATGTGCTAGAGGAGGCATATAGTTGGAACTGTGTTTTCACTGTGGACTTAGACTTCCTTTTCTCTAGAGCAATACATTCTCTCATGAAGTGAGTTTTTCAGATGGCTAGTCTGCTTAGTCTAAGGAGCCAACAGCAGATGTTGAGAAAGGGCAAATAGTAACTTCATTTTAGTTTGTCTTCAAGGTCTGTGTTAAAGGTAGCAGCTGATGGCAGTTACAGTAGGGATGTTCACATTCTTATGTTAGACTATGGTCAATTATTCTGGATATTATATATTAAGTTCAGATTCTCTGCACTGACTCTTGGCATCTAAGAAGTCTTCTACAAGAGTTTCATACCCGGGATGAAAGGGCTGCAGCCAGTGTGCTAGATAAAGTTACAGCTGGTATTTCAGTAATTGTTTCAATACAAATTGAAAGAAAATGAGTTTGTTTTTAAAGTGATGAGATCTCAAACACATTAAAACCGGGCAACAGGCTCCACATAGAATCACAGGGTTAGAAGGAACCGCAAGGGTCATCTAGTCTAACCCCCTGTGAAGATGCAGGATTTGTTTTGTCTAAACCATCCATGATAGAAAGCTATCCAGCCCCTTCTTGAAAATCAGCAGTGAAGGAGCTTCCACAACCTCGTGCTAGGCAGTCTGTTACATTGTCCTACTGTTCTGACAGTTATGAAGTTTTCCCAGATATTTAATCCAAATCTGCTCTGCTGTAGTTTGAACCCATCGCCTCTTGTCCAGCCCTCTGGCAAGAGATAACAATTTTTCTCCATCTTTTTTATGGTAGACTTTCAAGTATTTGAAGACTGCTATTATGTCCCCTCTTAATTTCCTCTTTCCCAAACTAAACAGACACAGTTCCTTCAGCCTTTGCTCATATGGCTTGTGTTCCATCCCTTTGATCATCTGCTGCTTGCCTCTGGATCCTTTCCAGTTTCTCTACATTCTTTCTATACAGCTGAGACCTAACCAGCGCTAAGCAGAGCAGTACTATCACCTCCCATGACTTGCATGCTATGCCTCTGTTGACGCAACCCAAAATTGCATTTGCTTTTTTCACAACAGCATTGCATTGTTGACTCCTTTTGAGGTTGTGATCCATCACAACTCCCAGATCCTTCTCAGCAGTGCTGCTGCCAGGCCAGTTATCCCCCATTCTGTATGTGTGCATTTGGTTTTTCTTCTCTAAGTGTAGCACCTTACATTTGTCTTTGTTGAATTTCATTTTGTTGTCTATAGCCCAGCTCTCCAAATATGTACTGGGATAGGTGCTTAGCCTGCTTGCAGCTTTGGAACAGAACCAGAGTTGTCGGTCTCTAGCAGCACGGGAATACCCCACACCTAGAGTTCCCCTTAGTTGAGACAACTGCCACAGTCAGGATAATTCTATTCTACTTACCTAAATTAGAGGTTGTACTAATGGTAGTCAGGACTCTGTGCTCAGATCATGGAATTTCCTGAGGAATCTGACTTTTCACCTGACGTGCAGTTCCCTGTTTGGCCATGGGGTCTGCCATTTTGCTGCAGCCAGGTGTCTGATGTTTTGTTTTCTGCTTCACTAGGGGCTGGCTGCAGCTTCCTCTGTGGTGCTTTCACCACAACAGGGTGTGCCTGACATAAGTGGTACAAGGTGTGCCTGACATACCATACAAGTGGTAGAGTCTGAAGGCAGGACAGACCACTTGGTTTCTCAGGACCACTCTTACCTACGTTTGAAACCTGTGGGGAGAAAGTGGCAGCCAGGGACCAAGAAGATCAACTACAAGTGCTTGGCAGAGCTCCAGGTCACCTGGGCTGTAAGTGTGCAGGGCTGGATTAATGCTATCTGGGGCCCTTAACACTATAGAAGACCCCTTGTGGCTCTATCCCTGCACAATAGCCACACCCTCCACCTGAGGGGCAGTGACCTCCTCCAAAAAAGGCAGGACCAGTAGCATAGGGCCCCCTTTTTAGTTCAAGGGGCTTCCTCCCATTGGGAGGAGTAGATGCAACAGCAAGGTCCCCCTATACATGTCCCCAAAGAGGCATGGCAGCAGGCTGGGTCTCCGCACCACTGCATACATCTTCAGCTTCTAGGTGAAGTGGGCAAAGCCTGCTGCACTATTCTCTTCCTTCAGAGTCCTCCATAAGGGTTGTATTGTGATGGCTCCTGGAGCAGTAGGTAAGTCGTGCAGTTCATCCCTGTCTGAACTATTCTATCTGCAGACTCCAGTGGACATCACTGCATTGAACACTGAGGACTGGAAACCTTTAGCTCCCTTCCAGCCCTACATTTATATTTTAGAGAGGTCATCTAGTCTATTCCCAGCACTGCAACAGCACCAAGTAAACCTAGATCATCTCTGGCAAGCATGTGTGCAGCCTGTTCTTTAAAACTTCCAGGGATGGAATGGGATTCTAAAAGCTCCCTTGCTAACCTATTCCAGTACTCAACTGTTCTTGTTAGAAAGATTTCCTCCCCCCCCAATAGCTAATTAAGTCTCCCTTGCTACAGATTAAGCGGATTATTTCTTTCCCGTCTTCAGTGGACATGGAGAACAATTGATCACCATACCCTTGTAACAGCCCTTAAAGATATTTGAAGACTTATCAGGTCTTCTTTTCTCAAAACTAAAGATCCCAGTTTTTTTAACCTTTCTAGATAGTTCAGGTTTTCTAGGCCTTTTATTATGTTTGTTGTTGTCCTCTGGACTCTCTCCAATTTGTCCACATCTTTTCTGAAGTGTGGCACCTAGAATTGGACACAGTACTCCAGCTAATGCCTCAGGGACAAGTACAGTCAGACAATTACCTCCCATGTCTTACATATCACACTCCTGTTAATACACTCCAGCCTTTCTTGCAACTGCATCACATTGTTGACTCATATTCAGTTTGTGAACCACTATAACCTCCATGGCAGACCAGATGCAGGAGTGGTTTGGATGGGTACTTTAATGAGATTTCCCTGTCCCCAGCCTTCGAAAAGTGGCTTGGCTTAATGCACATGCTGGAGATGACCCAATCCTCCAGGCCCGTCACCAAAAAATGAACGATGGGCACCCCTTCACTTTTAGCACTGAGCAAGAGCCGGGCTTTCAAACGCTATAATCAATAAAATCACATTGTACCTGATCAAGTGTGTCTGTCCTTATTGCATGCTACTAAGGAAATAAACCTGACCCAGAAGTCTCAGTGGGGCAAGGACTGGGATTTGACACTCAAGTTTCTAACCTATTAATTTAGTTTCCGAATTTTAGCAAAAGGAAGAGTTAACAATACTTCAGTGTGGACCTTAAATTACAAACAAGATAGTTTAAAGCATTTGAGTTTTTTCAAGCTTTCTTCATGCTCACAGAGCAGTTACAAACATTTCCTGGTCTGCAGAGTGACCAGTGGGAACAGCACAAGTTGGATGGATGTGCAGAGAACCAACAGGAGTTCAATAGCTCTTGGCATCTTTTCAGGAAACTATCCCTAGTGTTCCTCCCCAGCCTCTCACACCCTAAGGTGTGAACTTAGAGGTAAAGAGCTGATGCCAGCAGCATGAACTTTCAGCAACTTCTGAGGCTATTCTGTGGACTTGCCAGAGGAAGATGTCATGTAGAGCAATTGCCTTCAGTTCCAGATGTACTCTGCTACTTGTCCAAGAAGAACCTTCAACTACATGTCCTATTCTGCTTGCGAATGTAGCTGTGAGGACTCAGGACCTCCTAAAGTCAGGTCAAACACATTGGCCCTGACTTGTACTTGGCACAGGAGCCAAGGGAGACAGGAAAGCTTGCTTTAAGTGAAAAGAAAAGGAGGACTTGTGGCACCTTAAGTGCTTTAAGTGACTTTTTCACTTCCTGTATTCTTGTCCAGGCTCCCAGCATAGATAAGGCCTAATGCTACTGTCCTTGGTAGAGATGCAATTTATACTTGCACAAGCATTCTTTTACTAGCACACCTTACAGAATCTTAGAAATATATGTACCTATGTTGGAAGGAACCTCAAGAGATCCTCTAGTCCATCAACTCATGCAGCGATAGGACCAAGTATACCTAGACCTTCCCTGCAGGTATTTGTCTAACCTGTTCTTAAAACCCTTCAACAACAGGGATTCCAAAGTATCCCTTGGTAACCTATTCCAGTAGGTAACTCCCCCTATAGTTAGTGAAGGGTTTCCTAATATCAAAACTAAATCTCCCTTGCTGGAGACAGAGCCCATTACTTCTGGTCCTACCTTCAGTGGGCATGGAGAACAATTGATCACTGTCCTCTTTGCAACAGCTCCTGACATGTTTGAAGGCTATCATCCAGTCACCCCTCAATCTTCTTTTCTCAAGACTAAACTTGCCCAGTTTTTTTCTTAAGCTTTCCTCATAGGTCAGGATTTCTCAACCTTATAATTTTTGTTGCTCTCCTCTGGACTTTCTCCAACTTGTCCACATCCTTCCTAACATCTAGCACCCAAAACTGGATACAATACTCCAGCTGAGGTTTCACCAGAGCCAAATAAAGCAGGACAATTACCTCCTGTTACATATAACAATCCTGTTGATACACCCCAGAATATTAGCCTTTTTTGCCATTGCATCACATTGTTGACTCAAATTCAATTTATGATCCACTATCACTGCCTAGCCAGTTCCTCCCCATTTATAGCAGTTCCCTAAACAAAATAAGCCATGCCGGCAAAAGAACTAGCCACTAACACTGCACCAACACAGTAGGGCAGAGGTGGCCAACCTGAGCCTGAGAAGCAGCCAGAATTTACCAATGTACGTTGCCAAAGAGCCACAGTAATATGTCAGCAGCCTCCCATCAGCTCCCCGCTCCCAGCGTCTCTCACCCACCAGCGCCTCCCCCTCCCCCTCTCTCCCCACACCTCCTGATCAGCTGTTTCATGGCATGCAGGAGGCTCCTGGAGATGAGGGGGGAGGAGCGAGGGCCCTGCAGGCTCAGGGGAGGGGGCAGGGCCTGTGGCAGAGCCAGGGGTTGAGCAGTGAGCACCCCCTGGCACATTGGAAAGTTGGCACCTGTAGCTCCAGCCCCGGAGTTGGTGCGTATACAAGGAGCCGCATATAACTTCTGAAAAGCCACATGTGGCTCCGGAGCCACAGGTTGGCCACCCCTGCAGTAGGGCTTATTGCCAGTGTAAAAATTGTTAAACCAGCATTATGCCAGCAAAAGTTTTTAGTGTAATCTTAGCTCTTTCAGTCAGAACAGTCTCAGGGTGACTGTAGCTTGTACGCAGGTTAGCCAAGAGTGGTTTGGGGGACTAGACAATCACCCCCAAGCATGCTGCTGAAACACCGCCTGTGGTGGAGGAACATAAAGGAGTCTTAGGGCAGTGGAGAATCAGGTCTATACCTTTTTGTATAATGGGTTAAAAATGATATTTTGTCAAAACAGCCACTCTTATTCAGAATAATGTCCTTTAATTGCGGTCTCAAAACATAAGCAGAAAATCCACAATGGAGAATATGCAATACTTCATTTTATATAATTAACAGTGCGATGCTGCCTATTAGCCTACCTGTAAATTGAACTATAAAATGGTACATTTATAATAATTATGCAGTAAGCTGACACATTAACCAATAATAAATCCCCTGTAACATAACCTTTGTAAAGAAATGTAAGTAAAAATACAAGATTGCAAAGCTATATTAGAAGAATCCATAAGTCAAAGTTAAATCTGTCGTGCATCTCTTTGTTCTTGGTAAGAATTAAGGGCCCAGCCTAATTCTCTACCACCTTGAACCTTGTGTATCACTTATGCCTGTGCAGCTGGTAGCATATTAAGACCACCTTGCATGCACTTTCACCATGGGTAGATGACTACACAAAATGTGAGACAATTAAAAAAAATCAGGCCTAGTATGTTTATATTTTGTTATGTGGGCAATTCAAGATTGGGCTCCTTGACTATTGATGTCCCTATTGCTCCGTGGTTAGGGTTGTGAAAGAAATTGTCACCTGGAAAAGGTACTTAATACTTTTATTCAAAAATTGGTTTATGAGAGACAGCAATGGATAAAAGGTAGACACACGGAAGCCTAGGTGTTATTAGTTTTCATTTGGTAGCTATCCAAAATAGAATAGTTAAATAAATAATCTTGTAGTATTTAAAGCTTATGTGTGCATTAGCACCAACAAGGATGTTCAGGAGTTATATCCTGACCAGCAAAGGCCTATGAAAAATTGCTACTCACTACCCAAGAATGAGGAAAGCTGTTTCTATGGTGTTTTCCTTTCATCAGAAGATGTTAGCCTAGGGCCAGGGAATGAGAGAAGGTAAGAAGAACCAATCTGACAAGACTGGTTCTCATCAGGAATTACTACCCCAGACACAGAACAGGGATAGCTGAGAAGGAGCAATTTCTGACAGGAATTACTACCCCTGGGAGAATGAGAAACAAGCGTTTTGCAATGAGAAGCTAGGCATGATAGAAAGTTAATGTCAGATTTTGCCGGTGGCAGAAAGACAGCCACAGAGTGGTTTACTGATACTACCCTTGTTCCTGGGTATTACAGTAAGGTAATATTGAAAATATATTGCTGAGATTGACAGTGAACTAAGTTCTGCTGGTGTTCTACAAATGGAGCTAAGGCAGTCAGGCCAGACATTCCTGTGCTAGAGACTAACACTTAGTATAGGTAAACCAACACTGCTGGCTCCTTCTGCCACCATATAGACACTTTTGGGTATGGGAAGATTAGTTTCTTATCAGTATAAGAGGGGATAAACAATCCAGTGCTAGAAGTGGGGAAGGAATAGCTAAGTAGGTGGAACTGTGACCCTGTTTGTGACAGAAGTCCGAGCATAAGCCTAAGTGAGTTTGAGTGGAGCTATTCTAGCTTGAAGGAAGGGTTGGTTCTCCAGTAAGAAAAATCCAGAGAAAGCTTTGTAGAAAAAAGGAAATGTTTTATCATGAGTTGAAGTACTAGAGAGGATTCGTTTGATGTAAGGCCCCGTTAGAAAACAAATGAGGAACTGCAACCACAGGCTGGTCCACATACAAATCTAGCATCCAAAACATTGGTCTTATTTCAGTTCCGCATATCAGAATTCAATATTTAATTAATTAAAATAGGATATATTGTTGAAATCAGTTCTATGGGATTATACTGTAATATGGAAGGTAAGCTAATTTGGGTGTATTAAACTACAAGTTATTATTGTAAGAACATACATTTACAGGTCACTTGACATTAATGATAGTGTAAGCATTGAAATAGAGGACATAGTACTGCCCTGAAATGCTGGCAGCCTATTTCTGTACTCAGCAATCCATGCACTTACAAGCCATCCACCTATATAATTGGGTTCTCCCTTTCTCTAAAGTATTCACAATACCTACCAACAAAGCAAGAAGATAGCAGCCTATAGATTAGAAAAACATACATGTAAGCTTTTTTTCCCCTGCTTACTTTATATCATATCTCTACACTAGTTTCTAACATCACACAATATTTCACCTTCTCTTACAACTGCACAAGTTCCTAAATTGCATCTTATAAGATAACATTGCAGATGAAGATAGATATGAGGCTCCAAAGAATCAGTTTGTATTACTGATTAGTCATAGCACATCAACACAGCCCTACTTCTTTAGGGAGTAAACAGAAAAAAAATCTTTTTTTCATCTATGGTTAAATGACTTATTTCACCCAAATGACCAGAAGAGCCACGTTAAAATAAAATAATATAAAATAAAAAAATCCAACTCTCCAGTCCATCTGAGAAAATGATAAACTGTATCATTCCTTTCATTCCATAAAGAAAAAACACTAATGTTTTTCTCTTCAAACTCTGTACCAACCTACAAACTTTAACAATGACACACATTTTATATTAACCAATAATAAACACAAAGCTCACCATGCATCACCTGAATTCTTATATATGGTGGAGGCGGTCCTTTCCTCTTTCCACAGTTGTTTCTGCCTCATCCTGCGTGTCTCTGTGGGAATGAGAGACAGTTGTGGCACTTCCCAGAGGAAAAGGGATAAACTATTTCCATGCCAGGCCAGAATACAATCTGTACACCCAGTGATTTTGGAAGGTCTGAATAAATTACATATCAAATGTTTTATCCACTATTATGTTTACATGGTGAAATAATTCTACTAGATTAAAAAGGCACAATTTTCCTTTCTGGAGCTCTTGCTAGTTTGTCTATATTATGTTATGTTTTTCTAGATGTTATAATTTAGGCCACAAATTCAAAACTGGAAGTCAGACCAGTGCTGTTAGTAGGATTTGTTTTATGCTACTAATGTAAAAATTTACCAGAGTAATGAAAAGTATTTAGTTTACAGACAACTGCTTTCAAGGGTTTCTATCTAAGAATGATATTTTATTTAACTTGAAACTGGGACGTCAGGTATCTGCTGAGGCCATAGCAGGGCTCACAAAGCAATACTGTATTTCACATCCCCTCTGATATACTATGGATTGCAGTTGTCATTTTTTTTGAAAAGACAGAAATGCAAATAACTGACATGTTAATGTTTGAACTTTTAGTACTGCAATTATTCATGCACAGTAACTTGTCTAGAGCATTTTAAATTAACATTCTGTCTTTTATCCTTTTTAGTTATTTAATAGTCAAAAGCAAACAGTGATGCAAAGCTCTGCAATAGTTCTGAGGAACCACTGAGTTATGTCTCATAGATTCATAGACTTTAAGGCAGTGGTTCTCAAACTTTTGTACTGGTGACCCCTTTCACATAGCAAGCCTCTGAGTGTGACCCCCTTATAAATTAAAAATACTGTTTTACATATTTAACATCATTATATATGCTGGATGCAAAATGGGGTTTGGGGTGGAGGCTGACAGCTCGTGAACACCTCTGTAATAATCTTGCAATCCCCTGAGGGGTCCGACCCCCAGTTTGAGAACCCCTGCTTTAAGGCCAGAAGAGTCCATCACGAGCACCTAGAGTCTGACCTCCTGCACATTGCAGGCCACAGATCCTCATCCACACCCACTCCTGTAATAGAACCCTAACCTCTGGCTGAGTTACTGAAGTCCTCAAATCATGATTTAAAGACTTCAAGTTACAGAGACTGCACTAGTTTAAAGTGACCCGTGCCCTCTGCTGCAGAGGAAGGCGAAAACCCCTGCCAATCTGACCCAGAGGAAAATTCCTTCCTGATCTCAAATATGGCGATCAGTTAGACCCTGAGCATTTCAGCAAGATCCATCAGCGAGACACCTGGGAAAGAATTCTCTATAGTAACTCAGAGCCCTTCCTACCTAGTGTCTAGAGTTGCCACCTTTCTGTTGGCTGGTAACCAGAACCCCGAGGCCCCATGCCTGCCCCACCTCTTCCCCCAAGGACCCACCCCTGCTCCACCTGCTCCCTCAAGGCCCTGCCCCCTTCTCTGCCTTTTCCCCTGGACCTCCCTTCTCCACCTCTTCCCCCCCATGGCTCTGCCGCTGCTCCACCTCTTCCCCCACCGTTTGCTCCTTTCCCCCTGACCCATCACTTCTTGGATTGTCTCAAGGAGCCTGCCTGCAGGTAGGAGATGGCCCTGGCAGAGAAGGATCTGGTGCGGGTTAGTGACCCAGTGCCTCCTCCTGCCCCACGGTAACCGGACTTTTGGGTCGGATGTCATTTAGGGTTGCCAGGTCCCCTTTTCAACCGGACTTTCCAGTCGAAAACTGGCACCTGGCAACCTTAAATGGCACCCGGACACAGAAGCCAAAACCTGGACTGTCCGGGTAAAACCCGGATGGGTGGCAACCCTACTAGTGTCCCATCACTGGCCTTTGGAGATATTTGCTGCTAGCATGCCATTGTAGGCAGTCTCATCATACCATCCCCTCTGTAAACTATCAAGCTCAGTCTTGAAGCCAGTTAGGTTTTTTGCCCCCACTGCTCTTCTTGGAAGGCTGTTCCAGAACTTAATTCCTCTAATGGCTAGAAACCTTCATCTAATTTCAAGCCTAATATTGTTGATGGCCAGTTTATATCCATTTGTTCTTGTGTCCACATTGGAGCTTAACTTAAATAACTCCTCTTACTCCCTGGTATTTATCCCTCTGATGGATTTGTAGAGAGCAATCATATCTCCCCTCAGCCTTCTTTTGGTTAGGCTAAACAAGTAAAGCTCTTTGAGTCTCCTCCAATAAGGTAGGCTTTCCATTCCTCAGATCATCCTAGTAGCCCTTTTCTGCACTTGTTCCAGTTTGAATTAATCTTTCTTAAACATGGGAGCCTAGAACTTCACACAGTATTCCAGATGAGGTCTCACCAGTGCTTTGTATAATGCACTTCCTCTATCTCTACTGGAAATACCTACCCTGATGCATGCTAGGTTTGCATTAGCCTTTTTTCACAGTTGCATCACACCAGCAGATCATAGTCATCCTGTGATCTGCTAATACACCCAGGTCTTTCTCTGCCTCTGTCATTTCCAACTGATAAGTCCACAGCTTTTAGCAAAAATTCTTGTTTTTAGTTCCTAAGCGTATGACCTTGAACTTTGCACTATTAAATTTCATCCCATTTCTATTACTCCAGTTTACAAAGTTGTCCAGATCGTCTTGTATGATATTCTGGTCCTCCTCCATATTGAGAATACCTCCCAACTTTGTGTTATCCGCAGATTTTATTAGCAAACTCCCACTTTTTGTGCCAAGATCATTAGTGAAAATGTTAAATAAGATTGGTTCCAAGACGGATCCCTGAGGAACACCACCCATTATCTTCCTCCGGACTGACTGTTCACCTTTCAGTATGACTTCACCTTTCATCAGTGATTTTATTGATAGATCCATACTGTTAAGCATTACAATAGATGATAGTTCCATGTTGTGCTGACAGGGTGTTAGGGTGCACATTTGGTATCAGTGATCTTTGGGTGAATGGATTGACACCAGCTCTGGCTCTAGTATTTCTGCTGCCCTGGGTAAACTGGAAAAATATCCAGCCCACACAGCCTGCAGTGACTTACATAATAAAGTCACTAAATGGCTTTCACCCCCTAATGAGATAGACCAGAAGGAAGTGCAGTCACAGACTACTGCAATCCAACACTTAATGCAAAATTGTTGGTTTTGTGCTTAGTACATGGGTTAATGTAATAAATGCAAGAGACTATAGATAGACAGATGAGATACCATGCATCTTTAATCTGGAATTTGGAGTCAGTACAGTAGTGAGAGGGGTCTATTTCAGTCAGTGCCAGTCTGTGGGGCTTCAAGCTCCATGTGAGTATGCCATTAACCAAATCTTCCTCTCTTCCACTATCACTTGTTATAAGCAATGTCCCTGATCATCTCTGTTACATGTGGTCAAAGTCCTCTGGCTTTGGTCAAGGTGAGCTATTTTCAATATTTATAAATGTATTATTAACTTTTCAAGGGTGCAGAAAATGTTCAAGGTGCCTCCTAAAATGAGCAAAGGCTTGGTCCCTGCCACATAGCAAATTCAAGGAGACAAGCTGAGTGAGGTCCTGACTAGAGAGGAAAGGGGGGCATGTGGGGATGGAGCACAAGTCCATCTTGCTGGTCACTCAATGAGGCATGTGTACCCTTGGCAGCGTTGCTTTCCTCTTTGGTGTCGACCCACACTTCGGGGTCAGGGAAGGAAAATCTGGTTCCCACTAAAGAGATGACTCCCCCCCCCCATGATGGTTTCAGATAGTTTTTTCCCTTTGCACTGAGAATGTGTAACCCACTGGTGAGTGTATGTTACAAGTCACTGTCTGCAGTGATCCATAGACCACAGAGGATATGAGTTGTTACAGCCACAATTTAAAGCAGCTTGGATGTTTAGCTCAAGTTTTAGTAACATTATATGTGTAAAACTCATACTTTTAGCTCTGTAGGTCCCTGGTTCAATCTCGCATATATTAGTCAAGATGGTGGCCACTACAAGTGCGCTTCAGGGACCTCAATCCCTGTTCCCTACAGAGATGAGACTAGTGATGTATTGAGAACTGTGTTAAAATTGACAGATTTCAGAGTAACAGCCGTGTTAGTCTGTATTCGCAAAAAGAAAAGGAGGACTTGTGGCACCTTAGAGACTAACCAATTTATTTGAGCATGAGCTTTTGTGAGCTGCATCCGATGAGGTGAGCTGTAGCTCAGGAAAGCTTATGCTCAAATAAATTGGTCAGTCTCTAAGGTGCCCCAAGTCCTCCTGTTCTTCTTCCAGCACGAGGCTTTTATGTTTTTATCTAACCTTTCTTTTCCTGGGCCGTGAACGTAACAGGCTTCGGGGTGGGAGTGAGGGGTACAGGGCAGCAGACACTGATTTAGCACCACCCCTCTCTCATCTCCTCCTCCCCGCCCTGCAACCCCCTGGCTCCACCCTCCTCCCCCCCCTCCCGCCCCCGGATCCTCCCCCTTCCCTGCCCCAGCCCGCCCCCTGTTTTTCCCTCCTCCCCCTTCCCGCCCCCTGATGCTCCCTGCTCCTCCTTCCCTTCCCCCTTCCGCCCCCTAACTCTCCCCCTTTCCCGCCCCCTGGTCCTCCATCTTCACCCCCGTTCTGTCCAGGCTGTGAAGGGCCTGGTGCCTCGCAGGGACTACCACTCCCGGGAAGCAGCGCGCAGGGGCGGGGCAGCAGGCGAGCGCGGTGACGTCACGGGACGGGGCGTGGCCTGCGTGAGCGTGCCGCGGAGAAGGACGCGGTAGCTCTAGCGGGGCGGCCGAGCAAGGCTCTGTGGCGTGTGGGGTGCCCGGCCCCTCCCCCGCCCCCCTCGGCTGCTTGCGGCACCGGGCACCACAGCGAGGCCGGGGCCGGGCAGCCGTTGGGGGCCAGGAGCCGCCGGTATCCGCCCCGCTCCCCGTGGGGCTGGGGCCCCCGCGGGCCGCCGCGATGAAGTGACAGCGGGCGGGCTGTGCAGTGCGGCTGCCGGGCGGCCCCCTGTGCCCGCGGGGAGCGCTGCCGGCGCGGACCCGAGCCGAGCGGCCGCGCCATGAGCTACCAGCAGCAGCTGGCCAACTCGGCAGCCATCCGCGCCGAGATCCAGCGCTTCGAGTCCGTGCACCCCAACATCTACTCGGTCTACGAGCTGCTGGAGCGGGTGGAGGAGCCGGCGCTGCAGGGCCAGCTCCGCGAGCATGTCATCGCCATCGAGGGTAAGGGTTGCGGGCCGGGGGCTGGGCTGTCGGGGGCGCTGGGCCGGTGGGGGTGGACGCTGCCCTGGGGGTGGGGGTGGGGCTGCGCCAGGGCCTTGCTGCAGTGCCCGCGGGGCTGGATGCTGCTGTGCAGTCTGTTGGCTGTGCCCGCCTGGGGGCTGCCCTGCTTGGGGGAGCTGCACCGGCCTGCCTGCCTGCCTGCAGAGCCCTTGCTGGTGGGTGCTGCCCTGCAGCCTGCCCGAGGGGTGGCTGTGTTGGTGCGTGGGCCGCTTTGAGGCGCAAGAGCGGGGTGGCTGGATCCGTCCTAGGCAGTGGATGCCGATGCCCAGGGCTGGGTTCTTCTTTATCGCCCTCTTCTCCGCATGGGATAGCGCGTTAGTTTCTGTGCAGAGGAGCAGCGTAGATCTCCCACCTAGCTAAAGCTGGATTGGGCTGAGGCTTGGGGCGGGGGAGCAGAGCACTGTGGAGTCAAGTTTCGAGGTGCTTGCAGATCGCTGCCAGGATAGGGAGAATAGCGATCTTGTTAGGGCTGTGTTGAGGCTAAGGGATGAGTCTTTCCTGCATTCGGAGGGATTTGGTGCAAGGGGAATTCTTTGGCTTTCTGTTTGTGTTGTAAACCCTTATGCTATAAATTCCGACTTAGATATATTAAAGGGCAAGCAAGTTCTACAGCTGGTTTATAAGACAACAGTATATACAGTATAAGAACGTAGGTGCGGAGTCTGCAAAGTAGAGAGAACCAGTTTTACTTCATAGATGTGAATATGCATCTACCTATAGGACAGTTCTGAGTAGGCTATTGAACTGTCTTGGAGGTGCATGATTACAAATCCATTGCTTCTGAAAACTCAGGTAAGATAAGCTTTTTCTGTTAGATGTGTTGATGCAGCAGTATGGGAATGCATTGGAGCAAAAACCGTATATGATATAGGGAAGCTATCGAGGTCAAAAGTTGATGACCTGGACCAAATTTAGGGCAGTAATTACAAACTTTCGCAATAGCTTTCAGTATGCCTTTTACTGTAGGGGACCTACTGAGTTATGACCTCGTGGTCCTACCATTAATCTGAAGCAGAAATCAAGTTAGCAGAAGAATAATTGGAATTGACATCTAGCTAAAACCATTCAGCTTGGGTTTCTGTCTTGTCTTTTTAAAAGCATTTGTAATGAAAACCTTATAGGAATAGATGCTGTTGAGGCACAGTCATTTGAAAGACTTAATTACCCATCTTGAGTGTTATGAAATACAATTTGCGTGGCGACACACATATAATGTTACATAGCGAGTTAGTATTTGAATAACATAATAGATCTGAATAGCAAAACATAATGACAGCAATGACCAATTTGATAAAAGACATAATTTGATCCAGTGATGCATGGGGGTGGGGGGAAGGGTTCAAACAAATGCATCATACTGCTGTGTTTGCTTTGTGGTGCTTGTAACTTACCTGAAATCATGGCAAATGGTTGTCATTCTGCTTGCTCCTGTTTCTGATTCCTCTACTTTACTTTTCATTGAAGGTAATGGAAACTTATTAATGTGCACTGTTGGGAGAATGTAACACGAGCAACCACTTTTTTCTCAGTACTGTCATTTTTTCTCCCTCAGAGAGAGAGAATGCCCTGCTTTATAATGTTTTCACTGGTAGGTAACATTAAGTATGAAGGGTATGCATCATCTTCTGTAGATGAGATGCCCCGAATGTCCTACTACAAACAAGTGCATATTCATCCCTCTAACAAGATTTTGGATTAGAAGAGGCTCTCTATAATGCATCAAATTTCCACTAATCTGTTGATCCATCTAAAGGGAATGTGAAATCAAACTGTGTGTATATCTATCTACATAGCATATAATTTATGTATGTATTCTCATTTATCCCATATTATCTATATCTGGCTCACTTCATATGAAAATCATTGAGTTTTTTAATAAAACTAAGATGATGCATGGCAGTGCTGATATACTTCAAAAGCTGGGTCTAGGAGTTGATGAGTAAAAATTTCTTAAAGCATTTTGTAGCTGTGTTACTTGCATTGGACAGTGAGTCAGGAAACCAGTAAAACTGAATCATGAGAAACATGAATGAAAAAAGAGATCTTTTAAAATCATGCTACCTTATGTTCTCAGGGCTTTCCTGGTAACTGAGACTCTTGTGTGGCATTCATTCTATTTAATCAACCATTGGATTGTAACATTCAAGTCAACAAGCTCACTCTTCATTCATGTTCAATTTGCTTTAAAAGATATAGACATCTTCAGGGATAATTTATCAGATCCACAGTAATTTCCTACAGTGTATAAGATTGCTATACTCTCTTAGCTCAGCTTCTTTTGGTTATGTAAGAAACAAGTATCTGTACTTCTGACTGAACTTCATTGAACTTAGTGATATTTATGAAATATTGGTATATTCTCCGAGGAACCTTCCCCAAGGAAGTTGTCTTTCAAATTTGTTTGCAAGTTTGACATATTTGAGTAACAAAATGTGTGAATACATTGTATAACTTGCTGTGGTTTGTACAACTCCATAGTTATTAGTAGTCATGTGAAATGTTGGGGTGTAGTTGCAGGAAAACTGATATGTATGGCATGACAAATTTTGGTTAAAATGGAGTATAACTTTGACACTTATACCTTAGCAGGTACAACAAATCTGGTGGTAGAGAGAAATATGCCTGATGCCTCTGCAAATGGTATACCTGCTACTGCTGGATTTCTGATAAAGTCAGATTAGAATGGATTTGGAATTTGAAATCTGATAACTGAGTGAGGCTTATTTTAATGAATTAAAAAATACAACATCATTCTGAGAACTCCCTAAGTAAAAAAGCCATTTATCTAACAAATCGTTTAAAAATTGTAAGTACCATAGATCTTTAATTTCTAAAGCTATTGTGACATTATTATTTTAACTTTAATACCTTTTAAAAAAGATATAATGGGTTATGTCAGTGCAGCTGCTGGAACAAGAACTATTGAAATATCTTGAAACTCAGCCAGCTACAGTCGTTGACCCCATGATACTTATGATTTTTTTTGTTGTAATTTCTTTGCATTCATTTAGCTCTTGAGATGCACTTAGTCCTATAGAAGTAAGTGTATTTGGCAATCACTGAATGTGCTACCACACTGAACCTATATGATAGTATATTGCTTACCGTACATGATTCTCAAAGGTAGTGTTAAAGCATTACAAAAAATCTTGCTGATATTTGTGAACTTGTGTATATTGTTGCCTGAGTTATGACAATTCATAATGTCAGTTTTACTTTAGGTTCTTAGGGTTGCAGTATTTGTGTTCAAACACTGCTTGGAAATGTTTTGCTTAAAAACTGTTTAATTAAAACTTTTAGTTGTTTGTGTTTAATATATTTTGGCACAAGTCTGTGCCTTTGTCTTGAAGTTCAAACACCACCTAACTGAAGTATAAAATGAGTTATAATTTTCATTTGTTACACTTGAGATTTAATTGACTTACCGATATTCCTGAAATGTTACAAAACCCCAAGCAGTAACTGAAGAAAGTAATGTGTAGTATTCTTTGCGCAAAGTGTCTTAAAACAGGGCTGTTTTAAGAAATTTATCAAATATACCATGAGATGCCCAAAATATTTGGGATTTAATATCTGAATGTTACAGCAGGTATGTTGATGCCATTAAGTGAAAGATAAGTAATTAAATTGGATCAGTTTTCTTGTTCTGCTCTCTCCTGCTTTTATCAGCTCCACCTAGCATTTGATTATAAAAGCTTAACCACTGAATGGTATTTCTAGCATCAGTAATATTTTAGTAATTCTTGGCAGTATTATAGGACATCATTTAGTGATCTGTGGTCTGTAATTAAGCCAACATTACCGACTACACCAAACTTTGCTGTGGTACTTCTGTTTGCTACACACAACATAACTGACAGCTTAAGTTACTTGGTCTAGGTTTTGTGTCTTATAATACATTTCTAATTCTTCATCCAGAGGCACACTTCTTATCCTTAATACAGCTACCACAACCTTCAACACTGTTCCCTCAACTTATCCTTCTGCAAACACAACTTTACCAAATTTCTCCCTGCCAATGCTATATATAGCACAACTATTAGTTGTAGTCTGTGTTGGGTGGAGCTAATTG
This sequence comes from Lepidochelys kempii, assembly GCF_965140285.1. NCBI lineage: Eukaryota > Metazoa > Chordata > Testudines > Cheloniidae > Lepidochelys > Lepidochelys kempii. Next base: position 71,513,315 of record NC_136390.1, on the reverse strand, counting down.
GTAAAACACTGCTTCAGGTGCTGATCAGAATACATTCGCTTGTGTTGGGGAGAGAGAGGCAGGAACCCTGTGTGTGTGTGTGTGTTAAACACCAAAGGACTTGGGCTGAAAGATTAGCTTTAATTGACATCTGCAACGGATAAAAAAAACTGGGTTTTTTCCATTCATTTGCTTCTTTAGGATGTATAGAAAGCCTAAAAGGTGGGGTTTGTGTGTGTGTGTGTGTTTTTTTTTTGGCAGGGGTAAGGTGAGGGTATTTTACTTGAAAATTTTGGATATGTTAATTGGATAGCCTTCAAATTTGGTGAAGGTCTTGCTATATGTCCCGGAATGTTCAGTGTGAATCTCTCTCCCTTTTAATTGGAAGGGAGGAATAGCTAAAAGATTCAAAGGTGTAATGCCTCCAGAATGATAGTTGGCTACTTAATTCAGTAACTAAATTCTAGCAATTGTATTAAAAATAATTTTCTTCTGCATTGCTCATTGTTTGCTTTCACATCATGTGACTAGAGAAGTAACATCAGTGTTTGAGTAGCTAAAACCTGAATTTCTAATTTAGGGGAGAAGGGCAGATGAGTTTTAATTTTTTTTTATGTATAAAATAGGTTCAATCCCAATTTTAGTTTTTCTTTTGCCAGGTCACCTTTAAACCTCACGTCCTACTACTTGTAGTGGCATCTGAAACCACCCTGGGCGGGGGCAGTGGGTTGGGGAGGGGAAGGAATCTGGCTCTTAAAGCTGGCAAGCTCTGCTTCACGTTGCTTCTTTTAGCTCTGTTGTCCTTGATCTGAGAGTACAGTAATAGTCCCACCACAGGAATAGTTCTAGTATATCAATACCAGGTGTGATATGAGAATAATACAAAAAAATAGGGACTAAAAGGTAGAGAAGGAAAAACAGAAGCATGTTGCTCATTTTTGGAGTTGGAATTGCATTAGTTTCTTTTGGTTACTAATTCAGAAACCACCATTATTGCATTAATAGCTGCAAGATACAAAATAAACACCTGCCTACTCATAAAAGAAACTTTACTTGGTATACCATAATGAGGTAGTAGCGTGACCCAGATAGCATAGAGTTATTGCTGCTGCTCCTGCTCAACTTCTAATCTGTCATGTGTGCCCCTCATTCCCTATGAAAATGTGGTCATGGCTAAGTGGTGATTAACACAACAGTGCATGAGCAATGTCTGTGCTTCCTTTTCACCTTTCCATCTAGTCAGTCCTAATGTACAATATTTTTAGGTTTTAGAAAACCTGACTTTGATGTGCTAATAAATTCAATTTGAATGGCATCTCATTTTTCAAGATCAGAGCTGGAGTATGTAGATGTAAGCTGCTGTACTTAATGTGTGCCTCCTCATAGGCCTTGAGGTAAGGCAGTTTATCAGGAGGTAACATGTTTCTGACAGATTCCTTTTAGGTAGGGGGTGACAGATGCTTACCTCTCTGTCAGGTTGTCGTGTATTGTCTGCCTCACAACAATGGTTGCTAAGCCTGATGCTAATCAAAAGATTGTAAAATCTACAGGAAAGAGAACCTACAGGAGAAAACAGCACAGTGAGGGTGGTTCTGTTCATGACTAAGATCAAAGGATTATTCTGATATCGGAGGCAAGCTGATATCTCATGAATGGAAGATCACAGCCAAGTCTGGCTGTAAAATGCTGGACTTTGAGTGACTATTGCTCTATAAAACATTAAAATGCCTGGTTAAGTCTAGGTTCTAGAATGCATGTTATGATTATATTTTATTTGTAACCATTTGTTTCCAATATATCTATTTGCTATCACTTGAATCTCTATACTTGGTTAAATAAACTTGTTTTCACTATAAACATAAGTGCTGTGTGTTAAAGTGAGTGGTCTGAGGTGTAATGGTAAGCTGGCGTGTATTGTTCCTTTGGGAGCAGTAAATCTGAGTCTCCTGTGGAGTAGGGGCTGGATATTCCAGGGAGATTCTTGGAGGACTCTGGATTTGGAGTGTGCCTATTGCTAACCTGTAAAGAGACAGTGGGGCCTACGTAGGCCTAGAGGGGAGTGTTCATGTTGCCTGTGGCTGGTGGAGTTAAGAAGCTGAGCCGTGGCAGACATGGACAAGGCTTGCCCAAGGTAAGGACACGTGGCAGCAAGGTGTCTCATAGCCCTGGGTATCCCTGAGGCATCATGTTTGGCATAGATCTAAAACATCTCTTCGAGATATAGTGGCTGCTTATTGTTAGTCTAACCTAATTAGGTTATTAAGATTTTGGACTAGGAAGGAGGAGAGTTGAATTATTTTAAATATTTGAATTGCTCATACTAATGTGAGATTTATTTTTGACTTGTTTTTAGACACCCGGTGCTTTAGATCAGTGGCTCTCAACCTTTCCAGACTACTCTACCCCCCTCAGGAGTCTGATTTGGCTTGTGTAACCCCAAGTTACACCTCACTTAAAAACTACTTGCTTACAAAATCAGACATAAAAATACAAAAGTGTCACAGCACACTATTACTGAAAAGTTGCTTGCTTTTTCATATTTACCCTATTGTAAAATAAATCAATCGGAATATAAATATTGTCCTTTCATTTCAGTGTATAGTATATAGAGCAGTGTAAACAAGTTGTCTGTATGAAATTTTAGTTTGTACTGACTTAGCTAGTGTTTTTTATGTATCCTGTTATAAAACTAGGTAAATCTTTAGATGAGTTGATATACTCATTGGAAGGCCTCCATGTACCCAAGGGTAAATATACCCCTGGTTGAGAATCACTGCTTCAGTGTAGTGGTTTTCAACCTGTGATCTGCAGACTGTCTAAGATTTCCAAAGAGGTCCACACCTCCATTTGAAATTTTTTAGGGATCTTCAAATGAAAACAGGTTGAAAAACAACTGCTTTAGTGCAAGACATTGCTGTGATTCAGCAACATCATTAGAAGGTGGTCTAATATTAGCTCTACCTCTGAGGTTTCTCTGGTGACAAGTATGATGAAATTTATTTTTTGCCTGAGGTATTGAAACCTAGAAATCAAATGGCAGAGGTCATTGAATCAAAGTTCACGGAAGGGGAAGACTCTACCTATTTTCCAGGTATATGGAATAACTTGCCCAAATGCTATGTGGCTCTTCAGTTTGGATATTGAATGTGCTACTAAAATTGCTTAATATATATGTGTGGTTGCAAATACAAATTCTGGGCTGACTTCTTTAACTAGTGGAGAAACACCCATGTGCATGTAAGTGTACTTCATGTTTAAGAATCATATTTAAATGAAGTGTATTTGGCTGCAGTGCTGCTCATTCTCCACACTCTATTTTTGGGCTGGATTGCTGTCATTACTTGAGCTGCTGCTGCTGCTCATTCTCTTAGCATACTGAATAATTTAAACACTTTTGTAGCCATGGAACTTTGTACTGAAATACTGTCAAATCTTGAGCTGGGGCTGGGTTGTTATTTAAATAAGGCGTCTAACGATCATCTGCTGTGTATGTTTATGAAGTGCTGATAAACTATGGCACTACGTGAATAAGTGTTAAAGGAAATAGTGCAGGTGAGTGCCAGTTGATGTGGTGTAGTGCAGTGCAAAGGGTCTATCCTCATGAGATGGTCATGGACATTACACTTGTTTATCTTTGAAACAATGAGCGTGCTATGCAGATCAATCCAAACAAGTGACAGTAAAATCTTGATACCACATTACCCAATAATATCATGTCATGTTTTTGAGACACACCTATAGATTTTTCTGAGGGTAAAAAAAATTCAGGGCAATTTTTCATTTGCATGCACATCCATGTGCCTTAGTTACTATGACTCAAGTTGTGCAGTGCTCTGAGCTGGTAACCCCCCCTGAAATTTAATAAATACAAACCAAACAAGTTTTCTAAGACTTAGTGTAAGGATTCTGAAGTCTGACAGCTTGAGGCTGTCGCAGGTCTGGACATGTATATCTATTTGGAAAGCTGGCAATCTCCTCCCCTTTCTAAAAGCAAAGCACCTGTTTCTAGCTGCAAGATAATGAATTTTAAAGATCCTTCCAGTGACAAAAAAGCTGTCCCTAGCTCAGAGCTAAGTCTTGTCATGGTGGGTGTAGTTTTTTGGGCAGTGCTGAGGGAGCCCTGATTTTGGCAAGACAATAAACTTTTTTGTGAAGGGGAGGTTGGGGTCTAAATGAACTTCAAATCTTAGAGTAAGTCATGGGGAGGTGGGTTAGTAAGAGGGGGTTCAAGTGAAGCAGTCAAAGGTGCAGGATAAGTCTTAACACATGAATTTCTTTCACAGATCTGATTTGTATGTACTTTCTGTGTGTGTACGTGAAAAGACACCATGCGATTAATGGTGATTCTAAATAGGGATAGTGGTCTAAATGTATGCCTCTGTATACTATCAGGTGGTTAGAGCAAAACTGCATTAAAGCCGTTTTTATATTTCCACTGTGGGGGGACAGATTTGTGATCTCGAATCCAACAGACTTTTAAGTTTGACAAAACAGAAACACTTCCCTGTTGTGGGTGGTATGATAGTGTTGGTTCCTGATTGCACATTTGTTCGGCCCTCTCTATGCACAGTTAGTTTTACTAGCTTCAGTAGCATATACATAATTCATAATGGCTTGTATCAAAAAAGAAAAGGCATTCCTGCCAAATTAAGACTACAATAGGTTTAAAAATCATGAAAATATTAATTACATAGTCTCAATTGCTTGGTTTCATTCTTATCTAGTGGATGATACATTCTGCTAATAGTTGTAGTAATATGTTCTTAATTGATTGGGATATGTCTCTCTAACGGTAGAATTTTGTTTGCTTTTCTTCAGCTAATAAAAAATGACTGTAGAAATTTGTAGCTTCCTTTCTTCCAGCTTCTAAGAGGACACTAAATTGATGCCATTGTGATAATATCAAAAGCTTAGTGAAGGAGTGGGTATAGCTGATTAAAAACACAATGCTGTGGTAATACTCTGTTCTCAAGCCAGAGATGGACATTTTACTAGTAACAGCTGAGAATGACCTCTCTTTTCTTAAAGCAAAGAAATAAAATAAGAGATGCTCTTGCGATGAATTATTCTGATATCTTCAGTCAATTGTGTTATGAGGGTTTAGTAGATTTTCCAGGCAGTGTGCAGACTTCCCATGCCTTTTTGTTTGGGAGTATTAGTGTACATCTGTACGGAATGATAACACAGCATAAATTAGAAGTTCACACTGCAATGTGTATAAAACCATTGCTTTTAATTTCTGTTTAAATTAGTAAGTCTTATGCACTCTGTAAGCAGTGTACATGCCGTAAAGAAAATCAGGCTCAAGCTTTAAAATCAGATTTTGACAGATCTTATGCACTGAAAGTGAAAATACATACTGTAACATACAGCTCTGTTGTCCTAATACATCGAGATCAAAGCTATCTCTACACTGCCTCATAGCTGAGACTGGGGGCGTGAATAGTAGTGTACACCAAAGCAGTGTGCACCTTTTGAAGAGGACTGCAGTAATGAGAACTAGGAACCTTTTATTTCACACTCACAGCATTCACATGGTGGCGGGGGTTACAGTGCAGCACTTCTGTGGGCTCTGCTATTCACACCTCTGTAGTTTAAACTGTGGGGCAATGTCCATGAGCTCCAAGACCATGCAAAGCTGACTATTAATTTTGGGTGCTCAATCTGAGCCACCCTAAAAGGCTTGACTTTTTCTTTCCAGGTAGTGGGTGCTTTTCCCGTTAAATAGTGGTAAATTGTGGTGTCCCCAAGGAATCTGTACTGGGCCCAGTCCTATTCAACATATTCATAAATGATTTGGAAAAAGGGGTCAACAGTGAGGTGGCAAAATTTGCAGATGTTACAAAACTACTCAAGATAGTTAAGTCCCAGGCAGACTATGAAGAGCTATAAAAAGATCTCTCAAAACTGCGTGACTGGGCAACAAAATGGCAGACGAAATTCAATGTTGATAAATGCAAAGTAATGCACACTGGAAAACAATTCCAACTATACATATAAAATGATGGGGTCTAAATTAGCTGTTACCACTCTTGAAAGATCTTGGAGTCATTGGCTAATTCTCTGAAAACAGCCACTCAATGTGCAGCGGCAGTCAAAAAAGCAAACAATGTTGGGAATCATTAAGAAAGGGATAGATAATAAGACAGAATCATATTGCTTCTATATAAATCCATGGTACGCCCACATCTTTAATACTACATGCAGATGTGATTGCCCCATCTCAAAAAAGATGTATTGGACTTGGAAAAGGTTCAGAAAAGGGCAACAAAAATTATTAGGGGTATGGAATGGCTGCCGTATGAGGAGAAATTAATAAGACTGAGACTTTTCAGCTTGGAAAAGAGATGACTGGGGAGGGGGTGTGTGGGTGATATGATAGAGGTCTATAAAATCATGACTGGCATAGAGAAAGTAAATAAGGAAGTGTTTACTCCTTCTCACAACACACAAACTGGGGGCCACCAAATGAAGTTAATAGGCAGCAGGTTTAAAACAAACAAAAGGAAATATTTTTTCACACAATGCACAGTCATCCTGTGGAACTCCTTGCCAGAGGATGTTGTGAAGGCCAAGGCTATATAACAGGGTTCAAAAAAGAACTAGATAAATTCATGGATGGTAGGTCCATCAATGGCTATTAGCCAGGATGGGCAGGGATGGTGTCCTTGGCCTCTGTTTGCTGGAAGCTGGGAATAGGCAGCATGGGATGGATCACTTGATAATTATCTGTTCTGTTCATTCCCTCTGGGGCACCTGGCATTGGCCGCTGTTGGAAGACAGGATACTGGGCTAGATGGATCTTTGGTCTGACTCAGTATGGCTGCTCTTATGTTCTTAAAATCAGGCACCTTTTGTTGAGCACTCAGAATCACTCTTCACTTCCAAAATCACTGTCTCAGTGGTTATTTTTATCTTAATCCTTTACTACGTAAACAAAATGATGATTAAAAACTGTTCTCATGTCCACTTTTCCTTTTTTAATAAAGGATTTGAGTCTTTTCACCACTTGGAAATGGTCATAATACTTAATTTAAGGCTATTTAATATTTGAAAATCCTTTGTAATTTGTCTTTGACATCCTTGTAAAATGGGTATTACCTACAGTTTCTGAATGACGAAACATTGCCACTAGAGTTCCCTGAGGTTATAGCCACAAGTAAGAGTTCCTGGTCCCTTGCTCAGATGTCACCTCTCTCTCAATTGACCTGTCCTTGTTATCTAACATTGTGCATGATGTGAAGTCCCGTAGGCAGAATTCTTAGTGGATAAGAGTCTAAACTCGTGATACTGAAATTACTACCAAGGGGTCACTGGTTCTTGACAGCAGTTGGACTGAGTTAGAAGAAACCATGATGAAACAATCTAAAAACAATATTTTCAGTGTTTGAATTCTTGGTACCTTAAACATTTTTACGCTTGGGTATCTGTTGGTCAGTGTATTTCACCTCAGTAGAGATGCTTAAGGCTCTTTTCCTGTTCCTCCTTTGAATTAAGACTCACTGCTGGAGTGCTGCAGCACTGCACTCTGATGTCTGATCTCCCTGTCAGTTTACTCGGCCTTAATCTGAGAGCTACTCTAGGATCACTGCTTTTCACAACAGAGCTTGAGAATACGAATGAGTCGCTCCATGTCTAGTTGGCAGCCGGTATCAAGTGGAGTGCCCCAAGGGTCGGTCCTGGGGCCGGTTTTGTTCAATATCTTCATAAATGATCTGGAGGATGGTGTGGATTGCACCCTCGGCAAGTTTGCAGATGACACTAAACTGGGAGGAGAGGTAGATACGCTGGAGGGTAGGGATAGGATACAGAGGGCCCTAGACAAATGAGAGGATTGGGCCCAAAGAAATCTGAGGTTCAACAAGGACAAATGCGGAGTCCTGCACTTAGGATGGAAGAATCCCATGCACCGCTACAGACTAGGGACCGAATGGCTCGGCAGCAGTTCTGCAGAAAAGGACCGAGGGGTTACAGTGGACGAGAAGCTGGATATGAGTCAATAGTGTGCTGTTGTTGCCAAGAAGGCCAATGGCATTTTGGGATATATAAGTAGGGCCATTGCCAGCAGATCGAGGGACGTGATCATTCCCCTCTATTCGACATTGGTGAGGCCTCATCTGGAGTACTGTGTCCAGTTTTGGGCCCCACACTACAAGAATGATGTGGAAAAATTGGAGAGAGTCCAGCGGAGGGCAACAAAAATGATTGGGGCACTGGAACACGTGACTTCTGAGGAGAGGCTGAGGGAACTGGGATTGTTTAGTCTGCAGAAGAGAAGAATGAGGAAAGATTTGATAGCTGCTTTCAACTACCTGAAAGGTGGTTCCAAAGAGGATGGCTCTAGACTGTTCTCAGTGGTAGCGGATGACAGAACAAGGAGTAATGGTCTCAAGTTGCAGTGGGGGAGGTTTAGGTTGGATATTAGGAAACGTTTTCACTAGGAGGGTGGTGAAACACTGGAATGCGTTACCTAGGGAGGTGGTGGATTCTCCTTCCTTAGCGGTTTTTAAGGTCAGGCTTGACAAAGCACTGGCTGGGATGATTTAATTGGGGATTGGTCCTGCTTTGAGCAGGGGGTTGGACTAGATGACCTCCTGAGGTCCTTTCCAACCCTGATATTCTATGATATTCTATGAATGATTTCAGAATAGCAGCCGTGTTAGTCTGTATTCGCAAAAAGAAGAGTACTTGTGGCACCTTAGAGACTAACAAATTTATGTGAGCATAAGCTTTCGTGAGTTACAGCTCACGTCATTGGATGCATTCAGTGAAAAATACAGGTGAATGTTTCACCTCTCAAACTGCTAGGGACGAACTATGCGTTCTCAGTAATTGAAACCTGTGAAAATTCTTCTAAAAGCAGCCTGAAGATGCTGGATACTAAATCTGCCTTCCTGCTGACTCTGTCAAATGGTGTTGGTGTCCTTTAATGGAGAGGAGCTGTTTCCACTCTGGTCTGTCTTCTGCTAGTGAATTTGTTTTTTAAAAAAAAAAAAACCTTCAGGTAGAGAAGACATCCTAGAACTAACCTTATATCATCTAGGTATTTCCTTCACATTGTAGTTTATTTTATGGAAACAAGGCTTAGAAAAGAATAGTGCATGAAGAAACCATACCACTGTTCCTCTTCATGCTCCATACAGCTCAAGAATGACATTTTCCTCTCATCAGTACTAGTTATCAGTGTTATCTAGGACAAAACATTGTTTTCTTAATTTGATATATTGCCTTTCCTTTGGCGTTAAACGGATCTCCATATAGGTTATATGGAGAAAGTATTTACATCCGTTTAACTTTATCATCAGCAATAGCTCATCCAGGTTTTCAACAGTACGTTTAATCATGATACCTCATTCATCCTGACCTTCATAGACACGAGTTTAACAAAGTATGAACCTTCTAGATGTGTGAAACCTGGAAGCTACTTCAATTCCTAGCTAAAATGTCAAACCTCTGTAGATGTGAGTGACTCACTCACCTGATGTGAGCCTCAACCTCAGCCTGCTCCAAATATCAGACCTTCTCCAAATTTTTATAAGTAGCTTACATTAGGGATAGTTTCACTTACCTAAAGATCCGGTTCTCTGTCCTTAGTTCTTAAGCTCAGGTTATGTCTCCACCAGTGCTTCCCAAACTTGTTCTACCACTTGGGCAGGGAAAGCCCCGGCCGGGCCGGTTTATTTACCTGCTATGTCCGCAGGTTTGGCCGATCGCGGCTCCCAGCCAATGGGAGCTGCTGGAAGTGGCGACCAGTACGTCCCTTGGCCCATGCTGCTTCCAGCAGCTCCCATTGGCCTGGAGCAGCGAACTGCGGCCACTGGGAGCTGCGATTGGCCGAACCTGCGGATGCAGCAGCTAAACAAACCATCCCGGCCGGGGCTTTCCCTGCCCAAGTGGTGGAACAAGTTTGGGAACCACTGGTCTACACTATTAAAAATAAAATCCCCATGGCAGCAAGTCTTGGAGGCTGGGACATAGTTGGGGATTGGCCCTGCTCCGGGCAGGGGATTGGACTAGATGACCTCCAGAGGTCCCTTCCAACTCTGATATTCTATGAACTGACTTGGACTTGTGCTACAGGGCTAAAAATAGTAGTGTAGATGAAATCTGAAATCTGGCAAGAGGGAGGGTCTCAAAGCCTGGGATCCAGCCTGAGTGGGAACAACATAGATGGAATCTTTGAGACTCTCTGCTGCTGTGTTTGCAATGTAGATGTACCCTCAGATTTCTGGCACTGAACTTCTTTACCTCCATGTTTGTTTGCTTATAGCTGCTGGACAAGATTCCTACGAAAACTGTGCAACTTCAAGCTGCTGGTGCAAGTCCTCACCACAACCTTCTTAATCATCAGCGGATGACTCGCTAGTTCTTGATTGGCTGTGAATTGATGTAAACATATTGGGAGTCCTGTGCATTATAGAACTCTGTCTTCCATCTGTCCTTGAAAAGATGGAGTTCTGGTTAACCAAAAAAAGAGGATCTATTTTTTTTACCTTTTTAAGCTCAAATACTAGAATGTGAAATTGATTTAAAATCATTCTACAAAAGACCAGAGTGGATAGTCTATTAACGTCAGTTGTATTCCAGGAGATATTAAAATGTTTGAGGGCCTCCAATATTTGAAGTTTGTAACAGATGAAATCAATGTATCAAGCATGAAAATAATCCAGTAGGCTGACTCCTGGAAGTATTAAGGTGTATTTTGCAGGGTATTCTTACTCTTGGGCTCAGAAGCCTACAGCTCTGTCCAATGAGACTTGCAGTGCAATCATTTAAATGGCAGTTACTTTAACAAGCACTTCAAGAACTTTTCTGCTTGGCTAATGCAGCTTTGAGCTTTCCTGCCTCCCTGGGTTGCAAACAAGCAAGGGATTAAATTCACCAAAAAAACTTGAATTTTTTTTTTCATTTTTCTTGAAATAACTTGTTGCCTTGCCTTTTTCATTCACTAAGAACTACTTCTTGCTTCTTTCCACGAGTAATGGCCAGACCACTGGATATTCATATAGGAAAGTAATAGTTGACTTGTCTTTTATTTCTTAAAATAGATGACCTCCACTGTTCCAGACGGAACCTTATTATATTTTTTAAAAAATTGTATGATCTCTACAAGTTAATAGAATTCTAGTTTTATCATCTATAATACTAGTATTGGCATCCTTCACCTACTAATTAAAAAAAACTGCTGGTTTTGGATGCCACCTTTGTCCGGGTAGTGCCGCAGCAGTTCAACAGAATGCTCATTCTCCCATAAGGCACTTAGGTTCAGAGCCTAGTTAGATGAGTTATAGCTAAAGCAGCGTTTGTCTTCCATTTTGATGATGAAGTTGCTTCCTGTAATTTTTTTTTAATATAGCACCAAAACAATTCCAGCATGGTTGAACCAGTGACTTCAGTAAATTGAATAAGGTATGCACTTAATATGATGGAATGTGTAGTTATTAAATATCTTCTAGCATATTGTAAGTGGATTGTGAGGGACAAGGTTGAAGATAGAATACTTCAACTAGCCAGACAAATGTGATTCCAACTGCTCTGCCTTGGATGGCACAGTTAAAAATTAAACATTTGTGAACCAGTCCATTTTTTTACATCATAATTACATAGCTCAGAATCCTGCTGTCTGACTGGATTTTTCCTTCATTCAGCCCACTTTACAAGTAAATGTTTTCCATGAGTACTTTATCTTCAGATGCACATGTATGTCTGCTGATAGATCCTACAAGATGAGTTGTAACAGTGCAATATTGTAATTCCACAATTAGACCAGAATTTTACAAATTAGCTTTATCGCCATCTCTGTGAACTTTTGTATTAATTAAATGCTAAGCACTATAATGGGATGGGTCTATTTAACTTGATCTCATAGTAAAACTAAGAAAAAAATTGCACACTATGGAATCATAGAATATCAGGGTTGGAAGGGACCCCAGAAGGTCATCTAGTCCAACCCCCTGCTCAAAGCAGGACCAATTCCCAGTTAAATAATCCCAGCCAGGGCTTTGTCAAGCCTGACCTTAAAAACCTCTAAGGAAGGAGATTCTACCACCTCCCTAGGTAACGCATTCCAGTGTTTCACCACCCTCCTAGTGAAAAAGTTTTTCCTAATATCCAATCTAAACCTCCCCCACTGCAACTTGAGACCATTACTCCTCGTTCTGTCATCTGCTACCATTGAGAACAGTCTAGAGCCATCCTCTTTGGAACCCCCTTTCAGGTAGTTGAAAGCAGCTATCAAATCCCCCCTCATTCTTCTCTTCTGCAGGCTAAACAATCCCAGCTCCCTCAGCCTCTCCTCATAACTCATGTGTTCCAGACCCCTAATCATTTCTGTTGCCCTTCGCTGGACTCTCTCCAATTTATCCACATCCTTCTTGTAGTGTGGGGCCCAAAACTGGACACAGTACTCCAGATGAGGCCTCACCAATGTCGAATAGAGGGGAGCGATCACGTCCCTCGATCTGCTCGCTATGCCCCTACTTATACAAGATCAAGTGGAGTGCCCCAAGGGTCGGTCCTGGGGCCGGTTTTATTCAATATGTTCATAAATGATCTGGAGGATGGTGTAGATTGCACTCTCAGCAAATTTGCGGATGATACTAAACTGGGAGGAGTGGTAGATACGCTGGAGGGGAGGGATAGGATACAGAAGGACCTAGACCAATTGGAAGATTGGGCCAAAAGGAATCTGATGAGGTTCAATAAGGATAAGTGCAGGGTCCTGCACTTAGGACGGAAGAACCCAATGCACAGCTACAGACTAGGGACCGAATGGCTAGGCAGCAGTTCTGCGGAAAAGGACCTAGGGGTGACAGTGGACGAGAAGCTGGATATGAGTCAGCAGTGTGCCCTTGTTGCCAAGAAGGCCAATGGCATTTTGGGATGTATAAGTAGGGGCATAGCGAGCAGATCGAGGGACGTGATCGTTCCCCTCTATTCGACATTGGTGAGGCCTCATCTGGAGTACTGTGTCCAGTTTTGGGCTCCACACTTCAAGAAGGATGTGGATAAATTGGAGAGAGTCCAGCGAAGGGCAACAAAAATGATTAGGGGACTGGAACACATGAGTTATGAGGAGAGGCTGAGGGAGCTGGGATTGTTTAGCCTGCAGAAGAGAAGAATGAGGGGGGATTTGATAGCTGCTTTCAACTACCTGAAAGGGGGTTCCAAAGAGGATGGCTCTAGACTGTTCTCAATGGTAGCAGATGACAGAACGAGGAGTAATGGTCTCAAGTTGCAGTAGGGGAGGTTTAGATTGGATATTAGGAAAAACTTTTTCACTAAGAGGGTGGTGAAACACTGGAATGCGTTACCTAGGGAGGTGGTAGAATCTCCTTCCTTAGAGGTTTTTAAGGTCAGGCTTGACAAAGCCCTGGCTGGGATGATTTAACTGGGAATTGGTCCTGCTTTGAGCAGGGGGTTGGACTAGATGACCTTCTGGGGTCCCTTCCAACCCTGATATTCTATGATTCTATGATGGTAAGCTTACACTGAATCTTAACTGTGAAAGACCAGATGTAAAATATTGTACCTGCAAGATGTTACTATAAAAAGGATTTTTTTAACCAGTTGTAGATTTTGAGCATTTTTGCTATCTTAAGCATCAAAAACTAAGTATTATGTATAGTTGGATCACAATGGTAAATTACCCATTGATGAAATAAATAAATATGAACAGTTTTTTTTAAAAAGCAGCTAAATGTCTGGTGGCCTTAATTAAATCTATAAGTTTTCTGCATTCCTTCAGTTTACATACACTTTTTCAAATGCCTTAGCTTAATCTAAGTAGATTTCTTTTGATATCGACATGGCATTCTTGGATTTAAAGCTGCTAGTTTGGAATTTAGATGAAAATACTTAAGTGTCTAACTCCAAAATATAAGGAAAAATATTGATGTACTTAGATGAAATGAAGTGAAATTTGTAGGAAGAGTAATTTTGATCTTAATTGGTGTTTCCATTAGCAGAGAAAAGAGGCAGTCATATTCAGTGGGATTCTAGTGTTCGAAAAACACTGTTTAAGATTTAGTGTATTTGTGAATTTGTCAGTGGAAGGAGGAATTCTCCATATTGCTGCCAATAACATTCCTTTGTTAGTATTGTATCTTTAGTGAGAAATCTCTCCAAAACTCTCTTGGTTGAGTTCAAGACACTCTTGCAGTGAATTGGAAACAGGAGCTTATGGCACTTACAAGCGGAGGATTAACCTATCAAACAGGATTAGCTATTTACTCTGAGTTTCTGCAAAAAAATACCATACAAATAGCTTACATAATGCTCTTATCAAGGAGTATCAACATCACCGCCTCCCTGAGATGGCCCAGACTTAACTACTTCCTTCTCCTTTCCTTTCCGTTTTCCCATTGCTTAATTTCAGCAAGGCTCTTAACCAAATACCGGAAATAAACACCTAGGATCAATAGCAAGGTTTGTAATTTTAGCTTGTCTTTTTTATTATCCTTCTATGAAAGCAAAGAAAGCTAAGGAATATAATCCTAGCATGTGAACAAAGAATATTTTTGTTTGGTGTTGCTTGAGACCAAAATCTCGAGACCAATAAAAGGAGAAGAATGGCATTTCGACAGTACTTTAGTAAATGTGTTTAAATAGTTGTTTGAGCTGTTTGAATTTCTCCTGCAACTTGCTCATTTTACAACTACAGATGAAGTTTTCTAACTGTCCTTAACTGATGCTGGGTTTTGTCCATATGTATCATCACCAGTAGGCTGATGGGCAGACAGTGCCTTGAGTTACATCTGTACATCCCTCTCAATTGCCTTTATGGTAATTCAGGTTTTAGAGAAGATAATTTGACTTACCCCAGCAGTGTAGACAAGGCCTAAGTCGACCTAAGTTATGCTACTCCCACTACATGAATAACATAGCTGGAGTCGAGATAACTTAGGTCGACTTACCGCAGTGTCTTCACTGTACTGCATGGACGAGAGATGCTCTCCCATTGACTTACCTTACTCTTGCAGAGCCACTGGCCATTATCTTTGAAAACTCGTGGCGAACCGGGGAAGTCCCGGATGACTGGAAAAAGGCTAATGTAGTGCCAATCTTTAAAAAAGGGAAGAAGGAAGATCCTGGGAACTACAGGCCAGTCAGCCTCACCTCAGTCCCTGGAAAAATCATGGAGCAGGTCCTCAAAGAATCAATCCTGAAGCACTTGCATGAGAGGAAAGTGATCAGGAACAGCCAGCATGGATTCACCAAGGGAAGGTCATGCCTGACTAATCTAATCGCCTTTTATGATGAGATTACTGGTTCTGTGGATGAAGGGAAAGCAGTGGATGTATTGTTTCTTGACTTTAGCAAAGCTTTTGACACGGTCTCCCATAGTATTCTTGTCAGCAAGTTAAGGAAGTATGGGCTGGATGAATGCACTATAAGGTGGGTAGAAAGCTGGCTAGATTGTCGGGCTCAACGGGTAGTGATCAATGGCTCCATGTCTAGTTGGCAGTCGGTATCAAGTGGAGTGCCCCAAGGGTCGGTCCTGGGGCCGGTTTTATTCAATATCTTCATAAATGATCTGGAGGATGGTGTGGATTGCACTCTCAGCAAATTTGCGGATGATACTAAACTGGGAGGAGTGGTAGATACGCTGGAGGGGAGGGATAGGATACAGAAGGACCTAGACCAATTGGAAGATTGGGCCAAAAGGAATCTGATGAGGTTCAATAAGGATAAGTGCAGGGTCCTGCACTTAGGACGGAAGAACCCAATGCACAGCTACAGACTAGGGACCGAATGGCTAGGCAGCAGTTCTGCAGAAAAGGACCTAGGGGTGACAGTGGACGAGAAGCTGGATATGAGTCAGCAGTGTGCCCTTGTTGCCAAGAAGGCCAATGGCATTTTGGGATGTATAAGTAGGGGCATAGCGAGCAGATCGAGGGACGTGATCGTTCCCCTCTATTCGACATTGGTGAGGCCTCATCTGGAGTACTGTGTCCAGTTTTGGGCCCCACACTTCAAGAAGGATGTGGATAAATTGGAGAGAGTCCAGCGAAGGGCAACAAAAATGATTAGGGGACTGGAACACATGAGTTATAAGGAGAGGCTGAGGGAGCTGGGATTGTTTAGCCTGCAGAAGAGAAGAATGAGGGGGGATTTGATAGCTGCTTTCAACTACCTGAAAGGGGGTTCCAAAGAGGATGGCTCTAGACTGTTCTCAATGGTAGCAGATGACAGAACGAGGAGTAATGGTCTCAAGTTGCAGTGGGGGAGGTTTAGATTGGATATTAGGAAAAACTTTTTCACTAAGAGGGTGGTGAAACACTGGAATGCGTTACCTAGGGAGGTGGTAGAATCTCCTTCCTTAGAGGTTTTTAAGGTCAGGCTTGACAAAGCCCTGGCTGGGATGATTTAACTGGGAATTGGTCCTGCTTTGAGCAGGGGGTTGGACTAGATGACCTTCTGGGGTCCCTTCCAACCCTGATATTCTATGATTCTATGATTCTTCTTGGGGGGGTGGGACTGGAGTACCAGAGTTGACCGGAGAGTACTCTGCCATCAATTTAGCGGGTCTTCACTAAATACGTTAAATCGACACCTGCTGCGTTGATTGCAACAGCGTTGATCTCCCTGGTAATGAAGACAAGCCCGTAATGTTCAGAGGAGAACCCAGTCTGACTTAATCTTTGTACCGTGTTTGTACTTGTGGGTTTAGTTTAACACAGCCTTTGGATTTTGTGTTTGGACACTTCTGTTTTATGAACAAGAACTGTAACGTTTAACTTTCCAACTACTTCTATTGGGTTGAACATCCGTGGTAAAACTACAGAGCAGGATTCATTCAAAGTTGCAGGTTCATGCAGTGTACTGTTACGAGGTTCTGTCTGTTCTATTCTTGTGAGCCAGTAAGCAGCTGATATATAAATGCAGGACTTCTATTGTCGTTCTATCTCCCACGAGAATGAAGCTAGTAAAGCAAAGGGAGTGACATAGCATGTCAACCAAAAGAAAACAAGTCTAAATTTAGGTCTTACAGTAACCCTGTTAGAGCTCACAGGCAGAAACCCAAAGGAAACCTCAAGTGTGAAACTTCTTTTCTGGCTTTGCAGCCACTCTTTAACAATGCAAATTGAACTACCCACTAAAATCAGATAGGCACACTTAAATATAAGTAGTTGAATATATAAATATAAATAGTTAAAATACTTAGCTTTCCAAATGTTAGGGTTAGACCCTTTTGATAAATGTGAATCAAAAGCAAGGCTCTCTAAAAATGCAGTCTGCGGCAGCTTAGTCTTGCCTTATTTCCAGTGGGGTTGGAGGGGTTAGAGACCCCAGTGAATCTCATAAGGCTCATGGGGGTGGCATGTGAACAGGTGTTGGGAGTAAACATCATTTGGGGAGCAGCTGACAGGCATACTGGGGGGTAACACTTAAGCTGCCATCCTTTGAGTCCGACAGTGCTTTGCTCAACCTTTAATTGCTCTGACAAGAATTCCTTGATACTACTATCAAACAGCTTGCAATTCATATAGTCTAGCACTGCTATACTCAGATGTCAGTGATACAGGACCCAAATTAGCGATTAGCATTATCCAAAAGATCCACAGTAGTGTGAATTCATTGTCCATTCATTAAAAGAAATCATAGTTAATTACGAGATTAAAATAGTCACGATTAATCGCACTGTTAAACAATAATAGAATACCAATTTAAATTTGACGTGGAAGCATGTCCTCTGGAATGGTAGTTGAAGCATGAAGGGGCATATGGACGTTCAGCATATCTGGCATGTAAATGCATTGCAGTGCCGGCTACAACAGTGCCATGCAAATGCCTGTTCTCACTTTCAGGTGACATTGTAAATAAGAAGCTGGCAGTATTATCTCCCTTAAATGTAAACAAATGTGTTTGTCTTAGCAATTGGCTTCACAAGAAGTAGAACTGAGTGGACTTCTAGGCTCTAAAGTTTTACATTGTTCTGTTGGAGCGCAGTTATGTAAAAAAATCCCACATTTGTAAGCTTCATTTTCATGATCGAGATTGCACTACAGTACTTGTATGAGGTGAACGGAAAAATATTTCTTTTTACAGTGCAAATATTTGTGAGCACTGTACACTTTGTATTCTGTGTTGTAACTGAAATCAATATATTTGAAAAGTAGAACATCTAAAATATTTATAATATGTTTAAATTGGCATTCTGTTATTGTTTAACAGTGCAATTAAAACCGCAATTAATCACAACTATTTTTAAAATCTGCTTAATTTGTTTTGCGTTAATCGCTTGTGTTAACTGTGATTGACAGCCTTAATATATTATTCTCACACCAAAATGACTAACCAAGTATTTTATCAACTACAATCGGTTAATAACATAGTAAAAGCATCTAGATTGGTTAAGTAAATCATAGTGTTTTAACATAATGTGCTGCAAATAGCCACAGGAGACACATTGAAGAGCCACTTGCGGCTCACGAGCCTCAGACTGAGAGTCACTGGTCTAGCACTTGCCCAATGTAGTGGATGGCACTAGGTAACTGGATGCCAGGATCTGCTTTGGAAATCACTATTTCTATTAGCTACCTGTGATGGCAATTATATAGTGTTGCTATAAAATAGTTTACCTGTTCATGTCACTTTCTGGCCTAAGGCTGACAGGAAGGCATTTAGAGTGATCTGAGAATGATCCAAGCAAAGCTCAGGATCCTGAACACCCTGGTGTGTGACAGTGTCCCAGAGGCTGCTGTTCTTTGTCTTTCAACTACTTAATAGTGCTCGGCCCAAATGCTTGTAAATGTGCTATATCAAGCAAGTAAGCAGATGTCTGGAGCAAGAGGCATATGTGATTTGTGTGACTAGCTCAACTGGTGGATTCTTGGGATTATGGCATTCACTGTAGCTCTGGACAAAAGGGGAAAAAAAAGGAAGCTGGGTGTTAGAGGTATCTTCTGAGTTGGTAGCGGGAGGATTGTGAAGTTCACGAACAGGAAGCGGTTAGGGATGTGCTGGGAATTGAGTGCCCGGGACACTATGACCTGCTGCTGGACTTGAAAGCTCAGATTGGAGCAAAGAAACTGGCAGGCAAGGGTTTCTTTCTCTGTCCCATTCCCAAACTGTTTCCAGATGGATTCACAAAGTATCTGGGGTGCTAAAAAACAATGAACTAGACAAAGTTAATAATCTGCCACCCTTTTAAAACGATATGTTTCAGCAGTACATCCAGCTCCAAGATATTGGTCTGAAATTGATCATATAGCCTTTCCTTAAGCAGTCATTAACATAGTATTTGAGTACCTGTCTGACATTATCAAGTTTCCCTAGCTCATGGGTGTATTAAGGAGATATGGAAAAACAAGACACAAAGAGTTTGTGACATGCCCAAGTTTGCAGACAAAATGGCAGAGTTGAATTAGGGCCTCCAGAATCCCAGTCTCGTGCCTTAACTACAAAACCATCCTTCATGTTAAAACTATCACATTTTGATGGAGAAAATGTCTAGCAATCCTACTGGGATTTGTGAACCAAGGTGACGAGCACTAAATTTGCATCCAAAGTAGAAAAATGACAATTATCCTTCATTGGCATTAGAATCCTGTCCGGTATTTTGTGAACAAACTTCCAGATGCGCTTGGGTTTGCATCTTAAAATTGTTCTAGTTAAATAAAAATTTAACATGGTACGAACGTAGACCTCAGTAAAGGACTACGACATAGGAGGGGCCACATAAACCGAAGCACAACACTTGTGTTGTCCAAACAAATTTTTCATATACAAGATATAAAGTCACCTGTACTGATTTTAAGTTCAGCTTGTTTCATATGTATTTGGATAGAGTGTTTCTATGTACAGTATGGTTCATTTACACACTTATATAAACTAAAATGAGATAAACATGATGACAAAATGCTAATGAATCGGCCGTTAGTATGTTGTGTTGAATCAGGCCACAGGCCTTGTGAAATGCTCTGGTGGGACATAGATTGGGCACCCCTACCTTAAGCAATATTAAAGATGAGATCTTTAGAATTTCATAGGGGGAGAAAAAGTTAAGGTTTCCACTCTGTTCATAATACCTTGGCA
This sequence comes from Lepidochelys kempii, assembly GCF_965140285.1. Taxonomy (NCBI): domain Eukaryota; kingdom Metazoa; phylum Chordata; order Testudines; family Cheloniidae; genus Lepidochelys; species Lepidochelys kempii. The sequence goes on along the minus strand of NC_136390.1, from coordinate 71,493,296 downwards.
TGACAACTAAGACCTATTAAGGCATTAATGTTCATACAAATATGTCGTCTTGAAGACATCTGACTTATTGGTGGTGGATGGCACACAACTCCTGTTATTCTCCTGTGGCTATAGGTAAAGGCATATTAAAGGAAGCAGATCCAGAGAGCTGAAACTAAAGATGAGACAATGGGTGGTTGAAACAGAAAAGCAATTGCATTAAGAATGTCCCTGTTTGGTCCTTTATTGTGCTCGTTTGAATTTTTTTTAAGCTTTTTTTGTTACGATTTTACTCTAATACCTGTAAATTAGAGTTTTTCTCTGCAGTTGATAGTATTCTTGTCAGTTTAAGAGTTTCTAGTCAATTTGTACAGGCCTTTGACACAGCAACAATGGAGAGGGAAAACTGGAATTGCTGTAGTACTTGAAAATAGTTCTGGCCTTTGACTAGATTTCAAATAGATGATCTTGCTTTACCTGTCAATGTGAAATGGTGTTCCAGAACTGAATTCAGTTCCTTGAGGGTCATGAAATTAATCTCTGCTTTATACATACACACCACTTGGTGACAACCATCAAGTCTATTACAGAAATAAAATGAAAATAAAGAAGCAAATTCATTTCCTTCATCAATAAAATCTATGCAATACACTATAATATAATGCTAATGTGGTCAAGTCAAACTATTAGCATCTAGCATACTGTAAGTGGCTTTAAAAAAAAAAAAGAGGGACTGAGTCTTAAATGCTTCCCTGGACACCATGCCATTTTGCATTTGTACTTTTTAGCTACTTCTTAAAGTAAGGTTGATTCTCATTGGTTGGTAACCATTAGAACATGTTGATTTGCAACTAAATATAGCCTTTAAACTACACTTGGTGCTGTTTGCTAACCAGGAGGATACACTTATCTGTACATAGTTAAGTACTTATATGGTTTCATTGACTTTTGTTAAGATTCTTAATTTTTACATTTTTTATTATGTTAGAAAATGGTGAATGATATAGTTCTTAAGTACTGGAAGAATTTTTTATTTGATTTGTGCCAAGCTGTATGTGGATGGGAATTCAAATTCAATTAAAATGCACAAAACATTTTCAACTACTTTTATTTAGCTAATAAAAATATCTTAAGATACATAAGAGAAAAATGCACTAGTTTATCAAAACTAAAACAAAGGAAGTCTTGTCTGTAGTTAGTGAATTGAGTTGATGGCTTCTGGTCACCATGTCCTTCAAGATTTTATAACTAGTAGATCTCATTTTCTTACACCTAGTTTTTTGTTCATAAATTAGAAGAGAAAAACAAGCTTTCCTGTTTTTTTGCATCTTAATTTTGAAGAAACTAGTTATTGAACTGAACTAACTGAATAAACCGAAATGAAGAAAATACCTCTGGGACTGGGGAAGAAACTATTGTTAAAGCTGTTGTTAAAGCAAACTCTGGTTCCAAGTGCATAGCCAGTAACTTCCATCAGTTGAGTGTCTGACTTGGCAACATACTACTTAATGTAATTTTTAATTTAAATTATTTTAATAGATTACTGTAAATTGAGGCCTTAATATAGGTTGTCATAATTTTAAATTTTATTTTAGGTACGTTTATATTTTAAAATAAAGCTGTATTTAAACTGATTTAAATAATAATTTTATTTTTAGATAGCTTTTATCAGCCCTGTATCATGTAGAAACCTTAATGTCTCGCCTTTAAAATACATTACTTATTTTTATCTCCCTTTTGCACAGAATATAGGCAGTCCCGAATACTAATTTGCTTCTTACGGCATGAAGCATTCAGTTGTGATTCTTTGCATGTGCATTTGGCTGCAAGTGCTAGAGTATCTCTTAACCTGAAAAAAGTACGTACCCATACTCACAAACGTAGTGCAGCTGCAATCTTTCTGTGATAGCTATTGTCATTAATCACCTGCAAGTATACACCACCCCAGTTCTTGAACTGTAACCTCACATGTTCAAGGTTACACTTAACATGTGAAAATAAAGAATGCTAACTACTCAGAAAAGTGCTTCTGAGTAGGATTGTAACAACTTTGAGAACTACGCTTTTTCACTCTGGGAGTTACCTTTCCTGCCCTGTCTAATTATCCTTCTCCCCTCAGAAGAGGCAAGGTTGTAACGCCTGGAGCTGAATAACTAAGATAACACCTGTTCTGTTGCCAGAGTATGCTCTAGCATTTAGTGACATAATGTAGGTGTATGTATTTAGAATTTTTGTTATTGACTCATTTTGAAAGACTTAGAACTTCTGAATAGAATGGATCTAGCCAGAGAGAAGACTCCTTGCTGAGAGGCAGTATACCCACATGTTCACTTGTGGGTGTGCAAATAGCTGCAGCCCTTGGGGAGCAGTAATTGACGTGCAATCACATTACAGATTAAAAATTCCCGCTAGCTCAAATACTCTAGTACTTAGAGGGCATATTTCCCTTGGCAATGACTGCTTAACACATTACTTAGCTAATGGTCGCTCTATCCAAAGTCATGAGGCCTGTGCGTACTTTATGACAAATACTTCCTTTTTAGTTTAAAAAAGCTAATGGAGCACAGAATACTTTCCTTAAAACACGAATAAACTTTTTGCTTCCTTTGAATTACAGTGGAGTATCATTAAAGGATTAGTAAATCAATTTATTATGCTAATTTGGCAGTCTGTGCAAAATGCATGTGCTAACTGTCCTCTGTTACAGTCCCTCTCCAATGTCTTCTATTACAAAAGGTCTTCAGAAATGAATTTACATGCAAGTATGCAGATATTTTAAGAACTGCACCAACGATACACAGGTAAATGTGTTAAAGGAACAAAGGAAGTTCTATTCATTTATCTAATGTTAGTATGTGTTAATTACAGATATTGTCGGATGCCAATGAAATTATCCAGGTGGCTCATTACACTGGGTAGGCTAAAGCAGTTTTATAAGATAACAGTTCTACAACTGCTGTATAAATATTACTGAGTTCTGAGAAGCAACTATTATAAAATAACTTGACCTGAGACTCCTAGTGCAGCTCCAGAAAGAGAAATATCCCCAACTGTTTTATGGTGAAGAAAGAATGAAATGGAATACAATGTGATATTTCAAGAACTATGAATTTACAGATTATCAAGGATATTTTTGAATGGCCCATCTCATTTATACATAACTGATGTCCAGTACATGGTGAATTTACTGTAGATGGGTTATAATGGATACTGTGTAGGAAGAGGTTTCTTTTACACTCCATGAATTCTCAATACAACAAACTGTCTGCAGAATAAGAGAAATGGACAAATTTACTCTTGTGCTGAACTTTAAAGATCATCTCCACCTTAGAATGTCTTGTCTTGGAGCATAAGCAAAGACTTCCTGTACAAATATCATAATTATGAGAATCTATTTACATAAATTAGGTTTGGCAGATTGACTTTTTTTTATAATCTCTATGTATAATATCAGTCTTTGTTTTTAAGCATTTTTAGATCATTTTAAATTTTCACTGTTGCACAAAGTTATTTCAAGCGTTTATCTGTTTAAAGTTTCATAGTTGCAGGAAATGATGGGTGAAAAATCAGACAATTTAATGACAGTATGTTGAGATTCAAAAAGTTAAAGCTTTATAACTGTTTAAAACATTGTCAAAATATACAAAATAAATATCTGTTGAGTTTGGTTTGAAGTTCTCAAGCAGCGTTTTTCTTTGTCTATCTATAAATGTTGATTATTGATGGAAATATTTTTTTCATGATTTGTGTAGTGTAATAGTTAACTGATGTTTACTAATATAAATCAAATCCTACCAAGCCTATATGTAATGCCCAGAACGTATTGAACTCCGCTATTTAGGTAGCATTTGTGTAATATGTTCACTGCCTCTTTTGCTTTTAATTCTTCTTTTTTCTGGGGGAGGATAATTTCTATTGTCTTGAGATAGTACAATGTATATACATTAGAGTAAGGTTTTTACAGGACAAGTACGTATCAAGTATTCTATACCTGTCATGCTTTGCAAATGTTTTCATTTTACCTGTCATTTGAATTTGTTTGAAGCTGTCATAAGTTGAAAAACATTAAGAGTAGGCTTCTGGGTTTGTGATTTTCAGCATGTAAACAATACTGATCATTTTTACAGGTGTAAGATCGAAAGCTTCTCTCTCATGCCAACAGAAGTTGGTCCAATAAAAGATATTATCCACCTTACCTCTCTAACTTTCACAGGCTCATTTTAAAAGGGGAGAATAGAGTGTATATATACAATGTGGCAGTTAGAATCGAGGACAAGCTCAGTGACAACTAAACTTTGCCATAAGTTGAGGAGGGAATTCCCGTACTCTTTGCTAACCAAAGATGCTCTATTCTAGAGGTGGGCAAACTACGGCTCGCAGGCCACATCTGGCCCGCGGGACTGTCCTGCCTTGCCCTTGAACTCCTGGCGAGAGAGGCTAGCCCCTGGCCTCTCCCCCACTTCACCCCCTCCCCCACAGCTTCAGCTCACTGGGCCGCCAGCACTCTGGATAAGCTACCGTAAACAACTCATATGTTGCTATTCAGTAGCAACATACTTGTCACTTAAACTTCCACTTAAGAATTGGGTTCCACAAAACCTACACTTACCTTCTAACACCTGAAAAATATATCCCTTCTATTCAAGTAAAATACTGTTGCCAAAATGGCCATTGAGTTTTTTACAGCATGTTCATAAAGGTGAATTGTGTTTTGCAGTCAAAGATCTTCTCACTGGATCCAATTAAATCTGAAACCTAATCCGCATACAAGACTAGCTTTGCCACTCTTGCATATATATTCTGACACATTTTCATTACGTGACCTACAAAAAAACTTTCATGAATGTTGAGAAAATAGAGTTCAAAGGGAATATAGACATATTACACAAACTACATTAAAACATTAAGGTTGCAAAGTCAGGAACTCAGAAGTTAAGAAATGCCAGCCTTAAGGTTGCCTGTGGAACTTTTGTTTAAGCCCCTTTATGTATATGCGTTATGAGACTCTCCCTAATTACACACTTTTTTCCACAGCATTTTTGCCTCATTCAGTGGACAGGATGGGTGTTGCTCACTTCATGACCAGATTTTGTTCTCTCCTCATTGTTCAATGTGCGACCCTATGCCTTATTTACTGAACACTATTCAAAATCTGCTCTGAATACAGAATTACTCATTTTCTCATGGGGTTTTCTAAGGTGCTCATGTCTATAGTATCTCAGTTCTTAATATTTATCTTCCCAGCATCCCTGTGGGGGTGGTATTATCCACATTTAACAGATGAGAAGCTGAGACATTAAGGTAAAAGATATCCACTAATTTTGGGTGTCCGATTTGAGGTAGCTCGGACCTGATTTTTCTGAGTAGTTAGCATTATATAGCACTTAATATGTTCAAAGCACAAGTCTCAATGATTGATTGCAATTGAGCCATGAGTGTTCAGCACTACTGTAAATCAAGCCTTAGGTTCCGAAGTCAGAACTGAAAGTGAGGAACACGCAGTTCATGACCACCTGCAAAGAGTTTAGTTAAGTGACTTCCTGAATATCTCATAAACTCTGTCAGAGTCAGAGGGACAATGTAGTTCTGCAGGGTAGTGTTAAACTTCCTTAAACATGAGAGAACCATCTTTTTCCCTTCCTGCAATCTTTTTCCTCATTTACTACTCACCTTCCAAATGCTGCAACAAATGAGCCTGGGGTTCTTCACAGTACACTGCACACTACGTCAAGCTCTGTGGACCTGGTGTTTCTAAGCGCATGCTTGACCCTCCACACTGCATTGTAAACCTGGGTTTACAGTTGCTGGATGCAGGTTTCTCAGCCATACTAATGTATCCATACTGCACTACACAGACCTTCTGGCTCGGGTCTGCAGTTTGACCTGTGTCCATTCTGCAAAATGTCAGGGCTTAAGTCACTGTGAGACTTGGTCTCTGACCCCTGCCTCCCCTCCCCTACTCTTTCCCCACCCAAGGTTCAGAACCCAGGTCCTGCATGCTTGTTGACCTAAGTGAGGCTGATTTTTGTGTGACAGAAGGGGTGCTGGGGCTTAAACCTGAATCAGAGCCTGGGCTCATGAGTGGTGTAGACGTGCCTTTAGACAACGGCTTCCTTCCATACACTACCCTGATTCATCCCCTGAGAAGGTTTATCCTGTGCACAGAATGAGGTAGTGTGCTGTGGAAAAAATAGCGTAATTAAAGATTGCCTCATAATGCATATGCACTAGGGAGCTGAATTATGGTTGCACAGGGCAACCCTAATTCTGACATTTCCTAACTTCTGCATGCTTGCCTCTGCAGCCTTCATAATCTTGCAATGTAATTTTGTTTTGTGTGTAACTTCCCAGCTTTTAAATAAGCAAACTGAAAAAATAGTAATTCCATCATGCTACATGATATTGACACACATGTGGCTTCTCAGCAAGGTTGAGGTTTCAATCTTGCTGAGAAGCCAGAAGCTAGAGGGGGATGAGAGAGACACGGGCCAGTGGTTTACCGATAATTGCTGATAGCAAAGGAATGCTGAGACTCAGAATCTTGGGTTCCATTCCAGACTCTCAAGAACAGTGGCCTTTAGTGGACACAAACTCTTCAGCTCATTCACCCAAGTTTGACCCTTTTTGCTTTGTCCCTTCCAACCTGGGTCCCAGGTGCTGGCTTGCAGCCTTACCCCAGTCTTGGTTTTGGCTCCCTACCTTAGAATTAAATTGCTTCTTCCTCCATGCTTCCTGTTTGCCAGTAAGATGGTCATTGAGAGCATAGGAGTGAGGAAAAAATACTTAAATTATCTCAGCCACCAGAGTTTAGCACAACTTTTCAGTGCGAGTTTCCTCCAAATATGTGAAACAGGGTATGACAATTGAACATTTGGACCTATAAATCTGATTGAGGATGGAATTCCTTTGGAAAACAGTTTCCAATTTCAAATGAACTAAGTTGAATTATGACAGGTTTCAGAGGAGCAGCTATGTTAGTCTGTATCCACAAAAAGAACAGGAGTACTTGCGGCACCTTAGAGACTGACAAATGTATCGGAGCATAAGCTTTCGTGGGCTACAGCCCACTTCACTGGATGTATAGAATGGAACATATAGTAAGAAGATATATACACACATACAGAGAAGGTGGAAGCTTCCATACAAACTGTGAGAGGCTAATTAGTTAAGATGAGCTATTATCAACAGGAGAAAAAAACTTGTGCATGTGTGTATGTATATACATATATAATACACACGCACACACCTTTTTTCTCCTGCTGATAATAGCTCATCTTAACTAATTAGCCTCTTACAGTTTGTATGGAAGCTTCCACCTTCTCTGTATGTGTGTATATATCTTCTTACTATATGTTCCATTCTATACATCCAGTGAAGTGGGCTGTAGCCCGCGAAAGCTTATGCTCCGATACATTTGTCAGTCTCTAAGGTGTGCCGCAAGTACTCCTGTTCTTTTTAAGCTGAATTGGTGTCTTCCTGCCTAACTTTATAGGGGTAGTCATGCTTTTAAACTGTAACACTATCACTCATGTACGCTGAAAGAAAATCAGTACACTGTATTCAAATGTATTTTTCCCCCTGTTTACCTGAGTCTTTCCTCTTTGCACAAACCAAGCCAGTCAGTGAGGCTTCCTACTTGAAAATATAAGACTTTTCTTGGTAAGTCAGAGGTACTAGCTTACGGAGCATGGTTTGTGTGATTGTGCAGATAGTGCCAAAAAATAAAATCCTGATTCTTCTGAAAGGAGTAACTAATAAGAAACCAACATTGTCCTTCATGCAGTTTTTCACCTAGTTTGTCTAATCACTTTGAAAATACAGTAGTAGTATTTAATCTGTGCCCATTCTATACACAATCTAAGGCAGAACACTTGATTCATAAAGGAAAGTGAAGCACTATGCATGTGCTCTGTGTAGTTTTAATGACGGTTATTTAAACCAAACATTTTCAAACCTGGCAAAGCATGCCACTGAGGACTACATAAATGTGAGTTTTGAAGCTTCAGATGAAGCTGAGTTGTCAGACCATAAAATTCAACCATAAATTAAAAAATGACTCAGTCGATCTTGTCAAACTTCATGAAAGATTCTGGGCTGAGAATGAGCATGACAAACTTTCTCTTCGAAAAGAGAATTTAGTTTAAAATTCTGACACTGTAATGCGATTTAGAATGGAAGAGCCATCAATTCAAGCCATGTGTTAGTGTTGCTATAGTATCTAAATGGTCAGCTGCAAATGTTCACATAAATGGGATTTTTAATTCTCAAGCCATGTCTACACTATCAATTATGTTGGCAAAACTTATGTCCCTCAGGGGTGTGAAAAATCCATCTCCTGATGGACATAAGTTTTTTCCGGCATAAGTGGTAGTGTGCACAGCGCCGTGTTGGCGGGAGAGCTTCTCCCACTGATGTCGTTACCGCTGCTCATTGAGGATGGTTTATGTTGAGGGGAGAGCTCTCTCCTGACTGTGTAGAGGGGCCATACAAGTGATCTTACAGTGGCGCAGCTGTAAGCTCTCTAGTGCAGACATAGCCTTAGTATTCAATAGAGAGGTTCTTTAGTCTGACCCTTATTTTGTGGTGTGAAATTTAATTAGGTCTCTTATGTTTCCAAGAAATTTTGGGATAAACTGGTCTTCTAAAAACTACTCTGGATAAAATATATAGGAAATGAAACTCTTAAGTCCTCTTTATGCTCCTTCTCTATTCTGCATGGCAGAAGTTGTAGGGAATACTTAATGGGGGAGTCTTCCTCAGACTATATCATGCTAGTGAACACCTGCAGAAAGAAGAATATGAATGTAGTTTAAAGTAGTCTTCCACCTCTTAAATCACTGTTTGACATGCATTACTCACTATTTTAGAAAGAAAGCTGTTCTGTGGATTTTTTTTTTTTTTTAAGTATTTCAACAGCCAATAAGTGATATGCACAAAACTAGTAAGCTTGTGAGGACAAGGAAGAGTTCAGTCTGGCTGAACCCTAATAAAAACCATGGTGTTTCTCTTTAGTCTTCCACTAGCCAACAGGACCGCAAGTAATCATAAAAATAAGCAACCCGAGAACTGAAATGATCTGGACCATTACATTTTTCTCCTCTTTCAAGTATTTAATCACTGCTGTGCAGTCACTTATTGTAATCCGTTAACTTACAGTATAATGTAAATACCATAAGGAATCTTTATTAGACTTTTTCAGTAAATTGTAGCTGATTTATATTTCCACTTATATTTTTTGTTAGCAACCCAGCATAAAACTGAGTCTTGACAAACAGAAAATCCGTAGTTTGAGAAAGAGATTGTGTATACAAGAGAGAATTGAAACACAGGTAGCTAAACAGATGGGACACCACCAATAAGTATGGATGGCATGGTGTCCAAACTGGTTATTCTGTCATGCATGCAGTTTTGCTCCATGTGAAGACTTGACTCGTCCAATAGTTGCAGTTGCACAGCTTTCTGACACCTATCTCTCAGATCAAAAAACAGCTGCTGAAGTTTGAGTAACAGCCGTGTTAGTCTGTATTCGCAAAAAGAAAAGGAGTACTTGTGGCACCTTAGAGACTGACCAATTTATTTGAGCATGAGCTTTCGTGAGCTACAGCTCACTTCATTGGATGCATACCGTGGAAACTGCAGCAGACTTTATATACACACAGAGAATATGAAACAATACCTCCTCCCACCCCACTGTCCTGCTGGTAATCGCTTATCTAAAGTGATCATCAGGTTGGACCATTTCCAGCACAAATCCAGGTTTTCTCACCCTCCACCCCCCCCCACAAATTCACTCTCCTGCTGGTGATAGCCCATCCAAAGTGACAACTCTTTACACAATGTGCATGACAATCAAGTTGGGCCATTTCCTGCACAAATCCAGGTTCTCTCACCCCCTCACCCCCCTCCCAAAAACCACACACACAAACTCACTCTCCTGCTGGTAATAGCTCATCCAAACTGACCACTCTCCAAGTTTAAATCCAAGTTAAACCAGAACATCTGGGGGGGGGGTAGGAAAAAACAAGGGGAAATAGGCTACCTTGCATAATGACTTAGCCACTCCCAGTCTCTATTTAAGCCTAAATTAATAGTATCCAATTTGCAAATGAATTCCAATTCAGCAGTTTCTCGCTGGAGTCTGGATTTGAAGTTTTTTGTTTTAAGATAGCGACCTTCATGTCTGTGATTGCGTGACCAGAGAGATTGAAGTGTTCTCCGACTGGTTTATGAATGTTATAATTCTTGACATCTGATTTGTGTCCATTTATTCTTTTATGTAGAGACTGTCCAGTTTGACCAATGTAAATGGCAGAGGGGCATTGCTGGCACATGATGGCATATATCACATTGGTGGATGTGCAGGTGAACGAGCCTCTGATAGTGTGGCTGCTGAAGTGTCTTTTATGGAGATTTCATAAGGTTTCCAGGAGCATAGGGCAATTGTGGGGCAAGAGGTTACACATACATAAATCCAGAGGGGAGACTGCCCTAAGCACCCGGGTACTAGGCTGTTTCCTAGTTGTCCCCTCAAATGGGAAGGTTCAGTTTTTGCTCAACAAGAATTTTGTTGGCAATTATTGAGAAGCACTTGCGAGGTAGTAGAAGTTGTTAAAGAAGTTACTGCAGGGAATGACTATATGGCTGCAGAGGGGTTCTCCTCCATTCCCCCATCCCTGGCACAGTGAGAGGCTCGTACAGACCTAGAACTACCAGTGATGTCTGTATAACTTGATTCTCCTTCTTGTAGTGAGCTGGGCCTGCATTGCGCCAGCAGGTCATCAAGATCCTGGCATTACTGTGGAATGGTCCTTGCTCCCATGCGTAGTCTGGCTACCTTGCATGTTGACTGGTCATTTGGGTACGGTCTTTAGTCTGGGAAGTCCATGGAAGTTGCTGCTGTGGTGACAGTTCATGTGGCTCTGTATGTAGAACTGTTGGGGTTTGACAGAGATGGTCAGTGAGCCAGATATCAATGAGGGCCAGACAACTAACTGTCTTAAGCTGTGGGAGCTAGGGATAGAACTCACATGCATGTTCTTTTTGACAAACCCAGGAGTACACTGCCAGAAGGGGGTACCAATCACCAGAGGGACACACAAACATTGGTTTTGGTCATTGCAGGTTCCTGGCCATATATGTGGAATAGCCAGGTCAAGTATATTGGGTTAGAATTTCTGAAAATGCTGAGCAATCAGAGGGAACTGATGACACTGCACAATATTACAATGAATGATATCATCCCCATGGTGACTGCTGGCTTAACAACCCTCTGATTACATAAATCCCAAACCATCAGAGCATCTGTGTGCTCAGCAGGTGCATGATGATGATGGAATGTGCTTTTGGGTGTGAAAGCAAGTGAGAGCTGACGTAGAATCTTAATTTGCTTGGTAATAGCCAAATTATGCAAAATTTAACATGTTGCTATTATATGTGAATGTCATGGTGAAATGGTCTTTGAACAATTGAGTGAGTAGGTAGTGGGACTTGGAGCAAATTGTGCACAGCAGATAGTCAAGATGTTGCACCTGAGGCTAATTCCTTGTATTAGGAGACCTCTTCCTGCTTCCCTAGAAAAAGCAGCAGATGTTGAAGATCTCCTTTTTCTCCCAGTTTCCCTATACTCTGGTATAAAGCTAGAGCTAGGGAGGCACTTGGCCCTCATTTGAGGCTACACCTACTGACTCAACATTAATGACAGCGTTCATTAGATCCACTTGGGTGCAGCAGTATTTGTACAAATAAGTGGCTTCTGGTGAAGTTGACCCTTCTTTAGTAAAGACCTGACAGGCCACCTAATCAGTGACTAGTACATCGGGTTGTGGTATTAGTAGTATTCGCATTGTTGCGGCTACTGTATCAGAGCTTTGTGGTCAAACTGGCAGGTGCTGGTGGAGAATGATGCAGTGGATGACTAATGGCTAACGTTGCTTACAGCAACATTGAGATGATAGTTACTGGAAGCGTTTTTTGTAGGTGGACACAATGTGTTAGTGTCAAAGTGCTTAGCATGCCAAGGGTGTCTATTATAGATAAGGCCATACAAAACAAGATAGCAGGTCTTTGTGACCACGTGGAATAAAGCTGAACTCTTATGAGTAATAATAGAAGATAGATGGAATTTTCAATGAATACGTCATGCACAAGAGTAAAATTTGGTGATGTGGTCATTTGAGTTCATATAGAAATCTGATCACTAATCAGGTTTGCCCTGGCAGTTTTTTTAATTAATATTTAACTTTAATATTTAATGTTAATATTTCAGTCCAGCAGAACAGCTGAAAAATAAGAGGGCTGATAAATGGACAAAGAATTTCTAAATATATGGATGTGTATGTGGGTAATAAACGCATTTGAGTAACTTCAGAACTAAAGGACTCTGGTTTTCAAAATTTATAAAACCAAACCTGTTGAATTCTCAAGGTACTCATAGCCCTATGGCTGTGAGACTTCAGACAGAGCTTGCAATGGCCATAGATTTCCTTAGGGCTTGTGTTTTTGTTTTAGTGAGACATTGGTTTCACTTGATTTCACAAGTAAAGTACTTTGAATTGGATTTAGTTTGGTTTCTGCTTCCCTCCTCCTGTTGCAAAGTGCAGATTACATGAAATGGTGGATTTATGTACTTCTAGAAGGTTATGTAATACTGTCCCTAGTGCATGTATTTTACAGCTTGCCAGTTTCTCAGAGCTAAGGTTTTTTTGTTTGTTTGTTTCTACTAATTAGTGGAGGCCTGTGCTTCTGGTTTGATTTCTAATGATGGTATCAGTATGTGTACGAACCCCTGGTTCATTATATTTAGCACCAAGTATTAGAAGTAATTATTTTGTTTTTCCACAGAACAGCAGGGAAGAAGAATCCCGCATTTAAAATAAGGGCTAGTCTATACTATTGCACTACAGCAGTGCAGCCGCAGAAGATGCGATTGCTGGTGAGAGAACGTTCTCCCGTCGGCATAATTACTCCACCTCAACGAGAGGCAGAAGCTGTGTCGACAGGAGAGCATCTTCCCCAGTGTAGTGTGGTGTGAACACCGCTTTAAGTCCATGTAATTTACATCACTCGGGGGGAGGTGTTTTCACAGCCTTGAGTGACATAAGTTACATCAACTTAAGCGGTAATGTAGACAACCCCTAAGAATCCCCCAGTACAACACTGGGAATTATTGACAGGAATAGTATTTTGAAACCCCTTCTGAATATCTTAAAGTTGACTGATTTAAAATGGGTTTTGTACACTTACATAGGTAGTAAAAATAATTTGACATTTGTAGAACGTCTAGGATTGAAAACTTTTTTGACGTCCATCCAGTTTTACCAAATAGTTACTTAAAAGACCATGTGAACAAACTCACCATATGTAGTATTTAAAGAACAAATACTGATATCCTATGGCTTCATTGTGTTTCCTCTGTTTACAATTTTAAAAAGCCTAGGGCTGAATGTTGTGAAAAGGAAACAGCTGGAGTACATGTGGGTATGTTGTAATGTGCTGCCAGTTAATACAATTAAAGTTAATACAGTATTAACCTAAGGTTATAAAAGAAGTATTTATTGACTGAAAAGACCTCAGTGTGCATAAGATGAGGAGGTTTGTAGCTCGGGGTATTTGCTGCTTTTTCACTGAGAATGCTGCTGCTTTGGCTTGGAAGTCGAAATTTGGAGCCAGACATGTACTCTCACCTATCAAGTGTTTTTGACCAAAATTCTTTAAGTGTTCTTTAAATTTCAAGGAATGGCTAAGTTTCTCAGATGAGGTTACTTATTCTGGATTGCTCAATCTACCTTTTAAATGTATATTACTTTTCGCTGTCCTGATAATTGAAAAACTGTTTTACCTAAGCCAGGCTTGCAGTGTAGCTGAAATTTAATTTTAAATATCAGTGCTCTTGGTGCATAGCTGCTGTGTACATACTTACACTGAACTGGCCAAAAGGCCATAAATATGAGCTCCAAACACTCTAAGAAACTTAGGCTATGTCTACATTAGCACTTCTGTTGTCAAAACTTCTGTTGCTCAGGGGTGTGGAAAAAAAACACCCCCTGAGTGACAAGAGTCAGTGCGGTCCACACCGGCACTTTCGTTGGTGTGGACTGCACTATGTCGGCAGGAGAGCTATCTCCTGTCGGCAAAGAGCACCTACACGGGAGATCTTACAGCAGCACAGTTACATCGGTACAGCTGTGCCACTGTAAGCTCTCTGGTGTTAACATAGCCTAAGTGTAGACATGGGCTTAGGCCTGTGCATCTTTGTTCAAGCTCTTTTCATCCCTGCAGCTAAGGACTTTATCTCAAGAAGACAACCTGAATTGTATTTAAAAGAAGTCTGAAAGGCCTGTTTTCCCCCCCACCCCTCACCATTTGTGGTCTTCTACATCATGCATTGGTCCTTGGCTCTTTATAATTAATATTGAAGACCTAGTTTAGTTAAAATGACTGATTTATATATTTTTGACCTACTAGTGTTGCAAGTAGGATTCTGTGACTTTCTGCGACCTCTGTGACTACTTCAGCAATCAGTGTGACTGATCGCAGGGGCGCCCAAGCAGCTGGCTCTGGGACCAGCTGCTTGGCTAGCCCTAGGGCCAGCCACACTGGCCACTGCTGGAATGGCTCTGCAGCCAGCCTCTTGGGTGGCCCCAGAGCCAGCTGCACCAGCCATTGCTCTGGTGACCCCAGGCAGCTGGCCTTGGGGACCACCCGAGCAGTGGCCGATTTGGCCACTGGCTCTCCCCATGAGGGGTATTTATGGTATAAGTCATGGACAGGTCACGGGCTGTGATTTTTTTTCTTGCTGCCCATGACCTGTCCATGACTTTTTACTAAAAATACCCATGATTAAATTGTAGCCTTATGTATGACTGCTGTAACCAAAAGATGAGAGGAAAAACAATTACTTCAATCTTGATTCTGCTCATTGAGTTTACAGTTTACAGCACTTTGGCTAAGTCTGCTTCCATGCTGGGTTTTTCACACTAACAAGGAGGAATCAGTGTCTAAAATGAAGTGGCAGGAGGACTAGGGGCAGGCTTTAGAAATAGAAGCTAACTTGAATTTTTTTTACATTACTTGTATTTTATGGTGATATAAATTAAAACACTAATCATAAGAGTGAAAATAAGCTTGAACACTTGGAGATGAAGCTTACTGGCAGTTTTTCATGTTTGAATATCTGCAACTCTCAAGTCTTTCTATAAACAACAGGAAACAAATATTACAGATAAAGGAGATGCACCTTTCAATATTTAAGTTGGTCGTAAAACTACTCAAAGATAGAAAATCTGATCTAAAAAGATAGACCTTGACCTGCAATCACATATATGTATCTTCGGGCACTTAAATCTGAACCTGTCACTTCAAATACTTAGGTATTTTGGACAATGGAGGTAACTTGATCATAACCTTTTTTTAAATGGGGATAGGGCAGCGTATGGGGTAAGGACCCTTTCCCAAACCTTGTGACAGTTTTCCACTGTATGTACAGTCGGTCACAAATGTGGAAGCCCTCTAATAGTTTGCTTAGGGTTACCATATTTCAGGCTCACAAAAAGAGGACACTGCGGTGGTGGTGGTGGGGTGGCGGGAGGACATTTGGGGAAACTGGAGGGTTACCTGCAGCAGGGATACTCACTGGAGGGGGAGGGGGGCAGCTTCGCTCCCTCTGTCATGGTGACAGAACTGGCACAAACACAGGATGCATTGACAGCTGTCAGTCAGCGCCTACCTCTGGGACCTCTCCCCAGGGCTGGGAGCTGGGGCCTGGGTGAGTGGGATCTGGCAGCTGTGACTGCAGTGGAATGGACCTATCCTCTGCTGATGTATGGGAGGGACCATTCGGGAAGTGGACCAATCGGGCTCTTTCTGAGCTGCAGCGTCCGCTTTGAAAAATCCTGGACTTTGCCTCTTTGAAAAATCTGCCGGAACAGAGGATGGAGGCTTAAAAGAAAGGCAATGTCCTGGAAATCCTGGACGTATTGCTAATCTTTTTTTGAAAGACTTCAGTGAGAACAAGACTTGGATGAGTATACTTTTATTTTCTCCTTGCAGCCTTATGATTGAATGCTGTCCAGTGGCAGCTCCTTCCTAAGGCTAATATGTAAAATTTACAGGGAGTCCAATTTTGAAAAAGTGGTTTATTGTATAATCAATCAGGTGTAATCAGTCTCGTTCATTCACTGTGAAATCTGAAATTTGTCTAGATTGTCACAGCCTTGAGCTGCTACCTCCTGCTGTGGGGCAGTATGTGGGGCAGGCTTTATGGAGAGCTGTGTGCTGCTGTAAAGTACACCATTAAAAAGATGATAAACCTTTCCTGTGTGTGATCATTCCTTCATCACATGACTTGGAACTTGGCACTGGTCTTGTTAGTAATTGAAAGAAGTCTACGAACTGTTCAGATTACATCAATAACTTGAGGTCAGTAGTGTTGTCCTCAAGCACATCTCTATTCCCTTTTCAGATTTGCTGTAAAGTGCTTAAATATTTGGCTAATTTGACAATTTGGTTCAAAAGTCATAGATTTGTAACTCAGCTTAGAGTTTTTCTGACATGGTTCACAGTATTTTTTTTGTCGCATATAGGACTCATTATGCTCCAGTTGATCCAGTTTTGGGGACAAACTTTTTTCAGTGGAAAAAAAGATGTTTCTCATAATTTTGATTTCTTGTTACCAATGAAACCTGTTCCTTAGACAATATACCTAACTTATCGTAAAAAAGTCATACTAAGTTATAAAAACGGTCAAACTGTAAACAGGATCTACATACAGTGCTGACCCCAAATGTGAGAGAAACTAATTTTTGAGATAGTTGATGATAGGCTTGTTGATTAGATACTACTTAGAAATGAAAGGGAAAGGCTGTGGATCATAGAACAATAAGCTTACTTACAAATGTTGATAGTTACCTGGTTTAGAAACGGGGCTGATAAATAGGTTAGCTGATCTACAATTTACCAAATGCATTTTTACTTGTGTTTTCAGAACCAGCAAACTGATTGGTATTTTGAGTTATTGGGGTGTTTCACTCACTTTCAAACATTAAGTTGTTTAAAAATCAAAAAAATAATTTTTAAATGAATTTGGAACACTTTTTCAATTCAACCATCTCACAAGTCGATCTGTTTCAGGAAGTCTGAAATAAATGCGTGATGCCTTTGTTGTGTCAAGGACACCTGCAAAAACTGAAAAGGGAGTAAATATGGACTAATAAGAAATCAGTGAAACTAATTGTTAGTGACAGAGCCATTGAGTTATTACTAACTGCTGCGGGAGGAATGCCTTAAAATGACAGATCTAATTACATTTGTTCTAAGATTTACATAAACTGCTGGTGGGAGAATATCTATTCCGTATTTGAAGGTTATTAAAAAGACTTTGGCCACAGGTAGAAAAAGTATGGTTTTTGAAACCATATTGGCTTTCATGTGGCTTCTGCAGCATCAGTTAAATATTTTCAAGAGAATTTGTTCATAGTTCATCATGACTGGTGGGAAAAGTAACAAGCTATCACTGACTGTTCACTATCACTAAGATTTCCGAAAGTTAGAACTTTTAAAAAGGCAAATAGTGAAAATTATTGAGTGGAGTATAAATGTGCAGTGTACAGAGTGGAAAAGCATTCTTTTATAACAAACCTTCTGCAATGTAGAATAGGAGGGATAGCAAATTACGATGTAGCTGATACTCTTACAGTAACAGAAATTATCAGCATTTGTGAATATGCAAACAGTGTGGGCCGTGCTAGCTGCTTTATTGTAGTATTAGTTCAGAAGACTGTTAACCAAATAGCACCTTAACTGACAAATACTTGGTTACACTGTTGAGGTAGGCGTACACTTGTTAATGTGTTGTTAATATGTAAATGACTGCTTAACACTTCTGTACAGAAGTGAGATTGACTCAGTTCTGTTGGCCCACTTGCTTTATATCTTAGTTTTGGGACTAGATGTAGTTCCTTATGTTTGTCCTGGGAGTAGTGGGGCAAGTGTCGTTGACATAGCTAAAAATCTCTTTGCTTGAAGAAAAATTACTGCAATTACTTGAAGAAACTTGCTGCTTACAACATAAAACGTCCTGATCCTGCACAGGGAGACCTGTATGCCCATGTAAATGGAGCTCTGCATGAATATAGGGAATCTTCTGTGTAGTGCATTAGGCATAGAGCACTTATTTAAGACTTGTATAAATCCTGTTTAAATCCGATTCTCCAGCCTTGTCCAGTATTCCCTCTATTTTTTCCCATGCACGTGCAGAATTAATTTTTTGTGCACTAATATGGAGGCGATGTGTGACACATCTCCGTTTTGGTGCATGTAACAAAATTCATGTGGCGGGGGGTGGGGCCAAGGGGAGGGGGCTCAGGGTTGGGGCAGAGGTTTGGGGTGTGGGGTTTAAGGGCTCTGGCTGGGGGTGTGGGCTCTGGGGTGGGGATGAAGAGTATGGGGTGCAGGATGCCCCAGGGTTATGGCAGGGAGAGAGGACTCCCCCCAGCTCCCTCTCCACACAGCATCACCTGGGCTGGGGTGGGGTGGGGGGAGGGGAGAAGTGCCTCTCCCTGCTGCAGAAGCTCCTGCGCTGGGTTGGTGCGGCGGGAGGGGCCCCTTTTCCTGCTGTGGCAGGTCTGTGCTGGGGGAGAGGCATTTTTCCCTGCTGCAGCCCTGAGCACCTAGGCAGCGCTTAATAGGCTGCTGTGCAGCTGCGCAGCTTAGCGGGAACTTAGGCCTTGTCACTGTATCTTCTGGTACCATCTGGGCTTTTTTCTTCACTTTCCACTTAGATTCTTGTCCTCCCATCCTAGTTCTAGGTCTTAAAGCTTTAATCTCAAAGTACAGCATTATGTTTGATGTCTTCAGTATTAGAAAAGCCAGTGACGCTTACATTCTCTAAGGGGAACTCTTTTTTATGTAAGAGGCTAGGAAAAAATGTGACCAGGGAGGTTATCTGAGTCCATTCATACCAAAGGGTATTTTCGGATGTTAATAAACAGCTTTAACTCTACTGCATAGCAGTTTGACATCAACTGATCCTCATTATTGGATTAGAGCGATTTTCTGAGCTTTTAGGCTTCCCTTTATATTTATATAGCATATTATAATATCTACACCTTTGTACTGGTATCTGTGATAGCAAAGGTGGAGCTCTTAAAATGCAATGTAAAAATTAAATACAACAGTTTATCTGGTAACTAGAATATGCTTGTCTATGAATTTGTAGTGCCAGCTTTTACTTGGTAGCTAATGCTTAATACTGCTAAATAAGGTAGAAGATGAAGGAAGTTACCTCTGCTGCAGGATCCCAATTCCCTCTGCAGATGAGAACAGATAGCTTTTTGAAAAACTTCACTGGTGTCTTCACCATGCAGGATATCCTCATACACTGAATTGCAGCTTGGCTTGATGTAAAGTTTAACAATATTTGTTAAAGAAATAGACTTGTGCTCTGGTTTCAGCTAAGAACGCAGGTGTCAGAGCAACAACCTCAGGTGACAAAAACAGTTGTGTTGTGGGTTCACCAAAACGGGCTAGGAGATTGTTAGCCTGCCTGCAGTTGACCATAAGTACATGGCCACATACTGCACATGTTTGTTTTTTTGCTTTTTAAAACAGTATTTATTTGTTTGGAACTACAGTTGAGATAATTGTAATTCAAGAACTGTAGCTGGTTATGATAACTGTAAGCTGGCATCCAATAAGAACTCTAATGAAACTAACAGTTTCAGATTAGCAAATGTATTAAATATCAGTTTAGTGAAATCTTATTTCATACTTTGATAGCTACAGCTTTATTTTATGAATGCCACTTAGTAATTTTTTCATTAGCCAGAAAATAAAATAAAATTAAAATTGATAGTAACTTGTCAGTTTATAACTGGAAGTAGTTTAGGAAAATATGGCAGCAATGGAACTTTAAGCTTCCTGATCTGGCTATTTTTGTATTCTGTCAGGCTTCCTCAAACACTGGCTATTAAATCATTTGTCTTTATCTCTGATATCACTCCCTTAAGCTTTGCAGGTGCTTCAGTTCATCAAAGTAAGGATCCATTTTGAACCTGGCATAGTAAAAACAAGCTTCTGCATGAATTGCCAATGTACCTCAACTGTCTTAGGCTTTCTGTTGTAAAACCATATTGAAGTAGAAACTAGCCACTGTCAGACTGTATTATCCTGAGTATGGAACTGAGGACTAGGATCATACAACTAAATTAATTACATAACTAATCCCAATTAGATTTTTTTTTTCTTTCAAGGTCAAAGCTAGTGTGTTTTTAAATGTGTATTACACACTTTGGAGAAATGACACCTCTATCATTTGTTTGGTACCTCACTGGAGAACAGACCTTCTGTTTGTTTGGTTTTTGTTTTTTCTGTTTGCTATTTCCTTGGAAAAGAGCAATCCAATATGCTTGTAACAAAATTTCTGACAGGTAAGTGTGATTTGCCTGCTTTAATACACCAATTTGGACAGCTGGGCTCCTCTGTGACTTCTGCAGCAGCCAGTGTGAATGACCTCAGGGCTGCCCAAGCAGCTGGCTCTGGGGCCAGCTGCTCAGGTGGTCCTGGGGACAGCCACATTGGCTGCTGCTGGAGCAGCTCTGCAGCCAGCTTTACCTGTTGGTGCTTGGGTGGCCCCAGGCAGCGGCCCTGGGGACCGCCTGAGCAGTGGCCGGTGTGGCTGGCCCCAGGAGGCCAGAGCAGCCCACTGGGGCACCGTCTCCCCTGTGCCAGCGTCCCCCTGAGGCATCCCCCGCAGCAGCAGTCCTCACCAAGATTTAATCTGGGGCATTTTTAGTAAAAGTCATGGACAGGTCGCGGGCCATGAATTTTTGTTGACTTTTTGTTTATTGCACGTGACCTGTCCATGACTTTTACTAAACATACCCATGACTCAATTGTAGCCTAATTCATGATATTTAAAGTCCTGTTGTTTACAACAAAACTGCATCTTTGATGCTGTGGAGAGGGTGAAATCACCCATCTGCCAGTTGGGTCTGGAGGGGAAAATTCTTTGAGTGCAAAACAGGCAATTTGTCAGGCCTCCAAGATCCTAAGAACGCCAGTTCTGTGCTGCAAGTAAGTGGAGGGAGGACGTGGTAGTTAGCAGAAGCAAGAGGCTTTTGAAAAGCCCAGGAGAGCTTAAATTAGCGGTGTGGGGGGACATGTGAGAGCTAATGGGTGAGCCCAGTCCCCCATCCCCAGCCTATAGAAAAGTTGCAGATGGGGGAAGCAGCTCCTTTCTTGCCATATATATACTTTTATGTGCTCCATCCCTACCCCTTTTGGGAACTATTACATTCTTTTCAGCCAATTCAGGATCCCACTGTTCATTGCACTCTCCAACGCATTGCTCTATGAAGCCTTGTGGGAGGGTTACAGAGAGGAACAGTTCAGTAAGATGGCAAAGATGGTGCAGGTGACTGGTCAGTGGATCGATAATACACTTGGGAGATAATATACCTATCCTTTCCCTGAAGGAGATGTGCAAGGACTCCCAGACTGCTAGACCCAGTGGGTTGAAGTAGCAGCAGCTGCTTCCCAAACTACTGAGGTGTGGGGGGAGAATTCCTTCAAATCTCATCCAGTCAGTACTGCCCCATGAATTCAACTGCTGTTCCTGAATCCTAGTTGTTAATGTCAGTTTTGTCCATTATTGCTGGTCACTTGCACACAAACATTAAGTCAGTAGGGGGTGTAGTGGGAGCAGTTTGGTTTTGGGAAGAGCATGGCTAAAATAGAATTAATCTCCTTCTTCCCAAAAGAGACACCCTTGAAAACTTACCTCAATGTGTATAGTCTACCTGTAGCTTGAAGTTAGCCAGGGAAGTTGATTTAAATCTGTATCGCTCTCCTCAAAAGTGGCTGAAATTCTCATAGAAATCATTAACACCTGAAATAAGTATCTGTACATTGCTTGGGACCTGGGTACTTGAGAGAGAGAGAGCACCTCTCTTCTCAGTGTCAACTGCCACAATTGAGTTAAGCAGAGGTGTATGAGTTGGGATCTCCCTCAGTATAAATGAGGGAGTTACTGGTGGGTTTTCTCTGAGGACTGTTTTTTCCCTTTAGGTTCTTTAGTATGTCCAGTCTTGAGCTATCTCACTTAAGATGATAGAAGACTCTGTGGGTTGAGGTGGATATGTTTATGGGTAGTCCTTTATTTGGTAACTTCTAACTTATAGGTGTCTGCTGTTTGTATTTTAGAAATGTAAAGAAACAGACATGTCAAGTAAGCTGGCCCTGAGATCAAAAACCAGCCTGCCTCATTTTGGGAGATGTGCATAGAATTGTTACTCCTGAGAGCATTCGGCGCCCAAACATAAAAAGTTCTGCACACAATATTTTAATGACAGGTTTCAGAGTAACAGCCATGTTAGTCTGTATTTGCAAAAAGAAAAGGAGTACTTGTGGCACCTTAGAGACTAACCAATTTATTTGAGCATAAGCTTTCCTGAGCTACAGCTCACTTCATCGAATGCATACTGTGGAAAATACAGAGAACGTTTTTATACACACAAACCATGACAAAATGGGTGATTATCACTACAAAAGGTTTTCTCTCCCCCCACCCCACTCTCCTGCTGGTAACAGCTTATGTAAAGTGATCACTCTCCTTACAATGTGTATGATAATCAAGGTGGGCCATTTCCAGCACAAATCCTTTATTTATTGACAAATGAAACTTGCAGAATTTTAAAATATTGTAAAAAGAAAAGGAGTACTTGTGGCACCTTAGAGACTAACCAAGAACTTTAACTTCTTGTTGACTCTTGTTCCATGTGTGATACAGGCCAGCAGTAAACCATACAGGCTCAAATAAGTTTCCTTTGTGCTTCCTTGAGTTTTGTTGCTGGTATGTATTTCACATTAGTAAAGAGTTATCTTGCCTATCTCCTCAATGTCTTTTGAGGTTTACTGAGCATTGTAATATTTCAAAGGAAAATCAGTATACTCAGAGGTGCATTCAATAGTGTGGCATATGAAAAAGCTGTATGCAGTAATTCTGTGAGCCTAAAATGTAACCACGAGTAACAGATACATCATCTTGGATCAGTCTTCAACAAGATGGTAAATTATACTGTCTTCACTAACCTGACTTTTTACACTTGTGTTGGGAAACATAACTCATTTAAATAAGTAATCCAGCTCAATTTAATGATAGGCAGTAAAGGTCATTTGAGCCTTTGACTAGGCTTTGGGGACATAACTGTTCCTAGACCTTGCATTTTCAGTGCTATGGCTCATATGACTTGCTTATTCTTTAGATAGAAACAATGATTAATGAAATGTGTCCTCAAAGCAACTTTTGGAAATAATTTTTTTTTAAAAGATGAAACTGCCTATGAGGAAAGTTGGCATTGAATGTATAAGGTGTAACTGAGCCACACTGTAAAATATGATGCAAGCATTCATCAAACTAAAACCAAAGTAATGTCTATATGTTGCATAGGCCAGGTCTGCACTACACTTTGTATAGGTATAGCTGCGTCGCTCCGGGGTGGGAAAAATCCACACCCCTGAACGGCATAGTTATACCAACCTAACTCCTGTCGACATAGCTACTGCTTCTTGAAGAGGAGGATTAACTACACTGACAGGAGAAGCTCTTCTGTCGACATAGGAGTATGTTGACTTAAGCACTATAGTGGTGCAGCTGCTCTGATGCAGCCTTTTAAGTGTAGACCTACCCATAGTAGTAGCTCTCAAGTTGTCTTGTAGATTGAGTAGGCGTAACTATTTATTTGTTGTGTGTAATGAATTTGTAGCGCTTGGTTTCTGTGCATTTCAATAAGAAGTGCAATAATACAAGTCAATATATTTGAAGTAATTTATGAACACAGAAGTGTTGATTTAAACACAGTTAGGCTCTCTTGAGTCTAAGGCTTTGCCTACACTACTACTTTTGTCGGTCAGGGTCGGAACCCCCCCTCTCTTCCCTCCCCCCGACCAACATAGTTGCATGGACAAAAGTGCTGGTGTGGATAGCAGTATGCTGCCACTCGTTGGAAGTGGTTTAATTATGCCGGCAGGAGAGTGGCTACATGAGAGAGCTTACAGCAGCACAGCTTTAGCGGTACAGCTGTGCCACTATAAGGCCTGTAGTATAGATGTGGTCTTGGTGCTGTCTGTGGTAGACACCCTTTGCATTAATTAAATTAGTGAGTCAGTTTCCCTTGTTGAAAAGAGGATAAAAACCTTAGATCATGGATAGCTCAGTGGTTTGAGCATTGGCCTGCTAAACCCAGGGTTGAGAGTTCAATCCTTGAGGGGGCCATTTAGGGCTCTGGGGCAAAAATTGGGGATTGGTCCTGCTTCAAGCAGGGGGTTGAACTAGATGACCTCCTGAGGTCCCTTCCAACCCTAACCTTCTATGATTCTATGATGTTGAGGATGAAAAGCTATGAAGTACACATTGTGTTTTTGTATTACAGTAAAGTTTGGAATTGCACTGGAAGACCCAACAAATGACTGACTTTAAAAACAAATTCAGTAAAGATCTTGGTTGAGTAATATGTGCTTGATAATTTCATCTTAGTCTTCATAATAGAACAGTTTCTTTGACAAGTGTATTCAGGAATAGTAAGGAATGGGAACAGCTGTTCCATAGTGAACAATGTCACTGATGGACCAGAAAGCTAATATCTACTTTAGAGAAACTTGGATTCTCTGCCCCGCCCCCAGCTGCAGGCAAAATGACATGACGGGAGGACATAGATTTTGAGCATTTAATGATGAATGCTAAGTTTTGCAGTTTCCATCAACTGTCATTCAAGCTTAACTAAATGCTTGTGAAGTATAAGCCCTTTTAGCCAATAACCAGGTGACTGCTACTCCACAAAGTTGATCAGAAATGCGATATGACACAAACCACTGTTCTGAACTAAACTGAAAGGAGCCCCAGTGAGAAATGAAAGATAGAATTTGTAATATAATATTCAGTCACAGTTGTTTTTCTTTTAACAGTTACTCAACTCAGCATGCTTGTTAACTAAAGCCCAGGAAAGCCAGTCCCATTTTGGAAAGGCTTATATGGGCTACAGAAATTCGCTTCTTGGTTACTGATTTATAGTTCTCAATACAGCACTTCAGATGCCTATGAAAGTGGCTGGTGGCCATTTAGAAAATATATGGAATACTGTACTCAGTGGAAAATAATTGAATGGAGATGTAAAATTCATATGAGTAACATAAAAGCCTGGAAGGTGCTGAAACTATAGTGGAAATTGCAGTGCACTTTTAACTTGGAATGAACTTTCCCACAGTCAACAAATTTGTGAAATTGCTTTTCTAGTAGAGAACACTGGAAAACAGTGAACTAAAGCAATTATCAAGCTGAATATCAGATGAGTAGAATGAGGACTTATGAAAAGTTAAATGACTGTTCATTAGCTTTTTGAGATTTTTAAGGTGGGAACTAGTAACTGTAAAAGTCTGGAGGTCAGTCTAATTTAGGTATGTGTAACTAACTGAAAAAAATTTTTTTATAATACCGTGACCCATTATTACTGTATGAATAAATTGTGCTTATGTTCATGGGCTCATGCTGTTGACCTAGAAAGCATACCTACAAATGGGGAGTAAGTGTTGGCAGAAAAAAATATTTTCAAGAGTAATTATGCCAGTGGGATTTGGAGTGTATATTGAAGTGCAGGTGTACTCTAAGGATTTGTCTACACTGGAACCTGAAGGACACAACTTTCCTCCTTCAGAGGTGTGAAAACAGCCACTCGAATGACAAAAGTTTTGCCAACGAAAAGCACCAGTGTGAACAGCGCTTTGTCGGCAGGAGAACTCTCCTGCCGACAAAGCTACCGCCTCTTGTTGGGGGTGGAAGTTTTTTGTCCGTGGGAGAGCGCTCTCCTGACAAACAGCAGCTACGCTGCACGCCTTTCAGCAGCACAGCTGTGTCACTAAAAGGTGCTAGGTGTAGACATAGCCTTAAAAGGTGGTGGGGCTAAGTGCTAAATTTTGCTCCATATATCTATGTAGTACTTTGTATCACTAAATGGATATTGGCATTTAGTGCTGCTTATTTTTGATAAGATTGCAAAACTGCAACTGAGTTAGATGGACTTTCTTCATTATTGCTCAACAACTAAACTATTTACTGTGTTGCAATTGGTTAAATCTGTTCAAACAGTTGAAAGCAGTGAGAAGAACAGGTGTCAACATAGACCTGATTTGTCCTAGAAAAACTTTAACAGTTGGTGATTTAAGGAAAAGGAACTTCAGCTTTTACTATTGGTTCTCAAAGCGAAAGTTGAGCAGGTGCTTGAGAATATAGATATGGAAACTGAGCATTTTTCATATGAAATATTGTTAAATAGACAAATAGCCCTCAATATTAGTTTTTCTTTTCTTTTCTTTTCTCTTTTCTTTTCTCTTTTCTTTTTTTTAAGAGCAAAGGTAGAGGAATAAACAGAACAAAAATGTGAATACCCATACATCTCTTCTCATTTTCATTCTGTGGCTTTCCCCTATGCCTCCACTGCTTGACTTTTTATCCTGTTTTTCTTTTGGCTTCTGTAGCAGCCCTGTGCTGCAGTGTCCAATCCTGTCAGTTCCACTCACTATAACTTGGTTTGGGGAATGTACTGAAGCCAGAGTTAGATTAAATAAAAGTAGTGCAAATTGAGCAAACTGCAGTGCCTTGTGTGCATATATTAAATGACAGTTGGTGAATCTACTTTGCAGGCCAGTCAATTTCAGTGGGTATCAAACTGTTCTACATGTAATGTCCTTATTATCCTCAGTGCTATTATGGTCCTTAACTAGCTTCACTAACACTGATTTAAAGCTGTTCTGCCTGATGAATTTGCTGTTCACAAAATCGGCTTATTTCAAAACTTAAAAAATAATTAATTTCAAACTCTGAAACTTGTAAAGTCCTTTGTAAAATACTGGGAGGAAAAATGAACTGGAACAACTTAGATGAAACTTGACAAACTTCTCATCTGGACAAAACTCTCTAAAACTATTGAAGTTTTTGTTCCAAATGTGCATTTTTAGTTTAACTAGTTGCTAGACTTCGCAGTGTATTGTTTCACACAGAAATTGCTACAAGAGCAAGAGAAAAATGACTCTCAGTCCAATGAAGAGGTCTGTTAAGGGCACTTAACTTGTAACTTTCATAGTAATGATCTGGTACGGACTTCTTTAATAAAAAAAAAAAAAAAGTTTCCTGAAGTTTTCTTTCATGTCTTGATGAGCCATTCAAACATAATAAAAAAAAAGGTCTTTCAGATTAATTTCACTTTGAATTATGACCAAGTTAGAAGGATGAATTTGCTTCTGTGCAGTGAGCCAACACGGGGCCTATTTAAGGTCTAATTTAGAAATGCAAGTCAAACTGAAGTAGAACGTATGTGCACTTTGTACTTGTCCTCCGCCACAGAGTGAATTGTACTCAGAATCATCTCTGCTTCACTGGAAGGCTATTCTTGCAAGAGTGATGCAATTTTTAGCTTACAAAACCTTAGGTATTGGCAAATGTATGCTTGTAGACTTATAGGAGGTTAAATAATAAAGTTTAATGAGAAATGAAAACACTTAAATCACCATAGGAAACGTTGGTTAAGTGCTTGTGTGCCATGCTTGAGACAGAGCAAATGTAAAGGTGGGAGGCTATGTACTGCTTTTACCGGCATCAATAATTGCTTGCTTTCTGCTCATAGGTGTACTAAGGTATTCCTTTATAGTCGGGACTGGTGTAGATGAAAGTAGCAGGGCTGTGATGTGTGGTAAGGACAAATTCTAACTTACTAGGAAAAACTAAATTGTTTCAAAGACACATGAAGAAAATCAGCCAACTAAGAAATAACATGTTTCAGAGTAACAGCCGTGTTAGTCTGTATTCGCAAAAAGAAAAGGAGTACTTGTGGCACCTTAGAGACTAACCAATTTATTTGAGCATGAGCTTTCGTGAGCTACAGCTCACTTCATCAGATGCATGCCGTGGAAACTGCAGCAGACTTTATATATACACAGAGAATATGAAAAAATACCTCCTCCCACCCCATTGTCCAGCTGGTAATAGCTTATCTAAAGTGATCATCAGGTGGGCCATTTCCAGCACAAATCCAGGTTTTCTCACCCTCCACCCCCCCACACAAATTCACTCTCCTGCTGGTGATAGCCCATCCAAAGTGACAACTCTTTACACAACGTGCATGATAATCAAGTTGGGCCATTTCCTGCACAAATCCAGGTTCTCTCACCCCCTCACCCCCCTCCCAAAAACCACACACACAAACTCACTATCCTGCTGGTAATAGCTCATCCAAAGTGACCATCCTCCCTACAATGTGCATAATTAAGGTGGGCCATTTCCAGCACAAATCCAGGTTTTCTCACATCCCCCCCCACCCCCATACACACACAAACTCACTCTCCTGCTGGTAATAGCTCATCCAAACTGACCACTCTCCAACGCATTATTAAGGATCTACAACCTATCCTAAAGGATGACCCAACACTCTCACAAATCTTGGGAGACAGGCCAGTCCTTGCCTACAGACAGCCCCGCAACCTGAAGCAAATACTCACCAACAACCACATACCACACAACAGAACCACTAACCCAGGAACTTATCCTTGCAACAAAGCCCGTTGCCAATTGTGCCCACATATCTATTCAGGGGACACCATCACAGGGCCTAATAACATCAGCCACACTATCAGAGGCTCGTATACCTGCACATCCACCAATGTGATATATGCCATCATGTGCCAGCAATGCCCCTCTGCCATGTACATTGGTCAAACTGGACAGTCTCTATGTAAAAGAATAAATGGACACAAATCAGATGTCAAGAATTATAACATTCATAAACCAGTCGGAGAACACTTCAATCTCTCTGGTCACGCAATCACAGACATGAAGGTCGCTATCTTAAAACAAAAAAACTTCAAATCCAGACTCCAGCGAGAAACTGCTGAATTGGAATTCATTTGCAAATTGGATACTTTTAATTTAGGCTTAAATAGAGACTGGGAGTGGCTAAGTCATTATGCAAGGTAGCCTATTTCCTCTTGTTTTTTCCTACCCCCCCAGATGTTCTGGTTTAACTTGGATTTAAACTTGGAGAGTGGTCAGTTTGGATGAGCTATTACCAGCAGGAGAGTGAGTTTGTGTGTGTATGGGGGTGGGGGGGGGGTGAGAGAACCTGGATTTGTGCTGGAAATGGCCCACCTTGATTATCATGCACATTGTAGGGAGAGTGGTCACTTTGGATGAGCTATTACCAGCAGGATAGTGAGTTTGTGTGTGTGGTTTTTGGGAGGGGGGTGAGGGGGTGAGAGAACCTGGATTTGTGCAGGAAATGGCCCAACTTGATTATCATGCACATTGTGTAAAGAGTTGTCACTTTGGATGGGCAATCACCAGCAGGAGAGTGAATTTGTGTGGGGGAGTGGAGGGTGAGAAAACCTGGATTTGTGCTGGAAATGGCCCAACCTGATGATCACTTCAGATAAGCTATTACCAGCAGGACAGTGGGGTGGGAGGAGGTATTGTTTCATATTCTCTGTGTGTGTATATAAAGTCTGCTGCAGTTTCCACGGTATGCATCCGATGAAGTGAGCTGTAGCTCACGAAAGCTCATGCTCAAATAAATTGGTTAGTCTCTAAGGTGCCACAAGTACTCCTTTTCTTTTTAAGAAATAACATGCATCTTATGTCTTAACTTAAGGAAAGTGCTCAGTGTTATGAAACAAAGGTTCAGCTGAGGGTGTTTTAAATGTTGGTTCATTACAAGGATGTGCACAGTGATAAGTTTTTCTGCTGCTTTTGTACCTTGCTTTAATTGTTTGAGATACTGTTACTGAATACTGAAAGATCATTTTAAGTGACTGAGAACTTAATTTTCCATCTATGAGTAAAGAGTCTGCCTTGTGATTTCAGTGTTGATAGCATGCTTTCTGGAATATTTTAGAGTGGTAGCTGTGTTAGTCTAAACTATTGCAAGGATTGGTTACTCTAGAAAATCATTTAGTGTTGGTTTTTATAGCATTGCACCTGTGAGGGATTTTTTAAAAGGCATTAATTTAGCATTGTGTTCAGGATTGTTCAGAAAAAAAGTATAGGAATGCTAGTTGAAATTGTGGATTATGAAAAGAGGCTTTGCTCTCACTTGTTTCTCCTTTTCAGAACAAAATGGAGATTAATTGAAGGGATTTTAAATGTTTCTTGAGTGCAGTTTGGCTTTGTACAGAGAACATTGCCATAATTCTCTAATTTGTTGGGAGGGGTAAACACACTAATGCAGTGTAATCTGGTAGTGAGTTAGAATGATGCCAGACGGTCACACATTCCCTAAACTATTTTTGGGTGTTAATGAAAGTGTTGAATCAACATCCTGGCGTGCATTTGGTAGCAGTTGCGAATGTGTCATTTACTTTTCTGTTGGGAATGGTGGATAAAATATATTGGTATAAAAGCAGATTCAAATATTAGTATGTGTTCAGTTAGCAAACAAGTGCTGTAAGTACTTTTACCACCATTACTGCTCTGGTGTCTGTCCACGGGTCTGAAGTGGTGGTGTCAACAGGGCCTAGAGATTCAGGTTGCTCTCTACATCTGGGACTCCAACATGGCTAGGAACTACATTTGTTTAGGCAAACAGTACAGTGGTGTTACTTTGAGATGGACTGGAATAATTTCTTCATGTACTTTATGCCTGTCTGTTGAATTTGCATTGGCGAGAGGCCCCATTTGGATTTGTTTCTTTCTGAGATGTAACCCTGAAGTCATGTTAAACCTGTGCTACAGTTTAGGTTTCTTGATTAAGAAGGTTAGTTGTAATCATTTTAAAGCAAAAAGTTCTTGGACTGTGAAATTCTGAGTGCTGTGTTTTTGGTAACTTACCAATCTTATTTACGTAGCTTAAAATGTTTTTGAATTTATGAGAAGGGATGTGATAACTGCATGGTATGAAAAGCTACATATTAGTGACATTGCAGACTGATAACCTAATGGCTTGCTCCTAAATATATGTAGTGACATGCTTGCAAAATGAAATGTGGGGTTTTAAGGACAATATTTTTCAAAATTACTACTTTTGCAGCTGGCGTCAAACTGCCCAGAGGAGGTGGTTTTCCATAAGGTAGGAAGGCTCTTTTGGTGGATTTCTAAGACTGAAGCCAAAGATGCTTGAACGACCCAGGAGGGGGGACCAAAGTTTATCAATGACTATTTTGTTTTCTTCCAGGTCATGGATAATAGTGTAGGGCCAAGAACTGACACCTGCAGGACCCCACTAGAAACACACCCGTTCGATTCCCCCTTTACAGTTTAATTTTGAGACCTATCAGTTAGCCAGTGTTTAATCCATTTAATGTGTGCCATGTTAATTTTATATCTTTATATTTTTAATTAATATTCGTCCAGTACCAAGGGAAATACCTTGCAGAACTCTAAGTCTAATACATCAACACTGTTACCTTTATCAACTAAGCTTGTAATCTCATCTAAAAAGGTCAAGGTAGTTTGACAAGGTCTGTTTTCCATAAACCAATGCTGCTCTGCATGAATTATATTACCCTCATTTAAATTCTTTGTTAATCCAGTCATGTATCAGCTACACCATTATCTTGATCGGGATCTATGTCAGACTGAGAGGCCAATAATTTTCCAGGTCATCCCACCTACCCTTTTCAAATATCATAATATTTGTTCTGACATAAGTTACATAGAATTTAAATTTTTTGTGTTACCGCAGACTTCATTTCTATAATGAGTTATTTCTTTGCCTAAATGCATTTAAAATCCATAGACTAACTTCCAATGTATCTTTCATTAAAGACTGAAACTCAGCAGTCTGTTTCCAATAGTGGAAGTGAATAAATTATTTACTTTATCATTTAGGGCTGGCCGTCTTTACATGGAAAAAGGTGGATATTGAAGTGGAGCAATTCATTTTAGCACTAAAAATCAGTTTCAACAGAAGTGTCCCACCAGCTCTGTGAAGCTAATTGGCAAATCTTGGGCTTTAAATGACATGTTTCCAATGGCATAATGTCAAGATGAGAAAACATTATCCTGTATCAGGCATCTCTACTTAGGAAATGGCCAGTAAGTAGGGCTAAATTTCATTGGAAGGAAAAGTCTGTCAGCTATAAAGATTCTTTCCAGGTCTGTCACATGTGAGTCTGAGTGAGGTCAGAATACTTTAGAAATACGTGGTTCTAAGACTCTTTTAAAACCCAGGTATTAGGAAACTGAAGTGGGATAGAATCATTTGAGTATGCCCAAGTGATTGGAGAGATGAGGCAATATAGGTTGAACCTCTCTAATCCAGCACTCCCTGGTCTGGCAACATCCGTGGTCCGGCGTAGGCACCGACTCCGTGGGTGCAGAGCATTCACTGGCGCCAGGCTCCCCCTGTGGCTGGCAGCCGGGACCCCAGGCAACAGCAGAGGGGCTGGTGGCCGGGACTCAGGGCAGGGGGCCATGCTGGGCACAAATCCTGGGGGTGCTGCAGCACCAGCTGCACCTATGGAGACCTGCCGGCACTCTGCATTGACCTCCTGTGGTTTGGCAAATTCTCTGGTTTGGCCCCAGTCTGGTCCTGAGGGTGCTGGACTAGAGAGGTTCAACGCTTATAAAATTTTGATTAATAGGTCATGCTGCTTGAATAAAGGTCAGGAGTACCTGTAATGCAAGTAACAAGTGGTTTTCTTGCAACTTCCAAAGTATATTGATGTAGTTGCTTTCTTATTGTGAAATGTAAGCACTGGGGAAGAAATAAATCTGCTATACTGAAATGAGGGATGTTTCAATACTGGAAAGTAAACCTCTTTGCATTTCAGCCTGCAAAGCTTTTCACCTTTGAAGATATTTTCAAAAATGTATCTTTGACGAGTGGAGTCACAAGCTAGGCGAAAGGAAGTGCACACAAACAGGAAGACTTGGCTGACCTTGGCAGAAACTCAAAGTGTTTAGTGACCCAGCTGTGATTTGATTGTTCAAAACAATAAATATAGGCATTCAACTTCTAGTGTTCATGCGGGCCTTGTGCCACAGGTACTGTAAGGAAGAGTATCCTTTTGACCTATTAAATATCTAGTGATACTAACTTTTAATAAAATATGAAATGAATTATACTCCAGGGTATATAGGGAGGGAGGTTGCCATGAGGAATTGCTGGTTTTAAATTTGTGTTTCAAAAAGGCATACTTACATAAAGGTTGCCTAACTATTCTTTGTAAATATGAAGGGGTTTTTTTGCGTGCTAGCTTGGGATTTCAGTTTAGGTTGACAAATGAATTAGCATTCTCATAACTAGTCTAGGTCAATTCTCTAGGTTGAATAGGAATGACAAATCTGAATTCAACAATGTTAAACACAAAAATAATTTGGTGCATTGTGGGTGTGTAACTGACATGATTCTAAGTTTTGCTGGACAGTTGTCATAAGCTATTTGTGGACTAAAAACAAAAAAAATGCTGCATTATTGCACACTTATTACTCTTCACAACAATTCCTTGAGGAATTGTTGATAGCAAATCATGACCTTAAGTCCACATTTACAAAATTGGACCATATATCACTAGTGATCTGTGATGCACTTGGTGGTGGTCAGAAGTTGTGAATG
Organism: Lepidochelys kempii; assembly: GCF_965140285.1. Taxonomy (NCBI): domain Eukaryota; kingdom Metazoa; phylum Chordata; order Testudines; family Cheloniidae; genus Lepidochelys; species Lepidochelys kempii. The sequence goes on along the minus strand of NC_136390.1, from coordinate 71,459,730 downwards.
CTTCTCCTTGTCTCCACTTGCCAAAAGGCATTATAAGACAGCTAAGGATGCATAACTTTTTATATTGTATGTGTAAGCAATTGCAATAGTGGTGTTATGTGGAAGCTTATGGTAGAGGGTACGGTGGTCCTCGCTGCAGACAATGCTGAGAAGTCCTGTCTTAGGCTGTTTGCCAGTCATTGGATCAGTTTGTCATATCATTATGATGAATCTTAACTGAAGACAAAAGGTGAATTTCATTTTAAGATTGTAGCTTCAAAACTGTTTTCAGCAACTTTTAGACACTACGTGGTTTAGTCTTTGCTTGGCCAACTTCCCTTACCTCACGGAAGTAAAGGACAAAATTAACCTACAATAAAAACCTGCTTGCATGATTCATCTTTGCTGACTGAGGGGTATTCAGAACACTGGCAGAGCACTTGTGAATCGTGTCCGAAAACTTATAAATGGGTTTTAGCTGTTGCCCCAAGAAATTAAGGAAAAACAATTTTGAACTGGTTTATCTAGGGAGCTTGAAGCAGTAATTAGACTGTAAAGATATTATTTAGCAATGCTAATTTGTTTAACATTGTTGAGGTTTTGCTAAAACAAACTAAGACTTAAAGAAATATGAGCATGTACTCTAATGTGCACTGCATTCTCACTGATATCCCTGGGAATAAAGCACTTATTAAAGACACTGTTTAAGTGGTGTTTGGAGCAGTAATTCATTGTTTCAACCTCGTACCTGCCTCCTAGAAAATGCTGAAAGGATTGAACGTATGTTAAAATCATTATTTTTTATCAGATCAACAGTCATTTATAAATAATCAGAGCACACTGAAAATGCAGCCTTTCTCCTGTTCAGGGTGGGACACTAATTTTCTTTTTTTATATTTTAAACATTTTTTGCTTGGCTTTTCCAAAATATTCTGTCCTGTTGGTTTAGTTTCAGGGCTTGTACTGATGCTGTGCTCAAGACCATTTTTGAGCAGGAGATGTGTTGATGGAGGCTAAGGCATGTAGCAGGAAGAAAGCATACAAGAGTGAAAAAGACCTGCTTATTTTAGCATTTGATTAGGAAATAGGCTTCATGTTTCAGTGTAAATAAACTATGTAATATACTAATCACGGTTCAGAGGCAGTTGCAGGAAACAGTGGACTAATGTATTAGCCTCTTTCAGAACTGTGTTAAAATTGAAAGCTTGGCTTCGGTCCAGTCCAAGTGGCAGTTGTTAACAGCACACTGTTTGACATAATGACCGCCTGTGTTTTTAGGAGGTTGAGTACTGGAATAGGAGAGGCGTATCTGCAGTATTGCCAACCTCGAGCCCTTGGGGCAGAAGTTTACCTCGTTTTTTCCTGCATATTCTCTTCATACCTTCTTTAATGCCACTTTAGCATTAAAATGATCAGGCGTGCTTTCAGAAATGAGAAAAATCTGTCATTCAAACAAATTGAGAACTGGTCAAAAAGTAGCATTTGAACTGCTGCAAACATATGGTAGTATCTGATAGTACTGTACTCTGTACTGTGAAATGTTGGATGGCAAAGGGGATCTTGTTAGGTTCTCTTTTGAGTACATACTTAAGCTGGTTATGAAAATATAATTTTCAAATATTAACCTGCAAAATGGGAATTTCTCTAAGTTCCGGAACTATACATTTTGAAGAATAGCTTTTTAAAAACCTAAGCATCACTGAGACCACTAAGATGAATTATAGATCAAAAGTACTCAATATATTAGTGTTTACATATGTTGATGAGACCCGTAGAGTACCTCCCAGGGTTTCTCATAGAAAGTACAATGGGGATTGTTACCCAGATCCCTTAAGGAATTGCCTGCTAGCACAGAAGAGGCCAAAGTGGTATGTTTTTCCACCTCCTTTCCAGATTAAAGGATTTCCAATAGTCCTTTTTAGAAAAGGAATACTCACTTTCATATAATAAAACTTTAAAATACATGAATTAGAGATTGTAAAAATGTTACCGTAACCAGAGTTGGGACCAGTCTCACTCCAACTAGGTGGAAGATTCATCCAGCTGTTTTAATATATAACAAGGAATTGTGGCATTTTGATGTGTTTAATCTTTCCACAGAAAAGCTACCTCAAAGCAAAAGCAAACTCTGTTAGGGTTTGCCTAGTCTAGTTAACTGTAACTTTTCCTAATAGTTATGACTAACTCTGACCTAATATCTACCTCTGGAAAAATGTTTAGATGGGGAAATTTTAGGATTTTTCTAACGAGTAAATGCTTCTGTAAAGGCTTATCTAAATGCAGTAAGGTGTATTTTGAGATGTGAAAGCTACAGTGTTCTTAACTAATGCAATTTAGAACTTTCAGTGCTTTAGTTAAAAACATAATAGTTTGCACAGCTCAAAATACATCTTTTATTGAAGCTTAGCTAAGCTCCAGATGCAACACAAGAGGCTGGCAGAGATGGTTCCTTTTTAGCTTTTTCCTTCTTGGTGAGTACTGAACAGGGTAGACACTAATTTCCAGTATTATGTGGCATTTTCATCTATTTTCCTGTGTGATCCAATTAAACTAGCCATGCCTACTAAAATCAGATCAAATTTTCCCACTGTTGTGGGCATCCTTCTGTCTCTCTCTCTCTCCAGGGACATGACTATAGTAGCATCCTATTCATGAATTTATTTTGTGAATCTTCTTGTGGACCAATAACCAGTACTGTTCCAAATTTATGTTGTTTTGGCCTTTTATTTTTCAGTTGCTATAGTTTAGAGCATCTGGGTTAGTTTCTGATTAATCATGTATTACTCAAGAGATTGAGATTTCAGAACAGGTTTTTTGAGGGTTTTCCTTAGCTCTTAATCTGTCAGTTTTCATAGGTATGTTGTATGGACATTTCATGTATTTTTGACTAAATAACAATGTGAAAACACATACATTAAAAGGGGGAAAATGACATTCTTAATACTCTGAAGGAAAGATCTCATTCTACTTAAGTTTCAGCAATTGAACTGGTACATGGAGGATCCCTTTATACTACTGGTATTTATATATTCTGAGACTAGTGCTTTTGGCCTCAGTGTAGTACTCGTCTGTAACTAAGCATCAGGATTCAGAGTAACAGCCGTGTTAGTCTGTATTCACAAAAAGAAAAGGAGGACTTGTGGCACCTTAGAGACTAACCAATTTATTTGAGCATAAGCTTTTGTGAGCTACAGCTCACTTCATCGGATGCATACTGTGGAAACTGCAGAAGACATTATATACACAGAGACTATGAAACAATACCTCCTCCCACCCCACTCTCCTGCTGGTAATAGCTTATCTAAAGTGATCACTCTCCTTACAATGTGTATGATAATCAAGTTGCGCCATTTCCAGCACAAATCCAGGTTTTCTCACCCTCCGCCCCCCCCGCCCCACACACACACACACAAACTCTCTCTCCTGCTGGTAGCCTATCCAAAGTAACCACTCTCCCTACAATGTGCATGATAATCAAGGTGGGCCATTTCCAGCACAAATCCAGGTTTTCTCACACCCCCACCCCCCCACACACACAAACTCACTCTCCTGCTGGTAACAGCCCATCCAAAGCGACCACTCTCCCCACAACGTGCACGATAATCAAGGTGGGCCATTTCCAGCACAAATCCAGGTCTTCTCACCTCCCTCCCCCCCCACCCCCTCCAAACTCACTCTCGTATGTTGCAGTTTCTGTGAGGGTGAGATGTGAAAGTGAAATCTTCATTTCTTCTGTGATTGGCTTTCCCTATTCTAAGTGCTTGCTGTAAATCACTGGTGTGAACTGAACGAGATCATTATGCTACTGTAAACTTCAGAAAATGAAATGGGAACATTTTGTCTACATACTGAAAATAAAGAAGAGTAAACGGAACAGCTCTGAATAGCAAATTTAAAAACAAGTATTTCAAGGAAGGAATTAGAGTAGTGTGCCCATTTTTTTTATTCAATCAATGTAAGCATTTTATTTCACTTTGACAACACTAAGCAGTTTTCACATAGTCTTTAAAATGCTGCCCCCTTCTGGTTATTGACATATCTGTGTGCTTGGTTCAATGGAATAAAGGTAAAGATTGATATCTATTCTGTGTAAATAACATGTAAGGTGTTTAGAACTTAAAGCCATATCTATCTGTTCTCACATAATACAGAAGGAAAATCAGGAAGAAGAGTGAAAATACTTGATTTTAAAAAGATGCCGTGAAAGGCAATAATTCATAACTAAAATTTGTTGTTAAAAATATGGCAAATAGAACAAATTCCAAATTCTGCTAGACCATAACTTTGAAAATACAAAAAGTGCTTGAAAACTGATACCTTATGTTGCAAATATTGTAGGGAAACATAAATTTTCTAGTTCTCCTGCATTAGCCCAGTCTGTAGAGTACTATTAATTTAAATAGACGTTTAATGAGCAATTGTCTTTCATTTTCTGAATTCTGTGAAACACTAAGTAGATGATGAAAAGAGTATACCTTAATTATTCTTGATTCTTTTCATAATGTAAGGTGTTACAGCATACTGATTAAGGTGAAAAAATTGTATGCACCTACAACAGGGAAAGTTTGCAACGTTCCGGAATTTTTAAAATTAATGCAGACATAATACAATACCTACTTAAGATGTAATTTTTTCAGTCCAGTTTGCTCTGTTGGGAAACCATTGCAGCTTGAGGTTGGCCTTCAGAGGAAAAATAAATAGAAAAATCAGCATTTCAGGAAGATGTTTTTGTCTTAAAATGCAATGCTTACTCAACTAGCTGACTCAGCTAGTGTTTCTGCTCTTTACATATGTCTTGTGTATACAAGTGCCAACTGATGTTACTCTACAACCCTGAGGAGCAAGAGCTGTAAAAACAGTTCTGGAGATGAGTCAAGCAAGAAGCATTTCTTTAACATCCCACCAATGCTCCCTTCTTTGGGTTCAGATAAAATAGGACGGCAGTTCTCAAACTGTGTGGGTTGGGACACCAAAGTGGTTCACGACCCCATTTTAATGGGGTTGCCAGGGCTGGTGTTAGACTTCCTGGAGCCCGAGCCCACAACGCTAGGGCCTGGGGCCGAAGCCCCAGGGCTTCAGCCCTGGATGGTTGGGCTCAGGCTAGAGGCCCCTGTTCTCCCCCCCGCCCCGGGTGGCGGGGCTCAGGTGGGCTTAGGCTTTGGTCCCCCTTCCTGGGGTTATGTAGTAATTTTTGTCATCAGAAGGGAGTTGCAGTGCAGTGAAGTTTGAAAACCCCTGAAATAGCATAATATCCTAAGCCCTTCTGTAAGGATTGCAGAATCTAAATATTACTAATTTTCAGTGTAAATACACCTCAGCATGATACATTCAACTCTTAATGTTAAGGTGCATTGAATGCTTAGCTATTCCCTTGGGCTAATTTTAAAGAAAATAAGTCCCATTTCTTTAAATCGACAGCATTAACAATAAGGTATTAAGTTTATAAATGTAGTCATTAGTTACCTGATAGCTAGAATGGGTAATTCTTGAGGGAACTGGAAAGAATAAGCAAAAAACCTCAAGCATAATTTGTTTTAAAATGGGTATTTGTTCTGGCAAAATAAAAGATATGCCATCTTTTTCACAACTACATTCAAAGTAGGGGCAAACCTACACAATAAGAAAATAACTTTGACACCACTAAAACTAGAATGTAGCTGATGTTATCCAGTTCATGGATAGTAACATGAGAACTGTTTTTTGTTTGTTTTGGTCTTTTTTTAAACAAACTTAATAGAAATTGAACCTGAACAATGATCAGATAAATCAGAGTATGTTAGAAGCAGTATTTCATGTATGGTTTCCAGCAATACTATTGCTCCTCTCCAACTTGGAATGAAACTGACAGAATCAAATCCATGCTGGAGGAAGTCTAAGCAAAAGGGAAATACACCGTACATAATTTTGCCTCGGGTTGCATTCCTCTTGGAACAGTATTAAAATGATCAGATATATAATTTTTTTCATTTTGATCATGAAGTTGGCTCCTAGAAGGACAAACTTGCTTTAATCACAGATGATCACCGATGATAAAACTGCTCTTTCTGCCAGATATGTGCTATAACTGGTTTTGAAAAAAACTGTGCCAGTATCTTCTGCCTTGTGGGGAAAAATGGAATATCGTAGAAACATAATTATGTAAGAACTAAAATAGTAGACGAAAAAACTGGTCTGCCCTTCCAGAATATGTTTGTGTACGCTTTGCACCTGAGAGCAGAAGAAACAATCACAATAGCTCCCTGGTAGAAGACTGGGAATTTGCCTTATGGAGTTCATGGACTAAAGGTAATAGTGCTAGGGAATGAATTGCAAGAGGAAAGAGAGACTACCAGGGGCGGCTCTACCAATTTTGCCTCCCCAACCAGTCGCTGCCGAATTGCCGCCGCCGCTGCAACAGCAGCAGAGCTGCTGCCCAAAAGCAGCCATGGCGGGAAGAGCAGCGGAGCTGACGCCGAATTGCCGACCCATTCTGAATGCCTCCCCAAGCACCTGCTTGGAAAGCTGGTGCCTGGAGCCAGCCAGCCCTGTAGACAACACTGGATTTAGGAATTGCCTTCTAAAAATGTTCCCTAAATCCGGAACGTATAACCATGCCTTGTAATTCTAGGCATTGCCTTTTAAAAGGGTGAAGCCCTGTTTCTGAAGTTAAAATAATGTAGAGTTGTGAATGTGTGCATTTGCCTAGTCAGGGTACATGGAACATGTTAAAAGTATCTGTACTTGTATGTTTGATATGGAATATTCCTGGTACTAAAATTATAATCTACGTTTTATCTACTGAAATTTATGTGGGCATTCTGAAGTACTGAAAAGCTTGTTTGCTGTTGTACTGCTTAACTGAGATGTTTGCAGTCTGATCTGTGACCAATGAGTAAATAAGGTGGTCAGATTGCTAGTGCACTGATGGGGTAGTTTTTGTTTCCTGTTGAATTAAAGTAATGTTGAAAATGGACAGATTTAGTGATCAAATTGCTGTAACTTCTGTAGTGCTTCTGCATTTTGTAATGTCAGGCAGTCAAGAAATGTGAACTTGCAGCAAACTATGGGATTGACCAATTAAAATTGTTTAGAAAATGGTAAACAGCAAGTGTTCAATAGTTGGATCACACTTGTTCTACTTTTTCCTTTTGGATATGTAGTTGGATTAATGCAGTTCCTTTTTTCACTTGTCTTGTTGGTTTTATCAAGTTTGTTCAAAGAAGGTATATGTATACATTCAGCAAAGCTATCTTATGATATAGAAGCTTTTCTACATACATAAACACTACTATTTAAGATTGAGATTTTAAAATATAATAAAGAATAAAATATGAAGTGTTTTCGTTTAAACAGAATTTTACAACTGTTAACAGTAGGTGGAGGTAGTGAGATGTGTAAGCAAGTCTGAAATGGCCAGTTCGCATGTGTTAAAACAAATGATACAACATTGAATTGTAAATTCATGGTTTATATTCCCTCCATGTAAATTTCATTGAAATTACAGATGAATGAAAACATAACTTTTACTAAAAACTTTTACTGATAAGACATTTTACTTGAGCAAACTACTCAGTATGTTTGCACGGGGTGGTTTTCCTGACATGGCTCACAAGAAAAAAATTACTCCATCTTTTTAAGGCCATGTTGAAGTTATTTTTACAAATGACTTTAGAATGATAGACAACACTTGAATTGCTCGTCTATAGCAGAGTTTTTCCAAGGTGTGCCCTTTAGTAACTATTTTGGCTAATATTTCATTGTCTGGTTTTCAGACTTCATTCAGTGAAGTTAGCTGCAGGGTACAAGAACAAATGTCAAGATTGAAATAATAGAAGAATGGCAATGCTGACTTAACATACCAGATCTGGCCAGAGATCCTTCTTATCAGTACAGTAACTCCTCGCTTAAAGTTGTAGTTATGTTGCTGAAAAATGTGACTTTAAGCGAATCCAATTTCCCCATAAGAATTAATGTAAATGGGGGGGGTTAGGTTCCAGGGAATTTTTTTCGTCAGACAAAAGGCTAATTTTATATATAATATATATTATGGTTGAGGTGGTGAAGTCAGAGGGTGGGATATTTCTCAGGGGATGCCTTACTGCTAAATGATGAACTAGCTTTTGGCTGAGAACTCAAGGGTTAACTCGTGGTTAATGTAGCCTCACGCTCTACAAGGTAGCACGAATGGAGGGAGGGGAGACAGCATGGCAGACAGAGACCAACACCCTGTGTTGTGTGTGAGAGATGTACATTGCTCCTTTAAGTATGCTGACCCCACTCTTTTATGTACAATGCCTTTTTAAGTTAATCAGCAAGCTGAGAAGGCCAGGAAGCTGTTGTGCATTCCCCCCACCTCCCTCCCAGCAAGCAGGAGAGCAGCTCCAACGCAGAGAGCAGGAGCAGCACATGGCAGTGGGGGGAGGGACAGCTGAACTGCCAGCAATTGGTAGCCTGCTGGGCGGCTGCCGCACAGGGAACTTAACGGAACGGGGAGCTGATGTGGGGGCTGCCGGTCCAACCTGGTTCCAAGCCCCCCCCCCCCCCCTCCAGCTAGCTCCAATGGGCGGCTCTTCTTGCAAGCAGTGGACAAAGCAGGCGGCTGCCAAATGATGTTGTAAGGGAGCATTACACAACTTTAAACAAGCATGTTCCCTAATTGATCAGCAACGTAACAATATTAACCAGGGTGACTTTAAGTGAGGAGCTACTGTATCTTGTGTCTGACAATACCAGTACTGCATGCTCCTGAGGAAGGTGCAGTTACGTTGTGTCCCTAAGGAAAGTTTCTTTCTAATTCTAATCACTTAATTGTTTTTATTACCCTTCTAAATTTTCTACCCTATGTTATGTAATTGACTTTTCATAATCTGTAAGCATAACATTTTTAAAATTCTACTAAGACCTTTGCCTCATGGGATTCATTATTTTGTGGCAACGAGTACCTATTTATAAAAAGGGGAATAAGGACAGCCCACGGGATTACAGATCAGTCAGCTTAATTTTGGTACCCTGAAAGATAATGGAGCAAATAAACAATCAATTTGTAAGCACTTAGACGATATAATAACGTGATAAGTAACAGGCAACATGGTTTTGCCAAGAATAAATGTGAAGTCAACCTAATATCCTCTTTTGACAGGGTAACTGGCCTTGTGGATTGCAGAGAAGCGGTAGATGTGGTGTATCTTGACTTTAGTAAGGCTTTTGTTTCTGTCTCGCAAGACCTTCTCATAAACAAACTAGGGAAATGCAGCCTAGATGGAGCTACTATAAGGTGGGTGCAAAACTGGTTGGAAAACCATTCCCAGGGAGTAATCAGTGGTTCACAGTCATGCTGAAAGGGCATAATGGTGGGGTCCTGTAGGGATCAGGTCTGGGTCTGGTTCTGTTCAATATCTTCATCAGTGATTAAGATAATGGCATAGAGAGTATGCTCATAAAGTCTGCGGATGATACCAATCTGGGAGGGTTGCAAGTGCTTTGGAGGATAGGATTAAATTCAGAATGATCTGGACAAATGGTCTGAAGTAAATAGGATAAAATTCAATAAGGACAAATGCAAAGTGTTCCTTCCTAAGTGGAGTAATCGGTTGCAAATGTACAAAATGGGAAATGACTGCCTAGAAAGGAGTACTGTGGAAAGGGATCTCAGGGTCATAGTGGACCACAAGCTAAATATGAGTCAACAGTGTAACATTGCAAAAAGAGCAATCTTTATTCTGGGATGTATTAGCAGGAGTGTTGTAAGCAAGACTCGAAGTAGTAATTCTGCTCTACTCTGTGCTGATTAGGCCTCAACTGGAGTATTGTGTCCATAGCTATTAGTTTTATAGATTCCAGCGCTAGAAGGGGTTATTGTGATCATCTAGTCTGATCTCCTATATAATACTGCCTAGAGAACTGCACCAAAATAATTTCTAGAGCAGAACTTCTCAAAAAACATACACTCTTGATTTGACATTCATGTGGTTTTGAGGTGGTTTAGGAATAAAAAAAACTATGCTTAATTTTTGCGTTTATTTTTACAGGTTTAGTCCATTCATATGAAGTTATTAATATGGCCAGTGTATTTTTCATTGCAGTTAAAATATATATTTTAACCTGGCTTCTGATAATAATTCTCTAAAGCAGCTACATTAAATTCCCAGGAATGGCTGATGTTTCCCAAACCTGCCTCGTAGGTGTTAGTCACAAGAGTTTAATAGTAATTCAGGGAATGTTTTTTCCTGTAGAATACTTGGCATAAGAGGTCTTTGGAGTGTTTGCCTTACTGTTCTTATTTACTGTATTGTATCTTGTACTGGCAATTGCTACACCCTATAAAGCATATGCACTGATTCAACAAAGCCCTGGGAAAATAGAATCTTGAAGTTGCTTTTCACTGTTCCCTCTTGAGCAGTGAAGAACAGATAAATATACACCTCTGAAGTGTGGTAGTCAAGAGGACTAAAAAAGAAGGGAATGAAGCAATAGAATCTATGAGAAACCAAGGGAAAGAGTGACTCATCAGAGGGGGGTAAAAAGGTAAAATAATGTTAAAGGGAAATCAAGAACAGGGAGAAAGTGACAAACTGAACATGTCTGCAACTAAAATTAAATTGAGTGACCTGAGAACTCTAGGAAAACAGTTGAAAAACCAAATAATCCACCCAGCAGCTTTTATTAAGTTTTCTGCATGCCAGACTTAATTATTAGTTTTTGTTTCTACTCCTTCACCTAACCCATCCCTCCCATAATTGCTTATTCCATGGATGCTTCCTAAGAAACTACCTGATGATTTTAACTTCAAGTGTTGGTCTGTAAATCATAGTTTTAGTTGTACCTTTCTATTTTATGTATGTGTGTAGGTGTGACTGTTGGAACTAAGCTTCCCAAAATAGGGGCCCCCTTTCTTTGTATCGGATGCAACACAACTTGTACCTTGCTCTCACATAAAATTAAGTTTAATTGGTTTCTATTGCTCTATTTTCAGGAGTTAGTGGTAATCATATTTCATCTCAGAAGAGCTGGAGGCTGTTTTGGTCCCCCCTTCCGTTACAACAAAACTTTGACTGAGAACTTCAGGCAGGTGCACCATCACTACAGTGGATTAAAATTGCATTAGGAAAAGCAAGAAGAAAGAAAAGCCGAGAGGAGAAGCAGAATTCACTGGAAGGTTTTGAATCCCAAAACTATTTGAGAGAGCCATAGGCATGGAATTGTAAACAGATGCAATCTGGGAACACTGCAATGCCAAAACCATGACCTTCCCTCTTCCTCTTGTTTCATCTTCTAATTTAATTTATAAATAACCACTTACTATCTTAGATCAGATGATGCATGCCTTTTCTATCACTCTCACTCTGTCTGAATATACTCTTCTAGAGGCAGGATTCAACTCGTAATGGGCTTAGGCCTGGTCTACACTTCACAGTTAGGTTGACGTAAGGCAACTTACGTAAACCTCATTATGTCAGTATAACTGTTACAGCCCTATCTCACTGATGTAAGTGCCATACTACATCGACATAATAACTCCACCTCTATGAGAGGCATAGGGTTTATATTGGCATAGTTAGGGCGACACAGTATCTGTTAGGTTGGCTGTCTTGTCAATTTCACGGCTCAGCTGAAGCCGTGAAATTGACAAGAAAGCCTGGCTACCCAGCTGGGTTTCTGCTAGGTCTCCGCTCTCCAAGCCGGGCTGCCACCCAGTAATTACTGTGGTGGCTGTAAGTCAACATAACGTAGGTCGACTTAAGATTGTAGTGTAGACATGCCCCACATGTGTAGCAAGGGAGGTACTGGTTAGATACTACAGAAACCTTGCTAACTATAAGGATAGTTAAGTACCGGAAAGGGTTTCCCAGGGATGTTGTAGAATCCCTGTCATTGGAGGTTTTTAAGAACAGCATAGACAAATACCCGTCAGAGATGGCCTAGGTATAGTTTGTCCTGCCTTAATGCAGGAAGCTGGACTAGATGATATTTTGATGTCCCTCCTAGTCTCCTTTTATAGGATTCCTATATTTAAGTGACAGGAGGTGTGGTTTCTGGGAGAAAGTGATGTTTTTAAGTAGTTGAGCAATTAAGCAGACAGGCAAAGGAGAGTTAAAGTTTTTATGTCTTGTATTAACTTCAAACTCTGAAAATTAAAAACAGCAAAAAAGTTTGTACAGCACTTGACGACTGTGGACACCTTTTTTTTGAGAGAGAGAGTTCAGTTCACCCTATTGTTTAGGGTTTTCATAAAGTTAGTACAGATGCAAGTTGATACTTTAATCATTGGCATTTTTTCTAAATGTATGATTTGAGTACTTTTTCTCGTCAGTCTGTGGTATAGCTTTGTAAGTTATTTATAGCGGTGGTTCTCAAAGCCAGTCCTCCACTTGTTCAGGGAAAGCCCCTGGCGGGAAGGGCAGCCAGCACGTCCCTTGGCCCCCGTTGCTTCCTGCAGCCCCCATTGGCCTGGAGCGATGAACCGCGGCCAGTGGGAGCCGCAATCGGCTGAACCTGTGGATGCGGCAGGTAAACAAACCGTTCCGGCCCGCCAAGGGCTTTCCCTGAACAAGCGGCAGACCGGCTTTGAGAACAGGATTTGAGTGAGTTTTGCGGGACCAGTATGATGTAATCGGAACAATCCATAATGTTCTGTTACTTGGTTATTTCAGCTTCTCATACTTTTAGTCTTGTTAAGAAAAAGATACTTTATGCAAAGCTAAGTTGTTTTTATTTTTTAAATCATTGTGATTGTGTTGCATTTTTCCTTAGTCTACAAAATTACAACTTCAACTTGCAGAGGTTGTGGCTGCTTGTGGATAGAATAGCACACCTTAATATTGGCCAATATTAGAGCATAATTCTTTTTTCTGTTGAAGGCAAACTGTTATCCAGAAACTTTCATTACCATCTCTATCACAAAGCAGAGTATAAGTTAATGCTGTTCATAAATGAACTTGGAGCTTTAGCTTGGCATTCTTTAGACTGACTAAAAGTAGACTAAAACCAGCCTTCTTACAATCGTAGCTTAATCAGGAGAGAAGCAAAAGCTGTTGGTGGTGATATACTCTGCAAATCTTATCTGTCTATTCTGAGGTCTTTCAAGTAGAAGTAATAGGGTAAGAAGTATGAGGCAATAGCTACTATCTAAATAAATGAAGGCTATTCCCTTTTCTGCTGTTCCTCTTTGGAGGAAAGGGGTTGCAAGAGGCCACATCTGATTCTCTGTAATAGGACAAAAGGACTAGTTCCAGAGTCTCATGGGGAAGAATGTCCTAAAAAGTGCAGTGTGCATTGATATAGAGGATTCATAGGTACCTCAGAGGAGAGAATTCTATGTGAGGGAATTAATGGTGAGGATTAGCCAGGAGGAAGCCAGATTTTTGGGAGAAGTCTGTTTTAGGGAACAGTGGGTTATCAGTGGCCCCAGTTTCAAATCTACTAAAAACCCTTGGAAATGGATTTTGTGGTAGAACCTAGTAGCATACTATTTTGTGTACATTTACTGTGTATTGTATTTCTACTAAAACATTAAAATGTTGGTGTTTGCTGCACATACGTGCTATCTTTATTTACTGTACACATGCATATACTCCCTATTTTGTGTTTAAGGTACTCGCATAACTGTTAGAACTATGTAACCTAGACATAAAAGGTGTGGGAGGTAAAGACTGCTTTCATAGGCCTGTCCTACACTACTGTGCCTAATTCTGACAGGAACTAACTTTAAGTAGCTGTTTCTTCTACTTAGAGCCTAGGGATGGGCTTTTCAGAGGTGTCTAAGGGAGTTAGTCAGCTCCTTTTGGAACTCCAGAGGAGTTGGATGCTTAACTTGCTTTTGAAAATTCCAGCTGAGATGTCTACTGTAGTTTATTCCATTTATCAAGGAATAGTTACCCATCCCTATAGCTTGGATCTCTATCCCTTGTCTACTTAATTGGTCCCTGGGGTATTATGGTGTTAAATATTTCCAACTGACTTGTGGAGGAAGAGCAGTTCCAGATTAAAACTGATGCCACAAACACACACGCTGCTTTTGGTCCACCTGTTTCAGATAAGGATAAAGTTTCTGTTCATAGTGCTTTTATTTGGTAAGGCATGGAATCAAAACGATCCTCTTGGTCCTAAACATAGTGTGTTTAAAGTGAGGCAACACTGGTGAAGTGTGAGGAAGGCTATAAAGCTGCTTTTCATACTTCATCTGAACTCCAGATAAATGGTTTGTCTCAAACTTAGTTCAGCATCATATAACAAGCAATGAAATCGTCCCACAAAGAGTAAAGTTGAGAGACGGAGAAGAAAAAGAGGTTTGATAAGACCTCAAGCTTGACTATTTTCTTTCTTCCCCAGAAGTGATGAACCATGGGCAGAGTAGGACAAAGATTACTCCGATGAGGCTAAAATATTATTGGCCTAGAAACATTCTGACATTCTGGAAGCACTGTGAATAGACAAGTCTGTTTGTCCTCATTTATCAATAAAACCAATAGGTGATTATCACTTTTATGTTAATGCTGGAAGTGATGGGTCTGAACTTAGGTTAACATAGAAGTAGCATACTTGGTGCATTTTGAAAACTGTTGTGAATTGATATCCAAAGAATGTGCTGGAGTGTCCTTGTACAGGCCTTATAAAATGTGAGGAATTATTCTCTTTATTTACTCACATGGCAACCATGATTCAGAATCTGCTTACAGAATGTGTGTACTTAGTATGCTGAAACAGCATTCAGCATGAATATAGTGAGCGCGCTCTCTCTCTCTCTCCTTGCTCTTACTGTATAATAGAGAGTTTGTATAGAAGTTGTCATATGGTGATATGGCTTTAATACTAAAATGGAAAAAAAGCTCTGAGCGTTTACTTAGCAATTCCAGAGGTGGGTATGAGGATGCCATTTTTTACTGTGGGATTCCTCAATGTAGTGCCTCTCTGGGCTCATGCTGATTAAGGACACATTAAATACACAGAGGAGGGTTTCAACATTTCCCATAACTTATCAGAAGTTGACTTTTTAAAATTAAGGGTTTGTCAGTGGGTCACTGTACATTCGGTTTATTTTTACATCTAAATTTCCTTTTTTTAGTTGTACAATAGGAGGAAAGTGAGGCTGAAACTGATAAGCATGATAATGCACAGGGACATTTTGTCTGGATGGCAGTGCGACTGTCCAGACACATGCCCGTGTAATATTTTATTTTTTCATTTATTTGGTGATTTGTGTACATGTGATTATGAATGTGACAGCCTTTGAATTGGATTAAACTGCATTATTATCCGTGAATTTTTACAAATGAGAAGACTATTAATACACTTGAAATGGTTATTTTATTAACTGTTTGCTTTCACCTTGTCCTTTCTCAGTTTTATTGGAAGGATTGGTTTGTGTAGTAGAGCAGAAATAAAGGCTGATATCAGTACAAACCCACTGTTTATCCTCCTTTTTGATGATTTCTAGAGCATTTAGCTAACATTACCCTTACTGTGGTATGAAATTTATTTTTACTCAATTGCTGGGCTTTGATTCTACATGGCTGTTTAAACTGGGGCACAGATGCATCTTCAGTGTATAATGCATGTGCATAATCATAAGTGCGGGATTGCAGTAAATAATTGATGTCAGCTGGGGCCCTTGGTTCTCGTAATGAGATCTCAGGGGCAAAGCCTCGAGCGCTTGGCTCCTTCCAGATGATCTATGAAATGGGCTTTGCTGTTACGGTTATTCAAACCGACAAATACTTAGTTAACAACTAATGGGATTTGTGTGTTATGGGGAAAGGAGATTCCTTAGCAGTTCATTCTATCCTACTTTCATTCCTCTTTGTCTCTTTAAGGATGAGATATAAAGGGAAACAATTTGTGGATGAAAATTAAAACATTTTTGTAGCACAACTGATGACTAGCACTGACTTAAACTCAAGTGCTGCAATAGATTAAGGATTTTTTTCGGATGTTGGCTTCCTTTTATGGGCACACGCATGACATAATGTTTGTGTACACGCCCTCAATGGGAAGAAACTTTAAAATCTCTGTGGTCAGGTGTTGGTGCTTGAAAAATAAATGTTTAGAAAGTATATGTGCCTGTGGTCAGGTTGAGGCTGCTTTTAAAAAATAGTGTTTGATCTTAACTTTATTTGGTTCAGGTATATCAGAGTTAAAATATTGTGAGGGTATTGCTAGTTTCAAACAAGGTTGGTTCTCTGAAAGGATAAATTTGGTGGTTGTTGAGATGAAACTGCTTGCTTGTATTATGTAGCTCTGGTGGTAGTGTAACAGGCTTGTATTTTCGTCTCCTGATTTGCAGCTTACTCACCATCTACTGAATTATATAAGAGAAGTGATAAGAAACATGACTTTATTTGCCTAACATAGGTTGGTTTCCTTTAATACAAGTCTTATAAAGTCCTGTAATCAAAACCTTCCAGTTTCAATGGAGCCACTAATTAGAGTTCTGAAGTTCATGTAAATGAGATACTGTAATTTGGGAACATTTTTCAGTTAGTGAACTTCCACTATCCTTTCAGTGCAATAAGAGTTGGGCTCTGTGTGTGTGCTGGAGAACCTCGACATGTATTTTTCAACCATTTATGGTTTTCCAACCATATTGAAATCCTGTGGGGGAAAAGGTCAAGTTAGCACACCTAACTGTAGTCTCAGCCTAGTGTTTACCAGGGCACATTATTTAGTTATAATTATGAATAAAGAGAAATATGAAGTTATTAATATAAATTGTTAATTACTCTAAAATATTCCTTTTGTGAATGTGTTTAATTGGTACAGACTTCCCTAGTGCGTAGTTCTTTAGCAGTCCTGAAAAGCTCCTGTAATTAATAGTAAATTAACATATGGTTATGCTTTGTGGTTTATGCTATATTTCAGCCCATCTGCTCTTCCTGACACCTGGCTTTCAGTGGTCCCCATGCATCATTGCTACTTCAGATGTTACAGCTCAGCCAGTTTCACTATTAGTATTTTCTCTTTTGCTTGCCTTTCAAAGTCTGTTTAAAAGGCAGCCCACCTGTGAATGCATGACTGTGTTCAGATTTGTATTCCTGAACAACCCAACCCCTGTGAGAGAACTCCTCCTGATCTGTGCTACCCTAATGGATTACGTGGGGAAGTGAAGTGGACTGCAAGATTCTACTCTTGAGGTGACTCAAAACATCTCCTCTGCTTGGCACTGTTCCTAACTGCATCAGCTTGTGTAATCATTCTCTGCCTCATTCCACTCAGTCAGTCCCCCTCTGCATAATACAACCTCCCTGAGTGCATCTGTTAGTGCATTTTAGCTACACGTAAGTCTCCAATGCAGACTCACCTCTGCCATGCTGTTCACAGTGAAATTCACTGACTTGTATATAAACTGCAGCCTTTCCCCTTTGTCCTAATCTTGTTCTCTGACCTATCCTTGGATTGACAGTTCCTTGGATCAGGGACAATTACTACTGAGGACATTTAGAAAGCCTCTAGCACATAATGGATATTATTGTAAACAAATTTTAAGATGGGGAACTGAACTATGGAAAGCTGATCTGCCATTATTGGAGGAAACAGGCCAGAGAGGCTGTGTCTGTCTACACGGCACCTTAGAGTGTGTGGTGTGTTGTCCTCCCACCTCCATAGACAAACTTGTGCTAGCTCTACTTGAGCTAAAAGTGGCAGTGTAGATATTGTTGTACAGGCAGCAGCTTATGTTAGCTGCCAGAGTCCAAGCTTGCCTTCCCCCCACCTCCACCCCTGGGTTCGAACTTGGTGGCTAGTCTTAGCCGGTATATCCACACTGCTCTTTTTAGCATGCTAGCTCCGGCAGAGCTAGTGCAAGTCTGTCCTCCTTGGCTGGGAGGCTCGCTCCCAGCTGCAGTGTGATATACCCAGCATGGCTTGGTTCAGGCCAGGGGTTTTCTGGATTTGGGGTGTGTGTGTTTGTGTGTGTTTGGGAGTAGCAGAGTGGGGAAGATCATGCTGGTAGCAGTTGGTCAGGATGTCTGGTGGAGGAGAAAGTGGGTGAACTTTAAAAACAAAAACAAGGACATTTTTGGTACTTGTTCTCTTGGGAATAACAGGTGCTGAGCGTACAAAGCACTACTTTGAATGGTTCAGTGTTTAGCTGTGTGGTGCAGTATTATGAATATTTTACTTAGATTTTCAGTTCCTTGAAAACAGGAGTTGTCTTCCTGTGTTTGGTGGGCATTGGTGTTTTGTAAATGCTACTATATTAGAAATAAATAATTATATGGTCACTTGATATAATAACACACCGACAAAACTCCTAACCATAAGGATGTTGCTAAATTTACACACACATACTGCCTTCATTCTCTGTTAATTAAATCAGCTTGATCATAGAATCATAGAATATCAGGGTTGGAAGGGACCCCTGAAGGTCATTTAGTCCAACCCCCTGCTCGAAGCAGGACCAATTCCCAGTTAAATCATCCCAGCCAGGGCTTTGTCAAGCCTGACCTTAAAAACCTCTAAGGAAGGAGATTCTACCACCTCCCTAGGTAACGCATTCCAGTGTTTCACCACCCTCTTAGTGAAAAAGTTTTTCCTAATATCCAATCTAAACCTCCCCCACTGCAACTTGAGATCGTCTGACTTGAGCTTTCTAGCTTGAGTAAAAAAAGGAAAAGCTGAAGGATTCAGGTATTCCCTACACACTTATAACACAGAATTACAGCTCATTGGTTTTGCAGTAAAGTGACCCTTGTGGGAGTGAAATTGACAATGTGGACAAAGTAAGTTGTTTTTGTTCTCGTTTACTTGCGCATAGATTGCTTTTCCTTCCAGTCTCTCTTAACCAAAAATCCAATCTATTCTTCTCTTCCTACAAACACCAAAAGAAAATGACTACGTTTATCCTTAAAAATAGTTGAGAGGAATTTAGCATGTTAATTTCTTATGTGAGTGTACATGGCAAATTTAGTGCAGAGCATAACAAAACAGTTAGTTCAGCTGTTCTGCAGAGACTGAATTCACAGAATAAGCATGTGTTCTGTTTTTTCCCTGAAGCTTAGCATGTAAAGATCCTATGGGTTTCTGCAGAAATGGTCAAATCCATTTTTCTTTTTGCCTCTGGCCATTAGAAGAGAGAAATCAGAGGCCTGCTTTTCAAACAAAACATGCCAAACGTTTTTCTTTCAACTTCAATGTCTCCCTGCTTTTTAAAAAAAACAAAACCCATTATTCACATTTTCACAGTTTAAAGAATTGCATAGTTGGAAAATGCAGATGAATGCCTTCAAAATAAACATGAGTAAGACAATTCTGAAAATATGTCATGGTAAGAAAGACTGAGTTCCAAGTCTTCAGACATTTTTAGCAAAGGTTGGAAAAATTTTATATGCCCATTTCAGCCATGCTGAAGCATTCATTAAACAAATGTACAGGTTTAATTCTAAACTTCATTGGCTGTCCTGGAGTTTTATATTTAACATTGGAATGTAACTATGTGAAATAAACTTTCTCTAGGTATTTAGGAGTTGATCATGGCCCTACATTTTGTTACCATATTAATTTGAAATACAGTGAAGAACACTTATTTTTTGGCTACCTGAATTGATCTTAGCTAACTTCATTGCTAGCATCTTTAAAATCCTCTACTTCATGTTTTAAAGTAAAATAGTTAGACTGCTGTGTGAGTGAATAAAAAATGAAGAAAATTAGGTTAAAATAACAAGTATAATTTAGCCTGCCAAAAGCAGCGAAATGCGGAATTAAAGCTTCCATTGTTATCCTTATGTCACCCTGTTGTCCTTAGCTACTGGAATGATCTCAGAATGTTGTCTATTCTTACATACCAAATGTGCTGCAGTACTAGGCAAAATATAGTGAGCTAAGTATGGAATAGTAGTTCTAAACTGTGTCATAAGGCTCTTAGAGGTCATTATACAGTTACATAAGTATTGTGTAGACCAGCGGTAGGCAACCTATGGCACGCGTGGGATCTTTCAGTCAGAGGGATTCTGTTTCCAGGTGAAAGCACTGATGGACTCTTGTGTGTGTGGAGGTTCTGAACATAATTTAAAACTAATCTTGAAGAATAACAGATAAAAAATGTCTAAAAGGGCCAGCATCCAAATTTAGGGTTAAAGACTTAAAAGTAGGCATATTAGACATGCCTTTGTCTTACATATTCATGGAGTGAAGAGGGTTACTGGTTTTTATTTGTGTAGCTTTCACCTCAGAAGGCAGAAAAATAACGTCTCACATAAGGAAGAAATAAGACAAGTTGCTCTCATTCTTTTTGACCAATGTAAACAAGTGGCTACTCAAGTTTTTCCTTACTAGTGAGTCTGAAAGGTTGAATACATACTAAATTGTCTTGAATTGATTCTGACCATTGACTCCCTCTTTTGATGTGTGTTCCATGAATCTCAAGATCTGCAAGTTGGACAGAGAAGTACAGGAAGCTAGGCTCCTGATCCTTAGTTGAAAGGAGCTTCTTTGCAGGCCATCCATGACAGCCCAGTTTGCCTCTTCTGCTGTCAGAACCATAATAGATTTTTCAGTCCTTCCTTGCTTGCCCAAGTCAGAAATACCACATGAAGGCAATTAGAAGTAAAATTGTAGTTTTAGACACCAAAGACTTAAACAAAATGTGTTTGGCAGTTGCAGGATGACATTGCCTATAACAAGTCCAGTTCCGAAAAGCAGTGTTATTTACTGAATAGGTTTATCAAAGCTTTATTGAGAGATTCAGTGGTCACTTCTTGTGAACTTTTTCCTAGGTACAAGAGAAATGTTTGCAATTCAATTGTTTCACTTTTCGTGAACAGTGCCTAATTGTTCAGTTGACTTAATAGGCTTTTCTTACAAAAATATATTGAATATGTGCATATACCAGTATGTTAATATTACACACACAGAGGTTATGAGAAGCAGGACACATTGGACAGCTGAGGCTGGGATTGTGAGTACACCAACATGATACACTGATACTAGCATTCAAGTGCATTACTGTGACAGTAGCAGTCAACGTTCTAATCACATTACTACAGTGACGGTTCTCCCTGTATATGATGATGACATAAAATAAGTACTAGACTAGATCAGAAAACTAGTTTTAAAGAGAGTCATTTTTTTATCCTTAGTTTGTAGGAAAAAGAGGAGCAATAAATTAAGAGGAAGAGTGGGTGACAATTGAAGTCAAATTCAGAACTGATATACATAAGCAGAATGCCACTGATTTCAGTGGGGGTCTACTAACTTATATCTGGTTTGAATGGTCCTTTTTGTGCAAAAGCACTTGTTTAGAAATATATCATCAGTAACGCCAGATGAATTTTAGTTGACTTTTTGCACTGATTTCTATTTGACTAATTTTAATGTGATTTTCTTTAGTCTGTGGAAAATCTAGCTTTTATGCTGCTTTGGTCAATTTCAGGAAAGCATCAGTCCTAAATTTCTTTTCTGTGTTCTACAACAGGTGTTAATTCACACACTACACTGCAGAGAGTTGAGGGTAACAGCAGTGAAATGTCTATATAGTTTTGTTCAATATTTCTTAATTGGGGAAAACCAAACACATAAGCAATTTGTCGAGAATAGTTGAGTGCAATTTGAAAGGTCACAACTTAGCCAAAATGTACATCCTATTCTGAACAAATGGTATTTATTACATCTTATTTCCTTGTTGATCCAGTAATATACTGGCAAAAGAGACTGAGCTCTGTGCGTCTGTCATACCAATAGTCATGAGTATTTTTGTACTAATAGACCTTCCCTTTCCTTGTTGAAAGTTAACACAGCTGCAGACATAGTCTACATGATGTAGTTTGCCAACTGAGTAAAACATCTGAGATTTATGTGCTTTCTGCATGATGACCTCTACTTGTTGATTCAGAAATATAAACAAGTGCTCTCCTGTCATTATTGGCTTTGGTGGAACTTGACCAAAAATCAAGACTACTTTGCTGTGCAAAATTTAAAGGTATGTTCTGAAGCCCTGGATGAAAAAAAATTTCCAGCTGTTTTTGAGCTTTATGAGAAATTCAGTTCAACATTTTGAATGATTTTTTCTGGAATGCAGAAAGCCATTTAGAGGGTCCTGGGCCAACAGGTTTGGGGCTTTCACCCTATTACTACCCTTTTTGTGAATCCAGCGGAGGAATGCAGACTGAGAAGCAAAGCTACTGTGTGGGGGGGAAGTTTGCACAAAGCCTGCCTGCTTTGTGCCTGGTGTAATATTAACCCTGCATTAGAAATATAGAAGCAGATCCTCTTTCCACCCTTCCAAGAAAATTAAAGAAAAACCTTGATTAATATTTTCAAAACTGACTTGAAAGCCCACATCTCATTGAAAGTCAATGAGACTTGGCCTTCTAAATCACTTCAGAAAATGGAATTTAGGCTCCTAAGTCATTTAGCGGGCTGGAAAATTTTACTTTGAGACTTTTTATTGCTTGTGTAAATTTAGTAGTAACTGAATGATGCTGCTGCATAAGTACCCTATTGTAATTGTAAAGGAAATCCAGCAATTTTTAATCTAAACCAAGGTTTTTAATGAAGTTAAGATAGCTTCCCAACTGAAACATTGTATCTGATATCTTGGCTAAAGTAGCTCTGTTTGGTTTTAGCCCCAACATTATGGTCCAAATACAAAATTTCAGAAGTAGATGTATTGGTTGTACCATGTTTGGGGATGGAAAATAATTTTCAAACAGCAGGAAGTGACCTTCTTTTCCCTAACATTTGTCTTGCTTCCAGCTATGTTGAGGGCCATCTGAATACAGAGACCTTTTGCATTAGAGAGAGCCTTTTAATTCAATATTTGTCAGTGAAAAAATCATGATTTTTTCAACTAATTGGGATATTATAATATAATGTGTAGCAAGTAAAAAAGCTTAAACAAGCTTGAGTGTAGTTGGCTAGCATAGCTTAAGCTGTGTCTTCGACCCTGTTCCCTGTGTGTGAAGACTACCCAAGGTGTAAAATTATTTAGCTCAAGAAATGGAATATAATACAAGCAGAAATTTAAAAATGACTTGTTGATTTACTATTAGGCCAATATTGCTTGCATCTTTGGTTAAATTATTAACTAGTCTTGCTTAGTTGATGATTAAGTGAAAGCTACTTATTTCATCATTATGGGATTTTGGTTTATTTTTTAAAATTTGGCCTATGTACAACTTTGAGCCTCATCTGAGTGGTCACTGAAACCTGCCAATTCACATGTTCCAATGCTGTTTCTGAGGTTAACAGATGGCACACTGTGTTTGCTACTGTGGCTCTGAGAATATGGAAATAGCTCCAGTATAGTTCTACATCTTCCCCTCTCTCCCTAGTTAAGAAACTCCGCTCATTTCTTTGGTGTCTGTGTATAACCACTCCATTAGTCATTTTTATACCATTTAATTTTTTAACTTGATTTATTTTAATAGTGCTATTCCCAGGGGCTTTATAGCATGTACAACTACATGATTTGAAAAAAAACCTCCTTTTGCTTTTCAGTTAGCACAGTCTTTTTAAAATTTGCATATTGACTTTAACACTGATCTTAAAACTAGTTTTCATAGATTCATAGATATTTAGGTCAGAAGGGACCATTATGATCATCTAGTCTGACCTCCTGCACAATGCAGGCCACAGAATTTCACCCACCACTCCTAAAAAAGACCTCACACCTATATCTGTGCTATTGAAGTCCTCAAATTGTAGTTTGAAGACCTCAAGGAGCAGAGAATCCTCCAGCAAGTGACCCGTGCCCCATGCTACAGAGGAAGGCGAAAAACCTCCAGGGCCTTCCAATCTGCCCTGGAGGAAAATTCCTTCCCGACCCCAAATATGGCGATCAGCTAAACCCTGAGCATATGGGCAAGATTCATCAGCCAGATACTACAGAAAATTCTTTCCCGGGTAACTTGGATCTTACCCCATCTAAAAACCCATCACAGGCCATTGGGCCTATTTACCGTGAATATTTAATTACCAAAACCATGTTATCCCATCATACCATCTCCTCCATAAACTTATCGAGTTTAATCTTAAAGCAAGATAGATCTTTTGCCCCCACTACTTCCCTCGGAAGGCTATTCCAAAACTTCACTCCTCTGATGGTTAGAAACCTTCGTCTAATTTCTAATCTAAATTTCCTAGTGGCCAGTTTATATCCATTTGTTCTTGTGTCCACATTGGTATTGAGTTTAAATAATTCCTCTCCCTCTCTGGTATTTATCCCTCTGATATATTTATAGAGAGCAATCATATCTCCCCTCAACCTTCTTTTAGTTAGGCTAAACAAGCCAAGCTCCCTGAGTCTCCTTTCATAAGACAAGTTTTCCATTCCTCGGATCATCCTAGTAGCCCTTCTCTGTACCTGTTCCAGTTTGAATTCATCCTTCTTAAACATGGGAGACCAGAACTGCACACAGTATTCCAGGTGAGGTCTCACCAGTGCCTTATATAATGGTACTAAAACCTCCTTATCCCTACTGGAAATACCTCTCCTGATGCATCCCAAGACGACATTAGCTTTTTTCACAGCCATATCACATTGGCAGCTCATAGTCAACCTATGATCAACCAATACTCCAAGGTCCTTTTCCTCCTCCGTTACTTCTAGTTGATGCGTCCCTAGCTTATAACTAAAATTCTTGTTATTAATCCCTAAATGCATGACCTTACACTTCTCACTATTAAATTTCATCCTATTCCTATTACTCCAGTTTACAAGGTCATCCAGATCCTCCTGTAGGGTATCCCTGTCCTTCTCTAAATTAGCAATACCTCCCAGCTTTGTATCATCTGCAAACTTTATTAGCACACTCCCACTTTTTGTGCCCAGGTCAGTAATAAAAAGATTAAATAAGATTGGTCCCAAAACTGATCCTTGAGGAACTCCACTGGTAACCTCCCTCCAACTTGACAGTTCACCTTTCAGTAGGACCCGTTGTAGTCTCCCCTTTAACCAATTCCCTATCCACCTTTCAATTTTCCTATTGATGCCCATCTTATCCAATTTAACTAATAATTCCCCATGTGGCACAGTATCAAACGCCTTACTAAAATCTAAATAAATTAGATCCACTGCGTTTCCTTTATCTAAAAAATCTGTTACTCTCTCAAAGAAGGAAATCAGGTTGGTTTGGCACGATCTACCTTTTGTAAAACCATGTTGTATTTTGTCCCATTTACCATTGACTTCAATGTCCTTAACTACCTTCTCCTTCAAAATTTTTTCCAAGACCTTGCATACTACAGATGTCAAACTAACAGGCCTATAATTACTTGGATCACTTTTTTTCCCTTTCTTAAAAATAGGAACTATGTTAGCAATTCTCCAATCATATGGTACAACCCCTGAATTTACAGATTCATTAAAAATTCTTGCTAATGGGCTTGCAATTTCTTGTGCCAATTCTTTTAATATTCTTGGATGAAGATTATCTGGGCCCCCCGATTTAGCCCCATTAAGCTGTTTGAGTTTCGCTTCTACCTCAGATATGGTGATGTCTACCTCCATATCCTCATTCCCATTTATCATGCTACCATTATCCCTAAGATCCTCTTTAGTCTTATTAAAGACTGAGGCAAAGTATTTGTTTAGATATTGGGCCATGCCTAGATTATCCTTGACCTCCACTCCATCCTCAGTTTTTAGCGGTCCCACTTCTTCTTTCTTTGTTTTTTTCCTATTTATATGACTATAGAACCTTTTACTATTGGTTTTAATTCCCTTTGCAAGGTCCAACTCTACTTGACTTTTAGCCTGTCTCACTTTATCCCTACATATTCTGACCTCAATAAGGTAGCTTTCCTTACTGATCCCTCCCTTCTTCCACTCCCTATATGCTTTCTGCTTTTTCTTAATTACCTCTCTAAGATGCTTGCTCATCCAGCTTGGTCTACAACTCCTGCCTATGAATTTTTTCCCCTTTCTTGGGATGCAGGCTTCCGATAGCTTCTGCAGCTTTAATTTAAAATAATCCCAGGCCTCCTCTACCTTTAAACCCATAAATTCTTCAGTCCAATCCACTTCCCTAACTAATTTCCTTAATTTTTGAAAGTCAGCCCTTTTGAAATCAAAAACCCTAGTTGCAGATTTATTTTTGTTAATCCTTCCATTCAATTTGAACTGAATTAGCTCATGATCACTTGAGCCAAGATTATCCCCTACAACCATTTCCTCTATGAGATCCTCATTACTCGCCAAGACCAGATCTAAAATGGCATCCCCTCTAGTCGGTTCAGCAACTACTTGTTGAAGGAATCCATCAGCTATCGCATCTAGGAAAATCTGAGCCCTATTATTATTACTAGCACTCATCCTCCAGTCTATATCTGGGAAGTTAAAGTCTCCCATGATCACACAGTTTCCATTAGTATTTACTTTATTAAAAACATTAAAAAGGGCTCTATCCATATCCAAATTAGATCCCGGTGGTCTATAGCACACCCCAAGCACTATCCTAGGGGAGGCTCTAATAGTTTTCTTCCCCAATTTAATTATTGCCCAGACAGACTCAGTCATATCCATTTCATCGCTTCTTATTTCTTTACATTCTATCTCATCATTGATATACAGTGCTACTCCACCACCTTTACCTTTATTTCGGTCTTTCCTAAACAGCACATACCCTTCAATACCTGTAGCCCAGTCATGACTACTATTCCACCAGGTCTCTGTTATACCTATAATATCTGGTTTCACTTCCTGCACCAGTAACTCTAGTTCCTCCATTTTGTTACCTAGGCTCCTTGCATTAGTGTACAAACATCTTAATTTTTGCTGTTTGGCCTCACTCACATTCTGTACCCTATTAGGCACGGTTATTTTACTACCAGTATAACCTATTAGACTTGTATCTACACTGCCCTTCCTCCTACCTACAGCTGTATCCACTCTTACTTCATTTTCTTTCCACTCTATGCTAAATTCTGGCGTGGAGATTACCTGGACATCTCCCAACCATCTCCCCCAAATTCCTAGTTTAAAGCTCTCTTAATCAGTTGTGCCAGCCTCCATCCTAGAAGTCTATTTCCTTCCCTACTCAGATGAAGTCCATCCCGAGAGAACTGTCCTCTATCCATGAATGCCTCCCAATGGCCATACATCCCAAAGCCTTCCTTATAGCACCACTGCCTAAGCCATCTATTGATAGTCATAATCTTGTCACACCTTTGTTGCCCTTCTCTAGGAACAGGCAAAATCCCACTAAAGATCACCTGAGCCTCAATTTCCTTAAGCGTCCTCCCCAGCCTAACATAGTCTCCCTTAATACTTTCCAGTGAGAATCTAGCCGTATCATTTGTTCCCACGTGAAGGATAATTAGGGGATTCTTTCCCGCTCCCTTTAGAATCCTTTTTAACCTCAGGTCTACATCCCGTATCTTAGCACCTGGAAGACAGCACACCCTCCTATTTTCTGGATCAGCTCTGGTTACAGGCCTATCTATTCTTCTCAATAAAGAGTCCCCAATCACATAGACCTGCCTTTTCCTAGTGACGGTGCTATTCTCCAGTCTATCCCCTGTTCCCTCTGGCTGCAAGTTTTTTCCATTCCCATTCTCCCTTGTAATCCTTTTTCTTCAAATTGGTAATTACCAGAGATTAAAAGTTTAATAGTTTGTTTTGTAATTTTGTAAACATATATGCATAATACTTGATGTTGGATGACGAAGAGTCAGGATACACTTCGCTCAAATGAGAAATAGTAATCTTGCGTTGGGTGGGACAAAAGAGCACAGCATATGATTACACAATCTTCAGAAATAGAGATCACAGTAATCTTATAATTTAGAGGAATTATATTTTGGTAGATTGCAGGATTTGCCATATCAGTTTACTTACCTGACAATTCATAAGTGATTCTGAATCCAGAGCAAACCATTACTAAAACTTACACAGTAACGGCAAAAAATAAACCTCACAAGAATAGGAACAGTCTTTCTTACCTGGTTGCTGTCTGATCAGATGGGGCTTTCAACCTTTTGAAGTTATTACTGTTTAGGTTTTTTTCTATCGTTTTCTTCAAGTCTGGGGAGAACTTGCCTCCCAGACAACGATGTGGTTGATTGTTGCCCTAGAAAGGGTTCTGACACTGAAATATTATAAAAGTGAGGGGGAAGGTGAGTAAATGGTAAGCTCTGTCTTCTAATATTTTTCCATGTTTAGAGACTGACTGACTTTCTCATTAAGCTTTTTCACAAATGGATGCTCCACTCCCTACATCAAGAGGTGGAGCAACAGCTGCTGGCACAACAGAGGGTTCTTGAAATCCTGCTTAAGGAGCAGTAGCTCCTCCCTTCTTCTGAAAAATCTCAGGGAGCAGCAGTTAGGTAAGGATGGCTGACAGCTGAAGTGTGAAAGGAATCTTATCAATTACTGTGATATTTCTGATGGTTGCTAGGGTCATATCTGTACCCTATACTGCTTCCCAGAAATCTTTCGATCTGTCTTCAGGAGAGTAGTGATAGACTAGGCCTGTTCATCCTCTGCCACACTCCTAGGATCTCTGAGAGACTAACTCTTCTTTAGCTGGAGAGGAGGAGGAAGTGAAGTGGGATACATAATATCCCCATGGCCTCTTGCCTCCCTCTGTAGTAGGCAGATTGCCAGGAGAGGCGTAGAAACAGGCAGTGGGTTCTTGAGCTACAGCCGGAGGAGTAGGGAGCTCAAGGTCCGTTTCATAGTAGGCAGCCTGTTGAGTTTGCCTGCAACTCGTGCTCTTTGTTTCTAGCTCTGAAGCATAATTTGGTAAAGGTGCTTTTCCCTAGCTTCTGCTTCTCAGTCTATCCTTGACTCTTAGTGAGGGGTTCTGCTCCTCTTCCGCTTCTTGAAGGCACAGTTTCTATTGCCACAGGTGCAACTGTTGCAGTTGGTCCTTCTTCCTACTGGTTGCTGTGGCTTCCCTGCCTTCACTTCCTGCAGCAAAGGACATGGTGAATGGAGCTGCACTTTGAAAATGTCAGTTCTCAGCCTCATTGACAATATAGGGGCTAAAAACAATCAGGAATGTATTGCTGTAACTGACCACTACGAATCCTTGTGTTCCATATTCAGGTTCAGATACTGTACTCTTAAGGGCATATTTGAAATATTGATGTAGGTGGGTAAGGGGGAGAAGGGCTTAGGGGTATCGTGTTGCATTTTTTGGGGGCTTCCTGGGAGACAGGCCAGTCCTTGCCTACAGACAGCCCCGCAACCTGAAGCAAATACTCACCAACAACCACATACCACACAACAGAACCACTAACCCAGGAACTTATCCTTGCAACAAAGCCCGTTGCCAACTGTGCCCACATATCTATTCAGGGGACACCATCACAGGGCCTAATAACATCAGCCACACTATCAGAGGCTCGTTCACCTGCACATCCACCAATGTGATATATGCCATCATGTGCCAGCAATGCCCCTCTGCCATGTACATTGGTCAAACTGGACAGTCTCTACGTAAAAGAATAAATGGACACAAATCAGATGTCAAGAATTATAACATTCATAAACCAGTCGGAGAACACTTCAATCTCTCTGGTCACGCGATCACAGACATGAAGGTCGCTATCTTAAAACAAAAAAACTTCAAATCCAGACTCCAGCGAGAAACTGCTGAATTGGAATTCATTTGCAAATTGGATACTATTAATTTAGGCTTAAATAGAGACTTGGAGTGGCTAAGTCATTATGCAAGGTAGCCTGTTTCCTCTTGTTTTTTCCTACCCCCCCCCCCCCCAGATGTTCTGGTTTAACTTGGATTTTAACTTGAAGAGTGGTCAGTTTGGATGAGCTATTACCAGCAGGAGAGTGAGTTTGTGTGTGTATGGGGGTGGGGGGGATGTGAGAACCTGGATTTATGCAGGAAATAGCCCAGCTTAATTGTCATGCACATTGTGTAAAGAGTTATCACTTTGGATGGGCTATCACCAGCAGGAGAGTGAATTTGTGTGGGGGGGTGGAGGGTGAGAAAACCTGGATTTGTGCTGGAAATCACTTTAGATAAGCTATTACCAGCAGGACAGTGGGGTGGGAATAGGTATTGTTTCATATTCTCTGTGTATATATAAAGCCTGCTGCAGTTTCCACGATATGCATCTGAAGAAGTGAGCTGTAGCTCACGAAAGCTTATGCTCTAATAAATTGGTTAGTCTCTAAGGTGCCACAAGTCCTCCTTTTCTTTTTGCGAATACAGACTAACACGGCTGTTACTCTGAAACACTTCATCTCTGGCATCCAAATGCACCTCAGTGGTGGTCCCATGGTAATCTCCTTGCTTAATGTGGGTTGCCAGACCCTCAGATTTGCCTGCAAGCAACTATGCTTTTCTGCAAGCTTTTTGTTTTTGCTCAGTATTTCTACAGACATGTATGTAAATTGTTTCTTGCCTGCAGACACAGTAAAGGGGGTCACTTGTCTCACTTGTGACAGAGAAAAAAAGCCTATGCCTGCGATGCCTGTGAGGAAGCAGGAAACAAGTTAGAGAAATCAGTCCCTTGGTTTTTACTTTTTTGGCATTTGTGCTTCTTAGTGATCTTTAATCTTTGAGGCAGAAGGACTGGGGAAGCAAAAGAGTTTGCTCTGGCAATTTTTCCTTCAAATAATTCAAAGCAGGATACCGTGGGATTGAGGTACGTACAACATGTCTGCCATCATGGATGACTGATTCTTCTCTCCCTTTCCTGGTGCTTATGGACAAAGCACCCAGTCAATGCCTCAGAGCTGTTTAACACTTAACTTTCTCTTTGCAGCTTTCTTTAATTTAAAATTTACTGAATTTACAGATAATTTAATAATTACATATGTATGACCCTCCAAGTTGAAAAAAAGTCAGTTTCCAAGATTCAAGCACTGGTTTTTTTGCTTCAAGCATTTAGTCCTATATAAAGCTAAGTGAAAAAGCTACTAGAAATGCAGTGCAACACAGACCGTAGCGTTTTGGGCTGAGGAAAGCAAATCTTTTCTTTAAGTGAAATTAATGCTCCAATGCTTTGAGGAATCAAGTAGGTGAATGATTTCTGTGTGAGTAGTTAGCATAATTCAAGATTTAAGACCCATTTTGTATAGGTGTGTAGATTCTCTTGAGTTTAATATTCATAGGTTTCAGAGGATCAGCCGTGTTAGTCTATATCCGCAAAAAGAAAAGGAGGACTTGTGGCACCTTTAGAGACTATTTGTTAGTCTCTAAGGTGCCACAAGTCCTCCTTTTCTTTTTAATATTCATGTGACTACTGAGGATGTGTATGAACAGTCCATGATATTTTGTCAAAATTATCTTTACAGTCACTTTACACGGCTCATACATATTTTTCTATATAGATATGGGTATCTATCCTTTACCTTCAATGATTTGGTTTAGTGGAGAAGTATCTGAATTGATCAATGTGATCAATAATTATCCTGCTTTCCACTCTCCGGAGAAAGGATTTGGAAAAGAACATCTGTTTCCATGACTGATAAACAACATTCAAGTACTTTTTTTTTTTAAATTACCTAAACTTTGCCAACCTTCTTGCAAATGGTTGAGCATATGTAGAAGCTTTCGTGTACCCATAACCAGAGTAAATACAGTTTAAAAAAGTCTTTGGGATGATAAATACAAAATGGATCTGGTAACAGTGGGAAAAACAGGGGAGACCATGTGAGTTAAATCGGTTCAGTTATAATTCAAAGTTAAGGGAAGAGGGCATACAGAATAACTTGGTTTTCTGCTGTTGAAAATGATGGATTAATTGAAATTTTGACTCAATCTAGCTTCCTCTGAGCTTTTATTTAAGCATGACACAACGTAATAGCCTTGTATTTACTTTTTGATTTAATATTTTATATTCATCTAGCTCATTTTCCACTACTACATTCATTCACTTAAACTCTTGTGTAGCCATTAGTTCCTTCATATTAAGCACTTAAACACTTCCATACATGTGGCATTGTTCCACATTTACTGTATGATTTCAATATCAGTTTTGTTTGGACGTAAAGATTTTTGACCATCAGACTCGGGGGGAGGGATAGCTCAGTGGTTTGAGCATTGGCCTGCTAAACCCAGGGTTGTGAGTTCAATCCTTGAGGGGGCCATTTAGGGATCTGGGGCAAAAATTGGGGATTGGTCCTGCTTTGAGCAGGGTTTGGACTAGATGACCTCCTGAGGTCCCTTCCAACCTTGATATTCTATGATTCTATGACTCCATTATACTCTTAGATACAACTGTGTAACCTCACTAACGTCAGGTTGGGACTGGCACCTTTTTCAAAAGCTTAGTGTTAATCTTGATTTTTGACACTGTCTCCCATGGTATTCTTGCCAGCAAGTTAAAGAAGTATGGGCTGGATGAATGAACTATAAGGTGGATAGAAAGCTGGCCAGATTGTCGGGCTCAATGGGTAGTGATCAATGGCTCCATGTCTAGTTGGCACCCGGTATCAAATGAAGTGCCCCAAGGATCGGTCATGGGGCCGGTTTTGTCCAATATCTTCATAAATGATCTGGAGGATGGTGTGGATTGCACCCTCAGCAAGTTTGCAGATGACACTAAACTGGGAAGAGAGGTAGCTATGCTGGAGGGTAGGGATAGGATACAGAGGGACCTAGACAAATTGGAGGATTGGGCCAAAAGAAATCTGATGAGGTTCAACAACGACAAGTGCAGAGTCCTGCACTTAGGACAGAAGAATCCAATGCACCGCTACAGACTAGGGACGGAATGGCTAGGCGGCAGTTCTGCACAAAGGGACCTAGGGGTGACAGTGGACGAGAAGCTGGATATGAGTCAACAGTGTGCCCTTTTTGCCAAGAAGGCCAATGGCATTTTGGGATGTATAAGTAGGGGCATAGCGAGCAGATCAAGGGACGTGATCGTTCCCCTCTATTCGACATTGGTGAGGCCTCATCTGGAGTACTGTGTCCAGTTTTGGGCCCCACACTACAAGAAGGATGTGGAAAAATTGGAGAAAGTCCAGCGGAGGGCAACAAAAATAATTAGGTGATTGGAACACATGACTTATGAGGAGAGGCTGAGGGAACTGGGGATGTTTAGTCTACAGAAGAGAAGAATGAGGGGGGATTTGATAGCTGCTTTCAACTACCTGAAAGGGGGTTCCAAAGAGGATGGCTCTAGACTGTTCTCAGTGGTAGCAGATGACAGAACAAGGAGTAATGGTCTCAAGTTGCAGTGGGGGAGATTTAGTTTGGATATTAGGAAAAACTTTTTCACTAGGAGGGTGGTGAAACACTGGAATGCGTTACCTAGGGCGGTGGTGGAATCTCCTTCCTTAAAAGATTTTAAGGTCAGGCTTAACAAAGCCCTGGGTGGGATGATTTAGTTGGGGATTGGTCCTGCTTTGAGTGGGGGGGTTGGACTAGACCTCCTGAGGTCCCTTCCAACCCTGATATTCTATGATTCTATGAGGTTTGTCAAACAGTATCTAATGTTGGGGACTGCTGGCTCTATGTACTGAGAGAGCTCCCTCAGGAGTGAAAGGACGATGAGCCATACGGTAAGTGGTCCTCTTGTTTAATAATAGCTCTGCTCAGCATGGCTCATGGTTGGTGTACATAAAAGCAGATGGTGTATATTTGAAGAATGTTGGAGTAAGCTCAGCATGTAAAGAATGTTTTGGCATATTACAAGACATTCTAAGAAACCACATTTTCAAGTAAGAAATTATCTCTTCAGTTAATTCTCATTAAGCTTGTAAGGAGAAAAACATCTCTAAGAAGTTATTTACACAGATGTAATTGTCAAAAATCCTTATTTGAAAGTACTTATTATAGGACTCTAAATTTTCAGCTCATTTTATCCATTTTTTTTATGCTCAGAAAAATCAGTTGTCCTTGTAATACTACATCAAATTAATGTTCCACTTCAATTAGCAATGCTTGATAAACAAAGAACAGAGTGACAGCTCAGACGAGTGTAACATGATTTTTTCTTTAATTTGTCCATTTTGTGGTGATTTTTAAGTCTCCTGTCATCTACAGCTTTCAGCTAATGACAGGACCACTGAAGGCACGTTTGTTCTCTTCCATCAGTATGGGACCACCTTTCTTTGCTGCTGTCATGGCAACAGCTCCTCCCAACACCACTACCTCCATTAGATGTTCCCTTAGTTATTTGAAATGAGGCATGTATGTTTGTTCCAGCTCTGAGATGAGGCTGCATTATGTATGACTCGAGAATGACAGGCAGCAGGAGTGTGAAAAAACAAAGGGAAATGCAGTGAATGATGGACAGATTGCTAAAGCATTGCTAGTGTGCTTTCTGTTAAGTTAGTTGACGTAGTTGACATTTCTTAATGAATTGTCAAAAAAACCTTATTATGGGGCCTGTGTCCTAAATATGCAAATAACATTAGCAGTAGAGAAATGGTAAGCAGTCACTCAGTGTCCACAGAACTGGCAATAATCCTGTATTAAATATGTTGAAAATATTTTGAGTATTTCTGATGTGCTGTTGCCGAAACAGCTCTGCCAGTCTTCAGCTAACTGTGTCGTACATGTTCTGGTAGACTGCATTAATTTATTATCTCAAGCAGCCCAAGCTATTAGTTTTTTCTATCAATTGTATTGAAATACTTGAGTTTCTGTAGATGATACTTAAAAAAAAAAAATCTGGGAGTTCCCGCTAATTAATAGATATTGGACCAAGATAAAGGCAAATATTCTTCAAGGGATGGTCCCTATATATATTCCACACGTGGGGATATGCATGTGCCCGAGTCAGGCATGTTTTGCAAGCAACGTCTGTTGGCACACACACATGCTCAGAACTGAAGACATAAAAGGTGGTGTGGACTGATGTCTTTCCAGTTCCTTCTTACCCCTGCATGGTCTGAGTTGGAATCTTCATTGTCCTCAGCTTTTTTTTTTTTTACTGTATCATTGCTGTAAGCAAGTGTATATAGTTAGTTTTTTAAAATAGTTTTAGTAGTCTTCCCCCCAGAACTCAGGAAGTTCAAGAACCGAGACTTGGAAAACATCTGGTGGAGAACACAGTGATGACCCAATCAGATCTGGGTGGGGGTGGGACCCCATACAGCAGTCTCACCAAGTGGACAGTGTCCTTCTGAGCACGAGCTTGGGGTTGGAGGCTGAGACTGTTAAGCCTAAGGAGAAGGCATCACATGAGAGCAAGGGGACTCTCATAGACATGGGGACAAGCCATGCCCTCAAAAAAAATGCCCGCAAGAAAGAGGATTCCTTCCCATCAGAGTTCGGATAGATGGCATGCACAGGTACTAAGGACTTATGCCTGAGTGAATCTTCTCGACAGGAGAAGGTGAGCAGGGGTATAGCTCTGACAGTTCCTACGTTGGCTCTGATGGTGAAGGCTCGGGATAAAGAGCTCCTGGTGCTCCCATCCACTTATAAGACCTGATGCTGTATTAGTAGCAACACGGCCCTGGAGGGAGCCAACCGATGTGGTGACCAAGGAAGCTCTGGTTCCATTGCTCTGCCAGTGGACTCTCCTTGTACTCCAGAGCAATCTGAGACCTACATCTCATCAGAGGACATCTTGGCTCTTCCTTATCTGCATTCACCACCCCCATCAGGACTATTCTGGAACACTGTGACACCAGAGGAAGAGACTATCTTGATAGATGCAGAGTTGTTCTCCCATCTCACCTGTTTGTGTTGAGGCGCAATCATCAGCACCATTGGTTCTGCCAGAGATAAGGGATTTGGCTTTCTCTTTGGATGGGTCAGAAGACCCGCAGAAGTCTTTGGCATTGAGCAGAGGTGGCATGGTACAGGAGCACCAGAAGATCAGAGTTCTGACCTCCAGCCAGATGCAGTTGGCCAAGAGACAGGTGGTATCCTGTGCATGGGGTCTTACTCCACCAGTTGATCCAGCCTACTGGCAATATTGGAGACCATAGGATCCCTACCCTAGACATCCAGGAGTTGTATTTGCCATTGCCTGGACACGTACGACTAGCCCCATCAGAATATTCAGAAGGGGAAGGTGAGCTGGTTCCAGGACCAGTCTGGTCTTTCACAGGATGAGGCAGTTATTCTATAGTCTTTGTGTCTGCCAGATGACTTAAAAGCAATATCAGATTCAGCTTGAGTAATTCTAGGACCTCAACACAGTTTACTAGACGTTCTTCAGCCTTCTCGTCCCAGTTGAGTGACCCTCCCCATCGAGGCCATCATGGACCTGGCAAAGATGATTTCACTCATTCCTGCTGCTTGTACTCACTCCTAAGGGGGCCAAGAAGTGCTATTTTGTGCCGTCTCGGGGGGGGGGGTGTTCTCTCACCCACCCCCTAACTCTCTGATTTTGCAGGTGGCTAGAGAGCGGCCCAAGCACCAGCACCCAAAGGCTATTCCCTTTGATAAGGGATACAAGCAACTCAGCCTTCTAGGGAGAAAGGTCTTCTCTTCCACCTGCCTGCAGTTCAGGATCTCAAATTATCAGGCCCACTTGGCCAAATAGGATTTTACTAATTATACTGTATTTACGGGAATTTAAGGACACGCTCCCTGAGGAGGATAGGACATGCTTCCAGGCCTCAGTGAATGAGGGCAGGTTGGTGGCCAAAACTTCCTTCCTTCCTTCCTAGCCATGGTGGTTGTGGCAGATACTGCACCTAGAAGGATGGCTATGGATGTTATGAAGAGAGACTTGTGGTTGCAATCCTTGGGTTTCCCTAGAGAAGTGCAGAACACCATCCAAGATATGCCCTTCGATACTATAAACCTATTCCATGAGATGGATGAGTCTCTCCACTCTGTCAAAAACTCAAGGACAATGCTTTGCTCACTAGGCAAGGTGGTCTTGCTCTATACTCCTGACCATAAAAGAGAAACACCATATATGGGTATAGGGTAAGACCACCTCCTTGCTCCTTTTACCACTAACATCCTCAGGAACTGCCACATGGAGGGTATATAGATTCAGGAACACAGCCATTGCTACATACACCACTGCTTGGTACTGTGACTTCCAAGCAAAGAGTTTCTTTTTTATGGGATTGACTAAACCTGTGTCCCTTTATTGATTCCGCTTCATTCCCCTCCTCTGACATTCAGAGGCCACCGTACCCAACTTGATGCAAACTGGAGGTCCCTAACTACAGGCACATGGATATTAGAGATTTATGGTTGCCATGTGAGTTTCTGATAACTCCTACCCACAACCCCTCTTCCTGGTTCCTTTTCGGGACCACTTTCATGAGGAGATTCTATGACAAGAGGTGAACTCCCTTTTCAGTGGAGCCATGGAAAGGATTCTACCTCAACATTAGGGGAAGGGATTCTATTCTCCTTACTACTTGATCCCCAAGAAGAATGGGGAATAGAGTCCAATTCTCTTTCTGACAAATCTGAATATGTTCACGTGAAAACAAAAATTCTTCATGATATCCTTGGTATCACTAATTTCCTCATTAAAGGAGGGCACATAGTTTTTGGCTCTCTACATGAGATATGCTTTTTCGCATAGACATCCACCTGACCCGCAGGTGGTTCCTCTTTAATCAAGACCATTACCAGATCAGAGTCCTCCCCTTCTAGTCTACAGTCTAGCCACAGTATTCAGGTCTTTGCAAAGGTTTTTTCAGTAGTGGCAGCTTGGGTGAGAAGAAAGGGATTTTTATTATCTTCCTCAGTGACTGGCTTAAGACTTGTCAGTTCCTACAAGGAAGTCCAGCAGGCAATCCGTATTCTTTTCAGCTTTCTGTCTTCCCTGGGTGTCTACATCAGTCGTAGAAAATCCATGCTGACCCCAACGAGGTTCATAATTTTATGCAAGAGCATATCTACTTCTCGAGGTTTCATGTGTGCTCTCATATATCAGGTCACTCTCAGACCTAATCAGGACATCAATTAGAACTTGTCTTTCCCTCCTTGGCCACATGGCTTCATGCGCATAGGTGATGCTGTTCATCAAGTTTAATCTTTTCTGCCTACAAACCTTGTTGCTCTCTGTGTACTCACCAGAGAAGGGTAACATAAATGACCATTCTGCTCAAATTTTGAGGGTCTCTGTGGACAAATCCAGAGTAGGCTTGGGTGGGCATCCTATTCACACTAACACTCAAGGTAGCCATTGTTATCAATGCCTCCCTCTTGGGTTGGGGAGCTCAGATGGGTGATCATATGGCACAGGATATCTGGACCCTACAAGAGTCCAGAACGCATACAATTTTACTAGATCTCAGGGCAGTCTGTCAAGCCTTCAGTGCCTTCTGCCCACTCATCTGAACCTAACGTGGCCAAATATTATTGGACAAAATGACAATAGTATTTTACATAAACAGGGGCCAAGCAAGATCTCTCCCTCTGCGACAGAGGTAGTCACCCACTAGACTTGGTACATCAGCCATTGAATAAGCCTATCAGCAGCAGATTTATCAAAATTCTATAGTGGACTACCTGAGCAGACATTTTTCCACAAATCATGCACGGGAGATTCACAGTTTGGTTCTCAATGACATCTTCGAAATGCTGGTCTGGGACTTTCTCGCCTCACTAGTGAAGAGGAAACTTCCTTGGTATTGCTCCAGAGTAGCCCAGGGCAAGGACTTACAGGTGTCATGGAAGGATTGCCTGGGGTACGCCTTCCCTCCCAATCAGTTGATACCACAAGTTGTATAGAAGATTCACCAAGACAGCTTGGGTCATTCTGTGCCCAACTGATCAAGACATTTCTGGTGTACTGTTGAAGTTTTCAGTTCAACCACCATGCTGGACCTTCTAACACAGCACAGTGTCAGGGTCAAGCACCCCAGTCTGGGACTGCTGCAACTCAGAGCCTGATATTTGGATGGATGTCTGAAATAGAGTGTTCATGTTCCAAAAGGGGCAGTCCATCCTTAATCAAAGCAGAGAAGATTCTGGTAAGCTGTTATTTAGCAAAATGGAAGTTTCTCTTCTTGGACTCACCAGTGTGACTTGTTTCCAGAATCTGCAAAGAACAAAGGAAGGCTACGATGCCAGTACTTTCATTTTACATTTGTTATAAGGTGGATAGTTAAACTGTTGTCTTAAAAAAATATACACGTGCACACGTTCTTGCTTTCTAGGTTATCCTTGTCAGCCTACATACTACTGTAAGGTGTTATTTTCATAGAATCATAGAATATCAGGGTTGGAAGGGACCTCAGGAGGTCATCTAGTCCAACCCCCTGCTCAAAGCAGGACCAATCCCCAATTAAATCATCCCAGCCAGGGCTTTGTCAAGCCTGAGCTTAAAAACTTCTAAGGAAGGAAATTCCACCACCTACCTAGATAACGCATTCCAGTGTTTCACCACCCTCCTAGTGAAAAAGTTTTTCCTAATACCCAACCTAAATCTCCCCCCACTGCAACTTGAGACCATTACTCCTTGTTCTGTCATCTGCTACCACTGAGAATAGTCTAGATCCATCCTCTTTGGAACCCCCTTTCAGGTAGTTGAAAGCAGCTATCAAATCCCCCCTCATTCTTCTCTTCTTCAGACTAAACAATCCCAGTTCCCTCAGCCTCTCCTCATAAGTCATGTGTTCCAATCAGCTAATTATTTTTGTTGCCCTCCGCTGGACTTTCTCCATTTTTTCCACATCCTTCTTGTAGTGTGGGGCCCAAAACTGGACACAGTACTCCAGACGAGGCCTCACCAATGTCGAATAGAGGGGAACGATCACATCTCTCGATCTGCTCGCTATGCCCCTACTTATACATCCCAAAATGCCATTGGCCTTCTTGGCAACAAGGGCACACTATTGACTCATATTCAGCTTCTCGTCCACTGTCACCCCTAGGTCCCTTTGTGCAGAACTGCCACCTAGCCATTCGGTCCCTAGTCTGCAGCGGTGCACTGGATTCTTCCGTCCTAAGTGCAGGACTCTGCACTTGTCGTTGTTGAACCTCATCAGATTTCTTTTGGCCCAATCCTCCAATTTGTCTAGGTTCCTCTGTATCCTATCCCTACCCTCCAGCATAGCTACCTCTCCTCCCAGTTTAGTGTCGTCTGCAAACTTGCTGAGGGTGCAATCCACACCATCCTCCAGATCATTAATGAAGATATTGAACAAAACCAGCCCCAGGACCGACCCTTGGGGCACTCCACTTGATACCGGCTGCCAACTAGACATGGAGCCATTGATCACTACCCGTTGAGCCCGACAATCTGGCCAGTTTTCTATCCACCTTATAGTGCATTCATCCAGCCCATACTTCTTTAACTTGCTGACAAGAATACTGTGGGAGACAGTGTAAAAAGCTTTGCTAAAGTCAAGGAGCACCACGTCTTTGCTTTCCCTTCATCCACAGAACCAGTTATTTTGTAGGTTACTGGTGTCTTCAAGAGCTAGCTACACTTCTAATGGCCATTGACAAGTTTTCTCCATCCTGTAGATTACTAGTATAGAATTAGAAAGTGCTTTTGATACCCACCCACGTGTTGTTTATATAGACTGTTCTATTTGCTGATAAATGCAATGTTGACTCTTACATTGAAATTAAAAAAAAAAAAGCTTGTATTAACTCGCCCAAACCTTAATCTTATTCTCATTTACTACTTTAATTTTGTTTTAAACCAGTGTTTTAAGGTCCGTGTAAGAACTCTGTACTATGTTTTAAAAAATTATACAGCATATTTAAGGTGGATAATTCATGAAAGAGTTAAGCTTTTTATATTTGTGGGGCCCTTGACACACCTCTACAATTGGGCTTGACCAAAATAACGGACCTGCCCAGACTCAATCCAGAAATATGGAAACAAGTCAGTCTGGAGTTGACATTTCTCCTACTCCCACCACCTGAGTCCATGTAGATAAATTCTTAGCATCCAAATTTGTACATTAGTTTGTGCCCAATTTTTAACATTAAATTTACCTCAATGTCAGATAGTTTAGAGTTACATTATGATTGAATATGCAGAAGGCCTCAAGTTCCAACAGGTTCGTAATACTGTGGTAAATGTGTCTTTAATGGACAGGCCACCCAACTTTGAAGTGAAAATGAATCTGCAAATCTGTGATCATCTTTAGGGAAGATACAGTAATTGGACTAAGCTTGGACTAATTACACCTTCTCGCTTCTCATTGTCTCCAGCAAGGAGGTGTGTTAATTATGCCCATAACAGCTTTTCTGTTGCAGAAATCTGTTCCCCAGTGTTTTTTTTGTCTCTGATCATACTGGGTTTGCAAGAGCTCTCTGTGGGATAGCCCAGGTATAGCATGCTAAAGTGATAGCACAAGAATAAACACTTAGTAGTTTCATATTGACAAAACAAATGCTTGTGTGAGAGGAAAGCTAAAGTGGGGAAGAAGGCTTTGAAAGTGTACTGCAAAGCAAAAAAGAGTATTTGTGATAAAGGAATAGTGAAATCTTAATATTTCTGCTTTTTTAACATTCAAAAAAATTAGGTCTGATTATAGCTCTTTTGCTGGTGGACTAGATGGTGACATCTCATGAATGAAATGTGATTTGCTGCTCTCCCAAATTTCAGTTAAAAGGAAAAAAAGATGTTGAGATTAAGGTCTGATCTAAATAGTTTTATTACTGTTGCAATTCTGCTTATGGGTGTGACTGTCTTAGCCTGAAAAACAGGATGTCTTAAATACGGAGGAGTCCTCCCAACTGGGAATTAGGTAAGCGATGGCATAAGCCTGTTGTGATGTCACTTAGTCCTTCGGTAATAAACAGGGCAGTCCAGAGCTGATATTCCTGAACTTTATGAAGTATTTCAAAACAAATCAGGTGAGTAAAAACAAGTGTCACCCAATAACTGCTGATGTGTAGGTGTCGTGGAGATGCAATATTTTACATTTAGTCTGTTGGGGGCAGAAAAATCCAGTTACAGGCAATCAGAGGACTGTCTTGAAGGGTGTTTTTAGGAATGTGACTAGTAGCCATATGTGAAACAAACTTGAGGGGTTATGTAGAGCACATTGCGAAATATCGATGCATGTTTTGGGATTAGAACAAAGCAGGATCTACATCAAATTAATGCATACTAATTTCTGCTTCAGTGGTTAGATCTGGGCTAATGCAGTGTGTCCAAACAATAAACCAGGCTACAGCAAAAAAAAAAAATAGCCCTGACTAAGTCAGGGGCCTGTGCCATTCTTGCTCATGTGACTGAGACACATAGGTGACTGACTGGCCCCTAGAGCAGATTTATCTGAAGGCAAGAGAAGCCTTTTAGGCTGAGATTGTTGCAGATTGGAGTAATTTTTTCATAATTGTGATGTGTATATTTGTGCCTGTATAGTTGCCAACTAGATGTTTGTTTCCATTTACCTCTTTTTGTGTTTCTCTGTGGTGATCAGCCAATACAATTTGCAGTGTAAGGGAATTAGAATTAGGTAGAAATGTCTGAGACGGTATATTCATTCACCAAAGATGGGGAGTTTGTGCCATGAGCATTTTTCTGGAGCCTGCCATCATGCCCTTGAGAATCTAAGCTTTCACTTCCGAATTAAGTCATTATTGAGAGAACTCCAAAATAGAAGCTGTGAATAAGCTGGTGTAATGATATATTCCTGAGCCTGAAACAGCAGCCTTCCTCATTCATTTCATTGAAGTGTTGACACGGAAGCCTACCAACTATTGAACTAATTAACTATTTTGTTTCTGATCAAAGCATATAAGAAAGGAAAAGGGCAATCATGTAATAATCTGAATTATCTACTGAGATTGGCATCCAAGTTCTACTGAGGGATAACTGAGTCAAATAAAGCCCTAAGTGGAAGAGAATCTGTAGTGTAATCAGTTCCACGATTAAATCCAGGCCAGGGTTTAGGCAGACCATATGTGCTTCACTAAGGAACACAATTTGTGTTCTAATCTGCAAGCTAGAGATCCCGGTTGTTACAGGTCTGCGAGCCCAGCATCCTACGTAAAGAATTCCCTTTGTGTTTGTTATACCTGAGTTGTCACTTATATATTGCATGGCATGGTACAGTCAAGTTGGGCATCTGAACCTCACCAAGCACAATAGAGCACACAAGACAGTGTTTTCAAAACCTGTACAACTTTCTGAAGGTTGTCACAATCTGTTTTATGGGCTAGGCTTAGTTTGTGGCAGAGTTTGGATGTATATCGCTGCTTTTTCTCTCCAGCCATACCCCTAAAGATAAGGGCACATATCCCTAAATGTGAATATTAAAAATACCATTTAGGGTGGTTGCTGAGTCTCTCTCTACTCATGATTCTTTATATTCAGAAAAAAATGTAGTCCATCCCTGTTGGCCAAGTCAATACAAAATACAGTTTTTGATTGTACTGTGGGAAAAGCCTGCTCCTTATGGCAAAATACACTGGTTTAAAATTCCTAATTGTCCAGGAATTGTGTTAACTTTCTGCCCACCACTGCTCATTAATACCAATTCTGAGCACAGTGTTAAGTGGTTCGACAGTATCTTCCTGTAATTTTTTTCTGCTTCATAGTCCATATTGTATATTTTTAGCTAAATACTGATGTGATGGAAGACTTGAAAACTACAGTATACTTCAATTTTTCTTAAGTATTCTGTGGTGTGAATTGCATTGTTTCAATGGTTGTATTAAGATTACATTTGTTTTAGAGCTTAGTTTTAGACTTAGATTTTGTAGAGCTTTGTAATGTTGGCAGACCTTGAAGCTTAAACCATTTCCACTTGCTCCAAGTATGCATGTTGGTCAATGTGGTGAAGTAAACTGTAAATATTACTATCTCAGGATATAGTGTACCTGGCTCTGAATGATGGATAGAAAAAAATTGAACTTTTGCTGCATATTTTTGGTTATTAATCAATTAAGATATTTACGTTTTCTGGTGAAATAACAGTGTTCCACAAGCAATAGTAATATTTCTTGATCAGCTTAGTCAATCATCATTTGCTAATTATTTGTTTCTCTTGCATTATCTTAGAAATTATTCTAATGCTCATTAATATTTCTGGATTGACTGAACAAAACTGAAATCCTGCTTGTTCACAAAACCAGGTAAAGTCCAAGTGGCAGTATACAAGCTTTGCCACAAAACTTTGATGGTGGATCTCCGCTCTTAGCGGGAAAGAGTGCCTCTGAAGTCAAAAGTAGGTATTCCCTGCCTATTGAGCCATTGACAGGTCTCTGTCTCAGCACTTGTGAAATTGGCCTTTTTTGCTTGCTGCCACTTGCATGTACCTGACTTGAAGAGCTCTGTGGAAGCTGGAAAGCTTGTGTGTCTCACCAGCAGAAGTTGTTCCAGTAAAAAATATTACTTCACCCTCCTTGACTCTTTAGCAACCAAGAGGAACCGCTAGGAACCACCCTGTCTCATTACGAACTAGATACTATCACCTAAAGCCACTGAACAACAGTCAGATGGTTTTGACTTTCTGTTAAGAAGCTGGGCCAGGTTTGATCTGGTGAACTAGTTTAATGGTTTATCATGGTTAGTAATGTT
Source organism: Lepidochelys kempii (assembly GCF_965140285.1). Lineage (NCBI taxonomy): Eukaryota > Metazoa > Chordata > Testudines > Cheloniidae > Lepidochelys > Lepidochelys kempii. The sequence continues at coordinate 71,415,498 of NC_136390.1, read as the reverse complement.
CTGAAACATTAGTCCTTCTTACACCAGAACTGCTTGGAAGACAACTTGAGTCTTGCTAGCTTCCTAATACACTCAACCATAGTAACTGTCTTCAGATGGAGAATTCACACATGCGACTATAGGAAAAAAAATTTCACACCTGGGTATTCTTTACTGAAGGAATGTGTTGTCAGCCACATGGGACATGTATTGATTAAACGGTGTCTAGAAGTTTGTTTCCGACACATACCTTTCCATAGCAGAAGGGTATACAAAATTTAGTAATTTATAAATGAGGGAACAAAAGTTAAATTCTCTACTTGAAGTCAGATCTGCATCCCAAAATGTCTTTTCCTGTTCACTCCTATGTCACCGGATGTTGAGCTGCCTTCAGGATATGGTTTGATTCAGAAAGCCTCATCAGATTACATGGCAAGTCAATTAGTATGCTCAATAAACTGTATTAAAAACGTTACACTCACCTGTGAGTTGCTGTTGGGAATGTAACTTTAAAAGTAACCTGCCCTCTCGAATCCAATACTATTTGTTTCAGCTGTTAATTTAAAGAAAAGCTAAAATGGGACCTTCAAACAGATCTTAATGCGTCTCTTAATAAAAAGCAAAGTAAGACCCCTATGATTCTGTACTACTTAAGAGTGTTGGAAGTTGGTAATTAATGCAGCAGCAAGGACTAGTTGGTGGTTACTCCTTACAAGTCTACTCCTGTGTGCTGTGCTCAGCATTTTCAATGGAAGTAGTCTGACAACACAATCCTGACTTATTCCCCTGATCTGAGAGCCCCATGACTTGGAGGGAAGGAGTTAATTAAGTAGCATTTCATGAGGAAAAATGGTTGCTGCATCCTATACCCTGGGAAACTTGATGGATCAGGGCAATAAGATTTTGGGAGATCACTTAAGTATCCAGACTCCTGGGAGGGAATCAGTGTGGAAAAAATTGCAGAGGGCTATAACACAATTCACATATGAGGTTGGCTGAGGCTGAGGAACTGTTGTTTGTGCTGCATTTTAAAGTTACCCAGTTGTGTTAATGTTTGCAATAACGTCGTCTTTCCTGTTCCGTAAAGCAGCGGTTTCTGTGAAGGCTGTCCAGGCCTGGAGACTTTCTTGCAAGTCTATAGTAAATTTTGAAAGAATTGGGGTAAGTTTGATACAGGATTTACTAGTCATTCAAAGGTTTTTATTACTGGGAGTATTTAATTTATGAGTTAATAATACATGCCACCAAAAGAATTACTTTTGTTGTTTCATCCTTTCATGTTACCAAGAAATCTGAAGTGCAAAATTCTTCCCACCTTTTCTTTTCATCAACATTTCCCTGGTAACCCATTATGTGAATTGTGTTTGCAATATTTGTCCTTCACATGCCATATTTGAATACTCTCTCAGGTTGAGTGCAAACACTAAATTCTTTTTTCTCATTTATTGGAATGTATACCTACTCTACTTTTTCCATAATGATACAAAATTAATCTCTTCTTCTTTCAGGCCTTTCACAAATTGTTAAATTCCCGTTAAAAATACTGTGATGCAAGTTGGACAGCAAGTGAATGTTCCATATCCAAACAAAGGGAAACCAGATTAAGTATTTGTTTTCTGTCTAGTTTTTGTGTGAGTTGATGATTTCATTGCTACTGCTTCCCCAGTCTGCTACCAATTTGTAAAGGGAGGAAATTTTTCTAATTTGCTACGAGCATTGTGACTGCCACCAAAAGGTATATCAAGGTATAGTAGTAGCTGTAGTTGCTGACAGTCTTAGTAAAATCACTAAAAGACAATTGAATAGTATGTATGTTATGGTCTTAGATTTTTTTTTAAAACTCAGTACTTCTGCAGGGTTGGCTGTTACCATCAAAAGAGAAGCTGTCTTGCTAGATTTTCTTGAGTATGAGAATTGCATCTAGAATGGCATCTTATGTGACAGTGACCAGTACCAGAGGCTTCACATGTGGGGGTAAAAACCCCACAGAAGGCAGATGTAGGGTAAACTTCCCACCTTATGTCTCATATTTGTCTCTAATGGAGATAGTTTTAAGTCCTGAAGCTTATGTTTTAATATCCTTTTCAGAATTGTTATTGTACCTTTTGGATATTTTTGTAACTATAAACACTGCAGTCTCGTTTTGTGTTCATAGCCTTAACTTCCTGTGGGAATGGGTTCAACAGTCTACAGGCTAGAGTTTCCTTTTATCAGTTTTGAATGTCAGCTTTTAATTTTCTATTGAATATCCCCTTTTCTCTTACGACTCAGAGAATAAAAGTTCCATATCTACCTTTTCTATACCATTTATATACTTTTATCATGTCCTCTTATTTATGTCCTCGCAAAGCAACGTATTGTTCCTTCTGTTTTCACTTCTGAGAGATGGCTCAAATACATATACTTCTTCAATCCTAGAAGTTTTCTGCCTTTGCAGGTTTCCCATTTTTCATTCAAGTAAACTTGAATGTAAAATCCATTGTACATAAATTTCTACACATTAAATTACCTTTGCCTATTTATTGGAGATTTAAGATTTCAAATTAAGTGTTCTATATATCCATACTGTGGCTAATTTGCAAATACTGAAAGAATGTGTAATAAATCTTTTAAAAACTCCTCCTGTATAATACATGAATTTATCAATCAAACATTCTGTAGCCTTAGCCTTCAATCCTTCTAAAGCAGTATTTCCTCTAGGGTAATTGTGGTCCATGTTTTGTGCCAAGGGCAAAGTTTCACTAGCATCAAGCTAGTAAAAGTATATGAAAAATGCTGCTTTCCTTTCCTGAAGTTTTTATTTGTGTGACTAGTCTGAGAACTCAGTATGTACACTGCAAAGCTAGTAGAATAAGTAAAGTTCAGTACTGTGGCAAGATGCAATATATTTTCTATATATTAAACTCTTGTTTCAGTTCTGTAGCAATTCTAATAGATGAAAAACATGTCTCCCAACTTTAGTAATTGATCTTTTAGCTACTCTTTCAGTTACCCTACAAATAGATTTCTAAGTCAACTAAGTATAGTTCTGAATACTGAAAATCCCAAATAACGAGCTGATACTTGCCATGTGATTTACTGGGAGATCCACTTTTTTTAAACCCCTTGGAGTGGTACATAGCCTACTCAAGCAACACTCCAACATGTGCCAGGGTGTGGTATAGCTTCCATGGTGCCTTGATGAATCACAGCATTGGCCTGCTTGGAGTGAGGGAGCTGGGTGAGCGGTAACTTGTTCAGCATAGGAAGTGGCTTTGAAATTTTGTAACATGATCTGTGACCTTCTAAACTACTTTGCCAGCTTGCAGAAGCACATAAAGTAATAAACTGCTTGTGTGTTCCGTCTCAAACTAGCTCTGTGAAACAGCAAGGCTTGAACAGACTGTGATGCCACGTGTCACCACAGCACGCATCATGTTGTAGTGTGAGTGCTGGCAATATGTGATGTAGGGCAGTGTTTCCCAAACTTGGGACGCCGTTTGTTCAGGGAAAGCCCCCAGCAGGCTGGGCCGGTTTGTTTACCTGCCGCGTCCGCAGGTTCGGCCGATCATGGCTCCCACTGGCCGCGTTTCGCTGCTCCAGGTGAATGGGGGCTGCGGGAAGCGGCGGCTGGTATGTCCCTCGGCCCGTGCCGTTTCCTGCAGCCCCCATTGGCCTGCAGTGGTAAACCGCGGCCAGTTGGAGCCGCAATCGGCTGAACCTGTGGATGCGGCAGGTAAACAAACCGGCCTGGCCCGCCAGGGGCTTTCCCTGAACAAGTGGCGTCCCAAGTTTGGGAAACACTGATGTAGGGGGATCTGAAGTAGAGAGGGAGAGAACTTGAAATCATCTCTGTGCTGAGAGCTTTATCCTCTTGACACTTGTGGTGGCAAACAAATGAATATACTTCATTACAAGTTGATTTCACCTTCAAATATAGTTTATGCTACGTAACCTATAGTCACCTGAGTAAACAAAGTGATCTTGTGCAGATATAGTTGAACATTAACCAAGCAATTGAATTACTTTGATCCACAGCAGCTTCTAGTTAGCCCCAGGAAAAATAAGTGTTGATGATGTTTTATAATCTTTGTTGTTTCTTCTTAATAGTTAATGGCCTGTGTCATGACCTAATTTGATCTGTATTTTAATATGGATTTACCGTATTCCCTCCTGTATTTGCCATACTATGCTTCATGTTGAATCAGAAATAGAAACTGAGTTCTGTTGGTAAATAGCACGTGAAAGAAAATACTTGTTTTATTTCCACAAAATGTATGAATGGAAGAGATCCTGATAAAATAAAATCTATTTCATGTGCTGGACCTGAGTTGAATTGGTGTCTGCATTTGTCTAGTTCAGCATATTAGGAAGAACTGCTCCTAATGACCTTCATGGCTGCAAGCAATAAAAGGTGTTGCAAATTGATCCACGAACGCTTCATGCCATCTGGCCAGGGAGTTACAAGAATATCCCGATTTTATACATTCTGGTTCACCAAAGAACGTCATGTAAGGACTTAAATGAAAGCCAGGGGAAGACTGGTCATTAATATTGTTGTGAAATGTATGTACAGATACTATGTAAGGAGTTATGTATACTAGAAATAAGTTCTTAGATTCTGTGTCACAGCACAAGTGGGGAAACAGGTTTCCGGTTGCACAAGATATTGATTCACCTGTCTCTGTTACCTTACAATGTTTATTTACATGCTAACACAGTAGAGGCACGTTTACATATGAAGTCAACGAGGAAGAGCACACAGCAAGCAGGGGTAGAGAGAGTTTTTCTGTACTATATTTGGGGAACAAAAAACACCCTGTCTCCTGCATCTAGAAAGTAAATGAGCAGTACATTTATGCTCATGAAAATGAGCTCACAAAACCCAGCAGAGGACATTATGTGGTGGAATAAACTTCTTTATACAGGAGGTTAGCCTGCTAAGGTAAGTTTTAGTCTCTAGAAAATGTTATGACTTTGCTTTATATGTAACCTTTTGTTTCCATTTCTCTTATTCCCTCTCTATTGAATCTCTAATCTTTGATATTCAACTTATTCTTTTTCACACTATAAATATAATCTCAGTGCTGTGGTATTAAGCAAGGAGTTGACCCTGAGCAGACTCTGACAAGCTCGTGTGTGCACTGTTCCCTTGGACAGTAAACCTTGTATTCCTGAGTGTTCAGTGGATAAGGGCCTGGACGCTATCAGGGAGTACTTCAAAGGGGCGTGGGGACTGGGGGACGCCTATTGTTAACCTGCAAGACAAGGTAGGGGTTGGCATAGCGCACAGAAGAGAGCTTGGGTGGCTAATGGGCTGCTGGTGGTGTCAGTGCACCCCCCACCCCAGTTAAACACAATCAAGCCTTCCTCACAGTGGAGGCAGGTGGAGTAGCAAGGTGATTTACAGTTCTGGGTGCCTCAAGAGCCATCATACAAGTCTTTCATCTTCCTAAAGAAAGGCACTAGGAGGGCTGCTGTGAATGCTAAATGGGTCTCTAAGAAAATACATCCAGTAGTTCCATTAATTTAGATGTCACTGACACGCAACTTGATAAGAGGAAAGTTAGCCCTCTATCCCCATTCTGAGTAGCCATTTCTTCTCCTGTAGGAAGGTGAGCTTAATTTAATTGGATACCAGTGGACAATCTTTGACTTTTCTGAATTATGTGATCCACTCTTATGATTGATTGTTTACCAAACTATCGAGTTCTCTAAAAAATTTAAAATCTCTAGACTGTCCATTTTGAAGCTTCTAAATAAAAAAAAAGTTTTATAATTCATTGTGTTAAACTGTGTATATTGGCCCATATTCTGTCACCTATCACCAGAAATAATAAAGAGAACTACTTGGGTGTATGTTGCAAAGGGCAGCGTTAGTCTGAAGTGCACTCAAGTTTTAATTTTATCATGCGCGTATGGTAGTAAGTTTGAGTAATCAGATTCAAAATTTTCCCACTTGGAGAGTAGTGTGGTGGGAAATTTTGTGGGCTGGAAGAGACTGGAAACACAAACTTCCTGGGTATCTCCTCTTGAGAAAATTTCCTTTTGACTTAACATCTGTTTCTCTCTATCTCCAGATTAACCTTTAACATTATATTTGTTTTAAAGTTAACTCTTAATTATACATAGGGAAAATGGGACTGTCTTACAGCTCCATGTTTGAACTGTAGATTTTCTGTGCATGTTTCCAACAAAAGTGTGAAATTTCTGTATACTAGGTGTTATCCAACCAGGATATAAAATGATGATTTGATGCACTATAAAATATACGTGGGACATACTTTTTAATCATACTGTAGATTGGACTGCATGTGATGCTAACAGTGCTCTAAAATAGAAAACATTTCTTTAAATGTAAATTTTCTATTTCCCAAGTTACCATTCATCAAGCATTTGAAACCACACTTGTGCTTTGTTATAAATTTGGACAACACTGCCACATATGAAAGTTCCAAGCCTGGACATGCTGCAGAGATTGTCTGCCTTATGCCCATAAGTTATCTTTAGGACCAATGAAATCAATGTGCTTTCTGAGCATGTTTAGTAATGCAAGTGTCCTAGAAGTATTTTCCAACAAATATTTGTGGCAATATTTTGCCTTAACTAAGGCTGCAGAGAAGTATAGAAGTCTTTCATTAGTTTTAAACACATGCATCGTCTGTTGTAACTGTGCAAGTACTGGCTTAGTTGCTTGTGACAGAAAACTATGTTTTAACCCCTGCTGTTCCACTCTTGGATCATACTCCTCTTTGCTCATGGTAATGGTACATTTATTCAAATATTAGTACAAAGACATCCATTTCTAACAGGTATTAGATCATACCTAGTATCCCTAGCCATATCTACTCTTCAATGTAAACCCAGGGTTAGTAGAACTCGAGTTAGCAGAGCCTGGGTTTGTTAACCTAGAGTGTGAATGTCTCCACGCATATGTAATCAAGCAGGTACTGTTGAACCCTGGATCCCAACTTGCTTCTCCATTATGTGGCCCTGAGTCAGCCACTCATATCCCAGACTTATTAACGCCCTCCCAAAATGTGGTCACCCTATCCCTTTGTTCATGGTGCGATGTGCGAAAACTTGACTGTTCACCAAACTTGACTGTCCACAGGAGAAATGTCAACCCATGGGGTTATGGCATACTTTTGGCAGACTCCCAGAGTACGAGTCTGGTGAGGCTGCATCTACACTGCAGAGCAATAGTGCTGGACTCTGGGTCCCGGCTTGACTCAGTCTTAGACCTTTCATCCCCATAGCTTCCTAGGACCCTGCATCTGAGCCTTGAGTTGGTGCAGTTAGTGTGTAGTTGGAAGAGGGATTAGGCTTGAGTCTGAATTTGAACTCTGGGCTTATTTTGCAATGTAGACATACCCTGCTTGTCCAAAAGCCAGTTGGGCTTTCAGATGTCACAGCATGCATCAGTCATCAGTGGTGCCCATCTGGGAACTCCTTGCCTGATCTCTCATAATCTTATGTAAGACTGGTTGGGGGCCAACAGAAAATAAGAGAAGGTGACAGTCTTGTAAATTCCCTTCTCCCTCCCAGTATACTGCTTTCACAGTGCTGAGGTGCTCTGTCAACAAGTTTGTGGCCCTTTGAGTCGCTTTTAAACTTCCTAAATTTAGCTGTCACAATAGGGACTGCTCAATATTAAAATTTTAATTTTTATGAGTGAGTAGGCCACAAACTGGTACTAAAAGCTGTCTGGCTTCTGAGAGGCCAGTCAAAATCTAGTTTGAAGGAAATCTATTAAAAATTAGAAAATAAGTTAATTTTTTTATCAGCCTTTTACTAGGACCTACATTTTCAGAGTGAAAGGCTACACTTATGGCCCTACTAAATTCATGGCCATGAAAAATGCATCCTGAACTGTAAAATCTGATCTTCCGCTGTGAAATCAGGTCTTTTGTGTGCTTTTACCCGATACGGATTTCATGGAGAGAACAGTGTTTCTCAAATTGGGGGTCCTGACCCAAAAGGGAGTCGTAGGGGAGGTCACAAGGTTATTTTAGGGGGTTGCGATATTGCCTCCCTTACTTTTGTGCTGCCTGCAGAGCTGGGTGGCCGGAGAGCAGTGGCTGTTGGGTGGACACCCAGGTCTGAAGGCAGCGCCCCACCACCAGCAGCGCAGAAGTAAGGGGGGCAATACCATACCATGCCACCCTTACTTCTGCCCCGCAGCTGGTGGTGGCTCTGCCTTCAAAGCTGGGCTCCTGGCCGGCAGCTGCCACTCTCCAGCTGCCCAGCTCTGAAGGCCCTGAAATTAACCAAAATGGACTGTGAATTGGGTAGGGCCCTAGCTATACTGAATGAACTGAACAATATTTTCCCTGTGCTGCTTCAGGTTGTTCAGAGAGATGTTAAGCAGGACAGTGAGTATCAGGCACTAATATTGCTGCACTATTGTGCATGACCCCTGTGCAAGACTGCTTCCTCTCTTATGCTTTTTGAAGACCAGTCTAAAAAGAAATCTAAGAATAAACATAAGTTAGATCTTTTAAGGTAAGAATGTAAAGCTTGTGCTAGTGGAAAGAAGCTTTAAAATTGGTCTAAAGTTGAAAAATAAATTGCATGAAAGGTAAGAATACACAGTTGTGATGTTTTACTAAATATGTGTGATCTTTTTATATCAAAATTCTTTACAAATTACTGCATTAACATCTTAATTTGTAGAATAAAAAACTGTTTACCTTTTACCAATATCAGCTATTTGCACACTTTCTTGAGTGACCAGTGACTGATGCTGACCCTAGCTCAGTTTTTTTTATGACTTCCTTAGATTTTCAGGGAGCACTCTGTGTTTTCTGTTTGGGAAGCACTTATGACATTGTGAGGTGCTATTGGAGAAACAAAAATGCTGTTAAGGCTTAAGTTAGCATCTGCTCAGCTGCTTTTGTCTTCCCCTTTCTGTAACAAAACTTCCTCGATTTTGATAAAATATTGAAGAAAGCAATCTTGAAAAACTCTGCTTTGCAACAGAGTAGGTTTTGAGTTCTATTACAAGCAGCTGCTTAGGTGACTATAATTAGAATTTTTATGTACAATTTCTGACCATCTGAACAGTATTAGATACAGTGGGAGAGCTTATGGAGTATGTCGACATTGCAGTGTAAGCTCAGGGTTCGAAATCCGGCTCAAGCCTAACCCCCCTTCTGTCTATACACACACATCCCACTAGCCCAGGGCTTGGTCCCAGGACCTCACTGGGTTGGAGGGGCTGAGCCTGAGTCAAGCCAGTACCTAGGGTTCAAGCCCTATTGATCTGCACTATAAATGTAGCCTCGTAGAAGTGTAGGACTGGAAGGGATCTCAGGAGGTCTTCTAGTCCAGTCCCCTGCACTCAAGGCAGGATTAAGTATTATCAGGACCATCCCTGAGAGGTGTTTATCTAACCTGCTTTTAAAAACCTCCTATGGCAGTGTGTCCACCACCTCATTAGGCAATTTGTTCCAGTGTTTAACTACCCTGATGGGAAGTTTTTCCTAATGTCCAACCTAAATCTCGTTTGCTGCGATGTAAGCCCATTGCTTCTTGTCCTATCCTCAGAGGTTAAGGAGAATTTTTCACCGTCCTCCTTTTATGTATTTGAAAACAGTCTTCCAGCCAGTTATCCACCCACATTATAGTAGCTCCATCAAAAGCCTTACTAAAGTCAAGATATCACATCTACCACTCCTCACTCCCAAATCCACAAGGCTTGTTACCCTGTCAAAGAAAGCTCTTCGGCTGGTTTGACACAATTTGTTCTAGACAAATCCATGCTGACCGTTACTTACAACTTCTTATCCTCTAGGTGTTTGCAAATGGATTGCTTAATTATTTGCTCCATTATCTTTCTGGGTACTGAAGTTAAAGTGGCTGGTCTATAATTGCCCAGGTTGTCCTTATTTCCCTTTTTATAGATTTGCACTATATTTGCCCTTTTCCAGTCCTCTGGAATCTCTCCCATCTCCCATGAATTTAAGAAGGTAATCACTAATGACTCAGATATCTCCTCAGTGAGCTCCTTGAGTATTCTAGGATGCGTTTCATCAGGCCCTTGAAGATATCTAACCTGGTGACTTGAAGATATCTAACTTGTCTAAATAATTTTTAACTTCTTCTAAAATCTCTATTTTAGCCTCTGATCCTATAGTAACTCCTCGCTTAACGTTGTAGTTATGTTCCTGAAAAATGTGACTTTAAGCGAATCAAATTTCCCCATAAGAATTAATGTAAAGAGGGCGGGTTGGGTTCTAGGGAAATTTTTTTCACCAGACAAAGAACTATATATTATATCTACACACACTGTATACCTTTTAAACAAACAATTTAATACTGTACACAGCGATGATTGTGAAGCTTGGTTCAGGTGCTGAAGTCAGAGGGTGGGATATTTCCCAGGGAATGCCTTACTGCTAAATAGTGAACTAACTAGCTTGAGAGCTCAGCCAGGAGCTCTCAAGGGTTAACACGTTGTTAACGTAGCCACACGCTCTACAAGAGGGCACGAGTGGAGGGAGACATAGCAGACAGAGACACACACCCTGTGTGTGGCAGAGAGAGAGATGCGCATTGCCCCTTTAAGTATGCTGACCCCACTCTTAAGTACATTGTCTTTTTAAGTTAATCAGGAAGTTGAGACAGCAGCTGCTGCCCCAAGCTCTCTGTCTCTCTCCGTCTGTGTCCCCACCCTGCTCTATATGGAGAAGGGGTAAGCGGGGTGCAGGAGCAGGGAGGAGGGGGCCACCCTGACATTAGCCCCCCCTTCTGCCCCACACAGCAAGCAGGAGGCTCTAGAGAGCAGCTCCAAGGCAGAGAGCAGGAGCAGCACATGGCAGTGGGGGGAGGGACCGCTGAACTGCCGGCAGTTGCTGCTGGGCGGCTGCTGCACAGGGAACGTAGGGGAGCTGATAGGGGGGCTGCTGGCCCACCCTGGTTCCAAGCCCCAACCAACTCGCTCCAACGGGCTGCTCTTCCTGGAAGCAGTGGGCAAAGCAAACGACATTATAAGGGAGCATTGCACAACTTTAAACGAGCATGTTCCCTAATTGATCAGCAACGAAACAACGTTAACCAGGACGACTGTAAGTGAGGAGTTACTGTACCTCCTTTTCATTGGCATTTACTATGTTAGATGGCCAATTGCAGCTAAACTTGTTGGTGAAAACTGAACAAAAATAAGTTATCTTGCACTTTTGCCATTTCCACACTTTCTGTTGTTGTTTCCCCCACCCCCATTGAGTAATTGGCCTACCCTGTGTTTGGTCTTCCTCTTGCTTCTAATGTATTTGTAGAATGTTTTCTTGTTACCCTTTATGTCTCTAGTTAGTTTAATCTCATTTTGTGCCTTGGCCTTTCCAACCTTGTTCCTACATGCTTGTATTTATATTCATCCTTTGTAATTTGACTAGTTTACACTTTTTGTAGGACTCTCTTTTGAGTTTCAGATCATTGAAAATTTCCTGCTTAAGCCAGGGTGGTCTCTTGCCATACTTCCTATCTTTCCTGCACAGTGGGATAGTTTGCTCTTGTGGCCTTAATAATGTCTCTTTGAAAACCTGGCAACTCTCTTGAACTGGTTTTTCTCCTTAGATTTAGACCCCTACCATAACATCACCCTTGTTTTTTATACCTTTTATCCTTCCCAGAGACTTTCAACATCTCTGCCTCAGTCCAAGTGTATATATCTTTGATATAGACGGCAACATCACCTCTCTCTTCCCCCTGCCTATCCTTTCTTAGCAAGCTGTAGCCTTCTATAGCAATATTCCAGTCATGCCCATTATCCCACCAAGTCTCTGTGGTGCCAACTATGTCATAGTTGTGTTTATTCACCAGCATTTCTGGACTAGTGTTCTGGGAGTCCACCAGAATAATCCCATGAGATGACTTTGTCCTCTGAGGGACTGAACAGCTGTTTATTTCGTGCATTTAAAAAAAAGGGGGGGACAACACTTCTTGGCTGTCAAAATGTATTGGTTGACTTTACAGGTGGATGAACTCAGCAAATTTTAACTTTTCACTACTGGGCAATCCTTACGGCTCAGAGATGATAAGTATAACTAATACGAACATTGTTCCACGTTGCACCAAAGCAACCTGATAGTCAAGTTTTCCCACACTGCACCATGAACAAAGGGATGGAGTAGCCACATTTTGGGAGGGCGCTAGAAAGTCTGGTGTGAGTGATTGGACTTGGGGCCCACAGAATGAGTGTAGACACCTGAAGCCCCAAATTGGAACCCAGGATTCAACCGTTCCTAACCTGAGGTTACAAATGAGTGTAGATGTTCACAAGCTAGCTTAACAAATCCAGCATCTGTTAGCTCAAACTCTACTAACCCTGGACTTACATTACAGTGTATACATACCCATGTAGTACACAAATCCATACTACTACATAATGCATTTAAACATTCTACAACAACATGGGAATAAGTCCGTTTAATCTCAAACAAAAATCTTTATAAAAACTCTTCACTTTCTGAACATTTAGAATCATAGAATATCAGGGTTGGAAGGGACCTCAGGAGGTCATCTAGTCCAACCCCCTGCTCAAAAGTAGGACCAATCCCCAATTAAATCATCCCAGCCAGGGCTTTGTCAAGCCTGACCTTAAAAACTTCTAAGGAAGGAGATTCCACCACCTCCCTAGGCAACGCATTCCAGTGTTTCACCACCCTCCTAGTGAAAAAGTTTTTCCTAATATCCAACCTAAACCTCCCCCACTGCAACTTGAGACCATTACTCCTTGTCCTGTCCTCTTCCACCACTGAGAATAGTCTAGAACCATCCTCTCTGGAACCACCTCTCAGGTAGTTGAAAGCAGCTATCAAATCCCCCCTCATTCTTCTCTTCTGCAGACTAAACAATCCCAGTTCCCTCAGCCTCTCCTCATAAGTCATGTTTTCCAGACCCCTAATCATTTTTGTTGCCCTTCGTTGGACTCTTTCCAATTTATCCACATTCTTCTTGTAGTGTGGGGCCCAAAACTGGACACAGTACTCCAGATGAGGCCTCACCAATGTCGAATAGAGGGGGACGATCACATCTCTCGATCTGCTCGCTATGCCCCTACTTATACATCCCAAAATGCCATTGGCCTTCTTGGCAACAAGGGCACACTGCTGACTCATATCCAGCTTCTCGTCCACTGTCACCCCTAGGTCCTTTTCCGCAGAACTGCTGCCTAGCCATTCGGTCCCTAGTCTGTAGCTGTGCATTGGGTTCTTCCATCCTAAGTGCAGGACCCTGCACTTATCCTTATTGGACCTCATCAGATTTCTTTTGGCCCAATCCTCCAATTTGTCTAGGTCCCTCTGTATCCTATCGCTGCCCTCCAGCGTATCTACCTCTCCTCCCAGTTTAGTATCATCTGCATATTTGCTGAGAGTGCAATCCACACCATCCTCCAGATCATTTATGAAGGTATTGAGCAAAACCGGCCCCAGGACCGACTGCTGGGGCACTCCACTTGACCCCGGCTGCCAACTAGACATGGAGCCATTGATCACTGCCCATTGAGCCTGACAATCTAGACAACTTTCTACCCACCTTATAGTGCATTCATCCAGCCCGTACTTCTTTAACTTGCTGACAAGAATACTGTGGGAGACAGTGTCAAAAGCTTTGCTAAAGTCAAGATACAATACATCCACTGCTTTCCCTTCATCCACAGAACCAGTAATCTCGTCATAGAAGGCGATTAGATTAGTCAGGCATGACCTTCCCTTGGTGAATCCATGCTGACTGTTCCTGATCACTTTCCTCTCATGTAAATGCTTCAGGATTGATTCCTTGAGGACCTGCTCCATGATTTTTCTGGGGACTGAGGTGAGGCTGACTGGCCTGTAGTTCCCAGGATCCTCCTTCTTCCCTTTTTTAAAGATTGGCACTACATTAGCCTTTTTCCAGTCATCCGGGACTTCCCCCGTTCGCCACGAGTTTTCAAAGATAATGGCCAATGGCTCTGCAATCACAGCCGCCAGTTCCCTAGCACTCTCGGATGCAACTCGTCCGGCCCCATGGACTTGTGCACGTCCAGCTTTTCTAAATAGTCCCTAACCACCTCTTTCTCCACAGAGGGCTGGCCATCTATTCCCCATGTTGTGATGCCCAGCGCAGCAGTCTGGGAGCTGACCTTGTTAGTGAAAACAGAGGCCAAAAAAGCGTTGAGTACATTAGCTTTTTCCACATCCTCTGTCACTAGGTTGCCTCCCTCATTCATTAAGGGGCCCACACTTTCCTTGGCTTTCTTCTTGTTGCCAACATACCTGAAGAAACCCTTCTTGTTACTCTTAACATCTCTGGCTAGCTGCAGCTCCAGGTGCGATTTGGCCCTCCTGATTTCATTGCTACATGCCCGAGCAATATTTTTATACTCTTCCCTGGTCATATGTCCAACCTTCCACTTCTTGTAAGCTTCTTTTTTATGTTTAAGATCCGCTAGGATTTCACTGTTAAGCCAAGCTGGTCGCCTGCCATATTTACTATTCTTTCGACACTTCGGGATGGTTTGTCCCTGTAACCTCAACAGGGATTCCTTGAAATACAGCCAGCTCTCCTGGACTCCTTTCCCCTTCATGTTAGTCCCCCAGGGGATCCTACCCATCAGTTCCCTGAGGGAGTCGAAGTCTGCTTTTCTGAAGTCCAGGGTCCGTATCCTGCTGCTTACCTTTCTTCCCTGTGTCAGGATCCTGAACTCAACCAACTCATGGTCACTGCCTCCCAGATTCCCATCCACTTTTGCTTCCCCTACTAATTCTTCCCGGTTTGTGAGCAGCAGGTCAAGAAAAGTTCCCCCCCTAGTTGGCTTCTCTAGGACTTGCACCAGGAAATTGTCCCCTACGCTTTCCAAAAACTTCCTGGATTGTCTATGCACCGCTGTATTGCTCTCCCAGCAGATATCAGGATGATTGAAGTCACCCATGGCGTGCGATCTAGTAGCTTCCGCGAGCTGCCGGAAGAAAGCCTCATCCACCTCATCCCCCTGGTCCGGTGGTCTATAGCAGACTCCCACCACTACATCACTCCTGTTGCTCACACTTCTAAACTTAATCCAGAGACACTCAGGTTTTTCTGCAGTTTCATACCGGAGCTCTGAGCAGTCATACTGCTCCCTTACATACAGTGCAACTCCCCCACCTTTTCTGCCCTGCCTGTCCTTCCTGAACAGTTTATAACCATCCATGACAGTACTCCAGTCATGTGAGTTATCCCACCAAGTCTCTATTATTCCAATCACGTCATAATTCCTTGATATCACCAGGACCTCCAGTTCTCCCTGCTTGTTTCCAAGGCTTTGTGCATTCATATATAAGCACTTGAGATAACCTGCTGATTGCCCCTCATTCTCAGTATGAGGCAGGAGCCCTCCCCTCACAGACATTCCTGCCTGTGCTTCCTCTCGGTATCCCTTTTTCCCACTTACCTCAGGGCTTTGGTCTCCTTCCCCCGGTGAACCTAGTTTAAAGCCCTTCTCACTAGGTTAGCCAGCCTGCTTGCAAAGATGCTCTTCCCTCTCTTCGTAAGGTGGAGCCCATCTCAGCCTAGCACTTCTCCTTCTTGGAACACCATCCCATGGGTCAAAGAATCCAAAGCCTTCTCTCCTACACCACCTGCGTAGCCATTCGTTGACTTCCACGATTCGACGGTCCCTACCCAGGCCTTTTCCTTCCACGGGGAGGATGGACGAGAACACCACTTGCGCCTCAAACTCCTTTATCCTTCTTCCCAGAGCCACGTAGTCTGCAGTGATCTGCTCAAGGTCATTCTTGGCAGTATCATTGGTGCCCCCGTGGAGAAGCAGGAAGGGGTAGCGATCCGAGGGCTTGATGAGTCTCGGCAGACTCTCCGTCACATCGCGAATCTTAGCCCCCGGCAAGCAGCAGACTTCTCGGTTTTCCCGGTCAGGGCGGCAGATAGATGACTCAGTCCCCTGGAGTAGAGAGTCCCCAACCACCACCACTCGCCTCCTTCTCTTGGGAGTGGTGGTCGTGGAACCCCCCATCTCAGGACAGTGCATCTCACACTGAATAAAAATTGGCCATGCAGAAATGCTTAATGTGACTTGCAACACAGATGCACGTGAGTCTGACTGATCCCTGAAGTAAGGTTATAATTAGGAATGTGTAAATTGGCTCATTAATATTAACAGCCCTGTAGAGAGCAGAAGATTTGTTTTGATGCAGTGTGGAACAATATGTTAGTATCCAGTGATGTTTACAATCGCGGAACCGTAAGTTATTGCCTGGTAGTGAAAAGTTAAAATTTGCTGAGTTCATCCACCTGTAAATTCAACCAATGTGTTTTGACAGCAGTGTGTTTTGCTTTTTTTTTTTACTGCAGGAAATGACAAACAGCTGTTCAGTCCCCTTGTGTATATTTGTAAGAAATCAGACTTAGGGCATGCCTGCAGAACGTTACCCTGTATAAAAGGGTACAGCTTGCTCAAGATGGAGGGGCACCGAATTCTGCATGATATGTGAAGTGTTTCATGGCCCCCTCTCTGACTAATGGGTTGTTGCTTCTACCATTGAAAAACAGCATAAAGGTCACAGGGAGGAGGAAGATAAGTAAACTAAAGGCATGGAAGAAAAGTACTATTTGAGATCCCTTGGTACACCAAAAAAGCTGTAAAGCACTGAAATTGTGCGAATGGAAAGAAAAATACTACTTTCTCCCTTGCAGCAGATGTGTGGGGGAATGGAGCTTTAAATAGATCAGATATCTATTAGCTTTAACTTCCATATCAGTCTCTATCAAGCAGGATCCACATAGCATGGAAAGAACTCTGGTAGACATGCTGTCAAGGTTCCTCCCCCACTCTGAACTCTAGGGGACAGATGTGGGGACCTGCATGAAAACCTCCTAAGCTTACTTTCACCAGCTTAGGTTAAAACTTCCCCAAGGTACAAATTAATTTTATCCTTTGTCCTTGGAATATCCACTGCCACCACCAAACTCTAACTGGGTTTACTGGGAAACGTAGTTTGGACACGTCTTTCCCCCCAAAATCCTCCCAACCCTTGCACCCCACTTCCTGGGAAAGGTTTGGTAAAAATCCTCACCAATTTGCATAGGTGACCACAGAGTTAAACCTTAAGTTACAAAAAAGACACACAGACAGAAATAGTCATTCTATTCAGCACACTTCTTTTCTCAGCCATCTAAAGAAATCATAATCTAACACATACCTAGGTAGATTACTTACTAAAGTTCTAAGACGCCATTCCTGGTCTTTCCCCAGCAAAAGCAGCATATAGACAGACCCAGACCCTTTGTTTCTCTCTCTCCTCCCAGCTTTTGAAAGTATCTTGTCTCCCCATTGGTCATTTTGGTCAGGTGCCAGTGAGGTTACCTTTAGCTTCTTAACCCTTTACAGCTGAGAGGATTTTTCCTTTGGCCAGGAGGGATTTTAAAGGGGTTTACACTTCCCTTTATATTTATGACACATTCAAACATTCTCTCCCACTTCCTAGTAGCCGGCTATGAAAGTAGGTGGCTATTCTTGATGCAGGGGATGTAACAGTCTCCCAAAAATGTTTCCGATTGGTGTTTGGTTAGTAGCTTAATGACAAACTGCTTTGGACCCAGTATTCTTAGCTCATGATTGTGACAGATTTGCAGATCTAGTTCTACAACACTCCAATTTATTGTATTCTTGACCACCCTGCCCACAGCGTACTCCAGTCCATGAACACCTGGCCATATCCAACTCTTTTCTCTCAGGCCTGGTCTGCGCTGCAGAGTTAGGTTGACTCAAGGCAGTTTACATCGGACTCACTATGGAAGTGACTACACTTAAATTTCACTCACGCCAAAGTAACTGCCCCACTATGCTGACTTAACTCCACGCCTCTGAGCACCATAGAGTGAAGGCTTATGTAGTTATTTTGATGCAGGAAACAATAGGATTGCACTATAGGAAGGAGGAATTGAATTTAATGAGACAGTCACATCATCGTTCATGTTCTGCCAGGGGTATTCACTTGGTGTTCCAGTAGGTCTTTGCCATTTCTGGGTGCTATGATCATAACATCAGTTTTCAGAGTAACAGCCGTGTTAGTCTGTATTCGCAAAAATCTTTTTGCATAACATCAGTGAATCTTGTGAGACTTAATGGAGGCATTATTGGATTTTTTCCCACAACTAAAATGCTGGGACACTCATAAGCAGTTAACGAACTGTCTGTTATTCTGTTTCGTAACAAAATCTAGAAATGTAGTTGTATGTGATAGGTTAGAGGAAACTTTTAAGTAGAAGTGTTGATTTTAATGGGTTTTGGTGTCTTGTATTAGTGTCAGACTCCGGAGCCAAGCATACTTTTTTTTGTCTTCCTTGGTTTTCTTTTGAAGAGAAATGTATGTAATCTCTGGTAGACAAGAGCTGTTATGGTTCTGCGGCATTTGCACACACAACCAAATGCCTGGAATAGTCCCCAGGATTTTTTCCTAGCCTCCAAATGAAGAACAAATAACCTTTTGTGTTCTGTGAACCAGGACTTTGAGGCCTTCCTTCAAGATACACCTTACACGTTTGCAGATGTGGTGAGCACAGACTTCTCCATGCTGCAGATGGTTGCAAATCACTGCACCACTTTCAGAGAAGAGAAGAAGAATATTCCCCTTGGTTTCAGTGTGTATTGAGCAATATATTTAGTCCAATTTTTCTCAAGTTAAATTTCAGATGGAAATAGTTTAGGATCCTGAGAGCTCTTATGTGCAAATGTTACATTATGAAATAAATTTTACTAAATCACATAGGTCAGAGCATTAATTTGTTACAGGTAAAAAAGTGTAATATATGACCCAAATTGCAGACTTAGATTCTTAAGTGCTGAGTCCTCTCTCTTTTTGAGCAAGACTACAGAAGTAATTTCTTCCAGTAGCTCTATGTATTGTCTTTTATCATATAGGGTAATGGGCAAACATTAGTAAACATAAAGGATGTATTGAAAAGGATTTTGCATGTTTTTGAGAGTTATAACTGTCCATGTCACATCTCTGAGTAGCAGAAATTAGTGGAAACTAATATTCAGGGTAGCAATTGATTAATTAAATTGCAAGTTGATTCTTTTGTTAAAGACCACTAGTTGTATGAACGAAGTTGAAATAATTCTAAAAATATGTAAAGTGTCCTTTGTCCCAAAAGCTCTCCAAAACAAAGTGCAACAATGTCCCAACTTTTCACCAACAAAAAAAATTATATTGTCATGTTAACTTAAACTCCAACCTTAAATTTTGTAGGAACCAGCTATTGCAAAATGTGACTAAAGATTTCCATTAAATATGTTTTAAAACTATGGAAACCTTTTAAAAACATGTCATTCCCCTGAAGTGCTCAAATCAAGCTCTACTTTATTATGAGTGAGAATCAAATGTTGTAGAAACTTAGCATAAGAAAATGAGTTGTCAGTTGATTTTCTCCCTAATGGGCTCCTGATGTTCCATGTTCCTTTACAACTGGGTTCTCCTCATCTTTTCAGCACGGGGGTCTCCTCCTTTTTAACAAACGCACTCATGGGGTTCACAGTGTAATGCCAGGAAGCAGACCTGCTCAGAGAATTAACTGCCTCTCTAACTTCCCAGTGCTTTTGCCTCCACTTAAAGCTAGTAGCTTCTCATTCTCCTTTTTCTCTTTAGGCAGGAATTTATTTCCATTATGTTTTGGTTTTATTTTTCCTTCAGCTTGTTGCACCTGGTAGGGAGAGAATTCTTGAGAACAAAATCCCCACTAACCCCCCACCCCAAAAAGGGGCAGGGACATAGCAATGTAGCAGGCCCAACTACGATCTAAGTGGTTCTTGCTCACAACCCCTCTGAGCAATATTGCACTGCCTCTCTAATGTGCCAGGCAAGCCTTGAGCTGCTTGGGGTGGAAATTCAGCAGCAGGAACTTGGCATTTTGGAAGAAGCAAGCCAGATGGCTTTCCCTTTTTTTTGGACTGGGGTGTGAAATAATAGTGCCCAGGAGTCTCCGAGAGGCTACTAAATCAATTGGCATGAAAAACCCACAGCACAGTGAAAAACCACTCCTTTCAGGTTGCCTCAGTAATCAGATATTTTCTCCCCAGTTCTTGTGGTCAGTTTCTTGAACCCTTGCCTCATTGGTGGTGTTGATGGCTTCCTCTATCAAAGGGCAGGTCTAACACTGAAATCACAGTTGACACCAAACCAACCACTCAGGTGGCTCAGATTCCCATTGTTTTGTACCAGTTGCCGTTACTTCAGGGAAGCCTGAGGATTCTGTGTACTAATTCTGTTCTTAGCTCCCTCAAAGATGGGTTTGTGCTGAGTTTGTGGCTGTTGAGCTTCTTTCTTTTGCCTCCCTCAAGCATGGCCTAGTCAGTCCTCAATTGTACTGCTATGTTCTGGCTTGTTTTTATACGGTGCGGTAGAGCAGTCTAGTCCCTACTGCTAGCCTAGCAGTGTCAGTAGAGCTGGGTGACATTTTTTTAATTAATACTTTATTCAAGACAAATTGTGTTTGGGGGTCAACAAACTGTTCATGAATCTTGTCTATTTTGGGAAATACCTTTGGTCAAAACAAAAAGGAGATTGTTTGGGCTAGATTTCAAAACGGGAGGAGGTGCTTGGGGGTCTTATAACTCTTAGCCCAGTGGCTAGCGTACCCATCTGGGAGACCCACTGTGTATAGTCACAGGAATGGGGGCTTGAACTTGGATCTCCCTCCTCTCATGAGAATGCCCTAACCACTGGGCTATAATCAGTCTTTTTCTCTCAGGTCCAGCTACTATTCAAGTACTTTATATAAAGTGGAACAGCTTCAACAGGAGAAAATATAAATAGACCCACCTCAAAATACCCTATAACCCAAGGATTAGGTCACTTTTCTGGGAGGTGAGAACCCTGTTCAGAATCTTCCTCCACATCAGGCAGAGGAGGGAAGTGAACCTAGGTCTACCACATCCCTGGTGAATGTCAAAACAACTTGGCTAAAAGTTAAGGCAGCTGCCGCCGCCTTGGCCTCAGGATGTTTTGTGAATCCAGCCTTTCATTTCCTTTATTTTTTTTAAAGTTATGAATAACCAGAAAGAAGTTAGTGGTTTTTTGTTTTGGTTTGACCTGAACCGATTTTTTTTTCACATTTTTTGGAACTGACAATGAACTGAAAAATCATGGTCTCTCCTCCTCCCCCCCCCCCCCTTGTGCCTTGTCTCTTACATTAAACCGTATAGAATACAGTTGTTATAACACCGGTTAAACTACATAACACTGTTAGACTGTTCACACAACTGTGTCAAAAACAGCTCCACTACCCGTCAAGAACTAGTTGAGAACTAGTTGGCAAAGTGTGGAACTGAGGAATAGGGCAGAGGAATATTTCATAGCTATGGCTGGCACATTTTACACTGATCTGCACTGCATATTTGGTTTGGAAGTAACCACTTTGTAATTATTTGCTTTACTGAGATTGTGGTATGTCTTGTGGGATTGCTTGGGAGGACTTGCTAATATGGTTCTTTAATGGGATGTGGGTACACTGAGCTCTTGGTAAATGCATACTGATTCCAAGCCTGCCATTTAAAGGTGACCTGCAGAGGATTTTTTTAAATTTGGGTTTGTGCTGTTTATAGATGCAAAAAAAAAACCCACCAAAAACCAAACCTGACTTTTTTTTAAACAAAGACCTTTATCTGAAGTACCAGAAATGCCAATCTAGTATTCTCGTTGTAATGGAGGACATCTTGGGAATTTTGCATTGTAACTAAAAGGCAGATGTATTGAAGCAAATATGCTTATCTCTGTAAAATCGTAATCACTGAGGTGAAATATTGTTAAAACTGATTAATTTTTGTTTCCCCGCCTCCCGAGTTGGTCAGCTGTCCAGTTTTTGCTGCTTTTTGTCATTTCACAAATTCTTTAGGAAGGGATTTTCATGTGCTCCTAGGTGTCATACATAGTCTTTCAAGGTAGACAAGATGATAATGTACAAAGCTTTAAAAAAAGTCGGGGAGGGAACTTGTTAGGGGAAAAAAGGCCTGGAAAGTTTTTTGGCAATCATGAAGAAAAAAAGCCACAAGCCCAGTTGCTACATTTCTTTCTCCCATTAGGGAGGATCTTAATTTTAAAAAAGCAACCGCCTATTCCTGAACTTCAGAAACATCCTTTGCTTTAGTCCCTGGCACTTAGCAGGGCCCACAGGTTTCTCCCTTAATTGAGTGTGACCCAGACTAAGGTCCAGTGTTAACAAATTCCAAGATCAGCTTTTTTTTTTGGTTTGTTTTTGATCAAGCATTTTGCACCAAACAAATACTGTGCATGATTTTCATCGTGTAGAAACTAACATTCAAGTCAAATGAAGGCATCTGCAGCAGAATAACACTGTAACAATTATAAACTCTAAATTATGAAAACAAATGAGTAACTTGTTCAAATGTGTGCTTTCTGAAATAAATTTTAATAAACTGAAAGGACAAAGCAAGTAATTTCATTTCATACACATAATACTTTAGAAGTGTGATTTGTCTGATGCATGCAGAAAGCAGCGGTTTTAAAATGTCGTCAGTAAGTAGCAGCGGGAAGTATGCATAAGAGGTTGACATAGAATATTGTTAAACATTGGTGAGTTGTGATGTTAGTTCCACTTTCTATACTTATATAAATTATTTGACCTCCACGAGAGGAAATGTGAAGACGTGTTTTGCCTTTCTCAGTCTTGGAAAACTATCACTAAACATCAAATCCATTAATGCTATTTACCCTTAATAGCCAAGAGTTTGTGGAACATGAGGATGTGAACAGCTGTGTTCTGTACAGGGAAGAAATAAGTACAGTTGGGAAAGATTTGCAGATGAAAGCTAATATCACAAGCAAAGAAATCAATAGTGTTAGCAAGAGTCAAATCAATTTTAGGCATTTTTTGCAAATTTTCTTAGCCCTTCTCTATCAACATGTGTTGATTTAATTGGAAAAACCATTTATAATGTCCCTTTATTTTCAGGACTTCACTGCAATTTCCCCCCTGCCATTATTCATAATTGAAGTCAGTGTCCTTCATCAGGCAGCACTAGTTGAGTACTCCGTGGGAAGGATTGGGCTTTGTCTTTAGAAAGCATTCCCAGCATGCCTCAGTGCTTAGTGTTTTCTCCCTTTTTATGTGAAGCCAAAAAAAAGCTCTGGCTCTACCATTACTTCCTTCTTGGTGGCACTGTTCTAAACAGGACATGCTTCAGTAAGGTAGGATCTTCCTTTTGTTGTCACTTCTCTACTGCTCTCTAAGCTTATCGGTCAGCTCAACATTGGAAACTTCAAACAACGTCTCAGCGGAAGTCCATAAAACCTTAACAGAGAAAGCAACTCACTCCAGGAATCTGTAAAAACCCCTTCCTAGGAAGGTTTGACTACTCTGCATCTCCTGATTCTGTTGTGACAACCAGAGGTTGTCCTTTCTGGATCCTTCTGTTGACTATACTTCCGCAGTTCCTTCAGGTGCACCACCTTGCACTAGAGAGGTCACCCAGGCCAAGAAGAAGAAGAAGAAGAAAAAAAAGTACTTTGGCCATTTTATGAAGATTCCAAGGAAAGGAGAGAGAAATGATTACTTGAGACTGACTTCATGGCATTCTTTAACAGGGGAAAGGTCTGGGTGTGACAATAGGAATTATCGGCTCTCGTATACATTTTTGGAGTAGTTAACTTCCACTGGTAGGGAAAAGAGATGTTTTTAGTTACTCTTACTGAGCAGACTCTGGATATGCTACAGTAAACCAGCTTACGTTTGCTCATATTTCAACAAAAAGCTTAAAATAGCTTGGTAATTTTCTATTGACTGTAAACTTGTGGCAAAAATTGGAGTGTTAATATAACACTTTTTCTCTGCTTTATGGAGAGAGAAATGAACTGAGCAAAAACATTTTAAACTAAGGAAGGTTATTTGACTGGACCATAATTTTGTTGCCAACAGTCTTTGGGGAAATTTAGTTCGGTATTAGACTTTTAAAGTTCCCATGTCAAATTGTTGGTTATAATTCATTACATAAATTAAATGTGAGAGTGGGGACATGAAGCAAGATCTGTAACTGGTTTTTACCACTTGAGACCTGCAATCATATTAACTAGTTGTTACATTATCCAAAAAAATGAAGGCAGTCTGAGTTGGTGCTGTTTCTGATGGTTAGTGGGTGTGTATTGTGCAAGTGGAGGACTGTTCCACTTCTGTTGGCTACCTTACTGATGCTACTCGACAAAGTAGATGGCTGTTGATCGCCTCTTGGGGATGAGGTAATGGGAAAACATTATATGTTGCTTTCTCACTTACCTTCTGATGGAATTCATTCAGAACTGAATCTGTAGGAGAAAGTATAACTGAATAAACTTTGTAACACATAATCATCATGTATATTACATAGGTATGAGTGAATCAATTAACAAACCATCTAAGGAACATCTGCTATGCTTGGGCTATAAGTGTCTACATACAAATGTGAAAATATACAGCTGACAAAACTGCAAGTGTCTATATGCCAAAACAATAGAGTATTAAAACTAGATACTCGTATGTGGGCAAGAAATTACTTGTGGATTAGATCTGCTCATTCTACGACTATGGAGGCAGCTTTGGTTTTTACCTGTTCTTTGGTGAGTTCAGATATTTTCTGCTGGATTGCAGTAGCACTGCACTCTGACCCCCTGGTCACTGCCACCTGAAAGGGCAGCTCTAGACTTGCTGCTGTGCTCACAGGGTTTGAGTTAAAATTTAATGCTGGAACTTTAAATGAACGGTCTGGAATAGTCAGAACCTGTTGATCTCCTTTTAGGGCAGCCTGAGAATCATTTAGTGTTGCATCTGCATTACTTTAGCCTCCCTCAAGTGTGTACATGTTTTGTCTCCTAGCCCAGCCCACCATTTCCCTACCCTTATTACAGTAATGCAACAGATTGATTTAGCCCATGCTGCCAGCCTGACACCACTGTCCAATGCCAGCCATATGAATCCCTGTTTATATGGTCTGTTCTTTTTGTTGTGTTCTGGGCTCATTCTTTGCTCATCAGAATTCACATTTTATTCCTTTTCCACTAATTCCCTTTTATACTCTAAACATTTGCAAGTATTACCCGATCACCTATGAATACTATTAGCCTATTAATGCATTCTGTTATGCAATACTAGCATTTCCAGTGCTGTTAGTGTTCCCCAGCCAAGGGATGTTTGGCATGCTTTGCCCTGTCTTTTTCTCACAGCATTAACTTTTCTAACTTCTATACCTGCTCTGACAGTAGGGCTTCAAACACCTCCTGACATCCTTTGAAAGCAATGCTTTTACAGTCCGTTTAGAAAAACAATTCCTTGGAGAGAGTTCAGAACGCTGCGTTGCTGGGCAGTTACAAGTTCGTTCTTCAACCCTTAAATACCCTGCTCCTTTAATAAATAAATCAAAAGTGGCTGCTGCTACCCGCTGCTTTTAAAAACCGAGTTTGGTTTGAAGGTGGGGTAATGAGTTAGAAATACAGCAGAAGTCTGGAGTTGGATATACCTGTGTTCAGGCCAAGTTAATCAATAGTGAGAAACTTCTGCTTGATACCATATGCAAGACTTTACATAAGCACAAGTGGTTTTTGTGAGGGCTTGGCTACATTTGCGAGTAAGAGCACATGAAAGGAGCCCCAGGCGCACTAGGTCACTACCCGTCCGCACTGGCAAGGCATGTAGAGCGCTCTGACTCCGCGGCTAGAGCGCTCCTGGTACTCCACCTCGGCGAGTGGAATAACGTTTGGTGCGCCCCCGCTGGAGCGCTGCGGTGCCAGTGTGGTATAATAGGTGGACGCCCTCGTTTGTTAGTGCGCTCTGATAGGCCTCCAGAAGTGTCCCACAATTCCTGTTCTAGCCACTCTGGTCATCACTTTGAACTCTACTGCCCTGTCCTCAGGTGACCAAATACCAAATTCTCTGGGGATTTTTGAAAATCCCCGTCCTGTTTCCTCAGCCAGGTGTGGAGTGCTCTCAGTGAATTTTTCCAGGTGACAATGCCTCCATGCGCCAGGCGATCCCCAGTATGGAGCAGTGGTGAGGTGCTGGACCTCATCAGTGTTTGGGGGGAGGAAGCTGTCCAGTCCCAGCTGCGCTCCAGCCGCAGGAATTACGATACCTTCGGGCAGATATCAAAGGACATGATGGAAAGGGGCCATGACCGGGACACACTGCAGTGTAGGGCTAAAGTGAAGGAGCTGCGGAATGCCTACTGCAAAGCCCATGAGACAAACAGTCACTCCAGTGCTGCCCCCGTGACCTGCCATTTCTACAAAGAACTGGATGCGATACTTGGGGGAGACCCCACCTCCATTCCAAGTACCACCATGGACACTTCAGAGCCCAGTTCAACAAGGCAGGAGGAGGGAGCAGCAAAGCGGGAGCGAGGGTGCTGAGGTAGAGGAAGACACCCCCGAATCCCTAGATGCATGCGACCAGGAGCTGTTCTCAAGCCAGGAGGAAGGTAGCCAGTCGCGGCGGCCGGTGCTTGGGGAAGGACAAACACCAGAGGAGGTTCCCGGTAAGCGGTTTTCCTTTTGGAAAGGAAGTTATTCGGTGCGGGCTCTTGGGCAGAGGAGGGTTAGGGCTGCATGCATGCCTAGATGCAGAATAGGGCATTGATTGTACTCTCTCACATCGCGGTAATCGGCCTCAGTGATCTCTTCAAAGGTCTCATCCAGAACTTGGGCAATCCGCTTGTGCAGGTTTCTTGGGAGAGCCACAGTGGTCCTTGGCCTAGTAAGGCTAAGTTGTCTGCCCCACTGTGCCGTAAGGGGCGGGGGGACCATTGCTGCGCACAGGCAAGCTGCATAAGGGCCACGGCAGAAGCCGCATTGCAGTAGAAGAGCCTCCCTTGCTTCCCAGGTCACGCTCAGCAGCGAGATATCTTCTAGGATGAACTCCTGTGGGAAAATGTGGGGACAGTGTTCAGTATAGGGGCTCCCTGCCACTGTTGGCTCTCCCCAAGGCACAGAAACCTAGAGGACAGTACAGCCATGAAACAATCAGTCATGCTTGATTCTGTGCTTGCTTACCATTTTGGCGCTCCCTTGGGTTATATGCGCTCGCTTTGGGATGGGCAAATTATGCTATTGTGTAAAGTGTGCTTGCCCTTAAGTATGGGGGAATCACTGCTCTGTCTGGTGTGAATAATGCTGTCTCTGTTAAGTGTTGCATTTTGCCTTTACAGATGCAACCTTGAGATCTCAGCTGTCCATGTTATCACCGGCCGAAAGACTCCAAAGAATCATAAAGAGGCCACGAAGAAGCAAGGAAGACATGTTGCATGAGGTAATGCAGCATTCAAGTAATGAAAATCAAAAAGTGCAGGAGTGGCGGGACAGTGAAAGGAGGATCCACCAGCAGAATGAGGAGCACCGGCACAAAAGCGCGGTGCTCCGGGAGCAAAGCACGGATCGGCTGATAAGCATAATGGAGAGCCAAACGGACTCTATCCAGGCACTTGGATTTTTTGGCTTTGAAAACATTCTTTATTATTGCATAAAGTAAAAGATACCATAGCCCAAGTAAGAAACAGGCACTGCTAGTCAGCGTAGCAAACACAGATACCGACTAACATTGGAACCACTGCACTTCACTCCCGTGCAGGGCACCAGACATTACTGGTGGCTTTCGGCCTCAAATTGCTCCCTTAGGGCATCCCTAATCCTTGCAGCCCCGCGCTGGGCCCCTCTAATAGCCCTACTCTCTGGCTGTTCAAGTTGAACCTCCGAGTTCCATGCCTGAGTGAATCGTTCAGCCTTCCCTTCACAAATGTTATGGAGGGTACAGCACCCGGATATAACCGCAGGGATGCTGTCATCGGCCAGGTCCAGCTTCCCATACAGAGAGCGCAGGCGGCCCTTTAAATGGCCAAAAGCACACTCCACAGTCATTCTGCACCGGCTCAGCCTGTTGAACCGCTCCTTGCTGCTGTCAAGGCTCCCTGTGTAGGGTTTCATGAGTCACCGCATTAAAGGGTAAGTTGGGTCTCCAAGGATCACAATGGGCATTTTGACTTCCCCTATGGTGATCTTCTGGTCTGGGAAAAAATCCCGGCTTGCAGCTTTCTGAACAGGCCAGTGTTCTGAAAGATGCATGGGTCATGCACCTTTCCGGGCCAGCCTGCATTAATGTCAATGAAATGTCCACGGTGATCCACCAGTGCCTGGAGAACCATAGAGAAATACCACTTCTGATTAACATACTGGGAGGCTAGGTGGGCTGGTGCCAGAATTGGAATATGCATCCCATCTATCGCCCCTCCGCAGTTAGGTAAACTCATTAGTGCAAAGCCATTCACAATGTCATGCGCGTTATCCAGAGTCACGGTTCTTCTGAGCAGGATGCGACTAATGGCCCTGCAAACTTGCATCAACATGATTCCAGTGGTCGACTTTCCCACTCCAAACTGGTTAGCGACTGATCGGTAGCTGTCTGGAGTTGCCAGCTTCCAGATTGCAATAGCCACCTGCTTCTCCACCATCAGGGCATCTCTCAATCTTGTGTCCTTGTGCCGCAGGGTGGGGCCGAGCTCCTCACACAGTCCCATGAAAGTGGCTTTTCTCATCTGAAAGTTCTGCAGGCACTGCTCGTCATTCCAGACTTGCATGACGATGTGATCCCACCACTCAGTGCTTGTTTCCCAAGCCCAAAAGCGGCGTTCCACGGTGGTGAGCATGTCTGTGAATGCCACAAGCAAACTCGTGTCATATGCCTTACTCGAGTCGATATCGGAGCCCTCATTGTCACTTTGGATCATAAGGAATAACTCAACTGCCAAACGTGACGTGCTGGTGAGACTCATCAGCATACTCCTCAGCAGTTTGGGCTCCATTCCCGCAGACCGAAAGGGAAGACAGAGTGCGCAGTAGAAAAAACATTGATAGATGGTGCCAAATGTGGAGGGAAACACAGGGATTGCTGGGATGCGAACCAATGCATCACGGGGCGTTGGGACAGGACCCAGAACGTCCCGCCCCCTTCCCACAAGCCACAGCGCCAGAATGGTAAGAAATCCTCTGTGGGATAGCTGCCCATAATGCATCGCTCCCACTGCTGCTGCAAGTGCTCCAAATGTGGCCACATCTGTGCGCTTGCAGCTGTTAGTATGGACAGATGGCAGCGCTTTCCCTACTGCGCTCTCCAAAGGCGGATTTAACTCAAAGCGCTCTACATCCGCAAGTGTAGCCATGCCCTGAGGAAGCAGGAAGCTCATCTGTTTTTCTATCTCTTTCCTTTATTCTTTGTTTTCTTGCAGGCATGCTTACTGATGATGATGATGATCCTGGTGTTCCTCCAAAACAGAAAAGCTGTCACCTTAAGTAGAGTGGTTCTATAAGAGTTTTTAATCAGATTACACAATAATTGCAGCAGCTATGAGCATTCTAGAATGAAATGTCAACATCAGGGTCTCATTATAGTGCCTCTACTAATTTAATTAATAACGTTGTCTGTTTAAAACATCTGTTAGAAGTTTGTAACATAAATTTTATGTGAAGTATTTGACAGATTTACACTGGACGCATTCCACTGTTTTTTTTTAAAATAAGATGTTAGTACAAATTCTGCAGCAATTAAATTTCTGGCTTTTTTGTTGAAACAAGTTTTCCAGCTCAATTCCTTAAGTGCAGCCATTTTAGAAAGTTCTAGCGTTTTCCTGCTAACAACTAAATAATTGCCAATATTTCCCACTTTTAATATAGTCCTAGTGAACTGTGGCTTTCCCCCATAATTCCTGTGTTCAGCTGTAAAGGACAAAAAGCAGTAATTTATGCAGAAAGATGATCTTTAATGTGAATTGTCAGTGTAGAAATTCTTTCATTAAAATTTCACCCAATACAATGACATGGAAGCAAACACGCATAACCAAGGAAGAAATGTGGTGGGAATAGATCAGTATGGTGTTGCAGATGAAACATTTTGTTAAAATGTAGAACAGATGTGAAGTAAATTTTTATAATTATGCCAGGAATTTATTTTAAAATACCCTTTCCTGAACTGTTTGATTAGAGTGGTTATGAAAATGGACAGCTTAGGTGCCATTGCACGTGTTCTCTCAGTTGGTACTCTGCGTGTATGCATGCACACTAAAAATAAGATGCTCAAGAAATACTGAGAATTGCTTTCCTCTCTGCAAAGAGCTGCTAATGAAATATATAATCTGAGCCCTTTTAAACCTGGTCTTCAGGCCCATTGAATTAAAAGATCCTGCATTACATCTTACAAACTAGCTTATAGCTTCCCTGAATCAGCTTTAAAGATATTGAAAATGTGGCTAGATAAAGCATAAAAGCTAAAAGATGTGTCCTCATTCCCCTAGCTGCATGCATGGAATGAAGAATAGACTGCTAATTACTTGGAAAGAGGCCATTTTTTTTATCGCATATGAAAATGTCAGCCTATCCCTGGTGATCATTTCTGGATTGACCTGCATTTATATGTAGTATGGGAATAGCTGTTACACACTATGATGTAATATTTTGTGGGTGGAAGGAAATTTCCAAGAAATCTAGCACAGATCTATAAAGTGTTTTGCTTTTATACTATGAATTTATGAAGGACAGCTAGTGGAGAACTCACGGTAAAGTTGTGTGTGTGATATTTAACTAGTTCACGGTTTGAGTCTTTGAAACACAGTAACACCAGAATTTTAATTCTTTATCCAGGTCCAGAATGTATTGAAAAACTGAAATTTAACATTATTGTACCACTATCCCACTCACCATACATAGATGCTGCATACTGAAATGTTGTTCAGTTACTGAATTATTGTAGGGTTGCCCAGGAATAGCATTTCTCAATTTTCTGACTTCTAAACACTTCATAAAACTGTTTAGACATTACTCCTATTATACCAATAGAGTAACTGAGAGACACCAGAGGTTCAATTGGTTGCCCAAGGTCACACAGTGAGTCTTGGTGGTAGGATTTCTGGACTCAGAGTCTTAGCTTCAATTAGCTCAACTGTACCTGCCCCTTGATTCCAAGCTATCACACTTAGGAGTATTTTAAGTTTCTCTTCTGTTTTACTCAGGGTGGCACAGAGGTTTCAAGGGGCCTGGGGCAAAATCTGAAACTGAGCCCCCACCCCTTCCAAAAGAATGGCCACTGAGGGTAGGCCCTAGGGGAGGGAAGGTGGACTAGAGGGTGAGCTTGCACCACACTCATCCTGCAGCAGCGTCTCGGCTCCTGTCCTGCAGGGCTGGGCCCGGTTCCCCTTCTTCGAGCATTGCGACACCACTCAGGTTTGGCCTGGCCGGTGCTTCACTGTGATGGAGGGGCTGCCAGGCCAAATTTCAGTGAGTGACGCTGAGGGATTGCAGTGCCTCTTAGGTTTGGCCCACCTGCCTCCGTCATGACGGAGGGGCCACTGAGCCAAACCTGAGTGGCAGTGAGACCCTGCATGCCCTGTCACATCACCACTCGGTTTGTGAGCCCTCTCAAATGTGGGCCTAGGGCAAACTCCTCCCTTTGCACACCCTGGCTGGCCTTGTTTAGTAAGTAAAAAAACAATAAGTACAGTTATAGCCACTTTGCTTTTCTGTATTGTATGTGTCACCTCATGATCTTACTGCTTCACATACACTAAGCTTCTCAATGCTCCTGTTACATAGGAAGTACTACACCTATTTTGCAGAAGGCAAAGTGTACAACAGTTAACTTATTTGACCAAGGACATTCAGTTGTTGGGAGAACAGACATAGAACCATGGAATACTACTTTCTGCTGAATATTGCTTTTTCCTACTTTGCAAATACTTGATTGTGAAACTGTGTTATCTACCATACCTCATTCATTAGATTAACTGAAGCATGTTGATTGAACTGGTAGATCCCTGTGTGTTTTGGCCAGGAGTTCCTCTGATCTTGGTGTTCTGGCTTCCTCTGTGAGATAGAAGACCGCTTTCAAACAAAACAGCACCCTTGTAAGGCAATCTTATTGAAAAGTAGTGGAGTAATCAACCAGACAGTGATTCTGCCAATGAACAAAGACTGGAAAATGCTAGTCAATCAGAAAGGGTGTGCTAATTCTAGCTTGCCTGAAAGGAATTACAATGCAATGCATTTGACGTTGAGGGAGGAAAGTGGAAGACAGGAAAACACAGAATAGAACAGGGAGTTTTAAGGTACTCTAACCAATTGAAAAAAGGAAAACTTTACAGAAGGATCATCGTAGAACCATAGGTTTTGAAGGGAGCGCAAGGGTCATCAGTCTAATGCTCTGCTAAAATGTAGGATCATACAAGCAGTCTTTTCTGCATTGATTTTACAAGTGTATGTACTTAAATACTTGAATTGCAGACTTGCATGAATTTTATCAAAGTACTTTTTCATTAATTTTGTAGGCTCCTAAGTGCCTAAATCTCATTCACACTGAGATTTAGGCTCCTAAATCGGTTAGGCATTTCAATGCTCAACATCTAAATACCTTGAAAAATATGGGTGTTGGGGGTAGGAGGAGAGAATCCTGAACATGCAGTTAACATCTATCCTGAGGTTTTTCAAGGAAGAGCAGTCCACAGATATGCACTTCAGAGTTAAAATTCTCTTAATGCCCAAGTAGGAAAGCTGAGTTATGCCAGGGTGTATGAATGCAATGCTCCTGGGCTTTCTCTCTCCGGTCTCTGCTGTAATGACTAAAATGCTAGGTAAAGAATATTAGTCTTGAAGAAATTATTGAACATAGTGTTCATATTTAATCCACTATGTAGCAGCTATAGTCATGATTTTCTTATGCAGTTGAGAATTCTGTTAATTTAGCAACGTCAGCTAAGCAGAAAAGGTGAAGTTGAGCCAACCCCCAGCCACCTGAGATGAAATAGGGTAAAGTAGCCTGCTAAGTACAATATTTTGGGGGGATGCCCAGATCAAAGGAAGATTACCAAAAATAAAATGCACAGCAAAATAAATAATTTTGTTTTTCATTTGGAAAAACAATTTTTTATTAGAATGTCTTTTGCTTTGATTTTAAATGTTTTTCCTGACCACCACTTATTTTAACTTGCTCTAAACCAAAACCAGTGTAGAAACAGTCAGTGATCAGGGTTATTTCTTTTTATCTTCTGTGTCTACTGTTGTGAAGTCAGCCTGATTCATTCTGACAGTTCTTTCCTGTTCTTATTCATGTGATATTTATCTACATACATAGTTCTGTGCTTCAATTTTGAATGTGATGAAGTCATAAAAGAAGGTTGAGAGAGGCTTTACTTCATAAGCATAAAATTCTTCTAATGTAGCGTTTTGATTTCTGGCCTGTTCACAGTATGTGAAACCTTTGACAGAAGTCCCGATTGATTCTTCCATGTTAAATGTGTTCATTACAATGGTATTTCCTGGACAGCTGGGATTGCTTAGCTTTAGAACTAAAATGGCAAAAGCAAGGAAGTGAATTTGCAATCAGTTTTTTGAAATGTAAGAAATTTGTGCTAAATATCCCACTTTCCATATTGATGGAATTAAATGGGAAATGTTTTGGGGACTGGGGAGAGAGTGGATCAATGCTATGCTTTTTATGCCATTGTGTACATTAGAAGCCTAGTTTCAGAGTAGCAGCCATGTTAGTCTGTATTCGCAAAAAGAAAAGGAGTACTTGTGGCACCTTAGAGCCTAACAAATTTGAGCATAAGCTTTCGTGAGCTTCATTGCATCTGATGAAGTGAGCTGTAGCTCACGAAAGCTTATGCTCAAATAAATTAGAAGCCTAGTTTCAGAAATAACCTTGGGGCCTTCAAGGTGAGCGAAAACTGAAGTCATCGCAGTAATGACGTGTTTTCAAGTAGTGTGGTGGTTACAGCATTAGTCAGTGCTCCCATTCCAGGCAGTATAGTGATTTTTAAATGATACAAGACTAGGCCAGAAAAAGGACTTGGTTTGATATTGATACCATATGGGAGATGTTAATTTCTGCAGTTCAAATATCCACATTTTAATACTATTGAGCCGTGGTCTGTAGTAAAATAAAACTAAGCCAATGCATAACATAATTTTGACAATCTGTAAACTGGTGTATTTGTAAGAGAAAATGTGCACTGGTTTGTAACCTTTATCTAAAAGGTGGATGGAAGAAGTGCTTGCAAGTGTGTTTTTCACTTTTAATTTAACTTAATTTTTTAAGTCTCTCTTGCTTTTCATACATGTTTCTTGTTTGAAGTTTATTTAAATTAAATGAAGCATGTTGATTGAGAATAACTGATAATTCAGCTGGATTTAGATCAGCAGAAGGACTCGAATAGGCTCTCAGTGGATTTTACTTAAACTGCATAATAATGTATAATATAAAAGGTAGGGTTTTCCTCTCTGGTAGGTTGAATAGTTTATAGAATAAACAAGTTTTCTGATACTTGTACAGGTCTACAACAAACTTTTCAACTTACAAGTTAAATATCTCAAACTTGTCCTTTTCCATCCTTTTCCAGGCCAACAGTTCAGACTTTCTCCCACTCTGGTGGCTGCTATTTTCTTTACCCTTTTCAGGCATGTTAGCTGCATCTGCTTTCCAGCCAACTAATACCCCTACAGATCTGTCAGGGGAAATGGAACAGTGAGTCTTGGCCCTACTGGGAAAGCCCCAGACAAATCATCCAAGTGCCTCTGTGTACCCAGACAAGTGGTATGCTCAATCTGCATTATATCCAGGATATGCCACTGTGCTCATCATCATGATGTGATTGCCTTGTGATGGGGGACACTTATCTCCCGTGAGCGCCTTCTGCTGGTTGGGTGTGAACCTACATGCACACTCCACTCACAGTGCCCTAGTCAGCTGTTGGCCTCGTCAGGCGGGTCTTGCATGGCCCAGCCCTCCAACTAAGTGTCACAGTCTAAAATGGACAAACAAACCATAAGAATGGCCATACTGGGTCAGACCAAAGATCCATCCAGCCCAGGTGCCCCAGAGGGAGTGAACCTAACAGGTAATGATCAAGTGATCACTCTGCTGCCATCCATCTTCACCCTCTGACAAAGAGAGGCTAGGGACACCATTCCTTACCCATCCTGGCTAATAGCCATTAATGGACTTAACCTCCATGAGTTTATCCAGTTCTCTTTTAAACCCTGTTATAGTCCTAGCCTTCACAACCTCCTCAGGCCAGGAGTACCACAGGTTGACTGTGCGCTGTGTGAAGAAAACTTCCTTTTATTTGTTTTAAACCTGCTGCCCATTAATTTCATGCGGTGGCCCCTGGTTCTTATATTATGGGAACAAGTAAATAACTTTTCCTTATTCACTTTCTCCACACCACTCATGATTTTATATACCTCTATCATATCCCCCCTTAGTCTCCTCTTTTCCAAGCTGAAAAGTCCTAGCCTCTTTAATCTCTCCTCATATGGGACCCATTCCAAACCCCTAATCATTTTAGTTGCCCTTCTCTGAACCTTTTCTAATGCCAGTATATCTTTTTTGAGTTGTGGGGACCACATCTGTGCACAGTATTCAAGATGTGGGTGTACCGTGGATTTATGTAAGGGCAATAAGATATTCTCCATCCCTTTTTTAATGATTCCTAACATCCTGTTTGCTTTTTTGACTACTGCTGCGCACTGCGTGGACATCTTCAGAGAACTATCCACGATGACTCCAAGATCTTTCTCCTGATTAGTTGTAGCTAAATTAGCCCCCATCATATTGTATGTATAGTTGAGGTTATTTTTTCCAGTGTGCATTACTTTACATTTATCCACATTAAATTTCCTTTGCCATTTTGTTGCCCAATCACTTAGTTTTGTGAGATCTTTTTGAAGTTCTTCAGTCTGCTTTGGTCTTATCTGCAAACTTTGCCACCTCACTGTTTACTCCTTTCTCCAGATCATTTATGAATAAGTTGAGTAGGATTGGTTCTAGGACTGACCCTTGGGGAACACCACTAATTACCCCTCTCCATTCTGAAAATTTACCATTTATTCCTACCCTTTGATCCCTGTCTTTTACCAGTTCTCAATCCATGAAAGTATCTTCCTTCTTATCCCATGACAACTTAATTTACATAAGAGCCTTTGGTGAGGGTTTCTGGAGATCTAAGTACACTATGTCCACTGGATCCCCCTTATCCACATGTTTGTTGACCCCTTCAAAGAACTGTAATAGATTAGTAAGACATGATTTCCCTTTGCAGAAACTATGTTGACTTCTGCCCAAAGATTTATGTTCTTCTATGTGTCTGACAATTTTATTCTTTCTTATTGTTTCAACTAATTTGCCTGGTACTGACATTAGACTTACCGGTCTGTAATTGCCGGGATCACTTCTAGAGCCCTTTTTAAATATTGGCGTTACATTAGCTATCTTCCAGTCATTGGGTACAGAAGCTGATTTAAAGGACAGGTTACAAACCATCGTTAATAGTTCTGCAATTTCACATTTGAGTTCTTTCAGAACTCTTGGGCGAATGCCATCTGGTCCCGGTGACTTGTTACTATTTATCAATTAATTCCAAAACCACCTCTAGTAACACTTCGATCTGTGACAATTCCTCAGGTTTGTCACCTACAAAAGACGGTTCAGGTTTGGGAATCTCCCTAACACCCTCAGCCATGAAGACTGAAGCAAATAATTCATTTAGTTTTTCCACAATGACTTTATCGTCTTCAAGTGCTCCTTTGGTATCTCAATCGTCCAGGGGCGCCGCTGGTGGTTTAGCAGGCTTCCTGCTTCTGATGTACTCAAAGGTTTTATTACCTTTTGAGTTTTTGGCTAGCTGTTCTTCAAACTCCTTTTTGGCTTTTCTTACTACGTTTTTACACTGAATTTGGCAGTGTTTATGCTCCTTTCTATTTACCTCACTAGGATTTGACTTCCACTTTTTAAAAGATGCCTTTTTATCTCTCACTGTTTCTTTTACATGGCTGTTAAGCCACGGTAGCTTTTTTTGTTACCTTCCGGGGTAACAAAATCCAACAAATGGTTGACCCTCTTCATTGTCTTCAGCCCTGTCTCTGGGTCTGTTTAAATTCCAGCCCCTTTCTCAGGCCTTTTTAATGCTTTTAGCCCCTTCTTGCGGCTTAGGCCACTTCACCAGTGGCCAGCGGGGTGGGGGCTGCCTGCCCACTACTCTAGGTCACAAACCCAGGGACCCTATAAATAGCAGCCATGTGCTGCTTTCTATAATTGCTGCTGCATTTCCTGGGATGCTTCCTCCTCTGTCCCATCACCTTCTTGGAGTCTCTCTTCCTTGTTTGAGCAGGATATTTCCCAGGCCTCCTTGCCTGATGAGTTTATCTGTTTCTACCCTGACTTCTCAGGATCTTCTCTTAGCTCTCTTTGTCTGGAGAGCTTGTAAGGGGGTCTGCTCCCTTTTTAACCAGGATTCTTTCTCCTAGGCCTCTGTGTCGGTGAAGTATCCCAGCCCTCTCTCTGCTTGAGTAGGGTTTCTCCTCAGTCTCTTTCCCTGTGGAGTTGCCACCGCCTTTCAGTCCTCCTTCACTCTTCTGATTCCAGCCAATAACTGAACAGCTCAGGCCCAGTAGCTCCTTTTAACTGAGCCTGCTGCATCTGGGTTGGTTGCTTCCCTGTGGTCTTTCTGGGCAGGTCTGGAGGACCCACCTTCACTGCTCCTTTTTGTGGGTAGGGTGTGATAGGACCATAAGGCCTCCAGCAGGGGGTCTCAAAGGGCCCCAGTATATCCCATCACATGCCTATATATAGAATTGTTGGGGATACATGAATAGTCCAATAGCGTTTTAAAAAATTTACAAGACTAAAATCTTTATAAAATAGATAGTGTAGTAGAAAAGCACATAATGGTGCCCACATGGGCTGATAGGCATAACTTGTTTGTGGCTTCACAACTTGTGATTAATGTGAATGTGGGTTAGAACCTTTATACACATGATTATGGACTTAACATTTGCTACAAAAATATATACATGTAATGGGGTCAGTTTGTTTTGGTTTTAGGGAGAGCAAATGGCTGAAAAATTGTAGTTTCCTGTCACCCAGGGGAACCCCCAGCTAATATCTGACAGTCTTACAGTAGCCCACACAGCTTATATTCCTTGTGAGCTCATACGCTCAGAAGGGACTGGATGGATGTGGCCACATTGCTACTATATTATGGTGCTGGGTGGCCATAGCTGGCTAACATGCTTCAGAGCCAGTGTAAATCCAAGCGTCAGAATGAGAGAGTTGTAGCTGGCTCTTCTGTGTACTGCCTTGGCTGTGTTCAATGTGTTAGCTGACCCATGATATATAAACTGTACATACTGAGTATCATACCCTGAGGGGAATTTTCAAAAGCCCTGTGTTGGCCTAATTCTGCTCCAACAGTGTAACACTCGTGTTTATTTCAGTGAGAGTAGAATTAGTGAAAGCTCAGAGCGTATGAAAAAGGTCACCTACTATATACACCTATTAAGCCTACACAGTTTGTGCACATGTATAGATGTATAATCCACATGCTTTTTTACAGCAGCATATTATTTGTTTAAGCCCAAAGAAAAGGTGGGCAGCAGTGGGGAAGAATACCTGCTGGAATCTTCTTTCTGCACGTGTGAGACTATGTGTACGTGGTAAAGGAAGGATTAGAAACCGTGTAACTGATGTAGCTGTTACAACGCAGGTTTCTGTTACATTAATATGTATAGTATAAAAGCAATACAAGGGGAAGGAAAGTTTAGATTGGAAGAATTACACTGATACTGAATGGTTTGGTCTACAACACTTTCAAGTTTCAAGTACTGCTTAAAATGCTTTGTTTGCTTGCTAATATTAACTGGAAATATAAAAATACCTCATTTAGTATAGAAATCACTATGGTTGACTAATAACTATTAAAACTTAAAAAGCCAGATTTCCAAACATGTTTGGCAACCAACAGCTCGTTTTAAAAAAATAAATAAATAAATAAAAAGGGAAGCTGATCTGTTGTGAAAATCTGATCTCAATTAAGGGTTGAACACTCATAAAGCTTGGCCTCAAAGTCAGGGTTTAAATAGAATCATAGAATATCAGGGTTGGAAGGGACCTCAGGAGGTCATCTAGTCCAACCCCCTGCTCAAAGCAGGACCAATCCCCAATTAAATCATCCCAGCCAGGGCTTTGTCAAGCCTGACCTTAAAAACCTCTAAGGAAGGAGATTCCACCACCTCCCTAGGCAACGCATTCCAGTGTTTCACCACCCTCCTAGTGAAAAAGTTTTTCCTAATATCCAACCTAAACCTCCCCCACTGCAACTTGAGACCATTACTCCTTGTCCTGTCCTCTTCTACCACTGAGAATAGTCTAGAACCATCCTCTCTGGAACCACCTCTCAGGTAGTTGAAAGCAGCTATCAAATCCCCCCTCATTCTTCTCTTCTGCAGACTAAACAATCCCAGTTCCCTCAGCCTCTCCTCATAAGTCATGTGTTCCAGACCCCTAATCATTTTTGTTGCCCTTCGCTGGACTCTCTCTAATTTGTCCACATCCTTCTTGTAGTGTGGGGCCCAAAACTGGACACAGTACTCCAGATGAGGCCTCACCAATGTCGAATAGAGGGGGACGATCACGCCCCTCGATCTGTTCGCTATGCCCCTACTTATACATCCCAAAATGCCATTGGCCTTCTTGGCAACAAGGGCACACTGCTGGCTCATATCCAGCTTCTCGTCCACTGTCACCCCTAGGTCCTTTTCCGCAGAACTGCTGCCTTAGCCATTCGGTCCCTAGTCTGTAGCTGAGCATTGGGTTCTTCCGTCCTAAGTGCAGGACCCTGCACTTATCCTTATTGAACCTCATCAGATTTCTTTTGGCCCAATCCTCCAATTTGTCTAGGTCCCTCTGTATCCTATCGCTGCCCTCCAGCTTATCTACCACTCCTCCCAGTTTGGTATCATCCGCAAATTTGCTGAGAGTGCAATCCACACCATCCTCCAGATCATTTATGAAGATATTGAACAAAACCGGCCCCAGGACCGACCCCTGGGGCACTCCACTTGACACCGCCTGCCAACTAGACATGGAGCCATTGATCACTACCCGTTGAGCCCGACAATCTAGCCAGCTTTCTACCCACCTTATAGTGCATTCATCCAGCCCATACTTCTTTAACTTGCTGACAAGAATACTGTGGGAGACCATGTCAAAAGCTTTGCTAAAGTCAAGAAACAATACATCCACTGCTTTCCCTTCGTCCACAGAACCAGTAATCTCATCATAGAAGGTGATTAGATTAGTCAGGCATGACCTTCCCTTGGTGAATCCATGCTGGCTGTTCCTGATCACTTTCCTCTCATGTCAGTGCTTCAGGATTGATTCTTTGAGGACCTGCTCCATGATTTTTCTGGGGACTGAGGTGAGGCTGACTGGCCTGTAGTTCCCAGGATCCTCCTTCTTCCCTTCTTTAAAGATTGGCACTAATTAGCCTTTTTACATTACATTTTTACATTACATTACATTTACAAATACATTGCCCTAAGTTGACTTGACATAATCTTTCTTGAAGACCAAACCATGATACTCTCCTTTGTGCACTTTAGCTCACTAGCAGTACATATGTTGTCCTGATAACTTGATTACATACACTTGGGAGGTATCTGCAAAGCTACTTCATTATT
Organism: Lepidochelys kempii; assembly: GCF_965140285.1. Classification (NCBI taxonomy): domain Eukaryota; kingdom Metazoa; phylum Chordata; order Testudines; family Cheloniidae; genus Lepidochelys; species Lepidochelys kempii. The sequence continues at coordinate 71,375,029 of NC_136390.1, read as the reverse complement.
CACCTTCAAATCCCTCCTCAGTATTCTCTTTTGCCAGGATGCTTACCAAAAAATTGACAATGACTTGACAGTGGTTAGGCTGCTGGTTGTGTGCTGAGACATATCATACTAACCAGTATTGGCTCATTGTTTTATTATACTCCCCTGTCTGTCCATTTCTCTCATACTTGTTCCTGGAGGCAGGGACCATCTTTTTGTTCTGTTTGTACACACCTAGCACAACAAGGACCTGGTCCGTGCCTAGGGTTCCTAGGTGCCACACTAATCCAAATATGCATATTATAAATACAGTTGAGATCTTTCAAGTACATATCCATATTGAGTACATGGTGGTGTGGTGTGGCATAAGAGGTATTACTGGTATGAGCTTGATAGAAAATTACTTACGTATCACTGCCACTTCCGTTCTACGAAGGTCAGCCCAAATGAGTACTGGTAGAATTTTATCATTACACATTATTCTGTAAACTCCACAAGTCATAGTCCATTTTAGCAAAGTGTTCGTTTTCCAGAACTTATCGGGACTGATTTTTTTATCCCACCTGTAAAGCCAGATGACTCAGTTGCCATGATTACAACTACTCAGAACAAAGAAGGAGAAATGAAAGTAACTTCGCTGCACACCATTTGTGCAGGATTTTGCAGGGGTAGAAGGTCAATATTTCAGGAACCTGAGTGCCTTCCCCTCCTAAAGATAAAGCTTCCATTTCTAGATATGTAGGTTTATGAGCTACAAGACTTGAAACTTGTCACTGGTGCAGCATTGAATACTCTTCTGTATTGTTGTGCAGATGCAGTTTTGTGGAGAATATTTCATATTGGAAGGGAAGGAAGGGGCCATTTCTGTTTGAGTTCTTAAATGTACATTTGGAATGTTTGCAATAGCCTCTGGACAAAGACTAATACTAGTGAGGAAGGAGCTCTGCTTTTATACTGCTCAGCTCCCAGTTAGGGGCCAATCCCTTGTTACACCACTGCTGAGTTCAGATTCTCAAAAGTGTGGGGGCCAAGGCCCCCTGTTTAAAAATGGAAGCAATGGCTATTTGGTCCCCATCTTCAGTGCCCATGATCAGAATCTATTGTTGTAATGCATTGAAAGGCATGTTTTTGTGTGTTTAGTACAAAGTCATAGTAGGCTTAGCACAGCAGATGTGATTTTTGAAAATAATAGAAAATTATTTCTGCTGGAATGTGATTCATTGCTGGGACCTTATCTGGTAAGTAGAGATGAATTCTTTCTAAAATTCTAACTTAAATGTTTTGTAAGCAGCTTTTCTCTTGATTAGTGTTCAGTTTGGGAGTGTGGATGAGTTTTGTTTACTAGTAAACATTACTGTTGTATAAATCTATACACATTTATCTATAACACTCCTGGGGGAATTCTCCATTACTGCGCATGTGCAGAGTTTATGTACCCTGCAGAAAATAGATTCTGTTGGACAAGCACTGCAATTAAACCTTTTGCACACCAAGGACTTCTGAGGCCCCAGAACAGAGGGCAGCCAGCTCATGGGCTGGAGCAGTCAGCTGCAGATAGGGAGGGACAGTGGCTCTGTTCTTCATGGTGCTCTGCCCATGGGGCCAGGTAAGGAGGCATAGAATACGGTGGGGGATGGAAAGAGCAGGACACATGGAGCCGCTGGGGGGTCTCAGACTAGGATTCAGAAGGACTATTTGAGGGCACACTGTGGCAGGGGCACAAGAGCTAGCTGGGTGACAGCATTGAGCCAGAGGCTGAATGGGAGTGGAGGTGCAGGACCACATAGGAACATGTGTGTGGCTGAGTAGGGGTTCAGGGCCACATGGCATCGGGGCTGAAGCACCCACAGGGAAAAATCAGTGGGTGCTCTGCACCCACCGGCAGCCAAGCTCCCTGTCCCACCCCTCCGAATCTGCTTCCTCCCTGAGCGCACTGCGTCTCCGCTCCCCCCTACCTCCTCCCCAGTGCTTGCTGCTGTCAAACAGCTGTAGCAAGCACTGGGGAGGAGCAGAAATGTGGCATGCTCAGGGAGGAGGGGCCGGGGTCGGGATTTGGGGAAGGAGTTGAATGGGGCAGGGAGGGGGCAGAGTTGGGGTGGGGATTTTGGGGAAAGGGTTGGAATGGGGCAGGAGGGGGTGGGACAGGGGTGGAGTCGGGGTGGGGGCTGGGGTTGGCGGGGGTCGAGCACCCACTGGCACAAGAAGAATTCAGCACCTCTACCACATGGGGGTGGGGGGAGAAGGTGCAGGGACACATGGGGAGAGGGGCAGAAGTGCCTGACTTAATGTGCGAGGCTAGGAGTCAGCCAGCGTCTGCAAGGGAGAGGCTCTCTAACACCTTCCCGCCTCCAACCCCACCCCCCCATTCTATACTATTTCCACCTATTCTCAATAACCCTCCAGGCTCCTTCCCAGCAATTATTTCCCTATCCTTCAGCTTCTCCATTACCCCTGACTCCCACAAACTTTTGCACTGCTTCTGGGGGATGCAGGAAATATGTTCTTCTTTGTAGTTTAGATGAATTATTACTCAAAGTTTTGTATTAATATGCCTAGTAAGGAATCCTTTTGTCAAAAAAATTTTCCTGAATCTCTTTTGTTGTCTATACTGTTCCAGACATACTTGCTGACAGGTATTTTAAAATAAATTACCAAAATAATTGAAACTGGCATGATTATATTGTTGTTTTGACAAATAAAATATATGTAGAATTTTTGCAGAATTTTTAAATATTGTGTGCAGAATTTTTAATTTTTTTGTGCAGAAGTCCCCCAGGAGTACTATAAGAGCTTATATGTACATTCTTCATTGTTTCTCATTGCATGCATATTAGTGTGTACAAAACATATCAATTCAAATATTTGCAAAGCATAACATAATTCTACTTAATAGTTCTGAAGTGAATTACTTGATATTAAATTTAGTTGAAAATGTACGTTTCATCAAAGGTTTTTTCATTTGTGCTCACATCTAGAGAAGTAACATGGAGTAACTCAGCCAGAGGTTATGGGTCTTTTATGGGAGTGGGTGGGCAAGGTTTTGTGGCATGCAGTATGCAGGAGGTTGGACTAGATTATCATGATGGTTCCTTTTGACCTTAAAATCTGAGTCTGAGTCTAACCCTTCCCAACTATTAATTTGTAGACTGACTATCTCGTGTTTTCTTCATTGTGTAGACTGCCTCACTTGAACTAACAGCAGTAATGTACAAAATGGGGAAAACTAATCTCTAGTGACTTCAAAAGTGTCTTGAAAATTCAGTATCCAAAAGATGTAGGGAGGTGACATGGAGTATGGTAAATTTAAACATTGTAAGAGTTAATTAGGTGGCAGATAAACTTTAATTTACTTTACCTTTTTTATAAAAAAATCTACCAAATAGCATTATGCGGCCAGCTGGTTGGATAAGATTCTGAGGCCACTGCAAGAGTACGTATAGCCAGTACTCTCTATTGTTTCAGGTGTTAATTCTTTTTCAACATCCTTACTGTTGATTGGATTATTCTGTCAGTGAACTTTTTTATGTTAGATACATAGAATTTGTTTTGTGATTAAAACCTTTGTTTAAAAATCTGAATAAAACAGTTCATGCATTTTAAAAAAATTCTTTCTACGTGTGTTATTTTACTTTGATAGGCTGATGCTTTATGCTGCTTCACAAGTCTTCTGACATCAAAGATGATAGGCTTCCTTTAAAAAATTCATCACAGTCTGAAAGAGTCTCACACAGAGCTCCTCCTTTTGGTTAAGTTTAACTGTCTAGTGAGAAGACAACCTTAAGGTTAGCTTGTTATTTCAGTATCGACCTGATTGCAGTCAGGATGTTGTAGGCTGATGAGGAGGAATAGAAGGAGGAATAGGCAAAATGTGTTAATCATGCTGGCTGCAGGAGCTTGAGGACAAAAATCAAAAGGACGCTGCTGCAGAAGAACATTTAAGATTTTCTCCTTTTTCCTTGTAAAGAAACTATTCTTGGTTCCATTAAAAAAAAAAATTAGATGGTATGTCTTGCTCAGCCATCAAAATATAAAATGTAACAATATAAGTCCATTACTTTTCAAACACCTTCATAACTCTCCCCCTTAGTAGAGTATAAGGGGGTAGCCGTGTTAGTCTGTATCCACAAAAACAACAAGGAGTGTGGTGGCACCTTAAAGACTAACAGATTTATTTGAGCATAAGCTTTCGTGGGTAAAAACCTCACTTCTTCAGAACCCTTAGTAGAGGTTGTTTAAAGAGAACTTGCGGTCAAATACCTACCTTGCACCTACATTGTATTAAGCTGCCATAATTGTTTGTTTCCATATAACCATTGTCATAACTGGTTATGGCCTATTAAACATGAGAATGAATGGAAAAAAGAGGAAATGGAATATGTGAGCATTAGCTTTAGTAAGGGAATGAGCCTTGGTAACAAGCATGACCTAAATGGGAGTGAAAAAAGCATAAAAATCCACACTTTGAAATTAAAAGGAAAAAAATTAAACTCTTGCTATACCATATAGTTTAATAGCCATTATAATTACCTATACTGTACTATTAGAGAGGACAACCATTGTTTGACATTCAAAAGCACTTGTATCTTGAAAAGGAAACACTAGCATTGTTTTCTTAGATCTGTATTACATTAAATGATGCCTTCTCAGCTAAGAGCTTTGGATAAAAATAAAGGTTTAGGATGCCTTGCTAAGATTTTTTTTATCTTTCATAAATGAAATTGTAATGAAGTTAGCATATTTATCAATTCTTATTTTCATCAGGCATTTTTTCTCTTCCTGGTTTTAGGTTTATAAAGGGACTAACGTAGTTAATTTTCTAAATGTAAATGTGATGGCCTAGGACCTTCCTACCTGAGGCATTGCCTCTGCCTATGTAATCAGTAGAAGCATGTTCACTACAGCCTCCTCATTAAGACAGAAGAGGTGGTTTGCTGACAGGCCATTTTGCATAAGGGACCTTAACTTCTGCATTCATTCCTCCCTTGATATGAAAAGCCCAAATTAGTTGAGGTATGCGGCAAAGGCCATTTTGTTTTCCAAAGCATTTAAGGAGAGTGAGGATGGGGAGAATTGAACTTTTTAATACAGAAAATAGGAAATAACTCATGAGGTGACTTGGCAAATGTTGGTTTTTCATTGGTAGCCACTTGAATTTGTTTGGGGTTACTTAATTTAATCTCTTGCAGACAAAAGAATTGCCTACGGTGAATTGAGGCCTTACTTAGTGGACGATTGCATAGTTGTACAAGAGCTCAGACTAGTGACTTAATGCAAAACCCTGTGGCCTGAGGCAGAGCTTAGGTTTAGATTCTGGATTGCTGTTAACCTCCAGCACAATATTATTCTTATCCAGATGCCTTCTCTTATTCCTTCATTGCACATTGATTTGTAGTGACAAACAGTGGACGTAAAGCAGTCTGTCTTTATCTCTAGATAAGAAAAGAGAGTGAAATATCTCGGTTTTATTGAACTGAACTGTTCTGGTGACCTAATTTCCCTTTATTCCACAAAGAAAGTTTGCTCCAAGAGGCAACTACCTGGAGTGATACTTTGCCTCTAGAGTTTAACCTACAAGGATATTAACTGTACCACGTTATACACAACATTAAGGCTGTGACATGTGCTAACAAAATCAAGGAATTTCATTGTAGAGCCTTAAAATGGTTGGATATCTTCTGGCACTAAAGCAAAACGGAGGAATGTAAAGAAAGTTACACTCAAAGAGTTCAACTCACTGCCTAAAAAACTGTATCCATCTAAAATGAGGACTCATGACAATGCAACAGAACCATAATTATGTAGGATAAGCTAAATGATGTATAGTTTTTGTAACTTTTCAAATGCCAAGAAGGGAAGAATGGAACATCCCATGGCTTTCAACATGTATATAATGGAGAGTAGCGATAGGCAGTTTCTACAATGATTAACATTATAAGAGTATTGAATTTTTAAAATAGTTTAAAAAACCCATAATCATGACAAAAAGCTATATCCGAAGTGCTATCTTTTTAAACTGTGTGTTTGCTTAAGAAGGGAGTTTCATCTTGATATAACTTCATTAAAGATGAGCATTAGAAATATTACTTGATATATTTAACTTTTAGAGTGGTAGCCATGTTAGTCTGTATCAGCAAAAACAATGAGGAGTCCTTGTGGCACCTTTGAGACTAACGAATGTATTTGGACATAAGCTTTCGTGGGCTAAAACGCACTTCATCAGATGCATGGAGTGAAAAATACAGAATATATAGTATAGCATGTGAAAAGATGAGTTGCCTTACCAAGGGGGGGGAGGGGGAGTCAGGGCTAATGAGCCAATTCAGTTAAGGTGGAAGTGGACTGTTTTCAACAGTTGACAAGAAGGGGTGAATACCAAGGGAGGGAAAATTACTTTTGTCGTACTAACAAGGCCAATGTAATCAAGGTGGATGTCGCCCAATTCCAACAGTTGACAAGAAGGTGTGAGTATCAGCAGAGGGAAAATTACTTTTTGTAGTGACTCATCCACTCCCAGTCTTTATTTAGGCCTAATTTGATGGTGTCCAGTTTGCAAATTAATTTCAGTTCTGCAGTTTCTTGTTGGAGTCTGTTTTTGAAGCTTTTTTGTTGAAGAATGGCCACTTTTAAGTCTATTATTGAGTGTCCAGGGAGATTGAAGTGTTCTCCTAATGGTTTTTGAATGTTACAATTCTTTGTCTGAATTGTGTCCATTTATTCTTTTGCGTAGAGACTGTCCGGTTTGGCCAATGTTTATGGCAGAGGGGCATTACTGGCACATGATGCTTTATATTACATTGATAGATGTGCAGGTGAACAAGCCCCGATGGTGTGGCTGATGTGGTTAGGACCTATGATGATGTCCCTTGAATAGATGTGCGGGCAGAGTTGGCAACAGGCTTTGTTGCAGGGATTGGTTCCTGGGTTAATGTTTTTGTTGTGTGGTGTATAGTTGCTGGTGAGTATTTGCTTCAGGTTGGGGGACTGTCTGTAAATGAGGGCTGGCCTGTCTCCCAAGGTCTGTGAGAGTGAGGGATCGTCCTTCAGGATAGGTTGTAGATCCTTGATGTGCTGGAAAAGTTTTAGTTGGGAGCTGTAGGTGACTAGTGGCGTTCTGTTACTTTTTGTTGGGCCTGTCCTGTAGTAGGTGACTTCTGGGTACCCTTCTGGCTCTGTCAACTTTTAATTACTCGTTAGCCATAATCGTGGGTATTTAAAAGATCATCAAAAGGAATGTCATGAATGACCATCATGTCATAAAATATACTTGTCTTTGACAGTTGCCCTCCTATGCATTTGTCTGGTTCAGTTTCAGTGCTGATAGCTTTCAGAAAAGAATTAGAAGAAAGATTTCTATTGAATAATAGATATGCAGTTGCCCTTCATCATATAGTTGCTGAACCAACAAGAGGTGATGGCATTTTAGATTTGGTATTCATGAGTAGGGAGGACCTCATAGAACTGGTTGTAGAGGACAACCTTGGTTTGAGTAATCAAGAGCTAATTCAGTTTAAACTAAATGGAAAGATAAATAAAAATAGATTTGCAACTCCGTTTTTTTATTTCAAAAGAGCTAATTTTTTAAAAAAATAAGGGAATTAGGGAAGTGGACTGGACTGAAGAACTCAAAAATCTGAATGTGGAGGAGGCATGGAATTTTGTCAAAGTTGTGGAAACTATTTGAAGTCTGCATCCCGGGGAGGGGGAGAAAATTTGTAGGGAAGGGTGCAGACCAGGCTGGATGAATAACCATCTCAAACAGGTGATTAAGAGAAAGCAGAAAACCTACAAGGAATGGAAAGTGTGTTGGATCATCAAGGAAAGCTACCTCTTGGAGGTCAGAAAGTGTAGAGATAAAGTGAGACCTACCCAAAGCCAAGAGGAGTTGGACCTTGCAAAAGGAATTAAAACCAATACTAAAATGTTCTATAGCTAAATAAAGTGTAAAAAAAACCCAAAAAAAACCAAAAAAAAAACCAAGGAAAGAATTGGGACTGCTAAATGCTGAGGATGGGGTGGAGATTAAAGATAATCTGTGCATGGCCTAACACCTAAACAAATACTTTGCTTCAGCTTTTAATAAGGTTATGAAGAGCTTAAGGATATTGGCAGAGTGGCTAATGGAAACGAGGATATGGAGGTAGAAATTACCATGTTAGAGGTGGAAGTCAAATTCAAACAGTTTAATGGGACTAAATCGGGGGGCCTGGATAATCTCCAGTGTGTGCCTTGCACGTGGAAAAGAATGTGAACCAGTCACTCCTTGATCTGCACAAGCTGGCAACTGACAAGAATGACCCTCATTTGTGTGACTTCATTGAAAATATTAAAGGAATTGGCACATAAAATTGTAAACCCAATAGCAAGGATTTTTAATAAATCTATAAACTCTGGGATCGTACCCTATGACTGGAGAATTGCTAATATGGTACCTGTTTTTAAGAAAACCTAATCTGGGATACTACAGGCGTATTAGTTTGACCTGAATTGTATGCAAGGTCTTGGAATAAATTTTGAAAGAGAAATTACTTAAGGACATAGACGTTAACAGTCACTGGGATAAAACACAATATCGTTTTGTGAAAGATTGTGCCAGACCAATCTGATCTTCTCTGAGAAGATAACAGATTTTTTTAGACAAAGGAAATGCAGTAGATGACTTACTGAAATCCAGGTAGATTACATGTGATACAGTTCCACAGGGGAAATTTTTAGTTAAATTGGAGAAGATGGGAATTAATATGAGAATTGAAAGGTGGATAAGGAACTGGTTGAAGGGGAGACTACAATGGGTCATACTGAAAGGTGAACTGTCAGGCTGGAGGGAAGATACTAGTGGAGTTCCTCATGGATGGGTCTTGGGACCAATCTTATTTAACGTTTTCATTACTGACATTGGCTCAAAAAGTGGGAGTTTGCTAATAAAATTTGTGGATGACCCAAAGTTGGGAGGTATTGCAAATACGGAGGAGGGCTGGAATATCACACAAGAAGATCTGGATGACCTTGTAAACTGAAATAAAAGCAATGGGATGAAATTTAATAGTGCAAAGTTCAAGGTCATGCATTTAGGGACTAACAAGAATTTTTGCTATAAGATGGGGACTTATCAGTTGGAAGTAACAGAGGAAATGGAAGACCTGTGTGTTTTGGTTGATCAGAGGATGACCATGAGCCACCCATATGATGTGACCGTGGAAAAAAGGTAATGTAGTTCTATGGTACATCAGGGGAGGTATTTCCAGTAGAGAGAGGGAAGTGTTAGTACCATTATACAAGGCTCTGGTGAGACCTCATCTGGAATACTGTGTGCAATTATGGTCTCCCATCTTTAAGAAAGATTAATTTGAATGGGAACGGGGCAGAGAAGGAATACTAGGATGATCTGAGGAACGGAAAACCCACTTTATCAGAGGAGACTCAAAGAGTTTGGCTTGTTTAGATTACCAAAAGATGGTGGAGAGGAGATATGATTGCTCTCTACAAATACATCAGAGGGATAAATGCCAAGAAGGGAGAGGAGTTATTTAAGTTAAGCTCCAGTGTGGACACAAGAACAAATGGATATAAACTGGACGTCAAGTTTAAACTTGAAGTTAACCATCAGAGGAGTGAAGGTCTGGAACAGTCTTCCAAGAGAAGCAGTGGGGGCAAAAAACCCTAACTGCCTTCAAGACTGAGTTTAAGTTTATGGAGGAGATGGGATAAGACTGCCTACAATGGCCTGTAGCCAATCTGCAACTGCCAGCAGCAAATATCTCAAAATGGCAGGTGATGGGATACTAGATGGGGAGGGCTCTGACTTACTGCAGAGAATTCTTTCCCAGGTGTCTGGCTAGTAAGTCTTGCCCACGTGCTCGGGGTCTGATTGCCATATTTGAGGTCGGGAAGTAATTTTTCCATGTGTCAGATTGGCAAAGACCCTGGGAGTTTTTCACCTTACTCTGCAGCATGAGACACAGGTCAATTGCAGGTTTAAATTAGTGTGAATGGTGGATTCTCTGTAACTTGAAGTCTTTAAACCATGATTTGAGGACTTCAGTAACTCCGCAGGGGTTGAGAGTCTCTTACAGGAGTTGGGTTGGGGGAGGTTCTGAGGCCTGCAATGTGCAGGAGGTCAGATGAGATGATCATGATGGTCTCTTCTGACCTTAAAGTGTCTGAGTCTATGAATGCATGCTAGTGTGGAAATTAACTGCTACTAAAGTACAACTGCCTTTTTTCCTTGTGATTTTTCATTTGGCTTGAAATTCAGTGTGTTGTTTCCTTCTGTCACCTGTTTATCCCTAATAGGTTTGGTCATGCAACTGATACATTGTTGGGCATCTTGTTAGATCAGCTGGGCATTTCTAGTTGCAGATTTAACAGGACACAGAGATGTATTTGCCTTTGTATCTGAAAACAGCTTAAAGTCTGTTTTTTACAATGCTGTATTGGAGAAAGGGTGTGGCTTTTCCATTGTTACAGAAATGAATGACAAATCTTTAGAAGCAATCTGGATAACTGGCTTGTGTCTTACAACTGGGAATGTCAGAATGATTGCAGTCTGCCAGAGTGTTTTCTGGAAGAGGTGTTAAGACTTAACTCAAGTGGAGAGACAGATTCTCTGCTAGGAGCTTCATGTGTATGTAGGAGTCTGCCCAGAGTGGCCTTTCAGAATTAAAGCTTAAATGATCTACAATCAACCAGCAGCCAACTGGAAATATATGCGTTAACATTCGCTATATCCTTTCTGAGCTGTAACATGGAAAAATAGGTTTTCTGGCAACCTTTAAAAGAATAAATTGTCTTAATTGTTATTAAGGGATAATTTTCTGAGCATTTTTAATCCTCCCCAGAGGCTCAAATGGAAGAGAGTAAAGGCCAAGTTAAAAATAATTTTAAAATATGAACCTCTGATAACCCGGGATGCTGAGGAAGTTAAAAATAGTTCTAGAAGCAGTTTGTATCTGTAGCAGGGGCTACTAACAATGGCTGGTACTTCGTGTTTTGATCATGTTGCTATTAATGTTAAATGTTCAAAAAGTAAAGTGTGCTAGAGGCTTATATTCAGCAGTGATTTAAAACTAAACTCGATTGTGTGCTTGGAGGTGGGAGACTGACGACACTGGCTAGAAGGAAAGCACATTTCGGAGAGGTGCACAGCAAACCTTCATATGGTTATGCTGATCCACCTGAGGCTGACCTGCTGTGTTCTAGTTCTAAGCCTCTCCTGTGCAGCATGGTTTGAGTGTGAAGTTAGAATTCAGGCAAGCGTAATGAGTTGTTACCTTAGTCTAATCTTATGGTAAAGTATCTTGGTTTGCGTAAGGCAAAAGACCCGCCAAAATACTTTGCAGTTAAAGCATCTTCAAAAAATAGTTGTTTAAACACATGCAGTATTGGAGTAATTGACAAGTAGCATAAAGGGATGTTTCATAAATTAATATATACTAAAAGCCAATTAATATCCGTCTATAATATAGCTAGCAGAATTGTTTGTATCATGACTAATTGTGTGCGTTAACATTTTAAGGTGTCATTTTGCAGTAAATGTTAGTACAGTAGCTGTTTGTCCTTGAAGAGAAGCTAAAGGAGACCTGTTGGATCACTGAGTCTGCACATCTTCAAGTATAAGATAAAGCTGGCTATCTTTGTTAGAACATGTATCCACTGTGATTTTTGGTAGAGTAGAGGGAAATCTGCGAGGAAGCCAGCAGACTTGGATTTGGATAGTTTAGTTCAATTCTTGGATATGCCACAGATTTCCTGTGTGACTTCAGACACCACAGTCTCTGCCACAGTTCCCCACCTGTGAATCATAGAATCATAGAATATCAGGGTTGGAAGGAACCTCAGGAGGTCATCTAGTCCAACCCCCTGCTCAAAGCAGGACCAATCCCCAATTTTTGCCCCAGATCCCTAAATGGACCCCTCAAGGACTGAACTCACAACCCTGGGTTTAGCAGGCCATTGCTCAAACCACGGAGCTATCCCTCCCCCCAATAAGGATAAGGATACATTTTCCTGCCCCACAGGGAGATAGATATTTAAGTATTTCTGTTGTGCTCTGATACTAAATTGATGAAGGTTGTAGAAGTACCTTGATGGACTGCCCTTGAACTTGGCCAGTAGGCCACAAGAAGTGATGGTTTTATTTATTAGATATACATATTTGACATATTTAACTTGTTTTATAGCATTACTTCATTTGAAGGAATTCCCTGGAGGGAAAATGACTCCTTTAGCAAACAGTATTTTCCTGTTTTTTCTTGCTTTTAGTATGGACAGGGCCTTTGACATCGTACTTTTTGGTTCAGTGACATTTATTTAGACTTCACTGTGTGGTATGCAGCAATTTTTTTTTATAATTGTATGTATGTATTGTAAAACTAAACGTAAAGTTTACAAAGTTGTATTCCTGCTATGGTAATCTTACAGTACTTTGTTAGGGTAAAATACCTATATATTCAAGAATGCTCCGGGGAAGTTGGTAATGATATGGGGTAAATCCTTTGTCAATTATGGAGGGGAGCAATGACTGCACATTTGAATGCCAGCAAACTTGGTTGCATTAAAAGAAGTCTTATTTCAGTTAAAGGATGGTAAAAAATGCATGACTAGTCAGTCTGAACAGCAGATGAGTCCATCCACCACTGGTGGTCTCTTTGAAAGGGATTGTGTTTGTTCTTTGCTGAATGGTATCTGAACTACTCTTTAATATATGTACTCTCATAAGTGATGTGGATTGTAACAACCCCCCAAGAATAACGTTTATTTGACTGAAATAGGATAAATTCTATTGTAACAAAATCCAAAACCTGTCTGCAGCTTTCCAAGTGTAATTAAATGTTTATGCTGCAGAGCTTTTCACATGTGCCATCCTTTCCATTGGGACCTACTATTTTTTTCTGGTGGGGAGAAGGAGTGGGACTTGTGAATAGATGCCGGCATATACAGTCAACAAGGGATGTAACTACTGTGTTTTATTTGAAAAGAATAGTGTGTTTAAAGAGAGGTTGAAAGAACACTTGTAGACTATTCATTTGTGCTTGAAAGTAGTTCCACTGAAGATTCAGTCATCTAAGACAGACAAAAATGGATTCTTCCACTCTGTAGTAAGAAACCTACTTGCATGGTACAGCACAGTGGAAATTGTGGCATGGATTATTTTTTTGGAAGAATTTGCAATAGCCAATGATGCTGAACACTAAAATGTCTGTTAGGTTGTGTGAAGTGGTGTTGTAGTTGTGTTGGTCCCTCCCAAGATATTAGAGAGGCAAGATGGGTGAGGTAGTTTAAGCTGTGTAATCTTGGAAGCTTCTCTCACCAACAGAAGTTGGTTCAATAAAAGATATTGCCTTACTGACTTTGTCTCTTAGAGTTATGTTAATATTTGGTGACACTATATTACCTAGTGAAGGTATTGTGTGTGCTTTCACAAATACTGTATGATTCAGGACTACTTTAGCCCTGAAAAGCTAGAAATATTAGTCTGGAAATGTTAAATGTATAATGGCTTGCAGTATAGCGGAGTGAAATGATTAAATGTGCTGTAACTTGCACTTATAGTAAATGACCATTTAGGGGAGGAAGTGGCATTTTTAATATTCTGAAAAGCTTCATATAGATTTCAAAACTTTATCTTGCTATGGGAGTAGAGATGCAAACATCCACCCAGAAAAGATTGTAGAAATTGTGAATATTTGTTTTTTTTTAATCCGAGTGCATTGGTGTGACTGAAGTGTGCAAACTCTATCCTGGCAGCAAAATGAGCTGTAAAATACAGTGAATCATAATGTTACAAAAAGAAAGGTTAAATAGAAAGGCAAGGATGACCGATCTTAATTCACCCTATCATATGAAGTTATTTTAGAGGGTTCCAACTAGGATGACCAGATGTCCCGATTTTATAGGGAGAGTCCAGATATTTGGGGCTTTTTCTTACATAGGTGCCTATTACCTCCTGTCCTGATTTTTCACACTTGCTATCTGGACACCCTAGTTCCAACTAGTGAATGATCTGTTAGATGTGTTACAATGCATGGGGACATTAACAACACAAGTCATGGCTGTAATACAGAATCCCGTTGTTTGAAGTTGCAGTAATTTTTTGCATGTAGGTGAGGCGGTTTGCCCAATACTAAGGTTATTGTAGCACTGAAATAGGTGCATCTGTTTTGATTTAGTTTTGAAGAAGGCACAGTAGGGGCTATCATCTGCAAAACTTTGGTTTGCTTTCTTGGTTTTAATAAAATTTTCTTAGCTTCTCTAGTTTATGCCGTTTCCCCCCCAGATGTGTGTTGCTTGTGAAGGGTGCCAGATTTAACAGCACTGGAAAATGAATTCACTCTATGCACCAGATAGGCCATGAGTAGAACCACTGGAAGCTCTCCCACAGTTTTTGACCTGCCAATGAGTTTCAACCCTGACCTGGTGGCATCTACAGGGATGAGAATATAGCTCATTCTGGATATCCTTTCCATTTTTGGCTTCTTAGAGACTATCCTCAATGCCAGTTAGTGCCCTTGGTAGTTGACTGAGAGTATGTGACAAACTCAACTTATTTTACCCACCAATCAGCTGTCTTTGGTAATACACAGTCATTACCCACTGACAAGGACTGGTTTAGAAATGGAGACCAACAGGTGAAAAGCTGCATATGCCATGATAGGTTCCAGGTGTTTTTTTTTTAAATCCCTGAACATATTGATATCAACAAGTGGAGGAGGAATGACTGGAGGTGGTCTGAGATTTTGTAGGGCCATTAGATGAGTGACTTCACTTTGGAAGCAGTGATCTGGCTGGGGCAAGAGGTCCAATGAAGTGGATATTCACCCACAAAAGCTTATGCTCCAATACATCTGTTAGTCTATAAGGTGCCTCAGGACTCTTTGCTACTTTTACAGATCCAGACTAGCAGGCTACCCCCCTAATGTTTTCTCTATCTCTTGTTTGGTTCTCCTTTCCACTTTTAAAAAAGAAGCCCTTGCTGCTGTGTAATGGGCGTGTTTGGGTCGAGCCTAATCATTCCCCAGAAGAGCAGTAATCCACTCCAGCATTTCAATCCTGCCGCTACTGCTTGAGGCTGAGCTCTCTCCGAACACCGTGCGGACTATCTCCTGTTCCTGATGCTGGGGGGACTCGGCGGTGCGCTGACTGCGGTTGGAGGGGATGTTTGTGTGGGGGTCGGGTTACTCTGGCCCTCCTGCAATTGGCGGCGGCGGGCGTTTTCATTTTAAACATCTCCCTCGCCTCAATTCGGGGCAGTTGATTGTAGGGATAATTCTGCGCAATTTTCCATTCGGAGCGCGGAGGAGAGGGAAGATAAGCAGATTTATTCAGCAAAAAGGACACAATATGCCAACGTGCAATCCGCTGTAAACAATGAAATTTGCAGGCTGCTTCGGCTCCAACCCTATGAATACCAGACCCTGCTTCTCCTGAGCGATGCATTTCGGGATCTGCAGGAGGATGCATGCAGTTACTACATGGATTTTAAGCGGTGCTGCGAGTTATTTTAGGGGCGGCTGAGAGAGCTGGTTATTGCATAGATGGATGTCTTGGAGAGACCAGCCTAGCGGTGCCGAGAACCGGCGTGGAGCAGCTCCCTCCTGAGCCGGAGGGTCGGCGGGTAGGGTTGGTGATGTGAATCCCCTGCCTGCCTGCCTGCCAACCCCTGCGCCCAGCAAAGTGACTTCGCTTTGGGGCCGCCCGAGCTCGGCTGGGGCGGGATTGGTTGGCGTCGCCGCGGTTTCTGTGGCTGTGCCGCGAAGGGAGCGCTCGTCGGGGCGGCCCCGGCATGGCTCGGCTGGCGGCGGCTGCCGCCTGACGGGAGGAGCGGGGCGGGAGCCATGTACCTCTTGGACAGCAGCGAGCCGCGCGCCGCCGCCGCCTCCCCCGAGAGGATGCAGCGGGGAACCCCCCAGCGGAAAACCGTCTACCGCATCTCGGTGACCATGGTGAAGAAGGAGCTGCTGGCAGCCGAGGGCAGCGGCCCCGGCCTGGAGCCGTCTCGACCCCGGCGGCGGGCGGGCGGCCAGCCGCCGGGCTCCGCCAGCCTGCCCCGGGCCGGGCTGTTGCTGGAGGAGGCCGAGGAGGAGGCCGAGGAGCAGCCGCCCAGTCCCTGCGGCTTCCGCACCTTCCGGACCCTGAGCACCGGGCAGCTGGAGCTGGGCCGGCTGCAGGTGGCCAGGCGCGCGGGGCGCCGCTCCCCCCCCGAGCTGCCCCGCAGGTGGCCGGGGCCGGCGGGGAGCGGGAGCGGGAGCAGCCCTCCCCCGGGGGGCGCTGTCGCGGGGCCGGGCTCGCGGGGGAGCCCGTGTGCGCTGGGAGCGGTCCCCGGGCCCGGCGGCGAGAGCCCCGGGGCGCCCCCGGAGCACGGGCTCGCAGCGCGGGGCGACCCCGCGGGCCGCCCGGCGGAGGCTGAACAGGGGCCGGGGGAGCCGGGCCGGCTGCGGCGGAGCTTCAGCTTCCGGCACTGGAGCGGCGGGGACCTGGCGCGGGCTCTCTGTCGGGACACGCGCCACAGCAGTTCGGGCTGCCTGGCCCCGCCGCCCGGGCCCGCGGCCGCCTCGCCGGCCGCCCGCGCCGAGCCGCCCGCGCCCGGCGCCGAGAAGCGCAACACGCTGGACGTGGGCGAGGTGCTGAGCAAGGCGGAGCCGCTCTCGGAGCTGGAGCGCTGGGAGCGCGGCAAAGGCAAGAACCGGACCCTGGATAACAGCGATCTGCAGCGGCTCTCCGAGCGCCTGGGCCGGGGCAGCCCCCCGAGCAGCGCCGCCTCCCACGAGCACAGGCTGCTTCGCTTCTTCAGCGGCATCTTCACCCGCAGGGGCGGCACCTCCACCCCCTTCGGCAGTCCCGGCGGCCGATCACCCAGGAGCAGCTTCTCCAGGCCCAGGGGCTACTTCAGCAGCCTCAGGAGAGCCACGGCGGATGTGCAGTCCAGCAGCGAGAGCATCAACGGCTCGCCCCACAAAGGTGCCCTTTCTTGTCTGTCGGGGAGCTTCGGGCGGGGGATGTTTGGGGATGAGACTCGCAGGGTGAATAATAGCACCCCTCTGAGGAGGAGACGTGCACTGGATCTCCTGCTGCTCCTCTTACCCTTATCGCCAGTTGCACTCATTCCTTTGCTCCAGTGTCTATTCAGCGCTGCCCGCCACCTTCTACTCAGGTGCAAGAGGTAACCGCTTATGATGAAGGCAGATTGCATAAGGAGTGAGGAAACACCTTCTTGTAGCTTTGTTCACTGCTAGGATAGTTGAATGTGACACAAGTGCAGCTTGTTCATTTATATAAGGGGGATAAAGAATGCCTGTGTTACTTTTTTATATAGGTTACTAGGTCACTCTGTGCTGTATTGTGGTTTAAAATCCTTTTGACCAGTTGGAGTATTAGAGAAACTGTGTTAAGTCTGTTCTAGAATACTTCCAGTATTGGTAAGTCTATTTTAAGGGTATGATCATGAGGACAGGCAAAGTATCTGTGTTTGTCCATAGATGGTTGGTGAAGCTAAAAAGCCATGCAGATATCAGCAATGTAAAATATTCCTTTTACACATTCCATGTAAATTAGAGCTTGCAGTAGTTAAGTATTATAAACTTACTTAGAAAATAACAGGGAGAACTTCTGGGACTCATTGCTATTAATCTTTTTGGAATACAAAAGTAAACTACCTTTCAGATTAAGTTCATGGAAAGTAAGTAGAATAGTTGGGATAGATTCCCCACACTGACAGCAGTTTGTAAGGCCATCTTTTTAAATCTGGCCTGGAATAAATTGTCTACTCAAAAAGAGAAACATTAAATATCAACCTGAATTTAAATTATGCAGCATTCGTGTAAAAATCATATTTTTCTGGTTCTCAATAGTGCTATCTTCTGGAATTTTAATAGGTAATCATAAATTTTCTATTACATTAATTATATCAGCAACTAGACTAAAAATACACCAAAGAGATTAAGGAAAAAAGGTTATGGACATATAGTCTACAACTGAAGTACCTCCACTGTCAGAGGTTTTTTAGTATTTTTCTTTGCATGTGCAATAGAAAAATGTTTCCAGAGTATATACAGGTGTTCTTTTATTTTAAAGAAATAGTATTATAATTTTTCATCCATAGCAAAGTGTTGCAGATCCAGTGACCCAACAGTTCAGGTGCAAATAATGGCTGCATGCTTTAGGTTGTAGACATCATTATAGCAAAGTTGTAATGTATGCAAATAATAACTTCATGCATAAGAACACTCCATCAATAAAATATTAAATATGTCCATGTGGGATTGCAGCAAATGCTACCGTAACTTGTGGTCTGACCTCTAAAGTTTGAAGTAACCACAACAAAGATATTAGTTTATTTCACACAGCTTTTGGTATTTGCTTCATGCCAAAATGCTTAGAATGTAACTTATATTGTTTTAACAGTACAGAGATATGTATGGAAAGTACAACATTCTTACATTGGGTGTAAATATGTAAAGAGGAAGGGACACTTTCATCCGTCTTATAAAGAGGTATGTGCACTATTGGTTAAGCAAAATTTCCAGTGAGTTTTTTTTCCAAATGCCAATACCATAAAGCTTGTCAGTGAAAATTTTAAAACTAATTGCAACCCTTAATGGGCTAATTCTTACCCTACTTAAAAAGTTTGTTTTACTCTATTATATATATGACAGGTTTCAGAGTAGCAGCCGTGTTAGTCTGTATTCGCAAAAAGAAAAGGAGTACTTGTGGCACCTTAGAGACTAACCAATTTATTTGAGCATGAGCTCAGGAAAGCTTATGCTCAAATAAATCGGTTAGTCTCTAAGGTGCCACAGGTACTCCTTTTCTTTTAGTATTATATATATGAAAATATAGTTAAATGTCATGCACTGCTTACTGTGTGAGTCCCATTTTTGTAGGTTGGAGTGTCTGTTTTCAGCTCAGTAGGGTGTGTGTGTGTTTTGTTTTTAAATTCAGAACAATCTTTATTTTGTTTTTCCTCCAACAGTAACTCCATCCTTCTCCTCAAGAAAGGTGTATTTGGTTTCAGTGCTGTTGTTTTTTTGTTGGTGGTTTATTCCATTTGTTGTTGCTACTACCAGCAAAGTACTTCTTTCCAAAAAACACATTTTGAATTTAGTCTTCAGTTTGGGCTGATGCTTCTTGGTATAATGCCAAGAAATTCAGATTTAACTAATTTTGTCCTTTACTCAGCCTCTTTGTTTTTGGGTGCTGCTAGGGCTTTGGAGCTGACATGTCAAATAAGTTCCAGTATATAAATAGACTGTGTCAAGATAAGAATGGAGTGGCAGTCCTTAACTTTGCAGACTTTGACTCCTGACCGTTCAACTTTGACCCTTAATGTAACCTTTACGTTTTGCTGCCTTCAGTTTTTAGTAAACACCAAATAATATTTTAATTCATCAAGGTGTTATGGAAATCTGAGGTTGAAGTACTGGTGAGCAACAAACATCACAAGGAGCAACATATGCAGGAAGGAATGTTTTCATCTCATTTTCTTTTTTGTAGAGAGGACTTAAGTTATTAAAGCAGCTTCAGTATCATCTAATTCAACTTTCTATGAATCTTACTTTGGAGGGTTGGTATTTCTAATTTTTGTAGACATACGTGATTTTTTTTTTTAGTTCATATATTTTATATGTTAAGACAAAATGCTGAACCAAAACAAGGCATGTATAATGAGTAAGAAAATAGATGGCTTCCACACCAGTGTAAGGGAAAGGAAATTTGGTACCGATCATTCAATGTTTATTGAATGTTTTTTGTGTGTGGCTTTTGTTTTGAAATTGGCTGCTTGTCTCCAGGTAGTATGTGGCAACCTCAAATTTCTAAAATTTTTGAAGCAATACAATGACAGAAAAACATTTTAAAGCAAAATTACTTTCCAAAGTTAGGTGATGATACTTTACATCGTGTTCTCCCAACTTTAAGTGGGGGAGGCTCCTTCAGGAAAACTAAACCAGCTGTGCTCCCTGCAATCCCTCCATGCGCTGGTAAAGGTTCCAGCCCATTCCTGGTAATTCCTTTGCCTTGCCCTCTTCCCCCTCCCCACCAGCTCTGGGAAATGCATGATTTGATACTTTCGCTCCTTTCTAACATGCTTTGAACAACCTGAATTAGTTAATGTTGTCATTCAAAGTATCACCAGCATCAGAGTTACCACTCCTTAAAGTGGACAGTTCAATTCTCACCTCAACTGTTGTTTAGGCATAGAGCTAAAGCATATAATTTTCAAAAGCACCTAAGTCCCATTGAAAGTTAAGACTTAGGCTCATAAATCACATTAGTGCTTTTGGGGGAAAAAAATGCCCAAAGATTTGACTTGAAAAAAAAAAGGAGGCCTCTTTGACACTTAGACAGTTGTTTGCATCTGCCTTCAGGAGGTATGTGTGCGCCCCATATTTTGCGATGCTTTGCTTTGCATATTGAGCTAGTCATTAGCTCACTCATGGTTTTTGTTTTCATATGCATCTTATTTTTTGGTAACTTTTTAGAAAAAATCATGTATTTGTGTGTTCTAAAGCAAAACCACTCAAGGGTTGAGGAAGCAACCAAGAAGGCAGGAGTCTGGGGCCTGAGAGATTTTTGTACTGGAGCTTATGATAAAGCAAATCACAATGAGATATTGAGATCCAATTATCCTTACAAGCTCTTACCTGAAATATCTCTCTAGGTCAGAGACCTTGGGGAATTTCATTGGACTCCATAGTTTACACCATTAATTTTTTTGCTTTAGTGCACTGACCCAGAAATCCCCTTCTTCCAAGAAGCTTATGTTGACTAACCCTTACTTTGAGCTAGGGGTGTTTACATCTCAGTTGTTTAGATCAGGATCTAAAACATAATGGCTGGAAAATATTATTTCCACAGTAATTTTCTAGTCTGTAAGGATTAGCTGTGTTTTTGAATTAGAGAGTGGGCTTTGTCCAGACATTGTCATGATAAAATAAAATCCAAGTGATAAAGGGATTCTAATCATTTTAGGAATTGTCATGAGTTGGTTAAGAGATTTTATTTTTATTTATTGGGGAAGTTCTGTGTCAGGCAGACTGGATGACAGCTGTACTGATACAGCCAGATGATTAAAAACTGAACTGGTATTAAGGTCACTGGCTGTATTAGAGAGAAAGGGAAAGATTAATGTTTGTGCACTATTCAAGTATACACCAGATGCTGGCAGTGGTGGTTTTCACATTTTCTGTTTAGACAAAAATCAAATTTTAATTTCTGAGGTTGCTCTGTATTAACTTGACTGAAGTCAGTAGCTAAATGAATGGCATTTGTAACTTTGTACCTTTGTAACTTTCTGCTCAGGGCCTCAGTCTTGGCTGAACACTGAATGCTACAGTAATACAACTGATAGGTAATCCTGCATGTTCGGGTATTGGCATGCTTTCCCCTCTTCTGTCCCCCTCAAGCCAAGCACTGTTGGCTAAATGAGTATACATTTTGGCTTAAATCTGGCATCTTCTTGGCTTATGTACATGTCAGTTGTAATATTTGGCAGATCAAGAGAATTATGGCGCTTATCTAGATTAGTTGCTCTCAACCTTTCCAGACTACTGAACCCCTGTCAGGAGTCAGATTTGTCTTGCCTACCCCAAGTTTCACCTCACTTAAAAGCTTACAAAATCGGACATAAAAATACAGAAGTGTCACAGCACACTTACTGGAAAAAATTGCTTACTTTCTCATTTTTACTATATACAGTAATTATAAAATAAACAATTGGAATATAAATATTGTCCTTTCATTTCAGTTTATAGTTATATAAAGCAGTATAAACAAGTCCATTATATGAAATTTTAGTTTGTGCTGACTTCACTAGTGCTTTTTATGAAGCCTGTTGTAAAAACTAGGCAAATTTCTAGATGAGTTGATGTACCCAACGAAGACCTCTGTGTGGCCTTGGTTGAGAACCACTGAGCTAGATTATTAGACCATTAGCTACCCAAGGTCTAGAGCATAAAAATACCCTCTTCCCTCTTTTTTCCCCCAAGCCCCCAATCTTGTCTTGATCTTGATGAGCTCAGGTTGCACCCGGTAAATGGTGGTGGTTTTGTTTTTTTGTTTAGAACTCGGCAGCTTGGGTTCAAGCTATAGCAGGTCTGAATGTCCATTGCAGGGCATTGGTATTCAGAAGTGTACTTAAGCGGGTCTGGACACTTTTTTTCCCCTAAGGCAAGAAAATAGAACTCTAAAGTGTTGAAGGTTACTGCTAATAGAGAACTTCAAACCTCTGTGGTACAGACTATTACAGTTTCTAAAAGAACTTAAGGTCTGTTGAAATTAACATGGAACAGTTGTTTACACTGGAACATTATTCTTCAGTTGTGTTCCTACTATCATGTTTCCAAATAAGTGTTTTGTAGGGAGTGCAAATTAACTGCTGGTGCACTGTAGACTTGTTTCATTCCTGATGTGGGTGAAATATAAAAAGGAGCATTATCAAAGATTAGTAATATATCAGTCTTGCCCTTTACAATAATGTTAGGATTTTCTCTAGGCATCTGCAGTAAACCTACAGAAGCGGGAGGTTTGTATGCCAAAAGAATCCAGAGTGGACATTTTTGTATGTGAGCAAAAGAAATGCCATTAAAAATCTAATTTGAAAAGCAGATATCTATTCTGTTTTAGGAACACAAAGTTAACTTGAAGGAATCTTAAAAATAAACTATTAGCTTGACTCTGTTCACATATTTCAAACACGTGTACAATTACAATGTTTGTTATCAAATAATTCCACAGTGTGTACAAAATAACTCCAAAGGTTTTTTGTAGCAAACTATCTAGCAAGGTTAATGTTATTGTGATAATACATGGTATGCTCCCTGTCTTTCAAAAGTGTCACTTCCTTCATTTCTTCTCAGACCTAGTAACCTAGCACAGGATATTAATTTGTATGCAGGAGCTTCTCATTATTATTTTATTGGAGCTTTGTGTAGTTGTGAATAAAATAGCATGATCGTGGGAAGAATTAATCTAGGACCTAATTTTTCATAGATTACTTAACACCATAACTCCATTTAAATTCAACAGGAGCTGTAGGTATTCCACCTCTAAAAATGAGGCCCATGATCTACGAAAAGCACATGCAAGTTTTGTAAGAAAATAACTGAATTCTTTACTGCTACACATGAACATCCTGGTGAGAAAAGCAATAGGAATTGCAACTGATGCAAAAGCAAAGCTTTTGACACGGTCTCCCATAGTATTCTTGTCAGCAAGTTAAGGAAGTATGGGCTGGATGAATGCACTATAAGGTGGGTAGAAAGCTGGCTAGATTGTCGGGCTCAACGAGTAGTGATCAATGGCTCCATGTCTAGTTGGCAGCCGGTATCAAGTGGAGTGCCCCAAGGGTCGGTCCTGGGGCCGGTTTTATTCAATATCTTCATAAATGATCTGGAGGATGGTGTGGATTGCACTCTCAGCAAATTTGCGGATGATACTAAACTGGGAGGAGTGGTAGATACGCTGGAGGGGAGGGATAGGATACAGAAGGACCTAGACCAATTGGAAGATTGGGCCAAAAGGAATCTGATGAGGTTCAATAAGGATAAGTGCAGGGTCCTGCACTTAGGACGGAAGAACCCAATGCACAGCTACAGACTAGGGACCGAATGGCTAGGCAGCAGTTCTGCGGAAAAGGACCTAGGGGTGACAGTGGACGAGAAGCTGGATATGCGTCAGCAGTGTGCCCTTGTTGCCAAGAAGGCCAATGGCATTTTGGGATGTATAAGTAGGGGCATAGCGAGCAGATCGAGGGACGTGATCATTCCCCTCTATTCGACATTGGTGAGGCCTCATCTGGAGTACTGTGTCCAGTTTTGGGCCCCACACTTCAAGAAGGATGTGGATAAATTGGAGAGAGTCCAGCGAAGGGCAACAAAAATGATTAGGGGACTGGAACACATGAGTTATGAGGAGAGGCTGAGGGAGCTGGGATTGTTTAGCCTGCAGAAGAGAAGAATGAGGGGGGATTTGATAGCTGCTTTCAACTACCTGAAAGGGGGTTCCAAAGAGGATGGCTCTAGACTGTTCTCAATGGTAGCAGATGACAGAACGAGGAGTAATGGTCTCAAGTTGCAGTGGGGGAGGTTTAGATTGGATATTAGGAAAAACTTTTTCACTAAGAGGGTGGTGAAACACTGGAACGCGTTACCTAGGGAGGTGGTAGAATCTCCTTCCTTAGAGGTTTTTAAGGTCAGGCTTGACAAAGCCCTGGCTGGGATGATTTAACTGGGAATTGGTCCTGCTTTGAGCAGGGGGTTGGACTAGATGACCTTCTGGGGTCCCTTCCAACCCTGATATTCTATGATTCTATGATGACCAATATGAGGGTGAGTTTGAAACTCACGAATAAGGGACAGTGCACTTCAATTATAGTTTCTTACATTTTCTGTAATTTCCAGTTGTTGAGGATACTTTTTAAGGATTATCAATAGTTCATATAAAGTTACCTTGATGTAGAGTTATTGTAGTCACCAAAACAATGAACATCCTTATTCTAACTTGGAAGGAGACTCCAAAGACCTGGTCGTCCCTCAGTTACATAGTGTGTACCTGGAAGCCCAAGAAACGTTTATATAGCATGATTGTTTTCTTTACAAGCTCTTAAAGACGAAAAACTTAGGTTAGGTCATCTTTAAAAGGGTTGTAAAGATAGCTTCTATTGCAAACTCTTTTTATACATGAAGATGCTGTTGAAATAACTTTAGTTCCTGGAAATGCCTTTAAAATTCTTTTTAATTGTATGTTGTAGGTAGCAATTGATATTACCTCATCTCTCTAAAATGCAAACATCGTATTTCCAGATCATTTGATAGTAAAAATTCATTTGGGAGCAACATAAAGATATTGCAGAAAAATGTTATATTAAAATATTTATAATAATTACTCGATGACACACATCATAAATCTTGTATCCATGAAAGTTGGATTTTATAAATGAAGATTTTTGTAGAATGTAAGTGTTAAAAATTATGTACTGGTTTCTAAGCCAAAATCTGACTCCTGCTATTTTAATTCTGAGACCTCACAATTACCTCCATAGAGTAATGAAGGACATTTTGGTTTAGGAGATAAGAACAGTTTATGGATGTGGCCTTTTATCTCTGGAGCTGCAATAAACTAAGAATGCAGTCCTTTGGAGCTGAAATGAATCTAGCTGTTTATTACTGGCAGTTCATTTGCAAGCTGCTTAGCAGTTGCTAGCTTATGTAATTCTTGTGTTCTTTTATTCTCCATTTCAGGGTTAGGGACAATTCTGAGAGACAGATTCCCAATTTTGGATATGTATGAATTAAACTTCCTCTTTCTACCTACAGTCCCATGATGGATTTCAAGCAAATTGCTATCTTTTATCTGAGGTTTTAAATGCTAATCTTTGTTGAAGCAGGACTGAACTTGAGATGCCAGGAATCACAAGTGGAGGGCAGAAAGCACTCTGCTGACTGCTACCAACTCCAGTGTTTGATTTGCTGTTCATGCACTGATTGCTTCAGATTTCCATGGATATGAACTTGTTGGTGGGGTTGTCCAGTTAATTGGAGAAATAGCCCATTAATACTCTCAAGATTTCCAGAAATATTTCCCAGCAGCTGTTGCTCACCCAAATTGTTGTTAATTTGAAACCTCCAGGTAAATATATTTTGAGAAGAGGTGGTTCTCATAACACTAGTGCTAGTTCTGGCCACCTATCCTCACGATGATCATTGTGTTTATTCTAGTCATTAAGACAGGAGGAAGCCACATATAAAATCTTCCTTCTGATCTGAGAATGTCTTTCCTTGTGGTACATAGTACATATGCTTTTGGGGAAAGGACTGCTGCTTCCTCTGTTTTGTAGCGTGCCAAGCACACTGGCACTCAGTGAATTTGTTTCCCTGTACATATGCACATAGTGTTGTCTACTAGGGGCAATCCTCCAAATTAGTGATGTCCCTGATGTTTTGGTCATCACTGTACTATGATGATCCCTAATTTCAGATTGTTCTGTTGTTGGCTGTAAACGTTATTGACCACTAAAGTGTGGCACTTGAGAAGAAAGCTATGCTTCTTGACTCTTTGAAAATAAAGCCGTCTTAGGAAAGAGATTCAGAATTACTGGTAAAAGAAAAGGAGTACTTGTGGCACCTTAGAGACTAACCAATTTATTTGAGCATAAGCTTTCGTGAGCTACAGCTCACTTCATCGGAATGCATCTGATGAACTGAGCTGTAGCTCACGAAAGCTTATGCTCAAATAAATTTATTAGTCTCTAAGGTGCCACAAGTACTCCTTTTCTTTTTGCAAATACAGAATTACTGATGTTTATTCTGACTAAAAATGTTCTACTTATGTGGACATTATTATTACATGACTGACTGAGAAACTGGGACACTGTCCCTAGTATTCCTTCTGCAGTTGCTTCACTCTGGAATCTTCTGGTCTGACAAACATTTTTATATATATGTTGGCAAGGGAGATTGCTTTTCCATCTCAATCCCTAGATCCCATGCAGAAAATATTTCATTGTGTTAATAGAGAACATGAGAATTAACTCTCTCTTGTAGCTGTTTAGAGTCAACTCTATTTCAGCTGTTAAAATTGGACTTTAGGCCTGGTTAGAATGTTTGACAAGTTGGTTTTATTATGCACAGGACTTGAAAAATGTACCTGACACTTACTAGCTTGAGCCTAGTAGTCTGTGCTGCCACAGTAAGGGCAATTAAAACAAAATAAAAGTTGTGTACTATTGTTGTTATTAAATAGAGTAAGGAACATATTGTCAGTCACTTTACTATTTCAGCTGTAATAAACATAACTTGTAACTACCCCTTTCTGTTAAAATGTCCATTTTATTTATTACCTGAAACTATATTTTCTCTGATTTGTAAGCACTGGGCAATTGTAAAGTCAGACTGAGTGAGCTGAGTCTTGTTTAACTGTGTCCCTGACATCTCTCTATTGTTTGGTGCTGCTTACTGTTCAGGGGTTCTTTAATTTTGATAGTTAAATCAATGAGTTAGAGAGAGTAATTTGTTCAATAACGTGGAAAGTCCACAAATTCGGATATCAAAGAGCCTGGCATCCATCACTTCTGCTTCATTTAGCTCTTCAGGAGCCACTTGCTTGGAAAAAAGGAGGTGAAAGTCTACCTTGTTTTGGAAGGCATTCAGTACATTCTTGGCCAAGGTATTTTCAGTATAAAAGGAATAGTGCAATCTTTATTTTGTCCATTTCTCATTTAAGCACTTTTCATAGTTCAGTGGCTTTCCACTAGTTATATCGAGCAGCTTTGAGTTTCATAAAACACTTTACACATAGGTCTTTGTCTTGCCAAGTAGAGCAAATTATAAGAGTTGCTGTCCTTACTTCCTGTAGTTAGGATTCAGAGAAACCATCCCTCTTTTGCTTTGTAATTTTTAGTCATTAATGGTGATTTTTGTGTTTATCCTATGAAAAGTCAAAAACTAAGAATTTACTGTGCTCTAAATTGTGTTACTGCTATAAAACCACCTCTAGCTTTTCATGCTGTTGTTCCCCACAGCAAACTCTTTGATCCTAGTCTAAGAACACACAGGATGGCAGAACAGCAATTGTGTCATTATTATGCATATTAAGGTTGTTAGATCAGGAAAACACCCTATTTTTGCTCTGGATAACTTTAATATTTCTACTGTGCTGTGGAAATGTCTCATTGGCTGAGGACAGAGGCAGGGTTTGCTTTGTTAAAGGGGAATCAGTGTTCATGAAGAGTGCTGGATTGATAGTCCTAAAGGCTGAAATCTTCAGTTTCTTTTCTGAATAATTATAGTACTTTATGGGCAACAGTACGAACCTCCCCACTACGCTGCAAAATTAGATCACCCCAACAGAAACAATGTCTTGGAGAGGCGCATAACCATTCAGTTAGCCTTCCAGTTTGTTCATCTTGTGATGGTGGTTTTGTGATATGGTAAGTGTCCACTTCACCATCCATTGGCTTTTAAGTGACTTAGGTGGAATAAGTTGGTAATGTCTTTAGTTTCCTGGCAACTGAGGTGGAGTTTAAGTGGGTATAGTAAGAGTGCCCTGAGCCATCTGTTTCCCCAAAGTTCTTACACTGATATTTTTGAGATTCTTCTTTGAGTAGATGCAAACATGTATTCCAAGTAGGGGCATGCATGCCTCGCACACTAGAGATGGAGACTTTTGCCTAGCAGTAGCTGTAGAGAGGTGGCGCTCATGCCTCTTATATGTAGCCCCTCCCCTGGCTATATGAGGTGGCACCATCCAGGCCACCCTCAGTTCCTTCTCACCGCCCATCAGCTGGAGTCGGAGTTCTTTGTGGTGGTTTTCATAACCTTGCATGCATTCTTTTAGCCTAGCCTATTGACCATAGTTAAGAATTAATTTGAGTTAGTTAGGATTAGTTTAAAAAAAAAAATAGAGTATACTCTTTGCAGCGTGCTCCCTGGTAATGCCCTCACTGGGTTTCAACCATTGCCCTTCGTGTGGAGTGGCCATTCCCAGCAGTGATCCCCCACATGCAGAGCTTGCTCTGTGTTGGCGAAGAGCACTGTTAGATCTGTATATCATTCAAAAAGAGGACTCAGGTGGTGCAGGACCCTCGTCTCACACACAACCTGCTTGAACAGGCCATGCAGCCTGACCTGTTACCTAGGCTTACCTTGGGCCACAGCAGCACTTTCCAAGCCTGAGGGAGATCTGCCTCTCATTCCAAGGCAGGAGCCTCTCCAAAGAGGCACAGGCGCTGTCCTCCGTCTTTGGCATAAGGGAAGAGGTCTCAATCCACCCTTGATGTTGTGGACAGCATGGCCTGGGCGATGTCCTTGGCGATTACTATAGGGAGGGCTTCCAGACTCCAAAACTCGGGGATCATTCTGGATGTCCAGGAAGCAATTGAGGACTTGCCTTTCGATGGCAGAACCTTGTTTTCAGACAAGTTTGAAGCCCTGTATTCCTTTAAGGATTCATGGCCTACCTTAAGGTCTTCCAGGATGTACACGCTGTCCATGCAGAGACATCACTATGGGGTGCAGCAACAAAACCTATACAGGCTGCAGCATCCTTTTGTGCAGCCCTTTACCCGAAAACAGTGAGACTACCCCAGGAAGAGGGACAGGTCTTACAAGAGGAAGCACTTGAGTTCGGTGCCTGTCTGGTCTGTTTGCCCTCCCTTGGTGCCTGCTAAGCACCTGTTTTGACTCATTGGTTCAGAGCACCATTCCAGTTGTTCTTCTTCCACCCTTCTTGTCTGGTTCCTTTGAGGACAGGCTGGCCTGCTTTTATGATGCCTGGGTATCTTGATTACCTCCGTTGGCTGAGTCCTAAATATTGCCAGATTGGGCTGCACCATCTAGTTCTTCTCCATGCCCCCTTTGCACACCCCTTCCTGTCCCACTTCAGGGACCCCCTCATATGAGACACTGCTCTTCAAGCAGGTCAGCTCTCTGTTAATGTTTGGTGTGATGGAGGAAGTTCCATGAGAGTACCTGAGTCATGATCCCAATACTCCCTGCCCTTGGATTCTGGTATAAGGAAATACTGGATGAGGCCTATCGTCGACTGTCACGGACTTAAAAAATCAATCCAATACATGAGGTTCTGCATGGTCATACTCTGAGTTATTCTTCCTGCTTTGTCTCAGAACGACTGGTTCATTGCTCTGGACCTTCAGGACACTTCTTTTTATGTGGCCATTCTACTGAGTCACAAGAAGAAGTTCCTTCCCTTCATAGTAGAACACCATTTTTTAGTACACAGTTCTCCTGTTCAGCCTCTCTTCTGCCCATCGAGTCTTCACCAAACGCATGGCATACCTCAGGAAGAAGGGAATCCACATCTTCCCCTACCTAGATGACTGGTTACTGAGGGCCAGCTCTATAGAGGAGGTTCTTACCCACATTAGCATCACGCTCTGTTTACTTGACTGACTGGGACTCATTCTGAATACCGCAAAGTCAACCTTGAGTCCTACTCAACAAATAGGGTTCGTTTGGAGCCCTGTTAGATTCCACTAAGTCAAGGGCATTCTTGCCAACCGACTGCTTCCAGGAGATTAAACAGCTATGTTTGTCTACAGTTGCGACCTTGCACAACCGTTTGTGTGTGTCTGAGCCTATTGGGCCACATCTCTGCTTATACCCAGGTGATCCAGTTGGCTAGGTTGTGTCTACAGACGCTTCAGTTGTGGCTCAAGATAGTTTACTGCCTTGTCTTGCATTCTCTGGACAGGTTGGGTTGCCTTCCTCCACCAGTCCTGGAGTCCTTGCGCCTGGTGGGAGTCTCCATGTAATGCGTGCCAAGGAGTTCCCTTCGCTTGGCATTCCCAGACTAAATCATTGGTTACTGATGTGTCCCTTCTGTGCTGGGGGGCGCATCTGGGCTCATTGAGGGTGCAGGGCTTGTGGTCAGAACAGGAAGCCTCACTCCATATAAATGTGTTTGGAGCTTTGGGACATCCACAACACGTGTCATGCTTTCTGAAATTGTATCAGGCATTCAGTGGTTCACATACTCACCAACAATACCACCTCCATGTACTGATCAGCCTATGGCAGTTCTGTATTGAAGACATCACCCTGGTAGCTATCCACTTTTCAGAGGTGTAAAATGGTCTCACGGACCATGTCAGCAGGATTTTCTTGCCGAGTTACAAATGGTCCCTGAAGTACAGTGTCCTTCAGACTGTTTTTGTAGCATAGAGCATCCCCACGATTGCCCTATTTGCGTCAAGGGAAAACAGGAAGTGTCACCTATTCTACTCTTGGTGGGGTATCAGCGTGGGCTCTTTTTCTCTAATGCTTTGCACTGCAGCTAGTAGTAGACTCTCCTGTATGCCTTCCCTTCTGTCCCAGTCATTCCCCAGGTCATTGCCAAGCTCAAGGCGGATCGAGCCAGCCTCATCCCAGTCGTCCTGGCATGGCCGAGATAGTGTTGGTTCTTGAACTGTGATGAAATGGGAAACTTTCTGAATATTTTGCATCAGTGCTGCATGTTTAATTAGGTGGTGGGAAGGGGTTTTACTGTTGCAGAGACCGAGAGGACCAGGTGTGACTGCCGCCTGGACCCAGACAAGGGTCAGGACGTTCTGTAACCTAGCAACTGACGACCCTGGGGACAACCCTCTGCAAGAAACCACCAGACTGCTACCAGCTGGAGAACAAAGAACTGAGGCGTAAAGCCAGGGGACCTGTTTTGCCCAGGAATCGGAACAAATGATGGACCGGGGCTGTTGGGTGTGGTATAGTGTATGGGGCTGGAAGCAGGTGACGTGCTTCTGGCCTAGGGACAAAGGGGTCTTAGCCCACCTAGAGATCCAGATGGACTATGCTGTAACTTTCTATTCTCTATGCTACCTAAGAACTTTCTATGCTGTTCCAGTCATCCAGTAAGCCCTTCTGTTTTTAAAACGCTAAGAGTCGCTCCAGTCTAAAGAGGGTGGGGGTGCATTGCTCCCTTTGAGCATGCAGGTCTTCCCCGGGGGTCCTATTCAAGTGGACTCATTGAGGGGAGCTCACTGTGTGAGGCAGGCATGCTGAAGGCTCAGAGGGTTTGGACCCAGGAGATGGTGAAGCCAAGGGGTTTACCCCAGTGAGAGTGTGACCCTAAGGGGGCTAACACTCTGAAGGTGTCCTCCCAGGAACTATTCCAGAGCCATGCGAGAACACCAGACCAGTTCTTGGACCTCCTGTCAGTTCAGGCTTCCATGACTTTTCCTCTCCTTGCTGACGACCTCGTGCAGGACTTCAGCTGCATCCTGAATCCGAAGGTCAGTTTCCTACACCTTACAGCGTGGGTGCTGTATGGCTGAATGAGGAGGAAGAGTGTTGTTCGGAGGCTGTCCAACAGGTCCTACTTAAGAGTTGGAAACCTTCCACTTGGACGGTCTACTTGGTGAAGTGGAAGAGGTTTTCCATGTCTCCTTGGCCTGTGGGACCCAGCCAGT
Source organism: Lepidochelys kempii (assembly GCF_965140285.1). Taxonomy (NCBI): domain Eukaryota; kingdom Metazoa; phylum Chordata; order Testudines; family Cheloniidae; genus Lepidochelys; species Lepidochelys kempii. Next base: position 71,343,138 of record NC_136390.1, on the reverse strand, counting down.
GGAGCTTCTATCCAGGACATCTTAAAACAGCATTTCTCAAATGCTTTTCTTGTGGTCACACTCCTCCCCTTTGATGAGGGGATCGGGGGCCAAAGTAGCAGCCCCTTCCTGTTGCTCCTGGATGCACTGTCTTAGTGTTGATTGCTGGGGCCACCAGCAGTGGTTGGGCCCTGCTCCCCCTGTGGAGACACTTGGGGCACAATGTTGGAGGACCATGCAGCTGGTGAGTTTCACACCTTCCCAGGGGCAGTGGGATTCAGGCTTTGGGCCTGGGTTAGCGGGGCAGTAGGCTCTGGCCACAGAGCTTCGGGCTCCAGCCCTCCACTGCCTCCTTGTCCCTAGGCTTCTTGACAGGGCTTTGTAAATCTTCTGTGAATAGAGATTTTTGTATGTTTGTTAATCTCTTTTCACAATGGACTTACTAGCTAGCAATAAATAAATTACAATGATTTGGCCGTGTATATGTGCATATTTATTTGTTTTGCCTAAACCTAATTAAGTATTTTAGGAAAAAGCCACCAGCAAGAATTGGTGGCCGCACTCTGAGGCCACCAAAAATTTTGTTCTGAGAATCCCTGTCTTAGAGTACCTGCTACACCTTCAGGAATTGGGCTTGGCACTCAGTTCACTGAGAGTTCACTTTGCAGTAATATCCATATTTCATCCACCTAGCCAAGGGAAATTGTTTTTTTCCAACACTGTGGTGATGACATTTCTTAAAGGACTTCTCCACCTACATCCTCCTGTCTGAGAACCAATTTAAGTTTTGCAGGCTTCTGGTATGAAGGAGTTAACTACATAGCACAGTACTACAACTGTTTATATCCATGTATAGATGCATAAGTTAGGACTGTTTGCTGGATGCCAGATGAAGATGATGAAGTTAAATGAGTCTTGTTCTGAAGAACGCATTTTGTAAATACAGTGTTCCAAGGTATCTGGCAGTTAATGGCCTTTTCCAACCCACGCTGATACCCTTGTTAGAAAGAATGCTGGTTCTGCTCAGAGTAAGGAGTGACAGCTAGTCAACTGTAAAACTATAGAATTTTGGCTACTTACATGCGCATTCCAGATGTGGTTAATATTATACCTGGTTGTTTTTAAGTATCTCTGAAAAAGTGACAGGTTTCAGAGTAACAGCCGTGTTAGTCTGTCTTCGCAAAAAGAAAAGGAGTACTTGTGGCACCTTAGAGACTAACCAATTTATTTGAGCATGAGCTTTCGTGAGCTACAGCTCACTTCATCGGATGCATACCGTGGAAACTGCAGAAGACATTATATACACACAGAGACCATGAAACAATACCTCCTCCCATCCCACTGTCCTGCTGGTAATAGCTAGACCAAGTACTGAAAACACTAGCCTTCTTTTTTGTGTTTGCAATTTGTGGGCACAATAAAGCTCACTTAAATGTCGAAGCATCTGTTTTGGAGGTTTGGTTAAGTCGTTGGATGTCTAAGTAGCATTAATTATGCCTGCACTTTTGTGGGCTCAGAATTGCTTTAGACCTGTCTAAGTCTGGGCTGAAAGTTAGGCCCGTCTGGGTCCTTCATTTTTCTTCTTCTTTCATATAATCTTATAGATGGATGGACATAGAGTTGGTGATTCCTAAAGCAGAATCTAGTCGTGCTAGTTGCAGTTGATTGATTGTGCACTCAAACTTAAATATGCTCCTACTATAGCTTTCCAATGTCTAATTGTTGTTTCCTCTTCTGTACTTAAATATCTCAAATCTGGTTGTTCATAATGGTTGTTAAAGTAATGATCCAGCAGCAGACATACATGTGTGGTCTTTGAATTTTTGGCTCTCTGCTAACCTAACACCTTTGACTGCCAACATACTTGCATCAATTCTGTTGTTAACCTGAAGCAAGGAATTGGCGGTGGGAGGTTTAAAAAGAACCCACCTCAGATGTAGGGCTAATTATACTGCATTGCAGCCACTTAGTGCCTGTAACTGAGTCTTTCATTTCTCCTCAGAGACCAGTAAACCTGACACAACCAAAGAATGCTTGTCTGAAAAGCATGTTATAATATATAAATCCTTGGCATTGACACAGGAGCTGTAGACACTGCTGTAGACACTGAACTTAGGGTCTCTAAGTTCAAGCCAAAAGGATAGTTACTTTTAAGAGATCAAGACACTGGGAAACTAATTGTATGTTTATGGAGTTAAATTTTTCAGTTTCATAGGATAACTCATCCAGTTTGAGGGTATACGTTTTTTTTCTATGATCTCATTTGGAAATTCTAGGAGGTCTGGGACAACAGACTTTCTGCATTTTGTCCTAAAAATATGTTCAGGAAGGTGTATCATGTGATTCATTTTTAGCTATTATGCAGGACTTGCCCTCTGTCCATATAGTCCAGGCTTTTTTATAGTGAAGTATTTTGACTGTATTTGGCAACCCATATTTTAAAGTTTTAGTTAACTTGCTCTGGTGGATGTAACAAATGGACACTAATTTTGCCATTTCATTGTCACCAAGCAAAACAATGCTAGATTGACGAAATAATGTCTGAATTCCCAAATCAAGACTAGGCAGTACCTGCAGCTGGTACAATAGATATGAAATCTCTGTCACCAGGGAGTGTGAATGAATTTAGAGGCAAACCCAACCTCCACGTGAGTTACAAGGTTGGATATTGGGGAAACTCGTTGCAGGGCAAGCCGCAGAACATCACCAGAGTCGTGCTCTGGTCTAGCAGTTGAAGTAGTTTCTACAGATCTACTGCTCACACTCAGCTTGTGTGTGGGGAAGGCAGAAAGAATGAGTGGTCCGATTATCTCCCCCAGTTCTCTCCTTCTTACATGCATAGTGCCCCTCCAAACATCTGGGGAGCTCCGTGCTGTGGTTCCTATGCACTGTCTTACCCAAATTCTTTGGATGCACTCTTGTCTGCATTAATCATTTATTGGATACCCTCTGGACCTGCAGGGGAAGGAAGGGCAGACATTGCTTCTTACTGCATTGGCAGTTCAGGTTGGAAATCTTAGTAACTGTCATCAAAAAAGCGACTTGTGTATTATTAAGATATGTCGCATGTTATGAGATGCATTTAATTTAATTTCTGAGGACAAAATTTACCTACTTCAAAAACAAAAATTGAGTGAGAGTGCATACATATACATTATATCTATATAAAGTATATTTCAGCCAGTGAAGGCAGCAGGTTCCTTTTGTCAGTGAAGCAGTGAGTCATGGGAGATTTTGGTGCCTAATCCTCCTCATCCTGGCATGACTCTGCTTCCCAGTTTTTCCTTGTCTTTCTGTCAGAAGCCACTTGAGTGTAAAGGCTTTCTTTTGGTACAGCTTTCCTCAGCTGGCCTTGAGATTCAGCATGGAGCTGAAGCTCTGCTTCTCTTGCTTCATTCATCTGTGGTTGCACCCATTGATAGTGGGAGCAGCCTGCACTGTGTTCAGGCCTGCAAAGACTTGCAACAGCCAGTTGTCAGCACGAGAGCTGGTGGGTGGAAACCAGATAAAAAATATTATGCTTCCCGGTACAGAGAGAACAAGAATTGGTGCTAGGCCATGAGAGCCAGGGCAGGGACATCAAGGAGGAGCTATGACTGGTTCAGAGTGGAAATGAGAGGGATCCCACCCATTACCTCCCTTAGATCAGAAACATGGCTCTCAATGGCCTATGCAGCCTCCGTTTCCTCATGGAAGTTATAGTTGCATGTCATCACTGGACAGGATTGAGAAGCTGGAAGTGAGAGATTTTTCTGACAGTCTACCATAGAGATGTTCCTCAAGTGCTATTTAACCCTACTGGGGTATCCTCATATTTTTCCAAGAGCTGACTTCCTGGGATCAGTGGCACTCTGACCACTCCCATAGTTATTGCTCCATTTCCTCTATCTTCAGTTAGATCTCCAGGAATTCCCTGGAAGGCTTCCCTCATCGATGAAACCACCTCTGACCTGGGTGGATAGAGAGGCCCTGTTCCATTCATGATCATCCTCCCATTCTTCACCTCAACTCTGGTGCCAGCCTGCATAGGTGCGGTGCCTAGTCCCCTTTTAGATCAGTACAAGGTGTTTGGTCCAAGGGTAAAAGAAACTTCACGTTGTTTTTTATCAGAAATCAGGTTTGTCTGGAGTTCTATAAAACTGTTATTGATACACAGAGAGGTGAGAGGTAAATTTCTTTTAGCCAAAGCTCCTTGTATTAGGTGACAGTCCTGAATTATGTAGCTAGATCTACCATATTGGAGGAACCCTACCACAACCACCAGCAGATCTTCATAAACCAGCCTCTCAGAGCCTGGGAGTTACCATGTCCCCCTCCCTCTTCCTCCCACCGGTGAAGCCACTGCTGTTCATAACTTTTACTACCAAAGCTCCTAGGAGCCCCTTGTGCTAGGTCTGTACAAACACAGAACAAAAAGGCAGTCCCTGCTCCAGAGAGCTTCCAGTCTCTTTTGCAAGTTGTGTTAAGTTTCACTTTTCCCAGAGGATGTGTGGGAGCAGCTGGGAGAAAGTAGGATTTTCTGGAGTCTGGCTGAGGGAGGGGAGAAGGGAGCTTGAGAAGGGGCTGTGGCCCAGAAGGCAGAGACTTGCAGGAGCTTCTCAACACCCTCTAAGGCTAAATTGGTGTATTAAAAGTGCGATTTCAAATTCTGTATGAAATAATCACGTTTAACAGATTAGACTAATCATTGATTCCCTCCTGTGGTTTTTACAGCCCCCTTCTCTCTCAAAATCAGGCTTAGTTACACTTTTCAGTCTTAAAATAGTTTAAATAATTTATTTGAACATATTGAAAGATTATACTCAGGCATCTTCCTCTGAAATCCCTGCAGCCCCGTAATGTGATCATGGGTCTGGGACAGACCAAGCAAATTCAAGGGAAGGAGCTTTTGGATGCGATACCTCTTCCTGGTAGGTGCCATTCTGATGTCAAAAACAGGAAACTGCCCCAAAGGAAACTAGAGCTAACAACCTCCGTATATGTATCCTGAAACATTTGTTATGGGGAAGGTCTTTAATGCTGTTGTTCACTGATAAAATATGGTCCTGTCACAGCTCTTCTTTGCTGTACCCTCTTGCTAAACCTGTAAGAAATTATAAAGGGATTAGGTCAGAGGGTTGCAGATATATGCAGAATTAACTTGTGTTATCATGTTGCATAGGTTGGGATTTTAAGTCATGCAGTCCTTATTTTTTAGGGCAGATAGAAAACTGTAAAACTACAAAACTACACCATGTTACAAAGTTACCCTTTTGACCTGAGTGGTTAGCCAAAATTTCGGTTCCTATGGGTTGCTCTCCTTTAGGAGGAGAAATTGATGGTGAAGTCAGGTGTCTGATGCAGTCCTGTTACATTACAAAGAATGTAGACACGCTCCTGTTTCCTGAACACAATAGGAATCATGCAGCTGGAGGCAGTTTCTTTGCTCACAGTTCCATGCTTCTTTCCAGCCAGCACTGTACCCAAAAGCTCTAACTACGCTACTGAACTACAGATTTCAGCTTGCACATCTGTTTTGGTCAGGGATATAAAGAGGTGTAATACCTGACGGACATAGCTGTGCAGGCAGAAGTCTGTAGCGTAGACAGCTGTACTGGCAAAGCTGGGGATTCGGGAGGAAGGCTGATTATACCAGTAAAAAGTGCATCTCTGCCAGTATAGCTGTCTCTACACTGCCCGTGTTACAGCCCAGCTGTGGCATGGGCAGTGTAGTCACACCTCATCGCCGGGGGAGAGCTCTCCCGGTGATCACGTGCTGTCTACACTGGTGCTTTTCAGTGCTAAAACTTTTGTTGCTCAAGGGGGTGGTTTTTCACACCCCTTGACGACTAAAGTTTTAGTGCTGAAAGTGGCAGTGTAGACACAGCCTAGGAATGTTTTACCTGTCTAGCATACTGATATTCCTGTACCTATAAATCACTCCTAGTGTAGTCATGGCCTCAGGGTCACACTAAATGTTTTGCTCTTGCTGTCTTTGGTGCTTCCTTACTGCGTTCTATGTGTGCCTCTGTGGTTTCGTCTACTCTCTGGCTGCTTCTTGCTTACAGACATATAGCCGCAATCAAATCAATACCTGGCCTCTGCATTTGTTGTTAGACCTCCAGGGAAATCCCGTGGACTGCATGGTCCATCTATTACCCAGGGTGGTATGTGGTCTAGTAATTGAGTGGTGGATTTCCATTGATTCAGCTAGCATTAAACAAAGGAGCATTTAATTGTTAGCTTCCTTCCATTCAGGCTAATGAGGTGTCATGCCCAGCCCTTCCAGAGAGGTTTCAGAGTAGCAGCCCTGTTAGTCTGTATCTGCAAAAAGAACAGGAGTACTTGTGGCACCTTAAAGACTAACACATTTATTAGAGCATAAGCTTTGTGCATCCGATGAAGTGGGCTGTAGCCCATGAAAGCTTATGCTCTAATAAATTTGTTAGCCTTCCAGAGTGGTTCACTGGTTGCCCATCCCCCAGCTTAAGTGTTGTACCTTTGTGAAGATAAACTTGTGAGCAAACAGATACAGTGAGGAAAAGATGGAATTACTTCATTGGTTTGTAGTACACAACCACTCCATTTCCCCAGTATTATATGATACAGACTAATTGTAAAAAGTTCATTCTTTCATTCACTAGCTTAACTTCTTTTCTGCAGAATAACTCTAGGAATGTGCCATTGTCTTCATCCCATATAGTGCTGGGCTTGTTTATTTGCACTTGCTGCCCTTTGTCAACTACCATTCTTGCACCCGCCTGTGTGCTGGCACAGGGTTAGAAAGATCCATAGTTTAAAAAAAAAAATCCTTCAGAACCTTATAGAGAAAAGATTTGGCAGGAGAGCTATGACCTCAACAAAAATGTCAATTTTTCTTTTTGCTAAAGTAATTAAATGTAAAACTCTAGGTATTTGTTTCTTCTGCTGCAGAAAACTGCGTGGTGAAGAACTGAAATTAGTACTGAGGACGCAGGTATTGGGATGAGATACATGAGCATGGAAAGGTTAGCCTGTGTATGGAAGATGACAAATAGCGTTCCTGTAGCATATAATATTTATCTTTAAGTGCTTTAGTCACATACTGACTAAATTTAGCATACGAAAACAGGCAGTATTCATACCATAAACATCTGCTGTAAAATAGCCTGTTACATATACATCTAAAGAACAGAAATGTCTTTCTGACTATTGTATTGTTGTAATGGATTTTTGTGGGTACTTTGAGGTAGGTATAGAATATAGTCTGTGTATGCATTGTACATTTGACTTACTCCTTCAGTTGGTGCTGTCAGTGTGCTGTTGATTTGAATATTTGTTTTTGCTTTGATCACAATTATGATTTTTAATAACTACAAAAAGATTGGTTTCAGAGTAGCAGCCATGTTAGTTTGTATTGGCAAAAAGAAAACGAGTACTTGTGGCACCTTAGAGACTAACAAATTTATTTGAACATAAGCTTTCGTGAGCTACAGCTCACTTCATCGGATGCAACCGATGAAGTGAGCTGTAGCTCACGAAAGCTTATGCTCAGATAAATTTGTTAGTCTCTAAGGTGCCACAAGTACTTGTTTTCTTTTTACAAAAAGATTATATTTATTTGTTGGTTGGGTCTGCTTGTATATCTGTGTGGCTGTTTTTCTGTGAAGATTATAAATAGCCAAATATGTTAACAGTACAGTGAATCACTGTTAGAAGAAGAAAAGGAGTACTTGTGGCACCTTAAAGACTAACCAATTTATCTGAGCATGCTCGGGGGTCATCAGATAACGAACGAGACTCTGGCATGCTAACTAGTTATGCGACCCCCGAGCATGCTCAAATAAATTGGTTAGTCTCTAAGGTGCCACAAGTACTCCTTTTCTTTTTGCGAATACAGACTAACATGGCTGTTACTCTGAAAACTGTTACAAGAAGTTCTCTTCAGCTCAATCTTTTCTAAGGGTTCTCTTTATTTAAAGCTCTCCTAGCATCTGTTGCCATTTACTAAAATTAAAACCTCAATATAAACAACGCAGTTTTGATTGAAAAAAGAATACAGAATGTAAGTGAGGAACTGTTCAATTATGTATTTAAAATTGTGGCTCAAATAATTAAAATGGCTTTTAGGAACACTGTTAACTTACTGGACATGAATAACAGAAGGTTGCCATAGTTAGACCGTTATCTGAGTATGGTGTCATCCAGAGTTTGTGGTGGGAGGAACTGCAGTCCTTGTATCTGGGTTGATATACAACAAAAGAAAACTTTATCGCTAAGAAGAATTTCCTTACTTTCAGTGTTTCCTTTTCTTAAAAAAAGACATGTAAATTAAATTCTACTTCTGTCTGAAATGCTTTGTAACGTAACTTGGTTAAACACCTACAATTACTATAGTCAAGAGTACGGTTTTTTTTCTGGCTTGCTCATGTCACATGGGACATTGTGGTAAATTATGGATTACTACTACTTGCATTATCTGTATCTCAGGGTAACTTTTTGTTGCAGTATGGGGCAGTGTTCTGTCAATCTTAGGTGTAAACACAGTCAATCATTATTAGACATCAATAGTAGACATTTTATGAGAGTGCTTAGATACGCTTATTGGTTGTTCTGTGCTCTGTGGTACCGGTGTACCAAAAAAAGCACAACCTGATGAGTAAGCATCATAGTCCTCTTTTGCACTGAAACCTCTGTATCTCTCACTTATCCATATGCCTTAATTGGCAATCTTACTTCTGCTGTTATCAGTGTGAGGCTAGCAGCGGTAAGAATTTGTTTGTGCAGGGAACCAGCCCATGTCTATAAGCACCCATGATTTTGGGTGGTATCTATTCTGTATACAGGGGTCAGAGCATATGACTACACTGTATTTCCCCTTTGTGAGAACATCAGTGTTAGCCAGGAAAAGAAAAAATAAAGTGTGTATTTGGGTGCTGTCGGTCAGGTGAGATATTAGGTCAGATTATTTAAGAGTACTGTTGTTCTTCTCTTCCTGCTCCTCATTTTAACTCTTTGCTGAAGTGTAGGCTTGAATTTTCTTTTTCAAGACTTTCTAGAAACCGCTATACATAGTCAAACCCAGGGGTATTGTATACAAAAACCTGAGGTAATGGCCTAACTGCTCCCAGAAACGTGAAGAAAGAGTACCCCCAACATAACATGTAATTATTTGTTTAATACAATCATTTTTAAACAGCATATGAAATATTTGAAACAATGTTAAGGGTGTTACTTACTGGGTAGTAAGTCTAGAGGTAGTGTGCTCTTCCTAAAGAGTTTTCCAGTCTGATGGTTCTGCTATTACAGTGTAGCATTTCAGTAAGACATTTAACCTTCTTTACTTCAGCATGCACACCCACATTTTGTTTCCCTGTGATTATTTTAAAAGATTGTATTTTAGGAGATTATTTTGAGAGAGAGCTACTCTCAGTAGCTCGTATGTTCCTCCCTGAGTGCTTAGTGGCTCAACTCTCAGGCTGAGGATGTGAACGACCTACAGAACTGCCTGTGTGTAATAGCGACTTTCTGTAACTTCAATAAAAGCAGGGTCCACAGCCAGCAAGTCAGAATCTTTAGCTAGGTTCTTTACTTACTGAGAATCAGGTTAATATTCAATGTACAATGAAGTATTTTCATTTTCTATTGGAGCTGCTTTTTTGGGACTTTTATTAAGGCAAAGCTTCTATTAGTATAGCCATCTTCTGGATGTGTCTGGGTGCTTCTATCCGAGTCCTTTGTACTACACTTAGCACGAGTGTACAGACGTAGATTCAAACCAGTCCGTTCCATGCCTCATCCCCACTGCTTTCTTTGGACTACAATAAAAGAAAGTGCTGCGGCAATAAAAGCACATGGGTTACACGTCTGGCTTTTAGGTCTATAGCCACAACACTTTCTGCTTTAATCCATTTCAGTACAGTCATTTCTTCTGATGGTGTGGGTGGTTGTGGCCACCAGCAACAGGGAGAGAAAATTCTAATTCTGATTGTAAAACCATTATAATTGTCAGGGGACTGGATCAGGTCTAGTTACTGAAACGGCTTTTAGCTAATTTTGTAAGGAAGCTAACTAGATTTCATGTTTTTTGTCTTTTTATTCTTTCTAGTAAAGGGAGAAAATCATTTGGACTCTTAAGGCCCTCTATCCCTTCATTCCTCCTGTCATTGCTTTTTGGGCATGTATGTAGCAAACTCCCATGAAATAGGTTGGAAACTAAATCCCCCGCAAAGTTGGTATAAATGTGATTGTTGGTCAGGTAAGATGACAAGGTACATATCAATCTCAGAAGAAGTCCTTCAGTTTCTGGGCAGGTATCAAATTTTAGGAATAACTACACCAAATGCTATTGTCTTATCAAAATAAATTTGTATTTGAAAGCAGTTTCTTTGGTGCTAAAAGTGTGTGTAAGATATATTCAGATTTTCCACAGTGGGTTTGTTTATAACCTATAGAATAATTGGGTAGTTGATTTATGTCTTTATCATGTTGGATACCTGTGTATGTTGCCACCTGCTTCTGTGCTCTGTGTGTGAGAGACACTGTGCTAATTGTAATATGCTTCTGAATTTGGGTGAGCAGTGCTGGAGATCAGGTGATCCATTTATTTACAGTTCACAAATCTCCAGCTTTCACAGCCAGTAGCTACTGAAGTGTATCTAATTCACTGTTTGACTTCCCATTGTGCACAGTACAATAGGGATTTAAGGCACTGTAGGCAAGCACTAATAAATTTAATGGAGGACTCCAACTGTAAAAGCTGTTGTTCTTCATCTTACTGATACAGTACTAGGAGTGTCCCACTTTAGCAGAATGAAAGAGGTTGGTGTTGCATGATGATGTCAGCTCTAGCCGTAGCTTTTTAGCTGGTGAAATGGAGCCCTTTCAGTACCATGTCACAAGCATCTTCCAGAGGTGTGCAGCACTGTTTCCATAATGCACTCCAGCTATGATTTGGAGTGTATCTGCAGATAATGTAGGTTATAGTGTACATCAGTAGCACCACACTAAGAGAAATGTTGTGAAAGTGAGTTCTTTGAAACAAATTATAATTTAACTCTCTGCTGTATACAAGGTAACATTAAGTGCAATGTGTTTTTCTGCTGTGGCTTTCATTCCCAGCGTGTTTCAAATTGTGTTCCAAAGTAATGAATTATATTTCTGAAGTAAATTATTGAAGTGGTGATTGATACTGCAGGGCAGAATGACACATTATAATTGAGAGCCCCTAAGAGAGTGGGTTGTGCACTTTTTGGTGATTACTGCTTGTGTGTTGGCAGAGGTGGCAGCAATGATATGCTCAGCAGTAACTCACCGATAGGTTTGGACATTGGAACTTGTTTATTGAAAGAGAGAACGACTATTTTATGTTTTAACTGTAATCTTCAATAGGGGTTAGTTTCAGCATGTTGATGTAAGTTTTGAATCACACCTCCGTTTGTTTTGATTTTTGGGGGATGTTTAAGTGGCAAATATTAAATTGAACTACAATATTGTAAGATTACCTTGTATGTAATTGATACATTGATGGTGATATACAGGAATTGCAATGGGAGGACAAGTGAACTTCTGCTTTGGTGTTTGAATAGGCGACTACTTGTGGAGGAGGCTCTTCTGGTTGTCTTTTGATGGAGGAATTGGAATGAACATTGTCATGTTCCAAAATCCAGACCTTGCTATTTTAGATTTTGCTCTTTATTGCACAAACACTGGTAAAATAAGGGACCATAGGTGATTCTAAAATCAACAAATTTTTAGACCATTGCAGCTTAATAAAAAAACCCCTTAATTGCATTGAAATCTGTGAAGTTTATTTTGGTGAGATCATACTATAATCATGGTTTAATTACTATCTCACTTTTTTTTTTGCCTTTTACTTTAGTTTTGATTTGGTGTTGGAAGATAGTCTCTTGAGAGATACTAGAGCTAAAAACCAGCGCTGTACAGTATACCAGCTTCCAGAAGTGATAGACCATTGGTCTTACTCCAGCAGTCCAAGAGATCCTGTGTTATACAGGAAGTCAGACTAGATGATCACAATGATCTCGTCTGGTTTTGGAATCTATAAAATCATTTGTATGACTCCTTGATTCAAGGAAAGGAGACTCTGTTGCCATTCTATACCAAGGACAAAAGATCTTTGCTCTTAAAATAATTTCTCTTCAGAACAGAATCTCTTCTTCGGGCTGTTAATCGTTCCATAGATCTCCCTTGCTCTTTCCTTGATCAGAATGGAAATGCTTCATGTAGTTGTTGTCCTCTAGAGCAGTGGTTCTTAACCAGGGGTCTTGGGCCCCCTGGGGGGCCGTGGGCAGGTTTCAGGGGGTCTGCCAAGCATGGCCAGGTTAGACTTGCTGGGGCCCTGGGCAGAAAGCCAAAGCCCCACCGTGCAGGACTGCAACCTGGGGCCCCAAGCCCAATCACCCAGAACTGAAGCTGAAGCTTGAGCAACTTAGCTTCATGGTGTCCCCTGTGGTGTGGCGCCCCAGGCAATTGCCCTGCTTGTTACCCCTTATTGCCGATCTTGGCATTTATGTGCAGGAAAATAGTTGTGGCACAGCTGGGCCATGGAGTTTTTATAGCATGTTGGGGAGGGGGAGGGCTCAGAAAAAAGAAGGTTGAGAGCCCCTTCTCTACAGTGTGTGTCAACAGATGACTACCTAAGGCCTTCTCTGCATGAGAAAATTGGACCAATTTTATTTAAAGGGTGACTTTGAAACTGATTTTAATTAGACTAGTGCAAAAGTCTTTTACATGCTTTCAGTTTTAAACCAGGCTTATTATGGTTTAGTTTAAATCCCTTTAGGAATCTGTGTGAGCTAAGCCAAAATAAACCTCTCATAAACTGGTCCAAATCCTTGTGTAGACACTACTTAGGCTTCTATAACTTGGTTTAAAAACCATTTAAGTTAAACCATTTGAACTTTCTTGTGTAGACTAGGCTATTTTGTCCCTGACTGTCAAGCTGTGTTTCCTATGGTTCTATGAGATGCTGTCTGCTGGTTTTCTAGAAGGTATAGGCTTCATGCCACACACCAACATGGACCTTGTAGTGGTATTCCTAATGATATTGCTTCATCAGTCTCTGTTCTCTGGTGGAGGGGAATTAGTTTGCCACCTCACACTTTACCCATAAGGACAGTGGAATACATCTTTTAAATCATTTCTCCTTGTTGTCCCTGACAGATCAAAAGGGAAACTGACCTACATTGGCCTAAAGTGGTTCATCAACTTTGTAGTAAAAATCCATTTCAGGATGTGGCTGTCAGTTTGTGATACTAACAACTGGTGTGGGAGACAGCTAGGCACCGGCCAGTATCCAAGATATGTACATTTATCATCTCCTGTATGCTGTCCCAAATGCTGATCAAGGTTCACATAGGGCTACCTCCAGCTCTTTCACTGGTTGTGTGCGCATATCTGATAACACTTAAATTTCTTTGCAAAAACTACTGTGGGAGTTGCTGGAGTCCTCTAAATGTAAAAACTGGCATCCATCCCCCCAGCCTGGATGACTGGCTAATCTGGGCTGTCTCCCAAGAAGCCTAACTATGTGCAGTATAGAGTACTACGGGTTTTTGATCTGTTAAGCATGATATGGTTAAAAAATCGTTTTCCTTGGCAGTCACTATCAGATGTAGAAATGTGGTTCAGCAGCAGAAAGGATAAGTCCATTGTGTTGAGTACACAACATAATGGAACTGCTCAAATTCAGTGCTCAGATCCCCAGATTCTCTCTGTCAGAGGGCCTGAGATGACTTTGCTACCATTAGGGTCTCTTATGTAGGAGTTCACCTCTGTGTGGGATTGCGTTTCAGAGCCTTCCTATTGTTTCTACTACACCATGGCATGGTGAATAAAAATTAGACTTTCATAAAAAAAAAAAAACAGGAATCCAATTTTTATTTAAATTGGATTTTTTGATTTTGTTAAATTATATTTATTTTTAAAAAGAAACCTGTTTAAAATGAAATCTGAATTTAATACAAAATATGTTAAGGCTCTTCTCTTCTTATGATTTAATTGGAAGTGTGAAACATGTTTTGGTAAGAGAAGTTTATGTATCCAAAACCTTTGATGTTTTGTGTAATAAAAATAAATTTTAAATATTGTTTTGTATGTGTAATTAAATTCTGGTTACCATTCTAATGCAGCTTGACACCAATCATGAGCAAAAAGTTAGTTATCTAGAAATAAGCAATATATCATTCACCATTTTCAGACGTACTAAAATATACAATTAATACACATCTGAAAATATTAAGCTATATAATTGCTTAAATAAATATATATAGTGTATCCTTCTAGGTAGCAAAAAGATGCACCAAATCTAGTGTGAAGGCTCCATTTAGTTGTCAACATATTTTAAAGGTGATCTTAATCAATTAGAAGGCACATTTCTTTAGAAAATAAATTAAATAAAATGGAAAAGATCATGAAAATTGGTGATTTAAATTGAGGGTTTCTACTTGGTGATTTAAATTGCCTTAATTTAAATCAGTGAACCCTGCACAAGGGGTGCCCAAATCTTTTTAAGAATAATTAGGCAGTCTGTTAAAGAGCAGCTCTGCCATTCTGGTTTTTATTATGAGTAGTCATGCACAAAGCTAATTGTTAGATAAGGTTTCTCATGTTCCATTTTAGTGACTTTTTCAAAGTTAACTTTGAAATGGAGTGAAATAATTTTATTTTTAGTAGTTGTTTCCTATATACATAAGATGATCAAAACCCTCAATACACAGTCCCTACCTCAGTGAAGGGGACTGGATTAGATTGCTTCCAGTCCTACATTTCTATGGTTGCTGTGAATAGAGCATGCACCCAGTTTAGTCATGCACAGACCTGAATGCACAAGTGCAAGTTTGAGTATGTATGCGCAAATGTTGACACAGCCATCCATCAGGAATAGGGGGTTTGGGGGTGGACCTTCACATGTATTCTTTGAAGATTAGACCAAAAATATAGCTGTTTGTATTGGGAGGAAAATTATGCTCACCACATAGTCATAAACAATGACTTGATTGGGAGGTCCCAGTACATGCAGTTTAAGGAATGTCTCACATCTCACTGCTCATAATTTAAACAAAACGTCTGGCCAACTTAGAGGCAGAGTTTATAGGCTTTGAAAGGACTCTAATGCAGCCTTTGACTAAAAAGTAACAATTATGTGAAATCTGGAGGGAGGAGTGTAACTTGGGATGAGGGGTTGAGAGGAAGTCAACATTTCAAACTTTCAAATGCCTGAGGTCTGTTTTTTTACAAAGAAAATGCAATTTTAATGAAAAGCTACATTGATGTTCGGTATTTACTTTATTGTTTAATGTGACAATGAAATTGGTAGATCCACCATGAAATTACAGCCCATTTCCTGGGCACTGTTTGCCGACTGTTGTATGATAAATCTGTTTAGGTTAATTTGGCTGAGTGTCCTGTCTCAACCACCACTAGAGGAAACTGCAGTACCTTAATATGGCTCATTCCATTTGGTTGCCTAATTGCTTATACGCAGGATCTAAATATAATTTTTAATTACCATCTGATCTTGCTCAACGTGATGTAACTGTAGTACCAATAAGATGCTATAGACTTATACACAGGGTTGGGAAAGCTATTTATCAGATGTGGTATCAGCATGGCAGCAATTATGTACTTGGATTGTGAAGCAAGATCAGGTTTATTCTAACCAAATTAAAGTAAGCCCTCTTTGGGAAGTAAGCTAAAGAAAATTTACTTAAGTATCCCCTGTTTCAGTGCTGTCCCTTTCTGATTCCTTTTCTGAACACAATAAGATGGGTCGGGACAGAATGACCATGTGGTAGCAGTTTTGTTTGTCAGTGAGTTACTTATCAGAAAACACCCTAGCATCTCTGTGACTTCCTCCTTGCTGACTCTGCCAACAAGGGTGTAAGGAAGAATCAACTGCCTTCACCCCTTAACAAATTCGTTACTGATGATGATAAAGCTGAAGTGTGTATTTAGTGCAATATACATCATCATGCTCTAACAACTGTTCTGTGGACTTGATTTTCAGGTGCAAAGAATCCTAGTACTTGTAGCCAGCACAGATTCTGCCATGAATTGAGTGTTCCTGGTTGGCTCTTGGTAATATTTAAGTAATTAAAACCGTTGCGTGGGAGCAACTAAGGCCGTGTCTACACTACAGACCATAGAGCAGCACAGCTGCATTGCTATAAGATCTCCCTTATAGCTCCTCTGTGCCGGCTGGAGAGAGCTTTCCCACCGGCATAATTAAACCACCCCCAACGAGCAATGGTAGCTATGTCAGTAGGAGAGCGTCTTCTGCCAACATAGCGCTGACTGCACTGGTGTGTCTGTGGGTCTAACTTAGGTCATAGAATCATAGAATATCAGGGATGGAAGGGACCTCAGGAGGTCATCTAGTCCAACCCCCTGCTCAAAGCAGGACCCATCCCCAACTAAATCATCCCAGCCAGGGCTTTGTCAAGCCTGACCTTAAAAACTTCTAAGGAAGGAGATTCTACCACCTCCCTAGGTACCGCATTCCAGTGTTTCACCACCCTCCTAGTGAAAAAGTTTTTCCTAATATCCAACCTAAACCTCCCCCACTGCAACTTGAGAACATTACTCCTTGTCCTGTCCTCTTCTACCACTGAGAATAGTCTAGAACCATCCTCTTTGGAACCACCTCTCAGGTAGTTGAAAGCAGCTATCAAATCCCCCCTCATTCTTCTCTTCTGCAGACTAAACAATCCCAGTTTCCTCAGCCTCTCCTCATAAGGCATGTGTTCCAGACCCCTTATCATTTTTGTTGCCCTTCGCTGGACTCTCTCCAATTTTTCCACATCCTTCTTGTAGTGTGGGGCTCAAAACTGGACACAGTACTCCAGATGAGGCCTCACCAATGTCGAATAGAGGGGAACGATCACGTCCCTCGATCTGCTGGCAATGCCCCTACTTATACATCCCAAAATGCCATTGGCCTTCTTGGCAACAAGGGCACACTGTTGACTCATATCCAGCTTCTCGTCCACTGTCACCCCTAGGTCCTTTTCTGCAGAACTGCTGCCTAGCCATTCGGTCCCTAGTCTGTAGCTGTGCATTGGGTTCTTCCATCCTAAGTGCAGGACCCTGCACTTACCCTTATTGAACCTCATCAGATTTCTTTTGGCCCAGTCCTCCAATTTGTCTAGGTCCCTTTGTATCCTATCCCTACCTGCCACCGTATCTACCACTCCTCCTAGTTTAGTATCGTCCGCAAATTTGCTGAGAGTGCAATCCACACCATCCTCCAGATCATTTATGAAGATATTGAACAAAACTAGCCCCAGAACCGACGCTTGGGGCACTCCACTTGAAACCGGCTGCCATCTAGACATGGAGCCATTGATCACTACTCGTTGAGCCCGACAATCTAGCCAATTTCTACCCACCTTATAGTGCATTCATCCAGCCCATACTTCTTTAACTTGCTGACAAGAATACTGTGGGAGACCATGTCAAAAGCTTTGCTAAAGTCAAGAAACAATACATCCACTGCTTTCCATTCATCCACAGAACCAGTAATCTCATCATAGAAGGCGATTAGATTAGTCAGGCATGACCTTCCCTTGGTGAATCCATGCTGACTGTTCCTGATCACTTTCCTCTCGTGTAAGTTCTTCAGGATTGATTCCTTGTGGACCTGCTCCATGATTTTTCCAGGAACTGAGGTGAGGCTGACTGGCCTGTAGTTCCCAGGATCCTCCTTCTTGCCTTTTTTAAAGATGGGCACTACATTAGCCTTTTTCAAGTCGTCCAGGACTTCCCCCGATCGCCATGAGTTTTCAAAGATAATGGGCAATGGTTCTGCAATCACACCCGCCAACTCCTTTAGCACTCTTGGATGCAATGCATCCTGCCCCATGGACTTATGCACGTCCAGCTTTTCTAAATAGTCTCTAACCACTTCTTTCTCCACAGAGGGCTGGCCACCTACTCCCCATGCTGTGTTGACCAGCGCAGCAGTCTGAGAGCTGACCTTGTTCGTGAAGACAGAGGCCAAAAAAGCATTGAGTACGTTAGCTTTTTCTACATCCTCTGTCACTAGGTTGCCTCCCTCATTCAGTAAGATGCCCACACTTCCCTTGGCTTTCTTCTTGTTGCCAACATACCTGAAGAAACCCTTCTTGTTACTCTTAACATCTCTTGCTAGCTGCACCTCCAGGTGCGATTTAGCCCTCCTGATTTCATTCCTAATGCCCGAGCAACATTTTTATACTCTTCTCTGGTCATTTGCCCACTCTTCCACTTCTTGTAAGCTTCTTTTTTATGTTTAAGATCCGCAAGGATTTCACCGTTAAGCCAAGCTGGTCGCCTGCCATATTTACTATTCTTTCTACACATCGGGATGGCTTGTCCCTGTAACCTCAATAGGGATTCTTTGAAATTCAGCCAGCTCTCCTGGACTCCTTTCCCCCTCCTGTTATTCCCCCAGGGGATCCTACCCATCAGTTCCCTGAGGGAGTCGAAGTCTGCTTTTCTGAAGTCCAGGGTCCGTATTCTGCTGGTTACCTTTCTTCCCTGTGTC
Organism: Lepidochelys kempii; assembly: GCF_965140285.1. Taxonomy (NCBI): domain Eukaryota; kingdom Metazoa; phylum Chordata; order Testudines; family Cheloniidae; genus Lepidochelys; species Lepidochelys kempii. Next base: position 71,324,654 of record NC_136390.1, on the reverse strand, counting down.
AGGATCCTGAACTCGACCAACTCATGGTCACTGCCTCCCAGATTCCCATCCACTTTTGCTTCCCCTACTAATGCTTCCTGGTTTGTGAGCAGCAGGTCAAGAGAAGCTCTCCCCCTAGTTGGCTCCTCCAGCACTTGCACCAGGAAATTGTCCCCTACACTTTCCAAAAACTTCCTGGATTGTCTGTGCACTGCTGTAGTGCTCTCCCAGCAGATATCAGGATGATTAAAGTCGCCCATGAGAACCAGGGCATGCGATCTAGTAGCTTCTGCGAGTTGCCGGAAGAAAGCCTCATCTACCTCATCCCCCTGGTCCGGTGGTCTATAGCAGACTCCCACCACTACATCACTCTTGTTGCACACACTTCTAAACTTAATCCAGAGACTCAGGTTTTTCAGCAGTTTCATACCGGAGCTCTGAGCAGTCCTACTGCTCCCTTACATACAGTGCTACTCCCCCACCTTTTCTGTCCTGCCTGAACAGTTTATAACCATCCATGACAGTACTTCAGTCATGTGAGTTATCCCACCAAGTCTCTGTTATTCCAATCACGTCATAATTCACACCCCTGAGCGACATAAATTTTACCAAGAAGAGTTGTAGTCTAGACATAGTCTCAGCCGTAAGGTGGAGTAGTAAACATTTAACAATGGGAATACCCTTTCTTTGGTCCTTTCCCTATATTAAATGATTTTATTTCAACTGGGGCAATAGTTCGCACATAATTCTTCAGTCATAGCTATAGTATATGACACCGGTAATCTGTTCCACCCATAGTTACAGATATTTTTGAGACTTTAGAAGATACTAAGGGGAGGTCTACAGTTAAAAGGCTGCAGAGGCGCAGCTGCACCACTGGTTGGTGAAGACGCTGCTAAATTGACGGGAGAACGTCTGCTGTCCATGTAGTTAATCCTCCTCCATGACTGTGTTGATGGGAGAAGCCCTCCCATTGACGGCACTATCTACACCGGGATTTAGGTCAGTACAACTGTGTTACTCAGTCAGGGTGGATTTTTCACACCCCTGAGCAATGAAGTTATACCAATGTAGGTTTCTCATATAGATCTGGCCTAAATCAAGCTTAGTCATAGTAATTTCAAAGCAGGATATAGTTCAATAGAAGGGCTGTGTGAGCTGTTACTATGCATTACCCTTTCAGACTGTTAATCACTAGGCTATGCTGGCTCAATAGGGCAGGTGATACATTACCCTATCTGAGCTTAAGGGAAGTGAGCCTGTGTAGTATAGGTTGGGAAAGGCACTTGTTCTCATTGCCCTTCAATATGATGGTAATGTGTTTGTGCTACAACTGAAAATAAAATTTTTTTCCTATTCTTTTGATTTTTAAAATGTACAATTAAAGGCCAGGATCTTGACCAATTGTGAAGGGCATAAAGGAAGTCTTGCTGGGTAACTAACTGCTGTCTGTCACAATGTTTCATTGCCTGGGTCTTTGCTCATTAACATTCACTTAAGTAAGACTGTTATTAATAGAAATATCTTCAGTCACATTGAGAAATGTTGGATAACCATGAGTTCATAGGTAGCTGCTCTTAAAAGATTGAACTATATTAACTATTGCAGTTCAGTTTTTATCTTGTACAATATACATAAAAAACGACATTTAGGTCGTAAAGTTAAGCCCTTGAATGTTAGGCAGTGTCAGATTTAAGGCTGCTCACTCAACCTTAACTCTGCTCCTTTGTGCATTGAACCTGTGCATTGAATATTGAGCTGTGGGAAAAGTAGTATGTTACTATGTAATCAAAGACTGTAATATAATCCGTGTGCACAAGGGATCAGAAGTAAGGTTGCATGTACAACTGTAAATCTGCCATTTCCTGACTTTCAGGTGCGTGACCTAACAACCTAAATAATGCACTTTTAATGTAGATTCTTTGTATGTAATATCCCAACTTTTAAAAAGAAAAATAAATTCTATTGGGCACAACTGTAACAGCCCTCCCTCCCTCCCCCCCACCTCCTTCCATGAATCAAGAGCAGGGTTTGAATCCTGAACCTTCAGCAGTGCAATACAGATTGCTACACTTGAGCTAGCTTAGCTGTTAGAAGAGGGCACTTACCACAAGGCCGGGAGAGGGGTTGCTGGCACCATGTGCTAGATCTGGGAAGTGGCTGGATGGGAATTCCATGAGCATGCACTGCACTGGAGCCAAGTGTTCCTGTCCCATGTAGTGCAGATGGGATGCTTGGGGGCATTTGGTGGGTTGGGGCAAAGAGGTATAGCTCTTTCCCCTGCACCCCTCCCACTGTCCCAGCAGCTCCCAAACAGTCCTAGTACAGCGTCACTGGCAATCGCATGGGCTCAGCCTTAAAATGTTAGGGTACGTCTACGCTGCAGTGTAAGCCTAGGATTCAAACTCAGGTTCAAGCCTAACTCCAGTCTGCCTACAAAGAAATTGTGTTACCCAGGATTCAGACGCAGGGTCCCAGGGCAATACTGAGGCAGAGGGTCCGAGCCTGAGTCGAGCTGGGACCTAGGATTCTATCCCCGGTGCTTTGCAGTGTAGATGCAGAAACTGCTGGACTTGTGCTCTGGGAGTCTGCCAAAAGAATCCCACAGGCTGACTTTTTGTCCTCTGGACAGTCAAGTGTGGTGGACAGTCCAGTTTTCTCATGCTGCACAATGAATAAAGGGCTAGAGTGGCCACGTTTTAGGAGGGTGCTTGGAAGTTTGTGATATGTGTCGTTGGATTTAGACCCACAGAATGTAGTTGTAAATTCTGGAGCCCCAGGTTGGGATACATTGGGATACATTCAAGATTCTACAGTTCCTAACCTGGGGTTGCAAATGAGTGAACCTGCTCAAATCCTAGGTTAACGACCCCCCAAGGTCTGCTAATTTGAGTTCTACTAACCCTGGCCTTATGTTGCAGAGTACACATAACCTTAGTCATCTGTTACCATGTTGGCATGCTGTCAAAACATTGAGGCACACAGCCAAAGGAGGGAAATACAGTTTCTAATAGTTCTTATCTCAGCCCATTCTGAACAGAATTTCATGGGACAAAGAAGAGGCGCTTTTCTAGCCTAAGGCCTTTCTCCCTTCCATTTCAAACACCTGCTGCAAACAGATTTTAGAGTTTCTAAATATCTTGCATAGTGGAAATTGTTAAACCATCTAAGTGAAGTGATTGCTACTAGATGTTCCTGTAACTCTTATGGTTAGGCTCTCTGATGTGCTTTTTCTTCCCCAAAAATAAGATTTTGAGAGGAAACAAACATGCTAGTAGATTAGCTTTTGAAGAATGCAAATATTTTCCACATCGCTAGTGTTTTTCTAGCCCTTGGCAAATATCTCTTGTCCTCTTTCCCCCTTAAAAAATAATCAACTGGCTCACCTCAACCCCATTTATTACCGCATTGTAAATTCAAACTTTTAAAATTGTGTGTAGTTCAGATAATTATTAAATGAATGGATAGTTTTAATCTGAGATATATGTAGATTTCCTTAGTTGGGTAAGCAAAGTTGACAGCAGGTAGAGAATGAGGATTTTTAATGGTTTGTGTTCAGGTTTTATTTTTGAAAATAGAAACTGAATAGAAGTTCATTTTGGTAGGTCTCTGACTTTGATAAAAATATCAAATATAAACTATTCATGGAAAAGGGGAAATAATTTTAAGACGTTCTGTGTAATTAGGGAGTGGGGGAAGCCAAAGGTATACATAACTTGTATTTAAAATCCCTCCCACTGCTGTGTATGCTGCAAACATCAAAACTGACTTCATTAGCAGAATACGAAATGCCTGGTTACAAAATACCTTAAAAGCACAAGGCACTAGTTCATCCAAGACACAAATGTATTTAAAGTAGGTGTTTCTGGAGTAGTAGTAAAATCCAGTTGTGCTTAACAGGCTAATGGGCATCGACAAGTCAAAAATTACTGAGACAAGTTAGATTTCAAGTCACCAGGGCCTCATGAAATGCATACTAGAATACTCAAGGAGCTGACTGAGGAGATACCTGAGCCATTTGCAATTATCTTTGAAAAGTCATGGAAAACGGGAGACATTCCAGAAGTCTAGAAAAGTGCCCATCTATAAAAAGGGAAATAGGGACAACCTGGGGAATTACAGACCAGTAGATGTGATATATCCTGACTTTTTAGTAAGGCTTTTGGTACTGTCTCACATGACCTTCTCATAAACAAACTAGGGGAATACAACCTAGATGGAGCTACTATAAGGTGGGTGCATAACCGGTTGGAAAATCATTCCCGGAGAGTAGTTATCAGTGGTTCACAGTCATGCTGTAAGGGCATAACGAGCGGGGTCCTGCAGGGATCAGTTCTGGGTCCGGTTCTGTTCAATATCTTCTTCAGTGATTTAGATAATGGCATAGAGAGTACACTTATAAAGTTTGCAGACGACACCAATCTGGGAGGGGTTGCAAGCGCTTTGGAGGATAGGATTAAAATTCAAAATGATCAGGACAAACTGGAGAAATAGTCTGAAGTAAATAGGATGAAATTCAATAAGGACAAACACAAAGTACTCCATTTAGGAATGAACGATCAGTTGCACACATACAAAATGGGAAATGACTACCTAGGAAGGAGTACTGCGGAAAGGAAAGTGGGGGTCATAGTGGACCACAAGCTAAATATGAGTCAGTAGTGTAACACTGTTGCAAAAAAAAGCAAATCTAATTCTGGGATATATTAGCAGCAGTGTTGTAAGCAAGACACGAGAAGTAATTCTTCTACTCTACTCTGTGCTGATTAGGCCTCATCTGGAGTAGTGTGTCCAGTTCTGGGCGCCACATTTCAGGAAGGATGTGGACAAATTGGAGAAAATCCAGAGAAGAGTAACAAAAATGAGTAAAGGTCTAGAAAACATAACCTATGAGGGAAGATTGAAAAAAATTGGGTTTGTTTAGTCTGGAGAAGAGAAGACTGAGAGGGGACATATGTTTTCGAGTACATAAAAGGTTGTTACAAGGAGGAGGGAGAAAAATTATTATTGTCCTGCTCTGAGAGTAGGACAAGAAGCAATGGGCTTAAATTGCAGCAAGGGCCCTTTAGGTTGGACATTAGGAAAAACTTCCTAACTGTCAGAGTGGTTAAGCACTGGAATAAATTACCTTGGGAGGTTGTGGAATCTCCATCATTGGGGATTTTTAAGAGCAGGTTGGACAAACACCTGTCAGGGATGGTCTAGATAATACTTAGTCCTGCCTTGAGTGCAGGGGACTGGACTAGATGACCTCTTGAGGTCCCTTCCAATTCTATGATTCTACGACTAGGGGGGTGTTAATATCTGATATGGTCTGGTTAAATTGCAAGCCTGCAATAAACCCTGATTTGCTAGTAAAGGGCTGCACAGTCAAATTAAACTCTGAGCACCTGCTGATTGTGGTTTAACAAGGAATGAAAAGCCTGCTTCCAGTGAGTTTTTCTCCCATGATGCTACACATAAGTCATCGTCTATTTGGATTGCCGGCAAAACCTCTATGATGCTGCTGAAAGTTCTAAAAATATTTCTTGGCTCCTACAATAATGGTTTATTGTTCCTTCCTGAAGAGCTGAGTCCCTGTAATTAGTGAGATTGTGAAGCTTATTTTTGGTTTTGGTTTGTTTTAGTTTTGGATGCTAAAGCTACTGTATTGTAGTTAAATATTGACACAGCCATGATGAGACCAGCTACAATTGTTTCAGCTGCTGCAATGTGCACAGTTGATAGTGTAACTGGATGTCCTGAGTGTGGTCTCTTGTTGTTTCCTCCCCCACCTGGCCCGGAAGAACAAATTCTTACAGTTGAGGCCTTACCAAATTCAAGGCTGAGCAAAATGCCATGAAATTTGATATCTTCCTTGAAATCTGGCTCGTGTATGGGAGGGGCAGGGCTGGGCGCTCTTACTGTGTGCCGGGCCCCAGATGCTAGTCTGGACGGGCTGTGGAAGGACAGGACTTCCTCTTGCCCTGGAGGGGCTGCTCCTGGAGCTGGGTCAGACCCACCTCCAGGAACCTCCCCAGGTTGCAGGAAGCTCTGCGGGGGTAGTAATACCACGCCCCCCCACACAATAGTCTTGCAACCCCCCGGAGCCACCTTTTGTGTCAGGACCCCCCAAGCTTACAACACTGAAAGATTAAAATATCTGAAATAGTTAAATTTGCGATTTAAAAAATCCTATGACTGTGAAATTGGACAAAATGGGCTGTGAATTTGGTAGGGCCCTACTTATAGTGGAGGAGCTGCCAAACATGATGTGACTTAGAACAGAAGATAATGAGGCTTTTGACACTACATTCACAATCAACGTATTTCCTGTTGGAGATGGTTCTTCCATTTTGCATTTACTTAGGAGGGGGACATCTTTGAAACAATGAGAAATTGATTCCTTTTAATTTGCAACTTGCTTGTATACCAGGGAGTTGATTTGTTTTAGGAACATACATTTCTACCAAGTAAAATCCAAAATAATTTCCTTGCCTTCTTCCCATAGGTGTGGTTTTTAGAGGCTAAAATGGTCATGTTTGGGTCTCCTTTCTTTAAACAAACGCATCACAGCAGAATTGACTACTGGGAGTTGATTCTGGAAGTTCTTTTTTGTTTAGTAATGATCATACGGTGTGCCCGATGAAAACTTTTCTGTTAGAAGCCTCTGCCATGTGTATTTTTAATAGGTTTAGTTTGAACTATCCGTATTGATAAGCTGAAATTCTTTTCTCTAATACTTCAATTTTCCTTATCTCCATTCAAAGGCTACCTTTGGGATGTCTTAATGGCTGCTAAATCCAGTCTCTGGGACTGAAGCGATCTTGTGTCATTTTCTAGCTCTGCCACAGACTGCTGGTCTGACCTTAGGCAAGCTACTTTATCCCTCTGCCTCAGCTCCCCATCTGTACTGTGCGGAAAATATCAATTCTTTAACTCACTGGTGCTGAGGATACATTTTTTAAGTAAGAGCCTTTGGCCTAGGAGAAGCTGCAGTGGACTGGGAATCAGGAGACAATGAGTTCCAGTCCCACCTCATGTACTATGACCCTGAGATACCGTGGTGGTGATAAACTATTGTGTCTCTAAATCTTGATAAGGCTGTCCAAGGATTAAAAAAAAAAATTCTCAAGGTAACTTAACATTGAACAAACGCTGGTGGTGGTCCCTGCAATTCAAAATATGTTAGAGGAGCAGAGCGGTGTAGTTTGCAGTGCAGCTTCCCATTCACCTGTTCATTGGATATGTAGAAGACTACATTCTCCACAGCTGTCAGGATGATGTTAGGGTTGGTGGTGATAGAGATTCATTCTGTGACAGGTTGGATCACAGAACCCCCCTGGGAGCTGCAAACTGATGTCAAGACTACTTCTGCCCCTGCTTTCCCTGCCAGCTTAGGACTCCAGCACCCTGTTTTGCTGAGCCAGACACGCCAGTCTGCTCCAACACAGACCCAGAGTCTGAACCATGTGCCCCAAAGCTGCAGGCTTAGTTGAAAGCAATTTAAGAAGTGTGCCTGCCTTTAACACTCAGAAGCCCAACTCCCAATGGGGTCCAAACCCTAAATAAATCCTTTTTACCCTGTGTAAAGCTTATACAGGGTAAACTCATAAATTGTTTGCAATCTATAACACTGACAGAGATATGCACAGCTGTGTCATCCCCCGTCCCCCCCAAGGTATTAGTACATACTCTGGGTTAATTAATAAGTAAAAAGTGATTTTATTAAATATAGAAAGTAGGATTTATGTGGTTCACTTTGTTCTGTCTGTTACTACTTGGAATTACCCAGCTAAATAAAATAAAACACGCAAGTCTAAGTCTAGCACAGTAATAAAACTGATTACAGATAAAATCTCACCCTCAGAGATGTTTCAATAAGTTTCTTTCACAAACTGGACACCTTCCTAGTCTGGGCACAGTCCTTCCCCCTGGTACAGCCCTTGTTCCAGCTCAGGTGGTAGCTAGCGGGTTTCTCATGATGGCCTCCCCCTTGTTCTGTTCCACCCACTTATATATCTTTTGCATAAGTCGGGAATCCTTTGTCCCTCTGGGTTCCCACCCCTCCTTTTCAATGGAAAAACACCAGGTTAAAGATGGGTTCCAGTTCAGGTGACATGATCACATGTATCTGTAAGACCCCAAGCCTTCATTCCTCCCAGCCTGACTCATAGGAAGGCCTGCCTGCAAATAGAGCCATCCACAGTCAGTTGTCCTGGTTGATGGGAGCCATCAAGATTCCAAACCACCATTAATGGCCCACACAATTACAATAGGCCCTCAGAGTTATATTTCATATTTCTAGTTTCAGATACAAGAGTGATACATTTATACAAATAGGGTGACCACACTCAGTAGATTATAAGCTTTGTAATGATACCTTACAAGTGACCTTTTGCATGAAGCATATTTTAGTTACATTATATTCACACTTATCAGCATACTTTCATAAAATCATAGAGTGCAACATCACACATTCATTTTGTTTGTTTTTCTCCACTGTATTGCTACAAAAATATTTTGGGATTTTTATTTTGGTTATAAGAATAAACCCAGACATGTTCAGGTTCACTTGTCTTTGAAGGCATTCCAGCTGAAAGAATCATAACAACCATTCCACCCAAATTATGTCCCAGTATGACAAAAATACATACCGTTCATCTCGTACTTTAAACTGAATTTCAACTGCTTTTCTGTTTAAAAGGGGAACTCCGTATGACCAGTGCTGAGCTTTTCTAAAACTGGAAATATTTCCTAAACACTACAAAAAACTTTTCCATGGGGAGAAAAAACACAATATGCTTCGAACAAACAGTGTAAGAAGTAAGAAATAGAATATAAGAAGTTACCATTCAGCTAACTTTTCATTTCCATTTCATGGCATACACGCAAGAGATATCGAGTACAATTTCAAAAGAACTTCATCAAGATCCCAATACTCAAACACACACCTCAGACAAAACTTATTTTATAACACTGTTCTTAATAAACCTCTAAGTAATTATGATATTCACCTTTAACTGAATACATGGTCCCTCTATTTCTTTCACTCATTTTACAAAACAGCTTTAATATATCTGAAACCCATTATTCTACAACTTTTTAAATGACTCCTCCCCCTCACTGTTAGGATCATTAAAAAAATAAAGGTGTAATTTGTACAATCCTTCTTGCCCTCCCAGTTCTCCTAAGTAGATCTCATACCACTTTGTAACAAGCCAAAATGTAAACTGACTCCTTTCTAAAAAGACTATATCCAAACACTGCAGAGATATAACTGTCTCTTCCAGTTCTGTTTCTTATTAAAGCCATAGCTGTTCTCCTTTCTTCTCCTTGTCCCTACAGATAAGCTAGCAGGGCAGCTATTTTCTGTTATTTGCTAAACATACTAGTGTATTGGAAACCTTTTGTGGTTTTGTGAAAGAGTGCTACCGGTGATCTGGAAGACCAAACTTCAGGAAGTTTTATGTAAATGTAATTTGAGACCCTAAAGATGATGATTTTTTGTTCTAATAGGGCATATATATTGAACTGATGGTAGGTGTGGGTTGGTTAGAACCAAGTGAATTCCACAAATCTCTTTCCCAGTAGAATTTGTTTTTACTAGTTAATTTTTGCTTTTCAATACAGACAAAATCCAACAAGAAAACTAATTTAAAAATTGAACTCTCTCTAATCTTACAATTACCATTGTAACATGCAGGATAGTGTTAATATACATATGCAAAAACCATTTAAACAATCTTAATATTTAAACTATAAATCCAGCGGAGTCCATACTTTTCATCTAATGCAGGGGACACCACACTGACAAGGCAGGGAGGGGAAGTATGAAAGCAGGGGAGAAAAAAGGAGGAGAAAAGGAAGGGGGCAAGAGGTCTGAACCAGCCATTACATTCTAAACCAGAGGTGAGCAAACTACAGCCCGCAGGCCACATCCGGCCCGCAGGACTGTCCTGCCTCGCCCTTGAGCTCCCGGCTGAAGAGGCTAGTCCCCAGCCCCTCCCTCGCTGTCCCCTCTCCCCCGCACAGGGCCAAGCTTACCCATACGCAAAGCACATCTGTATGCTGCTCTGGCTCTTCCCCAGGGCCCCGCCCCTGCTCAGCCCCCCCCCCCCCCAAACAAAGCACTCACCGGCAGCGTGGCTGAGGCCGGCTTGCTGCACTCCCGCGGCCGGTGAGTGCAGGCCCAGCCCCGCCCCCACTCCAGTTCTCCTGAGCTCTGCACCCAGGCTGGGACTGCACTCACCGGCCACGGGAGTGCAGCGACCCGGCCTCAGCCACGCTACCAGTGAGTGCTGGGGGGGTGGTTCCCCCCCACCCCTCAATGCAGCCCTGCCCCCACACGGAGGCTGCGTAGGGCCCCAGAATTACTGGGGATGGCCCTGCCCCTGCAGCCTCACCTTGCTGTACCGCCAGTGGTCTGGCTGGTTCCGGCCGGGCCACGCAGCTGCGTGCTCCTGCCGCTCTGAGCAGCATGGTAAGGGAGCAGGGGGGGTTGGATAAGGGGCAGGGGGTCTAGGGGGCAGTCAGGGGATAGGGAGCAGGGGATGGTTGGGGCAGAGGTTCGGGGGGGGCGGTCAGGGGATGGGGAACAGGGGGGTTGGATAGGCTTGGGAGTCCTGGGGGGCCTGTCAGGGGGCGGGGGTGTGGATAGGGGCCGGTCAGTCAGGGGACAGGGAGCAGGGGTGGTTTGGATAGGGGGTGGGGTCCCAGGAGGGGACAGTCAGGGGACAAGGAGCAGGCTTGGATAACAATGGTAAGAATGCTCAGTGGTTTTGATTCCCCCTCCCTGCCCCCCAATCTCATGTGACATCACAGAACCTAGGAAGAGGAGCATGTTTGTTTTCATACTTCACATGGCCACAGAGGTTAGAAATAAATAGTCTTTGTGATGTGAATCCCCTTAGAATCATAGAATATCAGGGTTGGAAGGGACCCCAGAAGGTCATCTAGTCCAACCCCCTGCTCAAAGCAGGACCAATTCCCAGTTAAATCATCCCAGCCAGGGCTTTGTCAAGCCTGAAAAGCCTTACCATTAGAACACTCAGTATGACAGCTTCCCCGAGTGCAAACGGTCAGTGATGTGAGAACTGAGGGACAGAGGCTGATAGGTGTAAAATAAAAAGGGTTTTGTAGCTAAATAGCTATTGACTGTTCTTACCATAAAGTTCCTAATACATTTACAAATCAAACAGTTTTCTTTTTCAAAGGAGAACTGAAAGATGCCTACACAGTTCCATATAGAAATCAAGGGCAATAAATATGATTGTGCTGCATTTCATTACATATTATGCATGCCCTACATGGTCTCACAGATAAATGTTCCTAAACAATTCAAACACACACTTTTTTGTTATTTCTTAAATGGATTAATTTTTTGTGTAAATAATCGTCCCTTTTTCTGAGGTGTTTTCTTAAAGACCACAATCTGTGTGCTTTAAATGCAAAGGTGGAAAAAATGGAGACAAGTCTCCCTTTTTTTGCTGAGTTGTCCAGTCAGAGCACAGGGCTCATTTACTGAATTATTGCAAGTAGTTGCAAGGCATGAGGCAATAGCCATCCTGAGCATCTCTTCCCCATCTCAGCTAGTTGTGCAGCTGCTTTGGTATCCTGCTTTGCACTCAAATGGAAAGAGTAATGCCAGTACTGCAAGAATATTTTGAATGTATGCAGTGTCTGTCATCCAAGGCTCTAAGATCACTGGTCAAATGGGCACCAATTTTACAAAAGAATAAAAATGTAACATGCGTAGAGCCTAGCAGTTGCCCAAAAGTTGGTGTCTGTTGTCAGAATCTTAAATAGAGCCCAGATCTCCTGATTTTGGTCCTCTGCTCTTACCATTAGGATTGATGCCTCTATCCCGCTTGACTTTTGTGTTTTTGCTGTAACTAAGGCCTTCACGCTAATTCCAACACAATATTAATTCCCTTTGAGAGAGAACTGGATTGTATTAACATTTTTTGACATTTGATGAAAACCTTTTTTTAAACAAGTCAGCTGTGCATTAGGGCAATAAATGTAAGAAGAGAATAAGATTATTCCTGCTGTGCTGCTCTCTGTTCTCATTTGTATGTTTTCCAGGAATTGTCTCCAAATCATTGCATGAATTATATCAAATTAGGGAAATTGGGCTCACTGTTACATATGGTATGAGCTGGGAAAAAGACAGTCTGTTTTGACAACCAGCATTGCAATCTCTGAGACATGACTTGAATAGTAAAAAATGTTTATACAACAACAGATTTCTGAAAACAAGTCATAATTCTCCACATAGAGAAAATGAATATTTTTCCAAGAGTGCTGTTATGCTAATGTGTTGGACTCATTCTCTGTAGCTATGATTTAAAGCTCATAAAAGCTAATTTAAACTTACTAATAAAATACAAATTAAACAGCATTAAAAATGAACTATGAATTGATCAAGGAATTATAGAGTTAAGACTAACTCATTAATTCACATTATTGTGTCAGTGTAGTGCAGAGTCTTAGACGCCTCACAAGATAGTGTATAATAGTAATAATTCTTTAGATGTATACCTTTACATATTGCGGAGTCCTGAGGCGGGCTGGGTGGAGTGTATGCTGTTTTCGCAGTCTTGTTTAAGAACTGCTTTTTAAAAACCAGCTTGCATTACACCAGCTTCCAACTATGCTAGGCTAACTACTATGGATGAAAGTGGACTAATCAAATGCTTCTCTACGGTTTTAACAATGGTTTTAGTATGTTTCGTTCCAGTCACATGTAGGCCATTTTAGGGGGAATGTCTTCAAATGCTCAAGCACTGCCTGTGTAGAAAATCTTTGGACCATGAGCCAGATTATTCCCTCACACCCATATAACCACATTGACTGGATTTGTACATGGCTGTACAGGCAGAATTTGGCTCTATGTATATTAACCACACTCACTGCTAAAATACAGCTACCTCTGAGGTGGAATGTGATGGCCAATTCCACAGCATTGCTATTACAGTTATTAGAAGTGAAGAATGAAAGGAGGTTTTTTTATTCCATGTAAAAACATTTCAATAACGTTTTAGAAACATTCCTTGGTGACTTCACCCTCCATGCTGATTACCCTCTCACCATGTGGGTTGTTGACTTGATTTGATCTTCATGAAGCACTGCTTGTTTTCTTCTCTGTTGAGTTCCCCCTCTCCAATCATCACCTTGTCTTTTTCAGCATCATGCATCAGCCTCCTTCCTCACGCCCTGCCTTTCTGTGATGTCCAGTCCATCATCATTGACAACTGCTCTCTTCCCTTCCATTTATACTTCTGTTGATTCTCTCCATGCTTCACTCCACTCTACCTTTGACTCTACAGCTTTTCTCTTGCGTTGCAAATTCTACCCTACCAACCACTATCCCTGGCTCACAGCCAGCATCTACTTCCTCTGCTTCTGCTTTCATGCTGTAAAGCATCCCTGGCAGAAATTTTGAGACCAGGCTGACTTCCTCCACCATATATTTGTTCTCTCCTCCTTTACTTCTGCCATCTTCTTTGGTAAACAGCTCTATTTCTCCATCTTAACTGAATAACACACCTGCAATCCTAGTCATCTTGTCGTCATCTTTGACTCACTCCTCAAAACCCTCCCCTCCTTCTGCCTTCACATGTCTCTCTGCACAGGATCTCACCATTGTTTTTCTAAGACAAAATCTGATTACCTCATTTCCACCCCGCCCCCTTCAGTTTGTCTTCCCTCTCTCCCACGCCATCTCCTCCTGCTTCCGGTCACAGATGCCCAAGTTTCTAGTCTGCTTTTGGCTAACTTCTCCACTTGCTCCAATGACCCCATCCCATCTCCATTGTGTCCATTCTCATCCCCTCCCTCACTCCTCTCCTTAACCTCTCACTCTCCTCTAGCTTTCCCCTCATAGTACATACATGCTTAAGTTTCTACCACCTTTGACTCCACTTATCTCTCCAGCTACTGCTCAATCTCCCTGGTCTCTTCCATCTTTTATCTCATTGAATGTGCTGTCTACAATTGCTTTCTTGAGTTTCTCTCTGTTCATGTTTCTGTCCCATGCAGTCCACTAAAACTGGTCTCACCAAAGTCTCTGATGTCTTTCTAACCAAACTCCGAACCATTATTTCATCCTTATCCCTTTTGACCTGTTAGTCATCCTCTTCTTGAAATGTTGTCCTCCCTTGGGTTCTGTGATTCTGTCTTCTGGTTCTCCACCTATCTCTTGATTTACTTCTTCAGCATGTCCTTTGCAGGATCCTCCTCATCCCCCCTCGCCCCCCCCCCCCCCGAAACTTCCCTGTGGTTCCACAGAGCTCTCTCCTTTTCCCGTTTTTTTTCTTTCTCTACAATTTTAGTCTGGGTAACTTCCTCCACAGATTCAACAGCTGATGACCCACAGGTCTCCTTTTCTATTCCAGACCTGTCTTCTGTCCAACCTAAAATCTTGGCCTGTGTCTCTGACATCTTGTGGATGTCAGTGTGGTATCCCTAATTTCTTGATCACTGTAAACACCACCATTAACCCTGCCTGTGATCCAGCCCTATAATCAGGGTGTTATCTTACAGATGCAGACCTCTCGTGGTCCTCGTATCCTGGCTATGTCTAAATGTTGCCAAATTTTTCTGTGCAACAGCTTTCTGATACAGCCTTCCTGTCCAGCCACACAGCTAGAACTCTCATCCAGGCTCTCATTATCTCACATCTCAATTGCTGTAGTATTCTTTTTCTCTGGCCTTGCCAAATGTAATCTTTCTGTGCTCATATCCATTCCAAATGCTGCTGCAAAGATCATTCTCCTAGCCTGTTGCTTTGACCATGTCACCCTCTCTTTGAATTCCTCTGCTGGCTCTCCTGTCTTTATGGCATCACCCATAAATTGCTTGTCTTTCCTTTCATGGCCTTTCACGACTTACTCTGACGGTTCCTGTCATCTCTTATTCACATGCATGTCAGGTCACATCTCCAGTTGATGCATGATGACAACCTCCCTCTCCCTCTTCTTAAATTTTTAAACAATCATCTTCATGCTTCCTTCCATGCTGCCCCTCACGCTTGGGAGGAGCTCCCTGCAAACATTTGCAAAGCCATCTCATTCTCCTTAAACCTCTCTCCTTTCTGTGACACCAACAAAAAACTTACAGGTAAGCCAATAATGTACAGACTGTCATGTTGACAAGTGTTGTTTCATTGTTTCCTGCTACTCCCCCATCTGTCTGTCTCAATCTGTTGTTTCTTATTTTATACTTAGCTCTTTGGGACAGGGACCATCTTTGTGCTGTGTTTGTACAGTGCCTACACGAGTGGAGTCCTGGCTCATGACTAGGACTTATAGGCACTCTGGAAATACAAACAATAAATAATTGTAAATAAGTTTTTCTTCACTTTAAAAAAAGAATTTTCTGAAAGGCACATGTTAGTTCTGATATAATTTATTATAATCATCTGCATTTATTGTATCAAATGGCACCAAAGAATTTCTGTCATCCTATTATATTGATTCGTTGTCACCACTAACTTTTAAGCATTACATAAATATTGACTATGAGAAGACAACTTAATATACTTAGGAAAAAATGCACTAATACTACAGAATTTCATATGCATATTTGCATCCATGAAGGAAAGAGGCCAAGATTTCAGCAGTGACTAGTGACTTTGAGAATCTCAACTTTGGGGTCCCCAGTTTGAGACCCATTAAGAGTCTGATTTTTTTCCCATCATTCTGTAAAACTCGGGCCTCCTAGTTATTTCAGGTTGAGCGTTTCAGAAGGGATGCTCCCTCCCACAATCACTAATCATTTTTCAAGTCTTGTCCATAGACTTTCTGCTCATTACAGTTTAAAAATGTATCCCCCTTCAGACAGAATCTAAAACAGATAGGACACTTTGACCTCCTTTCTGGCCAAATAAAAACAATAGGATAGATTGCAATGACATGGAGTCTGCATGGACCTCTGATTTGTTTTATAGGCTTACGTGGTATTGAAATTTTCTGCTCTCTGTACCATTAATAGTTGCATTTAAACAGGCTTTGAAAACAGACATGCACTTAAGTCAGAAGGTTCATTTACAAGCCTGCATGTCTTATGCTAGATGAAAGATCACAACTTCATGGTGGTTCCCCTGGCAGATGCATGTTAGATTTCAGGCACCTGCACTGTCAGGTGACCCACCACCATAAGACAGGGGGAGGCGTTTAGGGTCGCTATTGGCTTGCACACCTACCAAACAACTAGAACCAAGTCATGCTGCCTGATAGAGCCAAATGACCTGGCTGTGGAAAGAATTTTAGGTAAGGCTCCTTTTTCTACTTCCCCTATATCAACATGTTTGAGTGGTAAGGTCAACTTATGTCTGTATAAGAGAATATATTATTTTATTGACCTATCAGTTAAGAAATGTATTGGTCTAACAACAAACAGTAGTAAATCCATTGCAGTGGTAGGATCTCAGACACAAATCAGTGTGATTTGAAATGTATTACATTTTGATAAATGACTCTGGCTTCACTTCGGTGTTTTTTTAGTATCAGGAAACCAAGATCCCTGTCTGTGACCACTTTTGTTCCTTGAACAGGCATTGTGTGGGATCTAATTTAAATGAGAAACACAGCCTAATTTATACTGAAAATAAAAACTCTTCAAGAAAGCTTTGCCAGCCAGACCAAGGAAATTCAGTTAAGAAAGATGTTCCATTTTCACCCATAGCACTTGCACCGTTCATAATTACACTGTGCCTACCTAAAAATTTTCTCCTGTAGTTCCAGTTGAAAAAAGTAATTCTCTGTTGCTAACCATCAGTTTCTTCTCACCTTCCCTGCGTGTGCCTGCATTTCAGATATTGCATGAGAGTGAAAAATAACATACAAAATGAGTGTGTGTTTTACTTTTCAGTGATTTCTGTGCACCACATGGATTGTCTGGCTGTTAACTTTGTTATTTATGTAAAGTCTGTATTTCATTCAATGCTTGTTTTATTTGAATTCTGCATTAATGATGATCAACAGTTTACTCCTGGGGGAGTTGTGCATCCCTGTGTGTGCACAAAATTCATGGCCCCGCAGATTTCTTTGCTTCTCCCCAGAAAAGTGGCTTCTGATAGGGAAGCAAAGAGCCCCTCCCCAGGAGTGCAGGCAGGTCGGTTTGGGTGCCTGGAGTAGCCAGTAGAGCCGTAAATCACAGCTGGGGGAAGGGGATCGTCAGTCATGCATGTGTGAGAGAGAGACGCTCTGTCCTGCTTGCTTGCTGTTGAGGCACACTCAGTGTGGAGGGCAGGGCTTTGCGGTGTTTCTGAGGAGGTGGGCGTGGGACAGGCACTGTCCCCTCAGGCCGAGCAGAAAGTAGCAGCCTGCCTGCTTAATGACTTGTCCCCATTGTTCTTGGTGAATTCCCCCGAAGTATAAAACAGGTGTAAAAATGTGAAGGCAACTTTACATCACCAGAGTGGTGTAAAGGAGCCTTATTTTAAAGGACAGTATGGCCTTATAAATGTTTATGGTGTTTTCAGTCCAAAAATGTAGGAAATGCTTTAGTGATTAGAACTGGTCTATCAAAATGTGCTCCGTGAACCGTTGCTACTGACCTTTCTGGCCATGGTCGGTAGCCAATATAAATTGTGAGTTCGAGTTCCCAGCTCTTGCTTGCTCTTCAGCTACCTATTGTGTAACACTGAGCATATGGTTGCATATATTGACTAATAACTAGAAGTGTCAATATTAGCTACATTACTATTAGACAGAAGGGGTTTGTTGATTTCTTCCAATGCTCCCCACTCCTATTCTCCAGCCATTGTATTGTAGTTTAAATAAATTACCAAAATAATTGAAACCAGTGTGATTACACTGCATTATTTTAACAAATAAAATATGCAGAATTTTTGCAAAATTTTAAAATATTGTGTGCGGAATTTTTAATTTTTGATGCACAATTTTTAACTTTTTGGCGCAGAATTCCCCTAGGAGCAACAGTTCCTGCCAATGCTGAAATGTCAAGATTTTCCTGAAATCCTGAGGTGGGCAATCCAGTAATATTTTAATTTCCCACCCTCCAAAATGCCTTGACAAGAAAGTTTCTTGTGCTTCTATCTTGATTTTTAAAAAAACTACCGTAATAAATAATCCTGCTTTATTTAAAAGTCTTTCAAACACTAATATTATTCTTTGACAGCTAATATGTTTTGGAGGTTTTCTCTTCACTGTTCACTAAAACTTTGTAGAGAGAGAACTGAATTCTACTTCTACTTCCTATCTAATCCTAATCTTTTTGTACATTTACAAATGTGTTAGATTAGAATCTCTTATGCAATAATTAAAAAATATTAACTGCAACTTAATATATCCTTTCAAGAGTTTTCTAAGGGTAGAATATTCCTGCTGCAGAGGTGTGATCTTTTCTGGTGACTTGAAATCTCACTGCACGTTTGTATGTACAACATACTTTGTAGCCTCTCCATCCAGACAGTATAGATTGGAAAGATTAATGGAGCTATAAGTATCCATAAACCAGGTATAATTGTGGCTTCTTACTGTGCATCTGGTTGATAATTTATGAGAACAAATAAGGGGTCAGTTTCCTTATGTGGAGACAGAAGAAAGCTGGGAAGATTGATGGCACATTTAACTTAGTGAAGATGAAGTTTGATCTGGGTGATGACCTTTAGCATCTTAGTCTTTTCTTCTCTGCTTTATTGTTGCTTAATGAGGGAGAACCACAAGCTAGTGGGAAGTTGCAGAAATCATCTACAGCAACTTCTGACAAAGTATTTTATGAAGTGCTCTGTTTCAAAGTAAATTGACTTTAATTTTTCCACTTTTATGTTGACAGAAGGGGGCTACTTACATGCCTGTTGAAGATTCTCCTTTCCCTTTCCCCTCGCTGTTTTTGCCTACTTTATATCCTTTGCCTTGAGCCCCCGTGGTGTTACCACCATCCTTTCCCTAAAAGAGATTAGTTGGGTTGGTTCAGCAGTCTGTTGGCAATTATGCTGAATGACAAGGAAGTATGTTAATACAGCATGTTTTAAAAATAATTCAAAAAATGTTTTTACTCAGGATCTGTTTAAAAACAATGCAAAAATGCTCTCTTGCTTTGGCTTTGCGCCAATGCATCTAGGGCTTTTCACAACCACTATATGCTTTTCAGGCAGAGAACAAGGATTAGATTATTTGTGTAGGTAAGAATAACCACAGATGTAGCAGCTAGAAAAAACAAACAAACATGGCATTATGCCAACATTTCTGATAGAGAAGTCCATATCAAGTTTAAAAAGAAACTGTTATACCATGATGGTGAAGAGATGATTTTAAACATCCAGGCCCAGTGTTTATTGTATTATATAACAGCAAAATTTAACTTTGCGGTGGTTGCTATTACATTTTGTAGCCTTGGCTATCTGGCTAACATAGGTAAGGCTTTGTTTTGCTTGCTTATGCATTGATAGGAATATTAATAAAACTGTTTTGGAAAGAAGTCTGCTAGTTAACTGTACAACAGCACAAGTACGATACTATTGCAGTCAGAATTAATGGTTATTGAAAAATACTTCAGTGTTCATTTATGAATCTTTAAATGTATTTCTGTCAAGAGGGTAAATCCCTTCAAAATTCAATAAATTAGAGGCTTAGATCTTTAGTCATGTTAGACCTAAGCTACTTATGTATCTTTGTACAAGCACTAAGTATTTAGATCCTTTTGCCGGTTTCTCTACATATTTCTGACATGTCTTATGGGTGGGTAGTGCATCTATGTGACAAATAGAAAATGTTTAAATTAAAACCATATGTGCTGCTAAGTTTTCATTCTTTGCTCCACTGTGGAAAATATATTTGTGAAACAATCTGTCCTAACAACAAATGAACTGTGATGGAAGAAGAAACCATTAGATTAAATAAATATATCATTGTTAAAAACAATGACATAATATACTTTTGTAAAAAGACTTCTGCTTTTAAAAACAGTTTTTGTGCTTTAGAGCTATGGCTCTTCTTGGAGTGCTTTGTTCATGTCGATTCCGATCAGATGTGTGTGCGCACTTCTGCACGGTGGCTGGGAGATTTTTCCTATAGCAGCATCTGTTGGGTCGGTCCGGGTGCCCCCTGGAGTTGCGCTTTCATGGTGCTCAATTTTGAGTCCTGCCAACCTGCCACCTGCTCAGTTCCTGCTTACCCCCTCTTCTGACTCCCCGGAGCCGTGATATGCTGTGGTCCCCAGGGTTTAAAAACTCTGTGGTCTGCATAAAGTGCATGTCAAAGAGTGATCCACACTCCTCATGTTTATGGTGCCTATGGGAGTCCAAAAGGATCGTTGTAAGATCTGCCACGAGTTCCGCCCTGAACTCATAAAGAAAGGGAGCAGTGGCTTAAAGTGATCCTCTTGGAGGCAGCTCTAAGCCCCCATTCGGACCCTGGCTCAGAGGACCTGGCTCCTAGCACTTCCTTGTTGATACAGAGCGCCCTGCTGCCATCGAGTTTGGTGCCAAGAAAGGGCTCGTCCCGGGTTGCTCGGCACCGGCACGGCACCTCCCGAGGCCCAGCAGAGAGCAGGCACTGGTCTCACTCACCGGTGCCTCAGAAGAAAAATAAGCTGGACAGTTGGTCACCCCCGGCTAAATCTAAGGAAGTGAGACTCCAGGTGGGCCACAGTTCCGGATCTCCCATTAGGGCTGCATCAACTCCTGCCCAGGCGAGGCAGTTGAGTCCGGGTCCCCCACTCCCACCAGTCCCTACAGGCAGGCAGCTGCCGCTTCCTTCAACGTCGAAAGCTTTCGAAGCTGCTCGGGATCTGCTGCACCTTACAGTGCCGTTCTCGCTCCCTAGGAGGGAGGAACCTCTGGCTCTGGCGATCCCACCCTACCCCCAGGTGCAGTCAAGAGGGAAGCCGGCAGTGATATCCAGGCATTCCCCCTCTCCACATCCTTCGGCACTGGCCCACTCGGACAGAGAGCCTAGTCTCTCCCCAAGCTCAGCTCCTCTGTGGTCTTCAGTCTCAGAGACCTCAGAGTCTGACTCCTACCGCCCTTGGAGGAGTAAGAGCCAATGATCAAGGTCAAGGTGAGAGCTCCAGGCGTGGCCACTCAATGGCAGAATACACCACAGTGGCCATTCTGGACCCCCTGGGCCTTTCACCAGAGCCAGGGAGGGATCCAAGGGCATCGCTCCACAGCGTCTTTGATGGCCTGAGCCACATTCGCCCCGCCGTCAACAGTGCAGCTCGCCTTGGTGCCTATCCACACGCTGACACCATTGACTGTGGCGCCTTCACTAGCATTGGCATCAGCGACTCTTTTGACCTTGGCGCTGACAGCGATCTCTGTGCTGATTGCTGCTCCGGCACTGACAGCATTTTGGGCACTGACAGTGGCACCTTAGTCGGCTAAGGCACTTGGTTCGGCACCAGCTCCACCGGTGGCACCATCAGTGTCTCCGGTGCCCGCACCAATGCAGAGTTCGGTATTGACTGCCCTGGCGTGGACAGGCACTTCATCGGCACCGACTTTCCCGCGGGACTCCTTGAAAGCTGCTGGCAGGGAGCAGCTGCTCCTTATAGGGGCTTCCTCCTTGTTGTCTCTGGACGAGGCATTGGTAGCCATAGCCACAGCCCCAGCGCTTGAGGACAATAGGGTGCTACAACAGTTGTTGCGAAGGGCTGCTTAGGGTCTGGGCATTAAGGCTGAGGAGATGATTGAGGAGGCTGATCTGCCTCCTCGGGTCCTTCTCGTATTGCCGTACCACTTAAGATTATTGTGGATACCACCAAGACCCTGTGGCAGATCCCAGCTTCCTTGCCACCCACTGCCAAGCACAAAGAGAGGCATTATTTCATGCCCTCCAAGGGGTATGAACATTTGTATTCCCTCGCGACTCTCTTGTTGTGGGCGCTGCCAATCAGTATGAGTGGCAGGGTTTCAGGGGCCCTCCAGTAAAAACAGTCTTTTCGGGAGAAAGGTCTACTCTACAGGGGGTCTTCAGCTCCATGTTTTGAACCAGCAGGCCACCGTCAGCACCTTTTACACCTATGTGGCTATGGCCAAATTTGCGGAACTCTTCCCTTCAGAGTCCTGAGCCGAGTTCTTGGCCTTGGTGGAGTAGAAAAAGCTAGTCTCCTGAGCTTCCCTACAGGCTGCGTTAGATGGTGCTGATGCCACCACTAGAGTCATGGCTACTGGGGTGGCCATGAAAAGGGGTTCCTGGTTCCAAGTCTCGGGGCTCCCTTATGAGGTCCAACAGACCATTCAGGACCTCCCATTTGAGGGTGAGACTCTTTTTTTTTCTATGAAAAGACAGACGAGGCTGCATAGCCTGAAAAACTCACGAGCCATCCTCAGGTCTTTGGGCCTGCACCTTCCCGTCACACAGCAGAAATGCTTTAGGCTGAAACCTCCTCCAAGGTTCTGTCAGCAGAACCGCCAGGATGGTTCTCGCAGGAGGAACACGAGTGGCAGGAAAAGACAACACCCGTTCTCAGGCCAGGGTTCTGGCCAATCCAAACCATCTTCCGGTCCGAAACAGGCCTTTTGAAGGTGCAGTAGAGGACCGCGCACCAGATCCCCAACTGGAGCCAAGCTGCCTTACCTTCTTGTTCCGACTGTCCCCTTTCTACCGTGCATGGTCCTGTATTGCCTCGGACCTCAGGGTGCTCTGAGTGGTAGAGAGAGGAATACTCCATCCAATTCTGTGCCCTCCTGTCCTTCCACCCTCTTTACCTGTCGCTCTTCAGGGACCATTCTCATGAGTAGCTCCTTATCCAGGAGGTGCAGTCACTCCTATCTCTAGGGGCAGTGGAGGGGGTTCCTCAGGAGCACAGGGGCGAGGGCTTTTATTCCTGGTATTTCCTAGTACCAAAAGCCAAAGGCAGCCTCAGGCCTATCTTGGACCTGCAAGAACTCAACAAGTTCTTGAAGAAACTCAAGTTCCGCATGGTCTCTTTGGCCTCCATCATCCCCTCACTGGATCCAGCAGACTAGTATGCCGCCCTCTACTTCAAGGACGCATATTTTCATATCGTAATCACTCAGCCCCACAGGAAGTACCTCAGATTTTGGTCAACAGTAACCACTACCAGTTTACCGTCCTTCTCTTTGGCCTGTCAGCAACACCTCGAGTCTTCAAGTGCATGGCAGTCGTCTCCGTGTTCTTGCGCAGGCACCAGGTACAGGTGTTTCCGTACCTCAACGACTGGCTGATCAGGGGCCACTCCAGGACCCAAGTGGAAGCTCAGGTCAGATTCATCAGAGCCACCTTTGACAACCTGGGTTTCCTTCTAAACGAAGCAAAATTGGCTCTGTCCCCTGTCCAGAGGATAGAGTTTATAGGGCAGTAGTGGACTCTACCCAAGCCAGGGCATACCTTCCAGAAGCAAGGTTTTAGGCCCTGAGTGATACCATTCAAGGCCTCAGACAGTTTACCACCATCACAATGAGAAAGTGCCTGAAGCTTCTCAGACACATGGCTACCTGTACCTACATTGTGTGGCACGCCAGACTCCGGCTTCAACCTCTTCAGTCAGGCTCTCGTCAGTGTATCACCCAGCCTGGGACAGCTTGGACAGGATCGTGACCCTGCCTGGCCCGGTCCTTGACTTTCTCCTGTGGTGGCTCGACCCTCAGGAGGTGTGTTCAAGGGTTCCCTTAGCCACTCTGCAGCCATCTCTGTTGCTAGTGATGGACACATCAGACTTGGGCTGGGGAACACATCTGGGAGACCTCAGGACTCAAGGCCTCTGGTCTCAGGTGGACCTGGGTTTCCACATCATCGTCAGAGAGCTGAGGGCGGTGCGCCTGGCATCTCAAATCTTCCGGGCACGCTTAATGGAACAATGTGTATCAGTCATGATGGACAATACAGCAGCAATGTTCTATATCAACAAACAGGGGGGCGTACACCCCTCTCTCCTGTGCCAGGAAGCCCTCATGCTGTGGGACTTCTGTGTAGAACATTCGATACACCTGCAAGCATCGTACCTTCCTGGGGTACAGAACGAGCTGGCGGACCACCTCAGCAGGTCGTTTCACAGCCAGGAGTAGTCCCTTCGTCCAAGTGGTCCCTTGGTCCGGACGTCATGATTTCAATCATCCAGAGGTGAGGCTTTCCCCAGGTAGATCTATTCGCCATGCGACACGCTACGAAGTGCCACCAGTGCTGCCACTTCCAAAATCACAGCCTGGGCTCCAGTGCGGACGCGTTCCTCCTCCACTGGGGAGTTCTCTCCTGTACGCCTTTCTGCCCGTACTGCTCGTTCTCAAAGTGCTCATCAAGATCCAGACACAACAAGCTCTGGTCATATTGATAGCTCCAGCCTGGGCCCATCAGCACTGGTACACATCTCTCCTAGACATGTCAGTGGAAGCCCTGATTACCCTACCGCTCTTCCCGGACCTTCTGACACAAGGTCACGTCCGTCTTCATAGAATCATAGAATATCAGGGTTGGAAGGGACCTCAGGAGGTCATCTAGTCCAACCCCCTGCTCAAAAGCAGGACCCATCCCCAATTAAATCATCCCAGCCAGGGCTTTGTCAAGCCTGACCTTACAAACTTCTAAGGAAGGAGATTCCACCACCTCCCTAGGCAACGCATTCCAGTGTTTCACCACCCTCCTAGTGAAAAAGTTTTTCCTAATATCCAACCTAAACCTCCCCCACTGCAACTGGAGACCATTACTCCTTGTCCTGTCCTCTTCTACCACTGAGAATAGTCTAGAACCATCCTCTCTGGAACCACCTCTCAGGTAGTTGAAAGCAGCTATCAAATCCCCCCTCATTCTTCTCTTCCGCAGACTAAACAATCCCAGTTCCCTCAGCCTCTCCTCATAAGTCATGTGTTCCAGACCCCTAATCATTTTTGTTGCCCTTCGCTGGACTCTTTCCAATTTATCCACATCCTTCTTGTAGTGTGGGGCCCAAAACTGGACACAGTACTCCAGATGAGGCCTCACTAATGTCGAATAGAGGGGGACGATCACGTCCCTCTATCTGCTGGCTATGCCCCTACTTATACATCCCCAAATGCCATTGGCCTTCTTGGCAACAAGGGCACACTGCTGACTCATATCCAGCTTGATCAACATCCAAACCTTGAGTTGCTTCACCTTACTGCGTGGAAGCTCCATGGTTGAACCCGATGGAGCTTTCCTGTTCAGACCAGGTTAGACACGTCCTCCTTGGCAGCAGAAAACCCTCTGATTGCCACATACCTTGCCAAGTGGAAGAAATTTTCAGTCTGATTGGCTCAGCGCCATTCATCCCTGACGCTTGCCTCAGTGCCACATATTTGGGACTACCTCCTCCATCTGAAGCAGCCGGGGCTTTCGTTGTCATCAGTAAGGGTGCACTTAGCTGCCATCTCGGCCTTCCACATGGGCACGGAGGGCTGCTCTGTGTTTGCTAATCCTGTGGTCAGCCTGTTCTTAAAAGGGTTCAACGGGCTATACCCTCACATCTGGCAGTCTGTCCCTGCCTGGGAACTCAACCTGGTTCTTTCTAAGCTCATGGGGACTCCGCCCCCAACTTTTAAACCATTAGCGATATGTGCCCTGCTCTATCTCTCTTACAAGGTGGTGTTCCTAGGAGCGATAACCTTGGTCAGGAGGGTGTCTGAGCTCAGGGCCCTAACATTAGAGTCTCCCTACGCCATGTTTTATAATGACAAAGTTCAGCTCAGGCCTCATCTTGCTTTCCTCCTGAAGGTTGTCGCAGTTTCACATCAACCAGCACATCTTTGTCCCGGTATTGTACCCTAAGTCTCATTCCAGCAGCAGGGAGCAGAGGCTCCACTCTCTGGATGTCTGCAGGGCTCTAGCATTTACATCGAGGGAACAAAACTGTTCAGAAAATCAGTCCAGTTATTCGTGGCAGTGGCGGACAGAATGAAAGGTCAGCCTATGTCGTCACAACACATCTTGTCATGGATAGCGTCCTGTATTCACAAATGCTACAGTGTGGCAGGGGTTCCTGCACCCCCGATCGCTGCACACTCCACCAGGGCGCAGGCTTCATCAGCAGTGTTCCTGGCTCAGGTTCCCACTCAAGAAATCTGCAGGGCTGTGACGTGGTCCTCTTTCACCACGTGCTATGTGATTCCCCAGCAGGCCAGAGGCGATGTGACCTTTGGACAAACAGTGCTTCAATCAGTGGAAGACTCTGACCCCACCACCTAAACTTGGGCTTGTGAGTCACCTGTTTGGAATTGACATGAACAAGCACTCAAAGAAGAAAAAAATGGTTACTCACCTTCTTGTAACTGTTGTTCTTCGAGATGTGTTGTTCATTTCCATTCCAGTACCCACCCTCCTTTCCCTCTGTTGGAGTATCTGGCAAGAAGGACCTGAGGGGGCGGCGGGGCGGCGGGGCTCTATATTGCGCACCATGAAGGTGCAACTCCAGGGGGTGCCCGAACTGGCCTGACAGATGCTGCTATGGGAAAAATCTTCCAGCTACCGTGCAGATGCATGCGCACACACCTGATTGGAATGGACATGAACACCACATCTTGAAGAACAACAGTTATGAGATGTGAGTAACCTTTTTTTTCCGCATTTTGCATTTTCGTTTGGACAGAAAAGATATGTGCCTAAAACTGAAAACTGGCAGTTTGCATAAAAATCTGTTTGTGTTTTGTATTTTTAGAATTTGATTGAGTTGCACATAAACATTGGCAGCTAGTCATTTATTCAATTTTCCATTACAATTTCCAAATAGAAAAGAGCAAAATAGAAAGGAATTGACAGCTTTTTTAATGGGTGTTTGTTTTCTTTTTTTGACAATAATGTAAATGGACCTTTGTTAGGCACTGTAACAGTGTTTCTGTGTGGTGTGAGGAGAAGGCCAAACTGCATAAATTCTGTACTTCTTTTTATAGTCTGGCCAATTAATTTTTTTTATAAATTCATTTCACTTAGTGATAAGTTGGTAGTAAATTTCACTGTTCCTTTTTACAATATTTTGCGACTAAACTTATATCAGTGAAGTGTAAAAACATGGTTAACAATATGTGGGGTCACTTCTGTACTTTAAACAAAGATTTTTGAATTTTTGATAGAATAAATGATAACATTGGGGCTCACCAGGAGATAGTCCAGGAACCAGCCTGTGTTCAGGAGGACATTTAATTTGTGTTTCAAGTGAATCGCCGTTGAATGGCCTGGGTTTCTGGCTTTGTGATGCATGTCAGGTGAGTGAAGAGAATGAGCAGAGATGGTTTTGGAGAGAAAAGCTTTGGAGAGAAAACTAAAATAAGCGTATGTGAACAACACTGTAGTGGCAGAACTTCCTTCTCGCTTCCTGCTTACACCAGTGGTACAGTGAGTATTGAAGGAAGTTCTAGAGCAAACAAAAGGAAAATTAGGAAAGTGATGTCAATCTCTATCCTTCCTGCCTCCCCCCCACTCCCGAAATAAAACTGAATAATGACAAATTTTGAAGTTGACTTTGAATATTAAATCTACTGGATATTGTGGAAGTATTTTATTCCTTATATTTATTCTTGTCGGTTTATACCACCACATCATTGATTTATATGGAATTTAACAATCAGAGGGAGATAAGACCTCTGCATTCATAAACTCAGTCTGACTCTAAACAGGTTTAGTATAAATGACTTAATATTTAAGTGTAAGTAGAAAGAGATGGCATTGAAGAAGGATCAGCATTGGAGCATAAGTGGAAAGCAGTAAGTGTTAAGGAGATATTGAGAGGAAAGTAGGGGAGGTGTTTGCGTGTGGGTAAAGGAGGCAATTCCAAGGTAAAAGCCATGAGATGACAGTATTGGAAGGGACAAAGACAGCACTAGGGGATACAGATTAGGTAGACTATAGAGTGGAAGGGAAGTGTAAGAAAGGAACAACTCTAGAAAGCCTAGCAGGAGCTTGTTTTATGCAGAAGAAAGAGCCCATGAAAAAGGGTTGCGGGTTATGTGGTCAGATCCAGAGAGAATATAACAGTGTAATGCTTGATATTCTAAGTATAGAGATTATTTCTTGGATATCTTGTAACAAATTTATAAATGCACAGAGTAAAGGGTTTGGTTTTTGAGACCGACTGGAAAAAACAAACCAACAATGGCGTCAATGTGTGTTTCTTATGTGACTGTACCTGGTTTACATTTAAATTGATTTTCACTGTAAATCTATTGTGCAATCAAGAGAGGGAAATGAAGCAAACTTCTCAGGTATGTCAATAAGTTTGTGATATCTGTACTCCGTCTCTCTGCCAGTAAGATAAGTATTGAAGGATTCATGCTCTTGAGCACCAGAGTCATAATTCAATACTAGGTTAAAATTTTTCTCTAGTACAGAAGTGTACCTATGCGCTACACAGAATGATGCATAGGTAGGGTAGATTGGAGGGAAGGTGTCCTAAAAATGCTTCTCAAGTTCTCAAAAAACTGGGCATTTCAACTTAGTTTTATTTATAAATATCTGTTTCAAAACAGAAACTCTAAATAGTCTTGTAACCTTTAGACAAAATCACTGATTCGTATGAAACTCATCATACCTCTTCTTCAGCTTTCCCAGGAATACACAAATAAGTAGCCACAGCAAATATGCTGCTGAGAAACTTTTTGGAAATATTCCGTATCCACAAACAATCAGAGGACTATATTGTGTACATTTATTTACTTATGTGTGTTGTTTATGTATGTGTATAATAGTTTGTACATGTACTTTATGTAGCTTGTATATTGGTCCCATCTTCTCAATAGATGCATAATTACAAATTAATAATTTAATAAACAAAGTAGTTGAAAGTGCTTTAGGTCACGCAAAACCCAACCATAGGAATTGTTGCACCATACAACTTACTACATTTTTACTTTCTTGTGATTCAGTGCACCATCTTTCTTCTTGTTATGCTGAGAAAAGATCCTTTTGCTACACGTATTCCAGAAATAAACCCCTTACTTTCTTTGTAGTGCCTTGTCCTATAAAAGAACAGGAAAGGGACCTTGGGATACCCAGAGGCAAGCTTTTAAGAGGCTTTCTAAGAATCATAATAGATTCAAGCCTTTTATGTCTTTTCTTGAAAAGCCTTTCTTTTCTTTCCTCTTTACTCCCTTTAGGGACAATTGCTATGTTTGTCAAAAATATATCTGTACGATTCATGAGTTTTGGTTTTAATTAATCGTCAAGGCCAAAATAATGCAGTGGTACAAGGGACAAAGTACCCAGGCGGAAAAGAGATTGTACAGTAAATCAGATGGAGTAGGCATAAGGGCAGCAGCAGATGGATGTATTAACCTTGTCAGGTTGATAACAATTGATTGCATGTAGAATCAAGGCATATAGGCAGTTTGATCAGGTCTCAAAATATAAGCTGTCTTCTCTTGTCAAAACTATGACAAGATACAGACTGAGAAAATTTAGATGGTTTGAACTCTTTAAGCAGGAGAGACAAAAATGTGGCGGGGGAATATCTATCTGATAACATTCAGATACAACTACTGAATCGGTAGCATGACTGACTAGCTGGCTTGTTAATGAAGCTCTGTGGAAGGAAACAGTTTGATTGGAACTTCAATATGACACAAATTCCCAAGTGTAAATTATTAAGGCATTTTAAGCCGATCAGATTGTGTTGGCCCTGGAGCTAGGAAGACAACTACTTGCCCTATAACCATGCTGTTAAGGTCAGCTGTAATGCTTTTGCTGCTAGTATCTGAAGCTGGACTTAAAATGGATGGCAGAGCTTTCTTAGTAGAAAGTTATCTCATTTGGCACGCATTTCCATGACTGTATGTGCTCCAGTTACAATTCGGTGGCTGTCAAGGCACAATGGGGCAGGTTTATTGTATTTTGTTTAGTGTTGTATTTAAATTTTTTTGTGATGGCATGGTGTTCTTCTCAAGTAACCAAAGTGGCATTGTCAGTAATTTTTAGGGTTTGTGCCCACTGTGTATTTTATTTTGAGCTTCTCCCTGTCCCAGCATCTATTTTATTTATAAAATCCGTTAGTGTGCACCAGTCCAAATTTCAATCTAGTGTCATTACTGAAGGTAACTGTGGTTATTTCCTCAGTGGCCAAGATCTCAGTGTTGCTAATGGGGAAATTGTTGCCTGATAAAGTCGCCTTCTCACTATATAGGCCCTTCACGGGAAAGCCATGTCTCTATAGATATTGCCTCACTTGCCTCCTTTGGGCATGAAAACTCTCATGTGACATCCAACTAATACAAAAAATGAATTAAGAATTGTTCTCTGACACCATTAAGGGCCTCTTCAGGCTTTCACAAGTAATGCTAATGCGGGTGAACGGTGGTATACACATGGTCTCTCTCAACCTGAAAACCTCAACCTCTCTCAACCTGAAACTCGCACTGCCTCTGAAAAAGATAAGGGGGCAGAAATCTCTTTCACACAGATGTAAGGGACTTCGCTTTTACTTGAACATCTGATCTCAAGTATCAATTTCCTTATCAAAGTGATACAGTGGGAAACTTCATGTAAAGCTGAGACTATTCAGTGATGGGAAGAATTGACTTACAATCCTGGCTATTACCAGGCATGATAGAAATGAGTATTAGTCATTTGGCAAGTTGAAGCAGTTCCTGAGATACAACAAGAGAAAATAGCACCTCTGCACCTGGTAGCTAGAACAAGTGCAGGGTGCTGATGTGAGGTTCACAGGCATGCTCAGTTGTTGCAGAGCTATCTGCATGATTCACAACCAGCCCTGTCTGGAATTTGACCATGTTTCAGGCTCATTCAGTTTGGGGGAAAAAAAAGTCTGCCTATAGCTTTGGTCAAAATGAAGCTAATGGATGTTGTCTAGAGGGGGTACTATATGGAGTTGTGCAAGAATTGCAGGAACAGCTAGGTGTCATTCCCAGTGTAAAGCTACCCATGGGCATGACAGGACATGATTGAAACCATCCATGTATGTATAATCAGAGTAATATAACCCATTTTCCATATTATTTCTCTCCTCAGACAGTAGGACACAAAAAATGGAGGGCTCTGTGTACAACACTGGTTTTCAACCTTTTTTCTTTTGTAGACCCCTAAAAAATTTCAAAGGGAGATGCGGACCTTTTTTGAAATGTTAGACATGGTCTGTGGTCCCCAGGTTGAAAACCACTGATCTTACAACATCTGAATAAGTTCCTAAAGGAGTGTTATCTGCACATTCCCATTTTATCATCCCATAGATAATTGCTCCTTATGGATAACATTTCTCTCTTTCCCCCCTCCCCCCCAGCTTGATCAAGACCTTTTTATCTGATACGTGCTCTGAGTCTCTTCTAGGATCATGGCAATATTCATACTGGCTTTAAAGCACAAGCAAACTCAACTACTCTCCCAGGACAATTTTTCTGATTAAAGCTTTGTGGAATATATCTTGTGTTTGTAATAAACAGACATACAGTGCCAGTGAAGTCAGTTCTTGGCCTGGGTTCCGGATGAATGCTATCAAATCCAAGGTGTCATCTTCGGAAAATGTTAACAGAAGGATAAAGGAGTTTGAGGTGCAAGTGGTCTTCTCATCCATCCTCCCCGTGGAAGGAAAAGGCCTGGGTAGAGACCGTCGAATCGTGGAAGTCAAAGAATGGCTACGCAGGTGGTGTCGGAGAGAAGGCTTTGGATTCTTTGATCATGGGATGGTGTTCCAAGAAGGAAGAGTGCTTGGCAGAGATGGGCTCCACCTAACGAAGAGAGGGAAGAGTATCTTCGCAAGCAGGCTGGCTAACCTAGTGAGGAGGGCTTTAAACTAGGTTCACTGGGGAAGGAGACCAAAGCCCTGAGGTAAGTGGGGAAGCGGGATACCGGGAGGAAGCAGGAGTGCGCGAGAGAGCAGGGCTCTTGTCTCATACTGAGAAAGAGGGACGATC
The DNA here is from genome assembly GCF_965140285.1 of Lepidochelys kempii. NCBI lineage: Eukaryota > Metazoa > Chordata > Testudines > Cheloniidae > Lepidochelys > Lepidochelys kempii. The sequence goes on along the minus strand of NC_136390.1, from coordinate 71,292,898 downwards.
AGCAAGTTATCTCAAGTGCCTATACACAAATGCAAGAAGCCTTGGAAACAAGCAGGGAGAACTGGAAGTCCTGGCACAGTCAAGGAATTATGATGTGATTGGAATAACAGAGACTTGGTGGGATAACTCACATGACTGGAGTACTGTCATGGATGGATATAAACTGTTCAGGAAGGACAGGCAGGGCAGAAAAGGTGGGGGAGTTGCACTGTATGTAAGGGAGCAGTAGGACTGCTCAGAGCTCAAGTATGAAACTGCAGAAAAACCTGAGTCTCTGGATTAAGTTTAGAAGTGTGAGCAACAAGGGTGATGTCGTGGTGGGAGTCTGCTGTAGACCACCGGACCAGGGGGATGAAGTGGACGAGGTTTTCTTCCGCAACTCACGGAAGTTACTAGATCGCAGGCCCTGGTTCTCATGGGAGACTTCAATCACCCTGATATCTGCTGGGAGAGCAATACAGCGGTGCACAGACAATCCAAGAAGTTTTTGGAAAGTGTAGGGGACAATTTCCTGGTGCAAGTGCTGGAGGAACCAAGTAGGGGCAGAGCTCTTCTTGACCTGCTGCTCACAAACTGGGAAGAATTAGTAGGGGAAGCAAAAGTGGATGGGCACCTGGGAGGCAGTGACCATGAGATGGTCGAGTTCAAGATCCTGACACAGGGAAGAAAGAAGAGCAGCAGAATACGGACCCTGGACTTCAGGAAAGCAGACTTTGACTCCCTCAGGGAACTGATGGGCAGGATCCCCTGGGAGAATAACATGAGGGGGAAAGGAGTCCAGGAGAGCTGGCTGTATTTTAAAGAATCTTTATTGAGGTTACAGGGACAAATCATCCTGATGTGTAGAAAGAATAGTAAATATGGCAGGCGACCAGCTTGGCTTAACAGTGAAATCCTTGCGGATCTTAAACACAAAAAAGAAGCTTACAAGAAGTGGAAGATTGGACAAATGACCCGGGAAGAGTATAAAAATATTGCTCGGGTATGCAGGAGTGAAATCAGGAAGGCCAAATCACACCTGGAGGTGCAGCTAGCAAGAGATGTTAAGAGTAACAAGAAGGGTTTCTTCAGGTATGTTAGCAACAAGAAGAACGTCAAGGAAAGTGTGGGCCCCTTACTGAATGAGGGAGGCAACCTAGTGACAGAGGATGTGGAAAAAGCTAATGTACTCACTGCTTTTTTTTGCCTCTGTCTTCACGAACAAGGTCAGCTCCCAGACTACTACACTGAGGAGCACAGCATGGGGAGGAGGTGACGAGCCCTCTGTGGAGAAAGAAGTGGTTCGGGACTATTGAGAAAAGCTGGATGAGCACAAGTCCATGGGGCCGGATGCGCTGCATCCGAGAGTGCAAAAGGAGTTGGCGGCTGTGATTGCAGAGCCATTGGCCATTATCTTTGAAAACTCATGGCGATCGGGGGAAGTCCCGGACAACTGGAAAAAGGCTAATGTAGTGCCCATCTTTAAAAAAGGGAAGAAGGAGGATCCTGGGAACTACAGGCCAGTCACCCTCACCTCAGTCCCTGGGAAAATCATGGAGCAGGTCCTCAAGGAATCAATTCTGAAGCAGTTAGAGGAGAGGAAAGTGATCAGAACAGTCAGCATGGATTCACCAAGGGAAAGTCATGCCTGACTAATCTAATTGCCTTCTATGATGAGATAACTGGCTCTGTGGATGAAGGGAAAGCAGTGGACGTGTTGTTCCTTGACTTTAGCAAAGCTTTTGACACGGTCTCCCACAGTATTCTTGCCAGCAAGTTAAAGAAGTATGGACTATAAGGTGGATAGAAAGTTGGCTAGATTGTCGGGCTCAACGGGTAGTGATCAATGGCTCCATGTCTAGTTGGCAGCCGGTATCAAGTGGAGTGCCCCAAGGGTCGGTCCTGGGGCCGGTTTTGTTCAATATCTTCATAAATGATCTGGAGGATGGTGTGGATTGCACCCTCAACAAGTTTGCAGATGACACTAAACTGGGAGGAGAGGTAGATACGCTGGAGGGTAGGGATAGGATACAGAGGGACCTAGACAAATTGGAGGTTTGGGCCAAAAGAAATCTGATGAGTTTCAACAAGGACAAGTGCAGAGTCTTGCACTTAGGACGGAAGAATCCAATGCACTGCTACAGACTAGGGACCGAATGGCTCAGCGGCAGCAATTCTGCAGAAAAGGACCTAGGGGTTACAGTGGACGAGAAGCTGGATATGAGCCAACAGTGTGCCCTTGTTGCCAAGAAGGCCAATGGCATTTTGGGATGTATTTTGGGGCATTGCCAGCAGATCGAGGGACGTGATCGTTCTCCTCTGTTCGACATTGGTGACGCCTCATCTGGAGTACTGTGTCCAGTTTTGGGCCCCACACTACAAGAGGGATGTGGAAAAATTCGAGAGAGTCCAGCAGAGGGTAACAAAAATGATTAGGGGATTGGAACACATGACTTATGAGGAGAGGCTGAGGGAACTGGGATTGTTTAGTCTGTGGAAGAGAAGAATGAAGGGGGGATTTGATAGCTGCTTTCAACTACCTGAAAGGTGGTTCCAAAGAGGATGGCTCTAGACTGTTCTCAGTGGTAGCAGATGACAGAATGAGGAGTAATGGTCTCAAGTTGCAGTGGGGGAGGTTTAGGTTGGATATTAGGAAAAACGTTTTCACTAGGAGGGTGGTGAAACACTGGAATGTGTTACCTAGGGAGGTGGTGGAATCTCCTTTCCTAGGTATTTTTAAGGTCAGGCTTGACAGAGCCCTGGCTGGGATGATTTAGTTGGGGATTGGTCCTGCTTTGAGCAGGGGGTTGGACTAGATGACCTCCTGAGATCCCTTCCAACCTTGATATTCTATGATTCTATGAAGATGAAAAGGAAAACACAGGGCTTAACAGAAACAGTAGTCCAGTTCATATTATTGGAGCCTATTGGGAATATGGATTTCATACACAGATATGCTTCAGTGTTCCAGAGTTCATATGAGACATGCCCAGTAAGTCCTGTGATTCCCTCTGCATCTTGCCCCCATCATATTCATTTTCACAGATAAAGGTTCCAGTGTATTTTCTTAACTGCTTTGACTGGTGATGTAGCAAATCAGATTTTTTTGAGGGGATCAACTCTTGAGTGACTCAGTCAGAGTGAATCTTATGCTAGATGCTAGCTGGGTAAGGGAGGGGGTTCATTCCGGTCCCAATTCAGTTAAAGGAATAGGTCCCTGAAAAACCGCTAGGAGAGCATCCACCAGTTGGAACAAAATGATTCATTGTAGTCAGAGATCACTGTTCCTTCCATGGGTACTTAGATCTGTGGTGTTCAGGACAGTCCGGAAGTCTGTTGGAATTTCCATAGATAACCTAGAACAACACAATCATCCCTACCTCAGAAAATCAACCCCTACTAACCGTTGCAGAGCAAAGTTTCCTGTCTCTAGCTGCACTGCCCAGTGAGGGGCAGGAGGACTCAAGACTTCATGTCAGAAGTTGGTTATCAGAGTGGCTACTGCATCCAGGAATATCCTCACTAATATGGTGCACTGGTGATTGACCTCTTTGCTTCTGGGAATAGTGCCCTGTTGCCTTTCCATGTGTCAGGATCTAGGATGTGAGGTTGTGAGTGATCTCTTGAAAAGCTGGACAGTGTGTCTGCAGTATGCCTTCCCATGTTTTCCACAAGTTCCTCGGATAATGCAAAGATAGGAACAATTGAGCAGCAGTTTATACCTTTCTGTTGAAGAAGCTACAGCTCTCAGACTTGATTGATTTAATGCTGTGGTTTTTTTCTTTCTCTGAGGTTTGATATTGCAAGACCAATCTTCCATCTGGGACCAGACAGGTTAAAATAGATGATGAAGTTATCGCTCTCAGGGACTCTCAGAAGTCAATAAATAAAACTTATTGTACTGGTTGCTGCAAATTCCATAGCTGAACTGCCATGCTAAACTAGTGTGCAGTGTTGTAGCCCTGTCAGTCCCAGGATATTAGAAAGAGATGGTGGGTGAGGTATTTAGAGAAGCAGCCGTGTTAGTCTGTATTTGCAAAAAGAAAAGGAGTACTTGTGGCACCTTAGAGACTAACAAATTTATTTGAGTATACGCTTTCGTGAGCTACAGCTCACTTATGAAAACTTATGCTCAAATAAATTTGTTAGTCTCTAAGGTGCCACAAGTACTCCTTTTCTTTTTGGGTGAGGTAGGATCTTTTATTGGATCAGCTTCTGTTTGTGAGAGAAACAGTGTTTTCTTTTGTGTCTCACCAGCAGAAGTTGGCCTAGTAAAAGATATTACCTCACCCACCTTGTCATGCTAAACCAGGGATTGGCAACCTTTGGCACGTGGCCCGCCAGGGTAAGCCCCCTGGTGGGCCGGGCCGGTTTGTTTACCTGCCGTGTTAGCAGGTTCAGCCGATCACGGCTCCCACTGGCCGCAGTTGCCGCTCCAGGCCAATGGGGGCTGCGGGAAGCGATGGCCAGCACATCCCTCGATCTGCACTGCTTCCCGCAGCCCCCATTGGCCTGGAGCAGCCAACTGCAGCCAGTGGGAGCTGCAATCAGCCGAACCCGCTGATGCGGCAGGTAAACAAACCAGCCCGGCCTGCCAGGGGGCTTACCCTGGCAGGCCGCATGCCAAAGGTTGTCGATCTCTGTGCTAAACTATTGAAATACAGCCTTGAGTTCTTCCAGGAGGGCCTTAATGTGGGTTTGTAAACAAAAAGTCTATTCTTTTCAAGCTTGATTCCCTGCAGATGTCCTCCTCCTTCCTATCCATTAAATCAGACCTTCTAGTAGCTACTCTCTCCAATCTTATGAATGTTATAGTTGTGAGTTTTCTCAGCTAAGACTCAGTAGTCTTTTAATACAGATATGAGGTCTTCACGATTGTCATAGCATTCATTCCTTAAGCAAACTCAAATATTTTTCTGACAGCCAAAAAAAAAAATAAAATTTTTCCTACTGTTTAGCATTAGTGTCGATGCTCTTGAGGACTGGATAATCGCAGGGCAGAGTACTCATGTCTCCTGTATGAGATCTAATAGGTGGCCACATGGCTATCAATATATATGTTCAATAAAATTCCACTGGTTGGTCATCCAGTGTTCAGCCATTCCCATATTCGGCAGTCTTAACATATTCCCAGGGAAGATGGAGGTTTATGTAATATGTCTGGTTTTGCATGATCCTGTTTCCCACCCTGGAAGGCACGCTGCTACAAAAATACCATTATGGGATCTCTGGACCACAGCACAAAGAAGTATAGGAAAATGCACATGCTTACCTGAAAATTTCCTTTTTTTGGATAATGAGGTCCACAAATGAGTCGCACCTTGGAGCCAAATGCATCCACCAGAATAGAGGTGGAAATTGATATCCATGGACTTAAATTAGTTTTGTTGGGTAGGGCTTTGGAGCTGTGCTCCGGCTCCGCTCCAGCTCCAGTCAAAAACCTGCAGCTCCACTGCTCCGGAGCTGCTCCGCGCTCCAGCTCCGGGCTCTGCTCCAAAGCCCTATTATTAGGGAGATTTCCCATAATCCTCAGTAGGATAAATTGTTGTGCATCCTCCTCAAAGTATAATTAACATAGTCCTTAATTTAGAAAAGTAGAACTGGATTATCTTGGCTATGGAAGTTGACTTAACTGGAAGAAACTTCAGGTTGTGGGACATTCCCCTGCTGCTAGTGACCAATGGGTCTGGTTCTTCCCTAAGCTACAAGCAGGCTGAAGGATGCATTGTAATGGACCTGTGGACATTATTACTGGAAGAAAGGTAGTTCTCAGGTAAACACATGTACATTTTCCTAGTTTGTCAACAATACAGATGAAGTTAAACATTTCAGCACTAACTTCTCAATTTAATATCTTCAGTACAAACATTAAATAGTTTGTCAAAAACCTATATTTTGTGAGGGCATGTGGGAACAACTCAGCATCTCATTTAATACTTTTTTAAAAAAGTTAATCATTCTCCAGTGTTTGCAGTTATTCTACTGCAATTTTTACTTCTACAGTAGAACTGGAAAGTGAAACTATAAATAATTGAGTGTATGTTCAAGGTTAATTAAAGTGTTAATAAAGTGGATAACTAGCAAAAAGTGTAGATTCCAGATTCATTTAATGCATTGTGAGTAACACAAGTAAGGAAATGTATTTTAAGAATATTTTAGGAATATAGTTTTACTTGACTTTGACTTCACCTTCTAAAAATTAAGGGTTGGCAACATACAAATTATAATCAGTGTATAACCTAAATGAACAAGACACATAACTGTGATTATTTTTAAAATTCATTCCTTTCCTATGTTGTTAAACGTGATATATTGCATTCGCTTGAATTCCAACATTAAAGGAATGTAAACATAAGCCTCACAGTTCACCTGCTTCATAAATGATTCTTTTAAATATGCAAATCTGTTCTAGTATATTTAAATCCACACTTAATAGTTTAGTTTTTTATTGCACTAACTGTGTACTAACCCAACTTTCCCTTAATGTGCTATAAAGTGTGGAAAAATAGGGGAAAAATTGTATATGGATCTGTCTAATTTGTGACATAACATACCCACTAACTCAAGCTGCATTGCGTTCCTTGTATGGAATGAATGTTAAAAATCTTGTCAGTCCTGTTTTACCTGCAAGTCTTTAATTTTTCTCACCTAAGTTCTCAAAAGCCCCCAAATTAACTCAGAATCAGTCATTCATTATTCCAAGGTTTCTGAGTTATAGTACTAATTGGTGATATGTATATTTCTTCTTCTAACTTCCACTTACATAGCGATTTATTCATCTTTTCTTGCATATGTCATTTCCGCTGAAATTATTGGAGGTACTACATGCCATAAGGAGAGGTGAACAGGTGGTGCTGCATGAAATATTGTGTGTTTAATTCTTGTTCATAATTGCCCTCTAAAATTACCATCTTAATTTATAGTAAGAGGGGAAATATTCCATCAAAAACACAATTAGGTTAAAAAGACAAAACAATAATAATGAACTTTTTGGGGGGCAGGGAAAAATTGTTTATACTTATTGAAGATAACTGACTTTTGAAAAGACTTAACTTAATTTTCTGGGCTGAAGTACCTTTACTCTTTTAGTAGGTTGTAGCTTTTTAAATAAAATATCTAGAGTATTGAAGATTGGGGAAAAATTATTAGACATTGAATTTGTTGTAGTGTGCCATATGTCACTTGTAGATCAGAGTTAAAATGCTCAAAAAACGAAAAAGAAAAAAAGAATCCTCTAATTTAAACCAAAATGTCAGTTACACAATAAGTTTGTATTTATTGTGGATAAAGTCCTGGGATATGTTAGGCATGGAGTCATTGCTTGTCAACTAACTCCTTCTACTTAAAATAAAACTGTTTGTTCTAAACATTTCCAAATGAGTACATTATTTACATAATAATTTAAACAGGAGCCACTGTTTATGCAACCATTTTGTAAAAGGCAGAACAGTCTTCCAATAGCTCAGGCCTCTGGATTTCACTTCTTTTTGTGTACAGTATTTTTACTGTAGCCTTTTAGTGAAGAGAAGGGGGTCAGAAAGGGGATTGCCACTCAGGTTTTAAGGGGACCAGGCGCGTACAATATACCACTGGGCCCTGGTTGAATTCTCCTTTACTCATCTGGTATACCTACTAATGATTTCTCACTTCATATTTTTTGTCACAATATACAGGCTCTTGGGAATGACGACTCAAGGCTCTGGGCTGGAGTGGGACCCTTGGGCATAGGCATAGTTTGACTTCTGTTTTTTTGGGGCGGGGGGGGGGTAAGGGCTGGTAGGGTTCAGGCCAGCTCCGTACAGTGGAGGGAGTCCAGGGAGGGAGCGTCACCTCCACCCCTTGACTCACCTCAGCAGGCCACCTAGCCTGTTTGGCTTGGGGGTGGGGTAGAGGGGCTCAACCAAAAAATATAACTCAAAGCGGGGACTCAGCTCAAAAAGTTTGAAAACCACTCAGGGTGCAGGCAGGGTGTAGCTAAACACACAGACGTAGAATCATAGAATATCAGGGTTGGAAGGGACCTCAGGAGGTCATCTAGTCCAACCCCCTGCTCAAAGCAGGACCAATCTCCAACTAAATCATCCCAGCCAGGGCTTTGTCAAGCCTGACCTTAAAAACCTCAAAGGAAGGAGATTCCACCACCTCCGTAGGTATACCAGTACTTCACCACCCTCCTAGTGAAAAAGTTTTTCCTAATATCCAACCTAAACCTCCCCCACTGCAACTTGAGACCATTGCTCCTTGTTCTGTCATCAGCTACCACTGAGAACAGTCTAGATCCATCCTCTTTGGAACCCCCTTTCAGGTAGTTGATCCCCCCTCATTCTTCTCTTCCGCAGACTAAACAATCCCAGTTCCCCTCAGCCTTTCCTCATAAGTCATGTGTTCCAGTCCCCTCATCATTTTTGTTGCCCTCCGCTGGATGCTTTCCAATTTTTCCACATCCTTCTTGTAGTGTGGGGCGCGAAACTGGACACAGTACTCCAGATGAGGCCTCACCAATGTCGAATAGAGGGGAATGATCACGTCCCTCGATCTGCTGGCAATGCTCCTACTTATAAATAAGATGATCCATTCACTTTGGCAACTAACTGCATTGCCTCTGTAGTGCTGTTGCCTTAGCTGGCCCATGGAATAAGGAATCAAATAGATTCACAAGCAGAACTGTTGCATACTCTCACAAATTATTGTTGTTCTACCTCTTGGTCAGCAGCAGTGTCCCCTCTAATTTTTCCCATGCGTGTATGGAATTAATTTTGTTATGTGTACCAATATGGAGATGATGGTTGGGATGGGTTGGAGCCGGTGGAGGGGCACCTCTTCCCCGGCTGCAGTGGGTCCGGGACTGGGCTGGGGCTGGTGGGCAGAGGCGCTTCCCCCTGCCGCGGCAGGTCCGGCGCTGGGGGAGAGGCATCTCTCCCTGTTGCAGCACCCTAGCTATCTAAAACTAAACACAAACTAAACAAGGATGATGAGTGCTTGCTCATGTCTAGGGTGACCTGACAGCAAGTGGGAAAAATCAGGACAGGCGGTGGGGGGTAATAGGCGCCAATATAAGACAAAGCCCCAAATATCAGGACTATCCCTAAAAATCGGGAATTCTGGTCACCCTACTCATGTCCATTCTAAGTAGGTGTGTACGCACGCCACGTGCATGGTTGTCAGGTTTTTCCCTTAGCAACACCTGTCAGGTCACCTGTGGAGCCTCCTGGAGTCACAGCTTCATGGTGCTGTATATTGGGCCCTGCCGACCCCCCACCTCTTCTGTTCCTTCTTACCACCGTGACGGTCGTTGGAGCTGCTTTTCTCTCTTACTGTGACAAGCGATTCTCTAGTGGACATTTCTCTTTGTATCCTGTAAATAGTTAGTTTACCCTCCTAGACCTGTCAATGGACACACCGATCACCATGCCCGGGGTCCTGGACTTGATCACTGAGGACCACGGCCACCTCTGGCATCCCAGTCTTGAGTCTATTCACCTCACCGTATGGAAACTCCATGGATAAACCCCTTGGAGTTGGCATGCTCAGACCCTGTTAGAGAGGTCTTCCTTGGCAGCAGGAAACTATCAACTATGGTCACTTAGTTAAGTGGAAGAGAATTCTCCATTGTGTCATTACAAAAGGACACTCCCCCTCTACAGTCTTTCAGAGTGGTAGCCGTGTTAGTCTATCAGCAAAAACAACTGGGAGTCCTTGTGGCACTTTAGAGACTAACAGTTTATTTGGGCATAAGCTTTCATGGGCTAGAACCCATCTGATGAAGTGGGTTCTAGCCCACGAAAGCTTATGCCCAATTAAATGTGTTGGTCTCTAAGGTGCTGGAAGGACTCCTCGTTGCTTTTACAGTCTTTGGTTGCCTTTATCCTGGGCTGTTTATTACACCTGAACAGCAAGGCCTGTCGGTGTCGTCAATAAAGGTGCACCTGGCTGCAATCTTGGCCTTCCATCCCAGATTTGCCAGTCTATTGGTTTTTGCTAACCCAATGGTTGGCCACTTCCTCAGAGGACTAGATAGACCGTACCTCAAGTAAGATAACTGATCCCTGCATGGGATCTTAACTTGGTACTTCCAAGTCTGATGTGGGGGCTCGCCTCTGAGCGCTTAGCTACATGCTCACTTCTTTACCTTTCCTGGAAAGTAGTGTTCCTGGTGGCTATAACTTCAGCCAGGAGGGTGTCCGAGCTTAAGGTCCTGACTGCTGAACCTCCATATACTGCCTTCTGTAAAGACTACGTTCAGCTACGACCCCACACGGCCTTTTTTCCAAAGGTGGTTTTGCAATTCCATGCAAACTGACATTTTCCTTCCAGTTTTCTTCCTTAAGCCACCCGTCAACAACTGGGAATGCTCCACTCCCTGGACGTCAGGCATGCATTGGCCTTTTCTGTCGAAAGAACTAAGCTGTTTAGTAGATCAACACAACTCTTTGTTGCAATTGTGGAAAGGATGAAGGGGCTTCCAGTGTCGTCCCAAAGGATATCCTCATGAATCACAGCCTGCATCTGGGCATGCTATTACTTGGCAAAGATACCTGCCTCTGCTCTGACAGCGCACTCCACAAGAGCACGAGCATCCTTGGTGACATTCCAAGCTCAGGTCCCCATTCAAGATATCTGCAGGGCAGCAACATGGTCATCAGTCCACACCTTTACGTTGCACAGCACCATTACACAGCAGGCCAGAGACGGTGCCGCATTTGGAAGAGCGGTGATGCAGTCTGCGACCTCCATCCTCCTAGCGAATGTTTGGGTGTCACCTACTTGGAATCAACATGAGCAAGCACTCGAAGGAAAAACGGTTACCTACCTTTCGTAACTGTTCTTTCAGATGTATTGCTCATGTCCATTCCAAGACCTACCTGCCTCCCCCTCTGTTGGAGTAAGCAGGCAAGAAGAACTGAAGAGGCGGGGTGGTGTGTGGGGGGAGGGACGTGGAGCCGTCGGCGGGGCCTTATGTATGGTACTATGAAGGTGCAACTCCAGGGGGCTCCACAGCTGACCTGACCGGTACCAATAGGGGAAAAAACCTTCCAGTGACTCTGCACACGGTGCACACACACCTGTTTGAAATGGACATGAGCAGCACATCTCAAACAGTTACAAAAAGGTAGATTACCCATTTAGGGAAATACTGGTTTATTTTGTGTCTTCCCGCCCCTCACCCCCACATTAATAAGAATATATGCTGGCACAAGGGATTAATACTCCACATGACTGCAGGGGGAAGAAGGGAATTAATCTTTCTTGTCTTTTATTTTGTGGTGGTTGAATATGCCACTTTGAAAACATCACAGTAGTAGAAAATACTCTTGAGCCTGCTTAGTAGTCTAATACTTAATACTGCATTGTCTTCTGTAACACATCAGTTGAACTTTGAGGATACTCACATTGAATTAGCAATAGACATCCTTGTGGTTTATTAAAGGACTTGCATCTAGCCATCCTTAGGTGGCTGCAAACCGGACCCTCTGGCTTGGGTTTTGTAAAGGAGGCAGATTCTCAAGACTTTACATTGGCTATTCAGGACTCTTCAAGCTAAATCATAGTGGCTTTTTACAGTTTTGCTTTTGAGATTATTAATACAGTAGATGAAACCTATGGCTATAATAATTGCAGAGTAGGTTAAATCAGTATAATAATTTTTAGAAACCTTACATTAATATAGGATGACATAAATAGCTTAGCATTTGATTTTGTTAAATTTACGTATTTTACAACGCCAGGATGTGTTGCTCATGTCCATTCCAAGACCCGTCTGTTGGAGCAATGCCGGTAAGAAGGAACTGGAGAGGTGGTAGGTCAGCAGGACCTTATACATGGCACCACAAAGGTGCCATTCCAGGTGGTGCCTGAAGAGACGGGTACCGCTAGGGGAAAAACCTTCTGGCTACTGTGCATGCAGCATGCACACGCCTAATTGGAATGGACGTGAGCAACAGATCTTGGTGAACCACAGTTACGAAAGGTAGGTAACTGTTCTATGAGGGCTGAGTATAAAAAGAAGAGAGAAAATGCTTCCAAATCAATAGGTGATACCCAACTGTGTATTAAATAATTACATTTTTGTTTGAGGGCTGGTGAGGGGGAAATGTGCATAGAGTAATGAAACATTAAGATAGAGTGAATGCTCTGAGATTTCTCCCATCATTCATAAAAGTTGCTGGACAAGTTTGCATGTAGTTCATGCTTAGCTTGCGGAGAACACAGATGGCATTTGTAAAGCATTTTCATAAATTGTGAAGTAAGTAATTACGAAGTAAGTAATTTTTTATCGTGCAGTAATTTAGGGCACTACTACTTCAGTGCCTGAGACTGATTTCTTCTTCAGTATGCTAAATAAACTTTACCAAGAGAAGAGAGATGATACTGAACACTTGCTTAAATGTAGAAGGAATTGGCACATTTGTTTCTCCATAACAGAACTAGAGGTTTATTTCTGCCACTTATAGGCAAGATTTTACGCAACTTCAGCTACATGAATAACATAGCTGAAGTCGATGTACTTAGATATACTCACTGCGGTGAGCTGACTGCTGCTGCTCCCCCGTCGACTCTGCCTGCGCCTTTCGCTCTGGTCGAAGGGAGAGCGCTCGGGGATCGATTTATCACATCTAGACTAGATGCGATAAGTCTGCACCCTCTGGATCGATTGCTGCCTGCCAATTCGTGGGTAGTATAGACATACCCTTAGTGTATACTGAATTTAGGGTGTAGTGTTTGACATTTTCAAGTTGGCTGTGAAGAAAACCTGTATCTTTTACTGAGGTTTGAATGGGGCTTCTGGTTTTTCCTTTATTTTAAGGTGCTTTTTTGGCTGCTGCACCAGGAATAAAAAATATACAGCTTTACTAAACTAATAGTATATCTTTCTAAATATATGTGTGGTTTTTTGTTTTTATTAACAGATGCTTTTGTAAATAGCCAGGAGTGGACACTAAGTCGATCTGTACCAGAACTGAAAGTGGTAAGTAATATTTTATATTTACATGTGTTTTCTTTACTTCTGAATTCCATTCTTTCTGCATTTACACAGAAATGGAACATTCGTAAGGTTATATTTTAAAGTCTGCCAGATTTTTCCTTTATAAAAACATTTAGAGGATTTTAAACCTTGAATATAAATCTTAATGGGACATAACGTAAAGACTCCTTTGTCTAAACTTTTAACCTACCACTGTTACTGTTAACACCTAAGAATATTGCTGAGATTGGAGACAATGCTTTTCCCTTTTTTTTTCCCCCCCAGCTTGGTTACTTAGTACAATTAACAGTGTTTTGTGTGTAGTAGTCATTTCCCCAGTGTAACTTGTTTTGTTTTTTGGGGGGTAGAGACCCCTTGCAATAAAGGGGTGTGGGGGGGGGAGAGAAAAATGTTTGAAAATAAAAATATTTTAAAATGCAAAAATGGGCAGGTGGACTAGCAGGTACATGTAGTACCTGAACAACTTTTTAGCACTGCTTGAAATTGATCACTTTTTAAGGGGAATGTGTCTATCAGATTCCTCCAGGGTCTCTGCATAGGACCAATCTTTTCAAGGTTCCTTCCCCACTCTGAACTCTAGGATACAGCTGTGGGGACCTGCATGAAAACCTGCTAAGCTTATTTTTACCAGCTTAGGTTAAAACTTCGCCAAGGTACAAACTATTTTACCTTTTGCACTTGGACTTTTGCTGCCACCACCAAACGTCTAACTGGTTTTATTTTATTAGGAAAGAGCCCGTTTGGAAACATCTTTCCCCCCCAAATCCTCACCAAAACCTTGCACCCCCTGGGGAAGGTTTGATAAAAATCCTCACCAATTTGTGTAGGTGACCACAGACCCAAACCCTTGGATCTTAAGAACAATGAAAAAGCATTCAGTTTAAAAAAAAAAAAAATCAAAATGAATTGTCTAGCTGAAATGTTGGTTTTTTTCTGTTGTTTTTTGTCAGGACTCCATTTGATTTCCTAAAAGACTGGAGATTAGTGGGAGGCAAGATACCAAATGGTCTTAATGTTAGTTCCAGAAGAATGCAAATTAAAGCAGCCTTTTATAAATTGTTTATTTTTGGCATTACTTTAGCTGAGCTTGAAGAGAGTATAGGTGGGAGATGCCATCGACAAAAGGAATATCTGGAGATAAAAATGCATGGCCTGGATGAGGGAATTTCACAGAGCTGCTATTTTGAAAGCTAAGAACAACGCTAGAGGCAGGAATTGGAGTGTCCCAAATGATAATGGGGTTGATAGAATAGCTGAGAAGTTCCCCTTCACTGTAATGAGGCAGTTTTTGGGTTGAGGATGGAGAAAGAACTTCCTTCCAGCATTCAGATGGGGGCAGGAAGATTTCAGAGTTACCAGGCACCCAAGAGATACTGATACGAAGCAAAAACTGTGTGGAACCTGCTGGGGACAAACTCCTAAGAATCCCAGCACTGAGACACAGAACTAGACTTATTGCCTCTGAATGTCTGCAGCTTGGTGGTGGGAACTTTTTTGTGTGCGCACATTTGACTTCTATCGTGATTTCTGGTTAGTGGGTTGAGTTCTCTGGCTGTTGTGTGGTAATTTTTCAAGTCGAGAGCATAAAGCAGGGCGGGTAAACTTTTTGGCCCGAGGGCTGCATCGGGTTTCTGAAATTGTATGGAGGGTTGGTTAGGGGAGGCCATGCCTCCCCAAACAGCCAGGCATGGTCCGGCCCCGGCCCCCGCCCCCTATCTGAACCCTCCTGATTCTTGCCCCCTGGCGGTCCCCCCCCGGGACTCCTGCCCCATCCAAACCCCCCGTTCCCTGATGGACCCCCAGGGACCTCTGTCCCATCCAACCCCCCTGCTCTCTGTCCCCTGACCACCCACAAACCCTCTGCCCCTAACTGCCCCCTGCCACCCCATCCACCCCCCCCTTCCTGGCTGCCCCCCTGGGACCCCTGCCCCATCCAACCACCCTTTCTCCCTGCCCACCCCCGGAACTCCTGCCCCTAACTGCCCCCTGCCACCCCATCTAACCCCTCTCTTCTTCCTAACTGCCCCCTGCTGCCCCATCCAACCCCTGCGCTCCTTCCTGACTGCCCCCCTGGGACCCCTGCCCCCATTCAACCCCCCTGTTCCCTGCCCTCCGACCGCCCCGACCCCTATCCACACCCCCAGTCCCTGACCACTCCCCGAACTCCTCTGCCCTCTATCCAACACCCCCCCACCCGGCCCCCTTACCGCGCTGCCTGGAGCACCAGTGGCTGGCGGCGCGGCTGCACCAGGACAGGCAGCCGTGCCATGCAGCACAGAGCCCCGGGTCATGCCGGGCTCTGCAGCTGTGCTGCCCCAGTAGCTCACAGCCCTCCTGCCCAGAGCATGGCATAAAGTAAGTTACAATGCAAAAGATCTCGTTGTGGCCCAGAAGAATTGAATCCCCAGTAACTCTCCTGTGAACTCTCAGCTGTGTGTCTGTCTGTTCTAGGATATTTAAGTACAGTGGGACTAGAAACACAAGAGTAGCCTCCTCTGAGTTTCCTTTGCCTGTGGGGTTCTTATGACAAACCTCTCTTACTTTTTACCTTGTTGAATTGGTCATAGACTTCTTGTGTCTGCATTATGCTGTTACACCATACGTAGTATGTCAATTGAACCTAGAGTATCATAGAATCATAGAATATCAGGGTTGGAAGGGACCCCAGAAGGTCATCTAGTCCAACCCCCTGCTCGAAGCAGGACCAATTCCCAGTTAAATCATCCCAGCCAGGGCTTTGTCAAGCCTGACCTTAAAAACCTCTAAGGAAGGAGATTCTACCACCTCCCTAGGTAACGCATTCCAGTGTTTCACCACCCTCTTAGTGAAAAAGTTTTTCCTAATATCCAATCTAAACCTCCCCCACTGCAACTTGAGACCATTACTCCTCATTCTGTCATCTGCTACCATTGAGAACAGTCTAGAGCCATCCTCTTTGGAACCCCCTTTCAGGTAGTTGAAAGCAGCTATCAAATCCCCCCTCATTCTTCTCTTCTGCAGGCTAAACAATCCCAGCTCCCTCAGCCTCTCCTCATAACTCATGTGTTCCAGACCCCTAATCATTTTTGTTGCCCTTCGCTGGACTCTCTCCAATTTATCCACATCCTTCTTGTAGTGTGGGGCCCAAAACTGGACACAGTACTCCAGATAAGGCCTCACCAATGTCGAATAGAGGGGAAATAGAGTAGCAAACATGTAGTTAACGGTAGGCATTGGCTATTCCCCAACAGTTCAACACCTTGGGGACTAACCAGTTAAAAAAGCTGGGCATGCTGCATATGCTTGCTGCTTTCAGGCATTGCTGGAGGGGTGGAGGTGAGTAAGGGGCCTCTGTTTGTTTAGTCACAGAGGCTTTGGCTTCATTGCCCTGAAAAAGGCTTTTGCTTCATATCCCTGTTACTGTGGGATGACTAATACACATTAGGATTTTACAGAAGTATAGCTAGTGGAGACCAGGCAAATTGTAGTTTTACCTGCCAGGTAAAAAGTCATGGTCAATGCCCTACCCTCATTTATGGCTGACCTCATCTATTTACTTCACAATAAAAACTCCAGTGCCTGGTCTGGACTAGGGTTTTGCAGCGGGATAGCTGATGTGTGTGTGTTGTCCCTCAGTGAAAACAAAGCCGAAAACAGGATCTCATGCTGTTTGTGCAGGGTTCCACTGCATGTCTCCTTCTCTTTTCTCTATCTTCTCCCCATCCCATTTTTTGCTCGCTTGGGGACTGTGTGTGCATATGAGGTGGATTGTCTGAATTTCTCTTTTGCCTTCACTGGTTTGGGGATATGAAGAAGTTCCCTTGCCACCTCACATTTTTCTTGTGCAACCAGATCAGAGTCTCTCTCTCTCCTGCTGCCTTTTTAAAATAGAATCTGCATGACAAAGCTGATATGATTCTGTAAGTTTGTGCAAGGATTTATTCCTGGTCTACATTACAGAGTTAATTTGATGCAGGGCAGCTTACATCAATGTAGCTATGTGTGCGTATACGCTTACATTTCGCTCCCACCGACGTAACTGCCCTGTTATGCCAACATAATAAAATCACCTCCCCCATTGGTGTAGAGTCACGGTCGATGTAGTTAGGTTGATACAGTGTCAGCGTAGACGTTGTGTTACTTACATCAGCGGTTAATGGCTTCCAGGAGGTATCCCACAAAGCCCAGCAGCCAGCTGGCCAGAGAACTGTCTCTCGTCTTTAAAGCCCTGTGAATTTTTGAAATTCCATTTCCTGGTTCCCTGGCTTGGAGAGCACACCTAGCAACTGCCTAGCTGACCACACTGGCTACATGCTGCAGATGCTCCCCTGCCTGGAGAAAACAGGAGATGCTGGATTTCCTGGGTCTGTGGGGAGAAGAGGCTTTGCAGGTACATCTCAGATCCAGCCATAGAAACATTGACATCTATGAGCAGATCACTCTGGGCATGGAGGAGAAGGGCTACAAGAGGGATGAAAAGCAGAGCTGTGTGAAAGCCAAGGAGCTGCAACAGGTGTACCAGAAGACAAGGGAAGCTAACAATTGCTCTGTAAAAGCAGCAAGTTTGTGACTATGCACCAAAAAGCTGCATACTATCCTTAGATGAGACTCCGCCACCACCCCCAAGAGCCCTATGGATACTTCGGAGGAGCCAGAGTCAGAGGCCTCTCCTGTGAACAGTGAAGAGGAGGTGTTGGATGAGGAATTGGAGGAAGAGTAGCATGGGGGGGACAGGTGATTGGGGGGGGGCAGCTGCTCAGCGAGCCAGGACATGTTTTTGACTCCAGCGCAGTCCAGCACAGGCGATCCTGATGCAGGGGAAGGCAACTCTGGTAAGTATGCTGTTTGCTTTGAAATTACAGGGATGGAACCCACAAAATAGCAGTACACATCTGTTGATCTACTCTTATTCTAGAAGAGGTAGTGAAACAACGAATAGAGGAAGAGTTATTGTCTGCTTCTCATCCCCCTCAACTGTTAGGCAGAGGGGGCCCCATGGAACACACTATTTATGTGCACCAGGATGTCCCATGAATCTTCATAGATATCGCGATGAAACTTTCCTGGAGTTTGTCTGCAATCCTCTGCTGTAGGTTTCTGGGAAGGGCTGCCTCATTCCTTCTTCCGTGGTAGGACACTTTCTCATGCCCCTCAGCGATTACTTGAGCGAGAACCATTGCAGCATAGGGTCCCAGCCAGCAGTCAGCCTCCATTACCCTCAGGGGTGAGAGGTCAGCTAAAATCACCACCGCCTGTGGAAAGTGGTACCAATATTCAGTTCAGTTGCCCTATACAGACATACTCATGACTGTGAGCTATCCCCTCTCATTTCCCCAATTTGCCCCCCACCCCAGGGCTGTGCTCACCATGGCTCATGCTGTATAAATCCCAATGAGAAGTGACAATGTAGTGCTTACAACTTGTGTGGATCAAAGGGAGTGAGTTCAGCCTCCTAAGTTTTGGCTTATCTCATAAATGCACTGACAATGGTACTTCTGTGTATTGTATCTTCAGCAGCTGCAAATGTGGCCATGAGGGTTTCTCCATCCACACCAGTGGAACGGAAGAGCCAGATAAAGAGAAGAAGGAAAAGGACTTGGGATGACATGTTCCAAGAGATCCTGCAAGCTGCTGCTGCCTCTGATAAAAACACTTGGAGGATCACCATTGCAGACAGCATGGAGAGGAGAAAGGTGCAGGAAAAGAAGAGGGATGTGCAGCTGGAGATGCTTGCACTTCTCAGGCAGCAAACAGACATGCTGCAGACTCTGGTGGATCTGCAGGTTCAACAATCCTGTGCTTGCCTCTTTCTGCAGCCCATAAAGAACTGTATATCTGTGCCCCCTGTCCCTCAATATTCTGTGTGGCATCAGGTTTCTGCACTGTCCTTACCATTCCACCCTGGGAACATTAAAGACATTCACAGCTGCACATATGCTGACCTGAGAAAGACATAGTTGGTTTATGTGAATTTGAAATGGAAATGACTGTTCTTTCCCCATCATAAGTTTTTTCCTTAATTTTTGAAGTTTAGTAAAGTTTAAAATGTTTTTTTCTGTTTGCATCATTGTGGAATAAATGTGTTTTTGGAAACATAATTCATGTTTATTAGTTCATAACATATGCTAGGTGGTGCTGACATCATTCACAGACTATATTAGTAGGTGCATTGGCAATGTTATATTATTTCACACACAACACTCACCAAATGGTTCATACAGGGCTGCAAAAGGGCAAGGACAGGTAGAGCAAACTACAGCAACACACTCTACTTTGGCTCACTATTAAAATGGTCTTTCAAAGCCTCCCTAAGCCGTATAGCTCCATGTTGAGCTCTTCTTATAGCCCTGGTATCTGGGTGCTCAAAATCAGCAGACAGCTGCTCCATCTTCACTTCCCTTTGCTTCACCGATACTATGCAGGACACAGCAGGCAGCGATAACCATTGGAATATTTTTTTCCCTGAGGTCCAATCTCATGAGTAGACCACGCCAGCAACCCTTCAAATGCCCAAAGGCACATTCAGCTGTCATTCTGCACCTGCTCAGCCTGTAGTTGAAGCACTCCTTGGTGCTGTCAGGGTGCTGGTGTATGGCTTCATGAGCCATGGGAGCAAGGGGTAGGCTGAGTCTCCCAGGATCACTAGTGGTAAGCTGCTGGTTGTGAAAGCAAGTCCCTGCTTTCAGCTCTCTGAAGAATCCTGCATGTGTTGTGCACCTTGGCCAGTCCACACTGAGGTTGGTGAAGCATCCCCAGTGATCCACCAGCTCTTTTTGTATTACCATGGGAAAGTAGCACTTTCTGTTGGTGTACTTGAAGGCAAGGTGGTCTGGTGCCAAAATGGGGATATGCGTGCCATCTATCACCCCACCGCAGTTTGAAAAGCCCATTGCTGCAAAACCACCCACTATGTCCTGCACATTGGCTAGATTCACAGTTCTTCCTAGCAGGAGGCAATTAGGGTCTGGCAAGTGTGCAGGGCCTTTGTTTTGGATTTCCTAACTCCAGATTGATTACGGACTGATTGGTAGCAATCTGGCATCGCAAGTTTCCACAATGCAATCGCCACTTGCTTTTCCACTGTCAGTGCAGATCTCATTTTGGTGTTGCTATGCTGGAGGGAGCTCTGCACACAGATCCAGAAATGTGGCCTTGAGCATCTAAAAGTTCTGCAGTCAGTGCTTGTCATCCCAAACCTGCATGACCATCCTTATTTCTTGGGCCCAGAATTGGCGCTCCACTGTCTGAAGCTGCTCCATAAATGCCGCCAACAACCTTTGAATTGTTTCTTTCCATGTCCCACAGCAGTCTAGCTTTCAAGGAATAATCATATTCCCCGCAGCTCCTCTTGCGGCTCTGCACATATTGTCCTGTGCTCACGCTTATCACAGTAGTGCAGAGCTATGCAGAATCCATACTTCTGTCACAGATGGCAGACAAGGAGGTGGGACACACAGGTTTGTGTGGGTGATTTTGAAAGGAGGCATGAAACAGTTTGGGATAGAAAACACTGCATCATGGGAAGTTAAACCCATGCTCCGCGGGATCCCTGTGAGACTTGTTTCTGCCCCATGAGGCATTGCAAAACCTTCCCAAAACACCCTATACGGTGGCAAGTAGCACAGTGGGATAGCTACCCATGGTACACTGTTCTCTGCATCTATACAAGCGCTCCTAGTAAGGACGCACACCACCGACACAAAGAGCACAGTGTCGACACACACAAACTATGTAATAATTGTGCTGGCTGAATTCCCATGTAACTTAAGTTGATGTAATTCTGTAGTATAGATATGGCCATAGATGATGTTGCTGAGATGAGGTGAGAAAAGAAAAGACCAGCCCCAGCTGATAATGCATACCGCAGGTTTCCAGCAGGAGCAGTGATGAAAACTAAGAAGATTATGATAAGATTAACTCTTTTTTGCTCAGCTTTTCCCATTAGGAGAGCACAAAATGAAACGTACAAAATTATATTAGTTTAACTTGAGAACACCTCACTCACTAAGTAAACTTTCTTGTACTGAGTGGGAGTCTCCCCTGCCCCCAGCCTTGGTTAAAGTGGAGATTATCCCAGCAAGCAAGAGACCGCAATGGTAGATTTGCATGTGCCAAATCCACCTATCCATCAGAGCAGCATCACAGCTGACAATGTGTTAATGACATGTCAGTAAAGTTTGTTTTTATTTCAGAAGTGTACATGCTACAGGGAGGGTGAAACACATGGTGATACCTAGAACACGATGATATTGAATGAAGTGCTAGTGTGACCACAACAGATTGACTTTCACTAACACTTAAATAGCCTATTGAATTTTGAAATAAAGGGAAGTTAGTTGTGTACTCTGTTAGTACTAGCAGTGTTCTGTTGTACAATTGTACTGGTTTGACAAATCATTTGCTTAAACCATGGTTAATGACACATATGATACATCTTCTCTTTACCTTCCTTGTCTCCTTGCTGTCTGTCTGCTTTACATACCACGCTTTTTGGAAGGCTTGCGTTGCCAAGTGATCACATCTTGGCTGAGTATGAGAGCCCATTTCACCATGATTCCTATCCTTCTGTTTCCATAATACTGGGGACAGGGACTTGCAAGTAGAGGAGACAAACTTTTGACGTGTAGCTGCTGCAGAGAATGAAATTCAGGTTGTCAGGCAGCACAAGTCTTATGATGACCTTCTGCTGGTTTTGTTTTTGTGCAACCCCTGCTAAAAGCAAAACTCAGTTTTACCATTTAATAAAAACAGAAATGTGATTATACTACTGAAACATCATTCAAACGAGCAGTACCAGCTGGATGGCAGGATGGCCAACTAGTTCCACCTCATGTACATTCATTTTTACCCATAAATCTCCCCTCATGAAGGAACTTGTGTAGTGAGTCATACCCTATAACAGGTCATGTTCCCAGACTAATGATCAACTATGTAATATACCTGAGGAAGTGAAGGGCCATGTTAACTGCTAAACCTGCCTCTCTTGTGCCACAGCACGATCGTTATGTTCACTGGCACTTAGATTAATTTTGGGTTGTGCGCTTCTGCTTGTGGCTCTTTAGTTGAGGGATTTATGGAAATATGAAAAGCATATAACATTTGCTCCTGTCACAAGCTAGCATATTAACAGCCTCAGTTAAATGGACCAGTTAGGATGCAGAAAGGAGAAGATGTTTACTGTAGTAAATATCATATGCTTTGGGGTTTGATACTTTAGTTGCTGAGTACTTCATGCAAGGTGCTCAGTGCCTACAACTCCCATCAGTTACTGGGGGTTTGCTCATTTAGCTTCATTGGACTCTGTGTATATAGAGTTCTAGGTTGTCCTCTCCTGATCTCATTATTTCTCTTTACACACTACTCAAAAATACTGGGAGTTGCGAGTTAAACATCAGGAGGGTGGGTTAATGTATAGCGGAGCGGAATATTACGTCATGTGGTATTTTCCCATTTCAGTGGTGTTTTCTCTGCAGTGCCAATCAATGAATTTAGTGTTACACAATCTACTATAGTTGTGTTATGTACTAATGAAGAAAATGAAGCACAGGGAAGTAAAGTGACTTCTCAGAGGTCACATTAGCAGTGTTGTTGAAATAGAATGCAAATCTTTTGATTCCTAGTCTGAGGTTTTAATTACAAAAGTATCAACCATCTGGCTAGTATACAAAAATTACTTCTAAGGCAGAGTTTCTCAAATGCGGCCACCAGGGGCTCTTCTTGTGGCCACAGCCTCCTGGGCAGTGATTGGCCTGGGAGGGGGGCAAAGAAGTGGGCCCTCTTCTGGCTGCCAGCTGGGGTTGGGCCCTGTACCTCTCTGGAGCCACAAATGCCGGAGGAGCAGGCAGATGATGTGAGTTCTCCACGTTCCCAGGGGCAGTGGGGCTTGGGCTTCCAGCTTCTGCCTTGCAGTGGCAGGCAGCAGGCTCTGGCTGTGGGGCTCCATCCCCTGGCTGGGCCCCCACCACTTCCCTCAGCCCTCTATCGCCCCTGACCCCTGCTGCCTCCCTACCCACCTCTCTATCCAGGGCTTAATTTGTCACCCAGTTTGTGCCGGAGCTGAGTAAGTCTGCTGTGAAAAGCGATATTTGTATGTATGTTAATATCGCTTTTCACTGCCTCCCAGCTAGATAATAAGTCTGCTTTTTAAAGCGATATTAACAAACATACGAATATCAGTTTTCACAGCAGTAGACTTACTGGCTAGCAAGTCTAAAAAAAGAATCAAAAAAGCAAAAGAAACAACAAAAAAGACAAGATCCTGAAGAGCATCTTACTTTGTTTCTGTTCTGTCCAGTAAAGAATACAGACAATTGTACATTATTTTTATTATTGAGTCAGCAAAAAACCCTACTTACATAAATTACAAACATTTGGACATGTAGATGTGAATATTTGTTTTTCCTAAAGTTAAATATTTTAGAAAAATTGTGAGAGTGGCCACCAGCAAGAGTTGATGGCCACACTCCTAAGACCACCAAAAAATTTCTTGTGAGAACCCGTTCAAGGGGAGCAATGTCTATTTGCTGCCGAGAAAACGGATTACTTAACCCATGTGGTCAGGACTTGGAGTGGAGAGGAGGAGAAGGAGGTGGTTGGTGCTCTGCCAAATTCCGTTTGTAAACCAAGCTCCATTTATTTGAGCTAGTCAAATGAGACGGTACTGGCTAAAGAGTGTGCGTATGTAGTTTGCTGAGTACTGCTGAACTCAGGCTGGTGCTTCCATCATTGAGGTTCAGATATATCCCTGGGCAGGGCTGGATTAAGGCACAGACACAGTTGGCATGTAGTTAGGTCCTGGCTCCCAAAGTCAGGTAATGTCACAATCTCAGCTTTTATTTTATCTTTTCAGTTCCTGGAGAAGCTATGGTAATCTTCCCCCCTGGAGTAGAACACAATCATAGATAAAGCATTCGTAAATTTAATACAGCAGTCCCCAAAGATACTGCATGGGGTTGCAATGTCTGTCACAGTAGCCCCAAAAGTGAGAGGTTACTGTTTTGGCATGGCCCAATAAAATTTGAGCCCTGCTTGTCACTAATTACCACAGATAACATTCTGGCTTTCTTTTTATCAAGTTCTTCAATGGTGGGATTTTTTTTCCCCAGTAAAATTTCCCTGTGTATTTGTGACACATCAGCTTGTAAATGTAAAGGCATTATTTTACTGCTTGCTTTCTGAAAAAGGAATTTCCTAGGGTTATGATTAAAGTCGTGGGCACTGTTGTATAGTTGTGTGGGTCTTTGACTTGCGTTATCAATTTTTTTCTCCGTCGTATCTGTGGAAATGTTTTTATTTTGTAACTTTTCTTGCGGACCCCTCCCAGGTCTCTGTGCTGTGCAAAAATTGAAAAGAATAAATAGATCTTGTGGGACCACGAACCCAAACTATAGGGTTGTATTCATAAACAATGATATGATTCTGTTAAGTGAGAGTCTATTGGATTTTTATTTTTAAAATATTTTTGGGACAAATTCTTTACTGTGCACAGTTGCTGGCTAGTTTTTGTTTCAGATATTCAGACCTATACCTATTTCTGGTAATTTAACACACGTTGTGATTATTCATCTGTTTTCTTTGCAACTGATATTACACTCCTGAGAAGTTATTAAAATAGTGCTGAGATTTCCACTCTGGTCCAGCTGGTTTTAGTATCTGTGTACGGAAGAACAATCATTTTCTTAGGTCACTGTAGGTGTAGCCTCTGCATTTATTTATTGAGAAATCTTGCAGAATTTTGAAATATTGTGCATAGAATTTTTAATTTTTTGGTGCAGAATGTCCTCAGGAGTAGTTAACTCATTTGACTTGTCAGGTGCATTACTTACGCTCATAATGCCTTTTTTTTAGCCAACGGATTAAAATATTGGAACCATGAAGACTTGTATGATAAATGCATATGGGCACTCTGTTACGTTGTAAGATTTGGAGAATCTTGTACATTAACGGTGTATATATAGCAATGAATAACATTTGTGAAGTGTAATGCTTTTGATCCTCAGGACTTGAAACTAATACATAAAAAGGAGACAAATAGTGGGGAAAATACCACAATTATTGAATGAACAGTTGGAACCTAATTACATTTCCTCACTGGGACCCTTCCAAAAGATAATGCTATGTCTCACAACCAGAACATTCGGTGTGCTTTTCTTGGTCAACCGTGTGCATCAAATGGCAATGGAGTTGATACATGTTTTAAAAGAAATAAACTTCAATTTGTTGCAGACATCATTAAAGTGACCTCTTACTCTAGACATTTCAGTCCTTCCTACCTAGTCCCGCCCTGCTGTTTCATTGCCCTCTTCTCCACCAATTTGTAGCATAATTTCTCACTTAGGTTGTGAGCTTTTCAGGGCATGAACCTTATCTTTTATGCATACTGTGAGGCACTCAGCAGAGATTTTCAAGTGGTGTAAAATAATAATGGAAATCCTGAAAAGGCCACGGATACATCCAATGGAAAACTGATGTGTAGACTAAGGCTATGTCTACACTACCGTGGTAAGTCGACTTAAGTTACGCAACTCCAGCTATGTGAATAACGTATCTGGAGTTGACGTATTTTAGGTCGACTTACTGCGGTGTCTACACCGCGCTGGGTCGATGGGAGACACTCTCTCATCGACTTAACTTACTCTTCTCGTTCCGGGTGGAGTACCAGTGCAGACAGGAGAACGCTCTGCTGTTGATTGAACAGGTCTTCACTAGACACGCTGAATCGACACCCGGTGCCTCGATTGCTGGAGCGTCGATCTGTCGGTAGTGTAAACATAGCTTGAGAAATAACAAAATGTCTTTTCAAATACCTGGAGTCTTTGGGTAGATAAAAACAAACAAACCAAAAATAACTAGCCACAATAAAAATAGACTTCCTTTCTTTGTACCTCTGTTGTGTCATTCTGGAATCTGAGTTCATGCTTTTTTGATTGTTGCAGGCAGTTCCACCTCTAACAGACTTCTAGGTTTTTGACAGCCAGCATATAGCCTATGGGGGTAGAATCAACATGCGCTTGCTTATGTTCTCAGCTACAGCGTACTTGCTGTGAGAGAGCAGATCCTGCCACTGTGGTGGTAGAAGTGAGATCATAACAGTTCATTGTGGGGCCGCAATGACTATTAGTGGACCTGAGCCATTGTATGGCAGGCCTGTTCTGTTCTGTTTGCCTCATGGGACTTTCACCCTCTTCCTTGCAGGGTAGTATGGGAGCAGACGTGACACTAAAGCTCAGTGCCCTCCCCCAACCACCCCAATTTCACCAGGCAGATATCTTCCTTCCCTCTGATTCTTGGGATGCTTGGGAAATTCTGGGCACAAGGAGGTTCTCATTCACTTCAGAATGGTCCTGCTAGTCGTGCTGTTCAAACAGATGACCCTCTTGTCCAGAGATTCTCTTCTCCTTCCTTTCTTACCCAAGGTCTCTTATTCAAGGCCCAGTGTATTGCCAAAATCCCCCCCCTCCCCGAAAAAAAAAAAGAGAGAACAATAAAAAAAAACAATTTCCATAAAAGGTCTGGCTCAAAAGAGAGAGCTCTTGGCTAAACAGCACTTGTCAGACCAGGTAGTCTCCACTTACAGAAATCCAGGGTGGCTATAAAGAGAAGCCCCTTCCTCTTCCCTCAAGTTCACCTTGGGCAAGCACTAAGGGGTTCCTTCTGTGGATTGCTGGAAGTGTTTTCCTGGAAGGCTTGGAAGGGGCTGCTTCTGTTGTGTCTCAGAGATGGACATTCATCTTGAAGGGAGCCAATTAGAGAGTTTTCCATGAGCTCCTGTCATGTGATCGCCAGGTTCTTGAGTGGTCTAGAATCTCTTTGCTGGACCTCACCTCCTTATGCTGGTGTGGAGTATAACTCTCGTTCTGCATAAATTTTGTTTTCCCTGTTTCAAGCTCCTATGGCTTTGGTTTCTCTCCTGCTTTTCAGTCAAGACACTTTTGGTGGTCAGGTCCTGAGCTAGGAGGTTGAGAATATATCCATATATATTGAAGGTACCTTTCCTGACAGTACACAATAAAACAAAGTTCTCCCTGGGTGGCTGTTGATTTTTTTTTTTTTAATTTATGGCTATCAAGCCATTCATTTCTGTGCCTCCTGTCCTCCTCTTAGATGACCCTGTGGCACTACAAACCAGTAAATATTCTGTTTGTGTAGAATTCCATTTTTTTGCAAATTGAACAGTTTTTGGCTGTTGAAGGTGCAGAAATTTGGAAAAAGTTCCCCGTTCATAACACAGTTACTGTGCAGCTAGTGGCTTTAAGGCAATGTGCATAACAAAGGGTGTCTTTGCCCTCTGAGTCTCAGAGTCTGTTCCCTTAGATTTTTTTTGCAGTGCACATTTAAACTGGTTGGTTGTCAGCTGGGTTTGACTAACCAGTTTAGTCTAGCCAGCATCTGAGCATCCCACTGCAAAGTCATACCCATGTTACCTAGGGTTGCCAACCCTTCAGGATTTGCCTGGAGTCCCCAGGAATTAAAGATTAACCTTTCATTAAAGATTGTCATGTAATGACATCTCCAAGGATACATCCAACCAAAATTGGCAACCCTACATGGTAAGGAACAACTTTATTGGAGTAGACAAAGCTGTGGTGGTAATATGTAGCACATGACAGATAAAGCAACTTCATTC
The DNA here is from genome assembly GCF_965140285.1 of Lepidochelys kempii. Lineage (NCBI taxonomy): Eukaryota > Metazoa > Chordata > Testudines > Cheloniidae > Lepidochelys > Lepidochelys kempii. The sequence continues at coordinate 71,265,329 of NC_136390.1, read as the reverse complement.
AGTTCACAAGTTCTAAATGGCATAGAATTACCGTGGATTGAAATGAGAGTTTATGGTATTAGTTGCCACACTTCTCACCTGATGCATCTAATTACCCCCCAAGCCCCAGTTTTGAAGTTTAAGGGTATGTCTACACTACGAAATTAGGTCGAATTTATAGAAGTTGTTTTTTTAGAAATCGGTTTGATATATTCGAGTGTGTGTGTCCCCACAGAAAATGCTCTAAGTGCATTAACTCGGTGAAGTGCTTCCACAGTACCGAGGCTAGAGTCGACTTCCGGAGCGTTGCACTGTGGGTACCACAGTTCCCGCAGTCTCCGCTGCCCATTGGAATTCTGGGTTGAGATTCCAATGCCTGATGGGGCTAAAACATTGTCGCGGGTGGTTCTGGGTACATATCGTCAGGCTACCGTTCCCTCCCTCCCTCCGTGAAAGCAAGTGCAGACAATCGTTTCGCGCCTTTTTTCCTGAGTTACCTGTGCAGATGCCATACCACGGCAAGCATGGAGCCCACTCAGCTCACTGTCACCGTATGTCTCCTGGGTGCTGGCAGATGCGGTACTGCATTGCTACACAGTAGCAGCAACCCATTGCCTTGTGGCAGCAGACGGTGCAATAGGACTGGTAGCCGTCATCGTCATGTCCAAGGTGCTCCTGGTCGCCTGTGTGAGGTTGATCAGGAGCGCCTGGGCAGACATGGGCGCAGAGACTAAATTTGGAGTGACTTGATCAAGTCATTCTCTTTAGTCCTGCAGTCAGTCCTATTGAACCATCTTATGGTGAGCAGGCAGGCGATATGGATTGCTAGCAGTCGTATTGTACCATCTTCTGCCGAGCAGACCTGAGATGTGGATGGCATGCAGTCCTTCTGCACCGTCTGCTGCCGGCCAAAGATGTAAAAGATAGATGGAGTGTATCAAAACAAGAAATAGACCAGATTTGTTTTGTACTCATTTGCTTCCCCCCATCCCCCCGTCTAGGGGACTCATTCCTTTAGGTCACACTGCAGTCACTCACAGAGTAGGTGCAGTCAGGTAAATCTAGCCATGTATCAATCAGAGGCCAGGCTAACCTCCTTGTTCCAATAACAACGATAACTTAGGTGCACCATTTCTTATTGGAACCCTCCGTGCAGTCCTGCCTGAAATACTCCTTGATGTACAGGCACACCCTTTGTTGATTTTATCTCCCTGAAGCCAACCCTGTAAGCCGTGTCGTCAGTCTCCCCTCCCTCCGTCAGAGCAACGGCAGACAATCGTTCCGCGCCTTTTTTCTGTACGGACGCCATACCAAGGCAAGCATGGAGGCCGCTCAGCTCACTTTGGCAATTAGGAGCACGTTAAACACCACACGCATTATCCAGCAGTATATGCAGCACCAGAACCTGGCAGAGCGATACCGGGCGAGGAGGCGACGTCAGCACGGTCATGTGAGTGATCAGGACATGGACACAAATTTCTCTGAAAGCATGGGCCCTGCCAATGCATGCATCATGGTGCTAATGGGGCAGGTTCATGCTGTGGAACGCTGATCCTGGGCTCGGGAAACAAGCACAGACTGGTGGGACCGCATAGTGTTACAGGTCTGGGACAATTCCCAGTGGCTGCGAAACTTTCGCATGCGTAAGTGCACTTTCATGGAACTTTGTGACTTGCTTTCCCCTGCCCTGAAGCGCATGAATACCAAGATGAGAGCAGCCCTCACAGTTGAGAAGCGAGTGGCGATAGCCCTGTGGAAGCTTGCAACGCCAGACAGCTACCGGTCAGTTGGGAATCAATTTGGAGTGGGCAAATCTACTGTGGGGGCTGCTGTGATGCAAGTAGCCCACGCAATCAAAGATCTGCTGAGATCAAGGGTAGTGACCCTGGGAAATGTGCAGGTCATAGTGGATGGCTTTGCTGCAATGGGATTCCCCTAACTGTGGTGGGGCCATAGACGGAACCCATATCCCTATCTTGGCACCGGAGCACCAAGCCGGCTAGTACATAAACCGCAAGAGGTACTTTTCAATAGTGCTGCAAGCTCTGGTGGATCACAAGGGACGTTTCACCAACATCAACGTGGGATGGCCGGGAAAGGTACATGACGCTTGCATCTTCAGGAACTCTAGTCTGTTTCAAAAGCTGCAGGAAGGGACTTTATTCCCAGACCAGAAAATAACCTTTGGGGATGTTGAAATGCTTATAGTTATCCTTGGGGACCCAGCCTACCCCTTAATGCCATGGCTCATGAAGCTGTCCACAGGCAGCCTGGACAGTAGTCAGGAGCTGTTCAACTACAGGCTGAGCAAGTGCAGAATGGTGGTAGAATGTGCATTTGGACGTTTAAAAGCACGCTGGCGCAGTTTACTGACTCGGTTAGACCTCAGCAAAACCAATATTCCCACTGTTATTACTGCTTGCTGTGCGCTCCACAATATCTGAGAGTAAGGGGGAGACGTTTATGGCGGGGTGGGAGGATGAGGCAAATTGCCTGGCTGCTGGTTACGCGCAGCCAGACACCAGGGCGATTAGAAGAGCACAGGAGGGCGCGGTACACATCAGAGAAGCTTTGAAAACCAGTTTCATGACTGGCCAGGCTACGGTGTGAAAGTCCTGTTTGTTTCTCCTTGATGAAACCGCCCGCCCCTTGGTTCACTCTACTTCCGTGTAAGCTAACCACCCTCCCCTCCTCCCTTCGATCACTGCTTGCAGAGGCAATAAAGTCATTGTTGCTTCAAATTCATGCATTCTTTATTAATTCATCACACAAATAGGGGGATGACTACCAAGGTAGCCCAGGAGGGGTGGTGGAGGAGGGAAGGAAAATGCCACACAGCACTTTAAAAGTTTACAACTTTAAAATGTATTGAATGCCAGCCTTCTGTTTTTTGGGCAATCCTCTGTGGTGGAGTGGCTGGTTGGCCGGAGGCCCCCCCCACCGCGTTCTTGGGCGTCTGGGGAGGAGGGCGGTTGGTTACACAGGGGCTGTAGTGGCAGTCTGTGCTCCAGCTGCCTTTGCTGCAGCTCAACCATACACTGGACCATACTGGTTTGATCCTCCAGCAGCCTCAGCATTGAATCCTGCTTCCTCTCATCACCCTGCCACCACATTTGAGCTTCAGCCCTGTCTTCAGCCCGCCACTTACTCTCTTCAGCCTGCCACCTCTCCTCCCGGTCATTTTGTGCTTTCCTGCACTCTGACATTATTTGCCTCCACGCATTCGTCTGTGCTCTGTCAGTGTGGGAGGACAGCATGAGCTCAGAGAACATTTCATCATGAGTGCGTTTTTTTTTCTTTCTAATCTTCACTAGCCTCTGGGAAGGAGAAGATCCTGTGATCATTGAAACCACATGCAGCTGGTGGAGAAAAAAAAAGGGACAGCGGTATTTAAAAACACACATTTTATAAAACAGTGGCTACACCCCCCGTGGCTAACAGCGAGGAACATTTCTGTTCAGCCATAGGCAAACAGCCCAGCAGGAATGGGCTCCTTTGAGTGTCCCCTGAAGAAAAGCACCCTATTTCAAGCAGGTGACCATGAATGATATTTCACTCTCCTGAGGATAACACAGAGAGATAAAGAACGGATGTTGTTTGAATGCCAGCAAACATACACTGCAATGCTTTGTTGTGCAATGATTCCCCGAGTATGTGTTACTGGCCTGGAGTGATAAAGTGTCCTACGATGGAGGATGCAATAAGACTGCCGTCCCCAGAAACCTTTTGCAAAGGCTTTGGGAGTACATCCAGGAGAGCCGCGAATGCCAGGGCAAATTAATCCTTTCACATGTTTGCTTTTAAACCATGTATAGTATTTTAAAAGGTACACTCACCGGAGGTCCCTTCTCCGCCTGCCGGGTCCAGGAGGCAGCCTTGGGTGGGTTTGGGGGGTACTGGCTCCAGGTCCAGGGTGAGAAACAGTTCCTGGCTGTCGGGAAAACCGGTTTTTCCGCTTGCTTGCTCTGAGCTATCTACAACCTCCTCCTCATCATCTTCTTCATCCCCAAAACCTGCTTCCCTGTTGCCTCCATCTCCATTGAAGGAGTCAAACAACACAGCTGGGGTAGTGGTGGCTGAACCCCCTAAAATGGAATGCAGCTCATCAAAGAAGCAGCATGTTTTGGGCTCTGACCTGGAGCGGCCGTTTGCCTCTCTGGTTTTCTGGTAGGCTTGCCTCAGCTCCTTCAGTTTCACGCGGCACTGCTTCGGGTCCCTGTTATGGCCTCTGTCCTTCATGCCCTGGGAGATTTTGACAAAGGTTTTGGCATTTCGAAAACTGGAACGGAGTTCTGATAGCACGGATTCCTCTCCCCATACAGCGATCAGATCCCATACCTCCCATTCGGTCCATGCTGGAGCTCTTTTGAGATTCTGGGACTCCATCATGGTCACCTGTGCTGATGAGCTCTGCATGGTCACCTGCAGCTTGCCACGCTGGCCAAACAGGAAATGAGATTCAAAAGTTTGCGGCCTTTCCCTGTCTACCTGGCCAGTGCATCTGAGTTGAGAGTGCTGTCCAGAGGGGTCACAATGGAGCACTCTGGGATAGCTCCCGGAGGTCAATACTGTCAAATTGTGTCCACAGTACCCCAAATTCAAGCCGGCAAGGCCCATTTAAGCGCTAATCCCCTTGTCAGGGGTGGAGTAAGGAAATCGATTATAAGAGCTCTTTAAGTCGAAATAAAGGGCTTCATTGTGTGGACAGGTGCAGGTTTACATCGATTTAACCCTGCTAGATTCGACCTAAAGTCCTAGTGTAGACCAGGGCTAAGGATGCAGACTAAGTTCCCTCTAAGGTGCATTGCCATACAGGAGGTCACCAAGGGCCGTGCACTTAACATCCCCAGCCCCGGGGCTGCGGCGCGGCCAGGAGACACCCCTCTCCCTCGCAGCTCCAGGCCTGCAGTGGGGAGAGACACATCTCCCCTGGACCCAGCCCCAGAGCTGCTGTGGTGTCAGAGAAGAGGCGCCTCTCCCCAAGAGCCGCTGGGGCGGTGGATGGAGAGAGGAACCTCTTCCCCTGCCCCAGCCCAGGTGCTGCTGGGACGGGGAGAGACGCTCTTCCCCAGCCCAGGTGCTCTCTCCCTGCCGCAGCCCATGGCAGCCTTCACCCCAAACTTCTCATCCCTGGCCCCAATCCAGTGTGTGTACCCCCAGCCGGAGTCCTCACCCCCCTGTACCCCAAACCTCTGCCCCAGCCCTCAGGCCCCTCCTGCACCAATAACCCCTCATCCTTGTCCTGCACCCTCGAGCCCACACCCCCAGCCGGAGTCCTCATTCCCCTGCACCCCAACCCCATGCCCCAGCTCTGAGCCCCCTCCCACACTTTGAACCCCTTCGGCGCCACCCCCACCACAGATCATCTCCATATTGGTGCACATAACAATTCATTCTGCATGTGGATGGGAAAAATTAGAGGAAATGTTGGTAGTAGAGTCTAGTACTCAAAAGGTTAGGATTGCACAGACAACCTTAATTTGCCCCCATGCAGGTATGCATTATGTGATAGTGTTGTTACACGCTATACCGTACTATTTTTTCCACAGGACACCTGCATCGTTCAGGGCATAGGGTTACTCCTGAGCGTATTCTGTGTCAAAAAATTAAAAATTCTGTGCATGGTATTTTAAAATCCTGCAAAATTTAGTAAGTTTTATTTGTCAATAAATAAATGCAGAGGCTCCAGCATGGCAGCCAGGCCACTGGCTGTATGAAGGTGGGGATCACCCTGCAGCCTCCCCACCCCCAGGACATGGGTCAGTGGTGAGGCTGCGCCCGACCCTGACACGGCACAAGGCCTGGGCCTGGGCCTGCCACAGAAACACACTGAGGCCCTGCTGCGCTGCTCCAGGTGTGGGGCAGGCAAGCTCAACCAGGCAGGATCCAAGAGTGGAGTTGCTCAGTGTGGGGGGATCCAGGTGTGGGGTGAGAGGATTCTGTGTGGGGCCATCTAGATGGAGGCAGCTCAGTGGGGGGTCTCAGTGTGGGGGATCTGGATGCACAGAGGCTCGTTGGGGGCGGGGGTTCCAGGAGCAGGTGCAATGGGACTGGGCCTTCCAAGTGAAAGTGGTTGGGGATCAGCGGATGGTGTGAGGGTCTCAGTGGGGGTGTCTCTGTGCTGGGGGAGTGGGGTTGGTGGCGTGGGGGTCTGGGTGCAGCCAGTTGGGGGTCAGTGGCGTGGGGATTTGGATGTGCGGGCTCGGGAGTGCAGGGGCTGGGGCTCATCAGTGTGGGGGTTTGATTGCAAGGAGCTCAGTGGGAGGTGGTCAGGGTGCAGGGAGGCTCCAGATGCAGGGGTTGAGATTCAGTGGGGTGAGTTTGGGTATGGAAGACTAGGGGAGTTCTGGGTGTATGGGGTGAGGCTTGGTGTGGGTGTCTGGGTATGGGAAATCCAGATGCACGGGGGTTAGGCAGTTGGGGGAGCAGATCCGCACGCAGCTGAGGAGCGATGGGGGCAGGAAGCAGGGGAGGATGTTTCTGGAGGTGGGTCAGACACAGCCCCAGCCACTCCTTGCAGGGGAAGAGGAAGTCCTGTCCTCTCCTGCCTCCAGCCCAGCCGGGATTAGCAGCTGATGCTGGCTCAGGGTAGGAGCCAGTGGCTAGGGTGTCCCCAGCCCTGCGATGATTTACCTCTTTGCTGGCTTCTCTGGGTGCCTGAAACAATGAATCTACACAGCTAGGGACTGATGCATGATTGCTCTTGCAGATTCCATTTGCCTCCCTGTCAGAAAGTCACTAAAAAAATAAATTGCAAGTAATTGCAGTTTTTAAGTGCACTGTTAAACAATAAAATACCAATTGAAATTTATTAAGTATTTTTGGATGTTTTTCTACACTTCCAAATATATTGATTTCAATTACAACACAGAATTGGAAGTGTACAGTGCTCACTTTATTTTTCATTACAAATATTTGCACTATAAAAATGATAAACAAAAGTTCACATCATACAAGTACTGTAGTGCAATATCCTTATCGTGAAAGTGCAACTTAAAAATGTAGATTTTTTTTTTGTTATATGATTGTACTCAAAAACAAAACAATGTAAACTATAGACCCTACAAGTGCACTCTGTCCTATTACTTGTTCTGCCAATTGCTCAGGCAAACGAGTTTGTTTACATTTACGGGAGATAATGGTGCCCCCTTCTTATTTATAATGTCACTTGAAAGTGAGAACAGGCTTTCGCATGGCACTTTTGTAGCTGTCATTGCAATGTATTTACGTGCCAGTTATGCTAAACATTTGTATGCCTCTTCATGCTTTGGCCAGCATTCCAGAGGACGTGCTTCCATGCTGATGCTCATTAAAAAAAAACAAAACGTTAATTAAATTTGTGACTCAACTCCTTGGGGAAGAATTGTATGTCTGCTGCTCTGTTTTACCTGCATTCTGCCATGTATTTCATGTTATAGCAGTCTCGAATGATGACCCAGTACGTGTTGTTTGTTTTAAGAACACTTTCGCTACAGATCTGACAAAATGCAAAGAAGGTACCAATGTGAGATTTCTAAAGATAGTGTGACAAAGTTCCTCCTGTGCCTTGGTGGGTCCTGCCCTTATTGGCGGATTTGCTCGCCTCAAAGGTTCACAGCAGCCCTCAGTTTGGCCACTTTTGTGGCTCGAATCTGCTGTTCACTCAGTTAGCCTCATCACTGGCCAGCATGGGGAAAAGGAAGAAGAACAATCCCCTCAGTTTCTGCTGATCCACCTAGTGGATCGGGGAACAGGCCAGAGACCTTCCCCTCTGGTGGAACCCACAGTCCAGGTCAACTCCTCCGGTATCAAGTAGGGAGTTGGGGTAATGGAGGGATGGGGGGAACCCGGTCCCGCCCTCTACTCCGGATTCCACCACAGGGCCCTGTGGATTGCAGCTGTCTACAGTGGTTCCTGTAACAGCTGCGTGATAGCTACAACTCCCTGGGCTACTTCCCCATGGCCTCCTCCCAACACCTTCTTTATTCTCACCACAGGACCTTCCTCCTGATTTCTGATAATGCTTGTACTTCTCAGTCTTCCAGTAGTACGCCTTCTCACTCTCAGCTTCTTGCACCTCTTGCTCCCAGCTCCTCGCACGCACACCACAAACTGAAGTGAGCTTATTTTTAAACCCAGGTGCCCTGATTAGCCTGCCTGTCTTAATTGATTCTGGCAGCTTCTTGATTGACTGCAGGTGTTCTAAGCCTGTCTGCCTTAATTGTTTCCAGAAAGTTCCTGATTGTTCTGGAACCTTCCCTATTACCTTACCCAGGGAAAAGGGACCTACTTAACCTGGGGCTAATATATCTGCCTTCTATCACTTTCCTATAGCCATCTGGCCTGACCCTGTCAGAATAGCTACAGCACTCAACCCAAGGATTAAGAATCTGAAATGCCTTCCAAAATCTGAGAGGGACGAGGCGAGGAGCATGCTTTCAGAAGTCTTAAAAGAGCAACGCTCCAATGCGGAAACTACAGAACCCAAACCACCAAAAAAGAAAATCAACCTTCTGCTGGCGGCGTCTGACTCAGATGATGAAAATGAACATATGTTGCTCTGCACTACTTTGGATTGTTATTGAGCAGAATCCGTGGAGCACGTCCTCTGGAATGGTGGTTTGAAGCATGAAGGGCCATATGAATCTTTAGCACATCTAGCATGTCCATATCATGTGATGCCAGCTACAATAGTGCATGCAAACACCTGTTCTCACTTTCAGGTTGCACTGTAAACAAGAAGCGGACAGCATTATCTCCTGCAAATTGTAACCAAACTTGTTTGTCTGAGCAATTGGCTGAACATAGATGGATTTGTAGGCTCTAAAGTTTTTTGTTTTATTTTTGAATGCAGGTTTTTTTGTACGTAATTTTACATTGATAAGTTCAGCTTTCATTATAAAGAGATTGCACTGCAGTACTAGTATTAGATGAATTGAAAAATACTATTTATTTTGTTTTTTACAGTGCAAACGTTTGTAATAAAAATAAATATAAAGTGAGCACTGTACACTTTGTATTCTGTGTTGTAATTGAAATCAATATGTTTGAAAATGTAGAAAACATCCAAAAAAAGATTTAAATAAACAGTATTTTATTGTTTAATAGCATGATTAATCACAGTTAATTTTTTTAATCACTTGACAGCTCTATGAGATTGTAAGCAATTTTTCAGTAATAGTGTACTGTGACACTTTTTTTTGTATTTTTAGGTCTGATTTTGTAAACCAGTAGTTTTTAAGCGAGGTGTAACTTGGGGGTACACAAGGTAAATCAGACTCTTGAAAGGGGTGCAGTAGTCCGGAAAGGTTGAGAGCCACTGGGCTAGGCTGCTGTATAGTAGTAGTAGAATGTTGAGCAACACTTTTTCAGCCAGACTGCAAGTTCACCCTGTGCCAGTCATGCAATTGGAGATGTCAAGACAATTTGTACACATAAATGTCTGTTTTCATGCAGGTTGGTCCTAGGATGCAAATTTCAGAGACAAGTTTTGAAAGTTTGGCCCAAAATGTTTGCAGCCACACAATTACGTAGCTGTCTTGTATGCTTTTAGAGGTCTGCCAAATGAATTGGCATGCCCCATCAGTCTTAGCAGGGTTTCAGCTTTTACCTCTAGTCATGACATAGTAACCTATAGACATTTTTGTCTTCAGTTGAAGCCATGTCATAGGTTACCAGAGAGCATCCTTTTGTTTAGCTGGTGTTTGAGAATGAGGCAAATCCAAGCTGTCGAAATGATTGAACTTGTCCAGCGTCTTACCTAACACTTATTTTTAGATGTATATGTTTCAGCATGTACCAGCATACTCAGTAATTCCTCTTAGATGAAATTAGATTAAAATCTTCCGGTGTGCTCTGTTTAAACACTCTTCAAAGTCGGCTCACACAGAACCGTGCTGAACAGATGGCCTTCCTACTACCACTTAGCTCCAGCTTTACTTGGGATTTATTTATTTTGGTCTGTTGCTTAGGTTGGTAGCACCTATGCTCGTAAATACAGTGGCATTTCTCTTGACATAATCCTGTTAGTTTCTTTTGCTGCAGGTGACTCCCAAACTGCTTGTGATCAAGCTATCTCCCCCGCAACAGCTGATTCATAGACTTGTGTTCCCTCATGCACTATGGCCCAATGCAGTAGCTCTGATCCCTCCATTTCCCCCTTTCTCTCTGCTTTTCTTTTCTTTCTTGCCCTCCTTATTATCTATTTTAAATTCCTTTCTGTTTTTATTCAGGAGAGTCTCTGGCACTCCTTCCTTTTTAGGGGAGGGAGGGATAGCTCAGTGGTTTGAGCATTGGCCTGCTAAACCCAGGGTTGTGAGTTCAATCCTTGAGGGGTCCATTTAGGGATCTGGGGCAAAAATTGAGGATTGTTCCTGCTTTGAGCAAAGGGTTGGACTAGATGACCTCCTGAGGTCCCTTCTAACCCTGATATTCTATGATCCAGGGCAACAAAAATGATTGGGGGCTGGGGCACATGGCTTACAAGGAGAGGCTGAGGGAACTGGGGTTATTTAGTCTGGAGAAGAGTGAGGGGGGATTTGATAGCAGCCTTCAAATACCTGAAGGGAGGTTCCAAAAAGGATGGAGCTAGGCTGTTCTCAGTGGTGACAGATGACAGAACAAGGAGTAATGGTCTCAAGTTGCAGTGGGGGAGGTCTAGGTTGGATATTAGGAAACACTATTTCACTAGGAAGGTGGTGAAGCACTGGAATGGGTCACCTAGGGAGGTGGTGGAATCTCCATCCTTAGGGGTTTTTAAGGCCCGGCTTGACAAAGTCCTGGCTGGGATGATTTAGTTGGTGTTGGTCCTGCTTTGAGCAGGGGATTGGATTAGATGACCTCCTGAGGTCTCTTCCAATCCTAATATTCTATGATTCCCGCACTTGTAGTCCACATCTCTCCCTGCACCTGAAGGTTTATATGGCCTATTGGGCAAGGGCTGTCTTCATGAACTTGGATTATGAGCTCTTTGCTTAAGATACTTCCACAGCTGCATTACTGGCTACCTTTGGAGTATGGAAGGAGAGTAAGCAACTTTCAAGAAGCTACCTTTACCTATTCTTTACTGGAGTATGCTTGCAGTGAGGGAGAATAGATCCAAGATCATAAGGCTTTCCCCAATTGGGGGGGGAGGAATAGCTCAGTGGTTTGAGCATTGGCCTGCTAAACCCAGGGTTGAGAGTTCAGTCCATTTAGGGATCTGGGGCAAAAATTGGAGATTGGTCCTCCTTTGAGCAGGGGGTTGGACTAGATGACCTCCTGAGGTCCCTTCCAACCTTGATATTCTATGATTCTAAGCCCACTGCCCAAACTCTGTCACTTTGGGATTGTTTGGTATCCTACATATCATTTTGAACAAACCACCTTAGTTCAGCATGCCAATAAGAAGGATCCCATGAAATGGATAGAATGTCTATTAATTTTGTAGAAAGAAAAGGAGTACTTGTGGCACCTTAGAGACTAACAAATTTATTTGAGCATAAGCTTTCGTGAGCTACAGATCACTTCATCGGATGCATTCAGTCCCCACTTTTATTTTCCACTGAATGCATCCGATGAAGTGAGCTGTATCTCATGAAAGCTTATGCTCAAATAAATTTGTTAGTCTCTAAGGTGCCACAAGTACTCCTTTTCTTTTTGCGGATACAGACTAACATGGCTGCTACTCTGAAACCTATTAATTTTTTGTTCATGAAACACCTTTATTGTGTTCAGAGATCAAAAGTGCATAGTGGCACACAGTTACTGACCCAAGAGCTTAAGTACTGAACTAGATGGATAACAGAACTGTTGAGACTCACAATGAACAACCAGGAAAAAGTGTGGTCTTGAAATCATGTATAGTAGTATTCCACCTTTTCAGAAAGGTGTATTATCAAGTAAATGCTTTCAGAACTGTATTTTAAGGAGGAATTTGAATACAGGGGAATGATTGACAAATGCACAAGAGGGTGCTTCTTCCGAGTGTAGGGGACAGCTTATCAGAAGTAAATGAAGTAAATGAGCTACCAAAGGGGTGGTTTAGAGCAAGAATTTGAAGCGAACAGAGCAATTGTAACTGACACTTATTTGCAGGTTTTTAACAAACAAACAAAAGAAATTAACTTTGTGTGACTCATAACAATAGTGTTTCTTCTGCTGACTCCGCAGCATCAGTTACATCAGAATTGTTACCTGAGATCATTGATGTGTTCTGGAAGTCTGGCATCCTCTGCAGGGTGGGGGGCAGAGCTAAGATTGCAGTGCACTATTGTATATAGTGTACAGTAGTGGTGATGTGTGTGCCGGAGGAGGAGTAGAGGGAAGGGACTGTAAATAGCTTCACTTCTCATGGCATTCCTTTTGCACTATGTATGCGGTGTGCAGCAGCCTTAGTGCTCTCACAATGAATTTTTTTTGGGGTTGTGTGTTCTGAGATACATTGCTAGTTTTTCTTATAAATGGTATTTCTCATAAACTTAGAGGTTAAAATATTAAATCTTGGGTTATTGAGAGATTTTTTGTTAAAAGAAAATTATACAAATCATACTATTTGTTATATTTTTTAAATATCAGAAGGTTTGATTATGGCTCAACGTGTATCATCTTTTCATTCCAGGGAATTGTGGGGAATTTAGCTAGTGGCAAGTCTGCACTTGTGCACCGGTATCTGACTGGCACATATGTCCAGGAGGAATCTCCTGAAGGTAAGTGGATATGCGGATGATTAAAAGCATGCTGATTTTAGTTCTTTTGCTTTCATGCAGTGCACTGTTAATTGATGTTTTAATATATCATACAGAAATAGTACAGTAAAAAAAATCATCATTGGTCGTTCTGCAATGTTGGTAAAAAATAAAGTATGCTTCCTTTGAACATTTGTCATAGTGGAGAGGCAACAAGTACAAATGTATACCTTTTTTTTTTTTTTTGTAGTATCTTATCATTTTTAAATGCTTTCCCATGAAGTATTTGTCCATATGGGAAATGTTCTTAATCTCAGATTCATAAATTTCACTCACTACCCAATGTAATGCTTACTACTATGACTACTTCCATTAATTCCAATTTGGCTGCTGAAGGCAATTACTACCACCCTTGGTATTGGATGTATACAGGATTGGGCCCTTAAGTTTCTTGTACCAGAGACCATAAAGATTTTGAAATAAAACTTCTGTGTTATGAATTTGTTCCATTATTTTTTAGATCACTAATTTTGGGGCCTGGAGAAGAACAGGTTTTTTTGTTTTTTTTTAATTCTAGTTTTATGCTACAGTTTAATATGTAGTTCAAAACTTTCATTGTATTTGTTATTTTAATTTAAGCTTAGTCACTTGTACCATTTGAGACTATGTATATCATCGTAGCACATAATTGAGGTATATTTTTCACTAAAAATATTTTCTTGATTTTTATTTATTCTCCTTATGAACTTTAAATCCAACTCTGAGACACTGAATTTCTGGTTCCTTCTTTTCCTTACTGGCTGTTCCATTCTTTGCAGATATGGATGCAGGTAACTATTCATTCTCTTCATGGCAGTGCTTGTCTTGTTTTGAAGAGGGAGGAGACACCGCTTTTGTACTGTAGTGTTTTCCCCTTGTTTTGTGTATCATCTAAATTTGTTTTTCTTTTGATTTTCTTAAGTTTTAAGCACATCTCTCTCTGTCTTCTCCCTTTCTGTAGATGTCTTTTTAGCAGTAGTCATATGTAGTTTCATTTGTCTACTGTAACACCTGTTTGAAATTAATGCTTGTTGTAGGAGGTTATACAGTTCAGAATGTTAGAGCATAGTATTCTTGAGGTTTTAACTAGTCTTTGTAGTTAAAAATCTGTGTGAGGCTCCACTGTGGAGTCGGCCATTTTCATGGGAAAATGCAATAGTGATGCAAAAATTTTCTAGATTTTATTACTTCACATGGAAGGGACTTAGGTTGCTTCTCTACTACTATTGATAGAGGTGATGTTTGAGGACCATTGTATAAGTATAAGTAGGGGCATAGCGAGCAGATGGAGGGACGTGATCGTCCCCCTCTATTCGACATTGGTGAGGCCTCATCTGGAGTACTGTGTCCAGTTTTGGGCCCCACACTACAAGAAGGATGTGGATAAATTGGAGAGAGTCCAGCGAAGGGCAACAAAAATGATTAGGGGTCTGGAACACATGAGTTATGAGGAGAGGCTGAGGGAACTGGGATTGTTTAGTCTGCAGAAGAGAAGAATGAGGGGGGGATTTGATAGCTGCTTTCAACTACCTGAGAGGTGGTTCCAGAGAGGATGGTTCTAGACTATTCTCAGTGGTAGAAGAGGACAGGACAAGGAGTAATGGTCTCAAGTTGCAGTGGGGGAGGTTTATGTTGGATATTAGGAAAAACTTTTTCACTAGGAGGGTGGTGAAACACTGGACTGCGTTACCTAGGGAGGTGGTAGAATCTCCTTCCTTAGAAGTTTTTAAGGTCAGGCTTGACAAAGCCGTGGCTGGGATGATTTAATTGGGGATTGGTCCTGCTTTGAGCAGGGGGTTGGACTAGATGACCTCCTGAGGTCCCTTCCAACCCTGATATTCTATGATTCTATGATTCATTGCAAAAGGAGCAGCAGTTGGATTTGTACATGAACGCTCAGAAATCCTCTACTGGAATGTTGGAAAAGGTGTTGGAAAGTCACTGCCTAGTACTGCCACTTCAAGTGGCTATCAATAATGAGAAACAAATAAAGATAAATGGTGGGTAAATCCCGAAACTGAGAGAGCCTCACAATGAAAAGAGCATAATCGGTATCTCCACTGATTTTTATTTATTTATTTATTACTCTCATGAGCAGAAGGTAATAAATATTTGATTAGTTCTTTCAGGAGACAAACTTGTTTCTGTTCTGTAGAACTTTAATGGCACTCAGACCTGGAATATTTTGTTTTTCTTGATTCTGTGATTTGTTGCTCTGTTCTGAGCGTATTCCCATCTGTCCCCTTTGTCTTTAGGGGTAGTTATTTACTGTCCTGTACTTGAAAGTTTTCATGGACAGGATTAGGTCACCAAAGCAGAGTCAGATCATTTCTTTGCACATAAATGTAGCTGACAGGCCTTACTAATGGCACCATGCATTTTCATTAGCAGGTAAAATTGGAACAATTAAAAGCCATAATTCACCTTGTAAGTGATAGGGTTAGGCGGTCTGATGAAATCAGTACTTAGGAATTTAATTAACTCTGACAACCTGTCATTAGTAAACATCATGTTTGGAAATAGCTCTAGCCCCACATAATTTGTGACGGTAATAGTTTATCCGCTCATTTTTATATATAAACTATATATAGTTTATATTCTCGTGTGAAAACATACCCTGTCAGTGTGGGTCCACACTGGCAGTTCGACTGAATTTAGGCAAGGAAAGGAGCTTGTTGCTCCAAGTTCCGCATTGGGATTTAGTTTCAAGCTCTATGCATAATAGTATAAGGGTTTCGGCTGAATTGTTAACAGTAATCTTCAGATTGGATGCTAATGTGAGGTGTTGCCTTTGCCCCTTGCTGATGACTGAAAAAGAATATGGGCTCTTTAAGTTGGACAAAGAGTAGAACATATCTGAGATGTTGCGGCCTATGCTATTTCTCAAAATAAAACAGGTTCTTATGTCAGTGCTATTTGTGAGCTCTTGGTGAGCGCATGTTGGGTACCTTGCTAGTTTACTCAGCAGCTGTACTACCAGTATCTACCTGTAATGTGCTTGGGATATAAAAGGCGCTAGATGGAGCCCCACACTATCTTTGTTCCCTTTATCATTTGCCTCCCAAGTTGCTGCCACCACAATAACCCTCATCTTCTGGCATGGGTCGGCTAAGTGCCAGACCTACTCTATGGCTTTCCAGTGTTTCTCATTATGCCAGCAACTGTTTCTAGTGAGCATTTAACCATCAGTATGGGCAATGTCTGTTTTCCTTCCACTTTCTTTGACCCTAAGTGTTTCTTCCACCCAAAAATACACTTGAACTACATCAGCATATGGTGCAAAAAACCTCTTTCTCATCACTTATCTGGCAATACTTTGGATTTTTAATTCTAAGTGAAAATTATGCATTGAAAGCTGATTTATTTCCTTCAGTAACAATCCAAGAAATAATACAAGTACAGCAGGCTTTAATTCATTATACCAACCTCCCACTATGCATATATGCATACCCAGTGGGACAAGCATTTTCATTATGGAGGTATTCTGGTGTCTGACTTAAGAGAAAATAGATGTCTGAAACAACCTTGAAGCCAGAGTAGTGTCTGAGATTTGCAGTTACATCACGCTAATGTAGAAAAAAAGGGAGCTGATTAAATATAGAAGTCCTATTGAAGTTGTTTGCCTTCTCATAGTAAAACAGGGAGTGATTAGAAAAACAGCCACCAATCAGCAACTTCTGTTGTGCAAGTGGAAGACATGTAGCTGAGCTGTGAATATGTCACATTCAAACTGTCATCTTCACACCTACATTTAAAGAGTAGTTCTGGTTTCTTGAGAGGGGTGAACTGGAAACTGTTCTCCGTTGCCAAACTTGTCGTCTAACGATTAGCTGTGGGTATGTTTACACTTCATTGAAAAACCCCTGGCTGGCCCATGCCAGCTGACTTAGGTTTGCAGGGCTCCAGCTAAGGGGCTGTTTAAGCTCTAGCCAAGCTCTGGGACCCTTCCACCTTGCAGTGGTCCTAGAGCCTGGACTCCAGCCCGAGCCCAAATATCTACACTGCAATTAAACAGCCCCTTAGCCCAAGCCAGCTGGCATGGGCCAGCCATGGGGTTCTGATTGCAGTGTAGAATCACATATTTGAACTAGTAAAAAGCTAATACCATGGAAGGAGTTTTTCTGCAAACATGATCTTATTGTTACAGAACCCTTCTTGTGTGATGCATTCCATTTTGATGATGATACTGTGCAGTTCTAGGTCTCCTTCCATTTGAGAATATTAAAATGTTTTGCAAACATGAATGAATTAAGCCTTGAAACACTGGTGTGAGGCTGGTACTGTTGCCATTTTATAGAAAGAGAAACTGAGGCATGGAGCAGATATATGACTTAACCAAGGTGTCACATACAAGAATAAAATCCAATCTCCTTACTTGTGTCATGGCAATTTAGAGAGGTTTTGTCTGTTTCAGCCTCCTTTTGAAGCTTCAAGCAAGTTAAATGGAAAGCATGATAAAATACTTCTCCTATTCAGGAAGCAGCTGTCAGCATGGGGAGGAACCCAGTACACACAGTAAACTGTGGGCCGTGTGGGAGGGTAAAGCAGGCAGCTGAGGGAAGGTAAACAAAGAATGTGAGATGCTCGGTCTGCCCAGGGTGTTTTCTAGAGATTGGAGGAGGGAAAGGAAGTAATAAGGAACTGTTAACTGGTTCCCTTTCTTTGGGACACAGGAAAGTGTAAGAGCTGGTTCTGAGAGGGAAGCCGGTCTCCCGCTGGAGGGATCAGAGACAGGATGAAAGATAGCACCAGGTTATGGCTGGCTACCAAAAAAAAAAAAAAAAAATTCAAGATTAGAACACAAACACAATGGAAACTTCAAAAGCTGTTGTATATTTAAAGATACACATGCTTATTTAAGATTGTAAATTCTTATAATATATGCTGATACTTAAAATTACCAGTACACAGACATTACAAAATCATCCTTTACTTAATTGCAGAGATTGGAGGTCAGAGTTCTTTTCCTCTCTCTGAACAGCTGATATCCTCAAGCAGCTCCTGCTCTGCTTTAATTGTATCAGATTATACACAGCAGTATTAGTACAGGACCCTGAGTGGCTGCACTTTGGTACTTAAATTAAGGAAATATGCACAAAATATTAAATTATATTTAAAACTCTAGTATTTCAAATGTTTTTAATGGGTGAAAAAAAAGGTCCATAAAAGCAATAAAAACCCTCCTCTTCCCTGATTTGAAGTGAACAAACATAGCACCCATTCTTGCAACTGATTCATTTAGGCAAATACCTGATGAGGTCAGCAGGACTCTGTATGAGCACAGGACTGCCCATATGTGGGACAGTTTACAGGATGGGGGCTGTAGTGTGGATCGAAGTGTGGCACAACACCCATTCCCCACCCTTTACACTTCTACTCCTGCTTAAATCTTTAATGTGACACTATAGAGAAATAACCTCCTACTCTGAAACTTTTAAATGAGGCATTGTTTTTATTTTCCAGGATAAAGATTTTTTCCCTATTGTCTAGTGTCTCCAAAGCTGGACAGGGCATGCAACGTCACTGAAGTATTTCATCTTAGTGTATTTGCTTTGGTTTCAGGCACCTGTCTAGAAGAGTTGCATGATATCAGGTTTTATTCCTCTTTCCTCAGGGTTTCTCCAGACTTGGTAAAAAAAAGTGTAGATTTCAGTTTGTGGTAAACTTGAATAATGGCTATTCCTTTAAATCCTTGGAGATTATTTGCAATGTCCCAGCAATGAGTGTGCTTAAACAAAAAAGAAATATATAAGTAGTAAATAAAATGAGCAACAGAAGAGATATCATCTTCAGCTGTTAGTTACATAATAGAATGAACATTTTGGCATAATTATCATCAATAAACTTTAATTAAGTTAATTTGTTACCTAGCTTATTAAAACAAATGTAACCTACATTTTGTACAGGAAAGAATGGTTTTCTAGTGCAGGTTGGCCATAGGAAGTGTGAAATTGTTGCTTTTTTATGTATTGATGCTTTTGCTTGTCATATGAATTTTACTCTTAGTTTTGTTCTTCTGTTGTGTGTTGTCCAAGATATGACCTCTAGTGCCTGTTTATTTTTACATACCTTACTGTTTTGACAGGAGATAATTCTGTGCAAGAAAGAGTGGGAGTACATTTTCCTTTTAGAATTTCAGTCACTTTTGTGGTTTAACTTTCCCCTGATATTCCTTTCATCTGGTCGTAAACTCATAATAAAGTAGTTGAATACATCTTTTACTGGAAAACTTAAATCTAAGAAATACTCACTTTGTCAATCTTGATGATCTTCCATTTGATTTGTTCAGCTGAGCAGTTCACGAACTCATTACGATGCTTGATAGTTGAATAAATACACAGACTGAGTTTGAGCTTCTCCTGTTTTTCTAGTCAATTCAAAGTTTTTACTTTGTGTTTAATGTATTTTGCTTTGGGGAAGTGTTTGGAGTAACAAGATTTGAAAGGAACATCTTGTCCTGACACTTTCGTTTTTCCCTTCCAAAAGCTTCAGTCACCCCAAATTTCCATTTCTGCCACTGGGACCCCAGTAGTGCCTTATTATGATTTCCGATTCTGATGGACTTGAAATTGTAGCAGGTTCTAACTATCCTACATTATGGAAGGATTATCATGTGTCTATCCCCTGACATGCATATATGGGATGGAACTATTTAGAACAAAGATACTTTATGCATTTGTGTTATAAATGTTGTAAAGAATGTTATAAAGAATAAAGACAGACAGCATACAGATTTAGATGCTGAGGGGTAGATCTTGCAATTAAGTCCACACAGACAGGCCAGGTGTAAGGCGTTTCCCATGGAGATCTGCTATGTGATTTCTGATTTCAATCATGTACTGCCCAGCGTTACATTCTGAGTTGAGTTTGCCCTGTCCCAAAGTTTACATTTTTTGTGTACTATACAGTGCAAGTAATCCTTCAACATGTGAGCAAATAAAGAATGCTAAATTATAAAAGTAATTTTTTATCCTCTGAATAGAAACTCCTCAAAGGACCTCCAGGCCCTGCTGAAAATTCCATAACTGATGATCGAATAAAAATTCATGGACTTGTAAACCACGTAAACTAACTCAGCTGTGCAATGCCTAGAAAAATGAAAATAGAATTCCAAATGCTAAAATGATAGGATTTTCTTCCTGAAATGTGTTAGAATGTAATCTGATATGATTGGACAAATGAACTTTATCCAATTTGAACTTCACATAGATAAATACTTAAGTATTAGGGCTCTACTCTTGTTCCATGTCCCTTTTGAGTGGTCTGAAGCTATCTCCGTTCTGCTAGCATGTAGTACCTTTCATGATACCATTGTGCTCCACTGAAATTGTTTAGGTGATGCACAGGTGCATTCAGTGTGGAAAGTTGGGACGCGAGGAAGAGCTCTCTGGACAATTGAGGTCAACTCTTTACAAATGATGATTGGGGCACTTAAGAAAGATAAAGGATGCTGTCAATATGAAGAAAGTTAAAAATAATTTCAGTGTTTTCTTTAAAAACAGTCAATTTTGCATCACACTGTCTGACTCTCCTTTTGCCAGCCATCATCATGTAAAAGAGCCAACCGTATAAAAAAACAATGTTTTTTTTTTTCTTGCACACAGTACACAATACCCTCAACCCTCCTCTCCCCCCAACCCTCCTCTCCCCCTGAGATGCCTTGCACAGATGTTTGGTTTCTAATAAGCTCAAGATTTTTTAAAATTTGCTTCCGATTTGGAGATTGCTTATCCGTAGTGGCTTTTCTGGGAAGCTGCTGTTGGGGGAGTCTGTGTCCATGCTCTAAATACATGCTGCCACACTAAATTTACAAAGGTCTTCCAAACATCTTGGGGTATTTACCTTACTAAAAACATATTTCAGTGATAAGTGAGAGTTGATGAGAGGTATTCTAGTTGTATATTAATGTAGAAATAGTAAAATTAAGTTGACCAATGTCCCTGTAGGGTGTGCAGAATATCCCACCTACTAAATGAAAGCTGTGTAACAACTGAAAGAAGCCAAAGTTATTTGAAGTGAGTTGGAATGTTTCCACTAGCCTTGCAGACCATCCAGCTGGTGTTCTGAGGGTGTATGAAAGGATCGAGTTTTTGTCCTCAGCCAACTGAAGAGCTCTTATAAATAGATTTAGAGGGAAGCTAAGTGGAGTTGCATGAAATTGTTCTTCCTCTCTACTTTTTGCTCTTCACAGCAGCAGGAAAAGGAAGAAAATGGCTATTCGGGCCTTGTTGCTGCTGATGGAGTGGCTGATTAGGTGCAGGATCTACTTTTGCAGTAGAATTTCACAAAATCATAGAAACGTAGGGCTGGAAGGCACCTAGAGAGGTCATCTAGTCCAGTCCCCTGAGCTGAGGCAGGACCCTAAGTATACATAGACCATCATATTCAGGTGTGTGGAATTTGAGGTCCTAAATATCATAGGCTCCTTTAAAGATTCCAACATAGATAACAATTTCAGTCAACTCAGATTTATAGCTAAGATTACAGGTAAATCTGCTGCTAGTGGTAAAGATAAATCCTGCCAACAAAGCACTGATTGACTTTCTGTGAGGGTTAGTGAACTAGGGGTAACTTGATAAGCTATTGGTGGAAAAAGGGAGTTCCTCACTTCGTTTTATATATTTGGCTTTTGGATTCATTTTAAAAACCACAAGTTGACCTTTTAAAAATACCTTTCTTGTTAACCATCTTAAACCTAAGTTAAATTTCCCTTGACCAATAATGCAGTGGAATTTTCCCCAACTTCTATTAGATTTGATATTCACTAATTTTTATCCATTTAATTAATCCGTTGTTCCTTTTTGGGGTCTAGTCACAAATGTATGTGAAACATCAACTTCTTGCAGGCCCTTAAGTCTTCTTTGCATCAGATATCATTAGCTGATGTCCATTGTGGTTACCAAGAAGGGTCACGGTCAACTGCTGTAGATGCTTTTTCTGCTGGCCTCCCACACCGCCAAGCATGGCAGGCACCTTCTGCCTGGCCTTTGGAAGTGTGAGGGGAGGGAGTGGTTGGTTGGACTGTGAAGAATCCCTGTTTTCAGATGAAGTGGGAGAGCAGAGCTTCCTAGACAGAGAGGGCCTTTTGGATAAGGACACAATCCCTTCACACCCAGAATTCCAGCCATTCTGACTCAGCCACCTGTTTACTTTTTCCCCAAGTATGCAGATGCCTAGGTGAGCCTATGCAGGGGAAATGAGGGCTGGAGTGCAGGACCAGCCTTGCCCCTCATGCCCATAGTAGGCAGTTCACAGGAGGAAAAACCAAGCAGAATTGTGAGGAGGAGAGAATAGGTGTTATTTCAGCAGAGACTCTCTGTACCAGAGAGGTCACCAAGAAGATTGTGAGCTCTTTGGGACAAGGACATCTTGATTATTTGAGTACAGTGCCCACCACAGTGGGGCCTTTTTTCCGATTCTAGCTTAAATCTTACTGTGTTACATATTAATAAACTATATCTGTGTGTCCCAGCTCCTATCAGTCATGAGTAGCGAGTAGCTTTTCACCTTCCTCCAGTAAAATGTCTGTAACAGGAATTCAAAGGATTCTGATTTCATAGTCTGTGCAGTATACCATGTTCCCCTTAGATTTCTGGGAGCAATGGCAAAAGGATATTTTAGGAAGAACTTTCAAAACTCTGCCAGATATATGATTTCATGTGAAAGAAAAATGAAAGCTTTTGCAGCTTATCTTCCTGGAAATTATCTTTAAGTCAAGAAAATAAAATGGGTGACTAAAATACTTCCATTGGTTGGAGTTCCTAATTTTGTGGACCTAGATCTTAAATTGTCACTGCTTAAAGTTAACTACCTAATAGACTGTTTTCATAACATAGTACCTTCTTTTCATTTCACTGGAGCTTCTGGGTGCTCTCCACTTAAGAAAATAGGTCACTTAGATTTCTAATAGTAAGCCCCTATTTTTGAAAATGTTATCTGTGGGCTTTCAGGTGTTTCCTTTTGTCTGCATTATCTCTCAGCAGTGTTTGGTATGGACATGGAAGATGTTTAGTAGATATATAAAATAAAAGTGAACATTACATGTACAGTTTCTAACTTTCAGTTACATGGTAGCATGCTCTGTCACAATTACTATACATTTTAAAACAATCTTCGTTGAAAACTGAGAAGAGAACCTGTTTTTGTGTCGCACGAAAATGCATAACTGTTATCCCAGGCTTCCTTTAGTTTTATTGCAGTTATTTTGTTTGATTAGTTTACAGGTTAATTGCTGCTAGATCAGTCTAACTTTAACTTCAAGGTATTAGCTGCAGTGTAATATTGTGATAAAATGGTATCTACTGTACTGTCCAGAAGCTTTGTGGAGTTCTGTTTTAGATAGTATTGGCATCTAATTTGGGCTGTGTACATTTGCTAAACTCTGTGAAATTATGCTGAAAGCTTGGGAGGTTTAGCTGGCCTAAAGAAACTTTAGAGAGCTGGTGTTAGTGAGAGATTGTTGTGTGTTCCCTAAATAACCTACAGAACATGTGTTAATGTTTGGTGAAATGAGCTAATGTTATGTAAGCTGAAACATTGAACATCTGTCCTGGTTTGGATTTTAGGAAATGCTTTTTGGAAAAGAAGTTTTTTGTCTTTTGTTTTGTTTTTTCATTGGGGAATAAAAAATTAAAAGGGCAGAAGTACTTTCAGTTGTGGAAAAACTTTTCAGAGCTCCTCTTCTTCAGTAAGCACTGTTGTGTATTTGATCTTTTAGAACTTAAACATGAGTTTGAGCAGCTTTGTAAAGTATACACTTCAGTATATTGTGTCCTGCCCGACAAAGTGGATCGCTATTTTGAGTGTTTTGGAGAATGGTGTGTTGATCAAATACATCTTACATAGACTGTAATACAGAATTAGGGGGAGACTTTCAAAGGCACAGATGGTAATTAGGTGTCTGACTCCTGTTCTTGCATTAAAAAATCTCCCACTTAATGCCTGCACCTAACAAGAATTATTTCTTCTAGGTAAAACTAAGCATCACTAAATGTGCTTCATTACAAATAAATAACATGAAAAATGGAAGTTGTGTCTACCAAAACTGAATAAATACATTATCACATAATCTGGAATGCCTGGCCCTTCATGTCCCTCCCAGATGCTGGTGTGTTTTATCCTAGCTCCTCTAGGGAAGGTATCGTTTAGGTTATAAGATCTTCAGGACATGGACTTCTCTCCTGTGTTTTATGTAAAGCACCTAATACTTGGTCCTAGAAAATAACGATGAAAATGTTTTTAGAAGCAGGTTGTTGATGGAGATTATGAAAAATTCATATTCTAATTGTTATAAAATAGGTTGAAGAATTTAAGTGGTTTACGTAGCTGCTAACTATGTTATGGGGGGAAAATTTCCCTGTAGGTGGTAATTTACATACTGTGTTTCTATACTAATTGGGGGATGGGAAAGGAACCAAATATATGGAGAGAGGAATATAATTTATAAATTGTGAGGATAAGCAGAGGAAACCATTTTGAATTTTTATATTAATCTTTATCTTGTACCATGCTCAAAATTTTTATTTGAGAACAGTTTCTATTTGGAGTTTTGTGTAGATTAAGCAGAAGAACGAGTCAGAAAGATACGGAAAAAAACAGGTAAAATATTTGTGGGATATTTTAAAACTTGTAATAGGATACTTGAGATATTAAACTTTAAGTCCTTTTAAAGATCCCACTAAACAATTACTTGTTTTCACTTAACCCATTTTAGCACAGAGAAAAATCATGATTTACTTGATGCCTCAAAAATCTTTGTTAGCCTGCTAATCAAAGCAAAATTATAGTCTAAAGAAGCTTGAGCAAATGTGATGGTATTGTGCAATCTCAATTAAATAAAACTAAGAGGAAATGGTGTTAGGAAAGGGTACTGAAAATAAGGAACAAAAGTAAAACAACAATGCAGGGAGAATGCCATTTAATTGTTTCAACCTAAACTTCAGTTTCAGGATTTAGCATTATCATGTAAATTTGCAGTGATACAAGAGAAGTAATAGGTCTTCATGGAAAGGAGGCAAACTAGGATCAGGAGCAGACAATCCATTTCAATGAGGGTTGTTGAAAGCATGGCTGGAAAAATCTCTGAGGAATGGAAGCTGTCTAGCTGTGGTTTACATCCACTTTTTTATTTTAACTGTTAATTGAGTTTTAAATACAGCCTGAAAAAGGACGCATGTGGTTATGAGCATTTGGCTGTAGCATGGGGTTGAGTTGGGTTGCTACTGCACTGATCTGTCTCTGAAAATGTCCCACCATTGCAGCTCTCCCAGTACTTGCAGCAAGGGAAGTGTTAGTAAAGAATGCTTGCTGGCACTTTTCTCATCCTGTCATAGAACTGTGCTAGTTCAGATGACATTGTTAAAAAGTCAGTGGTCAGTCTGCATGAGCTATGACAACACTGTGAAGGTGGGACACTTAGGATGGCCTCAGGGTAGGTAAGTTCCTGGAGGTTCAGGTAGTCTTTTTGTTAGACAAACAAACCGACCAACAAAAAAAAGAGACAGTGTCAGAGATTCAGCCTTCATTCATGTTAATAGGCATTACATGCATCATTGAGAAAATATATTTACTTTTAAAACATGTAGAGTCTGCATGTAGATGTCACAGTTCAGGACAACTGCTCTGACCAAGCAAGGGCTCTCAGTCAGGCTTCTGGCTTCCCAGCCTGTGTCTTTCTGGAGTGAAGACCTGTGCCTCTACCCCTCCTGACCAGGGTATTTCCAGGCTGAACAGTTCCCTGCCTTCATTGTTGTTCCCAGCAAAAGACAATCTGTCTATACAGGCCTGCTTGCTTTCTCTGTAGAGAATAATAGTCATTTCCAAAAGTTTTAAGTTTTTATACAGTTTTTTTCTAAGCAAGCATAAGGTAAAAGCACTACAGAGAAAACGTATTAAAAACTGTAAAAGAACCTACTTGTGTGAATAAGCTTACAAGAGGACATCTATCCCATCCCCCCAGTCTCTAGAAGGGCTCTGGTTGGTGTAGGTCCTTCCAGGCCTTCCCTAAGGATTGAGCCCTCCGTGGAATGGGGGGCCTGTCTATTTGCTGGATCAGAACCAGCTATTTGTCCAAAAATCCATTATTTGTCATTGGTCCCTAAAGAATCCAGTATGAGGTATCAGGGGGTGTTTTCAAAAGGGCTGATTACCAGAGGAATTATATTAGCATACCACCTCCACCTAGAGAAGCTACCTCCAATCTCACGATAACACATAAACAATTGCATTTTTAATACAATGGACCCCAAAGGTATTAAACTTAGTTGAGTAAGGTTTGTCCAGGATATGGCAGGAAATTGTCATAATTGTTGCAGCAGTTTTCAGGGTCTGGGGCATATGCTTCTTACAGCAATGAAGAAGTGCATTTCCCCCCCTTATTTTAAATTCTTTGCAAAACTGAAAATACTTGGCAGAAGAAAATGTGTTAATTCACAGTGCTAGTTAGTATTGTGGACTCTTTAAAGCCCTGTCTATATTAGAACACTTTGTACACATATTCTTGCAATGGTCCAGCTGTACAGGTGTGCTCCCTAGTGTACACAGTGCTCAGGTGTTTACTGCCTTGTAATTTATACCCCTTAGAAGGTGGTAAATATTGTGCAGTCATGCCAGGTTGAACCCTGAAGAGTACTGAACATCTCAAACCTATGTTGTTCACTAGTTAGGTATCACTGTCACATGCAGGTTTCTTATGCATCGTGATAGGAGAGACGCTGATTTTTAAATACACATCTGTGTAAATGTCATAGAAATTTATAATATTTTAGGTGTGATATGAAATATACATTTAATATTCTAAATATGAACACCTTTTCTCTTTGTTAGGGCTAAACAATAAGGTTCACAGGAGAATAGAAGTGAGATCAGGAAGATACCAATTAATGCTTCGTTTTTTGATCCATCACATCAGAAGCAGCTAGAGAACAGTGTCAGGTACCTTTGTGTAGCTTAGTGTTTGCTTTTATGTCAGCTATTAAGTAGGGAGATTAAACATCATTGAACAGATCATGGACAATTGCAGATATTTTTAAATTTAAGTGAATAGGGGCCAGATTTTCAGATGATATAAAACGATGTTCCTTTATTGAAGCCAGTGGGACTATGCTGGTTTACACCTCTAGTTGTCCAGAGATCTCAATCTGGCCCCTTATACTGACACTAAGTCCTCCTATATGTCCACTAAGCACGTAACCAGTACATCTATGGTAGGAGCAATACAAGCTTCTGCCTTGGCGCTATAATGTATGTAATGCCTGACTTATATGGACTGCCTCTGGGAGTGTAAAGTTGTGCATAAATTAAGCTTTTTTGTCAAATTCCTCACTGATGCTACCACCAGTTCAGTTCCACTGACATTTGCTATTGTGGGAGTGCTACTCCAGACAGGATAGCCATGGTCACTGTTACCACCAATGGGAAAATTTTAGCTAAGTCTACTGTAGATAAGACCTAAGCCTATTCAGAACCTGGACTCTTGGTAAGACTCCCAACAAGATGTCAAATATAATGGTGGGTTTGGTGAGTATGCAGTATTTTTCTCTGCGGAAAGCTCCACATTTCCTAACAGTGGGTTTCCAGAAGTATGGACTTATCATTGAAGAGAAACTTTTAAATGGCTTTATTGATACTAAATGCATCAGCAGCCACTACGTGTTCAACCAGATTTGTCAGAAACAGATGAGACAAGAATTGGTCCGCTTCTGTGCAAGTGATCTTTTACCTGAGACATTGGTTTCTGTTGCAAAGGAGTCACCAGAAGTTAACAGCAACATTTGTGGCAAAAGGTATCCCAAATCAGTAGGTTCCTGAGATATCACACGGTAGCGTAGCCAGACAGGATGTTAGCTCAGTGGGTTTCAGAGTAACAGCCGTGTTAGTCTGTATTCGCAAAAAGAAAAGGAGTACATGTGGCACCTTAGAGACTAACCAATTTATCTGGGCATAAGCTTTCGTGAGCTACAGCTCAGTTCATCGAATGCATACTGTGGAAAATACAGAAGATGTTTGTTTTTATACACACAAATTGTGGAAAAAATGGGTAATTATCACTACAAAAGGTTTTCTCTCCCCTCACCCCACTTAGTGGGGTGCTTCTGTTGGTGGAAACAGAGCAAAGTACTTCATAAAGAGGAGAATAGTCAAAGTATCAAGCAGTAAGAGATCAGGGTGATATGGAATGGCCTTGAAGCATTTAGTATCGCTACTCAGTTGGGATGATCACACTATGATTAGGCTTGGCAGAATATTTTCTTCAAGTAATTTCTTCTTCAAGTGATTCTTCTTCAAGTGATCCATTCCTATTAGGTGTGTGCATGCCGCTTGCATGGTAGCCAGAAGGTTTTGCCCCTAGCAGTACCTGATGGATGTTGCGCCTTCATGGCATTGGATATAGGGCCCTGCCAACCCACCACCACATCAGTTCCTTCTTACCACCTGTGACAGTTAGCCGGAACACTCGTATCTCTTGCTTTGGCAGGCATCTCTCTTAGCAGTCTTTGAACCTTGTGTATATAGTTAGATTATAATAGTAGTTAATAGTTAGTATAGTGTAGCTTTTTACATAAGTTTCATTTGGGGGTACTCCCTCCCCTCTACCCCCCCCCCTTTTTTTTGTTCCTGGTACCGGGACATGCCTTGGTCCCTGGGATTTAAACCCTGCGCAGCGTGTGGCAAGTCTATGCCCAGAAGTGACTCCCACACTTCCTCTTTGAAGTGTTTGGGGGAAAGCCACCAAAAAGAATGCTGTAAGATCTGCAGGGGGTTCCGTCCAAAGACTCAGAAGGAGCGAGATTAGTGCCTCAAGATCCTTCTGATGGAGGCTGCTCTCTGTCCACACTCAGATCCTGGATTGGCAGAGCCGACAACAAGCACCTCATCTTCGGTGCGCAGTGCGCCAGCACCAGCAGCACATGAATTGGCTCCAAGGACTCAGCCAGAGACCCTTGGCACCGCCAAGGCTCCGCACATAGGGGCTCCACTCAGGTCAGCGGGCACCATCGTTCTCACTCCGCGGTGGACCATAAGAAGAGACCCGAAAGGGGCCGCGCCCCTACATCCAGACTGGCACAGACGGAGTCCGCTGCCTTGAGACCCATGTCAGGCTACGTGAGTTCAGCTCTGCTGACTAGGGTCTCGTTGACTCCTGTCCCTACAAGGGGCCACTCGAGTCCAGGCCCACAACACTCCCCTATCTGGGAGAGCTGCAACCTGTAGCTGCCATCCAGGCTGGAGGTATTCGAGGCGGCCAAGGACTCATCGCCCCGACGGCACTGCCCTCCCCTCCAAGTTGGGATAGGTCCCCTACATTGGTCTCAGCAGCACCTGTGAGACCCTCGGTCCTGTCCAGGGGCAAGCCAGTGACGATGCTGCACCGGTCACCAGCACTCACATAGGGGAGCTGCACTGGTCCCCAAGTTCCCGGCATCAATCTCCGGCACTGATGGGCACTGCTCCTCTGTTGTTCTCCAAAACAGAGTCCCCTACTGGTAGAGGAGAAACAGGAGATCCAGGTCTGGTAAGCGTGGGCAGCAGCCTCATCTGAGACTGTGGCCTGATCAGTGGCAGGCTTCTGCCTAGTGTCCATTCTGGATGCTGTGGGTGTTCCACCAGGGCCAGAGTCAGAGGTCCTATTCCAGGTTGGCTTTGGTGCCTCTGGAGTATCAGCAGGACCAAGTGTTCCCCATGCCGGCACCTACTGCCCCAGAAGACCGGGTGCTGAGAGATCCCCTTAGCACCGAGGGTAAAGGAACAGGACCTGCTCCCAGCTAGGGCCTTGTCGTCATCCTTGTCTGATGAGGCGGTGGCAGGACCATCGACGGCCCCTGTCCTCGAGGAGAGCAGGGTGCTCCAGCAACTGCTGAGGATGGAGGTGCAGAACCTGGGGATCCAGGCAGAGGAGGTCATTGAGACATCAGACCCCATGGTGTCTTGCCCCCTCTGGTCCCTCCCATATTGCTCTGCCACTTACCAAAACTATTAATGGCAAAGAGGAACGAACGAAAGTACTTTGTTCCCTGTAAGGGGTTCGAGTACCTGTATACTCATCCCCTGCTGGACTCCCTAGTGGTAGCTGCAGCAAATGAGCGGGAGTGCCAAGGCTACCAGGGCCCCTCCCCCAAAAACTGGGAGGCTAAAAAGCTGGACTTTTTGGGGAGAAAACTCTATTCCACAAGACAGCTCCAGCTCAGAATATCTAACCACCCGGCTATATTACAACTCCTGTGGAGCAATGGCAAAATTTACGGAGCTGTTGCCAGAGGACTCCAGGGTAGAGTTTTCCTCCTGAGTAGAGGAGGGCAAGCTCATTGCTCAAGCTTTGCAGCAGGCAGCCCTTGATGTGGTGGATGTGGGCATCCATACCATGGCCTCGGGGATAGCCATGAGAAGAAGCTCCTGGCTTACAGGTTTCAGGACTCCCATACCCGTCCCTCTTTAGGGACCCTTCTCACGAGCAACGCCTTGCGCAGGATGTGCACTTGCTCCTAATGTTGGGGGCAATGGAAGAGGTTCCTCAGGAACTGAAGGGCAAGGGGTTCTATCCTGGTATTTCCTAATACCGAAAGCCAAAGGTGGCCTCAGGCCCATCCAAGACCTGCGAAATCTCAACAAGTTCATGAAGAAACTGAAGTTCCACGTGGTCTCTTTAGCCTCCCATTATCCCTTCCTTGGATCTGGGGGACTGGTATGCTGCCCTCGATTTGAAGGACACTTACTTTCATATTTCAATAATGTCGTCCCTCAGAAGCTACCTCAGATTCACAATCATCAGTTCACATCCTTCTCTTCAGCCTCTCAGTAGTTCCTCGAGTGTTTACCAAGTGCACTAGTGTTCACTTGGTAAACACAGTCATGGCTGTGTTCCTTCTCAAACGTCAGGTGCAGGTGTTTCTGTACCTTGCCGACTGGCTAAGCAAGGGCCACTCCAAGGTGCAAGTGAGCTTCATAAGGGCTACTTTTGATGACCTGGGCCTTCTGCTGAATGTACAGAAGTCAATCCTATCTCCCGTTCAGTGGATAGAGTTTATAGGGGCAGTATTGGACTCTACACAGGCGAGGGCATATCTCATGGTCCTTTCCAGTCCCTTTGTGACATCGTACAAAGTCTCGGGCAGTTCCCTACTACCACAGCAAGGAATTGCCTAAAACTTCTGGAACACGTGGCTGCTTGTACCTATGTGGTACAGGATACCAGGTTGAGACTCCGACCTCTTTAGGCATGGCTGGCTTCGGTATATCGGCCAATTCGGGACGGTCTACACAAAGTCTTCACTCTTCCTCATCTGGTCCTCGACTCTCTCCTATAGTGGCTCAAACCACAGGAGGTGTGGGCAGATGTTCCCTTAGCCAGACTACAGTCATCCCTCTTGTTGGTGACGAACATGTCAGCGTTGGAGTGTGGTGTGCACCCGGGAGACCTCAAGGCCTCTGGTCCCAAGTGGAGCTCTCACTTCACATCAACGTCAGAGAGCTGAGAGCGGTCCTTCTGGCATGTCAGACATTCCAAGTTCATCTGGAAGGCAAATGTGTATCGGTTATGATGGACAATACAACAGCGTGTTTTATATAAACAGACGGGGGTGCACGCTCCTCTCCCCTGGGCCAGGAAGCCCTCAGATTGTGGGACTTTTGCATAGCTCACTCAATAAATCTGCAGGTGTCGTACCTCCCTGGAGTACAGAACGAGTTGGCGGACCATCTCAGCAGATCTTTTCATGGCCATGAGTGGTCCCTACACCCTGATGATGCAAATACCATCTTTCAACAGTGGGGGTTTCCCCAGATAGACTTGTTCGCAACGCAACAGAAAGTGCCTGCAATTCTGCTCCTTCCTGAATCACAGCCCGGGCTCCATCGTGGATACATTTCCCCTTCCCTGGAAGGGACACCTCTTGTGTGCATTCCCTTCCATACCTCTTGTTCACAAGGTGCTCCTCAAGGTTCGAAGGGATGAGGCCTCAGTGATATTTATAGTTCCAGCCTGGCTCTGCCAACACTGTTATACACCTTTCCTGGAAGTGTCCATAGAACTTACTGCTCTTCCTGGACCTGGTAACTCAGGATCATAGCCGTCTCCAGCACCTGAACCTCGAGTCGCTTCACCTCATGGCGTGGAAGCTCCATGGCTGAATCCAATGGTGCTTGCCTATTTGGGTCGGGTCCGTTCCAGGAAGTCCTGGGCAGTAGGAAACCCTCCATTAGGGCTAGCTACCTAGCCAAATGGAAAAGATTCACAATCTGGTCTTCCCAATATCTCCCGTCTCCAACATGTTCGTCGATACCATGATATTGGACTGCCTCCTCCACCTCAAGCAGAAAGGTCTTTCCTTGTTGTCAATAAAGGTCCACCTGGCTGCCATCTCTGCCTTCCATCCAGGCATAGAGAGCCGGTCGGTCTTTGCCCACCCTTGATGAGTCGTTTCCTAAAAGGTCTCAACAGACTATACCCTCATGTATGACAGCTGATCCTGGTCTGGGACCTTAACTTGGTCCTATCTAGGCTAATAGGGCCACCCTTTGAACTGCTGGTGACATGTTCTTTGCTGTACCTCTCATATAAGGTGGCGTTCCTGGTAGCAATAACCTCAGCCAGGAGGATGTCTGAGCTCAGGTCCCTAACATCTGAGCCTCCTTACACTGTGTTCTTTAAGGACAAAGTCCAGCTCAGACTGCATCCCGCTTTTCTCCTTAAGGTTGTCTCCCAGTTCCATGTTAACCAGGATATCTTCCTTCCAAATTTCTACCCTGAGCCGCACACAAGCAGCAGGGAGCAAAAATGTTGTTAATTGGACGTTCGCTGGGCATTAGCTTTCTATATCGAGCACACAAAAATGTTTCAGAAGTCCATTCAGCTGTTTGTCGCAGTAGCAGACAGAATAAAGGGGCTTCCAGTCTCCCAAAGGATTTCATCATGGATCACTTCCTGTATCTGGGCATGCTATGATCTGGCGAAGGTACCCGCCCTTCCATTTAAAGCACACCCCAAAAGGGCGCAGGCATCCTTAGTGCCGTTCCTGGCCCATGTTCCGACCCAGGAAATTTGCAGAGCTGTGATGTGGTCATCAATACATATTTTACCTGTCATTACGCTATTACCCAGCAGGCTAGAGACGATGCTGTATTTCAAGGAATCCCTGTTGAGGTTACAGGGACAAACCATCCCGATGAGTCGAAAGAATAGTAAATATGGCAGGCGACCAACTTGGCTTAATGGTGAAATCCTAGCGGATCTTAAACATAAAAAAGAAGCTTACAAGAAGTGGAAGGTTGGACATATGACCAGGGAAGAGTATAAAAATATTGCTCGGGCATGTAGGAATGTTATCAGGAGGGCCAAATCGCACCTGGAGCTGCAGCTAGCCAGAGATGTCAAGAGTAACAAGAAGGGTTTCTTCAGGTATGTTGGCAACAAGAAGAAAGCCAAGGAATGTGTGGGCCCCTTACTGAATGAGGGAGGCAACCTAGTGACAGAGGATGTGGAAAAAGCTAATGTACTCAATGCTTTTTTTGCCTCTGTTTTCACTAACAAGGTCAGCTCTCAGACTGCTGCGCTGGGCATCACAAAATGCGGAAGAGATGGCCAGCCCTCTGTGGAGATAGAGGCGGTTAGGGACTATTTAGAAAAGCTGGACATGCACAAGTCCATGGGGCCGGACGAGTTGCATCCGAGAGTGCTGAAGGAATTGGCGGCTGTGATTGCAGAGCCACTGGCCATTATCTTTGAAAACTCGTGGCGAACCGGGGAAGTCCCGGATGACTGGAAAAAGGCTAATGTAGTGCCAATCTTTAAAAAAGGGAAGAAGGAAGATCCTGGGAACTACAGGCCAGTCAGCCTCACCTCAGTTCCTGGAAAAATCATGGAGCAGGTCCTCAAAGAATCAATCCTGAAGCACTTGCATGAGAGGAAAGTGATCAGGAACAGCCAGCATGGATTCACCAAGGGAAGGTCATGCCTGACTAATCTAATCACCTTTTATGATGAGATTACTGGTTCTGTGGATGAAGGGAAAGCAGTGGATGTATTGTTTCTTGACTTTAGCAAAGCTTTTGACACGGTCTCCCATAGTATTCTTGTCACCAAGTTAAGGAAGTATGGGCTGGATGAATGCACTATAAGGTGGGTAGAAAGCTGGCTAGATTGTCGGGCTCAACGGGTAGTGATCAATGGCTCCATGTCTAGTTGGCAGCCGGTATCAAGTGGAGTGCCCCAAGGGTCGGTCCTGGGGCCGGTTTTATTCAATATCTTCATAAATGATCTGGAGGATGGTGTGGATTGCACTCTCAGCAAATTTGCGGATGATACTAAACTGGGAGGAGTGGTAGATACGCTGGAGGGGAGGGATAGGATACAGAAGGACCTAGACCAATTGGAAGATTGGGCCAAAAGGAATCTGATGAGGTTCAATAAGGATAAGTGCAGGGTCCTGCACTTAGGACGGAAGAACCCAATGCACAGCTACAGACTAGGGACCGAATGGCTAGGCAGCAGTTCTGCGGAAAAGGACCTAGGGGTGACAGTGGACGAGAAGCTGGATATGAGTCAGCAGTGTGCCCTTGTTGCCAAGAAGGCCAATGGCATTTTGGGATGTATAAGTAGGGGCATAGCGAGCAGATCGAGGGACGTGATCGTTCCCCTCTATTCGACATTGGTGAGGCCTCATCTGGAGTACTGTGTCCAGTTTTGGGCCCCACACTTCAAGAAGGATGTGGATAAATTGGAGAGAGTCCAGCGAAGGGCAACAAAAATGATTAGGGGACTGGAACACATGAGTTATGAGGAGAGGCTGAGGGAGCTGGGATTGTTTAGCCTGCAGAAGAGAAGAATGAGGGGGGATTTGATAGCTGCTTTCAACTACCTGAAAGGGGGTTCCAAAGAGGATGGCTCTAGACTGTTCTCAATGGTAGCAGATGACAGAACGAGGAGTAATGGTCTCAAGTTGCAGTGGGGGAGGTTTAGATTGGATATTAGGAAAAACTTTTTCACTAAGAGGGTGGTGAAACACTGGAATGCGTTACCTAGGGAGGTGGTAGAATCTCCTTCCTTAGAGGTTTTTAAGGTCAGGCTTGACAAAGCCCTGGCTGGGATGATTTAACTGGGAATTGGTCCTGCTTTGAGCAGGGGGTTGGACTAGATGACCTTCTGGGGTCCCTTCCAACCCTGATATTCTATGATTCTATGATTCTATGATGCAGCCTTTGGCATAGAGGTGCTGCGATTAGCGAACCTTTGAGCTCCAACCCCACTTCCGAAATGGACATGAGCAATCACTCGAAGAGGAAAAAACGTTACCTGCCTTTTGTAACGCTTGTTCTTCCAGATGTGTTGCTCATGTCTGTTCCAATACCCACCCACCAACCTCTCTGTCGGAGTGAAATGGCAAGAAGGAACTGAAGTGGTGGTGCGTCGGCGGGGCCCTATATACAGCTCCATGAAGATGCGACTCCAGGGGGTGTCCGGACCAACCTGACAGTTACTGTTAGGGGAAAAACCTTCCGGCTGCTGAGCACGCAGTGCTTGCACGCCTAATTCACATGGACACGAGCAGCACATCTCAAATAACAACAGTTACGAAAGGTAGGTAACTGTTTTTTAATTTTTGTATAATTTAGCGGATAATATCAACGTTCATTTTAAAAGTTTTTAATTTTTTTCATCAATTTTAAATTTTCATAGTTGTGGGAAATGACGGGGGGGTGTTGAGCAATGAAGGGGTCGGACAATTATTTAATGAGAAGTTGAGATTCAAAAAGTTGCTGCTTCACAACTGTTAAAACACAAATTGTCAAGATATGTCAAAATATACAGAGTAAATAGCCTTCAATCAAACTCTAATACATTCTCAAGCAGCATTTGTTTTTGCCTATCTGTACATTTCTGATGATTGTCAATGGAAATATTTTTTTCCATTGGTGTGTGTGTGTGTGTGGGGGGGGTGAAATCAACATTTACCAATAAAAATCTAATCCTTCCAAGCCTAGCTATGAGAGATAACATGCCAGCTATGCCAGATCCGAACAAGTAGAGAAGAAATGATCTCCTAACCTGCAACAGGAGTTTAGTCTTAGAATTTGAGCAAGACAAAAACCCATAATCATTATACGCACACTGCATAAAAGGGAGATTTGATCTCAGAATATATTGGTTTAGCTGGTAATAGCTGTAGCTGAATGGAATCTCCTGCTCAGTTTCTTTTCCTTTGCAAAAAAACCTTGAACAATTTAGCTTCTGATCTGTTTGCCTACAAGACTCCAGATTCTCCTCCAAGAAAAGAACTCAACTGACATCAATGACTCAAAATTTGGACAAGGTTAAGGTACTGTTGCAAAGAACATAGGTTGTCTCCAGCAACGCGAGAGGTGAATAGTATCTGAGAATTAAAGATGGGCTATCCTTTAGAGGACGAGTCGAATGTTAAAATGTCAAATAACAGCATTGTTTGTCCTACTGGAGTCCGTGGAGGAAGGCAAACTTGTTTCCACTAGGACATGAAATGTTTCTGCAGGTTCACAGGACTCAATTGTGGTAATTATCTGTGCATCAAACACGCAACCTCGCTATTGAGCAGTCTGTCCCTCAACAGCTTGTCTATTTAAGTGGCTGTTCTTACAGCTATTGCCACAGTGAGGAGACTTGGTGTTTAGTATACTACCCATGGGCCCTCAAGATTGGTTCTGAGGCCTGCCTTTTCTGAATGGAAACAATGTGACATTTTTCTCCAATGTCAACGTCTTTTACCATAGGACACAGGGAACAGTGCAGCAGTCACTCTATCTGAGGCCATCACATCCATCAGAGAGGTTAGGGCTTAAGTTAGATATGTGCAGGGGCTCTAAATCTACAGAATGTGCATAAGTCCCTTCTGAAGAGTTAGCCTTTTCTTAATCTTATATCACCTACATGCAAAGGGTATGAAAACTTCAGTCTCCATTTTGCTGAATGGGGACTATATGAGAGGAATGAGCCTCACTCATCCTTTGGAATCAAAACACATTCCCAGAGAGCAATGATGACATCCTGCAGCGACAGAGGATGCTGGCTCATGAGAGAATGTAAACAGATCAATAGATTTTAAAGCCAGATGGGAGCATTATGATCATCTAGTCTGAAGACCTCTATAACACAGGCCAAAAAACCTTCATGATATTTTTTACATCAAGCTCATAACTTATGAGTGATAGCATATCTTTTACAAAGACACGAAGAGCTGACTTTAACGGCAAGTGATGGACAAAGCAGCACATCTTTAGGTAAGTTTTTTTCCAGTCATTAATTACCTTTCCTGTTAAATTTGCTGCTTGTTTCTAGTGTGCTTCCAGTCATTGGGTCTTGTTAAACCATTTTCTGCTTGATAAAAAACCGTCTACTGTCTGAAATCTTTCCCTTGTAGGTATTTGTAGATTGTGATCAAGTTATTTCTAAATCTGCTCTTGGACAATCTAAATAGTGAGACTAAAGAAGCTAAATCTATAAGGCATGTTTTCCAAACCTTGAATCGGTTTTGTAGTTTTTTTTTCCTGCATGCCTTTCTGATTTGTCCCACATTCCTTTTGCAGCGTGGATACCAGAACTGGATACAGTATTCTAGTAATGGTCTCCTTAGTATAAACTCTGTATACTGCATTATCTCCCTGTTCATATTTGATATTCTCCTGCTTGTACATCCTAGGATCATGTTTGCCCTCTTAGCTACAATACTGCACTGGGAGCTCATGTTCAATTGATTATCTGCTACGAGCCTTTAAGAACTTTCATGTGTCAGTGAATTCAAGAAGAACCGTCTCCCACCATGTAACTGAGACGTACATTCTTTGTTACTAGGCATTAATTCTTTTGCATAGAGATACACATCTGACATCAGGAATCATAACATTCAAAAACTGGTAGGAGAACACTTCAACCTCTCTGGCCACACAGTAAAAGACTTAAGGGTGGCAATTTTGCAACAGAAAAGCTTCAGAAACAGACTCCAACGAGAAACTGCTGAGCTTGAATTAATATGCAAACTAGATACCATTAACTTGGGTTTGAAGAGAGACTGGGAGTGGCTGGGTCATTACACATATTGAATCTATTTCCCTATGTTAAGTATCCTCACACCTTCTTGCAACTGTCTAAATGTGCCATCTTGATTATTACTACAAAAGTTTTTTTCTCATGCTGATAATAGCTCATCTTAATTAATTAGCTTCTTACAGTCTGTATGGCAACTTCCACCTTCTCTGTATGTATATATATATCTTCTTACTATATGTTCCATTCTATGCATCCGATGGAATGGGCTGTAGCCCACTGAAACTTATGCTCTAATAAATTTGTTAGTCTCTAAGGTGCCACAAGTACTCCTGTTCTTTTTGCAGATACAGACTAACACGGCTGCTACTCTGTAACATATGCATGTTAAACTAAGTATTTCAACAAGGGACACAGAGTTCCTCCAGGTGCTTCTCAAACCAAACCTTGCTTGAAATAAGACAAAAATAGAAATTAGGTTAACAAGCCTGCCCTGATATCTTCAGCCCAATATTCTAATCCATGCCAGGCCTATGCCGTGACTGACAAATCTGTGGCTGATGCATGGATTTATTTTCATTTTACATTTATTGAAACCAGGCCCTTTGTCAGATAGCTGGGCCACATTTAACTGACGCTCTAGCCTTGTATAACTATCCTAGAATTTTAGTTCAGTATGGGGGAAGGGAGCGTGAGAGAGAGTTTATTAATTTTTCCCTAGTCATGAGCACTTTCATGCATATGTGGTTTATGGTAGGCACACACATCTCTCAGTGCATGCGTGCATGCATGAAGTTTTCACATATACAATAGTTGAGTCTGAGTCCATGCAGACATAACTTGCACAGACACTGACATGTTTGGACGCAAAAGTTGGTGTGCAGGTTTGAAAACATGGGCTTGTGTGAGTACTTCCTAAATCTGCTCTGAAGAGACTGAAGAAATACTAGTTCTTGCCTTGTGCAACATTTTCAGTCATAACACTGAAGTTGAAAGATAACACGTGTTTAAACTGATCTGGAACTCAGACTTCAGTATGCTGAAGTATCCCTCCAAACAATCCTGACTTTCTCCTCACAAGATTTTCTTCTTGTAAAGCTGATGTGACTTCTTTTGAAGTCACTACATCGGTAGTATTTTTTTCTAATTACACTGGTCTGCCTGATAGCAAAGATTATTTGTCCATGAATCGATCAGTATGTTTAACAGGGCTTTCCCCGACCATCTTTCTAATAAACATTGCAAAACAGGTTGAAAGAGGGTAGCTTCATGTGTTTACAAAGCAGTAATTGCTTGGATTTAGAGTTTAGGGATGAATTCCTTCTCTTTCTGAAATAGGGGAGCTCAAACTCTATTATTCACTTAGCTGTTTAGAATATCTCTTAGGGCTGGCCAAGCTTCAGAATTTTTTTTCCTGGCTGCATCCTTCAGGATTTTAAATTGTGTAGGTGGGGTATCTTGGGAGGAATCCTATCTGTCATTTATAACTTAAAGCCAACCAAAAATGAGTATTTGAATGAGACCAATATCAATATATTTTCTGTTTTTGTTCTGTTATTAAATATTTCTCAGTGTCAATAATAAGTCCTCAAACTACTTATATCCTGATATTAGAATCCTGCACCAATAACTGTTATGGAATGAACATTCATTTGAGGTGTGTCAGTTTTTGTAGGCTAATGTTTTCCTTTTTTACCCTTTTAGGGTTAGAGTTTCTCACTTTTCAGTCACATTTATTTTGTAATTGGCTTCATTTTTGAGGGATCTCTTGTTTCCCAATCAGAAACTGACTGGAAAGTTCCAGTACACTAGATGTCTATGCTAGAGCATTCGTGAGCACTAGCCCTGTTGGGATCCAGGAAGTGGGCGGGTGGAAGCAGGCCAACTGCTAAAGGACCTTCCCACAGCCTAAGGGGAGGATCCACAGGTCCAGGATTCCAAATAATTACGGGGGATCGCGAGCACTGGTAGAAGGTATATAGTGTGTTCTCCTAAGCCCTGCAGACCAGAAAACCTTAAAATGCTCTGGGAGTTTTTCCTGTCTCTCACTGAGAACTAGGATCCCCCAGAGTGAAAATCAGGCAAGATAACTTCAGAAAGGTAGGGTTACAAGGAAAGTAAATCCTTCTTACATCTTTCCACATGTAAATCCAAGTTGTCATAGTATCTTGAGTTACTACAGAGGCCTTAAAATGGCATGAAAATTGGAAATAAATTAGGAGAAATCTAAGAATTACTTCAATAACTTTTCGTATGTGATCTTTTGATTTGAAGATTTGTTATCGCTGTACTTTCCAGGAATATAGGAAATGGTTGCACTAGCATGTAAGTAAGAGGAATAAAAGATTAAAATAACTTCCAAGGAACCAATGTACTCAACTTTAAAGGCAGGGTACCAGACTCATTGTATTGGAGTTCATTCTAGCATGATTTGCTTAATTAAATTGATGCAAATTTTATATAAGTAAGGTAGGAATGCAGTAATAGAAACAGAATTGTAATAACTGCCCTTTTGGTTTCTGAGACAAGGTGGATGAGGTAATATCTCTTATTGAATCCACTTCTGTCGGTGAAAGAGAAGCTTTTGAGCTACATGGAGCTCTTCAGGTCCTGGAGGTAATTGAATGGCAATGTAATATAGTGTTGTGTAAAGTGAAGATTCTTCAGGTCCCAAAGAATTCTCTATGTAGCTTGAAAGCTTGTCTCTTTCACCAACAGAAGTGGGCCCAATAAAATATATAGCCTCACCCAACTTGTCTCTCACGTATCCTGGGACCGACACAGCTGCAAGAACACTGCAAACAACTTTTGGTTTATGGCATATGTTGTTTTGGAAGAAAAAAAACGCAACCTGTTAAATAAATGAGAACTTGTGGATAACATTATACATACCGAGGGGTTGCCAAACTGGCTCGTGAGCTGCAAGTGTCTCTTTTACAGTTAGTGCGGCTTGTGGAGCCCCACTCCATTCTCCATCTACCAGACTCGGGGTGTGTGGGGGGGGACCTCAGGGATTCTTCCCTGTGATGGGGCCGGGGCTTCTGCCAGAGACTGCTTGTGCTAGCTGGGGGGGGGGGGGGGAGGAGAGGAGGAGGCAGGCACAATTTAAAGGTTTGTCGCCCTGCCCCCTACACACACAGCTTGACTCTCACCCGCAAGCACACCCTCCCTTTTATCCTCAGTGGCCCCTCTCTGCAGCTCCCAGGTGTTACCTCTGCCTGGAGAGGCAGCAGCAAACAGCTGGGAGCTGCAGGGAGGGGCTGCTGCTTTAGCTCTGCAGGGAGAGGCAGCTGCAAAAGAAGTGGCTTTACCTGCAGCTCTCAGGTGTTTGCTGTTGCCTCTTCCTATGGCCACAGCTCCCAGCTTGTTGGCTCCAGCAGCTGCTGCACAGGGAGGAGGCCTGGCGGCACCATGTGACTGGATGGGGCCAGCAAACCTTGGCAAAAATCTGGAGTGGGGAGCATGTGACCCCACGTGCTACCACCACACGTCGCCTCTCGCTTTCACCTAGCGGGGAGGGGTGTCTCGAGGCTTCGGCCCTGCAGGAGATGCCTGCCAGGGCGTGGAGCCTGGCAGGTGCACCCTGGCTCTCAAACTTCTGAAGGTTGTTGTATGTGGCTCGGAGGGTCAGTAATTTTGGTTACCCCTGTACATCACCTTGTCAGATGTTGATTTCTTCCTTCTGCTTCCCACAAAATGAAACTTTGCTGTATCAGACACCTTTAAGGATATTAGGTTCTCCCAGTTCAATGCTAGTAAACTGTAGCTGCCACTTGAGATGATAGGGAGAAGTGGCAGTCCAGATAAGTGAAGCTTCAGAGGGGTAGCCGTGTTAGTCTGGATCTGTAAAAGCGGCAAAGAGTCCTGTGGCACCTAAAAGACTAACAGACGTATTGGAGCATGAATACCCACTTTCCCACGAAAGCTCATGCTCCAATATGTCTGTTAGTCTATAAGGTGCCACAGGACTCTCTGCTGCTTTTACAGATAAATGAAATCTCTCTCTATGGTGGTTGCA
Organism: Lepidochelys kempii; assembly: GCF_965140285.1. Taxonomy (NCBI): domain Eukaryota; kingdom Metazoa; phylum Chordata; order Testudines; family Cheloniidae; genus Lepidochelys; species Lepidochelys kempii. The sequence goes on along the minus strand of NC_136390.1, from coordinate 71,223,643 downwards.
GCCACGTTCTCCTTACTACCTACTTACTGTACACACTTACTGGGTTGTAATTCTCTACGTAAGCCTATGTTCCTCTTGTCTGTATTTAACCTATGGAGAGTATGTGAAAATGCATTGAGGTCTACGTGGCCCAAGACTTTTTCCCCCCACAAGAGTGAATACATTATGGATCATGAGTTAGATGGATGCTCTTTCTTAAAATGGGTATTCATTAACTGTTTTACAGTTAGCCTGTTCAGAGTTCAAATATTTACTGTTAAAAGGTGGGAAGGCTGAAAACTGAGGGCTGCTGCAACAGTTGTTCAGAATCTTCACTTTACATCAAACTACATGACCTTGGCATTCAGTTGTTTAGAGCTTAAAAATTTACATGTCCCCAGAGGAGTATATATTGAGCATTTACAATATTGAATTCTATTAATTCTTTACTAAGCTGATAAGGTTTTTTTTGGTAAACTTTATTATATTTTTTTCAAAGGAAAATAATGAAATTAATGGAAATTCAGACTTGGTGATCTAAGATGGTCAGCTTTCTTTGATCCATTTAATTTTATTTTTAGAATTCTATTAATGATGGGCTTGAAAGGATTTTTGTCTGGGACTTGATTTTGATTTTGATTTAATCAAAAGCTGTTCTGAGCTACAGTAGATCCCAGTTTTGTACAGTGTGATGATCAGACAAATCGGTATTTCCCACAATTTTACTGGTGCTCCTGAACTATATGTAATGAAGTATAAAGAAAAAGCTATGTTCTAGCCACTTTTACTCAGAGTTGTAGCTATCTTAAATACTGAATCAAGCTGTTCAGTAATCTCAGCAAATCAAGCAATTATTCATATAGAGTTGTAGCAATCAAGAAAGGGAAAAAGGTGAGTCTGAAGTAGCCAGTGTTTAATTTTGTATCATTTCCCTGAATTCCATTCAGAGTTCTGTTAAAGTTTCAAAGGATTACTGCTGGCTTCTGCATGCTAGCCTTTCTGTTTGTTGTTTGAAGAATGATACACAAAAGACTTGAGGTGAATGCTCTTCTGTAAGAACACTTATTTCAGTAGGTCACTTTCATATGAAATATTTTTTTAAAGTATTTTTCAGTTTTACTTCTATGACAAGTTTATGAAGAAAAAGTAGAGTTGCAAAATTAGGTTAAAAACAAGATGAGGAAGAGTTCTAATTGGAAGTAGCCTAACTTCTAATACAAGAGGAAAAACTAGACACATCTTATACCAATAACATTATACTATTAGCATATCTTTGCCTGTTGAACTCAGATGTGGGTTAATTGGAAGGCATTATGCATAGAGGCTGAAGTCTTGTGTGGCTTAGTCAGTAAGATAAGAATGCTTTCACTTCTAGGAGCAGAGTATAAATCCATCCTAAGGCCTTAAATGGACCAGATTTGCTAATCTTGGTTGAGGCTCAGTCAGGCTCAGAAACCTAAATGTAATCTGGTATTATCTGGAGTCTGTCATGAGAAACAGCATGGTGCCTGAAACACCTCTCAACCAAGGGAAGGATAATCCCTATCCCACCTGCAGGTCAGACTTGATGTCATTGACCAGGGCAATGGTGAGGAAACTTACAGTGCAGCTGCATGCCTCATTTAATCTGTGACAGTTGAAGAGGTCAGTTTCTGAAGTGCCAGTTCCCTGGTCTTCACAAACATTAAATACTCCATTTCCTTTCAAAATATGTATTTGAAGCCCAGAAATAGTTCTTGCTTCAGAGAAGGTTTTGTAGCTTCTACCATTTTATCTCTAACCCAAAATAAGTCTCTAATTCATTCTGTTAGTAAATGGTACAGCACTTCTTTCATAGTTCAGTACATCTCACGGAAGTGCCATCGTTGTAGTTCTTCTGTCTAACGTGTAGTGTTTCAGCACCCTTTCCCTAATTGTGACTTGTGAGTAGAGAATACCATTTTCATAATGTTAAATGTTGACTTTTAAGAACTGGGCTTCTCTTGAGGAAAAATAAAGGGTGTATGTAGCTTAATTATTTTAGTTCTCATGTGAGGTAATGTGAAAATTCAGTATTGTATGTAACTTCAGATTAATACCATTTTGTTGACACTTGCATTTCCCAAAATTACTATTTTAAACCACATCTGGATTGTGGACAAAATGACTTTACTTCATATACTAGCTATCAAAATTTTTAACAATCTCTTATTTTCTTAAGCAGCATGTGTAATAGAGCCCTTGAAATATGCTTCTCAATCAGACTTATAACTCCTTAAAATATGTAATTGAGTTAGCTTTCCTAAATAAGTCTTGCATCCATGAAACTTTATAGATTTGAGCTACATTTGTCATTAATACATAATGCTTAAGCGAGAGTCTTAGAAATATTATTTTCCACAAGTGAAGCCTTTGTTGTGTTTTACTTTTTCTTTTGTGTAATGAGTTACTTTGTGTGACAGGTGGGAGATTCAAGAAGGAGATAGTAGTTGATGGACAAAGCTATCTGCTGCTGATTAGAGATGAAGGGGGCCCTCCAGAGGCACAGGTGAGTATTGCATTTAGAGTTTTATTAGGCTAGACTATAGATCATGAAAATGAATAACTTTAATAAAATTATATCTCACTTGGTATAAGAAAAAGTGCAAAGAATTAAGTCAGTAGGTTGAGAAAACTTGATGTTTTCATAGGAAGTTTTTAAATGTCTTTAAGAATATAAATGTGATGGATTAAAACTTACTCACGTAACTCAAAACAGAATGCACTGATTGCCCTCCTATGAAGGCAGCAGAATATATTACTCCTGATGTGAACAAGCTATATCGCAATCTGCTCAGGTCACCTAACCTGAAAGCAAAGCTGGCTCATTGCCCCACCTTTTCCAACAGCCTGATGAAAATGGAGATGTCATTTAAATCTACCTTTTTGGGGGAGAATTTCCATATGCTTGAATGTGTAAAGTCATCTTTGTATTTTAAAATTACATATAATTAATCAATAGCGATGGTCTCTGGGGCAATACTTAACATCCTCAGTTGAAAATTGGTTCTTTGGTACTTACAAAATGGTTTAAGTTGTAAATTTCACTCTGATAAACTGGAGGAACATAGAACATGTGGACTTATCATGCACAATTCAGGGCTACAAAGCTGATTCACTGACCAGGTAACGACACTACATTACATTTTTATTAAACGTTCATATAAAAGGAATTGATTGAAGTATGTGATTAAGTCCTTTCATAATATTATCATAGCAGATGTACTCACACTGAAATGTGTTAGAAGTGTCTGCTTTTAAATCTTTGTCCTTCTTCCTCATTCTGCCTCATCTCTACTGCTTCTTCCTTGTAGTGTTGTGAGGCAGTCTATAGCTCTCCAGGCCTCAATAGGGCGCCATTGTAATCTTATGCATTTCCTATTTGGTTACTGAATGTTTATTTAACTTCTTTTGTCCTGTAGAAGGCTGTTCTACTGCACACAGGATTTTGATAACTCTGAAGAGGACACAGATGGTCATTTTTCTCTGGTTCCCATACTCTGGGATGATACAAGTTGAAACCATTAAAATTTTTTGTCAGCATATGCTCATATGGGCATTAGTACATATGGTGAAACTCTGGCTACAGTCTGTTTGTCTGGGGCTGTGTGTCTGGATCACCCTCTGCCTCCCCTTACCTGGTTATTAGCAGGGTTGCTAAATACAATCTACTGGCCTCACTGCCCTCAGCTGTTCGTGATGGAGCAGCTTCAAAGAATAAGCAGCAGGAGCTGCTGAGCTGCTCTGCTGCCAAAGAGCTGAATGTAGTGTTGCAAGCAACATCAGCATCTTCTGTTTCAATGCCCCACTATTGCCCATTAGCCATGGGAGGATTAAAGCATTGTGGAAGAAGTTTAGACAAAGGAGAAGAGAAGAGGTTAGGCAGAGGAATGAAGGAGACTTAGAGGAGAAGCCCTTAAGGGAAATTACAAACAAAAGGCAGGCTTACTTAATTCAACTGGGATCTTGTGAGGTAAACCTACCTGTGTTGAGGTAAGAGAGAGAGCCAGACTACTTAACACTCAGTGTGAATAACATGGCTGAGAAACGTGTTTACAACAGCCTATATGTGTATATAAAAGTTTATTATAATACACATGCTATATATATATATGTTGTGTTTGTGTGTGTGTGTGTGTGTGTATTATAATCTACCAAAAAGCTGTTTTCTTGTAGTATGTTCACTTAATACAACTACACACACAGTGGTTATAGATGCAGAATTTAGGACATGGCACCCAAAGCAGTGTTTTCATTGTATCTAGTGCTGCTACAAAACTATTATTTGACAGATAAATACCAAATATTAAATTGAAATTATCAGAATTTGTGTCCAACAAAGCATTTCATAAAAGTCATAATACGTATCAGAATGTATATTTTCTTCCTGTTTGCCAATCAGTGTTTTATAGGAACAAAATATATGTCTACAGAAGTAATCTCTCTTCTTAAGTTGTTTTAATTGTAATTTGGTCATGTAATATTGTTACAGAGAAGATCTAATTTTTTGTGATTTTCTCATATATCTAATTCACAAAATAAACCCAAATACTATTTCTGGACAAATTAATATTGATAATTTCTGTGATGGAAGTGGAACATCTGAAGGAAAATATTGTTTGTAACCTTCTCTTTTCCTTTGATTCACAGTGATGGCCTGATAAAGTTTTGGGTTTTAAAGGGTTTTTCTATTTTGTTTTTGTTAGGAATATTTTTTTAAATGGAGGAATAAAAGGGATGTGACTTCACAATAGGCAGAAACCTGTGCGGCAGCCTTCCCAGTCCTCAATTCAGTGGGTCTTAACCTCCGGCCCACAGGTGAGCTGCAGCCCGTGTGACATCCTCAGGGCCATACGGGTAGTATTGGATGTGGCCCACATAACACCTTGTGGGGTGCATATGGAGCCCAGAATGGTAAATAGGTTGGAAGCCACTGCCGCAGTTGAAGTGAATCTTAGAAGTGCCTAGACATTCTCTTCTTTCTTAAGTGCCAACTACTGCTCATGCTTCAGCTTATTGTGATGTCACCATTCCAGTCCTCTCGCAGAAATGGGAACTTGGAGTTTGGGAATTGGTGTTCCAGATCCGATTAGTTGTCTAATACAAGAAGCTTCAGATGAAGGTGAAAAACCCTGAAGCTGGCAATTATAGATTAAATTGCCTACAGAGAACTTTCTTTTCTAACCCCTCGATTTGGAGTTTGACTTATGCCCTGAAAAATGAAGGTTTATATTGTAGACTAAACAAAAGTATGAAAATCCATGATAAAGGTGTAGTAAAGGACAATTACTGTTTTTTGCTTTGCATTTTTTCTGTGCCAAGTTAATACATAAACAATTTTAAAAATAGCTCATTTTTGAGGATAAAATCCGAGTGAAATATGTAGTATTGGTCAGTTGATGGTAGTCTGCTTTTCATCCTCATCCTTTTTAAAGCATACCAATAATGAATAAATCGCCATTTCCATAGCTCGCCAGCCATGATTTTAGTTGTTCCTGACCTACCACAAAACTGTTCGTCTCCTATGATAAAACACAACAGTTAGGAGGGATTTGGATGGCTCATGATAGTTGCTGTGGGATACAGTTTCTAGGTTACTAGTGTGATTTTTGGCCTCATTTGAACAAGTGTTCACCTTAATTAAAAAAATAAAAATGGATGCCTTTGGTGCCATTCAAGACACTGAATGCATATGAAATTGTACTGTCCTCTCTGCCCAGAGAACTGTTCTCTGCCACAGTGGGATTTGAAGCACATTAGTGAGGAAATGAAAGGGAAGCTTGAATTTGCCATTGCCCGTGCTGTTTTTCAAAGAGTTCAGTTTCTGGGGCTGTTAACATGGCACCTTCATAACATTAAATTACTTAAGATGGTGTGTAAATTATTTCTCTCTCTTTAGTCACAAACACACCCCCCCCCCCCAGAAAAAAAAGTTACCCAAGAGAGCTATTTTATAAATAGACTCCTTTGGTGCATCTCATAACCATTAATAGATGGAATACCTTTCCATCATTGTACACTGGTTTCAATAAATTTTAATACATTCTACAGAAACCATTCATCTCATAAATTATTCTTTAAGAATATCAGCGCTGCAAGCAAGAATTCTAGGCAGAATACAATTGATTCCATGGTATGAGATTAATTATACATTAAAATCCACCAGCTAGACTTCCTCCACAGTTTTTGTACCTCTCTCATGCTTTTCATTAGGCTTCCAGTTCTGACAACAGTTCAGCTCGCACACATTGACAGCGTTGAACATTTGCTGCCATATATTGTGTATTAGCACAATACAGCATTGGCAATACATTGTAGGGGGTTGGCTTATTAAGTATCTGTCTTGAGAACTGCAAAGATTAGTTTTTGCTGTTCTTACACCTTGAAGGATGTGGAAAAATTGGAAAGAGTCCAGCGGAGGGCAACAAAAATGATTAGGGGACTGTAACACATGACTTATGAGGAGAGGCTGAGGGAACTGGGATTGTTTAGTCTGCGGAAGAGAAGAATGAGGGGGGATTTGATAGCTGCTTTCAACTGCCTGAAAGGGGGTTCCAAAGAGGATGGCTCTAGACTGTTCTCATTGGTAGCTGATGACAGAACAAGGAGTAATGGTCTCAAGTTGCAGTGTGGGAGGTTTAATATTAGGAAAAACTTTTTTTCAGTAGGAGGGTGATGAAACACTGGAATGCATTACCTAGGGAGGTGGTGGAATCTCCTTCCTTAGATATTTTTAAAGTCAGGCTTGACAAAGCCATGGCTGGGATGATTTAGTTGGGGATTGGTCCTGCTTTGAGCAGGGGGTTGGACTAGATGACCTCCTGAGATCCCTTCCAACTCTGATATTCTGTGATTCTATGATCCTAAGTGAAAAGACATCCAGGTGTGTTGAAGTGTTCAAATGGTTCATGATCATTTAATGTGTATAAATTCTTTTAATAGAAATAAGACACACACCCCAAAAATAGCCTGTGGATTCTTATTTTCTTTCTGAGCGTTGAGCCTTGAGGGTTCATGTTTTCAACCACCCCCCCCCCCCGCACACACACACACAACCATAAAAGCTAGGAAATTTTCAGTGTAAACAGGGATAATCACATGATCCTAGGAACTGATGCTTTTAAAAAATGTGAAGCATTGCAAACTTAAAATTGTGAGACTTAGAAATACTGAAGTAACAATGGGCATAAACTCAGGAGAACAATAATGCATAACACATATATCTAAACATAAAATACGCTAATTATGGAGAGCATAGAGGCAGTGTTGTCCAGTGGATAGAGCATTGGAGTGGAGATTAGGAAACTCATGTACTATTCCCGCTCAGACACTTGATGACCTTAGGTGAGTCACCTCGCCTCTGTGCCTCCATTTCCCCATCTGTAAAATGGTGATTGTGATGTTGACCCGCTTTGTAAAGAGCTTTGAGATCTACTGATGAAAAGTGCTAGATAAGAAGTAGGTGATGTTATTTATTTGCCTAATCTTCTCTTTGCAGCAGCATCTACCTTTTGCTATGTATTTGTACAGTGGGGCCCTGGCTAGATTGGTTCTGTATGTATGACAGTAATATGACTAATAAATATGAAGAGATAATGTGTCTTATTTTAGGTTGCAGCTGGTTAGCTTTGTATTATTGGTGGAAACTTTAGTCTTGGAATGGACACAATTATAACACATGCTATTTATTAGCTTAAGAAATTCTCTGGCACTCTATAACCAAGATGAATTGCTGCCATGTTAGTTTCTTTTAATATTTCTAACTAGTACTTGTGATCTGAAATTTTCCCTACAGATATGGTTGTTTTAAGCCTTACCTGGGCACAGAAGTGCCTCTCCTTCAGTAGATTTATGACACCAGGGAAAACCAGTTCCCTTTCCCACTACAAAACCTAAGGCATAATCATTTTACTTAAACTTCTATAATTATGGCATTTGCAAATTCAGATATCTTAAAATTTGAGTTTTAGAATATAAAAGAAATGCAAGCAATATTTGAGATTTTGCTCAGATCTGAAATTTAGTGGGTAAAGTTGTAAACCCTTGAATGTAGTGTTGTGGTTTGAATGTCAATGCTGATGCTAGTTAAGAAATCAAAATACATATATTAAGGGATGAACGGAAAGTAACGTAATAGGTTTTTGAACTAACCTTTCATTTCTAGATACCTGTTTTAAAATATTCCTGCCGTTCACAAGTGCAAAGGCAAGCTCATTTCATTCCCAATTTTTCTATGCAACAAAAACCGGTTACTACTTAAAATATACCTAGAATTAATAGCATACATTTTGTCTCCCAGATTCTGCCTGATTCAAGCCAATATTATAATACGTGTATTAAACCCTTACCTTCATATGCCCCAAACTCCCTGTAAAATTAAAAAGCAAGTTGAGTTAATAGTGTTAATGGTTATATTTCCCGAATGCAGCATTCTTTCTCCCCTCCCTTCAGCACAGGATAATCCCGCTAATTTTATTGACTGCTGCTCACTGCTTTCCCACTGAATCTCTCTCCCCTCCTCCTTTTTTTTCCTCTGTAGTTTGCCATGTGGGTCGATGCTGTTATATTTGTCTTCAGCTTGGAAGATGAAATAAGCTTCCAGACAGTTTACCACTACTACAGTCGTATGGCTAACTATCGTAACACTAGTGAAATCCCAATGGTACTAGTGGGAACCCAAGGTAAGTGCAGTCTTGGTTATAACATCTCTAAGAAGATACCGGTATTCTAGTTGCTGTCTTCATATTCTGTTATCTTTGGCTATTACCTGTCTGAAAGTGTCTTTAAAGTGACAGTTTTGTATTGGAACTTTTTTTTAAAGACAAACATACTTAACTTGATCTATTTCCTTTCATACCAACCTTTTTGGGGCATAACTGAAAATGCAGTACATTCCAGATGTTAGCAGAAAATGGCTGTCCTGAACCTCGGGGGTAGTTTAAAGTGTTCGTAACTCTGACCAATAATGTCTGCTTGTTGTTCCATCAACGAGACTGTTTTCATGCTCTGAGTTGAGTACATGCATAAGTGTTTGCAGGATCATGACCTAAATTAAGATGGGACTCAAATTGCTTAAAGATCCAGAACAGACCAGTCGTTTATTGCCCTTAAATCACAAACAAAACAGGAGACAATAACACTTGTCAATCATTCTGCTATAAATATTTATAAAAAATGAAGGTTGCCATTTGCAGGCCAGACCTCAATCCTCATTATTTTAGATTTGCTGCACAGTCACTTGCATTTTGTGTCACTTAAAAAGAAACCCCACAATAATACTTCACCCCATTTAGGAAAAAGCTATCCTGCAGCAACAGTGTTAGAACAGCAATAGCCTTAGGCTATTACAGGACAGGCGAGCTCTGAAGGTGGGTGCAATTTCAGATCCTCTCATGAAAAGTAGCTACTTATTCCCCCTCTCCCTCCTCCTCAGTGTTTTCAGCTGTGGTTTCAGACTCCCCTTCCCCTCTAGCCTGCAGCAATGTGAAAAGTTGGGGATGGTTTAATGCTGATCTAGGGCTTCATTGCTTCCTCACTTTGTCTTTTTGCCAGTTAAGACAGTGTCTGGGGGCAGGGAGTGGCTTGACAGCCCAATGCCTGATTGCAAACTCTGAAACCAAAGCTGCTCATTGTGAAGCCTGGGAAGTAGGGGGAACACAGAGGGGAAAGAATAGTAATGAGGCGGAAGCAGGTGACAGATAAAAGGGAGAAGTAGATGATACAAAAAAATCCTAGGGTGAACAGAAGAAGCTGCAGTCAAAAAGGGAAGTGAATTGCTTAAAGGGACACTGTCAACTTAAAAATTTCACAATGTGTTAACACCTAAGATAGCTACTGTAAGAGAAAGGTTGGAGGGGAAAGATATTTGTTCAGGATTTCTTTGCTTTCTGTGCCATTTTCAGTGTTTTCCCTTACAGTGATGTGGTCAGTGTTGGAAGTTTTGTATAGGTCTTTTTCCCAGAGCGCCACAGAAGAGAAGGGGAGAATTTTAATGATAGCAGGGCTGGGAGATAAAGAGGCAGGAACCAAGGGTAATACAAGGCATCATTCTTAGCTACACATCAAGGTGACACTGTCCTTTTTAATGTTATGGTGGCGATTATATCTGACTGGTTTCTGCTACTGATCCACTAATCATAGCTATTAGACTGGTTGTGAAATGATCTCTGAATGATCTCCCTAAAATGCTAGTGTCTGCCCCCCGCTGCTCCTGCAACCAAAGGTGAATCCTCTCCCCATTGTGAATATGGAGGTGAAAAATAGAGGGAAATATTTTCTCCCCCATCTCCAGGTGAAATTGAGGTCCAGATTTTGACAACAAAATATCATTTGAAACCAAAAAAAAAAGATATTTAAGTGATGCTGCTAATTTTAGATGCATTTATTGTCCACATGCCTTCAGCACCCTCTGCTGGTTTTACAAAGAAAAATCCTTAGACTTGCTTCCAAGCAGACATGTTTGTTTTTACCTTTTAGCTGTCATGTAATAGATAGCTGTATAAAAACCAATATGCTTCAGTTGGTACCTTACATCACAGATAAGATTTAAAATTTTTGAAACTTTAACCTAAGTAATATACTTCAGACAAAAAGAAAAGGAGGACTTGTGGCACCTTAGAGACTAACAAATTTATTTGAGCATAAGCTACAGCTCTCGAAAGCTTATGCTCAAATAAATTTGTTAGCCTCTAAGGTGCCACAAGTCCTCCTTTTCTTTTTGTGGATACAGACTAACACGGCTACTACTCTGATACTTCAGACAGGAATGCCAAGTGTAGTATTGATTCACAGTAATGGCAATTTATATTCAAGTCCATATGAGATTTTATCTTATGGGAACCTCATTGGTTTCTACTAAATAAATTGTAGCTGAATCTTAGGTACATTTTTGATCACGTTTGTGATGCTGTAGTTCTTTGCATTGTTACTATAAGCTGCCATGGGAAATAGGAAAATTTTATCATTGTGTGTGTCGGTCTGATTTGTAATGGGTTTTAGTGCTATACATCTTTGAAGTATTTTACAATATCAATTAGTCCTTATAATACCCTGACTGGTGGGTACGCTAATGCTAAAAACCGTATTAAAGTAAACTGTAGTTTCAAACAATACATACATTATGATTGGGTCTCGTTGCTCTGTCAATTGTTCCATGAATAAACTCTTTAAAAAACCCTTTACTTTATTCCTTTCAATTTTCTGCACTCACTAAATCCTCTCTTCAGATCTTCTCATTTCCTGTGTGGAATAACTACATCTCCCCACTGTGAAATGAATGAGGATCATCATGAAGGTGATAGCTTAGTATGCAGAATTCACAAATGTATGTATAAAAATATAGGTTTTATTTATATGTATTCCTAAATAGCAGCTGATTATATCCAGAATGTGCTGGATTCTTTTTTCATATGAATATAAAGGTAATATAGACATTCATTTAGCAAAACACTTAAATATGTACTTACCTTTTAAGAATGTGATTAGTCAATTAAATTAATGGGACTTAAGCATGTGCGCTTTCCTGAATTGGGGCCATATAGTTTGTGAGGAAGAGGTGATATTTAAAATCTGTGTAGTTTCACACAATGTCAGTTTGTAAGTGGTACAGGTGAGAACTGCAATGTAAAACACTCTGTTGTAGTGGAGGTTTTTTCAGGACTAAACTAACCACTTTCCTAGTCAGTTGGCATTTCTCAGAGTTCTGAGAGCTGAACAATGTGAGTACAATCATATCGCTTCAGAATATTGGGAAATCTTGACACATAGGTGATGGTTTATTATGAGGATCATACTATAGCAGCACTGTGGTTTCCGATCCTTGAAGCTGAAAGATTAACATCAGTAATAGTTTGTATATTACGATGGCTATGAGCAATCAAGAGTTGATCCTCTTAATGACTTTTTCTAATTATGTTAATTGTTTATATTCAAGGGTGTTGATAAAGTCTATTTCTTTCTTGGTCCTGTGGGAGCATCAATGGGTATCTACAATCAGCTGCTATTTAGGAATACCACTATCCTGTTTTAAGTCAGTGTCATGTGTTGGGTCCTAAGGTGTGAAATTCATTTCTCCATGACATCCGTTTCTGTACTCCAAAGATTTTAATGTGATTACTCTTGAATTCTTAGATGTTTCCTCAGATACCATCAACTACTTCAGTTAACATTTCCTTCTGGAAATGTAATCAGTTAGGCATATACTATGTTACAATAGGACATTGATTGCAACCCACTATCTTGAAGGTTACATAACAGTTGCTATTACAGCCCCCTGTTTTCAGTTGCTCATTACTGACATTTTGATCTTCTGTGGATGAAATTTTCCAGAAATGATCGCTGCCCATACGTGTTAGAGCAAAAATGGTTCAGTTTTTTTGAACACAAAGAGAGGGAAACTAATAATCTTCTTCCTAGCATAAAATAATTCTTGCAACCTGTTCAGATCAGCCCTACAGCTAAAATGCCTGACATTTTAGTATTGAGATTTGTATGGAGAATAGTCCTCACTGAGGAGTACTGCATGCCTTATTGCATCAGAAAATGGGTTTGATTTCTTTGGCCTTTAAAATGGCATTTTGAGCATGTTCAGAAGGTGTGTTTGCTCATTAACGGTGTAATCCAAATCCATTGACTTGAATGGGTTTTGGATTAGGCCCTAAGTGTAAACCTAAGGAAAGATGGGCAGTGCATGTATGCATAGCCACTTTAATTTTGCAGGTTTCAGAGTGGTAGCCATGCTAGTCTATATCAGCAAAAAGAACGAGGAGTACTTGTGGCACCTTAGAGACTAACACATTTATTTGAGCATGAGCTTTCGTGGGCTAAAATGCACTTCATCGGTTGCATGCAGTGGAAAATAGAGAAGGAAGATATATATATACACACACACAGAGAACATGAAAAAATGGGTGTTGCCATATCCACTATAACGAGAGTGATCAGTTAAGGTGAGCTCTTATCAGAAGGAGCAGCTTCACTCTCTCTGGTCACTCGATTACAGACCTAAAAGTCGCAATACTACAACAAAAAACCTTCAAAACCAGACTTCAACGAGAAACTGCTGAATTGGAATTAATGTGCAAACTGGACACCATTAAATTAGGCTTGTATAAAGACTGGGAGTGGATGGGTCATTACACAAAAGAAAACTATTTCTCCTTATTTTTCCTCCCCCTACTGTTACTCACACCTTCTTGTCAACTGTTGGAAATGGGCCATCCTGATTATCACTACAAAAGGTTTTGTATTGTTTTTCTCCTGCCGATAATAGCTCACCTTAACTGATCACTCTCGTTATAGTGTGTATGGCAACACCCATGTTTTCATGTTCTCTGTGTGTGTGTGTGTATATATATATCTTCCTTCTCTATTTTCCACTGCATGCAACCGATGAAGTGCATTTTAGCCCACAAAAGCTTATGTTCAAATACATTTGTTAGTCTCTAAGGTGCCACAGGTACTCCTCATTCTTTTAATTTTGTAGTAAACGGGGCCATTCACCTATGCCCAGACCTGTGCAAAGGCTTCCGAGGACTATTTCAAGTTGCAGTGATTGTAAGAAGGGCTGCTGTATATTGGATGTGTAGTGGTCAAGAAAAGGGAACTGGCCGACTTGTGAAGTGTGCGAGTGAGGTCTCCTAACTGCCACTTATACCTAGGCAGGCTGGCTAGGGATATATACTCAGGTAAGCTAAATGTAAACTAAACTTAATGCATAGTTTGTGGGATGTATAGGGGTGAACCAAGGTTATTGCAGAATCTATACAGAGGGAAGAACTCCTGTGACCCTTGTAATGTCTGCAAGGACTGTGGTGAGAGAGTTGAATTATGGAATTTACATTATACATTTTGGAACCCGGAAGAGTTCTGTTGCCTTTGGCCCTTAGCCAAGCCTTAATTTTTATTTTTTCCATCTTTTTATTTCTTAAAAATAAACAGACAACACTATCCAACAATACTACATGAAGAGGCCATTAATATTGGTGGTTAAACACTCAAGTGAAGAAGTGTGCTTATGCATTATGGTAGTAGGTGTATCATCACTTCCCTGTCCCTATATCCTACTACTCCGTATATCAGACTGTCCATGAAAGTCATTTTTACATCATACTTAGCATATTATTAGTCAATGTGCTGGCGTTAATAAGGGATCTAAAAGTAATTTGCTTCCTCAAAGGACTACAGCAATATTGATTGTATTTTGTTAATATATCTTACTCTAAATATATTCCACCTGGTAGCCTTATATGCATTTTTATGGTAACTTAGGGGGGAAAGTTTCAATTTATTTTCTAGTTAGAATTGTATCAGTGACTGGAAGATCAGTAGTTAGAACTATGAACTTTGGAAACAAAATTTTCACTAATTACAGAGTTAAATGGTATTTTAAAGTATAGCCAGTTCTCTGGTGAAGTAATACTTGACTTTATTAAGACAGCTTGTTAGGTCACAATTAAAAGTACAATATAGTAGAAATTACTGAAAAAAGTAATGCTGATAATAGGACTCTTATTTACTTGTGTTTCCTGAGAAGAGTCCAAGATGCACCTCTGAACAATAATTTTATTGTGGAATATTACTAGAGGAAACGTCCCTTTAAATGTATAGTATATGGGTGCAGAGGAAAAATTATGAAATTTACATGTCTTAAAAGGTAGAGAATTTATATAAAAGCAGCTTGTTTCGGATGTGTATTTATATGCAAAAAGGGAAAGTTACTGTTATGTAATCTTAAATTGACAGTACCTGGCTTTTTTGTTTATCTGTGCAACCTTTAGTCTCTTTATGAAGTTTTTTGTGTGGGTTTGTTTTTAGGATTACATTTAAGCACCTTTTAGGCTCTGTAGGCATAGGGTGTTTTCTAAATATAAACTGCTGCTGTTGAATACAGGATTTGTTATCAGGATAAAACTGCTAATGCTGTTGCTTTTTTCCCCCCTCTGCATGCTGTTATTATAGATGCTATAAACTCTAATAATCCACGTGTTATTGATGATGCCAGAGCAAGAAAGCTGTCGAATGATTTGAAGAGATGCACTTACTATGAAACCTGTGCTACTTACGGGCTGAATGTGGAAAGGGTCTTCCAAGATGGTAAAGATGGATTTTTTTTTCCTACTCAGTATCTCATAGCATACTGTAACCAAAGTGTTCTCCAGATTAACAACCAGTGCCTGCTATATAGTTCAGAGGATTTAATCCTGGTTGGGATCTTTTATTTTGGTAGCACCGAGAGTCCCAGTTGGGAATTGCTCAGCACTGTGCACACACATACAGCCTTCTGTACTCCAGTTGCTGGGTTCAGTCCCTTCCTGGTTGGAAAGAAACAATACGTTAGAAGCATAACATCATGAATACATTTGTTGTTTATGCAGATCATATTTATATCTACTTAAGAAATGTCTTCATGCAGGTATACTATATAACAGACTGAAGTTGTGTGACTGTGGGAAATCTTTTATGTTATTACTCCGACTTAATAGACATATATAATAAAGATATAACTAAACACAGTTTTAAAAATTAGGGGAGAGTAGAATATGAAATCTGATGAGATAAATAAAATGCATAAGATCGGTATTAAAATTCTCTCATGGCATCCACATAACAGTTATCAGTTGGCAATTTCACCTAGCCATCAGAATAGAATTGAGTCTTAGCGGTATGTCTATACTACCTGTCCAATTGGCGGGCAGCAATCGATCCAGCGGGGGTCGATTTATAGCATCTAGTCTGGACGCAATAGAACAACGTTACCTAGGGAGGTGGTAGAATCTCCTTCCTTAGAGGTTTTTAAGGTCAGGCTTGACAAAGCCCTGGCTGGGATGATTTAATTGGGGATTGGTCCTGCTTTGAGCAGGGGGTTGGACTAGATGACCTCCTGAGGTCCCTTCCAACCCTGAGATTCTATGATTCTACGAACCCCCAAGCACTCTCCCGTTGACTCCTCTACTCCAGCGCTGTGAGAGGCGCAGGTAGAGTCAACGGGGCAGCGGCAGCAGTCGACTGACGGTAGTGAAGACACCACGGTGAATAGGTCTAAGTACATTGACTGAAGTTGCGTAACTTAGATCGATTCCCTGCCCCCCCCCCCCCCCCCAGTGTAGACCAGGCCTTAGGGAGGGATTTAAAAGATAGGGAGTAGTGACTTTATGGACTAGTGTGAGAAGATGTTCCAAATCATAAATACAGCATGGAAGAAAAACACTAAATATGTAACTTGACTGACAATTGTTAATTTGGACGGTTACTCCTGGAAAAAGCTCCATTGTGTACCTGAGGGTAAAACACAATGGCTAAATAAACAAAACAAAAGAAAAAATGGAAAAGAAATATGCAGTTCCTAAATGTCTTCTGTGTATGAAACAAGTCTCTGTGCTCCCTCTAGTGGTAGTTCCACATACTGTGTGTATTTGAGGCATCTCCCATCTTCCACTGTACTAATCAAAACATTACTTTATCCCCAACTGTAAACTGGCCACGACAGAAATTATTCTAATTTTTAAAGAAAAATTTTTAATTAGTTAAATCTATTTCCTGAAGTTCCTTATCTCTGCCATGTTCCAGTCCCTGGGTTTTCTCTTCTAAGAACCATAGTTACCTGAGATCCCATCTCATCAGTAAGTGTCTAAGGCTATGACTACACTACACGCCACTTCTGATGGCATGTAATATATGTGTAGCTACATGCTGCAGTGAAAAGCAGGCTGAGTCCACGCTACGGTGTGTTGCTACGCGTGTCAGAGCCTTTTCCCAGTGCAAGAGTGTTTCCCTGTGGTGAGGCAGGGCTCCAGCAGCGGGGAGCTGCCCGAGTCTTTCTCCATCATCTCCCCAGTGCCAGAGCCTTTCTCTGCGGTGGAGAAAGGCTCCATCAGTGGGGAGGAAGCAGCACACTACACTGCTAAAAATAACAGTGTCGATAGGAAGACACTGCTTGAGCTAGGACATACATACCCACACCTTTCCAGCGTCTTCACTTGCCTAAGCCGCTCCTCACTGGCTACACTGCTATTTATACCTCTGCTAGGGTGGCTACGCGGGTGTGGACACTACATATGCTAGTCTACAGTATACGCCATTTTTCGTGGTAAGTGGTGTACATGCAAAAGAAGTGAGGAAAGATAGACCAAATGGACTTTCTGTGAGTAGAAGTACCGAATGAATTGCTCTTGGTTTAAATTCTAAATAGAGAGGTTATTTTTATTCTTAACAATTAAGCTAATATACTTTGTGTACCCATGTTGATCTTAGGGTATTAAGGAGAAATCCATTCTATTCTCTTCATATTCCCTGTATCAAAGATTAAATTTCTGCAATTTTGCATGCAAAAAATAAAAGTTTAATTTTCTTGTTTGTGATTAGCTGCAGTTTATTTTTCATGACATATACCCTAAAAACTTTTGGGATTCCATCCCGTCTCATTTCTCAGGGAACTCTTGAGAGATGGAACCTGTGGAATTATACAGTGATACAACTCCTCCACTTCTTGTGCATATCTGTACTGGATGAGCTGGTTATTACATACTGTGGCCTTCTCCTATAATGTCAGAACGCATCCGATGAAGTGAGCTGTAGCTCACGAAAGCTTATGCTCAAATAAATTTGTTAGTCTCTAAGGTGCCACAAGTACACAAGTATTTCTTTTTGCGAATACAGACTAACACAGCTGCTACTCTGAAACCTGTTTAAATGTTCAGTATGTTGAGTGGCATAGAATTGCCTATACATTAAAAAGTGAAGTGTTTTTCAGACTAGGACAGCAGCTCCTATTCTCATTGAACTCCGTGAGAATTATGCCATTTTCTTCAATAAAAGAAGAGGTAACCTTGGGCCAAAAGATAAATTTATGGCAGGTAATACAAATCCTGATCAATGGCCAATTGATTCACTGATTTCAGACATCTTCGAGGAAACACTTACCAAGATTAAATATGATTTAATCTGAGATTTACAGCTGTGGGAAACACCAGATTCAATTTAGTCTTTACAAAATGATGCAGTGATTCTGTAGAAACAAAATTACAGTTTCTTGAAAATGAAAAGGTCTTATGGTACCATATGTCAGTGCTTGGCCTTATGTAACGATGATTATGGGAGGGGGGGAAATAGCCGACTAAAAAGGTAGAGTTCTATTCTTATAGGAGCATGCCTGAGTAATTCCCATTAGTGCTCTGAGAAAATCTGTGTGTGTAATGAGGAATTTCTTATGTAATTATTTTGTGTCTTTGTCACCGTCTTACTTTTTGGCTGAAGAACAAAAAATCTTTTGTGAAGCCATATTTAATAGGTAAGGGAAAATCAACCATTTTTGAAAGGTCCTGTATTTAAAATATACTGTGTTCTATTTTAATTTCTGTACTTGATGGCAGGTGGAGTTAAGGACTCTTTAATTTTGTATGTATACTTCTGAGCTAATTTACTGAGGGTGCCCACAATGTGTCACTACTAATGCGCTAAAACAGCTGCAAGGTTGCCCATTGTAAAAGATTTTTGGTGGAGAGAGGGCAGATATGGAACATTTTAGCTTCTTGTAGCTGTTTTGAACATGCTGTGTTAATGTTTTATTAGCTTTTATATAGCACTTTGTATGGTCGAATATCTGTAGAGGCATTCAGTTGTTATCCCTCCTCTCCTGTGCTTCCCACTGGTGATACTGAAATAGATGGAGGTAAGAATAATTATCCTCATTTTATGTATGAAGAGTCTGAGGCCCCAATCCTACAAGTTATTTAAACACCCACCTAACTTTAAGCATTGCATTGACTTGAGTACAGTGGTTCACATGCTTAAAATTAAGCATGTGCTGAACTACTTTACCATATCAGATCTTGAAGTGACTTGTCCAAGGCAGCATGGCAAGTAAGTGACATAACCAGGATTAGAACCAAGGAGGTAGTGGACTCCCAGCCCTCCATCATTCCTCACCCAGGCCACTTTACGTATTATTATTAGTAGTAGGGGAGGGGTGGTGGTGGTAGTTACTGTTTGTTCAGGCACTTTACAAAACAGGAATTCATTATCCCTTGCTTGAATTCTAATTTTAGGGACCTCCTGTGATGAGCATGTATAGGAAAAAAACTAAACAATGAGAGAATGGGATGAGTGAAGACATATTGTAGCAACAAGATTAAGCTCTGATCCAGAATAGATATGCAGACATTTTCATAGCCCAGTTACAATTTTAAAATTCTATTTAATTAAAAGTTTTTGACTTGATGCTTGCAGCCTTTGTAGAATGTCCATTTTTAAGAAAGATTTGATGGCTGTACCTAACATAAGTGTGTACATGGTGGTGATAACCTAATGAGTTAGGTAATTCCTAATAACATTTGGTGGTAGAATAATTTCTCTGTATCTATGGAACAAACAGGCTTTAAAATGGGACCTTTTTTGCAAAATCTTCACCAATTAAGCTGTCTTCGGAAAGTATTGTACACAGTATGATGCAGGCATGCAGCAAGTTAACAGTATGTATGTAAGGAAAGTGGTTAATGGAGCCATTAATAAGACAAGTATATGGGTACCAAAATTAATTGTAAAACACACCAGCTCGATAAATATCTCTTCTTGGATTTTACATTTAGATTTTTATAACTTTGTGTTACACTGATACGGGCTAGATAACTCTCTCTATTAGATATCTTATAAGCCTTCACAACTGTTTTTTGTTTGTATTATGTGTTTATGACCATCACTATGTATTATACAGATGGATATGTGCTGTCCAGTCACCTATTTTCTTATTCTCCTACTTCTTCCTTGTCTTTATTGCTGTCCTGTCATTCTGTTTTAGATTTTCCAGTAATGGAGCATGGTATTAAGCATTGTATAAAGAATAGAATTGTAGACTTGGTAGTAGATACAAATTTTTAGCATTAGGTTTGGAGCTCCCATGTTAGAATTTGAGTCATATTTTCAAAAATGACCTGTAATTTTGCACCCTCAAATACTTGTGGGTATAGGTGATGGAATATAGTCATCTACCTAACAGGTTACTTCCACTATCAGGAAATTAGGCTACATAAATTCTATTATGTAGTCTGCAGTTGATTTTTGCATTAACCACCTTCATACTCTCACACAGCTTAACTGGCTGCTGTTGACCCATAAACATGGATTATCTTTTTGCCACTTTTCAGTCTACTTCACTGTTCCTATCAATAAGCCAATTGAATTTTTTTCCAGGTAAAATTTTGTGAAACGGTATCTCATGCTTTATGAAAATCCAAATATATTGCATCTAGCGTGCTCTATTAAAGTAATGGACATTTTGCTCTTGAATTAAATCACATTTGTATCCGAAGAGCTACTCTTTATAAGTTTGTTGCTTTGTTAATATACCAGTGGTATTTTCTAGTAGTAGGTAGTTAATGATTCTTCTCAATATTATTTTTCTTTGAAATTTGAATTGTCAGGACAGCTCAGTTTTATCTTTTTTTGGAAATCTGTTCTGTTTGCTTTAGTCTTACTGTTTGGTATCCTCATGGTGGTTGATGATTTTTCAAAAGTGATTATTCGTGGTATAATAAATGCAACTAATTCTCTTAATTCCTTAAGATCCATAATTCTGGTCCCTCTGATGTGTATATGTTCAGACTTCCTCTTATGTGATTTTTTTATTAGAAGTTATTTTTGTTTGGTCATCTTCTCTTACTAATCGTTCAAACTTAATTAAATCGAATTTGTGGGTTTTTTTGGGTTTTTTTGAACATGATAAATAAAAGCCTGGTTTTGCCGCTGTTCTGCCTTGTCTTCTACGGGACTCCTGTGAGATAGGGTACTATTCAGGGTGAGTAAGCGTGGCAGAATCAGGCCATAAATTACTGCTCTAAATAAAAGAAAATGGGTTTTATCTTTGTGTGGTATTCTGTGCCAAACTTTTACAGGTCATAGGCTGTTTTTTGTTTGTTTGTTTTTGGTAGTAGGAAAAATTGTGTGAAGGGTTGTTGTTTTTTTTTACAAAAGTACAATAGGTCTTTTAAAAGATCTCCTGATTAAGATGTAATTCTCTTTTGCCACACATCAAAATAGCTTTATCAGTGAAACTGAAAATGATTATTTTAATATTTCTTGGCAGCACAGTATTGTACTGTCTGTGTTCTGCCCCAGGTTGTGTCTCTAATTACTTTAGCCTGCTTGAATTAGCTTGATGTACCATTAATACTTAAGAATTTCTTTTATTTTTGCTGATGATCTATTCATAATTGCATGGTTTTTTTCTTTTCTTTCCTTCAGTTGTTCTGTTATTTGACCCATTTAACCCCACGCTATGTAACTATCTCAATGTACACCAACATAGAAGAATGTCAAAATGTTATCTGCCTGTGTAGTTTACTTGCATCAGGTGCAAACTGATTTAAAGTTGTTTATGTGAGCCTATAATTTGAGTTTAAAGGACAGCCTGATATTGTAGTTTAGCAATGAATTTATTTTTCTGTTGCACTTAACAGTTGTGGAAGCTGGAGACAGTTGCATATTTTTTATAAGCACAACTTAAACATGAACCTCATGCAGGATTACTAACTATTCCTCACTAATACATTGTTGTTAATATAAATTAAAGTTATACAGAACACAGATATCATAGAATCTCAGGGTTGGTAGGGACCTCAGGAGGTCATCTAGTCCAACCCCCTGCTCAAAGCAGGACCAATCCTCAATTTTTGCCCCAGATCCCTAAATGGCCCCCTCAAGGATTGAACTCACAACCCTGAGTTTAGCAGGCCAGTGCTCAAGCCACTGAGGTATCCCTCCTCCCCCCCATGTTTATAGGTTTTTCACATTTCTAAATGTCTGGCGTATTTCTCTTTTAAATCAATTGCTTTAAGAATATGAGCTACTCATTTTGGTAGTGGTAATGAACAATTTTTCAAGGCTCACTCTTGTGTTTAAAGATACGTTAGCAATGAGTCTATAGAGATAAAGCATTGCTGAAATTTCAGTGCTGCTTACTGTCTAATTGTTAAGGTGCCGCTAGACAAATTAGAGCAGGCTCTGAAAATAAGTCATCACTTGAATGGAATCTTTCAGTGTAATTTAATTATCCCAATTACTGTGGGTAGTGTGGCTGCAATCATGTCTAATGAAAGGTGAATTCCTTAGCTTCTGAAATAGTTCAGAACATGTGCCAAAGGAGGAAAAAGGTACAAGGCTAAAAAAAAAAAAAAAGCTTGTTTAGGTATGTATCTAGTACGATAACTGGTGGGGTACTTTTATGGCTGTGTGTAAGATCTAGCCTCTCATCAGTTCTGCTGCTGCTGACACTTGCATTTTTCCTTTTCTGGTTGACCGCATATTAGCTACCGCCACTAACAGTCACTACCAAAGGCTTAATGTAGTGATGAGGTTGTAGACTTGAATGCATTGTGTTCTGAGTTATATGAACCAGGTATAAAAACCTCCAAGTTGGATCAGGAGAATATTGACCGCAGTTTATAATTTGTGCCCTATGCTATGTCCCCCTGACTATGTCAGGTTGAAGGAATCTGGAAGGGGAGTCGTTAGAATCCCAAAACGCCTACTGAAAATTAAATTGATTTTATTTGATGCAATATATATCCAATGTGGTACACATGTCAAAAGTATATTTTATTTCCAAATCCTGCCCACTGTAGTACTGACTCAACTGTGTGAGCAGAAAGGTATTTTAAAGTGTGAACTACAATCTCTGTTAAAGGATAAGGGTGACATATTAGTGCTTGTACGTTTGGATTACAGAGAGAGGCTGTCACTCGCTATCAGTCTTATAGTCAGTTTTTACAGATACATTTTCATTAAGAAATGGTAATCAGCTTAATGGGTAGAGAATAAAGTCTTAGTCCTATTTACACTGACAGATTTTAGGAAGAGGCAATCTTCACTCTTACACTGGATGTGGCCCCAAGGGTTCCTCAGTTGGAAGTCAGATGCTGGATCAATGTGGATCCAAAGTACTATGCAGAGCAAGGGAGCAGGTCCTCTGGCTTCTGTAATTACTTTGATTTCCGTAATGTACAGCTGTGACCTTTCGGTAGAATGCTTATGGCTACAGCACAGCATCTGAAGTGACATGTGGCCCTGATTACCCATTAGCCAGGCTAGTCAACGGTGGACAGTGTCAGCCTATTTAAATTCTGAATTGCTGCAGTAGAGCTGCAGCACTGAGGCATTAATCCTTTGGCTCTAGTTAGTCTCAGGTGTACGTATTTCTCCTTTTTTAACAAAACAAACAAAAGATACCCAATTATTTTGTGCACATTTAGCCTGGAGTACTAAAATCTCATGTATCCCGTTTATTTTAAGTAGCTATTTGGGTCATATGAAAGCACATTTTAGTGTAACAATTTTTTTTGTGGAAATAAAACATGTGATGTGTTTATTTGACTAGTATTCATGAGCAGCTAATTGTTATGGCACTATATTTAAGATCTGTATCTCAACTTGCTACATTCTTACTCTCAATCTAAGAGTAACATGACAGGATAAAGATTGCAGTTTTGATGTAGTCATAAAATATTAAACTCAGTGTGGAAGTAAAGTAGTAACTGTGTATCTGTTATTTGGCCCTTTTTCTGCTAATGATCTATTTTAACTAGTAGAGTATGTTTCTGTAGTGGATTAATTGAAGTGTATTCAATATCTAATTTCGTTTATAGAAAATGCATAGAGAATAGGCATGCCAGTCCATCAAGGCTGTTTTTGTTTGGGTGTTATAAAAACATTTGTCTTCTCTTGTTAACTTGATATGGAGAATAAGATTTTTTTTGAAGTAGCTGCTGCTTTTTGCCTGTTATGTAATGTCCTCTTCATTTCCCTATATGCCTATACATACTTATACATAAAATCTAGTGAATGGCTCATGGAGACATACAAATTATAGTATATCCCCTTTACTTAAGATGCTAAAGCAAGTGTTTAAAGTGTACCCGTATTTATAAGACTTTAACATTCTTGGGACACACCCTTACCCTTATTCTGACGTTAGATATATGGTAAAATTTTCAAAGATTCCTAAATCCCTCTAAATGTCAAAAATGCTTTGACTCCTAAGTCACTTAGGTGCTTTTGTAAAATTTCCCCCCTGAAGGACTAGATAATTTTGTATTTTATTTATTAAGCTTAGTTTGGAGCAATTAAGGAAGAAACTACCTACCGTTGAATTAGTTTTGTTTATTTGCAGAATTACTGTGTTTATATGGAATACAGAATATTTTTCTACCAGCAGAACTTCTTGGATATTTTATCAAATATTATGGAAAAAATAAAGCATCTTTGTAGTTTAGGAAGAGGTCACTAGGGAGCAGTGTAACAGTATCCAAGGATTGCTTTTATGCAGCTTCCCCTCCTCCCTGTTACTGTTGAGAATACAGGCATAATAAAAGTAACACACTGGTTTAAGAGATCATTTAGACCTGCAATAAGAGAGACTCCATAAATTATGTAAAGTTATTGGATCAGCGGTATACAGAAGAAGAAGTTAAAAAGAAAAAAAGCGTTCCCTCCTTGGAAGAATGGAGGGGAAAGGCATAGAAAGGTTAAATAGTATTGAAAACTGGAATCTCTCTGGATTTGTGCAGCCCATTAAAAACAAAAAGTGAAGGTCAAGATCCAGCAAATGACTCATTTGCTATTACAATATTAAAATAATTTAAATATAAAATCTCCCCATGCTCCTATTGGAATCCTGGGCATCTGCCCTAATTTTTCCATTTGAAGACTCCATTCTGGAGGGCCCTATGTTGCAGTCACTGTAGTACTAGGTTGGATTATCTTCATTATCAATTAGCTCTGCTCTTAAATTGGCCAGTGGGACTCTAGCAGTATGCTGTGTATTCTGTAGGACAATGGCGTAGCGTTCCAAATGTAATAGAGTGCACTGAAGTTATCTGAAGGTGCTTAAATTTATTTTTCAAGTCAGAGCCCTTTTTGAATAAAATAAGAAAAAGAAGAGTCCAAGCAGTGCAATATATCTCATATTATTTATGTTGATATTAAATTCAATATAAATTTCTACAGGAATGTGTTTTCAACATATGCTGCTCCTAAATTTGGAGTTTGCATGATGCTGCAGGATTTTGTATTAACAATGTTGCATTACAAAAGTAGTTGAAGGAAAGTGGGAGACTTTGGCATGGGGTACGGAAAAGGTGGGAGGGTCTGGCAAGCTGGAAAGGATGAGAGTTGGTTTGGGTGTTAGTTGCTTATAGGGGATATATTTATTATTTATTTCCTGTAGATGGGTGGAGATAGCTTACCTCGTTTGGGAGGTAGTGGTGGAGGCGGTTGCGTTGATTTTCTAGTTCCCTGTACCATTAACGCTAGACAACGAGCAGGTATCCTCAGCCTCCATTCTCGCAACAAGAGAGATACTTGCTAGCTGGATGTTTCTCCTATAATGATCAGCAGCTTGATTTTTAGACGACATTGGTTTTTTTTGTTTTTTGGGGGCTGGGTTTTTTTTTTTCCTTTCGGATTGGTCAGTCTCTAGTCAGAAAGAACAGCAATGACTGTGTGATAATGGATGGCGTTTCAGAGTGCCCAGCATATACTTAGTGTTGGAGTGTGTCTCTTACTGGAATCCATAAACTGTCCTGGATGCTGGATTTGCTGTATAGGGTGGCTTAAGAATTTTGCTAAGTACCTTACAGTCAAATAATAAAGGCATGTTCCTGCCCTGAAAAACTTACAATCAAAATATAAGACACAATGAAAGCAATAAAAACAATGGGAGAAAGGAAGCCCTCATGTTACAAATGTAAGGTTACTTAGGTGTGTCTTAGGCAAGTCTTAAATTCCTAAGATATGTACATATTGCTTTTTAAAATCCAATTAAATCAAATTTTAATAGTGAGGGTTTTTTAGGGGGAATGGAGCTGTTGACAGGAGTTTGGGAAGGAATGTGAAAGTGGGCAAGGACTGGGAGAGCAGGGAGATGGGACAGGGTGTTGAGAGAAGCTGAGGATCAGGAATAAGAGAATGAGAAGCATGGTGGAGTAGAGCGGATGATAGTGAGATGTCATTGGCTGGTTCTAATAGAGATTTGCATTTGGAGGTGTCAGTGCCCTGCTGAATATGAAAGAATACAAGTTTTGATATTACAGAAGGTGCTACTGCTCCTGAGCCCCCTGGGTAAGTTGGGAGCTTTTGAACTCCATAGTTGGCAGACTCAGCTGAGAAGGTTGCTTCATGGTGGTGATCTGTCACTTGGATCTATTGATCTTTGGGCTGACGGCCTCAGGATCCAGTGATGGGAACGGTTAATCTTTCATGCAGGTTATAAAAAATTTAGCTTTGGGGTAAAGGCTTGACTTATTGCCAGGTACTCTGGGGTTTTGTTTCCTTTCTAGCTACTAGTTAAGATTAGGGTTAGTATCACTTTACATTTACTTCTAGCCTATATCAAACTGTATTATTGTGTTACACTTAGTAATTGAATCTGGTTTCTGCTGCTATTCTTCACTAAATACCATGTTAAATTCATTGTTGCTATTAAATGCAGACTACATGAGCAAAGAGTAAGATTCTGTGTAAATACCTGTCTAGGGTACAATGCCCTGTTGTTGAAGGTGGTGTGCAGCAGTATCTTTTTTAAAATGTACGACATACACGTTTCTGTTGCCAATCTGTTCCTGCTGTCTCCGTTTATTTCAGTTTTGCTGTTAGCACACTGTGAAAACATGCTGCTGCTAAGTGCTAGTGAATCAGATCTTGCAGAGTTTTATTCTGAATAGATTAGAAATAAGCAGCCATCCTGTCAGTTGGAGAGAGGTGAGGTTATGAAAACCATCCCGCTGTTAGGTTTTGAGTGCAAGATTTCCTGGTGGGACCAGTGGAAGAGGTTGAACAGAGGAATGATAAATTCCCAGATTCCTTTCAATGCCAAGGGATCTGAATCACAGTCTGATTACTTAACTTTGCTTATCGAGTTACTCTGCAAACTCAGGATGTTCAGTTGCAGGGGATGTATCTGAATGCAAGAATAAGAAATGCAGCTCACTTTTTGTAATGGTTGCTAGCTAGAGCCTTAAGCTCTGCTTTCAGCTGTTGCTAATGATGTTGTAATGGGGGCTGGTTGAGTTCACCACAAGGTTAGATAAGGGCCAGGAAGGGCTTCACCAGAGCATATGCTGCTTTAAGTGGTAACCATTTAAATCCCTTTATCACATTGACATCCTTTTTCTTACTTCTGACAGTCTTGTTTTCTGAAGGCCCTTCTAAACTACTGCTCATTTTCAGCACAGTTGCCAACTTTCACGCAGTAAACAAGCACCCCGACTTTCGCAATAAACCAAAAGCCAGGCTAATCCCATTTCAAAACAAGCCATTCCCTAAGAAGCCCAACACACTATGTGACTAGATCCTCCCCTGGCGTGCAGTCTGGGACTGTGGTGAGCCCGCTGTTCACCCCTGATTCTCTCCCACCTTGCCGGGAGCTGATTAAAAAAAAGAAGCAACAAGCTACAAGCCAAAAGCTAGCCAACAAGCAACTCACAAGCCAATTAAGCCAAAAACAAGCCCAATTTCTGCGTTTTTTTCATGGGTTTGGCATGTCTGATTTTCAGCACTTTTTTGGGGGTTAGACTATCCTTCACATTGCTCTTTTTTACTATGCTTACTGTAGGCTGTTGAATTTTGTATCTTGTCATATACAGGTAGCTCAAAGCTAGTATTTATAAGTGAGGGTTTTAACTGAAGTCCTGAGAGAACATCTTCAACACTTACATTTTCTTCAGTAATCCATTGCGCCTGTTCTTAAAAATGTATATAAATTACCACAATCTGTTTTTCAGCAAGGTTGGTGTTTAGCATGACATTGTCTGTGAAGTGTTTGGACTTTTAATTGTCCCTAACGTGTCCTTACTGTGTCTGTCTTACAAGGTTTTAATCTTCCAATTGCAAATATGGTGTTTCATTTTTAGTTTGACTTTAGTTTAACCTCTAGGTCTTTCATAGATTCATTTCAAACCATGTTCAGTGGCTTAGTAATAGTGAATGAACAGAGTTGGGGTAAAATTGTCAAAAGTGCTGAAGTGCAAAGATCCTTAGCAAGAGGTCAGGATAGGTATAAAGAGATGTGGCTTTCTATTATTGTTGTAAGACTTACTCTGTAACAAAAGGATACAGAATATAAGCTTCCAGCTCAGAATGTCATTAGAACAATGTTACTGCTTGTTAAGTTTCACAGCTTTAAACAAGAATTAAATATGTAAGAGCAAGAACCGCTGTTAGTAGACAGAGTGGACAGAATCAAGATACAGATACCTGTGTGCACTCTGGGTGAGCTATTGAAAATGTTTCAAGGTTTAATCTCAGTTTGCTGTCAACTTTTCTCATACAGCTTCCTATGCATAGTATACTCTCCTTTGTCGTTACTGTGAATTTCTTGACTTTTCACTTTGAGCCAAACTTTTGTTGATTCCTATCATATTTTTGTTTGAGTTTTCTGTGTTTTTTTGTAAGCTTAAAATATTTTGATGCAAGTAACTGGATAGTTATTTCATTTTCATCATATAAATACACTTGACATTGGCTGCTGTGACTTCTGAGTTGTCGAATGTCAGCCTTAGAATATGTCTAAAATTAACATAATCTGTTGGTGACATTTGATCCTGACAGTGGACGCGCATGAAGGCCACGTTTTAAACAGAGTTGTATTTATTGAAAAATGTTGCAGTTCAAAAGAAGTGCCTGAACTACTTGGGTAATTCTGCCCTTCAGTACCCATGCGCAACTCCCACTGAAATATTTACTTCTAGGGGAGCTGCATAGGTGTATCCAAAGGCACAATTCAGCCTAAACAACCCCACAAAACTTGCTTCTCTTTCCTCTCTTATGCATGCATATAAAAGTGCATGTGCGCCCGTATGTAATGAACCCATACATCACTTTCCAGAGATGAATGCTTGGACGTAAAATTACCATTTAAAATAGGGTTGAGTTTTAGGAGTACAAAAGCATTCCATTTTGTAATTAAAAAAATACTTCTTTAAAAAATATGGTTCATATTGTTTGTGGCTGATTAAAAAGCATTGAAAATGGAGTTGTTTAATAAACCTCTGACAATTGTTTTAACTGTAGTGATAACAGTATGTTGCTACAGTACAAAGTATGTTATCAAAGTAGCAGTTGTGGTAATTGCCTGATAAGAATTGCAACATCTATTCCTCTCATAATATTTTTAATCAAATTTTCATCAGTACTACTGCAGTTACCCTTAAATATAAGTTTCTCTTTACTAAGTTTTTAGTCACTTTTGTGTTCTTCTATTGGCTACAGTTCACAAGTTCAGATCCTGTACTTGAGTTAAGCTCCCTGTACATTTCATATCCTTAATTGTTCCATTCTTTGCTATCAAGACATATTTCAGTGCTTTTAAAAGCCATCCAGAAGAGGTTGGGGGTGTTTGTGTATGTGTACTCAGTACAGTAGTCAAGGCACAATGTCTAGGGCTTCATGTTTGTCATGAGGGTCACGGAAGTCACGAATTCTGTGACTTTCTCCGACCTTCGTGAGTTCTGTGGCGGCCAGTATGGCTGACCCCAGGGCTGTCCAAGCAGCTGGCTCCGGAGCGGACCCGCATCCAGCCACATTGGCCGCTGCTTGGGCAGCCTGGGGCTGCGGTTCCAAGGCGGCTGGAGCAGCCGCTACTTGGAAGCTCCTGGCAGCTGGTGCTGCTGGCCCCCAGCAGCAGACCCCCACCCCCACCGATGCCCTGTGCAGACGTGGCCTCCCAGACACCACACCCAGCAGTGACTCTTTCCCTCCCTCCTTCCCCCCCCCCCCCCGATTTAGTGTGGGGTATTTATAGTATAAGTCATGGGCAGGTCTCGGGCCGTGAATTTTTGTTTATTGCCCGTGACCCGTCCATGACTTTTGCTAAAAATACCCATGACTAAATCATAACCTTAACCATATCCATTGCGGTAAGCTAGACTTAAATTATGTAGCAAGGCCCTTGAGTTCTGCACTATTCTAGTGCCGTATTTTGTGGTTAACAGGAAATTTGGCAACAGCTTCCTATAACTCCAGAGTGGTTGGTTAATTCAATATAAAGAATAATGCAGTATGTCAGGATGGATAAAAATAGATGATTTAAGAAAAAAATTTATTTAAATTGGATTTGTTTGAATTCAATACAGGTTTGTTTTTTAAAAATCTTTTAAAAATTAAATTTGAAATAGATTGTCAATGTTAAGGCTTACATTTATTACAAGTAGGGCTGTTGATTAATTGCAGTTAACTTGTGTGATTAACTCAAAAAATTAATTGCAATTAAAAAAAATCATGATTAATTGCAGTTTTAATGGCACTGTTAAACAATAGAATACCAGTTGAAATGTATTACATATTTTTGGAAGTTTTTCTACTTTTTCAAATATATTTATTTCAATTACAACACATAATACAAGTGTACAGTGCTCACTGTATATTATTATTTTTATTACAAACATCTGCACTTTAAAAATGATAAACAAAAGCAATAGTATTTTTTAGTTCACCTCATAGAAGTACTGTAGTGCAATCTCTTTATCGTGAAAGTGCAATTTACAGATGTAGATTTTTTTTGTTACATAAATGCACTCAGAAACAAAACAATGTAAAACTTTAGAGCCTACAAGTCCATTCAGTCCTATATCTTGTTCAGCTAATTGCTGTGCCAAACAAGTTTGTTTACATTTATGGGAGAAAGTCACCTGAAAGTGAGAACAGGCATTTGCATGGCACTTCTGTTTTTGAATGCAATTTTTTTTGTACATAATTCTACGTTTGTAAGTTCAACTTTCATGATAGAGATTGCACTACAGGACTTGTATTAAGTGAATTGAAAAATACTATTTATTTAGTTTTTTATAGTGCAAATATTTGTAATAAAAATAAATATAAAGTGAGCACTGTACACTTAATATTCTGTTTTGTAATTGAAATCTATATATTTGAAAATGTAGAAAACATCCAAAAATATTTAAATAAATGGTGTTCTATTATTGTTTAACAGCATGATTAATTGCATGATTAATCACAATTAATTTTAATCATTCAGTTAATCACAATTAATTTTTTATTGCTTGACAGCCCTAATTATAACCTCTTAAAATCATTTAAATTAAATACAAAAAAATTATTAAGCAGTAAATTTTTGCTGCTAGGTTTTACAGTCAAACAGTTGGAACTGTTGGAAGTCACTGGCTAATCACCTGGGACCAGAGTTTGTTGAAGTGCTAAACAAGCTTTTGACAGCAGTAGCCCCTTCTGCAGGTGCAGACGGAATATTTTCTTCATTTCAGTTTGTTTAACTGGTTCAGTTCAATGACCATTTCATTTTAAAGTTAAGAAATCAATTAGGAGTTGAAAAAGCAGAATCTCTAACAAAAAACTAAGTGTGAAAGGATGAGATCTACTAGTTCTAAAATTTTGAGGGGCATAGTCACCAGAACCCTCAATTTTGTGCCCTGACTACAGATATCTCCTTTGTTTAACAAATCAGTTTTTAATGTAAAACATGTTTTGATCAACTTTTTTCTTATGTACCCAGCACATTTAAGGTAGTCTGATTTAATAATAATGTAATACAATGCTGCTTTTGTGCATTTTTAATTGAATTGAAATTCCATCTAAATATTGACATCACAAATAAAAAATTAATCATCTAATAAATAAGAAATGTATCATTTACAATTTTAACATAAAAATATAGAAATTAAGAATCTAAATAAATACTTAATCTATATTTATACAAATTTCCTTTATCTTGGTCAGCAAAAAGAAACACACCACATTTTGTGTAAAGCTATATTTAGTTATAAGTTAGTGTGTTTTAATGGTTACCAACCAATGAGAATTAGCCTTCTTTAGGAATACAAACAAAAGAGAACAAATGCAAAACATGATTAAAATCAATTATTTAAATCAAGATTTCCTTTTTCCTGATTTAAAATCATGATTAAAATCAGTGATTTAAATTGTGGTGATTTAACAAAATCCACTCTGCTGCTGTACAGTATTTTTTTGCTGGTATTTTGCTATTAAGTCTGTTTTGATCTGCCCTAAATAATTTTCCAATCGCAGTATGCCACAAGAGTTTTGTTTTTTTTTAATTGACACTGCATGGTTGCAAAGTGGAAATTTTCAGGGGGAGGCTGGAGATCTTGGCAGATGAGTAGGAATAGTTCAGACTTTCCTAAACTAGGAAAATTAGCCATTGCTTAAAAATGGTTTTAGCGGTGGGGGAAGCTGAATGAATTCTGAAAGCATAGGTCAGAACAAACTGAGTTTGGTGTCAGTTTGGAATTGATCCCTGTGTATACTTCAAGTTAAAGTATTTTTAGATCTTCTGGTTTGAAAGGCACTATGATGCTTATCACTTATTTTGAGCATCTTCAGAGCTGAGATTGATAGCATCTATTACTCTTTTTGCATGATATTTACACCAGTTTGAACACTTGTTCAGTCTGAAATAAAGCTTCTGTACTGCCACTGTTGCAAGTGTCACTTTTTAGCAAGATGACTGCCACCAGTACTGCTCTTGGAAATGCCAAGTTTAATGGGAAAAAATGAAATTTTTAAATGTATTACAAAAGTTGTTCCTGGTGAAATGTAATTGGTACCCATTTTGTGCAGCATAGAAGTCTGAAAGCTAAAAAAGGTAATATAGCAGAATTCACTTGATTGGCAGTCTGAAAGCAGGCATATTTGGAATAATCATGTAAAAGATTTAATATAGTGCATGTCAATGACTCAATAGATAACTGAGACACTGACTGTTATCTACCAGTAGTAGTAAACTGGTGTGAAGTAGTAGCTGGCATGCATTCTCATTTAACTTTTAGTTCATTTCATGCTGCTTCTCTATTCTGTTTAATGAAAGTTGCATTTAATGTAGTCTTTAAAATATTGTTTGAAACATTGACTTCTACATCACGCTGACAGTAAACAAACTTTCCCAACAGTTACAATGTAAGAACCACACAATATGAGAACATACTTATTTTCTATACTTGTAGGGAAATACTGCAGTAACTCGTGTACTACTGTGTGGTACTGTGCATCAGTTGAGACCTTTTAATGGTGACCATTGTAAATATTTCCCAGCATAGCGTGTTCGTACAAGTATCTGCTGTTTGGGAAAATCACTTAGGTCTGATCCTGGAAGGACTTAATCACTTGCTTGTGGGTCTCTCTCTCTCACCCCCGCCCTTTTGCTTTTTTGCTTATGGTAATAGTCAAGTCTCTGTGTGTAAATTTAATCGTGTCTGTCTTTGCAGTATCAAGGCATTAAGTGGGATGTTTGATTTCCATTACTGCCTGTGTCTGAGAAGAAAATTCTTCTTTGTTTACCTTCCAGTCTACATTGGGTCAGGAACATATTTGCCTTCCATTAGGGTAAATATTTAGACAGAGGGACAGAGAGCCCTTGACAGTCCCTTATAACAGAAGAAAAGGTGTGCTTGCTACACAGATTTCTCATTAGTGAGTCTTTTGTCCACCAGGTGGTGCTGCTGTTACAGCAACAGATAAAAATGTCAAACCAACTCCTCAATTTTAGCTCAGCTTCACCTTTTGGAGAGAAGCAAGAACCATGTCTTCAAATCTTGGAAATAGTCATTGTGTTCCATTGAAACGAACAATTAATATAACTAGATATAAAGCAGGTGTGGTGGGCAAACTGAAAGCTGTTTACTAGTCTGTTTACTGAGAGCTGGCATGTTGCTATTGCAGTCTCACAGGTGAACATGCTGCTTTTGAATCATTTGTGCTTTGTCTGTGCTCCAGAATAGGAGGGAAAATACCGATAAGCACTAATAATTGGAGTGTGAGAATTTTCTGACTCAGATTCTAAAATTGGCAGCCCTAATTTGCTTTGCACTGCTTATTATTGCATGTATGCTCTTAAAATAAATAAATAAATAAATTTTAAAAAGTCTGAAAATAGCTTCCAGCTTTGAAAATTATTTTGAATTTTAAGTTTAAAAAAATTAGATACTACAGCCTAGGGCGACGATTTTGTCACAGAAGTTACTGAATCTGTGACTTCCAGAGACCTCTGTGACTTGAGCCCCCAGCACCTGGGAGCTGTAGGGTCCCCCGCCACACCTGGTGGCTGAGAACTGCGAAGGCCCGAGCTCCCAGCCACAGAGGGAGGCAGGGTTGCCCAGATCTTCGAGGCGGCAGGCAGACCCCAAACTCCTGGCCTCTGTGGTTAGCGGGGCTCCCGGGAAATCCCAGCTGATGTGGGAACCCTGGGGGTCGGAGCCCCAAGCTTGGAGCCACTGCAGGAGGTAGGGGGACCCTGCATCTCCGAGCCTGGGTGATGTGGGGAGCCTGCAGCTCCCCATTTTGTCATGCATAGTTTTAGTAAAAGTCACCAATAGGTCATGGGCTTCTGTGAATTTTTCTTTATTGCCCATGACCTGTCAGTGACTTTTACTAAAAATATGCGTGATAGAATCTTAGCCTTACAGATAACTGCAAGGAACATAATTGACAGAGAACAGAAGAAATATTTTTTCCATAGAAAATTTTTTATACGTAAAACTTGTTTGTTAATAGAGACAGGTTATTACCTATTTCAAGTCAAATAAGCAAACTCCAAGAGATGTAGTCCATTAGCGATGAACCTTTTTATTTATTTTTTTTTAAAGAGGGAATTGTGAAAAGTCAATCAGCTACAGATCATCATATATACAGTTGACTTGCTTGCATCATTTATGCCACTTCATATAGTGGTTACAGTTGCTGACATCTTATGCATAATAATTTTCAGTACAATGGAAATGTATGTTTACATTTAAGCTATGCAGTGGTGTAGCCAAATATACCTTGATGATCAATAAGAAAACTGCCTAGACATTAATTGAAATCTGAGGTCTCAGAGGTGTTTCAGTTGAAAGAAAAATCTTTGAAGACGAGACAAACTTTGACTCTCATGCTCAGTTGTTACATGAAAAGCTGTCCAGATAAATATTTGGCATCAGTCTCATCCATAGTCATCCTGTTGCATTGGTCAATCTCTAAAGGAATCTCATGGCTCTCTTTTGCACCTGTCATTTTGTAAATGTACCATTCTTGCTGAACCTTAGTCTTGTGAAAATGTCTAAATTTTCCCATTAAGTGCTTAAAAAGTAATAAAACTAAAGCTATTAGCCTTCACTCATCAGATCCATATCAAGAAAAATATTCTTTGGTGCAATAAATCTGATCAAGTGTTCGACATTTATATCATTCGAATTCATTCTCTGGAAATGGACCTTTGAAGGTAAATTGCATTAAGCAGGGCAGTTTAAATTTTTAATACAATCTTATTGTAACTGTTAGCAAATGATTAAAGTGCAAGGGGGGGGCCTTACATGTTTTGTAAGATTTATTCTGAATGCTATTTGATGCTTTTACTCAGGCAGGCTATTGATTTTATGACTGGCATTTGTGTTTTTAGCTATCTCCCCTCACCCCCGTCCCCATGTAGAATTTAGCCATCATTACAGATTCGATAGCGTTCTGTCCACTTTCTTAATTGTGGAAAACATTTTGGAAAGAGAGATTTATTTCACTATGGACTTTAGTAGCAGTCTTATTAACAGGCTTAACAACTAAAGTAGTAGATTTTAGGGTGAAAAGTAATGCATTTTCTAATGGGAAAATTAGTGTGTCTGAAGTAGATTTTGTTGTTTCATGAGGTCAGCCCGAACTCATCAGTTAAGGGGTTTTATCAAACTGAAGTGGTGTTTTACTGGCTTGGTTTGAGGGATAATTTCAGGGTTCTTTATGGAACAGGAAAACAGTGTTGTCATTTATTTCATCTTGATGACAGTGGGCTATATTTGCATACCCATATACTTCAGATCAGGTGACATTCCCATGCACCTTTTGGATGCTGCTGTGATTATGCTCACATTTATTTAAATTGTTTTTTTTAATGTTTCATATTCAAAGCAACATGTAAATTGCCCATTAGTTTCATGAAGGAGAATGGACATTTGAGGATCATGTGTTGCCAAGTAGTAGTACACTTGTGAAGTTAGAACAGCTGTCCTAAAATTCAAGTTATTTTGAATCTGAAGGGTTCTGTTCCTTTATATCATGGTGAAGCATAAATGGATGGTATTTACTATAATCAAAAGGAACGATGTTTTTTATTGTATTTTTTGCTGGGGTGATTTGAGCGTTCAAACAGAGCGCTTTCTTGATATCACTTAAAGGTTTTGATGGACAGACTGAACTCTTCGGTCAGTAGTATGAAAACACATATGTGGGACTTGAGTTTAATTTGGTTTATAGAGGAAAAGTGATAGCAGATTAAATATATACGGTGAGGCAACAATTAAAGTTCATATTTCCTAAATGAGAGAAATAGTGTGCTTTTAGGCATAGTGTCCATCCCTTCATGTATGTTTATACAGCATCTAGCCCAGTGGTACATTGGTCCTGACTGAAATCTTTGGGCACCTTTGGGTAGTGTCTTTAAAATTCAGTTTTAATTTTGGGCATTACATTCATGATCACATAAATCCCACTTTAAAATGAATTTTTTTTTGTTAAGAACTCTAAAACTGTGCATTCCAACCAATGTGACCGTATAATCAATTCCTTAATTTAAATGGAAGAGAAGTTGGATTAAATGACTTTATCAGCGATATGAAACTGCAACAGATTAAAAATTCAAAATCAATCAGCTTTCATTGTTTAAATAATTAACATCTGGATGTGATTAGTAACAAACATGACATCTTAATCAGTAATGAACTCAGTATTCTAAATCTAAATACAATTAGGTTTAGATCACTTAGATGTTCACTCTCACTTGGGCGATTAACCCTTTGAATAGCAAACATTTAAAATGATCTACAAAAATGGCTCTGTCGACACTAATTCAGTTCTCATTTTATTTTGGGATGTATAGCATTTTATTACTGTATCACTCCCCCTTGTCCCCACGTACATTTCTGATTTGTAATGTTTTCTTTATTTTAATGAATGCTGTACTTCCACTATCAAATGCTCATAAGGGTTTTGGGTTTTTCTGGAGTTTAGTGTTTGACTTATTATGTAACCCATGAGAGCTCAGGGTTGTTTAGAAATAATGTTTCAAATTAACAGCATGATTATTAAACTACATAGGACATTGGTAACAGTTTTCAATAGGCCAAATTTAAGATTTATTTTTTTAAAAACAGAACTATAATTAAAACTTACTAGGTAGGAGACAGGGAAGTAATGTGTAAGTTTAATGCACAAAATCCTCTTTGATCAAAATTTCCAGTCACTTAATCACACTTTGTAACCGCATCATAAATTTACTGTAATTTGACATGACTAGCAGTCTGTCCATTCTAAATTCAGGACTGGAAGAGTAGGGGTGCTTCAGATTAGGTTTGAGGTTCATTGACATATCTATTGGGTAGAAGACAAGGGTGGATTGCACAGCCCTGTTTGCAATGTGCATGGCTCTGGTTAGTGCTATTGGTCACTTGCATTACAAAAGTGATACTAAACACCGCTCTTAACAAGTTTTGTGCAGCTTTTTGTATCACTTAAAATCAAGCTAGTGATTTGTGACCAACAGAATACTCCAGAGATTACAATAATGCAAATCCTATTTCTTACTAGGAGAAAACTTATTTTTAAAATTACCAAATTCACCAGGCGTATGCCGTGTTACCTACTATCAAAAGAATTGTTTGTACCCTGAGTGAGCTTTCCTTTGGCAGTGGGTGCTCTCTTTAGCATTTTAAGAGGAGGGATAACTATTTGTGTAAATGGCACATGTGCCATGGGGTAAACATCATTCTGCATGTTAATCTCCACTGGGTTGGTGACATACCAAGCCTCAGATTATACTATGTGCATCTTTATATGGAATACATGCTATATTTTTTCGTTCCAGACATACCCTGCCCCAGGGTTTAATGGCACATGCCTCAGTCTTGCACTGATACTTTTTCACAGTGTGAGGTGGTCTGAAGGACTAGAGATAGATGCTATATCTCAGTGGGGACTTGGAATTTCAGATGTACTGTTGTTGGAGAACCACCAATAAAAATCATACTTTCTGGATGGCTGAGAGAGAGATATGGAGAGAGAAAGATCGATTCCCTTAAATTTGGCTGTGCAGGTGGCCAGGAAGGACTCTTCAGACCTCTGGGGGACACACTGTAGTTTGCAAACCTTGATTATAAAGCATGAGTTTCTAGATTTGGTATTTTTTTTAGTATGCATACAGTATTATACTCATCACAGTGATGTCTGGGCACTCTATTGGACTTGGGATTGTCAGGCTTTGACTTATAAGGAAAGCTATTTTATATCCCTTTTGGAGAATTTAAAAACACATCTATGCTATTCTTTCCGGCATGCCTGATTCTGGTAACTAAGGGAGCTTGACTTTACAGATGGAAAGGATACAAAGTATTACAATTTAACAAAAATTTAACATAAAAAGCCCTAAGGAAACTTTTCTCTGAAGTGAGGCAAATGAAATAAATGTGACAAAGCATAAACTTTCCTTTGTACTCCTTGAATTAAAATTTCCATTTGTGGACAACGGAAATCTCAGAATCTTGCCTGTAAAGCCTTTCTCACACCACACCCTGTATATTCGTGTGTGGTCAGCAGTCCTGTTAGACAATTGCCAAACGTCCTGTTAGACGTGACTAAAGCTGTTTTTTAAACCACAATTTTATACTGTCCCTGAAGATGTTGCATAAAGCACTTCAAAATTTAGCTACTTACCGAAATAGCATGCCAGCTAGTAAAATGTTTACAAATAATACTGTAGTACCACATTTATTTAATAATTGATTAGATTACTCATTTTTGAAAATGTAATTACTACAGAGTGTTTCTAAGAATCTTTATTTTACACTGTGGTAGGTTAAAATTAGGCTATGAAATGAAGAATTTTGACAGACATGCTTCATTTGCATATCACCTTTCATTAAACTTGTACGCTAGCTTTTTATAATTTTTCTTCTAATTAACAGTCTGTCTTAAGGAGAGATAACAGCTTTCAGCACTTGTTCCCTTCATGTAATATAAGGTGGTAGCTGAATGTCTCATCTTACAGATGAATTCAAGTGCAAAGATCTTCACCTTAAGCACTATGTCAGAAACATTTCTGACTTGGAAAACTCTTTCTACTCACATGACAGCTTGATGAGTTGAGAAGAAAGGATGGGCTCATTTTTTCTCATTTACCATTTAGAAGCCAGATGCTATCCAGATTGTATAGGCAGTTTATTGGAATATTCACCTGTTTTATCATGGGAGGCAATGATTTGCGTCAGACTTGGGGCTATGGAGTGTTAATCGTATTCTCACGTGTGGAACAGGTTTAGTTTGGCAGTGATTCGAGATTTTTAATACAAAGCCTTATTTATAACCAGATTGGTAAAATGTGAATTGCCCTAATCTTCAATTTCTACAGCAAGGTGCTGAAATCTATATTTTTACTGACATATCAATGAAAATGTAATGCTTGACTAAAGTTGAGTTTTTTAAATACTTGTAAGGGGAAGTGCATGAAAAATTGACCTCTGAGAGTTGAAGCTGATTAAAGCCTTGTGTCTGGAGAACTCACTAGTAATAGAGGTGGTTGTGCAACAGTTTGTGACCATACAGAATACACCTATTTACACGGGTATTCCTCAATCAGTTTGAGTTATGAATTACCCAAACAAAACTGTCTCAGAATCTAGCTGCTGGGATATGAGCACTATAAAATAACAAATTTATCAGCAAGAGAGAATAGAATTATTCTTCCTAAGAATGATGTGTCCCTAAATTCTTCCAGGGTGCCCAGTTGCTGTCAAGAAGTACACTTAAGCAATGTGTAGTGCTAACAACATTCATGCTCTGCCTTGTGAAAGTTACTATGTGCAATGCAAGCTCTTCCTGAATTAGAAATACAATAGCAGGCACTAAAAGAGCATTGTTACAAAGCCTCCTAATTGATTTTTTCCTTGGATTATTTAAAGAACATCATGACTTGTGTGTGTAAATTGGGAGGAAGGACAGTCTGGGCTGCATGTTATATTGTTAATAGGACAGAGATTTTTCACTTCTAGGTCACCAGAAATTTGGATTATTAGTGATTAAAAGTTGTTAGTATCTGAAAGTTTTTTGGTCGATGGTATATATAATGAATTGTTGCTCTTGTTGAGTAACTAGTTTGGAGACGTTCATCAACACAAACCAACACAACTAGTAGTATGCAAAGCAAGTAAATGAGATCCTGTTAGAGGTGGCTCTTGGAACAGGGTTAAGGAACATTAACTTGGTGTAATGGTGAAGCTTCCTTGCATTTTCTTGTGCTTAACCTTGGGGACTGAATCATAGAATATCAGGGTTGGAAGGGACCTCAGTCATCTAGTCATCTAGTCCAACCCCCTGCTCAAAGCAGGCCCAATCCCCAACTAAATCATCTCAGCCAGGGCTTTGTCAAGCCTGACCTTAAAAACCCCTAAGGATGGAGATTCCAGCACCTCGCTAGGTGACCCATTCCAGTGTTTCCTCCTAGTGAAAAAGTTTTTCCTAATATCCAACCTAAACCTCCCGCACTGCAACTTGAGACCATTACTCCTTGTTCTGTCATCTGCTACCACTGAGAACAATCTAGATCCAACCTCTTTGGAACCCCCTTTCAGGTAGTTGAAAGCAGCTATCAAATCCCCCCTCATTCTTCTCTTCCACAGACTAAACAATCCCAGTTCCCTCAGCCTCTCCTCATAAATCATGTTTTCCAGTCCCGTAATCATTTTTTTGCCCTCCGCTGGACGCTTTCCAATTTTTCCACATCCTTTTTGTAGTGTAGGGCCCAAAACTGCACACAGTACTCCAGATGAGGGCTCACCAATGTCGAATAGAGGGGAAGGATTACGTCCCTCGATCTGCTGGCCCTGCTTATCCATCCCAAAATG
This sequence comes from Lepidochelys kempii, assembly GCF_965140285.1. Taxonomy (NCBI): domain Eukaryota; kingdom Metazoa; phylum Chordata; order Testudines; family Cheloniidae; genus Lepidochelys; species Lepidochelys kempii. The sequence continues at coordinate 71,182,760 of NC_136390.1, read as the reverse complement.
CCATTGGCCTTCTTGGCAACAAGGGCACACTGTTGGCTCATATCTAGCTTCTCGTCCACTGTAATCCCTAGGTCCTTTTCTGCAGAACTGCTGCCTAGCCATTCGGTCCCTAGTCTGTAGCGGTGCATGGGATTCTTCTGGACTCTGCATTTGTCCTTGTTGAACCTCATCAGATTTCTTTTGGCCCAATCCTTTAATTTGTCTAGGTCCCTCTGTATCCTATTCTTACCCTCAGCGTATCTACCTCTCCTCCAAGTTTAGTGTCATCTGCAAACTTGTTGAGGGTGCAATCCACACCATCCTCCAGATCATTTATGAAGATATTGAACAAAACCGGCCCGAGGACTGACCCTTGGGGCACTCCACTTGATACCGGCTGCCAACTAGACATGGAGCCATTGATCACTACCCGTTGAGCCCGACAATCTAGCCAACTTTCAATCCACCTTATAGTCCATTCATCCAGCCCATACTACTTTAACTTGCTGGCAAGAATACTGTGGGAGACCGTGTCAAAAGCTTTGCTAAAGTCAAGGAACAACATGTCCACTGCTTTCCCCTTATCCACAGAGCCAGTTATCTTGTCATAGAAGGCAATTAGATTAGTCAGGCACGACTTGCCCTTGGTGAATCCATGCTGACTGTTCCTGATCACTTTCCTCTCCTCTAAGTGCTTCAGAATTGATTCCTTGAGGACCTGCTCCATGATTTTCCCAGGGACTGAGGTGAGGCTGACTGGCCTGTAGTTCCAAGGATCCTCCTCCTTCCCTTTTTTAAAGATTGGCACTACATTAGCCTTTTTCCAGTCGTCCAGGACTTCCCCAGATTGCCATGAGTTTTCAAAGATAATGGCCAATGGCTCTGCAATCACATCCGCCAACTCCTTTAGCAATTTCGAATGCAGCGCATCCGGCCCCATGGGCTTGTGCTCGTCCAACTTTTCTAAACAGTCCTGAACCCCTTCTTTCTCCGCAGAGGGCTGGTTACCTCCTTCCCATGCTGTGCTGCTCAGTGCAGTAGTCTGGGAGCTGACCTTGTTCGTGAATACAGAGGCAAAAAAAGCATTGAATACATTAGCTTTGTCCACATCCTCTGTCACTAGGTTACCTCCCTCATTCAATAAGGGGTCCACACTTTCCTTGACTTTCTTCTTGTTGCTAACATACCTGAAGAAACCCTTCTTCTTACTCTTAACATCTCTTGCTAGCTGCAACTCCAGGTGTGATTTGGCCTTCCTGATTGCACTCCTGCATGCCCGAGCAATATCTTTATACTCTTACCTTGTTATTTGTCTAATCTTCCACTTCTTTTTTGTGTTTAAGATCAGCAAGGATTTCACTGTTAAGCCAAGCTGGACGCCTGCCATATTTAGTATTCTTTCTACGTATCGGGATGGTTTGTCCCTGTAACCTCAATAAGGATTCTTTAAAATACAGCCAGGTCTCCTGGACTCCTTTCCCCCTCATGTTATTCTCCCAGGGGATCCTGCCCATCAGTTCCCTGAGGGAGTCAAAGTCTGCTTTTCTGAAGTCCAGGGTCCTTGTTCTGCTGCTCTCCTTTCTTCCTTGTGTCAGGATCCTGAACTCGACCATTTCATGGTCACTACCTCCCAAGTTGTCATCCACTTAAGCTTCCCCTACTAATTCTTCCCGGTTTGTGAGCAGCAGGTCAAGAAGAGCTCTGCCCCTGCTTGGTTCCTCCAGCACTTGCACCAGGAAATTGTCCCCTACGCTTTCCAAAAACTTCCTGGATTGTCTGTGCACCGCTGTATTACTCTCCCAGCAGATAGCAGGGTGATTGGAGTCTCCCATGAGAACCAGGGCCTGCGATCTAGTAACTTCCGTGAGTTGCTGGAAGAAAGCCTCGTCCACCTCATCCCCCGGTCCGGTGGTCTATAGCAGACTCCCACCACGACATCACCCTTGTTGCTCACACTTCTAAACTTAATCCAGAGACTCTCAGGTTTTTCTGCAGTTTCATTCTTGAGCTCTGAGCAGTCCTACTGCTCCCTTACATACAGTGCAACTCCCCCACCTTTTCTGCCCTGCCTGTCCTTCCTGAACAGTTTATATCCATCCATGACAGTACTCCAGTCATGTGAGTTATCCCACCAAGTCTCTGTTATTCCAATCACATCATAATTCCTTGACTGTGCCAGGACTACCAGTTCTCCCTGCTTGTTTCCCAGGGTTCTTGCATTTGTGTATAGGCACTTGAGATAAGTCACTGATCGTCCCTCTTTCTCAGTATGAGGCAGGAGCCTTCCCCTCTCGCGCGCTCCTGCTCGTGTTTCCCCCCGGTATCCCACTTCTCCACTTAACTCAGGGCTTTGGTTTCCTTCCCCCAGTGAACCTAGTTTAAAGCCCTCCTCACGAGGTTAGCCAGTCTCAATTTATCACTCTGACATCCTTACACATTCACTAAATGCACTATGGAAGATTCACACCTAAGCGGTAATGTCAACTTTTCTATCCCTGCATGTGATCTTAGCCCAATAGAAAACACAGCAGCACCAGAAAACAAGAAACCAACTTAAATGTGGAAGAGGAAGCACTAAACATTTCCAACCGTTCTTGAACTGCACAAGAAAAGATAAACTAATGCATGAAAACTAAATGTGTCAGGAAACTAGAAGAATGAATGAGGAAGCAGAAATTAGTCCCAGTTTATAGAAAATGCAACAACTATCCTGAAAGCAGGCTATCAATTGGAGATTTCAGTAACTTCCATTATTTCTTGCAAGTGAAAAATCTTTCCTTTGGTTTATGGTTTGAGTAACCTGGTTTACTTGTAACCAAAAGCATGCTTATTGTTGACTATGGGCAGGAGTTCATGATCTCAGTGTCTTGTTCACAGAAGAGTATAGATGATCAAATCAGATCACAGTATATTAATTTGAAAAGTTTAATTTTTTTTAAGCGGAGAAAGTTTAAAGCTAGTGTATTTAAACATCAAATGTCCATAGTATCTACTCCCTCAGCTTTTTTTGAGGGGGAGGATATATTTAAATACAGTTGTATATTTGGCTGCATGAGAAATTTTCTCCTTTCCAAAATTAACGTTAGCAGCCTTGACTTTGTTCTGTCCTGAAGGTAACTGTTTATTACAGTCAGCATTTAAATCCCCCGATTAATAGGAGCAATTAAACAATAGCTTCATTTTCAGCAAATTAACAGCCCTAAGAAGTAATTGCAACATAAATGAAGATAAATTTGTTTTAATACAATGGGATAAAAAGAATCCAGACAAGAACTGAATCTCAGATTAAAAATTCAGTCTTCATTATTTCAGGAGAAATTTGAAAGTTTCACTAGTCATCATAAATAAGTTTTACAGTAAGATCTGATTTAATCTTGAAATATGTCTCAGAAGGGCCTGTGTGAACATTCTGAGGCAGTATGCTGTGTATGCACAGTACACACACTACAGATTGCTGAGAAATTTCAGGTGCGAATTAGAAATGTTTGAATTGAGTGTGTGTATTAAAAAGGATACTAATTTTTTTCAGTCTCTTAATCTGATTATGTTAAGAACTCTTATGAGTTTACCTGTGTCATGTCAAATGAGGGAAGAAGACTCATCCCTCTCCGTCTTCGAAAAACTAGTTTTTAAAGCAATGTTATCTTAGTATGTCATAGTTTACAGACATTAACCAATCCACCTGTCATTTCTATGGGTATGTCTACACTACGAAATTAGGTCGAATTTATAGAAGTCTGTTTTGTAGAAAGCATTTTTATACAGTCGATTGTGTATGTCCCCACAAAAATGCTCTTAAGTGCATGTAGTCAGCGGAGTATGTCCACAGTACCAAGGCAACCGTCGACTTCCGGAGTGTTGCACTGTGGGTAGCTATCCCACAGTTCCCGCAGTCTCCGCCGCCAATTTGAATTCTGGATAGAAATTCCAGTGCCTGATGGGGCTAAAACATTGTCACGGATGGTTCTGGGTACATACAGTCAGGCCCCCCCTTCCCTTCCTCCTTCCGTGAAAGCAAGGGCAGACAATCGTTTTACGCCTTTTTTCTTGAGTTACCTGTGCAGACGCCATACCACTGCAAGCATGGAGCCCGCTCAGCTAACGGTCACTGTATGTCTCCTGGCAAACCCGGTACTGCATTGCTACACAGCAGCAGTTTATTATTTTTTGGCAGCAGACAGTGCAGTATGACTGGTAGCTGTCATTGACGTAGTCCTGGGTGCTCTTTTAACTGACCTCGACGAGGTCGGGGCACCAGGGCAAACATGGGAGTGACTCAGCCAGGTCATTTCCCTTTTAAGTTTCGTCTCATGGCGATTGAGTCCTACCGGCAGTGCACTGTCTTTTAATCAGCAGCCAGCAGAAGATGATGGCCAGCAGTCATACTGCACCGTCTTCTGCCGAGCACCCAGGAGATGACAATGGCTAGCGGTCGTACTGCACAGTCTGCTGCCAGCAAGATGTATAAAGATAGATGAAGTGGCTCAAAACAAGAAATAGACCAGATTTGTTTTGTATTCATTTTCTCCTCCCTCCCTCTGTGAAATCGATGGCCTGCTAAACCCAGTTTTGAGTTCTATCCTTGAGGTTTTGAGTTCTATCCTTGAGGGGCCATTCAGTTTCTCGCAAAGCCACCCCCTTTCTTAATTTTAATTCCCTGCAAGCCAACCCTGTAAGCCATGTCGTCAGTCGCCCCTCCCTCCATCAGGGCAATGGGCAGACAATCGTTCCGTACCTTTTTTGTATGCAGACGCCATACCACGGCAAGCATGGAGCCTGCTCAGATCACTTTGGCAATTAAGAGCACATTAAACACCACATGCATTATCCAGCAGTATATGCAGCACCAGAACCTGGCAAAACGAAACTGGGCGAGTAGGCGACATCAGCGTGATGACGAGAGTGATGAGGACATGGACACAGACTTCTCTCAAAGCATGGGCCCTGGCAATGTGGGCATCATAGTGCTAATGGGGCAGTGTCATGCAGTGGAACGCTGATCCTGGGCTCTGGAAACAAGCACAGACTGGTGGGACCGCATAGTGTTACAGGTCTGGGACAATTCCCAGTGGCTGCGAAACTTTCACATGCGTAAGGGCACTTTCATTGGAACTTTGTGACTTGCTTTCCCCTGCCCTGAAGCGCAAGAATACCAAGATGAGAGCAGCCCTCACAGTTCACAAGCAAGTGGCAATAGCCCTGTGGAAGCTTGCAATGCCAGACAGCTACTGGTCAGTCGGGTATCAATTTGGAGTGGGCAAATCTACTGTGAGGGCTGCTGTGATGCAAGTAGCCAACACAATCAAAGATCTGCTGATATCAAGGGTAGTGACCCTGGGAAATGTGCAGGTCATAGTGGATGGCTTTGCTGCACTGGGATTCCCTAACTTTGGTGGGGCCATAGACGGAACCCATATCCCTATCTTGGCACCGGAGCACCAAGCCAGCGAGAACATAAACCGCAAGGGGTACTTTTCAATAGTGCTGCAAGCACTGGTGGATCACAAGGGACGTTTCACCAACATCAACATGGGATGGTCGGGAAAGGTACATGATGCTCGCATCTTCAGGAACTCTGGTCTGTTTCAAAAGTTGCAGGAAGGGACTTTATTCCAGACCAGAAAATATCCGTTGGGGATGTTGAAATGCCTATAGTTATCCTTGGGGACCCAGCCTACTCCTTAATGCCATGGCTCATGAAGCTGTACACAGGCAGCCTGAAGCTGTTCAACTTCAGGCTGAGCAAGTGTAAAATGGTGATAGAATGTGCATTTGGACGTTTAAAAGCACGCTGGCGCAGTTTACTGACTCGGTTAGACCTCAGCGAAACCAATATTCCCACTGTTATTACTGCTTGCTGTGCACTCCACGATATCTGTGAGAGTAAGGGGGAGATGTTTATGGTGGGGTGGGAGGTTGAGGCAAATCACCTGGCTGCTGGTTACGCACAGCCAGGCACCAGGGCGGTTAGAAGAGCACAGGAGGGAGCGGTGCGCATCAGAGAAGCTTTGAAAACCCGTTTCATGACCGGCCAGGCTACGGTGTGAAAGTTCTGTTTGTTTCTCCTTGATAAAACCCCGCGCCTCTTGGTTCACTCTACTTCCCTGTAAGCTAACCACCCTCCCCTCTTCCCTTTGATCACTGCTTGCAGAGGCAATAAAGTCATTGTTGCTTCACATTCATGCATTCTTTATTAATTCGTCACACAAATAGGGGGATAACTGCCAAAGTAGCCCAGGAGGGGTGATGGAGGAGAGAAGCACCAGGAGGGGTGTTGGAGGAGGGAAGGACAAGGCCACACAGCACTTTAAAAGTTTAAAACTTTAAAACTTATTGAATGCTAGCCTTCTGTTGCTTGGGCAATCCTCTGGGGTGGAGTAGCTGGTTGGCCGGAGGGCCCCCCACCGTATTCTTGGGCGTCTGGGTGAGGAGGCTATGGAACTTGGGGAGGAGGGCGGTTGGTTACACAGAGGCTGTAGCAGCGGTCTGTGCTCCTGCTGCCATTCCTGCAGCTCAACCATACGCTGGAGCATATTAGTTTGATCCTCCAGCAGTCTTAGCATTGAATCCTGCCTCCTCTCATCATGCTGCCGCCACCTTTCAGCTTCAGCCCTCTCTTCAGCCCGCCACCTCTCCTCCCGGTCATTTTGTGCTTTCCTGCACTCTGACATTGTCTGCCTCCATGCATTCGTCTGTGCTCTGTCAGTGTGGGAGGACAGCATGAGCTCAGAGAACATTTCATCGCGAGTGCGTTTTTTTCGCCTTCTAATCTTCGCTAGTCTCTGGGAAGGAGAAGATCTTGTGATCCTTGAAACACATGCAGCTGGTGGAGGGAAAAAAAAGGGACAGTGGTATTTAAAAAGACACATTTTATAGAACTATGGGTACACTCTTTCATGGTAAACCTTGCTGTTAGCATTACATACATAGCATATATGCTTTCGTTTCAAGGTCGCATTTTGCCTTCCCCCTCCCCGTGGCTAGCCCCTCCCTCCTCTCCCCTCCCCGTGGCTAACAGTGGGGAACATTTCTGTTCAGCCATAGGCAAACAGCCCAGCAGGAACGGGTACCTCTGAATGTCCCCTTAAGAAAAGCACCCTTTTTCAACCAGGTGACCATGAATGATATCACTCTCCTGAGGATAACACAGAGAGATAAAGAACGTATGTTGTTTGAACGCCAGCAAACATACACTGCAATGCTTTGTTCTACGATGATTCCCGAGTACATGCTACTGGCCTGGAGTGGTAAGTGTCCTACCATGGTGGACGGAATAAGGCTGCCCTCTCCAGAAACCTTTTGCAAAGGCTTTGGGAGTACATACAGGAGAGCCGTGAATGCCAGGGCAAATTAATCATTAAACATGCATGCTTTTAAACCATGTATAGTATTTTAAAAGGTACACTCACCAGAGGTCCCTTCTCCACCTGGCAGGCCCGGGAGGCAGCCTTGAGTGGGTTGGGGGGGTACTGGCTCCAGGTCCAGGGTGAGAAACAGTTCCTGGCTGTCGGGAAAACCGGTTTCTCCACTTGCTTGCTGTGAGCTATCTACAGCCTCATCATCTCATCTTCCTCGTCCCTAAAACCTGCTTCCGTGTTGCCTCCATCTCCATTGAAGGAGTCGAACAACAACGGCTGGGGTAGTGGTGGCTGAACCCTCTAAGATGGCATGCAGCTCATCATAGAAGCGGCATGTTTTGGGCTCTGACCTGGAGCGACCGTTTGCCTCTCTGGTTTTCTGGTAGGCTTGTCTCAGCTCCTTAAGTTTCACGCGACACTGCTTCAGGTCCCTGTTATGGCTTCTGTCCTTCATGCCCTGGGAGATTTTGACAAATGTTTTGGCATTTCGAAAACTGGAACGTAGTTCTGATAGCACGGATTCCTCTCCCCATACAGCGATCAGATCCCGTACCTCCTGTTCGGTCCATGCTAGAGCTCTTTTGCAATTCGGTGGACTCCATCATCGGCAACTCTGCTGATGAGCTCTGCATGCTCACCTGCAGCTTGCCACGCTGGCCAAACAGGAAAGTGAAATTCAAAAGTTCACTGGCCTTTTCCTGTCTACCTGGCCAGTGCATCTGAGTTGAGAGTGCTGTCCAGAGCGGTCACAATGAAGCACTCTGGGATAGCTCACGGAGGCCAATACTGTCTAATTGTGTCCACAGTACCCCAAATTCGACCCAGCAAGGCCGATTTCAGCGCTAATCCCCTTGTCGGGGGTGGAGTAAGGAAACTGATTTTAGGAGCCCTTTAAGTCGAAAAAAAGGGCTTCGTCGTGTGGATGAGTGCAGGGTTAAATTGATTTAACGCACCTAAATTCGACCTCAATTCCTAGTATAGACCAGGGCTATGACTTAAATCATGAAGTAAGAACTCCAGATGAGGAAATTGAGACAAATTGAGGGCTCATGTCTTGCCAGAATTAGAACTCTAGAATTCTAGGTGTAGGCTTACAAGACTATACAGTCCTCTAGATAACACTGATGCATGCAGAGGGTGCAGATCATTGTTGACAGTGGTTTGATGGTGTTTACAGCTCACAGAAAGGAGCTAGGAAGAGGAGTTTACAGGGTCAGTTTGTGTGTACTGATGGGAACTGTAGACAGCACAACTCTTGAGTAGGAATGGGCAGTCAGAAGCTGTTATAAGTGAGATCATTGTCAGAAACATATTAGAAGAATCAAAAATGTTGTTGCCATGAAGATAAAGGACTCCAGTTTTAGAAGAGTTGTGCATGATCCTCTTTGGGGTTTACTCGTTTTTCTTTCAAGATGATGTTTTCTTTGAGATGTGTAGAAACTGTGCTCAGTGCTGTAGATATTGTATATTAGTACAGATGGACTTCACACCAAATCTGTTTTTATTTACAAAAGGCCATGTTATATTGTCATTCATCATAACATTTCTCTGTGTGACCATTTGGCTATCTGGTCACAGTCTGAGATGTCAGTGATTAGATGCTGCTATTCTTATAAATGCAAGCTATTTTCAGATATGTTGTTCCCATTGTATACGTTGCAAGAAGCAGGGCTTCTTATCTTTTGATAATTTTCAAACTAATTTTGGCCCCGTTTATCTGTTTTGGGGTGGGTATTGTATAGCACCAAATACTCCAGCTCATATTGTGGTAGCTCACAGATTTGCTTGTGATTGTTAGCCACTTTTAGAAACAGGGAAAGCAGACACTAAGGCCTTGTCTATGCTACTGTGGTAAATCGATCTAAGTTACGCTACTTCAGTTATGTGAATAACGTAACTGGAGTCGACGTAGCTAGATCCACTTGCCGCAGTGTCTACACTGCGCTGTGTCGATAGGAGACACTCTCCTGCTGACTTATATTACTCTTCTCAGAGAGCTGGAGTACATGAGTTTACCAGAGAGTGCTCTGCCATCAATTTAGCGGGTCTTTACCAGACCCACTTAATCAAAACTGCTGCATCGATCTCAGCAGTGCCGATCTAACCGTAAGTATAGACAAGCCCTGACTTTCAGATGGGGACAGTCAGAACTGGAGGGTGCTTTAGATGAATTATGACTACTGTCCTCTTTGATCTACTGTTTAGGCCAGGGAAGAGGCTCCTTTTATATTTAGTAACTTTGGTCAGCTGCAATGTAGAATGGTCAAGTAGATTAGCATTTAAGCTTCTCTTTGCCTGCTTGCGGATGTGTATTGAAAAGGGGGTAGGGGAGAGAGACTTAAGCGCACGACTAAAGTCTTTCTGTGCTTTGTGTGACACCTGCCCTATGTTCAGAAGTGAGTGAGGTTTAATGGAATAGTCAACATGCAGTGATTAACTATACAAGCAAATATAAAAAGCCTGTAATGACTTGATTGCTTAACACCTTCTGAACTGAAGTTTTCTTTTGACACATTAAAAATGATATATCAAGTATCTACATACAAAGAGGCAGAATATCTATGAACAAAAGCTGTAATACTGACTAACGTATATGTTAAATGGTATTTGAGCATACATGGTATTTTATCTGTCCCGGTTTTATACAAATATATATTATACACACAAGGTCTTTGCTAATTTGGCTGTCATGGCAGCCTCGCTTACATGAAACAAAATTAAAATATTAATAAAATAGCCACACTGAAATAGGTTTGTTAGGAAGGAGAGAGGATATTGGGTTTTTTTGTAGTTCTGAACTGAGGGTGCTGCTTGATCGTGTGGCTCCATAAAAGAGGTGGTCCTCTCAGCTGATATTGGAGCTGACTGGCCCTTTTCCAATATACCCACACAACATTACTGTTATTCATAGCAGCTAAAGAAAAACGCATCCTCTTCTGTCCTGAAATGTCAGGTTGTTCCATAAATGCAGCAAAAAAACAGACTAAAACTCCCTTGAGAACAGATTTTCTCTTGGGATTTTGAGGTTTGTACTGGTTGAAAATGTCAAGAGTAACCTTCATCAGAGAGCTTTGTTGGTTTTCCAGTCCCACCTGAAACCAAGGTATTCTAGATACATATAATAAATATATTTAACTTGCTATTTGGGGGAATGGTTTTGGGTTGGGTCTTTTTGTATCCATACCTGACATGCAGAGGATCACAATACAGGATATATGATTTGCATGTTAGTTAATTTTACATTTCATAGAATCATAGAATCATAGAATATCAGGGTTGGAAGGGACCCCAGAAGGTCATCTAGTCCAACCCCCTGCTCGAAGCAGGACCAATTCCCAGTTAAATCATCCCAGCCAGGGCTTTGTCAAGCCTGACCTTAAAAACCTCTAAGGAAGGAGATTCTACCACCTCCCTAGGTAACGCATTCCAGTGTTTCACCACCCTCTTAGTGAAAAAGTTTTTCCTAATATCCAATCTAAACCTCCCCCACTGCAACTTGAGACCATTACTCCTCGTTCTGTCATCTGCTACCATTGAGAACAGTCTAGAGCCATCCTCTTTGGAACCCCCTTTCAGGTAGTTGAAAGCAGCTATCAAATCCCCCCTCATTCTTCTCTTCTGCAGACTAAACAATCCCAGCTCCCTCAGCCTCTCCTCATAACTCATGTGTTCCAGTCCCCTAATCATTTTTGTTGCCCTTCGCTGGACTCTCTCCAATTTATCCACATCCTTCTTGAAGTGTGGGGCCCAAAACTGGACACAATACTCCAGATGAGGCCTCACCAATGTCGAATAGAGGGGAACGATCACGTCCCTCGATCTGCTCGCTATGCCCCTACTTATACATCCCAAAATGCCATTGGCCTTCTTGGCAACAAGGGCACACTGCTGACTCATATCCAGCTTCTCGTCCACTGTCACCCCTAGGTCCTTTTCCGCAGAACTGCTGCCTAGCCATTCAGTCCCTAGTCTGTAGCTGTGCATTGGGTTCTTCCGTCCTAAGTGCAGGACCCTGCACTTATCCTTATTGAACCTCATCAGATTTCTTTTGGCCCAATCCTCCAATTTGTCTAGGTCCTTCTGTATCCTATCCTTCCCCTCCAGCGTATCGACCACTCCTCCCAGTTTAGTATCATCCGCAAATTTGCTGAGAGTGCAATCCACACCATCCTCGAGATCATTTATGATATTCATTTATTTAAGATATTTATTTATTTAAGTTTTACATGATAATTTGTCTGGATACCATACATGCTAAAATAAGTGCAGGCTCTGCTTAGAAGTGCAGTATCAAAGTTGTTAGGCCTAGAAATTGACTTGCATTTAAGAGAGCACGCAGAGTGATTTTAAAAGTGGATGCTTATGTTAATGTTTCCTTTTTCACAAACATTTTAGTTTTAGTGCCTATTCTTGTCGTTATTACTGCTGCGCTCGTAATGTGTAATTGCGGAATAAATTTATTTTTTATTGAACATTTATTTATTGTAAACATGGGATATTGAACTAAAATACAGTTGCAATAAAGATACAAACCAGACTTACATCCCCAGTTCTAGCAATATATTGTGCATAATGGCTGTTCTGGAAAGGCTGGTAAACAAATTGTCATCAATAGGGTTCATTGGAGGGATGGAGAAACTAAATTGTGTGAGAGTAATGCATGGATGTATCTCATTCCTCCAACTCTGCTAAAGCATAATTTTACTAGTGTTACAGTAATCATGGCTAGATTCCTTCCATCCCTTTTTCTCTTATTTAGCTTAGGTAAGTAATTTAGGAATAGGGGCTACTACAGGGATTGGTTTATAATGTAAGACTACTTATTGGTATATTATGGCATTTTTCCCATTAGTGAGCTTAGGTGCTATTTTCTACTTCAATTTCTTCTCCTTTCCTATATCCAAAAACCTATTGCTCCCAGTCAGGGCAAGGACAATGGCTTAAGCAATTTAAAGAACCAGTACTCTTTGGTAGGTGAAATCAAACTGAAATTAGACTGTTACAGAGAGACTCATTTGAGAATGAAATAATCAGTTCTGTTTTGAGAAACTGAAATGTTCAAATTGTGCTAATTATGGTGAGACCATTTTATGGTGTTCCACTTGTGTTATATTGCTCTCTTCTTTTTCAAAGTATATCTATACATGATAGATGGATGGATAGGGAAATACATGTAGATATTAATTTATAAATATACTTTTCTGAAAATATACTGTAGAAATTTATCTGATTACTTATAAAAACTTCATTGCATCTCCACTATGGGACCTAGGGGAAATATTTTTTTAAAGGAAGGATTAATTCTTAGAACTTCCCCAATGTGCATTAGATATGTGTATTTTGCTACTGCCCTTCACTGAATATGTTCTGTCAGTCCTTCTGTGTTGAGAAATCTCTAATGTAGTGCTTTCTAAAAATCAATTAAAATAAACTTTGTGTTGTGTCGAGTTGTGTATCTGACTGGAAAAAGGCTAATGTAGTGCCAATATTTAAAAAAGGGAAGAAGGAGGATCCTGGGAACTACTGGCCAGTCAGCCTCACCTCAGTCCCCGGAAAAATCATGGAGCAGGTCCTCAAGGAATCAATCCTGAAGCACTTACATGAGAGGAAAGTGATCAGGAACAGTCAGCATGGATTCACCAAGGGAAGGTCATGCCTGACTAATCTAATCGCCTTCTATGATGAGAATACTGGTTCTGTGGATGAAGGGAAAGCAGCGGATGTATTGTTTCTTGACTTTAGCAAAGCTTTTGACACGGTCTCCCACAGTATTCTTGTTAGCAAGCTAAAGAAGTATGGGCTGGATGAATTCACTATAAGGTGGATTGAAAGTTGGCTAGATTGTCGGGCTCAACGGGTAGTGATCAATGGCTCCATGTCTAGTTGGCAGCCGGTGTCAAGTGGAGTGCCCCAGGGGTCGGTCCTGGGGCCGGTTTTGTTCAATATCTTCATAAATGATCTGAAGGATGGTGTGGATTGCACTCTCAGCAAATTTGTGGATGATACTAAACTGGGAGGAGTGGTAGATAAGCTGGAGGGCAGGGATAGGATGCAGAGGGACCTAGACAAATTGGAGGATTGGGCCAAAAGAAATCTGATGAGGTTCAATAAGGATAAGTGCAGTGAATGAGGGGGGATTTGATAGCTGCTTTCAACTACCTGAGAGGTAGTTCCAGAGAGGATGGTTCTAGACTATTCTCAGTGTAGAAGAGGACAGGACAAGGAGTAATGATCTCAAGTTGCAGTGGGGGAGGTTTAGGTTGGATATTAGGAAAAACTTTTTCACTAGGAGGGTGGTGAAACACTGGAATGCGTTACCTAGGGAGGTGGTAGAATCTCCTTCCTTAGAAGTTTTTAAGGTCAGGCTTGACAAAGCCGTGGCTGGGATGATTTAATTGGAGATTGGTCCTGCTGTGAGCAGGGGGTTGGACTAGATGACCTCCTGAGGTCCCTTCCAACCCTGATATTCTGTGATTCTATGATAGAAACAACAGCTAGGCTGGTAGACAGGGCCGTCTCTAGCAATTCTGGGGCCCTACGCAGCGCCCCCCCCGCGGGGGGTGTATGTGGGTCCCCAGGGCTCTGTGGGGGGGATGGGCCCCGGGCCTCTGTGGGGGGCCGGGGCTGGATTGAGGGGTAGGGGGGAACCCCCCCCCAGCACTCACCAGTGGCATGGCTGAGGCCGGGTCGCTGCACTCCCGCTGCCAGTGAGTGCAGACCCAGCCTGGGTGCTGAGCTTAGGGGAGTGGGGGTGGGTGGTCTATCTGATCTGGTGATCTATCTGATTTGGTTGGTTGTGGTCTCTGGTGGGGTGTATTTTTTTTAAATAGTAGATATATATGAATATTCCATCTTTCCATTGATTGGGCTTGATTTAACCCCAAGCTACACCAGCTTCTCCATTTATACCCGCCGGTCCGAGAACTGTCCTAAACACAGTTTTGGCAGAAATAATGGGCTCTCCATTTGAGCCCCTAGAGTCCTAATTGCTGCCCCTCTTGTGTCAATAAACACCGTTCCTGATAGCCATTATGTCAGCTGCTTGTGTGTGTGAGTTGCAGGGGCTCCTTACACACAGTTCTCCAAAGACACATACCCAAAGGTTTTATCCAAAGTGGTCTTTCAGTTTCATCTGACCCAGCGGTGTGTTTGCCTGTGTTCTTCCCTAAGCCACATTCTTCCCCTGAGAAACACCACCTCCATACTTTGGATGTTAGACAATGTCTAGCCTTTTATCTGGATAGAAATGAACCGTTTTGTGCTTCGCCTTGCCTGTTTGTGTCATTCGCAGACTGCATGAAGACCCATTTCATCAGATGCATGGAGTGGGTTTTAGCCCACGAAAGCTTATGTCCAAATAAATTTGTTAGTCTCTTAAGGTGCCACAAGGACTCCTCATTGTTTTTGCTAAGTGGAATACATGTGTGCATCTACTCGAAGAAGAAGAAATAGTTACTGTAACTCTGGTTCTTTGACATGTGTACTTCTCGACCCACGCTCCGTCTCCTCTGCCTCAGAGTCTCCTCTCATGAGCTTTCGATGCAAAACCAATGAGGAGTGTCAGGGCAGCGTCGACACATACAGCCAGAGCAAAGATCATGGTGGTGCCGCCGCATACAGCCAGGGGAGGGGTCACAGCCATGAAGCTCAAGCGCCACCCCTCTATGGGTACTACTAGGCACAAGTTTCTGCCTCTGCTGTGCTGGGCTCGCACACGTCTACCTGGAATACGCGTCTCCATCACGTCTCGAAGAACCACAGTTAGAGTACGTAACCATTTGATACCTTATGGGACACCTTTGAGATGCATATTATGAAAAGAGTGTGTTGGGGCAATGAGTGTGTCAGGCCTGATGTGAGTTACAATGCAGGGGGGGTCCCTCTGCCAGTTGGCCTTGAGGGACTTCTCGGGTCACAACCACTAAAAGAATTGTGGAACCATCAATGACTGTGTAGGTGACTTCTTAAAGTGTGTCTAGTATGCGTCTGTCTGCAGCTGTGTCTTTAGGTTAGACTTAGCTTTTGGCAATCCGTCTGTCAAAATGTTCTTGATGTCAGCCTCTTGAGAACTTATTTGTGGGCTTATCATTCTTCAGTAGGTGAGGTCAGTGTTGAATATCTTTAGCAAACCAAGATGTATGTGCTTTTTATCACTGGCAATGTCTCTACTATCCTTGATGATGTATCATAGAACCCTGGGGACCAGCTATGTTCAAATTCTTGAATTAGCAAATTCCAACTGTACATGCATCATCTGCACTGACTGGTGGTCGTGCCACTCTACCACAGCCAATGTTTACTATTGCCTCTACGTGCTCAGTGAGGTCTACAGTTTGATACACAGCTCTAGCTTCTTACTAATGGCCTCTGCAGATGCAATGGACAGAATCTTTGTCTACATTTCTTCTTCATGGATTTCTTGTGTTTGCGCCTCTTTGCCGTCATTTATGTTTGTGATTACTTTCACCAGCCATCTGCCTAGGTGGAGTCTTAAGAGTCCAAGTCTTGAGAGTCAGACCAATTATGCCACCATGATTGTGGCCATACCTCGTAAAGATGGTGATTCTTTGAGTGCTTGCTCATGTCGATTCCATTTTAGGTGTGTGCGCGTCCACATGTACAGTTGTTGGAGATTTCTGCCTTAGCTGTGGTACCCTCTGGGCTGACAAACTCATGCAGCAGTATATCAGGCGCCGCAAGCTCTCCACCCTCTCAGTTCCTTCTTACTCCCCATGACAGTTGGTTGGAGAGCCTTGCTTTGCATCGCAAGAGCACTGGTGCTTCCTTCATAGTCTTTTGAATAGACTTTGTTTTGCTGGTTGTTGTATGTCGTTCGTAGTAGCTATTTGATAGTGCTCAGTGAGTTAGTAGAGTGCCTGTGGGGACTTTGCCCTGAGGAGGGCATGCCCTGGTCTTCTGACTTCAAGTTGTGTCTGGCATGCAGCAGGCCGATGCTGATCAGTGATCCCCATGACAGTTGTCTCAAGTGTCTGTGAGAAAGCCACAGGAAAGACAGCTGTGGCGTCTGCAGAAACTTTCGCTCTCGGACCCAGAAGGAGTGAGATATTTGCTTGAGGGCCCTCCTGATGGGGGCAGCTCTTCGCCCCGTGTCAGAGCCCTCCACCATAGAACCCATGCCCAGTACATCGGCCTCAGTGCGCAGTGCACCTCCGGCATCGGACTCAGCCCAGCACTGCTTCCTTTTGCTGGTGCCCAGGAAGTGTCAGAAAAAGCGGAGTCACTCAGCACGGAATGACAGAGGGTTCACAGGCAAAGGACCTGTGTCAGGCCATACACCCACTGCAGGGCTTCATGGGGATGCTGCTGAGGTCAGACCTCCCAGCCCAGCTCAGGACTCACCCCCCACTCCAGGTAGGGAGTGAATCCATAGGCTCCCAGCCTATCGTGGGGCCTTCAGTGCCCGAAGCGGTCCCGGTGGCTATAGAGCAAAGCCGACCGGCTCTGCAGGGCCACGCCAGGTGGACGAAGCGACTCCGCCCCCGGCACCGAAGGGCAAGCCCACTGGGTTGCAACATTGACTGGCAGAGCTTCGCTGGACCACAGGCAGAGGTCCCTATCACCGTGGCCCCGGACCCTGGCATTCTCACTGGTTTTCAATCCCATAAACAAAACAAATTTGTATCCTAAAAAAGGAATGGTGCTACATACTTCATGGAGACTTAATAGCACTTCCATGCCATTGTTTTAGTTTTCATTATGTCAGGAGTATTAAATAAAACCAGCAATGATAAATCCAATTTATCAGAGAACTGATGGACAGGATCCCCTGGGAGAATAACATGAGGGGGAAAGGAGTCCAGGAGAGCTGGCTGTATTTTAAAGAGTCCTTATTGAGGTTACAGGGACAAACCATCCCAATGTGTAGAAAGAATAGTAAATATGGCAGGCGTCCAGCTTGGCTTAACAGTGAAATTCTTGCGGATCTTAAACACAAAAAAGAAGCTTACAAGAAGTGGAATATTGGACAAATGACCAGGGATGAGTCTAAAAATATTGCTCGGGCTTGCAGGAGTGAAATCAGGAAGGCCAAATCACACCTGGAGTTGCAGCTAGCAAGAAATGTTAAGAGTAACAAGAAGGGTTTCTTCAGGTATGTTAGCAACAAGAAGAAAGTCAAGGAAAGTGTGGACCCCTTACTGAATGAGGGAGGCAACCTAGTGACAGAGGATGTGGACAAAGCTAATGTACTCAATGCTTTTTTTTGCCTCCGTCTTCACGAACAAGGTCAGCTCCCAGACTCTTGCACTGGGCAGCACAGCATGGGGAGGAGGTAACCAGCCCTCTGTGGAGAAAGAAGTGGTTCGGGACTATTTAGAAAAGCTGGACGAGCACAAGTCCATGGGGCCGGATGCGCTGCATCCGAGAGTGCTAAAGGAGTTGGCGGCTGTGATTGCAGAGCCATTGGCCATTATTGTTGAAAACTCATGGCGATCGGGGGAGGTCCCTGACGACTGGAAAAAGGCTAATGTAATGTCCATCTTTAAAAAAAGGGAAGAAGGAGGATCCTGGGAACTACAGGCCAGTCAGCCTCACCTCAGTCCCCGGAAAAATCATGGAGCAGATCCTCAAGGAATCAATTCTGAAGCACTTAGAGGAAAGTGATTGGGAACAGTCAGCATGGATTCACCAAGGGCAAGTCATGCCTGACTAATCTAATTGCCTTCTATGACGAGATAACTGGCTCTGTGGGTGAGGGGAAAGCGGTGGATGTGTTGTTCCTTGATTTTAGCAAAGCTTTTGACACGGTCTCCCACAGTATTCTTGCCAGCAAGTTAAAGAGGTATGGGCTGGATGAATGGACTATAAGGTGGATAGAAAGCTGGCTAGATTGTCAGGCTCAACAGGTCGTGATCAATGGCTTGATGTCTAGTTGGCAGCCGATATGAAGCGGAGTGCCCCAGCGGTCGGTCCTGGGGCCAGTTTTGTTCAATATCTTCATAAATGATCTGGAGGATGGTGTGGATTGCACCCTCAGCAAGTTTGCAGATGACACTAAACTGGGAGGAGTGGTAGATATGCTGGAGGGTAGGGATAGGATACAGAGGGACCTAGACAAATTGGAGGATTGGGCCAAAAGAAATCTGATGAGTTTCAACAAGGACAAGTGCAGAGTCCTGCACTTAGGACGGAAGAATCCCATGCTCTGCTACAGAGTAGGGACCAAATGGCTAGGCAGCAGTTCTGCAGAAAAGAACCTAGGGGTTACAGTGGATGAGAAGCTGGATATGAGTCAACAGTGTACCCTTATTGCCAAGAAGTCCAATGACATTTTGGGATGTATAAGTAGGGGCATTGCCAGCAGATCGAGGGACGTGATTTTTCCCCTCTATTCGACATTGGTGAGGCCTCATCTGGAGTACTGTGTCCAGTTTTGGGCCCCACACTACAAGAAGGATGTTCCAGCAGAGGGGAACAAAAATGATTAGGGGACTGAAACACATGATTTATGAGGAGAGGCTGAGGGAACTAGGATTGATTAGTCTACGGAAGAGAAGGATGAGGGGGGATTTGATAGCTGCTTTCAACTACCTGAAAGGGGGTTCCAAAGAGGTTGGATCTAGATTGTTCTCAGTGGTAGCAGATGACAAAACAAGGAGTAATGGTCTCAAGTTGCAGTGGGGGAGGTTTAGGTTGGATGTTAGGAAAAATGTTTTCACTAGGAGGGTGGTGAAGCACTGGAATGCATTACCTAGGTAGGTGGTGGAATCTGCTTCCTTTGTGGTTTTTCAGGTGAGGCTTGACAAAGCCTTGGTTGAGACGATTTAGTTGGGGATTGGCCCTTCTTTGAGCAGGGGGTTGGACTAGATGACCTCCTGAGATCCCTTCAAACCCTGATATTATATGATTTTATGAATTAGTGCATTTTGGAAAAGATAGCCATAATAGTTAAATGTGGGGGACCTTGCTGACATGCATAGGCCCATCCCAGGATGTACCTTTTACTTTTTAACAAATTTATGGGTACAGTGAAAGTTTTGTTCACCCCAGACTAGGCAAGATTTCACTTCACTGGTCTACTGTGTGGTTTAGAGGTATCCTTGTACTCCAGGTTTAAAGAGCTAGAGCTAGATCTCTCTCTTACCTTGTGTGTTGGACTTTTTACACAAGTATTTTTCCCTCAGGAGTCCGACTTTCTTTACTTGAATAAAGCTGTACTAATGAGATTTTGGAGTCATCGCTGCTCCTGCCAAAGAAGTTTAATATTGCACAAGAAGTTGACACATGAACAGCCCTATGAACCAAGAAAAGACAGCTCTCTCTCAATCCAGTTACTCTAGCAACACTGTTTCTAATGACAGTTAGCTCAAATATTGAGCACAGTGAGGAGTTGGTTCATAATGGAAACATAGACCTTGGTTTTAGGGAGAAGAGCTAACCTAGTGTTCCTCCCTAATGTGAATTCAGACCTCGGCTAGTCAGCCTACCTTCCTTTATGTCTGCACCCTTGAGAGCGAAGCAGGAGTGCTTTGTTTTGTTTTTTAAAACTGGGGTAACTTTTGCTTCAACTATGGTTAACTCTTCTGTGTGCGTGTGTATTGGAGTGGAGGTGGAAAGAAAAAAACAATTTGCTTAAATACAAAAACGGTGTCCTGGATTTAAAACACAATGTTCATGTTGAAAAGTAGAATTTTTTTCTTTGTCCAAATTTCAGACTACTCTGCTACTCTTTTCCTGGATGGTACTACTTTGATTCAAATGTTGAAGATTTTATAAAAAAAAAAAAGCAAAAGACTGTTATCTTCCATGGTCCACTATATCGGTGGTTAGTAGGGGATGCATATCAACTGAATGATTTCACGAACAAAACAGTTCTGTTAAGATGAAAGTTTTGAGGGGTAGGAAGATTAAATTCGTTTTTGTAACTTAGGTCAAGCATGAAAAAAGAGGCATTCAAATAAGGACTTCTTGTAAAAATTTGCTCATTTACCAAAAACTTTACATGCCTTAATTTAGCAAGCCCTTAAAATTAAATCTGTTGTGTGCCTGTTTATGAAAGTGACATCTTAATTTAGAAGGAGTTCATATGAATCGCCTCTTTCGAACACACTCTTTGTTAAACGTTTAACTGAGTCGGGTGTTAGTTTTATGCTACCTTTATGGATTTTATTATTTTGACTGACTCCTGTACTATGGCCATTTTTTGTTTTATAAATAAAACATGTAATCTGGATTGTTGTTTTTTTAAAGTTAGCAAAAATTAGATTTTTTTATAGGTTTATATCTCTATAGATCATATGGCTCACAGTAAAACCATTCTGAAGTCAAGATAATCTTGTATATAAGCAATGAGAACGTAATTTTCTTTAAAATAAGGATACTCTCAATATCTTTCCTACTTTGGAAATCTATTTTATAAAGATTATGCCAGTATTATAAGCTTCAGTTTTTCATTTTTGCAAAAATCCATCAGCAGAGCTTTTATTCAGATTCACAAATACCAAGATTAGCTTTGTGGACAGAGCAGACCCTGGAAATATGCAATTAACTTTATTTTCCTTTTAACACAAAATAAATAGGTTTTATTTCTGCTATATTATACATACATACATACCATATGAATTAAGAAGTCATGGTTAGCATTCAGATTTAGTCATTTTCTTTTGATGAATCTTGTATTGCAAATGAGAGAGGTACTCCAGTTTAAAGCTAAGCTTTCCAGCAAAGGGAGTCTGGTTTTACCTTAATTAGAGACAGATAAAACCACATGTGCCTCGCACACATCATGAGTCCTAGATATGGCTGCAATAAAGCATAAAATGTATGGTTAATGTCATGATAGTGTCACTGTAGTTATGTTTTAGAAGGCCATCCAGTACTCTAAACCCCTATTTTCAGTCATTCCTAGCTATCAGACATGAACTTTCTGGTTGAATGTTTCATGTTTAGAGCCAAATCCTAGTTCGCTCTTTGGATTCAGTGGAACTGGGGTCTGGCCTTTGAGGCTGAGCCCTGAGATTTAACCCAGGTGATTGGTTACATGTGTTTGTGTATGCAGATGATGAGGCATGGATATATTTATGTTCCATTTTAAATATTTTTTTCCAGTATTAAGATGTCTCATCCTCATACGGTCACTTTACTCAGTCATGAAGAAAATATAATAAAGAAGTAGAAAACCTGTGGAATGCACCAGCACAGTATGTTAAGATACTTTCCAGTTAAGATTCTGTTGTATTTAAGTTATAACCTAAACAGATTTCACCCTGCCACACATCCAGCTAACTTTACTTTTCCCCTTCCCACCCTCTAAACAACTGCCCCTCAACTAAGGAGGGCAGCAGGAGGAGTTCAGCTGATCTGTGGGGGTTTTAAGTGCCTGTCATTTTAAATTTTAATTAATTTTTCATTTCTTCTGATAGGCAAGGCTTGGATTCAATTCTCCTTTCGCAAGGTAGCTTTTGAAGGAGTTGGCAGTTCAGCTATTACCTCACAGATTAACTGTCATTTGTTTCATGTGTGTCAAACTTTGGAGGGTCATGGTGTTTCTTTAGGTCCTTCTAAGGCTCTTATCACCACAGTATTCAAGGGCAGGTAGCCCAGACCATCCAAAATGCTAATTGAATATTGAATATGTGATCTAATTAAGGGGTGACAGCTACATAAGTGTAATGAAAGAAGCCAAGAGCATTTGCTGTCTGAGATGAGATCAGGTTGTATAATTTTGAATGGAGGAGAATTGTTTCAGGAGGAATTGGCAACTTTGGGGAGATATCAGACTTGTTGCCAGAATGGGAGAGGATTCAGGAATCTTTGCTGGCTGGGAACGGGGTTTCAGTTAAGGGCAGATCAATTTCTCCCTCTAACAAAGGATAAAACTAAGCAATTCAGTGCTTAAAAAGTACATTAAATTTGAGAATTTATAGATATAAGAAGTTGTCGTGATAGTGTTCCCACAACAACGTTGCCTTGGTTACATTGAACAAATGAGTATGTAGTATTTTTGATGACTGTTCATTCTGTTGAGTGTATTTTTGAGTTTGAATATAGTCTCCAGCCACACTATGGATATCTCTCTTGCCATTTGTAGTTATATACCAATCTGAGTGTTTCTAATACAGTTATTTTCATTATTTAGTCTTTGCTTGGATTTTCAGTCTTCAGATGCTGCCTCACATTGTGATTGAAGGCAAGGTTTTTGTGGGTAGAGTCCTGCCTGGATACAAAATTTGTATCCAAATCCAATCCACAAACATGGTCCACGGATATCCGCATCTGTGGATATAAAGCGGATATCCACAGATTTGCAGGGCTCTATTTGTGGGACACTCTGCTTGTGACACCGTAAGCAGCACAGAGTAATACAGGGAGCTGGTAGACATGGATGCTGCCATCCCGACCTTTTCTAGGATACAAGTTTAAAAAGGCTGAGGTGGGAATAGCCATGTGAATCCCAAAAGTACATTCTCTACTCAAATAGCGCTAAAAAGTGATCAAAGAAGCCTGTCTCCTCTTATATCCGCTTGTATTAACTTAGATGGTTTGAAATACACCCCTTCTGTTTTTCACAAAGACTTTCCTCAGAGCAACTGTGGGAAAAGACAGGTCATAATAGGCCATCCAAATTCTAGCATAGGATTGTGACCCTGATATCAGTGTTGTGATCAGATAAAGGAAAAGCACACACACCACCCTTCTTCTTCAGAGCAACTAACTTGGGTGAACCTGACTGTAGTAAATGTTCAGACAGATGAGAGCTTGGAGGAAATATTTCTCTTTGAAAGTCCAGAAAAGTTTCCCCTGACTTCTGGGACTTTTGTATCCTTGTGTTAGGCTGTTGCCTCAAAAAATTAGAAGCTTCTAGGAAAAAGTCTGGTTTCTAGGTCTCGCTGGTGTTTTTGAAATGTGTGTGAAACAATGTACTGTGTGTTAGTGGGTAGACCTAAGGAGAAAACAGCTCTTGTACCAACTGCTTGTCTCTGCTATTCTACTACATAGTATGGTCTTTGCTTTTGAGTAAGAATATTTTACCTGTTGTGGGAAATACTTAGGGCAATATCAGCCCTTGAGGAAAAATAGGTCAGATATATTCAATATTGTGACGGTGATCAAGTAGTTGGTTCAAATAACAGTTTATAAGTGGAGAGGGTAAAATTGTTCCCTGTGATAGTTTAAATAATCAGCAGTTTGTTGTGGATTGCTTTGTGGTTTCCTTTCATGGTAATTTGGAAAGAGAGCACAGGGCCAACATTTTAAATGTGCATGCCTATGTTTATCCTGTAAGTGGTAACTCCTCAGTTCCAATTTCAGGAAAGAAGCAAATATTTTCCTTAATTGGTAAAGTGTCTAGGGTGAGACAGAAAAAAGAACTTTTGCAAGGAAGGTGGCCTTTATTTATCTGTGAGATTTTTAATTCAATTTTTGGTCTTAATATTGGCCTTTAACATGTATAGTGAAGATCTGACCTTTGCTTTGCTCTCTGCATTCACATAATGATTTTTAAAATATTCTAATATATGACTTCCATGATGCCAGATCAATAAACCAATAGTTCTGAAATGACAGAGTATTACTATATTCCTCTGTAATTTAAGCATGATTAGCTGATGAAGGTTATGATCAATATGCTAGAAGAAGATAAATTAATTGATATCCTTTCAGGATGATAAGAGGCTTATTGCAGGTGGGATGTAACTAATGAAGCTGCTTCTTCATATATATATGAGCCATTTTTAATACAATATATTCTCACTAAATCATGGTTCTGCCATCATTCATTTATATGAAAAACATAAGCTGCAGACCAGTTCCTTATTAAAATTACATTCATCTGAAAAGAAATTGTATGCATACACAATATCTAAACTAAACAATATCTCTGTCTACATTATAATGTACTGGGAAAAATCATCTGCTCATTTACATAAATATTTTTATACTATGTAAACAAGAAAGAGATTGAATACTGCTGAATTTAATTATATCAGACTTCTAATTTCTTATAGCAGCCTCAACAATGGTTGCAGTAATTCCAGTTTAGTTACAGTTACTGGTGTGGGCAGAGCTAATGGACTACAGACTCCTTTGCAAGTTTTCTTCCAGAATTCCTGCAGATTCTAGGACAAAGTTCATAAAACAAGTTTCCCAGTTTCATTTAGAGAAATTAATTTAGATCTTAGCCTGATCAGCTTTCAGAGTGTGCGCAAACTGAATGGTATTTGAAATTAACTTTTGTACTAACAGACAAAAAACTTAGTTAGGGTGGCAACTGTGTACAACAAGAGCTATTACGATTAAAAACAGAAGACCCACCTGTATTTTTTCAAGTATGGAAATGAACAAATTAAGTGAAGGCAGCTAAATGTTCATGTACAGTTCATACAGTCTTTTTTTAAATAAGTGTGTGTATAAAATACTACACTGTATATTAAAAAAAATAACTTTGTCTGCCCTTATATTCTTGCCTCACCTTACCCTGTAGACCAATAATTTTGTTATATTCACCCACCCTGCCTCGTATACCATTTCGAGTCTCAATACTCATTACCTTGTCTGGGGCATAAAAATCCCTCAAACTGTGAACCAGCAAATAGATATGGCCTATAGACAATCCTCCATTTCCCACACTCTTTATCAGCAAGGCAAACCAAAACAAACATAGTCCAACCCTTTTCTGTTCAGAATACGGCTCACCGTAGCCAAGAGACCCCCAATAAGTTCCATCCTATTCCTCAGATATGGTCCAATATCACCTTTCCCCAACACATAATTCCACAATGAGGCAGGAAAAACTAATCTACTTTTTCTAACCTCCACATATGCACCGGAAATCCCATTATGCCAAACAGTATATTTTACATTCCCAGGGAGCTGCAAACCTTGAGGCTAGCCTATCCATCAAACCATAGAGGAGAGAAAGGAGTCAACATGTCTTTTAGAATGTATTGCATTTTCATTTGCAGTTTATGATTTCAAAAGTGTCTAAAACTGGTGTCGTGTGTGTAACCCTGTTTGATCAATGGCAGGTGCCTGTGTGTGTGTAAGATGTGCTATTTTTACATGTGTATGTTGTTTGAATGCTTGAAGTATGACTGTACTTGAATATTTGTTTACCTTCCCTTTAACTGTTCGTTTCCTTACTTTAAAAAAGCTAGAACATTCCTCACCACACATACCTAGTAATAATCTTAATTTACACTTAATAAAGTTTGTTTGCTTTTTTTAAAAATTGCAGGGCCAGCTTAGAACATGCGTGCTCCAAAGGTTCTCACCACTCCCCAGGGTCTCTGGTTCTTTGCCCTTCAGCATTTTGTAGCACATTGTTTCCCAGGCCCCCAGCTTTCTGCCATGTGGAGCTTAGAAGTGAGCCATAGCATTCCCTTTTGTAGCTTGTATGGATTCAGAAGGAACCCATTTTGACATGTAGGCTTCCAAAAGTGTACATGCCTGAAAAATAAAAAGCTAGTTTTCGTAAACAGTAGAGTTAGGGCCCTACCAAATTCACGGCTATGGAAAACACGTCCCGGACCGTGAAATCTGGTCTCCCTCCATGAAATCTGGTCTTTTGTGTGCTTTTACCTTATACTGTACAGATTTCACAGGGGAGACCGGGGTTTCTCAAATTGGGGGTCCTGACCCAAAAGGAAGTTGCGGGGTGTGGTCACAAGGTTATTTTAAGGGGATCACAGTATTACCACCCTTATTTATGCACTGCCTTCAGAGCTGGATGGCGTGCTTCTAGACTTAGCAGTCACAACTCCGTGGACTCTTCCCTTCAGGCCAGACTTGACCTCGCAGGATCAAGGGAGGCTCATCCATCCGAACCTCTCAGGCCTACATCTGACAGCATGGCTGTTGTGTGGTTGAATCCAGAGGAGGAGACATGCTCTGAGCATGTGCAGCAGGTCTTGCTAGGTAGTAGAAAACCCTCTATCTGGGCAACCTACCTGGCCAAATGGCAACACTTCTCATGTTGGGCAGTCGAGTGAAGCCTTTCTCTGACACAGGTATCATTGCAGTCTGTCCTAGAGTTCCTCCTCCATCTAAAGCTCCAAGGCCTATCACTGTCCTCCAGAAAGGTCCATTTGGCGGCAGTTTCAGTGTTCCATCCCCCAAACCATGGCAGGTCAGTCTTTGCACAGGAAATCACAGGCAGATTCATCAAAGGGCTGGAAAGGCTCTATCCACAGGTTTGTGACCCATCCCAACTGGTTCTGTCTAGTCTCTCTGGGCCACCCATCAAGCCTTTGGCATTATGGCTGTTCTGCTACTCTCCTGGAAGGGTGCTTTCCTTGAGGTGATCACTTCAGCAAGAAGGGTTTCTGAGCTTCAGACTTTAACCTGTGAACTTCCTTATACCATCTTCTTCAAGGACGAGGTCCGGCTGTGTCCCCACCCAGCTTTTTTTGCCTAAGGTGGTGTTGCAATTTCAACCAGGATATCTTTCTACCAGTCTTCTGCCTGAAACCGCACAAGTCAGAAGAGGAATGGTTTCTGCATTCTCTGGACGTAAGAAGGGCCCTAGCCTTTTATATTGACAGGACAAGATTTCGCAAATCAATGCAGCTTTTTGTTGTGATAGCGGACAGGATGAAAGGCCTTCTGGTGTTGGCTCAAAGGATCTCTTCCTAAATCACCGACTGTATCCAAGCCTGCTATGAGCAAGCAGGGATCCTGCCTCCGGCCATTGTGAAGGCTCATTCCACAAGAACGCCGGCATCCTCAGGGTCACATATTCTGATACAGGGCCGCGATTTGGTTGTCGGTGCATATGTTTGCATCGCACTTCTTGGGCATCCATTTAGCCATGGCGTTCTACCTACAAAGAACAAAACTATGTAAAAAATCGTCTAGACTATTTATATCTTTCTCAGAATTGATGAGACGGGAAGCAATCCCCTCCCAAAGGCTTTACAGGTGGATGTCAGAGTGCATTCTCCTGTTATGAGTTGACAAACGCTCCTCTGCTGTGATATTATACTAGAGCACAGGCCTCCTTGCTGCAAGTTGATCCTACTGTCAGTTGCATTCGCTTGAAGAAGAAAGCATAGTTACTTACCTTGTATATTAACTGGAGTTCTTCAAAAAATTTGGTTGCTATATATTTTCCACTATCTCTTCCCCTCTGCTTTGGATCTTGGATACAATTCATTGTAGAGAAAGAACTGGAGTGGCATACAAGGAGGAGATGGGGGCAGGCATAGAGCAATGAACACTGCTAGCAAAAAAGTCTTCTGGTCTCAGGTGCATGGAGCGCATGTGCACACACAGTTGAGTACCGACCACACATCTTGAAAAATTCAGTTATGGTACATCGTAAATAACTGCTCGTTATGTGTCTGACCTCATTTGGGTTTTTTGGAAGTTCTAAGTCTCTTTCTCACTCTCCCTTCCACCTCTCCTCCCATTTTGACACAGTAGCTAGTGATCATTCCAACTGACTAACCTTTTGTAATAGTTTAAAATGAATATTTATTTAATATAGTAATGCAGGGGTTCCAAAATTTTGGTTCCTGGCCACAGGTGGTGGTTTTCAGGGAGCTGACTGGCCAACGTGGCCTAATTCTTGATCCCCAAGTTTCATTCAAGTTCGTAGGAGCTCTAGATTTTTTGCACCTATGAAAATCAGGGCAACAGTGGTTTCTCCTTTTCCTTTCCTTAATTCCAGCTGAAAAACCAAATAAATAGAAACTGTGTTTTCACTTTACTCAGAATCACTCCCCATTCTTCCCTTCCCTTCCCCATATAGGAAGAAATATTAACCTCTTCACAACATATGTGAGGTTATAGTTCATTATGGAGCAGTTTCTGTAGCTATATTCTGTAACAATTTGTCCTTTAATCCCCTCTTTCAAATGAAATAATTTAGTTACCATAGGAAATAAACAGGAAAAGGTGAAATTACATAAGATAACATGACATAGTTAGTGGTATATGGTGGCCCTGTTTTAAAACTGGTTTAATAAACAGGAGTGATACTGTGTTTTATTATGTAAATATTGTTTATACAGTGAGCATCTCATGTTTTCAGGTATTAACAGTGAATTTTCGAGAATTCTGTGCTGTTTAGGGTTGCACATATAGTAGAAATTTCCATACCCATTATCAATTAGTAACCCTGCACCAGTGTGTTATAAGCATAACAAAGGTGTTTTTACCAGGATTCTTTAAGGGTTTGTCTCCACGTGATGGGTTCCTGTGTAATTGTTCCTGAATAACTCCATGTGTGGACGCTCTTGTTACAGAACAAGAGTGCCTTGTTTGTGTTTAGCAGAATGGAGTAGGGCACTCTTGTTTCAGAGTAAGAGTGTAAACTCGTGGAATTATTCAGGAATAGCTATTGCACTTTAAATTTACACCCTACCTTTGTCTGTTTACTTGCAAGTGTAGACAAGCCAAAACCATACTCAGTGCAGCTAGCATGCGCTAACATTTCCTTTGTTATAAGAACCCTTGAAGCACTACCCATTTTCAGAAATGGGTAAGAATTTCTAGTTTCCCTTATGTTTTAGATGAATGAAGCTGACTTTCAAATATCCATTGACTGAAATAAATGCAGAGGGATACAATGATGAGCACACCACAGAAAAACAAAATAATAAAGTCTGCCAGCTTAGATTTTTTTGAAGTAATAGCTTTGATTTTAGGACCTCAGACCTTGAAGATTAGTAGTTTAGAATTGTTTCCTGCCTGTGTTCTTGTCTGTGTTCTGTACACGTTTGAATTGTGATACCTTGAAGCCTACACTTTTGCTTAATCATTTACATGATTATCTCTTTTTTTGTTTTTGTTTCAGTTGCCCAGAAGATTGTGGCAACAAGGAAGAAACAGCAGCTTTCAATAGGCCCCTGCAAATCTTTACCAAACTCTCCAAGTCACTCGTCTGTGTGTTCTGCCCAGGTTTCTGCTGTACATATCAGCCAGGTACAGAATGGAATGCTTGCATTGAAAAGAAAATGATAGAATGTCAGAGTGCATTTAAAGCCATTACTTTTTTTGCTGCTTTGTCAGCAGTTAGATTTTTCTAAAAGCTTACTGCGATCTCTAGTATAAAACAGTGTGTTCGTAATTGGCTCGACTTTGCTTTAAGTAACTGCTGTGACAAAACATTTTTATTGGGAATTGGCTTTAAAACAATTCTTGGTCATGCTGGTTATGTTCTCCAGCCTGCTGGTATGAGTGGAGGGATTGTTATAGTCACAAGATTTGCTGTTCTGCTTTTTTAATTAGCTTACAGTGCTTTGGTCATTGCCCTGGTTTAATCATACACTGAACAGTAGTTGGTACATTTCAACAGTTAACACACTTCAGTCTCAAATTTGGCACCACCATTCAATTTTATTACCCATTTCCCCAGTGCTCAATTGAAACCATACACCTTTAGTGACATTACTGTGAATGTTTGCTGAATTATTTACATTGCAGTAAATTGTTTGACGGCCAGAAAGTACGAGGTAAAAAATTAAACTGCTGCCTTCTATGCTGAAATACATTACTAATTTGCAATCAATGTTATAATGTATACAAACTGGATACCTGCATAACATTTAATGCTCGTAACAGTCCCATACTTTGTATGCTAGTGTATCTTTCCCTAGTATCTAAATTTAATTTTCCAAAAAGTGTACATTATAATCTTTCTTGTACTTACTGTGTCTGATATTTTGAAAGATCTTAAAATAGATTGTGAACATAGTGCAACATTGTCTTACAATATTTATTATTGTAATATCTTGTTTGGTGCCATTTTGAATGAAAATTCCATTCTGTTGAAATATTTAGGAACATTAGGAATAGGCAAGTTTAATTGTTTCCTTGCTTTTTTCAGCTTAACACAACACTATTCAATGTTGATACAAGTATGAAAGGCAAGAGAAAAATAAATTAAAAATTATGAGATATTTAAGAACAGTATCATAATATTCATAATATTTCTGCAGTATTTACTGCTTCTTTCTAACTTTGTTTTTTTCTTTTTCTTTTTTTTCTAATCATTTTGAAAGGTGGAGAATAAATACTTCTCAAAAGGTGTATGTTTCATTGGATTCCACTCATGTCCATCCACCTAATGTGAGATTATGTGAGAGCTGCCATTGGGCTCATATTTTGAACCTTTCGAGGCCCCACAGTTGTGCCTCTGTCTCATTTTCTCTCTCTCCCTCCCACACCAGTCAGGTATCCATGTTGCCTGGTCACTTCCTCTTTTGCTGCCATTAGCAGTGTCAGATGCTGTCCTGGCTCAGCGATGGGATTCAGTTCATAAAATGTTTTCGGCCACTGTAGCCGTTGACAGAGCCTTTCGTTAATCCCCATTAATGAAATGCCATGACTAAATATTTTTCATTTTTGTTGGACACATCAGCTGTCTTTTCACCAGGATATTTTCAGACTGGTTTTTTATGGAGCTTCATTGTGTGCCTGTGACAGGGCATGTATATGCTGCTCTCCTTTGCCCCAGTATCCGCAGCTGGTGGAAGAAATGGTAAAGCAACTCCCTACTAAGAGGGAGAAGCCCTGCCACACCCCAAAGGCTGCCTGCAAGATATATAGAGAGGAGCAGGCACCTGGACCTTATTGGGGGAAGATTGTAGTTGAGTGAGTTTGTTTATCTAGAAAATGTCTAGGACTGGGCTTGGTAAGTATCTGGCTCAAATTCCACTGTCAAATACATTTGCAGTGCCCTTAAATTGTCCTTTGGGCTGGTTACTGAAGGTCTGGTAGCATCCTCATTGCAGCCTAGGTCTTGCAGAGTCAGTGGAGAAAAAGCCATTTCCTTGACAATACTCTGGATGTGTGGTGGTCACTGGCTGTGGCTGAAACTGGCTGGACTTTTGTGGTGTGGTGGTTTCAGGCTGTAAACTGTGACAGGTTGGCAAAGGCAACATTTTGCTTATAAACTACAAACCCTTTAGGCAAAGGACATACATTGATCTGTGGAAGTGGGCTTACCCTCCCACCCTCCAAAGAATATACTCAAACTCTACTGTCTCAATAATAGAAGATGCAGGAAACTGAATTTGTCCTGGCAAAGAATATCCCCAAATCCATGCTATCAAAAGAATTATGTATTATTTTATTCCAAATACTTCCAGGTGCTTTAAAACCCAGGAAGACTTTGTTCTATGTTAGATCTAGAGAATACATTAACTGTCTGCTAGGGAAGAATTAACAATTGAGTTGCGGGGTCACCATATTTCTTCTAGACGCTACAGAGGAAGACAACTAGCTACATGCACGCTTCTCAGATAGGAGAGTCTCAATTTCATGATATTGTAACATTGCTGCCAATACCGTTCTGGCCTGGCATCTGCATTGCTTGTTATGAAGTACTTAGTGATAGCAACTTACCTGCACAAGATGTCTAGTGAATACGTTGTACTATTTGAATAATCCGTCACCCTGGAATGGATACAAGGATCAACCCAGCCACTGTTGGGATGCTGGTGTCACTGTAGTTCAAAGTAAATTGTCGGACCCCACAGCTAGTCACCAGAAGACACGTGGGAGTATACAGGAGCTGTGACTGGAGTCTGGGAGCTTTGACTTGACTTGTCCTTTCTTCCCAAATACAGTATGAGAAAAAGGGTTTGTCTTTGACACCAGCAGGCATTGGCAAGTATCATGTTACAAATTTTGGGTGGCTTGATGGTCATAGATGTATTGGCAGTGTCCATGGCATGTCTGTATGTGAGGCAGTCTTACTGTATCTTGGTTATTGGTAATCTCAAGGTACATGGTCAAATTACATCAAGGAGGTGGGTTGATATATGAGCTTTTTTGATTTGATCGCAGTTCAGGGACAATATTCAGTTTAGGTTTGGAATTCCAGATTCTTCAAACTCAAACTGGGAAAAGCAGCTGAATGGTGATTCAGTTGAGGAGCCCACGCAGAGGGTCCATCATACTTGGGGCACTCAGTTTCTCCAAGTGTAAAGTCTTTACGTAAATATCCTAGAAATCAGAGTATTTTTAGATTCACCAAGGACCTTCAGGGGCTTAGTACAATATTCTGAAAATTTGGTGGCCTGATCAAACCAGACAATCAGATTACCATGTTTCCAGTGAATAAAGGAGAACATCATACTATATATTCTGAAGCCTTTCCATTGTGGGTGTGGGCTCTGTCCCACAAGGCATTCCTGGTGGCCCCTTTCCTGCCAAGGAAGGAAAGTGTAACTGCAGATGAAGCAGCCAGGAATGGACCTGAGTGAATGGCCCCTTAACTGGGGATTAGTAGTGTATTAAATCTTTTATCACATGTAATTGACCTGAACAAACAGCTTCTAGTATCTACTAAAAGCATCAGGAAAAGATCTCTTCCTGCATGCACTGGAAATGCCATCTTCATATGGAAGTAAAACTGCCTATGCCTTCCCATCAATATCTCCAGCATCAGCAGTTCCTAACCCGTCTTGGGAGAGACAAAGGTTCAGTTGATCTTATTAACCCCATGTTTGCCAACGCAGATACAGTTCTCAATCTTGTTAGAGATGGCCATAAGGAAACTCATCATCTTTTGGGGCTGGCTGAAATTGATGACTCAGAACAGGGCACTGCTCAATAGCAGAGCTGACAATTTCTCTCCCTATCCTCATGGCTCTGGGGGAGGATAATGATCCAAATAAATGGCCCTTTGGGCAGGTGTTTCAGAGCCATCTGGCTTCTTGAAAGGATCCTAAAGAAGAAGATTAAAAGTTGAAAAGGTTAGCTTTCCAGTGTGTAAAGGCCCGTGTGGAAACTATTGGACAAAATTTTCATTTGTCTGAATAGCTTAAAGACAAATATCTTCATTGTTCGTTTGATAATTGTTTTTGGCTGCAATGAATGTGTCAAAGTTAGACCAGTTTTTCTGTTGGGTTTGTACAGAACGTGAGGCACTTCATTAACCACCCACAGCAGTAGGGTCATTTAAGTCTTAACCAGTCTGATCTTGAGCCACTGTTGGCTCAGATTTATTATGCGGAAGGTTATCTTCCAGATGCATGACTTCATTATATGGTATGAGACTTCGGTGACACATATCTTATATTCTGTGAAGAATAGCCATTCATACAGATGTGTCCTAAATTCCTTCCATAGCTGGTGGTTGCAGTACACTTCAATGAACCTGTTGTCCTTGCAGATATTTATCTTATGCCTGCATGCTCATCCCAGCAAGTTACTACTCCACAATCTTGATGTGAAAAGGTCCCTAGGTTTTATCTGGAGCAAACAGGAGGCCTTAAAATGCCACCCAGCTTTTTGTTTCATTTGACAATGCATTAGGTTTTGATGTTACCAAGCATATCTTTTCAAAGTATATCTGATTGTATTTTTTATTGTTACTGTCTGGGAGGCCTGCAGCTTGAAAATCATGTCAAGGCTCATTCCATTCTGGGCAAGTCAGCTTTACCTACTAACCTCTGAACTAAGTAGCCACACAGGCTTACACTTACTTCCCAAGTGTTTTCTTAGAATCTAGGCAAGAATCCAGGGTTAAATTATCAGTGTTGGAGCCCAAGCTCCAACTCTGTCTGGAGTTCTGTTCGCTATGTCCTTATTCTATTGAAATGAGTCCATCTTTTGTACTTTCTAGATGATACTGTAATCTTATCATTGCTGCTTATGTTGTAATTTAGTCCTCATAAATTTAAAGAAAAATTTCACTGCTTTCATAGTTCAAGGTATTTCATTGTGGTTGGGTTTTTTTTTTTGTGCTGATTACAGATTATTTTAGCTTTTGTTCTATGTTTTATTTGAAAGTCCTCCTTTGTGACTTTGTCTGCAAGAGAGAAAATCCAACGGGATTAGTTATCTTTGAAGAAAAGAAATTACCTACAGTTCTTGTTGTCTGAAGAAGCATATCTCCATGGAGTAGCACTCACTCAGCTCCATTTAGAAACGCCTCTGCTTAGTTGGGTGGTTTCTATAACATTTTGTTATATATAAATTTTACATTTCAGATTTTTTGGATGGATTGCTGCTCATTTTTGAAAGAATTGACTTTAGTATGCAAGGCTCAGTGTAGGAACATGAGTGGGGTGAGCATAAAATGCGTCTCTTGAGGTCTCTAAACTTAACTTGGAATCCGTACCTGCTCTCTGGCTGAAAGCAAGACCTTAGAGTGTTTCTGCATATAACCAGGGGCGAATGTGGCTCCAAGTGTCTACCAAACTTGAAGTGGGAAAATCAAGCTTTTATTTTTAATATGTCTTGAAAAATGTATTGCTTTACAATATACTGAAACAAGTTTTTAAATGAATTTGTCACATTGTGGAAGATGAAAATGTATCTACCTTAGCAGCAGAAACATCATATTTTTCTCTGAGGTGAATGGAAATGGCATTTTTTAAAAAAAGTTTAACAGTGCTATCAAGTGCTCCTAGGATAGGTATCACTAATTTGGTAAGCCAAGACACCATTCTTCCATTTGAGGGTTAAGTAGATAATGCTGTGAATTGGAGGTTGCTTAAAAGCAGCATAACACTGTTAAAACTAACTTTAATCATTGCAGACCAGTAATGGAGGAGGGAGCTTAAGTGATTATTCCTCCTCTGTTCCATCAACTCCAAGCACCAGTCAGAAGGAGCTACGGATTGATGTTCCTCCCACTGCCAACACTCCAACACCCGTTCGTAAACAGTCCAAGCGCCGCTCCAACCTCTTCACGGTGAGTGACCCAGAGAAGAAAATGTTGCTGTTTAAGTTTGACGACTGACTAAACTTAGATCCTGCTAAGCCAAGCTAGTCTAGTCTAAATAGATGTACCAGGAAGGTTCTGCTAGTTTCAAGGCAAAAGTCTGAAGATTTTTGAGGTTTTCCTTTATGTTGGAAAACTCATCTAGACACAGTGACGTTTCCTAGCATGGTCCAGGTATTTCGCTGTTATGAAACTGATCATTTACTAGTGGAACAATTTCTGTTCAGGATATTCTGAAGCTTCTGCAATATGTTATAAAGCCCTAGCAGGTTAAACATTCCATATCATAGATACATGACTTTGATTCCCAGGTGTCTCTGTTCAAGCCTAAATTCTCCAGTTTTGTCACCTTCTGAGTTAGCAATGAGAATTCTGGACCTCTGGTCCAAAACAACTGATCAGGAAAAAAAAAAAAAACTACTGATTTCAACTGTGGAAGCATCCAGTATATATTGAGAGAAAATTCTGAGTTGGGGTCTCTGCAAGGTAAGTTATACATGGTACCAGAAAACTAAACTGTTCCATACTGGCTTAAAAATACAATATCTCAATTCATGTTTCTTCATCACATTCTTTTAATTCTGGGAGAGATCCTAATTATGTGTATTTTCTTCTGAAGCATCTGACATTGGCCACTGTAGGAGACAGGATAGTGGAGTGGGTGGAACATTAATCAGATCTAGTATGGCAGTTCCTATGTTCCTGCATAAGTATTTAGGGAAATGTAAATAATTGAAGAATTTTAATGTGTTTAGTATTGTGGTTGTGATAGGAGTATTCCATTGTGTGCCATTTTTCTAAGACAAATACAATTGTGGTTTTGTACTTAGTTTTGAAACTCTATTCTGACAGGTTTCAGAGTAGCAGCCGTGTTAGTCTGTATCCGCAAAAAGAAAAGGAGGACTTGTGACGTCTTAGAGACTAACCAATTTATTTGAGCATGAGCTTTCGTGACCTACAGCAGCCGATGAAGTGAGCTGTAGCTCACGAAAGCTCATGCTCAAATAAATTGGTTAGTCTCTAAGGTGCCACAAGTCCTCCTTTTCTTTCTTCTGACAGGGTTATAACAGTTGATTTCTGTCCACACACACATTCTTTTCTCATCACAGCCGTGTGTCGGTCAAGTTCTACCTCAGTGTGTTTGTGTCTGTGCCGTCTGGGAAGAAGTCCCATAGTGCCTCATCAAGGGACAGAGTGCCCCAGGAACATACACAGAGCACCGCTAGCTGTGTGTAGGAAGGTGTACGCTGGCTGGCAGGAAGGAGGGACCAGACTGGTTGCACGTACAGCTGGGGGGGGTCTTTAGAAAAACAGTATGCTGAACTATTTATAAGAAGACAGCCATGTGCCAGCCTAGACCTTTGATGAGTGCAAAACACTGTTACCTGACATGGTTACAGAGTATAAACCATATTGGACACAAATCATGTGTAGTACCAACCTGTTACACAATCTGTTTAAAGTTGTGTCAATATAGACAGGCCTTAGAACGTCATACAAGTAGTTAAAGTTACAATGGATTAATATCTAGATATGAAAAAAGCATTTTAAAAAATAATGGTATCTGAAAGCTTGTCAGAATTGTGCTCTGACCTTTTATAAAGTGGTCTGTTTTGATTTTTAAATTTAGATCTTGTGAATTATTAACTCCACTAGATGTCAGTGTCATCCTAGGAACTGAATGCAGGATAATAAATTTGAAAGTACTCCACAATTGAAAACTGTTACAGCTCCATTTAGAAAAGCCTGCCAGCTTGCTCTTGTCCTAAATATGAATAGGATACAGGGGGGATGATTATATGTATAGTAGTTGTGATATAGAAAACTAAGGATGGCCTAAACTGGAATAGGCAGAAGAGATGCGTAAATGTTTTTTTATGCATTTCCTATCTTAAAGGAGAGAGTTATAAAAGAACATGTAAAGTAACCTCTGTCTGCTATAAGCCAACTGACTAAAAATCTGTTTGCCAAAAAAAAGTATTTTAAAGTTTAAAATCTTTTATTAAAAAAAGATAAATATTCTGTAGTCATAATAAACAAAACCCTCCGTTTTCATTGATAAAACCCCTGTATTAACTATTACACTACTGATATTGAATAATACTTAATATTGTTTAACTATTGGCCCTGCATAAACCTTTATTTTGGAGGGGAAACCCCTCTTATAATCATGAAAGTTCATTGCTGTCCAGTAATAGGTAATTGGCATAAAAGTTTGTATAAATAATCTTAAAACCAAGTTTTAGACACCTTTTAAAGTGATCTACTTGTGTGACACATGGAAGGTAATTTAATTATGTAGTACTATATACTACAGTTTTTACAAAAACTTTGTGTAAAAGCATGGATCCATGGGGGAGGGATAGCTCGGTGGTTTGAGCATTGGCCTGCTAAACCCAGGGTTCTGAGTTCAATCCTTGAGGGGGGCCATTTAGGGATCTGGGGCAAAAAATGGGGATTGGTCCTGCTTTGAGCAGGGGGTTGGACTAGATGACCTCCTGAGGTCCCTTCCAACCCTGATATTCTATGATTCTATGAATTAATGCCAACTATCTAGCCACTTGGAATAATATTATTGAGTGAATAGATGGCAGATACTTTTCCATTAGTACTGTGGTGAGGAACAGGGATTCAGTTCTCACTGCAGTTTTATAACATAAGAAAATTCTGACTTAGTTACGGTTTTGGAAGGTTTTTTTGGCAGGGGGCAAGGGTTTAGTTGGATGGATCTTAGGTAACTATAAGATACAGTGTCAGTGTACATAGGATTTACTAGAGTAGCATGGTTAACGATATAGCTAGGGTAGAATAGGTTCCTAGGTAGATACAAAGTAACATGGGGATGAGAAGTTCTTCAGTGGAAACCCTGAACTCTGGAGGTTCAAATCCCGATCCAAACTATCCAAAGACTCATCTCCGGTTCAGAGTAGAGCCAGTTAGTTTAAGGCCGAGATGCTGAATGAGGTGCCCAATTCCTATTGATTCCAATGAGAATCAGGCACCTAACTCCCTTAAGCACCTACTGCCAATCCCAGCGTCTGATGAGGAGTGACTGCAGCAGAGGCCTGAACAGGTTTGGATTTGGTTTAAGCCGATTATGTACATGCCCTGCTTTGAGCTACATTGCTCACAAAACGTTGCATCCGGCCTATACTGATAGAAGTGTGTAACGGAGCATCCCAGGGTGCCAAGCTGCGGCTGCACATTCTGGGAATTTTTGCAATAGATTGTGGGATACCTGCTGAATCTCCTTCCTTA
Source organism: Lepidochelys kempii (assembly GCF_965140285.1). Lineage (NCBI taxonomy): Eukaryota > Metazoa > Chordata > Testudines > Cheloniidae > Lepidochelys > Lepidochelys kempii. Next base: position 71,144,528 of record NC_136390.1, on the reverse strand, counting down.
GAGGTTTTTAAGGTCAGGCTTGACAAAGCCCTGGCTGGGATGATTTAACTGGGAATTGGTCCTGCTTTGAGCAGGGGGTTGGACTAGATGACCTACTGGGGTCCCTTCCAACCCTGATATTCTATGATTCTATGATATCAGTTTGACTAAACTTGACACTGGTTGTCAGACAGGATATGTTCTCCTCCTCCTCCCCCCCCCCCCCCCCCGCACAGTTTTCAGTTAGCATTGGAGGGGAAGGGAACCCTTCTACCAAATGGTTTTAAATGATAAATGGATGAAGTGACCTCATGCCTATTTATGAGTTTAGAGTGAGGATGGGTTTGAAGAATTTAAAAAATAATCAAGTAACAGTATTGCAGGGAGGGATAGCTCAGTGGTTTGAGCATTGGCCTGCTAAACCCTAGGTTGTGAGTTCAATCCTTGAGGGGGCCATTTAGGGATCTGGGGCAAAAATTGGGGATTGGTCCTGCTTTGAGCAGGGGGTTGGACTAGATGACCTCCTGAAGTCCCTTCCAACCCTTATATTCTATGATTCTATTGTATATGCAGCAACTGGTCTTCTCACTCTTCGCTATACATCAACTTTTGAAATCAGAGTTGTTGCAGTGTTTATTTTTTCCATTGACAGCATAATGGATCAATGAATGCATCATTTCTGCAAGTGTCTTGTATCTTGAATTTCATCCACTAATAGTAAATACATCTGTTTGTAGCTCTCATATTAGGATTTAAGATATGCATAGGTTTTCTGCCTATGGTGTACTTCAACCTATATGACTAATACTACTCCTATCCAAAACCTGGCTTTGGATAGTAACTATTTCTCTGATTACACACCTGATCTGAATGAGCCTCCAGCCAATGGAATGTCAGTAGAAGCATCTGGTTTCTCATATGAACTTAACTATCAGTTATATCATTATTATATAATGATATTATATATCATTATTATATAATGCACAATTTTAAGAGTGACTCTATAGTGATTCTAAATTAAAATCGCTACCTCTTCAGCACTGAAGTGGCACTTAAAGATTAGTACGTGTAGCCGTTGTCCTACCTAGACCTCTTTCTCATTATTACTGATATTCTGGTAATACCCAGACTTCCTAATCAGGGTTGGGTCTGCATTGTCGAAGGTGCTGTACACATACATAATAAAACACTTTCTGCACCAAAGAAAGTATATTCTGAATAACTGATTGTGAAAGGATAGTAAGTTTAGATATTAGGGTTCGCTGTAGTTCTGTCCAGGCTGTGTCTGATCCAAAGTAGCAATGGACCACATAGAATGCCAGTGCAAGGTGGTGTTTGTTTAATCATTATTTTGGTGTTATATTTTTATATCGGGGGTAGCCGTATTAGTCTGTCTCTACAAAAACAACAAGGGTCCAGTGGCACTTTAAAGACTAACAGATTTATTTGGGCATAAGCTTTCATGGGTAAAAAACCCACTTCTTTAAATGCATGGAGTGAAAATTACAGATGCTAAATGTTAAATATTAGATGTTAAATATGCCTGCATCTGTAATTTTCACTCCATGTATCTGAAGAAGTGGGATTTTTACCCACGAAAGCTTATGCCCAAATAAATCTTAGTCTTTAAGGTACCACCGGACTCCTTGTTATATTTTTATACTTCCTTAATGAAATGTTAGTAGAACTACTAAGGAAAGAGTAGTTAAACTATTAAACATAGAGAATTCATTATGAATGCTGCCACTGCATTGTCAACTTCTGTTTCTGTATACTGCAGCATATAAAATGTATCACTGTTTAGGGATCTCGGTACCGCATTGGCACAATTTGATGAGTTAAAGAACCATTTCCAAATTGAAATCTGCATTTGTCTGAAAATTTTGTGTTTACCATAGTTAAAAATAATAGCTAAGTTTATTATAACTAGCTAATAGACTAGCAAAAAAATCTATTATGTTTACTTTGTGCATTTGACAGCACCTAGTGTACAGTAACTTTCACTGTTTTCCCTTTATGTTCAATTAATAATTCCCTTGCTGAAAAGACCCTTACAAAGATGTATAGGGGAGCAGAAAAACCATTGTACATACAGATTTTTTTTAAATCAGTACATAGTACTTAAGGTGTGCTCCATCAGAAACCGTTTTTCTTTTTTAAATCAGATTTAAAATATATCAAGTTAATAATGTCCCTTTTAAAGGATGGACTGGCTACCTTCCTCAGCTCCCTGAAATCTATTTTAAAGAAGAGAAGCAATGGTTCGTTATCCTGGAAATTGGATCTCATCCGTCCCACTTGTTTTGCTTTGCCTCAGTTATTCTTTATTTAATTCCCTGGCATGTCTTTCACAACCCTGAACCACAGTAACTAGCCTACTCGCATAGAGTCAGGAATAGCACAGGTCCCCTGGTAGGTAAATGTGCTCAGTAGAATGCTGTTACTTGGAATCTTTCTCTTTTTTCTCTCTTCCCCCCTCAAGGCAAGTGTGCTGGGTGATCTTCCTTCCTTCCTTGTATCCCTTCACCGGCTGGCTAACCTACTATGGAAAACGAGCATGATTCTATACATGATTCTAGTCTACGCCCCTATTTTCAGTGTCTATTCTGACATCTCTTTTTAACTGTATTGAAAATCCAAAGCAGCATCTTGCATTACTCTGGTTTTCATTAGCTCTCCACTGTGATGCTGGACACCACAAGTGTATTCATTTCATATATCATTGGCGATTTGAAACTCACATGAAAATGTTTCCCCATTTTGAATTTTATGTGAGTAATATTCCCATTGGAAAGTAATGGAGTGAAGTTGTCACTTGTCAGCACAGTTATTAAGGAGGATGACTCTCAGATCCTTCTCTCATAATAAAATAAATCTGTCAGAAAATCATCGTGCTTGCACATATCTCACTGTAAAGAACAAGGATCTAGAGTATTTGTTAAATTTCATTGTGTTTACTTAATGGCCAGACAAAATTACACTGCAAATCCCCAGCCCCTAAAACAATTCTTGAATAGGTGGAGCTTGTATTTCATTTACATCGTAATAAAACAATTTACAGACTTTTTTAAACTTCTCTTCTCCCCCCCCCCCCCATTCGAGAGTTTGCTTCTCAGTGCTCTTACACTTTGCCAAAAGAGATTGGATTTTTCCAGCATCGGCTGCTAGGTTGACTTTGAAGTTACTATTTTGTAACCATTCAAAAGAAATAGGGGGGAAAATGAAACTTGATATAATCAAGGGTGCATCATAGAATCACACAGTTGAGTAGTTAATAGCATTTTGAACCATTCAGACATTACTTAAATATATACATTTATGTAGTAGGGTTTCTTAGTAAGAAGTTAGAACCCTCTTTCTTCCTTGGAGCTATTATAGGCAGTTTCTGAAGTGTGTTCTCTTGGTAAGCATTATTTTCCTATCTGACCTCTTGATTTCCAGTAATTGAAATATGAGCACTTCAAAACTTAACAAATTTTCAAATCTAGGTGGAGGAGGACAGTATTGGGAAGATACCTTAGAAATAAAATAAACAAGATTACATGATTGTCGCACCATTTTAAGATCTACGTTCTTTTATTTCAAAATACATATTCAAAACAATGGTTTAAACAGGGCATCCCCTCTGTGTCAACCGAAATGTTTAACAGAGTGTGAACTTTCGTTTTGCTCTGCAGTCTCGGAAAGGGAGTGATCCAGACAAAGAGAAGAAAGTCCTGGAGAGCAGAACAGATAGCATTGGAAGTGGCCGTGCAATCCCAATTAAACAGGTATGCTGCTTTTTTGCTTTCCTATAGTTAGAGACACACCTCGGGTCTTAAACACTATGATGCTGGGCCTGTGTGCCAAGATTTGTTTGATGTGCTCTGGTGATGAATGTGGAAGTCACTCACTTGACATCAATTAGGAGAGGTTCCTGTGTGTATTAAAATAGGATCATTAGAATAAGAAGAGGGAAAATGTGACAACAGGCCTAATGAAGTGCAGTCTGCCGGCCTGCATATGGAGCATGTTTCTAGGCTGAGCTGGCTTCAAAGCCTGCCTTTGTAGAGAATGCTTTGATTGGGTCGTTTGCTGCCAGTCGACAGGGGTAAATCAGATCGCTGTACAAGAGCCCCTTGTGATAGCAGAAATAGCCTGATGTGGCCCTAATTTGCTGTTGCAGACGGACATCTGAACACTGTTTCAGGCTGGTTTGTAACAACGAGGCAATTAGTTGTGATAATCATAGCCGGTGTGTCAGCTGTGTGCTCTTGTTTGTAATTTGCTAATGAAGGAATTGTAACTTTGATTAGGTTCAGTTTCATTTAGACCTTATTATATAAGAGAACATTTACAGCTGTAATCTGTGGCCTTAATTAAACTTCCCCATTACACAACAGGACTTGAATTCAAGGATTTGTTTTGGCCTGTTTTTACTAGCCTAGATGCACTTTCATTAGCCCAGAAACTGGATGCTAAATTGTTACTGTGTGCACTGCTTCATAAGGGAAAGATAATATTGGAATCTGCAGTGCAGAATGGAATAATTGACTTGTTCAATATAATTTAATCGGAAATCATGCAGCTGCGAGAGCTGAGCATTTTGAGCATTTGTGTGGGATAGTTTACAGACAGTTTTGTTAGCACTAGTTGCAAATTCTTTTCAAATGTGAGTTGCCATTATGTTAGTAGAAAAGGTGCCAAGTGAAAGACAAGAGATTCTTCCCTTCCTTCACAGCTGCCACAAATTCTTCTTTTGTTGCTTTCTATAGGTCAATTTTCCCCCTCCCTGCTTGGGCAGGGACTCCTCTCATTCCTACATCATCTTGCTGGCAAGGCTATGTTCTCCTGTTTTGCTTTTGCGCTCTACTTGTATGTGGCATTTTGTTTTCTAAAAAGCAGTTTAAAATTTTTTTTTGGCACCTCACGTAGTGAAATTGTGTGCTATTATCACTATAGATTTTTAGTAGACAAATGTAATCAGGCATGTTGCTATTGTGTGATTCCAGTACACAAACTCTCTACATTTGGCACTGCAGGGAGTGGAGGAAATTCCAGAACTGGAGGGGGGATGGGGTGAGAGGAAAAAAAAATTCTAGCACTTGCCATGGTATTAGCTGTGGTAGGCTCAATAATATTTTTGAGTAGATACAGAGTTTTAAATTTCAGCACTATGTAATGAAATGGGGCCGCTACTTTTAATGCAAAAGCACAAATGGGAGAAACTGAGGAATATTGTTGATGCACATGTATTCAAAATTGTAGGTGCCATTCTTTCTAGAGCTCAGTTACACTGAGGGGGTCAGAAGAATCTAAGCTAAAATGGACTCTTCAGAGGCTATCTTAGGGTAATGCATACACAGAGCAAAAACATCTCTTGCAGGGTTGTAATAAAATATCCACTGCATACAATAAAGTCGTCTTCTGTTTCACAGAGCTCTTACCTCTTGGTTTGAAGACTCCAGTGGCTGATGATTATCTCACTGGGTGTTGAGGGGGTGTCACTTTTCTCCCCCAGTCTTTGGGGAATGATTTTCATTTATTAACCCCTGTTCACCAAAAATGTAAGCAAATTATCCAGTGGGTCACTAGTCAGAAGATTTTTCCTGTTCAGCCTAGTGCAAGCAGGATTGGGGGAGCAAGGCGAAGTAAGATTGCACGGCTTTATCACAGCACCCACCATCAATGAGTTTCAGCTCTGCAAACTCTCAGTAGGAGATTGAATTTGCACAGGATTTGGCATGTGGCTTTTTTCCATTTTATAGATCGTAATCTGCACTTAAAATCAGTAAGCCCATCACAGGTCGCTATGGCCTGGTCTACACCTAAAACTTAAGCTGCCCAAGCTATATTGCTCACGGCTGTGAAAGATGTCATGCGCTGTGTGACACAGGTCAACCTAACCCCCACTGTAGATGTAGCTAGGTCGATGGAAGAATTCTTCCATCAGTCTAGGTACCGCCTCGTGAGGGGGTGGATTTACTACAGTGACGAAAAACCCCTTCCGTCACTGTGGTAAGTGTCTGTTGTACAGTGGTGTAGCTACAATGCTGCAACTGTGCTGCTGTAGCACTAGTAGTGTAGACATAGCCTGAGTTACATAAATTAGGAAGCATTAGGGAAAAAACAGTACCCTGGCCAAACAAGGGCACTTCGTCGAATGTATGAATGAAAGCAGCTCACTTACCTACGCCACCCAGTGGAGATTGACACTTACAGACCAGTGAGTGTTGGGTGGAGCTTTGGCACCACTGACCCTTGCCTTGTTCAGGGCATTACTTGAATACTAAGTCCTTGCGTAGGTCTTTACTATAATTCTTTAGTTTTATCTAAAACTAAAGAATAGCTCAGAGAATCTAAGCTCTCTATTCCTCTATTCTTCCTTCTATTCCTATTTTTGAATAGATTGTCAATTGATGGGCAGATTTTAATCTGTTTTTTCATTTTCCATAGGGGTTGCCTGACAACTTTCTTTCTTCAGTTATTTTCCTTCATAAGATGTAAATAATCTTTGAGGTTACTACTTAGTTTTTCATATTGGAAATGTTAAGTATTGGAAACACTAGACATACGAACTGAGAAATTTTCAATAACCGTTAAAATAAAGAGATATTAGTTTGAGGCTGTCAGTTTATTAAAAATGTAACACAATTTATTTAAAGCTAATTTGCTCCATATGCGTCGTTTTCAAAACTTGTGTCAGCCATAAGTCGGAAAATATTATTCAGTGCTTGAAACTCTGAATGTGGTGAATGATCTTGCTATTAAGTCCTCTTTAAGTCTTCTTATTCAGATAAGTACTCCCACATATTCATTCCTCCTCCCATACACTGAATACGGAAAAGATTCCTGAATATGGGATGTCTGTCACACTTGCCTAATTGTTTAGAGTGTCGTTTTTCATTAGCACTGAATCCTTAGTTACAACTGCATCTAGATAAATTGTTAACATGGCTATATTGTTCTGAGGCTTTACAGATTACAAGCACTTGGAGATAGCTCAGAAGCAGTGTTCAAAAATCTTGTCTGAGAAGTTTCACTGTTAAGTTTATTTTCTAATTTCACTGTTGTGAAAGAGGCTGGTAGATACAACAAAGAAGTCTCTTAGAAATAAGAACTTGAGTAATACTTCATTTACTTTTACATGCAGTGGTTAAAAAAAAACAATATAGCATTAGTTTATTTCAATGAAAAGGAAATGGTAGGGAGGTAGAAAGATAAATCCATTTTACTTCAGGAAGTGCAGTACAGATTGCAATATTCATAACCTCTCTGTTGCAAGAATATCATCTTGTATTGTTGTTAAAAAAAATTCTATTTCATCCCCATATTTTCCTGTATTTATCCTCCTATTAGCCCAATTGTGACCTTGCCACACTGCCTCATACTAGAGGTTATTGTCCATCAGTGACTCCAGCTATGCTAAAGGTCCTGTGACTGGAGGACCATTCCTTAAACTGCTCTTGTGAGTAATGGCTTTGCCAGCTTTACTTGTGCACATGCAGTCTTTCATTAGGCCACTGGGCCTTCTTTAAAAGCCTGTAGCTTTTTTCCAGATCTGTTGTCAATGCTATTTTTCGACACTATGTAAGTTCTTATATGGCAATCATCACTGTAACAATGTGCAGATGGGCTAGCAAGCCAGTGCTTTAGGAGCAAGACAGAAAATAGCCTTTCCTCCATGAGTCTAAGCTCATCATCACTGGCGAGAAGGGGGCGAGTTTCATGGTAGTGTTTGTGCAGTCGTACTTACTTGCGAATAAAAAAAACTTTGCTATAGAATTATGGTTGAAATTATGTTACAATGGATTCTGACTCCCCCAACCCCTGGCAAAAGATTGCATTCTACACCATGTAAAAAAGTTCAGACGTTGAAGGGAAGGGTTAATGGATCCACCTTGATCCCCTACTTCTCCTGGATGGTTCTTCATCAGTCATTTCATCTGAATTATATAGTTACCCAGCCTTGGTGTTGCTCCCTAAAATCTGGGGGGGAAATATGCAGATTTCTAGGAGATTAGAAATGGATCCCATAAGTAAGAAATAGGGCTTTATTCTCTCCTGTTCTAAAGGACAACATTAAGGTTGGGTGGACAGTGTTAATCAGGTGTGTGAATCAATGAGTGAAGGATTCCATGTCAGGGAGGAACAGACAGGATCCCTTAACTGTTCTTGTTCAGATGTTCTAACCTTTTTAAAAGGTCTAGATTTTGTTGTCTAGAAAATGTAATCTCGTTTTGGATGTTAGACTGCAGGGAAACCCACTCTCAACCTTGATTCTTCTCTAAGGCCAGGTCTACACTGGGAACACTTTGCTGGTGTAGCTATGCTCATATACTGTATAGGTAAAACACTCCAATGCTGGACAGTATATACCAGCAAAACTGCTTTTGCTGGCAAAGCTTATCTCGGTACAGCAATGTCAGTCAAACCACATCCCTGACCTGCATAGTTATGCTGGCAAACATATGTAGTGTAGATCTGGCTTATGCTTTTTGTTTGTGGTTTCCCAGTCCTTTAAATGAGCAACATATATACATCTGGATGGGTACGAGGTCCACAGGAGTGATGTCTTGCGCTCAACAATCTTCTGAATAAGGAGAGGGGAAAACCCTGAATGTTGCAGTTTGCCACTTAAAGTGCATTATGTTGTGCGGAACATATCTCTGCTCCAGTCTAATGTGCCTAGATTGAGAATCAGGGCTTGCCTCAGCCTTCTCCAAAAAACCTCCAGCTTGCCATAGATGGCTTCAGCCAGGGAGAAAGCAAACAGCCCTTCATCTACTAAATTCTTTTAAAGCAGTATATAATCTTAATTTTTCCAGTTCTTCCTTACTTTCTAACCTGATGGGCTGGATGTGCCTATGGCTACTTTTTATAACCCGGAGCTTAGTTAAGCCCTTTTTTGCTTATCTTCATCTGGGGTATCACAAATTGTCTTGATACTTTTATAATGTATCTTCATTATTTCTCCAGTGAATGTCTTTCCTTTCTTCTCCAGAAATACTAAAAAACATTTTTTCATTCAGTGTCAACAAAACAAAACAGCCATTTGGAATGTTTAGCCTGAGCCATTTTGAAGCTATTGTGAATAACTTCCCCAACCAAAAAAATTAACCAATAGTGAACTTAATGTAACTTTTCAAAACACTATAATTTGAAAACTTCTGTGCTAATTTTTACCAAATTTACTCTAGTATGAAATATAGCATCTGAAATTTCAGGAAGGTCAGTTTCTTTTCAGGAATTTAGGGGAGCTGAAAATCAGGTTTAAGATGGGAAGCTAGCTTTACTTAACTAGAGAGTAGCATTAGCCCTGTCAGCTGGCACGAATAGCTGTGTGTTCCATGATTTTCCATTAAAAACAAACAAACAAAAACAAAATTATGATAAAAGAATAAGATTGCACAGTTAATACCTCAAAAATCAAGAATTAAAAAAGATGCACGCAAATTTCACTCTTCCCCTCTGTGTGTGCATTATAATACATGCTTTAATTACATGAACACATACTATTTCTCAGATTCAAGAATAGATTCTTCCAGCAACCTTAGATATCCACGTATAGTATCTTGTATTACTGTATTCCACTCTGTGTACCAGTCAAGCAGAAGCCAGAAAAATTTCAACCAAAAAGTTGAAATTTCTGGAAGATTATGAACAACTAAGAAATAGGGGCTTAAAATGGAAGGACTTAAGCAACTTTACTATAGCTTTTGCTGGCTTCGCTGTTGTAATAAGGTTAAGATAAATGGTTAATGCAAGATGAAATAGGAAAAATAACCCAGTCTACTCTCTGTTGAAAAACATTTATGAGAATTAAGCTTTGTTTCCTGCAGAGAGAGTGAATTTTCTAAAAACTCTTTATCAGTCAAGCCATTTTTTTTTTTTTTAGATTCATATGCTTCCTACTAAGCTTCTGTAGTTGGAATGTTTTGGGAAGGTTCATTTTGTTTGTTTTTGTGATCTTGCTAAACCTCCATTAGTAGGACATATTCAAGTAAAAAAAATCACAACAACAAAAATAAAAGCAAGAAGCTCAGCGGTGAGTGGGCTTGTCATGTATTAATTTTTCATTGCTGTGGAGAATTGTACATACATAATCACTTGATTGCAGTGGGAGTTAGCGAGCTCCTATGGTGTCATTTGCATAAATCTTGTTAAGTCAATGGCAGTTAATGAAGTACAAATGAGCCTGGAGAAGGTGACATGCAAATCGTGGGTGGCAGATGGGAGGTCTGTTTTTGGGATGGCAGCTGTGTGCTTTCTTTTTTCTTTTTTTTCTCCGCTCTCTAGATTTGAGTGTAAATAAATACATAAGAGCTGGTCTGGCTTTCTGGTTTCATAGATTCTTATGTTTAGCATTTGCACTTAATTACAGATGCTCATATTATTCTATAACTGAACTATATAACCTTGACTCTGCTTTTACCCAAAATGGGAAGGCCAGGGCTTTGTTGGAAATAGCTTTTGGCATGACACTTGAGCTGTTTGGTCATACTTGTCAGTATGATATTTTTGCCCCAAAATTCACGTTTAAAAAAATTCCAGCTGCATCTCCTAGAATAACAAATGCCAAATTTTGTTTCAATGTAAAGATTTCTGGTGACACTAAAAATGACACCAGTCACATTTATGGGAAATGTTTCAGAGTAGCAGCCGTGTTAGTCTGTATTTGCAAAAAGAAAACAAATACTTGTGGCACCTTCGAGACTAACCAATTTATTTGAGCATAAGCTTTCGTGAGCTACAGCTCACTTCGTCGGATGCATATGGGAAAGCTACTTTGAGGTAGTGAAGAAGGGATAAGCAGTATCTTCACTGTCCCAAGATTGAAAGATAACCTGTGATTATTGGAATTTGGTACTTTGTCAGTGTAGCTCCTCTCATTTTAAGAAAACATAATAAAACAATATGCACTTAAATAAATGCAAAGATCCCAATGGATCTTTGTTAGTGAGTGACATGAATGGTGAGTGGTTAAACATTCATTTCTGTTAAAGACTAATTCATATTTTTGGAAGTGTGCATTATCGCTTCTGAAATAGCGGGTCTCAACAAATTCGAACTTGTAATTTCTGAATCTGACTTCAGTCAGGAAAAATATATCATTAGAGCTGGTGGAATATTCTGTCCTCCTCCCCGCCAACTCCCCCAACAGAAAACGCTGTTTCAACAAACGAAACTTTGGAAAAATTTTACTTGGACAGAACTTTTCGTTGTTCAGTTAAACATAATTTTGAAACTTTTTAAAAAGTTTTATGTTTTATTGTGAAAACACTCTTTAACTTGCTTTTTTTTCTCACTGGCAAAAGCAGGAGGAAGGCAGAAAGTATTTTATGTTGTTTCTTTCCCCACCCCCGAAAAAAGTTGTGAAACTCCGTTTTGTCAAAAAACTCCAAATGAATACCACCGTTGAATTTTCTTCATTTCTTGTGAAATACTTTCACAAAATAGTCTCTTTTCAACCAGCCCTGTATGGAATACTTGCATATTTGGGATGTTTATTCTAGGAACAACCATTGAGTTGTCTGTCTGTTTTGAATCTATTACCTGGACACATGAAAACAGGCAAATAAAATAAAAATGACTAGTGAAAAACAGTTCCGATTTTAAAATGCAGACAGAAAGTCAAAATAAGCTTTTTGTTTTAGTTGTTTGCCTGCTTTTTAAATTACAAATATCAGATCTTTTCTATGCTGCTCTTACTGGAAGACTCTATGGAGAACTAGTGGGACTGCTTTGCTGCTCCATGACTCATTCCTTCCTACTCTTTGTGTGTCTTGTTTATTTAGATTGTAAATTTTTCATGGCAAGAATTGTCTCTGACATATGTTTGTATGGTGCCTATCACAGTGGTGCCCAGAACTCAGAGTTTTGGGGCACTGCTGAAATGGAACAGTTTATATGGAAAGAAATTTGTATACAGTCTGTTTAAAACTTTGCTTTCTGTTTTCTGTGATAAGTAGAGAACGTTAAAAATTCAAACAGCCCAGCTCCTTCAATTGTGGTCAGAGCCCACATTCAAGTTCTTTAGAGTGTCCATCAGTTAAAACGAGAGATAAGGCTTGATATTACTCTTATTTCTAAAGGAGGGGGGGAAAACAGGGAAAAGTACCTTTAAAAAATTTTACAAGGTGGAAACAAACAACTGTTCAGGCTTTAGTATATCAGAAAGAAGACAAAAGCATGAACACAATTCTTTTTTCCCTTTGCTTAAATGTGAAGGAAACATGTGAGAGCTGATCCCTACAACCTGCTGTAGCCTGCTGACCTTAGCTGGCTGGTGCCTTGGAGGAACATGAGGTGGTGCATTGTGTGGCGCTTATTAAATAAAGAAAACAATAATAGATGTTTTGAGAAGGATCCACATAAAGATCAATACCATACACTGATGATTGGCCTGATCTTTGGCAGGGTGCTCCTCTTCTGAGGAAACCAAAGCAGAGACCAATCTGAACACAGCTGCTTTAAAGGGGATGGGTAGACTGAAACAGGGGAAGGGAAATCTGTTGCTTTTTTGTTTCACTGGCTGGCAGTGACCAGCCGCTTGTTTAATATTAAAAACCAATTTCTTATTTTCTGTATAGATCCATAAATGTTTGAGTTCCTCCTTTTTTCTATCTTCTGATAAAATACAATGCAGTGTAGGCCAAAAAGAACCTTTCCAGTAAAGGATACACAATGGGGTTTTTAATTCCTTATCACTAAGGTTATGGAGGTCATAGAATCCATGATTTTGTGTGACCTCTGCAACTTCAGCCCCAGACACCGGGACTCGGGCTGTTAGCCCCAGGTGGCAGATCTCAGGCTTCCATGATTTACTGTTTGTTGCCCACGTCCTTTTCGTGACTTTCACTAAAAAATACCTGTGACTGAATCTTAGCCTACTTATCACTGAACATATTCCTAAATATATCTTTATGGCATGTTAACCATCTGGAGATTATATTTAAAAGGGATTCAATAATTTAGGGATTCAAGGAATTTTCCTGCGTTAGTGCAAAAGCTGTCCCCTTTTGGTCAGGATTTTGTTGGCTTTACTGTGAGCTCAGAATTAAAATAAATGCATATAACCATTCCCAGAAAAACACCTACATTTTCCGCATTAGCTAGAATTTGTTCTCATCTAGACCATGAAATCTTTGTGCCTGACTCATGCAATTCTTTTTGTATGGTCTTTATGAATTTCCAGCCTTTAATGGCATTGCATCCTTCTCTCTTGCTCCAAGCAGTGGGACCATATCATATCCATCCTTTGGCATCTTCACTGCTTTTCTATATTCACCTTGTAGCTGACTCCAAAACTGCCTTTTTGAATTTTCACAGCTTTTAATGGACTTAACCTGACCTCATGTCTACCTACTCTCCTGCAACTCACAGCTTCTCTCTCTCTCTCCTCTTTTCAGCTTCCTACAATTATGTGTCACTCTTAGTCTTCTGCTGCCTTATCTGCAGTGGTTTCTTTCCTCATCCTAGCTAATCTTCCTGTTTCTCTTTAGCCTATGTTTGACTCTTGCTGGTGAGTTTTCTGTGCAATAGTTTATGGTACTATATACCGACTTCATGTCCAGTGCTGAATAATAAACTAATTGGTTTAATCTGACCCTTCCACTGAACCAAGTAGTATGGCTGTTGTAGTATCTGAAACAAATTTTCCTTTATAAAATATTCAGGCCTCTGTAGACACCTGTTTCAGCATTTCAGCAAGGTTCAGTGGAAATATCTTTGAGACAGATTTTGAAAAGAGATCCAGAGCTACACATAGTCAGTCAAACTGATTTCATTAGTTCTCCTCACTAGCAAAAGAGCACTATAGTGCTTCAGGCAATTGTCAGACCTGAAACCCACTATCACCATAAATAACAAATATTTTTATAGCAGGTTTTATGGATGTAAGTGCTTATATCAAACCTATGGAAAAAGAAACCAAACAGGCGACCATCTCAGCAGTAACTGTTGCGGTTTAATTAATTCAGTCTGACAAGGTGAAGGAGTTGGTATTGCAGGAGTAAAACTGATTCACAATGCTACCAGAAAGAGTAAGCATGTTAAAGGGTTTGTTGTCATTTATGTCAAAGCCAAAGTTTAACCAACTATTTTCCCTATTTTATATGTAATATAAAATCAAACCAACAAAATATAACTGGACTTCTTAATGCCAAAAATTATTTCAGTTGCCCAAATCAAGGGCTGTAACATAACTAAAATCTAACCGATTTGCTCAGTGACCCATCAAATTCAGCTCTAGGTATCTCCCCAATCTCAAATGCATGTACTTTTGCACAATTTTTCTGTTTCTCTGAGCAAGCAATGTATGAAATACTTAGAGATCATGTTCTGAAGTTCTTAGGGCTATATTGTTAACTTTAACCCACAACATTTCTGTCCTGTTGCTCTTGATTACTCTTGTCTAGTATATTTGAAATTCATTTTTCAAGGAATATAGTCAGCTCATTTGCCTCTACTTTCTCTGGCAGAGGAAGTGTAAATCTTAAGTATTTGCCTCCATTCTGAGTCTCCAAATTTTGTATTTTTCATCACTTTGCCTTTTATTGAGGTTGACAGCGTAGTAGAAATGTTTGTTTCCATCTTGCTTATCAGTAAATGAGTACCTTTGCTTATGCCTTTTGCTCCCTACATTTGAAGCAGCACTAAGCTTTGAGCTCTCATCAAAACTGCTGTTGCAGAAAGTATACCTTTTTATAGCTGCTGTTGATCTCATTCAGGACATCTTCCAAGGCTGAGGTTTTGTCCTTCTGTTTGCATCAGAGACATTGCTTCTAACACCTAAAGAAGAGGGCAACTGAGGCCTTCTTATTGGTTCCTTTAGTTAAAGAATTCTAGGTTAGGTTTTCCATCCTTCAGGCATACTTTCTGTGTGTGCTATTGTTAGGTCAAGTTTGTATATCATGGGGAGTCATTTGTGAACTGTTTAAAATCTCTAAAAGTTGAAAACAAAGGCCAGCAGATATGGTATGTCTACAGAACTCTTAATGTCCCCACGATCTAATATATAATTTTATACCTTTCTCAATGCATTTTACAATGGGGAAGAATTCCTTGTGGGACAATGTCCTCAACTCAGAAAAGAAGAAAAATATATCAACAATTACACCTCAAGAAAACGAGGTCTCAGAATGAGGAATCTTTACATCACACGGATGTAAAGGAAAATATTGCCTAAATGAATGGATGTGTCACCGGGATTTAGGATGCCAGATTTGAAAAATTAGAGCAGAAAGTTGAAACTTAACAGCAGATTCCAAAAGGTACCATAAAGCAAAATATTTTGAACCTAAATCAGAAGGCAAAAGAAAGTGGAGTTAAGTATAGTGCCTTTGAAATGAGTGAAATCTTTAACTGAAAAATGTCAAGCCCTTTAAATGTTGATTCAGCATTAGAATATCAATATTGTATATGGATATCTCTGATCCCTGTCTGATCAGCCGGGCACATGATACAACTCAGAGTTTTGGTTTTTTTTGGTCATCAGACTGACTCTAATTTTTGTCGTTTAAGTTGTCCAGGAATGAGAGTGTCCCTTGCAGATCTTATTATAATACTGCATACTTTGAAAGTGATTGTGTAAGGCATTATTTCTATACACACACACACTCTCTCTCTCTCTTTTCTGTATTACTTCTGTTAATTCAAGTAAAACAGACTTCACCAGGTATTGATAGGCAGATAAAATAATGAGATTTATTTGCAGACACCATCATTAAAGATGGACCATCCACAATAACTGAGAGGTCGCAAAGAAATTACTAAAAGAATTAACATGTCAAAAGAAAAGCGTTGTGTAGCTTGAAATCTTGTCTTCGTCACCAACAGAAGTTAGTTCAGTAAAATATATTACTTCTCCCACCTTAACTCTGTATTGTCTGAATTTAACAATTCTAGGTTGAATTGCAAAAGAATAACTGTTTCTATCAAACTGTAAAACCAGTTATCCCTAACTCTGTCTTTGAAAAGTGAAGAAGCTACAGCAATCAAGCCATCAGTTGACTGGTTGTATACTCCCTGGAAGGGACACCAGAGACTTCAATCTAAACATTCAGACCTGTAGTCATCTCATTGGACAAGCCTGGGACTTTGCTTTCACTCTAAGCAAAGGATCCACTCAGATTCCCTGAACTGAGACTTCTTCCCTTCCAGGAAAAAAGTAATGGAATCTGCATCTTGCTTGCTTCCTTGGCAACTGGTGTGCTCTAGCATGATGTTCTTTGGGACTGGCTCACAAACTTTTACATGATAGAGCCAGTTTAAAGGTACAAAGGATGTGAGTCCATCAGTAAAAAGGCTAAAATATAAATCGAAAAAGCCATGGCATCAGAGAGTAAACAGATAGCAATTACAAGCAGATTTCACAACTGATACTGAAGAGAGAGAGCAATTCTGAAGGAGATCACCAGGACTACTAGGTAGTAATCCTACAAAGAGCAGTGTCTATGAAGAACAAATCCATTTTGCCATCTTGTATTCATCAACTGTAGGGAAGACAAACTCGCAAATTTCAGACTGGAGCTTAAGGCTGGTGGAGATCCCAAGGCTTTCTACTTTACTTAGAAAATGGATGAAGTGAGACTGACAGGGCTACAACAACACTGCATAGGCTTTCTCTGGTGCGCCTCGCTAATTATCTGACCCATTGACAAGTACTAATGATATGACCTTTCAACTGCCTAGAGAGGTAGGGAGGTGTTAATACTCCCATTTTATAGAGGGGTACCAAGGAACAGAGATATTAAGGCCCAGGCTACACTTAAAATTTTACATTTCACACCCCCTGAGAAATGTAGTTAAACTGACCTAATCTCCAGTGTAGACACCACTAGGTCAACAGACAAATTCTTCTGTCAATCAAGATACCTCTTTTTGGAAAGGTGGATTAACTGGAGCAATGGAAAAACTCCTTCCATTGCTGTAGCTGTACCCTTGTAGGATCTCTAGTGTAGACATAGCCTTAGTGACTTGCGTGAAGCCACCCAAGAAATCTGTGGCAGAGCAGATAATAGCACCCTAATCTTTGGCGTGTCAGTCTGATCCATAAGGACCTTCTTCCTTCCCTTTCTAAATAACCCTATCTGTGCACTGACTGAGATAATAGGATGAAGGTAGCAGCTGTCTTTATAGTTCTAAATGACATTAGCTTGAAATTGTTTGTTTAATATTGATATTACATGCATTTTACTGAACACTTTTTTTGCAACATGGCTGAATTTTACGAGAAAGCAGAAAATTTCCTTTCTGTCATGCGTACGTCTGAAGTAACTTGAGAATACATACAGCTCCTTCCTTGAGTGTGTAAAAACGGTTATAACCAGTGTAATGTAGAGTACTTGATTTGGATTATGTTAAACTGTCAGTTTATGTTCCTTAAACAGAATTTACTAATTCTTTTTAGATTAGCCTGTTTTATATAGTTGCGCAGGCAGCTGATTTTGAATGCCAGCATGAGGGACCCTAAAATAATACGTTCTGGACTGACGTTATAGTAAGGGTGTTATTTTCCCAGAGCCCTTTCATTTATTTTTAATTTACAACACAGGCGAGCAAAACTTTATCTCCCACTCATCTGGTGCTGCAGAATCCCATGCCCCTTCCTAAACTGAGTCCTGCTTGAAGAAATGTAACTGCTGTGGATGTCCATTGGTGTCACACTTCTAGTATGCACGTTTTTTGAGCCATCAATAACATACTAAAGTTGTCATCGCTTCCTTTGTTTCCCACTATCTATATTACTTATTTCTACTGTACTTCTCCTGTTCTCCTTCCTGCTGCAAATTCCTCTCCCACCACTATGAGCCTTGATCCGTATAAATAATTAAACTAAGAATGCACTTGTTTTTCCTGGCCCCAGCCACAGAAATTATTCATAAGAAAAATCTAACCTCTGCCAGTTCTGCCTCCAAGTTGACTACCACTCTTCCACACTGATTTTGACCACTTCACAACTGGTGTGGTCAGTGAGAATTTCAGCAGTGTCTGTTGCACCTGACTGAAGCTATCTGATAAACCCAAAAGGAAGGAACCAGTCAAGCTGGACAGGTTGCCCTAACAAGCGTGGGAGTTGAGCCAACATTTTTCATGAAAGCATCTAAGAAATTGTTCTTTGCTCAGAATTCATATCTGTAGTGAATAGCTCTTTCCAAAACTCAGTCATAACATGGCTAACAAAGAGATAGAGATACACAAATAGAAATACTGATTTGAGGTGTAGCATCTTGATTAGCACTTTCATCTAATCTTTATTCCTTCCCAGCACACAGTGATGCATACCAAAATATGCTTGTAGAAATACAAATACCCTTCATTCCCAAATATTCTTAATGCTGAAATCTTCTAAGTAATTCTTCTGTAATTGTTGATAATCATAGTACCCGCAATTTGCTATGTTTTTAATTAGTTGATTACTAGTTATAAAAATGTTCCATACTCACTGTGGTTCTGTAAATTGTTAACTGGTAGCTACCAGTATAATTAAATATTTCAGAGCACTTGGCTACAGTTCCATTGAACTGTGAAGAAATAATATTATATAGCCAATCAAAAAGAGATACTTGTAAACTCATTTAAAGCGTCAGTGTATGTTAGGACTATCATGGTGATGCTTATTGCAAGAGAAATTAAAGATACAGTTTTGTGCTAAGAGGCAATACAGAAATTAGTTCCTGAATTAGTTGTTAATTGATTTGGTAATTCCCTCGGGTCTGCACGCTCTTTTTTTCCCCCTTTTTTGTTGTTGCATTCAGTTAACAGTGACTATTCCCAGAACACTCAAAATATTTTTTCCAATTAGATCAACTGTGCCCTTACATCAGAGGAGTGACTGTAGCAATGTGTACCTGCTTAGAATAATGCTAAATTGGAGGGTGAAGGCTATTTTTTGTGTGTTCTTAACAATGTTTTCACATTTAATATCAAGAAATCCAGTACTCCTAAGTATTTGCACTGATATCCCATGCAAAAATATATTCCAGATCTTGGTTTTAATGGAAATTTTCCTCATGTTCAACAGGAAGCTTCCTTTAAGTTAGTTCTTTATGATGCTAAGTAGTGGAACAAATACTATGAACTTGATATATAGATAGCTCTGTTGTTGTTTCTTCAGTTTAGAAGAAATAACCCAGCAAAACTGCTAAATATGGAAAAAAGTAAATGTTTCTGTGAGATACACAATTGTAAGACTATTTTGGACCTTTTGTTCTGGTTGTCATCTTAAATAGATTGCATGCAAAGGGCTGCATTCAACCATCAAGTTTCTGACCTGCTACTTTTAAGTCTTTCCCATTCTCCTATCATTGAACATTCTGCAGAGTGTGTACTGAACTGGAATTGTGAATGGGCAGAGTCCATCTCAACGGAGCACACAGACCAGTGTTAGTTCCAAATTTGCCCTTGTTCTGGGATTCTGGTTTAGTTATATAACTCAAAGAACAACCCAGCATAAAGCCTGAAACGGTTTTAAGAAAGAGCGTCATTGTGGCCTTACTCTGGGAGACCTACCTCAGCACCTGCAGGGGAACTGAGTTGGCACCAATCTCTCCAACTTGTTCTCTCAGGCTAAGGGAGCTGCACTCCTCTTATACAGAAGTTGAGGGTCAAAGACACTGCTGAAATGTGCGCATATGCATGAGATGTGTTTAGAAATTGAGGGATACTAATAGGTAAGGTTTGTTGCCTCCATAATGCCTCTTCAAAACAACACTGTTTCATACGTCTTGACTCAGACTGCTGCTTTAAAGGCAGGCTTTATCATCATTGAAGGGTACTTAATCATCACAACTGACCTGTGTTGGACCAATCCTGAGTTTGCCAGGGACCTATGTCCCCCCCGAGGAATGTGCTGTTAGCATTCCAGAATTGGTGGATATCTGATGGTTGATTATCCCTACTGGCATACCTTTGTTGCCACAGTCCACAATTTCCACTCAGTATAGATCTGTTAAAACCTGCCAATGCTGTTAATATTGCAGTCAGTGCTCACATTTACACTGTAGGTATCTCTGACGGTGGACATCAGCATGGATGTATATTTACCCTCAGTAGATAATGTTTTCGTATATCACTTCTCCTGTATCCCCTGTTCTCCTGCTACCTAGAGAGAAGCTTAAACTCAACAGCTCTTTTCTAGACAGCTCTGTAAGGGTCTCTAAAGACCAAAGTGCATGACAAGACTATTTCATTCTAATTCAAGGAAAAGAGAGTTTAGGGTGAAGAAACTGTTTGGGCAGCTAGAACAGCTAAACAGGAATACACATTCCCCTGGTCTGTCCATCCCCATTCCAAAAACTCAACAGACACAGTGTAGATAGAATTTGCATTTTTCTACCAGCACCGGACACACTGGGAATTTGGCAAAAGGCAAGCAGATAGCTAATCTGTCAGCAGTTTACGAGGCTAATTTAAATCATTTCCATCATGAACCCACAGATTAGCCAGCATACCTCATGGCCTGCGATAACATCAGTTTTCTTTGCTTC
Source organism: Lepidochelys kempii (assembly GCF_965140285.1). Classification (NCBI taxonomy): domain Eukaryota; kingdom Metazoa; phylum Chordata; order Testudines; family Cheloniidae; genus Lepidochelys; species Lepidochelys kempii. The sequence continues at coordinate 71,124,078 of NC_136390.1, read as the reverse complement.
TGTGAATCTGTATCTTCAAGTGAGCCATCTGCCTCCACTTGGACTCTTTTTGAATACTTTGATTCGTTCACCCTCCCACAGACGTAGGAGGATGACCGCCAGGACCTGGAGGTCCCTCCTGCCCTGAATTCAATCCAGAGGGAACAATCCAGAACCTGGAAAAACTGTTGTAAATGCTTATTTACTGGTAGACTTCTACCAACACCTACCTGAAAACACTTGCCTTCCTGCTAATAGCCATGTTTAAGAGGCCCTAGAAAAGGTGTTTTCTATCTCTCATACTGCAGACTGCCCTTATCTCTTCTTCTAAAAGCCAGCAAAGGTCTAGATCAGAGGTGGGCAAACTATGGCCCACAGGCCACATCTGGCCCGCGGGACCATCCTTCCTGACCCCTGAGCTCCTAGTCGGGGAGGCTAGCCCCCAGCTCCTCCCCTGCTGTCCCCCTCTCCCGCAGCCACGTGGGCAGCATGGCTTGCACCTGCCCACCTCCCAGGCTTTTCAGTAAACCTGTCCTGCCACTCTGAGCGGCATGGTAAGGGGGCGGGGGCAGCGGGGGTTTGGATAAGGGGCAGGAGGTCCCCGGAGGGGGGGGGGTGGAGGTTCTTGGGGGGGTGGTCAGGAGACAAGGAGCAGTGGGGGTTGGATAGGGGGTTGGGTCTTGGGAGGGGGCAATCAGGGGACAAGGAGTGGCAGAGTGGATGGGTTGGGGGTCCCGGTGGAGCTGTGGATAGGGGGTGGGGCAGTCAGGGGACAGGGACTGGGGGGTTTTTAGGGGCGGGGGTCCTGGGAGGGAGCAGTCAGGGGACAAGGAGCAGGGCGGGTTGGATGGGTCTGGGGTTCTGCGGGGGGGGGGGGGGGCGGTCCGGGGGCAGGAAGTGGGAGGGGGCAGACAGGGGGCGGGGGTCAGGCTGTTTGGGGAGGCACAGCCTTCCCTACCCAGCCCTCCATGCTGTTTCGCAACCCCGATGTGGCCCTTGGGCCAAAAAGTTTGCCCACTCCTGGTCAAGACTAATGTGCCTATTACTGCCCATTAGCATCAATTAGTACTGACTGTAAGATACTGACAAAATATTTTCTCCAAACTATTATTCACTACAATCAAGGTTTCTTAATTAAACATAGATATGGGGCTAGTGCAGGGGTGTGCAAACTACAGCCTGGGGGCCACATCCTGCCCTTCAGACATTTTAATTCTGCCCTCGAGCCCCAGCCGGGGGGTGGGGTCCAGGGTCGGGGGCTTGCCCCGCTCCATGTGTGCAGGGGTTCCGTGTGGCTCCCGGAAGCAGCGGCATGTCCCCCCTCCACTTCTATGTGGAGGGGCAGCCAGGGGGCTCTGCACCCGCAGCTCCCATTGGCCAGGTAGGTGCCACCTGGAACCTGCATCCCTGATCCCCCTCCTGTGCCCCAACTTCCTGCCCCATCCTGGAGCACCGTCCTGCACCTCCAACCCCTCATCCCCAGAACCCACACCCTAGCCGAAGCCCTCACTCCCTCCCACACCCCAATCCCCAATTTCGTGAACATTCATGGTCCAACTTACTATTTCCATACCCAGATGTGGCCCTTGCCGCTTGCAACAATTAGCGAACTGAAACACAGATATGGGGCTAGTAACTTGCAAAAATGGGCAAACACCCAATGTACATCTTTCAAGACTCCAAATGGTGGCCTCTGTGATGCTTATGTGTGGGATGTGGGTAGTTTAAGTCATGATGTAATCTGTGAGGGTCCTGCATTGTGTTTGAGATTTCTCCTTGGAGGTGACTTGCTGATAAGTTAACTGTTCATTTCTCTGTTTTCTGTTTGTGTTGGTGAAGGTATGTATAAGTTAGCAACTTCAGCTGTCTTTAAAAAGCAGCTTCTTGTTTAATGAGTTTTGTTAGTTTTGAACTGGTTTAGTGTGTGGGCTTCATTTCGAAAATGTTATTCCCATTGTGAATATGATACAATGTTGGAAAATGCATTGAAGGATAGCATCATATTGTTTAAGGGGAAAATGAAGAACAAAACCACTAAGAATCTGACAATGTGTGAGGAAAACCCTGAATGATTCTGTTTTCTTAGTATCTGTCAAACATTTTAAAATTCAGGTAAATGTCATAAGAACTCATATAGCCTTGTGACTAACAGTAAAACTGAGCTTTTTTTCCTTTTCCCAAATTTAACAATTTAAACTTTTCTTTTTGTTTAAAGCAGCTAGGAAAGAATCACTGAATTGCAACTGGTAGGTAATGATTCTTGGTTGGTAAAGCAAGTGTGAGAATAGCTCACATGTATCACCAGATTTCCAGGGGAAATAATCAGGGCTATGCTTGGGAGTAGAATATTAATGAGATCAGGCAACACTTACAGAGTCAAGGGAGAGACATTGGAAGTATGGAGACTAGATGTGGGGAAATTAAGGAGAATATAAGGAGGATGCTGTCAGGGTCTACATGCATACCTAGAAATGGGGGGTTAACGTGGGTGATATTAAAAATAATCACTGGTTAATAAAACAGTTGCTGCTCCTCAGGGTTGGTTAACTTGCTTTCCAAGACTGAAAAATGCCTCTTAGAACAAAGGGAAAACAAGCAGATAACTCAGCCTTTGGAGTATTGAGGATTTGGGCTACTACAGTCTGGGTTTCTTTCTGGCTTTCAGGGAGATTCCAGCAGAGGCTGCCTGTTGTCCCCTCCCTCCACTCCTGGTGCTACCAGACTGGCTTCCTGAAAACTGACTGCTTGTTATCCCCTTGATGAGGCACTATCCCTAGCTCGAATCTGCAATAAAAGAATAAAACAGTCTCTCCAATGAGAGCAGCCACTTGGGAGACCTTCACATGCTTAGGAATGATCTTATTCATCATTCCAACACAGGACAAAGTCAACACACCCCATCAAAGGGGGCAGAGGATGCAATGAAGAAAGATGTAAGATTGTTTTGGAGAAGAAGAGGGGGGAGTGATTGAAAGCAATGAAGACCACAACAAAGGAAGCTATGATATGACAAAGAAATCATGATTTTTCAGTGCTAAAGTGTTGTAACAAATCATGGTGGCATCTCGAAGTGTGACATACAGACATTGACAGGCATGAGGTCAAAAAGGTGGTCCTCATGGGACCCCAAGGCTGAGTTTGATCTTCTAGCCAAAAGTCAGTGACTAATACAGCCATAAGGGGGTATTTCTTGAATTGTTTTCTCCATGTTGCACCTAGAAAATGCTTACAAGGGGTATTCTCTTTATTTCAGCCATCTGTGTGTACCCAGATCATTAAAAAGAGCCATAGAATCACTCACTAGCTTATTGAGTGTGTGAGATTTATAAATAGTGATTGGTGGTAATTGTTGAGGACTGTAGAGGCTTCATAGTGGTGGTCCCTTTTTAAGAGATAATTGTTATTAAGGATGTAGTATAGCAAACTCCTCAGGATTGAGACTTTGTTTTGAAGTTGTGTATCACATATTGGCTCTGTATGTGGAAGTTCATTCAAACCACCAGTACAAGATACACCATGGTGTCTTGCAAAAGTTCTGTGGTTTCAGGGGACATCTTTTCAGAGAGAGAGAATGTATAATACATTAAAATTCTGGGAGCCAGAATCTTTTCATCATGTGCTCTAGGTGGGGAATTAGAATGGAGATCAGTGACATATATAAGATTAAGTAGAATGGTGATGACTGTTAGCAAGTCAAATTGCCTGTTAGAGTTTGGTTGACACACTGATTATTAATGTGTTGTAAAGATGTTTTGGGGATTCGCCATATTTGTATGGTTGCCAACAAAATGTTGACAGTTGCATTGTGGTTAATAAATTCATTTAGATTTATAAGCATTGTTTACAGAACCTGTTCGCCTGCTGAAACTCTAACAGCATCTGTTCCTTCGTACTAATTAACTGCTAATTACGAATGAGCTTTGTGTGTTTGTCAGTATAACTGGCTCATGCATTTTGTAAAGAACATTAACAAATTGATTTACATAGTGGTAAAGCAATCAAAAGAGTAAACTGAACAGCAAGCATTTAAAGCCTTTAGCCTGATTTTTGAATGAAGCAAACTTTTGACATTACAAATATTTCCATAAATGTTCTGCTACCTTTAATTCTGTGGCAATCCTAGATAATCAAAACCAGTCTTTGAGGGCACACCACACTATAAAATTGGAGCAGAATAATGTGTAAGGAGAGAAGTGTACAGGGTGCAAGTAACAATGGCATATTAAAAGAAGCTAAAGGAGGGGGAAGAAGTGCTAGTCACCCTGGAAAAAACATTCACACAGTGTATGCAGTGCTGAATGACTCCCTTGTAGCAGGTCTTCTAAAAGAGTAGCGGTGTGAGAGTTAAAATCTCTTCCACTGAAATATTGTTCTTTATGGTACAAAAGTAAAGGTTTTGGCCTGTTCTTAGTCTATACAAAGAATTGGCATTAATTTGCAACCTCTCACCCTTATTCTCCAAAAATTTCGAACTACACTAATTAGCAGTACATGTATAAAGCTTCCTTAACAGATGTGCCAGATGTTGACACTTAAAATAAATCTTCAGAGTTTAAAGGGAAGAATCCAGAAATGCAGTTTTTGAAAGTAATTTAAAGGTTATTTTACACAAGTTAGTTTGTTAGAGATGAAGCTGTAAATACTGACCATTCTACTTAGGATAGCTGAAGATGAAGGCTCCAGCATTCTAACGATATACTGTATATACTCGTTCATTAGCCCGTTCATTTATAAGCTGACCCCCGCAAGATGGGTAGGTAAAAATAGTAAAAACTGTGTGACCCTTTCATAAACCGACCCTATATTTCAGGGGTTGGCAAACTTTGACTCCCGGCACATCAGGGTAAGCCGCTGGCGGGTCAGGGTGTTTTATTTACCTGGAGCGTTCACAGGCACGGAGCCCCTCAGCTCCCAGTGGCCACGGTTCGCTGTTCCTAGCCAATGGGAGCTGCAGGAAGTGGCGCGCCACTTCCCACAGCTCCCATTGGCTGGGAACGGCGAACCGCGTCACAGGGAACTGAGGGGCTCTGTGCCTGCAGATGCTCCAGGTAAACAAAACGGCAATGTATTAGATATTCAATTCAATGATTTCATAGAGGTGAAAATCATCACATTTTGGTGTAGACCTGTTTATAAGCTGACCCCTGCTCTTTGATGCGTCACATTTTTACCAAAAATATTCGACTTATGAATGAGTATATACGGTATATATTATTTGAATAACAAGATCATAGATCATAAGACAGAAAATATCATAATGCCACTAAATAAATCCATGATACACCCACAGCTTGAATACTGTGTGCAGTTCTGGTCACCCAAACTTAAAAAAAAAAAAAGCAAACATATGTTAGAAATTGAAAGGGCACGCAAAGGACACCAAAAGTGATATGAGGTATGGAACAGCTTCCATATAAGGACAGATTAAAAAGACCAGGACTGTTCAGTTTAGAAAAGAGATGACTTGGGGGGAGGGAGTAATCACAAAGTTCTATAAAATCAGGAATGATATGGAGAAAGCGAATAGGGAAGTTTTATTTCCCGCTTCACATAGCACAAGAATCAGGGGTCACCCAATGAAATTAATAGGCAGCAGGTTTAAAGAAAATTCTTCTTCACACAATGCACAGTCAGCCTATGGAATTTGTTGCCAGGGGATATTGTGAAGGCCAAAAGTATACCTTGGTTCAAAACAAAATTGAATGCATTCATGGAAGATAGCTTTTAGCCAAAATAGTCAGGGTGTCCCTAAACCACTGACTGCTAGAAGTTCGGATCGGATGACAAGGGATGAATCACTCAATAAATTGCCCTGTTCTGTTCCTTACCTCTGAAGCATCTGGTGCTGGCCGCTGTTGGAAAACAGGATGCTGAGTTAGATGGACCAGTGTCTGACCAGCGTGGCCATTATGTTCATAGCATGGCATTAACACGCTTCCTTGACAGCTGACCAGAAAATGAGGTAGGTAGCAAATACTTGGGATTTTATCAATTTTATACCCAATTTTAGGTTTAAGGAATAGAACAGCACAGACACAATAGGAACACACTGTATCCTGAACAGCATAATAAAGCTATGAGTAATAGGCAGCATGATTTATAAAGAATAAATCTTGCCAGACACACCTGATGGCTGTTTGATAGAATTTCAAAGTTAGTGGATGTAGGGAACACAACAGATGTTAAATATTTGGATTTTATTGAAGCATTTGCTACTATTTCACTAAATTGTAATTGAAAAATTAATTCAAATTAGCTTGGCTAAAAACAGTTATGTTGATTGAAAACTGTCTACAAGATTGTAATAAAAAGGTAAACCAGGATTGGAGTTGGTGTAAGTAAGTTGTCAAGTTGGATAGAGCAGGGATTAATATTATGTCTTTTTCTAGTTAACATTTTCCTCAATGATCTGAAAGATGGAGCAAACAGACTAATGGGATTCACATTCTGCTAAATTAGGAAGAGCTCCGAACACCAGTTGGGATGGAAAAATTATAAAAAGGTACAATGTCTGGAAACAGTGATAACAAATAAAATGAGGATCAACTTGTAAAAAAGCAAGCTAATATATTTAGGCAACACTAATCCTAACCACATGTACTCACTTAAGGCTTATTGTCTTGATGTTTCTCACCGTTGCTCCCACTAGTGCAATTTCATTAATGGTAGGAATGCTGAGAGAACACTACTGTGCCAAGGCACTGGTAGCTGCCAGCATCTCAACCACCTTGTCAACTAGATTTTCTCTGGGAAGTTTTATATGGCACTAGTGAAAAGTTGCTGAGCTGTCTAGAATAGCGCATTCACCATTGCTGCTAAATTGGTGGTAGCCAAGCTGTGGGAAATTTTAGGGGAAAAAGCTGAATATCTAAATAGGAGGAAGAAACCTGGAAAGCAGTATTGCTCAAAGAGATGCAGAGGTGTCAGTGGTCAGCAAGTTAGACTTGAGTTTGCAACTGGGAGGTGGGTGCAAAACAGGTCCATGTTATTTGGGGCTGTATACAAAAACCCATCTTGTCAAAAGAAGGGGACGTATGTGGCTGTGGTTCTACTACACCTAAAATTTCAATTAATTTCTGGGCATCATATTACCAGTGCTGTTAAATTTGAGGGAGTTCAAACAAGAATAGCAGCTAGAGAAATTAGTGTATTGTGAGGATCCATAAGCTAAATAAACAGGCTCACTGGCAACTAGTGAGTGCAGCATGAGAGTGAACCTAAGGTTTTGGCTCCAAAAACAGACCTCTGTGGCTTCTTTAGTTAAAAGATCCTTTCCTAGCTGGCAGCAGTAGTAAACACTGTGGCCACCACTATGTGGGGGCAACATGATCTGTTGTATTCACATCCCACATTAAAAGATTAAAAGGGCTAAAGATGTTTGGCTTAGTAGGCTACTGCTGGGGACAGTGGTAAGTATATGGGGATCTGAAGGGTACAAACACTGAGGAAGAGGAGAGCTAGTTTACATTATATATATATATATGCCTCAACATTTTTTATTTATATATAAAATGTTGAGGCACACCTACATAGGTGTGGGTTAACAATATGGAATGAAAACTTCAGGCATGTTAAGGAAAAACTTCCTTAATGCGGTATCTGTTAGGCTGTGAAATATTCTCAGTAGGGAAACAATAGAAGCCAAATCATTTACTTTTCTAAAAGTAGATAGAAAAAAACAGAAAATGTATTGTAGAGAAGAATCCTGCATTTGTAGACAGATCAGATAGCTCATTTCCTTCTCTGACTTCTGTGATTCTTTAGCACAAAAATAAAATACGTTGAACTGAGAGGTCCAATTATGAGTTGGTTTATAGTACAGTATATCACCTATTATGAATGACAGTATTTAAATGATTGGGTAGAGGACAGGAGAATAGTTACAAATCAAGTAGCTAGATTAACACCTAATATGCTACTGTGCTGAGTGATTATTTCAGAAAAACATGTAATTGTGAGAAGTCTTTTGATTTCAGAAACTGCCATAAGCGTTGGAGAGAAAAAGTTTATTAAAGTAGTGTAGTGTAAACATGGAATCCAGGGCTTTGATGAAATTCTCAAAAAAAAGCCACCCTTGTTTTAAAAAAAATTCTTAAAGAAATTGTTCAGAATGTAGAAACTGAAATGGAATGTTTTGTATAAATTAACTGTTCATCTAGTGATAAAGGTTGCCATTTTTATGTTTTGTGTAACATGTATTTGCAGATATAAGAAAAGGTGCCTCTGATATGAGGATCTTTGACTCAAAATACACGTGATAAATCAAGCACACAAAATGCCTCCTTATATAAAATGAGAGATTAAAAATACAAACTCTTTATTCAGTGCAACAAAATCAAAGAACAAAAAAGCATTAGAGGCACCCACTAATCTAGGAAACATAAACCAAAATTATAACATCATTCCATGCCCAAACACATAAGTGTTTATATCCTCCAGCAAAAGGTATGTGTTAGGAATCCCAGAATGCAAGCAGAGTCTGTGAATTTCATTGTGGACAGATTGGAAAAATAGTTCCAAGGACATGAATTTAAGAAACATAAAAGTAAGGAAACATGGGGTTGGTATGCTTTTAATGAGAAACTGTCTCTTAAGAATATTTTCAAAGAAAAAGTACTGGAAAATCAGAAATATTTAGGCATAGCTTTTCAGCGTCATATCCAATGGACTAGTCACACACACACATCTTCCAGTATTAGGATGAAAGCTGTGCATCTACTGAAAATGTATTCAAAACATCGAAGTCAATGTGTTGGCAAAGAACTGCCATGACTGGACCTAAGGATCTGGTCCTTTGGTTCTGTATGGTACACCCCTGCCACCTCCTCATCAGTCATGATAGTACATTAGTACTAGATTAGCAGAAGTTGAATTTGTGCATGCATGATCACTGTGGTACATAGGAATGGTCATACTAGGTGAGATCAGTGGTCCATCTAGCCCAGTATCCTGTCTTCTGACAGTGGACAGTGGACAATGCTTTAGAGGGACTGAACAGGATAGAGAAATTTATCGAGTAATCCATCCCATCATCCAGTCTACGCTTCTGACACTCAGAGGTTTAGGGACACCCGAAGCATAGGGCTGTGTCCCTGGTCATCTTCGCTATTAGTCCTGGATGAATCTATCCTCCAACTTACCTTATTCTTTTTTTAATGCATTTATACTTTTAGCCTACACAGCATCCTCTGACAAGGAGTTCCACACGTTGACTGTGTGTTGTGTGAAGAAGGACTTCCTTATGTTTTTTTTTTTAAATCTGCTGCCTATTAATTTGTTGGGTGATCCCTGGTTCATGTGTTGTGTTAAGGGGTAAATAACACTTCCTATTCACTTTTTTTGCACCATTCCAGATTTTATACACCTCTGTCATATCCCCCCCCCCCGTCCCCTTAGTAATTTGTTTTACAAGACGAACAGTCCAAATCTTTTTAACTTCTCATATGGAAGCTGTTCCATGCTGTCATGGTTTTGCTATTCTCTGTACTTTTTCCAATTCTAGTATATCTTTTTTGAGATGGGATGACCAGAACTGCATGCAGTATTCAAGGTGTGGGCGTACTATGGATTTGTATAATGGCATTATGATACTCTCTGTCTTATCTATCCCTTTCCTAATGGTTTGACAGCTGCTGCACATTGAGAGGATGTTTTCAGGGAATTACCTATGATGGCTCTAAGATCTCTTTCTTGAATGGTAACAGCTAATTTGGGCCCCATCATTTTCAATGCATAATTTGGATTATTTTTTTCCTGTGCGCATTAATTTGCATTTATCAGTACTGAATTTCATCTGCCATCTTGTTTCCCAGTTGCCCAGTCACCCAGTTTTGTGAGATCCCTTTGTTACCAACACTTTGATCTGGCATCCTTGTGATTTCTCTAACTACAGGCACTTTCTAAAATAAATCAGATGTATATGAAAATGAGTAACATTTCATGAATTAAAGAGCTCATCAATAAAAATGTTTTTCTATCCAGTTGGCTTGCCAATCAACCACCTATTGCGGCTCTTGTCTCTGGTAGTATGTGTTTAGTTACATGGGATCTGAGACTCTAGGCTTTGTTTTGTACATTGCCTTAGAAGGCCTGGCTGTTTTTTTTATATACAGATACTTTTTTTTTTTTGGTCTACATAATGTGACAGGGTCGGGCCAGATGGCTACAGGAGAGTAACAGATGGCAGATATATTAGCCCCAGGTTAAGTAGGTCCCTTTTCCCAGGGTAAGGTAACAGGGAAGGTTCCAGAACAATCAGGAACCTTCTGGAGATAATTAAGACAGACAGGCTGATTAGAACACCTGCAGCCAATCAAGAAGCTGCTAGAATCAATTAAGGCAAGCTAATCAAGGCACCTGGGTTTAAAAAGGAGCTCACTTCAGTTTGTGGTGCGCAAGTAAGGAGCTGGGAGCAAGCAGTGCTAGGAGCTGAGTGAGAACACATACTGTTGGAGGACTGAGGTGTACAAGCATTATCAGACACCAGGAGGAAGGTCCTATGGTGAAGATAAGGAAGGTGTTGGGAGGAGGCCATGGGGAAGTAGCCCAGGGAGTTACAGCTGTTCCAGGAGGCACTCTAGACAGCTGCATTCCACAGGGCCCTGGGCTGGAACCCGAAGTAGAGGGCGGGCCCGGGTTCCCCCCAAACCTCCCAACTCCTGGTCAGGCACAAGAGAAGTTGACCTGGACTGTGGGTTCACGACAACGGCCAAACTGAGGGCTGCTGTGAAGCTCCAAGGCAAGCAAATCCGCCAATAAGTGCAAGACCCACCAAGGTAGAGGAGGAACCTTGTCACAATAGAATGTAATATTGGAAAGAGAAAAGGCAGTGTTAATTGTAAATCTCTTTGAGATGCAGTGATTATGCATCTATTTCTGTTCAGTTTGCCTGAAATCAGTCAGGATTTTCTCCCGTGATACTAGGAGAAGAATCCACATGAATTAAGACGTTTAGAAAAGTGTTCTGCTGATAAAGGCATTACCTTCTATATTTTCACCAAGGTCTATTTCTACATAATGTATAGCAGAGGTGTATGGTCCCTTTTACTCTTTGTATTTCTTCATCTGCTCACCTAACCAAGTCTTGTTGAATTTTTTTCCATTAGTTTTAATGGAAAGATACCAACGGTCACTGCTGTGAAGACCAGAGTCCATTTTACAATGCTAGAAGGTAGTTTACCAGAACTCCTGTTTCCTTGCCATTAGAACTGGCTTTTGAGCTTTTGCAGGTCTGTTGAACAAAGATTCTAGTTGTCCCTATTGAGGTTGTTGAATGGTTTCCATTTTATAAGTCCAATTTTAAACATTTCTAACTTTCTGGGAAAATCTCCTTCACAAAATTGTTCCTGTTATCTTTGTTCAGAGGATCATTTATTTAATTTTAAGTTTGAGGTTAATGGCACTAGCTGACTTTAAGTTATAAGATGGAGAAAATGATAGGGTTTTCTTTCCATTTCATGTTGTTTTTTTCTTGACTTCTTATTTTGACCATTTTTAACTCAACAGCTTAATAGTAAAAATCAGACTTGCTTTGTAGGCTCGTCACCAAAAAGACTGCCCAGGATTCTTTTTTAACAAATCAGCATAGAAACATTTTTAATTGTGAGAAGTGATCTCTGCAAGTGACCTCTGAGAGTTCTAGTGATTATTACTGCAACAGGACACTGAGCCTGGGACGGAAAGGTGCATCTCAGTGTGCCTGTTAACAGGTTTGGAGCTTTTTAAAATTGAGAGCTATATACACAGGGCACAGGACTGGGAGTAAGCATGTGACCGACAGGAAGCGAGATATAAATGGTCTTGCCTTTTGGGCAGGGCCAGAAAACAGGAGACATCGGGGTGAGGGAAGCCCCAGTGTGGGTCTCCCCAGAACAGCCAGGAAGGGCTACTAAATGGGATGGATGTGTCCTCTCCCTTCCCAGCTGTCAGAAAAACACTCTTTAGTGGGAAATAGATTACTGAGAGAAGGGGAAAAAACAATAAGCTTTAAAGGTTTCTAGACAAAAAATTTTTTTTTGTCCATTTGTGCAGTTAAAGAAAGGAGGAGGGAAAGAATGGAGGACAGTTTTTTTTAAATTTTGTTGAAAGGAATAACAAATTAATGAGGAGCGCATAGACACCAAAAGGCCATGGTACTTGAGGTGCTGATGGCTTCAAGCCTGAAATGTGGAGATGAACCACCATTCGAGTGCTTCACCACCCTCCTAGTGAAAAAGTTTTTCCTAATATCCAGCCTAAACCTCCCCCACTGCAACTTGAGACCATTACTCTTTGTTCTGTCATCTGCTACCACTGAGAACAGTCTAGAGCCATCCTCTTTGGAACCCTCTTTCAGGTAGTTGAAAGCAGCTATCAAATCCCCCCCTCATTCTTCTCTTCCGCAGACTAAACAATCCCAGTTCCCTCAGCCTCTCCTCATGAGTCATGTGCTCCAGCCCCCTAATCATTTTTGTTTAGTGAAGCACTGGAATGCGTTACCTAGGGAGGTGGTGGAATCTCCTTCCTTTGAGGTTTTTAAGGTCAGGCTTGATAAAGCCCTGGCTGGGATGATTTAGTTGGGGATTGGTCCTGCTTTGAGCAGGGGGTTGGACTAAATGACCTCCTGAGGTCCCTTCCAACCCTTCTATGATTCTATATCTTGTGACAATGACTGTTTTCTAGGTATGTTCAAGTTTTGTAAATGCCTGTCACCCTGGTATCTGAGCATTAGCATAATGGTACAAATTATAGAAATATTGGTAAACACGTCACTGTTATATCTACCAACATATATGTGCTGCCGGTTGGTTACCCCCCTTAAAATTATAATCAAAGAAAGTTAGGAGGATGGCAGTGGCAGTTGTTACTGTACCAACACACTGGCATTTTAAAACTTTACAAGCCACACATGAGGGGGAGGGTCCCAGAGCCCTGGCTCCATCCTGAGCCCTAACACCTACACTGCATTTTACGACCTCGCAGCCTTTCATGGTCACCCGAGTCCCAGAAGACTAAGTCAGCTGATGCCAGCCAGCCACGGGTGTTTAAGTGCAGGGTAGACATACCCCCTGTATAAAAGGAACAAAAAAGGAAAGGGAGGAGGCTGACACCATTATAGGAGCAGAATAAAGATAGCTGTGTTGTTGCTATGCACTTTGTAAGTTTGTGTAACATGCAGCATGTTACATGTAAGTTGTAACATGCACTTTGTAAGTTTGTGTTAATGAATGACAGGCTAAGTTGGGTTTCAGTGTATGTATAATGTTAGTTGGAGATTTCAGTTTATTTTAAATTATTCATCTGGTGTTGCATTTCTCAACAACTATTAGCTAACTGGTGTTTTGTTTAGGCTTGCGTGTGCCCCATTCAATTGTCACCATTAAACAAGTTTAAAATATTTACAATTAATTTATTTCCTAATGTTCACTGTATTGCCTATGCCAGGTTTAAGAAATGCTACAGTAACATTAGGTACTTGCAAAGAGAACATTCTAAATATTTTAATAGTGACCTGTAGGTGTGTACTACTTTCCATGATCTTCAGATTAGAAGTATACTCTATCATAGTGTTGTTAGATTTATGCTTTAAGGCATTTAACCAATGGTAACTATAGCTTTGCCCTAGTTTTTTAGTTTCCTGAAGATCCTTGAAGCACTTTCCCTTTTCATCTGAGCTAAGCAGGTATCCTGTTGGTGTTGTTCGTTAGAGCTCAAAGTAAAAATGACTTTGTTCTTTGCTATGTTAAATTGGCTGGTTAATTCTGGTGTTATTTACCCTGTAATTCATTAGTTTTACTCTGCCATTGGCAGCTGACAGGCTGTAATTTCACGCCTTGCAATAAAAGATGTCTCATAATCTGCTTCATTTAGCAGCAAGAGAATTTAATGAAATTAACTGCAGTCCTAATTATGCCAGTGAATACTAAAGACTGCTATCAAGTTTCCTGCGCAAAGGACAAGGTCCACCTCATGAAGGATTTAGAATATAATTTCCTGGGAAAAGTTGCAAATGTCTCCTTCTATTGGCCAACAAGAGCCAATTAAAAGTGCTGATGTGACTTCAGTGAACTAGTTTGTTCTGAAGATCTCTCACAAGGAATCATTATTATTTTTAATCAAGTTTTTTAAAGAAGTTCCTTTACTAGGTGGTAATAATTATCCTGCAAATGTACTTATTGTGCTTACATTTCTAATAAACTGTTTTTCTTTTGGTAGTAACTTGTTACTGATATGCTATTCTCTTGAAGCTGAAATTCTGGGTTCAAATGCTGTTTTGATTACTAGTGAAAATACTGTATTGCTCTCTGAATGTATAGATCTCAGTGGATGCTTCTTAGTTTGTCCTAATTTGGCATCATTGCCAGTTGTTTTTCTTGAAGAGGTGCCCAGGATTTCAAAGTCGTAAGATTTTCACAGATCCTAACAAGCACGCCATCCGAGCCACCCCCTAGGACTGCTGCTGGCAAAGAATGCTTGATAGGATCAGTGACAGAGATCAAGGTATTCATGACTGAGCTGTGAGGGGAAGCTTACCCAAAGTAAATCTGCCTGCACCACTCCATGTCTCCATATGTGCTATCAGTCCCTTAGTTTTGCAAATACTTAAATATGCTGAAGATTTTGAATGGGGGACGAACTATTAATTATTTCAAATTTAGCATGGTGCTGGCAGTTTGAGGTTCTGTAGCCCTAAGCTTATTTGTGAGATGTTAGTGTATGTGCATTGGCATGAAAAACAGATTGAAATATCCAGAGTATTGAGCGACTTCTTCCTAGTGTTCCCATTTCATAAACACGTTCCATACTTAAAATGGAAAATAAAAGAGTAAAGGATGGAATTTTATAGCTGAGCTAAATTACACATTTATGACCCTTTACAGAAATGTGAAAACTCACAAAAGGAAGAGTGATTGAAGAATGCTAAAATTGCATGATTGTGAGAGAGGTTTTTAGAGGGGAGCAGTCCTATGTTGTGGAATCTTTAGAACTTCTTTACGAAGATTTTGCAAAGTGTTTCTTCTGACTCGTACATTTTGTGTGTATTTATAACTGATATTCTATGGATCTTACACTGTCTATTAGCAGACTGACCTTTAGTTTCAATTTTTAAAAATGTATTGGTTTCTGAAACCAAATCTGTGCTAAGTGACTTCTAAGCAGTTACTAGTGCCACAGCTGGACAAAACACTGTGGAATTTAACCACCATTTTATGGCTTAAATGCTGGTAAATGTAGTTAATTGGAAAAACTTTTAACTGCAGAGAATTTCCCTATGAATAGCCTTCATAATAACCATCTCACTATAAAACGCAAAATGCTTTGCTCACAGGGACAACTGTACTATAAAGGTGAAGTGTATTGATCAAATTACCTGAGATGATAAACTTTGGGTGAATAAGTTCTGTATTGATGAATGGGAAAAGTAGTCTTTTCTACCTAATATTGCCAGTGTGGTGGGGAGGGGTGGTGGTACTGCACATGCACTTGCCTCCATAGTTCTGTTCATAGTTTGTAACTAAATGTCTACAAGTTCAACTTCCAGGGGAAAATTGCTTGGTTTTGACCAGCCCTTTGCCTCTCTCTTCCTCTGCCTGCCCTTCACTTAATACTTTGTTTTCTGTGGAGGTAAAACACTTAATATTTTGGAAGCTTAAAAAGTCACTTCTCCCAAACAACTTACAAAGCTTTCCAGTTTGAATTCTGGCTATGAACTTCTCTGTAGCCATTGGTGAACTTACTAACCTGAGGTCAGAACACTGCTGGAGTGCAGTGAAAATTATGGAGATCCATGTATGTTAGGAAGGAGAGACTTTGGTAGTCAAAGAGAGAATAAAATCTGGTTGGAGAGACTTGAAAGACTAAAGAGAAATATATTTTATCTTTGCAAGGGATTTCTCTTAACTACTGGACCTTTTATTGCATTGTTAAAGGTCAAGGAAAAGGAACAGATTCTTCTCAATGTATTAAATTAGTGATATATATTGAGGTCAAAGAACCCTAAAAAACCCTGTGCTTTTCCATCAAAATCTCCTTTGTAAATCTGAGGGCACTTCGAAAACTGGTTTGTGATGTGGAGGAGCAACATGATGCACAGAACTGTGATCGAACCAAAAAATAAAAAATGTCAGCTACCTAGACAATGTAGGACACACCGACTGATGGAAATAAACGTAGCGATATAGTTAAGAAAAATAGTGCAGGACTGTACCCTTTTCTACTTTGTTTTTTACAGTATAACGATCGTGTAGAAAATGAAATGTGATCGAGTATCTGAGGCATAGTAGTCATTCTCAATTTAGAAGTAAAATGAGATCTAAATAGTTGGGGAGGCCAAAATAAAAGTACACTGAAACTCAGTAACTCAAATTTTAGGGGAATAGTAGAATTCTGGGTCAAACTGAACATGGTAAAATAACACAGGAAAAGTATTCAAAGATAAGTATATTACTAAATGCTAAAAATGTGATCAAGAAAGATACTAGGAATGAAAGAGAACAACAAGAAAATGAGGTGAATATGCAAAGCTGAATTTAAAAAAGCACAGATGAAGGTTACAGAAAAAAATTACATGTAGAACAATAAAAACATATGCCAAAAATACTGTACAACATTTTTTTCAACTTAAGGCACAAGAAGTTAGTGAGACTAGGCCATGGAGATGTCCAGGGTTATATTTTAAGAGGTGTTAGTTTATGAAGTTGTTTGCTTTCATGTTCACGATGAAAAATGTTGAACAGATGTTGATGACGTGTTTCCAAAAGGTGGAAAGAAAAAAACAACACTGAAAAGACACTCAGGATCATCACATCTGAAAAGATACTCAAGAAATTAGTTTACCTGAACGCTGATGAAGTTCAAGTCAAGAGGTTTCCTCTTCACATTTCTAAAAGATGAAGCAAATAATAAGGAACTCCTTGTTCTATTTTGTTTGGTTTTGAGTTTTCATTTGTCTGTATCATGTGCTCTCTGCACAGTAGACACTAAAAATATCAACTTTGATGCAAATATATAAAATAATTCTCCTAAAAATTAAATTCTGGAAAACCTTTCCAATGCCAGACTGTCTTCATCCCCTTCTCTGGAAACAGGTGAGCCTTGTAGAAAATCCTGAAGGCCCCCAAATCGAGACCCTGGTAAACCAAATGGGAAGTGACTGGAATATAGAGAGAATACAGAAAACTTCACTTCTGAATATGTACTCTACAAAAGGGAAAACGATCCAGAACTGAATGTGCAGAGGCAATGCTCATGGAGCAATGATTTAATGACAAACATTTAGATTTTATAAAAAGCAAGTATTACAAAGTTTTAGATTGATAGAAATAGCTTGATGAACAGTGTCTTGGATTTCACCTTTCTCATGCAGTGTTTGCAACCCTGCCATTGCACCATTGCAGTATTTCACTAGTGCATGATAGCCTAAAATTGCAATGAAACTGACTAATCTGGATTTCATTATCCAAGTCAAAAAGCAAATATTCTTTGTTAATGGTTAAAAGTAATATTGATTTTTCAGTTATTTCCGTTTTAATAATCTGAAGTCTTGCAACAGTAACAATATTTATTTTTTAATAAAAACAGTTTCAATTTGACAGTGTCATTTCAATGAAGATTGGGAGCATGGATTCACAAAACTGAAATCATGCCTAACAAATCCACTAGAATTTTTTGAGCAAAATCACTACAGGTGGGTTTTTCGACCGTATTAATGCAGCATTGAGGAAGGAGAGAGATTTCCAAATATAAAATATTTAATCTCCAGGTTATTTTAAAATATTGCTAAAATATTTTATAGTGCTCAAACATATGAAGGATTGTGGGAAGAAAGGTGGCTGATGCAGTTGAGTGTAGAGACAAAGTCATGAAATGAGCCTATGGACAGAACATGAATAGTTAATATAATTTATAATAACTCTGGTTTAATACAGATAATCCTGAATTAAGACTACTTTGTAGATAAATTACTACTTTCCAAATAGTGTTTAACAGCAATTAAAAAAAGCAAACCAAAAATGCTTGGATGCAAAAATAGTTTCCATAAATTGGAAGCAATTCTTCTTCTGCTGTAAAAGGGAGCAATGAGACAATGTGAAATACTGTATAGATCTGGTCATCTTATCATAAAAAGGATACTATAGAAATGGAAAAGCTTCAGCAGAGGGCAATCAGAATGATACAGGGATTTAAGGATCTCACTTGTTCAGAAAGGTTAGAGAAACTGGGTCTGCAGTCTTTGGAAATGAGATTTAGTGGAGCCTTCGTTGAATAGAGTGGATCCATGCTACAAGACTGTTTGAGCTGATGTCAAGTACAAGACAAGGGGGCAGGAACTTAAGCTAAGGAAAGGCCAGGCACCTCAGGAATTTAGATAGTGATAAAATAGAAACTGTCAACATGTTACATGGAAAACCAAGTTTGGAATATTAGTGAATGTTAGCTTGGTTAAGGGTTTAAGTGTTCATTTCTTAGCTGGACTTCAAATTGTCCAGTTAACTTCAAACTTTGAAGGAATAAGATTTAGTTGAGTACCAAGGAACTAGACTGCCAAACTTTTAGCACACAAAATTAAAAGCTCAGTTTAAAATGTGAAATAGATCAGAAGCCCATGAAGGAGGAAACTTAGCTGTGAAAAGGGGCTTTGATGTACATAATGTCTATTGTTTAATGTCTGGTTTTTGCTTTTAAATGGCAGTGCACAGCATGGGCGCATTGCCCTCCCATTGTGCAACAGAGGGTGCTTTGGGTGGTAACGAAAAAAAAGAGAAATGTTCCATCCTGTGAGGAAAAGGTGTGAATGCTTTTGGAGATCTTTTTTAAGAAATTGTGTTAAAGTGTGCAAATTTGAAGTAAGCATACTGTGTGCATGTGTGCAAGAGAAAGTTAGCAGTCAGTCAAGTTTTATCTCTTAATGAATAGAGACTGCTGAAGTAAGGGTTAGGTAATTGAGTTTATAATTAATTAGCCATAACCCTCATCAGATAAAGCAGTTGTCGAGATTTTTTTTATCTCCTTTCTCTCCCCAGGGTCTGCCCTTCTTTGTCCTTGCACTGACAGCCAGCACTTATCTTAGGCCTTCTCCAGGACTGTGCCCATCAACCCCTCCCCCCTTTTGCTGATTTTGGTGGTCAGCTGAGACCCTTATTGTACTATAAGGCTCACAATCAGCCTAGCTGTCGGGTGCTTGGATGATGAATTAGCAGTAGGAGTTTACGTATAGGTGAACTCCAGATTGGACCACCGATAGCTTGCAGAGTGGCTTCTGTTTGTTAGCCTTTTTCTACAGCTCTGATATACTGCTGACACTTTGCAACAAAGAGGTTAAAAAGGTAGATGTAGCAATGGTGCATTCCTTCAGAAAGTTAGGTTACTTACAAAGAACCCTTAATTCCTTCTGCCATGCAATTCATTATAACAATACAGAGAAAATAAATGAGATTTTACACCATTTCTTTTGGTGACTTTATCTCCCTTATATTGTGGGTCAGACTAGTTTGCTTACAGGGGCACAAACTTTGGACATATATTTTCAAAACATACAAGGTGGATGGTATCATTTTGTTGAACCCGATTAAGGGGACTTATATGTCAGATGGCTTCCTCTATCAAAGCACTGTCCTTCTATAGATGTGTTGGAGAAAAGGCGCTTTCATGCTGTGATTGCGGTAGGTTCATGTCATTGAGTTGGTTTTAGACAGGTTTACCTGCTGAAGAGGAATAGCGTTCAAAAACAATGCTGGGGGTTTCTGTTCATTTAGAATTTCTGAATTAGAGATGAGAGAAGAAAAGACTCCTGTGTCTTGTAATATTGTCTTTCAGGCTTATGATCAGTCCTGTTTCTTCTTAATCTGGGTGGGAGCACAACAGAAAATTGTAGCTGAATCTCCTGATGAGGGAGGGGAGTTGATTCTTCTGACCCTGCTCCCCTATGGTTGCCATTCATTTTTAAGTAGATTGGTAAATCTTTTCTTTTCCCTTACAATGTTAGCTGTAACATGTATTTCTAGTTTGACTTTGACAATCCTTTGTGGAATCAAGTAACAGAAACCTTCATTGGGCATTTGTGTGTGTTCCACAGTAGAATTTTACTGAAAGTTTAAACAGCAGTGTAGTACTTCACTTTCTTTAAGACTGTAGTTTTTGTGGGAGATTACTGATGACACAACAGACTAATTACATTTTGTGATAACAGTAGACAACCAATAAGCTAGCAGTTGACCAAATAAGTCTTATAACGCTACAGCTATTTTGCCATAGCAGAATTATATTTATATTATATTTCTAACATTGTGAGATCTGCACTCCAGATTATCAAAAGTCATAAGGAATAAAATTAGCTGTTCTGAACTTTAACAGTGTTTTTGTTGTTGAAAATCTTCAGTTAGGCAACAATGTGCATATAGTCCAGTCTGGAAAAGTGGAATTCCATTTACCCTTCCCTTGAGTAGTTCCCTTGGAATTCCATTAACCCTTCCCGTGAGTTGAGTAGTAAAAGGAAGGAGTGAAGAAGACAATTCACTGGACCACATTTTGCTGTAAATCTGGGTCACGCTCTGATAAGCAGAATATAGATTTGTTTTTTGAAAATAAAAGTTCAGCGTTCATAGCAAAACATTGAAACGAATGAGAGATATTCACCTGCACTAAACTGAATTTGCTGCTTGCATCTCGTACTGTATCTTTTTCAGCTTAAAGGTGGTTAATTTATTTTGCTGGTTAGTTCAGCTGAAACACTCTGATATGATTTACTAGTGTCATTTTAGAGAAGAATCAAAATGGGCAGTTTACTAGTAAACATCACCATTTTCTTTCACCCTGTGAATGTTTTGTCTGCCTCTAGTTGGTGATACCTGATTTTCTTTCTAAGTGGATTTGTAGAAACAACTTGTTGTGGTGTTTGCTTCTTAATTTTTATCATTAAGGAGAGGGACTCTTTCCAGGTCCTGTTTTGTTTGTGTTTAGCCTCTTCAAGATACCAAAAGTATGTATTCCTTAGTTATATTACTTTGGGCAAAATGAAAAATAATGAAGTGGGGAGGGGGGTTGTTTTCCCTAGAGGGGTTGAAGCTGCATGGGACAAGTGTCAGTTACTCTACTGTGATGGGGTTCTATTACTTGTGTTTGGCTATGAAATGTTCTGAATCATTAGCTTTGCTGGCTACCATAAGGCAAATTCAGTTCTTCTTTGAGCGCTTGCACACATTAGGTGTGTGTGCGCCGAGCACTGTTGCCTGACATTTTTCTCTCAATGATATCCATCAGGTTGGCTCTAGAGACCTCTGGTGCTGCACGCTTACACGACGGTAAAAGGAGCACTGCTGGCCCCGCACCCTCTCAGTTCCTTCTTACCACCCATGGCAGTTGCTGGAACATCTCCTCTTGCTTCGGCAAGGCGTATTCAGTAGTTTTTCTCTTCAGTTTCGTTTATTAGTTCAGTAGTAGTGTAAATAGTATTAGTTATACTAATATAATTATATATTATATATAACTAACTATATATTAGTTAGTATATAACTAACTATATATTAGTTAGTTAGATCTTTCTTATCGTAGAGAGGCTCCCTTCGCCCCGGGGGCCAGGCATGCCCCGGTTTCAAACCTTGTGCCTACTGTGGCAAGCTTATGCCATGAGAGCCCACACTCCAGTTATCTGAAGTGTCTGGGAGAGAATCACATACAAGAGCGCTGTTGGATCTGTTGGGACTTTAAGCCTCATATGAAGAAAGACAGGGAGGCTAGACTGAGGGCTATCCTAACAGAAGCTGCACCTAAGCCAGCGTCTGAGCCAAGGCAATTGGATTTGTCAACGTGCACTTCGGCTTCAGTACGAAGCACCCTTCAGCACCGCACATTTCTCTGCACCGTTCTCCATCCCTAGTGTGTAGGAAGAAACAGAAGAAACAACGATCTGAGAGAGGATACTTGCCAGTGCCGAGACAGGATGAACAGGGAAGGCAATGGAGTGTGACCTGCGTCGGGCCACACCTGCACCTCTGGTCCCCCGACGGCACTGTTGACTTCACCCCGTGGACCATTAAGTTTGGTGCAGTACCTCCCACTGACGCCAGGAAGTCATTACAGTTCCAGAGGGATTGCAGTGCCTTCTACCCTGGAGGCCTTTGCAGCGACTAGAGACTTCCTATCTTTCCTGGTACTGCCAACCTCAATGGGACAACCGCCGGCTCCAGTGAGCATGAACAGAAGAGAGCATGGGGCTCCAAGCTCTTGTCTGGCACTGGGGCCCTCGGTACGATCTAGAGGCAAGCCAGCCCTTCTTTCATCAGCGAGGTCATCCCCAATCTGGCACCGGTCCCCAGACCCTCGGCACTAACCAGCAGAAGCAAGGGGTTCCATTTCCCCATGGTCACCTCCAGATGACTCTTCTTCAGAGTCTGAGATGGAGCCCTATGGCTTTCCCAAAAGCCACCGCAGTTACTCATCCTACATCCCGTAGGAACCCAATGCATGACATCCCCCAGTGGCATCTTGCTGGGAAGACAGTGACCGATGTAATGGCTGTTCTGGAACCCATGTGGGTTTCCCCCAGTACCAGCACCGCCGTTGCACCCATCCTACTTTGTTGCATCCGAGAAGCAGGACCCAACATGGCTCCATTCAGCCCTGACTAGCCAACTAGCCCAGTACTGACAGACAAGACATGGGGCTGAAGAAGAAGAGAGAGCTCCCACACTGGTTCAGGCCTCTTCCTACTCCTCCTCCTCACTAGATGAGGCCATCTTGGGGCCGAGCAGCTCGCTGCCACAAGATGACTTTAAAGCCCATGAAGAGCTTCCAAAGAGAATAGCTGTTAATCTGGGTCTTGAGGTTGAGGTACTCAAGGAGTCTTCCCATAGCATCATTGATATTTTGGCTACAGCAGCACCATCTAAAATGGCCCTACCCATCAACGAGGCTGTTATGGGTCTGGTTAGAGCCCTGTGGCAAACTCCATCTTCTCTCCCTCTCACTTTGAAGAGGGCAGAGAAGAAATATCACTTGCCGGTAAAGGGGTACTTGTATTCTCACCTGCCTCCCGGGTTTCTAGTGGTCACAGTGTCCATGAGAGGGGCAGCCCCTTGGGTTTTTGTGAAATGCATGGCGTTGGTAGCGGCCTTCCTCAGAAGGTGAGATATTCAAGTCTACCCAGGCCTCAATGACTGGTTGATCAAGGGCTGCTCAGAGGCTCAAGTAAAGAACAGCATCAGTCTGGTCCAAACCACCTTCCGAGCACTGGGCCTATTGATAAACTAACAAAAGTCGACTCTCTTCCCAGTACAGAGAATAGAATTTATCTGGGCAGTGCTTGACTCTACCCAGGCCAGAGCCTTCCTTCCGGAAGTTCAATTCCAGACAATGTTGGATGTGATATCCAGGGTTCAGGCCCACCCTGTCATGAACCCTGGTTTTGCCTTGAGCCCTAATCCTCACCTCTTGTGACGGGCGAAAGGACCTCGTTTCCTTTGTCAACCCCCTCCCCCAGCTGTCAGTAGCCCTAGTTTCAGATGCTTCCAGATTTTTTTTAATCCTGCAGTTAATTGCAATTTTTTTTCATAATTACACAGCCATACTACAAAGCAATGTTTATTCTGTGGTTATTTAAAACCAGGACAGCAGTGGCCAGCAACATTGTGTGTGGATACCACCACTCCCGTAATACAGGTGCCATTTTTAGTTTGCTTTCTACCCCAGCTCTTTCACCTGTTTTAAGGACAGTTGGCAAGAGTTGTTGTCATTGGAAAAGTGTGCTTTCCACTCTCCTGGTCTTCAAAAAATGGATAAATTTATTTTGCTCATAATCAAAAGTTTTCACCTCTGGGCAGCGACTAAGAAAAATTCAGCTGAGTAATTGAAACTAGTGACTTAGATTGCTATGGATTTTTAACTATGGAGAGTGTGCACATGTATGCATATGGGTATGTAAAATGTACTTGTGTATATATAGCCACTTTTGAGCAGTAGAAGAGCAAAATGCATATTAAATAGGGAAATGTTGTATTACGCATCTCATTTAAAAAATTGACCCCTGCAAAACATAGTTCCAGGTTGAGACTTTATACTTCAAAATAAAACCAATCCTGTATTACATTCATATAATGCTTCTCACTCTGAAGGATCTCAAATAGTTTTGCAGACAGTGTACTTTCCACATAAGGATAAGCTACGTCTTGAGGAGAACAGGGAGCCATTTAGTGCCAGAAACACAACACTGCTACTTTTAGGAAAGTGTGATGAATAGGTTCTCACATTTAAAATTATCGGTGAGGAATCTAAATTATCCCAAGTGTGAGCCCAAAGCAGATTTTTAAGACCGAACTAGTAATATCACCTAAAAAAAAAGGTGTATAGTAGTAGTATGGATGCATCCTTAACTGTACTAGTCCATGGGCTTCTGTAATGGTATGAGGAAAAAAATGATACTGTTAAAATGTCTTTCTGGGAAATCTTTGGGGAAAAATATTGGAGTGAAAAATACTTTTCACTGTGCTGACATAACTTAGTTATCAACAGATGATAGTAGTGCAACATTTCTTTTTAGTACTTGCAATTTTAATAAAATGTCTTGTAATGTCTATAGTATTTTAGCAGTCTGGCACTACTAGACCAAATTAAAAGTCATAATTTGAAGATGTGGTTGCTTATGAATCTCCCTTGCCAGAGGGGAATGTTGTATCATAGAATCATAGAATCATAGAATATCAGGGTTGGAAGGGACCCCAGAAGGTCATCTAGTCCAACCCCCTGCTCAAAGCAGGACCAATTCCCAGTTAAATCATCCCAGCCAGGGCTTTGTCAAGCCTGACCTTAAAAACCTCTAAGGAAGGAGATTCTACCACCTCCCTAGGTAACGCATTCCAGTGTTTCACCACCCTCTTAGTGAAAAAGTTTTTCCTAATATCCAATCTAAACCTCCCCCACTGCAACTTGAGACCATTACTCCTCGTTCTGTCATCTGCTACCATTGAGAACAGTCTAGAGCCATCCTCTTTGGAACCCCCTTTCAGGTAGTTGAAAGCAGCTATCAAATCCCCCCTCATTCTTCTCTTCTGCAGGCTAAACAATCCCAGCTCCCTCAGCCTCTCCTCATAACTCGTGTTCCAGTCCCCTAATCATTTTTGTTGCCCTTCGCTGGACTTTCTCCAATTTATCCACATCCTTCTTGAAGTGTGGGGCCCAAAACTGGACACAGTACTCCAGATGAGGCCTCACCAATGTCGAATAGAGGGGAACGATCACGTCCCTCGATCTGCTCGCTATGCCCCTACTTATACATCCCAAAATGCCATTGGCCTTCTTGGCAACAAGGGCACACTGCTGACTCATATCCAGCTTCTCGTCCACTGTCACCCCTAGGTCCTTTTCCGCAGAACTGCTGCCTAGCCATTCGGTCCCTAGTCTGTAGCTGTGCATTGGGTTCTTCCGTCCTAAGTGCAGGACCCTGCACTTATCCTTATTGAACCTCATCTGATTCCTTTTGGCCCAATCTTCCAATTGGTCTAGGTCCTTCTGTATCCTATCCCTCCCCTCCAGCGTATCTACCACTCCTCCCAGTTTAGTATCATCCGCAAATTTGCTGAGAGTGCAATCCACACCATCCTCCAGATCATTTATGAAGATATTGAATAAAACCGGCCCCAGGACCGACCCTTGGGGCACTCCACTTGATACCGGCTGCCAACTAGACATGGAGCCATTGATCACTACCCGTTGAGCCCGACAATCTAGCCAGCTTTCTACCCACCTTATAGTGCATTCATCCAGCCCATACTTCCTTAACTTGCTGACAAGAATACTATGGGAGACCGTTAAAAACCTTTGCTAAAGTCAAGAAACAATACATCCACTGCTTTCCCTTCATCCACAGAACCAGTAATCTCATCATAAAAGGCGATTAGATTAGTCAGGCATGACCTTCCCTTGGTGAATCCATGCTGGCTGTTCCTGATCACTTTCCTCTCATGCAAGTGCTTCAGGATTGATTCTTTGAGGACCTGCTCCATGATTTTTCCAGGGACTGAGGTGAGGCTGACTGGCCTGTAGTTCCCAGGATCTTCCTTCTTCCCTTTTTTAAAGATTGGCACTACATTAGCCTTTTTCCAGTCTTCCGGGACTTCCCCGGTTCGCCACGAGTTTTCAAAGATAATGGCCAGTGGCTCTGCAATCACAGCCGCCAATTCCTTCAGCACTCTTGGATGCAACTCGTCCAGCCCCATGGACTTGTGCACGTCCAGCTTTTCTAAATAGTCCCTAAAACTTTGAAAGTTGGAATCTCTGATTTCCAATGATATAAAGTATTCCTTTCGATTCCTGCCAAGATGCATCTTTAAAATCACATCATATTGTTTACTGTTTTGCTTGCTTTCCCCCCTGAGTTGTGACATATCATCACTGGCTACTCTCTTGAGAAACCTTAGCACTAAGAGCCATTGGAATGCAAACTTTCAGATGACATAAAGCAGTAATCTGTATACACTGCTTTGAATTTTAAAACATCACACTTGAAATGTTGAATTGGAGAAGTAGGCAAATGAAGGTGATTGGAATGAGGAGTTCTTAAGAGCTAATATCTTGTGACCTACAATGGTTATGCTTTGACCAGCACAAATGCCTTCAGGACTAATAAACCTTTTCAAGAATAGGACTATGGCCAGTGGCCATAAAAAAAGTTCTATCTTTGTAGAAGGTTGTATAGGTCAGTGCTACTTCAGACAAACGGGCAAAGTGTGTTAAATCTAGATAATTACAGGGAGCTATCGCATCACCAAGGATTTTCTTTTTCTAATTTTTTTTCGGTCAATAGCAAAAAAAAGTTTTTATTTCAGGTAATTAAGAGTTTTGAGAACAATTCTATGGTTCTATTGGACTCCATTAGCTCCTTCCTCTTTCCATATTACAGTGGATCTTAGAGGGGGGGTTGAAGGGACAGTTGTGTCCCTTTTCCTTCATGAGCCTTGTGAATTGATTAGGTAGTTGTGGGGTTTTTGTTTGTTTTGCCACTTTCAGAGAACTAACATTTAAATGACAAAAAATGTCTGACACGCTTGTGACAAAAAATGTCTGTCTGACATGCCTGAACATGGGGGTTTTAAAGTTGGTGGGACCAAGTATCATCATCAGCCATAATTGACAAATAATACCCCTCATAAATACTGCCAGTCTTTTCAATTAGTTTTCATCTAAAATTTGGTATGCAAAATGATGGCCTGTCAACTGACAATGGATGACAAAAATTAATAAATGGTCTTCTAAATAGTATGGACACTTAAGAAAAATTGGGCAGCCAATTTAGCACAGTGTGAACGGGGGGGGGGGGGGGGGAGGACCTTTTGTACTGTTGCTGTGCCACTAATGTTCTCTGGGTCTTTATTAATGGTGCTTGGCTGCTGCTGACAGTTTTGTTGCTACTGGCAACTTTCTTCATTAAAATAAAAGCCAGCGTCAAATCCCATTAGCCACACTCTGGGTACGTTGCAGTTTTATTTATATATTTTTTTCTTTATTAACGCATTCTCCAGCCATAAAAAGTTGGAGGAGGTGGGTTAATACATGGTCTTTCACTTTGTCCAGAGCTGGCCACTTACTTTAAAAAAATAAAAAAGAAGAAGAAAAAAAAAGCACTTAAGTTTTCTAACGCAGTACATTACACTCTTTCCACGGCTAGGTAAGGTTGCACAAAATTCCATATAAGTCCCTTTTAAATTCTCTCTTGTGCACACAGCGTTGGGTCTTCCAGACGTGTCTTTATGAAGGAGTAATGTCCTCTGAAGAAAATCAAAGGCCTCTTACACCATACTTGCCTATTACATCACTTCACTTGCCAATCTAAAAATATCATTAACTGAGGAACCTCTCTGCTTACGGAAGGAGCAACTAATTAAAGCGAGTTACCTGTCTCTACTTTTACAGGAAAAAGCAGCTGCCTTAAATCTCTCAAAGAACCTTATTTGGATTAATTAAATTTTCTAGAACAATTCCTTAAAAACAACTTAGTTTTGCATGCGAAAATGATAGTATTCCATGTCTAAGTAGCTGATTGTAGCTCACATGAGGTAGCTAGATAGGCACACCTAAGATTTGAACCACATCTAATTGGAGACCCAGTTGGAGACCCAAGATGAGGCCCCTTTAGAAATGTGGCCTTTATTTGCCATGAGGTTGGCAAAAAGTTGAGACTTTTGGATGTCACAAATACTGAATTGTGGTGGTGTCAAGAATTGAATGATATTTTCATTTCTGGAAAAATTAAAATAAATAAAATTTAGTCATTGGCACATTTGTTGCTAACAAGATTACTGATTGTAGTTCTTTGTGCAGTGGGTATCTAGTTACTAGAAAGGGTACCAATTCATTTCATGCAAGCTGCTGAAAAGTAATTTTTTTCTGATGTGGCTTGGACTTGTGAACTAGTGATCTAGAGGTGGAAAGCTTTGCCCAGTTACCAGTGAGCCATCTGGTCTGCCATAAGGCTTGGATTTAAAGGTAGAGATAGTTGATGTTTTAGAAGGATCAAATTCATTGTGTCATTTTTTGGCATGGGTAAGGATGTAAAATGTGGAGTGTGTTCCTGATATGGCACTAAAAAAATTCCTTTTTACACTTAAATCAGTATTTCAGAATTGCAGTATGTGTAGTCTGTCACATCATGTCCAGGAATGAAAGCACATACCATTATATCAGTTAATTGCCTAGTGACCATTTGTTGCTGTTTGTGTGTATGAGAGAGCTGGTGAGTCTCTTTAAGAAAACTGGCAAATAAGTGTTCAGAATGTACTGTCTTCCAGCACACCATTTTTATACCAGTATAAATAGTGCAAGTGCTGTATAGACAATACCACTTAAATTTTCACTTAAATGGCTGCATTTGTGAGTTATCTTGTCTGGCAAGTGAAAAACAATTAACTGTTTAAATGCTATTTTAAATAGTTGCACTGACAGCAGTTCTTTTGACTGAAATATATGCTTTATGGCTCTCAAGTCTGAATTTCAAATAAACTGAAATGTAGATTTAAGTGATTTTATCATTCTTGAGAATGGGTGTTTGTATAAAGAAAATAAACTGGGAATATAGAATCACACAAGTACAATAAATCCAGTGGCTGTCCCAGCTCTTCCCCAAAAACCTTTTATGCTTAAAAGACTGTACCAGTTGTTCGTTAATTGTTGAACGAAGCTTAATATCTATGGAGGCAAATTAGGCAATAAATATACTATATAGAAAGTATTGTATCTCAAGTGATTTTAACATTAAAGCAATAATATAGTTTTTAACTTGCTGACACAGTATGCAGAACCCTGGGTGTTTTAAATGTCATTGATTAATGCTGAGTGGTTGAAAGGGCTCTGAGTGTGAGAGTCCGTGTCTCTGTCAGTAATCTGAAAGTGCAGTAGGCCCCGAGAGCAGTGAAATCTAGCTACTGTTCAGAGGTGTTTTTAAGAGCGAGTTTGGTTGCATGAAGGCTACACATTGCCAATGTGCTAAAATGAAATTTTAAAAAAAGTCTAATTTTAAAGCACTGGTTTAGAACCTCTTGGGATAGTTCCTTCTGAACGTGAATGCTGGCAGCTTTTTTGCTTTGTGTTAATTTCTGTAGCATCTATCACAGCTGTAGCTATGCACCTCAGTTAGACAAAAATACACAAATTAGTTGTGCCATTTGGAAAAAGCAACTTAAAAACAAATGTAAAAGTGTTTGTTTTTAATGGCTCTTTATTATGCCCTTAACATCACTGGATTTGGCCTCTGATGGATTGCCAGTGGGACTAAGGAACAAACTGCAAATCCTTTACTTTAGCACAGCCACCAGGTTTATGGTATACATTACAGTAGTTAAGCCAAGAGGTGACAAAGGTATTGATGACCCTTGTAAAGCCTGTTATAGAGTGAAATGGCCACAATCTCCTAACCAACCAGACCTGACGCTATAGACCAGCGTTTCCCAAATTTGGGACGCCGCTTGTTCAGTGAAAGCCCCTGGCGGGCCGGGCTGGTTTGTTTACCTGCCGCGTCCGCAGGTTCGGCCGATCGCGGCTCCCACTGGCCGCAGTTCGCCGCTGCAGACCAATGGGGGCTGCAGGAAGTTGTGCAGGCCAAGGGATGTACCGGCCGCTACTTCCCGCAGCCCGCATTGGCCTGCGGTGGCGAACTGCAGCCAGTGGGAGCTGCAGTCGGCCGAACCTGCGGATGCGGCAGATAAACAAACCGGCCCGGCCTGCCAGGGGCTTTCCCTGAACAAGCGGCGTCCCAAGTTTGGGAAACACTGCTATAGACCATTGGTTCTGCTAGAAAATGTAGGAACAGCAGAGTTTCCGGTGTGGCCTTAAGTCTGCAAACCATTTTGGCAAAAGGCAGGAATATGCACCCTCAGATGATGCAGATATGTTGCTCTGCTCATTCCTCTAAATGGTTATCTTTTTAATTAGCTTGTTTTTCATTGAGACATCTATACCCTCCTGCCAGACCTGGGGCGAGTAATTAGTCAGTGGGATTTGGAGTTCTAGGGCAAGACGTAGAACATCAACATATTCACACCATTGCAGCCTTAGCCTTCTCAGTCTTCAAATAACAGTTGAACAAGAAAGATCCTCTGATACTTTTTAGAGAATGAGCAACCCAGTAAAGGTACACTCCATCCATCCAATCATGTAAGATCCCACAGGCAAATCAACAATACCTTTCTGGTCAATGATATCAAAAGCTGGGCACTTTTACCTTTGTCCAACACTTAGAGGTAGTTACATATCAATACTTGTGTACCCTTTTACATTTGAATCCAGAATGAACCTTTGTTCTCATATTATAAACTACATTTTGAATATAAACTCAGTCCAAATGCATAGTTTCAAAAGCAGTTTTGTGCATTCTCAGAAGGCTCACTGAAAAGATGGGGCTGCTACTGCCACTGATATGGTCTATCAAAAGTATTTTTTCAAGCATATTTTGAACTTAGGCCTTTGTTCAAATATGCTTAAAAATAGTACTCTCTTTGAATACCTCTGATCTGAAGCTCTAGCCTCCACCATCTTGGAAGAAGATGGTATTTCATAAATCCTCTAAACCCTTGCAGATGTTCCACTCAGCCTCCAGTTGTTTGCATTTATCAATGGACAGAATTATAAGGACATCCACATGTCCTGGGATAGAGTGCTAGCATAAGGTACATTTTCGGTTGTCTGTAGCAAGCATTTGCCTGTCTGTATGTGTGCATATACTGTATATTGTCTGTAAATAAGAATGTTTCACAGATATCCTAGGATAGCAAAATAATCTTGCAGTCTAGCTTTATTTATCCTCTGTAGACTCTCTGGTGGGATATTAAAGACTATATTGTTGACTTAAATCTCTGCTCATGCTGGAGAGAGAGAGAGGATGTATCGGGGACCCAAGGAGGATTTCTAACCTGCTCAGCTAGAAAATCTCCTGGTATTCCCAAGGTGGGTAAGCTACAGTGGCAGCTCTGTCAGAATGAAATAGTATGTATTTTTTACTCCCATCCCACCTGCCCAACTCTGTTGGTCAGTAGAGGGTGGGTGGAATCCTGACCTGGACTTTGACTCATAGGAAAACTTCTTTGACAAAGATCTGATATTCCGGGAAAGAGGATTACTGTGCTGGGAGGGGCTCCATCTATCAAATACTGGGAGGAGCATCTTTGGACATCCTCTGGCTAACCTGATAAAGAGAGCTTTAAACTAGGTCTTACTGGGGATGGTCACAGAAATCCATCCAATGTACATCTAGGCACAAATAATGAAAACAAAGGGAAGGGGCTAATCTCTGGAGAAGGGACTTAAAACCACCATTGCATTAAAAAGGCAAGAAGAAAAGCAACAGGGCAGTCTGCAAAATATCTTCGATGCCCATATACAAATGCAAGGGGTATGGGGAACAAGCAGGATGAACTGCAAGTCATGGTATGTGAAGAAAATTATGACTTAATTGGCGCTACAGAGACTTGGTGGGACATTTCCCATTAATAGAGTACCAGCATTGAGGGATATGATTGTCTAGAATTATAGGTGTGGGGGGAAAGGAGGAGGCATTGCACTGTATGTCAAGAATGTATACACTTGCTCTGAGGTTCAAGAGGAAGTGATTGACAGTCCTACTGAAAGTCTTTGGGTGAGGGTAAAAAAGGGTAAAGAATAGTAACAATGTTATGGTGGGGGTCTATTATAGACCACCCAATCAAGAGGAGGAAGTGGAGGAGTCATTCTACAAACAGGTAACAAGATTAGCGAATGCATGAGCTAGTATTGAGGGATTTTAATTTCACTGATATCTGTTGGAAGACCATTACAGCAAAATATATGTCCTGCAAATTCTTAGCATGTGTAGGGGACAACTTTGATTCAGAAAGTTAAGGAAACAACTAGGGGGTCATCCATTCTGAATGTAATTTTGACATACCCAAATTAGTTGCGAATTAGTTGCGAATTGACAAACACAATTGACAAACATGAATTACTTGCAAATGTGAGGGTGGATGGAAACTTGGGAGGAAGTGATCACGATCTAATAGAATTCAAGATCCTAAGGAAAGGAGGACATGAGAACAGCAACATAAGGGCACTGGACTTCAGAAAGGCAGATTTCAACCAACTCAGAGATATAGTAGGTAAGGTCCCATGGAAAGTCCAATTAGGAAGAAAAGGAGTTGAAGGGGCCTGGCAGTTCCTAAAAGATGTAATACTAGAGGCTCAACATCAAGCTCTACTGATGCAAAGAAAAGATAAGAAGACCCACAGGAGGCGAGTTTAGCTGCACAAGAGCTTTTTAGCTATCTAAAAACCAAAAGGGATACATACAGGAAATGGAAGGTCTGGCATTTCACTGAGGAAGTACACATTGGAATAGCAAGATTGTACTGGGACAAAATCAGGAAAGTCAAGGCAAAGAATGAGTTGCAGCTGGCAAGAAATGTTAGACAACAAGAAGGGGTTCTTCAAATATGTCAGACAAAAAAGAAAGATCGGGGTAGTGTGGGTCCTCTGCTCAATGGAGGAGGTGAACTGGTAACGGAAGATGATCAAAAGGCAGAGCTACTCAATGCCTACTTTGCCTCAGTCTTCTCACAAAAAATAAAATGTGACCAGACAACTAGCAAAATTACCATAGTCAATAAAAGGGAAGGGATGCAGATTGGGATAATTAAAGAACATGTCAGAGATCTTCTGACCAATTTGACTGAATTCAAGTCAGCAGGGTCTGATGCTGTTCACCCGAGGGTACTGAAGGGATTAGCTGAAGAAATCTTGGAGCCACTGGCCATAATATTTACAAGTTTATGGATGATAGGAGAGGTCCCGGAAGACTGGGGAAGGGCTAATATAGTGCCCATCTTTAGAAAGGGGAAACAGGAGGAGCCGGGGAGCTATAGACCAGTTAGTCTGACTTTGATAACTGGGAAGCTACTAGAGCAATGTATAAAACACTCCATTTGTGAATACCTGGAGGATGACGGGGTAATCACTAGCAGCCACCATGGATTTACTAAGAGCCAACTATGCCAAGCCAGCCTGATTTCCTTCTTTGACAGGGTGACTGGTTTGGTGGATAGGGAGAGTGCAGTGGACATCATATACCAGGACTTCAGCCAGGCTTTTGACACCAGTCCTACAGGAAATTCTGATAAGTGAGCTGGAGAAATGTAGGTTCCACAGAACTACCATTAAGTGGGCACATGATTGGTTAAACAACTGCAGCAAGAATAACTGTGAATGGAATGATGTCAGATTGGTGGGAGGTCTCAAGTGGGGTTCCACAGGGATCTGTTCTGGGTCCAGTGTTTAACTTCTTTTTTAATGACCTGGATGTAGGAATAGAGAGCACACTGATCAAATCTGCAGATGAGACAAAGCTGGGAGGGGGTTGCAAGCACTTTGGAGGATAGAGCTAACATTCAGCGGGATCTTGATCAATTGGAGAACTGGGCTATAGCCAACAAAATGAAATTCAACAAAGACAAATGTAAGGTGCTACACTTAGAAGAAAAACCAAGTGCACAAACACAGAATGGGGGATAACGGGCTTGGCAGCAGTACTGCTGAGAAGGATCTGGGAATTGTGGTGGATCAGAACCTTAACATGAGTCAGCGATGCAATTCTGTAGCGAAAAAAGGAAATGCAATTTTAGGTTGCATTAACAGAGGCACAGCATGCAAGTCATGGGAGGTGATAGTACTGCTCTGCTCAGCACTGGTTAGGCCTTAGCTAGAATACTGTGTCCAATTTTGGTCACCAGTGTATAGAAAGGATGTAGAGAAACTAGAAAGGATCCAGAGGTGAGTGACAAAGATGATCAAAGGGATGGAACACAAGCCATATGAGCAAAGGCTGAAGGAACTGGGTATGTTTAGTTTGGGAAAGAGGAGAGTAAGGGGGGACATGATAGTGGTCTTCAAATACTTGAAAAGCAGCCATAGAAAAGGTGGAGTTGTTCTCTGTTGCCAAAGCAAGCAGGACAAGAGGCAGTGGGTTCAAACTACATCATGGCAGATTTAGAATAAGTCTCAGGAAAAACTTCCTAACTCTTAGAACAGTAGGACAATGGAACAGACTGCTTATGGATGTTGTGGAAGCTCCTTTACTGGGGGTTTTCAAAAGGAGGCTGGATAGCTGTCTGTCTTGAATGGCTTATACATAACAAATCCTGAATCTTGGCAGGGGGTTCGACTACATGACCCTTGCAATCCCTTTTAACCCTATGCTAACTTCTGTGCATATTGTCTACCCTCCTCAGGTGCAGTGTGGCTGCTGACCCTTCTGAAGTGGTACCAGGTTTGGGGAGGGGGTGTAGAAAATGCTCTTTGTTTTCTGTCCTGTCTTCCCAACTTTCATCCTTGTGATAGCCCTTAAGAAGGTTCACAATGTGATCTTAAATCTGTTAGTCATCAGAACCTCAAGATAGGATTCCTTTATATTGTTACTTATTGCTTTACAACTTCATTTGTTTCTATGTTACATAGATTTGCTACTCTTTCCAACATACACAAAAATGTGTAATTTTAATGGGGAAAGCAAATAGCTGAAATACAAGAAATTCTTATTCTTATCACTTTTTGTTTAGGAGACTAAACCTCAGTATATTTTCAGATGTTTATATCTATGAAACTTTTCGTGTTTTGTGGATTATGCCATGAAGTGAAATTACATTTTTAACACTATCATGATTTTTTTCTCAAATTTTCATTTTCTTATTTCTTAATTTACTAATATAGACTGCATTTAGTGAACAAAACATCACCCACAAATTCAGACAGATATTAACCAAAAGACTTTGTATCCTAGTTGAAGTGGCTGCTTTATATTTGAAAGATATTAAGTTCAAACCTTGGTGTGGTTGTGTGTTGTGAACATTTCCATATAATTCGAGAAATCATAACAGTCTCTACACAATTGTCTGTATTGTCCAGAAATTGACATTTATCAAAATTTATCTTATTGAAGAGGAAATGCAATATTAAATATTTTCCCTGAAATACAGTGACAATGGTGATATGAATGTACTTCACCTATATATTGAGTTTGTTTGACCTGTGTACTGTGTTACATTCTTTCTGTCTTTCTGTTGTTCTCATGGAACAGAATGTGTTCTGTCTGGTAGCTGATTTTATAATTTCTCACCTTTTTTTATTAATAGTGTATCACTTTAGATTTCTGTTTTTTCCTCTGTTGCATGTATAAATTAATTCTTTCCTAAAGAACAAAAATAAATCTGTTCCACCCTTCCAACTCTCCAAAAAATACTGTGTGGAAAAAGTCACATTAGAAAAATGAGTCATCCATACAGCAAATATGATGTATCTTCTGTAAAAACAAAAAAAATCCTCATTAGAGAAGTTCAGTTGTTTAAATGGGCAAGTTAAACAAGATACAATTATGACTCAGTGGGTTCTCCCTCTCCCTGCCCTTTTCAGTTCAGAACTTCTATATGTTTTTTTATGAACCTTAGGAAGCAGGGGTCCAGGTTAGCCTAATTACAACTTGTTTGACTTGACCATTTTAATGACTAACCCTTTTTGAATGTATTGCTAACACATCTACATCTCTGTGTGGCTGCTTTTTCTGATTTTCTTTTTAGTATTTGGAAAATGTTGTAAGTGTGTGTGCTTGTGTAATGCACACACACATATATATTTATGTAATATAATTGTTATATATTATTTTTCCACTAATGCTACTCAAATACATATAAGCTATGTACATTACTAAAAGAACCTACCTTTAAGACAAATGTTTCAGTTTCAAGGCATTGGTTTTGCTGAATTACTACCACTTGATTCTCAGTCTTTTTGGCAATTGGGCATTGGCCTGTCTTCTTCCAAGTTCTATATATGTCAGCCACCGTGCATTAAATCAGTGCAACAATATTACCTGTATTTAGGGAAAATAAATTGGTCTCTGCAAGTATGATGCATTTCCTTAATTAAAGAAACACTCTGCAGCACTTATGCCCCTAAAATAAGCATAAGTGTCTGAAATGCACGTTCATTAATGTTTAAATGCATAGTTTTTGTGGCAAGTTGTATATAAGTTTTTCAGAAAGAGCTTAAAAATTTATTTCATTGAATTCCTTATCGTTCCTATTGCCAAATGTGCTGGCTAGAGTATGGTAGGTGCCTAAGTGTGAACAGCCTGCATCTACTGAAGATTACTGTTTTAATGCTCATTCCTCTGGCTGAATTGGAATTCTCATGCAGACATGGAAGACAGTATATTTCTACACCATTGTAAGTCAGAATATGGAATTGTTGATTTTTTTTTTTAATTGTTGGCCTTAGGGGAGGTCTGAGGTGGGAGTAGGGGATGGGCAGAAGGGAGAATGATTGAGCATCTTTGCACCACTGAGCCAGCTCAATAAGTCCCTGGGTGATGGTCAGCTTCCTGGAGCAGCTGAACTAGTTTCACCACCCAGTTATTAAGCATAGATATTGTAGTCACTGCTGCTGAGGATCCTGTGACAAGAGAAGGACAGGGTGAAAGGAAAGAAAAACGAGGCAATCAGAGATAATATTAACTAGAACAATAAAGAAAGTACCTGTCAGCCCTAGGAAAGAGATTCCCCCCCCCCCCCGTCTTCTTGTAAAGGATTAAGGGCCAAATGTACAGCAGCTGAATTAAATTATTTTTTAACACAGAACACTTCTTTTATTTAAAAAAAATCTCATAGTTCAGAGTTTCTGAGGGTTGCTCATGGAGACCTTTTTGGTCCCAAAACTTCACAACATGAAATGTGAACCCTTTCTTCACAATAATATGGACCACAATTTTTTAAAAAAATCTTCCTTTCCTCCATCAATGTTCCTGGTTTTGTTATTCAGTAGATGCTGTATTAAATTGGAT
Source organism: Lepidochelys kempii (assembly GCF_965140285.1). Classification (NCBI taxonomy): domain Eukaryota; kingdom Metazoa; phylum Chordata; order Testudines; family Cheloniidae; genus Lepidochelys; species Lepidochelys kempii. Next base: position 71,086,784 of record NC_136390.1, on the reverse strand, counting down.
TTTGTGTCCATCATTATTAAAATGTGAAGTGTGTCGGTCACAAAGCATACATTTCAGGGCAGTTAGCTGAATAATTCTTTTCTTTATTATCCCAAATTACTGCTGAGCTCTGGAGAGGTGAGCAGTTTAGCCAATTATTGCCATTTGAGCTGGATTTGTGGGTGATTAGCTCCTGGTCGAATTCAGTCCTGGCAAGGGCTTTGAAGCCTTCGCTTGTGTGATTTTCACAGCAGTGAGGTAGGAATAGACGCGGCTAATGACAGGAAGGTCGCTTGGGTTATGTGACCTGTGAGGGGAGGGTTTGGGTTTAGCAAATAGGGCATCCACAATAACAAGTGTGTCACTAACCCTGCCGTGCATAATCGGAGTTTTATAGGATTGTTGGAGATGCTGACAGCTCAATTAAAGTGTAACCCTTTGTACCATATACCCTGGCAGAATGACAGAAATATTACCAACAGAAAAAGGAAGGGGCCACAAGGGAACTGGTTAAAGATCCGTTATTCTTTTTCTTCCCCCCTTCATCGAAGCTTGCACAGACCAAGCAGCAAAAAGCATCCATTTGTGAAATAATAGGCTGTCCGGGGGAGGGGTATGGTACCAAACATGTCTACCAAAAAAAAAAAAAAAAAGTCTGTTAAGTGGTCTTCCTAATGTTTCTATGGAAACACTTTAGATCAGGATGGAAAGTTAAAATCTGTTTTTAAGCCCAACAGGGCTTCCTTCCATCAACCTACTCCCTTCCCCATGTACCTCACTTTATACAAATACAATAAAGAGAATTCCATGGTGCGGGGAATTGAGTTAGCACTTGTGCCCACCTCGGTGTTGAGACGTCTGCATAATGGTCACTTTTGATTTTTTCCTTATTGCTTTTGTCTCTTGAAGAAAAAATGATCTGTTGTCTTAACTGTACAGCCTACTTTGCAGCTGTTGTGTCATGGTAGGGCCCTTCCTGTATTCAATGTGTAACATTGTAATAGTTGTTTATGCTGCCAGTTTGAAATGTTTATTTTATTTTTAAGTAACAGTGTTTCGTTGATGTTTTGTTTGTATTGGGGCAACGTCATTTGTCCCAATATAGCTAGAAGACGGTGCATGATACAATAGCCACAGCAAGAAGTATTGTTCAAACAGAGCTCATAGCTGCTGGCTTCTGTACTTCTGACTTTGATCCCTTGGTATCAGCCCTCTGGTTTCCCCAACACTAAGTTAATGATTTGTATTGCAGTGCATTTTGTATGAGCACTCACAGTGGTCTCAAGGAAACCAAAACTGCCAGTGCCAAAGGGTTAATAAACTTTTGATTATTAAAGGCTGTGATTTCTACAATGCAGGATAAATGGGAATAAACGGTGAAAGACAACAGAGCTCTCTATATGGTAAGGCAGAATAAAAATGTTTGACTTGCTTGGTGACATGCCTAGACTAGAATAGCTAATGGAGTTCATATCAAGGAACTCACAGTTCCTTTTTAAAAATGAGTAAAATTTAAAAATGAATGTAAATAAATCAGAAATAACAGGAAATAACTGCATCAGAATATAATGTCCTATTGATACAAATCCTTCAGTAGTAAAAGTAATGATGATCAAGGATAGCGTACAAGATGGATACTCATTTATCATAATGCTGTCATCACAGGAGTGATGAAGAGCTCTCACTTCCCTCAGAAGGTACATTCTGTATTATTATACTGTGCATTGCCCACTGTACTACCAGCATGTGGCTGGTGGTAATTCCTATAGCTTTAGGGTTATAAAACTGTTACTATCACCTCACCAGAGCGTTGTGTGCACCTATAGTGGAGTTACAGCAGTACCTGCTGCCTTTAGCCATCAGTTCCTATTTCACTGCTGACAGCAGAGGAGTTGCCTTATTCTGCTGTTGCATAGAAGCCTTTTTGCCCTTAAAATAAGGAAGCATCCTCTCAGCCAGTGAAGAGGATATTGTTGCACATTTGATACCAACCCACCACTTTTGGTTCCCCATACAATGATTTCTTGTCACTCTCCCTCCTGTAGTTTAGTAGAGATGACTATGACCAGAGGTAAAACTACAAATTCAGCATGATTTCAGGTACCAGGATTCCAGTAGGCAGAGATTCTTATATTGAGAATTGTCTGTGTTCAACATGCAAGTCAGTAAGTAAACCTTACACCATTTTCTTTTGTAAATGAGATAAGACGATATCACCATGAGAAAATTCAAACTTCTAGGTTCAGTTTCAAGGGTGCTCAGTACTTACATTATGCTTCAAGGGCTTGAAACTCCAAGCTGTAGCCTGCATCTATCAGCCCTGTGTGATTTCCCTATGGAAAGGAGATTGTAAGATATCTATCTTGGATTAACCAAATCAACTCAGGCACAGGTGTCTTGAGAAGTCTCTGAAATACAGCAATATTAGGTAGACATTCTGCAGAAAAAGCCAGTCTTGCCTGGCATGTAGTGTCCTTCAGCCCATGTCACCAGGCAAGGAAAACATGTGTACTCTTGGTAATTCCTGATAATCAGAATTTCAGGCCTAGATCTCATAGCTTTCAACTACTGGTAACTAGAGTTAAGTTCAAAATGATATGTATGGGAAAGGAAAAATTCTACCTCTGCTAGAGAAAAGCTACTCCCTGTGCTTTTTGGAGCTGATCTGTGCTTCCATACACATAAAGACAATGTGCATCCACCTACTGATTCTTGCTCTATGCTCTGTTTGGGGAGCAACACATAATCTTACGCTGGATCTGGGTGACAGACTCCCTGTTAGATGCAGTGGCCTGGTCAAGGTCCAGAGGCCACTTATAATCTAATAAGGCTTCCAGATTTATTCTGCTCTGAATTATGACTACGGCTGTATCCACCCTGGGATAGAGAGCTCAGTCACAGTATTTGGCTTTCAAGGCACTTGGTTTCTCCAGAGGGGTGGGGTCAGCAGCTGTATACACTTCAGTCTGTCAGAGGCCTGTTCTGGAAAAGATGGCTGTAATTCAAGTGGACAATAATGCTATCTTATCTACCAACAAGTAGCAAAAGACTCTATGCTCGTGTGACGGGAAGCCCTGCAGAGGGGGAGCTGGGCAGTATCTCACTAAATGTTGCTGCTTGTTACTTGGCAGGAAAAGAAAATATGGTCACAGATGTGCTCACCTGGTCAGTAACAGGTCCTCACATGTGGTATCAATATTGGAAGGGATAGGTAGCAGATCTTTCTCATGTGGAAAACATCTAAGATTTATCTGTTTGGCATATATCTGAACAGAAAGATATCATTTTTCTGAGTTCACATGCACAAGACAGATGTAGCCCATGGTAGTAGATACACTCTCATACATTTTTTCACTATCCTCTCTGGTCCTGCTAGTGGAAGGGACATCTGGGGGCAGGAGATGATGTGGCTGTGGGATCTGATGATCACGCAATCCCACGCTGCTTGAAGGCCCACTATTGGTCCATTACCAGTTGGTAGGAGCTGCTCTAAGTTACTTCAGGGGCTAATCCTGGGAGCAGAAGTTATGGAAAGATGGTGTATCTGCTGCTCTCCTTGAGTTCTGCACTTGAGTGTAGCTTGCCCTTGGCTGAAACCAAGGATCTATCACTTTTTAAATGGGATGTCTTGTGAGGTGCGGTATAATGGGCCCGTAGTGGATTATTTTGCTTGTCCAACACAACAGTTGTTGAACTGCTTCCTCTTACCATGGTGTGAACTCCATACTTCATTCCTAGGGGTGGTCTCTTCATGACATGGTGTAGGTCGACCAGCTCCTGTTCAGACTCCTAATTATCAGAGTCTCTGGGGTCTTCATGCATTTAAAAAAAAAAAACTATTATCAATCCTTTGGAGCTTAATGTTCTTTCAAATTTGATCAAACCTCCAGTGAACCATGTTGTTCCTCTGAGCTTAAGTATTTTCAGTGGAAAAATTTATTCCTTGCAAAAAAAAACCCACACCCCTGCCGGACAAAAGCTTTACTGACAAAAGTGCCATTGTGGACAGCACTATATTGGCAGGAGATGCTCTTCCGCTGACATAGCTACTGCCACTCATTGTGGGGGTGTTAATTATGGTGTCAGGAGAGCTCTCTCCTGCTGGCATAGAGCAGCTACACAGGAGACCTCACAGCTCCACAAATGTAGCGGTACAACTCAGTGTATGTTAGCAGTGTTGTGGAACTTCTGAGTTAAGAATGCCCCAATTTTCCCATTCTTTAGGTATATTTATTTTGCCAAGGATTGTGCTCTAGTTCAATTTTCTTTGAGTTATCTTACCACTCCATTTTTATTAATTATGTTGGCACTGGCGATCACACTATTACTATTACTTTGAAGCCTGTTTTTGTTTTTTACAGTTACCCTGCTGTGTTAACTTTTTTAGCTTCCTGGATAGTGCTCCAAAATGCTGACTGATACTACAGTCAGTTTCTAGGAACAGAGGTTTCATTGTACTTAAATTCTGGAGAATAGAAAGACACTTACGTGTAGTCGTTGTATATAGCAGGTATGTTGCAATGATAGATCTCCACACACACACACCTTTCTTCCCCTGAAAGTTAGGGATACATTTTGAACATCATTTTTTCAACTTTTTCCTCAGCTGAACTGATGCTTAGAGGTAGTAGAATCATAGAATATCAGGGTTGGAAGGGACCTCAGGAGGTCATCTAGTCCAACCCCCTGCTCAAAGCAGGACCAATCCCCAACTAAATCAATCCCCAATTAAACTAGTAGGGGCCACTACCATCATCTTAGCAGGCACACATGCGCACGCTGCTTGCTGGTGAGGTGGTTTAATATTTATAGACCTGAAGTTGTCACCGATCACATGCTGGAAATATGGGGAGAATTGGAGATCTATTATCGTTAGCGTTTCTGAGAGCAAGAATTACAAGTTAAGACGTGTTCTCTTGCTGAGTTGGACAAAACAGACAGTTGCAGTACAGTTAGTATAAGAGATCACAAGACTTCACAGGCCATCTTAGGTGATCTATTGTGGGAACTGCAGGGTTTGTCAGACTGTTTACAATGCTAATGGATTTAGAAGGAAGAGGATGCTTTATTGACCAAAATTCACATACAACAGATGTTTGTGAACTTGTCTGTGAAAATTGACTCAGGACTTTTTTTTTTTTAAGTGTGGTTTTCCTTGTAAATAGTATGCAGATTACATGGCTGGAAAATACTTAGCACTGTTAGCTGCTAATTGCAACAGCTACAGATGAACTGGAGAGCTCTGTGGGAAATTAAGGATTTATGCAATTTATGATTAAGTGAAAGATGACATTTCATTCTATCAAAACAACAGCAGGAGAACAGAAACAAATATATACAAATATTTTCTTCTCAAGGTGGACATGGTGGGTGAAATCCTAGCTCCACTGAGGTCAATGGGAGCTTTGCCACTAACTTCAGTGTGGCCAAGATTTCACTCCTTGACTTTAGCTCACCGTGGTAAGAAAAAGCAAATATTTCTGAAAGTCCTCTTCGTTTAATAATAATAATAAAAAAAAGGCAGTGCATCAAAGATCATTTGAAATGTGTAGTAAGACTAGAACCTTTGTTTTAAGGAGTAACAAAAAATTGAGGTGTATTTTTATTGATGTATTAATTTTCGCATCAGTAAGCCTCACAGAGTCCCACTAACTCTCCTCTGCCTGCCTCCATAACCAAAAGCAACAGTTTATAAGTTCCTATAAAACAGGGACGCAAAGGCAATATTATGCATCTGTAGCTTTTTCAACAAAAAATTGTTTAAATGGTTTTATTGTGTAAGAATGAAAAAATGTGGGAAATGGAGAGTTATTTACACAGCCTTGTGTATAGTACATACAGCTCCACTATGTAGAACACAAAACACACATTAACTTAAACAAACTCATGGTGGTTTCTTCATTCACTTGCATTTAAAGCTGCTTAAGCAGGTAAGGATTGTTGCCCAAGGCAAAGAATTCATAATTTCTAGATTTAATTGTTAACTAGATATTCAAACTGAGCTGGTTTTTAGAATACATACTAGTCCCTAGAGTTTCAGCCTACCACCTTACGTGCAATCAATCCCACATGGGAGTCTTGTCATTAACTGTTCCTCGGGTTGCCATAATGATCAGGATACCAAACCTGACAGTGGTCTGTAGCATCTCTTGGTACCTTGAAGCTCAACAACAGCAGCTGATTGGCGCAGTTAGGCCCCCGATCTCTAACAGCAAATGCAATCAATAAATCTTTGTTGGTAAATAATTGCTATTGAACAGAGTTTTAATATAAATTTATGAGCAGTGTTTTATCACAGCTTGGGGCTACAGCAAGCCACTGAGTGATAGATTTCAGATAACACTTACATTCATTACATTAACTTTGTAAGTTATTTAAAGCTTGTACACTTAACATTGCTTTTGGCTTGCAATGACCTCCTGGGACTAGATTCAGCGTACACATTACTAATAAAGAGATTGCATTACAGACAGACAGTTCCTCTGTTTTTTGCACGATGAGAAAGTTCCTTGAGCAAAAACTAAGCAATGAAGTGTGTGCACTCAAATCAAAGTATTTTTCTTGTAGCTCATTAAAACCACACAAAACATGATCTGGTATTAAATACTGTAAATACGAAGTATCCCACTATTAAATCCACAGCAGTTTTTGGGGAAGGTGATAAAATTGAATTTGAAGTGTTAAATGTTTTTCATAGTTGGTGAGCAAATTGGAGGTGTTAAAATCTGAAAGTCTTGAGGCTTGGGTCATCCATGTCTAAATTGTACTGCTAAAATTGTCGAGATAGAGGAAAGCCTGAAACTGAAGTATGTACATGGATCAATTGTCAGATGAAATGATACTATCTGGTCAATGAGAGTTTTTGAAACAGACTTTTTTTAATAAACAAAAAGTGATATCTTGGAGAGATTTGAGGGCTAGAAATTATTATTTACTTAGATCAGGTATGTCCCTGAGTTGAATGGCCTAAGGATAAACATGATTTTATAATGTACAGAGTGTACACTAGTAGATCTTAGTGGTAAGCACCACTTGAAAGTGGAGTGAGTTGAAGATTTTTTTTAAAAAAAGTATATTTCTTGCTTTGTGTTGTGTATCTATATTTTAAATCTAGTTCATGGTTAAGTGTATTTTTTAGCTATTCTTAACTCCTAGATTAAGAACATTCTCAAGACCATTCTCCAGGGTTGTCACAGACAGAGTGGCTCTCTTACATTGGAAAAATAGATATGTTTACATTTTTGCTTGATTAAACGTGTTAAAATGGTGACTTCATATAATTTTGCCTTTTGATCAGCATGATGTTAATTTTGAACAGTGCTTTTATCTTAGTGGAGCAGAAAGTAGGTTTGTATACACTTTTCTACCTGCCCTTTATAGTCTCTGATTTCCTGGACAGGTGTCCCCTGTATTCAACAATTAAAATACCTCCCTTCCATTTTTTCCCATTGTTTTCCTGCCTGATGTTTCTATACATTTCAGAGTAAAGAGCGAATTGAAGTTATTCATCCAGTCCCTTTTTTCCCTCTCTGCAAGAGGGAACCAATTCTGTTATGCATCTGAGGAGCATGGAAGAAATGAAAATAAAATGTTAATGTCTTGCTCTGATATGGAAAATGAGGTCAGGGAGATCTTAGGGACTGGCGCCGGGCCACAGACCGGCTGTTGAGAAACACTGCATTAGAAGAGATGATGCAGGGGGACTGTAATGTAGTCTCTCTTTTCCTTCCACTATTCACTACCTAACGTGCACTTACTCAGAGGCTATAGCAGTGGTGTCCAATCTGTGACTCTCAAGATTCTAAATGTGGCCCTTAAGGACAACTATGTGAAGAGACTGTGTATTTTTAGGTATGTATGGATTAAAGAATAGACAATGTGCTTCCTGAGCATCACCCTGTCACTTTTAACCAGAAGGTTTTGAATCAGCTTTGACATCACGGGGAGGAGTTAGGGGATCCTGCAGTCTCAGGGGTATATCTACATGGGGATAAAAACCCCATACCTGGCCAGTGTCAGCCGATTTGGGCTCACAGGATTTAGACTAAATATTGCTGTGTAAATGTTCAGGCTCAGGCTGGAGCCCAAGCTCTGGGACCCTTCAGCCTCGCAGGGTCCCAGAGCTTAGGCTTCAGAGCAGGCCCAAACATCTACATGGCAATTTTTCAGCCCTGGAGTTTGAGCCCTGCCAGCTGATCTGGACCAGCCATGGGTTTTTATCCCAAAGTAGTCATACCATCAGGAGCATTCTGAGCAGTTACAGTGTCCCTTCTCTTCTGCAGCTGAGTACCTTCCCCAGGGACATATGCCTGGAGAGGTGGAGAGAATAAGCTCTAGCTGCGCCATTGCCTGCTTCCCTCCTGTGAGAGCGCCAGGAGAGCACAGGAACTCAACAGGATCTGCCTGAGACTAAGGGAATGGCTAGCAAAAGATGGCTTCCCCTTCTCAGCCACCTAGGACAGTCTAGGCAAGGAGAGAAGGAGGAGAAGCTGTAAAACAGTTCCCTGATTCTCATATAGCATGATTTTAAAGAAACCTTGGAATTGCTTTAGCTTGTGCTGCCTGACTTTGATCTCCAAAGGAGGTGTATCAGCAGTGCTTCAACCACTCTCCCGCCTGGCCCCCTGAATACCTCTCTGCCCTGGACTGAGGGAGGAAGGTGCAGGAGCTGCCTATGATGACTCTGTATTTACTGAGCCAATCCTTACAGGGGAATTATGGGTTGTTTCCACTCCCTGTGCACCACCCAAACAAAGCAAATAGATCAGAACAGGGAAAATGAGAGTATCTTCCCCAAAGTATTGTTGGCAGCTCCTTGTTCTTTTAGAAATAGTACATAGCACGGGCCCCCTCAGGCTGAAAAGGTTGGGGCAGAAGATTGAGAAAGCCCTTAGAATCATAGACTATCAGGGTTGGAAGGGACCTCAGGAGGTCATCTAGTCCAATCCCCTGCTCAAAGCAGGACCAATCCCCAACTAAATCATCCCAGCCAGGGCTTTGTCAAGCCTGACCTTAAAAACTTCAAAGGAAGGAGATTCCACCACCTCCCTAGGTAACGCATTCCAGTTCTTCACTACCCTCCTAGTGAAAAAGTTTTTCCTAATATCCAACCTAAACCTCTCCCACTGCAACTTGAGACCATTATTCCTTGTTCTGTCATCTGCTACCACTGAGAACAGTCTAGAGCCATCCTCTTTGGAACCTCCTTTCAGGCAGTTGAAAGAAGCTATCAAATCCCCCCTCATTCTTCTCTTCTGCAGACTAAACAATCCCAGTTCCCTCAGCCTCTCCTCATAAATCATTTGTTCCAGTCCCCTAATCCTTTTTGTTGCACTCTGCTGGACTCTTTCCAGTTTTTCCACATTCTTCTTGTAGTGTGGGGCCCAAAACTGGACACAGTACTCCAGATGAGGCCTCACCAATGTCAAATAGAGGGAAACGATCACGTCCCTCGATCTGCTGGCAATGCCTCTACTTACACATCCCAAAATGCCATTGACCTTCTTGGCAACAAGGGCACACTGTTGACTCATATCTAGCTTCTTGTCCACTGTAACCCCTAGGTCCTTCTCTGTAGAACTGCTGCCTAGCCATTCGGTCCCTAGTCTGTAACAGTGCATGGGATTCTTCCGTCCTAAGTGCAGGTCGTTGTTGAACCTCATCAGATTTCTTTTGGCCCAATCCTCCAATTTGTCTAGGTCCCTCTGTATCCAATCCCTACCCTCCAGCATATCTACCTCTCCTCCCAGTTTAGTGTCATCTGAAAACTTACTGAGGGAGCAATCCATGTCGTCCTCCAGATCATTAAAGATCCCTTCTTTCCGTAAAACCAAAGTCCCCTTAACTACAGCTAAGTAAAAGTAATGTTTAATTCCATATTTTCAACTGGTGTTTCTAAAGTTGAGAATCCTGCTTTTCATGGGGATATGAATAACCTTGTGTTGAAATTAACTTACTTTGTGTGTACACTGACTATTAAAATCTTCAAATTTAGCCTTTGACAGAGGGTAATTTTACCCTGGAATCTCTATGCTTAATGAAGAGAATACTGCAAATAATGTGGTGATATGAATTGCTTCTGAAGTTATTACCGCTGTACTAGACATGAGTCTGAACTAGAACCCCAGATGTGTTCCATCTCAGATCTTGGGAATGTTCTGATCCAGAGTAGAGGTGGAGGTTCATTTTCTGTCCTTAAATGAAGCAGTATTAATTGTTCTACCATGTTTTGAGTGCCATTGTGGGTCAAATATCTCTTGTGAAGTATTTTATGTTTGGACTGATGGAGTGAATGGCTGACACTAGCTATAAATACTACTTTAGTCAGTTAACTCAAATAGTTAAAACAACAACAAAAACAAATCACATTGCAAGGGAGGTTAGATGTACATAATGTTCAGTAGAACGCTACCATACATAATAATATAGTGGAATCCTCTTTTTTAAAAAATATAAAGCTGTGTAACTTGCATTTTGATTGTCAGAGTGATGACTTCATCCAGATCCATGAATTGGAACTTCCTAACTCTTACATGGATAGTAGCGAAACCTTCTTTGTGTAAGAACCAAGTGCATTTTAGACATTTTAATATCATGGAACTGTTAGGATTGCCAAGGAATTAAAGATTAATCTTTAATTAAAGATTGTCATGTGATGAAACCTCCAGGAATATGTCCAACCAAAATTAGTAACCTTACACTTCATTGATCTTATAATTGCCTTGAACAGGCACCTCCAAAGTAGTAAAATGTTTTACCTGTAATTGAGTGGCAGTCAAAAATCAGTAAAGTGCATTTCCACTTCTTGAAAATTTGAAGAAAGTGGATAGAAAAAATTACCAACGTGATGCTTTACAGTTTAATTCCTATTAAAGAGTATAAAGAAAAAACATATCAGCACCAGTTGGGGAATAGCTTTCGGAAAGTAATTTTTTATTTATAGCACAGTGATAACAGTGCAATCTTACATTTATGGGAATTCAGTTTTAGTTAGGTGCCGTATAAAAGACTGGAAAGGTGAAATGACATATCACCTCTTACAGACGAACATAGAAGTCAAAGGCAGATGTAAGCTTTCATTTTTAATAGAAGAAAACAGTTTCTCTTGCATGAGAAGACAGTAATTAGCGCACAAACCTCAAACTTGCAGAATCATAGAAAGAACATTCAGAACCCTGTTCCATTTTTACAAGTTTGAGGTCTCCAGCCCTGGGAAGTTGTATCCAACAGCACCAAGAGAAACCTGACCCCAAAACTATCAGAAAGTTACTACAACACATTTGTGCCTAATTTCAGTCATTTAAAGTGTGCTTTTGGGTACAGTGTCTTTCATAGCCAATGTGGATTCTGAAAGGTCACTGTTGTGGCCTTTATTTAAAGAGTGTGTCTAGTAAAGGGCAGTTATGACCCTGGGACTCCCCTGTGGAACCATCTCCATGGTTGCTAAAGGAGTATTATGAGTCCATCTGGATTGTTGCATGAGGGATTTAGTTGAGGATTATGTCTGTCAGTGTTTGGGGGAGGGAAACTGTTTTCTGAAGCAGTGGAGCAGTTGTAATTGTGCATTGGCACAGGTCTGACCCTTGTCCCCTTGTATTTTTGGGACTCAGTCTGAAATGACATAATTTTATAAAGCAAGCTGTGGACTGAAAAAGTAAGCATGCATCACAGCTTGCTTTAGGTTTATTCATTTTAAAAATTTGTACTACATAACGTATCATAATAGTTGGAAATACTACACCTTTTACTTTCTATTTCCTGCTGTATTTTTCATGTACTAATATTGAATGCTATTCCTTCATTATTTAATTTTATTTAGTGGAGACATTCTTCTGTTAAATTCATGGGGATAAGATGAAACCAATGCATGTTTTAGTTCAAATTGCTGGTTGTGTTGAGTTTTAAATTAATAAACATAAGAGTCTGATTTTGGTTGGAACTGATCCGTGCTGTTGAGCACCTGACACACCACAGGATTTATTGAATTTGCAGATTCTTCTCAGTACAAAATGACCAGGCCTAGCTGTGGGTCCCCAAGATGGTACTTGGGTACAAAGATAGAAGTTTGATATTTGCCTGAGTAAGAGCAGTTTAACTAGAAATATTCCTCAACCAAATTATACTGTGCAGCATTCATTAAGAGATGTCTTATAATTGCGTTTATCAGAATTTCCTAGACAAAACTGTTCCTAAGGCATTGGTTGGCATACCTTGATTAGCCTACTGTGGCAATTCACTTAGTGCATTTCAGTGTGCTTAGCTTTTTATTTACTTCAGAATACACTGAAATGCCACAGAAGTTCCAGCCAATCTAACTGTGATAATGAATTTTGAAAATATAAATCATGGCTTGTAAAACACTAAAATTCAACTGAGAGGTGTTTAGATCAAATGCCATATTAAAGTGGCTATCTTTATAGTGTTTCTGTTTTTTTAAACTCGTGATGAAAGACCTTGTAGTTATTAGCGCTAGTTATTGAAAGTTGCAAGTTCCACATGCATGTTTAGTATAAGTTCAGTGTTTCAGTCCTTTTCCTTTTGAGTGTTACAATTACCAATATAGATGTAAACTATATTTCAGCATGGGCATAACTGGAATTGGAGAGCCAGGTGATAAGATTAAATGAATTGTGTATTAAAAATTACTTTTGTCAAATGAAATTACTCCATCTGGTTTCCTGTCTCTCAACACCCTAACCAGTCAACGTACAGTGTAATGTTGGGGGGAAATGTCCACTGGGTGAGACTACTTCCTTAGTGAACGTGAAATGACACCATATGTTTCATGAGTTAGGTTGGTAGTAATTAAAAAAAAATCAAGTACATAAAAATATTTAGTTTTTTCTCTTGATTTTCTTTTCTTGCTCTTTCTTCTGTATTTTTCCCGTGTTCCAGTTGCTCATAAATTCCAGTTTAGTTTTGACTGCAACTGGAATTCCTTACAGACCATTTTTTGTCTTGAGTTTCCTTTTCATTTTGGTTCCTTTCCTCTCCAGTGTTTTTGTGTACTTTCAGTAGTTTTACATCTTAATTCATTGTTCAATCATCTCTTCCCTCTGCTGTGGTAAATTACTTCCTGTTTGGCTGCTCTTATTTTCCTTTGCACGCCCTGGAAATACAAAACTTGGCCTCTTCCCTCTCTTACTCCATGACTCCCAAGTTGTGCTTCCATCCATCTTCTTCCAATGTTACCTTCTGATTACTCAAAAGTTCACTCTCAAGATCTCACCCTACAACTTGCTTTAGCTTTATTTCCTTGTAAGGGTCTCTCCTGCTGTCACCTGCATTAGCAGTGCTTCTCCTTGCTAGGATTATAAGTAACTGGAAGAATTTCTGTGCAGTGCCATCGCTTGGGAAACGGAGAAGAAGCTGCACAAATTAGTAGAATGAGTGTTCAAGCAGAAACAATCAAATGCTAACTGCTGCATTTCCGTGCCCAAGCTGTGGCTGAGCTCAGATACAGCAGAGGAATCCACACATAGTAGTTGCTATAAAGGAATCCAAAAGCCACACACCAAAAACACTAGAATCCATAATTGCATGGAAAATCCATTCAGACAGAAATTTATTATTTATCATTTATTTTATCGTGCCCACAAGTGTACTAGGTGTTTGATCTTTGCTCAACTTAGAGTTTATTGTTATGGCCATAAATCTGACTGAGTGCCACCATTAAAATATAAATTCCAAGGGAGGTATAATTCAGTACAAAAGCTTCTCGTGATAGCCCTAGTGGACAGAGCAAATGTTGACACAGACTATATTTTGTTGGACTAATCTGCTTTATTGAAAACCACGTTGAAGAGCTACTACTCTACCATTACTGGGGCTACTGGTAGCTGCCATTCGATATATTTTGGCAGAAAGACAAGGGAGAAACAAAGTGAAGAGATGGAGAAGCGTGTAGGGAAACACAGTACTAGAATGTTAGTAAATATGTTATAAGTTTCTGCTGCCCTTGCCTTTGAATGGCTATACATTTGCAAAAGATCATGTTTAATTCCTTTCTCAGCCTTTTCCTCTCTCCTCCTCTCTAACAGGGTGTGCTGCTAAAGCGAAGTGGCAAGTCATTGAATAAAGAGTGGAAGAAGAAATACGTTACCTTGTGTGACAACGGTGTACTGACTTATCATCCCAGTTTACATGTGAGTATGCCACACTCTTTGCAGTCAGCACTTGTCAGACCACAGATCAAGTACTGTTAGCAGGCTCATCTGGACATGGTTTGACAAAAATATCCTGTCTCTGGTGGAAAAAAATCCTGAAGCTATGAACCTGTGGGCACACTGGAGCTAAATTCCACAGTATGATCACTTGTACAACAAGATAACCTTCCTTTATGCAGTTTACTAGTTGTTCAGTAGATGTAAGAGTTTATTTAGTGTTGGGCTTCTTCTAGACTTGCAGGAGAGGCTGTAAATATCAGGATTTTAAGAGATGACACTTTTTGGCTTGGGAAAGGTGATTTGAATGCAGTAAATAAGAATGTATTTTTTTAAGTTTTCTATAGTTTGTGTTTCCTGGGTAGCTGTGATGGTGGCATTTTAAAAATAAAAAAACCCTTTTAACACCTTTTTTAGATTGTAAATTACTGGAATTTTCACATACACCATTAAACTACCTTATGTCGAAGACACTATTGCACCGATTTTGCATTGGGTGAAAGCATGAGGCACCTCCCCTCCCTTTAGGCCCCCCTAACCACAATCCACAGTCACAATCATCTGGGGGAACTTGGTTGCTGCACAGTGCTAGCACTCCTGTAAGCACTAGCTACCTGAAAAGAGTGGAGAATCATAAAATATCTGGGTTGGAAGGGACCTCAGGAGGCCATCTAGTCCAACCCCCTGCTCAAAGCAGGACCAGTCCCCAACTAAATCATCCCAGCCAGGGCTTTGTCAAGCCTGATCTTAAAAACCTCGAAGGAAGGAGATTCCACCACCTCCCTAGGTAACGCATTCCAGTGTTTCACCACTCTCCTAGTGAAAAAGTTTTTCCTAATATCCAACCTAAACCTCCCCCACTGCAACTTGAGACCATTACTCCTTGTTCTGTCATTTGCTACCACTCGGAACAGTCTAGATCCATCCTCTTTGGAACCCCCTTTCAGACAGTTGAAAGAAGCTATCAAATCCCCCCTCGTTCGTCTCTTCTGCAGACTAAATAATCCCAGTTTCCTCAGCCTCTCCTCATAAGTCATGTGCTCCAGACCCCTAATCATTTTTGTTGCCCTCCACTGGACTCTTTCCAATTTTTCCACATTCTTCTTGTAGTGTGGGGCCCAAAACTGGACACAGTACTCCAGATGAGGCTCACCAATGTCGAATAGAGGGGAATGATCACATCCCTAGATCTGCTGTCAATGCTCCTACTTATACATCCCAAAATGCCATTGGCCTTCTTGGCAACAAGGGCACACTGTTGACTCATATCTAGCTTCTCGTCCACTGTAACCCCTAGGTTCTTTTCCACAGAACTGCTGCCTAGCCATTCGGTCCCTAGTCTGTAGCAGTGCATGGGATTCTTCCGTCCTAAGTGCAGGACTCTGCACTTGTCCTTGTTGAACTTCGTCAGATTTCTTTTGGCCCAATCCTCCAATTTGTCTAGGTCCTTTTGTATCCTATCTCTACCGGCCAGCGTGTCTACCACTCTTCCCAGTTTAGTGTCATCTGCAAACTGACTGAGGTTGCAATGCACGCCATCTTCCAGATCATTAATGAAGATAATGAACAAAACCAGCCCCAGGACCAACCCTTGGGGCACTTTGCTTGATACTAGCTGCCAACTAGACATGGAGTCATTGATCCCTACCTGTTGAGCCCGACAATCTAGCCAGCTTTCTATCCACCTTATAGTCCATTCATCCAGCCCATACTTCTTTAACTTGCTGGGAAGAATACTGTGGGAGACCGTATCAAAAGCTTTGCTAAAATCAAGGAATAACACATCCACTGCTTTCCCCTCATCCACAGAGCCAATTATCTCATCATAGAAAGCAATTAGGTTAATCAGCCATGACTTGCCCTTGGTGAATCCATGTTGACTGTTCCTGATCATTTTCCTCTCCTCTAAGTGCTTCAAAAGAGTTTGCTCCATCGTTCAGAGCTGATTGGTTAGGTAGGAGAGAACTTGCTGCTGCATCTCTTTGAAGGGGGTGGAGCCAGAACTGCTTCTGCAATGTGGGATCCCAATACACTCAGGCTCTTCAACATGCTGTCCAGTATAGGCCATGACTTAAAATCACAATCTAGGCCTATGTTTCTGAATTTGCCAAGATCACAGAGATGGGATGTGTGTGTATTTTTGTGTTGTAGAATCACATTCCTCACTATGATCAAAGGTCTGTCAAATTTATTGTCATATAAACCCAGCATCCCAGCAGTCTCATCTGTCTTTAAACTGAACATTTAAATAGTGAGCTCTCAAGCATTAAAGAATGTAAATCTTTTCTCTAAAGGGATGCATCGTAGTGGAAGTGCTTTGGCGTTCATAGATCTGCACGTTGGTCCTAGTTTTAGTGGGTTAAAACTGTTGGGGCCACCTGCTGCCCTGCTTCCAGTGCTGTACCAATTGAGTCTTTCTTGACTGCATTCAGCAGAAGAGCTCTCCCGGGACTACAATCCACTGAGCATTAGTGGTTGATCTGGCTTGGTACAAAACTGCTCAGCCTTACTTTCTACCCTCTTGAGAATGTCTTACTGTCATCTCTGATGTCACTTCCTTGATTCTTTAGAACTATTGATTTCATAAATTGCATGGCAGTTAGCTGCAAGGCACTCACCCGCAACAGAATTCATATCCCAAAATCTTTGTCTACTCCAGCAGGGCTTCATCCCCTGTTCTTCTGATGCTTTCAGAACAGCCCAACTGCATCTGCTTCTCTGGTTCTTCCATTAAATTGTGTGAGGCTGGCAAGGAAGTCTCAAAGCATTTGACCTTGAAGCAAGAGTTGAGCCTCCCTGCTGCAAGTCAAGACTATCTGCATTGCCCTTTTGTGAGCAATGCTGATACAGGGCAATCAATTCTGGTTTTTGCTGAAGGTATATCTCAGTGTACTACCACTTGCTCACCTTCCTCCCCATACATCTAAGGGTTTTATAACTTCTCATTACTTTTCCCTTACAATTTAAGTGTTAAAGTAATATCTACACTATCACATTGAAAGGAGCCAGCCATTTGAGCACCAGGAGCAGAGAGTTTCCTTAGCAGGGGTGTCACAAAATGTCTCACTTTCGATTAACTGGCTTAGAATTTTAAAGCTATAGGAATTTCCACCAAGTTAGTGGGTGCATAAAGCCAATAGTAATCCACTGAAATGTACGGTTGCAGTACAGGGTGAAGATTGATACTTTAGCACACTCTCCTTGCTATGGCTTGGTGTGCAGTCATGTGAATTTAGCAAATTTAAAATGCCTGTCTGTTTAAGGTTAGGAAGCAGCTACATTATATCCTTACTATGGAGTGAATGATAACCTATATTATGTGATTTTAAATGTTATTTCCATTGGCATTAGTCTTGAAGAAGCCATTGAAAATCATTCCAAAAGTAACAAGGGTATCCATGGAAGATCTTTATTTTTGTTCGTTTAGGTATTATCAGTGTAGAGTGTGGAGCACTCTTACTCTCTCTGTCAACCAGGTGGCAGCCAATCACTATGAATAGTTTTTTTGCCTCCTCCGGGCTGTAGGTGCTTTCTGCTACTCATTCTGCAGCAGAGTTCCATGCAGAGTCAGTGGTCCGCAGAGGAAATGGGAGAGTAAGGCTAGTAGATTTGGGTAATTCTGTCTCTATACTTCATCGTGAACAAGTGCTGCTCTCCCCTTGGTGGGTTGGAAATGCAAATAGCTTCTGCCCTGTCATATATGTAAACCACAGCTTGAGGCAGAATCAGGTATTCAACACTCAGTTACATACATAAGACCTGTTTATACAGAATTTCTACATAAGCAGTCTGCTGTGTAGACTCCCAGCTTGTTGTGAATATGAAGCTGGAGTGAATTTCACTCTCCAGAACCTGAAAGGAATGATCCAGAAGTGGATTCTCACTAGAAGGAAGAATCCATGTAACTCATCTCTTGTACAGTGCACAATATTTTCTTGTGGCTCTACATCTGTTCTTGAACCTGTTCAGAAAGCAGCAAAAGAGGCTATCATTGGTTTTTCCACCCGTCATAAGGTTGCTACTGATTAGTCTATAGAGGTGTGTTCATTCCATCTTCATTCTAAAACGAAGAATGCCCTTTCCTTACCAAACTCAGAGCCTTTGCACTAGCTCTCACGAGGGGAAGGAATCATAGAATATCAGGGTTGGAAGGGACCTCAGGAGGTCATCTAGTCCAACCCACTGCTCAAAGCAGGACCACTCCCCAACTAAATCATCCCAGCCAGGGCTTTGTCAAGCCTGACCTTAAAAACTTCTAAGGAAGGAGATTCTACCACCTCCTAGGTAACGTATTCCAGTGTTTCACCACCCTCCTAGTGAAAATGTTTTTCCTAATATCCAACCTAAACCTCCCCTACTGCAACTTGAGACCATTACTCCTTGTCCTGTCCTCTTCTACCACTGAGAATAGTCTAGAACCACCTCTCAGGTAGTTGAAAGCAGCTATCAAATCCCCCCTCATTCTTCTCTTCTGCAGACTAAACAATCCCAGTTCCCTCAGCCTCTCCTCATAAGTCATGTGTTCCAGACCCCTAATCATTTTTGTTGCCCTTTGCTGGATTCTCTCCAATTTATCCACATCCTTCTTATAGTGTGGGGCCCAAAACTGGACACAGTACTCCAGATGAGGCCTCACCAATGTCGAATAGAGGGGAACGATCACGTCCCTCGATCTGCTGGCTATGCCCCTATTTATACATCCCAAAATGCCATTGGCCTTCTTGGCAACAAGGGCACACTGTTGACTCATATCCAGCTTCTCGTCCACTGTCACACCTAGGTCCTTTTCCGCAGAACTGCTGCCTAGCCATTCGGTCCCTAGTCTGTAGCGGTGCATTGGGTTCTTCCGTCCTCATTGCAGGAATCTGCACTTATCCTTGTTGAACCTCATCAGGTTTCCCTTGGCCCAATCCTCCAATTTGTCTAGGTCCCTCTGTATCCTGTCCCTGCCCTCCAGCGTATCTACCACTCCTCCTAGTTTAGTATCATCCGCAAATTTGCTGAGAGTGCAATCCACACCATCCTCCAGATCATTTATGAAGATATTGAACAAAACCGGCCCCAGGACCGACCCCTGGGGCACTCCACTTGACACCGCCTGCCAACTAGACATGGAGCCATTGATCACTACCCGTTGAGCCCGACAATCTAGCCAACTTTCTACCCACCTTATAGTGCATTCATGCAGCCCATACTTCTTTAACTTGCTGACAAGAATACTGTAGGAGACCGTGTCAAAAGCTTTGCTAAAGTCAAGAAACAATACATCCACTGCTTTCCCTTCATCCACAGAACCACTAATCTCATCATAGAAGGCAATTAGATTAGTCAGGCATGACCTTCCCTTGGTGAATCCATGCTGACTGTTCCTGATCACTTTTCTCTCGTGTAAGTGCTTCAGGATTGATTCCTTGAGGACCTGCTCCATGATTTTTCCGGGGACTGAGGTGAGACTGACTGGCCTGTAGTTCCCAGGATCCTCCTTCTTCCCTTTTTTAAAGATTGGCACTGCATTAGCCTTTTTCCAGTCATCCGGGACTTCCCCCGTTCACCACGAATTTTCAAAGATAATGGCCAATGGGTCTGCAATCACAGCCGCCAATTCCTATAGCACTCTCAGATGCAACGCGTTCGATCCCATGGACTTGTGCATGTCCAGCTTTTCTAAATAGTCCCTAACCACCTCTTTGTCCACAGAGGGCTGGCCACCTACTCCCCATGCTGTGTTGCCCAGCGCAGCAGTCTGGGAGCTGACCTTGTTCGTGAAGACAGAGGCAAGAAAAGCATTGAGTACATTAGCTTTTTCCACATCCTCTGTCACTAGGTTGCCTCCCTCATTCAGTAAGGGGCCCACACTTTCCTTGGCTTTCTTCTTGTTGCCAACATACCTGAAGAAACCCTTCTTGTTACTCTTAACATCTCTTGCTAGCTGCAGCTCCAGGTGTGATTTGGCCCTCCTGATTTCATTCCTGCATGCCCGAGCAATATTTTTGTACTCTTCCCTGGTCATTTGTCCAATCTTCCACTTCTTGTAAGCTTCGTTTTTATGTTTAAGATCCACAAGGATTTCACCGTTAAGCGAAGCTGGTTGTCTGCCATATTTACTATTCTTTCGACACATCGGGATGGTTTGTCCCTGTAACCTCAATAGGGATTCCTTGAAATACAGCCAACTCTCCAGGACTCCTTTCCCCCTCATGTTATTCCCCCAGGGAATCCTACCCATCCGTTCCCTGAGGGAGTCGAAGTCTGCTTTCCTGAAGTCCAGGGTCCGTATCCTGCTGCTTACCTTTCTTCCCTGTGTTAGGATCCTGAACTCGACCAACTCATGGTCACTGCCTCCCAGATTCCCATCCACTTTTGCTTCCCCCACTAATTCTTCCCGGTTTGTGAGCAGTAGGTCAAGAAAAGCTCTCCCCCCAGTTGGCTCCTGCAGCACTTGCACCAGGAAATTGTCCCCTACATTTTCCAAAAACTTCCTGGATTGTCTGTGCACTGCTGTAGTTCTCTCCCAGCAGATATCAGGAAGATTAAAGTCGCCCATGAGAACCAGGGCGTGTGATCTAGTAGCTTCTGTGAGTTGCCAGAAGAAAGCCTCATCCACCTCATCCCCCTGGTCCGGTGGTCTATAGCAGACTCCCACCACAACATCACCCTTGTTGCTCACGCTTCTAAACTTAATCCAGAGACACTCAGGTTTTTCTGCAGTTTCATACCAGAGCTCTGAGCAGTCATACTGCTCCCTTACATACAGTGCAACTCCCCCACCTTTTCTGGCCTCCCTGTCCTGCCTGAACAGTTTATAACCATCCATGACAGTACTCCAGGAGGAAAAGACTACCTTGTTTTGTGCGTGAAGTTGAAGCTGATGGGCAGCTGTGGTGTCACAGCAAAACACCTTCTTCTTCGAGTGATTTCCCTGTGGTTGCTCCACTTCAGGTGTCAGTGCGTCCCAGTGCCTTTGCTCAGAGAGTTTTAGTAGTGCCCATACTGGTCACATTTGTGTGGCGCCGGTCTAGTGACACTGTTGGTGCCTCATCCAGTGTGCGTGCAACCCAAACCCCTTAGTTCTTTGTCAACCGTCCCCAGCCTGAGATGGAGCTCCCAGCACTCCTGTAAAAATTAGATAGTACTCCTGTTTAGATAGTTTAAGATAGTATAGGCAGAATAAGTTTTAGTTCTTAGTTAATTACCTACCCTTTTTTCACAAAAAAAATATATATTTTCCGTTTATCCTGTAGAACAGTTAGGATAAGACAGCAAAATGCTAAAATGCTTGGTTCATCGGTCTTTAAACGCTGCACGATGTGCAGGGAAGCTATGCTGATGTCAGACAGACACATTTAATATGTCTATTGCTTGGGGAAAACGCACATTGCTCAGAAATGTGTCCATTGTAGCAACCTCAAAGCCAGGGCTCTCGGAGATAGAGACATGAGGTTGAAACTCATTTTGATGAAGAAGTCTCTACGGCCAGCCTCTGACCCGGGGCAGGAAACCCCTCCCGGCACAGGTGACCAGACATTTCTCCAGCAAGGTCTCCTAAGACTCATTCTTCCAAAACACCTGCAAGGAAATGGGCATCCTCTTTGCCTCGTAGAGAGCAGACCATGAGAAAGCTGTCTCCAGCCAGGTCACTCTCCTCGGTGCTGACCGCGCTGCGGCTCAGCACTCATGAAGCTCCGGGAACCTCTGGCACTGCCTGTGCAGGGGCCTCTGCAGAATCCCAGCTTTCCAGTGCAGAGTCAAGGGGCACCAAGCCTACTTCCTCCACTGCGGCACCGTCGATGACACTGACGGAGTCGGAACAGTCAGTCACTCTGCCAGTTATGCCGCCTCCCATGATGACAGCAGCTCCGACAAAGACCGCGGCAGCGGTACCAACTGCTACATCAGCGAAGCAATCGGCACCCACCTCATCGATGCTGAAGCCCCAGGCACTGCGCCTATTTCTGCACTAGAAAGACTTGCTGGTCTCATTGACACCAGAGTCCCCACTTCTGGGCACCGACAGCTCCCCGGTGCTTGCAGTAAAGGAATTACCTCTATCACTGGTAGCCCCCTCCCACACACACACACTTTCAAGTGTGGAGGAGCATAAGGAAGAAGGGGTGTTCTCATCTCACCATTCCTCTCCACTCAGAACATCTGTGATACCTGGACCCCTATGAGCAAGGTTCACATAGGGACAGGAGGCACCACTATGGTGTGGACACCTATGATGGATCCACCCATACCATTCCCCACTCACTGGCCTTAATAGGAACACTAAAAACCCCAATCAGATTCTTAAAAAACAGAACTTTATTAGAAGCACAAAGAAAAGATAAAAGAACAACTCTGTAAGATTAGAATGGAAGATAATCTCACAGGCAGTCAGACTTAAAACATAGAGAATCCCTCTAGGCAAAACCTTAAGTTACAAAAAGACACAAAAACAGGAATACACATTCCCTCCAGCACAATGAATTTCACAAGCCAAAACAAAAGAAAATCTAACACATTTTCTAGCTAGGTTACTTACTAACTCTAAAGGAGTTGCATTGCTTGCTTTCTTGATCTGTCCCCAGCAGAAGCATCAGACAGACAGACAAAGCCTTCCACTCCCACCCCCCTCGATTTGAAAGTATCTTGTCCCCTAATTGGTCATTTGGATCAGGTGCGAGCCAGGTTACTTGAGCTTCTTAAGCCTTTACAGATAAGAGGATGTTATAGTACTGTATCAGAGCTTCTTAACCCGTTCCCTTTATATTTGTGACAGAAACTATGTGGCACTACTTGCCAAATATAACCACAGAAACTATGGTAAATTCATGGATTTTTTTCCTCAGAAATATTGCTAATAAAGAGACAATTTTAAAGCACTGGTTTCTGAGGGGCAAATGATAGCGAGGATGGCCCTACAGTTGTCCCTAGACATAGCAGATACTGCAGCAAGATCCACTGTTCACACGGTGGTCATTTGATAGCTTCATGGTTGAGCTCTTTGGGGTCCCCTCAGGAAATGCAGGCTAGTGATGAAGACCTCCCATTCACTGTCAAACCAGCAAGGTGTTACACACCATGAAAAATTTGCAGGCAACACTCCGCAGGTTAGGCATTTACACACCTGCCTCGAAACTGAAACAAAATAGGTATCAATCATACCAAAGAAACAGATGTTCACCCTAACACAACAACATCAGCACCAATAAGATCAACAAAAACAGAGACCACAAAGACTCAGACCCCTACCACCTGCTGCGACCCAAGCTCCTTCATCCAAATAGCAAATTTGAAGGCTTGGTCGACGGTCTGAAGGACCTCCCTCACGTTACAGTGCCAACTACACGATCTGTTTGGAGATCATCTCCTCCCTTTCTACCTGAAGTGGTCTTCCATCAGCATGGACAAATGGGCCATAGAAATCATCCATACTGGCTATTCCATCCCCTTCATTTCTATACACCCGCCCGCCCCTTGTCCCTCTTCAGGTTCCCACTCACGACCACCTTCTACAGCTAGGTGCAGTGGAAGTAATTCCCACTCAACACAGAGGGAAGGGTTTCTATTCCCACCAGTTCTTAAAACAGAAGAAAAACGGGATGGAGCCCTATATTGGATCTCAGAAAACTCAATAAATTTGTGAGAAAATGATGATTCAGGATGGTCATGTTATCAACGATAATACCAGCACTGGAACCAGGGGACTGGTTTTCAGCTCTCGACCTACAAGATGCTTATTTTCATATTGTAATATACCCTGATCACAGGTGGTTCCTAAGATTTACCTTAGGCACAGACCACTATCAATACAAAGTGTTATCTTATGGCCTATCTATCACCCCTGGCACCTCAACTCTTTTCCAAAATTCTCCCAGTATTAGCAGCACACCTAAGAAAACAAGGGATAATAATATTCCCTTATTTGGATGACTATCTTCTGAAGTCACCTGCTTGAATAGTCAGCATCCGGACTACTCAACAGACGATAGACTTCTTCCAGAGTCTAGGTCTACAAATAAATGAGAAAAAGTCAACTCTAGACCCCGTTCAACAACTAGAGTTTATCATGGCTTACCTTGATTCAGTGGAAGCAAAAGTGTCCCTACCAATAAACAGATTGGACCCAATGACCAAGTTCATAGCCGTACTAATGAGCAGCCCACATATATGAGCCTACACATGTCTCCAATTTTTGGGTCACACGGCAGCATACACATTTGTGGTGAAACATGCACATTTACCTATGCAATGCCTTCAAGGATGGCTAGGAACTGTGTACAGGCCAAACAAACATGGCCTAAACAGATGACTAATGATGGCACCCAAAGTCAAGGAATCCCTGAAATGGTGGACGCAACCCAACAACTTGTGCTCGGGGATTCCATTCACACAGGAACCACCATCATAGGTGCTCACAACGGATGCCTCCCTTTTGGGTGGGGAGCACGCATGCAACAACACACGATTCAGGGACAGTGGTCCACCGATGAAACGCACCTACCCATAAATCTGTTAAAACTCTGCGCAGTTCACAATGCTTGCCTCCATTTCCTACTGCTGCTAAGGAACCAGAACATATGGGTATGACCAACAACATTGCATACATGCTCTACATAAACAGGCAGAGAGGGGCCCGATCACACTCACTATGCACCGAAGCCATGAAACTCTGGAACTGGTAAATCCAACACAATATCATCATCTCTGCCTCCTACCTGCCTGGATGCCAGAACACCACTGTGGACAAACTTAGCAGACAATTTCCCCATCATTACAAATGGGAGATGAATAGGGTGATACTAGAGAACATATTCCAACAATTGGGTCGTCCAGCTATAGGCCTCTTCACAAAAACTCAAAACCGCAAATGCCCACAATTCTGCTCGAGAGTAGGTCTGGGAATCCGATTGATGGGGGATGTATTCCGAATCAAATGGGACACATCTCTCCTGTATGCATTCCCACCCATACCACTGTTGAAAATGATACACAAAATAAGAACAATAAAGCGAAATACCCCCCACATGGCCAAGACAGCAGTGATATCCGTACATAACCCAATCACCCTACTGCTTTAGACGGACCTGCTAACACAACACAACACAAGGGTCAAGTTCACCACCCAAATCTAGAGATGCTCCATCTGAAAGCATGGCTCCTCTATGGTTCACTTATGACGAATTAGCCTGCTTGGAACAGGTCAAACAAGTGTTGCTACATAGTAGAAAGTCTATTACTTGTAAGACTTACCTACAGAACAGGTCAAACAAGTGTTGCTACATAGTAGAAAATCTATTACTTGTAAGACTTACCTACAGAAATGGAAGAGATTCACTAAATGGTGCAATGCCAAACAAGTCACCGCTATGTCAGCACCCCTTCCACTGACACTAAATTACATTCTCAAATTAAAAAACTCTGGCCTATTCATAAGTTCGAACAATGTACACCTTGCTGCTATAACTGCCGTTCACCAAAAAATTGATGCAACAACTCTGTTCACACATCCAGTCACCAAACAATTCCTCTAGGGCCTACAAATAATCTACCCAGATGTATGCCCACCTATACCACCATGGGACCTTAATTTGGTTTTAAAAGGTCTCACCAGAACCCCATTCGAACCCTTAGTGACCTGCTCCCTCATGCACCTATCAATGAAAGTCACCTTTTTAATGGCAATCACATTGGCTTGACGCGTGGGAGAGGAATAGGGGCTCTCACGGCAGACCCACCACATGCTATCTTTTTTTAACAGACGAAGTTACATTAAGGACCAATCTAAAATACATCCCTAAGATATACTCGCCCTTCCATTTAAATCAACCAGTACATTTTCACACATTCTTTCCCTAACCATATGAGAATGCACATGAAGCTACATGACACATCTTGGATGTTAGACAAACTTCAAGCATTCTACCTGGGTAGAACCAACCCATTTAGGAAACGGCTAGGATTAGCGGTGTTATCCTCCATCATCCAACCAACTCCGAAGCCCCTTCCATGCTCAGGAGGACAGACTGTCCTCTACAGTCACCTGAAGTAGAGCACCCACACGGACATCACTTGAAGAAAAGAAAGTTACTCACCCTGTGCAATAACTGAGGTTCTTCGAGATTTGTTCCCCTGTGGGTGCTCCACTACCCACCCTCCTCCCCTCTACTTTGGAGTGTGCAATATGACTCTACATTAAAGAAGGAACTGAGAGGTTCAAGTCACACGCATGCTAGATGAGGCATCAATGGGGCCATGAGACTGGCACCATGCATGTGCGACCCGTATGGGCACTGCTACTGAAACTGTCCAAGTATAGGCACAGAGATGCACTGATACCTCAGCTGGATCACTCACGGAGGGCGCATCTCGAAGAACCTCAGGCCTGGTCTACACAAGGGTGGGAGTTCTATCTAAGTTACTTATCTTCAGCTACGTGAATAACGTAGCTGAAGTCGACATACTTAGACCTACTCACCGCGGTGTCTTCATTGCAGTGAGTTGACTGCTGCCGCTACCCCATCAACTCTGCCTGCGCCTCTCGTGGTGGTGGAGTACAGTAGTCAACGGGAGAGCGCTCAGGGGTCGATTTATTGTGTCTAGTCTAGTCTAGACGTGATAAATCAACCCCCCCCACTGGATCAATCGCTGCCCGCTGATCCGGTGGGTAGTATAGACATACCCTCGGTTACTGCACAAGGTGAGTAACCCATTTCTCAGAGCTCTGGAGTTGTGGTTCCCTAACGTGTAGCACTTGGCAACCCTTTCAGAAATAGCAGGGATGGGAACGGTATATGGGGAAGAAATAAATGAAAAGGCAATTTCAATCCCTCTGTACTGCAGTTCGAGTTGATGCAAAAGTTGCAGGGACTAAAATATTTAATCTAGTCTTTAAGAACTGACAGTGTGTTTGGCAACGTTGCTTCATATCAGGTCTAAGGTCATAATGATCACAAGTCCTTACTCTCAGATATGTTCAGCAGCCTATGAGAAATGATTCAGTGGTCTTGGATCATTTCCGAGTGAAAAGTCTGTCACACAAACCGGTATCAAAATTGGCACCCTTGTAAGCAGTCTAGACATAGAAAATATCACAAAGATGCAGAAAGTGAACTAGCATCTAAGTTCTAGAGGTGATACCTCCAGAAGAGTTGAGAGACAATGGCAGGGCAGCATGGGGAAGTTTGAGCTATACTTTGCTAGCTAAATAAGTAACTTCAGTTGTTAATGCTGTCAGCCTGACGCCTTTCACAATCACTAAACGCATTTTCCTTTTCTTGAAGAAGGGTAAAATATATACATAAGCAACCTACATTTTCAGGACTTGGTGCTGACAGTTTTTTTCCAAGAACCTTAAACCTGCCCTTCCCTTGGTGTGCCTAAGGGACTGCCTTGATAGAAAAATGGAGGGGATAATGAGAGAGAACTTTGACCTGCAGGTTTCACAGTACACCATCTCTACCTATTCATCTTACATGTCTGTCTTGCCTTCACAAAGGGACCCATGAGAGTTTGACTAGGCATCTCTTGGTTCCTAATGGCATAGTGCCATGTATCAGGGCTCCCTGTGTATATTCTCTGGGATACTTGCTGAGTAGTGCTATTTTAATGGTGAAGGACAAGTTCGTGTTTGAAGCCTCTTTAACTTAGCGTTATCCTGATGAATACCTATTTTGACACCCATCTACCTTTTTGGGTTTTTTACCAGCATGCCACAGGTCAGCAGATGACACAGCTTTAGCTGTGGTTGTCCTCAGTGTAAAGTGTTCTGCCCCTGGATCCACTTCAATTGTTCACTTTCCCACTTCTGAAAAAGAGAGATGAAAATGTAACTTTTTCCTGGGGGGATTTTAATTTGTTTTGTATTTGAATCAGTTTGTTTCTATATTTGTGTTTTTTACATCAATACACAGCTCCATGGTAGATTGTGGGGAAGGGAGGGTTTTATCATTATCCTGGTTATATGGCGCATGGGCTCCTTGGAAAGTGCCTTTCATCAAAGCTCAGAATTGTCTTTGTATTTCAAGAAATACAGCTTATTTTGAGAATTTCTGAAGACTACTCCGAAGATTGCTAAGGAGATGCTCCCTACTTTGTATTCCCAAGATTTCAGTTCTTACCTACTTTTCTTGGTACTCAAAGCTATTGTTAGGGCATGTCTCCATGGAGTAAGTAAAATTAATTTGAATTAATAAAAGGTGTAAATTTAAAGTGGATTAGTTAAACTGCATTAAACCCCTGTGTGGACATACTCATTCAGAATTAAAGTTGTCTTAATTTGCTTTAGGTTACCGAATCCACTTTAAATTCCCACCTTTACTTAGTTCAAATTAACTTTCCTGAGTGTCCCCGTGCAGACAAACCCTGAGATTCCCAAGCAGAAAACCAAAGCCTAAACTTTGCCAGGGCAGAAACAAAGCTCCAATGGTTCCGTTCCAAAAGTTCATTTCATCTCAGAATAAGGATGAAGTGGGGGATGATCATCTAGTTCCAGCATGCGTGGCTCACCATTGATCTTAGACACAGTGGGTTCAAAAGTGTTCCAACAATTCTGGTATCTCCCGCCATGCAAAAGGTGGTAAGTTCCAACATCTCTGTAAAGGGAGGGTCTCCTCTTCCTCATGATGCCTGTGGGAAAATGAAACCATTTAATAACTTTGTTCTGGGAAAAAGTTTCCACGGCTTTATTCTTCTTTCATTGTCTTCCAAAATAACGAAGAATAAGAGGGAAATCCTGCTGATTGTCCTCATAAAACCCAGCTGTCCATCTAGCACCTATAAATCTTGGGTACATATCCAAGAGAATGGTTTGACTGTGTACAGAGAATAGCATTGTATGGAGGCAGTTTGGCCTAGTGGATAGTGCACTGAGACTGTGGAGATATGGGTTCTGTACCTGGCTCAGTCATTGGCCTGCTGGGTGACCTAGGGCAAGTCATCTCATCTCTGTTTCCATTTCCTCTTCTGTAAAATGGGGGTACTGATACTGACGTCCTTTGTAAAGTGCTTTGAGATCTACACATGAAAAATGCTGTATGAAAGCTGGGTGTTTTTATCATAATGTTCTGAGGTCTGAGGCATGAGAGCACTGCTTCTATTTCATCTTTCTCCCATTTGGGATAGACTCTGTTCAAATGACATTCACAAAGGTTGTTGGGATTGTGGTGGTGCTGCAGGAGTGACACACAAAAATGTTGTTATACTGTAGCCAGATGAGACTCATCTGAATAAGTTTGGCCTGGGAAATCACTAGGTGGTATCCACAACTCTGGAAATCCATTTTCTTATGAGCAGTGCTAACTGAAGGGGAAATGAGCTCATTCCATCATTCATAGAAACGTAGTTCACGTTGGCTTAATGATGAAGACCTTAGGAATGATTTTTCCATTATCAGACAAAGTAATCATGTTTCAATAATGGTGTGTAAAACTTCAGCATGGCTAGGAGTTGTCTTGCTTCGCACAGATGTGCTCCGATATATTGTAATGACACTACTACCATAACAGTACCTTGGCTTGTGAAATTCTACAGGCACTGACTGATCTTCTAGGACCCAATCAGAGTTTAAATGACGATCCATGTAAAAACTGTTGAAATGTGACATACGAGTGTCCAGCGGTGTAGCCAACTCCAGCAATGTTCTCACATCTCATTATATTTAGTGTTGTTTTCTTAAAGCCTTAGCTCCTCAAGCCATGTGATTAAATAAAGCTGGGATTCTCGTGTTAAAAAAAAATTCCTTGACTTAATGCTTCTGCAGAAAAGCTTGAAAATGGGGACTATAAAAACTCAGTGGCCAAAAAGAACCCAAAATATATTATTGTTTTTAGGCCAATTTCATGATTTTGGGGACCTGACGAATGATTTTTGTAAGTATGGGGGCTGGCAACATTGGTTCTTGCAGTCTGGCTATCGTAGTATTTAAATGCTGTGTTGCACAACTGGGTATATGAATAACTTTGTGCAAACATCTTTGGCTGGCTCGTCTCTTGCTCCAAAAAGTGTGTTTCCCCTTGAACTGTTTCACAGCCCCAAGGTATGTATAGGTATGTTGGATTAACAAACTACCCACACTCTCCCTGATGATCGTAGTCAATAAAAAATAGTTTGTTTCAAATGAAAATACAACTCTAGATATCTGTGAAGTCTGAATTCTCTTCTTTAATAATTTTCTGGGAAGGGCCATAGTAATCATAAAATCAGGTCATGTTGAATAGGTCTGGGAATTGACCCAAAGATTGCTTTGTTTATGACTTCATATTGCTATGTATCAATTAGAATGCAGATGTACTCTTTGAAACCTTTTGCATTCAGGGCAGACCCTGGGAAAGAGAAGTCGACAGGGTGATTTTAGGGGTAATATATGTTTGACAAAATTATCAATGCTCAAATTTGTGTTATAGTTATTTTTTATCAGTCAATATGAATGAAACACTGGAGTAAATGGAAAACAGGCATGAAAGATATATAGTGTTGTGTCTAATTCTAGCTGCATATCTGAGGTATTGATACCATATATCGTCCACACGAAAATAATTGTGGACAAGTTTAATAGCTTCTGTCCTAAAACTTTGTTCAGAATAGTATACCGCTTTATGATGTCATTTGTTACAGTTCCTCTGGGCTTCACTTCTTAATTCTGTCATACTTTGATACATTGCTGCAGTTATTTTGTAGACGCTACATGGTAACCTCTTCAGCAAAAATGGTCATTAGAGCCTGTGCTACTTTACCACCTTATGCCGTGATCATATGGGATATCACACGTCACTGCTGTGTGTTTTCAACTAATATATATATTGTGTGTGATAGCATGTGTGCTTGTGTGGGAAACAAAGGGGTTGGTAGCGCGCCAGAGGGGACCGCTGCAGGAGATCATCCATGCAGTTTGTTGTTTACAAGGGCGTTGTTTTCTTGAAATAGTGCTTCAGTAAGGATTAGTTTAAAAAAAAAACACACCTAAATACATAGTTGCCATCCTTAAGGTAAGGATTGCACTGTGGGAAAACTGTCGAGGTAAGTAAATTTTAAATCCTAACAACCTTAACAGTGTCCCTTCAAACTGAGCATAGCCCTAAATGAAATCACCACTGCACCTGCTATGCCAAGTGAAAAATCACAGCAAACCAGGGGCATAATGAAATGTGGAGTTCTCAGTGTCCTGTATAATGGTCAGTAAGCTGTACCATAAAAGACTCCCACTTAAGCAGTCTGTGCTTAGGGTAATGAAGACTGATTATTCCTGCTGTTTCCATGTAACTAGTCCCACAACTGGGTAGAGATTCTCCTTGTTTGTGCATTAAGTGACCTGTGAATATATAAAGCATATTTAGCTTGGAATCCATTTGTTTCAGAGCATATGACACAAGATTTATCACATGTAATTAGTGTAGGGAACTGCAATGCACATGGAACTATTACTTGCAGAACAGTGTAAATGTGCAGTATGTAATAGATATCAACAAAGAGTGAAGCTCATTGTCAAAAAAGACTGTTTGGTTATTTGAACAAGTTGCAATTTAAATAGGCAAGGTATTGATTTATGAAGAGATGATTTATGAAAATAAAGCTCCATTTCTAGCAGAACTAACCAGTATAGACATACATGTTACATAAATTATTTGTGATAGACAAATTGTGGATCTAGTGCTTACGAAATGTTAGATCTGTTCTTGTTATGATCTAGTGGGAGCAGGGGGGATTGAGGGGCAGAGACAGAATAACCTGCTCAGATTTCCATGACAATGTGCAAACTATGAAAAATTAAATATTTTGTATGTTTGAGATCTGGTGTTATACATTGAAAGACCGCTCCGTCCCCAAGCATCAACTGATCTGATTAATACTATAGCATAGACACAGTGAAAGTTTATTTTATTCCTTTAACTTCAGGGTCTCAGTTCCCAATGTTAATAGTAAGGGAACAAAATGACCTTCTCAGAAGGAGCTTTAGGTTGATCAGAGTGTTTTCCAGAACAGACTGACACACACATTTTAAAATGACTAATTGTCCCCCAATGTTATTTTCTGGGGAGGTAGCTTTGTAGTACCTTTTAAGAAATCACAGTGCACTAAGATGTTAAAGGACGTAATGTCCATATCTCTCTGTAGGAAGGAGTTTAGGGAAAATGTTCTTTCACTGCTGCTTGCACAGAAACCTGTGATAAATATTTTCTTATGTGGCTCATAACCGGACTGTAGGTTTTTTGCTGAGTTCTCTGCGAAGAATGGGGGAAGTGGAGTTGGAGATTGTTGTTTTTTTGCAGGTGTGCCTGTGGCCCCAAATGGAAACCAATCAAGGTGCGATTTATGTTCATTAAGTGCTTGTCAAAACTGAAAAATTTTCTAATCAACAGCAATATAGCAGAGGCCCCCTCTATGGCTGGGAGTGTCGCCTCCGCAGTATCGGCTATTTGCCTGTTACAACTCTAGGCTAGAAATCCACTGATGATTACATTAGGCTAAGCTGTGAAGTAAATGAACCATGTCTTATTTAGGTGCAACTAGCTTCAGTGTAGTCCTGCCCCGCAGGGCACTTTATAGCGTTTTATGGTTTTAAAATTAGTGTAGCTTCCCATTTGCTGCAGGGTGCTGCATGTTATGCCTTTGAACTCAATAAGCAAAGGGAAGGGGGCCTTTTGTTTTTCCCCCTTATTTTTTTTTCCTTTGCAGTTTAGCAATTTTGTTTTGCATCTTTTCCAGACGGCATTTTGCAATAAAAATGTCTGACTGCCATGTACACACAAAAGTACGGCTTCAGCATTTACCAGTCCACGTCTCGCACCCGCTTCTGACAAAGCAGTTGTTGCTGACAATGAACAATAGCTTTGCAGGTTACCATTCACGGCTCCCTAAGTCAGTATTATTCTCTAAAATATGCCATCTTGATCTTAGCTCCCTCTCTCCAAAAACTTCCAACATTCCATCCTGAGATACAAACACGGGCTCTCTGTTTTAATACTTCGGCAGCATCTTTCACCTATGGATAAGGAAGCCTTAATGCAGTGAGCCTCACAAACATCTCTGTATGATAGACAAGCTGGGTCTCCTATCTGCTGACAGGGAATCTGACATACATGTATCAAATATCTGGCCCAGCACCACAGGGCAAACCAATAATAGTAGTGGGAATAGAACTCCTAACTACTTGCCCTGTGTCTTAACCAGTTTCTAGCATGGGGAATGGGAGCTGTCAGATTGTGTCAACACAAGTCACAGAATGGGAAGTGTGTGTTTTTTTTGGCTGCTAACACTTTGAAGACTACAGAAATATTCATGTACCACGTAATATTTGACTGGAAAAAGCCAACACTCTTCAGGTTAAATTCTGTATTTTATTACCTTAGAGTAAGTTATTGATGGGAGATAGAGAGAGGGAAAGGAATGCAAGAAAGAAAATGAAAATTTGAGGGACCAGTTTTTTTCCGGGACTTTCTAAGAAGTGAGAGGTTAGATTAGGTTTAGGTACATTAATTTTGTGACACACAGTAACCTTGCAATGAGTGTTTTGATGTTGAGCATGCAAGAAGAGTGTACTCAGCCAAACAGCTGTCAGTGGTTAGGGCCCTACCAAATTCACAGCAATGAAAAATGCATCACCGTCTGTGAAATCTAGTCTCCACTGTGAAACCTGTCAATTGTGGGGCACTCCCTGGTATTGCCACCCTTGCTTTTGCACTGCCTTCAGAGCTAGATGGCCACAGAGCAGAGGCTGCTGGGCAGGCGCCCAGCTTCGAAGGTAACACCACTGCCAGCAGCAAAGCAGAAGTGAGGGTGGCATGGTACAGGGAGGTTGTCACTTTTGGGGTGGGCCTTATGGATGGACACAGTGGGCAACTGCCCAGGGCGCTGTGTTCACACACACCCCCACGCCTCCACACACACACAGCCAGCCCAAGGCCCCTTTAAACCTGAGGGCCGGGCCCAGAGCCGGAGAGGAGCAGGGTTGGGAGCATCCCAGCCAGGGGCTCCTACCATGCATCTGGCTCCAGCTGCTAGTTCTGCCCGGGCAGGGGTTGGACTTCCTCTTCCCCAGCATGGGCTGCTCCCGGGGCCCAGTCAGACCCACCTCCATGAACCTCTGCCAGCTGCAGGAAGCTCTGTGTCTGCTGCCCGGGAGCCCAGCTCTGAAGGCAGGGCTGTCACAAGCAGCAGTGCAGAAGTATGGATGGCAATATTGCAAACTTCCTACAATAGTCTTGTGACCCCCCACCCCCTTTTGGGACCCCCCACAATTACAACACTATAATTTAAATATCTGAAACCATGAAATTTAAGATTTTTAAAATACTATAGCTGTTAAATATACCAAAATGGACCGTGAATTTGGTAGGGCCCTAATCATGGTAAACAGTATGTGTATTCTGTCGTGTGAGGGGAAGGATTGTGGAGAAGGGCTGCTTCAACTATAGTCCATCCAAATGCAACCAGACGGAGTCCGAAGAATCCCCTGCTCTGAGGCCTCCCAGGGAAAGAGCTGATATGGTTTCTATGCATGGAGGACCACACTGGAACATAGGACCTTTCACTGTAATTTCAGAACTGTCCAGTATCAACAGTACAAGGTACAGTGTCTCCCGGTCCTGGTCTGCTTTTGCAGCAAGAATCTGAGTCACTCATTTTTGTATATCACATAAAGCAGTGCAGAATACTCCCACTTAGGCTCCCAGGGTCTATAGCTATCTACTTGATCATTTCATTCTCTATTAAAGGTCTCACTTGCTTTGCAATACTCAAGCTCCATCTCTGCTTCTGTAACTCTGACAGACCCCGGACGGTGGTGGGTGGGATCAATTCTGGGACCTCTGGAGCTTAGTGCATGAGCCTCTACTGTATGAGCTAAAAGCCAACTGACTGTTAGCTAAGGCTGTAGAGCAGACTCATTTTATCTCTCTCTAAGTGGTCTCGGTGCCACTAGATGGGACAGAACACCACATCTAGGAGGTGTGTGGGTTATGCTTCCTTGCTCTTTGTATGGTTATTTATATCTGTGCAAAGTAATTGGAATGGTAGTATTTTACACCTACTTTTCACAAATGTTGTTTAACCACAAGGAGAAATGCACTGGAGATTAAGGCCGTCAGATATACTGGATTTTAAACCTGAAGTAAGTTTATGGTATTTGGTTTCTAAAAATTGAGTTTGCATATTGTATTAGTTTGTACATTTCACTAGCTGTTCTTAGCTTATTAGTCAGGTTGTAGAAACAAAAGTGATTGGGTGCTTGCAGGGGTTGCTCAATGGCAGGGGTAACTTTTTAAATGCGATGGAGCCATGAACAAATGGAGAGTATTCTTGCATAATAAACTAGGTTTTGGAAATAGAAAAAGTGAAATGCAGCTGATAGACTTTGGTAATTTATTTATTTGTATTTCATCCACAATGTACTGTGCATTTAAATCATATGAACAATATAGTTCCTGTGCCAAGGCATGTAGAGTCCAGACAGGCAACATGAGGAATGGAGGGAACATACTGCAGGAACGCGCGTGGTCCTATAGTTCTGCCTTTAAAATAAACTCTGTGTCTGTGTTGTAAGAGAGCATTGTACACGCCTCCAAACCTGGTGGAGCTGTGTTCTGATTTTTTCTTATTTGAAGCAGTGTTGAAATAAAGGCCTATTCTCATGTGCAGACAGTAGTGTAGAGAAGAAATTAAACTACTGTGCCCAATGTTATGTGATATGGAAGGACATTTTTGTGGTTCCTTTCTTAAGTTTTGAAAATTAAAGTTTGATTTTTTTTCCCTCTAGACAAGATTGTGTGCTTCCATAACATGAATAGTGGTTTTGTTGAAGAATTCTTCATAGCAATTTTTATTAGATTTTTTTTTTATAAAGGAGGATTCTAATTGTTTTGGGAATGAATGTATGATAGTTGGACACGGTGTTCACTGAATTTTGTTTGTGTGAGAGTGATTTAAAAAACTGAAGCCCACATGAATGTATACCAACAGTTGTGTAATGTTTTCATTGCAATTATTTATTCCAGTCAGTAAGGAACATCCTTAAATAGCAGTATTAAATATTCTCAAGACAAGGCCTATTTAGAAAGCAAAGTCATATCTATCTCTTTAGTCAGTCTTTGTGTTTGCCTAAGCAGCTTCCATCCATTTCACTGTTTAACTTAATTATATTTCCATTTATAGTGTTTCTGAAAAGAAAGCTGTATTATTGTGTATCATGTCTTTTCACTATGGGCAATTCATTTTGAGGTGTTATTAAATAACATTTTGCAGCTTCCAGAAGTATTTGTCCTTTCTATGGCAATCACGGGTATTTTAGCAGTTAATTTAGTCTTATAGATACTAGTCACTTGCCTTGAGTAGTCAAATTAACACTCAGTGGCGCTATATTTGAGCAAACTGCTAAAGGTGTTACCTCAGGATGAAAAGCAATGAGAATCAATATAGTGAGTGTATTTTTAGGGAATATTGATTGATTGATGTGTTCTAGGCTTAACTTCAAGTACCAGCATGCCCCACAGCTGACTAAGATGAAGTCGCCAGTTACTGATAACTGTAGGCCATGACTTATGTAGTATTTCACAAGCTCGGAGATTAGATGAACACTTTTTTAAACAATTTTTTAGCTAAAGAAGTTGTGTATGCGGTAGTTACAATATCTGTAACGCCTACCAAATCCTAGTAAAGTGCCTCACATTTTCCCCACTTACAGTGCAACTACCTGCCATTGCTGTGAGAACTGGAGACGACATTGATTTGATTCAGTGCAGCACGGTATTCCTGTAGGGATCTGTTTGGTACACTGAGGCATTAATGACTTATCTCCCTTCCTCGAAAGGCAGCTCCACAGAAGGTGGTAGCCATGTTAAGCTGTGCTTCTGTCAGCAAGCTGAGAGCTGTGTCTCTCTGACACAACTCTCGATTGCTAGCAGGTTTCTCTCATTGCACCTCATTTGCATCTGGGACATCAATTAGCATGTTTGTTGAGGCTAATTGAATGAAACTCAATCATAGCTCTTAATTGCTTGACTATGTGAAAAGAAATCACATTAATGCAGCTAATTAAGTATACGGCAATAGATGCAACATAATTAGGAGTGAAATGTGAAAAACAACTGATGGCAAAGGTGTAAGAGCAGGAGTGTGGGGGGGATTCAGGCACTCCGTTATCTTGTTATTGACGCATTTGGGGAGGGTTCCCTTTGCTCTGGTGCTTGTTTTTTTCACAGTGCTGAATGATGAACATGGACAACTTGAGAAGAAAAATGCAAATGGATTTGCAATTACTACTTTTTCAAGCTGTTGAGGGGCAGAAGATGGCACTTCTGGGGTGGCCTGCTGTTGAGTAGGCTCTAGGGACTTGTTAAGTGCTGTTTAAAAGTACTTGGCTTTGAATTACCCTCATGCCTTGTTAAAGAGTTTTTTCCCCTTTTTTCTCAGATCAGCGTTTTCTACAACTAACATCTAGGGGAGTTAAATCTGTAACATTTGCATATCAAATCAGACTTGCTGTCTTCTCTTTAACACATCATATTCCAGATGACAGCGAGACCCTCATCTGTTCTAATCTGATCAAACCACACGTCACTCTTCTGACCATGCTGTATTATTTTGTAGTTGTAACTTTTAATTCAAGTACAGATCTAAGATGCGTGGATGCAGGGCTAGGAGGGAGTTGACATCCTAGTGGAAGGAAGCTCAGTGCTTTCCTCTCTCCCTTTACAGGGAAATGTACAGGATTATTATTATGCACCCAGCACAGAATGAAAGGGTCTTTGTCATGTGCATTCAGTACATCCATAGAAAGTAATAATGTAAACTGTCATTTAGTGCTTGTGGGGCTTCTATTTTGTTTGGGCACCTTTGTTTAATAGTAAAATAATAGTTACAGTATATTTATTTCCTGCTTCCCAACATTAATTTACTCTTTCTTCAGTGAGTTTATACCTCACTTTCAAACCTGATTCCTTCTCTATTTAAGGCAACTTAATCTGCACCTGAGACATTTCCGAAACTGAGTGTTAAAGGTGATTTGTGTACTCGCTCCAGTTCCAGAATTTGTAGAGATCACTTTAAACTTCTCCATTAGCAAAATTTAAATGGAATACATCAGTTATTGTATGTTAAATAAAATGTGTCTATTAAAAGAGCGCATGCTGAGGTTTAGTCACTATCTGATTAGCCTCATTTTAGAGCCCATAAGCAATAAATGCTCAATTACGTTCCTCTTATTGTATTTTAATTTGTGAAGAATTGGCATTGAACAAGAAAGTTATACCAAGTTGATGTTTTATAAGGGGAGCTATTCTTTTCATCTTGTACTGTACCAGAAATTAGTGAAGGGAGGGTTTTTTAATTTTCGGCTACTCCTCTGATACTTAATTTTCAGTGTCACTCTGCACTCTAAAACCTCCAGTGAACTGTTCCGACTCCCCCTTCATACCATGTAGATATTTACTGCATTCACAAACAACCTGAAGAAATCTGATATAATTTCTTTATCAAATTGGATAAGTCTACCAGAAAATAAGTATTGCCCCAGTAGCAGAGTTCAGCATGTTTAAACAGAATGTGTATTTCATATTGTAAAATTTGTGTTGCTGTGTTAAAGGTGAAGTGGTGTTTATGGAAAATAAATAATTTACCAAATTGTAGCCATGTAAGAGTTGCAGTGATTTGGACCCATAACAGGCCTACGTGCAAAAAACTATTTTAATCCTTCTGACTTTAATTCAGCCTTCCTAATCCCAACATTATGGAATCAAGTCAATTACTTAATGGGAAACAACCCTGAAGAGAACATCGTTGTTATCACAAAAATAAATGTTAGCCTGGCAACTAAGAATTACAAGACTGTTTCCAAAAAAGAGAGCAATATAAGATCGTTTCAATCCATTTTATTTCCATAGTTACCTATGGAGTTGAGGAACTCAGAAATATGCAACTCTGGTTTTTGTACATGCCGTTTTGTACCACTAGCATACTAACCACTCAATTTTTGGCCCTATTCGTGAAATATCTGGTTGCTTCAGATATAGTAGCTATTAGTCTGGCTAAGTCTACATGACAATACTATTACATTGGTCACCCCACATACTGTTAGAGAATTCTATGGAAGAATTCTCTTTGGAGAACAGATGCAAAGGCCTCTTTTTTCTGGAGACTCTGTGCGGGAGTAAAGAAGATGAGTGTAATTTGCTGTGCTGCAGAATCCTAGTAGACAGGTGGTTGTTTCTATGCAAGCCACTGACCAACCTCTTTCTGCATTAGGATCTGTCCTCTTGGTGCATTTATGTATTTGATAAGAAAGAATTATGAAAGTCTTTTCCCACTTTTAGTCTCCAGTTCTTAATATACTATTCTAACTTCTAGTTTTCTTGTACCTTTTTGATTTGTATTGGTTTGTTTCTCTGCAGGACTATATGCAGAATGTTCACGGAAAAGAAATCGACCTTTTGAGAACTACTGTGAAAGTGCCAGGAAAGAGGCCACCTCGAGCGACGTCAGCTTGTGCACCCATTTCCAGTCCCAAAACGAATGGCATGTCCAAAGACATGAGCAGTTTACACATCTCTCCTAATTCAGGTAAGAGAATAGCAAGTTGAGCAAAACAAAAGAACATATGTTCTCTTCCAGTCAAATACATTAGTGTGTGAGAGTGAATGCATATGTTCATACATATATACCACCTATGTGGAAATGATAGCTATGAAATAAATTACAAATTCAAGTGACAAATGACATCCATGACTATTAAACTTTCCCTCTGTCTACTAATCCATTTCCCACAAGAGATCTCAAACCTCTGAACACCTTTGAACTGCCACCTTTTAATTTATTTTAAAGAGCTTAGCCAGTGAAATATTTCCTTATTTCCCTTCTAAATTACACAAAGGCTAACAATGAGAAATATTCAGTCCTGTCCCAGTGCGAGGTTATTGGGTCCAATATGTTGCATCCCTGCTGGGCTAGAAACAGGAGATTTATGCCATTGGAAAAGAGCAC
Organism: Lepidochelys kempii; assembly: GCF_965140285.1. Lineage (NCBI taxonomy): Eukaryota > Metazoa > Chordata > Testudines > Cheloniidae > Lepidochelys > Lepidochelys kempii. The sequence goes on along the minus strand of NC_136390.1, from coordinate 71,046,693 downwards.
TTCCAATTTGCCAATGGGATTCACAGCACCCATGTCCAACTTTTGTCTCTTCCCTCTCCATGTTCTTGTCAGCTGTTGGAAGCAGGGTCAGAAGAGGAACATCTTCATTTGCAAAATCCTCCCATACACTGTGCTGCAGAAAGTGAGAGCGCAGCTTCCTTTTTAAAATGTCCCATGCTCCTCCAAACCGGAAGCAGGGAACAGTGGGTGAGAGTGGACGCTTCATTTCTTAGAGAACATAAGAATGGCCATACTGGGTCAGACCAAGGATCTGTCTAGCCCAATATCCTGTCTTCTGACAGAGGACAGTGCCAGATGCTTCAGAGGAAAGGGATAGAACAGGGCAATTTTTGAGTGATCCATCCCCTGTCGTCCAGACTCACCTTCAGGCAGTGGGACATTTAGGAGCACCCAGAGCACAGAATCATAGAATATATGGGTTGGAAGGGACCTCAGGAGGTCATCTAGTCCAACCCCCTGCTCAAAGCAGGACCGATCCCCGACTAAATCATCCCAGCCAGGGCTTTGTCAAGCCTGACCTTAAAAACTTCTAGGGAAGGAGATTCCACCACCTCCCTAGCATGGGACTGTGTCCCTGACCATCTTCACTAGTAGCCCTGGATGGGCCTGTCCTCCATGAACTTATCTAATTCTTTTTTGAACCCAGCTATAGTTTAGGTCTTCATAACATCTCCAGCAACGAGTGCCCCAGATGGACTGTACGTTGTGTGAAGAAGTACTTCCTTATGTTTGTTTTAAACCTGCTCTCTATTGACTTCATTTGGGTGACCCATGGTTTTTGCGTTATGTGGAGGGATAAATAAAACTTCCCTATACGTGTTCTCGTAACCATTCCTGATTTTATAAACCTCAGTCGTATCCCCCCTTCATAATCTCTTTTCTAAGATGAACCAGTCCCAGTCTTTTTAATCTGTCCTCATATGGAAGTTGTTCCATACCCCTAATAATTTTTTTTTTGCTCTTCTGTGTACTTTTTTCCAATTCTAATATATCTTTTTGGAGATGGGGCAACCAGAACTGCACACAGTATTACATAAGAACATAGGAACCAAAGGTCCGTCTAACCCAGTATCCTGTCTTCCGACAGTGGGCAATGCCAGGTGCCCCAGAGGGAATGAACAGAACAGGTCATCATCAAGTGATCCATCCCCTGTCGCCCATTCCCAGCTTCCGGCAAACAGAGGCTAGAGACACCATGCCTGCCCATCCTGGCTAATAGCCATTGATGGACCTATCCTCCATGAACTTATCTAGCTCTTTTTTGAACCCTGTTATAGTCATAAGAACATAAGAATGGCCATACTGGGTCAGACCAAAGGTCCATCCAACCCAGTATCCTGTCTGCTGACAGTGGCCAATGCCGGGTGCCCCTGAGGGAGTGAACCTAACAGGCAATTGGCCTTCACAACATCCTCTGGCAGAGAGTTCCACTGGTTTACTGTGGGCTGTGTGAAGAAATACTTCCTTTTGTGTGTTTTGCCTATTAATTTCATTTGGTAATCGCTAGTTCTTGTGTTATGAGAAGGAGTAAATACCACTTCCTTATTTACTGTCTCCACACCAGTCATGATTTTATAGACCTCTATCATATCCCTCCTTAGTCATCTCTTTTCCAAGCTGAAAAGTCCGAGTCTTATTAATCTCTCCTCATACAGAAGCTGTTCCATACCCCTAATCATTTTTGTTGCCCTTTTCTGAACCTTTTCCAATATATCTTTTTTGAGATAGGGCACCCACATCTGTACGCAGTATTCAGGATGTGGGCATACCATGTATTTATGTAGTGGCATTATGATATTTTCTATCTATCTATCCCTTTCCTGATAGTTCCTTGCGTTCTGTTAGCTTTTTTGACTGGCCCTGCGCATTGAGAGAATGTTTTCAGAGAACTTTCAACAATGGTCCAAGATATTTTTTTTTTTTTTAGTGGTAACAGATAATTTAGACCCCATAATTCTGTATTTATAGTTGGGATTATGTTTTCCAGTATGCATTACTTTGAATTTATCAGCACGGAATTTCATCTTCCATTTTGTTGCCCAGTCATCCAGTTTTGAGAGATCCCTTTGTAACTCTTTGGAGTCTGATTTGGACTTTGCTATCTTGAGTAATTTTGTATCATCTCCAAACTTTGCCACCTCACTCTTTATCCATTTTTCCAGATCCTTTATTAATATGTTGAACAGTACTGATACCAGAACAGATCCTTGAGGGACCCTGCTATTTTAACTTTTCCACTGTGAAAACTGACCATTTTTTCCTACCCTTTGTTTCCTGTCTTTTAACCAGTTACTGTTCCATGAGGAGCTTCCCTTTTACCCGGGACTACTTACTTTGCTTAAGAGCCTTTGGGTGAGGGACCTTAAGAACATGAGAGCGGCCATACTGGATCAGACCAATGGTCTGTCTGGCCCAGTATCCTGTCTCTGACAGTGGCCAGTGCCAGATGCTTCAGAGGGGATGAACAGAACAGGGAAATCTTTGAGTGATCCATCCCCTGTTGACCAGTCCCAGCATCTGGCAGTCAGAGGCTTAGGGACTTCCAGAGCATGGAGTCAAAGGCTTTCTGAAAGTCCAAGTATGGTATATCCAGGGAATCCCCCTTGTCCACATGGTTGTTGACACTCTGAGAATTGTAATAAATTGATGAATCATGATTACCCTTCCCCAACAAATCATATTCTTCTAGATGTCTTATAATTCTCTTCTTTTCTATAGTTTCAACCAGTTGGCTGATATTGAAGTTAGGCTTGCCAGCCTGCAATTGCCAGGATTGTTTCTGGGACCTTTTTAAAAAATCAGCATTACATTAGCTATACACCAGTCATCTGGTACATAGGCTGATTTAAGCAGTAGCTTACATATCATAGTTAGTAGTTCTGCAATTTCATATTTGAGTTCCTTCACAATTCTTGGCTGAATGCCATCTGATCCTGGTGACTTAGTTCTGTTTAATTTATCAATTTGTTCCAAAATCTCCTCTATTGACACCTTAAATTTGTCATCTAAAAAGAATGGCTCAGGTGTGGAAATCTCCCTCATATCATCTGCTGTGAAGACTTGATGGAAAGAATTAATTTAGCTTCTCCACAACGGCCTGGTCTTCCTTGAGTGTTTCTTTAGCATCTCAGTCGTCCAGTGGCCCCATTGGTGGTTTGGCAGGCTTGCTGCATCTGATGTACTAAAAAAAAAAACGTTGCTGATTAGACACCTCTTTCCTTAGTCAACCACATGGCCAATTTATCAAAACACTGCTGATCACTGGGATGGTTTTTCCCCTTTATTACCGAGTTAGCAATCAACTTTGATATTTGTGACCTTTTCACTCGCATTTGAAGGGGGTTGATGGATTATTGTTATTTACATTTTAAAAAATAGAAATAAATCCTTAAAGTATTTTACATTTTTTTTAAATGTATGAATTGGTGACATAACTTAGTAGGCAAAAGACGCTTTATAGTCCTGATGTGAGTGTCTTTGAGAGGCAGTTCTACCCTTTTGGCATCTTCTTCAACCAATCGGAGTGAGGTATATATTCAGGTCATTCTGTTTGGACATCAATCCCTATGAAGCATATGCTGTCCTCCAGCGTGTGATGTAGGAGGGGAGCCAAACTGCAGCAAACCCTTATTAATAGGATTGTGGGAAGGGTCACGCTAGGAGGTGCAGGTGCATACAGCATCTTTCCCATTGTCCAACTTGGTGTATAGTTGCAATACTAGTTCTGTGCTTAACTTCACTCACCAGAGCAGATCAGGGCCAGACTACAATTCAGTGCCAAATAGAGAGTGGAGCTGAGGGAACAATTCCTCAACACAGCTTATTCCTGTCTCAGGGCAGCAGAATTTCTAGTGCCCTTTCGCTGCTGCCCTGAGACTTTAACAGACTTGGGCGTGGGTGAGTAGAGTGGGGATATTATAGTTAGACTGGTAAGCCAGTCAGCAGCATGACAGAACCAACAGCGCTGCTCTAGAGAGCCAAGATCTGTAGGTCAAGGTTCTTACTCCTATGTCATCCTTTGTTGGGATTTAGAAGCTCTGTCCTCCTACCATTCACCGGTGCTATTCTCACAAGACAGTCGAGGGGAGTATCATCTCAACAAAGGTTACAAACCTCTAGCAATATGTTTTCAACTTTCTCCATGAGATTCCCATGACCTGGAACTAACAAGCTGCTTCTCACTTCCCACAAGGTAGGTGGATGGATTGCTCTAGTACTGAAAGTTTGGCTCCAACACTGCCCCCTTTCAGGAGTTGCTTGCCCAGCACTTAGGAATGCTTCTGCCTTCCGTCCAGAAGAACTTGAACTGTCCATTCCATGGGCAGAGCAGATAGAAAGGCAGGGAGAAAGCAAACTGTAGTGAGAGTCTGAAATGGGGGAGATTCTCTTTCTCATGCTACCAGCCATATTCTCTGAATGTCAGGGTGGGTAGTTAAACAAGACCTACCTCTCCTAGGGCAGACTTCCCAACATTCAGAGGATCCTTAAGGTGGTTTTGCACCACAAACCTTGTCTTTCTACCAGGGCTGGCACCCAGGTATGGCGGTTGCCATCATTGCTAGAGCCCTCTTCATGGCTTACTAGGACAGCTATTAATATTGACAGGTTTCAGAGGAACAGCCGTGTTAGTCTGTATTCGCAAAAAGAAAAGGAGTACTTGTGGCACCTTAGAGACTAATAAATTGGTTAGTCTCTAAGGTGCCACAAGTACTCCTTTTCTTTTTATTAATATTGAGTGGCTGAAGTCTCTCCCGCATCTAGCAAAACTGAGTGAGTTGGGTATAGTGAGGAATGAAAGGGAACCAAATGATCAGACCACCCTCACTTCTTCTCCTGTCCTGCTTTGAAGGCTATGCCCCATAGTGGTTTCCATCACTCAATTCATGCAGCCATTCTTTAGCCTGTGTGTGTCTTAGATGAGCAACTCTTTGATTTCCTTGGCTAGGGAACTGCTTCATGTGGATCCCTGATTTTTTTTAATATAGACTGATTGCAGAATTGTCAGTTTGTATGATAACAGAGCAAAGAAGATGGTGTATTTTAAAGGATAGCACAGCTCTGTAGACAGCCTTAAGTTCAGACCCAAATATGTTATTTTTTGGCTGTCTGATCCACGATCCCTTAGTCATGGCATGGTAGGGATCTCTGTCAACAGAACTTCCCAAAAGTGGGAAGTACATAATTTGTTATCCATCTGACTCTGTGCCCAAGAATGCCTTCTGTAGGATTCTATTGAGAGAACAAAGATGGTATCAAGTGTTGAGAGGGTTGCTGCATCCTAATGCCTATCAAGGGTGATATAATTTCCATAGTTGAAGAGTGAGGAGCTACAAGAGTCTTCCATCAGAGGACTCTTTCTTACTTTTTAAGCTCAGCTTGGTCCAAGAGAGAAGAATCTGGCTAAAATTGTGAAACCAAGAGCAAAAAATCCTCCAGAGGGACTTCTCTTTCTTTAGAGAGACTTTTTTTTCAGCTCTATAAATCTGACTGCTTCTGGGGGCTTTTTGAAGCTTTTGTTTTAAGGTTCTTGAATCATCAGATTCACAAAAGAGACCTTCTGAACATCCACAAGTGTCTATTTGAGCGTCCAGGAAAGATGATGGGGATTCCAAGGAGTTGGCACCAGGTAATGAAAGGTGAATGAGCGCAAACTGTCTCAGGATGTGTATAGAAGGGGAGTGATGGGACTGGTGTCATCCTAATAGGTCCACAGGCTTGGATTCTCTTGACAGGTGTAAATATCAGCCTCTTGTCCATGGAAGTAACCTCTCTCCAGAGACTACAGGACCCAATGTTGCCAGTACCCTGTCAGGTTCAAACTGATGGGCTGGAACTTAAGAGGACAAATCTTTTGAAGACTCTGGGTATGCTAAACAGTTAGCTGATGTCTTCCTACAGTCTAGACTCTACATCCAAGGCCAAGTGCCATGTCTAACACATTTCAAACACTGGAATGCAAAAATCTGTCCAAAATCAACAGCAGTCAAAACTTGCCTTCGTTTTCTTTCTGATGATTTGTTGAAGGTCTGACCTTCAGCACCTCTCTTATAGATGCATCTGACTACATTAGTCACCTTCGATTTATATACGGGGGAAAGCATCTCAAGCTCCTTATTCTAACATTGCCAGGTTCTCCAAGGTAGTCGTAAAACTGTATCCTGTAGTCATACTCCTGTAGCCAGCTGGAAGATGAACTACTCTTTGAACCACCGATTGACTTAAAAGTTTTTAATTGTCTCAAGTTTTACTCAGTTGTTTCTTTTTACCATTTTTAAATCCAGACATCACACCTCCTTTTCAGTCCTTCTGATTCTTAGGGAAGTAAGCGGCATCACCAGTATGTCTGTCAGGCTATTACATTACCTGGACAGAACAAAGTTTGTCAGGGAAAGACAATTTATTTATTTGTTCCATGGGCAAAAATTATGGTTTCAGAGCTTTAAAATCAACCGTCTCTTGCTTGGTCTCAGCCACAATTCTTCTTCGAGATGAGTGTCCCTGTGGGTGCTCCACTGTAGATGTCGGTGCGCCCCACACCATTGTTCAGAGATTTTTACAGCAGTATGCGTATTGGCTGCCATGAACAGAGCCTGCCTCACATACCAGACTTGTCTTAATTGTGTGCATGCGTGGCTGAACTCCTCAGTTCCTTCTCTACCGTCCCCGGCCCGAGTCGGACCTAGAGCAGACTCGTTAAAACTTTTTCTTTTACCCATTCTACATCCTTTTTTCCGGTTAGTTTAGCACTCTAGTTACTAGATAAGTTCATCCCTTTAAAAAAAAAAATTCATTCCTGCTTGTTCCTCTCAGCGTCCAGCTGATGCTAATATGCCTGGCTCCCCAGGATTTAAGCGGTGCACTACGTGCAGGGACGCCATCGCTATCTTGGATGGTCACTCTCAGTGTATAAAATGCCTGGGGGAGTCCCTCATTCCTCAAAAATGTGCCCATTGTTCCAAATTAAAATCCCTGGCAGGTAAAGACAGAGAACTCCGCCTGAAAATGATTCTTGGGCAGAAGTCACTCGGACCTGCTTCTAACCCAGGTACGGGCTCCTCAGTGAACTGCAGCCCTCCCGCCTCCAAAAAGGACAAAAAGAGAAAACAACTGCCTCCCTCACCCAGAAGGGAAACATTGCAAGCAAAAAGATGGCTGAGCAGGTCTATTTCTTCTATGCAGACCTTCCCCAGGCTCAGCACCTTGATGTGCCGGTTCCCCCGGCATCATGGTAATTCCTGCCTGTGGCTGCGGTGACAGCGCAAGCTCCCTGTGCCGAGGCTTCAGGCTTCCAGTTGCCTGCCTCTCTCATGGCACCATCTGGCACCGCAGTGGACACGGTGCCAGCACAGATTACCTTGCCGGAAGAGACGCGGGCTGCGCTTACCTCCCCGGCACCACCGACCTCAGTGCATGCATTGAGCGCTACGGTGCAGAGAATGTCGGTGGCGATCAACCCTCCAGTGCCACAGGCACTCCTAGCGGAGGGTTTATCTCACACAGGCTCTCCGGCACTGCAGTTCATTCATTCACCAAACCTACAGGTGTCACCTAACCTACAGTCACCTCTACTTGACACCTGTTTTTCTCCGGACATTCGCATGTGGTCCAGACACCTGTCTACACCTGTATCTCACTTTTCTACTGATGAGGAAGCCATAGTGCAGGGAGACTTTTCACCATACCAGTTCTCCCAGTCACAGACCCAAATCAGCACAGGTCACTGAAAATCTAGATCTTCGCTCATCAAAGACCTCCCTCCCTGGTATACAAACCCGTGGATGGTACCACCTATGCCCTTCCCCAGTCAGTGGCAATACTGGAGTCCATGGGCACCATATAAGCGATTCCACTATGATCACCAAGATGCCAAAAATAGGAGCAATGCCACCTCGCCGCCACCACCATTGCATACGGCTACAAATGAGACACAACAACAAGCTGTTACTCCACACTTCGATGAACACACTACACATGCCTCCCCAACCCTTATGGAGCCCGTATCCACACAGGATGAGGCTATACTGCCTCCCCCACCAACACTGTTGGATGACTTCTTAAAATTTCAAGACCTCTTCAAAAGAGTTGCCAATGAGTTGAGGATTAATCTGGAGGAAGTTTCTGAAAACCAGCATGAGTTGACTGACATCCTGCAACCTTCCTCCACATCCAAGATTACCTTACCTATAAATCCAGCCATTATGAATCCTGCCAAAACCATATGGCAGACACCAGCTACTAGTACACCTACCTGTAAGCGAGCTGACCGGAAATATTTTATTCCTTCCAAAAGGTCTGAGTTCCTTTTACTCACCTAGCGCCAAACTCATTGGTAGTAGAGGTAGCTAACCAAAAGAATGAACCCCAGTTCCCAGGTCTACCCCAGCTGATAAAGAACGTAAAAGGCTGGACCTGCTTGGTCATAAAATATATGCTTTGTCCACATTACAATTCCGGATATCTAATTTTGCGGCCGCTCTGGCAAAATATGACCACAGAAATTATGAGAAACTCATGGGCTTTATTGATGACATTCCAGAGGGCAAAAAAAACAGTTTAAAGCCATAGTCTCTGACAGACAAATCATCTCCCATACCGCACTACAAGCTGTGCTTGATGTTGCTAACACAGCTGCGAGGTCCACTGCTACAGCAGTCGTGATGCGTCCAGCTTCCTGGCTTTCGTCGTCTACTTTTCCTTGCGAGGTTCAGAATACCATCAAAGATCTCCCTTTTGATGGTGAAAAAACTATTTGCCAGTAACACCAACGATGTGCTTCACTCCACGAAGGACTTGAGAGCGACAGTATGGTCTCTCAGTATCCAAACCCCTGCAAATAGGAGGAGACAATATAGATACCAACCTTATCAACATCCACGCTACCCAATGTATACTCAACAAAGTCATAGACCATATGAACAATGTCAGTGATCAAGATACCAACGTCACCGCACCAATCCATCGGCTCTATGTCAACCCCCTCCCACTAATAAGCAAATGTGAAGATGTGACTGAGGGTATAGAAAACGTCATCCCTACTTCAGTGTTTATTCTTCCCCACCCCCCTGCCCCCGTCCCTTTTCAGGGACTCCTCTCACAAACAACTGTTCCACCAAGAGGTGCATCACCTCCTCCAATTAGGAGCAGAAAAACCAGTGCCTGACAACACAGAGGAAAAGGGTACTACTACCATTACTTTTTAACACAAAAGAAAACTGGGGGATGGCGACCCATTCTCGACCTCAGATGCCTCAATAAATTAGTTAAATAAAATTAAAAAGAAAAAATACAAAATGGTGACTCTTGCAACCATAATTCCAGCACTGGAGCAGGGAGATTGGGTTTTCAGGCCTCAGCCTGCAGGATGCTTATGTTCCTGTGACCATACATCCTGCCCACAGATGTTTTATTCGCTTCTTTCTGGGCTCACAGCACTCCCAGTACAGGGTCATACCTTTCGGCCTCTCGTCTGTGCCTCGTGTCTTTTCCAAACTCCTCGCAGTCATAAGAGCTCATCTCAGAAGGCAGAGAATCATAATTTTACTTACCTCAACAACTGACTTTTCAAAGCCAGGACCTTCCAAGAAACCATTCAGTCCACACAACGGACAGTCCAATGTTTCCATGCTCTTGGCCTGCAAATGAACAAAGAAAATCTTCACTCACTCCCACCCAACAACTGGAGTTCATAGGAGCACATTTCGACTCACGCAAAAGAATAGCATCTCTCTCACTCCACCTTTTTAACATCATCAACCTTTTCGTTCCCAAGCTGTGCAACAGTCCACAAGTGGCTGCACGAGCTTGCCTACAACTCCGAGGCCACATGGCCTCTTGCACTTTTGCAGTCAGGAACACTCACCTCTTCATGAGGTGTTTCCAAAGCTGTATTCCACGGTCTACAGACCGAATGTCCATGGTTTGAACAAACTTTTATACATACCTCCCAGAGTCTAGGACTCCCTCCACTGGTGGACATTGTCTCACAACCTTTGCTCCAGGGTCCCATTTCTACGGACATCCCATCTGTTGTCATAACTACAGACGCATCCCTTACGGGATAGGGAGTACACATGCCCCAGTACACTACTCAGGGTCTTCTGTCTCCTGCTGAGACGTCCCTTCACATCAGCGTCTAGAACTCTGAGTGATACGCAATGCCTGCCTCCAATTTCTCCCTTTCATACAAAACCAACATGTCAGGACAATGACCGACAACATTGCCTGCATGTTCTATGTAAACAGGTAAGGGGGGGTGAGGGCGCAATCTCATCCCCTTTGAACAGAAGCAATGAAAGGATGGAACTGGTGTCTCAGACACAATGTCTCAATATCGGCTGCATACTTACCTGGCTCTCTCAATACCACTGCGATGACTTCAGCAGAAGATTTCCCATAGACCACGAATGGGAACTAAACAAGGATATAGTACTAGACATATTCCACACATGGGGATACCCAGCCACAGACGTTTTCACAACTGCAGCAAACAAAAAATGCCCAAGATTTTGTTCCAGAGCGGGACTAGGCAAACACTCACCGGGGGATGTGTTCATGTTCCCATGGAACACCGACCTAATGTATGCATTTCCCGATACCGCTCATATACAAATTATTGATAAAAATACGAACACACCAAGCCAGGGTCATAATGATAGCCCCACATGGCCCAGACAGGTATGATACCCCTTCCTTACCAAGATGTCGCTTTCCGCACCCATCCCACTACCCTCCACCCGAATATCTTGTCCCAACAACAAGGTCTACTACTCCACCCCAGTTTGACCATGTTACACCTCAAGGTTTCATAGAATCATAGAATCATAGAATATCAGGGTTTGGTTCCTTCATGGTTCTGAACTGGCTCGGAGCAGATTCAAAATGTACTGCTTTGTAGCACAACAAATTCTACATGCACCACCTGCCTTCATAACTGGACAAGATTTACACACTGGTAGATTGTCACAAACACCACTCCTTTTTTCCATGCCTTTCCCACTAATCCTTGACTATCTGTTTAGAGATTAAATTCTCTGGACTCTCCCTGAATCCCATCAAACTCCACTTGACTGCAATTACAATGTTCTATGATGCCATCGATGATAGTCCTATCTTTGCTTATCCCATTACTAAGCAATTCCTTAAGGGACCCCAAACCCTATACCCAGACGTCAAACTGCCTAATCCATTTTGGGACCTCCCCAAGTCTCAACATGCCTAACCAAAACCATTTGAACCATTAGCTACATGTTCCCTCCTACTCTCTCTATGAAAACAGCATTTCTGGTAGCAATTGCCTCTGTGAGACGCACAGGAGAAATTGCAGCACTCATGGCAGATCCTCTATACACCATATTTTTTTAAGGACAAAGTCACCCTACGCTTACTCTCTGAAATTCTCCGAAGGTGCACTCATCTTTCCATGTCAGTGAGCCTATCCATCTTCCTACCTTTTCCAAAACCACATGCAAATTCCTTTGAATCTACGATGCACACTTTGGACATGCGCAGAGCTTTGTCCTTCTGCTTCGACAGGACTAAAACCTTTAGGCGTTCCAACAAGCTATGCATCCCCATTGCAGAATGCTCTAAGGGCTCATTTATCTCTAACCACAGACTTTCTAACTGGATCTCGAGTTGCATTTGTCTGATCAACTACAGAACATGACTCCTCCTACCTTTATCAGGACTCACTCCACCAGATCCATGGTGGCCTCAGTGGCCTTTCTACTTAACGTCCCCCTTTAAGGACATTTCCAGAGCTGCCATTTGAGCTTTTGAAAATACATTTGCAAAACATTATGCTCTTACACAGGGACCATCACCGATACACGTGGGCAGAGCTGTTTTATCGACTGTATTCCTTCCAGATCCAAAGTCCCTACCTCCTTGAGAGAGACTGCTTTTCAGGCACCTACAGTGGAGCACCCACAGGGACACCTCTCGAAGAAGAAGAGGAGGAGGATACTCACCTGAGCAGTAACTGATGTTCTTCGAGATGAGTGTCCCTGTGGGTGCTGCACTCCCCTCCCCCCCCGCCCCATCTATTTCGGAGCTGGGACAGCCTCCATTGTAGAGAAGGAACTGAGGAGTTTGGCCACGCATGTGCACTATTAAGACAAGACTGGTACATGAGGCAGACTCCACGCATGCGCAGCTGATGCGGGTACTGCTGTAAAAATCTCCGAACAACGGCGCAGGGACACACCGACACCTACAGTGGAGCACCCACAGGGACACTCATCTCGAAGAACATCAGTGAGTAACCTCTTATTGAATAAAAACAAGATAATATTAAAAACAAGTTAAAAAAAAAGGCACCTGCTTGGGCTGGTTTTACTGACTGTGAAATGTATGTAGGTTTTTAAGGTCAGGCTTGACAAAGCCCTGGCTGGGATGATTTAACTGGGAATTGGTCCTGCTTTGAGCAGGGGGTTGGACTAGATGACCTTCTGGGGTCCCTTCCAACCCTGATATTCTATGATTCTATGATTCTATAGCAGAGTTCCATTCTCAACATATTTTAGCATTCAATTCAATAAAATTGAGGGGGTATATAACAAGCGATGGCTTTAAAGAATACTATGGAAATGTTAGTATTTTAGAAGATTACATCGCAATCTATAAATAGGTTTGCTCTTCTGACCCTCATAATGGTGAAGGATGCTGGAAACATTCTTCACACAGATAGAGGATCACAGCTTCAATTCAACTAGAGAGGAAATATAGACAGATGCAGTTCAACTCCCATGCACAGCAGATAAGGTTCCGAAATCAGTACATATTTAAATTACACAATTGAATGTGTGTTTTGGTTGTGCTGAAAATATTTTTTTCAAAAGCTTTCTCACTATAACATCTTGCACATGAGTATGAAGTGACTGCGAAGAGAAAATGCACATAAATATGTTTTGAAGTACAGGAAACCTATATGCAGTGTATTTCACATTTGAGGACCTATTGAAAAACTAGTAGTGGTGGGGAGATTTGAACACTTTGTACAATACAGTAATGACAGATTGGAAACACTTCTGTTTTTGCATTGGAAAAAGTTACTGAAAAGCAGTGATAGTGCATAGCTGATAAGAATTGGAGAGACATTATGTGAATTAGCCAGTGAAAATCTTTTTCTGAGGTGGCAATGAAAGGGGAAATTTCATGGCCTGCTGTAGAAAAGTGCAAAATAATTGTCTCACAACTGAAAACATTTGTAATTTGACCCTCATTGTGTTCATGGTGCTTTCACAGAAAAGCAGGGGTTTTGTATAAAGATTATAATGCAGTTGCCTTCAAGTTGAGTGTAGTTAGCTTAGTGATGTCACCTGGTATTGTTCCCAGATCGGGTGAGTCTATTCCATGCGCTCAGGAAGGATCAGCAGATGCTATTTTGACTCTTGGGTATTTCTAAGACACTTATCACAATGGTATTTAACCATTACAGTAATATTTAAACTGCATTTCTTGGAGGGAGAGACTACGGCTAAGAAGTTAGACAGAAAATAATTATATTTTCCCCAATTTTTTTGGAATCAATAGTAATTACACAGTCCAGCCTGGGAATGAATTCTTGTCAAAAGTATATTTGGGAACTAGGTTCCTGTTAAAATTTTGAGAAGCCATTAGCTACACTGAATTTGAATATTATCTATGGTTTTAACAGAGAAACATAGGCAGCCCTCTGAGAAAGTGGAGAGGTCTGCACTCCCTTTGGCCTTATTTAATCCCCCCATTTTATACAGGCAAGGAACTGTTGCATTTTCCTGTGTTTGATATTAGTATGTGTTTGTTTATTGCTTCAGAGTTTACCATTTCCTAAGAGGAGCAGTTCTCTGTGGGTTTTTTTTTGTTTGTTTGTTTTTTGTGTTCTGTCATTGTAGACCTAATGTCTCTGGTGCATGATAGAGCTCCTCATACCAAAAATGCACGCCTGGCTGGCTTTCACTCTTATGTGACAAAACTACATACTTCTTTAAAAAAAAAAAAAAACTGTGTTAAAAGAACATAAAGGTTGCAAAGTGAAATACCCATTTAGAAAATGTGACATTTATAATTCCTGTCCAACTTTGATTCCGCTTCTTTGCACTTATGCATTATGATAGTCTTGGGCAACATCTCATAGGAAGTCGACTGGAACCCAGCAGTTCCATGCAGTGTCTTAAACACAAGAAAACATACCTTCATATTTAACAATTGTGTGCCTTATTCAGTGTCTCTCTTGTGCGCTACATAGGGCAGGGATCCCGTAAAACACATGATAATGTAAATCAACCTGTAACATAATACATTTCCACAAGAGGGCAGAATTAAGATTGCACCTTAATTCCAGGGTTTTCTGACCCTTGAGTGCTTGATTTTGCAACCTTAACATTCTTTTAACATTTTTAGTATGAACTGTCCTGGGGTTTTTTAAGCAAACTGAAAAAAACAGAACTATAGTGCCCTCTACATGGGCCATCCACTTTTTAATCCAGGACCATAATATGCACATCACAGACTTCTACTGCTCAATCTAAAGGAGTAAATGACAACAATAATAGGCTATTGTCTTCCATGAGAAGAGGCCACTAGAGGGGAATGCTACGTACGCTTTGCCTGTGCCTTATACAGCTGTTTGCTAGACAGCAGAAGAATTTGGGAATCTGGAATCCTAGGTTCCATTTTGGGCTTTTTAGGGAGTGGAGTGTCATCTGGCAGCGTAGTAGGAAGAACGCCTGAGATATAAGCCCTAGTATCAGAGGGCTGGTATGAGGCAGAACCTACTCACAAAATCTGGCAAGAACAGGGCTGATATTGCAAAAATACACATTCCTAAGAAGTGCTAGTCACAGAGTACTCATGCAAACATATCCCGTTATCAAGTGGTACCAGAACATCCCGATATCAAGGATGGTACAAAAACATTCCCCAAGGATAACAGTAATGACCCCTGACCCCTCCTAAAAGATAAGGTAAGGATTATAGTATGTAATAAAGATGTTTTGATCGAACCAACATGTACACGGTGAGGGGTAGTACCCCTGTGTCATGGGGCAGTATGTAACTTGTTTGCATCAGGGTATAAAGATCTATCCCAGAGGAAATGTCTTTGTCTAGCCTAGAGAGGAATGGAAAGTCCCACCGGTCACTGAGCTGGTCCATTGTTACAGGCATACATATATTAGTGGTGTGGTAGAGTCTGCGGGATACTAGTACCGTGCTTCGTCGACAATAAACCTGGCTGGGTTGCTGCATCCATTAACTGCTCTTATAGTCATTGGGCGGTTTGCTCGAGGTCTGCCATGCCAGCTGTCTGTGCGGGGCTAGGGCAACACACAAAGGGAACACACGCACACACAGTCAAACGTCTTATCAACATCTAACCACAGGTCGTTGCCGACAGCACAGCATATGGTTTTGGCTTATTAATTTTGAATAACATTGTAGCTACGTAGGTAACACTGGACTCTCTTCAGAGCCATGCCAAAACTGACCTTGTGCTCTTTGAATTTCCTTGTTTGTAAAATGGTGAGAGTGATACTTGCCTAGGGAGGCAAAATCCCACCAATAATTATTGTGGGCTGTGCTTTTGTCTTTTGGGCCACAAGCACCTTGCGGCCATTTGCACCTTCTTCAGTCATGAGACAGCTCTGCTGCAATCATAGAATCATAGAATATCAGGGTTGGAAGGGACCTCAAAAGGTCATCTAGTCCAACCCCCTGCTCAAAGCAGGACCAGTCCCCAACTAAATCATCCCAGCCAGGGCTTTGTCAAGCCTGACCTTGAAACTTCTAAGGAAGGAGATTCCACCACCTCCCTAGATAACGCATTCCAGTGTTTCACCACCCTCCTAGTAAAAAAGTTTTTCCTAATATCCAACCTAAACCGCCCCCACTGCAACTTGAGACCATTACTCCAATATGAGCTAAGAATGCTTAACCAGCACCTAGCCTCGCTTTTCCAAAAGATTACCTGTTGGAGCTCACATGCCTATATGAATCATTATCCATGTATATGATAAGATAGAGATTGGGATGTGTGCTTCAAAGGTACCTCTGTTTATTGTGCTCCAAATACAGGGCATAGCGCTCCTCCCATAACTTGTCAATCTCAAGATGTCATTAAATAGGTGACCTGTTCCCTGTCACCACTGTTTTCTGTGATGGTGCTATAACATCCCAGCTCTTTCCTGTCCTCTCACCTTCCATCTCAAAAGCCTCTCTGTACATGTGCATTTATTGCACATGCAATCTCTCTCATTCTTCACCTACCAAAACCCAGACATATTTCAAAGATGTTTGCTATAGTATTTCTGCTTGCTTGAAAATTCTAGTGCAAAGGGGCCTTACAGATTCTTTTTTCCATGCTTCCAAAATTTTTAGCAGCAAAATTTCAGCATTTAAAATAGCATGCAAAAAAATGGCAGGATATTTTTCGTGAAATACCAGTGAAATGTTTTTGCCATTTCTGCATACGGCTACCACAAAATGGCAACTGGAGTTCCTTATCAGTAATTATCCCCATTGACATTTTATTTAATGCTGAGAACAATGTCCCAGCTTTGTAAAAAATATATTCTTGAAATAGCATGACAAAGGACTACAGGATGGCTTTGCTACACGTAGTCTTGTGGTAAAAAAGGAAACAGGCAAATTGTGGTGAGGTTGTAATGAGGCTCAGCAGTTACCCCATAATGTAAAATTTGTGAGCCAAACAGCACCTGGACGTTACATCCGTTAAATTGGCTTTGTAAAATGATGTATAGCAAGTACAGCATAGATTTCATGGGCAAAAATGTGTTTAACTCTTAAGTCAATGTTGAAATTTTCTTCAAACAAGATTTTATGTTTTACTTTCCACCTTGTCCCATCTGCTTGAGAACAAAGGTTTAGCCTTGCCTTGAGACATGTATCCCAGTTCCAGCAGAACTCTTTTGCTGGCTTTCTGTATTCCTGACTTTAAAGGCTTCACCAAGGGCACAGACATAACTATCCATAATTTTTACCTCCTGCCAGGCTGTTGTCAACATCCCCAGCATCTAGGAGAGTAAGCCAGGGAAATAAATTAACATCCTAAAAACAAAAAATCAAGTTCCCATTCTCCCCTTACTTAGCTCCAATTTTAGATGCTCTCTAACTTACTGAAGGAAAATAAATCCCTTAGTGAAGGTATGGAAAGAAAAATTCTGAGTACTATCAATCACTTCCTTTCCAGAACCAGTAAAACTGATTGCTGAAAAGCTTTTCCCCCTAACCTGGAATATGTCTCTAATTACGGCAGGTGATTTACCTGTTGGAGGCAAAGAAAAATAAACATCTCCTTTCCCCTGTCTCTTCCTAACAAGTCCTAGGACCCGACCTGAAGACATCTAAGGGCTTGTCTATATAGTGCATTGTCCACACTAACGTGGTCTAAATTCTTGTGCACACTAAGCGGCTAGTGTGGACCATGCTGGGCGTATTAAAGTTCCCTAGCGCACATTAATATAGACTCTCGGGAACTTTTAGTGTACACCAGCAGGATCCGCACAGGCCAGTTAGTACGTAATATGCTAGCGTGCCCTAGAATTTACACCCCTCTAATGTAGTCTAATGCACTGTGTAGACAAACCCTAAGGTAAGAAGTAGGGGAAGGAGTGAGTTTGTTTTTTAGTGAAGTGCCATTTGTGGGAAAATCCCTTGAGAGGTTTAAGCTGTAGATAGTCTTCCAACCCAAGTTCCAAGGTTAGTTTGTTTGCAATGCCTATGATCCAAACTGCAGGTTTTAATTGGGGAATTGGGTTTGCAGAGACTTGCCCACAGGCTAGGCTACTTGCACAACAGGTTGAGCAGAGAGGAGGATGGTACAAATTCTCACTTCAGTTAGCATTAGCAAGGCTCATTTCCTTCACAACACACTTTTAAAAAGTTGTATTGCTGTCATGGCACCCCAAGTCCAAGCTGTGGAATATAACTTAAGTAAACACAACATTTTATTTATTTAACTTTCAAGGTGAAGTGAAATTCTGTTTAGATTTTGTGACCGGTGGTAGACAAGCTTCACCATGCTGAGCCGTCAGTGTGCCTCAAGCCTGACCTGGGACTATCTCTACACGGGGTAATTTCCAGATCCCTTCAGCTTCTGCTGTATCCAGAGATACTGCCAAAAGATACTGCTGTATCCAGAGATACTGCCAATTCTGGGGTAATGTTACTTGATGTGGACATGTGTCCACGCGCTACATCAGCTGCTGAACAGCCGTTCTTCTGTAGAAGTTATTAGCACAACTCTCAGGTTTCAGAGTAACAGCTGTGTTAGTCTGTATTCGCAAAAAGAAAAGGAGTACTTTTGGCACCTTAGAGACTAACCAATTGCTCAAATAAATTGGTTAGTCTCTAAGGTAGCACAACTCTGTGCCTTCAGATGGAGCAGACTCACAGGCCCAGTTTTCAACTACTACTGACCTGGGTTAGGTATGAGTTGGTGATCTGTGTGTCTGATGACTTGTCCCCGGAGCCATCCATCCATTTGTTTCTCTTACAAACAAACAAAACCACATCATATTTCGAGTCACTGAGGTAGAAAGTTCACATCTAGCAAGGTTTACTGTATCAATGAATTGTTGAATAGTTAACACTGTTAGTTACAGAAGACTTCATATTGTATATTCACCATTGTATGTAAATTTAACACTGAAGTATTCAAAAATGTTTGTTAGCTGCACAGCTGTCACTAAGTTTGTTAAACACTATTATCATCTAACAATGTGTGACGCTTCGGACATGTTGCAAAAATGTAAAGATGCTGTTCTCATAAATGTGAGTTTCATAATCCTGATCATCTATCAAAGCTATGCAGTGGCCATTAAGTAATCTTATTGTACGCTGAAGTGCTTAGAATCAGATTAAGTTGTAATGAACTGCCTTCCAGACATTATTTAAAAAATGTTAAGTACAGAATTTATTTTTAAGTTAGACTAATATACTTTTAAAGTATCTAATATGGTATCATTGGGTTCTAATAGTGATAGTTTTTCCTTACAACTAAAAGTTATTTTCTTTTAAACTGAAATGAAATCTACCGCTTGGTCTGTGTCACAGCATATAGTTTCCACAAAATATTTCATTACAGTAAACCTGAAGATTAGTGGCAATAGCCTTTAAAATGTATCGTGGTACTCATTTAAAAAAAAAATCGGGAGGTGGGCACAGGGGAAACTTAATATAAAACCTAATAATACATGGATAAGGTAATTTATCTGTCTTAGATATGTATTTTTAATTTTTGGCCTGATCCAAAACCAACTGAAGTCAGTCTTTTAATTGACTTTGGTTAACTTATGTGTGTGGTCCGTTTTAAATTGGGGGTATTGTGTGGGTTTAGATTTTATGATCAGGCATTTGCACCAAAGCCAGTAAGCACTGGCCAAGTAGTAAATATTCTCAGGATCAGTCCCTAAATTTTTAATCTATTCTGGAAATAAATGATCAGCAATGAAACTAAATGGCCCAGAGTGCTGGGGTATTGTTCTAACACTGAATATTTTCATTTTAAAATATATTTTGATAGTGTTGGCTGGCGAGGGTGTAAAAAGGAGCAGGAAAGAATATTTTCTTAAGAAACACCTAATTTTTGTCTAAAATAACTCTTACATAGTATGTAACACTTACAATATGCTATATTAGCAACAGTGTAAATGTGAATTATTTTAACCTATTCCAGTACTCTAGCCAGCATTATGCAGTTAACATGAACTGTTTTCTCTCCTTTCTTTCTCACTTGGACACATTATGTGATTATACTGCAGACTGTAAACTCAAGAACTTGTGAGGAATTTTGTTCAAATTTTAACATTAATTACCAAAGTCTATTTTTGCTTTGACTGGGTTTCTACAAAAGACTCTCAGATGGATCATTTTATTTCTTTTGACAGGTTTCAGAGTAGCAGCCGTGTTAGTCTGTATTCGCAAAAAGAAAAGGAGGACTTGTGGCACCTTAGAGACTAACAAATTTATTTGAGCATAAGCTTTCGTGAGCTACAGCTCACTTCATCGGATGCATTCAGTGGAAAATACGGTGGGGAGATTTATATACATAGAGAACATGAAACAATGGGTGTTACCATACACACTGTAATGAGAGTGATCAGATAAGGTGAGCTATTTCCAGCAGGAGAGTGGGGGCGGGGGGGTGGAACCTTTTGTAGTGATAATCAAGGTGGGCCATTTCTAGCAGTTGAC
Organism: Lepidochelys kempii; assembly: GCF_965140285.1. Taxonomy (NCBI): domain Eukaryota; kingdom Metazoa; phylum Chordata; order Testudines; family Cheloniidae; genus Lepidochelys; species Lepidochelys kempii. The sequence continues at coordinate 71,026,479 of NC_136390.1, read as the reverse complement.
AAGAATGTCTGAGGAACAGTGAAGGGGGGAAATAAACATGGGGAAATAGTTTTATTTTGTGTAATGACCTATCCACTCCCAGTCTCTATTCAAGCCTAAGTTAATTGTATCCAGTTTGCAAATTAATTCCAATTCATCAGTCTCTCGTTGGAGTCTGTTTTTGAAGTCTTTTTGTTGAAGAATTGCAAGTTTTAGGTCTGTAATCGAGTGACCAGAGAGATTGAAGTGTTCTCTGACTGGTTTTTGAATGTTACAATTCTTGACGTCTCATTTGTGTCCATTTATTCTTTTACGTAGAGACTGTCCAGTTTGACCAATGTACATGGCAGAGGGGCACTGCTGGCACATGATGGCATATATCACATTGGTAGATGTGCGGGTGAACGAGCCTCTGATAGTGTGGCTGATGTGATTAGGCCCTATGATGGTGTCCCCTGAATAGATATGTGGACACAGTTGGCAACGGGCTTTGTTGCAATGATAGGTTCCTGGGTTAGTGGTTCTGTTGTGTGGTGTGTGGTTGCTGGTGAGTATTTGCTTCAGGTTGGGGGGCTGTCTGTAAGCAAGGACTGGCCTGTCTCCGAAGATCTGTGAGAGTGATGGGTCATCCTTCAGGATAGGTTGTAGATCCTTGATGATACGTTGGAGAGGTTTTAGTTGGGGGCTGACGTGATGGCTAGTGTTATTTTCTTTGTTGGGCCTGTCCTGTAATAGGTGACTTCTGGGTATTCTTCTGGCTCTGTCAATCTTCAGTCTCTCTGGTCACTCAATTACAGACCTAAAAGTTGCAATTCTTCAACAAAAAAACTTCAAAAACAGACTCCAGCGAGAGACTGTTGAATTGGAATTAATTTGCAACCTGAATACAATTAACTTAGGTTTGAATAGAGACTGGGAGTGGATGGGTCATTACACAAAGAAAAACTGTTTCCCCATGTTTATTTCCCCCTCTGTACTGTTCCTCAGACATTTTTGTCAACTGCTGGAAATGGTCCACCTTGATTATCACTACAAAAGGTCTCCCCCCACCCCCCACTCTCCTGCTGGAAATAGCTCACCTTACCTGATCACTCTCGTTACAGTGTGTATGGTAACACCCATTGTTTCATGTTCTCTATGTATATACATCTCCCCACTGTATTTTCCACTGAATTTATCTGATGAAGTGAGCTGTAGCTCACGAAAGCTTATGCTCAGATAAATTTGTTAGTCTCTAAGGTGCCACAAGTCCTCCTTTTCTTATTTCTTTTGCTAATTCAGTTGCTGATAACCGAACAACACACAGCCATTCTAGAAATTTTAAAAATGGTCACTTTTGTCACTTTGCAAACAAAAAAGTGTCAAGTAATAAATATCTTGGAGATTACCCTTTCATCCTGCTAGAGGGTGCTCCCTCAAGGTCATTTTTTCAGTTCTCTTCATGACACTGTTTGCCCCTCACCAGTACTAGAGAGAAATAATCATACTTTTGTTTTCAATATTCTGTGCTTCATAGAAAAGGGAGGGAAATATCAGGGCTACTTGAGTAAGTGTTTTGGGGGTTTGGTTTTAAATCAGCATGAAACATTTTTGTCTTCCTTTAAAAATTTCTTGCTTTGATTTTAAGTGTGCAGGAGGTTTGACTGGGATTCCTTCTTCCTCCAGTTCACAAATGGGGCTGAAGTCTAACAATTAGCAAGACAAACATTAGAAATATGTTCTGAACTTTCATGGACCTGAATGTAGGTGCCAGAGTAGATGAGATCATTTACTGATGAGACTGCATTTGTTCCAAGATGACTGATTTGTATGCCTCACTGTACTCTTCCACTATATCCTGGATAAAATCACAGATTCGTCCAGTCCCACTGATGGGGTCTTGTTGAGTTTTGACTTTTACATATTGTAATACTAACCAGTTGGATGTTCAGACCATTGCAAAACTGCTAGCTCTTTTATTCCCCCAATGATTTTAAAATATTAAGGCCATCAAGGGGGTTGAAGCTGATTTATCAAAAGGAGAAAAAAATGCACAAATGTGTTTGGAGTATTGAAGTGCCGTTGACATCTAAAGTCCTAACCATGCTGTTTTCCTCCACAGTCCAGCAATCAGGACATCCAGCAAACCCATAAAAAACCAAACTAATAGCATGAATATTCAGTGACCTAGAATACTAATTATTGTCATGAATATTAATGTGATCGGACTTGCTTTTTCCCCTTCTCTTTCTCTCTTGCTCTCTTTTTTTCCACTCAGCCGGCTCTAAAGATGGGCCATAATGAGAGCATTTAAGAGAGAGAGCGCTCTCCGCCGTGACAGGGACTGGGGTAATAAGGAGAGCTTGATTAACGTGGTGCACTTGGGGGAGAGATGAGAGGATTCACGTGGTCCTGTTGTGGGGGAGGCAATGAGGCACCGGCGGCTGTGTTGCTGCTCCCTCAGATTAATGAGGCCTAAGAGTGCATTAGGAACAGTGACAAAGGTTTGATCTAATGGGCTCAGTCATTTTTCCTTTGAGTGACAGACGCACAGAAGTAATTGGCTGTGCAGAATGGCAGCTCATTGGCAGTACTTAAGGATACATTATCCCCGTTGTGTGGCCCGCAGAGGCTGTTTATCAAAACTGCTCACACTGCAGACATGCATTCGCTGAGCTGCCGTTACAGTGGTAATAGCTATAAAAAAAATTTAACATCAAAATCGTAGCTATTGTCTTTTAGAAAGAAAGTTTCTCTGTTTTAGTTTTAAATGATCTAGGAAATATTTTAATAATGATAATTTACTTTGTACACCAAGCATGAGTATTTTTAGGCCCACAATTATGGGTGAGAATTTGGGAAAGTCTGTTTTACTGGTACAGGAAATATGAAGTTAGTTTTTGCCCATTGCTTAAGTCATATGTTAATTGTGTCTAATTTAGAGGTTATTTATCTAATGCCCAGGTAATGCTTTTTTCCAGTTTAGTTATTATTAAACAACTTCCATAAGTCTTCACAGAGATCCCAAAGCACTTTACAAACTATGGCCCCAAGCCTGCAGATATTTCCACATGTCCTTAACTTTACACATGGGAATTGTACTCTCTTTGAATTTACTGATGTTACATTAATCAATTCAATGGGACTACTCCCATGCGAAGTGTTAAGCACATATATAACCGTTGGTATGACTTCGGCCCAAATTCATAACACACACAAAGAATGTAGCATAGCCAGCTCTGGGATGTTACAGTAATAGTAAACAGTATTTGCTCAGAAAATGTATAGCAAAGGGAAACCGTGCAAAGGGAATATAATATGAGCAAACTGGATTTTTGTCAGGATGATTTAACTAGAAATGTCCTTACTTTGCAAAATGTGCCATGGGATCTTGAACAAAATCAGTTGGACAAGTTTGTGATCTGTCTTTGCATCCAAAAGATGGTACATGTGAAAACATAATTTCCCTAATCATATTTGGAGCTAAAAGAAAAGCATACCCTCCTGTTGAATCATTAATACCACTTCCTGCAGCACCAGAGTATTTTCTTGGAGTCCTCCCATGCGTTCATTAAGCTTGACTCTACTTAGCTTGTGGCTACCAATGAGATCCCAGCCTGAGGTTGCAGAGCTTCAGGCCTTTATTATTGTATTGTATTATTATTGTTTTGGTGTGATTACTGACTATGAAAGAAAACTGTATTGAAATCGCACAAAGTAATTCACTTTGGAAAACGGCTTTAGACAAATATACAAAACAAAGCTCTTGGAGGATTATTGAAAATGAATTCTGGGCATTTTAATGGGGGAATTGGGGGTTATTTACAGGACTTTGGAGCGGAGCCCAGAGCTGGAGCGCAGAGCAGCTCTGGAGCAGTGGAGCTGCAGGTTTTTGCCTGGAGCTGGAGCGGAGCCGAAGCACAGCTCCAAAGCCCTGGTTATTTAGACCCCTAGTCAGGTCCGTCCAGGAAAAAAAACAGAGGTGCCATGCTGTAGGCTGGTATTGCAGCTGGGTCCAAATGGAATTCATAGGAAGGAGACAGGTAAAGAAAACATGTTCTTTTGCCTTTCTCCATTAACAATCCCTGCCAATAACCTATCTGGCTCCTGCTGCTCATGGTACCTAACTCCTTTCAGTAGACAGTCTCTCCCCCACTCCCCCTGCCCTCTTACGGACTCATTCTGAATGGGTTTGGGGAGATGCTGTCCAGTTAGTAAGAAGTAGTGGTGCATCTTGATTTCACCACTGGGCACAAATTCTGCCCTTGGGCCAGCAGGGGAAGGGAAGAAGCACCTTTTATCTTCTTGGAGAGAGTTATGATGGGATCCTACGTGACATGTTGTCAGATTCCTGAGGGGCGTTTCCAATCGCTGTAGTGAAGGTCATCGCAATGTGTATGTTAGTAGGCACTGAAGAGAGGACAAGGCAAATGGGAAGGTGCTGGAAGATTACTTGCTTCCCACAAAAAGTTAGTCTGCCAAAGGTGATTTCTGCATAACTCTGGGAATTGGATTAATTAGGGTAATGGAATACTGAAGGAAGGGGGAGCTTAAAGCACTTCTCACAAAAGTAGTGTCTTTCCCCTCTCCTCGTCTACACCCTCATCCCCAAAATAACCCCAAATACAGAAGATTTTTGGCCCCGATTTTATAACAGCGGGTCAAGCTGTGGTTTAATCTTCTTGACAGTGCTGTTTAATGAATTAGAGAGCATTTCAGGAATATGCAGTATCTTGCAACATAAATTCACCCAAGATGATTTGGTACAATTAACCCTCTGATACCAGGAGTCAGGATTTCCTGACCCACTGCTCTAATGTATTTTTCATTAGTGTTAACAGCTGGGGAGCTGAGCCCTCTGGCCTGGAGAGGTTTATTTCCTTTTGGAAGAGAAACTCATAGTGATCATAAAGAGCATAGCACAAATAAACCATGAATGTAGTGAAGGCAGAGTAATGTGGTAGAGTTCACCCTATGCCCTATCTTCTTCTGTTCTAATGTAATCTCTCTCTCTCCTGGTTTCACATATACACAGTTTCTTGCAAAAATTGAATAATGGTAGATTACCCAACTCTGGAATCATATATTCACCTCTTACTTTGAAAATAGTGTACTGGGTGCACCCTGAATAAAACCCCTTACAACTCAGTTGTTTGCCTTGGGGATGGTGGGAAATCACAAATGCACATGCTGCAATGAATGCAGGCCGCTTGCATGCATTTAAATTATCTGTATCTCACTTTTTTATGGTACAGTTGTGAATTATATTCTTTTTGCATTTGTAATTAGTGGGTAGAACAGATGGTGGAGGCTTAGTTTGAAGTGATGTGTCCATTAAAATGACCTGTGCTGCCCAGTGATGGTTCACGATAAAATTTTTTTGTTAAACTGAAATATATTGGAAAAAGACCGGAGTTACAGAAGCACTCACCATTAGTGTTACAGTAGATACTAAAACTGTGCAAACAAACTACAGACTTCTGCAGAGCAAATGACTGCTTCAGAATAAGAATACCTTTTTATTATCCTCACTCTATATTCAATAATTTTTATTGAAAATTTTCATAACGTACAATTTTATTGTCTCTGGTTATAATTGAATAGGTGGTACCAGGTAGGCATTGAATGGCATGAAATCGTGAGTTTGGATAAATCTTCATTAGTGATATTTTTTAAAAGATATTTCTAAATATTATGCGCCTGAGTTCTGTAGGGTCTAGCAATTTTGTGACATATTTGTGAAGACTGTTTAATCAGGCAATGTATACCATGTGAATGGGGGTCTGTTCTCCCCACATTCCAGCTCTTTGTTTTCCATTGATGAGTTGTTCGCACAGGCACTAATGGGAACAATGCTACGCTATTTTCATCCATCTACATTGGGCCTATCATATGGGCAAGTAAACCTTTTGAACTCTCTTTGCAGTTTGATGCTGTCCACATTGGCTTAATGAGTAAATAAAGCACAAATTTCATTCGCCATGCATCTTCCAGTGCCTCACATTAAAAATCTCCCTCTGTTGAAAGGTGATTTTTTTAAGCATTGACTAAAATTGGGAATGTGCCTTGAATTCTAATTGTGGTGGTCTTTGAAGAGGTTAATTGTTTGTGAAAGTGTAATTGAATGATCTGCAAATTGTATCATAACAGAATATTTTAGAATATCAGAAAAGATCGTTTTAAATGTTTTAAAGCCATCTATAGCTAGAAAGAGGAATTCTTCTTTTGATGCTGCTTTGGTAGATGAAAACATTTTTGTTCAATAGGAAACCAGCATCTTTTTTTGCTCATTTGAGATCACTTCTGGCAACATACTGATATTCATTCAAATATAAATGCCATGTTCACTTTGAAATGCAAATTGTTTAAAGAAAAATAGCATATGGTAGAGGTAAGTACCTTTTCAAATCAGCTCCTGCACTTTAGGGTTGTGAGTACAGCTAAAATTATTCTTTGGAAAGAAACTGGAGCCTTTGACACATTGAAGCTTGAACTAATCAAGGCTTCCCAGTAAGCATATACACATATCCATATCAAGGAAATAGTCCTGAGAATACACGGATTAGCATAGTAATTTAACTGCCCCCCGCTAATCAACTTAAGCAACCAGCTGATGCATATATGATGTATTTGAAGAAGCATTTTTTCAGAACACAGAATGGACTAGGTAGTTGACCATGTATTTCATGTTAATGTTGATATATTGAGAGGGACAGAGAGGGAGACAGATGTAAAAGTGCAGCAAGTCCTTGCTTCTAAGGTTTTTAGATACAAAGGCTTCATATTAGGTATTTTACCAGAATATTCAGAATCTACAGTGAACATTGTTGGCTCCATATTTTGAGCTTGCTGGCTTGTCTGCTAAGAGACTGCTATGATTCCTTGCCACTGGCTCTCTATCCTCACATGTAAAATTAAAGAAATATTGCTTCTTGAAGGTGGGAAGAGGAGTTTGCCTCCTGGAGGAGAAAAATGAGTAGGAGTGTTTCCTGAAGCTTTCTGTGGCAGAACAAGTCCATAAGAACAGCAGTTGGCATTAACAAGGCTCCATTTGGATGCAAGTATAATAGCATTGTTGTCAACTTGATACGACTAAATAAGTGTGTCCAGGCATGTTATAATTAACCTGAAGGAGGAGTGAAAAATGAGCAATTGATTGGAGAAATATTTAAGTTCAAATAAATAAGGTCGTCATTCAAAGATTGGTCCTGTGTCTGTTCAGAGCATGTTTGAGAAAACGCTCTATCTCTTATTCAGTTTTGTATAGATCAGCCTTTCTGATATGTCAATGACCACATAGGGACTTTTATGCAGTTTGATTTATTTAAAAAATTTTAGTGACCTCAGACAAGATTGAAAATTGTACTAATGCCTGTGATAGATTAAGGAGCTGTTCGGTTGCAAAATCAGGCACAAAGTTAATAAATTGTATTATTGGCCACAAAACAAAGCTGCATTATGGATCACCAAGAAGTTAGCTTCCCAGATCCTACCATATTTGCTCCCAACTATCCAAAATTCCTCATGAATCTGAATTGACAGAATTATTATATGATTCTCCTGAGTAATTCACTTTCTCTGTGGTGAAATTAATTTCACAGGCCAAATCATTGTGTTTCAAAATAAGTTCAAGGAATACATAAAATTTTGAACACTGCAATGTCAATATAAGAATCAACGTTATACATATTCTTTGTAAAGTTTTGCTCTTGTATCCCATCAAGGTTTAGAATGTGACTGGGCCTTTTTGTTCTAAATCTAGCTAAATGGCCAGAAAATGTTGACATTCAAAATATCACCTTTCTCCCCCACTCAGACACCCAATTCAGACTGATGGCAATATATTATTCAAGCAAAAGTGTTCAATAATTGTTTTCCATCTTTCCATGATCTCACAAAAACATTCCATCTTTTCTTGCACATACCAGTTTTCTCCTTCTCAATCTCTGCTATGAAGATTATTGCACAGGAATTCATCAAAAATAACTGTCCATTTTATTAGACATGGAATGAGAGATAGTTAAAGGTTAAAAATGGGCTTACATAGCATCACGCTTCAGTCCAGCATGTTGGATGCCACTTGTAAGGTCTTTGAGATGCCTTTCAAGGAGTTTATCAATGGGAAATCTAATTCTGCCTCTGAAAAATAATGCATTTTCAAAGCCATTTACCCATTGTATTCTAAAGGTGCTAAAATAGATGCCATGGTGAACAGGAATGCAGGATCACTCTGTTGCGGTGAATATCTGTCACCTTGAATAGGTGGTTTTGTTCAATAAAGCTAATTGGGAAGTTAAGATTAATGTAGATAGTTGAGAACAAGCCTAGAAAAACGCTGTAAACATTCTAAACAAGGCTTAAAACAAGTAAAATATAAAATATAATGCATGTAAAAATCTTTACCCCCCTCAATGGTCCAAACTTAAAATTAAGGGAACCCAAAATGATATGTGGATTGGGAGAAGGTACCATTTTGTTGTGTAAGGACTTTAATAAGGTGCAAATAGTTAAGGAGTTTAGAGTTTAATGCGATACAAATGTGGTTTCTGAGATCAAGGAAGTGCAAGTAGAATTGTTTTGTTTTCAGATGAAAGAAAAAGTGAAAAGACCTGACTTATTCATCCAGCTGCTTCTAAATAGGTACACCATGACAGAATTTACCTGATTCCAAAACAAATAATAAAGATTTCTAGTGACCCTACTACTCGGGTCAGCAGCAGTCCAACTCAGTAATCCTCTTCTAACACAAGCTATAAACTAGGCATTATTTCATATATAAGAGAGGAGAATTTCTAATGTGCAACATCTAATGTCCCAAATTCAGCAGTTAGGAGGCATGATAATAGCACATGCTTCCACAGGTAGTATGGGCTATTTAAGCCATGGATATTAAATATCTTTGGTGTTATTATAGTCTGTTCTTTGAGATATGTGGGACCTCATATATCCCCTAGCTGTGGCCTGAAGACAAGACAGCACCATGGGCAGGTCAGAAAACCTTGGAGTGCCATGCTCGGAATGCAAGAGTCAACGACCAGGCCAGGGACCAATAAGCCTTACTGGAACATCAAAGCAGAACAAGACAGCTGCTAAGACTGTTTGACCCCCTAGTGTGACCAGACAAGCAGCAACATTTGCTCTTGACCCACATCCGATCTGCACGCCTTCTGTGAGTTTGAGACTGTTTGTTTTCAGCTGGGCTACTGGCTCACCTGTACTAAACTTTGCTGTGAAGAAAAGATCTGTGACCAAAGTCTTTAAATATAAAAACTCTAAAATCAGTTCTGAGGGAGTACATTTAGTCCTTAAAGGAAATGTGCATTTTATAGATGCCTACTCACTAAGACCAGAAAAAGATCATTGTGACCATCTAGTCTGACCTCCTACATAACACAGGCCATAGAATTTCACCAAGTTCTTGCATCAAGCCCATAACTTCTGGTTGAGCTAGAGCATATCTAATTGAGTGACTTTCTGTCTTGATTGAAAAGATGTAGTGATGTAGAATCCATCACATCCCTTGGTAAGTTGTTCCAATTGTTTATTATCCTTTCTGTTTAGAAAAAAAGATAGTGCCCTCTTACTAGTCTGAATTTGTCTAGCTGAAGCTTCTAACTATTTGATCTTGTGTTATGCCTTTGTCAGCTAGATTAAAGAGACCTCTACTATCATAAATCATTCCGTATAGGTACTTATGGACTTCAAGTTAAGTTGCCCCTTAACTTTCTCTTGTATAAATTGAGCTTCTTTAGTGTCTCATATAAAACAGGTTTTCCAGACCTCAGATCATTTTTGTAGCTCTTTTCTGAACCCTTACCAGTTTGTCAATATTCTTTTAAAAGTCTGGACACAGGATTGCTTAAGATCTCACCGATGCTGTAACCAGTGATAACATCTCCATACATCTACTCAGTATTCCCCTGCTTATACATCCAAGGATAGTATTTTCCATTTTAGCCTCAAAATCATACTGGGAGTTCATGTTCAGCTGGCCATCCACAATGACCCTTATGTCCTTGTCACTCACTGGTTTCCAAAATACAGCCCCTTTTCCAGTAAGTGTGACTTACTTCATAACCTCCTAGATATGACCTTCCATTTAGCTGTATTAGAACATAAGTGATCCCAGCTTATCGTGTGATCCAGATCGCTCTATAGAACTGATTTGTCCTTATTATTTACCACTCCATTAATTTGTGTTATCTGCATACCTTACCAGCAATGATTTATATGTGATCACTGATAAAGTATGGAATAGCACTGGGGCTAGGACAGATTTCTGTGGGACCCCATTACATACATAAAGCAATACAGCTTAGCCTTTCTCCAGCTCCCCCACATTTGCAAAATAATAGCACAATAATGTGATGATGAACTAAGTGATTCACAAATTAGTAGTGTCTGGTCTCTCTGGTATATGTGTCCCTATGTGTCTGATCTGCATAAGATAGGAGTCCGATACAGCTCACAATCACAGAGTTTGGCTTTTTCCTTCAAACTGTAAAGAATCATCTTTCAGCTCTGGAAGTTCCTGGTGTGTCAGCCAAAATGGAGTTGTCACAATAGTATTTTTTTCTCATTAGCAACTTTTTGACTCACGTTTTTTTCCCAGGCTATAAAACCTGGAGGAAAAGTGTGCTGATATTGTATCATCAGCTGGAGTGCAGAGAGATTCATTTGGAGGAAAAGTATTTCTTTAATTAGAAAGAATGCAAAAAACTGTGTGTGTGCTCTCTTTTAGTGAGACTTCAGTCAAGATGTGGGGTTCTAGTCTGAATCTTCACCACATATGTGCCGTTTTGTGAGCAAGGTTTCACACATGACCTTCACATGTGTACCGAATGCTTTCTTAGAAAACACTGGCACAGGACGTTCAGATACTAGCCTTAGTAAAATGCATTAAATGTGTTTGTTCAAACAGGCTCAAAAGAAGTGTTCACCTGTTGTAGTTTTAACTTGTGACCAGTGTAATAGATGCCAGTCTGATTATGGAGATCACATGGGTGAAAGGATGACTTGGAAAAGGGGATTAGAGAGGAAGTCCAGTGGTAAAGGTACTGGCCAAGGCTCAGGAGAACCAGGTTCAAATACATGCTCTACCATAGGCTTCCTATGTGAATTTGGGCAAGATATTTAGTCTTTCTCTGCCTCAGTTCCCCATCTGTAAAATATCTCCTGGTTATGTTGAGGATAAATTCATTAAAGATTATTGCATCTGAAGAAGGGAAGTTTTTACCCACAAAATCTTATGCTCAAATAAATCTGTTAGTTTTAAGGTGCCACTGGACTCCTTGTTGTTTTTGCGGATACAGACTAAAACAGCTACCCCCTGATTAAAGTTTGAGGTGCTCAGATCTTATAGTAATGGAGGTTATAAAAGTACCATAGACAGATTGTGTTTGGACTCAGGGAAGCTATCTCACAAACTCTAGTGAGCACAAAGTACTTCACAAAGCTCTACTTTCTTTCAAAACACTGCTGTTGGGAAAAGTCGTGATGATGGAACTGGGAGTCAGGAGATCTGGGTTTTATTTCCCACTCTGCCACAGTCTTCCTCCCTAAGCTTTGGTCATTTAATCTGTGGGAAAAGTGGGAAGTAATAGTAGATAATAATTAACTTCCTCACAAGAGTGTTGAACCTTAATTCACCAAAGTTTCTGAACTCATCGATGGTTGTCCAATTGAAAGTGCTATGGAAGCGCAAAATTTTCGTGTGAAAGTATCTTAAAAGTGTGTGTGTGTGTGTGTATATATACACATAGAATAGAGTGAGTCTTTAATAGCAAAGGATGGCAAGGTGCTTTACAAACTTTACTAATTGTGTACTGTGTGTAGGTTTAGATGACTTTGCTTCTAATTCAGCTCTTCTGGAAAGCCATTACTAGTTATTTTGTCTTTGGATGAAAATACTAAATGCTTTAAATCTGTCTATAAAAGTATTATTCTTAAAACCATTTAAACCTTACTGTAGGATAGCCTGAACAATGGATTCACAATGTCCGCTGTGTTTTGGTAAAGTCTGCCATGAAGAGATTGCAGCTATTAGAACATTCTTACAAAAATCAAACTAACACTTCAAAAATATTTTAAATTTGTTTAAAAAGTAATTTCTAAATCAGTAATGTAGTATACGATTAAAAACTAAACGTCAGAGTGATATTTCTAGTGCATGGCAAACACAAGAACAGAAAAGGTAGACTGAGACCACTGGAAGCCTAAGTTCATGGAGAGGGTTTTATTTATGTTTTGTCAACTAGATCACTGTTCAGCTATTTTTAATGCTGTGAATCCCATTTCCTCCATTAAACTTTTTACTGAACTATTACTGTCACAGCCCTTATGGATCATGAAATCACTAAACCCATTGCTAATTAATATACAGTGTTTAAGGTTATTGTTCATATTATCTTTTAACAACCAACCAATTTAGGAATAAAGAGTATGCTGTTGCTTAACAAGAAGTGACTTTTTATAATGAACAATACATTGGTGTTGCCTCCATGTTGGTGATAGTTAAAAGTCTGTGGAAGATGGGTTTTATAGTTGATTTTATGCTACTACTACCAGTTTATTTACTGGCACTGTAGATTTTTCAATTTTGGCTTTATTCAGCGGCGGGGTTACTCAATTAAAATAATTGAATTAGGATAAGAGGGTTTGAAGTGTCTCCATTTGATGTAGTTATTACACGTTTTGTATGTTAGAGTTATGTTTAGAGGGTCATGTTACATTTTCAGGACTTGCTTTTTTAAGAGTACAATGGATGGTTTGCTTAATGCTTATTAGTTTTTAAGGATTAGCTTTTTTCCACGTGGCTTTTTTTGCACTAAGCCAACACTCCCCAAAGCCTGCTAGGTGGTACGAAGGACTAGCTAGGGCAGTGCAGAGGATATATAAACTAAGATGTTCAGGCTTTTAACAACATAAATCAGGGATGCACGTATTTCCATTTTCTAGAAAAGGGTCCGGGGGAACTCAGCTTCCAAAAGTTTAGAGAACACTGCACATTAATGAAATTAGTGCTGTCTCTGCTCTGCGGTACTATTCTCCTTAATGTAAATCAGCATTATCTTGTACAGTAACATGATTTGTTTGTTTGTTTCTAGGAAATGTGACTACCAGTACATCTGTGTCTCAGATGGCAAGTGGGATCAGTCTAGTCTCCTTCAACAGTCGCCCCGATGGTATGCATCAGCGCTCCTACTCAGTTTCCAGTGCTGACCAATGGAGTGAGGCGACAGTCATTGCAAACTCTGGCATCAGCAGTGGTAAGAGACAAGTTGGGGGTTTTTTTGTAGAGCTCTTCTTTGAGGACTCAGGTCACTCATCTGGGTACATTGACCTAAGCAAAGCTGCAGCCATTTAAACAGAACAAAAAGGATGAGAAAGAGGCAGAACATCATAAATTAACAAAACGTCTCTTCCTGTGGCATGGAAAGGCTAGGAGTGCTATGGAAGCAGCAAACATGACTGCACGACGAAGGAGATGCCTTGTGTTGTCAACTACCCCATGCCTGAAATTTCACATAGGCCCAAAATTATTAAAAGCATAGCAAAGTAAGGGTTGCTTTCTAAGTGCATAGCTTCCAAGGCATCTTCACTGCATCTGTGTATGGAGGTACACAGTTCTTATACCCTTATTCCCTTTGTTTATGGTCTTAAGTGTTGAACTATTTATTATTTTATTTTTATTGTTGTAATTGGTTAGCTGTAGGCAGAGCCAGCCTTTGGAATGTGTGAATCCTGCAGCCACTGTCTCCATAACCTCAATTGGAGGAATTTGTAAATGTCAGAACTACTCTATTTACTTTTTTAAAGATGTTTCTAGCCATCTCTGTTGTGAAGAGAGCCTTGAAAATGCTGACCAATCATAAGGGTTGCAAGTTTGTCATAGTGATTTGTCCAACAAAATCACAGGGTATATTCATGATTTTCATATAGCCACTTAAGGATTGTCTGTGGGGCCAACAGATCAGTTGTCATTGATATCTTGATTTCTGAAAAGATCCCAGACCAATTTGATGTTGCGTCAAAGGTGTTGCCTGAGCTGCTACAAGCTCCCTATGAACTTGTCGCAAACTGTTTGCAGTTGAGCTTGTTCCTCTACTAAACACACATTGTGGGCTTTGTCCTCAAGGGGGAATGTCTGAATAGCATGAAAGGTGCTGTGGTCCAGTGGACTACACATAGGATTGAGAGCAAGGGAGTCCTTTATTCCAATCGTAGGTCTAACACATAATTTGTCTGTGACCTTGGTCAAGTCACTTCCTGCCTTATTAGTCCCATCTGTAAAATGGGGCTATACTACTTACGTCACATGGTGAGTTGTGAAGATTCCATTAATGTTAGTAAAGCACTATTCAAGTGCTAAATTTGTAGTACTTCAAAGAGAGACAAGGAGAAGCACCATGGAGAGCCCACGAAAGTAATGGTGGAAGTAATGGAATGGAGAAATAAGAATGTGGAAAGCAAAGGGAACCTTGAACAGAGTAAATGGAGGAAGGGTATGGACACCATGGGATGAAGTGACTATGAAAGAGAATTAGAGAAAAAGAAACTGCTGCTTTTGAGGCTATTCCTTAAAATAGTGACAATTGTAAGGATCTCAGAAGGACACATTTTGTGGCACGTGTGCGCACGAACACAGCTGTGGCTGTTTTGGGTGTATCTGCTGATCTTAGCTTTTGTCTATTATCTGGGCAAGCCCTACAGCACTCATGAGTGTGTTATCTATGCTGGTATGAAAAAGAAGCCTTCCCTTTCTCCTACACCCAGTTACATTTTATACTTCTTATAGTAAGGACATCTAATTCTGTTTTATGACTAGGCAATCATATGTAATTACTTCTGAATCATAAGAGACAACAGCCAGGGTCAGCTGTACTACATTTACTCAAAGGACACAGGAAGACTGAGAAGTAAATAATGATAGAAAAATCGTATTTGCATCATTTCCTGCTTTGCTTTTACATTTTGAAAATACTGGGAGAACTTCTTTTAACTAAGTCAGTGCTTAGTGGACAGTCTTAGACAAACAAATGTCAACATAAACATTAACTATTGTGATTGATTAAACTACTTCAAAACTCAAACATGATTCATCTCCATCAGCGTATCCTCTTTCACTTAGATTGTAGAATTTATCCTTTATGCTGGCAGTTGACACATGAAAAACCCTTTTTAATTTCAGCTTTTTTGCCCCAATAAAAGGTTTTGAATTTTAGAATCATAAAAAGATAATGCTGTGAAAGCAGCAGGGATAGGGAGAAGCTAAGCATCTTTTGGAATTCAAATGCCAGTGTACTGGAGAATATGCCTGCTTATTGTCACATGGTTTTATTGTAGACAAAATAACATATTGGGATTCAATTTTTCTCTGAACCTTTTTTCACATTAAATTAATACTTTGTGTGGCTCCGGAGAACTTTTCAAAGTCTTCCTATCCAGACCTTTGGTTTCCTGGGGCTTCTGTCTTTTAAGCAGCTGTGAACATCTCCTAATTAGATAAATTACTTTGTAGTGGGCAGAGCCACAAAACAGGAGGTGCTGGTTAAATTAAAGGGGAAAAAATAGAAAAATCCATTCTCTGAAATGGAATGCCCCACTGCTTTATGACTATTACTGTTGTAAGGTTTTACATTTAAGTACCTGAGGTTTAAAATTAAATGTCTAATATAATTTGGCTCTGATAACAGGAAGCCTGTGACTGCCCTTAGAGAAAAATCTAGACAGCTTAGTTCAATGTTTCAAATTGCTGTCTGCTTGAGAGTGAGCAAATCATAGATTTGGATCGCTATTTAGCTAAATACCACATGCTGCTCAACATAATTTTAAATGCAGTAACATGTTCGTCTTTAAGTTTCTGAATTTAGAAAGACTGTTCCAGGACTACATGAAAAATTAATTTTTTTACCTTTTTTCTTACTCTTGTAAGTGTTTGACAGAAGTAATTTTAGCTGCAAGAGAATAAAAACGGGGGGCAGTAAATCCCCTGTCTGGGAACCTCTTGTATAGATTCTTTATGGACCTAGAATTGATCTACTTGTCAGATCCTGATGTAGCTTAAACTGTTTATCACCCTAATGGCAGAAGTAAGACCATGAACATAAACTTATAATCCTCTGTGAAAGAAATTGGTGTTTGCAGTCAATGAAGGAGCAGCTTAGGTGTACTGATAGATTTAGAACAATTACCTCTGCAACAACTATTGGCTGATGGGTTTTTTTGAATCTGATTGGAAGCCTGAGATTTTTTTCTTTGATTAATCATTTTCTTGATGGATAATTTTCTTTAGAGGTGTAATCTGTGGCTTTACACTCCTGAGGATAGGAGGGTCATATAGTCTCTGGGGAGCTATTCCTAACTTGCTTAGTTGTTAAATTTTACTTCAAGACAAGATCCTTTCTGTGTGCTTCACACATGCTTTTAGTGGAGTAAATACTGACTCTGTTCATCTAACCATCAGTTCCATTTTTTTTTCTTGGCACAGGAAGGAAGTACACACCCACTTTTGCATTTTCTTCTGCAAATTCAGTTCTAGTTTTCTCTTGCTTAGTATTTAGACTTCAGAGTTCTTGTTGTTTGTATTTTATTTTTTATATTGTAAAAATGGAAATAGCTGTATTTCGCTGGGCCTATGAATTTTTGGTCAATCATTGGCTGTTACTCGAATTATGAAGTATCTCAAGCTTGCGTAGGAAATTCAGTCTTCCAGAGGAAGATCAGTTGATATTACTAGCACTTTATAGAATCACTGGTGAATACTGATCACGTCTGTTCTCCATTACATACAAATTATAGATCTTAACAGAGCTCAAGAGAGAGAAATTCCGTGATCTTAATAGGACGATCTCTTTTGATAAAAGGTGACCATAGCCAATTTTATGAGATCAGGAAACTAAGTTCTCCAGACCTCATTAACAAAAGGTTGAACATTCTTTTCCATCCCAAGATATGCAGTGCAACTCATTCATTCTCTCTTCTGAGAAGTCCATTCACCCTCTTTTCTGAGAAGTTAGGATTTAAGGTTTGATTTGTTGGAGTGTGTCCCAAAAATAGTATATTAGATACTCTTTCCATTTCAAGAGTAACAAATGTTTATATATAATAATAGTAGTAATAATACCTAGCTCTTGCATAAGTTCTATTGCCTCAAACTAGATTAATTCACATGCAGCCGGGTATTTGTACTCTGCTTTTATGGAGCATCACATACATTTCTAGTATAAATGATTACCGTATTGTCACATGCCATCTTCTTGAATGCCATCTGCATATATTTTATCTCTGAAAGATGGTTTATTGTATTTACAGTGTCATCTCTTCAATAACTTGTAGAAAGCACAACACCTAGTTTCTATTCAGTCTCTAGCAGTTTGGTGTTATCAGAGTTTATCAACCTCAAATTAAGATCCTGCTGTGCCAGGGGATATAAGTGGTATTTTGAGCTTCTACGTTCATGCAAGCATTACCCAGGTTACTTTTCTGATGGCAGTCACTTTGTCTCGTACAATTAGTGAGTTATGGGCTCTGAAGACCTATGGTACATTTGAAGAGAGAGGTTTGGCTTTGTGTGCGCACTCAGGAAAATTCTTCTGGCCGTAGTTTCAAAACTCAATTTTGAAGGTGAACTGGAAAGATTTTAGTTTTAAAGAATGATTTATAATCCCAAATCAATACAAATCCCAAAACAAAGTTCGAGTAAGGTAGACTATATTGTATTTTTAATACATTCACAAAGCTTTTCAAAATTAGTTCCTCTGTGACTTATCTGCTAAGTCCTGCATACAAGATTTGGTACGTTCCCTATAATAGTTAGTATCATCACAAAACCCTCTAAAATAATGCTGGGATTCCTGTTTCAGGTGGTACTCTCATCAACAGTTGCAGAACACGTATAGAATCCTGAACTCAAGTATCAAGTAGTAAACAGAGGAGGCATGGATTTTCAAATCTTTTCTTTTAAAATGCAAATGTGGGGCTTTTTTACTTTGTTGAAACACACAGGTCAGGTTACTGCTTTCTGGTTTTCAAATTAAATGTTTACATTTTGCTTTCAAACAAGTATTGCAGTGCCACTATTTTCTAATTCTTTCTAGCTTTCAACTTAGGGGAGCTTTGTTCTGCAAATTAGTTGCATCAACAGAGTCTCTTTGAAAAGTGGGGAACGCCATTAGAGAATTAATCCACCATTTTTGTTTTTCTGTAAGAGTGGAACAGAAAGTAAGCCTCTGTCCAAAAGAACCCTTTCTGATAACCTATCAGTGTTCATCTGTCACTGTTGCACCGTAGTAGCAACATTGAAATTTGAAAGGGCATGTCACAACTCAATCAATCATGCTGCAGCATCAACAAGACAGGCTTTGGTCAGTCCCACCAGATGAGATCTGCAAGGCTGCAACATGGTATTTTGGCCATACATTTTCCAATCATCATTACAATATTTTTCTGTGGTAACAAAAACAAAACAACAACAAAGATTTAAGGTTTGGGCTATTACCTAGCTGAGTGCCTATATCTTCCCTATTTCTTAATTTGCTTTTTATCTGCTATAAGATACGTTGTTAATCATAATATAAAGAATGATCTAAAGAAAATGCTTAGCTGCTGCTCAAAAGGGATAAGTCTTGATTAAGGCCTTAGTCAAAGAAGTTTACTTATATCTGACACTTCTTAAGAAAGATTTTCTTCCTTCGCTATTCATCTAATAGCAGATGAGTGGTGGCTGGTTATATTACCATGCAGTACTTATCTTTCCATCAGAAAGAAATCTCTCTTGGTTTTCCAGCAATATAAATCCTACAGCCAATTTTCTTTCTCTTTAGAGAAATGAGATGGTTTTACGTAGAGTTCTGTGCATGTTGTGGTATTCTCCCATTTAACAGTTGGTTAGCGCTCTGGAGTTTACTGTAGTGTCAATTATTTTTAACTTATAAAATTCACTGCTTATCACTGCATATACAAATATAAAAATAATTTTAAATTGTTGTTTATCTTAAACAAAAAGGAAAGAAACAGTATGCAAAGAAAAAATCTCTACATACAGACTCCCTTCTCACTACAAAGCAAACCACTCCCTGCAGAAAGTCAGTGTGTCAGAATAGCAGGGAAAACAAATTCCACAATCAAGATCCCTCTACTAAGAACATCATGAAGCCATGGGCTAAATTTTCCAAATTGACTAGTGAGATACCATCAAGGGACTTAATAATTACAGGACAGGTGTTCAGCACATTCTGAAAACCAGCTCCCTCACTGAATCTGAATACAGACACCTCAAAATTGGGGCACCCAGATTCACTAGTCTCTCTTGGAAAATTGTATCTCTCATGATCCAGCCAACTACAACTTATGTGGCATGCACGGAACACAGGCTAATCTCTTGGGTATCTAAAACTCTAACCATATAGTGACAACAAAGTCAGCACCTTCACCCATATGTGAAAATTATTGGGAAGCCCGTTCAGTTTTTGTGGATGTGACATCTTCTCTGCAGCTAATAGTGCCTAACTGGGAAACAGCCACATTCTGTATTACTTCTAGATTCAGAATGCTCTTAAAATTTAGCCCCAAGTAAAAACCATTGCAGTTCTCCAACCTGCAGCTATCCAAAATAAGGATAGAGATGTCAAAATCCAGACTTAAGGGGTATAATTGCAAAGGTGCAGATAAAAAAAATGCTTTTGGTCTCTCACATCACTGGGATTCCCAGAACAAATTGTGAATTACTTAATTAAAAAGCGGCTCCTTCCTGATCTCAAAAGAGGACAGGAACTATCCTTACCATATGTTCGAGATCCTTCCCCCAACCCCTAGTCATCATCACCAACTTGTCCAGATTACCCTTCAGACAGTTCGCTCTCGTCCAGATTGCATTTCTCACCAGGCATTATACCATCTATCTAGGTGCTATATAGGGTCCTCATCACTATAGTATCAGAGCACCTTGCTAAAGTACAGACTCTTACTTCTGTGTTCTTATGGGAGTGACATGCAGCAGCTCATATCATTTGCATATTCATGGTCTTGGCTACATATAATGTCATACTTTCCCTTAGCAGCATCACATATGTGTTAAACTGAAGGGGGCCACAGAATAGAGCCCTGCAGAAACCCATAAAAGATGTCAAAAAATAATCTGTAGAACTGTTTGAGAGGGAAGAAACAAGACTGGTTCAGAACTAAAAGTTACTTAGAATCAAAAGCGGCTAACACATACAGAGAAAAGTCATCATGGATACCAGATCATTGTCCACTAGCATGAGATCACCAACCAACAGGGCCAGTGCGATCTGTATCATGCCTAGGCCTAAAAATAGATTGAGATAAATGAAGGAAATCTGAGAGCTCCAAAGTTCACTGCAGTTGCCTGATTATAATTTTCTCATGATCTGTCTGGATAAGGAAAAATTAGTTAATGGCAGTAACACATGGTGGTTCCTTGAGTAAGTCCCTGATGACTTAAATTAAGTGTAGCAAAGTAGCCTATCTCTCTATAGGAATCTCAGCCAACTGGAAATCCAGTGCTTCCCAGTTGCTTTTCACAAGCCCTGAAGACCATTGATCCAATTGGCAGGTTGTATGCTAAGCTCCCTGAGTAATTCTAGAATCTCATTGAGGAGTTTCTGCCAGCTTCACTTAGTGTCAATGCTATATTTGTGCTCTCCACACATGGAAAAGGCCCGGGCTGGGACCACTAAATCCTGGAAATAAATGCATGTCTACACAGATGGTCTCAGTGAAAAGGCTTTGGCTTTTGACGATGAGTTGATGTTCCAGGAAAGAGGATTACTGTGTTGGGGGGGGGTCCGTCTATCAAATACTGGGAAGAGCATCTTTGGACATCGTCTGGCTAACCTTATAGGGAGGGCTTTAAACTAAGTCTACGGGGGGTGGTGACAAAAATCCAGCCAATGCACATCTAGGCTTCAGTAATGAAGACAAGGAAAAGGGGCAAATTTCTGGACAAGTACTTGAAACCACCATTGCATTAAAAAGGCAAGAAGGAAAGCAACAGGGCGGTCTGCACAATATCTTCGATGCCTGTATACAAATGCAAGGAGTATGGGGAACAAGCAGGATGAACTGGAAGTCATAAAATATGAAGAAAATTATGACTTAATTGGCATTACAGAGACTTGGTGGCACATCTCCCATGATTGGAGTACCAGCATTGAGATATAGCTCGTTCCGGAAGAATAGGTATGAGAAAAAAGGAGGCGGCATTGCACTATACGTCAAGAATGAATACACTTGCTCAGAGGTCCAAGAGGAAGTGAGCGACAGACCTACTGAGATTCTCTGGGCCAGGGTAAAAAGGGGAAAGAATAGTAGTGATATTATGGTGGGGGTCTATTATAGACCACCCAGTCAGGAAGAGGAAGTGGAGGAGTCATTCTACAAGTAGGTAACAAGATTAGCTAACACACATGAGCTAGTATTAATGGGGGATTTTAACTTCCCTGATATCTGTTGGAAGACTATTACAGCAAAACATAATACATCCAGCAAGTTCTTAGCATGTGTAGGGGACAGCTTTCTGATTCAGAAAATTAAGAAAACAACTAGGGGGACATCCATTCTACATCTGGTTTTGACGAACCAGGATGAATTAATTGAGAACGTGAAGGTTGACAGAAACTTGGAAGTGATCGTGATCTGATGGAATTCATGATCCCATGGAAAGGAGAACATGACAACAGCAAAACAAGGACACTGGAAATCAGAAAGGCAGATTTCAGCCAACTCAGAGAGACAGTAGGCAAGGTCCCATGGAAGCGCTAATTAGGAAGAAAACGTGTCGATAGGGGCTGGCAGTTCCTAAAAGATGTAATACTAGAGGCTCAACATCAAGCTATTCAATGCAGAGGAAAGAGAAGACGACCCATGGGAGGCCAGTTTTGCTGCGCAAGGGTTTTTTTAGCAATCTAAAAACCAAAAGGGATACATCTAGGGAATTGAAGGTGGGGTATGTCACCAAAGTAGTACATATGGGAATAGTGCAAGTGTGCAGGGATAAAATCAGGAAAGCTAACGCAAAGAATGAGTTGGAGCTGGCAAGAAATGTTGGCGGCAACAAGAAAGCGTTCTTCAAATATGTCAGACAAAAAAAGAAAAATCAGGCATGGTATGGGTCCTCCGCTCAATGGAGAAGGTGGACTGGTAACGGAAGATGATAGGAAGGGTCAGTACCTACTTTGCTTCTGTCTTCTCACAAAAAATAAAATGTGACCAGATGACTAATTACCATAGACAATAAAGGGGAAGGGATTCAGATCGGGATAAGTAGAGAACACGTCAGAGATCTTCTGACCAATTTGAATTCATTCAAATCAGCGGGGCCTGATGCTATTCATCCCAGAGAATTGAAGGAATCAGCTGAAGTGGAGCCACTGGCAATAATATTTGGCAAGCTCATGGATGACAGGAACGGTCCCGGAAGACTGGAGAAGGGCTAATGTAGTGCCCCACTTTAAAAACAGGGAAAAGGAGGATCTGGGAAATTACAGACCGGTAGGCCTGACTTCGATAACTGGGAAGCTACTAGAACAATGTTATAAAACATTCAATTTGCAAATATCTGGACGGGGTAATCACTATCAGCAAGCATGGATTTACTAAAAACAAATCATGCCAAACCAGCTTGCTTTTCTTTGACAGGGTAACTGGTTTGGTGGATAGGGGGAACGTGGTGAACATAATATACCTGGACTTCAGCCAGTCTTTTGACACAGTCCCACACAGCATTCTGATAAATAAACTGGAGAAATGTGGGCTCAACAGCAGATACATAATTGGTTAAACAAGTGTGAACAAAGAGTGTGGAATAAATGGAATTATTTCAGATTAGAGGGAGGTCTCAAGTGGGGTTTCACAGGGATCTTTTCTGGGTCTGGTGTTGGTTAACATCTTTATTAATGACCTTGATGTAGGAATGGAGAGTATATTGATCAGATTTTCAGATGAGACAAAGCTGTGTGGGGGGGGGTTACAAGTACTTTGAAGGATAGAGCTAAATTTCAGAGGGATCTTGATAAATTGGAGAACTGGCTTATAGACAACAAAATGAAATTCAACAATGACAAATGTAAGGTGCTACGCTTAGGGAAGAAAAACCAAATGCACAAGTACAGAATGGGGGATAACTGGCTTGGCGGCAGCATGGCTGAGAAGGATCTAGGAGTTGTGGTGGATCACAACCTCCACATGAGTTAGCAATGCGATGCTGTTGCAAAGAAAAGCAAATGCAATTTTAGGTTGCATTAACACAAGCATAGCATGTAAGTCACAGGACGTGATAGTACTGCTCTACTCAGCGCTGGTTAGGCCTTAGCTGGAGTACTCTGTCCAGTTTTGATCACCACTGCATAGAAAGGATGTAGAGAAACTGGAAAGGATCTAGGGGTGAGTGACAAAGATGACCAAAGGGATGGAACACAAGCCATACGAGCAAAGACTGAAGGAACTGGGTATGTTTAATTCGGAAAAAGAGGAGATTTAGGGGGGATATGATTGCGGTCTTCAAATACTTGAAAGACTGCCATAATAAAGGTGGAGAAAAGTTGTTCTCTCTTGCCACAGAGAACAGGACAAGAGGCAATGGGTTCAAACTACAAAATAGGAAGTTTTTTTTAGATTTAATCTAAATCTGCTAACTGTAAGAACAGTAGGACAGTGGAACAGACTGCCTAGGGAGGTTATAGAAGTTCCTTCACTGGAAGTTTTCAAAAGGAGGCTGGAGCCGTGTGTCTTGGGTGGTTTGACACAGGGTTAGACTAGATGACCCTTGCAGTCCCTTCTAACCCTATGATTCTATGGATCTGCTGCCCAAATAGTGAGTAAACCTGTTCTGATCTGATTCATTTTGTAGATGAAAAATTCTTCCAGTAAAATTTGTTTGAGCAGAAGCAGCCAATATTTCCTAAGTTGGTAACCATTAAGAACATTTTGCTGAATGTTGCTCTATATTAACAGGGGATCACAAAAAACAAAAGTGTTTTCCGTCAACATCCCATCATAGGACATCAAGGACTTTATCTATGTTATTTGTAAAGTACCTGTTATCACGTTATCTAGGCTGAGTCTACTGCAATTCATTTAACTTGAAAGATGACTTCCACTATTGGCACTCTGCCCCTCTGTTTCATCTAGGGCAGGTCATGTGTTAACCTCATGATTTCTTTCAAAAGAGAGATGTATAGAAAGCAGGTTCTTAGGAGCCACACCAATTGTGGAGGGAAAAAGATCATCCTAATACACTATCAGTAAGGCTACGATTTTGTCATGGATGTCATGTCAGGGGTCGGTCCTGGGGCCGGTTTTGTTCAATATCTTCATAAATGATCTGGAGGATGGTGTGGATTGCACTCTCAGCAAATTTGCGGATGATACTAAACTGGGAGGAGTGGTAGATACGCTGGAGGGCAGGGATAGGATACAGAGGGACCTAGACAAATTGGAGGATTGGGCCAAAAGAAATCTGATGAGGTTCAATAAGGATAAGTGCAGGGTCCTGCACTTAGGACGGAAGAACCCAATGCACAGCTACAGACTAGGGACCGAATGGCTAGGCAGCAGTTCTGCGGAAAAGGTCCTAGGGGTGACAGTGGACGAGAAGCTGGATATGAGCCAGCAGTGTGCCCTTGTTGCCAAGAAGGCCAATGGCATTTTGGGATGTATAAGTAGGGGCATAGCCAGCAGATCGAGGGACGTGATCGTCCCCCTCTATTCGACATTGGTGAGGCCTCATCTGGAGTACTGTGTCCAGTTTTGGGCCCCACACTACAAGAAGGATGTGGATAAATTAGAGAGAGTCCAGCAAAGGGCAACAAAAATGATTAGGGGTCTGGAACACATGAGTTATGAGGAGAGGCTGAGGGAACTGGGATTGTTTAGTCTGCAGAAGAGAAGAATGAGGGGGGATTTGATAGCTACTTTCAACTACCTGAGAGGTAGTTCCAGAGAGGATGGTTCTAGACTGTTCTCAGTGGTGGAAGAGGACAGGACAAGGAGTAATGGTCTCAAGTTGCAGTGGGGGAGGTTTAGGTTGGATATTAGGAAAAACTTTTTCACTAGGAGGGTGGTGAAACACTGGAATGTGTTGCCTAGGGAGGTGGTGGAATCTCCTTCCTTAGAAGTTTTTAAGGTCAGGCTTGATAAAGCCCTGGCTGGGATGATTTAATTGGGTATGGGTCCTGCTTTTGAACAGGGGGTTGGACTAGATGACCTCCTGAGGTCCCTTCCAACCCTGATATTCTATGATTCTATGATGTTTTTAGTAAAAGTTATGGACAGGTCACGTGCAAGAAACAAAAATTCACAGAAGCTGTGACCTGTCCCTGATTTTTACTAAAAACATCCCTGACAAAATAGGGAGGGAGAAGGGTCAAGCACCCTACCCCGCTGCATGCAGTGGCTGGGAGCTGTGGTCCCCTGCCCCTATCCCGTGGCTGGGAGCTTGGGGGGCAATCCTCCACCACCCTGAAGAGCTGCGGGGTGGGGGTGTTCCCTACAGCAAATGGGAACTGCGGGGGAGGCCTGCACCGGCGGCATCTAAGCTACACGGGGCTGGGGGAGCACTGGGGGAGCTACAGGGGTGGTCCTCCGCCACCCATGGCAGCCGGGCTGCTGCAGTGCCCCAGTGTCACAGAATGTGTGACTTCCAAGCCCTCCGTGACATAATCGTAGCCTTAACTATCAGTCCTTCAGTAGTGAGTCACCAGCTGCCAAGTTTAGACTAATCTTAATGTTGAAAAGTTTGAATAGGTGTTTTGGAATTTGGCTTTAAAAATAACGTTTTGGATTTTTGAGTGTGTTCTCCTCTGTGGCATTTTGGAGTAGCACAGCTGCGCAGCGCCGCAGATAGGTATTTTCTGTAACTTTACATAGTGTGGCTGTTTAACTATGGAATTGCACAACACAGCTTTGTACAGTTTCACAGTGCTACCGAAATGTACCTTCCTTTTTTGTCTTCTAAAATACCCTAGAATATTAAATTTTTTTTAAAAAAAGAAAATATTTTTTCAGACTGTACGTTTGAAAACAAAAAAGGTAGGAAACGTGAATGTGTTCCAGTAATTTCACCATGGCCACCTTAAGTATATATAAGCATTTTGTTTACTGTGAAGGTTGCTGAACGTTTAACTCAGAGTTATTTACAATGTGACCAACTCAACTTTGCTACTAGAGACTTAAAGCTTTTCATTTCTTGACATTTTGGTATCCAGATTTACAGCCTTAATGTTGATTTAATGTGAATTTTTCCCTTTAGTTTAGCTTAAGATTTAAACAGAAATGACGGAATTGCGTGTGGCATATGCCATCTGGCTGGAAAAGTTTCCTGTTTATTTTTCCTCTGGATTATTAATTAATACTGGTTTAATTTGACTTGATTATCTAGATAGGTTCAATACATCAGTCTCTTTTCTACATATAGTTAAATTTGTTTTCCCGCCTTCCTCAGAAAAATTACTCCTTTTATTATGCAGAATATGAACTATTGCTTCCCAAGATTTAGTCAGAATTGTGAATGTTCTCTATATCAGGCCTTCAAGATTATATCCCAGAGAGATCATAGGATTCTGACCTTTCAGGTAAAAGGTTAGTGCTGCAGTGTACTGTGCATGCAATTTAAACACCACCAAAACTTGGTACTTATAAAGTAAGGAAAGTGGAAATCTGGCACTGGTATCCCTAGAAAGAGGGAGCACTTTTAACTTCAAGTTCTGTGAAAGCAACTGTCTGCTTGTGTGACTTCAACTACAATATTGTTCTTTGTAGCTCAGACACTTGACATTTGAGAGATACAGTACTTAGAAGATTATAAAATACCTTCAGTTTTCAATTTCTGTATTAATATTTGTCAAAAGTTAAAGGTCAGTATTGAAGGTGATAATCCTACATACCATATACATTAATGTATTCATCAAAAAGGGAATATTTTAATCTCATTTGTGTAAAAAAGATGGTTTAATTTTTTTAATGGTTTTAATCTTCGAAAGATATGGCCATAGTTTGTAATATGGTTTTATTATGATGCCATTGTCAGGTTAGCCACCACCTAGTCTGAGATATAGTTTCAGCTATGATGGGGGGTTTTTCCACCTCCTTAGGAATAAACATTAACTATGTCCTTAAATTCCCTACAATATATATGCAGTAGCAGGTACTTCATTGTGGTGTTTAAATTCATCAACAGTAGAAAAGACAAATCTTTTGGCAATAGCTGTTAAATCTTAGCTGACTGTATTTTTATCTGAGGATATATTTATGCATTCTGAAGGGATTTCTCTTTATAAATCATAATCAGAAGGAAATAAGTATGTGAAACTCCTTCCTAGAATACTGAAGTTGTAGAGGATTTTTTGAATAGGAAGATATTTGTAGTAGTTATGGATTGTGTATGCCAAAGGCCAAAATTTCACATCCCCCTGCTGAGCAAATCATTATCATAAGAAGAAAATGTGGGGCTTTTAAACTCCGCTGGTGGTTTCAGCAGAGTTTATAAACTCCATCCATTTCACAATTTTGGTTCAATGACCTTGCCTTCATCTTTGCCAGTGGAATGAATAAGCTCTCCAGCCCAGTAGGTTTGGATTTTTCATCAGTTCTGTTTGAAATAAATGTGGAGAAATAAAATACCAAATTTTCGGTTTAGCTAATATTCAGGTTTAAGTTTAAACACACAAAATCGGGGAGCAAAAGGATTATAGTTCTGACAGTATGTAAATTCCCACCCTTAATGTTATAAAGTATAAGATTTTTTTTTCTGTATTTTCATGTCTATAGTTTTGCATCTTGATAGGTATTTATAGGTATGTTTTAGAAGGTAGGTCTGATTAGAATCCCAGCAATATAATATAGTACAACACTTTGTTGTGTTAGTTTCTGGGTAAAGCATGTTACAAGTATATTTGATGCATTTCTTTCCTCCCAGGCTTAATGAAGTTTCTGTTCCAATTAATAATGGGAGAGTAGTTGTTTCATCAGGCATGTCTCTTTGCAGGCTTAGTTTCTTTCCAGTCTAGATCACAGAGCTTTAGGTGGAAGGTCACCATGTATACCTTACCTATGGAATCCAACACTTCAAAGCTTCTTCATATTGTATACAGTTCAAGGAGCGAAAGAGACCTGTGTGCTAAATCTGATACACTGCTCCTTCACAACCTTGTGATTGTTAGGGCACAGGTGAAGCACAGAGATTGGGACTTCCTGCAGATGGAAGAGCATCTCTTTTCAAGTTGCTGGACCCTTCATTTGTTGCAATTGATACCATCACTTAACTCAGCAATCATGGTGTGCTACCCACAATCCAGGCTGGTGTAAGAGATAAAATATCCAATTTCAGCATCTCTCAGCAGAGATACTGTGCTACTGTTTCTCCTGGTGCAGGGCTTTCATAGAGCAAGGAGGGAACTCTTGAGGGCTGGGAATTCAGGACTAGCACTTCTTTCAACTTAAACACTCAAAAGAGCTAGTAATTTCTGCAAAGGTAGAATGAATAAGTGATGCAGTCCAAAAAAAATCTGCTTGCCAATGACCATTATGTACTGTTGTATAGCATCGGACATTTATAGAAAGAGAACGAGGATGTCATATCAGTAAAACTCAACTTCTTTCTACTAAGTGCAAGATACTATAATTGACAAGTAAAAGACAAGGTTCAACTAATTTGAATCAATTAATTGTATCTATTTAAAAGTGTAATTTTGTTTGGATCCAACCCTGCTCAGCTGTTTTGGAGCTCGTACAGTGGCACAGAAGCCATGTTTGTTTTCTAGTTTGAAAAGAGTTCAGTTGGTGTCTCTTCCCGTATTTCCTTTATTTTCTGATGCTTATGTTCTTGACATACATTACCAGAAGGATCTTAACCTTTTTCTACCTAGCATGATGCAAATTAGCTGCTTGTTCGTTATATAGCAGTTGCTCAGCTTTAATTGTAACATGTTAATAGTAAATGTCTCTTGATTTTGAAACACTTCTCATTTAAGTCCTGTGGGCGGACAATTAAGATTGTCCTAACCTCTTCTCAATTACCAGTGCAGTTTTTGATGCTGGAGGTTATCCATAGGTTATATGGAGGGTAGGATAATCTTGTGATTAAGGAATAGGTCTGGAGTCAAGACACCTGGGTTCTGTTCCTAGCTCTCACGGATTTCCTGTGTGACCTTGAGAAAGTTACTTCATCTCTTTTGGCTTTTATTAGCCCATCTTGTAAAGTAAGGATAATATTTTACTAAATAATTATTTAGCAAGGCATGCATTAATATTTTCAAGTGATTTGAATAATGTTTGCTGTTATTAAAGCACTTGCAGTGACAGCAATAGTTAGATTACAAAAGAACCCCCCAAGACTTGCTTTTGTTAGGAGTCTGCCAGTGTTGCCATTATAAACCCCGTATTTTAGAAGGTTGAAACTTAGCAATAAAAATGTGCTTTGCATGGAAATTTGGTAACTAAGGTTTCCACTCAAAATTTTTTCTCTACATTCAGGTGTTTATAAGATTAAAGGAAGGCAAAACAAATAATATTGCGGGGTTTAGAGGTAACTGACATTCTAGAATTGTCTTTAAAGAAAATAACACAAAGCTTGTTTTGTTTATAATAAATATTGTGGGAAACCCATTGTACAGCAAACAGCCAGAACCCAGATTGAACCAACCCACAAGGGCTCACTGATGCCAAATGCATCTAGAATTGAATAGCTGCTGCTTTCTCAATCATCGTCCCTTAAAAGGAGTTGTTTATGAGTTGGCAGTATTGGCATGTACACCATCATAAGAAAATTTGAGGAGGGGACAGAACTCTGCATACTTGAAGTTGATCAGTATTGTTGTCTTGGTGAGCAAAGGGTTAATAATGTTTGTCAGTAATTGCTTCACAATTCCATCACTTCCTGTAAACACTGAGAATGGGCAAAGGTCAGATCTTCAAGGGACAGATCTCAAGGAATGCAGAAGACATCCTTCACAAGATTAAATAGAAGCAGCCCATTGTGAGCCGACAGTTCTCAGAATCTAAAAGCCTGGAGATGATCTAGGTTATCCATAAAACACAAAGCAAATTCGTCATAATAATCTGTTGAAGGAACACATTACTTACAGATGTTTATGGCTAAGGATAGGAAATGTCTCTTGGCCTTGGTCATATAATCTTCTATATGCTTGAAGATGATCAAACCACCAGTGTCCTAGACGTATCCCTCCATCTGCATCCCAGCTGCTTCCACTCCTGCAGATCACCATTAACCTATGGGTGTCTCTGGGTATAAGAAGATAATGTGTTTATAAATAAGGAGACGTCGAGCCCCCAGGGCAGCGATAACAGCTGTTGCTAAGCTGCTCCACCCCCTGGCTTCAAGCCTTTTTAGGTGTGCCTCATGACCATTGAAATGCAGGGGTGACGGACAACCCAGCCAGCATGGATGACATGGACACCAAATATCAAACAAGACTCTCAAGAGAGCAGAGTCAGAAAGGTCAGTTCTGTGGGGCCTCTCCTCACCACCTGGATGAAATCCAAAGTCAGTTACATTCAGGAGAGTTGTGAATGCGTCCTTCTGAGCAGATTCCATGTTCACATTGATATCTCAGGGGACAGTATTCCACAACGACTCGAACACTAGTACGAGCACCTACTCAGAGGGCTAAGTTCTGAAACTCTTCATATAACCTCATGATTTATATATAAGCAGGACCATAAATTTTGGTTCTACCTAAGAGCACAGGTAAGAATCGTTTGCTTGAATAAATGAATTTCCACCATTCGTGGTCCTTTGAATAACTTCCCATTTCTTCATTCTGTATAAAGTTGGTGACCAGAACAAGCTATGCCTATAGTGTCTGTCATCCACCCAATGAATGTTCAAGGCAACACTCTGTGATAGAATCATGAAGAGTGCTGGACAAATTCAGAATAGATCTGACACTGACCAACCAAAACATCATACAAGAGGAATCTGAGTTATCTGTTAATGGTCTATGTGGAGGCGATGGAATTTACCTTGAGATGCTGTGGTATCTTAAGGTATGTCTGGCTTTTTAAAGGGCTTTTTAATTGCAAGGTGGGAGGATCCCAGAGCTTGGGTTGCAGCCCAAGCCTGAGCGTCTACACCACAGTTAAACAGCCCCTTAGCCTGAGACCCGCAAGCCCAAGTCAGCTGGCATGGACCAGCTCCGGGTGTCTAATTGAAGTGTAGGCATATCCTCAGAACATCTGAGACTTACCTCTCCTTAGAGAATCACACTACTTGCTCATTTTCCTCATCTGCCCAAATCACTTGTCACTCTTGATCACACTACATGGAGCATTCAACACATAATGGCAAACAAGGCAAACACAAAAATGCTTCAATGTAATATAGAATAAGACAAGTCTCCAAACTCAACTCTAGGAGTTGATTTATATGACATTAAGGATCTGAACTAAATCATATACATGGTAGTAATTCAGAGTGAAGGGCTGGAATTTTGTCCTTATTCATCTCTCTGATGCTAAGTATCAGAGGCTCTCCAAAATGTGGCTGATCTTCACTGCTCATGCTTGTTGCGATATCTCAGTACAGTAGGGTGAGTTAGGGATGGATTTGTTTCCTGTTGGTGAAGAAAGGAACATCATTTCCTGATCATGATGCAGTGAATTTAGTTTCTTGGTTAGTGAGATTTTAAACTAATTTAAGTGATACAATCTTTAACCTCCAACTTCTCCTGCCGACCCTCAGATTTCCAGGGGCCGAGTGGTCTCATACCAGTGCTGTAAAAATTTATCTTTGGGGCAGGAGACTTTTGGAAAACAACCTACTCAGATAAAAACTTGCACACTTCATTGTTTACTTTCATGAGTCCTTTCAGATGTTCAGAAATCACAGGTCAATTGGAAATGAGATCTTAAATAGAAGTGCCTTAGTGTTCCCTCCATATGAAATAATTTGCCTAGGGGTTTTCCTCCACAAAAGTCACTGAAGACAGTCATTCTAATGTGTATACTTCAGTTGCAAGACTATTTTTCCTCCCACAAATCTGCCAATAAGGTAACATTATACTTCCGTGTTTAAATGATCCTTGTGTTCTAAACTTGACTCCATGTCTTTTGCTCGAGGCGTGCAAGAATATCTCAAAAGCTACAGCCACAGAAGTAGGGAGATTTGTGTTGTCAAAGAGAAATACTTGTTTTTCTTATTTAATTGAAATTGCCATTAGAGGAAGAAAAGGCTGTCAGTAACTTGGGCATTCAGTGGGGCATTCTGTACATGACAGGATAGCTTTGTGATTTATAGGCTCTAGGCATGAGACTGGAAAAATGGTAGATGCAATGGAAAAAGAATACTCCTGAGGCTCTTTCATCTCCATCAAGCTCAGAGCTCTCTCTTAATTTCTTCAAGTGCAGCAGGTTAATTTAAACCCTCTACAGCTTGAGTGTGGAACCTCATTCAGTTAAACAATGACCATCTGCCCAGTACCTAATTCCATTACAGATTTGACCTACACCCAACTTAAAAATTTGTTCACCTTATTTCTTTGTCTCCTTCTTATAACCCCACCCCACCCTGCAAAAAAAAAAACAAAAAACTAAATGGCTACCCTGACTTTTACCAAAGGACAATTTTATCAGTTTCTTGCTTTAAGTACAGTCACCCATACCTCCCTGCCTGACTTCAGCAGCAGCTGCTTTGATATCATTGCAGCATCCCTTTAACTCAAGTTTGAGGCAGAATGGGAATATAAAGAGCTTGATAGAACATTTATGGTGATCGGTGTAAAGGGACACTATAGAGCATTGGATTTCACAGTCAGAAAACCACAGCTCAGGAAAATGGGTCTGAAATATAACTATAGACGGTTTTAGTCTTGTTCTTCCCTCTTTAAATAAAAAGGTTGCTGTTTTCACCTCTTTATTTAAAACACACATACAGTAGATGAAAGTGTCTAGGTATTTTTTTTTATTATTATTCTGTCCAGCAGTTTCAGATGTCTTTGGTCTTCAACACTAATAGCATAGTAAAAGTTCTGAAATGCTCTCTTTGGATTTAGCCTTCCTTGGTTCATGGTGAAGATTCCTGCTGCAGTCAAAGCTGTTGCTGTTGTTTTCGTCATCGGTCTTTTCTTTTTCTGTTGAGCCTCGTGGTGTTAATTGTGTTGCCGCTTCTGCTCTTTAATTGATCCCATTCACAGGTTCTGCTTTTGTAATATCTGACTTCTTGCCACTTTGGAAAATCAAAAACCAAATTAATCAATCTCCTGCCTCCTGAGAATAAGACCACATTAGGGAGCTAGGCTTGACAGAAAGTCTAATTTCACTTTGAAAGCCTGTTGGAAAATTTTAACAAGAAGATGCAAGAAAAATGTAAACCAGATCAATCCAGACTTTGGTCTGTGGAGAATAGCATCACCTGTTGAGTTTTTTTTCAAGTTTTGTAAATAGGTGATTTGACAAAAATATAAAATAAATCAAAAGATAAATGGGTAGCAAAGGTCAGAATATCCTTGTTTCCATTTTAAATTGTTACATGGGAGAGACAGGATTGTGTGTGAATGGGAACTGTGGTCCAAGTAAGAAACTCCATTCTTCTTTTTTTCTCTCAACACATCCTTTGTGTTGCATATCTCTTGTCCATCCCATGTTGCTTGTCTCCCCATGGTTGCACTCCCCACACCCACCCATGTCTAATGTCACTAATTTTCTTCCCTCTCCCTCATTCTTGCGTTAGCATCTTCTGCTGCTCCACTTCCGTGTGCACTGCTAGCAGCACAGTAAAAATGACTAGAATACCAATCCTTAAAGTGCTTTATGCGGGCACTTCAGAGATTGGGGTTCTTGGTAATTTCACTGTGCTACAAACTCCTGCACCAGAGGACAATAGGCAGGGGATGGCTTTGAACTAACCTCCTCACCCTCCACAAATCCCATAGGAGGGCTCTTGCATTGTCCTTGGCTGGTGAAAATTGAATTGTCTTTTTCTCCTGATCCTGGAGCACATGCAGTTCTGAATAACAGAATCCATAAAGAAATGTAATACAGAGGACTTCTTTTTAATTTTCTGTTTCACAACTGTACTATACTGAGAGAGGGTCGCAGACGTGCTTAAGAATGGAAGATAACCTTGGACTGCAACTCAACCTCCAAAGTCCTAAGTGGCCTCCACAGGTGTCCCCTACACGATTGCTTAAACTAGTTTAATCTGAGGAGGATTAGTTGATTGTTGGTATCATTTATTCCTCTTAGTGCTGTTCTGTGCTTTTGGGTGAGCAGTACTCTTCACCTCTTCCTCCCAGTTTTTTCTCATATAAGTCAAGTGGTGTGAGTAGTATAAGATGACTAATAGGTACTAAAACTGTGTATAGGGGTGTGATTGACTGTACACACACATAGTGTAAGGAATGGAGTATGTAGGGGTACAATAAAGGTGTTATCTGGATGAGTTTGGGTTTGATCTTGTTCATCGCAAGTGAGTTACACAGTTTGTGTCAAACTTAAGCCAATTCAAACATAATATTATGCCGTAGCTTATAGAAAAATGTAAGAACTTTAATAAAAATCATTAGGACCCGTTTTCCCTCTGCTTGGTAAGTCAGGGGCCTTGGTTATCAAGTGTCAATTGTACCAGGACTAAGGCGCAGCCATTAAAAATTCTAAAAATGAACTAAAATAACTAACAGAAAAAAGTTCTAGTACCTTAGGACATTTGGGGGCTGGAAGCCTTTATTGTGTGCCATATAGGAAAATGACTCTGCCCTCTTCTTTGGTGTAACGCTCCTATTATTTCATGACTGTGTAGAGCTAGAAATGGAAGTTGTGTGCCATTGTCAAGGGGAGATTCCCAAATACAATATAGGTCCTGCCTTCTGCTTCATGGATATATTATGGTGAAGAAGCTGTAAGGAGCCTCTGTGTCTCAAATCTCAAACTACTGCTTGATTAGGGCTAAAAGCTGCACCAGCCCATGTATCAGATTTCCAAGGGAGCATGGATATGGGGGCATATCCATCCACAGCCAACTAGTGTATGTTGTGGTCAGCAGCAAGTACTAGCCAGGGGTACATGGTGTTCCTTTTCAGAGGAAAAAGTGCTCTTCTGTGCATTTTACCCCTCATGCCATTTACAGATCTGCCGTAGGAGTTCTGGAGGAAAGGATGCACTGGCCAGCACACAGGGTTCCCTAGCAATGTGGACAGGACAGGATTTTGTCCTTAATGTTATTTAATATAGATATACACTCCTGAAAACGATGACCATCATCAGGGAAAGCTGCCTGTGCAGTCCATCAAAAACTGCAGAGCTAATGATGGGTTGGGCAGATAATCGTGGGAGAGTTAATTGTACGGTTCGATATGGCATCTTGTCAGTAGAGATAAGTTGTCACGTTTTCCACTTGAGCTGAAACTAAATGATTGTAAAATAAGTTATGAGTGTCCTTGGGCCTGTCTGCCAGAATGATGGCTAAGAATACATTCCTGGCCCATCAGTCTCAAGCAGCCTGCTTGATATTTATGCGAACTGAATGTTATTTTATTCCCCCTCTAGTCATGCTTGTCAGCTTCCCGAGTGAAAAGTGAAACTGCTTCTTTGACTCATACTTCAAGTATTGAAGCTCGGAGAGTCTGCAGATTGTTATTATTATTACTAGTATTATATATTTTTTTGGGTGTGCGTTGAACATTGATGCCCGATTGGGAAGAACTAATGGCTGACATTGAACATACAGGATGGCTGCAAAACAGCCCATCCCAAATCAGTGAAACGCAGCTTATGAGTCCTAGTGCCTCTGTCAAAGCTGGTTTCGATGTGGAGTAATGAGGCGCTTGCTTTTTTTAATTTGGCGTGCCTTCTTCTTTTCCTTTTTTCATATTAATAGCATTGGCACTGGTCGTC
Source organism: Lepidochelys kempii (assembly GCF_965140285.1). Classification (NCBI taxonomy): domain Eukaryota; kingdom Metazoa; phylum Chordata; order Testudines; family Cheloniidae; genus Lepidochelys; species Lepidochelys kempii. The sequence continues at coordinate 70,990,656 of NC_136390.1, read as the reverse complement.
TGTTCTCACGCGTGGTAATTGATACAAAATAAAATGCATTATTTGTATTCAGTCAGGAGTAAGAAATTGCATTCAGTGGGCTGAAGCTTGAACTCATTTACAGTTTTCCGAAGCTGGGTTTTCAGGAGCCCTCTTTTCAATTTGAAGAATACCTTGTCAAGAAAGAGAAGTAGTCAAAGATGGGAAAGCACAGCGTATAAGCCTAGTACATTTTGATTGCTCATATTTTAAACCAGTAGAATGTTAAATAACTTCCATCTTCAAAAGGTGGTCTCTGAAACTAGAATATAGAGCTTTAATACACTAATAATATAAGCTCAGCATCGGTTTACCAAAGATTCATATTTCTTTTCTGGTTGTGGAGGAGGGAATACCTCAGACTCTTCACTTCAGAGCCATTTGACTCAAGGATAGTAGGTTATTATTTGAAAAGGATTGTTGGATCATAAGGATTTACCATATTAGGGTAATTCTCCAGGTCTCATATATGAGAGAAGTTAGGTTATGCATATTTCAGGGCAAAACAATCTTTACAATCTGGGAAGGTCACGGCTGGGCTCGAGGGGGATGGGGTTTGCAGGTATCTGGGCAGGGGAGGACGCAGCTGGGGAAGGGGGGGCGACTGAGGCTGGGCTCTGGGGGGGAAGGATTGCGGGTATCTGGGCTAGGGAGTGCCTTGCGTTTGGGCTCTTAGGGACAGGGGTTGTGGGTATCTGACCCCCTCCTCCCCCAGCTGGGCTCTGGGAGGAGGGGGAGCAGAGAAACAGGAACTGGGTGGTCGTGGGGGTTTCTTTAACTCTCTACTCCTCGAGGAATTTTTGTGTGAGTCTGTATTGTTACAGATATACTTACTGACAGGTATTTTGAAATAAATTATATAATAACACCTGTTTCAATTATTTTGGTAGTCTTATTTTAACAAAATTTGCAGAATTTTGCAGAATTTTAAAATTTTTGGCGTAGAAGGCTCCCACGAGTAATTAGTACACCCGCAGAGGCATTAGAAAATATTAGCAGCCATAAGAGCATTAACCATGATTTGTACGATGAGTAAGGCTATGTTTTAGTCATGGGTATTTTTAGTAAAAGTCACAGGCAGTTAACAAAAATTCTTGGCCCATGACATGTCCATGACTTCTACTAAAAATACCTGTGTCTAAAATTTGGGCGGGGGACCACGGGCGCTCTGGGGTTGGGGTGCTCTGGGGGGGCCACTGGGGGAGGGGGAGAACGGGGTGCAACCCGGGACTCATGCTGGGGCGGGGAGGGTTGGTGGGGCTGGCAGGGATTCGCTACACGGCTCCGCATCCCTGCAGCTCCTAGGCAGTGGAGGGGCACAAGCGCCGGCTCCCGCAGCTCCCATTGGCTGGGAACGGGCCTGCAGGCATCAGCAGCACGCGGCACAGAGTTTGTCTCCCCCTAACCCCTCCACCACCTAGGAGCTGCAGGGCCATGCCAGTGGGAGCCCCCCACCCTGAGGTAAGCGACCCCCCTCACCCTCCAACCCCCTGCGCCTAGCCTTGAGCCCCCTCCCACACACCCGAACTGCTGCTGCTGACCCAGAGGCTACCCAGCTTGGGCAGCCCCTGAGCCAGACCAGCCGCTGCAGAAGTCACGGAGGTCACGAAAAGTCACAGAATCCATGACCTCCATGACAGACTCACAGCCTTAACTATGAGTAGTCTCATTTAAACATAGGAGTTTCTTCTTTTTTGGCAATCTCATGTTTTTATGGTGTCCTAGGTACAGATCATTCCTGGCATCAAACATAGAGGAAAACATACAAAACAAGTAATGCTTTGTCTGTTTGCTTCACCAATTTGGCCTTGCATTTGTATCTTTCTGATCTTTTTGATCCATTTTATTTTTGCTGCACTTTCTCTCAGTATGGAATGGAGAGGAAAAGACAAAACACCCTTCCCCAAATGGATTTTGAATCTTCTCAGGAGTAGCAACTTGTTCTAATCCAATATTTATTTTTTTATTTCTTTGCGCTTGGAGAAGTCAAGATCTTTAAAGCTGTGTCCTGCTTCAAGCACCTCTTTTTACAGTTACTTAGATCTACTGTACAGTAAATATGTACCCCATGCTTCTCTTTCAGTTTACACCATAAATTGCCTAATTTAAAAATATTCCTACAGACGTGGAAAAAGGAATAATGAGGCTTTTATAGGAATTTTTTTAAATCCCTGAAATATGCCTGTGTAATTTGCCACCCACAGCTTTCTTTCAGTATTTTCCAACTAAGCATGCAATTAATAAACAACCATTTATTCAATAATTAAATCAGATATTTTCTTATAAGGTGTTTCTTAACCTTTTTTAAACATGAAGAAATTAGTTTGATTTTTGTGTGAAAATATGAAATCAGCAGTATTGCAGTGTTATTGTGGCTGTGTTGGTCCTTGATTATGGGAGAGGGTGGGCGAGGTAATATCTTTTATTGGACCAACTTCTCTTGGTGAAAGACACAAGCTTTTGAGTTCCACAAAGCTCTCTGGAGCTCGAAAGCTTGTCTTTTTTACCCACTGAAGCTGATCCAGTAGAAGACATTACCTTTCCTACCTTGACTCTCTCAAATCAGGTGTAAGCAGTGTTAGACACTGAGTAGAAAAGAATTCATCTTTGTTCTTCAACACAGAAATTGCAGCAGTTCCATTTTCTTTAATCTTTTAGAGTATTTTTTTAATGTGTGGGACGTTATACTGAGTAAATAAAAAATAATTCTACATATTTAGCACTGTTCTTAACCAAAACATGAATTGCTATTAAACTGAAGTCCTATCTACCCTTAATCAGAGACTGAATGAAGGACTCCTAAGAAGTGTATCCTCAGTAAAAAATCACCTGCAGATTCAGAGGAAAAGTACCATAGAAGTATTTCTTTCAACACAGGATCCCATCATATAATTAAAACTGTGGTTAAATGATATTCCTGTTTCATTTTTTTAAGACTGTTGTGGAGACTGGGGGGCAAGCTAGCAAATATTTTAATTTGAACTTTTTCTTTGGGGTTCATATTTGGCTTTGCTTATTTTTAGATACTTTATGAAGTTTAAAAGGGGGAAAAAGATATATTCTGAATTAATATTTTAGTGTTTATTGGCTAATTTCCAATATACTTTTTTCAATTTTCTTTTTGTATTGTGTCAACAAACTAACAAAATAATAGAACATTAGGTATAACAAATATATAGTCTGCCTTTTCTGTGCATTATATATCTCATGTCAATTGGTTGTTGATTATGTTGATCCATTCAATCAGAGGGCCCCAATCCTTTAATGGCGTCTTCTCATGCAGCGCCCCCATGCCTGTGCAGTGTCCCAGGATTAATTTGGACTTCAGTGGGACTGCACATAATTGAGAAGTCCTCGTTAATAGATCCAATTGCAAGTTTATCACATGAGATTATGGCCCAGTGATAATGAATCACAGATTATATTATTTTGCTTTATTCAAGAGAAAGGAATTTTAAAATCTATTTCAATTGTTAGTATATTACTGTAAAGGATTATTAAATTATTTTTTCTGCTGGCATATTTATATATTCCATTACAAAAAATATGTTAAAAGAAGATTAAAGTTACAAAGCAAGCACTCAATAGTTAAGAAATACCAAACTTAAGGTTGCCTATGAAAATCTAGTGTCATTTAAAAATCCAAAATGACATGGCTTTGACAGTATGGCAAATCTAGGTGGTATTACTAATTCCTACAATTCCACAATTCCCACAATTCCATTTGTGACTGGTGGGTTCCTTGAACCTTTTGCCGTGAATCAATGTTGTGGTGTTAATGTTTTTTTTTAAAATATATGAAATACATGGTCGTGGTGATGTAATTTTATACTGTATTGCTGCCATATATATATCGAGTTGCAAAACCAGCAAATGAGAGGGACTTTCCCCTTTCTCTGTATTTGCCAACTCCTATCAGAGAAATTGGGCCTGAAGAGCTTGTATACAATAAAATAATCCACCAACAGCACATGTGCTTTAAGAATGATAGAAATTTTTAGATGAGTCATTCTGTTTCAGATCATTACCCCTCAGTACCTAAGCATGGGATACAGAATAGACATGCAGGAATAAAAGTGTATTTATGAAAGTATGAGAGATGGCATAGTTGCTATGTTTAAGTAATCGTACCTTTGGCTGAGTACAAAAGAGGTGACTTGATTTATGTTTGTAGTGTAGCTGTGTTGTCCTGGGACAGGAAAGACAAGGGAGGTGAGGTAATACATTTTATTGGATCAATTTCTGTTTTAACAAAGCTTGGTCCAATAAAAGATATTACCTCACCCACCTTGTGTCTCATGATTTATTTAATTATGGAGGGAAAAACTACTTGCCATCATTATTGCTCAGAAAACTTTGTATATTATCCTAGAATACTACAGTAGTGGGCAAGTAGTGAGAAACAGAACCACTAACCCAGGAACCTATCCTTGCAACAAAGCCCGTTGCCAACTGTGCCCACATATCTATTCAGGGGACACCATCAAAGGGCCTAATAACATCAGCCACACTATCAGAGGCTCGTTCACCTGCACATCCACCAATGTGATATATGGCATCATGTGCCAGCAATGCCCCTCTGTCATGTACATTGGTCAAACTGGACAATCTCTACGTAAAAGAATAAATGGACACAAATCAGATGTCAAGAATTATAACATTCATAAACCAGTCGGAGAATACTTCAGTCTCTCTGGTCACGCAATCACAGACATGAAGGTCGCTATCTTACAACAAAAAAACTTCAAATCCAGACTCCAGTGAGAAACTGCTCAATTGGAATTCATTTGCAAATTGGATACTATTAATTTAGGCTTAAATAGAGACTGGGAGTGGCTAAGTCATTATGCAAGGTAGCCTATTTCCCCTTGTTTTTTTTCTACCCCCCTCCCCCCCCCCCCCGACATTCTGGTTAAACTTGGATTTATGCTGGAAATGGCCCACCCTGATTATCATGCACATTGTAGGGAGAGTGGTCACTTTGGATGAGCTATTACCAGCAGGAGAGTGAGTTTGTATGGGGGTGGGGGGGGGGAGAAAACCTGGATTTGTGCTGGAAATGGCCCACCTTGATTATCATGCACATTGTAGGGAGAGTGGTCGCTTTGGATGAGCTATTACCAGCAGGAGAGTGAGTTTGTGTGTGTGGTTTTTGGAGGGGGGTGGGAGGGTGAGAAAACCTGGATTTGTGCTGGAAATGGCCCACCTTGATTATCATACACATTTTAAAGAGAGTGGTCACTTTGGATGGGCTATTACCAGCAGGAGAGTGAGTTTGGTGGGGGGGGGGGCGCGGAGGGTGAGAAAACCTGGATTTGTGCTGGAAATGGCCCAACTTGATGATCACTTTAGATAAGCTATTACCAGCAGGAGAGTAGGGTGGGAGGAGGTATTGTTTCATGGTCTCTGTATATAATGTCTTCTGTAGTTTCCACAGTATGCATCCGATGAAGTGAGCTGTAGCTCACGAAAGCTCATACTCAAATAAATTGGTTAGTCTCTAAGGTGCCACAAGTACCCCTTTTCTTTTTGCGAATACAGACTAACACGGCTGTTACTCTGAAACCTAGTAAGAAAATGTTATTTTTGTAATGTATTGGCTATCTGTCAGTATACACAAATCAGATACCCCATCATCATCAGGTGGGAGAATTGATATTTTAATAAAATCACATTTAGATGGTAAATTAAAAAGAATCTGAATATGCAGTAATATAAATAACTACTAGGCAGTACAGAACTGTAATCTCTCAAAACATTCTTATTTTGGCAGGATCTTTCAGGCATTTATTTAAAATGATGCACTGTTCATAGAGTTTCTCACTTTTTGTCTGCTTTGTGCAAATTGCAGATACTGGTTTGGGAGATTCTGTGTGTTCAAGTCCAAGTATATCCAGTACCACAAGTCCCAAACTGGATCCTCCTCCCTCCCCTCATGCCAACAGAAAGAAACATCGTAGGAAGAAAAGCACGAGCAATTTTAAAGCTGATGGTATCTCAGGCACTGCTGAAGGTAAGCTTTCTATGCTGTCGGGAGGTCTAGATTCCCAGTGTTGTTTCATTATCCTGAAAGCCTCCAAGTGTTGTCTTGAATCTTTGTTGTTGGATACTAGTTTAACTTGATTGCTAGATTTGTATCTTTAAAGGTGAACAGAAGCACATGTAAAGAGAAATCCAGCAATCCAACTTTTTCATGAAAAGCTGAATGGTAAAAGAGACATCATAACAGACAAATTTCTGTGATCCTCAAATCTTGTTTCATCAAATGGTGTTTGCTTTAAGAAAGGTACCCAACCTGTTCCTTAGTCATGTGCATGTGTGTCTGTCATCATGGGTAGCACAGATGAGGTTTGGGCCTTTTTATAAGACAAAAGTAAGTTAGCATATATTCAGTACATCTCCAATAAGCACAACTTAAATCCTATATAATCTTTGCTCATTAAGCACACTCCATGTTCAGAGCCAGTTGTCAATGCTTTTGATGCCTGCTATTGTTTGTTTGACTAGTCAGCTGCTCGTGGAAAGATTGCATTATTAAGAGCAAGGAAAGGGAAGAGTTAAATGTTTGGGTTCATTTTTAAGAACCAGACAGCAAAAGCCAAAAGAGGTATTTTATTCCCTTAGTTTATCTTAATATTTCCAATGCTATCCATGCTCGTAGTTCAACATCCCGCTGAAGAGGTAGCAATATGTACACAGTAGCTAGATATGATATAAAAACATACTTCTATCTGTAGAAAAGAAGAATAGAAACATGCTACAATTCAACTGAATGAGCTCCAGAAAAAAAAAATGAACAAGGGTAGTGGGAAAGCATAGAAACTGGAGAGTCAAAAGGAGAGAGTGGAATAACTATGTGGAAGAATAGGAGTGTTAAGAAAAACGTTGGAGGGTAAAACTAGCTAATTCAATATCGAAGAACAAGGGGGCAAGTTCTGGAAACGGGATGACAATTGCAGGCATCTGAGGAGACATTAAAATAGAGATGGGATAATAGTATACAACTGGGAAGGGACATATTAAATACTACTTAGTCATCCTTATTTTCCATTTACTTTAATTTCTCAGTTGTGGTGCTGTCACCTGTGGATTATGTTTTATTTCCATAGCTGCATGTGTGAATTCTTTGTTGAAAACCTTGGCTTTGTCCATAATAGCTCCTGCTGCTTTCTCTCCATGTTATGTGTCATCTTTACCGTTGGACTCCCCCTAGTTTGACCGTGGAAAGCCAAATTTTATTTTAGACATTCATTTTTTACTTGGGTTCTTTTTCTACTCCACTTTACACATTTGCACATATTTGCACACCCAGAAGATTAAGAATGGGATTTTTCAAAAGTGCTCAAAGTCAGCTCCCATTGAGGTTAATAGAGGTTTTACCATTGCCTTCAATGGGAATTGAGATTAGCCAGTACCAAAGGCATTTGAAAATCTCACTCTTAATTTCTCAAGGGAAGGACAAAAGGTTAAATGTGATCTCCACAGATTCCCCAGAGTTCCAAGAGCCACCTGAGCCATATATGTTGGTGAGGAGATCAGTATTGTAAAGGAATAAATGACTCCTTCATCCTCATTCCCCGTCCCCTTCGTATCCATGCAGCTCAGGACTTCTGGCCTGTCAACAAATGTGGGGATTTTTTCACATCAATTCCAAGATTTCAGTATTTTTTCTTGTCTGTTCTTGTTTTTCAAATCTTAGTCATAATTGTTTTCTTAGTCAGGAGACTGGGGAGCTTAGGTTTAGCTCTCAATTTGTTGTTGTTGGCTCATTATGGCTGAAGGCAAGTCTGGCCTGGGAGCATGTTTCACTCATACACAAAATGGGTGTCTGATTTACTCTCAAGCTTAAGGGGTTCAAGAGAAATACCTCCAAATTTCCCATGGAAGAGACCTTAGCTTCCTAGCCTGCAACCTTTTTGAACGCAGTTACAAGTCTTTCCTCCTTCTGTCTGAAGGCTTTAAAGCACATTCGGAAGGACAAGACATGATTGTCAAGCATTAGAAGATGCTACAGCAGAGGTGGGCAAACTACGGCGGGACCATGCTGCCCGGCCCTTGAGCTCCTGGCCAGGGAGGCTAGCCCCGGCCCCTGCCCTGCTGTCCCCCATCCCCCGCAGCCTCAGCTCACTGCGCTGCTAATGCAATGCTCTGGGCGGCGTGGCTGCGAGCTCCTGCCGGGCAGCGTGGCTGGCTCCAGCCGGTAGGGAGGCAGAGAGCAGGGGGGTTGGATAAGGGGCAGAGGGTCCTGGGGGGCAGTCAGGGGACAAGGAGTACGGGGGATTGGATAGGGGATAGGGTCCTGGGGGGCGGTTAGGGGCAGGGAGTCACGAGAGGAGGCGGTCAGGGGACAAGGAGCGGGGGGGGGGGTTGGATAGGTCAGGGGTTCTGAGGGGGGCAGTTAGGGGGCAGGAAGGGGGGGGCGAATAGGGGGCAGGGGCCAGGCTCTTTGGGGAGGCACAGCCTTCCGTACCCAGCCCTCCATACAGTTTGGCAACGCTGATGTGGCCCTTGGGCCAAAAAGTTTGCCCTCCCCATTCTACAGTATCTTTGACAGCTGCCCATAAAAGTAGCACCCAGCACAGACATCTGCTTTTACATGCCTCTCCCTGAAGTATCAATGCATTTTGTCTGTTCCTGCCACTTCTGCATAAGGTTTCTAGTCTAGCTTCTAGGTGGGCATTCTCTTATGCTTTTGGCACTTAGCGCTTTCAGCTATCTAGGATGTGACACCATCTAGCCATTTTAAGAACAAAAGCATAAACTTATCCCTCAACATCAACTAGAAAGTGGGTCAGCTCCCTGTAGAACTCTCCTCATGAGTCAGAAAGTAACTCTCAGTACCCTTCATCCAAACACCTACCCTCGTGGCAGCTTAATGGGGCTAAATCGGGGCGGGGGGGAGATAATCTTCATCCGAGAATATTAAAGGAACTGGCACATGAAATTGCAAGCCCATTAGCAAGAATTTTTAATGAATCTGTAAACTCAGGGGTTGTACCATACGACTGGAGAATTGCTAACATACTTCCTATTTTTGAGAAAGGAAAAAATGTGATCCGGGTAACTACAGGCCTGTTAGTTTGACATCTGTAGTATGCAAGGTCTTGGAAAAAAATTTGAAGGAGAAAGTAGTTAAGGACATAGAGGTCAATGGTAAATGGGACAAAATACAACATGGTTTTGCAAAAGGTAGATCGTGCCAAACCAACCTGATCTCCTTCTTTGAGAAAGTAACAGATTTTTTTAGACAAAGGAAACACAGTGGATCTAATTACCTAGATTTCAGTAAGGTGTTTGAAATGGTGCCACAAGGGGAATTATTAGTTAAATTGGAAAAGATGGGGATCAATATGAAAATTGAAAGGTGGATAAGGAACTGGTTAAAGGGGAGACTACAGCAGGTCATACTGAAAGGTGAACTGTCAGGCTGGAGGGGAGGTTACCAGAGGAGTTCCTCAGGGATCAGTTTTGGGACCAGTCTTATTTAATCTTTTTATTACTGACCTCAGCACAAAAAGTGGGAGCGTGCTAATAAAGTTTGCGGATGACACAAAGCTGGGAGGTATTGCCAATTCAGAGAAGGACCGGGATATCCTACAGGAAGATCTGGATGACCTTGTAAACTGGAGTAATAGTAACAGGATGAAATTTAATAGTGGAATAATAGTAACAGGATGAAATTTAATAGTGAGAAGTGTAAGGTCATGCATTTAGGGACTAATAACAAGAATTTTAGTTATAAGCTGCAGACGCATCACTTGGAAGTAACAGAGGAAGAGAGGGACCTTGGAGTATTGGTTGACCACAGGATGACGATGAGCTGCCAATGTGATATGGCCGTGAAAAAACCTAATGCAGTCTTGGGATGCATCAAGCGAGGTATTTCCAGTAAAGATAAGGAGATGTTAAGACCGTTATACAAGGCACTGGTGAGACCTCATCTGGAATACTGTGTGCATGTTTAAGAAGGATGAATTCAAACTGAAACAGGTACAGAGAAGGGCTACTAGGATGATCCAAGGAATGGAAAACCTGTCTTATGAAAGGAGACTCAAATAGCTTGGCTTGTTTAGCCTAACCAAAAGAAGGCTATGGGGAGATACGATTGCTCTCTATAAATATATCAGAGGGATAAATACCAAAGAGGGAGAGGAATTATTTAAGCTCAGTACCAGTGTGGACACAAGAACAAATGGATATAATCTGGCCATCAGGAAGTTTAGACCTGAAATTAGACGAAGGTTTCTAACCATCAGAGGAGTGAAGTTCTGGAACAGCCTTCCAAGGGAAGCAGTAGGGGCAAAAGACCTATCTTGCTTCAAGATTAAGCTCAATAAGTTTATGGAGGAGATGGTATGATGGGATAACATGATTTTGGCAATTAATTGATCTGGGACTATTAGTGGTAAATAGACCCAATCTCCTATGATGGGATGTTAGATGGGGTGGGATCTGAGTTACTACAGAGAATTCTTTCCTGTGTATCTGGCTGGTGAGTCTTGCCCACATGCTCAGGGTTCAGCTGATCGCCATATTTGGGGTTGGGAAGGAATTTTCCTCCAGGGCAGATTGGCAGAGGCCCTGGTGGTTTTTTGCCTTCCCCTGCAGCGTGGGGCATGGGTCACTTGCTGGAGGATTCTCTGCACCTTGAAGTCTTTAAACCATGAGTTGAGGACTTCAATAGCTCAGACATAGGTGAGAGGTTTATTGCAGGAGTGGGATTCTGTGGCCTGCGTTGTGCAGGAGGTCAGACTACATGATCATAATGGTCCCTTCTGACTTTAAAGTCTGTGATTCTATGTCGCAGGGCAAACGAGTCTACATCTAAAAATAATCTGTAGTATTTTTTTGCTCAGCCTTTTTGCCAAAGTCAGAAGTAGATGAAAAAGGAGAAGATGTAGTCTGCTTGAACTATTTACTTGTAAAGGGTGTTTAGATTGTGCTGCAGCAACTGAGGTGTCTACCTGTTTGTACTCATTCATAGTGACAGATTATCTTTATTGTCAGGTATCCAGATTATGAGTTGATCTGAGCCCAGGTTCATGGCTTGATATCATTTGTGGTGACCAGACTTGTTTTCTGTCTTCCTCCCTGAGGCTTCAGCTTACCAGGATGAAGCTGATTCTTCATTTTGCTTATCTTTGTAGAAGTGTCCTGTGGGACAACCTTGTAGATTTGGAACAACCTTTTTAATTACTCAGTCACCAATAGTGGTCACCATTTGATTATGCCTCAGGGTCAGCTGGTGCATCATGCACATTTCTGCTAGCTTCAGAATGTACCCTCTTCAGACCTGACTTAGTACTCAATATCTTTCCAGATTCAATAGCCTCAACAAGGATCTGATTTTCCCAGTATTTGTCTAAAAATTTCTCCTATCCAGTGCCCTAAAGGGGGAGGGAGGGGGAGTTCCTTTTGCTTAGCCTTCTCCCACCCTCATAATAGGGATAGATTTAAAACCTCCAATAGGAGAGCTCACCCAAGGTATTTGGACATGTCGCCTGTAAAATTCAATGAAGTCCAAGTTATACATGAATGTGTTAGAAATTGCCTCCTTCTGGGATGACTTTGCTGCTTGTTTAATATCAACAGTGGGGATATATGAAAGCAAATTTGAGTGGAGGGGTGGTGGGGGAGAGAATTGGTTGTTAATCAGTGATTAGAACTTCAGTTTCGGTATATTTCCTCCACAAATTCACCCTTACCTGTCTTTCTTCCCCATTTCTTCAGAACTTGTTTCCCATGCAGAGAGGGGGGACCTTTATATGCTTCTCTTCAGAGCCTTTATTTTGACACTTAGCTGCACTGTGACATGAATCCCCCTCTGAGAGCTAAATAATTTCAGTCGTCCTAATGTCTGTGCAGCCCATCTCATGGGCTCCAGGTGCACGGGTATGTGAGGCAATATATTTAGAGAACCCCAGTTACTGGTAAGAACATAGATTTTGTCTTTTCAGTATGTATTAACTCATACATTTCAACACTTATGTCCCCCTTGTCCCCACACTCAAACCAAAATGGTTCACAGAAGAAGGGAGAGTAGGGAAATGCCCTCCTCAAACTCAATATCCAGAATTCATGGGATATCTAATACTGTGTAGTACAGTCATGATATGAAGAACTAAAAATACTGCATTTATTCACATATATAATATATGATACACGAAAAGAAGGGGTATAGAAAATAAATACAAATGTTACATGTAATATTTCTTATGCTAAACTTCCCTTTCCATGCTCCGTATGACCCCAGGCATTTCTCATATCATATTCGTTTATAACTGCTACTATTTATTTAAATACTAAGAGTGCTTAACTCTGTACAAAATGCAGGCATTCCCTGATACAGGAAGTTATACAACAAATATAAAGTTAGCACATTTACCAGGTGATACACAGTAGTAATAAGTCCATTATAGCTAGAATAATTTTAAAAGAAACAAACCAACCCCTATGATGAGGCATACAAGGAAATTCTGTATGAATGAGGTCAGTGCCAATGCCACTGAGACTTCGTCCATTACACAGTTTTCTAACAGGAGCAATAATAGGTGTGGTTGGAGGGGAATGAATTCTGCAATTGAAAGAGGGAGAAATTGTGTAGCTAAAAGTACTTATACCTTCATATATCTTGAATATTTGCAGATTGTTATTGCTGTGTTGCTCCTAGGGATGCAAAAGACAAGGGGGTGAGGTAATACCTTTTGTTGGCCCAACAGAAATAGGTCCAGTAAAAGATATTTACTCACCACCTTGTCTCTCTTCACAATTCAGCATCTTTGTAGTAGATGCAATGGTACTTAATTAACACTAACTCTTATTCTACTGCACTCGCAGTTAGCCTCAGAGAATCTCAGTTTCTGACATCAAAGAGTTAGAATGCAGAGTCTAAAGATCTTTGGTTAACATTGGAGAGGAAAGGGCAGTATTCTGATTCCTTCAGAGTGTGGACGATTCCCCTCCAGGCCCTGGCAGAATGTCGTCTATAACATTGTCCAGAGGACAGCGTGATGTCCTGCTCAGAAACCTCTTCAGCACAAAAAATTCACTGCGTTATCACTCCCTTTTCACAAGAAAGAAGATGTGAAATATGTCTTGACCTGTTGCTATTCCATGGGAAAACTGCTCACTTCGTAAAGAATTTATAACCTTTGGGCTCAAATCTGATGTCAAGGTCATGTCTGGATTATGTTGCTGATGTAATGTATGTTTAGTAATAATGCCTAAAATTGAGTAATATTATTGATGTTTAAAATTAAAAGGTCTTCCAGATTAACCACATCCAAATGAGGAATATTACTGTGATTTGTATAAGTAAATAATCATTTTCCGTACAGTAAAAAGTTGTTTCTGATAGTCCTTTCATACCAATTGTGATAGATAGTAAATTCACTGGAACTGGAGGAGCAGATGCAGAGGCATTACTGAAGAACTTCTCTTAATTTAGTAAGTGGATGAGCCTTGTTTTGTAGTTTTACAGCCACAGTGAATTAGGTAAATCAGTTAAAATTCAGGGAAGGCCATGATTCCTAGTGAGTTTGTGAGATGTTCTGATCAGTTTGCTGAAAATCCGTATAATACCAGAGTTAAGGTTGGGGATAAGTAAGTGAAGAACTCCAATTACTGCACAAAGTGAGTAACCTCTCCTTTTTCAGCCCTCTTAGTCTGTATTAACACACATCTAGCTTTGGGCTGTTCCTTGCTAAAACCTTCACTTGTTTCTAAGTCTTCGAGTGCCTAACTGGACACTTCAAAGGGCCTGATTTTCCAAAGGCAGGTACTCAGCAGTTTCTGAAAACCATGTAGCAGAGAAATCAAATTTTCCATGCACCAAAACTTTTGCCAAAGGTAAGTTTGTATTTTTATTATTTATCCAGGGCCACCATTGTGCCTGTATAATTTAACTCAAACCATTTACTTACTGCAGTTACACAGGTAATTGTTACACAGATACATTGCTATTGTAATTATGGAATCTTGTAAATTATATGAAAGAATGAAACTGATTTGGAGTAGATTTGTTTCATTCTCAGACAGGTTATCTAAGAACATTTATAGTTCTTTTCTGAGCCAGAGGTTTTTCTCTACAATTATGCAGAAAGTATGATGTCTTAAAAGATAAAAATGAGGCTCTCATTCTGCATTTGAAAAAAATGAGTAGTAGCAAAGGGTTTAACTACATTTTCCTTCCATGCCTATATAGACATTTAGGCAATATAAACTGCATTTGACTATAATTGTAATCAGTGATATTGAATGTACATGTATCTTTAAGGGTACTGCAACTGTCTCCAAAGGTTTCCACCTATTCAGTGTTCACTATAACTCAACTGATCATAATGACTTAATTCACTGTCTTGTAGGAGATATAACAGTGGACTATCACTACACACCTGAGAAACAGGAGGGCAGAAATTAATAAAATCTAGACCAAATCTACAGAGATTCACTTTTAACCAGGGGACAAAGGTCACAAGTTGGGAAACTTTCAGCCTTAGTTGTCACAGCCTATCTGACATAAAAGGTTTGCTGCTAAAAGGCTGTTATGTTGATGCTGAGGAGAAGATAAGGGAGGTGAAGCTCATCTATTGTTTTAACCTACTTCATTGCGGACCAAACAAGTTGAAAGGTTCCTTCTGGTCTTTAAAAGCCGTGTTATCTTCAGGGTCAGAAGGGGCTGCACGTTCCGCCTCCCTGGTTGGAGGGAAAAGTGTCACAGTGGCAGTCAACAGAAAAGGGGATTCTGGAAAGGGCGAGTCCCAGGATGAATTGGTGGTTATTGCAAGTATTTGCATACCTGGATATCTCTAAAAAGATATAGAATAAAAAATATCACTTGTCTGTCTCAGAGAAGTGATCCCAGTACCCCTGTGGCATTTTAGGAACTATGCAACTCTTTGGTGTACAGCACCTGATGTATTCTGAATGGGGTAGGGCACTGAGTGCTGCTGTAATACGTTTTGACCAATCTTTTTCTTGATGAGTAAAGGTTAAAATAAAAGTACTCTCTGGAGCTAGATGACACCTTGGGAGTCCTACTAACTTCAGGTACTACAGCATACTTAAAACTATTCTGTCAGTCAAAGGCAACAGCCCTGAGCAGGAAATTATTTGTGGCTCTTTGTTCACAAGGTGGGTGACTGGGAATACAGGGGGAAAGCATTTTAAATGGGAACTGAAAATATACACAATTTTAAGTTTACTGGTGGAGAGGGATCAGAGAATTTCCTATAGTGCCTCTTGTTCTGCCCTGTTTTGGAAATCATAATATTCCCTGCCAGTTTCTCAGGTAGGAAAAGAACACGTCATGTTTGTTAAAGACAGTTATGGATCTTGTCCGAAGTAAACTTCTATTTGTACACTGAACTTCCAACAGACATTGAGAACCCTGATGCAAAGTTTCAGTGTGCAGCAGTGGCTATCTAAAACTAAAATAGTGCAATTAAAGATAATACTAAAGATGCTGATGAATAAAATCAGCTTCCCTTGAGGAGAATAAGATTTACATGTGACTGGACTCTTGTAATTACATAAACTTCGCTATCTACAGAAAGGAAGGGTTCATTGCATACTGTTTTTGCATTTTATCTTTTGCATTCACAGAAACTTACAGTAACTTAAAAGTTACATGTTGTATAACATGGAACTTAGAATATGACTCTACTGTTCATCATTTTTATAATCTGGGTAAAACTAGAACTTTACAATAAATCAATTATTTGTATAAATGTGTTTTACGTAATTTATTTTGTTCAGCCTGAAGCACAGCCCTGCAGGGGGTATTACATATTCTAGATATAGAGCATTTCCTGGTACCAACAAGACCTGCAGTACCCATCCCCCAAAAACATGGATTTTCCAGTATGAAATGCAAATGAACAGGATGTTTGACTAAGCAGGGGAACTAGTTCCAAAGTTGAGGGCCCCCCATAGATGGTGTTCTACCAGCAACTCCCTCCGTTTTATCCTTGTGCAAACCAGCGGGAGTGCCTCTGCTAATCATAGCTGTCTCAGTGTGGCATGGGAAAGAGGCAGTCTTTCAAGTACGCAGCTCTCAGGCTATTTAGGGTTTTATAGGTAAAAAACAAATGCCTTCAACTACACACAGAACCACACAGGTAGTCAGTGCAGATTGCAAGCTGCTAACATTGCTGGGAACTGATCATACACTGCAATCTATTTAATACAGACTTGCCCCTGAAGGCACACAGTGGCCTCTTTTGTGGGCAGAAGATGTCAGCTGACGAGAACCTTGTTCTTTGATTCATGCTGTATAATTAGGGCCCTACCAAATTCACAGTCCATTTTGGTTAATTTCACAGTCATAAGATTTTAGAAATCGTAAATTTCATGATTTTTGCTATTTAAATCTGAAATGTCACGGTGTTGTAATTTTAGAGGTCCTGACCCAAAAAGGAGTTGTGGCGGGGGCACAAGGTTATTGTAGGGGGGCGGGGGGGCGGTGCTGCTAACCTTACTTCTGCACTGCTGCTGCTGGTGGTGCTGCCTTCAGAGCTGGGCAGCTGGAGAGCGGCAGCTGCTGGCCGGGAACCCAGCTCTGAAGGCAGAGCCGCCGTCAGCAGCAGCTCAGAAGTAAGGATGGCCTGGTATGGTACTGCTACCCTTACTTCTGCGTTGTTGCCTGCAGAGCTGGTCTCTCAGTCAGCAGCCGCCACTCTTCAGCCGCCCAGCTCTGAAGACAGCAGCGCAGAAGTAAGGGTGGTATGATGTGGTATTGCCACCCTTACTTCTGTGCTGCTGCTGGCGGGGCGCTGCCTTCAGAGCTGGGTACCCGGCCAACAGCCACCGCTCTCCAGCTGCCCAGCTTTGAAGTCAGTGCAGAAGTAAGGGTGGCAGAACAGCAACTCCCCTAAAAGAACGTTGCAACACCCTCCCACAACTCCCTTTTGGGTCAGGCCCTC
Source organism: Lepidochelys kempii (assembly GCF_965140285.1). NCBI lineage: Eukaryota > Metazoa > Chordata > Testudines > Cheloniidae > Lepidochelys > Lepidochelys kempii. The sequence goes on along the minus strand of NC_136390.1, from coordinate 70,973,716 downwards.
CAATTTGAGAAACTGTGAAATCTCTAAATCTGTAGGGTAAAAGCACACAAAAGACCAGATTTCATGGTCCGTGACACATTTTTCATGGCTGTGAATTTGGTAAGGTCCTATGTATAATGCAAGGGTATTGACTAATGGCTTGATCAGGAATGTGACCTGTGACTTCTGCATGTGTTTCTGAATCCTGGCTAGATTAAGACCTTTGTTAAATGAGACACTACCTTTCGTAGACTCTGTTCTTCATGAATCGAGGGAGAATTGAGGAGATGGTGTGGGTATGTTGAATCCCTGTGGCATCAAATCGAGGTCTCCTTCTCCAAACCTAATATAATGCATCATCTAATTTGTGTGTTTCCAGTCAGTTAATAGGGGCTGATATTGGCTTGCAGGTTACCGTGTAGCTCTTAAGAGTTGCTCTTCGACTTGATAGCCCCTCTCCATGGTGGCACTGGGATCCCTGAGAGTGGTTGACTCTGATTTAACACAGGCAATGGAGAAGGTCCTCAAGGAATCCATTTTGAAGCACTTGGAGGAGAGGAAGGAGATCAGGAACAGCCAACATGGATTCACCAAGGGCAAGTCATGCCTGACCGATCTGATTGCCTTCTGTGATGAGATAACTGGTTCTGTGGATATGGGGAAAGCGGTGGATGTGATATTTCTTGACTTAAGAAAAGCTTTTGATACGGTCTCCCACAGTATTCTTGCCAGCAAGTTAAAGAAGTATGGATTGGATGAATGGACTATAAGGTGGATAGAAAGCTGGCTAGATTGTCGAGCTCAACGGGTAGTGATCAACTGCTCGATGTCTAGTTGGCAGCCGGTATCAAGCGGAGTGCCCCAGGGGGTTGGTCCTGGGGCCAGTTTTGTTCAACATCTTTATTAATAATCTGGATGATGGGATGAATTGCACCCTCAGCAAGTTCGCATTTGACATGAAGCTGGGGAGAGAGGTAAAGATGCTGGAGGGTAGGGATAGGGTCCAGCATGAGCTAGACAAATTGGAGGATTGGGCTAAAAGAAATCTGATGAGGTTCAACAAGGACAAGTGCAGAGTCCTGCATTTAGAAAGGAAGAATCCCATGCACCGCTATAGGCTGGGGACCGACTGACTAAGCAGCAGTTCTGCATAAAAGGACCTGGGTATTACAGTGGACGAGAAGCTGGATATGAGTCAGCAGTGTGCCCAAAGGCCAATGGCATTTTGGGATGTATACGTAGGGGCATTGCCAGCAGATCGAGGGACATGATTATTCCCCTCTGTTCAACACTGGTGAGGCCACACCTGGAGTATTGTCTCCAGTTTTGGTCCCCCCACTATAAAAGGGATGTGGATAAATTGTAGAGAGTGCAGCGGAGGTCAACGAAAATGATTAGGGATCTGGAGCACATGACTTACGAGGAAAGGCTGAGGGAACTGGAATTATTTAGACTGCAGAAGAGAAGAGTGAGGAGAGATTTGATAGCAGCCTTCAACTACCTGAAGAGGGGTTCCAAAGAGGATGGAGCTAGGCTGTTCTCAGCAGTGGAAGGTGATAGAACAAGAAGCAATGGTCTCAAGTTGCAGTGGGGGAGGTCTAGGTTGGATATTAGGAAACACTATTTCAGTAGGAGGTGAAGCACTGGAATGGGTAATCTCCATCCTTTGCGGTTTTTAAGGCACGGCTTGACAAAGCCTTGGCTGGGATGATTTAGTTGGTGTTGGACCTGCTTTGAGCAGTGGATTGGACTAGATGACCTCCTGAGGTCTCTTTCAACCCTAATATTCTATGATTCTATTGCTTCCTTTGATCTGAGGCTGGAGAAAAGGGTTGATTTACTGGTTTGCCTTCCAAGGCTAGTAGAACCTGTTTGGTTTCCGATGACTCTGAGGAAGGATATCACTTAGCTGATTGTCCTCTCTGTTGATGGCTTGGTAGGATATTAACATAATTTTCCCATCCACCTCTGTTCGTGCACTGGTGCTTAAAAGCTCTCTTTCTTAGCTTTATCTTCAAAGATCATGACTGTTTACTAATTACCTACAAAATAGGAAACAGGAGACAAGATAGGGTGGAGTGCTAATGGTGGAAATCTCTTTCTGAGCCTAATTAATTATGGCCTCAGGAATTTTTGAAGTCCAATCTATGAATGTAGTTAGCCTCTACCATAGCATCAGCGAAGTTCTTCTAAGCAAACCTGTTCCTGGTACTGAACCATATGGTTAAACTGGTTAACAGTCAAGTGTTCACTCTGAGGAACTCGCAAATGCTTGATAAAATAAGAAAACTCTGATTCAGACTAAGTGCTCCATATCCATGCTAGCCGAGCTGTGTCTGAGAGGGTAAAAACACAGAATTGTCCAAGGGTGAACGTTAATTTATGGTCATTGGCTCCTGGCTTATTTAAGGTGGCCTTGGCCTTCTAGACATCACTTTGAGGGAAACCACATTATTTTTTTCAACCACTGTTAAAAACACATAATCCAATTGCTGCTGTTTGAAGAGCACATTATGACTAGTTCCTCCATCTCCACCTCAGTCCCTGGAAAAATCATGGAGCACGTTCAGGGATTCAATTCTGAAACACTGAGAGGAAAGGAAAATGACCAGGAACAGTCAGCATGGATTCACGAAGGGAAAGTCATGCCTGACTAACCTAATTGCCTTCTATGATGAGATAACTGATTCTGTGGATGAGGGGAAAGCAGTGAATGTGTTATTCCTTGACTTTAGCAAAGCTTTTGACACGGTCTCCCACAGTATTCTTGCCAGCAAGTTAAAGAAATATGGGCTGGATGAATGGACTATAAGGCGACTAGATCGTCAGGCTCAACAGGTAGTGATTAATGGCTCCATGTCTGGTTGGCAGCCAGTATCAAGCGGAGTGCCCCAAGGGTTGGTCCTCGGGCTGGTTTTGTTCAATATCTTCATTAATGATCTGGAGGATGGCATGGACTGCTCCCTTAGCAAGTTTGCAGATGACACTAAACTGGGAGGAGTGGTAGATACGTTGGAGGGTAGGGATAGGATACAGAGGGACCTAGACAAATTGGAGGATTAGGCCAAAAGAAATCTGATGAGGTTCAACAAGGACAAATGCAGAGTCCTGCACTTAGGACGGAAGAATTCCATGCACTGCTACAGATTAGGGACTGAATGGCTAGGCAGCAGTTCTGTAGAAAAGGACCTAGAGGTTACAGTGGAGGAGAAGCTGGATATGAGTCAACAGTGTGCCCTTGTTGCCAAGAAGGCTAACGCCATTTTGGGATGTATAAGTAGGGGCATTGCCAGCAGATCGAGGGATGTGATCTTTCCCCTCTGTTCGACATAGAATCATAGAATATCAGAGTTGGAAGGGACCCCAGAAGGTCATCTAGTCCAACCCCCTGCTCAAAGCAGGACCAATTCCCAGTTAAATCATCCCAGCCAGGGCTTTGTCAAGCCTGACCTTAAAAACCTCTAAGGAAGTAGATTCTACCACCTCCCTAGGTAACGCATTCCAGTGTTTCACCACCCTCTTAGTGAAAAAGTTTTTCCTAATATCCAATCTAAACCTCCCCCACTGCAACTTGAGACCATTACTCCTCGTTCTGTCATCTGACATTGGTGAGGCCTCATCTGGAGTACTGTGTCCTGTTCTGGGCCCCACACTACAAGAAGGATGTGAAAAAATTGGAAAGCGTCCAGCAGAGGGCAACAAAAATGATTAGGGGACTGGAACACATGACTTATGAGGAGAGGTTGAGGGAACTGGGATTATTTAGTCTGCGGAAGAGAAGAATGAGGGGGGATTTCATAGCTGCTTTCAACTACCTGAAAGGGAGTTCCAAAGAGGATGGATCTAGACTGTTCTCAGTGGTAGCAGATGACAGAACAAGTAGTAATGGTCTCAAGTTGCAGTAGTGGAGGTTTAGGTTGGATATTAGGAAAAACCTTTTCAGTAGGAGGGTGGTGAAGCACTGGAATGCGTTACCTAGGGAGGTGGTGGAATCTGCTTCCTTTGAGGTTTTTAAGGTCAGGCTTGACAAAGCCGTGGCTGGGATGATTTAGTTGGGGATTGGTCCTGCTTTGAGCCGGGGGTTGGACTCGATGACCTCCTGAGGTCCCTTCCAACCCTGATATTCTGTGATTCTATGATCTCTCAGTCACAGGAACATTGCTGAGTATTGTCCCATGTAGCTTCTACTAGACACAGCAATGGTTATCTGTCCTTTGGTAATGTCTCAGCTGGACTTTTTTTACTCATTGGCTTGTAAACCAGCAGATGCAACACTGCACATATTTTATCTTGGAATTGGAAGACAGCTCTCCTTAGTTTTCATGCTGATCCTTAAGGCCAGAAATGCAAGTCCATTTCTGAACTCAAAATTAGGTTCAGAGCCGAACTCCAGGATCTCAGAGAGCTTTAGAACAGAGAAATCTCTAAGTTTGGGCCTCATAGTACTGTAGATTTATCTACTAGTGACAACCTATTAAAACTATTGTCTACTCCATATCTTGTTTCAGAGTGGTAGCCGTGTTAGTCTGTATCAGCAAAAACAAAACAAACAAAACAAGGAGTACTTTTGGCACCTTAGAGACTAACTAATTTATTTGGGCGTAAGCTTTTGTGAGCTAAAACCCACTTCATCGGATGCATGCAGTGGAAAATACAGTAGGAAGATATATATACACAGAGAACATGAAAAAATGGGTGTGCCATACCAACTGTAACAAGACTAATCAATTAAGGTGGGCTATTATCAGCAGGAGAAAAAAAACTTTTGTAGTGGTAATCAGGATGGCCCATTTCAAACAGTTGACAAGAAGGTATGAGTAACAGTAGGGGGGGGAATTAGCATGGTGAAATAGTTTTTACTTTGTGTATTGACCTATCCACTCCCATTCTTTATTCAATCCTAATTTAATGGTGTCCAGTTTGCAAATTAATTCCAATTCTGCAGTTTCTCTTTGGAGTCTGTTTTTGAAGTTTTTTGTTGGAGAATTGCAACTTTTAGGTCTGAATTTGAGGGAGGTTGACCAGGAAGGTTGAAGTGTTCTCCAACTGGTTTTTGAATGTTATAATTCTTGACGTCTGATTTGTGTCCATTTATTCTTTTGCGTAGAGATTGTCTGGTTTGGCCAGTGTACATGGCAGAGGAGCATTGCTGGCACGTGATGGCATATATCACATTGGTAGATGTGCAGGTTAACGAGTCCCAATGGTGTGGCTGATGTGATTAGGTCTTGTGATGGTGTCCCTTGAATAGATATGTGGACAGAGTTGGCAACGGGCTTTGTTGCAAGGAGAGGTTTCTGGGTTAGTGTTTTTGTTGTATGGTTGCTGGTGAGTATTTGCTTCAGGTTGGGGGGCTGTCTGTAAGCGAGGACTGGCCTGTCTCCCAAGATCTGTGAGAGTGAGGGATCGTCCTTCAGGATAGGTTGTAGATGCTTGATGATGCACTGGAGAGGTTTTAGTTGGGGGCTGAAGGTGATGGCTAGTGGCATTCTGTTGCTTTCTTTGTTGTGCCTGTCCTGTAGTAGGTGACTTCTGGGTATTCTTCTGGCTCTGTAAATCTGTTTCTTCACTTCAGCAGGTGGGTATTGTAGTTTTAAGAATGCTTGATAGAGATCTTGTAGGTGTTTGCCTCTGTCTGAGGAATTGGAACAAATGTGGTTGTATCTTAGAGCTTGGCTGTAGACAGTGGATCGGGTGGTCTGGATGAAAGCTGGAGGCATGTAGGTAGGCATAGCGGTCAGTAGGTTTCCGGTATAGGGTGGTGGTTTTGTGACCATTGCTTATTAGCACTGTAGTGTCCAGGAAGTGGATCTCTTGTGTGGACTGGTCCAGGCTGAGGTTGGTGGTGGGATGGAAATTGTTGAAATCATGGTGGAATTCCTTTAGGGCTTCTTTTCCATGGGTCCAGATGATGAAGATGTCATCAATGTAGGGTAAGTAGAGTAGGGGCATTAGGAGACGAGAGCTGAAGAAGCGTTGTTCTAAGTCAGCCATAAAAATGTTGGCATACTGTGGGGCCATGCGGGTACCCATAGCAGTGCCGCTGACTTGAAGGTATACATTGTCCCCAGATGTGAAATAGTTGTGGGTGAGGACAAAGTCCAGCCACCAGGTTTGCTGTGACATTATCAGGGATACTGTTCCTGACGGCTTGTAGTCCATCTTTATGTGGAATGTTGGTGTAGACGGCTTCTACATCCATAGTGGCCGGGATGGTGTTTTCTGGAAGATCACCAATGGAGTAGTTCTCTCATTGATGTAAGTTAACACACAATGGAAAAAACTTTCTCTTTTACCTCAGGAGTCCTGGATTCAAGTCCTAGTTTTACTCAACTGCAAAAATTAGTTTGATAGTATCTTACTAATTGCTAGCAGATTTCTAAACATATTCTTACTGCTAATTTATATAGTGTCAATTGCTTTGGCAGCCAAGTGTATTACCTGTAAAGAGCAGAACACACAAACAGAACAAAAACACTGTCAAAGGCTAAACAAAATCAAAATATCTTTTGTCGTACCCTGTAGGACATTGGGCTCAGTCACTACCAGGCTGCCAAAAGTGTGAATTTCAAAGGTAGGGCCTCTCAGTTGAAACCTCTGTCCACTGTGCCACCCTCAACCATTCAAAGCCATGAGTTAGTCCTTCCAAATTATGAGTTTGTTTGTTTTTTTAAATCTCGTGTATTTTAAGCCCAATACATTTGGGATCCTTTTTATTTTTCTACTGTTTTTGAGCCTGCCGGGTCCACTCAGGTCATGTTTTCAAGTTTTTTTCCACAAACATGAGGGACAAAAAGTTATTCTTCAAAAAAAAAAAAAATCTGAGATTCCCACAATTCCAGGGGCTAGAGCTTTAAGTTGCCACAACAAATTGAGAGACTTGCAATAAAATTACAAGAATTGACAACATGGCCTGTCATTAAGCAATAAAGTGTCTACACTGATCTTCCAATCGCAAGTACTTTCCCACCAAACAGGTGAGATCGAGCATGGGACAAAAGGTGGGCTCTTAGATTACCAGCTATGACCAGAGTCCCAGGGGAGCCAACTGAGGTCACTCAATTAGGGTGAACTGCAAAGAATGGAGCAGACAATCCCCAAAGCTGGTGGATATTCCGATACTTAGATTCACCAAGCCAGCACAAGACAGCTTCTATAATACCTCACTGGTTACCCAGAAGCCAACAACACAGTTCCCTTAAAGCAACCCAGCCTCAGGCCTCCACCCAGGTACCCAAGTCAAATATGATGAGGATTATGGAAAATCTTATTCGTCATATAAGAAAGTTCTGCCACTCCCAAAGGATCGGACACATTACCTCCCAGGTTAATAAATATTCCAGATCTTTCCCAAATACACGCTTACAGCCAATTCTTATTAACTAAACTACTATTTATTAAAAAAGAAAAGAGAGAGTATTGGTTAAAAGATCAGTATACATACAGGCATGAGTACAGTTCTTGAGATTAAATTCATAGAAAAGATGGTGAGCACTGTAGATGCAAAGAGTTCTTTCAGAACTAGTTCATAGGTTATAGTCCAATATTCATATTCAGGATGATTCCAGGTTAGAACTGGAGATCTCAGCCTTGTGGCTTAAGCTTTCCCTGCATGAAGCATCAGGCAGATCTGAGATAAAAAGATCAGGACCCAAGGGTCTTTTATACAGATTTCTAGCCGCCACTTGACCATACAGTCCTGGGTGAACAATACCCTTTTGATGTAACCGTCTGTGTCCCAAACTTCACCGGTAATTAACTACACAAGTTAACCTAAGGCAGTTTATTCATTAGGCAGTCTACCACAAACTTTAAAGAGACATATAGACCATGACATTATTGCACCCAGCATTCATCTAAATGTTAATATTTCCTTTTGATCTCTGAATCAATAGCTATAGTAACAAACAGGAATTGTCTGTTTACATGGCTAGCATTTAACAAGATATAAGTAAACACATACAGTTAGTATCACCTTAATTCTTTAACAATACAGGTTTGCACTTCAAAGTTCTAGTCTATCTAACACGGAATGGCCCTAATTACCATTCACATACTTTTCTAACATGTCTCTAAAGGTTGAATCTGGGTCATTTATCCTACAGGGTGCTTAATGCTTTCTGGCCATACGTCACACTTTGTGTAAGATTTCTTTCAAATATATAACAGTATCACCATGCAACTCATTGTTGCTACCATTTTAATTAGATAACGTCACATCAGCTTCCGGACCATTTAGGACTTTAAAGATTACCAGCTCCATCTTAAATTGCACATGGAAGTGAAGAGGGAGTCATTGTTGACTTAAAACAGCTGTTGTGTGTTCATTACAGTCCACACTATTCAGAATTTTGACAGCTGAAATTGTACATTGTTTGGAGCTTCCTAGCAGACTTCAAAGACTACGCCCTAAGTAGAGCATATTGCAGACACCTAGCCAGGAGATAAAGATCTGCATGACAGCTGAAAGCTGGACACTTGAGAGGAGTTGTCTTCTGATCGGTTATAGATAGCAAGACATTATGTGATACCTCTGCTAGCTGGTATATTTAGTCTTGAGCAAAGAAGACTGATGGGAGACCTGATAAGAATCTTCAAATATGTTTAGGGATGTTCTAAAGATGTTGGTGTTCAAATGTTCTCCATGTCCACTGAACGTAGGACAAGAAGTAATGAGCTTAATTTAGGTTAGAAATTAAGAAAAACTTTCTAACCATAAGGGTACTTAAAATTCTGGACTAGGTGTCCAAGGGAGTTTGTGGAATCCCCATCAGTGGAGATTTTTAAGAACAAGTTGGACAAACACCTGTCAGGAATCATCTAGGTTTACGTGGTTCTGCCTTCGCACACGGGTGTCTGAACGTAATGAATTCTTGAGGTCCCTTCCATCCCTACATTTCTAGGACTCTGTAATAAGGAAAACTTTTTTTGTTCTCCAGGGATGACTGCTATGTTGTGAGTTATTACCTTTATATTCTCTTAGATAGTTGCTTACCTAATATGATGCAACACATATTTGTTCAAAGTCCATGACAGAGTACTTGCCATCTTTGTATTTGGTTTCCTGCCTTTTTTTGCAGGGAGATATACAGTACATTAACAGTGTGTCCTGTTTTGTCCTTCTGGACACCAGAGACCAGTTTAATACCCTTATGGAAAAGTCCTTTAGAATTCAGTGGAAAATATGTGGACCTTTCTAATTACATACTGGATTTATAAAGCCCATATTTGACAGTATGTTCAAAAGACTCCTTAAATAGGATGCACACAGTACAACAGAATGTGAACTGAAATATGGAAGAGAAGTTACCAGCGTATGAATAAATAAGTCTCCTTGTTAGACAAAAAAACATTCCTGAAAATTCTGTTCCTGTTTACTGTTTTGTCTGCTGTGACCCATTCAGGAGAAGGTAATTCCCTTCCTAATAGACTATGGAGAAGTCCTGTTGAATGTAAAATAATTAAACCAACAAGGTTCTGTTTTGATCCTACAAAAATTACACTTACAATTACTATAGTGATGACCTTCTCTATGATTTTTTTAAATAATCATATAGAACTTAATAAATAAGTATATCCCTTCTATAAAGTTAATGTATGTAAATGAATCAAACTGTACCATAGAATCTCTATGGATAGAAATTCCATGCTCTAATAAGAATATCATCGTGGTGGGGATATATTACTGACCACCTGACCAGGATGGTGATCATGACTGTGAAATGCTTAGGGAGATTAGAGAGGCTGTTAAAATAAAAAACACAATAATAATAATTATGTCACCTCAGGACAGGATGCAGAGATAAAGTTTCTTAACACCTTAAGTGATTGGCTTCTTGGAGCAGCTGGTCCTGGAACCCACCAGAGGAGAGGCAATTCTTGATTTAGTCTTAAGTGGAGCACAAGATCCAGTCCAAGAGGTGAATATAGCTGGACCACTTCGTAATAGTGACCATAATATAATTAAATTTAATAGCCCTGTGGCAGGAAAAACGTCACAGCGGCCCAACACTGTAGTATTTAATTTCAGAAAGAGGAACTACACAAAAAGGAGGAGGTTAGTTAAACAGAAATTAAAGGGTACAATGCCAAAAGCGAAATGTCTGCAAGCTGCATGAAAACTTTTTAAACACACCATAATAGAGGCTCAGCTTAAATGTATATCCCAAATTAAAAAACATAGTAAGAGAACCAAAAAAAAGCCACCATGGCTAAACAACAAAGTAAAAGAAGCAGTGAGAGGCAAAAAGGCATCCTTTAAAAAGTGGAAGTTAAATCCTAGTCAGGAAAATAGAAAGGAACATAAACACTGCCAAGTGAAGTTTAAAAATACAATTAGGAAGGCCAAAAAAGAATTTGATGAACAGTTAGCCAAAGACTCAAAAAGTAATAGCAATTTTTTTTTAAGTACATCAGAAGCAGGAAGCCTGCTAAACAACCAGTGGGGCCACTGGACAATCGAGGTGCTAAAGGAGCTCTCCAGGACGATAAGGCCATTGCAGAGAAACTAAATGAATTCTTTGCATCCGTCTCATAGCTGAGCATGTGAGGGAGATTCCCAAACCTGAGCCATTCTTTTTAGGTGACAGATCTGAGGAACTGTCCCAGATTGAGGTATCATTAGAGGTGGTTTTGGAACAAATTGATAAATTAAACAGCAGTAAGTCACTAGGACCAGATGGTATTCACCCAAGAGTTCTGAAGGAACTCAAATGTGAAATTGCAGAACTACTAACTATAATCTGTAAACTATCATTTAAATCAGCTTCTGTACCAGAAGGATAGCTAATGTGACACCAATTTTTAAAAAGAGCTCCAGAGGTGATCCCAGCAATTACAGACCTGTAAGCCTGATTTCAGTACCGGGCAAACTGGTTGAAACTATAATAAAGAACAATATTGTCAGACATGTATATGAACATAATTTGTTGAGGAAGAGTCAACATGGTTTTAGTAAAGGGAAATCATGCCTCACCAATCTACTTGAATTCTTTGAGGGGGTCAACAAGCATGTGGACCAAGGGGATCCAGTGGATATAGTGTACTTAGATTTTCAGAAAGCCTTTGACAAGGTCCCTCACCAAAGGCTCTCACACAAAGTAAACTGCCATGGGTTAAGAGGGAAGGTGCTCTCCTGGATTGGTAACTGGTTAAAAGATAGGAAACAAAGGGTAGGTATAAATGGTCAGTTTTCAGAATGGAGAGAGGTAAATAGTTCTTTCTTCTGTGTTTAAACTAAAATCATTCCAAGTATGTCTTGTGAGCAAGTCTCCCTTTTACAGAGGAGGTACTCCAAATCCATTCTAGGGGAGTGACAGTGAAGATATTTTCAAGGAGTTAAGATTCAAAAGTCTGTGCAAAAGATATTTTCTCATTATTGACAGGGTCCTCAGATCTGACATCTCATTTAGTACCATCCCATAGGCATTTATATCCTTTGGAGCATGAGTTGGGGAGCACTGCAGGTTGATGCCCACTTTAGGTTTCAGCAGTTCCAGCCAGGTTTCCTTCCAGTAAGGTGTTTCTGAATGGGGTTGCTTTGAGCATCTCTCTCTCCTAGGCTTCAGAATTCAATAATAGCCTCCAGATCCAATGAGTCTACTGTCCTTTTCCACTATTCTTCCCATTCAGTTTGTTTGTCAAAGTGTTTGTGATTTCTTTTTGAAGGCATATCAAATACTAAATTGAGCAAAATGAGTCTGTATCCATATAAGTGCATTAAATAAAAATAAATATCAAGACAAACCAGTCTCTTGCCACCTTTAGAGTTCATGTGGAGCTCGTTTTGCTGATTTGTAGAAGAGGCATTCTGGAGATAGCAGTTGCCACAGCTGCCAGCACGTAAAAAACTTCTGACTTACATTTGCTTTGTCCACATATGTTCCTTCTTGTGATTCCAGTAGTATCAATTTAAGAGAGGGGTATAGGCAATTTACTCAGATTTATTGGGCCTTCAAAATGAAGTTCTTTCTTTCCCTTGGTCAGAGAAGTTGAGTTTCTTCCCCCTTCCCTTTTGTCCCTTTTTTTATTCCCCCCGCCTTTGTAGTTCTGATGCATCAACACTGATGATCACTTATTAATAACTTAATTTTTCTGCAGCCATTCACTGTTCCCCTCTTCCCTCTGGTTGTGTGAATCAGTTTGTGGAGAATCTGGAGAGGGGTAAAGTTGGTTGTATCGGGGCTGACGCATCAGCTTTTTATGGGCCACAAGGGTCACTCTGGGCACAATCATGGTGCAAGTAGCTTGATGACTATACATTCTACACCTCTGCATGTATTACTGTGTGGTTCCAACATGCTAATAATGCCTACAACTAATGCTGCTATTTTGGTGGTATTTGGCACATTCTAAAATGTGGAGATGCTAAGCTCCTCCTCCTGCCCTAAGAAGAGGAGAGCCTGAGTACTACTCCTTTGTGTAATTATGTGCCACATTAATAAACAAGCTTTGTGATAAGGAAACACCCAATGTCCAGAGTGATGTGTGGAATTTATTATCCCAAATTTTACCCTGATACTTTTCATCTAAGATATAGAGATACGGAGAGAGAGAGAGAGAGAGAGAGATGGCCCTTTGGTTTAAAGAATTGTTTTAAAAACATGGGCCTAGGAGGTAGGAAAATGGTGGATTTTGACATATTCACTGTTCAAGAGAGAGTTCTGTGTTCTCTGCCTGAAGGAAAAACAAACAGAAAAAACAATGTGGTGTTGTTTTTAAATGCTCCCTGTTCTGACTTGTGCCTCCCTGGGAAGCAATAGGTGCTTCTTCAGACAGACCAGCCTCCCCATTTGAGAAATGCAGCACAAGAGCAATTCCAGTTTTGAAGCTCTTATGATATTGATGTTGTCATTACAGGGAGGCATTCGCATGACAACCTTTAAAAAAAAAATCCACATCGCTGTTGTTTATTTCAAACTCCTGATCATTCTGTAATTTCAAAACTACATTGTTGTTCTAAGTTTTAATCAACTACTTCCCTTAAATTGGCTGTCAAATTCAATCAGCAGTACTCTGTATCTATCTATTTGCAGTCTACCTTTCATCACATAGCTACGTGTGGTTTTGTTTACCCAGCCGCATGTTTGTTTAGTAATCTGTTCATTAATCTACTTGTCTTCCTTTTCCACCTTTGCACCCTATGTTCTCTCATAGATCTGGATTGCGTATAATAGATACCAGGCATTAAATGCACTGTGTATCTCCATAAAAATAGGTAAAAGGAAAACTTCAACAGGCCGTGCCATTTACCCCCCCCCCAAAAAATTAATAAAGGCTTCTTTTGTAAGTGAGAAATAAAGAACATTGGCCATTTGTGTGTGAGGTAATAGGCTTTGCTGTAATATGAAAATCCATCAAATGATTAAATTCAGTGACATTATATCAGAGTTCATGAAAAGAGAATACAGCACACAGTTTAATTCTATTTAATTTAAGGAAAAAAAGCAAAGAAAAATTGTTTGAGTTTCTCTTAAGCTGATTTCTCTCTGCTTTTTCTTAAAAGTGCCTTTCTAGTTGCCACACAGTGATGTGATCATTATCTGTCACATCGTCGCCTTGCTGCCTCAACACACAGTAAAATACAAAAAAAAAAAAAGACCAGAGGAGCTTGTGAAGTATGACTTCCTATCCCAAGACTCATTGCCTGCGATTCGTACCGCTTGACAGTAATGATCTTATTACAGTACTCTGGACCTTGAAGAGATTTCATGAGGAGAGTGAAAGGACGTGCCTCCATGTAATCAAGTGGCGCTGAATATTCCACGCGTTTTTGATCACACACTGATTGGGCACAGTTTTAGCCCATCTTCTAGTCAATTATGCATGGCCCCTTGTGCTCCTGTGATAGTCAGAAACATTGATAGCTGTTGTCTGGGTTTTGGCAGCCAGCCAGGGGTTTGAAGTGCCTTACGCACAGTCATTCCAGGATAAGTGCTTTTTAGTTGGAATTGATTACCTTTCTTTGGTTTTGCTTAATAGCAAAACTGCATTGGAGAGGGCTTCAGGTGAAAAATGGACATATTAGCCATTTAGAGTATCTGAACTCCTAGTCAATTTTTAGCTTTCCACTGTTTCTGTCTAATTTATATTTAATGATGTAACATTTGATAATATTTGAGATATTTCATTTCAGTTGCTGTTGAGCACACATGTTGAGTGTGTGTTAAATTATAGCATATCAATTTTCAGGTTTTCCAAATTAGTCCAGTTTAACCGTCAAACTACAAGCGAGGGTGTGTTGGTGCTTGTATTAGTGGGTACTTGGGTTAGCCACAGATATTACAGAGTTTACTTGATCATTTAGAATGAACAAACTCTAATCTCACAGTGAGGGTAATCTGTATAAATTTTTAAAAAATCAAGGAAAAGTATCGGTTGTTTGCCTTGTTTTGTTCTTGGTTTAGATTCTTATATTGTAGACACATTTATGAGTTGGTAATTTATCACAAGTAAAACTCTCTCATCATACAGATGACTCCTAAAATCAGAAGATCACTGTTTGATCATTTTACATCAGGGGCCTGGGTATCACACTTTAAATATTTAGTCTGTCTATTCAGCAGTACTACCTTTCCAACACCGAAAAGCTGGCATCAACATATAGGTGTGAAATAAAACAGCCTCACAACAGGAGTGTGAAAATGATGCAAGTAAATCAATGTGGGATAGCTCAGTGGTTTGAGCATTGGCCTACTAAACCCAGGGTTATGAGTTCAATTCTTGAGAGGGCCATTTAGGGATTTGGGGCAAAAATTGGGGATTGGTCCTGCTTTGAGCAGGGGGTTGGACTAGATGACCTCCTGAGGTCCCTTCCAACCCTGATATTCTATGATTCTATGATCTCTTCAAGTCCTCCATCATGGGACTGCTCTACTAAAACAGATAGAACATCAGAATCTACAGGGCTCCTGAAACTGACAGGATGTGAACAAAAGCTTAGAACTCAAGTTTAAAAACAAACCTCCCCCTTTTAAAGCATAGCACTGCCTGTTGTTTCCTTTTTTTTTTTTTAATCAGACTTTTGTGGTTCTTGTAGAGAGCATTGTAAAACTGAGCATAGATTGACCAACCCTAGCTCTTACAAAGCAGCTTTGACTTCTGTAGATTTCCACTATTCTTTTGCAAGGCCAGTTGTGACTTCCTTCCTCTTTAGAGAGCAGTCCAGAGTCAAGTCTAAGCAAGGTCATCAAAGTTGCTTCCTTTCTTCAAGCTTTTCAAAACAGAGCCCTTCAATCTTCTTCCAAGGATTTGAGGTTTAACTGATGTCTTAAATTCCAAAGGCTAAGGTTTGGTTTTGTTTTTTAACCTAAGACCACTGATAATATTTTACTACTCCTATGTAGGCCACAAGGGTTCATAGTTCCTTTTTTCTTTGAAAGAAATATCTTCTCCCAAAATCTGCTATCTATTGACAGAAAAATAAGTCCTCTTTCAAGGTGGCTTCTGCATATTCCCACTTGTGGGATGCATACCCTGGTTTCATGGAGTTTCAGCAACCTTCTGGAAAGCAAGGTCCACTACTACCAAATTAACACTCTTTTGTGACACCAAACATTCAAAGACCAGGTTATAGAGACCAGGCAGTGTCCAACCACCTCCTTTCCTTACTTTCCATGGCCAGCGCTAGGTGTTAGGGACCATCTCCCCCAGTCAAAGCAATATCTGGGGGATTTGACAAAAATCCATTAATTTCTAGCTAATCAGTTAATAAGTGTTGGTCTGCTTTCTTATTTAGTTTTTATTCTGGACATAGAGACACAAGATTTTGGTCATTGCTAATCAGGTTTTCAAAGACACTGATCGAATAATGGATTTAAGCAACATGCTTCATTCTCCATGTTCCCAAAGGTTGACACGAAAATCCGTCTTTATCGGGTGGAATGGCAGGTGCTCATTATTTCTCAAACAGTTGGCAGGGGTCACAATCAGTGAAAGAGTGAGAAATTCTAAGGCATGTCAGACCTGCAGTATTACAGACTCTGAAAAGATGGACTTTTAGGGGAGGAAAGTCGACTTCTCTGGTACTTTAAGTGTCTCCATGGACAGTTACTGAACTGTTAACCTAGCATGAGCTTAATATTTGGGAACGGGTGCTTCCTTTAATCAGCTAAAGAAATATTTCTAAACAGTAATAAGTCACCAGGACCAGGTGGACTTCTGAAGGAACTCAAATGTGAAATTGCAGAACTACTAACTGAAGTTTGTAACCTTATCATTTAAATCAGCTTCTGTACCAAATGACTGGAGGATCGCTGATGTGATGCCAATTTTTAAAAAGGGCTCCAGAGGTGATCCCGGCAATTACAGGCTGGTAAGTCTAACTTCAGTATCACAGAATATCAGGGTTGGAAGGGACCTCAGGAGGTCATCTAGTCCAACCCCCTGCTCAAAGCAGGACCAATCCCCAAACTTTGCCCCAGATTCCTAAGTGGCCCCCTCAAGGATTGAACTCATAACCCTGGGTTTAACAGGCCAATGCTCAAACCACTGAGCTATCACTCCCTGCTATAATCCTTCCCCTTCCCTCCCCCACCCCACCTCCTAGTATCAGGCTAACTAGTTGAAACAATAGTGAAAAACAAAACTGTGAGACATGTAGGTGAACATAATTTGTTGGCAAAGAGTCAACGTGGTTTTTGTAAAGGGAAATCATGCCTCACTAATCTACTAGAATTCTTTGCAGGGGGGTCAACAAGCATGTGGACTCGAGGGATCCAGAGGATACAGTATACTTAGATTTTCAGAAAGCCTGTGACAAGGTCCCTCACCAAAGGCTCTTAAGCAAAGTAAGCTGTGATGGGATAAGAGGGAAGGTCCTCTCATGGATTGGTAACTAGTTAAAAGATAGGAAACAAAGGGTAGGAATAAATTGTCAGTTTTCAGAATGGAGAGAGGTAAATAGTGGTATCCCCCAGGGGTCTGTACTAGGCCCAGTCCTATTCAACATATTCATAAATGATCTCGAAAAAGGGGTAAACAGTGAGGTGGCAAAATTTGGAGATGATACAAAACTGCTCAAGATAGTTAAGTCCCAAATAGACTGCCAAGAGCCACAAAAGGATCTTACAAAACTGCGTGACTGGGCAATAAAATGGCAGCTGAAATTCAATGTTGATAAATTGTAAAGTGATGCGCATTGGAAAACATAATCCCAACGATACATATAAAATGATGGGGTCTAGATTAGCTGTTACCACTCAAGAAAGAGATCTTGGAGTGATTGTGGATAGTTCTCTGAAACATCCACTCAGTGTGCAGCGGCAGTCAAAAAAGGGAACAGAATGTTGGGAATCATTAAGAAAGGGATAGATAATAAGACAGAAAATATCATATTGCATCTCTATAAATCCATGGTACGCCCTCATCTTGAATACTGCATGCAGATGTGGTCACCCCATCTCAAAAAAGATGTATTGGAATTGGAAAAGGTTCAGAAAAGGGCAACAAAAATTATCAGGGGTACAGAATGGCTTCTGTATGAGGAGCGATTAATAAGACTTGGACTTTTCAGTTTGGAAAAGAGATTATTAAGAGGGGATATGATAGAGGTCTATAAAATCATGGCTGGTGTGGATAAAGTAAATAAGGAAGTTGTGCCTGCAAGGGCCAGGGGGGAGATACCTGCGAAAGGAGGACACTCAGGCCCAAGAATAGTAAACTATGCTTTATTGAAGGAGGGAAGGAAGAACTTACGCTCCAATCTGCGTGGGGAGCCCCTAGGACACGCAGAGGGACTGCAGGGGACTCTGGCCGTTCGGGACAGCTGACCAAGCAGGACTCCGCCGCGGCGGGGAGTCCTCTGCAGTACTATATTCTCCACGCTATAATCTCGGGGTAACATGGGGTCGCAGCTGGTTACATTCTTATATGTATAATTTATGCTTATTACATAAACTAACTTGTTTACAGGCAAAAATATGCTGAGCTATGCTAAATATTTTTTGGCAGGGTCTGTCAGACAAAGTTCATTGAAACTGCCTACATCCTCCGCTTACATCCAGTCACATACTCAGTCCACCACTTAGCTCCTTGCCAATCTTCCGCAACCTTGCCCCTACACTCCACCCCTTGGCGGACTGAGGTGTATTAGTTACTGCCACCAGTGCACAGCGAGCATGTGCACTGGTTTGGGAGCTGCTAGTCAGGCCAGGAGGGCGGAGGAGCAATTCACGTAGCATTGAAGAATGACAAACACACATACCAAGCCCAGTAATCTAATCAATAGCAAGAGCCCAAAGCATCTCCTCCAGGGGCCAAGATCCAGAAGCCAGGTGATTAGCCACCGCCAAAGGTCATCCCATACAGAAGTCTGAGCCCACGTCATGTAATACCTTCAAGTGGTCCGTCATATTATGAACATCAGTCTCGATGCGCTTATCCTGATTTGAGTAAAAACAACAACTTTCATTAATCAAGGCACAAATGCCACCTTGAGCGGCTAATAAATAGTCCAACGCCATACGATTCTGTAATACAACTTGCGACAAAGAAGCTACTTCTAATTGCAGGGCTTGGATTGCATCTATGGTATTATTCTCTATAACCTCTAACGTGGCTGAGATATTTATAATAGCCCGCTCCAGTTCGGCCACCCCTAGCCAGGGGAGGAAAGCGCGGACAAACTGATGAAAGCCCGTGGGTCTCTGCACAATGGGGTTTGGGCTCCATCGTGGATATGCCACCAATATGTAATTATGCACTGCATAAGCATGCATGGTTGGCATTCCATACGTACAGGGGAGGAGCCGTCCCAATGTGCACCGTCCACACCATTGGTTGGGTAGGGTTTTATACGCTCAATGGCCGCATAGCCAGTACAGCCCCAGCAATCCTGCCTTGGGGAGCCATGTGCTATCTGAGGTGTTGCAACACCAACTATCGGAGCTTTGGTTACACTGAGACCAATAATGTGCATGCAGGGTTTGCCCACACCTAATTGTGCTGAGGGGCATTCTCCATATGGGGGC
Organism: Lepidochelys kempii; assembly: GCF_965140285.1. Taxonomy (NCBI): domain Eukaryota; kingdom Metazoa; phylum Chordata; order Testudines; family Cheloniidae; genus Lepidochelys; species Lepidochelys kempii. The sequence goes on along the minus strand of NC_136390.1, from coordinate 70,954,769 downwards.
ACTGGCATTGTAGGAATACAGAAAACCTCCCATTTGGCCAGGAGGGTGTGTTCAGCCTCAAGATGGACAAGAATGTGTGGGGGCAAAAATGAAAGGCACTAAGATATTTCTGTGCCAGCTAGAAGTGAAAGGCATCCATGTCCTCTTCCTTATGACATTGTAGATCTTACCCAACATCCTCTGACTTCCAGTGTCAATTCCAGAAAAGGCTGTCTTCATAACATCAGAAGAAGCCAGGCAGTGTAAAACATTTTGGGCAGAGAACTACTTCACCAGCCACACATTCATCTTCCTCATTAGCATTCTCAAAATGAGGTGTGCTTTCCTTCTCACCCCACCTCCCCTAATCCTTTCAGTCCACTTCTTTGCAGTGTTGGGGTGGAATTACTAGAGTACACAGGGAACTAGAAATCATTCAGCTCAGCTTTGTGTTTCAGTTATGCTTCATTTTACTTAGAATTTTCAGCTCTGCCCCTAAAACCACTCCCCAATTCCCTTTACTAAATGCACTGAGTTCTCCTTCTCCTATGTTTGTGCACAGTACATGACACGTGTAATGAAAGTGCTCGTCTAATATTTTATTGTGTTGGGAAACAAATCAAAGTATTTTATTTTAAAAATAAATTAGCAATCTCAGGCTACCGTCGGTGGTGCCTTGATTTCTGAAAGTGGTGGCATTTGTGACATCATAAAGATAACTATGTAGAAGACAGCCCACCATTTTCCAGCCAACTTTCTTATGGTTTTTTATAAATTTATACTCTTTTTTTAATGATTGTTAAAGTTCAGTTCACAGTTTACTTAACCTGCATTGAAATTGGTTGGCAGCTATCCTATTATATTGGGTTTTAATATTGTCATTGTCACACACATAATTACTTTTTGGTTGGATGGATGGCAATGAGTAGGCTGTGACTGGTCAGTTATAAATAACTTGTTTCTCAAAAACCAATTCAAATTTATGGTGAGATGTGCTTAATGGGAGTGAACTGTCAGATTGCAGCAGAGGGGACAGAAAGGTGTATTCAGTGAAGGAAACAGAGTTCAGTGTGGAGTTCTTATCCAAAAGTCTATGCATATTTTCCAGTCATTATTAATTAACAGAAAAAGACTGCTTCTTCAGGTGTAATTACAGGTTCACAACTCCAATGATTTTTCTTTTCTGCTAATTCTTACTGTCTTATCTGTTGTTCAGAATCCATCAAACACATTTTGATCATAAAGGAAATACAAATGTACTTCCTATAACCTGGCCACCAACTTAGACTCACACCCACACTTCTCACTTTCTTATTTAGCTACTGAGGAACTAAGGTAGGTATGTCTTTCTGTGGGGGAGGTGGGTGTTTTTAACACATTTGAATTAATCAAGACAGCTACTGTGTGAGGGAAAGATGTACACATTTATTTTCTTATTGCAACCTGATCTGTAGCCCATTGATTTTAGTTTGTCGAGCAGATCAAATTTCCAGGTATGAAATTAGGATATTTATACCACACAAATGATGACAAATCAGATTCATAAGTGGTACTGTCTGTGGGCTGTAGTGATATGATCTGTGTACTATTGTATTATCTATCAGTGCCTTTGAGACGTTCGGCTCTATCTCCTTTTCTCTGACCTAAGAAGCTGTTTCCCTACTTTATCAGTTACTGGTCAGAGTAGGGGCTTGGATGAAGTTCTGTTTGAACCAAAATCAGAATAATGCTGATGGGGAAGCAGCAGCATGTTGAGGAATTGCATAGTCTGTTACTATTCCACCAGTTCAGAGCAAGTTCCCATCTTCTTCCCATTTACTTGTATTCTTGAAGTCATCCTAGACATATCTTCCTAGACTGCCAGATGATATCAGTGCCCCAAAACACTTAAAATTCTGGCCTGCCAAAAATATTTTCTTTTTTATGAAGATCTCACTTTGTTCATCCACACGCTTGTGCTATCCAAAATAGATACCACAACACAATTTACTTGATATGACTAACTGCAGTGGCTAGTGTGCACCTAGCTGCAGAATGTGTCAGCCTGCCATCTAATAGTTTTTTCCTTGTAGAAGGAGAAGGTGGCGATGGGTACTGTTGCCTCATAACTTCTTAGCAGTAAGAGTGTTAACTGTTGGAGCATTTTACCTGGGGCTGTGGTGGATTCTCCATCGCTGACAATTTTTCAATCAAGATTGGATGTTTTTCTAAAAGGTCTGCTCTAGGAATTATTTTCTGTGGCCTCTGTTATACAGGAAGTCTTACTAGATGATCTCAGTTGTCCCTTCTGGCCTGGGTATCTATGTATCTGTACTTTGAAGAAGTTGACAGTAAGCTATGAGATGAAATTCAGGGGGCTGATTATTATCTACTGTACTTATGCCTAAATGGGCAAGAACCCAGCTACTTCAGTGCATAGGCACCGACTCTGTGGGTGCTCCAGGGCTCTACACACACCGGCAGCTCCCAGCCCTGCCCCAGCTCACCTCCGACTCCTCCCCCGAGCGCACCCCCGCATCCTGCTTTTCCCCCTAGGTCCCAGCGCTTGCGCCGCGAAACAGCTATTCCCCATGGCCGGCCGGAGGGTTGGGGGGAGAAGGCGGGGCTGGAGCAGGGATTTGGGGAAGGGGTCCAATAGGACAGGGAGGGGTGGAGTTGGGGCGGGTACTCTGGGGAAGGGGTTGGAATGGGGGCGGGGGGCAGGGGTGAAGTCAGGGTGGGACTGGGCGCAGGGGGGCGCGAACACCCACCGGTGCTGAGAAAAGTTGACGCCTGTGCTTCATTGAACCTGTAAAACTTGCCTTTCTGGCCCCGCGTCTTCAGAAATGACACCTGTTTTCAGTGTCCTCCATGGTCAAGGTCTTTTCAGAACCCTTGTACCAAATATGGTTGCAGAAAGTTAGGCCCAAAGTCTCTTAACTGCCACGTACTGTCATGCAGAGTCCGTCTCCCTCCCCCATTTCTTTGTGTGTATATACATATTGTAGAGATATCGTTACTGACTCTATACTTGCATTATGATTCTGCTTAAAGCAGGAGTGAAATTACTCTGTTGTCTATATTATTAATTGAATATAGGGGTGTACTGTGTGAGATTTTGTACATACTATAGTGAAGGTAATGGCTGAGATTAGAATCCTAGAATATCAGGGTTGGAAGAGACCTCAGGAGGTCATCTAGTCCAACCCCCTGCTCAAAGCAGGACCAATCCCCAGTTTTTGCCCCTGATCCCTAAATGGCCCCTTCAAGGATTGAATTCACAACTCTGGGTTTAGCACGCCAATGCTCAAACCACTGAGCTATCCCTCCCCCATGATTAATGAACAAGAATCTTTATGGGGAATGGTTAAAATTTAACATGTATAAAATATTATTACAATGAGAATTTATTCAAAACTGTTTTAGGACAGATAAAAGTATTATTTCTGCAAATTACATTAAGAATTGAACAAAGTTATCTTATTAGAATCTGACAAATACCAGAATATTATTGTAACGGGGTCAGCACCCACCTCTTGTGAGCACCCCCTTTCTCTGGCTGATCACATGCAATCACAATCTTTCCAACGGGACAGCACCCACCTCTCACGGGCAGCCCAGTTTGCTTGGTTGGGTGTGAGCCTATGTTTGGTTTTTTGTTCTTTCAACAGGGAGGCACCGTCTATGGCGAGCGCCCTCCCAGCTGATGGTTCTCTCAGCAGGTCTTCAGCGACTCAGCCCCCCGGCCAAGCCACATATGCTGTCCCCCCTTCCAGGGTATACGGTCCCAAGTTCTTATCATGGCTGTGGTATGGGGTTGTAGCTCTTCAGCTTCTTCCCAGTCTTCTTCAAATACCCAGCCTCATTACCCTCAGTTGGTGTCCTCCCTGGGCTCAGTCTGCAACCAGACCAGCAGAGCCCTTCTCGGTAGCCTTGTCTGGTCTGGCCAGGTTCTGGGCTCAGTCCCCTGTGCTCAGCCTGCCCACACTGACCTTTCGATGGTCCTACTGCTCTTCTATCCAGCCAGCCAGACGTCCGGTCTTCGGCAGCCCCCTTCCCTGGGCTTGGTTCTATCTGGTGAGCCCTCTGCAGTGATCTGTCTGCAGTCCTGCTGTTCGTCTAGCCAGCCAGGTACCCAGTCCTCCCTCCTCAAGCTCACACAGCAACCAAAGGCTCTGCTCTGCTCATTGCCTTTTTTCTGGCCCTTTATTGGTCACTCCAGCAGCCCCTCTGATTGGCCGCTCCTCTGCAGCTACTCTAGCTGCCTGGAGGACTTCTCACTGCTCTATTCTGAGGCAGGGTGATGCAGGCCATGAGGCCTCCAGCAGGGGGCTCCAGACCTAGTCCATCCTGCCACAATTACACTATTTTATTCCATGAAATATAAAACCTGCAGATGCAGTTGCAGATTGTGTGAAATGTGTTTTTCCACATGCGTTTTCTCACTTCTGAGTTTCCCTTGTTTGATTTTCATCTACTTATATTAAAATTCAAATGAGACTATGACACTGACTTTCTAGTGCTCAGGATTGGGTGGGAAAACTGATTTTTATATGCATACTAGCTAAGTATGATCTTATAAGTTGCAGTAAAAAATAAAATCTTTCAGACCGTGAAATCTGCACTAAGAACTCACCTGGTGTAGATAAACAAAAAATACTTCAAAGTATCCTCAAGGTTCCCAACACAGTTATGTTAAAAAAAAACATATTTGCTAGACAACTGAATTGTTCTGCTCCCTAGGGGAAGGTGCATAAGTGTGGTTTAACTGTTTTGTAACAAACCTTGCTCTAAAAATTATGTACATGTGGTGTGATGTTCCAAAATAATTACTAGAGGAGGGTTCAGCAGATATTTTGTGAGGTGGATAATTGTCTTTACTTGATTTTTCCCTCCCTTCCATGGTAAATTCCCAAAATAGTAAATACTTATCATGTGGATTCCTGTTCATTAGTCTACTTCAGCTCACCAAGTCAAAATCCATATTAGTAACTAGATTATTAGTGCTCATGGGGGATCATTTAGATTTCCTAATACCAAAAAATTGGAGAAGCCAAGATTCAATGATGCAAAATGCAGGATATTTAGTGCCTATAGGACTTTGGCTGCATTTAGGGTATTTTAGAAGGTCTGAGAGAGCTCTTTCTTTCCTAGAGTGAGGAGACTGATCCTCTGATCTAACTGTACATGTGTTAAAACACATTAGTAATAGAGTAGTATTCTAACAGTCACCTGTAGGTGGTAAAAATATTTGCTAATTCAATCAGCAGGTAATTCTATAGGACACTTGCTGACACTGTTAGACTAATTACCAGGAAAAAGATGTAGTTTGAATTATAACTAGTCACCTAAACAAAATAACTAATTTCCCCTTCTGTCCAAATGTTTGATTCTGAGCTATGGAGCTGGTTCCAGACTCCTGGGAGAAGTCCAGTTCCAGATCTGCTTCTCCAAACTGGAACATGCTCAAAATTCAGGGGGTTTCAGATTCAGGGTACAGGTTTCAGCTTATCACACACTTAGAGAGATTTATACAAAACCCTCATCAAATCTATGTACAGGTTTTATTAACAATGACATGAGAAAAATAAATAAAAAGGGAAAATTGAGCCTGTCCTTATCCATAGTATTAATTATTCACCAGCTTTAGAGGCACAAACGATCCACTTTTTGTGTAGTAGCAATACAATTGATACACTTTTTCATGGATTCAGCTTTATTTTGCTATAAGTGTATTCCGCAGCAAACAGCTGAAGACTATTAGGAAATACTTCAAAATATTCTGTTTAGAATGAACTCTGCTTATGTTCCGATATATTTTCAGGACTTTATTTCTACATTTACTGAATGAAAACAATATACCCCTAGGATTTTGGCGGCTGCTTCTGGTGGCTTTCAACCTGTAAACATTAGCCTCTGTTTGTGACATCATAATACTTTCCTCAGCAACCAGTGGTGATAACACAAATGGAGAATTATTGCTTTTTATGAGCAAAGGGTAGCAAGAAGTGGCTGAACTCAAACAAGTTTGCCTTTATATGAACTATTTCCAAAATAAAGAATGAAAGATAAGAAATATAGGAAAATATGATGTAAAGACAGTTTTGTTTCTAAGTAGAATGATTTTCAAAGATTTTCGTGAGTTGTCCATAGATCTTTAAGAATAGGACGGAGTGCGTATGAATTGTTTGTATATCAGTTTTTCTAGTGGCCAACTATCTTTAAGTGAATGCAATGACTGCACAAAGATACCCTTCTTCATGGGTAATTAAGGTATTTCACTGTCTACAATTCTTTATCCTAATGAAGAGGAAAAAGTTTCTTTTTGCCAGAAATATTTCTTTTAAGCTTTTTTATTTCCTCTGTAGGCTTTGACTTGGGAAGATGTTCTTGTTACATATCATCAGGTCCCATAATTTGTCATAATACTACTCAATGGCTCATCTCAAAAATTTAAAGGAATACTGTTAAGGTTGGTAGGTCCAATGTTTAACCTACAGTGCTTTTGGAAAAAAAGTTGAACTTAAATCACCCCCCAGAGCCTGAAAAAAATCTGACAGCTTCCAAAATTAAAGCTGCAACCTGGATCAAATCCAAAGTCCTCTGCTAGGCAACTTGCAAAGTCAGTAGAATCATAGAATATCAGGGTTGGAAGGGACCTCAGGAGGTCATCTAGTCCAACCCCCTGCTTGAAGCAGGACCAATCCCCAATAACCAATATATATATATATACACCCAGTATATTGGTTTCTTCAAGAATATGCATGTGAAAATTGTTCTGTATCTTGTCACTGCCTGTCAACACTATTTTTAGGAAGATAGTAAATAAAAAAAAACAACCTTACTCTACAATGTACTTAGACAACAGGATTCCTGTATTTGTCAAATACCCTCCTTTATTTACAAGAATGAGGTAGGTTAGAGAGGTAATCCCATGTGCATGCATTTGCAATCCAAAGGACAGTGACTCTGTTAAACTTTTAAGAATTATGATATCTCGCTTTTCATCTGTTGCTTTACAAATGATTTACTCCTAGGGGAATTCTGCACACAATAGTTTAAAATTCTGCATATTTTATTTGTCAAAATAACACAATATAATCACACCAGTTTCAATTATTTTGGTAACTTCTTTTAAAATACCTGTCTAACAATACATACAACAAAAAAGATTCAAGAAATGTTTTTTGACAAATAGATTCTTTACTAGGCATATTAATACAGAACTTTGAGTAATAATTCATTTAAACTACAATACAGAAAGGTATTTCCAACATCCCTCAGAAGCAGGGCAAAGGCTTGGGGCAGTCAGGAGTAATGGAGGAGCAGAGGGAGAGGGAAGTAATTGCTGTGAAGGAGCCTGGGAGTGAACCTGGAGGGTTGTTGGGTGTGGATGGGAGAAGTATGGAAGAGGTTTTTTTGGGGGGAAGCAATTGTTAGGGTATTGGGGAGCCTCCCTCATGCAGACCCCAGCTAACCCCTAGCCTCTTCCATTGTCAGGCACATCCGCCCCTCTCCCATGTGTCCTTACACCCCTCTCTCCCCCCAGCCCCATGTGGTGCTGCACCCCTACTTCCATTTAGCCCCTTACTCAATTATGTCATCCCACTAGCTCCTGTGCCCCCACCCCAGTCTGTTCCCCCATTATACCCAGTCTATGTGACCCCCCCAGCAGCCACGCTGTCAGTCCCCGCCATATCCCATGCCTCCTCGCCTGGCCCCGCAGGCAAGGTGCTGTGAGGAAGGCAGTCACTGCGCCCTTCCTTTCTGCAGCTCACTGCTCTGGCCCTGAGCCAGCTGCCCACTCTTCTGGCACCACAGCAGCCCCTTGTGGGTGAAAGGTGTGGTTGGCGCACCTCCCTGGCAGAATCTATTTTTTGCGGGGTGCGGGGAAATCTATGAGGGACATTAATTCTAAATAGTGGCACAGAATTCCAAGAGTAATGGTAATAGTTTTGTCCCATTCCCATCATGGGCAAACCACAGTAATTTTTTAAGCCACTGTTTTTGATTTGTAAAACTGATGTCGACATGGTTGGGGTCCAGGTTCCATTCTGTCTATATTGCTAAAGATTCTAGGGGCTAGAAAGTTTCCAGATTTGCCTATCTGTAATTAAAAGTACTATCACATGCTATGCAAGCAGAGGTGTGTGCTCTGGGGGCAGTATAGGTAAGGGAATCGTTCACTTTTCCATCAAGGTGATAGTAATGGACTTGACTGAAATAAGAAGGCAGTGCACTATGTTTGCCATGGTTACTGGAGAAGCCATGCCTTAGACCCCTTTGGGAATAGATTTCGCTACCTTCCCCCTCTCTAGATGGAACCACACAGTCCATCCACTTAGTATGTCTACACTGCACACCATGGGCAGTGGCATGTAGGATATGGGTAATTACACACCATAGTGAAATGTGGGCTGTTTCCTCTGTGTGGTGTGTAGCTACACGTGGCAATGAGGGGGGACAGCAGAGAATGGGTACCACAGTGGGGAGCTGCGGGAGCCATTCTCTGGTGCCCTTCCGTTGCCAGACCCTTTCCCTACTGCTTGAGTCTTTCGCTTTGGCAGGAAAACCTCCCTCAGGGAGTTGCCGGAGTCTTTCCCTGCTGCCTCTCTCCTGGGTGGAGTCATTCACAGGAGCAGGGAGCTGCCAGAGCCTTTGCTCAGTGTCTCCTTTGCCAGGTCCTTTCCCTGCTGTGGGGAAAGGCTCCTGCAGCTGGGAGGCAGTGGGACACTACACTGCTAAAAATAGCAGAGTAAATGGGGGAGGCACTGCTTGGGCATGTGCCCAAGAGAGCGATGAAGGGTACATATTTTTAAGATTCAGGCATCTTTACTCATCTAAGCAGATCCTCACCGGCTACACTGCTATGTATACCTGTGCTAGGAGAGCGTGCATTGTATGTACTATACAGGCTACCATAAGGAGTGTTCAATGTAGACATACCCTTAGAGATCCAGTCTATCTTTGCCAGCTGGGTTATCCCTGCCAGTCCAAAATAGATGTTTGGCTCTGCTGTTAATCTCCCTCTGGTATCTGTGACAAAATAAGGTTGCAGTAGCACAGGAACATCTTCTTGAAAACTAATAGATAGATTCATAGACATTTAGGTCAGAAGTGACCATGATGACCATCTAGTCCGACCTCCTGCACAATGCAGGCCACAGAATCTCACCCACCCACCCACTCCTGCGAAAAACCTCTCACCTATGTCTGAGCTATTAAGTCCTCAAATTGTGGTTTAAAGACTTCAAGGAGCAGAGAATCCTCCAGCAAGTGACCCGTGCCCCATGCTACAGAGGAAGGCGAAAAACCTCCAGGGCCTCTTCCAATCTGACCTGGAGGAAAATTCCTTCCTGACCCCAAATATGGCGATCAGCTAAACCCTGAGCATATGAGCAAGATTCACCAGCCAGATACTACAGAAAATTCTTTCCTAAGTAGTATTTAGTTGTTAAAGGGGACTATGCTTTTAGGAAAATGGGTTAAAACAGAGTCTTGTGTGCGTGGTTCCTTACCTAAACTTAATTTCTCTATCTCCAGCTCAGGTAGGTCCAGCTTATTCCATCTTACTTGTAAAAGTCGACTGTGCTGTTCACAGTATGCACGTGCGCTCTCTCTCTCTCTCTGTCTGTGTTAGGTTTGTTAGCAGGGTGAGGCTTTCTGCAGACTTAAGGTTTTAATATCCCCTTTGATCTTTGAGTGCTTGCTCATGTCCATTCCATTCTAGGTGTGTGTGCTTGCCACATGCACTGGTGCGGGAAGTTTTTCCCTCAGTGGTATCTACAGGGGACCGGCTCTGGCGCCCTCTGAAGTGGCGCACATATGCACCGGTGTAAGGGGCAGGGCCAGCTCCCCCACTCCCTCAGTTCCTTCTTACTACCAGAGACAGTGCTGGAATGTCTCAGTGCTTCGGCAAGCTTTCCTCCTCAACTGTGCCTAGTTGTGAATTCTCTGGTATATAGTTCTTAGAGTAGTCTATTAGTTCTCTTAGTATAGAAGTTAGAAATAGTTAGTCCCCTGTGACACCTAGCCTAGAGATGGGGCATGCCCTGGTCCCAGGGCTTTAAGCCTTGCGACCGCTGCAAAAAACCTATGCCATTCAGTGATCCCCATCAAAGCTGTCTTAAGTGTTTGGGGGAGACCCACATGAGCAACAAGTGTCGCATTTGTAAGAGTTTCAAGTCCCAAACCAAAAAGGAGCGGGACATTCATCTTTGAGCGCTCCTTATGGAGTCGGCCCTTGCACCGGCCTCAGAGCTGGACAGATCAGACTCTGCTCCAAGCACCTCAGCTTCAATGTGGTGCGTGCTGCCGGTACCAGCCTCTGACTGGTGCCAATCCCCCTCCCCAGTACCAGCTAAAAAGCAGACAAAGGCTGGGAGGAGGGCATTGTCCTACATCCTGTAAAGGGAAGGAGAGAGCCAGAGGAGAGCAAAGACCCATGTGGGGCAGCTCTTCCCCTCCGGACAGTGGCCAGGCTGCTGAGCTCTTGAGCCCACTTCATGACCCGCCTGCCATGCCAGGAAGCAGCAGAGGCACTCGGCACCTGGCAGTGCAGTCTACACCGGAGGCCTTTCAGGTCACTAAGGACATATTGTTCCTTCCAGTGATGCCCATGCCAGCCAGCGAGGTGCCCCATTTGAGGGGTAAATCTGCTCTGGGACCTTTCCAGAGGTCCCCATCAGTGCAGCACCGCTCCCCGACACACAGGCTGCCCCTCCAGCACTCACTGGAGCAGCGTCACCATCTTACCCTTCAGAGTTTCCAGTATCGTTCCCCGAACTCTAGACAGCATTCCCTGGGATCCCGGCATCATTCGCCGGTGGTCTGGCACAGACTTGTGGAGACGCGTTGCCAGTCCCTGGACTTGTCCCTGGAGCAGCGGGGTCCATCTCCAAGCTCGCAGCAGACACCGGTCCCCAGAATCCCATCTCCAGTTCACTGCATGTACAGTGTCGATTCCCTGAGCCAAGATGTCAATCCTCTTGCTCCTGCTCTCGCTCCTGATCCCCAGAGCAGCACTGCTCTCAAAGCGTGAGGCGTCAATTGCCGGGGTACCAGCGCCAATCTGCCAAATGCTGCTACCGGTCACCAGAGGCGCGCAACCAGGAACCGTTTTCCGGTACAGGACATGGGTGAAGACCCATGGAGAGGGCCAACAATATCTGGGTAGATAAGTGGCATCAGCACTGTCCTGATCCCTGGTCCCCCAGACAAGTCTCTCCCTCCTCAGGTTCAGAGAGTGAGAAGGAAAATCTACCAGCAGGCCAGGACCACCCACCAGGGGCATCAACATTCCTATCAGGACCACCAGTGTCCGCATGGCCCCAAGGTCAATGGCCAGCTCGCTGGCAGCTATGGGACCCCTGGGGGTTTCCCCAACCATTGCAGGGGCATCTAAGAAACAGTCAGCGACTGTCTCCCGCCCACCCCCGGACTTGGAAGCAGAGTCAGACAAAGGTCCCCAAGGTCAGGCGGCCCTGGCTGGGGCTCCCCTGGCAGAGGCCACGGAGGTGGCAGACCCACTGTTACCGGCCTCCTCATCCTCTTTGCCTGATGAGGCAATAGCGGACCTTCCCACATGGTCCCCCGGGATGATAGTAAAGCCCACCAGGAGCTTCTTAAGAGGGTGACTTTGAACTGGGGTTAGAGGCTGAGGAACTGGCAGAACCCTCCAACTCCCTGTTTGATGTTTGAAGCACAACTGCCCCCTCCAGGCTGGCATTGCCAGTCCACGAGGGAGTGGTAAAGCTGATCAAAGCCTTGTGGCAAACTCCCTCCTCCCTGCCTCCCATCTCTAAGAGGGTGGAGAGAAAGTACTACGTCCCGGCTAAGGGATTTGATTACGTATATACACACCCCGCTCCTAGCTTTCTGGTGATATTGGCAGCCAATAAGCAAATTTTATTTGACGGCCAGCCTCCAGTTAAGAGTGGCCAACCATCAGGTCCTACTTGGCCTCTACGCCTTTTACATTTGGCAGTCCATGGCCAAGTTTGTGGACTCACTGCCAGAGGAGCCCAGGAAGGAGTTCCTGGCTATTCTGGATAAGGGCAGAGCTGTAGGCAGGGCAGCCCTCCAAGTGGCCTCAAATGCAGTGAACTCTGCAGCCTGGACCATGGCTTCGGCCATTTCCATGAGGCGTGCATCCTCGCTGCAGTCATCGGGCCTGTCGGTGGAGATTCAGCAGTCCGTCCAGGGCCTCCCTTTTGACAGCCTGGCGCTGATCACAGAACAGAGAGAGACAGCAAGTCACATGGCCTGAAAGACTCTAGAGCTACCTTGCACTCACTGGGCCTTTACGTGATGGCCCCTGCGAGAAAGCACTTCAAACTGCAGCACTCCCACAGGTTCAGGGGCCAATCCTGAACAGAGCCCTTCCACAGAAAGAATAGCAGCTGCAAGCTCTGGCAAGACCAACAGCCAGCACCCTCAGCTCCCCCAAGCTCTACCTGCAACCAGCAGGGTAATAAGCAAACATTTTGAGGGTGCGCTCAAGGACAATCTTCCAGCCTGTCCTGAATCCAGCACCCTTGCTTTTTTCCAACCGTCTGTCTCCCTTCCTCCCTGCCTGGGCTTCTATAACATTGGACCAGTCAGTTCTCAGCACAGTAGCAAGGGGGTACACCCTCCAGTTTATTTCTATCCTCACACCTCTCTCCCAGTCCCACTTCAGGGACCCTTCTCATGAGCATCGGCTCATTCAGGAAGTACAAAGCCTTCTGTGAGTGGGAGCTGTAGAGGAACTCCCTCTGCATTTGAGGGGGCAAGGATTTTATTCCTTTCCTGCTTGATTCCTCTAAGGACCCCTTGTTGATCTCACCCCTTAGCAAGTAATTTGTCATCCCTCAATACACAGAGGTATGCACATTTATAAAAAATAATAGACATTTCCCAGTTCGTAAGTACGTTTTAATAGATATTTGGTTTTAATAACATTTGACATTGATCTTGTACCAGTAAGTGTCTTTGGGTTTTTATGTACTACTGTTGTTTAGTAGCACTGTCCACGTCTTTATTAACTCAATATGAAAAAACACCACACTTTGCACTCAAAATAGCAGATTGATGGTTTGGAATACAGTAGACTTCTCCCTGATTCCTAGCAATCCATTGTAAAGGAATGAATTTTATGAATTACTAAGTAAGGCCTTATTTTAGCGAAGCACTTAAACATGCGTAAAATTACGATTGTCTAGTGCAAGAGATCATGATCTAGTTTCATTTACTATGTGCAAACAAAATATAGTCTCGTTCAGTAATGTATATATACTCAGAGGTTTAAAAAGATTAAAACGATCATGAGCAAACTTGTTTGGGAAGAAATGCTTTAACCATAAAAATGTGAATGGTAGTTGGGAATTGTTTAGGAATCCTTTATTAAATGTTCAAATAAACCACAATTCTGCACTCTCAAAAGCAGGCTTCTTTGGTTAGAGCACCACTGTTAGGAGGGGACGTGAGAAGCAATAAATATATATATATATATAAATTTGAAAAATGGGTAAGGTGACAGCAAATATAAATCAGCAGTTAGGCAGTGTAGACAATTGAGAGAGGATTCTGAGGGTATCAGTAAAAAAAAAAAATCTATGGCCAATTGTGTTAACAACAATAAGAAGGAAGTATTGAAATATTCCACTGACAAATGGAATCCTAACAGTGGTGTAGATCTGATAATATACAACAGTGCTAAGATTATTAATCATGATACAGAAAATGCAGAAGTATTCAATTCATATTTCTGTTCTGTATTTCGAAAGAAGCAGCATTAATATCTTACAGTGGTCACGAAATACTTTCTGTTTCATAATTTACTAGGAAGGATGTTAAACACTATCTACTGAAGTGAATTATTTTTTTAATATGCAGAACCAGATAACTTTTATCCAAGAGTATTAAAAGAATTGGATGAGGAGTTCTCTGAGCCATGAATATTGATTCTCTTTTTAACAAATCTGGGAACACTCTGAAAGTTCCATAAAGCTGGAATAAAGATTGATGCTGTGCCAGTATTTCAAAAGGGTAAATGGAACGCCTTGAGAATTTATAGGCCAGTTAGCCTGACATTGATCCTGGGCAAAATCATGGAAAGGCTGATATTGGACAATCATTAAATAATTAAAGATGATGGAATAATTAATGCCAGTTAATATGGTTTTATGAAAAGTAGGTCTTATAAAACAAACAAGTGTGTTTTGATCAAATTACAAATTTAGTTGATAAAGATAATTATTGGCATAATATACTTAGGCTTCTCTGAGTCATTTGACTTAGCTCATGTGTCATCCTGATTAAAAAAAAAAATTTAAAAAGCTATACAAAATCAACATAGCCCATATTAAATGGATTCAAAACTGATTAACCAATAGATCACAAAAGTAATTGTAAACTGGTAACTGGTAACTGTCATCCACTGAGAATGTTTTTGAGATCTGTTCTCAATCCACTGCTATTCAATTTCTTTGTCAGTGATCTGTAAAAAATCCTTGTTGGTAAATTCTGTAAAGTAGACAAAAACTGGAGTAGTAAATAATGACTGGGATAGGTCAGTTATACAGAGTGACCTGGATTGCTCTCCTCCCTGCCCTCTCTTCCCTGTCTTTCATTGATATGGTTGTTGATTCTCTCCATGCTTCTGATGAAGTGAGCTGTAGCTCACGAAAGCTTATGCGCAAATAAATTTGTTAGTCTCGAAGGTGCCACAAGTACTCCTTTTCTTTTTTCTCATCTTCCTGTGACTATTTTTCATTCTGTCCCATCTCAAGGTCCCATTTCTGAAAAGGACTTGGGGGTCATATAAGGTAACCAATTGAACATGCCCAGTGTGATGTGTAGTGAAGAGGGCATAGGTGATCTTTTGGATACATAAGCAAAGGGAATATCAAATAGGAAGAGGGAGGTGGAATTAGCTCTTTGACATTAGTGAGACCATTGCTGGAACAGTGTGTCCAGTTCTGGTGTCAATGCTTCAAAAAAAGGACATTGGCAAATTTGAAAGAATTCAGAAATAAGCTACAAAAATGATTCGAGGTCTGGAAAACATGCCTTTATAATGAGAGAAGCTCGGTCTTCACAATTTGCAGGTATGTATCTGGGGAAGAGATTTCTGATAGTAGACAGCTCTCTAATCCAGGGCTTCTCAAACTTCATTGCACCGCGACCCCCTTCGGACACCAAAAATTACTACATGACGCCACAAGGTGGGACTGAAGCCTGAGCCCGCCCCAGGTGTGTGTGCTGGGGGAAGTGGCAAAGGCAAAGCCCAAGGGCTTCAGCCCCAGTGGGGGGACCTGTAACCTGAGCCCTGCCACCCAAGGCTGAAGGCTTTGGCTTGGGCTTCAGCCCCGGGTGGTGGGGCTCAGTCTTCAGCCCTGGGCGGTGGGGCTCAGGCTTCAGCTTCAGCCCCAGGCCACAGCAAGTCTAATGCCAGCCCTGGCAACCCCATTAAAATGGGGTGGCAACCTACTTTGGTGTCCTGACCTACCGTTTGAGGACCGCTGCTTAATCTGTGGCCTGTGTTATGCAGAAGGTGAGACTAGATCATCATAATAGTTTCTTCTAACCTTAAAATCTATCAATCTCTGCTTATGTGGTTTGCTGAATCAGGGCCTAGGTGAGCAAATACTAAGAAGAGTAATGCATAACAAACTGTATTTGTTCGTTTAGTCCCCAGTCCAGATAAACACTTAAGGATGTGCTTAACCTTGAATATGAGAGTAATTCTATTCGGTCAATGGTAGTTCAGCACAGGCGTAAGTACTTTGTTGAATCAGGGCCATAATTTGTGAATGGTTTAGTTTTATTTATGATAAGCTATTTCATGCACATTTTGTAAATAAAAATGAGGGCTAACATAATGAAATGTTTGTGATATGAGTGCTCAACTTCGTATCTGCCTTTGTAGATTATTGTACAATTTATAAGGCATGAGGTTTAGTATTGTAGGGATTAGCCAAACTGTACTTTGTGAATATAAAAACCTTTGACACATCACTTCTCAGTTTGAAAAAAATGAAATGCTTTTATTTTCTTTCTTCAGATATTTTTTAATCTACTTGTCCACATTAAAAGTCTGGAAATTTTGTATTCTATATTTCTTCATATACAAAGATAAAAATTTTGGATGCTAAATTGAGAATACTGAATACAGTGTGCATTTCTGGTTGCCCCATCTCAAAAAAGGATATATATTAGAAATGGAAAAGGTACAGAGAAGGGCAACAAATGATTAGGGGTATGGAACAGCTTCCATATGAGGAGAGATTTATAAGACTGGAACTGTCCAGTTTAGAAAAGAGACGACTAAGGGAGGATATGTTTGCGGTTTATAAAATAAGACTGGTATGGAAAAAGTTAATAAGGGATTGTTATTTCTCTGCGTGATTGTATTCCCCTGTGGGTTACATGTGTGCCCGGAGACGGAGAATTTGAACGCAGTCTCTGTTGGTCCATGCATGCACCCTGGCTCATCTTGTGCCTCCGACTAAGGGTTTAAAGGGCGGGAGGACCAACTGTCTCTCCAATTTCTTCTCACTGCCTCGTGGTCTAAGTCGGAATCTTTAGTATCTGCAGCTTTGGTTTAGTTCTACAAAATAATGAAAAATAACAAATAAAATGGTTTTAATAGTTTTTACTGTTAATCATTAGTTTAGACTCCCGGGGGGAGGATATCTTCCCCCCACCCCATCCCTGTACCCCATTTGGGTACCGGACTTTGCCCAGGACTCCGGGCTTCAAACTTTATGCTTCCCGCCCACAATCCTTCTCAATCAGCAACAACCATCAACTTTGGATACCAGCCTCCTCACCTGCTCTGACGACCCAGACAAGCAGAACCCCTCTCATACTGGGAGATCTGAATCTGTTGCTGCCTCACAACCCCTGATCCTTCCCCCACACACAATTTGGGGGTTGACTAGTTCTCTTTTTCAACGTCTGGAGAGCAATAACAGACAAGTGGATGCTGAATGTCTATGACTCTGTGTAATGGGATGAGACTCACTCTGCGGTGCCTCCTGCTGGTTCCTGGGAATCAGCTCTTTTTCCAGGTCCAGAGCGCCCTCTGCAGGCCGGTGTGCCGCTTGCCGCTGGCCTCCATGTCCCTCCCGGACCCCAGTGCCCCTTTCCCTGGCATGCTGCCTCCTGGCAGTGCCCCACAGTCTCTGGGTCTCCCCTCCCTGGGGAACCCCCACCCACTATCCCCACCTCACCTGAGTATATGGCTACTGCCCAGTCACCATCTAGCCCCCGTTCACTGGGGCAGACAGCAATATATAAGCCAATCATCACAGGCAAGGGGGGGTTTGGACTTGCTGCTTCTGCCTACCCGTGGGCTGGCCCCTGCAATGCCAGTACCTATCTTAGGCTGACCACCAGGCCTGCAGCCTGGGGCTTTTCCAGTCTGGAGCCTCCCAGCTCCTCTGGCCTTCCCCACCCTTACTTCATCTTAGGTACCCAGGTATGCTCCCCAGCAGCCAGGCCCTTCTCCCTCTAAAGGCAGAGAGAGACTCTGCTCCTGGCCCACTGCCCTCTTATAAGGGCCAGCTGAGCCCTGATTGGGGTGCGGCCCCAGCTGAGCCTGCTTCCCCCAGTCAGCCTGGGAACTGCTTGCTCCCAGCCACAGCCCTCTCCCGGGCTGTTTTAAGCCCTTTAAGGCCGGAGCGGGTGACCACCCCACTAAACTCTGGCTATATGATAGTTTGCCATCCCTACCTCCTCTGCCCCCCTTCAAGGACCACTCTTATTAAAGTATTTTCAAACAAGAGGTGAGTTCCTTACTGCAGCGAAGGGCAATGGAATACACCCCTCCTCAATACCAAGGGAGATAGTTTTACTCAATCTATTTCCTGATACCCAAAAAGAAGGGTGGTTGGAGATCCATTCTCGACTTCCACCATCTCAACCATTTCATTTGCAAACTCAGATTTCAAATGGTCATGTTGGCAGTGATAATTCCATCTTTAGAAAGATCCACCTCCTTGTGTACAGAAGCATTCAGCCTCTGGAGCAATCAAATCACCCTGTCGACAGCCTACCTTTTGGGGAAACAAAATGTGCTTGCAGATTCCCTCAGCAGATGTTTCGCAGTCAACCAGGCGTGGGAGCTCAATGACTTGGGATTCTGCAATGTTGTCATTGTGTGGGGAACCCCAACCAGGGATCTGTTTGCCTCTCAGGCAAACAAGAAATGCACCACATATTGCTGCAGAGAAGCCCTACACTCCCAAGGTGACGCTCTGCTTTTTCCTTGGTCAGACCAGTTCAACTATGCCTTCTCCTACCATGAGTTCTACACAAAATCCTGATTGCCCCCTTCTGGCCCAAACCATTCTGGTTTCCCAACCTTCTGCTCATGTCATCCCAACCATTAATAATCCTCCCATCATTCCCTGAGCTCCTGACCCAGGAGGAAGGCAAGATCAAGCACCCTTATCTGCCTTCACTCCACTTCAGGGCTTGATATTCAGATGGGCATCATCTATAGAATGTTCACGCACTACAGTGGTACAAGAGATCCTCTGTAATAGTAGAAAAGACTCTACTAGAAAATGTTATCAAGCTAAATGGAAGCATTTCTCTTGGGCTCACCAAAGAGCCACTTTCCCAGAGACTACAGATAATTCTACTATCTTAGTCTATATCCTATCTTTGAAGACATCAGGTTTGTCCATCAGTTCCTTGCAAGTCCACTTGGGGGCAATAAGTGCATCCCATCCACCTTCTCAGTGCTACTTGGTCTTCGCACATCCACTGACTAATAGATTCTGGAAAGGCCTATTTCCCACCTAATCAGAAGCCTACTCTCCAGTGGGACCTAAACTTTCTTCTCTCAGTACTCACAGTACTCCCACCTCACCTTTAGCTACTTGCTCCGTGTCCCTCCTTTTCATGAAGGTCGCTTTTGTTGTAGCCATCACCTCAGTAAGAAGGGTTGGCGAGCTTGTGGCAATGGCAGATCTTTCATACTTGTAAGGACAAGGTTTCTTTGCGTCTACACCCCAAATTCACCCCTAAAGTAGTTTCGGAATTGCACCTTAACCAATCCATCCACTTACCTGTATTTTTCCCAGAACTGCATGCTTCCACAGAGGAACAAAGACTCCACTCCCTTGATGTTCAGCGGGCTTTGGCATATTACCTACACAGAACAAGACCAATCAGGAAGTCCCCAAGACCATTTGTCGCTATAGCAGAAATAGTCAGAGTCCACATCCCTTCCAAATGGATCTCTGGCTGCATTGTATTCTACTTTCAGCTTTTGAACTTATCCCCGTCTCCAAGGGATAAGAGCTCATTCCACCAGAGTACGAGCAATAACTATGGCTTCTCTTCAAGAGATGCCGTCCTGGACATCTGTAAAGCAGCTGCGTCGGGCTCCATTCATGCATTTGGAAGACCTTATGCTCTGGTGCAGGACTCTTCTGCTGATGCCTCCTTTGGGATGGTGATACTCCTCTCAGCCCTACCATCTACATCCTCGCACTCTCCTATTTAGGTACTTCTTGTCAATTACCCACAGTGGAATACAACAGGGACCATCACTCAAAGAAGAAGGGGAGGTTACTTACCAGTAACTGGAAGTTCTTTGAGATGCCTTCCCCTCTGCTTTGTATCTTATATGATTCGTGGTAGAGAAGGAACTGGAGAGGTGGTCCACCCCGCCCTTTATCCCCTCGGTTGGCAACAAAAGGTGAGCCAAGGCACATATGTGGACCAATGGACATTGCTTTCAAATTCTCGAGCTCCAGGCACATAGTGCACATGTGTAACCCACAGTAGAATACAGATAGGGACAAATCTGGAAGAAGCTCCAGGTACAGGTAAGTAACATCCGCTGACCCCATCGTGTAACACAAGAATCAGGGTTCACCCAATTAAATTAATAGGCAGCAGATTTAAAACAAACACACAATGCACAGTCAACCTGTGTAACTCCTTGCCGGGATTGTTGTGAAGGCCAAAATCATAAGTGGGTTCAAAAAAGAATTGGACAAGTTCATGGAGGATAGGTCCATCAATGGTATTAGCCAAGATGTCAGGGATCCCTAAACCGATGACTGTCAGAAACGGGGACTGGACAATAGGATGGATCACCTGCTGATTGCCCTGTCAGTTCCATATCAGTTCCTACATTCTTAAGTGTGCTTCTAATGAGAGAAGCATAGTAACTGTCTGAGGTGTTTGCTCATCCTTCAAAAGAAGGAAAAGAATGACTGAATACATTTGACTTCTGCAGGAAGTAGAATGAGGCTATAGTACCATCCAGATAAAGTTTCCATTGGTGTGCTGCTTATAAATATAATGTTTCATTCATTTTTCAAAAAAAAAAAATCACATATCGTAACATCTTCAAAAGAAGTCACATCCCTCTCCTCCATCTGAGGGAAAATGGCATTTGCTGCACACAGCAGGAAATGTAATATTACACTACAATGTAACAAACAACCTTGACAGGGTCTGTATGATGCTGCAGTTCAGATTTTGCCATCAAGGAAATCTGTAAACTATACTGAGCTTTCTGAAATCATTAATGCCTTAGTTGTATTGATGATTTCATTTCTCTGTTACAGGAGTGTGGCCTAGATACCTAGCTGCAAGCTTCAGCTTATTGTTTTTATGATACTCCTCTTTCTTCTTTCTTTTCATGCTCTCCCTCCCCCATAACCAAAAAAAAATCCATTGTGTAAATTGATTTGGGGATCAGCCTTGATAAAATACCAGCATTCAGCCCCTCACAACATCATAGCTGTATTGTTAGCTGTACTTGATTATTTGGATGCTCCAGTAGAAGCTGCCACATCAGAGTTGGAGGTGTGCAGAGATTAACTGGTGTCTGTCCAACCATTTGTCATACAAATAACAGTGCCGGTAGAGTGAAATACTATAAATCATTTTTTTCCAGGATTGAAACCTTTTATCAGTTGTGTCAGTTTCATTATTCAATAAGCGATTAGTAACAACCATTGTCATTTAGCTGTTTAGTAGTTAACAACTCAGATTTCTGGCTAGTAAAAGAACTGTTTGACACTAGCATCTGATGTAAAAGGAAGTTTTAATATACAGGTGAAATGCAATTGGACTTGCTGGTCAAAATTACTTAATGCTTTTTGACAGATTAAAGACAATCAACCCTAGTCTTGAGACTCTTAATTTTATGGTGGTTGTGCTTTCTCAAACGGCTACTTTGAATTCAGTTACAAATAGCCTGTTCTGTGCAAATGTTTTTATAAGATATGTTAAAAATGTGTGACTATAAATCTGACCTCATAATTTTCCCTTTTTTAACTTAATTGTTCAAAAGGCTAATCACTGTTGTTCATGGGGATCTTTTTCTGCCATTCCAGTTATCTTTTATATAAGCCAAGCTATAACACTGCTAGTATTACATTAATGTAAAAACTACTGAGTAGAGAGAAAAATTAACCCTGAGCATGCTGGCTTATCTCAAACATTACTCAGAGTTCGGAGTGTGCTTGGGTATTGTGTATCCGCATCAGACTTCATTATAGTTTGTTTTAGGTATGTCATCAGGAAGGTCCTGAGAACCAACAGTAGGACATAAGTAAAGCTGAGGAATCCTAGCCAAGGTGAACCCTAAGTAATACACACATGAAGGAGTGAAATTTAAAATAACAGGCATAATTAATAGAAAACACAAAGTCGTCTATTTTATTAATAGCTAGAACATTTTCCTACCCTGTCTGTAACCTTAAATTGGAAAAATCGCAGCAGTTACAAAGGAGCAACCAAACGGCAGTTCTTCCTCCCTGTGTAGCTCCTTGGTTTTTTTGGACACTTACCAGTAAGAACTATGTCACTGGATAGCCATTGGATTTTACTGTTTGCAGTGTTGTTGTAGCCATATTGGTCCCAGGATATTAGAGAAACAAGGCAGCTGAGATAATACCTTCTTTTGGACAGCTACACAGAGCTATGCTTCAGGTCTGAGAAAGGTACTTAAGGCTAGTGTACACTAGATTCACTCCAGGGGCACAGCTGTTCCAATGTTGCCAGTGGCACTGGAAAACTTTTTATAGTGGGGGTGCTGTGCCTCCCCCTTACCCCTGTCCACACACCCCACTACACCCTAGGGCTGGGGCCAGGAGGAGGGCCGTGGCTCTGGGATGGGGGGACGTGGAAAGGGGGAAGAGGCTGGGGCCACAGCTGAGGGCGGACACGGAGCCCAGGGCACAGGGCTGGCAGCTGAGACCCCGGGCATGGGATCAGGAGCAGAGCCCTGCATGAAATGTGGGGGTGCTGCAGCACCCCCTCCTCCCACATCACTAGTCCCCATGCCTGTGGATGGAGTTTGCTGCTGTAGTGCTGGTAATGCAGATGCTCAGAGCTCTCCTGTCGGTGTAGTTACTCCACCTCCCCCAGCACTTAGGTCGGTCTAATGTATGTCGCTTGGAGGGTGGATTTTCCTGAGCAACTTAGGTTATACCAAAGTAAGCCTAATGTATACAAGTGCTTAGTGTGTCTCAGCCAAATACAAGGTGGAATAGATTGTTTAGTGTAAGTGGTTAACGCACATTGTGTGAGATCATTCAAGGTGAAGTGACCTGTTAACAACTCTGCAATAACAGGACTAAAAGGGAAGGTTAGTGGGTTACAGATTCTTGTAATAAACCATAAATCCAGTGTTTAGTTACATGTCTAGTGTCTAAGAACTAGGATCACTCTGCAATGTGCCCACCTCTTTACTGGTCACCTCAAGGAAGAACTTCCAAACAAATGCACCATGAAACTAATGATTTTCCGGAGAGAGATTGATTTACATTTATTACCTTTTACAAGTAAGTTAACATAAACTTCAGCCTTATTCCTGTGTTTTAATTTCCCAAGTTTGTCTTCTGCCCTAACTACATGAATAGGTGGTAGCTTGACTTCATGTATAGTGGAAACAGAATATTATAATTAATAGAAATTCACAATAACATGGTGTAATTAGACCTTCTACTTTTATAATTCCCTATGTACATGGCCACACCTACCTTAAACTTGGTATTGACTATATAGTAAGTCTCTCACACACAAAAGAAGTAGTTACAAATGCCAATAAGTCTGTAAGGTGAAAAGACCTTGCCAAAATAGATCTCTACTATTAAGAGTTTTTCATGTGAAGAATCCCTGTTCTAAGGTGTTAAATTAATTATGGTTCCATAGTAGTTCTTATATAGTGTTTCTCATCCTTAGATCTCAAAGCACTTTTCAAGTGAGGGGTACGTATTTTTATGCTCACTAGACAAACAAGAAAAATGATCTTCAGAAAATTAAAGTTAATACAGATCCAATGGAAGCTGTTAGTATGTCACGACAAAAGTATGGGCATGATTTTCCATCAAGAATAGTCCAAACTAGTGTTGTGCATGCCTTCCCACAAAGTTCTTCCAGTGCACCTCAGTCCTCACCTGCATTGCAAAAGAAACTCCAGCCTTGCACCTCTAGAGAGCAAACTACAAATAATGCTAGATGTTGCAACATATATGGATACTAGAAACCACCAAACCCCTCGTATGTATTTTGGGTGAAATTCTCCGCTACAAAGAGGGCCAACACATGGCTCTCTTTTCCATTACTTAATTTTCACATTAGACCTCAAAACAGGGCTGAAGTGAGATTTAACAATCTTCTAGTGAAAACTTTATTTTACATGTATTACTTTCCCTTCAACTGCCTGCCTGAATGGTTCCTCAGCGACACCATGAAACATTGCCTTATTTCTTGTAGGTACCATGACTAAGGCTGTGAGTCTGTCATGGAGGTCAAAGATGTCCTCCATGACTTTTGCAGCGGCTGGTGCTGGCTGATGTAGCTTTAACCATGACAGGAGTTGAACTTGAGCAGAGTATCTGAAGGAAAACTTCAGTTTAGAGAGCACATTCCTAACTCACATTGTACATAAATATTTGTCAGTCTTTGAACACATTATTTTTATACCATATCAGAGAATGGGTGCCCTGGAGGCTTGTCTCTAAATTTCATGGCTTTGTTTGCATCATGGTAGCTCAATGAATAGTCATTTTTTTTTAATTTACTGTTTTTTTCACACTGACACCTAGTATACATTGAAAAAGAAATTTCATTAAAAGGTGGTGGCAAAATAAGTTCAGAAATTTCAGGATCCCTGCTTTGAGAATAAAATTCCTTTTAGCAGTAACATCTTTCTGCTGTTTTGTAACTGTTTTCTTGACAGTAGTTGCTTGCACTATCAACAAAATGTGGCTGCGTTTTGCTCAAAGAAAGAGTACAGAACAATGCATCTTTGGTTAATGGATTTAAATGCTGCTTGTTTATCAGCCTATAATGGGCAAAGTTGCACGCTCCCTGTCTGTAGATGAAACTGATGGTCCAAGCCAAGAATAAATCCATCATGCCATAAAAGTAGTGGGTCTTTGTAGGATAAGCAAGTAAGCATTTTCTCTTCACTGTGAATCAATACTGAGTCTAAACAGAGGAAATAAGGTCAGCTTATTGAGAAGAACATGGTCACCTTTGTTCCATACTTGCTCTTCTAGTATTCCTCTCCTTTAAGCCCATTTTGGGCAGTATTCCCTGTTAGTGGGTTCTTCCCCACCCCTTTTCTTTGCTGCCATCTCTTATTTCTCCCCTCCTTTTTAGGAGTAAATATGTTCGCTTATAATGCTAACACATTTTACTGTATGCAGTGGCAGCATTGCCAGTTGAGGATTGACTATCAAAAGCCATTTCATTTGTGATCTAGGTTTGTACTTGATTTGTTGTCACAAATGTAGGGCTTTAATCTCCATTCTAGCAGCGTAAACAGAAGTCCCGATTTGTGTAACAGTACACTGGACCCTCACTAGAACGCACATCTATATAGTGCGAATTCTCATATAATGCGGTCGTGGCCATGGATCCCAAATTTAATTACTTTAATTGCATTTCATTTTAATGCGGTCCCCACTATAACACAGTCCCTACGTTAACACGGTACCGCGCATGGATCCCAAATCTCATGTTCTAGTGAGGGTCCGGTGTATATTGTTTCTTGATCCTTAAATTGTAAGACTTGAACAAAGCAGTGGCACATGAGAAAGCAATTTGGCTCAAGCAGTGACTTGTCTGTGCAGTATCCTGATCTGATAGTGGCATCCAGTGTTTTATCTCCCGTGTTTGGAAGCTAATTCTATATTAATTACATGATGGAACCTTCACCTTGGCACAAGTATAAGAATGTTGATTAAGTTTGGTTTCAGAACCCTAAAATCTTTGAAATACCAGAATTTATATAGGATACCTTCTTAATGTACCCTAAAAGGAAGTGTGAGAGTCAATGATGGTAACAATGTATATTATATATTTTGCGCTTGGTATTAAGTTCAAGAAACTTTTCTATGATGAAGTATCTCTAGTTAAGTATCTTGTTCTTAAACACATGAAAACACAGATCATATACATAAATGTAAATTGTTGATAGGTTTAACAATGACAAATGTACCATCAGGCGTTCTACTGTAACATGCTCAATTGTACAAGTCACCGATAGACTGATCTTTTAAAACTTTTCTATAGCTGTTCCACTAACTCAGAACAAATGGAATATTGATGATAAATATCAAAAAGCAATTAAGGACAAAAATCCCTTTTATCAAGCAGTTTCTTGGTTTACATTATAATTACTGGAATAAGGTGGGCTGGAATATATAGAAAACTGCCATGTACCATTAAAAAACACTTTAAACCTGGGTGGTGATGGCCCCCAGTATGGTGTGTCTAGAGAAATATTTTTGTGTGGTGGTGTTAGAGAGGTTTCTCTTTTCCCCACCAATTCTCTCTAGTTAAAATATGTGCAACAAAAATGGAGGTGGAGTTATAAACTGATTATCTAATCTCATAATAACTCAGCTAGCCTCATGAAGCTGACCCAGTTGTCGAAACTAACCTTAGAAATTGGTCGATCAAATGCTACAAGCAGAGTACTTGTTTTCCAGTATAGAAGCTGGTGGTCTAGTGATCACAGCCAAGCAATTATGTCCCTCTTAGATAGCATGAGTACTAGTCATTAAATAATTATACCTTTGATTAGCTGCTTTAGCTGTTCGTTGCCTTTGAAATATGATAGCACAAATTAAAGCTTTTATTAAAAGACAATTTTTCTAGATGGCTGAAAAAGATTTGTGTGTGTGTATAAAAGATGTGTAATTTTCAGCTGCAGGAAATGAAAAAGCTGAGGAAAAAATAAAAATGTTTCCAATTAACATCTATTTCTGTCTTTGTGAATCTTGAATGTTTATAGCACATTGCTAAAACACTGGATAATCCTTTACCTTCTGCAGAAGTTTTAGTGGGGAAAAAACCTTATTCAGATGGAAAGAAGAATTAATTATTGTTAATATAAAACACAATTCTTCATTAATATTAGTTTGAGATTAACTTTTGTGTAAATGAGTATATATAAAACTTTAAATTTGTGTTAAGTGGTGAAGATAAACTTTTCTTCTCCCAATTTTCATCTTTTCTTTCTTTGAAATATATGAAGATGAAAAAGCTGCAAACCAAATTTAATTAAAATACAATTAGTACCCTTAGATTGTTTCATGGTTGTAAAATGGAGCACTGATGGTCAGTTTCCATTTTGTTGTCAGATGTGAAATTTTAGTGTACAGTGTAAGTGATCTTCAAATCCAGAATTCAGTATTCCTACCAATTTCCCTTCTCAATCACCATCCTTCCAAAAATATTCAGGGCCCGATTATTTAAAAGTGGGACCACATTTTCAAAAGAGTTCAGCACCCTGCAAGCTTGGATTTCTGATTTAATGAAGTACCCAGTTGTCTTTCCTTTTGTTTTTATTTCAGCTCTTGCCTTGGTCTGGTGGTACATCTGTTAGAATCCACATTAACCCACTAAATGGAAATCTTCTGAAGCTTTCAAATCTCTTTTGAGTGTTTAAAGCAATTTTACTGTGGAAATCTAGTGTAGTATGAACTGCAATATGACCTACTCTGACAATTTGCTGGGAAATGCAGAAAAGTGACAATAATTCTTCGTCTCTGTTGTCAGATATTTGCGCTGTTTTGAATTTTTTTTAATTAAGTTTAATTTTTTCATTAATTTTGAGTAGAATTTACAGGCATAATGTTACTCAGAGTCAGAAACTCAATTCAGCCGGGTTATTTCTGAATTTATGTCCTGTGTTGAATTTGCTTGGTCTTAGTTTTTTAATCCTTTCAAAGACCTTTTAATGGATGTTTCAACTTTACTACTTCCCTGTATGGCATCCTCTAGGAAAAGACCATTGTGTCAAGCCCCTTTGCAGTTGAAGTAGGGAGTTCACATAGTGTAAGAATCTTCTGGGTTGCATCTTATGAAATAATTCTACTCCTATTATGAAAGAACAGAACATTTACACAGTCTTGTTGACCCAATGAACGTTCAGATGGCCAACATAAAAGAGATCCCCAATCTGCAGCTTCTCAATGAAATGACAACTGATAAAAGATTATGGGATGTAGAGCACTAAAAAGTGTAAGAGGAGAACAAAACAGCAGAATCCTATCCCCACTGTGGTGTGTTAGCTTTATGCAGATTGTCCTGGAGCATGGGTCACCCTAAAATACCCCTCTGTCATGCAGGCCTGCCTTTCTGCAAATGTGGTATTTATACAAGTGTAGCATAGATATTTAAAATATACAAGTTGGGCTGGTATGTGTTATCTGGAAAGGTTATCTTACATTTTCTCTTGCTTTACCTTGTGTTTCATAAAAAATAAAACTTCTTTATATGAATGGACAGGGTTATTTATTTTGTGCTGGTGATGATGAGATTCTCAGATATGAGTGGCACACCAACTACATCCCCATCCCCCTTCCTCCGGTGTATGTGAAAAGATCCTATTATTTCTGATAATTGATGCTGAGGGCTGTGGCGTGCCTCATTTAATCAGCACTGTACAGCACACTCCAGGGATGTAATTCATGCACACTTTAACATCCAACATGGCTGACAAGGCTTGGGCACACAACCTAACGGCTACATCATTTTTTAATCAGCTATCTGAGGACTATTTATCTAATCAACAATGAGCTCTGTCAGATGGAGTCCAGAGGTGACATTAACAAGTCTGTAGTTTCTTGGTACAATGATGGAAGAAGATTTTAGAATCAAACTGTAGACATTAGAACACTCCTAAGAATGGAAGTGTATTTTTATTTCACTTACCAAAAAAAAAGCAATGAGTTGTAATGAGGTTTGTTTTAATAAGGTTTACAGGAGATTATATTCGTAGGTTCCATTAGGGGGTGTTCCAGGTACTAAATTAATTTATATACAAGCACCCAGGTGGTTACCGTGGTTTTGGAAATCACATAGTAGTAGTAATGGTGGTAAACATATTTGCTATAATATCTAGATAATAAAAAACCAGGGGAAAAATAGATTCATAAAAGTGAAATACTTGGGATCCCTGTTAAAGAAAACAAACGCACACAAAAATCCTGTCTGCCATGGGATAGTCACAGATGTAAAGCTGTTGTCTGAAAAAAATACAAAGATGTGCAGTAATTGGGAGTCATTAAGTTTAAATAATTCCCAATTACTCCATATCCTAGCAAAAGCAGCATTACTTTCTTATAGACACACTGTCCCTCTCTTTCTTTAATATGTAAGGGGTATGCATATATATTTTAAAATATAGAAATGCATGCTACATACAAAATACACCTGTGTTCAGTTTGCAAAACCAAGCACTTGAAAGTTAGTAAATTGCAGACTTAAGTTTGCCTTTGCCTCACAAATACTTATGCATTTATCTTTGTAACACTCCTGTGAAATAGCAGAGAATTATTATCCACATTTTACAGAGAGACCCCTTATGCAGAAGGAGACAGGCCAAAGCTTTATAGTCTTCACTAATTTTGGGGGGGCCCAATGATTACAACCAAACTTGAGAAACCCCCAGTACTCAGTATTTGTATAGCATTTCATGTTCAAAGTTCAAACTAATTATTGCTTACAAGTCCCCAGTGTGAGAGTTATCCCCATTTTACAGATGGGAAAACTGAGACAAAAACAAAAGTGATTTGCCTGAGGCCACACAGTGAATCAGTTGCAGAGTTAGGATTAGAACTCCGGCCTTCCTGATTCCCCACTCTTGTGCTCATTCTTCAGACTACACTGCCACACTGGTCGAAAGGCTGAGCATCCAAAGGTCCCATTCACTCTGGTTGCAGGTGAGTGCTCAGCACTTGTGTATGTCAGGCCCCACCTGCCTCAAGTTAGGTACTCGGAAAATGAGGAGCACGCAATTAGTGGAACACCTGGAATTTTGATTTAAGTGATTTGGCCAGAATGACATCAGAAATTTCTGACAGAAGTGGGACTGAGCTTTCCTGGCATTCACCTGCCTCAGTAGCAGTAGTGGTCTCTGCTGTGTATCTGAAGGTTATAGGTTCAAAGGCAGCCGATGATGCATCGGAGAGATGGATATGTGTAGGCTAGTGTGAAAACACTGGAATAATTGTTGAAATGATTTTATATTGCAAAACAGTATAATTAGAGGTGAATTTGGATGTTTTGTTAATATTTGTTTTATTGTATTATATGTATTTTAGTTAATGGGCCCAATCCATTTAAGAAAGGGTGGGACACATTTTTTGTTTGAAGAAGATTGAGAGCGGGATGCGGGAGATGTTGCTTGTGACCGCAGACTGTATAAGACCCTGCCTGTGTAAACTACAGAAAAGGTCAGAACTTGGTTTAATAAATTTATCTTCCAGAAAACAGACTTCACACTTGAAGGTGTAAGATTAGTACAGATTAGGAGACTTGGATGCCTGAGGACATTTGCTAATGATGAGCATCAGAGCCTTTTGCCTGTTTGGTTGCCAGTACGAATCCAACCCCACTCAGGATTAAAAGTGATTTCTGTCTAATGGATGTTTGGCAGCCCCTATATGAGAAGAGTTTGGGGGAATCTCAGCTCCATCTCCCTAAGCACGCATTCACTACCTTGCTTTGCACTAATTGGCAGACTCAACAGAGAAGCTAGGAACTTCCTGGGGCCTGGAACCTGAACTTATCCCAGTTACCCCTTAAGGAAGGTCCCCCACCCCACCATCCAATCAGGGTCAAGACACACTTGCAGGGCAGTGTGTGTGGAAAGCTTACCCAGCTGCTGTCCTGTAGATAAATGGAGGGCTCCTTTCTCCAAGGTTGCATGAGCACTAAATTTACACAACATTTCTGAAGCCAGAGTTTATGGTTACATACAAACTAGTTCAAATAATTTACATTTCCATAAAATGTTACCCATGGAGTGAACAAAACTTGGCAGGTATGTAGAGGACATCACATACCACATTGAAACAGTGGATTATATATGTAAGAATAGCCCTGTTCTTACAGAAAACAAATCCAGAGCACCTCACGTGGTATGGCTGAGATTTGGGTCTGCCACACTGGAGTTCTGGGTTCTGTTTCCAGCTTGCGTGACTTGTGAGGCATTGCTTACTAATAAAAGCAGTGAAAAAGATAGAATTATTAACACCAGCTGGTAAAAGTGGTGTGTCTAGAGAATATATGATCTCCTGGGTTCCAGTCCAGTGTCCTCTCCCCATAGTCCACATTTTGATGAGACAGAAAATGAGGAGGAGGATCCATTTCATAGAATCATAGAATATCAGAATTGGAAGGGACCTCAGGAGGTCATCTAGTCCAACCCCCTGTTCAAAGCAGGACCAATCCCCAATTTTTGCCCCAGATCCCTAAATGGCCCCCTCAAGGATTGAGCTCACAACCCTGGGTTTAGCAGGCCAATGCTCAAACCACTGAGCTATCCCTCCCCCCCAGAGATTCTACCCAGTGTGGACTGCTGAAGTGAGATGCTGGGGCAATGCTAAGAAAATCATGAGGGTTTCTGGCAGCAAGTCAATTTAAATGGAAACACCAAAAGAAAGGTGCCTCCCTGATGCCAAATTTCAAAATCCTCCTACAAGCCAGGCAAAGAGTGTTTAAAGCACTTAAAATACTTCTTCAAATTCTTTTAATAAGAAAAGTAACAAGCAGGGGTTGCTGCCACTCCCTCTATAATAACCATATCTTATTTATGAGGAAAGAGAATCATATGGTCCTGTCATTTGGGTACACAATTCCCTATCAGGAAATATAAAAGAAATTTAGCCACAATGAAAATTACTGCATATAAGAACCGTTATAATTAATGTTTTACATTGATCCTCCTTGGAGATTGGGAGGAACCAGAGAAGTTCCTAGTTTCACGTCTGATAAATTGGTGTATACTATTGCATAACTGTGCAGCCAGGAGTGTATGATTTCCAACTTGGGTAGACATAGCTGCACTCTTTCATCAAGCTTGCACACTAAAAATATAAGTGTAGCCACAGTGGCTTGGGCTAGCTGCCCCATGTTCAATTTCGCCCAACCCCCTCCTACCCCCAGCCCCAGTATGTATTCAAGCACCTAGTCCCTGCTGCTGCCCATGCAGGCACACTTATGCTGCTATTTTAGCACACTAGCTCAGTCAAAGCTAGCTGGCTGCAATGTGGGCATAGCCACAGTGTGCTGAGGCACTGCTAAGCCTTTAATGTTGCAACAGACATTTTGGGGAAAGAGGGGAACAGGTCCTTCACTTGAGCATTAGACAAAAGATAGAATATTATGCAGTCCATAAAGAGGGAAGACCGATGAGTTTTCACGAAGTATATGGCTGTATCGCATGCTACAACAGGGCATATTAATGGTCGTTATATTTTTTCCTCAGAAACTTTGTTCTAACAGGACATAGGTCACAGCAGTTGCTGAATTTAACTAGGTAAATATTTAACAGTTTTTAAAATGCCTGAACACAATAAAGGAACCACTCTCTACCTCTTTTTGACATGAAAACATCTATATACAAGCTACACTTTATGAAAACTCATCAGTCTTCCCTCCTTATGGATCAGTCATTCTGCTGGATTTGATGGTCTTAAACAGTATATTTGACCTACATAGTCAAGGAAGTTTGTGCCATGCAGAAGCAATAAATCAAATCACAGAATGAAATGATTTAAGCAAAAGTGGCTGGCTTGAAAGATTTCAAGAAGTCTTTTTGACCCCTTCATCTTAGAACACATGCTTCAGAGCCATGGATTCAAAGTCTTTTATGGCTTATCATTATATAATCTCTTGCTATGATAATTATAACAGGAATTTCTGGGCTATATTTTGTGCTGAAGTAAAATATTATAACAATTTATGCTATTGTTTCACAGTGTAGCACCATAATGCAACTCTGTAGTTAATAACATAGCTCTGTATTGCCAGGCTACATATAATGACTTATTGTACCCGTCCGGATTGGGAGTCAGAAAGCACAAATTAATTTTCCTGACTGACGGGATAGAAATTTAATCTCAGCAGTCTAAATTCTAGATGTTAATTCGTTCGGATGAGATCAAAATTATACTTGTAATCTAGCTGCGCTCTCAGGTTGGAATTTTTTGGTTTGTTTTTGATAGACAATGCGAAAATGCAAAATCAATGCAAGTTCAAAGACAATAAAAGGGTTCGTTAAAACCATTTAAAATAATACATTGATACTGCAGGTTATGGTATTTCAACATTGTAGACAGAAAGCTAGATATGTCAGGGAAAACTAAAGAGCTAAAACTTGCATTTCTTGCAAAATTAGTAGGCTAAAAAAAGAAACTAGTATTTTTTTAATGGAGGAGAGGCCTAGGGGAAAAGACTTTAGCAAATCCAACTATTTGAAGATTCTTTCTAAATAGGAAGCTGAGCTACCATTAAAAACAAAAGAAAATAAATATTTATTTTAGATTCTTTATATAGAAAACTTGTTATGAGATTTAATAAGCAATGCACATCAGAGGTTGGAGATATAATCATCTTCTGTTGAACTGGCTTTTGAATTAGAAAGAGAGTCCAGACTAGATAGACAGAATGTCCTGCGGTATGAGTCAGTGACATATCAGGCACATAACTACCTGCAGTGCTTTGTAAGGCCTTGTTTGTAAGTTACAAACATTTGTAGTCCATGCGTAATCATGAAGGCAGTCAGGGTAAGCTGTCTAAGATGGGCCTTGGTGTTCTCACATACATCAGTCAGAATCCTGGAGGCTGCATTTGGCATTGTCCAAAGCCTGCTGATGGTAACAGTATTGTATTATCTGAGGCAGTGAAGCACCACAAAAAGTAGACTGAAGTCCAGTCAATGCTGCAAGACACACAAGGATGTATCAGGACCTCAGCTTCAGCTAGAAAATGTCCATTTGTTTAAAGGAAGAAAAAGGCATGACATTTAACACATTTAAAATTGATTATTTCATCAATAGGTTAATAGAAAACCAGGCTGCAAGTTCACTCCTGCTTATACATCCATTCTCTAATGTGCGATTAGAGTATGAAAAATGAAAAACATAAAGCAGACTGGGAAAGGGGCTTTATGTACTGGAGACAGCCTCCCCTTTCAGAGGGGTGCTAAGTCTAGACTTGGCTATGTATATGCAAATTTTTTTCAGAAAAAGTAAGTTTTCAGCGGGGAGATTGACCCTCTTTAGTTGTTACTTCCTGCTCTGACTTGCTAAATGTCTCTTAAAACTAAAGGTTCATAATATTAAAGGGCACAGTAGACAGACACTTTTAGACTTGACCAACTTAAATGTATAGATAAATCTGACTGAATCAGTTGGTCTCCTGGATAATATTGTAGATTTTCATTTCAGTAATATATATTTTTAAAGTTAAGGGGATCGGTGACAGCAGTCAAGTGTCCAGATTTCCATTTTTTCCCTTATCAGTGCATAATATTAAACACTGAATGCCACTGCATTAAAAGAATGGATAGGTTGTTAACATTCTAGGGTGTTTGGGTACTGCTCTTCAATTACAGCTGAATTGCCATTTTATAATAGTGTTTCTGGTTGCATGCAGATGGTAGTTATCATTCTCAATGCTGTACATGAGGAATTGTTCCAAATAGGCAACTTTCTAATACAGGTGGTAGGACAGGGTTTCTCCTTACAGCACGAAACTGAATTCACCATATGATCACATCACCTACTGTATGAATCATGTTATGTGCTCAATCTTCTGATTGAGCTACTTGTCCATTATGGGAAAACAAGTATTTTTCCATTCTTAGCCATTCAACTGAAGATACAGCTTTTTGTTAAACATTTGAATGAGTTAACAGTAATGTTACTTTTCCATATAAACAGTCTTTTGGTTGAAGCACTTCTTGGCATTCTAAAATACACATCTAGAAAAGAAAACAAGAAAAAGACTTTTTCAGAGTTTGCATATATTATTTGTTGTGTGCATATCATCTCAAAGATTGAAGGGGCATACTAGGCAGGAGTGGGAGAAACAATATATACACCTAATTATGACAGATTTGTTACCAACAGGTCCCCTGTTGACTGAGATGGTAGACTAACCAGTTCACTGCAATGCACCATCACAATTAACCTTGCAGTATTTGACAGCCTTAGACCAAGATTTGCATGAGG
This sequence comes from Lepidochelys kempii, assembly GCF_965140285.1. Classification (NCBI taxonomy): domain Eukaryota; kingdom Metazoa; phylum Chordata; order Testudines; family Cheloniidae; genus Lepidochelys; species Lepidochelys kempii. The sequence goes on along the minus strand of NC_136390.1, from coordinate 70,920,312 downwards.
GAAGACACTAGGTGGAATATAAGGCCTGCTGAAGTGTCTGTCTGTTGGCACTTCTCTTATTCTCTCTTCTGTCTGGCTTGAAGATAGGTATGAGCTCTAATACTGCTGACAGCTGGTGGAGGTTTGCCTTTATCACTGTTGTTAGTATTGTGAAGTCTGTTCTCCAAGCTGCATGTATACAGTTACCTGACAATCACAATGCCTGCTAAGTGGTGCAGCCATGAATTGCTGCTTTACCACCTCATCCTGAGAAGTGGCCCCAGTAGGTTACATTTGAGACCTATTTTGGGTTAGCGATGGGAAAGCTTGCTCTGCTACTGTCCATACATACTAGTTTGGTGGATAAATAACGGGTCGATTATCCAGTTGGTTAATGTTGGTTGTTGTTAAATGCCAACAGTGTGTGTCTGTGCCTGGTGTTGTTTTGAAAAGAAAGATACAGGCCATGCCCCATGAAATTGACTCTAAAAATATTGTTAGTCTAGTTTCAGAGTAGCGGCCATGTTAGTCTGTATCCGCAAAAAGAAAAGGAGGACTTGTGGCACCTTAGAGACTAACAAATTTATTTGAGCATAAGCTTTCATGAGTCCTCCTTTTCTTTTTGTTAGTCTAGTGTATTTCTCATGCTTTCAATTAGCTTTTGGGGAGAAATATATAGATTCTGCTAAAAGACAGTGAGAGAATTAATTTCCCATAATGAGCAGAGGATTTAAGTGCTTTTTGTACAGTTCTGCCTATTAATGTCAAAAATGGGAGCTTGAAACAGAGAGATTTAAAAGTTTGATGTGATTCTAATACAGCAATGATGGCATTATGGTTTACCGTCCAAACAAGAATTTATACTTTGCCAGTAACCTGCCTCTGAAAAAACAAGATGTGCATAGTAACAGTTTCTACTTGATATTTATAATAATAATAATAAAGTAGAACAGCTAAGCATTACACTAGAAATAATGCTTATGGTGGTTTAGATTATTTGAACCTATTACCTATTACATCATCACCTGGAATTAAAGGTTTTACTGTTATAGGCATCTAGTGATTAGTGTACCGTCTTAGCAAAAGGGGAAATCCTTTGGTTGGCAATTCTTGCTATAAATTAAACAGCATTATACCTCAGTAGTTGTCTTGTCTCTAATAGTGCATCATGTATACAAGAAGCACTGAGTGCATTTTCTATTCCATTGTTCATTGCTATTTTGGATCCCATTACTACTGATAAGTCTTGTCATGTTGTAAAGTCTTGAAAGTATCTTTTTCAGTGGAAAAAAAAGGAGCAAGGCCTTCCATGTTGGTGGTGGTTCTGAGAAGCTGTGTTTGTGTTTGTCTATGTTGCTGCTTCACATATAACAGGCTTGTGCTGGTATTTTACTTCACATGCTACTTTGACATTTCTTTTCTCCCCTTTTTCATATTTTTCTTTTCTTTATATTTTATTATTTTCTCTTTTTTTTTTCTTTCTCTTCCCCTTCTGCTCTCTGGATGCAGCCAAACGCAAAGCATGGAAACTAAACCGTGTTGGTAGCCTGCGAAATATATACAGCAGCAGCAGCACCAACACTGAAGGTAACAAATTAAAACAACACGTTTTAGATGAACACCTTTCCCTCTCTCCCCTTTATACCTGCCTCTCCAGACTTGCTCCCCTTTCCTCTCACTTTCCAAATGCAGGAATGGAAATCAAATTTGCCCAAAGCATGCGTGCTTTCATCTTTTGTTTGCAGAGTCATTCCCATGGTCTTTTCATCTTTTTGTTTGTGCGTTTTATTTTGCCATTCATGTTCCTTTCAGCTTACTTAAATTCTGACCTTTCCCTCTAGTCGTGGAGTGGTGATGTTTAAATTACTTCGGGAACCCATTTTCTTTTATTTATTTATTTTTCCCCTTTATACATGTGGGTACTCAATGTAATATTTCCCAAGTTATTACAGTTTTTAAAAGTGTTAGTATCAGGTGTAATGATCTGTAGCCAAATACAATAGTGTGCCGTGACATTTAAGTAACAGTCTTAATTTGTTTTGTGAAAGCGTTCTCCATAATGCTCTTTGCAGCTCTAATCCAAAGGCGAGACAGAGCCAGGTCATTTGCATGTGCTACTCTTGCTTGTAAATTCTGTATATTGTTGTATTTCTAAAGGTCGCCTGGTGCCAAAGTTCACAAATTGACTTACATTGCTTTTTTCACTGAAGACAGCCGTCATGCCTTTTGTATAATAGCAGATTGAATTTTTCCCCACCTTCATTTGAACAACACAATTATAAACTGTCTTCTTTTTTTTTATTATTACAAATGTCAGAGGTCAGAATTACTTGGAAGCCAGGCAAGGAGAAAAACCCTCGGCCACCATCTCAGACAGCGAGTAAGAGGGAATGGTATATGAAATATGGAATGCAAAATAGGTCACATCTCGGTAATCTTGATATTATAGGGGGGAAATCTTTTTTTCACTTAAGTGCAAACCAAATGGGTCAAGTAATCACAAGCGCATGCCCTAACGCTAATTGACTTATTTTGGAATGATTATAACTGTAATATTTTTCTTAATGTCACTGTTTTCTGGGCTGTTGATTTTAGCTATTGCCAAGTAGTGGCATTAAATCTCTTGTAAATTTTAAATTGCATGCTATTTCTGTAAACAAGTCCCTCTGTTCACATCCTGATCATTAACCTTTGGTGATTTATATCACCATCCTTTTTTTTGCACAATTACTACCGTATTCCTGTCTGATGCCTTGCTCTCACCGACAGATACAATGTGTCTGGGAAACAAAAGTGTGTTTTTTACTGCAGCTTGTTAAGGAAACACATTATATTATAATCTTGTTTTATTTCTCATTGGAAACTTAAAATTCTCACCTTTTAAGTAACAACAACAAAGCTATATCCATTGTGATGCTTTTGTGTTACCTTTTAAAGCATTTAAGCACAGAGTGTGAAATGAATTGGAGAGAAATAAATACTAGTTGCTGAACATGAATAAATAAGCTTTTTGCTATTTAAAAGGAAACTTCCGAGATACTTTTTTGTAATTTGCAAAATGTGGGGGGGAGGGGGTTTCCTCACTGGTAATCTCTTTTAAACTTGTTATTTTCCCGGATCAAACATGCAGGCATGTTTGCTATTGTAGGGTGACTCTTGACAAACATGGGATTTACTGTTCTCTTTTTGCTAAACTTTTAACAATAAAATAAATAGAAATAATTGCATATATTTTACAGAAAGGGAGTTCATATTTGGGGGCCTGTTCAATCTTAGGTGCCATTTAACATACTGATACGCATAAATTAATATGAAAGGTATGCTAGGGGTGTGTTCATCTGTGAGAGAACATAACTTTAAAAGTTGAACTCCTAAGACTTGCAACTAGCAGCACCAATGAGATTTTCTCTATCTTAACTAATTAGGCAAGGGGCGGGGGGTGCTCTTTCTTGGAAGTACTCACCACATGGGAAAGAGAGTCCAGGAAATTTGTGAGTAATAATCGTGCATCTTTGAGCTATTAAACAAAGTCTGTGGATAATGGCTAGCATTGCAAAACTGGGGAATGCTCAGTAAATCAGGAGTGTACACAGTAGGAGTCTGTCACCTTGCCTCAGTGGGCCACAGCTGAAAATATCAGATTCAGGACAAACCGCTGAGAAATGGGGCAGACTTCCCTCCCCCCAACTGGTGGTTATTCCTTCATAAGATATACTAAGCCAATAACGAAAGTAAACTTCTGTCTCACCACACTGGTTAACATGAAGTCAGAAATGCAGCCTCCTTGGGTATCCCAGCCCTTGTTTCACCATCCAGACACTATACTGAATGATGAGTGGTTATTTAAAACCAATTTCATCAAACAAAGGGTTCTTCTAATCCCAAGAGATCAGCCACATAGCCAGGTCAATATATAACTCAGATCTTACCCAATAATCATGCTGTTGCCAATCCTTTAGTATCTAATATCTAAAGGTTATTTATAAGAGGAAAGAAAGAGGAGAGAGTTATAATGGTCAAGGAAAACAAATACATACACTCATTGCAAAATTCTTGTATCAGGTTTGAAGCAGTGATGTTATAAACTGCTGGCTTGTTAAGTCTCTGGTAATTTCCAGAAGATTGAAAGGTTATCTTTGTCACCTTTGTCCGGCTTGTCCTTATCCGTCCTGCCACGAATGCAAGTCAACACCACACCATTCTGTTTTGTTGCGAGCATGTTCCTTCCATTTCTGGCCAAAGAGCTTAGTCATGGTTTTGGCCCCGTGTGTTTTCGGTCTGCCCAGCAGTCACTTGTGGTCTCTGGGGATCCAGTCACTGATGATTGAAAGGTACTCAGTCCATTAGTAGAATGCTCCTGTTAATGTAATTCCATAGTCCAGAGATGAGAGCAGGAAAGAGGTAAAATGCAGATGCTTACAGGGTTTGTTATGCCTTCTCCCATGTGGAGGGACTGCTCTCAGTCTTAGTTTGTGGAAAATAACAGGCACAAGGAGTCGTCCACGGTCACATGAGCTGGTCACATGAGCTAGTCACATACTCTTGCATGCTTCAGTGAGTCATGGAAACGGTCATTACTAGTATTCTGGCTAAAACTTCCCCAGGAAGGACCATCAGGCACTAGGTGCGTTCCTCAGTCGTTTAAGTGTCCTTTAATGGGCCATCAGTTTGAATAGTCCATTCACAATGTGCTGGCCAAACTGGATGTAACTTACCTTGTGGGTGTTATCCCAGGAGCAAACACACGTGAAATACTAATTCATAGTTAATATTCATAACTTTAGATACAAAGACAATACATACGTACAAATAGATAATCATATTTGATAGATTATAACTTTTCCATTGATACCTTACATGACATATTTCATATAAATTTGTTGTAATTACATAACATTGGTAGCAACGGTGATATACATCATCATATTTTAATCATACAACATCACAGAGCCCCATATTAACATAACTATGCTTTCAAAAAGGGAAATGGTAATAGGAAATGGCAATCCAAAATAGCAGATATGCTTTAGAATATGCCTGTTCAGTTGCGTTTAAACCTTTTTCATCTGGACACCCAAACCTTGGTTGCTACAACTTCCATACTCTGTGTTCTCCATACTATGGATCCCACCACTTTCCAAGCTTGCCCCAGGCTCACTCAAATGGTATGTATGTCTACACTGCAATCAGAGATTTGACTGCAGCACATGTAGACAGACTTGAGCTAGCTTTGATCTAGCTAACTCAAATAACAATAGCAGTGAAGTCACAGCAACATGGGCTGTATAAGCCTGCCCAGATCCTTAAGTATGTAGTGAAGCGGCTAGTCCATTTTGCTATGCATGCCACTGTGCCCAAAAATTACAAGTATTCTGTTGGAACTCTTGCATCCACAAACTGACTAGACTCATCATTTCTTAACTGTGATCTTGTCAATATCCTAGCCCATGACAGCATGGATTTAGATTAGTGGTTTTCAACTTTTTTTTTCATTTGCAGACCCCCTAAAAAATTTCAAGTGTAGATGTGGACCCCGTTGGAAATTTTAGACGTAGTCTGCGGCCCCCAAGCATCTGCGGACCACAATTGAAAACTATTAGACTGTTAATTTTTTGACATGCAGAGAAGTCCCATAGAGAGAGAGAGCTAGCTGAAGCTGGAACGAAACCAGGTCTCACTCCCTAGGGTGTTACCATTAGGTCACTAATACATAATAGGTAATATATGCTAAAAGTGACCAGTGGAATCCCAGCAGTTCAACATCCTTACACCCCAGGGCCCAAATTCCATCCTCGTTTAGACTTGACCAACTATGCTGATTTCGCTGGGAGTTCTGTGGATGTAATTGAGGGCAAAATTTGGACAATAGTACCTGTCCAAGTAATAAAAGGGACTAAATTTGTCTAACTTCTACAATCAGAAAAGAACAAAGCTGTTTAGACCAATAAGGTTGTCTGTGTTCAAGGAATTGCCCCCTTGCTCTTACCTGCAATTTAGTGAGACTCCCATTATATATTCATTCACTGATTTAGTTCTACGTTTGCAAGACCATTATTAGGGTTTGCTGCAAACATTAGGTTTAAGATTTTATTCTACCATAGAGAAGTGACAAGTTGAATTCTTATTGCAGGCAAAGCAATGGTCACTCTGAGTGAAAGATCCAAAATGTTTAGAGGGGAAGGTATATAATATAAACTTGGTATGTTTATAAAAGACACCTGACCCCTCTCACCTTTGTGATTTCAATTATCGTAGTTATGCTGTTTAAATACAAATGTGATTTTTCAGAGATCAGCACATTTGGAGCATTGTACACTGGTGTAACTTTCTAAAATTAAAGAAACTGATGCTGTGTTTGCTCAGTATGCTATATTTAAACATCTATAATTATATCAAAACCACATTTCTTCTAGTCTTCATTCAGGACTGCATGCATGACAAGTTTTGAGTGTTAAACCCAAGTTGTATTTTAGTTACCAAGTATAAAAAAAATCTGAAAACGTCTAATCGTATGAAAAAATGTGTCCATTAACTCCAAAATGCCTGAACAGATTTTTATGAAACAGTCTCTTTAAAAAAGTAATACAGAAGAGACATTTCAGCTGTAACAATGGCTTTGCTGCCTTGACACTATCGTTGTCACATTTAAATGTACTTAAACTCCTAACATTTGAATTATATGTCCACTTTGAAATGTAAACTATAGAACTGCAAACTGAAATGTGAAATTGTTTTTAAAAATATTAGAAAAATTATCCATCTAGCATTGACATATATCCTGCATAAACTGACTGAAAATGATTTTATGTATTTCCTCAAACCCAAGTGCCCTACAAAAACAACGAATGCCTACAATAAAATAATCCACTCCCCTGAGCTAATAACAAGCTTTTTGTCTCCAGTTTGTCATGTAAGGGTGGTGATATAATTCATCCAGTAGATCACAATCTTTTTTCAAGAGCTGTGGGCCAGAATACCTGTGGGTGACTAATGGCAGAGTCACATTGACCTGATAGGGTTGAATTTCAAAACTAATTAGATTTAGACCACTGGATTTGGAGAGGGGAGAGAAGTATTAGCATAGTCATGCCCAGTGGGACATGGCACAAATTTATTTCCTTAATTGGGGCTGCTAATAAACATACTTATAATCTTCCAAGATATGAAGATAAATTACACTGAGTGACAAATGGTAATGATAGCAAAAATTATCAAGTACCTAAATAAATTAAAACAAATACCTTTGGTTTTGTACTTCTTTCACAACTATATGGATAGGGTGTAAATATCTATTGCCTATTTTAGGGCATGAATATAGTTTTTTGCTGCAACCCTAAGTCTTTTCAAATGACTGATTCAAAAAAGTGGGTGGGTAGGAATTTTATGTGGGGGAGGGCTTGGCTGGGGAAGTTTAAATCAGTCTTTGATACCACATTGTTATGAAAACTAAGCTTGCAATATGTCATTTCAGGCACGTGTAATAGAATGGGTTTCAAGCTTCAGTCCCAACTGTTGAAGATGTTTTTGGATCATTAAAAATATACCAATATCTTTAGTCCGACCCATCACTTGTTGCTATATTTAAAGGAAAAGTACATGGTCCCTGTTGCAAAGTTAGTTGACTCATCCAATCTAAATGTGCAGTGTATTTATTAATTAACAAGTAAGCAGCCAGCCTGATGTACCTGTGATAATGGCTACATTATAGTAAGATTAGCATCCCAAAAATACGAAACCTGGTACCATGAAAAGAAGATTAATCTTATGATTAAGTCACTGGACTGGGACTTGAGAAGTCTGGTTTCACTTCCTGCCTCTTCCAGACCAAATATCCCTTACTCCCACTGTACCTTAGTTACGAATCTGCAAAATCTTCCTTTCTTTCTCTCTCACTCTCTTTCTCCCCCTGTTGTCTCTGTAGATTTTAAGTATTTCAGGGCAGGCACTGTTTCTATGTCTTTGCATGATGCCTAATTCAATGGAACCCTGATCTGAGGTGAGGCCTCTAGGACCTACCATGATACAAACCACCACCACCAGTGGATGCATAGCTCAGTATATGTTTGAGGTGACTCACGTCATTTAGATTAGACAATGCTGGATATGGCACCTACGATCACAAATTGATCTAGACATGATTTTAGAATTACTCTTTCAGATAAAAAGCCAATTGACATTTGAAAAGTTTTCTGGGAAGAGGTATAGCCTTTATGAAAAGAAAGTGATTTGAGTGAATCTTATTCCTTGGCCATGTCCAATATAATTCATCAAATTAGGCCTCTCCACTTGCTATCTGAATGTTAGAACAGGAAGACACTTAATGACATTCACTGTGGACCCACTGCCTTTGTCTGTTTTCCATTGGGATGCTTCCTCACTTAGCATTTATGGGCTTACACAGAAGGGATACCAGAGATATCTCTTGACAGAGAATAAAGTTTATCCAAAAAGAAAAGTGTTGAGGGATCCATCCACTGAGGTAGCCTGAAATAATCATTTGTAAGTGTTATTTCATTGAATCCATAAGAAGTATTATCCATTTATATATGGTGTATCAATGTTTGTTTTCACTTGTATTGTACTTGGTATATAAGGAATATTTCTTTCTTTCCTAGGGTGGGTAGGTTGTTGATGCAATAACTTTCCTGTTGCCCCAACGAAAGTAACTGATAACCACATATAACTGAAGATGTTAGGCAAAATTAAAGGTGGTGGTGTAGGAAAATAGTAAAAGCTAGATCTGGAATATAAGAAGTGATATTCTAACATGAAAGGGGCAGCTGTTACACTGAAACTTAAGAGAACTCTACAGTTTTTCTAATATGCATTGTCTTGGATATCCAGTTCTCATTGGTTCTTTGAAAAAGCATCACAGTGATGTATTACTCTTTAATTATAATGCAGTGGAATCCATACATATGTGTCTCCCTCCAGCTCTTTCCAACTCCTTGTTTTCCCATCCAAAAAGATATTCCCGTTAGACATCTCCTGTTGATAACAACTTCCAAATGTAAAACAATTGCAGCTGTTTTTTAGCACTTTAACCCTTTGTCTGCTAGGCTTCCAGGAAATAATTGATGACTGATTGGCCCATTAACCTTTTAAAAAAAAATGTTTGACAGCCTGGACTTGTGTAATGAGGAGGGATTCCTTGTGAAATCAGTTTGATGGCTGAGTTGCTTTCCCCTGAGGATGCAAAATTAGCCCTGTGGGACCTCGTCTGCATAGAAACTGGACACAATTAGTGTAATATCCGGTGTTATTAATGTAGTTTGGAGTAATTGGGCAGGTTGATTTCGACAGGTTGATGGTGCTAAAATACTATTATAGTGGACCTTTCTATGAATAACTGTTACACACGGAAACCTGTTTGATAAAGTGTTGTGATTAGACTCGGAGGGGTTTAAACAGCTCAGCGTATAACACTGCTGGGTAAAACCCAACAATTTCATCTTATTTTGTTACATGGATTTTTCTCTCTGTGTATGTAGCATTTAAAAATTCTAAACATACATGACCTAGCGGTGCATGCATTTGTGTAATCACAGTAACATATAATACGCTGTATATTTGTTATTTTAAGATCACAGGTTTGAAACAGTAGTCTACCATATTTAGAATAGTTTAAACAGAAAAACTTATAAGAACAGAGATCTTCAGCTGGTGCAGTTACTTCTGATCTCCTGTTTTTAGCCTCCTTCCCCCTTTTCCGGGGAGGGGAACAAATTCGAAAGTGGAGGGCATGTGAAAAAGAATACTAACTTCCATTTCCTTCATGGGCTGCCTCTCTCAGCCAGTTGTGGTGAACATTTTGGCAAGTTTTCAGACCAAAATAGAATTGTAGCTCAATCCAAAAAATTACATCGCCCCTTTTACTAAGATGGGAGTACATGTAATAACCCTCTGGTTATATGTGTTATCTGTGCCCTCTGTGCCTGAGCCACAAAGGGTATGAGTATGTTAGAGCCCATAATACGGAGTTTAGCTGGAGACTTCTGCGTTTAGCTTTGAGGTTCCCAGCTCATACCCCAGTGTGTCAGCCAAGATGGCAGCTGTCACAATGTCATCTGGTCACAGCAAAGAGGGTCAGGAGATTAAACAAGAAATTTGTGTATCAAAAACTATTCTTTGGGAAAAGATAGTTTGTATGTAAAAATGGAACGTTCCAAAAGGTGCTTCTGTATGACACCATGTAATGTTCTTACTAGACTGTTTTGTACATAATGTATTTGGTAGACATTTCTGTAAACAAGGAAAAATGTATAAATTGACTGAAATATTCCTGAGAAGCAAAACTGGCAGTTGAGACACATATTGATGGAAAATCACATTGGCCAAATGAGATTCTAACTTCTGGTTGTCTCGAAAGGGATACTGTGTGTTCAACACCAAAGTCAGTTCTGCCTGCAATACCTTGGCTGTCAAGAATGCCTGCCTAGAGTATAACAGGAATTCTTGTAAAGTCTTTAATGCAAAGCCAACATTGAATACTAATGTGTGAGAACTACATTCTGCCTGTAATCTACTCTCATTTTAAATTCCTTGCCATTGACTATGGATGTTCAGAGCTTACTATGATACTTGGACTGGGGAAGGAGGAAGAATAATTAGTAATGAAGAGAGCAGTTGGCTCTGTCAGAAAACCAGATAAAGTGCCTAAACATGATCAAGTGTTGATGCCAAATTTTACTGGATATAAAACTGGCTGAATTGCTGAATTTATTCCTAATCCCAAATCCCTTGTTCCCACTTACGAAGTTAGCTTCTCTAGCCATAGTATGATATAGGATATAAGCAATGAAAGGTAAGAGAATTTAATCAAACATTTTTTTAATTTTCATCTGAGTCACCAAGCAATTAGCAGAGACTTCCCAAATCCATACCAACTTAAAATATAGTTGAATTACAAATAGGATCATTCTCCACACAGTTCTCATAACTTGTATATGTGTTCAAAAATCAATCCTTTCTTAAGTATGAGGGGGTTTCCCCTCTTTATCATTATGCTCCTCGTATTTTATTTTTCTATGAAGATCTCTTGGATCTTCACAGGACCTTCTGTATGCTTAGCAAAGGAGTTGCCTCAGTGCCAATGCACTCAGTGCATTTTTTCATTTTGAAAGGGGCGATACTGAAAATTTTGCCATATGCTGTTGCTTCTCACTTCTCTGACAACACATATTGTAGCTGAGCAGATATATTTCTCTTGTACAAATATATGGGAGCCTATTTATAGGATATACACCAGGAGGTTTTTCTTAAGTGGCAGAGGTGGTGCCACTGGGCCTATAGAAATTCTTCAATACTTGCATGTTTGAAGGAAAGTCCTATTAATCCCTTAGAGACCATTAAAAAGAGTAGTAATGATAAACTCTCAAAGTTGGACTCCTTAATACAGGAAGCTGCTAAAACAGGGGCTGGATCCTTCCCTTTCTCTTTTTAAACTAGCCTTCCACATTTTTTGTTCTGGCTCTCTTCCCCCTCAACAGCACTTGTAAGATAACTTATTTTGTTAATGTAACTTTAGTTTTGATAGAGATTATACATCGTAGATGTGAACAACGATCTAATAATTCAAGAAAGCAGTTTGGATGACATAATCACAAGATTTGGATGTCACTAAGATCTGTGAGAAGTAAATCCATGGTTTAACTATAGTATTTTATGTAACATGAATCTGGCTATGTATTTTGGCATTACACATCTTGTTTTGGCATAGGAGTAGTTATATCGATGTCCAACTAGGAGGTTGCCGAGTTGAATCTTCTTACAGAAAGTTTAAATAAATAAACCCTGATGAGAGCTACTGTTAAATGTGGCTGGATTTCAGATCCTTTACATGCTTTCATTCATGCATAACTTTACTCACTTGAGTAAGCCTGCTGAAGTCAATAAGACTACTCCGCATTAGTGAATATTTGTAGGATCAGGGCTCAAATTAAGGAGAAAAACTGTTGCTCTTGGCCCTTACAGTTCTCTGGGTCAATTCTTGAGCTCATTTTCAGTTCTTACTCATTCCTTGGGCAAATTCCCACTGAAGTTATATGGCACCACATGTGTAGATTATGAAGTCTTCCTTCCAGTATTTATGTAAATTAATTGTTATTTGTGATGATGGTAGAGCCTAGACCCATCTGAAATTGGAGCCCCATTGTGTTGAGCACACAGAGATGGAAGACACAGGAGGTGTCTTCACTGCTAAAAAAGGGCTTTTTTTTACCACCGAATAATTAATGCGCTTTAGCTATTCTGCTGTCAAATCCTAGAGGAGACACAGCATCTGTAGTTTTTACTGTGAGGTCAACCATAGTCAGGAGAGAATGCTGACCTCACCTAGCTACCTCGTGGTAAAAACTACAGGCATCTTGTCTCCACTAGGGTTTTACAGCAGGATAGCTAATACATGCTAGTTATCTTGCTGTAAAAATGTCACCTGTTTGGTAGTGAAGACATAGCCACAGAGTAAGAGACAATCCCTGCCCCAAATTGCTTACAATCAAAATAAGCAAGACAAAAAAAGGTGAGAGGCAAGGGATATAACGCGCAAGCAGTGTGCATAATGTTGTGGTTTCCTAGCGCCATGTTAGTTCCATGATTTTTTTATTTTGGATTTTTGTTTGTTAACTTTTTAGAGGTGGGAAGATTCTGCTAGAAGAGTTAATAAAAGAACAGATGGAGTGTGGAAGATAAGTGGTGGCAGGAGAAGTCAGAGGAAGGGAAGGTGCATGGAGGAGGGGTTGGAATAAGCAGCCAGTCACCAAAGGGGAAAGAATGTTCAGAGTAAAAGCAGCAGAAAGCTCTCTCAGGACTATATCAGTGTCTGCTCATGCTGGCTGCGTCTGCTCAAGAGCAGATTCTGCCTTAGAATATTTTATTTTCTTGGAGCCCAGTGACAAGAGGGGGCATGGTGTCGCATGATTCCTGCGGTTCCTTGGTGGTGGTCTCCAGCTACACTGTTTTTGGGGGGAGTAGGGGAAAACAGATAGTGTATTATTATGTAATGTATGTTGTAGTGTAAAGTAGTGATCCCTTGTGATTTTCCTGTTGGTTAAACAGTATATCATTGTTTTGCGTGGATAGGAGGGACTGTATCTCTCTCTCTTTTTTTTAATCATGTTTTTAAAAGTTGTAATTCACAATATTTTGATGCCAAACCAATGAATCACAAAGTTGGGACTCCTTGTAATTCACTGATGTGGCGTCCTGATCAATAATTGCAACATATAATTCAAACTGTGGGCCAGCCCCAGGGGAGTACTTCTAAAAGCCGCAGCTGGTTACAAAAATGAGCCTGCCAAACAGCCATGGCTTTCATAAGCCTTTGCTGGGTTTTTTTACCCTTCTATGTTTTGATTTAAAAGGCCAACTTGAGGTGTCCTGATTCACCACAATATAATGTTTGCATTCTCTTCCCCTTGCAATCACAGGCCTTATCTCAAAGCTGACTTGCGCCTGAGGGAACCTTTTGTCCAGCCTTTGATAGATCTCTTCTTTGAGCCAGGCTGGGCCTGACCTGTCCTGGACACGTCATTTAAGTAAAAGTGAACCCTGGGCATCTTAAATTTGGGGCCAAATTATCTACTGATTTTTAATTGGCAAAGCTGTAATGAAGTTAGTGGCGCTCCACCAATTTACATGAGTGGACACTCGGCCTGTGGACTGGAGTTTGAGTTTATTGGGGGAAAAGTGTTGCCCCAGAGATTGAAGGAATGATTTCCAGTCAGCAGTAGAGCTATATTTAAATGGACTAATTTTTAGACTTGTCATTTATCTGTACATGTTTATGAATGACAAAATAATGCAAAAGTTTCTTGGCTGTAAATGTGTAAGTCGTTGGCAGACAAGTGAACATAAAATCCCTCTCTAAAGCAAACCCATTATACTTTTTGTTCACTGGTACATTATACTCTCTTATTCTAGTTGTTCCATGATTCCTTGAGCTTTTTTCAGCTTCCTTGAACTTTTTTTATTTGTCTTTGGGTGTCCCAAGTGTGTTTGGAATCTGTGTGTCCAACCCTGCAATATCGCTGATACTTCCTTACACTGTGTTTGTTCCCCTGGCCCTGAAGTATTTTTCTTATGTTCCTGTTATCCTTGGATATTCCATTGACCCTTTCTGTTGGCTCCTCAAATCATTTTCACGGCTCCTTTAGTCTCCCTGAGCTGCTGAGAAGAAAGTATTGGACTAATATTAATCCTGTAATTAATATTGGACTAATATTAATCCTGTATTGCAATTTTTTTGAGCTGTGGGGAAAAGATATTATTCAAGACAGTTATCAGCTGTGTGCATGTGCACTTAAAATGTATGATGTATATTGTATATGATACATACATGTAACATATACACAAGAGAAAAATTTACTCCAGAGGATTTGTATTATACATTTTTTATTTGGTAGAACATTCATCGTAAGTTATTTTTCTAAGTGCTTCAGCAGATTTTACATTAGACTGATTTTACTTCAAATATTGGTTCTTAGATAGCTCTGAAGGTTAACAGAATATAGGCTGGGGGTTTTTACTAAAATTTGCAGGTCTCCCTAAAATAGTTGGTACTTCATCCTCATAAAATAAAGTTATGAAGCCAGGAAACAACCAATAAAAAACTACAAAATCTTTGAGGCATTTGCTGGCAAAGCGTGATGCTTCACGAGAGGAGAGATGTGTTTGGATTAGAATCAGATGTCCAAACTTGCCTTTGAGTGTAACACCATAGAGGTTCTGTCCAAGTAAAAGACAGTTTTTAGAATTGATTGCTGGTTTCATAAAATGTAAACTGTTCATCCCACTGCTGTTTTTCAGAACAAGAAGAAAACTTTGAGTTTATTATCGTTTCCCTCACCGGCCAGACGTGGCACTTTGAAGCAACTACATATGAAGAAAGAGATGCGTGGGTACAAGCCATAGAGAGTCAGATCCTGGCCAGTTTACAGTCATGTGAGAGCAGTAAGAATAAGGTAAGGTGCACAACATCACACTGAAAGTGAGCAAGGGCCATTGATCATTAGAGATAATTGAGGATCTAGGGTATTGTGAAAAGTAAACATATTCCGCAAGGTTCATGTACTTGTTGGACACAGCTAAGGAAAAGTAAACCATGCAAACTTGTATGCCTCCGAAATAATTCAATATGAAACATTTTATCCCGTTACACATTCTGATTTTATATTTAAATAATTAAAATTATTTAATTTTTTTTGCCTTTCCATCTCTCATCGTTTTAGATGTAGAATACTCTTTTAGTTGGATCACTTGCTTTAACAATACAAACTGTATTTTGGTGGGGAAGTCTATGGGAAAGCCTCTAAGGGCTGAGAAAAGAACAGCTTATTTACAAGCTAAGTCTCTACTGGATGCTACTGGGCTTCTCCATGGCAATGTTCCATCAAATGCTCTGGATTACTTAATAGTAATGTGCACTGCTATTCCTGTGAGTAGGAGCAGACTTGTGTATAAGGTGGTACACATTTCAAAAGTAACGATCAATTGTTTTTCTGAAGCTACTGTGTAGTTTTTCTTTCCTTTAATTAAATGTAATTTATTCTTTGTGGTTTTGCTAATAGGCCAGTCTCAGGGGAAACCAATCAGGAAGCAAAAGCATGGTCCTTTTCGTGGTGTCCTGGGGATAGGCTTCCCCCATCACATTCATATTTGGCACAAGCAATTTCTTCTGCTTTCTCTGCAAAACAATTTATTGTAAACTCTGATACCTCCCCCCAACCCAAACAGTTTCTTTCTGTAGAGGGCTGACAGTTTGCTATTCTTGAACCTCTTGATTTTTCAAACGTTTAATAACTAGAAAACAAGAGGTGAGCGAGGAGATTCTTTTCATAGACCTGTAGATCCTTTTGCTATCTATGTAAAGAAACTTCTGCAATGATTTATATTCTGTTTTGTTGTTAAGAACGGGACCTATATTTTGACATGACTGCTTTTTTTATTACCTGTATAATCAGGGTAAACCAGACCACAGTAATTATCATTGTAATGTAATTTACTTCCCATTTTTTTAAAAATTGACTTTTTATATCTGAGGTGGAGAAAAATCACTGCCTATTTATTTCTCTGTGGCCTGTCTTCATTGAGATCAGTACATTATAACAAGATGACAATGGAAATTAGGCTGCAAACATTAATACAAAATGTTAATGTAATAGGAGGTAAAGAATGCTGGTTTGAATATTTAACACACAGTAACTGAAGAGAGAATTACATTTTGGTTATATAAAGGCAAGAGTCTTTTTTAAAAAAAACACTTAAAAGTTATATTTGTATGGAGGTTTTCTTGCAAGGTTTTCTGGGAGAAGTTTTTATCATTCACCTCTGGAACTAGGGCTCAAGAAGCACTTGGAAGGCAAAAGTGAGATGAATTAGATTATCTCAGAACTCAGTGTCCTGTTGACAGAGCAGACGTATATATCTGAAACTATCTTATATATGATTTGATCGAGCTCTCATTTAATTCAGTGGCAATAATTTGATGCAGTTAACACTTTTTGCCTAGGAGAGATTGCAAGATTTAGCTGGTTTTGAGGCCGAGCTACCTCTACATGGGCAATTGTCTCTCCAGGTCAAAGTAGAGGTTATGGGCAGGCCACAGTGGAAAGAAACACCCATTGTAGCCATCTGATAAAATCTGATCTTTTGATGATAAAAGGCTTTCAGTTCAGCTTCCTTTGCAGACCATCTCTTAGTCTTCAAGTACACAAGCATACATACCAGCAAAAAAAAGGAGGGGGGGTATAAATAATGTTATATAATTTATCTCCAAAAAGTACTTTACATGTGATCATGAATGCTATGCTTCATTTTTCAGCTCAGCTTTCCTATACACAATCCCATTATTGGTCATAGTCCAGTCCAATATCTCATAAATGCACAGACTTCCTGTGTTCTATGCAGGGAGCTTCAATAAAAGTTTGAGCTGTCAGAAATATGGATGAAAATGGGTAGCTGTGCTCGTCAGGCACTGAGCTGCAGTACTTAAAGATGCCAAAGGATCAACTCTTTGAGAAGCAAACTAAAGATGTCAAATTCCCTGATCATGTTCATTCAACCCTGATCTGAACTTTTTTTTTATTTTTTATTTTTTATTTTTTTGCTTTTCACATTGCTGACAATTGTGTTGTCTAAACCTTTTCATTGGGTTCTTATTTCTTGTGTGTGTGTTTCTTTAAATATACACAGTCCCGACTGACAAGTCAGAATGAGGCCATGGCCCTTCAGTCAATAAGAAACATCAGAGGCAATTCTCACTGTGTGGACTGTGAGGCACAAGGTAAGTATAGCCATTGCTACAGAAGGACTGTTATCCTTGGCTTTATAAAGCTTACGCATTCTCTTTGGTCCAGGGTTACGTGAACACTTGTTCTGATTCTTTCCCTCTTGGTATTGTATTCCACATACCTTTGCAAGCTTGGTGTTCGTTATGAAGGTTGATTCATCAGGTTTACTTCACATTAATTTGTTATTAATATGTGCTATGTTATAATAAGCCCTGATTTTTCACCAGTATTTCATCTGTCACATTAAACATGAGGTCATACATTTTGTCTTTGAAGTTGAGGAAAAAATGGGTTTGTTTCGTGTTTCTTTTCAACATAAGATGCTACCGTTGTCCTCCAAGAAGGGGAAAAAATCAGGTGCCCTAACAGTGTTGTTAGACATGTAAAGCTTTGCTTGAGCTTTCTGCTTTTCTCATATTGCTGACAGAGGAGAATAAAGCATTCTCTAGCAGTGGAATGCTACAAAATTGATTCTGTATTTCCTTCCCTTAGTGCTTTTTTTTATTCTGAATTCTTTTTAAATATACGGACTAACAGTTAGCAAAGGATTGGCCAGTTTAATTTCGGAGGTGCTGTTCTTCTTTGAGTGATTGCTTATGTGTATTCCACAATAAAGTGTGCATGCTTGCCACGTGCACCAGTGCCGGAAGTTTTTCCCCTAGCAGTACCCGTAGGGGGAGCTTCCCGCCGCCCCCTCCCCCCCACCCCGCGACCCCTGGAGCAGCAAATGCCTTGCACGGTATAAGGGGGGCTGCACTCCCCCACTCTCAGTTCCTTCTTGCCGCCAGTGAAGGTGCATCGGAACTGCTCAGTTCCAGCTTTGCTGCAGCTCGTCCCCAGAAATCTTCGTTTGCTAACCTGTAGTCCGTAAGCTAATTCAGTTAGTTTAGTTAGTCATTGAGCCTGGGCCGGGGCATGCCCCACGCCCCAGGCTTGAAGTCGTGCGGCTCTTGTAGGCGCTCAATGCCAAGGAGCAGCCTGCATGCGGATTGTCTGCACTGCTTGGGAGAAACCCATATCAGTGCAAGATCTGCAAGTCTTTCAAGCCCCGGACTAAAAAAGAAAGGGACATTAGGCTCCGGGCCATCCTGATGGAGTCGGTGCTGGCCCCGACACCGGAAGGCTGCTCCGAACCAGTACCTAGCACCGTGGCATCGGTAAACAGAGACCCTCTGGTCCCATCGTCCAGTCAGCACCATTCCCTGTCCACGGGGCATGCCAAGAGGACCGGAAAGACTCCCTCTTCACAACGGCACCAAAGGAAGTCTGGGACAGAGGCTGCGGCCATGTCGGGTAGTCCTCGATCCCCATTGGGCCCTTGGCATCCAACTCATGTTGAGAGGAGTAGCCCGGCCCCTTCGGAGCAGGCCTCTCCAGATGCCATCTACGCCCAAAGCCCTCCAGGCAGCCAGGGACATCATGTCCATGCCGGTGCCCGGAGCTCCACCGATGTTGGTCCCACATTCCAGAGGCAAGCCGCCGCTGGGATCACTGCAGTCACCACTGGCCCAGTTCCGGTCTCGGTCAAGGGAACGTTCCCGACAACGCTCACCGCCCAGCAACTGTTCAGGGCTCAGTCCATGTAGATCACCCTCGACGCCGGCCAGACTGTCCTGATGGGTCCCGGCACTACTCGTCTTCGCGAAGCAGGACCGTAGCAGATGTCGCCAACAGTCCTCGTCTCGCAGGAGATACCACAGTCGGTCGTGGCACGATCGTCGACGCCATTCCCGTTCAGACTCCCATTACAAGTCTCCACCAAGGCACCGTAGCCCCGGGCTTCAATCGCCGGCATCTCGCCAATGCGGAGCTGCCCGTCGAGGCCGTTCGCGGAGCAGCTACTACCGTCGGTGCCGCTCCTCCTCATCAAGATCGTGGTCCTGTGGCCTACATAGATCCCAGTACTGCTGATTCTCCCGGTCCAGAGGCAGCAGCGGATCATACGCCAGCCTGGCCTCCCCTCACAGCCGCCCGTCTACAGGCCAAGCTAGCCAGCCCGAACCGCCAGCCCCGCCGGTGCCTCAGCAAGCGCAATGGCACCAAGCGTCGTGGCCAACCCAGTGGGCACCATGGCCCCCGGTGGGGGCTCACTCAGTGGCCGGGGCCTCAGAAGCACCGTCGGCGTCCATCTTTAGACCACCAGAAAAAAGGTTGGTGGGACCTGTGTCCTCGGAATCGTGCCCGGAGTCCGACCAGGTGGTGGATCCTCCAGTGCCTGATAACACCCAAAGCACCTCACTGACCTCGTCCCATCCGGAGGAGCTGATTGCCTCCCCACCCTCCTCCGTCACACAGGAGGACTACCGGGCCCACCCAGACCTCCAAAAAAGGGTGGAAGCAAGCCTCCACTTCCACGCTGAGGAGATGGAAGAGCCCTCAGACTCCCTTTTCAATGTGCTGTCCCCTTCAGCACCAGGCAGGGTGGCCTTGCTGCTCCATGAAGAGGTAGCAAGAATTTCAAATGCCCTGTGGCAAACACCAGCCTCGTTGGCTCCCATCTCTAAAAAGGCAGAGCACAAGTACTTTGTACCCATGAAGGGACACGAGTATCTGTATACCCACCCGGTGCCCAACTCCTTGGTGGTCGAGTCGGTCAACCACAGGGAGCAGCAGGAGCAAACCAGCCCTAAACCCCAAGAACAAAGACTCTTGGAGGCTGGATACTTTTGGGAGAAAAGTTTATTCGTCGTCAAGCTTTCAGCTATGAGTAGCAAACCATTAGGTTCTCCTGGGTCACTATGAGTTTAACCTCTGGGAATCTCTCCCCAAGTTTGAGGACTCTCTCCAGGAACGCGATAAGAAGGAGTTTAAGGCACTCGTGGAGGAAGGGATGGCGGCTGCAAGGGCATCCCTGTAGGCCGCTTCGGATGCAGCGGACACGGCCGCACGGTCCATGGCCTTAGTGGTGTCCATGAGACAGGCATCATGGCTTCTGCTGTCTCGGCTCTCCAGGGAAGCGCAGTCGTCAATGCAGGATCTCCCTTTTGACGGGAAGGCTCTGTTTGCTGCGGAAACAGACAAAAGGCTGCATGGCATGAAAGACTCCCGCATGACCCTCCAGACCTTGGGCCTCTATGTCCCTCCTCCAGCAAAACCCAAGTTCAAGCTGCAGCAGGCTCCCACCCAGGCTGTCCTCCTGAAGTACGAGGCTGCCCACAAAAAGCAGTGGGACTACAGAAAGCGCCCGCAATGGCAATCGCAGCCTGCCCCCCAGCCTGAGACTGCTAAGGTCAAGCAGGCAGGCAAAAGGTGTTTTTGACAGGGCGCTCGGGGGTACCCCACCAGTTCTCAGCAGGGACCTGCCCCCAATAAAGTTCCCTTTCTCCAATCGGTTGTGTGTTTTCCTCCCAGAATGGTCGTGGCTCACCTCAGAGCAGTGGGTCCTCAACAACCATCTCCTGAGGTTACACCCTTCAGTTTACCTCCTCCCTGCCCAACTGCCATCTGCCCCGTCCCTCCTGGGGGACCCCTCTCACGAGGCTCTGCTCGAGCAGGAGGTGGGGCGGCTCCTGGACCTAGGAGCTATAGAGGCGGTGCCAAGGAGTTCCTGGGCAAGGAGTATCACACCCGATATTTCCTTATCCCGAAGGCCAAAGGGTGGCTCAGGTCCATCATGGACCTGCAAGGCCTAAACCACTACATGGTGAAACTCAAGTTCCCCATGGTTTCCTTGGCTTCCATCATCCCCTCCCTGGATCCCGGGGACTGGTAGAGTGCCCTCAATCTACAGGATGCGTAATTCCACATCCACATATTCGAGAGGCACAGACGCTTCCTCCGTTTCGTGGTAGGACTGAGTCACTACCAATTCACGGTGCTACTGTTTGCCCCCAGGGTCTATACTAAGTGTATGGTGGTGGTAGCGGCTTACCTCAGAGGCCAGGGGGTCCAAATATTCCCATGTCTGGACGACTGGCTAGTCAAAGGCACCTCCCGGTCTCAGGTGAGGGATCATGTGGCACTCCTCTTGTCCACATGTACTGCCCTGGGCCTGTTGATAAACAACGCCAAGTCCACATTAGTCCCGGTCCAACGCATAGAGTTTATCGGGACACTACTGGACGCAATGTCGGCTAGGGCCTCTCTCCCACCAGACAGGTTCGAGACCCTGAAAGGGCTCATCGACTTGGTCACACGGTTCCCGGTGACAACAGCCAGGGCTTGCCTGCAACTGCTGGGTCACGTCTGCGTGCATATATGTGGTCCGTCACACCAGACTCAGAATGAGGCCCCTCCAGCTCTTGCTGGCTTCGCAGTTCTCCCAGGCCACTGTCAGAATGGACAAAGTCCTCACCATGCCGAACTCGGTGATCACCTCCCTGGAGTGGCGGTCCACCCAAACAACATGCTCCAAGGGGTCCCGTTCAGGGACCGGGGCCTGTCATTGGAGCTGGTGTCCAACGCGTCAGACCTGGGTTCAGGAGGCCATGTGGGGAACTTTCAAACCCAAGGCCTGTGGTCGGCTCAAGACCTGACCTTACATATAAACGTCAAGGAACTCAGGGCAGTGCGACTGACGTGTATGGCCTTCCGCTCGCACCTGGAGGGCAAGGTAGTCAGGGTCCTCACGGACAACACGGCCTAGATATTCTATATCAATAGGCAAGGTGGGGCCCGATCCTCTGCCACAAAGCCCTCAGTCTGTGGGACTTCTGTATAGCCCACGACATTTACCTAAAAGCCTTCCACCTGCTGGGGGCCTGGAATGTGAGGGCGGCTCGCTTGAGCAGGAATTTTTCCTCTCAGCACAAGTGGTCTCTGCACCTGGAAGTGGCTCACCAGCTCTTCCAAAGGTGGGGTACTCCCCAGGTGGACCTATTTGCGACCTGGCAGAACTGACGATGCCCCTGGTTCTGCTCCAGGGAGGGGCGCTATCTCAAGTGCCTTTACCCTGTCCTGGTCAGGCCAGCTCTTCTACACCTTTCCCCCGTTCCCTCTGATCAACAGGGCCCTGGAGAAAATAAAGACAGACAAAGCCAGGGGGGTCCTCATTGTCCCAGCGTGGACCAGGCAGCACTGGTACGGGACCCTCTCGGGGCTGGCAGTAGCTCCCCCATGGCAGTTCCCGCTCCGCCAGGACCTGCTCTCTCAGGGCCAGGGCCCCCTCCTGCATCCCAACATAGCAACACTTCACCTCACGGTGTGGCTGCTGAGTGGCTAGGTGGCGAGGAAAGGACATGCTCAGAACAGGTTCAGTGCATCGTCCTTGAAAGTAGACGGCCCTCCACTCGCCGCTCCTATGTGGCAAAGTGGTCTTGTTTTTCGAGGTGGGCGGCAGGCCAGGGTGTTTCCCCGATGGCCTCCCCAATCCAGCTTATCCTTGATTACGTCCTCCACCTGAGGGCCCAGGGACTGGCGCCCTCGTCAGTCAGGGTACACTTGGTGGCCATATTGGCCTTTCATCCCCTGGTGTAAGGGCACACAGTGTTTTCCCATGGTATGACTGGCCGGGCCCTTAAGAGTTTGGACCGTCTCTACCCATATTCCAAGCCCCTGGTTCCACAGTGGGACTAAACCTGGTGCTAGCTCATCTCACAGGGGCCCTGTTTGAACCACTGGCCACGTGTTCCTGGTCTCACCTCTCATGGAAAGTGGCCTTCCTGGTAGCTATCACGTCTGCCAGGCGGGTCTCGGAGCTCAGGGCCCTAACCTCTGAACCACCGTATATGGTTTTTCATAAGGACAAGGTCCAGCTCCGCCCACACCCCGCGTTCCTCCCTAAGGTGGTCTCCGCCTACCACATGGGTCAGGACATTTTTCTGCCAGTCCTCTGCCCCAAGCCTCACATGACTAGTGAGGAACACCGTCTCCACATGCTCCATATGAGGTGAGCTCTGGCTTTCTACCTTGAGCGGACGAAGCCATTCAGCAAGTCTTTGCAACTGTTCGTTGCCTCGGCTGAGCGTGCAAAGGGTCAGCCAATTTCCACTCAGCGGCTTTCTAAGTGGATCACTTTGTGCATCCGTTCCTGTTACGAGCTGCCTTCGTGGCCCACATCCCCATCCAGGACATTTGTAGGGCTGCCATGTGTCTTCAGTTCACACGTTCACTTCGCACTATGCAATTGTCTCCCAGGCCAGGGATGATGCTGGGTTCGGCAGGGCGGTACTCCATCCCGTGAACTTGTGAACTCCTACCCACCTCCAACAGATATAGTTTGGAATCACCTATTGTGGAATACACATGAACAATCACTCGAAGAAGAAAAGACAGTTACCTTTTCCGTAACTGGTGTTCTTCGAGATGTGTTGCTCTTGTCTATTCCACATCCCACCCTCCTTCTCCTCTGTCGGAGTTGTCTAACAAGACGGAACTGAGGGTGGAGGGAGCACAGCCCCCCTTATACCGCACCAGGCAGGCGCCACTCCAGGTGTTGCGGGGGGGCACTCCCCACATGGGTACTGCTAGGGGAAGAACTTCCAGCACCGGTGGACATGGCGAGCACGCACACCTATTGTGGAATAGACATGAGCAACACATCTCGAAGAACACCAGTTACGGAAAAGGTAACTGTCTTTTCTCACTACTCTTTATTACCCCTGCTTCTAGGGGTTTATAAGTCAGCTATAAAAATTAGCTCAGGGCTAAAACTTAACAATACAAGGTCCCAGCTGAGAAACAGTCAATTGGAGAAATAGGACGAAAGGGTATTTGAAAATCCTTATTTCTTTTACGTTTGAAAATCATACTCATTTTTTTAATTGTACAAGGACCAAAAATGAAAATTTAGTAATTTCTGTTGCTTTTTTGTTCTTTTATCTTAAAACTGATATTTTATAGACACGTTGTTTTATAAACTTGTCTATGTAGTTATCTACTTAAATCTTTTTAGCACCTTCCCTAGACTTAAAACAATTCATACAGTAATGCAGAAGCTTTCACACACTTAATTCACTGTCCATATAATGACCAATAAAATTGATCTCAATAACTCACCAAGAAACTCACCATAACCCTATCCTATCAACCTGCTTCTTTCTCACTTGACTTGGAGGGAATGTGGGTATCAAAAGACTACTGGGCATTTAGAATAGAAAGATAATGTATAAAGAAAACATTTAAATGTCCCTGTTGCTTTAGAAAGAAATTTTTTACCTTTTAAAAATGTGAGTAGAGTCTACTAAGATCCTCTTTGTTTTCTCCCTTTCATTGCCCCTTCAGAGGGCCCAGTTCATACCAACGCCTCCTTGCAATTAAGGAAGGTTTGACATTACTTCCATTGAAATCTATCAAATATTCATAGGTTGTTGAGAGTGGGTCAAGAGTAATGCCAGTTGCTCCATCCCCCCAGGAGCTGAGCATGCTGGTTGTGTAGTGTTGGCCTAATTGTCTTGGACACTGAGTACTAGAGCTCTGGACCCTAATTTAGGTACCGTCAAGGCAGTGCATTGACCTGCTCTGCACAGGTCTTTGATGTAAATTTTACAGATACTTTTCATAGGGACTTTACATTTTATAAGCCGGTAATCCAAAAAAAGACTATATATGATAAACTAATGGGTTTGTTGCTTTAGGATATATTCCATCATAGACGGACTAAAACAATTGTTTATTAAAACATCTTTCCTATTATTATGGTTATCAACGTTGAGATTTACTCAGCGACTGATAGAGCTCAAGTGAAATATATAAAATATACATACAAAAATAGCTCATTTCTATAGGAATGCTGAGAAACCGCCTAAATATGTATTTTGTTCATTCAGAATACTACTGTAGGTCAGTAAACTACATTGTGAAATTCTATTTTCCTGCTCCTGTCTTTTACTTTATAGGATTTCACTAAAACCTCACTCCAGTTGCCCAGAACAGGCTGGAAGGGGATATATGATACCTTCACAGGTCTACCTCCTAGACCTTGCTGCTAAGGTTCAACCAGTCAGTTATTAGTGTACTCAAAGGCTTAGCTCAGAAGTTCTGTGGGAGGGGCAAGTGGCTAAAAGTCTCAATTTCAAGGTCACCATTAAATGTGAAGCTTTTATTTTGAAAAGGTATTCTTCAAGCATGCATTCTGAGAGAGCATCTTTTAAACAGCATTTTGCCTTCCTGGGCCTGCCACGGTCTCTTTCTTCAAGCCTTGCTTTTGTAGGTTCCCACTTCTGCATGTATGCACTCCAAACATTAGAGCTCAGAACACTTTGGAAAGCAATGGCCATTACAGGCCAAGTCTGCACCCTCACAAATCCAAATATTCAGAAGCAATGGGATACATAAGAGATTGCATCCCGCAACCAGCCTTCAATTCCTTTCAACTACCATCAACAGCTTCATGATCAGAATCCTCATTCATCCTGTTTTTTCAATGTTCTCATCAGTTACCTTGTTAGCAGCTCGTTTTAGTGATGTAGGTTCTATTGGTGTTACTACTTTTGTGTTGTTTTATTGGTTAAGAATAGTCATTGCTTGGTTCCATCAGCCTGGCTCTTTAGCAGCTTTGGACTTAGGTTTTATCAGCGCCCTTCTGTCATAAATATAAAGGGAAGGGTAAACACCTTTAAAATCCCTCCTGGCCAGAGGAAAAATCCTTTCACCTGTAAAGGGTTAAGAAGCTAAAGGTAGCCTCGCTGGCACCGGACCAAAATGACCAATGAGGAGACAAGATACTTTCAAAAGCTGGGAGGAGGGAGAAAAACAAAGGGTCTGTGTCTGTCTGTGTGATGCTTTTGCCGGGGACAGAACAGGAATGGAGTCTTAGAATTTAGTAAGTAATCTAGCTAGATATGCGTTAGATTATGATTTCTTTAAATGGCTGAGAAAATAAGCTGTGCTGAATAGAATGAATATTCCTGTCTGTATGTCTTTTTTGTAACTGAAGGTTTTGCCTAGAGGGATTCTCTATATTTTGAATCTAATTACCCTGTAAGGTATTTACAATCCTGATTTTACAGAGGTGATCCTTTTTACTGTTTCTTCTATTAAAATGTTTCTTTTCAAGAACTGAATGCTTTTTTCATTGTTCTAAGATCCAAGGGTTTGGGTCTGTGGTCAACTATGCAAATTGGTGAGGATTTTTACAAAACCTTCCCCAGTACAGATGTGTACTGTGGGGACCTGCATGAAAACCCCCCAAGCTTACTTTTACCAGCTTAGGTTAAAACTTCCCCAAGGTACAAACTATTTTACCCTTTGCCCTTGGACTTCCACTGCCACCACCAAACGTTTATCTGGGTTTATTGGGAAAACGTTGTTTGGAAACATCTTTCCCCCCAAAATCCTCCCAAGCCTTGCACCCCACTTCCTGGGGAAGGTCTTGGTAAAAAGAAATTCAGTTACAAAAAAGACACACAGACAGGAATATTCATTCTATTATTTTCTCAGCCATTTAAAGAAATCATAATCTAACGCATATCTAGCTAGATTACTTACTAAGTTCTAAGACTCCATTCCTGTTCTGTCCCCGGCAAAAGCATCACACAGACAGACACAGACCCTTTGTTTTTCTCCCTCCTCCCAGCTTTTGAAAGTATCTTGTCTCCTCATTGGTTATTTTGGTCCAGTGCCAGCGAGGTTACCTTTAGCTTCTTAACCCTTTACAGGTGAAAGGATTTTTCCTCTGGCCAGGAGGGATTTTAAAGGTGTTTACCCTTCCCTTTATATTTGACACCTTCTATTCTGTTCCCATGTCAGCACAGAGTGGTGGACTAGTTGTCCCAGGGCAGAAGGCTGGCCACAAACACTGCACCTTTTGCATGACTCAGATGTCATTGCCAGACCAGAGTACTTGCTGTGTCTCAGAAGGACACTGCTGTGGCAGTGCACAGCTTGTGTTGCCTTATCCCAGAGGGTATTAAAGGAATTGGAATCCCTGCTTTGACTTCCTTCTTGAGGAGCCACATAAGACAAGTAGTGTTGCTGAGGAAAACCCAGCTGAGTCTGTGCCTCAAAGTGCTTTGGCTCTTTCCATGAAGAGGCCTAAGGGGAGATCAAAGGATAGATCTGAGTCCCGTCCAACGCCTTCAGAGAAGCTCCCGAGAGCCAGGGGTCCAGTGAGCTTAGAGTCTCCAAGATCATAATGAAGAAAAAAGAAGAAGAATGGATGTGGTAGCAGTTCAGCACAGCGCAAATCATCTCATCCAAAGGAGCTGGGACAGTTAACACCTTGGTATTAATGCCATTTTTTTAGATGATGACCAATCTGATAGTGGTTCTCTTCCAGGTGAAGAGAAGGAGGAACTTCTTGGCAGGGATAATGACTCTGAGCATCTCCTTCAACTTGATGCAGAAGTATTTGTATCACCATTATCTCTTGTGAATTTCAAAAGTTTTCAGAACTTCTTATACGGGTGCTGAAGCTTTTAATCTGGAAATACCAATAGTTCTGCAGAGGTCATATTTGCTCTTTGACATAATGGAGAAAAAACGAAAGGGAAGAATGGCTCGTCCAATAAATACAGCTCTGCTTGAACAGTTAGAGATCTTTGGCTCATTCTAGCATTGTCTTGCTGTATCCAAAAAGGGGAAGAGAACCAATCATGTCCATACAAATGGTTTTGAGTATTTTTACAATACTCTAACCCCAGGATTATTGGCGGTATCAACAGGGAGTGAAGCATGTTTGGTCCAAAAAGTCCTTTTGATTTGCACCTTCTGAAAAAGACAGCAAGTGTATTGTCAGTTATCAAGCTCTACTTGATAGATATGTTTTTAACTCTGTATCAGTGATGAACCTTTTTTGCAACGCATGACATGAAATTACAAGGGAAATACTCACTTTCATGTGGCATGCTGGAGGTGCAAAGGTCAGTGGCACTTCTGCTTTGTTAAATTTCAGAATAGAGCTTCTCTATGCTCTTACTTTTATTTTACAGCATCACACATGATGAACTCCATACCGTTCACCAATCAGTTCCTGATGTCTGCCTTTAAATTCATTTGAGAACAATTATTCAGAAGAGTACATTGAAACAAAGGTCAACAAGAACACTATTGCTTTTTTTTCATAGAATGAAAAAAATCAAACCATTTGTTTCAAGCTTGCAAAACTTTGTGGGAATGGATTGATGGTTTAATTCACTCCTGTTTCTTTCTTTGTTTTCTTGTTGGAACTGAGGTCAACAGCCTTGGTTTTCTTGGGGTCATTTCCAAGGATCTCAGCCATCTCATTCTTAAGTCTGTCCATATCTACTCACTTAAGATCTGTAATCTTCATATCTGGCCATATTTTCTAGCTATTGAAACTCAGGATACCGTCCTGAAAAGATTTCTAGTGACTTCTTGATTGTATTAGAATTTGGTATGCTACTTTGATATTACTACCATTGTCCGTGGAAGTAGATTCTTCATAAATATTTCTTATGAATACTTCTTCAGCAAAGGATAGGGAAGGTGAATTTAACAATGCTCAAAGACAGTCTAAGTCTCCTGTCATCCTGCCATCAGGGATCCAACACAGAGATCTTTAGTCTTGGCATGTGCAATTATTAAAAGTCTCTGAGAAGACTAAGCTAAATATTTCCTTAACGTAATTTTTGTGCAAATAAATCTGCTGAAGCCACCTTTTGAGTTTCTTGCAGAATGTTCTCCTTTCCACCAGACCCTGGAGACATTTTTAGAGGCAATCACTTCTGCAAAGAAGAGTCTGAGAGATACAAGACCTGAGGACTGGTTCTCAGTGTTTCATAAGAAAATACTGTAAATTCTTCACTAAGGCCCTGATTCAGCAAAGCACTTATATATGTGCTTAAATCCCATTTACTTCATTGAGGGTTAAGCACATGCTTAAGTACTTTGCTGAATCAAGGCCTATGATGGTTTCATATGTTCATTTACAACACTCTATAAACATGCTAATAGTTTTTCATAAGTCTGACATACTACCCTGGGAGGCTAGATTACATGGTGTAGATGAGGAAAGAGAGTGCATTTGTAGAACAAACATATTTGCCCAACTTGGATACAGTCTGTGGCTTGTGGGGATAGATCTAAGGGAAGTCCACCTGTACTCAGAGCGGTTTCACAGTAGCAGCCGTGTTAGTCTGTATTCGCAAAAAGAAAAGGAAGACTTGTGGCACCTTAGAGACTAACCAATTTATTTGAGCATAAGCTTTCGTGAGCTACAGCATCCGATGAAGTGAGCTGTAGCTCACGAAAGCTTATGCTCAAATAAATTGGTTAGTCTTTAAGGTGCCACTAGTACTCCTTTTTTTTTTTTGTACTCAGAGAGAGTCTCTAAATGAGTGAGACTGTGTATTAAATCTTGCTATGGCCTTAACTCCAAACTTGAGGATGCTGAGCCATATTCTGTTAGGTCTCAAGCAAATTTTACCGCATACTTGACATATGACTGTCACAGAAATATATAATGCTGATATTTGGAGTTCTGTTCAGTTTTTTTGCACCTTTGTTCACTTAATCTGGTTATTTGATATGATGCCCAGTACAGAAGAGCTGTCTTGCCATTTTTATTTAACAAATACTCCTCAGAACCACCTCCTTTATAATTTATTACTACTTGATAATCTTTCGGTGCAGATATGTCTGAAGAACTTTGGTTCTTTGAGTTAATTGCCTATATAGATCCACATTCCCACTCTGCTTGCTCATGTAGTCAGAAAAGAAACTTTATATATCCTCACTTCTGAGTATCACAAGACCTAAAATAGAGTATGGACCTGCAGTTTCCCCTTTGGTTGTTAGCAATATCATCAGTGTTGGCGGAGAAACACAGAACCCTGAACTCGGGCTTTGGCAGGTCAGTGAAAGAGATTTTATTCCAAGTTGCAATCGTTTGAAAATTGTAATTTAACACACATTCTCTTACTAATTTAGACCTTAAACAATTACTTTCTTTTAATCTTTTCAGCTAGCTTTCAATACTACACAAGTCCCCCTATGTACTGTTTGAGACATGAAAATTATCTATTAAAGATGAATGGAGGGTGAGGGAGGGAAAATAATTTGTCCCTTTTGTAGATCCTGTATGATGTACAAAGAATGCATGAAAGGAATAGCAAGTCTTGTCTTCCTTATTTTCACAGGACTCATTGGAAATCTAAGATTTGTACTGAGCTTTCTCAACACTTAATCAAAGGACTAGGAGTGACAATGAAGCTTTAACAAATAATTCTGTTCTTCTGTTTGAACTTAATTTTTTTTAAAATTCTTTATTAGGGCTGTTCAAAACATTTCCATCAACAGTTTTCGAGGGAAAATTGGGTTTTCAATTAAACAAAAAAATTTATGGAAAGTGTCTGCCTTCCTTGAAAATATTTGAATTTTTGTCCAAAACCCAAATTTTTTGGCAGAAAACCAGAAAATATTTTCAGGTTTTGGCAGCTTTCAGTTGCAGAAAAATGTTCAATTTCTGTTGCAGAAAATTCAGGAAAAAATCATTCTTATTGAAATGGAAATTTCTTACACCAGTGAGGAAATCCCATTTTCTGACCAGTGTTTAAAATTTACAGTGTGAATAAAAATCTCCTGCCCTATGAACCAGGTTTTTCCTGCTTGATATCATGATATACTAGCTCTTCAGAGCTCCATAGTGTCTCCCAGGAAAAGAAAGGTAGACAAGATCTGACATCAAGAAAAGCACCTCCAAAAATCCTCCCTCGGAAGTGTTTCATTGCATGTGTTAAAATTAATGTTTGTTCAAGAGAGGTTCAGACAACTTGCATTTAAATAACATAGCATGGTGACAAAAATGAAACATCTTGAGAAATGACTTCGAATTACTTGGCTTTTGCCAGGTTTCTCATAGCCTTGTCTTTTGGGCGGTAATTTTTTTTCTGTAGAATTGTTCTTCCTAGTACACTTAAAAAAAAATTGCACATTTTCATCTTAGTACTTATCTCCCTGATCTTAAAGATGAACCATACCCCACAGCATGTTAGATGTATAAGTCATAAGTAGGTGATGATATAAATGGTTATTAAGGGAGTTGATATAGTTAGCAACAGCAACATTGTATCAAGTAACTTTTTCTTTTGTAGTAATTGTCTACAAGTCGTTCCAGATACCCAAGGAGTGGCTTTTTCTACCACTTCATCTGGGCTACCTGCTACCATCTTTTTATCTTCCCTATTGCTTCTTTTCTCTTTAGAATTACAGGTTCCCTTTGTCTGTTGGAGTGTTGCATGCGCCTTCCTTTGAGCCCACCACTACTTCTTGTCAACTCATTTAGGGTCTGTAGGAGGAATGTCACATTGAGAGGGCTAGACCTAGGGACCAAACTTTTGCCTCCACTTCCTGTCAGGCTTCCTAACAGTGCTGTGAGACCAAGAGACCTGAATATTACTCCTCTAGCTTCCCCAGCCAAAATCATTATTCATAAGTTCTTCAGGTCTGAGAGAGGTTTAGAATATGTCACAAGGAATTTTGTTTTGTTTTTTTTAGTGATTGTTTGTGTCTATCTTCCTGTAGACCCTGACTGGGCCAGTCTGAATCTGGGAGCCCTCATGTGTATCGAATGCTCAGGTATACACCGGAACCTTGGCACGCACTTGTCACGTGTACGGTCACTTGACCTGGATGATTGGCCTATAGAACTCATCAAGGTGATGTCATCCATTGGGAACGAGTTAGCAAACAGTGTCTGGGAGGAGAGTAGCCAGGGACGTATGAAACCGTCTTCAGACTCCACAAGGTAGGCTATTTTGATCCCTTTTGTGTACAAAGCATCCATATATCAAAACTGTGACTAAAATTTTAAAAAATGAGTATCTAAAACTAGGCACATAAATACATATTTAGGCATCTAAATCTATGTCCTGATTTTCAAAACTATTTGCTTCAAGGGGAGCCTGCTGGGTCTTAGCACTTTTTACTACTTATGGACTTCTAGGAGCCAAATTTCAGGCACCATTTTAGCATATGTCAGGTAAATGTGAAGTCTGACCAAAAAGTGCCAAAAATTGAGTGAGCTTGGTAACTTTTGTACTTGCCTCAGCAGTTTCGAAGTCTTTCAAACGGTGGGAAATTTAAGCCTCCCAAACTTTTGTTCCATCATTTTCATTAGACTGTATTGTGTGTTTAGCTTTTGATAAACCAGTAAATCTGACCTCTGGATACTTTACTGTAATTAGCAATGTGCTTTCCATAATCGTAAGCTAACCCAGCAAACTGCTGTCTTCTTTTACACCTAACTGTGAATTCTTGGGGCTATAACGTTATTGCTCTTATTGTTTTGAGAGTTCTGTTCCAAATGAGGCTGCTTAATTTCCTTATGTATGTAAAGGAGTCGGTCTATTGGGTAAGTGTATGTTTTTCCATAACTAATACAATATTTTATCTACAAATCTTAGGTCAGCATACAGAAGATCCTCTCACTATGGTTTGTTATGCTAAAAGAAAACTAAGGTTGTTTTGTATTGCATCCATATTATCAGTGTCAAATGGGTTAGAAAAAAGTTTAAATGGTTCAGAAAGAAAAGTTAACAGTGATGGGTGTTAAATGTAAGAGCTGTTAATCACACTGAACAATTAAGAAATACTTGCTTGGCGAAAGCAATGTGACCGCTGGCAGTCTCTATATCAGTAGAGCAGGTTTCAGACATGAGGAGGAGCCTGGACTACCTTGCCCAGCTAGTCCAACCTTTTAAGTTGCCTTCAGAAGTGCGTGTGTTGCAGTTGTCACAGTGCCACACTCCAGGGGGCTAGCATGTCGCACTGACTGCATCTGAGCACCGTTTAGTCCCCAGGTGTCAGATATTCTGATGGAGGTTTAGCACTTGATGTCAGTGTTTGCCTCCTGGAGGTAAGAGAATACAACAGAAGGGTACTTTTCCTTTTATTTTAAATGCATATGCTTCATTTCTGGGGTTTATTGTACCCAATACCAGATTTACTGAAAGGATAACTGAATCTATACCTGTGCCTCCTTCTACAGAAGATAAATAGATTTGTCCTGTTGACTGTAATAAAGTTAACCATATCTTACTGCATTATTTCGTTTGCACTGAAAAATGAATTTGTGGTGCCACCTTTGGTTCATCTTAGAGAATGAAGGCAGTGTATTAATCTGGCTATTTATATACACAACTGTCCATCTAAATATGTGCATACTCAGATATACACATGGAGTTCATATGCATAGAACCTGTATATGTGTGCATATATTTGTAACACAGATCAAATAAATTAAGAATTTCACAAATTAAACTAGATCTAACTTAAAATATTGTTATTAAATCAGCAGCATTATCTAATAACTTTAGACTTCATCTGAAGACACTGTTTTGTTTGACTATAGCTCTTTAATAATGAGGCATTGGAAAGATTTATTGATTCCAAATATTAAAGATAGGCTTCACTCTCAATATTTCAATTCACAATATTTTTAAAGATTTCTGCAAGGCTGGATATAATAAATGAAAGAAATTGTCTTGGTAAACCCATGCCACAAAAAAGATCTCAATGGAAAGAGAATACTAGTGTTGAAATCAAATAATTCAGTTCTCTGACAATGTTTGAATTAAGGCTTGGCTGAGTGGTTGCATTTTCTCTTTATATTCCGTACTTAGAATTTATTTTAAACTGTCCCTGCATCTTCACAATTCCTTCCTGTATGTATTTTGTAGTGTAGTTTCCAGCTGTTTTTATATTTGTCAGTAACTTAATTACCCTTCCCTCTATTAACTTCCCTCTGTTACACATGTTAATGAATGGGTTTTTTTCTCAAAATTTGGAACAATAACTCATCATGGGACAATTGCATTTGTGATGGCCTTTAGTAAAATATTTATTAACTTTTGCACAAGAAACATTTTAAAATCCTCCTAGTTTGAAGTTTAACGCTGTTCTGTGACATTTAATTGGGTTCATCTGGTGTAAAATAATCGTAATCATACTTGGTTTCACAGTTTTACTCACCACCTCTTGGACGTAAGTTAGACACTAGAATTTTAAATATAACAAATTATTCACCTAGTAGTTGTGTTACTCCTGAGTTGAGTTTCACAAAAGAAAGCCAACAGCCAGACACTCTACTATGGACGTGGAGTCTTGAGGAAAAAGTGCTGTTGTGGGACATGAGATAGGTTATGGGGTTGGATGGGGTAAGCAGGAAAGTGGGTGAGCTGGATGGAGAGCTGGATGTTATGAGTTATAGTGGCTGGGTGACTTTATCATGGGGTTTGGAGGCTGAAAGCAGAAGGAGAAACCACTAGCAGGAGGGAAGTCAGTCTGCTCTGAGCCATAGCATGAGTTCCCCTCCACACGCTAAGGCTTACTGGTCCTTCACACAGCTCAGAGGCCATCCAGAACCTGAGATCTGCAGGCTGGCACATGAGGAGCCAGCAGCTCATACACTCACAGCTTAGTGGCTCCCCATCCTAGTGAGCCATAGAAGCTCCATAGGGCAGAGGGGGTAGAGAATCACTAGTGCCTCCCTTCTTTCCCATCCTCCTGCACTTACCCATTCGTCCTCCACCCCCAACATGGTCACTCATCTTTCATGGCCCCACCAGTATCTCCACTCCCCCATCCCACTCGCTCCCTCTCTCTCCCACAGGCCTGCTTAATTTCTCATATTTCCCACTCCACTCACCTCGCCCACTGACCCACACTCCCTCTTGCTTGCCACATACCCCTCTAGCCTCTGAGCAGGGCCTGCAGACACATGCTAGGAAATGCAGGAAGAGAGGATAGCACTGGGAACAAACAGTAGAAAAGAGTCAGAGGGATAAGTAGTGTTTTCTCCCAGTCCACCCTTCACGGTAAACTGTCCTGGGTTTCATTTAGAAAACAGGTGGGAGTAGATTGGCTGGGGAGAGGTAAGGGATGAGGACCGTGGCTGAAAACTTCATTCCTCTAACACAATGGAACATTCTACATACTTGTAAAGCTCATCTGTTCTAGAGATGCCAGCCCACGACTGTGGAACTAACTCACACAGCAATGTGTAGCCTATAAGGCTATCCTGCTTGCTTGCTTATATATCTTTTCTTATGAGTTTAATCATTTGTTATATTATAGGTTTGTTGTTTGTTATTAGAATGGGTTTATCAATTTGTATTAGAGTATTTTGGATGGTTGTATTAGAGTATGTTAGCTGTAACTCAAGGAACCTACAGGCAACATCCTGTATGTTAAGCTAAGGCAAGTGAACATACTTATGTTTGAGACCTTTTCCCCTAAATGGGTGATGATGAGCTAAAGCATACAGTATATATGTTTGTGACCTTTAACATAGATAAATGGGCATGTTTAGAGCTAGTTGGTAGGTAAGGCCACCCAAGTTCATGGCCTTTTTCAGACTTTACAGGTACAGCACAAAGGACATGGAAACAACCAGTTAGGACAGAAATAGCAGAGGTGAGGATGACTTAATGGTCACTAATAGTTATGAATATGTCATTAATACTCACGATCATGTCAGCCTATAGAGTAAGGGAACCCTAACGTTTTCATAGGGAGGAAATTAAGTTTTGAGGAGGGCATTTAGGGAAGAGGGCACTTAGGGATCAGGCCCTATAAAAGAGGCAACCCACCATGTTGGGTAGGTTCAGCTTGTTCATTGGTAGTTCATCCTTGTTAGTTCTTAATGGATAGTTTTAAGTAAGCTTTAAGTTAGCTTCTACAGTCTTTCAGCAGCTTTTAGCTGTAGCTTCTTCTAAGTTCTTCACCTCCCACTCAAGACTTGAGAAACCTGAACCATCGAGCTCTCTTGGCATGCCAGAGGCAAGGCTGGTCTTTTGTCTCCTATCACCAGGTTATCAAGGAAGGGTGTGAGTATATTAATCAAGAAACCTTTATAGTATATAATACCACATATCCTGCTACAACAATATTACTGCTTTTATAATTGATGGATTATTCGATTATTATTTGATTACTATTAAATTACTATTCCATTTATTTCAATAAAAAGCTTAAGGCTGCATTTTGTTCTCAGTGAGAGTTTTCTTGTCAGACATCCTGAGAGTCCTGGAAAATTCTGTGTAGCCTGATTCTGGGACAGGAACCTTATTATCTTCTGATCAGATTAATGGCGAGCCTATAACCCATATTATCTATTAATCTCCCATAAAATCAGGCAACAACTGAAGGATGAATACAAACCTCATCACCTTCTGCTCTGAATGTAAGGCACTCTTCTTTTGCCTTTGGCTTTCTCTAACACAGCAGTTCTTAAACTGTAGGTTGGGACCCCAAAGTAGATTACGACCCCATTTTAATGGGGTCGCCAGGGCTAGCGTTAGACTTATTGGGGCTTGGGGCTGAAGCCCGAGCCCAAGCCCGACAGCTTCAGCCCTGGATGTCGGGGCTCAGTTTTCAGCCCTCCCACCAGCCTTGGGCTGATGCCCTTGGGTTTTGGCCTTCCCACCTGGGGCAGTGTGGCTAGAGCAGGCTCAGACTTCAGTCCCCTTCCTTCTGGGGTCATATAGTACTTTTTTTTTTGTCAGAAGGGGATCGCGATGCAATGAAGTTTGAGAACTCCTGCTCTAACATAAACATATAGCTCTGTGTGTGCATATATATATAAATATTTCACTTTTTTTTTAAATGTTGCCGCACACACTTCTCCCTCTGCTGAGGGGATGGGAGAACAAACATGACAGATGTCAGTCATGTATGTTGTGTCACTCATGTCACTTAATGCACTTCTGCAAGGTTCTCAGATATTGTGGTGATGAGGGCAGTATAAGAACCCATATAGAATATGGAGGAGTTGGACATCCTTCTCTTTCCTCCCAGCTGCTAAAATTCTCCTGTTTGAACCTCTGTAGCCCCACCAAAAGCTTTCTTTGCTCCCCACGTCCACAGATGCCCTGTCTTTTCACTTTGAAAGGGTGGGTTAAACATTCTGCAAGAGATGATCACAATGGTCTCTTCTGACCTTAAAGTCTATGAGATTGCCCCCCCCCTCCAAAAAAAAAAAGGCTAAATAAGAGAAATTAAACACAAACTCTGTCTCTCTCTGACAGGCATGGTTCCCAAAATACTACTACTTACAGAAGATATGATGCAAGGAAAGGTTGATTTTAAGATGCATTTGTTAAGGAAAACAGAGCTACGTGGGTTTCACCATTTCATAGTATAGTTTGTCTGATGTGAAGCTACCAGTGGCTGCCTGCAGGCTTGGGGTGGGGGAGGAGGGAGAATGATTGATTCTGGTCCACAAATAGAGTACATCATGTAAGGGTGCTCAAGGCAGCATTGAGGTGAAGCTTTAGGAAGTACTGTAGTAAAGACATTCTCTCCAGTCTCTTTCACACAGGACCAGGAGACGCTGAAAGTGCTGGACATCATTTCAAGAGCAGTCCTTCCACAGTGTTAGGAAGCATCATTGACTGGCCACAAATGGAGTCCCATGCATTTGTCCTCTCTGGAAAGAGTGTAAGGGGGTGAGATATGCAGGTCCTTTAGGATGGAATTGTAAGCAGGTCAGCAGTAAAACACAGAATATGTGAAAAGCCATTTCCCAGAAAGTGGGAAGGGGCACAACTGTCATCTCCCAAACATTTTGTTTTATACATTTTATTTAAGTGTGCCTATCCAGGACTCTAGCTGCATGTACAACATGTGTTTTAGATGCACATGCAAAATTGAGTTGAACCAGTATCAATACCAAAAACCTCCTAAATGAAATTCTTCCTTCTCAGCCCACTCAAACCTCTCTTTGAGGAAGACTTAGAAACCAGACAGGCTTTCCAGCATGTTCCGAAGATCAACAAATGGAGACTCTATCAGACTGGGCCACATAAGTTCCACCACTGAAGATTCTTCACTGAAAATGTCCTGCCGCTGGCAGTCTTGCTTTATACCAGGGGCTGTTAGCTCAAACACCTCTGCTGATCTTCGTGTCACATGAGGGGTCAGAGACAGTCTGTGAGATAACAAGGACCCCAGACCATTTAGAGGCTATATGTCAAAACCAACACCTTGGATTGCACCAAGAAACAAATTGGAAGCCAGTGCAGGCTATGGGAACACGGGTGTAAAGTGCTCCCTAAAGGAAGCACTCCTGAGTAAATAAGCAGCCACAGTCTATACAAGCTGAAATTTGGGTTGAGGATAGTTGTATGAAAATGATGAGGAAAGAAAGAAATGTGTGTAACTAGTAAACATGGAAACTTTGTTAATGCGGGGGGAACAGTATGGTAGAATTTGTGAAACTAGAAATAAAATGTGAACAGCTGGCCTTCTGATTGTTGTCCATGGGCCCCTGATTAGGTCAGCTTTAGAAAGCTTGTAATTGGTTCCAGCAATTATCAGCAGCCCTGAGAACTGCCGTTCAAACTTCTGGAGCATTGTGACAAATTGAAGCAGACTGCTGCTGAAGGAGTATCGACTTCCCATTTCTAAACAGGGAGATCATTAGTCAAGAAAAGCATCTTTTAATTACTCCCAGGAAGAAAAAAAATCTTTTTGGTATGGATCCTGCAACAACTTCCATTTTTTCCAAGTGTATTCAATATTAAATTTATTGTCTTGGGGGGTGATTTGCCCTCAATCC
The DNA here is from genome assembly GCF_965140285.1 of Lepidochelys kempii. Lineage (NCBI taxonomy): Eukaryota > Metazoa > Chordata > Testudines > Cheloniidae > Lepidochelys > Lepidochelys kempii. The sequence continues at coordinate 70,881,648 of NC_136390.1, read as the reverse complement.
TTCCCTCAGTAATGTGGGTTTAATTTGCAGTGAGAAGTCAAATTAGAGTAGATCAATATTGCAACAATTAACCGGATCTGAGGGTGAAATCAGGATTTTCCCCTCTAATTGCTATTGATACTATTTAAGCACACACTTAAAAAATTGATTTTGAATGGTGTAATCCTGAAGTGGTTTGTGGATAGTAGCAGTGGGCAGGTGGACAGAATTTACTTGATAAAGGAATGTGAAGATATTGTTGGAGGTAAGAGATGGAAGTCGGTCTTTGGAATCATCATTAAAGGATCTTATGCATAATGTTTGTATGCGCCTTTGTCAGTATTGTTTTGAAGTTACATCAGAATAGTGGATTATTTTGTGGACCTTTTCTTGTGTGTGTATATATAATATATATATATATTAGGGCTGTTGATTAATTGCAGTTAACTCATGCGATTAACTCAAAAAAATAATCGCAATTAATCGCACTTTTAATTGCACTGTTAAACAATAGAATACCAATTGAAATTTATTAATATTTTGGATGTTTTCTACATTTTCAAATATTTTTATTTCAATTACAACACAGAATACAAAGTGTACACTGTTCTCTTTATTATTATTTTTGGTTAAAAATATTTGTACTATAAAAATGATAAAAGAAACAGTATTTTTCAGTTCACCTCATACAAGTACTGTAGTGCAGTCTCTTTATCATGAAAATGCAACTTACAAATATAGAGTTTTTGGTTACATAACTGCACTCAAAAACAAACCAATGCAAAACTTTAGAGCCTACAAGTCCACTCAGTCCTACTTCTTGTTCAGCCAGTCACTCAGACAAACAAGTTTCTTTACATTTACGGGCGATAACGCTGTCCAATTCTCACTTTCTGGTGACATTGTAAATAAGAACAGGCGTTCGCATGGGACTTTTGTAGCCGGCATTGCAAGGTATTTACGTGCCAGATATGCTAAATATTTGTATGCCCTTCATGCTTCATTCCAGAAGACATGCTTCCATACTGATGACACTCATTAAGAAAATAATGCATTAATTAAATTTGTGACAGAACTCCTTGGGGGCGAATTGTATGTCTCCGGTTCTGTTTTACCTGCATTCTGCCATATATTTCATGTTACAGCAGCCTCAGATGATGAATCTGCACATGTTCTTTTTAAGAACACTTTCACTGCAGATTTGACAAAATTCAAAGAAGGTACCAATGTGAGATTTCTAAAGATAGCTACAGCACTCAACCCAAGGTTTAAGAATCTGAAGTGCCTTCCAAAATCTGAGAGGGACGAGGTGTGGAGCATGCTTTCAGAAATCTTAAAAGACCAACACTCTGATGCAGAAACTACAGTACCCGAACCACCAAAAAGAAAATCAACCTTCTGCTGGTGGTATCGGTCCACACTGCTTTAGATTGTTATCATGCAGAACCCGTCATCATTATGGATGGCTGTCCTCTGGAGTGGTCCTCTGGAAGCGTGATGGGACAAATTAATCTTTAGCGCATCTGGCACGTAAATATCTTGCGACTCTGGCGCAACAGTGCCATGCAAACACCTGTTCTCACTTTCAGGTGACATTGTGAACAAGAAGCAGGCAGCATTATCTCCTGAAAATGTAAACAAACTTGTTTTTCTAAGCGATTGGCTGAACAAGAAGTAGGACTGAGTGGACTTGTAGGCTCTAAAGTTTTACATTGTTTTATTTTTTAAATGCAGTTATTTTTTGTACATAATTCTACATTTGTAAGTTCAACTTTCATCATAGAGATTGCACAACTTTACATGTACCACGTGAATTGAAAAATATTATTTCTTTCATTTTTTACAGTGCAAATATTTGTAATAAAGATAAATATAAAGTGAGCACTGTACACTTTGTATTCTGTGTTGTAATTGAAATCAATATATTTGAAAATGTAGAAAACATCCAAAAATATTTAAATAAATGGTATTCTATCATTGTTTAACAGTGCGATTAATAGTGTTTAATTCTTTTAATCACTTGACAGCCCATAAATATATAGTGACCGGGCCAGATGGCTACAGGAGAGGGATAGAAGGCAGATATATTAGCCCCAGGTTAAGTAGGTCCCTTTTCCCTGGGTAAAGTAACGGAAGGTTCCAGAACAATCAGGAACTTTCTGGGAACAATTAAGGCAGACAGGCTGATTAGAACACCTGCAGTCAATCAAGAAGCTGCTAGAATCAATTAAGGCAGGCTAATCAGGGCACCTGGGTTTTAAAAAGGAGCTCACTTCAGTTTGTGGTGCGTGCGAGGAGCTGGGAGCAAGAGGCGCAAGAAGCTGAGAGTGAGAAGGCGTACTACTGGAAGACTGAGAAGTACAAGCATTATCAGACATCAGAAGGAAGGTCCTGTGGTGAGAATAAAGAAGGTGTTGGGAGGAGGCCATGGGGAAGTAGCCTGGGGGTTGTAGCTGTCACGCAACGGTTACAGGAGCCACTGTAGCTCTTATGGAGCCCTTACAGAGATGAACCACGACCATGATGGGACACAGATCATACAGGCCAGCAATTGGCTGCAGAAAATGTCAGGGGAGGATGACATAGAGACATATCTCCTGGCCTTTGAGAAGACAGCCCTACGGCAGTGGTCTGGCATCCTCGCCCCATTCCTGTTTGGGGAGGCCCAGAAGGCCTTTTATGATCTGCCTGAAGAAGCTGCAGCAGACTACCCCCAGATGAAAGCAGAGATCCTGGCCAGATCTGGGGTAACGACCGCAGTGCGGGCCCAGCGGTATCACGAGTGGAGATACCAGGAAAACAAAACCCCGCGGTCCCAATTGTTTGACCTCATCCATCTCACACGAAAGTGGTTGCGAACTGAGTCCTGGAGTCTGGAGGAGATACTAGAGGTTCTGGTCATCGACGGGTACATGAGAGGACTACCGCCAGACCTTCGTGCCTGGGTAAGCCAGAACTAACCCTCCACCTATGACGAGGTTGTCGCACTGGTAGAAAGACAAAGGACGGCGAGGGAGTTGCCCCGACCAGTTAAGGAAGAAGCACCCCAGGTTAAACTAGCAGCACCAAGCCCTAGAGCTTGGGTGACTGGGCCACCAGGAGAACCCAGGTGGAAAAAGAGAGAGGGGCTGAAGGCCCACCAGAAGCCACAAAGAGTCGGAACACTGAGGGGGAAGAGGATCATGATGTTAGACTGCCCAAACCAAGAGACTGGGGAACGCCTAGGGCTCCATATGGATGTTATGCCTGTGGGGAGTGGGGACACATAGCTGCACAGTGTCCCAATGCTGAGGAGCCTATGCAGTGTAACCTGGGGAACTAGGCAGACCCATGCTCCCTAATCCACCTTGTGGGGGTCTCACTAACCCCACATATGTACACCAGACCAGTGAAGCTAAATGGGGTAGAGACCACGGCACTGGTTGATTCGGGGAGTGCTATCATGCTTGTCTCGGGGAAGCTCGTGAAGCGTAGTCAGCTACTGTGGGCTAAGCGTGCGGGGATAACATGCGTCCAGTGGGACAGTTGGTTATTACCCCACCATCCCAGTAAAAATTGACATTCAGGGGAACGCTACTGAGGTAGCAGCAGGTGTAGTCCCTAAACTCCCATACCCGGTGCTCATAGGGAGGGACTTCCCAGGGTTTGGAGACTTACTCCTGGTAGGGGAATTGGAGAAAGGAGGAAACCCTGAAGGCAGTGAGGCATCCACAGTAGATTGTCAACCCCCAGTCTTCTCTGAAATATCCCCAGATTTGTTCTCCACTCCCAGACAGGGTAGAAAGTCGAAAAGGGAAAGGAGGGCAGCTAAGCCCTTGGGAAACCGAATACTGACCCAAAGCCAGAAGGTCACTCTCTTAGGTAGGCAGACCCAAGCAGCTGAAAAGGAGGCCACCCAGGAGGGAGAAGCACCCGAGTCTGACCCACACCGTAACGCCTCTGAACCAGTAGAGGCAACAGAGACTGGCCCCCTAGATCTCGGGCAGATTAGCCCCAGGAGAGGAAATTTTGGACGGAACCAGGCTGAAGACCCAAGGTACGACAACATTAGGAAGGAGGTGACCGAAATAGATGGGGTCCCCATGGAAGGGAAAACCCAGAGACCAGGACCCTACTTCATAACGAAGAAGAATCTCTTATACTGGGTTGCACCAGTACAGGGGCAGAAGGTACAGCAGATCCTAGTACCTCAAAAACACCAGAATACTGTATTAAGTCTTGCCCATAGTCATCTTTTTGGGGGGCATTTGGGGGTAGAGAAGAGCCTGGCACGGGTCCTGCGACGATTCTTCTAGCCCGGAGTACATGAAGAAGTGCGGAGGTACTGTGCATCCTGCCCAGAGTGCCAGCTGCACAGTCCCCATCCCTACTTGAGGGTACCTTTAGTACCCCTTCCCATCATAGAGATCCCCTTCGAGCAAATAGCCATGGACCTAGTGGGACCCCTGGAGAAGACAGCCCGGGGCCACCAATATATACTTGTTCTGGATTATGCTACTCGCTACCCAGAAGCCATCCCCCTGCGGAACACGGCCTCTAAAATGATAGCTAAAGAGTTGGTGGGGATCTTTGCCCGAGTGGGGCTACCAAAGAAGATATTAACAGACCAAGGTACCCCATTTATGTCGAAGCTAATGAAGGACCTCTGTACGCTGATCCATATCCATACCCTGAGAACTTCAGTCTATCATCCACAGACCAATGGACTGGTAGAAAGGTTCAACCAAACCCTCAAGGCAATGATAAGGAAAGTGGTACGTCGGGATGGGAAAGATTGGGACACCCTACTACCCGACCTTATGCTCACAATCCGGGAGGTACCTCAGGCCTCAACTGGGTTTTCCCCTTTGAGTTATTATATGGACGTCACCCCCGTGGCATACTAGATATCGCAAAACAAATCTGGGAAGAGGAACCCAATGAGGGGAGCAATGTAATTAACCATGTAAAAAGAAAAGGAGTACTAGTGACACCTTAGAGACTAACCAATTTATTTGAGCATAAGCTTTCATAAGCTACAGCTCCTTTTCTTTTTGCGAATACAGACTAACACGGCTGCTACTCTGAAAATTGACCATGTGTTGCAGATGCGAGAACGGATAGCCCAGGTCACCCCATTGTATGGGAACATTTGGAAAACGTGCAGGAGACCCAGCGAACCCATTACAATCGCCAGGCAAAAGTCCGACAGTTGCTACCGGGGGATCGGGTGATGGTGTTGGTACCCAAAGCAGAAAGCAAGCTTTTGGCCCAATGGCAGGGGCTCTATGAGGTGGTTGAACCTGTGGGGGAAGTAACCTACAAGGTGTGGCAGCCAGGATGCCAGAAACAAGAACAAATTTATCACATTAACCTCTTAAAGCCTTGGCACCAATGAGAGGTGTGTGTAGTGGCCCAAGAGACCCTGATCCAGGGAAATAACATGCAGGAGCAGATCAGGATATCCACTGATCTGACACCAAACCAGCAGAAGGAGGTAACTGAGATGATCAACCGATACCAGGACGTGTTTTCAACCAAACCAGGTCAGACCACCGAAGCATATCACCACATTATCATAGACCCTGGGGCAGAGGTAACTTTAAGGCCCTATCGGGTCCCAGCAGCAAAAAGGGAGGAGATCAAGGCAGAGGTAAAAAAGATGTTGGAGTTGGGAATCATCGAAGAGTCCCACAGTCAGTGGTCAAGCCCGATTGTGTTGGTGCCCAAACCCGATGGCACCACTAGGTTTTGTAATGACTTTCGCCAGCTGAATGAGATATCCAGATTTGATGCATACCCCATACCCCGTATCAATGAGTTAGTTGACTGCCTGGGCAATGCCCGATTTTTGACCACCCTTGATTTAACAAAGGGGTACTGGCAGATTCCCCTGGCCAAAGATGCAAAAGAAAAGACAGCATTCTCGACACCAGAGGGTCTGTTTCAATATACTGTTCTTCCTTTTGGACTGCATGGGGCACCTGCCACTTTCCAGCGTCTTATGGACAAGCTCCTATGGCCCCTTACCACTTATGCAGTGGCATACCTGGATGATGTGATTATTCACACCCCCGACTGGGAAACCCACTTGGAAAAGGTGGAAGCGGTTCTGGACACGCTAAGACGGACTGGCCTCATAGCCAACCCAGCCAAGTGTGCTATAGGGCTAGCTGAGGCTAAATACCTTGGCTACATTGTAGGAAGGGGCATGGTCAAGTCCCAACTAAACAAACTAGAGGCTATCCAAAATTGGCCCTGGCCAAATCGGAAAAAGCAAGTCTGGGCATTCCTGGGTGTGGTGGGGTACTACCGATGATTTATTCCCCATTTCACTACCAGAGCGAGTCCCCTGACAGACCCTCTATTCCCACTTAAAAATTTACCCCAAAATTGAGGCATGTACAATGAGTGAACACTATACTGTTAAAGCGGCAAAGAGTCCTGTGGCACCTTATAGACTAACAGACATATTGGAGCATAAGCTTTTGTGGAGGTATTCTATACTGTTAGCTACCTTTGTGTACCAGCTGAAATATATAAGCTTTCCTGACGCAGTGATAAGCAGAAACCTTCAACATAGAGAGTCTGGTTTTGTGTTATACTGCCTAACGCACGCTTCTGAATTTGGGTACAAATGGGTTGGACTCTGCAGTCCGTTTTTCACATTCAGCTGACATAAGAGTGAGGAGGAATTTTTTGCTTAAAAATTTGCAGCCTTTCCTTCCGTGTGGATTACAAAACCTGTCATAGCTGAAGTTCTTGGGGATGGTGGGGAAAAAAATAAAGCTTACTTTATCCCCTACATTGTATGTGCTTCCTCTTTTCCTACTATCACTCTAGAAATATAGTGCGACTTTAAAGTCATCACCATGGTTTGCTGCCCTCAGCGTCTATTCTCTTTGAGTTCCTCTCAGATAGTCCATTTACATAGTGTTTTTTTTCTATTTGGCAAAGCTCAAAGGAAATATGAAAAGATTCTTAATTCAGTCTGAGAACTTTTGAATTAGGAGTTGAGTTTCTGAAATTATCCTTTACCTTAAAACATTAAGTCTAGTTTGACCCCCACTCTCAAATGAACTGAGTAAGATGGTCTCAGAGAAAACATTATGCAGTTTGGTATATTTAACAGACTTTTTTTTTTTCCCCAAACTCCAGGCTAAAGTCTAAACTATCTCCTTACCATACACAGATAATGATCACTACATAGGATTTGTTGGTCCCCTGTACTGAAGGCTCTTTCGGGTTAACCAGAAGCTGATTTATAGGTTAAATATGTTTGTCCTCCCTTTTTCTTAGAATATTAGTTCATTCCTATTTATACCCACAGTAAATATTGATAAAGGGCAAATATATCAAAACTGTGAACAGCTGGAGCCCTGTAGCTTATGCTGAATGTGTAAAGATAGTCCATATCAACCTTTCTTTGTTTGTTCAGTTTGATCATAAGATCACAGTATAGCCATGTCGATCTCAAATTTCTGGCATAAGGATGCACCATTACAAATGCAGCCTCAGGGAACATTAGTACCCATATATCCAAAATTGTCAGGTCTTATTATTTCTTAACAGTTCCTGGCCTGATGAGGTCAGTGTTTTGTCCCTTTTGAATGTTGTTTCGTGCTTGACACCTTTCCCATTTTCTGGGGGGAGGGAGAGAAGGGGTAAAAAAAAAAAAAAAGACTTTATTGTGATGGGCTGACCAGAGCCCATCTGCAGTTGGGTGGCATCTGCTCCCCACATGTCACTTCCCTCATTAACAAGCAATTGAATTAATTAAATGCTACTCAGAACACGCATAACAAGCTACCGGCAGTGTCCAAATTAGCACTGATAATCAAGGATGATTTCCTTTATTATCCTGCTAAGTGGTGTGCAGGCTCTGATCTCCCTGTCTGCCCTCATCTATTTACATACCCCCAGCTTCTGCCTTTAGAAGCTGAGGTTATCTTACCTAGTTAATTTGCCACGATCACTAAGCATGGCGGATTGATATTCCTGCCTCTGCTGAAGCAAACCCCTTTCTCTCCCCCTTTCCTCCCTCCCCAAGCCTGGTCCTTTGTATCTCAAGCTCACTGATAAATTAAAAGCCACCCCTGTGGTCTCTCAAGTGAGTAATAGAGGCAGAAATTTCATTTTGCAACTGGCTGATTTAATGATCCAAAGGGTAATTAATGGCCTGATTATCTTAATGTTAAATATGTCCGGCAGCAATTACTGTGACCTCCCGCTTGTCAAGGTCCGGGCTATGCTCTTCTTTCAATTAAGTTCTCTGGGGCTTAATGGTATGAATAAACTCCTCTGATTCTATCATTCCGGACTCAGATTTAAGCGAGCTAGGGGCTCGTTTGGAGTTTTAATCAGCCCGTCTTCTACTTGAGCGATCAGAGTTAACAATTATAACAAGGACAGTTTAACTTTCTTCCCCCCTCCCCCACAACCGCTCTTCTACTTCTTTATATTCTATTTTATTTTGTTTAAGTGCTCCAAGGGAATTCTGTTGGCTGAAGCAGCAGCATTGCGAGGCTCGTCTCTCCCTATATAAATTATCATGTGAATGCTGCTGTTTTTCCATTTGACGGGCTTAATTAATTGGCAGGAGAGCCCAAAAATGACAGTGCTACTAATTGCAACTCAAAGTAAATTTCTGTCATTGTGGCACGCTTGTCAGCGGGCATGCCCCAGTCCACACTGCGGCCAGAGTTTGTTGACGTTTTCCATTTCAGTTTTCACATCTCGTTGGGGAGCGTGATCATATGTGATAGCACTAACGGACCAAGATGTGCCTCTGGGTTTTCCAGGCACACAGTTTGTGTGCAAGAATGACATTTACTGCCAATAAAGTTTAGACAACTGTGCTTCTGTGGTCCAAACAGCTGTTAGGGGACTTAAGATTTTACTTAAGATATTTTAGCGAGTTCTGTTAGCCAGAAGACTTTGAATCAAACTGTGAGTTGTAACTCACTCATTCTCTCATGACTGAACTACCCTTATTAACACATCTCTAAGAATGCTAGACTTTACTTCAGTTGTGCATTAGGATGCAAATATTTCATTGTATGCATTCGGTCAATTATACAATTGCATAAATTAAAAGTGCATGGATACTGATATACATATAAATAAAAGATATACATGTAAATAAAAAATACTGATCTATTATGGCCAGTTAAACCAAAGCTTTTCAGCCCACATCACTCTGTAGGAATGAACCAATTCTGACATGTTAGAATACAGTACTTTCAGGTGAAGCTATTGTCACTTCTCAATAATTCTCAGAAAATGCACCTACTGAGAATAATTCAGCAAAAAAATATTGTTATTGCTCATCTTCCACCTTCAGGAGGCCTGCAACTCACAAGAGAAAGCTAAGTGCTACAAAATGTTTTATTCTTCTCAGCGTCGGAGTCAGTAAAACATTGGTGCCTAGATACCACTGATTGGTGCATGATAGATAAAAAGATAGTCCAAGCACATGCTGATGACCGGTTCAGATAGAGATCATGCTTCCTGGTGCAAATGTATATGTTTATGTAACAAAATTCACCTTTAATAAAACCAAACTACAGCTTACAAAGCAATTTCAGTTAATACCACTAGAAACCAGACACAATCTTTGTCAAACTCTGTGTGAATATAAACTTAATGTTTCTCCATTGCAATGTATATGACAATGAATAACCTACAAAGGAATATTTTTGCTTCCTCTGAGGTTTACAAAATAGTACCTAAAAGGCAAGAAATGTATAAAAAATGATTTTTAAAAATCTTTAACTTTCTAAGACTTGTTTAATTGTTTTATAAATCACTTGTCTTTTAACAACTTTGTATATATGTTATTTTGTATCTCTAGCATGTACACGTACGGTGCACACATACATGACACATCCTGTGTGTGTGTGGGTTAGATCAATATGGTAAATTATGAGGCCAATTGATAGATTGACATGTCTTCCTTGAACAGAGATTTCCAGTTGTGCTAAGTGGATAATGGCAGTGTTATATACACCTTCTAATTCCCAGTAGCTCTTAGAGTAGCAGCCGTGTTAGTCTGTATTTGCAAAAAGAAAAGGAGTACTTGTGGCACTTTAGAGACTAACAAATTTATTTGAGCATAAGCTTTCGTGAGCTACAGCTCACTTCATCAGATGCATTCAGTGGAAAATACAGTGGGGAGATTTATATACATAGAGAACATGAAACAATGGGTGTTACCATACACAGTGTAACCAGTGTGATCACTTAAGGTGAGCTATTACCAGCAGGAGAGCGGGGGGGACGGGGACCTTTGTAGTGATCACTACAAAAGGTCCCCGCCCCCCTCCTGCTGGTAATAGCTCACCTTAAGTGATCACTCTGGTTACACTGTGTATGGTAACACCCATTGTTTCATGTTCTATATGTATATAAATCTTTCCAGTATCTCTTGATACCATTGACAAGTTGGTATATGAGTTGATTAGAGATCTTGAAGGAAAGGGCCAAGCAGCTCTTCACTGGTGTCTTTCTGCATATAGGGGTATTGCTGAGTAATTGCTTGTCCTTTTTAAGTCTTTCACATGCAAGGCTCCCTATGGTTCCTTCTGTCACTCCTCTTTTGTGATATTCATATGCAGCCACCAGGGGAGATTGAGATTTTTCCACACCGCAGTGTCACCAGATAGCTAATGATAATCTGCTCCCCATCTCCTCTTCATCAAATCCAAATTCTATAATATTACTCTCCAAGTTTCTAACAGGGATGAAGATCTGGTTGAAAATTAACTGTCTGTGACCCAATCTGAAAGTAGGCAGGGGATAATTTTCAGAAGTAAAAGAGGTGCCTGTACCATCAGGTGAAGGTTTATACCAAACTTCCACCAGATGTTGATCAGAAGACAATTCCTCTCAAGTGTACTGCTTTTAGTTGTCATGCAGACCTTTATCTTCTGGCTAGGCATCTGCAATATGTTCTACTTTGGGCCTAGTTTTTGAAGTCTGCTTAGAAGCTCCAAACAATGTGCAATTTCAGATTCCAGAATTCTGAACAGTGTGGACTGTAATAAACACACAACAGCTGTGGTAAGTCAACAATGAGTCCCTCTTCACTTCCTTGTGCAATTTAAAGTGAAGTTTGTAACCTTTAAAGCCGTAAGTGGTCTGGGCCCTGGTTATCGAAGAGTCTTGCTTTTGTCCCATACCATATCTCACCCTGTGTGGTAGAGAAATACTTGCTGTTGGAAGATCAGTATAAACATTAGTCTATTGCCTAGTGACAGGCCATGTTGTCAGTTCTTTCAGTTTTTTTCCTAGTCTCTCAATTTGCTGTGCTTTTCTTAAAACTCCGGCCTCTAGAATTGTGGGAATCTCAGACTTAATTTATTTAAGTAAGTTTTTACCCCTCAGGGATGTGGAGAAAAGCTTGAAAACATGACATGAAGGCTCAGAAAACAGCAGAAAAATGAAAAGGACCCCAAATTTATTAGGCTTAAAAATCAGGAGGTTTTTTTTACTCTCATAATTTTGTGGGTCTAACTCATGGCTTTGAATGGTTGAGAGTGCCAGTAGTGGATAGAGGTTTCTCATTTGAGGGGCCTTGCCTTTGAAATTCACTCCTTTAGCACCCTGTTAGTGATTTGGTTCAATGTCCTTCAGAGTACAAAACAAGATGCATTGATTTTGTTTAGCATTAGACATTTTGTTCTGTTTCTGTGTTTTTTCTCTATAATTAATGTATTTGGCTACCACAGCAATAGACACTATGTAAATTAGTCATAGCAATATATTTAGAAGTCTGCTAGGAATTAGGATGGTATTGTCAAACTCATTTTTTGCAGTTGAGTAAAGCTAGAATTTGAATCCAGGACTCCAGAAGTAAAAGGGAGAGGATATTTTCCATTGTGTGTGAACTTTTATCAATTAGAGAATTACATGATATGGTGTAGATATATAGTTTTTCAGGTTGTCACTATAAGCTAACTAGAGCTGTAAATCTGTGTGCAGTATTAATGAGGATCAGACTTCTGATCCGTGTCTGTGTTCTAAAGTTCTCTCTGAGATCTTGGAGGAGTTCTGCATTGAACCTCATTCTGAGTTTAGAAATGGATTGGCCTTCACTGTCAGCATGACAAAGCAGGGTCACTTCTGCACCAACCATGGAGAGTGGTCTTTCAATTCCAGGATATCATATGTGCAGTGTTTTATCGGCTGGTTTAGAAGACAGTGAGTAAAAAAGCCCAGTTTAGAAGGTACCAAAGAACAGAAAACCATTGCCGTGCCTAGGAGAAGCTACGTGGGACAATGCTGAGCAATGTTCCTGTGACTGATAAATGGAGGAGGTAGTTAGCACAATAATCTGACCTTCAAATGGAGAGAAACTGGATTATGAGTATTTTTAATGATAATTGAAAAAAATGTTTCTCTCAAACTGATGTCTGGAACGGTAATGCCACCTTAAATAAGCTGGGAACCAGCCACCATAAATTAATATTTATTAACTCTGAAAATCATCTGATATCCACTAAATCGGTTTGGAAAGACATGAATGAATCAGAGCCTTTCATCAATATACGTATGAAAATTTACCTTGGTTATACCCACAGAAGAAGATAGAACTTCATATTACCAGTATAACAACTATTCAGACCACACTGATGAATATAAGAAGCAATAGGAGTCATGTAGATAATAAAATTATTGTCCTAAAATTGAGTCCTTCAGATTTCCACATCACAGAAAAAGGATTAGAGATATGGAATGCATAAATGAATTGACGATGATCTGTAGGAGAGAGCAGTTCTAAATTGTTCCACCACCCACTTTACATGTTACAAATGATGCCCAGGTCCAAAAGCATAGAAAGCTGAAGATGGATCAGAGAGCATTCCTGGACAGCATACCTTTGAATTAGATTGCAGCAAAGGACAGTTGCAAACTTTTATAAGAAGTTAGTCCAATAAAAGATACTATCTCACCCACCTTGAGTCTCAACCTTTATAAGGACATTATACGATCATCATCCTGAATCCAGACCAGGTTTATTAGTTAAATCTTATGTGGGAGTACAAAATGAAGCTGTAAGGTAACTTCTTTCCTTAGAATTTCATCAAGAACTAGAAGCTTGGAGATAACTTGATACATCTTATCTGATATTCACAGTTCTGATCAAGATACAAGGTGCATCAGTGATGAATGATTTTGAGATGGGTAACAACCAGGATCTGATACGTTTTCTGTATAATAATCAGAAAATTGCCAACATCTTGACGAGCTTGACATGTGCAGTGTGAATTTAGAATTAATGGTATCCAAAGTCTGGACCAAGATTAATGGCCTGAACTAATACCCTACAGGTTTGTCTATACAAACTGTTAGTTGGTGGCAAGCTGGGGTATGACTCTACCCTATACTAGTCTACCACAGACTAACTGCCTGTGTAGACCCTGCCGACATGAATTAACTGCTTGTTAGTGCACCTTGATCTAGTCCTCTTTGAAATAGGAGTCGATCAATGCATATTAGCAAACTTTTAACAGGCATTAGCGAGTCCACACAGACAGTTCGTCTGTGGTAGATGCTGCTAGAGTCTCACCCCAGTTTGCTGCAAACAAAATGTTTGTGTAGACAAGCTTTAGAGAAGAGTAAAGCAGGGGCATTGGTTAAGGCCTGCTAATTAGCTAATGAGTCTTTCAGGTTGAAAATACCATTATCACAATAGCCCTCCAACGTTACTCGTATCTCCAACCAGTAATTTTTAGAATCCAGTAAATCAAAGTGAACCATGGAATTTTAGGTTTACGATGTACATTTCATCTATTTAACATAAAATAAATATTATGACATTGGACCTAGGAGCATGCTTAGTGCAGCTAATATGTAGACACTCCATGGGGCTGTAGCATGCTCAATACAAATAGAATCTTTTGAGATCTTAGCAACAAAAAATTCTATTGATCATGTAGAAAATGATGACTTTCAGAGGATTATGACTGTGCCAAATCTGGATGGCTTTTCACAGGGACAGCAAAAGGTACCTTCCTAGTTCCAGAATCATCTGTTTCCCAAATTTCAAGCTCCTGCAGCAAAGCTAGAACTCTTCAAAGGAACAGTTGGGGAAAATATTTACATTGACAAAAATAGCTACATATCCTTAATCCCATTCTTATGAACAGCTTAATTGTTTCTGCTGAAACTTTAAGAAAAAAATCAGTCTGCAGCGTAGTGCAAGCGTGGAAAATTTTAGCTTAAACAGTTAATGTCTGACAAAGTTAAAGGCAACTGAAAATGGGTATTTACAATGTAAAGTTTTAGGCATCCTTAATTGTAGGGGTTCCTGCCAGCTCAACCTTTAATACCTGTGTTGTTTTATTGAGACTTCTTGAAAGAAAAGAGTTCAATTTAACAACACTATCAGTTCTAAATTGAAGACATCTGATAGACGTAGCCCTGCAACAGGAGGAAAAACCCAGTAGTGATCAGAAAAAGAACATGCCGAGGGCTTTTCTACAAAGCGACTTAGTGCACAGCAAGCTGGTGTGCTGTCAGGTCTTACCCCGCCTTGCCGCCTGGTAACCTGCTATGTAGACAAGCCTTAGTACCAAACATCAGCTATTGTGGAACCCTTAGAAAGAATCATAGCCAAAGTGTGATGTTTGAGATTTGTTGCATTTAGACACCGAATTTGAGCAACTAGTGTTGCTGAACGTACAACTTTATATATCAAAGACAGGTAATAATTGATTGAGGGGTTTTTTTAGCTAGCCAACAGTGGTCAATTTTTTAAGGAGTGGCTAGAGCTCATCAGAATACTCTGAGTGAGAAAAATCTGTTAAATCTCTTCCATATACTCCATGCTGAAGCAGCTGCATTTCATTCCCCCTGACCGAAGACCACAGTATCTTAGTTCTGTATCTTGGGACTTGTCTAAATGCAAAGTTGCACGTTTAACTAAAGGAGCTAAAATCATTTTATTAAATTGGCACAAAACCATAATGTTATGTATTGTTAGCTTATTTGGGTGAAGAACTGACTTAAGCTAAATTGATTTAAGTGTGTCCATATAACAGATTTTCACTGCTAGCTAACTAAATCTGTTTTTAAATCAATTTTAGTGAAGCCCATGCAACTTTGTGTGTAGCCAAGGCCTCAGTAATACACTGTTTTGGCTGGAGTCAGATAAGATACAAACTGCTCTTGTGCATGACCCTAGCTAGAAGTTCTTTAGTCCTTGTGGTGGTTCATCAGCATTTTGTGTTTCAAGAGCCAAGAACTGCAGGCTTTTAGTAGTGGTCACATTAGATTGTTCTTCACCAAGTTGTGTTGCATTCAGTAGTTATCAAGATAGTAAGAAGCTTTGGTGAACTTGTGCCATACTGAAAATAGGAAGATGTCTAAAAAAGAGAGCTAGTAATGGCAATGGTAATAAGACTTTAAAAAAGAAAAAAACCCTGCAGCTTCAGGACCTTGCAGATGATACTCGCAGCTTTGCTGGTCAGCACCACAGTGACACTGGGCATAGAAGTAGCAGCAACAGCATGCTTCTGCTTTGGTCATAGTTACAGACCCTGCAGGACTCCATAATAGTAACTGTGACCAACTTTCTCTGTCTTGTGATTTTTTTCACGTTTTTCTTTGTTTAAGACTGAGCTTTGTTTCTGGCTCTGCAGGTAGCTGGTAGCCTGTGGCAAGGGACTGGGGAGATGAGACTTCAGTGAACTAAATGAAAAGGACAGCAGATTGCAATGAAAAGATGATGCTGGCTTTTCACTGGACTGAAACTTTATATGAGTTGTCATCCCAAATATAGTTTTCTTGCAGGTCTAAAACTTTGTGAATTTGTAACATAGAATCATAGGACTAGAAGGGACCTCAAGAGGTCTTCAAATCCAGTCTTGCACTCAAGGCAGGACTGAGTTATCTAGACCATCCCTGAGAAGTGGTTGTCTAGCCTGCTCTTAAAAATCTCCAATGACAGAGGTTCCACAACCTCCCTATGCAATTTATTCCGTGCTTAGCTATCCTGACAGGAAGCTTTTTCCTAATGTCCAACCTAAGCTGCCCATTGTTTCTTGTCCTATCCTCAGAGATTAATGAGATCAATGTTTCTCCCTCCTCCTTGTAACAACCTTTTATGTACTTGGAAACTGTTCTATGTCCCCCCTCAGTCTTCTCTTCTCCAGACTAAACAAACCCAATTTTTTCAGTCTTCCCTCAAAGGTCACGTTTTCTAGACCTTTAATCATTTTTGTTGCTCTTCTCTGGACTTTCTCCAATTTGTCCACATTCTTCCTGAAATGTGGCACCCAGAACTGGACACAGTACTCCAGTTGAGGCCTAGTCAGAGTGGAATAGAGCGGAAGAATTACTTCTTGTGTCTTGCTTACAACACTCATACTAATACATCCCACAATTGTGTTTGCTTTTTTTGCAATAGTGTTACATTGTTTACTCATATTTAGCTTGGGGTCCAGTATGACCCCCAGATCCCATTCCTCAGAATTCCTTCCTAGGCAGTCATTTCTCATTTTGTATACTGCAGATGTTGCTTGCTTGTGCAACACGTGTAGTGTTATTAAGGACCCAAAGGTGAACCCTTGCAGAGAGGTGTAACCAGAAAAACATGACCACTATTATAGAGACAAGGTGTGTGAGGTAATATCTTTTATTGGACCAACTTCTGTTGGTGGGAGAGACAAGCTTTCAAGCCACACAGAACTCTTCTTCAAGTCTGGGAAAGGCACAGCTACAACTACACTGCATGACCACTATTATGACAGCTTTAAAAAAAAAAATAACCAGGTTTTAAAATTGCAAATTAAAATGTGCTTAACTGAATGTAGGTTAAGTATTCAATAGTCTTTGGACTCACTCTGGATTTGGGGATGTAGTGAAATGAAATCTCTATCTACTGTGCCCATTATTTAGATTGTGTAGTTGGAGCTAAATACTAGAGTATTTAAGAATTTTTGTCTGTGTTGAGACTACAGAGTGACATAGAAGGAAGAAGCCATCTCTAATGGGTTTAATAGATGATTATTCCATAGTCTAGAAATCTTCCCAAGTACAGACTTTATCAAGAGATTTCAAGTACATCCTGGGTTCAGCAAGATCAGAAATACTAGGTGAGAAATTTTTTGTTTTCACTTCCCGTGCCAGCAGTATAGAGGCACACACAAAATTAAAACAAAAGGAGAATTTATCGCTTGAACCGAAAGAATGACCTCCAATGAACACCTTCAGCCTACATTATCAGATATTACTGAGATGCACAGTTGGTCAGTTTTTCAGTGCAAGGAGCAAGACTTTCCAGCTATAACACTCAAGAGCTAATATATACATATACGCACATGCACTCTTTACTTCAAGAGCTAGATTCTCTGCATGCCTTTTGGCTGCTTTGTGCCACTTTTACAGTGCAGAGTAGCCAGAAATCCAACATAAAAGGACTACCTAGGGAATTCCCTAGTGCAAAGGGACTCAGCAGGTGCTTAGAGCCAGCATGGCCCAAACTAGTACACATTCACTCCTGTTGCTGGCACAGAGTGCCCGAGGCAAGCAACAGCTGGGTTCATTGCCCAGTGTGCATCGCGCTAATGACCACAATGGGGTGGAGAAGCAGAGAGTTTTATTTGGAGCTCCAAATAGGGCACAGGGAGACTGAGCTGTCTCAAATCCTGCAGCAGTGCAGCAGATTCCAGTATACATTTTATACCTTTTCCTACTTCACTTCACAAGCTTATGCAACCAATTACCTGTTGCCCCGTACAATACTGTAGCCAATCAGCTAAAGCAGCCAGATGTGTTTTTCTCAGTAGCATTGCCCGAGCCTTGCCTTATTTGGTCCTATTTGTTACCAGTTTTTGCTAAACATTTCTGCCTTATCTATCTGTTTCCCAAGCCGAAGCTGGCTTTGGCTGGCGAGCCGTGTGCAAACCTGTCTGTTTATGTGCTAGCTTCCTCAGAGTTATGCAGGATCACAGAGGGTTCAAGAAGCAAAGGGACCTTCGTTTATCCGGGCCTAGAGCAGGAGGGCTTCATCGACACTCGTGGTCTTCCACCCTCCCGAGTTACCTAGTGTAGTGCCCAGTGTCCCCAACAGTCCCACAGATGGAAAAGTAGCAATAAGGCTTCATTTTATGGAAGTGACATATCAGTTTGGTTATAATTTTTTGAGTGTTTCAGAAGTTTTATTTGACCAAACTCTGGGTGTTTTTTTTTTTTAAAAAAAAAAAGCTTTTGAAACACCCAACATTGATTTTTTTACACAGTTCATTTTAAGAAGTAGCTAGTACAGTTTATTTTGCTAGCCATAATTTCTGTGTAGCCTCTGTACGGCACATTTTATAAGCAGTACAACTATGCAAAACTGAATGGTTTCAGTTGGTAGGGGATTCATGCAAGCCTGTTTTTCTTTTTGTAGGGATTCACACCTTCCTGAGTTTGGTTTTGAGTTTTGGCTTTGAATGAAACCAAAAACTCAAAGCAACAGTCCTGCATTTTGTATAGCTGTCTATCAAAACCTTGCAAAAACCATCAAGTTCCATGTAACAGATGTGTAGAAACCATAAAGTGGCCCAGGTTCACTCAAAACTTGGCTTTGGTTTGCTTAAAGATTCACTACCTCGTCAAACCTAGCTTGTATGGTAGATTTATAAGGAAACGCCACAAAACAGGTGATATCAACCAATTTAAAATTTAATAGTCACATTTTGTACAACTCTGGATCCCTTTCATTTTAACTCTTAAGAAGCCTTGACTTAGGCTACTGTTGTGCACTGAGTTCTCCATTAAAGCCAATGACAAAAGATGGACGCCTAGACTTTGAACAAACATAAACCAAGATTGTCAAAGTGACGAGTGATTCTGAGTGCCCAAAAGGCTATGCACCCCCTGAGAATCAGGCCCCTGTTGGACATGCAGTCAACTTTACTCGTCACTTTTGAAAATCTGGGCCACTGCTTTGATACAATATATTGCACCTTATGAATTTGTTGGATTATAATTTGTTAGTATCCTTTCTTTTGTCTTTCTTTGAGTAGCATAATCAAAAATCCCATGGAGCTGCAACTTTGCAGACAAGATATCAGCCATAATGGGGGTTTTTTTCCATTAACATACACTATAAACATTAAGCTTAATTGTAAAGGTCATAGAACAACATCAAGGAAAAACGAACCTCTTTCAGTTTCAAATAGGCAAGAGCTATGGACATTCTCCCCATCAAGATAGCTAGCTTTTTACTTTTCAGAGTTCTCCAACCTTACTAGGTTCATTGCTCTAGGGCAAATTTAATTAAAGTCAGCAGAGGATTTAAAAATGGGGAAGGGGAACAAGAAAAAAAAACATTTCTTAATTATGCTGTGGAATTTCTCCCTGTAACATCTCAGGCAGCTCCTTTTGAAACAAACTCTTAGTGAAGTATATGGCATCCTCTACAGATCAACACTGAGACACTACAGCTATGCATCTGGCATACAGATTTTTGATTTTTCCATGATTTAGCAATCGGGATTTTTGGCGGTTAAATAAACTGTTGTTTCAAATTCCTTTTAAATACCATTAAGTGTCCATTGTACATAATTAATTATTCTATTTTTAAAAAGTCGTCATAATTTCTACGTTCTTCACACAAATGTGAGGTTTAATATATAATTGTTTATGATGTGCCTTAAGATCCTCAGAGAGAGGGCACTGTCTGGGTTTAGAAGGAGAGTCTCAAAAGTACAAAGTTAGGTGCCCAGCTCCTTTTGATTTTCAGTGGCAGTTACGTACCTGATTTGTTTCTGCCTTTGAAAATCTCCCTCTTAAATATAGCTGCTAGAATTACTGTTCCTATGTAAGTAAATTAAAATATGAAGTAGGATATAAGTTATAGTTCGTAACACATATAATTGTATGAAACTATTCCAGCCTAATCACCCTTTTTAGGACAGCACAGGAGCCAAATCAGATAAGCTCATAAATGTCCCTCCATTTGTAAGTAAACAAGCAATATTGATTTTGACATAGAAAAAGTCCCATTCAGTTTGTCAAATTTTATTGATTAAAAAGTTATAATCTGAAAGAATATAAAGCAAAAGTATCAACAAAATCTGAAAGATAGCCACTACATTTGAATGAATATATATATATGTATACACACAATTATTTATTGTAATCTAAGAAAATAAGCTATAAATCGTAATGTACCAATCCTACACATAAACACCAACTTGACAGTCATGTTGTATATATTGGTTAGCAAACTCTTTTCTTAATTAATATGAGGCTTATTCTGGTTTTCTCTGCATCAGAGTCTGGCACTGAGTCACCACTGTTCTCTTTGCTATCAATTTTAGCTAATTAAGTTTCAGCTTATTTTTTGACCCAGTAGATATATTGTTTGCTCTGTTATGTGACTCCAAGTCTTCTTGGGTGAAATAAACTCTCTCTGTATCATGGCTGGTGAATGATATTTTTATCGATAAGAAAGATGCCTTCAGTTAGCTTAAGTTGTTGGTCCCAAATTTGGAAAAAATAAGAATCCATCACTTTGTATTATTGCCTTTCTTCTTATGAGCTGAAAGTAGTACTTTTTTCTTTATCCTGGTAGTCATCCATTATGTACAATTACAATTTGTCTTTGTAGCTGAACCCCTTTGGTTATTTTTATTCGTGTCACAGTGATGAGATGGTCATCTCTCACATTTAGATTGTGTCTTTAAAATCATTTCTCATCTCCTCTTTCCCCCTCCAAAAAAACCCTCAACCCACCACACTAAAAACAGTGGAGGATCCCAACTCTCCTCTTTGTCAGGAAGTCCCAACACATATGGCTGGTTCTTAAGTAGGTCCATCCTATATGAAGTTTCCTGAGGATATTTTCCTTGTCCCTAAAACATCTATTTTGAGGTCTATGTTAAAAATCCCAAGATAGTCTTCATTCTCCTATTTTCAAGTTCTAAATTCTGCACTCTGCAACACAGCACATCAGTGTAGTGTTCAGCCAATTCAATGTGCTGTCCATCTTTACAATAGTACAAGAATGGGACCTTCAGCCAGAACATGCCTAGCTGTATGCAAGACTAGTGATGGAGGCCATATCAGTGAGGCCTGTGGTCTCACTTACCACATAAAAGGAATTTTAGGGTTGAAAACATCTTGTTAGTAGATTTTGGCACCAGAGAAACCTGATGTTTATAGTCACTCCTTGAGTCCAAACTTCACAAGATTGGAAATCCATAGTGTTATTTTCTGGCCACTTCCTTTTCCCATTGGGTTTTCCTTCACATGTGGTCTGCATGTCCTCAGCTTGATCTGCTTCTTCATAAGCTGTTAGCTCTATAAATTCATGCAAATGAATCAACACTTAAAAACCAACCGAAGATCATACATATTTTTCAAAATCTATCATTTTGTTACACAAGGAAAGAGATGGGCAAAACAATTTACAAATTGGAATTTTGCTATTCGAAATAAGTTAATAAAACTTCAACTCATTTGATGGCTCTAGAGCATCTTAGCATCAGTCCTTCCCAGCCTGGATTATCTTGAAGCCAAATCTACCACTAGGATTGGGTGTGGGATAGGAATCCAAATAGAATGGCGGAGGGATTGGGCACCAGGATGTGTTTTCCGATCCTGAGACCAAAATGTAAGTGTGTACCTTGTAGGGGAAGGTGATTTGAGGGGGAAACCAAACTTACGTTTTATTCCATTCTAGACCTGTCATTAACAAACAGATAGCAGAAAAATTAGAGAGTTCCAAAGGCTGCATTGAATGACTTATGAGGAAGTATTAAGAGTTAACTACGTATATCTTGGCTAAGTGGTTATTGTGAGGAAATGTGGGGACCGAACAGTTTACTAATATTTGAAGAGTGTACACACCAACAAAAAATGAATTGACACAGTAAAAAGAGTTATAGCTAGGAATAATGGGATGAAATTAAGAGAGGAAATATTTAGGCTGATTATCAAGAAAATCTTCCTGGCAGCTAGATCTATTAGGCTGTGGAGTAGCTTCCCATGGGAAATGATGGAAGCCTCATCACTAGTAAATATACAATAGGGAACAATCCTGTACTAGCAAGGAGAGGCACTGAAAAAACGTCTTTTTTTTTGTTTCTAGAATATTGATTCTATTATTAGGGATTTTAGAAACAGACCATCCAGACTAACATAATACACTTCCTAAATTTTTGTTTGCCTTTTACCATACCCTTGAGCACTCAAACAAAAGCAATGAAGTACAAAAAATGAGCCTGCAGCTGAAAGGCATGGGAAGGAGAGATACCACTGAAATAAAGGTCTAATTCCAATGCTGATTCCTCTTGTGTGCCCTCTCCCCCTATTGCATCCGCTAGATGTCCATTTCTGTAAGTTTTCCCTTCAGAACAAACCTATCATTTTTCACCACAGGATATTTACAGCTTCAATCAGTGCCAAATTCAATTGGCTTCTGATCTCATTGCTGGAAGTTATAGATGCAGATATTATTTGCACTGCGGTTAATTATGGAGCAATCAAACTTTGGCTTTTCCACTGTAATTTCCTCTGCCAGCTAATTTAATTAATCACCCCCAGCTCAGCTCTTCCAGCTGCGACCGGCAGGGTCATTAATTAGGCATGTGGCGGTAGCTCATAGACCAGTTCCTGTTAAGGGGCTGCTGCCCACTTGATCTCTAAGGGAGTGATAGCTTTTTCTAAGCATCCAGGCAGGATTAGAGGTGGTTGACACATTGTCTCCCCTCTAGAAGGAAAGGCTATTCCCAAAAGATGTTCTAGAAGTAAACAACATGATTGTTGTGACTACTGGCTTAGTTCACTGGCATGGCTAAGAAAAGGAGGCGGCTTTATCTCGTGCAGTATTTTAGGTTTTTTTAAAAATCCTGTAGTTGATAGATGTGAATGCACACTGTGTAGGTGTGGAGACTGCCTGCAGCCCTGCCAAGTGTTTAAAGGTTCCATCCTTGGTATTCCTAATGTAGGACCCCCCCCACCCAAAAAAATAAAAATAGAACCTAAATGCTAAAAGCCTCTCTACAGCTGTATTTGGGAGCTGATCAGTTTTCAACAAGTACATCTTAAATGTCCTGTTTCAAAAAGGCAAAGCACATTTTCACTGCCAAAAGAAATATAATTGTAGTTTTGTCTGTTCAGTTAAAAAAAACCCATGGTAATAACCCAGTAGGTCTGTGTCTTGTTCTTCTGATCTGAAAATAATCAGCAAAAAACTGGTGTGGGGTTTTTTTTACATAATATTATGCAAATTAATTTGTATGACTCACTTTGTATTTATTCAGATTAAGAATCACTTGCTGAATGTAAACAGGAAAGGCCAGTAATGTGATACGCTGGTCTGATAGGCTTCAAAATACCAAGCTCCAAGGCCATTTAAAAAAAAAAAAAGATAAATCCTAGTCCCCTCATTTGGGATCATGTATTATGATATACACCAACTACATGTCTTTCCACCAGGTTCTGCCTTGTATCCTGATGCTGATGCTTGTCTGATCTTCCAACTCAATCTCTAAAGCTCCTTGGTGTCCAGGCCCTGAAAACAATATTATAAAACACCCCAGCTTCTTTGTGAGTTCTTTCTGTCCCCCTCGGATAACAGGAAATCCCCAGAGTTCCCTTAATATAGTGTAATATTGTGTCAGCCTGGACTATTGGAGCAAGTTTGATAGAAAAACCAAAAATAGGTAAAGTTAATTGCAACTCTCAGGCAGCCACTGACTACAGCAAATAACTTGGAAAGAGTTTTAACAAACTTTGAATCTGAAGCCCATCTCATGGACTGATTGGTATTTCTAGTCAATGTATCTATCCACCATATGTAGGTCACTGTTGAACTGGTTGGCAATTATCCCACTTCCTTCTAGAATAGACAGACTGTACTCAAGATAATTGTGTCTTGGGAATAATTTGCTATAGAACTACTAGCAGGTGCTTCAAAGTGCTTTCTTCCATTCACAACCTTCCCAAAAAAACAATCTCACACACCAAAAAAAAACTTAGTATAAAGGAGATCAGTTGCCTCCATCAAAAGAATAAGTGCAATTGAGCCAGTTTCAATAGAAGAGTAATTGTGTGGACGTTCTGTTTCTAGAAAGAAGATGACATTTCTGATAAAAACTCACTTCAGCATTTTCCCTGGCGATTGCCTTACTTCGTTGGATCTCTCAGAAGTTTATCTGCACACTCACATAAGAACTTTGTACCAGAAATCTCCCAGGTCCCAGACTTTTCTTTTCTCAAAGATGCAATTAATAGTCATATCTCAATTGAAGTCATAGAGATTGCACACATCCCATTTTCTTATCAAGCCTAGAACCCAAAAGGAATCCATTCACAACAAATACCCAAGTCACCACTGAGACCCTGGGTGAAATAGGTTTGTAATTGACATACCCCCAAAGCAACCTAATTCCTCACAGAAAATTCTGCACTTTCAGGTCTTCCTAGCTATGAAGTAAGGATGAGTGGCTTTGTTTGTGGTTTCACTGGTAATAGCTTATCTAAAGTGATCACTCTCCTTTCATACACATTGTAAGGAGAGTGGTCACTTTGGATAAGCTATTACCAGCAGGAGAGTGAGTTTGTGTGTGTGGTTTTTGGAAAGGGGGGGGGTGAGAAAACCTGGATTTGTGCTGGAAATGGCCCAACTTGATTATCATACACATTGTAAAGAGAGTGGTCACTTTAGATAAGCTATTACCAGCAGGAGAGTGGGGTGGGAGGAGGTATTGTTTCATGGTCTCTGTGTATATAATGTCTTCTGCAGTTTCCACAGTATGCATCCGATGAAGTGAGCTGTAGCTCACGAAAGCTTATGCTCAAATAAATTGGTTAGTCTCTAAGGTGCCACAAGTACTCCTTTTCTTTTTGTTTGTGGTGAGTTTCTGCAAACTCCAGCAGACAATAAGTAAATTACTAATTCAAGAACAATACATTTTGCAATCTTTCTTCAGCCTTATACGGCTTATGGACTGAAAATTCTGCAGTTAGAAGGATGGAACATGAGACCATTAGAGCCTGATTCTCACTGAGTATCCAAAACCTCAAATGTCCCTGGACCACAAGTTAACAACATGCCAGGAGGTGCAAAGGGCAGACCAGGAAACAATATGTTTCTTCAGCTGAGTAGATGAATTTTATCAATTACATCTGTTCATGTAAAAGAAGTGCAACAATAAACATGGACTGGCACATCTCCAAACAATCCGTTAGGAAGAATAGAATCTGAAATACTCCGAGTTGCAGCAGATCATAGTAAGAATCAGGAAATTTAATGATAAATGCTTCTGCCTCAGCAGTGAACAAAGTAAGAGATACATTTCAACAGAAAAAAAAATCTCAAAGCTAAGGCAGTGATTTTGCTATCATAAAACTAGTTAGTCAATTTATATATGCCTTTCCCCAGTTTATGCTCACACGGGAAGTGCAGAAAAATTAGAATAGATTTAGTAATTTTAATAGTCCTTCCATTAGCCCAGGAGATCTGATTCTCAGAACTGGTTTAAATTTCACTAGAGGGCTCTTTCAGTCTTCCTGCATCATCTATTTCAGGTTTCTGTAAGTATCAGGATTACTAAAATGGAGATGATAGAAAATAATCTAGGCTCCCAAAGTAGAAGAAATTATGATGTCATCTAGAAGAACATCTACTGCAAGAATTTTTTCTAGAATGAGTTTCTGTAACTGGGGTAAGGAAAAGGAGATAACCAACATCTTATATATTCTACAGCAGAGCCTGAAAATGAATTTTTTTAGCTGTTCAAAAATTACAAGTGTCAGCTTTACACTCGGTCTCATCAGCAGAATGCAATCACCCCATCCCAGTTCACCCACACATCTCACTTGTTTTTGTTGACAATAAATATCTTAAATCTTCCCCATGCTATTGAATGCCTTCAATGAAGACTCACCATAGTCCTTAAAGCATTCATCAAGGCCTTCACTGAGCCACTGCATGAAGTATCCTTCTGCTTCTTATCAGTCAAAACAGTTTACTTATAACTCTTTTCTTTGGCTTCCCAAAGTAATCAACATTTGATATTCCACAGATTGCAGAATGTTGTCCCTCTCACATTCTGTGCTAATTCATCACATGAACAGGCGTAATTCAGACAGAAAAGCATTAAAGATTTAAATGAGCAAGAGTCATTCCATAAGTGAATCTGTTAACTGCACCAGATGTCAGAGCAAAAAAGTATTCAAGACTCCAGCTAGATGACTCAAGAATTGCCATACTGAAACATACAAAGCAACAGGAAGTATGCATTCTGCAACAAGAAAACAAGTTTTTCATAGCATCTGTGTGTCTGTCATTGGCTGAAAAAATGAGTGTCCCAGTAGAAGAAATACGTAAACCAGCAGTATTGTCCATTATGTATACCTTCACGGAGCATAAATTTAACTTTCAGTATTCACTTGAAAATCCTTTGGAAGGAGAGTGCCACAAGATGAGGTTTCCACTTACCAGGGTTTTCCAGACTGTTGAGGGGTCAGATTTACTAGTTTTTTCCTGATTTTATTTTCCTTCCTCTTTGCTAGCATTTTAGAACTTCCCAAAAGTGTTGGATTAGTGGACATATGCTTTCAAAAGAAACTTGTCCACTAATCAAATGTCTTTTCCAAAAAAAAGTCAGTTTTACTGCCCATATTTGTAGTGAGGAATTGGCATCATTTATTCATAATTTCTCTTGAGTATAATTACTAGTTTATTAGCTTTGGAAGAACTTTTTCTGTGGTTAATGCAGTGGACGGTCCCTCCTGACAAGAGCACCCTTGGGAATCAGGTCTGTAACTTTTTTCAGTACTCCAGAACTCAGTTTAAAAATCTACAACAACTTCTTTTCGAGCTTACACCAATCTCTGACTATTAACGGTTACAGGAAGACTATTCTAGGGAATAGATTCTCCCACATCCTGTCCTGCAAGGTTTCTTGCACTTTCTCCTGAAACATCTGGTGCCAGGAGACAGAATACTGCACCAGATTAACCATAAATCCAATCCATTTTGGCAATTCCTATTTTTCTATTCTATGGTAAAGGACTCAAAGGTCTCATCTCAGAGAAAAGAAAATGTAGGGAAGAGAGTGCCTTTGGGTGGGTAAAATGTGATTTTTCCTGCAAAGTATGGACAAAATGTATATTATTCTATTTGGGATACAAATATTGGACTAGAATATGGATTATGTATATACAGCCCTAGTGACAATTGTGAATAAGGCTTCATGCTGTCCAGTGTGATGTGGACCAAACTGTGGTGCAAGACCCCATTTGATTCAGGTTTTCTTCTGAAATAATTCCTGCTTTCCTTCCTTAGTAGTAAGTGTCTCCCTCTAGCTGGCATTGCAAATCAGTATGTCCCTTCCTAAGACAATACTATATCCAACCAATGGGGAGCTGTGAAACAGAAACACCCTTCTTGCATGCTTATTACCTTTAAAACAAATCAAAGAAGACGAAATATCATAGCAAAAGAATTTAAGACTTTTTTTAAAGAGTGAGTGGCAAGGGGAAATTATAAAGACTTGAGACAGTAATTATCAGTCACTGAGACAGCAAATCAAGCTGTCTGGGCCAATATACAGGAGAAATGTGCTGCAGGGGCTGGGTAGAATGGTTAGATTAGGCCCGCTTGGGTGCGATCTGTCTGATCAGTGTAAGGTACTGATTGTAGTTGTCAGTTTTCTTCTGTTATAAGCTCTTCTGTTATAAGTGCACCTCATTCATTGCCTTTTAAAAAGGTTCCCTAAACCTCCCGTCTGTACCCTTCTGCTTAAAAAACACAGTGGCTGACAGTCCAAATGTTTGAAATAATTGGATTCTGCATTCTAATTCATCTGTAAAGTATTCGTTGATTAAATTAGCCTAATAGATATTATTTCTTACATGACTGCATAATTTCATCCTGATTGGATCTCTATGGCACTAACGAGTCCCCCAATTTACTATTGACTTGAGAATCACAGAAGGCTAGAGATAACTATCCTCTTGTTTCAAATTTTTTTTCCCAGGCTAAAAGTTAAACTGATTTATACTAAAAGGGCATACTGCTAATGCTGAACTGCAGTTGTGCAGTGTATTTGATTCTTCAAGACCAGCGGAAGAAGAAAAAATACTGTTTTATATAATCTTGAGCCCTCATATTTACTCAGTGGGTTGTTCTTGAAGCAGAAAGATTAACCTTTTAAATTCCTTTGGGGCAAAATTGGAATATTTTTAAATAAAATAAGTTTGTATTATCTCATCAAAACAATTTTTCAACTCACAAACCCCATAAGAACTGCACACATTCAGTGATATAAAAACGCTCTTTTAAAGATAGTGTTTCAAATAAAGTGGTTTTATCCTTTATCAGTAAGATTATCTTTGAACTGCAATTTAAATTAACCAAGAGAAGTTAAGGAAAGCAAAAGCAACCATCAAACTAAAATGTTGTGGAGCAGGGACAAATTAAAAATAGGCACCCTAGAATCCCACTCCGTCAATTTTTCATAAGGAAAATGCAGCCTGTGATTGTACTAGTATCTTTTCAATTCTCTGCATGAAATTAAACCACTACCCAACAAATTCCAGTTCTGGAAGTAACTTTATGTTGGGAAAGGGTTAACAGTAAAATTCGCTTTCTCCCTGAGCCAGGAGCTGGAAACAGCTGGTGGGTTTTGTATTGCGCTGGTGAACTGAGCAGTAGAAAAAAAAAAGTTTTGGCAAACACTTGGCCTACCCAGGACAGAAGAGATGGGTAAACTCAGGAAACTGTTTTCATGAGTAAACGGAGGAAACAAAGGCAGCTCAGCAGGAACAGAAGGGATACCCACTCCCTCTGAATAGCTCCCCTAAAAACAGCTGAAAAGGAAGAAGGCCCATTTGCTTCTGGGAATCCAATAAATTGTTTCGGGAAGTAAAAGTCTGTCCACACTAATGGAGCTGTGATTGACAGTTGGATCTCATTACGGTGCCCATCAGGGGACAAAGTGCATTCCAAAGTTATTTAAGAGGTTAAGTAGAAATAAAATGCAGGTGACAGCCCAAGGCTGAGGCATCTTGTGACACTGTTCATATGTTTATATGGAAAGGCTCTGCAAAACTTAAAATGGGTGAGGGCAGAGGTAGCTTTTCTATAGCAAGCAAAATAAAATCTTATCAAGACTGAAATTTAGTGAAACCAAGAGAGCAGGAAAGAAAGTCCATTTTTTTCCTTCAGTTTGAACATTCGTTTCAGTGAATTTTAGTGTTCAGAGTTCGTCTTCATGAAAGGTACCAGACTGGCAGTCACTGAAGTTCTCTGACTGCAGAATAGCTACAACATAGGTTGTGAGAAATGTGAGCTGCTTCACATCGCCCACTAATGAGTTTCAGTCCTCACTTGGACTTTCTAGCATAGGAATAGGAGGCTAATTTGACCTCCCTGGCCATTTAGCTGATGGTGTGTCAGTGCTAAGATTGCAAACAAGGATATCATATGGATGTCATGCTAGGTTTTTTTAACGTCATCTTTGTCCCCTAGGAATGGGACTAAAAGTACTAACTCATTTCATACAAGCCACAGAATATATGCGATGTAATGACCTAAGCCTGTTGTGCAGTGCAGCAAGCTGGAGCCAGGTCTTCTGGCATGGCAGAATGGCATATCTGCTGCAGCTTTATTTAAACTTTAAAATGAAGTTTTAATTAAGTTTAGAAATGAGTACATTCAGTAAAATTGCCCCGCTTGACAATAAATTTGAAATGTTTAATGCTGTCCACATCCTTTCAATTTTTGATACCCACAGATCTTAGTATTGGCAATGCATAATTGCTTTGTAAAATTTGTTGGAAAAGCTGGTAGCAGGAGACAGCTGGAGCTCTTGTTGGCAAGTGAGGATGGGGGAGGTAGTTTGGAGTTGTAGGATAAGCACCTGAGTATGATGATTCTGCTAAAATTATCAGCAGTGAATTAGTTAATATTAACATTTAAATTGTCATCTGTAGGTTTCAGAGTAAACACGGTGAATGGGCCAGTTTGCACCTCGCATAGCTATTGTTTCAGCTTGTCTGCTAAAAAAGAGGATAACACTGAATTGATGTACACTCCCCATGTTTTCAAGTCTTTATTACCATAAGGGCTGGACACTTTGTTTGTTTGTTTCATGGCAACATGAATTCTGGAGAACAACTGAGAGGCAAAAAAGTGGATTGCAACAATGCAATGACTTTAATTCATTACCTGCCTGGACCAGTAAAGGGCTCAGCCCATCACTAAACCACTGAGCCATGCAGTCCCTGTTAAGTGCCCTCCATTTTCCTTATGTGATAGAAATTCTATAATTGTACGATAATTGTCCACATGAGTAGAGCTGGACAACATTTTTTCAGCAAATAGCAAATTTGCTGAAAAATACAGACTGAAGCTATATGAGCCGTCAGGTGAAATTTGGCAAATAGTTTCAACCAAATAAAAAACAAGGGGAAAAACTTGCAAAAGTCAAAATCTTGTTTCACCATTTTCTAAATGAACAGTTTTAACATTTTGTTTAAAAGGAAACATTGTTTCAAAATGTCATTTCTCAGCATTTCATTTTTAAAAAATTAATTTTTGTTTCAGCAAAAAAAATGAAAAAATTCAGTTTTGCTTTGGCAAGAACCAAACATGTTTTCAGATCTTTCAGTATGGCCACGAAACCAACAAAATCAGTAATTCACTCAGGTCTGTACAGGAAGTTAGTACCCTTTGTGGGTTCTGCCTATATCTCATAGCTTGTTAATATTACTGCAAGTTAGAGAGGAAGATGGTAGAAAGAGATTGCATTTGTTCATTGCTCTCCTTGGTAGCAACTCAGTCAGCAGGCCCCCATAAGTGTATGGCTGCAAGAACTAGTGAGATGCAGTAACAGTGTTAGCTTTTTGTCTGCTGATGGTGCTGTTAGCATGTGCCAGAACTTACTGCTACACTTACTAAGGCAAATCATGTAACATTTAGTACAATCAGATCAGATTTGATCAACTGCTAGCACAAATGGCAAGTAGTTTTGCAATGAAATATGTAAAGGCCCACACAGTGATATAACAGCATGTTTACATGACACCCTTGTCAGATTCTGATCTCAAAGACTACTGAAAGAAAAGAAGGTGGTACGAGGAAAATGTGCTCCGAATTATTAATCTAAGGTGCCTCGTACTGCCCGTACATATTAGCATCGTGATCCATGTCAATGCAGTACCATCGTAAACTGATGAGTCTGGCATGGCTTTGGACATTAGAATGCTGACTTCTGTGCATCTTATATTGCACTGAGTCAGAGTTAAAACCAGAATCCTTATGTGGCCTTATTCAGCAGAGAAGGAAGAAAGGAAATACACTTGATGTAATCCAAAACACAGTGTTTCTTGTATAGATATAAGCACCAAGCGGTATCAAAAATAGTGGCCAGAGTAGAAAATGTATTAAGCAGGCTGAAACCAGACTTGATTTTTTTTTTTATTTCTGTACTTGATTTTTTCCTCGCTGACTGTGATGCCAAACTAAGCCATTATTGGGTATCTGGCACTTTTGGGTGTCATAGTGAGAAAGAAGTGTGAGATGATGGATCTAATATGAGTCACTGTATTGATAGAATAATACATGATGCATGATTAAATACAAGGATGTAATTTAACCAAGAGATTCACGGATGGCTTGTGAATGACGGTGAAACTCCCAAGTATGAAGTCTGTAATAAATCTGGTTCGGTACAGAATTAATGTGGTATTCAGAATTATTATTTACCATTTGAAGTACAGACATGACTATAAACAAGAAGAATAACTGTACATAGGGTATAGGGAGAGGGCACTTAGAGGGGAAAAATAACCCAGTGTGGTGTTTCACAAATACATTTCTGGGTTAAGACTAATGAGAATTATGCTTCGGAAATCTAGATGCTGGATTGATTTGTGATGAGATCAGCTCTAAAGAGTACATTTATGGAATGATAACCTGATTGGTGGCACTGCCTCTTGAATGGCTGACGGGGTCTAATTGGCATATAACGCACTATAAATTTATTAGCATGTTCTGCTTTCTCATTGGTAGGCCCTTTACTGCTAACCACCAGGAAATTACCAATTTTCAGGAGTTAGTCACTCAAGTCGCACTGCATCTGGGTTTAAAAAAAAATCTACTTTGCTGCTATTATAAATCATGGGGTTATAGCTTGTACATCAATAGTCCTTAGAAAATTAGTCACTTTGCTAGTAGGCTCCTTGAACAGCATGGCAGGCTGAGTGTTTACTGTTAAACTTTCCTTCCCTTCTTACTGCTTCCCTCCCCCATCCAAGTTTTGCACAAAGACCATTAGAAGCTAACTAATCAGTTAGGCAGCCCTTGGGCTGCAGCTGCAATTGACCAATGTATGCACTTTGTAGAAATTACAATTTTGTGGCAGTTTATGTTCAGGGCTTTGATGTACTTTTTGATACATTCAGCCCTAGGGCACATCAGGCAAAAGAAGACATACCCACCCTCTTATTTCAAGAGCATAATAGAAATATTCAGGAGCAGACATAATTATTTCAATTACTTCTCTCTGGTTTTGAGACACACACTCAAGAGTCACAAATTAGAAAATAATATTCACATGTTTTTCTAATTGGTAACAGATTAGAGACATTTTATCTTTTTTTTAAATAATTTCCAAATGTGCCCTGAAGAGACTATGCAGGAAAACAGCAACAACAACAAAATCTTTTAAGCAAATATTGTTTTGGCAAATGGAACAGAATAATCCATTTTGGTGCACATCTGAAATTCCTTGTAGATACTTCCATCGAGTCTCTGTATAATAGGAACTTCTTGGCCTTACAGTTGGTGTGTATCACCTGTGCATGTTTACTTTTGCTTACAAGTTGTCAGATTTTATGTGAGTTTTTCATATTTTACAGATACAGGTTCTGAGATAATGTTACTAAACCATAAAAGCTTAAGTTTCCAGGCTTGTCTAATGATTTTTTGTGCCCAATTTCAGTCACCTTAGAGAGACCTCAGTTTCAGAAGATGCTGGGCACCTACCAACTGAAAATCCAGGTCCCTCTTAAGTGTCCCCAGTTGGACTCCCAAAAATTTTGGCCAAGGGACTATTCTAACTTTGTAAAACTAAGCAGATCTTTTTTTCCTCTATTCTCACCTCTTCTCCCAACATCACAATCTCATCTCCCTCCTCCCCTTCTTCCTGGCAGCATGGTTACATTGACAGCACAGTGACAGCCCAAAGAATACCCCAGCGTGTTGCTGCATATTGGGCTGAGGGTGGTGTTCACCAAGAGCCATGCTCCCGGCAATTTTTCACTGACGTTAGACTAGAAGAGTAGCAGAGAGCCTTCAAAACTTAGTTGGACTGTGGTGATTCCTTATGGGCATCTAGGAGAGCATTCTCAAAGACGTGTGCAGGTTTTTTAGTTGTATTATTCCCATTAAAGTAAATGGGAATCGCACAACTGAAATCCCAGGTAACTCATTCAGAATGAAACCCCTTCCTTTCCTCCTCTTCCAGTGCCTACAAGCATGTCAACTTGTGTTAACTCACTGTGAATGTTTTTCACTGGAATTCAGCTGAATTCCATTTTCATGGCACTTTTCCAAAACAGTGCATGAGATCGGAGTATTGGGCAGTCAGAACTAGACAGGCATTTTACACAAGGCCTTCTATTTTCCTTGTTGCAATTAAATAACTCATTAATGGTTACTGTGTTGGTAAGAGTCTAAGATTCCTTTGCTTTTCATGTTGTTTGTTTTATTTTTGTTTCTAGAGGAGTTACTTGAGATGTTGTACACTTTCAGAAAATGTTGGATGATACACTTTCCCAGCGCCAACTTTAAATGTTACCTCTGGCCTGATTTTTCAAAGGTGCTGAACACCTGTACTCCATTAGCTTCTAATTTAGCTCTTAAGTTATCGGGGGAATATGATGTATTGATGAAAAGAAGACACTCCTTCAGCTGACCAACCACGCCAATAGATAGAGCTTTATCACAAAATGATGTGGCAGTCAGTGGCTTGACATTTTAAACATTGTTAATACACCACCAGACTTCTTCTATCAGTTTTGGCTCCAGAAACTTGCATTAAATTATGATGGAGGTAAGAGAGTCCCAGAGTGGCTGAAGAAGTAGAGGTGACAGATGACATGGTAAGCAGGACAAAGAGAGATTTGGGGGGAGAGAGAGAAGAGACTACAGTGTCTGAGAGAGGAGACGAGAGAAGCTCAAAGTGGTAAAGGATTGGAAAGGGAAGCAGTGATGATTGAAGGTTCTCAAATGGAGTCACTGGAAAGGGAGTTACTGACGATAGAGGTCAGTTGTATCAAAGCAAGGAGAATTTTCTGCGTTAAAACTTTGATTACCATTTAGAATTTGGATATTTTTGTGATGTATTCTTTGGTTTTCACACACTAAAACTTCAACTGAAATTGTGCCTGTTCTTTGCTTCTGACATTGAAAATATCAAAACTTTTTTTATTTGTTTGTAGCTCTGAATGCAAGTTTTTTTTCATAATCTGTGCTCAAGTACTGAGTTTTAGTACTGAAGTTTTTTGTTTAGCTATAATTTCATGTGTATGAGCCAGTATAATCTTTTTTTCCCCTCCCAAAGAGTGCTTTTATTTTTTATGGAGGCATAACAAATGTATCTGCAGAGATGGTTTCACTGGTAAAATATTTGTTTTTAAATTGTAATGTTATAACATAGTGAACAGTATGCAATGTAGTTGTAGCTGTGTCAGACCCAGGATATTAGAGAGACAAGGTCGGTGAGGTAATATCTTTTGTTGGACCAACTTCTGTTGCTGAGAGAGACCCACTTTCGAGCCACACAGAGCTCTTCTTCAGGTCTGGGAAAGATACTCTCAGAATCACAGTGAAAGGCAAGGAGGAACAGATTGCTTACCATAAGTAGTTAGCACACATTGTAGGGGACTATTCAAGGTAGAGTGGCCTGTTATGCAACATGTGGTGTACCTCGTCCAGTGTACCTAATGCCGTGATAACAACTATGTGGGTGAAACCAGACAATCATTGCACTCCTGAATGAACTCACACAGGAAAATGATAAAAGACAAAAACATGCTCTCACCTGTAGGTGAACACTTTTCCCAAAATGATCATTCCATATCTGACCTAACAGTCCTTGTCCTCAAAGGAAACCTGCACAACACTTTCAAAGAATGAGCCTGGGAGCTAAAATTCATTACTCTGCTAGACACTAAAAATCACGGGCTGAACAAAGACACTGGATTTATGGCTTATTACAACAATCTGTAACCCACTAACCCCCTCTTTTTGTCCTATGACTGCAGAGGTGTTAACGGACTACTCTACCTTGAATGGTCCCTTATAATATGTGCTAACTACTTATATTAAATAATCTGTTCCACCTTGCATTTTGCTGTGACACTGGGAGTACCTTTCCCAGACCTGAAGAAGTGCTCTGTGTGGCTTGAAAGCTTGTCTCTCAGCAACAGAAATTGGTCCAATAAAAGATACTACCTCACCCCTTTGTCTCTCTAATAGTTAATAGGGTAATTTTTTTTTGTAGCCCAAATGGTTATATAATAGGTTGTTTTAGAAATTAACATTAACAAGAGCTTTGGATTGTCCAGTGATTTTAAATTTTCTATGTAAGCCCCCACATGTACATAATACGAACATCCTCCTCTGTTTTCTAGTCTTCAAACAAAAATGTTATACAGATTCTGTAGCTCAGATCTTCCCATATCTTTCCATTCCCACTACTCAACCACTCCTGTGCAATCTGTTTGGTTATAGGCAAGTCCTTGTTTGAGATTTTTTTTTAATGTGTAAATTAAGTTTATTAGCTCTTGGATGGAGCCTGCATTTTTCCTTTTCATTATTTGTAAAGCATTGGTGCACTCATAGCTATGATACTTATCCACTTTATAATATTATGAGCAGAAGAAAAGCTCCATTTCTCTTCTTTCATCTGTTTATGATGCGATACGTTCCAAAGCAGATCACATCAGCGACTGTTATGGTATCCCTAATGCAGTGTGATAGTTGCATCACAGAAAGTACTTCTGTAAAGTACATTGCTGATGTACATCCCTGTTATATGCCACATTACCAGGTCTCTGAGAATCTCACTTGACTACCTCGGTCTGCTTCTCACCTGGTACAGATTTATTGAGATTTATGCATTGAAAAATTTGTGTCACATTTTTTCTACTGCTTAAATACTGTACAAAAAACTCTACGATTATATGAACATTAAAGCAGAAGCCTGATGGATTTTGGTATAATTTACATTAAAGTTGTCACTCTTTTTCATAAATAAATAGGATTAAAAACTGCCTTCATTTGCACAAAATGTTGTCATGTTCATTTTGAATTGAAATGTCCATTCAAAGCAAGTCTCCAGTTTTTGGCTTACCTTTAGTGTGACAAATTCAGCATGAGAATAGAAATTGGTATGCTGTTTTTTAAAGAAGAGAATGCATTTTTTACAACCCCTTAAATGGAACTTTAAAAAATGCTTCCACTTTTCTAAAATGTGGTCTCCATATGGGAGACAGATACCTTTAGCAACTGGCAAATTAATGGAATGCTCCATTAACATATAAGTGATATATATAAAATTGTAAACTGAAATTTCCAATGGAAATTTATTATTTACATACTTAATAGATATCTAGATAAATCAGAAAAAGAAAAGGAGTACTTGTGGCACCTTAGAGACTAACAAATTTATTTGAGCATAAGCTTTCGTGAGCTACAGCTCACTTCATCGGATGCATTCAGTTTGTATGATGAAATGCAGTGGGCATACATTGCCATTAATATTCTCTTTATTTACATATTACTGAATTCCAAGGCAGTCTTGCCATCAATTTTGTGGACTCAAAAGGCATTCAATAGTGTAAACAGACAAACAATGTGGAAATTGTGGAACAATATGGAATTCCAACAAAATTAATCAACATTATGAAGGCATTCTATGCCAACTCAAAATGCTGCATGAAAAAGGATTGAGTAAGCCATTCAGCATCAAGACAGGTGTAAGGCAGGGGTGCATACTGTCTCCTTTTTTGTTTATGGTAGTCATGGACTATGGATTAAAACAATGCAACAGTGATAACATGTGGCCTAAAATGGAACAATTGAAGGCTATTTGATCTAGACTTTGCTAATGATATCGCCCTTATCAATGAAGATGCCAACGGACTACAAAAATGCACAAAGTAAAAAGTAATGGAGAAGATAGATTTGAGATACAATGCAAAGAAATGTAAAGTCATGTTAATGGGGACTACAGGGACAGAAATCAAAACTGAAGAAGAGAAACTGGAGAAGGTGGACAGTTTTACGTATCTTGGAAGTACGATCAGCCAAGATGGTACTAGTTCCAAGGAAATAATAAGAAGAATTGGGAAGGCAAACGCTGCATTTGGAAGACTCAAAAACATCTCCCTCAAGACAAAACTGAATGTGTATAAAGCAATTGTTATTGCCATCACAACATATAGCCATGAGACATGGCAACTTACCAAGAAAGATACGCAAAAGCTGGATGCATTTAATCACAAACGTCTGAGAAGAAATTGGGAATAACATAGAGATAGGAAGAAGAATGAAGAAGTCAGAAAAATTACTGGCCAAGGCACCGTCTCACAAATAATCTACAAAAAAAGACATCGGTGGCTGGGATATGTGCTGAGAATGGAAAAAGAATGCTTACCAAAGACCACCCTTGAATGGAAGCCAGAAAATGCAAGACGAAAGAGAGGAAGACCGCGAGTAAAATGGAAACGAACAGTTCTGAACAACACCAAGCACCTCAACATGAAATGGGAAGATTTGGAGAGAAGGGCAGTTGACAGGCAAGGATTACAAATGTGAGTAGCCCAATGTACAGCAAGGCATGGGATGGACTAAGGACAAAGGAATCACCAAGAACGTACTCCAGGGTTTATAATTTGTTTGTGTATCTGCTGTAAGATAATTTTGTGACTTTCTTTTTATTAAGTAAATTTTTTGTATGCTTTAAAAGTTGCCAGATTGGCAAGGCTCTATCTATATGGGCTGATACATAGTTTCAATGTAAATTTCCCAATGCTACTCTGAGATGAAATAATGTACCCTGTGTCCCTTGAATACATCCATTGCCTCCTAGTGATGACACTGCCTGCAAGAAAAACAAATACGGGGGTGGGGGGGCCTCAAGAATGTGTTGTGGGTGGGGACATCTGTCTGCCAGGAACTGTTGAGATGGCACCAACTCTGTTCAATTTCTGTGTGCCTTCAAAGAGCTATTGGAAGATAACTTGCTTTCACTTCTGTTTTGGGCTGGGTTTGAACGATTCTGTGGCCTGTTAGAGATCCCACAAGCCACCCATCTCCCCCCCCGCCTCCTCCCCAGTGTTTAGTTTCATTTTATTACAGATTTTTCCAAGCTGTGCATGGAAAAGTGTTATGGTTCGCTGCATTATTTTTCCTTTCTTTGCAGCTGTTGGTAGGACTGTCAAAAAATGACTAGTTGTTTTGGCTTCGATGAGAAGATACCAGCTCTGGAAGGCATCATGGTTTATGAAGTGCATGTCTGACAGAAAATGTGGTTAGATTTGAAACAGGAAAAGACTTAACATATTTATAGGGTTTATAGTTGTCACACTTACAACCTTGTCATTTGTCTTTGATAACTTAAGAAAGCTTTCCTTAGTATCTGCAGTATTCCCTATGCTATGTTGTGTGACTTTTATTTAATCACATACAGAGTAATCCTCAGATGTGATATATTTTATCAAATGTGCCTTAAAAATTATTAGGTTTAGTTGCGTGTGCTGCAATGAAAACACTAAATTTACTGCTGATTTATATAGTGTAGCAGAGTCCACAGTTACAGTATATTTATCCAGTTCAATTCATGTCAGTAAGCCTTGATGTCCTGGCCAGGCTGGTAATTAATGTTGTACAGTAGTAACTCCAGCAGGTGTGTAGCACCTGAGGGAAGCTCAGGTTATTTCATGG
The DNA here is from genome assembly GCF_965140285.1 of Lepidochelys kempii. Classification (NCBI taxonomy): domain Eukaryota; kingdom Metazoa; phylum Chordata; order Testudines; family Cheloniidae; genus Lepidochelys; species Lepidochelys kempii. The sequence continues at coordinate 70,842,725 of NC_136390.1, read as the reverse complement.
CATCACTGAAAAACAAAGCTTGAAAATACATGAAATGCAGCTATTTGAAAGACCCGGGTGGTGGTGGAGTGTCAGAAACGAAGTAGATAAGAGGGGCTGGTGTCTTCAGAAAATCAAAAAGATTAAATGATAGGTAACCTTCAATAAGTGATTAATCTGATAGAATGATTCAAGTCAGAATGCTTGTATAAGAAATCACTGCTATTAGGAGCTCCTGAAATTTGTAAGACAAGTTTGTAATGATATGACTGAAGTACTAAGTACAGTTGTGGAGTTACTGATAGAAAAACTTTTTGATTTGTGGGCTACTGAATCTCTCATGAATGATTTTTTGTTTTGTTAAATATCAAGTGAAACTTCCAAAACATCAGAAAATGTCTCTTGCATCCTTTTGGTGTGAAGCCCCTTTTTGTTTAAAAAAAAAAAAAAAGTTGGGGTGGGGGGCATTTCCATCTGAAAAATAGACCTGTTATTAATGTGAAATAGGGCCTGTATTCATATTCATTATGAAATGAGAATAAACTTGAATTTGAGTAGTTCTGTAACACTGCATTATGAATTTTACACCTCTTCTTTCTAGTAAACTGGAAATAGAACACCATCCTCATCCAGATAGCTTCTCTGCCCACAACAGAGAATAAAAGCATTTCTCAACAAGATTCCCTGCATTGACTGACCCTGAGCTCACTGGCCAAGTATTGTAGACCATGCTTGTCTGCTTATTGCCGCAATACATTTGGATGTTGTCCTGTCCACAGCTTTTCTACGTGGCCCTATTTCATCTGTCTGGTGTATCTAACTGTAACTTTTAAGAAGTAATAAGCTTAATAGGTTGACTTTATTTATTTAATTATCCTTCTCTGTCCTTAAAGTTCATAAAACACCCTGCAGCTTGGCAAAACACTCATAATATTGATCAAGAGCCACAGGAATATTTATTTCCTCTATGCCCTAGTGCACATAAATCCTTGTCCTTTGCTTCCCTTTCTCTGCATGTGGGATTTACAGTGGCCAGTTTCTTAAAGGCTTTTGGTAATTAAGGAATAAATATCCATCGGTCTTTGTTTGCTGTCTGCGGCCCCCTTGTTAGCCAGGGGCCTACATCCCTAGCGGGCCTGTGCTCCTTCCCCCTTAGCAACGCAGCCTAGGAGAGAAGGCATGCATGTGAGGAAGCAGTCAACTGCTAAGCACTTACTTTGCAATAGAGTGGGGTCTTCTCCTGCAGAGAGAGGAAGCCCCCTCTGTTTTCTCAGCATATTGTTCCTAGCTCCTCTTCCATGCCTCTCCTCCCAGTTCCTGCTTTGCTAGAGGCAGGAAGACACTTTGAAAATTCCTTGCTGCTAGCCCATTCTTCTTACCTTCTCTTCCCCCCACCCCCTTTCCAGTCAAATTTTTTAAAAAATTGTAAATGCCTCCTACCTCCTCACCCTTCCAATGTCTTTGTTCCATTGCTTTTCCCTACGAAAACACTACATTGCAAATTCCAACAAAACCAGGTGATAATTTATCGAATACGGAAACGTATTGTCTTGAATAGCTTTCTTTAAAGAAAATCTGCAGCATGATCTAGTGCCAACATAGCTTATGATGAGGTTGCAGCTTTGCTTGTATGATGCATGTTCCCTACATACTGAATCACTAAGTTAATGACACATCCTGGGATGCTACAGGAGATGCATGTAAAGCCAGTTTTAGGGGTTGTCGAAGGGGCGGGGGGCTTTACTTCACTTTCTTGGAACCGACGCATTATCCTTGTCAGTCTCTGACAGGCTGGCAAGGCTGGACTACTCATGCTGAGTTAGCCAGGTTACAAGAAGTTAAACATTAGTAAACTTGTTAAATATGCAGCCATAAATGGCAAAATAAATGTGATAGACACACTGTGCTTAGGTTTGAGTTGTCAAATATATAAAAGATAGTGAGAACTGAGAGACTGTCTCAGATAAAGCATTATCTATGACAATGAAGGTGTATTGTTTACGTATTTTTGTCGGGTTGGGGGATGTCGGGGGATAAAAATACATTTTAAAATGTTGACTCTGCAGACTCGCTCTGTATTTTGGCTGGTATGTGAAATAGGCATGATAGTGATTTCTTGATGCAATAAACCACCTACCACTTTTTGTAGCATTTCTAATACAACCTTGCAACATTCCATTCACCTACTTACTTGGGATGAATAATTTTAGATAATGGGTGACTAGAATATAATTTTTTTTCTTATCAGTTTAATAAGATGGAGCTTGTAGGTTTTATGCCTGGGCTGGTGAATTCTCATGGCAAGTTCCCTAGGCTTTTCTCTCATACACTGTATTGACTAAACAACAAATTGTAAATTCCCACACTAACACTATTTCTGCTTCCAAAGTGCATGTTATTTCCTTATCTTGCTTTCTGGTTTCTCTGCTTAGTACATTTGAGGAGGGAAAATGAGGTTGGAGGTAGAAGTATGGAGGGCGAGTAGGAATGATGCCAGCAATATTAAGCTTTTACCTGGATCTGTGTCAAGTATATAAACTTAAATACCTGATTGAAAAAAGAGAGCCAAATGATGCAGTAGAAGTGAGTCTGGACTTCTAAATGAGTATTTTATGCTCCAACATACAAGCACACAACACAATCAAGTTCATGAAGCAAAATAATTTTGTCTTAAACAAATATGCTGTTTCTACCCTCTCATCCTACCTACTCTGTCCCCCTCCCTTACAATCCCCGGTATGTATGTTTCCATAATAGTGATCTGATGTGGCTGGCAGAGTAATTTAAATAATTGGACATTATCTTGAGAAGCAAGCACCTAATTATATCAGAATAAACTGAGGGTTGAATTTTGTTCCATTTGTCATAAACTTTGGCTCATATACAGTATCAGAAACACGGCATAGTTTTCATTATTCACACTAAAGTGGATTAGAGTTCAGTGATGATGGAGACACATACTAAAGTAAGGAAATTGATGGTGCTTTTTGGTCAAGACTTTGTGCATCATCACTTCCTCGACATAGAGGAACAACATGATAATGATTATTCAGTTGTATCAGACCTTTATATAGACAACAAGGCTTTAAGTTTATATCAGTAAACTAGGTTCAAATGGATTGGTATTTACCTGAATAAAGGTAAAAGGTGCAAGGTCCACCTAATCTAATTTACTGTACTTCTGCTTGTTGTTGTTAGTGTTATTTGTTTATCTATTAGTTTGTAGCTGATCATTAATCCACCCTGTGCATGTGTGTTTAAAAAAAAAAATAGTATAGTGCAAGTAGGCTATATTTTGAACCAGCAAGGTCATTGAAGAAAGGCAGTGTCCTTCTCAATCACTGCATACTGGGTCAGGCAAGCTAGAGAAGATCCAGACACATCGTATTGTAACATCTCCCAGGAGCTGGCCTTGGCCTGCTCTCTGATCCAGAGAAAAGGATGTTAATGAATTTTGGAAGTCACAGTAAACAAGCAAGCTAATTTTGTTTAAGATTAGGATTTGGCATGCTACAGCTACATCTGGGGTCCCTAGCACAGGCGAGGTTACCCAGAAAGCGGTTAATAGGGTTACAAGTGAAAAGAAGAAGAATATTTATTAGCAAATGTTCAGTTGCACATTTATTTTTAGGGATTGGTTCAGTGTCTTTCTCCTGATTAGTTGCTCTTTCTCTCATTTCCTCTCACTCTTAAGCAGTTGATTTATTTAAAGGTATGTCAGCACAGGCTGAAATGAAGTACTATGCCTCCTCTTTCTGCTTATTGCTGACCGTTCCAATCATTCATTTTTTAGCTCATTAGCTAACGGGGGATGTGAACAGTGGTCCTCCAGGGGATTGGAATGAGGTTAAGTGATCTACTGCTGACAACTCTGCTCTTGGACTGGCCTTCCTTTGGGAAAATGAAAACTCAACCAGGACAAGCTGTGGATCCCAGAAATGAAATTGTGACATCAGAGAAACAGTTACACTATTTATGTCTTAGTGTCATAATTCCTAGGGTGAGCAGGTACAGTGAAGCCAAAATAGTCTTCCAGGAAAATTCTGAGAACTTTCCATTTTAAATTAAATCACTCACACCAAAGGAGAGAGAGCCTGTATTAGGGGAAATATAGCAGGAGAGGATGTCTGTGAAGCTTTCTGGATTTTTACTCAAAAGAGTAATAATTCTGAAGTTTGAATGCGCCGACCCAGGGGAGTGTGGGGAACACACTGCCAGCTCCAGACAATGATCAGCTAATCAAAGATAGTTTCCTGTAGGAATACCCAAATGGAATGTCTCACTTGTGCTCCATTTTGCACATTGGTTGTGTTTGGAACCTCACTTGTCATCAGAGGTCAGAAATGAGCTGCCTCAGGGTGTGCTAAACATTTAAAGCCTTTTTATTTGTGTTTCATAGAATCATAGAATGTTAGGGTTGGAAGGGACCTCAGGAGGTCATCTAGTCCAACCCCCTGCTCAAAGCAGGACCAATCCCCAACTAAATCATCCCAGCCAGGGCTTTGTCAAGCCTGACCTTAAAAACATCGAAGGAAGGAGATTCCACTACCTCCCTAGGTAACGCATTCCAGTGGTTCACCACCCTCCTAGTGAAAAAGTTTTTCCTAATAGCCAACCTAAACCTCCCCCACTGCAGCTTGAGACCATTACTTCTCCTGGCGGGGAGGGATAGCTCAGTAGTTTGAGCATTGGCCTGCTAAACCCAGTGTTGTGAGTTCAATCCTTGAGGGAGCCATTTAGGGATCTGGGGCAAAAATTGGGGATTGGTCCTGCTTTGAGCAGGGGGTTGGAATAGATGACCTCCTGAGGTCCCTTCCAACCCTGATATTCTATGTTTCTATCATTCTGTCATCTGCTACCACTGAGAACAGTCTAGATCCATCCTCTTTGGAACCCCCTTTCACGTAGTTGAAAGCAGCTATCAAATTCCCCCTCATTCTTCTCTTCCGCAGACTAAACAAGCCCAGTTCCCTCAGCCTCTTCTCATAAGTCATGTGTTCCAGTCCCCTAATCATTTTTGTTCCCCTCCGCTGGACGTTTTCCAATTTTTTCACATCCCTCTTGTAGTGTGGGGCCCAAAACTGGACACAGTACTCCAGATGAGGCCTTACCAATGTCGAATAGAGGGGAACGATCACGTCCCTCGATCTGCTGGCAATGCCCCTACTCATACATCCCAAAATGCCATTGGCCTTCTTGGCAACAAGGGCACACTGATTGCTCTTCCCATGGCTTCCTGCTAGAACCCTCAAGTGGAATTTTGGGAATCCTTAACCAGGCCGGTCATTAACATCATGTGGTATTCAGATGAAAGTTTCTGTGTTATTCATTAGGAATGTACTTAAAATAGCTATTGTCTGTCTGGATAACAGGCTGACACTTTCTCTCCAGTATATTCCCCCAATAACTACTGTGTCTAGAATTGTTTTGAAATAGTCTTGCAAACTAGAAACAATTATTGACATTGAAGTATCTTCCATCTGAGGATCTCAAGGTGCTTTACAGACAGTAAGGACAAGATTCTGCCACACTTACACACCCTGAATTGTATCTTACTCCACAAATAGTCCCACTAATTTCAGTGGGACTACTTAAAGAGCAAGGCTCTACTCAGTCTGAGCGAGGGTAGCAGAATCTGGCCCTAATGTAATTAAGACTCTCAGTACTCATAAGAGATAGGTGAGTATTATGCACATGTTACACATGAGGAGATGGAAGTAAAGTAAAATTAAGTAACCTGCTCAAGGTCACACAGCAAGGCAATGACATGACACAGTGGCAGAGTCTAATATAGAATGCAGAACCCTGCTCTTGCAAGTAGACTCCCATTTCCTGAATATCTTGGATTACCAGTAACTCTAGCCATTGCCCAGCTCTGCAATAGATTTAGTGAAGTTGCACAGAATTCTGATCACAGCATACAGTAAGAGTCAGAGAGAGAGACAGTGGTTTGTGTCACGAGGTTATGTAGCGGTAGAAATCTTTAAGAGAGGGACCGGTTGCATCCTGCACTTTGCCTTCCCCTGCTAAGCCAACAGGACAGCGAGGGTGGATGGCCTGTTCCCACCCCCACAGACAGACCCTATTAATGGATTACCCATAATAACCTAACAAGTTTGTGGTCTGTCCTCGTTACCCTTTTTGAAACAGTGTGATCACGTGGTCCCAGTTTGGAGCTTAGTGGCTCATTCCTGGTTCCCCCAGGCCATCCAGACATGACAGGATCTCATTGTGTGATAAGCCTTTGCATCACTATCCAGCAGCTTTTTTTTTCATATGCGTAAGATACACATTTTTAGAAGAGTTAATGTTTCTCATAAAAACCGCTTTTGGAGCGTATGTAAATGCTGTGGAGGACAAATAGATAAACTGTTAAAAAATAGTGTAAACATAAAATACATTCTCATGAATTTTGTAAAACTTTGGCAGCCTAAGGCTCTGAAAACGTCCAGCTGATTCTGGCACTTTTAGTTGCTGCTTCTGTACACACTGAGGTATCAGCTCTCATGGGTCTGACTGAAGTTATGCTCATCTTTAATAAAAACAAAACAAAAATCCTTTTTCTCATAGCTGGATTGTGAGTAGAATAGAAGGTTTGTTTAAAATAGCTTGTTTCTCTGAACAGAGAGCAATTTCTGTTCAAGTCACGATTCCCACAACTGATGCCACAGCTGGGATTGGAACACCTGTTGCAGAAACAACTGCAGGTTGCTGTTGCTGACAGTCACCAGTGCCCTTTAAATTTAAGTCCTTAAATTTAAGATTTTAAAGTTTTGTTGTGGAGCAGATGGGTAGAAGCAGCTCTGGAAAAAAAATTGGATGTATGATTTTAAGAGGTATAAATTGACTGTCCCCTGACTTAGGCAGTGGTCCCACAATAACACTGTGAAATGCACTTAATCTGGGAGTCCTGCCCATTTTATAAGGGTAAATGATATATTTATAAAATATTTTGTACATTACACACATTTATTTTTAACAAACATTAAAACATTTTAAATGAGGCTTACCAAATACTGTACCTGCTTGCTCCATTGACTTGGAGATGTAGAAGACCTGGATAAATAATAGTTTTACAACGATCTATGGTTATTTTTTAAGAGTGCATAGAATACCAAAATGGCATCATGTGACACAACTCCACAGAATTCATGACATTTTAGGCAGCTGGAGCTATGCTATTCCATCCTTCTCACAGCATTGGTACTTGTTGGATTTGATTTTATTTGTACACATCAGCACAAGATAAGTGGAGTATTAACCTTCCCTCTCAATGTATGTTTGTGTCACAAGGTTAACAGTATTCAGAAGTTTTCTCTCGTGGTGAATGTTTTAAGTACTCCTTTTCTTTTTTTAAAATAGAATGTACTATCAAGCATCAGCATCACAGGCTATTTTTCAACCCCCAAGATGGTTTCACTATTATTCAGAGTGTGGTGATCGTTTGAAGGATTGTCCGAGCCATAATTTTTGGAATAAACTGAAAAATTTATACTTTTTTTATGGGGAAAAATGACTGTATATTGCAGTTATAGGTTGACTTGTCATTTGTGTAGAAAAGTGCATGCTTTGGAAAGCTTTGCATGAAAGCATCCAGAGGGGTCAATGTAAGGTCACTCCACATGTACCAGGAAGTGATGCAAAACTAATCCAGATTTGCTGTTGGAACTATCTGTTTACATAAGTATTTAAAAACAGATTAGGGCTAACCTGACACTAGATTACTGGGAGTAGTGTAAACACTGCTGAAAGGTGTAAACAGAGCTTTTCTTTCTGTACTTGAGAGGGAAAAAATGTCACCAGTAAGTAGTTTTCCTACTAGGTGCTATATATAGTTTTCACAGGATAGACAGATTACCATGTAGATACCTGAAGTATTAGGCAAAGGGCACCTGTCAATGGGAATTTGCCTGTGACCACGTCCCCCAAAGCACATCAGTGTGTTTTGAAAAGTTTTTAACAGAAATTGGAGTTACTTGTAAAATGTGGCATTATCCTACAATACAAATGTATCTAGGAAGCTTTTGGTGCTTACTTGGTACAGTGAGAGGAAATGATGCTTTAAAGTACTGAGATTTTCCTTAAAAAACAAAAACCTCCTGAACCTCTGTCCCATTGTGAAACAAACTGGGATGCTGTTGTTCAGTGGCCAAACCTTACAGAATGAAAAAGCAAGGCAGTATCTTTCATTAATTTCCCTTTTCTTTCTTTAGATGCAAGCAGGAGTCAGTTTGTTCGTGGGAGTGAACTTTGAGGAATTTAGTGCTGCCACTGGCTACATCTAGGCCCACTGCAGGCAAATTCTGTGCACATTTCCCTGTGTAGCTTTACCAGCACATCTCAATCCTGACCTGGAGCTCCGCTTGGCTGCTCCAGTCTTGGGCCTCTCTTGAGTAGAGATGGTCGGTTTTGCTGACCTATGCCAAACTGCATGGCACCAAACTTGTTCCACTTGTGGCCCAAGGCATGCTTGAGCCTCTGTTTCTGGAGGTGAAAGGCTGGTCCATGAACCCAGTATGTAATGTAGCTCTCCGGCCAGGTACAACCGGGTGAGAAATGTGTAAGTGTAATAAATTTTGTCTCAAGTATAAGGCATAAACGAAATGTTTCAGAAAGAAGCTTTTTTGCTGACATTTACAAGAAGAAAATGTTTTCTTGCTAATTAGCCTCTCTGTATGGCAGTGGGTTTTTTGGATTGTTTGTCTCCAAAGGTGAATATATAACATCACACAAAGGCAATGGAACCAGTTTTTGAATGGCATGTTTCTTTTTGCTTCTCTAGGGAAGAAAAAGAGCGCTGGATACGTGCTAAATATGAACAGAAGCTCTTCCTTGCACCGCTGCAGTGCCTGGAACTTTCTTTAGGCCAGCATCTGCTACAAGCTACAGCTGATGAGGACTTGCGGACTGTCATCCTGCTCCTGGCCCATGGAACCCGGGAAGAAGTGAATGAGACCTGCGGAGATGGGGATGGGCGCACAGCCCTTCACTTGGCATGTAGGAAAGGAAATGTAGTGTTAGTTCAGCTCTTAATTTGGGTAAGCAGCTGCCTTGTGGTGTTGGGTATGCAGTGCGGAGTTACGTTTCACTCGTCCCTATTGTCTAGCAAACATTACTTCAATATGGCCTTTCAAAATACTGCTATGAGCATATTCCAGTGGGGTGCTCAAGGTATCTCCCTCTTTTCCTTAGTCTAAATGTTCCTGTTCCTTTCAAATGATGGCACTTAAGCCTTCTTGGAGGTTGCTTGCAAAATGTGTCTTTTTCCACATCTGTTTAAATGTGGTAAAAACTGGAGTGAGGCCCGGGAGAGGGATAGGTGCACACACTGTGGAAAATCCACATAAAATGCAATGGTGAGAGAGTATTTGCATGACCGGCAGCAGGTGAGGTACTTCCAGTAGAAAGCTGTATGTGCATGAAGCGTGTTTGTCATGTTTAGATTTACAAACCCTTCAAATAAGGAGCGTCTGTCTTTGAGAATTTCTCTCCATCCGTCGCACCCCTCCCCTTAAACTCAGCTCTAGCTGTGCTGTTTTCTTTCACTCCATTTTAACGCTGTGTTAGCAGCAGGGTCTCAAATGACATTTGTTTTTTTCCACAGTATGGCGTGGATGTTATGGCCCGTGATGCCCATGGGAACACGGCTTTAGCCTATGCCAGGCAAGCCACAGGCCAGGAATGCATTGATGTTCTCCTGCAGTATGGCTGCCCTGATGAGCGCTTTGTCCTGATGGCTACTCCCAATTTGTCCAGGAAGAACAATAACAGGAACAACAGCAGTGGAAGAATGCCCACCATCATCTGAGGAACGTGCTCATTTCTTCACTGACCTGAGTAACATCCGCAGCCTCATACTGCTCCATTTTCTTCACAGCTCTGACCTGTGAGTCTTATACCTCCGCATCTCCCCTTTCCCCTCAATCTCTGTCCTCTCCAGAAAAATCACATCTGGACAGTGTGAAGTGACCAGAGGAGAAAAGGGGGCTGCAGAAACCATTTATTTTAATAAAAGGTCTTGAATAAGGAAAACTGAAAAAGAGAGGGTTTGTGAGAGAGAGTGGTTGTGAGGTCTCTAATTATAGCACGACATGGGACCATTTTACTAGTTGTCTTTAGACAGAGGTTCTAGAAGTGTTGAAAGAGAGGTTGGAGGGAAAAGAAAGGAGGAGGAAGAGGAGAAGAAAGAAGAAATGGTAACTTTCCTTAACTGACAGTTAAGCATATCAGTACATTTCACCTCTACCAAACGGAACACTTGGATTTCATTCTCTTCTCCGAAGAGCTTGACGGCATAAATCAGAAGCAAGCACAGAGTTTGTCAGGTTTGAAGTTCCTATGATGGTATGTGTCAAATCAGTTGTAGCTAATCTGTCCAGGGAGAATACTGGCTTCATTACACTTGTATAGTTGAGTTCTTCCAGCATTACTGCTGTTTAATAGAACATGATTAGTCATCACGGAGAAAAAAGCATATTAGCTGAGGAGGTAGTTACATGGCACGCTTCGGTGATTGCTTGGATGTGATTGCAATATTCTTAGAAGCATCATATTATCTCAGACATGTTCTTTCAAGCCCTTGGAGCCCTCCTTTCTAAATTCACTGTCATAATTTAGTATCTGTTTAATTTTTCAGTCCAAAGAGAGGAAATCGGTTGCTGAGTGTTATTTGACTGCAGTCTCCTTGGTGTAAAAACAAAATGGAAAAAATAAATAAGAATAACTATGAAACACAAAAAGAAATAATGAATACTGCTAAGGAAAAACATTTCAAGTACATTTAGTAAAATAAATAAATGCATTAAAGGCTACTATTTTTTTCAGTCACAAGAAATATGTTATGTCATTTTGCCAAGTAAGTGTGTTGAGTTTTTTGATTTCTCTTGTGATGCATTGCCTAAATTATACAGATTTTGTATTGTGTCTTTAGATTATATGTATGTAAAATCTATTTGAATAAACAAGTTCATAAATATGCATTGATTTTTGTACAGACAAATGACACCTCTGTTAATTTATAAAGTATAATGGATGTGAACGAAATAATGTGCAAGTAGTTAGGTTCTGAGGTTTACAGATAATTGCACATTGAAAATATTCCCAGCAGTGAACTGTATTTCCATTTGTTTGATGCAAACCTTTGAAGAACATATCGGAATGAGAGGATGGCATATTTGGCTTACCAAAAAAAGGTGTACAGAATCTATTAGGAAGAAAAGGAGGATGTCTCTCAGTAGCGTAAACATATTTTACATTAGAAGCTATGATGCTTTCACAGACCAAGACACAGCCTGGGGGTGGGAGGAGAGATCAGATTTGTCTAATAGCTAAACTTAATGTCGTTCTCTGAGGTGGGCATGGCCTGGCTCCTTTGACTCTCAACTTGGCTGCTTTATGGTGCAACAATGATTTGTGGAAGGAGTTTGGACAGTTCATCCATCTGCCAGTTTTAATACTTGATTCAATATTTTGATAGCACTAGACTGATGCTGGTTTCTGAAGTCTTCTAAAAACTGAAATTGTGGCACAGAGAAGTAGATTGCAAGGTTTCTGGCAAAAAGAGAAGTGATTTTTAAGTAGCATATGGTAATATGAAGGTGGGAGAAGGGTGTATTTTAGAGAAAGTTGAAATCTGATCCGAATCGTGGCAGAGGAACAAGTGCATGAAGTTGGTCAGGTGCACACAGCACACAAATTTGCTCATCTGCCTGATCTTCTTGTATTTCATGAGTTTCTGCACTTCCTGGGGCTCTGTATATCTGTTCAGGTCAGAATGGGAAAAGAAAATAATAAAATTTGTATGTGGACAAAATGCGGGGGGGGGGATTTTATATCCCATGGGTGTCCAAAAGGGGCAGGTTTGGCCCAAAAGCCATAGTGATCAGGTGAGAGAAGCCCCAAGGGCTCAAGCAGGTGGACATTGATGGGCTTTCCTGGTCCTTTAGAATTCTGCTTTTATGCTTTGTTGCAATAGGGGCATTTAAAGGTGAATGGAAAAAGCTTTTAGTGTTCATTTTACCAGCCTAAGCTGGCAGCATCATGGGTGCACATGTGCATTCAAAATGATAAAGCTATTTTTTGTTTTTTTTAAAGTAGTTTGCATCATGGTGCCTTCTTTACTCAAATCTGCCGTCTGGACTTAGATATTGACAGTTGTCTTCCTCCAACCTTGGATGACTTCGCTAACATCTAGAACCGAACATGAAACTGCACACTCAGCATTCTGCTGCTGGGTGTTGGTGATTTTACCATCTGTGGCAGGCGACTCAGTAACCTGATCTCAAGTCTCTTGGCAGGCCGGTGAAGTAGAAATTGAGAGTCTGATTTCCAAAAGTGCTAACCAGCCCGCCTCCATTTAAAATACTTTGTTTTAAAACAAGTTGCCATTTTTAAGCCTACAACACAAATGCTTTTTCAAAGCCGGTATTCTTCTAGGTTTAAAATGCTTTTCCATTCACCTTTCAATTATCTCTTTAAACCAATCTTCCTAGCATGAAACACACAAGGGCATTGAGAAATAAGGGGAACCGGGCTAAATTGTAACAGGTTTCTGACATTGTAGAGGTCCATCATATCCTTCTGTGGTAAAGGAGGACATTCAGAAATTGTAGCAAAGGAGTCTTTAGAAAAGGAAACTCTACTGTATCATAGGAAGGATGGTTTATTCAGACAAACAGAATATTAACACACTACTTTAGATAAAGCAGTAACACAGTTGTGTTTAAATTAGCACATCTTTTTCGTAGACATATTAGTAAGGGATGATAATAGCAATGTAGACCAGTGCTTTTGTAGAATATGAGATAGCTTACCTCTTTCTAGTGGCATATCCCAAAAGTCAAGGGATGTCTGCAGGGAAGATATACAGCCCATCCACTTGGTGGCATTCTCTGTGAAAGACTGGGAAGGCCACCCATACATTGTCCCTGGAGACAATGTAATGCTTACTAGATGTGGAAGGCTTGTCATTGCTTTGATAGATGTGGTTTAGGCCCTGACAAAGCTATGTTTTTTGTGCTATCTAATATGCATACCTGTAACCAATTCCCCCTCGCCTCCCATTGAGATGTGAGCAGTAGCAGAAGTGTTAATGAGGCACAAGCTATCATATGTGAGCAGATTCAGGTATATTTGTCTCCCAGGAAGTTTGCATCCTCAGGTACATATTCAAGGAAGATTGGTCAGAAATGGCTGGAAAGGGGTAAGGCATTGCTTGGCCTTTGGTCTCTAGGACTCACCGTGAGAGGCAATGTGACAAGATCAGGCCAGTGTGAATACCATCCCCTGCTTGTTGCTAGCTCTCTGTCTTGTACAGTGTAATTAATATGCACTGTACTTAAAGAAACAACAAAAATCTTCTTACCTGGTGTTCCAGTCTCTCTCCTAAGTTTAAAGCTAAGAAAAGTCTCATGTTTTCCTTTGTAAGATAGACCCCATTTTACTTCCTTCACACACTAGGGTACAAGGTGCCCAGAGCTGATGTTTAACAAATATTAGCACCTGTTAGTCATCTCCCAGATATCCAGCAGACCTAGTCTGACTTGGATTGGCATTAGAAACTGAGATTTGTTGACACTACGCACTTATAGGTGCTGTGGTAGCATTTTGCAGAGGGTGATCCTGACCCCACCAAGACATTGAAACACAAAGGAATACAGTAAGACTTCTAGACTCCACGGTAATTTTTTTTACACTGATTCTGCTCTTTTAACCTGTCCACTTCAGTTCCTCACTTTTGCTTTTAGCCCCTCTTCTTGCAATTCTGGAACCCACTTGCCAGAATGTTTACGCCTTTTGAGCATGTTAGGAGCAACTTAAAAACCAATTGAAGGCCAGGCAATAAGAAATCCCCACAGAAACATGCTGGGGAGCTAAATCTTCTCAAATAAATATTTCTCAAATAATGGAGATCCATAATGTCACCCATTCAACCCTTTTCCTGCTCCCATTATCTTCTTTCCTATCTCCTCTGCAGTTTATCCACAAGTAATAAGACACTAAAATCAAAGCCATCTTTGCTTTTAGCATTGGCGTTTCCATTCTATTTATTTGAATCCAATTGCTGTTGAACCATAGAGATGAGCCTGATGTACAACACTGGGGTCTTGATGTTCCCAGAGTTTGGAAGGCTGTTTCTCATCTTGTAGACAGAGGGGCCAAATCCAAACTTCTGGAAAGTTTTAGGATTTTCCAGATCAAGGGGTTTGGTCAGGGATCCTCTCTGTTTAATAGATTTCAGTTTTATTGCTAAATGGGGGCAGAAGAATAAATGTGTCTTGAAAGTGTTGGTGCATTCTGGTTCACATGCCATTTAGAAAGCTGTTTAACTATTCATTGGGAAAGGGAGAAGATTTTTAGGCATTGCTACTTAGGTACAGTGTATAACTGCTGTGTAAATATTAATACTGTTTATTTTGCATCTCTTTCCCCCACCTCCTTCAATTATACTTTGTAGGGAGCAAAGAGCTTCCCCTTCACTTGATATGAGATTTGCTCATGGGAAGGGGAAGTTGAGTAAAATAGGAAAGAAGCTAGAGAGAGAATACATAATGTTAAATACACTCCCCTAACAATTGTATCTAGCACTACAATGTACCATTATTCATGGGGTCCGCACTGAGGGTCCAATTTGTTGCTATTTTCATCTTTTATATTTGTAAGGTGATCAGTGAAGTAATGTGTGGGTTTAATAAAGTAGTAGTAGCTAAGAAAAGCACAGATTTCACAAAAGATTTCTAAATAAGTGGATTCCTTCACTACTGTCTCGGGGAGCCATGTTTGCACCCCAAGAGGGAACAGGTGTTCATTCAAGCTATTGCTACTCTAAGAATGCAAATGTAGGGGGACCAAATTTGGGGCAGTTTAGTCCTTGCTTGGGAAAATGCTGATGATTCCCTTGTTCATGTTTTATATTAAAGCACCTTTATTTTCCCACAGTGAGCTGCTTTTGTCATTAGTGTGGGGGATCTCTGACCTTTGCTTCATTAGTCTCGGACCCCTGATTTATTTTAACTTCTCTTCTTCCATTTTTGTAGATTTGTCATTTAGAAAGGCAATCTTTGGCATTTTATCTGTTTGCTCCATGTAAAAGCACTCCAGATCACAATGCTTTTTGATGAAAGAATAAAATAACACTAATAAATCTCAAGTTTGAAGTTGTGTTTTTCAGATCAGGGTTTACCTCTTGCATATTGAACTACAAGAAGAAGAGTGGTTCAGTAGTTTTAGTTTGAAAGGGCTCTCCCATTTGGAAAAGATACAGATTACAGAGCCAATTATACAAGCCGTCGATTTGTCATGTGATCATGTCCGGTTTGGTTGTCATGAGCCAGGTTTATTTTAGGTCACTGGTGCTCCCGTCTCATGGCGCCAAGCTTCATTTGACTGAGTTCACGTCACATATTTTAAGCAGAGGAGATAAGGGGGTTTCAGCAGCAATTAGTCATTTTGGGTACATCCATTGGGAATTTCAGAGGGCTGGGTGCCCAACATGCCCTGAAAATAGGGCCCTCAAACTGGGCCCCCAAAATCGCTAGTCGCTTTTTTGGAAATCGTAGCTTTTGCTGTTTTATTTCATGTGACAGCAATATGTGGGTGAATTCATTCCCTATACTTGTCCTCTGAGCATTTTAGGGACTTTTGTTTAATGGGCAGATAAAAATAAACATCCTTCAATGTTTTAACATGGTTAGCTTTCTTATTTACATCTCACGTTTCCAGCACATCCACTTGACAAAGGTGAGATTCACTGACTCTCAAAAGTTTCGTCTTCTCTTTTGGCCACCAACCGCTGGGTGTTTGTATTGAATGCCCACTGCTCAAAGTTCTAACAGCTGAGGTTTTGTCAGTGCTCCAGAGCTAGTCACTTTCAATGTAGTATGAATGTTAGATTAAAATGTGAGGGAGAAAGTGGTGTGGGGTGTTATAAAAGTTTTATTGGCATGAGTTTGGAATGACCGTATCATTGACCAGCAGTGATAACACCATCAGGTACTTTATGTGGCCACATATTTTACAGAAAAACTGATCAATGATTTCTGGTTTCTGCAAATATCAATGGTACAATTTTTCTTGTATCCTTCCACCTTTAAAGCTAAGTTGTCTAAGTCAAGGTGGAGGATGGGAAAAAGGAATACATTTTAGAAACCTCTTGAAATTATCTAAAACTTTTTATAAGTCATAGTATTGCAGCTTTAGTCTGAAATTTCGTGTCTTGTCACAGCTATAAACAGATGCTCTATCTGATTAGAAAATTGGGTCAGTCCTTGCTCCTCTCCAGTAGCATTTAATCTTTTCCTAGTCTTGATGGACCACAAGATATGGGATCTTAAACCTGCCACTGGTGGAGGACTTAACATTGCCCAAACTGTGGATAAGGCCAGTGTAATTCTCAAAGCTAATTCGACAGTTAAGGTGGGGGGAATGTGCAGCAGGTTAATTGTGGGGTTTTTTTCTTATACAAATGTAATGGTGGTTGTTTGGCAAGCAGCTCAGTGATTTGGAATCTTAGAATGAGACCCAGTAGAGTTAGATTATTACTGGGCAGAGTGCAGGAGAAACTGGCAAAGTTGCAAGATATAGGCAATGGATGGATACTACTAAACGTATGAAACAAAAATATTCTGCAGTCTGTGTATGCATATGTTAATATATACATATATGCTATACATAACACATGCGATATAATTTTATATATAGTGTGTGTACATATATTTACATATATGCAAATCTATAGTGAGTGCCAGGGTTTCAGTTAGGTGTGCATAACTGTGCACATTTTCACATTCCTAATTTATATGCGTGAATATGTGCATGCATGAAGCAGGTGTCTGCAAGCATAAATGAGGCATGCATAGAACTGTGGCTGCCCAGTCAACAGTATACACTGTGTATGTGGATATAATTAGGCAGAAAGAGACATAGACAGTGGTACTTTTGGGTGCCCATTGAACGTAGGGGGCTCTTAGTTCAGATGATGGTGAGGCAGACAACTGGTTGTGAGCATCAATTCAGCTCATTCAGAAGACTCCTTCAAACTATAGGTGCACGCAGTGTCTTTATCAAAAAAACCCCAAACTCACCACTCGTCGTGGGATATGCCAACTCTACCGTGATTTAAAATGGCATAGTCAGCCGACTGGGTTAACCGCTGTGGCCTAGGCAGCCATAGTGGTGTGTTTCTATTCTATGAAAGATGAGCAAAATTCTAGGGTGGGAAAAAGATGCAAAAGTTGAGAGCGGGCTCACCAGTCAGAAGCCGATTTCGATATATATAATTATGGGGAAAGTGCTGAGAACTTCAGCTGACTGGCTGAATTGAACTCTGAGAATGACAGTCTGACCTTCTGCAGCTGTTTTAAATTAATGCCATTTGACGTCTTACTGCCACTTACATAATGTGTGTGTGGTGTATGTATATAGGATAGTTCAGGAATCCACTCTGAGGAAGATGTTTAAAAGAGCTCTCTCCAAGTTGATAGTTTCCTTAGACCTCTCCCTGCCCTTCCCTTCACATGTTTGTTAGCTAAATTGTGGCAGTATATTAGTTTCTGAAGAGATGGTAAGCATTGACTCTAGGGTATGTTAAGGCACTGCATAATAGTGGGCAGTGCATAAATATTAGATCATGATTCACACCATTGCTTTCAGTGACCATTTCAGTTTATAATCGTGGTAGGGGAAATAAGTTAAAGAGAGCTCAAACCTGATAAGGTAAAGATGTCAGTTCTCTGCAGTGAAGGGAGGTATGTTGGAAAACACAGCTGTGGGGGTGTAATCTTTTTTTAAATTTTTTCCCTTTCTTATACCTAAAAATCCTCTAGGATGGGGTAATTCTTCTTCAAAATGACTGATGTATTCCAGGCTTGAATTGGATTCAAGATGCACATTGCAGGTCTGCACTGCGTCCACTGGGGTCATTTTGCCAATCCACAGATAAAGTCTGACTGAAGTGTCTCTAAAGCACAGCCCTCTCCTCTGTGGAAATATAAGGATTCCTGAGCCACAGAATGAGGGATACAAATTGGTCCAATCAACTTTATTTTTTTTTAGGCTAAAGAAAACTTCAAGATAGTTTTTAATTGTTACACAGTTTGTACAGACTGCACAAAGTGAGAGGGAATATGTGGACTGATGGTCTTTTTAAACACTTGTTAGGGAGTTGTGCTGTTTAGAAAAGAGTCGATAGCTCTTTGTAGTTTCTCACTTTGTCTCTCCTAGATTTAATGTTTGGTGTGAGCCCAGTCCTGCAGCCTTTACTGTGGCAATCCTTCCATTGGCTCCAGTGGGATTTAAGCACAACCTTAGGTACTTTGCTGAATCAGAGCCTGAGTAAGGGCTGCAGAATCAGGCTGTAAATCACAAAGGGCTAAATTCTGGACTCATTGAAGTCAAGGGGAGTTTTGCCCCTGAGATCAGAATTTAGCACTCAAGCCAGCCAGCATGGCTTATAAAATTCCCATTGTTTTGGAAGACCCATTGACCACCAGTTTGTGGTGGTTAAATATTTGAGTTTTATACCCTGCCTGAATGCAAACCTTAGATTTTTAAACTGTTTTACTGTTCTGTCCCATTCAGCCATCAAACCCTTTAGTTTCCCTGCATTGTCACATTGGCATGTTTCTTAAAGTGGGGTTTGGGGGTGGGGGGAAGGGAGCAGGTGAATGGTGATGCCTGAGAAATGTTTCTTGGGTAGAGGCAGGAAATGCCTAGCACACAGCAGACTTTATAGTGTGTTTTTTCTGTTTCTGTAAATAGTCATGTATAAATGACAGAGCAGTGTGGAAATTATTAAAAGAAAAAAAAAGGCTCTTCTGTTGTTGTTTTTATATTACCTCATTCAGCAAGTTTGTTTTACAATGACGCAATGATGCTTTATTTATATTGTTTGTACTGTAATTAAAACAATTGACAGACATTTCACTTTGCTTGTTGTTTCATATGATCTTGTTTTGATTAAATATGCTGGTTTGTATTATGTTTCCCCTCAACCCTTGCTCCACCTTGAGATTTTTGTGTCAGCTGTACAGTATTCTGAGTTTTTAAGAAAAATGTAAAGTAATGCAGAGAGGGACTGCCATACTGTATAGGTCTCTTTCTAATAAAGATGACAAAACATATCTGTCATGGCTTTGGTTCTTTGCCTTAGTCTTCACCACAGAGCATGTTGGGAGATAACTACTCAGAACACCTGTCAGGCATGGTCCAAATATATTCAATCCTCTCTCCGCACCAGGAGCTGGAGAAGATGGCCTCTTGAGGGCCCTTCCAGCCCTACATATCAAGATTCTACTTTTTCCTGTTATGAATGATAGGAGATACTTTGATTTTATTAGAATTATTTGGAAGGGTCAGCTAAAGTAGCACATAAAGGGACCACTGGTCGACATAATTTATGTTTAAAGTCCTTTGACAAGGTTCCTCACAAAGGCTATTGAAGAAGCTAAGTAGGCATGGGGTGAAAGGCATGGCTCAAAAACTATCTAAGCGTAGTAAGTGGTGTGTTTTCATCATGACAAAAGTTAAAAGCAGAATACCACAATGTTCCTTACTGGGACCAGTCTGTTTGTTTTTATTAATGCTCTGCAAAACAGGCGGGCAGTGAGGCAGCAAAACTTGCAGATGACACAAAATTATTTGATTAGTCAAGTCAACGGATGACTATGAGGACCTAATCGAAGTAGGTGGATGGGGCAACACCATAGCAGATTAAATTCAATATTGATGAATGCAAAATTGTGCAAGTTGGAAGGAAAAACTGGAACTACTCATGGACTTTACTAGGTAATAAGTTAAATATCAACTCAGGAAAGGGACCTGGGAGTCATTGTGGACAGCTCAAAGAAGACTTCTGTTCAATGCGCCACTGTGGGTGGAAAAATCCAATAAAATGTTAGGATGCATAAAGAAAGGGGTGGAGACTAGCATGGGAAATATAATGCCATTATATAAATCGATGGCTTATCCTTAGCTGGAATACTGTGTTCATTACCAGTTATCCTATCTTAAAAAGGATATTGCAGAAAGAGAGGGGGCCCAGAGATGAGCCAGGAGAATGGAGAAGCTCTCGTGTGAAGGGAGATTGAAAAGATTGAGATTGTTTACCTTAGAAAGACAAAAAAGAGGGGACATGATAAAATTATTCAAAATAATGACTGGTATAAAGAAGGTGACATATAGTAGCCGTGTCTCCTGTCGGTTGTCATACATTGGTCTAATTTCAGTTGTTGGGCTCTGTGTATGGGTGCTGGGTTGGTGCCCTGTGATATGCAAAAGGTCAGACTAGATAACCTAGTCTTAAACTGTATGGTTCTAAGGTGGATTTCTTTTCTCCCATTGATGTAACAAAAGAATAACCGGACATGCAATGAAATTGAAAGCCATCAAATTCAAACCTGATAAACAGACGTACATTTTCACACAGCACATAGTTAAGCTGTGAAACTCATTGTCACATGATGTTAATGAAGCCAATAGCTTAGCAAGATTCAAAAAGAGATTGGACGCTTATGTGGATATCAAAAATATCCAGAAATATAGTAATGAATACATTTTAAAAAAAACTTTAAAGGGGATATAAAATTACATGCTTCAGTATTTACACCAATCCCTAACCATTTCTGGTGTTAGGTCAGTGTGCCATGTGAAGAGGATGCAAGCAGATTATCCCTCTTCCCAACCTGCAGGCTTTCTTGCACCTTCCTCTGAATCATCGAGCAGTGGCCACTGTTG
The DNA here is from genome assembly GCF_965140285.1 of Lepidochelys kempii. Taxonomy (NCBI): domain Eukaryota; kingdom Metazoa; phylum Chordata; order Testudines; family Cheloniidae; genus Lepidochelys; species Lepidochelys kempii. The sequence goes on along the minus strand of NC_136390.1, from coordinate 70,822,016 downwards.
GAAACTGGATACTGAACTAGGGGAACCATCAGTCTGATCCATTGTGGAGATTCCTGTGTTACCATGAGTTGCTTTACTCAGTTACAGAACACAGCCAAAGGCATCATGACAATGAGGCAAGTACTACATCCCCTTCCTTAAAGACATCATGAGACCCCTGACTGGGTGAATCTGCAGCCCAACTGCCAAAGGGCCTGGTTTTTAAATCATGCCCACTTCACGTTACAAATCCTGGGAGGAGGCTGCTGGAGAAGAGATGTTCATCAAGATTCCTCCACATCATCACTTTGAGAGGGTGCGGTTTGCCCCCAAGCAGCAAATCCCTTCTCCAAATCTGGAGAATCCCTATGGGTATGTCTACACAGCGAAAAAAACAACAAATCTCACGGCTGGCCTGGGCCAGCCAACTCAGGCTCACGGGGCTGAGGTTGGGGAGCTGTTGTATTGCTGGGTAGACTTCTGGGCTGTTCCAGGACCTTCCCACCCCCACAGGGTCCTAGAGTTTTGGATTGACCAGAACCTGAACTATCAGGAGGCATGATCAGATCCAGGCTCCAAGTCTGAAATATGAAGATGTTTGGATTGGAGGGTTTGTTTTTGGTCTCTCTGTGGTTTAGAACTTCAGGTACAACAGAACTCTGAAAGAACAGGCTAAAAGAAAGAAAATAGAAACTGGGGAAGACTGAGAGATTGAATTCACCAGATTAAGTGTGAAACATCGTCATTCCCTCTGCCTTACTAAAGAAATATAACTGTTGACTATATGACAGGCCTGGCTGAATGCTGCTGATTGAGTTTCCCTCTCTTCCCTAATAACACACTTTCTAACCTCTGATTTCTTATGGAAAATTCTGGTGTGAGAATGGCTGAGCAGATTTAAAGATGTCTTTTATTCCAATGTTTCTTACTACCCGAAACCCACCTCCACACACCCTTGCAAATTCTCTCAGCTGGTGGCATTCACAGATCTCTAGGAAGAAAAGAAAATGTAACACTGCAAGGCAGCAGAGGTCAAAAAGGAGATTTGAAAGGAAAACACTGCAGCCCTAATGGGAGTGGGAGAGCCCCCTTTTCTAGGACGATGTAGCAATTACTATAGACACAAGACTGTTGCTCTGTCATAAGGCCCCTCCATTCTTTTCCACCCTCTCTGACTAAGAATCAGCACTGCTGGGGCTGAGGAGCAATAACTTAGACACTTCCAGAGCACACAGGCCATAGGTCTGATCCTCCCTGGTACCAAGTGCCCTTGGCTCCTAGTTAAAACACTTTGCCCTGCGGTGTCACTGTTTCCCTTTTGTTCTTTTGAATCAAATCCAAATGGGAAAAACAGGGTGGGAGGAGAGAGAATGTGGATGCAACATACACATCTCACACAATGCGATGCTGTCATCAGAGCTGTATATCTCTCCCATTTGAGATTCCACAGCAGAGTTGAGAATCCAGCCAAAAAGCAACACCAGATCCATATTTGTTTAAATAAACATTTCAGTTCACTCAAACATGACATTTTTCACAGATGGGTTGAAGACCACCTTTTCCTTGTTATATTCACATATTTTTCTCCTCATCCTCTGACGTGTCAGGGCTATCACAGTTTTCCTGCCTACTTGGAATAGAAAATAACTGGAGGGTATTGGCCAGCAAATGTTGACTGTGCAGAGGTAACTTCTGTGTCATGCTGAACCCTGTAGCAGTCTCATTCCTTTGACTGAGCTCTATGTCCTACACATAGCAACACAATAGTACAAAGACTCAACCCCCCCGTGTGATAATACAGTACAACCCCTATTTTTTTAATTAATTGGGGATTGAGAAGATCGTAAAATTGAACATCTCCAGGTTATGGTAGGCATGACGCATAAGTGGCAGTATGGTGCACTGAATTGCTTTCTTGTCCTTCAAACTACTCCAAAGCAACTTCTCATGCACTGAAGGCATTGGGATGTGAAAGGATGGTGACTTGTTCTTCGCTGACATCACTTTCATTATGAGATTCCCCCCGCTCTTGGGAAAAATGGTTCTTATGACTGGTCAGTGGTAAGATTCGTGTTCATAAAATCAAGGCTCTGCTGTCTCACTAAGTCCTTTCAGAACAGGACTGGGGGTTTTTTTTCACTTTGCCTGAGGAAGGAACATTATAAAGGTGACCTACTCTGCTCCTCGGGCAAAGATTAGCCTCATGTCATCTTGCTGAGAAACCTCCCCTAAATGAGGGGTGCCCAAAAGACCCCCAGCTCCTGCATTTAAAACATCACCCTTCACTACAAATACCGTATTAAAAGGCCAATTACAAATACACTAGCGCAGAGTAGTCATGAAAACCTGGAAGACAAAGTTCAGATGGAAACGCCATTTTATGTGTGCCATTAAAAATGATTTAATTAGCATATACATAGATTTCAGTATTTCCCATAAATGTTGCCGTTACATTGTATTTGGTATAAACATTTCTATCCCTACTTTACAAATAGGTAAATTAAGGCACAGGAAGATTGTCACTGGACCAAAGTAGCACAATAAATCAGTGGTAGAGCTGGGCCTAGAAAAGAGATCAGCAGATTCCAGTTCTGTTATCCTGTACACTGGAAGTTTGCTATTATGCTCAGAGATGGCAAATTCAATAGAAATATAAGCCCAGGAAGCCATAGTAAGGCTTGAGTAGATCTGAGAAAAAAAGTGTCCTTGCTTTGTTAAATTTCCTTTAGAATTCATTTCCCACTCCCGCTCCCACTATTTCCAGGTCCTGGGATTCTTCTGAACGGGTTGCAGGTAGCATGATTTCCAGCTGATGCAGTACTGTATCTCTATAATGCCACTGTGTTACAATTCCTACCACTGACAGCTGGAGTGATACTCCCGAGAGCCCTAGATTGGATGAGTTACTGGGAAAGGCCTGTGGAATTTATTAAGAAAATGCATTTAGTTGTGGTGAAACCACTAAATGTAATGCAGTAAAACCACAACCCACATTCCCTCTGTGACATGATGGGTGAACCCACTAAACTGTAATTTATCTCTTCTAAAGTCCAGTAAAGCTCCTAATTGGCCAATAAATGTGGTCACAATAACTGCACTTGACACACAGTGACACTGCCTGCAATTAGCACTTATTTATTTGCATATGATATTGACCGATCTCCAGCTCAACTCGTTTTCAAGATCTGTTTGTTCTGAAGCCAGGAAACATCTCATTTGCCACAAAGGAGAGAGAAACTAAAACAGCTAAAAAGTAAAAGGCAACACCATACCAGCAAGCAGGACTGATAAAGGAATCTGGCCTTGCAAACCTAGCTGCTGGGAATGTTACAACATTTCTGTAATTAATTTTATGCTGGCACTGAGTCTTCTAAAAAAAAAGTTACTAATTGGTGCTGAGATTCTGAATTCTTCCATTGCAAGGAAGGGAAAGAGGCAGGTGGATTAAAGAAGACACTAAAAATTAGCCTGATCAAAATGACTATGATTTGCTATCGGAGTTGACAACACCTCAGACGAACCTTGCTGGGTCAGAGTTGGCCTGTCTGTTCAAAACATTCTGCTTGGATGAAATTGCTTGATTAAGCCAGGACCTCTTGAGGGTTTTTCTCTCCTACATTTACCCGACAGGCCGGGGCAGTCCGAACCTTTTCTATTAGTGAACTACGTCCTCATCTTGAGGGATGCCATCCTTTTTGTGGGGAAGGGAGGCTGGCTAAGAGGCAGCTAGTGTACTCAGGCTGTCTCAGACCTGGTAGCTCAGCTGCCATTGCCAGCTGTCATGGATTCTACCTCATTACCTGGACGCGGTTTTGTGACAAACTCATCAAGGGCTGAACAGCAACAACACGAAATAGGTTTCATCCAGGCAGAGAGACCCATGGCTGTGATTTTAAATGGCAAGCTCTGTTATGACAACAAATTCAACCAGCTCTCTCTGACTCACTGTTTGATTTTTTTCCCCTCCCTTTGTTTCTTTGCTATTGAAGTATGTGGGACAGCGTAATTCTTTGGAGTCCTCCCCACCCCTCATCTTCAGAGATGCCGGACATTCCCTATAAGGTGCTGAATGCCCTCAATTTCCATTGACATCAGTGCAGCTCGGTGGGACTCAGCACCTTTCAAATTAAGGTTGTTACGTGGGACATCCCACCTGCCCCAGACTGCACAGCTGTGTTAGCAGCTTCCCTGCCATATATGTCAAAACTAGAATACAGCAGGGAAAATGTAAACAAGGAGATAATGCATCATCATGTGATGTTCATGACTCTTATGTGTAATCTGTGTTGTTCTGTACTTGCATATTAATTATAATACTTTGCTGTGCTATACGGTGTCTTCCATCTGATGATCACAAATCTTTGCTCTGCTATGTTGTACATGTTTGTTAGTAAAGTCATCATGCTTCTGTCAATGGAGACTGCACCAAGGAGACACTATGAATGCAGCGTGTGATGAATCCAGACAAAATCTCTTTTACTTATAGCTTTTCAACATTGTGCTGTCACTAGGCCATACATCAAGATTCTGCCATTGCTGGCAGCAGTCACTAAGGACTCCCGTGCCCCAAAGCTTTCAGTTGGATGAAGGAGATGGTGTGAGGGAAGAATTTGGAGCCAGGCAGAGAAAATTGAGCAGTGCGTTGTGGTGGGGAGGGGTGAAAAAAATTAAATGGGCCAAAAAATAGAAATAAAATCCCATGTTTACCCTTCTGAATGTGCAGAATTTTGTGACATTAGCCCTTGATTTCTCAGACTTTGTGGCCTGGAAAGTGTGTGTGTCGCCAAATTGTTTTGATCAGAAGCAAAGCAGTGTCATTCTACCTTGCGCTCCACAGTGGGACTGATCTCTTTAGGCTTTTTACTTCCTCTTTTATTTCATGATCCCCAAGATTGATTGTCTCCTGTGACTATTGACAGATGAAGAGCACTTGGGGACACTGTTCCTGCCCCCCCATAGTGAACCCCACCCTCCAAAACAGAAAGCTATCATAACACCCATCTACTGCTAACAGTGCACAGTTCCAACTGGTAACAGCCGAGCTGATTGACTGCAGATTTCCCTGTAACTGAACTTAATTAGCAAGCCATTCAGGTCTGGAGATGGTTCCAATTTATTTATTGGCTGATGGCATCCCACAAATTGGCCTGGCCAGTTAATATCCACAAAGTTGAGGTTTTGTGCCAAGTGAATAAATAAAACAGGATTTACGCATTCAGCCATGCAGTGACTTGAACAGAGCTGGCAAACTCCTCTTAAGCCACTGGGAAGCCTCTGCCCTTAGATTTTGCAAAGCGATGGGCTGGAATGCTGGACAGTAGCGGCAAATCACAAAATCCTCTTCCAGTGACAATGGGTGTCAAGGTTCCTCCCCCACTCTGAACTCTAGGGGACAGATGTGGGGACCTGCATGAAAACCTCCTAAGCTTACTTTTACCAGCTTAGGTTAAAACTTCCCCAAGGTACAAATTAATTTATCCTTTGTCCTTGGAATATCCACTGCCACCACCAAACTCTAACTGGGTTTACTGGGAAATGTAGTTTGGACACGTCTTTCCCCCCAAAATCCTCCCAACCCTTGCACCCCACTTCCTGGGAAAGGTTTGGTAAAAATCCTCACCAATTTGCATAGGTGACCACAGACCCAAACCCTTGGATCTGAGAACAATGAAGAAGCATTCAGTCTTCTTACAAGAAGACTTTTAATAGAAATAGAAGTAAATAGAAGTATAGGAATCACCTCTGTAAAATCAGGATGGTAGATACCTTACAGGGTAATTAGATTCAAAACATAGAGAATCCCTCTAGGCAAAACCTTAAGTTACAAAAAAGACAAACAGACAGAAATAGTTATTCTATTCAGCACAGTTCTTTTCTCAGCCATTTAAAGAAATCATAATCTAACACATACCTAGCTAGATTACTTACTAAAAGTTCTAAGACTCCATTCCTGTTCTATCCCCGGCAAAAGCAGCGTACCGACAGACACAAACCCTTTGTTTCTCTCCCTCCTCCCAGCTTTTGAAAGTATCTTGTCTCCCCATTGGTCATTTTGGTCAGGTGCCAGGGAGGTTACCTTTAGCTTCTTAACCCTTTACAGGTGAGAGGATTTTTCCTCTGGCCAGGAGGGATTTTAAAGGGGTTTACCCTTCCCTTTATATTTATGACAACGGGTAACAACCAAAGGTAGGGAGGCCCTGGTAAGAAAAATCCCACCACCGCTCTGTGTTCAATTAGAAAAAGAGGTGCATGAACTGTACAGGCTGTGAAGCAACATTCAGAGTCACAAGAATTTGAATTCAAAAATTCACCTACATACATGTGACATGACCATGTGTTATGACTTATCCTAATGGTGGGGGAAACTGAACAGAGCTAAGGAATTTCTCCAAGTTAGCCTGCTGTAATGGCTGTGATGCTCAGCTGAATGTGAATGGTCAGTGATGTGGCGTCTGTGGTTAGGTGACTGAAAGAAGAGGGTGGCATTCTGTTTTCTGTGTGCTGCACCTTTCAATGTAGACAAGTCTCTCTGCCAGCTGCAGAGGCTGTTTTTTCAGTTCAGAAGCATGACTGAGTTACTGTGATCTCTTTTGTGGAGACTTTGTATTTGTTCTTTCTTTGGAAGTGTTTTTCCTGATTCAGAAGTAAAAGTCATCTAGCTGGAAAAGGGCTCGTTTTGCTTGGAAAACATAATACATAACAAACCTGATGAAATTATTGAGTAGCTTTGTTATGTAGAAGACACTTCAGTCAATAATACCCTTCTTTCCTGATTTCCATCACCTTCTTGTCAACACTGTTAATGGTTACCTATAACAGAGCTTTTTCCTTCATTGGTCCTGTACCCTTTTCAGTTTCTTTACCTTGGATAAAGATGACATGAGAAGTGTAGGGTTTTTTCCTTTAAAAAGAAAAGGAGGGAAAATAGCAGAAGATGTGGCATTCTTGCTCTCCCGTTTTCCTGGAAACAGCTAGTGACTGTCTTGGGGGATGTGCATTGTTAGTGCTCTGCAATTTAAAAGGCAGGTGGTTTGAATCTTTAAAACACTGTTTTTGTTAATAAATTCTACATCAATTGCTAATTAACATGTTGAGGAAAGGATGTCTTTGTTAAACAGTCTACCTAAAAATCCTTTCCCCTCCCAATTGCTTCAGTGTTTATTGTTTTCACTCTTGTGAGGTCATGTTTTCATTAGATCTCTAGACATTCAGCCCAAAACAGGACCTACCTTTCTAATGGAAATAAGGAAGGGAAGAAGAGACTTTCAGGCCACCTTCCATCGTCAAGAAGCAAAAAGGGCACAGCCATTTTCTTTTCATAGAATCATAGAATCATAGAATATCAGGGTTGGAAGGGACCTCAGGAGGTCATCTAGTCCAACCCCCTGCTCAAAGCAGGACCGATCCCCAATTAAATCATCCCAGCCAGGGCTTTGTCAAGCCTGACCTTAAAAACTTCTAAGGAAGGAGATTCTACCACCTCCCTAGGTAACACAGTCCAGTGTTTCACCACCCTCCTAGTGAAAAAGTTTTTCCTAATATCCAACCTAAACCTCCCCCACTGCAACTTGAGACCATTACTCCTTGTTCTGTCCTCTTCTACCACTGAGAATAGTCTAGAACCATCCTCTCTGGAACCACCTCTCAGGTAGATGAAAGCAGCTATCAAATCCCCCCTCATTCTTCTCTTCTGCAGACTAAACAATCCCAGTTCCCTCAGCCTCTCCTCATAAGTCATGTGTTCCAAACCCCTAATCATTTTTGTTGCCCTTCGCTGGACTCTTTCCAATTTATCCACATCCTCCTTATAGTGTGGGGCCCAAAACTGGACACAGTACTCCAGATGAGGCCTCACCAATGTCGAATAGAGGGGGACGATCACGTCCCTCGATCTGCTCGCTATGCCCCTACTTATACATCCCCAAATGCCATTGGCCTTCTTGGCAACAAGGGCACACTGCTGACTCATATCCAGCTTCTCGTCCACTGTCACCCCTAGGTCCTTTCCGCAGAACTGCTGCCTAGCCATTCGGTCCCTAGTCTGTAGCTGTGCATTGGGTTCTTCCGTCCTAAGTGCAGGACCCTGCACTTACCCTTATTGAACCTCATCAGATTTCTTTTGGCCCAATCCTCCAATTTGTCTAGGTCCCTCTGTATCCTATCCCTGCCCTCCAGCGTATCTATCACTCCTCCCAGTTTGGTATCATCCGCAAATTTGCTGAGAGTGCAAAATTGCACTCACCTTTAAATCTCTTGCTGAACCTGTAAAGTAATCTGCTAAAACAACTCTACAGAGCTTCTTCTTTGATTTGAGTCTCCTGATGAAGATACAGTAATGATACTTGATGGCTCATTATTGGGTGTATAACAGAAGCCATTGCATTTCACGCAGTTACCCCTGTGTTGAGCCCAATAACTTGTGTTTAACCAAAGCATACCTTCTGTTTGGCTAATGTATATCTTTTTTTATCTGTGCTCCACTGCACAGAGCAGCGATCAGGAGTGGCTTCCTCCGGCTCCCTGCCCGGGCCTGGCTGCTAGGGAGAGAAGAGGGACATGCTGGGGGGAGGGGTAGCCATCACAGCAGAAGGACAGAGCCCCTCCCCCCCAAAAGTTAACGTGGGGTGGGGAGAATGCAGCGGCCCCGGGCTGGGGGCAGGGCGGAGGAGGAGACACGTGGGGCAGTCATATGTCCTTCGCTTTAGATTGCTCCCCCACCCCCCAGTATGGGAAGGCACCAGTGGTCTATGGGGACCGGGTATTTTCTGTCTGTGAAGGAACTGATACGCTGTAAGCAAGTCACCTCTCAATCTTCGTTATGATGATCTAAACTGATTGAGCTCTCCAAGTCGCTCACTGCAGGGCAGTGGGTCTCAAAATTTCTACTGGTGACCCCTTGCACACAGCAAGCCTCTGAGTGCGACCCCCCTTATAAATTATAAACACTTCTTTTCTATTTAACACTCATAAATGCTGGAGGTGAAGCGGGATTTGGGGTGGAGGCTGACAGCTCGCAACCCCCCAGGTAATAACCTCACAACCCCCGGAGGGGTCATGACCCCCAGTTTGAGAACCCCTGCTGTACGGCATTTTCTCTGGCCCTTGCATCATTTTTATGGCTTTTTTCTGCACCCTCTCTAGTTTTTCAGCACCCATTTTAAGTCGTGGGCACCAGAACGGTGGCAGTATTCCAACCGCGACACGCTCTCACTCCCCAGTTCAACACCCAGCCAGGAGAGGGCTCCGCAAAGTGCCAGGCAAACAAGAGAGAAGATGAAGAACTTGATGAAGGCAGGAAGGAGGAACATAGCTGAGGAGAAGACAAGGGGTGGTGGGATGGGGGGATCTCAGAGGTGCTGGGGGCATTGGGAACATAGACATACAGAGGTGGTATGGGGGGCATAGAGGAGCACTAAGAGGGAACTGTGAGGTAAAAGTAGGGTGACTAGATAGCAAGTGTAAAAAATCGGGATGGGATGGGGGGTAATAGGTGCCTATATAAGGAAAAGCCCCCAAATCAGGACTGTCCCTGTAAAATCAGGACATCTGGTCACCCTAGGTAAAAGAGTACTGATAACACAGGAGGGATACCCTTTTTGGGGGGTGCTCCTAGATAACACAGTGTTGGGTGTATTCTAAATGCCTTGCTGGAGAGTGGGGGAGGGGGATAACCAGGGTGAGTGAGAGAGAGAGAGAGCAGGGGAGGGACAGGATAGACATCCAGGAAGGAGAGAATGGAGGGAGGAGAGATGGTCAAGAAGGGGAAGTAAGGGGGAGAGAGGGCAGGGACAGGAAGAGTCTGCGGGTGAATAGAGACATCTCAGGGAGGAAGTGCTAAAGGAGAAGAGACCCCAGGAGATGAGGCCCAACGTACTGAAAGGTAGGTTGGCTTTGTGATTAAGGCACGCACTGAGACTCAGGAAATCGGGGCTCAAGTCCTAGCTCGGCCACAGGCTGCCTACATGACCTTGGCTTAATCCCTACTGCTGACACGTGCCCTTTTGTGCTTCAGTTTCCTCTCTTTAAAATGGGGATTGCGCTTTCCTGCCTCGCCGAGGTATCTGGAGCCTCAGCCATTAATGCTGGCAAGGGGTGGCATCACCATACTGGCATCACCATACTACAATGATGCGGGGAGGGAAGTCATAAAAAAGGCTGTAATGAAACACTGGTGAGACCCCTGGAGGTGAGGTGGAGGTATCTGGGGATGAAAATAACAGGTTAGGGAGGGAGGATGGAGCCAGCAGTCATACTGTGGTGATTTGTGCAATATAATACATGTGGAGGGATGCAGAGAAAGATTTATAGGGAGAAAGGACGGGAAAGAAAAGGTCATTGGTGGGAAAAAGAGACAGGTAGATAGAAAAGGAGGAGCAAAACCCTTAAGCACAGAGGGACCAGAACAAAAAACAGAGGGAGTCTAGCTATGTCCGTTGTCCTGTTAGGTGCCAGAATGTTACATACACACTGTGCTTTATCTGACATATCAAGAGACCTCACGGTACAGGATTCTCTAGGACAATGGCGCTTGGGAGCCCACTGTGTCCTGGAAGTTTATATAAAATGTCCTCTCTCTGTGTATAGAAGAGGAGAACCCGCTTTGTTCTGATGTGTATATGTTTAATAAGGGTGATTCTGGCTAGTTTTTACATACTCAGGGCATGATTTTGCTGTGCTCTGTGTAACTTCCCAAACATCTGCGGCCTTTCCCAGATGTGTGCTTCTCTAGCCATGCGCAAATGCAACTAGGGGATTTGCGCACACATTCAGTTGGGCACCCAGAGATATGCATGCGCAAATACCTGCCTGCTAGGGCACGGAACACCAGCCTAGTATGATTCTGTATTCATTTAATGGACGACATGCAAGTTATCTGGGACACTGGGCTTTAGTTGCAATTGGTCCATGCATTTTAACAGGGCTGTCTCTCCTTAGTGGCATATGGAATCTAAATGACGTGGCCCTTTCTCTCTCAATAGCACCGTCCTCTGGTACAACACAGTACACTCTGTACCATATCCCTTGTAATTTATTGCAAGATTATTTGGCACTACCTGTAAATTTCCAGTTTCTGGTGTGACACAGCCTTTGGTACTGAAAATACAGAAGCACAATAAAGAACCTGTCAGGGAAAGCTGAGAGTTTTGGCAGCTGGTTAGGGAACAGATGGGGGTTTTGGCATCCAGGAAAGCATGGGAGGTGACACAGTTGAGGTTTTTGGTACTGGAAAATGGTTGAAGCTCTTCCTTCCCCTGTTTGGGCAGGTCTGAATATGATGTTATATTTTGGGAGAAGGGGGGTTTAAAAATAATTGTTTCTTAGCCCAGCAGCCAAACCCATAGCCGTCTCCCTTCACTCCCATCTCCACCCCAATATCTGCCACTCCATCCAGGAGTGAAGAACATTAGCTGGGTGGTTCTGCCAAACTGATCAGCTGGGAAATCTCAGAAATGTAGGGCTGGAAGGGACCTTGAGAAGTCATCAAGTCCAGCCCCCTGAGCTGTGGCAGGACCAAGTAAACCTAGACAGTCTCTGACAGGTGTTGGTCCAACTTGTTTTTAAAAGCTTCCAATGATGGGGACTCCATGATCTCCCTTGGAAACCTATTCCAGAGCTTAACTACCCTGATAGGAAGCAAGTTTTTCCTAATATCTAACCCAAACCTCCCTTGCTGCAGATTAAGCTGATTTCTTCTTCTCCAGTCTTCAGTGGCTACAGAGAACAATTGATCCCTGTCATCTTTATCACAGCCTTTAACCCAGTGCAAGACTGTTATCAGGTCCCCCATCAGTCTTCTTTTGTCAAGACTAAACATGCCCAGTTTTTTTTAACCTTTCTTCATAGGTCAGGTTTTCTAAACTTTTAGCATTTTTGTTGCTCTCTTCTGGACTCTCTCTAATATGTCCACATCTTTCCTGAAGTGTGCAACCCAGAACTGGACACAGTGCTTCAGCTGGGGCCTCACCAGTGTCTTACAGCACTCCTGTTAATACGCCCAGAATTGTGTTAACCATTTTTGAAGCTGCATCACACTGACAACTCGTATTCAGTGTGTGGTCCACTCTAACCCACAGATCCTTTTCAGCCCAACTACCACCCAGTCAGGTTTTCCCAGTGTTGTAGTTGTAAATTTGATTTTTCCTTTGTAATTCAAATACTTTGCACCTGTCTTTATTGAATTTCATCTTGTTGAATTCAGACCGATTCTTTGATTTGTCAAGGTCATTGTGAATTTTAAACCTGTCCTCCAAAGTGCTAGCAACCCCTCCCAGCTTGGTGTCATCTGCATATTTTATTCACGTACTCTCTACTCCATTATCCAAGTCATTAATTAAAATATTAACTAGTACTGGACCCAGGCCTGCCCCCTGTGGGGCTCCAGTAGATACACCCTCCCAGTTTGACAGCAAACCACTGATAACTACTCTTTGAGTACCATCTTTCAACCAGTTGTGTACCCACTTTATGGTAATTTAATCTAGCCCACATTTCCCTAGTTTGCTTGTGAGAATGTCAAGTGGAACTGAGTCAAATGCCTTATTAGAATCAAGATATATCACATCTAATGCTTCCCCCATCCACTAGGTCAGTAACCCTGTCACAGAAGGAAATTAAGTTGGTTTGGTGTGGTTTGTTCTAGGCAAATCCATGCTGGCTATTCCTTATGATCCTGTTATCCTCCAGGTGCTTATAAATTCATTGTGTAGTAATTTGCTCTAGTACCTTTCCAGGTATTGAAGTTAGGCTGACTAGTCTATAGTACCCTGGGCCACCTTGGCCCCTTTTTAAAGATAGATACTATGTTTGCCCTTCTCCAGTCTTCTGGCACCGCTCCCGTGCTCCAGGAGTTCTCAAAGATAGTAGTTAATAGTTTTGACATCTAAGGCATCACCATCCATTTCAGAGCACCAGCCCCTGATTTGTGTGTGTGTGTGTGGGGGGGAGGTCAGGTCCCTCTGTGGGATGGCTTCTGGCAGCTAACTCAGGCAGACTTCACTGCAATAATTACATTCACACCAGTGAGGGATAGGTAAGTGGTTGACAGAGGTGAATGGGCCACTGAGGAGGAAGGACACAATGGAGCAGAACACTGGAGGACTAACCAACAAGAGCAGAGTGCCTATGATTGGGATTGGGGCATGGAGTGGGATGGAGGGAGAGCACCTGGGAGAGGAGTGCAGCTTCTGACCACCAAGGGAATCCCTTGGCCTGGTTAGGGTGTAGGAGAATCCCTGGGTCTGCGGAGGAAGAAGGTGGAACTCCTGGGTGCGGGGAGTCCTGGGCCTGCAGAGGAAGAAGGTGGAACTGCTGTGTGCGGGGAGCCCTGGGCCAGCAGCAGCCAGCAGTTGTGTACATCAGGTGCCAAACACTGGGGGAGGACTCGTCGCTGAGGATCTGACCAGTGGAGGAGTCAAAATTTAATCCTTCCTTCTTCCTCTTTTTCTGTTCCTTTCTCTCCTTCTCTGAACTCTTAGGCTTGGTCTACGCTTAAAAGTTAGGTCGGAGAGTTACATTGGTCACGGGAGTGAAAAATCCACACCTGCGACCGGGATCGCTATGTTGACTTAAACCTCAGCATAGAGACAGTTACACTGATGCTTCCAATGACCTATTTACCATCATTCAGGGGGGATGGTGTTCCTGTAAATAGACAAAAGGCGAGAGAGTGAACAAGTGCAAAGAGATGACGTGATTTGCCCAAACTTACCCATCAAGTCAAAGGCAGAGTTGGAAATAGAACCCAGTTCTTTTGAGTTCCTGTCCTGTGGCCAGTCAGTCTCTGACCTCTGCCAGGACTGCCTACAAGAATATCTTTCATGATGTGCACTGAGAACGTCACAGGTCGTGGAGCAGTTGCCATATGGCAGCTGGTGACTCAGTATGAAAAGCTCTGTCTCCCATCTCCAACCTCCTCAACCACCCAGTGCCACCAGCAAATGAAGAATCGAAGAGCCGCGGCTACATTTTAATTGAGGAGCTTCCCACACTACAAGCCAGTACAATGGAAGCAAACAGAGGTGAGATATTATGAGAACAGAAATAATTGTAATAGAGATGCATACAATCGTTTAGTATGTAGAATACATTAATCCTGAGGTGCACTCTAGAATGTATTTACATTCAACACTGTTACACGGATAAGCAACAGCACACAAAAGAGAGAATTCTCCAACAAGGGGTACAAAGCTGGTATAAAGGCTCTAAGGTTAGTGAATGAAAAGGGGGTGAGCATTGTAGAAGGTACATATGTGGAATGAGAGGCTTGCTAGTATTGCCTTATATATCATATGTTTTTGCATGCACATGGAGCAACCATACACTTCTGATGTAACATTCATTTAATTTTAGCTTAAGGAAAGACAATTATAAGAGAGAACAAAAGTCATAGAGGTTAAGGCCCAGAGGGACCACCAGATCGTCTAGAAAGTAAACTCTCCATGGGTGAGAGCGCAGTGAGTGCATGTCTTGTCTTTTTGACGGTCTGCATTGATCTCAACAACAATTGGCTGACAGTCTCTGTGGTCAGAAGAGACCGTGGAGATTTAAAGGTGCAGTGCACAGAAAACAAAACCAGTTACATAACTGAATACAGCACAGTAGCCACCATTCTTTATGTGGAGTGTGTGTTTGGGTGCCACTAAAGCAGTTCTCTGTTGATACTGAGATTGGTTCGGTATTAAAAGACCTGCTTTTTTCCCCCCTGGTTTCCTCAGAATAACTGTGAAACCTCCTTCTGAATTAAGAGTTATTAGCGGGAGTAATTGGGATCACCTTACTTTACAAATGTTACTTTGCAAAATGAGTCAGGAAGACAGATCCATCTCAACTATTATTCATGAAGGAAAGTCCTTTATAAATCCCAAATTAACAATTTCTCTTAGAGAGACTTACTATTATCCTTCTTTCGTGGCAACTTATCACAGCTTTGGAAATGTTGAAATATGAAAATAATTGAGGGGAGATAAGGAGAAGGGAGGAATATAGCAATTTTAGACCTAGGAGCAAGGCATCTGCTTAAACAAATACTGATGTGTGTTTAAAAAAAGACCATTAGCCTGATGGTGGAATGCAATGTGTTTATCGATAGATAATATTAAACTAGGAATATAATGATGTTCACAAAGTGTATTTTTAGTAGGGAAGAGGTTATTTGTATGTAGTGCATCATGTCACTGTACAACTGCCAATGGTTTTATGAAGTTCTTTTATACCTTATATTCAGGCCAAGATCGTCAAAGGTAATTCCATTGATTTCAATGGAAGTTATGCACCCAAATCCCTTTGAAGCAAAGTGAGGATGCACTAATAGGTCTAGGAAGCCATTGTTGCTGGATCCACTAAGTTACTTTGCCAGTTGTTGGTAATGTTCCCTATATGTTTATATAGAATTGTATTTCTGCTGAGCCACCAGGAAAGTTTCATAATTTGGTCCTTTACATATATAGTAAAACTATGTTTACCCAAAAAGAAAAGGAGGACTTGTGGCACCTTAGAGACTAGCCCATTTATTTGAGCATGAGCTTTCGTGAGCTACAGCTCACTTCATCGGATGCATACCGTGGAGTGAGCTGTAGCTCACGAAAGCTCATGCTCAAATAAATGGGTTAGTCTCTAAGGTGCCACAAGTCCTCCTTTTCTTTTTGCGGAGGCAGACTAACACGGCTGCTACTCTGAAACCTGTGTTTACCCAGAATCCCTTGAATGCATCAAAGGCATTTGGAATAACTGAATGAGCTATTGGTGAAGAGATGCACATTCTGGGGCTGTTACTAGGACTTGGATGAGAGAGTTTCAGATTAAAAGGGTTCAGATAAACAGGGCTTTACTGGACTGTATCAGTTCCATTTCCTACAACAGGAAGGAGGAACCAGCCCATTTTGCTTTAAAGATTTTTTTTTTTCATTGTGATTCTTTTTTCAGGCATAGCTCTCAGACATTCTTGTTTTATTAGGTTGTATTATTGTGTTCTGTGTCACAGCTTACACAGGCAAAACTCCCATTCACATTCATCTTGACTCAATTGGGAATTTTGCGTGTGTAAGGACTGTGGGAATTGGCCCCATGGAGGATCTGTGACCTCAAAGTTCTAGTGTTTCAAAGTCAAACAATGGGAGGAATCCTGTTTGTCACATGTCACTGATGCCAGATCTGTCAGCTTCTCCTTTTGGTAATGAGGTGAATCGGCCAGTGGATAAACAATTATTTAATTTGCATAATTACATCACCACTTTGATATCCCTGTTTTTTTTTTTAATTGTTCCTGTTCTGAGGATATGAGGTAGTGATGCCGTCCCTGGAAATGCTTGCTGGTATGTTGCAAGGGTACATTTTTTCATTGTTCTCTTTATCAATTCTAAATGCTTAAGCAGCAGCAGTCATCCAGAAAAGCATATTGGAAAGTACAATAGCAAGCTCTGGTGCTGAGGAGTGAAAGCATGTAAACCTTTGCCACCTATTATCAGGGCCTTCTCACACAAAGCATCATGAAAAGTTATCTTTGCAAAAAATAATGAAAGGAAAAGCCCATATTTGAGGCAACAACCTTCAGCTGATTTTAGAGGAAGTTCATAATAACTCCACTCAGGTAACTTCAGATAAGCCATATTTGTTCATAATGTATGTTTAACTTCTGCATTATGGGTTTATGAAACAGCAATGTTTTGTGTTCTTATTCATTTTTCTCTCCTTTTTCTTGCTGTGGAAAGGGAATGATGACAGACACTTTGAAATGTGTATTTACACACTTCAAGTCAATTTACTCATTGTTTATAACACTAGTCCTAAGAAGTTTATGGGAACCCTCAGTTTGTCTTTTGAAGCATCTCAGTTACACTGTTTGAGAGTTGAAACTATGCCCATGGAAGTCAATGGCAAAACTGGCATTACTGCCAATGGGACAAGGCTCAGACCTTTTGGACCCAGATCCTCAAAGGGATTTAGGTACCAAACTCCCATTGATTTCACTAATTCAATCATCCTGATGGATTTAAATAAATTACCCATATTTTTCCGCACGTTTTTAGAATATGCTCTAGCTTTGTGATCATTTTCCCATTGGGATGCGGGAACTAATTCCAAGCATCCGTTCTTTCACAAATGGTGGGGTGTCCTATCACGAACGAAAAGTGATGCTTCCACTGGCAATGGATAAAGTAATTCCATGAGTTTAGTCTCTCTATCCAAATCTAAAGAAATATCATTAAACAGACATTCATTTGATACAAATACATTTTGTACTTCTGACATTTCCTGTAGACAAAGAGGACTGATCCCAAGTCAGTGAGAGCCTTTCCATTTATTTCACAGGGCTTTGGCTGTGGGTTCAGTTGTCAGCTCTGCCACAGATTGTGTGACCTTGGTCAAGGCACTTAGTCCTTCTCTGCCTCAATTCTCTGTCAGTTAAAGGGGGATGATAATGCCTTGTTTCCCCTACACTTTATCTGTCCTGTCCACTAAGATAGTAAGAGAATTCCAGCCCCACAGAATTTACAGCCTAGCACAACATGGTCCCGAGCTGGGTTGTTCTTGTGACACAAACAATAATTAGGGCAGATCCTGTTCCTGTTTAAACCAGTGGCAGTTTTGTCCCTCGTTTTGATGAGAGCAGCATCAGGACCTTCCTCTCTGTTCTCCACTGTTCCCAGTTTCCAAGATAAAAACGGCAACATTTTCAGGGACTGCAGTTGCACCTCCCTGGGTCCTGGGAACTATGGGTTTGGTTGTTGGTTTTTTGGCCCTTTGATCGTATGCACCTCCAGAAATGCGCAAAACTCTGTGAATTTTTAACCGGTGCACATGCAGGATCACTGGGCAAATTCAGTTCTCTGTGTATGGCTATCGCCGGTATTCTTGGCCTGATTCACCAGCGTCCCCTGGGGTACCTCGGTTGAAATCAGCTGAGCAGAGCCGGCTGAGTAACAACACAGCGCTGCTGCTTCCTCTGTGCCATAGAGCGAAAGGGAAATGGGGGGAGGGGAGAGAGACTTAAGGGACACGTGACTCAGACCTGCCTTGGGATAATCAAACCTCCCTGTGATACCCAACTCGAAACTCAACCTCTTCCTGCCGACGTTTTTGGCTAAGATCAGCCCCAGTGTTGTGTGTGCGCGCTCGCGTGCAAGTGTAAATCACCAGAGAAAAGTTAAGTAAGTTTGCAGAGCAAGCTGAAGGGAGGTCACTGCAGATCGATTGGCAGAGTTTAATAGGATCAGGTCAGTGTAATCCTGTTTTATCTATTGTAATTCAGGCAGCCAAGGAGACCCCAGACGAGAGGGGACGGGGCTTTAAAAAGATCAGCAGTCATACCACAAAGCCAGGGGCTGGTGCCATGACAAAAGCAGGAGAGTGGATGAAGTGGCTTGAAATAAATAGATTAGAGTTCTCTCTGTGGCCGAGGCTCAGCAGGGAAAAAGAGCAACTCAGGGCCATGCAGACTCGGTTCTCTAATGCCCAGGTTGCCCTTGCATGGCCCTTCCTCTCTTCCCAGGGCCGGGCTGCACTTGTGGAAGCCCGGTGATTTTCTGAGAGGGAGGGAGAGGGGCAGGATTGTGTCCCTCTGCAACAGACACTGGGACTAAATGTAATATTGATTGGCAAAGCAAGCCAGAGAGAACAGAGAACCATTTAATTGAAGACCAGAAGGAAACATTCTGAATGGCTGGATTAAAAGGCAAAATGAAAGCATGTGCCTCCCTCCTAAATTCGGTGGTGTTTTCTCACACACACACACACACGAGTTTGCCCCAAGGCTATTGTTATAGGTGCTGGGGTCTGTGCATGGAGGGAAGGGCGTGCAAACATCTCACTGCTTGGTGAGAATCTATCACCCTTATTTATTACACGTCTCCTGCCCTTGAATGATAGCGCCACGTGAGTTTCCTCAGAGCCCAAACACAAATAGCCACTGTCTGCTCAGGAAGCCACTGTACACCTTGGGGGTGGGTGGGGGGTGGAAAGCTGCATTCAGCATAGCAGCCAAAGATCTAAAACCAATGCAGATTCCAGAGGTGTCTGAGGCTCCAGGTGATTTCACAAACTGAAATTCCTGAAGTCCTTGTCTCGGCTTGCGTGAGTGCAGAATTCACGGGTGTTTCGAAGCAGACACGAATATACCTATGACCTTAATGACTGCAACACACAAGGTAGATCGAAACAAGCAAGAACACAAGAGACACTTTTGCTTTTCTAAACGCTTGAGGGTAGGAAGAGATGCTGCAAACTGTGGCGCGCCGCTGGGAGTCTAGCAGCAGATTAAAGGAATAGTGGTAATCTAGGCATTTGGAAAACAATCTGTTGGCTCCATTTCTGTGTATGCCGGAGTTATCTGGTCCTGATCTAGAGTGGGGTGGGGGTGTACTGCTCGTGGTCTAAGTACCTGGTTTAGTGCTTCCGAATTTGCTGGCCTGTCTGTTATGCAACAGAATCTGGATTTAGATTCTGTTTGTAATTTCTCTTCCCTCCCTCCCCCCCCCCCGCGTCACATCCAGTGGTTGTTCTGACTCGTGCGGCTAACACTTTCTCCCAGGGTAGGAAGACGATGCAAGCAAGAGTAGCCCATCACCTATCCAAGGGGTGCGCTGGGACTTGCCCGCCTGCACTACGCAGCTTGACAGTCACAGCTGCAACTTCCGATAGCGGTGCCTAAGGGGCCGTTCAGTGACATCTGGCAGATGGCATTCTCCAGTGAGCCCCTGCTCCGCCCCTACACAGGTCAGTGTCTCTGGCGCCTCGCCCCCCAGCTGGAGGGCATGCAAGCAGCTGTCTCCATGGCCAATGCCGTGCCGCTCGAGTTGGCCAGCAGAGGGCGGTGGTGTAAGGTGCAGCCTGCTGTGACATTTGGGGATGGCACTTAGTGGCCTGGAAGTTAAGGTCACCTTCTGAAATCAATCCCTTAGTCCAGTCCAGGTGTTTGAGAGAAGGAGGTTTGTGCCTAAATTACCTGAGTTGAGAGATGGGAAGTAGGAGGGTCAAGACCCAAATAAGAAAGTTGGGTGCTTGCATGTAATTAGAGGCCACCCCAGGCTGGATGGGATTTGGCAAACCACTAAGGCTGCTTCTCCCAGGCCCTGGCCCATGCCAAAATATTGGCTTTACAAAATGGGTGCGATCACCAAAAGGCACCGTGACCTTTAGCAAGAGAGAGCGAGGTGAAAGTCAACACCGATTTGTGTGTGTGTGTGTGTGTTTCTGAACGGTTAAAATGGGCAATCAATTTTTATGATGTAATTTATAATTCATACAGGTTGTCTTCATACATATGGTGTTGCTTTTGTGTGTCAGTGTTTCAGGTACTTTATTACGGTGACAGTGTGATTTGCATTCATGTTCAGTTACCCTGCTCATATTTCTCTTGTTTACACCATAAGGTCCGAATTATGAAGATTGATCTCGCTGGAGATGTTTGCTACATCCCAGTATAGACATAGATAAGCTTGGCTCGGTCCAGATCTTGCTGTCCGATCACTGTTTACCCGGCGTTTTAAAAGTGCTGATATATAATCACACCAGTTCTTATTCTTAAATGCAATACTTATTCTTAAATACAATTCCTCTCTCTTCATTTCAGTGACTGCTGTTTGACCACATTACTCAGTCTGCCTAGAGATCCACAAACTTTCTCTCGAAATATTCCTCACTATAATATTAGCTCAGCTCCAGAGGAGGATTTTGGATATTTCCCGGTAGTTTTTTTAGAAATCGAGATAAAGTAATTGTTACATTGAAATAAAATTAATCTTTTTTTATTTAAAGGAAATTGATTTCAAACACCTGATTTCGTAGGGGGACAATGATCACTTTCCAAACTGCTCTTTCTTGGGAAAAGGCATAAGAATGCCAAGCTTGGTTCAGTTTTACTTCTGTTTTGGCCCTTATGTGCCATTGCTTCGCGTGGGTTTCTGTCCCTGCTGCTTTAACCTTTCTGTTTGGCCACCGACTATTTGCAAACATCTCTTCCAAATCTCCAACCTATTGCGTTGTCCGCTGAAGGCCAGTCGGGTTACTTTCCCCCACTGCCTGAGAAGACAATCAGCGACAGATAATAATAAATTAATTGCGAAAGCATAATCTCCCCTCCCACACACCACCTTTGCTGGGGTCTGGGATAATAAATTCATCCCGCGTTTCCAATGGAAAGCGAACAGTTCTACTTTTATCTCAATGCTTCAGCACAAAGGGACTTTTGTAAATTGCAGGATGGCTAAGCAATCTGCATCCTTCTGACAGAGATCACTGGCAGACCCCTGGGGCAGTTAAAAAGGTACAATGCTGAGTATTGCCAATCACAGCTGAAATAATTAAACCAATTAAGTCAATACAAACAGAAACAAGATGGAAGAGAGGTCTGACCCTTCGGAGGGGGGAGGTGTCTCGACTTCTTAGAACAGATGTGTTTGCCCCAGAGACATATGTGTAGTGGTAAATTGCATGCAATATAGGGAATAGCACGATGAGTTTACAATAATACAACATATAATGATGGTCATCAAAGCTATAAAAACACAAGTGGGAAACGCAGTCAATGGGGAACCTAAAGATCACCACCAAGAAGAGATGGGAGGTCATGTTAATAATAATAATAATTAATTAATAATAAATCCAAACCTGCTCGCTCAAGGACTAAAGAAATAGTTGTGGTGTGTAGGAGTATTAAACCCAAATTGGACACAAGGATTCGAGTCGTAGCAGACCCTCTACAGAAGCCTTCCTGATCACTGGGAAAATGTTAGTACCTTTCCTTTTGAAATGACACCTCTAACAGAACGCCAGTTAGCCCTTTCTCCTGCTTCCCTGACATCAGTGCAATGAAAGTTGCTAAGTTTAAACACACTCTGCTTGTCAGTTAAGCACAGCTCTAGCGTGGCAAAAAGCCTAGTCTCTTCTGATAGCTTTGTTTTAGATGCCTCGTGTGTGTGTGGTAGGGGTGGTGGGGAGTATTTTCTACCAAAATAACCCCCCCCCATCATTTTCCTAATGAGATGATTATAAAGATCAGGAGTGTATTGAAAATGCATGTATCTGATCTAATAGAATAGCATCGCACCAAGAAATGAGAGGGATTGTTTGCATGAGAATTAGTGGTAAATTTACTTTTTGGAAAAAAATCTAATATTTTATAATAAAGTGTCATATAAGAGGGCCAGATGAGCTGCGAATGGCTTGGAGAAAACTCCCAACTTTGGGCTGGTCAGCTTGGGCCCCGATTTCTGTTCTATGACTGAGGCACTGTAATGATTTGAGCTGCAGATGTAACTGGAATTTATTGTAACAACAAATATAGTGATGTCAAACCCCAACCTTGGATTAAAGCAGGCAGCCAAAGGGGAAGTGGATTAATTTCAAACAGCATCACAGGCCAGTGCCTATTAGGACGAGCTATTCTTCAGGCCCCCCCATCAGAATTAATCATTGGGAGTTAATTTGAAGCTCAGACAAGTTGCTGTTAATTTAGTGCAGGGAGGACGGGATGGAATAAAAAGCTGAGGTGCTGGCCAAGCCTCCTGGGTCTCATTAATCAGCGAGCTGAGACGGCCTGGCTTGATTACAATTTGCAAAAAAATTCATTAGAGCCTGGGCGATTGACAATTTTTCTCTCTGCCTGTGATCTGACTCATTAGGCAGCCAAATGAAAGCCATGATCGTGGTGATGATGACAGCTATCAACCCCCCTCACTTGTTTATCTTCTTTTCTTCTGTCCCTGTTTCCACTTCAGGGCACCTCAAGCCCTGTATCTCCCTTTCTCTCTCACATACTTTGCAGCTATTTTATTTGGGTGGGGGAAAAAAAACTTGATTGGTAAGTAACTTTGCTAAGCATTTGGCAGCTGCGTACTTTTATTGTATTTACTGTCGCGTGTGTCTCTCCCCTCCCAGCCCCCTTGGCGGAAAAGGGGCAAAGAACAGCTGTTCTTTGCTCAGATGAAATCCTCCCAGCTCTGGAGCGGTGTAACTGACCCCAAGCCAAAGCGCTCGCGTCATTCTCGCATTCCTCCCAGCTAAGGACGGCTGGAAAACTTCTTAAGCGACTTGAGCTTCTATTTTCAGGGTTTTCTAAGAAGGGACAAACGGTAGCCACATAAGTGTCTGCGCTTCCCTTTGTAGACTAAAGATTGCACTATAGTGCTTCTGGCATCGCTTAAAAATACATAGAGATCATGTATTGAAAATTTAGGGTTTGTCATGGGGCTACGCATTTTTATACTTCCCATACTTTCTTTTTACTTCTCCAGGGGGTGCGGTTAGCTCATACATTTCTCTGCTTGATCTGGGTGTGTCAAGTATGTGTTTGACAACTGTACGGGGACTGCACCTGGGTTTTATATATAGCCACACACACGGAATCCCCACGCTCCAAATTCCATGCAGACATACACCAGCCCCTTGCCTAACGAGCACAGGTACATGACAGCAATTCCTTTCCTTCTGCACTTTATTCCCCTAAAACAACCCACATCCATGCGATACACCGCTCACAGTCACACTTTATTCCTTCAATGCCTCTGCGGCTATAAATTGTTTTCTATGAGGTGTGATTCAGGTCAAAGCCTCTGTATCCATAGATTTTTTTTTTAAAGTTCCAGTTATTATCTGCTGGTGCCGAAATATTTGGCCTTGTCCTTTCAGTGGCCGTGATTCAAATGTAGGCTATCTATTCATGATCCTCTCCTATCATTCTCTTTTAATCCATCTAGGCCGTTTATCAGTCATTATAAATAATATAGTCCTAGTGCAAAAGGGGAAAAAAATCGATGTTGATCAGGCTACTTACTTGGAATATTTTTGGGGCAGTTTAGAAGGGAAACCACAAACAAGATGCTGTGTCCTTACAAAGCTTCATTTCCAGACCGTTCTAATGCAATTTAAACCCCAGCATTAAAAAAAATATATATGATGAAGTGCAACTGATATAAATTATGTCAATATTGGTATTGACCTTCTGGAACATTTGATTTACTCACTGAAGCTTAAACTAGAAGTCTCAGCGCTATCTGCATAGCAACTTGCTCCTTGCAGCTCTCCTTAATTGTCCACTTGCACAGCCAGTTAGGAGCTGGTTGCTTTTTTTGTTTGTTTTTAATTTTATTTAGCAAATTAACGCTTTTAATTCCTGTCTTTCTATTTGTAGGTCGCCTCTGTCCCTGATGCCCACAGTAGATGCGTTATAGGCGAGTGATAGAGACAATATTTTTGTTTAAATATCTGTGGGAGGAAAGGTAGTATTTAGCTCCAATGATTGTTAATAAATTAAGTCTTTTTGTTAGCAAACAAGCTTTCGATAGAAGGGGGCGGGGAAGAGTAGACAATCAAATATATGTTTCAACCGTTGATGTGTATGCTCATAACCAGGCGGAAACAAGTTCTGGTCTCCTAATCCCATAATCGTGTGGAAAAGAAAAATCCCCCATTTCGATGGGTTTATTTTGGCTGAGCTTTTAGCGGAATATTGTCATTTTTATCATGTCGTTACAGATTATTGCATTGTGCGCATCCCAATTAGTGTGGCATCATGACAACTTTGGGGGTGAACAGGGGGCTTTGCTTTTAAATATCACTAAAGACCCTCCACAGTTCTGACAACGTTGCGGGGTTGCAGTTTTTCTTCCACCTAATCAGACAGAGCGTAGGCAGCGAATAGATACTGACTTGGCCCTGTTAATTTCCTAGAGCGTTAATCAGATACAGCGCGGCAGGTCAGATAACAATACAAAGTCAGTCCCACTTCAAGAGTAAACTGCCTGCATCTCTCTCATTGTCTGACACGCCACAGTAACCCTGCACACGACTGGAGCAGAAGTAAAATCAGAACAGTTCACTGACCGACTTTTCAGTACTGGCTGGTTTTAAAGCGCCAGGTAATTCGGTGCATGGGTATGGGGGTGTTGAATATTTACGGAGGGGGCAGAAGACCTGTCTGATCCTTTTCAATTCAAGGTACCTAGAATCACAGGCATGGCTACCGTATTCCCTTCTGGTCAGCTCCCTCCTGGACTAGGTTCTACAATGCCAGCCTGTTTCTATAACATCCATTTCAGCAGGGTTTTGTTGACTGTTTATTATAGATTAAATTCGCTTCCATAAACTCAGCTATCACCTTGGTGGCAAGCTCTCCCTTCCCCCAGAGTTAAACTTTAGGTATTTTGCGAAATGTTTCCCATTGACAATAAACCTCACCTTTAAGAAGCAGAGGACCCATACCTAAACTGATACTGTCCTAGGAGGGAAAATGCTCCCACTCTCACACAAGAAATTCGGTACAGAAGTCGGCTGGGTTTTTTCTTTTTCGCTTTTGATTTTGTTTATTCACAAGACTGAGTTTCTTTTTAAATTTCATAACTTATCAGGAAAAAGCTACATTGAAATAAATTAAACACAATAGAGAGGATCGTGCTTTTCAAACATGGCTTAGTAGAATATGCAACCAAATCGACAGAAAGCCAGGCAAAAATAAAATAAAATAATTCACCCAAATGTCTGCCACTCAGCCAACCCAAAAAAGGGAAAACAAACCTCTTAGTTTTGTTTCATTTTTACCTTTCAAAATGATAAGGAACAAAACCCCAAAGATGGGTAATAGGCATTGCAGTTTTTGTTTGTTGTTGTTCTTCTGGAATGTCAGAATTCATGTCACTGGTTGTTGGGTCCCAAAAGAGTCAAAACACTGCAGCTGACATCCAGCACTTTATACACAAGGTAGGACAGTATCATAAATATTTATTAGGTCTCTTCAAGGGTTTGATATTCCCGCTCCAAAACAAAACACAGGTTTTAAGCCTCATTAATAGATTCTTGCTTTACTTGATATGTCGAAAGGTTCAGATTAAAGTTTGTGTGTGTTTGTTTTTAACCCGATTTCGAAACATTGATCAAAACTTTTGGATGGGGGGGGAGGGGTAGTGGAAAATGTATCAGGGTCTGGCTTGTTCCAGCTGCTGGTGCTGACTTCTGATGGCAAATCTGCTGACATGGACGGGGATGGGTACGACGATCTTGGGGTTTCTGGATGGTTCTCCTGTCTTCGAGTTGGCATTGCCGGCTTTCACCCTTTTCCACTTGGCTCTTCTGTTCTGGAACCAGATTTTGACCTGCACTTCACTGAGTTTGAGGGCGTGAGCGATCTGGGATCTCTCTGTCAGAGACAGGTACTTTTTGCAATGAAATTCCTTTTCCAACTCTAACAGCTGCTCGCTGGTAAAGGCTGTTCTCCTACGCCTGTTTTTGCCAGTAGATGTGGTGGTGTTTGAGTTATTTGTGCTCTGGGTGTTTTCTTCTAGTGCGTTGCCAGAGTCCTCTTCTTTATGAGCGGCTTGGCTTGTGATATTGTCATCAGAGCTATAATCTAGATCGCTGTCCATCGAGAAACTTTCCTCTTTGCCTTTAGAGTCGTCTTCCGCTTTGGAATCATCTTTGGCCTGAGCCCGGCCAGCCCCTACTGAAAGCAAACCAAAGGCATTTCGTTACATTCTGCACGGCTAGCTCTGCAGACGTCCCAGAACATTTTCCAGCATAAATTTTAGTTCTACTGAATTAAATCCTCCTCGATTTGTGTCTCTCTATTTATACAGGGGAGGAAGATCTATCCGGGTTTGATGAAAGCAAGCGGGATTATAGGGAGGAAAGAGAAAACCGATCTTGGCAGACATAAAGTAACATTTCGGGACATGTAGCTGTTTCCTTTAGACTGAATTTCTCACTGCCCGTTTCAACACTTCTCCCCTGGCCGATATTTTCTCATCATTTGTTGGAATAGCAGCCACCATCCCCCATAGCCTCGCACCAAGCCGATTTATGAAATGTTACCTTCTGCCACAACACAAGATTGAAGAGACAGTTCTCTGCATGCAGCTACTGGTAGCCATGTATATTTCACTTGCCAATATTTTTGTAACAGTGGGAGGAAAACCTCTCAAAAAACGGAGAAAGGGAAACTTAATTTGTTTGGGAAGTACTTAAACTTTTCCTCTTTGGATAGTACTGTGAACAATGGGAAGAAAGTGTTGAAACCGAGATTAGTTCTCTCTGGAAAAGACATCTTTCCCCGGAAGGATTAAATATTTCAGAGATGATTCTTTCCTGCGTGCGATTTTTTTAAACGCTTGAAATCAATTGTAAAATCCAACTGGCCTCCTGCAGCACAGCCAGCGCTGTTATAAATAGCGATTAGACAGACTGTAGTAATTACATGTGACATAGATTTTAAGTTTTCAGGTTGATAAGGTTGCGCTTTGCAGTGTTATAGCTCATCAACCCTTGTCGAGTGCATTCCTTTGGAAATAATGTGTGAGACTCACCACCTCCCCCAGGATTTGAGTGGGGGAGAGGGGTTTATTTCCTAGTAAAAAGTAGCTGGAGATCACCTATTTCGATGGAATGGAATTGCTAAATTTGTGAAATTGACATGGTTATTTTATGGCTGGACACACACACGATCTGTCCTTATCCCCTGGCAATAACCCTCCCCCCCCCCCCCCCACACCCCGGCTTCACTGAAAGGGAGTAAAAACTTGCTCTAACTGAGCGCCCAGAAGAGTCATTTGTCCACTCACCCAGGGAAGCCTGCACGGCTTCTGCGGCGGCGAATGACAGCAGCGAGCTCTCCTTGCCCAGGAAGGATTTCCCCTCTTCGTTCTCCTGCGCGAGCCCTTCGCCCTTGTCGAAGTTGCCCTGGAGAGCTTGGGGGGCAAACTTCCGGGCCGCCTCCTGGTGCTGCGGGGAAGCGGAGAAGGTGCTGGGCAGCGTGGCCATGAGCGTGGAGGTGAGAGCCATCCCTTGGGCCAGGCTGGAGCAGAAGCCGGGGGGCAGGCTGGGGATCTGGTGGTGGGGGTGGGAGGGCGGCAGGGCGGGCTGCAGCGAGGCTTGAGGGAGGGTCGGAGGGGGCGGGGGCGGAGGGGGCAAGACCACCGGCCGGTAGGGCATGAACATGGGGTAGCCGGTGTAGACGAAGTGGCCCGGGCTGGGCTGGGGAGGGCTGCCGATGAGAGAGTCTATGCTGAAGGCCGTGCTGCTTCCCAAGGGGCGCTGCATCATCATGAGGGAGGACTGGAAAGCCGCGCTCATAGAGCTGCTGGGGACCGGGGGCGGCGGAGCAGAAAGGCAGGAGCGGGCGGCCCGCCCCGCGGCGCGCAGCCAGAGCCGGGCGGATCCAGGCGCCCCGTCCCGCGCGGGCTGGGGAAGGGGGGCGGGCCGGGGGGTGCCGGGCAGAGAGACGGGAGTCAGGCCGGGGTCGACGCCGGGCCGCCTCCGGTGCTGCTGGGGGGCATCGGGGGCATCCCCTCGCCGGCTCCTGGGGCCCCGCTGGGCGGTGCGCAGAGGCGGCCGCGGAGACGCTGCCTGGGTCGGAGCGCGCGGGGCTCTCTCCGGGCGCCGCCAGCACCTTTAAATTGCGCTCTCCTCTCCCATTCACGTTTTGCCGGCTTCCGACCCGCCGCCCGCCTCACGTGGGCGCCCGCCCGGCCGCCCATTGGCCGGGGGCGGGGGGCGGGGGCGGGGCGGGGGGCCTGGGCCCCGCCTCCCCGCTGGAGCTGGGCTCTGGGCAGCCGCCGCGGCCGAGGGGGCGGGGAGGGGTCAGAGATGCCGAGGGCGAAGGGACCGGCCCGCGCGTCCCGGGCAAACTCGTGAAAAGCCACTAACGCTTCCGAGGGGCCCCCTCCGCCGGCCCCAGGCTCATGCAGCGGCCCCGCCGGCAGCCGCCCCGGGGCCCAGGGGCTCTGCTCCGCGCCGGCAAACGAAAGTCCCCCTGGCCCTGAGCCCGGCTCGGGATGCAGCTGCGGTTTGGTGCTGTGTTTGTTTCACAGGGGGCAGGATAAGTCCCGGATGGTTTGCACGGGGGGATTTCCTCCTCCCACCAATTCGGTGTGTTCCCTTTTTCGCGGAGAACAGCCCCGCTTCGGAGGTTGTTTTGTTTTGGTTTTGTTTTTGTTTTTTTAAATTCTTCCTGGTCTTTTGAAACCCTAATACACCTTTTCCGGGCACGCACCCACCCACACTAACGGCAGGGGGGATTACGATAATAAAGGGAATAAAGGGAGAGGCTGTTGGTTTTTTTAATGTGGTCGGTCCTCAGGGAGAAGCGGGGGGCTTGAAATGGTCGCCTGATGATATCGCTGGAGCCTGATGGAGGCTTTACGATGTTTGTTCAAACAAACCCCCACTTTTGAAAATATGCACTCATTAAATGATCTTTTCTTTTCTTTTTTTTAAAAAAAGAACAGGAGATCCGCTTAGTTAGTAGGAAAAGGAAGATTTAATAATAATGAGCTGTAGCCCCTACTGGCTTAAAACTGTCTTTCACTGGGCTGATTTTCTGTGATTAAAAGGTTATCAAAAGTTGATTTCTCTCTCTCTTAAAACTAAGATTAAAATATAAAAGATTCCACGGGAACCTAAGCCGGGGATAATACAAGTCAAACCGGTGTACAAGCCAAACAGATCTACTGAACAGATCCCCACTGATTTACCAGTGCTTTGCTGTTCCGTTTTAACAGCTGCAATAGGACAGAAGCTGGGGGGGAGGGGGGCGGATATCATCCTTTTGAAACCTTAACCGAGATAGTGATCAGAGAGATGGGTGCTGTTACCCTTGTGATGGGAGTCTTTTTACATGAACATTTAATTGGAAGATAAAGGCAAATCGATATTTATGAAAGTATCGATCCAACTCTTTGCAAATCTGTCTGTCTTTTTCTCTCCCAGACTCCTAACTCTATGGCACACTAGGGAATATCTTCATCCCAGTATAATTTTTCCAGCGAGGTTACGTGATGGGGGGAAATCCACTTTGCATCACACCGGACTGTCTGTAACGCTGCAGACTTTATCCTGAAGGGGGAACACAAACATCCCCCAGCACATTTTAAAGACATCTGGTAAGTGTACCGGGAGAGCCGTCCGAATGCCTGCATATTTGGAGGGAATCCCTTAGAGCACCGTGTATATTTACATTAATTCGTTATGAGTGCGCAGGCAGAGGGGGCACGACTCTGTGGGTAGCAGTAGACAATTACATTTCACATGAAAAACTACTTCAGAATCTACTGATGTCACCTGAGTCAAAATCCAAATAGAAACTCTGAAGCCCGGAGGAAGTTAAATAATCCCACCCATTGAAATACCACAGCAATTCACCCATTTACTGGCGTTTCAAAATGGTTATGACAGCCCCTTAATCTTTCTGAAAGTTGTTTGGTTTATCTTGCCCTGGCACTTGTCACAGATGTGCCCATCAGTTGATTTTTAAATCGCCAGGCGAACAAATATTTCCAATCAATCAAGAAACAAACTTCTGAAATCCTACTTTCAAATACCATGGTGGGAACTTTCGATGTCTCGCGAAAATTGCCATAATTCTGTATTCAAATGTCACTCACCAAACGATTTAAAACCCCTCCAAGTACCTCCACATTTAGAATAATTTTATGGCATATTATTTGCATCTATAAAGTGCTCCTGGAGATATCGACGGCAGAGGGCTTGTTGTATAGGGATTCCGGCATAGCCCCATCAACGGGCGTTTTTATTTACTGGTGTGCTTTTCCTAAAACGCAAAAGTAATATTTTCTCATTTAATGTTTAACTGCTTAGAAAACGACTGTACGTGTCATAAAAGTATCCTTGAGTTTTGTAGTGATTAACAAGATCGATCCCAGCCACCACAAACTATCTGCAATGCGTTTAAAGCTTGAGGACTGCAGATAATAAAACCCTTTACAGTTTTTAGTCTGCTCCTTGTACAGATTAACCAGTATCTATCTATCTATCTATCTATCTATCTATCTATCTATCTATCTATCTATCTATCTATCTATCTATCTATCTATCTATCTATCTATCTATCTATCTATCTATCTCATTAGCAGAGGGCCGCAGTCTATTCTTCTCATGCTCTGTATGCAAGCCAATTTGCATATATTCCTTTGCAACTTCGATCAGCAGAGGAAGAGCAAAAATCATTTCAGGAAAGCCACCGAAGCTTCACAAGCCAGGCACAAGTTTAGCTCTTTCGGTAAAGCAAGCACTCTGTCCGTAAGCAAAGTTTACAGCCTACAAGGTCACGAAAACACTCCTGACACCAATTTTAGACCGGGTAGAGGCCAGTGTTAGTCAGCATCCCGGGCACCAGCTCAGAAGTCTCTATAGCAACGCCAGATTTTGTTTATTTCAACGTGCATATTCTTGCATGTAGGTGTGTAGTGCCTGGAGTTAACGGCATGTAAGTGGTTGGTTTCTAGCTGAACACAAGCAGGGAGAGGGAACTTTAATGTGGATTCCTGTAATTTTCGGTGGAGGAAGCGCCCACCTGGTCGTTTGCTGATGTTACCGGGATTGGAGAGGAAATAACTAAAGGAAACACAGCACATAGGCAGCATGTGAATGTCTGCTTTCAGCACTCTTCCTTTTGCTTGCGGTGCCGCTCTGCACTTCTCGCTTGGCTAACAGAGCAGCCCCATTTGCCCGGGGAAATGTGTTGGATTTTCAGGGAACTACTATTATTGGGGGTTCTTTACAACGCCCGGATCAGTCAATCATTATTGCAACCTTTCCTGGGAAAGGTTGGGGAACCTTTCCTGGGGAAAGGTTGGGAAAGCGTTGGGAAATAGCTGGGGATGGTTTTATTTAGGGGCAGGGCGATTGCATTCATATCCAGCTAACCTAGAAGACTCCCTCAAGTGTCCACGATGGGCTCACAAAGGGGTTCTTGTGTAAAATCCCCCATCAGACACACCAATTTGCAAATGGCAAAGCATTAAAGCCTCATCTTTTTAAACGATTTTATTCATGCTTCTTCTTCGTCTTCTTTTTTTAATCTGAAAGCCCAAAATAGACTCCATGCGGTTCTAAGTGAAGTCAGCCTCTGGCTTGGCTTTGAAACAGCTCCTGCAATTATGTAAAAGAGCCATTCACTAACAGGGTGGAATTAAAAGCGATCTAGCCTGCTCCCTTTTCACGGGCAAGCCTCTCATGTTTGGCGTTTCAAAGCCCTGCCAACACGATGTCTTTCTCGAGGACAAAAGGCAGAACAAAAAAAAAGTCCCCAAACTTGTAAATTGAACGTCAAGGGAACTTTAAACAATTTAAAGCCCATAAATAATGATAAAGAGACCTGGCAAAAAGGCAAACCCATTCAATTAATAGAGTTTCCCAAGCAAAGATCAAGTGCTTTCCAAAATACAATAAAAATAAAGTTTGACTTCTATTCTTCTGCCGCGGTGGAATTTAGAAATGTAGGCAACACCCCCGCCTCCCCACCCCCCGCCCGTCTGCTTCAAACCTCACTGGGGGATGGGATGGGAAATAAACGTATTTACTGGTAAACTTCTAACTAGGCAGTGGAGTGCCTGTATTCTTGTTTTGGTTGCAAAGTTGGCTTGAGGGAATTTGAAAGTTTGCATCCAGCCAGATGACTTTTCTTTTCTTTTCTTTTCTTTTCTTTTCTTTTCTTTTCTTTTCTTTTCTTTTCTTTTCTTTTCTTTTCTTTTCTTTTCTTTTCTAGAAATGGCCTAACCCTCTCTGGGTTATAACTTGGTTACTTCAGACTTGTTTACTTAGACTTTGCCATTCCATGACCATGTTTTCATCGCCTCTCATTAGTATTTCTATCCTTACAAAAAAGCAGTAAATAGCGCTAGGCTCGGGGAAAGGCAGAATGTGTTTGAAAGCTCTTGTTGTCCTGTGCGGTGTTCCCTGGCTGTTGGACTGTAGACACAGGTCCCTGCAGTCACTGATGGCTGGGGTGGAGTTGGCAACTACAGATTTCGGCGTGACCACTGGGTAATGAATAACCTCGTCTGTCCCCCCCGCCCTTTTACCTTTTTTTCCCTTATAATTTTCTCCCTACCTCTTTTTGTTCTCTGCCAAGCTTTTGATTGAACACATACGCAGAGCACTATCCTCATGATCAGAGGGAAGAGAACAAATCCAGTTCTCCCACGTAGGAAATAAAGCAAGTACCAGTCCCCTATTTCAATCGGCCAGATACAGTTTGTGGCTAGACGCAAACTTGGTGGAGGCGGAGGTGTCATTCAAAACGCACAGGCCGTACAATGGCTCGCAGGAAACTTTCTTGCAAACCAGAGGGAATGTGCCAGACTTGTGCAGCTGGGAAGTGTCGGACCGAGCCCGTCTTGTGCAAGAAAGGACCGAAAAGAAGGGTAGAGTGAACAGCTGATCAATGAAAGGGCTAGGCTCGTCTAGAGGAGATCAGGGGAACCCTGGTTCCGCAGGAGGATGGCCAGATATCAGCTAGCTAACGCTACACTTTGAAGGGTACGAAGAGAAATTACAATCCAAGGAGAATTGAAGTCACTGAACCTCTCCCACGGGAGAGTGGGGCTGTCCTCGGGACGGTGCCATCTGGGTTGCTGAAGCAGGCAGACGAGTGGGTGTTTGACGACAGCCTGTGGCCGGCAGGAAGTAGTGGAAAGCTTACCCTGCGGGTTTCCAGGGGCCAGGTGAGTCCTTATCTCCTAGCCCTAGAGATTTGTTTTTCTGCCTCCAATCTGCTACTGATCTCCTGCGAACTTCAAACGCTCCCCTATCTCCCTCTTTAGACCAGTAGCCCCACTTTTGTATCTGCCTGCCACCGAGTATTGTTTGCGAGATCGCAGATATGCTCATCCCTGGTACCTGTAAACACGGGGCGGGGACAGGGGGAGGGTGAAAGGGGTGACTGAAGCACCGCATTGTGCGCTGGGTTTGTGGATGTGTGGCTGCCTTTCAGGGCAGTTCGCTCTTCAGCAGCCCCGCCAACTCTGAGGAATATTCCCCGCCAGCTAATTGAGCTCCTAAGACCAAACGCTTATGAAGGTTCACAAACAAATCTCAGCCTTTGCAATCGAAATGGCCCAGCTGGGTCAAAGTGCCTTGAAATTACTCGTCAGAAAAGCAAAATGAAACAATCCAACCTGGCTGAGCTGCTTGTCCAAAGAAAGAAGAAAAAAACTGGCCCCTGTGCCCAGGCAGGGGTTGATTACACGACAGGCATTTATAAATCATTGGATCAAATATTTTCTGGGGAAATGAAAGAAAAAGCAAGACAGATGTTTGGCATTTGGCTAAAAAGGAAGGGCTGGGGGGGTGGGGAGAAGTGAGCAAAATGACAGTAAATCAAGGTTGAACGATGGGCGCTAAGGAGCCGGGTCAGGAAGGAGGAGTAACTGGCAAGCATGCATTGCTTACTGAGCTGTTCCAAACGAAATGCGGAGTAACTGAGCTCTGGCATTGCTGGGAGGGAAAGCCTATGCTCAGGCATCTCTGTCACAGCAGTTTATAAAGCAGGCCAAAGCTCAGCTGGAGAACCCCCCTCGGGAACAGCAAAGTGGCAGGAAAGGGATTAAAGTTTTCCAGGGGGAACTGTGTTTTCCTTCCTTCCCCATCCCCCTATTATTGTTGTGTTTGTAATGCAGCCGCACCTAGAGGCTTCAGGAGAGAGCAGGGCCCCTGCGTGTAGGCGCTGTGCAAACACATATACTGAGTGTCCCCTTAAACCAACTGTCCTAGTCCCAGAGACTTTATCATCTAAATAGACAAGATAGAGAGAGGGAGAAGGGAAGCAAAACAGAAGCAAACAACTGGAGTCAGGAAGGTATTTAGGCCCCTAACTTCCATTGAGTTCTTTGTGGATCACTTTGTGGAGCTGGGTCTAGGTGGACGAAGTTTCATGATATAGTAGGATTTCTTTTCAGTGTGAAGGGGTATTCTCTTAGGTACATCAGTATATCCCTTTACATTCACATATTGTAGGGTAGGGGGCTCATCTCCCCTCTCTCTCCACCCCTGCACTGATTTCAATAGGAGCTCTGAATGCACAAGGGAAGCAGACATGGTGAAGTCCTCTCAAGACCTAAGGAGCTGGACCATATACTCCCATGGCTTGCAAGCTGTAAAGCCCAGCAGCTTGCTAGACATCTGCCTCCATGTTCTAGGCAGAGGCTAAATAAGCTTTTCCTTGGGAAGCTGCCATGTAAATTACAACGCACAAGGTAACATGACACGGCAACCCCTGGGAAAGGGGGCGTGGCTTGAAAAGATGTGGGAGGAGTTAGGGGCATGTACTGTTGCTGCTACCTTGGAAAAACAATGTAAAGGCCAAATACTGCTCATTACAAGGGTGGGACTCAGAATAATTCTGTCCAAATCCATTTAAATCAATGGAGTTAGTCATGAGCTCAATCCCTGTAAATGAGAGAATTTGGTCTTCACCTACTCCACCAAGCAGACAGTAAGTCAATGCTGTGCTATGTAGGGCTGTTTCTTTCCTGGCCCTGCAGTTGGGGCAGGCTGTCCCTTGTTTATCCCACAATGACCTTGCAATACAAGCCCAGAGGACCACAAGATTATTGCGGTTTCCTCATAAAAAGGTTTTGTTCAGGGCCTTCCTCACAGCTGGTGCACAAGGGGGCTGCAGCATGCGGGCTCATGGAACTGAACAGCCACAGTTGGGTGACCCCCTCAGTGGGCTGTCCTTTGCACTCTTAGCCTGCAAAGTTGTAGATTGGCTTGAAGGTCCACTTGTTGACTTGTAGCCCTTATTACTGCAGCGTTGGCTATACCGATGTCCGCCTTGATCATTTCTGTTAGCCTCCAACTTTCAGGGAACCCAGGGTCAAGTCTCAGGTTGGCCGGTGGTGAGTTACTATTATGTACAGTAGTTCCTAGAGATCCCATTGTGCTGTGTAAACACACAGTAAGAAGCAGTCCCTCCCCCAGACAGTTCAAAATCTAATCTAATTTTACAATCTAGACTAATAATAATCTAATTTTACAATCTAAGCAAGACGGTCAAAAGGTGGAAAGAAAGGAAAGATTCCCACCCCATTTTACAGATGGGAAAGTGAGGTGCAGAGAGATTAAGGGTTTGCCTACATGGTGGAAATCGAAAGGCATTGCTATAATAGAATAATTATCCTGCTACAGCTATGCTGATATAACTCCACATTCGGACACTCAATTCTAAAGTGACTTTTAGACTCTTCCGGTAGAATTACACCCCTTCCACAGTGGAACAGCATCTAAATGCCTTTAAAAATCTGCACCAAAGAGCCTCAAACTTAGTCATCTGAGACTTTCAGAGGCTTGGAAAAGTTTTCTTTTACTACTCATTTCCATACGCCCCGCCCCCATATTACAGATGCTGCCATATGTGTAATAGTTCAGGGCTCTGTAGCTTCCCCAACACAGAGTCTGTAACTTTTTGATCTCTTTAGTCAGTGTTTTCTAGTGTGCCCACTGCTAGTTCCCTCAGATGTTTTCTTTTTTTCTTGTGACTGCAGGATCTCTCCATGTTCATTTTGTGTGATCATTTGATGACCTCAGCCTTCTCTATACCTCTTGACAACAAAGAAGTGTATATGGCCCATTTTAATTAACAGAGGCATTCTAATCTCACAAACCTTTGGCTGCACTCTCTTCTGGCTTCCACCCTGTGTCGCCGCAATGAAGTCATCGGGGCTGCAGAATGTGGGGTGCTTGGCACTCTAGGAAATCAGGCTGCCAATTTAGGTGCCAAAATATGGAATTAAGAGGTTAGATTAAGGCCCTGCTTTCGAAAAGCTTGTCCATAACTTTAACTTCAGCACAGCTACATTCAGATGAATCAAAAGTATCAGTGTAGCCTGAATTCAGAGGAATCAGTTCTGCACTCCACTCTGGCCTCTGTATGCTGCTGTGGCAGTTTGCAGAGGTAGAGGGAAACAATCCCCCAGACTGGTGCAAGTGGCTCTGTGCTGCTTTACAAGCCCAGCGTAGGGAAGTGTTGGGGGTGGAAGGGTGTGTGTCTCATAGGCCCTATGAAGGATTCTGGGCTCTGGTGCAGCCTGTAGACAACCCTGAGGAGGGTGCTGGAAGATAGAGCAGCCCTTAGGGGCTAGGTTGGCTACTGCAGAAGCCCAGAATCAGTGCAAAAGTAGTGTAAAAGTCACCTTTCTTACCTCTTCTCCCGAGGCTGCTCTGTCTGCGTTTCCCATCTCAGGAGATGCAGCACTGTAGGTAGCCCAGAGTGTCATTCCCCCTTGTGGTAGGCTACCCAATGCAGAAATCAGAAGCCCAGCAGACCGCATTATGCTGTGAAGAGCAGAAAAGTAAATATTTATGAACATATATTTGATTAAAAAATCTTCCAGGAAAGGACGTTGGCATGCCAGATAATTAGACCTGGTAATCTGTCAGCACATGGCACTGTGCACCAACACTCCAGCTCTTGTATTGTCTGACCCCTTAAGAATCTGCCCACAAACAAGTGCACTTGTCAGACAGGAGTATTAGTTCAGATGAGACCAGACTTTTGTGCTCCACATAATTAGCTGATTTTTCTCTAGCGAACTGCTATGATTTCTGATTGGTGAGGAAATGAACCAAGTGTGATTGCGCCCATGAAATGGAAAGCAGGAGGGCCAAGTTGCTCTCTCCATTCCATGCTGCAGCGGATACCAGGGTGCAAGGGAGCGTGGGAAGGCCCCTAAACTTGTGGAATGGGGGGAGTCATCCTTATTCCTGAGCATGTGGCAGGGCTCTGTGGGTTTAGGGTGGTGTGGCTGAGGCAAGATGGGGGGAGGGAAGCAGAGGTGGGTAGCAACTGCAGTGCTTTGGGCCCAGTAGGGAACCAGCCTTACTTTCCATCTATGTCTTCTACACCCTCCACCCCCAGGAAGAGGCTAGTGCCTAGGGTCATATTGTGGGAAGGAGAGGGGTGGCATTCTCTGAAGTGCTGCCTACACAGCACGACTCCCCCACTTATGGTGCCCAGATGAGCTATCCCGGGCTGGGCTCTGGGCGAGGCTCCCCCGGCTGGGTTGGCTTTTTACCCTGCCTGTGTTCTAACTTTGGAATTGCTGTGGCTGCCCTGGCTCCCTTCAGCTCTCATGTGCTCAAGTGCAGGATCAGCCTCAGCTGTGGTGCTCGGGACTCTCTCTCTGTGGTGTGGTCCGCAGGCTCCTTCTGCAGAAGGGGCCAAGCCTGGCTGTGGTTTCATGCTACAGCTCCATCACCTCCCTAATGGCCAGTGGTGCTGAGGCCAGCCAGGGGAACAACATGGCGGAGAGCTACAAGAAAGTATTAACTCACTGGATATACATGCAATGACCCTTCCAGCTGCTCATGGGCTGAAGGGGAGTATGGCAGGGGAGCTCCTCAGAGAGCCATGCTGACCCAGGCCCCGAGGAGCGCTGTATCCCTTTCCCAGGCATCACACGTTCTGCAGTGTTTGGTCCTGAGTCCCTTGCAGAGCTGGTGGAGCCATGCGATCTACAGGCCCTGCTGCTCTCTCCTCTATGAGACGATAAGTCCCTCCTCCCTGAGGGGAGCAGGAGGCACCAAGTCTCATGCATGGAGCTGTGGGCCCTCTCCATAGGTTTTTTCCCCTGGGATGGTCACATGTAGCCGTGAGTTAAGGTTCTGTGTAAATAGAACCTCACAGAAAGGCAGAGAGAACGGCTGCTTTCCCCGGCATTATCCCTTCCCTCAGCCACATGGGCATTTCTGTCGCACCAAGTCAGCCAGCATTAATGTGTGTGGCTGTCCCCACCACACGGCAATTGGCAGCCCGGCTCCTCTGCAAGATTGGAGTGAGAGATGTGGAGGCTCTGCTCCTTCATGTGGATAGTTCTGGTGCCTGATGGATCACCTGGTTCCTGGGTATCCCATCCACTGCCTCTCCATTGTGTGGAACAGGAGATGGGGGGGAGGGATAGCTCAGTGGTTTGAGCACTGGCCTGCTAAACCCAGGGTTGTGAGTTCAATCCTTGAGGGGGCCATTTAGGGATTTGGGGCAAAAATTGGGAATTGGTCCTGCTTTGAGCAGGGGGTTGGACTAGATGACCTCCTGAGGTCCCTTCCAACCCTGATATTCTATGGTTCTATGGGGTAAATGCTACTCCCCTGGGCGAATGACCCGGTGGAAACTCTGCAAATCCTTACTCCAGTATTCTCTCAGGGCTCACTAATAGTAGTCCCATGCACTTTAGAAGTTTCCCATTAGCATAACCGGGCTTTGGATCAGGCCATAGCATAGGAATAAGCCACCAGAGGATGATTCAGCCCTCAGTTATGGAAGGTAGTTGTATCTGAATAAGCGACTTCTCCATTACAACCTGGCTTCTCTTTTTGCCTGCCCTTGCAGCTGCAGTGAAGTGACAAAAGCCCTATTGCATCAAAGAGTCTTGCCCAGGAAGTGATTGCAATGCCCCAAGCACAGCATTGGGATGTCACAGGAGGATCAAAATATCCAGGTATCTTTGCAAATTCCTTTGAGTAGTGCGTAAAAATGGCAAAGGGTAAAATTTTCAAAAACACATGAATGACTTAGGATCCAAAGTCCCATTGAGTTTCAGTGGCACTCAGGCTCCTAAGTCACTGAGGCACTCTTGAAAAGTTTGCTCAGATCATCCCCCATAAAAGCAAATGTAAGGGAAACAGGAAAATCCTATGTAGGACACAATTTAGAGGAGGAGGTTTAATTTGAGAGGAATCAGAAAAGGCAAGAAAAAAATTACATGAAAGAGAGTACTTCACAATAAGTAACCAAGACAGCTGGACTAATCGTGAGCTAATATGGGAATGCCTGAGCACTGTACAAGGGGGAGGCACATCAGTGCTAAATAACAGTAACTTCCTTTCCAGGGAGTGGATCTTGCCTGCTTTGAAAATCATGGGGGCTACCATTTCATGTAGGATTTCCATTGCTGCTCCCTTTCCCAGTTCTCAGCTGGGGAGCAGGATCAGGATTTACTGGGGTTGTGGAACCTTTTCCTGTACATTCCTGGTAGTAAGCAAGCCTTCATCTCACCATCCATCTTAGAATTAAACAACAAAACAGGGACACCAGTGGGAGATTGTCCTTCCATGTGGGGTGTCTTGCACCAGTCATCAACCTTGCTGTCATAACCATAAGGGTAGCCTAAAATTCCTCCTTACCTGTAAGGGGTTAAGAAGCTCAAATAACCTGGTTGGCACCTGACCAAAGGAACCAATGGGGACAAAAGATACTCCCCCAAAATATCCCCCCAAGCCCTACACCCCCTTTCCTGGGGAAGGCTTAAGATCCAAGGGTGGGTCTGTGTTCACCTGTACCAATTGGTGAGGATATTATTCTCAAGCCTTCCCCAGGAAAGGGGGTGTAGGGCTTGGGGGGATATTTTGGGGGAACAGGAACTCCAAGTGGTCCTTTCCCTAATTCTTTGTCTAAATCACTTGGTGGTGAAAGCATACTGTTCAAGGACAAGGTGGAATTTGTGCCTTGGGAAAGTTTTTAATCTAAGCTGGTAAAAATAAGCTTAGGGGGTCTTGCGTGCAGGGTACCCCAGAGTTCAGAGTGGGGAAGGAACCCTGACACTTGCATTATAGGGTATGCACTAAGTTGGGTAGCACAGGATTTTTGTCTCCATGTTAGTCATTGGTTCATTAAGATTTTAGCCATTGTTTTTCCAAGAGGGGGAGAGGGGAAGGTTGGGAAATGGTGATGGAGGAAAATGGATAGAAAGGTAACTTGCAATACACAAGAACTAAAAGCAAGAGAAAGTGGCACGTGTCCCCTTTAAATGCAGACAAAACTCTGAGCTACAAGGCGGTACACACTGCCAAGTCTGGAATTGTACTGCACTTGGATCTTTAACTTTGTGCCTCACACTTACATGGGTGTAAATGGGGAGTAATCCCATTCCAGCCAAGGGAGTCACATTGATGTGATAGGAGAATTGAGCCTTTTATCTTTCCTTATCCAACTGCACAGAAACATTACAGCCCCTGATGTCAGAACTCCACTGAAATAACTCTGCAGGCAGTTACTCCATGGCTGTGGGGATGAAGTGCTGTACGTATCCAGCATGTAGAGTCTATTGCGCTGAACTCCAATGTGCCTTCTTTCCACCCAGTGCTGCTTCTACTGTACAGGCAGGGTGGGTAGAAAAGGGGTGGGAAGAGCCTCTGCAGGCTCGACTGGGCAGTCTCGTTGCAGGATTAGATGAGCCAGAGGTTAGAACGCCGGAGTCTTGACTACATTACA
The DNA here is from genome assembly GCF_965140285.1 of Lepidochelys kempii. Lineage (NCBI taxonomy): Eukaryota > Metazoa > Chordata > Testudines > Cheloniidae > Lepidochelys > Lepidochelys kempii. The sequence goes on along the minus strand of NC_136390.1, from coordinate 70,781,050 downwards.
GCTGCCACCTTTGTAGTGCTTTGCATTCCATGTTCTAATTTTCCTCATGTATACAAGGCTCTTGCGTCCTGGAAGGGGTGTGCAAGTGGGTTTTAAGAGGGACCATACAAGGCCTAGCTCATGTAGGAACATGCTCACAATATTATACAATTTAAGGGCCAACTCCTCCAAACGTGGAGACTCATCGTGTTGGTATATGAAGAGCATCACTATGCCATGGGAAGGGCTGTACTGAACATGCATGTGGTCTGTATTTGGCAAGTCATTGTTCCTAACTATGGGTGTGATCCAAAGCCCACTGAGGCCAATCGAAAGACTTGTGTTAGATTTAATGAGCTTTGGATCAGGTTTAGCAGCCTTGCTGACTTAAACTGCAGAACTGAAGCCTAAGGGACCACCTGGAAAGCTTTGTTTTATGTTTTTTGGTTTAAACCAAAAAACTAATCTTACACCATTGTGCAGGGCTGTACATTTTCGGATCATGTAACATCAGCTTTTTATTTTTAAATCTGGTAGGTTTAATTCCTGGCATTCGGTAGAGTTAAAAAAAATAGCCAAATACTGCGAAAAATAAATAAACAAATTATAAAGCAAAACTAACTTACAGAGGCTCTAACAAGACAATCATTTAAAACAAGCCTTGCCTTCATCTGGGAGATGTGCTGAAATTGTAATTACACAGTACATGCATTTTAAAGCTCCTCACACTAATATGTAAACTACATGCAATTAAATCAATTTTAGGGGGGAAAATAACCTAATGTGCCTGGGCAATGTTTAATGATATGTAGTTTACATGTGATCACTGAGGACTTTAAAATAGGAAAGAGACACAAATAGTATCCTTTAGTCCTCAGGATTTCATTAGGAATTTTGCCTGACTGAAGATTGCAGGATTATACCTGCATTTTCACCACTTCACCATAATAGCACTGGCTACTCATCCGGTGGATATTTACTCCTGGGATGGCTCTGTTGTGATTTGCTATGCTCAGTTGGATATGGAGAAGTGTTTCTGGTGTCTAGCATGTGGCAGAATTCCTGCTTTATCCCCCTTCTTTCTCCTTAGCCACTTCCCTTTTGTGCTCAAAGGGCAAATCCTGCAGGCCTCACTCCTGGCAGTTTTGCCTGCATGAGGGAGGCAGGATTGGATTCTATGCAGAAGGCTGTGGAAGGCTGTTCTGCACTGATTTCTGCAGGGCTGATTGTGACCAAATCACAGTTACTGTGACAGGCCTGCTAATTATCCCCCTGTCAAGTGCAATCAGGCTGCTGCTCTTTGACACTGGGAGATCTCACAGCAGAATGTGACCCCCAAAGCAGGATCGCTGCAAAAACTCTTAACCAGTGTTACAAGAGTGAGCTGGGTATTTAATAGTGGGGGGTGTTGAGAGCCACTGAACTAAACTGTAAATCCTGTATATGCTGGAAACCACTTCATGCCAGGGGGGTGCAGTTCTCCCAACACTGCTAGTTCCAGCACCAATGCTCCCCATCAAACTGCTTGTCAGCCCCTTTGATTGAAATCTCTCTCTTTTTGTTCTTCAGGAAAAGAGAAAACATTCATGCTTAATCCAATTAGCTCGTTTGCATGTTTCTCTTTAACTCATTTCAATCTAGTGACTATGCTTCAACAACTAGCTAATTTCTCCCGGATTGCTTTCCCTATTTGCATAGAAAGCATATCTATGAATTCTGTGCTCAGTGTTGTCTCTTTTGGGGAGGGTTGTAGGTTTCCTTCTTTACATGGCTCCTGGCTACTGTATACATTTGTTTTGTTATTTAATTCATACTTGCTGCCATAAAAGGAAACCATAGATGCTGATCTTAATGAAAAAGATTTAAAAGATTTTAAAAAATCAGAGGATGGCAGAAAAATGAGAGATGGTTTGAATAATCTTGGTTTATGTTCTTACATTAATTAATTCCGATAATTTGCTGACCCAGATTTGGAAATATATTTCACTGGATTTTTGGAAAGCAGGAAAAGTAAAAATACTGTAAGAAAAGTAAAGCAGAGGTTAATAAACCTGTGGTTTGCAAAATTCTCTCTCTCTCCCTCTAGATATACCTACGAACACACGCGTATACACTCACTCCTTCATGGACTAGAGTTGAAGAATCTGCTGGTTTAAAATCCCGAATAAAAATCTAAAATATTCCCAGGTCAGTGGGGCACTGTCTCATTAAAACCACCATGGTCCTGAAACTGCAATGCAGACATTAAAGTGCAGTATTTTTCAATTAGAGCTGACGAATTCAATCAAAATTCCATAGATTAGGATGAAATGAGGCATGGGTCATTTACAGGGGAATTTAATTGCAGAGCCATTAGACAAATAGTATATTTGCCATTCTCACATTATCCATCATTTTAGACATCAATAGAAGGAACAGCATCTTTACTAATACTGCGGCACTTCCCAATCTCAGCCTGTAAACACTCCCTTTCCCCAGAGCTCCTGATTATATCTGATTTCATCTAAAGCCACGGGGGATTATAAATGTTCATGCAATCAGGTTCATTAGGACTCCGAAATCTCATTTCTGATTTGTATTGCTTTGTGGATCAGCCGCCTCAGTGCAGCTTGTGGAAAGCCTCTGCTTTTAAAATCAGACGGTATTTCATTACAACGGCCAGCTTGGGGGGTTGTTGTGGTGGTTAGCGTTTTACCCAGTCAGCCCCAGGTAATTTTGTAAGTATATTTCCCCCCCGGAATTGAGGACCCGCTCCTGAACCCCAATGGGGAGTTGCTCCATTGCCTCCTGGGGGGCTGGATCGGGGCCCTGTTCAGTCGTGCGGATGTGGTTGAAAGGCTAACAGCGCCAGTAGTTTAAGTAAAGCAAACTACACCCCCCCCCCGCCACAATGCAAATCTAGGACAGGACAATGGGACACTCTGTGTCCAAAGGGGGGGGGGTCTTGCCAGATCCAGTTTAGCACTTGGGGGGGGGGGTGGCGGGGAGGGGTCTTGCATTTCAGTGCCATCGGGCTCCTGCCTGGGCCAGCAAGGCGAGATTTGTTGTGTCTGTGAGGTCAGCTCGCTGGTTGTCGTGTCTGGAGCCACTCGCTGGGAATGGGCCAGAATCCGCCCCTACCAGGTTAAAACCCCGAGTCACCCTGGAAGTAAGAGTTGGCCAAGATGGCCTTGCAACTCGCTGTTCCTCCTAAATGTGCCGGGTGATCAGAAGACACACGGAGACCGTCGCTGCGTGGATTCCCAAGCCCTGAATAGATCTTATTTAGACGAGTTGGGTTTTAACCTGATAATAGATCTTATTTAGACGAGTTTGTTTCCTGGCAGCGTCTCACGATTGAAATCTACCGTGTGACTGCCAAACCCTTCAAGGCTCCCTTCTCGCTGCTACTGAGTCAGCCCCACGCCGTCTCTTCTGAGGGTTTGCCTATGTTTCTCGTTGCAAGGCACACACTGGGTAAGCAACTCGTGCAAAGAGAGGGGGAGACGTGTTAAGGTCACTGACATTTCATCCATAATAGCAGCTTAATACTAACTGCATCTCATAAAACACACGAGCATTCAGAGTAAAAAAAAATCCACACACACACACACACACCGCCCGAAAAAGCCTCATTTTACCCAAACGTATTGTGTGCTCATTGCTGGGTTAGCTGCCTCAGTAACTTAATTGGAATGAAACGTGAAAAATGTGTCATTTCTGAAGAATTTATGCATCACTTCCTAGAAATCTCATTGTGTTAACTAGCAGCCTACTGTGTTCTGTTTAGCAGTCATCATCGCATTTTTATGTGTCTCTGTATTATAAGTTAATGTGACCTCCTGTCTTTAGCTGATGAAAAAACGGATCCCTTCCCACAACATCTGCATCAAAACCAGGGGCTGGTAGGAAAATACTGAAATGTGCATTTCAAAATGTTCCGAGGAAACTTGCTAACTTTGCTCAGAGATGGGGAACAAAATATGTACAGAGAACTGCCTAACTACGCAGAGAGTTAAAAACCACTGCATTTAGCATAGGCAACAGCCGATGCTGCATTTTCAATCCTGTTTATTGCTTACAAATTACGTTACAAAAGAAATTTACTCTGTTTATTGGAGTGCTTAAGCAAACACTTTTAGAATGGCAGAGGCATTGAAATGCCCGATCTCAAAAAATGACGCCTGCAAACCCTAGGTACTTACCTCCCCAGGGTTAAGTGTATAATTCTGCTAAAGGCCTGGTTGAACACACGCTCGGGAATGGTGCTGTCATTATAACATCGTGATACAGAGAGGCGGTTTAGCCCTGCATTTATGCACAAACTCATAACCTAGACAATGGTCGTGATTAATACGGAGAAGGCACGGCCACAATCCAATAATCAATATTGTAATGACTGAAGCTCTCTGGTCTTGGGCTGGGCAGGACAGGCCTATATTCTACTCGAGCCACACAAGGCTGCTATGTTCCCTTAAGGAGAACAATCCGCTCCCCACGCCAAACGCCTTAATTCGGTCCGCTCCCCACGCCAAACGCCTTAATTCGGATGACACGCAGGTAAAGACCACCAGCCAGGCTAATAGTGCGACTGTTGTGCGTATGGCGCCACCTGGAGGATGCAGGGAAGATGCCGTCAATCCATACAGCAATCAGCAATTTCACTCGATTTAGAAAGCTGGGTTATGCTGTTCTGGAGGTCGGCTCCTCTTAGATATTTTGCAGTGGCTGTGGATGCATGTAGATCTGAGGCTGACACGGGTCTCCTGTTCTATACCTGGACTGGCAATGACGACACAGGAAGAGATATTTAAAGAGAGTGAGGTGGGAACCTATTGGGTTCTGGATGTACTGGTCAATCAGGATAGGAGAACATTGATAATAAGACAGGGGGCTTGAAATAAACTAGAATAAGTCATGGGCCATGCAAATCTCCTTTTTCCTTGCTAAGGCCATATTTCTTATCTGTGAAGGCCAGTTTACCTTCTCATTATACGTTCTGGTGGCTTATACACTGGGCTGCCAATTTACTACCTTGTCCTGTGCTTTCATTCTGAAATATGTGTTGAACACTACACTCAAATATGTACTGTTTTATTGAGTATGCCCCTCTGAGAAGTTGCCATGCTAATTATGTTAAAAAGCGCCAGTAGGATATGTGACTGCTACAGTGAAACTGTTTTTCTTCTATATGCAACCGTGCAGATGGAATATGAAAAATAAGATGGGGTGAAAACCAGCCCTATCTTTGCTGGCTTGGATACAATGGTACTCAGCTCTGACACCCCTTATACCCAGCCTCCCCTAGCCCCCAGATAAACCCAGCCCAAAACAAAAAACAAACACCCCCCCCCGAAACAATCAACCTTTAAAAAAGGTTAATGAAATCTTACAAATCAAAAACAAACACGCTCCACCAGACAGAGTTTTTACCTTTAATAGGGTGCCAGAGACTTCATGAAGTCCACCACAGACTTTAGGATTGCTATAGATTTTACATGAAAAGGTGCTCAGATAGAATGGTGATGGGCAGCAGTATGGGCGATGCCTGTTGAAGTTATGGATGCTTATGAATCGCTGGGAGTATGGGCTTACAGACAATCGCATGTTTAAGTACTTCGCAAAATCTGGGCATAATTCCTGTTGTCATTCCATTCTCTTGTGCATATATGCTACTGGCAACAGCCCCAGCTATTATCTAAGCCTTCAAGTGTGGAGCAGAATTTTGGTAATAGGGGGTCTCTTCAGTCTAGCAAACAAAGGTATAACAAAAAGAAAAGGAGGACTTGTGGCACCTTAGAGACTAACCAATTTATTTGAGCATAAGCTGTAGCTCACGAAAGCTCATGCTCAAATAAATTGGTTAGTCTCTAAGGTGCCACAAGTCCTCCTTTTCTTTTTGCAAATACAGACTAACACGGCTGCTACTCTGAAAGGTATAACAAGATCCAATGTCTGGGAATTGAAGCTACACAACTTCAGACTTAAAATAACAAGCATGTTGGGGCCAAATCAGAAAGGCTACAACGCACTATGAGTTATGTCTAGCAAGGGACACAGAAGGCAATAAAAATAAGTTCTTTAAATACATTAGGAGCAAGAGAAAGATGAAGGAAAGTGTAGACCTTCTACACAGTGGGGAAGGAGAGCTAATAAGACTGATGACACCAAGAAACCGGAGATGTTTAATGTCTACTTTGCTTTAGTCTTCACTAAAAAGGTTGACGGTAACCAGATACTCAACACAACTAATACTGTATTAACAACAAAGGAGAAGGAATGCAAGCCAAAATAGGGAAAGAACAGGTTAAAGAAAGAATGCATTCAAATTGGCAGGGCCTGATGAAATTCATCCTAGGGTACGTCAGGCACTAGCTTTAGCAATCTTGGAACAGTACCTATCTTCAAAAAGGGGAACAAAGAGGACCCAGGGAAGTATAGACCAGTCAGCCTAACTTTGCTACTTGGAAAGATACTGGAAAAATTGTTAAATAATCAATTTGTAAACACCTAGAGGATAATAGGGTTACAAGGAATAGCAGGCATGGAATTGTCAAGAACAAATCATACCAAACCAGCCTAATTTCCTTCTTTCACAGGGTTATTGGCCTAGTGGATGTGGGGAAGCAGTAGATATAATATATCCTGACTTTTAGTAAGGTATTTGACAAAGTCCCATAGGACATTCTCATAAACAGACTCGGGAAATTTGATCTAGATGAAATTATTATAAGATGATCACAGAACTGGTTGAAAGACTGTACTCAAAGAGTAATTATCAATGGTTTGCTGTCAAACTGGGAGGACATATCTAGTGGGGTCGTGCAGAGGTCAGTACTATTCAGTATTTTAATTAATGACTTGGACAATGGCGTGGAGAGCATGCTTATAAAATTTGCAGATGATACCAAGATGGGAGGGGTTGTGAGCATTTTAGAGGACAGGATTAGACTTCAAAATGACCTTGACAAATTGGTGAATTGGTCTGATTTCACCAAGATGAGAGTCAATAAAGACAAGTGCAGAGTGCTTCACTTCAGAAGGAAAAAATCAAATGCACAACTACAAAATGGGGAATAACTGGCTAGGTGGTAGTATTGTTGACAAGGATCTGAGGGTTATAGTGGATCAAAATATGAATTGAATATGAGTCAACAATGTGATGCAGTTGCAAAAATGGCTAAAATTCTGGGGTGTATTAACAGGAGTATTGTATGTAAGATACCAGAGGTAATTGTTCTGCTCTACTTAGCACTGGTGAGGCCTTAGCTGTGTCCAATTCTGGGTGACGCACTTTAGGAAAGATGTGGACAAATGGGAGAGAGTCCAGAGGAAGCAACAAAAATGATAAAAGGTTTAGAAAAACCCGACCTATGAGGACAGATTAAAAAACCTGGGCATGTTTAGTCTTGAGAAATGAAGACTAAGGGGGACCTGATTCAAATATGTGAAGGGCTGTTATAAAGAGGACGGTGATCAATTGTTCTCCATGACCAATGAAGGTAGGACAAGAAATAATGGGCTTAATTTGCAGCCAGGGAGATTTAGATTTGATATTAGCAAAAGCATTTTATCTCTAAGGGAGTTAAGCTCTGGAACAGGCTTCCAAGGGAGGTTGTGGTATCTCCCCATCAGGGAAGTTTTGAAGAACAGGTTGGACAAACACCTGCCAGTGATGATCTAGGTTTACTTGGTCCTGCCTCAGCACAGGGGACTGGACTTGATGACTTCTTGAGGTCCCTTCCAGCCTGACATTTCTATGATTCTATAAGGCAGTGGTTCCCAAACTTGTTCCGCCATTTGGGCAGGGAAAGCCCCTGGCGGGCCGGGCCAGTTTGTTTACCCGCCGCGTCCACAGGTTCGGCGGATCGCGGCTCCCAGTGGCTGTGGTTCGCTGCTCCAGGCCAATGGGAGCTGCTGGAAGTGGTGGCCAGTATGTCCCTCAGCCCACGCCGCTTCCAGGAGCTCCCATTGGCCTGGAGCAGCGAACCACAGGCACTGGGAGCCGTGATCAGCCGAACCTGCGGATGCAGCAGGTAAACAAACCGGCCCGACCTGCCAGGGGCTTTCCCTGCAGAAGCGGCGGAACAAGTTTGGGAACCACTGCTATAAGGCATTAGTTTTTAACAGTTAGGGTAATTAACCACTGACCAACTTACCATGGGTTGTGGTGAATTCTCTGTCACTGGAAGTCTTTAACTCAAGACTCAAGATTGGATATTTTTCTAGAAGACATGGTGTAGGCAAACTGGAATTAATTCTGGCAAGTTCTCTGGCCTGTGTTATACAGGAGGTTGGACTAGATGATCACAATGATCCCTTCTGGCCTGGGAATCTCTGAGTTTATCCCCATTTACTGGGTAAAATCCTAGCCCTACAGAAATCAGTGGGAGTTTTTGGCCATTGATGGCAATGAGGCCAGGATTTCACCTACACCTACCTATTTGCTGTAGGCTGGGATGCTTTCGAAAGGCGCCTAAGGGAGGTTGGTGCCCAGTTCCCATTGGCAGACATGAAATAGTGAAACTCATTGGCAGCTGGACACCTGGCTGACCTTTGAAAATCCCCGCTCCAGTGCCTGAATGTAAGAGGGTTAAGGAGAGGGCAACGGCCATTAGTCTAACGCTTCATGTTTTGGTCAGAACACTATTGTTTTAAATTTGTATTAAATAGATTTAGAAAAGATCCTAAACGTCTTCCCTTAATTTTCAAACAAACACTCCCCAGCTCTCCTGCATTAGTCTATACCAGCGTGATCGGAGGGGCCCCGACATGTGATTAGGCTCAGTACATCGTGACACATGCTCAGAGCAGAGCTGCACTCATATGTGGTGCCAAGAGCATCTTTGGAGATACTGCAAGCTGCTTGTGGTAGGATGGAGCCATTTTAATTTTAATATAGGAATCAAAGAAAAAGTTTGTGTGTATGTAGAGTAGCCAGCTTTCAGCCACAGCCTGGTCTTTAAAGGACAATTAAAATGCTAATAGGGTTTGGTCTCTATTTAGGCTTGGAAGAATTAGATTTTTATTGGCAAATGTCAGTAAATGCTGATTTCACCATACACACACAAAGTGATGAAAAAATATTTCCATTGATAATAATCAAAATTTACAGATAGGCAAAGACAGACAAATGTTGCTTGAGAACTTATTAGAGTCAAAGTCCAGCAATTTAGAGTTTAGAATTAGGCTTGTTACAAATGGACTAGCAAATGAATAGTAAAAGTAGGGGTGATTTCCTGATTTAAGGCTTTGTATATTTTGACATGTGATGTTGACAGTTTGTGCTTGAGTGGCTTATAATGCTTTGACTTTTTGAATGTTAACAGCCACTGTCATTAATTAATTGTCTGCCCCCACCTAATTTCCTGCAACTTTGAAAATTTTAATTGATAAAAAATGCTTAAAGTCCATAAATTGGTTAACCATGAAAATTTACATATATAAAATCTAAAAAGATGCTCAAAAATAAATACTGATATTATCTATCAAAATGATTTAAAAAAATAGAATTCTGCCAAGCCTTTCTATATTATAGGTTATCCTCATCAGTTTGAGCATTCTGCCAAAGGTTACAACAGTGACTCTATTAAGGGCCAAATTTGGCTCTCTTTACTCCTGGGAGTGATACCACTGAAATCATTAGGAGTGCACGTGGGTTAGATCCTGCTGATGCTTACACCCATTTAACACTATGCATATGCATCATCTCATTGACTTCAATTAAGTTTTTGTAACACGTACTACTCATGTCTGTAATATGCTTATAATAGCGATTACTCATTTGTTAACCCATCATAGACTATTAATAAGTATAACCTGAACATATAATGTGATTAAAAAACATTCCATACAAATTTTCAACTGAAAGCAAATTTTTAAGTTACAGTGTAAATCCCTGAAAAACAATTATTTATAATGGAAATGACAGATCTGTAATTCTAAAGGCACACACAAAATATACTGTGATATACTACTGAGTATCAGTTAGTAAAAGGACAGCACTTCAAACCAGTATTCCTTCAGGTTCCAGCAGCAGGTAGTTTTGTAGGGGTTTGGGCACAGGCAATAAGGGGATAAGGTAGTGGCATTTGATGCCAAACTTTTTCCGAATGGCACAACGGCACAAATGTTGCAGACCCCGAGGTGTGCATGACAGCATGAAAAAGGATTCGTAAAAGGGCAGATGCATCTGTAAAGCAAGAGAGAGTAAACCTTGAATTCAGTTTTTGGATAAGCTAGATAAAACAGAGAATTTTCAAACTGAAAATCAATAGCATGATTAGATTAAGTAAGGTAACATCATTACCGAAACTTGTTCGCATGTTAAGAACTTTAGGTACTGGTAGGATTCTCTGAGATGAAACACACCTACAAAAGTAATTCCCATCAGAAAGGACACACAAAATTTCTGCAGGTACAACACCTCATTGTGGAAAACAGTTTTATTTTTTTGTGATTTTAAATATACTTGACAGCAGAATTCTTCATAAAGCATTAGCATGCTGACTCGAAGTATAGGAGGCATGGAGCTTCTAAGATGGCTGCTTAATCCTTGGTAGAAACAACTGCAGAACGCACAGAGAACAGCCCTTATATGCCAGCTTTCTTTTTCTTTCCAAGTGTGGCTGGGGTAGATCTACGAGGATCAAAGGATGTAGCAACAATCAACGACTGCCACTGTAGTGCTCATTGCTGCCTATATGCTGCCATCCACCAGTTGTAAACACACAAGGGTGAGATTTTAGCTGGGCTGAAGCCTGGTCTCCCTGCCTAACAATTTGATGTGCCCCCAGAAAAGGAAGGGGTGGAGATTTTAAATGTTGTAGCCCTAGGGCTTCGAAGGAGTTTGGTGCCCAGACCCCATTGACTTTGTGGGGGAAGGCTCGGGGTTTTCAAAAGATTGACAAAGGCCAGGATTGTGCTTTGTAAACCCCAGCCTTATCCCACAGCAGCTAGCTTGGTTCTTATGACCCGAGGACACAGAAACCACAGGCCTGAAATTAGTGAGCTAAGCAGCAACTCTGTTAGTGGAAGGAAGCAACAGAAATAGGGGGCGACGTACTGCATCCATTCAAAGCAGTTCACAAATACACCAACCAACAAATGATAGATCTCTGCTGTGGTTACAGGAGCAGTGCAGAGACTGAATGCTGCCATAAAGAGGCAGCTGATGATTGACCTGGTATGGGGCATTATGCCAGCCCCTTCTTGCCTCCTTAAAAACGAGGAGTCTGGTGGCACCTTAAAGACTAACAGATTTATTTGGGCATAAGCTTTCACGGGTAAAAAAATCCACTTCTTCAGATGCATGAAATACCCATGAAAGCTTATGCCCAATAAATCTGTTAGTCTTTAAGGTGCCACCGGTCTCCTCGTTGTTTTTAAGGATACAGACTAACATGGCTACCCCTCTGATACTTGCCTCCTTAGGCAGGGGGCATATTGGGGCTGGCTAGGAGTAGGGAGGGGGGTTCCAGGTAATAGGAGACATGATGGGGACTAGAGAGGGGGGAATCAGAGTGCAGTATGCTTCATTGAGCTCTGGCTGAAGGAACAGTCCCTAGGGAACAATACTGGCTGGTGCTAGCTAGAGCTAGAGCTGTGCAGTGGCTTTCCGGGACTGGGACGGGTGTAACAGTGGCTTAGAGCCACTCTTGCCTTCCTTCCCTGACCTATGCCAAGTGTGAACTCAGAATATTTGAGGACTGACCCACGATCGCAGGACTGAGCGGGGAGAGGGGATGAGAGCACATCTAAGGGTAAATCGGAGGTTTGATTGGAGCATGGGTAGGAATACCTGGGTGAGCTTTAATCTAGCTAGCGTGGCAAAAATAGTGGCAGTGAAGATGTGGTGGCACATGACTACATATTCAGGGTCCCTGGGCAGGCATGTACAGATCACACTGTTGCATCTGCACTCATATGCCTCAACTTCATGGGTGATGGAGCACCCACGGGGAAAAATGGTGGGTGATGGAGCAGCCATGGGGAAAAATGGTGGGTGATGGAGCACCCAGGGGGAAAAATGGTGGGTGCTGAGCACCCACTGGCAGCCCCCCATCAGCTCTCCTCCACCCCCACCCAAGTGCCTACTGACCACCGTGGGCCCCACAGATCAGCACCTCCCCCTCCCTCCCCACGCCTCCCTCCCACTGCAATCAGCTGTTTCGCGGTGTGCAGGAGGCGGGGGGGGAGGAGGAAGGAGTGAGGATGGGACACACTCAGGGCAGGAGGTGGAATGGGGCAGGAAGAGGTGGTGCAGGGTTGGAGTGGGGGTAGGGGTGTGGCATTGAGTGGGGGCGGGGCCTGGGACATAGCCAGGGGTCGAGCACCCCCTGGCACAATGAAAAGTCAATGCCTGTGTCTACACTGCTGTTTTTATCCCTGCTAGCTAGATCGAATCTGGTGTGGGTATCCCTAGCTGAACTGCAATATCATCTTAGACTGTAATGTAGACGTTCCCTGAGGAGATAGAGCAGGAGGGAGGGTTGCCCTGTGATTAAGGCTGCAGCCTGGAGACCGGGATTGTGTTCCCAGCTCTGCCATGGACTCCTTGTGAGACCCTGGGTGACTCCCTTACAGTCCCTATGTCTCAGTTCCCTCTCTGTTGTGAGGCTAGCTGCATTAAAGATTGTGTGGTGCTCAGATGCTATAATAGCCACTCAGATATAGCTATCATAGATATCAAGGTCAGAAGGGACCATCATGATCATCTAGTCTGACCTCCTGAACAATGCAGGCCACAGAATCTCACCCACCCACTCCTGCGATAAACCTCTCACCTATGTCTGAGGTATTGAAGTCTTCAAATCATGGTTTAAAGACTTCAAGGTGCAGAGAATCCTTCGGCAAGTGACCCGTGCCCCATGCTACAGAGGAAGGCAAAAAACCTCCAGGGCCTCTTCCAATCTGCCCTGGAGGAAAATTCATTCCTGACCCCATATATGGCGATCAGCTGACCCCTGAGCATGTGGGCAAGATTCACCAGCCAGATACCCAGGAAAGAATTCTCTGTAGTAACTCAGATCCCACCCCATCTAACATCCCATCACAGGCCATTGGGCCTATTTACCATGAATATTTAAAGAACAATTAATTGCCAAAATCTTGTTATCCCATCATATCATCTCCTCCATAAACTTGTCATCCCAAGACCATATGCCAGAGATTGCTTGTGCAAACTATCTAGAACTATAGCAGGGTTCAAGAAAGAACTAGCTAAGTTCATGGAGGATAGGTCCATCAATGGCTATTAGCCAGGATGGGCACGGATGCAAAACCATGCTCTGAAGTGTCCCTAGCCTCTGTTAGAAGCTGGGAATGGGAAACTGGGATTTCACTTGATGATGACCTGTTCTGTTCATTCCCTATGGGGCACCTGGCATTGGCCACTGTTGGATGACAGGATACTGGGCTAGATGGACCTTTGGTCTGACCCAGTATGGCCACTCTTATGTTCTTATCTAGGGATCATGGTGCCATGAGTTTCTGTATACCAATGCTGTAAAGGTGCCATAATCATCTCATGTTCTAACAGGGTCTCTGCCATCTTCACTCTTCAGTATTTCATCTTTTCAGTGTTCTCTCATAAATCTCACCAGGAAGGGACAACCTCATTTCTAGAAACAGCAGCAAAAAGGCTCACACTGAATTCTTCCTGAACTTCTAAATTTTGTTGAGTGAATCCAGCACGTATGAAAGGGACAGGCTTGACCAGACTCCTCTGTATGTCCACGGCAGAGAGACAGCACTAGAAGTGCACGTGCTTCCCCCGCTCTTCACACTAACGTAACCTCAGCTGGGACCTGGAGGAATCTCTCCTAGGAACGAGATTGTCGTTCAGATTTCAGTCCTTGGCTTCCCTGCTACATAAAGCCAAACGGTTTCATGATGGGGAAACCTGCATACTAGTAGCGGGCTTGAGACCATCTATTTATTTCACAGACAGGCATCAGAGGGTAACAACTTTTGATCACTATTAATTTTATTATAGGTATGCCTGGCAAGGGTCCTGTGGAAAAAATAGAATGTAATGAAGACTATCATAATGCATATGTCCAAGAGGGGTTGAGTTAAAGTTGCCAGGCATTGCCTAACTATTGAATGCTTGCCTTTGCAATGTTCCTTTAATGTAGGGGTTTTGTGTGTGCAATTATTTCTAGTACAGTAATGCTTAGAGATGCAGACCAAAACTGGGACCTTATTGGGCTCGGTACTGTACAAACATATGGTAAAGAGACAGTCCTCACTCCACAGCATTTACAATCTAACTAGACAAGGGGTGGGAAGGGACAGAGTGGATCGTGCAAGGTCCCGCAGCAGGTCAGTGGCATAGCCAGTCTCCTGAGTCCTAGGTAAGTGCCACACCCATTGTACCATGCTGCCTCCAGCTTGGATCAGAGGTAGAACTGACCTAGAGGACTCAGTGTATTCCCCTTTACCCTCAGCTATTCACTGCCACTCCATTATTTTTGTTACTTTCCAACATTTAAAAAAACCAAACAAATGAAAACTAAAGCTATTCTGACCCGCTCTCTTAAAACTGACATTTAGCTAAAAAGGACAGGATTTGTACAGACTCTCAATATGGAGAAAACTGGAAAGAACATTCAAAACAAGTGGTTGGTTGTTGGCCCTTTTGATTGTAACTTTGTATGGTTGGATTTGCACTGTCCATCGCCACTCATTCCTATGTCATCAGTGCAGGACTTGCAGGGAAGTGATGTCACAAATGCACGTATTGGTTACCACGTTGGGCTTTATTGTGCTCTCATGCTGGTGTAAATCAGGAGTAACGCTTTTTGAACTGATGGCGTTAATCCAGTGTAAAACTGAAGAGATGAATTTTAGGTCTGTTCTATATAAAATGTTCCCAGAGTAAACATTCTTTTTTTAAGGTCAGTTTTAACAAAGTTTAATATTCATTTTGGAGTTGCTCCTTTCCATTTGTGCCATCCGCTGGAAACTGTACTTGCCCTTGATGCCATTTGGCTATTTTCATTTTTAGAGCAGGATCCTAAGCTACTGGGTGCAAAGCAGGGGCTCGATTTTTCACTGCCTTGCACCTTATCTGGTTATTTACATCTGTGCAGGGTAGGTGTAAGAGGCAACCATTCTGATAGTGGGAGTGGTGTGGGAAGGAACCTGCAGTGCTCAAGGTCTCATGATGGCACGGCCTCAGGCACTGTGGGATATGAACTCATGTCTTAGGAGGCAAAACTGTGCCACTGGCTATATGCCTATCTAAGAAACCAGCCCACAGCTTTCCTACCTGAAATATCTCCTCTGGAATAGCCTCCCGCCACTGCTCGGAGATGGAGACTTGAGAGTAGGAATTGAAGAGGATTTCAATGATCTCTGGCACAGATGCACAAGACCTCAGCACCTAGAAGAACAAATGTAGAGGTGATGTTGTGAGGTTTCACTGGGGGTCCTGTACACGCAGTGCCGAAACTCTTAAAAATCCCAAATGGGACGACTGGAGGTTTCACTTTTCATCATGTCACTAGATGAAAGGATCAGAGGTTCCACCAATGACAGCCCAATTATCTGTGTAAACCACTTAGCCAAGGCACTTGGGAATGGTGCACACAACATTAAAAGAAGAAGTTCTGCTCTGTAGCAAGTCCCTAAATCTCCTTCATATGCAAAAATAATTGGAAGGCTTGCTTTTATTGTGAGGTTATTTTCACTGGATGCACCAGTTGCTTTTTCAACGAGAAGTCCTTGTGGTACCTTAGAGACTCAGATTTATTTGGGCATAAGCTTTTGTGGGCTAGAACATGCTCATCAGAACCCATGAAAGCTTATGCCCAAAGAATAAGAATCTCTAAGGTGCCACAAGGACTCCTCGTTGTTTTTGCTGGTACAGACTAACATGGCTGCCACTCTGAAACCATTTGTTTTTTGGTTACACTCTTTGCTTGTACATAAGCCAGGATAATATTTTCTTTATGCTTTGAGGTAAAAATCAATGAAATGCAAAGCAATAGCAAGATACTTTGATGACAAAAATACCAAGTTGATATGCCGGGGCTCTGTGATAGATTAGATAGATTGGGCACTCTGTTTCTCAGCCTCCACAACAGAGCTAGTTTCAGCCTATCCTAACCCTTTCCCCCTTACCCTCCTATAGACTTCATACACCCATCACCACAAAGCATTTCATTCACATTTTAATGTTCATTACTCCAGGCAGCATGATCCCAGTGAAAGGTTCCCCCCTCTCAAATCAGATTGAATTTGAGCACGTTCAGAGGCCATCAAAAAGTCATCCCTTTACAAAGCAAAGCACTCTGGGTAAAAATTTTAAGAAGTGTCTAGATGACTTAGGTGTCTAAGGCCAATGAAACATTCTCAGCAGGATAGGAACCTCTCTGATCACTGAAATAAGTTTCCAGCATGTATTTAATTCACACAAACATGGAGGGCAATAAGCCCCTGCACTTTTAAAAACTTTACCCTCTGTCTGCATGTGACCAACATTGCTCATTAAAATGTGATTTAAAGCCAAATGATGTGTGACGTTAAGGGCCTGATCCTGAGAGACACACAGCGCCTCTCAAGGTCAGGCCCCAAATGAGGCGGCAAAAAATATACAGGGTGTGATTCACTACTATGTGACTTAGACTATGTCTACACCGCGCACCTTTCAGTGACACGGCTGTGCTGCAGCCATGCTGCTAAAAGGCGTGCAGTGCAGCTGCTGTTTGTCGGCTGGAGAGCGCTGTTCACACTGATGCTTTTCATCAGCAAAACTTTTGTCGTTCGGGGTGTGTGTGTTCACACCCCTGACCGACAAAAAGTTTGGTTGTTCACGTTCCAGTGTAGACAAAGCCTTAGTGGAGGCACACCAGCATCAGACTGGACTAACACAGTGCTGAATTGGGCACACACACAAAAAAATCACACCGTACACAGTTGTTCACATGAATTCTTAGTGTAGCTGCACTGACTTCAGTGAAGTTACCCTAGGGAGGAACATCACAGATTTTGATACAGATGGATAAATAGAACAACCCAACCTTGCCTCCTTCCCAAACCCAGAACCATTTGTTCATGTCAGGGGATGCGATGGTCCTTTAAGTCCCCAATGGAACTAATTAGCTGCCTCCCAGGGTTCAGGTCATAGCTGCAGGTCACCTGGTCCTTAGATCAAAGGCCAACAAGCAGCTAACTGCGGATACAGCTCTAGCTGCTTGCAAGGAGCAGGTAGGCACCTGCACAAGGCCCCCAGCTCAGGGGAGAAGGCCCTGGAAAGGGGCCAAGCAGCTGGACATGGTTTACCTGTTTAATTTATCTTGGGCTTTTTTTTGTTTTGTGAAAAAAAATTGACATCCTGCTGCAGTTTGAGAGCTTTTATTTGATGCCCTACCTGGCTTAGAGTTTACCAGCTAGATGCTCCCAGCTCTGTTGGTTCTTCCTACACGTGTGAGCACAGAGTAGCCCGTGTACATGGGACAGAGTTCATAACTCAGAAGCCTTCTAGGGCCAGGTTAAGATCTAGGGTAACTCCGTTTTCTTCACTGGAGTTACCCAGAGGAAATGTTTAGTCCTCAACATGTAAGTTAACTGACTACGTGTTGGCAACGTATTTAAAGTTTGTAACCTGCTTTGGGTGCCGTATTCAAATGACGAGTTTCTTAAGAAAAGGATGTAAATCTACCGCAAGAAATGTTCCCCTCTCAACATGGAAGCTAACAGTCACTATTATCATGCTGGGGAACATTTTCCAAAGCGCCTCTGTTGATTTAGGCTCTTCAGGCCTGTAAGCCTGTGGGACTCACCCCTGCGGCGCCTTCTGCTGGGGTCCTGGGAATTAGCTCTACTTCCAGCCTTGGAACACCCTCTGCAGGCCGGTGTCCCATTTACGCCGGGCCCCCGTGTCCCTCCCGGACGCAGTACCCCTTGTATGTTGGGGTGCTGCACCCTGGCAGTAACCCCTCACTTGCAGGGTCTCCCCTCCCTAGGGAACCCCCACCCTCTATCCCTACCTCGCCTCAGTTGTAGGCTACTGCCAGTCACCAGCTAGCCCCCGCGCCCTGGGGCAGACTGCAGTATGAGCCACTCATCACAGGCAAGGTTGGGTTTGGACCTGCTGCCTCTGTCTAACGTTGGGCTGTCCCCTGCAACCCCAGTACCTGTTGGGGCTAATACTAGGCCATAGCCTGGGGCTTTCCTGGCTGGAGCTCCCCAGCCCTGCTCCAATCTAGGTACTCTGCTTAGGTCCCTGCAGCCAGGTCCCTCCCTCTCACAAGCTAGAGAGAGTCTCTTGAGCCTCAGCCCAACAGCCCCTTTATAGAGCCAGCCGAGTCTGCTTGGGGTGTAGCCACAGCTGAGGCTGCCTCCCAATCAGCCCAGCCTAAGGCTCCCAGCCCCAGCCCTCTCCAAAGGCTGGCTTTTAACCTCTTTGGGCTGGGAGCGGGTGACCGCCCCGCTACAAACCTCTTGTTGAGGTTCTGGCTGCACTTTTCCCCACACTTGTTCCTCTTTGCACACCCTATCCGTGGCCACATGAAGTCGCGAGATCTCCTCGTCAACCTCCTCCTGGGTCTGGCCAAAGTCTCCATCTACAATACCAGGAGGAGGATGTTGGACAAGGGGGTGCTCTGTGACTGCAGGGCCTATTTCCGTTCCTCCCTAGTTTCACGCATCCGGGCAGAGTTCCACTGGGCAGTGTCCGCTGGCTCCCTTGACAGCTTTGAGGAGCAGTGGGCACTGTCCAGGGTTCTCTGCTCGGTGTCCTCATCCGGTATCCTCATTTTGAACCTCTGACCCTTACTCCGGTCCCTGTTTTTCATTAGTTGTCCCCCGTAATCAGTTGGTCCCTAGGTCCAGTGGTCCCTCCCGCTAGGCTGGGGGAGGGGTCTTTAGCAGTGGGTGGGCTTGCGCCCGCCCACCTCCTGGGTTTTTCCCATACGATCCTGCTACAAGGCCCATTTTCAAAAGTGACTTAGGAACCTTCATCTCATTGCAAACTAGTGGAGCTCAGGTTTCTAAGTCCACTTTGCAAATCTCCAGTGACTTGAAAAGAGGTGTAAGTCACTTCTGAAAATGGGACTTCAGAGCCTAAGTCACTTAGGTGCTGTTGAAATTGTTACCCACTGTCACTACACATGAGGTGAGTGGGGCGCTGTTAGCTTGTTGTTCCTGTTCCTACATTGACTAGAACTGCTCATCACTCTCTCAGCGGCCAGCTGAGTACTGACATCGGCCTTTTGAAAGAGGCTTTGTCCTCCCTTCTTTAAAAGAAACGTGTGAGTGAATTTAGTGCTCAGGCAAGGTGCTGGGTGGCTGGCCTCAGAGGGCTAATTCCTCTGCTTAGTTACAGACCAGGGACAGTACAGGCAGTTACATTGCAAGTTTCAGCCCTCACCGCCCCACCACAGCCAAAAGGGTCACTTCAAAGGGGGCTAAGAGATCAGGTCAGTCTCTGCTGAGATGGCCAACAAGGATGCCAGTGCTGTGATGTGAACTCCTGTCTGCTGAAAACTTGCCTGAAACCACCAAATCCTTTTCACATAGGCCACTGCACAGCCCTGGGCTGCTAACTGCCCTCAGCCATTACTGGCCTGGATTAGAACTAGCAATCAGTTGGCCAACCTTACTGTAGCCCTTTACCGATCCCCTTGGAAAAGGCTCGCTGGTATTTAAGCTGGCTAACTGCCTCTGCCTCTAGCCAATGCGTGAGACGGTACCTTCCCGAAGGCCATAGGCCAGATTTTTTGGGAGCCATGGTTCAGCAATGTCTGCACTGTGAGATGTGGCCTCAGTTGCTGCTTGAAGGCTGCGGTCTGTAGAATACAGGACAGGGGGGAGACTCCGTTGTAATCAATGGCATTCACATCCGCTTTATTCTGCAGCAAAAACTGGACCAAGCTGTGACTGGCATTCTTGCAGGCTTTGTGGAGTGGACTCTTCTCCTCTTCATCTGTGGTGTTGACATCTGCTCCGTACTTGACTAGCAATCTGCACATCTGCAAGTAGCTTCCTTGCTCCGCTTGTTCTTTTGCCTGTCCACAAGTCACGCTGAGTGCCGTTTCTTCCCGACTGTTCTTCCTATCCGCACTAGCGCCGTACCTCAAGTACAGGAGAGCATGATCATAGAGGCCATGTTTAGCTGCTATGTGAAGGGGTGTCTCCTGTGTCTCTTCACTTGGTAGATCAACCATCGCGCCATACTTCACCAGAAGTTTCGCACATCTGTAATGAAGTGACACGGCCATTTACTGAAGGAGAAATGGAAGCTGAGTTGTTTGACTTGGTTATTATTGGGCCATCTTTGCCACCTCCCATTAACGAGACCACTAAGATTAGAGAAAGCTCTTGGGTGGCCTCCACTGACTTCTGATGGGACTTGTGCTCCTAATTCACTTAGGTACTATTGGCATGATGGGACACTAGGTTGAAGGAATGGAAACAATGTGGTTAAGGCTGGGGTGCCCACCTTGACGGGGTGCCGACGCTCATATGAGCAGCCTTTATTTAAAAATGAACTGAAATGTACCATAAATTGTGTTTTCTTTAAGAGCAATGCACAGAAAAATCTGCCATGTCTGCCTGAGATGGTGGCAGATGCAAGGCAGCCAGCACATGCTGGGCCACCAGAAGGGGAAAAAATGGTGTGTATGCTGTTTTAGAAAACACTCTTAACCTGCTACTTTTCGCCAGTGCAGAAGAAGTGAGTCTTTTGGCGAGTTCTGGAGGAGGGAGTGGGGGACGCTTGGCAAGCCAGCGCTGTGTGGGCATCCTGTGTATTGAGGGTGGTGTGGAGGAGCAGGGGGAAGCATAGAGATGAAACTGGAGAAAGGAACAAGGCGGGCATCCTGGGTGGGCTGGGATGTGATCTGAGAGGAGGTCTGAGACAGAGTGGTATGTAGGGTCTGGAAAGGGAGAACAAGAAGGTTAAGCTTGATGAGGCGAGGAAAGGAGAGACAATGGAGGCATTAAACGGGGGTAGATGCTGTGGTCAAATCAGTGGGTGAGATAACTGTGTTTTGAAAGGGGTGGTGGCCAGGACCGGGGTTCAGAAACCGTCCCACCCAGAATAGGGAGCACAGCACCAGGCTGCGTCATCACATTGCTGTGTCCGGAAGGGGCTCCACACACAAGGGAGCCTGCTCAGAATAATCACGGAGGGTGATGCGCAGGCAGAGCTCTCGGAGCCTGGCAGACAGCACGGCATTGGTGACTTGACCTTGAGGCAAACACCCCGTGGCCCGGTGTAGAGCGCCCTCTGTTCTTCAAACGGGCTGTTAAAAGCTGTGAGTCATCAGACCTAGGAAGTCTCCTCCAAAGACATCCAGTTTCCAGCCCCCTCTGCTGGGCTTTTCAGGCAACCACTCGGGAACGCCAGAGAGGGAGCCTGAAATGATCCCAAAGGCTCTGCATCCTGGCAGGGATGGCTTCCTTGCTTCCCTCTCCCTTATCTATCCAAGGTACTTACATGTCCTCCATCCCCTCAGTGTTTAAAGCATTTATCCTCACAACACTCTCATGTAGTAGTGCAGAGCTGTTATCCCCAGACAGAGGGGACCTGCAGCAAGGAGAGGCGAAGCGATGGCCACACAGGAAGGCTGTAGGGGAGTAGGGAATTGGACCTGGGTCTCCCTGGCAGAGCTACCCAACAGCTGTGGTTTCCCTGCAGAGCCAGCTGGTCAGCGGGGGGTGGGGGTGGGGACAGCAGGCTGCAGTGCAGAGTAGGGGGCAGACAGGAAGCTCATCAGCAGATGAGCAGATGGGGAGGGAGCAAGATTCTGGCTCTCCCTCCCCAGAAAATACTCCACAGGGAGAAGGGGGGATCCCCTGGCCCTGCCAGAGCTTAGGGGAAAATGTCTTGTTGCCTCAGGCAAGACAGGAAAATCAGGAGTGAGGGGGGAAGGTGAAACTCAAGGAGGAAGAAAAGGAGGACTTGTGGCACCTTAGAGGCTAACCAATTTATTTGAGCATAAGCTTTCGTGAGCTACAGCTCACTTCATCGGATGCATTCAGTTTTTTTCCACTGAATGCATCCGATGAAGTGAGCTGTAGCTCACGAAAGCTTATGGTCAAATAAATTGGTTAGTCTCTAAGATGCCACAAGTCCTCCTTTTCTTTTTGCAGATACAGACTAACACGGCTGCTGCTCTGAAACCTGTCAAGGAGGAAGCAGGAGCATAGGGGAGGGGGGCGTTAGAGAGGATTATGGAAATGTGGTCATGCATATTCACTGAGCATGCATATTGGGGTACTATTTGCATAATCCTCCAAATCTGCAGCCTCATTAACACTGGAGCAAGGTGAGAGCAGCTCGCTTCCTGCATGCCATGGCTGTGCCTAGCAGTTAGCTAACCTCTACAGCTTTCGGGACTGTGGTCCACACAGCCACCCACAAGTGCTTTCCAGGCACGGGGAGAAAGGTGGTCTTCTTTGGCTTATGTGAAAGAGTCTTCTATCCCCAGCTGTTTAAAAGTTAAGGCTGTGACTCTGGCTGATTGCTGTAAGTGCAAACATTGGGCTAAGGTCCAGAGCCTTGTCCACACAAGGAGAAAGGAAGGGCACTGGTTGGAAAGGTTCACACTCAATACCAACCCCAGGCACTTTACAAATGTTGAGTGTAAGTGCCTGGTTGCAATGCCTTGGGCCATGATCAGGTCTGGCTGTGTCAGTGTAGGCTGCTGTGGTTTCTTCTTCATATGGATGGGGAGCCACAAGCAGTAAAGCAACGATGCTTCAGCCAGTCCTCCCAGTGCCACCCAGCAAGGGCTCTGGGCACCACATAGTAGGTGCTCCTGGAGACCCCGCGTCCACTGGTACAGGCAAGGTTACAAGGCGGGCACTGCATGTGGATGTGCCAGAAAGGTTTTGTCAAAATCAGTGTTGCTCTGGAGACACATTAAACTATTGCAAGGACACATGAGACAATCAGCCAGTTCACGCAATCAATGTGTCTGCAGTCATTTCATCTCTTGGTGTAGATAACAGCCCCGGAGTGTTATGCAGACTATCCATATAATCCAACTCTTGTCTGACACGTATGCCTTAGGGCAAGGGTCTGTGAGTAGGCGGTAGGTGGGAGGCAGTGTGGAAAGGCAAGGTTCTTTATATAGATGTCAGCTGTAAGTGAATCAGGGAATGAGTCTCAGCTGAAAACATCAAACCCACTGTCTGGACCTTGGCTGCTGGTGATCAAGGCTGTTCACGCTGGTATTGAGCCAGAATAACTAGAAGGGAACAAAACTTCTATAGCTACTTAATGCATTGACTTGGGCTGCTTTGAGACACATGGGGTGCTGTACATGGGCAGGTTTGGCATTAAAAATGCTTTCTCCACCCATTTCTGACAGTGCCACTTAAGTGACCAAAACTGTCGCCTATGCCTTCTCCAAGTTTCAGAAACTAGTAAAGTGCTGAAACATATTCCCTGGCTCTCCAAATGTAGAGTAACTTTACTCACACTAGAATGGTCTATTTGCAAATTGTTGCCAGAGAAATCTCTCAATAGCCTTGCATCAATGGGAGAACAGATGTTTAAATTGTGAGGTTAAAACTTTGAGTTGGAAGAGAATTGGGGCATGGGTGGCAATTATCCAACAAGAACTACTCTTCCGGTTTGTTGTCTTCCTTGGTCAAGCTCTGCAGTCTTTCCTGAGTCCCTCCTTATTCAGACAGAAATCCCACTGATGTCTATGGGAGTTTTGCTTGAATAAGGAATGTAGGATTTCACTCCTTGTGCGTACTGCAGGGGAACACTTCCTTTCTTGGTTCAAGCCCACCGAAAGGAGTGTATTTTGTGAGCAGTATACCGAATTGCTTGCTACCCAACTTTGGGGACTGTCCCATGTGGCAGCACCTGCCATTTCAAGAAGAACAGGGTTTGTGTTTAAACAAAAACATTCCTGTAATACAAATTATCTTGGAAATTTGTAAAAGAGTGATCTCAGATCAGGGGAGGCTGCCATGAAACCTTGGCCATTAAAAGGACACCCCCCCCCCTTTACAATATTCTATTTACAGCACAGAATGCCTTCTGACAAACAGAAGGGGGTTAAAGATAAACAGTCCACACCAATGGTTTCTTAATGCAAGTAAGTGAATGTGATAAGCCAGTCTAAACGAATCAAAATTACTGCTACTTTTTCTACTAGAAGTTGACGTTGTAACCATTGTAACGGTGACATGGTGGCAAAACAATGTCAAATTCTGCAGTACATGCAAAGGGCAGTTGGCACCCATGCCAGTACAACTGGCCATGCTGTGATTAGGATTTCTATTAGGTAATGAGAGGAGGGCAGCAGGGAGGAGGGGAGACTCACAGGTAATAATGCAAGACCTTGAAAATATTCTGGGATGTAGATTTCATAGTAGAGACTGATGTGACAGTACTGGGCTCAGCTGTACAGCAATCCCTATCTCACGGATATTGTCCACCTCTGATTTATTTGGTTCTATGTAGATATTTACTCTCCTTTGTGGCTTGGCCAGTAAAAATCCTGTCTAAAGTTTCTTCTTATGTATACTGTGCACCTATTTTGCTCAGATATGCTTCTACAGAGTTTAGTGATGTTCAGTGCTTATATTTAACTGAAATGAACCTTGCTCAGGTCCAGATTGACTCATGCAAACTTCAGCAGGTTTTCTTCCCCCTAGCTCTCCTTATACATTGCCATTTGGCTTTGGTGCCTAGAACAGTCTGAGTTGTAACCATGTTAAAGACTACCAGGTGCCTAATGAAAAATCTGTTTGGATACCCTTCTGACAACATGTTATGTAGCTACTTAATTCTTCTCTCTTCTCTAATTTTTCTTTCATTAAATGGTTATATTTCCATGGAAGTTGGAGGTAAGGGCTAGATCCCCAGCTCATCCAAATTGACGTAGCTCCATTTGGCCCTTTGGTTGTGGAAGATGACCTGTAAAGGACAAATGAAAATCAAACTAACCTCAGTACTGTAGTCTTGGTTTAGGAAAGCCCTTAAGCATATGTGTATACCACTGTTTGGTGCATGTTATGTGTCCCCCTCTGTAACCAGTTCACAGTCTGCTACAGGCCCAGGTTCTTTAGATCAATCTGTAGAGACTCAAATATTTAGCTCTGGAGGTCCCTGGTCCAATCTCCACTGTTAGTCAAGATAGTGGCTATCACATAGCAAGGGCGCATGGGGACTTGAACTGCTGTGGGCCTGAGAATGAGTGTCTTCTCTCCAGAGGAAGCATGTAACCCACTGGTTAGTGTACTGTAACTCCTCACTTAAAGTTGTCCCGGTTAACGTTGTTTCATTGTTACGTTGCTGATCAAATTAGGGAACATGCTCATTTAAAGCTGTGCAATGCTCCACTATTACGTTGTTTGGCTGTCTGCTTTCTCCACAGCTGGCAGCCTCCCTATGCCCCCCCCCTTCCCACAGAGCCTCCTGCCCGCCGGCAGACCCCATGGATCAGTGCCTTCCCCCTCCTCCCCCTGCCTCCTGCCGGCGGTAATCAGCTGTCTTGAGGCTTGCAGGAGGCAGGAGGGAGGAGCAAGGACTCGGTGTGCAGGCTCCCCCTCCCTCCCCTGCCTCCTGAGCACTGCAAACCAGCTGATTGCCCCAGGCAGGAGGCAGGGGGGGAAGGAGGGGGAGCCTGCATGCCCAGTCCTCACTCCTTCCCCCTCCCTCCTGCCTGCTAAACGCTGCAAGCCAGCTGATCGCCCCCAGCAGGAGGGAGGGGGGAGGAGCGAGGACGCAGCGTGCAAGGTAAAGGGGGAGGAGGTGGGGGGGAGAAGAGGAGGGTCAAGGGTGGGGGCTTGGGGAAAGGGGTGGAGTGGGCGGGTTGAAGGTTGAGTGATGATGATCCTGACAGTGAACAAAGCTCCAAAGTGATTAGGGGAGTTGGTCATCTAATGACTTGCTATAAAGAAATTTACAAGAAAAGGAAAGGAAAGCAAAACAATGTCTAGATGTTTTTTTTGAGTTCAGAAAGTTCAGCAAGAGGAGCAGCTGGACAATCCACCCTCTTCCACTGTCTGACTCCACCACCTCAACCAAGCTTCTTACTCAGGAATGATGATTGTAGTATTAAATTGCTTGTTTAAAATTGTTTAAAATGTATATAATGCCTTTTGTCTGGCAAAAAAAAAAATTTCCTGGAACCTAACCCCCCCATTTACATTAATTCTTATGGGGAAATTGGATTCACTTAACATCATTTCACTTAAAGTTGCATTTTTCAGGAACATAACTACAATGTCAAGTGAGGATTTACTGTACTATGTACCTGCCTCTATGCCTGATCCACAGAGGATATGTGTCTGTTGAAGCTCTCAGCTTGAGGCTCTTTCACTCAAGGGTTGGGACTTGTGCTTTCTGCTCTGGCGGTTCCATAGGCACTGACTTCTGCTAGCGCCAGTGGGTGCTCGACCCCTCTCAGCCCCCCGGCCCTGCCCCCATTCCAACCCCTTCCCCAAATCCCCACCCCGGCCCCTTCTCTTCCCTGCCTCCTCCCCTGAGAGCGCACCAATGTGTGGTGATTGGTCCATGTAATCAATGTATATTCGTAGCTAGATGACAGGGCCTGTTTGCTAGCTTCTCCTCCTTGACCTCTAGGTTATGGGTGCTGGTGGATGTTGGTGGCCTGACACATACAAGGAGGTCAGAGTAGATTGTCTGGTGGTTCCTTCTGGCCTTGTACACTAAGACTCTATGACACTGTTGATCACACACTCCTTGAATACTTGTGCTCTTTTGGCTTTTGTGACTCCTTCCTCTCCTGGTTTTCCTCCTACCTCTCCAGTCACTCCTTTAGTAACTATTTTGGTAATAAAGGTAAGTAACACATAAGACTGTGGGGAAGTAGATCTGGTCAACATTTTTTGAATCATAGAATATCAGGGTTAGAAGGGACCTTGGGAGGTCATCTAGTCCAACCACCTGCTGAAAGCAGGACCACTCCCCAATTTTTTTTGCCCCATCCCTAAATGGCCCCCTAAAGGATTGAACTCACAACCCTGGGTTTAGCAGGCCAACGCTCAAACCACTGAGCTATTCCTCCCCTCAGATATTGACTGAAAATATCTTCCACTGTGAAAATGAGGTTTAAGTCAAAAGGAAGATTTTTGTGGGAAAATGTCATTTAATGCAATGTATGCAGTGCTGTTGTAGCCATGTTGGTCCCAGAATATTAGAGGGACAAGGAGGGTGAGTAATATCTTTTATTGGACCCACTTCTGTTGGTGAGAGAGCCTGGAGAAGAGCTCTGTGTCAGCTAAAAGCTTGTCTCTCTCACCAACAATAAGATATATTGCTTCACTCTCCTTGTCCCGCTAATTGGAGGCAAGGAGAATTTTCATTTTGTTTCTATTTGAAAGTTTTGTTTAGGTTTTTAAAGATCAAAACATATTTGAAATGTAGAATTTCAATCTCCTCTTTTTGACAAGGTGCAATAACATGAAAAATGTCAAAGTTTTCTTCCCTCAACACACTCTTCCTCTCTTTCCCAAGCTAACTTTTTACAGCTTCTCCAATGTTGGAAAAGTTAGACAGGGAAGAGGATGGAAAAAATCAAGGAAAAAGTGGAAAAACTCAATGACATAGTTCATTCTGTGGTGAAAAAGAAAAAACAAATAAAAAATTGGATTATTTTAAAATCCAAAATAAAAAAATCAAACCATTTCCAAAAATTTGCCACAGAAAATCAAAATTTTGAATGGCAAATTTTTGTTTACAATTTTTTTTCAGGGGAAAAAATGGATTTTTTGTACAGCTGTATTGGTAAGAGTAAATGTTTTCCTCCTGCTCCTGGTCCTGCTATTGTTATCCTGATCCATATTAGATAACATCCCTTTCACATAGCAGAGCTCAGCATCCTATTTCTCCAGTGGTTACTGTTACATCTTGCCTTTAAAGAAAACTTGTGTAAATTAAATCAGCCATTCCAGCTAATTAATGTAACACATATGGAGACATCTAGGATGGAAAGTCAGGGTAAATGCTCTGAGCTCCCTGACAGAGGAGAGGCTTATCTGACTTTTATTGGTGGACATCTGTCAATACCAACTCCAAAATTCAGTGGTTTGGTGCTCCTGCTTCTTCTGCGAAGGCTTGTTTTAGCCATTGAGTTGACTACATCACCTGGAACATCTCTTTGCTGTGTACTGCTGTTCTCAGCACAGAAGCATGGACAGGGGCTTTCTGGGTGCTCTCCAGAAGCATAGGTAGTATCCTTCTTGGTTTTGTTCAGGTGTTTGCTGTTCCTCCTCTGGGACTGATCTCAGGAATCGTTCTGATGTAGGACCTTGGTGCACAAAGTTTGTTGGAGACTCTGTTTGGAGTCTAAAATTCTTTTTTCTCCAGCAAGAGGTGGGGGTTAACTATTTGGCATTCTTGTAATATTTCTTCTCTTCTAGTTTCCTGTTGCAGAGCTCTTTGGAAACTTTTTTAGGGTTAATTATTTCTAGCTCAAGGGCCTTGTTAGGCAGAAGAATAAAAAACCTTAGTGCCAGTCTATGAACTGGTGGATCTCAAGGCGTTGTGAAGCGTATTGCAATATTCCAGCAATGCTAAATATGGGTCCCCTGAATTTGACAGGGATATTTAAATGATTGTTTTTGCTATTTGTAATGATTCTTACTATGCACAGTCAAATACATTAGCAGAAGAGTATGATGTGGTGTGCTTGAATTGATATTTCAAAAAGAAAGGCTAAAATGAGCCACTAACTAGTTGTGGGCCATTCTCTACTAGCTCACCAGGTTTCCATGAGCAAGAAGTGATACACGTGCTCTTATAGCACTGCTACATGATATGTCTGTGCAACAGCTGAGTCTTAAAAATGACAGGTGTAGTTTGTTACAAAGGGATTATCTTTCCCCTTTAATTCAGGTAGCCCTTCACCAGCCTTTGCCCAAAAGCCATTTGAAATCACATGTGGTTTCAGTGGATATTTTACATTCTGTTTCCTATATGTGCTGAAAATTTCACACATGGATCTTAAGTAGCAGCACCCTCTACCCTTTTGATTTCTTGAAAACATTATTTCATGGAAAACTTTGAAGCATCAAAATCGCTGCTTCCAGGTTGCCGCCAGGTTCCTTTTCAGACTGAGGAATTCAGGTGGCTTAACTTGCTCTCTTTGTGCAAAGATTCAGTTTACTTCTGACACCATATAACAAGAGCATGAGACCCGCAGGGGTGACAGTAAGAGACTGTGTGTTATTTTCTCGCCCCAGTACCTGGTTAGGGTTACAACAAGGTGGGACCCTGTAACAGGGATCACTGTTCAATGACTACTACTCCACTCTCCATGGGGGTTCCCCATGGACTCTTCCACTGGCACCTCTCCCTCCTCCCCTTTATAGACCTCGGAGTGATCTTCAGCTCATATATGTTGTCAGCTACCATATACATGCTGATGTCCCTCAGATCTGGGTCTCCACTCCTGACCTGTCCTCACCTATCCATATCCACACCTCAGCCTGTCTCTCCAAAACCTCCCCTGTGCCTTACGATTGACTTCAGTTTAACATGGCCCAAAACTCACCTCCTTATCCTGCTTTCCAATCCTTTCCCACCATCTCTGTCACCATCCTCCCCCGTTGCTCTCAGACCCATAGCATACAGGTCATCTGTGATACCTCCCTCTTCCTAGGCCCTGTGTATAAATCGTGATGCTTCTCCCTTCTTAAAATTGCTGAGACCTGACAGCCAAAGCTGCCATCCAGGCTCTCACTATCCACTATCTTGTTGGCTACGACATCCTGCTCCTTGGTAGAACCCTTCACTAAGACATAGGTACCTGTCCCAAGTGGCACAGAGTTGTTTGTTATTTACTTATCATTGGGCCAGGTCAACAGGGAAAACCCTTACGAGATTCACAGGAGGCGAACAGCCCTAGGAGGTTTCTCTTCTGGATTTCCCTGGTATTATCCCGACTGCTGGGAGAGGAGCATAGGGGTGCTGTGGGTTCTGGAAGGCTGAACCCTTTTCAACCATGGGGATCTCCAAAAGCCACCATGACAGAGGAGCTGCAGCTGATTGTGATGGCACCAACCATCAGCTGCAATTGGCAAGGCTCCCTACTGCCATGGGTTGGGGTCCCAGAACATTAGTACCACACAGAAACCTAGGAGGAGAGCTGGGACAGGGGCCTGGGAATACTTGCTCCACCCTCTCCCATTGCTGGCTTCCAATCCACGGAGCTGCTCCAGAAGCACATCTGTATGAAGCAATGGGATGGAGTCAGGCATTGCCACAGCAGAATCTCTCTTCTCCCGTCCATGTAGAAAGCAGGAGATGTGCGAATGGAGGGCCTAACTGCATGCACAGGTTCACCTGGAGCACACCAGCCCATTGCTCACCCTCATGTTCCTCACTGAAAACAATGGATCTTTTCATTTCATACAAATGTGTCTCCATCTCGGTCTGAAGCAGACAGAAATGTTCCACAGATCCCAGTAGTTCAGCACCAGCACACCCGACTCTTTCCAGGCTCCTGTTTTTATTTTCTCCTGGAGCCACTGACAAAGTTTAGAAGCAAAGAACCTTTTCTCCCCCTCAATTTTAGTCTCTTTAGAAGAAAAAAGGAAAAATCAACTCCATTCTCCTCTTTTTAATCATCCCACCTTTAGCAAAAGGGAAAAAAGGACCGAGTGCAGTGAATTTAGCGACTCGTCTTACCCCACCATGTTAATTATCTCTGCTGTAAAAAGGAGGTCAAGGAGAGGAACTCTCTACTAAATAGGGCGATGTTGGCATGCATGGCTCCTAAAGCGAAGAAGGTAAGAGTGAACTTTACTGGAACTTTTTTTTTTAAATCTCTTCAAAAAGCTCCTAGATTAAAGCTCTGATATGCTTTTTTTTTGGGTTGAATTCTCATGGATTCTGAAGCTCAAATGGCTGGAAGGAAGCCCAGGTAATTTTTTTTTATCCCAGTCACTCAGAGGCTCAAAGGTTTTAAGTCCTGCCCCCATGGTGAATTGCCGACTATATGGGAATACAGAAGAACCCGACACATAGGTGTTCTGGCCATTGTTATCAAGAGGGAGAAAAATAAAATAGCTCTGTATGTAGGTCAATGACCTGCTCTTTACTGTCAGTAAAAAATTAAGGATGACCTAAAATCTACTACTCAAAACCAGGGACAAGTAGTCTCTCTTAATCAGACGAAATGTTTATGTTACCAAAAGCTTGACCTCCTCAGTGTCTAACTTTAGCAAAAGTCTTTGCAATTGAAAAGCAGTGGTCGAAACCTCAAAACCTGTCTGAAATGTCTATTAATTTTTGATCCTTCAAGGTAGTTGGCTTAGTTATTGTAGAGGCGCCCGGTAGCGCTGCTGTAGTTAAGGGTCTGCCAAAATTTCCATTATAAAGCCCCAATATTCAAGGGCTTATAACTCAGCTGTTTCCACATTGCCTCTGTCTGTAACTTGGATTACAGGTTGGCAGCTCAAATGCCATTTCACCCCTGCCTCCCCATTCCTGTAAAAACACGTATATCAGCTAAGGCTGGAGAGTGACTAAAAGAGCCGAGCAAAAAATCCTGTGTGGGAGACTTTTATATTTTATGCCAGCAAGTAAAACTGTCACCCTCCTTCCCATAATTTTTATGGTATGGAAGAGTGAATTTGGTGTCTGGGCAAATAAATAGTTTTGATTGCAAGGCTGTGGTTAACAATTATTTTAGGTCATAGGCTTGTGGACCAAGCTTTCTCTTCCAAGAGAGAAAATATTAAAAGGGAAATGTAGGGATTAATCCTGCTCTGATAGAGATGAATGGGGGAGAAATCAGGTCCTTTATTAGCAATTGTGGCTCAGTGTCACAACACAATATTCATCCAGCTACCCTCTTGGAAAATCATTTTTGCTTTGTTTGTGTCACACAAGAGCTTCCCTGCATCATCAAGTTGTTGTTCTATCTACCCATGTATTTTGGTTGAATCATTAGTATCTTTTGGTGCTTTGCAAAGATTCACATTTATAGGAAATGCTTGAGAGATGTAGTTTTGAAATCTGCCTCCCCTGAGCGGATACCTTCTTTTCTTAAGAGCCTTTCTCACACACCTGTCCAACATGTGGCCCATCATATTTGTGTTCTGTAGTGTTACCCCAGACTCTCAGTATAGTTTTGTTTAGCGTCTCTATCTGTCTAACAGGAACTGGTTTGAAGCCAGGATGGCACTTTATTGAAACTAGCAGGCAACAAAGTTCACTACACTTGTAAGCATTGTTACCAAGATATCAAGGTAGCCTTGCTTTTTAAATAAAAAGCTTTCCAAGTTTTAATGATTCAGACACTTTAAGTCATACTGGGCTGAAACTTGACATAGATCACAACCAGGATGAATGTTTCTTTAAACATTTATACCAGCGTCTTAATCTATTCTGCTGTAACACGTGGCATGTGTACTCTTCCTGAGGTTCCAGACATTACTTTATTGCTATGTCACACTAGAATCAGTATAGTATTTGTTGCAAGACAGAAGGGGCTGCAACCCTGACGAAGTGGGTATCTCCTTCTACTCACAGGGCCTCACAGAAGCTAAGGGAATTCGCTCCCGGAAGAGGACATGCAGAGTTTCCATCACCACACCCCTACGGGAGATATTGCAGCAGAGGGCTGCTTTAAAACCTGCCAGGACCCATAGGTGCACTACTTTCAGAGACTACCCTGCAGATGCACTGAATCATCATCATGTTCCATGGTATCCTGGCTATACTCTCTCCCTGGTCATCACCTGCCCCATTGCTCTGCTGATCCCCTGCAGAGCGGGAGTGGGTGAGGGCGGGTATT
Organism: Lepidochelys kempii; assembly: GCF_965140285.1. Classification (NCBI taxonomy): domain Eukaryota; kingdom Metazoa; phylum Chordata; order Testudines; family Cheloniidae; genus Lepidochelys; species Lepidochelys kempii. The sequence goes on along the minus strand of NC_136390.1, from coordinate 70,748,348 downwards.
GTGTCTGCTTTCCACAGTCACAGCCTTCACTCTGTGGACTTTCTGCCTCTGGGGGCTCTGGGCAAGTGGCAGAAAGTCCATGGAGGGGAGGCTGTGTGATGGGTGTCTGCCCCACACAAACTCTGAGGGGGTTAATGTGGGCCTGGAGGGGCCCATTAACCTAAGATTGCTGCACCTAGAGGCAAACTACTTACCAATGGAACAGCCAAGGCTTCCTCAGCAGTGGCCTGCTTCTACCTTGCAGCCAGGTGGCGCTGCTCGGGCAGGGCCAATACGTGCCCCCCGGGAAGGCATCTGCGATGGCCTGCGGGGGCAGAGCCTGCCTGGAGCGGAAATGGGTGTGGCCACGGCGAATGTTGACGTTGACCCACAGGCTGGGTGGCTCTGAGGTGAGTCTGGGGGGGAGGTGGCGCTCCCTCCCCACCCCCCATAGAGGCTGCCCCAGGCCCTGCCATATGGGGATGGAACGAGCTGCGTGGCATTGGGGGGCGTGCCCCACAGTTTGAAAACCTCTTCCCCAGAGGGAAAAGAGTTGGCCAGGGACAGGAGAAGATCAAGCCCTGGGGTCCTGCCCTGGCCTAGAGCGTCTGACAAGTGATCTTGAGAAGTGAAGTAGCCAGGGGGAGTGGAGGAAGCTCCTGGGGTGAAGCCAGAGATAGGCAAGGAGATAGAGAGGTGAGGTAGGGAGGAGTCCAGGGAAACAGCAACCAGGTTGGAGACTGAGCAGACCTGGATTGCCAGTGAGAGGGTCCCTGGGCTGGGACCCGGGGTAACAGGTGGGACCAGGTTCCCAGTAGCACAGGACCTGGAGTTGGAAGAGGAGACTGCCTGCAACAGTATCTGGACAGCTTGTCCCGTGGGACTTTGTTATCCTAGAAGGGGGCACTATACAGTGACCTGGCCGGAAAGCTGAGTCACAATGAAGGAGGACTGAGTCAAAGAGAGAGAGGGGGCAGTAGTGCAAGTAAGCGTCAGAAGGGGGCAAAAGCTAAATCCCCAGACCCAGCCACCAGTAGCAGTGGGTGGGGAGCCCTTTACAGGCTGTGACTGTGAAAAGCAGCCACAGCACCTTCCCTCACTCATTCCCCCTCTACAGGGGACCCGTAGGCAGATGAATTTAGCTTAGGGCTGTGCTTTGGTGAGCAACAGTGTTGAAACAGTGAGCATTTTTACTCCCAACAAATGTGGTTTTGTGTGAGTATGCACAATATCTGCATGGCATGGCAATGTCTGTGACCAATACATTTGTTTGTCTTCTCCAGACGCCCTGTGTCAGAGGGCTGTGTGTGGGGTGGTGTCTCTGATTTGTGCAGCACAATATATGACCCTCTGTAAATTATCAGTTAAGTCATGTTTGCATAAAGTGTGGTCATACCATCCCTCCTGAAATTTCACTTCTCTGTGGAATGACTGCTGGTAAAAATTTCATACCTGGGTTTTTTTTCCACAACTTAATTTTTTTCTAGTGCTGGCAAAATTTTTTCACAATTAATATTAATAAAAAATGTTTACTGTGTTTAAACTTCAAAAATATTTTCATAAATAAAAATAACTGGATAGTGGGTCAAAAAGATTACTTTTTGCACTTTTTTTGTTGGGCTTTATTTCCCTGTTTAAATTCACAATCAATGAAATGTGGTCAAAAAAATCCAAGTTTGAAAAATGCTGACCTGCTCTATTTGAATCCTGCTAGCACCCTAGTTCTGGCTACTGGCCACAGACAACCAGACAGACTCTTTAGAGCATGGATTGTAAGGCCCTAACCCTGTCAACACTTACGCATATGCTTTACTTTATTGCCATGAGCAGTCCCATTAAAATGAAACACCTGTGTAAGTATTTGCAGGATTGGAGGTTAAGACAAGAAGCAATATAAATGTGGTGGAAAGAGAGATGCAATCATAGTATGCACATTTAACATATTTAACATATTTAAATGCCCCAGCTATATCCAAGTGCCTTATCACCTATCTTATTAATGGATAACTTTTTGTTGTAGGCATTATGGAAGAATGAACTGATTTTGCAGTTCACCTGGGAGGCAGGGTGTTCCATGGAAGCAAGGTACAAGTAGTAAAGGAAGGGAAGTGCCATAAAAATGGCCTCTGAAGAGCAGAAGGCAGTAACATGGTCGGTGTGGTAAGGACGGACACAGGACAGATGGGATTTGCTCAGCCACTGGGTGCATGCTCTAGAAATGTCAGAAATGGCTGAGGTCACCTTTTGTTTGGTGACACAGCCAGCTATCTTACAAGGGAAAGTGAATGTGATTCTGTGGAACCTGGAGGGAGGAAGTTCATATTGATGAAGTTTTTGTCTGTGGGAATTCTGAGGAAGAACTTAAGGTTGAAGTAAGTTCCCAAGGCAGTTGTGTGGCTGCTTGGCTAAAGTGATGAGGCGTGTACGCTGAAGCAAACCCAATGGCATGTTTTAGGACATGTGCTTGATAGAGGATGAGGGAAGAGCCAGAGGACTCCTAGAGCCAAGCTATAGGACTGTATTAGAGCTGATGCTGTTTCTAGTTATAAAGAAGGCAAATTTATACCTCAAAAGGCGAAGCTACTTATGTGATTCTTAAAGCCCTAAGGATGTGGGCCAAGACACCAGAGGAGGGATGGTGCAGTGGTTAGGGTGCTAGCCAGAGACCAGGTTCAAGACCCTCCTGTGTAACCTCAGACTCTGTGGCTCTGTTCTCCATCTGTGAAATGGAGATAATACATCCCTACCTCACAGGTGCATTGGGAGTGGTGCAGATACAATGGTAAGGGGCACCTGAGGATTTAAACAATCTCTTAAGCAGGCTTCTATTGACCATAGCCCCATTACTGGCATTTGACGGCGTTTCCAAGCCTACAGTCATTTCAGCAGATGCCAACAGCTACACCCTTGGTGAGTTGCTACTCCCAGTGGCACAGATATGGCTGGCAGCTTATAGCCTATTCTAGGTACCTTTGTCCCCCAAACAGAATGTTTGTCTCTGTAGGGGTGTGCAAGAGTTTAATATGCTACTTGTACAGTCTTAATCATTTCAAGTTGCCCACATCCACAAGCTGCTCTTGCTATTAATAACTAGAAAAGACCTGGCTGCTGCCAGACCCACCACCAAGGGCAGAACTGATTAAAATAGCCATTACTGTTGGCACACACCCGCAATAGTATGCAATAGACATTGTTGGCCAAGTTATTTGCCACGGTCCTACACCTAGCAGATGAAATCTATGCTCTGAAGCTGAAGGTCTGATTAAGTATGGTGATATTACTCCAACAGTCCTTGAGGGATACCTGAAGGATACCAGGGCTTTAGATAACGCTGGGATTGAGCCCGAATGGCAGTGTTGTGGCCCAGCACAGGGAAGAGCCTAAAATTTAAGATAGAATCACGTGAGTCTTGCAAAATGACCAGGAAGAAATTATAGAGAACGTCACATCTTCCATGTACGTGTTCCAGACACTACATATGCCTTTGGGAAAGAATAGCACCAGAGCTGTGTGAAAGGGATGCACCTACGTGGAGCGACAATTTTTTTACATCTGTAAACATTCTAACTAGATCTACAACTCTCCAGGTCAGAACATCTTGTCTCATATGGCATTCTGGAAAGAGAGAGTCCCTGATAATGGACCACAGTTTGCCAGTTCTGAATTCCATGCTTTTGGGAAACAGTGTTACTTCATGCATATTCCAGTCCTCATCACCATGAGAGAATGAACTGACTGGTGGAGAGAGCAGTACAACTAGCTAAGAGCATACAAAAGGTCCCCTGTATTAGCTCCGCTGAGTGACAGGGCATGGCAGCTGATGATAGGTCAATTGGCTCACATTCTGAGCCAATGTGAAAAAGTAAATCATCATCCTAAATGGCCTCGCTTAAAATGTGCAAGGCTGAGAGGTGCCAGATCTATGAAGTTTCAGGCTGTCTTCCTCAGCTGCTGGCATGTAGCTCAAAACGTATTGACATTTAGAAGAAAGACACTTAGTCTTGATAAGACTGGATAAGGCAAAACGGTGGCCACCACCCATTGCCACTGGATGTAGCTGTGCTCCATTCCTTGGCCCCATGTGAATCCACCTGACAGAGACCAACTAAGGTCCTCACTAGAGCTGTCCAGGATTCTTAGATGACGTGTTTTACTGTCGGAAAATACCAATGTATCAGGAAGATTTCTCAGCTCCATGGTGGAATTTCTGGTATATGAAGATGGCAAACACTGCCTGACAATAGCTTAATGGCACTCCTTTGGGATGTGTGATACCCAGGTTCAAGTCCTGCTCTGGTGAGGTCACCAGAGTAGTGACTTGAACTTGGCTCTTCTACATCTCTGGTGAGTGCGCTTACGAGAGGGCTATTCTGGGGTGGCTCACTGATGCTCCATGAAAAAATTCAAAAGCTCTTGACTTTATCCAAGTGTAAAAGGAAACAAAATGACAACACCCTCAAAATTTTTTGTCTCTAGAATTCCTGTTTTCCCATCAGCCCGAGTCCTCAATACAGAAGGACCAGGCAGCATCCGCAGCAGGTTCCAAACCCAGCTCGTTTGTGAACCTACTTGCATCATGGCCAGGGTGGAGGGAGCTAGTCCTGCAGAGGAGAGTCCTAACCATACTGAACATGAGTCTCCACTTCTTTGGATTTGATAATCGCTGTGAGTCAACTGGACAAAATCCTCCTCAAGGCTAAATTGTGACTGGATTTGACCTAGAATTAGTTAAACATTAATTATTGTTATATATTGCTTATGGGAAAAAAGGTGGGGGGAAAGACATGAAGTTGTGGGTACTGCATCTTTACATTGATAGCAGTAAGCTAGAAGCAGCAGATGGACAAAGCTTGTAGGCATAAGTTCTACAGTGAAGCAGAGTCACTTTATTAGAATAGAGGAAACAAGCATTTTTGCTGAAATTCCTTGTTCAGTGTTAGAAGAAAGAGACTGATTTTGTCACTGTCGCATGGCAGTAATAAGTGTGGTAAAGCAGGCGTGCTGGATCTGCTAAGCAGGGGACTACAACTCCCATCAGTTCCCTCCCCACGGCACATCCTTTCTGCTGGCTAGGTAATGAGAAAGGTCCTGAAAGTGGCTGGGCTTAGTTGGGAAGCAGCAGCTGGCCTGCGTGGTGAGCCAGGAGCAGCAAAGAAGCTGAACACAAAGTGGAATCCCCAGGAACGGTATGTGGAACAAGGCTGTGCGTGCTAGTTGTTACAGCTGGGAGCAGGTATGGGTGAGGCTTATCGGGGAGCAGCAATGGCTGAGCAGGGAGCCAGTGCAGATGGGTCCCAGTGAAACGCTAACTGAGCCTGGCCTGGAAACCTACAAGCTCTTACTTGCTGGAAAAGAGACTGGACTGTTTTGGAAGTTTGCCTGAAAAGGGCTGTGCCTAATTCTGCTTTCAGTTAGTACAGAATAGATCAAGAGTAATTCCACTGAACTGAATGGCATGATAGTAGCGTGGACTTGCCTTGAAGTCAGAACCCTGCCAACACGGCCAAATTCAGCTTGAGTGTAAACAGTAGTGAAAAGTTATGTCAAGGGTCAGAGAGGAGTAACAGTATCACACGTTCAGCGGGCATGCAGAGTTGGTACCCCTGCACGTAGGTAAATCTTGATCAGTCACATGATGTAACGCCAACGTGACACCAGGGGAGGAACTGCTTCAGTTATTTCCATCAGAATGGAAATTACAGCATGACCCAGACGATGCAGTAGGAGGGGCTTTATCTTTTGCTGTCCATTGCTCTTCCTGCTATACTCAACGCTCGCTCCCTTGGCATGTATGTTACCCATTTTGCACAACCACCGAATACCAAATCAGTGGACGCGACACAGCTTTACCACTTTCATCCACTTGGCACTGGGTGTTCCATGTTTATTCTTCTCTCCAGGACTGTGGCATATGTAGGCTGTGGTGATTAACACTGCTTTCTACGTACTGCTGCACCGTGATGTTTTTAAAAGGAGTCTGCCTGGCTGCAGCGGCAACTGCTACCTGCTGATAGTGGGAGGGGGGAAGAGTAAGGGCAGAGGACTTCAGCAGTGTTACTGAGCATGCTCAGTCTGTGTGAGCACGCTCAGTACAAACCAAGCAGCAAATGGGGGGGGGCGGAGGGCACATGATCCTGCATGCCCCCCTGCCCCCCATGTATCACATCTGCCTGGCTGATTTATGAGGCAAAGTTGATACAGCATGTTAGAGGCGAGAGAGCCACATGTTCACACTGAGATCTCTCCTGGAGACAGCTTTGCAATTTTCCTTATTCCAACATATGAAAATCAAACTTGTTTTGTGGCAAAATGTAAACATTTCCCGGTTTTGCTCAGATGTACTCCATCCAAGTCAACTTTTTATTCTGTCAGCTGGAAAGGCTAACTGGTCTTGGTGTTGCATAATCTCTCTTCACCTAGATCAGTGTTTCCCAAACTTGGGACACCGCTTGTTCAGGGAAAGTCCCTGGTGGGCTGGGCTGGTTTGTTTACCTGCCCCGCCCGCAGGTTCAGCCGATCACGGCTCCCACTGGCCGCGGCTCACCACTCCAGGCCAATGGGGGCTGTGGGAAGAGCGGCCAGCACGTCCCTTGGCCCGCGCCGCTTCCCACAGCCCCCATTGGCCTGGAGTGGTGAGCTGCGGCCAGTGGGAGCCATGATCAGCCAGTGGGAGCGGCGCTCAGCTGAACCTGCAGACGTGGCAGGTAAACAAACTGGCCCGGCCCGCCGGGGGCTTTCCCTGAACAAGTGGCGTCCCAAGTTTGGGAAATACTGACCTAGATAAAGCAGAGGGGTATGATATATGTAGTTAAGCTGCAATTGTGGTGGACACATCTGTGCATTAGACTTAAAGAGTCTATGCCTGGAGGTTAACCAAGCTAAAATCCAGTTCCCTGTTGCTATATTAACTCTGCAGGGCTAACAAGTAGTAAAAACCGATTCCAGTCATTAACAGAGTCAGAAGAGGAGATGCTGACTACACACAGGAAGTACATCTGGCGTGTAAGAAGCAGTCAATTTTATGTAAATTCTTCTGACTCTAATTCCCCTTGAACTCAGTATTATAGGGGAAAGTCACATTGCTTGGGGCAGGTTAGTGCTGAGCAATCTCCAAGAGGCTATAGGCTCTATAGGAGTCTTTCTATAGGCTCCAGTGGGCTCTCGATCAGGCCCACGTAGAGAAGAATGTATGGACTGGTGGAGAGAAGAACTGCACAGCGAAGGTTAAATGAACATTACAATTGCAAGGGTGGTGGTGGTTAATAATGGGAGAGAATGGGGGGGGGGTACGTGCTGCCTGGCACAGCCCTCTTCTTACCCCAGCGTGTTCTGATTGGTGCACAGATGCAGTGGTGCCAAGCCTTCCTCGCTCAGGAGGTTGGGGTTGGCTCTGTGCTCCAGCAGCAGCTCCGTGCAGTCCGTGTGGCCTCCCTCGCAGGCCTCATGCAGAGCACTCTGGCCTCCTGGAGCCATGTTGGGGTCTGCCCGCCAGAAGAGCAGGTGACGCACACAGGTAGTGTGTCCATTTCTGGCAGTGATGCACAGTGGGGTGGTCAGTTCCCTCTTGTATTCCAGGGACCACAGGCCTGTAGGGCAGAGAGAGAGAGAGAGACAGAGAGAGAGAGATGTGAGAAGGATGGACTTGTGATTAGGGCACAGGATAGGGACTCCTGAGATCCAAGCTCTTCCACAGGCTTCCTGTGTGACCTTGGGCAAGTCTCTTAATTTTTAAATGCCTCAGTTTCTGATCCTCAAAGTGGTAGCCATGCTTCCCTTCCTCCCAGGGGTGAGGATAACTTCATTAGCAGCTGCCCAGCTTTGATCATTACAGCGCCAGAGGGAAGCCAATAAATGACTGGGGTGAGTGGCAGACACAGATGTCAGAGACTTTGCCCTTTTACACCAGACAGACAAGGTGGCTGAGGTGATATCTTTAATGGACCAACTTCTGTTGGTAAGAGAGACAAGCTTTCGAGCCACACAGAGCTCTTCTTCAGGTCTGGGAAAGATATTCTGAGTGTCACATCTAAACACAAGATTGAACAGACAGAATATGTGCGGCTAACTGCTTATGCTATGCTAAGGGCCCATTCAAGGTGAAGTGGTCTGTTATTTTATACAAGACATACAGTAAATGTTATACTTTTCAGCTGCACAAACTAAGGCCCTGTCTACACTACAAAGTTATGTCAACCTAACTTACGTCGACATACAGCCCCGGCAGTTATAAAATAGCTTGTGTGCGCACACTTAGCTCCTGGTGTCGGTGGTGGGCAGCCTCACCAGGAGCACTTGTATCAAGAGTATTGTCAGTGTGGGGCATTGTGGGATGGCTTCTGAAAGGCAGTAAAAGTCGACGTACGCAACGCAGTGTCTACAATGCTGCTGCGTCGACCTGTGTACATTGACCGTGACTCTACGCCGCTCGGGGAGGTGGTGAAACTAAATCAGCATAGACAGGCAAATGACATTGATGGGAGCCAAATTTAAGTGAAGCCACTTCCACAGCGATGTAAGGCAGCTCATGTCGAACTAACTATGTAGTGTAGACCAGGTCTGAGAGAGGAGCAATTAAAATATAAAGCAAAACAAAGAGACTTGGCACCTGCGGGCCCCCTCCCCTGCCTGGCACACAGTGCACAGGAAAAGGAATTTGAGAAAGTTTTGAGCTGCAGAAAATGCCTGAGTGTTTGCAGCTCTTTAATGCACATTGCTCTCGAAAAGGATTACTGGCTCCGCATTCAACACAATTCTGGTCTCTTTCTTTCCCCCTTTTTAGTTCTCTGTGTGTGCAGCCGGTGCCCTTTTGCTGAATAAAACAGGGCAGTGCATGTACATTTTTTCACTCTCTGAAAACTTCGGGGCTTTCAAAAGGCCCGTTTAAGGTTGTTAGCCACTCTGAGCAGTGGTGGCTATAGGGGAAAAGAAAATTCCCCAGTGAATGCACATCAATGGGCAGGATTTCACATGGTAGGAATACCGTCTTATAATGATGGAAGAATCAATATCATGCCTGTAATGAGCCGCAAAGGGTACCTTATTCAGAGACTTAACTTCTTCCCCTGAGCCCACGCTGAGAAGTTTTAAAAGACAGCTTATTAATTACCCACCTGCATCTAATACAGATTTGTAACCTGTTGAGGGCTGTGCCTGACCCCTGGGTGTGCAGTTTACTGCTCATCCAGGGGAAAGCCTGCGTTAGCTGGACTCATAGTGGGCCTGAAGTAACAGAGCCAAAACAGGAATTTGATACGACAGTGACCCTGGACATAGCAACTGCCCTGGCAAGGATAGAGTTTGGATTTGCAAAGAACTATGTGCGTGCATTCCATTCAAGAGGCTGGCTTCTCTGCTTCGTAGCTCCTGTATGAAGCTAGCCATCAGAAATGTGCTGGTTGCTCAGTTCCACTGCCCCCTGCTTGCTTTATGTACACACAATCCCCTAAAGCCAATATGCCATGACACATAGCAGGTCAAACCCTGCAGGCTGCCTTCTGTAGATCAAGAGCTACATTAGTTTGGGAGCCGGTGCACCCTCTCTCTAGGTACTCCAATAGCTCTATAAGACCCAAGTCGTGCCACCAAAACATACATAAATAGATTTCCCCAGCATGCTGGTGAAGCATTGGCACGGGAAGCATTGTCCCCTCTTTAGACATGGGCAACTGAGGCAGAGAGATGAAGTGTGGAGTGATGAAGTTCCAGGTCTCACGGGGAGTCTGGGGCATCGTTGAGGTTGCCCAAGTCCCAGGCTAGTGCTTTCCTCTAGTGGTGTAGTTCCACATAACCAGACTTCCTCCCGATGCACAGGTGGAAATCCTGCAAATTATTTAATCCCCTTCCCTTCAGTGGTAGCGACTCAGGATATTAAAATCCAGGAGTCAATGATGTATGCATGTATGGTGTATCTCCTCTCCCAAACCCTTCCATTGCAGGAAGGATGGAGGCTATTGTTTCAGACCAAAGTTTTGGGCGGGAAGATTTTGTGATTGCTTTGACTGCCTATTTTGGGACTGCTTTTGTCCCAGCTTTTCCCATCCCTTGAACCAAAGGAGGTGCTGGGTAAGCGCTATGAAATGTCACCGATCCCATTCAGTATAGACACAGTGACACATTAAACGCAGGAAAGCGTTTAAAGAACTCCTTAGACAAATGTCTCCCCTTGAGCCCCTGGGATCGGTTCAAATCTTATTTCTGTCACCACTCCCTGAGCCAGGACATCTAGCACTTCATGGCAACAGCAGAGAGGGAATTCAGATTCGTCTGCTTCAGAGGCCACTTGAGCTAAAGGGGCAAGTACAGGGCCTGTGACCTACAGCTGAGTGGTGACGACACTAGGTGGAGGCATACATTCATACTAGTCGTGTGTTCGTTTGTAGGTGGTGAGGGCTCAGCCTAAAAGTCAAACTCTCAGTTTCTGCATATTTTAATATGTACAATGTACTCAGAGCAATTAAAAATAAACCTCATTAAAGCAACTTAGCCCATTCTGACATGAATGACTTTTTTGTCTATTGAGGCCGTTTCAGTGACACTGGTAGGAGCCCTGCTTTTTCAGGCCTTGCCTCAGCAGCCATATGCCTAACTTCAAGCAGGGAAATAGCCCCATGGAGTTCAACCTCACCTGCTTTAAAGATAGGCACAAGCTGAACTGCACTTTAGCCCTCTGCAGTGTGGCCTAGTGGACAGACTGGAACTTGGGAGACCTGAGTTCTATTCCTGGCCTGCTGGGTGACCTGGGAGTCAGCCTGGGGCGTGATCTCACTGGGTGCGGTGCTTACTGTTGGGTAGAACTGATTGGAAAATGGAATTTCCATCCTGTGGGAAATTGATATTTGTTTGTGTCCTGAACTGGGACAAAAACCTAAAATAACCAAGCTTGTGGCACAGTAAGGAGTTCAGAAAGACTTTGATTTGGAAAGGTTGAAACGCCATGGAGAGGCAGTGGTGCATCATGGGAAATGTAGTCCAGCCAGTGAGATGGGCTCATAGGGGAGTATGGGAGCATAAGAAATCCAGAAGTACAACTCCCATCTGGCCTGTGGCAGCTCAGCACACTGACCTGAAGGAAAACATTTAATTTCAATTTTCTCTAATGGAAAATTCTGTGAAAAGCCCTCTCCTTTCCCATGGGAGATTTTGTTTTCAGTGAAGCCCCATTTTCTGACCCTCAAGTGTTTTGTTCAATGTTTTTACCCAGCCCTGGCACTGCGAATATAGTTCCATTGCCCATGGTGGTTCTGCCTAGGCCTTATGTAGGTGCACAGTGGGAGGGAGGGAGCTGGTGCAGTCTGTGCAGAATGGTATTGTGCGCACTGGTTATTGCAGGCTCTGCTCCCTCACTACTTTCCCGGGGGGTCATAGTGCTAATGGGGGGCTAAGAATAGGCAGAGCCTGGGTGTAAAATGCTGCAGGGATATAGCACACTGCATGCTCCAGGAAATCTTCCATCTGCCCAGGGCAGGACATCTCCAGCGCGCCCCCTGCTGCAGAGTCGCTCTGCACCCCTTTATCCCTCTGCCCCGAATGCAAAGCTACCTGTGAGCGGCACAAACTGGTCCCATGGGACTACCCTTGGTAATAAGCACTGTGGATACAATGTTCAAACATGCCAAAGTGCCCTATTAAAAACAAGTTAGGCACTTTAGGCTCCTCAATCACTGAACATTTTACCCTAGATCTGTTAGTGCAAATTTGCAGAATCAGGCCCTTCATTTTCCCTGTCTAGAGCACTTGCTAACAGCGAGGCACTGCAAACATTTAGCACAAAGGGTGCATCTGCCGAGCACATTGTACAATCATCTCAAAAGAAATCAGACTCCTCTGTAACATATTAGCAGGCTACTTAAAAACAGAGTGTAATTCATTTAATATAAACACACCACACCTTTCTTTCAATCAGTGTTAGTAAGTGCCTGTTTACTTTTTAAACTGGTCCTTGAAAGCAAGAGTACCTGACAATCCAAAAGAGGCCAGGCTTTTCACTTGCCATTCCAGCTCATTTTTACTGATCTCAAAAATCAGATTGACGTCTTCATAATATTTATCAGTCAGGACCTTAAGGTTTCTCAGGTCTCCCGTGACCAGTGCTGTGTAGTACTTGTCGGCTGGAGCATGAGCCATTAATGGGTGCTCTGATTCCACTTTCCGAAGGATCTCTAGCTTCTCTATAACGGGTCCCGGCAGCTCAACCATTGCAATGCACTGCAACTTATTTTAGTACAAGACCTATCTGTGTGGATAGATGGTCTTTTATAGTTATTTCCATTGTCCTGTTACCATTGTCCAATTATAATCCAGTTAGGGCTCTATTGTTGTTGTATTTATAACTCCAGTGGGGTCAGATGATTATGGTTACTTGATACAGTAAGGGTCATATGGACTTCTGGATACAGCAACAGCAAGTCTGCCTAGTTATATATATACATATACATATGTATTTAATCACAAGGTGATAGCTAAGGTCAAATGTTCACCGTGCAGCTTTGTGTCAGCACCTCTGTGATTAAAATCCCGTTTTAATTCCAGACAGCAGGTTGGCGGAGAAAGAGACCAGTTTAATCTGGGAAGAAAATTTTCCCATAATAAAAGAAACCACCCATCCCAAGGCCTTTAACGTCTATTTTTCCCTGGCTGAATGAATTTATATCACTTCTGGAGTCTTCTGGAGTCTGTGTAAAAATACTTGTTGTAAGTGGTTTATCTGGGAGACTTTTTTTTCAGGACTATGATCCATATTTCCAGTGCTATCGACTGTCATATGCTTTTGAGCACAAAAGAGCCATTAGATGCAATTGGGTTTCACATTAAGTGATAATACTGTGCTGCAGAAGCCGTGCTCAGAATAGAGTCTTCTGAGTATCTCAAAGCACTTTACAAACATGAATGAATTAAAAACTCACAGCACCTTTTGATCTAAGGATTAATATCCTTGTGCTGTTTATAGCAAAGAGACAGAACCTAATCCTGTTACCATTTAAATTAATGGCAAAACTCCCATAGACTTCAATAGGGTTTCAAGGGTGTTTCAGTTCTGCTGCTCTCACTGAAGTCACTGGGAGTTTTACAATGGGAGCAGGATCAAGCCCTAACTAATATACTCAAGCTCACACAGAATGACTATGCAGAGTCAAGAATCGACGATGGCTCTCATGACTCCCAGTCTGATGGCTTAAGCACAAGAACATTCCTCTCAATTAATAGGTTTCATATAATCTAAAACTTTAAGATCCATGTCCATACCCCCCCAGAGTAAATATCCAAAGAAATCTCCTTGAGAAAATACAATGACACTAAAGAAATTGCAACCCAAAGAAGCCAGCAAACAGTGTACAAAAATGGAGGAGTTGTGGCCTTGTGTTGCAATTCTATTACATCTCTCAAACTAAATAGGGTCACTAGTTGGATGGAATATTTGACAGACTATGTAGGTGAGGATGGATGTGATTTTGGCGTTTCTGTAGAGGGTGTTCTTTACAATTTGACAGCTTTCCATTGTTTCCCAGAGTTTGTCACTGTATTGCTTTGTTTTCCTTTTACCTTCTTTCCCACAGACCCATGTGTATCATTGTGCTACCATGTCTGCAGTATAGATGCCACTATAGCCTCTTGTGCCACCTCATCAATGCTACTGCAAAGAATCAGAGGACCATGTAATGAAGCACAAACCCCCTGCTCAAAGCAGGACCAATCCCCAACAGTCCCAAATGATAAGTTACTTATGTCTCATTCCACTGGAACCAATGGCACTAGTTGTGGAGTAAAATGCTTCTCTATCCGACTAAGGGTACCACAATGTGTTCCAAAGTGATCGTCCTAGTTTCAAAGTTTTTGTCATTCTTCCTTCCTCCTAATCCTCAAGAGAAAGTCCTTGATATATAGTTTCACTGGATTATTTTGGGTGGGCAGACTAATAAACAAGTTTTAGTTTTAGGGCCTGATCCTGACAATAATTATGCATGTGAGTAACTCTACTTAATGGACTGACTCAGATCTGTAAATTACTCACGGATGTATTTGCAGGATAGGGCCCACAAAGGTACAGCACACAAGCATGCCTCCTCCATTAGCAATAGCATTACAACCATTAATCTTTAATATGTTGTAGTATCTTACCCTTCTTTCTGAATGTTTGTAGAGTACACCTCATTTAACAAAACATTAAGCAATTTTACTTCTTCAGATCAAGTGTGTCTATTAATAATGACTCAGATTGTCTGAGCTGATTTCACATTATTAGGAAAACTCATTATTGTCAAGTGAAAGAGCACAATATGCAAAACTAAAAAGAGTAAATTGAGAGCATGTTTCCTAATTTATTACCCTGAAGCTGCTACATAACAGCTTAGTTAGTTTCTAACATTATATAGGTTTCAAATCATAACTTCCAATACTGTCAAACCCAAGGATTCAAAATCACAAGATTGGCTTAAAAATCAGGAGATTTTTACATTTGGGGGTTTTTAGACTCCATATGACTTTTAAACCTTTAGGGTGTATTCTGGTTAAGTTTTGAAGCCTTGCTCCACAACCAAGAGAACTAGACATTTTTTAAGTGAAATTCAAGATTTTTACATATTTTAAGAAAAATTCCAAATAAGCATGAGAAACATGATAGTTACAAGAGGTGTCAACACTGATTAATAGTGTAATCTCTAATGATTGTGTATGAACAAATTTAAAAGTAAATAACTAATTGTAATTGAGACATGAGTATTTCATCCATAGTTGTGTAAATATAGAAAAATAAACAAACAACCCTTCCCCCCACAGGAGATAGGAATCTCATTCGAATTCTTAAAGGAGGTAAGATGCTCTTTGACTGTGATCTTAGCTCTGATATTTGTAGTCCATGAAAGTACTAGTAAGTGCTAGTGTTGGCAGGACTTTTTGTGGAAACAAGAAATTGAGAAAATATTGGAAAATATTCAGCATGTAAATCATGCAGTCATAAATATGAGCATTATTAACATACAGTTAAAATTTTTCAAGTAGAAGAATCTCTTCAGAGCTTACCTTCTAGCCTTCTTATCAGAACAGTACTTCTTTCATTAGTACTATTGTGATCAACACTAAAGGTGAGGTAGAAGAGCCTGCATTTTATAGGCTCCTAGACGTCTCTTCCCATCATGCTTTGCGAAAAGCAGGTTGACCGAGGCCTCCCTTTTCCTTGCTATTTCAGAGAATCATGTCTGCTCTAACCATGTCTTAAGTGTGTTCTCCAGGTAAGGATGAATTTTGTAAGGTCTGCTTCCTCACTTTGTTTTTTCTCTCTCAAACCATTCTGTCCCAGATGGATAACCCTGTGAAAGGAAGAAGGAACCCATTCTTTTTCAGGGCTGCATTCTTTGTTTGTGAACAAACAAGGAGGGAGGATGCATTTATCTTGTTACAAAGCATGGTACCTTTTCCCCTAAGGCCCTTTTCTCATTCCCAGGGACAGTTTGCTTTATTGCAATAGCGTTGATATGTTTACAATTATTGTGCTGCTTATTTACCTGTGGAAATTACTCATGTGACTTAGATATCCAATTAAAACAGCTCATATTTACATATCGGGTTCTTGCAATTGATTGCACACATGCTATAGACTAAGAACTTACCACCAACATTATTAGGAAATGATGTTGAATCATAAATAAATTTGAGACAACTGCGATGGAGAAAAAGGCAAAGTTTGTCCAATAAATTATTAATTATAAATTATTTGTCCAGCTCAAGCATAAACTTATTGTTCTTGAGACTGATTCTCTGCTGTCTTGCATCGTGTGATTTGGGAGCACTTTGCACACTCTGAGATATGTAAATGAAGGCACAAAGTACAAGGCAGGGGAGAACCAACACCCTTGGTTGGACTGTAGATCTGACACACAATTATGTAGGTCAGGGAAGACAGAGAGGACTGTGAAACTCTTCTGAGAGACCGAGCAAAGCTAAGCGAATGGGCAACATGATGGCAAATGAAGTTCAATGTTGATAAATGCAAAGTAATGCACACTGGAGGGAAAAATGACTCGTACACCTTACAAAGTTCGGAAGTAACCATATTAATTCAGGAAAGAGATCTGTCATTGCAGGCTGCTCAATGAAGACCTCTGCTCAGTGTGGTTAAATACACAGAGCTGGTCAAAATTATTCCAGTGGAACAGCTTTCCATTGGAAAATGCTGATTTGACTAAGTTGCCTGGTTTTGTGGGAACATATTGATTTCATCAACATTTTTGAAGGGAAATTATCCAAGCATTTCGATAAGGTCACAATGTTCTGTTTTGACTCATATCACACACACACATATACACACACACACACATATACACACACATATATACACACACATATATAACACATTTTAACAGAAAATTCCTGTCCATCTCCAATAATAGTGTACTAGTGTCCCCTGCTGTCTTTTAAATTTGGTTTGGTGCCGGCAGAAAAATTATAGCTCTCTGTTTAATTATAAATAAAGACGTTCAGATATGGATTTAGGTTTTCACTGGCCAAAGAAAGAACACTCCCTCAATATCTATGTAGACATTTCATCTGAATCCACATCAAATCAAATTTCCCATGACGCTGATGTTGGCAAAGAGAACATTGCTTATTATTTTTGCCCTGTGTCACACAGCTATGAAATGGTAAGGTGAATAACAGAGTGTGAAGCTTTGGCAAACTGACCTCATGTCGTATGGCTTGTGAAATTCCATCAGTTACAGAAGGTTTGCTTATTAGCATACCCCATAGTGCTATCACATATACAATGGTCTCTCCCCACTTCTCAGTGATAGCTAAGTACAGTCGTGATGTCTGACGTTACCAAGACGTCATTATTTTCATAAATTGTGCTGGAAGACACTTACTTGTACACCATGAAGTATCATAAATAATTTAAAGTAAGCTCCATTTGTCCAAATCAAAGTCAAAAGTATGCAATGATGCATTATCCTTGCTCTCCTAAACTGTGTGTTCCCTTCAAGGCTAATCCACAACATCTGGTAACTCGCAATGGGGCTTCCAGTCATTAATGTGAATTTTCAAGGTTTTACCGCCTTGTTCAAAGATGCAGCATGACGGCGAGGGCAGAGCTGAAACGTCACCTTTGAACACAGCTGACTTTAAATATGAGGGGAGTAGGGGCTTGAATTCCTCTATGTTAGCAACTCCCAATTTGCTCCCTCTGTCTCTCTAGCTGCTTTTATATGCCTTATTGCCATGTGCCTCACGATTGTTAATGACTTTATCCCTGCAACACCCCATGAAACAGGGCGGTACTTCTATTCCCATTTTGCAAAGGTCCAGAGGTACTCAGACTTCTAAGGCTACTGGGCACCTCTGAAAATCAGGCCCTGTGGGACTTGCCCAAGTTCACACATGCAGCCTGTGGCAGAGCTGGGAATTGCACCCAATCTCTTCATGCCAGGCCAGTGCCTCAACCACTGACCCGTCTTCATTGCCCACAACCTCTGCATTCTGACCCCGCAGACTCCAGGCTCCAAAAGCTAATTCAATACAGAGCATTTAAGCAGCAGATTCTGCACTCTGATACCCCCAGGCCTGAGGACTGGGCCTAATCAGCAGTCCTCCCAGACCTCTGATAGCACTGCTTCTTCTTCCCAGCTGCTCTCTGTGTGCCTGCTTCATGGCTCTTTCTCTGAATGCTGCACTGCATGGGAAACCAACTTACCTAAAAGGGGAAATTAAAAAGTCTGATTGTTCTCTCGGATAAGTTCTGGCTATTCCCCTTGTATTCCTCCCTCCCTCCAACTTTTTCTTGTATTTGGAAAAAAAAATTATATAGAACAGTTTAAAAACAGAAGAACAGGAAAATAATGTACCCCCCGAGTGGATTAGACAATGACAGGACATACTGAGTTGGCTTACTTGGACAAGACTCATCCTTTTCCTCTCTCTCGTTCCGCATGACTATTAGAGTTGTGGAGACTATGGCCACGGTGTCTCCAGCATGGCCAAAAGTCCTGAACGTGTGGAAGCCATCCTGAGCGCCAGTGAAATCCCCTTTCCGTGTGCTATGTCCTGAATCCAAGTCTCTGCCTTCCTCTGAGAAATGGTTACAGGCCACTCTTGGAACTAGTTCTATATCGAACTTTGTTCTGTTTCCTGGCTGGACAGAGGAGCTGCGATGCTCAGAAGTGTGCCCATTCCATTTTTCTCACTATTTCCACGGGAAAGAGCTCCTGTGTTGATACAGAGGCATAACACTTTTGTCTGCACATTGTCCTCATACACACGATGCAACAATAACTTCCGGTTGCTTTAATTTTAAGAAGTGACGTAGTGTTTGCACTCTGGTATCAAGATTTTCTTTAAAGGGTTAGAGTGTTAATATCGAACTCAAAGCAGCTGAAACAGAAGCAAAATCGTTGTGTGGCGGTCGTTTTGGTGCCACACTGCCCCTACGGGTGACAAAAAGTAGCTGTAAAAGCAGTGATGTAAATTGTTCAGTGTAACAGAGGAGATTGGGAATGTTGGGGTCAGCACCATGTCATCGGGTGGCTTGCCCCTCTAAGGCCAGAGGCCTGGAAACAATTAGTCTGGGCTAATTAGCCTGCCCACCACAGCTGAGTGGCGATGTGGGTATTAATTCGCTGGCTATAAAAAGGAAGCTGCAAGCTAAGGTGGGGATGTTACAGAGGGCACCAGGCAGGAAAGCCTGCGACAGGGGCTGAACCAATAGAAGGGACTGCAAAGATGTCCAGCTGGGGAAGCCTATGGGAGACTCGGATCATCTAAGAGAGAGACTACAGAGCTATCCAGACAGCAGGGAAGCCTGGGGCTTCCTGTAGCAGGAGCTGCTGCTAGAGGAAGCTGAGATTAACTACTCAAGAAGCTGCTGAACTAGCAAGGGAGACTCATCCTGGCCTAGCTCCCTGAAAGTTTTGCTTGGGCTCTGTGCTAAGCGCCTTTAAACCATTGTGAAAGTGCTCCTTTCAGAATAATTTATTAAATGGAGGGATGCTGATGTTAGTTAGAGAGTTTGGCTGCTCCTTGACAGGGCTGTTAAAGTGAACTAATTGTTACTTTGTCATAGGGGAAACTGAGGCAGGCCACAGCAGAGCCACAGGCAGCCACAAGTGAGTGCTTGGGAGGTGACAGTGACCCTTGGGCATACCAGGTAGACAGAGAAGCCAGCAAAACTCAGTAACCTGGAACATAGAGGCCTGAGTGCTAGGATTGCAAAAGATTCATGTGATTATTCCTGTTAGGGAGTGGATGGAGTACTTAGCTCCGTTAGATGGGCTTTTGTTCAAACTCTAATTTACAGAGAGAGGCAGACTCCAACAGAGTTAAATTATGAGTGTTATCTGCCTGGAAATTGTTCTAATGCAAGGTAGGGTTGAGAAACACTCTTCAGTGCGGAGAACAAATTGATCTTTGATCCTAACCTGATTGCTGCACTTACGGAGGCCTGTCTGCTAGAATAATGTATTCAATTTTTTGAAACATGGCAAACTCCGAGCATAGGGTGGAATATTGGAAAGAGGCGAAACTAGGGTGATGATAATCAAGCTTGGAGCTAGTCTAAAGTGCCAGCTCATAGCATGGAAAACCAGTGCCCTGTTAGACTATATCTAATTTTCAGGTAAACAAAATTCCGTCAATTTCTTCCCATTCATGAATGCTACTTCTTCACAGTATTAAAATAATGCTATTTTAAGTATCTATTTTTGCCATTTAAAAAAATATCGCAGTTACCTACTAGCACTAAAGGGTGCAGTTGAGCTTGTGGCTCCTTCATCCAGTCATCATTAGATAGCTCTATGGTGGCATTCACATGTTTAACTTCAGTGCAGATCAAATCCATCACTGTGTTCTCATCCCCGACTTCCAGGGCAGACTTTAATCTCTTCACCAAATCGGAGCTGGACGGGTGATCAGGAATACAGTCAAAGCTGGACATTTTCAATTCTTTGCACTTGGGAAGCACGTTTTATTATTTTTAATACAGCGTACAAAGTCAGCCAGTTGTAAATGAGAAGCGTGTGTGCTTTTGCTATAAAAAGACAGCTCCGCTCATGTTACACCAGTTGGGAATTACAAGGGGAGAAGGAGCCAGATGTAAGGGAGCCACTGAAAAGAACCATACACAATAAACTATCTTTCGAAAGGTGGAGGTGATTTTTTTTTTGTTAACTTTGTGTTTGTACAATAAGTGTAGCAGGGGAGAAATTGAGACAGGCCCTCCCAGAGGACTTCCAGAGGAAAGGCTGTTGCATTCAGAACTGTCACACAGAACAAGGAAAAAGAAAAACCCTCACCCAAAACACAATAAACCCTCTGTATAATGCTTAAAAAATAGTTTGCTGAGATTAGAGTTTCAAAACCTCTGCTCAGCAGGAGAGAAGCTTTTTGATATTTCGCTCACTTGAGAGATCAATTCTAGTTCAGCAGGGGGGTCAGTCTGACCAGAATGGTCTAATTTTGACCAGAACTTTGTTTTAATTTCCAGTTTTCCCTTTGTCTGCTGAAAAGACAATAATCATCCAAAGAAAGAGAGACAAATAAAATAAGGCCATGCTCAAAAAGAGGTCTGCCGATTAAACAATGCATCACACATTGGAGCATTTGAACTGTAGGATGGATTTAAGGAAATATCCTGTCTACTGTGTATTAGGCAGAATCAAAAAATGCTTGGGTGGATGGACAAGTGTTTTCATTAGTGAGGTGAGCTGGTTAATGATTTTGTAGTTCTTGTGGCTAAATTGTGTCCCCAGGCTAAAATCTAGATTGGACGTAGGCTGAATAGCTGGGCTGGATGCTGGGAGGTGCAGTCAGGAATCTTCCTCCACCCCTGGTGGTAAAAGCTGCTTTAGCCCCATGACTGAAGTGGCATATGGAATTGCACATTTGGAAATGGCCACAGATTGGCCAGCAATCAGGGCAGCTGCATTGGTGCTGACTCTTTGGTATAGCCCTGGGCAAATCAGGGTTTGGACCGATTGCAAGTAGGGATAAACCCCAACTAGCTCAGTGTATGCAAACCCCTACATGTAGAGGTCAACACGAGCTCAGCTACGCTGATCCCTAGCCACTGATTGTTGAGTTGGGGCTATGACCCAGTACTAACCAAGCCTGGGTGTGGATCATATGTCGCCTTCCGGTGCTGAGATCTGTGCAGTAATGGATGCCCTGCCTCATGCCCACCCATCCAGCATAGCTCCCCCACATCCAGCCCCCCCATTAACACAGCAGAACCCCACTAATTGCCCGGGGTCTTGCCCAGCTACAGAGGAGAGAGTTGGACTTGCTCCTCATTGACTCTGAACATACCCTGCGGTAACCCAATAACATCAGTGATGTTTACCATAGACTCTCACTGGTGTAAGTGAGAGGAGAATCAGGCCCAACATTAACACAGTTTTGAATTAGCTAAGCAGGAAACTAGAATTCCCTTCAATCCCCTTCCCACTGAGTGATGACCTTCCAGGGTGGAGATGCAGGCACACACCCCTCCCCTGGTTAATATGGGGAAGTGGGAGAAACTCTTCTATGAAATACCCTGACCCAGGAAATAACTTGTCTCTGGGGAAAGGTAGCAGCCATATGGTAACCAGCTCAGGGCAGCTGACTGCAGGGGAATCTGCTGTGATATGTGGGGGAGCAGGCTAGGACTGGCAGAAATTGCACCTGGACTCAGGTCTGTACAGACTTTGTTGGGAAGCTGCAGAGACTGGGCAGGGGTCCTGCAGCCAGACGGCTGAGAAGAGAGGGGCCTGAGGGAACTTGTGGAGATGCAGAACCAGCAGCTGGCCTGGGCTCTTAGAGGGATAGGGACCTGGAGAAGGCTACACCCAAGGAAGTGCCCTAGACACTGAGAATTAGCCTGGGCAGTGTACCCTAACTGGGATTGATCTCAAGGGACTGCCCTTGTAAAGGGCAATTATATACAGCCAGGGCAGTGTGGGCTCTTGCAGCCTGGCAACCACTGTGGCTGAAGAAGCTCGGTGTGTGGAGGATGCCATTTTGTGCTACAGAATGGTGCCCACCACATGGCATGACCTCTCGAAAGTTCCAGAGTGTGTCCTGGACCATTCTAGCACCACGACACCACTGGCCCCAGGGCCCAAGCAAGGAACCACCCATATTTACTTTCAATTGTAACTAGTTAAGCTACTGCACATAGGATATTTGCAACCTTCCCCTTTTCTACTAGCCCTATTAAAATATCCCTACACTTACTTATGTGGGACCCACCAGGGCTATTGTCTATAGGGCCCAGCAGCTGACACACCTTTAACACTTGCCTCCAAGTCATGGTACATCTGGCTTCAGAGGGCAAGTTGTGTACAGTCTCTGAAGAAATGCTGCTTTGTTGTTAGTTTTGTGATGCAGGTTCTTTTGGGGAAGCTTTTGCTCTGTGCCAATAATTGACTCTCTTTAGAGAGATTAGGACAGCGTTGCTCCCTGAGTACTGTTTGGGCTGAGATTCCTGAAACAGAGGCTGAGGTTCCTGAAACGGGTTTGCCCATGTGCTGTTTGTGACCACCCCTGTTCAGGGACTGTTGAACACAGTGTAAATAATTTGCACTAAGAAAATATCCATCCACCACATCACAAATTTCTCCTTCAATGGGAAACTGACCTGTGAGGCCTGAAACCTGCTTCTATTTGGCATAGGGATTGCCAACAGTGACCTGCTGAGATGATAACGGTTGATCACAGGGGACTGCAGCCCAGGGCTCAGTCTGAGAGTGGGAGAATTGCGTGATTCCACCTCTAGAGAGAGGGCGCCGACTCCGTGGATGCTCCAGGGCTGGAGCACCCATGGGGAAAATTTAGTGGGTGCTCTGCACCCACCGGCAGCCAAGTTCCCTGCCCCACCTCACCTCCTCCTCCCCTGAGTGTGCCGTGTCCCTGCTCCTCCACCTACCTCCCAGTGCTTGCAAGCTTCTGGAGAGAGGGGGGAGGAACAGGAACGTGGCACGCTCAGGAGAGGAGGTGGGGAAGAGGCGGGGCCGGGGTGGGGATTTGGGGAAGGAGTCGGAATAGAAGCAGGGAGGGGGCAGAGGGAGGTTGAACACCCACAGGCACCAGTAGAAGTCAGCGCCTGTGAGAGAGGTGGTGACTAGAGGTCTATGTGGGGCGTGTGCTTTGAGAGACCAGGAGGGGTCAGAGGTGTAGTTAGCAGGGTAGTGGTGACAAGTATCACTTCCTAAGCACAATGATAAATCTTAGCCCACTGAGCTGGGGGTGGAAGGACCCACTGACGCCCTCCAATAGAAGGGAGAAAAAGTGTAGAGCCCACCCCACCCCAACAAGAAAATTGTGGAGTGGAAGATGACAAAGAGCAGAAAAAAAAACTAGTTAAAAATCAAAATAAAAAAGACACATTAATTCATACAAATAATATAGTCTCTCTCTCCCTGATTTCAGGATTGGCATCTTGTTTTGATAGCAGGGTTTACAATCAAAGGCACTGATTATGTTGCGCACAGTAGTAAAGCAAAGCACATGCAAAAGTGTTTGTAGCTTAATGCTTTGATTTTGGAAACATGTAGGGCTTTGCATGACTTGATTTGCATGAGTAAAATTCACCATGTGCCTAAAGTCTTGGTTGAGTGACCCAGGTCCAGTATTCGTGATTTAAGAATAAAGACTATAGAGCCATGATTAAAAATTTTGACACTGGATGCTAATAGTTGATCTGTGAGAATTAAAGCTGATTAAGGTGTGCAGCTGTTCACTTGGGGGGCAAGCTGAGAGAGAGATGGTGGAGAACATGAGAGGTGTTCTCATAGTCTCAATGGAAGGGAGTTAGAAAATACGCCAAAGAGCAGAATGAAACATAGTAACATTGCATTTCCCTATACATTGGAGCTTCTGATTTTTAAGTCAGTGTCCCAACGTTGGGCTAATTCCTCTGTCTAGCTTCACTTGGGAATTATATCAGCTGACACCAGTTGAGGATTTGGTCTGACTTGTTTTGCAGCTCAGACCTCTACATAGCGTTTGTGGGTTAGATCCCTGGCTGGTACACTTTGGCGTAGCTCCACTGAGAAAACCTTCGGAGATTTCAAAAAAAAAAAAAAGGCTTTCAGGCCCAGTTCTAAAAGGTATACAAGAGTCGAACTCCCATTGATTTCATTGGGATTTAGGCAGTGGTGCTGGAACAATTTTTATAATGAGGGTGCTGAAGGCAGAAACTGTATTTGGGTTGTTATTACTACTTTAAGCTGGGGGAGGGGCAGCACCTACGGAGTTAGATACCTAACTACCTTTGAGGAGTTAGGCCTCAATCCCCCTTTATACAGCATAAATAAGCAAAAGGGCACAAGCCTGTTCTTTTCCTTTGAAGGACAACTTAAAAGTTGGACAAAGATTCAGGATAGTTGAACCCCTGGCAGGAAGGGGAATTTCACTATGGCATACCCCATAATTTTTTTGCTACATGCTGCTTTGGGGTTGCAATGATCTTAAGATAGGAAATTCTGTCAATGTCTGAAAAACAAGAAAAAAAAAACAGATTTGGAGAATTTGAGCATTATTCAAAAGGCCTTCAGTTGCCTGATTCAGGTAACCCTGCAATAAGAGGCTGCTCTAAAACTTTCTTGGAGATGTGAGCTCTAGCACTTTAGGTCACCAAGAAAATTCAATGTGTAGAGAGAGCTGAGGATGCAGGTGATGTTTGTGCAGGAGTCTGTAGTGTCCATAACAATTTAAATTCAGGATAATGGGAAGATGATTGCAGGAATTCGGGTAAGAGAGATGGATATTAATTTTGAGGTGGACCCATTTTTTAGGGAAGAAAGTAACCATCAGCTGTGGGGAGAAAACACTAAAAATAGCATATTTATGGAGCTATTCTCCAGGTACCTGCTGCTAAGAAGTTATGCAGATAATTGCTTACTTTCTGGGATGCAGAACAATAAACTTGCTCACCCTTTTAAAATTTGTACTTTTTTGGGGGATTCATTTATTCCTTAGCAGTGGATACATTTGAACTTCACTTGTCAGCATTAATTAGTGGGGACTCTGCCTGTATAATTGTGGACACATCATCTTTTTGGCACATCTGTAGCTTAATGAGAGAACCATCTGGTTTCTTGAGATCCACTTGCATTTCACTGCTTTCATTCCATGTGTCTTTTGGATGGCTAGGAATAATGCAAAGGAATGGGTTATTCCTCGTTAACATCAGTTTCTCAATTTGAACTCAAATGAATCTGTGAGTAGACACATTCTAAATTACAGGATGCTGAAGTTTTGGAACAATGTACTAGATTCTTTGGGTTGGGCACGACACCTGGTTCCATATATCATTTTGTCAGCTCTCAGCATTTTGCTGCTGAACTTTTTTCCCTAATGGTGAACTATTTGTCAATAGGGAAGCAGCCACTATACCCAACAATTACCTAATTGTTCACTGTCTAAATGCTATGTTTGCCTGGTATTTGTTTCTACAGACTTTCATGAACCATTTAAGAGTAAGATAAAGAAACCAAAGTTACATTTTTCCTGGTACACAGATAATTTTGTTAAATGGTGAATGTAAAATATCAGCTAAGGAATGTTTATCCAAGATCTCGGGAGGTTGTGATTAATCGAGCACACAAGATAAATGTAAACACCCGATTCTTACTGGTGACTAAGGTATGCCAGTGGGTGAGAGAATCTAGAAAATGTAATGGAAGTGGATTGGAAAATAGATGGTAATTGGTAACTTTATTGTTGCAGGGTGATAGTTGCACTTACTCAGTACATTTGCCTTTGTGAAAAATGGCCCATGACTTCTAGGTTTCTCAGGGAGTGAATCTGAGAGAAGCCAGTAGATTTTGGATCTTATTTCAGGCTTAACAATTGCACTGAGATGACCGGAGCCGGGTGAAATTTTTTGGACAGGTAGTGTATTTGCTGAAAAATGCAGTTTTAGGTTGACCAAAACGATTTGTGAATTCAGTGCTGCCCCACAGCGTAGAGAGGAAACCAGGCCAACCTGGCGCATCATTTGCTCAGAGACGCCTAATTTCCAACACCGAGCCCAAGGATAATCTCATTCAAAAGGATGGACTCCTCATTCAGGGGCATACCTACATCCATAAGGGATTCCTCCATTTGGAGGTCATATGCATTTGTCATCACATCCCTTGGGCTGGACACTTCAGTCAGGCAAAGACCACTCACATGACATATCGGTTGTTCAGGTGGCCAAAACTATGGTCTGACATTCAGGCCTACCTCAGGTCTTATGACACCAACAGCTGTACCAAAGTCCCCTGAACTAAATCCGTTGTGATGTTAATGTCTGCCAAGGCTCCCTTGAGGCTTTGGATATAACAATGGACTTCACTGTCAAATTACCATAATCTGAGGGATGCCATACCATGATCTGAGGGATCAAAACTGATAAAGATGGCACACTTCATTCTCTGCGCACTTCTTCGCACCACCGAGGACTCTGCTCATCACTCATGTGTTCCATCTCCATCGCCTCCTGGACCACATCACCTTAGACTGGGGGGACTCAGTCATATCTTGGTTTTGGCAGGAGGTGTTCTGCCTACTAGAGGTGTGTCTCCATGCATAGACTGCCTACCATCCACAAACTGATGGCCAATCAGGAAAAGCAGCTTCATAAACTGCCATGAAAATGTCTGGGCCTCACTGATTTCATATGTGGATTTAGTGTACAACAACACAGACCATGCCCTGACCAAGATGAGCCCATTCTTTGAAAATTATGGCTTCCAACCCTCTTTCCACCTTGCACTGCCCATGGCACTCACAGTTCTCACAGCCTCAGACTTGGTTCATCAAATCCATCAAACATAGATAAAGAGTTGAAACAAAACATAGGTGCAGCCAACACGGCATACAAACATCATGCTGACCATCGTTGGTGGGAGGGCCCTACATTTGCAGTAGGACAAAAAGTATGGCTACTGGCCAAATAACTCAAGAAGGGCAGACCCATGTGTAAGGATACAGGCTGCAGGAGCTGTCCTGGGAACAAGCCCATCATGTGCACACTCCCCAAAAGGTCAGAGCCTTCCACAGAACCCATTCAGATAAGCCCCATCTTTCAGCACCCTGAGGTTACCCCAAGGAAGGAGGATGATGTCAGAATCCCAGTCCTGAACTGAGGCCCTGTGATGGGGCAGCTGCCCCTCATTGGTATGGAAGGGGTTAAAGCAACTCTGGGGAGGCTGCACAGAAGGCAGCCAATAAGGAAAAGGCTTGTCGTGCCAGCCAATTAGGGGAAGGTTTATTGGAGGATGGCCCATATAAGAAGGGGCTGCTGAGCAGAGCAGAGGCAGTCACTCCCTGGAGTTTGAGGGAGGAGGACTGGCTGCTTAGAGGGCTGGAGCACCATGGGCAGGGCAGGGCAAGGCAAGGCAAGGCAAGGCAGGGCAGGGCAGGGCAGGGCAGGGCAGGGCAGGGCAGGGCAAGGCAAGGCAAGGCAAGGCAAGGCAAGGCAAGGCAAGCAGAGTATGCAAAAGCTCCAGGCTGACGGCTGCCAAACTGATGCCCTGATACAAGGGCAGAGGAGGTGCTGAGGCTGCGGGGAAGTGGCCCAGGGAAGGAGACAGCGGAGTTAGAGGAGGGGCAGTATTTGGCTGCTAGCTATAGGGTCCCTGTGTTGGGGCCCAGAGTAGCGGGTGAGCCAGGCTACCCCCTTTTGCTCCCACTGTCCACTGAGGAAAGTGGCCAGTGCATGGACTGCAGTCTACCACTGAGACAAATGGCTAGGACCTGGACTGCAGATTGCCACTGAAGCAAGTGGTTGGACTGAGGACTGTCGGCCCCCGGAAAGGGGGAAAGAACTGAGTGGGGCACAGCCAGAGGGCTGTGTCCAGAAGACAATAATGTAGTCCTGGGGCCATCCCGAGTCCTGGAAGTGAAGACAGGAGTGATGACGGATGAGACATCACCTGAGGAGGGCGCACTGGCAACCCCGAGTTAATTCCCAGGGTGGCCAGGGGGAGGCACCGCAGTGGCGAGTCGAACCCCGTCACAGGCTCGCTTGGTCCTTTGAGGGCACCCTAAGCCTCCTTGCCATGGTGGTGCACTGAACCACCACCTCTGACCAACAGCCAAAGTGTTAAAGGCCCTACAGCCCCACCACAGCCGTAGCCCATGATTGGCTACTGGACAGACAGCATTCTTGTTGGGAACCTGGGCTGTATAAAGACCCTAATGGGAAGAGGAAGTTGTTTGAGCAACAGGCCATTGGCTGCTGGCTGCCTCCTAGACTGCCTTGCCCTGCTGCCTCTTCTGACTCTGCCTTGCCACCTTGTCTAACCTCACCTCCCTAACCTGCTGACCCTTGGATTGGATATTTTGGCTACTGACCCCTGTGAGAACTCTGACCATTGCCCTGGACTACCTCTGATATCGATTGACCTCCTGGGTACCTGACCACCCCCACACACTTGACCACTGCTCTGGACTTACCCCCTAGCCTACAGCAACCACTGGGCATTCAATCAGCTCCCTGGTGGTGCTAATCACCCATGTATGGGAAAGAGCCAGTACCACTCTGTACCATGTCCAGGAGCGCATGAGCTGTCATTGCAAATAGGTATTGAGATCAGCCATAGTGTCATACCTCGATCCATGGGAGTGGCTTTCCACCCCCTGAATATAAGCAGTCCTCTTTGATTTGGCTCTGTGTGTTGTTTCCTGGGACATCAGTCCACTGGCGTTGTAATAGGTTGATTTTATCTGTCACAGCTCTCCAGGCAGACTTAACAGTAATGACATCATGTTGAATATCGGGCAGAGCTATGTGCTCCAGCACATACAGACTGGAGGTTGGTGTATAATTCAAGCAGCCTCTAACAATACGAATGGCTGAATTGAGCTGAGTGCGGTGAATGCATCCCCAAACTGCTCAGCAGTATTCAGCTGGTGCAAACACCAGGGCCAGTATAGATGTATGAAGGACTGAAGGGTCTGCTCCCCAGGAGGTTCCAAATAATTTTCATATCAAGGTGGTACAGGAAGAGATCTTCATTTTTCATGTGCCCTAGGTGAGGCCGGTATATCAGGCTATGGTCAAGTTTTACTCTCAGGTACATGACAGCTGGTTGCAATGGTACTAGCCATCCTTGTACATGGATTGAGGTGGGTTGATTGGCAAGACGATTGTTTAGATGGAAAGTATTTGCCACTGTCTTGGTTTCACTAAGGATTAGTCTCCATACTTTTCAGTCTGTGTTTCAGGAAGGTCGTATGTGTATATATTAAACAAAAAGGGAGCCAAAAGCTTTGTGGAAGGCTGTTGCAGAGATGTTGATTTTTCTCCCTGACTAGCAGGATGAAGCTTTGGATGAATCCTGTCTCGGCTAAACACACCATTGGCCTACAAGTAATAACTTGCAGCAGCTTGGGAGTCAGCCAGGCGTGCCATGCGGTGTCATAGGCTGCCGTCAGGTCAATAAGGACAGCACCAATTTTCCTGACTCAAATGTATTCTCTGTGTCTTGAGTCAGACAAAGTACCTCATCTTGGGTGCATCACCCCCTCCAGAATACAGCCTGAATGCCAGGCAGCTCAGGATTAACTACCTCCATTAATCAGCCTCAGGATTAGTCTCTCCATCAGCTTTTAGGTAACACAGAGCAGAGAATTTGTTTGGTAGCTCTTTGTGTCTAACAGTGGTTTTCCTGGCTTGGGAGCAGTTACAACCTCTGCTCTGTGCCAGACTTTTGGAATGCTACAATCCTAGGTACAATGATTTGGAAACTGAAGCAGGCAGCTTTTGCCGATTGGCCCAAAGTGAGTGAGAGATGAATTCATTGTGGATGTTATCTAGAATTCAGGTTGAATTTGGCAACTGGTTTTGTCCAAATTCTTGTGTGTGGAAAAAGTCAAAATGTTTCATTTTTACATTTTTGAAATGAAATGTTATGCCTTTTTGTTTCAAAAGATGTTTCATTTCAAAATGTAGCTAGCTTTATTTAAAAAGCCTAAAAACAAGATGTAAAAATGATTCCAAAATTAAACAAAACAAAAAATCTGACAAATATTTAGTTTGACCCAAAAGTTTTTCATTTTGCGAAAAAACCTCAAAATATTTCCATTTTGGGGTGACCTGAAACAATGTTTTTTTGATTTCTCAGTTTTGTGATCAAGCGGAAAAATCAATTATTCACTCATCTCTACTGATGAGTACTCCAGCTAAAGAAATGGGCCATAACTAAAGTGTCTTTAAAGGAAGACAGTAAGGGACTTTGGGCCGAATTCTGCTGTAAATCAACTGAAGTCAGTTACATGGGTTTAACAGAGAGCAGAGTTCAGCCATTTGATTTCACTTCCAGGATATGAGGAATCCACTTGTCAAGTAGATACAGTCTAGCTTTTACCATAGCCTGGTCTGTTAAAGAAAAATATACGTGGTTGTATTTTTATGGCTTGTTTTAAATTAGTTTGGTTATGATTTAAGGGTAATTGACATCTGATTTGCTTCTTACTTTGCATAAAACAGAGCCGATTGCACTCACTATCATCTTCAATCCATAGGTATGGCCTGGGCATGCTACAAATCCAGTCATGCAGAGGAACAGTTGTTGTCTCTCTGGCCCACACCTGTCTTTTAAAGAAGGGAGTAGCTGCCAGTTACATTGAAAAACTCTGTGGGCTGTGCTTTTGGCCAGTGGTTCTCTATAATCTTGATTGGAAGCAGTTTTAAATAATTTACAGAATGCCTTTAACTTTTTCACAGAATAAAGGATAAATGTTCTTATGAAAATAGAAAAGGAGTACTTGTGGCACCTTAGAGACTAACAAATTTATTTGAGCCTAAGCTTTTGTGAGCTACAGCTCACTTCATCGGATGCATCCGTGAGCTGTAGCTATAGCTCACGAAAGCTTAGGCTCAAATAAATTTGTTAGTCTCTAAGGTGCCACTAGTCCTCCTTTTCTTTTTGCGAATACAGAGTAACACAGTTGCTGAAACCTGTCCTTATGAAAATAGTTTCCAATATTCCCCATTAATATACTTTGTAGAATATTGTTTGCCATGTATATATGCTGATGCTAATAGCAAGTCACATTGTCTTCCCAGCGAGCCTACTTATCATCTCAGGTTTCTAACAGTTTGCACCTTTTGTTGCTTTGCAGTGTTGCAGCTGTGTCTTGGATCTGTTCTAGGCAAAGCTGTAGGTGGTGCTAAAGAGGACAGAGTTCAGTAGCAGTACAGGGTGTGGGCAGAAGTTCTCCCTTTCCCAGTGAGGATTCTGGATTTCAAACACCATCAGAGGCTTTATCTTTGTAGGGAGCCAGGGTGGCCTCCCTCCGAACCAGAGGGTAAAGAGTCACCCGCTCAGCCTGAGTGGGCGGGGCGAGACCAAGTTTACCCCACTCCCCGGAAGGGGAGGGGTGGAACAGGAAGTACAAAGGGCTGGGCCCTTTGCCCAGTGAGAGGAGCACCAGGGTGGGAGACAGACCCAGGCTGTTCCCTCCAGACCCTGCTGCCGACCCAGGAGAGGCCCTGGGCCCAGAGAAACCTGACCTGGAGGAAGGACTGAGGCGACCAGGACTGCCAGCTGCCAAGTACCCGGAGGACCTGGCGGGGCCAGGCTGTAACCCGGGCCAGCGTGAGCCTGACACGGAGCGGGAGCTGCCAGCAGCGGAATACCCGGATGAGCTGGAGGGACCGGAGAGGCCCGCTTGAGAGACCGGGTAGGAAGTAGCCCAGGGGCAGAACTGCACCGTGTGGGGGGCGTATTTGGTCAGCGGGGCACGGATGGCCCCCCGCTGATCCAGCGGCGGGACCCTCTCCTCCCGCCACTGTCAGGGCCCTGGGCTGGAACGCAGTGGAGGTGGGTGGGCCTGTGTTCCCCTGCCCCGGCCAGCCCGCCTTGGGTAGCAGAATCCCGAACGTCACAGACGCCCCCCCCCTCGTGCCGGCGCTCTCCCCCGCCCCCCCCGCCCGAGGGGCGCGCCGCCGACTCTGGCCGGCGCTCTCCCCCACCCCCCCCGCCCGAGGGGCGCGCCGCCGACTCTGGCCGGCGCTCTCCCCCACCCCCCCCGCCCGAGGGGCGCGCCGCCGACTCTGGCCGGCGCTCTCCCCTGCCCCCCCCCCCCCGCCCGAGGGGCGCGCCGCCGACTCTGGCCGGCGCTCTCCCCTGCCCCCCCCCGCACCCGAGGGGCGCGCCGCCGACTCTGGCCGGCGCTCTCCCCTGCCCCCCCCGCATGAGGGGCGTGCCGCAGACTCTGGCCGGCGCCGCCCCCCGCCCGAGGCACCTTCTCTGCTAATTCCCCAGTGACCGAAAGGTGAGACTGAGGCCTGCCAGTGGGACAATTTTTAGAAACTCACTCAAATAAACAGACCCATAAATTCCCCCAGATCAACTCAGAGAGGGGTAACATAAACATAACTAAAAGAAAAGGAGGACTTGTGGCACCTTAGAGACTAACCAATTTATCTGAGCATAAGCTTTATGCATCCGATGAAGTGAGCTGTAGCTCATGAAAGCTCATGCTCAAATAAATTGGTTAGTCTCTAAGGTGCCACAAGTCCTCCTGTTCTTTTTGCGAATAGACTAACACGGCTGCTACTCTGAAACTTATAAACATAACTGAGATCAATCAACCCTACACACAAGCCCCAAAATCTCCTACCTCCCCCACCCCATTCTTCCCAACGCCTATCTCCTCAGGAGACCTGGAGAGAAGCTGGGCCTTTTTGTGTGCCTGAGTGCTAACCACTCTGCTAATGGTTGTTACAGGCCTGGGGAGGAAGTGAATTTTATTGAGGTAATGTTGAAATAAGGAACGGTACAGAGTTCAAGCATAGAAGTTTCTGGTTGTCAGGGGATAAGGTACAGATTATCAAGGGATGCAAAATTCGATTTAGGAGCTGGTGGAGCAAGGATCACATAATAATCTGCAATCTCCCCGACTGGGGGAAAAGTTTAACCGGTCAGAGTACAGACATCGAGAAATGGGGTAAGTTATCCACGCAGCAGCTATGTTCAGTATGCTGGGTACAGTGAGTGAATACGGGAGTGGGGATGGGTCTACCCTCATTTGGTGGGGTTTAATGTTCAGCGGGTTTACGGTTCCAGTTCATACGGTCCGATGGGGAAGGCCTCTCAGTCTCTTTCCCACAGTGTATGCACAATGTCGTGCCGGCTCACTCCTCCTGGTACTGTCGGTGGCCGGTGATGTGCTCGATATAGATGTCCCTGGACCATCGGATGGTGTCCGAGACCATGAGGCGCCGCATGAGCCGTGCGTAGCGTCTACCGATCCGCAGGTCCGCAGCACACGCTCGTTGCAGGGGTCCCAAGCGCCCAGGGCTCCGACAATCAGGGCGTCCAGCTGCACCTCGTAGCCCTTCTCTCTCAGGGTGTCGGCCAGAGGGGCGTATTTTTCCAGTTTCCGAGCTCGAGCTTCTCGGAAGGCTGGGGTCCTGTTCTCGAAAGGGACCATGATGTCGACGAGGATGATCTTTTTCTGGGTTTCGTTGGTGACAACCACGTCGGGTCGCAGCGGGTTGTCGGTACCGGAGATGGCGCAGTTCACGGCGACCTCCCCCAGGCTCGGTGAGATGGCTTTCACCAGGCGGTTCTGGATGGCGTTGTGGCGCAGCTGCCAGGCTCTGGAGTGGGGCTTGCAGCTGCACAGGACGTGGGGCAGGGTCTCGTTGGAGTAGCCGCACTTCCTGCAACACTTGTCTCGGTTCCCGTGGCGGACGGCTCCGTTGAGCGGGACGCAGTTGAGCCGGGCGCGGTGGATGAACCGCCAGTCGGCGAAGCAGGAGAAGCCGCCCCTGGCGAGGAAGTGGTTGCTGGCGTCCCGCTTGCTGGTCAGTTCGAAGGCTTTTCCCTGGTCCGTCTTGCACTTCAGGGTGTCTACGTACAGCAAGTGGGTGGCTGCCTTCAGGGTCCTCTCCAGCAGGCCCCTGGCGCTCTGGTTGACGATGGTGTTGCCCTCGGACCTGATCTGCGGCACCAGGACACCCAGCTCCTGGCGCTCCTCGCACCACTCCCAGCGGCAGCCGATGCGCTTCCCCAGGCGGCGCATGGCATTGCGGGCGCGGGACCACAGCGAAGCAATGTCACCCCCATCTCAGCCGAATTCGCCGTCCAGGGAACTGCTCAGGAAGCTGGCGGTGTCTTGGCTGGAGGGGGCTCTACCGATCCGCTTTTGCGTTGCGTCGTGGAGGGCTTTCGCTGCGATGCTGCTCACCATGGCGTCGGGGCATGTCAGCAGGCGGAAGGCGTGGGTGACTACTGCGATGTCACACAGGTCACCCATGCGGGGGACATTGGCACCGCCATGCCTGTGGGTGATATAGACCAGCTCGTTGCTAGCTCTCTG
The DNA here is from genome assembly GCF_965140285.1 of Lepidochelys kempii. Lineage (NCBI taxonomy): Eukaryota > Metazoa > Chordata > Testudines > Cheloniidae > Lepidochelys > Lepidochelys kempii. Next base: position 70,714,085 of record NC_136390.1, on the reverse strand, counting down.
GGGAAGGAATAACCACTTCTTCACCAGCTGCCGGATGACCTTGTCCACCTTGTTGAGGGGTACCTTTGCCACGGCGGATCCCCTCAGGATGAACAAGATGCGGGGGATCAGGAAGGTGTTCAGGGCGTTTATCTTTTGCCACGGTGCTAGCAGTGAGGTGTCGATCTTGGCGGTATCCTGTAGGATCTCTTGGATGATGTCCTCGGGCGTCTGTCGGACACGGAAACCCGTCGGTGTGCCGAGGTGTCGGTAGGCCTGCCCCTCTGCTAGGGGGATGACGGGCTCGCCCTGGATCTGGAATTCTGTCCCCTGCATGGAGTCTCTTTTGCTGCCATCTATGTGGAGGGATGCGCATTTCTTTGCATTAAAGCGAAGCCCCATCCAATCGGCAACTCGACTGGTGGCATCTAGCATACGCTGGAGGTTCTCTGGGTCGTCTGCGGTCAGGACCAGGTCATCCGCGTAAGCCAGGACACTCACCCTCTTGCCGTGGAGGTTGAAGCTGCCTGCGCCCTTGGAGATCGCTCGCAGCAACGGCTCCATGGCGAGGTTAAAGATGATGGGGCTGAGGGGACAGCCCTGCTTGACTCCGCTCCGGATCGGGATCTCGGTCTCCCCTTCGACCGAGCGAATGGTGGTGCTGCATCCCTCATACATCTCTTGGATCACCCGGCGGAAGTTCTCTGGCATCCCAAACTCCTGGAGCGTGGCAAAGATGTGGTGGTGGGGCATGGACCCAAAGGCGTTGGCCAGGTCCAGCCATGCTATCGTACCCTGCCTCCGCGCCCTTCTGGTCATTTCGATGATGGTTTGGAGGACAAAGTTGTGTTCGTAGCAGCCCTCGCAGGACATGAAGCCTTTCTGGGTGGAGCTGATGGCCCCCCCACGCACTGACCACTCCGTGATCCTCGACGCCAGGCAGCTGGCATAGAGCTTGTACATCGTGGAGCAGAGGGAGATGGGCCTCCAGTTGCTGGGGTCATCGCACTCACCCTTCTTGTACACCAGAACCGTCATGGCCTTCTTCCAGGAGCTGGGAGTCCGGCAGAATCGCTTGCACTGGTTGAAGGGTGTGGCGAGGACCAGGCAGCTGGGATCTCGCTTTTTCAGGAGACTGTAGCGAATGCTGTCTTTCCCGGGAGCTGTGTTTTTTGTTTTTGAGAGCCTGGCCAACACTTCCTTGGGCGTGAAGTCAGCTTCCAGGGCGCCCGCTTCGTCGACATGGGGCAGGGGGCGGAGGCACACGGGGCGCAGCGCACCATCCTGGGCTGCGTGGTCGAATACATCCTTGAAGTAGCTGTAGAGGCGCTCAGTTGGGATCATGCAGTAGGGCGAGGGCCCGTCAAGGATCTCTCTCATGGCTTTGGGGCGGTTTGCCCGGTACAGCTTCTGGATCCTTGAAGCCGCTGCTGGATCGTAGCGGCAGTTGGCGCCTCTCCTTCTGGTTCCCCTGGTGGTGGTGTTGGGGTTTGGAGCAGGCGTTCTATGGGCAGGCGGGACATTCTCCTGGGTGGGACGTCTCCTGGGAGCGGTTTCTGCAGACAGTTCTTGGGTGAGTCTGTCTACGAGGAGGTCAAAGTCGTCGAAGGAAGCTGTCGCTCTTAGCTCCGCGGTCCAGGCAGTCTGCCACGGAGTGGCAGCCCTCTCCACCGGCTGCTGGCCCTCATGGTCCTCGACCTTGTCTGAAGCAGACTCAACACCCGCACAGTCGACCTGCCGTCTATCCCACGAGTCACCGTTCCCTTCGGTTGGGAGCTGGGGCGGGAGCTCTGGCGGGATCCTGGCATTACTAGTGGTCAGAGGGACGCGGTCCGGCTCGGGGGTTGCCGGGACATCGCTGGTCCTTCTAGGGGTGGCTGCTGCTTGGGCGGCTGCTGCTGGAACGTGAGATCCGCTGTTGGCAGCGTCCCGCAGGATGGACTCGGGGGCCGTGCTGGGCCGTCTGGTGATGAGGGCCCGGTGGTTTTCTGTGGCTGCGGGGTTGGTTTCTTCAGCAGTGCATGGAGCTTGCTGAGCGGCCTGTGGCTGGGCACTGGCTCCCTCGGCTGCTGGAGTTTGCAGGGCGGTCTGCGGGGCGGCTCTGGCTCCTCCGGCGGTTGGGGTTCGCAGGGCGGCCTGAGGGGCAGCGCTGACTCTTCCAGCGATTGGATCTCGAGATGCTATGCGCGAGGGGGCACTGATCCTTCTGGGGACGGGGACGTGCTGGGCCGGGGGCAAGGTAGTACTGAGCTGTCTCAGTATGGAGATTTGCCTGGCGACGTGGGAAGGTGAGACGGGCCTCCTGCTGGCGAGGACCTGGGTGGCGTTCCCCGCGGCAGCAGGCACCTTCTCGATTGCAGCACCCTGTTGCGCTGGTCTGGCGACGGGGGCAGCCTTCTTGACGGCAGCTTGCACAATCGCTGTTCTTTGTTGAGGCTCAGGAGCGGTGGGCCGGTGCACAGCAGCAGGGCTGGGAGCCGGGGCAGGAGGCCATGTGGTTCCCTTGGAGCGCTTCCTGCAGGTGACTTGCTGCGCCTTGCATTGTTTCTGCATCTCGAAGGGCAGGCTGCAGAGGGCACAGCTGAAGGCGACCCGCTTGCCGTGGCATCTCTTTAGGTACCTGGTGACTCCACCAAGGAGGTGGAAACTTCGGGGAGGGAAGCAGATGGGGCAGATGAGCACGTCCGCCGCGAGGGGGTACTGCAGGTAGACAGTGTCCTCATTACCTTGCAGCGGGGGGGTGCCGACGGCACCAGCGGTATCGCTGGCTGGTTCATCCCGGTGCGGGCGGGTGGGGTCGAGAGGTCCGGCTGGGGGGGCATCTGGCAGGGGCCTGCTGTCTCTTTGGGTGGTTTCGGAGGCTGGGCAGGCATCTGGCAAGGCGCTGGTGACCCTCTGGGTGGTCTCTGGAGAGGTGCTGGTCCCATCAGCGGAGATTCCTCTCTTGCTGGTGTGTAGAGCAGTGAGGGCACCCTCCGCGCCAGGGACCTGGGCAGCTGCGGGGATGGGAGGTGGTCGCCTGGGAGCCTCTTGCAGCGGCGGCGCGGGGGGGCTCTCCAGTGGTGGCTGGTGTTGCTGGAGAGCGGGGGGGCTCTTGGTCAGCAGCTGCTGTAAGGCGGGGGGGCTTGCCCTTGGTGGCTGGCGCTGCTGGGGAGCGGCGGGCATGTTCCTTCTGGCGGTGATGTCCCGACAGGCTGGCCTCTGGATGCAGGATCAGTCTGCAACAGCATCTCGGAGGGGGTCCTTCGAGCAGTCGCTGGCCTTCCTCTTCGTGCTGCTGATCTGTAGCGTCCTGGAGGCACCGAGGGTTTTCTTTGTAGTCGCTGCTTGAGGGGCCTTCTGTGGAGGAACAGCAGCGGTGGTACACGGAGCAGCTGAAGGTGTCTCGGTAGCAGGAGAAGGATTTTCTTCCAAGGCAGCAGCGGTAGAATATACCTCCAAAACGGCATCGATTTTCTCAAAGATGGCAGCCGGGGAACCCATCTACGGCGCACGTGTTGCGACCTCCTGCTCCGAAGGGAGAATTCCAACGGCCAAAGTGGCTCCTCCGGGACCGAGCCCCAGGCCGGGACCCTGTGGCCAGGCTCTGTCCCTGCAGCGCAGAGCGTGTCTCTCGCCAGAGACAGAGGGGTCTGGTCAGCCAGAGCGCCGGTGCCCACTGACCAGTTGTGGAAAAGAACTTCAGGGGCCGATCTCATTTGCATAGGCACACCCACCCCGCTTAGAATGAGGCCATAGCTGCCCAAATGGTCACTTTGGCTGCTGTGGGATCCCCAGTGTCTCTGTTATTGGGGCAGGAAGAATAAATTGTTATTACCCTGATTATGGGAACTGTGCTTGGAACTGTACTGGGCCTTTTGTTATGATGGAGGGACTCACCATCAACTAAGTGGCACTCGCTAGGCAAGGGTCATGGGTTCCAAAACTCTGTGAATTGAGAGAGGCTGGGGACAAGTATTAATAGTTGGTGGCATGGGCCCCTTGGTGAGGGCCTTCCATGCTAATTGCACTTCCTCCTCTCTCCACTGTGGAATATCAGAGCTAATTTTGATTCTGTTAGGAGTCTAGTTACAGGCTGCTGAGCTCACTTTGGGCTAATGGTGCACCAGCACTGAGGCTCCCCTACTACAAGCTGAATTCACGAAAGAGCTGAACTGACTAAGAGCTGAAATCACTGAGCGTTGTGTTAAGTAGTGGGGGAGCCTGAAGATATATAGTGGAGCAGTTTGCGGGAGGGCTGGAGCGCCTTGTGGACAGGCTGGTGGAGCAGTTCATAGGACGGCGGGAGCTGCTGGTGGGACGCGGAGCAGTTTGTGGACCGGCTGGTGGAGCAGTTCGTGGGACGGTGGGAGGTGCTTGTGGGCCGCGGAGCGGAGCTGAGCGAAGGAGTTCGTGGGGCTGGCGGAGCGGAGAGAAGTGAAGTGAAGGCCTATGGAGCTGTGGGGCGGTCAGCTTCAGATCATGTAAGGTGCCTCTTACCCCCGTCCCATCTCCACCCAGGTTGGGAGGTAAAGCTCCGCAGATAAACTTTCGAACTCTGGGGCTGCCCTGACCAGGGACAGAGACTTTTGGGTCATTGGACTTTTGGGACTTTGGGTGATTTGGGGTTGCTGGACTCAAGAACCAAAGGGAAAGGGGCATGCCCCAATTTGCTTGGGGTGGGTTTTTTTGCTCATGGGTTGTGTTATGAATCCTGTTGGTGGTGTTTCCCCAACATAATGCCACATTGTTTCTCTCTGTTATTAAAAGGCTTTTTGCTACACTCAGAGTATGTGCTTGCGAGAGGGGAAGTATTGCCTCTTGGAGGCGCCCAGCGGGGGTGGTATATATTTGTCCCAGGTCACTGGGTGGGGGCTCGAGCCAGTTTGCATTGTGTTATTGGAATGGATCCCCTAGATATTGAACCCGGCCCTTGTTGCTGCCAACTCTGATGGGCAGAAGGGTTACATTTTTGGGGGCTCGTCCGGGATGCCTGGGTCAATACCCCTCGCAAGCACCTGTTGAGTGATCCACTACATTGGGAAACAATTTATATTTTTTTTGTTTGTGCTTATATTTTGAGGAAATTACTGTTTGTATAATGGCTAATATGTCAGGTTTGTTGGGCCCTGGCTCAGCAGCTTCTAGCTCAGAGGCTGCAACCTCGGCTGATTGGACAAAAGCTCTGGGGCAAACATTGGAAAAGGTTGTGCTGTCCCATACTGCGTCAAACTCTTGTCGTAAGTTAAGATTATTTGCTGGGGAGGAGGAGTTTGAACTCTGGTTAGAGCATACCACTGAAATGCTGCAAGAGTGGGCCGTACCAGATGCAGAAAAGCGAAGATGCCTCATAGAGAGCCTTGGCGGCCCAGCATTAGATGTGATTCGCACCCTGAAGCTCATTGACCCTGGGGTCAGTGTGAAGGACTGCCTAGAGGCCCTTGAACACAACTTTGGGAGCGTGGAGGGCCCTGAAGACAGCTATTGTAAGTTCCTTAATTCCCGACAACAAAAGGTCGAGAAGGCTTCAGCCTACATACAGAGACTGGAGAGACTGCTTCAGAGAGCTGTCATGAGGGGAGCAGTGACTGCTGAGCAGATGGATCGGACCAGACTGGCTCAAATTGTAAGAGGAACTCAGTATCAGAACCCGATTCTACTTCATCTCCAGCTTAGAGAATGACAGGAACATCCCCCAAGTTACTCCCAGCTGATAAAAGAGGTCAGAGAGGAGGAAGAAAGGCAGGCTCCAGTGAATTTTGGGAAGCCCAAACATCGGATCCAGCCACCACAACACCACTGCAAACAGCCAGTGTACTGATGGTGAGCATCAGAGAGGAACTTGACCAACAAATGCAGGTCCTGACAGAAAGGATAGCTGAGCTGCAAAGTACCGTTGACCTATTTAAGACTTCCAGGAATAAGAAGCCTCAAACTGAGGCGATTGAGAAGCCCGCACTTAGAGCCACCATCCCACCCAGGCGAAGGGGGAAGGGTCAGTTCTTCTGCTACTGATGTGGTCAGGATGGACACAGTGCTGCCAAGTGCCATAATGAAGAAAACCCCTCCTTAGTGTATGGAAAGCTGAGGATCAGTTGGGAGAGATCCGGTAGCTGCCAGAGGGTCTGGGGACGGGGACACCCCAGGTCTGCAGGATTTGAAGATTCCCCCAGAAAAGACTGTCCAGCTGGGATCCCCACAGGACTGATAGGGCCTCGAGCAGAGGTCATGGTGAGGATTGAAGGGGTGGAGTGTAAAGCAGTGCTTGACACTGGATCTCAAGTGACTATTATATTTCAGTCATTCTACCAACAGATGCTTAGGCACCTGCCTATACAGCCACTGACTGGCCTTGGCCTGTGTGGCCTCAGCATGGATGAGTACCCCTACCAAGGGTATGTCATAGTGCACCTGGAATTCCCAGAGGAGGTTGTTGGGGTAAGAGAAGAGGTAGACACAGCTGCCTTAATATGCCCTGACCCTAAAGGGACTTCTGATGTGTCTGTGCTGATAGGGACCAACTCCAGTCTCTTCAAGGTACTCGCGGATTACTGCAGAAGGCGGGCCGGGGACCAGTACCTGAATACCCTGATGATCCATACGCTTTGTGCTGAAGCCTATAGGAAGATTGAGAGCACTAAAAGGGACACATCTGAGCTACCGCTTGGGGCACTGAAGTACGCGGGCACGACCCCCTTAGTAGTGCCTGCAAGGACGGAGCAAGAAGTGCTTGTCATGAGTACCTGTCTGAAAGGCAGCAAACAGACATTAGCAATGATAGAGCAGCCGACGGGAGGAGAGCTCCCTGAAGGAGTGCTGGTCCCCAGTGGAGTCATAACTCTACCTGCTGAAGCCCAGGAAAGGGTGACTATACTGATTGCTAATGAAATGAGTCGTGATGTTGTTGTGAAGCAAGGACAAAAGATAGCAGACCTCTTTGAGCCTGAGTCGATTGTAAAACCCCAGTGTGAAACTAAGTTCCGACAATAGACCCAGCAAAGTTTGACTTTGGAGATTCACCAGTGTCCGAGGACTGGAAAGATCGCCTGAGGAAGAAACTTTGTGAAAGATCCAAGGTGTTCTCACTGCATGAGTGGGATGTGGGACGTGCAAAAGGAGTAGAGCACAATATCAGACTACATGACTCTCGACCTTTCAGGGAGAGATCTAGGAAGATTACTCTCTCTGAGATGGAAGATGTGTGACATCATCTTCAGGAGCTGGCTGCGAATGGCATCATTACAGAGTCCCGCAGCCCATACGCCTCACCCATTGTGGTAGTCCGTAAAAAGAATGGGAAAATCCGGATGTGTATTGACTACCGCACCCTAAACAGCCGTACTGTGGTCGACCAGTACACTATGCCTCGAGTGCAAGATGCCTTAGACTGTTTGCTGGGAAGCCAGTGGATCTCTGTGTTGGATCTTCGACCTGGATACTACCAGATCCCTCTGGGAGAAGAAGATAAGGAGAAGACAGCCTTCATCTGCCCATTAGGGTTTTATCAGTTTGAACGCATGCCCCAAGGGATTTCTGGAGCACCTGCCACCTTTCAATGTCTCATGGAGAAAGTTGTGGGAGACATGAATTTACTACAAGTGTTAGTTTATTTGGATGACCTGATTGTGTTTGGAGGAACCTTAGAGGAGCATGAAGAAAGACTTCTTAAAGTGCTTGATAGGTTGAAGGATTATGGTCTGAAGCTTTCAATTGACAAATGCCAGTTCTGCAGAACCTCAGTGAAGTATGTGGGTCACATCGTGTCCCAAGAGAGTGTGAGTACTGATCCTGATAAAATAGAAGCACTCACTACATGGCCACATCCAAGTAACTACAGAGAACTCAAGACCTTTCTTGGATTTAGTGGCTACTACCGCAGATTTGTGAAAAACTATGCTACGATTGTAAAGCCTCTGAATGATCTTACCAGGGGACATCAGTCCAGCAAGAACAAATCTAGGTCCAAGAATAAGGGGAGGTCCCCAAAGCCTCCTGTGCAGAGACACTATGGCCCCTTTGAACCATTTGGGCCACAGTGGGATGAGAGACGTGAAAGGGCTTTTCGAGAAATCATTACTTGTCTAACTCATGCTCCAGTCCTAGTTTTTGCTGACCCAAGCAAACCGTTTATCCTGCATACTGATGCCAGTTTGGAGGGTCTGGGAGCAGTCCTGTACCAGGAAGTGGAAGGCAAACGTAAACCTGTAGCCTTTGCCAGCCGAGGATTGTCTGATAGTGAAACTCGCTATCCCACCCACAAGCTGGAATTTTTGGCCTTGAAATGGGCCATCACTGAGAAATTTCGAGACTACTTGTATGGTGCTCAGTTCCAGGTGTGGACAGACAACAATCCACTGACGTATGTGTTAACAAGTGCTAAGCTGGATGCTACAGGGCAGAGATGGGTGGCCGCCTTGGCTAGCTATGAGTTCAGCATTCAGTACCGATCAGGGAGAAGCAATGTAGATGCAGATGCATTGTCCAGGTGTCCTCAGGCTCCAGAAGTTGCTGTGATACCCACAGATGGAGTGAGAGCTATTTGCAGTGTGAGTCGCCGAGAGCCAGACACCCGTGAGAGCCTTCAGGGATGTGTTGCAGAAGCTTTGGGCCTGCCCCCTGAATGCATGCCTTCTGCTTCAGTGAACTATATTGCATTGGACCAATCTCCTTTGCCCATGCTCAATGCGGCTGACTGGCAAGAAGCCCAGCGGCAAGATATTGACATTCGTGATACACTACTTGCCAAAAGGGAGGGGCGAAGCCCAGCTGCGGTTGTCCCACCTAACCCGGAGGGTAAACTACTATTGAGAGAATGGACCAAACTAAAACTGATTCAGGGAGTGCTACACTGAATGACCACTGACCCTTTACAAAAACAACGAGCACAACTAGTACTGCCAAAAAAGTACAGAGCCCTGGCCATGAGGGCCCTGCATGATGACTTTGGGCATTTAGGGATGGAGAGGACCCTGGAACTTATTCGTAGTAGGTTCTATTGGCCCCGAATGGCTGAAGATGTTCGCAGGAAATGTGAGACTTGCGCTCGATGTGTTCAAAGGAAAACTCTGCCCACGAGGGCTGCATATCTCAAGAAAATCACCAGCAACAAACCTTTGGAATTGGTATGCATTGATTTCTTGTCTGTAGAGGTAGACAAGAGGAATGTTGGGAACATTCTAGTAGTGACCGATCATTTTACACGGTATGCACAAGCATATCCCACACGTGATCAGAGGGCCACCACCGTTGCTCGAGTATTGTGGGACAAATATTTCTCAGTCTATGGATTCCCGGCTTGGATCACTCTGATCGGGGCGGGATTTTGAGAGTCACCTTCTGAAGGAGGTGCTGAAGATAGCAGGAATTAAAAAGTCTAGGACAACGCCTTATCACCCCCAAGGTGATCCTCACCCAGAGAGGTTCAACCGAACCCTATTAGATATGTTGGGAACTTTGCGACCAGAGCAGAAGGCAACCTGGAGCAAGCATGTCGCATTTCTGGTGCATGCTTACAATGCCACAAAGAACGATGCTACGGGAGTCACCCCATATCTCTTGATGTTTGGGCGAGAACCAAGATTACCCATAGACTTGTGCTTTGGTGTATCAGAGGATGGAGATAGCTATGAAACTCATCAGCAATATGTATCCCGACTAAGAGAAAAGCTGCGGGATGCTTATCGCTTCGCTACCGCTGCGGCTCGGAAGAACACAGACCGCAACAAACATTGATATGATGCTAGAGTGCGTTCGCAGGAGCTCCAGCCGGGGGACAGAGTCCTGCTGCAAAATTTGGGTATTGCTGGCAGACACAAGATAGCTGACAGATGGAAGGCAATACCTTACCTGGTGATGGAAAAGCTGGGAGATCTGCCGGTCTGCAAGATCAAACCTGAAGATGGTCCAGGGCATCTTAAAGACGGTGCATAGAAACCTTTTGCTCCCTGTGGGGGAATTGGTAAGCACCCCTTATGAGATGGGCCACGACAGGGCAGCTGGGCAGAACAGAGGTGCTAGACCAAAGCCGCCATCCAACACAGACAGCGGGCCCCGTGCAGCTAACTTACCCCTATTCTGCACATCTGAGAGTGAGTCTGAGGAGGAAGACACAACCCTGGTGTATCCTGGGATGGAGACAAGATTTCAGTCTCGATCAGCTGAACCAAACGAGAGTTTTCCCTCTTCCGCCCTAAACCCCATGGTGGAATTATTTAGGCCCCTTTCTGACACCCCGGTGCTGCTGATGAGACCCCCCTGTGATGACACACACAGGTTATTGGACAATGAAGACACACAGGTAGAGGATGTCCTGGGCACCTTGGACCCTCCAGCGTTAGAACTAGGAGTGCAGGGGCCTATGCCAGTAGCCGAGGGACCCTCCAGGGAAGCCTCTCCATCCGTCACTCAAGAGGATGTTCCCCCTACCTCGGCAACAGAGATTCTCAATAGACGAGACAGGGTGATAAGACCAGTGAAACGGTTATCTTATGATGCACCTGGGGTGACTAGTGAGGAGCCAATACATTTAGCACACAGGCTTGTGGAAGCTAAAGTGGGCTTCCTGAGGCCCTTTGGAGGAAACCAATGAGTTGGTATAAAGGGAGTGTGATTTGTCGGGATGACAAATTCTTGGCTGGGGGGAGGATGTAAGCAGTGGCAGGATGAGCTCCACCCTGACATCTGGTGGTGAGGTGTGGCAAGTTGTGGAAAAGAACTTCAGGGGCCGATCTCATTTGCATAGGCACACCCACCCCGCCTAGAATGAGGCAATAGCTGCCCAAATGGTCACTTTGGCTGCTGTGGGATCCCCAGTGTCTCTGTTATTGGGGCAGGAAGAATAAATTGTTATTACCCTGATTATGGGAACTGTGCTTGGAACTGTACTGGGCCTTTTGTTATGATGGAGGGACTCACCATCAACTAAGTAGCACTCGCTAGGCAAGGGTCATGGGTTCCAAAACTCTGTGAATTGAGAGAGGCTGGGGACAAGTATTAATAGTTGGTGGCATAGGCCCCTTGGTGAGGGCCTTCCATGCTAATTGCACTTCCTCCTCTCTCCACTGTGGAATATCAGAGCTAATTTTGATTCTATTAGGAGTCTAGTTACAGGCTGCTGAGCTCACTTTGGGCTAATGGTACACCAGCACTGAGGCTCCCCTACTACAAGCTGAATTCACCTAAGAGCTGAAATCACTGAGCGTTGTGTTAAGTAGTGGGAGAGCCTGAAGATATAGTGTGGAGCAGTTTGCGGGAGGGCTGGAGTGCCTTGTGGACAGGCTGGTGGAGCAGTTCACAGGACGGCGGGAGCTGCTGGTGGGACGCGGAGCAGTTTGTGGACCGGCTGGTGGAGCAGTTTGTGGGATGGTGGGAGCTGCTTGTGGGCCGCGGAGCGGAGCTGAGCGAAGGAGTTCGTGGGGCTGGCGGAGCGGAGCGAAGCCCTATGGAGCTGTGGGGCGGTCAGCTTCAGATCATGTAAGGTGCCTCTTACCCCCGTCCCATCTCCACCCAGGTTGGGAGGTAAAGCTCCACAGATAAACTTTCGAACTCTGGGGCTGCCCTGACCAGGGACAGAGACTTTTGGGTCACTGGACTTTTGGGATTTTGGGTGATTGGGGGTTGCTGGACTCAAGAACCAAAGGGAAAGGGGCATGCCCCAATTTGCTTGGGGTGGGTTTTTTTGCTCATGGGTTGTGTTATGAATCCTGTTGGTGGTGTTTCCCCAACATAATGCCACATTGTTTCTCTCTGTTATTAAAAGGCTTTTTGCTACACTCAGACTGTGCTTGCGAGAGGGGAAGTATTGCCTCTTGGAGGCGCCCAGCGGGGGTGGTATATATTTGTCCCAGGTCACTGGGTGGGGGCTCGAGCCGGTTTGCATTGTGTTATTGGAATGGATCCCCTAGATACTGAACCCGGCCCTTGTTGCTGCCAACTCTGATAGGCAGAAGGGTTACATAAAGGCCCATTGCCTTAAGACAGATTGTCCTGCCAGCCAACCCCTCTCTTGTACCGAAGGAGCTTCAACTCCAGTGCTTCTGCTAGCTGCAACTGTGGCAATGTGTTGCATGAATAGCATAAATGTCACTTCTAGTATAGAAACAGCAATGGATCCAGGCCTGTGGGAGTTAAGGATCTCTGTGGAAAAAACATTTGAATGTACCTGTTTGTGATTATCTTTATTTTAAATCTGGCCTCCCATTGCTCTTTAAAAAAAAAAAAATCTCAGACAGATGTGAAATCTGCTCGTAGCTTGAGGATGTGAAGCGGAACGCTGTAACTCTTTCATGCTTGACCAATATGCATGTGAGTAATCAGCTGTGAAACAAGTGCTTCCCAAAGAACCTACTTCATCAAATACATTTTCATTTCCAGAGCGGGGTTGAGCGAGTGGCGTACAGATAGAGAGTCCTGGCCTTCATCTTCCCCAATCTCTCTTTCAGATGCGCTGAGTGGTGGTTATAGATCAGTGTGAGCCCTCTATAATCTCCAGAACTGCTTACTTGACACAGGCCATTTCGCCCCTAAAAGCAGTTAAAATGAACCCAGAAGCTAAGGCACTGACTGAAACAGAAATAGCAACATTTAGAAAGAGGACAAGGGGGAACAATCTGGCAAAGGTCAGCTTAGCTTGTTAAGAAAACTCCATTTAGAACGATCAGTCCTGTCCAAAGCTGCTTGCAAGGAAAGCTTCAAGAAACATGTCAAAATAAGCGACAGTGAACCAGCCAATGTCAGTCTTTTACTAGACCCGTTCTGTTCTCCATGGGTTTTCATAGTGCTTGGAGTCGCTCTGTATTTTGACCTGAAACAACACAAACAGTGTGTAATATCAAGCACAGGCCTTTCTCAGAACACTGATAGGCCACAGCATCAGAGTGTAGAAAAGGGAACCAGGATGTTTGTTCCGGCTGGGTATTCATAGGCTAACCTGGCTTGTGGGACTCGGAGTGTAGAAGCAGCCGGTGAGCTAGCAGGCTTTAAACTGTTTTACCAGCCAAAGCCTCATAGAATCATAGAAGATCAGAGTTGGAAGGGACCTAAAGAGGACATCTAGTCCAACCCCCTGCTCAAAGCAGGACCAATCCCAGCTAAATCATCCCAGCCAGGGCTTTGTCAAGCCTGACCTTAAAACCCTCAAAGGAAGAGATTCCACCACCTCCGTAGGTATACCAGTGCTTCACCACCCTCCTTGTGAAAAAGTTTTTCCTAATAGCCAACTTAAACCTCCCCCACTGCAACCTGAGACCATTACTCTTCGTTCTGTCATCTGGTACCACTGAGAACAGTCTAGAGCCATCCTCTTTGGAACCCCCTTTCAGGTAGCTGAAAGCAGCTATCAAATCCCCCCTCATTATTCTCTTCCGCAGACTAAACAATCCCAGATCCCTCAGCCTCTCCTCATAAGTCATATGTTCCAGTCCCCTAATAATTTTTGTTGCCCTCCGCTGGACGTTTTCCCATTTTTCCACATCCCCCTTGTAGTGTGGGGCCCAAAACTGGACACAGTACTCCAGATGAGGCCTCACCAATGTCGAATAGAGGGGAATGATCATGTCCATCGATCTGCTGGCAATGCCCCTACTTATACATCCCAAAATGCCATTGGCCTTCTTGGCAACAAGGGCACACTGTCGACTCATATCCGGCTTCTCGTCCACTGTAACCCCTAAGTCCTTTTCTGCAGAACTGCTGCCTAGCCATTCGGTCCCTAGTCTGTAGCAGTGCATAGGATTCTTCTGTCCTAAGTGCAGGACTCTGCACTTGTCCTTGTTGAACCTCATCAGATTTCTTTTGTCCCAATCCTCTAATTTGTCTAGGACCCTCTCTATCCTATCCCTACCCTCCAACAAATCTACCTCTCCTCCCAGTTTAGTGTCATCTGCAAACTTGCTGAGGGTGCAATCCACACCATCCTCCAGATCATTAATGAAGATATTGAACAAAACCGGCCCGAGGGCCAACCCTTGGGGCACTCCTCTTGATACTGGCTGCCAACTAGACATAGAGCCATTGATCACTACCCGTTGAGCCCGACAATCTAGCCAGCTTTCTATCCACCTTATCATCCATTCATCCAGCCCATACTTCTTTAACTTACTGGGAAGAATACTGTGGGAGACCATGTCAAAAGCTTTGCTAAAGTCAAGGTACAACATGTTCACTGCTTTCCCCTCATCCGACTGTTCCTGATCACTTTCCTCTCCTCTAAGTGCTTCAGCATGGATTCCTTGAGGACCTGCTCCATGATTTTTCCAGGGACTGAGGTGAGGCTGACTGGCCTGTAGTTCCCAGGATCCTCCTTCTTCCCTTTTTTAAAGATGGGCAATACATTAGTCTTTTTCCAGTTGTCCAGGACCTCCCCCTATTGCCATGAGTTTTCAGGGATAATGGCCAATGGCTCTGCAATCACATCCGCCAACTCCTTTAGCACTCTCGGATGCAGCGCATCCGGCCCCCTGGACTTGTGTAGTGAGTAATATGTAATAAGGAGCTTCTGGGCCAATTATTTGAACGGAATAAGGAGACCTATATTGTATGCAAAGGCCCTCTTACTTGTCTGGGGTGAAGATGATAGTGCTGTGTGCGTAAGTCAAGGCTTGTCAGCAGTAGGAATATACTAAACCACAGGGATATACATTAAAAGAATGGCAGCCCACACTGTTCTGTAGAGGTATTACGGCAAACACTGCCTGGCATGTACAGCTACTCAGTCTGATGACACCTTAGCACAATGAGGTTGTTTAAGAAGATGCTATTTTAGCCTGAACTCTGTAATGGTGAGCTCTTGCTGGTTTAACCTCTGATATGCCGAGATCTGCCGGGAGTGTCACAATCAATAAATACGAGGCTCCCTCCCAATACTTTTTCATAAAATATATGTAATCCCATAGTCTCAGCAAAGTTTCCCAACTTTAAGGACCACTCACCACTCCATATTTGTTCTGTACTGTATTTACTTCTAGGGCAGGGATTGTAATTCAGCTGTAAAGTGTGCTGATACCAGTGGTACTCTAGAAATGCGTAATCATTACCATGTACAGGCATTTAGAAAGATAGTACTTGACGTGTTTTATTGTTGTACAGGGCTCAGGTCCTGAAGAAGAGCTCTGTGTGTCTCGAAAGGTTATCTCTAACCAGCAGAAGTTGGTCCAATAAAAGCTATTACCTCACCCACCTCGTGTCTCTGTCCCATGCTGTCAGACGTCAGGGCACAAAGGAGGCTCCCCCATCCCTGTCTAGCCTGAGCCATTCTTTGCATGTCCTCTCTGTTGCTAAGTGCCATAAGTTTTCCCTTTCTGAGTATATTTGATGGAGGGATTCTTTTAGTCGGTCCCTTTTGTGCATTCCTCCACTGCCCAATAGCATCATCTGTTATGGCAGATGCTCTGGCTTCATTCTTAACACATGTCCCGCATATTTCCATCTTCTTTTCTGGATAACTCTAGAGACAAGGGGTTGTTGAACTCTGACACATCTCAGCATTTGTTGTAAATTCATTCCATTTTCTAGCTAGTGTTCTTCTAAGGCATTTGCTTTCAAAGGCATTTTGGATGTCTGTCTGTATCTTTGGTGGGTTTATAGTGGAAACATTTTACACACCTTTAAAGTAGAACTGTGGGCACAACTACAAAAACTCTCAATAGAAAGCAGGAGATAGCTGTCCTTTCCTCAGCTTTTGCATTGTTTCTTTGTTTGGTTTTTCCAACCTGTTCATTGCTCCAATTGTTCATAATGAGAATGTGATATTCTACCTAACCTCTGTTTGCTTTATTCAGGGCGTGGCCTATAATAACATTATGTGCTCTCCAGTCTAATTGGTCCTTTCACAGATATGATCTTCCCTAGTGCTCTTTGATTTTTCTGGTGTTTTTCTTTAAATTTTAACCACCCCACTTTTGTTTGGTATTTGTTACATTCATGGCATACAAGCAGAGACGTTGGATAAACAACATGAAGCACTCTTGCTGGAAGGTTGCAATGTAACACTATTTTATTTTTTAGAATTCAGAACAAGGGAACGCTAAAACAGAGACAGACAAAGCAGGCTGCTCCCTAGAACATCCCGATTACACGCACCCACCTTATTCTAGGCTGTTTGCAAACTGATGCTTCCCTACAGAGCCCCCTGCCCTACCCTGCAAGCAGAAAACCCCCCTGAAATTTAAAAGGACAGTTTTTACAATTTTAGCATAGCTCTCAAATACACCACAGTACTCAATCTCAATTCAATTTTAGTTAGATACCTAAAGGTTCATGCCTTAAAATAGCCTTATGTGGTCAGATTTGGTGCTTTCTCTCCACTTTTCCATATGGTTCACAACAGCTGAGATTCATAGCATAGTTATGGTGCTGTGTGGGATTCAAATGCAAGTGTGTTGCTTCTTTTCATAACAAGTTAATTTCTATAAAAATGGGTTCAGCCAGTCATATGTTTGGCTTATATTTTGGCAAAACATTAGTGTCCTGTTCTTGTTCTGGGTGAAAATATCTGGTTTTGAGTGGAATACTTGGTCTGTGTGGCTCTGGGGTGTTGGTCACTTGCCAAATTCCCTCTAGTCGCTTGTGACATAATCAGACACAAAATTCCATTTCCCCTTTAACTCTTACTCTTCTTCTATTACTATTAGGGGGATTTATAAACTACAACAATTCAAGCATCTGTATTACAAATCTATAACACTGTTGTCAAATAATACATTGTATTCATGAATCTGTTCAATGACACATGCCAAAGTCCATTGGATAAAGTGTTAGGAATGGGTGGTCTGACCAATCTAGTCCTAACAGGTATTGTAGCAGGCAGGCAATAAAGCAAGCCCTATAATTTCTCAGCTATTCCTGTATAGCAAGGAGTACTCAGCAAACCACCTCAGACTATAGCCAAAATTAAAATGGAAGGCATGGTCCCAGCTCCAGCATTGCCATATACTTGAAGGAGCATGTGGTAAACAAACCTGCTTTTTCCCCCGAGTTGCGGCCTTATGAGGAAGATTTGGGTTCGAGACTTTGATCTGGGCCTCATCTTTAATTTTTATTCTACACTTTCAAAAGCTTTGAAGTCAGAACAAGAGACAACCAGAGCCGGTTCAGATCACATAACAGACCCAAATCTCTTTGGCACTCCAAGGTTTAGACAAATGAATGTAAGAATTAGGGGAAAGGGGCTGGGGAAATGTATATAGTAATAATTATTATTGCTATTGTGCTAGCACCTAGGAGCCCAATCATGAACCAGCACCCCATGGTGATAGGTGCTTTACAAACACAAAACAAAAGGACAACCCCAGCCCCAAAGAGTTTGCAAGGAATCCTAGAAACTAAATAGAAAATAGGTTCTTGGTACGCATATTCTGTGCTCAATATGGCCAGTGTGAGGGATAGGGGTCTCTCGACTCTATCCCCATTTCAGATATTATGCTTCAGGTCATAAGATAGTCGCTCCCAGATTGGGGTTAGGGTAAATTTTCCCCCTTAGGCATGGTATTGCATAAGTCTCTATTATGGGGATCGTACACCTTCTCGCCAAACCTTTGGAGCTAGCCACTGTTGGAAACGGGATACGGGACTAGAGAGACAGCTGGCCTGTTTCAGCATGGTATCCTGTTCCTATTATCAGTCTTGTGACTCACTCTTCTGACTGCCCTTTAATGGAGTTCAGGCTAAATGCAGGTGGTGCATTTCCTGGAATCTGCATGCATTGGTCAGGACTGGAATCTGGCTCCACAGTGTGGCTTAGGGATGGGAGGGCAATCTCAGTTGGAGGTTATCATTAGCGTGGCCTGTACGTTCAGATGGAATGCATGATTTCCCAGCTCCAAGCCTAAACCATCAGGAAGAGAAGATGTAACAATGGTGTTTTTTCCCCGAGGTGAAGAAATTCAAGAGGAGCACGGAGAACTTGCCAAATCGCATCCTGGGCTCCCTAAACAGCCCACTGGTTTTAAGGAGAGGCAACCATGAAGATTCTAGGTAAGAACTTTATTTCCTTCAGCGAGTAATGACTGGTCCCACTGCCAGTCTTCCAACATTGTGAGTACCATAGCAATCCAAATGAACTCTGTGGCAGCTGAAGTCCCGATTTTCTGAGCTGAAGAGTTCATGATACAAAATGCTCAAAACTCCAGGGGGCATATTTAGCCTTTGCATCTGTCATTCCAGCTATGGGAATCTCTCTGACCACCTCACTACTCACCCAGAGCCCCTCTAATTCCACTGCTGCCCTTTTAAGAAACCCTTTGTGACAAGAGAGATACAATGGCCTTGGAAACAGGCTTCACCAGAACCTCCTGGGTGCCTCTCTACCAAGGAGTTTTGTGAACTGACAGTGATGGACTTATGGAAGGCCAGACGCAGGGCACAGGGGGCCTTCATGTCCTGAACGTGTCCGATCCCAGTTTCCTGGTGAGAGAAAAGTGTGTGTTGATATCCCCTCTGTTTATGGAAGGAGTGAAACTTCCGTAACCTTGCCTGACACATACGAGAAGTGACAGCTGTGATTTGTTTCTTAATCATATGTTCCTGGGTTCACCCACCATCGCATAGAGGTGGGAAACAAGGAAGATCAGCAGGTCTGTATGGTGGTAAGTCATTACGTCAGCTTCATACCAGCATCTCTGTGTGAGCGTGTATTCATGCATGTGCCTGTAGGCCACAGCTGTATTTTCAGGAGGAGAAAAGGATATTTAGCTACATTTATTAGCCATTCCTAATAGGTGTTAACATCAGTCAGTGACACTAATTGATAGAAATTGTTCACATCCCATGATTCCTGGCTAGGTTCTACTGGATTTAAAGAGAAGGCTAAGAGAAGCATTTGTTTTACTGTAACTCCTTTGGGCATTACTCTAGCATTTGAAAAGAGAAACTGCAGAAGATATTAAATTCAGGCTGCCTTTTCTCTGGCTGGCCCAGCCGGCTGATTTAGGCTTGGGATGAGTTTTGGTAGGGATACAGCAATGGAAAGCATAAGGTCTCATCTTGCTCGGCATGTTGATGGATTGCAAATAGAATCTCTGACGGTAGTGCCTTGGGACCCCTTAGGTGGATAACACTGAAGTACTGAGAGCTTCTGAGATCTCTTGGGTCAATGAAGTCCAAGGGATCTAATCAGCACTTGATCTGCATTTCTGCTTTCTTTTAACTTGTCAGATTCTGCAGTAGGACCCAGAGCCTTCTGCTTCCTGCCTTCACACTCAGATCATGTGCCACTGGGAGGCCAAACAGGAATAGGGCTACCTGCAAGTGCTTCGGTTTTTTCTAGAAATAGTAGTTTTGGGCATTCTTGGGGATGGAGGCACATAGATAGGGTCTCCTCAGTTCAGGGTCCTCCACAGTCCGTCCCAGCAGGGGGACATGTGACAGCCCAGCTGGACTCAACTGCTTTAAAGAGAAACAGGAGAAGAAACAGCTGGAGTCCCTGCAGATGACATCACTGCTCCTGTTGCAAGAAGCAGGCGGGCAGAAATATTCAGCAGCTCCTGCAGGAGTGAGAAGGAACCTGCAGTTTGCTTTCAGAGAGGGAGAGCACCCAGAGCACCTGCCCCTTCCCCAAAAGACACACTTCCCCTTCCATTTCTGCACTCTCTCTCCCTCACATACTCGTGGAAGGCAAGTGCCAGGGCAAGCACAACCTTATGCCATGCTGTGTTTCCCACACCCATTTCAGCTATGGTAGCAATAGACCCGCAGAGGAGACTGTTTCGGTTTTTCGGCTCCAAATCCAGGGGAGTTGCAGATGCAGATTCTGTCTTATCCAGCCCCGCAGTTACAGGGGATTTGGTAAAAGGCTATGCCCCACCTCTCAGACTGAAAATTACCCCCCTTTTTCCAAGGTATCCATGTGGTTTTTGATGGACTTAGGAGTCAGTCTCTTTGACATTGCGGTGTTTCAAGTCCTCCCTCTTTTTCAGGGAGATATATCATGTCTAACTGGAACTATGCGAGACAGCAAACGGGTGACATAATCTGCAGAGAATGCGGTGGCTGTCATCGGATCCCATTAGGCGGAGCGGATGGAAAGAGCTAGTCCTGGTGTGGAAAGTCTAATAGCTCGAAGTGCTGAAACTGCTCGCCGGAGCATGTGATAGTGGCTCATGCTGTGGAATCCTGCTTTGGAAAAAAAACAGCAGCAGCTCCCTGGAACTAGGAAAATAAATGAGTGAGACACACCTGTAAAAGTATCTCCACTTTTAAGGCTTGATTTTGACCCCGTTACACACACTGAGTAATACCTTACTGTGTTTAAATGGGATTACTCATGGAGTAAGGTACTACTCATTAAGGGCAGCAGAATCTGGTCATAGTGACTGACACAGTCAAAGTGTGCTCACTCCTCTCCTGGCAGAGATAAGCATTAACCCTCTTTTCTAGATTGGGAAACTGAGGCAGAGATGAGGTGCCTTGCCTGAAGCCATGCAGCAAGCCAATGGCAGAGGATGGCTTTGGAGGTGTGTCCTCAGCCACCTTCTGATTGGCTGGCTGGGTTTTATTTTATTTTTTTTATATCACACCTACTAATCAACTCCCAATAGTGCACAGCTAGAATTTCATCACTGAAACATGTCTCTGTGTGCCAGCTGTGGTCTGCAAAGCTGGATCCCTGTTAGTTTTAATAGAGAGGGGACTGGCCAGAGAGTGTTTTCCATGAGGGGCTCTAAGTGGAGGCACAAGCTTTTGCCTTTGTCTGAAATAGTCAGATTGTTCAGGGCATGCTGCTAAACCCATCATTTCCTGAGCTTCAGGAAAGGTTGGGGCCAAATGGTGGGGGGCGGGTGGGGGAAGGGGGAGGATGGAGCCTTGGAAATGGAGGTTGATAGGAGAAGTCCTGCTTATTGGGTTGAGTTGTGGCAGGGTGCCATTTTGCTGGAATCCTTCTGGTTTGCTGCTGGGTTTGTAGTATTGTTCTAAGTACTGTCAGACACCCAGAGTAGCACAGTATCTTTCTATAATGAATAAAGAAATGCTTGTTGTCCCCTCTTTCTGCTTTAAGTTTCCCTAGAGCCACTGGACACCCTCTCTTTTCCCTGGAATAGCATGGCTGCCCCTCCCAAAAGCCACTTTCAACTAACTTTGTATGCAGTGGGTATGTTTGGAATATTGAACAATTCCCAATGTAGCCTTTACAACAGAAAGACTGTGTTCCAAGTGAATGAACTGCCCATCAAGAATTTTCATATTAAAAACTTGCTACCAATCTTTTTTACACAATAGGCTTTTTGCTCTGTTTATACTGGAAATTTATATCAGTGTAGAAATGTCAGTTTAAGTGTATTTACCATAAAACTATTCATAACACAATTGACTGGAAATTTATGCATGTGGTATAAAAGTTAAAGTCTTGGGCTAAAATTTTCAGAGACTCCATGTGACTTGGGACCCTAATGCTCAATAAAGGTCAATGGGATTTAGGTCCCTTGATGCTTAACTTGCTTTTGAAAATGGAACTTAAGTTATTAGGTCCCTTAGGCACTTTTGAAAACTTATGAGCAGCTATGAGGCTCAAAGTTGATGCACATGCTCTTATTTTCAAAGTAGAACAGACATCCTAATAAAAGGTACTATATTTGCTCCTTTAACTATTGAGTAAAACAACAAACATTTAAAGAATAAACCAAGGACAGCGACATTGTAAGCTTGTACAGCAATTATACAAGTGATATGGGAATCATAGTTTTAATATATTAAATACTTGATCTATTACCGTTCTACCTAGTTGGTAAAACATTCTGAGCAGCTTGATCCAGTGCCTACTGAAGTCAATAGACTCCCACTGGGTTTTGGATCAGGCCCACATTGGAGGGTACTGGTAACACTTTCTACTGAGAAAAACAAAGATAATCCATCCTTTTAAAAATGTACTGTTTGGCAGGTTTTCATTGAGACAGACATTCTATTGGTTTAGGTTCGCTTGGCATACATTTCCACAGCGCATACTGTGCTTCAGACTAAGTCCTGAAGAACTGAGTTGAATTCACCAAATCAGGATATTTGAGACCATCAATTCACCTGACGTTCCATTCAGCCCATTAAATGCTGCCCTCTTCTTGTTGAGGTTGGTTGAATTATCTGGAGCAACGTTCATCTTGAGGCCATTATATCTTAGCTCTGCTATTTGCTTGGCTGAATTTAGCAGGTGTTTATCAGTGAATTTCAGCTATGCCATGTCACAACCCTTGGCTAAGAGCTTTCTTGCCTCTTTTCATGAGTTCCTTACTTGTTCTCTGTTGAGCGGAGGGAACTCTGTGTCTAACCTGACAAGAGCTGGGAGCTATTACCCATATTGCCATCCCGAAGCAGTCAAAAATCATGAGTCAGGCCCTTAAGATGTGACTGGCTAAAAATATATATATATTTTTAAAAAGGTGGGTTCTTTTTATTTCCTGTCTAGTTTTTCAGCCTTTAATGTTCACATTTTCAAGCTTTCTCCACAACCATGAGTTTTGAAAAAAATGAAAGCTGAGATTCTCACAATCACATAGCTCCTGGAGCTGGGGCTTTAAAAATAACCCCAACTAGAGCTAGCAACATTGTTCACTTTCTAACCTCTATAATGTTCAGTACAAGAAGGCTGTTCCTTTGACCAGTTTTCCCTCATTCTCTGCCCTCCACACTGCCCCCTTTCCACTCCATCCAACTCCTTTCTTTCAGTAGTTTCCTTTTCATAGAATTGTAGGATTAGAGGGACCTTGAGAGATTATCTAGTCCAGTCCTTGCACTCATGGCAAGAATACCATCCCTGATAAATCATCCCTGATCAACCTGTTGATCGCCCCTCATTGCCAGTATATCTCAAGTGCTTATATACAAATGCACAAAGCCTTGGAAACAAGCAGGGAGAACTGGAGGTCCTGGTGATGTCAAGGAACTATGACGTGATCGGAATAACAGAGACTTGGTGGGATAACTCATATGACTGGAGTACTGTCATGGATGGTTATAAACTGTTCAGGAAGGACAGGCAGGGCAGAAAAGGTGGGGGAGTAGCACTGTATGTAAGGGAGCAGTATGACTGCTCAGAGCTCCGGTACGAAACTGCAGAAAAACCTGAGTGTCTCTGGATTAAGTTTAGAAGTGTGTGCAACAAGAGTGATGTAGTGGTGGGAGTCTGCTATAGACCACCGGACCAGGGGGATGAGGTGGATGAGGCTTTCTTCCGGCAGCTCACGGAAGCTACTAGATCGCATGCCCTGATTCTCATGGGTGACTTTAATTTTCCTGATATCTGCTGGGAGAGCAATACAGCGGTGCATAGACAATCCAGGAAGTTTTTGGAAAGCATAGGGGACAATTTCCTGGCGCAAGTGCTAGAGGAGCCAACTAGGGGGGGTGCTTTTCTTGACCTGCTGCTCACAAACCGGGTAGAATTAGTGGGGGAAGCAAAAGTGGATGGGAATCTGGGAGGCAGTGACCATGAGTTGGTTGAGTTCAGGATCCTGACGCAGGGAACAAAGGTAAGCAGCAGGATACGGACCCTGGACTTCAGGAAAGCAGACTTCGACTCCCTCAGGGAACGGATGGCCAGGATCCCCTGGGGGACTAACTTGAAGGGGAAAGGAGTCCAGGAGAGCTGGCTGTATTTCAAGGAATCCCTGTTGAGGTTACAGGGACAAACCATCCCGATGAGTCGAAAGAATAGTAAATATGGCAGGCGACCAGCTTGGCTTAATGGTGAAATCCTAGCGGATCTTAAACATAAAAAAGAAGCTTACAAGAAGTGGAAGGTTGGACATATGACCAGGGAAGAGTATAAAAATATTGCTCGGGCATGTAGGAATGTTATCAGGAGGGCCAAATCGCACCTGGAGCTGCAGCTAGCCAGAGATGTCAAGAGTAACAAGAAGGGTTTCTTCAGGTATGTTGGCAACAAGAAGAAAGCCAAGGAATGTGTGGGCCCCTTACTGAATGAGGGAGGCAACCTAGTGACAGAGGATGTGGAAAAAGCTAATGTACTCAATGCTTTTTTTGCCTCTGTTTTCACTAACAAGGTCAGCTCCCAGACTGCTGCGCTGGGCATCACAAAATGCGGAAGAGATGGCCAGCCCTCTGTGGAGATAGAGGCGGTTAGGGACTATTTAGAAAAGCTGGACATGCACAAGTCCGTGGGGCCGGACGAGTTGCATCCAAGAGTGCTGAAGGAATTGGCGGCTGTGATTGCAGAGCCACTGGCCATTATCTTTGAAAACTCGTGGCGAACCGGGGAAGTCCCGGATGACTGGAAAAAGGCTAATGTAGTGCCAATCTTTAAAAAAGGGAAGAAGGAAGATCCTGGGAACTACAGGCCAGTCAGCCTCACCTCAGTCCCTGGAAAAATCATGGAGCAGGTCCTCAAAGAATCAATCCTGAAGCACTTGCATGAGAGGAAAGTGATCAGGAACAGCCAGCATGGATTCACCAAGGGAAGGTCATGCTTGACTAATCTAATCGCCTTTTATGATGAGATTACTGGTTCTGTGGATGAAGGGAAAGCAGTGGATGTATTGTTTCTTGACTTTAGCAAAGCTTTTGACACGGTCTCCCATAGTACTCTTGTCAGCAAGTTAAGGAAGTATGGGCTGGATGAATGCACTACAAGGTGGGTAGAAAGCTGGCTAGATTGTCGGGCTCAACGGGTAGTGATCAATGGCTCCATATCTAGTTGGCAGCCGGTATCAAGTGGAGTGCCCCAAGGGTCGGTCCTGGGGCCGGTTTTGTTCAATATCTTCATAAATGATCTGGAGGATGGTGTGGATTGCACTCTCAGCAAATTTGCGGATGATACTAAACTGGGAGGAGTGGTAGATACGCTGGAGGGGAGGGATAGGATACAGAAGGACCTAGACCAATTGGAAGATTGGGCCAAAAGGAATCTGATGAGGTTCAATAAGGATAAGTGCAGGGTCCTGCACTTAGGACGGAAGAACCCAATGCACAGCTACAGACTAGGGACCGAATGGCTAGGCAGCAGTTCTGCAGAAAAGGACCTAGGGGTGACAGTGGACGAGAAGCTGGATATGAGTCAGCAGTGTGCCCTTGTTGCCAAGAAGGCCAATGGCATTTTGGGATGTATAAGTAGGGGCATAGCGAGCAGATCGAGGGACGTGATCGTCCCCCTCTATTCGACATTGGTGAGGCCTCATCTGGAGTACTGTGTCCAGTTTTGGGCCCCACACTTCAAGAAGGATGTGGATAAATTGGAGAGAGTCCAGCGAAGGGCAACAAAAATGATTAGGGAACTGGAACACATGAGTTATGAGGAGAGGCTGAGGGAGCTGGGATTGTTTAGCCTGCAGAAGAGAAGAATGAGGGGGGATTTGATAGCTGCTTTCAACTACCTGAAAGGGGGTTCCAAAGAGGATGGCTCTAGACTGTTCTCAATGGTAGCAGATGACAGAACGAGGAGTAATGGTCTCAAGTTGCAGTGGGGGAGGTTTAGATTGGATATTAGGAAAAACTTTTTCACTAAGAGGGTGGTGAAACACTGGAATGCGTTACCTAGGGAGGTGGTAGAATCTCCTTCCTTAGAGGTTTTTAAGGTCAGGCTTGACAAAGCCCTGGCTGGGATGATTTAACTGGGAATTGGTCCTGCTTTGAGCAGGGGGTTGGACTAGATGACCTTCTGGGGTCCCTTCCAACCCTGATATTCTATGATTCTATGATTCTATGATTCTATGAAATATAAATATCATCCCTGATAAATTGTCTAACCTGCTCTTAAAAATCTCCGATGATGGAGATTCCATAACCTCCCTGGACAATTTATTCCAGGGCTTAACCACCCTGACAGTTAGGAAGTTTTTCCTAATGTCCAGCCTAAACTGTCCTTGCAACAATTTAAGCCCATTGCTTCTTGTCCTGTCCTCAGAGATTAAGGAGAATAATTTTTCTCTCTCCTCCTTGTAACAACATTTTATGTACTTGAAAGCTGTTATCATATTCCCTCTGTCTTCTCTTCTCCAGACTAAACAAAGGCAGTTTTTTCAGTCTTCCCTCGTAGGTCATGTTTTCTAGACCTATAATCATTGTTGTTGTTCTTCTCTGGACTTTCTCCAGTTTGTTCACATCCTTCGTGAAATTTGGCACCCAGAACTGGACAGAATACTCCAGTTGAGGCCTAATCAGCATGGACTAAAGCAGAAGAATTACTTCTTCTCTCTCTGTCTAATAGAGCTGGTTGAAAAATGGCAACATAAGAACTGCCCCTGAATGCAATGGAAAAAGTTATTACTTTTCTCCACTACTTCCCCCCCCCCACTCCCATTTTTTTCTACTCTAACTTTTCCAAAAGGAGGAAAGGAAAAAAAAGCATGTGTGGTGAAGAAGGAGAAAACGATACCCTGACGTTCATTCTTTTGCATTCAGTGACAAAAAAGAAAAAAATAAATCCCAACTTTCCAAAAGTTTTTTGGTTTCAAAACTGGGAATGAAAACTTTAATTACAAATCAAAACATTCTGATTCACTTGAAATCTCGTGTCACAAAATTAAAAAATAGTCAATGCTTTCCCCCTGAAACATTTTGTTTTTGACACAACTCCTCTTCCCCCTACCCCTCCACCCCAAAGTGCGAGACCTTTTTGATAAAAAATTTCAACCAGCTCTATTTAATTAAGACATTCAGAATTCAGACTCAGAATACTCCCCCAGAAATGTTTGAAAGTGCTGGATAGTTTTTTTGCAGGATGACTCCCCGGAGCTGCTCTATCTTGTGCTGGGCCTTGCTCTGCTGCTGGCCAATCAAGGAGGCAGCCATTTGCGTGAGTTGGGCTTCAGCCGTTTATTACTTGTCTGTCCTGAGGAGGGGACAGCCTCAGTGGATTGTGAACCCCAAGCCTTGTGCCTGGAGACCCCTGCTGGCCTCCCACTAGGCCCCACTGGTGAGGCATGTTCGTCCACCACGTACTATAGAAATGTCAGTTTCAGTGCTAATCATGTTACAGTGTTCCTCCACGTTTGCTAGCTCTGCCATTTTAATGCTGCCTGCCTCTTGACATGCCATAGCACCCATTTTAAACATCGCTCTTTATGCTGGTTCCCATTCTGCCTCTCTCGGGGTGTTGTGCTGGGAGACGGTTCAGCTTCCCCATCTGCTCTGTTCAGAGAGCTAATGTGAGCCATTTTTACCACACTTACATGCAGGAAGCAGCATGGCAGTACCGGTATTACTACAATTTACAGCTGCCTGTAAGCAGAGCGGGTCACCTGCGAAGGCACCGGCTGCTGTGCTGTGGGCCAGGAAGGCTCTTTCCTGCCTCTACAAATCAAGTGATTTTCCAGAGCAGTGGGAATCCAGCATCGGGGTCACAATGCTGAAGGGCCAACTCGAGGGCATGCCAGGTCCTTTCATGTGAGGCAGGCATACAAAAGTCGGCCAGCATTTGTTTGGTCTGCAGGAGAAGCCGCCCCACTTTTGCAGCGCAAAGCGGAAAGATGTCCTCCCAGGGCACAGGCTTTTCAATGTAGAGCCTTGTCAATACCTTTGGTTAGACGAAGAGTGGGAAATTAGACAGAACCATGTACACTTTTGCCTTTGATGGCTCTGCGGCAGTGGTTCTATCAGTCAGCCTTTGAAAGGCTTCCTCAGCCAGATGTCATCATTGTAGGCCACCATCTATACGTGCGATGGGCATGTCTTGGCAGCAGGCACAGTGCGTTGTTCAAGGCCAGATTTTGAATTACGGGACAGGTCTGGAATTTCAGATCTGGACTCATCTCCTCAGGAGCTTAGCTAGGTCAGCCCCACGGATGCAGCACTACCAGGAGCACATAAAACAAATGTGGAAGAGAATAGAGCCCTAAATGATTTGGGGTTTTTATCCAGCTTGTTATCTTATGTATTTTTTTAATCTCAGCAAGAAATAATCCTCTTTTTGTCAGAATAAAAATGGTTTAATGCCATGAGAAAATAAAAGGAAGCCCTACACAGTGCTGTGATGATTTGCAAGGCTAGAGAGAGACTCCATAAGGCTTTTTCAAATAGACTCCAATATTTTCAGTGCTTAAAGAGGAGCGAGTATGTGACACTTTTTGAAGTGCCGATTTACAATAGGCCCTAGCTGAGTGCATTATAATTTGCTACCAGAAGTTCCAAAGTGCCAGTACTTTCAATAATGGGAAGAGAAACCCTAATATGAGACGGCTTTTGTATTGTGTTTAATGAAAAGCTAAAAATGTGCTAATTTGTAAGTCCTGTTGTGGTAGTAGCATTAGAGGCTTTTGAAATGTATTACTGACTTATGAGGTATTAAGAAAAAGTGACATTTTGCTACTAGCAGAAAAGTCAATTATAACATTTCAACACTTTAGAAACTTGCTGATGCAGGATGGGAGTTAATAGAACAGTCAGTTTCACTTTGTATTATAGGATTTTGTTTTTGCTGGGGAGAAACATGTTCTGTTTTTAATGGCCACTTAAACAATCAGCTACAACCAGCTGTGCATGAATGGGAGGCTTGTGCATGCCTGGAGAGTGGTGTAAAGGCACACGGTTGGTGTTCGATTTATTTTCTGTGGCCGTGCCTAGAGGACCCAGCTCTGATCTGGGCCCCTTTGTGCTAAGCGTTGTACCTACTACAAGAGGCAGTCCGTATCCTGCTGAGGTTGTATTCTAACCAGTAGAGAGGTGGGAGTGGAAATAGTCAGAGGAGAAGGGACTTGCCTATGGTCAGACAGCTGGTCAGTGGCAGAGATGGGAATAGAATTGTAGTGTCCTGAGTTGTAGGCCAGTGCCTTAATTTCCAGGCCAAACAGCCTCCCACGTTGAGAGCCTTTCCTGAGAAGATACACCGATGGCCTGGACTGCATACTCCGGTGCTCGTTACTCAGAAATGGATTCTGGATTTGGAAATGTCACTTTTTACAATCAATTTGAGATTGAATGCAACGTTCTTTCATTAGAAACCATAGTCCAGGTTGGGATAAGAGAAGGCAATATGAACACTTGCACTCTGTTAGAGTACCTTTATTGGTAAAGGAACTTTCTCTGACCTTGCTTTCCCCCCTCTTCCCCAATCCCTGAAGAGGCAAGCCATTCCTTCAGGAGCTATTTGTGATCTAATGGTCATTTTCAAGTCACTTACCAAGGGATGGATCCTGTAAGCAAGGTGCCTGGAACTCTCAGGCAGTGTATGGCCCCCATTTCCAGAGTAGCCAAGCACTGCAGAATTTTTGTAACGGATGTCTGCTCACAGCAGTCCTGTGAGGCAGGGAAGTGCTATTGTCTGCATTTTACAGGCGGTGAACTGGGGCACCAAGAGACTAAGGGGATCTCTTTGCTGCAGCTGGGAGTGAGCCTCCCTGCCCCGGGGGAGACAGACTTGCGCTTGCTTGAGCCGAGCTGGCACGCTAAGGATAGCAGTGTAGATGAGGTGGCGCCTGCTAGCCATCCGTGCTCAGGCCCAGGGGGTCCAGGGGCTAGCCCAAGCCTCCACTGGTGCCCCAACACCCACACTGCAATTGTTAGTGTGCTACCTCAATTCTATCTACCCAGGCTGCTGCGTAGATGTACCCTAAGCAGCTAAATGTCTCTCTGGATCTGGGCCTCAGTGACTTCTCCAACGTCACGCAGAAAGTAATGAACAACACTTCCTCTTCCCTTGTCTTCAGTGAGAGCTCAGCCTGCCAGGAGCTTGCAATATCAGGCTCAACGTTGGAAGTGTTAACCAGCTCCCGACGGAAGTACTGTAATAAGTGAAAATTGGAGGAAGTGAGAGAGGGGCTTATGAGAAATAGCGACTCAGACTGCAGATAAGATATAGGTGGAGGTGCTGCCCCTGGAAATACACGCAGACATTTATCACTGACATGAAAGGGACTACTCACATGCATAAAGCTGAGCGAGTATGAAAGTGTTAGAGCCAAGTTACGATCCAGTCTAAGGGAGCCTGCACCTGGCTCTCTGCACCACTTAAATCTCATTTTAGTCTCACATTGAGGCTTAAGCCATGCATAGGGACTTGTGAGTACTTTGCACTTGGGGTGAATTTCACCCTATGGCAGTAATGCACATGCTAGAACAGCCTGGCTTATTGGTGATTTCTGCAGAATCCTGTACAGTCTATTACATGGTCCTTAGGAACAGACAATCCAATTTCTGTGTAGAGCAGAGCAATGTGTAGAAAACACAAGAATTTTTGCATGCCTTGCCCCACCCTTCTTCTTTTGAGCCCTTTTTTTCTTCTGCCTTGAGACAATACAATATATTTTTATTGAACTTCCAGAGAAGGGAGTTTTGCAAGGAAGCAGGAAACTATTGGAGTCTTACTGCAATATGACCAGAATACTTAAGTGCTGTCTATAAAATCCACGTCCAAAAGGAGTCAACTCTTTCTGGAAAGCAACTGCAATCACAGATACATTATCTCTAAATTGGTCAGTGAGGAGTACCAAGAAAAAATATTTCATTTGAAACTTGCAATGATCAAAGGCAAATGTTGGCTCTCGTTATAACAGGAGCTACGTTGTCTGATTAAAGGACTTTGGCACTAAAGACATAACCTGAGAGCTTGACATAAACCAGGTCTCTAATAATACCACATGCTTACATTGTAAAAACATGACTTCATAGTGCTTTTAGCCATCTCCATTTTTAAATAAATGTCTTGTACGTGGATTAGTCCAGTGCTTGGAACTTAGGCACTTCGGTGTCCCTGCTTTGCTAATATGATCTGGTGTAGGCACCCTTTGTACTTGTTGTAAGGATTTCTTCAGTGCTTGACTCAAAGGTCAAATTAAATCCTACAAGCTGTGTCTAAAGCCTAACATTGGTTCATGGGGCTATTTTGGCTGCATTGTTGAATTTTCTTCAAAAAGCAGCTTTTGCTCAAAAGAGCAATTAGGCTTCTAGCCTAAAGCACATAGAAGTAGGATTGTGCATCCGCACCAAGCCTGAACCCATGCGTGGTTTTAAAGTTTAACAGATTCTTTGTGTATGGGCTGTGACAAAGTTCCTCCTCTGCCTTGGTGGGTCCTGCGCTTATTGGCGGATTTGCTCGCCTCAGAGATTCACGGCAGCCCTCAGTTTGGCCACTCTTGCTATTGGCTCAAACCTGCCATCCACTCAGCTAACCTCATCACTGGCCACCATGGGGGAAACGGAGAACAATCCCCGCAGTCTCTGTGTCCCACCTAGTGGGTCGGGGACAGGCCAGATCCCTTTCCAATTTAGACCTTCCCTTCTGGTGTTTCTCACAGACCAGGTTCAACTCTTCCTGTGTCTGATCAGGAGTTGTGGGGATGGGGGGAACCCGGGCCCACCCTCTACACTGGGTTCCAGCCCAGGGCCCTGTGGATAGCAGCTGTCCACAATGTTCCCTGTATCAGCTGCGTGACAGCTACAACTCCCTGGGCTACTTCCCCATGGCCTTCCCCCCAGCATCTTCTTTATCCTCACTGCAGGATCTTCCTCCTGAAGCCTGATCAGGCTTGAACTCTTCACTCCTCCAGCAGCACGCCTTCTCACTTCCTGCTCCTGGCACACCCCCTACTAATTGATGGAATGTCCTTTTTAAACCAGGTGTCCTGATTAGCCTGCCTGCCATAATTGAATCTAGAAAGTTCTTAATTGGCTCCAGGTATCTTGATTAGCTTGCTTGTCTTAATTGGTTCTGGCAGGTTCCTGATTGCTCTAGGGCAGCCCCTGCTCTGGTCACTCAGGGAACAGAAAACTATTCCTCCAGTGGCCAGTATATTTGCCCTCGACCAGACTCCTGCACCTCACTGGTCTGGGTCTGTCACAGGGCAGATGATGTTTGCATAGCTGAAAAGTCCATGAACAGCCAGCCCCAGCTAATTTTCCTCCCAACATTTGCGTCGCTGGCCCTTTTCCATACATTCTCAATTTCCTCCTCCCCATCTCACATGAGATTATTTCAAGGAAGCACCCAGCACCATCATATCTGGGCATCAGGGGTGGACTTCTCTGTAGCACTCAGTGTAGGCCTAACTGTTCCCTGATTTAATTCAATGGGATCTTTATTACTAACTTCACTGGGAGCAAAGCTAGACTAGCAGTGAGTGCTTTTAAAAACCCCACTCCATGTACATGTGTTGAGGGCACATTGTTGAGGGCAGTTCAAGAACAACATATCTAAACGGTTTTAGTTTGTGGAGTATTTTTATTTATTCCTTTCCTAAGCTACCTTTTTCATAAGTGATTTCTGTTTCTTGAAATATGATAGTTATTGCTTGACACACATAATCAGAGCTTACATCCATGCTTAGGGAAGGGTTGATGGAGAACTCCCATGTTAACTTTTGGGAGCAATTGTTGCTGCTGAAAATTAAAGTGCTTTGATGACATATTTGCCATACCCAGACACTTGACAGCAGGGATCCGGTAACTCCCTCCTCTGGTCTTTGCACGTTGACTGTCCATCCACCAGAGCGGTACTTGCATATCTCCTCACGATCATTGCAAAACAGTGGCTCCACTTCCAAGCAGAAGGTGCGCATATTATGCTTGACTCTCAAAAGATTACACGTCCCTTTTTGGTTTAACTTTTTAGGCCTGGTCTACCCAGCTTGTGATGGTATAACTATTTTGGTTAGTGGTCTGATTTATTTTACCAGTAGTTATACTGGTATAAATGTGCTTATACCAGTATAGCTGATTTCCCTGTGTTATATTATGTTCCATATGTTAAGTTATACGGGTATTATTGAGCCCATACAACGGGTGGGGGGCTGATGGGACTGATAATGAGATTGTAACCGTTCATATAAAGATTGCTGATCAAATCCAGTTTAGAGCATTAGTGACTTAGAGATTTTACTGGCTGGAAGTGCTCAGTTGTACTATTTTAACGACACCCTCTTTTTTGGTATCAAAGTTAGTTGTCTAAAACTTCAGAGCAACAGCAAAATGCCAGTTCAGTTAAAGCAGTACAACTTGTGAATAAATGAGGCAAATTGAAACCTGGCATTTTTCCTTAATACATTTAATAGGTCGAAAAATACTCTAGGTACTGTCCATATCTGAGGATATTTACAAACAATAAATTCTTGTAAACAGTGACAGGTCTTATCTGGGCCTGAACGGGCCAAAAGGCTCCCTTAGACTTAGGTTTAGAAACTACTGCAAAGGCCACAATCACCTTTTCAATGTTTTAACTCCCCCCTATATTTAGTTCTAGAGTAATAAATGTTGGATGGAAATTAATGAGTGAATATAAACTATTTATTTGTAGCACTAGCGTGCAACAATACATGGCTTTTGCCTTCCCAGCTCTGAGAAATTGATTTAGTTTACTATTATCTAATTGTAATCTAATTATCTAATTTAATCAATTATCTAATTGTAATCCTTTGTAGGAATTTTATTTCTAAAATGCAAACCATGAACTTACCAGCCCGGAGAATGAGTTCATGCATTTGTTATCTGAGACTATTTCTTGTTTTTTAAGGTGACATTTGTTTTTTTGGTATTGAGGTTATTTGCCTAAAACTTTCAGTGCAATGGCAAAATAGTTTCAGCTTCTTATCCATCCTTTTTCCAAATACTACTGGTAAATGACATGTGTCGTTTTAGGCTTATCTATCGTTTGTAAGTGCCTCAGCTTAAGGAAAAACACATTGCATTATTGTAACAGAAACAAACTTAAAATATTTTGTAATCTGTACTGGACCTTTTATCCAAAGACCTCCAGCATGCTGTACGAACACTAGCTAAACCTCACAACATCCCTGTGAGATAGGTTAGAAGTAGAGCTATTTCACACACGGATAAGTCGAAGCACAGATACCTAGGCCCTACAGTCCATTCGTTTTGGGGGGCTTAGTTTTTGGTGCACAGTTTAAACATCTAGAAGTCTCCACCTGGGCATCCAAATTTATGGGCTCCTTTGAAAACTGGAGCTAAATGATGTGCCAAAGTCACACAATTAGTTGCCAAGCACACAACTCAGGGCTTCAGACTCTGGGATCTCTGCTCTAATCGCTAGACTACAGTGAACTTGTGAAAGTTTGTAGGTCTGTTACTAGCCTGAAATATCTGCACTGAAGTCTGTTCTTCCACTTCAAAACACTGAAATTGCACATTAGCTCAAAAGCTATGTTTAAAACACTGCGAAAATATGAAGGGCCAATGCAGATGCCTTTGTCCAATTCTGCTGGGGTAGAACAGTCCAATTCTGCTCCCTACTCATGGTGGAACTTTAATGCACAGAGGTATCCTGAAAATTTCGGATCACAGTTTTCACCTGATGAGATTGACCGCTAAAGGATTAACGAAGAAATAGGAAGGAAATATGAACATTGAAAAAAGTCATATCATATGTAGTTCTCCTGGGTTTGTAGAAAGCAATTAAGCCAATTAATTTATTGGTAAATTATCTTATGATGAATTACAGAATAACTGCAATGAAACTCTGACATTCACATTAATACCAAATTAGTTACTGTATTATGACTGTTCTTACAATGAATGCCCAGTAATTTAATAATAATGGGACACTTAAATAATTTAACCAATAATTCTGTAGATCACTCACATATATAAATGAGCATGACAGCTTCCTTTCTCTGCTTTGCTGGTGCTCTTGAATTAGCTTCCTGGCAACACAGAGAACAATTCTGGCAGCCAGACAGCTCCACGCATTTGCACTGGGATGCCGTTGGGAGTTGTAAAATAGAGAAATCAGCAAGACATTGTGTTACACTGTGCCCCCTTCAGAAGACTCTTCACTGATTTCCTCTACACTGTTGCAAAGTGGCATTGCTATAAGAAATGTACCCATTCTGCTGGGACTTTTCCCCTCCCACAACTCTGGATTATTTTGAAGCTGTGTTCCATTTGCCATAAATGCAAAATGTCAAGAGAAGTGCCATGGGTATGTTAGAATGAGGTAGGGAGCCCAGCTACCATGCTGTCCATTATAAATATTTGCTGTATTGCAAGATGTGGCAAGTGTTATAAACAGCTTTTTCCTACAGGCAGGGCCTGCCGGGGTCCTGGCCATGACTGTGGGGACCTAGATGCTACTGCAATACAAACAATAATAAGTTATGGTTTAGGGAATCAAACCCATTGTATTATTAACTACAGTGATTTAGTGACCACTAAATCAGACCCTGTGTGTTGCAAACGTTGACCATTGTATTTATTGGTCTGCTCTGGGTAAGCCCTGCTGGCCTCACCGTACTGTCACTGTGTAGCAACACCCATTTCTGCAGGAGCCATAGTGTAGGGATGTCTTCACTGCACAGTTCACCCAGGCTCTTACCAGAGTTTTAGACACCCTTCTTCCCCATCATCCACACAGAGAAAACTCTGACCTCAGTTTGGAGGTGCTTTAACCTTGGGCAACCTGTCCTGGCTGTTGGCACAGGTTAGAACCAGGTGTTACTCCAGTGCTGATAATCCCCCAATGCCTTCCCACAATTCTCCCAAAGGGCAGACAAGTTCTCCTGAAATTGCCTGGGAAAGAATCCTAAAGCATCTCAGCACAAAGAACCATGGGATATGCCCCCAGTCACACCCAGCTGGGTGCAGAAACAGGGCGCAGTAATGCGGGTGTGGCTTTGTTACTGGGACACTCGCACCCAGGCCAGGCTAACCTGGGTGCTCGGAACCAGGAGCCAGTCACCCAGGTTAACTGAGCAGTAGTTACCCTTCGTGTTCTGAGCATTTCTCCTAACTGCTATTGTAAATAACTGTACTATCAGAGGGCTGTAACAGGAAGACTTAAAAAGAGGCTGGAGTCTAATTACACTATATCTGATATACAGCTGAGAAGTAATCCGCCCTGTAATTGTTGCAAATATGTAAGACTCACAGAACACCTTTAGCAGCAATACTTTCATGAGCATTATTAGCCTCACAGTGGGACCGAATGCTAGAGCATCAACTGGGGCCACTTAATTACATAGTTCAATCATTAACACTGAAATTACAGTGAGTGTTGCCCCTGCTTGACACAACAGTTTTATTGTCAAATAGCTACACATTCTCGGATCATCATTATATCTTGTACTTAAATAGCAATCAAATTGCTCCCTACCTTTTTTACAAGACTGACGCTCTTTGGAGGTGGTGTAGGTATACATTTACACACACCAAAGCAACCTGGCGGCTGTGTGCCATTCTGGCAATGCAAGTCAGCTGTAAACCTAGCTTAACCAGCCAGTGAAACTGTCCCATAATGTTCTTTCTTGCTACGTAGATATGCCAATTGTGGTTTCCAAGTCCCAGTCCTATTAATATCCATGTACAATCCAGCTTTATGGCTTGCAAGGGCAGAGCCAGTAGAGCACAACTGAGATATTCGGTTGAAGGATAAATTGAGAAGAAATGGAATCATCTAATTACTTCTATAACATGGAGGAACACATGGAAAAAAATTGGAAGCCAGATTCTCTCCTGTCATGCAGAGCTGTGCAGGCATGTGAGTGGGCATGAGGAGCTCCGTACCTCTGCCTACGTGGATAGAAATGGAGCAGTATGCTAAGGGGGACACACACTATGCCAGTCACGTTGGATGGAATCCAGGGAGCTGCTTGGTTGCCTAAACCCAGAATTAGGCACCTAAATCCTGTTTTTAGGCACCTAAGTTCCCCACCGTGGTCAACAAAACTCCCACGGAACCCTGTAAGCACCTCCCAGGAGAGAGCTCTAACCACTGGACTAGAGAGTCATTCTGTGTCTGGCCCAGTCACTCTGTCTTTATTTATCCACAGTGGAACAGCTTCCACAGGAGAGACTGAGAGACACCCCCACATCGGACTGTCCTGTAGCTCAATGGTTAGAGCATGCTCCTGAGAGATGGGAGACCCCCGTTCAAATCCTTTCTCCCCGGTCTGCCAGGAAGGGGGGATCTGAACCTGGTTTGCTCACCTCCCAGGTGAGCGCTCAAACTACTGCGCTAAAAGTTATTAGGTTGGCAGTCGCACCACCCTCCAGCCATTTTGTGTAGTGGGGCAGGCACCTAATTCATTCCTGCAAGAAACTAGGTACCTAAGACAGGATCATGGGTTCCTGTTTTTGGATTGCTAGCAGAGCTAGGCACCTCCCTGCATCCTGGACTGAGGCCCCTATCACTGAGAAAGGGGCAGGGCTTAGCACATTGGGGTCTCCCACTGGCTAGCTTAGACAGGGAGCTGCCTAGTGTGCTGGCTTTTGTGGATCCCATTCCGAGGTGCCCATCTCTTCCCATTCATTATACAGGGAGCCTAGATGCCTAACTCAGGTTTTATGTATTGCAGTGTTGTTCCTGTGATATTTTAGCTGCCTAAACGTTACGTGTTGCAATGCTGAATGGTGCAATGATGAAGTCCCTTCCTGGATTCCACCCATTGTTACTTTAGTTTTTAGATGAATAATACTATTTAACCTACTTGAATGTTATATAATGGCTTTACTTATGTCCACCCTAATCTTATTTTTATCAGTTCATATTCTGCAATCAGTAATACCCGAGCCACCCTGTTGAAGTTGACCGTAACTATTATGTGTAAGAAGTCAGTGGGGCTGAGGGCAGAATTTGTCCAAATTTGTTTTCCTGCTTTAGAGACTACAAAAGGTTAATACAAAAATTAGCAATATTATTTTTAGAGCCTGGAACTGTTTGAGAAGGATAGTTGGAGATTTTTTTATTTGGAATATGTTAAGATCAGGATGCCTGAATTTGTAAAGCTACCAACAAGCTGCCGCCGAGTGTCTGTAAAAAATTACACCAAATTCTGTAGCTGTTCTGTGCAAGTAATTAAATACAGGACACTGTTCATATTCATAGAATTTCATTGTTCACTACATGTCAAGACTCTAACAGCCAGGGGACTAATTACCAATGGGATTCCAGCTGCTACAGATGGGGTGGGAAAAAAGAAGCCTGCACAAAGAAAGATCTTGCTTTTTGCTCTAAAAATTGTCAGGCTCAGATGGATTTCTGTTGGGAATTGTTTCATTTCCATGGAATGCAAGTACTGTTGTAGGACGGATGGGTCAGTGCATAGGGTGGTGAACTGGGCCTCAGAAAACATGGGTTCCATTTCCAGCTCAGCCGCAAAATTCTTGTGGGGCCTTGGGTGGGTCGGCAATCTTCCCTATGTCTTAGTGCCCATTGGTAAAACTGGGGGATTACTTCCTCACAGGGGCGAGGAGGATAAGAATATACGAATGATGGGAATTGTTCAGGACCTGTAGTGGTTAGGCCCCAAAGAGGCCTATTTCTGAGGTATCGCCAGCTGCAGTAGTGAGCCAACATGCCCTTTCCCCCTGGTAGCAGTGGCAGAAAAGAGAGGGTTTATTAAACCAGAATCAACTAGTTCTTCCCACTGTGCTCAGGGATATGGTTCCCAAGGTCCTCCTATAGACAGTTAATCTCTCACATAAGCTTTTGAGATTTATGTATGTTTTCTTGCCCAGGTTTCTCTTCCAAGCTAGTATCACCTTCAGTATCAACACCCTTTCTAGAACTAACTGTGATGTAAGAGAGTCTGTTATAGGGCCTCAGACTCTTCCCCTTCCTAGTATGCTTTGTTAAGAGGAGCTTGACAAGCAGGCTTGTCTTTCCCTAGGCCTTTCAATAGGACACACCTTTTTGGCAGCATACTTTGACCATTTTCTTGGTAAGAACAAACTTCTCAGGGTTTATTTTTGGGTCTTTTTTCCTGGAACCACTGTGCTCTGATGTGGAAAACTGGGGAGAAAGGGAAGCCCTGACCCACTTTTCTCTCAGGACTTTAGCTTTGGGATCCAAACAAACCAAACAGAAGAATACAGGCAGCTTGTTTAAAAAAATGGTCTCTTTTTTTCCTCTGAGGACCCTTCCTAATTCCCAGTGACCCTGTCGCACCAGAACGACAACAGCAGTGAATTGATAGCCAGAGGAGGGCATGGAACACAGGTGTACTATGGTCTCACTGGGCTGCCTTATCTAAAAGTGAGATGATGCAGTCTTCATGAGATGAAGGTGCTGGCTGGCCTTTTAGAGTAATCCCGTGTAGCATGTGTTACAGTGTTCTCGCTTTGCGAAAACAAAGGTATGTACAGGAACTATGCCACCATGGTGATGATGAGCATTGTATATAAACCTAAATAGCCATGATAGAATACACATTATGAAGCCCACACCGAAGCTGCAATCACTTGGCTAGTGAGAGGTGAAAGCAGGTATTATCTGGTTTATAAGATTGTAAGTTTAGGGGCACATGTGAGTTCTATTAGACCTCCAGGCTTGTGAGCTAACTTGATAACAAGCAGTCATATTCCCTCTACTGAGGTGCAGTGGAACATTTTTTTCATTTCCTCAGTGTTTATTCCTACCAAGAAGCACCAGGACTGTGAGATGGTAAGCTATCGTACAGGTTCCAGTCTTTGTTAGATGCTGGGTAAAGGACTTGTTGAGGTATCACTGGCATACTGATGGTACTGTACCCAGTAGTGGCTCCAGCTCGCAATCACCTCCAAAGGCTTTAGAGCTGGTCCAGTTATGAATAACTCAGGTAAATTTCCTTGGGTAAACTACTTTGTTAAAAAATGGTGTCATTATTTGACTACTCTGTTGATCAAGTGATATTCAGTGCATGATTCATTTAAGGATTTTTTTCCTATCAATTCCTTAAACAAGTTACTCATGAATAAATGCTTTCAGTCTTCGACTTGCCGCATTCTATTGGTTAAACAAGAAGAACAACAATAGCAAATGCCCAAGGGAGCCAACAATTAGAAAGCTGTCTGTCAGAAGCCTCTGGGGTCTCCCTGAAGCTTTTGAAGCTTCAGGTTCTGTTGCTACAAGCTTATACATACACAAACCATGACCCCGATCCTGCAAAGACTTACGTGCATGCACGATGTCATACATATGAGAAGTCCCACTGAAGTCAATGGATCTGTTACATTGAAGTCAATGGAACTGCTCAGGCGTATAATGTGAGTCTTTGCAAGATGCGGGCCCATACTATAAAAGTGTGCATATTTTTGAAAAACTTAGTACAGGTCAGGCCAAATTTAGCCTAAAATCTAGGACTAATGGAAGTATTTCCATGGTTTCTTAAAGTTCCAGTCTTTTTTTTTTTAAAAAAAATCCTCTTACAGTGTTAGCAACCTGAATATTGCAGAACTGTGCCTCGAGCTTGTCAAATATCACAAAACAGTATTCAAAAACACTCTGAAATAAATGCCACCCAAGTGAATGTCCTCTGTGTATGATTCTTTTTATATGTTTTCTGCTAACATTTGTATCTGTGAATGTTTGTGCATGGTGACATTTGTAGAAAGATAAAGTGCGGTGCTGGTCCTCATGTGAATATGGACATGCTTCTGTAACTAATGTTGGTCAGCCTATGGTAGACTACATTAAGTGCTTGGTAACAGCCCACGGTCAGAGAAAAATTAAAAAGGACCTTTATAACTGTTTTATTGAAAATTATAATACACTAGACATACAGGTATGGAAAGCAGTTAGTTTTATAAAGCATCTAAGTTAATAAAATAAAAATAAATAATTAAAGGCTCTTAACACGACATCAGTTTTTAAGCAAAATTCCTCATTGAAATCAATAAGGAGTTCTGCCTAAAAACTGGACAGTATGATATCGTCATAAGTAATTAAAAAAAAACTCTTTAGAATAAATGATGCTTGAGAAAGTCAGTGGTCATTAGCTCTTAATCTTGTTGGAGTGAAATGTCACACTGGTGTCTCATCTTATTTGCAACTTTTTTTTTTTCATGGAACACACTTAGAAATATATTCTTCCTTCAGAGCTGGCCACAGATTTTTGTGTATGTTGTCTCTAATGTCCTCATCCCTCTTCAGAGAAATGGATCAATAAGCTTCCTGTGATGTATTCCCAGATGAGATCTCCTCAAGGAAATAAATTACTTTTTCTTCTTTTTCCCTTTCTTTCCTCCCTTCTTTTTCCCTTTATTCTTTCCTTTTCCTTTTCCTTTTCCCATTTCCTCACCTTCAATCAGTGCTCTGGCTCGTGCTTTCCCCAGAGGTGTCTTGGCATACCAGACCTGGAGAATCAAATAAGTGGTTAGAGGGGAGGAAAAAAAAGCATGAAAGAACATTTAAGTAACTTTTGCATGTATGATGGAGTGTTCCTAACAAAAACCTTATAATCCTGGCTGGCTCGTGGACAAGCTGAAACAAGATCCTTAGAACTCTTGAGAACACCATTATAACAAGAAGTGTAGCAATCCTCTGCTTTCAGAGTCCCTCATTAACATGAACACTTAGCTGTGCCACTTGTGTTGCTATAGTTATGGGAGTGTTAGAACTTCTATGATCAGCCCTATTTCCAAGGGTATGTAACTCTTGTCAAAATTACCTCTGATTGGAAACTTGGCAGTATAAAGAGCATATTTTTTGGTAGTTCTTAAAATCTGTTCAGTTGTTTTTCATTTCAAGGGGAAAGTTAAACAAATCATAATTTTTAAAAAGCTGTTTATTGGTTTCATGTGCTTGTTCATAGTTTTGTGTCTCGTAAATGGTTTTGTTTTGGTTGCTTTGCAAACTTGCAAAGTTCTGGGACTGTAATGGCAACAAGGCCTCTCTGGGATAATTAAAATAATTTAAAAGGGCTGAATTGGTAATATTTGAAATCAGGTGTGCACAGGAAATAACCTTTCCCCAAGCTTGAAGTATGTGCGTCTGTAGTAACAATGTCATGGTCCGTTCTGCAGCTCAAGATGTGACTAGATATTGGTGTGCATGATGAAAAACCTATTCACTATGTTCATCTCTTTTGTTATGCCAGGAATGAATTTGGCTTTTTCCCTCTCAGATGCCTAAGGACCGGTACCCTGGTGTCTTGACTTCTGCCTCTCACCTCAGAACCCTACTTAGGCCAGCTCCCGTCTCTCTCTGCTCCGCTCCATCCACACTTACACCTACACTATCTTCATTCACAATGATGTTGACTCTGTTGGGGCTTGTAGTGTCTTGTGGATTAAATGCTTTAAACAGGTAAACAAAATGCATTAGTAGCAAAATGGCCAACCAGTTGTGGAACAGCTATAATAATGTGACCCGCAATCTAACTCTTCTGATTTAGCTGAATACCTACTCTTCAAACCTCTCTATCTTACCCCCTCTTCTAACTCTGTATTATACAAAAATCCCACCCAAACTTAGGTGGGTTTGAATAATTAGGCTGTACTGTACTTGGGTCGGGGATGAGGAGGGGAAGGGGCTAGTGATGGTGCACATACATTGTGAGCTAGGTACAAACTTTTGAGGCGTTGCACCTTGAAACCATAGGGCTGTTAGACTTCTCTGAAGAAATTCTGCTTGGTGATGGAACTCTTAGGAACACATTATTAAGGACTAACTAAACAATGTGGCAGCACGTGGTAAATGTGAGGGAATATTGAGACCTACTCCAACCCCCTCTCCATATTGCCAGCAAAGGGTTTGCCTTATGTGGCAGCGTGGGGTTAATGATTTACAATGTCATAGAATCATAGAAGATCAGGGTTGGAAGGGACCTCAGGAGGTCATCTAGTCCAACCCCCTGCTCAAAGCAGGACCAACACCAACTTTTGTTGGTGTCATCTATTGTTTCCTTTTCCTTACTTTTGTATATTCAGTTTAATTAAATAATTAACCTGTTTACTGGCATGTCCCCATAATAGTTTCTTCACAGATTCTGCAATGAGTGGAACTGCTCCAAGATATTACTGAAGCCAACCTCTTAGCAAGAATCAAAACCAGATTAGATTTTCTCTAATGAATAATAAGATACACAGGTTTCTGTTTATAAGAGATTTGAACCCTGAAATTTCAGGGCATAAGTCAACAAATGACTTCCTTGAGTTAAGAAAAAACTTCCCCTGGGGGCATGCTGATCTATAATTTTCTTGCACCTTTCTCTGAAGTATCTTGTACTGACTACTGTCAGGGAGAGGATGCTGGACCATTGGTTGATCCAATAAGGCGATCTGTTTGTTTCTATTTAACTATTTTGTATCAAATAGGTGCAGTAAGTAGGTCACTTTTTAAATGGGTGTATATAACTGAATTTAAGAAATCCTATTATCACCATTTTCCATTATTTATATTCATTTTGGGAACAGTGGCAGAATATAACCACATGTCAAATGGGGAGATTCATGTTCAGAGGGAATAGAAATCAAAGATTCATCAGTGTACTAATCCTCACTTTGAATACTGGTTTAAGTTTTAGTCACATCACTTCAAAAAGGACAAAGCAATACAAAAGGTCCAGCAAAGAGCAATGAAAATGATTAGAGGCTCAGGGTATAGTCACTTCCATGTGAGGAGAGATTAAAAGACTTGAATTAATTAATGTGAAAAAGAAAGCTAAGAGTGATCTCTGAACGTTACAGTGAAGGCCATTTTGGCAATCATTTCCCCTGTGCCATGACACAAGAACAGGGGCTGCAGTACGTGACATATAAAGGAAACGGGTTTAAAACAGGTAAAAGGAAATACATTTTAAAGAAGGATCTATTTAATGCAATGAAATCATTGCCACGGGATATTGAGGGAAATATTTGAGCTAGATTCAAAGTTATTTGATTGCTGCCAGCATACTCGGGGCTGTGCCGTTATGTTTGTAGGAATAACATTTGCTGTTTCACTAACTGAGTTAAAAAGTAACAACAAATACCAGGCCTCACACCTCAGGGCATTAGTGGGTTGCCACTTGGAGTTGGGGATGAATGGTTCCTGCTATGGTACAACACTGATCACACCTCGAGGCAAGATACTGGGCAGATAGTAAGGGTGAGCAAAAAGACTAAAATGCCAAATTCAAGTATTCAAGTACTGACCATATTCATAGAGTCAAATGTTTCGGAATAGAAATTGGAGACTGTTCAACTGACTCGGGGAGTGTGTGCACCAAAATGAGATTAGAAGTTAGAGAGAGAGATGTAAATGTCTCATGAGAGCAATCCAGCCAATCAGTGGCTTGGTTTAGACTCAGGTGATCGGTGATCAGTGTAGTTAGAGTCATTTTTATGTGTTGAAGTTGCTGGAAATTCCATACTGCTCGTTGCTGGAGAAGTAAAGAAAGAAAACCAGAGTGCAGCACTGATAGCTGTTAAAAGTTCCCCCTTCCAGCCTACATAGTATTTTATTGTGTGTACATAGGATAAGTGAGAGGCAGAGAGGGGCACTTACATGCTGCTATTGGCTGCAGTGTAAGGGCGCAGTCTGGAACGGTGCAAGGTACTCTCAACATCCATTGACTTCACCTTTGCTCAATACATGATAGGACTGAGCCTCTTGTACAGTGGAGGGGACAGCATGAGCAATTAGTAGACACAATAGACCTAACCCAGTGAGACACTCGGCACCAATCCCATTCAGGTGCAGATACCTTCTAAAAGATGCAGCTTACTACAGCTAGTCTGTAG
The DNA here is from genome assembly GCF_965140285.1 of Lepidochelys kempii. NCBI lineage: Eukaryota > Metazoa > Chordata > Testudines > Cheloniidae > Lepidochelys > Lepidochelys kempii. The sequence continues at coordinate 70,669,829 of NC_136390.1, read as the reverse complement.
CAGGTCATGTTTTGGTTGTAGTTAGAGGACACACATGTGGGAGATGCCTGAGAACACTGAAAGGGAGAGTGAAAGTGACATTGTTTACATAGATGTTAATTTCACCTGATAGGTTTCTTCTTCCTCTTTGTACACTGGGTCCTGCCTGGCCAGGGAACTCAGGAACTCAGCAGCTGTCAGCGGCTTGTTAGTCATCTGCCTGAGGCGTCGTTCACTGAGGACAGTTTGCACTGCACAAACGATGTGTCCCTGGGTGAAACCATCGGAAACCTTTGCTAGGCAACTTATGTTCAAAGATTTGGTGACAGCCCCTCCATTCTGCAGGATGATGTGTTTCCATAAGACTGTTTATCACCAACAGAAGAGGGAAGAGAAACCCGAAAACATGTATTAAGGAGACGGAAAAGCAATCTGAGTGACTTGGCTAATTCCTTTGAACCTAAAGTTCTTTCTGAGAAGGAAAATGAAAATATAGGACATCAGTACAATCAGCAAACCAAAAAGATTTGATTTTATATATATATAGATATTTACATTTGCACCCTGTACATATGGGGGAAATACACAATTAAACTAAGCATATTTTAATCTACTCTGTATATATCCATGTGTGTCTGTATATATGCATAAACGTAATTTGGCCAGATTTTTAAACCAGGGTGCCTAAAGTTAGGCACTTACATCCATGGCATGAGTTTAATAGGTGCTGAGCAGGCAGCTTCCACCACAGTCAATGAGAGGTACAAGGGCTCACTACTATGTTTTAGGTGTCTAAGACCCTGATCCTCCAAAGACTTGGGCACACGTTTAAAATGATAGGTGTATGTCTTTACAGGTGTAGGGCTATGTCTGCAAATACTACGGTGCATTAATCTCATGCCTTTGTCTTTTAGCTTGCAAACTCTGGAGGACAAGGACCACATTTTTAGAAAGTGCCTAGTGCTTTGTGGGTGCCACAAAAAAATCTTAATAAATAAGACTAACATCCTTCACCCTTTGTATGGGAACGCATAGATCCCAAAGGCATGCTGATTACAATCTTTATCAAGATTTTACAATCAGATGTCAAGAATTATAACATTCATAAACCAGTCGGAGAACACTTCAATCTCTCTGGTCACGCAATCACAGACATGAAGGTCGCTATCTTAAAACAAAAAAACTTCAAATCCAGACTCCAGCGAGAAACTGCTGAATTGGAATTCATTTGAAAATTGGATACTATTAATTTAGGCTTAAATAGAGACTTGGAGTGGCTAAGTCATTATGCAAGGTAGCCTGTTTCCTCTTGTTTTTTCCTAACCCCCCCCCCCCAGATGTTCTGGTTTAACTTGGATTTAAACTTGAAGAGTGGTCAGTTTGGATGAGCTATTACCAGCAGGAGAGTGAGTTTGTGTGTGTATGGGGGTGGGGGGATGTGAGAATACCTGGATTTGTGCAGGAAATAGCCCAACTTGATTGTCATGCACATTGTGTAAAGAGTTGTCACTTTGGATGGGCTATCACCAGCAGGAGAGTGAATTTGTGTGGGGGGGTGGAGGGTGAGAAAACCTGGATTTGTGCTGGAAATGGCCCACCTGATGATCACTTTAGATAAGCTATTACCAGCAGGACAGTGGGGTGGGAGGAGGTATTGGTTCATATTCTCTGTGTATATATAAAGTCTGCTGCAGTTTCCACGATATGCATCTGATGAAGTGAGCTGTAGCTCACGAAAGCTTATGCTCTAATAAATTGGTTAGTCTCTAAGGTGCCACAAGTACTCCTTTTCTTTTTGCGAATACAGACTAACACGGCTGTTACTCTGAAACCAATCTTTATACTACCACAGATTCCACAGATTCTTAAACATGTCTCCCTAGAAAGTCTTTTTAAAAGTATTTTCTTTGTCTGAAAAGTAAAACAAGTGAAAATAGTGACTTAGACAAATTGCATATAGAGGATTGAAATTGTAGTAGTGTAGCATGGCAGTGCAGTTTGTGCCACGTGAGTGATCTGTGTCTGAAGACACAGTATATGGCATAATAATATGCATGGGGAGAGTTACAATTATGAGACTGTTGCAGCATCTAGTAATAGTCTTTGTGTAAGAGAAAAACTGCTTCACCTTTCCTTCTACTGTAATGTAGATATTATGGACTTTTACTCATAACCACTGACTTCGTTTTTCATTCTAGAAAACAGTGTTCTTCAACTTGATTTATACCTAGTCTCAATAACTATTGGCTGAATCACTGATTCATAATAGGGAAATTGATACATGCAGCGGTGAACATTTATTTTGTGTTTCCCTGTGTTGTGCAGTGTAGCTTCCACTGCAGTCGAGGATCGTGGATAAGAAGAGAAACTGATGCACATCATGACTAATATCAGATCTCCAGATGCAATGACTGCCATTGTGTGTTTGCTGTACCCATACTGGGTATAAATGAAAGATCTTGTGCTGTAGAAAAGTAGAAGGGTTACAGGCTACGTGTGCAATGTGGGCAGCTGTAATTATCAATGTCTGGTGTTTTAAGGCTGTTAGAAATCAGCTATAAAAATTCGATTTGAGTCTCAAACTGGGGGACTGGCCATGATAGGTGCTGAGTTCCTCATGTGAAGGAGTTAATGGGGAGTTAAGGGTGCTTGGCACCAAGAAAGTGCTCTAGCATGTTGCAAGATTTTCTACAGTTTGTCAGTCTGATCTCAAGAATAAACTTACTGTTTGGTGAAAATGTGTGTGATGATTTTAAAGGGGCAGTGTCAAATAATTAAGGCCCAAATTTTATGCACCTTAAAATTTAGACAGTGGTGACTTTTCTTTGCATGCTCAGATTAAGGATTTAATCCCTTTTGGTTGTAACTCTCTTTTGGATTCTAAATTAGTGATGAGTAATAAAATGGCGGTTAAGCCCCCAGCGGCTGATCTGAACTATTCAAACTCACTTTCTTCCATCTCCCTTCTCCACATCCTAGTCATGTCTCACTCCCCTAATTTAAGAAGAGCCTTATCTGTTATTAACTTGTCAGGGCTGCAGCATGCATGTCCTACTGTTGTTGTACAGTCTGGTTCTGTCTAGAGGCTAGTGTTCTATCTGTACTATGGAAATGATGGCATGTGGGACAGAGTTGCAACAGAGTAGCCCCTTAACACAGTTAAAAATTTGCTGTTTCTTGCAGCAAACTGCAGTGAGCAAGCTCCTGAATACAATGCTGGACTTCCCAGAGCTGTAGTATGAGTTGGTAATATGGTGAATGTATGATGCAATCCTGTGTACTTTGCTTGGGGCACAATCATGTTGTAAATAAGTGCCCCAAAATGACTAATTGTGGTACAGCTGGGACTTAAGTGGTTTGTTTTAATTCTGTTTTAATTCTGCCTGGGACTTCAACCACAAGTGATAAAATAGTATGAAGAAAGTCTGTTGTTTTAGCAATTGTGAGCAGCTGAGGTGCTTATGCTAACAGCCCCTGGCTCAGATAGGAGGGGATTGGTGGCAGGATATCCTCAGTGAGGAGTTTGATGAAAGATCCTTAATTTTAGACCTCTAGTTCACCACAGCACCTCATTCCAGACTTTTTCAGGAATGCAAAGGGAAACTGATTGGCCTATTAAGTTCCCTGGGGTCTGTAATTCAACCCAAATTGACCTAAATTAACTTAAATAGCTTTCGCAGTTTTGAAAGTCACTAAGTCTGGGCTCTTCTGAACCATGGGGAAGTGATTTCAAAAGATGAAAACACATAATTGAGAATGCTCTGCTACCAGTCCGTTCCCAGTTCGATCAGGCACCTATCAACTTACGTGGCTCAGCTGCTCACAGCTGTGCCAAGATATCAAAGGAAGAGAGATGATCTTACCAATAGCTAGTGGGACTCAGGAGTGAATGATGGGGAGCAGATTGCTGTGGAGTTGGGCAAGTCTTTTAAAATGTCTTAAAAATGTCAGTTTGATTCTGGTTTGTGGTTTTAAACTGTGTGAGTGCCCACAGAATTGATAGCCACAATGTATGGCAATGAATAGGTAAATAACAAGCAACTTTAAGATTTCAAGGAACCAAAACTCCAGGAAATTAACTGTTAAAGATAATACTTTGTTTTGGGTGTCTGTGTGGCAACGGGAAGAGTTGGGGTGCAGAGAAGTCTGAGATGACTGGAGGGCTTAAATCTTAATTGTGACTTTTCTGGCATCTGCCAAGTTTGCCTTGGAATCTTAAACTTGATCTATAAACCTAAACAAAGGATTTTTGATAGTGATAAAACACAATATTCCAAAAATGAAGCAGTTTATGAATAGAACCTAAATTATGTTCTTTAAAATGTGGAACCCAGTTAGAAATCATAGCCGTTCAGACTCTACTTCCTGTAAAAAGTTGGGTTAAAAATCAAAATGAGCACCCAGATGGGTTCTGGTCATTTATAGAGCCAGAAATAATAGTCCAAGTCCAGATTCAATGTATCTCAACCCCAAATACATAACGTGAAGTACAGCCACAGGAGAATAAAACTTTTTTCTTCATTTTTATGAGACTGATTTTGTTTTAACTTGTCTTATACCATAACATTAACTGAAAATTTCAGGTGCCTAGGTGCACACAGTGTGTGAGTTCAGGTTAAATTGTGTTTTGACAAAAGCCAGATAAAGGGATCCCTCCTGTGGCATGTTCTTTTTTTAGCATGTTTTCATATAAACAGCTGATCTTGTTCTGCCATGATGATTTAATATACTTGCCAAATCTTGAAGCATAGTCTGGCCTGGGAATCAGAATGATTTTTTTGTAAACTTTGCAGAAAGGTCGGAGGTCAGCATCAAAGGGACGTTTGGTAGTCCCCACAACCAGGACTCTGTCCTCTGCTTTCAAACTCTTCAGGATTTTGGGGAGATTCTTTTTCAGACGTTTAGGTTCCATCTTCAGGAGCAGATACATATATGGAAAAAAGTGAAATGTTAGCACCCATCCTTTAGAGTTAGGCAGGTGAAATAACTCCTAAAATAACACCTTCTGAATGCTCTATATAAAGCTTTATGGCTCTCTGTTGTCAGAGGTACACTTACATTTACACTTAGTGTAAAGAGAAGAGATACTCAGCATAAGTGGGACTAAGTTAAGCTTTTGCCTTCTGGGTCAAGTCTGCCTATTGCAGGTTGAGTCAGCACTTAATTTCTATTACGAATTCGTGATTTCTTTTTTGAATTCCTGTGTTTCCCTGTTTCATCTGAAGGCCCTGACTAATGCAAAAGAACGAAGGAGGAAGATAGCTTCTTTTTTTTTTTTTCTTTTTAAATCCCTTAATATCAGCTGGATAATATCAGTGTACTTGGTTAACTTCAATACCAAGAAAACTGCTAGGATTTGTAATGTTTGCTCTTGTATCTTGGAGATCTAGATTTACAAACAAGCAGCTGTGTTTTCAATGAGATAAGTGGGTTTCTCACATTCTGCCATGATTTTTGCTTAGCAAAGTTCCAAGTGCATAAACTTAAACACTTGGCTGTGTAAACTTAGTACTTATTTATTTGCAATAGTTTGCAGTCATATTTCATCATAGATATTATATCACTAGTTAGCAGGGCCCTGCAGAGGTTATATGTTGCTGTGGTCTTATTGTATCTTTAAAATTCAAATAAACTTGATGCATGTAGATAAAAAATAATCAGCTCTGCAAAGCAATGGATTGGGGTAAAAATTTTAAAAGGGCCTAAGTGATTTGAGAGCCTAAGTTCTATTTTCAAAAGACACTTGGAGCCCAATATTTAAAGGTATTTAAGCACCCAAAGGGATTTTCAAAAGCACTTTGGTGCCTAACACCTATTGAGGTCAATGGGAGTTTGGTGCTTAGATACTTTTGAAGTTAGTGCCTAAATACCTTTAAAAATATGGCTTCTGGCATTAGGAGCCTAAATCTATTGAAAGTCAATGGGTCTTAGGCTCCCAAGTCACTTTTGGGTCTTTTGAACATTTTACTTTGTCTTATTGTTTTTACTGTATGTCAGGCTGCAACATGGGAGACCTTAACTTAGCTCTGGACTCAGCCTTCCATAGTGCAAATATGGAGGAAACTATGTACTCTGAGGTATCTGAGCTTCAAGGATGGACTATATCCTGCACTGTGAATGCCCTTGCCAGGCAAAGTTTTTCATCTGCTTGTACCAGCAGTTGCTGAAAGGAGGGAAGTGCTTATTCTTTGGATTAAAGAGTACAAAGGAGGAGAAATTAGAAATGAAAGAAAACTCTGAACAATCAAGGGGAAGAGGAAATATCCTTTTCTTCCAGTTTAGTTAGATAAAATATATATATTCTCTCTTTTTCTAAATCATTCTTCAAAGTCACACTGAGAGTCTAGTTACTAGATTGCCAATTGCTTAATAATATTAGAACTGACGTGTTAGTGGGCAACACAGTTTAGTGGTCTGAAATAAGGACTTCAGACACCAGCCTCCTGAGTGCTTTACCCCAGCTTTGCCACTGGTTAGTTAGGTAGCCTTTGGTGAGAGATTTCACTTCTCTGGCCCTGTTCGTACTAGCCAGAGTATCACTGAAAGCACTTTTTAAAATAAAAGTTTGTGCTACCGGTGAGGACTGGCCACACACAGTTGTGTTAAAAAGGGTGTGTAGCCAGTTCATACTGGCAGCACAACTGCCCAATATTTAGGGAGACATTTGGATTTTTACTTGCCTATTTTATAAGGATGTTGGAAGGAGTCCTTAATGTGAGTAAAGTGTTTTGAAAATGAAAACTGTTATTTGAGAGAATTATCATTATTAAATGGCACTAATTAGGCTCCAAAATTAGCACTGCGCTGAAATAAATGGTACAGGTTAAACTATTGCTGCTGATTAGAGATCCTAGTTTATAGGCCACTAATACATCCCTTCTACTGGAAAGGGTATCTTGGCAACAGGAACTGTCAGATAATTAACAAAAATAAAAATTCTCCTCTGCTCTTTTCCCTAGTCTTTGTGCTAAGTCCTAATTCAGCCATTACATTCTGAGCAATCCATTTTTTGGTAGAGGTAGTAGCTTTCTGTATTTCCACAGATCTAGAGTCAGTTACAGTGAGAGCTCATACTGTCAAGATGTAGGAATCTTGATTTTAAAATCTAAATGACTGTACTAGTGCCAACCTCCCACCCCCCATCAGTGCCTACGTTCGCATCCGCTCCAGTGTGGAGCCTAGAAAGCCATTTTGGCATTAGTGTGTCTACAGCTCCTGTTGTATATTTGAAAATAATATTCGACCATTGTATTGTAGGGATATATCCTGAAAGCTAATAATACTCCCATTCACTTTAAAAGAAAAATGTCTGTAGCAAGAAAGGCCATTGAACAGGGGACCCAGGGTTTCAGCTGTCTTCCAAATCTGGATTGGAGAAAGTGGGGGGTATTGTGAAGGTGCCCCAGGTTTCTGAAGAAAGACAGTGACTATTGCTTGCACCCCCAGCAACTGGGTTACCGTGACAGATTTAATACTTGACTATCTGGCTGTCAATTCTGAAAAGGCAGGAAAGGGCTGACCTGAAAAGAGGAGGGCAATGGAGGCCAGTTTTATAATGGGCCTTCCACAAAATAAAAGGTTTTCTATTATCACAATCTAAGCCATTGTGCCAAAATCATTGCCTGGGGAGGTGTACAATTGGCTCTCAGTGACTGTGTATGTATCCAAAGGCAGAATTTAGCTTACCATCTCCAGCTACCTTTCTGCTTTCTGTTACCTATTTTCCTTGATTCCTCTTTCCCTATGCTGCCATTACTGTTGGGGGTTCTCTAATTGAGGCCTGCTCAGACTGCGTGTTAATGCTAATCGGAGGAACACAGACTCCTTTCGCTGGTTCAGAATGTTGGATACAGCTTGTGTTATTTGTGTAACAGTGAGACTAGAGACAAGCGAGCTCAGCCATGGAGCCCATCTATTTTCATCAAGGAAATATGTGAATTTCTACTACGTGTGAACAGACCGGAGTGCAATTTATACGACTGTCCCTAGCATTGCATTTTGGAAGTTATATCAGAGCGAAATTCTGTCCTCGGATGCACACAGACTGCTGCTAAGGAAGCCAGTAGACAAAGGCTATGAACACTCAAGGCAATATTTGTCCCACAATCTTCGTTACAATAGCAGTTGCAACCAAGATTTGAGAATTAGGGAATTATTTGCTTTCAGTATGGTACGTCAGCCACCAGAGGGCATCAATCACCACATACATAAGTCATAAAATAAGTACTCTATACAGCTTGTGAAATGACAGGCTAATTCAAGACAGTATGTCGTCAGTATCTTAAAACTATTGCATTTGTGTCCGGACAAAAAATATAAACTGCCTTATAAAAAAAAATTAAAAATGGTTCAGTCTGACATAGAATCAAAAGAATCAATGGGGGCTAAAGTCCTGAAAGCTTTGTGAATTGAATGAGTATGTCCCATGTGACCCTGTTTGCTGTTGCACAAGTTGCTTTATATGAAATGCAGTGTGTTTCTGCATGTTTTTACTGTTCTTTACTAGTGGGAAATTGCTGGTTATGGGAAGGAAAGAAAATAATTAAAACAGGAATTCCAGGAGGTAAATAAAAACCTGTAAACTTAACTGTTTGACCTATACTCTTGGTTTTTACAGTGCAGATTTGTCCTTGTTCCTTTATTATTGATAAATAAAGCTGAATAATTTAAGCTCGTCTTCAGTCTTAGTTTCTTCCTTTGTATTTTTTAGGTCTTCCATTTTTCTTTCATTGTTATTTCTCTTGCTGTGCCATCAGCACTCATGAGCACTGGGCAAATTACTTTTAAATAAGGCCAGTTTAGGTGATTTCTTCAAGAGCTTGTGAGAGGTCATGAGACTTTCTTTTAAAAAGTGAAAGTGAGGCAAGCTATTATAAAGTGAGCATTGGCAGGTCTGGTCGTAGTGGTACATGTTAAGCTGGGAAATGCCCCTGTTTCTTTGGGTCAGGTCTACTACGGTATGTGAAATTATTATAGGTTTAGAAATCAAACAGGAGCCCTTCACCTCTTTTTCAGATTTCGGCACTCTTTTGTAGAATGTTTTTTCTGTGTCTCCGATCCAGATGACTGAAGGCTGTAGCTGCTTAGCCACCTAGGAGAAATGAGAGGAAATATATGAAGTTAATTAAAATGGCTAAATTTCAAACCTGCCCTGCCTGCGTTTACTGTTATAGTGGCTATATCTCACCAAATCAATTCCCTGCCATTTGCAGGAGCCTTGGACATTGGTGCACCTTGGTCCCTCCTAGTCTCTGCCTGTGGCACACAGTAGTTTAGTCTCCCAAGGGCGGTACTGCTTTTGTCTAATCCAGGGATAACTGGTGGGGTAGAGTGGCCTGTGATGTGCAGGAGGTCAGAAAAGATGATCTTTAGTCATAGATGAACTCTGACTCTACATCCACGTTTAGGGATCAAAGAAGACTGTTTTCTTCCCCCAGAAGTGCTGAGTGCTTGTAGCTGCCATTGGCTTTATTGCTGAGCACTTTTTGGCAAATCATGCCTCTTTTATTTAGGAATCTAACGTAATGTACTGAGATGTGGCTTGAAAATTTTGGCCCATATGTTTATCTCACAGTAATTGCACAATCTCCTGGTTTAAATTCGATACCAAACTCCTAGTACATTGTCGTGACATGCTATATATTTTATTTGTGCAACAGGAGGTCTGTACTGCAGCGTTACATGATGTAGTTAAGCAAAATAGGCTGATGTGAAATGTCAGCATTCAGAAGGCATTGCACAATTAGCAGCTTAGCTAAGAACTAAGACAATATATTAAGATTTGGTGCACATATTAATGTGCTTTCTACATCAAAACTTAGATGGACTATACCTCTGGCTCACAGCAGGATGGCAGCAATGCAGCAGGCTTTTTCACAACTGCACTTCCTATTGCTATAGTAACCCTAGTGGTTTAGGAATTCTGCTGCCAAGTATTAATCACATTGCAGTTGTTGCTGTCCGAGCTCTGTTAGATTGCTCCGTGACGGAAGTGCTGGCTGTAAATTGTAACTAGGATTAGTTTTTCTGCCGTGCTCTTAGAATCATAGAATATCAGGGTTGGAAGGGACCTCAGGAGGTCATCAAGTCCAACCCCCTGCTCAAAGCAGGACCAATCCCCAATTAAATCATCCCAGCCAGGGCTTTGTCAAGCCTGACCTTAAAAACTTCTAAGGAAGGAGATTCTACCACCTCCCTAGGTAACGCATTCCAGTGTTTCACCACCCTCCTAGTGAAAAAGTTTTTCCTAATATCCAACCTGAACCTCCCCCACTGCAACTTGAGACCATTACTCCTTGTCCTGTCCTCTTCTACCACTGAGAATAGTCTAGAACCATCCTCTCTGGAACCACCTCTCAGGTAGTTGAAAGCAGCTATCAAATCCCCCCTCATTCTTCTCTTCTGCAGACTAAACAATCCCCGTTCCCTCAGCCGCTCCTCATAAGTCATGTGTTCCAGACCCCTAATCATTTTTGTTGCCCTTTGCTGGACTCTCTCCAATTTATCCACATCCTTCTTGTAGTGTGGGGCCCAAAACTAGACACAGTACTCCAGATGAGGCCTCACCAATGTCGAATAGAGGGGGACGATCACGTCCCTCGATCTGCTCGCTATGCCCTTACTTATACATCCCAAAATGCCATTGGCCTTCTTGGCAACAAGGGCACACTGCTGACTCATATCCAGCTTCTCGTTGACTGTCACCCCTAGGTCCTTTTCCGCAGAACTGCTGCCTAGCCATTCGGTCCCTAGTCTGTAGCTGGGCATTGGGTTCCTCCGTCCTAAGTGCAGGACCCTGCACTTATCCTTATTGAACCTCATCAGATTTCTTTTGGCCCAATCCTCCAATTTGTCTAGGTCCCTCTGTATCCTATCCCTGCCCTCCAGCATATCTACCACTCCTCCCAGTTTAGTATCATCCGCAAATTTGCTGAGAGTGCAATCCACACCATCCTCCAGATCATGTTCCATTCCACTTCTTTAGGTGAAGCTGTTGCGACTGGAAAGGGGGATGTAAATATCAGAAGCTTTTACGCATCGTGCTAATGTATGATTAATGACCATTCCAGGATTTACAGCCCATGTACACTCACTTGGGATGTGGGAGACCCACGTTCAAGTCCCTTTCCAAAGTAGACAGAGCAGGGATTTGACCGAGGGATTTCCCACATCCCAAGTGATTGCCCTAATGATCAGGCTATCAAGTACGACTTTTTTTTTTTCCATGTAAAAATTTGAAAGGTCTCATTTTCACTCTGCACTGGAACAAAAACAATTTTCAAAACCTTAAATTTTTTTTTTCTGATATGGAATTGTTGTTTTCCAGCCAGCCCTAGAAATAAACATTCTTTTGAAAGTACTCTTAGCTTGGGTTTAGGCATTCCAGCTGCACTAAACAAACAAAAAAAACCACTAGAAAGTAGTCATTTTAAGTGGATTTCTAAACGTATGCTTGCCCTTTCTCACTGTTGATGGTTCCAAGAGGAAGTGATGCAATTTTAGACATGCAATACTTCAGTGGAAATAATCCATCAATTCTGGAAAATATCCAGTGGTATCCCTCAGTTTGGTACTTGACTAGAACTGTTTTACCTGAGGAAATGAAAATCTTCACTAATATTGGAAGGCATGAGCTAAAACGTTGAGTTATAATACTGAAGATTTATTTAAAATAAAGAGACTGGATGATAAATGACTATATGTGAACTCTGCCAAAATTGCATGTGTGCAGATAGGCAGATATCTGCATCTCTATTTACCCGTATGTATAATTAGAGAGATGAAGTGTGAAGAGTGATCAAAGAGCATATGGAGTAAATAACCTGGATTAATGGCTAAAGGTATAAAATTATGCAACAATAAGGCCACGTGGTCTTAAATTTCAAATAATCTGGTTTCTACATTTTCACAGTTATATTTTGGGCACCTCGAAACTTTCACACACATTGCTGGGATAAATTTAGAAGGCACTCTTGAAAATTTGGTCTTTATTATTTTGTAGCAGAATGGCAGACTTTTATCTTTATTGTATTGGAGCTGAATGGCAGATTTGGGGATGCAGGGCTCTTCTGCTGAGTCATCTTGTTATCAGGTATTTGAGACCTCCAATGTAACTATTGCTGAGTCATACTAACAGGTAGATTCTGTTAGCTCCAATCAGGGTATGAGAGGAGTTGGGTTCTCTTCCTCAGGAGGCGAGGGAATGAAGGCCTGGGACAGAGGTCATACATTGAAAAACCTTATGTTTGGCCAAGCTTGGGGAAGAAAACTTAGGCTGGAGTCTAAATTGTTAAGTTACCGAGAAAGTCAAAGCTCCTTAAAGGGTTCAGACAGTATATGTATATAGTCTATTCAGAGAAGTGCGGGAACGCTGCTTGCTTGCATATATTGCTTGGAGGGTTAGACTAGATGGCCTTTGTGGTCCCTTCTAACCCTATGGTTGTATGATAAAGCACCTTTTATCCAGAGATCCCCAAATCCTCAGCAAGCTCTTCACAACTAACAAACCTTTTGTCATCTAGCACTTTATGGTCCCCTCAGGGCTAGCTTGTGCTCCAAAGCACAGAGGGAGCTCATGGACTGCTCTTTCCATACACCCTTGAGTATAAAGCCAGGGAGACCACAGTGAATGGGAGTTTGCGGAGGGATTGTGCTTTCCCTGGGGTGGAGGGTTACCTCCCGGTCCCCTACTCAGGACTGGGGCTAATTGCTACAATTTAGTCTTCTATTAATTTAGTCTAATTATAGGATATGCACATACACATCAGCCCACCCTACAGATTAGATTTTGTTGCCTGATATACAAGGGGTTTTCCATACTTCTTTCATTTAGGGGTCTGTGCTGCTGTTGCTATATTTATGTGTCTCCCATTAGTTGTTCAATCACTTGCTGCAATGGGTCACTTCGCCCTTAATACTTACACTAATTGCTAACATTAATGCGAAGAGGAACTGCATGTGAACATTGAAGGGGGACTAGTTCCTTATGGATGTTTTTGCTTTCCAAGGTAAATCGGTTGTACTAAGCTGATAGTTCAGTCTTTCTGATGCCCAGGGAAAGGTTACGGGGAAAACATGTTCCATACCTGTTACCCGACATAGTGGATAATGCTCTGCAGTTCATGTGGAGAACAAGGGTGGGGATTTCCAAGAGCACCAGGCCGTGGTATAACTCTGTTTCCTTTGAAGTCAATAGTGAACTCCCATTTACATCAATGGGAACAGGATTAGGCTAATGCCGAGTTCTTCTGAACATCCCCTGCTAAACATGGTATGTTGTGTATGGACACACTCACTTAAGTTGTACACAACATCCTGTTCTTTTGCGGGTATTCTCTGGGATCCCACTATGGCCTTTTCCTCTAGCAAAGAAGGCTGCCTCCGAATCCCCATCTCCTCAATATTGTTTCAGCAATGGGGTTGTTAGAGAGGTCTGAGGCACTTGTCTTCCTTCCTCAGATGGCTCCAATGCTTAATTTGGGACCTGTACCTGTTACAGCACTTTGCACTGCTAACTAGGCTATGGGTCCACTTTTATTCTAAATAACATTTACCCTTTTTCTTTCTTTTGGTACCCCTGTTCCTCTTTTCTTTGCTATATTTCCCCATGGTTGAAGCTAACTGAAAACAAGGTAGAGAGTGAACCTAGTTTCTACCAGCTCTTGAATAAAGCAGATGCTTCAATGATCTCTGCTTTCTAATTCACAGCAATGAACTGTGAAAGAACAGAGGAGCATAGCATGGAGCAGCAGAATTCCACATATATGCTAATATGACATGATCCAACACACTGCTTTTGTCCTAATTAAAAAAAAAAAATCAGACACCCATAATCCATTGGTATCTAATTTAAATTGTTGGCAGATACAGAGCAGACTGTATGTTCCCCTGAAAGTGCTTTATTTGAATTATCCATGGGTAGTTTGAATCCATGGATAATTAAATGCACTGTACATAATTAATTTATAATTGAAATTTTATTAGCATTGCTGCATTCAACAATTTGTTGAAGTCACCAGCAGATGGCTCCTTAACCCTTCTAATACTGCATTAAGTTAGCAACATTTGATAAAAATTGATCTTCACTGTAGTTTCAGCTACTAATCTGATGTACATTTATGACAAAAATGTTCTTTTGCTGTAACTCTTGCTCCTTCTGTCCATCTCCATTCATCAAAAATGCATACAATCTGCATGTGCTGATCTGACTTTGTGTTTTTCATGGCAAATTCTCTTGCATGTGCCCAATCAGGACTAGGTTACCCTGCATTTCTGAATTAAAGCAGAACAGAAAGTAACTACTAAGTGGATTTTGTTAGGTATAATGGGTGATAACCACCGTGGTTCTGCCGCTCCATGGTTCTGTTGTCAACATTTTGTCTTAGAGCTATTATTTCAGTTACTCTCCAGACTGCTTTGGTTCATGTTTGGAAGGAACGATATAACTGCAACTGTAAGAAACTTAAGCTAAAATTTTCAAACTTGGGTGCCAATAAGCACTTAATGCCACACATGGGCACCCAAATAAACTGCCTGATTTTCAGAGTTGCGGAGTATCTATAGCTCCTCCAAGCTCAAAGATTCCAGCCTTAATTTAAAATGAGAAAATAAAGTTAAGTTTCTGCAGAAATTGACGGTTCAGTGAAAATCAGCTCAGTCCAGCCCCTGATCACTGTATTTTCTACAGTTGCTATATTGATAGCACAAGCCTAGATAAAGCACTTGTGAGATCAAACTGATGAAAATCATAAATAAATATTTGGTCCAAATGTGTGAGGTTGACTAGAACAAGTAACAAGTAGAACAAGATGTCAGTAAGAATGTGGAAAACATAAAATTGAGTTCCTTTAACAGATATTGGTTTTACAGATAATATATTTTGGCTTGCTATAGAGACAGTATGATAATAAAATCCTCTAACAGATTGACTTTTATTACATTTTAACTTTAGGAGATAAAAAAAGATAAATCTGCTCCCTTCCTTTGAAATGATATTATACATTTATTTCATTGGATATTTGGCAATAATCATCCTTTCATGAATATAACCTTCTCACAGGTTTTCCTTTTAGGCAGGCTTCATTGCACCATGCATAAGAGAGTACACCTTCTGACTGTTAGAATAGAAGTCTGATCAGTATTTCAATCAGAGTAGGGAAATATTTCACAGCAGCAAAATGTTTAACAAAATTTGCTTTTTACCAACATTTTAGGGTAACTTCTTATTGATCTTTTTCCGATTTCAGACAGACACAACACAAATGTTCTGAAAGGACTGATTTATCTTTGCCTTCGGCTTTGGTAAATTTCATAACCAATATCCTTGTTACTCAATCTTCCAACACTGATGCTGTTTGAAATAGAATGCAGTATGTTTCAACAGAAGGAGCACTATTGTGTCCACTCTTCAGTCTGTCTGGCTTTGTGTCTGAGCTAAATTGCTTGTGTGCACACACATACAGCCTGTATTTCCTCCTGGCCACTTTTCCAACCCTTTAGTCTGATCAGTACTGTACCAGTAGCCCTTTCTCATCAGTGGCTCCTTGTATGATGCCTTTTCCGTGTCCTGCTGCCCTGGGAAAGATGTTAGGTGAGGTGTGTCTGTACTTGTGATTAATCTGATTGCTGCCCTCTTCAGTGTTGTTGCCTTGCCAGTTATATTTTTTGCCTCAGAGTTGTGGCTTACAAACTACCTACATTTTTATACCTCCATGCCTGAGAGAGTTATGTCTTATAGCTTTTTCCCTTGTTCTTCTCTGGATTTGTTGCTACCATTTCTAGGCGGCCTCCACTAACCTTTTATTTTGTCAGATAAATCAGACTCTTATTTCTCCCACGGAAAACTTTGTATAAGGTACAGTTTGCTGAAGCGCTGCTCATGTATTTAAACAGCATCAGTAGAAACAACTGAGGCCCAGCTCAGCTGGCATAAACGGGTAGAGTTCCACTGACATAAGTCAGGCACAATGTATGGAAAATGGTTATATGCAGAATACTCCCCATGTATGTTGGTTTCTATGTGAAGCAGTTGCGCCAGAACTGGTGGTGGTGGGGGGCAGCGGGACATGGCATGTCCACTTTTTGCTGGGGCAGACCCCGGCCCCTTTCCATCCTCTTCCCCCTGAGGCCCCAGCCAGGCCAGCGTGGAGCCCGGCTGGGGAGGGGAATATGGGCAGTTGTGGGGTGCGGGGGGGCTGAGAGTAATCCCCAGCCCATGTCCCCACCCCCGGCCTCCCCGCTCGGCCCAGGACAGGTGGCAGGTCTGCGACTCCACACCGGCTCACCACAGCTGCCCAGGCGGCTCTATCCCCGACCCGGCTCCAGCTGCGGGGGAGGGCCTCAAAGCCGCAGCCCAGTCATGGTAAGAGCTGCGGGGGCAGCTGTGGATCCTCCACCTGCCCTGGGAAGGGAGTCTGGGGGGCGGAGACATGGGCTGGGGGTTGCTCTCGGCGGGTGCCCCACACCATGGGCAGGTGGAGGGTCCCCTGCGGTTCCCCCACAGCTGCCCGTGCAGCTCTTACCATGGCTGGGCTGCAGCTCTGAGCCCTCCCCAGCTGGAGCCGGGTCGGGGAGAGCCGCGTGGGCAGCTGTGGGGAGCCTGGTTTCCTCCATCTGTCCTTGGTGGGGGGGCCCAGGGGGCTGCTTTTGGCCCCCCCCACCCCGGAGGTGGGGAAGATGGGCTCCCCAGCCCCTCTCCAGCTTCCAGCTTGACTGGGGGCGGGATCTCCAGGGGAACAGGAAGGGTGGGGGTTTGCCCTTGGGGGAAGGAGTGGGGCCTCAGGGGTGCGGAACCCCTGGTTCCCCACTTTTGAGAAGGATCCGGCACCCTTGACGTGAAGAATCAGATTCATTTCAGGCACTACTGGGACGCCGTTCAATATCAGATGGAGACCCTTCCTCTATACTCTGAAACAGATCATTGTGCTATAGGACTTCTCTGTGAGAACACACGTGCTTATTTTTTGACACTCACAGCTTCCTTCAGTAATTGTGGTGTTAAATATTAATCACTCATATGTTTTTCTGGAAAGACAGAGTGAAATTTCAGTGTTTTTCCAGAAAGGTAAATAGGTCATTTCCTCTAAATTACATTAAAAGTGACAGTTTTTAATACCTTGAGTCCCTTTTTTGTCAGAGCTGGTTTGTATCTTGCAACAGAGCCCTCCAAAAATAATTATATGAAAAAAGGATTTGGATTTTTGCATCTGAAACAAATTAAAGTCTCATTTTTTTTCCAACGTTGTTCTCTTGTCTAAGATGTCTCCTGTGAAATAACTGCCATCAGTTCAATTATGGATAGAAAGTTTCCTAATGGTCATTTAATACTCTCTAGAGTTTAATTTAGTTACCAAAACTCTTTTTTGTTTGTTGAAGTGATTGGTAATCAAGAGTTCTAGGTTACTTCACCTTCATCATAAGGCGTCATAAATATATATTTAGTAAATCTCATGGTTTAGGAATGGTTACATAGATCATATAATAACATGAGAAATAACTATTGCAATGTTTCCTGTAATTTACTTACAATTATAAGTACACAATCTTTATTTTGTTTGGCTAACTATAAATAAGTATCTTTGGCAATACAAATGCCTTCTATGCCAGTCTGACTAGGGCAACAGTTGCTGTTGCATGCAAAATTTATAATTGAAACTATCTGTTATTGAGACCTGTGAATCTACACACAAAGAAAAATGTAACGAGGTGAACTATTATGTGTCAGACAGTGAGATTCAGAGAGCTGTGAATATAAATACCACATGTACGCTGCCATATACTGAAATCTTTTATGTCAAGAATTATACTGTGAATATACTCTTGCAGTGATCAGATACATTACCTGTGCATATACGTGCAGTGATCAGATATTAGTCTACCATGGAGAGAGGAAGAAACCTTTGGTAGGAACAAATAAGCTTCCCTCCTCATGCATTGTGAATGTGTGTGGAGAACAGAGGGAGTTTGCCCCAGAGTTCGGTTGGAGGGATTTCCCACAGAATGTTTTTGCCTTTCACGTGTCTGTGAGCAGTAAATACAACATTTGAAGAGGCTCTTAGAAGGAAGACAATGTGGATAGTGAGCGATCAGCTGTTGTGACCTGTACGGGATGTGCCATGTTTGTCTTTTTCCCAGAAGACAGAAGCGACTTTGTCTGTACGAAGTGCAAGCTGGTCTCCATATTGGAAGACAAGGTTAAAGGACTAGAGACCCAAGTATCAACCCTGCGTTGCATCAAAGAAAATGAAGATTTTCTGGATAGAAGTCAGCGTTTGGTACTTCAGGCACAGCATGCTGAAGAATCAGAGAGGGCAATGCAGAACGGGAAGAAAATTGGCAGTATGTGACCTCCAGAAGAAGAAAGAGGAGAACCCATGTACCCCCAATGCAGATAGAGGTAAGAAACCATTTTCAGGCTCTCTCCACAGATACTATGGAGGAGAACGGTTTGGAAGAGTTATCTGAGGGAAGGGATCAGAAGGAGACCCCACTGACTGGAAGGCATGGGATGCATTGTCCTCGGGATCGGGGTTCCATGACCACCATTCCCAAGAGGAGGAGATGGGTGGTGGTGGTCGGGGATTCCCTCCTAAGGGGGATGGAGTCATCCATCTGCCGACCAGACCGGGAGACTCGAGAAGTGTGCTGCTTGCCTGGAGCTAGAATTCACAATGTGATGGAATGTCTGTGTGATGGAGTGTCACAATGTGATGGAGTCAAGCCCTCAGACTGCTACCCCTTCCTACTTTTCCCCAAGGGCACTAATGATACTGCCAAGAATGACCTTGAGCAGGTCACTGCAGACTACGTGGCTCTGGGAAGAGGATAAAGGAGTTTGAGGTGCAAGTCGTGTTCTCGTCCATCCTCCCTGTTGATGGAAAAGGCCCAGGTAGGGACCGTAGAATTGTGGAGGTGAATGTGTGGTTGTGCAGGTGGTGTTGGAGAGAGGGTTTTGGATTCTTTGACCATGGGATGTTGTTCCAGGAAGAAGAATTGTTAGGAAGATATGGAATCCACCTAACAAAGAGAGGGAAAAGCATCTTCGCAGGCAGGCTTGCTAAGCTAGTGAGAAGGGCTTTAAACTAGGTTCGCTGGGGGATGGTGACCTAAGCCTGGAGGTAAGTGGGGAAGTGGGACACTGGGAGGAAACACAAGGAGGAGGGTGCAACAGGGAAGGCCTCCTGATTCATACTGAGAAAGTAGGGCAATCGGCTAGTTATCTTAGGTACCTGTACACGAATGCAAGAAGCCTGGGAAACAACCAGGAAGAATTGGAAGTCCTGGCACAGTCAAGGAACTATGATGTGACTGGAATAACAGAGATTTTGTGGGGTACCTCACATGACTGAAGCACTGTAATGGATGGGTATAAACTGTTCAGGAAGGACAGGTGGGGGAGAAAAGGTGGAGGAGTTGCACTGTATGTAAGAGAGCGGTATGATTGCTTAGAGCTCCAGTATGAAACTGGAGAAAAGCCTGTTGAGAGTCTTTGGGTTAAGTTCAGAAGAGAGAGCAACAAGGGTGATGTTGTGGTGGGTGTCTGTTTTAGACCACCAGACCAGGAGGATGAGGTAGACGAGGCTTTCTTCGGACAACTAACAGAAGTTTCCAGATCACAGTCTCTGGTTCTCATGTGGGACTTCAATCCCCCTGACATCTGCTGGGAGAGCAATACAGCAGTGGACAGACAATCCAGGAAGTTTTTGGAGCATGTTGGGGACAACTTCCTGGTGCAAGTGCTGGAGGAACCAACTAGAGGCCGTGCTCCTCTTGACCTGCTGCTCACAAAGAGGGAAGAATTGGTAGGAGAAGTACAAGTGGGTGGCAACCTGGGCAGCACTGACCATGAGTTGGTCGAGTTCAGGATCTTGACAAAAGGAAGAAAGGAGAGCAGCAGAATATGGACCCTGGACTTCAGAAAAGCAGACTTTGACTCCCTCAGGGAACTGATGGACAGGATCCCATGGGAGGCTAATATGAGGGGGAAAGGAGTCCAGGAGAGCTGGCTGTATTTTAAAGAAGCCTTATTGAGGGTGCAGGAACAAACCATCCCGATGTGCAGAAAGAATAGCAAATATGGCAGGCGACCAGCTTGGCTTAACAGAGAAATCTTTGGTGAGCTTAAACACAAAAAGGAAGCTTACAAGAAGTGGAAACTTGGACAGATGACTAGAGAGGAGTTTAAAAATATTGCTTGAGCATGCAGGGCTGTAATCAGGAAGGCCAAAGCACAATTGGAGTTGCAGATAGCAAGGGATGTGAAGGGTAACAAGAAGGGTTTCTAGAGGTATGTTAGCAACAAGAAGGTGGTCAGGGAAAGTGTGGGACCCTTACTGAGGCAACCTAGTGACAGATGATGTGGAAAAAGCTGAAGTACTCAATGCTTTTTTGCCTTGGTCTTCTCAGACAAAGTCAGCTCCGAGACTGCTGCACTGGGCAACACAGTATTGGGAGGAGGTGAGCATCCCTCAGTGATAAAAAAACAGGTTAAGGACTATTTAGAAAAGCTGGACAGGCACAAGTCCATGGGGCCGAATCGAATGCATCCGAGGGTGCTAAGGGAGTTGGCTGATGTGATTGCAGAGCCATTGGCCGTTATCTCTGAAAACTCTTGGAGGTCCCAGACGATTGGAAAAAGGCAAATATAGTGCCCATCATTAAAGAAAGGGAAGAAGGAGAATCTGGGGAACTACAGACTCACCTCAGTCCCTGGAAAAATCATGGAGCAGGTCCTCAAGGAATCTATTTTGAAGCACTTGGAGGAGAGGAAGGTAATCAGAAAAGGTCAACATGGATTCACCAACAGCAAGTCATGCCTGACCAACCTGATTGCCTTCTATGATGAGATAACTGGCTCTGTGGATATGGGGAAAGTGGTGGATGTGATATACCTTGACTTTAGCAAAGCTTTTGATATGGTCTCCCACAGTATTCTTGCCAGCAAGTTAAAGTATGGATTGGATGAATGGACTATATGGTGGATAGAAAGCTAGCAAGATTGCTGGGTTCAATGGGTAGTGATCAATATCTCAATGTCTAGTTGACAGCCAGTATCAAGCGGAGTGCCCCAGGGGTCGGTCCTGGGGCTGGTTTTGTTCAACATCTTCATTAATGACCTGGATGATGGGATGGTTTATACCCTCAGCAAGTTTGTGCATGACACTAAGATGGTAGTGTCTACCACTAAGAGAGGTAGATATGCTGGAGGGTAGGGATATGGTCCAGAGTGATCTAGACAAATTGGAGGATTGGGCTAAAAGAAATCTGATGAGATTCAACAAGGACAAATGCAGAGTCCAGCACTTAGGATGGAAGAATCCTATGCACTGCTACATGCAGTGCATACTGCATAGTGCATAGGTGCATACACCTATTCGACATTGGTGAGGCCTCATCTGGAGTACTGTGTGCAGTTTTGGGCCCCACACTTCAAGAAGGATGTGGATAAATTGGAGAGAGTCCAGCGAAGGGCAACAAAAATGATTAGGGGTCTGGAACACATGACTTATGAGGAGAGGCTGAGGGAGCTGGGATTGTTTAGCCTGCAGAAGAGAAGAATGAGGGGGGATTTGATAGCTGCTTTCAACTACCTGAAAGGGGGTTCCAAAGAGGATGGCTCTAGACTGTTCTCAATGGTAGCAGATGACAGAACGAGGAGTAATGGTCTCAAGTTGCAGTGGGGGAGGTTTAGATTGGATATTAGGAAAAACTTTTTCACTAAGAGGGTGGTGAAACACTGGAATGCGTTACCTAGGGAGGTGGTAGAATCTCCTTCCTTAGAGGTTTTTAAGGTCAGGCTTGACAAAGCCCTGGCTGGGATGATTTAACTGGGAATTGGTCCTGCTTCGAGCAGGGGGTTGGACTAGATGACCTTCTGGGGTCCCTTCCAACCCTGATATTCTATGATTCTATGATTCTATGCTTGGGGACTAACTGGCTAGGTAACAGTTCTGCAGAAAAGGACCTGGGGATTACAGTGGATGAGAAGCTGGATATGAGTCAACAGTGTGCCCTTGTTGCCAAGAAGACTAACGGCTTATTGGGCTGCGTTAGTAGGAGCATTGCCAGCAGATCAAGGGAAATGATTATTCCCTCTATTCGGCACTGGTGAGGCCACATCTGGAGTATTGCATCCAGTTTTGGGCCCCCCATTACAGAAAGGATGTGGACAAATTGGAGAGAGTCCAGCAGAAGGCAATGAAAATGATTAGGGGTCTGGGGCACATGACTTATGAGGGGAGGCTGAGGGAACTGAGATTATTTAGTCTGCAGAAGAGAAGAGTGAGGGGGGATTTGAAAACAGCCTTCAACTACTTGAAGGGGGGTTCCAAAGAGGATGGAGTTAGGCTGTTCTCAGTGGTGGCAGATGACAGAACAAGGAGCAATGGTCGCAGGTTGAAGTGGGGGAGGTCTAGGTTGGATATTAGGAAAAACTGTTTCACTAGGAGTTGGTGAAGCACTGGAATGGGTTACCTAGGGAGGTGGTGTAAAATATCTTTAGAGATTTTTAAGGCCTGGCTTAACAAAGCCCTGGCTGGGATGATTTAGTTGGGGTTGGTCCTGCTTTGAGCAGGGGGTTGGACTAGATGACCTCCTGAGGTCTCTTCCAGTGCTAATCTATGATTCTGTGATCTTTTCCTTTCTGGAGAAAGCCATTCTGAATCCATAATCTCTCCTGGGGATTCTGGCACTGGGAAAGGGAGATCTTGTTTTTTTTTTTCTTCTCAATTTTAAAGGATTCCTCCTGGGGCTGTAGGTTTGCACCCTTTCTCATCGGAAATGTGAAGATCATGGAATAAAGAACAAATTGGGCCCTGACTATGTCCTTAAGTAAGGGGTCTGGTTACATTCATAATTAATACAGAAGGTTTAATTTCCAAGCCCACCATATATTATCTTATATTTTTGTTCCTGTAATTCTAAGCTAGAATTTCTTTTTCAAAATGATAACTGCAGGTAACCAGAGAGCTGTGTAGCAGAGAACAATTTGTAGTGACTCCTGTGCAAGAAATATACCTCCAACAATAGCGAGCATTATTTGACTACACATTGCATCTCAAAGAAATATTCCTGATTGAAGTAAACAGAAACACAGAACAGAATTTTGTTTTATATAATGCTTTTCATGGTGACATGGAAAAACCTTCTTGTATCAAGTGATTTCTCTTGGGACATTAAATCCTCCACAGTGGTGAACATATTGGTTGTCAGAACATTGTTTTAAGGAAATTTGAAAGCCATGAGACTTGTTTTGACCTTGGACAGCTGTGCTTTCTTTTTGGTGTACTCTAACTCTGGTTCTTGGCTTTATTTTAAACGCAGAGCAACTGGCTTGTTGAAGATCTTCTCTTTGAAGTTGAGAAAATGGGCATAAGGTGATTTATCATCCACAAGGGGAAGGGGAATGAAATGTGGACATTTCAAGGGCACCATACACTCTTATGTCTTACAGATTCATGGATTTTAAGGCCAGAAGGGACCACTAGATCTTCTAGTTGGACCTAATATAAAATGCAAGCCAACTAATTTCACCCAATTACCCCTGGATTGAGCCCAGTATCTGAAAAGTGGAACTTATTTAAAAGAAAGTAGGATATGATTCCACAGGAGTTTTAAGAGAAGAAATAAAAAACACACAACAGACTAGTGAGAATCAACTGTCAAAAAGTACAGTACCTTGAACACCATGTGGAGCATCATTTGCAGACCACTCTTGCCTGGGTATTTCCTAGCAATGTTAGAGGCAGACAAGTTGAAGAGATTGGCTCCTGTTTCTGTGCAGATGGCATGCACCAGCATTTTCTTTCCTACCCCTGTGGGCCCAGCTAGCAACAAGGCCTTCACCAAAGGAGCCTTCTCATGTACTGCTTGAGAACCTATAAAAAGTAATAAGGCACTATTATTGCTTTCATTTAAGTCTGCCATAAATGTAATGGTGAATGATTCTTCAGTTTTTCTTCCTGATAAATATTTCATAATGTGAACTCTTCATCTCACTAACATAGAGCAAGTGGTGTAGAATTCACTTTACAGCTGTAGAATACGTTAGCCTTTCTTCGTGGTAGGAAAACCAATAGTACTGAACTTATTTTAATTGTGACTTTTAGCAAAATTCTTCCCCGGTCCAGGGTGACCGTTTCACTTTGCTTAATATTGGATATGGGCTGTAACAGGCTAAGGAGCATTGAAATGAAAAGGAGACACACAGTTACATGCAGAAGACAAGCCTGACACCATGCACAGTACACATCTGCCTTCAATTACACCTAACTGTTAATTGACTGCCTGTTGGCTGTCAGGCAGATGTATAGTTGTAGGTATACCTGTGGTCTAATTTAAAAGAGGAGACAAACATTCTGCCTCAGAGCTGTTCCCCACTTCATAATTGGAAGGGGGAGGAAATTCCTGTCATATGTTAAAATAGCAGAATCCCTTATCTGCGCCAAAAATGACACTTTCCAACTTCCATAAGAAAACAAACTAATTGGAGTATTTTCCTGATCAGCATTCTTCTGTAATTTAAAACCAGATGTCATCATCAGTCTTTCTTTTGCCCCTTTCTTCCCTCACCACCCTTTTTTTGGAAAATTTTCTCTTTATAATATTTCTGCTTTTAGTACGTGTGGGAGAGAGTCTGATCCCTTGATTGTAGGAATGGAATTTATCTGACTGAGCTGGGTGATGACAGCACCCAGGGGTGGGGTTGCTGTGAGTGTTGTCAAGTCATCCTCCAACAAGGAAAGATTAAGCCCTATATAGAACTCTGCTACTTCATTTATGAGGAGAGGCATAGTATATACCCATTTAGTGGCTAATCTGCTTTTTGTTCTCTACTTTTTTAGTTGAGACAGTGCAGATGCTGGGTTCCTCCTCTTCACTTGCTCTGACAGGGAGGATGATGACCAATCACCATCCAAGATTTCACTGCTCTCTACAGCTCTCTCCTTTGCTTCTCCAGTTTAAATGCTTCGGATCTGAAAGAAATGAGGTTGCCTGTTCTACTTGGATAGTCGGATCAGTGAGTCTTGTCGAAACCTGGGCTTGGAAAGCCCAATGGGGAGGGTGCCTGCACTGTCTTAACAGAGCCACAGAAAGCAATTTCGCAGATAAGGGGCAATATTTTGTGGCTCTGGCTGTGACTGCACAGATTGGGTTCTGTATAGTGGCATCCTATGGAAAGCCACCCTAGAGAGGGAGAATGAGAGACTGAAAAGAGGGAGCCTGAGGTCATGAAAAGGAAGGGCCAAGCACCTCTGACTCCTTCACAGCTTCCAGTGTCAAAGGCTGGTAGCCACCCCAGACACTTCTTTGAGGAGAACCTCTCCTTGAGGTGAACTTCTCTCCCTTCTAAGCAAGCTGAGCTGTTTTCTGCTGCATTTCTGGACGTTGTTTCAGCCACTGCTTTGCTCCACTGGCTGATTGGAGAGTTCCTCAGTGAGAGAAGGGAAAAGTGCTTAATGCTCCAATGAGAACGTGCTGCTGCAAGAGGTGCAGGTAAGATTTCTCGTTGACAGCCAAGTGGTGCAAGATGCAATGGCACAGAGGTTATCTTCCTCTGCATTGCTCATTACTCTTAGTGAGGGATGGACTGGAGAAAGGAGATGTAGAGAGCTGAGAAATGCTGAATGGTAGTTGTCATCATGCCTGTCAGTGAGAGGCAGGACCCAGTATCTGTGCTGTCACGGACAAAGCCACAAAAATATTTGTTAATATAGTATGGTCAGCATCCCTCATAATAGAATTTGGAAAGTAGACAGTAAACTTAACAGCAAACATATAAATTGCCTCTCCCTTGATGGTCCAATAAAATCAGTGCCTTTTACTTGTCACATAAAAACATGCCCTTATCTTGATGTAGTGATTACCACTCCAAAGTAACTTGAACAGTTATGCCTCTCATCACGTGCTGAGGGTTTGCAAACTTTCTGTCTGCCAGCTAATTGGTAGGGGGAAAAAGTCCAGAAGGTGAGAGCCCTTTGCGGGAGCTTTGCCAGTTCTGGAAAAGTTCTATTCCAGGTACTAAGAGCAAGAGAATCTCCGACTCCTGCAACCACCACAGAAGGAGAGGCGATTGTTTAGCTAACCATGCTATTAAAAGTAAAAACAAACCCATCCATCAATGTGTTAATGTGTTAAAGTAGCCAAATAAATTACAATGAACAAAGTATTAAGATGAATGTCATCGTAAGCCTTTATTCCAATACCATGAACCATGCAGTGAAGTTACCAACCTCTCAGGTTATATGAATATTTTTGGTCATTTAATACCAATTTACTACTATTATACATTGATTATAATGGAACAGTAGAAACCCCTCGAGAGAAATGTAACTTCCATTAGAAAGTCTCCTTTCAGCTGCTTATAATTTTCTCAGATTCCTTTTGGGCTGACATTTTCTCAATCAGGTGAATATTTTTGGGAAAGCTTTTACTTACTCTCTCTCTCTCTTGCTCTCACTTTCATACAATGATTAACTAGTTCTGAGGCCAGTTAAGTAAAATGTCATCCATAAAATACCACCCAAAGGTGAAATTATTCCTGAGACTTTTTGGCTTCAGGCAATATATTTTTAACACACATTTACAAATACAGCCTATATTTGTTTTACTGGTTGAGGGTATTTTTCCTCTCTCTCATTTTCTCTCCAATTAATGGGAGGAGGTTTGTGGGCCGCTCTTACCTTGGCAGGAACAGTCTTTGGGCTTGATTACCCTAGAAAATTAGTTTAAAGCATGACCTTGCAGTGTAGACAGGGATGTCATGTTTATCTTTGTATCAGCTGGTTAAACCTATGGTTCTAGTAGAGTTAGCCAATGACCAGCTGACATGGTCTTAAAGTGAAGGTCCCTGTCTACGCTGACTGCAAAGTTCCATTTAACGTAATGTTAGAACTCAGCCTTGAGGAGTCAACTAATACAACCTAACTTGCTCCTGAAGGAGAAGCCCTTTGAGGGAAAGCTCTCGCTCCCTCTTTTCCAAATTCCCATAGTTGTAGGATGGGAAGAGTCTTCTGTATGGTGCAGCCTGCTCCCCATGGTGCACTGTGAGCCCGTGCAGAGGGGGCTGGCACCATGAAATGCACATGGTGTGTTCCAGTGTGTACAGAGAGAGCAGCCCGAGCACAAGGATTGCATTTGTCCCTGGTCTTTGTTAAAGGCACACAAAAGGGAGGGGAAGGAGAAGAGAAGGCTCCCTGCTCCCCTCCATCCTAACACCAAAACAAGAGCCAGGGACATTCTGGCCTGAGGAGGAACAAGTGGACTGAGTGGCAGAGAATGAGGCTACATAGGACTGAGTTGGCTGGCCGAGGACTTGCCTATCCTCTGACAGAGGTCTCCCAAAAGTGAAAACATTATGAAATAAAACTATAAATAGCAGAAGCAAAGCCCCTTTATGTAGTAAGTGCCTGGATTCCTCATGGCTGGCCTACAGTCATCCTGTCAGTCTTGAGAAAAATATCGGGGCAGACAGTATGTTTAAAAAACCCAACTAAGCCTTGTTTCATATTAATAGTGGCTGGCATTTAAAACTACAAGGACATTTAAAAGTGCTCTCTTTCAGCTATCTGAAATCTACTCAGGCTAATTCCTTAACTGTTCACCTTGTTTGGTTCCAAGTAACATTAGCCAGCTTGTAAAAGGTAAATTGCAGCCTTAGCCCTTCCCTTAACTTGATTGATTTTAACCACTGGAGCTTGTTTTAGCTATTATCTTTCCCATGTGATTTTCTTTATATGCTGCCATTCACAAACTATTAAAATGCAAACAGAGATGGCAAAGAAATGCAATACCTGACAATAGCATGTGCATGCTCTTTTATACACTATTAAAATGATATGGCCTTCACTGAGAATGCTTAATTGAAAAACAATTATACTGCAAAATGCTTTAGACTACAATCAATCAAGCACTGTCAAAGCTAGTAAAAATGTATGTTACTGGCAGGAAGCAAACCATCATATTCTGCCCTTTAGTAATTTTTGCTGTGCTCTTACCTAATGGCAATATTCCATACAGTGCTATTAGCTGTCTGACATCTGTGAGAGAGGGCATTGGCTCTATATCTACCAGACGAAGCGTAGTCCCCAGATAGCTGTACTCGCCTGCAGGGAGGAAGCATGGGCTTAATAAATGTGACACTGTATTGTTATAAAATGCATAATTCAAATAATGAAAAACTACCACGGAATACAAATTTTGCATGCTCTGAGCAAACCCAGTTCTGTCAGGGGTAAGGGACTCAAGTAGGGGAATGTTGCCATGGAATACAGGCCTAGAAGGAAAAGGAAGTTAAGCATACATTCCTGTGCTGACTCTCCCTACTAAGCAGGTTGTGGAAGGCATTCAGCAGAGAAATAAGTCTTAAATAACCTTTTAAAGAAACTTTGTGGTTCACAAAAGAATCATTACTGACACCATAAATCACATCAATAGCAGAGAATTTGGGGAGTTGAGATGTCATATTTTTGGAATCACCAATGAACCAAGATGTATCTAAGGGATTTCAAAGGGGGAAAAATATATTGTTTAAAAGGTTACTTAATTTTTTTTCTGAATGCTGCCTGCCCCCATAATTCCCACCACATCTTAGTTAGTGGGGACACTCTGCACTGCAGTCTGTGTTCAGTTCACTGTTTGTTTTTTTTGCATCGCACTTCACCTTTTTTATTTAAAAGTAGAGTGAAATGCACTGCTGCAGACTGAAGCAGTCTAAAGCTAGAGTCCTGCCTCATCTTGTTAGAGAGCTGTAATCACATATAGGACATAATGGGACAAAGATCCAGAAGGATGGGACACAAGCAAGAAAATTAAGGCTACGTCTACACTGGATCTGTAGAGGTAATTTCCAGCTTGATGCATGCAGTAGATGCATGTTAGCTCACGCAAAATAGCAGTGTAGTGATGGGCTGGGCTAGCCGCACCAAGTACATTCCTAGGGTTTCAGACAAGATTGTACCCATGAAGCTAAGACTACGCTGTGAGCTGGAAATGTCACCTCCAGCTCCAGTGTAGACACACTAATAGTGCAGGAAAAATACATTCAAGAAGGATTAATTTCTTTAGCATAAATAACATGTTCTGTACCGAATACTATTTTGTATTTTGATGATGATAACTTCCAAATAGGAAGGAAGAACATCCAGCTTGTCTGGGATAGATGTAAAATTAGGTATAAAATGAGAGAGATTTGAGAGATATAGCATAGTCATAGTTTGGGCAAGGAGATGGACAAGCACTGGCATAGCCTCCCCTCCCCCTTTGAGGGTAAAATTCATTTCAGGTTTTATCTTTTATTTAAGGAGAAATCAAAAGAACTGGCTAGAAATTAATCTTCAGAGATTTAATTAGAAGGCATCAAAGGGTTTAATTGCAACTGGCCATAAATCATGATGGATATTCTCTGACTAATTTAGATAAGGTCACCAAGAAAATTAGTTCAGCAATGTCGGTTTGTCATAGGGACGGACGTTTCAGAATCTTTACTCATTGTGTGGCTTCTTGCACATTTCTGCCCTTTGTCTTCTCCCCAAGAACGGTGAGTGAGAGAGCGACCTTTCTAGGATTTCAGGACTCAGGGCTGAGGGGCACTCATTTATTTCTCTATGGGCCATAACTCTAACCTTGCAACTTTAAATGTTGCTTTTGACTTGATATAAAGCCAAAGATTTTAGGCCTCGCTCCTGGGAAATGCTAAGTACCGTTTGCCTCACTCTGACAGTGCAAGTGGGACTTAAAGCTGCCGTAAATGAAAAGCTGAGAATTCCCTGAACGTGAGAGAA
Source organism: Lepidochelys kempii (assembly GCF_965140285.1). Lineage (NCBI taxonomy): Eukaryota > Metazoa > Chordata > Testudines > Cheloniidae > Lepidochelys > Lepidochelys kempii. Next base: position 70,640,073 of record NC_136390.1, on the reverse strand, counting down.
TCTTCTGCTGGGGCAGGGCTGGCTTTGACAGCTGTATGCCTCCCCCCTGCCTACCCAGAGTAGGGGCTATGTGGGGATGTGCTGGATATGAGCACTCTGTGTTACAGTGATCCCCCACCCAGTGTAATGGCTCCTAGGAGGTCAGTGCTGCTTTTATGTAACTTAGAGCAGCCCTGAGGCCACCCTAAGCTATGACAGGAGTCAAACTGACCCCTGAAAGCTTCAGGATCAAGGGATTACAAAGATGGCTCCAAGCCATCATTGCCCCCCCCCCCCACCTCTCCAGTTGGTGCACTTGAGGATTTGGTGCTGAGTATTTTATTAAAATTGTGAGAGGATGTTTTGATTTTTACAAAATTCTACAATGTTACCAGCCACTAGCTAGCCTATTGCCCAAGATGGTCTTTCAAAGTGTCTGTGATGGAAATGTCTGTCAGCCATAAACGACCTTGGGAAGGACAGCTGGTAGTGGTTGGGCGAGTGCAATAATAATGAAAAGCTTCCATTACTACTCTCAGCACTCTATGCTCTTTAACGAGTATGCAATGAATAGAATACCAATACCAGCTCATTCTCTAGAGTGGGCAAGCACTCTGTTGGCAATAAGTGCTGCTTTTAACAGTTTATAAAAACATGGCACTTACAGCCGATATGAAAGACTCCCATTTTTCCTGCTTAGATATATACCATATTAATGGCCAGATGCACTGTACGTGCTAGGTACTGACAAGCTCTTTAATTGTGGTCCTTCAAATTAGTGGGTTTTCCCCCTGATATATTGCAGCTTGTTCAGTTTTAGTGAATGTCCCAAAACAATCTCAGAGAGTGTATCAAGCCACTGTGAGATTGCATTTCTTCTCTGAACACTAGCCCCATTGCACTCAGATCTTTCTATGGTGCTTTATCTTGGGGTTTTCTATTTGTGTATGTGAGGCTGTATAATATTGGCTACTATTTTATTTTCTGGAAAATATTTTGGACACAATATAAAACACCATGCCGCTATGCCTTCAGGTTCCATTGTATTGCCTAGCTCCATAGATAGGCACTTCAACAGTACAAATTGTAGATACCGAGCACCTCTGAAAATCAGGCTTCTGTTGATTTGGGTGCCTAACTTTACACACTCAGGTTTAAAAATTTTGTCCCAGAATCTTATTGAAATTGCAACTGTACTTCATTTCATCCTTGACTTGACTGGTCATAGCGATTAGTGAACCTTGGAAGGTTTGCATGTTTCATCAGATAAAACATACAAACACTTGGATGTTCCAAATCCAAATATCTTTGAACTGGAAAACTCCTAGGAAAAGGTTTTCCTGAAATCTTGGTTATGTCTGGACTGTAAATAACATGAGAACAGCTTCTTACGATATTTTGGTACTTCTCTTTCTGGCACCTGACAAATTCAGGAATGACAAAGTAGTGGCATGCAAACATGTTTAAAAATGCAGAAAACAAACCCATATTTCAAATCTTAAAAAGAGGGTTGAATTTATTCTGACTTGCATTTTTGGTCAACTGTTTCATTCAATCTATTTCATCCATCTTTTATAAGCAGCCAAACTGGAGTGCACTATGGATGAAGTGTTCTCATAATATTCAAGATATACATTAGCTCTGATATGTAAGACATTTAAAAATGTATACATTACCAACATAATCAGAGAGTTTCACTGTCTTGGGCTTTATTAGTAATCCTTCTTCTACTAGTTCCTTGTACAGAGAATCAATGGTCCTACAGACAAGATACATAATTTCAGAAAATTCTAGAGATCTGCAAAAACAGTCCAATCCGTCAGTAACAAAACTAAATGGAACATTTACACATCCTTAGCTTTATAATATATAATTTTTACTGACCAATATATAATTTGTTGCTGTGAATATTTAATCATTATTGACTTTTATGTGGCATCTGTTATTTGTTCTCCTTCCCCGTTAAGTAATAGTCCTACACTTTTATTTCCTTATATACCACATGATTTCTTATAGCAGTTATGACTACCTATTTCCAGGTGATGAAGATCACTGACTACTGTTGTACTCATTCATTAATACCAATTACTGAGAAATTATTTTAAAATCCGAATAACAGCATATAATGTTATGCTTCTGCAATTAGTAATTCATTAATCTTCCTAGAATTTATTCTGTTTTCAATAGACCAACTTCCACTCCTTTAAGAACATCACATCGTTTATTATACTGGATCAACCAATGGTCCACCTAGTTCAGTATCCTCCCTGATGGGGGCCAGAGCCAAATGTTGTAGAGGAAGGTGGGGAAAAATCATGAAGTGGACAATTATGGAATAACATGTTCATTGAGGAAGTTTCTTCCTATCTCCTGTCAATTTGTGGGTGTCTTTTGCCCTAAGAAATGAGGATTTATACCCTTGAATTTTTTTATCTGTCTAATGTAAATGTGGATTTCTCATTATCTATGTAACTGTCCAATCCTTTTTTCCCCCTTTGATATCCAGCTAAACTCTCGGCATCAATGATATTTTTTGACAGTGAGATCTACAGATTAATTAAAATTGCTTCGAGAAATAATTCTTTGCACACTATAAGTATATTGCCTTCCATTTTAATTGAAGGTCATCGTCTTATATTTTGAGGGTAAATAAGAGTGCCTAACTTGACCTTCTCAAGATCTTTCAATATTTTGTATACCTTTAACATCATCTCTTATTCATCTCGTCTTCAAGCTAAACAGTTCCAATCTGTTCAGTGTCTCATAAGGAAGTCTTTCCATGCCTCTAATAATTTTGGTCACCAATCCTAACTGAGGCATTTCAGTACTACTAAAAAAATACAAATATTTAATAATAGGTATAAGTTGGCCAATAATTTCATGTCTCGTGTGTTTTCAAATAGACATTTAATTCTAAATGTTTGATGTCCACACAGTGCATAATTAATACATAAGCAGTAATAAGGAAATGCAAAATTTAATGTGCCTACAACATTAACGCTGCCACTCGGGTTCTTGTTTTCATAGTTGAATGTGTAACGTGATGATTTTTATGTTAGGTGTATATCACAAAATGTTCAGCAGGCATAATGTGGACAAATAGCACTGCTGTAAGAGCCATAACTCCTGCATTATTATTTTAAATGTGCAAATTTAATGATGCATGAACTGAGTCTCCTCCATGTGGAAGTGTGTTACGCTCAGTCCCTTCTATCAGTTGAAGCCCCTGTGTTTCTCTACCACGTAACAACACACAAAGATAGACATGAACCCTTTTTAGCTATTTCTGGAATTTTACCCCTTCTTCTGAACAGCAGGCAAGACCAATGTGTGAAACTTAAAGGCCAAATAAACTACCATAACAAGCTAGCTACTAAAAAGCATATCATATAGTATTAAAATAAGTCACTAATAGCATAGTATTATAATAATTACATATTTTCTGAGTAAGCCAAGCCTAATAGGTGTGGCACCCTGTCCCCCCCATAGAGGTGGGTAGGTCAAGTAGACGTTGATTGTGCTTGTTACAGCCTTGGCTAAGAGAGCTGGGTGTTTTAGATCAGGCAGCAGAGCCTCATGCATTAAGATCTAGAGTCCCAAATTCAATCCTTGATGCTGCTGACCCACCCAGAGGCATCAGCATTACAGCTGTATAAGTGTATGTTTATATATGTGTAAATAAGTATAATAATTGTAAACGTGCATATGCATTTAATTGATAGACCCTGGAGCTGCTATATGGTATGAGAGGTCATCTTCCATACACTTCCATGAAATATGTCTTCAACACTTACTTATTTGGCTTAAGAGATTTAACATTTGAAGCCAAAATAAGACACCATTCTTGATCGATTGTATTGCGGTAGTGCCCAAAGGGCCCAGTTGTGCTAAATCCTATACAAGTGAATAGGACTGGATCATAATGCAAGGCACTTCTTTCCACCAGTGCTGAGCATACTTGTCTCTACAGTGCTCTTAGGCCCTGCTGCCTAGGAGCGCAATCTGTCCCTGTTCCACGCTGCTACTAGATAAATTGGTGCTAGCTGTGATAACTCAGCATAGGTTTTGTATTATATGTACATGTGAAAAATGGGCAGCTTCTCAGTAGATGTATCATGTGAATGTTGAAAATGCAGGTGTCAAAACATGGAATTTGCTCAAACCCCTCAAGTAAAATAAACTCTGCCCTCAGAACAGAAATATTTAACAAATTGTAAGGTGCCCTCAAGAATTTATGTTGGTCAGACGAGAAATAAGACTGATCTATGACATGTACTTTTTACATGAGAAACAAAGGCTGCTTTATTGCGGTATTTCACTAGGGCTGGCTACAGCCTCTCTTCTCAGGGACTTTAAATTGGATGGAAAATCTGTAGACATCTGAGACTGCCAGGTGTTCCTGCACCTGCTGGTGAGGGGCTGGGGGAATAAAAGTAAAAGGGTCTCGTTAAAGAACTGGGCCCAAGAGCCTGCGAAGACTTACATGCATGCTATGTGTATGCACTGTGAGTAGTCCTAATGGTATCAATGAAGTCTGGGTGTTGAAGTACATGTGTAAGTCTTTACAGGATCAGGGCCTTGGCTTGTACAAACTACTGAAAACAGCATAATTAAAGGGAAACATACACAGCACAGGTCATTATTGTACAATGTACACCATCAAAGCAGCATTTGTTTTGTAATGGGTAGCACTACAAACCTATCAGTCAAGAGGTCATGTAGCATTTACAGACAACACAGAACAAATTTTACTTTGAAATATTGCAAAGAGACTAAAATGAACATTTTGCAAATTCATGATGGGTTTGTTTTATTTCTAGACGTCTGTGGATATTTATAGCTGTTATCCAAATGGTTCTGTTTATTGTAGGGTTCCTCATGAGTGTGAGGCTGTTGGCACTGGTAGGTTGAAATGTAAACCTACCAGTTCTGACACTGTCCTTTTGTAATTAAACAAAACAAAAAGGGTTTGGCAGTGTGGCAAATATAAAGGATACATAATTTTGTCACAATGTAACTCTCAGGATGAACAGGTGCATTCTTTACCTGTCGGGAGTCAAATCTTTCTCCTTCTTTTTCTTCCCACTTTTCTTCCCTTTTTTCTTTTTCTAAGGACCATAAATGTAGACAGTAATTAATGACATAAGTAGTTGGGATGTAGAGCTGAATGCTATTGGAACTGATACGAAGGCCAAAACTTGCCGATCCAACTTTAATAAACCTAAATATGTCAGTATTTGTATTTTCCACTATCTATGTACTTTTATGTGGTCCTCACCAATATAGTATCTGAGGAATAGATTGTATCCTTGCAGCACTCTGTGAGATAGGGAAGTACTATTTCCATTTACAGATGAGAACCTGAAGCACAAAGGAGACCAAGGGTATGTCTACACTACGAAATTAGGTCGAATTTATAGAAGTTGATTTTTTAGAAAGCTATTTTCTACAATCGATTGTGTGTGTCCCCACACTAATGCACTAAGCGCATTAAGTCAGTGGAGTGCATCCACAGTACCCAGGCTAGTGTCGACTTTTGGAGCGTTGCACTGTGGGTAGCTATCCCACAGTTCCTGCAGTCTCTGCCGCCCATTGGAATTCTAGGTTAAGCTCCCAATGCCTGATGGGGCAAAAATATTGTCGCGGGTGGTTTTGGGTACATGTAGTCAGTCACCCCTCCTTCCGTGAAAGCAATGGCAGACAATCATTTCGCGCCTTTTTTCCGTGCGGGCGCCATACTGCTTTCAGCAGATAGTGCAGTAGGACTGATATCCGTCGTCGTCATCCACCACTTCCACTGTCACTCTGCTCTCTTGCTCTCCTGATGCTATGAATGCGCCTCGCAGGTCCTCTATATGACTGTTGTCATCCACCGCTTCTGCTGGCACTCTGCTCGCCTGGTGGTCTCACAGAGCCGCTTCTGCTGTAACTCTGCTGGGCTGCTCTTGTCTCACCATACCACAGCAAGCATGCAGCCCGCTCAGCTGTTGTGCCCTGGCAGCAGACGGTGCAGTAGGTCTGCAAAACTGGTCATCCAACCACCGCTTCCCCTGCAACTCTGCCCTCCTGCAGATGCCATACCACGGCAAGCATGGAGCCTGCTCAGATCACCGCAGCAGTTATGAGCATTGTAAACACCTCGCGCATTATCATGCGGTATATGCAGAACCAGAACCTGCAAAAGCAGGCGAGGAGGCGGTGGCAGCGCGGTGACAAGAGTGATGAGGACAGGGACACAGACTTCTCTCAAAGCACAGGCCCCGGCAATTTGGCCATCCTGGTGGCAATGGGGCAGGCTCATGTAGTGGAATGCTGATTCTGGGCCCGGGAAACAAGCACAGACTGGTGGGACTGCATACGTCTGGGATGATTCCCAGTGGCTGCAAAACTTTCGCATGCGTAAGGGCACTTTCATGGAACTTTGTGACTTGCTTTCCCCTGCCCTGAAGTGCAAGAATACCAAGATGACAGCAGCCCTCACAGTTCAAAAGTGAGAGGCGATAGCCCTCTGTAAGCTTGCAATGCCAGACAGCTACCCCGTCAATCAGGAATCAATTTGGAGTGGGCAAATCTACTGTGGGGGCTGCTGTGATCCAAGTAGCCAATGCAATCACTGAGCTGCTGCTATCATGGGTAGTGACTCTGGGAAATGTGTAGGTCATACTAGATGGCTTTGCTGCAATGGGATTCCCTAACTGTGGTGGGGCAATAGACGGAACGCATATCCCTATCTTGAGACTGGAGCACCAAGGCAGAGAGTACATAAACTGAAAGGGGTACTTTTCAATGGTGCTGCAAGCACTGGTTGATCACAAGGGACGTTTCACCAACATCAACGTGGGATGGCCGGGAAAGGTACATGATGCTCGCATCTTCAGGAACTCTGGTCTGTGGGAGCGGCTGCACCAAGGGACTTACTTTCCAGACCAGAAAATAACCACTGGGGATGTTGAAATGCCTATAGTTATCCTTGGGGACCCAGCCTACCCCTTAATGCCATGGCTCATGAAGCCATACACAGGTACCCTTGACAGTAGTCAGGAGCTGTTCAACTACAGGCTGAGCAAGTGCAGAATGGTGGTAGAATGTGCATTTGGACGTTTAAAGGCACGCTGGCGCAGTTTACTGACTCGGTTAGACCTCAACGAAACCAATATTCCCATTGTTATTACTGCTCGCTGTGTGCTCCACAATATCTGTGAGAGTAAGGGGGAGACATTTATGGTGGGGTGGGAAGCTGAGGCAAATCACCTGGCCGCTGATTACGCACAGCCAGACACCAGGGTGGTTAGAAGAGCACAGCAGGGTGCGCTGCTTATCAGAGAATCTTTGAAAACCAGTTTCATGGCTGACCAGGCTACGGTGTGACAGTTCTGTTTGTTTCTCCTTGATGAAAACCTGCCCCCTTGGTTCACTCAACTTCCCTGTAAGCCAGCTGCCCTCCCTTCCCCGCTTTGATCACTGCTTGCAGAGGCAATAAAGTCATTGTTGTTTCAAATTCATGCATTCTTTATTAATCCGTCGCACAAATGCGGGGATAACTGCCAAGGTAGCCTAGGAGGGGTAGGGGAGGAGCAAAGCACCGGGTGCGGTGGGGGAGGAGAGGAGGAGGGAAGGACAAGGCAACACTGCACTTCAAAACTTATTGAATGCCAGCCTTCTGTTCCTTGGGCAGTCCTCTGGGGTGGAGTGGTTGGGTGTCCAGAGGCTCCCCCCGCCCCTGCATTCTTGGGTGTCTGGGTGAGGAGGCTATGGGACTTGGGGAGGTTACACAGGGGCTGCTGTGGCAGTCTGCTCCTGCTGCCTTTCCTGCACCTCAAGCACACGCTGGAGCATATCCGTTTGATCCTCCAGTAGCCTCAGCATTGCATCCTGCCTCCTTTCATCACACTGCCACCACCATTCCTCTTGATCCCGCCACCTCTCCTGTTGCTCCAGCCATCTATCCTCTCGCGCATCCCTCCTGTCCTCTCATTCATTTTGTGCTTTCCTGGACTCTGCCATTGTCTGCCTCCATGCATTCTGCTGGGCTCTTTCAATCTGGGTGGACTGCATGAGCTCAGAGAACATTTCATTGCGAGTGTGTTTTTTTCGCCGCCTTATCTGCGCTAGCCTCTGGGACGGAGATGCTAGTTGCAGCGTTGAAACATTTGCAGCTGTGGGAGGAAAAAAAGGGAGATTAAAATTGAAAAAGACACATTGGCCATTTAAAAAGAGGGGCTGATGTTTTCGGGTTAACGTGCAGCACAAACCCAACAAACCCCCCCCACCCAATTCTCTGGGATGATCGCTTCACCCCTCCCCCCACCACGTGGCTAACAGTGGGGATGATTTCTTTTCAGCCACAGGCAAACAGCCCAGCAGGAATGGCCACCTCTGATGTCCCCTTAATAAAATTCCCCTATTTCAACCAGGTGACCATGAATGATATCACTCTCCTGAGGATAACACAGAGCGATAAAGAATGGATGTTGCTTGAATGCCAGCAAACACCGGGACCACACGCTGCCATGCTTTCTTATGCAATGATTCCAGACTACGTGCTACTGGCCTGACGTGGTAAAGTGTCCTACCATGGAGGACGCAATAAGGCTGCCTTCCCCAGAAACCTTTTGTGAAGGCTTTGGGAGTACCTCCAGGACAGCTTCATTGAGATGTCCCTGGAGGATTTCCACCCCATCCCCAGACACATTAACAGACTTTTCCAGTAGCTGTACTGGCCGCGAATGCATCCCAAGTCTTCCGGGAAAATTAATAATTAAACATACTTGCTTTTAAACGGTGTATTATATTTACAAAAGTACACTCACCAGAGGTGCCTTCTCTGCCTTCAAGGTCTGGGAGCCCAGGTTGGAAGGGTGTTGGCTCCAGGGTGATAAACAGTTCCTGGTTGTTGGGGAGAATGGTTTCTCCACTTGCCTGGTGTGCGCTCTCTTCAACCTCCCCCTCCTCATCATTTTCCTCGTCCCCCAAATCCTCATCCCTGTTGCGTGAGACTCCCTTGCAGGAGTCCACGTACAGTTGTGGGGTAGTTGTAGGGGCACCCCCTAGAATTGCATGCAGCTCATCATAGAAGGGGCACGTCTGGGGCTCTGACCCCGAGCGGGTGTTTGCCTCTTGGGTTTTTTGGTAGGTGTGCCTGAGCTCCTTAAGTTTCACGCAGCACTGCTGCGGGTCCCTGTGATAGCCTCTGTCCTTCATGCCCTTGGAGATTTTTTCAAATATTTTGGCATTTTGTCTTTTGGAATGGAGTTCTGATAGCATGGATTCATCTCCCCATACAGCGATCAAATCCAGTACCTCCCATTCGGTCCATGCTGGAGCTCTTTTGCGATTCCATGGTCATCTCTGCTGATGAGCTCTGCATGGTCACGCCATGGTGGCCAAACAGGAAATGAAATTCAAAAGTTTGCGGGGCTTTTCCTGTGTATCTGGCCAGTGCATCTGAGTTTAGAGTCCTGTCCAGAACGGTCACAATGGAGCACTGTGGGATGGCTCCCAGAGGCCAATACCGTTGAATTGCGTCCACACTAACCCAAATTTGACCCTGTGATGTCTATTTCTGCGCTAATCCCCTCATCAGGGAGGAGTACAGAAATCAATTTTAAGAGCCCACTAAGTCGACAAAAATGGCTTTGTTGTATGGATGGGTACAGGGTTAAATCAATCTGATGCTGCTAAATTCGACCTAAACTCGTAGTGTAGACCAGGGCTAAGTGACTTGCCTAAGGTCCCATAGGATGGCTGTGGTTGAGCCAGGAATTGAATCCAAGTCTCCTGAGTCCCAGACTAGTGCCCTAACCAGTAAACTCCTTCCTGCCTCCTCTTTGTAATGCCTCAGGGAAGAAGTAGCATGAGGTCAGGATAACTAGAGCAGGTCTTCTCTTGGGATTTTCTCGACAGTAACTGAAGCATTATGAGAAGACTACATATTGTGCAAATGGCTTCCTCACAAATTGCAAAACCCCATGGAAAACAAATAAACACAAGTATGGGAATCACATATGCTAGCGCTCTCCGTAGTCATTAGAAGTCACTAGACACAAATATACTTATCAACATAACAATTAACTAAGGACAGCACTTGGTTAATCCATGTGTGTAACACACAGTGAACTTAGAGCTTGGTGTAGTAGGCCCAGTCCAGCAAAGCACTGAAGCATCAATGTGATTAGTCATGTTGAGGTCAATGAGACTACTCCACACATTTAAAGTCAGGCATGAGCTTAAACGATTAGTTTCCTCAACCCTTGGGAAGAAGAGACTATATAACCTCCTACTCATGCATTTATTTATTATTTTATTGAATTATTCACAAACCCTTATGCAGGACTCCAGTTTAAAAAAAAATCCTATCTAGCTATCTGGAAAATGCTGTGGTTCCCGAAATAAATCAGCAATGATTAGAAATGAGTCTGTTATACCTTTCCAAAGACCGGATCATACTTTAGACAATCTGCTGCTCATATCATCTGTTATTGTTCATAATACAATGTAAATAATCTAGACGTACCCAGAGCTATATAGTTAAGAGACAACTGGAGAAAGCTAATATTTGTAATGGACCTGCATTAGAATAATACAAACATATCCAAATATGCAGAACTATACCACAGACTTATTTATGTAAATAGTCCTAGCAGTGTGTATTGTTTTATAGGACAAGGAACGTTACGCAAACATCTTTAGTGACGGCGTCAGAAAAGTATGTATCACACTGTAGTAGCAACTGGGAGATTGTGGAGATACTGGCTATAATGGGTTATTGCCAGTGCTTCTCTAGCATTGTTTCTTTGTATTTTTTAGGAAATTGGAAGAAATTATAACATCATGGGTACTTATTGGGAAGACAAGATGATTTTTTTTCTTTATAAAGACACTGAACATATGCTGAATTTATTGGCCAACTAGTAACTTTTTCAGGGCATTTTCACCAGTAAACTAACTCAAAAGCTTAAAAAAATATTTGTTTTATGGAAAAAATGTGTTTTCCTAATTAACATCACTGTTTCTGGGAAATCTGGCAAGCACTGAGATAAGAGAGAATATGAATTTTAGACTGTGGCTTTCCTACAAAATATATCTTATTGACAGCTGCTTTTACTGTATAGTAAATGCAAACAGGCTAATCAGTTATGAAAACCTATTTGATTTTACCTTTAAATGTGTCCATCTATTCCATCCCCTAACCTATGTGTCCATCTATTCCATCCCCTAACCATCTATTCCATCTATTCCATCCCCTAACCTATGTGTCCATCTATTCCATCCCCTAACCACTTTGTAGGTGTCCCATTTATTCATGGTTATTTTCCACTTTCTTGCATATCCTTTACTGTATAATAAAACTGCATTTAGTTCTGGCTGATCTAATGGTGCCTCATCTCCATTCCTAAGTGGGGTGCACTCAGGGTCTTGTCTCTTTAATGTGTGATCACTAACCGGGTTATGAACAGTTCAGGTGTTGCTGTAAGCATACACAGAATCAGTCTGCAGCAGGATTCTAGAGCACAAGGTGGAGGAGATCTTAATAGAGACACTTTCCCTCCAAGTCAAAATTGCATTGGCCACTTCCCCTTCATTTGCAATTGTACAACGTACCTGTGGAAGGTACATCAATTGCTTATGTGGACAAGTAGCATGGAGAAAGTACTTCCTGGATTTTTTTTAGCTCTCTTTTAAGTGCAGTTCAGGGCCTGGAAAGGAGGGGAGCATCGCCATGTAACCAGCTCTCTCTGAACCATTTGCAAGTGTTTTATGGGCTGCAACTGATCCCTAGATGGCAGGTGAAGAAGCCTTTTCTTCTCATGGAGGGCAGCATGGCAGCATGCTCACTAGCATATTTGTACCATGTCATATTATGCTAACTCACAGGGGACATTAGAGAAGAAGGCAACTTTTTAAAAATGATAGAAGCAGATTCTGAAAGTAATCACAGCAGCTAATGTATCTCCTTTACAGATTGCAAATGATACAGCAATGGCCTTGTGCTACTGCACATTTTCATAAGTAGTGCAGGGAAATGTCTTCACAGCTCTGTACCTAAGCACTGAGTATCCTAAGGCTATGTCTACACTGCCCCGCAGTTCAGACTATGGGGTTGTGCACCAAAGTGCTGTATTTCCCTTGTGTAGATGCTGCCGGTGCGAACTGAAAGGTTCCTAGTTTATACAAGGTAGTCCTGTCTGAAGGAGGATTACATTAACGGGAACTATGAACTTTTTAGTTCATGCCCATGATGACCACACTGGGCAGTTACAGTGCAGCACTTTGGTGTGCACTGCTGTTCACACCCCTATAGTTCGAACTGCAAGGCAATGTAGACAAGCCCTTAGATGTATCTCCAGTCTTTCTGGCTAATGCTACTGTGGTATGTTGCCACCCAATGTGTTATGTCAGAGATCAATTATGAAACCCTTTTGTATTAGAAATATGATACAAGTAACACATACACACACAATCTGAGCCATTTTCTTTCCTCAAACTTTACAGTAGTTTCTTGCTCATTTTTCCTGATCTTTGTTCAATGAATTTGTGACAAATGTTTACAGTATTGGTAAGAATTGACTAACAGTGCCTAGAGAACATGACTTGTGAGGCATAAATGCCCATGAAATAAGAAAACCAAGGGGAGAAGGCAAAGCCAGGACTTGTGTATGCAGCAAGTGTGCTATGTTGGTATAGAGGGCCAGATTCTGATACCCTTACTTGCACTGAATAGCACCTTCTTCCACGGTAGTCCCAATTTCTAAACCTTGCCACTTTTTCTTACACAATATCTCTAAAATCCTGCTTTTCTTTTCTGCCCATGCAGCCAAAGCCCTCATTATTACCACAACTTCCTCTTTTCTGGGCTTGACTGGCACACCTCAAGTCTATTTAGTATGGGTTTTCAATAAGTCACTTCTGTACTTCTGAAAATTTTACCCCTTGTTAAGGTCTTCAGATTACTAGGGCAGCTACATAGGATGGGGCTATTAGAATCCTAATAATGTTGACTCTTGCCTTTGCTCTACCAGCGTTCCCAGCCTGCACCATCCACCAGTCAGCTTTTCTCTCAAACATCTCCATGGCTTCTCCCATGCTGCCCCATATGCATGGGGCAAATTCCCTGATAAAGTTAAAACAGCCAGTATCTTCCTTTAAATCCATCCTTAAAACTCACCTCTGCCCTGCTGCTTACAAACCTAGTCTGCTCATCATGGCTGCACAGATGACAAGGTGCAATTGTGCCTTTTTTCCACCTCCCCACCTCTACAGCCAATTAAAGAAACCCAACCCTCAATCCATTTGACTATTAAGCTGGATCAATTGTTCAAAAGATTAATTTGCTTGAATGTTGCATTCTCATCTCTATCCTCCACCTGTTGGTGTGTTTAGATTGTAAGCCCTTCAGGGGCTCAGGAATGATCTCTCTTCAGTGTTTGTACAGCACTCCGCACAATGGGGCCCGCAATCCTGATGAGAGCTTTTGGGTATTACTTTAGTATAAATATTTAACAGTAATAAAATACTTTCATGGGACTGCTTATGCAGTAAGGCGCTGTTTAGCCTGAGAAGGGTATCTGAGTCTGGCCCAGAATAAGAGGTGATTTGGCTTCTTACCCATCAGGCCCAGCTGATTGATGTATTTTCCTCACAGCCTAATGGCTAATATTCCAAAATCTAATCCACCTGCTCTTTGTCTGTGAGGCAGCGGGTGAATATTTAGGTTCCTTCTGGAACTATTGGGCCAAATGAAACCCTGGTGTAACTCCACAGAAGGGATAAAATAGCCTGTTATCTTCTGGGGGAATGTAAGTGATTTTTGCTCATTTTTCTTTTAGAATGCTAAATGGTATTTAAAAGTCCTGAAATCAATGGCAAGGCTCTGCTTAGAGGTAAACTGTGTGAACTAAGAGGGCTGACAGCTTCCTTCTGGATTTTAATGGGATGTCTGAAAGAATCAAACTTTTAAAATCCAGGGTCATATTTAAGGGCACCTTTGCTGTAATGGGAAAAAAAATATATGCAGCTAAACAGTTTGACAGTGAGAAACAGTCCATTTCCTTACAGTGGCCTTCCCAAGAGTTCAATCTCAATGGTGCTTACACATCTCAGCACATGTAAAGCTGAGCTGCCTCGGAAAAGGGAATTCTGGGAATGATCTATGGCAGGAGTTTTTCCTGATGGATTGAGATCTTTTTTTTTTCTAATTCTTTGCATTTTTTTAACCTCTGACTACTTATTCTAATATGCCACTACAGAGACTGCAATGGGGCTTTCGACCTGCACATCAATTCCTAGTGTGTCTATTCCCTAGTGCCAAAGAGGAATAGCACTAAGATTGGTGGGCTTGCAGTGAATGGTAGTTGTAAAGCAAATAGAAAAAAATCTTTCTAAAAGCTGCAGTAAGAATTCTCAAGAAATATGGCCTCACAAAAATGGAGTGTGCCCCAACAACCCCTATTGAAAAATTTGTTTTATGTCTGGCATCACTTAGTCTTCACTGGCACCATGAAATCTACAAACATTCCCTAGTTTGTATCACCTGCTTCAGAGGCCCTGGCTCCTCTAGGAAAAGGACTGGATGGGTCTGCCAACACTGGCTCTTGATCAAAAAGAAGGGTTACTACTGAATAATTAAGTACTCTTCATCAGCAAGTTGGCAATCTGCTTCCTAACTGCTCCTAGTCTACATTATGCCAATTTCAGAAATCCAAATTCTCAAAAATCCAGTCTAAGGTCCATATGCTTCACTACAGTGACTCAGTGTGTATGAACTGTGGGATATTGTGTACACAAATGAGAACTGAGGTGTCTTAATTGCCATGTGTCCATGCAACTATCCATTTTGTGTGCTGAGTCACTTTAACTGCACGTGCATTTTTGTGCATTGCCTTCCTTCTCTTCAAAGTTACCCCGGCATTTTTTAAATTGGGTCCATATAGTATTCATATATAAATTTTCAAAGATGCCTCAACCTAGCTTTATTAAATTGCCCTTGTAATTTTTTTTGTCAGGTGCAAAGAGCATTCTAAATTTCTAAAAGGGCTGGGATCTAAGTAGAAGTGCTGCCGATAAAGGTATTGGCATGCCCAAACAATTCCAAGAGTGAAACTTCAGCACAAGATTAGGGTTTGTTATTTGCCTTTAGCATTTTAAACTGAAGTGCTGATTCCATCTGTAAATGCTGAATGCCTGTTGTACAAATGTTATCTGGAATTTAAATTCTTGGGTAAAATAAAAGTGCGCATGCAATTCAAAGGAACATGCAATTGTGAAGTTCTTTGCATGCTGTAATGCTGTGAACTACATGTAAACACTATATGTCAGCACTCAAGTTGTACTAGAACATTTCAGAATGCTGTTCTGGTACTTTTTTAGGAGCTGGAATGGTGTTCTGGCACTTCCCTTGGATCTGGGCCAGGCATTCCCTTCTCAGCTGCAGCATGTCAGGCCATCAAGTGCCATTGGCAGGCCCAAACAGGGGGTGCTGGACAGTGGGTCAGCAGAAGGAGCTGGGGACACTACAGCCAGGAGCGGGCAAAGGAGCATAGAGGTGAGGTGGGAGATGTTGGGAGCCGGGTATCAGGGCCACTCAGACAGCAGAACCCACCATGGGGAGCAGGAGTCAGGCACAGCTAGGAGAGGTGGGGGGCAGGACAACTGCAGGGAATCAATCTCCTGCTTCACTGGACCTGGACCTCTCCTAGCTCCTCTACTGCCTTCCTCCTAGCTCCCCCGCTCCCTCCTGGGGCCTCCCACTGCCCTGCATTCCAACCATTCGTTTTTAGGACTCCAGTACTGCTATATTTGCTGCATTTTAATGGGTCAAATACACTAAAGTAATTTATGCCGCTAACATACTTCCTTTTCCTAAATAAATTTGGTTTAAATTCTCCAATGGTTAGCAGAATACATTTAAATAATATTTACTGAAATGCATACATTTGTGTGTCAGTCAGTTCAGATACTTGACTGATTAGACCAAGATTTCCAAAAGTGACTAGTGATTTTGGTTGTCTTCGTTTTTGGGTGTCCATTTGGAGACAACTTAAAGGGACCTGCTTTCTGAATGGAGGATACTCAGTCCATGGAAAATCTACTAGCTCCCAGTCCCATGCCTTAATTACAAGACCATCATATTAATCTGGATCAAGCAGGCTCAGAATATATGGTCTGATTTTCAAAAGTTCAGAGCACCCTCCATTTCCGTTGGCTTCAGCTGGAGCTGTGGTTTCAGAGTACTCTTGAAAATCAGATCAATATTGTGGGGTTGTTCCCTGAGAACGGTTTGCCTGGTCCTAAAACGTAAAATAAAATAAAAAGTATAAGGGTTGGTCAACACTGAAATCTAAAAAAAACTACAAAGAACACAAAACAAAACTGCCTAAGAAATCAGCTTACATGTGAGGTGGTTTTGACCTCTTGTGACCTGAGATTCACCAAACACTCACAGAGGGAGTTTCACTATTGACTTTAATGGGGGTAGGAGATCTTCCTTGGTATTTAGGGGCAGCAAATTGTGATGCATGCTGGCTTCCCCTCCCTTGCTGCACTCACCTTCTTTCCACCTTTTTTCCCCTTTGTCCCCTTTTTCCGTTTTTTGTCCTTCTCTCTGTCCACTGCCAGTTTCAGATTCTTCAGTTCCTGTCGCATCAGCTCATCAACCTATTCAGACAGGCACAAGGTTAAATTTTTTTTCTTAGTTTTTCCATGCTGGAGCCATGCAACCAAAATCACTCTGAGGACAAATATTCAGCCAAACATTTAAGGAAAAGAATGGACAGGGCAGCTCCAAATGGATCCAAGGTCTAGATGTCAGGGCCAGTTCTTACAGCCATAGGGAAAGCCATGCCAGCAAGAACCATTCTTATAAATGTCTTGTTATTATTGTAAGCACACCTGCACTCTGATCTCCTCCTCCACTTCTTTCCGCTTCTCCTCTTTGATCAATTCTGGGTCATACTCCTGGGGGAAATTCCATTGCTCATCTCTGTTCTGCCAAACGTCTGTTATCCAAAAGCAAAGAAAGGGGGCAAAAAGTTATAGAAGACATTGGTTTTCTAGCTGTTGTTGAAAAAACCAGGATGGTTGAAATTATTATTAATTATATAAAAAGAAAAGGAGTACTTGTGGCACCTTAGAGACTAACAAATTTATTTGAGCATAAGCTTCCGTGAACTACGGCTCACTTCATCGGAACTTAATTATATGTATGTAGCAGATGCTAGAGACCCCAAGCAAGATCAGAGCACTATTGTGCTAGGCTCTGAGATACTCAAGGTTAACCTTCTTTGCCTTGTACTGTAGTTCGGTATTGGATTTCAGGGGGATAGTAATGGATATTGAGATTATCACTTATAGGTTGCAAGTCCTAATCCCTAGAGCTTATGTTTTTCACTTGCAACCTTAAGGAGTAATGATATAAAATGAGTTCGACCATGTCACTTTACTTTGGAATCCCTCCACTGACTCCCTCTTGCTTACTGTATCAAGTTTTAAAATGTAGCCTGGGAAAGTCACTAAAATAGCTCCTACCCAAGGAGCATACAGTCTAAAAGACTGACACAGAAAAGATAAGACAAGTTGGGGGACCAGAGGCACAGGTTAATCTAAAACATTAACTCCTCATCATCCTCATTCTTCCTTGCCCAGTTATATAATACAATGCTGTATTAAATACAATAGAATGTGAGGGCATTTGACTGATGTGGGATAATATTTTTGCCTCACAGAAGAAGTGAGTCTTGGGAGTAATTTGAATGAAGATGAGGTGTGGGCCTGGACCACTGGCTTGGGAAGCCATTCCACACATAAGGGACCTCATAGAAGAAGGCATGAAGATGGGAGTGGGAGATGGAGGGGGCAGTGAGGCTGGCATCATTTGTGGGACAAAGGGGAACAAGATGAAAATTGGATCCAGCACATACAGGTGCAGCAGAGCTGGGCAGAACTTTGAAGGTGAGGGCAAGAAGTTTGAACTTTATATAGTAGGCAAGGGGGAGGCGGTGGAGGGATTCCAAAAAAGAGTCATGTAGTCCAACTGACATTACATCACTACTTTTTAATGTTGCATGGGTCAAACACAAGCAATAAGCAGACTACATTTGAGGGAAGGAAAGTGAGAAGTGCAAGTCTATGGCAAAATTTCTGTTTATGATAAAGTACCTAATGATTTTACTTTGTGAATATTTTTATTTTGAATGAAAACTACTTTTTGTTTTCCAGAAAAGTAAACTGAAATTTATAAAGCCCTATATTTGTTTGAATTCTGTGGTATTAACGAAGGAGACACATTAGCAAACGAAACTGCTTATCTCCTCTTTCAATAGATCGAATTAATTTTAAAAGGACAACTCCATACCTCGAGTTTCCCTACATTCCAAACCCTGGTAGTATCTTTATAATGACAGCTTATCTCCAGCAGTATGCACTGATTCAGTTTCCAGATGATTTAAAATTACAGTTTTCTACCTTAAAACATAGACTCCTTTATGAAGCTGTTTTTCATGGACTACTCTTTTCACTACCCTCTGCAGTGTCTAAGACACTATAAACTGAGAAAGATATTCATAGCACTGACAGGAGATCATGCAAGATTTAGTCTAGTTAATATACACGCTGCTATCTACTGCTTCTGAGAATTCTCTTGGATTCCAATTATGTGCAAAGTTTGTGTGGTTTTACACATAGGGAATAGTTTTTGCAGATGAAGAGTCCTAATTTTATAACTAAAAATGGTAACGATTAAGGAGGACAGTGGATTTTTGGTAATAAGGAAAGGAACACAAAGGTATAGACGTCAATTTCTTTAAATGACTCCAGGCCTGTCAAATAACATGACAGATGCCACATAATATTTCAACGGGAAAGGTTGACTTGCCCTAGTTAGAAGGCACGTCCCCCAGGGTTACCCTAGTTTGGAATTTCAGCCTTGGGGAAAGGGGATATTACATAGAAGAGATGTGAATTTTTAAACACTTTCCTGGCTGGGTCAACAGGTTGCAAGTGCTATGTTTTCACAGGAGCATTAAGCTTTAGGTATTTATTTTTCATAGACTAGGCCACACTTTTTATTTTATTTTTCATAATTGTTTGTCATTCTGTGCATGGATTAGTGGGTAATAGGCAGTCCGGACAAATCAGTGACAGCCTCCTTCCTGCATCTTAGCCAATAGGCTTTATTGATATTACTTGGCAACTGGCTGCTGAGGACTAAATTAGTCACTAGGTTAGAGGTCTCTAATTTTAGAAGATAGATCAGTAGCTTGTAGATATTAGATGCTATGTTATTTTTTTCTAGATCAAAAAATGTTTCTCAGTTCTTTTTAAAGCAAGGTCGGAAGGTTAAGGACATTCTGTTTTCACTGAGTGGTCAAAAGTGCACGGTGTTCAATTACATATAGGGCCATTTACCTATGGGAGTGTGTGCATGTTTTTGTGACATGCAGTTGAATCACCTCTTTTTGAAATGCATATAGCTTTCTCGAGATTCATCCTTTTTCTCTGTCTTTATATGGCTGCTAGCAGGCTGCCCTTTGGGCTAACACGGCTGTCAGCATCAGCAGTTACAGTGCACTTGCTCAGACTCAGAAAACTTAGCCTTTTTAATGTACAAAACATTATTTAGTGTTAATATTTTCATTGCAGAGAGCAGCCAGTGATCAATACAGGGGGATGCTTAATCGTCACACTCTTATGGAAACGTTTAACTGCTTGGGGACAGGGTTTGAGATCTTTCAACGTAAGATAAACATGAAGTCATGTCACCACAGCTTACAGCACTGTCAAACATATAGGAAGCATGGTCTAATGGCTAGAGGCCTGTGATGGGATGGGCTATAGGAGACCCAGAGTCAATCCTGCTCCGCCACAAACATCCTGTGTGACCCTGGGCAAATCATTTAGCCTGTAAAATGAAGGTACAAGCCCTGCCCCACAAGGTCTCGTGAGGATAAATACATTAAGAATATGAGGTGCTCAGTGAGAGGGGCCACATAAGTACCTTTAGTAGGTAGAATATCACAAGAACAAATTATTGCTTGTGCCACAATTGAAGTTGTGCAAGCCGTACATTCATGGTGTTCTGGACGAGGTTGCTTTCCTCTTACTACAGCATAAGGGGAGATTGCATATATACATGTTGTGTGTGTGTGTGTGTGTGTGTGTGTAAAATATGTTTTAAGTGGCTATCACTTACAGTTAAGGTTCCCTAGACGTTTCCATTGTAGGCATCTGCTTTTGGTCACTCAGAATAATGCTTACTTATTAGATTGAAATTTTCTAGGCTTATTCACTGCTAAAGGTGAGTTTTCTTCAAAATGTCTATAAACAATAGTCAAGCACTTTCAAGCAAGGGGAGAGTGAAAAAAAATCCAATATTAAAATATTATGGCCTTTTCAGAGTCACTCTACCATCTATCTGATTTGATTCTTGAGATTTTGAAAAATTGCGCTTCACACGTGAGCAGTACATTTTTGGCTAGTAGTAATTTAAATGAGAATTGCAGAGCATACTAAGTGAAGGTAGAGTACATTATGCATATCTGTAGAAGGATATAGCTAGGTAATAAACTATACTGAATCATAGAATAGATCGTAGGACTGGAAGGGACCTCAAGAGGTCATTTAGTCCAGGCCCCTGCACTCATGGCAGGACTAAATCTTATCTAGACCATCCCCGACAGGCGTTTGTGAAGGTTGGTTGTAAATGAGGTGGGGGATGTGCAGTTTGTAGAAATTAATAATTTATTAAAAAGCAGTGAAATGTGTGTGATAATACCCAGAATATTGGTTCAGATAGTCTCAATCCACAAGTGCACAGATAAAAGAAGTGAGGCAAAGCTGAACAGCTCTGGATACTTTCCTGTGAATACGTTCATCTTGGACATACCCATTGCTATCCTTTGAATCTCATTGGAGTTACTGTTCCCTCTCTAATGATTTCTGGATGTGCTAAATATTGGTTAAATCTGAATCCCCGGCTGTAGTTTCAGTTTACCCCAAATGGATTCTAGCAGTGTCTCTTGCCTACACAAGCTCACTGTTAAGTGCTCCTGGAGATATTTTCAGTGCATAGTGTAGTCACAATGTGTCATATAATTTATCAAGACTCTAAACCTACATATTTGGAGCCCTTACAAGTGTATCCTGTTAGGGAGGATTTAAGAAGGAAGGAACATACCTTGGCTACATATACAATTTATGGCAACATGTACACATCTGTTTTTAGTTACACTTTTGACAATTAACTTGCCCCATCAGCTCTCAAGCAGAAGTAATAATAAATGGACATTTTTTTGAAAGGGCTAGCTGTGAGATTTGGGAAGTCTCTCTCCCCACATCCCATCCATATCACGGAGTCAGTACTCTTAATCCAACCATGCATATTAACGTAAATATTTTAAATTATTTAACTCCTCCCTCACCTCTCCAATGATGAACACACCACTTACAAATATATGTGAATGGAGCATGCCATTTTGTATTTCTACCTTTTACACTTGTAGCTGAGGAATTTTTTCAGTACAGCTGTAGACAATCAATGTACACAATTTCTGGGGGATTAACAAGTAGTATTTGGGGCAGCATGGAGCTATGTTGTTCCAGAAGGAGTGCCAGGACACCTTTTGGCCCTCAGGGGTCATTAAGGGAGTACTGTGTATGCTCCCCCTCAAGCCTGGCAGGCAGTGCTAGCCAGCGTGGAGCCATCCCATCTTCTCCCTGCCCCCTATGCAGAGGCTGGTGTCGGCAGCGCTGCTAGCCCTGAGTGCAAGGAGTCCCATTGTTGTTGCAGGATGGGGAGGCACTGCTTGTGCCCTCTGCCTCCATTTTGTGCCTATGCAAGGACAAGACCCAGAGTGGCCCCAAACATGCTTAGCAGCACACATGAGACATTCCTTGCAAGTTAAGGAGCAATTTCTTCTGTTCTCACATCTGTGTATCTCGTGTTGATTTCAGTGGGAGCTGTATGTGTGTATTCAAGGGCTTTGAGCCCTCCTTTGAGTCTTACCATGAAACATAATTTACAAAAGAAATTCCATGAGTTTACAAGGTAGAGGCTGGGCAGTACTCTGCTGATTACAACTAATTTTCAAATTGA
Source organism: Lepidochelys kempii (assembly GCF_965140285.1). NCBI lineage: Eukaryota > Metazoa > Chordata > Testudines > Cheloniidae > Lepidochelys > Lepidochelys kempii. The sequence goes on along the minus strand of NC_136390.1, from coordinate 70,618,007 downwards.
TAACTTGCTTTTCCCACAGCTGACCTGAGGCAACTCAATGTGAATGACTGCATAACAACAAAGGATTTCAGGCGAGGAATTTAGCAAGTCACTTAACACTGACTGTACAGTGTTAAGAAGAAGAGATTAAAAAAAAATAACTTTCTCATGAGGAGCATAGGCATGGAAGTAGTGACAGCGAAACTCAAAACCTTTACTTCAGAGTTTGGTCTCAAGCTTTCCAAGGTCAGATACTTGTAGCTTATTTGCACATTTGAGGCCTTACACTATGGCTCATGAACCATACTTCCAATTCAGCCTCTTACCTCAAGAGACTCTTGATCGTTCTGGTTGCGGAGTACTGGGGTATGTCTGCAAAGCAAAGAAAAACCTGCACCTGTCCCACGCTCACTGGGCTTGGGCTGCACGGCTGTTTCATTGCTGTGTAGACTTCTTGTCTTGGGCTGGTGCCCAGGCTCTAGGGACCTGTGGGTTGGGAGTGTCCCAAAGCCTGGGTCTAACCCGAGCCCAGAAGTCTATGCAGCAATGAAACAGCCCTGCAGCGCAAGCCCCGTGAGCCTGAGTTGGCTGGCCAGCCACGGGTTTTTCTTTGCTGTGTAAACAGACCCTTGCTAGCTCCTTTGAGTAGTTAGGGTATGGATTGCAGAGCTTTGGATAGGGAAGAGGGGAAAAGGGGACAAGTGTGGAGGATGGGGTAGAACAGAGCTGGCTGAAAATTTTCGAAAAATACTGGAAAATTTCAAACTCTCTTTTTTATCAAAAATGCTGCTGAAATTTTTCATTTACCAAAAGCTGAGTTTTCTGTAAACAACAAAATGGGATGTCTGTTTGAATAATGGTTTTGACTTAAAAAAAGTTGCAAAAAATCTTTGCAGGAAGCACAAACATTCAAATCAACTGCTTTTTGGACAAAAATCTCCATTTTGAAAAGCTCTCTTTCTAGAACCAGTCTTTTCATTCAGAAAATGCTGACCAACTCTAGTGTGGAAGAGTGTGTATCAACAGCCTTGTCAGTGAATGAGAGGGCAAAGAGGGTAAGAAATTTAAGGAATGTGGCTGTAAGCTCAACTGCTAGATAGGGCTTTCCATTTAGTGGCCAGTCAGTACTATATATAAGCACAGATGACTTTTCTGAAATAAAAATAACAAAAAATTAAAGCACTTACAGAAGCACTACAAATACTTTGGGCCAGATTCTGCTACCTTTCCTTGCACTGAGTAGCACTTCGCTTTAATAACTGTCCCCTTGAATTCAAAGCATCTAGTCACAGAGTATGGCCCTGATATTGTACCTATTGTGAGAGCAACTGCTTTGATTGCATATTGTCAGCTATATGATCGGAGCCAAAGGCTTGTAAGGGTACTGGAATCTGGTCCTTGCCTTATGATATCCTAATGTTACCAGAAAGGTCAAAAATAAATTACAGGGGCAGGAGGAATCTCCTTCCAAATTTTACTTTGTCTAAAGCTTGCACTTATGTAATGTTCCATACTTTAGTTTGATGTGACATGGATGGCATCCAATCTAAGTTTAATTAGAGAATGCTCCAACTATGATAATTATCTCCCTCTACTGACCTTTGTATCGGTTGTTTCCTTCCTCCATTATAGGGAGGAAATTACTAGGAGCCATTTTCCATCCCTCCTCTTCTTCCTGTGTGAAGAAAATATAGAATATCATTGTATTAATCACGAGATAGAGAGCCATTAAAAACACAGGGTGACAGTATAATGAAAAATGGGGTCACGTGTTGTTTTAATTCACAAGTGATTATCAAAAAGTTATTTGGTGAAAATTTGTTGGATAAGACCCCTGAACTAAATCATATTTTTCAAGCTGATCATATGGTGGAACTTCCTCCACAGAGATTGGGGCAGTTCATGTTCAAAACCAGTTGGGTCACACTAATTTAAAAGTTGTTAAACTACCTTGCTTTTGTAGTGTAGATGGGACCTTCGAGCATGGCAATCTATTTACCTTCCAATCATTTTTCTTCTTCACAATGTGCTAAGCACTTTGGTGTCATGAAATAAGGATTGCTTTTAAGCAATTAGAGGATTATTGTTTGAGGAAAAAAATGGGTTTTGAGAAGAGAAGTGTGCTGTGAAGGATCATAAAGGATATTGCAGGTACAGGGAATATGGCCTGGGAGACGGCATGGAGGTGATTTTGGGGCAAAAGAAGAAAGGAGGCATGAAAGAATTTTAATCAGTAGAGTGCATGACTTGACAAGGAGGTGGTGAGGACTGGCTGGAGGGGTATGCTGAAGAATAATGCAAGCAAGAGGATTCAAGGGTGGAACTCAAATTCTCTGCTGCTTCTGCTGCACTTCCACCTTCTGCAGGGGCTGAGATTTCTGGGGCCCATATCTGGATCTCCTGCAGTATGCGATATACTGCATTTAGACTATCAGGCCAGCCCTGTTGCATTGCTTTTAATTTTTTAAGTCAAACTTTTTACACAAAATGACATTTAGATGATTAGAAGTTGCATTTATAACAGACATACATTTATATTTTGTTCATGACACAAATATTGCTGTGAAGCATGAAAACTCAATCGCTCCCCATTAATTTATTTAGCCAGTGAACATCATAGCGCATGTATATTCATTATTTCTTTTATCCTTAGGAATAAGCAAAGCAGTCATTTTGATGGCTAACGTCACTGATTTTATACGTTGAAGTAAAGAGTATTTCTATGCCAATACAGTTCAAATATACAACATATTGAAATAGATTTTTTTTTTCAAAATAATTAAGTATATAGAGAACAGCTCCAATAAATATGGGCCTAAATTCTACATTAGCAGTCAGTGTTTTTCATACAGTGTTAGAAAGATAAAGGAATTCTTTTCTTGATATTTTCCCTACATTCAGATGATAGAATAGCTGAGTCAGTGTAGTGTGAACTGTGGTGGGGCACCTTGAACCGGTAATACCAGTTTTAATCCAGCCACAGATACGGGGGTAACAGCTGGATGAACACTAAGCATGTGTTTGAATCTTTCCACAGACTGATCTGCATTCGGAAATCCACACTTCGAGGCTGTGAAGAATCTGAATTGATATCCACAGTGCTGTTTGGCTACATTTGCCTGATCACAGTGAAGAGGTTCTGCCTGTGGATCTCCTTGATGGCAGAATGTTGCTTTAAACTCAATATGGCTGGATGAAATTTGCAGAGAGATCACCACCATATTTATGTCTTACGAGCAGGGGTCAGTACACAGTATATTACTATATTAACTTGTTCCAAATGGTTCAACATATGTCTTGAAAAGTCGCAGAAATAAAAGGCTTGTGAAGAGAGATTATATTGTGCTAGGTTTCTGTTATTTCTTTCTTAGTACCCAATGGGAAACCACATCAACACTTAACAGGGAAGAAAATGAAGTTACTTTGATATCAAATGCATATTTCTAAAGATCACTATCAGACTTAAGGAATATTTAAATCTCCTTCTGGGATCATAATGTTGTTTTCTTAAAAAACTGAACTAGGAACAAGGCCTTGTTTGACTGCGTCACTATGACTTATAGCCTACACTTATTTTAACAAGGTCCTTCTGTTAGAACTTTTCAGAATACTTCTGAACCATTCCAAGATGATTTTTTTTCAGTATTACAAGCAGGGAATAATGTTCTCTTTGTTCTATCTCAATGAGCCACAGAACACCTGATAATAATGGCCTTGATTATTACTTTACAGAGGCTGGGGCATCAGAAGAGAGGAGAGCTACAAAAAATTGTAAAGCCCCCATAGTTCTGTACTGTTGTTTCTTCACAGATCTTCAAAATTTCATACCAAGACTCAACTAGAGCTGTGAGAGGACAGTGACACATTTTTGGTATTGCTGTTTATCTACTGAGGGATACAAAGCAATCACCTTACCTCATGAAAGACTGGAAAGTTGGGTTTTTAAGTCAGGGGAGTGAATTTCACTGCAATCTTTGAAGCTCAGATCTAGCTCAGAATGTTCAGTGGATCTGAAGCTATTTCCTCCTGACCTTTTCCTGGGTGACTTAAAAACTGAAGTATTGTTAGGTTACATTTTTGCAGCATGTGTGGAAGGACCCAGGACACAGACATACTAGGGCTTTGTTTTGGGAGGGCCATTTAGGAAGAATGGGGGAATTAGAAGCAAGGCCTCAGTTAACAGTACAAGGACATATTGGTAAATGCTTCTCAGGCTGAAGGGAACTGCTTAATATCCTAGATTGCATGGCTCTGTATGATATCGTCATTTAACCAGTGTAATTCTAATAATGCCTTTAAACCCTCACTTAGGTAGAGATGTACAATGACTGTTAGTTGATTCTTCTCTTAGGGCTATATTGTGTCCTGCACTGAGGGGAAGGGCAGTGCAGAGGTGCTCTGTACCAGTGTGAATCAGTGGAGGCATTCTGACTTAGTAACGCAGGATGCAGCGGGTATCCTGATAGCTCAGTAGTCCTGGAAGGAGCAGTAGGGGATGGGCCATAGATCTACCCTTCACCTATTGAAGTCTAGTACAGCTATTGAGGCTGTACTTTCCTGGTGCTTGTGTAAAATCATAGAATCATAGAATATCAGGGTTGGAAGGGACCTCAGGAGGTCATCTAGTCCAACCCCCTGCTCAAAGCAGGACCAATCCCCAACTAAATGATCCCAGCCAGGCCTTTGTCAAGCCTGATCTTTAAAACCTCTAAGGAAGGAGATTCCACCACCTCCCTAGGTAACGCATTCCAGTGCTTCACCACCCTCCTAGTGAAAAAGTTTTTCCTAATATCCAACCTAAACCTCCCCCACTACAACTTGAGACCATTACTCCTTGTTCTGTCATCTGCTACCACTGAGAACAGTCTAGATCCATCCTCTTTGGAACCCCCTTTCAGGTAGGTGGTGATGTGCAGGGGCAGAAGTTGAGGAAGGTTACTTATATCCTCTCACAGCTACTATCCCTTTGTAATTAGTTGTTCAATATGAGTCTACAAGAGTTTGAGAAAATGTACTTTTGCTGCTTCTTGCAGATAAAAACTCATTTGAAAAATTACCTTAGGTGGAGGTTATATAACATTTAAAGTTCTTCAGACCATCCACTTAGTATCTTTGACATACAAAGTCAGCTACCTACAATATACTGTAAATGGATGATCCCACGTTACAGTGTCAGAATCTGATAACCTCTAAATTAGAAAGATTGATACTTATTTATTTCACTTAGTTTAGTCTCGTGGCCAGCTGTTTCTATTGTTTCAGACAGCTTGATGGACATTGCCTAAGAAACCCTAGTCTTCATGTTATGTGAGTGTCCCACAGTTAGAGCTAAACATATAACTTCTCTTCAGAAGACTTTACAGTGAGGGAATGTCTGGGCCTCAAGAGTCCCCTCCTCCTAACACTCAGTGATAATGATCACTAAAAGATTAAAGATTAATGGTATCTACAAAAAACAAAAATACTCTAGAAAGTTCACAAGCAACAAAAGTTGCTGTTACAGCAAAAGTCAAAAATTCTGATTGCGCAGCATGATTTAGAATTAAGACAATGCAGCTAAAATCCATCACAACCTTGTGGTTGGCATATCATTTGTCTGGTGTGTTCTTCCATGAACCTGCTATTGAAAAAAGCTCATTGGAGCAACAGAATCTCAACCTTTCAAAGCCTTCAGGGAGGATAGCTTTCTAGTAGTTTTGTTAGCAAAAACATAAATTTGGCCTACAAACAACTTGAGGTGAAAAGAGCTCATACTTTAGGGTCATTTTAAGTAAGTGAATTGAAAAAACATGGCCACTATCTACAGAATCGCAAAACACTGGTTTAAATTATAAAATAAATGGTTTTCAGATAGTAAATTGTACTTAAAAATTAGTCTGAAATATAAGCAAGTGTGCAGATTGGATTGGTAAAATGTTAGCTTCAGGGAGAGAGTTTGCCTGTTTCACAGTGTTTGGATACATAAGGGCAGGCAGAATGCTGGTCTTTCCACCTCTTGAGTGAAAGGGTGTTGGTGGCTAACTTTGCCCAGTAATCCATGCTCCGAAGAGGTCATGCTTGGGTGATAGCCAGCATTCTGTCATCTGCACACCAAGGGTATGTCTACGCTGCAGTTAGACACCCCTGGCTAGCCCGTGCCATCTGACTCAAGCTTGTGGAACTAGGATTAAGGGGCTGTTTAGTTTGTAGCATAGGTGTTTGGACTTGGACTGGAGCCTGAGCTCTGGGACCCCTCCCACCTGGCAGGATCCTAGAGCCTGGGCTCTGGCCCAAGCCTGAATGTCTATACCCAGTGCTTAATTTGTTATGAAAGAGGTGCTGGGGCTCAGCAATATTTTTACATTCATAACTGATGCAGCAAGCCCAGCAGTGCCAGGACTATGAACTGCGAAGCCTAGAGGTCCTGAGGCTCAGTCCTGGCAAGCCCTGGCACAAATTAAGCACTGTCTATACCACAGTTAAACAGTTCCTTAGCCCGAATCCTGCAAGCCTGAGTTAGTTAACATTGGCCAGCAGCAGGTTTGGAATAGCAGTATAGATATACCCAAAGAGGCCTGTGCTTGGTGGAGAACACATCATACTTAAAGCATTGTAACAGCCTCTAAGCATATTCTTTCCCATCCATACCCCTGGAGCCAATCCTCCCACATCAACATTCCACAGGCAAATGTCCTCCAGCTATTGCCACAGATACAGGCAGCTTCACAAACCCCCACCCCAAGCCTCTGGTTTTGGAAGCCTAAATAATGTCTCCATGGCCATCAAACTTAGACAAAGTAAGATGCATGAGGATCTCATCCACTTCCAACCCTCCTGTAAGTGAGGCTGAAGCAATGGTGGCAAGTCAAGTTTGTCTACACGCGGAAACCCAGTGATGCCACATGGTTTGCACAGGCCTGAAGCTTACGCTGCTTTAACAAACTACTGAACAAATTCACATTTTAAAATGCCTTACAGTATCCGTCTTTCCTTTTTTCTCTTTTCCTTTCCCTTTTTCTTTCCCTTTCTTCTTCTTTTTTCCTTTTTCTTTTTTCCCCTTTTCTTTGTTTTTTTTCTTTAGAGCTCCTTCTTCTTCTTTAGCAGCCAGCTCAGCAGCAACCTGGGAGAGAGTCAAAGTAACACATACCATTATCTTTATGTTTTTAAATATAAGGAATATTAAAGTATAGGAAGCAGGATAAGGGATGTTTCTGCCTACTTGAAATACATTTTCACTTTCAGAATGGGCCATGATTTGATATTTCTCTCCGTCCTTCAGTTTCACATTCTTGTGCTTTTTTCATTATTTAATCTCTATTTTCAAAAAGTCACCCATTGCTAAATGGCTGTTAGTTAGTATAAATTGACTGATTTTATTTATTTTACACATCAAAAATGTAATGGTAAGCACTCAGTCTGTGCTCTGGACACCTACCTCAATGGTTAAAACCACAAAATCAGCAAATGATTTCCCATAAATGTAACCACCTCAACCCACTCCCTTTACAACAGCCTTGGAGAAGAGAGGTAAAAGATGGGTTTTGTAGTGTGCCCAGAAGGCTACCACATCTAGGTTTTGGCAGACCCAGGGGGTTGAGAGAGCAAGTTCTAAAGCACAGCACCACTCACTGAGAACACCCTGCCTGGCGCTCCCTTTCATTTACGCTGAGGAAGCTCCAGCTCGAGAACTTCTGTTTATATCAGCGATGGCAATATACTGTAGAAGAGGGGTGATTTCTGAGGTAACTAGGTCCCAAACCATTCAGGGCTTTATAGACTGAAACATCTTGAATTCCACCCAGAGCCATAACATATCAGTGGGCCCAGAAGCAAGAAAAAGATGCATAGACCCCTTCTAGTCTTGGACTCGCCTCAGAATCTGGCTCAGTGTTTCCAAAGCAGATTGGTTTTATATAGATGGATTTTGAGATGTTTCCTTCAGGGATGTAGTGGATGTCTAGCTTCAACATCTGGCTGAATATTGGAAATGGTATTTGTCTGAAGCCAAACACTATATAGGACTGTAAACTCAGAGGTCCAGATTGTCAACTGGTATAGCTCTGTTAAAATCAATAGAGCCAATTTCTGACAGCTAAGGACTTGGCTCATTATATTTTACTAGTTGTAAAGGTGTTGGGTTCTTTGTTTCTTTATGCCATTCTCTCTCCCCTTGCCCCCTTTTATTTCCCACTCTTATGCATACGTTTTATATGCAACTCTTTGCCTTCTAAATCATTCTTTCTATGAGTCTCTCTCTCCCTTTATATTTTCTTTCCTGTCCCCATGTTTTTCATTTTTAATAGTTCCTCTTCCCCACTCCCCTATATTTATTTCTTTACTGGTTCTGAGTACCCTCCATACTCCCTTCATCCCCCTATTTGAACTCTCAGGTGAAAAAGGGGCATCTGGCCCGTGCTTTCCGAGCTGAACTCCCAGAGACGCCAGGAATCATTTGAGGCCTTGCCTCAGGCTTGCCCCGGACAATCACCTCGCTTGTTTTCTCCATCTTGACAGTGTTCCTACTGTCCAGTGTAAATTGGTGGAGGTCATGGCTTTCTAATCTGGTTGTTACAACTCTTCTGCAGTGTGCTGAAATCTAGGACTGCTGCTCATTCCAAAAATACATTGTTCCAAAGCGTCTTACAAGGCACTTTACAATGTGTCATCCTAGACTTCTGTCAGCTGCAGCTACTTTTTGGCTTCAAATAGGTATTGAAAAACTGACTTGCTATAGCTAAATAGAATAATTTCATCCAAAATTCAACTAAATACTTGCAAAACCAAATTCTGATACAGCCATACATGTACAGTAGGAGTAGGATATGCTAAAGAAAGGGCAACCACAAACAAAGAGTAACTATTAATGGAATGCTGTCAGATTGGAAGGAGGTCTCAAGGAGTGATCTGTTCTGAGTCTGGTGTTATTTAACATTTTTATTAATGACCTGGATGTAGGAATAGAGAGCATCCTGATCAAATCAGCAGATGACACAAAGCTGCGGTGTGGGGGTGGAGTATGGGGAGGGGAGGTTGCAAACACTTAAGAGGATAGAGTTAAAATTCAAAGGGATCTTGATAAATTGGAGAACTGGGCTATGGACAAGAAAGTGAAATTCAAAAAGGACAAAGACACTTTGTGCATTTGGTTTTTCTTCCCTAATATAGAATGGGGGATATCAGGCTTGGCAGCAGCACTGCTAAGAAGGATCTGAGAGTTGTGGTGGATCACAATCTCAACATGAGTCAGCAATGTCATGCTGTTGTGAAAAAAGCAAATGCAATTTTGGGTTGCATTAACAGAGGCAAGTCATGGGAGCTGATAGTACTGCTCCACTCGGCGCTGGTTAGGCCTCAGCTAAAGTACTGTGTCCAGTTTTGGTAAATAATGTCTAGAAAGGATATAGAGAAACTGGAAAGGATCCAGAATTGAGTGACAAGGATGATCAAAAGGAGTTGGCAGATGTGATTGCAGAGCCATTGGCCATTATCTTTGAAAACCCATTGTGATCGGGGAAGGTCCTGGACGACTGGAAAAAGGCTAATGTAGTGCCCATCTTTAAAAAAGGGAAGAAGGAGGATCCTGGGAACTACAGGCCAGTCAGCCTCACCTCAGTCCCTGGAAAAATCATGGAGCAGGTCCTCAAGGAATCAATTCTGAAGCACTTAGAGGAGAGGAAAGTGATCAGGAACAGTCAGCATGGATTCACCAAGGGCAAGTCATGCCTGACTAATCTAATTGCCTTCTATGACAAGATAACTGGCTCTGTGGATGAGGGGAAAGCAGTGGATGTGTTATTCCTTGACTTTAGCAAAGCTTTTGACATGGTCTCCCACAGTATTCTTGCCAGTAAGTTAAAGAAGTATGGGCTGGATGAATGGACTATAAAGTGGATAGAAAGCTGGCTAGATTGTCGGGCTCAATGGGTAGTGATCAATGGCTCCATGTCTAGATGGCAGCCGGTATCAAGCGGAGTGCCCCAAGGGTCGGTCCTGGGGCCGTTTTGTTCAGTATCTTCATTAATGATCTGGAGGATGGTGTGGATTGCACCCTCAGCAAGTTTGCAGATGACACTAAACTGGGAGGAGAGGTAGATACGTTGGAGGGTAGGGATAGGATACAGAGGGCCCTAGACAAATTAGAGGATTGGGCCAAAAGAAATCTGATGAGGTTCAACAAGGACAAGTGCAGAGTCCTGCACTTAGGAGGGAAGAATCCCATGCACCGCTACAGACTAGGGACCAAATGGCTCGGCAGCAGTTCTGCAGAAAAGGATCTAGGGGTTACAGTGGACGAGAAACTGGATATGAGTCAACAGTGTGCCGTTGTTGCCAAGAAGGCCAATGGCATTTTGGGATGTATATGTAGGGGCATTTCCAGCAGATCGAGGGACGTGATCGTTCCCCTCTATTTGACATTGGTGAGGCCTCATCTGGAGTACTGTGTCCAGTTTTGGGCCCCACACTAGAAGAAGGATGTGGAAAAATTGCAAAGAGTCCAGCGGAGGGCAACAAAAATGATTAGGGGACTGGAACACATGACTTATGAGGAGAGGCTGAGGGAACTGGGATTGTTTAGTCTGTGGAAGAGAAGAATGAGGGGGGATTTGATAGCTGCTTTCAACTACCTGAAAGGGGGTTCCAAAGAGGATGGATCTAGACTGTTCTCAGTGGTACCAGATGACAGAACGAGGAGTAATGGTCTCAAGTTGCAGTGGGGGAGGTTTAGGTTGGATATTAGGAAAAACTTTTTCACTAGGAGGGTGGTGAAACCCTGGAATGCGTTACCTAGGGAGGTGGTGGAATCTCCTTCCTTAGAAGTTTTTAAGATCAGGCTTGAGAAAGCAAAGCCCTGGCTGGGATTATTTAGTTGGGGATTGGTCCTGCTTTGAGCAGGAAGTTGGACTAGATGACCTCCTGAGGTTCCTTCCAACCCTGATATTCTATGATTCTATGAAAAGGATGGAATGCAAGCAATATGAGCAAAGGTTATATTTAATTTGGAAAAGAGGCCTATATGTGGGGGACATGATAGTGGTCTTCAAATATGTAAAAAGCTGCCATAAAGAGACAGAGAAAAATTATTCTCTCTTGCCACAGAGGGCAGGACAAGAGGGAATGGGTTCAAACTACACCATGGAAGATTTACATTAAATCTCAGGAAAAACTTCCTAACTGTAAGAACAGTAAGACAATGGGACAAACTATGTAGGGAAGTAATGGAAGCTCCTTCATTGGAGGTTTTCAAAAGAAGGTTGAATAACCATCTGTCTTGGATGGTTTAGACACAACAAATCCTGCATCTTGGCATGGGGTTCGACTTGATAACACCTGCAGTCCTTTCTAACCCTATAGTTCTATAATTTTATGATTCTAAGGGAAAAAACAGGAAAAACGAGGAATCCTAATAGGAAGTACGAAAGACAGGTTCATACACAAATGCATCCTAAGAGAGGGTATTAAGGCTCAAATTTGTCAAGGAAAAGCAGGTTATTTCAAAGTGAACAAACATATGAGTCATCACAATCAAGCATTTATTTGCAGTGGTCTTGCTTTTTTTGTTTGCAACATAGGTAATGTAAGCTAGTCCCTTATAACAAGACTAGGGTGACTATACATCCCAGTACAAAGGGCTTTGTCTTATATATGCCTGAAAAAAAAAGCGTCCTGATTTTTCACACTTGCTATCTGGTCACCCTAAACAGGACTAGCATGAAACTCAAAGGAAGAAGATGACATTTCCCATCATGAATGGTAATGTCCCAGATGGCTGGAACTGTATAGAATGTTAGAATAATACTTATAGACCAGGGATCAGCAACCTTTGGCACGTGGCCCATCAGGGAAAGACACTGGTGGGCTGGGATGGTTTGTTTACCTGCAGCGTCCACAGGTTCGGCCGATCGCAGCTCCCACTGGCCGCGGTTCACCGTCCCCAGCCAGTGGGGGCTGAGGGAAGCAGCGCTGGCTGAGGGATGTGCTGGCCGCTGCTTCCCGCAGTCTCCATTGGCAGGGGACAGCGAACCATGGCCAGTGGGAGCTGCAATCAGCTGAACCTATGGACACTGCAGGTAAACAAATCGTTCCGGCACGTCAGCGGCTTTCCCTGATAGGCTGTGTGCCAAAGGTTGCCGATTCCTATTATAGATAATGTTGGAGATTTACTTCTCATGTCAGGTAACCAGTGGTAATGATGAAATACAAGCTCTGTGACACTGATGTTTAATTGCAAAAATACATTTTAAAAATGCTGACAACACAGGAAAAAATAAAATAGGGAAGACAATATATTTCTAAGGCTAAAACAAACATATATAACAGTAAAATATATTTTCTGAAGAATGCCTTTTAAAGATGCATTAAAGATCTCACAGCGGAAAGAAAGGGAGGAAAATAGACATGGCTATACATTGCAGTCATTGGAATCTCATTAGCGGATTTCCCCAAGCATTCAGTATCTTACATTTAATTAAATATGGTAATTTAAACCCCAAGCACCATTCAGTCATATCTTGCGTTTATAAGCAGTGAAGCATTTCATTCTTCTGGATAGATTAACAGAATGACTAGAGTTCAAAATGGGTGTTTATTGTCCCAGCTGGGCTGTTGTATCCAAAACCAACAGAGGTACTCAATATTTCTTCCTAACTGAAGTGGTAGTACGATTCCAGAAGTCCAAACTACTTCCACCTCCTCTGACTGATAACTAAAGGAGGGGGAGAGAAAACCTTTTGTAGTGATAATCACCCATTTTTTCATGGTTTGTGTGTATAAAACATCATCTATATTTTCCACAGTATGCATCCGATGAAGTGAGCTGTAGCTCACGAAAGCTTATGCTCAGATAAATTGGTTAGTCTCTAAGGTGCCACAAGTACTCCTTTTCTTTTTTCTTGAAATGTTTTAGATTGTCCTTCCACTTCTGATGTTGCCAAGGCCTCCTCTTCTGGGATTGATGCTGGAAACCTGAAAACACCAGGTAAGGTTTCTGATACTTGATAGAAGATATTGATTCAGGCCAGAAAAGAAAGACAGAAGTAGTCCCAGAAACCTAGAGGCACATTTTTCTTAGTGTCTTGTCCATTTTGAGGCTGAAAAGACCTTCCCTTTCTAATAGGAGGTCCTCCACACAGGCCTAAAGGCCTTGACTACTCAGGTTGCATCAGTTTTAATTAAAATAAATATTTAAATTGCTGTAGTTAAATCCGTGCAAACCCCTTAAATTGAGCTAGGAGTACCAATTCAAATTGCTGACGCCAGTGTATGAGTCAGGGTGTCCGAAAATCCAAATCCACCTGTAGAAATTGCTTGAATGCTAATGTGCTACTAAGCCACTAATCCTCAGGAAACTGGTTGATTAAAGGCAGCATCTTTCCTGAAGGTGAAACTGGCCAAACAGATATTTGGCATAGACTTTCTGCTCCCTAAATGTAAATCTCTTTGGCATCCTTCTTGATGAGAAGACCTGACCTGCCTTGGACTTCTCATCCCTTCATTGACTGATACCACCAATGAACCAAGAATAAGATGGGGTAGGAAATAATGATGCTGTGGCACCTGAGAAAGGCAATCTACCTCTTAAATGTGGAACTTAGATTTATAGTAATTAATGAAGAGCCAGATTTGCAAAAGTATTTAGGTGCCTAAAGATGCAATAGGTGCCTCGTGGGATTTCCAAAAATGCCTAACTTCCATTCACTCTCCTGGGCCCAATGAATATTTAATTAGGTATACATAGTAGAACAGCTCCAACAGGAGAGATTGAGAGGTACCTGCCCCAGAATACCCCATAGCCCAGTGGTTGAGGCACTCTCCTGGGAGACCTAAATTCAAATCCCTGCTCCACATTATTTCCCCCCTTCCCCCCTCGTTTTTCATGAAAAGCCAGTAACCTGGCCTACGTACCTAACTCCAGGAGGTTTATGGCTGTGAATTCCAAGTAGAGAGAGGCTTCTAACTACTTTGGAGGGGTGGGGCTTAGGCCATACCCCTCTCCTTGGCATTTCCTACTGGGTCGCTCACCATGTGAATCCCTGTCTCCATGCATTGTACAAGGATCCCGGGCCTGAACTCAGGCTTGTGAATTCCACTAGGCAGCAGGGTGCCTAACAGCTAGGTATTGCAGTGCCTAACCCCCCTTGTGAATCCCACCTTCAGTGACTTGCCCAAGTTCCTCCAAGAAGTCTATGATATTGCAGGGATTGCCTAACTCCCAGATTAGTGCCCTACAACTGGACCATCCATTCTTTCTCTTGTATTTGTTGTATGTAATGTACAGACCCCTGTTAATGCTTCTTTTGCTTAAATAAACTAAATTACAGGTCCTTTTATATGCTGAATATTCCTGTTAAGGAATATTTCCATTAAGTGTGACAGAATTAGAAGCCTCAAAATCCCATCATGCTGCTTGCAGTTAACACTTTGGATTCACTCCATTTGAGAAATGAATTCCCTTAGCTATCTTTAAGTTTGTTTTCTCTTGGTAAGGCATGTTTGAACACTGTTTACACTCCAATGTGCATTTACACACAAAACCTAAGCTTTTAAACCTTTAAAAGCAGCCACAGGGATTTGTACCTTGCAGGAATGGATCCAAGATGATGTGTGAGATTCTGTGGGTCTCCATGGACTTTGCAAAGTCTTTGTTTTGAGGGTCTGCCACACTTTGTGATCAATGGCAGATTAACACAGTAGTCTAGTTTTGCAGACACTGTTCAAATCTGGTTTAACTCACAAGCACAGCTAGCTTAGTCCTTTGCCTACTCCCCAGTAAACAGTTGAAACTTTGGGTAGCTTGGTTTCTGTGTGGTTAACTTGAGGTACTTAGGTCCTGATGTTCTGGGGTGCATGATCAGCACCTCTGAAAATCGCCCAAGGTTTCTTAAGTTGGGCACGCATAATTAGTGGGAAAATCTGGGCCTATGTAATTTGGCACAATTTTCAGTCTGTGTTCACTGCCTGAACCTTTCGTGAGCAGTGTGTTGCAGGTCAGGACTAAGTGCATTTGCAGAGCTATAGGAAGCTCTTGTTCTGTAGAAACTCCAGAATCTGTAAAAAGAAAAGGAGTACTTGTGGCACCTTAGAGACTAACAAATTTATTTGAGCATAAGCTTTCATGAGCTACAGCTCACTTCATCGGATGCATGTAGTGGAAAATACAGTGGGGAGATTTTATAGACACAGAGAACATGAAACAATGGGTGTTACCATAGAATCATAGAATCATAGAATCATAGAATATCAGGGTTGGAAGGGACCCCAGAAGGTCATCTAGTCCAACCCCCTGCTCAAAGCAGGACCAATTCCCAGTTAAATCATCCCAGCCAGGGCTTTGTCAAGCCTGACCTTAAAAACATACAGACTGTAACCAGAGTGATCAGGTGAGGTGAGCTATTAGCAGCAGGAGAGCAGGGCAGGGGGGAAACCTTGTGTAGTGATAATCAAGCTGGGCCATTTCCAGCAGTTGACAAGAACGTGTGAGGAACAGTGGCGAGGGGCGGGGGGGAGAATAAACATGGGGAAATAGTTTTATTTTGTGTAATGACACATCCCCTCCCAGTCTTCATTCAAGCCTAAGTTAATTGTATCCAGTTTGCAAATTAATTCCAATTCAGCAGTCTCTTGTTGGAGTCTGTTTTTGAAGGTTTTTTGTTGAAGAATTGCCACTTTTAGGTCTGTAATCGAGTGACCCAAGAGATTGAAGTGTTCTCCGACTGGTTTTTGAATGTTATAATTCTTGACATCTGATTTGTGTCCATTTATTCTTTTATGTAGAGACTGTCCAGTTTGGCCAATGTACATGGCAGAGGGGCATTGCTGGCACATCATGGCATACAACCGCATTTGCTCCAACCCTCAGACAGAGACAAACACCTACACAACACAAGATCTCTATCAAGCGTTCTTACAACTACAATACCCACCTGCTGAAGTGAAGAAACAGATTGACAGAGCCAGAAGAGTACCCAGAAATTACCTACTACAGGACAGGCCCAACAAAGAAAATAACAAAACACCACTAGCCATCACCTTCAGCCCCCAACTAAAACCTCTCCAATGCATCATCAAGGATCTACAACCTATCCTGAAGGACGACTCATCACTCTCACAGATCTTGGGAGACAGGCCAGTCCTTGCCTACGGACAGCCCCCAACCTGAAGCAAATACTCACCAGCAACCACACACCACACAACAAAAACATTAACCCAGGAACCTATCCTTGCAACAAAGCCCGTTGCCAACTGTGTCCACATATCTATTCAGGGGACACCATCATAGGGCCTAATCACATCAGCCACACTATCAGAGGCTCGTTCACCTGCACATCTACCAATGTGATATATGTCATCATGTGCCAGCAATGCCCCTTTGCCATGTACATTGGCCAAACTGGACAGTCTCTACATAAATGAATAAATGGACACAAATCAGATGTCAAGAATTATAACATTCAAAAACCAGTCGGAGAACACTTCAATCTCTGTGGTCACTCGATTACAGACCTAAAAGTGGCAATTCTTCAACAAAAAACCTTCAAAAACAGACTCCAACGAGAGTCTGCTGAATTGGAATTAATTTGCAAACTGGATACAATTAACTTAGGCTTGAATGAAGACTGGGAGTGGATGTGTCATTACAAAAAGTAAAACTATTTCCCCATGTTTATTCCCCTCCCCCACTGTTCCTCACACGTTCTTGTTAACTGCTGGAAATGGCCCACCTTGATTATCACTACAAAAGGTTCCCCCCTAGCCCCCCCCCCGACTCTCCTGCTGGTAATAGCTCACCTTACCTGATCACTCTTGTTACAGTCTGTGTGGTAACACCCATTGTTTCATGTCCTCTGTGTCTATAAAATCTCCCCACTGTACTTTCCACTACATGCATCTGATGAAGCTTATGCTCAAATAAATTTGTTAGTTTCTAAGCCCTGGTCTACACTAGGACTTTAGGTCGAATTTAGCAGCATTAAATCAATGTAAACCTGCACCCGTCCACACGATGAAGCCCTTTATTTCAACTTAAAGGGCTCTTAAAATCGATTTCCTTACTCCACCCCTGACAAGTGGATTAGCGCTTAAATCGGCCTTGCTGGCTCGAATTTGGGGTACTGTGGACACAATTCGACGGTATTGGCCTCCGGGAGATATCCCAGAGTGCTCCATTGTGACCGCTCTGGACAGCACTCTCAACTCAGATGCACGATTGTTTGCCGTTGCTCTGATGCAGGGAGGGGCGACTGAGGACACGGCTTACAGGGTTGGCTTCAGGGACCTAAAATCAACAAAGGGGGTGGCTTTACATCAAGGAGTATTTCAGGCAGGACTTCACGGAGGATTCCAATGAGAAATGGTGCACCTAAGTTATTGTTCTTATTGGAACAAGGAGGTTAGCCTGGCCTCTGATTGATACATGGCTAGATTTACCTCGCTGCACCTTCTCTGTGAGTGACTGCAGTGTGACCTAGAGGAATGAGTCCCCTAGACAGGGGAGGGGGGGAAGCAAATGAGTACAAAACAAGTCTAGTCTATTTCTTGTTTTGATCCACTCCATCTATCTTTTACATCTTTGGCTGGCAGCAGACGGTGCAGAAGGACTGCATGTCATCCACATCTCATGGCTGCTCGGCAGAAGATGGTACAGTACGACTGCTAGCCATCCTCATCTCTTGCCTGCCTGGCAGAAGATGGTACAGTACGACTGCTAGAAATCCGTATCGCCTGCCTGCTCACCATAAGACGGTTCAATAGGACTGACTGCAGGACTAAAGAGAATGACCTGGTCAAGTCACTCCAAATTTAGTCCCTGCGCCCATGTCTGCCCAGGCGCTCCCAGCCGACGTGGCCAGGAGCACCTCGGACACGACGAGAACGGCTACCAGTCGTATTGCACTGTCTGCTGCCAGAAGGCAATGGGTTGCTGCTACTGTGTAGCAATGCCGTACCGCGTCTGCCAGCACCCAGGAGACATACGGTGACGGTTACCTGAGCAGGCTCCATGCTTGCTGTGGTATGGCGTCTGCACAGGTAATTCAGGAAAAAAGGCGCAAAACGATTGTCTGCCCTTCCTTTCACGGAGAGAGGGAGGGAGGGAAGGGGGGCTGACGATATGTACCCAGAACCACCCGCGACAATGTTTTAGCCCCATCAGGCATTGGGATCTCAACCCAGAATTCCAATGGGCAGTGGAGACTGCGGGAACTGTGGGATAGCCACCCACAGTGCAACGCTCCGGAAGTCGACGCTAGCCTCGGTACTGTGGAAGCACTCCGCCGAGTTAATGCACTTAATGCACTTAGAGCATTTTCTGTGGGGACACACACACTCGAATATATAAAACCGATTTCTAAAAAAACGACTTCTATAAATTCGACCTTATTCCGTAGTGTAGACATACCCTAAGGTGCCACAAGTACTCCTTTTCTTTTTGCGGATACAGACTAAGATGGCTGCTACTCTGAAACCTGTCATTATCCAGAATCTGTCTTTCACATTGTAGGTATTACAGTTCAAAGTATTAATTAACAAGTGAACAGAACATTCCATATGGGGTGTATTTGAATGTTTCAATATATGATTACATTAACACGTACACAAATAATGTGGTTCAAGATACCTTGATAAAATATGATGTAACTCTCCAAACTGAGTCTTTCATAGGTATAATGGGGGTATCTAAAGCATTGCTATTTATACCTGTACAAACTGACTGTCTGAATATATGAACTATTTTAGTTTCATGGTGCTGATTAATAATAATTATGATAATTTGTATTGTGGTATTGCAAAGCGTCTCCAGTCAGGATGACGCACATATGTTTGCACAGCAGACAGCACATAATCCCCCTGCCCCATTACTGCCTTCACATTATAAAGCTGAAATTACAGTAATTCAGAACTGACGTTCTATTCTTGACACACACATTTAATTTGCAACCAAAAATCCCAGGAAGCAGATTCTTTCATTTCTTAAGCTTCTGAATGTTGGAAGTAATTGGAGGGATGATGTGATTTCTAGACAGCAACTATAGTGGGTTATTTCTAGTGAAGAGTCATTTATTTAAAAGGATTAATTGCAGAAACAAGTTGTCATTTTGTTGGCAGTAGTATAAAAGCAAAGGCAAAAAACGTCTTCATAGAAGGATATAAAAGACATAGGGGATAAAAATCTGAAACAGATGCAGTAAGATTATATTGATTTTCACCAAAATCTTAAATTATTTCCTTAAGGGACAAAAGCCTCTTGTCAACAAAGAAATAATATATTTTTCAGTATAAATAACCAGAAAAATTCCTACAGGGACACCTTTTGCACACTTTATTTTTAATTATTATTATTAATAATAATATTTTTTATTATTTATATTTTAGCGTAGTTAAATATATGCACAAAATTACCCTCAAAGTACAAAAGCATAGTTTGTGCAGAAGTACCAGGCTATATAATAAAGTCAAATAAGGTCATAGTCATCGAAGGATAAAGAAATATTGAATTTGTACTAATGTAGCAATGGTTTGAGAAATGATAAATTTTCATTTTATTTTCCCTGAAGTGTCTTTATCCAAGGCTTTATCAAATGTTCACTTTTAAATACAATCCTGTCTTCATTTTTCATAGAGTTTAACTTGATAGTAACTGGCCTATTCACGGAAGGTAATACATACAAGAGGTGAAGTCCTGGCCCCATTGAAGTCAATGGGAAAACTCCCATTGACTTATATTACCCAGAATACCAAAGTTGAACAAAAACAGTTGCATAGTAACAGGTTTCAGAGTAGCAGCTGTGTTAGTCTGTATCCGCAAAAAGAAAAGGAGTACTTGTGGCACCTTAGAGACTAACCAATTTATTTGAGCATAAGCTTTCGTGAGCTACAGCTCACTTCATCGGAATGCATCTGATGAAGTGAGCTGTAGCTCACGAAAGCTTATGCTCAAATAAATTTGTTAGTCTCTATGGTGCCACAAGTACTCCTTTTCTAGTTGTATAGTAGTTGTTCTTCCGGCATTAACAGTATGTTGAGTCAGACAAACAGAAGATCCTTTACTTATATATTTGACAGGTAAGTAGGAAATTCATTAACATACGTCAATACCCTCTCTATAGGGCAAACATATTCTGAATATCTGAGAGAACACGGGTCATATTCTGATCGCAATTATACTGATCTTAAGGAGAAAAATGGAGGCAGAAATTATGTCAAATTGGATAATTTTGATAATTTTGCCAGCAGAAATAGGTGTATTTTACTTTTGTATTGTTTTCCTTTAGTGCAGGGAGAAAACAGATAGTAACACAATCTCTCAAACTGTTGTTCCAGGTTTTAGAATTCCTATATTTATAATGTAGTGATGAAGCAGATGCCCAAGAAACATAGCAAAATAAATGAAGATAGGAATTAAAAGCTGGGGAAAAAACATACTCCAAAATCTACTGCAAATCAGTATTTCTTGGTGGTACCATTTCTTGTCATATTTTCTTTTTGTTCTTTTTGTTGGCAGGGGCAGGTCTAATTACCCTCATGTCCCCTGAAGGTATCTCTAATAACAAGCAATACCTGCTGGGCAGCTCCCTGCTGCTTAGAACAGCCTACAAAGCCCTCTTGACTCCAGCATATGTTTCTGCTTTAAAACCTGAAAAACTTAACAAACTGTTTTTCCTCATTCTGTCTGGGACTGAACAACAATGAGGTTTAGATAGACTGGCAGGCTGACCCTAGCAAACTGTGAGCTAGAGTATGCCAAACTTCAGTTTTGGTGAGACTCAGAGACCCACTTCTTATTATTTTCCTTATTCTGAGCAAAGTAACTGACTTTGAGAGCACTCTGCCTTAGGCTAGGTGAGTCAATATTTACACTTGTGAAAAACAGAAATATTTACCATTGACCTATCCCCCGCTCTTTTGTTGGATTTTCCAGAAAACAATTACATTCAAATCATGTTTCATTATAGTTTCATTAAATAAGATAAACAATTGCATGCAGTTAATAAAGACAATAATCTTGAGGAAAGGGAAACTTTATTTTAATAACCAGACATCAAGTTGTATTTTTTCCCTCAGCCCACTAGTAGCCAGCCAGTCTGGTTCGCTTGGTGGGTCAAATTCTACTATCATGTACAGGAGTTCCCAAAGGTTATTTCCCCAGCAGATTCATCATCCAGCTAAGGTCACTTTTGATGGAGGAAATGGCTCTGAGTGCCAACCTCTGCCTTTGCTATACCAACTGAGCTTAATCACATTCTCCATGTGACACCTTGATGGTCAAGGAAAGAGATTACAAGCTGCTTTTATTAGTCAGAGGGGCCAGAAAAGGGTTTTAACAGGCAAAGCAACTGAGAGGGGTTGCAAAAAGGTGTAAGATAAACTAAGCCTCTTCACTCACTTTAACTTAAACCTTTTTATTGGCCAGTGGCAGTAAATTAAAGCAGCTTAAGCCTGGTGTATATTAGAAACCTTTATCTGGTTTAACTAAATATTTTAAAATCAATGTACTTAGACTAGTGCAAACACCTAATGTAGAGGCATACGAGTCCTTACTTAAAATGATTTAGCTTAATTTGGTACTTTACTGATGTGACCTAAACTGCTTAAAACGAGGTTTAAAATGGATTAAATGTACCTACATTGGGGGTTTGCATCAGTCTAATTGAATACATTTTAAAAAATTCATTGAGGTAAACTGGTTTAACTCTTCTAAGAGACTTCTTTGCCCTTAGACTCTCTTACACTCACTTATCAATGTGTAATTACATACTTTACATATCACCTTCAAATGTGGCTTAGTAGCTATATATGCTATATGGGAATGAATCTCTGCTTATGAAGGCAAAGGAGTAATGGAAACTCTAAATTTACTTGCTTAAGAAAGTAAATAAGGAAGTGTTATTTCCTCCTTCTCATAGCACAACAACTGGGGGTCACCAAATGAAATTAATAGGCAGCAGGTTTAAAACAAACAAAAGGAAGTATTTCTTCACACAGTGCACAGTCAACCTATGGAACTCTTTGCCAGAGGATGTTGTGAAGGCCAAGACTATAACAGGGTTCAAAAAAGAACTAGATATATTGATGGAGGATAGGTCCATCAATGGCTATTAGCCAGGATGAGTAGGGATGGTGTCCTGAGTCTCTGTTTGCCAGAAGCTGGGAATGGGCGACAGGGGATGGATCACTTGATGATTACCTGTTCTGTTCATTCTCTCTGGAGCACCTGGCATTGGCCACTGTCAAAAGACAGGATATTGGGCTAGATGGACCTTTGGTCTGACCCAGTATTGCCGTTCTCATGTGCTTTGAATACATACCCATTGCCATCCCAATAACAAGTTTAATTAAAAAATTTTAGAGCAGTGGAGACCATTGCTATAAAATCTCACTTGGGTAGGTGTGGACACTTTTGTTTCTCTTAATTTCAACCTCTAAGCATTTTATCCCCTTTTGAGGGGGGAGAGGCATTAAAATACCTGATCTGGGGTTTTTTGAGAAAAAATAGCAGTTGAACCTCCCTCCTCTTCATTAGGGTAGTCAGGAAACTTGCCTGTAATATGCCTGCATGCAAAACAAAAGAAGAATCAATTAAAATACAATATCTGCCAATCTTGTTATTAATCTGATAACACCAATGTGTTATGGAGAGTCATTCCATCCCATCATACTCAAGATTGAAGGAATAGCATCACCTTCTAAGGCAGATATTCACGCAGCAAATTCATTGTCTTTCTTTTATGTTTGTACAGTACCTTGTCTATGATTGGAGTCATTAATTGCTATTGCAATGAACATAACGTATAAAAATACATCCATTATAATTGCAGGCACTTTTGCTTGCATACTGAACAATTTCTATTTGCACATGTATAAATAGCATCAGATGGACAAACTGGTTCCCTGCATTTGCAATAAATCAACATACATGTGCAAAAGGATTTTCTCACTTATACTACAAACAGTTTTTAGAGGCCAGTTGAAAAATGGCCCTTAGAACCGAAAAAGAAGCATAGATCATCTGTTAGGTTAAATGTTAGGCCACATTTGATTTTACAAACATGTTTTATCTCTAAGATAAGTAAGGATTCATTCAAATTTTTGACTCAGTGAAAAAGTTTAATATTGTATTAGATGCAGCTCCTATGTTTACATAATGCTAAGAGTTTGACTTAAAGCTGATAAATGCCAGAGCATTTGACATTAAGGTGGTTACTGCTTTATTATTAATGCTAGTTGAAGGGAAAAAATGACAATGTGAACTAAAGGTGAAGAATCAGACTGAACTCAACCCCTTTAAGCAATTTACTATAAACGTGTATTACAAAAATGTTTTATTTTGGTATTTTTGTTTACTTTTTATTTAAAAATAATTCATAGATACAAATGGATGTTACTTTCCTGAGAGACAAAAATTCTGTTTCCTGAGCAATAGACTAGGTAGGTTTTCAAAAGCGTTAACTGTGAGAGGCATTTTTTTTTGTTAAAAGTTGCAAAAAAGTCTTTTTAAGATAATTACTGTGTGCTGAATCCAAATATGGTTGTTACCAATCTGTATGTTGTGTATAAAGGCCTCACAAACAAAGAAACATGGAAATGGCTGGAGTGTAAATCTTTATTTTCTTTTGTCGAGGATTAACATACTTCAGCTGGACCTTAATGAACAATACGATGTAATGAAAGTGAGCAAATAATATGCACAACCTTTTTATAAAGCTATTGGATTTCAGTTTCTTATTTGTAAGATGTGCTAGAAATATTTTAATATGTTATACAACCATGAAAGAGCATATTTGCATGGCTCTTATCATTTGAACATTTGCACCTTGAAACAAAAGCATTCAAGCTAATTTAAAGATCAGAAATACAACACATAATCTGAAAACACCCATTTTTAAAACAAGTGAAAATATTTCTTGATTCAACCTTAAGTAAACATTTTAATGCACACAAGTTAAGCACACATCTTAATGTACTATTCCAAGAAACGTTGGTATGCAGTGGCAGATTGAATCAGTCTTATTAGGTCACATATTATGGCACAGCTATTTATTTGATAGTACTGTCCTGGTGAACTGTCATGTACATTGACACACCCTTGTTCCAGTTCTCTACATTTGCAATCTCCTGTACAAACAAGTTGCACTGTCCTGCACCTGCATCACTGACTTCTACACCCCGTTGGGCAGCCACAGAATATTGCCTCCATGAAATCTGCTGGCATTGGTGGCTGTTACATGAGCTGTCCTCCAATTTCCAACCCATTGTATCTGGAGGAGGAAATATAGGATTTTGGGGCAGTGGGCCTGTCTCCAAGCTAGTGACTGGTAGTGAGCTCTCTGCATGAGAACAAAAAGATCCTCACTTGTTGGAGGTAAAGCGTCTTATAACGACATGTCTGTAACAAAATAACATGTGCTTTGTCAGTGCTGTGGACCTCTGGCATGCCATACATTTTATAAATAAACTCTTCTGCACTTTTCACCTCCTTTGAGTCTAGGTCACATTGTACAAGACGGTTAGAAGCTGATGGTGTTGTTGAAAAACTTTACATGAGGTCTTCTTGCTTTGTCCGGCAATAAAAGAAGTACCAGTCAGAGCGTGAAATGGGAGCAGAGTTTCCAGAACAGTGGGTCCATATTGTACTTTCTCACAAATGGCATGAATAGGAAAGTACTTTGGTTCCTTTGATGTACCAGCTTCCATCCAAAGCTGCCTACATGTCATTTTGCTGTAGCGACCCCCACCCAAAAAACCCCTACATCAGTGTCCCTGGCTGTGACAACCACACTGTCAGCACCACTGTGGACAGTGTAAAATCATTCCTGTGTCTGCTTCTTCCTGATGAGCACACACTTGATTAGTGTCAACTATTGCTGTTGAGCACTGTATTTCAGCCTCATCCTGAAATCCACCAGCCAGACTGATGATTTTGTCATACAGTTCTTCTGTCATTAGTTGCTCTTATAAAAATGTTTCAAGGTCCTCCTTATTTTCTGGAAGCTCAATCAAATGCATCCAGTTACTTGGAAGACACACATATTTGACTTCCACCACTCTTCGGATGGGTCTTGTACCTCTTTAGCATTTTTCTGTTGTACCACCCTTAACAGATTCCTTGTAGTACCTGTCAAACACAATGTCTATTCTGTGGAAGTCTGCTCCAGTCCTAAGTACTGTTTTTACAAATGTGCCTGCAAGGTCTCCAAATGTTTTGGATGGCTCCCGATGACTTCCCTGTAGCTTTGTCCCAAAGCTTGTGTATCTGTCCCAAAACAGCATCTCCCAAAAGGGGTAACTGATGGTGGGCAGCTGTCTGTACATCACCAAGTACTGCTTTTGTGCTTGTTCTTAGATCGCCATTTGGATGTGCTAATTGCAAAGGGACAGGCATTAACTCATGTTTTAAAATATGTTGCAAATTCACAATCCTGCTGGCTTCATAGTCTGTGATAAGTTGCTGAAAAATATTTCTGTCTGCCTTCATGCTTGAGGCTTTTTCTTTGACTTCTTTCCCTACCTCATATATCATGAAAAAATTTGGAGCATTATTTTTTGGCAGTGGATCATGAATGTGTACACGTTCAGGTTCTCCCTCTTGTTCCATAAGCCATTTCTCCACAAAGCTTTCCAATTGCATTTGTTGTAGGAGCTATGCCTTCAACAGTGTGTCTTGTATGGCTTCAGCAGCCAGATTTTTTGTTGCAATATTTTGCAACGAAAAGTATGATTCCTACCTGGAGAAAATCTTGAACCTCTGAAGTGTTCATAAGAATGCACTCTCATCTTCTTTGTCACACTGCTTGTTTGGCTTTCTTGACTCTGTAACAGGTGAACCACTCGCTGCTAGGGCACCTCCTAGCTGGCTGTTCTGGGGATTAGCTCCATCCAGGTCTGGTACCCCCTCCGGTTGGCAGTGCAGATGAATGAGCAACCCTCTCTCTTTTTCTGTCTTGGAGACTCAGGGTGCTCTCTCTTCATGGCTTGGCTGTTTGGCTAGGTCACTGTGTGTTTTCCCCTTCTGGGAAGTTATCAAAACCTCTTCATCCAAAGTGGCAGTCTTCTCCCCCACTGCCCTGACTGTGCCACTTCCTCAGTGGGTGGTAGGGGAACCCAGGCCTGCCCTCTACTGCAGGTTCAGTTCAGGCTCTCTCTAATCAGTGACCAAGATCTGCAATGTCCCACCTTGCTGCAATTTTCCTGAGCCTTTTCCTGCTCCGCCTCTCTCAGGATTTTGCTCCATCACCCTTCTGAATAAACTATTCCTTCATGGCCTAGCTCCCCTGGGGTTTTTACTCCCCTGCTGAGTTTCCTTCCTTCTGAGTGTCCTCCTGACATCCAGAGAGTGGCTGCAGGCTCCTTCACTGCAGCCCTTTCCCATTGCCAGCTTCCTGGGTTTATACTAACCCTACCCGTTCCTTCTCAGTTGGGTGGCTTCATCAACGATTCACGAATAAGTTGGTCATCCAAACCAACATGGAACATGACTCTGGTGTCCGCTGTGATAGGGACTCTCAGGTTGTAAGAAAAGGCAAGTCTGCTGAGGGCTGAGTGTTGGCAATGCCTACAATTCCACGTCCTTTCTTTCCTGTGCCATTAAGCTACTCTTGGCTCTGATCAGGGTTCACTTGATTGAACTTCTGACATGATCTCTTGACAACAAAGTTCCTTTGCAGGAACTCCTCGAGCACTTCAGCTAGTAGCTGATGCATTTCTGCAATGCAGGTGGTGTCCCACTTTGTATAATTTGTGTGGTCATATCACATGAAGAATGGCAGTGTACGCTTGAAGGTGAAGAGGTGTATCTCCCAATTTCTTTCTCTCTGGGCATGGGGGAACATGAGCAGTAGGGCCACCATTTCCATGTACTGTCACCAAAACCTGAAGTTCACACTACCTTGACCTTTGGTGCTCAGAAATGTGGATGTGAGATTTCAAACTCTTTCAAGTACAAATGGACGTGATCTCACTATAAGAATGTGACTGATGAGCTTTGACAATATCCTCTTTGCACTCTTGATCGTGCACTGCTATAAACTCCAAGAGTTGTGAAAGAAGCAGGTACCACAGTAGCTTGAAATGTCAGTTTGTGGGCCCGTGTTGCCTTAATGTAAGACTTGCCATTCATAGCTTGCTCTGCAGAGTTTGGACCAAGAACTCCACTTTCAATCTACTGCAAGTCCTGAAGCCTGTGTGTGCTGTCCTATAAGTTCATCCCTCCTAATCATGGAAAAGCCACTCTCTCTACTCTGGTGTGGCCCATTTTAGTTCCATCGGTTTACGGTACAGTTTCATCAACAGTTAGACCCACAAACTGCAGCCCAAGCACAAACATGTGAACATGTTTGTATCTCCATACAGGAGTACTGAGGGTGTCTAGTTTATGGGAAGGAGCTTGACTGATTGGCAAGTATCCAGTGGCAGTTATTTCTGGTTCTGTTGTGTACAACTGGTTGCAATAGGTCCATTCACCTCTTGGGTTCTCATTTTGATATTTAATGATAAAGCTAAATATCAGAAGCTCTTGTCTGCACTGCAGTTTTGCACTGTACTTCAGAGTCTGAGTACCACTCTTTGCAAACATGGTCCTTGAATACTGGTTTAGGTTTACCATTTCTCACGTTGGCTGCTTTGATGGTGTCGATTGCATCAGGAACATTGAGCGTGCTGCTGTTTAGATCATTCAACATTTAGATAAGGGGTAGATTCTCTTTGCCAAGCAGCAACTTGGGTTGCATGGAATATGTTCTTGCCATTCAGAGAAGCATCATTTATGGAAATATTGGTGGCTTTATAGTGAACAAACTTCCTGGGAACCAGGCTGGGGGGGAATAACAGTGCCATTCTCAGCATTCATAGTTTGTATGGTTTTCTCTGCAAGGGCTGTCCCCACCTTTAGGATTTCTTCATAACTAATACTGTGGACAGCCTTATGGGAAAAGCTGAACAAGTTGTTTTGACATTATTGCCTGATGGGAGGTACACCCAAGACCAATATGCTTTGGTGTCCCTTTCTTTCCACCACTCACGCCATATACAATGTCTTGTGCTAAACTAAGCACTTTGAATTTCCCTAATTCTTGTTTCTCAAAGTTCTCTTCAACAGCATCACAGTCAAGGAGAAATTGGCCTTATACAGCAGGTGAAGGAACGTGTACAGCAGCTGAAGGCTATCTGGAGTGCAAGCAACTGCGTCATCCTCACTGACATTGAAACCTTTGTGGCCAGGATCTGACAAAGTATCTCCCCGAATTTTCAATGCAACATGTACCAGTGACAGAAATATGTCGTCTTGGGGCTGGTAAATGCAGATGGCCATCTCATCGTCATGGCAGGAATCCATCGTTTGTGAGATGGATACATATTTATACTTGGATGGAACTAAGAGTGTTCACCTTGATCGATCTCCTGTTGAGAGACAATGAAATAAATCACCCAAGTGAACGTGGAGTTTTCCCTTGAATGATGATCTACGACTGAAATAGGAATGTGGAATTTCAATGCCAGTTTCCTTTGCAAGATTGCTGTAATGATGCCAAAACTCAGATACTTTCAAAATATGGCTGCATGCTGAAGCTCATTTTGAAGCCAAAGTATTGCTGTGCCAGTAACTTTGGTACTCTCATTCTTTTGCATTACAGACCTCATAAATGGGATGTAACAAGTCAGGTAGTACCTGCCTTCAGCAGCTATGGGGTCATTTACTCCAGTAAAGAAACACTCATTTTGTGGTCAAATACAGCTGCCTTCATTATCTGTTCACTCATTTTGAATGTAGTTATGAAGGTAAGTCTCTGTTTAGGGCACGCTTCTTGACAAAACAGGCAGCATCGCCAGTCCATAAGTTTCACAGACCTGGACTGTCTTGTATTACAGACACTGGTCTCTTTACTGGGATCACTACATCTTGCCACATATGATACAACAGTTGCAGATGGTTTTGCTTTCTGTAACCTCTGGATTTTGCCTTTGTCAATGTATTGGGCATAGAAATTTCTGTGCCAGATGACTGATAGTGTCTGTTCTGAATGAAAGCTGGACTCACTTCTGTCAATGGCCTCTCTGTATTTGACATCTCGCAGTTTCTTTCTAATGGCTCTTGCCCTCCTTCTTGTTCATGGGCTTCATGCACATCTTTTTTACTTGATTTTTGGCAAATAATGCAGACACTGTAGGAAACTGGTGCAGCTCTCTTGAAGTTTACTACCAGTTCCATCGTTTACTACAACTTGGAACAATATGAGTGCCATAAACCACCACCTCCTCTAACTACTGTTGCTCTCTCTAGTTGTTAAAAACAAAACAAACAAACAAAAACAAAAAAAACCATCACCATCACTTCTATGTTAATTCTACTCTCCAAAGCATTATTACTATAAAACAAATATTAAGCATGCAAGAAAATGAAAAAATGATTTCACATATTACAGGAAAAATATCATCTGTGTTATGATTAACTTATTTCTACTATTACAGCATATGGATGACTAAATGTTATAGAAGTTGCAACAGGCGTAAAAACCATGCAGTGTGCCCTCTCATTTCTTTATTTAATAGATGAAAAGGACTTGGGCTCGCGGGACTTGAGCTCTGGCTCTGGGGCTGAAAATTGCTATGTAGGTGTTCGGGCTCAGGCTGGAGCCTGAGCTTTGAGACCCTGGGAGGGTGGAGAGTCTCAGATCTTGGGCTCCAGCCTGAGCATCTACACAGCAATTTTTAGTTCTGTAGCCCAAGCCCTACAAGCCCCAGTCAGCTGCCCCTTGCCAGCCGGAGCCATGCCACGGGGCTTTCATCCCTGTATAGACGTACCCTTAGTACGTACTGGCTGAGGGGTTTATTCTACCCTTTCTTGGGGGACAGAGCCCACTGCACATACGGTCCAATATCCATCCTGATGGGCCTGGGCAGCAGTGGAAAACTTCTACTGGGCACACAGCATTTACTGATTCAGAATGGAGCGGCATGTGTTCTGGCCTGCCTGATATGTGCTAAAATGCTAAGTAGTAATCCTCCCCTGCTTCTGTGCAGCTGTACTTGGTAGGAAAGAGGCTCCTTTCTCCCTTTCCCCCAGTGCACCCATGCAATATATACAGGGTGGCGTTTGGCAATAACTGCATATTCAAATAAAGTTTTTCTTTATCTGAAAGATAAGTGACTCCAAAGAAGTTGCTTGGTCTGTTACTTAAATACATATGCACATAAATACTTTTACAGACATATGCTTTATGTAATTGCTGCTGCTGTGTAATTAATTCTAAACTGACACCTGCTCTGAAAATTCTTGGAAACTATTTAATATTCATGACTATAACAGGATTTTTAAATGCTAAAAGCAAGTAAACCAGAATACATGAGATGCTGTGTCAAATTTCAGCCCAGAATGAACTTTTACTTTCTCCCTATTATGAACTTTGGCATGAAAAGGCTTACTATGGGAATCCTTCTCCGTTCCAATTCCATGGTGCAAATGGCATGGCTATGTTGTTAGCTAAGTATTTCAGATGATATAGCAGCAGACACCTCTAATAAGCAACCAACCCTGATAATCAGAGTGGTGACGAAAAGGACATTACTCTGACTCCCACAGTGTTTCCGTCTCAAAGAACTGGGGTATGACGGCATTTATTGCAGGCCACAGCCCATTTGTGGAGCACTGGAGATTAATTGAGAACTTCAAACTACTTGCTGTCAGCAAGATCACTCTTCATTAAGAATTTCTAAAAAAAGTATCTGGTCCATGTTTCCCTCTAGTCTGTTCAGTGCTCAGTTCCCACAGAAATATCATCTGAATGTTTTCTCTGCATGCACAATGGTCTCTACGTCTGGATGACAGACTGGTCTGGACTAAGACCTTTAGAGGCCCTGAGCACTGAAAAGATTATGGTGCCACCACATATATAATTCAAAATAAAAACAATACTATACCGTAAAATAAAATTTTATTTTTTGAAATGACACAAAACTTACATGTATGCTGAAATTAAAATAGCTTCTTTCTAGATTTTCTGATTGCAAAATTCTGGATAAGTTCATCGAAGCTGACTCGATGAAGCATGTCCGCTTCCATACACAATAGGGAAAGTGAATCAAGTCTGTCCTGACACGTTGTTCTCTGAGGGTTTTTTATTCTTTTCAGCTGAGAAAAAGAGCATTCTGCGGAGCAGTTAGTAACCATCAATGTTAGAAAAATCCGTCGTGCGATCTCTGCATTTGGAAATACACATTGTATTCTGTCTTTCAGTATTGTGTCATGAAGATCAATGTGACTGAATTTCATTTTTCCTGTTTCATTAAACTTTGCGCACATATAACAGTGGAACTGCCGTACTTCTCCACAGAGATTCATGTTCAAGTCAACTAGCTTTTGGGAACCTTGTGAATATTGTTCGTCAGATAAGTCCATATCGTTTAGAAAAGAAAATCTACTTGATACTTCTTTGTACACTTTACTTCTTCTCTTCATATGAGCTTCAAGTGTATTAATTATAGCGCAGTAAGTAGATACGTGAAATTTGTCTCTAGGATTCAATGCTGTTTCTGTTGCACTGCTATCATTTGCTTGTTTTTTCCTGATTTACTTGCGGGACTGGGCTTCTTTGTAGTTAGTATCAGGCAAGATATCTTTTGATATGTCTTCAAATCTTTCGAAATCATTCCTCAAAGTGTTCAAGTGGTCTGCTAATGATTGACAGAGGTCTGCACATATTTTCAAATCCAGTTCTTTTTCTTGGAGAGCTTGACTTGTGTGGTAAAAGTGTTGTAAAATTTAATTCCACATGGTCAACATGAATACAAACTCTAGTTCTTGCATCTTGTTCACAATGTTTTCTGCCTCTCATATAGTTTCTCCCTTTTGTGATTGGTCTTCAGCTAATGCATCCACAATCTTTGAGTAGGACTCCAGAATTGCACTTGTTGCCACTGCATGTGCCTCCCAGCGAGTATTAGAAAGAGATTTCAACACACGATCATTGCCCAAATATGTTTTAAGAACTGCCCATCAATATGTTGAGGCAGAGAAAAATGTATAAAGTAACTGGGCTGTTGAGAAAAAACTTACTGCCACCAGACAGCAATCAACAGCACTGCGGCCAGCAGCATTGAGAGAGTGTGCAGCACGTGGTATGAATATGGCATGTTTGTTCTGTTCTAGAAGCTTCTTCTGCATTCCTTGATAACGCCCTGACATGTTGGCAGCGTCGTCATAAGATTTGACCTCTGCACTTCGAGAAATCTATTTTGCAAACTTGGCACAGATAATGCAGTACTTGATTTGCCATTTCTTCACCAGTATGGCTTTTAAAATTGAGGAATATTACAAAATCGTTCAACTGGTTTTCCATCGGTGGGAGACACATATCTTAGTACAACACTCAATTGATCAATACATGAAAGATCAGGTGTAGAGTCGACAGATAAACTGAAGTACCCAACAGTACTTATTTCATCCACAATAGCTGAATGAACTTTGTTGCTCATTAGACCAATGAGTTCATCACATATTGTCTTGGATAAGTATGATGGGTTATCTTTGCCAGCATTCTCATATTTTGAGATATGGCCTGCTAAAAAAAAAAAATCTCATTTTTTTTGGTGCCCCCTGCTTTGCTGGTGCCCTAAGCACGTGCTTAGTCTGCCTATTGGGTAATCCAGCCCTGATGACAGATCACTCGCAAAATACATGGGCCCTATGGCCTTTTTGCATTTTTGTTTGTCAAGGAAAGGGGAATAGTGTCCAAAAACACTGTAGTCAGGTAGGTCTTAAAGTAACCAGTTACATAGCGGGGCTTGGGATGGAAAGCTTATACTAGGGTAAGAAGAATAACATTTTGCTTGTACTAGAGTGAGTAATGTACTCAGGAGAGATACTGTATGAATGTAAGACTTTGAAGAGTTGCAGTGGGGGAGGTTTAGATTGGATATTAGGAAAAACTTTTTCACTAAGAGGGTGGTGAAACACTGGAATGCGTTACCTAGGGAGGTGGTAGAATCTCCTTCCTTAGAGGTTTTTAAGGTCAGGCTTGACAAAGCCCTGGCTGGGATGATTTAACTGGGAATTGGTCCTGCTTCGAGCAGGGGGTTGGACTAGATGACCTTCTGGGGTCCCTTCCAACCCTGATATTCTATGATTCTATGATTCTAAGAGGGACCTGATTCAATGTCAAGACAAAACTTAATGAATGTGGCACTGTTCTTGTTTTCTCTACATTGCACAGAAATGCAAACTTGCTTTACAGCATCTCATAGAAATGTAAAGACCTCCAGAATTGGATGAAGCAACTCTCATTTTTAACTTGATGATCATATCATCAGGCAAGAATCAAAGAAAGCTCAAGGAAAGTAAGAAAGCAGCGGCACGTGCTACAGTATACTATCAGAGTTTCATATATAGCATACAATTTATTTGTAAAACTGTTTAAAATGAATATGATTGGGAGACATTGATTTGCAAAGAAAAGTTTCCTAGTATGGTCACTGGGTGGGATTGGGTTCAGTGGCTGCAGCAGAAGCCAAATGGAAGATGCTACAGATCACGGTTAGGAAGAAATCACTCTCTGTCCACAATATCTGAGGAGACTAGCAGAGGCAGTAACCTAGAGAATCCCTTGTGCTCACAGGAGAATAAGGATTACCACTTTCTAGTCCTTGAGCAGGGACACAGGCAAGATACCTTGTGGCCCCTCCCTCCACATTGTGCACTTGCATAGCGCTGGGCAAAATGAAGCCTCAAATGATCAGGATTTTTCATAAATAAACTGCTTCTGATCAAATCGATGAGTTCTAGAGAGCACCATAGGCAAATATCTTTCCCTCAAACTAGTGAGTCTGGCCCAAGGAACTATGACATGTTTCTGCTGCAAAAGATGGTGCATTTCTCAGGGACTGTGGAGAAAGGGGATCTTGGAAAATGAAATAGGAGGGTGATCTGTAAGAGAGCCAAAGCACTTGAGAAATTCATTTCCTTTCTGGAAAGCAGTGATATGCTTGCAGCAGGAATGTAGTACATTTGGCAATCCTTATTTCAGTGAATAGACTTACAGACACATGCTTCAAAAACAGACTCCAGCGAGAAACTGCTGAGCTTGAATTAATATGCAAACTAGATACCATTAACTTGGGTTTGAATAGAGACTGGGAGTGGCTGGGTCATTACACATATTGAATCTATTTTCCCATGTTGAGTATCCTCACACCTTCTTGTCAACTGTCTAAATGGGCCATCTTGATTATCACTACAAAAGTTTTTTTCTGCTGCTGATAATAGCTCATCTTAATTAATTAGCCTCTTACAGTTTGTATGGCAACTTCCACCTTCTCTGTATGTATATATGTATCTTCTTACTATATGTTCCACTGTATACATCCGATGAAGCGGGCTGTAGCCCACGAAAGCTTATGCTCAAATAAATTTGTTAGTCTCTAAGGTACCACAAGTACTCCTGCTCTAAACATTGGGCATTGTTAATCAACAAGTAAGTTAAAATAGCCAATGAGAAAGTTAAAGCAAGGACAAAATGAAAAAAAGAGGGATCTCTTTGGGTTAAAGAACTGGAAAAAAGGCCTTATGAGATTCATCCATCACTACTGTAGACATCTCCATATATTTTTGTGCTCATCTGCCCGCTTCACTATTGTGTTACTCTTCCCTTTCCAAAAATGATTCCTCTTATTACTTAGATCTGACATACTAGAATGACCTTCTCAGGCCAAGGGCATTAGCTTTTCACCTAGGGACACGTAGGGTGGACTCCCTGGCCCTATTTATGTCAATGGAAGTGACTTCAATAGGGCCAGGATTTTACCAGTTTTGTCTTGGGGCACAAAGTGAAATATGTTTTTGGTTTTAACGAGGCCTGAATGCTTCTTTGACATTACCACGGGAATTGGCACAAATCAGTGTGATTGGAAGTCTGCATTCAGGATAGGCCCAAGAGTTGAATGTCAGTGCACTTCAATTCTGACTTACAACAAATTCCTACCATACATGAGTGAGAAAACAGGAAGATGCACAGTGGATACATTTGCTCTGCTGGATTTAAGTCAGTGCACTTTCATGAGCACTACAATGTTAATATTTTCCTCTCTATTCTGTATTGTTCAAAGATGGTTATAGTAAAGGCCCAATATGGATGTTGATTTATGAGAACACAACATTAACTTAAACATTTTCCTAGTAATAGACTCAGCAACTTACTACCTACTCTCCTTACTCTGGCATGGTTTTACATGTATTATTCTTTCATCTTGGCCAGGACTTCTCTATCTAATTGCATAAAAGGCCCTGCCAGAAAAATGAAAAAAAAATGGTTCTTTTGAGGAAAAGGAATATTTAATTCTTTTCAGGGTAAGAAAGCATGTGGGATTTGTACAAAAGAAAACACAAGAATAATTTCTGTGCACTCTAGGCAGAAGTTCAGTAGTACAGACTACAGCAAATAAAGGACAAAATACAAATAAAAATCCTTTAAAGAAACAAAACCCTATTTGTTATCATTCCTGCCAGTTTCTAAAATCCCACCTGCTATGGGCTCAGTGTAACAACTTACATGGTTTATTTTAGTTTTCTTAACTATGGTATTTTCCTACATTTTCTTGCTTTTTTTGTTTTTCATTTTTTAAAAAATGCTTTGGAAGCTGCTTCTAAAATAAATCACACATCCAAATGTCGCTCAACAATATATAATGCTTAATTTCCTCACAGCACTTGCCATCTCTAATGGTATGGTATAGGAGTGTATTGTGGATAGCATCACCATTTATGATGTAAGGCCCTGAGCCTCCAAATGCTTACATGAGTAACATTATGCATGCAAGTAGTTCAGCTGATTTCAATGGCACTATTCACGTATGTGTTTGGAGCACTGGGCCTGTACTTACTATGGTATTTTTCATGTGATGTTTTAAGAAATGTAAAAGGTAGTGTTACCAGGCCAGCGTAACAGGAATAAAAAGATAAAATACTGTCACAAGGGGGGAGCCACAGACACAAATGGACTGTGTGGTGATTAACTGCCAGTATTTTATTAGATGCAACCTTCCTAGAAGTGCCCAAGAAGATAGTTCTTGAAAGAAAAATTTAAGGAATTTTTCATGATACTTTCTATTTGACCCTCCTATTGGGTCCCTTTCCTCAGTCCCACAGCTAGCAAGCTGGACTTTTGTTGATGCATAACAATACTCCTTTAAGATATGTCTGTGCTTTGAGCTGGAGGTCTAGATTCCAGCTCAAAGAGACATATGCAAGCTAGCTCTGACTGAGCTAGTGCACTAAGAATGCAGTGTAGCTGCAATGGCAATCCAGGATAGCTGCCCCGAGTCTGTACCCATCTCAGACTCTAGGCATGTACTTGCGGCGGCTTGCCACTCACACGGCAGAGCCTACACTCTGATGTTAGTGTGCTAGCTTGATCAGAGCTAGTGCAGGTATGTTTCCTCATGCTGGAATTTACACCTCCCACTTTAAGTGTAGACATACCCATGTCCCCTAATCTTGCAGTGAAATACTGATTCTCTCCCACCAGAGTGTGAACTCTCCATTTAAGGGTAGCTCTGGGTCCAGTCCGTCCCTGCTCCTTCTGGCCCTTCAAGGCCAGGAGCTAGGATGCTAGGACATCAGAGATAAGAAGACCCATGGCATCCCTTTCAGGAAAACCCCCCTCAAAACCCTAATGGTGGTCTTGTTTCCCAGCCTGTCTTTCCCCTGCCAGGAGTTATGGTTTCCTTGGCCCCTAATCACACCAGGACTGGAAAACAATGATTTCCTGTCCCTTGTAATGCCTTAAACAAGCCAGATGACCTAAACCCTTTTCAAGGGCTAAAAAGCCAAACTCATACTGCAAATTTAGACAAAACCAGAGAAAACTATATTAACTTTATGAAGAAGTGAATAGAAATAAAGTGAGATCAAGCGAGATAATCCTTCCCTCTTCCCTGGCAGGGTGTTGCACTTCCTTATGCTCAGTCCTTGCAATACAAAGTTGTCTCAATCCTACTCCCATTAACTATCAGTGATGCCAGATCAAGCGCATTACAAGGTTCTTCACAGTGCATGGTTTTCTACAACCATACATTGTAACTCTCACTCTATTCCAAACAGAATGCAAACTCCATACGCTGGACTTCAGGACTGGTCAGTGTCAGCAGGATAGCCTACTTGTACTTTGTATTTTGGTGAGAGGTTGTGAGAAGAGAGCAAGAGATGTAATTGTGCTGTAGTTTCCAATGGTTTCATTGTCAGCCAATCAGTAACTGCCTTGACAGTGAAGCACTCATCAGTCTCGGGGTTCTGAGAAAGTGAGTTTCTGAGACCTCCCTTGCAAGAACCCCTGGAGAGGCAGAAGACCTCTCTTTGGTTGCCCCTCTAAAACCCACAAAAAAGCATATCCCAGAGGCATTGTTGTTGACGACGATACAATAGCTAATAGTAAAATATATATGCATACTGAAAAAGCAAAAGCAAACCACAGATCATTTGTGGTCCATCCATGCTATCACTTACCTGATTTGAAATTATTCCAGTTTTGGCTGCAGGTTAACGATAATGTCAGAAATTCTGCTTGTTGGGTCTAAACCCTCAGCGAGTAATATCTTGCTATACACCATGTTTCATGTAATTTGCTTGAGTACTCCTTATACTAACTTCAACCCCCGCCGTTCTAAACCGGACTGATCCTGAAGGGTCAGATCCTGATATGTTTGTTCATGGTCCCATTGGCCCTTCAGTGGGACCACCCATGAAGAGAGATGCTCTTTACCTTTTCTCACATTACTGGACTCTGTCCCAAGATTACTGGAAATTGTTTTTGTCCTTTCTATGGGCCAGCCTCTGACAGCAATACTTCATTTGGACTGAGTGCAGAGTAAGTCTTACTGAAATTGAATAGCTCCTATCAGAACCTGTCTTTAATTGTCTGAAGGACTCTACTGTGTTGGAGCAACATGTATGTTGAAGCTCAAAATTCTCCTTAAATTCTCATCTGAACTGATTTACTTTTATCTTCCAGTTCCCTTGAGGCTGAGGTCAAAAGTGCGGAAACTGGCTCCATACAACAGCAGGCCAAATACCCCTGTACTTCCTGAATATAAAAAAACCCTCTCACCCTCAGTCAGACCTATCAACCAGATCTTTTCAATTATATGTGCATGAATAGATCAGTGACATTTCTGTGTGGCTACTAAACTCAAGACGGGGAATAAAACAATTATGGCAAGTCTTGAGAAAGATAACTTCAACCCAAACTAGAAGCTGCAAGTACAATTTTTATACAGATTCTGACAGAG
This sequence comes from Lepidochelys kempii, assembly GCF_965140285.1. Classification (NCBI taxonomy): domain Eukaryota; kingdom Metazoa; phylum Chordata; order Testudines; family Cheloniidae; genus Lepidochelys; species Lepidochelys kempii. Next base: position 70,579,787 of record NC_136390.1, on the reverse strand, counting down.
GAAGCCGATAGTACTTTAATACAAGATTCTGTAAAAAAATAAAACACGCAATATTTGAACAAAGCTAGCCAAAAGAAATAACCTACCCACTAACATCACTGATTCTTTGGCAGATTTTAGTGGAATGAGGTATAAAGAGTATATTGATTTAAAGGTTCTCTGTGAGAAGTATTTGTGCTCCTAGTAGTTAAGGTGTTGTCAGCTATGGAAACTGAATACACCGCTTTTAAAAAAAGTCTACAAGCCAGGTAGAGACAGGCAGTTGTAGTACGTCTCTTTGCAATGCCCCACCACTGACCTCCCCTTTGACCTGAAGGGATTACTTTCTTTATGGGCGAATAGTGCAGCCTGGTAGACCCACTTATGTAGATTATAAAGACACTAGTCACACATTGACTCTGTCAGCTCGCTCAGATCCATGACCCTCCACTTCCTATAAAATGTTTTTGCATAAGTTTAATTTCTTTCTCTATCAAAAGGTATCAGATTCGATCTCAACAGAAACCTGACTGCAAAAAGTACTCCAAGTATTTCATGGGTTCATTACTTTAGTGATAGATTTCATGGCCCCAATCCTTAGGTCTTCCTGAACTCCAGTCAAGGCAAGGATGGTTGTACTCAGAGCTGGTCAAAAATTTTCCAGAGGAACTGTTTTTAATACAGAGGGGGTGGGGGGAAGCTGATTCAACAAAATTGAAACATTTCATGGGAATATATAAATTTTGTTGAAATTTATTATGGGAAATACTGAAATGTTTTGATAGTGTTGAAATGTTCCTTTTCACCTTTATTGTTTTTACTTTTGTTAGTTGTATTATAAAAGTCAAAAAGAAATGAAACATTTTGACTTGTCAAAACAAAACTTTTATGGACTATTTTGTTTCATGAAAAATTCCAAGATTTTGACTTTTTGTCTCAAATTGGGAAGAAACAAAATTTTGAAAATTTGGAAATTTTTTGGGGACAGCAATTCTGTTTTTTGGCTAGCTCTATTACACAGTAAATGATGCTTGTGTAACATTAGTAATTCTTAAATAATTATTGCAGTGAAAATATGTTGTCATACAAAGGTCTCTTAAGTTTGTAGCTAAGTTAGGCCTTGTCTACACTAGCAATGTAAGTCGATCTAAGTTATGCTAGTTAAGTAACTTACAGCAACCTAACATGGTGTTTCCACCATGCTATGTTGACAGGAGACGCTCTCCCATTGACATAGCTTCTGCCTCTCATTGAGGTGGATTAATTAAGTGGACAGGAGAGCGCTCTCCCGTTGACTTATTGTATCTTCACCAGACCTGCTAAATCGATGCCTGCTGCATCAATTGCAGCAGTGCCGATTTAGCCTGTTGTGAAGACAAACCCTTGGTGTTATAATGATTGGTCTTATACCCTCCACTTCACTTAAGAAAAAAGATGCTAATGAGTAGGGAGAGTGTAGAGTACATAGGGACTGACAAATTTATAAATGCCATTGGGATAAAAACTTGTCATATGAAAATGCCTGTGTCAATGAAATGAGATCAGAGTGAGATCAGATTTACACCTGTAATTTAATTCATTTGAATTAATTTCAGAATAGAACTACCAGTGTAAGGAAAAGTAGAATCAGGCCCATTGTGTTTGTGATGTAAGCAACACAATATCACCAAAAAAAACTCAAAAATGAAGTGACTTTATTTGATTTTTAACTGTTAACATTGTTTGAAAGTTGGTCTGTGTGGTGAAGATCTCCTTAGGCAGGCCAGAGACAAAGTCACAGATGATGTTTAAGGTGTTGTTAGACTCCCCGTCCCATTTCACTACTAGACCCCTGTATGTTGTTAGGCTGTCTTAGGCCTACTTCAACCCACTTTACCAGTAGGAAAGGTAGTCTACATTGATGTATCTTTATCACACATCATCTTCTGGCTCCTTGGTGTTAAAACAAGATGAGGGCTTGTGTTCTCCATGCCAGCAACCCAATTATGGCTGCCCCATGTGTGGCTCACTATGCCTCTCACCCCTCATGTGCCCACGATCTGGCCCTAAACTTTTATAAAAGACTACATATGGTCAACATCTATCAAGGACCACACTACTGCTCTGGAGAGTGGTTGATTGCTACATTTTTAGACCACTATCATAGTATCGTGCTAATGACGCTATATTTATGGTTGAGAAGACACTTCCATTAGAAGTACTTGTGACATGCAAGAAAAAATTTGATTGGGGAATGAGAATTATAGCAATTATAAACACCAGAGTGCAGAAGAACAGTATATTATTGTTAATTTTTAAACAATCCATCAAGGTATGATTCTTCATATTTTACTATTACTAACATTCTCATCTACTTCACTTCCAGATATCCAGTTCACTCTGTGATCTTCTTGAGTTTTTAAATAAACTATTGTATCATAAATCTGATGCAATTTCATGCATATGAAAACAGACACAGTGACTGAATTTCAGTGTTCATTCCAATTGGTTTTTGGGGCTCTATTTGAATAAATCATAATCACATTAAACAGAATATAGAAAAGGGGACGGAAAACCTAGATTGATATTGATAATTTTTAAAGAGAGGCTGTAGAAACAGTTAATTAGAGAGGTTTAGAGACTGTTGGTCAGTTCTAATTGCAAAATACCTAGCTTTTTAGTTGAAAGTGACTAACATGTGACCCTTAGCAATATAAATTGTCTGAAATCTCTACTTTATTTCCTGTGATTCCTAAAGTGTGAAAGAAGATAGGGAGAAATATTTCAAATGAGTTAAATTAAAAGCCAGTCTCAGTGCAGTACTAAGCCAACCAATTTATCAACATTGCTAATTGAAAAACTCAGTCATCTTTGCAGTCCAAAAAACACATTACAGTTCTGTGATGCCAAGTTCATTAACCCACTCTCCTGTTTGTAAAAGGAAAACTGAGTGCCAGATTTTCATCTATTGGGCATATCTGGGGTATGCGGCTGTATATTCTTCTTAAACTGGCTGACAATTTTGATACTCTGAAAGAATAAGACATTCAATGCTGTTTAGAGCACTCTGGCCCTACCCTTAGTATTGCTTGAACAGTTTGAGGTTTGTCTATATGAACACTTAATTTGTGGCAAGCTGGGATGTAAATATACCTCGCACTAGCCTGCCGCGCATGAAAAGTTCTGTAGTGTGCTTTGCTCCAGTCTGCTTTGAAACAGTAGATTAGAACACACTAAGGAACTCTGAGTGCATGACAGCAGGGTCCACACAGGCACTTAGTGCACATCAGGTTAGTGCGGGGTAGATTTAGATCCCCGCTTGTTGCAAACTGAGTATTCATATAGACAGGTGCTAACTCTCCTGCACATGCTACTATATTGAATTCCGAGGGATTTCATTCAAATCAAGTGCAGAGAATGGGCCCTGAGTTTGACTTCTACAGGCTCTGGTTTAATCAAGTGCCTTTCAAACTTACGTTTAAGATGGAGAGACTATTACAGCTTTTAATTCAGTGCAGTTCTCCTTATCAGAAAGAGTAATTAATCAACAATAGATCTGACATTTATTCCTACATACAGACTTGGAGCTTGGTTGTGCGCCTGGGAATCTCTGCATAAAGATCTTCCTCCTCTTTTTGCAGAAGATTAATGGTCTGTGTCCCCACTTTCCCAGGGTCTCAGCTAAAGAGTTCTGGGGGGTTGGGATTCCTGCACTGGGTGGGGATTAGGGCTAGGGAAGATGAGTTTATCTTCCCAACAAGATCCTTGGTGACTACCTGAGAACTTGGGGTGGTATTACCTTATCCATGGAGTCCACTCTGCAGTGGAGAACTCCACTTTAGGGGTTTCTTCACGGACTGGGGACAGCTGTGGCCAGCTGAAGTCATTGGTGGTGAGGCTCCGGTGGAGCCAGATTCGAGGCACTGTGTTTCTGTGGGGATTGCTCTCTCTGTGATTTGGGAATGCACCTATGGTCAATTCTTGTGGGAAATAGGGTGTGCACTGGTAATGTCCTCCTACAAGAAGATGTGTGAGTAACTATGTCAGATGAGTGATCCCTTCCTGTGGATTAGTGCAGGGTGCATTCTGAGCCTTGGATATTTCTCGAGAGTTATCTTCCAACCTGCACTGCAAACTACCCGCTGTGGTTTCAAATACAGCTAGGCCAATTAATATATTTGCTTCAAATTGTTTATGTGTTAAAGTCTGCCACATAGAGTCTGAATGCTTTGAGTCTTGAATTCTGTAAAGATTCTTAGATGTTGGCAGGGGCAGTGCTGAATACCATGAGCTTCCAAAACCCACTTCCACATTCCAGCCTCCAGTTATATGAGAGAATGCATCATCAGTTCATCGTTTGTTAGTCTGCTGCACAACACTGCAGCCTTATTTCTTCTTTTAAAGAAAATTATGACATCATCAGGAGGTGGGGCTTTAAGCTGCAGGCTCTCTGCAGAGTGACTGCAGAAGAGGATTCTTTACTGCAGCCAGGAAGCGATGATATTTGAAGGGAAAGGCATACTTGCCTGCTGAACTGAAACTGTAAGGGAAGTCTTCTATGACACTGGAGTCAATCCTTGCTTACATATCTCTCAAGCCAAAATCCAATTGCTTCACACATTCTCAGAACTTGGAAAGATTTACACGCAGCACCTACAATGGATCGTTTCTCTAGAGCATACTCCTTATAGTGAAGCACATGACAGAAACTTTCCTGGGAGCAAAGTGTAAGGATCGGACTTGGAAAACATTACCAGCAATAAGAAAAGGAGTACTTGTGGCACCTTAGAGACTACCAGCAATGCATACATGTGAAGAGGCTACAATGCGCTTCCTCCCCTCCCCCGCATTACACTGCAGCCCCAGCATTGAGGCCAGTCACAATTTCAAACTTCACACTCTGTGCACATCTAGAATTGTATGTCATGCTAGACTCCCCAGAAGGGTGTGAGGTGAGAGCTGGGGCATGGCCCTACCGTCTCTGCACCAGCCCGTAGGGCTGAGCTGATGATAGGGGAGCGTATATATGCAGTATAAGAGATGGCAGAGCTCCTGCTGTGACATTTGCTCCCACAGAGGAATCAGGATGTTTTAGGGGATGACTCCTGCTGTGTGGCACCCCTCACCTTCTCCTGCTTCTCCTGTCTTACATTCACAGATACTGGATTTGACATTTTCCAGAAAACCTCTGGTAATGAGACAGATTTCATGCGTGATCAGGAATACAAAATGAGGAAGTAGATTTCCTTTTCAAGACATGAAAGGATTATTTTATGAGTATGACTCTTTAAGGAGGGAGACAGAGAAGGACTTTTAACAGATTTTTGTCAGTGTTGCAGTTTTCTTATCCTACATAGGCATTTTTTCAAAATGTATGTAACTTTTACATTTCAAATCTTTTTGCTTCAGTGAAATTATTTTTCATACTTTGTAGAGATTTTATTAGTGGGACTTAATGCTCCTCTGATTTGCAAAAATAGATGCCAACAAGAACTAGCAATTCACAAAGGCTCATTGTCAATCACTCTGCTTTATGTTAAAATGTTAACTTTTAACATTTCATCTGTGTAAATCCTAGCAATGATTGCAACCACAGACAAAACATGGCTGGTTTATGAAAGGTAATGGCTGCGTGTGTTTAAACTAAATTATTGCAAATAATTAGATTTTCAGTTGTATACGCACAGCACTGAAATACAGTGTGACTCAAAAGCCATGGACTCTGACCTGGATAATAAAAACAACCTTCTTGGTGGGGTTTGTCTAATCCAAACGGATTCTGAAAGGAGTAGATGAGACTCAAATTTCACCCAAACTCTCGTTCCACCCATAGAAATACAATCTTCAACCTTCCCTGTAAACTTGGATTCAACTTGAATATGGGGTTCAGATGAATCAACTTTTGTAGCTAACTTTGCACTGAGAAAAGTTTAAATTAAATGCTTGCCGAGCCATGCAACATACTGTTCATCCAGCAAAGGGTGTTCTAAGGGTGTATGACCTGTTTACAGGAAAAGCTTTGCCTCGCTTAGCATACTCTTGCCAACCATAGGGGGAGACCTAGTTCAGTGCCCTGTCAGTACTAGGCCTGTACCAGCTGTTTTACTGCAGAGTGCAAGAGACCCCAGAGTACTCAGTTATGGGATAACCTAGCCACCCAGGGAAAGTTTCCTGTTAACTTGGGATAGAAATTGCCCTAGATTGTGAGTGTTCAGATCCTGCCCCAAACTCTTGCTTGTTCTCTTAATATTTACAATTATTGCTCTGGATAATTATTAACCATATAAATGCCTAATTACTTTTTGAAGTATTGCTGTGCTCTTGTCCTTATCGTGATATCCGGTGGCAATGAGTCCCACAAGCTAGTTGTGTGCTGTAGCAGTTGGTCTTTATCAGGGGGCAAAGCACTTTATTCAAAGTACAAGCAAGAGCAGAGAAATTGAAGTGCAAGGCTTGGGGAAGATATGTCTCTTGGTAATTTGAAATACCAGGTTAAATTTCCTGCATTTTAGAACCATGAAACAACTCCTGCTATCTCATACATTCCCATTGGCAGTACTGTGAACTCTATGCCATCTCAGATAGAGAGTAACCCAGAGATGTTGTATGTTAAATGTTGAACACGTTATTCGTCTGAAATTTTGTTCTAGAAAACTTGTGATGGGCTTGTTAAATAATCAAAACCACACACCAAAACCACAGACCTTCCCAAATTAGAAATATTTCCCATCAGACAGATACCCAGGCACCCACTGTGGAAAAAAGATTCAACAATTTTATTCTAAACCAAAAATGTTCCCCATAACCCAAGTTACCTCCTGGCTGGCTCTCATCCCCACCTCATGTCAACAAGCATATATTTCAAGATCTCAGACACTATGCAGACAGATACTCTGACTTCTCAAAAATAAATTATATGCAATCAAACATTTCTTTATATTTTAGTTCAATTTTTTTTGCTTGCTGTAATGGATCTTCAGAGGTTTTGAAAAATAGGTTAAACAAACATCTGCAGAGATGATCTACATATACTTAATATTGCGTGAGCACAGCGGGGACAGACTAGATCTGTGGTTCTCAACCTATATACCATTGTGGGCTGCATCCAATACTACCTGTATGGCCCTGAGGGTGTCACATGGGCTGCAGCTGTGTGCTGATGGACCGCAGGTTGAGAACCACTGGACAAGAAGATCTCTTAAGGTTCCTTTCAGTTCAGTTTTTCTATGATTCTGTTATATTGAGGTACTGTTCTCTGTGTTGTGCTGTGTTCTTCGAGTGGTTGCAGACATGAATTCCAGTCCAAAGCTGGACAACGTTGTTTAACAGTTACCTGGCTGTATAAGGGTGGTTGCGCTGCCCTGACCCCTCTTAGTTCCTTCTCTCCACTATGCCTAGAGTCGGAGCATTTGGTGTAGTATTTACCGCACAACTTTTTAATCTCAGCCTGAGATTTTGTTGTAAATAGTTTATAGTTAATTAGTTAGTAGTACCCTTAGTAGTAATTAGTTTAAATAGTTATCCTGGTAGGATGTCCTATCTGCCCTGTCTGTCCTCCCTATAGCAAGCCCCACACACAATGTTTATTGTGCCTAGAAGAATAGCGCATTAAAGACAGCTACTTCTTCTGCAAATCTTTTGAGAAAAGAAGGCCGATGGCAGGGATATAAGCAACACTTTATAGAACGGGCCAGGAGGCGCACATCAGCACAGGGGACCACCACAGAACATCGAGCCAGAGTGAGCCAATGTTCCTCAGCCAGACTCTGCATTCCTGATTCAATCCACCCTGATTGAATTGGCCCTGGTTCTCCACTTGTGAGGTAACTCCCTTCTCTTCACGTGTCAGTATAATAATGCCTGCATCTGTAATTTTCTCTCCATCCATCTGAAGAAGTGGGTTTTTTACCCACGAAATCTTTCACCCAAATAAATCCATTAGTCTTTAAGGTGCCACCAGACTCCTTGTTGTTTTTATGAGCAACTCTGCATTCCTTGGGGATTTATACCCCCGCAACAAAGCCATCATTTTGTGGGTCAGCAACAGCAGCTCCAGTACAGCCCCCAGCAGTATGTCAGACAGACACCTCACCAAGTCTAGGTACCAAGACTACTCCAGAAAGGAGTCACTGTTTCTTCAGCAGGTCTAGACTCTGTGTGTCCTGGGAGCTATAGAGGACTTTATCCCGGTACTTCCTGATTCCCAAGTCCAATAGAGTGATGAGACCAATCCTCAGTCTACATGGTCTGAACAATTACATCAAGTATATGAGATTCCATGTGGTTATTCTGGCTACTATTCTCTCCGCATTGGATCACAACGACTGGGGTACTGCTCACAATCTTCAGAACACCTGTTTCCATGTGGCGATTTTTCAGGGTCACAGGAAGTTTCTGAGATTCCTAGTCACTGGACAACATTATCAGTGCACAGTTCTTCTCTTTGGCCTGTCATCAGCCCCATTTGTCTTTACCAAATATATGATGGTGGTAGCAGCCTGTCTCAGAAGGAGGGGAATTCATGTCTTTCTGTACCTAATTGATTGGCTAGTGAGGGGCAGATCTGAAAAACAAGTCCTCAGTCACATCCACACTGGACCTCTTTGATTGATTGGGGTTGATTTTGAACAAAGTCGACACTGACTCCAACTAAAACAATAGAGTTCACTGGGGCCCTACTAGAGACTCTGAATTCAAGGGCCTTTCTCCCACACAAGTGATTCCAGATGATTTGGCACCTTTGTCTGGACCTCCAATCTCATTCTTTGACCAGGGTCTGTGTATGCCTATAGTTACTGGGTCATATGGCTGCATGCAGTTACGTGGTTCAGCATACGAGACGGCAACTTCGTCCCCTTCAGCCATGGTTGAAGTTGGTCTGTCACCAAGCAGCCAGTCATTGAACAGGTTTGTCTGAGTGCCTCCAGAGATACTGGAGTCTTTACAATGGTGGGCAGAACAGAACAGTGTGTGCCACATTGTTCCCCTGGCCTGGCCTCAGCCAACCAGAACTGTGGTCACCAATGCCTCCACAATAAGTTGGGGAGCACATCTAGGGTTGTTAAAAGTTCAGGGTTTGTGGTTGGAGGACCAGGCCCTCCATATACTCAGGTTTTCAAAGACAAAGTGTCCTTGAGGCGACAACCAAAGTTTTTGTTCAAAGTGGTCTCATGGTTTACCTTAACTAGGTTAATTACTTGCCTTTATTTTTTCTGAAACCACCCTCAAATGCAGATGAACAGTGTTAGATATGAGGCAATGCTCGGTGTTCTCTCTGGAAAGATTAAACCATTTCCTTCATCACCTTGACTTTTTGTCTCCTATGTGGATAGAATGAAAGGTCAGCTGGTCTCCATGCAGATAATTTCCAGGTGGGTAACTTCCTGGATTACCATGGCATATGAAGTAGCTCAAGCTTTACCTCCACAGACGTCACAGGCTCATTTGACAAGGGTCAGTTGACATTGACCTCATTTCTCAGCGATGTTTCAATATTGGAAATGTGTAGGGCTGCTACGTGGTCTTCTATGCATATGTTTACCAAACATTTTGCTATTACCGCAGCATCTAGGTCAGACGCAAACTGTGGGAAGGCAGTTCTGCAATCATTGTTTAGGTAGGTGCCAAGCCCCACTGTTAATATTGTCACCTGAGTAGAATACATATCTGCAACTGCTTGAAGAAGAAAAGATAGTTACTGACCTGTATTGTAATTGTTGTTCTTAGACATGTGGGTGAAGATGTGTATTCCATGACCTACACTCCATCCCCTCTGTATTGGAGTCCCCAGCCTTAGATTCTGGTGTGAAGGAACTGACGGGGGTCAGGACAGCGATGTCCATGGGAAGGCCTGATGGTACAAGTGCTGCCCTGATGGATGTTGCTAAGCAAGGATCTCTGGCTTTGGTGTGTTGGGCACACACACACCTGAATGGAACATGTCTGCACCCACATCTAAAGAACAGCTGCTAGAGTACAGGTAAGTAACCGTCTTTTTTTTTTTTTAACCACCATTAGCCTACTTTATCTATCTACTATTTTAAAAATATGTTCTTTTCCCCCTACACATTCTTCTTTCATCCCTCTTTTCTGATTCTGCCTCTCTTTCTCCTCACTCGCTGTTTCTCTTAATTCTTCACTCAGGTTCTCTTATTAATCTTTGTCACACTTCTTTCACCCTCTAGCCCTGGGCTTCTCCAATCTTTTCATTGCACGGACTATAATATAAGAGCACCATCTCCTTCCCAACACCCTATTATCTCCATTCCTTTGTTCTCAGAACATTTAATTCTGTGAATAGGTCATAGTTTGAGAAATAATGTTCTTGCTTCTCATTAATATATTCTCTCTCTCTCCCTCTCCCTACTTCAGATAAGCCATCTCTTTTCTACACCCAATCACACTTGGACTTACCTCTCCATTACCATCCATTAGATCCCCCAGTCCTCCCCATCTTGCAAGGAGACATTGGTGACATCTTATACTGATGCATTCTGAAATGTCTCTAGCCAACCCAAAAGAGCAACAGACTTTCACAGAGTGGGAAGGGAATTAAATATACGTTAAAAATAATTGCTCCATCCCATGCCCATACAATGTCTCATTTTTCTCATATTGCAACTCACTATAAGCGGGTTGTTTACATGATGCAGCAATGCATACTACAGAGTGTGATTTCTAAAGTGTATTAATGTGCACTAATGTAGCACCCTTACCCTAATGCATACAAGGCAACTTTTAATGCACACTAGCTGGGTCTACACATATCAGTAAATGTGCAGCACATTAGTATGCTTTAGAAACTGCGTACACAGGGCCTTAGACATCGCTAATCCTTTCTCCCTCTCCATCAACTGGCAAGCCCCCAATCCCACATTCCTATCTCCCCATTGTACCTCAATTCCCTCTCCTTCAGTCTGCTGTCACAAAGTGAGAAGAGGAAGAATCAGTTCCTTTGCACAATGTTTCCTGGCTTTCAGTGGAAGACAACTGTCATATCTTTGAGAACTCATGGAGGACAGGTGAGGTCCCAGAGAAGCTTGTAGTCTAAAGGCCCAAAAGTTTGAGCACTCCCTGCAAGGTGCTGAGCTCTCAATTCCAACTGAAAGTACCCTGTAAGATCAGACCTTTGTCTACACTGGCAAGTTTCTGCGCAGTAAAGCAGCTTTCTGCAGTGTGAATCCCGAGGTGTACACACTGCCAAGCCACGTAGTGCACAGAAACTGCACAATTGCAGTGCTATTAAAAAAACACCCTGATGAAAGTCGTACAGCTTTCTGCGCTGGGGCTACAGTGCCGCAGTGCCAATGTAGATACGCTGGTCAATTACAGCGCCATGACTGGCCTCCGGGAGATGTCCCACAATGCCTGTTCTTGCCTCTCTGGTCATCGGTTTGAAGTCTACTGCCCGGCCCTCAGGTGACCAGCCGAGAGCCCTACCCCTTAAATTCCTTGAGAATTTTGAAAGTCCCCTTCCTGTTTGCTCAGTGACACATGCAGTGGTCTCAGCGCATCTTTCCATGTGACCAGGCCTGCTCCACGCACCAGGTGATCCCCTGCTTGGAACAAAGCCGAGCTGCTGGACCTCATTGGCATTTGGGGAGAGGAGGCTGTCCAGTTCCAGCTGCTCTCCAGCCATAGGAATTATGATACCTATGGACAGATTTCATAGAATCATAGAATCATAGAATATCAGGGTTGGAAGGGACCCCAGAAGGTCATCTAGTCCAACCCCCTGCTCAAAGCAGGACCAATTCCCAGTTAAATCATCCCAGCCAGGGCTTTGTCAAGCCTGACCTTAAAAACCTCTAAGGAAGGAGATTCTACCACCTCCCTAGGTAACGCATTCCACTGTTTCACCACCCTCCTAGTGAAAAAGTTTTTCCTAATATCCAACCTAAACCTTCCCCACTGCAACTTGAGACCATTACTCCTCGTTCTGTCATCTGCTACCATTGAGAACAGTCTAGAGCCATCCTCTTTGGAACCCCCTTTCAGGTAGTTGAAAGCAGCTATCAAATCCCCCCTCATTCTTCTCTTCTGCAGGCTAAACAATCCCAGCTCCCTCAGCCTCTCCTCATAACTCATGTGTTCCAGTCCCCTAATCATTTTTGTTGCCCTTCGCTGGACTCTCTCCAATTTATCCACATCCTTCTTGAAGTGAGGGGTCCAAAACTGGACACAGTACTCCAGATGAGGCCTCACCAATGCCAAATAGAGGGGAACGATCACGTCCCTCGATCTGCTCGCTATGCCCCTACTTATACATCCCAAAATGCCATTGGCCTTCTTGGCAACAAGGGCACACTGCTGACTCATATCCAGCTTCTCGTTCACTGTCACCCCTAGGTCCTTTTCCGCAGGACTGCTGCCTAGCCATTCGGTCCCTAGTCTGTAGCTGTGCATTGGGTTCTTCCGTCCTAAGTGCAGGACCCTGCACTTATCCTTATTGAACCTCATCAGATTTCTTTTGGCCCAATCCTCCAATTTGTCTAGGTCCTTCTGTATCCTATCCCTCCCCTCCAGCGTATCTACCACTCCTCCCAGTTTAGTATCATCCGCAAATTTGCTGAGAGTGCAATCCACAGCATCCTCCAGATCATTTATGAAGATATTGAACAAAACCGGCCCCAGGACCGACCCTTGGGGCACTCCACTTGATACCGGCTGCCAACTAGACATGGAGCCATTGATCACTACCCGTTGAGCCCGACAATCTAGCCAGCTTTCTACCCACCTTATAGTGCATTCATCCAGCCCATACTTCCTTAACTTGCTGACAAGAATACTGTGGGAGACCGTGTCAAAAGCTTTGCTAAAGTCAAGAAACAATACATCCACTGCTTTCCCTTCATCCACAGAACCAGTAATCTCATCATAAAAGGCGATTAGATTAGTCAGGCATGACCTTCCCTTGGTGAATCCATGCTGGCTGTTCCTGATCACTTTTCTCTCATGCAAGTGCTTCAGGATTGATTCTTTGAGGACCTGCTCCATGATTTTTCCAGGGACTGAGGTGAGGCTGACCGGCCTGTAGTTCCCAGGATCCTCCTTCTTCCCTTTTTTAAAGATTGGCACTACATTAGCCTTTTTCACGATGCATAACAGAAAGGGGCCATACTGCAGTGCAGGGTCAAAGTGAAGGAGCTGTGGAACGCCTACCACAAGGTGCGGGAGGCAAACTGCCACTCCAGTGCTGCGCCCACGAGCTGCCGGTTCTACAAAGAGCTGGATGTGATACTCGGTGGCGACTCCACCTCCACCGCGAAGGCCACTCTGGATACTTCGGTGGCTCGCATGCCAGTTGAGAGTGGACTGAACCAGGAGGAGGAAATCTTGGATGAGGAGGGTGACCCAAAGCAGAGGGCGACTTGGAGGTCAGAGATGCATGCAGCCAGGAGCTCTTCTCTACCCTGGAGGAGGCTAGCCAGTCACAGCTGTCGGAGCTTGCGAAGCGCAAACAGGAGAGGAGGCCCCTGGTAAGTGGCTTTGATTTTGGGAATCGCTGAAGCGAGTTGTTGGGGGCAGGAGGGTTGCAGAAAGCTGGCTTGTGTCTGTATGATGCATGTACCACCACATGCCTAGTCTGAGTGGTGGAACAGGGTGTTGATTGACTCCCTCACTTCCTGGGAATCTGCCTCAGTGATCTCCATGAAACTCTCATGGAGATACTGGGCAATCCACTGCCATAGGTTCTTTGGCAGAGCTGCTTTGTTTCTTGCGCCATTAAAGGTAACTTTCCCATGCCACTGTGCCGTCATAGCCGGGGGACGACCATTGCTGCACACAGGCAAGCTGCATAAGGGCCAGGGTGGAAGCTGCAGTCTTGAAGAAGACCCTCCCTTGATTCCCTGCTCACCCTCAGCAGCGAGATATCTTCCATAATGAACACAGCCTGTGGAAAATGTGGGGACAGGAATGTTTATAAGGCCCCCCCTTCAGTGCTGGCTCTCCCCAACAGCCACATGCCCAGTGTACAGCAGGGTCCAGGAAGAGTGATTTCCCCTGCCCCTGCAGTCACTTACCATTCTGGGGGTCTTGTGGCTCATGTGTGCTTGCCTGGGGTCAGCCATTTAGTGACAGGTATGTGAATAGTGGCTGTGTTTTAAATCACTGAATCAGTGGCCTGTGTGTTGCAAACAATACTACTTCTGTGAAATGTTGCATTTTGACTTCACAGGTATGACCTTGGGAGCCCAGCCTCCCTCTTTGTTATCGCCGTCTGAACGGCTGCATAGAATTATAAAGCAGCCACGAAGAACTAAAGAAGACTTTCTGCGTGATGTCATGATGCACTCCATGGCCGAAAAACAAGACTTGAAGGAGTGGTGGAACAGCGAGAAGAGGGACCAAAAGGAGAATGCATTGCATCAGAACGAAGCCACGGAGCGGCTCTTAAACATTATGGAGCTAATAGCACTGCAAACCAATCAGCTCTGCGCCTACCCTCCCCTGAAGCTGCTGTCGCTTTCCTATGCTCTTTCCTATGCTCCCCCCAGAAACTGCCAACATACTTAACAACCTCCTGGCTTCAGTCTGTACCCGCTGCATTCCACTCCTGCCCTGTCACCGTGTATTTCTATACCCCTTCCGATTAATGTAATTGGTGGCTAAGTGGTCTGGTGCCAGAATTGGAATATGCATGCCATCTATCGCCCCTCCACATTTGGGAAGCCCATTTGTGCAAAGCCATCCACAATGTCATGCACGTTGCCCAGAGTCATGGTCTTTCGGAGCAGTATGCGATTAATGGTCCTTCACACTTCCATCAAGAAAAGGAGTACAAGATGAGTCCAATGGTCGATTTTCCACTCCAAACTGATTAGCGACCAATCGGTAGCAGTCTGGAGCAGCCAGCTTCCACAGTGCAATTGCCATGTGCTTTTCCAATGACAGGGAAGCTCTCATTCTGATGTCCTTGTGCCACAGGGCTGGGGCAGGCTCATCACACAGTCCCAAGAATGTGGCTTTCCTGATGCGAAAGTTCTGCAACCACTGCTCGTAATCCCAGACGTTCACGATGACGTGATCCCACCACTTAGTGCTTGTTTCCTGAGCCCAAAAGCAGCGTTCCACTGTGATCAGCACCTCCATGAATGCCACAAGCAATCTCATGTTGTAGCTAATATGTGTGGCAAGATCAATGTTGAACTCCTTTTGCCTTTGTAATTTAAGGAATAACTCCACTGCCACTCGTGATGTGTTAGTGAGAGCGAGCAGCATATTGGTCAACAGTGCGGGATCCATCCCTGAAGACCGAAGAATCATAGAATCATAGAATCATAGAATATCAGGGTTGGAAGGGACCTCAGGAGGTCATTTAGTCCAACCCCCTGCTCAAAAGCAGGACCCATACCCAATTAAATCATCCCAGCCAGGGCTTTGTCAAGCCTGACCTTAAAAACTTCTAAGGAAGGAGATTCCACCACCTCCCTAGGCAACGCATTCCAGTGTTTCACCACCCTCCTAGTGAAAATTTTTTTCCTAATATCCAACCTAAACCTCCCCCACTGCAACTTGAGACCATTACTCCTTGTCCTGTCCTCTTCCACCACTGAGAATAGTCTAGAACCATCCTCTCTGGAACTACCTCTCAGGTAGTTGAAAGCAGCTATCAAATCCCCCCTCATTCTTCTCTTCTGCAGACTAAACAATCCCAGTTCCCTCAGCCTCTCCTCATAACTCTTGTGTTCCAGACCCCTAATCATTTTTGTTGCCCTTCGCTGGACTCTCTCCAATTTATCCACATCCTTCTTGTAGTGTGGGGCCCAAAACTGGACACAGTACTCCAGATGAGGCCTCACCAATGCCAAATAGAGGGGAACGATCACGTCCCTCGATCTGCTCGCTATGCCCCTACTTATACATCCCAAAATGCCATTGGCCTTCTTGGCAACAAGGGCACACTGCTGGCTCATATCCAGCTTCTTGTCCACTGTCACCCCTAGGTCCTTTTCTGCAGAACTGCTGCCTAACCATTCGGTCTCTAGTCTGTAGCTGTGCATTGGGTTCTTCTGTCCTAAGTGCAGGACCCTGCACTTATCCTTATTGAACCTCATCAGATTTCTTTTGGCCCAATCCTCCAATTTGTCTAGGTCCCTCTATATCCTATCCCTGCCCTCCAGCGTATCTACCACTCCTCCCCGTTTAGTATCATCCGCAAATTTGCTGAGAGTGCAATCCACACCATCCTCCAGATCATTTATGAAGATATTGAACAAAACCGGCCCCAGGACCGACCCCTGGGGCACTCCACTTGACACCGGCTGCCAACTAGACATGGAGCCATTGATCACTACCCATTGAGCCCGACAATCTAGCCAACTTTCTACCCACGTTATAGTGCATTCATCCAGCCCATACTTCCTTAACTTGCTGACAAGAATACTGTGGGAGACCTTGTCAAAAGCTTTGCTAAAGTCAAGATACAATACATCCACTGCTTTCCCTTCATCCACAGAACCAGTAATCTCATCATAGAAGGCGATTAGATTAGTCAGGCATGACCTTCCCTTGGTAAATCCATGCTGACTGTTCCTGATCACTTTCCTCTCATGTAAGTGCTTCAGGATTGATTCTTTGAGGACCTGCTCCATGATTTTTCCGGGGACTGAAGTGAGGCTTACTGGCCTGTAGTTCCCAAGATCCTCCTTCTTCCCTTTTTTAAAGATTGGCAGTACATTAGCCTTTTTCCAGATATCCAGGACTTCCCCCGTTCACCACGAGTTTCAAAGATAATGGCCAATGGCTCTGCAATCACAGCCGTCAGTTCCTTTAGCACTCTCGGATGCAACTCATCCGGCCCCATGGACTTGTGCACGTCCAGTTTTTCTAAATAGTCCCTAACCACCTCTTTTTCCACAGAGGGCTGGCCATCTATTCCCCATGTTGTGATGCCCAGCACAGCAGTCTGGGAGCTGACCTTGTTCGTGAAGACGGAGGCAAAAAAAGCATTGAGTACATTAGCTTTTTCCACATCCTCCGTCACTAGGTTGCCTCCCTCATTCATTAAGGGGCCCACACTTTCCTTGGCTTTCTTCTTGTTGCCAACATACCTGAAGAAACCCTTCTTGTTACTCTTAACATCTCTCGCTAGCTGCAGCTCCAGGTGCGATTTGGCCCTCCCAATTTCATTCCTACATGCCCGAGCAATATTTTTATACTCTTCCCTGGTCATATGTCCAACCTTCCACTTCTTGTAAGCTTCTTTTTTATGCTTAAGATCTGCTAGGATTTCACCGTTAAGCCAAGCTGGTCGCCTGCCATACTTACTATTCTTTCGACACATTGGGGTGGTTTGTCCCTGTAACCTCAACAGGGATTCTTTGAAATACAGCCAGCTCTCCTGGACTCCTTTCCCCTTCATGATAGTCCCCCAGGGAATCCTACCCATCCATTCCCTGAGGGAGTCGAAGTCTGCTTTCCTGAAGTCCAGGGTCCGTATCCTGCTGCTTACCTTTCTTCCCTGTGTCAGGATCCTGAACTCAACCATCTCATGGTCACTGCCTCCCAGATTCCCATTCACTTTTGCTTCCCCTACTAATTCTTCCCGGTTTGCTGAAAGAGGCAGAGCGCGCAGTACACAAACCGTTGAAAGATGGCGCAAAATGCAGACAGAAGCACAGGGATTTCTGGGATGCAAAGCTATGCATCACAGGGCATTGGGACAGGACCCAGGATGCACTGTGACCCCCTCCGCCTTCCCACAACTCTTAAGTTGTAGGAATCTTTGTTTCCACCTAAGACATATTTTAGGCTCCTCGATTACTTCAAAGTTTTGACATTAAATTAAAGAAATTAAAGAATAGTAGCAGAGTCCTTTGCATATGTTTCAAATCACCTGGTAGAACTGGCAATTGTTTTAATTTGAAGTATAAACTCAGAAGCCTTATGCGAATGTGAAGTGAAATGCTTCACAGTTAGTAATGTTTCAGAAAGCAGAGCTAGTGAAATTATCAATTTCTCTCTGGAGGCCTGACACTGGGCTTCAACTGGTGTGTTTTAGATGCATGCCACAAAGATTTATCTGTTTCACCAAGTATGAAAAATATATGAACCACAGGGCTTCCGGCAGATCCCCCCCAAAAGCCATCAAGCCACCTCCATTAATATCAGCACACTCATAAATTTTCAGAATGCACTGAAGTAGGCAACTTTTGCCACTGCACAGAAGCTTCCAAAGTGTCCCCTGCCCCCTGTAAATCCAGCAACACCCTATAAAGCAGGTTAGCTACACATGGACTGAATTTCACATGACACTCCTTTTAGAAATAGAGGGGTTCACACTTTTAAATTGGACAGGGAGGAGAGGGGTGTCCAAGCAACCAGAAAAGACAACTAAATTTGTCATTGTTTAAATTGCTAACAAATCCAGAGTTTTGACTCCCATCAGTGGGAAATGGCCGGTATAATCATGGCTACAGATTTGGCCTCTTCACATGTTGTTCTTGCTGGGTGAATCATGTGAATCATCTTGCTGGGTAATTTTCATCTTGCTCTTTTTTTCCTGCCCCACAAAAACAATACTCACATTTATCATAATGTTACTTTTCCTCTGTTCAAAGGAACATTACATGGGAAGTTGGGCTATTGATTTTGGCTTCTCTTCTGCTGAGAAAGTCATGCATTTGCACTCCATTTTCTTTGGTCTTTCAAGTCCTCAATATTTCTACCAAAATTAGTACATGTAATAACTAGATACGCTTATGGAAGCTTATTAGACAAGTGAGGGAAGACCCATACATTGCCCATTAGTGTTTACATTTCCTTAATTATAAAATATTCTTAGTTTTACTCTTCCTTTTGTAAAGGAAAAATCCATCCATGTTTCAGCTTAGCAGCCTGCAAGCTCAAGTATTAAGCAGTTCACACCAAGAATAAATTGTCAGACTTTATTTTGAAAATATAATACTGCTGACTCTTCAAGGCCTGCTCCTGGTGGTATTCAGTATCTCCAGAAATATATCCTGTGGTAGAAAGGCCATTGCTCTCATGGAGTTGATGGTGCCTCCTGTGGAAGTTACCATATGGCATGGTATGATTGTCTGATTCAGAGATACAGTGACTGAAACAGGAAGTGGGTTAAGGCACCCAACGTGACAGAGCTGGTCCCCTGAACTGAATTCAAGAAAATGTGCAGGATACCTGTTGATGATTTTATGGTTGCTATGGATAGGCCAATGGGGAGCACTTTGTACTAGTAGTGATTCTTGCCTATGCAAAATCTTAGTTTGTTACTCTCTTGTATCTGAAAATATAGATGAACCTGTTGAGGCTTATCCAAGTCAAAATATAATTAATTCCTCTTGTCTTTTGTGAACAAAGATGTAGCAGGAGTAAAGCCCTCTTTCCTCAGTACTGATGAGGAACATCTTCTATAGGTTCCACTAGAAAAAGCGGAGTTTACTTAATCTCTCAGCAAATGGGAAGGATACCTGAAAAAAGGTGAGGAAAGGGGCTGGAGAGTGACCGAAAGTGGAACTGACTGAACTAACCTCTTCATTTTTTCTGGTCTGTATGGAATAGAATTATTACGGGTAGATGTGTTTAAGAAGTTACCCAGATATTCCCCAAAACAAAAAGAGGTGAGTTACAGGCTTCCAGGTGTATCTTCTAACTCACTGGGTAGCTGAAGCAGGTGCAAAGGATGTACCTGGTTCAGGGAACCGGCAGCATCTTCTGGTGTGTGGATTTCTACTTCTCCAAAACACACAGTTCATGGAAAGACTTCTGAGGACATCCGTAACAGGCCCTGCTCCTGTACCAGCCTTCTTACAAGAAAAATCTGATCCTGTTCTCAAGTCAATGAGAAATTTTCCAACTGCTCTTTAAACAGATCCAGTGTCTTGAATGGAAGGCCCTCAGTTATAAACCTCCTGTGACAGATCATACCCATGGAGCCACAACCATCTCTGCACTGCTATTGCATTTGTCTTGATACACCTGTAGTAACATCCCAGGCTGCCCAGACAACAAGCTTTGTGTCTCTGCCAATTGATAGACAGGACTTAAGGGAGTTGTGTCCTCATCACTTGCAATGATTGAACAGATCTGAGGGGACATGGCAATGGCTTCTTCAATAGCCTTGCTCTGAATTTTTGGTTCTGTATGGGCTGGCACATGCATGTGGTACCAAAGACCTGTGAGTATGTGCCACCATCTCCTCAATCAGAGCGAAGGACATACTGGGAATATTTATAAGCTGGAAGAGTGGGAGGTGGTGGTTTCTTTGAGGATTCAAATCTTGTGTCTGCTGAATTTAAAGGGCCAGCTATCAGAAAAGCAAGCTAGGAAAGGTTCCTATAGAAGAGTAATACTAAATGGCGGACCAGGGGAGGTGAGTAGTGACCAGACAGTTGTAAAGAGAGATGACTGCGATGAACAGGCTGACCTCCAACTTTATCTCATGGCAAGACATCCTCAGGATGTCCAGGTTGCAGCCTGTTGTTAAACAGCTGTCTTTTTTTAATTATGTTTTTTATAGTAAAAATCGGAGAAGCTATTTTGCTATTAGTTGCTTTCTGCCTTTTGTGTACTATCATCCTATTGCATGGGTTATTCATAGCTAGAGCATTCCAGCCAGGGCTGACGATGTGGTGTACCAAGAAGTCAGGCTTTTTTCAGACTGCTTGAAAGAACGGGTATGTCCTCTTGGACCCAGAGAAGCAGTTACTCCAAATCAGGGATGAGGTACAGTGCTGGGGCCACTGCTCAGCATTACTACGGCTCAAAGCTATCTCCATCCCGTGGGCAGGACTTCAGTTGCTGAAGCTGTCATCCAGCACCCTTCACAAACAGTAAAATTACCTTTAGAAAGAGTAATGAGTACAGAATGTGAAATGTAATATGGCAGCCCCAGCCTTACACAAATAAATGCTTTCCCTAGTCTGTTGACTTTCAGTATGAAAAAACTCTTCCTCCATTCATCTCCTTCCCGCCTTTTTCTGTTCCTCCCTCTCTGCTTCCCATGGAGTCCTGTGAACAAGCATCTTGGCATTAATCTCAGCCCAACAAAACAGTCTTATGAAAAAGGAAAATATAACGTGATCACCTCCTATTTCTTTTCTACTCCCCTCTTGATCAAAGGCTGAGCTGGCAGTCAGGAATGCTTAAAATGAATCAATAAAACACAGGAACCGCCTGCTTTAAAATGAGTCTCATTCATTCACAGTGAAGCTCAGATGGTTCATTTTGACAGTACTCAAGTCAACAGGCCGAGAAAGAGGATCTTTCAAAGCTAATCAGTAAAGTATAAGCCTATTATGAGAGCACATTTATCCCTGGCTGCCTCCTTCCCCCAGAAAAGCAATCCCCAAATCTGTGGGAATAACACATAACATGTACATAAAAGTTGCTAATACTTAGCTCCCCTGTTATTAGGTCAGCAATGCCACTGATGAAATGTTCCCTGGAGCACTGAGCCGAGACATATAAATCCTCCAAGAAATTCACAAAATAATTTGTTACAGCTAGAGGGCATAAGATATATTACAGCCAATCCTGTATATTAGGCTCTCCCTTGTGACTCTTGAGGCTATCTCAAGTAATAAAAACCTCATCTTGAGTTCTGATTTTTCATCTTGACTTCCTTCCAAAATGAATCTAAATTCATTATCCCAAGAAATTTGACAAAGGTGTTACTTTTTTTATTCAATGTACACAGGAGCTCTTTCATGTCTTTTGACTGTTTAGTGCTGACTGTAGCTTGGGTTTGCAGTTATCACACACTAAGAGGTAGTTACTTTGAAGAACTACAAGCGAGTGCTGCTGTTGTGTTCAGGGTTGTGGTTTTAGGTTTAAACCAGCAATAAAAAGCATATAAGAAACACTATTTTTCATGTATCAGAGGGTAGCCGTGTTAGTTTCTATCCACAAAAACAACAAGGAGTCCGGTGGCACCTTAGAGACTAAGAGATTCATTTGAGCATAAGCTTTCGTGGGTAAAAACCTCACTTCTTCAGATGTATGGAGTGAAAATTACAAGGGAGAGTGTCTCCCTTCTCTTCATGTGTCAGTATATTTATGTCTGCATCTGTAATTTTCACTCCATGCATCTGAAGAAGTGAGGTTTTTACCTACGAAAGCTTATGCTGAAATAAATCTGTTAGTCTCTAAGGTGCCACCGGACTCCTTACTATTTTTCATGCTGCTTCTGCTCTCCCCACCTTTTTGCAAACTTTTCAATGGAGAGAGAAGAGTGGCAGTTAGTTCATGGTGCACATGCATGTGAAACCCCAAAAGGACTCAATTTGCAGAAAAATGCTTCCTACATCTTGAATAAAACCGAAGCCCTAGTTATGTAACTTCTAATTTCCATAACAACATAAACCTCTGCATTGTCAATGTGATGTGTGGGGGCTTCTCTGGGAGTTGAGTGGCTGAAACCTGGAACAACTGGGAGGGATTTCATTACAGATGCTATTAAGTTTGGAATATTTGTATCCTTGTTCCACAATTCGTAAGGACAGTTGTGATAAATAAGAGACCATTATGCACACTGCATTTCTCTAATGTGAGTGGCTATACTTCTTTAAATGATTTTAAGCTTTTAACAATTACCCTTATTTTCCAGGGTGGTTCGCAGGACCCAGACAAAACAGAAGCTTTGAAATTTTCAAGTAAATGATTCACCCGGCAGAGAGGTACAGATTCAGGCAAATAAGCACACAAATAGATAAGCAGAATGATGCATAGCAGAGCTAAAGCCAGGATCATAAAAGGAAAGAAGTTATAAAACAAGAAATGTAGAATTCTCCAGTAAGACCCCAGTGACAGGGCTACAGCAAAAAACAGACCTTTGCATTTATTTTATTCTGTTGGGAAGGTTTATTAGGACCTCTATCCCCATAAAAACTGTCTTGGATTTAAGAATGACTGACGCCACGCTTGGTCTTTTCTGCAAAGAAAGAGGGTAAATATTTATAGCAGCACTGCCTTTTACAAGTGGGGAAATTCAATATCTGCCCATTGTATTTATAATACAATAACAGCTGTCTTGAAAGACAACACCTGCTAATTGTACGTGCTGTCACACCCTTTGCCAATTGAATATAAGGCATGGGAGGAATGAATAAGCTTGGGTTTTATTTTTTTAGTATATGTAACATAATTTATCAGAAAGAAAAGGACCTTTGTAAACCTTCTTCAGTTATTGGATTTTTAATAGACAATGGAAGATCATAAAATCAATCAAAAGTTTTAGTTAAAGGACAATTTATAAGCAACATTTAAAAGTTTATCTTGTTTCTTAATTTTAAGGCAATTAAAAATATATCCTGGCATGTAATAAGAAACGTAAATCTTGGCACTTCAAATGTTCAGCCTCTGATCAGTGAGGCATGCAAGGAACAGGACACAGAAATTTTTCTACTATTAGAAGGTTCATCATGCCAACAGTTTAGCTCTACATGTTACACAACCCTTCCATGTTTAGAAATCTGCAGATTCTCTTCTTACCTATTTAGATGGAAATGAATATGTCTGTGGGAAGCTTGTTTTGGTCAGTTACGTGAAGCCTCCCATAGAGAGCAAAAAGGAGGGCAGATAATTCATTGTGACTTATGGAGTGGCTGAAGACCACTTATGGAGTGGCTGAAGACTGTGAGTGCCAACCTCAGGGCAGACTGTCAAGAAACAGGGCATGAACCCCAAACTGGTTGTGTGTTCTATACTTAGATTTCATCAGCCAAGTATCAAGTGTGAACTTCTCAAGCATAACCCCCTTAACATGGAGTCACAGACAGTCCCCTTGGGTACTCCGATCTATCTTCCCAGCCAGGCAAGCTGGACTTAGTGATAGATGGTCCTTGACACCAAAAATCACATCAATATTTAGGTTACTCCCAGTCCCAAAGGACCAGTCATCCCAGCTCAAGTGTACCCTAGATCTCTGACCAAATGCTTGTAGCCAGTCCTATAATAAACTAACTAAAGGTTTATTAACTAGGAAAAAGAAAAGAGAATTATTTACAAGGTTAAAGCAGGTAAACATACATATGCAAATGAGATATAGTCTTAGGTTCAAAAAGATGAAAGTAGTTACTATAATATGCAAGCTTTATATGTCCTTTAGGGCACTGATTCTCAAACCTTTTTGGACCAGGACCCATTTATAAACATTGATGGCCAGACCTGACCCAGTAAATATCTTAAGTAGAAAACACACTAGTATTTTGCCCCCAAAATATTTATTATCCACTACATGTAACAACAACAACAACAATGATACTAAGTTAAAGCAGCTCAACAGTCAGAAAGTTAAAAGCAGAAATCAACATCAAGAGGAACACATTATCAACAGTATAATAAATCCTAGGTTCCACTTTATGAGAAACTTGACCTTGCTTCTCTTTGATGAGTTTATCAAAGTTTGGTGTAATTGTAGTCAGCACAATCTGAAGGTTGTGTTCAACATCCAGTCTGTTCCTGCTTTTATTCTTTAGTTGAGTCAAGGCAGAGAATCCAGTTTCGTGCAAATATGTTGTACTGAAAGGCAAAATGACTCCAATAGCATGGAAAGCAAGAGAAGGCTATTCTCCAGGAGCACTGCACAAAAATTGGGGAAGGGTCATTTCGGTATATTTTCTTTGTATATTGCGATCACAAGATAACTCGACCAGTTGAGATTCTTGCTTCATAGGTAGACGCATGTTTTCCAACACAACTTCAAATGGATCCTGTACCCATTCTTCTCCCTTCAGTTGCTCATCTGAAAAGTAATCACAGAATCTTGTGTGTTTAACTAATCTTAGTTAAATGATTACTGATAATTTTCTTCAGTGCTTCTGGGCTAGCAGAATATTTCCATTATTTTGTTTCTAGAGACACGTTACGAAACATGTCCATCCTATCATTTGAAGCATGTTTGTTCCACAGGGAGAGGGTATTTTTGAATGCAGCAATTCTGTCAGTCTACTCAAAGCAATTGTGCCCTCTGCCCTGTACAGACAAATTCAAATCATTCAGCTGATCGAATACATCTCCCAGATATGCAATTCGAGCAAGCCATGTGTTGTTACTGAAGTGCTCTGCCAGGTGACACTTTTTTTCTTTAAGAAAAGCTGCCAACTCACTTTTAAGTTTGTATACATGAGACAACACTTTACCACAGGATAGCCAATGAACCTCAGCATGGTAAAGCAGATGTACATGTGCACTGCCCATTTCCTGACTGAAAACTTGTAAGCATTGTGAATTCCTGGCATTTTGTTTGATGTAATTCACAGTTTTGACAACATCTTTAAGAGTTTAGTGATGCTCAGGTACATGTCTTTAGCTGCTCATGCCTCCCTGTGCAGGAAACTGTGGTCCCACGTTTCACTGGATGCTTTCAAAAGGATTCTTTGAACAGCTCCTGAAAGTTTCCCTACTGGTCACTGAAGCAGCCCCATCATTTGTAATACCAGCACACTTTGACCAGCTCAATCCCACCGACTCCAAGTCATTAGCTAGTGTAACAAATATATCAGCAGCAGTAGTAGAAATAGGCAAATCCGCACTAAACAAGTACTGTTCTTGAAAATCACTTTCCCATACATGCCTCACATAAACCACCAAGGTAGCACAGTTTGAGACATCTGTAGATTCATCTAATTGTAAAAGAAAACAGTCGTTTACTGAAAAATGATCAGTTGTTTGTAGTTTGATGTCTTCTTCTTATATATCGCAAATTCTTCTCTGTATTGTGTCATCGGAAATAGGGATTGTTTTTAATTTTTTTCCAGCTGACTCACCCAACATTTCAGTGCACATGTCAATAGCAGAAGGTAAAATTAACCCCTCAGTGACAGTGCGAGTTTTTTTACATTTCGCAATGGGGTATACAACAAGGCAAGAGGCATGCAATGCTTGCTCCCAGGCAGTAGATACACATTCAAGTGTTTTTTGTGATGTTTCCAAATCTTTGCTTTTTTGTTTAAATAAATCAAGAGGCTTGTCTTTATAGCTAGAATGCTTTGTCTCCAAATGGCTATATAACTTTGATGGTTTTAGGGTTTCATTTGCTAACAGTTTACTGCAGATGACACACTGCAGCCTGTGTTCATCATTTTGGTCCTCAGTAAATGAAAACCCAAACTTTAAGTAAGCAGGGTCATACCTATGACTACTTTTCTTCTCAGGTTGTGAGGAATTCCTACTATCACTTGTACTTTCAGTTGCAACGGGACAGTTTAAAAATTTATCCATTTCACTGACTAAAGACTCACTTTGTGGTTAGTATGCAAATTCTTCACTGGAAGTTTTAGAGAACACTCTTTCCCCATAACTCTTCACATGGTGCATTCAACTGGCTAATCATTTACACTACGAGTGGGTCACTTCCACCCCACTTCTGCTGAAGCCCCTAGCCCTGGCAGGTGCCTCCGGCAGGGCTGAAGGCCCTAGCCCCACCACCCTGCTGGAAGGCAGAAGCCCTGAGCTCCCCCTGCCCCAGTCTGGTAGGTGGAGAATGGGATGGGGATATGGGGGGCTCTGCAAGGCACACTTTAACACTAGTTGTGTTAAAGAGCTGTGGTTTGGCCACCCCTGCCTTATAACATGGGATACAGACATCAGTAAGGTGAATACATGCAGCATCCTACAAGCATTGCAGAAATTCAAAATACTAAAGACATTCATATAACTCTAATATCTATTTCAGCAGTACGAACATATAGGCAAGCCAGAGTGGTTTCCATCTATGCCTTTGTAAGTGTTCAGTGAGGCCCAGGGGACTTGGCATGAGATGGCACCTGGTCTGTCAGCGTCACAATCACAACCACAACCCCCATATCACTGAACCAGATTCAAATTAACTAAAATATTGGGTGACGTCCTGGCCCCATTGAAATCAATGCCAAATCTCCCATTTGCTTCAGTGTGGCCAGGATGTCACCCATTGTGTCTATAGAATCTGATTTTAAGTGTTTATGCATCTCAAACCCGGTTTAGTGATGGGACCCCTTAATGACTGCTATAATTTCTTTTCCTATATTTAATGTTATTCCCTTTTCATTTTCAGATGTTTAAAACTCAGCAGGTACATACACAGGTCTTTTAGGGCCTCTTCTGTGCCCACTGAAGTCAATGTAAAATTTCACCATAGCTTCCATGGGCTTAGGACCAGGCCCTTATCACTTTATTTTGTTGAGATAATGTTCAGTGTACTGCAGATCAATAATGTCCTTTAAAATATTCCAGGTTTTCCATTTAGTTTCACTGCTCATATTCCACATACTCTCTTCCTCAAGCTTTTTAGGTCTGTCTTTTTGAAGACTATCATCTGAATATTTTTGCCTTCACTCTTGCAGATTCTTATGGTCAGACCCTGCCATTCTTGCTCTCAGTGAGTAATCCACCAGCAGCCCCATTGTTCTCAAAGGTACTACTCATTGTAAGTAAGAGTGGAAAAACTGCTCAACACTATAATGCAATGATCATTGGCACCAGTTATCTACAACTTCCAGGCTTTCAACAATTCATACGCACACTTACTGTTATGTACTAAACAGAAACTAAAGGAAGTCATGGAGCACGTAGACACAAGCAGAGCAGGATTTAGAAAATTTGTATCTTAGAAACACATGAAGACTCACTGGTGATATCAGTTTACAGGCAGTCCTCGGACTTATGACAGAACTGGTTCCTTACAATTGCGTCGTAAGTCAGAACATTGTAACTTGGTACTGCGACCTATTCCATTGTAGGACCGAGCGTCATAAGCTCGAAACCTATAGTCGTAAGTCGAATCAGGGTGTCAATGTAGAAGCGTCGTAAGTGCCGTTTGTTGTAACTCGAATGTTGTAAAGTCAAGGACTGCCTGTATTTGTGACAGTTGAGTACCACATGAAGGCACATTGTAGGGAAGTACAACCAACAAAGCAAAATATGACCAGGAATGTAGATGACACAGTTCCTGAAGTTAAACTACCATTTGTCATGTAAATTGGGCAAACAGTCAAAATGGCAAAACATACATTAGTAATCATGAACAGGTGTGCAAAGCAGTTGAAACTCGACTGATAAATCCCTGGATTTGCCATTTGAATCTGAATTTTCTTTTAGTTAACAGATCTCAAAGATTGGTACTGGAGATTAGTAGTATTTTTCAAGCAATTTGTACTTCCTTATTATGCTATTTCACAACAATAATACCATGTTAGAGCTGAACATCTAGAATTTCATCAACTAAAGAATACTTGCCTGAGCTGAACTTGCTCAGAAGTCCATATGTATCAGTGGTCTGAGCTTGCACACACTTACGTAGGTGCTTAACTTTATTCATGTGCTAAGTTCCGCTGAAGTCAATAGGAATGCACACAAGTAAAATTATATATGTGCTTAAGTGTTTGGAGGATCAGGCTCCTTGTGGGATTTTCACACTAGCTATTGGACACTGCCAGTGGCAGGAAAAGGGATCTAAGTACCAGTTATTTGATCCACTCTGTCAAATCCCTGTTCCTTTGTCTGATGGGAGGCTTGACGATTCCTCTCATTCCCTAAACATTCTAACAGGAAGCATTACCTTACACCTTGTAAGTATTCAGATGTAGACACAAAGCTAGGACACAAACTGAAGTGGAGTTTAAACGTGTCCTGAATTTTAATCTCTCTGCCAGATTCTGTGATCCTTACTCACCCCGAGTAGTCCTTCCTCTATGAGTAGTCCAACTGGAACTAAAGATGCTACTCAGAATAATGCTGGCAGAATCAGGCCCTCTAAGGCAAATGCTATTGCTACAGTGCAAGTATTTTCTTTCTTCTCACCGGCACTCAATGAACCACTGGCGGATCTGCTCCTGAAGACTTTCCTTGATGTCAGGACCTTCTATTTCTCTCAGATGGGTCTTGATGGATACCAAAGCATTCTCGTACTCAGTCTCATGTCTCCCCTGGACCTCACACCTCTTGGTTTCCACATTCTGGGCACGTGCTACTGAAGCACTAATCCTTTGGAACTGAGGAGGTGGGTTCTGAAAATGAAAAGGGAGAACGAGATTCAAAATAAAAGGTACAAATTAAAGAAATTTAACGTATGTTGGAATGCTCGGTTGATACTCATGTTCTCTAAGCCTCGTTTTATGTGTGAAAAATTAAAAAAAGGAGAGAGAGAGAAAAAAAGAAAACCTGCTCATAAAAAGTGCCTGGATACACACAATGGTCTATTGTTAGTGTTTCAACCTTAATTAACAAAATTGCTATGTACAAAAACAATCCTTCCAGCGTGGGATCCTGGGATCTCAACGAGACAGGTGAGAAGACTGCTGTGCAGCAAATGCCAACTTTATCCATGTCAGAAGGGTGCCAGAGATTTTTTTAATTGAATTTTCAAATGTTTGGATTTCCCAGTGGTTCTTTTTAATTAGACAGCATTGTTTTTAATTTGTTCAGTTAACATTTTTTATATGCACTGTTTGGTCAGTTGTTTCCTGGTATTCTGTGGCAGCTGGTAAAACTCCTTTAGGAAATCCACTTCCCTTGAGTAAAACATATATTCATAAATAAAAATCCAAACACTGTAATAAAAAAGGAGCTCCCCAAATTTCCCATGATTAGATAATCCTGCCAAGGAGAACTTTAGGTGCTTAGAAGTTAGAATAAAGTGTTACAAAAATAAATAAATAAGCTCAGCTTTCTGATTGATTTTATATATGCATTTTAGGATAGATACAAATGAAAGTCTTTCATTTGTGCAATCGAAGAAGTATGAAAAACATCAACTGTGGGGTTGAAATAAAACTTTACTAGACTTTATTTTCCATTGTGTAAACTGAAAATGTGTTCCTACTGTGTCAGTAAGTATTTTCCAGATCAGTTCCCTGTGCTGTTCTCAAAGGCGACCTACATGAGTAGAAGTATTGGCCAGGGAAATAACATCAGGCCTGGTATTGTGTAGCTAGGCCAGCAAAACTCTACCCTACTGCATCCTGCTCTTATAGATTGCCATAATTGTTTCTGTGAATAGACAGGCTTACAGGTACTGTTTGGTACAACACAGTGGGTATCCTGTTGGAGAGTGCCTTTCGAAAAGGAGATTCTGGCTGGACCCTCACTAGAGGTAATTTTATTTGGAATGATTGTTTATGTCTCAAAGTTCTCTTCATCCATGAGCAGTGAGAAGAAAGGTGGTAGGAGAGAGAACTGGGAGTGTGAGTGGAAAATAGTTGGGGGTGTGAACCCCATGAATGGAGGAATCTGGGGCTATGGTTGAATATTTCCCAGTGAGCAGAGAGGGGTTCTCCTCTGACCCTTCTGAGCATAAGGATTTGAGAGGAGAGAGAGAGAACCACACATGCATTTTTTCTGACCTGGGGCAACTTAGTGTCTCTCTTTATGAGGAATGTGTGTTAGCGTATAGTCTAAACCAGCTGGCCAGGCCTTGGCAGACTCAGTCCATGAACTGGCCTATAGGAGCAAGAGGTGGAGGGCAGTGGGAAAATTCCTACTTTATGAATACAAAGGGCAGCCAGTGGCAGGGAGATCTGCTGTGGCTGCTTCTTGCTGCAGGGACTATTCTGTTATCTCTTGTTAATTCTTAGGGTACTATTTTATTAGAAAGTAACAATATGTGCCACTTATACCAAGGAGAGTGTGAGCATCCTCTGTACGTCTTGATAATAAATGAAAGAAAAAAGGGGGGAAATTATAAAATTTACTTTCATTAGATGTTATGATATACGCTAAGACCATCAGTCCAGATTCCTTTCTTTCTTTTCTTAATATTTCCTAAATTAAATTACAGGAATTACTTATGTGAAAATGGTGTATTTAAATGGGGAAAAAGGCAGCAGTTGATATGACATGTTGCTGCTTGCTTGTTTTCATTATGGAGAAGACGGAGCTAACTCAAATATGAAGGGCCAGATAAGCAAGAATTACAGAAGAGGCGTGGGAGAGAGATTCTGAAATAAGAAGCAACAGGAGCTAGGATAAATGACTACTGATGGATTCATGGCAGTCTGATGTGGTACACACATTATGATTCTGCTTGTGAGTGAAGACTGCAAGGTTTACACATGTCAGAAATACAAGCCAGCTTCTGTTCTCAAGGAAAATGAGGAGAGTGATGAACTGCAATTTAAAAATCATGTAATGCGTATTTGGCTTTTAGTAAAACGTTACATACATACATCCAATAGACCTGCGTCACCATTGGGTTACTCCTGTTGAGATCAATGGAATTATACTGAGGGGGAAAAAAGGGGTGGGGGGAGGCAAAGCACATGGTGAATTAGGCCCAGTAATATGTCGCAGGATCTTTCAAAATGAATTCAGATTGGCTTAAATATGGAAACTAGCAGAAGCACCACAACGAATATTCACACAGAGCAATATATCAACCTAGGTCCATGACTAGCAGGGAAAGGGATTGACACAAAAGGAAAGGGGAGGAAAGAGCTTGTTATGTACACCTTGGCTAAGCAATAAGTAAAATTGAGACATAATCTATATAAAGTTCATTTAATCTTGGTGTCTAAGTACTAATCACAATGATGACAAAATGATAAATTTACAAATATGTGAAGGATATAAACAACAAAGAACAGAAATTAGTTGATAGGGTAAAACTAAGGATGAAGGGATGAAATAAAAAAAGAAAATTAAAGCTGAACATGAAGGAAAAAACTCCTGGCATCGAGACTTACTATGATATGAATAAAGAAAAGGAGTACTTGTGGCACCCTAGAGACTAACCAATTTATCTGAGTAGCTCATGAAAGCTTATGCTCAAATAAATTGGTTAGTCTCTAAGGTGCCACAAGTACTCCTTTTCTTTTTGCGAATACAGACTAACACGGCTGCTACTCTGAAACCTAAGATATGAATAGTCTCCCAAGTGAAGTGTTAGAAACCCCACCACTTGGGTCAATTAAAAAGAACAGTGTCAACTTAACATAAGTGAGTTTTAAAAAAAATAAACCCACTATAGTTTTATATACCATCCTGTTCCTGAGTTCAACAACCAATTTTTTTTTGCGCATTTACAGTTGTATTTCCCTACTTTCTTTAAAAAGGGTTTTTCTTCTACTCTTGCTTTGTGAAAGACTCAGGCAGCTAACAAATGAAAATGACAGACTACACAAGGAAACAGTGCTGAGTATCTTGGTTTTTTACACTAGTCACAAAAGTATGTTGGTTTTTTACACTAGTTACAAAAATTTTAGCTACTTTTAAAACAAAATCTTTAACTAGGATCTCCGGCCTTCTCAAATTGAAATGAAATGAAAGGAAAAATGAATTGAACATTGCCAATGATGATACAGTTGTGAATTAGAGAATAATTTTTTTGTCCTCTTGCTTTATAAAGAAACAAAGCCAATAAGATGGTACATTACTGGAGCTCTGTTTCTGTGGTCCTTAGGCTGTTCTCTTTGTATTGAAAGTTTTGTTTTTTATGTCATCTTAAATGTCACCTGTTTGAGATAGTATCAGGAAACCTATTTTCAAACTTTGGGGCCTACATATGTTCCTAAATCCCACCTAAAGGCCTCACTGACCTTGGAGATGACGCAGCACCTAGAGAACCCAGCAGGGTGAGCCCTGCAGAGTTTTCTTTGCATGCTCCTTTCAAAGAGGGAGATGTTCAGGGGACTACAAAGGAGACATGAGGCATGACATACACACCTAGAGCGTCCCAGGATGCAGGGGAAAGTAAACATTAACCTGATAGAAGGGTTGCCCTGCTTTCGTGGTGACTGTCCTCCAAGACAACATGACTTCAAACAACCCCAGCTACTGCAGTATTCAGATGACAATCTTTGAATACTACCAAACAATATTCCAGATCAATATTCCATTGACAGTCCCCAGGATTCTTAAAGTTTTCATAGATATCATCTATATACTTAATACACATGTTAAAAACAAAAGCCAATTTCTTTTCTATGTTGTTTCTCTGAATGCTTTTAATGTGGTTGCTTTTGACTCCTAGGGAGGTACTCTGCAGTCAGACACTAATAAATACCTTTTCCTTGGGGCAGAAGCATTTTTCCATCTTAAAGAAATTTCTCTGGCCATGCAAAATTCAAATTTGTTAACTCGCCTTATAAACAGCAACTCATTTAAAAACAAATTACAAATATTAGACGGAGACTCTGAATTCAATAATGCACTATAGCCACATCAGCTATAGAATAATGCATCTTAATGAAGGCTTCCCATGTGAATAAACCATTATATTTACAAGCTTTCCATAGTTAATGACCCAGAACTGGATAACGAAACTCACATTTTTAGCGAGGTCCTCTGTCAGCAAAAGTATACATATTAATAATTGATGGTGCTGTAAAAATAGGACATAATATGAAGCTTCCTGAGTTTGTGGGAAAATAGGACTACATGGCCCATTAACTTAAAATGCTTATCTAATGTTTGATGGGCTTTGTCTTTAAAATCCTTGTTTAAATTAATAAGGCAAAATGGACATTTGTCTAAAAGAATGTTTTTCCAACTCATCAGTCACAAGTACACTGAGCGAGATGCTTGCTGTTGTGTTCTTTGTGTTTTCTAAAGAGAATTTAGGTTTTATGAAAAGAAAAAGCCGAGCAGTAGAAGTTCCCTGCATTTTTCAAGGTAAGCCAACATGAGGAAAGCTCACTCAATGGTACGGGTTTCACTTGAGAACTGGCTTGTACAGACCACCGTCTCAAGGTGGGAAAATCGCACTCTTTATGCTTAGTCAGCTCAACAGCTCTTTCCAACACAGGCTGCTTCATTGTTCATTACGAAGCACGTAGAAGGGTGCAGGCAGGCTGAACATGCTTGAGGCTATAGTTCGGCATCTAGGATGCCCCATGCTGTGGAACTAACTGCTCTTCAATTGTTCCATTAAGATTACATTTAAGAGGGAAAATAGTCGTAATTTCAGTAAATAAATATATTTTATTTTATTTAATATTTTAGGACTATCGTGCCTGAAAGGTAAATTTACTGTACTTTTATTATCAGGTATTTTGCTCAGGACACAGTATCTTGGACTCTTTTTGCAGACCTCAAACCACACATTTTTGTGGGATTTCTGCTGTATGGATTCTCTTTTGGATAATTTTCTCCAAAATTGTATTCTTTAAACAGAGCTGTGTACAACAAATACCCATTAAACTAGTAACCCTGCAGGACTGAGCAGTGCATCTCATGCAATCCATAGTGAAATCCACACATCAACCCTGGTTTCAAATAGTCCCTGGGTTCCTATACAGCGACTCCACATTTACATTGTTTTATAATACACTTTTGTAGCAGAAGAGATATTTCTCAGCAGAATATATATTTATTCAGAGCCCGATTATAGGCGCCTTTACTCATATGAGCAGTTCCACTGAAGTAAATGAGGCTACATGTGTAACTGCTTATTAGTCAAAGTAAAGGAGTTCATGATTCAGCCTTCTAGAAGTCTATTCTTTTCTCATGTCAGTTATTCTATTGAATTTTAAACTTTGGTTGTCTGGACATTCTTTTAACAAGCTTACTGTATCATTGGTTATTTAGGGTTTTTCTGTATTTCTCAATATATTTTGCTTGGAGGAATGGATAATAGATTTTAAACAAGTCTCTTATCTTACTAAGCATTTGTTCATAGATCTTCCATTTTAGCACAATACAAAGCACCATATAAATTTATATGACTGAAGTCCCAAATTAGGTACAAAACGGAATCACAAAGCAAAATGTATTACATTCATTAAAGCTTGCCACTATATGATTCACTCCAATAGCTTTGCCAATTAAAGTCATTGTCACATGCATTCAAACAATGGTATTTATTTGTAGTAGGAGGTCTTGGTAGAAAAATACTGAAAATGGCTCAGTTTATGTCATTATGAAACTCACAGTACTTATTAAAAAGATAAAAGGAACATTACATTTGGTGTGGAATTTTAAAAAAAACCTTATTTTTATTCATAATGATGTTATCTTGTACAGTCCTGGTTGTATTTATTTCAGATATTAATCCCAGGCATGCTGCCAAATTTCTTTTACTAAAGATGATAATGCATGTTTTTGATTGTAAAAGCCAATTGTTTAAATATTAGCACAATTTCATAAAAAGAAGGAGCAATAGCAGAAAATAACAGAGATGACTCTGTGTTGCTTTCCAATATCTTACAAGTTTGACACTAAACACATTAAAAAATCACATTAAATCTAGGATAGCATTCTTCAGATTTTGCAAACACATAACTACGGGGAAATAATACAAAACCCCCTTTGTGCTGACTTCTCAAACATAATGGTAGGCTATAAATCAAGCCAAAATAGCATTTTAGATTTAGGTTTAATAAAAACAGACTTTTGGGCACCCTTCAGCTATCCTGTTTATCCACTTCAGGAGCTGGAGAATTATTTTATGCTCTACTTATTTATACAGTTTGCAATATCCAATCAAATTATTTATTTAGCTACAGACTCGAATGTTTACTCAGAAGGCTATTCTGGGGAACACTGATGCTTTATTTTATTTTTTTTTGGACGGGCTGAAATGTTATATATTTATTAGGAATTCAAAGGGTAAAAAATTGTTTGGAAATTCCAGACTGTTTCCTCAGATAGAAATATAACCCTTTCCCAAGCCAACATGCCTAAATTAGGGTATGTTTAGAAGAGGTAAGGAGGAGAGAACATAGTTATTTACTGAAGAGCACATAATGTCTTTCAATTGAAAATCCACATGAAAGGAGGGGAAAAAATCCTCTAAAACTATATGGAAGAGCTGTGTATTAACATATATTATACCTTAGACTCCCTTTGTATAAGAGCATAAATGATTGTATAAAAGCAGAGTGTCAAAGTTGCCTAGCAGAGCACAACATATAAATATGTACATGTCCAACAAATAAGGCCTCAGTCCTGTAAACCGCTTCAGCGTGTGAAGTACTTAACTTCAGTGAGACTGACTCCTTGTGTTTGAAGTTAAAAATGTATTGAAGAGTTTTGCCAGATTGGGGCCAGCATGCATTGCACCTTACAGGATTGAGCCGTTCATCTCATGCAATCCATAGTGAAATCCACACATCAACCCTGGTTTCAAATAGTCCCTGGGTGCCTATATAGCTACTCCACGCTCATATTCTCTACTGACAAGATGCATAGGCTGTCGAGCACCAATTGCTGCTACCAAAGACAAAGCAAATTTGCAGCATGGAAGTTTGTTGAGTTTCCAGAGTGTGTACTTTGGTTTTCCTTCCAGCCCTCTCCTTCTCTGACTCCTCCTCTCTTCCCATGGACCAGACTTGTGTAGAATTAGTCAATTTGCAAATAATTTTTAATAACTTTTTATGTTAACAGATTTTCCTCTAAGCTAGCCTGTGTCTTGAGACTATTGAGTACAGGGGGAGCCCAATATATCCTCACTTAAGGACCAGTCCTATTAGGAGATGGGAATCTCCAGAAATGTGCTGGATACCCTCAACTCTCGCTGACTTTTAGAGGCACGTAGCACCTCACAGGATCTGGCTCTATTCTGAGCACAGCTCTCATTGATTTCAATGGAAGGCACATCTGTGTTAGCAAAAGAATTGATTTAGGTTTAGCATTGTGCTCTGGCTGCTTTGCACCACTTTAGTGAAACAAAGCAGCTGCAGACATTAAGCTAAGCTGGGTTTGTGGCTGCTTTGGATCACTGGACCAACACAAACCAACCACAGCACACTGGTGAATCTGGCCCCTGATGACTGAAGTCTTAACATTAAGCTGTTCTTGAGTTATCGATAAACAAGAGAAATTAGCTACTAGTTTTAAAAAAATCAGAAGCACGGCATATGGCTGGCCTGTAACTTTAGTACGGCTGGAGGAAGAAAATAAAGGTTTCTTCTGGACGAGGCATGTACATTTTCAGGACAATCTAATTATTATGCCAGAGTCAGAGTGGGTTAAACGTAGAATTTAGAATGGAACATTGACTGCTGAATTAGCTGTGGAGCTGCTAATACACAGCTCCATGGCAGGAATATGAGGAAGACCAGGAAGCAAGTCAGGAGACAGTTATAAAGATATATGTGTTCCTGGTTAGGCCTGCTTCTTTTTACAAATGAAGCAGGTTTTTCAGATCATGATTTATCTGAGATTTAGAAAAACGTGCTGAGGGAATCATGCTGTTTCGGTATAAATAATAACAATAACAACAAGACTTTGTACTAGAGCCAAGAAAAATCTCTGGAACATGGACTTCTACTCTGTCATCAAGTAAAATAAGAAATAGGCTCAAACTCAAGAAAACTGACAAAAAGTGTTTCTGTCAGCACGGAGACATAAGCACTGACAGCAAATTGCATGAGCACTGTTAATTCAGAGGCAGTTAGGATGGCTCTTGGACTATCTTTGTGTATATTCTTGTTAGGTCCATATAACTGAATGGCCCAAAAGTCATTACTAATAATTTAAAGTTTTTCGATTCCTTCTGCAAATTGTAAATTACAGTGCTTTATAAATAAGTTTAAAATAATAATTTAAAGTGAATGTATATTTCTTGCAGTATAAGTCCTGACTCATCTGTAATGGACTTAAAATAATAGATGGCCATGTCTTCTAATTTATCTAAGTCTTAAAGTATTAGAAAAGCAAATTCAGCATGTTTACAGCATGAAGACCTGTGATCATTTTTTAGAGGGCTGACATGATCATACATCAAAGGGGCTTGACCTTTGGTGCTCTCTGCTGATCCATCAACGAGATTTGATGCCTGTTTGCTACTTGTTTCCTTTAGAGGCCGTAGATGGGAATGTGACATTAAAAATGCAGGAAAAACACAAATCCTAAATATGAAAACATTGGAAGACAAAGCAGTTTTCATTTCCTCCATCTCCCCCGATTAGATATTTGATGTCAAATAATGGCTCTATAGAGAACAGTGTTGCAAACATCAATTCTATTGCTCCTAAAAAACGGTCAGAAAGTGAAGAATCTGGACGTTGTGTTAGGTTTTAAGCCCTCTTGTCCCCATGAATGTATAGTTTTTCCCATAGGGTATAATATATTGCTGTCTTCACACCCATTATCAGTGTGCAGGCCACAGTGAAAAGAGGATGCAGCTGTATACCCGATCACACCTGTGACCTCCACTCCTCCATCATCTTCTAGAGACTAGAGCCCTCTCTAAGACTTTTAGGTAACCAATACAGAATATAACAGCGAATGATCCCTTGGGTTCTGAAAGGCATCATTTCTAAAACATTTATGTTCACTAAATCTCAGTGTTCCAGCATTTTAGTCCTGCCCCTGCTGAAGTCTAGGGGAGTTTTCTCATTGAATTCAACAGAAAGCAAAATCAGCACTCACTCCTCATCTGCCACAATGAGTGTTCTTTGGAACTGCACAGGAGAAATGTTAGAAAAGAATCCATAAGAGAGGAATTTCCCATTCATCTTCATATAGCTTAGGGCAGTGGTTCTCAATTTTTCCAGACTACTGTACCCCCTGAGTTGTCTTGCATACCCCCAAATTACACCTCACTTAGAAACTACTTGCTTACACAATCAGACATAAAAATGCAAAAGTGTCACAGCACACTGTTACTGAAAAATGACTTTCTCATTTTACCATATAATTATAAAATAAATGGATTGGAATATAAATACTGTACTTATATTTCAGGGTATGGTATATAGAGTAGGATAAACAAGTCATTGTCTGTATGAATTTTTAGTTTATACTGACTTTGCTAGTGCTTTTTATGTAGCCTGTTGTAAAATTAGGCAGATATCTAGATGAGCTGATGTACCCCCTGGAAGACCTCTGTGTACCCCCAGCGGTATGTGTACCCCTCATTGAGAACCAATGGCTTAGGGCACTGGTTTTCAACCAAAGGTCTGGGGCTCCTTGGGGGGCCATAACCAGGTTTCAGGGGGTCCACCAAGCATGGCCCGCATTAGACTCGCTAGGGTCCAGCACAGAAAGCTGACGTCCCACTGCGCAGGACTGCAGCCTGGGGCCCCAAGCCCCAACACCCGAGGCTGAAGTCAAAGCCTGAGCAACTTAGCTTCGCAATGCCCCCTGTGGGGTGTGCCCTGGGCAACTGCCCTGCTTGCTACCCGTTAATGCCAGCCCTGGCTTTTATATGCGGAAAAACAGTTGTGGCAGGAGCAGGTGCATGGAGTTTTTATAGTATGTGTGTGTGGGGAAGGTTCTCTGAAAGAAAAAGGTTGAGAACCACTGGCTTAGGGCAATTCAACGTTCTTTCTGTAGGTTAGGTTTTGAAGAACATTCTTAAGTAATGCTCTTTTTCTGTATGTTGTTGGGGGTAGACTTAGTTTTCATAAAGCAATGACCTGCCTAATTATAACTTCACTGTTGGATAAGAAAATTGTCCAACCCATGTTTTGGGGCAAGCAGAAGGTATGCTTCAATGATGGAATATTGATTTTGATTGTTTTAGATGATATTTTAATAGCTCTAGAGTACAAAAAGTCATGCATACATCTAAAAAAATACATGATGAGAATGAATATTACTGTAAGGGCAGTATTGTAAAAGACTGTCATTTGAACACAGTACCAACAGTGCATTGTTGTAGTAGATAAGGGGACCTGGAGGGCACGGCACTAATACTGTGTCATATAAAATAAACACTACGGAGTGGAGAGGGCCAGGACAAATGCATTTGAGGGAATGGATGACAGCTGGAAAGGTATGGGGAGATTCTATCCCGTCTCCCAGCTAGCTGCTGGGAGCACTATAATTTACTGCACACTTATATTCAGCACCAACAATATGCATAGGCTACTGAGCACCAGTTGCTGCTTCCAAGGACAGATCAAATTTGCAATATGGAATTTTGTTGAGTTTCCAAGGAATGAAGGGAATGGCTTTCCTTCGTGTCCTCTCCTTCTCTGACTTTTCCCATCTTCCCACAGACCAGACTTATGTAGAATCAGCTGCTGCTTCCAGTTGCTTGGAGAAGCTCTATAGCCGAGACATGGAGAGGCTGGGGGAAACACATACTTCCTATTTCTGCAGGGAGGAGACGGTTTACCTTCCCTGATTATGGGAGAGGGGGAAACTCCCCTAGGCTGTCCTTCTATTCTCCACCACTCGTGGTCTAAAAGATCACTGTGTATGTTTATTTTCCTCTTTTGCCTCCCCATGCCAGGAGCTCTGAGGTGCTGTTTTGCCTCTTCCCTCCCACGTGGGCCTAAGGGATATATTTATTTGGCAGCTTTTTACTCCCCTTCCTAACCACACACACAATGGGAGAGGGCCTGCAAAATGGTGTGAGGAGAAGACTTGACAGGTTCAACTCTGCTTCAGGAATAAAGCGTCCTGAGGCATTATGAACAGAAGACCGACTAACATGAGTACCTTGCTCTACCATGCCTGGATCATATCCCCCAAATCCTGGAGCAAAGTCTGTCTGTTTCCACATCTGCAGTAGATATGGCACTAATGTATATCATAAGAGGTTATAGCAGAAGTGAGATTGTCCTACTGCCACACCATTAGTCATTTCATTTGAGTTCTTTGGTCTTAAAGACCTCTTTAAAATATGTGGAGAGTTTTAGAAAATGAATGTCTTGTTCTCCCCTACTGTTAAATTACAAAAATCCAAAGGGAAAACAGAATACAATCTTGAATGCATTTTATATTCTTTGGGAAGCAAAACTTACCATCCCCAGAAATATCATTTCCTCTTCTCTCATTTTCTCTGTTTTCTTCCACTGGGTAAATCCACGCCAAACCTGAATTGTAAACATGACTCTAATGAGATAAATGGGCCCTGTTACTGCTTCCTTTACTGCAGGAGGCACAGGAAAAAACAAATAGAGGAAGGAAAAACAGAATATACAATTGAAGCAATTACTCCTGAACAGGTTGCCATCTGCTGTATTATTTTAAACAAATTCTGAAGTCTGCTCTTCCCCCTCCTTCCAGCACATGTTAAAAGCATAATTGTAGAAAGCTTGTTTAGATCTAGGTCCATTCCTGCTCTCACTGAGCTCTGTGGTCCTGCCAACACACAGGAGTATTCACCATGTGGATCCTAGCTAGAAATGGCCTGCCGCTCAACTTCACACTGACTACACTGTCTCAGTTTTTGCAGGGTTACTTTTTTCTATTTAGGGGCAAACTCTCTTTTGCCCCAGAGAAAGCAGCAAGTTTTACTCCCCAAACACATGAATCACCAGTGATACACTTGGATCTTGGGGTGTGGATCAGAGAGGACAGTTTGGGCCACTGAAATCAGAGGACTGCCCCTGCAGGTCTGTTCCCTTTACTTTTGTTTCTAGTGCTTTGTCCAGTCTTGTTTGGAATGGCCCACGTAATGGGGTTCCAACCAGCTACACAATTAGGCTAATGCCAATTCAGAATGTTCTGTATCATGAGGTTCATTTCTGTTCATGCTGCTCTTGTGAACAAAACACGTTGTCAATTCTGCCAGCACTGTTCTGACAGAAACAAGACTCACCTTTTGAATACGTAGTGCAGCAGCATCCAAATTTGGACCTTTTGCTCCCTGAAGTTTGGCTTGTCTTTCTCTCTTTTCTTCCAGGTAGATTTGCTTCATGAATGTAGCCCTTAGGCGACCCTGCCGAGCCCTCTCAGAAATCTGGATTACTCTAATGACTTCTTCAAGAGGCAAGGGCTTTACGTATTTCTTCTGTGGTACAGCGAAAAACAAACAGATAAATGGGCCTGTTATCAGAACATGTAGATCCCAAGAATTACTTCCCTGAATCATTTTGAAAATTCAGATGTGTCTTTTGTTAACTCTACTTTAGTTGGCAAATTGAATAACTAACAATATCTTAGTGGAATCCATCCAAGACAAAAGTAGCCCCAATGCAGAGAGGGTGAAACCCATACCTCAGGACCACCTAATTTTAGTTTTGACAGTTTGGCATTTTGATAATTGTACCAGGATCTTAATTTTAACCTGAAAAGCATTTTAAGGAGAAAGTGAACCAGACATGCTATAACCATCATACCTTTTGGTAAGGTAGCATTTTGAGGGGGCAAGGAGTTCCTGATGACATGGAGTAAAAAGTAAGAATCGTTCTTACTGTAGTTTCTGTAACAAAGAACTTATCCCTTTTATTTTGTTTGAGAAATAAGCCTAAATATCAGTATGGCTAAATTCTATTAAACTAATAGCTGTATATTGACTTCCTCTTATTTCCCTCCTAAATTCTGAAGATAGGAGCTTCTGGATATGCCCATGAGGTCTAGAGTTCATCTGCTGGAGAGGCAGAATTTTTCCCCCTCTCCTGTTATTGACATCCTCAATTGGATACAGTTCTGTATACAAATATTGAGTTGGGCTCACTGTACTAAATTTTAAACTTGGTTTTCCCTACAAGGAAAAATACATAATCTATGAGTACACAAAAATGATATCCATAAAAGTCCCCTGCTGAACTATTTAATTTTTAATGCATGCTCTTTAACAGTTTTTTGTTACATGCATATGGGAATACAGTAGCTTGTTAGCAGACAGCCAGAATTTTTGTTTGTTAATTAATTAAACATTAATTAAAAATTGTTAATTAATGTTTGTTAGCAGACAGCCAGAATTTCCTGAATGTATATGGTTCACTATGATGCATACTAAAGTGCAGAAGACTCAACAGCAATCTCAGTGGTAGTAGTTGAGCACAGGAAATAAGTAGACAGAATTAACTGGAAGCAGAGCACAGAGCACATATATAAACTGTGTTAATAAAAAAGATTATTCAGCTTTACAAGCCTCACAGGGTGGTAGCATGTCAAGAGAGACCTGCCCTTCAGTTACACTAGAGTACACGATGTGTAAAGTCCTCACTCCCATGTAATCTGGCTCCACACCAGGCAGATTCATCCTTAGTATGTCACTCTTGGTGAGGGAGGTGGGCAGAGCACAGGTAGGCAAACACACTTTAAGATAAAAACGAGGAGTCCGGTGGCACCTTAAAGACTAACAGATTTATTTGGGCATAATCTTTTGTGGGTAAAAAACCACTTCTTCAGATGCCTGGTGTGAAAATTACAGATGCAGGCATATAATAAATAAATCTGTTAGTCTTTAAGGTGCCTTGTTGTTTTTGTGGATACAGACAAACACAGCTACCCCTCTGATACGTGACACTTTAAGATGTGCAGGGATTGAGACTAAGGAACTGCCTATGAATATTTTTGTTAGTTCATTATGAAATGCACAGGAGCCCTCGCTCAACTCCTTATTTTCACTGTCCAGATTAGTTCAACCACAAATTTTTGGTGTTGAGAGTCTCACGTACCTAGTAGGGAAGAATAATTTCCTCCACTGCAGGGTGAAATTCTATGGCTTGGGTGTTGTAGGAAGTCAGATTATATTATCATAGTGATCTCTTATAGCCATAAAGTCTATGACTCTAAATTAGCCAGAATTAATGCACAGTTGTGCACTTTAGTAGTTTAGAGGGCAGGAAAGCTTCCAAAGAGTACTGCACATATGCAGCACTCTATTTGCAAAGAGTCTTAACTCCATCAGCTCAAAACCAGTTTTCACCAGGCTGTTCAAAGACACTTCTCCGCTCTACGGATTGTCTCAATGCCAAATTTCAGTTTTCTTCTCCTAGCTATTGCAGCAGCATAGCTATACAGAAAAGAGCACAGGAATTTTTCAGAATGTTATAAACAATTAAAATGGGAGATTAGAATGCTAATAGTTATGCAACCTTCACTGTGATTTCTGTTCTTGTTATAGATCCTGACTCAGCACAGTACTTAAGCATGTACCTAAGTTGAAATCAGTGGGACTACTTGTGCAATAAAAGTTAGCCATATGCTTAAGTACCCTGCTGAACTGGGGCCATAATGCTGCCCTTCTATTACTTTCACAGCATAAAATGGAGCCAGATTATTTTGCAAAGTTACCATTGTTAATATTGCTCAGATTGAAGACATTCCTTCCTGGTGGAAATGTACATTATGTTTCTTTTCAGTTGTGCTTCACCCATCAATGCAGTTTGATTAAATATATACTACAAAAATATTTCTCACTTCAATGTTTCATTATAGATTGGTATGGGGAAAATGTATCTGCTTCACTCATATGTGTGAAAAAATGTTCAGTTACAAGGTAAAAGGGTAGGCAGATGACTGGATAATTACGGTACCTATGGTATACTAACCGGTTTGATGTCTTGCAATCCAGCATTAATTAAAATCTGAGCAAGGATTTTCTCCCTCTCTCTCAGCACCTTCAGCTTCTCCTTAATAAAATACCTTGGAATAGGGATTTCTATGTGTTCCTAGGGGAGAGAAATATTCATGGGACACTGTTAGAGCTTTGTTTAAAACCATGTTGCTTATTACCTTAACACCTTTCCTTTACAGACTAATTAAGTTGGCCTAAAGATTCTTGAATTTCCAGGAGTGTTGTGTGACTTGACCTATGTAACAGCTGCTGTGCTATTACTTTGCAATTACTCAAGGTCTAAATCAACAACAAAAAATGAATCCAGTTTCATACAGATTTCCGCAGCATTTTTTAAAATTGTGCAATTCCAAATTAAAAAATTAGCAACTATTTTGAACATTTCAGGG
Organism: Lepidochelys kempii; assembly: GCF_965140285.1. Classification (NCBI taxonomy): domain Eukaryota; kingdom Metazoa; phylum Chordata; order Testudines; family Cheloniidae; genus Lepidochelys; species Lepidochelys kempii. The sequence goes on along the minus strand of NC_136390.1, from coordinate 70,535,357 downwards.
TTTGCCGGTATTTAAAAAATGTACAGACAGTGACTTCCACTTATTTTAATAAACTCATTAGTATGATCCTCCCACATTATTTAATCAACCTCTTGGAAAACAAATCAGCTGTATTGCATTGATATTATTACAAGGAATTAATACCAGGTTAATTATCTAGCCTCTTCAGTATTTCTAAGGTGCTTATCCCCTGTAGTATCTAATCACCTCTCAGCATCAAGAATGATTGGAAATGTCTACACAAAGTCTGCCTTTACTCACTTGTATCATAAAAATTACAACTGTCTCACATTTCCATTGATTGTTGTCTTACAGGATTATTCACTGATGCCGAGAAGTGAAAGAAGAGGGCTTCTTTGAGAGACATGCAGAGAAAGAAGAACCCCCAAAAGATCTACGAATTAGCAGAAGCCAAGGCATTACTGAGTAGCACAACTGATTGTTAGAACCTTGCTTATGAATAGAGGCAATTCTTCCAAGAGTACGCTATCACTAGCAGTCCTTAATGGCAAGTACAAATTAATGAAAAGGCATGAGAGAGACAAGATGGGCGAGGTAATATCTTGTATTGGACCAACTAGTTATGGTGCAGAGACAGATTTTCGAGCTCACACAGAACTGAAGAAGAGCTCTGTGTAAGCTTGAAAGCCTAACTCTTTCATCAACCGAAGTTGGTCCAATAAAAGATGTTACCGCATCCACATTGTCTCTCTAATATTCTGGGACTAAACATGACTACTGTGCCGCTGCAAACATGAAAACACATTGACAGCAGTCTCTGTTTTGGATTCCTGATAGACCTGGAACATAATGGTGCCATTAACAAAGATTTTATTAAAGAAATGGCTAAAATATTCACTCAAGCAAATGGACTGTTGCTTTTGTTTCTACAGAACCCTGGCTATCACTTCAGATATGGGCAACAGTACAGTGCATAAGCAGCGAGGTGAAAAGGCATTGGATGCCCACTAAAACAGCACCAATGTCTAGCTAAAGATCCTGGGAGATACTCTATGTTTCTATGCTTTGTGAACTCTAAAGTGCGAGAGTGTGATGGAAGGCTCAAGTGCTAAGGAAAACAGTTTCTGTAAATCAACATCTTACCACATGTGAGTAGCAAGCCCATCTAGCTTTCCTGTTAGTGGCTCCTGTCCTGGAGCCCAGGCCCCCCTGTTGTGGTAGTGTATGTAAGGGAAAGCTCAGGACTGGGTTTGTGTCATGGCATAGAGAGTTTTTGCCTCTTTTTACATAATTGTCTCTATCACAGCAGAGGCCTGATTTGAGAGGTTTTCTGACTACATTGTTGGCCTAGTTTTCTGCTTCTTCCATCTTAATTTTTGACTGCTCTTAATAGCATGCTGTGTCATAAGTTGTTCTCTTGGTTTTCCTCACCTGTTCCTATATGAATATCTCACTTATGCTCCTTTTTTCCCAGAGAAGGGAAATGTATGCACTATTATTTCCAAGTCTGTCTGCAGATTTCTGTCCTGATGGCCCCAGCAATGATGAGATGAGCCTGTTCCATTTAGCAGTTTCAGGGAGCACTTTCTTGCTTCAGACATGAAGCAATGTTTAGTTGTAAAAATCTGAAATGAGATGTGCACTCCATCTCTATGCTGGGAATGATGAGCTACTCCCTAGAATGATCAAGAAATCAACACAACGTCAGTCCCGGACGACTGGAAAAAGGCTAATGTAGTGCCCATCTTTAAAAAAGGGAAGAAGGAGGATCCTGGGAACTACAGGCCAGTCAGCCTCACCTCAGTCCCTGGAAAAATCATGGAGCAGGTCTTCCAGGAATCAATTCTGAAGCACTTAGAGGAGAGGAAAGTGATCAGGAACAGTCAGCATGGATTCATCAAGGGCAAGTCATGCCTGACTATTCTAATTGCCTTCTATGATGAGATAAATGGCTCTGTGGATGAGGGGAAAGCGGTGGATGTGTTGTTCCTTGACTTTAGCAAAGCTTTTGACACGGTCTCCCACAGTATTCTTGCCAGCAACTTAAAGAAGTATGGGCTGGATGAATGGACGATAAGGTGGATAGAAAGTTGGCTAGATTGTCGGACTCAATGGGTAGCGATCAATGGCTCCATGTCTAGTTGGCAGCCGGTATCAAGTGGAGTGCCCCAAGGGTTGGTCCTTGGGCCGGTTTTGTTCAATATCTTCATAAATGATCTGGAGAATGGTGTGGATTGCACCCTCAGCAAGTTTGCAGATGACACTAAACTGGGAGGAGAGGTAGATACACTGGAGGAAGGGATACGATACAGAGGGCCCTAGACAAAATAGAGGATTGGGCCAAAAGAAATCTGATGAGGTTCAACAAGGACAAGTGCAGAGTCCTGCACTTAGGACGGAAGAATCCCATGCACCGCTACAGACTAGGGACTGAATGGCTCGGCAGCAGTTCTGCAGAAAAGGATCTAGGGGTTACAGTGGACGAGAAGCTGGATACGAGTCAACAGTGTGCCCTTGTTGCCAAGAAGGCCAATGGCATTTTGGGATGTATATGTAGGGGCATTGCCAGCTGATCGAGGAACGCGATCGTTCCCCTCTATTTGGCATTGGTGAGGCCTCATCTGGAGTACTGTGTCCAGTTTTGGCCCCCACACTATGAGGGGGGATTTCATAGCTGCTCTCAACTACCTGAAAGGGGGTTCCAAAGAGGATGGATCTAGACTGTTCTCAGTGGTAGCTGATGACAGAACAAGGAGTAATGGTCTCAAGTTGCAGTGGGGGAGGTTTACGTTGGATATTAGGAAAAACTTTTTCACTAGGAGGGAGGTGAAATGCTGGAATGTGTTACCTAGGGAGGTGGTGGAATCTCCTTCCTTAGAAGTTTTTAAGGTCAGGCTTGACAAAGCCCTGGCTGGGATGATTTAGTTGGGGATTGGTCCTGCTTTGAGCAGGGGGTTAAACTAGTTGACCTCCTGAGGTCCCTTCCAACCCTGATATTCTATGATTCTATGAACACTTCCACAGTTTTTCAAGGATGCAAGACTCTTTATGGTTGATTATAAGACAATCCCACAGCCTAACTGACTTCTACCCGGTACGAGGAGGTAAAGGCCTAGCACCAAGCATTAGGCAGCCAAAAGAGGACAGCCTTCATTCTCAAGCACTTTGTAGGACACAACATTGTGAAACAATAGGCTTGTGATATTTGTCCACAAACATCAAGTCACAGATGGAGCCTTTAACCATACCCTACCTTACATAGGTGTAGTAAGGATAAATACATTAAAAAGTATCTGTATAATTACCATAGATAGGTAGATTCCATGTCTGAAGGTGAACTAGAAAAAGGTGGTACACAGATAACTGGAGAAAAATAAAGCTCAAATGCTTGAATGGCATACCAAAAATAAAACCAGTGCACCTCAGAATCATCCATCAGATGTAACATGCCTAAGAGTTAGCAATTCTGAATATTCCTCACTGTTATCATGATTATGCTGGACTACAAGCCCTTCACAACTGATGAAAGTAAGGGCCCTGGTGCAAAGATGGGGGAAGTCCCATCTAGATATATGGAGTTTGTTGTGTGCATTGACCAGGACCTTAGTACTGGAGCCAAGGATGTTACAGAGAAAAATATAGTCAAGTCTATGTTGTCATCAACTGTTGAGAATAGTTCTAAACCAGCCTCCCCAAACATCTCAATGCTATCTTCACTCAGCAGGTACACCATGCCTTGTTAGTTCTAAGGTGGGGCAGAGGGACGAGAATTCGTCTTCATTTTTTTAATACCTGATGTTAAAAATGTTACATTTCAAACTCATCAACTTTTCTCTCTTGGTTGATTTACCTATAAATCATCAAAATACAGTGATATTCATAATTGTGGTTTTTACAAAAATCTAATACATTTTGAGTTATCAGATTCTGAATGATGCCTTTATATTCTCCAATATGTCTTCTGATGGTCAAAATAGTTCTCTGCTATGAATAAAATAGCAGAAAGATGGTTGATTGAAATAAGTAGCGATCACTGTACTATACATATTTATATGGCAAAATAATCAGTTAAAAGCTGCAACATGTTTCATATCTAAAACCCGAAGAACTAATTCTACAATATGTTAAGATACCACTAGGAAATTTCTTTCACATTATAACCAGGATCCAGAAAATAGTATCATTTAAACAATACCTTTGTTTACTTTTCCATTAGAAAGCTGTTACCTACAGTACCCAACTTTGACAACAGGTAGAGTTGTCAGAAACAAAAGGAATTATCAATCAAATCACCATTATTTCTCATCTGGTTTTTATACCTTCAACCTTCAAGGATCCATATTATGGCCATACAGTAGAACCTCAAAGATACAAGCACCAGAGTTAGGGACTTAGCGGTCAATGGGACACCGTGTGAATCCGGAAGTAACCAATCAGGTGGCAGCAGACACACAAAACAAAACAAAAAAGCAAATACTGTACTGTGCCTGTATTGCATCTTAAAGATAGGCACAGCTGGACTGCTTGTCCCCCATGCCCGGAGCCAGCAGAGCAGGAGCAGTGCTGGGGTCTGCGCAGCTTTCGCCCGTCGCCAGGTGGGGGGGACGACACTGTTTTTATGCCCCCCTCGGCTAGGAGGGGGACATACTGTTTGCACACACACCCCCTCCCCCCCCCGCCTGGAGGGGGATAAGCTTGCAAATTCATGCTGGAGCTGAGTAGGGGGCTCAACTGCTGTTGAATCCTGGCCTGGAGTGTCAGCTGCTGGTTCTGGAGCCCAAACTGTGCTTTGTTCAGAGTTATGAAAATTTCAGAGTTACGGGCAACCTCCATTCCTGAGATTTCTGTAACTCTGAGGTTCCACTGTATTTACTAGGGTTGAGGTTTAGTTGGGATGTCCTTCAGACAACTGCTCTTAAATTGGATAGAAGGGTTACTACCAGGCAATCCTTTTCCCTAGACATTGAATGTGGTCCCAGCCCCTTCCTGTCTTGCAATGAGAGGGCAGACTAAAGTTTCTCAGGTGGCAGTTTGGAGAACTAACCACAGGACCAGTCTATTTCCCACCTAGTTTTATCTGTAACCTCTGAGAGAGTCATGAGCTCAAACTGATTCATCTTGAAGCAGAAGGCAAATCAAACTGAACTCTGACATCAGCTGTGGCTTGGTCCTGAGTGGACCATCCTATGTGACCCTACAGTAAAATCAGGGTGGATTTGCAATGTTGCATTATTAACATAGAAGCTGTTATTCTAGCATGAATTCACTTTAGGACCAAGCAGAACAAGTCAGACATAAAGGAAAGACATAACCTTTATTAAAAACTATACATCTTTGATAATATTCCAGACATATTGAAATATAACATATTGATCAAGCAGATTCATTTTTAAAATCATTCTCCCATGTGAAAATCTCACTTGCGAATGAATATATTCTGTGTAGTTATTTTTAACAAAAATACATGACTATGCAGTAAACTAGTGAGCATATAGTAGGCCAAGTTCTCGGCTGATGTAAATTGGGGCAATTTCATTGAAATAAATGGTGCTGTGCCAATTTACACCAACAGAGAATTAGCCCAGTGCTGTTAAATAGTATTGACTTTCTGGTAAATACTAGGCTAGATCCTCAGATAATGTAAATCAGCATAGATTCATTGACATCAAGCGATTTACATTAAAATATAGAATATACAGAATATATTCCTAACTTGCTTATGATAAAAGTATACCTACAGGGGACAGCTTAAGATCTTGCAGGATATCATCAAAGTAATGAAACTCCGAGTTCTCCAGCTCCACCATTTCATTCTTTAGCTCCAGGATACGGCCCATCACTCCGTCCAGCACTTGCCGAATCACTAACCGTTTTTGTGGGTGAACGATCTGGTCGTAGGCAGTCTCCAAGTTACAGAAAATTTGCACATATTTAATGTAGAAGGTGGCTAACATCTGGAACACTGTTATGCGATCCTTCTGTACCTTTAGGAGCTTATCTTCTATCTCCCTCTGGAGCAGACCGTTGAGGGCTTCTTGGGCTTCTGCCCACATCTTATTATAAGTGCTAATTGAAAGGAGAAAAGAATATCTTAGCTGCAGCTATATGCATTGATTAGCACACAATTGGTAGCACAGGTATTGAGTGTCTCTATGACTCCAGAAGTGTGGCTAGCTGACAAATGCAAGCACTGAAGTGCATTTTAATTCCCAAAAGATTTTAAAAAAACTTAGCTAAAATGTATTTTAAAGCAGAGTTACTGAATTAAACCATAGTTCTTTTTTTATTGTCTCTACTAGTAAAGCAGCTTTAGAAATAGGAGTTTCAAAATTATGCTTTAATAAAATTAAAAAGTTAGAAATTCTTGGCGTTCACCACAAAATATAGTTGTAACAACAGCCCCAGTCTAGCAACGAGCTCTGCATAGGCAGACCCCTGTGCCTATGTGAAACTCCACTGAAGTCAATGCAGGATCAGAACCTAAGGCATGTACGTCAGGCGTCACAACCCTTATTGCATGATTCAATGTCCAGTGGTTACAATTTAAAAAAATAAAATGTTAAGCTCTCCTTTTTATTCTCCTGTCAGGAATTGGGCTGCAGCAGCATCAAAAAGGAGTTTAAAGGTTACAATGGTGGTGATTTTTTTTTTCCATTGGCAATATGATGCAAAATGTGGACATGGAATTTATATCACCTGCATCTTGGAAACTGTAGGTTCTGCAAGGAATTGCTTGTATTTCCACAGGCTGTGACAATAACAGCAGGCTTCTCTTACAAGCCAGTCTTTCTAGGCTGGCTGCAACAGCAATGATTGTGGGGGGATCAAGGAAGGTAGTGTGGCCTAGAAAATAAGTGCCTGGTTCTAGTCCCAGCTCTGCCACTGGCCTGCTGGATGACCTTGCATAAGTTATTACACCTCACTATGCGTCAATTTCCCCATCTGTAAAATGGGCATAATGATACTCACTTCCCTTTGAAAAGTGCTTTGGATCTACTGATGAAAGTGCTATATCAGCACTAGTTGTTTGTTTTTTTTACAGTGCCAACATAGAGTATATTGGAACATGCTACTGTAAGATGGAAACTGGAACATAGGAATGGTTAAAGAGGTATTCTAAAAAGAGCACTCAGTCTCAGAGCAATGCTGGAAATCCTGAACTAAGAAAGGAACTGCCATGTACAATGGGTTGGAACTCTGCTTTCACCGTTCATCCTAAGTCTCTCAAATGTTGATGCATGACAGCTAGTAAGGTAGGAAAATAATGTGAGAAAGGACCTCAGATGACAGAATGTATAGTTTTGTGGTTAAGGCCATGGGCTGGGACTCAGGATATGCATCAGTTCCTGGCTCTGTCATAGACTTTCTGTGTGACCTTGGTCAAGTTACTTAAACTCCCTGTGCTTCAGATACCAATATGCAAAATGGGGTTAATAATGCTGTTTTTATCTGTCTTGTCTATTTACACTGTGTTTTCTTCAGGGTAGAGGCTGCCTCTCACTATGTGCATGGTATAGCACCTAGGAGAATGGGGCCTCTGAGTTACTGTAATACAAATAAATAACATGGTTTAAATCTCTAAGGTAAGTAGAAGTGGCAACTAAAAAACCAGACCTGACTCCCTCAGAATTCTGAGGAGATTTGTATCTAAAGCTGAAAGTAAAGTTTTACTTCACCCAAAAACTAAAGCAAGCACCCTGGCTAGAAAACCTAGAGGGATGGAGTTCTCTGTTCCCTCTGTTGGGGAGAAGTGGAAAACTCAGCTCTGGCTAACTTCATTTACATGAATTGTAATATTGTTTACCCATAATTCCACTATTGAGTTTTTGTTGTTTTGGTTGGAAATGTTTGTTTTCATGTGTAAAGGTGATAATAGGTTGTTGCCGGTACTGTGCTCATTAAAGGACATAGAACTGTGCAAGATATGCCATGGGTGAGGAATCACCCTGACTGAACAAGAAACAGACTTTGGTTGGATAACAAAGCTTGGCCTCAACAAAGAGATAGGAAGTTTTGTCTTGAAGAATTCTTATCTAGAGAATAGGGATTTTAACCTAGGGTCCAGTTCTGCACTGTGTTCCCCATGTGGTGATTCCCTAACCTCAGTGAAAAACTCCATAGAGAGGTCTGTCTGGAGTATCATAGAATATCAGGGTTGGAAGGGACCTCAGGAGGTCATCTAGTCCAACCCCCTGCTCAAAGCAGGACCAATCCCCAATTAAATCATCCCAGCCAGGGCTTTGTCAAGCCTGACCTGAGTAGTGATGGAGAAGCAGAGCTGGCTCTGTGCAGAGGCCTCACTGGTAGCAGTGGAGTAGAGTTGGTTCCACAGGAAGTCCTGACCAGACCAGTGGTGGCAATAGTGAGCTGACTTCACAGTGTCCTAGCTCACTCAGCTGGTGCAGGCAGACCTGGAAGCACTGGACTGGCCTAGGTTGCTGCTCATTGGAGACAGATCTGGCAGAATAGTTCTCTGAGGTCTAGAGCTGACAAGCAGAGGAGAGCCGCCCCTGGATATCCTTTGGTTACCACTGAGACTAACTCAACCTGTGAGTGGGGTTTTTAGTGGGTGGAGTTTGTGGTGATACAGGGTTCTGGAGTTCCATAAGCTGGACTGGGAGATGACCAGACTCTTGGTGTATTCATTTGGGTTGTTCAGGTTCTAATATATAAATATATGTCATTGTTTTGTGTCATGTTTCTTTTGGTTGTGTTCGCCTTTTTCCCCAAATTAAAGATTCCTGTGTTCCATATTTCTGAATGACTTTCGAGCGCTTGTGAGTGGGGAAAAAACTTCCTGTAAGCGTGACAAGGAAAGTTTTATTTTTATTTTCCAGAGACAGAAACAAGAGTACTGTTCTGGGTGGGGTTTGAATCATATATCTATTTATCTTAGAGAAGGACCCCTAGTTACATTCAAACTGGCCCTTGTTGCTGTCACTGGTACCTAGCAGAAGGATTATTAACACATTCAAGAGTAAAGGAGCAGGACAAGGATACAACTGAATTATGTCTGTTACATTTTATAGAACCATTTTGGACCTGTTATCTTGCTGGTCTGATTGGGACTGAGAATGCAGTTGTGTATTAATTTTCTGTTGTGATGAAGAGGTCAAGCAGCTGTAACCTGTGTGATTTTGTCATCCATAACTGTGTGGGTTGGAATCTTTGTAAGCCAATCATATTGTTCCCTCATGCCTATGCATTTTATCATACTGAATGATATACTTGCAATTGTAATGAGGCTATGGAGATGACAGGATAATATTTTAGTAAGGTCTCTCATCATGGACATAATGGCTTGAGCTCTCTATATTTGTTTATTTCTTCAGGATATTGATGGGGATGTTCTGACTGACTAGAATGATCAGCAAAAATTTTAACAATTTGAGCCTGCTATTGAATTTACATGCTTTATTTTTTTTTAAAGTGTATACTATACTTTTCAGCTTCAGCAGGAAGCAGCTGGCCCTGCTCTTCTTAATGCATTAACAGCCCACCCAGATATTTCCCCCTTTCTTCCGACTTCATTTACATCCCATTGCACCAAGTGACTCAGTAGATTGCAGCAATTAACCCAGGTGCAAGAGATAAACAAAATAAAACCACTGGGATAGGAAAGATTGGCACAAACAAGAACACCATTAGCTGTGCCCTGACAGCTCAGCCAATTGATCAATGGGGTTTTGTACACTTTCTTAGAATTGGGGACTCAGATGAACGGAAACCAATGAGACTCATGGGGTACTCCAGCACAGAAGAACACAATACGCTGTTGTACTTTCCTAGCTGTGTGTATCTAGAATCAATTTGCAGTGGGGAGGTTATAAATCTTTTAGGATGTCTGGGCCTATAGACTGTACCCCAACTACAGGCTTGATTTATGAACAGTGGGTTTCCTCAGGCTACAACATTTCAAATGCAAGTTGTTTCAGAGCTGACAATAGGCATCAGTGCAACCAAAACTGCCATGCAACTGTCCACTACATTTTACAATAACCTCTTTCTCTCTCCCCAGTCTGTGGAGAATGCCGAGTGTTCTCCCATTGTGCCAGCTACTATTCAGTTTCTTTTTATATTTTTGAATCTTTTTTAAAAAAAATTAAAGCATGTTAACGTAAGGCAAAATAGTATCAGATAAGTGTAAGATAATGACAAATTACTGCAAGCATGTTGTTATGGATCGGTTTCATGTCTGTGGAGATCATGAAATGTTTCTCTGTTTTTTCAGCATTAACATTCAATCTAACGAAAGGACGGGAAGTGTGTATGTGGGGGGAATAAAGTATAAAACATTAAGGAAGAGAAAAAGGAGGGAAAAGAATGACATCAAAACAATGAAGGGCAGATTCTCACATGGTGTAAGTCAGCATACATACTGTAAGAGGCTAATTAATATATATTATCGCTCATCTTAATTAATTGGCCTCTTACAGTTTGTATGGCAATTTCCATCTTCTCTGTATGTATATATATATATATCTTCTTACTATATGTTCCATTCTATGCATCCGATGAAGTGGGCTGTAGCCCACGAAAGCTTATGCTCTAATAAATTTGTTAGTCTCTAAGGTGCCACAAGTACTCCTGTTCTTTTTGCGGATAGACTAACATGGCTGCTACTCTGAATCCTGTCATTAGTTTCTACAGTCATTCTCCCTCTGTCAGAGTGGCTAATGCTCCCTGTGTGCTAGAGGGAGCAACTTCTGTGCTGAGGGGAGTGCCTGGCCACAGCCCAGGGACCATAGGAGAGGTGTGAGGGCCTTGAGCCATCCCCACCTTACTAACCAGGCAGCACAGGGCCCTTAACTCACTTTTCATTTTGCCCATTTGCTACAGTTTTCTTCCCACAAGCTTGAAAGGGCACTGCACCCCTGTCTTCTAGAAAAAGAGGGACCTGTGGTAAAAATGGCTTTGAGCCACCAAGGAAAGAGTGAAACAAAATCCTGACTGCTGACTTTTCTTTTAATCTTAAAGGAAAATCTTTGCTAGTTGTGATATATACTAGGAACTGTCATAAAGACATCATGAAGACTGGCTCCCTTTCCTTCATTATTAGGCAATGGTCATTAGGGTCATATGTACTAGCGTGTGAAGTTATATCAGAAGTGGATTTAACCCATTAGGGTGAAGGTCATAATTATGACCCTGATCCTGCTGATACTCATGCACATACTTAACGTTACTATCCCAGGTAGTCGCATGGAATTCAGTAGGGCTACACATGGTAGTAAAATTAAATATGTGTGTGACATTCCCCACTGGTGTTATCCGGACTGGTGAGCTGCTAGTTCACTCCAATCCTTGACTCTGGGAGACGAGCCTTACCTCGCTCTACTGTAAAAAACCCCACTCCTGGGCTGTTCATGCCCAGCCTCTGGCATGTAAGCTGCTCCCAGCTACTTGCAACTGAGTGACACTAGCCAATATTTCCAGTCCCAGACACAACCGTAGGAACCTCCATCTTGCGGTGTCCAGTTAAATCTTCTGGTCGCTGCAAGCTTATATAAGTTCATCAATTTAACAAAGAAATTGATATGTACCAAGGGGAGCCTCTGACACACTTCAAACCAAATGCACTGCTTCAGGTAAAATAAACAGATTTATTAGCTATAAAGATAGATTTTAAGTGATTATAAGTCAAAACATAACATGTCAGATGGTCAAATGCAATAAAATCAAAATGCATTCTAAGCTGATTTTAACACTTTCAATGCCCTTACAATTTTAGATGCTTCTCACCACAGGCTGGCTGGTTGCTTTTCAGCCAGGCTCTCCCCTTTGATCAGTGCTTCAGTCACTTGGTGTGGTGGTGTCTGTAGATGTAGGTGGAAGAGAGAGGAAGGGCATGGCAAATGTCTCTTCCTTTTATTAGGTCCTTTCCTTCCCCTTGGCTTTGCTCCCTCACTTCCGAGTCAGGTGAGCATTACTGTTGTGTCCTCATGCAGGTGAGTCATTGCATTGTAGCTCCCTTGCTGGACAATGGCTGTTGATGGATTGTTTGACATCCCACCCAGGCGTTGGTTACTTTCCTTGCTGTTGCCTCTGGGGAGCTAATATCTGGCTGATTCCCCCAACTTACAGCATGTGTTAGTGACAACCATACTACACAATTCTCATAACTTTATATGCATTAATGATAGACATATATGGATAGAGAAATGACTTCTAGCAGATCATAACCTTTCCCCTGATACCTTACAAGGCATGCTTTATATGTAAGATCAGGATTATATGAAAATGAGGAATATGGAAGTTACAGCACGCTCCCCCAAGGTATAGAACATCACAATGTGCATGAGTGTTTTCAGAATGAAGGTCTATAATTGTTCCTGGGGCATCCAACATGCTTACTCAGTAGTGGTAGGAATCAGTGTCAGGAGTAGTAGCAATTGCAGTTAACTATAAAGAGTGTAAATGACTACATTCAAATTTTGAAAGTGTGATTCAAGTGATGAGGAGATGCAGGAAGGACGAGTATTTGGAGGTCTAACCTACTCTATATTAAGTGTTTGGGGGGGAACTAATGCAACTGAGTGTAATTTTCATACTTCCAACCTTAGAAGAAGAAGTTCAGGGGAGGGCAAGAGCCCAGGTTCTCAAAGTTACACACACACACACACGAAGTATAAGCAGTACTGCTGATTGCCATAGCAGCTGAAAGGCAAGGAATGTTACAGGGGAAAATAAGCAACACTGAGTAATGGGATGAGAAAAACATATACACTCACTTAATTCCAAAGGCCCTGAAGTGCATTCTGGCAGCATTTATGGCTTTTGGGGTAAAAGAGAGTCCTGCCTTTCTGATCAATGTGTTCCTTTAACTCTCTATGCTCCCGGGGAGAGTAAACAAAGTCCAGATACTAGTAGTCAATCAAGAATACTTTATTAATCATCCAGCCTTTGTGCCATAGTATGGCTTCTTCTAGGTTGAACTTTATTTTTATTACTCAGAATAAAATATGACCTACTCATTTAAAAATGAGGCTTAAAGATACATTTCTGTGGTCAAACTGACACAAAAATTATTTAAAACACTGTCAATTTATTTTACACTTATTTAATATTCCTGTATCGTCTGAAGCCTGACAATACATTTCCACCTGACATTTTGTTTCCGGTGTGGAAAAACTAACTTAAGTGCTGTTTTCAACAAAGCTGAAATTAATCTGGTTATTTTTGTTGCACCAATTCCACATTCATGCTGAAGTGTTTACAGAATTAATGTTAAGCATGGGAGTTGTTCCATTGACTATTTGCAGGATTGAGGCCTTAGTGACTTATGTCAACCAATTTTTGTGAACCAGCAACAATTAGTTAACTTCTGCTGCAAAGCCAGCAGAGGGAGATCAAAATACTTTGGGCCACACTGTGATTTACTGGAAGCTGCAACCCACTCTGTGGGGATGATGAGGACAGACGAGCTATGCTCCAGCAGATGTCACGGAAGATAATTTGGCCGACACAGAGGAGTGCAAACTGCAACAGCCGGGCTGTTACTCCACTGCAGGGGACAGCTCACACTCTGTGCAGTGGCCTTCTGCTGATCGGTATACACAAGCAGAAGTGTGGCTCCCCATTGGCAGACTTCTACCTCAGGGTAAAGGAAGAAAAGCCCCCTCAAGCACTCTCACACAGGGCTGGACACTCAAGTACGGAATGGGCTGGAGATACCTTAAGGACACCAACCTCTTTCTTGGGATATTTTGGCTTTTGATCACAGAAAGAATTAGTAGTTCCTGAGGCCCATGAGAATGAAAGGTTAGCTGACTTCCAAAAACATTATCCAAACCTGTTCTGTTCTAAACCTTTCAATTCCAGTTTTGGACAAAATTTTGGGTCAAACTTGCTCACTATCCCTAAAATTAAGCTTGGTTTTAAAATTCTTCCCAAGCTATTCCAGGATGAGGGAGCATACAGTGGAATGACATGAATTGCCTTAACTATTTCCAGGCCAGTCAATGATTTTCTATAGATTCAGTAGCAAAGGGGCAAAATAAAGGAGGATAAAGCTTGACACACTCTAGTCACCGGAAAAAGTAAATACAGCATTGTTAACAGGAACAGCCTTGCACTTCTACCTTCTCCGATTTCATTCTTCAGTAGTGTAATAGAGTGAACACAGGATAAAAGATTGTGTGGCACAAACGTAATGGGAAACCACAGCAAAGACAAGGAAGCCTGCTTCACTAAACACCAGCTGTAACACTGCACCTCAGTAGCTTTCAAGCACCTGCTCTTGCCCAAACTCACAAGGCTGATGAAAAGATAGTTCTTTGGTCAAAGAAGGGTATTGTGCTGGTGAATTTTAATACAACAGCAGGAATAGAAATTTGAGTAATTTACGTGGAGAAGAGATTACCATATGCTGAATTTTACCTTACCATGCTCTAAGGAGCAGCCTTTTATCTAACTATTGCAGCTTCTCCAGCCTGAGGGCAATATAATGCCCTCTGCTTTGAGACGAGGAGGGAAGCAAATGCATGCTTTCCCTGGCAAAATCAGAAGAATATCCCTGTTGTCTGTGGCTGCAAAGTGTGTAAAGACAGCTCTGCAGTATGACAGTAGTACTGCATCCCTATCAGATAACCACCAGTAGCTATTCCATATCGAAGATCCTGTATTGCATTATGCATGTTGAGTGGATGAATGGGATATGGCTAGCCAGAAAGGGTCCAGAGCTAGGAAGTAGTTGTTCTCCACTGTATGCTCCAGCTCCAAGATGCCTTAATTTACACTGCACTGTACCGGGCACGGTAATGAGATTTATTACAGCATTAACTCCCTCCACACAGTTTCTTCCCCCTTGGAGGGGGAAGTAGTATCCAGCTATGCTGCTGGCTGCACTGCTGTTGCTGGTGAGGGGCGGGGAGGACTGCAGACACAGGACAGGCACTCTGCTCACATGTCCCAAAGTCCGCAAGCGGCCAACATTTCCTATTAATGCTTAGGGTTCATGTATGTAAACTGCTGTACAACTCTAACCCCTTTCACACTGATGAGAATATGGCCTATTTTCTAGCATAACTGTCGTTGTAAATTTCCCCCTGCCAATGTTTATTTTTTTCTTTCAAAGCAGAAGACCATGACCCTTAATCCAGTGACCCTCTCCTAAATGGAACCTACAAACTATTCCAAATTCTATAGGTCTAATAATTATACAACGCAGTCTTTGAATACATGAAGGATGGCAATACAAATTGTTTCCATGATAACAGAATGAACTCCAACATGCAAATATTTTATCTGATAAGTATACTTGATCCCTCTTGAAAGAAATATGATTGACTAAAAAGTAATTTGCTACAAGTGCTCAAGGAATATCTTCATGTGTGTTTATAAAACGATCTAATTCTTCAGTCAGCCAAAATGCTTCTTTAGCAACTACAGTGTCATCTAACTAATTTAAGACACTTCAGTTCTTCATTTACTTCCGGGAGGAAGCACAGGCAGGAATGTCTGTGAGGAGAGGGCTCCTGCCTCATACTGGCAATGAGGGGCGATCAACAGGTTATCTCAAGTGCTTATATACAAATGCACAAAGCCTTGGAAACAAGCAGGGAGAACTGGAGGTCCTGGTGATGTCAAGGAACTATGACGTGATCGGAATAACAGAGACTTGGTGGGATAACTCATATGACTGGAGTACTGTCATGGATGGTTATAAACTGTTCAGGAAGGACAGGCAGGGCAGAAAAGGTGGGGGAGTAGCACTGTATGTAAGGGAGCAGTATGACTGCTCAGAGCTCCGGTACGAAACTGCAGAAAAACCTGAGTGTCTCTGGATTAAGTTTAGAAGTGTGTGCAACAAGAGTGATGTAGTGGTGGGAGTCTGCTATAGACCACCGGACCAGGGGGATGAGGTGGATGAGGCTTTCTTCCGGCAGCTCACGGAAGCTACTAGATCGCATGCCCTGATTCTCATGGGTGACTTTAATTTTCCTGATATCTGCTGGGAGAGCAATACAGCGGTGCATAGACAATCCAGGAAGTTTTTGGAAAGCATAGGGGACAATTTCCTGGCGCAAGTGCTAGAGGAGCCAACTAGGGGGGGTGCTTTTCTTGACCTGCTGCTCACAAACCGGGTAGAATTAGTGGGGGAAGCAAAAGTGGATGGGAATCTGGGAGGCAGTGACCATGAGTTGGTTGAGTTCAGGATCCTGACGCAGGGAACAAAGGTAAGCAGCAGGATACGGACCCTGGACTTCAGGAAAGCAGACTTCGACTCCCTCAGGGAACAGATGGCCAGGATCCCCTGGGGGACTAACTTGAAGGGGAAAGGAGTCCAGGAGAGCTGGCTGTATTTCAAGGAATCCCTGTTGAGGTTACAGGGACAAACCATCCCGATGAGTCGAAAGAATAGTAAATATGGCAGGCGACCAACTTGGCTTAATGGTGAAATCCTAGCGGATCTTAAACATAAAAAAGAAGCTTACAAGAAGTGGAAGGTTGGACATATGACCAGGGAAGAGTATAAAAATATTGCTCGGGCATGTAGGAATGTTATCAGGAGGGCCAAATCGCACCTGGAGCTGCAGCTAGCCAGAGATGTCAAGAGTAACAAGAAGGGTTTCTTCAGGTATGTTGGCAACAAGAAGAAAGCCAAGGAATGTGTGGGCCCCTTACTGAATGAGGGAGGCAACCTAGTGACAGAGGATGTGCAAAAAGCTAATGTACTCAATGCTTTTTTTGCCTCTGTTTTCACTAACAAGGTCAGCTCCCAGACTGCTGCGCTGGGCATCACAAAATGCGGAAGAGATGGCCAGCCTTCTGTGGAGATAGAGGCGGTTAGGGACTATTGAGAAAAGCTGGACGTGCACAAGTCCATGGGGCCGGACGAGTTGCATCCGAGAGTGCTGAAGGAATTGGCGGCTGTGATTGCAGAGCCACTGGCCATTATCTTTGAAAACTCGTGGCGAACCGGGGAAGTCCCGGATGACTGGAAAAAGGCTAATGTAGTGCCAATCTTTAAAAAAGGGAAGAAGGAAGATCCTGGGAACTACAGGCCAGTCAGCCTCACCTCAGTCCCTGGAAAAATCATGGAGCAGGTCCTCAAAGAATCAATCCTGAAGCACTTGCATGAGAGGAAAGTGATCAGGAACAGCCAGCATGGATTCACCAAGGGAAGGTCATGCCTGACTAATCTAATCGCCTTTTATGATGAGATTACTGGTTCTGTGGATGAAGGGAAAGCAGTGGATGTATTGTTTCTTGACTTTAGCAAAGCTTTTGACACGGTCTCCCATAGTATTCTTGTCAGCAAGTTAAGGAAGTATGGGCTGGATGAATGCACTATAAGGTGGGTAGAAAGCTGGCTAAATTGTCGGGCTCAACGGGTAGTGATCAATGGCTCCATGTCTAGTTGGCAGCCGGTATCAAGTGGAGTGCCCCAAGGGTCGGTCCTGGGGCCGGTTTTATTCAATATCTTCATAAATGATCTGGAGGATGGTGTGGATTGCACTCTCAGCAAATTTGCGGATGATACTAAACTGGGAGGAGTGGTAGATACGCTGGAGGGGAGGGATAGGATACAGAAGGACCTAGACCAATTGGAAGATTGGGCCAAAAGGAATCTGATGAGGTTCAATAAGGATAAGTGCAGGGTCCTGCACTTAGGACGGAAGAACCCAATGCACAGCTACAGACTAGGGACCGAATGGCTAGGCAGCAGTTCTGCAGAAAAGGACCTAGGGGTGACAGTGGACGAGAAGCTGGATATGAGTCAGCAGTGTGCCCTTGTTGCCAAGAAGGCCAATGGCATTTTGGGATGTATAAGTAGGGGCATAGCGAGCAGATCGAGGGACGTGATCGTTCCCCTCTATTCGACATTGGTGAGGCCTCATCTGGAGTACTGTGTCCAGTTTTGGGCCCCACACTTCAAGAAGGATGTGGATAAATTGGAGAGAGTCCAGCGAAGGGCAACAAAAATGATTAGGGGACTGGAACACATGACTTATGAGGAGAGGCTGAGGGAGCTGGGATTGTTTAGCCTGCAGAAGAGAAGAATGAGGGGGGATTTGATAGCTGCTTTCAACTACCTGAAAGGGGGTTCCAAAGAGGATGGCTCTAGACTGTTCTCAATGGTAGCAGATGACAGAACGAGGAGTAATGGTCTCAAGTTGCAGTGGGGGAGGTTTAGATTGGATATTAGGAAAAACTTTTTCACTAAGAGGGTGGTGAAACACTGGAATGCGTTGCCTAGGGAGGTGGTGGAATCTCCTTCCTTAGAAGTTTTTAAGGTCAGGCTTGACAAAGCCCTGGCTGGGATGATTTAACTGGGAATTGGTCCTGCTTTGAGCAGGGGGTTGGACTAGATGACCTTCTGGGGTCCCTTCCAACCCTGATATTCTATGATTCTATGATTCTAAGCTCTTATCTTGTGGTAGCTGGACTGTGTATCATTTTGGAGGAACGATTAACACTGTTGTATAGGCAACCTTGTAACACCCTGCCCTGCCCTGATTTAAGCTAAATGATGTTCAATAAAGAATTGTATCAGAGGCTATTTCTTCATTGCAGAGTTAACTCAAAATATATACACTTGACTTAACTTCTCCCGAGTTAGCCTAACTTGAGTGAGAGAAGCCACTCTACAAAATAAAACTCCAGTTGCAAAGAGTAATTAAATTAGCAGCATAGAAAGACAGTGTTAGCAGCTGATGAGTTATACTAACTTGAACTGTAGCCTCGACCCTCTAACAGGCAAGTCGACTTGAGTTTAAAGCACACCCCCTCCATTAGTTTGTGGACTAATCTGTGCGTTGATGGGACTTGCACTAGGGGAAACGTTTGTGTTATAACTCGAATTAATTGCAGTGAAGATGAGCTTTAAGATTACTTCCTAAAAGGGTTCAAACTAGTTCTTACTATGCCTGTTAATTACTTTAAAAGTTGAAGTTCGGATACTCTTAGTGAGAGCTAGAGTGCTAAAAAATAGAATGTAGCCATGGCAACACAGGCAGGAGGGGCTAGCTGCCCAAGGGTGTGCCTGTCACAGATATTAAATACCTACTATGGTGGCTAGCCCCTCCTGCTGCTTGTGCTGTCACAGCTATGCGATTCTTAGCATGCTAGTTCCAGTGGAGCTAGCCCAAATATGTCTCCTTGAGCTGGCAATCAATCCCCCAGCTTGAAGTGTAGGCACACGCTGTAAATCAGGACCCTTAAAGTTGGGCACCTAAAAACGGAGGCATCTGAAATCACTAATCCCCCTTGAAAATTCAGCGAGTAATAGTTAATACGTTGCCTGGAGTGCTTTTACAAAACAATACAAAATAATATTTTCGGCTTGAAAACTAGTCCATTTCAATTTTTCCTTGTTTATATTTTTATATGATTTTCTCTTCTCTCTTGATGGTTGATAATCAACACAAACAGGAAGGGAAAGTGACTAATTATAGAAGATAAACCGTGAAACTGACTATACACAAAGTGAACAAAGTAAACAAACTGGAGGGAAAAGTTTTTCTCTCTAATTCCTCTCAGATAAATTTTAGGTGTTACTTTTAACAATGATATGTTAAAAAAAATAAGACATAAGCATGATTTGCAAGTCGACAAAATGCGGCAATGTCCCCTTTAGCTCCTGGTACTGGCAATACTGCGAAGTAACCATAGAGAAAGGATGGAAACATCTTCCTGGGTCCTTGCACAGCAAGAAATGGAACTGGGTTAATTTATTCATACACACTCTCTCTCTCTGCAACTGGGTTAATTTACACACACACACACACTACATCCAGGTTTTTCAAATGGGTTAATTCACACAAACACACACAAACAGTACATCCAGGTTTTTTCCACTCGGTGAATTTACACACAGATACTCCTTCCCCATCCCACCCCATCCAGGGTTTTCCACAGCACTAAACTTTATGAGCCTGGTTCTTTCCAAACCTGCCTTTCAAACAAACCATTCCCTGAAAGCTCCCCAAACCACCAGGTGAGATGTTTACTTACATGTGCGACATGCTTTCGGCTTTTCCTCTTGTCTTGACCTCACTGCTTTCCCATCCAAAATACCGCGGCTGTGTTTATTGCCGGAGGGGGGTGAGTGGGGGTGGAAGGGGTTGCCTGCCCCTTAATAAACAATAGAAAAGCTGGTGCCACAACCTCTCTCTGGTGGCTCTGATCAGAAGCCACTCGGGAGGCCCCAAAGCCCCATGATTTTGGGCCCCTTCTTGGGGCAGTCTGACCCTGCACTATGGGGCCAGTCTGAGGCTGCTGCTGAAGCCTATCATCACACCAGCATGGTGGCTTTTGTTTCACTCCTTGCAGGTCAGACTGGCTTGGCCCAGGCCTGCTGGAGGCTGCTTGTTGTGCCCAGAACACCTAGTTACAGTGGTTGTCAGCCTCCTCTCCTTCCCTTAGCAACTGGATGCCAAGCCTCCCCGCGCGCCCCCCCCCCACGTCGTTGCTATGGAAGCCAATGGGCCTGCGGCTGCCGCCTATGCCTGCGTTTGCCCTTGTGCTGCAGACTTAGGGTGACCAGATGTCCTCATTTTATAGGGACAGTCCTAGTTTTGGGGGCTTTTTCTTATACAGGCAACTATTACCCCCCACCCCCCGTCCCGATTGTTTACACTTGCTATCTGGTCACCCTGTGCAGACTAGGGTTGCCAACATTGTATTTTGAAAATGCGGGACTTTCCGGGGGCAGAGTACCCTGGGCCCATGGAGACCAGGGGTGGGGTGCCCAGTACCACGGGGCGTGGGGGGTGCTAACCATGCTGCAGTTGAGGAAACCTTCCCCTCCCTGAAGCAGTCGGGCAGTCTTGGCTGTCAGGACCCAAGTCTGGAAGTAAACAGGGCAGCACTGAAGGTCCCGGGTTGGGGGGGGAGTGGAAAGATACACTGGTGAGTACTGACCCCCTGCTGGACAGGGCCCCCTGCTGACTCCAGCCCTTGAGTGCCTCACAGGCTGTGTCTGGCAGGACAAGTGGCCAGGGCTGTGTGCCCTGGAGCTGTGCTGAAGGGCCAGGGTCCGGAAGGGGCTCTGTCTGGCAGTGGGGTGAGTACTCCCGGGGTGTAGCCTCCCTGCTCGCAGAGTCTCTGCCAACATCCCCAGCAGAGGAGCATAACTGCTGGGTGGTGGCTGCTGCAGCAGTGGGGGAGCAAGGTGGGCAGGGAGCTGGTCCTGGCAGCCGAGACCACCCACATAGAGTCCTGTCCGCTTCCTCTGCTGGACAGAGTCCCCTCCTGACTCCAGCCTTTCATGCCCCCCGATAACCTTATTGTGCTTGCCCCATAGTTTGGGAACCTCTGCGCTACAATTCCATTGGTTCAGTAAGTCGTGGGACCGATTCTGCATTACGACATTGTCTAATTTTACAAACTTTAGATCATCGGAAGGTGAGGTAATAATGAAACTGGCTTTGTATAATGATCATAGTTCTAATATGTTGAAATACAGGATAAAAGGTGTCCTGTACTGATTTAGCATGGGACAGGCAATTTCCTATTTAAAAAAGACACGTCCCCCGTAATATGGGATGGTTGGCAACCCTTCTGCAGACTCATGTGTCTGCTAGGGCTGGCAGAGCTGGAGGCTGCAGGGCCCTGTTTTGGTGCCTCTCAGGCCAGGTATGTGGCTGCTCTTTCTTTTCCCTTGAACAATACCAGCCTCCACTCCATGGTGGGGGAAGGGGGTGGTGGTGTGCGCATGGCACGGGGGGAGAAGGAGGCTGCGGGGATGCAGTTCATATACACTCAGGTGGTCTTTGCACCGTACTCTTTGGCTAGCCTGGAGCTCTGCGGCTGGGGCTGGCAGCTGGGGGTGCATGTGTGGGGATGTGTGTGGAGAGAGATGGGGATGAGGCATAGAAGGGAAGGGAGTGCGGTCATGGCCAGTGAAATGTATGTGTGTGTGAGAGCAAGCGCGAGCAAAGTGGGGTGTGTGAGAAAGGAAAGGCGTGGGGGTGTTTGTGTGTGAGACGTGGGAGCTATGTGTGAGGAGTGAGTGAGTGTTGGGGGGAGTTTCTGTAAGAAGTGTGTGTGTGGAGGGGTGGGGGGAATGAGATGCCCTGTGGGCATTCTGTGTGTATTGCGGGAGCATATGTGTGTGACATGGCTGGTAGGTGTGTACGGTATGTGCACATGTACATATACTGGGCAGAGCAACTTTCGAAAACCCCGGGATTAGCGCAATTTCTAAACTATAGCAGTCCAGGGAAGAAAGGTTATTTCAAGGAAGCTATTCTGTTTGTGTCCAATTTTTTCTGCATCAGTGACAGTACAAATATCAAGACTAATGTCTTTGGTGGTTTTCTGTTCACTTCTTACACAGAAAATAGAAACTTTTTTCAATGTAAAACCAAAGGCGTTTTCATATATTTTTTCCAGTATCATTCCTACATAAGTATACTCATAAAGGATTCATTTCAGAGTGGCTAGGAAGTCTGGTAAGAGTTTTGAGACATTTTCCTTCCTTTAATTCAAAAAATGCTATACCTACCTGTCAAGTCTCCATCATTTATACTGAGACTCACTCATTTTGGCTTCATTTTTTAAGCATCTCAGTCAGCAATTAAGGACATGGTAGTGATGCAGAAAGGGAAAGTACATTAAAAGCACTGAAACATTGTTTCCAATACTAAGGCAGGGTTAGAACACATCATTCTGGAAAAAATAGATTTCCAGACCTCTCTTAAAAAAGTAGAAAAAAAGAATGAAAGGACAAGTAGAAGGTTTGGGCACCCACCCCAATTTATTATTTTTCCAAATCAGATGATTCCAGTGTCAATCTTGTGATTTTGGGGAGCTTGACTAATGATTTTGAACAGTTGGGGTTGGAGGTTATTTACATCTTATTGCCAGATAAGGCTTGTAATTACGCCAGTTAATTCCAGAGCAGCTCTGTTGAAACAGTGCATCAGAAGCTGGATCAGACCCTCAGATGTTCTCAGACTCATCCTCATCCTTCTACAGTAAAGAGAGTCTCAAAAGCAGCATCCAACTTCAGACCAAATCTAGTTCATAGTCTTCTTCGCCCCTAGTCATTCTTCAGATCCCTAGTAGTGGATTACTGTTAGAATTCTTGCAGTATATTTTCTGTCCATTAATGTAGCCTTTTTGACAGCTGTCTCTTTTTGCATAATTTCAGAGCAGTTCTACATCTTCCATAAAAACATGTGGGTTTAAGTGCTGATTTGGCCTTAATTCCTAAGCGATATACATTTTTTTCGTAGGGCACAGAACATCTACCATCTACCATCCCTCTTCCCAGATCCCAAACATCCAAGAGAAAAGGAATGACGCTTGTTTAATGAGCAACTAAAACGTATATAAAGCTCAAAATCCTTCTAAAATCCTACCTCAGTATTTTTCTTTCTAAACCCTAAGAGTCTCAAGGAAAATGTTATTTAAAATACTGATAGCTAAATGACTCAAGCGTGCATGTGAGAGGCTAGAAAGTGTGAGTCCTTAAAAGAGAGGTGACCAGATCACTAGATACAAGATGGATTGAAAAAGGCCGTGTTTCACATGCAGTCTGTATAAGTTTCATTATTCAGAAAATTTTCCTTCCAGGGACATGCACAACTCTTGCAATCCCACCCAATGAATGGCAGACATGTTTAAGATGGAGAAGGAGGGGAAAAAGTCTTAGTAGGTGATTGAGCTCTATGGTCCCTTATTAATGATTTGTATTACGTTTGTGCCTAGAAGCCCCTGCAGAGGTGTGGGTCTCATTGTACTAGGGGCTGTACATATTCAGGAGGCAGCCCTTACTTTACGCAGTTTACCTCCTAAATAGATAGGACAAAGGGCAGGAGAAGGGAAGTATTTTTAGTCCCATTTTACAGATGTGAAACCGAGGCACAAGAGGTATGTCTGACTACACTGCATTTGGGAGCCAGCCTCCCAGCCTGGGTAAACAGACTTGCATTAGTGCACTAAAAATCGCAGTGTGGACTTTGTAGCACTGGTGGCAGCTCAGTCTTGCCACCTGAGCTCAGACCCAGGGGTGGGGTGGGCTTCAACCTGGGTGGCTTACCCAAGCCTCTGTCAGTACAGCAATGTCCACAATGCTGTTGTTAATGTGTTAGAGTGAAACAGGTCTGTCTACCTGGTCTGGGAAGCTTGCTCCCAGCTGCAGTGTAGACATACCCAAAGAAATTAAGTGACTTACCCAAGGTCACATAGGAAGTACCTGTCAGAGCTAAGAGTTTGTTTTTCTTTTATGTTTTGATGTGAAACTGAAAATGGAATCATTTGAGTGGAAAAACGTGCTTTAGTGTTACACTTTGAAAAGAAAATCTGATTTTTCCCATGAAAATGAGTCTGGTTATAAACACAAACAGGCAAGTGTTTGAGTGACAAATGGCCCATTTTCCCAGCAAAGATGGCTATTGGACTAAAACCAGGGAAGTTGGGTTTCTACATGTTTTCACTCTGAAAATTAGGGAATAAAGCAAGGTTTGAAAGAGAAGTGGAACCGCGCAGATTGTTATGTATCATTCTGGACATTGATGATCTCATCAAACTGCTCTCTACAGTTTTTACTCTCAATGTTCTTTTTCCACTGCTGATTGGCTGATGGCTCCAGCTCCCTTCTGCCCCTTCCTTCACAGTCTCTTCACTTCAGGCTCAATCCAATTTCCCTCTGTGTCACACTCCATCTTTCTCTCCTCATTCTTTCCTTCTCATCCGGCCTGATCTCCATCCTCTCACCCACTATGTCTCTGAAATACATTTAATACAAACAAAACATACTCCAAAATTATTCTCAGAAAGAACCCCAATCCCTCAACCAAACTAAAAAAAACTCATGGAACTCACATGACCCCTGCAAATCATCACACTGTTCACTCTGCTTGTATGTTCTATTCCCTTTCCCCTGCCCGTTGCTGGTTATGTCTATTTAGATTGTAAACTCTTTGGTGGAGGGGATAACTTGTATTCTGTGGTCTCGTTCCTGCAAAGACTTGTGCGCATGCTTAACTTTATTTGAAGTCAGGCTACTCATAATGTGCAAAATTAAGCATGTGTGTAAGTCTCTTCAGGATCAGGGCCCATGTATGTAAAGTCTAGCATAAGGGGACCTGGAAGTGCTACATATTACCACAGTACAAATACACTAATAATTATAATAAGTTCTTCAAAACAAAAATCATGTCTTTTGCACAGCTCCTGCAGTGACCTCCTCCTCCTCCTTCTCACCATTCTGTATTACAAAAGAAAATAGTCTATTTAATGTACAAGACTTAAATGCAAGGGTAGTTTTTAGAACATATTACTTATGAGTGTCTGTCACCTGTTAGCTTCTTGTAAAAAGAAGTTTAAAAATTCGGCTGGCTAGGAAACTACTTGCCACCATGTTCACATTGGTCTTTGTTGCAAGTTTAATAGGTTACTGGTGATCTTACAAGGAGATCAATTATGAAAATGGAGGCTCTTGTTCCTCCAAAGTCAAACTTCTGGCAAACAGCTGTCCTAAAAGGGGAGCTGTGGGGTGGGGTGGGGGGCCGGGTAGGGAGGGTAGGGTTTGGAGGGGCTGAAGGTAAAGCATGGAATATTACAGAAATAAGTATGCAATTGCAGCTCAGATTTCAAAGCATTTTATGAAGGGCTGGATTGTGCCTTTAGGCCCAGTCCTGAGCAAGGAGTAATTTGTAAATTGTACCACCCCAGCAGGAGCCCCAGAAGGCATTGTGCCTCTGAGACTTTTTTCTCCCCTCTGGCACCAACCCCTAGCAAGGAAGACTAGTCTAGCAGTTATGATGTTAGTCTGGCACTTATGAGACCTGGGGGGTTCAATTTCTTGCTCTGCCACAGACCTCCTATGAGATCTTTGGCATAACATTTGGCCCTTGAAGATCCTTGAAGGCAGCTAAGCAGGGGCATTGAAAATGCTGCCTTAGTGGTGTATGTAGGCACCTAAATCCCACAGGTGCTTAGGTTTACAGCCATTGGTATTTGCAAAGCCACCTAAGTACTGATGCCACACCACTGCTAATGAGCTGCTCGGGGCCTAAGCTCAAGTGACCCCAAAATGAGATTCTCAAACTAGGCAGAGGATCACCTATCTCACGAGGGCAGTTTGATCCTGTAGGCATGCCCAGAACATGCCTAACACCTGATACCTGCCAGCCATTGCACTGGAGGGGCAGCAGCGCACCCAGACAAAAGGCAGCTAGGGGCACAGGGACATGTAGGGCGAGCATGGAAGAGGTATTGAATGTGAGCAGGAGACAAGGAGAGAGGGCTTGCTGCTAGAGCATGGGTTACCTAAGTGGCTGACCTGGCTTAGGTGCCGCACTCCAGGAGAGAATTCATAGATAAAGATCTTGAGCAGAGGGAGGCACCTGTCCCTGGCCTCTCAGCCAAGTGCACCAGGTCAGCTGGCTGGCTTCTGAAAATTCTTTCCTTAGGCATCAAACTCTCCCTTCATTGTATGGGAGCTTGGGTGCCTAGTTTGGGGCTGAAAATTCCCCTGGGCAGCAGGCCGCTTAGGACTTAGGCATTGCAATGCTGAGCAGAGCAACACCAAAGTACCTGTAAGGATCTGGGCCTGAGTCTCTGTGCCTTGGTTCCCTATCTGGGAAAATTAGTACTGCCTTACCTCAACCAAGGGAAGTAAGTAGCCTTACCCTTGTGTGCCTGGACCTAAGATCGGGCAGCCCATTTAGGGAGGTGAAGAAGTGTCTTTTCCCCCTAGCTTAGGCCCAGTCCAAGTCAGAATCTAGCCCAAAGTAGTGATTTAGAGCCTGATTCTTTACCCTTACTCATGCAGGTATCCCCACTGAAATCAACAGGCCAACTCATGGAGTAAATTACTAGGCAATATGAGCAAAGGTGGCAGAATCAGGCCCTTGTATAGTGGGCAAACAGAACAGCCACGTTGCACTCAGCACTGTAAAGAACAGCACTGGACAGGAGAGTGGGTTGTGCAGAACACAAGGGTTATTCCCTAGGCTCTCCAGAAAGTGCCAAGGATGCTTATTCCTCATTCTGGGCATTCAACAGAGGGACTTCCATGGAACAGCCCGTTAGAATGACAGCACCTCCAGCAGTGCAGTTTGTCCCTATGGCCTCCATCTTGCAATAAGCGCCATGCAGACAGATCCCCCCCCCCCCCCCAGCACTTATGCAGGTTCCTCCTGAGGTCAGTGGATGCGTTCTGGGCAGGTGTTCACTGGAGGACTAGAGTCTAAGCAGTGTCAGCTGGATTTGAGTTCAGGCACTAGTGTGCCTGTTCCCCTGAATCCAGATGCAATGGTGCTGCAAAATAAGCTGTAGTGATCAGTTTATGTAGTCCTCAGGCTAGTTGTCCATGCGAGGGAGTGGCTGCTGGCTAACATGAACTACCGTGATCTACAGTAAGATTGATGCTTAGTTCAAGGCTAAGTGAATGGGATTTGACAGGAGCCAGGTCTATTTGACTTTGATACAGTACCAGCATGTTCATCAGACCCAGGCACAGTACATGGAGGAGGAGGATTGGATGAGAGTTAAAAGGTATAAAGTTCAAATTTAATTTGAAGAATTTTCCTCTGCACTTAAATGTAGGAAACTGTTCCTGTGGTTTCAAGTATAAAATGTCATACTTCATAAGGAGTGTGAGTTTTAAATCTCAGCCAGATATTAAATACCATGCCACACTCTACTACTTTTTTGTTAAAAATGAAACCCCCAAATGATGGCTTATGAAATAATTTGCTCAATAAAATTAAAGCCTCTAAAAGAGGTAGTTCATAGTATATATACTCTCTGTTCCCTATCATTAGGAACAGCTGGTAGAGAAACATCTATTGATTTTTATTCTGTATTGAATATTGCTTATCAGCATTCATTTATTTAAACATCTAGGACCTAAATCTTACAGTCAATACAGACTGTAATTAACATAGACCAGATGTTTTTGGTGAGAAAGACATAGAACTAGGGATTGATTCCAGGCTTCTGGCTATTATCCAAGTAATTTGTTAGCAGAGGTTTTAGAAAACTGTTTGGTTTTAACATTTGGCTTGATCCAGCATATTCATAATAAATCAACACAAGTATAGTGTCAGGGATTAATCAGTTCGGAGGATAAAGGTCGCTTTTATATTATAGTGGAAAAGAAATATCAGAAAATTAGAAACTAAATTGCGTTAGCTCAATATGAGCAGTGCAAAAGATTTATTTCGTACAATCCATGAAATAGCGCTTTCAGAATCTGTCATGTTTCTATCCTTTTAATATGAATAGAAACTATATCCATCTCTTTGCTCTAAATAGAGTCACCAGACAGCAGTATTTTATCCTTTTCTTTTTAGTGTTCATGCTAATTATGAATACAGAGGGCAAGATTCTGCCACTCTGACTCTTATTTGAGTATTACCTTACTCCTCAAGTAACCGTGTTAATTTCAGTGGGACTCCTCATGGAGTGAAGTACTACTCAACTTGAGTAAATGTGGCAAAATCTGACCCAGAACCACAATCCTAGCAAGTGTTTTTGATTCTATTTTGCACGCTTTTCGATAACAAATGACGTAAATTTCCAATAAAGTAAATTTTCACATTACATTTCTTGAGCTAGAATGATATCAGATCTTGCAGGTACCATAAACAGTGAGAAAAGAAAAGAGAGCCGTGTGCATATGGACAGTGCTTCAGTCCTAAAGAAAGAAGTCCCAGAGCGCTCTTCTGGTAAGTGATAAAGCCAGAACACCATTTCAGCTCCCTAAATATTTATAGTTTAATTTATTATCAGCTAAAATATAATTTGAAATTTCAACATCTCTTGCAGTCTTGCTCCTTGTAATAATTGTTTTGAAGTCCTGCTCTCTTTGAGTTACTCACTCACATTGATTATTTTCTGGAATCATGTTTGCAAATATCACTCTCACTTTTTGGTGGGGCTAGGAGTGGTTAAAGGTGGAGAAAGCAGGTGAGAAAGGACAATGACTCTCTTTTGTGAGCAGCTGTAGGAAGGAAAGTTATTTACATTGGGTTGGGATTTGTGAAAGTTCATTAAAACAAGATTCAATGAGCTAAAATTCTGCCTAGTGCAACTCCATTGTCTCCACTTGCGCTGGTCCAATATATTTCACAGTATATATATATTTCAGAAACAGCCTTACAAAAGCATTGCTGCCAATAGGAAGTAGATTTTGCTAGTTTGAAGGGAGCATGCTGTGAGCTGTCTTAGGTGAGATCCAGATTTGGGAGCTCTGTGGACAGCATATTCCGCCATTCTTTGGAGCTGTTCAAATGCCCTGAGCGGCTTTGGACACAAATACCCTAGTTCTATCCTCAGACATGTGGGTGCACCTCCCATTGTACTCAGCATGAATGCTTCACCATGGGGAAGTTGAGAAGCATCATGAATGGGATGAAGAGGGCTGTGAAAAATCCATAGTGTTTACTAGGCTGCTGGGAACTTTGGAGACAGATATGCCATCCTCAGTGTTTGGTGCAGGGAGAGTCTAGCTTGTTTTAGGGTAAGCCCTCACAGGATAAATTGTAATGCTTTAGATACTGTATAACTGAATGAACTGTAGTGTAACTAGATTCAGCAAGAATTAATGTTTTACTTATTATTATTTGACTACAGTGACAATTACTGGGAGACAGTGCTGCCTAATGGGTAGAACTGGGGGGTTCTGAAACAATGTGGGGGCTCTCTTTCTGACTGCTGACACTGGGTGAAATTCTGTGCTGCACCTCTTAAAGGTTCACCTCAGAACTCATAGCCCAGTGGGAAGGAGTCTAGGGCCAGTTACAGTATAAACGTACATTGGCATAACTATGTCACTCGGGTTGTGAAAAATGCCCCCCCCCGAGCGCCGCAGTTGTACCGATCTAACCCCCGGTGTAGACAGGCTTCTCCCATCAACATTACTACCGCCTCTCGAGGAAATGAACTAACTGTGCCAATGAGAGAAGCTGTCCTGTCTTCACTGAAGTGCTACAGTGATGCAGCTGCAGCTTATTAAGTGTAGACCTGCCCTAGGGCTTGTCTACACTTATATCTCTGCCATGGCGCAGCTGCATGGCTTAGTGAAGATGCTGCACTGCCAGGAGAGCTTCTCCCATTGGTATAAGTACTCCACCTCCCTTAGAGGCAGTAGCTGTGTCAACAGGAGAAGCCCTCCCATCGACATAGGACTGTCTACACAGGGGGTTAGGTTGGTATTACTGTGTCACTCAGGCATGTGGATTTTCCACCCCGTGAGCAATGTAGTTATACCGACATAAGTTTGTAGTGTAGACCAATCCTAGAACAGTTTTAAGCCCTCTTTCCATACACCTACCATTGCGCTATTCCAAGAGAGGCTCTTGGCATAATTAATAGTCTTGGCAGGGGGAGAAGGGGAGCTGTCTAACAGCAGTGCTGCTCAGAATTTCAGTAGTGATGTCTGCTGTGGTCCCACCCCAACATGTCCCTTCCACCCCAGCTCTGCTGTCTGGTCTGGGACTTCAAAGGGTGTCCTCAGAGGGCATCCTTACACCTATCACTGCAGTACTTGCAGCAGAGGAATCCGTCCCCAGCTGGGTGTGGACTTTTAGGGCCCCTTTATGCCATTCTGGTTCTTTTACCTGGTGTAAAGGAGCTGGAAGGAAGGGAAAGATCTCACCCATTGACTATGCCAAAGCCTTCAGTGACCAGAGAAGTGAATGAAATGTGAGTGTGCACAGCACCTTGCTGAATCTGGCTCTCACTGTGTGCTCTTGAGAGAATCACCACCATTGTGTGCCATAGTTTATCCATTTGTACAATGGCTCTTCCCAACCTAAATTATGGGATTTAGAACCAGATTTGTCACTTACAGTATGTCACTCCCTAGTATGTCCCCAAGCGAGCTAGATTACAGCTAGTTCAGGTAGGTCTACCCAAGCTGCGATCACACTCTGTGATTGCAGTGTTGACATACCATTAGACTATATCTACACTACAGACTACAGCTGGCATAGCTATGTGTGTCAGGGGTATGAAGAAGGGTGATCCCTGACTGACACCGCTGTGCTTTTACTGGTATTGCTTGCTTCTTTTGTGTAGGGTGGTTGTACTATAAACTGGTGCAAAGTGCATCTTTGCCAGTGTATCTGAATTCACACTAGGAGCACTTTGCCATTACAGAAAGCTGGTATTCCTATACTGGTAAAGCACTCCTAGAGTAGACATAGCCACTACAGAAGCACTCCTCTGTTGGCATAGTTGTGTCTACACTGGAGGTTTTGCCACATACCTGTGTCAGCTAGGAGGAGTGATTTTTTTTTTCAAATTCCTAGCTGGCCTAACAATGCCCACAAAATGTTGTATTGTAAACCAGGCCTCAATAGTACCTTATTCCATGAATAGTCCCATGGATTTCAACGGGATAATCCAGAGAGTAAGCAATTATTCAAGGTAAGGAAAAGTGGCAGAATCTAGCCTTTAACAAATGTTTGTAAAGGGCTCTGAGGGCCTCATGTGAAAGACACTAGAGCAAGCATTATTTGATTCTTTGGTATTCTGTTTTCACTGTTTCCATTTTTGTTTTTTCTCCATTCATTTCTTTTACTCCTCTCCACCTTTTTTTTAGTGGCTAAAAGGGAAAAACAGGAGATGTGGGTTGGGAACACCCAAACCCCAAAACAAACAAAAACATTTTCAGTTTGGTTTTTGGTTTCACATTTTGGGAGGGAGGTTCATTTTTTCATAGAAAAATTAGAAACCTTCAGATGTTTCATAGACAATTTGAAAAATTCTCATGTTTTTTTTTTTAAAGAAAAAAATTACGTAAAACATTTTTACTGTTTTTTTCAATCACCTCTAATTATTACTATTGGGGATTTTAGTGAAGCTAAGAGTTGACTGTCGTATGAACGGTGCATCAAAAATGAATATCAACTATTGCTGGGGACTTGGCAATACGCTTCTCCCCCCATTTATTATTAGAATCAGAAATGGGCCTGAGTAAAGAAATCTGGATCAGGAATGGGGGAGCATTCAGAGCTTTCCCAAAGCTTTGTTTGGGACCAGAGGAAGGATGGATCCACAGTTCCAATTTCGGGTGCATCTTAAACTAGAACATGTTATTTCAAAATAGTCATTTTTAAACTCTGCAGTGATAAATATTTTCTTGAAGCTATTACAACAGAATAAGATATGCCAAAAAGGTAGAAAATCAACCAGGTCATTGCATCACAGAATAATTCATTTAAAAGCACTGAATTATTATGAGCTACTGCCTCAGTGATACTGAAACTTGAATGGTGTGTCTTTGTTGTGCTTATCTATCAATATATTAATAGATTTCCCAAACCAGAGGTTTCTAGGTGCAAGCAATGTTAGATGCAGCAACTCCTTCTTTGTCTTGTTGAGAGTATTCTAATCTGAGTTACAGGCAGTGAGATTCATTTGTATGGTGGTGATGAAAAAAACCCTGTGCCTGACTTGTTAAACATTTAAAATAACAAGTGAAAGGGTTAACAACTTAATTAGAGTTGGAAGAACAATACAAACTAACCACACGATGAAGTGCCCCTCTTTACGTTGCATGTGTGTCACTTCCACGTGGAAGTGAGAATGAATTTCTTTCTTCCTCCTGCTTCAACTGTGTGTTCTATAAATAAAACTGTCCAGTGTGAGAAAAAAAGAATAATAACAAGGAACTGCAGTTTCTATGTGCCAGTGGCAGGATGTTTTTTGATTATTCTGTTTCTTGTAAACACGGAGACAGCTTTTGTAGCACAGATGCAAAGGAGGCTGCTGTTCATTGTTTTAACACCTGCTATCCTTTAAAGTGGACCTGATTTCCATAAGCCATTGATAAAATTCAGACTCAGAAACCTGCTATGCACACTGACCTATCACGGATAATTTGATAAACCTCCTGAGAATCTAACATCCGCCCAATTTTATTTATATTTGATTTAGGGTGCTGGGAGGGGAAGGGAAACCTCTTATTTTTCTTCCCTTGTTCTCACAATCGTTATACAAACAATACTTTCAGGCTTCAAGGTGGTGACCTGTGAGAAATAAAAGCAATAGCTATATTTGCTATGCTAGGCTTCAGCCAACTTTATGAATGAAGCCACCAGTTGCATTTTTTTTCCAGAACTGGACCTACTGCTGAGACAAAATGGAAAATTGCATTGCCAAATGGTGTGATAAATGAGTATGGACACAATTTACAACATTCTCCCCTCTAGTGACACCCTTGCAACCCCCACTGGTGTAAACGAGAGTAAACAAGGGCAAATATTTCACTTCATTACAACTGCACCAGGGATGTTCGTGGCTTTGTATTTATTCATCTTGTCCATCCCCTTCCCAGTACAGGATTGTTCCTTATAGTTTACTTAGTCCAGACTAATTCTCAAAGACTCAAGCGGTGGAACTTCCATCATATCCTTTATAGATCTATTTTGCAATATCATGAAATAAATAGCAGCAATAATCTACATGTATATAGGTGGTTTTGTACTGATACATCCCAAACCACTTTGAAAACTACATACTCTCAGAGGTGATGGATCAGTTTTTATAATAGGGGTGCTGAGAGCCATTGAACTAAACTGTAAGCCCTGAATATAATGGAATCCACTTCAAGCCAGGGGATGTGGCAACACCCCTAAGAATGTAAGAATGGCCATACTGGGTTAGACCAAAGGTCCATCTAGCCCTGTATCCTGTCTTCCGACAGTGGCTAGTGCCAGATGCTTCAGAGGGAATGAACAGCACAGGTAATTGTCAAGTGATCGATCCCCTGTTGCCCATTCCCAGCTTCTGGCAAACAGAGGCTAGGGACACCATCCCTACCCATCCTGGCTAATAGCCATTGATGGACCTATCCTCCATGAACTTATCTAGTTCCTTCTTTAACCCTGTTGGCCTTCACAACATCCTCTGGCAGAGTTCACAGGTTGACCCCTAATTCCAGCACCTATGCATACTATACATAGCATGCCATAAAAATCAATTCACCTCTGGGATACCATGACAGCTCAATGGCACATA
The DNA here is from genome assembly GCF_965140285.1 of Lepidochelys kempii. Lineage (NCBI taxonomy): Eukaryota > Metazoa > Chordata > Testudines > Cheloniidae > Lepidochelys > Lepidochelys kempii. The sequence goes on along the minus strand of NC_136390.1, from coordinate 70,501,466 downwards.
AGTGTTGTGGGAAGGAGCCTCCTTCAAGGAGGTGAAAGTTACATCAAGGACACCAGTCAAATTTCCATTGTGATGTGGGATTTTTATAGGGTAGTTATACATCTTAATCACACATTTGTGTTTATTTAGGACATTAAGAATAAAATCAGTGATACTGTCAGTATATGTTGATTGTTAAAGTTCATTTTAGGATTGTGTTTCTTCGGGTTTGTCCACACACAGTTGCACTGGTTTAATTTAAATTGGTTCAGCTAAGCCAGTGCTTTTTTTTATGTGCAGACTCTCTTATGTTAGCTTCAAACTGGTTACATGGGTATAACTTGTGCCTATAAATTTACTGAGGCATGTTAAACAGATATTAAATCAGGTTTAAACTGATCACCGCCCACCCACAAAGTTACACCAGTTTAACTAAATTGATATAAAATCACTCCTGTTAGTTAAACCAGGATAACTGTGTGTGCAAACCAGGCCTTTGTTCACACAGCTCCTGCATTCAAGTCTGGTGGAAGGTGGGAACTGGGCTATGGGATCTGATGGATAATAACAGGAGAGGAATCCATGTTACTTTGTAAAGAGGCAGTTTATTTTTGGAGGACTATTTATAACAGTGCTTCAGTCCCCCCACTGACTGGCATTTGGGGACCAAAACCCAGGGCGGTAAGACAGAGGTGAAATAGTAGAACAGGGCAGTGAGAGTCCTGTGATAGGGGACCCTTTCCACAGCTCCACTGAGAGCAGGAGATGCATAAACTTTTCCCAATCTGGGACCGCTTCCAGGAACAAGCTCCTTCACTCTAATGCACACCGCTCCACCACCCACCCATGTCTCTGGCTGGAAGGAGATGGGCACACTAGGAAGCCTACACCTCTTGCCAAAAGACGAGGAAGTCAGATGGTGGCTGTGATTCCATCCCAGGGTCACTTCAAAGGTTTTCTTCCCTGGAAGTGAAGACTGTGGTTGTAATCAATGAAATCCTGAAATAATCACTTTGCTCTACATTTGTGGTGAGGTGGAGACTTAGATCTCCACGCAAGGAGGGTTACATCCTCCCCGTGCACAGCTGATGCAGAAGGCCGCCTGGCAGTAGAACCTTGTTTGCAAAGCTGGTAGTAGGATCTGAAGGAATGCACGGGGTCGCTCATCTGTGCAGGAGCTACCTTCCTGACCTCAAATCTCTAGCCATTTCCCCTGCTATTGAGGCTCAACCACAGCTCACTGAAGGTGAGGGAAAGGCTCCCATTGACTTCACTGAGCATTGGCTGTTAAGCTTAAATTTTAGTTTACTCCCAGTCATCCCATTCCTTCTAGATATACCCCCTTGGGTTGCTTTGAACAGTCCCTTTTCCTCATTGGTGTTTGTACCCTTCAGATGTTCGTAGGCATTTGTCAGTGGCAGAATCTTGATCTATGCATGGAGGGGGCAGATAGGTACCAGATGATATGATCATGTGACAAACAAATATTTACACAATTAAAATGAAAATTAAAATAAAATTACAGCTAGAATTTTCAATTGAGTCTCAGGGAGTTAAGCCCCTAAGTCCCATTGGGTTTGGGTAGGGTGACCAGATGTTCCAGTTTTATAGGGACAGTCCTGATAATTGGGGCTTTGTCTTATATAGGCGCCTATTACTCCCCACCTCCTGTCCTAATTTTTTACACTTGCTGTCTGGTATTCTTAGATTTGGGGACCCTGATACCTTTAGACTCCTCTAAAACTATTGTCTTACATTGTCAGAGGGAAGTCTTAGACCTGCTTATATTTTTTTAGTTTCTTGCGGTTTCTTTAAATTTTCTTTCCCTGGCCTCATTTACAAACAAGACAGAGAAAGTGGACAGAATATCATCCTTAATTTTCCTTATTACATGTAGTTCAAGAAAAATGTCCTTTGCCCATATCCTCTTTTATGGGAAAATCTCAGTGCTTTGCTATGATATTTACCAAGAAATCTTCTAAGGAAAGCTAACCACATGAAATGGTTGGTGCATTAATTTGTCATGCCTCGTTAGATGTCCCTGATGACCTTTCATGGTAATTACACTAGGTCTGAGATATTTGTCTCAGACAGGAAGCAAATGCCCTCTTCAGATCTTTTTAGCCAGGTGCAATTTATACTGTTTTCTACATGGATCATCGGGTGAGTGCTCTGGCTGTACGCTGTCTGTTTGTTCCTTAAAACTATAGATTATTTCTCAGAGGTGGTTTAAGTGGCTGAGTATTTTCACAGAGAATCTGATATGATCTTGAGGAATCATCAGCATTGCCCTTTATACTGTACATCCCGGCCCTTATTCCAGAAATTTTCTATTTTCCAGGAAAACAAATAAATGCATGTTAAAGTCCCATTGAAATTGCACTGTTGTATTTCAAGAATTGGTTTTTAAAAAAATAAACACCAGAAAAAGGCAAGTTTCCTTTCAAGGGATTCTTAGCAGAACTGAAGCCTTGTTCAAGTGGCTTACTATAAATTACAACCTGTTTTACTTCCTGTTCCTGCTCTCTGCAGCTCGCTTCTTAGGCACACCTAATTTTCTGTGTGGTTAAATACAGGGAAATCAGCAGGCAAACAAGAAATGAAAAGTTTTAAAAATAGTCTTTATTTAGCACACTGCTAATTAAGCAAATTTCTGCTTAAATGTATGCAATTATAGTTCAAATACAAACTGATTTTTTTATTAGCTATAAGAAATTAAAATAGCCCAAAATAAACACTGAAAATGACTAAAAATAGAAAATGAAATTGACCATCCCCATTTAATTATGGTCCACATTGTGTGCAAGAATATAAGGTTTTGTCTATTCTTGGTATTCAGCAATTGGCAGCGAATAACTAGTGTAACTGTCGCAGTGCAAACCCCAGATATGCACATGGGAGTTGCTGTGATTTCTTGTGCAGGAGGTAGTTCAACCAGTGTAAATCACAGCTTTCCTTGTCTACACTTGGAGTTTGCACCTGTGCATCTGCAATACAGATGAGGCCTAAGTGAGGAAAGGGTCTAAGCAGCCTCTCTCCCTTGTGCTCTTGTACAGGGGAGCCAGGCACAATTGGAAGGACTCCATGACACTGTGCTATCTCTCCAGACAAACTGGGAGGGTATGTGTGCTGCACAGCTCCACTGAAGTCAGCAGAGCTATGCCAGTTTACATCAGCTGAGGATCTGAACCTATTTCACTTGATTTATGTACAGTTAGGGCAATCTGAACCCTTTTTGCATAACTGTAATGTGATTTGCCCAGGGAGGATTCTGAGTCTGAATACATCAAATGAGGGAACGACATTACATGCCTTCTTTTTTTAAAGTATGTGAAAATCAGTATTTTGCTGCACTCACCTGGAGACTGAAAAAGCACTGGCCTTAAAATGTATTATTGGGCTGAAATTGTTCTGGCCTTAAAGTGTTTATTCCATTTTTGGCTCTATCAGCGAAAGAGAGCAAAAGCAGAGGATGCTAGCTAGGAGATAAATTAATTTTCAAAAAAGCCAGCATGCTGCATGGTATATCTTTTGTTCTGTACATAACAAAAATAATGTGAAGAAACTATAAGGGCACAGTTAGGTCCCATGTAATAGTATTTTACTGATTACACAGAAACATACAGGATACATCTACACTGCAATAAAAAACTAGGGCTGTCAAGCGATTAAAAAAATTAATCGTGATTAATCATCCTGTTAAACAATAATAGAATACCTTTTAAATATTTTTGGATGTTTTCTACATTTTCAAATATATTGATTTCAATTAGAACACAGAATACAAAGTGTACGATGCTCACTTTATATTTATTTTTTGTTATAAATATTTGCACTTTAAAAAACAAAAGAAATCGTATTTTTTCAATTTAGCTAATACAAGTACTATAGTGCAATCTATTTATAATGAAAGTTGAACTTACAAATGTAGAATTATGTACAAAAAACCCCCTGCATTAAAAAAAAAAACAATGTAAAACTATAAAACCTACAAGTCCAATCAGTCCTACTTCTTGTTCAGCTAATTGCTGAGGCAAACAAGATTGATTACATTTGCAGAAGATAATGCTGCTCGCTTCTTGTTTACAATGTCACCTGAAAGTGAGAACAGACGCATGGCAATGTTGTAGCTGGTGTCGCAAGATATTTACATGCCAGATGCGCTAAAGATTCATATGTCCCTTCATGCTTCAATCACCATTCCAGAGGACAGGCATCCATAATGATGACGGGTTCTGCTTGATAACAATCTAAAGCAGTGCAGACCGACGCATGTTCATTTTCATCATTTGAGTCAGGTGCCACCAGCAGAAGGTTGATTTTCTTTTTTGGTGGTTTGGGTTCTGTAATTTTTGCATCAGAGTGTTGCTCTTTTAAGACTTCTGAAAGCATGCGCCACACCTCATCCCTCTCAGATTTTGGAAGGCACTTCAGATTCTTAAATCTTGGGTTGCATGCTGTAGCTATCTTTAGAAATCCACATTGGTACCTTCTTTGCATTTTGTCAAATTTGCAGTGAAAGTGTTCTTAAAATGCACAACATGTGCTGGGTCACCATCAGATACTGCTATAACATGAAATATATGGCAGAATGTAGGTAAAACAGAGCAGGAGACATACAATTCTCCTCCCAAGGAGTTCAGTCACAAATTTAATTAACCCATTTTTTTAAAACGAGTGTTATCAGCGTGGAAGCATGTCCTCTGGAACAATGGCCGAAGCATGAAGAGGCATATGAATCTTTAGCACATCTAGCATGTAAATATATTGCAACACCAGCTACAACAGTGCCATGCAAATGCCTGTTCTCACTTTCAAGTGACATTGTAATTAAGAAGTGGGCTGCATTATCTCCTGTAAATGTAAACAAACTTGTTTCTCTTAGCGATTGGCTGAACAAGAAATAGGACTGAGTGGACTTGTAGGCGCTAAAGTTTTACATTGGTTTGTTTTTGAGTCCAGTTATGTAACAAAAAAACTGCATTGGAAGTTGCACTTTCATGATCAAGAGATTGCACTACAGTACTTGTATGAGGTGAATTGAAAAATATTATTTCTTTTGTTTATCATTTTACAGTGCAAATATTTGTAATAAAAATAATATAAAGTGAGCACTGTACACTTCGTATTCTATGTTGTAATTGAAATCAATATATTTGAAAATGTAGAAAATCTCCAAAAATATTTAATACATTTCAATTGGTATTCTATTGTTTAATAGTGTGATTAATCACAATTAATTTTTTAAATTACGATTAATTTTTTTGAGTTAATCGTGTGAGTTAACTGCGATTATTCGGCATGGACTCTGCTGGCCCATGGAGGTTGAATCGGGCTTGCAGGGCTCAGGCTGCAGGGTAAAATTTACAATGACATTCAGGTTTGGGCTAGAACCCGGGCTCTGAAACTCTGCAAGGATGGAAGGTCTCAGAGCTCAGGCTCCAGATGAACCCTGAATTGCTGCAATTTTTAGCCCCACAGCCCGAGCCCTGCGTGTCCAAGTCAGTTCACCTGGGCTCTGAGACTTGGTGCCACAAGTTTTTTATTCCAGTGTAACAATACATATGGTCTGGTTGTTTCTGGTGGCTTCTAAAAAACTGGAATACAGTAAGTGCCACTAGAGGGCTCAAAAACTATTTAAAGGGATATTCTATATAGTATGCTGAGTTCTTTTAAAAATCTAGACATAGGTGTTACAGTGAGAGAGTCTGGATGCTAAGCTCGTTTCAAAATCTGACCAGGGGTCTAAATAAGATTTGAGATCTTTTGAAAATCTGGTCCCAGGTGCATAGAAATCTGATACTGCACCCTTTTGAAAATTTATCTCAGTGGAAACTGGCTGCAACCTAAACTATACAACCTAAATTATACAGCTTATGCTCAAATAAATTGGTTAGTGTCTAAGGTGCCACAAGTACTCCTTTTCTTTTTGCGAATACAGACTAACATGGCTGCTACTCTGAAACTATACAGAGACACCCTTGCCTTTCTGCGATACAGTACAATGCATACAATAAAATGTATGTACTGGTAATTAGAGAGACAAGCTGGGTGAGGTAACATCTTTTATTGGACCAACTTCTGTTGGTGAAAGAGACAAACTTGCGAGCTACGCAGAGGTCTTCTTCAGGTCTGGTACTGTTATCGGTGTTCATACACTGAGTGGTTCGCAGCATTTCAAAATAAAATAGAACAGAGTAGCTGTTTTGGGTTATGAATTAGTAGAGAGATTAATTTGGATATCATACTTTTCTGATTGTAGCATTTTAAGATGTTACTGCCTCGCTGAAATACTTGTCTTGTGAACAACGGGCTGTTTTCAATTAAAGCACGGCTCTTCGTGTGTCTGTCAACATGGCAAAAAGAAAATCCACAAATCTAATTCTGAGAGTTCAATATGGAAAGGAACCAACAAAAAAAAAGGGCTATTTTAAAAAAAACGTTTTGGTATTTATTAACCTCAAAACATCCTCGTTTTTCAGTGCCAAATTTTGCAAGTAATTAACCTTTCCCCAAAAAGGGTGATGCCACTGCAATGGATTCCTGTCTTTCATGAAGCTGCGAAGAGAGGAACTGAGAACAGGTCCCTTTATAACAATGGAAGATTCATTTTTCTATACAAATCATTCAGAAATAGGCCTGGGACTGCAGTGAAAACATTTGGAGCATGGTTCTTGGTTAGGCATGACTCATCCCGGAGCTACGGTAGTACAGGGGGAGTAATTTATTTAATATGCAACAGTGCTAAGAGGGAGACCTCTCACACCTGCTTCTATGCAAGCTGCTGTCTGGGGACTGGCCACATACTTTCAGGGGAAATAGTAGAGTGTTGCTGAGGGACTTCCATGGAGCTGTACAGAGACAGCCCGATGCTGCAGCAGTGTTTTTTGGAATGCTTATTTGGATCTTCTAGATGTATAGTCTCCTGGCACCTTCACTAGAATAATTAGAACTGGGATTTATTTAACATTCAGTTGTTTAAAATGAGCTGATTATGTGCTGTTCTCCCCTTTTCAGCCTTCAGTTTAGGACTGTACAGGGACTTGAATAAGGAGCTTAAATAGCATTATAACTGTGTGGCCTAAAGGCTCCATTCAGCACTCCATTTTCACTCCTTACCCAGCCTTCCAATTCCTACTGCAGTGGGTTCCTTATCCAAAGGCCTTTGAAGACCATGGCAGGCTTGCCATTCACCTCAATTATTGTTTAGTATTTGTACTGAGGTAGTGCCTGCGAAGACCAATCACTGTGCCAGGTGCTGTACAAATCCAAAGCAAAAAGACAGTCCCTGCCCTGAGAGCTTAGAAATAAGTAGGATGCATATCTAGATCTGGCAGTGAGTGAGAAGAGTGCTGAATATGGCCCCAAAAGCTGGAGTTTATATTTCTAAAGGTGACTGGAAAACAGGAATTAAAAAAAGCTCACTTTTTCCACAATCTTCCCATCCCACTGCCTACTTTTTTGTTCAAATTTTTTGTTCAATTCAAAAAGTAAAAAGAGTTGAGTAGCTTTCTAGTTGGTTGAAAAATGGGAGGGTGAATAACAAATATTTAATCAATCCCTGGACTCTCCACCCCTTGTCTTTTCATGGTCATGTTTCAGACTTTCAGCTCTCCTTTTTCATGAACTTTTTTAAGTGGGAAAAGTGTCACCAGCTCTACACAATGCTCATTGTGGGCCAGAATGTAAACCCCCCAATTCCACTGGTAAGCACTGACTCACGTGACTTCAGTGGGGCTCCTCACATGAGTAAGTGCTCACCTGCGTGTGTAAGGGTGCCACAAGTTAATTGCACATAATTAAATTCACACCTGTCTCACTGTAATATTTATCAAGGCCTGGTCTACACTTAAAACTTACACGTGTGTAGCTATGGTGATCAGGGGAGTGAAAACAACATACCCATTAGTGTGCGGACAAAACTCCCAGTGTTGAGTGCTTCTGTCGGCTTAGGTAATGTCGTTTGGGGAGGTGGTGTTCCTACACTGGCAGAAAAACTCCTTTTACACTAGGGGGCTACGCCAGTATGAACTCTGTAGTTTAGACATAGCTTTAGACACTTTGTTGGGTGGTTGGGGAGAGGAATGCAATCTTAACTGTGCTAGTAACATTTTCTTTATTACGGTATTTACGGATTCAGGAAAGCATGGGACTTAAGCACATGCTGAAGTGCTTTTCTGAATCGGGGCCAAACCGATTTCACATTATTTCTCTTCTCCTTTCTCTCTGCTGCTGCCAGGCCCCACAGGTCTTGAAAATGGGTACATGGAGGTCCTGCAAATCATCACACTCCAATCCTTCACCCAGCAGCTCACAGGAAGCAGCTGGGACTGGAGTCCATGAAGCCCAGCTCAGGCACAAGCCCTGCCCCTATCTTCTGATTGGGAGAGCTCCAAGGCCCCTGATTGGGCTGCAGCCCCTATTTAAGCCACAGCAGGAAACAGAATGTTGTCTGTACAACTGGGCTTCACCCTGCCGTGGACGGCTGGTCTGGAATTTACATGGTCCTGCCTTCTGATCTTGATCTGGTAGTATCCTGACTTGGGCTGGCTCTTGGTAATTGCACCCTGGTTCCTGCCCTCTGGTTTGTCTCTTGATTCTGATCTCCTGGCATTCCAGTGCAGCCTGGTTCCTGGTAATTGGTTGCTGAACACTGGACCATCAGCTCACCCCCCATGCTATCCCCTAGACCAGGCCACTCATGCCCTGGTCCTGACAGCTGCATATTTATTCATTGTAGCTTCTCGACTATTTATTGCAAGAAAAAAATCACTTTATTTAGTTACATGTTGCTGAGGAATTAAGAGTAGACTGTGCAGAACGATCCTGTATTGGCAAGAGGGGAGACATATGACCTAGTCTTTTCTGTCTCGCTTCTACAGTCCTAATTATATTCTAAATGGATTCTTTTTGTTTAGCATCTCCCCCTCTCCCCAGCCCTTCATGAGCTCTTGTCTATACTTTTAGATCTGTCAGTGTGGAATGTTACAAATAGTTGTTGAATGATATTATTAAATGTTAACGTGCTTGGCTGCATTGCACTAATGATGGGGCCTTGGGGATATGTAAATCAATTAATTGAGTGTAATTGATGTAGTAGCTGTTTGGAGGAGCACCTGCAGACAAAGAGGGAGAAATTTGGAAGCAGTGAGGGATGGGGATATTGGAGAGCTGGAAGTCATGGGGTAGAGGTGTTCATTTGTAAAGGATTTGTATTCTACTCTCATAGGAATGTTGGGCCTGATTTGTCACTTTGAGAATCAGTCCCATTGTGTCCAGTGGTTTTGTCCTTAAAAAAATAAAAATGTCACAGGCCTGATTCTTATTTACATGATGGCCCCTTTACATTACTCTGGAAGTGTAATGGAGCCTTAAAATGGGCAGAAATGTAATTTAAAGCTTCTCTACAGCTCATTGTATGAGAATCAGGCCCTACAAGGCAGATGCTACAGGTTGCATAGGAAGAAGCATTTCCTGATTCCTCTTTCTGTCTGTCTTTCCTTCTGTCTGTCTGTCTGTCTGCAGTATTATTTTATATTCTTTTTTCTCTGCTATGCACACATTATCTGTAGAAGCCTGGGCACTATGGGGTGAATTTTCAATGTGCTGCACAGATGGTGCTCAGAGAAATTCTGTTTAATGGAATTTGTGCAAAGAACCTTCTATGCATTACTTTAAAATGTATGTGTAAAGGATGTCTAGACTACTCATTCATCACACTCAGCCTGTGAACTATTCTCTCCATTGCATCTGAGAGTCTAGCGTTTCTTTCTTTGGGACTACTCTCAGACTAATTCCGGCAGTAGGGTTGCCAGTTTTGGTTGGACATATTCCTGGAGGTTTCATCACATGACATAATCTTTAATTAAAGATTAATCTTTAATTCCTGGAGACTCCAAGACAATCCTGGAAGGTTGGCAACCCTCTCTATTAGGGGGAAAGCAATTGCAGAGGCTAGGCTGCACTAAGAGGTAGAGATCTCTTCCTGTGTGTGGCAGGGTCTACTGCCACTTTAAGGGACAGTTTCCAGTTCACAAAAGCCTGGGTATAATCAAGGAGTCCTGCCTTACACTGGGGCAGACTGTATAATGAATGTTGGGATGTTTTAGAGGCTAGGAGCTAAGCTGGTTGCTACAGGTTGCAGGCTCCAGGCCAGTAGCCTGACCTAGGCCCTATAGACTTTGTCTTCTGACTAAGTTTAGTTGCTCTGAAGTAGGAAGGGCCTTATAAACTGGGTTAAGCATTTTCTCCCCTCAGCCTTATGCCTAAGGGAAAAGGAGAAAGCCTCCTAAAACATTAAGGAAGCTAGGAACTTGGTTTGGAGGCCTTTTTAAAGGGACATGTTTGTTTAGTGTGGTGTTGGCCTCTTCTTCTGAGCTCCTGTGCAAAAAGGAATTGAAATTCTAACTACCAAATTACATATTAATGGACAGATGGTCTCTTCCAGCTCATTAAAATGATTAATCTGTGGAAGTGTCATGTCCCCATCATATGTCACAGCCAGATCTGGTGGGGCACTGCACTTCCTGGCAGAGAGGGACCATGGGCCCCTCCACAGGTTTTGTATCATTCTGTAGCAGGAAGTGGCCTTTTAGCCTCCCAGTGGTGATAAACTAAGCAAGGCCCGAGAAGAGCCAATCTTCTGCTAAGTTGGGTAGTTATGTGCGAGGTGTGCCGCTCCCACACACCCCATCTTTTATGAACTGCTTGGCATTGCTGACACATTGGCTGCTAATTTAGTATATGTTAAATTTCAGGCAGTGGCATGGTCACTTGAGAAGAGATGGAGGCTTCAGCAGCTGCAGTGACTAACAGACGGTTATGATACAGTAAAGATGTGTTTCAGGAAATTCAGTGTCCATATGTTTACTAACTAACCCAACACGCATCCTCCAGATGCTGTTCCCTGAACTCCTTTTCAAGCATGTATGCAATGGGAAGGTGAGTCATACAGCGTAGGCAGGCCACTGCATCATCCTCTCTTACTGTGAAGAGGTGGCAAGTGGCTTTCTCTTTGAGGCTTACCTTCACCACTAACATCAGAGGCTCCTCAACCTCTCCCCCGCTTCCCCCAGTTTGGAATGTATGCCTAGCTATACATCAGGAACAGAGCATAGAATGTACAGTTTCCTTTGAGAGAATGAAACATGACCTGAAACTGACTGATCTTATATTTGGTGCCTAACAAAAAGCTTCTCAATAGCCACATCAAGCTAGGATAAGAACATACATATCTGTGCCCACTCAGCCCCAGGCTAATGGCCGTCTGCCTCTTCTGATCAGTCTTGGAAGGTTAGAAACAGAGTTCCTCTCCAGACTGGATGAGGTTTCCATTGACTGCACACAGCTGCCACCAATTCTCCCACCCAAAGCACACTGAAGAAGGCTGCTGCAGAGAAACAGCAGTTGCTCAAAGCTGAAGATGCATGCGCTCCCCAGTGGTCAGAGCAGGGACCGAAGCAGCAGCTTGATTGTTATTAGGCTTTTACTGCCACCCATGCATCTCTGAACCGCCGTCTCACCATGCATTGTGTTACAAAGCTCTGGCAATGGTCACCACGGCCTCTCACCTTCCTCTGTAAAAAAATAAGAATCTGCTCTCTAAGCAGGAGAGATGTGCTAATATACAAAGTGGAACCTTGGCTGGCCATAGACATCACCACCTTCTGGATTTGACCCTCCAAGACTGGCTTGAGGCCACCGTGCCCACGTTTTCCTTGGGAGGCTATGACCCTGGTGGGGAGTTCTTGGGTAGCCAGCTAAGGCAGCTTTGTGGCTGCTTTGCACTTCCAGCGCAGCCTAGAGCAGAGTGGAGGCCCCTATCTGACTTTTTGTGTTTTATCTAATTTTCTTCCAGAGGTAAAATGTGGGCAATGATGACATACAGACGAGCCTGTGGAAGAAGGAAAATAATCTGTATAAACACTGATCCATGATAACATTGTAATGTTTTCTACAGGCTGAAATTCATCTAGAAAAGCAACTCTTCTGAAGCAGCAGCCCTCCCTCCCCATTGCCAAATATCCATTTGTACAGTTTCATAGCTGGCTCAGTTCTGCAGATTCTATTACATTTATAATAAGGCCGATTAGCTCTGATTTGTTTAAGTTATAGTCTGGCTGCTTTCAGCTCATGCAGACACAACACTATTGCTCTGCACAAGAGAATGTGCTGTGGTCACACCAGTCTGCTCAGCAGAGGGGGAGCCATGTTTTATTGCTATTGATGTGTAGCAGATGGGATGGAAGTACCAGGCCCAAGTCTGAAAAAGCAAGCAGAGCCAAGGTAAAAGGGCTGTGCTTATGTGAAACTGCCAGTGCAATGGAGCTTGGGACTGGAGCTCCAGCCCTGTCCTGATCTGGGGCCATGCGGATTTGCTCCATCCCCCATCTCATGTCTGTATTCCCAATATTTGTGAGCGACACCTCCACATTTTCATCAAATTCTCCTGTGGATTACTCTCTTGCAACTCACATCCAGATTCCACATGGAGGTGCAGGGACCTACTGCTTTGCTCTTTGGAGCAGCAGAAAAGCTTCAGTACTTTGTCCTAATAGCACCTGTTTAAAACACTTCAGGATTTGGGCTTTTCAAATCAGCAAGCAGTTCAGAGCCCAAATCTATACTCTTCAGCTGCTCACTGTAACCTTCTGCAGTAAAGAGTTGTCTTTCTGTAGCATGAAAGATGTAATTATACTATCACAGAGTTGCCTCCAGAAAACTGCAAACCATGCCTCCCTCACTGGACTCAGAAACTGTGTTATTTTCTCTATTTTATTCCTCTAAAACTTTCAATACTATTGTTTTTCAGTCTGAGGTCTTTTCTCTGTTCCAAAGAGAGGCCAAGGCAAATAAACCAAAGTACATACACTGTCCATTGGTCCGATTCTCCTCATTCTGGAAGTATAATAGGTGAGTACAGTGGGGTGGAAGTAGGCCTAGATTTCGTTGAAAGCCCATGGAATTCTTTTTCTTTTCATTTTTAATTTTTTTTAAAGAGGTGGTTATTAGAAAAAAGTAGGCAATTAAACCTCAAAAAACTACATTAAAGAAATACTAAAGGTCTCACGAAAGCCCACCAAGCCAGGAAATTTCAAGTTAAGTTTGAAACCCTATTCTCTACTCCACTTTAGTGAGGTTAATTGTTGCAGGGTTCAAACAACGGGTGATCTTACATGCAATATGGACTGCAATACCTAGCCATAAATGTCAAATTGATCCCTGGAACAAGCTGCTGTTTACAATGGGCTCATAACCAGAGTTGACTTTGATCCAATACGTTGAATTAGGATGGAGTTTCAACCTTAATTCTGAATTTCCTGACTCTTGTGGATTTAAGTCAGACCTTTAATGCTAGTTGAATGTCATTTTTTCTTGTGGTTGGATATAATAATTTAGCTCTGTGAAATAATTTGGGATACAGTTTTTATGAAAGGTACTTGGCACAATAAGGCAAAATATGTCAGTGGGCTCAGAAGAGTAGCAGGATCAGGCCTGAAAAACAAATCCTAAGATAAATGTTAAGAACTCGGCACAAATTTATAGAAATTTCCTTAGCTTCAAAGAGCCCTCTTCTGCCCAAGCGCCATTGCACTGGAGAAATTCCCTCACTTGTTGCTTAATGACCTGTTCATATTTGTACTTCAGCAGAACCAGGGAGATTGGCTTTCGGGTACTGGATTAGCCATTGCCATGCGTGAAGCTGCACTGCTGCTGTTCAAGATCCCTTTTTTACTGGTCTCTGTGTTTCAGTCATGTAGTTCAGTGTATTCTATGGTAACTGCACACAAGTGCACTATCCAAGTGGTTGTTGCTGCATGTATTGTAGTGACAAATTGTTAATAAGAGTATTAATTACAAAATTAAATAATAATAATAAAAATAATAATCAAAAAATAATTAAATGATCATGATGACTATTAAATATTGCAGTACCACCCATGCAGCTAGATGCTCTACATACATATAGTAAATGATACTCTCTGTCCCAAAAAGCTTCCATGTCAATGAGCCATAATTTCCGCTGGCTAGGTTAATTTGAGATACAGTAACGCACAGAAACATGGGTTATGCCTGGGATCCCTGCCCTGCCAGGGCAAGTTGGATGAACTGCTCAGTGGCTCAGTTTACCAAGCTGTAAAATGGGCATATCAGCATTCCATTCACCTTTGGAGAGCACTCTGAGAGCATTGGGTAAAAGGGCAAGAGGCCATTTTTGAAGAGAAAATAAAAATGACTTCTTTTCTCATTTGCTGCTGTTTTTATGAGACTAGTAAAACTGTCCCACATAATAGTACAGCACTCATTATTATTATTATTATTTATTTGTATTCGTGCAGGCAATGAAAAACAGTCTTGGTTTAGGAAAAAAACATTTCCACAAGAATCTGAGTTTCAGAATGTTTTCCTTTTTTATGAGGAATTAAACCTAACAGTTTCAGCTCTTTTTACTGAAAAAAAGAAAAGAAAATGCCCATGAAAAATTAAAACAAAAATCAATTTTTAAAAAATTTGATTTTGAAATCTCTGTGACAATATTTACCATTTTCTGACCAGCTGTATTGTGTTACATTGTATTAAAATCTTAAATGATAAACCCAAATATCACACAGTTTGAAGTGGGGAGAGAGACACTGTACCAAATTCAACCATGAGGTAGACCAGTGCAACCTGTATTGAAATTTCACCAGTTTACGCCAGGACTAACTCTCACCCATTTTCTGGCCTGACTTCTTCAATTTATCCTAAGAATACACCTTCAAAACTGGCATGAACAATCCTATATTGGACAGATTTTGTCATGAAGGTCTGTTCTGATCATACATATGTTATTAATACCAGGGTCACTATCATTCTTGGACTTCTCGTGATACAAGGCCCAGTTCAGCTCCCGTTGAGAGGGACTTGGCACTCAGGGGTTAATAGAAAGTTTGTGGAACCTTTTACTATCAAAGCTCATCATCTTTCTAAGGGATACTAACATAACTGACTGACACCAACTAGAACTTCAGTTTGCAAACACTTATGCACATGAATGACTTTATATATGTGAGGTCAGTGAGAATACTTACATGCATAAAGTTACTCGCATGCTGAAGTGTTTGAAGAATCAGGACATACAAGATATCCTTACATATAGAGATCCTACTTCCAGTTAAACAAAACACCAAGCACTGGACCTGCATCTGTTCAAATTACCTTATATTTGTAACCAGCTGTGGCTGGCTGTTGACTGGAATCATGAATCTCCGTTCCCTCTGGCCCCTTCTCTTGTTATAGGAAGTGTTCATTTCCTTCCTAACTCAAGCATACCTAATGTGCCTAGTTCGTATGAGAAAGCTTCATAGGGTGCAATTGGAATTTAGCTGAGTGAAATCTGACCAAGATTGATTTTTCACAAATTGGATCACTAAATTCTGGCAAGGAAACTATCAATTTTCAGCAAGGAAAGGAGCAAATGAAAAGGTAGTGACATAAGGCCTGCACTAAGCCATGTCAGTGAACGGGCCAGTAGATGTGGCAGCATTCTCCTCATTCAAAGTGATGAGAACACCTTCTGTTGTAGTAGGTTCTAAAATTAGTAGTAGGCTAAAATTATTTGAAATGGATGCAATTAATTTTCAGTGGATCGTTTCTGAAAGCCAGTTAGGTTCATAATGATCCCATTGTTGGATTTGTTACTATGTATATTTAAGAAACATGAATCCCCATTCCTTGCTGCATTCTGTCTTGGCACTAAACCTTTGTGTAAGTATCAGATCTTTGGCAGCTACTCACTGACAGTGCTCTCCTCAGATTCTTATCTTCAATATTTCAGAACTCGATGGTGCTAACCAGGTCTCCTTAACCTTAATCTTATATATAAGATAGCCATCTTAAGTTAGAATGACTTCTTTAGAGACAGTCTCATACCTTAACTATGCTTAAAGTATTCGGCTTATTTACAGCCCAGGTGTGATGTGTACAAGACAAGCATTTTTTCAGATCAGGTTAAAACCACCTCAGTTGAAAGCAGCCATAATATAGGGCCAGAGCCTCAGCTGTTCTAAACTGGTGTAGCTCTTTTGACTTCAATGTTGTTACACCAGTTTACATCAGCTGAGGATCTGGGCCAAGACACTCTCTGCTATTTGATCACTCTGAGGCCTGGTCTACATGGCAGTGCAGTGGCTTAATTAAAGTTCTGATTTTTATACTGGTTTTGTTAAACTAGTGCAACTGTGTTTGGACGCTCTTAAATCACTTTAAGCCTGGCTTATAGCAGTTTAGCTTGTGCTGGTAAAATTTACGGGCATAAGTTGTACCAAATATTCATTGATTCATAGATGTTAATGCCAGAAGGCACCATTCTGATCAGTTAGTCTGACCTCCTGCATAACTCAGGTCACAGACAAAACAAAGCGTGTCTTTTTGAAAGACAGCCAGCCTCAATTTAAAGGATTCATATGATGGAGAATCCAACTCATCTCTAGGTAAATTGTTCCAATGGTTAATTACCCTCACTGCTAAAAATGTGCATCTTATTTCTTGTCTGAATTTGTGTAGCTTTAGCTTTCAGCAACCGGATCTTGTTATGCTTTTATCTGCTAGATTAAAGAGCCATGTTCTATCAGACATCTCTTCCTTATGTAGGTACTTATAGCCCATGATCGAGTCTGCAGTCAAGGATATAACCAGTTTTAAATCAATATCTGAGTGTCCACACAGGGGTTTACTGTACCAGTTTAACTAAATCACTTTTTAAACCAGATTAAACTACTATGTGCAACTACGTCGTAGAGATAAGCCCTCAATGTGGGAAGATTGGTAGAATACGTTAACTGTCCATGATACACTAAAGAGGACTTCATTGCAAAACCAATCTGGCAAACCTTGGAACTACTTATTAGGATACTGAACAAACCCTGCTTTCTGAAGGAGGCCATTAGCATGTCAACAGTACATTTAAATCTGGCATTCACATGGATAACGGGATTTCAGTGACCCATCTTGCTTCAATGCTTCATGAAGACTGAGTACTGCATAACATTAATGTATCTGAAGGAAGTTATGAATAACATGGGAGCAGTTTTTGCAATCTGGTGCCTTTTCATGTATTAAAATTAAGAGAGGCATGTCATTTATTAGACTTATAAAACTAAGAGACACAGCTCTTAATTATTTGTTTTGCTTTAAACATTCCCATGTCCTTCTCATTAATTTATATTCCTGATGCCTTTGGCTACTTCAAAAAAGTCATATGTTAAAGTTAAAATGAAGCAAATCTCCATCAATGGCAGAAACGTGGTTTTGTGCTTCCAAATCTCTTTTTCAACACTTAATTCTTGAGTGCAGTTTTTAAAAAAGTAGCTATGGGCCTAGGCTATAAAATTAGGATCCAAATCCAGCTTTGAGACCCACAAAGTTCAAGAGTGTGAGATTCAGCAGTGAAAACATCACTCCCACTGGCCCTTTATGCCACTTCAAAGGGCCAGGGTGGTGTAAAGGGGTCCTAAAAGCTTTGAATCTGGCCAGGGGAGGATTCACCAGGGTCAGGCAGTGTGGAAACAGCCACTGGGCTGCCTTCTGAGGACCCCTTAAAAGCCCTGATATAGGAGATGTTCCAGGAGTGGGACTAGGAGCAGGAGGTGCGTGCTTGGGCAGAGGTGCAGCACTGACTCTCATTTGCAGGGGTTTGGTTCAAGCCCAGATTTGGATCTGATGGAGATCACAATCTTCACATTTTCCACAAATATTAGCAGTCTCCGCAGTGCAGTTCTAGCCTTGCACTTATTATCAGCTGATGTAACCAATGCTAGAATTTTCTTTCTTTCTTTCTTTCTTTCTTTCTTTCTTTCTTTCTTTCTTTCTTTCTTTCTTTCTTTCTTTCTTTCTTTCTTTCTTTCTTTCTTTCTTTAGCAGTGCTGGGGATGGGTGGGGTGGGGGGGGAGGTACACATATCACTTACATCTCAATAAACTATTACCAAGAAATTTTTCTGGAGTCCTGAGTATTATCTTCAGTCAGTTCAGTTATACATTTTTGTATGTTCTTCTTCAGTTTCAATTTTTTTAGGGACGAATAGTCACTGAGAGCTTGATCCAGCCATATGCTGGCCCTGAGCCAGCAAAGCATTTAAACCCATGTTTGACTTTAATGGGACTAGGCCGGGGCTTAAAGCTAAGCACTTGTTTATGAGCTTTGCTGGATCAGGGCCAGAGTGCTCAGCACCTTGCACAATGAAGCCCACACTGGGATCTGGTGGATACCACAGTCTTCCCATTGTCCAGGAATATTAGCAGCTTCCAGCACTACAGTTTCTAGCTCTGCGATTCTTATTAGTTGATGTAATCGATACTCCAGTGCTAGAGTCAATTTCCAATACAACACAGTTGTATGTCTTGCAGCATGGTATACAAGATGTACAAGACCTCTCATGAGCCTGGCTAATTCAGTAGGTAGTGAGCCTGGCTAGCTCAGTGGGTAGAGCATCAGACTTTTAATCTGAGGGTCCAGGGTTCAAGTCCCTGGTCAGGCAATGAACTATTCCCCAAGATCTTAAAAGTCTATCTCTTTTTTGGGGGGGGCGGGGGCAGGAAATAGCTCAGTGGTTTGAGCATTGGCCTGCTAAACCCAGGGTTGTCAGTTCAATCCTTGAGGGGGCCATTTAGGGATCTCGGGCAAAAATTGGGGGATTGGTCCTGCTTTGAGCAGGGGGTTGGACTAGATGACCTCCTGAGGTCCCTTCCAACTCTGATATTCTATGATTCTATTGATCATTGGGTGAATATGGACCTGGTGAAATCAATGAAATCTAGTCTGATCCCCTTCACCTGCAAATAACTGAGACCACCTCCTTCCAAAAACCTCAAAATACTCTCCCTCCTCACCAGGTGTGAACATCTGCCTGTCCTACTCTCCAGCACTTGTCGAGCAGTGGGGAATAGAACATCCTGTAGAAAAGGGGAAAATGGAAGATTTGATGGAGCAAATTTAATACTGTCCCATTCTTTTCCTGTAAGTAGATTTTTATGGGCATTTAGTAACATTCTTTCCCAGTCTTTTAGCTCTAGTTACATCCCTAATTGATGTTGATCAGCGCTGGTAGAAAAAAAAGGGGAGGGGGGGATTAGGAAAATTTTGACTTTTTTTGTCCATCAATGTTCAAAATTTCAATCAGAAATTTCATCAGACATGTGAACTTTGAATTTTTTTCATTAGCCATATTGGCAGCAAGTGCCAGTAGAATTTTGAGATTATTTTAGGATTTAGCAGCTGATCCTGCACTATTAAAGTCAATTGGGAGTTTTGTCATTGACTTCACTGAGTGCAAAATCCCTTAATGACCTTTTGACCAAAGGTGACTGCATTTTATCAAAGTGGCCTGAAGAATCAGCTTTTTATTTTAATTTCATAGATGCTTAAGGCCAGAAGGCACCATTAAGTATGTAACCTGACATCCTGTATCTCACAGGCCATGGATTTATTATATGTTCCCTATTAGCAAAACTCAAGGCACATGCAGTAAATTAAAAAACAAATCCCAAATCTACACTTTTTAATCACATTTGGGCTACTTGAGTAATCCCTTACTTCCCTACATAATCCTGTTTGTCACTGAACTACTCAAGGAATAAGGAACCAATCCGTCTGAGAATCTGGCCCAGTATAAAAGGATACATCTTCTCTCCAAGCAAAGTAAACCCCAACCTTTCCTCCCCTCTCTCCTCTGCCAGGCAAAAACCTTGCACAAGTGATGGGCATAAAAGCCAAATAAATCCATTAACGTATCTTCTGTGCACCATGTAATTTATTGCATCCAATGAATCTATGTAATAAAATCCATGAAGACAGTTGATTTAAGTCTTTCTCTAACAGTTGCTAGACAAAACAGCTTCATACATGAACTAGTTTCTCAATTTCCTTCTTGTATTCTGGTTATTCCTACTCTAGAATGACACCAAAATGGTAGAGACTGGAGCTGGCCAAACAATTTCTAAACTTGAAAATTTGTTGATCAAAATTTGAAATATTGGAAAAAATGAATCTAAAATGACTATATAACTAAAACTAGTAAAGAGCAGGCAATGAGGTCTCTAGAGACAGGATTTTATACAGGCTGGGATAAGCATTCTCCAACCGTCCACCAACCAACACCTTCGCCCCCAAGTAAAACCAAACTTGCTTGGCAGTTTATAGAAGTTGTTAACTTGAAAAAAAAAATCTCTCTTTGCACTTTTTGCTTCCCACTAGCCCCAGAAGTGGAAACACTGAAGTCCCAGAAGAGGCATTTTCCATGGTATTTCTGGGATACCCAGAGACAAAAGAACCAGAAATGTTTTAAGAAAACCTACTGGAAAATTTTCAGGCAAGTTTTGCCAAGTGAAGATGTTTGGATATTTCAGCTAAGCTTTGGATAAAACATCTGAAGTGAAATCCTGGCCTCACTGAAGTCAGTGGGAATTTTGCCATTGGTTTCAGTGGATCTGTGAATTCAATGATGGAATCTGATTCTTTTCATTTACACCAGTGTAAATCAGGAGTGACTCCACTGAAGTCAACTGGTTTGCACTGGTGTAAAAATGATGTGAGGAATTAGCCCCTGGACTCCTCACCTAACAAGGGGTTTAGACTTGCAGTCCTTGCTCCGGCACAATTCCCATTCCCCTTGACTTCAGTGGTAGTTTTCCTGAAAAAGGAATATAGGATCAATCTTTAAACTTTTGAACTTTGTCCTCTACTAGAAACAATTTGAGTCTGAGTAAATGTTGAAGCTTTTTAGATGAATGTCCAAACCAAATCCAGCAGTCCTTATTCAGGCAAAACTCCCATTGGATCCAGCGTAGTACTGGCTCGCATAGTGCAGTTCCAGTATGTTGCTTAGTGGTGCTGTGCACCTGCGTGGATAGAGAATCATAGAATCATAGAATATCAGGGTTGGAAGGGACCCCAGAAGATCATCTAGTCCAACCCCCTGCTCAAAGCAGGGCCAATCCCCGACTAAATCATCCCAGTCAGGGCTTTGTCAAGCCTGACCTTAAAAACTTCTAAGGAAGGAGATTCTACCACCTCCCTAGGCAACGCATTCCAGTGTTTCACCACCCTCCTAGTGAAAAAGTTTTTCCTAATATCCAACCTAAACCTCCCCCACTGCAACTTGAGACCTTTACTCCTCGTTTTGTCATCCGTTACCACTGAGAACAGTCTAGATCCATCCTCTTTGGAACCCCCTTTCAGCTAGTTGAAAGCAGCTATCAAATCCCCCCTCATTCTTCTCTTCCTCAGACTAAACAATCCCAGTTCCCTCAGCCTCTCCTCATAAGTCATGTGTTCCAGTCCCCTAATCATTTTTGATGCCCTCCGCTGGATGTTTTCCAATTTTTCCACATCCTTCTTGTAGTGTGGGGCCCAAAACTGGACACAGTACTCCAGATGAGGCCTCACCAATGTCAGATAGAGGGGAACGATCATGTCCCTCGATCTGCTGGCAATGCCCCTACATATACATCCCAAAATGCCATTGGCCTTCTTGGCAACAACGGCACACTGTTGACTCATATCCAGCTTCTTGTCCACTGTAACCCCTAGGTCCTTTTCTGCAGATCTGCTGCCGAGCCATTCGGTCCCTAGTCTGTAGCAGTGCATGGGATTTTTCCGTCCTAAGTGCAGGACTCTGCACTTCTCCTTGTTGAACCTCATCAGATTTCTTTTGGCCCAATCCTCTAATTTGTCTAGGGCCCTCTGTATCCTATCCCTACCCTCCAACGAATCTACCTCTCCTCCCAGTTCAGTGTCATCTGCAAACTTGCTGAGGGTGCAATCCACACCATCCTCCAGATCATTTATGAAGATATTGAACAAAACCGGCCCGAGGACTGACCCTTGGGGCACTCCACTTGATACTGGCTGCCAACTAGACATGGAGCCATTGATCACTACCCGTTGAGCCCGACAATCTAGCCAACTTTCTACCCACCTTATAGTCCATTCATCCAGCCCATACTTCTTTAACTTGCTGGCAAGAATACTGTGGGAGACCGTGTCAAAAGCTTTGCTAAAGTCAAGGAACAACACGTCCACTGCTTTCCCCTCATCCACAGAGCCAGTTATCTCGTCATAGAAGGCAATTAGATTAATCAGGCATGACTTGCCCTTGGTGAATCCATGCTGACTGTTCCTGATCACTTTCCTTTCCTCTAAGTGCTTCAGTGGATCTGTGAATTCAATGATGGAATCTGATTCTTTTCATTTACACCAGTGTAAATCAGGAGTCACTCCACTGAAGTCAACTGGTTTGCACTGGTGTAAAAATGACGTGAGGAATTAGCCCCTGGACTCCTCACCTAACAAGGGGAGAAGTTCATGTGTGATCCCTTAGGCCCCTATTCTAGAAGAAACTGAGTGCCCTTTACTCCTGTTGTCTTCAATGGGAGTTGAGGGTGCTCAGCACCACTGGGTTTGGACCCTGTGTTAGCAACTGCAATTGATCTCATAAAATGAACTGGAACCACATGGTTTAAGTGGGAGTTCCACGTGCAGAAGGCTTGCAGGTCAGATGCAATATTTCTCTCCAACAGCAAAGTCATTTATTAAGGCTTTATATTTGCACGTCATGTACCTGTTCATTTATTCCACCACTGCATTTTTCACTGTGTGACATATAAATTATATGCTGCAACAATAAAATAATAGAAAGAGTTACCACAAAAAGAAATAAAACTTATGCAGCTCTCCCATCTGATTATTAATTATTATTTATTTATTTATTTATTTATTTGTGGTAGCACCCATAATGTGTAAGCCACTTTCTGGGCATATAAGAAGCATATGGTCCTTCCTCTGAACAGCCTAGACACGTGGATAGTTGTCAGGGAACTAACAAAAGGGATTTTCCAGACAAATCAACAGGAGTAACTTACAAGCAGCAGAGAAGAAGTGGATTTTTAAGAAATATTTAGTGGAGAAGGTAGGAGGCTTATGGATGAGCTCAGGGACATCCAATCACGTATAAGTGGCTGCACTTGTTTGCCTTTGTCTTGAACATGCAAGCAATAGGGGGTAGTGGCGGAGTGCATGGGATGGAGGCAATGCAAAACTTAACAAAGAGAGAGAAGTAGAGAGGAGAACAGATTTATACAGAGCCTTGAGGGAGGTGAATATGGGTGAAATCCCACCCTGTTGAAATCTCTGGGATTTTTGCCACTGAGTTGAAAGATGCCAGGGTTTCATTCCAGTAGGTTAACAAGGATGGGGAGCCAGTGGAGGGAGTCCAAGGGGAGAGAGACATCTTCAAATCTACGAACAAGGAATCTACTCACTTGTCTACATGACTACCATTTATAAACCACGCAGAGAAATGTAATAATCCCTTCCCCCCAAAGCCAACACTAGCTCATCACAATTTCCCCCTAGACTAAAATATGAAATGTTTCCTTTCCGGTCGCTGATCAGATCTATACACCAAACTGTACAAGACCGTGAAGTCCCATTGCACTGCTTTGGCAATGTGGCAAGCCTCAGGCCTTGTGGGAGAAGATGGGGGTAAGTGTTTTAATTTGCTGCAGTGTGATCTGCCATCTCTTTCCGCTAATTTAACATTGCTGTGATTTAAATGCTAGCTAAGGAAGAGACACCGACCATTAAATGAAAGCAGCTGGATTCAGACAGCAGACCTCGCCAGGGCACTAACTTATGTCTGTGTAGAGTGGCTGCCCCGGTGGAGCACACCTCTTTCTTTTTATGACTGCCTCTTTGGGTCTGCCAGAGCGAGTTCTGAGGAGTTCAGCTGGGTACCACCTGGGTCACAGCGTTCAGAAATGGAATCAGCATGGAAAAAGAGAAGCATCCACAGACTTATTAAAATGCATTCTTCTGGCATCCCACCTCACTTCTCAAGCTGACATCCAGCCCACATGCTGCAGAGTTGTGCTTCACTGACGTTCCTTCTCCACCTCCAGTTGCTTACACAGCTGGTCTAAGTGAACTCAGGAAAAACATACATTTCATACAACTATTATCCTGATCCATTTTGCCCACATTGTGTGAGATCAGCAGTTACAAACTGTGCTTAAATACCGGAAGAGGACAAGAGCTACCAATAGTTTGCAGTTAACATTTAAAAAATCTCTTTCACTGTTCCAGGTACCATAGAAAGCTCTAGTTCCATTCAGGAATTAATTCAGGGAAGTCCTATGGACTGTGTTAGGCCTTGTCTACACTACCGGGGGTAAATCGATCTAAGCTATGCAATTTGAGTTACGTTAGTAGTGTAACTCAAGTTGACGTACCTTAGATCTACTTACCATGGGTCCCACACTACGCTATGTTGACAGGAGATGCTCTCCTATCGACTCCCCTTACTCTTCTCATTCTGGTGGAGTACAGAAGTCAATGGCAAAGCGATCTGCGGTTGGTTTAGCGGGTCTTCACTAGATCCACTACATCAACCATTGATGGGTTGATTGCCGCACGTCGATATAAGTGTACACAAGCCCTTATATAGAAAATCAGACTGCATGATCACAGTGATGCCTTCTAGTGAAAACAAAGATTGTTTTATATATATAAAATGTTTCAATGCAGCAGGGAGGGAACTGTACAGAGTTAGTGTCCCAGGTTTGAGAAGGCTGTTACATTTCTCGGTGTTGATTATAAATGGCAGCACTATAGCTGAGTGATATTGGCTTCATCTTCACTGTGAAAGGAGGTGTTTTTTTACATTGAGTCATTAACGTGAGAGAGCTGATTTGCTGTAAAATTCTAAGGGAGACAAGGCACAGGTAGTTCTTGACTAGCTACATCAAGGTTAATTCCCATATCACCCACCAGGGTTCATCTTGACTAGTGTCACTGGGGTTAAAAAAATTACCCCAAAACAACCCCCCAAAACTATATTGCCTTGTTCTCACTAGGGTTTCACACTGAAATAGCTATCTTGAGTTAGCTGTCTCAATGTAAAACCACACCATTTCTCAGTGAAGACAAAAGCTTAGATATCCTTGCTGAAGCAGACTACGTTTTCATGGAAAATTATGCCTGCCATTTTTGAGAGATGTGCCTATTGACAGGTCTCCTGGGATAGTAATATAGGCTGCAAGAAAAAAAGAACTTGAAACAGGTCCAGGTCATCCAGTCTCCCTTACCCAGTGGTGCAGCTCAGTAGATCACTGTATTGTCTTGCCTAGAATCATCATAGAGCAATAAAGAGAGACTTGTTTCCAAAGGTCGTTAATAGTGGAGGAATGTTGCCATGTGTAGTTAAAGTTCTGAATGGCTTTGCATCCCTGACCAGTGCAGATTAATCAGTATTAAAACAGTTTACTTAGGAGTACCTTTCTCTAGTAGCTTCACTGTCACTTACTTGGCTTTGTTTTTAAACACCATCACTACAAGGTACATTTCTTAACGACTATATTTGTAAAGTGAGTTTAGGGCTTGCAAAAGGTATTGGACTGACCAGACATGTAACTGATGCCAACTGTTTATGCACAGAAATCCATCAGAGGGATAGCTCTCTAAACTGCTCTACCAATCTGCGCCATTGCTACATTGGGGGGACCATAATTCAGTCTCCATGAGCATTCTTGGCCTCTCTGATGGGGGCCAGGTTTGAACTGTTGACCTACAGGTAGAAAGCTCAGTATTGCATTACCAGTTCCCTTCAGCCCCCTTCCTTATCTTCTTGTGGTTAGGAATGAACCTATCACCATGTTTCCTATCTATACATCTTCCCCCATATAAAGGATGGACATAACACCTGTGCCTGCTAACATGTCCCTACATTCTTCACTTATTTAGTGACAATAATGCTGTAAGTCCCCTGGCTGGACTGTAAGTGTGGTAAGTATTGAGTTCCACTTCAGAAACATTTAGCTTTGAAAGGATGACATGGGATAAGTACTTTGTCTGCTGCCAAGGACTCACTGTCATCAGAAGTTGGAAGGGTATATTTTCAGAGCTTCCTTTTCCTTCCATAGCAGTTGAGGAGTGTGTGTGGGAACATGTACAAGTTCTCAGGCTCTGGTTTATGTGTACATCTCTCTCTATCCCTTTGTAGGCTATTTTCTGTATTTGATATGTCAACATAAAGCCAGCAGAACTGAAGAATGCATTCAAGTTGATAGGTGTGCACCCCACAGATTTAACTGAAGATCATAACCCACTCATAAACCCAGAGTGCCAGCAACTCTGAACCAGCTCTCTTGCATTGATTTACATTTGCTTTTATTTCTCTGCAGAGGTAGTAATTCTTTAAAGGTACAAGGGATTTGTTAATACAATCGTAAATTATTCTCGTAAATACCTTAAGTGCATCGTGGGAATGCGCCATCACTTAGGACAGCTCATAATTTACTACTTCTCATGTTTTAACAGTGCAATAAAACATTTGTAAATGTCCAGGTGTGCAGGTCCCTAAAGATGTCATCAACACCCGCACAGCTCATATGATACTCCTGCAGGAAAGTGTAGAACAGGCTAGCAGTGATGAGGCTGAAAATCCTGGCCACCTATTCCGGCAATGTGGCGTTAACACAGGTGAAGATGGAGTGAGGGGCAATGATTTTGCTGCATGGGATAGTAGTGGGCTCTCCATCCCCACTCTGTGGAGCTGTGGCTCTGATGCTGTGTGGTAAGATCCCCTTGTGACCCAATGACTAGCCAAGCAGATAGCCATGTGGGAGATAATGTTCCTGAGACAGATTAGTATCCTCTGTGTGTCTCCATCCCCTCCAATGAAGAGGAGGCTGCACAGGTATGGGCAGAGAAGCCAGTGACAACACAGCTCCTTTAGGAAGAAAAGAGATGGCATTGTGGAAAGGACCCCGCCACAAGGTTAGCGTTTCCTTTTATCTTGGATTCTCATGATTGGCCAAGTACAAACGCCTGCCCCCTGTGGGTACATTAGTGGTTAACTCCTCTTTTCCTTACTCAGAGAGGTAGCTAATGGCTCAAAGTAGTTATAATGTTTTGGCCCCACGACCATGTAAATGGGTGTTTAGTTGCCTGCTTATAACCCATGGGCAGCTGTTACACAGAAGGATGGTTCTAAGACCAAAGGAGACCAAAGCCCTGAGGTAAGTGGGAAAGCAGGATACCGGGAGGAAGCACAGGCAGGAATGTCTGTGAGGGGAGGGCTCCTGCCTCATACTGGGAATGAGGGGCGATCAACATGTTATCTCAAGTGCTTATATACAAATGCACAAAGCCTTGGAAACAAGCAGGGAGAACTGGAGGTCCTGGTGATGTCAAGGAACTATGACGTGATCGGAATAACAGAGACTTGGTGGGATAACTCACATGACTGGAGTACTGTCATGGATGGTTATAAACTGTTCAGGAAGGACAGGCACGGCAGAAAAGGTGGGGCAGTAGCACTGTATGTAAGGGAGCAGTATGACTGCTCAGAGCTCCGGTACGAAACTGCAGAAAAACCTGAGTGTCTCTGGATTAAGTTTAGAAGTGTGTGCAACAAGAGTGATGTAGTGGTGGGAGTCTGCTATAGACCACCGGACCAGGGGGATGAGGTGGATGAGGCTTTCTTCCGGCAGCTCGCGGAAGCTACTAGATCACATGCCCTGATTCTCATGGGTGACTTTAATTTTCCTGATATCTGCTGGGAGAGCAATACAGCGGTGCATAGACAATCCAGGAAGTTTTTGGAAAGCGTAGGGGACAATTTCCTGGCGCAAGTGCTAGAGGAGCCAACTGGGGGGGGCGCTTTTCTTGACCTGCTGCTCACAAACCGGGTAGAATTAGTGGGGGAAGCAAAAGTGGATGGGAATCTGGGAGGCAGTGACCATGAGTTGGTTGAGTTCAGGATCCTGACGCAGGGAAGAAAGGTAAGCAGCAGGACACGGACCCTGGACTTCAGGAAAGCAGACTTCGACTCCCTCAGGGAACGGATGGCCAGGATCCCCTGGGGGACTAACTTGAAGGGGAAAGGAGTCCAGGAGAGCTGGCTGTATTTCAAGGAATCCCTGTTGAGGTTACAGGGACAAACCATCCCGATGAGTCGAAAGAATAGTAAATATGGCAGGTGACCAGCTTGGCTTAATGGTGAAATCCTAGCGGATCTTAAACATAAAAAAGAAGCTTACAAGAAGTGGAAGGTTGGACATATGACCAGGGAAGAGTATAAAAATATTGCTTGGGCATGTAGGAATGATATCAGGAGGGCCAAATCGCACCTGGAGCTGCAGCTAGCCAGAGATGTCAAGAGTAACAAGAAGGGTTTCTTCAGGTATGTTGGCAACAAGAAGAAAGCCAAGGAATGTGTGGGCCTCTTACTGAATGAGGGAGGCAACCTAGTGACAGAGGATGTGGAAAAAGCTAATGTACTCAATGCTTTTTTTGCCTCTGTTTTCACTAACAAGGTCAGCTCCCAGACTGCTGCGCTGGGCATCACAAAATGGGGAAGAGATGGCCAGCCCTCTGTGGAGATAGAGGTGGTTAGGGACTATTGAGAAAAGCTGGACGTGCACAAGTCCATGGGGCCGGACGAGTTGCATCCGAGAGTGCTGAAGGAATTGGCGGCTGTGATTGCAGAGCCATTGGCCATTATCTTTGAAAACTCGTGGCGAACGGGGGAAGTCCCGGATGACTGGAAAAAGGCTAATGTAGTGCCAATCTTTAAAAAAGGGAAGAAGGAGGATCCTGGGAACTACAGGCCAGTCAGCCTCACCTCAGTCCCTGGAAAAATCATGGAGCAGGTCCTCAAAGAATCAATCCTGAAGCACTTGCATGAGAGGAAAGTGATCAGGAACAGCCAGCATGGATTCACCAAGGGAAGGTCATGCCTGACTAATCTAATCGCCTTTTATGATGAGATTACTGGTTCTGTGGATGAAGGGAAAGCAGTGGATGTATTGTTTCTTGACTTTAGCAAAGCTTTTGACACGGTCTCCCACAGTATTCTTGTCAGCAAGTTAAGGAAGTATGGGCTGGATGAATGCACTATAAGGTGGGTAGAAAGCTGGCTAGATTGTCGGGCTCAACGGGTAGTGATCAATGGCTCCATGTCTAGTTGGCAGCCGGTATCAAGTGGAGTGCCCCAAGGGTCGGTCCTGGGGCCGGTTTTGTTCAATATCTTCATAAATGATCTGGAGGATGGTGTGGATTGCACTCTCAGCAAATTTGCGGATGATACTAAACGGGGAGGAGTGGTAGATACGCTGGAGGGGAGGGATAGGATACAGAAGGACCTAGACAAATTGGAGGATTGGGTCAAAAGAAATCTGATGAGGTTCAATAAGGATAACTGCAGGGTCCTGCACTTAGGACGGAAGATCCCAATGCACAGCTATAGACTAGGGACCGAATGGCTAGGCAGCAGTTCTGCGGAAAAGGACCTAGGGGTGACGGTGGACGAGAAGCTGGATATGAGTCAGCAGTGTGCCCTTGTTGCCAAGAAGGTCAATGGCATTTTGGGATGTATAAGTAGGGGCATAGCGAGCAGATCGAGGGACGTGATCGTTCCCCTCTATTCGACATTGGTGAGGCCTCATCTGGAGTACTGTGTCCAGTTTTGGGCCCCACACTTCAAGAAGGATGTGGATAAATTGGAGAGAGTCCAGCGAAGGGCAACAAAAATGATTAGGGGACTGGAACACATGAGTTATGAGGAGAGGCTGAGGGAGCTGGGATTGTTTAGCCTGCAGAAGAGAAGAATGAGGGGGGATTTGATAGCTGCTTTCAACTACCTGAAAGGGGATTCCAAAGAGGATGGCTCTAGACTGTTCTCAATGGTAGCAGATGACAGAACGAGGAGTAATGGTCTCAAGTTGCAGTGGGGGAGGTTTAGATTGGATATTAGGAAAAACTTTTTCACTAAGAGGGTGGTGAAACACTGGAACGCGTTACCTAGGGAGGTGGTAGAATCTCCTTCCTTAGAGGTTTTTAAGGTCAGGCTTGACAAAGCCCTGGCTGGGATGATTTAACTGGGAATTGGTCCTGCTTTGAGCAGGGGGTTGGACTAGATGACCTTCTGGGGTCCCTTCCAACCCTGATATTCTATGATTCTATGATTCTAAGAGAAAAAGAAAGACCAGGACAGAATAGGGTCAGCCAGGAGACCATACTTCACTGAGGTGATAGGCTCAATGTCATCTAAAAAGATTTGCCTTATGATTGGCAATAAGCATTTTGCCAAGATCTAACTCCTATGCATTCAGATAAACAGACTTTGTGTCACTCGGTGTGACTCCCAACAATGTTACATTCACTACTTACTAACAACCATTTGGTGGCATGTTTGACATGAGCTAGTGGTCTCCATTCAGGTCCTAGTGAACAGGTTTACACACCTCAAAAATGATTACCCTGACTAATACATTTTTCAGGCAGGCTCAACAAGGAAGTCAAGGACCAAATGTACATGGCAACTGCATTGGCTTTGTGTCCCCATAGCTAGTCCCTTCCACAACATGGCTGAAGCACATTTGTGAGTGTGGGAAGCTCGTACCAGTTCTGCCCATACGGTACCAGTTCTATGACTAAATAGATGATTTCATTCTCCAGAGCTGTCAAGGTGGGATCTATCATCAGCATTCAGTTCACGCTAAGTGTTTTCCTGCTTCTTGGTGCCATTTCCTCTCTTAGAATGCCTTGCTGAGCTCTGCAGCATGTACCAACCGTGTGCCCGGACTAATTTACCAGTTATGTGAAAATTATTTTAAAGAAATGCTACCTTATGTGACTCTACTATGCAAGCTTCGTGAAGGTCACTCTTCCTGTGTAAAGACTCCATACATTATTGATGACTGGGATGCTAAGGGAAGTTGGCCTGTACCGCACTGTTTCATTTTCAGATCTGTTCTTGTAAGACTCTACTCTTCCTTTCCGGTTCTGTTCAAGATCCCTATTATACAGTTTGAACCAGGGTGGGCTGTAAAGTCCTTGTAACTTCTTCGTCTGGCTGCATTCCCTAGTTGAAATGATGGAATAATCTATGCTGATTTCATACAAACATCCATAGAAGCACACTTTTTTCCTGAATGAGAAGGCTCCAGAATTGCTGCACAGTAAGTAAACACACCGAAGTGGTGTGTTTCTCTTACTTGATATTGGGGTTTCTAGTTAATTCTGCTTTCAGATGCACATGCTTAATGCCAACAATTTTTTTGGAGCAATGCATGGCATGGCGGTCTTTTGACAAAACAGATCTTGAAGGGTTGAGATATCAGCATACCACAGTCTGCTTATATTAGCTCATGCAGAACTGGCAGAGGTTATATTGCTCATGGCATAAAATAAATACCAGCCACAGGGGAACATTAATCTTCTTTATGTAGGAATTGTTCATGGCACATTGACCTGTCCTGAACTTGCAGTAAATCAAAATGTATTATCAATAGTTTAGCTGATTTTCAAGATACAGCATAAACACAGTAAGTGTTACCTCGACTCTGTGTAAACACAATGGCTCACACTTTCAATAACAATTACGAGTCTTGTCCCTTTTACTGCCCTAAATTCCCTCTGGTTTAGTTTTTTACATCTCAGCATGGGCTTTACTGGTATAACAAGTTGTAATGAAACTGACTGGTCATTGGCTCCAGATGCTTATCCAACCATGGCTAGTTCTTGTCTGTGGAAGACTGTCACTGTAAACCAAACAGAGATCAGTGCCAGCAAATAGTTTTGTTCACACACCTTGAAGAATAAAAAAGATGCCTCCCTAGAAAATATAAAAAAACTCATGAAAAAAAAGCATTTCCCATGTTTGTTTAACAAGAGCAATAATAGTTGAGGAGCAGGCAGGCCTCTTCAGTGGTCACTTAACTACTCAATGGATCTCTTTCAGTCCACTTGGATTTGACTTGTGACCTTGAACTCATCCATCTGGCCCTTAATTGTTTGATAAAGGATCCAAATGGGGAGCAACGGTGGTTTAGGATAAACAGCATAAGTGACAGTCAGCCTTGTTGTATATACCACTGCTAATGCCCGCTGCTTTGATGTCCCTTGATTGTATGTAGAAATTAATAAATAACCCCAGATGGTTTTGGGAACTATCTGTGGGGGCATACCAGTTACACCACTACAATTGATGTCAGCATTTTAATGTGATACACCCATATATTTAGGGCTTTCTAGCCTACTCAGAAAAACTCTGCTTGAGCATTTGGCCAGAGAACTCAGTTCCCCCTCTGCTTGTATGAGCAAAGAGCATCGGATCCAGACAGAACCATGGGAAGAAGATACCAGCCATGCATTGCATTTGGAGCAAGAACCATATCAGCCAAGGCATGAGGGGACAGGACCATGAGATGAGCCAGCCACTCTCTGCAACATCATTCCCACCCTTCAGTCCCACAGGGCATACCCAAGTATATTCATGCTATGCTGGGCCAGCTTGGTTCTCTTGCTGAAGCAGGAAACCACACCCCAGATGGAGAGTTCGGAGAGCTGGTGGGGGTATCCAGGGATTATGGCTTTGCAGGTGCAATGTAGCTGTGGGAGGGAGTAGACTTGTAACCAGTATGGAGGTACAGGGGCTCTACACTGATGGCTCTGGAGTCTGGAGCTTTCTTGAGAGCTGCACTGAACTTGAGAGAGAATTAGATGCTCGTGCCAACCTTCTTCTAAGTAGGGTTGTTTTTATATAGCATCTATCCCTGTGGTAACTAAACAAGGGAACACAAAAAGTGTGTGTTTTTCTCTTCATTCCACCTGGGCAGAGGAGTGACACTGTGTGTTAGGGATAGGGTCTGTACTGAGCCCAGTCCTATTCAATATATTCACAAACGATCTGGAAAAAGGGGTAAACAATGAGGTGGCAAAATTTGCAGATGATACAAAATTACTAAAGATAGTTAAGACCTAGGCAGACTGCGAAGAGCTACAAAAAGATCTCTCAAAATTGGGTGACTGGGCAACAAAATGGCAGATGAAATTTAATGTTGGTAAATGCAAAGTAATGCACATTGGAAAATATAATCATAGAATCATAGAATCATAGAATATCAGGGTTGGAAGGGACCTCAGGAGGTCATCTAGTCCAACCCCCTGCTCAAAAGCAGGACCCATACCCAATTAAATCATCCCAGCCAGGGCTTTGTCAAGCCTGACCTTAAAAACTTCTAAGGAAGGAGATTCTACCACCTCCCTAGGTAATGCATTCCAGTGTTTCACCACCCTCCTAGTGAAAAAGTTTTTCCTAATATCCAACCTCAACCTCCCCCACTGCAACTTGAGACCATTACTCCTTGTCCTGTCCTCTTCCACCACTGAGAATAGTCTAGAACCATCCTCTCTGGAACTACCTCTCAGGTAGTTGAAAGCAGCTATCAAATCCCCCCTCATTCTTCTTTTCTGCAGACTCAACAATCCCAGTTCCCTCAGCCTCTCCTCATAACTCATGTGTTCCAGACCCCTAATCATTTTTGTTGCCCTTCGCTGGACTCTCTCCAATTTTTCCACATCCTTCTTGTAGTGTGGGGCCCAAAACTGGACACAGTACTCCAGATGAGGCCTCACCAATGTCGAATAGAGGGGGACGATCACGTCCCTCGATCTGCTCGCTATGCCCTTACTTATACATCCCAAAATGCCATTGGCTTTCTTGGCAACAAGGGCACACTGCTGGCTCATATCCAGCTTCTCGTCCACTGTCACGCCTAGGTCCTTTTCCGCAGAACTGCTGCCTAGCCATTCGGTCCCTAGTCTGTAGCAGTGCATTGGGTTCTTCCGTCCTAAGTGCAGGACCCTGCACTTATCCTTATTGAACCTCATCAGATTTCTTTTGGCCCAATCCTCCAATTTGTCTAGGTCCTTCTGTATCCTATCCCTGCCCTCCAGTGTATCTACCACTCCTCCCAGTTTAGTATCATCCGCAAATTTGCTGAGAGTGCAATCTACACCATCCTCCAGATCATTTATGAAGATATTGAACAAAACCGGCCCCAGGACCGACCCCTGGGGCACTCCACTTGACACCGGCTGCCAACTAGACATGGAGCCATTGATCACTACCCGTTGAGCCCGACAATCTAGCCAACTTTCTACCCACCTTATGGTGCATTCATCCAGCCCATACTTCCTTAACTTGCTGACAAGAATACTGTGGGAGATCGTGTCAAAAGCTTTGCTAAAGTCAAGATACAATACATCCACTGCTTTCCCTTCATCCACAGAACCAGTAATCTCATCATAGAAGGCGATTAGATTAGTCAGGCATGACCTTCCCTTGGTGAATCCATGCTGACTGTTCCTGATCACTTTCCTCTCATGTAAGTGCTTCAGGATTGATTCTTTGAGGACCTGCTCCATGATTTTTCCAGGGACTGAAGTGAGGCTGACTGGCCAGTAGTTCCCAGGATCCTCCTTCTTCCCTTTTTTAAAGATTGGCACTACATTAGCCTTTTTCCAGTCATCCGGGACTTCCCCCGTTCGCCATGAGTTTTCAAAGATAATGGCCAATGGCTCTGCAATCACCGCCGCCAGTTCCTTTTGCACTCTCGGATGCAACTCATCTGGCCCCATGGACTTGTGCACGTCCAGTTTTTCTAAATAGTCCCTAACCACCTCTTTCTCCACAGAGGGCTGGCCATCTATTCCCCATGTTGTGATGCCCACTATCCCAACTATACATATAACTATACATATAAAAAGATGGGGTCTAAATTAGCTGTTACCACTCAAGAAAGAGATCTTGGAGT
Organism: Lepidochelys kempii; assembly: GCF_965140285.1. Taxonomy (NCBI): domain Eukaryota; kingdom Metazoa; phylum Chordata; order Testudines; family Cheloniidae; genus Lepidochelys; species Lepidochelys kempii. The sequence continues at coordinate 70,466,850 of NC_136390.1, read as the reverse complement.
CATTGTGGATAGTTCTCTGAAAACATCCACTCAAGGTGCAGTCACAGTTAAAAAAGCGAACAGAATGCTGGGAATCATTAAGAAAGGGATAGATAATAGGACAGAAAATATCATGTTGCCTCTATATAAATCCATGGTACGCCCACACCTTGAATACTGTGTGCAGATGTGGTTGCCCCATCTCAAAAAAGATCAATTGGAACTGGAAAAGGTTCAGAAAAGGGCAACAAAAATGATTAGGGGTATGGAATGGCTTCCGTATGAGGAGAGATAAATAAGACTGGGACTTTTCAGCTTGGAAAAGAGATGGGTAAGGGAAGTTATGATTGAGGACTATAAAATCATGACTGGTGCAGAGAAAGATAAGGAAGTGTTGTTTACTACTTCTCAGAATGCAAGAACTATGGGTCACCAAATGAAATTAATACGCAGCAGGTTTAAAACAAATAAAAGAAAGTATTTCTTCACACAACACACAGTCAACCTGTGGAACTCCTTGCCAGAGGATGTTGTGAAGGCCAAGACCATAACAGGGTTCAAAGAAGAACTAGATAAATTCATGGAGGATAGATCCATCAATGGCTATTAGCCAGGGTGAGCAGGAATGATGTCCCTAGCCTCTGTTTGCCAGAAGCTGGGAATGAGCGACAGGGGATGGATCACTTGATGATTAAGTGTTCTGTTTATTCCCTTTGGGGCACCTGGCACTGTCCACTGTCGGAAGACAGAATACTGGGTGAGATGGACCTTTGGTCTGACCCAGTAGAGCAATTCTTATGTTCTTATGGCTTTATTCAGAGATTATAAAGCCAAAAACAAAGCAAAAACCCCAAACCCCCTCCTGTAAGCCTCTAGCCTGACATCCTGAATAACACAGGCCAGAGAAATTCCCTGAATTCATTTCCCGTTTGAATGAGAGCAGATCTTTTAGAAAAACCTGCTGTCCTGATTTAAAAATTGGCTGTGATGGAGATCCACCACAAACCGTGGTAAATTGTTCCAATGGTTAATTACCTTCACTGCTAAAAGTATGCTCCTTATGCTTAGTGTGTGTTTGTCTTGCTTCAGCTTCCAGACGTTGGAAGTTGTTATAACTTTGTATGCTAGATCGAAGAGCCCTCTGTTATCATATTTCTGTTCCCCATGCAGTTACTTACAGCCTGTGATCAAGTCATCCCTTAACCTTCTCTTTGTTAAGCTAAACAGATAGACTCAAGGAGCTCAGTCACTATAAGGCATGTTTTTCAATCCTTTAATGCTGAACCTTCTCCAGTTTATCAATATCATTCTTGAACTGTGGACACCAGAATAGGACACAATACTCCAGTAGTGGTCACATCAGTGCCAAATGTAAAGATAATACAGCCTTTCTACCTTCCTATTCAATATTCCCAGGTTTATGCATCCCAGTATCTCATTAGCCCTTTTGACCACAATGTTGCACTGGGAGCTCATGTTCAGCTGATTATCCTCCATAACCCACAAGTCCTTCCCAGAGTCACAGCTTCCCAGGGTAGAGTCCCCCATCCTGTAAATATGGCCTACATCCTTTGTTCCTAGATGTATGACTTTACAGTAGACTGTAGTAAAATTCATATTGACTGCTTGAGCCCAGTTTACCAAGCAATCCAGATCACTGGGTATCAGTTGAAGGAGTGTGTTTCATGCCATGACCTGAACTCTCTCAGGCTTGGGCTGATCTTTTGTGGCAAGGAATTCCATAGCCATGTACCACCACTAAGAATGTTCTGTTCCAGTTTGTTTGATCTGCATTTCGAAGTGAATGTCTTGATTTACTTGAAGCATGTGCTTAGAGCCCACTGAGCTCCAACTTCTGCAAAATTTCAATTTGGAAATTTTGAAATATTTCATTTCAAGTCAGTTTGGCATCTGAGCTACTGCCGTGCCTTGTGGGAATTGTAGTTCTGGTGCCTAATGCCCAGGGCTGTCCCTAGCTATTCTGGGGCCCTATGCAGCCTCCCCATGGAGGGGGTGTGTGGGGGGCCTCAGGCCGCTGTGGGGGGGGCTGGCTTGGGGGGCAGGGGGGAACCACTTCCCAGCACTCACCGGTGATGCAGCTGGGGCCGGGTCACTGCATTTCCTGCCGCCGGTAAGTGCAGGCCCGGCCCTGCTGCAGTCCTCAGGGGAGTGGGGGCAGGGCTGGGACAGAGCAGGGTGGAGGCTTTGGGGAAGGGGTGGAATGGGGGCAGGGCTGGGACAGAGCAGGGGCGGGAAGAGGCAGGGCGGGGCAGAGGATGGAGTGGAGGTTAAGGATAATCTAAACACTGAGGATGGAGTGGAGGTTAAGGATAATCTAAACACTGAGGATGGAGTGGAGGTTAAGGATAATCTAGGCATGGCCCAATATCTAAACAAATATTTTGGCCTCAGTCTTTAATGAGGCTAATCAGGATCTTAGGGATAATGGTAGCATGACAAATGGGAATGAGGATATGGAGATAGATATTACCATATCCAAGGTACAAGCAAAACTCGAACAGCTTAATGGGACTAAATCGGGGTGCCCAGATAATCTTCATCTAAGAATATTAAAGGAACTGGCACATGAAATTACAAGCCCATTAGCAAGAATTTTTAATGAATCTGTAAACTCAGGGGTTGTACCGTATGACTGCAGAGTTGCTAACATAGTTCCTATTTTTCAGAAAGGGAAAAAAAGCAATCTGGGAAACTACAGGCCTCTTAGTTTGACATCTGTAGTTTGCAAGGTCTTGGAAAAAATTTTGAAGGAGAAAGTAGTTAAGGACATTGAGGTCAATGGTAAATGGGACAAAATACAACATGGTTTTGCAAAAGGTAGATCGTGCCAAACCAACCTGATCTCCTTCGAGAAAGTAACAGATTTTTTAGACAAAGGAAACGCAGTGGATCTAATTTATCTAGATTTCAGTAAGGTGTTTGATACGGTGCCACAAGGGGAATGATTAGTTAAATTGGAAAAGATGGGGATCAATATGAAAATTGAAAGGTGGATAAGGAATTGGTTAAAGGGGAGGCAATTGGTTAAATTGGTTAAAGCTTCCAAGGGAAGCTGTGGAGGCAAAAGACCTATCTGGCTTCAAGATTAAGCTCGATAAGTTTATGGAGGAGATGGTATGATGGGATAACATGATTTTGGCAATTAATTGATCTTTAACTTTTCATGGTAAATAGGCCCAATGGCCTGTGATGGGATGTTAGATGGGATGAAATCTGAGTTACTACAGAGAATTCTTTCCTGGGTTTCTGGCTGGTGAATCTTGCCCACATGCTCAGGGTTCAGCTGATCACCATATTTGGGGTCGGGAAGGAATTTTCCTCCAGGGCAGAGTGGAAGAGGCCCTGGGGGTTTTTCACCTTCCTCTGCAGCATGGGGCATAGGTCACTTGCTGGAGGATTCTCTGCACCTTGAAGTCTTTAAACCATGATTTGAGGACTTCAATAGCTTAGACATAGATGAGAGGTTTATTGCAGGAGTGAGTGGGTGAGATTCTGTGGCCTGCGTTTTGCAGGAGGTTAGACTAGATGATCATAGTGGTCCCTTCTGACCTTAAAGTCTATGAGTCTATGAGCAGGGCAGAAGCTTTGGGGAAGGGGTGGAGTGGAGGTGAGGCTGGGGTGGAGCGGAGGCAGGAAGAGGCAGGGTGGAGGCTTTGGGGAAGGGGTGGAGTGGGGACGAAGCAGGGGTGGGAAGAGGCAGGACAGAGGCTGGGGCAGCACGCAGCTGTGAAGGGCACCAGGAAATTTGGTGCCCCAAATTTCCTGGTGCCCTATGGAGCTGTGTACTTTGCATATGGGTAGGGAGGCCCTGCTACTGCCAGCATTCTCCTCAAACAGGTAGGCTCCCCAGCTGCACTACATTGCCTATAATGCACTATGGCAGCTCAGCCAGAGGGCAGACTGTGATTTTCTTGAAGCAAAATAAAAACATTTCAGCAGATTCAACATTTTCTGATGTTTCAGAAACAACATTTTCTGCTGAAGAAATGTTTTGCTGGAAAATTCCTGGGCAGTTCTACTCTTTGGGCCAGGGAGTTTTCCAGGATTAGGACTGTAGTTTGCATTTAACTATGTAAGGTTATTTTGTTAGCCAGCCAAGCAAAAACCTGCTAGATCTTTAGAGACTGATTCTTGCCTGTAAAATTCTCTGCAAAATGAGGCAGCATTTCCAGAGCTATTTGTAGCTAGCTTTTACAAATATGTTTGCTTGACTCACCAGAATAGGCGTTAGTAAACTGGTTTGTGGTTTCCTTTTGGATACCTAATCAGTGATGAATTTATTTCAGAAGAGCCTTCTTAAATGCATCCTGCAACTCTGTAAATCTAACCTTTCCTTCCAATCCTTAAAATGCTGCTGTCTCCTTTCTAACAGTATCCAAAGTTCAAGTATCTGGCTTTAACTTTTAAGCAAGTATCTTAAATGGGCCTGATTCTGACTGTCACAATTGTAACTTCACTGACTTGTCTGGAATTACTGCAGATTTCCATTTTTAAAGATTATCCCTGAAAATTAAACACAGATCAGTGCCCCCCCCCCTCCACACACACACAAAGATGCCTCTGGTGTAGCTGAGATCAGGATTCTGGTCTTTTCTTTTCGTACCTTCTAGTGGTGGAAAATGATTTGGCTCCTACAAGACGGAAATAGAGCTCCTTGGTTGAACCTCTCCTGTTTGATATTCATTAGTAATATTGCGCTTTGAAAACAATTACATTCATTTTTATTTTTTTCCTCCCAAGTGAAGTTAGTGCTGTTGAGAAGTGCTGGATTGGCAGCCCTGGAAGCTGAACTCTTCTACTTGTTTACAGAGCCCGGTGGGAGAAGCTATTTCCTAGCAGGACAAGGTGGAGCCCATTTGCTGACATAAAGGAAGGTGGGTGTTTCATGATCTCTTTTTAGTCCTTGTGTGCATCCTGGTGTGTTGTACAGGTAAGAGACACAACCCCATCTCCCGTAGGTTACATACCCATCCTTCTCCTTGCCATAGCAACCTGTGATGGCGTGTGTATCCCCACACAGGCTTTGAAGGGGTTAATGTGGGCCTCAGAGGCCAATTAACATACTTGGCTGCCCCGTGTGACAGAGAAAGCCCAGCCTAATTGATAATGTAGCCTAGCTGGGGAGGGACTGGGTGGTGATTATAAAGCCATGGAATTTGAAGCAGAAAGGGTGCTGCAGGGAGAGAGTCTGTAGTCACTTTTTGGGGGAGAGAAAAGGTAGGAAGGTGTCCAGGGAGGCAGGGAGAAATGTGAGGGAGTAGACCTTGATTGCCAGATACAGGGCCTCTGGGCTTGAACCCCAGAGTAGAGGAAGGGCCTGGGTTCCCTGACCAGCCACCAAGGAAAGTGGGGTGAAACCCCCTTGAGGCTTGTGTAAATGGAAATCATGCCTCACCAATCCATTAGAATTCTTTGGGGGGATAACAAACACGTGGGCAAGGATGATCCAGTGCATAATGTGTATTTGGTCTTTCAGAAAGCCTTTCACAAGTTGCCACACTAAAGGCTCTTAAGCAAAGTAAGCTGTCATGGAATCAGAGAGAAGGTCCTCTCATGGTTTAGTAGCTGGTTAAAAGACAGGAAACAAAGGGTAGGAATAAATGGTCAGTTTTCACAATGGAGAGGGGCAAATAGCAGGGTCTCCCAGGAATCCGTCCTGAGACCAGTGCTGTTCAACATATTCATAAATGATCTGGAATAACTGAAAAGTTAAACAGTGATGTGACAAAGTTTGCAGATGATACAAAACTAATCATGATAGTTAAGTACAAAGCAGACTGTGAAGAGTTAGCGGATGACTCTACAAATGTGGGTGACTGGGCAACAAAATGGTAGATTAAATTTAATGTTGATAAATTCAAAGTAATACACATTGGAAAACATAATCCCAACTAAATCTACAAAATGATGGGGTCTAAATTAGCTGTTACCATTCAAGAAAGATCTTGGAGTCATTGTGGCTAGTTCTCTGAAAACGTCTGCTCAATGTACAGTGGCAGTCAAAAATGCTAACTGGATGTTAGGAATGATGAGGAAAGGGATAGTTAATAAGAAAATATCATAATGCCAGTATATAAAGCCATGGTAGGCTCACACCTTAAATATTGTGTGCAGTTGTGGTCATGCCATCTCAAAAAAAGTTATATTACAAACGGAAAAATGGTAGAGAAAGGAAACAAAAATGATTACCAGGTATGGAACAACTTCCATATAAGGAGAGATTGAAAAGACTGGGACTGTTAAGCTTAGAAAAGAGACAACTAAGGGGAATGTGATAGAGATCTATAAAATCATGAGTGGTGTGGAGATATGAATGAGAGAGTGTTATTTACCCCTTCACATAACACAAGAACCAGGGATCACGCAGTGAAATTAATAGGCAGTAATTTAAAACAAACACAAGAAAGTACTTCACACAATACACACTCAATCTCCTGAATTCATTGGCAGGGGATGTTGTGAAGGCCAGAAGTATAACTGGGTTAAAAAAAAATTAGATAAATCAATGTAGGATAGGTCCATCGATGGCTATTAGCCAAGATGGTCAGGGATGCAATCCCATGCTCTAGGTGTCCCTACAACTGATAAGAGGAAATGTTTTTTAACACTGGGCCTAATTATCCAGTAGAACTCTTTGCTGCAGGAGATCAATGATGCCAAGATCTCAGCAGGATTACAAAATGGTATTTGCACAGGGAATAAGACTATCAAATTATGATGATGAATCAAAGAGTTTTGCAAGGAATGTAAACCCTCATACTTCAAGAGATAAATCACCCTCTGGCTCATGGGAGTTGGGAAGAAACATTCCCTGGGGGCAGGTTGTCCCACAATTGCCTGCTGCAGGGCTTCTTGCACCTTCCTATGAAGCAGCTGGAACTGGATACTGCCAGAGACCAGATACTAATCAGATAGGTCTGATCTGGACTGGCAAACCCTGTGATCCAAGTGTGACAGACAGAGTTCAGATATAACTAACCAGTGTTCAGATATAACGAACCAGTGTTCTGTAATGGGTTCTAAAGTAACTCTTTGCTCCAAGCATTGATGTAGCATTGCTTCCCTCAGAGTAAATAATGCCCCGTTGAGCTGCTGGTGAGGTTGTAGGGAGGATGCTAGTAGTCTCCATTCCGTCCATCCCTGGAGGAGAGATTTGTTCTGTGAATTTCTTTACTGAAAAGCTTTTGTGAAATTGCACTGATTGGCTGTGAATATTCATGTACATGTACATAATGTACAGCGGGAGGGAAGCAGGAACCGTGTAACACTGTTAATTGCAATTTAATGTGTTAATTCTCACACTGTTTTCTCATTGGTAGCAAAAGAATCCCAATTAGTTACAATTTCGCTTGATTCAGGAGTGAAGTTATCAACAGTTTAAAATATGCAGACCTGTGAAATGCTGAGTTTGAATATTGCATCCCTTATAAATATTTTATCTTATCTGCAAGATTCCAAGAGTCTCTGAGGCGTTACTTTGGCAATTCCACCTTTTTTCGTTTAACAAGTGAAATCCTGACTTAATGTTCAGCTCTATTGTGTAGCTTATTGTATACGTTTCAGGATCAAGTGCTGTACTATCTAACTAGAAATCATGCAGTGGCACACAATGGGGAAAACCAGTGGAACAATTCACTTTTTAAACAACAGATTCCCTGCTCAGAATTTGAAAGTCTGTGCACGGTAAACTAGAGCTGTGCAAATAACCATTTTTTTTGCTTCAGTGGCCAAACTGACAAATCATGAAATCATCATGAAATCTCCGCAAATCAAAAAATTTGATTTGGGGAGATTCAGAACAATTTTTTTTTTAAATTTTCAGTGACCCAAAAGAGGTTTAGGGTTTTTTTTGTTTTTTGTTTATACATAGATTTAGGTCAAATGTTTGAGTTAAAAAGAAACTTTTTGGTTTTTCCTTTTTTTAAAAAAAAAGTGTAATAAAATCAAAATAAAATTGGAAACAAATGTCATTTTGCATTAGACTTTTTGACTTTTCCAAATATATACACGTAAAATCAACGGAACAATTCCATGAATTCACCACAAATTTGCAAAATATCTTGGTCAGCCTGAATCTGCATTTATTTTTTTTTTTAAGCAGAAAAAAAGTTTTGTCTGAAAAGTTTCACCCAGCTGAATAACAACCAGTTTTACAGACCAGATTACTAGGTACTAGCGCAGTTTGTAAGATGGCCACATGCTTGGACCTTGTTTATGCTATCATTTTCAGAGTAATCTTCTCACCATTGGATCGTGCAGCTCCACAGATCGTAGGTAGATGGGACACGACCATGTTACTTAGATCTACCCTGCAGAGAGTTAGATGAGATGTTGGTGAAAATGTCTGTGCCCTATTTGCACTAGGACTGATGGAGCTGCACCAGGGGTAGTGCAATGGTGGCAGATTCCCCAGGAAAGACACAGTCTTTTTTGCTACCAGGGTCTAGAAGTATACAGGGCACCATTCACCATTGCCCTATCCCTAATGTAGACATTGTCACCATTGCAAAATGAATATAAAACACCACTATTCTGATTTGATAGTGTTTTACATCCATTTTGCACTGGTGACAATGATTACACTAGGGGCAGGGCAATAGTGAATCGGGCTCATGTGATCTTCACTGCAGAGTTAACTCAGGTGATCAGCATTTGGGTGTGAACGATCACACTGGAAAGCCCTGCTTGAGTTACTGAGTCTTTACTGGTGCTGCACTCGCCTGTGTGTGCTGCTAGGAATTCTGGGAGCATATCCAACGGTTCTGTGTGTTACAGTAACCTGAGATGCTCTGTGATTCCCAGTGAATTATGGGAGAACTTCTCTGTCCTTCTTGGCAAACGGAGGGTGAGGGGAATTGTGGGAAGGAACTGGAGGATGATCAGCATTTGGGTGATTTAGCCTGCACCCTCACTTCAAAGTGGCTGAGTTAATAGCCCAAGTGAAAGCCTCAGTCAGGCCTTAGCCTACAGGCCCAGATGAGCCAGCTAACCTGGGTTAAAAGTGCAACTAAACTCCAGTGACAAGGTTTTGTGTGTGGACAAAATGGGAGGGGGGTTAGGGGCCACAGCCTGGTAAGAGCCCAAGTTAATGCTGCAGTGAAGACATACCCTTCGTAGTCTCTGCAATTTTTTCCTTATATTTCTGGGGCTTGAGTCTTCTCCAATTTATCACAGTTTTACACCAGTGTAACTTTGTTTTACACCGTGTAACTAACCTCAGCAATACCAATTTTACACCAGTGTAACTGACCTCAGCAATATGACTCCTGACTTACACCCATGTAAGCAAAAGATTTTATATTATGCTGCTTTTGTTCATGAACTAAATGATCCCTTAGAATTCTGTCAAATTTATAGAAGGTGAAACATTGAGATGAATATCAACATCATTCTGAGCAAACAGAAAGCAAAAATGGTGGTTTGAGACACCAGTTTTTCCTGAGATCTTACAAATGGAGGGGGAAAAGAAATCCTCTTTCTTAATTTTACATTATGTTTCCCCCATACATCCTTTCCCTCCTTTGCAGTATGGGAATAGTCAATGTGGGATGATTTACAAATAGCTTTATCCAACAAAAGGAAAAAGTACAATGAAGGAGGGGAAATCCTGGTCCCAGTGACAATGGTACATCTCCCAGTGACTTCATCAGGGGCAGGATTTCATCCTAGAATTGCGAATAGTGCAGTTTGCACTTCCCTCAACCATAAACCACAAATAATGCTTGGAGAGTTATTACTTTCATGTGCAGAGTTGTGCTTAGAGCATGTCCTCTGAGATCTTTCCATGGGGATCCATATAAAATACCTCTCCTGAAAGCTACCTGGTATGCAAACAAAGGAACTCCATCCAATGCCTGTAACAAAAAGCCTTCACATATGCATACAAGCCCAGACCTCTCATTGCCAGCCTGTGTAAGACATCTGTGCGATTAAACAGGATTGAGATGCTTTTACCACATGGGACACTGAGAATGCTACTTGGTGAGCGTCTTTCTCAGAATTCTGCACCAATGAAAATTGTCCTCTTTGTCATGGAGTGAATGAAAATTGTTGTTGTTCCCTTCTCCTTGGATTTATGTTAACACTGGGTTTAACTAGGCTGGATCCCTTACTTTATTGTAGTGCAAACAGTAGTCAGTGGCTTGTCAGTTGAGATCGCCTGAATTTGTTTTAAGGTTGAGTCAACTCTCCCTGACCCAAGGCTGAACTAAATCACATTCCCTGAAGATTCCCCCACAGGATATCAGATTCGAAGACAGAATGACATATATAACGAGCTCCTGTATAAATCTCCCCACTGTATTTTCCACAGTATGCATCCGATGAAGTGAGCTGTAGCTCAGGAAAGCTTATGCTCAAATAAATTGGTTAGTCTCTAAGGTGCCACAAGTACTCCTTTTCTTTTTGCGAATACAGACTAACATGGCTGCTACTCTGAAACCGGTTCAGTTCAGTTACAACAGAGTCCTTGTTGAATTGAGCAAGGCAGCAGAGCTGTTCCTTTGCTTTTGTAGCAGGGCCCTCAGTTGGGGAAACTCAAGGACAGGTTCCTATGCCTCCCAGTGACTTCTCCCCATACAGTGGAATTATCAGTTGCATTCCTTGTATTTGCTGTCCAGAGAGAAGTGGTTGATGCCTTCTTGCATGGATATTTATGTAGAAAATATTAGGCTGAGGTCTAGTGTGACAGCTTTGTGGGACTCTATGTAAGAGCTGAAAGAAACTAACAGAATTTTTATTTCTGTGCTCTTTTTAAAAGAGAAGGAAAAGTGGGGAACCCCTGCGATACTGCCCATCTCCCACAATGTCATTATGGACTGATGTTGCATTGAAAGGTATCAATACTGCATCAGAGAGTAAGGACACAGACACCACAAAATTTTGGCTTCATGAATTTATCCCGGAGGACAAAGCTTCTAAAAAGAAGCCCGCCTTCTTGGTGTAAAAAGACTGGGTGCGTTTTTTATTAAGTGCAAAAAAAAAAAAAAAAATAACAACAAAACTATTAAAAGCTGCCCAGTAAATGTTGCAAAGGCAGGAAATTGGAATGCAAAGGTTTCTGCAGCAACAATTGACTTGGTTTTGTTGCACATAACCCAAATTCTCAGCTGGTGTAAATAGCTTTGGAGTTCTGAGAATTTACATCAGCTGAGAATCTGGCCCATGTAAGGTTTATTTCTACTGCTGTTTTTCTTGTTAAATGTGCAACTAAATATATTTAAGTTAATCATATGCAATCAGCACTCAATGGGAATGACTTAATATTTCTCTGTTAACCTTAGCGTTTGCATCTGTTGCTTTCGTTATTTTGGCTGTGCATGATGAACACATTTTTTGTAGTTAATCTCTTGTTTAACAAAATATATCTGCACTTAATAAATGGTCCTGATTAGATGTTGAATTTCACCCCTGACTGGGTTAAAGGGGCGAGTGTTTACTATGAGGACTGAATTGGCAAACGAAAAGATAAAAATGAAATCGCTTCTGCATGCGTGCGACTTTATTTGTGCAACTAATTTCATTAAAATTACCAGAACTATTCGTGTGCAAACATTTGTGCATGTGCATCCTGATTATGGGATTGGGGCCTTCATTTAAAAAACCCATATTCTTATGGTTTAGAAAGTATTGCAGAAACCCTAAAATTATCCACAGCTCTTTCATGCCCCCAATTCTCTCTAGTTCGTTATATTAGCCTAGGCCTACTGAATAAATTAAACTCCTAATTGACCGATCAGATTAAAAGGACACCATCAATTTGAAATCTTGTCAGGGTATGTCTTTACTGCAGAGTTTAATTTGAGTGTAGAGAACTTGAGTGAGTTAGCCTAGCTTGAGTCAGAGCAGCCACACTGCAGAATGATACTGGAAGAGTTGTAGGGTGACCAGACAGCAAATGTGAAAAATCGGGATGGGGTGGGAGGTAATAGGAGCCTATATAAGAAAAAGCCCCAAATATTGGGACTGTCCCTATAAAATCGGGACATCTGGTCACCCTAAAGAGTTGTGTTAGCAGTTGATGAGTTGTGCCGACTCAAGCTGTAGCCTACACCCCTTGGGGAGCCAGCCAACTCGAATGAAAAGCCAGTTCGAGTTAAGGGTTTTTGCATGAGGATGGGACTCATGTTAGGGGCAACACCCACATTATAATTTGAGCAGCGAAGACAGGCCCTCAGTTTCAAAGATAAAAGCACCTGCCTCTGAGGCCTCGCTACCAATTTTAATGGTTTTACAATTAAACATACCTACCTTTGTAAATGTTTTTCTGTTCTCTTTTGCTTATGTTAAAGACTCATGCAAACACAATAAGGCCCCAGTCCTGCAAGGAGTCCCCATGAGAGGGGATGATTTGGGCCTATATAATCCAGTGTATTTTTCCCCCTCAAAGGTGGTTGTGCTGAAGCACTGAAGTCAATGGGAGCTGCAGGTGCTTAGCACCTTGGGGAACCAGATCACAACATTGCTGGATTTGAGTACTATGTAGAAAAAGCATTATTATTTTTTTTTACATTATGGGAAATATTGTTAAGGTGGGAGGCACCAAGTGGTGCTGTTCCCTAGTCAAAAAATGTCCATGTTTTGTGCAGGGACTGTTCAGTCTCTGAAGAAATGTTGCATCATTGTCAGTTTACTTTGTAATTCAGATTCCTTGTTGGGTGGGGTGGGGTGGGAACAGAGGGGGGAGAAGAGAGCAGGGGAGCTATGGCAAACAGCAAGAAAGCTGTTCTCTGCTTTAATCTCTCTAACTGGAATCAATGCTTAGTGCAGAGTTGCTCCTTTGGAACTGGGCATTGGTTTTTGATCTGAGATTTGAGAAAGGGTTTGCCTGTGTGCCATTTGTGACCACCTCTGTTCCAGGACTGGTGTATATGATACACTAACAAAAAAAAGATACCCTGACTTTATGTCACTGATTTCTCCTCCACCAGGAAGCTAACATGCAGGGCTGTAATATCTGCTACCACTTTGCAGCAGGGTGACAATATTTCCCCTCCCAAATCTCATCCCTGGCTCTTTCGAAGAGCTTGATTCTGCAAGGTGCTGAGCACACTCATGGACCCAGCCAAGCATGTAGGCATGTGCCAAGTGTCTTGCTGGATTGGGAACAGTATACCAAGAATCTTGGAGAATTGAGCCCAGAAACAAGAACATAGATTTTCCTCATTGTGCAAAATAACTCACATTGCAGCTGAAACCAAGCATGGCAAAGGAGAATTATTCAGAGTATTATGATTAAGGCTAAGATTTTGTCATGGATATTTTTAGTAAAAGTCACAGACAGGTCATTGGCAAAAAAGAAAAATTCATGGAAGCCGTGACCTGTCCGTGACTTTTACTAAAAATATCCCTGACAAAATGAGGATCTGTGGGTCCCCACGCTGCCTGAAGCGGAGCAGCTGTGCAGGGGCTAGGAGTCACCTGCAGCAGCTGGGGGCTGCGGGGTACCCCTGCTGCCTGCTGCTCTGGGCATCGCCCTGCTACCCATGAGGGCTGGGAGCTATGGGGCACAGTAGCTTGGAGCTCCAAGTCCTCGCAGCTCCCTGCCCCTGTGGTGGTGTGGGACCCTGCAGCTCCCGAGCACCGCAAGCTGAGGTCACAAAGGTTGCTAGAAGTCACAGATTCCGTGACTTCCGTTACTAAATTGTAGCCTTAATTATGATCAAATAAAACTGGTGGGGAAATAACTGGAACAGTTTTGTAACCTTTCGCATTTGCAGCATTTATTATCAAACTAGAGCAAATAGCGTCATGATTAGCAATGAAAAATTACTTGGTGTTAGAGTTTACTTAATGTTGTCAGTAAGTCACATATGGAACATTATTAACCTGATTCTCAGCTTCTGTAAATGGGTTAGCTCCATTGACTTCGGTGGAGCTGTGTCGATTTACAGTGGCTGAGAAACAGGCCCTATTTCTAAAAGCGCTTAATTATAATTTTGTCATTTTCCCCTGCCAAGGATATATTTGCTTTTCTTCCTAGAGGACTGTTTAAATATCCTACTTTAAAACAATGTCTTTTTCCTCCACGGAGAAAATATGATATGCCACTGTTGAATTAATACCTCCATGAAAGAGGAGTATGTTCTCTCATGATGTATCCGCTTTCTGTGTGATTTATGATTTCACGCATTTTAATTTCATGCAGGCATCTCTTTTTTAGTTATTTACCTCCTTACATCACTTTCTGCCCATTTCCCCCACTTTCTACCTCAATTTAAACTTCCTTTTCCAAGTGACTTTTTAACACTTGTTGCTAATGAAAGTTACAACCCAGCTTTCTATAGGCAGGGTTTTGTCAGAATCTACTATACTACTGATGCAAATATACCAGATTGCTAATCCCATTGTTCCCACAGAGACAATTCTTGCATGGAGGGGAAATTTTTTTAAAAACAGTGCTTATATCAAAATCAATATATCTGAAGATTTAATTGCTACTTGCAGTAATTGCTGAAGGCAGAATTCTTGCTCAGAATCCAATTTTATCTCCCATGTGGTCACACACTTGTTCCTTTTCAAACAAATTACAATAATCTCTTTGACAGTAGATTATGAAGCCACAAATAACATATACAGGTGCCACCTTTATTTAGTGGAGGAAGGGTAAAATGGAAATGGACTGTGAAGGAGACAGCCATCTTAAATAATTATTAGCTACATGGGAAATATTCTTAATTACAGGGATATAGATTTTTCTTTAAAGCTCTCTTTGCACTGAAGACAGTATGTCCATTTCTCTGCCTTCCCCCCTTTCTTGGCCTACTGCAGCAAGTTGGAATGCAGGCTACACCTGGTTTGGGGCTTTCTGGAAACTTGCTAAAAATGACATAATTGCAATTCTTTATGTGATTGATAGAAGGTGTCCTGTGAGGTAGCTGGATCCAGATATTAACCTCTCTAGTGTGGTTAAGCTGCAGCTGCTAATGTAATAATACCTAACTCTTATACATCTCTTTTTTCATCTGTAGATCTCAGAGCTTTACAAAGGAGGTCAGTATCATTGTCCCCATATTGCAGATGAGGAAACGGAGGCACAGAGCGGTGAAGTGACTTGTACAAGGACACCTCTCAGGCCAGTAGCAGAGCTGGGGATAAAATTCAAGTCTCTAGTCATGGAGAGGAAGCATTGCCAAGTTATCAGGAAAGAACTGAACAGTGCAGCCAAAAACTGGGCTGGACCATTGATTTTGACAGACACATGTAATACACTCCATGGCATAATTAAATTCACATTGTTCCCTTTTCCCCATTAACCCTAAAAGGACAAATACTGAATACAGAGGGAGGAGTTAATGCCTGTACAGGAGGTTCAAACCTCACTGTTGACACACATTTTTTCACAAGTGTCGCAGTATTTTTTTTTCTGAAAGCTCTAGCTCTTGGAGTCCTGGGATTACATGAGAACTTAGGCTTTCATTAAAAAAAAAAGTTTCTGTGTTGTTTATTGCTGAGAACAGCTTGGAATGTGACCCCAAGGGCTCCCAGATCTAGAATTCAAATAGAAACCCTCTCCAATTGATCGTTTCGTGGAACCTGACTACTGACATGTAATGCTTGGGTTTGGCAATAGTACCGTCCAGCAGTTTGAGCGCAGACTCTGGCCACTAGGGGGTATGGCTGCTGTTCCCAATTCTGCTACAGACAGGGAGTCAGTGCCTGCATTTTCCCCTTCAGTAAAACTCACTTTCCCTGTTTAAAAGCAATCAGGCCCTTTCTTGGTGACCTTTGGCATTTTACTTTATCTGCTCTGTGCCTCAGTTGCTCCATCGATAAAACAGGACTAATACCTTCCACACAGAGAGCTGTGCGGCTTAAATGTTAACATTTTCTGTTAATGATCCTTTAGCGCCTTCCATGGGAGGGTTGCATGGAAGCACACACCGTTACTACAAATAGCTACTTAGCTCTAGCACCTTATAGCAAACAAGCGTTCTTCTTTAAAGCTGCTCATAGGTAAAAAGAGCCCACCACACCTTCGAGAAACATTTTACTTAGGTTGTGAGCTCTCTGGGGCCAGGGCCGGGTGTTTGTTCCATGTTAGGTCCTGCTGGGGCCTCCTAGCAGCTACTGACATTCAAATAATAATATTTAGAAATCATTTTGCTCATCTGTGATATAAATGTCAAGCAACAAATTAGGCCAGCAGGCAAGGTCCATGTGTTGGGAGCAGATGAACTCGTGGGGCCCATGTGGCCACATGCTCAGTGCTCTCAGTTGGGGCCAGACTCTCAAAAGCAGCTCAGCTCCCATTGAAGAACCTAAAGCAGGTAGGTTTGGAAAAGACCTCAGCACTCAGTAGCTCCTGTTGTGACGCCTATTGGCAGATTTTCATGTGCATCCAGAGTGCTCAGCTCTTTTGAAAATTTGGCTCCGACTGCAGGGGGAAGAGTTCTGGTCCAAAACCCACTGGAGTGTTCTAGGGCCTGGCCCCATGACTTCAAGGGACTTTGTTCCCTAAAGGCCTGCTCCACAGATCCAGTTTTCACACCAGGTGCCATGACTATCTATAATAAGGGCAATACAGACTACACATACCCTGCGATAAACATGGCTGGACCCAGGCCTGCTCCACTGGTGGTTCTGCAGTTGCAAAAATTGCAGCAGGAGCAGGAAGAGATATGGCCTTATCTCCAGTAGATTTGCTTTCCCCTTTTGTTACTCCACTGGTGACAGAAATATGTCCAGTGTAGGCAAGGGACAGGTGGCCACCAGCCTTCTAACTGCCTAATGAAGCAGCTTGGTCTAGTGCACAGGGCACTGGGGTAGGGCTCAGGAGAGCTGGGGACCAGGCCTCGTCTGGAGTCAGCTGTCATAGCTCCACAGTCAACAGAGCAATGACACTTTACACCAGGATCTAACCCCCTGGGGTCTAATCCTAGCTCTGCTATTGACCTGTTGCACAACCTCTGGCAAATCTCCATGCCTCTCTTTCCCACCTCTTGTCTACTTCAATTACAATCTCTTTAGGCAGGGACTACTTCTCAGCACATACAGCACCTAGCACAACGGGGCCTCAGTCTCTAAGTGCTGCCGGGGTACAAACATGATAATAATAATAGATATACTCAGAGCAGGGTTAGACCATAAAGGCTGCTTGATGGCCTTTGCTAGAATTGCCACCATCTGGGAAGCTGCGCTGGTGATTGGAGCAGTAGGGAATTTTGGGGACAAAGCCTGGAATGGAACAGGAATGTGTCTAAAGTTGTCCAGAAGGCATCAAGCAAGTTCGTAAAGTCTCTATATAAATGAACAAAAGCCAGGAAATTAACATTTACTGCGGACACGCTGCCTTTGCTTCATGCTTTTGTGCCTCTTTTTATCCAGAATGGTCTGAGTGAGAGAGAATAACAGCACTAACTTTGGATTTCCTGACTTTTGTTGGTTGCTGCTTAACCTGATTTAGATATAGGCTTAGTGTGAGTATTTTCTGTTGTAGAGAGTCAGGTGAAACTGAAAAGCACCACAGCCATTCTTAGCCCAGATAAAGTTTACTTATTTTTAATTTCTATCTTCAAAGAACTTCACAGAAATGGGTCTGTAAGTAGTGATTTTCTTTTTTAATTAGTCTGGTCATTTGTATGGTTCTTCCATCCATCATCACAATTACGTTATAATGCCCATGTCAGGGAGAGAACAGAAATCTAGATGGCTTATAAGAGAGAGGAAATTAATATTGATTTTTTGGTACTGACTCTCATTATGAAGATCATAGTAGGTTATATTAATTCTGCGTACCTGCCCCAATCAGAGCTTGAGTTGAGTACACAGAGTTTACAGTCCGTCGTTGTGTCTTCATGCTCGCAAAGGCTGTTGTTTTGTTTTGTTGTCTGAGAGAGACCTGGGCATGTTGCTGGCTGTGTTTATGCTTTGGACGACAGTAACAGGGCTGGCCAATTTACTGTGTTATGACACTGGATATATGATGATGTCTCTCTCCGAGACCCACTCTCACAAATGTGTGACGCTGTTCAATCTTGCTCCTGCTTCATGCCAAGTCTCATGCTGTGCAAATTACAAATATTTCCATGTCTCTTTTAAATGTTTTTGTGCTCTTGAGACAACCCCTCCCCTCCAGTTATTTATCACACCAAAAATCTTTCCAGCACTTGTGGCTGCCAAGTTACATTTCTGTACTTGATTAAGCAGGGCTGGGATTGAGTGCCCATATACTGGCCCATTAAAAAGGGAAGTTTAAAGAGAAAGCAACATTTCCAGTCCGTGTTTCTAATACAATCAGAAGGTGGGTGCTTTCTGATTTGCTCCTGTGCCTAAACATTAGTGGCTCATACTGACAAGCAGCGTATAGTATAAGCATTAGACTGGTACTCAAAATACCTGAGTTCAATTCCCACCTCTGCTATGGTCTCTCTGTGTGACCTTGGTTGAGTGGCTGTAAAATAGGGGTAATCCTCCCTTTGCCCAATTTCTATATATTGTTAGCTCTTTGGGCCAGGGACTGTCTCTTAGTACATTTTACGTACAGTGCATAGCACAATGGAGCCCTGATTTCAGATAGGAGTTTCCATAACAGTGATGATGATGGTTTGAGAATGGCGGGGTAAAAGAGCCCCTGTAAAAGGCCCATCGAGAGTCAACTGGGCAACGCCTGATCTGTGTGAAACCAAATGGGATTATCGGCTCTTACCATTCACTAGCGGCTAGTGGTCACACTCACAACAGGCTAGGCACTTTCCACATTAAAATAATGTCCTGGAGATTACTGTTTTGTTAACTGAGGTCATATGGATCTCACAAGCCTGAGAGGAAGGAACGGGGGAGTTGCGGGGGCGGAAGGGGGCTGCTGTCACCTTGGGGGCCCCACATGTAATCTAGACGGCAACCTGCAGCTGCCTGCATCTTTCATGCGTAGATGGAGCTTGTGGATATACAACTATTCGACATTGGTGAGGCCTCATCTGGAGTACTGTGTCCAGTTTTGGGCCCCACACTTCAAGAAGGATGTGGAAAAATTGGAGAGAGTCCAGCGAAGGGCAACAAAAATGATTAGGGGACTGGAACACATGAGTTATGAGGAGAGGCTGAGGGAGCTGGGATTGTTTAGCCTGCAGAAGAGAAGAATGAGGGGGGATTTGATAGCTGCTTTCAACTACCTGAAAGGGGGTTCCAAAGAGGATGGCTCTAGACTGTTCTCAATGGTAGCAGATGACAGAACGAGGAGTAATGGTCTCAAGTTGCAGTGGGGGAGGTTTAGATTGGATATTAGGAAAAACTTTTTCACTAAGAGGGTGGTGAAACACTGGAATGCGTTACCTAGGGAGGTGGTAGAATCTCCTTCCTTAGAGGTTTTTAAGGTCAGGCTTGACAAAGCCCTGGCTGGGATGATTTAACTGGGAATTGGTCCTGCTTTGAGCAGGGGGTTGGACTAGATGACCTTCTGGGGTCCCTTCCAACCCTGATATTCTGTGATTCTATGATTCTAACCACCCGCCCGTATCAAGAGGCAGCATGGCATACAAGAGCCGCTAGTCTCTAAGTGGTGGCAGATGGAATGTTCATGCAAATTAGATGTGGCCCCCAGTCTCGTGGCATGTTGCCAGCATGGCGCCTCTCCCCTCTCCCTCCGCCCGTTTCCCCCCCCCCTCCCCCGCCAGGCTGAGCAAAATTTGGGCCCTGACATCTCGGTGACTCTGCCTGCCGCGACCAAGAGTGATTTAATGTTGTATCGTTTTAAAGTTTTCCGCCAAGCATTTCATCTGTGAGTGCCAAGCACAATCTGGCTTTCATAAGGGATGTGTTCGCCTGCCCTGCATGAGGAACGCAGTCCCTGAAAATGATAGCTCGAGGGAGGAGAGTGGAAAATTAGGCACAGCTAGGGCTGGCTGGAGTGTCTGAAGAAGGCTGCCAATGATTCGTGAGCGGCAGCCAGGCCAGTGCTGGGTATTACTGGGCAATATATTCAGCTTGTTTTTTTAAAAGGCTAGAACACTTCCAACAGCGGATCTGTCTGGTTCCTAGCAATCCAGGGAAGGAGAGTCTGTGCTCTTTGCTGAGTGCCTATGGATTCCTTTCCTGCCAGGATATTTTTTGTGTCAGGCTTTTGGGCCCCCTTTCGGCAAGGCACTTAAGCATGTGCTTAGTTTTACACATGTGGCTAACCCCATCCCTATTCACCAAAGCACCTAATCACAAGCTGAAGCCAACAGATATAAATAAGCGCTCAAAGTTAAGCAGGTGCTGAAATGCTTTGCTGCATAGGAGCCTTGGAGATTAGTAGGCTCCTCCGTGCCCGCTCCAGCAACAAACCAAGGAGGGAAAGGGAAACTAAATACATTTAATCAGAAGTGCCCCATCTGTGAAGCAGAGGTAGGGCTGCCCCCTCACTCAATGGGTGTATTGCATGTTCTGAAGAGCTCTGCAGGAATAATGGGACACCGGCAGGTCAAGGATCTCCACAGAGAGAGCTGGTGCCTCTACACTACACTCCGGCTCCTCACAGCCTCATTACAGCATGGCTCCTTCAGCCTCTGTACGGCCACACAGCGCTTGACAGTCCCTGTCCCCCAAACCTGCCCCAGAGGGGTCTAATGCCTGTGGGCTCTGCCCTTTCCCCAGTATCACCCCCTTCTGATCTGCAGGGCCCTGCGAAGTGGCTTCCTCAGGATCGGAAAATGGGGACGATGACTAGGGTTGCCAGGTGTCTGGTTTTCAACCGGAACGACTGGTCGAAAAGGGACCCTGGCGGCTCCTGTGAGCACAGCTGATCAGGCTGTTAAAAAGTCCAACTGGCAGCGCAGTGGGGCAGGCAGGCTCCCTGCCCGGCTCTGTGCGGCTCCTGGGAAGTGGCAACATGTCCCTCCATGGCCAATGGGAGCTGCAGGAGTGGCACCTGTGGGCCGGGGCAGTGCGCAGAGCCAAGTGGCTGCCCTTCCACTTAGGAGCTGGAGGGACATGTCACTACTTCCTGGGAGCCGCCTAAGGTCAGTGCTGCATGGAGCCCACACCCCGAACCCCCTCCTGTGCCCCAACCCCCTGTCCCAGCTCAGAACCCCCTCCCACACCCAAACTCTCTCCCAGAGCCTGCCCCCTCCTGCACCCCAACTCTCTGTCCCAGCCTTGAGACCCCTCCCTCACCCTGAACCCCTCATTTCTGGCCCCACCACAGAGCCCGAACCCCAAGCCCAGAGCCCATACCCCCTCCTGCACCACTACCCCAGCCCTGAGCCCCCTCCCACACTCCAAACCCCACAGCCTAGGGCCTCCTCCTGCACCCCAAGCCCCTCATCCCCGGCCCACTCCAGAGCCCATACCCTGCCCCACACCCCAAACCCCTGACCCAGTCTTGAGCCCCCTCCCTCACCCTGAACCCCTCATTCCCGACCCCACCCCAGAGCCTGAACCCCAGCCAGAGCCCTCACCCCCTCCCACACCCCAACCCCATGCCACAGCCCGGTGAAAATGAGTGAGTGAGTGAGTGTGGGGGAGAGCGAATGGGGGGAGGGGGGGATGGAGTGAGCAGGGGCGGGGCCACAGGGCAAAGGGCGGGACAAGGGTGTTCAGTTTTCTGCAATTAGAAAGTTGGCAACCCTGACAATGACACTATGTGGCCAGTGTTTCTTCCCACTGCTCCGCCCAGCTCCACCCACACTGGCCACCCTAAACATGCAGAGGTGGAGGGTATAATCGGACCAGAATTGTGGGTGGGGGAACAGGGCAAATTTTGCTCTCCTACAGGTATAAATTTGGAGTAATTTCACCTCCTGCTGAGAGTAGAATGTGGACTTATGGAGTCCTGATTGCTGGGAAAGGAAGAGGCAGTAAAAAGCCCAGTTAAAACAGAAATGCTTTTTAAGGAGAACGAAGATGTCCTGGTGGTTAATAGGATGTTTTTAGCCAGAGGCTCTGTATATACAACAGTAAATAAGCTTTTCTTTCCCATGGACTTTTGTTTGGGGTACTCTTCTTAAAAGCTCCTTCTAGCATTACATAAAGTAACAGAGTCCCTTTCTCACCCTGTGTGTCCTGAAGGAGTAGCTGCTGTCCCCAGAGAATCTCTTGAAGGTGGAGGGTTTCATTCAGGCTCTTTCTTGAGCAGCAAAATAGATTCTGGTTTAAGAACACGTTGGCCAACAGATTTTAGCTAATGTTCTTCATCACTAATGTAGATAGGGTGAAACATCATACAATATATTTGCTGGTGGTGGTCACCCCCAGGGTTTAAAGGTGCTAAAACTTGTCTACGCTAGTGTTTTTAAAAATGCACCGGTTTAAATGTCTTAGCTAACCTTTTTAGCTACACTGGACAAGGGCTCAGGTACAGAGCCACTGGAGTAACGGAGAAGAACTTGGCCCTGCGGTTTTGAACTTCACTTTCCTTTCTCCAGCTGTGTGTGGCTCATTAGGAAAAAAAGAGAAGTGCAAATACATCATTTTACTATGCCTATTTTAGGAATACATAGGACTGCGTGAATACCTGAGTCAGATCATTTTTAGCTCTCAGCGCTATTTTCAAGCTTCAGCAGTTGTGTACTCACATTGCACAATTTATATTTTCACTCAAGGGAATTACTGCTTTGTTGGCAGGTAGATTACTGTCTAGTCCTAGCATCTACCCCCAGGAAGGAAAAAGATCAAGCTGTGTTGCAGTGTTTTCAACTGAGCTGTAGAACTGAATCCATACAAATGGCTTTTTATACTTCGCTTGGGCATTGCAAAATGCAGCCTTTGGTGCCTAATGGGACATTTTCATGACGTGGTTTCATTTTAGTAACAGGGAGAGTGATGAGGTGAGTTAGCAAATCTTACACGTTGTCATCTTACTTTGGTCAGGTGTTATTTTTTCTTGCTGTGGGAGCAGGAAGAACGGTTGTGAGTTTACTGCCTCCTATTGTATAATCAGTTCACAATTTTCTGGTGTCAGGAGAACACTTGTACATTTTTTTTTCTGACAAAAACTTTTTTCCTCTCCATTGCTGCTTTCTTATGTTGGAGGCATAGGTGCAGGAACTAGTGGTGCTGGGGGGGTGCTGCTGCACCCCTTGGCTTGAAGTGGTTTCCATTGTATACAGGGTTTACAGCTTGGTTCGATGGCTCTCAGCACCCGTACTGTACAAATCGTTCCAGCACCTCTGCTTGGAGGCTTTCTAATCACATAATGCCTGAACCTTGCAATCTCTGCGGTTAATTTTAGTGGATGTATAAAAATAACTTTTTTTTTGGAGGTGGGTGTGCTTTTTTTTAGGAGCCAAAATAGAATTGGATGGCAGTTTATTTCAGAACAGCCCTACAAAGTGTTATCTAAGTAAGGACTGCTTTGAATTTTATTTTTATCTTCATGTTAAAAAAAAAACCCCAATCATCTTGTCTGAAGAGCTTCCGTGGCTTGATTTTTTAAAATGCTAAATTATAGATTCTCCGGTCTAAATTTTTAAGTGACTAATGATTTTGGTTGCCCATTTTGGGATTCCGTAAAGGAACCTGAATTTCAGAGGAAGGGCACTGAATACTTTCTGAAAACGAGGTGTCTTTAATTGGGCATTCAAAAATTAAAGCAAAAAAAAATCACTTGTTGGAATATTTTGCACTTGAAATTATGGCTCCAGTCCCCAAATTCGTTGCTTCCTATGGATGGAAATGTGAATTTTTTTAAAGCTGAAGTATCTTGGAATAAAATGTGAAGAAAAAAAAAAATTTGCTGAACAGGAAAAACAAATATGCAACAATAACACAAATATTTATCCTTGATCAGCCAGGGAAAGAACATTAGCATTAGAAATTAGAATTTGGGCTCCTTCACAGATGAAAGAATACAAATGTCTTTCAGGTTTTTTAAGGCTGTTCCCTGAAGTGTGTTTCGAGCTGTACTGAAACTGTAAATGTGATTTGTACTTTACACAAGTGGTGATCCGTCAAATAAATTAAAAAAAAAGATATTGAAAAGCCACACAATACAGTGGGCTTTGAAGATTTCAAGAAATTGGCCTTAAGATCAAAGTCTTCAGCAGAGTTAGGAAATACACCTTTTCGTGTGTGCGTGTTTGTTAAAGGGATCAAAGATCTATAGACACCCAAGACAAGACAAATATTTGATAATTGAAGGAGACAGGCTAATGTTGGCTTTGGGGCTTTTAGCAGGATGCAGGTGACAGATCCCACTCAGAGGGACCCTGGCTCAGCTGTACTCGGCTTTCCCAGGAAGGTGATTGTGCAGAACTGCCCAGGCAGGAAACAACAATCCTGCCTCAACTTTCCACCTCCCCGCCCCAAGGATTTTGGGCAGGAACCTACTTACAAAGCTGCCACCTAGAGGCGCTTTTCTGCGGTGTATATAACAGCGAGGCAGCTGGAAAGAGCACTCAGTCTCTTGAAAACGGCTCTGCGATCAGGGTCTGAAGGCAGGAGGAGGAGGAGGGGAGAAGCCCGGCCGGTAGGTAAGGAAACGAGCTCTGCTCAGCGCTGTAGGGCAGGGCGAGAGAAAGGGAGAGCGTGGGAATGCGAAGCAGGCTGGGCTCCTGGGGCCCAACGCGTGCTTGCTCCTGGGGGGGAATTCACCGAGGCTGGGAAAGGTGGGGGCATTAGAGAGCTGCCTTGAAATGAGCATTAAACTGCAAACGCGGGCTGCTTTCGCTCGGTGGGGCTGGGGGGGTTGCCCGCCCCCGGGCGGAAGGCAAACCCAGTGGCCCGGGGCAGAGATCCTCCCAAGTGGCTTTGTTTTGCATTCGAGATTAGTCAGCGTGGATCTTGTATTGGAGAGAGTGACCTCTTACTCCAGTGCCGACTCCCCTCCTCGGGCTCTGACCTCCAGACCTAACCCCGCGGCTGGGGCCGAGTCTCGGGACGCGGACAGAGACAGCGCCCCCCCGGGCCACCGACATGCCTGGGTCGTTTGGGGGAGGAGAGCAGCGTGAGCGAGCAAGTTCCCGAGACTTGCTAGGAAAACCTGCCGCGAGTGGGAGCCGCGATTCTTTCCCCCGGGACTGGCTCGGGCTGGATCGAAATGCGCAACGTGCGTATTGCGGCCGCGGTCGTTAGCAGGCGTATTGGTGGGTAACTAACTGATGACACCCTCTGACCTCCCCTACAATCCCGGGCGGCTCAGCTCCGGGAGCTGCAGATCTCCAGGTTACCTAGAGTCCTGTTTCTGGAGGCCACCAGGGCGCCTCCGATTCGATCTGTTTGTCTCTCACTCTTACCTGACCTCTCCTTGGAGGCGAGAAAACGGAAGGGGAGCGCAGATGCCTTGACCGCAAACGCCCCTGTTTTAGTAAGCGAAGCCTTTGAGCGGGGCGAGGAGAGTTTGTTGAACCGTCGGCATGGGCTGTAGTCGGGCAGAGCCCCTTAAAGGAAGCCTGGGATGGGTGCGCAATAAACGGGAACTTCTGGGGGGTAATGAGGCGCTGTAAAGTTATTCCAGCCCGTTGTTAAAAGCAGTATAATGAGGTTTAAAAATGGGAGAGTGCCTCATTAAAGGGTTTATGGAGGCATTTGGTGACATTCCCCAAAGCTTGCATTCTGCCAAGATCGAAGGGCCGCGGTGGTAACTTTTTTGTTCTTTCTCTGACGCAGATGTTGCCTTTGTGTCTGTGCCTTTCTGAAGGCAAAACGTGGAGCTGAAGGAAGGGTGCATTGCATTTTATTTGCATGCCTAGCAAAGAAAGCACAGCCTGGCTGGAGTCTCTTCGCAACTTTTCACCAGCAGGGGGCCCGATTCACCTCCTGTTGAAGTTCGAGTGGGCAAAACTTCCACTGATCTGAATGGGAGCAGGATCGGGCCCGTAAGAGGGAACATATATATATATATATATATATTTTTTGCAATTCATCCTTCGCCTTAGGAATGTTTCCAGGGAAAGTCATTGCCCGGGCTTCTAAATCAGGGTTAGCTCTTCTCTTCCCATTTTTGGGGTGAAATGTTTGAGGAATAAATACATCAGATATTGGATGCAAAAATGTAAAATGATGTTGCAAACCTCACCTATTCCTCCCATCCTGGGTGTGCGTGGGAGTCCCCCCCCCATACCCCTAAAAAAAATCCTGTGGAATAAAAAGCATTCCCCCCGCCAGACTGATCTTACCCAAAGATATATGATGTTCTGTGAAATAATTCACACGATACAGAGAGAACGGCCCGAGTTAGCAGCAATCCTCAGAGGATCTATAAATATCTCCTAACGGGGGCCCATCAACTTTCTGGATTTGAAATGCCTTTAAATTCTGAACAGTAGCTTTTTGTGAGACTGTTTCAGGCATAAAGTCAAACTGTTTTCATCCATCGAGAGAATGTGGGAGCTGCTTGAGTGTAACACAAGTGGAAGAGAACGCAGGCTATCAGGGTAGGCAAAATGAGCAGCATAACTGTATCTAAGATGCTTATTTGTGCTCCAGCATCTCTCTCAAAACTATTATGCATAGCCACTGTCCATGCTTGTCTGAGAGGGACTTTAAAGGCCAGGCGTATTGATGGTGCAATGCAAACATTTGGCAGAAGAAGAAACTCCCTCTCCCTGGGTTTGAAGAGGTGGTGGTTTGCAACAATATCTTCCTGCCCCTGTTAACTCTGCGGCCAGCTCTGCTTTCAGTTCTACTCTGGGTTTCCCTCAGTGTACCTCCAGGGAAGTTAATGGGTCTCCTGTGGATTTCCACTGGTGTGACTGGGAACAGCTTGATTGTTTGGTAAGCGTTGGCAGCATGCTTTGCACTTCCCAAGAGAGGGTGCCTGCACTAAGAGTTCACAGGTGAAGGGCTTGACCCTGCAAACACCTACCGCTGAATAAAGTGCTGGCCTCAGACTCCGTAAGTGTTCCTAGGATCAGGCCCTAAACACCAAACCAGAAAAGACCCTGGGAAGACACAAGAAGGATTAACATAATTCTATTACATGCATACAGTAATGGCTGAGGGTTTTCAACACCACTGGAACTCACTCACCAAATAACATCTCATGATAGATTACCCCTATCAAGTGGGACAGCAACAAGTACTTACCTTGTCTAAATGCTTTTCGTAGCAGATAGTTTTTTATCAGCTCAAAGAAAGAGAGAGGAAAGAATGGGCGGGGCTAGGGAGTGGAGTGTAAAGCTGTCTGGAATTGGTTGGTTGAGACCCAGATAGTAGGAATGATTGCAGAATTGCAAACCAGAGTTAGCTTGGAGAAACCTCAGAACAACTCTTTGTTAGGGCTCCAGTGTATAGTGATGGGTCGGGTAGCTACTCTTCTCCTGTACTGATCTCTCTAATTTAAAACAGATTGTTCCTTTAAATGCAAGGTTACATCTGTTATCAGCCTTCCATGCTAAACCACCATCATGTCTAAAAAGCGAGCTGAACACGGAAAGAGCCAAATTGCTTTAGGCAGCCACACTGAGGGGACTGATAGGCTTTTTTCCACCCCCGAAACTAACCTGGGTGGGAATCTGAGCTCTTGTTACACAGCCAATCCCAGACTACAGACAGACTGGCCTTTGCATGCTGTAATCTCTGAATGAATATAGCTGTCAGGATTTCAATTCCAGCAGCTCCTCCCTGGCTGGGGATTTGAGCACAATGGACCATATCAGCTTTCTGGATGGAGTTCTTTTATCACTGACTGGGTGTGTGGGTTTATATAGAATCACACATGGAGGTACTCACACACACAGAGTAAAGGGATAGTGGCCTGCTAAGATTCACCAGGTGTACAGGATGGCCCTAATTTGCATGCAGCAAGATCACAAGAGTCCTTATTTAATGAGTGGTCAAGATTGCATTGTTTTTGGCTTAGCTGGCTCACCAGACCAGACAGCCTTGCTATTCTAGGCTCAGTGCTGGCAGGTGGCCAGAGTCCTCAGGTCAGTTTAAGCTCTCTGCTTTCAAGGGATATTATGCTCCCATTTTTTGCATACATTTCACCAGGGAATAGTTACACAGTATGTTTTCTGTGACCCTGATGACCTAACACCATGCATTGCCTTGGTTTGTCTTAGATTACATTTGCTTACAAGTAACCTTAGAGGATTCCTAATGGTATGAGGATGATGTCTTCACCTTGATAGTTAACTTGGATCAGTGTCTTTGTTTGTGAAGTCAACAGTTCATTCAACTATTAATATATCTCCCTAGATCAGGTGATGCCCTTCCAGTTTGCAATTAGCATCCAAAGGAGAGGGGCTAGTGTTACAAAAGGGGTAAATGTGACCCAAAGGGAAATACTTTTGAAATGCGGCAGTATTGTCAGTCCCCACTCTTCCAAAATCACAAGTCAGACCCCCCTTTGAATCACATGATTGGCTTAACAATCATGAGATTTTTTTTAAAAAATATCAGGGTGCGGTTTGCTTCCTGGGTTTTGAGGTGCTAGAGCATACAGGGGTCACATTTTCAAACTCTTCTGCACAACCATGAGGCCTTGAAGTGTTTTATTAAAAAATGAAAGTGGAGAGTCTCCTATAATCCTGCTGGCAACTGCAACTTTAACATTTTGACTTGGAACGGCAGATCGCTGAAAATAAACTGCTTTTTTATTTATAGCCCTCTCCCTGAGATGTCCCTGGCTAAGATATGGTTGGTGCTTTATTTCTTGAGCAATCTTAACGCCATTCACAGCCCTCGTGCTGACGACAAGATAGCCTCTCTATAGTACGTTTTATATGCTGATTTTTCCACATGGGACACACTGGAGCATGTGCCTTTAAGCCAGTGTTGTCTTAACTGAGCCTTCTAGTCTCCTCAGACCAAATACATTGCTGTTGTAACTCCCCTGATCTTGATAGCATAACACCAGAGAGGGATTTGGCCCATCTTTGGCAGATGGCTCATAAGCACACAGCACGCAGGTGGATAGTTTTGGCAGATGTGGATGAGAAATCCTCAGCAAAATCTCAGAGGCAGATGGGCTCAGAATGATTGATTTATTCGAGCAGAGACTGGCCTCTCCTGAGATGCCATAACAGCAAAGTGCAGGGAAGCCTGTCTTGTGCCCTCTGACTTACACGTCAGAATAAATCAAGAGGTCAGCATGAGCCTTCTCCCTGTGCTTTGCTCCAGTAACAGCAGTTATTACAAAACTCTGGTGGCCTGTTCTGAGAATTGCTGAGCAGCTGGAAGTCCAGCTGAAGTCAGCAGAAGCTACGGTTGCTCAGCACCTGGGAAAACTCGAACCCAATGTCTCCTGTCTATGGTACTTATCTGGCCTCCATCACAACACCTCGGTCTTTAATGCATTTATCCTCAGAGCACCGCTATGAGGCAGGGCAGGCCTATTCTCCCCATTGTACAGATGGGGGAACTGAGGCCCAGAGAGACTTGCCCAAGACACACCGGAAGGCTGGGGCAGGGGATTGAACCCAGGCTAGTGCCTAACCACTGGACTATCCTTCCCCATGAAGGAGAAGGAAGAATATTGAACGGATCGTCTTCAATCCATTCTTGCTCTGTGACGAGTTTAATTCTCTTTGTGTGAAATGAGACATGTTCTGCCTTTAGAGTGAATGGGACTTGGGCCAGATCCTCAGAGGGTTTAAATTGATGTCTCTCTATTGACTTCTGGGGTGGATCTGGCTCACTGTGTTTTGCAAGCTTCTCTGTTTGTTGTGGCTGTTACGCTACAGGAATCAAATAACGCTTGTGGGAGCTAATGCCTTTGAAGTGGGAAGTAAACCTGAGTCGCCCTCCCCCCCCCCCCGTGCCGGTCTAACTCTTTCATAGATTCATAGATATTTAGGTCAGAAGGGACCATTATGATCATCTAGTCTGACCTCCTGCACAATGCAGGCCACAGAACTTCACCCACCACTCCAAAAAAAGACCTCACACCTATATCTGTGCTATTGAAGTCCTCAAATTGTAGTTTGAAGACCTCAAGGAGCAGAGAATCCTCCAGCAAGTGACCCATGCCCCATGCTACAGAGGAAGGCGAAAAACCTCCAGGGCCTTCCAATCTGCCCTGGAGGAAAATTCCTTCCCGACCCCAAATATGGCGATCAGCTAAACCCTGAGCATATGGGCAAGATTCATCAGCCAGATACTACAGAAAATTCTTTCCCGGGTAACTTGGATCTTACCCCATCTAAAAACCCATCACAGGCCATTGGGCCTATTTACCATGAATATTTAATTACCAAAACCATGTTATCCCATCATACCATCTCCTCCATAAACTTATCGAGTTTAATCTTAAAGCAAGATAGATCTTTTGCCCCCACTACTTCCCTCGGAAGGCTATTCCAAAACTTCACTCCTCTGATGGTTAGAAACCTTCGTCTAATTTCTAATCTAAATTTCCTAGTGGCCAGTTTATATCCATTTGTTCTTGTGTCCACATTGGTACTGAGTTTAAATAATTCCTCTCCCTCTCTGGTATTTATCCCTCTGATATATTTATAGAGAGCAATCATATCTCCCCTCAACCTTCTTTTAGTTAGGCTAAACAAGCCAAGCTCCCTGAGTCTCCTTTCATAAGACAAGTTTTCCATTCCTCGGATCATCCTAGTAGCCCTTCTCTGTACCTGTTCCAGTTTGAATTCATCCTTCTTAAACATGGGAGACCAGAACTGCACACAGTATTCCAGGTGAGGTCTCACCAGTGCCTTATATAACGGTACTAAAACCTCCTTATCCCTACTGGAAATACCTCTCCTGATGCATCCCAAGACGACATTAGCTTTTTTCACAGCCATATCACATTGGCAGCTCATAGTCAACCTATGATCAACCAATACTCCAAGGTCCTTTTCCTCCTCCGTTACTTCTAGTTGATGCGTCCCTAGCTTATAACTAAAATTCTTGTTATTAATCCCTAAATGCATGACCTTACACTTCTCACTATTAAATTTCATCCTATTCCTATTACTCCAGTTTACAAGGTCATCCAGATCCTCCTGTAGGGTATCCCTGTCCTTCTCTAAATTAGCAATACCTCCCAGCTTTGTATCATCTGCAAACTTTATTAGCACACTCCCACTTTTTGTGCCCAGGTCAGTAATAAAAAGATTAAATAAGATTGGTCCCAAAACTGATCCTTGAGGAACTCCACTGGTAACCTCCCTCCAACTTGACAGTTCACCTTTCAGTAGGACCCGTTGTAGTCTCCCCTTTAACCAATTCCCTATCCACCTTTCAATTTTCCTATTGATGCCCATCTTATCCAATTTAACTAATAATTCCCCATGTGGCACAGTATCAAACGCCTTACTAAAATCTAAATAAATTAGATCCACTGCGTTTCCTTTATCTAAAAAATCTGTTACTCTCTCAAAGAAGGAAATCAGGTTGGTTTGGCACGATCTACCTTTTGTAAAACCATGTTGTATTTTGTCCCATTTACCATTGACTTCAATGTCCTTAACTACCTTCTCCTTCAAAATTTTTTCCAAGACCTTGCATACTACAGATGTCAAACTAACAGGCCTATAATTACTTGGATCACTTTTTTTCCCTTTCTTAAAAATAGGAACTATGTTAGCAATTCTCCAATCATATGGTACAACCCCTGAATTTACAGATTCATTAAAAATTCTTGCTAATGGGCTTGCAATTTCTTGTGCCAATTCTTTTAATATTCTTGGATGAAGATTATCTGGGCCCCCCGATTTAGCCCCATTAAGCTGTTTGAGTTTCGCTTCTACCTCAGATATGGTGATGTCTACCTCCATATCCTCATTCCCATTTATCATGCTACCATTATCCCTAAGATCCTCTTTAGTCTTATTAAAGACTGAGGCAAAGTATTTGTTTAGATATTGGGCCATGCCTAGATTATCCTTGACCTCCACTCCATCCTCAGTTTTTAGCGGTCCCACTTCTTCTTTCTTTGTTTTCTTCCTATTTATATGACTATAGAACCTTTTACTATTGGTTTTAATTCCCTTTGCAAGGTCCAACTCTACTTGACTTTTAGCCTGTCTCGCTTTATCCCTACATATTCTGACCTCAATAAGGTAGCTTTCCTTACTGATCCCTCCCTTCTTCCACTCCCTATATGCTTTCTGCTTTTTCTTAATTACCTCTCTAAGATGCTTGCTCATCCAGCTTGGTCTACAACTCCTGCCTATGAATTTTTTCCCCTTTCTTGGGATGCAGGCTTCCGATAGCTTCTGCAGCTTTAATTTAAAATAATCCCAGGCCTCCTCTACCTTTAAACCCATAAATTCTTCAGTCCAATCCACTTCCCTAACTAATTTCCTTAATTTTTGAAAGTCAGCCCTTTTGAAATCAAAAACCCTAGTTGCAGATTTATTTTTGTTAATCCTTCCATTCAGTTTGAACTGAATTAGCTCATGATCACTTGAGCCAAGATTATCCCCTACAACCATTTCCTCTATGAGATCCTCATTACTCACCAAGACCAAATCTAAAATGGCATCCCCTCTAGTCGGTTCAGCAACTACTTGTTGAAGGAATCCATCAGCTATCGCATCTAGGAAAATCTGAGCCCTATTATTATTACTAGCACTCATCCTCCAGTCTATATCTGGGAAGTTAAAGTCTCCCATGATCACACAGTTTCCATTAGTATTTACTTTATTAAAAACATTAAAAAGGGCTCTATCCATATCCAAATTAGATCCCGGCCGTCTATAGCACACCCCAAGCACTATCCCAGGGGAGGCTCTAATAGCTTTCTTCCCCAATTTAATTATTGCCCAGACAGACTCAGTCATATCCATTTCATCGCTTCTTATTTCTTTACATTCTATCTCATCATTGATATACAGTGCTACTCCACCACCTTTACCTTTATTTCGATCTTTCCTAAACAGCACATACCCTTCAATACCTGTAGCCCAGTCATGACTACTATTCCACCAGGTCTCTGTTATACCTATAATATCTGGTTTCACTTCCTGCACCAGTAACTCTAGTTCCTCCATTTTGTTACCTAGGCTCCTTGCATTAGTGTACAAACATCTTAATTTTTGCTGTTTGGCCTCACTCACATTCTGTACCCTATTAGGCACGGTTATTTTACTACCAGTATAACCTATTAGACTTGTATCTACACTGCCCTTCCTCCTACCTACAGCTGTATCCACTCTTACTTCATTTTCTTTCCACTCTATGCTAAATTCTGGCGTGGAGATTACCTGGACATCTCCCAACCATCTCCCCCAAATTCCTAGTTTAAAGCTCTCTTAATCAGTTGTGCATCTTGCACATCTTGCCTTTGCATCCTATACAGTGCCTGTAGCCGTGCTCCCAGGATACCTGAACACGCTGATTTCCACAGCGGACTGGCTTTTCCTTTTGCTATAGATCATTATGAGTCTGGAAGATGAAATCCTCATCATTGCGTAGGTCAGATGAGATTTCTCTCTGCGCTTGTATTTAAACGCTACTGCTTGGCACATGCCCAGAACTGAATGGAAACCAGCAAGGAATACAGCTCTTCAAATAAGATCCTGGCCTCTATGATTAGCCACAAAGAGCAGTTCCTCCAGTACGGGGCATGAGCTGAAGCAGCTTCGTTTTACTGAAGCGAGGCTGTCCTTATTAAAACAACTGGTTACTCTTTTATTTAACGATGCCCATTTTGCTCCCAAAGCTCTGACTTCAGACTGTCAATGGGCTAAAAGGATGATGGTCCACGTGCACTTAAAGTGAGGATCCAAACCATGTCCCAGGACAGTCTGTTCACTCTTTACAGAGGGGTCTGATCTCTCCCGTTATTATCACCACTAAGTGTCCAGCCAAGGAACAGTGGACCCGTTAATACTCGTCTGTTATTGTTTCCCCTTATCTCCCCTCTCTCTTCCTCAGCTTGTATCAACAGCAGCACCTGCTGTTGGGCTTGCCCAGCACTAATCATGTAAATTGGAGCATGCCACTTGAACCACGCTGTGTACGCAAGCAACTACCTCCCTGCAAGGCCAGGCTCGCCTCATGCACTCCTTGCCATTTCAGTTCCCAGCAGAGTAGTGCTTTGAGCAGCCTAACGTTATGTCACGTGGCGCTGATTTTCCTTGTTCGTTCTTGCAAAGTAGCAGGCCCCACAAACCCTGCTGAAGTGTCCTGTGTATCCGAAAGATTCTTTAACGAGGAGAGAGGGAGAGCGGGACTGTGCACAAATGCAGACTGCCATGTAAATGCTTTCTTTGGCGTGGCAGCGTAACAGTTTGTTAAATCAAATTAATATTGTCCCAAAGGCAGCAGCAGAAAGCAGAAGGAGTGGGTCATAGCTACACCCTTTTCCTTTTAATGGGAGAGGCTACGTATGTGTAAAAAATAAAAATAAATAAACCCTTGTGCCTGGCAACCATCCAAGATGTCTACATTTCAGAAAACAGTTCTATCCTAAGGGGGAGAAGAGGAAAGGGAACCATAAAAAAAGCCATGAAGTGAGGCAGAGATTGAGGAATTTCTTGTCCAGTTGACCCCTTGTGTACCATCCCTCCAGGCCTGCCCAGGAGGCCTGCTTGTAAAGCCTGGCCCAGTGGGCAGAGTGAGACAAGAGAAGAGCTCCATGCTAAGGTGAAGGGACCAGGAGAATAACACTCTTTTCCGCAAAGCCTGGGCCAGAGTGTGGGAGTGAATTACTGCCCCGCCCTGGAGGGGAAGCATTGCATGCCCTCCCTCCACTGACTCCAGTTCACTAGGAGGGAGTTTGTACCATTTGTATGGCATCCGGTGGGTTGTACCATTTTCCTCTTCTCAGGCTGGTATGTAGCATCCCTATGGCTTGAGGAAGGGTCTGTTCCCTTGGGACAGCACAGCGCTGTGATTTCAGAGCACGCTCAGCTGAGTCACACCGGTTTATAAAGTGGAGGTAACTCCACTGAAACCAGTGGGCCTGATTCTCTGCTGCCCTGCTGCTTGTGTTGTCATTTATCCCAGTGCTAAGAGTGTATATGATGCGCCCAAACTGGGACTCCGTGCTCCCTCTCACCAGTGTTAGGGTTTCAGGCTCATTTTGCACTATAACTGCAGGCCATGGGGAGTCAGGTCCAGTGGTGTTACACTGGGGTGAAACCAGAATGAGTGAGAGGAGAATTGGGTCCCGATTGCCCTTAACCCCTCACTCCTTCTGGCTGATCCCAGGCACAGCTGCTGTTCCTGGTCTTGCTTCATACTTGTGGCAACTAACCAGAATGGTTTCATTTTAAAAGCCCCAAATAAAACCTGGAGCTCAGAGCAAGAATCTATAATCACTTTGAAGAGCTCCAAATTCTACCCACATAAGCCTTTGCTTCCAAGGAATTTGTCCTCAAGCCTTCTGCTGCTGTTACTGCATATTCACAAAGGTGGATGAGGGCTAGTATATCCAGTAAAGACCTGGGACATCTCATTAAATCCCTATTCACTTCTCCTTGTGGTGACCCTTCCCTACTCATTTCCTGGCGGCACATTGATACAGTTCCTCGATGGTGAGATACGGCTTCAGCAGCCTCCCAAAGGTCTTGTCTATACTTGGAATTAGCCCCGATTTCGGCCATTGGTATTGCGCACCAGTGTGACCCCCTAGTGGAGAACAGGGAAACTACAGGTGGATTTAGTCCTTGAAACAGAATTAGGTGTACAGGTGCAAATCATGTCTACACTAAGGGTTTGTATTGGTGCAACAAAATACAAAAACAAAAAACAAAACAAACACAAAAACAAAAAACATTGGTGCCTGGCTGAAACTGGGGCTACATCTAAGTGTAGTGTAGGTGTTACACACTGATCTGCGTTTTACATGTCTCTCTCTGCCTGATCCACAAGGGATGTGAGACTGTTACAGCCCCCACCTACTGTGCCTGGTCTTTTAGCGCATGCTGTAGATACTCATACTTTTATTTCCTGAGATCCCTGGTTCAGTCCCTGATATTGTCAGCCACGTTGGCAGCCCTCACAAAGACAAGGTCTTAGAAAGGCTGACTTGCTGCTGTGGGTGGTATGGTACCGTCCACAGGGTGGTGGTGGCTGTTCGCCACTCCCAATGGGTAGCAGTAACTGCCACAATGGGTCCTGGATTTTGTGGGAAGCTGTAACATTCTGTTGGTTCCATCCTTCTGCTGGCAATACACGTAACAAGTAGCTCACCTCTTTATCTCCTCTCTGCAGACGGAGGAACTGTTGAAGCAAAAATAATAATAAAACACATATATAGAAAGTGTGTGTTGCTGAGAGAGAGGCTGAGCTTCAGCAGCTGGGGTGAGGGCATATTCTTAAATCCAAGCTCTCTTCTAAGAAAGAAAAATGAGTCTTGCTGCTCTCAGTTACACAGCAGCCAGGCTCCAATTCTCTCACTGCGACATCATAATTGTTAAACACAGAGGGATGCTTCATTAGATGTAATTGAGAGGGTGGGGAGCAAGAGCCTGGATTGAAATTGGGAGGAGAGTACAAAGGTCTTAGGTCTACACTTCTGTTTAATGCATCTGGAGCTGTACTTGATGTGATGCTTAACAGAACCTGTGGTAACTGTTTTACAGTACTCTCAGCCAGATCAATTCTACTATGCTTGAGGGAGTGCAGATAAAATGGCTTAAAGATTTCCCTGCTAAAAGCGATAGCATCGTCTTTTCTGTTGCAGAAGACAGATTCAGTTGCGTGACATTTATTTGGCCATGGTGTACTTTGTGGATTTCACACCCAGGGACTACAGCCAACCTGATGATGTCATACACAGACTAATAAAAAAGCACACAAAAAGCCAATGTTGTTTCTCTTTTGCAGACCACATGAGTTTTGTTTTGTGTTCCTCAGTCCCAGCTTTCTCTTTAACTGAAAGTACTTTATGAGGATATGACACAATTTAAACAAAGCACCCAATAGACAAAATGTTCGCAGAGGGATAGCACAAGTGTTTTGATACAAGGATGGTAGCAGAGAACTCTAACCCTTGCTAACCAAGATATTTTCTTATTCTTATATTGGTTTTAGGTTATTTGGATTCCGAATTGACTGGCCATGAGTGCAATTGACTTGACTTCCATCCTTGATCTTCTGGACGTGGGAAATTTCTCTGATAGCAACTGGACGTGCAACAATGGAGACTGCATCATTGTCGATACACTCTCGTGCCCTAGCACACTTAATAAAAGTGTCTTATTGTACACCCTCTCTATCTTCTACATCTTTATCTTTGTGATAGGGCTGGTGGCCAACTCAGTGGTGGTCTGGGTCAATCTCCAGGCCAAAGCAACTGGTTATGAAACCCACCTCTACATCTTCAATCTAGCCATCGCCGACTTGTGCGTTGTCATCACCCTTCCAGTCTGGGTGGTCTCCCTTGTCCAGCATAACCAATGGCACATGGGAGAAATCACATGCAAGATCACTCACCTCATATTTTCCATCAACTTGTATGGGAGCATCTTCTTCTTGGCATGTATGAGTGTGGACCGCTACCTCTCGGTTGCCTACTTAACCAACTCCAGTAACCGCAAGAAGAAGATCATCCGACGCTTTATCTGCATCTTTGTGTGGCTTCTTGCCTTCTCTGTCTCTCTCCCAGACACCTATTACCTGAAGACTGTCTCTTCAAACAATGAAACTTACTGCCGCCCTCTCTATCCAGAGGAGAGCTTCAAAGAGTGGCTGGTTGGCATGGAGCTCATCTCTGTTGTGTTGGGCTTTGCCATTCCTTTTCCCATCATTGCTCTTTTTTATTTTCTCCTTGCAAGGTCCATCTCTGCCTCCAGTGACCAAGAAAGGAAGAGCAATGGGAAGATCATTTTCTCTTACGTTGTTGTGTTCCTTGTCTGCTGGCTGCCCTACCATGCGGTCGTCCTGCTCGACATCTTCTCGGTCCTTCATTTTATACCCTTCAGTTGTCAAATGGAGAACTTTCTGTATGCGGCTCTTCACGTCACCCAATGTTTCTCCCTCATCCATTGCTGCGTCAACCCCATGCTCTACAGCTTCATCAACCGAAATTACAGATACGAGCTCATGAAAGCCTTTATTTTCAAGTACTCAGCCAAAACAGGCCTCACCAAACTTATTGATGCTTCTAGAGTATCGGAAGCTGAGTACTCTGCTCTGGAGCAAAATGCCAAATGATCGCCACTCCATAAGGACTCGTCTTGGACCTTTTCATACTTGTCTCTGATGGGGCATGAATTCACAGCTTGGAAGAGAAATAAAGAACCATAATGTAAATTTAGAGTTTTTGAGCAAACCAAAATCATGCATTATTTTAATGTGTTTTGTTTTATCTACTGCTAGCTAATCCAGCCTTT
This sequence comes from Lepidochelys kempii, assembly GCF_965140285.1. Classification (NCBI taxonomy): domain Eukaryota; kingdom Metazoa; phylum Chordata; order Testudines; family Cheloniidae; genus Lepidochelys; species Lepidochelys kempii. The sequence continues at coordinate 70,428,754 of NC_136390.1, read as the reverse complement.
CTGGACCGAGACCACGGTGCAAATTCTATGCAAATGGGTGAGAATTTGTAGTAAACAAAGCCATTGTGTACCACAGGTATCACGTGTCTTCAGGATAGGCTTTTTTTTCCATGTGTAAAGGAGACCCTCTCTTGGTTTCATTGTATATGTGTTATATAGATATAGATATATATAGTGCGTTGTATTTAAAAACCCAAGACTTTATTTTCTGGCTGTTGGTGTACCTTATACAAATGTATTTGAAAGTTTAAATATATTTTTATCATGTATTTGAAGTATATTGCTGATAATTGTAGTCTGAATGTTAGTCCAATTATAGTCAAAATGAATGACAAAGGATGACTTTAATAGCTATATGGAGATTATGTATTATGTGTGTGTTTGTCTACTTTGGCTGGCACACTTTATTTACAATAGCTTTGTTGTGGTTTATACCTATATGTATGGAAATAAGCTGTATGTACAGTACTGCGATATAGTTTGACATATTAAAATTAACAGTAACGTAAGAGGTTAACTCCCACTTCCATGTTTCACCAAGCAGTATCCTTATGCACAAAATGAATGACCTTATTTCCAAGAGTCCTCTCTATTTGTAAGTTATTTTTTTAAAAAATAAAGATCTGGAAAAATACACAACAGTGGTTTAACTTATTTTTTTTTAAACTAACCCTTTTACTTTCTTTGATGCAAGAGCAGACCTAACACGTACACGTGTACGTGTGTGTGTGTGTGAATGGCAGACAGAAACAATTTAAAGAGGAAAGTCAAATAGGATTTGCTAATGGTAAAGCTAAGGGGGAAAAGCAGTGGTGTGGATGGGAGTAGGCTTTTGAACAATCAGTCTATTTAGAAGATGAGTCAGCTGTACTCTTAAGGTAAATGCATCCGATGAAGTGATCTGTAGCTCATGAAAGCTTATGCTCAGATAAATTTGTTAGTCTCTAAGGTGCCACAAGTCCTCCTTTTCTTCTTAAGGTAAAGGCTGCTAGAAAAGACAGGATCCTGAGAATGAATACACAAACAAAATTTGGAGAGCATAATAAAGCAATAGGATTTGACATAAACTAGGCTTAGTCCCTTGCTATTTCATTGCGCTAGAATTCAGAGGTTTGCAAGTTTCCTTCTGACAGTCCATTTATTTTTAACTCGCTTTATGGCTTCCTATTTGTATCACGATAGTGCCTAGGAGCCCTAGTCATGGACCAGTACCCCACTCTGCTAGGGGCCATACAGACACAGAACAGAAAGGTACTCCTTGCCCCAAGCAGCTTCCAACGTAAGTACTTGCAACATCAAATTTGCAAACCATTGGGCCAAATTCAGCCAACCAAGGAGAGCCACTGAAACTCATAGCACCACAAAGGTTCTTTACTCCTTGGCCAGGTAATATCCGATCACATGGGCAACTTCTTTCTGTGCTGACTGGTTTACTTACACTGTTTTGCATGCCGCTTTAATTATGGCGCTCTGGCAGTTATTTCCCAGTCAAAGTTGCTGCAGAGCTTCCATTAGAAACCTAATTTTGGCTCCCCTTAAAAAAAAAAATCAATTTTGAAATTGGAAGGTTGGGGTTTTCCTACAAAATTTGGATATGGTGTTCCTGAATTGGATGCTCTAAAAACTGTCTGTCAGGGTTCAAAAGCCTTCTATCCCTTCCCCCACACTTTCCTTAGGCCTGTTTGGTGCTGCAAAATTTTACAGGTTAAAAATTGCCTTATTTCAGCACATCTTTATATGCAGCCACTCAAAAGCGAGACTTCAAAACCCTGAGTTTTCTGTCAGTCAAACTAAACTGCCTCCCCAAAGAACGGAAGTCCTCTAGTGTCACTCTTTCACTCCTGGAGCAATCCCACAGTGCCCCTATCCCTGCATTGACAACTGCTCTGGTCACAATTTTGAATCTGGTAAAACTTTGTAGTGAAAATGTGGCCTTAGTTTCCCTTTGCAAGAAAAAACAAAACAGAAACCAGGAGTTAAAGAAGACTTAGTTTATTAGACTCTCTTAGGTAAGGTAAGGACTTGTCTACTTGGGAAAGTTTGACGAGTTATATCAGTATAGTTAAACCAATATATAACTCGCCATGGGGACACTCTCTTATTCTAGCATAAGAATGACTTTTAACAGTTTAGATTAGACTGTTTCCAATAATACATAAACTAAACTGGAAAAAGGCACACTTCTACTGGAATAAGTGTGTCCACCAGGGGTGTTAGGCCTGTATCAGTTTAAATTTACACCTTATCTTATACTTTCCTCTCTATACAAGAATACAGTACCTGGGACCAAAATTGAATCAAATTAAAAGAAATCATCTGTGTGAAGAGGAGGGGGAGGGGAATAAACCCCCGGGTCCATGAACCGTGCCAGTGAAATCAAACAAAATAGTTCAGAACTTATTGGTAAGGAGTTAACTATACTTGGATGACTTCATACAGGAAGAATGTGACCTGCATTAAAAGAGCTATCCATGGGGTAGGAATACCCGTATAGATGAATGAAATCTAATCATTGGTTTGTAGTCCCAATTTACCTTCCAAGCTTCACACACCATCTTCCCCTAAAATGCTGCATTTCGTATTAGGGTCTGAATTAACAGGAAGATCTTGACAATCGCCTGTTGTGAGCGAGCTCCTGGCCCAAGATGGCTACCAGACCTTGTCCGTCCCAGCATATGGATGGAAGAATTGAAGAATGGCCTGGTAGGCTTGAATGAAAGGGAGGCTAAACCCTTCCACTTTTTGTCTGCTCTGCTGGGGGAAATTCCATCACAGAGGTGGAACGCATGTGTTGCTCCCCTCATGCACCATTTTAAGGCTGTCTGTGACAGGGCACCATCAGCAGCACCCTGATTACTGACATGGCTGCTGCCTGGAGAAAGCTGCAGGCCCAGCCCTGGGTGGGGGATTGTGAACAGCTGGGTGACAAAAAGAAAAGGAGTACTTGTGGCACCTTAGAAAGCTTATGCTCAAATAAATCGGTTAGTCTCTAAGGTGCCACAAGAGAGCCAAGCCACATCATCAACACTAACCTGCATGGGGAAGTCTGAGGGGACCCCCCCTCAGATGAAGAAACTGAGGCAGAGATGTGCAGGGCTCCACCATGCGGTGCTCTAGAGGCAGCAACCCCGTTACAGAATGGAATAGTGACTGTAAGTTGTAGCATTAACAGTAGCGCTGGTTACTACAAGCTGTCTAATAATGAAGGCTCCAATCCTGCTTTGTGCAAGGGGAGCCCTGTGTTTGCACAGGGCTAGTTGCGGGAATACAGCCTAAGAGAATTACTCAGTGACCCGCTTCCCAGATGTGCTGAGCACCCAGAAATCCTCTTGACTTCATTGGGAATTGCACGTGCTCAGTTACCAAGAGGCTGGGTTATGTACAAAAGCTCTGAATGGCAAAACGTATAAACATCAAACAGAACCTGTCATCATACCTTTGGAACCCGTCGTTCTGCTTCGCTGGTTTACTTTATGGCCGAAAGAATTCCAGAGCAGTAAGAGTCCACATGCCTTAGAGGCAGGGACTAACCAAATAAAAATCCATCTGCTGGATGAGAAAAGACTGTGTGCAGGCCTGTTTTATTATTATTCAAACACAGATTTTTTTTTTTATGAGTCATAGATGATAGCCATTGGGGGTAGCACAGTGATTTTAAATCAGATCCTCTGGCAACCTTGTATTGTAGGAAGTGCCTAAGTAACTGGCCTGTTTCTCCTTTGGCTTAACGAGGCTGACTTCAGACCCCAGCCTGTGATAAGGTCACTGGGCATAAAATCCATTTAAAGTTCCTTAGAGGTAAGAAATAACTCAACTGTGAAGGAAGTTTTATGCCCATGTCCATGGTGGCTCTGCCAAAGATAATGCTTAATCCATTTAAAAGAGCTACTTGGTGGGGTGAATGGTGGCGTTTTAAGACTTGAACCATATGGATGGACCGTACACCTGCATGGAGCCTCTGTGACATCAGTGGGGTTCTTCCTGGGCAGAGGGGATGGCCCAGGTGGGTGGTACGTACAAAGCAGTAGTCTCATTTGTATGTTGACACTGAGAATCCCAGCTCTAATATGGTGTATGGCTATGGACCTTTTGGGCCAGGATCTGCTCTCAATTACACCCCCAGAGTAAATCAGGAGTAACTCCACTGATTTTACTAGAGGTTATCTAGGATCTCCACTGGTGTTACTGAGCACCATGTTATCCTCTGGAATCCCAGCAATGATCCTGAAAGGCTTGCATGCATTTGTTTGGGTTTTGCAAAATAGCTTAAAGGTTGTATGTGCACATTCCATGATTGCAGAAAGATTTTAAAAGATATTGTTATGGAATATCTCAGCTATAACAGTAAGGAACATACATAATATTTATAGTACATATTGCTGCCCGCAGAGTTATCATTATAGCTATACCGTGGCTTTCTTTCCTTTCAGCACTTGCTGTTTTGCGAGGACGCCTGTTTTTGTTCTTCTGCTAACCAGTAGCTTATGTTCAAAAAGGGTATTAAATTTCCAAGGATTATAAAACATATTTACATAGGTCAACAGCATAAGGGACAGATCCTGAAGTCCTTATTTAAGGGCCTGATCCTGCAAACATTACTCACATTAGTCGTTCTTACACATATGGTCCCGCTGATGGAGAAATTACTCCCATGAGTCAATTCCATGAGTTAGGGCTGGGGGTTCAGATCTCTAGTTCTCACTTGATTAACACACTGCATTTAGTGGATAGTTTATCTAAGGGCAGAACTGAATAAGGAGATGTCACAATTTGGCTTTAGAATACAAAATAACCACAAAAATACACATACAAGAAAAGGAAAAAAAACAACATCCTCATCTTTTGCAGTGGATATTCTATCCTACCTTATTTGTATAGACTCCTCTTTTAATGATTCACATTAATTCCTTTCACTAGGAATTCTAATTATGAGGGTCAGCCAGACTAATCACCCATACATTCCATTCTTACTGTGGTGTCCAGCTCATTGATCCATTATTGAATGATAGCTTGGGAGCTCCCTCACCACAAGGCCAGGTCCTGATGTTCTTATTCATGTTGCATAGCACCTGACTCCAACAGTGGTCCTGTTGGAAGCTGCTATTCAACCTGCAAAAGGGCCCCAGAATCAGTCCTCCTGGGATTGCCACCTTATCTAATATATACACAGAAATATTAAAACAAACCAACAGGTTACGTCCTTTGGCAGTGTAGCTCAGCTTAGCGCCATTGCAAAGTGTGAAATCCACAGAGCTAAACTCGTTTTACACCAGCTGAGAATCTGGTCCATGATGTTCTATATCACGTTGGATCCTGTTATCCAGTAGTTCAAAGCTGACTGATGTTTTTTACCTTTACTTTTCAAGGTAGGAAAAGAAAAATACTAACATCCTGTACTGTACTATTTTCAGAATAAAGCAAAAGAATTAAATTACATTTTAACAGCACAATCCTGACAACAGCAAAGGTCAGGGAACTTTTAAGTAAGGTCACCCTATCGATTGCAGCAGCAAAAGGATTAACATCAAATACTTTTCCATGAAACGCTGAAAAGAAGCAAATTCAGCCTGCTATATGGAAACCCAAGTCTCTTTCATACATAGCAGAGCCGCTGACCTATTACTGTTCAAGCTGCACTATGTTGCCTTGCCAACATATATTCCGAGTTATCCAAGCAGAGTTAATGCTTTTGCAGAAATGACTTTTTCTGTTTTGGAGAGGGGTTTTTCTTTTTCTTTTTAAAAAATTGCTACAAAAGATTTCGAACCTACCTAGGAAATGACCTTAATCAATTTAGTTCCACCACCAAGTATGAAAACTCAGATCTTTCTATTTTGCTTCCTCTGAACATTGTCTTGATGGCACTGAACAGGGTGTTGAAGTCACAGCTTGATCGAAGCTGGGTTTTTGTTGTTGTTGTTTTTTTTAACCCATCCAACTGGCAGTCCATTTTGTGGGGAAGGATTGATGTGACTGACAAGTGTTTTGAATTTCAAACTGGAAGGTCTCAAAATGAATGAAAAGCAAGTGACACAAAGAGAAAAAGTAAATCCTAGGAAACAAACACAAACAAAAAAATCTGCAAGTTCTGCAAAAGGGTCACAGAGGCTGCATTCAGATCTTTTTCAAGTCAGCATTTTTGGACCATCTACAGGCACGTTGTTGGATTCTGCAGCAGGAAATCTGGATAGATAATGAGCCAGATCTTCACCTGGTGTGAATCTAAGTAGATCCATGGAGCTACTCCAATATACACCAACTATAAGGATATCAGCACTGCTTGTTTCAGTGTATTCAGTGGTGCAGAAGCAAGTGGGTCATGTTGGTGACTTTGATTAAGGGTGTGTTAGTGATTCCACTCTATAATCCTGTTCTCAGGGACAACAGCTTCATTTTTGGCCCAAAGGGATTATCCAGGCTGCTGGTCTAAATGGATACAGCTCCATTGACTTAATGGCATTTCACTCAGCAGAGAATTTGGCCTTTCATCAGGAAGGATCCCCCACCCTCAAATATTATTACTTATTATTTGTATTGCAGTAATACCAAGATAATTTAACCAAGATCAAGGCATCACTGTGCAAGGTGCTGTACAGCCACATAGTGAGAAATAGTTCCTGCCGGAAAGAGCTTATAAAATAAGTATTTATCCTTTGATGCCTGGTTGGAAGGACTGGGAGGTGGAATGAATGGGTCCTGTATGGCACTATATTGTGTTGGAATTGGGTTTATATATGGGCTATTTCCTCCTTGTTTCCCCCCCGTGGATCTGGGTCTCAATCTCCTTTATATTCATAAGGGAGGCAGTGTTGTTTACAGTGGCTGGACAACTGGAGTGGAATCAAGAACCCTATTCTAGATAGCTTTGTATGCTTCACTCCTCCCCACAGTCTCCGAGCACTTTCCAGCAGTGCATTAAGCAAGGTGACTACACAGCAGTGTTTGTTGGCTCATCCTCTCCCCCGGGGGGAGAAGCACATGTGGTGGAGTGTCTTGTTTTGGTAGGGTTTTGTGTGTGTGTGGCGGGCGGTGGGGGGGAGGGGGAAGAGGGAAGGTAGGTTGGTTGGTTGTTTTTTGGTGTTGCTGTTGCTTTATCTTTTAAATATAGATGTTGTTATGTGTTTGTTAGAGGAGGCAAGGTCAAAGAAACATGCCCAGTCTTTGAAGTGGAAAGTGGTGAGCGTGCGTCAGAAATCTGGCCATTATTTGTATTGCAGTAGCCCCCAGAGGCCCTGCTCGGGGTGGGCCTCATTGTGCTAGACGCTGTGGATGGATGCAGGGCGAGACAAACCCTGCTAGTTTCTACTCTAGGTCGAGAAGAGGTACAAAAGGAAAGCAACTTGCACCAGATCAGAGGTGGAGCTGTGAATAGAATCCGGGTCTCTGGACTCCCAGGCCAGTGCTTTGTCCACTAGGCCTCACTACCTCCTCTGTCATGCTCTGTGCCCGCGGATACAGTAAGACAGGCAATGCTCCATCTGTTGTAATTTTCTTTCACCATCCATGGGAGAGACGGGACAGAAGTGGACTATCACTTCTAGAGATTGTCTATGAGGGCTAGACAACTACGTTGTGCTGACGAGTATTTCATTTGCCTTCACTGCTGTACATGAAAGACGGCTATTAAAACAGACCAAACACTTAGCCCCCAATATTGCTGTGTTTGATAGGATCATGATAACTAACGGTCCTGGCTTGTCCACTTGTTGGGGCCAGGACCATCTCTTTGCTCTGTTTTTTTTAACCATGTCGATATGTGAAAAAAACCCTGCAGGGTACAAAAACCCAAAAGAGTTAAAAGAAAAATGTTTGACACTCTGGCCCCAGTTGTGGGTGCTGAGCACCTGAAAACCAGGCCCTGAGCTCCTTCACAATCTGGGTCTCTTGGGATGTGTCGAAAAATGCCTTGAAGTTCAAGGTTGCTCCCCATTTGGGAGGTTTGTAAAAAGAGCCTGGTGAATGTGACATTTTGGGTTGAAAAGTTCTGCGGAGTTGGAAAGGCAGTCACTTGGAAACGTTGATTCTGCAAGCTTTCAGGATCACTGTCTGCTGCCTCCTTTCAGCTAGACTGGTTTATCATGAGCCTGAAGTTTTTGCTTTAATGAGCAAGTAGGTTGGAATATTAGAATGTATACCTCTTGCTCTGCCTTTGCCGTGAATCATGAAAAGGGAAATGTTTCAGATTCCTTGTTCCAGAAGAGAATGCTCCTCTTTGTACAGTTGTATAGTAAAATGCCAACTAGATTTTTCCTTTAACTTTAACTAACTATGTCTGGGTCTCAACAGCCTTTGACTCTGTCATGCAAGTTTGAGAAAGTAACAAATAGTACCCAATCATTTCCCATTGTGAATCCAAATACAATGTCACTATTTGTACAATGAAGTTACAGAATTAGGGTTGATGCCTGGATCCGTAGGAGATTTCTGGGAAAGGAATGTTCCAAGCTTGGAAAGAGCGTATTAGAAGAGAACATTTTGTGAGAAAATGTTACAGAAGGAGAAGTCTTTTTAAAAAAAGTTGGCCTCAAAGCCATGTGTCAGAGTCTGCTCTCATTTACACCAATTTAACTGAGCAGAGGCGAGCTTTCGGTCTACACTTGCAGGACAACCGTGGACCTAATTTTCTGCCAGTGTAAATGGGTGAAACTATATTGTTATCATTCAGTTACGCTTTCAGACACCCACATTTCTGGCTGCAAACTATTAGTGGCCGGTGACCTTCCTAAGGGCTGAGAATTAGCAGTCTGTCTCGGCATCAGAAAGTGTGGAGGTGACTCCAAATGACAAAACTCTTGGGTCTTTGAAATCAGGCTGGAAATCTTATGAGGTTTCCAGTCCTTGCTGCTTGTGGCCAGATTGAAATCCAGAAGTGCATTAATGATTAATAAAGAACAAAAGCAGGCCTCAAGAAAGGTTCTATTCCAAGACCAAATTGGAATTTCAGACCAACTCTCTTGTGTGCTGGGAAAAGGCTCCTATTTTAGCTGAGTAGATTTGCCCCTGGGGGATGAAATACATGTGGAAGTGGAAAAAAAGATAAAGGGAATTTGAACGCAGACATCTTAGTTTTCTTAGGAATAGAGCAAGAGTCAGACTAACTCTAACTCTAATAACACGAGACTTTAAGGCAGGGCCTGGGCGAGCGGGAAGCGAGTGGGAAAACTGTAAAAGAAGCTGTTTTGACCTTGTGTTAGATAAGAATGGAACTCAGACTGTAGCAGGAACTGCTGAGAAAAAGTAAGATATCAGGAAGGAATATGTATAAACAAGACGCAGCGGTTGCTTTTTATTGTATGTAACAAAAGGTATAAATGCTTACCCTAATTGTTTATCGTGTGGAGACCTGCCTAGGAAGGGGGAATCCCTGTCTGTGCACACTCTCCTCCTTGCAATTGCTTGAGAATAAACTGTCTCTGACTTGTTGCAAACAACCGAAGAGTGAAGACTGCGTTTTTTTCCACATACACATGCCAGATCCCACCAGCCTTTCATACTCCAAGGCCCAGATTCTCTCCTGGTGTAAACTATTGTAGCTCTATTGACTTCCGTGGAACTCTGCTGATTTATACCAACGGAGGATCTGGATTTAGTTCAATTTAAGTTAATGGGATTTACTTGTGTGAGTAGCTGAGCAAGCTTGGGTCTGTGATGACATTTTTGAATGCGATTTAATGCAATCCATATATTCATGAACTCCTCTCTCTTGCTACCTTAGAGAGTGAGTTTCAGGCCCTGAAAGCAGGGTTTTGTATAGCTAGCCTGCTGCTCTTTGCCTGAAGTACATTTAGGACCCCCTGGGGTATTTTAATTTTTGTTTCCTGGTCAAGTCAAGCTGTTGGTTTAAAGCAGCGTATACATTGTGTCAGGAAAAGAAAATCTTCCAGCATTAAGAGTTATTAAAGAAATTCAACCAAAGGAAAAGACATTGAAATAAGTCTTAGGAATCAGATCTTGCACTATGCTACTGCTCCTTTGGGTGCTCCAGCGGCACAAAAGGGCCCAAAAACTGTATAACATCAAAAAGGGCCCAAAGACAGATGGGGAAATCCCTGAAGTAGGGGAATTCCCTGCAAACTGATGTAGCCAATTCCATGTTGCCCCCTCCACCATAGGGGGCGTGCTGTCTTCGGGCAATCATTGCTGGCGTAATGGCCTCAAGGGAGCCATGACAAGGCGGCATAAATTAGAGCAGCCTCACGTCTTCTCTAATTCACCCCAAGGGCCAGAGCTTTGCAAATGTGGCCTGAGTGATTGACTTAAAGCTCAGAAAAGCCAGAAAACTTCATTGTTAGACCTCTTGCTTTTACTCCCTCTGCCACTGTGAGAATTGTCATTTGTGGCATATACACAACTTGATAGAGCTTCCTCCAGGGGAGTTTGGCTGCTGATTTAGTGGTAGCAGGATGGGACCCACAGCTGCATGATGACTCACGATGATATTCATCTTGAGCCAGTTATTCGTGCTGAAGAACACCTCATTCCACAAACAGTCCCCTACAGTGGGACTCGCCTGTGAGGACCTGTCTCTCCGTGAGTGGAGATGCTTGGGCCAAGGAGTCAGTTAAAGGGGGAGTTTCAGTATTAACTTCTAGGTTCTAGGGTGGGATTTTCAGGGCAAAATCCTGGCCCCATTGAAATCACTGGGAATTTTGACATTGACTTCAATAGGGTCAGGATTTCACCTTCGGCGTTTGCCAAACCCAAACTCTGCTCCCACTGAAATCAGAGGGAAGTTTATCGCTGGGATCAGAATTAGGCCAACGATGCACAAGTTTGAATCTTCTATCATTCACGTCTTAGCTTTTTACAGCTTGACTCTCCAGCTATTAAGAGGTACACGATCCCCTCAAAGCATGGCTGTAACCTCTAGTGAGACTTGAGCAGTCCACTCAGCTGGGAATAGGCATGTTACAGCCTGATCTTGCACACCTTACATGACCAGACCTCACTTATGTGATTGGTCCCATTGGGGAAAATTCTGCAGTCCTCAAAGGACCCAAAATCCCATGGTTTCCCACCAGCTTTTAACATGCAGACATACTGTGGAGCTGGGACACATGGAGGAGTAAGATTTTGAAGGTGGGGGCTGTCTTTTTTGTCCTGTTTTTGTACAGTACCTAGCACAATGGGGTTCTGGTCCATGACTCTGGTTCTTAGATGCGATTGCAATACAAGAAGAAGGAGACATAGATCAAAAAGGTAAAGGACTCAGAGCATTAGCTAAAATTGGCACCTTTTATTGTTAAAAGACTAGCAAGGCAATCCTACAGTTGGGGAAGGAGACATAACCATCTCAATCATAAAGCACCGGAAGTGCTACTTGGTCGATAACACAGAACTTCTAATATCCTCAGCTGAATACCTAAGCCCTGACATTTTATGAGGCATTAGATTACGTGCAAATCATTTTCAATACAAAGGGAATTCTCAAGGAACTGCACGTCATGAAACTCCTGTTACAATAGTGCATGTCAATGGTTGGTTTTGCCAAGCTGATATAAAAATCCTCCTTCAAGAGATAATGCTAACATTCCAAACTAGGGAAACTCAACAGATCGCAGGCTAACTAAAACATGTCTGATTAAGTCACTAAGATAACCCATAATTTAGGGTATGGTGGCTCTGTAGGAAAAAGAGGGAGAAAAAAAAATTATTCAGTCACAGAGTGTCACCTCTGATCATAGGTGCCGACTCTGTGGATGCTCTGGGACTGGAGCACCCATGGGGAAAAAATGGTGGGTACTGAGCACCCACCGGCAACCCCCCATCAGCTACTTCCCCCCGCAGCACCCCTCTCCCCCTCCCCCAGGGCCTTCCGTCCACCACAATCAGCTGTTTTGTAGTGTGCAGGAGGCTCTGGCGGGGAGGAGCGAGGACCCGGAACTCTCGGGGGAGGGGGCGGAACTGGGCGGGAAGAGGTGGGGTGGGGGTGGAGCAGGGGCAGGAAGAGTTGGGGCTTTGCGGGCGGGGTCTGGGGCAGAGCTAGGGGTTGAGCACCCACCGGCACTTTGAAAAGTCGGCTTTTGTGCCTCTGCCATTGTAATTCACATGTATGGTGTTTATATGTAACAATGCCCTTTACAGGTGCCAGCTGGACCTACCCATAAATAACAATTCTCTTTACAAAGGGCATGTCTACACTGCAATGAGACACCTGCAGCTGGCCCATACCAGCAGACTCAGGCTCCCAGGGCTTGGGCTATGGGGCTGTGTCTGGATTCCCTCCGCACTCTGAACTCTAGGGTACAGATGTGGGGACCTGCATGAAAGACCCCCTAAGCTTATACAATCATAAAATCATAGAATATCAGGGTTGGAAGGGACCTCAGGAGGTAATCTAGCCCAACCCCCTGCTCAAAGCAGGACCAATCCCCAATTAAATCATCCCAGCCAGGGCTTTGTCAAGCCTGACCTTAAAAGCTTCTAAGGAAGGAGATTCTACCACCTCGCTAGGTAACACATTCCAGTGTTTTACCACCCTCCTAGTGAAAAAGTTTTTCCTAATATCCAACCTAAACCTCCCCCACTGCAACTTGAGACCATTACAACTTGTCCTGTCCTCTTCTACCACTGAGAATAGTCTAGAACCATCCCCTCTGGAACCCCCTTTCAGGTAGTTGAAAGCAGCTATCAAATCCCCCCTCATTCTTCTCTTCTGTAGACTAAACAAGCCCAGTTCCCTCAGCCTCTCCTCCTAAGTCATGTGTTCCAGACCCCTAATCATTTTTGTTGCCCTTCGCTGGACTCTCTCCAATTTATCCACATCCTTCTTGTAGTGTGGGGCCCAAAACTGGACACAGTACTCCAGATGAGGCCTCACCAATGTCGAATAGAGGGGGACGATCACGTCCCTCGATCTGCTCGCTATGCCCCTACTTATACATCCCAAAATGCCATTGGCCTTCTTGGCAACAAGGGCACACTGCTGACTCATATCCAGCTTCTCGTCCACTGTCACCCCTAGGTCCTTTTCCGCAGAACTGCTGCCTAGCCATTCGGTCCCTAGTCTGTAGCTGTGCATTGGGTTCTTCCGTCCTAAGTGCAGGACCCTGCACTTATCCTTGTTGAACCTCATCAGATTTCTTTTGCCCAATCCTCCAATTTGTCTAGGTCCCTCTGTATCCTATCCCTGCCCTCCAGCATATCTACCACTCCTCCCAGTTTAGTATCATCCGCAAATTTGCTGAGAGTGCAATCCACAGCATCCTCCAGATCATTTATGAAGATATTGAACAAAACCGGCCCCAGGACCGACCCCTGGGGCACTCTATTTGACACCGGCTGTCAACTAGACATGGAGCCATTGATCACTACCCGTTGAGCCCAACAATCTAGCCAACTTTCTACCCACCTTATAGTGCATTCATCCAGCCCATACTTCTTTAACTTGCTGACAAGAATACTGTGGGAGACCATGTCAAAAGCTTTGCTAAAGTCAAGAAACAATACATCCACTGCTTTCCCTTCATCCACAGAACCAGTAATCTCATCATAGAAGGCGATTAGATTAGTCAGGCATGACCTTCCCTTGGTGAATCCATGCTGACTGTTCCTGATCACTTTCCTCTCATGTAAGTGCTTCAGGACTGATTCTTTGAGGACCTGCTCCATGATTTTTCCGGGGACTGAGGTGAGGCTGACTGGCCTGTAGTTCCCAGGATCCTCCTTCTTCCCTTTTTTAAAGATTGGCACTACATTAGCCTTTTTCCAGTCATCCGGGACTTCCCCGGTTCACCACGAGTTTTCAAAGATAATGGCCAATGGCTCTGCAATCACAGCCGCCAATTCCTTTAGCACTCTCGGATGCAACTCGTCCGGCTCCATGGACTTGTGCACGTCCAGCTTTTCTAAATAGTTCCTAACCACTTCTTTCTCCACAGAGGGCTGGCCATCTATTCCCCATGTTGTGATGCCCAGCGCAGCAGTCTGGGAGCTGACCTTGTTAGTGAAAACAGAGGCAAAAAAAGCATTGAGTACATTAGCTTTTTCCACATCCTCTGTCACTAGGTTGCCTCTCTCATTCATTAAGGGGCCCACACTTTCCTTGGCTTTCTTCTTGTTGCCAACATACCTGAAGAAACCCTTCTTGTTACTCTTGACATCTCTCGCTAGCTTATTCTTACCAGCTTAGGTTAAAAACTTTCCCAAGGCACAAATTTCGCCTTGTCCTTGAACAGTATGCTGCCACCACCAAGTGATTTAGACAAAGAACAGGGAAAGGACCACTTGGAGTCCTATTCCCCCAAAACATTCCCCCAAGCCCTTACACCCCCATTTCCTGGGGAGGCTTGAGAATAAACAAGATGAGCACAGACCAGCCTTAAATTTTTAAGACCCAAAAAACCCAATCAGGTTCTTAAAACACAGAACTTTATAAGAAGAACAAAAAAAGATAAGAGAACAAAGCTCTGTGAGATCCGAATGGAAGATAATCTCACAGGCAGTCAGATTCAAAACATAGAGAATCCCTCTAGGCAAAACCTTAATTTACAAAAAGACACAAAAACAGGAATACACATTTCCTCCAGCACAGCGAATTTCACAAGCCAAAACAAAGAAAACCTAACACATTTTCTAGCTAGATTACTTACTAACTTTACAGGAGTTGGAGGGCTTGCATCCTTGATCTGTTCCCGGCAAAGGTATCACACAGACAGACAAAAGCCTTTTCCCCCCCTCCAGATTTGAAAGTATCTTGTCTCCTCATTGGTCATTTTGGGTCAGGTGCCAGCCAGCTTAGCTGAGCTTCTTAACCCTTTACAGGTGAAAGGATTTGCCTCTGGCCAGGAGGGATTTTATAGTGCTGTCTACAGAAAGGTGGTGACCCTTCCCTTTACATTTATGACAGGCCATTTAACTGTGGTGTAGACATTCAGACTCGGACTGAAGCCTAGGCTCTGTGACCCTGAGAGGTGGGAGGATCCCAGAGCTGGGCTGCGGCCTGAGCCCAACCATATGCACTGCAATTAAACAGGGCCTGAGTCTCCTCTTGCTTACCGCAGAGCAACTCCATTGACTTCGGTGGAGTTACTTCTGATTTGCACCAGTAAGTCTGTGGAGATATAGTCCACCATTTTTAATTGCCCAGTTACTACCCACCTGGCTAACCAGCTTATCTATCTAGAGGATCATGTTGCCTTCTGGTGTGTAGTGTAACAGTCACACAGCTGAAAACAAGGGAGTGACAAGCACACAGATTTTCATTATTATTGCTTATTATCTGTACCACACTAGCACCTAGAAACTTGATTCACACTGCCAAGCCATCCTTTGTACTAAGTCAAGGGCACTCAGTTAGTCATGAAATGTTAAACCATTTTTCAGGTGTTTTTGAAGTGCATGGCCTAGAGAGGGTTTAGTGTTGATTGGGTTAAGCACAGATTCCCAGCCTGAGATAGCTGGCCAGGACTGTAGGAGGGTGAATTATGCTGAATTATGGGTCGCTGTGTGAGATTGGCTGGCTTTTGACTTACGGCAAACAGAGTTAATATTCTTGGTTACTCTATCCTGTGTAACTTCAGTCATCACTCTAACATTCTACCATTAATGGCGTTCTCTGTCTGGAATCAGAGGATTTCATTTCCTGATCAACAGTGGAAACCCTTAACTGTGAGAGAAAAACAGCCTGGAAGAAGTATAGCCTTATTTTGTAGAATCTTGATAGAGATAGATAGACACTGCAGCCTAAAATGATGAGCTTCTTTATCAGGGAATTGTATTCACTGTCACTTCTGTTGGGTCACACCATTAGCTGTTTGTAAAAAGTCATTTCTGTGCTTCTCTTGGCAAACACCCAAGTGATACCAATGATTATCCTTTGGAACAAGCTGTTTGTTATCCTGAAAAAGAAGCAACAAGAGCTACATGTGTTTCATGCTAACATACTCTGCAACTCAGTGCATTGCACCTAGCCAAATGATGAGGATAAAAATAACAACTAATAACCTTATTGTTATACAGACTCTCTTGCACTGTGGGCTATTGCTTGTAATGTAAAAAGGGCTTGATCCAAACCCCATTCAAGTCCATGGGAAAAACTCCCATTGATTTCAATGAGCTTTTGCATCAGGTCCTAAGATCCAGTTCCTCAAAGGTAGGTAGGGGCCCAACTCAATTAATTTCAATGGAAGTTAGGTGCCTAAATATATTTGCGGCTCTGGGCCTAAGCTAATGCATTCCCTATGTTAGGTAATACATGATAGTTTCCAACTAGCCTATATTGTAAAGGCTGGTCTCTACAGTGAATATAATCACTGATTTCTGTTGTACTAGTGGCTTATGATGGTGACACTTAATAAAACTGGACATTTAATAAAACTTTTCTCACTGATTTGATAGACCTGCCACTCGTAACAACCTGTTGCTATGTGTAATTAAAGTCACCGTGCGACCCAATAATAACCTACAATCAAACAGAGCCTAACCCTTTGTGACAAAGCTCTGTCCTTGCCTCCATGGGTCCCGCATTTCCTGGCGGATTTCACGAGGCTCACTGTGACCCTCCACATAACCCTTCTTTCTCTAGAGACAAGCTTCACAGTCTACTGAGCCATTTTCATCATAAGCCAGCAAGGGAGATGAGGAGAAATTATCCTTCCTTGCACAGTCTCTGTTGTCTCCCGGTCTCAGTGGTTAATCAGGGGGCAAAGGTGGGGCGGGGAGGGAGCCCAAGCCCACCCTCTACTCTGGGCTCCAGCCCAGGGACCCTAATAGTATCAGCTATGGTAGCTGACCTTTTAGAAACAGGACATGTACAATTCCCTGGGCTACGTCCCCCACAGCAGCCCTCACTTCCTCAAGCTCCACTTCACCCTTACCTCAGGGCCTCCTTTCTTGTGCCTGATATGATGTGTACTGCTCAGTCTCTCCAACAGCACAACTTCCTCCCACAGCTCCTGACGTGCACCCCCACCTGACTGACTGGGAGGCTTTTAACTAGTTTCAGCCAGCCCCTGATTGGCCTCAGGTGTCCCAATCAACCTAGCCTTCTCCCTTCCTTCTGGAAAGTTCTTAATTGGCCCCAGGTGTCTTAATTGACCTGGAGCAGCTGCCATTTCACTTAACCTGGTACCAGGGATTTGTTTAGCCTGGAGCTAATATATCTATCTCCCACTACTTTTCTATAGCCATCTGGCCTTGCCCCGTCACACCTTGCACACACAGGACTCAAGCCATCTTCAGTGGAAGTTGACTGAGCAGGTATGGTATATCTTGGCCACTGGAGTGCACAGTTAGGGGAGCATTGCTCTGCTGGTTACAGAAAGACATGAATGGCTTCCTCTGTTAGGTACAAAGGATCTTTTACAATGCATCTTCAAAACAATGTGTCCAAGAACCGTAGCTGCATAGGACCTCCCAGTCACAATACATATGTTCTTGTGTCTAATAACACAAAGCCTTCCTCTTTATTCAGCTCCCTAGAGATGTACCATAGATGGTCCATGTCTCTGCTGTTTTAATACATGACTCACATGTCTTTATGTTTTTGTTCTGTCTACTGCAGCTGTGGTTGAATCTATGCAAGTCCAAAGTGGGTTAGTAATATATCATTAAGATAAAATGATAGGTTTTTCTTCGGTGTCAGACTTTTGGAAACATGTGGACAGATAGTGGAATACCCAGCACAGATAAATCATGCTTAAAAAGCTTTTATCTTAAAAATTTTTTTGCTTAGATTTTCTGCTTATATATCATGGGCCATATCCCCTGTTGATGTAAATGGCTATAGCACCAATTAAGTCAGTGGAGCTATGCTCTATCTGAGGGACTGGCTGCATAAGACTATATGGAAATAATTAGTTACAGAATCCTCTGAATTCAGTTTGTCAATGAGCATGACATGGCTGCCTTTGAAGGCTGAATCTCCACCTAATATGTGTATTCCTTTAAAGCACAAAATGTATTTGCACAAAGTCCCTTTGAGAATATCTGATCCATTAATTTAGATACTGGCTGTGGCAGTCCGTACCCTTATGTTCACCATTTTTATAAGACTCTGATAAATTTTGTACAAAGTATGTCTTGTGAATATTGGAAAACTCATAATCTGCTGAACATTACTGTCCTGGTAAAATCTGTGTGGCAATATTGTATGTGATGTTATAAAATTCTACTGTATAAGACTTGTTCCAAGTCTTGGGAAACAGCTTCAAATCAGTTCCTCAGAAACAAAAGGCTACCTCTGACACCAGCATATCTGCCGGGTGTCAGCATAATCAAATGGACTATCACCATTCTTTGGCAGAAAAAAGGGTATGAGTGAGAAATTTACACATTGGCAAAGAAGCAGCTGGAAGTTTCCATCTCCTAGACTCCCATCTCCTGAATCCCAGCTGGAAATTATTCTCAAAGAGGAGGAAAAGATATAAAAATGGGGAACCGAGGCCCTATATCATCTTTCCTCCCTTTCTCTCTATCCATGACATCCACAATGCCTGAAGGACAAGGGAAGGAGCATTGGACTGGGGAGCGACCTTGGCTGAAGAATCAGACAGTAAGACATGTGGTGAGAGAGATCCTTTGCTTTGAATTCACTTTAGCTTGTTAAGTATAAGTTTGTGTTTTACCTTTTATTTCTTTGTAACCAATTCTGACTTTTATGCCTCATTACCTGTAATCACTTCAAAATCTAGCTTTCTGGAGTTAATAAGTTTCTTTTATTGTTTTAACTAAACCAGTGTGTTTGGATTGAAGTGTTGGGGAACTCCATTTGAGATAACAAGGTTTGTGCATATCATTTTCTGTTAATGAAAGGACGGATTTTTGATGAGCTAATATAGTCCAGGAGGGTGCTGGGCAGTACAAGATACTCGTTTCTGGGGACAAGTCTGGGACTGGGAATTTGCTGGTGTCACTCTACAATATAATTCAGGAGTGGCTGGCTAAAAGCACTCCTATAACTCAGCTGGGAACAATTTACATGCTGGAGGGGGTGTGTGAGCAGGCCAGGAGTGGTGGCTCTCATAGTGAAGCAGTATAAAATGCACCTCAGGTTGGAGAGCTGAGGAGACAAAGCCGTCCAACAGTCCAGATTGTATCCTAGGTAATGTCACGCTGGCTTTTCAGATGCATTTTATAATACTAAATATTATTATAGGTGGGGCTGGTAGCACTACCTATTGTTAAGGTTTCCTGACACTTCCCATTATAAGACCCTGTTTTCAAACATTAACCATCTTTGTCAATCTTTGTCAAATTTTAATGCTCTGTACTGAAATTTTCCATGCTGGGTGTTTGCCCCAGGCTGTATTATTTTTGGAAAATTTCAGCCAAAATGGTTCAGCTGTTTCTGAGAATGAGACTAAGGGAAAAAACATTGTTTTGCCATGTTAACATTTTTTGGCAACCTTTTCGTTGAGATGCTTTTGTCTGGTTATGGTTTTGGAGCAGGGACCTGAAATTTGGCAGTTGATGCCTCGTGTTAGCTGGTGGTCACACACGAGAGTGGATTTGACCATTTAGCACAGTCCTCCATCTGCTGGCGGCCTCAGTGTATGTGCATCCTGCATATTATCATTATCGAGCACTGACCATGAGCCCTTGTTGTTCAAAGGTGGCAGCCCGACCAGTTGAGTCCATTGAGTTAGGATCTGAGCTAACCTGGTCTCTGTTAAAAACAGCTTTTTGTTACAGCCATTTCCAGCTGAGCCAAGCTTAGCACAGATCCATCTGGAGACTCACTTTGGCTCCCCTGGGAGAGCTGAAGATCCTGGTTCAAGGTCAGCTGCAGGATGTACTCACAGTGATTCTAGCCATCCTACGGGGAACTGTCTCTAGTAGCTGATTAAGCTCATTGTAGTATCTGGAGACTAGATCCTCTGCTGATATAAACTGGTGTGGCTCCATTGGAGCTATCATGATTTACATCAGCTGAGGATTGGACCCTGGATATCCATAGACTGACACATGAATAGTCTGAGGACTGAAAGGGAATTGCTAGAGTTAGGATCTCCTTCCAGTTGGGGTGATGGTGGTGGCAGGAAATCCCTCCTCTGCAGTGGCTGTCAGCAGACAGATGTGGGTTGGGAATGAAGGGGATGAGCTCAGCCTACTTCCAAGCCCTCCTGGGAATTGTTTTCCAGGAAACTCTGCAAAACATAATGACAGAAGTCATTTGATACACACGAACCTGCTTAAAGCTGGTCTCCAGAATGCTGCTGAGCAGCTTGTCAAAGCCAGGCTGGAATCTCCATTTGGAATGGCTGTTCTACTGGGGCTTGATGTGTTGCCACTGAAAGCAATGGAAAAGCTCACACTAACTCAAATGAGGCCCAAGATGAGCAACACACCCCATCACCACAGGTCACATTACTCAGCTCAGGGGCTGCCACAGGAATTTTGCATCCAAGTCCCCAAACACCAGCCACTACTGCTAATAGTAATGCTTTTCATTGGATGATTGCAAAGAATTTTACAAACACGAGTGCAATCTGCTTCACCACATATCCCTGGAGGGGGTGTTATTTTATCCCCATTTTACATATGAGAGAACTGAGCCGTTGAGCTGCTAAATGGCTTGGCACACAGCAAATCAATGCTAGAGCTCTCAGAAGAATTCAGGAGCTGGGTCCCAGCCCCCCCTGCTTTAAATACCAGACCATGCGGACGGAAACCATCACAGTATATTATCCTGAGAGGTAGGTTCTGCAGATAAAGGGAATGAGCACGGTAACAAATGGTGTTAGATACTCCAGGGACAACTTCTCTGCTCATGCTAGTGTAAATCCAGAATTATTCTGTTGAAGCTAAATGAGTAACAACACTATAAAGCCAATGTGAAAGGAGGATCACACCCTATATTAGATTGCTCTGATAAGAGGCAGGTTTCCTGTAGAGAAAAACTAGTGTATGATGAGGTAGTTGAAGACTGTTTCATAAAGCATACCCACAAGAAGACACAATCAAGGGTGCATGTGTGATGTTAATTCTAGCCTTTCTTATCTTTACATTGCTCGACTTTGCAACCTCAACCTTCTTTTGAAATTGTATGTAATTGCCTCAGTTTTTTAACAAAGGAAACTGAAACAAATAGAAAATCCAACACATGGAACCTTATTGACCTCCTGTCAACAGCAGGGTTAGGCCATTAAGATCCACAAGACAAGTTTCTACCAGTTGAGATAACAGAGTAACTGGTAGCAGTAGTAGGTTGTTAATCTGTAGGTGGAGCAGCCACTAGAAAGATAACTTACACACTTTGCCAGTGGGTGTCACAGCTATGTACTGACAACAGAGCAATGCTGGAACTGAGGAATCCTGGGTTCAATTCCAATCTCTGGAGTGGAGTGTTTTTTAATGGTAATAGATCCTTTCCCCTCTGTCTGTTTTCCTTTACCACTAGCCTCTGTACTTGCCCCTCTCTGCTCCCATTCTTAGCTCCTGCTCCTATCCTAAGCCCTTCTGCTGCCTAGAAAAAGAAAAAAGGAAGCAAACAAAACCCGTGGCTTGGGACATGGGTCAACGAGCAGTCCCTCTAAGGAAAAGACATTTTGGTAGAACACAAAGGTATTTTTCAGTCTAAATGAATCCTGAAAGCAAAGACATTCAAGGCTAAAAAAAAATTACTACTTCAGTTGACATGACTTGCAGCTCTGGTCTGTTTGTAACTGATGCAATATTATTACCCTAATTCTGGCTGGGCATGATAAGAAAGGCAGGCTGGAGTGAGATGGTTATTGAGAAGTTCAGAACACAGTTGAAAGCAAGGCACCCTATGCCAGGGGAATTTATACAAAGCATGGTAGCATAATACATATTTATTTCCAATTTATAATTAATTTGCTTTGAATAAATGAGTAATCTGCATGAGAAAGGCTTGTAACTAGACAAGTGTCTTGCCAATTTTAGCTCCGAGTTATGCCTGTGCCGAATTATGCCGAGTTATGCCGCGTGTGCCTATGATAACAGCATGGAGTCCAGAGGAATCTTTCTGGCTGCACTCCAGCCTGCAGGTAAAGCATTCATGGCAGCTGAATACAGTAGCGGATTTGGGAGTGACTGTAAAAATCCTACAATTACTGGGCTCAGTCCTGCAATCCTTCATAGAGAGGCAGAACTCCCACTCTGAGCCCATTCCCCAGGATCAGGGCTATTGTCTGGTAGCAAGTCATAGGCCCAATCTTGCAAGGGACACAAGCCAACTGGAGATGAGGGTGTACAGCACCTTGTGGGAGCAGGTCTGGCGTGCGGTGTGTTTGTGGTTGCTAACCACTGGAAGCAAAGCAGAAGCTGCCACAGCATTGCCTATCCGGGGGCTTGAGGAGGGGATTGACTTTGAGGGATGCAGAGCTCTTGACAGCGAAAACTAAATATTGCATAACGTTGCAAATGAAGTGCACACACATAATGGTAAAAATCCCCTATGAGTGACAATATAATTTGAAATGCTATTTCAGCTGTGAACTAAGGACTAAAATAAATGTGAAGAATCATGGAGCTAGCATATTTTAACTGGCTTGACATGACACAGAGAGTTTTTCATTCAGAAAGCTCCTTGGAAACTTGGCCCGCAAAGTACAGATGCATGTGCCTCAATTTAAGCATTTAACTCAGTGACACCACTTACATGCTTCAAATTAGACAGGTGCTTCATACTAAGAATGCCAGTAATCCCCAGCTCTTTTTCAGCAGTAGCTCGCAAAAGCACTTTACAGTGTCATGATCCCCACTTTGGAAATGAAGAAACTTAGGCACAGAGCTAGGAAGTGACTTGTTTAAGGTCACTCAGCAGGCCGGGGCAGAACCAAGAATAACATGCTGGTGTCCTCAGTCCTAGCCCACTGCTCTATCCACTTGGTATTTTCACCTCCCTACCTTCAAGTATCTTTCTGACCTGGAGTCTTGACTAGTTAAAACAGTCACATCACCAACTAGGGGGGAATCCATTTTAATATCCTGCCAAGCACTTGGTCTCAGTGTCATCATGTGGCAATGAGTTCCACGAGTTAGTTATGCATTGTGTCAAAATATTTTCCTTCACCAGTTTTCAGATAGTTGCCTTTAAATTTCAGTAAATAACCCCTGTAATCTTGTGTGTGAGACAGTAAATAGGAGCACCCTGGTCTTTTGCATGAATTATTTTGTATCCCTTTGAAATGACCCCTCTTAATAATCGTCTTCCCTTATACTAAACAGTCTCAAGCTTTTCAAGCTCTCATCTGAAAATTGCTCCATGCCTCTAATTGCAGGGCATAAATCAGCACAGCATTTGGCCCAGTCAGTTTAGAAAAGCCAGGGAAGACTATCTCACCAAACTGTAACTATAATGTAGCCTAGTAAGGTGCTAAGAAAGTATTTCCAAGCCTGTGCTAGAAGAATGCTGTGGAAACCCTGTTTTTATTAATTGTGTTTAATTTTATAATCAGAACCATATGGCTGGCCATCTGAACCCTCTTCCAATCAAAGGTTTCACAATTAACAGTAATTTCCTTGCCCCTAGACTTCCATGATCCCTACATGTGTTTTTCCTCTCAGCCTTAATATGTGTGGTCCACTCATACAGCATTTACGACTGAAACCCTATCCTGGGACTTGGCCATAACTGATTGTAGGAGAGTTAGCAACTGTTTCGCTGAGTGGTTCTCAGAAGCCACTTGGATTCTTGCTAGTGGGTTCATTTTTTTGTTTTGCTCCATCAATCCCCCTTTGACAAGCACTGATCTTAGTTATTTACAGAAGATGGAGATAGGCTGCCTATCCGCTCCTTTTCAGAACTGTAAGAGCTTTGATTGAAACAATGCCATTGAGTTACCAGAGTATACATACAGTCATGTGAGAAACCTGATAGAAATGAATTGGAACATGGAAATGAAGTCCCATCTTTCCCACCAGACTCCAGGCTATCTCCAGAGAGATCACAGAATGATCTTAGAATCGCTGGTTTGCTACTGTGATTTAGATTATTGAATTTAATTAAGCAAACTACAGCTGATTCCCCCATGGAAGTTCTTTGAGAGCATTAACAGCTGGAAATGATAATGGTACAAAACACAAGCCAAATGCTCATACATTTCTATGCAGTATTCCCACCAGAAAGTTTGGGAAACCTTCATGGCTTTCAGCAAACTTGAACTCTTTACTACTAGCATGAAGACAGTTACCAGAAGACCCAAGTAACGAGAAAACCCAACATCTTAAGGGAAATTTATCCCTGGGGCTAACTCCACTGACTTCAGATGAATTTGGTCCATTGCAATTTGCAGTAAAATAGAGATGTTTTCAGTGATAGCGCCAAGGAGTCTGCAGCTGACAAACAAACCTTTCCAGGGAATTTGGGAGCTGCCTCTGTATTTGCAACAGCAGTTTGTAAAGCAACATTTCTAGTAGATGACACTCTTGTGCAAATGACATTTCCTCACCAGCAATGCTGCTCTGCTGGTACAGTTATATTACTTTCACGAATGACATTGTCCTGATGGTGGATGCAGGTAGCATGTATTTTAATGCCCTTATGTCTCCAGTGACTATGTCCTTTCCTAACCTCCTACAGCTTAATAAAATTAATATCTAATGAATACGAGATGAAAGATCTGAATAGCAGGATTTAAGACCTGCCCTGTGCATTATGTGATTGTTAACTTTGCGTATTATCTTGATATGGTTTTGCAAACTGAATAGGAAAAAAAAGAGAAGCTTTTTCATTCATTCTTCAGAAAAATCATTTGATTCTTGCTGATTCGGTGTAGCGCTGATCTTTTGACTCTTTGGTTTACCAGGTCAAAGAACAAAACTGTATTTTCAGACACACAGTGTGCACTAGATTATGGCCAGCCTCCAGCTTCCACATTATTTATTTGCAATGGTGTATTTGAGGATAGCCTCATGAAAGGCAATAGCTTGTTTCACAGGGCTCCCTGGGACAGCTGCCAGGCATTAGGTCTGCCATGAAAACCAGCATATCGTTTCATACAGTACAATCATCAGATCTCAAACACACAGCAGAGAAGTGGATGTGACATTGCTCCAAACCTTTTCCTCGTCGTAGTCTAAAGAACAGCAACGATTAAAGCAAAGCGATGACTGAAGAGTATGCCTGCCTAGGCAATGAGGTGCTTATTACTGGAGCTGGTTGAAAAATGCTATTTTGTGCCACAAGTTTTGAAAAGTTTTGGATGAAATTTTTCAGAAATTTTTTTCAATTAAAATCCAAAATTGTACATTGGGGGGTTTCTCTCCTCCACCCCTTCTTCCTGTTTTCCCCTTTCCCTGCAAGACATTCTGCTTTTTCCAACCAGGACTCAATTCTGTCTCTATGGTACAAGAAACACTAGAGAGAATTATACCACAGACAGGAAGGAGGGTCCAGTGGTTAGGACACTACCCAGAGACCTGCATTCAATGCCCTGCTTCTCCACAGACTTTCTGTATGACATTGGGCAAATGACTTAGACTTCTATGCCTCAGTTCTCCATCTGTAAAATGGGGATAATAATGGGTTGCTATGAGAATACATATATTGAAGATTGTGAGGTGCTCTGATGCTAAGGTAATGGGACTATATCAGTACCTAGAGGAAAATCAGAAGGCACCGATCTCACCGAATCAAGAGTTGGTTCTCTCAGGTTGTGATCCTTCTTTTTAGAAGCATTAAGCTATTACCTCCAATTAGCTTCTATGTCATATTTACATGCAGTCTGACATGATGAAAACCAGAATGCCAATTTAGTCTGATTCGGGGTTCTGACACTGGATATTTCTACATTCACGTCCTGCAAAGGGGGATTTGAACTTGTTTTCTCCAATCATGTCACTTACAATTCCTTAGTTCATCAGAGAAATCAGTCTGACTTGCCAGCTGGCTTCCCGAGGCTCAGCCCGAGAAGGAACAATATGTTACTCACAAAGGCATTGTGACCTTGATGTACCTTTGTTACTGGGTAACATTAGAAGGCTGAACAAGGAAAGAGGTGTTCTAACTGGTCAGAAAGCATCACTGGATCAAGTGAGAACAGGGGATGGGGCAGCAGGCATGCAGAATGGGTGCTAGGAAAGGGAGAGGATGAAAAATGACATCTGCTGGAAGTAGACCCTTATTTTAACCCATTTATTGTTGCAGTCAGAGTCCCATTGTCTGGCTGCTATACAAATACAAAGCACAAGCAGTTCCTGCCCCAAAGAGTTGACACTTTAAATAGCCAGGATAGACAAAGAATAGCAAGAGAGACGAATTGCTATGCCAATGGTAACACTAGGGAGTGAACCTGGGTCTTCTGAGTCCCAATCCCTAACCACTACTCCAGCTTTCTGTCTGCTTGAAATTGGCCAAATCCCAGGGCCAATCATTGTGCTGCAGAGATGGGGCCTTGGGAGCATGCAGACTGGATAGACGCCAGGAACTGAGGGAGTGGGAACTATTAGATGCTCAGTGTCCTTCTACTACAGAAAAATAGAAGGATAATGAAAAAATCTAAGTGTGGGCCATGTTTGGCTGGAGCTGTGCGGCCTGATTTTCAGAGGTGCTGAACTCCAACGAATCCTTTTGTGTGTGCTGAGTACCATTCATACAGAGCACAGTACTGTCTCAAGGGCTTCCAGAAGCATACAGGATTCTTTTCAGGAAGCCCATGAAGTACGTGACAGTTCAGTAAACTAATGCATTATTATTCATGAACTTTTCTTTCTTTTCCCTGCTCCCTTGAAAGATGGCAGCATAATGTCATCACTCCCCAAGCAGAACCCAGCTCTTGAGCCTGATTAAAGGGAAATGAAATAGAAAATATTGCAATGAGTTATTTCCATGAATACCTCTTGTGTGCACTGACTCCATTCAGACAGTCTGTCCTCCTTGTTTACTCACCAGAACTGCCGGATCCCATCACATTTAATTAGCCAACTCGGAAAAATAAACATGGTGTAAAATTTACACTGTGCAGATGGGGATGAATTGCTGCACTGTCTGTGGTTGTTCAGTGGTAGTGTATAAAACCATTTTGGATGCGTTTTTGCATTTTGCCTGCATGTTGTTCCGACCACATTCTCCTGGTGACCTTTGTTTATTCAACCTCATGCAGATCTGGATCAGATATAGTCAAGTAAATGTAAAAGGGATAGTTTTAGCTGTACTACTTGCGGACTTTAATACTGAAAAGGAAATATGAGTGTATTTACCAAGCTACAGGTTTGCTACCCATAATGCCGTGCACTTTGCTTCTGGTGGTCACCTTCAGCCAAATGCTCTCTGATGGTTCTGCAGTCAGAGGTGGATCTGAAGGATGGATCTCTGCATGTGCTCCATGAGGCACCATAAGTAAGGGCTGGAGGTGACAGCATCATCCTTATCCCCAGGCCCCAGCCAGGCAGTCATATACCACTCTGATGGGCCCAGGCAAAAAATACATAGAGAATCTGTCAGCACCAACTTAGCATGGTTCCCCTGTTGTGATGTGAAGCGTGTCTGAGGGCAACAGGTAATGAAGACACTGAGGTAGATCAGGCCGTTCAGAAGGCAAGCTACCATGGGAGCCTGTGACAGGGGAGACATTGACAAGAGTTAGGAGAAAGTTTGTTTGTATCAGGCCTACAAGGATGGAGCCCTCAGAGAAGCCTGGGTGAGGATATCATTAGACACCAGACTGGGACTGTTTGGTTTCAGGATAAAGGCCAGGAAGCAGGCCCTGGGAAGTTTATCTGTCTCTGGAGAGTAGACTCAAGGTGTTGCCACAGCACAGGGAAAGAGTCAAGGAAGGGGTGCTAGACGTCAGTCTCCTTTAGCAGGCACTAATCTTCTGTCACTGATAGGCAAGATGTTGCTGAGGAAGGAAATGATGGTTGCTGTGCTGGGAAGAATGCTAGGTTGTAAGCCCTGAAAGGGGACATACAGGTAGGAAGGAGCATCCTACGTGGCAGAGTCTAGCTGCATATAGACTGGTTTTGGAGTAGTGATTACTGGGTACTTTGTGGGAGCTAGTTATGTGCAATCTAGTGTCTACAGAAGTAATAACTACCCTGTTTTTTTTTTAAATAGAGCTGCTTCATCTCAGTTCTTCTTTATTCTGCCTCTTCATCCTGCCTCTTTGCTATGGTTGGTGAGAGTGCTCTGCAAGCCTATACAGGGAAAGTTTTTGGCCCTAATTATTAGGAGTAAGCCCAGAACGGAACTTGTGATCTTAACTCGAAGGCGCTGGAAATCTGGTTCCAAATCTTGTGGCTTGGCTAACTTCTACTCTTGTCTGCCCTTAGAGCTTGAAACAAACAGCAGCTGTGACCCACTGATGACTTCCCCCTTGCTTTCTCTAAAAGCCTTTCTGTAGCAGCTCTGTTTGAGCTCTGGCAGAGTGATGGAAGCCCTGAACCCGACGACAGGGGCCTACTGTATCGTTATATTGCAGGGCAGTTGCTGAGCTGCTGCTGTGTTTATGGCACATGTGTAGCTGATGATCCCTCTGTGAGCCCTAGGAGGAGGTTTCGAGGGTTGGAAGTAGGAGCCATGCCTGGGGCGATTCATAGTCTCTGCTACCATTCACTTTAATGACAGCAAGCCAGCTTCTCTTCAGGGTTTATTTTATTACACTCTTGGTCGCAGGCTCTGTCAAGTGAAACTGTAACTTTAGTGCATCACACTGGGGCCAATTTCCTACCAAATATGATTAAAAGGATGTGGGGTCATTTGCCCTGACAACACCTGTGACAGTTTCCAGATTCTTATCTCTTAAAAATGAGTGCAGAATTCAATTTAACAATGAGATTAGGACTGATTTGAAGCAGGGGGGATAAAATGTGTCCAGCTCCCCATGGAGAGAGAGGGAGAAATATACATGGGGGAGAGTGACCAAAAGCCAAGGACCCCAATGTTCTCCTGTGTGCTGCAGAGGATCAGCAACTGACCTGTGGAACTACAGCTAATTGGAACACTTCTGCTGAAGGTGAAGGAGGAGACACGACTCACACTCTGGAGACTGGTAGATAGAGCCCTGGGCTGGGATGCAGGAAACCCAGGTTCAAGTCTGTGATCTGCGAGGAAAAACTCTGCTCTGAATCAGGCAGAGCAGAGGCTTGAACCTGGGTCTCTCACCTCCTGGGACAGTGCCTTAATCATCAGTACATGCACACACCTGCCTTCCTGCGGTGAGACGCTCAGGTTCTGCTCCAGGAACGGACCCATGCTGACCCAACTCTGTTTTCACGAACATTCTTGAAAGCTGTTGGTTTCATTCCAATGCGGAACAAAAGCAATGTTCAAAGATTCCAAATTGCAGTGAAATGGGGTTGTCGTCCTCAGGTCAGCTGTACTTCCCACCCGCTTGGGAGTCCATAGAACCCCTGCTCCAGGCCTACCAGGTAGCTTGAGCTTTGAAGGGTGGGAGTTATTGTATGTGGGAGGGTTTTTGTGGCATGGTGCCCTCAGGACATGGCCGATGTCCTGTATGAAGTCTATGCTCTTGAATGCAGGCAACAATATCTCCCCAGTGAGGCTTTTCATCTGTCAGAGAGGGGATCCTGTCAATGCTCCTAGTGGAGCCTTCCTGTCATGATGGGGCCCAGGTAGCAGTGTAGAAGGGAAAGACATCCATGGGAGTAATGGCCAGTACATATTAGTTTTCCCTGAGAGACCTTTGACTCGGCTCCTCTTGCTGGCTGTGCCCAATTCACCAGGCCCTAAAGCCCTTCCCCAGGAGGCCAGAATGCAAATTCATTCCCATTGGTGAAGCTAATGCAATGCTGCCTGGAACCAGATGTGTGCACCACTAAATTAAAGGAGGATGCTGAAACTCTTTAAAATTGATGGGGATGTGCGTGGGCAGGGGGGAGGGGAATGGGAGGGATTGGGGCACTTGTTTCCCTTGGGTAGTTCTGAAAGACTCCACCGATAAGCCTTGCAGCTGCAAACAAAGGTCTCCATTCCCATGGTGGCTTCCATCTCAGCAGCTGCAAGCAACTCCCCTCCCGACAAAAGGTTGATGGTTTCAGGTACCTGAAACTATTTTGTTGGCTGATGAGTGGACCCCAGGTTTGAACAGAGTGAGGAACCTGGCAGAGTTAGATGCCAATCAGCTTTCCACAGACTCCCTCTGCTAGTTGATTCTATGAGCTTCACCAGCAGTTATCTGCCTGCTCAAGCTATCTAGCACACACATATGTCCTGTACTCTGCCCCTCCCAATCCCTCAGGTTCTGACAGGATACACTGCGGGGGCTCTAAGTTCTCTCCTCCCCGTGGCTGTGAGACTTCCGTCAGGTGTGCAGCAAAGTGACAGACTCTTAGGCAGCTGCAGCCTTACTCAATTCTCAGCAATAAAAGCCATTACCTCCTCCACTTGCATGGTCAGACTCTGTTCCCTTTCAAATTCAGAAGCTCACAAGGGCTAAAGAGCCCTGACATGGGACAGATCCTTCTTGCTGTTCACATTAAAACACCCAGATTATTTGTCACGAGCTACAAATTCCAGGACCCGCCTCGTTCTTTAGGAAAGGATTTAAAAAAACAAAAACCGAAAGAGAATTGGAGTCTTCATTTCTCTGGTAAATTTGTTGTGGTGCAGGAAAGGTTTTGTGCTGGTAATGATGCACATTTCAGCTGCTTTACCAAGGGTACAATTTATCACCCTCACACATGCTGAGCACATTTATCTCATCACTCCCAGAGCATGGTTGAACTGGTTTTAAGATTGCATTTTCTTTTTTTTTAAATAGTCTGCAAATAACAAAACAGCACAGAACAGACCGCTTGTAGCACAGACTGGTCTGTGTTCGCTTCATCCAAGGCTGTGACTTTGTACATTTGTGTTAATTCAGGAATCTGCCTCTCTCTGTTATGCAGCCCAAACAACGGCTTTCATACATGTTAAATTGTTGCAGTTTAGACCTGCCGCATTCTAAGTGGGTAAAGCTTTTCCTGTCTGCAGAATGAAGACAGCGCTGATGTTAGGCTAATAGTTAGCAGCACAAAAGAGAAGGGAGTTGGCTGGAACATGGTATCTCTTGGGAAGTTCTTGTGTGGCAATGCTGAGATCGAAACAATTCTAAAAACAGAGCAAAAACACCCATCTTCCTCACACCCGACAAAGCGCATGCTGAAATGGGCAACTTCAGTATGCAGTGTCGGTCCCAAAATAGCTGTGTCGGTCCCAGAATATTGGAGAGCCAAGATGGGTGAGTGTGACATACCAGGACACAATCCAGACTAGTGAGTAGCTGTGTCACCCCTGCCCTCTAATCTGGAGTGCCCTTTATCCTGCTTTGCTGCTCACAAACAGCCTCCAGCCTGAGTCACTCCCAGCTATGTGTGTGCTGCAGCCAGCCAGCCACACCTTGGCTCTTGCCAGCCTTTAAGCTTAGCCCAGGGTGACCCCACCACACTCCGAGTCTCAGATTTCCACCTAGAAACATGCCCAGCCCTCTCCTGGACAGTACAAATACACTGAGTCTGTTATTCCTTGTTACCCCAAATGGAGTTACCCAGACACTTCAACTTGAACACACTGGATTAGCTAAAATCGAACTTGTTTTATTGTTTTAAGTGAGTACCAGCAATGAGACATAAGTCAGAAATGGTTACAAGAAAAACAAAGATAAAATGCTTACTAATGCCTAACCTAACAAACTATATATTAGATTCAGCAAAGTTTTTCATCATGTGATCCAGCAGATTACTGACCAAACTCTCGTGTCAGGACCCTCCCTCAGTCAAACGACTGCTTCCTTTGTCTCTTCAGGTGCAGTAAATGTGATAGGTAGCGAGAGAAAAAGGGGTGCCTTCGGGTGCTTGTTCCTCCTTTTTATAGTTTCAGTCCCCCTCATGAAAAACTTTTCCAGCTGAGAACAAGGAGACAGAGTATATGTGGAAGGATATTCCCTGCTGGTTTCTGGGTTCTTTTTTTCATTTGTTTGAACTTCTTCTTTTGTCTTCCCTTCCTGCTTGAGCACACATTCCTTTGTTTAGGACAGATCAGTTAGCCAACTTCTGTTTGGGCAGGGCTGTGGGGTTTAGAACAAGTGTTAATAACACCATACAGGGGAATCTTATAACTTCACAAACAAAGTTGCCACATATACTTTACCAGGACTATACCGACCAGCAAATTACAAATTTTCCAATCTTACCTTTCAAGACATACTTCGTACAAAGATTATTACTGTAGGGTGTGAACACAGGGGTATATTCTGTCACAGTGAGGTAATATCTTTTACTGGACCAACTTCTGTTTGGTGAGCGAGACAAGCTTTCAAGCCACAGAGAGCTCTTCTTCAAGTTTCATTGTCTATAAACCTCTGACCACTACATACAACTCCAAATACTCTGAACAGCTCTGTAGGTGGACTTCAGAGAAACTGAGGAACCCCTTGCTTCACCTCTCATACTCCAGAAGGGATGACCCCAAACACATACTCCCACATACTGGAGTCAAAAAACAAGGAAATTCACCTAGAAATCATGCAAGAAATCCAAAACAAGTATCAAAAAAATCTGATGATTGTCATTCAACACAAAAACACCTCCACCACACAACTGACTTCCTCCACAAACTTTGCAACATTAACAACCTCCCTCAGAACACCATCCTTGCCACCATGGATGTCAATTCCCTGTACACCAACATCCCGCAAAATGAAGGCATTGCTGCCTGCCTCAAATATTTACAAGTCAGATACCGACCCCCAAACACATCGGCAAACTCTTCCATTTCGTCCTGACCCTTAACAATTTTACATTAAACTACAAATACTTTTCCCAAACCATGGGAACAGCTGTGGGTACTACGATGGCTCCCCAATATGCCTGCCTCTTCATGGGCTATCTTTGAAGAAGAATTTCTGGACAAATGCAGCACAGAACCAGTGATATATGTGAGATACATTGATGATATTTTCATCCTCTGGACAGACAGCTTAAACTCCTTCAGAGATTTCCACCACAACTTCAGCAACCACCATCCATCCATTAAACGCTCTCTGGAACACTCCCACACTAGCATCAACTTCCTGGACACCACAATTGGCTTCAACAATGGAACTCTACAGATAACCATATACAAAAAACCCCACAGATCACCACAACTACTTTCATAGATCCAGTCACCACCCAAAATACATCAGGAAATCTGTTATCTGAATGCCAGGCTGTAGATACCATATAATATGCTTCCAGGAGAAAGTCCAGGGGCATACACCTTACCATGCTCAAAACTGCCTTCACCAAACAGGGACACTCCACAAGAGAAGTAGATTATAGAATGGGCCACTCAAATATCCGGAGAGAATCTGCTTCAATACAGAAATAAAACCCCCTTCAACCGCACACTCCTAGTTTCACCTACTGCCCCACACTGGAACCTGTACAGGGTATCATCATATAACTCAAACCCATAATATTTCCTGAACCCCCCACTTCTGACCTTCAAACAACTCCTCAGCCTCTCAAAGTTCAACATCAGAAGCAAGCGCCCCACAGACCAAGACACACCAACTCAAAGTAGCATCAGAACCTGCCAGAAGAGATGCAAAACCTGCAGACATATCTCCCCTGCTACAATGATCAACAACCCCCCCCCCACAACACAACTTTCAAGATCCAGGGATCCTACACATGCTTATCACAACATGAGGTGTGCCTTATCCAGTGCACTAAATGCCCCAATAATAACTATGTGGATGAAACCAGCTTGAATGAGCTCAGACAGGAAACCAATAAAAGTCAAAAACACCCTGTCAGCTGTGGGTGAACACTTTTCACAAAGCCATCACTGCATATCTGACCTCTCAGGCCTCATCCTCAAAGGAAACCTACACAGCACATTCAGAAGGACGAGCCTGGAGCTTAAATTCATAACTCTGCTAGACACTAAAAATCACAGGCTGAACAAAGACCCTGGATTTATGGCTTATTATAACAGTTTGTTACCCACTAACACCCCTTTTTGTCCTATGACTGCAGAGGCGCTAATGGGCCTCAGTACCTAGAGTAGTTCCTTAGAATATGTGTTAACTACTTATGTTAAACAATCTGTTCCATGTTGCATTTAGCTGTGACGCTGGGAGTAGCTTTCCCAGACCTGAAGAAGAGCTCTGTGTGGCTTGAAAGCTTGTCTCTCACCAACAGATGTGGGTTCAATAAAAGATTTACCTCACCCACCTTGTCTTGCCAACTTCCGTATGGCAGATGGCTCTCTTCAGAGGAAAGCCTTCCAAGCAGTGATTAGCAGCTAAAACACCTTCCTTCCTGGTTAGGGAAGCCCCTGAAGCATTGGGGATTGCCATAATTTTCTTTCCTTTCCCTTACCTCAGCAGTTTGCACCCTATCTTTTAGCCCTTCTACTTTGCTATTTTCATAGGTTCTTAGATTTCAAGGCCAGAAGGGACCATTGTGATAATCTAGTCTGACCTGCTGTATAACACAGGCCAGAGAACTTCCCCAAAGTAATTCCCAGAGCGGATCTGTGTATTAGTGGATGGACTATTCTTTACCCTAAACCTCCTATGCCATCTCCTGGCACATGGGTGTCTGCTTTACAGCAGTTAAATCTTTTGGAAGATTATTTTTTTCAAGTAAAAAATATCTTTTTGATCCAAAGAAATGTATGTGGAGCAAAATTTTCTGGTTTAAACTTTTTTTTAGTAAAAATCTTCATTTGGGGGTGGGGAGGGATTGTGATTTTTCTCTTTATTAATCTTTCATAAGGAGACAGAAAAGTACAAAAAGATAACTGACGTACAGCTTGTGTATTTTCCCAAATACTGTACACTTCATGAGACCACCAATAGAATAGTGCAATTTGACAACTTGTCAGAGAAACCAGACATATGACATGAGGGGGGGATGACAGTAATAAAATAGAAAGAGAGAACTTTTTACCAAAAGTGGAGCTCTTCACTGGAAATTCTGGAGACTGTCAATTATTTTTGTTTAAATTTCCCACAGAAATTAATTGATGTTTTTTGGCTAGCTCTGGTCTATTTGATCACTTTATCTATTTTTCCTCTATTTATTTACTTTGGTTTTTGTCTTTGATGTAATTTTTTTTTATTTTCTTGGTATTTTTTGCTCCTCCTGTTTTCTTTGCTCCCCCCATTCCTCCACTCACCGAGGGGGGGCGTATACAATACCCATGGAAGGTCTATTAAATGGCTCTATAGTGCGGGCTGCTAATGCTTTCACAGCTGAACTCATTGCACTGACAGCAGAGCAAAGACTGGAGTGCCTGAGTGCATAGGCCGGTCCACTGCTGGCTGCACATGGACCTGCTGTGCACACAGGGAGGGAAGGTGGATGACAAAGAGCTGCCTGTTTTACTGGCCATCATAGGATCCTGCTTGCATTGGCAGCTGGCTAACATGCCCATACATCTTTCCCTGTCCCACTCCTTTCCCCTGAATCACTCTGGCATTTGTCCCCACTCAGGAAACTTCCCAGTATCCTCTGGTCCTGAGTCCGTGACACCGCCCCTAGCTCAGAAAAGCTCAATGAGGTGCCTGCCAGAGACCTGAGCTCATCAATACGGCTCCGTGAGTTAGCCGCAGACTTTGCTAGAGCTCAGAGACGAGAAACTTCCTTCCCCAGAGTGAGGTGAAGCCTTCCTAGCTCCTGCCAGCTTTGAACATTAAGCTGAGGCAATGAATACGGGCTGCTCCTAATGTGCTATGCCACCTGGAGAGCCACACCTGTGGTTTCTTTGGAAACCTGAAGTTTTACTGGTCAAAAGCGCTGTTATAACAAATGCTACTTATTCCTTTCAATGAACTGCCTTTATACATTAGAATTATTTTGTGGTCCTGCCTGTAAGCATCTAAATCATCATTTCAGGCTGTCATAGATGAGTGTCTATTAGGTACGTTCTCAAAGAGGAAGGATAGTCCAGTAGTTAGTGCACTAGCCAGAGGCATGGGTATAAGACCCTGCTCTGCCACAAGTTGGTGCTCAGTTCACCATCAGTCAAATGGCGTTAATAGTATTCCTTTGCTCCATGTGGGGTGTTGTGTGGATAAATCCATAGGAGTGTGAAATGTTCAGATGCTCTAGCAATGGAGACCGTATAAGGACTGAAGAGAGAAAATGTTCCCATACTGCAATTCCACGTTATAAATGCACAGTTTCCAGGCTCTGATTCCTCCATGAAGAAAGGCAGGATATTCTGTTTATGAACCCAGGATGCTGCATTCTGCACATGGTAGCAAAGAATTCAGTTCTGAAGTGGTTAACTGGCTTCTCAAGAAGCCCAATCCTTGGGATTTTACAATGTCTTGTATCACTTTTAAGCTGTTCATCTGGATGCTTTTGTTCGCTCTTATGCACTTCATCTGGGGAAGCGTCTTATAGCAAGTAACAGGTTTCAGAGTAACAGCCGTGTTAGTCTGTATTCGCAAAAAGAAAAGGAGTACTTGTGGCACCTTAGAGGCCCACCTTGATTTTCATACACATTGTAAGGAGAGTGGTCACTTTAGATAAGCTATTACCAGCAGGAGAGTGGGTTTGTGTGTGTGTGTGTGTGTCTGGTGTGGGTGAGAAAACCTGGATTTGTGCTGGAAATGGCCCAACTTGATTATCATACACATTGTAAGGAGAGTGATCACTTTAGATAAACTATTCCCAGCAGGAGAGTAGGGTGGGGGGAGGTATTTTTTCATGCTTTGTGTGTATAAAAGATCTTCTACACTTTCCACGGTATGCATCCAATGAAGTGAGCTGTAGCTCACGAAAGCTTATGCTCAAATAAATTGGTTAGTCTCTAAGGTGCCACAAGTCCTCCTTTTCTTATAGCAAGTAACTGACTCTTCTCCAAATGTGGCAGTATATGCTTGTACTGTAAAAATACAAATACTCTTTTAAAGAGAAATTACTGTCTTTAAGACACTCAAGGAAAAAATTCAGTGGGGCAACTGACAACTCTGGCTGGATGTTTTGGATATTGAAGTATTATTAAACCTAATCTCTGGATAAAAACACTTTGAGGGCAGATTGGAAGCTGGATTTGGAAAGCACTGTAGCTCTAAGTTACAACTCCTGAATAACAGATCAGTACTGGAAATGCTGTGGAAATAAAGGCAGTCTAGTCTGTGCATAATACGTGGAATTGATCATGTGATTCTACTTGAGCCAGAATATTCTTTCAGAAAGAAAACTGACCAGATGTCTCTTTATTACCTTGGACAATGGTGTACTTATAGTACAAAAATCCATCAGGGGTCTCAGCTCAGCCCTACAGAAAGTCCTTGACACATTTATACAGACGAGCCATGTTCTCACAACTTTGGTGCATTTTTACACTTGACAAATAGCTGTATGACTCCGGTTTTGTTCAAAGTCACAGTGAGTCAAGCACAGTGGCCCTATTCAAGAGCCCACCAATGGTGGTCTACAACTCACTGTTTCCTCCTTCTTTTCTTGCTTTGTTTTCCCCTTGACAGACACTTGTGTACTACTTCTCTCACGTATCTAGACTTCTAAAAGGGTTCTGGGGATTTCAGCAACAACAAAATACATATGCTAAGAGCTCTAAGAACAGGAGCTGGAGAGTCTGAAGTGGAGAAGTGTCATTTGCCTCATGACCTTGTCGGCTGTTGTATCTTCTGCTTCCTTCCTACTGTACTCCGTGATCTTGGATTTCTCAAGTTCAGAGATTATAAAACCAGAAGGAACCACTGATCATGTGATCTCAGAGGCCATAGGACTTCTCTGAATGAATTCCTGTTTGAACTACAGCATTTTTTATTATTTTTTTTAAAAACATGTGTATAGAAGTGGCTAATGAAGCCCTTGAGCATCTTCAGAATGCCATCATTTGGCTATTCATTGGCTCCTTTGTACTCAGGGATGGAACCACCGGAGATGAGCTCAAACCCAAGGCCAGCTCTGAGCACACTTCAACTTCAGGGAAGTTAGGATCTGGATCTGAACTAAGTGGTCTGGGTCCACCTCTAAAACCTTTAGATAAAGATAAAGCTCTTCTGTCTAATGCATTTTTAAAAAAAATTATATATATATTTATGATAGATGTGCCTAGAGGCTCCAACAGAGATCAGGGGCTCATTGAGCTAGATGCTGTAGAAATGCCAGAGAGAAAGAGAGAGAGAGAGCCCATATACTTCAAGTGGTTCTGAAGGTCCAGATCTAGACTCCAGGCACCATGTAAAGTCAACAGATGAATAAGATGGAGCTGTGAAAGTCCCAGCCAGGAAGAAATTGGGCACAGAATGAGTAATGGGGAGCAATATTCTACTGAAAAATTTGTATGAGCAAAATTTCCAGCCCAAGGGCCTTGGTTTAATCTTTGTGTATAAGTAAAATCCTGTAATTCTTTCCTGGATAATGCTCCCTTTGACTGCAGCAGGTATTTTGCCTGCTTGGGGAATATATTTCATTCATTTACCTTAAGTGGCAGAAGATATATGGAATATGGAGAGAGACAGAATTTTAGGGACCCAGTGCTACAAACTCAACACATGTGCATAAGTGTTTGCAGGACTAGGACCTAAATATGCAAGTATACTTATTAAAGCCACTTATTTAGCGTTTTCTGACATAGTATCATACAGGATTTAAATCAATATGAAATGTTTAGGCTTTTTTGCTTTAAAATGTCGGCATATCCAACAGTAAGTTTCTCAGAGTAAAAACAGCAGTGAGGTAATATCCACTTCCAGCCGCTATTTAAACCTGGGCTAGATTTGAACAAACAAGCTTCCCAATGGCAAAAGGCTTCCTAGCCTGTTACCAATCCTGCGCCATCCTGTTGCCTGCTTCCGTCACTCTTGAAAAATGGAAATTTCTGCCACTAATATTCAGTAAAAGCAGGGTGATCTTACACAGCCCTCTTAAACATAAACCTTTGTATAATAGCCCTGCAGTATCCCATCCTCCACGGATATCAGATGCAGCATTGTAAATGTGGCAGGTTATTTAACTTCCCATACTCCTGCCCCTCTACCTGCTTAAATTATGGCAAGTGCATGATGATTTATCTCTCCTATTATCATTCTCTTCCTATTGCTATTCTTCTAGTCATGCATCATCAATATGGAGATCTCTGGTGTCTCTTCGTACACTCCTATAATTTTTCCAGAGCTTGGTTTATGTGCCTTCAGTCTAAGCATCAAAATGATCTCACAGATCATCGCAAGACGCTTTCTAGCATAAGGTCCCAGGGCTCTTGTGGCAGGTGACATGAGCTGCTTGACTGATCACTTTTAAATGGGAATCTGGGATTAATCTTTGTAAGAAAGAATCTAACTCATAAACTCAAAGTGAGCCCTGTCTAGTGCTCTTTATTAATTAGCATAGTGACAGTGCATCCTTTCTTACTCAGAAGTATAAGACTCAGATTTGGGGGGTAAAAATGGAGAATTAGCTCCTTTTATTAAATTATCAATATTAATAACCCCAAGTATTCAAAATCATGATTCTGGCTAAAAGGCTTGAGGTTTTATTTATTTTATTTTCCGTCTTCTAGTTTTTTGAACCTTTAGGTGTCATGCCATCTTCAAGCACCGCTTTTCTGAAAACTTGAGGGCTAGGGACTCGAAAGCTGAGGTCCTCATGTTCCCATATATGCTGGGGCTTTACGTAAAACACCAAGTATTGCAAGAATAGGTAAAGTTGAATTTTTTGCTTACCTTAATATTTTTGCAACTTAGAATCAGTTCAAACTCCTGCAGCAAATGCCTCTATTAAACAATGGATTTTCTTTTGTGGACCTTATTGCAGAATTGATTATACACATTTGTGAATTGGAATCTTTTGTGTGCGTGTGTGTCAGGAGGAGGGGGAAAGAACTTGATGTATTTCCATATAAATCTGTATGCAGTAGGACTTGTTTTGGCAGATTTGCAGGAAATAAAGGAGTCCCTGAGGGATGAGATGAATGTCTGACAAAAGCAGATAGTGTCTGACAGCTCCTATCAATGCTGAGAGGTCAGACTGCGGAGCTGGAGGGCACGGTGATCTGGTCTTACTGTATTTGGGGAAGAGTCATTCTTAAGAATAGTGCAATATTCTTTTGTGCTATTCAAGGCATTCACTTTCACTTCTAGTGATTGAGTCCCTTGTTGCTACATCATTGCTTATTATTAGTGTTCATTCCAGGGGATATAGCTGGTGAAAATACAACCAAAGAGAATAGAGAGAAGATGTCTGGACAGGTTGTCTCTCGTTAAATTGCCCTTTTTTTCTCTGTTAAAGGACCGATCCTTCAAACCCTGACTTGTTAGACTTCTAAGATTCAGAAGTTTCAATAGACCCAACACCTGTGAACTACGGTTGCAGCTTTGTGCCCCAATCCAGAGCCAGATTGTATCCCCCAAATCCATATGTCAAAGGGGCCCTTGACACACAGATCTTCCCCTTTGGCAGGGAGGAGGAAAGAGACAGCTCCCTCCCTTGAACTGTCCCCTGCTGCTACGACCATGTGTAGGGCTCTTTGGGGACTTCAGTGGGAACAGACTTGTCCCTTGATTTGTTTGTAATGCGTTGTGGCTAAATGCAGAATGAGCTGAAAAATATCTATAACTTGGGGTCCTTGTTTATAGAGGGGAAAGGTCTTCACTTTCCATATGACTTAAAGGCTAAATCCAGCTCTCCTTACTCCAGTGAGAAGTCCCATATAAATCCATTCCCCTGCTGTAGCTTGCCCAGAAGAGTGAGGCATGTTGGCAGGGACGTACAGGGAAGATGGTGTTGCTGTCCCTGTGCTGCATGCTTTTTGTGGATAAATAAATAACTCAATTTTCCAGCTCTCTCCATGCAGCTGCCAGTACTGGTTTTGATGTAGGGCTGTGCTGGCCTGCTTTGGAACACTGAGCTGTAGCTCACGAAAGCTCATGCTCAAATAAATTGGT
This sequence comes from Lepidochelys kempii, assembly GCF_965140285.1. NCBI lineage: Eukaryota > Metazoa > Chordata > Testudines > Cheloniidae > Lepidochelys > Lepidochelys kempii. The sequence goes on along the minus strand of NC_136390.1, from coordinate 70,387,994 downwards.
TAGTCTCTAAGGTGCCACAAGTACTCCTTTTCTTTTTGCGAATACAGACTAACACGGCTGTTCCTCTGATACTCTGAGTGAGTTAAGTACTTCTGAAAGTGAAGGTCTGATTGCAATTCCTTAAAGCCAGGCACGGTCTGAGCTTCCCTAATATGCCATCCCTCACTCTACGTTTCAGCATCTCTGCTATGCTCTTTTGTTCAGCAGAGACTGTTAGGTTGAGTTATAGGTTGGCTTTGTGAGGTGGATGAAGATCCACAAGCAATCCCCAAAAGCTTGTGACCTGAAGCAGAATTTGAACCCAGGTTTCCAGAAATGAAAGGCCAAGCCACATACGAATACAGTAAGAACTGGTTTCCGAAGAACTCAAGGGTTACATTTTGATTACAATGCAAAGCACTGTTCGAGTTCTGTGCCTCTCTACAGAAAGTTCATGAGAGAGAGAGAGTATGGCTCTGCTCCCGTGAACTGCTCTGGAAACATTAGTATATAGGGTAAGTGTATTAAGACATGATTCATTTCTGCCATTGAGTCTTGAAATTTCTTCCATGAGATCCCAGCATATTCATATGATTTGGCTTTGCAGGTTGTAAGGGAGTTGAGAGAGAACTCAGCACAGCATGGGCAGTTCTGATTTGTGGTGCTGTATAATTCCTCATGGCAGGCAGCTTCCCAGTGGGTATGAATTTTGTGGTGCTGGTTGCATTTTCCTGTAAAATACTTATGCCTAAGTCCTTTTACCATATATCCAAATTACTGTGTTCCTCTGGGTCTTATTCCAGGATTGAGGTCTAAGGCATCTTTTTATTCAGTAGCACATCTGTTTTGCTCTTGCCAGATGTGCATTACTTTAAGAGGCATAGGCCTACATTTTTAAAAAATGACTAGTGGTTTTGGATGCCTCAGTGTCTGGATGCTCAATGTAATTCCCCTAAAAGGGGAATTTTCAGACAATAGGGAGTACATGCCCTCTGTGAATGAGGCTTCTTCAAGGTGTCAGGCTGGGTACTTAAAATCACTAGTCACTCTTGCAGATGTAGGCGGTCACAAATCTGTCCGTCTGGGTTCCTTTCTTCGCTGGGATGGAGGGGTGTTACGTGTTAGGTCACCTGCTCGGCTATTTACTACCTTGCCGTGCCAAGTGGTCACTTCAAAGAGGTCCTTTCTCCTTGTGCTGCATTTACTATTGGCTCTGGAATGTGGCACCTGCAAAAGACAATAAAGCACCAACCTGGCCACTTCTAGAAAGAGATACATGTTGCACCACTTTGCCAAGGCCTTCCCATATGACTACATCCTGATTTCTAGATGGTTTATAACCAGGCAGCAAGGGAACATGGGGTTTAGTCTCCTCTCAAGATCGTGAAGACCAGGCTTGATAGAGGAACCCAGGACGGGACTTTTACAAAGGCCAATGGCAATTGAATGACCAACACCCTTAGGCCCTTCTGAAAAGTTCTGACCCAGGCATCATGATGATGGTCACCAAATAACTGCTTGGAATTATATGTCAATTTCTCATCACCACTCAGGTCACTTCCTGAGGATACTGGCTTCTCTGTTATTCACTGATGCTCAGGTTATCACTGAAATGTGCATACAAGGACAACTCTGGGTCATCGATTCATCACCTGAACTTCAACTGATTTCTCCTGGTAAGGAATCTTGGTTGAGATTTTAAACCCTTATGTTTAGCAGGATAAATCAGCATTCTAGTCTCCCTACATGACAGTGTTCCAGTTCCAGGAAGGAATGCTTCTACCGGTTTGCTGAGAAAGCTAAAGATGCTATTTTCAGATTGTATCTTGGTAAAATGAGTTTGACTATGGCTTTGGCTTCTTGGGTCAGAGGATGCCTGATTTACTTAATGACTGAGAACTTGCACTGAAAAATATGTGAGGGAAGATTGAAGCTGGTGCATTCTATTTTCATATTGCTAGGCCATATGCTTCTCTTTCTGCAGATTTTTCCCATGCTGGGGCTTTCAGATGAGCTTGTACTTGTAGAATTTCCTTCCCTTTATCCTGTGGAAGAAGGCAGTGGGGTCAGGACTCAAAATCTGCAGATGGCCAGCGGTGCTCAGATCCAAAGCTTTTTGAAGTCAATGGAAAAAACTCTTGTTGACTTCAGTGGGAACTGGATCAGGCCCTAAAAGAATATTTATCTTACAGCTTATGTGCATGGGCTAAATTGAAGTAAATAGGAATCTTTCCAATGGCTTTAATAAAGTTTGGATTGGACCCTTAGTTACTGGACTAAAAACAATGTGAGCTGGTCAGGAATTTTCTGTTAATGCTTTTGACAGAAAGTGTGGCTTCCGCAAAATCAAACTTTTCCACAGAAAAGATTTTTTTCATCCCAAACTTTTCAGTTTTTCCATCATGAAAATCAAACCAAAATTGATTTTTGTTTTGGGTCATCCCAAAATTGAAACATCTGGGTTTGTTGAACTGAATCACGATGTTTTCTTTTGGCTCAGGTTTCCATTCATTTGTATCTATCTGAGCGGTCACATTGCCTCACGGGAGTTGTAATTGGGCAACTCATGCCCCCAGTCTCTTCAATATGCTGTGCTGCCTGCCTGGGCTACATCTCCCAGGATGCACTGCAGCTTCCCCTCTGGCTGAACTGGTGCATTGCAACATGGAAGTCTCAATTGAAGACAAAAACAGTAGTTGAAATATAGAAATTTTCAGCAGAATGGAAACTCTAATTTTCAATCAGGTTTTAAAATTACACACTGTGTTCCAGAGCTCTGTATCTTGGAAAATAGCTGATATTTCCCTTTTCTTTTCTTTTCTTTTCTTTTCTTTTCTTTTCTTTTCTTTTCTTTTCTTTTCTTTTCTTTTCTTTTCACCATAGGGACAAAATAATTCACTGTCCTTGCTGGAGTTAGACCTGGGAATAACACCATAGATGAACTTACCTTTAAGCTTGACTGCCTTCGAATAGCTCATAAATAATACATACAAATAATCAACTTATTCAGTGTAATTGATGATGGGACTACTGCCAAGGCATAGTATTTCCAATCACATCTTCATCTAATTTGTAAAGAGACACTATATTCCACCTTGACATGTTTATTATTTGACTCCGGAGCCAGTTATCTATATGGGCTCCCTCTATATCTCCTGCCACTGACATAACAATCTCACATTCGGACTCTCCTACATGGCTTGATATTGCAGCTGTATAACAAAAGGAAAGTAACTACAGAGAGTGTTCCCTTTGGACCAGCTTCTCTAAGCTGATGACACATTCAATTAGCCTGTTGCTAGAAAGGTTAGGGATGTTATTTTTTGCCAACACTATTAAAGCATTTCTCCTCTGAGTTGAATATATCAAATAGACTGGCAGATTCAGACACAAAAATATCCCTTTCTTATGTTCATCCAAAGCGTGTTCCTTGTCAGGTTCCACAATGGGCTAGTTCCTGCATTCCTATGAGTCAGTTTGACCTTCTGTAATCCTGTCCTTAAGTCCTGGCAGGGGTGATTCTTCTAACCTATCCATCCACTGGCATCACAGCAGCTAATATGGGGTGTTAGTAAAGGTCACCACTGGATATTTGCCGGGAATGATCTCTGAATCTGTTGAAAAATTGAGAATGAGACTTTTAAAGACAAATATAAAACCTCCAGTGCATTGGTCAGTGCAGTGAAGCAAGGAAAGTAACCTGCTGTTATTTTGTACTATTATCCTTCCTTTGAGATGTTGGGTCTGATTCTCCACATCTCTGAACTAGTATAAATATACACAGTAAAATGTGCCATATCTATATGTATCTCAGATCCTTATATGGCACCCATTGGCACCTTACAATCTTGTAATATAGTTAGTCTGACAACAGCCCTGTGAAGTAGAGAAGTACTATAATCTTCAGCTTTTAGATGGTGAAATGAGGCACAAAGACTAAGTGACTTGCCCAAGGTCATACAGGTAGTCTGTGGCAGAGCAGACAATTGGAACCCTGGTCTTCCAAGAGCCAGGCTAAGCCCTTGCTGCTGTACCAGATAACTCTGCAGTCTGTAAACAAATTGAGAACTGAGTCTTCTACCAGTGTTACTAGAACATTTGTTCAAGATGGGTGTGGTTTCAATAAGATCTATAGACCCCTAATGCCAAGCAATAGCTAACCTAAGCATCCTCTGTATTTTGATCAAAAATTGAGGATGAAAGCAAAATTGAGCTGACTATCTCATTCCAGTGCACCGGGATCAAAACAGCATCATTTTGCATCTCCTGTCCTCACCTCTAGAGTTAATTATAAATTGCTATTCTGGTAACTACTGGTGTGCATAACAAATTGACAGTCATCTGAGGCAGGTTTTTAATGTTCTGAAATGCCTTTGCGAAGAAGGGTTGCATAGAACTTTCTTTGGAACCTATTAGTCAGTGAGGTTGTGACACTGTGTGACACCATTAGCCCAGAGTGAGAGCCTTGGTTGGGGAACTGAATGGGGGTGTTTGAAAGAAGTGTGGTGAACTAACCTGCTTAAGCCGGGATGAAAGGTGTGGTGCTAATGTGTTCACTAACATAGTCTCCCAACACAGCTTTAAATCCTGGGCTAGATGAGGCTAGGAGGGCCAGCCTAGTGAAGAGCGCTTCTACTCCACTGCAGGATATGCCTGTAGCACCATGCTCTGACTCATGCACTGTGCTGACATAATTATGTGCTACAAATCACGTACTAAATTGTTGCTGGAAGTTCTTTTTATCAAGGTCCAGCCACAAGCAGGGCTTAGATAGCTGTGTGTTTATTTATAGTCCATGTGTGTTTTGATTACCATGGTCATGGTCGATTATACCACGACGTTACTGAACTCTGTAGAATTCTTTAACCTCTAATACACACGAACCATGATGCAATCTTGACATCCCCTTGCTTTTCTGGGGGAGGACAGGCGGAGGGGTGGTGTCTGTGTCACAAAATACCATAGCCCATTAAGGGTCAAAGCCAGGGGTGGAAGTGAGCCGGTAGGGGCCGGCACGGTGTACCAGTAAGAGCCCGCATCGGCCCATACCCAACCCACATTAAAGCGCTCCCTGCCCCTTTTGCCTCCCCTGTTGGCGGCCCTGCCGGTATGGACCCTACCAGCAGGGCTGCTGATGGGGTGGGGCGGGGGGGGCCCCAGCAACATGAGAGCGCTGCCGCGGCAATGGACGGTTCTTAAAGGGCTGCTGCGGCAGGGCTTTAACGTCGCTGCCCCTTCCCCCGTTGGGGAGGCAAAAGGGGCAGGGAAATTAAAGAGCTGCCGCTGAAAAGGATCCTGTAGCACTTTAACGTCCCTGCCCCTTTTGCCCCCCCCTGGCCGCCGACGGGCCGGGGGGGTGGGGCGGGGGCAAAGGGAGCAGCTGTCCTAGGGCTGGCGATTTAAAAGGGCCCGGGGCTCTGGATGCCACTGCCACTACGGCAGCAGCGGTATCCGGGGCCCCGGGCCCTTTAAATCAAAGGGAGCCCTGGGCGGCAAGGGCCACACAGTATGGAAGGGCTGGCTGGAGGATGCTGAGCCCCCCAACCCTGCCCCTTCTGCTGGAGGCCCCGCCCCTTCTGGGGGCCAGAGGCCCCCCCCACCCCGTACCATAAGTGTCCTCAGTTACTTTCATCCCTGGTCAAAACTGTGGAAAATCTTGGATAGTCTCAAGAAAATAAATATCCTTAATTTCTTCCAGCCGATGAGGTTGTTTTTGGGCAGCTTTGCCAACCAGAGAGAAACAAGGAGCCCTGAGAGAGATCTCCTTCTCTCTCTTTTAAATCCTAAAACTGGGATTGGGTAAATCATTTTAAAGTGTATCCATCTTTTCTGAGCCTTGAGTTGAATGAGCGTTCTGTCTTTCCTTGGACACTGATAATGGTTCAATAGACTCTTTGTAAGTTACAAGTGTTTCCAATCTGAAAGCAAGGGAGTCAAGAGATTGTGCACTAATTCCACCCCCTTCCACACACACATTTTATTTGCATTAGGAAACTTGATACAATGTGTTGAAGTAATTACCTCCAATTGCTTCTCCTCAACCTGCTGGATATTCATCACCTTCTCTCTTGGGTCTGCTTCCTCCTTTTCTACAGCAGCTGTCATGTCACTCTCAATATCATCATTTAAAGGTTGCAGTTCTTAGGTGTCCTTTCCTGGCCTGTTCCCCACCTGGCAGCATAGGCATTACAAACAGCTCTGCAAGCTATGTCAGATACAATTGAAACAAAAAACCTCGTGGCCACACACTGCTGATTTCTCAGCTGTTCCAAAATCAGGAGCTAGACTGGGGTTGGCTAGTCATTAATGCCACCAATACAAAACTATTCTAGTTTGTCTCCATCCCAGAGATGGTGATTAGGAGTTTTTCTCTAACACTGACTTTAGCCTGGATAAAACTGGGGATGTGGAGCTAGATGTTATCCCCTGCTGCTGAAAACCTTCCAAAAGATGCCAGAACTATTCAGCGTGAAGGGGTTTCCCTGTGCCAAACACACACAGAGGGTCAAACTCCTGCTGTTACAAATTGTACTCAGCTAAGAGATGTATCAAGTGACATGTAACCTGTCTGGATACCAGTGTGGGCCTTTTGTCACCCTGTGGTGGATGGACCACAGAAAGAGTTCAAATTTTGTTACTACAGAACCTCCAAAGGCAGTGGTCGGCTCCTCCAATGCTTTTGGATTTTGAGGTCCAAGTTCAGTCCCCACAGGAGACTGAATGAGGCCTTCTTTCTGTTCTTGTTGACATGGTTCTGGCAGTTCCTCACTTTGGGTCATATCTTGGGCGCTTCCTAACTCTTCCTCCACAGCTGAGCCTGACTCATCATCATATAGTGCTTAATCCAAACTCCGTTAAAGTCAGTGAGTTTCTCCATTGACTTCAATGGGCTTTGGATACGTTCCATAATCAAGAGAATGCTGAGCAGAAGGTGTCAATGTGGCACCTATCTATATGGAGCATGGAGACCACCTGAGTCCAGGAAGGCATGGTGAGCATGAGTGGATCTATTTAGCTGTTTGCTGAAAGTTTCAAAGACTCAGTAGCTCCACTTCTTCCCAGGAGAAACAGCAGCAGGAGGAGGAGAGGGCTGATATGCTGACACCTGAAGCCTACCAGTGGAGAAGGCACTGAGAAGGCCAAGCCAGGAAGGAGTGAAAACTTTTCCATTTTAGTGATGGTTGGCATTGCTGCTGCGGGCCTCATTGCCCATCTGCTCAGACAGGCACTTCACTTGCTTGTCTAGGTCAGTTGTCTGATAAAGTGGTGGACAGAACTTCAGAGGTAGGCAAGGAGACTGGAAGGAGTAGCAAAGGGTGGAAATATAGATGTGAGAGCCACGCTTCCAGAGCCAGACTAGGAGAACTCCATGTAAATAGGCCCTATTTAGCCCTGTCCCATACCATGGCCATACCTCCAAATTGTGGCCATCCATGGGCTGGTGGAGTCCCACTAGCTCTCTTTTGGGCAGGCTGGGCCTCTCCTCTGCCCCAGATCACTGGCCTCTTCAGGCAAGCTGGGGTCCCTCCCAGAGGAAGGAGGACACGGTGCACACTGACTGAGCTCTGTATTGCAGGGGCTTCTGCCAACACCACCCAAGCAGAGCCATGACTGCAGATCAGCAGTGAGGGCCCTGCCCCATAATCCCCTGCTGCAGGAGTGTTGGGCAGGGATGCTCAGAGCAGTGGTGGCTACAGAGTTCTCACTCCATTGAGATGAATGGAGCAGTTAACATCTCTTAGCTATAGTTTCAGGCTTTCTGCAAATTCAGATACATATTACTTTTCTTTGCAACTATGCAGGCTAGCAACAACAGCTCATCTTTTAATGAAAGCAGGAATCATGTCATCACATGACTCCAAGAGCCAAAGCTTAAGCTTAAGTCTATCCCTTAATCTACTGTGGCCCTGTACATGAATGGCCCCCATTTTTCTATAATACATCTTATTTATTAGAACTGGTTGAAATGTCTAACTCTTTCCACAAACTTTGAAAAGTCATGAAAACCATTTTACTGCTTTTTTTTTTACTAGCTCAGTTACTTATTCTGTTTGACTATTAAATTTACATTATTTGTTTTTTCTTAAAAAATAAACTAAACATGGATATGCATTTGGTTATTTACATATGTGCATGGCTACATCTGTGTGGCTCTGAGTCTGATTGGCTGCAGGTGTGTTTACAATAGCCCTTGTCTTATCCCAGACAGCAGCATAAAAAGGTCTTCCAAATTATTCCACATCAGAAGCGAGAAGGATTTGGATAGACTCCTATGGGAAGCTCTTGAAGTGTTGCCCAAACCTCAAACCCAGTGCTGTAAGTCAGACACGTGGCTGAGATTTTAGCTGCCCAGCTTGGACTTAAAGACTTTTTACTCATTGAGGAAATGGATACTTTGGAGCATTTTTAGTCAATGATTTCTGGGAACTGGACTATCCTCTTTTTCTCCATCCCCTGCTGAAGGTTTTGCTGCACCACTCCCCAAGAGACAGTTCTCTGTGAGAAAAAGGGCAGCCATTTTGGCAACCAGTGAGATTTGGTCTGCCAGCATCCAGAAGGTCAGGGACCAGCACCAGCCTGTCAAGGCCCAGCAGGCTGAAATGAAAGGAGGTACCTGCTGTCAGCAAGGCAGTTCTTGGCTGGACCCAGATGAGTGAGGAAGGATGCTCCCTAGGCTACAGCCAAAGGAACCAGGCTGGGCCCACTGCTGGGCACAATCAGTGGCAGGAGTTCAGGGGGAAACCTGCTGACCCAAACCTGGAGAGGGAATTTAGTCTAATAAGGCAAAAAACTGTTTTGTTAACTGGCCCCAAAGGGCAAGGAACTCCTTCCATTTTGAGTTTGTTGTCCCCGAGAAGGGGTTTTGGTCTGTGTGACCGAGCCAGGGGCCACACAATAGCTGCAGAGGCAAGCTGAAAGCCTGCGGGGGGAGCTGAGAGCTGAAGAGGGTGATAGTTTTAGCATGCCTCTAGCTTCAAAGTTATAATGACCTTTCATTTATGTTTCACCATTCATGAAAATACCCCACTAGCTTTACTGTGTAAAAATGACCCTGGTCAGGTGGCTGTGAGGATCCAACCCAGGACATGTGGATCTAAAAAGCGTGAGCATCTAGTGTTTAAGCTAAAGGACTACCCCTCTGAGCTGGGCGACAATAGAAGACTGTATACCTAAGAGAGCCAATAGATGGCGACAAAGTGCCACTTTGGGTTTAGCATGAGTCGCACTTGCACAAACTACTGCATGGGCAAAATTGTGCCCTTCCCTTTCAGAGATGCATTGCTGGGGGGATGGAAGCCATGCCACCTATGGGGTGAGAGTCATCTTCCTGTATAGGGCAGGGTGTAAGATCAGGCAGGCACCAGGGAAGTGAACATAACTTGAAAAGTAGCTATCATTTTCCTATCCATCCTAACTAAATAAGTTAGGACAGGAAGAAAAATGTCACTGGGTACTAATGTTCTCTAGTGCTCACAGTATCTTGATTAGATAGGATTAGTTTGGTTTTAATCTTCTACTCCTACCTCATGAATGGGCTCTGGCTCAAGAGCTTTTAGTATCCCCAGCCCCAAGTGGTCAAAAATCCTGAATCAGCTCCCCCTCCCCAGATCATCATATTGGTTTAAAATGTATGTGGTTAAAAATGGGGGGGGGTAATAGCTTTTTATTTGCCTTCTACTTTTATTCTCATGACTCCGAGAGCTGGAGCTTTAAGAAAAACCACAAGATTAATGAAAAACAGAAGAGTTGGCTCCCAGTATAGACGTGTTCTACATCTGTGTGAAGCAGGGTCTCCATGGGGTGACTTACATGATCTGGAATTGGGGTGACTTACATGATCTGGAAGTGAAAATGCAGTCATGCCAGCCCCAGACTTTCAAACATTATCAGTCAGGCCCCACAGACCAGGAGAATTTTTATAAAAATGGCCCTGTATTTGCCTGCTGGTCTTGGAGCCTTGAGGGCTAATAACTTTAAGTTGCAAAGAAAAGCTGGTAACCCCTTCTCCTTTTAAAAAAAAACAGAAGACTTTATCCTATGAACCCATGACTCCATGAACAGGGGTTTTAAGAAAAGGCCCACATATCTCTAGATAAAATCGAGAGTTGACAATCTGAAGTCAAGTGATATTGACTTCAGAGCTCAGGCTCACCTTGTCTCTCCATCATTACCAGGTAACATCTGTATTAAGAGACTGGAGTTTAATATTTAATCCCTATTAAAACCTGGCTAAAGGCCATGAAACCTCTTGGTCTTGTTACACAGTATCCCTGTTCAGAAGAATATTTAAAATGAAGAATATATGATAACTCTATCCAGATGAAACAGCTGAAATTACCACTTGCTATCATTTGTCTAAATCTGTTCCCAGGGAGCCATCCCAGTAAAAAGGCTGTCCTGATTAAATGCTTTGCCATTAAGTGGAGCAGACTGTGCAAATAACTCTGGAAATTATCGTATGTGGAAATCATGGAAAAAAACATGAAAGATAAATGGATTTATGTGCCAGTCTGATTAATTGAATCCAAGGGTTTTCCACTGGGAAAATCCTTTTTTAACTACATTGTTATCTGGCTGGCGACAGCTTCTGTATTCAGGTAGCTATTGCACTGTGCTTCCTTGCTTTCGCCCCAGAGACATCATCTCATAGGGTGTTCAGTTCACTATTGTTACTGGCTGTAATTCACATGCCAATACCCAGCAGTATTAAGAGGAAAAACAACTCTTCAGTCTACATCCTTGATTTTCCTTGATGGTTAAGATGCAGGTTTAAGATTAGTATGTAAACTTAGCCATGGGACTAACCATGGGCAGCAATTTAGAAAGGCCGCTAAGCTTGTGTGTGTCCTTAAACTATTCCTGCCAACCCAGAGCATTAGAATAAGGAACAGAAGTCTCTCTCATCTGGCTAAACAGCAGCTTCTGGTCTCTTTTCAAATGTCCATTAGACTTATTGATGGGGGTGGGAGGATAGGGGTCAAATCCTCATGAGGAAGCTGTTCTGACTTACACCAGCTGAGGATCTGGCCCCACATGTTCAAAACGAAGCTAACAACTTGTGCAAGGCAGCATGGAGGCGATCCACAGTTCCCACTGCAGTGCGTGGCTTTAATTTCAGTCTCAGCCATGAGGCTGTATTGGCAGGCAGTGTTTTTTTTATCCAAGGGATATACGGAAGAATTTAGACAATCTTCTATATTGCTCAAAGCAGATTCCGAAGAGACAACCAATGCTTTGTTTCAGTATTCCTTTTTCCCTCTACTTTTCCTCTCCTCCAAAAAATACACTGGTCAACCTGAGCAGAGATTCCAAAGGAGCATCTACTATAGCTCCTAATGAAGAAATTTAATCCCTTAGTAATTGGAGATGGAAACTCACATCTTACATACCTGACGAGGTGCAAGCCTCCTTGCCAAGATTCCAATTGTCTTAGAGGAACTAGAGCACTGACAAAGATACACAACCCTGCAGTGTAAACACTGAGGCCTGGTTCCTCAGCTGGCATACCTGGATGCAGCTCTGACTTCAACAGAGCTATGCTGATGTGACATCAGCTGGGAAGCAGGCCCCCTAATACAACTTTTCCTTATGCTGTCCACCAGTGTGGACCATTCATCCAGTGAAGTTGCTCAAGTCTGAGGCCTGTGTTTTAACAAGCATCAGCTGATATTGAAAACCTGGATATCTGTTTCACTATCTTATACCCTTTCCCCCACCAGCTCCGTTTAGGCTAGGCCTTCAGTCTCAATCACATCTGGAGAGTTGCTTGGTTTTTATAATATAAATAACTCCCCCTGTGCTGCACTAATTGTAAAGTTCACCACCCCGACCACAGGACTCATGCCACACAGCCAAAAGCTGAAGAAATACTATGAATTGGGGAACTGACACTGGATTGTAGGTCTGCTCTTTCTTAGAACTGTGATTTCCATCTTCACATTTCTTGAGGAAGCCGTGACCTCTCAGTGAGCTGTGACCACTTAATGATCTTTCAATATAAGCACAATCAGAGGTGCCTCGTCTGAAGCAATGGTAAACCAATCTACCTGTGATATGAGATAAAAATATTAACTTCTCTAGCATTGGAATCTTGTAGCAGTTTTGTCTAAGACTTAGTCTAAATACAGAAGTTGCACCTAGTTAAAAATCAACTTAACCAACTGGTGCAAAACCCAGTGATATTTTAAATCAATTTAAATTGTGATCAGACAAGACTTCATCTTACTAGCACAAATTAACCAACGTTACCCAGTTTAGCTTTTATATTGATTTATTTAAAGCAGGCCAACAGCATGTGGACGCTCCGTTTAGTTATATCTGTTTAGCTGGTGCCTGTAAACTTACCCATGCAAGCTAAGCTACTATAAGTCAGTTTGTAACCAATATGAGTTTGAGTTTGCCACAGTTTAAATGGTGTAATGTCTGCATGTAGATGAGGCCTAAGGAAGTGTAGAGAGGAGAAAACCGGGAGCAGGATTACAGGAAAACACTCTGGACTAGATCAGTGGTTCTCAACCTATATTGTTAAGGCTACGATTTAGTCACAGGTATTTTTAGTAAAAGTCATGGACAGGTCACAGGCAATAAACAAAAATTCATGGCCTGGGACTGTGGCTGCTCCAGCCAACACCCATGGATCGCTGCCCAGGGTTGCAGACCGCAGATGCTCTGGCAAGCCACCCAGGGGCTGCTGCCAGAGCCACCAGAGCAGTGGCTGGTGTGGCTGGCCCTGGGGCTGCTCCAATAGCAGCTGGTGTGGTGGCCACCAGAGCAGCTAGCCCCAGAGCCAGCTGCTTGGGTGGCCCTGGGGTCAGCCACACTGGCTGCCGCAGAAGTCATGGAGGTTGCCGAGAATCATGGAATCCATGACTTCGATGATCTCCATAACAGACATGGAGCCCAAGCCATTGTGGGCTGCAGATGCAGCTCTCTGTTATGTGGGCCACGCCCACACACACAATATATATACTACCTGTATGGCCCTGAGAATGTCACATGGGCTGCAGCTGTGTGCTGACTGGGCCACAAGCAGCCCATGGGCAGCAGGTTGAGAACAACTGGGCTAGACTGTGGCAGCAGTAGGTGCTGCTGCCCTGGTAGCTAGGGCAGAAGGGCACCTCACCAGTAGCACTGGCTGTGGGTATACAGAGCCAGATCCTACACTGACTTGTACTCTGTGCAACTGCACACAAGTCAATACGGTATAAGTAGAGCAGGACTTTTGCCCTCTGTCTACAGAAGAGACATGCCAGCAGAGTGCTGCTGGGACCAAGCGCACACAGGAGTAGCAACTGTGAAGTCCTGTAATAGGCTGCAGCGTGCACTTCCGCGTCCCAGGCTTCACGCAGTGCAGAATGCAGGTGAGACCACGAGGTCCTTCGTCCTGCTAGGGTGGAATGACAGCTCCCCTGCTTTTGCTCAGAGTGAGCACTGAGAGTCTGAGCTCCCTTGTAGATGGAGGCGGGAGAAGGGTTCTCTGCACCGACACTTTGCTTCCCCCTGTCCAGCTGCACTGAAGCAGCTGGACAGAATCTGGCTGTAAAGGCAGTGAGACTGGAGAGAACTCTCATGCGCTGGTTAATTTACTTTGTAAGTTGTCAACTTCTATTAGTTTTTCCTAATATGACGTTGAGCCATTTACTTCCCCTGCAACCCTACTTGGTGGGGAGGAGTCACGCCCTTGGCCCCAGGACACAGTATGGTAGCTGTGTAATGTCACTGTGTGTGGGGTACTTCCTCCCAAAACCCAGAGGCCTGTGCAGCTGTAGATGGCTCCACCTACCAGCGGGGTTCTACAGATGTAACTAAGGGCCGAATTTGGCCCGACACATGTTCTGCATTAGTGATGTGCCGTATGTTTCCTTTTCTGAATTAATGCAGGGAACTTGGATGGTTTCTGCTATGTGCATTCAAACCAGGGGTTAGCTGCACTCCACTCTGGTAGATGCTATAGCCCATTTGCATTCAGTTGGTCACACCAGCCCCCTCTAATGCACAGGTCTGCCCTTAATTTTACTTTTTCCATGATATCAGCAGTTGGAGACACTTGAGCCAGAGGCTTGGCTAAACCCTAGAATATCTTCTGCAGTGCTCTTTACACATACATGCTTCCATGATGGCAGCTTCTGGTGACTCTTGTTCTACGCTTGCTGTCCAAGTGAGAATTAAACTGCACACAACTCCAGAGTCTTCCTCTCACCCTTTGTTAACTCCAGAGCCTTGTGATAATACAACCCCATTCCAAACCTCCTATACTTGGTGAATATTCCATGGCGGCTGTTACTACTACTACTATATAACTACTAATATAGGGAGATACTTATTTTACTCTGGAGGCCTGTAGTTCATCAAATAGTATCAACCAGTTGTGGATTTAGTCTAGTATCCAGTAACTGAGAATGGCTGGTATTGAGTGTTTTCAGAAGAACGTGTAAGGAGAACCCTGCGGTAGGCATTTGTGGGATAATTTTTTTCACTAAGGAAAAAGTCCTCCTAATTTCCAGTAAATAGAGAGATTGACTTAAGCCTTGAAGTTTGAGGGTTTATATCCCTGAAAAACCTGTATCTTTGAAAAGATATTTACTGTTATAAATATATTTATATTTTTGGATATTCTTGTTCTCCATATAATCCTTTTTTGAATCCTACTAAGCTCTTGGTTTCAATATCTTGCAGCAATGAGTTCCTCAAGCTAATTATACACTGTGTGTTTAAAAATATTTTTGAGTCTTGAATTTGTCATCTATTCCTTCCTACTCTTTGTCTCTTAGCCAGTTTGTGACTGATAGGGCTCTGCCTCTCAAAATAGAACTACTTTCTCTAGTGAACGCTTTGGAAAGCCTAACTGGATTGTCAACCGGTTGTCCAGTGTATTCAATTAGATGGAAATATATGGGCTAACACTGTTAACATAACCCAGTCACTGTCCAACATTAAACACTGTTAAACAAAGTCCAGGGTTTTGTATACAGAGACCCCCGTCTGCTTAGTACCATGACAAACAAACCATTAAAAATCTTTGTTGCTTTTCTTTAAAGATACAGCATTTGAAATGCAAAGTATCAATAAGGTTTGAATTTTAATGTCCCCTGTTCCCTTTCCCTTTAGTTGGGGAGCATTTTTAGAAGGAAAAAAGCCCTTGATTGACAGTCTCTGAGACGGTATTAAAGATGACAATAACTGTTCTTTTAAGGGAAAGAGAAGAAGTCCGTAGCGATGGGTGGGAGCTGTTGTTGTTAAACCCAGATCCAGTTTCATCCCAGGATTCAGCTAGAGCTAGTAGAGGTGGTGATGTCATCTGGTGCCCTCTTTCTGGGCTGGTCTGGCGAGGACATCTCTCAGGATCAGGATGAAGAAGGCCCAGAATCCCAGGAGATGGTGGGGGGTGGCAGCCATGATGGTGAAGCTCATTTCAGTAGCCAATTTTTCTTCCAAAAGCCTGTCTTTAAGGACTCACAAAAGGAATGCTGGGCAGAATTGCTCATCCCCTTCACTGTTTTGTCCACCAATATGACCCTGTTTCCAACACCACTTTTAGTACATTGATTTCTGAACTGTCATATTTACCAAGCATGATCTTAACAGAGTCCTTGAGTTATAGCAGAAAGACCGAATGAGACCAAACAAAGGCCTTCTGTCTCCCTTTGTACCTTTTCCCTTCAACAGTTGTTGTTATAGTTTATTGTAACATTTTATGAACTTTCACATGCTTGTTACAGCTGAGCCCACAACTAGGGTAAATTTGTAGGCCCAATTATTACAACAGTCCTATATCCACTATTATAGAGCTGTTCGAAAAAATGGGAAAACAGCTTTTTGAAGAAGAAAATTGGAAATTTTTGAAGTTATTTCCATTTTGCAGGGTCTAAAATGCATGCAGTTTTTATACTTTTTTTAAAGAATATTTTTATCAATATCTCAATCATGTAACCCTTCTGCCAGGCCAAGTTGATAGCAGCAAGGGCCGGGTTCAGTACACAAGGGTTCCCTCTCATCAAGGCAAATGCAAAACTGGGTCGAGCCCCCACCCAGTGACCTGGGAAAATCTTACACACCCCCTGGGCGCCTCAAAGAGGCAATACTTCCCCTCTCGCAAGCACAGAGTCTTGGTGTAGTAGAGAATCTTTAATAACATGAGGTAAACAACATCAGCATTAAATTGGGGAAACACCACAACTAGTGTTCATTAACCAAACCATGAGCAACGACCCACCCCAGAAAAATTGGGCCACATCCTTTCCCTCAGGTTCTTGAGTCCCAGAACCCAAACGTCTCTTGAGTCCAGCAATCCACAAATCACACAAAGTCCAAAAAGTCCAGCCCCAGAGTTCAAAAGTTCATCTGCAGAGTGTTACTCCCCAGTCTGGCTAAAATGTGCCTGGGTGTGGGGGAAAGAGGTAAGGGGCACCTTACGTGTCCTGAAGCTGACTGCCCCACAGGGCTCTGCTCCACCACGACCGACTCCGCTCTGCACAGCTCGCCGTCTCACGAACAAACCGCCGTCTCACGAATAGCACCGCTGCACACTAGATCTTCCGGCTCCCCACTATTTGACACAGTGCTCAGTGATTTCAGCTCATAGTAGTGGGAGCCTTAATGCTGGTGCACCATAAGGCTAAGGTGAATTCAGCACAGTACCTGTAACAAGACTCTTAATAAACCCAAAATTAGCTCTGACATTCCACAGTGGAGAGAGACAGAGGTGCAATTGGTGCTTCAGGCCCTCACAAAGGGGGCCTACACCACCAGGCACTAATATCTGTCTCAAGTCTCTCTCAATTCACAGAGTTTTGGAACCCATGTCCCTTGCCTAGTGAGTGCTACTCAGTTGATGGTGAGTCCCTCCATCATAACAAAAGGCCAAGTACAGTTCCAAGCACAGTTCCCATAATCAGGGTAATAACAATTTATTCTTCCCGCCCCAATAACAGAGACACTGGGGATCCCACAACAGCCAAAGTGACCATTTGGGCAGTTATGGCTTCATTCTAGGCGGGGTGGGTGTGCCTATGCAAATGAGATCAGCCCCTGAAGTTCTTTTCCACAACTTGCCACACCTCACCACCAGATGTCAGGGTGGAGCCCACCCTGACTCTGCTTACAATCAAACTTATTTGAAATCATTATCTCCACTTTTGTTTAGCAAAAAAATTGGTTTGAGTTTTGGTAAATGAAAGAACTAGATAACTTTAATTAAACATTTTGATTAAAATATCTAACACTTATGGAAATTTGCTTCTTTCTCCCCCTGTCCCCTAATTGACAATGTTGATGATACTGACAATTTTTGGAAAAATTGTTTCAGGCCATTTTTTTACAAAAGGAGAATTTTTGAGTAGCTGTTCTAGTCTCTTGACATGGTCAAATAATTAATAGGTTTGTACAGCACCTTGCAGATGTAAAAGAGAATGTGGGTAGGACACTAAGATGTGTCTGTTAGAGTTTTTCCAGCGGACACTCAGGGTGTCCAATCGAGATTTCTGTGACACTGTTCTTACCACCCAAGTGATGCAAATGAACTGGCAGAGAATCTGCCCCAAACTATTGCTCTGGCACAGTGTCAGGCCTTTATATCTTTGCATAAGATTGTATCAGAAGAAAACAAACTTAAACTCTGAAAGAATGACCAATGTATGCTTTTAACACTACCAACAAGTGACACTCTCACTGTTGTGTATCCTGAACTTATTTCTCCTCCTCTGCAGCACTGATGGTCTATCATCGCCTCTCAGTGAAAACATGAACTTCTCTCAGTGTGTCCCACTTTCAGTGATGCAGCTCAGAAGGTAATGAATTTAGAGAGCTCAGTTCTACTTAGAACCCTCTGCACTCAGCTCTAGACCATAGTCTCAAAATCTTTATGTGTGAGGGGTTAGTCATGCAGCTGTCATTGACACTAGTGCCAGGAGAGTGACTAACCCCATAGACACTGCTTTGAAATGTTTACTATTAATGTAATCCTTCTCCTTCCTGCTGATCTGTCAGAAGCTCTTTATGCTCTTGTGAACAGCTGTGGGTGGGAGCCGATGAGGCTTAGGGAAGAAAAAATGATTTGGTCATTTATTATGTATGTTATTTAAGTGCCTCCGGTACTGCTGGAAACACCCCAGAAGGCAAGTCCCTAACTGAAGGAGCTTACAGTTTCAGGGTCAAATCCTTCAAATTCTCTGCTTGTGGAACTCATTCCTTTAAAAATCTCATTGCTACTCATATAGTTATATTGAGCCCTGGAGCTCAATTGAGAGCCCTGAACTGAAATCAGAGCCCCAGGGTGCTCTGTACTGTACAAACACACTAAGACAGTCCCTGCCCCCAATGCATCCGATGAAGTGAGCTGTAGCTCACGAAAGCTCATGCTCAAATAAATTGGTCAGTCTCTAAGGTGCCACTAGTCCTCCTTTTCTTCTTGCCCCCAAAGAGTTTACAATCTAAATTGACAAGAGCAGCAAAGGGTGGGAGGGGAAAACTGACTTGACCAAGGTAGGTTAGTGGCTAAGCCAGGAATAGAACCCAGGTCTTAGAACTCCTAGTCACTGGACTATGCTGCCTTTCTGATTTTTTTTTAAATATACTGACAAGTAACAACATTTAAGACTCCTAGAACTGAAAGATTTCAACAAAGTGTTTTCCTCTGTCTTGTTTACTTTGTTGACAGTATAGGACAGTATTTTGTCTGTAGGTTGTTTCAGTTTTCCCTGTATCTAGTCTCAGTTCCTTATTTGTGGGCAGGGGCAGTTTTCCCCAAGAAGCAGCCAAGAAATCTCTTTTAAAAGTAGGAAAATGTGATTGTAAAACTACAAAGATAATTGGCAGGGGCAGGCTGAGAATCTGAAACTTCTTCTAACTTACTTTTAAAAAACCCACCGTCCTGATTGGCTCTCATGTTGATGCTGTCCTGTTAACGGGAGTTCCATGCTGTGAGGGGGTTGCAGGATTGTGGTTCTAAATCACATCTTTGGTTCTCTCATTCTTGGCTTGGTTTTAGTTGTCATAAGGACTAAGGCTCAGACCATCAAAGGTATTTAGGTTCTTAACTTCCATAGAAGTCAAGACCAACAAAGGGTGGGAGGGGAAACTGAAGTCCAAGGAAGCTAGGAGCCCCAATGTCTTTGAAGATCTGGGCAGAATTCCCCATTTTGGGATAAAATATAAAAGACTACAAAGTCATCTGCTCTGATGTCAGTCTCTGGCCTATAGTCAATCCAAGCAGGCAGCATTAAAAGCTATAGAGATTGATGTCTAGTAAAAAGATGAGTACAAAGTGGCTGTATCTAGTGAGAATAATGTCATTTATAAGATCAGTACCACAGGCATCCACTTCAATGAGCGTTCTTCATTCATTTCCCTTTCAAAAGCAATACTCATCAAAATTTCTCTGACCAATTTTTTCCTTCATGTAAAACTACTGAGTTTTAATAACCCTGCATCTAAAGGTACTGGTAAGGAATGCATATTGGGAGAATAGCAATCAAAGCACAATGGTGCTTTGAGTTGTCTGTCAAGATTTGACAAGATTTAGCCTTCAGAGCTCAATCAGCACAAGACTATTTGAGAGGCACTGAATTTGAAACACCTGTATCCCATTGCTAAACAATACTGACATTCTATGTGTCATGCTGCCCACTCTTTTACCCATATTAAATACAGGAAATAAAGTCCAGGCTATTGTGTATACATGCATAATCCTCCATCCAGAAGCATTTACAAGGTTCAGTGGTGGCCTACCTTTCACTGAAATAATTCTGCTAGAAAGATCTAGTGAACATACTGACGGTTTAGCACAATCTGAATAAAAAGCTTATTTTTCAAATACTAGAGTTTATTCACCAAAGTGATAAACCGTAACATTATTAGGTTATTTCCTTTAGGAATATAGCATTTTACTTTATCTGATTGGCGAAAGGTATCAGGGTTTTAGAAAGCAAGCTTAGGTATGTTTTAAAACATAGCCATTCTTTCAAGTCCATTCCTCTTCTGTTTCAACAA
Organism: Lepidochelys kempii; assembly: GCF_965140285.1. Lineage (NCBI taxonomy): Eukaryota > Metazoa > Chordata > Testudines > Cheloniidae > Lepidochelys > Lepidochelys kempii. The sequence continues at coordinate 70,368,029 of NC_136390.1, read as the reverse complement.
AACACTATTGTGCCTCACTCATAAGTTATGTTCTGGAACTAGTTCATATTAATCCTCCTATTTGTTTTTCTTGTGGTGCCGTAGCTTTGTTCTGCTAACTAGTTTGAAAGGAACATTCCAAGACATTAGTTGTGGAAACTGCCAAGCTGAGTCACTCCAAGGCATTATGCAAGAGCAGTGAACTTTTGGTTATATTCAGCAAGCTTTCAGCCTGCAACTCTACTGGGAATCAGCCTGTGCTTTTTAATGGGAACATGACAAGATGTTGAACAGTGTGGCAGCAGCCTGGCTAAGTCAAAAGGGGCAATGTTGAGTGCTAGTGGGCTCCCAAGCTAGGAGCAAGGGGGCAGGGATCTGCTATTTGATGCTGTGGCCCCATAAGGGATAACACCATAGTAGGGATATTCTGGGAGACAGCAAGTTGTGAAGCAGGCCCCAATTAAGGGCAAAAACTATCTACTTCCAAGGAAAAGCCTATGTAAATTAGAGGTTATTCTGAGTTCCACCCCATGGAATTCTGGATGCAGAGGGACTTGTGCCCGTTTGGCATGGGATGTGTCCCAGGATCTGCAAAGATCTCAAAGACACCCAGCAGACCCCAACACTACCCATGTGCCCACTGTTTCCTCTTCTCCTAGCCCCATGACTGACCTTGGATTCCATTGTGTAGATGGGAGCTCTTGCTGTGGGAGCGATAATCCATCTTTCTAACCTCTCTGTTGTGAGCTCAGTACATCAAATGGACTCATCATGAGAAGAAAAACTTGGGGCTGGATAAACTGGCTAATATAAGAGCTGCTGTAATACGCAACCCCTCACCCAGAATTTAAGACGAACCTCAGCTGAACTGGTTCTGAAGGCAGTAACATTTTAAATATTTCCCTTACTATCTTCATTCACTTTTGGGTCTAACCAGGAGCCAATATGGGAATTATGGACAGCAACAAAAGAAGCTATTCTTCCTTTCTGTCCTGTTCAGCTTCTCACACCAGGCACACCACTATGGTATCTCAGCAAGACAGAGAGAGGCAAGACAAGCGTCTGTATCTCTGAAATTTCCAGAACTGTAGGTAAGAACCGAGAGATTCTGATACGTTGGGTGACACCTCTAATTTTTTAAAATCTAATTCTGAGGATTTAACTGAATTCTTTCAGTTTCCCCTTCAATACTGTAAGATCCAGCTAATGAAAACATACAGCAGCAAGTGGAATGTAGCCTTTGACCTCTTCATAGACCCACCACAGCTGTGACATACAAGTTTTATTTTGCTTTTCTGACCAGAAAATTTGCAAGAGTGTATCAGGCAAAAGGTGACTTTCTTTTGCCTTAGCACAGATTATATAAATAGATAAATATTTAGGACCTAATCCAGAGACCAATGAAAGTTAGTAGAAAGACTCCCGTTGTCACTAATGGGTTTTGAAACAAACCTTTGCACTCTAGTAGCATACAGAATAAATTTTCTCTTACTTTGTTACATAAAATTTCCCAGTTATACCACATGTCCTGTAGGTTCTGAGCTGGAAATTTTAGGCATCTATGGATTTTTGGCTTAAAGTTATTTTAGAAAAAGATTAGCTTGGCATTCAGTCTAACAAATTTTTGCGTACTACATCATGGAATGATCTGTCACCTTGGACTATTTTTTTAATTGTCATTTATTCTATTTGGGAAATTGAGAAGCTTCCCAAAGGTGGAATTCTATACTGTCTCCAGCTTTTGTAAGTCACTGAACTGAGCCCGTAGTTTATGCTGTAGCCAGCTTTCCATTATAAGACTAATTTTAATCCTCTTCTAAACTCTGTTTGGACAAAGCCTTTCTGTGCAATTCCTTCTGGCTGGCGTTCTGCTAGAAGATTATTTTCTAAGAGAGCTTGTGAATGATCAGAAAAAGCACTTTAGGTATGAGACTTTGGATAATTCGTGGTGCAGTATTTCACTTTTACAAACGTGTGCTTTTTAGTTTTATATAAATCTTTTGCAGCATCATATCAACTTTTCGATTTCATACTGCTGCCCTATCACCTTAGCATCTGGGCACCTCCCACAGAAAACCAGTAGCTAAATCTTTAGAGAAGTGTCTGGCACTCCTTCCTTTTCAGTCAACTCAGCATGCAGTAAGGTAGATTGTTTTGGTATGGGGGGTGGTTGCTTTTGGGAGCTTGGTAGAAGGGGTGTCAGTGAGTGTCCTTTTTAGGGCGGCAAACCCTCTTCACAGAGGAAAATTCTGCAGCACTTCCTAAAGACCCAAGTTCTAGATTTGCCAAATTTCCTCTGGAAATTTGTTCCCTAGCTAGATTCCCTTGAACAAGAGAGCTTTGGCTGTGGGTTTTTGTTTTCGTTACATCTAAAAAAACTCTCCATCTTTTGAGTTACTCAGTTTTTTCCTCCAAGAGAAGTGGTGCCTTTGACTATTCCTGGTAACTCGGAATGATTGATTTTGCAGCATTGCCAACTCCAAGTAGTGAAAAATCATGAGTCTGGTCTCTCAAAAAATTATGAGCTTGGTTTAAAAACCACCAGTTTTTAAAAATAATGTTGGGTCCTCTGCTCCGTTTTGTGAGCCTTTAGAGGCCATGTTTTCAAGTCTTTCCTGGCAACCATGAGGGCTAGAAACTTTTTTTTACATATATAATGAAAGCTGAGATTCTCACATCTTCATGAGGCTTTAGAAGCTGGGGTTTCAGGAAACACCAAATATAGCACAAGACCTGTAAAGTAATCATGAGTTTCAATATGGATTTTGAAGCTGTTAGCCATTCCACTTCTCAGCCCCTCTTCCCGCTCCCCCCCCCAAACCTCTGAACTATGCCTCAAGGCTAACAGAGCGTATCAATCCAGCAGGGTCACTGGGACAGTTTATAAACTCCACAGGGTCTCTAGTCCAGACCCTCAGCTGTTGCAATTTGGGAAGATGCCAATATACACAATTTGCGAAGGGGATCCAGTCAGCTAACTCTAAAGACTCTTTAGCAAAGTTCCTAAACTTTAGGGAGTGGAGACAGGTAGGTAGGCTAGGGCATGTAACCATGTATAACAAGCAAGAGCACAGACCCACTGGGGCTGAGGAATCCTACATAATTTATAAGCTCCACATGGACAAGAAGACTCACCAGATCCAAGGAGAGTGATAAACTACAGCCTCCCCAGAACTGTAAAATGTTTTGGCATGGAGGATCTAAGCTTATATGCATCTCAGGAACACTGGTTCACCCATCGGGGCTGGAGTACTTGCTGAATTTATAAAATCTGCCACCAGGGGCAAATAGAGATGCTGGGGCTGACATTTCTGCATATCTTACCAGCGTGGAACTACAGTCTGAACAGCTGCCTGACAGAGATCCTGATCCAACAAACTGTAAGCATATGAGTAGTCAATGGAACTTGCTCACGTGCTTAAAGTTAAGCACATGCTAAAGTGTTTGGTTGGATCAAGGCCTGTGGAAGCAGAGTTTTTGATGTTATTCTTTCTACTTAAACTTATCTACTGCATCAGAAATAAATACTTATTAGAATAAGCACTTAGAATGTGGCAGTTAGTTAAATATGTATTTGAAAGCTAGGAAATTCTAAATGAAGATGAAAGTCTCGGGAGTCAAGTGACTGATTATCAGCCTACAAGATCAAACTCAAGTCTCCACAAGTACCTCAACTCTACTTCTGCTCTGTGTATCCAATTGCTAGAGCTAGTGTGCTCTGAGATTGAATTGGCTTTGTTTAGGGCTTGGGCTGCTCAAAAATTTCCCATCAAAACGATTCCATGAACAGTGTCGGCTTTCTGCAAAAAAGGAATCTTGATTTTTATGAAAAAAACAAAATACTTTGGCTGAAAACAGAAATACTTCAAGTTGGATATGCTGCTGCTGTTCCTCATGGGAGTTGTAGTTTGATTTAACACATTCTTCTCTATGGGCTGGGAATCCTGGCTGGACTATTTTTCCCGGGATGCACCCTGAGTGTTGACTCCCACGATGAATTGCTTCCTCCATCCAAGAAGTTCTGCATAGGAGAATGGGAATTCCATGAAGCATTTCCAGATCATATCTTTTTAGTAGCTGAATTATCACCACACAATCAAAAATTGCCATGGAAGAAACCCCACCCCCACCCCCAACCAGCTCTGCTCATGGCATCTCTGATATACTTTCTGGTGGCTGCCATTCTGTGCTCCAGAATATCAGCTTTCACTAAAAACAAGTCAAGGGAAGGTGGGATTTCTCCGCCTTTGGTAAAGCTCATTTCCTTCTGTGGTTATTGCTAGGAGTCCTGCCTGGGTTGCCTTCTTATCACTTAAATTGCACCCATCTGTTAAACTCGATCAGTTATAAGGCAACATGTACCTTCTAGGTGTTAGGTGTGGATAATCCCTGTCAGAATTTAAGCATATGAGACTCAGAGCTCAGCTGGTGCAAATGTCATCGCTCCAGTGTCTTCAAAGGAGCTACATGGATTTACACCAGCGGAAGATCTGACCCACAGGCTAATCTGTGTTTGACATGCCATAAATGAAATCTGTGTCCCAAGGGCGGGAGTCTGCACTGATACACAGATTAATGGGGGTTGCACAGAGTGGATGTTAGGGCAGGAGTTGGCCTTTAGTATCTGTATATTCCTCTAATACCCTGATGCTTTCATCTTCTTGCCATGGTTGCGGATTTACGCAATGTGTGAAGACAGGCAGTTTGGAGGTGATGAGGGGAACAAAAATCCCTCCGGCTTGCCAAGAGGGTTACTGTCTAGTAATAAATCTAGCGGAGGAATGCCTATGCTGCTCTGCTCTTTTCATGCCTTTGCATACCACCCTTTAAGTGGAACATGAACTGAACATCTGCACAAATGGTATTTAAAAGGATGTGCCTATAAATATTTTTCTTTGAAACTTCTTGAAAGGCTTTAGTTCCCCAGTTGTCCTTGCTAAAAGATGCTATTGACTCGACAGGCTCTCCACAAATGAAGTGTTTAATGACTGTCGTGCGAACGTCAATAAAAGGGCATTCTTGCCGGGGGTGTATTCTCAGCTTAATGCGTGGGCACTTACACGTGTAACTTCCTCAAACTGACTTGAGGTTTAAGCAGGTCTGCAGTAGAAAATAAGGATTAGGGAAGCATTCCATTCGCATAGGGTATACAGCATATAACTGTGTCTGTTAGAATACTGCCTGAGAGCCCCTACTGGGGATCAGGCCCCCTATCATGCTACAGATACATAACCATGAAGACAGGGTGACTGCAGCTCTCAGCACTAAGGAAAGAAGGAAACCAGAACCTTATTAGGAAAGAGCTCTGTTTGCATTAGGTAACAAAACATGGCGGCAGGATTAATGCTGTTTAATAAAGAAATGCGGGGATGGGCAATGATGGAACTAATACACAGCAATTGCTTTTGTGACCAGGTTTTGCTGCACTGAACAACCTGCAGCCCGGACTATTCAATCCGTTTGCAGAACAAAACAGCCTGGAACCATTTTGCAAGAAAAGACGCTAGTCTGAGCCACACGAGTCCTCCTCCAGTGTATAGGTTCCTCTATCAGATTACTAATTTGGTTTTCAAAGGGGATTACACACTAAGCAGTAGCTCTTTATTTAGGAGGAAGGTAAACAAATGATGTAGGCAAGATGTTTGCATTTTCAATGCATTATAATAAACCTTAATGGAAAAAGCTGGAAGATTTTTTTTTATAAGCTACTTAATGGGTGCATATGCATGGCTTCCTGTGCGCAAGCCTTTAACATAAAAACCAGACAACAGCTGTTACCGTTCAGAGTGGAAAACTAGCTGACATACTGTACCTGTGGCTCTCATTCTGATTGTCGTATTTAGGCCCACCCTAAACCTCTGGTGTTAGGTTTTTTCAGCTCCACACACTGCTTCTTGTGCTTCTTCTATTCCTTGTACTACATGTCAGTGTACAGCTCTTAGTGACAGGAATGCAGCTAGGAGTTTGTCTACCCTCTTCAGGATGGGTGGTCCTGAGTTGGGAAATCCAGGTTCCTCTGCACAGAAGCAAGGATCCAGGTCACATCTTGGTAATTGCAGGGGACTCTATTGTAAGGATTCAATGGGAATCCCACTAAGTGCTTATCTGTATCTTTAGGCTCCTAAATATCTTTAAAAAACTGGCCCTATGTGACTTGCCCACGGTCATACAAGAAGTCTGGGGCAGAGTAAGGAAGTAAACCTGGATCCCACTAGACCATTTCTTCTCTCTATTTTGAAAGGATCACTTTATTTCACCCAAAGCTTGATATTTTTGTTATTGGGTGGTGCAAAGGGGGCACATGTGGCTTGGAGAGCTGAAGCTGGCAGCCAAGCACTTTGGAGTGCTCATTAGTAGGGGTAAAAATGTGGATCCAACACATCATTACACCTTTGGGAAATGCAGCAAATACTGCAGGGAGCGTATGTGCCACTAGAATGGAGCAAAGGTTATCCAGGCCTATGGAGTGATGCTATGTCCTGTACCCGGTTTGCTGGCAGGAGATACTCCTGAGGACAATACAGATCCTGACAAGTTCTAAGTTACCTCAGCACAGGGATTCTCCTGAATTGGACACTGGAAAAGCAAAGAAAAGCTTCTGGATGCTTTGGCCCCAAACCTGCCAAAAAACATGTAGGCACATGCTTCACTAATGAATTTGCAGGCCAGTAGGGGCCAGAGTGCTCAGCTAGTCTGCCCTACTGTATAACACAGGCCATAGGCCTTCCCCAAGATAATCCTATAGCATATAACTGAGAAAAACCCCAAACTTGATTTGAAATGGTCAGTGATGGACATGCCACCATCCCTCTTGGGAAGTTGGTCCAATGGTTAATTACTCTCACTGTTAAGAATTTACACCTTACTCCCATGCAGAATTTGTCTAGCTTCAACTTCCAACCATCAGATTGTGTTATATCTTTCTCTGCTAGATTGAAGAGCCCATGATTAAATATTTGTCCACATGTAGATACTTCTACACTGTAATCAAGTCACCTCTTAACCTTCTGATTGTTAAGCTAAATAGATTGAGCTCCTGTAAGGCATGTTTTCTAATCTTTTAATCATGGCTCTTTGCTGAACCCTCTTCAATTTTATCACCATTTTTCTTGAAATGTGAGCCTCAGTACGAGATGCAGTGTTCCAGCAGCAGTCACACCAGTGCCAAATGCAGAAGTAACATAATCTCTCTACTCCTACTCAAGATTCCCCTGTTTATTCATCCCAGAATCACATTAGCCCTTTTGGCCACAGTGTCACACTGGGAGCACATCTGAGCTCTCCAAGTCAATGAAATTCTTAACTTGCTGAAAGTTAAGCTTGTGGTTGAGTGCAGTGCTGGACTGAGGCCTGTAAACCGGAAGTGACTTTAGAAGACTGAACTGAACACAAGCTATCCAGACTCAAAAGAGATGCAGCAGACAACTGAACTGGCCTCCTAGAGCACTAGGTCAAGTTGAGGACAAATTATTGGCTTTGGTTTCTTTATCTTTTTGCCACAGTCATAATACTGAACAAACATGGGACAGAAGGATTTGGATTAGTATGGAAGAATATAAGCTCCTTTTTAATGCCCTCAGTCTGTTAAATTTTGGAGAATAATTAGAAGTGGATTAAAACACAGAAGAAAAAGGTGAAATCCGGAACAGCATATGCTCATTCCTCAGGCAGAGTATTAGGAGCAGTGCTGACAAAGTAACATCTCTTCTTGTGATGTTATGTAGATAAAAATCGTCTGTCTCCTCTGGTATGCATCGGCTTTCCAATTAGTGAATAGAACTGGAGGTTGAGAGTTTAGACTGGTTCTGACCTGTTTTAATTAAGGCATTTTTTTAATATAACCTCTGCTTCAGGTCATCTGATAAAACTAATCTGGCTGTAATGCCTAACCTTCTTAACCTTCAATTGTTACTTGTGCATTTTAATGGCCATCTTAAAAAAACATTACTCCATAAATTAGACGCCAGGTCCTGAAGAACAAAAAAGGCTGTAAATTAAAATGCTTTTAAGAGATAATTGGATGTGTTTTGAAAATCAGCTGCCAGCTGACTTTCCTGGATTGCCCATTAACTACATTAATGCTTACATTTCTCTTGGTAATGCTGTCTATAAGCAAGCAGATGGATTGAGAAATAGATTCAGAAGGGGGTCTTTCTGCAACTGAACCCACTTATGATGTTGGTTAAGCAATCAAGTTTTTCATCTGTATATGTAGCAACTTGCTGAAAATGATGAGCCAATTCAAACAAACCTAAGCAACATGAGTTTGTATTTTGAGCACCTGCTTCTTACTTTTTTCACCAGTCTTTTAACATAGGGTATCTCCTAGCTTCTAGGAAAGCTACACATTTACAGGCCTGTTTGCTTGATAAGGTCATCCAGCCATCAAATTGGTACACGGAGATCTTACCCTGGTTTTCAATGGCTTAGCCAACACAATACATAAGGGCAATATTGAGATGACCCTCATGTGTCACTACAGGCAGGATGATCAATTGATTACTGAGGCATTAATAGAAGAAATGCATGGACTGTATAGTTTTGAGAGCACTTTTATAATGTTCACTTAGCCAAAAGAGGGAGCCTGTATTGTTCTTAAAATTTCCTGTAAAGGAAATGGAATGCTAAGTGATTCCAGAAACCACAACATTTCATGAAAAGCATATGCAGTGCCATATACAGTTTTTGGTTCTCTTAACCAAAGCAGCTGAAATATTTTCATTGGCTGTTGAACATTTGTGAATGATCAAGCTACTTAAAATGTGGGGAAAATACAGTACGTTTGATGGAGAGGAAGAAAGATACTGTCAATGATTTTTTTTTTTTAAAAAACACCTCAGTGTGATTTGACTTGGATTCGGAAATATAGGCTGGGATTGTCAAAAGTGCGCACACTGCTCAGCACTGACCTAACGCTGCTCCCACTGAAGTCAAAGGTGACTGCCATTGGCTTTAATGGGAGTAGAGGTAAGTTAATTTTTGGAAATCCCATTCATAGAGTAAGTGCCTTTGAAAACATTGCCTGATGGGCCTATGTTTCAACACGGACCTGTCATGCCCAAAACACACGGGTGCAATATAATTGTTAGACAGCCAAGTACCAGTGCTGAGATTTCTCTAGAGACCGTAACACCTCGGTTCCCAAGAACTCGGCTTGAATCCAGATTTGTCATTCAGGTATTTTTACTGGCATACACTAAGACTACACAGAGTGGGTACAGGATATACCACAAATCCAAAGAATAAAAATACTGATTACTTTAAATACAAATTTAACCCCATCCTGACACATGCGTCTTCCTTTCTACATCCCACAAATCAGAGTTAGACGTCTAAGTGCCATCATCGGGGCCCACAAATATTTGCTGGCAAAGGCCGGTGAGCATAGAAAACAAAACCCCCAAAAACCAACAACAACCAAAAACAAAACCAGGGAAGAGCCCTCCAAGGGTTCTCTTATCTTCTCAGCTAGGATCTCAGGTGATTTTTCTTTAACTATAAAGCACCAAGTAGTTTGGGTCCAGGTTACCTTAGAGACTACCCCTTTCCTGGTGCAACACTGCCGTAACCGTGATCAGCTGCGGTGCTTGGTTCCCTTGGTTTAGGTCTTGATTCATCAAGGTGTTTAATTAGGTGCCTGCCTAAAGCTTCAACTCAGGCATGTGTTTGAGAACCTTGCTGAACTGAGGAGATTTAAAGAGAAGGGGGCAGATGGCAGGGCCTTCTTCATGAAGGGCCGTTGACTGCGGATTTCAGATGGAGCAGCCTTTTGGGCATGTGGCGATTTTTTCCCAGGCAGGTGGGGGGCTGAACAGAGGTTTTGAAGTGAACGGAGAAGTAGTTTATTCTGGTGGATAAAGAGTAAATTCTGTGGGATATGTATCTGACTTCTTTATGTTTACACGGATTGTGCAGTGCCTGCATCCCCCAATAAGCTTAAATGAATTAATAATAAATGGTAGAACCTGCCTGATCTGTTCAGGTCTAACACTTATTATTCATTCAACCCATCCTGATTTTCCTTGAATGCGTTCATTCCTGGTAAATATTTGCCAAATACTTTGTCTAAAAATTGTTCAGCCAATGGGCTGTTTTCGCCAGCTGTCGATATTCGTTAATCACATTGTGTGGTTGATCAGATAACTCACATGGCTTTTTCTGTGCCCTGACTGGATAAAACATTATAAACAGTGAGATATCAAAGCAAATAAGGCGCTTCAGGTTCAGTGATGAATAATCTGAATAATCATCTGCACCTGAATAATCATCTGCAATAAAATTCATGAAACTTCTGGGATTTGTGTGTAGCTGAACAAAAACCCGGCTGAATAACCAAACAATAAGTAAAGAGAACTTGAGATTCACAGCAAATAGAGGAAAAAATTATTTGTGAATATTTTTTAGTCAATAAAAAGTACCTGGTTCAATTCTACCAGCTTTAATAAACTAATAAAGTCTTTGTATTAGAAATCAACATTATTTCCTAGAAAGTAAGGAAGAGAGAATGGACCATTGTGACCGATGCTTCCTGAATGCAATAAAAGATATTGAGGAGTGCAAGAAAAAGAGAAACAAACGATTGGCTAGAAGAGCTGCTACATTCTAAGTCTGTTCCCTAGGGTGTGGGGATGCAAACTTTCATGACACTAGTTTCATGATTTAATTTACTATATATTTTGTCTTCAGTAAAAAGTTTTTGCTATCATTTCTAACTGTATTTCTTCATAATTAGGGATCCCATAAAATGACTTTTTTTGGGTATGTGATACAATGACTACCTCTGTGCAACACCACAAAGACCCCAGTATTCAGCAGGTGTAAATCAGAGTAGCTTTGAATCGGAGGAGGGAGGGAGGTAAAATTAACTTTGCAAGCAGCACAGGTGAGACCAGGTCTGGTGTTTGCATTTCAGAAAGGATCTCTCAAAATTAAAACGGGCTCAGAAAAGAGCCACAAGGATGTTTCATGTTTTGAAGGCATATCTTATGAGAAGCCTGAAGGGCTCTATTTGTGGTAATTAACCTAAAAGAAAGTTCAGATGTTACTTTGATCACTCTGTAAGTACCTACTTAGGGAGAAAAGAGTTGATAATAGAGGCTCTTTAGTCTAGCAGAAAAAGGCATAACAACTTCCAATGTCTAAAAGTTTTTCAGAAAAATGTAAAATGGATATAAAATGCAAATTTTTAACAGAGAAAGTAATTAACCATTGGAACAGCTAACCAGGGGATGTGGTAAACTATTAATCACTTGGAATCTCTAAATCAGGATTCAGCGTCTGGCTCTAAGAGATATGGTTGAACTAGATCACAAGTTATTGGATTTGATGCAGGAATTAGTGGGTGAAATCTACAGCTTGTGTTACACAGGAGGCCAGACTAGTTGACCACAATGGTGCCTTCTGGCTTTAGAATCTATGAATAAAGCCATGCTGTTTTATACAAACTGGGAATCTGTCCCAAAGGGAAAATTCCTTGTTGTGCACCAATTAATTCCACCCCCATTTCTGTGCACCTCTTAATTTTGAGGTCTTCAGTGGTGCGTAGGCCTCATGCTGGCCCTCTGCGCTGGGAGGGAATCTCACCCTTAAAGAATGCTTTGTATTGTCAAGACAATATCCCTAATTCCCCATCAAGTCTGCTCCTGGATAGAGCAGCGGTATTGTGCTTCCTAACTTGATTAGAGTTACCACCGTGACCCTCGATGATATATGATCGTGTCTTAACTCATTATGTCATGTCAGCCAACACTGTGTTTATTAATAGGATCGGATCTGATGCGGCGGCAGCTGCTTTGAAATTAAAACAAGAAAGTTGTTTGTGCACCAGGGAACACATCTGTTTTGTGGCATAATTCAGATTAATTTCAGGGAATATGCTACATGTCCGTGTCTTCAATAGTGACACAAAACGCAGAGAAACCCAGACACTGGAAGCTTTTGTGAACACTCCGCACTGAGAACAGTTTAAATGATTTTTTTTTAATGGTAATGTCCCATTTCAATCAATTTGATCGAATTCTCTGTTTGATTGTAATTGATTTGATTGTAATTCCATAAACAGGAATTCAGTACCATAGCGGTACCTGCTCCAACATGGGTGAAGAGATTAGCTTTCCACCTTTCCCCTAGGTGCCTGGCTTGAAATTCAAATTGATAGTGTCAAACCTTACTGTGAGAACACATAGCGAAACTGGCCCAGACCAGAGCAGACCAAATCCCTTAGAAGGCTCTCTATGCAAAGGACCAGAGTTTGCAGCTGTCCTCTGCGTGCCAAGTTGTTAGTGAGAGCTGTGCATATGTATCCAAGGGCAGAATTTGACCGTAAAGGTACGGCTGCATTGCAGCCAGAGCTGTGACTGCAGCCTGTGTAGACGTACTGAGCTAGCTAGCTCGAAGAGCTGTAGCAAGGAAGCTGCGGCAGCATGGGCTAGCCGCTCAAATATGTACCCAAGGTCCCAAGCCGGATTGTACAGCCCATGCTGCTGTGCCATTCAAGGTAGATAGATCAAAGCTAGCTCAGGTGTATCGACACATGCTGAAATCACACTTCTGATTGCACTGTAGACATACCCAAAGAGAAGCAAATACACCATCAGTTTAGCAGGCAAGTTTGGTAAAGAAGGGAAGGATGCATGGTACCTGTCTGCCCTACACCTATATTATACCAGCGCAGCCAATCCCTCTATGCCAAATTCACTGAGTTTCAGAAGGTAGTATGGAGGAAGCAATACTGTTTCTATTGAAAACTGGGGATCTATTGAAAGCACTTCCACAAAGCCATGTGGGAACAATTGGCTGAATCACAATGGTCCACTAAACATCAAGATTTCTTCCAGACCTAAACTATGAAATAAACAATAGACTAGCTATTGTATGAGCAGCCTATTAGCTACAACAAGAATTTTAAAAGCGAAGCTCCCCATTGCCTCCTTCCAATACCAGTGACTGTTTTAAGGTTCATTCCAGACAAAATCTTTCAGAACTGTAGGAGAGAACTTCTACATTGCAAACAAAGGCAAAATCTGGTGCCTGACAGAACTATAGTAAAGGTATTGTTAATATTAAATAAATATTAATAAAATACTATTATAGAGCACCATTGGTGTACACAGAACTTTACAAACAAGCTAAAAGATATGGTGCATCTCCTGAAGAACTTTAAATTTAACCCACACCGATATAGTATAGAGCATAGTTCAAGGGCAAGGGCATTTTCTTACTATATGTATTAAGATAATGTCTAGAGTCCCCAATTGAGCTGACACTGTACAAATGCTCCCTGCTCCAAAGCACGGCCATCTAAATAGAAGACAAAGAAAGGAGGGGTATTATTGTTCCCATTTTACAGAAGGGGAGCTGAAGCACAGGGAGACAGAAATCACACAGAAGGCCTGTGGCAGAACGAGGAATTAAACTGAATCCATAAGCTAAACTAAACATAATCATAGAATCATAGAATATCAGGGTTGAAAGGGACCTCAGGAGGACATCTAGTCCAACCCCCTGCTCAAAGCTGGACCAATCCCCAACTAAATCATCCCAGCCAGGGCTTTGTCAAGCCTGACCTTAAAAACCTCTAAGGAAGAAGATTCCACCACCTCCCTAGGTAACGCATTCCAGTGTTTCACCACCCTCCTAGTGAAAAAGTTTTTCCTAATATCCAACCTAAACCTTCCCCACTGCAACTTGAGACCATTACTCCTTGTTCTGTCATCTGCTACCACTGAGAACAGTCTAGATCCATCCTCTTTGGAATCACAAGACCCTCCTTAGTCATCAATGAGGTCACTGGACAAGACTTAGTGAAGCAGGTTTTTTTTTTTTTGAAGAAGGCTTTGAGGGATATGAGTTGCTCCTGGAAATAGAAGATTGTTCTAATACATATCAGATACCAAATGCAGATATTTAATTGGCTCTCCAGAGATTTTCTTAAATGTCTCCTGTCTGAAATATTAACTTTGTGTAAAAAAAATTCTAACCTAGTTCTGTTTGAACTGATCTTCTCTTTCCTTCCAGATATGTTGCATAGGCTTATATAAACATTCACAATTGAGTGTGTACCAATAGCTAAGAGAAATTCCTACAACCTTGTGTCAGCTGACACTTGGAGGAATACTTTTGCACAGAATAGGTTAACGCTATAGACATAGGTTGTTAAATTAATACAGCGCTGCCTAGTGGCTAAAGCACAAGCCTAGGACTTACAAGTGGGTTCTATTTCTGGCTCTGCCACTGGCTTGCTGGATGACCTTGGGCCAGTCACCTCTCCTCTCTATGCCTCTGGTCTCCCATCTGTAAAACGGGGGTAGTGGTGCTGACCTCCTGTGGGAAAGTGCTTTGAGATCTTCTGGTGAATAGCACAAGGTAAGAGCTGGGGATTATTATTATTTATGATGGTAGTCAGTACCTCTCTGACCTTTCAAAGGGTTTGTTTTCCCCTAATGAAAGAAACAAAGCACTCAATCCTGCAGACACTTGTACTGAATGTAATGCTTACTACAGTGAGCAGGTCTCATTCAGTGGGACCACTTGGTAGGCAGTGTATACCCAGTACTGTTGTCAGGATTGAGCCTTTCTGTATTTGCTCTCTACAAAGCATTAAGAATATGATGCAGTTGGGTTTGAAATGACAGTGTTTACTAACAAACATACCAGGCCTGAGTTGATTACAGTCTGTAAGTAGCTACACGGGGACAATGGGCTTTTCAGTCTAGCAGAGAAAGGTAAAACATGATCCAATGACTGGAAATTTAAACCAGACAAATTCAGATGGAACTATGGCATAAATTTGTAACAATGAGAGTAATTAACCGTTGAAACAATTTGTCAAGGGTTGCGGTGGATTCTCCATCACTGACAATTTTAAAATGAAGAGTGGATGTTTTTCTGAAAGTTCTGCTCTAGGAATTATTTATGGGCAGTTCTCTGACCTGTGTTATGAAGGAGGTCAGTCTAGTTGATCACAATGGTCTCCTTTGGCCTTGGAATCTATGAATGACATATATACAGGCTGATCTCTTAGGGCATGTCTACCCTTACCTCCGAAGTGATCGATCCAGCGGGGGTTGATTTATTGCATCTAGTGAAGACACAATAAATTGACCGCCGAGCACTCTCCCGTCGACTCTGGTACTCCACCAGAGGGAGAAGCGTAGGCGGAGTCGATGGGGGAGCATCAGCAGTTGACTTACCACAGTGAAGACACTGCGGTAAGTAGCTCTAAGTATGTCGACTTCAGCTATGCTATTTTCATAGCTGAAGTTGCGTAACTTAGACCGACTTAGCTGGCCCCCCCTCTCCCTAGTGTAGACCAGGCCTCAGGTCCTTGTGGCTTCTGTAATTGAAGATGGCGACACCAGAGGGCTCAAACTATTTAAAGGGATAGTACCCAATTCTGATACAATATTAGAGCCTGCAGTGTATTTTTATTATTGTTTGCGTTGTGGTAGTGCATACAAGACCCAGTCATGAACCAGAACCCTATTGTGCTAGGTGCTGCACAAACATAACAGTATAATGTATAGCAGTATAATGCTGAGTATAGTAAGTGGGCTATATACCAGCTGTTTCTAATGTCTCTTCCTCAACTTTTTCTTCCCAAAATAGCAGCAGGTCCTTTTTTAAATTAATCCACTATCCGGTCCCCTTTTTAAATGAAAGCTTATAGCTGATATTTTCCATAAAGCATATTGCTTATTCTTGTGGAGACCTCACAGCTTGATGGAAAATACTGTAAAACTGTGTCCTGCATGTGCTCTTTTCAGTGTTAAGTGCTTTTCTTCTACCATGTGTAAGGGTGTCCAATAGCTGGGAGCCATCAGATTTACTATTTTGCTTTTGTTTGGCAGCTTGCAAAAATCTGTCTCTGGCATAAACGTCAGATAATGGCTTTTGATAACTGATAGCCATGAGCCTGGAGACATTCTAATGGGTGCATTTTTAAAGATCAATCAGTCAGAAAAATGCAAAGGTCCTTGTACCTCCCTCTTTAGAATTCAGAGTTTTTGTCTTCCAAGTGGAATAAGATAGCATTTAAGTGGGATCCTCCTGAGATTTGAATTGAAGACTTCAGAAGGCAATTTTTTAAAGGATGTAATTGGTTTGGAGCCCTCTGTGGCAGATATACTAAGTATCCAAACACTCTCCATCAGAATCTGATTAATGGGCAGTTCTTATTTTGATGTGGTTCTGATCAACCTTTTTTTTTCTCTGAAAGGTTTCTCTCTCTTTAGCTTGCACTTTTTATTGAATCATAGAAGATCAGGGTTGGAAGAGACCTCAGGAGGTCGTCTAGTCCAACCCCCTGCTCAAAGCAGGACTAACCCCCACTAAATCATCCCAGCCAGTGCTTTGTCAAGCCAGGCCTTAAAAACCTCTAAGGATGGAGATTATACCACCTCCCTAGATAACTTCCAGTGCTTCACCACCCTCCTAGTGAAATAGTTTTTCCTAATATCCAACCTAGACTTCCCCCCTGCAACTTGAGACCATTACTCCTTTTTCCCGTCATCTGCCACCACTGAGAACAGCCTAGCTCCATCCTCTCTGGAATCCCCCTTCAGGTAGTTGAAGGCTGCTATCAAATCCCCCCTCACTCTTCTCTTCTGCAGACTAAATAACCTCAGATCCCTCAGCCTCCCCTCATAAGTCATGTACTCCAGCCCCCTAATCATTTTCGTTGCCCTCCACTGGACTCTCTTCAATTTGTCCACATCCTTTCTGTATTGGGGGGGGGAGACCAAAACTGGATGCAATACTCCAGATGTGGCCTCACCAGTGCCGAATAGAGGGGAATAATCATTTCCCTCGATCTGCTGGCAATGCTCCTACGAATATAGCCCAATATGCAGTTAGCCTTCTTGGCAACAAGGGCACACTGTTGACTCATATCCAGCTTCTCATCCACTGTAACCCCCAGGTCCTTTTCTGCAGGATTGCCATTTAGCCAGTTGGTCCCCAGCCTGTAGTGGTGCATGGGATTCTTCCATCCTAAGTGCAGGACTCTGCACTTGTCCTTGTTGAACCTCATCAGATTTCTTTTGGTCCAATCCTCCAATTTGTTGAAGTCACTCTGGACCCTATCCCTACCTTCCAGCATATCTACCTTTCCCCCAAACTTAGTGTCATGCACAAACTTGCTGACGGTGCAATCCATCCCATCATCCAGATCATTAATGAAGATGTTGAACAAAACCGGCCCCAGGACCAGTCCCTGGGGCACTCCGCTTGATATCAGCTGCCAACTAGACTTCTTAGCTCATTTCTCCACCTGGCTGTCCATGAAGGTTAATTGTGCCAACATGCTTACTAATCTAGCCACCATCTCAGGCAGAGGATTGTTAACCTGTCTAATTTTGTGCTTGCAAACAGTTTGCACACTCACCAGGAGAGTTTATTTACCAAGTCCTGGATTGCTATCTCATCATTTGTGCCTGAGCAGAAAGGAACCAAACAACTTCCCCATGAAGCCCAGAGCTATGGTGGGAAGTTCTGGCTGTCATTTCAGTTTAGACTTGGCTTTCTTTTCCCTCTTAATTTTGGGGTTCTTGGATAACAATATGTTTTTATACAGCAATTTACCTTAGCAGATTACAAAGGAGGTCAGTATCATTATTTCCATTTTTACAGATGGAGAAACTGAGGCACAGAGTGGCTGAATGACTTGCCCACGGTCACTCAGCAGCAGAGCCATGAAATGGAATTCAGTTCTCCTGATTCCCAGTCCAGTGTTCTTTCTACTACACCACAGTGATGGCTGGCTTGGATGGAAAGATCCCTGGCTGTCAGTCTTATCCCTCCAGAGTCGATATCAAAATTCCCATTGACTTTCATGAGAGCAGTACCCAGATTAGGTTATCAAGACACTTGCCGTACAACTGACCCGAATTAGTTGAACCACATTCATAATTGACCTCACCCCCTTGTCTTCAAGGGAGTTAAATTAGGGGTGAGTCTTGGTCCACTGAACGTGTCAGTAAATGGCACCAATGAGCTTGGAGGTTTGGTATGGTGCATCTGCTCAGACATGCATCAGGCTTTGGCTCCCACACACATTCTTAAATGTCTCCTTTCAAGGGGATTGTAGTGTGGGAGGCCTGGTACAAAGAGTAATGCATGTTTTGTTATGTAGCCATGCATAAAGTGTGTATACACAAACACATTCATTTCAATGGGAACAATTTTCCATCCCATTTAATAATAAAACACACACATGGCTCTTGTGGTTATTCCTTCAATCCTTCACCAATTATCAGCTAAAACTTCCCCCATCCAAAAACCCTGCCTGGTAAAAAACCCATCACTTTAATGCTGACAGCTATGAGTGGCTATTTTTTGTGATGAAAAGGGACATCCCAGCCCATATTAACTATGGGCATGCTGACACTCGACGTCTTCATGCTGAGTAGCATGGCTGTAAACTTTACCGTGGACAGGAGATTAATGTCTCTGTCGTGTCAGCACTAGAAATTCTAGTCATATATTACCATTGTGGTAACTCACATGATTATAAGTTCAAATGTAAACATACTGTAGGCAGAGATTTTTTTTGGAAAAAAGACTTTCCCCTTTGTTAAGGTAAAATGCTGAAATTTTAAAATTAAAAGTATAATTAAGTCGTATGTCACCTATGAACTTAAATGGTAGAGTTGATCAGATCTGTATACCAAAAAGAAGGCTTTGTTGTACCTTAAATCAAGTGGACAGTGCCATAAACACTTTGTCACATGAAAAGAACTGTCTCTTTTCTTTTTTCCCCAACTTCTCTTCTTTTTCTCTGTGACTCTTGAAATTTTTTCATGGATCTTAAGGTCAGAGGGACCATAGATCATCTAGTCTGACCACCTGCATAGCAGGCCAGAGAATTTAATCAATTACCCCTGCATTGAGCACAATAACTTGTGTTTTGTTGAAAGCACACTGTAACGGGTCAGGACTCATCACTGCGGCGCCTCCTGCTGGTTGTTCCAGGAATTAGCTCAGTCCAGCTCCGGAGTGCCCTCTGTGGGTGGTCTCTTGCCCGTTGTCTGTTCTACTCTGCTGTTTCAGACCTGCGTTGCTCTTCAGGACACTGCCCTCCAGCAGTGCCCACTACTTCTTCCTCACCTCCCTTCCGGGGGTCACGGCAGTCCTTTGGCTTGCACCCGCCTCAGGGCTCAACCACAACCCAAAGTCTAGCCCCTCACTTCAGGGGCAAGTTGCAGTCAGTATTGGCAATGCTCCTCTTCGGCCAGGTGCACCCTGGGTGACCCAGGGACCCTCTAGCAGCAGCCTCTCTGCCTTCCTTCTCTTCCCTTGTCTGCCTATTGTCCCTGGGCCACTTCCCCTTGGCCCTTGCACCTTCTTGGCCCTTTCTGGCAGGGGCCTGCAGCTTAGCAGGTGACAGGCCAGAGATCACCCTCCGCTCCCCTGAGCCTGCCCAGCATTGCTCTCTCTCAGGTGCTATCCCTGGGAGCCAGTCCTCCTCCCTGCCTGTCAGGGAGAGACTCCCCTCTGCTCTGCTGGGCAGCTCCTTAGATCTGGGTTGCCCCAGCAGCTGTTCCTGTCTGGCTCCTAACAAGCCTCCCCTAATTAGTTGCAGGTTTCCACAGCCTCCCTGGCTGCTTCTGCCCCACCCCCTGCTGGAGTGGGCCACCTGCACCACTACACACTCCTTCCAGAAATGCATCCACTCTTCATTTGAGTCCATCAAGTGATGGAGAATCCACCACTTCCCTTGGCAGTTTGTTCCGTTGATTAATCACCCACACTATTTTAAAAATCTGCCTTTCCCCACCAGGCATTTAGTTCTTATTCTTATTTCCCTTGATCGTGAAGCTGGAGTTAGACCTAGAAACTTTACAGCATTGTCTTATTGCTGTTACTTTGATCAGCTAGCTGAGTGTCCTTAAACGGAACAACTATTCTTCAGGTATCAGAGGGGTAGCCGTGTT
Organism: Lepidochelys kempii; assembly: GCF_965140285.1. NCBI lineage: Eukaryota > Metazoa > Chordata > Testudines > Cheloniidae > Lepidochelys > Lepidochelys kempii. The sequence continues at coordinate 70,348,119 of NC_136390.1, read as the reverse complement.
AGTCTGGATCTGTAAAAGCAGCAAAGAGTCCTGTGGCACCTTATAGACTACCAGACGTATCGGAGCATAAACTTTCGTGGGTGAATACCCACTTTGTCAGACGCATCCGACGGAGGCACCCACGAAAACTTATGCTCCAATACGTCTGATAGTCTATAAGGTGCCACAGGACTCTTTGCAACTATTCTTCAGCTTGAAATGGTCTTGATTCTTTTTCTTTGCTAAACTGAAGATTTTTTTCCCCCTTAAATTTGTTCATTTCGTTAAAACAAAACAACATTTTGGTTGCTGAAAGCTGAAAAGTGTTGGGGCTTCTGGAAATCCTACCTCTGACCCATCAATCAGAGATGAAGCCAATCAAATTGTTCTTTTTTCTCTAATGTTTGCCAGGGTTGTAATGGTGGTAAAGTGTTTGAATAAAGGAGGTTACAGGAAATAAATAAATAAAAGAGTTACAGTTACGTAATTGAATTGGGCAAGGTACTATACTTGTGCTTTCAGTCTCCTTCATACCCCTGGAGTAGTGTACTGGGGCCTTAGCCTGGGATAATATCTGTCCCAAAGTATGTGCTAAATGAGTAGCTTACGGGTTGCAAGAGTGAAAGGGGTTTGTGTATATTGCAGGAAAAGTAGTTTGAATGTATTTGTATGTTTTCCATTGTATGCAGGGCTAATAAAGCCTTTTAAATTGCAGACATTTTGTAGTTTACTAGACAGAATTCATAGGTCCGTGATCCATGGAGAATCACCAACAGTCCTGGCTGTGCTGGTGGGTATCAGGCATGGTTTGATATGACAGAACAATACAATTCCATGTGGCTCAGTAATAGCCCCATAGCACACAGCTGGGAAAGACGTTTGGTAGCAATTGCTTGCTGCCGTGTGGTGTGACTGACCGTGTGACACCCTGAGTACCTAATCTATAGAAGAAATTGTTATGCTGTAAATCTGAATGATGTTGACTGCTCTCCTGCAGTAGAAATGGAATACACCAACTTATGACTGAGATGCTCAAAAATGGGTGTGTAAAATTTAGGCTTCTAGATCCATATTCAGGCTCTGAAGTAAGGTGGACAAAGTACTGAGTATTCTGCATCGCACAGGAATCAGAATGAACATATGTACTCGGAAAGAGGAAGGAAGATCTTGTGATTAAGACAATAGCATCAGAATCATTCCCAGCTCTGCCACAGAATTCCAATGTGGCCTTGGGCAAGTCATTTAATCTCTCTATGCCTTAGTTTTCCATCAGTAAAATGGGGATAATATTTCATTTCTCTCGCCCTTTGTCTGTTTAGAAAGTAAATTCTTCAGGAACTGTATCTTGCTGTGTCTAGCATAATGGGGCCCTGATCCCTAGCTGGTCCCTCTAGGCACTAGCCCCATGCAGATTTCACTGTGTACATATTATATGTATACAATGTACTGATGTATCTCTGTCTGTTTTAAAATGTCATTGGTTTCCTACGGAGAGCAGCCAGTGCACACTAGGCCCCATTTTATGGCTCTTTCTAATGTTAAAAAAGGGTGGGAAGTTTCATATCTATTTACCTTTCCCCAACTCCACTTTGATTTTCTTTAATAGTGAGTCCCTCAGTCATTGAGCACAAAAGCATCTGGAAATTGAAATTGTTTGGTTAAAAATGGCCCTGTTGGAATTTATTAGCCATTCCAGACTAGTTTCAAGTGTCTGACAGGAAAAACTGAACACAAAAAGCCTCTTTGGTATTCATTTGTACAAGGTTTTAGGGTTTCCTTGGGTAGTCATCAAGAAGATTGAATCCTTCACTAGCTCCAGGAAACAGGAAATCAAGAAACTGTTAATGGGTCCAGAAGTGGTTGCAGTGAGCATTACAGAGGACAAAGCCACATTTTTAAAGAAGTGCCCTGAGTAAGGGCCTGATCTTGCAGAGATCTATATAGGCTATTAACTTTATTCACACAATAGCCCCTTTAACTTCAATACAATTACTTAGGTTCTTTGTAAAGTTACTCATGCACGTGAATGTTTACAGGATCAGCCCCTTTGAGCTTGGTCCTTCATTGCCTTGCATCCTGCATCATAAATTGCATCTGCACAAAGTGGTTGTGAAATGAGTGACATATTGAAAACTATGTTTAAAATTACAAGCTTTCACTTTAAGTTTTAAGGGGTTTCCCAGTCCTGTTTGCAGGCTATGAGGAAAGTGTGCTATCTGGGTCTTCTGCAGTTAATTTGAAGAGGCCCAGCCTAGAACAAGGTGCAGTTGTGCCTGTCATCTTTAGGAAGCAGTCTGCTTTGTCTCTCTCTCTGGTTTTGGTTCTTTTTTGGTAGGGTTCTGGATTAAAAAATATAAAGTTGCAACCTTCCAGAAAGTTAAAATCATAAAATACTCAAAGTTCTGTTTGTAGGCCATGAACATCATAGAACTCTGGTCTGTTAGTGTTCTCCACACTCCTCAGCAAAATTCTGGTTGATGTTTTTCATATGGGAACGTTTTCCCGCCAAAAAATACACAAGTCAAAACCGATATCTTTCGTGGGGAAAAATGTCAGTTCCAAAGAGCATGTTATGATTTCCTGGCAGGAAATGTTGAAATCAAGCTTTTTTGCTTCAAATTGATATTTTGAAACAGAATGAAATGTTGACTGTAAAAACAAAATACAGTGTTCATTTTGAAATATTTGTTCAAAGCAAATTTTTTGCTTAGACTTGGCTCAATTTTTCCCATGAGATGTTCCAGCTTTCGGACAAGCTCTAGCACTGTGATAGAATGTACCCATGTGTCCACACCTTACACACTATTGTTATAATCTTTGTACAAAATATGCCTTGTGAGCTGTTATTTTAAACCTCAGCCTTATATGTGAAGTTATAAACATAAGATAAAATCATGACTAAAAGTATGTCTTCCAGAGAAGTCTGGGGAATGGTCAAACCAGTTCCTCTGAGACCAAGCTGAAGCCCCAGACAGGTGTAAACAAGGCTGATGGACCATTACCTGCTAAGTGGCCATTCTTTGGCATGAAAGGGGGTGGGGGCAAAAAATCTACATCTTAGCAAAGCAACAGCATGGAGTTCCCTTCCACACAGACTACCTGTCACCTTGCTCCCCACTGGAAATGCTTCTCAAATGTGGGACTCAGAGTAATAGCCGTGTTAGTCTGTATTCACAAAAAGAAAAGGAGTACTTGTGGCACTAACCAATTTATTTGAGCATAAGCTTTCGTGAGCTACAGCTCACTTCATCGGATGCATACTGTGGAAAGTTTAGAAGATCTTATTATATACACACAAAGCATGAAAAAAATACCTCCTCCCACCCCACTCTCCTGCTGCTAATAGCTTATCTAAAGTGATCACTCTCCATACAATGTGTATGATAATCAAGTTGGGCCATTTCCAGCACAAATCCAGGTTTTCTCCCCCCCCCCCCACAAACTCACTCTCCTGCTGGTAATAGCTTATCCAAAGTGACCACTCTCCTTACATTGTGTATGATAATCAAGGTGGGCCATTTCCAGCACAAATCCAGGGTTTAACAAGAACGTCTGGGGCGGGGGGTAGGAAAAAACAAGGGGAAATAGGCTACCTTGCATAATGACTAAGCCACTCCCAGTCTCTATTCAAGCATAAGTTAATTGTATCCAATTTGCAAATGAATTCCAATTCAGCAGTTTCTCGCTGGAGTCTGGATTTGAAGTTTTTTGTTGAAAAATAGCGACTTTCATGTCTGCAATCACGTGACCAGAGAGATTGAAGTGTTCTCCGACTGGTTTATGAATGTTATAATTCTTGACATCTGATTTGTGTCCATTTACCCCAAGGCACCTCTCCTCTCTCTCTCTCACTCTCTCTCTCTGCCCATAAATTCACTGCACCAGAAATGACAAAGGAAGCAGCGACTGACCTGGAGAAGGGGTCCTGACCTAAGAAGTTCAGTCAGTAAGACTGCTGAAGGCATGTGGTGAGAAAAACATTCTTTGAATTTAACATAGTTTAGGCACCAGTTGTGTTTAACCTTTATTTTCCTTGTAACCATCACTGACTTTTATGCCTCATGACTTGTACTCACTTAACATCTCTCTCTTTGTAGTAAATAAACTTTTTCTCATTGTTTTATCTAATCCAGTGTGTTTGAACTGAAGTGTCTGGGAAACGCCATTTTGGGGTGGCAAGTTATATGCATATTATTTCTATTAAAGCAATAATGGACTTTATATGAATTTGTATTGCCCGGGAGAGGGTTGGGCAGAACAGGACATACATTTCTGAGGGGAAAACTAGGACTGAAGGTGTGTCAGGGTCACCCTACAGTATAACCCAGGCAGGTGAGAGCCAGGGTGTGTCTGGCTGGCTGCAGGACACACACAGACATAGCTGGGAGTGACTTGCATGCTGGAGACTGTTTGTGAGCAGTTCAGGCTGGAGGCTGCAGCAGCAAAGCAGTGAAAAGGACACCCCAGGTTAGAGGGCAGGGATGCCACAGCTGCTCAATCTGGATTGTACCCTGGGTACATCAGAAACACCCACTTTGCACTCACTGGCCCAGATTCTCTGCTGCATTCACTCTTTGCCGGTTACAGAAGGTGGGTGGGCAGGCGAAGTCATCCATAATTATTTCACCATGGTAGGCTGGGTCGAGAGTTGTCCACTGAAATATAGAGATGCTCAGAACTGAGTTGGACTAATCCCTCCCTCTGCTGGATTTCAAAATATTGGAATAAAAATTCCACTGCAATCAATGTGTCCCTGGTTTCCAGTGAAGGCTGTGGGGGAAAACAATCAAAAAGACAAATGGGAAACTCTTCCATTCCCCCAAAAAATCTCCTGTCTAATCCATAGTGTGGGTCTTCTGTGCACTCCATGGGTCTCCATCACACACTCCATACTTACATCTAGGCATGGAACTGTCATTGATGTCAATGGGGCACTGAATTCAGAAGGTGCAATGGAAATCCACAGTGCGACTATGAGGAGATGTCCCTCCTCCCTGCTTTCCCCCGACTATTTTATCCAGGATGTAGAAGAGAGAGAAAATAAAATCTCAGATTCATTGTAAAGTTTCTGGCCTCCTGGCTCCTTTCTGGTCTCCTACCATAAGCACTTTGATAAATTAAACTCTTGGCTGTTTGACTCACATCATGCTTGGATCACTGGTTTTAACCACAATCCCTCTTTAGGAATGAAGATAAAGCCAAGACTTAATGGAAGTCATAATACCTATAGTTCTCCCCCTTTTTATTCATAGGCTTTATATGTACACAGGACATTCTGCTGGTCATGAACTCTAAGGGTCTGGTTTAAGTACAAAGCTTCTTAGGAAAGTATTTTCTTAGTGCTAATCTTTTGGCAGGGGATTTAGCCTCTAAGACACAATTGTTGTTTTTATCCATCTATGAATGTTTTACTGATCAAGCTGGGTGGTCTTAAAGACACCATATACAATTGTAAGCTGACTTTGGAGAGCTGAGATGCAGTATCATTGATGAAAGTGAAAACATGAGACCAGTCGAATTCCTTGAATGCGACATGTTCAGAGGTGGTGATTAGGGCAATGCAAGGCAATGCAGCATTCTTCTCAAATGATTCATATAAGGTGATCTAGAGATGATGCCTTGATAGCAATTGCCTCCGGCTGTCCATCAGCCGACTAGAGATACTCAGTGCTATCATTCTTGAAGTATTGCCTCTGAAAAAGGCAGCACCACTGGAAGTAACAAAATAGGTCCTTCAAACCAGTTTCCCACACTATGACCTCAGGCACTGGGTGCACCTGGGTCCCTCCTATTCTCTTTCTGTGGCACATGGAGTCTAGTCTCCTGTGGGCTGTTGTACTTTGGTCTAATTTCAGTTGTTGGGTTTAGTGTGCGGGTGCTGGGTGGTGTTGATGGCCTGTGATACACAGGAGGTCGGAATAGATGATCCGGTGGTCCCTTCTGGCCTTAAACTCTATGACCTAATCCTCGGAAGTAGCACTGAACATACCATTGCTGATCCATACAGTTGGCAGGTATCTTCATGGCTGAAGGTATTTAATCTCCACTGGGAATTCCTTCAAAGCCTCTGGAACATTCCACAGTTTTGTTACACAAAATATTTCCAGCTATAATTGGAGGAAGAGTTCAATTTTTCTTTACAAAACATTACTTTCATGTTTTGAACCTATTATATTGCAAACTATGGACAGAAATTCCACACTTGAATAATGCGAGTCTAGCAAAAGGAATATACTTCTGACCACCTGACAGGGAGATTGTGAAATGCTCAGGGAGATTAGAGAGGCTATAAAAATAGAAAACTCAACAATAATGGGGGTTTTCAATTATCCTCATACTAACTGGGCACATGTCACCTCTGGATGGGATGCAGAGATAATTTTTCTAGATACCAGAAATGACAGTTTCAGTCCTGGAACCCACAAGGGGAGAGGAAATTCTTGACTGAGTCCTAAGTGGAGCACAGGATCTGGTACAAAGGTGAATATAGCTGAACCACTCAGTAATAGCAACCATAATGTAATTCTATTTAACATCCTTGTTGTGGAGGTGGGGAATGGGGGATGGAGGAATACCGAAGAATCCCACCACAGTAGCATATAACTTCAAAAGGGGGAACTACACAAAAATGATAGAGATAGTTATATGGAAATGAAAAGGAACAGTCACAAGAGTGAAATGCCTGCAAGCTGAATGGAAACTTTAAAAAAAACACCATGATAGAAGCTCAAATTAAATGTATACCCCAAATTATAAAAATATAGTAAGAGGACCAAAAAAATGCCACCATGGCTAACCAGCAGAGTAAAAGAGGGGTTTAGAGGCAAAAAAGGCATCCTTTAAAAATTGGAAGTCAAATCCCACTGAGGAAAATAGAAAGGAGCAGAAACTCAGGCAAGTGAAGTGTAAAAGTATAATTAAGCAGGCCAAAAAAGAATTTGAAGAGCAACTAGCAAAAGACTCCAAAACTAACAGCTGATTTTTTAAAAATACATCAGAAACAGGACTCCTGCCAAACAATCAGTGGGGCCACTGGCTGATTGAGGTGCTAAAGGAACATTCAAGGAACACAAGGCCATTGTGGAGAGACTAAATGGATTCTTTGCCTTGGTCTTCTCGCAGAGGATGTAAAGGAGATTCTGATGCCTGAGCCATTTGTTTTAGGTAGCAAATCTGAGGAACTGTCCCAGATTGAGGGGTTACTAGAGGACGTTTTGGAACAAACTGAAAAATTAAACAGTATTACGTCACCAGGATCAGATGGTATTCGTCCAAGAGTTCTGAGGAACTCAGATGTGAAATTGCAGAACTACTACTATTATGTAATCATCACTGAAATCAGCTTCCGTACCAGGTGACTGGAAGATAGCTAATGTGACACCATTTTTTAAAAAAGGCTCCAGAGGCAATCCTGGCAATTACAGGCCAGTAAGTGAAACTTCAGTACCAGGCAAATTAGTTGAAACTATAGCAAAGAATAACATTATCAGATACATAGCTGAACATGATTTGTTGGGGAAGTGTCAAAACAACTTTTGTAAAGGGAAATCATGCCTCACCAATCTATTAGAATTCTTTGAGGGGGATCAACAAATATGTGGACAACAGTGGTCCAGTGGATATAGTGTACTTAGATTTCCAGAAAACATTTGACAAGGTCCCTCACCAAAGGCTCTTAAGCAAAGTAAGCAGTCATGGGATAAAAGGGAAGTAGCCTCTCATGGATTAGTAACTGCTTAAAAGACAAGAAACAAAGGACAGGAATAAATATTCAGTTTTCAGAATGGAAAGAGGTAAATAGTGGTGCCCCTCAGGGATCTGTAGTGAGACCAGTGCTGTTCAACATATTCATAAAATGACTCAAAGTAGTCAAGTCCAAAGCTGACTGTGAAGAGTTACAAAGGGATGTTACAAACCTGGGTGACTGGGCAACAAAGTGGCAGCTGAAATGTAATGTTGATAAAATTCAAAGTAATGCCCATTGGAAGACATAATCCCAACTATACTTACAAAATGATGGGGTCTAAATTAGCTGTTACCACTCAAGAAAGAGATCTGTAAGTCATTGTGGATAGTTCTCGGAAAATATCTGCTCAATATGCAGCAGCCGTCAAAAAAGCTAACAGAATGTTAGGAACCATTAGAAAAGGGATAGATAATAAGGATAAATATCATAATGCCACTATTCAAATCCATGGTACATCCACATCTTGAATACTCCATGAAGTTCTAGTCTAGAGCTAGATGGGATGAAAATTATATTCAGGAAGGGATTGCTATTTATTCCCCTGCAGTCAGTGTGTTTTACAAACAACTGATTAAGCTTCACAACATCCCGTAGAGGTGGTAAATGGTGATACATCATGGTTTCATTTCTTCAGCATATCATCAGGTACAGCAGTTAATGATACACGTAATTTCGAAAACTGAAAACAGAATCTCTATATACATCCAGTGTCATGGAAATCCCTGTATACTAAGAAATACACTGGCACAGGTCTGAGAGAATTCCAGTCATTAGCCAATGAACCGCCATGCTTGCCCACTGAAGGATATGACATCTGCTTTCCTATTGGCTTGGTAGCTATCTGCCACTGCAAATTCAACTTGTCTGTGAGCAGTCTGAGTCAGCGGGGATGTTGTTTTATCTGACACAGAACATCCTGGCATGCCGTACTGACATGTGGCATGTTAACTTGCTCTTCTGTCGCATCCGTTCTTGAGCTGGTGCCTGAATGGATGTGACATTAGAATTTCAACAAGAATGTTTGGATCCTGGGGTGACTTGGAATCACTCCTTTGCACGCTCCTTTCTTCAGAATTTTAAAAATATGAAATTGCGTCACTGACTGGCTAGAGCATCTGGGTCAAAGACTGCTGCTGTTTACTTACAGAACAGCCTGGATATTGGTAGTGCATGCTCTTTGCATGCCAGCCCACCACTGCGGTTCAGCTTTATCCCAGAGGGTGCCCTCTCAGAGGTTCAGGCTACATGCCCATTCCAGGAAGTCTTGACAACTGCTGTCAGTTTGTGATATGAGATTTTACAATGTGGACGCTTGCCCACTACTAATTGGCCTGAAACCACTCATTCATTCCCACAGACCAGCTGTCAGATGGTAACAGATATCACTATCACCATCACAGTATCTATCCCTTGAGGCATCCAGTCCCTTATTCTGAAGGATGGAAAACACTCTTCTGCCCCACCCCAGCTTCCATCTGTTTAACACAAACCAGCTATAATCCTGCTTAGAGTGGTGCCTGAAGGCCTCAGATGAGGGCCCCATGGGCTAGTCAGTGTTATGACATTCTGGGGTGCAATCCAGACCAGGGGATGTGTTTGCTGCTGTAGCTGCCAACCTGGGCACCTCACAAACGGCATGTAGGTCACACCCTGAGTTCCTGTGTATAACCACAGCCCTGGTCCAGCAACACTCACCCCAGCACCCTGTCAACAAACACCAGTCACACTCTGGCTCCTAGCAGCCTTGGTTACTACCTGAAGGGTGACCCCAATACACTCCCAGTCCTGATTTTCCCCCCAGAAAATTTGTGTTCTGCACACTCCAGCTCTCTCCTGGACAGTTCCGATGTTTTAGGGTCGTTGTGCTTGTAAGATCTTGCCACCTTAACTGGAGTTACCCACACAGTTCACAATTCTGGATTAATTTTGATTAAATAACAAACAAAGTTTATTTAACTATAGAGAGATAGATTTTAAGTGAGTACAAGTATTAAGGCATTAAAGTCAGACATAGTTACAAGAAAAATAAAGATAAAACTCTTCCTAGTACTAAACTTTTACTAACTAGGCTCGGCACAAGGTAATATTCTTACCACATGCTTCCAGCAGCATTGCTGACCGATCTCCAGGTCAGGATCCCTCCCAAAGTCAAAGAGCTGGATTATTTTGTCTTCTTAGGTTCAAGAGAGACAGAGAGGGAAAGATAACTTGGGGTGTTTTTGCTCCTCACTTTTATAGTTCAATCACCCTTTGAAATACATTTTCCTGAGAGTAACCGTAAATAAAGTTCTTTCCATCTGAAAGCAAGGAGACATGAGGCCTGCTGGAGAAGGGGTGTTATGATGTTTCTTTTCACCTGTGTATGCTAAAATGCAGATTTTCTTTGTTTTCTTTCTTCACTCTCTCTCTATCTCAGACTCAGGTTACAATTTATGTGCAAATTGAGGTAAACACACATCTCTTTGTTTAAGACAGTCTTGTTTGACCAGTTCCACCTAACTGGGGCTTTGTGAGTGTGAACATGTGCTTTTAACATCATACAGGGGGGATTTCATAACGTTGTACATATTTTGGTACATACATTTCACCATGATGTTATTGACCAGCAAATTATTAGCTTTCAAATGACACTTAAAAACGTATTTTGTACAAAGATTATTACAATGGTGTGTAGGGGTATGAACACAAGGGTGCATGTGGTCACAACTGTACAAACACATTGCGACTGGGAGTTTCATCTGCCAAGAGATTACAGTCTAAACAAATAAGAGGTAAAGGGGAAACGAGGCACTTGACATAGTAGAGTTAGGAATAGAACCAATCCACACTGCTTGGGGCAGTGCCATACCACCAGGTCACACTATCACCCAACAAAATGGCTCCATAAGTAAGTAATATATGTATTTTAGCTTCTCCACACTCGGTGCTGCAGAGCACCCTTCACTGGGATGTCTGTAGCTTGCAAACAATATACCTTATACGCCCTTGCAACAACTCAGTCAGTGTCGTCAAAAGCCTTGTTATTCATCATGAGGGACAAGCTGCCACAAGCACTGCATTTGCAGCAGCTCACTCAGTCCTAATTCCGCCCCACATTGCAGTTCTTTGTGTTTTGAAAGTACCAAAAAAACCCCCATCTCCTGTGACAATGCTGGAAGCTGTAAAATAGGCTGTAGAATTTGTTGCAAAATTGGCCCTTTTCTAAACAAATTTTTTTTCATAGATTTTTTTTGGGGACTTTTCATTAAAAAAGGAAAATCTGATTTGGGGGATGAAAATGGAATTTTTTATTATTTTTCCCATCTCTCTTTCCTCCTTCCCCCTCATTTTGCCAGTGGAAAAGGGAGAAGAAATGGAAGAAAATCTCCCAAAACAAACTTTTTTGACAAAGAACTGAAACAAAAAGCAAAAAAAACCAACAAAACAAAACAAAAACAAACCAAAACAACAACAAAAACCAGACTTTTTTAATGGCATACATTAAATAATGCATTCATTATTAAAAGTTCATATGTTGTTTAATCATTATTAACACCAACTTTATATATTTTATGAGTCATATAAACTCACTTTACATATCTGTAAAAGTATTTTTTATTTTTATTATTTCTTTTAAGGAATCCAAGAAAAAGAATTATAATTTTTCAACCAGCTGTAGTTTTAAGACATGTGTGGAAGTGACAAAATAGTCTGGATAAGAAAACAGTGTTGAGGATCAGCTACATTAAACTGTTACAGAGACAAATGAGGCAGCCATCCCTTTCACAGGCTTGATGTCCCTGTAACTGTTTTCTCATTTAGTACCACCTGGGGCCTGTCATTCTGAAGCTGCAGAACTCACCCTTCTTGCAAAATTGAGCTCCAGAATCTAAATTTTATTTTTTTAACTCATGTTTCTAGTTCTCATGGTTGCAAAGATATGCTTGAAAGCGTGAACTGAGTGTAAAACCATGTAGCAATCTCTGTCTGAGACTGCAGAGAACCTGAGCCAGTCAGGCACTACCTCATCCATCCTCAATGGGTTGTTAATGGTAAAACCTAAAAATGACACGTTCAGTGTCAAAATTAACTATTTCACTGCTGACTCTTTTGACAGAAAGCTCTAGCTTATTTGCTTACCCCACAGCCCCCAAATAAAAACATCCCTCATTGAATTAAATATAAAAAGGACTAATGTAATTGAAAACCTTAATTTTTTTTAAATTCAGCTAAACCTGCTGGAGAATTTCTAGTCTGGTGTACCAAGATCTCACATTAACAAGGAATCTCCCTGCAGAATTTAGTTCCAAATGCTGCAGCGAAGTCTGGGCCTTATTGGTAACTCGAGCACCCAATGGGATAAGATCATAGTAAAGTTTTCAAGTACCAGAGATGAAATTCTCGCTCCGCTGTAGTTAATAGCAAAACTCCTGTTGATCTCAAGGAGGAGGGGAAGGTCAGGAGTTCCCTTCAGGTGGAGGAAGGGTAGAGTGATTTGTTTAGGGGGCCTTTTCTCTTTAAAGTTCTCTCTGCAGTGACACTGAGACTAGAACTTGATACATTTTAAAATCCAGCTCCTGTTCCTATGGTTTAAATAGATCTTCCGGGGCCAGCATAGCACAATCCTTTACAAAACATATTACAAATTCCTGAGAATTTAGGGAGGCACAAGGGTTTTAAAAGACCATGTACTGACTTTACAGGTGAGGCAAACCTGATTTACAACATGTCGGAAGGAACTCTTTATGAAATGAGTTAAAAATGGTTCTACAAAGTGTGAGTGCATGGAAGTCACCTGCAAAATGCGCAGCAGAGGTCAAAAGAAACAAAGATGATTATCTATTTTAAGACAGGGATAGAGAATGATCTGAGAATATTATAATGCCATTGTATAAATCGGCGGAACATCCTCACCTTGCATACACTCCACATGCTTCTGTTCTTAAAATGGTCAGAGCAGAAATGGAATAGGGCCAGAGAAGGGCAGCAAAAATGCTTAAGCGTCTGGAAAGATTTCCATAGGAGGAGAGGTTAAAAGGATTCGGGCTGTTTAATTTAGTGAGAAAATGACTAGGAGGTGTCATGATGGAGGTACATGAAACAGTGAATGGCACAGAGAAGGTCACTCAGCGACTCCTACTGACCTGTTCTTATATTTTACAATACACCCAGTGATACTGAACGGAGACATGTTTAAAACAAATAACAGGAAATTCTTTCCTGTTACAGACAAGAGCTTTGTAAATACATTTCTGCTGCAGGAGACAAAGAACTTAGTATGTGAAAGAGGACGTTTGTGTAAATAATAATAATAATACTAACTCTTATTTAGTAGTTTTTATCTTTAAATCTCAAAGCACTTTGCAAAGGAGATCAACATCCCCATTGAACTGATAGGGAAACATACATACCTAGGGAAATGCAACCTAGATGGAGCTACTATAAGGTGGGTGCAAAACTGGTTGGAAAACCATTCCCAGTCATGCTGGAAGGGCAAAATGAGTGGGGTCCCGCAGGGATCGGTTCTGGGTCCGGTTCTGTTCAATATCTTCATCAATGATTTAGATAATGGCATAGCGAGTACGCTTATAAAGTTTGCGGACGATACCAATCTGGGGAGGGGTTTCAAGTGCTTTGGAGGATAGGATTAAAATTCAAAAGGATCTGGACAAACTGGAGAAATGGTCTGAAGTAAATAGGATGAAATTCAATAAGGACAAATGCAAAGTACTCCATTTAGGAAGGAACAATCAGTTGCACACATACAAAATGGGAAATGACTGCCTAGGAAGGAGTACCGAGGAAAGGGATTTGGGGGTGTCATAAATATAAAGGGAAGGGTAAACTCCTTTGAAATCCCTCCTGGCCAGGGGAAAGCTCCTCTCACCTGTAAAGGGTTAAGAAGCTAAAGGTAACCTCGCTGGCACCTGACCAAAATGACCAATGAGGAGACAAGATACTTTCAAAAGCTGGGAGGAGGGAGAGAAACAAAGGGTCTGGGTCTGTCTGTAGTCATCTTGGCCAGGGACAGAACAGGAATGGAGTCTTAGAACTTTTAGTAAGTAATCTAGCTAGGTATGTGTTAGATTATGATTTCTTTAAATGGCTGAGAAAAGAATTGTGCTGAATAGAATAACTATTTCTGTCTGTGTATCTTTTTTGTAACTTAAGGTTTTGCCTAGAGGGGTTCTCTATGTTTTGAATCTAATTACCCTGTAAGATATCTACCATCCTGATTTTACAGGGGGGATTTCTTTATTTCTATTTACTTCTTTTTTTTTATTAAAAGTCTTCTTGTAAAACACTGAATGCTTTTTCATTGTTCTCAGATCCAAGGGTTTGGGTCTGTGGTCACCTATGCAAATTGGTGAGGCTTTTTATCCAACATTTCCCAGGAAAAGGGGGGTGCAAGTGTTGGGAGGATTGTTCAGTGTTCTTAAGATCCAAGGGTCTGGATCTGTAGTCACCTAGCAAATTGGTGGGGCTTTTTACCAAACCTTGTCCAGGAAGTGGGGTGCAAGGTTTTGGGAAGTATTTTGGGGGGAAGGACGCGTCCAAACAGCTCTTCCCCAGTAACCAGTATTAGTTTGGTGGTGGTAGCGGCCAGTCCAAGGATAACGGGGGTAATATTTTGTACCTTGGGGAAGTTTTGACCTAAGCTGGTAAAGATAAGCTTAGAAGGTTTTTCATGCAGGTCCCCACATCTGTACCCTAGAGTTCAGAGTGGGGGAGGAACCGTGACAGGGGGTCATAGTGGACCATAAGCTAAATATGAGTCAACAGTGTAACACTGTTGCAGAAAAAGCAAACATCATTCTGGGATGCATTAGCAATAGCTTTTGCTTACAACAAGACACGAGAAGTAATTCTTCTGTTCTACTCTGCGCTGATTAGTCCTCAGCTGGAGTAGTGTGTCAAGTTCTGGGTGCCACATTTCAGGAAGGATGTGGACGAATTGGAGAAAGTCCAGAGAAGAGTAACAAAAATTATTAAAGGTCTAGAAAACATGGCCTATGAGGGAAGATAGAAAAAATTGGTTTCAGAGTAGCAGCCGTCTTAGTCTGTATCAACAAAAAGAACAGAAGTACTTGTGGCACCTTAGAGACTAACAAATTTATTTGAGCATAAGCTTTCGTGGGCTACAGCCCACTTCATCAGATGCATAGATGAAGATGTTATCTATGCATCCGATGAAGTGGGCTGTAGCCCATGAAAGCTTATGCTCAAATAAATTTGTTAGTCTCTAAGGTGCCACAAGTCCTCTTGTTCTTTTTGAGAAAAAATTGGGTTTGTTTAGTCTGGAGAAGAGACGACTGAGAGGGGACATGATAACAGTTTTCCTGTATATAAAAGGTTGTTACAAGAAGGAGGAAGAAAAATTGTTCTTCTTAACCTAGAAGAATAGGACAAGAAGCAATGGGCTTAAATTGCAGCAAGGGAAGTTTACGTTAGACATTAGGAAAAACTTCCTAACTGTCAGGGTGGTTAAGCACTGGAATAAATTGTCTAGGGAGGTGCTGGACTCTCCATCATCTGAGATTTTTAAGAACAGGTTAGACAAATACCTGTCAGGGATGGTCTAGATAATACTTAGTCCTTCCATGAGTGCAGGGGACTGGACTAGATGACCTCTTGAGGTCCCTTGCAGCCCTATGATTCTATACATGGGGCAGGGAAGTGTTTTGCCCAAGATCACTGAAAAGACCAGTTAAAACGCTTGGATGAAAAACTCTAGATAAGAGCTAGGTGTTATTAATATTATTAATACAGGCCAGTCAGCCTCACTTCAGTCCCTGGAAAAATCATGGAGCAGGTCCTCAAAGAATCAATCCTGAAGCACTTACGTGAGAGGAAAGTGATCAGGAACAGTCAGCATGGATTCACCAAGGGAAGGTCATGCCTGACTAATCTAATCACCTTCTATGATGAGATTACTGGTTCTGTGGATGAAGGGAAAGCAGTGGATGTACTGTATCTTGACTTTAGCAAAGCTTTTGACACCGTCTCCCACAGTATTCTTGTCAGCAAGTTAAGGAAGTATGGGCTGGATGAATGCACCATAAGGTGGGTAGAAAGTTGGCTAGATTGTCGGGCTCAACGGGTAGTGATCAATGGCTCCATGTCTAGTTGGCAGCCGGTGTCAAGTGGAGTGCCCCAGGGGTCGGTCCTGGGGCCGGTTTTGTTCAATATCTTCATAAATGATCTGGAGGATGGTGTGGATTGCACTCTCAGCAAATTTGTGGATGATACTAAACTGGGAGGAGTGGTAGATACACTGGAGGGCAGGGATAGGATACAGAGGGACCTAGACAAATTGGAGGATTGGGCCAAAAGAAATCTGATGAGGTTCAATAAGGATAAGTGCAGGGTCCTGCACTTAGGACGGAAGAACCCAATGCACAGCTACAGACTAGGGACCGAATGGCTAGGCAGCAGTTCTGCGGAAAAGGACCTAGGGGTGACAGTGGACGAGAAGCTGGATATGAGTCAGCAGTGTGCCCTTGTTGCCAAGAAGGCCAATGGCATTTTGGGATGTATAAGTAGGGGCATAGTGAGCAGATCGAGGGACGTGATCGTCCCCCTCTATTCGACATTGGTGAGGCCTCATCTGGAGTACTGTGTCCAGTTTTGGGCCCCACACTACAAGAAGGATGTGGATAAATTGGAGAGAGTCCAGCGAAGGGCAACAAAAATGATTAGGGGTCTGGAACACATGAGTTATGAGGAGAGGCTGAGGGAACTGGGATTGTTTAGTCTGCAGAAGAGAAGAATGAGGGGGGATTTGCTAGCTGCTTTCAACTACCTGAGAGGTAGTTCCAGAGAGGATGGCTCTAGACTATTCTCAGTGGTGGAAGAGGACAAGACAAGGAGTAATGGTCTCAAGTTGCAGTGGGGGAGGTTGAGGTTGGATATTAGGAAAAACTTTTTCACTAGGAGGGTGGTGAAACACTGGAATGCGTTACCTAGGGAGGTGGTGGAATCTCCTTCCTTAGAAGTTTTTAAGGTCAGGCTTGACAAAGCCCTGGCTGGGATGATTTAATTGGGTATGGGTCCTGCTTTTGAGCAGGGGGTTGGACTAGATGACCTCCTGAGGTCCCTTCCAACCCTGATATTCTATTCTATGATTCTATTCTATTCTATTCTATTATTTACAAAGGGGGATCAGTATCATCTCCAGCTTAACTCTGTCATCTGCACTTACAATAGACAGGATAAAAGTCTATAAGGGATATAAACCCTCATGCTTTGGGCTTCCGAATGCTTTAGAAGAGCCAATGGGATTTAAGCAAATGCTTTAAGGCTGATATTTTCAAATGATGTTAGGCTCCTGAAATTCTATGGGAATTGGGTGCCTAACTCCCTTAGGTTTGTTTGGAAACTACTTCCTAAGTGCTTTGATTAATACGGATGGTACTTAGGCATATGCCAAAGTGTTTACTGAAGCAATGCCTCAGGGCTTATTACTGCCTGGGATCACGAAGAGATTTTCCTTGAGTCCACTCCAAACAGCTTGAATGTTGACTAGTGACTCCTTGCAATGAACTGCTTGCCGACAAGCTACTGACCAAGAATAAGTTGGTGAATTTGGAATAACGTGAATTAGAGAACAAGCCTGTATCTTTGTAGACAATTCTTTGAGCAAAACTGAGGTGAAATTTGTCCAGGTACTTGTTCTGAAGAACTGGCTCAACAGTAGTTAAAATACAGTACATTCACTAAATAACTGCCTTAAATCCATGGAGTTTAAAGACTGAAGATTTCTTTTGTGTCAAATGTTGCTTGAGGCTACTATACTGTGGAGGGGCCAGACACATTTAGGGTCAGATCCTCAGCTGGTGAAAATCAATGTAGATCTAGTGACTTTAACTGAGCTCCCTTGCTTCACACCAGCTGAGGATCTGGCCACGTTTACATCATCAGTAAAGAAGCAAATTTGCCTGAGACAATATTTGTCTACCTCAAATTATTTTATAAGGAAACTTCTTTTCTCAAGTATTATAACACAATAATCAGAATAAAGCAGACAGCACTGTAAATTTATGTGGCACTTTATAACAAATACAGAATCCATGGTCCCTGCCCAAAGTGTTGTATAATCAGTACTGCTAATTCTGAGCATTCAAAGATTGAGTCAAGGCTCCACCTCCAAAATCATGAGATTTTTTAAAAATGGTAAATGTTGGGATCTTTTTTATTTGCTGTCTGGTGTATGAGTCTTTAGGTGTCTTTCTCCCCCACTCCATTCCAACCCCTTTCCCGCGCAGCTCCTCTCTTTAACCATAAGAGCTAGAAACTTTTTTAAAAGGCAAGTTCAAAGTCTCATATAATCACATGACTTCTGGAGGTGGGACTGTAAGAAAAACACCAAATATTGTGAGATTCATCATGAGAAAACCTCAGGAATTGATAAGACTGTTTAACTCACTGCTCAGTGTGCATTATGCAGGCCCTGTCCACCTAATCCATAGGATAGGATTCTACTTCAGCTACTAGCTAAAGGAGTTAGTCTTTTAGCTCATGATTTCGCGGCTCACGCTTTCAGTAGAGTGGGTTCTTGGATCCATCCTTGCTCATGACTAGGAGGATGGTTGTTATGCTCACAATTTAATTGAGGTAAAAGCATACAAGTGGAGTGTATAAGAATTGGGTAGTATCCCTTCCTAAACTTGGGGAGCCCTTCAGCGGCCCTTGCAGCTTTCTATGTTCCAGAAGCCACCAGACCCCCGCAGATGGCAGTGTTTGTATGTCTCCAGGCCTTGAATGTCCTATGTAGCTAGTAAACATGGTTATTTGGATCCCAAGGTCCCCTTATATTTCCTTCATGTTCTGTAAAGAGCACAGGACACAAGTTAGGGAGGCCCTACAGGTGGCTAAAGGGTCCCTGAAGGGGTGTAGTTGAAGGGATGGGGAGAGAGCTTCATGGATGAAGGGGAGGAGGGAGATTGTTTAATCCGGTGGGGGCAGCTATTGTGTAAGGCACGCAGCCGGAGGAGGAGATGAAAGGAAGGGAAATGAGATCAGAGAATGACATAGGTCAGGATTAGATAGGACTTTTAGGCATTTTGGTGGCAGGAGAAGACTAAAGAAGGGAGGTGACAAAAACTAGCATTTCTGGTGCCTACAACTGCAAACGCTATTCGTCTGATGAAGCGGCTCGTAGACCTGAATCGCACTGACTCTTCAGCCCCATGCCCTTTGCACAAGGCTGGCGTGCCTTTTCACGGATGCTTCTTCTGACAGCATTGCACACTCAGTTCCTGCCTGCATTGGGGTTGTTAGGTGCTGACAGCTGTGCTCTCATCTCACTGCCAACTTCATTGTGTTTGAAGGGGCTCTCTCTCCCTGTCACGCCACCTGTGCAGCCTCTGCCAGCTAATGAGCCAGCTGTTTTCCGTAGCCTAATCCCTTCCTGTTTCCCTGGTGACTTTGGGGGAAATCTACTGTGCTCCTGTTTGTTTTGATCTAATCATGAATACCCTGCATAGGCAGCCCTTGGTCTGTTCAGCAGCAGCTCATCGGCCTGTGGATAAAAGCCATAGCCCGTCGGGAAAGCTACGGCATGCTAAAGATGCAGGTCGAGGTGTGTCTCTGGATGCTCCCTGGGGAGGGGTAGTTAAAACGTAGGATAAACAGATGTTCTTGGATGAAAGCATTTGTTTGTACATCGCAGGATGCGCCGGGAAGGAAGAGTGTAGAAGCACTTCCAGTACCACGTAAAGTTGAACCTGAAAACGAGCAGAGCTCAGGGTGAGTTTGGATCAGCACAGAAGAGTGGGGAGGTTTATCTGAAGCTTAATCTGAACCACACGTGCCTTGATAACTGGGCAGGACAATGGGTGAGAAACAGCTTTTTGAGGGCTCTTGAGGTTGTTCTTCTAGCCCTTAAGACCCACTTCAGCCGCATTTTGAGGACATAAGTGGTGCCCAGCCCTCATGCTGAACTGCTGCAGAGGGATGGGTTTCCCCCAGTCAGAGCTGCTCAGTATTAGGCCCAGCAGATGCCAGCTATAAAGCAGTGTGGGGGGAAAGCACGGCACTTAGGTGAGCACCTCTGAACCTCAGCAAAGGCTCAGTGCAGGAAGTGGGTGAGGGTTGGAGCTGGGAGGGTGGGGAAGGGGCTTTTTTATCTAACCTGGCTCACCCAGGGGGCCTCATGACAAAAGCTGGGTTTGAAAGCACAGCTACAGGAAGGTTTGCTAGTGGCTGGATGTGCCGAGTAGATACTGGCCCTTGTAGGGAGCCGAGCTCAGCTGCTTACCCGAGAGTGCCAGGAGGGGGTGTGGGCTAGTGCAAGAGGGGAAGGGCCATGGTGCTATCTCTTCCCAGCCCTTTTCAGATGTGAGGAGGCGAATCCTAGAATGAACACTCATTGAGTGGGGTGATCCACGGGGACTAGGTCAAATCTCCAAAGTGTCTGGCCAGCGGCAGGACATTAGCACGGCAAGGGAGGGGTGTGGCAGTGACATCACACAGGCCTTTTGCAGGACCTCAGCCTATTGGTCAAAGGTGGTGGAGAGGTGGTGACCTCACAGAGAGATGCTGACATCATCCAGGCAGGACAGGGGCGAGGAGCCAGGGAAATCTCAGAGACCCCTATGGCTTTGCTTCAGCAAGTCTCCTTCTTGAGATCTCTCTTTGAGGACTGAGAGAGTATTAGGGTTCACGTACGTGAGCACCAGGAAGAGCCTCTTTCGAGTCTTCTCCTTTCCTTTTATTGATTTTACTAGAAAACAGACATCCCGGTTTAGAAGGTAAGAGCCTCCTCAGGTCTGAAACCTCTTCAGTCTGATCCATCTGGTGACAGTTGACTTCTAGGTGTGGAAAACACAAGCTTAAGAGGCAGTATTTTATTCCGCATCTAGAATTTTGTCCTTCAGAATCACTGGGGACATTAGGGTTTGTCTTTTTTGTTTCACCTTTTCCTCCATCCCTCCTCCTTTCTCTTCTTCTCTTGCTTCTTTTGTCCTTTCTCCTGTTCCCCTCCCAACACCAGGAGGCATGTGTGTGTGTGTGTGTGCTTGTGTGTGTGTGCTCTGTAGCTCCCGTCGTGGGAGGTCCACCCAAAAATGTGGGGCTGAAAGAGTGCTCGGGCAGCAGGGCCGGCTCCAGGCACCAGCTTCCGAAGCAGGTGTTTGTGGCGGTATTCAGAATGGGGCAGCAGTCCGTGTCTCGCGGCAGCAATTCGGCGGCAGCTCCACCTCTGTTGTGGAGGCGGCAATTCGGCAGCAACTGCTTGGGGCGGCAAAATTGCTAGAGCCACCCCTGTCAGTCATTGATCCCCACCAGTGACCTGGGCCATCCTTTGGACTCTCTGGTGAGAACCCTCAGCCTTCCGTCCTCAGCCTCTACCCTGATTGGCTGAGCAGGGGGTTATTGACAGGGAGGAGACTCAGGTCCTTGTTTTTCTCTTTTAAGACCAAATAAGTAAGTCATAACCAGTCATATGTTTGACAAATTTTGCTGCTTCTCTGCATTAATTGTCTCTGAGCAGTTCATGATTCTCTCTAATATTCCAGTTCTCCTAAAATGCTTGCTGAAGAATTACTGTGCACCGTTGTTGGTCTGGAGCTCATATGAGAGCACTTTATTGAGGTCATTCAGTGTATGACCTTCAAGATCCGATGGTTAGTTTGAAAATCAGGGCTCTTGGGTCCTATTTCCAACTCTGCCACTGACTGGTTGCGTGACCTAAGTCAAGTCAATTCTCCTTTCTCAGTCTTAGCTTCTCCCTCTTTCAAGTAGGGATAGTAATGGTCCACTCCTACCTACCTCACAGTGGGTGGAGGATGGGGATCCACTGGAGAGTGTCACTAGGAGTAGTGCATAATATGAGGTGTCCTATCAAGTTTACTCAGATCAGATTCTGACATAATAGAATAGCTGAAACAGTCTATTTTATTTCTATTTTCTTATCGAATTTTTAAGATCTAAGTGTCTCGTATTTGTGTGCGATGAGACAATTTAACACACTGTGAGAAAGAGGAGAAGCCTTTGTTTTGCAACAAAATTTTTTTGCAGAGAACTCTCATCCCACTTGTTATGTTTTCAAGAAACAAACTGGTTTAGTCTGAATGGGATTTTCTGACAGAAACAGTTTCAATGAAATTTCCCCACCATCTTGATTCCTGGGCTCTATCCCTGCTTCTGGGAGGTTTGTTATCCATTAGAACAGGAGACAGGACTGGTGGCTTCTCTTTCTGGCTCTGGCTCTGCCACCTGCCCTTGGGTAAGTCACTTCCCTTCTCTGTAGCTCAGGCTCCTCCCCATCTGTCCAATGAGAAGATGGACAATTCTCCAACTCTGGGCAGTTGTGAGCCTGAGTGAGATGAGGGGCATTAAAGCTATCTGTGAAGGAGAAAGGGGAGTTTCACAGTGTTTAGCACCAAGGAATTCTAAACTTTGCTAAAATGTCTAATCTGTGGAAAAAAGAAATGGTCGGGGCGAAATTGTTTAACCATTGCCTTTTTTAAAGCCATTTTAAAGCCTGAGGTTCTTTGCCAGCAGGATAGAAGAGGTTCCTGCCTCCAGTTTTGTGCCCCAGTTGTCGTCTGAGATCCCTGAAAAAGAACATCTTCCTATCCATTACGGGCCTAGTGGAGGTGGGTAAACAGAAGATGTGATCTATCTTGGTGTTACTAAGGCTTTTGACAGAGTCCCATAGGACATTCTCACAAGCAAACTAGGGAAATGTGGTCTAGCTGCAATTCGTGTAATGTGGGTGCAGAGCTGGTTGAAAGCCTATACTCCAAGAGCCCTTCTCTATGTTTGGCTGTCCAATGGAGAGGGTGTACCTAGTGGGTCTGGCAGGGATCAGTCCGGGGTCCGGTACTATTCAATATTTTCATGAATGATTTGGAAAATGGAGTGGAGAGCATGCTTCTAAAATTTGCAAATGACACCAAGTACTTTGGAGCACAGGACTGGAATTCAAAAAGCCCTTAGCAAATTGAAGAACTGGTCTTCTTAAGCCAAACTCTATGACTGGGCCCCTCTCCATAGACTGGGCTGAAGTGAAACCCCAGAGCCAAACACTCCTCCTCCTCCAGGGCAGTGCACTCCGACCTTTAGTGGTCAGATGCGGCTTTGCACTGTCAGAGCAGCTTTTGCTGGGGGATTCTCCCAGCACTTTCCAATCGTGGAAAGTATTAAATCCCCATTTGACTGCTGGGGACAGAGCCATAGACGGGGGAGCAACTTGCCCAAAGTCCCACAGGAAAAGGAAAACAACCAGCAATGGAACCAATAGGAAACCCAGCAATGGAACTCAGGAGTCCTGACTCCCAATCCCCTGATCCAGTCACTCCCGCAGAGCACACTCCCTCTCAAAGGCAGGGGGAGCGGACACGAGGGCCTGGTTGTAATTGCTAGCTGTGGGAGGGAGTGTGCAGCAGTGGTTAGTGAAGGGTCCTGGAAATAAGGACTGCTGGGTCCCATCCATGGCTCTGACACTTGGTGTGATCCTGAGACAGTAGCTTCCCCTCCCCAGGCCTGTTTCTCATCAGTCGGGGTGGGGTGGCAGTCCCTAAAGCCCAGGGGGGCTGGGAGGCTCCAGGAAGGTGTGTAAAGTGCTGGGATGTCAGGATCCTGGAGGTGCTGTCACTCCCGCAGTAGCGCGGTGTTCTGCATCCCCTGCTGCTGACCAAGTTTCTCCATCCCTTGGCAATGAGACAGACTCTTGTTTTCACAGCCAGTTGATGGCCCAGTGTCATCACCCTGGCTGCTGGCTGGGCAGGGCAACTCCTCAGGTCACCACCACCCTCTCCAGCCTGCCATGGACTTGGAGAGTGAGGAGAAGGGCGAGGGACGACACTGAACATCCTCCATCCATTGCTCCATCACCTAGGGCAAGTGGGTGGCATTAGGGTTCCTCTGTGGCATTCCCTGTCTGTCTGGGGAGAGGCAGAAAGAGGGGGAGAGAATCTCTCCCAAAGGAGATTGGATTTGCAAACAGCCCCCAGGAGCCCCTGGCTCTCAGACCAGGGAGGGGCTTCTCCAGAACCGTCTCTAGTGTGTTTCAAAAGCTCCCAGCAATGTGGCTCCCAGCCCTTCCCTTGTGGGAGACTGTTCCCCAGGCTGAGACTCTCTGAGCTGAGCCAGACCCTGTGAGCTGCTGAGCATTGAAATCAATGGGAAACAAGGGGGCCCTGACCTTCCTGTGCCTGGGGACTTTGAAGTGAGGAATGGTTTAAAGGAGAAGTCCGGACTCCTGGGTTCTGTTCCTTCTCTAGCTGGGCTGGGGCGGGAGGGGGGCGTGGAGAGGGAATTGTGGCCTGGGATGGTAGGATGGAGCTGCTTGTCCAAAGTGACCAATGGTCTTTGTGACTGACCCCAGTGCTCGAGAGGAGGAGACTCCCCGGTTATTGCAGCACCAGGGATGAGGACGGGGAAAGTTGGGAGCAGATCATGCATTGAACTCCTGCCAGTGTGTGTAGCTTGCACTCCCTGCACTCCTGTGGGGGGTCGGGGAAGAGGAGCTGCTCTGTCTGGGGCAGGGATGGGGAGGGACCAAAAAGGCTGGTTAGTGGGAGGCTGCCTTGAGCCCAGACTCATGCCTGCTCCCCGCTTGGGTCCTGGATGGCCAGGCTCCTGAGGGTGTTCAGGAAGAAGACTCTGCAGGTGGCCCCAGAGCCTGAGGAAAGCAGCTGCCATCTTCCCCAGGAGCAGGGCGGCCCCCCTGTCCCCACTGGCGGGGAAGGAGCTCGCGGCCGGGCCAGGAGGTGGAAGTGCCCAGCCTTCTGGCAGAGGAAACCCGCTCCCAGCACAGGCACCAAGGTGGCAGAGGCAGTGGCCAGGCCCCAGTGGAGCTGGGTCAGGATGCGGCTGGGCAGGCAGGACCCAGCCCAGGAGCGGAGCAGGGCAGGGTGGCTCTGGGGCTTGTTGTGTGGGCAGCAGCGGCCCCAGGAGCCCAGCCCTGATTCCTAGCATGAGGCATTGCCCTGCCTGGTCACTGAAGACCTTCCAGCCTCCCCAGGGCAGAAGGTGGAAGATCCCTGTCCCAGCACCAGCAGCTCGGCCTGCTCCCCATGGGACAGCAGCAGCGCCTGGGTCTCGAGCAGCAGCCAGGCCGATGGACGCCGCTGCTTTGTTCCAGGTGAGGAGCCGGGATGGGCTCAGGGAGGGGTGAAGAGGGGCCTGTGAACACTCTGGGCCCATGCCCTCAACCAATGCTATGGGGAGCAGGTCCCCAGCCCAGGTGTCTGGCCTGAGCCACGTGAACCCCACTGACACAAGATGCTGCCACTTTGGTAAATGGTGCTCAGTTGGATGGAGGGTGTGTGGGGGAGGCACCTCCCAGGAAGTCCAGGACGGTGGGGAGGGTCTCTTTGCTATGGACTCGTGAAGGAGTTGGGGGCTGAAGGCATCACTGAGAGGGGGGAATGTGGGGCCCGATCTTTCCGAGGACCATGCCCCTGTCCTTCCCACAAGCGGCAGCAGAAGTCACCCTTTCCCCTTCTCTCCCTGGTGCAGGGAGTGCCAGGGTCTCAGAGGACTCAGAAGACGAGGAGGAGGAGGAGGAATGGGTGGACGTGGTCACAGAGGAGGCAGCTCTCAAAAACATCCGAGAGCAGCTCCAGGGCCGAGAAAAGGTACAAATGTTCCGCAGCTGTGCTGGAACCGAGATTGTCCTGCTCCTTCCCAGCATCTCAACCCCCTGCAGAGGGTCTTACCTCTCATGAGCCACTCCCCAGAATGGGGACCTTTCTCCTCCATGATCTGGGACCCCCAAGATGCGGGCATTTGTTACACACCAACTGGGGTCTCCTCCCCCCACAGGCACTGTCCCAGTTCCTGACCCTGCTTGTGTAAGAGTCGTGGGTGATTTGGACAACGGGCGGGTCCCCACTATCCCGCATTCAGGCCTGAGTCCTGCAGCTGGTGTGGCTGGGGCAGAAAGGTCCCTGGCTAACTGGCTCTCTCTCCCCACACCCCACTCCTGGTGGGTGCAGGATGAGGCCCGGCAGCTCACGTTCCTGCATGCCATCTACCCCGCGTATCTCGCTGCACATCAGAGAGGGCAGGACACACTGAAGCCGCACTGCTGCAAAGCGGCTGTGGTGGAGAGGATTGTGGTGAGCGAGACACAGCTCCCGGCAGCTGGAGGGTGAACAGAGACATGAGAGGGGCAGGGATCTCTCCAGGACGATGGTTTGGGGATGGCTGGTACTGGAGGGGCAGCTGAGGGCAGGGATTGCTGGTGCTGAACATTGGGAAGAAGAGACAGGAGAAATAGTGGGCAGGAATCGGAGGAGCGGGAAGCCTGGCGCCGTCCTGGCCAACTCCCTGATTGCTGTGGGCAACCTCAGGTACAGAGACCCTTTTGCCCGGTACCCCTAACCCCCGTGCTGCTCAGGCCCACGGCTGGGAGTCACTGCCCCTCCCATTCCCAGGTCATCTCCCAAGGGTGACTCCTCTGGCAGAGGTGGTGGGAAGGTTCACTCTCTCCTGGCTGGGCTGTTGTTTTCACTCCAATAACAACAGTGTAATGGCTTTGGGGAGAGGCTGGCTCCCAGGATCAGATGGAGGAGGGGCAGCAGGGTCCAGGGAACAGGCGCTATTCCTGCCCTGCCACTGTCTGTCTGGGAAACCTTGGCCTTATCATGCCCTGGCTCGGTGCCTCAGTTTCCATTCTCGCCAGCCTCTGCCTATTTCCCTGCAGCTTCATGTCCGTGTTGGTGCCAGTCCCACCCCTGCACGGCACAGTCTAATAGCGGCTCCTCTCTCTTGAGAGCACCATGATACCTGCCCTGGGATGGAGCTGGAGACGCACTTCCTTCGAGCTGCCCTTCATGCCCTGTTCACCCTGGGCACAGAGAAGGATGCCACCCAAGTCTAGGTAGATCATGCTAGTCATGGATTGAAGAGCTAGTTGTCATCCTGCCACAAATCCTTGCTAATTGCCTGCAGTGGGATGTGAATGAGAGAGGCAAGGATATGTGTTTGGGGGTCTCACCACTGCTTCCCACAGATCCCTCTTCCTATCCTGTGGCAGGTGTAGCCCCAGTTTCCCTAACTCTGACCCATGACTCTCCCTTGCTTTGCAGGATCTGCATAGGGTCTTGACAGACATCGTGGATGCCATGCTGGGGAATCTGCTGGCAGAGTCCCCAGGCACCGACAGGCTCCACTACCTCTCGGAGGTGAGTCTGTTGAGAGGAATGGGGGCAATTTTACCTTAACTCTTAGAGCGATTTTCCAGTCTGTCCTCCTAGCTGGGCCCGCAGTGGGCCGTCCTTGGTCAGGGCAGCCAGTGCAATGCAGTGTCAGGCCCTTCCTCCTGGAAGGACAGAGGAAGGAGCTGGGACTTCAAGCCAGAGCTCTGCATGGGTCTGTTGAGCACTAACCACTGGCTGGCTTGGGGAGTGAGAGTCTGAACCCCTCCTGTGAGATCCAGAAGACGGTCCTCAGAGAAGAGTCACAGCCTCGTTCCTAGAGAAACAGGAGGACCCCAGAGAATTGGCCCTTGTCTCCGACGGGTCCTGAGATTCCTGGGGGGATTGTGCTCACGCTCAGACCCTTCACCCAACCAAGGACTTGAGA
The DNA here is from genome assembly GCF_965140285.1 of Lepidochelys kempii. Taxonomy (NCBI): domain Eukaryota; kingdom Metazoa; phylum Chordata; order Testudines; family Cheloniidae; genus Lepidochelys; species Lepidochelys kempii. The sequence continues at coordinate 70,320,875 of NC_136390.1, read as the reverse complement.
GCCAGGGAGGGGTGAGGGGTCTGTCTCTTTCCTGGTGAGCTGTTCAGGAATCAGGGTTTCAGGGAGGATGGGACCAGCCCCGACACCGAGCATTGCCCTAATCTAGAGAGACAGTGACAAGTCGTGACCTGCAGGAGACAAGCATCGTCCTGGGGGCAACAATCCCCTTCTAAGGCTCTGCGATCAATGCGTTAGATATCCAACCCCGTACACAATGTCTTAGCCCTCTGGGGACGGGGAGGGGCTCACGAGCACAACACATGCACCTGCCCATTGATCCTGAGCTGCCTCCTTTCCCCATAGCACATTAACTACTGGATTGTGTCCAGGGTGTCGCGAGACAGAGGCAGGGCCATTAGGAACATCACGGCCCTGCTTCGATCCACCATCACCCTCCCTGAGTTCGACGTAAGTGGCCTCTGACCCCAGGTTCCTGGCTCCAGGTGTAGCAGGTATGGTGAGCAGGAAATGAGCTTGACTTGAGTCAAGTTCTTGTCCTGGTTAAGTGATGACTTTTAAGGGGACCCTGCTGCAGATTCATGCCTTCCTGTCATCCTGGAGCAGCCGGGGAAGCAAATCCTCATGGAGGGCCCTGCCCACATCCCTGTGCTCTAGGCTGCCTTGCAGGGAGAGAAAATTAAGGGTCTAGCTCCAGCTCCTATGCTCTAGCATCTCCTGCAGCGGGGCTGAGGGGAAGGAGAGTCCTGGCCCAGGTGGGGACTGGGAGCCAACTGGAAAATGCTGATGGAGTCCCCTCTCCCTCTCCCTTCCATTAGAACTCAGCCGAATTCCCCAGGATGGCTCACCACGTGGCACAGCTGGCTCTGTTCGTCAGTGACCTATCCAAGGACATCTGCTTGCAGGCCACAGAGCGGGTTTACCGGCTCTACCAGCTGCTGCTGCACCACAGGGGTAAGGAACTCAGCTGGGAAATGGCATCCGAAAGAAGAGTGAGACTGGGACCCCAGCCAATTTCTCTCCGACTGACCCCAGCTGGGGGATGAGTCTCTCTCTATCTCTTTCTGTGTTCTACACCACCCCCTGCAATTGTGTTGGGCCAGGCACACAGCGAGGACTCTGCCCACTGTGCAGCCACCAATGGGACTGGTAGGACACAAGCACTGCAAGCAGAATGAGAAATCTGTGTCTCTCTCTTTCCCAGGCCTGACCATCCATGAGGCCGAAGACCTGTGGGTCTGGGACTGGCACCAGGACAGCAGGCTCCTGGGCTACAAGAACACAGCCAGGGTGGGGGAGGTAAGGACACTCCGAAAGGGCACGAGAGTGGGGGTGGCTGCCTCCTGGAGCCACGAGACGGAGATGCCGTTCTAGTCCAGGATTGGAGCCTGGTTCTGGGCAATCTGCTGAAGCCTCACATGTGGTTGGCTTTAGGTCTTCGGGAAGTTTTCTTGGAGGAGCAGAGAAGATTCTTCCTCCGGACGGCAGTGCTGGCCATCCACCACCCCCTGCTGCATGTCAGCCAGGCTGGGCTGCTCCTCAGCTACCCTCTCCTAGGGAAAGACAAGCAGCTGATGGGGGATAAGGGAAGCAACTGCATTAAACTCAGGAGATTGGGGCAGGGCCCAGGCCTCATTTCCCTACTATGGCCATTTGCTGGCCTGGCAGCAAGGAACCTGGTGGGGAATGAGGGTGAGAGCAAGTGGTACTGGGAAGGGAGATGAATTCACCTTCACGAGCAGGAGGGAGCCAGCTTGTCCCCGGAGCAGCTCCAACCCTGCTCTTTAGCAAGGCTAATTAATGACAAGCATTGCCTCATCACAAACGTATGCTCTTAGGACACGGTGTTCCCACACTTGGGAAGGACAGCAGAGTACCCTAAGTGCCCTCTGTGAGCCTCTCCTGTCACCTGAGCCACCACCCCAAGTTGCTCCCACCACTGGCAGCCTGAGAGGCCACGGACTGACGGGTCATGGCGACTGACCAGGCGGGGCTGAGGCACATGGGCGGGGGAAGCTTGTCCTGCTGCTGGCAGAGTTGGACCCGCTCTAGAGAGAATGGGAGGCTTCAGTCAGCATGGGCTGCTGATCTGCCCCATTCCCCAGGGCTGCCATGCTGTGGTTTCAGCATGAATGGCCAGGATGACTTGTGGAAAGGTCTCAACCTCCCCCCATCCCACTTCACTGCTGCCAGAATCCCTCTGCCCCCCTGCCAGAGCCCCCTCCCTGCCCTGCCTGGGTGGGGGTGGAGGAGATGGTTCTGAGAACTTGGGCTGTGGATTGGAGGTGGAACAGCTGTAAGGGGCACTGAGGGGGAGGAGGCAGGAGCTCACCCTACAAGGAGAGGGGTTGCCACTGAAGGTCACTCGAAAGGACAACAAGACTCCATTCTGGGGGTCAGGAGGGTGAATCCATCCCTTAGAGGTGGGCAGGTGCTGGGTGGAAATGCTGCTGGTTCCAGGTGCCCTTAATCCCCTCTGATTCCTTGGGGCATCTGAGTCTGTGACAGGTTCTCATTCCCTTGCAGCAGGAGGCCGTCACGGCCAATATTAGGCACCAGCTCCACATCATCCGGAACTTGCGCCAGGTGCCTGAGGCACTGCAGGGCCGGTGCCTCTGAGGCCACCAGCAACTCCCGCTCCCTGCTGCAGGTACTGCTCTGGCTCCCTATAAGTGGAGACCTAGTGGAAGGGGAAATAGAGCCCCCGGCACTCTCTCTCCTCTCAAATCCTTCATCTGGGACAGGAGCTCTTTCCCTCACACCCATTCCCTTCCCCCCTATTCGTGGTCCACCCCGTCCCATTCCCTATACTCCCAGGCAGAACTCTCCCTGCCCCATATGGTGCAGAAATGCCACAGCCCCAGCCCCACCGAAGCTTGGAAAGCTCCACTTTTGAGGAGGTGGGGGTGGGACAGAGGGTCAGAGCTAGCTTCACCTCCTGCCCTTTATTCTCCCCTTGGCCCTTCTTTGGGGTCTCTGGGTGTAAAATGAATAGGAGCCTCCTTCCTGCCTGTCTTCCAGGCCCTGGGATCTGGCACAGCCTCCCAGACAGGCACATTCTGGAGCTGAGCCACGTCAGGGAGCAGTGGGGACAGGTCACCTCGTCCCATCAAAGCAAGCAACGCTGGCTCTCAAAGAGGCTTCGATGGAAGACCCTGCTCCTTCCTGGAAGTAAGAGATATTGACTCCTCGGGACATGGGGGTCTCTTGGTGGAGAAATGGGATCCCTGATACATTGTCTGGCTGATAGCTTCCCGCATCCCTTGATCCCAGCCTCAGGACAGAGACGTTCCCATCAATGTTCCACGCTTGTTTCTTCCCTAGCAAGAGGCTCCCCAGAGATGTCCTTGAACCTGGATTCCTGAGAGGGTTTCTGGCAGGAGGCTCCAGCACCTCAGGCATGAAGAGAGCATCATGCAGTCTTCTTTCCATGGCATCTCTGCTCCCCAACTCCACTTTCCCAAGCAGAACAAATGAACCATTCAGCTCCCAGAGTCTGCACTCTTTGACCTCCTTCTGATCAGCAATGGGGTTTCTCCAGCCCCCTCACCACACCTGTCAGCCTCTGAAAGATGAAGGGCCTGAATCTCACAGTCACCAGAAGAAGAAAAACTCCAGGTGTAGTTGGTGGAGCCTTTGTGGACTCAGCCCCTCTGGGAACCAGCTCTGAAATGGGGAGCAAGGACCCCAGCCCAGTAACAGCAGGACTGGGCAGAGAAGGCTTGTAATGGGGTGCTTTCTCCTGGGCTGCAGAGCCTGGGGCCTAGCCAAATTGATTACAGCATGAACCCTAACTGAGGGGGACCATGTACCTCTCCCCATATACTGCCAGACTTCAGCAGTGATAAAACCCAGCTGGGCTATGAACTGGAATGAGAATAAGGTAGGAAGCTCAGAGCAGCAAGAAAAGTCCAGAGGGGAACTTGAGAAGAGAGGGAGGAAGTACCCAGGGAAAACTTCAGCCAAGAGAAAAGAGAAGACCTAGCTGTTGGGTACAGGGCCCTGGTCTTTGTCAAAAGAAGGGGGGCATACACGCACCCAGAGAGGGTTACCAAACACAGCAAGGGGGCTGCAGGCTGAGGAAGAGCCCCACCTTTCTGTGGAAAGACCTCTTTGGACTTTTAGTGTGAGGCAAGCTGGGCCCTGGAAGGGTGGGCTATAGGTGGTGATCTGGCCAGAGGCTGAGAAACTGCCATGGTGTTCAAGGGACCATCAGTGGGGGATGCTAGGCCAGCAAGAGGGCTATGATTCTGTGTCTGGTCACCAGAGAGCATGTAAGGATGAACGGATTTGTTTATGATTTTCATAGTTGGCAGGATTGAATTCCCCCTGTGATCCCTGAGGGCTGATGGAAGTCTTGGTTGCTCAAGGCAGGTCTGTCCTCCCAAGCGGACCTATTGAGGGACCAAGCTGGTAACTGGATTTTCCACTTCAGTTCCAGGGACTGGTTAAGCAGCCAAAGCAGGTCGAGGGGTTTCTCCAGAAGCTCCTAGGAAACAAAGAGAAGCAGTAGGAAGTGCAGAAGAGCTACAGATGTAGCTGGCAATCTTCATGGAGCAGCAGCAATACCTGTCAGAGGTCCTGCAAAGGGAAATCAACGCAGGATGTGCTATGCGTCTCTAGGGCAGAAATGGGATCCCCGATGCATTGCCTGACTGAGAGCTTCCCCCGGCCCTGGATCCCCAGCTCTGGGACAGACATCTTCATCATCATACCACCCTGGTTTTATTCCTAGGAAGAAGCTCCTCAGAGACGTCCTCAAACCTGGACTCCTGAGGACGTTTCCAGCAGGAGGCTCCAGCCCATCGGGCATGAAGAGAGCATCAGGTAGTCTTGTTCACATGGCATCTCCGGTCTCCAGCTCCACTTCCCGCAGCAGGCAAATTAACCTATCATCTCCCAGAATCCCAACCCTTTGACTTCCTTCCGCTCAGCACTGGGGTTTCGCCAGTCCACTCACCATACCTGTCACCCTCTGAATGATGAAGGGCCTGAATGTCAGAGTCACCAGAACAAGCAATCTCCTGTTCCAGGCAGTGGGGCCTGCGTGTACTCGGCCCCTCTGGAAACCAGGTCTGAAATGGGGAACAAGGACCCCAGGCCAGTAAGAGTAGGAGTGGGCAGAGCAGGCCTGTAACGGGATGCTTTCCCCTGAGCTGCACAGCCTGGGGCCTCGCCAAGCTGACTGCAGAATGAGCCTAACTGAGAGGCACTATGGAGCTCCTTCTAAAGAGCCAGACTTCAGTGGTGACACAGCCCAGCTTGGGTATCCACAGGAATGAGAATGAGGCAGGAAGTTCAGAGCATCAAGGAAAGTCTAGAGGGGAATTTGAAAAGAGAGGTAGGAAGTGTTCAGGGAAACCTGCAGCAAAGAGAAAGGAGCAGACCTAGCTGTTGGGTACAGGGCCCTGGGTTGCTACTAATGTCAGGGCGGGACTGGGTTCCCCTACTGGCCCCAAAGAAGGGGGCGTACACACACCCGGAGAGGGTTACCAAGCCCAGCAAGGGGGCTGCAGGCTGAGCAAGAGCCCCAGCGATGGCAGAAGGACTTCTTTCTGTGGAAAGACCTCTTTGGACTTCTAGTGTGAGACAAGCTGGGCCCTAGAAGGGTGGATTGAAGATGATGACCTGGAGGTAGGGCTAAGTTACCAGGCAGAGAGTCTGCCATGGTGCTGGAGCGATCATGAATGGGGGACGCTAGCCAAGTGAGAGGGCTGTGATGCGATGCCAAGCTGCTGATGGGGGGGGGGGGCGGGCACGTAACGATGAGTAGATTGGTTTATGATTGACAAAGTCAGTAGGACTGAATTCCTCCTGTGATCCGTGAGGGCTGATGGAAGTCTTGGTTGCTGAAGGAAGGTCTGTCCTCCCAGGTGGGTGAATCGAGGGACAGAGGACCTTGTTTCTGTTAAAGACATTTTGGGACTTTTAGTTTGGGATGAGCGCGACCCAGGAAGGAGTGGACTAAAAGACGGTCACCTGGCTGAAGGGCTGAGTTCCCTGGCAAAGAACTGCCAGAGTGCCCTAGGACTCTCGGCGGGGGTGCTAGCCCAGCAAGAAAGCTGTGACACCAGGCCTTGCCAGGAAGGGGCACCTGTTGGTGAGTGAACTCTGTTACAAGCCTCCTTCCATTATGGAAACAGCCTGGTAATGGAGAGCGGGGGGGATGGCCTATGGGAGAGGATGGCTGGAGTGGTCCTACAGAAGGGGCAGCAGGGTCCAGTGATGAGAGCAGGGAACAGGTTGTAGTGCAGCCCTGCCGCTGAGTGGTAACGTGATCCTGGCCAGGTCACTCTCCCACCTGGTGCCTCACTTTCTCTATCTTTGAAATGGGGATCATCCTGACCCACCTTAAGAACGTGTTTGATCCTCTGCTCTTGTTTCCCCAATCCCTGCCCTCTGTGCCCCACACAGACCTTGGCCCTGTTCTTGCAACTTCCATGCCCATGTTAGTGCCTGGGTCGCCCCACAACTGCAAGGTTTCATTTATCATCTCCTGCCAGCAAACTGAAGCCTCTCCTAGATCCAGAACAATTCCGGTTGATTCAATTTATAATTCTCTGGGGTTCAGACCCTCTGTTCTCCCCCTGGGGTGACAGAACCCTGATTGTCATATCTGTCTTTCAGGCTCTGTCCAGCCTCTCACACAGCTATATCCTATAGCGCCCCCAGCTCAGGGAGCAGTGGGGACAGGTTATCTCATCCTATCAAACCAAGCAACATGGGTCCCATTGAGACTTAGATGGAAGGTCCCATGCATCTCCTGGAGATAAGAACCGTTCACTCGTCCTGCCACTTGGGGCTCTTGCAACAAACAGGGGGCTCCTGCTTCATATCCTGGTTGGGAGCTTTCCCTGTTCCTGGATTCCAGCCCTGGTACAGAGACTTATTTCTCATCATGATATCCTCATGTTATTCTCAGAGGATGTGTCCAGGATCCTGGAGACTGTTTTCTGCGGGAGGTTTGAGGGGGCAGAGATCACTCACTGTCACGACCCACGGGTCTTCAACATGGGTCTGCAGGATTCACAGAAGAAGCCACACTCCACTTGGCAGCCTGCTGAAAATTGCTTACCTTGGACACACAAAGTTCAACCCCAGTTCGAGGCTCCACTCCTGAGGTCCTATTGGAGGAGTCGGAGAGCAGCTAATTGGCCCCCTGGCCCTGCTGAAGACAGCAGCAGGAACAGGAAGCTGTCTGAACACCAGGGCTGCTCCCTGTTCCGGACCATGTGCTGCCTCTTTCTGCTGCCGCTCCCCTGGCTTGGTTTTCTGGCATCTGATTTGTGGTTGTGATCGCAAGTTTGTCTTTTGCTGCTGATCTTCCAGTATCCTGACCCAGCTGACTCACGACTCCTGTCATGTCAGTGTGGACTCTGGCTCTGACCAGTACATCTGGCTATCCTTGACCCACCTGTGACATTCATAGACTCATAGACTTTAAGGTCAGAAGGGACCATTATGATCATCTAGTCTGACCTGCACAACGCTGGCCACAGAATCTCACCCACCCACTCCTGCAGTAAACCTCTCACCTTTGTCTGAGCTATTGAAGTCCTCAAATCATGGTTTCAAGACTTCAGGGTGCAGAGAATCCTCCAGCAAATGACCCATGCCCCATGCTACAGAGGAAGGCGAAGACCCCCCATGGCCTTTGCCAATCTGCCCTGGGTGAAAATTCCTTCCTGACCCCAAATATGGCGATCAGCCGAACCCTGAGCATGTGGGCAAGACTCACCAGCCAGATACTCAGAAAAGAATTCTCTGTAGTAACTCAGATCCCATCCCATCCAACATCCCATCCCAGGCCACTGGGCCCCATCTACCACGAATTGTCAAAGATTTATTAATTGCCCAAATCATGTTATCCCATCATGCCATTTCCTCCATAAACTTATCAAGCTTAATCTTGAAGCCAGATAGGTCTTTTGCCCCCACTGCTTCCCTTGGAAGGCTGTTCCAGAACTTCACTCTTCTGATGATGGTTAGAAACCTTCATCTAATTTCAAGTCTAAACTTCCTGCTGGCCAGTTTATATCCATTTGTTCTTGTGTCCACATTGGTACTGAGCTTAAATAATTCCTCTCCCTCTAGGATATTTATACCTCTGATATATTTATAGAGAGCAATCATATCTCCCCTCTGCCTTCTTTTGGTTCGACTAAACAAGCCAAGCTCCTTGAGTCTCCTTTCATAAGACAGGTTTTCCATTCCTCAGATCATCTTAGTAGCCCTTCTCTGTACCTGTTCCAGTTTGAATTCATCCTTCTTGAACATAGGAGACCAGAACTGCACACAGTATTCCAGATGAGCTCTCACCAGTGCCTTGTACAATGGTACTAACACCTCCTTATCTCTACTGGAAATACCTTGCCTGATGCATCCCAAGACCGCATTAGCTTTTTTCACAGCCATATCACATTCGCGGCTCACAGTCATCCTTTGGTCAGCCAATATTCCAAGGTCCTTCTCCTCCTCTGTTACTTCCAATTGATGCATCCCCAGATTATAACTAAAATTCTTGTTATTATCCCTAAATGCATAACCTGACACTTCTTACTAATAAATTTCATCCTATTACTATTACTTCAGTTTACAAGGTCATCCAGATCTTCCTGTATGATATCCCGGTCCTTCTCTGAATTGGCAATACCTCCCAGCTTTGTGTCATCTGCAAATTTTATTAGTACACTCCCACTTTTTGTGCCAAGGTCAGTAATAAAAAGTTTAAATAAGATTAGTCCCAAAACCGATTCCTGAGGAATTCCACTGGTAACCTCCCTCCAGCCTGACAGTTCGCCTTTCAGTATGACCCGCTGTAGTCTCCCCTTTAACCAGTTCCTTATCCACCTTTCAATTTTCATATTGAACCCCATCTTTTCCAACTTAACTAATAATTCCCCATGTGGCACCATATCAAATGCCTTACTGAAATCTAGGTAAATGGCCGCAGATCCACTGCGTTTCCTTTGTCTAAAAAATCTGTTACTGTCTTAAAGAAGGAGATCAGGTTGGTTTGGCATGATCTACCTTTTGTAAAACCATGTTGTATTTTGTCCCATTTACCATTGACCTCAATGTCCTTAACTACTTTCTCCTTCAAAATCTTTTCCAAGACCTTGCATCCTACAGATATCAAACAAACAGGCTTGTAGTTACCCGGATCACATTTGTTTCCTTTCTTAAAAATAGGAACTATGTTAGCAATTCTCTAGTCATATGGTACAACCCCTGATTTTACAGATTCACCCTCAGGAGTTCTTCGGTCCTGCTTCCATCTGTAAGTCTGGGCTTTTCCCTTCAGCCCCCTCGTGTCTTCACTCCATCATCTACTCAAACTCCCTTCTAAACTCGACCAGAGTTTCCACCTGCATCTCCAATCCTCGGATCTTTTCCTCCATCAGCTCTATCAGTCAGCACTTCATGCAGATGGAACTCTTTTCAGGTAGCTCCTTCAGGACCATGTACATCCACTCATCTTCTACATCCACTCATCTTCATTGTGTTCTCCACCGCTTGGGTTACTACCATTTCTGCCTCTGTATCTGTCATTGCATTCTCACCTAAGTCCTGTAAGTCCAGGAAACACAAACCACACCAAAACACCACCACCCAAAGCAAAAACAAACCCCAAATGAGCACCACAACACAAACTCCCCTTACAAACTCCCACTCAAGCTCCCCTGTTTACAGCTCTGTTTGCTAGCTCCTGTGCAATTTCCCCAATGCCCTTCTCTGCTCTCCAGCAAGATACACCAGTACCTTGGCTCCCAAAGTCCTCGTTGACTGCTATTCAAGGGCTGAGGGGTAGTGCTCATACTGCCCCCAGCCCCACACCCAGCTACTTTTCCTATGGGACTCTCCCTAGAGCAGAGGTCTGTCCTCCCAAGCAAGTGCATAGAGTGACCGAGCTGGTCACTGGATTTCCCACTTCAGTTCCAGGGACTGGTTAAGCAGCCAAAGCAGGTCTAGAGGTTTCTCCAGCAGTTCCTAGAAAACCAACAGAAGCACCGAGGCACTAACATGGGCATGGAAGTTGCAAGAACAGGGCCAAGGTCTGTGTGGGGCACGGAGGGCAGAGATTGGGGAAACAAGAGCAAAGGATCAAACACGTTCTTAAGGTGGGTCAGGATGATCCCCATTTCAAAGATAGAGAAAGTGAGGCACCAGGTGGGAGAGTGACCTGGCCAGGATCACGTTACCACTCAGCGGCAGGGCTGCACTACAACCTGTTCCCTGCTCTCATCACTGGACCCTGCTGCCCCTTCTGTAGGACCACTCCAGCCATCCTCTCCTATAGGCCATCCCCACCGCTCTCCATTACCAGGCTGTTTCCATAATGGAAGGAGGCTTGAAACAGAGTTCACTCACCAACAGGTGACCCTTCCTGGCAAGGCCTGGTGTCACAGCTTTCTTGCTGGGCTAGCACCCCCACCGAGAGTCACTAGGGCACTCTGGCAGTTCTTTGCCAGGGAACTCAGCCCTTCAGCCAGGTGACCGTCTTTTAGTCCACTCCTTCCTGGGTCGCGCTCATCCCAAACTAAAAGTCCCAAAATGTCTTTAACAGAAACAAGGTCCTCTGTCCCTCGATTCACCCACCTGGGAGGACAGACCTTCCTTCAGCAACCAAGACTTCCATCAGCCCTCACGGATCACAGGAGGAATTCAGTCCTACTGACTTTGTCAATCATAAACCAATCTACTCATCGTTACGTGCCCGCCCCCCCGTCAGCAGCTTGGCATCGCATCACAGCCCTCTCACTTGGCTAGCGTCCCCCATGCATGATCGCTCCAGCACCATGGCAGACTCTCTGCCTGGTAACTTAGCCCTACCTCCAGGTCATCATCTTCAATCCACCCTTCTAGGGCCCGGCTTGTCTCACACTAGAAGTCCAAAGAGGTCTTTCCACAGAAAGAAGTCCTTCTGCCATCACTGGGGCTCTTGCTCAGCCTGCAGCCCCCTTGCTGGGCTTGGTAACCCTCTCCGGGTGTGTGTACGCCCCCTTCTTTGGGGCCAGTAGGGGAACCCAGTCCCGCCCTGACATTGGTAGCAACCCAGGGCCCTGTACCCAACAGCTAGGTCTGCTCCTTTCTCTTTGCTGCAGGTTTCCCTGAACACTTCCTACCTCTCTTTTCAAATTCCCCTCTAGACTTTCCTTGATGCTCTGAACTTCCTGCCTCATTCTCATTCCTGTGGATACCCAAGCTGGGCTGTGTCACCACTGAAGTCTGGCTCTTTAGCAGGAGGTCCATGGTGCCTCTCAGTTAGGCTCATTCTGCAATCAGCTTGGCTAGGCCCCAGGCTGTGCAGCTCAGGGGAAAGCACCCTGTTACAGGCCTGCTCTGCCCACTCCTACTCTTACTGGCCTGGGGTCCTTGTTCCCCATTTCAGACCTGGTTTCCAGAGGGGCCGTGTACACGCAGGCCCCACTGCCTGGAACTGGTGATTGCTTGTTCTGGTGACTCTGACATTCAGGCCCTTCATCATTCAGAGGGTGACAGGTGTGGTGAGCGGACTGGAGAAACCCCACTGCTGAGTGGAAGGAAGTCAAAGGGTTGGGATTCTGGGAGATGATAGGTTAATTTGCCTGCTGCGGGAAGTGGAGCTGGAGACCGGAGATGCCATGTGAACAAGACTACCTGATGCTCTCTTCATGCCCGATGGGCTGGAGCCTCCTGCTGGAAACGTCCTCAGGAGTCCAGGTTTGAGGACGTCTCTGAGGAGCTGCTTCCTAGGAATAGAACCAGGGTGGTATGATGATGGAGATGTCTGTCCCAGAGCTGGGGAGCCAGGGATGGGGGAAGCTCTCAGTCAGGCAATGCATCGGGGATCCCATTTCTCCCCCAAGAGACGCATATGCCCCAAGGAGTAAATGGCTTTTATGTCCAAGAGGTCATTGTCCCCATTTTGGTATCAGGCTTTAAGTTTTAGGCATGAGTCCAATCTCTTGTGCCCTGCTCTCCTGGGCTAACCTTGTCAGCACAGCCCCGGCATGCTCTTTTTGTCAATGGGAATAGCACATCCTGCGTTGATTTCCCTTTGCAGGACCTCTGACAGGTATTGGTGCTGCTCCATGAAGATTGCCAGCTACATCTGTAACTCTTCTGCACTTCCTACTGCTTCTGTTTGTTTCTTAGGAGCTTCTGGAGAAACCCCTCGACCTGCTTTGGCTGCTTAACCAGTCCCTGGAACTGAAGTGGAAAATCCAGTTACCAGCTTGGTCCCTCAATAGGTCCGCTTGGGAGGACAGACCTGCCTTGAACAATCAAGACTTCCATCAGCCCTCAGGGATCACAGGGGGAATTCAATCCTGCCAACTATGAAAATCATAAACAAATCTGTTCATCCTTACATGCTCTCTGGTGACCAGGCACAGAATCACAGCCCTCTTGCTGGCCTAGCATCCCACACTGATGGTCCCTTGAGCACCATGGCAGTTTCTCAGCCTCTGGCCAGATCACCACCTATAGCCCACCCTTCCAGGGCCCAGCTTGCCTCACACTAAAAGTCCAAAGAGGTCTTTCCACAGAAAGGTGGGGCTCTTCCTCAGCCTGCAGCCCCCTTGCTGTGTTTGGTAACCCTCTCTGGGTGCGTGTATGCCCCCCTTCTTTTGACAAAGACCAGGGCCCTGTACCCAACAGCTAGGTCTTCTCTTTTCTCTTGGCTGAAGTTTTCCCTGGGTACTTCCTCCCTCTCTTCTCAAGTTCCCCTCTGGACTTTTCTTGCTGCTCTGAGCTTCCTACCTTATTTTCATTCCAGTTCATAGCCCAGCTGGGTTTTATCACTGCTGAAGTCTGGCAGTATATGGGGGTGGTACATGGTTCCCCTCAGTTAGGGTTCATTCTGTAATCAATTTGGCTAGGCCCCAGGCTCTGCAGCCCAGGAGAAAGCACCCCATTACAAGCCTTCTCTGCCCAGTCCTGCTGTTACTGGGCTGGGGTCCTTGCTCCCCATTTCAGAGCTGGTTTCCAGGGGGGCTGAGTCCACAAAGGCTCCACCAACTACAGCTGGAGTTTTTCTTCTTCTGGTGACTGTGAGATTCAGGCCCTTCATCTTTCAGAGGCTGACAGGTGTGGTGAGGGGGCTGGAGAAACCCCATTGCTGATCAGAAGGAGGTCAAAGAGTGCGGACTCTGGGAGCTGAACGGTTCGTTTATTCTGCTTGGGAAAGTGGAGAGTGGAGATGCCATGGGAAGAAGACTGCATGATGCTCTCTTAATGCCTGAGGTGCTGGAGCCTCCTGCCAGAAACGCTCTCAGGAGTCCAGGTTCAAGGACATCTCTGGGGAGCCTCTTGCTAGGGAAGAAACAAGCGTGGAACATTGATGGGAACGTCTCTGTCCTGAGGCTGGGATCAAGGGATGGGGGAAGCTATCAGAAGGACAATGTATCAGGGATCCCATTTCTCCCCCAAGAGACCCCCATGTCCCGAGGAGTCAATATCTCTTACTTCCAGGAAGGAGCAGGGTCTTCCATCGAAGCCTCTTTGAGAGCCAGCGTTGCTTGCTTTGATGGGACGAGGTGACCTGTCCCCACTGCTCCCTGACGTGGCTCAGCTCCAGGATGCCCCTGTCTGGGAGGCTGTGCCAGATCCCAGGGCCTGGAAGACAGGCGGGAAGGAGGCTCCTATTCATTTTACACCCAGAGACCCCAAAGAAGGGCCAAGGGGAGAATAAAGGGCAGGAGGTGAAGCTAGCTCTGACCCTCTGTCCCACCCCCACCTCCTCAAAAGTGGAGCTTTCCAAGCTTCGGTGGGGCTGGGGCTGGAGCCCTGACACATCAGCCTTTCTGCACCATACGGGGCAGGGAGAGTTCTGCCTGGGAGTATAGGGAATGGGACGGGGTGGACCAAGAACAGGGGGAAGGGAGTGGGTGTGAGGGAAAGAGCTCCTGTCCCAGATGAAGGAATATGAGAGGAGAGAGAGTGCCGGGGGCTCTATTTCCCCTTCCACTAGGTCCCCACTTACAGGGAGCCAGAGCAGTACCTGCAGCAGGGAGCGGGAGTTGCTGGTGGCCTCAGAGGCACCGGCCCTGCAGCGCCTCAGGCACCTGGCACAAGTTCCGGATGATGTGGAGCTGGTGCCTAATATTGGCCGTGACGGCCTCCTGCTGCAAGGGAATGAGAACCTGTCACAGACTCAGATGCCCCAAGGAATCAGAGGGGATTAAGGGCACCTGGAACCAGCAGCATTTCCACCCAGCACCTGCCCACCTCTGAGGGATGGATTCACCCTCCTGACCCCCAGAATGGAGTCTTGTTTTCCTTTCGACTGACCTTCAGTGGCAACCCCTCTCCTTGTAGGGTGAGCTCCTGCCTCCTCCCACTCAGTGCCCCTGAAAGCTATTCCACCTCCAATCCACAGCCCAAGTTCTCAGAACCATCTCCTCCACTCCCACCCAGGCAGGGCAGGGAGGGGGCTCTGGCAGGGGGGCAGAGGGATTCTGGCAGCAGTGAAGTGGGATGGGGAGAGGTTGAGACCTTTCCACAAGTCATCCTGGCCATTCATGCTGAAACCAGAGCATGGCAGCCCTGGGAAATGGGGCAGATCAGCAGCCCATGCTGACTGAAGCTTCCTGTTCTCTCTAGAGCGGGTCTAACTCTGCCAGCAGGAGGACAAGCTTCCCCCGCCCATGTGCCTCAGCCCCGCCTGGTCAGTCGCCATGACCCGTCAGTCTCTGGCCGCCAGTGATGGGAGCAACTTGGGGTGGTGGCTCAGGTGACAGGAGAGGCTCACAGAGGGCACTTAGGGGACTCTGCTGTCCTTCCCAAGAGTGGGAACACCGTGTCCTAAGAGCATAAGTTTGTGTTGAGGCAACGCTTGTCATTAATTAGCCTTGCTAAAGAGTAGGGTTGGAGCTGCTCCGGGGACAAGCTGGCTCCCTCCTGCTCGTGAAGGTGAATTCATCTCCCTTCCCAGTACCACCTGCTCTCACCCTCATTCCCCACCAGGTTCCTTGCTGCCAGGCCAGCGAATGGCCATAGTAGGGAAATGAGGCCTGGGTCCTGCCCCAATCTCCTGAGTTTAATGCAGTTGCTTCCCTTGTCCCCCATCAGCTGCTGGTCTTTCCCCAGGAGGGAGTAGCTGAGGAGCAGCCCAGCCTGGCTGACATGCAGCAGGGGGTGGTGGATGGCCAGCACTGCCGTCCGGAGGAAGAATCTTCTCTGCTCCTCCGAGAAGAACTTCCCGAAGACCTAAACCCAACCATATGTGAGCCTTCAGCAGATTGCCCAGAACCAGGCTCCAATCCTGGACTAGAACGGCATCTCCATCTCGTGGCTCCAGGAGGCAGCCACCCCCACTCTCGTGCCCTTTCGGAGTGTCCTTACCTCCCCCACCCTGGCTGTGTTCTTGTAGCCCAGGAGCCTGCTGTCCTGGTGCCAGTCCCAGACCCACAGGTCTTCGGCCTCATGGATGGTCAGGCCTGGGAAAGAGAGAGACACACACACACGTACATTTCTCATTCTGCTTGCAGTGCTTGTGTCCTACCAGTCCCATTGGTGGCTGCACAGTGGGCAGAGTCCTCGCTGTGTGCCTGGCCCAACACAATTGCAGGGGGTGGTGCAGAACACAGAAAGAGATAGAGAGAGACTCATCCCCTAGCTGGGGTCAGTCGGAGAGAAATTGGCTGGGGTCCCAGTCTTCATTCGGGTGCCATTTCCCAGCTGAGTTCCTTACCCCTGTGGTGCAGCAGCAGCTGGTAGAGCCGGTAAACCCGCTCTGTGGCCTGCAAGCAGATGTCCTTGGATGGGTCACTGACAAACAGAGCCAGCTGTGCCACATGGTGAGCCATCCTGGGGAATTCGGCTGAGTTCTAATGGAAGGGAGAGGGAGAGGGGACTCCATCAGCATTTTCCAGTTGGCTCCCAGTCCCCACCTGGGCCAGGACTCTCCTTCCCCTCAGCCCCGCTGCAGGAGATGCTAGAGCATAGGAGCTAGAGCTAGACCCTTAATTTTCTCTCCCTGCAAGGGAGCCTAGAGCACAGGGATGTGGGCAGGGCCCTCCATGAGGATTTGCTTCCCCGGCTGCTCCAGGATGACAGGAAGGCATGAATCTGCAGGAGGGTCCCCTTAAAAGTCATCACTTAACTAGGACAAGAACTTGACTCAAGTCAAGCTCATTTCCTGCTCACCATACCTGCTACACCTGGAGCCAGGAACCTGGGGTCAGAGACCACTTACGTCGAACTCAGGAAGGGTGATGGTGGATCAAAGCAGGGCCGTGATGCTCCTAATGGCCCTGGCTCTCTCTCGCGACACCCTGGACACGATCCAGTAGTTAATGTGCTGTGGGGAAAGGAGGCAGCTCAGGATCAATGGGCAGGTGCATGTGTTGTGCTCGTGAGCCCCTCCCCGTCCCCAGAGGGCTAAGACATTGTGTACGGGGTTGGATATCTAACGCATTGATCGCAGAGCCTTAGAAGGGGATTGTTGCCCCAGAACGATGCTTGTCTCCTGCAGGTCACGACTTGTCACTGTCTCTCTAGATTAGGGCAATGCTCGGTGTCGGGGCTGGTCCTATCCTCTCAGAACTCCTGATTCCTGAACAGCTCACCAGGAAAGAGACAGACCCCTCCCCCCTCCCTGGCTCTCAGGTCCTTGGTTGGGTGAAGGGACTGAGCGTGAGCACAATCCCCCCAGGAATCTCAGGACCCGTCGGAGACAAGGGCCAATTCTCTGGGGTCCTCCTGTTTCTCTAGGAACGAGGCTGTGACTCTTCTCTGAGGACCGTCTTCTGGATCTCACAGGAGGGGTTCAGACTCTCACTCCCCAAGCCAACCAGGGGCCCTGTGCTTAGTGCTCAACAGACCCATGCAGAGCTCTGGCTTGAAGTCCCAGCTCCTTCCTCTGTCCTTCCAGGAGGAAGGGCCTGACACTGCATTGCACTGACTGCCCTGACCAAGGACGGCCCACTGCGGGCCCAGCTAGGAGGACAGACTGGAAAATAGCTCTAAGAGTTAAGGTAAAATTGCCCCCATTCCTCTCAACAGACTCACCTCCAAGAGGTAGTGGAGCCTGTCGGTGCCTGGGGACTCTGCCAGCAGAATCCCCAGCAGGGCATCCACGATGTCTGGCAAGACCCTATGCAGATCCTGCAAAGTAAGGGAGAGTCATGGGTCAGAGTTAGGGAAACTGGGGCTACACCTGCCACAGGATAGGAAGAGGGATCTGTGGGAAGCAGTGGTGAGACCCCCAAACACATATCCTGGCCTCTCTCATTCATATCCTACTGCAGGCAATTAGCAAGGATTTGTGGCAGGATGACAACTAGCTTTTCAATCCATGTCTTTAGCATGATCTCCCTAGACTCAGGTGGCATCCTTCTCTGTGCCCAGGGTGAACAGGGCATGAAGGGCAGCTCGAAGGAAGTGCGTCTCCAGCTCCATCCCAGGGCAGGTATCATGGTGCTCTCAAGAGAGAGGAGCCGCTATTAGACTGTGCCGTGCAGGGGTGGGACTGGCACCAACACGGACATGAAGCTGCAGGGAAATAGGCAGAGGCTGGCGAGAATGGAAACTGAGGCACCGAGCCAGGGCATGATAAGGCCAAGGTTTCCCAGACAGACAGTGGCAGGGCAGGAATAGCGCCTGTTCCCTGGACCCTGCTGCCCCTCCTCCATCTGATCCTGGGAGCCAGCCTCTCCCCAAAGCCATTACACTGTTGTTATTGGAGTGAAAACAACAGCCCAGCCAGGAGAGAGTGAACCTTCCCACCACCTCTGCCAGAGGAGTCACCCTTGGGAGATGACCTGGGAATGGGAGGGGCAGTGACTCCCAGCCGTGGGCCTGAGCAGCACGGGGGTTAGGGGAACCGGGCAAAAGGGTCTCTGTACCTGAGGTTGCCCACAGCAATCAGGGAGTTGGCCAGGATGGCGCCAGGTGGAGAGTCATCAGGAAGCTCCTCAATGACCTCCTGTGAAACCCAAAGGAAACAAACAAGCGTGTGAGAGTCAGACCTCACTGACACTTCCCAATGAGGAGATTACACAGCCAACACCCCACCCAGCCAGCAGGATTCCCCTACCTGCTTCCCGCTCCTCCGATTTCTGCCCACTATTTCTCCTGTCTCTTCTCCCCAATCTTCAGCACCAGGAATCCCTGCCCTCAGCTGCCCCTCCAGTACCAGCCACCCCCGAACCATCGTCCCGGAGAGATCCCTGCCCCGCTCATGTCTCTGTTCACCCTCCAGCTGCCGGGCTCCGTGTCTCGCTCAACACAATCCTCTCCACCACAGCCGCTTTGCAGCAGTGCGG
This sequence comes from Lepidochelys kempii, assembly GCF_965140285.1. Lineage (NCBI taxonomy): Eukaryota > Metazoa > Chordata > Testudines > Cheloniidae > Lepidochelys > Lepidochelys kempii. The sequence goes on along the minus strand of NC_136390.1, from coordinate 70,302,666 downwards.
CTCCAGTGTGTCCTGCCCTCTCTGGTGTGCAGCGAGACATGCGGGGTAGATGACGTTCAGGAACGGGAGCTGCTGGGCCTCATCCTGCACCCACCAGGAGTGGGGTGTGGGGAGAGAGAGCCAGTTAGCCAGGGACCTTTCTGCCCCAGCCACACCAGCTGCAGGACTCAGGCCTGAACGTGGGATAGTGGGGACCAGCCCATTGTCCAAATCACCCACGACTCTTACACAAGCAGGGTCAGGAACTGGGACAGAGCCTGTGGGGGGAGGAGACCCCAGTTGGTGTGTGACAAACACCCCATCTTGGGGGTCCCAGATCATGGAGGAGAAGGGTCCCCATTAAGGGTGGAGGCTCATGAGGGCCAAGACCCTCTGCAGAGGGTTGAGATGCTGGGGGTTGAGATGAGGAGCAGGACAATCTCGGTTCCAGCACAGCTGTGGAACATTTGTACCTTTTCTCGGCCCTGGAGCTGCTCTCAGATGTTTATGAGAGCAGCCTCCTCTGTTACCACGTCCACCCATTCCTCCTCCTCCTCTGAGTCCTCTGAGACCCTGGCGGTCCCTGCACCAGGGAGAGAAGGGGACAGGGTGACTTCTGCTGCCACTTGTGGGAAGGACAGGAGCATGGTCCTAGGGAAGATTGGGCCTCACACTCCCCCCTCAGTGATGCCTTCAGCCCCCAACTCCTTCACGAGTCCATAGCAAAGAGACCCTCCCCACCGTCCTGGACTTCCTGGGAGGTGCCTCCCCCACACACCCTCCATCCAACTGAGCACCATTTACCAAAGTGGCAGCATCTTGTGTCAGTGGGGTTCACGTGGCTCAGGCCAGACACCTGGGCTGGGGACCTGCCCCCCATAGCATTGGTTGAGGGCCTGGGCCCAAAGTGTTCACAGCCTCCTCCTCAACCCTCCCTGAGCCCATCCCGGCTCCTCACCTGGAACAAAGCAGCGGCGTCCATCGGCCTGGCTGCTGCTCGAGACCCAGGTGCTGCTACTGTCCCATGGGGAGTGGGCCGAGCTGCTGGTGCTGGGACAGGGATCTTCCACCTTCTGCCCTGGGGAGGCTGGAAGGTCTTCAGTGACCAGGCAGGGCAATACCTCTAGCTGGGAATCAGGGCTGGGCTCCTGGGGCTGCTGCTGCCCATACAATAAGTCCCAGAGCCACCCTGCCCTGCTCCGCTCCTGGGCTGGGTCCTGCCTGCCCAGCCGCATCCTGGCCCAGCTCCACTGGGGCCTGGCCACTGCCTCTGCCACCTCGGTGCTTCTGCCGGGAGTGGGTTTCCTCTGCCAGAAGGCTGGGTACTTCCATCTCCTGGCCCGGCCGCGAGCTCCTTCCCCGCCAGTGGGGACAGGGGGGCCGCCCTGCTCCTGGGGAAGATGGCAGCTGCTTTCCTCAGGCTCTGGGGCCACCTGCAGAGCCTTCTTCCTGAACACCCTCAGGAGCCTGGCCATCCAGGACCCAAGCGGGGAGTAGACGTGAGTCTGGGCTCAAGGCAGCCTCCCACTAACCAGCCTTTTTGGTCCCTCCCCATCCCTGCCCCAGACAGAGCAGCTCCTCTTCCCCGACCCCCACAGGAGTGCAGGGAGTGCAAGCTACACACACTGGCAGGAGTTCATTGCATGATCTGCTCCCAACTTTCCCCGTCCTCATCCCTGGTGCTGCAAAAACCGGGGAGTCTCCTCCTCTTGAGCACTGGGGTCAGTCACAAAGACCATTGGTCACTTTGGACAAGCAGCTCCCTCCTGCCATCCCAGGCCACAATTCCCTCTCCACGCCCCCCTCCCGCCCCAGCCCGGCTAGAGAAGGAACAGAACCCAGGAGTCCGGACTTCTCCTGGGAAACCATTCCCCACTTCAAAGTCCCCAGGCATAGGAAGGTCAGGGCCCCTATCAGTTTTCCCATTGCTTTCCATGCTTAGCAGCTCACAGGGTCTGGCCCAGCTCAGGGACTCTCAGCCTGGGGAACAGTCTCCCACAAGGGAAGGGCTGGGAGCCACATTGCTGGGAGTTTTCGAAACACACTAGAGACGGTTCTGGAGAAGCCCCTCCCTGGTCTGAGAGCCAGGGGCTCCTGGGGCTGTTTGCAAATCCAATCTCCTTTGGGAGAGATTCTCTCCCCCTCTTTCTGCCTCTCCCCAGACAGACAGGGAATGCCACAGAGGAACCCTAATGCCACTCACTTGCCCTAGGTGATGGAGCGATGGATGGAGGATGTTCAGTGTCGTCCCTCGCCCTTCTCCTCACTCTCCAAGTCCATGGCAGGCTGGAGAGGGTGGTGGTGACCTGAGGAGTTGCCCTGCCCAGCCAGCAGCCAGGGTGATGACACTGGGCCATCAACTGGCTGTGAAAACAAGAGTCTGTCTCATTGCCAAGGGATGGAGAAACTTGGTCAGCAGCAGGGGATGCAGAACACCGCGCTACTGCGGGAGTGACAGCACCTCCAGGATCCTGACATCCCAGCACTTTACACACCTTCCTGGAGCCTCCCAGCCCCCCTGGGCTTTAGGGACAGCCACCCCACCCCGACTGATGAGAAACAGGCCTGGGGAGGGGAAGCTACTGTCTCAGGATCACACCAAGTGTCAGAGCCATGGATGGGACCCAGCAGTCCTTATTTCCAGGACCCTTCACTAACCACTGCTGCACACTCCCTCCCACAGCTAGCAATTACAACCAGGCCCTCGTGTCCGCTCCCCCTGCCTTTGAGAGGGAGTGTGCTCTGCGGGAGTGACTGGACCAGGGGATTGGGAGTCAGGACTCCTGAGTTCCATTGCTGGGTTTCCTATTGGTTCCATTGCTGGTTGTTTTCCTTTTCCTGTGGGACTTTGGGCAAGTTGCTCCCCCGTCTATGGCTCTGTCCCCAGCAGTCAAATGGGGATTTAATACTTTCCACGATTGGAAAGTGCTGGGAGAATCCCCCAGCAAAAGCTGCTCTGACAGTGCAAAGCTGCATCTGACCACTAAAGGTCAGAGTGCACTGCCTTGGAGGTGGAGGAGTGTTTGGCTCTGGGCTTTCACTTCAGCCCAGTCGATGGAGAGGGGCCCAGCCATGGAGTCTGGCTCAAGAAGACCAGTTCTTCAATTTGGTAAGGGCTTTTTGAATTCCAGTCCTGTGCTCCAAAATGCTTGGTGTCATTTGCAAATTTTAGAAGCATGCTCTCCACTCCATTTTCCAAATCATTCATGAAAATATTGAATAGTACCGGACCCCGGACTGATCCCTGCCAGACCCACTAGGTACACCCTCTCCATTGGACAGCCAAACATAGAGAAGGGCTCTTGGAGTATGGGCTTTCAACCAGCTCTGCACCCACATTACACGAATTGCAGCTAGACCACATTTCCCTAGTTTGCTTGTGAGAATGTCCTATGGGACTGTGTCAAAAGCCTTAGTAACACCAAGATAGATCAGATCTCCTGTTTACCCACCTCCACTAGGCCCGTAACCCTGCTAAAGAAGGAAATAGGATTGGTTTGGAATGATTTGTTCTTGACAAAGACATGCTCACTAGTCCTAAGAACCAAATTATCCAGTAGGTGCTGACAAACTGCTTATTTAATAATGTATTCCAGGATCTTACCAGCTATGGAAGTGAGACTAGCTAGTCTGCAAGTCCCAGGGTTCTCTTTGTTCCCCTTTTCAAGATAGGTCCTGTCTTGTTAATGGATAGGAAGATGTTATTTTTCTGGGATCTCAGACGAGAACTGGGGCACAGCACCTGTTTTGTTAAGGCCACAAAACTGGAGGCAGGAACCTCTTCTATCCTGCTGGCAAAGAACCCCAGGCACCTAAAAGACAGGGACTCACATCCCTGAATGGGCTTTAAAAAAGGTAATGGTTAAACAATTTCGCCCCGACCATTTCTTTTTTCCACAGACTAGACATTTTAGAAAAGTTTAGAATTCCTTTGTGCTAACCATTGTGAAACTCCCCTTTCTCCTTCATAGATGGCTTTAATGCCCCTTATCTTGCTGAGGCTCATGACTGCCCAGAGTTCGAAAATTGTCCCTCTTCTCATTGGACAGATGGGGAGGAGCCTGAGCTACAGAGAAGGGAAGTGACCTACCCAAGGGCCTACACAGCAAGGCGGTGGCAGAGCCAAATACAGAAGCCACCAGTCATGACTCCTCTTCTAACGGACAACAAACCTCCCAGAGGCAGGGATAGAGCCCAGGAATCGAGATGGTGGGGAAATTTCATTGAAACCGTTTCTGTCAGAAAATCCCATTCAGACTAAACCAGTTTGTTTCTTGAAAACATAACAAGTGGGATGAGAGTTCTCTGAAAAAAAATTTTGTTGCAAAACAAAGGCATCTCCTCTTTCTCACAGTGTGTTAAATTGTCTCGTCGCACACAAATAGGAGATGCTTAGATCTTAAAAATTCGTTAAGAAAATAGAAATAAAATAGATTGTTTCAGCTATTCTATTATGTCAGAATCTGATCTGAGTAAACTTGATAGGACACCTCATATTATGCACTACTCCTAGTGACACTCTCCAATGGATCCCCATCCTCCACCCACTGTGAGGTAGGTAGGAGTGGACCATTACTATCCCTACTTGAAAGAGGGAGAAGCTAAGACTGAGAAAGGAGAATTGACTTGACTTAGGTCACACAGCCAGTCAGTGGCAGAGTTGGAAATAGGACCTAAGAGCCCTGATTTTCAAACTAACCATCGGATCTTGAAGGTCATACACTGAATGACCTCAATAAAGTGCTCTCATATGAGCTCCAGACCAACAACGGTGCACAGTAATTCTTCAGCAAGCATTTTAGGAGAACTGGAATATTAGAGAGAATCATGAACTGCTCAGAGACAATTAATGCAGAGAAGCAGCAAAAATTGTCAAACATATGACTGGTTATGACTTACTTATTTGGTCTTAAAAGAGAACAACAAGGACCTGAGTCTCCTCCCTGTCAATAACCCCCTGCTCAGCCAATCAGGGTACAGGCTGAGGACGGGAGGCTGAGGGTTCTCACCAGAGAGTCCAAAGGATGGCCCAGGTCACTGGTGGGGATCAATGACTGACAGGGGTGGCTCTAGCAATTTTGCAGCCCCAAGCAGTTGCTGCCGAATTGCCGCCTCCACAACAGAGGCGGAGCTGCCGCCGAATTGCTGCCGCGAGACACGGACTGCTGCCCCATTCTGAATACCGCCACAAACACCTGCTTCGGAAGCTGGTGTCTGGAGCCGGCCCTGCTGCCCGAGCACTCTTTCAGCCCCACATTTTTGGGTGGACCTCCCACGACGGGAGCTACAGAGCACACACACACACACACACACACACACGCCTCCTGGTGTTGGGAGGGGAACAGGAGAAAGGACAAAAGAAGCAAGAGAAGAAGAGAAAGGAGGAGGGATGGAGGAAAAGGTGAAACAAAAAGGACAAACCCTAATGTCCCCAGTGATTCTAAAGGACAAAATTCTAGGTGCGGAATAAAATACTGCCTCTTAAGCTTGTATTTTCCACACCTAGAAGTCAACTGTCACCAGATGGATCAGACTGAAGAGGTTTCAGACCTGAGGAGGCTCTTACCTTCTAAACCGGGACGTCTGTTTTCTAGTAAAATCAATAAAAGGAAAGGAGAAGACTCGAAAGAGTACGTGAACCCTAATACTCTCTCAGTCCTCAAACAGAGACATTGAGAAGGAGACTTGCTGAAGCAAAGCCACAGGGGTCTCTGAGATTTCCCTGGCCTCTCACCCCTGTCCTGCCTGGCTGATGTCAGCATCTCTCTGTGAGGTCACCACCTCTCCACCACCTTTGACCAATAGGCTGAGGTCCTGCAAAAGGCCTGTGTGATGTCACTGCCACACCCCTCCCTTGCCGTGCTAATGTCCTGCCGCTGGCCAGACACTTTGGAGGTTTGAGCTAGTCCCTGTGGATCATCCCACTCAATGAGTTTCATTCTAGGAAGCAAGCCGGCTAGACAGTAAAACATCAGACGCTGCTCCCAATGCGACACTCAGGTTGTCAGCAATTAGGAGACTTTATGGCCAGAAGAGACCATTAGAGCATCTCATCTGACCCCCTGCATATCGCAGGACACAATATGACAGTATGACACAATAGCTACTTTTTAGGCAAACACATTCCAGAAAGGCATCTAGTCTTCATTAAACGACATCAAGCCATGGAGAATCCACCACTTTCCTTGGTAGCTTGTTCCTGGGGTGAATCATCCTCGCTGTTGAATATTTGTGCTTTATTTGTAACATGAATTTGTCTCTTTTCCCCTTCCAGCCATTGGGTTTTGTTGTGCCTTTCTCTGCTAGATTAACGAGCCCTTTAATACCCAATATTTTCCCTCCATGAAGGCATTTCAACACTTCAATGAAGTCACCTTTCAATCCTCTTTTGATCAGCTAAACAGGTTGAGCTCTTTCAATAGCTCACTTGAAGGAACTCCAAGTGGGCCTTTCCTTGATCCTTTGTTAAATCACTTGGTGGTGGCAGTGTACCATCCAAGGACAAAGGATTTGTGCCTTGGGGAAGTTTTTAACCTAAGCTAGTAGAAATAAGTTTAGGGGGCTTTCATGCAGGTCTCCACATCTGTACCCTAGAGTTCAGAGTGGGGAGGGAACCTTGATAGAAGGTTGAGGGTTCCTGGAGAGCATGCTGCAACGCCAGCAATCCCATGCTGCCTCAGTGGTCCGGGATTACAACTGGGAAGTCTCTGAAGCTCAGGACATGCTTCCTCAGCTAGGGGAAGTATGTAAACCACACACCTTCTGCTGCCTCAGTGCGGTCGCCCATTCCTAGCTTCCGGCAAACAGAGGCTCGGGAAACTTCAAGAGCATGATTTTGTATTCCTGCCTATCCTGGCTAATAGCCATGATGGACCTATCCTCCATGAACTTATCTAGTTCTTTGTTGAACTGTGTTTTAATCTTGGCCTAAACAACATCCTCTGGCAAAGAGTTTCCCCAGGTTGACTGTGCTGTTGTGTGAAGAAATACTTCCTTTTGTTTGTTTTAAACCTGCTGCCTCTTCATTTCATTTGGTCACCCCTAGTTCTTGTGTTATGAGAAGGAGTAAATAACACTTCCTTATTTACTTTCTCCAGACACGTCATCATTTTATAGACCTCTATCCTATCCCTCCTTAGTCATCTCTTTTCCAAGCTCAAAACTCCCCCCGTCTTATTAATCTCACTTCATACGGAAGCTGTTCCATACCCCTAATCATTTTGGTTGCCCTTTTCTGTACCTTTTCCAATTCCAATATATCTTTTTGAGATGGGGAAACCAGCTCCAGTATTCAAGATGTGGGCATACCATGGATTTATAGAAAGGCAATATTACATTTCTGTCTTATTATCTCTCCCTTTCCTAATAATTTCCCAACATTTTGTTGGCTTGTTTGACTGCTGATGCACATTGAGTGGATGTTTTCAGAGAACTATCCACAGAGACTCCAAGATCTCTTTCTTAAGTTGTAAGAGCTAATTTAGACCCCATCATTTTAGATGTAGAGTTGGGATCATGTTTGTCAATGTGCATGACTTTGCATCTATCGATATTGAATTTCATCTGCCATTTTGTTGCCCAATCACTCAGTTTGGTGAGATCTCTTTGTCACACTTTGCACTCTCTTTTGGACTTAACTAACTTGAGTTGGTTTGTATCATCTGCAAATGTTGCCACCTCACTGCTTACCCCTTTTCCTGGATCACTTAGGACTATGTTGAACAGTCCTGATCTCAGTAGAGACACCAGGGGGACACCACTATTTACCTCTCACCGTCCTGAAAATTGACCACTTAGTCAGACCCTTTCTTTCTTGCCTTTGAACCAGTTACCTATCCCAGAGAGGACCTATCCAAAGGGGACCATGTTCACTCTTCCCCAACAAATTGTGTTTATCTATGTGTCTATAATTTCACCCAATTTGCCTGGGACTGAAGCTAGCCTTAGTGCCCTGTAATTTGCAGGAGCGTCTCTGGAGCCTTTTTTAAACATTGACAGGTTTCAGAGTAGCAGCCGTGTTAGTCTGTATTCGCAAAAAGAAAAGGAGTACTTGTGGCACCTTAGAGACTAACCAATTTATTTGAGCATAAACTTTCGTGAGCTACAGCTCAGTTATGCTCAAATAAATTTGTTAGTCTCTGAGGTGCCACAAGTCCTCCTTTTTTTTTAAACATTGGTGTCATATTAGCTATCCTCCTATCATCTGGTACGGAAGCTGATTTAAAGCACAGGTTACAAAGCACAGTTAGTTAGTGGCACTTCAATTTCACATTTGAGTTTCTTCAGAATTCTTGAGTGAATACCATCTGGTTCTGGTGACTTATTACTGTTTAATTTATCAACCTGTTCTAAAACCTCCTTACTGGTCCTTACTGAATACAGTCAAGTCACGATTACTGGCCCCAGAGCAACCACAGACATCCAGTCCAGCGATCAGGCCCACAATAGAGTCCGGTACAAAACTTTGTATTAGAAAAGTATCTATAATTTTTCAAAATCTCCAAGGACGATTTACTCCTGGCTACGTGAGACCTCCCCTGTCTGTCTCCCAATAGGAAGTCCCCCGTGCTAACCTAATTTCTTCCCACAAGTCACAGACAGGTGCAAAAGGAGAAACATTTCCCGCTCTCTGGTTTGGATTCAGTGAACTGAGCCAGCCCCACACTGGTTCATCTGCTGGGCTGTCTTAGTTAGCAGATTGATCCCTATCCATTCGAGGTCCTGGGGTTCTCAATAACCAAGAACATAAACAGGTAATGATGTGTCTAATGCAGGGGTTCTCAAACTTTATTGCACTCCGACCCCCTTCTGACAACAAAAATTACTAGACGACCCCAGGAGCGGGGACTGAAGCCTGAGCCCTCCCGAACCCCTCTGCTCCGGGTGCGGGAGGAAAGGCAAAGCCCAAGTCCTGCCACCCTGCATGGGGAGGCCAAAATCAAAGTCCAAGGGCTTCAGCCCCAGACAGGGGGCCTGCAACCTGAGCCTGACTGCCCAGGGCTGAAGCCCTCAGGCTTTGGCTTCGGCCTCAGACAGTGGGGCTCAGGCTTCAGCTTTGGCCCCGGGCCCCAGCAAGTCTAAGCCAGCCCTGGTGACCCCATTAAAATGGGGTTACAACCCACTTTGGGGTCCTGACCCACAGATTGAGAACCGCTGGTCTAATGGAAAGTGCCAACCTGCCCACCACTTTTTTTACCCTCTCTCCTCTACCTCAATGGGTTGTAACCAGCGACACGTACATTCCAGTCAGATGCATCATCCCACCGGGTTTCCCCATTTCCCCTCCCCATGGAGCATTTCCAACTCTTCTTCTTTATTGTCCAGATTCCGCTGTCAAGAGCAGGGTTGCTTCCCTTCACTAGTGAGATCTTGCTGGGCACATACACCGCAGCACAGCATTCCCCTGAGTCCACACTTGTGTTACTGCAGGATGGGTTATCTGTAAGTCAGGGAGAGACTCCATCTCACGTGTCCCTTTCTTCCCTCCATTGGAAGGTGCCGGGGGAGAAAGAGAACGTGTCCTCAGGACTGAGGCAGCAGAAGGTGTGTGGGTTACATACTTCCCCTAGCTGAGGAAGCGCGTCCTAAGCTTCAGAGACTTCGCAGCTGTAATCCCGGACCACCCCTGTAACGATGCGGTGGGACACAACTGAGAGTATCAATTCAAGACAAATTGCTTGGAGAAGAGCAGTCACAGCCCAAGGCTGGATGTCCTTTACTATTAAAGCACCCCAAACCAGCCATGCAGAGAGGACTTTGGTTTTACCCCACTGGCTAATCAGAAGTCATACAAGCAATTCCCTCAGATATTTCAGTTCCCTTGTATCACCACCAGCACCACTCCTTATGGGGATGAATGGTTATGAAAAGCAATACCCCAGTAAAAGAAAAAAGTTCTCTCAAAGGATCCCAAAGGACCAAGCCCCAGATCCAGGTCAATCGACAAGTCAGATCTTACTCACAAATCACGCTGTTGCCAATCCTTTAGCATCTAAAATCTAAAGGTTTATTCATAAAAAGAAAGAAATATAGAGGAAAGTTAAAATTGTTAAAGGAATCAATTACATACAGCAAAGGCAAAGTTCTTGATTCAGGCTTGTAGTAGTGACGGAATAAACTGCAGTCACAAATCAAGCCTCTGGAGTATATCTACAGATTTGGATGGGTCATTCAGGCCATTGTTCAGAGCTTCAGTTTGTAGCAAAGTCCCTCCAGAGCTATGAAGCAGGATTGAAGACAAGATGGAAGGCTTTCCAGGGCCTTTTATATCCTCTGCCATGTGGAAGGACCCCTTTGTTCTTACGTGGAAAATCACAGCAGCAAGGTGAAGTTTGGAATCACATGGGCAAGTCACATGTCGATGCATGACGCAGTTCTTTACAGGTAGAGCCATTGCTCACATGCTACCTTGAACGTTCCCAGGAAGGCTTCTCATACGTGGATTGGAGTCTCCCAACATCAGCTGTGAGTTACGTGATTCTTGATTGGGCACTTAATCTGAAAATTCCTTTCTCAAGAAACTGACCGAATGCTTCACTAATGCTACTTAGAATCAAACACATTGAGATGCAAGTTCATAGCCAATACTCATAACTTCAAATACAAAAATGATACACACATACACACAGCATCATCCTAACCAGCAAATTACAACCTTTTCATAGACACCTCACATGACCTCCTTCGTACAAGATTGGGTGCAACTCTAGGACCTTGGTTGCAGCAACGATCTATACAGTCCCAGTTCATGTCAATAATGTCACAACCCACCACTTATAACACCAATAGACCCCAGTTGTCAGCGGGCAGAATCAAACCTGGGAGCTTAGTGCATGAGCCTCTACAGCATGAGCTAAAAGCCAACAGGCTATTAGCTAAGGCTGTAGAGCAGACTCATTTAACTCTCTCTCCATGTGGTCTCAGTGGGACAGATGGGACAGAACACCACACCCTGGTGCAACAGGAGCAGGTCCTCCCTTCCCTCAGGGAGAAGGACTTTCAGGTAGTTGTTGAGGGAGAGATCCTGCCTTCCTTCTGTTCTTCTCTCCTATGTACCAGCAGGGCTGGATGGCCTTTTCTTACTGTGCTCTGGGGAGCACTGGGTACTAAGAGTCTGAAGAAGCTCTCAAGGACTAATTTTTTAAAATATTTTTTATCGGTGAATTGGGAGAAAACATATAATCACTGCTGATAAGATTGGTGGGTGACAAAATGGAGTGGTAGTTACTGATGGAGTGGTAATGGAGTGGTAGTTACTGATGAGGAGAGGGCAGTGATACAGAGCAATCTGGCTCGTTCTGCAAGCTGGCCCATTCAAAGAAAACAAGTTTGACCAGAGCCAAATGCAAAGTCCTATAGCTAGCAACAAGGCATGCTGGCCACACCTACAGAATGGGGAAGTGTATCCAGGAAAGCAGTGACTCTGAAAAGGATTTAGGGACCAGAGTGGAGAAGCCACTCAAGATGTGCTCCCAGCGTGATGCTGTGGTGAACAGGGCTAAAGCCATCATTAGACATAGGGGCAGAGCCGTGAATAGGATAGGGAGGTATAACGATGCTGATTCTGGCAGAAGCCAACTGAGAGTGCCAGTTCAGGACAAATTGCTTCAAGCAGGCCAGTTAGAGCCCAAAGCTGGGGTTTTTCCACCTCTAAGGCAAACCAAACCAGCCAAACAGAGAATACTTCAGTTTTACCCCAATGCCTAAACACAAGTCACACAAGCAATTCCCTTAGACACTGAAGTTTCTCAGTGCCATTGCTTATGGGGATGAATGGTTATGAAAAGCAATACCCCAGTAAAAGAAAAAAGGTTCTCTCAAAGGACCCCAAAGGACCAAGCCCCGGATCCAGGTCAATTGACAAGTCAGATCTTACCTACAAATCACGCTGTTGCCAATCCTTTAGCATCTAAAATCTAAAGGTTTATTCCTGAAGGGAAAAAGATATAGATGAGAGCTAGAACTGGTTAAATGGAATCAATTACATATAGTAATGGCAAAGTTCTTGGTTCAGGCTTGTAGCAATGATAGAATAAACTGCAGGTTCAAATCAAGTCCCTGGAGTACATTCACAGCTGGGATGGGTCATTCAGTCCTTTGTACAGAGCTTCAGTTTGTAGCAAAGTCCCTCCAGAGCTATGAAGCAGGATTGAAGACAAGATGGAGGCGAGGCATCAGCCTTTTCTCATCTCTTGCCATGTGGTCTTTGCTCCAGCAACACTCTATCCAGCACGAGGCATAGAAAAACCTTCAAGTTCTGTCCATAGGCAGGTCCCTTGCTGAGTCAGAAGGTGTATCTGCCTTCTCTCAATGGGTCAATTGGATAGCTGATGGTCCTTAATGGGCTATCAAGCAGGCTAGGCAGAGCTGACACCAACTTGTCTGGGGTGTTCCCCAAAAGCATAGCACAAGTTTGAAATACAGACAGTATAGAGCCAATATTCATAACTTCGACCACAAAAAAGATACACATACACAGATAACATCATTATAATCAGCCAATCATGACCTCTCCATAGACCCATTACACGACAACCTTTATAGATGTAAGCAGTGTCAGGATGAGCTCCACCCTGACATCTGGTGGTGAGGTGTGGCAAGCTGTGGAAAAGAACTTCAGGGGCTGATCTCATTTGCATAGGCACACCCACCCCACCTAGAATGAGGCCATAGCTGCCCAAATAGTCACTTTGGCTGCTGTGGGATTCCCAGTGTCTCTGTTATTGGGGCAGAAAAAATAAGTTGTTATTACCCTGATTATGGGAACTGTGCTTGGAACTGTACTGGGCCTTTTGTTATGATAGAAGGACTCGCCATCAACTAAGTAGCACTCGCTAGGCAAGGGACATGGGTTCCAAAACTCTGTGAATTGAGAGAGGCTGGGGACAGGTATTAATACTTGGTGGTATGGGTCCCCTGGTGGGGGCCTTACATGCTAATTGCACTTCCTCTCTCTCCACTGTGGAATATCAGAGCTAATTTTGAGTCCATTAGGAGTCTAGTTACAGGCTGCTGAGCTGAATTCAGTTTGGGCTAATGGTGCACCAGCACTGAGGCTCCCCTACTACAAGCTGAAATCACAAAAGAGCTAAAAACTGACTAAGAGCTGACATCACTGAGCGTTGTGTTAAGTAGTGGGGGAGACTGAAGAGATAGTGTGGAGCAGTTCGTGGGGCGGCTGGCGGAGCGGAGCGGAGCGAAGCGAAGGCCTATGGGGCTGTGGGGCGGTCAGCTTCAGATCATGTAAGGTGCCTCTTACCCCCGTCCCATCTCCACCCAGGTTGGGAGGTAAAGCTCCGCAGATAAACTTTCGAACTCTGGGGCTGCCCTGACCAGGGACAGAGACTTTTGGGTCATTGGACTTTTGGGACTTTGGGTGATTTGGGGTTGCTGGACTCAAGAACCAAAGGGAAAGGGCATGCCCCAATTTGCTTGGGGTGGGTTTTTTTGCTCATGGGTTGTGTTATGAATCCTGTCGGTGGTGTTTCCCCAACATAATGCCACATTGTTTCTCTCTGTTATTAAAAGGCTTTTTGCTACACTCAGACTATGTGCTTGCGAGAGGGGAAGCATTGCCTCTTGGAGGCGCCCAGCGGGGGTGGTATATATTTGTCCCAGGTCACTGGGTGGGGGCTCGAGCCGGTTTGCATTGTGTTATTGGAATGGATCCCCTAGATACTGAACCCGGCCCTTGTTGCTGCCAACTCTGACGGGCAGAAGGGTTACATACAATATTGGCTGCAAATCTGTAACCGTGGTCGCAACAGTGATCTGCCCAGTTACAGATTATGTCAGTAATGTCACGGGAGGTGACACGGCATCAGTGAGACTGATATTGGAATACTGCATCCAGTTCTGGTGTCCTCATTTGGAAAAGATGTTGTGAAATTGGAGCTGGGGCAGCAAAGAGCCACCAAATGTTCTGCGGGCTGGAGAAAAATGCCTTCGAGTGAGCTATTGAAAGAGCTCAACCTAGTTAGCTGATCAAAAGAGGATTGAAAGGTGACTTCATTGAAGTGTTGAAGTGCCTTCATGGTGGGAAAATATTGGGTATTAAAGGGCTCTTTAATCTAGCTTGGTGCTGCCGGCTCCCGGGTCTCCATCCTGCTGCTGCATGGCAGGCTCTGCCGGCAACCAAGCTCCCCCCTCCCCCGCCTCTTCCCCCAGCTTGCTACTTCCCTCCCTCTCCCTGCCTCGTATCAGCTGTTTGCCAGAGCCAGGGAGGGCGGGAAGCGGAGAAGAGGCGGGGCGGGGCCTTGGGGAAGGGGTGGAATCGGGGCATACCCCCTCCAGCCCTCTGCCATGAGCCACTCAGGGCAGGGGGATGGGACGACCCCCACGACCCTAGCCCACCCCCCCCCAGCCCTCTGCCCTGACTCCTGCACCCCCCTCACACACCCACGGCCCTTTGCCCTGACTCCTGCACCCCCTCACACACCCACGGCCCCCTTCCCTGTCTCCTGCACCCCTTACACATACCCAGCCCCCCACACCCCCTGCCCTGACTCCTGAACCCCCCCACACCCTGCCCTGACTCCTGCACACACCTCCAGCCCTCCGCCCTGACTCCTACACCTCCCTCACACACGCCCAGCCCTGACTCCTGAACCCCCCCCACACCCTGCCCTGACTCCTGCACCCCCCTTACACACCTCCAGCCCTCTGCCCTGACTCCTGCACCCCCCTCACACACCTCCAGCCCTCTGCCCTGACTCCTGCACCCCCCTGTCCTGACTCCTGCACCCCCCACACCTCCTGCCCTGACTCCTGCACCCCCCTCACACACCTCCAGCCCTCCACCCTGACTCCTACACCTCCCTCACACACGCCCAGCCCTGACTCCTGCAAACCCCCACACACCCTACCCTGACTCCTGCATCCCCCTTACACACCTCCAGCCCTCTGCCCTGACTCCTGCACCCCCACACACACCCTGCCCTGACTCCTGCAACCCCCCACATCCCCAGCCCTCTGCTCTGACTCCCCTGCACCCCCTTCGTGCCCCTCAGCCCCCTGCCCTGACTCCTGCACCCCCTCACACACCCCTAGCCCTCCAACACCCCATGGCCTGACTCCTTCATCCCCCTCACACACACCCAGGCCACAGTCCTGACTCCTGCACCACCACCCCACATCCCCACCCCCAGCCTGAGCACCAAACGGGAGCTGCTGCACCTTCCCCCCCCCACATACCCACCTGCACCCCTCGCACTGAACGGGAGCTGCCCCAGGTAAGCGCTTCACACCCCAACCTCCTGTCCCAACCCTGAGCCCCCTCCCTCATTCCAGCTCCAGTTCAGACCCTGCACTCCGACCCCCAGCCTGCTCCTGCACCCTAACTACCTCCCAGATCCTGCATCCCCAGCCCTGTGCTCAGTGCACCCCCACCCTCAGCTCGGTGCTGAGCGAGACGAAGAGAATGGGCTAGAACCAGGGTGAAGGTAGGCACCTGCTCTGTGTGGGCGGGGGTGGGGGGGAACCATTTACCCCCTCCCCAGCCCTGCTGCACTTGCAGTTTACCCCCAGCCCCTCTCTTGCTCCAGGGACCAACCCTAGCTCCCGCCCTGCCATGCTTTTGCCCTCAGCCCCTGCCTTGCTCCTGTCAACAGGACTAATCCTCCCCCTATGCCCCACTGTGCTCATCTTGCCCCTGGCCCCTGCCTTGCTCCAGCTGGGGACCAGTCCTCCCCCTGACCCATGCCCAACTGTCAGGGTGGATAAAAATCAATGACTTTTTTTAAAAAAAATCAAATAATCAGATTTTTTTTATTTAAATTGGATTTTTGAGAAAAAATATCTAAAGATAGTTTTAATAAAGGTACATTATATCTCATGATGGAATAGGGATTATACATTTTAATTCTATAGTATGAGACAATATATTCATGTAATGTTTAAGAAAAGTTTTGCAAATGAGTTCTAATAGTTCATGGATTAGGGACCCAATTTTATGGGGTTCCAGGGGTTCTGTATAGATTATTTAGGTTAATTTTTCAATCTACCCAATGGGACTCAGTGCTCAGAGATACCAACAGAGATGCTTAGTTTTGCAGTTCTCAAACTGTGGATGTGTGTCTCCAGAGGTAACATGCTTGTTAACGGCAAAAAAGTTTTAAATAAATAAATAATATATAGAGGTGAGAAATAACAGACCTCAACTCTATTGTCCCTCTGCGAATTTGTGTACACAGAGTCAACCCCCTACCTCTCTTTAAAAGTGAAAAGTTTCAAAAAGTTCAATGAATATAAGATTGTTGGGGGCGGAATAGATCTGGACAAGGAAAAGAAGTCTGGAGATAAATGTGAGAAGTGAGAGACATGCTTTTTTGTTAAACTATTATGTTTGCTGTTGAAGAAAAATATCCAGAATACTTAACATTGTTGTTTTAGTTAAATAAAACAATTTAAATATCTGTCTGGTGATGTTCTCTTCCTAATACAGTCTGGCAAGAAAATCCTCCAAATATTAATGATTAACCTGTTGAATTGGAGATAGTTCACCTCCCAATAACTTCATAAATATCTGCTTCAGTTACCTTTGGTAAATGAAATAACCTCCCAAGAGAAGGAGGCGGGTGGTGGTGGTCGGGGACTCTCTCCTCCGGGGGACTGAGTCATCTATCTGCCGCCCTGACCGGGAAAACCGAGAAGTCTGCTGCTTGCCGGGGGCTAAGATTTGCAATGTGACGGAGAGACTGCTGAGACTCATCAAGCCCTCGGATCGCTACCCCTTCCTGCTTCTCCACGTGGGCACCAATGATACTGCCAAGAATGACCTTGAACGGATCACTGCGGACTACGTGGCTCTGGGAAGAAGGATAAAGGAGTTTGAGGCCCAAGTGGTGTTCTCATCCATCCTCCCCGTGGAAGGAAAAGGCCTGGGTAGGGACCGTCGAATCGTGGAAGTCAACGAATGGCTACGCAGGTGGTGTCAGAGAGAAGGCTTTGGATTCTTTGACCATGGGATGGTGTTCCATGAAGGAGGAGTGCTGGGCAGAGACAGGCTCCACCTTACGAAGAGAGGGAAGAGCATCTTTGCAAGCAGGCTGGCTAACCTAGTGAGGAGAGCTTTAAACTAGGTTCACCGGGGGAAGGAGACCAAAGCCCTGAGGTAAGTGGGAAAATGGGATACCGGGAGGAAGCACAGGCAGGAATGTCTGTGAGGGGAGGGCTCCTGCCTCATACTGAGAATGAGGGGCGATCAGCAGGTTATCTCAAGTGCTTATATACGAATGCACAAAGCCTTGGAAACAAGCAGGGAGAACTGGAGGTCCTGGTGATGTCAAGGAATTATGACGTGATTGGAATAACAGAGACTTGGTGGGATAACTCACATGACTGGAGTACTGTGATGGATGGTTATAAACTGTTCAGGAAGGACAGGCAGGGCAGAAAAGGTGGGGGAGTAGCACTGTATGTAAGGGAGCAGTATGACTGCTCAGAGCTCCGGTACGAAACTGCAGAAAAACCTGAGTGTCTCTGGATTAAGTTTAGAAGTGTGTGCAACAAGAGTGATGTAGTGGTGGGAGTCTGCTATAGACCACCGGACCAGGGGGATGAGGTGGATGAGGCTTTCTTCCGGCAGCTCGCAGAAGCTACTAGATTGCACGCCCTGGTTCTCGTGGGTGACTTTAATTTTCCTGATATCTGCTGGGAGAGCAATACAGCGGTGCATAGACAATCCAGGAAGTTTTTGGAAAGCGTAGGGGACAATTTCCTGGCGCAAGTGCTAGAGGAGCCAACTAGGGGGGGAGCTTTTCTTGACCTGCTGCTCACAAACCAGGAAGAATTAGTGGGGGAAGCAAAAGTGGATGGGAATCTGGGAGGCAGTGACCATGAGTTGGTTGAGTTCAGGATCCTGACACAGGGAAGAAAGGTAAGCAGCAGGATACGGACCCTGGACTTCAGGAAAGCAGACTTTGACTCCCTCAGGGAACGGATGGGTAGAATCCCCTGGGGGACTAACATGAAGGGGAAAGGAGTCCAGGAGAGCTGGCTGTATTTCAAAGAATCCCTGTTGAGGTTACAGGGACAAACCATCCCGATGTGTCGAAAGAATAGTAAATATGGCAGGCGACCAGCTTGGCTTAACGGTGAAATCCTAGCGGATCTTAAACATAAAAAAGAAGCTTACAAGAAGTGGAAGGTTGGACATATGACCAGGGAAGAGTTTAAAAATATTGCTCAGGCATGTAGGAATGAAATCAGGAGGGCCAAATCGCACCTGGAGCTGCAGCTACCGAGAGATGTCAAGAGTAACAAGAAGGGTTTCTTCAGGTATGTTGGCAACAAGAAGAAAGCCAAGGAAAGTGTGGGCCCCTTAATGAATGAGGGAGGCAACCTAGTGACAGAGGATGTGGAAAAAGCTAATGTACTCAATGCTTTTTTTGCCTCTGTCTTCACGAACAAGGTCAGCTCCCAGATTGCTGCGCTGGGCATCAAAACATGGGGAATAGATGGCCAGCCTTCTGTGGAGAAAGAGGTGGTTAGGGACTATTTAGAAAAGCTGGACGTGCACAAGTCCATGGGGCTGGACGAGTTGCATCCGAGAGTGCTAAAGGAATTGGCGGCTGTGATTGCAGAGCCATTGGCCATTATCTTTGAAAACTCGTGGCGAACGGGGGAAGTCCCGGATGACTGGAAAAAGGCTAATGTAGTGCCAAACTTTGAAAAGGGAAGAAGGAGGATCCTGGGAACTACAGGCCAGTCAGCCTCACCTCAGTCCCCGGAAAAATCATGGAGCAGGTCCTCAAAGAATCAGTCCTGAAGCACTTACATGAGAGGAAAGTGATCAGGAACAGTCAGCATGGATTCACCAAGAGAAGGTCATGCCTGACTAATCTAATCGCCTTCTGTGATGAGATTACTGGTTCTGTGGATGAAGGGAAAGCAGTGGATGTATTGTTTCTTGACTTTAGCAAAGCTTTTGACACGGTCTCCCACAGTATTCTTGTCAGCAAGTTAAAGAAGTATGGGCTGGATGAATGCCCTATAAGGTGGGTAGAAAGTTGGCTAGATTGTCGGGCTCAACGGGTAGTGATCAATGGCTCCATGTCTAGTTGGCAGCCGGTGTCAAATGGAGTGCCCCAGGGGTTGGTCCTGGGGCCGGTTTTGTTCAATATCTTCATAAATGATCTGGAGGATGGTGTGGATTGCACTCTCAGCAAATATGCGGATGATACTAAACTGGGAGGAGTGGTAGATACGCTGGAGGGTAGGGATAGGATACAGAAGGACCTAGACAAATTGGAGGATTGGGCCAAAAGAAATCTGATGAGGTTCAATAAGGATAAGTGCAGGGTCCTGCACTTAGGACGGAAGAACCCAATGCACAGCTACAGACTAGGGACCGAATAGCTAGGCAGCAGTTCTGCGGAAAAGGACCTAGGGGTGACAGTGGACAAGAAGCTGGATATGAGTCAGCAGTATGCCCTTGTTGCCAAGAAGGCCAATGGCATTTGTGGATGTATAAGTAGGGGCATAGCGAGCAGATCAAGGGACGTGATCATTCCCCTCTATTCGACATTGGTGAGGCCTCATCTGGAGTACTGTGTCCAGTTTTGGGCCCCACACTACAAGAAGGATGTGGATAAATTGGAGAGAGTCCAGAGAAGGGCAACAAAAATGATTAGGGGTCTGGAACACATGACTTAGGAGGAGAGGCTGAGGGAACTGGGACTGTTTAGTCTGCAGAAGAGAAGAATGAGGGGGAATTTGATAGCTGCTTTCAACTACCTGAGAGGTGGTTCCAGAGAGGATGGTTCTAGACTATTCTCAGTGGTAGAAGAGGACAGGACAAGGAGTAATGGTCTCAAGTTGCAGTGGGGGAGGTTTAGGTTGGATATTAGGAAAAACTTTTTCACTAGGAGGGTGGTGAAACACTGGCATGCGTTACCAAGGGAGGTGGTAGAGTCTCCTTCCTTAGAAGTTTTTAAGGTCAGGGTTGACAAAGCCCTGGCTGGGATGATTTAATTGGGGATTGGTCCTGCTTTGAGCAGGGCGTTGGACTAGATGACCTCCTGAGGTCCCTTCCAACCCTGATATTCTATGATATGATTCTATGAAACACTCATTCATTTTGTGATATAGCTGTAAAACTAATCTGAAAAGTTTTCAAAATAAATCACAGTTTAAAAATGTATAGTGTTTATTTTCTAAAAATGAAACCTACATCTATCTCTGAGTTGTGAAGAATATGTATTAAGGTTATAACAACCAACAAGAATGCACTTTTATGTAGAAAACCATGATTAAATTGAGTCTTCCTGACTAGTGATTTAAATCAAATTCCCCCTGCCCGCTGTGCTCTTGCCTCTGGCCTCTTCATTCGCCAGGGGGGCCCACAAATATGTTTGGCACTGGGCCCATAAAAAGTTAATCCGGCCGTAGGCGTGGAGAGGGGAGGCTGCTCCTCTCGAGCTATTGCTGCACTCAGAAACGCATAGGCCATGTGGCCTAGTAGATATAATACTGGCCTGAGAGTCAGACCCGGGTTCCAACCCCAGCGCTACCACTGGGCTGCTGTGTGACCTTAGGCAAATCACCAAACCAATCTGTTTGGCCTTGCCTGTCCATATAGGCTGTAAGCTCTTTGGGGCAGAGGCTGTCTCTTGCTAGAGGTCTGTACGAACTCTAGTTTATCATGACCCTGCCCTTGGTTGGGGACATCAGGTACTACTGTAATAAAAGCCATAATACACATAAGGAGTTCTTCCCCCTTGTTGTTAATGTTAATTGTGTTGAGTATCCGGTCACCTTGAACCTTTTTAGTGATGTCTGAAGCAAAATAGGCATTAAAACATCTCAGCCTTCTTGATATCATCAATTACTAGATTTCCTTCCCAGCTAACCGAGGACCTGCACTTTCCTTCATCTTTTCCTTGCTCCTAATGTATTTAAAGAACTTCTTCATATTGCCGTTTGTGTCTCTAGCTAGGTGTAATTCATTTTATGCCTTAGCTTTTCTGATTTTGTCCCTACATGCTCGAGCTATTCTTTTTTATGTCTCCTTAACAATTCATCTATGTTACCACTTTTGTAGGGTTCCTTTTGATTTTCATGTTATTAAAGAGCGCCTGATGGAACCACGTTGGCCTCTTACTAGTCTTCCTATCTGTTCTTCACACTGGAATAGTTTGCAGTTGTGCTTTTAATGTTGTCTCCTTGAGAAGCCACCAGCTCTCCTGAATTCCTTTATCCTTTACGCTTGTGTTCCCGGGGACCTTTCCTACCAGTTCTCTGAGTTTTAGCCTGATTTTTTGAAGTCCATTGACCTCATTTTGCTGCTCTCTCTCCTTCCTTTCCCTAGAATCATGAAATCTATCATTTTATGATCACTTTCACCCAAGTTGCCTTCCACTTTCAGTTTTGCAACCAATTCCTCTCTGTTGGTCAGAATCAAGTCTAAAATGGCTGCCACCCCTGGTTACTTCATTCGATTTCTGAAAGAAGAAGTTGTCCCCCATACATTCCAAGAACCCTTCACCCTTTAGGCAAGATGCAACACAGAAAGATGCCACTACAATGTTTAAGTGCTCCAGCTAAAGTACCCTGAAATCTTCTTTTCTACTGAACTCAACCTATTGGAGGGGGTAATCGTGGCATAAGAGAATTCTCTGTAATATAGAGAAAATGTTTTAAAAGCTATACTGTTAAAGGAGTAGATATGAGCCAATGCATTGAGGGAATCACATGCAAGTAAGGGGTGTTGTACTATACATGAGAAAGAGAGACATGGCAAGACACAGTTAAAACGCTTCCATGCTTTTCTTTGTAGTGTCATCATTGGCTTTATTAAGGCCCCCTCTTGCCTCTCTGTGTGGATGAAGCCAGCACAAGCCCCATTTGGAGGGCGTAGGTAGGTTGTAGGTTATATAGGTATTACGCTGCCTTTTTGCACAGAGTGGAATTTCACCCTTTGGGAGCTCATTTACTTGGTCCTTTTTTCCAGGGTCCTGAGGCTTCATGTAAAACTCTGCAAAATGGACCGAGATCAGAAAGCTTTTTTAAACACCCCTCTTAGGAAGGGTTTATGCTGAAACATTTTAGCCCAGGCACAAACTTAAAACAAATGTTCAACTGCACAGGGATCAAAACCATGTTAAATGAAAGCCTTCTTAGGGTTAGTTTAGTTAGATGGATTCTGAGCGCAGTCAGTTCTGCAGAGTCCTGGGAGCTTTAGAGTCACCGGCAAGGTCAGATTTCTCTCACAGCATCAACATTCATGTGGTCATCCCATCATAATGATTTTCAGGCCATGTCAATGTTGCCATTATAAACTCCTTATTGTAATTCATTGGTAAAAACACGATTCACGGTGAAATCTAGCATGCAAGGTCAGAGTCCCATAGCAATTGTTCCTCTCTGCCTTCAAGTTTTAAGAGGTGAGTTTCGGTTCAGTCATTTTCACGGCAGTGCAAAAAGAAAATGAGAATTGAGTGGCTTTCAAACATTTGGTCTTCTCTTGGAAGTCACCTTGTTAAACCTGTGGATTGCAGCTGCCTCTATCTTCCTGCAGAGGGACAAGCGGGGAATAACCCGAGTGTATAACCTTATGCTTTAGGCAACTCCATAGCTGTCTTCTGTGCAGAACAGCAAGGAAGTGTGAGTGTGCAAAAAGCTGCCCCCCTTCCTTGTACCCCACCTCCACCCCATGGAGATACAAGCTAGAGTTCTCTTATCTGCACAGACTACTCCCTGCTAGCACCTCCTGGGGTGCTAGTGATGTTCAAGGGGACAGGGACGGGGCAGGTCCCTCTGTTCCCTACCACCGCAACTGGCCAGCAGAATAGGCTGATCACACAGGAAAGGATACTGCTGCATCTTGTTAGGGAAATGGACAGTGTGGTCCCTGTGTTACTCTGCACTGCTCCCAATGCAAAGCTGTGGCTAACGGTCTCAGCAGAACCCAAGTAAACAACAGCACTTTGCGTAACGGTATGGCATTCAGTAATCCCTCTGGCTCCAAGCACTTGAAAGAGATCCTCTTCATTCAGTGATGCAGCTCCCAACTGCCTCTGCATCCCAGAGCCTCTGCTTCTGCCATGCTCCTCTCTCCAGACTTCCTGCCTGGGAAGCTAAACCACTTAAAGGTATGGTTCCCAATACCACGTCTTCCTTTCCCAGCCGAATCTTACTAATGACACCCATCACACAACATTTCTATAACACACCCAGTGCCAAATACATATAATTAACCAACTAACCAACGTTACTACCAATCCTCAATTAATCTGCAAGGTACCCCATGCTATCACTTTGGCTTGTGGGCCTCCCTGAAAATAGCAGTACTGCTGTTGGTGAGATGAGATCACTTGTTTTTGTCAGTGTTGTGGCCTGGGGCTAGTTTGCCTTTAGTTGTTGCCTAACTGAGACCTTCTCAGGCAAAATGGCAGCCTCAGTGCCCCTTATCTCCACTGCTTCTGGACGTTGGAGAAGGTGTCGCCTATTCCTCCTCAGTAGATGTCTATCTGGGGTGACAACCTCATACATGCATTGGGCAACCTCTGGTGACAGCGCTGCGGTTTGTGACCTCTGATTTCTCCTCAGAGAACTGCACTGCATTGCTTTTATGAGGCGGTGGTAGCTCCTGGAACCCTAAATAATATTGCTTTTGTGTTTGTTTGCTTGTTTGTTTAGCTTTATCTGTCTCTTCATACATCTGCAAAGCCCCAATTCCCGACATTAGCTTCTAACATTACAGGCATTCGAGGTCTCCGTTTCTATTAAACAAAGTAGCTGCAGATGATAAACCACCTTTAATGGCTTCTGTCCTGTAATTTAACAGTGACTCTGCAGCCTTTTTCAGTAGCCAATTTGTTATTTGAACATGATTTTCCACCAACCCATTGGACTGGAGCTAATGGGGGACTAGGGCTCTCATGTCGGAAACCCAGACTTCACTACAAACTGCTTGAACTCATGCCAGCTAAATTGCCTCAGATTGTCAGATGTTACTAGGTCAGGTATGCCATGTCTAGTAAAAATAGACCTGACATGCAAAAATCACCTGTTTAGCTGTTGTGTGTTCTAGTGAAGCTAATTCAGGGTAGTCAGAATAATAATCTAGATGAGTTATAATTTTTTTTCAGTCAATGTAAACAAATCTATGCCTATTTTGCTCCTGGGGGACAGTTTTTCCAATACTACCAACACAGACTTGTTTGCTTGACTTGGTCTGTATTTTTGGCACATGCAACAAGCCTAATGCATCGTCCTTTTTGTGCACTCTGCTGGTGTGTGCAAACTATTTTGCGAAGTGATAATCCATTGCATTTCTTGCATCTTTTCCCATATGCTGGGCATTGTCCCAGCTTGTGCTGATTGTCACAGCATGTGCTGATCCATGTACTATTCTGGCTTGATTCTGACTTTGTGCTCCACGTGCTTTTCTGCTTCAGATCTCCTACCTTGCTTATGGTATTTTGGATTCTCAATCATGCCTGTACCATCAAAGAACTGGCCACCCTGAATAAACTTAATTCTGGATTGAGTGACTTCTGCTGCTTGGTAAATCCCAATTGCCTTGTCAAGAGCTAATGCTGTGTCTCCCAGTAGTCTCTTGCTGAGATTTTTGTTCCAGATCCCAATCTTGTCTCTTATCAAAGACTCTGTTAGCCCCCCAAAATTGCAAGATTGGCTATTCAGCCTCAGATCAGAAACAGACTTCCATAGTTTCACTTTTTTGTACCCTCAGATTAAAAACATCTCTTATATGTTTCATTTTTATGCGGAGTGCACGCCCCAAATTTCTGTACTAGAAACTTTCATAGTTAGCCTCTTCTGCCTGTGTTAACTGAAAACGGTTAAGCACATCAAGTGCATCCAAACCTGCTACTGTCAGAAATAAGGTAACCTTCTGATTGCCTTCCTTTTCACTGGCACCCATTGTCTGGACACACAGAGTGAAGAGCTCTCTGGAATAATTTCTTCCATATTTCCAGAGACTGTCAACTTGGGTGGAGCTTTTAGTTGCTCCATTCAGGTTATTTTCTTTAATTTCTATTTATTCCCAGTCCCATGTGTTGTTCAGTAATCGCTCTGGGCCAACGGTGCTTGATGTAGGTACTTCTTATTCAGTTCCAACAGCCTCTGCATCACAGAGCAGGAAGCTAAACCTCTGGAAGCTGCAGTTCCCAATACTACAAATGGGGTGAGCTAAGGATAGGCCCAGGGCACTATTTCACCCCAATACTGGCTTAATCTTATTTTGCTCTATTGTTTCCTTTACAATGACACACTTATCAAGCTGCACAGTCCTGAGCACCTTTATTAGCCAGATATGGGACATGTGAACTCTGACACCTATCTGTTAGGTATATTGCTGCTGGGACCTAAGGCTCTGTCTTTCCCACAGGGCTGAGGTTCCCAGAGCACCTGTGAATTAAGTCCTTACACTGAAGTAAAAAGATACAGTAACTTAAAAGCTCACCCAATGTTTTTAAATCTAGTGCAGCTGCGTAGCTGCACTAGATTTAAAAATATTGGGACCTGAAAATTTTAAAAACAAAGTAAATCAGAAAATCCCAGATGTAAAAAATGCCAGTTCCTAGTCTTTATTCTGTTTCACTAATATGTTATCAGAGTTTGCTTAGCTAATTACAAACAGCTTAAATTCGGGCAATATCCTCCTGAAAGGAGATACAGGTAACTTGTAAAAAGCTTTAATCCATTTTATAGGTGCCCCGTTGCACCCATGGAACAGGCAAACAGCTGATAAATAGGCTTGATATTTAAATGTCTGCCTGGTGAATGGGTGTAAAAACCTCTCTGTCTTTATAAATACATCACTAACAGCATCCTGGGGACTAAATAATGCTGCCTTAACCATTTGTCAAATTCATTTTCATGTACAGTAATCATTCCCCAGATGAATCCATCTCCAGTACCTTTGGATGCTTGTAAACTTATTTTTCACCAGCATTTCACCCATTCTCATCCTGAGAGGTTTCTGTGTCCAGGCACAAAACCTAGCATCTTCTCAAGCTGTGTGATTGCTGGGTACAGTTACGCAACACTGGATTAAGCACAGCTGCACTATGCAAACAGTAACTGTGAAATCAAACGTGATGCCAAAGCATAGTGGTCCTTTTACTAAACTGTGAGCTCTTCTGCAAATGTATGAATTGCCACTGTTGTAAGGCCCTTAGGTTGTCTTCACTGAAGATGCAATTAGTACCAATGCTGATAAATTCACCCTGCTCCGCCTTGTCTTTCTTACAAAGACAATTGTTAAGATGCTATGTTCTACTTCCATTATGTTATCAGATGGGACTGTTCCTTCGGAGCTAGCCAACAGAAACAACAAATGGGAGTTTTGCAAGGGAGTTCAACAACTGGAGGAGAAGCGACCACATGACCCTTGGGGTGAGTTTGTTGTCTGTTTGAGGGTTGCTTGCCTGCCGTGTGCTGGCTTGTTTGAAATGTATAGTGTGGTCTGTTTGGGGGGCTGTGTATGGAGCCCAGTAGCCTGCTTGCTAGGCAAGGCTGAGAGCTTCCAAACAAGGCTCCAGCCTGCCGTTCTTTGACCCCTAATCCCTTTAGGATCCCTTGGCAAGGGGGCGTGGCTAACTCAGGGAGAACAGGAGTTTAAAAAGCCAGCTCCTAAGCGACTAGATGAGCTAGAGAACAGATGAGTTTTGCAAGGGAGCTTAGAGAGGGAGCATGAGAGCCAGGTACTCATAAAAAACATGCCCCATCCCCACCTCCAAAATACCCAAAGAACACACAAACAAAAAAACCCTGCAAAGGTAAAAAGAATGCAGGCAGATGTCCAGCGGCAGAGTGGGGGCTGTCCAGTTTATTGCACTCAATGGAGCATGTATGTTACCTGCCATGTGTCCACTCGTGCAAGCAACTCATGGCCTGCAGAGACCAAGTACGGGCTCTTGATACCAGAGTGGCTGAACTGGAGGAGCTAAGGGAGACAGAAAGGTACATAGACGAGACTTTCCAGGACACAGGAGAGCAGTCCCACCTCCGGTCTGAGAGCCTCAGAGCAGTTCAGGAGGACAAAAATCCTGGGGAAGAGAACATCAAAGTGGAGCGGAGGGAAACAATCTCCTAGTTTGGATCCTCCTTCTAATCACCTTCTATGATGAGATTACTGGTTCTGTGGATGAAGGGAAAGCAGTGGATGTATTGTTTCTTGACTTTAGCAAAGCTTTTGACACGGTCTCCCACAGTATTCTTGTCAGCAAGTTAAAGAAGTACAGGCTGGATGAATGCACTATAAGGTGGGTAGAAAGTTGGCTAGATTGTTGGGCTCAACGGGTAGTGATCAATGGCTCCATGTCTAGTTGGCAGCCAGTGTCAAGTGGAGTGCCCCAGGGGTCGGTCCTTGGGCTGGTTTTGTTCAATATCTTCATAAATGATCTGGAGGATGGTGTGGATTGCACTCTCAGCAAATTTGCGGATGATACTAAACTGGGAGGAGTGGTTGATACGCTGGAGGACAGGGATAGGATACAGAGGGACCTAGACAAATTGGAGGATTGGGCCAAAAGAAATCTGATGAGGTTCAATAAGGATAAGTGCAGGGTCCCGCACTTAGGACGGAAGAACCCAATGCACAGCTACAGACTAGGGACCAAATGGCTAGGCAGCAGTTCTGCGGAAAAGGACCTAGGGGTGACAGTGGACGAAAAGCTGGATATGAGTCAGCAGTGTACCCTTGTTGCCAAGAAGGCCAATGGCATTTTGGGATGTATAAGTAGGGGCATAGCGAGCAGATCGAGGGACGTGATCGTTCCCCTCTATTCGACATTGGTGAGGCCTCATCTGGAGTACTGTGTCCAGTTTTGGGCCCCACACTACAAGAAGGATGTGGATAAATTGGAGAGAGTCCAGCGAAGGGCAACAAAAATGATTAGGGGTCTGGAACACATGAGTTATGAGGAGAGGCTGAGGGAACTGGGATTGTTTAGTCTACAGAAGAGAAGAATGAGAGGGGATTTGATAGCTGCTTTCAACTACCTGAGAGGTGGTTCCAGAGAGGATGGTTCTAGACTATTCTCAGTGGTAGAAGAGGACAGGACAAGGAGTAATGGTCTTAAGTTGCAGTGGGGGAGGTTTAGGTTGGATATTAGGAAAAAAACTTCTTCACTAGGAGGGTGGTGAAACACTGGAATGCGTTACCAAGGGAGGTGGTAGAATCTCCTTCCTTAGAAATTTTTAAGGTCAGGCTTGACAAAGCCCTGGCTGGGATGATTTAATTGGGGATTGGTCCTGCTTCGAGCAGGGGGTTGGACTAGATGACCTTCTGGGGTCCCTTCCAACCCTGATATTCTATGATTCTATGACGTTATACTGTCCTCTCACACTGAGGAAAACCCTCCAAGGAGGGAACATTAGTTATTAGGAAGAAACAGGTAATAGTGATGGGTGATTTGATTATTAGAACTATAGATAGCTGGGTTTGTGATGACTGGGAAAACTGCATGGTGAATTGCCTGCTAAGTGTGAAGGTTGTGGAGCTCTCAATGCATCTAGATAGACTTATGTGCAGTGCTGGGGAGGAGCCAGTGGCTGTGGTACATGTAGGTACCAATGACATAAGGAAAGGAAGGAGAGAGGTCCTGGAGGCCAAATTTAGGCTGCTAGGTAAGAGATTAAAGTCCAGCACCATGGTAGCATTCACTGAAACACTTCCAGTTCCACACGCCAGTTAGACAGGCAGAACTGTAGGGTCTTGATAAGATGATGGTGTAGAGAGGAAGGTTTTAAGTTTATTAGAAACTGGGGAAACTTTTGGGGAAGGAGGAGCCTACACAGGAAGGATGGGCTCCACCTAAACCAAGACAGAACCAGATTGCTGGCATGTAAAATTAAAAAGTTCATAGAGGCTGGGGGAAAGCCAACAGGTTGGAGTAGCACATAGTACTGACAGCGATATCTCTTAGAGGAGGATTTATTAAAGGGGATACTGTATATCCCAGTAAAGAGGAGAGGATAGAAGTTGATAAAGTACAAATTTTATAAGTGCGTGTGTACAAATGCTAGAAGTAGTGTGACCAGATGTCTCAATATTAGGGGCTTTGTCTGACATATGCAACTACAGCTCCACCACGAAAAAAGGTCCTAATTTTTCACACTTGCTATCTGGTCAGCCTAGCTAGAAGTCTAAATACTAAGATGGGTGAACTTGACTGCCTGGTATTAAATGAGGATATTGCTATAATAGTTATCACAGAAACTTGGTAGAATGATGATAATCAATAGGACATGGTAATACCAGGGCAGAAAATATATAGGAATGACAGAGTAGGTGGTGCTGGTGGGGAGTGACATTGCATCTGAATTACTCAAGATAATTAAGTCCCAAGCAAACTGCTAAGAGTTACAAAGAGATCTCACAAAACTGGGTGACTGGGCAACAATATGGCAGATGAAATTCAATGTTGATAAGTGCAAAGTAATGTGGATTGGAAAACATAATCCCAATTTCAGAGTAGCAGCCGTGTTAGTCTGTATTCGCAAAAAGAAAAGGAGGACTTGTGGCACCTTAGAGACTAACAAATTTATTTGAGCATAAGCTTTCATTGAAGTGAGCTGTAGCTTATGCTCAAATAAATTTGTTTCTAAGGTGCCACAAGTCCTCCTTTTCTTTTTATAATCCCAATTGTACACACAAAATGATGGGGTCTAAATTAGCTGTTACCATTCAAGAAAGAGATCTTGGAGTCATTGTGGATAGTTCTCTGAAAACATCCACTCAATGTGCAGTGGCAGTTAAAAATCTAACAGGATGTTAGGAACCATTAGAAAAGGTTAATTAGGAAAGCCATTAGGAAAGATAGATAATAAAACAGAAAATATCATAATGCCACTATGTAAATCCATGGTACATGTAGACCTTGAATACTGAGTGCAGTTCTGGTTGCCCCATTTCAAAAAAGATATTCAAATTGGAAAAAGTACAGAGAACGGCAACAAAAATTATAAGGGGTGTGGAACAACTTCCATATGGGGAGAGATTAAAAAGACTGGGACTGTTCAGTTTAGTGGAAAATGACTAAGAGGGATATGATAGAGGACTATAAAATCATGAATGGGGCTGAGAAAGTGAATAAGGAAGTGTTATTTATCCCTTAACATAACACAAAACCCAGGGGTCACCAAATGAAATTAACAGGTAGCAGGTATAAAACAAACATTAGGAATGACTTCTTCACAAAACGCAAAGTCAACCTGTGGAACTCATTGCCAGGGGATGTTGTGAAGGTCAAAAGTATACCAGGGCTCAAAAAAGAATTAGATAGGTTGATGGAGGATAGGTCCATCAATGGCTATTAGCCAGGATGGTCAGGCATGCAACCCCATGCTCTGGGTGTCCCTAAGACTCTGACTGCCAGAAGCTGGGGCATGGATCACTTGATTATTGCCCTGTTCCGTTCACTCCCTCTAAAGCATCTGACTCCGTCCACTGTCAGAACAAGATACTGGGCTAGATGGACCATTACTCTGATTCAATATGGCCATTCTTATGCTCTTTTCTTTTCTTTGCCTGTACGAGTTTTATTTCTTCTCTGATTCAGGTCTAACAGCTCATTCACTTGCTTCATTTTTTGCAGCTGATATAACCAGTAAGGGCCAACTTTTCAAACCTTGCAGCTTAAATTATAGTCCTATGGACATCTATTTACATATTCAATATGAGGCATTGGGGGAACCAATGCATGCTAAAGAACAAACACCTGTTTGTGCAAGAGAAGTTTGCACACGCTGTCAGATGTGAGATTTGTTCATGAAAAAGACGCATGAGCAAATGTTGCAGGCCCAGACGTTAGTTGGTCCCACATTGTACGTGGTAGCGATTGGCAGACCCCAGAAGGTTAAAAGGCTTACTTTGGATAAGTACCCAATTTATCTGAGCTTTACCCATACTTGTACAAAGAGGCTTTCAGATAGAGAAAATAAAGGTGACCAGCATATCTACAGCAGTGCAGGTTGAGTTATAACAACTATGGGGTATACAGCAGGCAGATAAATCTTTGCTACATCCACCTGGGCTCATCTTTCCAACCGTTCACTTAATCTAAAACAGGAAGTAAATAATTCAATTTGGCATCAGCTCCATCCTTTACAAAATTGCTGCCATCCCATTTACTGTTAATGATTTTGTGTTTGTCAGATACTGAGCTAACAAAAAAGTGTTATTTGTTAACCAAATCAATCCAGCAGATTTTGAGAGCCATAACTGAGATCCAGCCACCGTGCATACTTGTGAGCAGTATGAACTCGATACAGACTGCAGTTTAACGAAGACTGTGCCGAATTCTTGTCTTTCATCCCCTGATCAAACAATCACTGAAAGAAAATGACACTCAGCCCATTCATTCCAAGATAAGCCAAGAGTTCTGCCTTATAATATTCCACTGGTATCAAGTTAGGATTTTTCTTTTCCCTTCAACAGAATAGGCTGAGGCCAGTTTTCATCACTCTAAAGCAAAGTGTGCCCCTTCCAATATTTTCCCAAGTGTTTCTTTAACGCAAAAGGCACTTTCAAATTGATTCCCATATTTCACTTTGGTTTCACATACTCTGTCAGTTTGGCTCAACTCAGAGAACACTGCAGATATGAAGGAACTGTTCCAAGCTACTGGATACAGCACATTTCAGGGTTTTAACCTTCTGTACTTTTTCTTTGTTGGTCAGATGGGTTTTTACCCTTATAAGGGAATGTACAGCACACAGCCGCCTTTATACTTGATAAAGAAATCACAGATCATAACATTAAACATATTCCTGTTGGGACCATCAGTTCATAGCAAAAAATTGAAGGGAATGTGGAAAATTTCTCCCTATTAAAGCCATAAATCTCCCCACCCAAAATCATAACTATATTAAGTTTGGTCCTCAGATACGTACATATGGACTTTGCCAGAAAGTGCATCTGTACATGAGGGTAGGGTTTGGTGCCACACATAAAAAATTAATAGATGTAGAGTTTGGCCCATACTCATAAAAAGAGCAAGACAGAGAGGAGAAATGCACTGAGCTCTAGCTTTGACACGTGCCATTTAAATACTACCTATAGCTGGGCTTTGCAAAGGAGCTTGGGCACTCAACTGCCTTTCCAGGAAGGCAATGGTGCCTAGTTGATAGCACACCCGACTGGGACTCAGGAGGCCTGGGTTTTATTCCTGGCTTTGCTGCTGGCCTGCTGGTGACATTGGTCAAATCTTGTCACCGCTCTGTGCCTCAGTTTCCCCATACATAAAATGAAGATAATGACTCTGCCCCTTTCTGTAAAGCCACTGATGAAAAACCATTATAGACGAGCTGCTATTATCATGACATTTGGGTACTATGGGCCAGACTTGTAAGGTGTTTAGGTGCCTAAAGAAGCAGATAGGCACCTAGTAGGAGTAGGCACCCACTCACCTAATGTCTATTGAAATCAGTGGGAGTTAGGCACCTGCGAGGGATGTTCACAGACAAATAGGTGCTTCTGCATCTTAAGTGCCTAAATATTTTAAACATCTGGCCCTAGCTTCCTTGACAGTCCCAGCTTATCGATTCAAAATCTGAGTTCGAGCTGGCTGAAAATTTTCCATTGAAATGTGGTTTTCTTTTTTTTTTTTGGACAGAAAATGGCTCTTTTAACCAAAATGTCCATTTTCACTGAAATCTTTGAGGGAGGGGGTTGCTTTGAAACAAACAAATAAAAAACCCTCCCCAACTGAGAGCTGTTGGCTTGAATCTGAAAATAGTTGGTTTTCAAGTTTTTCTGTTAAACTCGCCCCCCCCACCCAAGTTGCAATTTTGTTTGACAAAAATGAAAAATGTTGATTTTTCACTGAGATTTTTCAGTGGGAATTTTTTTTTCCTGACTTGATCTAAGTTTGTAGACGAATTGAAGGGATGAGTCACCAGAGCAGTAGAGCTCAACTCCTTATTAAAATTAGGGTGACCCTCAGGTGAATGGATTTGGAACGACTGCTGTCTGGGCATTAGTGTGGCTGCATCTTCCTTTAAGGAAGAAGTTTGGGTCCGATTAAGAAAAGTGTTTTAGAATGACTCAATTTGCCAGAAGGGACCATTTTGGTACTTACCATAACTGCTGTTCATTTTAATTTCTTGTGATAGTTTGTAAGAGAATAGGAAATAAAAGAAAACAAATTGCCCCCGAAACTATTTGTCTTTACATCCCAGTTCCAAAGTAGCACACAGGCATCACGCTTGAAGTAGCCACCACAGGAAGAGAATTACGGGAGGGCTGGTGAGGTGGGGTTTGGATGCAGGTTAGGTTTCAGCGAGGGTGTGGGTTCAAGGCTGTATCAGGCTCACATGTTATTCAGATATGATGGTGCCAAATGTTGCAAGCAGTACTCATGGGCTTTTAGCTCATGATGGAATTTGTGCTATCTCGCATGGTGGAAACGTTATGAGATCAGTTGCTCTCCTGAGACTTCAACCACGTTTAAACTGGAACTAGAAAAAATGATCTGGCTTTAGACCAACATGGAAGTGGAACAGTAGGAAATGATCCAGATGCAGAGATTCAAATCCAAATCCCCAGCTCGAAATATTAGAGGAGTTTGGATTTGCAGTTCTGGTCGTGGTCCATTAGTAAGAAGAAAATGGTTTTCATGCTGGACTGTCACCAGGAATCTTTGTGTCTTGTCTTTAGAAATGTGTGTGTTGCTAAAAAGAGAAAATAAATTAAATTTTTAAACAGTTGCGTGTGTTCTGCATAAACCAATCCATCCTGCTTACAGCTGAGTCATATTTACTGCCAGGAAAAAGTAGATAAAGATGGATGTGTCCTTACAAATACAAAGCAAGCAGCCTGTAAATGAAGACCTGCCTCCAGCAAGCCTGTCTTCTCCAACCAGTTGGCAATACAAGTATCTAATTCCTGAGTACATTGCTCAGAGTCTGTTGCAAACATACATAAGAAGAGCGTGAGTACCATTGATTCAACCCTGGTTTTGATTGTCATTTTTAGCCACAGAAATGTCTTCCTGTTGTTAGTTACATTTTGACCCAAAGCAAGGAAAAGGTCATACTTCTGTAACATCAATTACAGATTTTTGTGTGATGTATTTCATGTCCTGTATTAGAAAAGAGCAAATCCTCAGAATGATTTATTAAATGCTTTTGTGCTAACTTATATGGCATCAAATCTCTTGTCCCAGAAAAGAATCAGCAATAATTAATATCCATTGCACAGTTACAAGCAGGAACAGGGTTATTTAAACAGCATACTAAATACAAACAGATCCCACAAAAATACATGAAACCATATCTTACATTGTGAATGAAATGACTTGTTAAAGTTTAAATGAAATGCTTTGTGACTCTTGCAGGGACATATTAGGGATTTATTGAAAAGTTTTGGGAATTTCCATGCTCTAACACATTTTTATTTTAAATAATAAAAATGTTCAAAAGCAACTGACTTTGGGAGCCCAATTTGAGACACCTTAACATAGCCCCAGAGTGTGGGGGCTCAGCACTTTGTGAAAATCAGGCCCCAATAAGTATCTCAGATCAGGGTCCTGAAAATCTTCTGTCATTTAGCCAAAATAGTACTGGCTGTTAGCTAAGGCTGTAGAGCAGACTCATTTTATCTCTCTCTAAATTAGGGTATGTCTACACTATGAAATTAGGTCGATTTTATAGAAGTCAATTTTTAGAAATCGATTTTATACAGTCGATTGTGTATGTCCCCACAAAGTTCATTAAGTCAACAGAGTGTCCTCAATACTGTGGCTAGGATCAACTTATGGAGTGGTTCACTGTGGGTAGCTATCCCACAGTTCCCGCAGTCTTCACTGCCCATTGGAATTCTGGGTTAAACTCCCAATGCCTGATAGGGAAAAAAAACATTTTTAAGGGTGGTTTGGGGTACATGTCGTCAGTCGCCCCTCCCTCCGTGGAAGCAACGGCAGACAATCGTTTCGTGCCTTTTTTCCTGGGTTACCATGCAGATGCCATACCACAGCAAGCATGGAGCCCGCTCAGCTCACCGCTGCTGTTGTGAGCATTGTAAACACCTCGTGCATTATCCTGGAGTATGTGCAGAAATGGGCTAAGAGATGCCAGCACGAGGATGATTGCGATGAGGACATGGACTCAGACATTCCTGAAAGCATGTGCTGTGGCAAATGGGACATCATGGCAGTAGTGGGGCTGGTTGATACAGTGGAAAGCCGATTCTGGGCCCAGCAAACAAGCACAGACTGGTGGGACTGCATAATGTTGCAGGTATGGGATGATTCACAGTGGCTGCGAAACTTTTGCATGCATAAGGCCACTTTCCTTGAACTTTGTGAGTTGCTTTTCCCCGCCCTGAAGCGCAGGAATACCAGGATGAGAGCTGCCCTGACAGTTGAGAAGCAAGTGGAGATAGTCCTGTGGAAGCTTGCAACGCCAGACAGCTACTGGTCAGTCGGGAATCAATTTGGAGTGGGCAAGTCTACTGCGGGGACTGCTGTGATCCAAGTAGCCAATGCGATCACTGACATTCCGCTATCAAGGGTAGTGACTCTTGGAAATGTGCAGGTCATACTAGATAGCTTTGCTGCAATGGGGTTCCCTAACTGTGGTGGGGCTATAGACGGAATGAATATCCCTATCTTGGCACCGGACCAGCTTGCC
The DNA here is from genome assembly GCF_965140285.1 of Lepidochelys kempii. Classification (NCBI taxonomy): domain Eukaryota; kingdom Metazoa; phylum Chordata; order Testudines; family Cheloniidae; genus Lepidochelys; species Lepidochelys kempii. The sequence goes on along the minus strand of NC_136390.1, from coordinate 70,267,083 downwards.
AATTAGTATGTAAACCGCAAGGGGTACTTCTCAATGGTGCTGCAAGCAGTGGTGGATCATAAGGGACGTTTCACCGACATCAACGTGGGATGGCCAGGACGACTGGAAAAAAGCTAATGTAGTGCCCATCTTTAAAAAAGAGAAGAAGAAGGATCCAGGGAACTACAGGCCAGTCAGCCTCACCTCAGTCCCTGGAAAAATCATGGAGCAGGTCCTCAAGGAATCAATTCTGAAGTACTTAGAGGAGAGGAAAGTGATCAGGAACAGTCAGCATGGATTCACCAAGGGCAAGTCATGCCTGATTAATCTAATTGCCTTCTATGATGAGATAACTGGCTCTGTGGATGAGGGGAAAGCAGTGGACGTGTTATTCCTTGACTTTAGCAAAGCTTTTGATACAGTCTCCCACAATATTTTTGCCAGCAAGTTAAAGATGTATGGGCTGGATGAATGGACTATAAGGTGGACAGAAAGCTGGCTAGATTGTCAGGCTCAATGGGTAGTGATCAATGGCTCCATATCTAGTTGGCAGCCGGTATCAAGTGGACTGCCCCAAGGGTCAGTCCTGGGGCCGGTTTTGTTCAATATCTTCATTAATGATCTGGAGGATGGCGTGGATTGCACCCTCAGGAAGTTTGCAGATGATACTAAACTGGGAGGAGAGGTAGATACACTGGAGGGGAGGGATAGGATACAGATGGCCCTAGACAAATTAGAGGATTGGGCCAAAAGAAATCTGATGAGGTTCAACAAAGACAAGTGCAGAGTCCTGCACTTAGGACGGAAGAATCCCATGCACTGCTACAGACTAGGACCGAATGGTTAGGCAGCAGTTCTGCAGAAAAGGACCTAGGGGTTACAGTGGACGAGAAGCTGGATATGAGTCAACAGTGTGCCCTTGTTGCCAAGAAGGCCAATGGCATTTTGGGCTGTATAAGTAGGGGCATTGCCAGCAGATTGAGGGACGTGATTGTTCCCCTCTATTCGACATTGGTGAGGCTTCATCTGGAGTACTGGGCCCCACACAACAAGAAGGATGTGGATAAATTGGAGAGAGTCCAGCGAAGGGCAACAAAAATGATTAGGGGTCTGTAACACATGACTTATGAGGAGAGGCTGAGGGAACTGGGATTGTTTAGTCTGCAGAAGAGAAGAATGAGGGGGGATTTGATAGCTGCTTTCAACTACCTGAAAGGGGGTTCCAAAGAGGTTGGATCTAGACTGTTCTCAGTGGTAGCAGATGATAGAACAAGGAGTAATGGTTTTAAGTTGCGGGGGGGTGGGGGTTAGGTTGGATATTAGGAAAAGGCTGTTTACTAGGACGATGGTGAAGCACTGGAATGTGTTACCGAGGGAGGTGGTGGAATCTCCTTCCTTTGAGGTTTTTAAGGTCAGGCTTGACAAAGCTCTGGCTGGGATGATTTAGTTGGGGATTGGTCCTGCTTTGAGCAGGGGGTTTGGACTAGATAACCTCCTGAGGTCCCTTCCAACCCTGATATTCTATGGTTCTATGAGTCTATGAATATAATGACAGTGGGTTGGAAAAACAGAAATTCTGACATTTCTAAACGTATTTTTTCCCCAAATCAGAACACAAAATCAAAACCACCTGCGCAATGGAAATTTTGAAAAACTGAAATTCAGGAACATCAAACTGATGCTATCAAAACATTTCACTTCACTAAAGTTGAAACATAATATATTAAGCTGGAATGAATTGACAGTCTAAATGGAGTACTCCATTTCAGTTTTGTATCATGTCAACATTTTCCATCATACTTTGTCAAAAAACAACACATTCCCATGAAACATGTAGAAGAAACAGTATTTTCTGAAGGAAAAGAGGCTACCAGAAGGTGAAAGAGATAAAGAAACATGTGCCGTTATCTCTAAGATGTGCACAGAGAGAAAGGAATGCAAGTGCTTCCCATGAGGGAAACTGGACTTTGAAATTAATTCCCCAGCGTGGCCTGAAATAACTCAAATGAACTGACCTTCAGGGCTCACGACAAGAGTGATCTCTTTTCCTAGACTTTTGGAGAGGCATGTATGCACCTGAGGGCACGAATCTGTACCTGAACTGCCCTTTTCTTCCATGTTTTTGGAGGCAGTTGCTGTGTTTATTACTGTATCATACATTTATGCCTAAGTCCAGATCCTCAGAAGGTATTTTAGGTGCCTAACAAACATTATAACCAAAAAGATCACCCCATAAATAAAGCCCAACACTTTGGGACAGGTGGGTACTTAGTATAGTCGTAGATTTTTGAGGCCAGAAGGAAGTATTTTGATCATTGAGACTGACCTGGCATGTAAACTAGGGCATAGAATTTCATCCCATGCTTCCTATGTCAACCCCATAACATACGGTTGAGCCACAGCATCGCTTAGAGAAAGAAATCCATTCGTGATTTAAAGTGCAGGTGGACTAAGCACTAACATGCACAGAATGGACACGGCACACATCTCTTAACCAGGCACTATTTTGGCATCAGGACACAGGGCCTAAAATTGTGTGAGCTCTTTTCTGTCAATCATGTTTAGGAAGTACCTGTTCAAGCAGTCTACTTGAGAGTCCAGTGCATCTGATTTTGATTTCAAAATCTATTAAATATAGGTTAGACATTCTGGGTGGTATTTTCAAAAATGCTCAACTTTGGTCAAACTTGGCTCCCACTGAAACATAGAGAGCTTTTTGAAAATCTCATTCTCTAATTACTTCAGGCCAGATTCTCAGCTGCTGTTGATCATTGTAGTTCCATTGGTGACAAAGGAGCTACAGTGATTTACACCCTGTCATAAATATAAAGGGAAGGGTAACCACCTTTCTGTATACAGAACTGTAAAATCCCTCCTTGTCAGAGGCAAAACCCTTTCACCTGTAAAGGATTAAGAAGCTAGGATAACCTTGCTGGCACCTGACCAAAATGACCAATGAGGAGACAAGTTTCTTTCAAAGCTGGGGGGTGGGGAACAAAGGGTCTGTCTGTCTGTCTGTGTGATGCTTTTGCCGGGACCAGATCAGGAATGCTCTTCAGAACTCCTGTAAAAAGTTAGTAAGTAATCTAGCTAGAAATGTGTTAGATTTCCTTTTGTTTAAATGGCTGGTAAATAAGCTGTGCTGAACGGAATGTATATTTCTGTTTTTGTGTCTTTTTGTAACTTAAGGTTTTGCCTAGTGGGATTCTCTATGTTTTGAATGTGATTACCCTGTTAGGTATTTACCATCCTGATTTTACAGAGGTGATTCTTTTACTTTTTCTTTAATTAAAATTCTTCTTTTAAGATCCTGATTCCTTTTTCATTGTCCAAGGGTTTGGGTTTGTGTTCACCTACGCAAATTGGTGAGGATTTTTATCAAGTCTTCCCCAGGAAAGGGGGTGTAGGGCTTGGGGGGGATATTTTGTGGGGAAGACGTCTCCAAGTGGGCTCTTTCCCTGTTCTTTAACACGCTTGGTGGTGGCAGCATAGGGTTCAAGGACAAGGCAAAGTTTGTACCTTGAGGAAGTTTTTAACCTAAGCTGGTAAGAATAGGCCTAGGGGGTCTTTCATGCAGGTCCCCTAGAGTTCAGAGTGGGGAAGGAACCTTGACACACCCGCTGAGAATCTTGAACTATAGTTTAAATAACTTGCATAAAAAACACAACACTTCCTGCTGCAGTATCCTTGGGACTGGTTTACTTGCGAATCAAGTCCTTGAACAGTGATAGAGATTCTCCTGATCAATAGAAGTCAGATTTTCCCACAACGGATCTAAATGCTTATGCATTAAATCTGTGGTGTAAGCTGTGTGTTTCTGCTCAATCAGAACACAGGCACCTCAGAAGTAGCCTCTGCCATGGGGTGAACCATGTGAACAGTCGAGGAAGCCCCGACACCCAATCTAGTATCATGTGATGGCCGGATCTGGGCCCAAGGACTAGCTGAATTTTTTATGATAGATTATAGTATAGTCCCTGAGCTGGCACATGACACCTGTCAAGAAGATGTTGGCTTAGACTAATAAAATCTAGGGAGGCTACTACAGCCTATTACTCTTTGAAATACTGAAATACTCTGGTCTGACCTGAGTCTGCTGCTATTTTATCTCCCATGGTTTTTAATCCTTTCTAAAACATGGTTATCCCTGAAAGTGTGACAGTTATGAGGATTCTTGTCTAACCTACCTAAAGCAGTTAGCAAGAGTCTTTCCTTGTCTGCTTAGAATGCCTCTGTGTAAGGTTGCTGATGGCCTTTTAGTGCACAATTACTCTGCGTTATTTTCTCTGTGGCTTTGTCTTCACTGTGGGAGAAAAAAAGTGTGTTTTTACCACAGGAGAAATAACACTTGTTAGCCCTCCCACTATAGTTTTATTGTGAGAGGGCACTATAGTTTTATTGTGAGGTAAACTAGGCCATGTCCCCCAGAGGCAGGCAGTGAAGTGCTAACCTCACCTAGCTACCTTGCAGTAATAACTACAGTGCCTTGCATCAGCTGGGATTTTAACGTGAGATGTCGGTCAGACCTTAGCTATCTTACTGTGAAACACCTCTTTTTTGGCAATGAAAACAAACGGACACTCTAGTGACAGCTTCCACGACTTCCATTGTTTTTAAGAAGGTTTCACTCCTTCCTGCAATGTCACCCCTCAACCCACACGCCTTTCCCTGCCCTGACGAAGGGCACACCTACAGTTCAGCCAGGGATGGGAAAGGCACCTTGGGTAGATGTACCGGCTCTAGGTGTACTGGAGCTTGCTAAATGTAACAGTGAGCACCCCGGGGTGTGGGCGGGCTGCACTGATGGGGGTCATGCGGGCATGTGCAGCCACTGCTGAAGCCCACAATGGGGCACCCGTCTCACTTCTATTTTCAGCAAGCTAACTAGAGCCGTGGTTCCCAACCTTCTCTCTGCCACGGCACTCCTTGATACCTTTAATTATTTTGAGACACGCCACCATTTTGTCTCCAGATGAATGTTCCTGAACCAATTCAGAATGAGGCTAGTCGGGTTACAATCAGAACCACCATGGCGACTAATGTTAGATCGAGATCTGTCTTTTGCGCCAGAATTAATGTTTTTAACGGTGGAAACTATCAAACATTAAAGCTAAATAGAAGAATTCTGGACGAAAGCGTGCTCAGTGGAGAAAGTGACATGCACTTGAGAATAATATTTTGGAATGACAAACAATTAATCGTTTCTTCTCATTCCCAAAATCATCTTCCCAAGTGCGTGTAACTTTCTCTGCTGTTTATAAAGGCAATATAATTTAATTATGTCCCACTCAAAGGATTGCCAACCTCAAGAGAGCAAAAAGAAAATGAGTCAGACCCCAACATATCAGGAGATGTGGTTATTTACAAAGAGATCACATTGTTTTTTCACTCTAATGATTGGTGAATTGTCCCTGCCCATCCTCAGAGAGAAAAGGAGAGTGGGTTAGTGATGCCCATGCTCCCAAATGTATTGGGTACAAGGATTTTGGTCCCGTCTGTAGGAGTTCCCACACCCCTACATCTGCCCATCCCCTGCCTAGCAATGAATTATGCCCCCAACCTCCAAATCAATCCGGTGCCCTGAGTCTCCAACTCAGTTCTGCCTCCCAGCCCCCATCAGTTCTGCCCTCACCGTCCACCAGCCCCTACCTCACACCAGTTCTGCCCCACTCCCACACAGCCCCTATCCGTTCTTCCCCCACCTCCTAATTCACGCCCCCAACCTCATTGCTGCTTCTTCTGGGGTTCTTTCCCCCTCCCAATTCTGGGGGGCTGCAGCAGGGGCCCCGCTCCCCTTCCAGGTTGGGGGTGGCTCCAGGGGCTCCTCTTCCCCCTCCCCCTGGCTGGTTGCTGAAGGAGGGAAGGAGAGGGGCAGAGGAGCTGACCCATTGTTCACTGGAGGGAAGAGGGGGAAGAGGGAGATTGAGCTCTGATTGGTTGCTCTGCCCCGGAGGAGGTGGGGCAATGAGGCCGACTGACAAGCACAAGGCGACTTCCCCCCCTTCCTACCCGGTCCTCTGCGCTCACCCTGCAGGACTCATATTTACTATCTTAACCACGCTTTGGGGAATGGAATGTGACACATGCATAACATTTGAAAGGGGCCTCGTCCCGGAGAGCAACAATAGAGACTGCGATTTGGCACCGACACTAATTAAAATACATGGGAAGGGTTTTTTGTTCTCACATGTAGTTTTTCAAAAAATTCCAACAGCACACCTGTTTGGGCCCGACAGCACACCGGCTGGGAAACACTGAGCCAGAGCACAGCTACACACGCTGTAAATCACGCTCTCGGCTGGAATGGAGACATACCACCTCATTTCTCAGGGTGTTTGAAATCATACTGGGCAGCGCGTTGTAATGAACTCTTTTTTAAATACCATCTACTATGGACCAGGTTTAACACCTTCAAAAACAGGCTCAGGCTTAGAGGGAGCCTGGGGCAAGACAATACAGCCTCTTATACGTATTAATGACTTGATTGTCAGAGAGCACCCAACACTCCCAGACATTAATTAACACTAATTAATGTTAATTAACATTAATTAACACTCCTGACGCAGGGAAGAAAGGTAAGCAGCAGGATACGGACCCTGGACTTCAGGAAAGCAGACTTCGACTCCCTCAGGGAACAGATGGCCAGGATCCCCTGGGGGACTAACTTGAAGGGGAAAGGAGTCCAGGAGAGCTGGCTGTATTTCAAGGAATCCCTGTTGAGGTTACAGGGACAAACCATCCCGATGAGTCGAAAGAATAGTAAATATGGCAGGCGACCAGCTTGGCTTAATGGTGAAATCCTAGCGGATCTTAAACATAAAAAAGAAGCTTACAAGAAGTGGAAGGTTGGACATATGACCAGGGAAGAGTATAAAAATATTGCTCGGGCATGTAGGAATGTTATCAGGAGGGCCAAATCGCACCTGGAGCTGCAGCTAGCCAGAGATGTCAAGAGTAACAAGAAGGGTTTCTTCAGGTATGTTGGCAACAAGAAGAAAGCCAAGGAATGTGTGGGCCCCTTACTGAATGAGGGAGGCAACCTAGTGACAGAGGATGTGGAAAAAGCTAATGTACTCAATGCTTTTTTTGCCTCTGTTTTCACTAACAAGGTCAGCTCCCAGACTGCTGCGCTGGGCATCACAAAATGGGGAAGAGATGGCCAGCCCTCTGTGGAGATAGAGGTGGTTAGGGACTATTTAGAAAAGCTGGACGTGCACAAGTCCATGGGGCCGGACGAGTTGCATCCGAGAGTGCTGAAGGAATTGGCGGCTGTGATTGCAGAGCCATTGGCCATTATCTTTGAAAACTCGTGGCGAACGGGAGAAGTCCCGGATGACTGGAAAAAGGCTAATGTAATGCCAATCTTTAAAAAAGGGAAGAAGGAGGATCCTGGGAACTACAGGCCAGTCAGCCTCACTTCAGTACCTGGAAAAATCATGGAGCAGGTCCTCAAAGAATCAATCCTGAAGCACTTGCATGAGAGGAAAGTGATCAGGAACAGCCAGCATGGATTCACCAAGGGAAGGTCATGCCTGACTAATCTAATTGCCTTTTATGATGAGATTACTGGTTCTGTGGATGAAGGGAAAGCAGTGGATGTATTGTTTCTTGACTTTAGCAAAGCTTTTGACACGGTCTCCCACAGTATTCTTGTCAGCAAGTTAAGGAAGTATGGGCTGGATGAATGCACTACAAGGTGGGTAGAAAGCTGGCTAGATTGTCGGGCTCAACGGGTAGTGATCAATGGCTCCATATCTAGTTGGCAGCCGGTATCTAGTGGAGTACCCCAAGGGTCGGTCCTGTGGCCGGTTTTGTTCAATATCTTCATAAATGATCTGGAGGATGGTGTGGATTGCACTCTCAGCAAATTTGCGGATGATACTAAACTGGGAGGAGTGGTAGATACGCTGGAGGGGAGGGATAGGATACAGAAAGACCTAGACAAATTGGAGGATTGGGCCAAAAGAAATCTGATGAGGTTCAATAAGGATAAGTGCAGGGTCCTGCACTTAGGACGGAAGAACCCAATGCACAGCTACAGACTAGGGACCGAATGGCTAGGCAGCAGTTCTGCGGAAAAGGACCTAGGGGTGACAGTGGACGAAAAGCTGGATATGAGTCAGCAGTGTGCCCTTGTTGCCAAGAAGGCCAATGGCATTTTGGGATGTATAAGTAGGGGCATAGCGAGCAGATCAAGGGACGTGATCGTTCCCCTCTATTCGACATTGGTGAGGCCTCATCTGGAGTACTGTGTCCAGTTTTGGGCCCCACACTTCAAGAAGGATGTGGATAAATTGGAGAGAGTCCAGCGAAGGGCAACAAAAATGATTAGGGGACTGGAACACATGAGTTATGAGGAGAGGCTGAGGGAGCTGGGATTGTTTAGCCTGCAGAAGAGAAGAATGAGGGGGGATTTGATAGCTGCTTTCAACTACCTGAAAGGGGGTTCCAAAGAGGATGGCTCTAGACTGTTCTCAATGGTAGCAGATGACAGAATGAGGAGTAATGGTCTCAAGTTGCAGTGGGGAAGGTTTAGATTGGATATTAGGAAAAACTTTTTCACTAAGAGGGTGGTGAAACACTGGAATGTGTTACCTAGGGAGGTGGTAGAATCTCCTTCCTTAGAGGTTTTTAAGGTCAGGCTTGACAAAGCCCTGGCTGGGATGATTTAACTGGGAATTGATCCTGCTTCGAGCAGGGGGTTGGACTAGATGACCTTCAGGGGTCCCTTCCAACCCTGATATTCTGTGAGTCTATGATTCTATGATTCTAATGGGTGCCGTGTGTGCACCAGCAATCCAGCCAATTGTGTCTCTGTGTGTGTGTCTGTCTGTCTGTCTTAGGAGCACCTCGGGAGTGGAGACAGTTATTGCAACTCCAGGGGAGCATCACTAACCTTAGGTTAACCCAGCGTTTGTTAACTGGAGTTCAGTTAATTCTAACTGCAACTCATTTAGGCCGTGTCTACACTGCTGCTATTGTCGGAAGAACGTCTGTTGCTCGGGGTGTGAAAATATCCATTGGCATAAGTGGTAGTGTGCACAGCACTATGTTGGCGGGCGAGCTTCTCCCACCGACGTAGCTACCGCCGCTCCTTGGGAGTGGTTTAGTTACACTGACAGGAGAGCTCTCTCCTGTCGGCATAGAGTGGCTACACAAACAATCTTACAGCGGCGCAGTTGCTTCGGCACAGCTGTGCCGCTTAAGCTCGCTAGTGTAGACATGGCCTTAGGCACCCAGATAGGATGAAATTTACCCTTTCCCACCAGAAAGTATCAGGTATTTGGGGGTGGACTATGGCGGGGTTGGAAAGGTAAGATCCAGCCCCTACGCCAAGCCACAGGCCATTGTGCATGGCTGCTGTTATGAGCTAGAACAGTGGTTGCCGCCCTCCCCATGCAGCGATGGAGAACACGGAATTCCATGGGCAGGTGGTTATCATAATACTTGCCCTGGTCCTTGGGCTCTCAATGAACTCCCGCTTCAGATGTTCCTGATCAGTGAATTTGGCCTCCGTTGAGTAAGTACGTATCACTGCTCCTCAGCCGCATTCAAGGGTGGGATTTTTCAGAGGAACCCAGCCATTTAGAAAAATCTCAGCTGCTGTGAGTAACTCGTGCATGTTAGGCACAGTCAGCAGAGTTGCCCTGCTCCAGGGAGACAACGGGGAGGAAGGGTGGGATCCAGACCAGTTCCCTAGTTCCCAGGCAGTGCATGTCCAGTAGTGCACTCCTCTGTGTGCCAGAGACACCTCCCGTGAGTCAGGCCTGCACAAGGAGAGTGGGGGAAGATCCCTCCTCTCCTCCCGCTCCCCCGTGCACTCCCGTAAATGGCAACTTTGCTGACCTGTGTCTAAGAAGGGGGTGTGTGTGTGGAGATGATTTGTCTCCAGCAGAGCAAGCTGTCAGCCAGTCAGGGGCTGATTCTCCACTCTCGCACACTGGAGTCAGCTAATGTGGAACTGTTGAAATGGAGGGGAGACCTGGGCTCTTAGGGCTCACCTGCTTGAACTAAGAGCTCATGTTTAAGCTTGCCCATGTTATGCAGCAGGCACGTCAGTGACCAGGGCTGGGAGTCGGACATGCAAAACATGATCTCTCAGCCACGTATTGGTATGGTGGAAGGAACCATGGCTCCAGTTCAGGCTCTTGAACTGCGTCTAGCTGTTCTGATTCACTTCATCTCCATGCTCTCTGGAGCCTCACACATATTTCGGGTCTTTTCTACTCCCTGTCTGAGTCTCAGGGCCAAATTCTCTGCTTGTGGAAACTGGCGCAGCTTGCTGAACCTTGGTGCAGCTCTATCACTTTATAGCAACTAAAAATGTAACCCCCAGTTCTTACATGGCCGAGTGCCAGGGAGCTAAAGCTTCTGTGAGAAGCATAGTAATGCCTTCCAGGCTAATATACATTCCAAAACCAAAAAATGAATGAACATCAGCATTGCAAGGTGATGAAATCGTGGGGAGTGACTTTACTGGAACAGTCTGTCCTGTTCAATCTGGTGTTTATAGATGCTAACAGGGTGGATCACTAAAAAGCAGTCAGAAGATTGTATGAAACGTTTGACGCTGGGGAGATGTGCAGCTAGCTGTGTAGCAGATGTTCGAAGCAGAATGGGTCGGGCAAATTAAGGGCTAAAAAGCAGATTTGCCCAGCGCCCCAACCCAAAGTCAATGCGTCGTATTGCCCCAAGAGCAGCTCACAATGAAAATCTGCTTTGAAGTCGTAACAAAAAGACAGACTGTAAAATTTTCAGGACAGGGACTAAGACAAGAGACAACAGCTAAAGGGAACATCAGGCAGCAGCCAGAAGCACCATCAGCACTTTGTTATTGACATCAATTAAAAAATATTTGAAAACATTGCACAACATTCTGAAAAATAAACATGCCAGTAAACCCCGGAGGCCTTGGCAAACTTCCCTATGCGCCTCAATTGCATTTCAGCAGGCACAGAGCCACAGGCCATTTCCAGCGAGCTGCTGTGTTCGTGTTCTGAGAATCTATAGTCTTACTAGTTCAGAAGAGAAATAGCAGTGAAGCTCAACCACAATGGCTAGGTGTCTTCCAAGGTTGCTGCAGGGAAAACCCACAGAAAGCTGCCGTTTTACATAAAGCACGACTTCAGTGCTGCTCTCTCTTAGTGCCATCATTAAACAAGGACAGAGGGAGTGCAGCAAAGGGTGCATTGCAATCAGATGAGGTGCAACCACCAAATTGTTACTGAAGCAGGTTCTTTCTACCCTCCTCTGTCTGCTAGGCCAGAGCTTCTCAAACCGGGGGACACACCACCCAGGGGCGGGTGGTGCGGGCATGAGAAGCTTTGGGGAAAAAATAAATGTACTGTGCACATTTTACCCCCAGCAATGAATAACTAGCAAACCGGATTCCTCCAGACATATCAGGTCCTCCCTCGGCTGGCACTGTGCCTTTGACTCTAGGGGGCGCTGTGCCCTTTGATGGATTTCTGTGACGCTTGCACAGCATTCTACGAAGTGGTTGCCATCTGTCCGCCAATCCATTTGCTGAGACACGGTGGGAACATTGAATTGTAAGCATCAACCACAATCGCAGCTTTGCCTTTGCTCTCATCACAATGGGTCATTGGCTCATTTGGGCAATCCATGGATGTGCTCTGCTCCGAAAACCAGGTGTACCAGTAACAGCATCTCACTTAAAATGTACATTACTATATACTTCAATGGCTCTGTTGGAATCAATGCCATACTGTTTTTAATATTTAGTGAGAGTTGCATGTTGGTTATTTTATCGGTATATGTACTTGTGTGGCGGGGAGAGGTGTAAACAAGTACAGACGCAAAGAAGGAGATGTGTGATCAGATAAGTTTGTGAACCACTGCCCTAGGCTACATGCAGATCTCCCTAGGCAGGAACAATTCTTGGGAAAACTGCACTAACATTGCTGAGTGCCTGGCATAGGACTGCTAGATCCACAGCTATTGCAAATCCCAAGAGAGAGAAGCCAAATGAGTTTATAATGGTCATCAGCTGGCTCTTGCCAGCCACAGCCATTCTAAACCCAATGGAAAAATCCAAGCTTAAACAGAGTGAACCATTATTTCTAAGCTCATGGCTATTCAGGGCATGTAATGAAGGGAAAAAATGTCGGAGAACAGAGAAGTTATGTACCAGAAACTGGCCATGCTACCTCTGCATAGTTGTGCTAGTAGGAAAGGCACCCCCTGTGCTGGGAGGGAAAGCCATGCCCCTTGTGAGGCACAAATGGCCATTTGCTGGGGTGTCACCTTAGCGGAGTCAAAGAGCCTGTTTAAATAGAGAGCCACCAGAGACTGGGTGAAGGTCAGAGCTCTCCCTTGGACATTTCCTACCCCTCTGGACCTTGAGCCCTGCAGCTAAGCATTGCCTCGGGGGCAGCATGAGCAGCAATAAAAACCGGCTGAGGATATTAGTGAAGTCAGGTCCTGGTCTAGAAAACTGCCTCCCAAACAGACATTTCCAGGCCTGCTGATGAGCAGAGCTGACAGGCTGGGGAAAGGAAGTGCCTTTAAAAAGAAGATGGGGCCCTGCCTCAAACATTGGCTGCACTGTGGACATGCTGAGTCAAGAGAAGCCACCAGATCCCTTCAACTCCCCTGTGCTGAAGGGAGAGAGAAAACAACCCAAACTTCTGCCACTAAAGAAGGGCCCAGGGAGAGCCCATCTCTGCCTGCCTTGCACCGAAGCAAGAGGAGGATGAGGTAATATCTTTTACTGGACCAGCTTCTGTTGGAGAAATAAACAAGCTTTGAAGCTACACAGAGTTTTTCTTCAGCTCTGTGTCTGCAGTATCTCCCACCTGCCAGCAGGGGAAACTGCCAGACAGCATGAGAGAAAAACAGTCGCAAGACCTAGCTTGTGCCCACCTCCAAAGCACGTGGTGGGGAAGGTGGTGGAGAGGATCAAGTGATGAGGAAGGGGGAGGTGAGAGAGCAGCATGTGATTCGGGGAGTGGGGAAAGGAGTGAGGGCAGGGCCTTCAGGAAAGAGGCGGAGCAGCGGTGGGCCTTGGAAGGAAGAGGCGGAGCATGGGGGGGCTGGTTTTCAAAAATTAGAAAGTTGGCAACCCTATCTTCAGAGGGAGGATTAAACCATAAGGATGGTTACGTGAAAAGCAGATGCAAGAATCTGGGGTAAATTGGGACCCATTAATTCTAACAGGAGGGACATTTTCCTTAACTCATTGTTATAACCAGCAAACAATCTGATAAGCCAGACACTGAGGCAAACCGGAGTGCCTTCTCACAAATGCAAATGTCTTGGATTTAAGGTAACTCTGTTGCATCAGATTCTCCTCTCACTTACACAAGTTTTATGTGGGTTTAATTCCATTAACTCCAGTGGCTCTGCTCCTGATTTACTCCCATTTAAATGAGAGAAGAATCAATCTGTTATGTGCAAGTATTGTCTACATACTGTTGCAATAAATAAAGTGGTGATTTCAAAACAACAAGGTTGGTTTGGTTGCTGAGAGGGCTTCTGTTAACTTTCTTACACTGTGAGTCCAAACTGCAAGCCCACTGCAGGATGTGTAATTACCTGCATTGTTTTCAGAAGAAAAATTTCTTGGTAAGAGTGTAAACAGGACAGTCCTGGAGATGCAAGTTGAGGCGGTAAAGGATGCTGTGTTATGAATAGTAGATGTGCTGGAGAGAAAGATTAAAACTCTAGGGACGCTGTTAACGCTCAGCCTGTCACTTGTCAGAAGCAGGAATAATCTGTAAGGAGCAATATCCAACCATTAAAAACCAAAAGGAACAGGATTTGCTGTCTAGTGGTTTGAGATCTGCACTTTCGACTGCAGTTGGATTCTCAAAAATAGACAGGCTTGGCAGGGTTGAATTGAAAATCAGGAGATGTTGGTCAGTGTTGACTTCAACTGACGCACTGAAATGGACGAAAAAGATATTGAGCAGTAAGGACTGGCAGGTGTGCAGCCTTCACCCACCTAGCACTCGCAGGGACTGAGTGTCACCGGCCCTGCAGTAGTGCAAGGAGCACCGTGCAGCTCTGTTGTCATGGACCCACTCCCTCACTTCCTGAGAGAGCCATTCAGCAGTGGGGTGGCTTCCCCCATGGCTGGCAGCTTGACCTCCTGCTCCTCACAGTCCTGGCCAGGGGTCTCTGCTCCACTGGGCCAGGACCACAGCCTCATCTGCACCTTGCATCCCGGTGTCTTGGGTCCCTCTGTCAGCATGGGGAGTCCCCTGCAATCTCACTGGCAGTACTGCCCTAACCCCAGCCCTACTCCCTCCTCTTAATTCTCAGCCACTGTACAAATAAAAATAGTTAAAAGAATCAAATTCTACCAAGCCTAAAACCAGAATATACAGAGATGTGAACAAACTGGAGAAAGTCCAGAGGAGAGCAACAGCACGATAAGAGCTTTAGAAAATCTGACCTATGAGCAAATACTGAAAGAATTGGACTATTCAGCCTAGAAAAGAGAATTTAAGGGGCCCCAACAGCAGTTTTCAAATATGTAAAAGGTTGTTATAAAGAGGATAGTGATCAATTGTTCCCCATGTCCACTAAGGGTAGGATAAGAAGTAAGCAGCTCAGTTTACAGCATGGGACATTCAGGTTAGATATTAGGAAAAACTTTCTCACTATAAAGGGTAGTTAAACACTGGAACAGGCTACCAAGGGAGGTTGTAGAATTGCCATCACCGGAGGTTTTAAGTACAGATTAGACAAACCCCTGTCAGGGAGAGTTATTTAATCCTGACTCGGCATAGTGGGGTAAACTAGTTGTCCTCTTGAGGTCCTTTCCAGTCCTACATTTCTATGATTCTATCATGCTCATATCTTGTGGACTACTATTAAAAACAAAACAAATCTCTTTAGGGTTAGCCAGTATGTCACATGTGATGTGATGTTTTTATGTTATTTATTTTATGTACTCCACAAACCTTTTACCAGTTTTAATAACAAGTGAAGAACAATTCAGGCCAGCAGGAATGGTTACCCAGAAAGAAGGACACAGTAAAAAGCTATTCAACCAATTGCAAAAGAAAAATCAAGAATTTCAGGTGATAAATTGTTAGACTTAGTTATAGTCCTAGGAAAAAGAAATAGTCAAACAATCACTCCAGGAACTATAATAATAATATTTATGACACTGGTTAGTCACACTCCAATCTCATGAAACTATATAACAATCAAAAATATTCACTTTTATCTAGGGGAAAGACAGAAGATGCTCTTACATCATCATCAGATGATCATAGACCTTCAGTGCCTTCCCACTCCCCACTCCCCAGCCCTCAAGTCATTTGGTCCCAGTCTCCACGTAACCCCAGCTAGTTTGGGAGACTGAGAAAACAAAAACCACTCATGCTATAGTTCTGGGTCCCTTTCTGCTCAGTTCCCTGGTGGGTAGGTCTCAAGTTCATTGGTCCTGTCCCCTCTTCTATTCTACCTAATGCCCAAGCTGTTACATGCACAAAGTGAAGGACTAGCACTCAGAATGCTTCTGGTGAGTTCTTGTGGTACAAAATGGGTGAATGAGTCCCACTGCCCTCACAGATTGATATCAGTGGATCTTGTCATCACAGGGACAACCTAAACACGCCTAGTTTACAGTAGACAGGTGTCTCATCACATTTATTTACAGGATTTTACAAGGCTTTCCCCTTTGGTTCAGTCCTATGGCGTAACAGAGAACCCTCCATTTTTAACCACCTCGTGATCAGTGGAGCCCTCTGGTGGCAAAATCCCCATCATTGCTTTAATGACATTTCCAGTACATAATCTACTGGTCACCTCTGTTAGAATCTCGGCTCATATGAAAACAAGTTCAGGGCAAACAATGGTGAGATCCAGCTGTTCTAGTGTTACCCAAGGAAGTGGCTGGTAACACAAGGACCTGCTCCTATTCATAACATGCCCTGAAATCCCACCTGTTCCAAAATTTCAGTACAAAAGCAATATATGCTGTGTCTGAAGATAGTTAGTTAATACAGAGAGCACCATCTGCTGGACTATAGGAATATCTGGTATTACTCTTCACCTTGTAGAGTCAATGACATTTTTGTTGTGTCTTGGCTGTCACACCTAATGTGGTAGGGACATAAGAATTGCCATGCTAGATCAGACCAGTGGTCCACCTACTCCAGTATCCTGGCTCCCCAAAGTATCCGGCATCAGCTGCTTCAGACCAAGGTGCATGTAACTTTCAAGTGTACAGTGGTGAAATAAAGTTTCTTCCTGACTCCCAGTTGCTAGATATTGGTTCGTAACCCATCTAACTCTAGATGGTCTTATCCATATAAGTGTTACATCATTTTATCTTGGTACTGATATCTTGTGACAGTGAGTTCCACAGGTTAACCATGGTTTCCGTAAAAAATGTATTTCCTTTTATCCATTTTAAATTTGCTGCCTTTCAATTTCACTGAGTGCCTCCTTGTCCTTGTATTATGAGAGGGAAAATGGAAGGGCCTGATCTAGTTTCTCTGTGCCTTCCATGCTGTTCAGGGTGTTGCCACTCTGAGTTTTGTTATTTGGCCTTTTCTCAATGCCCCAGCTTCTGCAGTCAGGTGAGCATGGGGAAATTTCATCTTCATTTCCTAAAAACAAGTTTCTGGTGCTCATGGTTATGGAAAGGAGTTAGGAAATGTGACCACCCCCACAGACTCAAACACCAGAATTTTAATAAAAAACAATTGACAAGTATTAGTCTTAAAGCCTCACTTAAATCAACCTCTTGATTTTCTTGGGGTGGGGAGGAGTGCCAGGGGACAAATTGATTCCCCACTCCTCCTGCAAACAGATCACCAATGTCCCTCTTTGCCTGGGGTGGCTGGGAGGAGGGGACCCCAAGCACCAGGTGCAGCCATGTGAGAAAGCACTGCCACCCTTTACTTGGTGCTCCAGTCCTTATGCTCAGGCCGGGGCAGGGGAGCACAGATCCTGCTCCCTTGCAAGCTTCCTGGTTCTCTCACTGCCTAGCATGGGAAGCAGCCAGACACATGCCCCCTAGTCCATGCAAGGTTGCTACTTAACAGTTGCGGGGAAAAGGCACAGAAGTTTTTCTGAGTGCTCACGGAGCAGGCTGCTGCAAAGAGAGGAGCTGACTGTAGGGGAGCCAGTGAGGGAGAAATGTGAAAGCACCTCCTAGTGCCTCTGTATAGTGACTGCACCTAGTGCCTTGATCCTCACTGGGGTCTTTGTGATATTATAACACAAATATTTTTGCTCCAAAATAAAATGATTCAGATACATTGCAAGCCCTTTGGAAATATGTCCTCCCAGGTATGTGTGCAGTCCCTAGCTCACTGTGGCTCCGATCGTGATGAGGACTTTTAGGTACTACTGTAATACAAATCTCCTTTTAAAAAAGGAAATGTGCTCTGGCTACAAGCGCTGAACAGAAGTCGATGAAATTATGGACTGATAAAAACATTACCTTTGGTACCAAACTGAAAATTGATCAAAAAGTATACTAATAATATTACTCTATGGTCTGGAAGGGGCTGCATTGCATTAAACAGGCATCAGAAGGCTAGAGGCACTAGAGAAGAGAGTTCTCCGGAGGATGGCAGGTGTAAAGTGGAATGATTTCAAGACAAATGAAGAAGTTAGAAGGAAAGTAGGATGTGAAATGAGGGTACAAGATTGGATGCAATCAAAAGAGATTACCATGGCAGAGATGCTGAGTAGAAGACAAACAGATGATAGGATGCCAAAGAAAATAATGTAAATGCAACCAAGGTCAGTCAGACCTCGAGGCTGACCACTAAGAAGACGGAAGAACATCTTACACAGGGAGATGACCAGGCTGGGCTTAATGGAGCAACAAGCCGTGGACAGGATTGAATGGTGACCCTGTCTGCAAAGATGCTTTGAGATCAGAGGAAGAAAAGTAGTACCACAAATAATATAATGATGATTTCTTGATGTCTCAAGATCTACACAGACTCAGGGGAAGAAGCTATTGCTTCTCTGAGCTAAACTCTTACTCCCCCAGCCTCAAAGGCTTTGGTTTTATTTCCATCAGAACTTCATCTGAAGAAAGGTAAAAACAACCTTATTTATTAGACAATGTTAGTGCTGCTAAGGTTTCTGCCTACATTGGTGACTAATGAAGATATTGGTGATGCTGATACCAAAGATGAGTTTTCAGATTCATTGGTGCCATACTTTGATTAGTTTGCAAGGCATCACACAGGGATTACTGTATGGAAAATTACAGATTATGCCAGAATGCTCAGCTTCCCTCCCCTCCCCCATCTGAGGTCCCCATCTCTCTTTCCCTTCTCTCTTCCTCCATTTTTCTTTTGTCTCTGAGATCCCTCATTTCTTCCTTTCCTTTCCTATTCTCTTTTACCTCAGGGGTTCCAAGTTTCTATCTTTCCTATCTATTTCTCCCCTCTCATCCCTGCTTCATATTCCAATCCCCGCCCCGGTCATCTTGGAGTGGACAGGGTGAATAGAAGGGACTTTGATTAGGAAAATTAATTGTGGAGGCAGGGAAAATATAACAAGTTATCTCATCTTAACAAAATAACGTAACAACCTAAATAGACGGGATAACTCTTCTCTGCAGGGACTTTTTCTTTTCCTTTGTAGACCACCTAGCATAATGGAACTCTGATCCTGACTGGGGCCTCTACACACTATATTAAATGCAGTAAGACTAAAACACTGGTTTATAGTGCATTATTTCCAGTTATTTAATAAATTGACACCCCCCAGGCACGTATTTTCTAGATATGTCATGCAAGTGGGGCCACTCAACACTTATTTGAATCCTTTTTTTGGCATCCACAGCAGGCAGAAAGGCTTCCGTTTATCTGGGATTAAGGGATGAGGTGTATGTTTTTGCACATGTTGGCAGAACTTGAAAATGAAAATAGAAATTCTGATGTTATACTTTATTTTAGTCTTTAACCAAGCATACTGGCTTCCTTCACAGGAAGGCATGCCATTGCTAGAAATTATAAAAGAAAAAACTGGATGATATTGGTTCTATAACCATTCCTGCTTAGGTCTTCAAGGACCTCAATACTCTACAACTTTCATCAAAATATCTTATTTAGGAAAGGACTTAAGTATGTAATTAAGTTCACCCCTATTTAATATAACACTTAAGTATATGCTTAACATTAAGCATGTGCTTAAATTCCCATGACTTTAAAGGCAATTAAGCGTATGCATAACATTAAGCATGTGCTTAAATTATGTTCTGAATAGGGATGATTTCCTGAGGTGGGACCCAAACTTGTAATAATTTAATGGTATAGTTTGGTCTAAACACAGTCTGTGTCCATAACTACCATGGTCAATACTTGGTTAGTAATGGCAGCTAGTTGTATTTAATCCTTGCCAGCAAGCTAGGTTAGCACTTGATTTACTCTTTGTAACTGTTTTGGTACCGAGTTTTTCTTGTTTGTTTGTTTTTTGTCCTTATGTAGGTGCCATGCCTATGGTACCAATTTGGCCAGTTCTTCCTGCTATAGGACATCCCAGAGTGCTTTGTTCCATCTGCTTCTGGTGCTGTTTTACACATATATCATCTGGGCACTCGATCTCTTGCTGAAGCAATGTGAGATAGTTGCCCAGATTTTCCCAATGTACATTGATACAAACATGCTTTGGCAGCATAGCAAAGTGTATACACACAACTATGAGTGACAAACGGTTGTGTCTGTGGAAAAAACTCCACATCTGTGTAGACACAGCTGCCACATCAGATAAAGTGTCAACAAACTAGTTACAGAAATACCATTGTACCAATAAAGTAGATGGGTCAACAGATGCCATTGACATTGCAGTAGAGCCATGCTAGCTACAGTCACATTTAAATACAGAAAAGGAGTACTTGTGGCACCTTAGAGACTAACCAATTTATTTGAGCATAAGCTTTCATGAGCTACAGCTCACTTCATCAGATGCATTCAGTGGAAAATACAGACTGTAGCTCATGAAAGCTTATGCTCAAATAAATTGGTTAGTCTCTAAGGTGCCACAAGAACTCCTTTTCTTTTTGCGAATACAGACTAACACGGCTGCTACTCTGAAACCATTTAAATACAGCTGTTTCTAGCAGGGTTCTAGGGCACTTTTTCTAACCAGGGTTGCCAGGGATTTCTCTTTTTAAGAATTGCATTCTGTGACGGGGCAAGGCCAGATGGCAATAGGAAAGTAGTGGGAGACAGATGTATTAGCCCCAGGCTAAACAAATCCCTGTTACAAGGGTAAGCAAATGGTAGTTGCTCCAGGTCAATTAAGACATCTGGAGCCAATTAAGATCCTTCCAGAAAGCAGTGAAGATAGCTAGGTTGATTGGGACACCTGAAGCCAATTAAGAGCTGGTTGGAACTAGTTAAAAGTCTCCCAGTTAGTCAATGGGCAGTGCATGTCAGGAGCTGTAGGAGGAAGCTGCACTGCTGGAGAAACTGGGCAGTACAAACCCTATCTGGCACAAGGAAGGAGACCCTGAGGTAAGGGTGAAGTAGATATTGAGGAAGTGGGGGCTGCTGTGGGGAAGTGGCCCAGGGAATTGTACTCGTCCTATTTAAAAAGTCGGCTACCAATAGCTGCTACTATTAGGGTCCCTGGGCTGGAGCCCGGAGTAGAGGGCTGGCCCAAGCTCCATCCCTCTCCCACACTCTCCCCGATTAATCACAGAGACTGTGAAGCAACAGAGACTGTGCAAGGGAAGTTTGCTTCTTCCCACCTCCCTTGCTGGCTTATGATGAAAATGGCTCAGTAGGCTGTGACCCTTGCCCCAGAGAAAGAAGGCATAAGTGGAAGGTCACAGTGAGTCTCTGAGGCTAGCATAATCTGCCTGGAAGCATAGGACCTACTGAGACAAGGTCAGAGCTTTGCCACAATTCACAAATGCTGCTGTTGGCTACCTCTTTGATCTAAACCTTGTATAGATTAATTAGAGTATAACTGTTTATACAAAGATTTGGTTGTGTATAAGCCAAATTCTAACTAAAACCAAAACTTTTAGAGGGAAAGGGCAAATTTGGTTTGGGCAGATTTTTTGACTATTTTTTTTTTAAATTTCAAAATTGTCAGAAAGTCTGACTTGTTTTAAATGAAAACCTCAGGTTTTCCATTTCAAGATTATTTTTTTCTTTGATTTTTAAGCTAGAATAAAAAAAAAGTGCTCAAAATGAAAATGAAATGTTTTGAAATTATGTAACCAAAATATTTTGACTAACTCAAACGGAAAATGTAGATGGATTTTTGGCATGTGAAAATCCTCAAGATTTCATCTTTCTGTCCTGATTTGAGACAGAATTTTTTTTTTAAAGTCTCCAGATTTCACAGACTTGAAAACCATTTCCTTCTGAGCTCTAGGTCTAACATAGTTTGGCTGGTGAGCAGTGATGTGGACAAACTGTGCTCAAAATCTGCATTCTGTCTCTGAGTAAGGAAAGATATTTTGTTGGTACATAGTTTTAAAAATCTATTCTGGTTGCCTCCACCACATTAGGGCCTGGTTCAGCCACAGCTGCTAAACAGTTGTAAGACCTCTGTTGAAAAGGCAATTAACGTATTTTATGGATCTATCATAATGCTCAGTTTAAACAATCCATCCAACTACACTGGTTAGGGAAACCAAACTATAGCCCTGTTCATAGGTTTTTTAACACAATCATTGCACAATCATTGCACAATCATTGCGAACAGGATGTTGATGTCAAGGTAGACAGATCATAACAGTAAAGAACTGGAAGTGACCTCCACACAGTCAGGTCCCTTGCTATCACAGACAACGACATCATATAATCCCTTTCATAAACTTCATAATCCCTTTCATAAATTTAAATTTCTATCTTAAAACCAGTTAAGTTTATTGCCCACATTACTGCTATTGGAAAGATGTTCCACTACCTTACTCCTCTGATACCTAGAAACCTAATTTTCTGCCTAAATTTACTCATGACCAATTTATCCCCATTTGTTCTGGTGTTGACATTGTCCTTTAGCTTGAAAGGTCTCCTTTGCACTCTAAACTCAACTGATTTGCCTCTGAAACTACTTATGTGCTGTAGGATTCTCAAGCATTCCCTTGTTAAAATTCCACCACCATACTCAATAGTATTGGGGTGATTTCCCCTGCCTCTACCCTAGTTCAGCATTTTTCTGGTACTTTAAAATCATACTTGTTGGAAAGGACTTCTCTGGAGGGTTGGTGAAAATACTTCTCTAGCACAAATTTGCTAGACTTTGGAATGGACCAGACTGTGCTAAATCAGGCGTTCTCAATGTTGGAGATCACTAACAGCTCTGGCTGGGATGATTTAATTGGGGATTGGTCCTGCTTTGAGCAGGGGGTTGGACTAGATGACCTCCTGAGGTCCCTTCCAACCCTGATATTTTATGATTCTATCAAGGGATCACGACCACCCTGCTTTTCCCATGGGAAGGAAGTTCCAGTATGGAAAAGGTAGAGAAATCACTACAGAACACTAAAAATATCCCAGGAGGCTGTCACCAGGTCTTTCTATAGAGTTTTCTCCCACCACCCCTTCTTCAGCTTCCAAACAGTGCTTTACTAGCTAGGGAGTTTTTTTCAGGAAAAAAATATAAACATCTCCATCAAAGTGCAACCTTAATACTTGTTCCTTGCCCGGAGGTGCTGGATTGGTATTTCTGTAAATGAGAAAACAAACCAGCTTCCCCAATATTTGGTATTTCTGTAAATGAGAAAACAAACCAACTTCCCCAATATTTCACCCTTCCTTTCTGTCAGATTCCCCTCTCCCTTCACCATTGGTACCTGGGTTTTATCACATATATGAGAAAATATTTGTGGCGGCCCCTTGTTAAAATTACTGGCCACATATCACTGTTTGCTCCAGTTAGACCACAGATTCATCCTGCAGTGTATATGAAATCAAACCCTATTTTAATTGTGTGGTTCTCTTGGATTTGTTTCCAGGCTGCGGGTACACCACAATGTGCTCATTTATGACTATTGTGTTATAACTTGGTGACCCCAAATGATAAAATCTGTCATGCAGACGGGGCTTTAGCGATGGCATTTCCCTTCCTTCCACTGCCCACCTGCTTTTGGGAGTGATTCTGAATCACAGCATCTGCTTGCTTCAGCTGCTGCGATTAAAACTGAAAAAGAAAATGATCAGTGAGTCTCTTTTCCCCCCAAACAATACCGAAAATCTTCTGAAAGTGACACGGTCTGTACAATTTGAATCAAAAACTCTGCATTAATAAGCACGCTTTTGGACCCTAAGAAGTGTCTTTTGTGCTGCGCTCTCCCTGAATTTTAATAAGCCTGGCTTTTTACAAAGAGCTAAAAAGAAACAGACACACACACACACAAAGACAAATTTAATTAGGCTCTTATCTCCAATAGGCAGTCCCTTCTTTGACAAATACGCTCCTGCAGATTTCTAAACCCTTTCAGCCAAGTAACCCTTTTTTTGTTCCCACCAAAATAAAATTTGTCTCGGAAAGGTGCACCCCAGAACTGTGGGCAGCGCACAATCTGTTGACATTAAGCGAAGCTATGATTAAAAGGGTAACACCTTTTCTGAAGGTGAGAGGTTGTTAATAAGGTGTCCCATACTGTAGCAGCTCAACAAACCCTTTGATTAAAAGCATGCCAAGTGGTGAAGGCTGATTTATATTTGTATTCAGTCACTTTCGAGGAGGGTGGTGATGGTTAGGGGAAAACCAGAAAGGCAGAAATGAAACACTGAAATGCAAGGCAGGTTTTGCTTATTTTGGCAGCAAAGTCAGAGCTGATGGCAAGAAAGGTTAAATGGCAGAAGAGCTTGCTTTGTATATTGTATGTGAAGAATTACTTTGAAAATTAAGTGGGGTTTTAAAAACAAAAACAGGAATCTCCAAGCTAAGGAACTTAAGTCTTGTCTACACTAGAAAGATGTGCTATTTTATCTATACTGGTACTGTTAAAGTGTGAACCTAGTGGTGTTAATATAAAGGTATTTCCCTTGTGGGAAGGGGAATAATTACACAGTATCCCCAATAATGTCACGGCAAACCTGGTGGCTGAGCTTTGTGACTCTGTCATCACCCAGAACTATTTCAGATTTGGGAACAATGTATACCTTCAAGTCAGCAGCACTGCTATGGGTACCTGCATGGACCCATGGTATGCCAACATTTTTATGGCTGACTTAGAACAATGCTTACTCAGCTCTCGTCCCCTAAAGCCCCTACTCTATTTGCGCTACGTTGATGACATCTTCATCATCTGGACCTATGGAAAAGAAGCCCTTGAGGAATTCCACCAAGATTTCAACAATTTCCACCCCACCATCAACCTCAGCCTGGACCAGTCCACACAAGAGATCCACTTCCTGGACACTACAGTGCAAATAAGCAATGGTCACATAAACACCCCCTATACCGGAAACCTACTGACCACTATGCTTACTTGCATGCCTCCAGCTTTCATCCAGACCACATCACATGATCCATTGTCTATAGCCAAGCCCTAAGATACAACCACATTTGCTCCAATCCCTCAGACAGAGACAAACACCTACAGATCCTCTCTATCAAGCATTCTTAAAATGACAATACCCACCTGGGGAAGTGAAGAAACAGATTGTCCGAGCCAGAAGGGTACCCAGAAGTTACCTACTACAGGACAGGCTCAACAAAGAAAGTAACAGAATGCCACTAGCAATCACCTACAGCCCCAACTAAAACCTCTCCAGCGCATCATCAAGGATCTACAACCTATCCTGAAGGATGATCCCTCATTCTCACAGACCTTGGGAGACAGGGCAGTCCTCGCTTACAGACAGCCCCCCAACCTGAAGAAAATACTTACCAGCAACTACACACCACACAACAAAAACACTAACCCAGGAACCAATCCCTGCAACAAATTCCATTGCCAACTCTGTCCGCATATCTATTCAGGGGACACCATCATAGGACCTAATCACATCAGCCACAGCATCAGGGCTCGTTCACCTGCACATCTACCAATGTGATATATGCCATCATGTGCCAGCAGTGCCCCTCTGCCATGTAAATTGGCCAAACCGGACAGTCTCTACGCAAAAGAATAAATGGACACAAATCAGACATCAAGAATTGTAACATTCAAAAACCAGTAGGAGAGCACTTCAATCTCCCTGGTCACTCAATAACAGACTTAAAGTGGCCATTCTTCAACAAAAAAGCTTCAAAAACAGCCATCAATGACAAACTGCAGAACTGGAATTGATTTGCAAACTGGACACCATCAAATTAGGCCTGAATAAAGACTGAGAGTGGCTGGGTCACTACAAAAAGTACTTTTCCCTCTCTTGATATTCACTCCTTCTTGTCAACTGTTGGGAATAGGCCACATCCACCTTGACTGAATTGGCCTCGTTAGCACTGACCCCCCACTTGGTAAGGCAACTCTCATCTTTTCATGGGTTGTATATTTATACCTGCCTACTGTAATTTTTACTCCATGCAGCTGATGAAGTGGGTTATAGTCCCTGAAAACTTATGCCCAAATAAATTTGTTAGTCTCTAAGGTGCCACAAGGACTCCTCATTTTTTTTTTTGCTGATACAGACTAACACGGCTACCTCTCTGAAACCTGTCACCATGCAAGGCACTGAATTTGGCTGTATGAAGTGGAAATCCATCAACTTAATGAAAAAACTCATGCAGACACAGGCAGACATCTTCCTTTCCAAATGCAAACAGATGGACATCATGCCAAAAGGACTGAAGGTAAAAAATTCATTACAATCAACATACCACACAGACTATGGTGAGACATTGTGCCACACACTCTCAAAGAAACTGCGGAACCACCTGATCAACATCCTATACAGCAAACAGGAGAAGATCAAGAATGAGCTCTCAAAACTGGAGACTCTCATAAAAAAACAACCTTCCACACAAACTTCCTCGTGGCTGGACTTTACTAGACAAGTCATTTACAACACACACTTTGCTTCTCTACAGAGGAAAAAGGACACTAAACTATCTAAACTCCTACATGCCACAAGGAACCACAACAGTGGTACCCTTAACTCACCCAACAATATTGTTAATCTATCCAGCTATACTCTTAGCCCAGCAGAAGAGTCTGTCCTATCTCGGGGCCTCTCCTTCTATCCCACCACCCTCACAAACATGATACAGTTCTGTGGTGACCTGGAATCCTACTTTCGCCATCTCCGACTCAAGGAATATTTCCACCACACCACTGAACAGCATACTAACCCACAGAAACCTTCCTACCAATGCTACAAAAAGAAGGATTCTGCGTGGACTCCTCCTGAAGGTTGAAACAACAGACTGGACTTCTACAAAGAGTGCTTCTGTTGACATGCACGCGCTGAAATTTTGGAAAAGCAGCATCATTTGCCCCATAACCTCAGCCGTGCAAACCACAACGCCATCCACAGCCTCAGAAACAACTCTGACATTATAATAAAAATGGCTGACAAAGGAGGTACTGTAGTCATCATGAATAGGAGTAAGAATGAGAGGCTGCTAGGCAACTCTCTAACACCACATTCTACAGGCCACTATCCTCCGATCCCACTGAGGGGTACCAAAAGAACCTGCACCATCTGCTCAAGAAACTCCCTGAAGAAGCACAGGAACAAATCTACACAGACACACCCCTAGAGGCCCGACCAGGGGTATTCTGTTTGCTACTCAAGATCCATAAACTTGGGAATCCTGGACCCCGCATCATCTCAGGCATTGGCACCCTGACAGCAGGATTGTCTGGCTATGTAGACTCCCTCCTCAGGCCCTATGCTACCAGCACTCCCAGCTATCTTCGAGACACCACTGACTTCCTGAGGAAACTACAATCCATCGGCGATCTTCCAGAAAACACCATCCTAGCCACTATGGATGTAGAAGCCCTCTACACCAACATTCCACACAAAGATGGACTACAAGATGACAATTTCAAATTTTTTCCTGTTTCCAACTTGAAAAATTCATCAAAACGAACATTTTGTCACCACCTTTTCTTACCAGCTTTTCACCTCCCCCTGCCACTGAACAGACATGGTGTTGCTCCCCCTAAACTGCCACTACCAATGAAACCCCCTATGTTGGGCAGGGAAAGGGGCTTACTATGTAGTGTGGGAGTCAGTGTAAGACGATGTTGACTGAGTCAGCGCTGTTACACAGGAATCCTCCTGGGGCTGAAGAGAGCAGCTGTCCCTGCCCCATTCCCATTCCCTCCCTGCATGCAACTCTTAATCCCCACAAAGCCTTTGCAAACTGGATTCCACAACATTGGGAGAAGAAAGGAGGAAATGTCACACGGCTGACATCTCCCACCTTTCTACCTACACGTCCAGCCCTGATTTTCCCCAACTGACATACCTAACCTGGAGTCATGCCAACCAAGCTGTAGCAATGAATAATTATTGAAAATCAATGAGCCTGGTGCTCCTAACTCACTCAAAGTGAGTGTGAAAATCTTACCCTTAATGTCGTGGAGTGGGGGGAAATGACATACAGATATGATGCAGCACAACATATTTAGAAATGAAGCTTGCTCCCAAACTATATATTTTTAGTATTCAGTATCTGCAGTTGGAAATTTGAGCTATTTTGGTTGGATACACAGGTCACATGGTAGGCTGCTGCTCCCTGATTGCTTTAGGGTAACTCTTAGAATCAGGTTTTGAGTGCAAATATGGATTTAAGGTTCATTTTATATAATTATCCTGCAATATTTGGTTAAACTTCACTCTTTTGATAAAAATTCCTGCCAGTAAACTCATTTACTAGGACATCCATAGAAAACGATAACAAAAGGGACACAAACACACTCAAAGCAAATTTATTTAAAAATTCAAGCAAGTGTTCATAAATAGATTTCGTCCCATTTGCCCAGATATAAGGCCATCATGCATCCTTCCTAAAAGCATATTCCCAGAAGGTTACACACTTTTAAAGGTATTATATTTACTGCACCTTCTCCAATGTTAGCTAATATTGTAATAAAGAAACGAAGTGATAAAAAATTAAATGGCTTCACCAACAATAGGAAAGGAGGGTTAAGAGCAAGCGGGGGGTGCTCATTGCCATTGCTTGAGGTTAAAGCACATCTGCAGCAAACAGGAACTCTGAATCAAGCCACGAGATGTGGAAAGAGCACATCATTCCAAATGATTGTTCATCCGTCTCAAAAAGGCATTAATCTTGATAGCTGAAACCCCTGACATTAATGGCCTGTTTCCAGTGATCAAGAATACAACCTAACCAAACACAGACGTATGATTTCAAAATATATTCTAGGTCACTCTGGTCTTGGGAGGAACAGTTTAGTGCCATGAAATAGTTACGCTTTCAGAGAGTTAGTGAAACTTGGCTGTCTCCAAACTTTCAAGAACATAAATATTTCATACAAACCACACCCTAGAAAATTCATTCAGATTCTATTTTAGCAGGTAATTCTTACATTACAATTCCATTATGGCTGGAGGGAATATGACAGGCTTTGCCAAAGACAGTTCCATTTATTCACCAACGCGCTTTGCCTTTCTCATTAATTTCTCCCCTGCTCCTTTATTTGCATCTTTGACAGAGCGAGCTGCCACTAGGAAGGATCCTCAGGGAAGATTTTAAAAATGCTTTTTAACAAGCTGGATTCACTCTCCCCTTTTGTTTGTTACAGTCCCAGAGCTGGAGCTCTGGGAGAAAGGAAGGATCAAGCCTCTCCTTTCACCCAAGTGGTATCTGCCTGGGGCAGGCTGCTTTCAGGAAAAATAAACCCTGACCCAGGCCCTAGATTATTTATTCTTCCCTGTAGAATGGATCTAAGCTGTTGGTGTTCACCCAAGAGTTCTGAAGGAACTCACTTATGAAATCGCAGAACTAACTGTAGAATGTCAAGTTGCAGTGGGGGAGGTTTAGATTGGATATTAGGAAAAACTTTTTCACTAAGAGGGTGGTGAAACACTGGAATGCGTTACCTAGGGAGGTGGTAGAATCTCCTTCCTTAGAGGTTTTTAAGGTCAGGCTTGACAAAGCCCTGGCTGGGATGATTTAACTGGGAATTGGTCCTGCTTTGAGCAGGGGGTTGGACTAGATGACCTTCTGGGGTCCCTTCCAACCCTGATATTCTATGATTCTATGATTCTATGAATGTAACCTATCACTGAAATCAGTCTCTGTACCGGGTGACTCGAAGGTAGCTAATGTTACACTGGTTTCAGAGTAACAGCCGTGTTAGTCTGTATTCGCAAAAAGAAAAGGAGGACTTGTGGCACCTTAGAGACTAACCAATTTATTAGAGCATAAGCTTTTTAAATGGATTCTGTGGAGATCCTGGCAATTACAGGCCAGTGAGCATAACTTCAGAACCAGGCAAATGGGTAAAAACTATAGTAAAGAACAGCATTATCAGATATAGTAAACACCATTTGTTGGGGAAGAGTCAACATCAGTTTTGTAAAGGGAAGTCATGCTTCACCAAGCTATTAGGATTCTTTGAGGAAGTCAACAATCATGTGGATGAGGTGATCCAGTCAATATGATGTACCTGGATTTTCAGAAAGTCTTTGACAAAGTCCCTCACCAAAGACTCTTTAGGAAACTGTGGGATAAGAGGGAAGGTCCTCTCTTGGATCAGTAACTGGCTGAAAGATAGGAAACAAAGGGTAGGAAAAAGGGTCAGTTTTCACAATGGAGAGAGGTGAACAGTATGGTTCAAGGATCTGTATGGGGACCCGGGCTGTTCAACATGTTCCTTAATGATCTGGAAAAAAGACTGAACAGTGAAGTGGCAAAGTCTGCAGATGATACAAAATTATTCAAGATAATTAAGTCTAGAGCAGACTGTGAGGAGTTACAGCATGATCTCACAGAACTAGCTGACAAGGCAACAAAAATGGCAGATGAAATTGGTAAGTGCAAAGTAAGGCACATGGAAAAAATAATCCCAATTAAACAGACACGATAATGGGTTCTAAATTAGCTGTTACCACTTAAGAAAGGGATTTGGGGGTCACCGTGGATAGATCTCTGAAACTTCCACTCAGTGCGTAGCATTAGCAAAAAGGCTAATAAAATGTTAGAAACTATTATGCAAGGGATGGATAATGGACAGAAAAATATCAGAATGCTATGTAAATCCCTGGTGCACTCACACCCTGAATACTCTGGCCAGTTCTGGTTGCATCATCTCAAAAAGGATATAGTGGAACAGAAAAAGTTCAGAGAATGGCAATAAAGATTATAAAGAGTATGAAATGGCTTCCATATAAGGAGAGACTAAAAATATTAGGGCTGTTCTGCTTAGAAAAGAGATGACTAAGGAGGAATATGATAGAGGTCTATAAAATCATGAATAGTGTGGAAAAGTGAATTGAGACGTGTATTTACCCTTCTGTAGCGGGGTGGTCACCCACTCCTGCCCTGAAGGGCTTGAAATGAGCTCTGCGAGAGGGCTAAGGCTGCGAGAGGGCTGCTGTAAGGGAAAGCAACAAGCCTCGGCTGATTGGGGGAAACAGCCACAGCTGCGGCCATGCCCCAATCAGGGCCCAGCTGGCCTTTATAAGAGGGCAGTGGGCCAGGAGGACAGTCTCTCTCTAGATGTTGAGAGGCAGGGGCCTGACTGCTGGGAGCTGAGCAGGGCACCTAAAGTGGAGCAGGGCAAAGGCCAGAAGAGCTGGGGAGCTCCAGCCTGAGAAACCCCCAGGTTGCAGGCCTTGATGAAGGCCTAGGAAAAGAGTACTGGGGTTTTAGGGGCCAACCTAAGGGTAGGCAGAAGCAGCAGGTCCAAACCCTCCTTGCCGAAGATGAGTGGCAATTATACTGCAGTCCGCCCCAGGGAGCGGGGGCTAAATGGTGACTGGCAGTAGCTAAAGACTCAGGCCAGGTGGGGATAGAGGGTGGGGGTTCCCTGGGGTGGGGAGACCCAGACCTGTGGGGGGACTGCCAGGGGCAGCACCCTGGCATGAAAGGGGCACCAGGATCTGGGATGGAGCAGCTGTTTATCAGATTATCCTGACTCAGTTTTGTGGCTGGCAATACATCCAGCAAGTTTTCTCTTTCAGATCAGAAAAGAGCCATAGGAGTCTCAATTGCACTCTTTATTCCTTGAACAAGCTGCCTGACCCACATGCTGACTCCAAGAATAGCTCTTGCACAAATACAAATCAAGCTGCAACACCGTGTGGGTCTGAAATCTACCCCGTTCGCTTCTAACAACCTCTCTCGTGTTTTCACATGTCAAAAGAGACAATAAACTTGCAATTAAAGTTGCTGTCTAAAAATACTGGTCAAATATCCCCATGCACTTCTCTCCAAAGCAGCATAATGTATGCTGACAACAAATCAGTAAAACACAATTAAGTATGTCAAGATCAGAAATGGGCTTGGGCAAAAATCCCGGCTCCCAAAAGCTCAACATCTGCTGCTTGGATTCAATGGCCAAAATTGGTGGATCAGGCTGAACTGTAATACAAGTGTATTTTAGAGCCCTGGTCCTGTAAATAGTTTGCACATGCTCAAATTTAAACACATGAGTAATCTCACTGACCTCAAGGTAATCATGTGCATGCTTAACTGGAAGTGAATGAGATACTCATGTGCAGGATTGGGGCCTACAGTGCTGACTTAAACAAATTAAGACATGGGTGAGCAAAAGACGGCACACAAAACAAATATTGTCCATGGAGTTAAGAAATATCCCCCCACAGCTACCTTTATATTGAATATAGATAGGCATCCTATTGAGATGACAGGTGCCAGAATGCAATCAGTCCCACCATATAGCTGAAAATAGGGCCTTAGACAACTACCAACCAACCTTGGGTTGTAACAGAACCAATGACTAGAGGTCAAAGACTCCTTGCAGAAGAGATTATTAACGAATAAATCAGAGCGGTTTCACATTAGCAACTGTTTCCCGTTAACTGCAGCAGTGCCAAGCTGTAGCTCACAGTAGATGGGAGATCAGATATCATTAGCTCTCTGTGCAGGGACACAGTAAGGACATACATAAACAGAACATGTATTTACCTGAGACCACTAGATCAAAAGTACGATGCTCAAAAGGAGACTCTCGGCTTACTAGGGTAAACGGCGGACAGGAAGAAGTTTTTAGTTAAGCGTAAGCCTTTTTCCCCCTCTGGGCTCAGATTGTGACTGAAGAGTTCATGAATTTGCTCAGCTTTCGGCGACTTCACTAACGTTTTATGTGAACATATTCCACTCTCAGGGATGCTCTCAAACCATTTTCTGCAAGTATATTCAGCTCTGATCAGTTTGTTTTTTTTCCAGAAATGGAGAAGGCAGTGAATAGATAAAGTGCACCAATTCTCTCTCAGCCCACTGGGTGGGGGACTGGGGGGTGCGGTTGTGGGGAGAGACCAGCTGGCTCTGTGATTTAAATTTGCTTCACACTGCTGTGGTTTAGCTGGATTTGGAATGCCTGGCTGATTTTGTTATGTGTGCGGGAGAAGAGGCAAGATTAGCAATTCTGGACACAGCACTTTGGTTCATAGTGAGGGAGACAAAAAGAAACCTACAGTGATACAGCATGGCCAGAGGGCAGCAGCAGGAAAGTACTAGAAGGGAGCCTTATTCCCTGTAGAGGGAAGAAAGTTTGCTATAGACTAATTAAAGCACCTGAAGCCAATTAGAGCATCTGAAGCCAGTCACATGATAAAAAAACCCCTGCTTCAATCAGGGCGAGTTGGAGTAGAGAGTGGTTTGGAGTTGGAGCAGAGGAGAGTTTGGAGAAGTGCCGTGACTGGCTAGCAGACCAAGACCCTAGGTAAAGAGACACCTGGCTTGTGCAGAGAGAGAGAGCAGGAAGCCCCCCAAGCTGAAGAGCAGGAGAGGGAAGTAGCCCGGGGAAGGAAGCACTAGTTCAAGTGGCTTACCACTATCCCTGAGGCCCCTGGGCTGGGACCCAGAGTAGAGGGCGGGCCTGGGTCCCTCCCTCTCCACTACCCTTCCCTGGGTTACTAGTGGGACAGTAGATACCCTAGTTCTGGGGCAGGACACTGCGCCCTGAACCCCCCAACCCCCAAGAAGAGGAAGCTCAGGACCCATCATAATCGGACTGGCAATTTGCCAGACTACATTAGAAGGGGGTGGAAAAATAAAACCAAGGAAAAGAACTGAGACCCTTAAAGGAATAAACAATGCAACTTTTTTTTTCTAGTTATCTGGGCAGCAAGATAAAGACATCTAAATATAAAACACTGAAATGTATAATCTCTCCAGTATAAACAACAACAAGTATTTTCCCACCTAGCAGAGAAATGGGAAAAAATTCCATTTGGATCCCACAGGCAAATTTTGGGCAAGATGAATGTCTACCCTATAAAAACACGACTCCTATCCAGGAGCATAGCCATTCCCAACATTTCAGGATGATAAAACCATAATTGGACAAGTCTATTTCCAGTGTACGTCTTGTGTTTGTTAGAATCCTGTTTACGATGGGCCATGCCAGGGCACTGTGGATGGCCATGGAATTTCTCAGCATTTGCAAAGCAAATCTTGCCAGTACCATTAGAATCATAGAATCATAGAATATCAGGGTTGGAAGGGACCCCAGAAGGTCATCTAGTCCAACCCCCTGCTCGAAGCAGGACCAATTCCCAGTTAAATCATCCCAGCCAGGGCTTTGTCAAGCCTGACCTTAAAAACCATTACGAGAAATTAAAATAAAACCCAGCCTGTGTCTGTAGCAGCACCTTTTAAGGACATCTCTCAAGCTCCAGTTTCCTTGCAGAATACGCCTAGTAAGGTCACCAGTGACAACATCTGTTTGTTGTGACCATCTGAAATACTTTTGCATGTATAATTGTCCCTCAGAATTTGAAGGAGCCTGCTCCATCACTGGCTGGAGTCGGAATAGGTATTTTCACTGTTGATTGAGAAAAATATTGTTCTGGCAGGCAGGCTTTGGTACTCTTTTCTTTACATTACCTTGGGTCGAATTCTTCAAAGTTGGCAAAGGAAAAATGGTTCTGAACTCCAAACTTTCTCAAGAATGTAGAGACTGGTATCCAAAAATATCCTCATCCCTGCGCCCCCCGAAAAACAAACCAAAACCAAACCAACTACCACCAAAATGTCTGAGATAGTTTGGATCCAAATTCTTTGGCTTTGGGCTAATCTCTATTACAAAACTTGCCCTGATCCTGCAATTTGTTCTATAAAGTGGACTATTGTGTTGGCACAGAGCCAAAGTTAAAGTCAATGACAACATTCTACTAACGTACAAGAAATGACCTATTGCCCCAATCCTTCTCAGAGAGGATTCATGTGGGTAAATCCCTTTGCAGAATCGGAGCCTAATCTAATTTATTGTTGAGAGTGGTCATCACTGAAGCCACGATCAGATTATAAAGGACATTTGCAGCGTACAGCCAAACTGTGGCAAAAGGAAAAAAATCATACCCGTTGTGTGTTTAATAAAGACTCACATTAGAGAGACACTGCTTAAAAATCAAAACCAGCCTAGATTGCAGGGGTAGGTACAGAATAAATGTTACCATAATGCGGTAGAAACAAGGGGGCAGATTTTTATCTGGTGTAAACTCCCAAAGCTCCATTGAAGTCACTGAAGCTATGACAATGGGACAATGACAATTTACCCCAGCTGGCGTCTGGCCCAAGTGATTTTCAATAACCTTAGTGAAGCTGTGGCTTTCACAAATGGCATTTCTTCTTCTTTAAACCAAATGGCATGTGAAAGAAGGAATGAAAGCAGCTAGCAGAATCCTGTGACCTATTGTGGGACCTGAAAGAATCCCATAAAACTGAAAGTGCTGGGGTTTTCTGGTAGGAA
Source organism: Lepidochelys kempii (assembly GCF_965140285.1). NCBI lineage: Eukaryota > Metazoa > Chordata > Testudines > Cheloniidae > Lepidochelys > Lepidochelys kempii. The sequence continues at coordinate 70,232,327 of NC_136390.1, read as the reverse complement.
TTCATAGAGCACAAAAGGACATTGCATCAAAAATGGATGACAGGAAGGCTTCAGAACTAAAGGTGAGAACAATACTATGAGGCTATGACTAAAAAGCTAACTCTGGTATAGTACTGTGTGTTTGGAATGGAAAGGAAAATGTTATGAACAGATATAATTTGAGGAAAGAAAATACCAAACATTGCAGATAAATTAGATCAAGTTTTCTATAGCACAGATGTTGGCATTAGGAAAAATGAATGAAATCTGTAAACACTCAAACACCTCATTCCATTGAGATTAATTTATGCTTAGAACAAACTACAAGACAGAGATTTTAGAGAAAAACCCTGAGCCAAGATCGTCCAAAACTATTTTGCACAGGGCAAATTAGCCTGTGGAACTCATTGTTATAAGATGCTATTGAGGGCAAGACTTTTGCATGATTTAAAAAATGGATTGGCCAGTTATATGGCTAACAAGAATATCGGGAATTATAACAATAATTAAAAGAATAGACAAAAGTCTTATAATAGAGAGGAACCCTCATACTTCTGGGCATAAGCCAACCTCTAGCTAATGGGGGTCAGGAGGAAACTTTCCAAGGAGTCAAGATGTCCCATAAATACCTACTGCAGGGTTTCTTACACCTTCCTCTGAAGCAGCTGGTACTGACCACCATTGGAGACAGAATACTAGACTAAATGGACCGTGGCTCTGATCTAGTCTATCATTTCCTCTTTCTATCCCTGGCATAGCTGCACTGAGGTCAGTGGAGACACACCCAGGATGAATGTGGCCCAACTGGGTTGAATTAAGAAATAGGGCCACACTTCTTAATGAATCACATTGTGTTCTTTCCTTTTGGATTCACTGGCAATATCATTACTCCCCAGATAGTCAGTGGCAGATCCTATTTTTTTGAAAGTGCTCAGGGGCTCAACATCAGCGTGGGGTTACTTCTCTGAAATAATAGTATATCTTCAGTAAGTATCTACTGAAGCGAGAGCAGTGTCCATTAAATGCCACATTGTGAAACCAGAGCCCCACAGAGTCCCATTTATAGGAAATGCAAGGCAAGTACAGAATTTGACTGTAATGGCTTCCACTTTATGTTTCTGATATTTCATAAGTATAACATGACATTGCAAACATCTGCCACTGAACAAAGGGAAGGTCCCATTCCTACCGGGCTGGTCAATAAGTTCACCACCAAACACATTCTGCTACTGTTCCCGTGGCTATGTTTTGCAATGCTATAGACATTCCACTATAGTTTGGAATGTTTTTAAGGAAGCCTTTCTTTAAAAAGTAGCAGATGCTGAGGAGGAAAGAATGGTCTTCGCTCATTTCTTACACAAACCTGAAATGACAGTGTTTAGTGGAAGACAAACAAGCTATGAAATGGACTTAAAAGTAAAGGGTTTTATTAATATCAGACCAAGACACTATCCAAACATTACAGGATAAACAAGTGTTCACAAAGCAATGAATAAACAACGGCTGTCAACATGGTTTGATATTTTTGATCAGCACACTTCAGAAGACAATCTCCGCTTGCACGACAGTATTTTTTCAGATCCCTGCTGCTTGGCCATAGCTTTCTGTTTATGTATGGCTTGCAGAAAGGATAGTCACAACAAAAGGAGCATTGCAATAGGCGCCTGCAGTTTATCCTATTTTTAGAGTTAAAAGTACCATGGATGTCCAAACCTTTCATGCAGCCGTCTTGGCATGAGGCTTCTGTTGTGTCTGCCCTCCCCTGCACCTCCTCCATAGCCTTTCTTCAGACCATGGCACAGACAACACAATCCCGTCTTGTAACTGAATTATTGGCAAGTCTCTAGGTTGTGATAGAAGGCGACAGCTATTTGCAATTCAGGGGTGAAATCTGCCCCAGTAAAGAGCCAGCAAAAAATCTCTGTACCACTTCAACCTACTACATTGAGGCCTTTTGCTTGGCTTCTGCACAGCAGTGAATTCCACCCTAGGACAGCTCTGGTGAGAAAGCAGCTCTCTGGATACACTGGAGGATGGAAGTAGCTGGGAATAATACTTAATGGAAACAAAGATTTAACAGCATTGCTTCTCCTTTATTCAACAGATGTATCTGGTCTCAGTGCATCACAAACATGCACTGTTCCCCCATTTCATAACACCCTATCTTTATGGTACTCATTGAAAGTGGAACTATCAAGGGTATCCACTTCTCCAGAGGAGAGCTCTTTCCCCAGCTCTAACTGGCAAGCAGGCAGCAGTTGGGTGCAATTCAGATTCCTTGGCCCCCATAACAGGGTCACCTCTTAGAATCATTAAACATATCGAGCGGAGAGAACAGTCCGTAGACTCACCAGAAAATACAGGAAATTAATTGTCCTTAGCTTTATAGCTAACCATTAGACATCTGATGGCAAGATTCTCCAAGGGATACCTGGGAACATATGTACATAGCTGTTTATGGGGCACTTCTGCATTATTATCTCAAACAGTTTGCAGTACTAAGCCTTCTTATCTTGTGTTAGCTGATGGGACCAACATGTACAAACTTAGCATCAGTAATTAACCTCCTTCAGGATACTCATACTTCTAATGTGCCCTTTGACATGTTTGACAGGAGAAATCCAAGTCAATCACTCACCACTGTCTTTAAGTAGCCATGGGCAATCTATTTAACCCCCCAAATTTAGGGTCCTAATCTTATTTAATTTGTACTGTCTAGAAATCAGGCTAAATATTTAAGTTGAACTCACTAAAAGGATTTTCCTGTAAAGGAAATCTCCCCATGAAACCCATAGTAACAAAATATGGAAAATAGAAATGTAGAAGTTGACACTTGGGCTGCACTTGAAACCGGCTATAGATCTAAACTTCTTCAGAATTTGGTGGTCTGCAGACATGGGAGGTCTGTTATGACTGAGGTGAGGCTGGACACAAGCTTTGGATCAAGATCTAAATTCCCACAAAATTTGGATCTAGGATTCTGGTTTGATTCCAGCTTTAATAATTTTATTTCAAAGAAATGATTGGAGGCGGGGTAAAGGGGGTGAAGGAGACACTGATTATAAACTGACTGAAATGTTACAAAATTAACTCAAAGCAAGACTTATACAAACCTTTCATTTGATTCATTATTTGTTTATTTACTGTACCAGTCTAATGCAGATTCCATTTCTATGTTTAGTGGCACACAAAGCTTGTCCCATTTGTTTCCATTTGAAAGGACTTGATTAGCATTTTCATACAAGGAAGAGAATGTTTCTTATTTCTTGTACTTTCTCTGGGAAGCAAAACAGTTTCCAATTACTTTCCCAGCTAACTGACGGGACTGCCATGCATGCACAACATTCATGTTCATCTCTATGGCCATGTGACTGTCCGTTGTACATCCTAGTATACCGGCATCCACATTTGGACAAAGCCATGTGATGCTTTTTTTGCCGAAGCATCCACCTTGATCATTCTGTGCTCTGGGGGAAGAAACCCTGCCTCAGAAATCCTCACCAAAGTGATTTTTGTCCATATTCGTCGCTGTCAAGTCTTGTTTCTCTTCTGACCCCAGATGCCGCAACACTTGAACACAATCAAGTGGATTGGGGGGGAGGGATAACTCAGTGGTTTGAGCATTGGCCTGCTAAACCCAGGGTTGTGAGTTCAATCCTTGAGGGGGCCATTTAGGAATCTGGGGCAAAAATTGAAGATTGGTCCTGCTTTGAGCAGGGGGTTGGACAAGATGACCTCCTGAGGTCCCTTCAAACCCTGATATTCTATGAATCCTGTCATCCTTAGTCCGACAAAACATTTGCTGCATTTAGTATGGGAAGAAACCCACCACTCCTCAGCAGGAAGAGGGTTAGGTGACTTCCTGATATTGCTAGAGTAGATGCAAGAGGTGACAGGAGAACCCAAAGCAGAGGAAAAAATACTTGGAATGCAAATGGTGCTGGTCAAAATATTTCACATTTCAACAGAATTTCTCATGAAAAAAGAGGGAAAGACTTGTCAGTAGTCACAGTTCCACCCCTGCAAGCTCTATACATAAGTATGGGGAGTCAAGCTAGGAAGCGTAGCCGTGAGACAAGCTAATGCTGCTAAAAGGCCTTCCCCAGAGCACCACGTCTGCGTGTGAAAGGAGATTCTGCAGAGCCTCTCTTAAATACTGTCTGGCCTACCTATTGCACCTCATGCAACACCACAGTCCCTGTGTACTGTGTGAGGCTACATGGAATAGCTGGGGCAGCAATAAAAGGCCAGAGCAGTGCTATGAATTAAACTGTTCCCAGTGTGTGCTACATCTGTACAACTGAAGTTCAAAGGTCACTTTTTTGTATGGCATATGTTATGTTAATTTGTCAGTTTTTATCTATTTTTGCTACTAACCCAGCTGCGGTGTAAGTAAAAATATTCCAGTCTCTCAGTGTCAGCATTCCAATGAAAAGCAACAAAAAACATAGGCCAGCAGCCTTTTTCATGTAAATGCCTGTTAACAGCGTAGTGGATCTCAAACGGAAGGCGCTTGGCTGGACAGGTTTAAAGTTCTGCAGTCTGGATTCATTGTGGCAGCACCGATCATATTGAATTTGTTTGCCCTTCATGTGGCCATCACATGTATTTTCCACTGCTTAAGGATTTCTTTTTCCATTTACCATCAGTTCATAGGCACTTTAAATTAATCATTTTCCCTTTATATTCTCTTATTCCTTCATTGCTGATTGAGATGGGACGAGACCATCTGAACTTTACTTTCTGCCCAGAGACATGAAAAAATGATGGCAAAACTGACAGAAGTTTTTCTTCCCCCTGAAGTGTGTGGGCTCTCTGCAGAACGTTCAATTAACATTCTCTGCTTAAAAAGAGACCATGTTATAATTGTTTTTTCAGGCATATTTGCCAGGAATATGAATATCTGAAACATTTGAGAAGCGTGGACGCAAATGAAGCTCTATTAGTATCCAAATTTCATCTAAACAGTGAGGTGGTAACTGACTACCCCAATACTGCAAAGAGTGGTGCGTGTGCTTAACTTTAGCACATGAGTACGTCAGTGGGACTATATATATGCTTAAAGTTAAGTACATGCATCTGTCTTTGCAAGATAAAGCAATTAAGGTGCAAGATAGCGTGCTTAGAAACTTTTTTTTTGTAAAACTCCCATTGTACTGTAGGTTAAAAGTAGAATATATTTATATTAACTTTCAAAGATTTGAACAGGGCTGTTTCAGTTCTGGACAAGCTATCTCAGAAGTATAATAATTTTAAGGGGCCAAAACAAGGTTTTGAAGTGAACTCTGCACTAAGATAACCAGAGGAAACTCAAGTCTCTGGTGCTGTATTGTTTCAATTCAAACAGTCCAATTGCAGAACAAACAAGATAGCAGGGTGTTGATTTATGAGGTGATGGCCAAGTTCCCAACCAAAAGTAACAGAGACATTGTGTTTGTATGTAAGCTCAGAGGTCTGCGATCTGGCTGATGTCTGCATATGTGTAAACTCTAGCAGGGTTATTGGCAGCTGGGCATGCACACTGGTTGGAGAACAACCTCCTACTTCAGAACCTAAACCCAGGGACACTTTGGATTCTCTAGTGCTTCAATTTATGACATGAATGATCCTTTCTTGATGTTTATGGCCCCTATGCCACAACATAGCAGGGCACTGGACTCAGGGTCTTAGGAGGTCCCTACCAGTCCTATGTGCTATGTCACATGTAGTGCACAGGCAGGTTGCTGCACTGGCATTGAGCAAGCTGATTCAATGGGACTCTGCGCAGTAGCAGATGCCTGCCGATGTGCTATGTTACAGGATTGGGGTCCAGCTGCTTTTTGACTGGTATGCATTTCCCAGAACTTTTAACCCAAAGCCAGTTCATCCCATCAAATTTAAATCCCCGTGGACCACAATGGGCGATTCAAATAACAATAAAAAGATCGGTGGCATATTATGGCCGCCAGATCCACAAAGGGATCACATTCAGGTGGAGGATGGGTGGCTTCAACAGGTTTGCAGGTTGTTTAAGTTACAGAAGTGCCCAAAATTTGTATTGAATCTCCTTATGGCTGTAAAACTGGGAATATCAGGAGACAGTTAGCTGCCTTTCTTGGGATAGTTTGACCCTCCTATATCCCCTACTCGATGGAACCTGGAAGCACAATGCTGTCCGGACAGGGAAAATAAACGGTTCTCCCCAGCCAATTAACTGAACTTTGTTGAACCTCAACCCCTACCCTGCATCCTCAAACAGTTTGTATAATGCAAGGAGGTTTGCATAGAATGGACATAGGATAAATGTATCCAGACTGGATCTGCCATCCCTAAGACCCTGTCTATATTACAAAAATAACCGGAAGAGGAAACCAATTTCAAAAACCTATTTGTAGTTAATTCAATTTAGTTGACAGTGTGGCTGGAGTCGTAACTGTCATGCCACTTTTGAAGATGTCTTGAGAGAATGGGTTGCTGAAACCTATCCTAAAACAGTTTTGTTTTTGTTTTGTTTTTTTAAGAAAACACCACATATGGGGACAATACAAAGGAGGTATTTTGTGGTGGGAAGGGGAACACTCTCCACCAGCGACGCCTAGTGGTCAGACACAGGTGTGGCAAGTTGTCTTTCTCCCACAGATTCCCCTCCACTCTGCAGTTGTCTGTCCTTTCAGTGGCTCAGCTCTCCAGTACGCTCACGTGTTCAAAGGCACCACTTTTTGGGTACATAGAGAGAGTTCAATAACGAGGAAGTCTTTGGGATTAAGCAAGAGACTCAGGGCTTCCTAGCTGATTCAGGGTCTTGTGATCCAGACCCTTGATCTTTAGGATCTTCCCCCAACTAGATTCCCAACCAAGGGATAGACTTCCATATTTGTCCCTCGATATGGGTTGGAAGGGGAGCCTGGGCCCACCCTGTTCTCCAGCCTCCTATCTAGGGTCCAATGGTAGGCAGCTAAGTCCAGCACCAGGGGTGCTCTGCAGCTGCCTCCCTTGATCACTTCCTACCAGCAAGAGCGGCTGTGGTGCTCCGTCCAGGGAGTTCAGAGCAGCGGGCAGCTCACCTCCTCTGGCTGCCTGCCTGCCACTGAGCTATTCTGTTCCCCTTTTTAAACTCTGTCACAGATCACAGGGTTGGTGCTTTGGAACAGTCCCTGGGAGGACCCTTCAGGGTGCCAGTTCCCCTTACGGCCTGTCAAGGTTCCTCCCCCACTCTGAACTCTGGGGTACAGATGTGGGGACCTGCATGAAAATCTCCTAAGCTTACTTTTACCAGCTTAGGTTAAAACTTCCCCAAGGTACAAATTAATTTTATCCTTTGTCCTTGGAATAACCACTGCCACCACCAAACTCTAACTGGGTTTACTGCGAAACGTAGTTTGGACACGTCTTTCCCCCCAAAATCCTCCCAATCCTTGCACCCCACTTCCTGGGAAAGGTTTGGTAAAAATTCTCACCAATTTGCATAGGTGACCACAGACCCAAACCCTTGGATCTGAGAACAATGAAGAAGCATTCAGTTTTCTTACAAGAAGACTTTTAATAGAAATAGAAGTAAATAGGAGTAAAGGAATCACCCCTGTAAAATCAGGATGGTAGGTACCTTACAGGGTAATTAGATTCAAAACATAGAGAATCCCTGTGGGCAAAACCTTAAGTTACAAAAAAGACACACAGACAGAAACAGTCATTCTATTCAGCACAATTCTTTTCTCAGCCAGCTAAAGAAATCATAATCTAACGCATACCTAGCTAGATTACTTACTAAAGTTCTAAGACTCCATTCCTGGTCTATTCCCAGCAAAAGCAGCCTATAGACAGACACACAGACCCTTTGTTTCTCTCCCTCCTCCCAGCTTTTAAAAGTATCTTGTCTCCCCATTGGTCATTTTGGTCAGGTGCCAGCGAGGTTACCTTTAGCTTCTTAACCCTTTACAGGTGAGAGGATTTTTCCTCTGGCCAGGAGGGATTTTAAAGGGGTTTACCCTTCCCTTTATATTTATGACACGGCCTCACTCTGGTACTAGGGAAAGCCACTCAGTTTTACCACCTCCTTGGGGTGAACTTCTGAGTCTTCAGCCTCCCTGTGTCACCCCGTGAGCTCCCTTAAGTGAGTCCACCTGAGACAGACTTGTACACCCCAAGGGAGCGATGCACCCCAACTGTCAGCATCTGCAGTGACTCTTAGCTGGCGCTGTGACAATAGTCGGATTTATTAGTTGTCTGGAGCACTGTGTAGAAAGTCCTGGGTTAGCACAGAGAACAGAAAGTTACAGCAGAGTCCCTTCTGGTTATCTCACAGCCCCAGTCAAGTGGGGTCCACCCCTTGGCTCCCACCCTGTTCCCTCTTTCTTCAAGTTCCCAGGCCAGTCCCACCTGGCCCCTCCTCAGTTCTTTGTTGTCCAGCAGGTCAAACAGGCTGGCTTCCCGCAGAGGGGTGGACTGTCTACGGTTGTTAGGTAGCAAGTGTCCCGGGTGTTGGCTTCACCATTGTCTTCATGGACTCTCCAGTGACATGGGCCCCAAACTCAAGACTGCTAGGTGTTAGCCACATCTGTGTGGTAGCCTGCCCAGGAGTAAACAGCCCTTTTACGCACACCCCCACAGGCGACAGTGCAGCGTAGGGGGAATCTGAGGCACCGTATTCATACAAAATATTTACAGAAAATTCCCTCTCCGTCACAGGCTCCTCCCCCAGTCTGTTCATGCTTTGCAAGTGCAGAGGGATGGGATCACCTGGGCCCAGAGCAGCTCTCTAACCCCCTTCTTTCCAGTGTGGTGTTTGTACATACACCCCATCACACATGGATTTATAACTATTATAACCATCGAGAACCAATGGGTAGGAAAAATAAATCTTGTCCTCTCAAGGGGCGGGGGACAAGAAGTTCCATGCCCATGAATATATTGCCAAGTCTCCCAATATATTTTATGAGCACAACAACTGCAAACATAACTTACACAATTTTAATTCCAGCCTTCTGTGGACCCAATATTTCATGGACACTGCACGCTCTAGCTAGGGAACTTTGCTACATCAAAACACCTGTTACATGTACACCAACAGATCAAATAGTCGTTAACCATTCCGAATCTGTGTGTTTACCTACACATGACATCTGACTGTATGTAACATCAAGCACACCAGCTGGCCTACATACTTGTATGGACTTGATCAAAGAATAGAACAAACGGGGAAAAGTCCAGCCACTGCTGAATGGATCCAGCCATGAGAAGTCCTTTCATCTCCTCATTTAACTATACTAAATACATGAAAGTGCCTTTTTGTCTCTGAGCTCTAGAGAATGAGCATACGAGGATGCTGTTTTTCATTCTGTTACTTCGTTTTTCAAAATGAGATTCTGTCTGAGACTAAAAGAATTTTTCTTGTGATAATATCAAAGCACAGGAGAAAACCTGAAACTGTGATGGGTCTTGCAACAACCTGTTGTGTTACTAATGGTTTTTCTTCATTAAATTTTCACTGCCACCTCTCGTACTCTAATTTGTTTTGCACAGTTTTAAATTGGGCACAAATAGCCAACTGTGTAATTCATAGGGGCTACTGTTATACAACTGGATAGAAAAGACTATACCCAATAATTAAAGGGGAAGTACCTTGAATAGTTATTTTAGTAAATTAGAATGTAACCCTGAAAAAAAGGACACCATGTAGGAGTTAGCCTGATCCACTGTAGCCTGTCATTTATGAAGACCCGAATTCATATCTTGTCATAGGTCACATGTATGTTCTCTTCAGTACTTAAAAATTTTTTCTATGACCCCAATCATTGTAATAGCTCACAAATGCCAATAAATCTACTCTTTGGAGATCCCTCTGAGGTGGGGAAGCATAATCCCACCCTTTACAGTTGAGGAACCAAGATACAGAGATAGAATGATTTTGGCCAAGGTCACCCAAGGAGGCTGCGGCTACAGTGGGAAGAGAATGTAGATTCTCTTTGTGTCCCTGACCCCCAAACCAAAAAGTTTCATAGGGACCTTGCTTGCTACGTTCAGACAGAGAAGGTGATACAAGAGCAACCTATGGTTTTGTTTCAATTCTAGTTCTCTTCGCTTACATGAGGGTGAAACTCAGTCACCACTCAAAGCCTGAGTATATAAGGTTTCCACAGGGTCCCTGCCTAAGGACTGCCTATTGAATCCTTCCCCTCCAACCCAGAGGCAGCATACATGTAGGCTTGGGAGGATTTAAAAAAAAAACAAATAATGCCAAATGCTGATTTCACCCCTACAAAACTATTTCCAGCACTAGCAAGTGAAGTGCACAGATAGGCACAGGAAGAAAAACGCTGCTTGAGAACTGAACGGGTTCAAACCGCATTTCAGTGAATGCTGCACAGCAGCTGCCTTATGTTCATTTCTGAATGTCAATGCCCACTCTCGTCAAATAATCATTGTTTGACACCTCCCATAGCTTCCTGCCACGGTGAAAATGTAAATCGATAAAAATGGAAACCAACACTTAACCATCAATATCAGCCATCAGAATTATTAAAACATAAAAATCAACTTCTGCCAAGCTGACACAATTATTATTTCAGCTTCCAGGCTGAGATGGCACCAGCAGCCTCCTCGGCCCCCTTGTATTGAAAAGAGGGTGTCTGGGGCCCAACAGGGGATAAGAGGTTAAACAAACCCTTATTCACTGTTAGAACTTTAAACCAGGTCTAGGGCTTTGTGGTAAGTTATCATTGATTTGCTCTTATAGTGACAACCACCATTTCAAATCTTTTGAGCATTGGCCTGCTAAACCCAGGGTTGTGAGTTCAATCCTTGAGGGGGCCATTTAGGGATCGGGGCAAAAATTGGGGATTGGTCCTGCTTTGAGCAGGGGGTTGGACTAGATGACCTCCGGAGGTTCCTTCCAACCCTGATATTCTATGATTAAAGATACAGAAAAAGGGAACAATTAAAGCATTTGAAATGCAAAGTATTAGGTAAAGCTTTCATTTTAACCTTATCCCTTATTCCCTGTAGGGGTAGAGTTTCAATAAGGAAAACCCCTGGTTGAACAGGGTTTTTTTGGATGGCACTATCTGTCCTTTTCAGGAAAAAGAGAACTCAAACTGTTGTTGAAGTCAAATTCTCCTTCTTTTAAAGTAAAACAAGAGCATATGTGGGGAGAAAAGAACAGCAAATATACAGAATGCAGCATCACTAGAGAGAGCACTGGTCTGGGACTTAGGAGACATGGGTTTTATTCCTGTTTGCCCTGTTGGGTGTCCTTGGATAAGTTACACCCCTGCTCTGTAGCCTCAGTTTCCCCATCCATTAAGTGGGGATAATGAGACTGACGTCCTTTGTAAAGCACTTCGAGATCTGCTGATAAAGGCACTAGATAAAACCTAGGGATTATTGTTCTCTCTTTGGTGCTGACTGTCACTTGCAACCTGGATGCTGGAGACAAACAGACACAGCATACAGTCTTATCAGCTGCTTGGTGACCTAGCAAACTTGGAAAAGCTTGGAGCTGTTTAAGGCCTGGCTTTTAGCTGCCTTTTTCTGGTCAGAGGCTCACAGCAGTTTTCCAAAAGTGGTGTTGCCTTGTCCGGCTCAGACAGGTTACCATTGGCCAGAAAGCAAAAAGAGAGGGAGGAAAGAGGAGAAACAAGGTGGGGGAAGGACAATGAGCCAAAGCGTGCTGGGGAGAGCAGGACCCCAATTCTCCCTGTCCAGGTGTCATTCAGGAGTTAGCCAAAGCCACTGGAGCAGGTGGTGTTGTTGGTTCCCTTGCTCTGCCCTGATCTGGTCAGGTCAGGTTGCCTTGCACTCTCAGGAAGAGGAAGGCCCACCCACGTCCTGGGGGACCGCAAGGTCCCAGGAGATGGTGGGTTTGGTAGCCAGGACAGTAAAGCTCACACCTTTCAATCCACCTGTGCCCCCAGTCCCACTGACAGAAGCTTCCCCCCAGCTAAACCATGTACAAGAGGAGGGGGTGGCCTCACCCCATACACACCAATCAACCAAACATGCCAATGATAAATCTTCTATCCATTTCTTGCCTTTTTTAGCCCACAGTCCTATCAGCCTGTGACTTTACCAGGAAGGCCCCTTAGCACAGCTCATTAAATGAAAACAATTCATTTAACAATTCCCCCGGCCTGTTGGTCATCAGCATGTGCTGCCTTCCACAAAAAATTCCACGTCACAGTCGGAGTTGGACTGTTGTTGCCTCGGACAAAGTAGGGCACAGGTTTGAGCCCAGCAGCCCCCTCCTTGGGGTTAGGGACCTGTGGAGTGTACGGAACGTCAGTCACACCTCGCTCGTTCCTTTGGTGACGCCATCCCCTGGCGCACACAGAATGGTGCTCTGCAGCACCCTGATGTTCCCAGCGCAGGCCCTCCACAACATGCTCCTACCCCTGGGCAGTAGCCGCTTAGCATTTCTGCTGCACTGGCTGACAGAGGTGGGGGACAAGATTTCATTCATTGTCTGCACTCCAGGGTGACCGGGGATGAGGGAATTATAATATCATGCAGCTGCTTCCCAAGTATCCCCTCATGGCCAGAGGTCACATTACAGTCCCTTGCCTCAGTTTCCCCCTGTTTGGGGCCCTTTAAGAACTCACATTTCAAAATGGTTCAAACAATCCCTACAAGGCTTGCAATTTACTTAGTCCTCTGATACATACTGGCCCTCTAGGGCCCAGCCAGTTCAGTGTCTCTCTCTTGATTAACCCAGACTAACACAAGACAAACTCACACAGCCTTCATCCCAGCTTTACTCTTTCTCTCCTGCTTGGACAGGGTCTCCCCCTGGCCTCCCTGGAGAGCTCTCTCCCACTCTCTCCAGCTTTTTTTCTAGCCAACTCAGGAGCCCTCTTGCTCCCTCCCACATCTACAGATCTCGCTGCCCTTTCCTGGGCTTCCTCCTCCATCCAGCTGCCAGCTCTTGTTATCCTGGTAGCACCTGAGTCAACCTATATGTGGCTCATCCTGTAATCAGGGCTGGCTGAGCCACAGGCTCTCCAGCCCATGGGGCAAGCCAGCCTGTTACAGGCAGGGAGGGAGAACTGGCTTTAACAAGTCAATTATTTTGTGTGGGTGAAGCACTTTGAGAAAGCCAAAGAACCCTCCCCAAAAGTGTGGCTTTGAGGGGCACTCCCTTCAGTGCGGGACTGATGTGATACTTGACTAGCTGATCTATTACTCTCCTTCCCACCTCCACCCACTATAAGGTTATAATGTCCCTGGGCAGACGTGTCATATCACACACAATGTGCCCACTAGTACGACAGCTGGAGTCACACAAACAGCTCCAACTGGGGCTAGTATCATAGAATCATAGAATATCAGGGTTGGAAAGGATCTCAGGAGGTCATCTGGTCCAACCCCCTGCTCAAAGCCCAACTAAATCATCCCAGCAAGGGCTTTGTCAAGCCTGACCTTAAAAACTTCTAAGGAAGGAGATTCCACCACCTCCCTCGGTAATGCATTCCAGTGTTTCACCACCCTCCCAGTGAAAAAGTTTTTCCTAATATCCAACCTAAACCTCCCCCACTGCAACGTGAGACCATTACTCTTTGTTCTGTCATCTGCTACCACTGAGAACAGTCTAGATCCATCCTCTTTGGAAACCCCTTTCAGGTAGTTCAAAGCAGCTATCAGATCCCCCCTCATTCTTCTTTTCCGCAGACTAAACAACCCAGTTCCCTCAGCCTCTCGTCATAAGTCATGTGTTCCAGTCCCCTAATCATTTTTGTTGCCCTCTGCTGGACGCTTTCCAATTTTTCCACATCCTTCTTGTAGCGTGGGGCCCAAAACTGGACACAGAACTCCAGATGAGGCCTCACCAATGCCGAATAGAGGGTAATGATCACGTCCCTCGATCTGCTGGCAATGCCCCTACTTATACATCCCAAAATGCCATTGTCCTTCTTGGCAACAATGGCACACTGTTGACTCATATCCAGCTTCTCGTCCACTGTAACCCCTAGGTCCTTTTCTGCAGAACTGCTGCAGATTACTGGTTCTGTGGATGAAGGGAAAGCAGTGGATGTATTGTTTCTTGACTTTAGCAAAGCTTTTGACACGGTCTCCCACAGTATTCTTGTCAGCAAGTTAAGGAAGTATGGGCTGGATGAATGCACTATAAGGTGGGTAGAAAGCTGGCTAGATCGTCGGGCTCAACGGGTAGTGATCAATGGCTCCATGTCTAGTTGGCAGCCGGTATCAAGTGGAGTGCCCCAAGGGTCGGTCCTGGGGCCGGTTTTGTTCAATATCTTCATAAATGATCTGGAGGATGGTGTGGATTGCACTCTCAGCAAATTTGCGGATGATACTAAACTGGGAAGAGTGGTAGATACGCTGGAGGGGAGGGATAGGATACAGAAGGACCTAGACAAATTCGAGGATTGGGCCAAAAGAAATCTGATGAGGTTCAATAAGGATAAGTGCAGGGTTCTGCACTTAGGACGGAAGAACCCAATGCACAGCTACAGACTAGGGACCGAATGGCTAGGCAGCAGTTCTGCGGAAAAGGACCTAGGGGTGACAGTGGACGAGAAGCTGGATATGAGTCAGCAGTGTGCCCTTGTTGCCAAGAAGGCCAATGGCATTTTGGGATGTATAAGTAGGGGCATAGCGAGCAGATCGAGGGACGTGATCGTTCCCCTCTATTCGACATTGGTGAGGCCTCATCTGGAGTACTGTGTCCAGTTTTGGGCCCCACACTTCAAGAAGGATGTGGATAAATTGGAGAGAGTCCAGCGAAGGGCAACAAAAATGATTAGGGGACTGGAACACATGAGTTATGAGGAGAGGCTGAGGGAGCTGGGATTGTTTAGCCTGCAGAAGAGAAGAATGAGGGGGGATTTGATAGCTGCTTTCAACTACCTGAAAGGGGGTTCCAAAGAGGATGGCTCTAGACTGTTCTCAATGGTAGCAGATGACAGAACGAGGAGTAATGGTCTCAAGTTGCAGTGGGGGAGGTTTAGATTGGATATTAGGAAAAACTTTTTCACTAAGAGGGTGGTGAAACACTGGAATGCGTTACCTAGGGAGGTGGTAGAATCTCCTTCCTTAGAGGTTTTCAAGGTCAGGCTTGACAAAGCCCTGGCTGGGATGATTTAACTGGGAATTGGTCCTGCTTCGAGCAGGGGGTTGGACTAGATGACCTTCTGGGGTCCCTTCCAACCCTGATATTCTATGATTCTATGATTCTAGCCATTCAGTCCCTAGACTCTGAGATAGCGCGT